>NC_090451.1:226744291-231544291 GCF_031143425.1 Pleurodeles waltl
CCACAAGTCACCCCATCTTAGATTCCTCTAGGTGTCTAGTTTTCAAAAATGCACAGGTTTGGTAGGTTTCCCAAGGTGCCGGCTGAGCTAGAGGCCAAAATCCACAGGTAGGCACTTTGCAAAAGAGACCTCTGTTTTCTTTGGGAAAATGTGATGTGTCCACGCTGTGTTTTGGGGCATTTCCTGTCACGGGCACTAGGCCTACCCACACAAGTGAGGTATCATTTTTACCGGGAGACTTGGGGGAATGCTGGGTGGAAGGAAATTTGTGGCTCCTCTCAGATTCCAGATCTTTCTGTCACCAAAATGTGAGGAAA
Source organism: Pleurodeles waltl (assembly GCF_031143425.1). Taxonomy (NCBI): domain Eukaryota; kingdom Metazoa; phylum Chordata; class Amphibia; order Caudata; family Salamandridae; genus Pleurodeles; species Pleurodeles waltl. The sequence continues at coordinate 226,744,609 of NC_090451.1, forward strand.
GAAGTGTTTTTTTAGCCACATTTTGAGGTTTGCCAAGGATTCTGAGTAACAAAACCTGGTGGGAGACCCACAAGTCACCCCATCTTGGATTCCCCCAGGTGTCTAGTTTCCAGAAATGCACAGGTTTGGTAGGTTTCCCTAGGTGCCGGCTGACCTAGAGGCCAAAATCCACAGGTAGGCACTTTGCAAAAAACAGCTCTGTTGTCTTTGGAAAAATGTGATGTGTCCACTTTGTGTTTTGGGGCATTTCCTGTCACGGGCACTAGGCCTACCCACACAAGTGAGGTATCATTTTTACCGGGAGACTTGGGGGAACGCTGGGTGGAAGGAAATTTGTGGCTCCTCTCAGATTCCAGAACTTTCTGTCACCAAAATGTGAGGAAAAAAGTGTTTTTTTAGGCAAATTTTGAGGTTTGCCAAGGATTCTGGGTAACAGAACCTGGTGGGAGCCCCACAAGTCACCCCATCTTGGATTGCCCTAGGTGTCTAGTTTTAAAAAAATTGCACAGGTTTAGTAGGTTTCCTAGGTGGCGGCTGAGCTAGAGGCCAAAATCTACAGGTAGGCACTTTGCAAAAAACAGCTCTGTTGTCTTTGGGAAAATGTGATGTGTTCACGTTGTGTTTTGGGGCATTTCCTGTCACGGGCACTAGGCCTACCCACACAAGTGAGGTATAATTTTTATCCGGAGTCTTGGGGGAATGCTGGGTGGAAGGAAATTTGTGGCTCCTCTCAGATTCCAGAACTTTGTGTCACCAAAATGTGAGGGAAAAGTGTTTTTGTAGCCAAATTTTGAGGTTTGCAAAGGATTCTGGGTAACAAAACCTGGTGGGAACCCCCCAAGTCACCCCATCTTAGATTCCTCTAGGTGTCTAGTTTTCAAAAATGCACAGGTTTGGTAGGTTTCCGTAGGTGCCGGCTGAGCTAGAGGCCAAAATCCACAGGTAGGCACTTTGCAACTCTGTTTTCTTTGGGAAAATGTGATGTGTCCACGTTGTGTTTTGGGTCATTTCCTGTCACGGGCACTAGGCCTACCCACACAAGTGAGGTATCATTTTTACTGGGAGACTTGGGGGAACGCTGGGTGGAAGGAAATTTGTGGCTCCTCTCAGATTCCAGAACTTTCTGTCACCAAAATGTGAGGAAAGAAGTGTTTTTTTAGCCACATTTTGAGGTTTGCCAAGGATTCTGGGTAACAAAACCTGGTGGGAGCCCCACAAGTCACCCCATCTTGGATTCCCCCAGGTGTCTAGTTTCCAGAAATGCACAGGTTTGGTAGGTTTCCCTAGGTGCCGGCTGAGCTAGAGGCCAAAATCCACAGGTAGGCACTTTGCAAAAAACAGCTCTGTTGTCTTTGGGAAAATGTGATGTGTCCACTTTGTGTTTTGGGGCATTTCCTGTCACGGGCACTAGGCCTACCCACACAAGTGAGGTATCATTTTTACCGAGAGACTTGGGGGAACGCTGGGTGGAAGGAAATTTGTGGCTCCTCTCGGATTCCAGAACTTTCTGTCACCAAAATGTGAGGAAAAAAGTGTTTTTTTAGGCAAATTTTGAGGTTTGCCAAGGACTCTGGGTAACAAAACCTGGTGGGAGCCCCACAAGTCACCCCATCTTGGATTGCCCTAGGTGTCTAGTTTTAAAAAATTGCACAGGTTTAGTAGGTTTCCCTAGGTGGCGGCTGAGCTAGAGGCCAAAATCCACGGGTAGACACCTTGCAAAAAACAGCTCTGTTGTCTTTGGGAAAATGTGATGTGTCCACTTTGTGTTTTGGGGCATTTCCTGTCACGGGCACTAGGCCTACCCACACAAGTGAGGTATCATTTTTACCGAGAGTCTTGGGGGAACGCTGGGTGGAAGGAAATTTGTGGCTCCTCTCAGATTCCAGAACTTTCTGTCACCCAAATGTGAGGAAAAAAGTGTTTTTTTAGCCACATTTTGAGGTTTGCAAAGGATTCTGGGTAACAAAACCTGGTGGGAGCCCCACAAGTCACCCCATCTTGGATTCCCCCACGTGTCTAGTTTTCAGAAATGCACAGGTTTGGTTGGTTTCCCTAGGTGCCGGCTGAGCTAGAGGCCAAAATCCACAGGTAGGCACTTTGCAAAAAACAGCTCTGTTGTCTTTGGGAAAATGTGATGTGTCCACTTTGTGTTTTAGGGCATTTCCTGTCACAGGCACTAGGCCTACCCACACAAGTGAGGTATCATTTTTACCGGGAGACTTGGGGGAACGCTGGGTGGAAGGAAATTTGTGGCTCCTCTCAGATTCCAGAACTTTCGCTCACCAAAATGTGAGGAAAAAAGTGTTTTTTTAGGCAGATTTTGAGGTTTGCCAAGGATTCTGGGTAACAAAACCTGGTGAGAGCCCCACAAGTTACCCCATCTTGGATTGCCCTAGGTGTCTAGTTTTCAAAAAATTGCACAGGTTTAGTAGGTTTCCCTAGGTGGCGGCTGAGCTAGAGGCCAAAATCCACAGGTAGGCACTTTGCAAAAAACAGCTCTGTTTTCTTTGGGAAAATGTGATGTGTCCACGTTGTGTTTTGGGGCATTTCCTGTCACGGGCACTAGGCCTACCCACACAAGTGAGGTATCATTTTTATCGGGAGTCTTGGGGGAACGCTGGGTGGAAGGAAATTTGTGGCTCCTCTCAGATTCCAGAACTTTGTGTCACCAAAATGTGAGGGAAAAGTGTTTTTGTAGCCACATTTTGAGGTTTGCAAAGGAGTCTGGGTAACAAAACCTGGTGGGAGCCCCACAAGTCACCCCATCTTGGATTCCCCCAGGTGTCTTGTTTTCAGAAATTCACAGGTTTGGTAGGTTTCCCTAGGTGCAGGCTGAGCAAGAGGCAAAATCCACAGGTAGGCACTTTGCAAAAAATACCTCTGTTTTCTTTGGGAAAATGTGATGTGTCCACGTTGTGTTTTTGGGCATTTCCTGTCACAGGCACTAGGCCTACCCACACAAGTGAGGTATCATTTTTACCGGGAGACTTGGGGAAACGCTGGGTGGAAGGACATTTGTGGCTCCTCTCAGATTCCAGAACTTTCTGTCACCAAAATTTGAGGAAAAAAATGTTTTTTTTAGCCAAATATTGAGGTTTGCAAAGGATTCTGGGTAACAAAACCTGGTGGGAGCCCCACAAGTCGCCCCATCTTGGATTCCCCGAGGTATCTAGGTTTAAAAAATGCACATGTTTAGTAGGTTTCCATAGGTGCTGGCTGAGCTAGAGGTCTAAATCCACAGGTAAGCACTTTGCAAAATACAGCTCTGTTTTCTTTGGGAAAATGTGATGTGTCCACGTTGTGTTTTGGGGCATTTCCTGTCATAGGCACTAGGCCTACCCACACAAATGAGGTATCATTATTATCGGGAGACTTGGGGGAACGCTGGGTGGAAGGAAATTTGTGGCTCCTCTCAGATTCCAGAACTTTCTGTCCCCAAAATGTAAGGAAAAAAGTGTTTTGTAGCCAAATTTTGAGGTTTGCCAAGGATTCTGGGTAACAAAACCTTGTGGGAGCCCCACAAGTCACCCCATCTTGTATTACACCAGGTGTCTAGTTTTCAAAAATGCACAGGTTTGGTAGGTTTCCCTAGGTGCAGGCTCAGCAAGAGGCCAAAATCCACAGGTAGGCAATTTGCAAAAAAGACGTCTGTTTTTTTGGGGAAAATGTGATGTGTCCACGTTGTGTTTAGGGGCATTTCCTGTCGCAGGCACTAGGCCTACCCACACAAGTGAGGTATCATTTTTATCGGGAGACTTGGGGGAACGCTGGGTGGAAGGACATTTGTGGCTCCTCTCAGATTCCAGAACTTTCTGTTACCAAAATGTGAGGGAAAAGTGTTTTTGTAGCCAAATTTTGAGGTTTGCAAAGGATTCTGGGTAACAAAATCTGGTGGGAGCCCCACAAGTCACCCCATCTTAGATTCCTCTAGGTGTCTAGTTTTCAAAAATGCACAGGTTTGGTAGGTTTCCCAAGGTGCCGGCTGAGCTAGAGGCCAAAATCCACAGGTAGGCACTTTGCAAAAGAGACCTCTGTTTTCTTTGGGAAAATGTGATGTGTCCACGCTGTGTTTTGGGGCATTTCCTGTCACGGGCACTAGGCCTACCCACACAAGTGAGGTATCATTTTTACCGGGAGACTTGGGGGAATGCTGGGTGGAAGGAAATTTGTGGCTCCTCTCAGATTCCAGATCTTTCTGTCACCAAAATGTGAGGAAAGAAGTGTTTTTTTAGCCACATTTTGAGGTTTGCCAAGGATTCTGAGTAACAAAACCTGGTGGGAGACCCACAAGTCACCCCATCTTGGATTCCCCCAGGTGTCTAGTTTCCAGAAATGCACAGGTTTGGTAGGTTTCCCTAGGTGCCGGCTGACCTAGAGGCCAAAATCCACAGGTAGGCACTTTGCAAAAAACAGCTCTGTTGTCTTTGGAAAAATGTGATGTGTCCACTTTGTGTTTTGGGGCATTTCCTGTCACGGGCACTAGGCCTACCCACACAAGTGAGGTATCATTTTTACCGGGAGACTTGGGGGAACGCTGGGTGGAAGGAAATTTGTGGCTCCTCTCAGATTCCAGAACTTTCTGTCACCAAAATGTGAGGAAAAAAGTGTTTTTTTAGGCAAATTTTGAGGTTTGCCAAGGATTCTGGGTAACAGAACCTGGTGGGAGCCCCACAAGTCACCCCATCTTGGATTGCCCTAGGTGTCTAGTTTTAAAAAAATTGCACAGGTTTAGTAGGTTTCCTAGGTGGCGGCTGAGCTAGAGGCCAAAATCTACAGGTAGGCACTTTGCAAAAAACAGCTCTGTTGTCTTTGGGAAAATGTGATGTGTTCACGTTGTGTTTTGGGGCATTTCCTGTCACGGGCACTAGGCCTACCCACACAAGTGAGGTATAATTTTTATCCGGAGTCTTGGGGGAATGCTGGGTGGAAGGAAATTTGTGGCTCCTCTCAGATTCCAGAACTTTGTGTCACCAAAATGTGAGGGAAAAGTGTTTTTGTAGCCAAATTTTGAGGTTTGCAAAGGATTCTGGGTAACAAAACCTGGTGGGAACCCCCCAAGTCACCCCATCTTAGATTCCTCTAGGTGTCTAGTTTTCAAAAATGCACAGGTTTGGTAGGTTTCCGTAGGTGCCGGCTGAGCTAGAGGCCAAAATCCACAGGTAGGCACTTTGCAACTCTGTTTTCTTTGGGAAAATGTGATGTGTCCACGTTGTGTTTTGGGTCATTTCCTGTCACGGGCACTAGGCCTACCCACACAAGTGAGGTATCATTTTTACTGGGAGACTTGGGGGAACGCTGGGTGGAAGGAAATTTGTGGCTCCTCTCAGATTCCAGAACTTTCTGTCACCAAAATGTGAGGAAAGAAGTGTTTTTTTAGCCACATTTTGAGGTTTGCCAAGGATTCTGGGTAACAAAACCTGGTGGGAGCCCCACAAGTCACCCCATCTTGGATTCCCCCAGGTGTCTAGTTTTCAGAAATGCACAGGTTTGGTAGGTTTCCCTAGGTGCCGGCTGAGCTAGAGGCCAAAATCCACAGGTAGGCACTTTGCAAAAAACTGCTCTGTTGTCTTTGGGAAAATGTGATGTGTCCACTTTGTGTTTTGGGGCATTTCCTGTCACGGGCACTAGGCCTACCCACACAAGTGAGGTATCATTTTTACCGAGAGACTTGGGGGAACGCTGGGTGGAAGGAAATTTGTGGCTCCTCTCGGATTCCAGAACTTTCTGTCACCAAAATGTGAGGAAAAAAGTGTTTTTTTAGGCAAATTTTGAGGTTTGCCAAGGACTCTGGGTAACAAAACCTGGTGGGAGCCCCACAAGTCACCCCATCTTGGATTGCCCTAGGTGTCTAGTTTTAAAAAATTGCACAGGTTTAGTAGGTTTCCCTAGGTGGCGGCTGAGCTAGAGGTCAAAATCCACGGGTAGACACCTTGCAAAAAACAGCTCTGTTGTCTTTGGGAAAATGTGATGTGTCCACTTTGTGTTTTGGGGCATTTCCTGTCACGGGCACTAGGCCTACCCACACAAGTGAGGTATCATTTTTACCGAGAGTCTTGGGGGAACGCTGGGTGGAAGGAAATTTGTGGCTCCTCTCAGATTCCAGAACTTTCTGTCACCCAAATGTGAGGAAAAAAGTGTTTTTTTAGCCACATTTTGAGGTTTGCAAAGGATTCTGGGTAACAAAACCTGGTGGGAGCCCCACAAGTCACCCCATCTTGGATTCCCCTAGGTGTCTAGTTTTCAGAAATGCACAGGTTTGGTTGGTTTCCCTAGGTGCCGGCTGAGCTAGAGGCCAAAATCCACAGGTAGGCACTTTGCAAAAAACAGCTCTGTTGTCTTTGGGAAAATGTGATGTGTCCACTTTGTGTTTTAGGGCATTTCCTGTCACAGGCACTAGGCCTACCCACACAAGTGAGGTATCATTTTTACCGGGAGACTTGGGGGAACGCTGGGTGGAAGGAAATTTGTGGCTCCTCTCAGATTCCAGAACTTTCGCTCACCAAAATGTGAGGAAAAAAGTGTTTTTTTAGGCAGATTTTGAGGTTTGCCAAGGATTCTGGGTAACAAAACCTGGTGAGAGCCCCACAAGTTACCCCATCTTGGATTGCCCTAGGTGTCTAGTTTTCAAAAAATTGCACAGGTTTAGTAGGTTTCCCTAGGTGGCGGCTGAGCTAGAGGCCAAAATCCACAGGTAGGCACTTTGCAAAAAACAGCTCTGTTTTCTTTGGGAAAATGTGATGTGTCCACGTTGTGTTTTGGGGCATTTCCTGTCACGGGCACTAGGCCTACCCACACAAGTGAGGTATCATTTTTATCGGGAGTCTTGGGGGAACGCTGGGTGGAAGGAAATTTGTGGCTCCTCTCAGATTCCAGAACTTTGTGTCACCAAAATGTGAGGGAAAAGTGTTTTTGTAGCCACATTTTGAGGTTTGCAAAGGAGTCTGGGTAACAAAACCTGGTGGGAGCCCCACAAGTCACCCCATCTTGGATTCCCCCAGGTGTCTTGTTTTCAGAAATTCACAGGTTTGGTAGGTTTCCCTAGGTGCAGGCTGAGCAAGAGGCAAAATCCACAGGTAGGCACTTTGCAAAAAATACCTCTGTTTTCTTTGGGAAAATGTGATGTGTCCACGTTGTGTTTTTGGGCATTTCCTGTCACAGGCACTAGGCCTACCCACACAAGTGAGGTATCATTTTTACCGGGAGACTTGGGGAAACGCTGGGTGGAAGGACATTTGTGGCTCCTCTCAGATTCCAGAACTTTCTGTCACCAAAATTTGAGGAAAAAAATGTTTTTTTTAGCCAAATATTGAGGTTTGCAAAGGATTCTGGGTAACAAAACCTGGTGGGAGCCCCACAAGTCGCCCCATCTTGGATTCCCCGAGGTATCTAGGTTTAAAAAATGCACAGGTTTAGTAGGTTTCCATAGGTGCTGGCTGAGCTAGAGGTCTAAATCCACAGGTAGGCACTTTGCAAAATACAGCTCTGTTTTCTTTGGGAAAATGTGATGTGTCCACGTTGTGTTTTGGGGCATTTCCTGTCATAGGCACTAGGCCTACCCACACAAATGAGGTATCATTATTATCGGGAGACTTGGGGGAACGCTGGGTGGAAGGAAATTTGTGGCTCCTCTCAGATTCCAGAACTTTCTGTCCCCAAAATGTAAGGAAAAAAGTGTTTTGTAGCCAAATTTTGAGGTTTGCCAAGGATTCTGGGTAACAAAACCTTGTGGGAGCCCCACAAGTCACCCCATCTTGTATTACACCAGGTGTCTAGTTTTCAAAAATGCACAGGTTTGGTAGGTTTCCCTAGGTGCAGGCTCAGCAAGAGGCCAAAATCCACAGGTAGGCAATTTGCAAAAAAGACGTCTGTTTTTTTGGGGAAAATGTGATGTGTCCACGTTGTGTTTAGGGGCATTTCCTGTCGCAGGCACTAGGCCTACCCACACAAGTGAGGTATCATTTTTATCGGGAGACTTGGGGGAACGCTGGGTGGAAGGACATTTGTGGCTCCTCTCAGATTCCAGAACTTTCTGTTACCAAAATGTGAGGGATAAGTGTTTTTGTAGCCACATTTGGAGGGTTGCAAGGGATTCTGGGTAACAAAACCTGGTGGGAGCCGCGCAAGTCACCCCATCTTGGATTCCCCTAGGTGTCTAGTTTTCAAAAATGGACAGGTTTGGTAGGTTTCCGTTGGTGCCGGCTGAGCTAGAGGCTAAAATCCACAGGCATTCACTTTGCAAAAAAGACCTCTGTTTTCTTTGGGAAAATGTGATTTGTCCACGTTGTGTTTTGGGTCATTTCCTGTCGCAGGCACTAGGCCTACCCACACAAGTGAGGTATCATTTTTATTGGGAGACTTGGGGAATGCTGGGTGGAAGGAAATTTGTGGCTCCTCTCAGATTCCAGAACTTTCTGTCACCAAAAGTTGACGAAAAAGTGTTTTTTTAGCCAAAGTTTGAGGTATGCCAAGGATTCTGGGTAACAAAACCTGGTGGGAGCCCCACAAGCCACCCCATCTTGGATTCCCCCAGGTGTCTAGTTTTAAAAAAGGCACAGGTTTAGTAGATTCCTTAGGTGCCGGCTGAGCTAGAGGCCAAAATCCACAGGTAGGCACTTTGCAAAAAAAAACTGCTCTGTTTTCTTTGGGAAAATGTGATGTGTCCACGTTGTGTTTTGGGGCATTTCCTGTCACGGGCACTAGGCCTACCCACACATGTGAGGTATCATTTTTATCGGGAGACTTGGCGGAATGCTGGGTGGAAGGAAATTTGTGGCTCCTCTCAGATTCCAGAACCTTCGGTCACCAAAATGTGAGGAAAAAGTGTTTTTTTTTAGCCACATTGGGGGAACACAGAATAGCAAAACAAGTGTCATTGCCCCTTGTCTTTCTCTACATTCTTTCCTTCCAAATGTAAGACAGTTTGTAAAAAAGACGTCTATATGAGAAATGCCCTGTAACTCACATGCTAGAATGGGCACCCTGGAATCCAGAGATGTGCAAGTAACCACTGCTTCTCAACAACTTATCTTGTGCCCATTTCGGAAATACAAAGCTTTTCTTGATACCTATTTGTCACTGTTTATATTTCAGCAAATTAATTGCTCTATACCCGGTATAGACTGCAAGGTGCAGCTCATTTATTGGCTCTTGGTACCTAGGGTTCTTGCTGAACTTACAAGCCCTTTATATCACCGCAACTAGAAGATTCCAGCAGACGTAACGGTATATTGCTTTCAAAAATCTGACAGCGCAGGAAAAAGTTACAGAGTAACGTGGAGAAAAATTGATGTTTTTTTCACCTCAATTTCAGTATTCTTTTACATCAGCTGTTATTTTCTGTAGGAAACCCTTGTAGGATCCACACAAATTACCCATTGATGAATTCAGAAGTTTGTCTACTTTCCAGAAATGTTTAGCTTTCTGGGAACCAGCATTGGTTTCACACCCATTTCTGTCACTAACTGGAAGGAGGCTGAAAGCACAAAAAAACGTAAAAATGGGGTATGTTCCAGTAAAATGCCAAAATTGTGTTATAAAATTGTTTTTTTCTGATTTAAGTCTGCCTGTTTCTGAAAGCTGGGAAGATGATAATTTTAGCACTGCAAACCCTTTGTTGATGCCATTTTTGGGGAAAAACCACAAGCCTTCTTCTGCAGCCCTTTTCCCCTTTTTAAAAAAAATAAAAAAAACAAAATGTTCACTGTATTTTGGCTAATTTCTTGGTCTCCTTCAGGGAAACCCACGAACTCTGGGTACCTCTAGAATCCCTAGGATGTTGGAAAAAAAGGATGCAAATTTGGTGTGGGTAGCTTATGTGGGTAAAAAGTTATGAGGGTCTAAGTGCAAACTGCCCCAAATAGCCAAAAAAAGGCCTGGCACCTGAATGGGAAAAGGCCTGGCAGTGAAGGGGTTAAACCCGGTAGCATCTGTCACTGTGCTATGTCGGTAACAGGCACACACCTTGTGCCTCTGTGGTGTCTAGAGCACGAGCATGACTCCAACTGCCGGGCCATGGTGCCGAAGATTTTGAGGGAGCAGTCTCTAAAGCTGCTAGCAGTCTTGTAGGCGACTCCACAGCAGTCTAGATCAAAGGGAAGGTCCCGGGACCACTCCAGGGGCCACAAGCTGTTTTCGGCCCACTCTAAGTCCTCGGGACATTCAGGTCAGAGGCACAAGGAGCACAAGAAGTTGAAGCGTGCTTCAACTTATGCTCTTCCGTCAACCGATGCAACAAAGAAGCATGGGCAATGGAGGCATGGTTCTGCGGTGCCTTTACTGACTTCACACCTCTCAACTTTCCCATGAGTCAGAGTGACTCCTGCTCAGAATAAAGAATTTTGGACAGATGTATCATTTTTCACAATAGCGTTTACCTAATTGCGATTTTTTTAGTGAATTGCAATTAAGTAATTGCTATTGGAATGTATGAAACTCCAGGAGTTTCATACTGCGATTCGCTAGGGCTCGCAAATGGACCTACCTCATTAATATTCATCAGGTAGGTCGCAATTTGCGAGCCATTGCGAATGGCTACAATCACAGGGATGGTGGCTTGCTGGGCTCAACAGGCCACAATGTCTGTAATTGCTTTTCAATAAAGCAATCTTTTTTTTTTTATTGCAGCCCGTTTTCCTTAAAGATGCGTTTAAAAATGAAAAATGAAAAGTTTTCTTTTCATTTTTTGAGAGTAGGCAGTGGGCCCTTGTGGACCCCTTCCTCTTTGCAAATGGGTTACCACCAATTTGAAACTGGTGGTAACTGCGATTGTTTTGCGACCGCATTTATGGTCACAAAACAATCATACATACCTCTGCGATTCGGTATTAGGAAGGGACGCCCCTGACACGCACCCTTCCTAATACCGAATCAGTATGTAGTCACAAATCAAATTTACGATTCGGTAACAAGTTACTGAATCGCAAATTGGACTTGTTACATACCAAAATGCATTAACGGGCCGTTTGCGAATGCAAAAATGTTTGATACATCTGGCCCTTTATGAGGCCCTGTGCCTCATTTTTGTGCAGGCCGGCCCCCGTGGGTCGGAGGGGGCTCCATCTGGTTCCACACTGGCTGCTTTGGCCCCGGCTTCGATGGGGCCCCATGAATCTGATCAGGACCAGCGCCGGTCAGGCCAAGGCGACCTTCCTTGACACCGGTCCCAGCGCCCATGCCCCTTTCACCGCCGAAACCCACCAGTGGCGCCAACCTCATTTGTATCCCCAAATTCGACACAGAGCCAGAGTGGAGTCGACTGACTCTGGTGTCGACAGGACCCGTGTGTCGTAGGTCAGTGTTCCAGCCCTATTCTGAAGGGCTAGGCCTCAAAGCCTATAGTCATATCTGATAATATCCTTTTTTCATCCGGCCATTCCAACCGCCATCTTTACAGAGCAGACTTCGAGAAGAGACTTACGGAAGAAACTGGTCCTTTCTTGTGCAGGATTGCTGGTCTCTCTCTTCTATTCTGTTCCCACACCTCTGCCTACACGGCGCCGGAGCCTGCCACCCTAGGCAACTATTCTGTGTCATCGGAGGATGAGCTGAGCGATTTGCCAGCTACCCACCTGGGCTACAGCTGCTAACTGGGAAATGAAACTGACTGTCTTGGTGTCTGCAAGGGCCTCCTCCGAGGACTTGGATACACTCCAGTGGTGGCTGACTGATCAGCTGCGATGAGGACAAATGCCTGAGAACATGCTCGTCATCTATTGGTGAGTGGAAATTGTTATTTCAGTTTTTTGACCAGATTCCGCTGATGGGATCATTGGTTATGATCGCAGGGACTACGCTTTCTCTGGTGAACATCTGCTGCCCTCCCTCTATGCCCGATCCACATGGTGTGCTGCCTTGAGCCGGAGTCATACCCATTGGGGGATTCTGATCACCCCCACCCCTACCCCCCAGCCCTCCCAGATCCCTGTCACTCAGCTGCCTTCACTCCACATTTGTTCATTTTCCAGGCTCTGCTCTCTTGTGTGTCGATGGAGCAGGTCCTTTTGGATCACAGATGCCTCTGTGGCTACAAAGTGGAGGCTTTTTGCTGCAATACACAAGTGCTGTTTGTGGCGCTGATGATGGCACGTTTTCAACAGCTGTTCCCTTTGCCCCTGGGAATGTTCGATGGTTCTTTGGAAATGTATTCATTTGTTTGCAGTTCTTTTGGACACTTAGGGCTAGATGTATCAAAGGATTTTGCATTCGCAAACGGTGCGAATGTCCGTTTTGGAATGCAGAAATGCGTTTCACGATATATGAAACGCATTCGCAGTGTGAATTTTAGAAATTGCAAAAACTGCGAATTTTTGCGAATGAGAGACGAATTTGCGAATCGCAAGCAGCGTATCGCAAAGAGCAACATGACTTACCGAATCGCTGTTAGCGAAGCTCTAATTGCGATACAGATTAGTGAATCGCAGATATCGATTTGCGAGATGCAGCTTGCGACACGTAAAAATGGATTCACAATGCGATGTAGTAAAAAATCAATTTTCAATGCATTTCTAAATGCCATGCTGAGCAGAATACAACTGTACGTCAGATTCCCTAACACCCCACAGGCAGTACAACAAACCATAGTTAATTTTTACCAGATAGCACAGTTCCCACATGTGCTAAGTGCCGTTTATGAGACACATATAGCAATCTGTCCACCATCGGCCACCGAGTATGTGTATCGCAACCGTAAATCCATCATTCCATGAACATACACGTGATATGCAATGCCTCCTACATCATTACCGATCTCGTGGCCAGATACCAAGGGAGCACACATGACTCCTACATCTTTCGCCACAGCGGAATACACACAAGACTGCTAGCTGGGGAGTTTGGGGAAGGATATCTACTAGGTAATTTGATAGTTCACAATAATGCAGTGATGTAAGCATAACGTCAGACAGCAAATGTAGTCCTTGTACTCTCTGTGCATTCAGGAGACTGTGCCTACGCACTGCGCACCTATATGCTAACGTCCTACCTGGGCCCTGCCACCCCAGCAGAGAGGAGTTACAATGCTGCACATAGGGCTACCCGCAACGTGGTGGAGCGCACTTTTAGGCTGCTGAAGAGCCGTTTCAGGTGCATCCATAGGAGTGGAGGTGCACTACAGTACAGCCCTGAGACGACATGCAAAATTGTGGCCACATGTGCTATCCTGCACAACATAGCAACCACCAGGGGCATACCGGTGGAACTCACGGAGCCAAACTCAGATGAGGATGATGATTCCTCACCACCCCTTCTACCAGCTGACAGGACCAGTGCAGCAGAAGGCAGGAAAAGACGTGCTGACATAGTTAGCATCTTTATTACCTTGACTTCAGGTAAACTTTGTGTCAGTAGGACATAGCTATTCACAATGGGCTGACATGATCTATTAACAGTGTCACACTATTAGCATCATAGCATGACTTAATTACACATGTTGAGGTGGGCCCCTATAGCCCTCAACATCACTTCTTTCGTTCACGCACTCCACTTGAGTGCTCAGTGCCCTCGCTGGCACCTCTAGTAGTAGGTTCACCTGCAGTACTGTGTCTGGCACTGCGACGCCTCGCACAGGGTCTGTCAGACTGCTGAGGCTAGAGGACTCCTCACTGTCACCAACACCCATTTAGCTGGTTGTGGCACTGCGTGCTGTTTGCATGGCATCCACTACGTTGGTAATTTGCACCAGTCCCTGTGCAATGTCCCTACTGCAATGTGCCATCTCCACCTGTGTGGCAACAGCACGCTGTGATATCAGGGCTGTTGAACTTGCAAGCCAATTGACTGATCTACAGAAGCTGTCAAACTTAGCCAAATATTGGTGATGGCGCCTGCGCTGGCTGACACGCTCCTGCCGTATCTCTCTCTGTGCATAGTTCCCCAATGGCCTGTGTCAACTCCTTGGTGTTCTCAGCAACTCTATGCTGTCCCTTAATCAGGGTCTCCAAGTGCTTGTTTTGTAACCCCATATTGTTATTGTGAGACACAAACTGTCTGTGCAGTGACTTCAAATGTTTGCATTGCAGGCGCTGCACCTTCAGCATGGAAGCTTCCAGGCCGCCAAAGATTGATGGGCCGACTTCTTCTTCTGTGCCCTGTCTGCCTGCATCGTGACGCCTCCTGAGGGAAGTAGGCTGGCGCTGGTGCATGGACTGCTGCCTTCCTGTGGGACTCGGCTCTGGTGGTCATGTGGGTTCATGTTCCGGCATCTCATCTGAGTTTAGGTTGTACTCTGGCAGTGGTAACACCCTTGCCCTGTGTCTAGTCGGAACAATACTGTAGGACTCACTTGTATTTGAGTCGGACTGTGGCTGTGTTTCTGCTTCCCCCACTTTTTCTGATCCTGCAGCAGCAGGGACTAAGTTATCTGCAAGGATAATGTGCAGCATGTCAGTTCTAACATTCATCACGGATTTCCACAGTGTTGCTTTATATGTACAAATAAATTGTGTCACCCTGAGTCATTTGTGGGGTTTCTCTATGTGGCTGCCCACACTATCTTGCTGGTTATATTGTGTATTCACCTTAGGGTTGCGTACTACCACTCCCAGAAGGCACTGTTGTGTTGCATGTAAGATGTGACATGGACTACTTTTCATTGTGCATGAAGCTAGGTTCTGTTTCCTTAGGGGCACGTGTACATGCAGCTGTGGGGATACACATAATCACTAGCCGTATCTTTGCTGGTGCTGGGTGTCCCTGAGGTGTCAATGTCAGTTACACCACTGACAGCATCTGGCAGCAATGTGGACTCCACCAGGTCTTCCGAAGGGGTGGAAGGTGTGTGGGTGGATGGTCCGCCTTCGGTGCTCCTTGATTCCCTAAGCCTGCTGGTCACCCTCTCCTTGGCACGGGACCGCAAGTCGTACCATCGCTTGCGTATCTGCTCCACAGAGCGCTGAGCAACACCCACTGCGCATATTTTTGTCTGTATGTCAGATCAGAGTTTCCGCTTCTCACTCTCAGGTACTTGGAGTGAGCTCTTGCCAAAGAGTCTGTCATGGTTCCCAACAACCTCCTCAATGAGCACCTCCAATTCTTTCCCACTGAATTTCAGCTTCCTCTTCCTGGCTCTCTTCTCCTTCCCATTGCCAGCATTGGCCATGTTGCAGTTTGATCCTGGCTTCCTCACAATGCTGACTCCCTGGTGCTGGGCTGTGTCTCTCTCACTGCTCATTTGGGTGTGGCTCCTGGAAACAGCATGGGCTGACTCACTTCCTGGTTGTGATGTCATCAGGCTGTTCCGGTTTGCCGTTTTCACTATTTGCGAATTTCATTTACCAAATTGCACATTTTTTGGCGATTCCGAATTTGAAGAAATCACTATTTGCGATTTTCAAATTTGATACATCGCTTTTTGCATTTCTAAAATTGCGATTTCTTAAAAATCGCAATTTGGAAATCGCTAACCGAAATCTTGATACATCTAGCCCTTATTCTTTTGTTTTGCCCTTGACTTTGCCCTGGTCTGTTTTGCCAGCCCTCTGTTTTGTGGTCACTCCTACTCAGATGAGATCCATCCCCAAAATGGTGGGGGCTGCACAATCAAAATTAAAATAGGACTTAAGGCACCCTGAGCATGAAAAGAAAGACTGCAATTTACACTGATTGTATCCCTAATATGGCGGCCATCTTACACTGGTAAGAGGAATCATCACTAATTCTATCAGAATGGTCCTGCCAATCTACATAATGGCAATCTTTCCTAAACTACGCCTGATCCTGGCTGATTAGAGGTGCTGGATCGAAGTGTTAAGCTACTTTTCAATTTAATAGAGCTCTTAGGTTCCTTAGCTCCTTTTTCCAGCCCTCAGATACCACCTCCATCTGCGCTTTCAGATATGCTTCTACCCCCTATAACTTAGACATTGATTCAGCAGATGCCTATGTTCTCAGTATATCCTAAACACTTAGACTACTATTTTATTACACCTACCCTCTGCACCATTACCTATCATGAAGCCCTTTGACAGAAGCTTTAAGGATAGCATACTTGCTCAGGCTTTCAAGATCAACTACCTCCCTAACCTATCTACAAACGCTACAAAAACCTTCAAACATAATCTACTCAAACTCAATTCTGAAACGCTCATATCTGATTCCTACCTTTGCCCTAAAAAAGGTATCCTGGTGAATGACCTAATGTTCTACACCAACAAAAGTGTTCGATGGAGGAGAGCTATAACCTCACTGCTCCAAATTAACCCATCTAAGAAAACACCCAGTGGCCTACAAATCACCTTTATCAAGGCCGAAGTAATCATCTTACTCTACAACAACAGAAACATGCTCATACATCTTCTGACAGAAACCTAGGGCGATTTGATGACATCTTTTTGAGGATCAAAAACCTGATATCGAACAGTGCCCCCTCTACCTCCAGAAGATCTCCCTCTTGCTCTGCGACTGAAAAACTGGCATCCCCCAGTCCCACCTCTACCCCATCACCCACACCTCCGCTTAACCGTTTTCTCACACACAACACCAGAACGGAGGCTATTAGACCTAGGTCATCTATTCCTAGTGATAATTCCTACCCCTTCTCTGCAGCCCAGTTACCTGTCCTGCCCCCACCCTTAGCCTATAATATGAAGGAAACTAATGCACCATGCGCTGAATCTGTCAACAGCCTCAACTCAGAGATACTCAGGACCTCTAATCGCCATCCGTCTTTCTCGGGCTCCCCCTCCCTCACCAGCTCCCTCACCCCATCTGCAATCCAATGGGCAACTTACTCAACTACTGCTCTTAACATGCTCACAGAGACCCCCAAACAACACAGAGGCACTCTGAGGAGACCCCTTCCCATCTCATTTCCCTTAATCACTCCGAATTCCCCACCCAGTTGCCCTCATCCCCTTCACATCCACTGTTTCTTCCCTCACCACCTATGACTCATCTAGTTCACACACCACTCCCCTCACTTCGAAGGGATGTCTGACGTCCTCACTACCCAGCCCAAGCTACACCCCTAGCTATGTTTCTGACCCCTCGACTCTTTGAGGACAAACTCGATGCTCTCAATAGAGACCTCTAGATAGTTAAAGACTACCTCTAGAACCTTATATTCACCTCCTTGAAGCTCAATAAACTCTGGAACTCCAACCAGCCCACCAAATTTAACAGTACCCCACCCTCTAATCAACACTACCCATCCGGTCTGCTCCTGGCATGAGACTCCAATGCTCACACACGCAACAACCATGAGATGGAGATCACAACTCCACACCGATCCTGCTACTAGACCCTTGAGAGTCACTAACCATCTATCTGAGGATGACATTCACTCCCTTTTACTATCGTATAACGCCACACCTGAGAGCTCGTCTCTCTCTCCACCCTCTATCCAAACCATTCTCTCCAATCCTCTTACAAAACCTAGTTGCAAAAATAGAGCCGTGAACAAATGGAACCTGCTACAGGTCCCCAAAACACACCAAGAATCACTAGGAACCAAATCTCACATCACATCTATGCGTCTCAATTGCAGGTCAGCTGTAAAACACGCACGGGACATTAGCTGATCTCATCCTTGCACCCGACCTCAACTTCCTAGTGATAACGGATACCTGGCTCAGTGATACCTCATCTCTGAATCTGGACATCCAAGCCCCATCCAACTATAACATCATCAGTTTGGATAGATCTGGAAAAACCCTGGACGGTATAGCATGAATTTATTGCTTCTCTTTCATCCTGAAACATGCACAGACCTCTCCAATGTCTTCTTGCGAGTACCTAGGTATCAATATATGGAACAAGAATAAGAATTTGTGCACTCTTCACATTTTCTACTACCCCCTGGGCAACAACCCACTTTTCATCGAACAACTAATGGATACCATCTCGACTAAATCAGTCCAACACACCAACCAGATCTTTTTTGGAGATTTCAACATTCACTGGAACAACTCTAATGACCCCATAATGAACTCCTTCAAACCCTTCCTTTTGGACCTCAACCTGACCCAATCATGCAATAGCCCTATACATAAAAGAGGCTCCACACTCAATCTTATTATTGCCAAGGACAATGTCATACAACTAGAAACCATGTTCCCTTTCTACTGGTCAGATCACTACCTAATCTCCTTCCACATCTTGGAAAATCTGCTGATCAGAAAGGGAAAGCCACTTCAATCCAGACAGTGGTCCATACACCTTAAAAGATCAATCTAACTGAACTAACCTATATTAGCAACAACCGCCTACCTCTCCCTTCAACTTGAAGAATGTCCGTGATCTTACTGATCACTTCTTCCAATCAATGTCTCACATACTTGATACTATTGCACCGAAACAACTAAAAAGGATCCCCAATAAGCACTCCAAACCCTCGTTCAACAGCAACCTTAATGAGGAAAGGTGTAATTTAGGACTTGCTGAAAGATCCTAAAGAATAGTTTCCTCCTTAGCACACCTCAAATATGTAAGATCGCCTAGAAGTGCCTACAAAAAAACACATTAGAAGATCCAAAGCAGAATACTTCAGGACTCAAATTGATAATGCCAAAAACAGACCCAAAAAACTATTCAAACTCATCAAACAATAAGCACCTTGCAACTCTAATCGTTTTCGGTAGAGAATGGATCTTTACCAAGCAGAAACAATTTCTCCATCTATTCCATGGAAAATACTATGAAGATCGATTCAGAGCTGAAACTTGTCTCCCAGCCTATACAAAACCTTTCCCAACCCAGTCTCCTTCCAGATCTTCAAATTATGAGGGACCCTCAAACCAGCCTTACAACAAAAAAACAATGCTACTTGAAACACCTTCAAAATTCCAGATGAAGCAGACATACTGAAGCTAATTATGTCACAAAAACCCTCCAACCACTTCATTGATCCTTTGCCCGCAAAACTTGGCAAAGAACTAAGTTCCACCATCCTCCTGCTCTGGACTATGGTTGTTAATGCATCTCTCTCTCAGGTCCTGATTCTGGATAGTCTAAAGCTAATACAGGACACTCCTATCCTAAAGAAGCTAAATGCAAACCAGTCTGACCTCAATATTTTCTGTCCCATTCCCAACCTCCCAACTCCTGCTAAGGACCTAGAAAAATGGGTACAACTCCAACTCTGTGACCACATTGAACAATATCGCCTCCTTGACCACTGCCAATCTAGCTTCTGAATGGGACATAGCACTGAAACTGCTCTAACGCATATTGTAGAGAACGCCTTGAGATTACTTGATCAGAACGAACCATGCCTGCTTATACTTACCAAGCTCTTCTCTGCGTTAGACACTTTCAAACATAACAGCTTGATTTACCTTCTAGAGAAAAGAATGGTGTTATCTGGGCCTGTCTTAAATTGGTTTGCCTCATTCCTTCATAACAGATCTAAAAGATCAAAGTCAATGGAACCCTTTCTGACACCACTCAAGCCTGGATTGCGGTACCCCAAAGTTCAGTACTCTCACCTACGTTATTCAGTTTGTTCATGGAACCTCTCATTGAAATTCTAAAACATTCAAACAATTATTACCACATGTACACCAATACTAAATTATACCTGAAAATCTCATCACCTGAAGACGTCAATACTCTCATTTACACCCTGCTAAAAATGCAACAATGGCTAACCCACAACCACCTTTTGTTTGCATACTCAAAACAGAATTCCTCTTAATTGCTCCCCACAATCCCTCTGCCCCATAGAAGATTGGCTCAAACAACTTACAGCTCTCATTTGCGCCCACCACATCATTGACTCTACTAAATCACTTGACATAATGTTGGACAAACACCTGAATATGCAAGATCATATCAGCGCAACCACCATGGGAGCCAACTACCAACTAAACATTTTAGGGAAAATAAAATTTTTCTTGCCCCGGGATGACTTTCAGCTGGCTGTACAATCCCTAGTCATTTCTGACTAGATTAAGGGAATGCTCCTCTTGCAGGTTTACCCAAAGCAAGGCTGGCACCAATAAGTGGTACGTTGAACGCAGCTGCTAGGCTCGTCACAAGATCCAGAAAATTTGATCACATCACCCCTGACCTCAGACTGCTAAATTAGCTCCCAGTTAAAGCAAAGATCCAGCTGAAGATAGCATGCATGACACACAAGGCCCTCCACCATAATACACCCATCTACCTAGCCAATAAACTGGAGCTATCTGGAGGCTCTCGTACCTTAAGGAACCCTAACTCGCTACTTTTGAATATGCAGAAGCTCAACAAAATGAAAGCGTATAACTACTCTTTCTCCGGGCTAGCCCCAAGAATATGAAATGCTCCTCCGCCTGTAATCAGGTTAAACCCCTTAAATACCTCATTCAAAAAAGAAGTAAAATACTTTTGATGAACAGATTACTTCAGTTCTCAGCTGACATATTCGTTGAAGCACCACTAGAATGCAAATCTACATAACCATTTGGTTCATAGTACATTTGTTTTGATATATGTATGACTTGCATGCCATCTGTATTGCGCTCTGATACCCTTTCCGGTCATGTTTGCGCTATATAAAACTCCTCAAATAAATCAATAAAAGAAGAATTGGAGGGTCACTGGAGCCTTTAGAATACCAGTCAATTCGTGCTGGGGTGTAATACCAGGAATGGGCTATCATAAGGAACATTTCTTTACTGGAGGCACAGGTATGGTGGACAATATTTTGCCATTCTCTGACAGTTAACGTACATTCACACTCTGCCTCCCATCTACGTTGTGCAGGTGTTTTGGGACACTTCTGCGTAGTAACAAGGAAAGTATATATGTCAAACAGATGATGTTTATCAGAGGAGCGGGTAAAGATCCACTTCTCAAACAGGGTGAGAGGTCTACCAGCATGGGGACATATCAAGGGCTGGGACATCTAATGGCAAATGAGTATGTAATACCAGTGGGCTGCTGATGGAACACCGTAAGCCGTCCTTAAGCTGGGAAAAATCAATAAAGCCGTCAGCATCAAAAAGGTCACCTATCCTTTTACAATTAGCCTCTTATCAAGCACCGTAGGAGGGGTTAGACAGCGTGGGAAAGAAGTCCGGATTTCCCAGTATTGGTGTCTGAGGGGAGATGGGAGTGGATAGAACTTTCCTTATTTGCACCTTGTCCCGCACCCCCATATTAGCACGTAGTACTGGAGAGATGTAAACCCTGGGTAGTCGATGTGCTTTTCGGTAGCCACTGGACCTTCCAGATGTGTATGTCCGCTACTTTTTGGTCATAAATTACCAATGCTTTTCAGAGCTAGGGCAGGACCACTCCACCTTGTAGCGCAATTGTGCTGCTTGATAATAGTCCCCTAAGGGAGGGACACCCAGGCCTCCCTCCGGCAGATAGGCCTGTGCCTTCTCCATCCCCGCTTTTCTCCCAAAAAGGACTCTGTGTAGGAAGTTTGTACCTCTGTCTAATACCACCTATTTTGGAAAGCTCACTCTGGAGAAAATTCCCAGGAGGGTTTTTGCCACTGCAGAAGCTGTAGTGGTCCGTAGGTGTGGCATGGTCCACCACCACTAGTATTAATCTGTTTCCAGAGGCTGTGGTTGGGTTAGGGGGGCAACAGTATCTACCCCAACCCTCTCAAAGGGAACCCCAACCAATGGCAGTGGAATTAAGGGGGCCTTTGGGGTGCCACCGTCTTGCAACTGGTTTGGCAGGTGACACAGGAGCGACAAAACTCTTTTGTATCTTTAGACATATGGGGCCAGTGAAAGTGCAGGATAAGTCTGTCCCAGGTCTTGCTTTGTCCCAGGTGACCTGCCAGGGGTATGTCATGGGAAAGGGTCAACAAAAATTCCCTCTACTGCAGAGGTACTACCACCCTCCTGGTGGCACCAGGTTTGGGTTCCCTTGGCTCTTGAGTATAAGAGGTTGTCTTCCTAATACACCTTGTGGGTGCCACTGACATCCCCTGCTTCCTGAAGAACAGCTTGCTGTCTTAACCTTTCCAGTGTGGGGCAGGTTTTCTGTGCCATACTGAATTCCTCCCTGGCAGGCCCCCTGCACCTATTAGCTCAGATGCGTCAGCTTTCAACTCTTCAGATGTAGGGTCTGTCAAGGGAATGGATTCCTCCTTCTCAAAGGGGGATCCTTACTGGAAGGTGGAGTAGGGGCAACTTTTTGCCATTTCTACCTTTGACTTTGGGATCTTCTTGGGCCATTATTCCAGGTTCAAAGATTCCTTTCTCTTTTTGCTTTTTGGCCTGTGCCCTGCTCAAAACAAAATATGTCCTGGGATGCCCAGCATTGCTGCATGGGCCTCCAACTCCACTTCAGCCCAAGCTGAAGACTCCAAGTCATTTCCCAAGAGACACTCTAGATAGGTCTGTAGACACTACAACTGTCTTTGGGCCAGTAACCACTCCCAGCTAAAATCAACAACTGCCATGGGGTGACACAGAGTGTTGTTGTGAACGTCAGCCACTTGGTACTGATGACCAGGTAGGTGTTGGCCAGGGGACACCAGTTTTTCAGTCACCATAGTGACACAGGCACCTGTGTCCCTGTAGGCCTCTGCCTGAACACCATTTATTAAGGGTAGCTGCCTGTACTTACCCATGTTAAGGGGAGAGGCAGCAAGGGTGGCAAAATCAATGCCCCGATCTGAGACTAAAACATCCTCAGTTGCCTCCCTAATTAAGCCAGCCCCCACCATACTTCCTAAAGTAGGCCCAGCCACACTCTTGGAATGGCTATTGTTACCTGACCCACCACTACTGCTGTTAATAGGGGCACTAGTGGTAGAGGTGGGGGTTGTAGTGGTGGGTGGCGTGGTGCTTTTCTCAGGGCAGGAGGTGTCTCCTGGCCTATGAGCTTTGTTCCTACAAACATAGCACCAAGGCTTCTTGTTATGGGAAGAGGAAGAGGTTTTGGATCCACCCCTAGAGGAATTTTGTGGGCCTGATGAAGAGTCTTTATGTTTGTTCTTGTCCCTGCCCTTGTCCTAAAACTTACCTGCTTCCTTTTTCTGGTCTTTGTCACCCTCTGTGTGAGCTTTGCTGCTCAACCTTGTTCTGACCCCTTTGACGGCCTGCTCTCCGAATTCTTGGGGAGAGGTCACATCTGAGTGTACCAAGTACTGGTGCATCAAATCAGACACACAATTGTTGAGTATATGCTGTCTCAGGATAAGATTGTATAAGCCCTCATAATCAGAGACCTTGCTACCATGTAACCAGCCTTCCCAGAGCAATCCACAAAATCAACCCAATCTTGGGAGGACTCTTTTCTGGTCTCCCTGACCTTCATCTTGTACTATTCTATGGTGAGACCAAAACCATCCAAAAGAGCAGACTTCAAAACTGGGTAGTTATCAGCATCCTCCTGTCTGACAGTAAGGAGTCTATCCCTTCCTTTGTGAGAGAAGGAGAGCCAAAGGAAAGCAGCCCACTGCCTCTGGGGGGGACCTCTGTACTTTACAGGCCTCTCCAGAGCAGGGAACCACTTATGGAGGGGGGGACAACTTTACTAAGGTTCCTGGAATCAAAAGAGTCTTCCCTGACCCCGTCTTCCTGAAACCAAAGTTGCTGCTGCCACCATGAGGAAATAACTACAACCCCTACATCTCTCGCTCTACTGCCAATGCCTCCCTGTCTAGGGCTAGCTGGTGCTATTGCAGCTTCAGCTTGGCCTCCTCCAGCCTCAGTTTCATGAGCTCCCTGTCTAAGGAGTCTTCTTCTGGAGTTAAGCAGCATGTCCCCTAAGATACTGAGGTGACATGAGAGTGGACAGAGGAGGATCTGTCCCTAGTTTTACTAACCCTCTGGACTAGCCCTCTGTGTACAAAGGAGGACCTACTAACGTGGCTTCCCCTCACACTACCTGTAGTGCTCCCAGCTGTACAAGGGGGTTTACTAGGGACCCTGTGATCCTCTGAGGGACCTTCACAAGTTTCCAGATCTTCTCTTTCTGATGGATACACCTACCTGTGGATTCCTCACCTAAAGAATTCTCCCCTCGCGCCAGCTTTGACAGAAATTTCTTCTAGCTCTGCACGTCGACGATGATGTCACAATTGCCCGACTCCATGCGACGCCGTATGACGTCATCTAGGCAATAAGAAGCCCTCGTCGACGTGCAGACGTCAGTTCCCTTTTTTCCGTGCCTTCGAATAACGTTTTTTCTTCGAGGCTAACAGGGAGCTACAGTTGCGCATCTGTACTTACTATGTCGCAGGCAAGAAAATCTGGTTTTAAACCTTGTAACCAGTGTGGGAGTTGGATGTCAGTCACTGAC
The DNA here is from genome assembly GCF_031143425.1 of Pleurodeles waltl. Classification (NCBI taxonomy): domain Eukaryota; kingdom Metazoa; phylum Chordata; class Amphibia; order Caudata; family Salamandridae; genus Pleurodeles; species Pleurodeles waltl. The sequence continues at coordinate 226,768,795 of NC_090451.1, forward strand.
CCCCATGAAAATTGTTTATGGTGCCTTAGCTCCGACCATGAGGTCGAGTCATGCGGGTCCTGCCAGCGCATGAACCCTAAGGCGCTTAAAGAGAGAGAGGCTAAATTATTTCTTGCCCGTTCCAAGCAGAGGAAGGAAAGGTGGCATCGTAGAGAGTCTTCTTCGAAATCTTCGAAGACTCATCGTTGCCATGGAGACTCTCGGCGTCGTCACGACTCTCGGCGCCGATCGAGTAGAGGTCGGTCCAGGTCCAGATCCGGATCTCCATCAGCTCGGCGCCATCCGACGTGGGAGATTAGCCTGACCATCACTCCTCCGCCACCTACGACTCCATCTTCTCCGACTTCACCTTTGTCGGTATTTGAAGTCGAGCCTCTTCAAGAACCGGCGGCTTCTCCGGTGCAGGAGATGCCGTCATTGGCTTCTATGCCGGCGCCGACTCCGCAGGCATATGCAGCCTTCCCAGTGCCGGGTACGGATCCTGCTGCATTTTTTAATGCTATGTTTAATATCTTTTCCACCATGGTGCCTGGTGGAGGGCATGCGGGTCCGTCAGGCCCTCTGGCTTTTAACTTGGGTGCTCCGGCTCCTTACAAGCCGACACCCTTCATGCCATTTTTGCCTTCTGGAGCCGCTGCGGCGCTGATGCCTTTGGCGTTGCCCAGGAGACCTGTGACGCCTACAACATCTGCCACTCCGGCGCCGGTGGATTCTCCACGGATCCAGTCCACAGTCAAGGTGCCTGTGGCGCCGGAGGATCCGGCGTCGGATGGATCCGAAGAGCGGCGCCAGCGAAGATCTTCGGCGTCGGCCTACGCCTTATCGACATAGGGACTCGAATACAGGCTCCGGTCTAGAAGACTAGCTTTACGCCCCCTGGAGGAGGAGGAATACAGCAGACAACATTTGGAGGAAAGCGAAATCTTGGAGCCTTCAGGTGATTTTCAGGGCCTGGACACTGCAAGTGTTATTGATACTTCCCCTGAATGGGATTTGGCTTCCCTTGGGGAGTATACCGAAGAGGCTGCATCTTTTCATGCAGTAATAAGGAAGGCTGCAGACTTTTTAGATCTTCCTCTTCCGGCTGCTGAGGTGAAAAGGAACCTTTTGACTGAAGTGCTGCATCCGGCTTCAGTGGTGGCGGAGCCTCTCTTGCCCTTCAATGAGGCTCTCCTGGACCCCATCAAGGACATTTGGAGAAAGCCTGTGACTTCTACAGCTGTCAACAGGGCGATAGCAAGGCGCTATCGTGCGGCTCCAGGTGACCCGGACTTCCTCTCCAAACATCCAACTCCAGAGAGTTTGGTGGTTCAGGTATTGTGCTCCTCCCAGTCATCCCCTGGTTCGTTCCCCGGGACCCCTGCGGACAGGGAATCTAAGAAAATGGACCACGCAGCAAAGAAGGCCTTTTCGTCATGCAGTATGGCCTTGAAGTCGACCAATGCAACCTGCGTTTTGGGACGTTATGTTCATGCCCTTATGGAGGAAGCGAAAGGTCATCCTAACTTGCCACAAGAGGTGTTGCATTTGCTAACGGACACTCAGGCGGCGGCGACCCAGTTGATTCAGTCTGGGTTGGACACCTCGGACTCTGTGGCAAGGGCTATGGGTACATCCATAGTGTTGAGGCGTCAGGCTTGGCTGCGCTCATCAGGCTTCTCTTCGGATGTACAAGCAACTCTTCTGGATCTGCCTTTTGAAAGGAAAAACTTTTTGGGACAAAGGCAGATTCTGCTCTTGAACATTTCAAAGAGAGCAGAGCCACAGCGAGGTCGTTAGGACTTCAGGCAGCCACTTCCTCTACCTTTAGGTCATATAGGAAGTTTAGGGGTTTTGGACTTGGCTCCTCCTTTTGTGGCAGGTTCCAGGCACCACATCAATCTGCAAGCTCCCTGCCTTACAGATCCTTCAGTGGCAGGGGCAGAGTACGTACAAGGGGAGCCACCCAGCAGCACTCTGCCTCTTCCTCAGGAGGGGTACAGCAGGGAAAGCAGCCTTAGTCCTCCACCACTCCCTGTTCACTTGTCTCCGGTAGGGGGGAGACTTGCCCAATTTCTTCCAATGTGGGAGTTTATAACATCAGACTCTTGGGTCATCAACATTGTGAAGAAGGGGTACTCTCTTCCCTTTTGGGAGTTCGCTCCTCCCTTCGCTCCCCGCCCATCCTTCTGTTCGGAAGACCATCTTCTGTTACTGCAACAGGAGGTGTTATCCCTATTGTCAAAAGGCGCAGTAGAGTTGGTCCCCGAGCAGGAGAGGGGTCAGGGCTGTTATTCAAGATACTTCCTGATCCCCAAAAAGGATAGTCGGTTGAGACCAATTCTGGACTTGAGGATTTTGAATTGGTTCCTCAGGCAGGAAAAGTTCAAAATGCTGACCCTTTCACAGGTTCTTTTAGCATTGAATAAAGGAGAGTGGATGGTGTCTGTCGATTTGCAGGATGCGTACTTCCATATTCCGATCCTCAAATCGCACAGGAAGTATCTCCGGTTTGTGGAGGGGTCGCAGCATTATCAGTTTGTGGTCCTCCCGTTTGGTCTTACTTCAGCATCTCGAGTCTTCACAAAGGTGATGGCGGTGGTAGCGGCAGAGCTCAGAAGAAGAGGGATAGTGGTGTTTCCCTATCTGGACGATTGGTTGATCAAAGCCAAGACTCCAGAGCTCATGCGGCGTCACCTGCAGTTGACAACTCAGTTGTTGTTCGACCTGGGTTTTTCAATCAATGTACCCAAATCTCACCTGGAGCCCTCTCAATGCCTCCTATTCATAGGGGCAGTACTGGACACAACATTGAATCGGGCCTTTCCTCCGCCCCCTGCGGGTTCAGGACATTCAGGCGTTGATTCCGATGTTTCGAAATGGAGCGGTAGTTCCAGTCCTCAAGGTCCTTCGTCTGCTCGGTCTGTTTGCTTCTTGCATACTGCTGGTCACTCATGCACGCTGGCACATGAGGGCTCTTCAGTGGTGCGTCCGCAGGCAGTGGTTTCAGCACAAAGGGGATCTCGAGGATTAGATCACGATTTCCAGAGACACTGCGGTGGATCTTCAGTGGTGGGCTGCGATCGGCAATCTGTTGCAAGGAAGACCGTTCTCGCTGCCTCCGCCGGTGGCAACAGTTGTAACGGATGCTTCCACTCTAGGGTGGGGAGCTCATCTGGGGGACCAGGAGGTCAAAGGCCTTTGGTCTCCAGTGGAACAGAGGTTTCACATCAATCTGTTGGAATTGCGGGAAGTACGTCTGTCTCTCAAGGCCTTTCTCCCTTCCATTCGCGGTCAGTCAGTCCAGGTCCTGATGGACAACACTGCTGCGATGTGGTATATAAACAAGCAGGAAGGAGTGGGGTCGTACCTTCTTTGCAGAGAGGCTCTTCGACTCTGGTCCTGGCTTCAGGACCACAAGATTTGCTTGGTAGCAAATCATTTGGCCGGAGTTCTGAATGTACGTGCGGATGTTCTCAGTCGATGCAGCTCGGCCAACCACGAGTGGCGTCTTCATCCGGATCTGGTTCTTTACATCTTCCAGATGTTGGGGTGTCCGCAGATAGATCTGTTTGCTACTCAAGAGAACGCGCAGTGCCCGTTATTTTGCAGCCTCCAGTATCTGGTGCAAGGAGCTTTGGGGGACGCGTTTCAGATGTCCTGGAAGGGTCAGTTGCTTTACGTGTTTCCACCCATACCCCTGATTCCGGAGTTCTGAGGAAGATCCGCCAAGACCGGGCCCAGGTCATCTTGATAGCCCCAGATTGGCCAAGAAGAGTGTGGTACACAGACCTCCAACTCTCTCTGTGCCCTCCGCTCTGTCTCCCTTGCAGGGTGGACCTCCTCTCGCAGTCGCAGGGGCAGATTCTACACCCCCACCTCCAGAGTCTGCACCTTCATGCCTAGAGATTGAACGGGGCAATCTGAGTGCTTTTACTCTCCCACCAGAAGTGTTGGATGTTATTTTATCGGCCAAGCGACACTCCACCAAATTGATCTATGCAAGTCGGTGGGCTAAATTTGTAGGTTGGTGTGGAGAGAACCGGATTGATCCCTTAAAGGCTCACTTGTCTGATATATTATTATTTGCTCTTTCCTTGGCACAGAAGGGTTGTGCAGTTGCCACAGTTAAGGGCTATTTATCAGCACTGTCAGCTTTTCTGTGCCTCCCAGATCAACCTTCCTTGTTTAAATCTCCGCTTGTTTTGAGGTTCGTTAAGGGGCTCACTAATAAGTTTCCGCCCACAGCATTTGTTATGCCACAGTGGGACCTTAACTTGGTATTAACATTCCTAATGGGATCGCCATTTGAACCAATGCATTCTTGTGCTTTGCGTTTGCTGGTTCTTAAGACTGTATTTCTGGTGGCCATAACATCGGCCAGAAGAGTCAGTGAGCTTCAGGCTCTTAGTGTAGAGTCTCCATACCTTTCCTTCTTTAGAGACAAAGTGGTGTTAAGGACCAAGGCGACTTACCTCCCGAAGGTTGTTACACCCTTTCACTTGGGGCATTCTATTAATCTCTCTTCCTTTTACCCTCCGCCTCATCCATCCAAGGAGGAAGAGAGGCCCCACTGACTGGATCCACGAAGAGCATTGAGCTTCTTTGTCGAAAGGACGAGGGAGTTCAGGCAAGATGATCAGCTCTTCGTTGGATACGTGGGGAAGAGGAAAGGCAGAGCAGTCCACAAGAGAACGCTATCCAGGTGGGTCATTCACTGTATCAAGCTTTGTTATTCCTTAGCTAAGAAAGAACCACCTGTGGGGCTTCGTGCTCATTCCACCAGAGCTAAGGCTTCTTCTTCGGCTTTAGCTGGAGGTGTTCCTGTGGTTGACATCTACAAGGCGGCAACTTGGGCATCCCTCCATACTTTTGTCAAACATTATTGTTTGGATTCTGAGGTTAGGAGGGATGGCCATTTTGCTCGCTCGGTGCTGCAGGATTTCTTGGTTTGACCATTCAGGCACCCACTTCCGGAGGTAGTATTGCTTTGGGACTCTATTCTTTGGGTGAGGAATCCAGAGGTAGGTGTATCCATGAGAAGAATAAGTTACTTACCTTCTGTAACGCTTTTTCTGGTGGATACATTAACTACCTCTGGATTCCTCACGGTCCCACCCGCCTCCCCGTTGCCTGACTGGTCGTTCCTCGAAATCCGTGGGTGAGCGCCATTGTCTTGTATATATATGTATATGTATATATATTTATGCCTGCTTTATGTATATAGTTATAGCATGTATATATGTATTTCTTTCTCTGGTTTTGATAATTCAAGTACCCATGATGGAATTTGACTGCCATATTGGTTTTCATATGGACCAGTATTGCTGTTAGTTTCTCATTATTTTTATTGTAATAAATGTATGTTTCACTTCTTTTGATGTGATTATGTTCTCTCCAAAGTCAGTGTTCACCTGTTTGCCTCTAAGGCACGTAAAAAATGGTGATAACTGACGTCAGCACGTCGATGAGGGCTTCTTATTGCCTTGATGACGTCATACGGCGTCACGTGGAGTCGGGCAATTGTGACGTCATCGTCGACGTGCAGAGCTAGAAGAAATTTCTGCCAAAGCTGGTGCAAGGGGAGAATTCTTTAGGTGAGGAATCCACAGGTAGTTAATGTATCCACCAGAAAAACGTATTCTTCTAACACAGGGGGGCTAGAGTCTACATCCTCCGCCCACTCCTCCTGGCCACCAGCATGATCTTGGTCATCCTGGAGGAGAAGGCCTAAGAGCAGAATCTTGTTAGCGTTCCTCCCTGTTTGTGTTAGAGTAGTGTATGGTATCCATAACCTCCCTAACATCTGGTCTCTCTTAGAGAAATTTGGAGCAAGGGCTATGCCTAGACCCCTCACTTACCCAAACCTCAGAGACTATGGCCCTCATTATGAATTCATCGGGAAAACCCGCTGAGTTTGGTGCTCGTGGTCTAGAAAAGGACTGCCAGGCGTTGAAGACCCCGGCGGCCAAATAAACAACATTCCGCTGGGCCAGCTGGCGGAAACAGTGTTTCCGCCAGCCGGCCCAGCAGAATGCAGGGGCATTCTGCTGGGCCTATACACTGCCGCCGGCTCCACATGGAGCCAGCGGCAATGTAGCAGTGCGGCGTGTGCAGCAGGACCCGTCGCGCATATCACTGCCCGTAAATTGGGCAGTGACATGTGCAACGGGGCTGTGCACAGGGGCCAGCCTTTCCCTGGCAGTCTAAACCGCCAGGGAAAGGCTGTGGGAAAACAGGTACATTATCCGTTGGCCAGCGCTGCTTGAACAGATGCCCTGTCGGATAAAGAACTCCGCCATCGCCATGCTGCCTGACGGCGGAAGCCTGGCGGTGGCGGAGTTCCACCTGTGGTGGTCACACCATGAACATTATATGTGGTCTGGACCACCGGTGGCGGCATGGTGGTCCGGACCGCCATGTTCATAATGACCGCCTAATTCCTGAAACTCTGTATAACTAGCTAGCTAGGCACTTGCAGATGCCTAGCTAGTAAGTGGTCTTTGTGGAAAGTACCAAGTGACAGAGTGGTGAGGCAATTGCAAGTGCTTATCCCACCGCTGCACCACCAATGTAGGAAGCTTGCCTGGGGTGTGGTGGGTACCCAAGGTACTTACACCTTATACCAGGTCCAGGTATCCCCTCTTTGTGAAGTGTAAGCAGTGTCTAGAAGCCAGGCTCTCTAGAGGTAGCTGTGGATGAGCAGCCAAGGATTACCTAGGAGACATGGAAAACTCATGCAATACCACTGTAGTCACACAACACTTACACACATGAAAGAAAACACTCAGTTGTACAGAAATAAATGTACTTTATTTTTGGAACACAATACCACAAAATACTAGAAGGGCAATCCTCCAATAGGACGTAAGTAATACACTAAATATATACACTAATAGTCAGAAACAAAGGTTAGAAAACAATGCAAATAGCAATAGCCAATAGTGACCCTATGGGGAGCCCAAACCATATACTAAAAAATGGAATGCGAACACAGGACCCCCACCTAGGTATGTGGAATGTGTATTAGGGAGTATGAGGTACTAGAAAACCACTGAGGCAAGTAACACAACACCCCCCAGCGACCAAGAAAGCAGGAGTAAATCACTGGAATTTCCTCAAACCACCCACAAGGAGGAAAAAGAAGAAAAGAAGACACCCAGACAAGACTGCAAGAAACCAGTGGTAGATTCCCGAAGAAGATCTGTAGAGATAGGGGACCAGGTCCAAAAGCCACAGTGGAGTCCAGGAAGAGTAGGAGCTACTACCCACCCAGCTGTACTTGAAGGAGTTGGTAGATGGTGAGGAAGAACAGGTCAGCACTGCAACCCTGCAGCCAGAGAAGACTTCCTGATGGATGCAGAAGATGTCCCACGCTGGAGTGAAGATTGCGGACGGGTGTCGGTGCAGGAATTCCACCAACAAGCCTTGGCATAGGCAAACTTATGGTTAGTGGAAAAGTGGTGCTGCTGGGGACCAGCAAGCCCCAGGAAGACTCAGCTGAGGAGGGGGAGTCACAGGTGACCTTCAGCGTTGCAGAGAGTCCACAGGAGCAGAGGCAACACCCACAGGAGTCCCACAGAACGGGGACACAGAAGTTGCAGAAGGAGCGCACACAGCACTACAGAAGAGGATCTCACGCCACAGGAGAACCACGCAGAGGGCTGAGCATCACAGGAAGGAGTGCTGGGGACTGGAGCTACACGTTGCCTGAAGATCCCTTGGAGGAGATGCAAACAAGCCTTGGCAGCTGCAAAAGATACGGTGCACAGGGATACTGTCCTGTGTGGGAAGGCAAGGGCTTACCTTCACCAAAAGTGGACAGCTGGCAGGGAGGACCAAGAGGACTGCTCCGGGCCACCACCCGTGATGCAGGATCCACACAGCTCAAGATGAGGGGAGATCCACACAACCAGTCGTTGTTTGCAGCAGGTGCCTGCGGATGCAGGGGAGTGACTACTTCACTCCAAGGGAGGTTCCTTCTTCTTCTTGTGAAGGCTGAAGAGTTGCTGTCTTCTGAGGATGCACAGCTGGGGAAATGTTGCAAATCTGGCAGGAGCCATGGAAACAAAGTTGCAGAAGAGGCTCCTTCACTGATTGCAGCATTTTCAGTTCCTGAAGGGTCCAGTCGCAGTTCCACTGGCCAGAAGTTGAAGCAGAGGTAGCTGAGAAATCCTGCTGGAGTCTTCCAAGCCGAATCTGAGGACCAACCAAAGAGAGAGACCCTAAATAGCCCTGAAAGGGGACTTGGTCACCTAGCCAGGTAAGCACCTATCAGGAGGGGTCGCTGACGTCACCTGCCTGGACTGGCCACTCAGATGCCCCCAGAGTTTCCTGCCAACCTTCGAAACAAGATGGCAGAACCCAGGGCTCCTCTGGAGGAGCTCTGAGCACCACTCCTGGGGTGGTGATGGACAGGGGAGTGATCACTCCACTTTCCATTGTCCAGTTTCGTGCCAGAGCAGGGACTGGGGTCCCTGAACTAGTGTGGACTGGTTTATGCACTTAGGGCACCAAATGTGCCCTTCAATGCATACCAGTGGCTTGGGGATGCTACGCCTCCTAAACCAGTCACACCTATTTCCAAAGGGAGAGGATGTTGCCTACCTCTCCCAAAGGAACTCCTTTATTCTGCCTTCCTGAGCTTGAGCTGGTCAAGCAGCAAGAGGGCCAAAACCTGTCTGTAGCTGGCAAAGAGAGGCCCGCAGTCAGACGAGAGTGATACCGGTGAGTAAAGGGGAAGAAATAAGATTGGAAGAAATGATACATGGAAGGATTCTGGTGTGAATCGGATTGAAGGAGAAATTGGGAATAATCAACCATATGAATTTGGGATTGGTGGAAGGTTCAAGTGATATTGGTGAAGATGGTTGCTTTATGAGATACGGAGAAATGTGGGTGTCCCCTTTTGACTAGTCCTGAGTAAGACCCGTTGTGGAGCCTGGAATTGGCCCAAGTGCTAGAGGGGGTCGAAACGTCGACGATAATGATTTAGCCTGGATTGGGTTTTTGAATATTTAATGAAGGACAAAATTGGGGATTGAATCCTGATTAAAACAAGTTTGATTCAATGCGGAAAAAGGATTAACCAACTGGCTGATATATATATTTCTTCAAGTTTATTTTGATTGGTTTAGTGGGAGATTGACTATCTCTTTTCTTTTCTAAATCACGAGCACTTGATATGTTTGCACTTTGTTCTGTCCTTCTTCTGTGGTGTCACGATGGGGGATTTGTTTTATCTATTTTTGTGTATGAGTAAAGAATATATTTTGTATATATAATAAGGAATGTTTTCCTGACAGAGTATGTTTCTATGCTGCATGTAAGAAATAAGGGGTGTTGTGGTTGTTATGTTTGTATTTGTTTCCTAAGGGGTCAATGTTGTTTTGTAACATGTAGGATGGCAGCAGTGCGGGCTGACCGGGAAAACCCTGAAAACTGGCTGGAGCAGAGCTGGGGGTCCTCGAAGGAGCCCCCAGAGTGCCTGGAATCATACAACCAATACTGGTAACAGCATTGGGGTATGATTCCGACAAGTTTGTTACCAAAACATGCCGAGGTTCGGAGTTAACATTATGTAGTTAGACATAGGTGTAGTGACCTGTGTCTGGTACACACGTAAAATGGCTTCCCCGCACTTACAAAGTCCAGGAGAATGGAGCTGGAGATCATAGGGGCACCTCTGGGTGCCTCCACACACAGGTACTTGAATCCTGCCCTCTGGGCTATGAGGGCCTGCCATAGGGGAGACTTACAGTGACCTGGTGCAGTGACCTGTAGTGAGAGGGTGCATTCATCTTTTCATGCATGCTGCAATGGCAGGCTTGCAGACACATTTTGCATGGGCTCCCATGCGTGGCATAATACAGGCCTCAACCCATGAGGAACCCCTGGCGCCCCAATGCTCCGGGTACATAGTTACCATATGCTAGGGACTTACATTGGGGTACCAGTATGCCAATTGTGGGGTGTATTAAGTCAGGAACAACCAAATTTAGGGGGAGAGAGCACAGTCACTGGGTCCTGGTTAGCAAGCTCCCAGTGAACACAGTCAAAAACACACTGACAGGAGGCAAAAAGTGGGAGTAACCATGCCAAAAAGAGGGTACGTTCCTACAGTAAGCATTTACAAGTTGTCACAAAGAAAGGGAAAGGAAATAACAAAACATAGAAACAAAGTGGTGCCGTAGCAGCGCCGCTGGTTCTTTGCGCATCTCAGTTTCCGAAGGCTTGCACAGTTTGCCTGTCTTCAGACGTCTTGAATGGCATGAGCCCATTGAGGGGTATGTCAGATGCTTTCAAGGTGATTGGGCCGTAGGGTTTGTAGAGAGCAACGGCATGTCCATCAATTATCTAGCCTTCTTCAATGTTCATATGGATTGTGTCTTATTGCTCTACACAAATTGGAGGCAAAAGGGGTGCCCCCATTTGTACTTGATCCTCTTCTTCCAGAGGAAGTCTGTTAGTGGTCGAAAGGATCAGCAGTGTTATAATGTCAGAGGTCATCTTGAAACCTTCAAAGTCAATGGTATTTTTGTCACGTACACAGACAGTATGACCTCTTTTTGTCTATAGTAGTGCAGGCATGTAAGGATGTCCTGTGCTGGACCCGGGGAGGAGCGGGGCAACCTGCAATGGGTTCAAGGACAATGTCTTGATCCGCAAGCTCTGACACCACATAACAAAAGAGGCGAGTAGCACAGGCTTCCAGGCTCCCTGGCACTGCTTGTAGTAGGACTCCTTTAATCTGGATATTGGAGCAGCAGGATCTGTTGTCTAAGTCTTCCAGCTTCTAGTGCAGTTCCAGATTTTTATCCGGCAGTTCAAGAAGTTTTTGGTGATGGTTATTCAGTTCCTTTTCATGGGAATCATAAGTTTGTTTAAGCAAATCCACTGTTTGGCCTAGGTCTCCAACGTCCCTTCTGAGATCCTTCACCTCAGACACTCTGGCCCTCATTTGCCCAGGATAGATGTGGCGGTCCCACCATCAACAGGCTGGCGGTGCAGACCACAACATTATGAGTATGGCAGGTTGGCCGCTGCAAACCAGCCACATCTCCACACATACCGCCATGGTGTCAGAACCACCGGGCCTCAGATCATCATCTTAGACCCAGCGGTCCACAGAAGACCGCCAGTGGTATTAGGAGCTGGCTTCCCGCGATGGTTTCCATGGCGGTAGCATCGCCACGCAAACCATGGCAGACAGGCTACCGGTGACAGGGAATTCCTTCCCTATCATTGGTAGATGACTCCCCCACATTCCCAGCAAGCACTAGACCCCCCTCCAGCCACAGCGCCCCCTCCCCTCACACAAGACACAGCAGCCCCATCTCCACATACATGCACACAGGCATCCACACGCATACACGCATTCAATCACACTCATCCATACATGCATTCACTTCAACATTCATACACGCATATTCACACCCATTCAACCATGCATACTCACACCCATTCAACCACGCATACTCACATGCAGACAGACACATATACTCACACGCAAACATCCATTCACCACTACACTCGCATACGCACACACATGCAGACATGCACTCACTTCTACATTCAGACACGCATACAACTATGTATGCACACATTCATGCACACACGCAGATACCACATACTCATACACATACACACAACTCCCACCACCCTCCCCTGTTGGACGATTACCTTACCTGGTCCGGGGAGAAGGTCGCCTGACAGGTAACCGGATGGAGCGCTTTCACCGCCGGCAGCGCCCCGCCAGCAGAACACGGCCAGGCCGTATTATTGCCCATAATACGGCTGGTTAAGTCCTAGTGGCGGGCCCGGTGGTGAAACCTCCCAAGCTTCTCCGCCTGCCAGCACGACTACTGCTGGATTTTCGCCCAAAGTGTGGCAGTAATCCAGCAGTACCCGTGATGTGGTGGGTTGAAGGCCGCCAGCACTTGTGGTCTTCTGGCGCCCACGTCTTTGGCGGTCTTCTGTGAAGACCACCTAAGTTGTAATGAGGGCCTATGTCTTGTTTGAGGGTTGCAAAATCCTTCCTAAGGTCCCCAGACAGTTTCTCCAAAAAGGACTGTGTCATAGAAGTACTGTCCCCCACCGTTACCTTCACTTCGTCCGTTCGGGTGGGGGCGAGAGGTGCTTCATTAGACAATTATTTTTCTTTGTGAGGCTTTTTGGCAAACAGGTCCTTAAGGGAGTTGTCTCTCTTACCGTTGCGTTGGGAGGCCATTGTGATGAAAGGGTCAGGTCCTCTAGATCACCAGCAAGCTGTAGGTTGGGGCCGGGGAGACATGTGATCATCATCCCACTATTGTGTATTCAGGAATAATGGGGAGTGCCCTGGAAATGAGCATTACATCAGCTTCTAGCACTGAAGGACAAAAGATGAGGTTCAGAGGCCAGAGGAAGGTCCTACCACGTGGTTCACTCCAGTATTGTAGGGGGAAGGTCCACTCATCAGCTTGACTCCTAGTAGTGGGTTTAGGTGGCAGAAAAATGGCAGTTCCAGGAGGGGCCAGATGGGCAGTTGTGCGTGTGGAGCAAAAATCTCCACGCGCACAACTGCCCATCTGGCCCCTCTATCAAGGGGGAACCTTGCAGAGACCCTCACCATACTAAGACGGCCCAGACCTGGCTGTGCAGGTTCCTACAGTGAAGCCTCATCTTCAGCGGGTGCTATGATGCCTCAAAGCTCCTTAAGCAGCATAATGTCTCTTTCCCTGTCCCCAGGTAAGAAGTGGCAATGTAGGTGACAGCCGGTCTCACTGGGGCTATTGTTGCTCCCCTGCACCTCTCTCACAGCGAGCAGCTGGGTGGGAAGAGCAGCTCACTGCCACGTCGACACCAGGCTCTTCAGGGGGCCGACGCTCAATCACCAGGCCGACCCTCAAGCTGCAGTTCCAGTCCGCACTTCCTCGGCCTCTGAGGAAGGTCACAAACACCCCAGGTACATGGGTGGAGGGGCTGAGACAGGGTGACTCCGATCTCTTTCTAGAGGTGAAGCGTTGCGGCCTGGGGGGGGGGCTCTGCTTCAGGCCAACCTTCCTCCACGCCCAGCCAGGCAAAACACACAGATCAGGGCTGGGACTCGGGATATAATCCATGGCAGTGGAGGGAGGTCGCTGGTCTGTCTTGGAGCACCAGCAACCACGGGCTACAGGCAGAACGCAGCCGGTGGCTCTATTTTAGGGGGCTAGCAGGGAGCCCAGGAGATCGAAGCAGCCGATCACCGCCAGGCCCTGAGAGTCGTGCAGGACCTCCACTGGTGGGAAGGGTCTCCTGTGCTTGGACTGCAGTGAGGGAGTTAACTGCACGGCAATCTGGGTACGAAATGACCCGACAGCGACCGGATTCACCCCGATACTACAGGCAGGTGGCGGAGTGCCGGAAAGATGCTCCTACACTGGCACCATCTTGGACACGGCACGTGAGCTGGTTTTTACTTCTAAGTCCGCTTGTCCTGGGATGGGCTTGCAATTCTATTCAGTGCTTTTGACTTGATGAGGATCCCCTAGAAGAGAAGGATTAATTGCTTACCTGTAATCCTAGTTCTCTTCCAGGGGAATCCTCAACAAAGTCAGAAGCAACTCACCCACATCCCTGGAATGAAGCCATTGAAGCTCTCAGCCGATTGTCTGTGTATAGAATTCTTTGCTTTTCCACAAAAATGACCTGACATAGCTGTCTTCTGTGGGGCATGATGGGATACAGGGGTACTGTGAGGTTCTTAAAGGCACAGTGTCAGTTTTAAGCTTACTCTTTGAATGCAGCCTATTGGTTAACAATGCCTCATATTCCCTTCCCTTTTGCTTTTAAAGAAAGGTTTGTGGAATGCTTCCTGTGGTCATTTTTGTCCTTGAATAACATGAATTGTATTGATTGCCTTGATTTTAAAACCAAAGTAAATGTAATCTGGCCAGTTTTTCCCTTTCTATAGGCTGCAGTGATACATACTATGTGCTAAGTACAGCTTTATTTATATATATATGATGTAATATGTGAGGTCATAAGCAGTGTATTACAGGAGTGCAAGTTATAGTTAGCTCAGTTAACTATAATTGCTGAATTTCTACAGTTTTGTATGAGTAAATTCAGACCCTAACAATAACGTCTATGAAAACCTTTGGTGTTTTTTCAGTGAATGTTTTTTATTTTATTTCCTAACTATAACATCCCTGTAGCCTTTGTTTTTTTATGTGAAATACTATGTTTTTTTAACGTATAGTAATTTTAATTACTATACGTTAATCCAGCCACCGGCACGTACAGCCTTGAGCCGTGTGCCGCAGCGGTTAGCTGAGGCCAACCCCCTATAAGCACCCAACCTTGCACCGTGCACTGCCTTCTCCCGTGCGCAGTAGTGGTTCCCCGCAAGGGCTGGCAGCAGCCAGTGCCTGCGGCCAATCCCCCTAACCACCCAACCTGATGTTGTGCACGGCCCTTTGCACATGCACAGAGGAAGCATGGCCTCTCTGGGTGTGTGACGGTCTGAGTGGGTGTGAGTGAGTTTGTAACTGTCTGAGTGGGTATGAGTGGGTCTGACTGGGGCTGTGAGGGAGTGCATAAGGGTCTGAGTGGGTCTTTGAGTGGCAACATGAGAGTCTGAGTGAGTCTGAATGGGTGCTTGAGTGTCTGAGTGGGTCTGTGAGTGGGTGCATAAGTGTCTGATTGGGTGTGTGAATGGGAGAATTGATTGAAAGAGAGAGAGACAGTGAGAGGGAAGGAGAGCTTTTAAGGCTTTGATGTCTGATATACTCAGAATGAGTTATTTGTCTCCAATTTAAAATTAAAAAATGTATCTGTTTTAAAAAAAAAAATGATATATTTTTTTAATTTAAAAAATAAATAAATGGAAATGCTGCCAGCTGGACTTGAACCCCATAGCTCAGTGTGAAGGTCTGTGACCTTCACACTGAACTATGTATTGTTTTTTTTTTAAAATCTTTTTTTCTAGTCCTTTGTGGGCTTTCATATTAATCGTGTAAATAAAAGCCCTTTACGGGCTATCTGGCACCGCAGGGGAAGCCTTAAGGGCTCCCCTGTGGTCCCTATAAATATTTTTAATTATTTTTTTAAATCAAACACCTTTTATGGGCTATGTGGGACTGCGAGCGAGCCTTTAAGGGCTTCCCCCGTGGTCCCTACTTTTTAATTATTATTATTATTTTTTTTTTTTTAAAGCCCTTATGAGCTACCTGGCACCACAGGGGAAGCCTTATGGCTTCCCTCGCAGAGCCAATGCTTCAGCAAGCACGGAGCTGCTTTGCCAGCAGCTCCATGCTTGCTGAAGCATTTCATCTCTGTCCCCTGCACACATGCAGAGGACTGAGATGAAACTTCGTATTTTGACCTGCTTTAAAGATCCTGTTGTGAAAACCCAAAGTGTTTTCTATAGCTTGGTTGGAGCGCTGCAGCCAAGCCACAGCAAACAGCTATGTCTAGGAGCCAGCCGGGGAGTGGGGGAGGGAGGTGCGGGGGGGGGAGTGACAGTCCCCAGGGCCATCAGAGGCTTCATGAGGGGCTGCTCCAACAGGACATAGCCCCGGTGGGTGGTGGTCCCTGGGCACGGGAGTCCCATAGGGACCCCCCTTTCTTTTTTTTAAACTTTTCCCCTGGGGGTGATCCTTGGGGGGGCCACAGGTCTACCACATATTTTTTAATGGATGCCCGGGAGGGGGTGATCCCAGGGCATGGGGGGCCATGCCCCCCCCCCAATATTTATTAAATTGAAAGTGGGGAGGTGGTTGTCCCCAGGGCAGCGGGCGGCCTTGGCCCCCCTCCCGCAAATAACAAAATAAAAGCTCTGGGGAGTGGTGCTCCTCGGAGCTGCGGAGGGCTGGAAGGCCCCTCCACACTAAATTTTTTATGACCCCATGACCTGGCCCACCTATAAAAAAAACAAGCATTGAAGCCCGCACTTTCTTTAAAACATTTTTTTTGCCAGGAATCTCGTAAACTTGCAGCAAAAAAAGAATTTAAAAAGTATATTTTTTGCTTTGGGGTGGTCCCTATGCACCCCTCCCCCATCACCAGTGCTAAGGAGGTAAGGGGGTAATCACAATTTGGTAGGCAGGGCCAAAGAAGCAACCCCCTGAGAGCTTGCAGGCTCATTCCAGGCTCATTCCTCATTGCAGGCTCATTCTAGGCTCATTCCACCAGAGCCAAAGCTGCAACCACTGAGTTAGCACGTGGGATCCCATTCCCGGACATCTGCCAGGCCACTAAGTGGGCTTTTGTACACATTTATTAAACATTACTGCCTGGACAGTCAGATCTGCGGGGATGGGCATTTCGCCCGTTTGGCCCTACAGGACGTCCTAGTTTAAATTTGTCTGCAGTTACTCCACCAGGAATGGTATTGCTTGGGTATCTATTCAAAGGTAAGGAATCTGCAAGTAGAAGTCTCTATCAGATGAACAAGTTACTTACCTCTGGTAACGCACGTAGGAAAGTACCCTCTTTTTGGCATGGTTACCCCCTCTTTTTGCCTGCTGTCATTGTGTTCTGACTGTGTTCCCTGGGATCCTGCTAGCCAGGACCCCAGTGACTGTGCTCTGTCCCTCCAAATTTGGTTGCTTAGGACTTAGCACACCCCACAGTTGGCATACTGGTGCTCTCATGTAAGTCCCTAGTACTTAGGTACCCACGGCATTGGGGCACCAGGGGTTACCCATGAATGGCAGCAGCATGTAATGTGCATGGGAGCCCATGCAAAATGTGTCTGCAGGCCTGCCATTGCAGCCCGTGTGAAAAGGTGCATGCACCCTTTCACTACAGGTCACTGCACCAGGTCACTGTAAGTCACCCTTATGGCAGACCCTATTAGCACAGGGGGCAGGATGCAAGTATTTGTGTGTGAGGGCACCACTGCATGAGCAGAGGTGCCCCTACGATCTCCAGCTCCATTTTCCTGGACTTCGTAAGTGCGGGAAGCCTTTTTAAATGTGTACTGGACACAGGTCACTACCCATGTCCAGCTACACAATGGTAACTCCGAACCTGGGCATGTTTGGTATCAAACATGTGGGACTCATACCCCAATACTGTTGCAAGTATTGGTTGTTTGATTCCATGCACTCTGGGAGCTCCTTAGAGGATCCCCCACCATTGCTCCTACCAGTCTACTGGGGTTTTCTGGGCAGCCTGCGCTGTTGTCATCCCACAGACAGGTTTCTGCCCTCCTGCTGCTTGACCAGCTAAAGCAGAGGAAGGCACACCAGAGGATTTCCTTTGGGAGAAGGAGGCAATACCGTCTCCCTTTGGAAATAGGTGTTGCATGGCTTGGGAGGGGTAGGCTCCCCAAGCCACGGGCATGCTTTGGAGGGCACATTTGGTGCCCTCTTCCATTAACCGGTCTGCACCAGTCCAGAGATTCCCGGTCCATGCTCTGGCGTGAAACTGGATAATGGAAAGGGGAGTAACTACTCCCCTGTCCATCACCACCCTGGGGTGGTGCCCAGAGCTCCTCCAGGTGGCCACTTGATTCTGCCATCTTGAATCCAAGGTAGGCAGAGGCCCCTAGGAGCATCTAGGTGGTCAGGTCAGGCAGGTTATGTCACAGCCCCCTCCTGATAGGAGGTCGCCGTGCTAGGTGACCAGTCCGCCTTTCTGGGCTATTTAGGGTCTCCCTCCACGGCGGGTCTTCAGATTCGATGTGCAAGATTCTAGCAGGACTCCTCTGCATCGTTTACTTCATCTTCTGGCCACCGAGACTGCAAGTGGACCTTCCAGGAACCGACAATCTGCAACTCCAGCAATAACTCCACTCTGCAACATTGTTCCCTGCAAAGCACAGTGTCCTGCCCGCTGCTTCAGCAATATGGGACTCCTCTCCCGGTGTGCTGAGTTGGCCTCCCTGTGCTTCCTGTGCCTGCTGCCTTTGGGTCACCTGTAGCGGCTGCCTCCTCTTCTTGTGACTCTCCCAGCTGCTGAGGGTCACCTCGAACTCCCCTCCTTGGGTCAAGTCCCCTGGGCCTTGCTGGTCATCTTCAGCCTTGCAAAACCTTCTTCACCGATCCTTGCATTTGCCAAGGCTTTTTGGTGGTTTCCCAGCATCACTGACTGACTGCATCACGACCGCTGATGTGGGACATCACTTGCTTCACTTCTGGAACTCCTCTTCTGCTCCTGTGCTACACTGCTGACTTTCTTCATCCACCATCTACCTGGTCCTGCATCCACAGAAGGGTGGGTAGTGGCTCCTGCTCCAGCCAGACACTCCAACTCAGGCTGGATCTGATCCCCTTCTTTTGCAGGTCCTCTTCTGTCAGGATCCACCTTTGGTTTCGTCCAGTCCTGTATGGGTCTTGCACAGTCCTGTTTTAAAGTCCTCCTGTGGGTTTGGGGAAAAAAACAGGTATTTACCTCTTCTCTCCTGGTCGCTTGGGGGCACCCTGGTACCTCCCTTTTGGGATCCCTAGTTCCTCCAACTCCTGTCTACAGATTCCACTTCCTTGGGTAGGGGACTGCCTTTCACATTCCACTTACCAAGCATATGGCTTGGTTTCCCCCGTTGGCCTTCACTATTGTCTATTTTTTTACTGTTTGCTATTGCTTTCTATGCTGATCACTGACTTCTAATGTGTATATAATAGTGTGTTTACACACCTCCTAGTGGAGTATTGCCTATACAGTATTTTAGTAATTGTGTTACCATAATAGAGTACTTTATTTTTGTAACAGTCTGTGGTTCTTTCATGTGTGTAAGTGCTGTGTGACTGTAGCAGTATTGCATAAGCTTTGCATGTCCCCTAGATAAGTCTTGGCTGCTTATCCACAGCTACCTCTAGAGAGCCCTGGCTTCCTAGACACTGCCTAAAATTCACTAATGGGGGATACCTTGACCTGGTATAAGGTGATAACACCATAGGTGCTCACCACACACCAGGCCAGCTTCCTACAACACCTTATCTGATAGAGGCAGTATCTAGTTGCAAATTCCTTACTGACCCACCCATCCTTCCTGCTCTGTGGACAGATTGCTAGCGTTAAGGATGATCTCTTTCAGGGCCTAGTTTGGACAAGCAGTGTCAGTGCACTTCCTGGCTACGTGCTCTTGGTGTGGAAAGTCGTGAAAAGTAACTGACGTCAGAGCTCTGAGGTGGCACCTATATAGGTGACGCAGATGTCACTTCCGGTGAGGATGTCGCCGTCAATGCCTCACGAAGCTGGTTGACGCCACCTACTGGTGCGCAGGTCACTGCTCATGAAAATCTGCCTGAACCATTCTGACGCCAAGGGAAATTCAAGGGTAAGGAATCTGCTGCTAGATATTGTCTCTACCAGATAAGGAGTTACGGAAGGTAAGTAACTTGTTCATCATGAGGAAACATACAATGATCCATTTTACTATAAATATTAATTAATCAATTTTTAAGAAGTATGCCTCCATATATATTAACCAATGGATAAGTAAGGTGGGAAATACTAACTGATGAAAACAAAGGAAGACTCTCAGATGGTACAAAGATAATGTGGGGACCCAGTGAGGGCATGAAGGTTGCAGAACTCAGAGAAAGCAACACATCCATCCAGTAGCAGTTGATAAGTGGTCTACAATCAGCACAGGTTTCTTAGTCTGTATGAGGAGTAGAGTGGATGCTAAACATTCAAAAGGCTATGTTGTCACAGCATCCCAAAAGCACCAGGCAGGCCATGGTACAAACTATTGGGAAAATTAATTGAACCTTTTTTTCATTTAACAAATATATACTATTGTGTTCCATGTAGTGGTTGCTATAGTAGATTTTACAGAAAGCAAAAAAGTGATGTGTGGAATGCCTGAATTATATCAGCTATGAGCAATTACTTGAATTGAACAGCACGTATTACGAATTTCCCTCATTTTATTGGGGAATAACGTGCAGATTTTGGTGCTGTCCACACTAAAATCGGTATGTCCCGGTATTTACCAGGCCATGTCCCAGGGTAGATATTGCTAGGCTAAACCTGACAATATTTACTGGGAGAAAACTGTGAGTGGTTGGGAAACTCTGACCCACTCATTGTTGCGACATCTTTGCAAATAGGAGTTTGAAGAAGGTGTCTCAAATTAGCAAGACATCTGTAATTGAAGCTTTAGTTTGCAAACCCAGACTGCCTAAACACAATGCCCAGGCAAGGAGCTTTGTTAACTCAAAAGCAGAAGAAATATTTGCAAAAGTTAGGAAAAAAACTGTTTAAAAAAATGAAGCCCTCATAGCTGAGCCCTATCATTGCCCTTTAATGGGTGATTACAACATTCACCTACAGCAGTGAGCTGGCACACACACATAAAATGTAATACTCCAACTCAATGCTAGAAATAATTTCATGTGGCACTTCTCTTGTTTTTTTCTGCTAAAACTGACTGCCATGCCAGGTTCCCCTAAACCTCTACCACATTCTCAAATTCATGTTCTTGGGGTCCAAAGACAACTCTGACTCGTTGGATTGACCCTTAACCATTTTAGGCTTTTTGCACAAACAGTTTTGCCCTAACTATGAACAACCCCCAGTGCTTTTTTCTGACTGAGGTGTTTAGGTATCTGATTGTATCCCTATGTCTTATAATGGCCTCACAACTGATGTAGGTTATCTTCTCTCGCCCCACTTTGCAACCCCACCACTCTCCCTTGTTCATGTGCAATGCAGAAAACCAGATGGATACTCTTTCTCCCTCCACGTCTGCCCAAGAGACCACACAACCTCCACAGCCTACTTTGCTACATGGATATTTTAGAACAGTGGTTCTCAACCTGTGGTCTGGGGCCCCTGGGGGTCCGTTAAGCCTCCTCAGGGGGTCCGTGACTGCTTAGAAAATGTAATAATATTAACAGATTAGGTCCCCAGCTTTCAATAATGGCTCACTGGGGGCTCCTCGGATTCCAATAATGATTCATTGGTGGTCCCCGGGATCCAGTACTGATAAAGTGGGGGCCCACAAAAGTCAAAAGGTTGGGAACCACTGCCTTAGAAGGGCTGGACAAATCTCATTCCTTTGATAGTTTGTTTTACCCCTAACTGGAGCCACTAAGGGTGACTGCTCCCTGCTTCCTTGTTGAATTGGCCCCGATTCTGCAAGGACAAACATTTTCAGAGGAACACTTCTCATACTAGATCATCTGCTAAGCAAGATATAAATAGCTACTACATATTTTTACACAACTCACTGATCATCACTGAAACCTGATTCATGAATGTTTTTTTTTATCTACTCTTGTCTAAGAACTACTCCAAATTAGCTGGAACATCCTTTTGCACAACAACAGACCACCCTTCTCCACAACAGGATAATTGATCGTGGCAGGAAGGGGAAAGGGAGTGATGCTTCTTTTAAGATTCCATTCTTGCAAGGATTCTCGAAAACGGCCAGTGTCCTACCTACAAAGCGAGTCGCCACCTTGACTGCCTGTCTGTCAGACCAGAAACCTCGCTCTAATGAATTACTTCCATCTAATTTGTCTAACTGTTCTCTCAGGCCAGAAACCTGGCACTAGTGGATTACCTCCATCTAATCTGTCCACCTGTGCACTTATGAGTTTCTCAATACCACTTAAGCTCATCTCTTAAAAGGTGTCTTCTCACCAAGGAAATGTCTGCGTCTTTGCCCTGAAACATAAGTAATAAATCTACAGACTTCCTTTACCAAATATATCACTTCCATGTAACATACCCTTCCTAATTATCAGCCATGATGAATAAATGTGGCCACCATCAGTCACCAAGTGGCACCTTGCACTAAATGGTATGCCAGATAGGGAAAGCCACTAAAAAATAATGGTTCTCTGTCTGCCAAGCCCTTAGTCCGCCTACTTATTTATGAGTTGGTTGGACCGTCAGTAGTTTTCCGGTGGCAAGGGCCACTGCTGGCTCCACCATTGGAACCCTTACTCAGATGGCCTGACAGACATGAGGCTGTCGGAGTAAGGTCATCAGATTGCCCGCCCAATTTATAGCAGGCAGTCTGATGTTCTTTTGTTGTTGTCTTCATTGCCAGGTAAAACTTTGCACTTACGCACAGAACAAAATATGACCCGACACCCTAGGAGAAAACCTGCAATGTGTGGAAGGTATATCTTTTGTTTTTACCGCTTTGGGAGTTTGTTTCTGAAAACCTAAAAAGTTTGGTGCGCATCTGTCAGAAACATGGCAAATTTGCAGCAGACTTTTTGTGCTTTTTCAAGAGTCACTGTGGCAGCTGCTCTTCTGAAGGCACCGATGTCATTGCAGCACTGGCAGCAATCTCTTAATTTGGCTATGGGCAGTCTGGCTGGAGTGGCGGAGGAGATGACCTCTGCTACGTAAAAGATTGCAGGTCGCCTGCCAGGATCTAAATCAGCCCTTAATCTCGTAAAATATCAGAAAAGAGAAAGTCTAATATTTCCTCCAACTGACATGTTACACATCAAGCAAAAAATGACTGCTTGCAAACTTCTGTACACGAACGTGTCTACTCTTGAGGGTATACCACATATTTACAGCCATTCCTTTGCTATCACCTCAGATGACCACAATCCAACAACCATACAAAGACCATCTGCCCGCACGTCTGAGCCAGCAGTTTTCATGCCTACCATCAATGCAGCAGCAATCGCCAATGGAGATGTCCCCTGCTGTGCTGCATTCTGTGCATTGTTACCTGTGCAGTAACTAGATGTGTGCAGTATTATCAGAACACAACTCTATGAAACTTTAAAGTAATAAGAAACCTGAATTACCTGCTCTCATAAATATTATATGGGCACATTGTATCAGGGTCATGCCTTTGCATTAATCCTCCTGGACCTTTCAAAAGCATTGAACATGGTCAACCATAGATAATCGTAGACTGATTCTCAACAACCTGCAGTATTAGAGGAACAGTCATTCAATGGGTCACCTCCTTAATGTCAGACAGGTCTCGCCAGATAAAACTGGCCATCTACCAGAGCCAGCCTGGTACCATGATTATTATGCAGCTACTAATGCTGAATACTCATAAGCCGTGGGAAATTATAAGGAGTAGAGTACAATTTTTCTCCTTACTTATAGCAGCAGCTAGTAACCCAACTCTGGAGATGTTTAAAATAGTCCATGAGTCCTCTAATCAACAGAGTGCCCAAAAGACAGTTTGTGCTTCTTCCCTATGTGAATCTCTGTCTACGTTTTTTAAGGTTTAAATCAAGCGTACATAGTCTGTAGTCAGTTGATAGCCGTACCTGGCACTACCCAAGACTGTAGAATTTACCTGAATTTTAGTCCGTTGTCACCTGTCCATACTATAAAGCTAATAGAAACATTTAAACCTGGCTTTCTGGTAAACCTTGTCCTGTTAGGATTTTACAAGTGGTGGTCCCTACTTTGGAATGAGAGCTATGCATGTTGCTTAATTTTTTCTTTACTCCAGCTTTGGGTCCTCAAGAATTGAAGAAAGCTTGCATGATTTCCCTGTTGAGGAAAATGTCCTTCTGCACTACCAACGTAAGTATTTAAAGACCTATATATCTGTTACAATTTATTCCCAAAAACTGTGAGGAGAAGCCAACTTCCGGATTTATTACAGATAATTCACTGTTAAAGTCTGCAGTATCTGGATTTCGACTATCGCATTTAACTGAGGTTGCCTTGGTGACTTTTCAGAACGAGCTCTGTATAATTTTGAATCATGGAGGTAAGGCAGCCTCCTCAGTCTCTCTGCAGCCTTTGATACTTTGTCCCACGCAGTTCTTACAGTTAGCTGCAAGTACTGGCTTAAGAAGAAAGGTGTTGACTTTGATGTCCTACTTTCTATCACATTGGAGTGAGGTGGATATACTGCCTCCCTGCCACTGGTCATTTACTAAGCTGTCCCTCGGGGTGCCCCAGGGCTCCTACTTAGCCTACATTGTTCAATTTATAAGTGTCTCCATTTGCCTGGCTCACAAGATCCTTCAATATGTCTCAAACTTAATATGCTGATAACACTGAGCTTGTACTGAGGTTAAATAGAAACACTGATCTGGTGAGTTATAATGCTCTTACCAGTTGCTTGGCAACGACTGACTGGATACATTTTAACTGTCTATAACTAAACACATATAAAACCAATGCAGTGGAATTGAAGCACCTCCTGGCTGTTTTTTAACATATTTATTTTTTCATGTACAAATTAAGTCACCTTTCTAAAACATTGACTGTGTTAACAAGATACATTTCGTAGCTGTCCCAAGTTCCAAAATACTGAAATCATGATAGTAAGATTCGTAATTATTGTCCCTGTAGTAACCCTACAGTGGAGTCCAAACCTTAGTATTTAGCAGCATTGTCCAGTTTTTTGCCTGGTTATTCATAGGAGTTCCATTCCCACTGACCTGCGGACTCCAAAATACGCCCCACAAGTTGCATGTCCATGGGTCAATCTTGCTTATTGGACTGAGGGTCTGGGATGAGATTACTTCTAAGAAGTCTGGGCTGAGATATTTCCTCATGGGTCATGTTGGTTAGTAATGTGTTAATCATGTTCCCCATACCTCTAAGTCTTGTACATTTCTAAGCATTCCATATCTTTCTCATCTCTCCTAGACATTTTGAAATGTACCTCTTCATTGACCAAATAGGAAACACCATGGCATTTTATTTGGATGACAAACTGTCTTTAATCCTCAAGTGCCTATGGTCTCCACCTCTTGCTTTTTTCATTCTTGAAAAAAATCTTCCTTTCTGCCTGAGCATACTCAATTTTATATTCTTTAATCTATTTTCATCCATCTATGCTATTGCCCTCTACTTAGGGCTACGCACCACTAAAGTTAATTCTCTTGAGAATGTGACAACTTGCCTTCTACCTAATCTTCCAGAAGGTCTTCCATCTCTGGACTCTTAAAAGTCTGCACTGGATTTTGATTAAAAAACATTCTCTGTTTTAGCGACTTTGCATTTTGCTTCAAGGTAATGCATAAAAAGGGCCTTCAGCAGCTTTTTAATTGGTACACCAAACCACACTTTCTCTTCCTTATGCTACCTTTTATTGTATCTCTTTAATTGGTACACCAAACCACTCATTCTCCTCCTTATGCTATCTTTTAGTGGTACCTGAAATTTGGAAGGCATGCAAAGGTGTTTGTGTCTTCTTTTGTCAAGTTGCAAACCTCTGGAATCCACTACCTGTGGATCTTCCTTTGATGGTCAATTATTTGACTTTTAAAAAACCTTTAAAAAATGTCTCTTTCAAGTGTAGAATTTGTGCAGAACATGGTATTTTCATCAGGTTTCAGTGCTGGGATGCGTCTGGCCAATCACTTGATTTATAAATATTGTAAGTAAATAATTCTACTGGACCATCTTAGTCAAAATTGCCTGCAAGATCTGACAAGAGAAGGTGCTCTCTCCAAATCTCTTTAGTTCTCATGTGGTCCTCCTGGCAAACATCTGCAGCAGTTTCAAGATGGGTTATGACATATGCACCAACAAAACCAGATCTATATTTTAGGGCCCATTGAACCTGCAATGTTATCACGTCATGCACGTCCTAACAGACATACACAACTAGCTGCATTATAAATGACTTTCTAAACGTATTCAAGGTGACGCTTCACTGCGAGGAGCATGCTATCCTGTCTCACTTCCATTTTATAGGCAGATGCAATTGGAATAAGGTACTGTGTGGTGCTATTGTGTAAAACACTCTGCCAAATAACCCCTTTAGTGGGAGCGCTGGCCAATGGCTGACCACTTGCTCTCCCCAGTGTGTTGGCAGCAGCCAAGCGGAATTTATTCTGCATCCCTCCACCCTGCCCATCTCTAACGTCAGTGCGTTGCGAGGTGCACTGACATCACAGATCCCCACTGGACGTGGAGTAGCGAGGAGATGAGTGCTCTGTCCACCCTCAGGTGGAATTTTCTTGGCTCTTGATGCTTCTCCATGTTTGAGGGAGTCATCGTTGGAAATAGGACAGTCTCCCCTTTACAGTGATGCCTCGCCCAAACAGTTTCCTGCTTGTGGGCACGCCCACAAACAGCCAAAAAAAGGACCACATACTTACCTGTCAGGCCAGCTCTTCAGGCTTTGCTAGATTGCTCTAGAAGCCATTCTCACCCTGGCACTCACACCTTCTCCGGGCTGGCCCTCCCCATATACGGACGTCACCCCTGTTGGCAACTATTTTGTTTAAAAAACGGCTCTAATAAACAGGGAGTGTGTAAGCATATTTAATGGGAATGCAGTTAGTGCTGATTTCTCTGATATTATCACAAACATTGCCTGCAGCAGGCACAGCTGCATGGAGTCTAAACTGTACAAAACACCTGTACAGCTTGTTTTTTCAAATTCAGATCTGCCCCATTGTTGAAATGTGGGCTACTTTTTAGGTGTGGCCTTTGATTTCACTAAAATAAATAAGGGCCAGACTTTTAAAGAATGTACTTAATTTTTGCATGACTTTTTTCATGCATACCAGCTGCAATATTTTTATTGGGATTTTACAAAGCAACGCAAATGGCTATTTGTGGTGCTTTGTATTAAAAAAAGAAACATAGCACATTGTGCTGCCTTGAGTTAATTTGCATCAGGGAGGCGTTCCGTGGGTGATGCACAGGCTTTCCAGTGCATCAACCCTTGTATTTGTATTGTAATCCATATCTACAAAGACTGGTAGAAATGGATTTGTGCCAAAATATGCCGCCTTCCAGAGGCTGGTATAAGAAGAAGAAATATCTTCTACTCCTTTTTTCCAATTTTTCCATAGAGACAAAAACCTCAAAGGGTATTTTTTATGCAAGAAGAGGTGCCTTTCTGCACAAAAACTACCCTGCCCATGACGCAGACACCCTTGCACTATGGCATAAGGGTGCTTGTATTGCTGCAAGGCACCACAGAGTCTGTCAGCACATGGTGAGAGCAAACTTTTGCTTATTTTTGGATGAAATGGCACAAGTCTACTCTATCCAGGTGACACAGCGCAGCACTTTGGTTGCTGCATTGCACCACATGTCCAATGAATATGTGTCAAGTTTTTTTTTTTTTAATATCTGTATTAACATTCATAAACAATAAACAAGTCAACGAATAGCAGTGCCATACATTAGCTCTCCTGTGTCGTAAACCTCAAAACTTCACACAATATCACATGCCCTAAGCACTTAGGTGCAGGGCAGTGGGCGCCTGGAGAGGGTTTCGGGGACCAAGGAAAATTCCCAGTGCCTTCATTGAAACAGGAACTAAGGAAATACCTCCTTGGCATGGTTACCCCCTACTTTTTTTGCCTTTGCTGGTGCAAGTTATGATTTGAAAGTGTGCCAGGATCCTGCTAACCAGGGCACAGCACCAGTGTTCTTTCCCTAAACTGTACCTTTGTCTCCACAATTTGTACAACCCTGGCACTCAGGTAAGTCCCTTGTCACTGGTACCCCTGGTACCAAGGCCCTGATGCCAGGGAAGCTCTCTAAGGGCTGCAGCATGTCTTATGCCACCCTGGGGACCCCTCACTCAGCACATGCACACTGCCTCACAGCTTGCGTGTGCTGGTGGGGAGAACATGACTAAGTCGACATGTCACTCCCCTCAGAGTGCCATGCCAACATCACACTGCCTGTGGCATAGATAAGTCACCCCTCTAGCAGGCCTTACAGCCCTAAGGCAGGGTGCACTATACCACAGGTGAGGGCATATGTGCATGAGCACTATGCCCCTACAGTGTCTAAACAAAACCTTAGACATTGTAAGTGCAGGGTAGCCATAAGAGTATATGGTCTGGGAGTTTGTCAAACACAAACTCCACAGTTCCATAATGACTACACTGAAAACTGGGAAGTTTGGTATCAAACTTCTCAGCACAATAAATGCACACTGATGCCAGTGTGCAATTTGCTGTAACATACACCGAGATGCCCTCTCAATACCTACCGACTTCTAGTGCAGGCTGACCAGTTTCTGCCAGCCTGCCACACACCAGACATGTTGCTGGCCACATGGGGAGAGTGTCTTTGTCACTCTGTGGCCAGGAACAAAGCCTGTACTGGGTGGAGGTGCTTCTCACCTCCCCCTCCAGGAACTGTAACACCTGGTGGTGAGCCTCAAAGGCTCACTCCTTCTGTTACAGCGCCCCAGGGCATCCCAGCTAGTGCAGATGCCCCTCCAGCCACTTCCCCCACTTTTGGCGGCAATGCTGGCGGAGACAATGAGAAAAACAAGGAGGAGTCACCCAGCAGTCAGGAAAGCCCCTAAGGTGTTCTGAGCTGAGGTGACCCCTGCCTTAAGAAATCCTCCATCTTGAGTTTGGAGGATTCCCCCAATAGGATCAGTGATGTGCCCCCGCCCCACAGGGAAGAGGCACAAAGATGGTGTAGCCACCCTTAAGGACAGTAGCCATTGGCCACTGCCCTCCCAGAACTAAACACACCCCTAAATTCAGTATTTAGGGGCTCCCCAGATCCCAGGAAATCAGATTACTGCAACCTGAAGAAAGAAGAAGGACTGCTGACCTACAAGCCTGCAGAGAAGGAGGAAGACGACAACTGCTTTGGCCCCAGCCCTACCGGCCTGTCTCCAACTTCGAAAACCTGCTCCACCGACGCATCCGACAGGGACCAGCGACCTCTGAAGCCTCAGAGGACTGCCCTGCACTACAGGACCAAGAAACTCCGTGAACAGCGGCCCTGTTCAAAACCAACTACTTCTTTGCAACAAAGAAGCAACTTCCAAAGACTTCACATTTCCCGCCGGAAGCGTGAGACTCTACACTCTGCACCCGACCCCCCCGGCTCGACCTGCAGAAAACCAACACCTCGGGGAGGACTCCCCGGCAACTCCGAGCCCGTGAGTAACCAGAGACGACCCCCCTGAGCCCCCACAGCAACGCCTGCAGAGAGAATCCAGAGGCTCCCCCTGACCGCGACTGCCTGTAATAAGGGACCCGACGCCTGGAACCAACACTGCACCCGCAGCCCCCAGGACCTGAAGGAATTGAACTTCGATGCAGGAGTGACCCCCAGGTGACCCTCTGCCTTGCCCAGGTGGTGGCTGTCCCGAGAAGCCACCCCTGTGCCTGCCTGCACCGCTAGAGTGACCCCCGGGTCCCTCCATTGAAACCCTTAGAAAACCCGACACCTGCTTTGCACACTGCACCCGGCCGACCCTGTGTCGCTGAGGGTGTTTTCTGTGTGCCTACTTGTGTCCCCCCCCAGTGCTCTACAAAACCCCCCTGGTTTGCCCCCTGAGGATGCAGGTACTTACCTGCTGACAGACTGGAACCGGAGCACCCCTGTTCTCCATAGGCACCTATGTGTTTTGGGAACCTCTTTGACCTCTGCACCTGACGGGGCCTGAGCTGCTGGTGTGGTAACTTTGGGGTTGCCATGAACCCCCAACGGTGGGCTGCCTATGCCCCAGGATTGAGACTTGTAAGTGTTTTACTTACCTCCTAATCTAACCTTTACTTACCTCCCCCAGGAACTGTTGATTTTTTGCCATTTTTACAAACACTGTACATGATATTGTTTCCATTCAAAGTTCCTAAAATATCTAAGTGAAGTACCTTACATTTAAACTGTAAATCTTGAACCTGTGGTTCTTAAAATAAACTAAGAAAATATATTTTTCAATATAAAAACCTATTGGCCTGGAGTAAGTTTTTGAGTGTGTGTTCCTCATTTATTGCCTGTGTGTGTACAACAAATGCTTAACACTACCCTCTGATAAGCCTACTGCTTGACCACACTACCACAAAATAGAGCAGTGGTTCCCAACCTTTTGACTTCTGTGGACCCCCACTTTATTATTACTGGAACCCGGGGACCCCCACTGAATCATAATTGGAATCCGGGGACCCCCCACTGAGTCAATACTGAAAGCTGGAGACCTAATCTGTTAATATTATTGAATGTTCTAAGTAGTCGCAGACCCCCTGAGGAGGCTTTGTGGACCCCTAGGGGTCCCCGGACCACAGGTTGAGAACCACTGAAATAGAGCATTAGAATTATCTGCTTTTGCCACTATCTTACCTCTAAGGGGAACCCTTGGACTCAGTGCACACTATTTCTTACTTTGAAATAGTATATACAGAGCCAACTTCCTACACAGGAGTTCCGTTTAGACCCAAAAGGATGAAATACCAATGGTGTGGGGACAAATCCAGCATATACACACTCTACTTCCTCTGCAATCGCCCATTCTAGTTGATCCCTACTCCATCCTTCATGAGTACGAGGTGTTGCATCCAGTGTATGGCTATTTGGTGCCTGGCCAATACCAAACGTTATAGAGCAAAGAGGTAGTTTATTTTGCACCCTCCCTAGGGAGTGGTAACATGCCCAGAAGGCAATATCTGATAGACAGTGTCAATCCGACCCTCGTTATCCGGGTCACTGCTTCCCTGATTTGCAGCCATTATGAGTGCAGTATTCTGCAACTCCACAGCATATGAGAAAATTCTGCGGGGACGCACCACATCGTGGATATGCGTCTAAGCACATTGGCTACATCCTACTAAGTCGTTGTGGAGTCGGGTAGGCACTATGTAGGAAATAAAATTGTGTTAGTTTGAACCTTGCGTTACCCGATGTCTGGCGTACCTGTGCCCTAGCTCTCTGCCAGTCACTGTCTGTTAATGGCGAATCTAGGTCCTTGTCCCACCATCTCTTAGACCTAGTAATGCCTATGCACCTGTCGGCCTTGAGGGTTACAGTCTGGAAATCAGACCCCTGTGCATTCATGAATCAAGTATGGCTCGCCACAGGTGGGTTTATGTGGGCTTATCGGGGTAACTGGTCCAAATTTTCCTAGCTGTATGCAAGATACCTGCGTACTGTAAAAAGTGTCCCGGGCACACTCGATATAGTTTGCCTACTTCAGCGATAGTTATGAACGTGTTATTCATGTAAGCATATGTGGTAAGTTGAATTAATACTTCAGGTTTTTTTCATGTCTTCAGAGAATCTGCAGCTGCTTTCATACACTAAGTGCTTTTTGCTTTTGCACTTTGTCACACCCAACTTAGTGATGCACACACACATCCATCCACGCACTGATTGAGAGCCATACTTTAGCCTTCTAAGTAAGAGAGAGAGTTTCAGAAGGAACATTTTAGCCAGGTTTTAGAAAGTCAACAGAGATGGTGTCTCATTGGATGACTGCTGGGGAGGCCCTAACTTGAGTTATGGGGGACAGCTCGGAGGAAGATCAAATACTGAAATAGCATATGAAGGAGAAGTAAAGAAGAAAGTGGAGCAGAATCTGGAAGCCATTTTTTGTGCGCAGACTTCCATCCAATTACTTGACTTCCAGTGATTTTGATGAACATGGTCGCACCAGTCATGATGTCCCTTCGCAGGCTCAGTTTGTGCAGCAGAGAGACAGAGAGAGAGTAGCCAGGTAGACCAACCCAAAGAGCAAGCACATACAGCAGCAAGCCCAGACAGAGTGCTCTCAAATTTAGAACAGCCCAAATGCCCCATTTCACTGCAGACGCTAGATGTAAAATCGACACAGCATTTCGTTTGCCTAATGACTACATACATCTCTTTTTGGATGTTGACTTCCCTGGGGAAATTGTGTGCCAACAGATTTGCATGCCAGTTTCTGAGGGAGTATGTAGGCACTCCTAGGCCTCATTCTAGGGCACACAGGTGGACTCCCACTTCACTTTTGGAGTTGAAGAATTTTCTGGGCCTATGCTCAAAATTGGGATAGTGCAAAAGATAAACGTAGAGTCCTAGTATTCTACTTGCATGGTTTAGGGAACACTCCTGTGCTTCTCACCAGTCATGAGCAGATATTGTTTTTTGCTATTGCAGCATATGCTGTGTTTCAGTGTTAATTCTGCTGCATTGCCCCTGGACCATCCAGACCAGGACAGTTTGTTCAGAATTCTGCCTGTCATGGAAAATTTGTCTGCCGATTTATACTCCTGGGAAGGATATAGCTATTTATGAGTCCTTGATCCTGCACAAAGGGTGGCTGCTGTTCAGGCATAACATTCTGCTCAAAAGAGCTTGTTATGAAATTAAAATGTGCATGTTTTATGTTAGCTCTACTGGTTATGTATACAGCCTGAGAGTGTACACAGGGAAGCACTCTGCTCTAAATGCTGTAGGTTGCTAATTCGCGCTAGGTGTCATGGCAAAAATTGTGTGGGAGCTCGTCCAACCACTTCCTCATAAAGTTTGTAACCTTTATACAAACAACTTTTATACAAGAGTAGAGCTGTTCAGCAAGCTGTACAAAGCTGGCACTGTGGCATGTAGTACAGTTCAATGTCACAGCAAAGGGTTCCTGCAAGAGGTTGTTTGTAAGAGCTGCCCTCAGTCATATTCTCTGATAGGTGGGATCTATCTGTGCTCTCTACAGTCCATGACGAGAGTACCTCCCCAGTCACAGTTTTGGTGTCAGTTGTCTGAAGTTCACAAAGCCCCCCTGTATACTTGTTTACAACAAGTAGATGGGCACAGTGGATAAGAGTGATCGCGCACATCAGCCGTACAGCGCGAGTTGTAAAACTCTCATATGGTAGAAAAATCAGTTAACCCACCTGATCCAGTTGGCAACATACAGTGTACAGGTTGTGTACCCTCAGACCACCATAGAAGGATAAATCAATGTCTTTCCTTGATTTTCAGTTAACAGTCATTGAAAGTCATACTGCTGAAGAAACAGTAGCCTCTACTTCATCTGCTGTAGACGATGTGGCACAGCTGCAGGGTTGGCACTTTGCTGCCTGCAATCCTGTAACAGTGAGAAAGACTCAACCAAAGTCTGCTTTAAGCAAGGAAAGAGGCAGGAGTCTCATAGTTACTGTCCCCAGTGCCCATCTCAGCCAGGCCTGTGTTTTCCAACTTGCTTTATGTTGTGCCATACACATGTGAAGTGTTCAGAAAATTGACTGAAGTGGAGCTATTCTGGTATATACCTTTCAATGGCTGTGTAGGGATACATACTTTCCAGAGGCCACTACTAAACTAGGCAAGCACCCTTTCAAATTGTTTCCTTAAGTTGACAAAATATTTGACTTGTTTATGGCCTGCTTGACACCTTTATCCACCACCAGAGTGAGGTAGATATGTTTTTCTTTTGGCAAGTGCATTAGAGTCACTGCACAGTCAGAAAGCTGCCTCGGAATGTGTTTGTAAAGGTTCACTTTGCAATTATACGTGATTAGGCAGGACTTTGAAGGAGACAGAGGCAAAAACAGGTAGGAAAAGTTTAGGGTAGGTTTTTTTCACACGGATATCACATTGGTAGAAAGCAGATAGTTAAGTTAGTAAAGATACACATGTTGTCACTTCATCTTCACCAAAGGATACATTCCCATCGGCGCCACAAACACCCCAATGCTCAATTACTCCCTCACTCAACTAACCAGATGACTCCAAACCATACTGAATGTAGCAGACATGCTCACCTTCAGAGCTTCACTAGCTCCCCATCCATAAGCAAATGCTCTTCAAACACCTGATACACACATTCAAAGCCTTATACAAGACTGGCCTACCTCAACAACTGCCTCAGATTTCAGAAACCTTCCAGACAACTCCTGTCAGCCAGACTCCTACTTGCACATGTCCAGTGCATACACAGCACTAGAACAGGGAGTAGTGCCTTCTGCTACCTTGCTCTGAAAATCTGGAACAACCCACTGATACATATTGCACCACCTCTAATATTGTTGAATTCTGCAAGAAAAATACTTTATACTTCAATTAGATGAGTCCATGCATCAGCCCAGACTGCTCCTGTGTCAGCTGGTCAAGCTGTCAAGGTAGTCTCCTGGGTGATAGTGCACTTGCTAATGACACATAACATTATGCAGAACTCTGCACCTATCACTACAAGCATGGACTTGCTTTCTATGTTCATCCTCGTCAAAACGTGGCTGGTGTTCAGTTTGATGTACGACAAGTGCATTACAATCACAACACATAAAGGTGGACAGTACATATGTCACGTTGTCACTGAGTACTCTGTGCCAAAAACTAACATCCTTAGTAGGTTTGAAGGTGATCTTTACGGAACTGAGACCGGTCTCCCCGGGCATGTTTACCTTAGTTGAAAAAATGGATATGCTCACTCAATTCAAGGAATCTATGCTTTGAGGCATCCTCAGACACCTCCAGCTCACACCCCACCCCCCAAAACTGGTTTTGTAAACCATATAGGATACAATATGCTTGTCAGATGTTATTTAATCCATGATGTTTTACAACACATAAAAACTAAATCTGAAATAGCTACTTTAAATTTTCCTTGCTGTGTTATTTTTTTATTATTCTCATCCCTTCTGCCTCCAAACTGATGCTTCTGCCATTGTCCTCAGTGTGGTGCTGTCACAGGATGAGGAGGACAGACTGCATTCAATTATTTTTATTAGCAGGGAACTATAGAGTCATAAGGGGCCAGGTGAATCACTATTCAAAATATTGATTACCTAATTGTGATTCTCTGCGATTCGCAATTAGGTAATCGCTATTCCTAATGTATTAAACTCTTAGAGTTTCGTTCAGCTATTCCTAGTGGGTCGCAAATTGATCTACCCATTAATATTAATGAGGCAAGTCACAATTTGCGACCCATTAGGAAATGAAAAAAACACTGGAATGGTGTCCTGCTGGGGTCAGCAGATCACCATGTCTGTGACTGCTTTCAATTAAAGCAAACCTATTTTTTAAATGAAGCCCGTTTTCCTTAAAGGAATACCGGATGGGTTTAAATAAGAAAAATGACAAGTCTTGTTTCATTTTTTAATTGTAGGCAGTGGTTCGTGGGACCATTGCTGGTCTAAAAAATATTTTCATAAACATTCACAAAGGGGAAGAGGTCCCTTTGAGACCCCTCCCATTTGCGAATGGGTTGCCACCTACTGGGCTGGTAAAATATTAATGTTTTGCAACCACATATCGGTCACAAAGCATTCTAGCATATCGCTGTGATTTGGTATTAGGAAGGGACGCCCTGAACAAGCCTCTTCTTAATACTGAATTGGTATGTATTTGCAATTCCAATTTGCGATTCAGTAACATGTTACCAAATCGCAATTTGTTAATTCATATATGTCACAATGCAATTTTCCAGTCCGAAAAGGCCCAATTCTGCAAATCAGGCTATTTGCAACCAGAAGAATGCATGCTACATCTGGCCCAAGATTGCTTATGCAAACATAGGGAAAGAATGCTTGGCCAAAGAATGGGCATTTGATGCACTTTCTTATTATTTTTTGGCCAGACATATTTCCATAACTGGAGACCATGATCCTTTTTTTTTCTTACTTTCCCACACGAAGATAGCAATCACAGAATATTGCAGTTCAGTTCTTTTCATTTACCCTGTTATTCCAATCAGGTTCCCTGCAGACAAATATAGTTTTTTTTTCCCTCTAGGGCCTTGGCTATGCTTCTTCCCAAACATCAGGGCTTATGGGAAAAGGGGTATGTGTAAAAGAGGACAATATGCCATGTGATTCCATAGTACATAGCACTGTAGTTCTTTATAGAGAGACGAAGAATTAAAAAAAGGTAACTCCCAGACCGGCTTGGAAAAGGAATTGCAAGTTCAAACACAGTTGACACAGACATATTGATCCCAAATGCTTACCTGTATCCTGATGCCACAGAATTGTATTGAGCATGGCTGCCTGTCTGCATACTTAGGCCCTCATTATGACATTGGCGGTAAATCCCACTTACCGCCTTGCTGACTGCTGCCAACATACCGCCGCCACAGCAGATATCCATTCACCATATTATGACCCCCACACACACACACCAATCCATCACTATTCAGCCACAGATACAAATCTGCCAGACCAAAGGTCAGTGATAAACTGGCGGTATCAAAACCCACAACGTTACACCAACAGAACTACGCCCACCAAATTATGAACCACGGCAGGCATTCACTGGCGGTAAAGCATTGGCGGTACATACCGCCACGCTCAAAATACACACACATATAAAACAACACTACATTGGTCAATTTAAATAACACACACCTGACACGCATACATACACCACACCCACACCACTATAAAACACACACTCACATGTCCCACAACCCCTTACGACTACAAACCATTGGCACAAGACAAACACCATGACCACAGACAAAACCAGAGCCACACACCACCTACACCTATACACCACCCACGCACCCCACATCACACACCGCAACACATTGCCCTACACACCCTCACCTACACAGCTCACACAACACCCATGGCACCACAAAGACACCCCAGATTCTCAGAGGAGGAGCTAAGGGTCATGGTGGAGGAAATCATCAGGGTAGAGCCTCAGCTACAGATATCCATTGCTCGGAAGATAGATCTATGGCAGAGGATCGTTGACAGGGTCAACGCCGTGGGACAGCACCCCAGAACAAGGGACGACATCAGAAAGAGGTGGAACGACCTACGGGGGAAGGTACGTTCCATAGCGGCTAGACACCAGCTCGCTATCCAGTGGACTGGCGGTGGACCCCCACCTCCTCCACCACAACTAACAACACGGGAGGAGCAAGTCTTGGCAATCATGCATCCTGAGGGCCTGGCTGGAGTAGGAGAGGACTGGACCCTGGTAAGTCAGCTATATACTACTATCACCCCCCCCACCTGCATGCCATCACATACCCCCACCCTCACCCTCACTCCACCACCTCCCACACCCCCACCATCACATCCAACCCATCCCAACGGCAAGCCCTGCATGCACCACCAATGCATGGACATCACTCACAGCCCAGCATGCACACTAGAGAGAATCAGCTAGCCCACCACGTACCAACCTACACAAGTTAAAGCTGCCAGGGCAAATACAAACAAATAGGGCAACCCACCAATGCACAATATGTCACTCACAGAAACAATAACACAGCAATTACATCCCCACAGGTATCCCAGCCAATGTCAGCGGAGAAGAGGTGCCAGTGCTATCCAGTCCCCCAACTGAAGAGGCCCACAGTGATGACAGCAACTCTGGTCGCCTGGATCTGGATGACCAACCTGGCCCATCAGGGACCTCTGGACAGTCAGTTACCCAGGCCCAGTCACACACCACCACAGAGCCTCCCCCATCTGGAAACACCACCACAGCACCCACCCAGCTTACCCATACCTCTGTTCCCAGGACACGTCAATCAGCAGTGTGTCCTCCTCTACAGGGACCCCAGGGCACACCTCATACCCAAGACAATCAGGGACCTGGGGCCAGTGGGCACAGTTCAGGGGACAGAGGCACAGGACAACAGGGAAACTGGGAGGACTGTTGTGCGCCAGGGGGAGGACAGGCCCAGGGAACCGACTCTTCAGGAGGCACTCACCAAGATCTTGGGAGCCTACCAACATTCCCAGGATACAATGGGCCAGATCCTGGACAACGTGCAGGAGAACAGGCGACTGCAGGAGGGACAGTACCAGGGGACCAGAGAGGACTTGTAGGCCATCAACACCACCTTGGTCTCCTTTGCAGGGGTGCTGGCAGACATGGCCAACATTATGAGGGAGGCAGTCTCACAACAGCGGGCCCCTGCCATTTGCCAGTCATCTGAACTGCCTTCCACCTCCGCTGCTGCTAGTGGACAGGAGGCCCCACCACAGGACCAACAGGCCACCAGCACCCCTGCAGAAGGTGAACCACCCCACAAACGTTTCCTGCGATCCAGGCAGAAGCCAGAGACTATTGCCAAGACCCCCGCCAGGAAATGACACTCTCCTGGTTGTCACCCCTGTGTCCCACCCTGTCCACCTGGAACTGCCATTGCTCCCCTTCCTATGTCCCCTTGGACAGTGTACCTGTGCTACAAATACACTGGAACAATACCCTGGACTTTCCTCCATCATCACCTCATCCCAATGCACTTGCCCCTCTTCTTCCTAGCACTTCAATAAACACCCTTTGAAAAAATATAAGTATGAAGTATGTAACATTTGTTAAGTATGTATTTGTTTAACCAGGCTCAAACATTGCAATTCAACTGTACAGTAATGTTCACATAGGAAAAACCTGTAGTTTCCTGCAGTGATCACACCAGGAGCGATAGTGGGGCATCAACATCTGCAAAATGAATTGCCAAAGGGTTCAGTGAGTGGGCATAGAAGTGGGAACTAACAGCATGTCAGTGCCAAAGATAATCTAATTAATGACAGTGAAATGTGAAGTAACACTGTCTTACCTGTGTGGCATTGGAAATATTGTCGTAACACTGCTGTTCTGTTGTCCTCATCCTCATCCTCTGCCTCCTCATCCTCACTGTCCACAGGGTCCACTGCAGCCACACGGGCATCTCCAGCCTCCTCCTCCTGCAGAATAGGCACATGGCATCACAAGGCAAGGTTGTGCAACATGCAGCATGCCGCGATTATCTGGCAGACCTTCTTGGGTGAGTAGCACAAGGAGCCACCTGTTAGATGGAGGCACCTGAACCTGGCCTTCAGGAGGCCAAAGGTTCTTTTGATTATCCTTCTTGTTCGCCCATGTGCCTCATTGTATCGTTCTTCTGCCCTTGTCCTGGCATTCCTCACAGGGGTCAGCAGCCACAATAGGGTGGGGTAACCAGAGTCACCTGCAATATTGAGGGACAACATTTAGCCACACACTATCCCATATGACCAACACCATACCCACACACCAGCACCTACTGGGTGGGAACCAGGGCTCACCTATTAGCACACCGTGTGCCTCTGTAGTTGGCCCATCACATTTGGTATGCTGATAATATTCCGGATAAAGGCATCATGCACCGACCCAGGATGCTTAGCATTGACATGGGAAATGTACTGGTCCTCCAAGCACACCATCTGTACATTCATGGAGTGAAAACTCTTATGATTTCGGTACACCTGTTCATTGTGACGTGGGCACAAAGGCAATATGAGTTCCATCAATTGCCCTATTTACGTTGGGGATATGTCCCATTGCATAGAAGTCAGCCTTCACTGTGGCCACATCCTCCACCTGGGAAAATACAATGTAGCTGCACATGTTTTTAATCAGGGCAGACAACACTCTGGTCAGCACTATTGAGAACATTGGCTGTGACATTCCTGCTGCTGGAAAGAACCAGTGGCTAGGAAATAGAGCACTGATAGATCTTGCACAAGAGGAGGTATCCCAGTGGGGTGACAGATAGCAGATATCAGGTCAGGCTCCAATTGGGCACACAGCTCTGTGATTGTGGCCCTGTCAGTTCTATAGGTGAGGATGATGTGCCTGTCCTCCATTATTGCCAAGTCCACCAGTGGTCTGTAAGCAGGGGTATGTCTCCATCTCCTATTGATCCGCAACAGTAGCAATCTATGGGACAAAGGAGTGAGGAGCCGGTCACAAACTTAACATTGGAGCCACAACAGTACAATGCATGATGTCAATTTGTATAGGATAAGTGGAATACGTCCTGTATGTCCAGATTTTAACTGTGACACATTTTTTATCAAGGGCCAGCCCCCCCCCCCCCGAAATGGCATCCACCTGTCCTTTACGGAGGGACAGATGGAAGTGAGGTAATTCTGCTGATGTTGTGCGCCGTTACAGGAGGCGGTCGGGAACCGCCGTGCAACTCCTCATTGGTTAACATTGGGCCCTAGGGGGTTCTGTGGCCAGTGGTGATGTACATCGGCGGTGACGGTATGCACCGCCGCAGACGTGACTGCCATTTTCTGTCTGATTCCTCATTTGCTACCTGACCTTCAACAGGAGAGGACCTACACTGCATGTGCTGCTGTGAGCTGTGACTCGTGTCTGGAATCTACCATGGCCTGTGTGACTGGGGAAAGGGCCCCTGCCTTCACTTTGGAGGAGTTGGAGAGACTGGTGGATGGGGTCCTGCCCCAGTACGGACTGCTGTATGGGCCTCTAGACCAACAGGTGAGTACACTGTGAGCACGATTCATGTGGCATGAATACATGGGGTGGTGTGCGTGAAGGCCTTGTGTAAGGGGGGTGTGTGGATGCCCTCTGGGTGACGTATTTGTTGTGTGCTGGGCCATGTGTGTGGAAATGGTGATGTGAAGGGGTATAGTGGGCCATAAGTATAACAGGCAGGACTGTCTGACTGAAACTACTTTGCTGTGTGTATTCCCACTGCAGGTCAGCACCCATGCATTTGTGGCTAGCAAAATAACAGGTAGTGCAATGCATAGTGCGTAGGTCTGTTCCCAGTGTGTGAGAGTGGTGTGTACGCCAACGGTGGTATTGGTGCAGCCATTAACCAGGTGTATCCTTTGTCTCCCCCCCCCCCACTTTTTGTTTTGTCACCCCGTCCTTAAGTGCATTAGCATCATCTGGCGGAGGAGCAGAGGCACCTGCGACGGAGGGAACTGTATCCCCCAGGACCCAGGAGGCAGAGTCCACCGACACTGAGGGCACCAGTGGGACTGAGGGCGAGAGGAGCACCACGACAGAGACTGGAGGGGACAGTTCAAACTCTGATACCTCCTCCCATGGAGCTCCCTGGTGGTGGCAGACACCTCTGTGACCACCCCAGCTACAGGTACAGCTGCCACCCCCAGTACCAGCACCGCCCTCCCAACAGCCCCTCAGCGAGTTGCCCGTGCCCGCTCACCCAGGAGGGTGGGCATCTCCTTCGCCCCAAGCACCTCAGGCCCTGCCCCAGTTTGCCCTGCTGCCCTAAGTGAGGAGGCTATTGACCTCCTGAGATCCATCTCTGTAGGGCAGTCAACCATTGTGAATGCCATCCAGGGGGTGGCAGCACAAATGCAACAAACTAATGCATTTCTGGAGGGCATTCACACAGGCTTGGCGGCCCAACAGAGATCGATCCAGGCTCTGGCCTCCTCTCTGATGGCAGCCATTGTCCTTGTTTCCACCCTCCCCCCTCCAACTTCCTCTCCCCAATCCCATTCTCCTCAACTCCAGCCTATCCCAAGCACACAGACAGACGAGCATGCACACAAGACAACACACAAGAGTGGCACAGGCACACACAAGCACCACACATCATCCCACAGGCACTCACACAAACACCATCCAGATGCATGCATGCATGCCAACATCCACAATTCCCACTGTGTCCCCCTCCTCCTCCACCTCCCTCCTAGTTCCGTCTACACTTACACCTGCATGTACTACATCCTCATTCACTACCAGCA
Organism: Pleurodeles waltl; assembly: GCF_031143425.1. Taxonomy (NCBI): domain Eukaryota; kingdom Metazoa; phylum Chordata; class Amphibia; order Caudata; family Salamandridae; genus Pleurodeles; species Pleurodeles waltl. Next base: position 226,809,798 of record NC_090451.1, read on the forward strand.
TAACCACCACACCTAGCAGAACACACACCTCACTGGCAGACACCTCTACAACAGCCATGCACACATCCCCTGTGTCCTCTCCCACTGTGTCCATCCCCCCTCCTAATGTACAAAAACGTAATCACGCAGACACCCAACAGCCATTCACCTCACAACAGCATCCAGCCCATGCACCTGCACCCAAAATCAGCAGACAGACACCTCCTACAAACACTCTCTCTTCCTCCACTCCCAAACCTTCTCCCTCTTCCCGCCTCAATGTCCCTAAAAAGCTTTTCCTTGCCTAACTTGACCTCTTCCCTACAACCCCCCTCACTCCCCTGTCCTTCACATCTGGCCAGGGTGGCAAAAACCCAGGCAAGCACCTCAGCCACCCAGTCCACGGGCCCAGTAATCTCCACACCCACTCGTGGTGGGAAAGAATCCAGGGCACCTGTGCAGAGGGTGAAGGAACCTGCACCAGGCAGCATCAAGGAAAGGGAGCCTGCCCCAGCTGTTGCCCAGAAGACCAAGGAGCCAGCCCCCGCTGCTGCCAGGAAGGGCAAGGAGCCAGGGGCAGGGACGCAGAAGGAGCCCCACCAACAACCACAGTTGTTCAGGCATCCGAAGTTGCAGGGGATGGGCTGGAGCCTCCCCCCACTAGCAGCAGCAGCACCACCACCAGTGGGCAGCCATCTGAGGTTGCAGGGTATGGGCTGGAGCCTCCCAGCAGCACCACTACCACCACTGAGCAGCCGTCACCACCGGCAGACGGCATGTAGCCCTGCCTCCATGGGCTGCTGTGCGGCCTGCCCCCTGCAAATCCAGTGGGTATGACACCCAGTTGAGAGATTGTGGCCTTGCACTCCCCAGGATCAAGCACAGAGCATGTTGCCCCCTCCAGAGCATGTGGGCAAGTCACCTACCTAAGAGACTGTGGCCTTGCACTCCCCAGGATCAAGAGCGCAGGGCACGATGCCCCCTCCAGAACCAGTGGGTAAGACACCCACCAACCCCAGCCTCCCTAGGACCAAGAGCACAGGGCAGGATGCCCCCTCCAGAACAAGTGGGGAAGACACCCACCAACCCAAGCCTCCCCAGGACCAATAGCACAGGGTATGATGCCCCCTCCGGAACCAGTGGGGAAGTCACCCAGCTGAGAGACTGTGGCCTTGTACTCCCCAGGACAGAGCAATGGGCATGTTGCCCCCTCCAGAACCAGTGGGCAAGCCACCCACTTGAGAGACTGTGGCCTTGCACTCCCCAGGATCAAGTACAGGGTATGTTGCGCCCTCCAGAGCATGTGAGCAAGTCACCCACTTGAGAGACTGTGGCCTTGCACTCCTCAGGGTCAAGTACAGGGCATGTTGCCCCCTCCAGAGACAGTGGGCAAGTCACCCACTTGAGAGACTGTGGCCTTGTACTCCCCAGTATTAGCACAGGGCATGTTGCCCCCGCCAGAGCCAGTGGTCTTCTTTCATCTGCCAGCTGAGGTGCTTGCCTATTATTCAACTGATGCCCCTGCAGTGCTATCTCCATGTTGCTGCAGGTGACAGGTGGGGCCTTGGCTTTGGCCTGTGGCCCTGTGGCCCACCCACAATGAGGACGGGGCAGTGTCCCTTCAACTGTACATTGTATATAAGTTACATTGCATTTTCGTATTTCTACTGTGTTGATATTATTACACTCACTTTAGCACATTCCTGTTGTCCTTGCATTATTCATCAGGGGTACGGGGTAAATATGTTTTATTACTGCAGCTGATTGTGTGTATGGTGTTGGGGGTGGGAGTGTGTGTTGCGTGTATGTGTGTCACTCTCTTTTTCCTCCCCCATCCCCTTTGTGCTAGGCAGCTGTACTCACTGTGGTCATCTCCACCGTTGTTGGTGTTTGTGGTGGAGCAGGACGTAGAAAATCATTGGGAATATTTGCAGCTCGGGCTCCATGGTGGCGTGGTTCTTTCCTGTGTCTCCAAAGGTGATTCCATTCCCTTCTGTGCAGTGTTTCCACCAGGCTTTTGATGTCATTGGTACCACCCCAGAAAAGGTGGTGGTTTTCGGTGTCTTAATATGGTGGGCGGAACATTGGCCTCCGCCGTTCTGGCTGTTGTTTCCACCCTGGCATCGGTGTGGTAAAGTTGCTGTCTATCTGAGTACTCAACGTCATGGTCATAATTTGGCGGTAGTTACCGCCAGCCTGTTGGTGGTATTACCGCCACTTTCCCACTGACCGCCAGGGTTGTAATGAGGCCCTTAGTGTTGGTCCTCTTGGTATGGCTCCTGTGATCAGTGTGGTGGTAAGGATTCTGAGAGTAGTGAACAATCATTGTTGGTCTTGGGTAAAGAACAGAGGGTAACCTCAAAGTCTGCAGTTAATGGGTTCCATGGCAGAATGGAAAGGGAAAGAAAGGTGAAGGAATGATTTAAAGGGGGTAGGGCTAAAGAAGTTGCCTTGACCCAAACAATTACCGAGGAGTAGCTTTGTTGATAGTAACCAATCTGAGAGGCGTCAGTCAGAAAAAGGGTGGGGAGTGTTAGTCGAGGGGGACTACATGAAACTTGTAGACACAAGAGGCAGGCAGGATGAGAGGACCTTGAGACTCCTCTATGATGCCAGGCCGTTTATTCACCTCTACTGGAATCTGGGAGCCAAGCAGCTCTCTCATGAATGAATGACTCCTCTAGAATTACCCTATGCCTACGGTCCAGCTGGGATTGATACTGAAACTGCAAGGATACTGCCTAGGGAAAAAAAAGAAAACACTTTTCAAGGGTGACCCCAAGAACAGACACTGACGCTATGGTGGAAAAAAGGCAAATCCTATCTAGAAAGACAGAGTTGAACTGAATTTCGGGCTATGACAGTAGTATCCCCACTAAGAAGAAAAACGGTACCTTAAGAAATAAGATCTTGTAGTTTTAGGTACCTAAACCTGAAATGAGTGTGGACCTTAACATATAGGGACCCAAGAACATTTAATCTCCTGGTGCTGTGGTTTCAAACCAGAAAACTTTTCACTTTAGTGAAAAAAAGTATGTTTCTGCTTTTATCCCATTATGTTCTTGGATGCTCATATTGGTAAAATGGTGAGCCCACGATTTCCACCTAAGCATAAAGCAGTTGTGGTAGGTGTTTTGATCAGTGAAAGGCTTCATTATCTCTGACCTCCTTTCCATGGTGCCATTTCAGGGGGTCCAAAATGTTGCCTCTTGTGGAGGGTTGACCTAAAGCGAATAGACTATGGCCCTCATTATGATTGTGGCGGTCTTTTCGTAAGACCGATGAAGCCGCGGGCGCCGAAAGACTGCCCTATTACAACAGATTTCGGGATTCCACACAAAATCGTGCGGAAATCCGACACCAATGTGCGGGCGGTCAGCAAAGAAGAGGCGGTTCCACCGCCGGCAACGCCACACCAACAGGACGCTGCACGCCATATTACAATATGTAATACAGTGTGGTGGTGTCCTGATGGCGGGTCGCTACCGGCGGTGGAAGTGCCGGGACCTGTCCCCTCCTGGATGACCCCCTCGACGGATGAGGTAAGTGGATCATCCAATAGGGGAGGAGGGACGTGTGTGAGTGCATGTGTGAATGTTGTGAATGCAGGGGGAGGGCGGGTGTTTGTGGGTGCGTGTCTGCATGTGTGAGTGATTGTTCGTGGGCAGGGTGAGGGGTGTGCGTGAGTGTTTGTGGATTGGGGTGTGAGTGTTTGCAGATAGGGCGGGGTGTGTCAGTGTTCGTGGATGGGGAGGGAGATGAGTGCATGTGTGCGGGTATGAGCGATTGAGTGCGTGAGTATGATTGAGTGGATGGAAGGGGTGAGTGCGTGTATGCGTGTGGATGTGTATGTAAGTGGACGGGGAGGAGGGTGAGTGTTTGTGTGAATGAACAGGGAGAGTAGGTGCGTTTGTATGAGTGGACGGGAGAGTGGGTGTGTGCGTGTGTGCAGGGGGAGGGGCATGTGAATGCATGTGTGCGCGGGAGGGGGAGTGAATGCATGCGTGAGTGCGGTGTTTGTGTATGTATGTTAGTGTGAATGGGGGTGTATGACGCAAGTGCGTGGGTGAGTGGCAGTGTGTTTGTGTATGGGAGTATGTGGGTGCATGTGTGTGGGTATGTGGACATGTGTGTGGGATTATCCCGGCGACAGGAATGCAGATTCCTGTTGCCAGGATACAAGACCGCTAGCTTTTTCTGGTGGTGCGACTGCCAGAACAATGCTGGCAGTATTAGCGTTGGCTGTCCGCCGGCCCGGAGGTGCTCACCTCCAGCCTTGCGGACTGCGGAAAAGCAGCGGGGCGGGCGGAGTATCAGTGGTTTGGCTTTGGCCTTAAGACTGCCAGACTCGTAATGTATCCGAAGGTAGAAAGTGGTTACATTGGTTTCCAGCTAGTGGCTGGATTCGATTCAAACTGGCTTGTTGGAGGTACAGGTGCTACCATCACCTGCTTCCTGATGCACTAAACCTTCCTATTCTCATCACCATCCCAACTAACACTTACATAGCGGAGTTAAAGCCCTGCCAATTGTCCTCAGGTGGAAGGAAAAAAAATCAATATTCAAGAGCCTTCCCCGTTGCATATCATATATTAGGATTCCCCATGCATTCCAGCTTACAGCATCACCTGTATTTTCCAGCTTCTTTTTATATCCTCCCTAATACCGGCACTAAGAGACCCTTTTGAAGGTAGTAAGTGCCTTATAAATGCAATTATTAATTTATTAATTCAACTGTTGTTGGATCTTCCACTGCTTCCCTCTCAAACTCAGCAACCTATGAGTCTCCCCTCATGCAATCCTGTATCTGATTTAAATAGTGAACAACATAGCCAACAACTCCTTTTACCACCTGCCTATTTTTCGCTGAATCATGCATCATGACTTATGTCTCAAATGATCTCTCTTGCCTTGAGACTCATCATCACAATGGTCGACTGCTGCAATGAAATCTGTGTTTTTATGTTTAAAAAACCTACAAAGCACAAAACCGTGTTGTCTGCTTCACTTTTTCCCTGAACTTGACAGACTATGTCAAATTATAAGTTGTATACATTCAAGACACTTAGGCCCTCATTATGACAGTGGGGTAAAAACCGCTTACCGCCGCAGCGACGGCTGCCAAAAGACCGTCACATCGGCTACCAGCCACCTGCATCTGTTTGTGCGTGCGTGTATGCGGGTGTGTGTTACGTGTTGAATGTGTGTGCATGTGTGGAGTGCGTGTATGTTGTGTTCTGTGAATGCGTGTCTGCGTGTATGTATGAAAGTGTGTGCGGATGTGTGTGTGAATGGATGTATGCATGCATGGATGAATGTGGGATGGGTGTGTGTATGCATGTGTGTGTGTGTGTGAAGGGAGGGGCGTGAATGTGGGGGGGGTTTGGAGAGGAAGAGGGAGTCGGGTCATCTGGCGAGCGGGGTGGGGTGGAGTATACCTCTATCAGTGACAGAAAAAGGGATTCCCTGTCACTGATAGTGACTACCCCCATGGTTTTCGTGGCGGTAAGGGAGCCACGAAAACCATGGTGGTAGGCGGGGTCATAATCCCGCAGGTGGTTCAGTGACGGCCGCTGGGCTGGAGATTGATATCTCCAGCCTGGTGGCCGTTACCGCCGTGGCAGTCGTTGTGGTACATTGGCAGCATGGCTTCAGCCAAACCACCAATGTCATAATATCGTGGTAAGTACTGCCAGCCTGCTGTCAGTACTTTCCACCATATTACCGCTGACCACCAGGGTCATAATGAGGGCCTTAGTGTTGACCACGCAAGTCGGATTGCCATCCCCAGGTGACTGTCCTCCCACTCAGTGAGATACAAATATTTTGGGGCAAAACAGGCTTCTGAGATCAGGAAAGCCCTGATAGTGTGTCTGTCGTAGAAGGCCTTTGGCAGAGGTGTAGCTTGGTCAGTAGGATTGGGGGGGGTGAGCTTCAGATTTCCCAGCAATCATGTTGGCAAATAGGGGCCTATTTATGAAATTCTCACGCAGGGCAGCAGCAAAATTACTGCACAGAGTGAGAAGGAAAGAGCAGGAAAGTGCTACGTTTACAGAGATATGGCACTCTCTTCCCCTTTCCCTAGCTCAGGTGGTTGTGCGCCATGCACACACTTTTGCACCATAGTGTAAGGGTGTCTGCATAAGTCTAGCATAGGTTTTGACCTGGAAGTGTTCCTTTCCAATACAAAATACAATGCTTAGACTAACTTTGAAACTTTTCCCACTTTGTACGTGTGCTGTACAGTACAGCACACATGCAAAGTAGGAAAAGAAAGGAGAAATAAAAGCATTTCTCCTTGATAGTGCTTATTTAAAACAGGCTTTAGTTTTTTATACAAAACTCTGTCCACTTTTTTTTAGTAAATAGGATTTTGTGTCAAAAAACATGGGTGGTCGTATGGGAACACCGATGCATGACTTATGGAACACTCGCTTGGCGCTAAGTAATGCAAAGCAGCTCTTTGCACTGCTTTGCATTACTTTGAAGTAAATTTCCAGCGCAAAACAGGTTTTGCATTGGAAAATTAATTGGGAAAAAAGATTCTGCGTCGATTTGTTTCACTTTTATGATGCAAACACAGCACAAAATCTCAGTAAATATACCCCATAATGGAAAAATACACTAAATGAAAAGCGGGGGGCAAAAGAGGGAAGAAATGCGGATTGGTAGGAGTACTATGCAAGAGAAGAGGCATTATTCAGTGAAATAACCAACTTTTAAAAATTCTCTTTCCAAACAAAGCGAGGGTCCTCGTGTGTGTGTTTTTAGTCTCTGTGTGAAAATCTTTCTGGTGAAATTCGACAGTCACCCCACCATACATAACTGAGAGCCTCTCTGCTCAACTATTTATCACAAAATGCATTTATTAGGGGGGTATAACACCCCCCATGAAGCTACGCCCCTGGCCTTTAGATTGCATCGAAACTGACTGTCTTTGAAGGTGTGCCCTTCCACCAACACAAGTAGGGGCCGATTCACAAAGGGCTTCCACACTTGTGGCGGAGGCCCTGCAGTTGTAATGGGGTGGCCTGCACTCGTGATGGGAAGCCCGCCCTCTTTGCGGGACCTCCGCAATGGTAAATGCAGTACGGTGGTCCCTCCACGAGTGCAGGACCCCTGTCAGGACTGCAGGGCCTCCGCTACGACTGCCAGGGGCATAGTTGACACTAAATTTCTGGGGGGTACAGGGACAACCTTGAGGTGCCCCCCCTGCACAAAGTTTGCACCCAAAAGGATTGCCGTAGGAGGCGGGGGGAGATGGCGAGTGGCGGTCGCTTCCAGTTGAGTCCTGTGCGGCCTGCAATTTCCTGTCTGCTGGGCCCTTTGCTGCCTGTTAGGCAGTGACAGGCTCTGTGCTGCTGTTCCCCTGTGTAAAGTCCTAAAAGGCCTGTACTGCCTGCTGGGCGCAGTGCTTCCTGTCGATTCCTGTGCGGCCTGCCATGCACTATGCTGCCTGTTGGGAACTTTCTTTCTAGTCAGGCTGTGTCAGTCTCTGGGCCCTCTCCTGCCTATGAAGGCCAGTAAGGCCTATGATTGCTGCTATGTCCTTGTCTGACTGTCAAGTGGCAGTCTCTGCTGCCGCCTTCCTGTGAATTGCTGTGCTGTCTTACAGGGCCGGCCTTAGTGCTGGTGGCACCCTGTGCAACATTGTTTGTTGGCACCCCCCAGTGACCACCTCCGTCATGGATTCCCTCACTACTATCCATCCCCACTCTCTCTAAGATGCATTTCATTAGTTTTATAGCACCCTTCATACTGGGAAATATCCCTTACAACGCAATCAATGCATTGACCACGCTGCCATTACCACACATATGGGTCTAGAACACATGCCTTTACCACACATGTCTTTACCACGCATATGCGTGGTTACAGCATAGAGAGCGGTCTAGCTGTCTGGGTGGAACAGGAAGAAGCAGAGGAGAGAGAGGTAAGAAGGGCTGTGGCCGGGTTTAGGGTGGGAGATTAGGGTCATTTCTAGCAGAGGGTAGGGTCGGTGTAGTTTTTAGGACAGGGTAGGGTAGGTTTTAGGGTTCAGGACGAGGGCATGGGAGTCAAGTAGCTTTTAGGACATGAGGGGTAGGTTTTAGGGTACAGGGTGGGGGTCATGTAGTATTTAGGACACAGCGGGGTAGGTTTTAGGGTTCAGGGTGGGGGCAGGGGCATCAAGGTAGTTTTTAGGGCAGTTCAAGGTAGGTTTTAGGGTTCAGAGTGGGGGTCAGGGTAGTTTTTAGGACAGGGCAGAGTTACTTTTAGGGCTCAGGGCAGGGTCAGTTTTAAGTGCTTGGGCGGGGTGGAATATGGTATCAGGTGTAAGGGGGCAGGGTGGGGAGAATTTACCATGCATGTTCCTTTACCAAACATGCTTTTACATTGAAATTCGTTGTAAAGGCATGTGTGGTAAAGACACGGTCGTTTTAGAGACTGCGGTGTTAAGGCATGCATAATATAGGCATGTGTTTTTCGTCATTCATCGCTCATACCAGTCTAGGGTGTCAAAGCACTTTACATCACACAGACATTACGCAGAGACAATCATCATATGTGTGTAAATCAGTGTATATGAAGTGTTACATAAGACAGAGGACTACAAGGTGTAGGTGTCACAGGTCAACGATACTAGTAGCAGGTATAGTTTAAGAGTGCTTTATCTGGAGAAGCGCAAACTCAGAATTTAAAACATAACACCATGGTTGGGGGATCTCTTTAATAATAATAATTGATTTGTGCTCAAATTAACTTGTTTTGCAACATTAAGTTAATGAAAAAGTGTGGGGAAATCATAACGCTCTAATCTATACCTTGATGTTTACATGCAGCTCTTTGATGAGTTAATTGCTCACTGTTCTATATTCAGTATTAATTTATAAATTGCAGGGGACAAAAAATTAGCTCTCTGATGTAGGAAGCTGGCCTGGTGTGTGGTGAGTACCTATGGTATTATCACCTTTTACCAGGTCCAGGTATCCCCTTATTAGTGAAGTGTAGGCAGTGTCTAGAAGCCAGGCTCTCTACAGCTAGCTGTGCATGAGCAGCAAAGACTTATCTGGGACACAGGCAAAGATCATGCAATACCACTGTAGTCACACAACATTTACACACCTGAAAGAAACACGTGTTATGAAAATAATAGTTCCTTATTACAGTAACACAAACATTAAAACACTAGATAGGCAATACTCCAATAGAATGTAAGTAACACACTATTATATGTACAGTAGCAATCAGAAATATAAAAAGCAATATAAAACAGTGAAAAGCAATAGGCAATATTAAAGGCATAGAGGGGACCAGACTATACACTAAAAAAGTGGAATGCGAAAGCTGGGTCCCCACCCAAGGAAGGGAAATCGGTAGAGGGGAGCTGTAGGAACTAGGAAACCCTAAAGGTAAGTACCAGAGTGCCACCCAGCGACCAGGAGAAAAGAGGTAAGTTACTGGTTTTTCCCCAACCCACCAAAAGGAATGCAGAGAAGGATATTGCAAAACGCAGACAAGTCTGCAAGAATGTAGAGGTGGATCCTGGAAGAGGAAGACCTGGAAAAGAAGGGGACCAAGTGCAGTTTACGTTGGAGTGTCCGGTCGTGGCAGGAGGCTCTACCCACCCATCTGTGGATTCAGGAGTTGGTCGATGGGGAGACGAAGCCGGTCAGCAATGCAGTACCGGAGCAGATGAAGAGTTCCTAGGTGATGCAGTCGACGTCCCACGCCGGATGAAGAATTGCAGTCAGTCTGTGGTATGGAAAACCCACCAAAAAGCCTTGGCAAAGGCAAAAGTTGCAGTAGGAGAAAAGGAGAGCTGCCGGGGACCAGCAAGGTCCAGGGGGACTCAACCCATGTAGGGGAGTCCCAGGTGACCCTCAGCAAGGCAGCGAGTCTGGAGAAGGAGAAGCAGCCCCACAGAAGACCTACAGGCAAGGAGCCCAGGAACTGTAGAGAGGCCCATACAGCACACCTGAAGAGAGGTCCCACTTCACAGGTGAAGCACGTTGAGGACTGTGCTTCACAGAGAAGAGTGGTGGGGGCTGGGGCTACACGGAGCCTGAAGATCCTTTGGAGGAGATAACAGCTAGCCTTGGTAGCTGCAAGAGACACAGTGCATGGGAAGGCAAGGACCTACCTACTCCAAAGTTGGACAGCTGGTAGAGAGGACCAAGGAGATCACTGCAGACTACCACCCCTGACGCAGGATCCACGCAGCTCAGGAGGAGAGGAGATCCACCCAGCCGGCCGTTGTTGCAGTTGGTGCCTGCGGATGCACGTAAGTGTCTCCTTCACTCCGAGGAAATTCCTTCTTTCTTCTCATGCAGACTGAAGACTTGCTGCCCTCAAAGGAAGCACAGCCGGGCAAATGTTGCAGTTGCTGGAGAAACAATGTTGCAGGGTGAAGTCGTCACTGCAGCTGCAGATTGTAGGCTCCTGTGAAGTCCAGTTGCGGGTCCAGTGGCCAGAAGTCAAAGTAAACGTTGCAGAGGAGTCCTGCTGGAATCTTGCACGTCGAATCTGAGGACCAACCCAAGAGGGAAACCCTAAACAGCCCAGAAAGGGGGATTTGTCACCTAGCAGGGTGACCATCTAGGAGGGGGCTGTGACGTCACCTGCCTGACCTGGCCACTCAGATGCTCACAGAGGCCTCTGCCCACCTTGGATTCAAGATGGCAGAATCAAGTGACCACCTGGAGGAGCTCCGGGCACCACCCCTGGGGTGGTGATGGACAAGGAAGTGGTTATGCCCATTTCCATTGTCCTGTTTCGCGCCAGAGTAGGGGCTGAGGTCCCTGAACTGGTACAGAATGGTTTATGCAAGGAGGACACCAAATGTGCCCTTCAGAGCATTAAGTAGCTTGGGAAGGCTACCCCTCCCAGGCCTTGTAACACCTATTTCCAAAGGGAGAGGGTGTTGCCTCCCTCTTCCAAAGGAAATCCTTTGTTCTGCCTTCCTGGGCATGAGCTGCTCAAGCAGCAGAAGGAGGGCAGAAATCTGTCTGAGGGGTGTTAGCAGAGTGGGCTGCCTGGCAAACTCCAGAAAGCTGGTAGGAGCAATGCTGGGGATCCTCTAAGGAGCCCCCAAAGTGCATGGAATCATACAATCAATACTGACAATAGTATTGGGGTATGATTCTGACATGTTTGATACTAAACATGCCCAGGTTCGGAGTTACCATTATGTAGCTGGGCATAGGTAGTGACCTATTCCAGTACACATGTAAAATGGCGTCCCCAAACTCACGATGTCCAGGAAAATGGAGCTGGAGTTCGTGGGGGCACCTCTGCTCCTGCAGAGGTGCCCTCTCACACAGGTACTTGCACCCTGCCCTCTGGGCTAGGAGGGCCTACTCACTGGGGTGACCTGGTGCAGTGACCTAAAGTGAATGGGTGCATGCGCCTTTTCACGCAGGCTGCAATGGCAGGCCTGCAGACACATTTTACACGGGCTCCTATGGGTGGCATAATACATAATACACGCTGTAGCCCATATGGAACCCCTCATCCCCCAATGCCCCAATGCCCTGGGTACCTGGGTACCATATACTAGGGACTTATAAGGGGCACCAGTTTGCCAAATGTGTGGTGTGTGTGGTCCAAGCAACCACATTTAATGGGAGAGAGCACTGGGGTCCTAGTTAGCAGGATGCCAGTGAACACAGTCAAAACATACTGACAACAGGCAAAAAGTGGGGGTAACCATGCCAAAATGAGGGTACTTTCCTACATCTGACAAAAGCAGTAACCCTCTGACCTATTCACATTATATGCACTTTGTGATCTGCATGTAGACGTTCTTGCAGCAGGCATAGTAACCCTGTACGTTATGATGAGTCAAAACTTCCACTAGACAAAACTTCAGGAAGTTAATCACCGGTATTATCTTGAGATTTTTATTGTTGCCTGAAAGCTGTTGGTGGCAAGGAACACATAGCAGGTGCTTTTAAAGCCACAATATACTTGCAAACACAGCGCCCCCTTCCTAAGTAAGCACCTGCTGCGGTGGTACTGGTTGCATCGCCCTTGAGCCAGCCCTGCTGCCTTACCTGGCCCTGTCAATCTCTCAGGCCATCTGGTTCTTCCTGGGACCCATGCTGTGTGCTGGTCTCTCTGCTGTCTATTCAGCAGTGTCAGGCTCTGTTGCACCGCAGCATGTGAAGTCCTGTAAAGCCTATGAGTTGCCACAGTGCTGACTTTGCATCTACAGACCATTGGCAGGAAATGAGATTTAAAGACAGCCCTTGGCCTTCAGAGTGGGTTGTCACAAATGCCAGGATGGCTGAGGGAGATACAGGAGACTGGAATGTTGAGGGGGCAGGATGTCAACTTAGGGGACAATAATTAGCACTGGGGCAGGCAAGCTGGAGACAGAGGAGAGAAGGGAGTGAGAGAGAGGCGACAGAAACAGGGGCCCTAACAAACATTGTCGCAGAGGGTGCCGCCAGCGCGCTAAAGCCTGCCCTGCTCATATCTCATAGTAACTCAGCAATACTGAATTTAAAAAGGGAGATACTCTGCAACACAATACTGTATTTAAAAAGAAAGGGAGATACTTGGAAATACTTTATTTAACTACCCAAACCTCGTTACCTTCTCAAATTTTGCTGCTGTCTTCAAGGTTCGATCTTCAAGGGACAGGAAGGGTCAGGCTCAGGAGGGATTGGATGCAGACAGCAATCAACAAAGGGCCTCTCTCATCTCCCTTTGTTCCCAGAAGTGCATACTGCAGGCTGCTGATGATGGCAAGGTGAGAAAGAATCCCTTGTGTGCTGCAGCACAACAAAAGGGCACAGGGCGAGTGTCCTGGAGGCAGGTCAAAGGTCAAGTGGAGGGCCAGTATAGGTAGCGCTTTCGTGCGCTAATGGCCCTGCGAATTACAGAAGAGAAGGGAAATTCTTCTGTCCCCTCGTCTTCCCCACCCTTGTCCCCTGTGTCCCCCCCACTCCAAAATCTGAGGGGGACATATCCCCCGCGTCCCCCACACTTCCTACGCCCATGACGACTGCAGAGGCCCGTTGTGAATCAGGCCTGTAGTCTTTTAGGATGCAATGAACACACCTCTTGACTTTCTGCAGCCTTTCCTTTCATTACTCAGGCTGGGTCTGCAGGCGTTAAAAGGGCTATATAAACCAAAACATTTAAATGAAATAGTTATATGGTATAAATACATCACTGTGAAGTGTATGTATCCCTGTATGCCTTCCTGTTTTTACGAAAATTTAACATAACAAAAAACTCTTTATGAAGTACAGTATATAATCTGTCTGACATTTATCAGTACACAGGAATCTTAATTTGTGTCCTTTCAAATTACGAAACATGACCGGTATTAAATCCACTATGTGGTAGAGAGAGTATGTATATAACATTGCACATTGATTGTTATATCTCAGCCCTCTGCAGTTATGAAAAACTTGAAAAATTGTTTTTGGGCGTGCTTTTAACTTAGGATCCAAGGACAAATGCTTCATTACAGTACCCAAAATACGCGTACACTTATTTAGTGTTTGAAAGTTTTATGAAGATTGTCCAGGAAAGAATCTCAGAGGTTCCCTAAAATTACTTTTCCCAGTCATATTCATATAGTGAAACGTTAGTTTTGGTTACGTTGGATGGAACAGAACAAGCGTGGCATGCTTTTGTGGAAATGTTTTAGATTTAGTGAAAATTTGGCCTCCGCTTTGTATAAAAAGAAGTGTAAAATAAGCATACAAATATATGCTAATTGAGTTTGTGAGCCAAATTAGAATCCGTGTTAGCTATTTTATTCGTTGAAAGAAGCAGTTCCTTTTTGTTGTAGTCATTTTGACATTTACAAACCAGGACCAACGTAAGGAACCTTATTAATGACAAATGCATTATATGGCACTATGGGGTTTGGATAGTTACGCAGGAAGGGGCATGGCACTCCCCGGATGGGTGAAAAATATGTAAACAATAAAAATGAATATTTGTCCACTGGGTTCATGAATGGGAAGCCCTATTCAAAGACAGATATTCATATTTGAGGATATTCTTTTAATCAAGGTGGTGATCCAAGACCTGGCTGCATGGTCTGGAAATCGAACAAATTAAGGACAATTTGGGCTTTGAGTACTGGGCCCTAGGCATAAACAAAGTCTGTGCTTTGTGTGCAGTGTTCCTTAAAGACCTGCCTTGTGTCTGCAAAAGCTGCGGGCAAAAGTGACTTTCTTGACAAAGGTAGTCACACCCTTCCACACAGGGCAGTCAATCACAGTTTTTCTACACTCCACCTCATGCCACCTAGGAAGATGATCTACTCTACTGTTGGGACCCTAAGAGGACCCTCAGGTTTTTACTCATTCCTCAGACCCACCACCTGAGGAGGTACTGCTTTGGTATTTATTCACAAGGTGAGGAATCTGCAGTTAGAAGTCTCTTTCAGAAGAACAAGTTGCTTACCTTTGGACACACCTTTTCTTGTACAGACTCTCTAACCTGTCCGTTCTGTGGAAAGGATTCATACAGTCCATTATTAAGGTTCCACTCTAGAGATCTGCACCCTATCATATTTTTATTTCTATGTGCTTCTCATCCCACTGTGCGGCGAGAGATCAGAAAGGAACTGATGTCAGCATTTGAAAGCAACACAACTATAGGGGCCCCAGTGTCATACCCGGGGCATAAATATTGCCCCAGGGAAAAAAGTTTATAATAGAAACATGAAAATAGAAAATGAATTGGGTGTAGCAAAAACTGTTTTAACAGACAACATTCATAAGAAACAAAAGATGAAAGAGTGCAACTGTTTAATGAAAGAGGACAATTATTTGACAGTGGATAATGAGGCAGTCTACATTGTCAAAACAATATCAAGCTCTGCATTGATGGCACTCGTGTGTCTATCCAGATTTCTTGCATTTAATTTTACAATGTGAGCTTCATTAAATCCAGTTCATGTTTTAATTTTCTTTTTAATTCTATCTGGAGTAATAAAAAGATAAGACAAATAAGTTAGTTACCTTTGGTAACACCTTTCCTGACAAAAAATGCTTCCAGGTGCCTGACTGGATTTGGAAGATTTTCATACGAACTCCCCTGTTGACAGAATGCACCCTAGGAAGATGCAAGCGGGTTCCTGCGTGATGCAAAAGATGTCCCATGGTGTGAAGATCGTTGCAGACGAGATTTCGTGTTGGAAGGTGCCAACAAATCTTGGCTACGACAAAAGTGTGTTTTTCGTCAAAATGGCACTGGATAGACCCAGGAGGGACCTGGGGCCCCAACTCTGTGAGGAAGAAGAGGGGGCTCCCAGCACTTTAGAGAGCCCTCAGGATGCCAGCCAGCAACCCCAGGAGTTGCAAGATGTGGGTTATAAAGGAGGTGCAAAACGCGGTTGATGCAGCACAGCAAAAGATGGTTCCACGCCGCCGGAGAACAGCTCAGTGAGTTATGCGTCGCAAGATGGAGTGCTGGGGACCTGGGCCAGGCTGTGCACAAAGGAATTTTGCAAAGAGTACACAAAGGCCTCAGGAGGCGAAGAAGACGCAGTACACAGCGGTACCGTCGTTCTCGGGGAAGGCAAGGTCTTTCCTCCTCCTAATTGCGTCAGCAGGACCTCAGGACAGTCTATGTTGATGATGTCCACCCTTTGTGTCCTTAGGAGCACGCTCCTTGCTGTGAGAGGAGCCCCAGGGTACTGGTCGTTGTCTTGGAAGGTGCCAGCTTGGAGCAGGGGAGTGACTCTGTCACTCCACAGGAGATTTCTTCGGTCCTTTTGGTGCAGGATAAAGACAGGGAGTCCCCAGAGCGTGCACACCATGGAAACTGTTGCAGTTGCTGACTTGGAGCCGAGGTTACGTAAGAAAAGTGTCTCTTGTAGACACTTTGTTGCAGTTACAGCGTTTCTTGGAGCAGTGGTTGATCCGAGGTCAGAAAAGTCTGAAGTTGTTGCAGAGGATTCCTGAAGGAAACTTGCAAGCAGAATCCGAAGAAAACCCACAGGAGAGACCCTAAATAGCCCTGAGAGGGGGATTGGCTACCTAACCAGGTATGAACCTATCAGGAGGGGTCTCTGATGTCACCTGCTGGCACTGGCCACTCAGAGCCCTCCAGAGTGCCCCCACTCCTTGCAAATCAAGATGGCTGAAGTCTGGGACACACTGAAGGAGTTCTGGGCACCACCTCTGGGGTGATGATGGACAGGGGAGTGGTCACTCCCCTTTCTTTTGTCCAGTGTCCCGCCAGAGCAGGAGAGAAGGGGTCCCTGAACCAATGTAGACTGGTTTATGCAAGGAGGGCACCATCTGTGCCCTTCAAAGCATTTCCAGAGGCAGGGGGAGGCTACCCCTCCCCAGCCTGTAACACCTATTTCCGAAGGGAGAGGGTGTAACACCCTGCTATCAGAGGAAATCCTTTGTTCTGCCTTCCTGGGACTGGGCTTCCCAGACCCCAGGAGGGTAGAACCCTGTCTGTGAGGTGGCAGTAGCTGTACCTCCAGTGCAAGCCTCAGAGAGCTAGTTTGGCAGTACTGGGGGTCCATGGTGGAGCCCCCAGGATGCATGGAATTGGCTTCCTAATACCATATTTGGAATGGGGGGACAATTCCATGATCTTAGACATGTTACCTGGCCATATTCAGAGTTACCACTGTGAAGCTACATATTGGTATTGACCTATATGTAGTGCACACGTGTAATGGCGTCCCCGCACTCACAATGTCTGGGGAAATGGCCCTGAACTATGTGGGGGCACCTTTGCTAGTGCAAGGGTGCCCTCACACTTAGTAACTCTGAACCTAACCTTCAGCAAGTGAAGGTTAGACATGTAGGTGGCTTATAAGTTAATTAAGTGCAGTGAAAATGGCTGTGAAATAACGTGTGTTATTTCACGCAGGCTGCAATGGCAGTCCTGTGTAAGGGTTTGTCTGAGCTCCCTAGGGGTGGCAAAAGAAATGCTACAGCCCATATGGATCTCCTGGAACCCCAATGTCCTGGTACCTAGGTACCATATACTAGGGTCTTATAAGGGGGGTCCAGTATGCCAATTGAAATTGGTGAATGAAGTAGCTGGCTTACAGTGACACATTTAAAAGCAGAGAGAGCATAAGCACTGAGGTTCTGGTTTGCAGAGCCTCAGTGACACAGTTAGGCACTACACAGGCATACACATTAGGCCATAAATTATGAGCACTGGGGTCCTGACCAGCAGGATCCCAGTGAGACAGGCAAAACACACTAACATATAGGTTTTTATCTATGAGCACCGGGGTCCTGGCTAGCAGGATCCCAGTGACACAGTAAAAACACACTGACGCACACTCACAAACAGGCCAAAGTGGGGGTAACCATGCTAGAAAGAGGCTTCTTTCTCACATGCAGGGATTCCATCCATGTGTCTCAAATTAGTGAATTAATTTGGAGGCTATCTGTCCTGTTTGTGCATTACTCCAGGCTCCTGAAAGTCCTCCTCAGGGTGCTACTGTTAGTATGGCTTAAAGAAGTGAGTGTCATTGTTGCCTCACTGAGTGACAGGGAGAATGCATAGGTCAAACCTGAAATGAATGGCTTTGCCTACAAATGCCTCTTTAGTTTCATACCTTTAGGAGAGATGCTCTGGTAAGCTTTATGTGTTAATGTCCGTAGGAAACCAAGTTTGATAGTAAAACTAGTATGTCTTTGTGATTTGAATGGCCACCTCTCAGCATGCTGTTCATTGGCGTTATCCAACTTAGTTCATTATGCCTTTTTGAGATTTACTTATTTTATTAGTATTTGTTGCACCACAAAGGCTTTTTCTGGACGATTACAACTATCCAAGTCAGTTCATTATGCTTCTTTAGCAGGATGCCTTATGACATTCTTTCTTAATTCACAACCAACCAAAATGTTTGTGAAAGTCTCTTTTATGCCCTCATACCAGTTCATCCTCAGCGTGTATTTTTGGTCACAGCATCTCAGCCCATGTTATCAACTTTTAATTTGTACTAGTTCTCAGTTCCTTTGTGCCACAGTTTACATTACATTTCACTTTTAACATTAATGTTTCATACTCTTCCATTTATCACCTCTGAATCTTGATTGAAGTTGTTCATCAATATCACACAACTCACTAGTTTGTGTGTTCTCAAATCTCAGCCCATCTTCTTTTTATTGCTTACTTGAGTTTACTGGCATATGTTTCCTCTCTTGACATGTTTTCTTGTTTTCATAAATCGTAATTACCCACAAGCGTTGCACTATGAATTTGATGGCTCATGCTGGCTTTTACATTGCAGCTACCATCGGTTCCAAATATGGCCCTCATTATGACATTGGCGGCAAGTCCCGCTTACCGCCATGTCGACTGCCGCCAGCATACCGCGACCGCGGCGGTATACCCACCCATATTATGACCCACACGTAGCAATCTGTCACTATACAGACACAAACACAAGTCTGCCAGCCCAAAGGTCAGTGATGAAATGGCCGTAGCAAAACCCACACCGTTACGCCAACAGAACCACGGCCACAGCATTGTGACCCACAAATCATTGTGGTGGACATTCAACCGCGGTAAACCATTGGCGGTACATACCGCCACTCTCAAAATACACATACACATACAAAACAACACCACATTAGACAATTCAAACTACACACACCTGACACTCATACACACACCACACCCACACCACTACAAAACACACACGCATACTACCCACATCCCTTTACGACTCAAAGAAATTGACAACTGAGAGAGAGAGATACACACCAAGAGCACCCACAGAACCAGAGCCACAGAACACCATCACCCATACACCATCCACGCACCTCACAGCACACACCCTAACACATCACCCCACACACTCTAAGACACACACCACACACACTACACCCATGGCACCACAAAGACACCCCAGGTTCTCAGAGGAGGAGCTAAGGGCCAGTGTGGAGGAAATCATCTGGGTAGAGCCATAGCTATTCGGATCACAGGGGCAGCAGACATCCATTGCAAGGAAGATGAAGCTATAGCAGAGAATCGTGGACAGGGTCAACGCCGTGGGACAGCACCC
The DNA here is from genome assembly GCF_031143425.1 of Pleurodeles waltl. Classification (NCBI taxonomy): domain Eukaryota; kingdom Metazoa; phylum Chordata; class Amphibia; order Caudata; family Salamandridae; genus Pleurodeles; species Pleurodeles waltl. The sequence goes on from NC_090451.1 coordinate 226,828,780, forward strand.
CAGAACAAAGGATGAGATCGGCAAGAGGTGGAACCACCTACGGGGGAAGGTGCGTTCCGTGGTTTCAAGACACCAGATAGCTGTACAGAGGTCTGGCGATGGACCCCTACCTCCCCCCCCACAACTAACAACATGGGAGGAGCAAGTCTTGGCAATACTGCATCATGAGGGCCTGGCAAGAGTAGCAGGAGGACTGGACTCGGGTAAGTCAAATATTCACTACTTTTACCCCCCCTACCTGCATGCCATCACATACCCCCACCCTCACCCTCACTCGCATCACTCCACCACCTCCCACACACCCCACCATCACAATCCACCCATCGCAGTACCCAGCCCTGCATGCACCACCAATGCATGGACACCACTCACAGCCTTGCATGGACACCCATCACCACAGCATGCACACTAGAGAGAATCACCTAGCCCACAAAAGAACTACTCACACAAGGCAAAGCTGACAGGGCACTCACAACCATAGAGGCCAACACACCCATGCACAAGATGTCACAGGCAGAAACAATAACACTGCATTTCCATCCCACAGGTCCCCCACCCAACGTCACCGGAGAGGAAGTGCCAGCAACATCCAGGCCCCCTCAAGTAGAGGCCCACAGTGATGACAGCAGCTCTGCTCGCCTGGATCAGGATGACAAATCTGGCCCATCCTGACAGTCGGTTACCCTGCCACAGTCCCATCCCACCACAGAGCCTCCCCCCTCAGGAAACACCAGCACAGCACCCACCCAGCGGGCCCATCCCTCTGTCCCCAGGACACGTCAATCAGCAGTGTGTCCACCACTACAGGGACCCCAGGAAACCCCACAAACACAGGACGACCAGGGACCTGGGGTCAGTGGCAGTGGGCACACAGTTCAGGGGACAGAGGCACAGGACAACAGGGAAGCTGGGAGGACTGCTGTGCGACAGGGGGAAGACAGGCCCAGGGAACCGACTCTCCCCGAGGCACTCACCAACATCCTGGGAGCATACCACCATTTCCAGGAGACGAAGGGCCAGATACTTGACAAGTTGCAGGAGACCCAGCGGCTGCAGGAGGGACAGTACCTGGGGATCAGGGAGGACCTGAGGGATATCCACCCCACCCTGGCCACCATTGCAGGGGTGCTGGCAGACATGGCCAACACCATGAAGGAGGCAGTGGCACACCAACGGGTCCCTGACACTAGCCACACCGATGAACAGCCCTCCACCTCTGCTGGCGCTAGTGGACAGGAGGCCTTGCCACAGGAACAACAGGCCACCAGCACCCAAGGAGAACTACCCCACAAACGGTCTCTGCAATCCAGGCAGAAGCCAGAGAACATTGCCAAGACCCCCACCAGGAAATAAGACTCTTGTGATTGTCACCCTTGTGTCCCACTCTGTCACCATGTCCACCTTCAACTGCCATTGCTCCACTTCCTATGCCCCGTTGGACAATGCACCTGTGATACAAAGAGACTGGACTCTATCCTGGACTCTCCTCCACCATCACCCAAGCCCACTGCACACCCCCATTACATTTTCAGCAATTAAACAAACACCATTTTCAAAAATACAAGTATGTAGTATGTCATATGATTCAAGTATGTATTCCTTTAACAATCTGTAGACATTGAAAGTAGACTGTACAGTAATGTATACATAGGTATGACCTGTATTGTGCTGCAGTCAATACACCAGGAGCCAGAGTGGGCATAAATATCTGTGAAAAGACATGTCAAACGGTACAGTAAGTGGCTATAGTAATGGGAACAGCTGCCTGCCAGTGAAAATTTACAACACAAAACTGCAATGGAAGGTGAAGTTACAATATCTTACCTGTGTGTCACTCGAAGTACTGTCGAATGATAGATGTTCTGTTGTCCACATCCTCATCCTCTGCCTCCTCTCCGTCACTGTCCGCAGGCTCCACTGCTGTCACACGCCCCTCTCCAACCTCATCCTCCTGCAGAAAAGGCACCTGGTGTCTCAAGGCAAGGTTGTGCAACATGCAACATGCCACGATGATCTGGCACACCTTCTTGGGTTAGTAGCACAGGAATCCACCTGTTAGATGGAGCCAACGAAACCTGGCCTTCAGGAGGCCAAAGGTTCGCTCTATAATTCGTCTTGTTCGGTCATGTGCCTCATTGTAACGTTCTTCTGCCCTTGTCCTGGGATTCCTCACTGGGGTCAGTAGCCATGAGAGGTTACGGTAACCAGAGTCACCTGTAAATATTGAGGGATACCTGTTAGCCAGACACTCACCCTTAGGACCAACCCCACACCCATATACCAACATACACTGGGTGGGGACCATGGGCTCACCTATTAGCCACACCCTGTGACTCTGGAGTTAAGCCATCACATATGGGATGCTGCTATTCCTCAGGATATAGGCACCATGCACAGACCCAGGATACTTTGCATTCACATGGGAGATGTACTGGTCCGCCAGGCACACTATCTGCACATTCATGGAGTGAAAGCTCTTTCGATTTCTGAACACCTGTTAATTTCTCCGGGGGGGGGAACAAAGGCAATATGTGTATCATCAATTGCCCCAACAGTGTTGGGGATATATCCCATTGAATAGAAGTCAGATTTCACTGGGGCCAAATACTCCACCTGGGGGAAAACAATGTAGCTGCGCATGTGTTTCATCAGGGCAGACAACACTCTGGTCAGCACGTTTGAGAACATTGGCTGGGACATTCCTGCTGCCATGGCCACTGTCACGTGGAAGGAGCCACTTGCCAAGAAATGGAGCACAGATAGGACTTGCACAAGAGGGGGGGATCCCAGTGGGCTGACGGATAGCTGAGATCAGGTCTGGCTCCAATTGGGCACACAGCTCTTGGATTGTGGCCCTATCAAGACTGTAGGTGAGGATAATGTGCCTGTCCTCCATTGTTGCCAAGTCCACCAGGGGCCTGTACACGGGGGGATGTCTCCATCTCCTATTCATCCTCAGCGGTTGTACTCTAGGGGGCAAAACGATGAGCATCTGGTCAGTTTTCAACAGTTCCTCAATGTACAATGTATTGCATGTTGTTACAGAAACAGTATGTTTATGTTTATTCCCAAAATGTTCTTATGTCGGCTGTGATGCAATTAGATGCCTTAGCCTGCCCCCTCTGAAATGGCAGATGCCTGTCCTGTGTGTAGGGACAGTTGGAAATGAGGTAATGCCGCTGACGTTGTGCGCCTTTGCGGGAGGCGGTCGAGTACTGCCGTGCAACTCCTCATTGGTTATCATTGGACCTTATGGGTTACATAGCCAATGGTGATGCACGCCGGCGGTGACGGTACGCACCGCTGCAGACATGACCGCCATTTTCTATCTGATCACTCACTTGCTACCTGACCTTCAACAGGAGAGGACCTACACTGCAAGTGCTGCTGTAACCTGTGTCTGGAAGCAACCATGGCTCGAGTCACCGGGGAAAGGGCCCCTGCCTTCACCGCTGCGGGTTTGGAGAAACTGGTGGATGGGGTCCTACCCCAGTACCGATTGCTTTATGGGCCTCCAGATCAACAGGTGAGTACACTGTAGGCACGATGCATGGGGCATGAATGCATGGTGTGATGGGGGGTGGAGGGGTCCTGGGCAGCGTGCAGCATGTATGGTGGGCAATGTATGTGCGTAAGGGAATGGGAGGGATATGGTGAGCTATGGGTGTAACAGGCCGGACGGTATGACTGATCCCTTTTTCCATTTTAATTTTTCTGCAGGTCAGCGCCCATCAGAAAAAGGGTATATGGTGTGCCATCGCCAAGGACGTGCGGACCCTGGGGGTCTACGGCAGGCGAAGCACCCACTGTCGCAAGTGGTGGGAGGACCTGAGATGCTGGGCAAGGAAGATGGCGGTGGCCCAGCTGGGGATGGCCTCCCAACGAGGAAGGGCTACCCATCGAACCCTGAACCCCCTGATGTTCCGCATACTGGCGGTGGCCTATCCAGAGCTGGATGGGCGCTTGAGGGCATCACAGCAGCCACAAGGGGGTGAGTACATTTACAAAATCTGCAAATTGCGCGTGGTGGGGTGGTCTCTGGGTGAGGGATGTGGGCCTGTGGGTGCCCCTAGGCCAGGCCAGACATTGCAGGTAGGTTCCATGTTGGGCAGGGGCTGATGCACTCCACCCCCATACATGCTAGTGGGCATCTACTACTGGGCAGGGATCTGTGGGTCTCAGGTATGCTGCTATTGGCGTTAAGTATTACTGTCCATGCCCTGGTGACAAGCATTGTGAGTGGTAGTGCATCGGCTAGTGCGTAGGGCTGTCCCCTGTGTGTTGTGTACGCCAACGGTAGTGTTGTTGCTGGCATTGACCAAGTGCATCCTCTGTCTCTCCCCCCCGCCTTTTTGTTTTGTCACCTTTTCCTTATGTGCATTAGCATCATTTGGCGGAGGAGCAGAGTCACCGGCGACGGAGGGAGCTGCATCCCACATGGCCCTGGAGGCCGAATCCACCGACCGTGAGGGCACCAGTGGGACAGAGGGTGAGGGGAGCACCACGGCGGAGACAGAAGGGGACAGTTCTGACAGTGGTACCTCCTCCGATGGAAGCTCCCTGGTGGTGGCGGACAGCTCTGTGGCCACCTCAAATACAGGTACAACCGCCACCCACGTACCAGCACCGCCCTCACAGCAGCCTCTCAGCGAGTTTCCCGTGCCCCCTCACCCAGGAGGGTGGGCATCTCCTTTGCCCCAGGCACCTCAGGCCCTGCCCCACTTAGCCCTGCTGCCCTGAGTGAGGAGGCTATTGACCTCCTGCGATCCATCTCTGTTGGGCAGTCAACCATAGTGAATGGGATACAGGGGCTGGCAGGGCATTTGCAACATACAAATGTATTTCTGGAAGGCATCCGCTCTGACGTGGCGGCCCAACATAGATCATTCCAGGCTCTGGCCTCCTCCCTGATGGCAGCCATTGTCCCTGTCTCTAGCCTCCCCCTCCAACTTCCTCTTCCCAGTCCCATTCCCCTGAACCCCAACCTATCCCAAGCACACAATCAGACCAGCATGCACCCAAGACAACACACAGGGGTGGCTCAGGCAAACACAAGCACCGCACATCATCCCACAGGCAGTCACTCAAACACCATCCAGAAACAGACACATCAACATCCACTGCCTCCACTGTGTCCCCCTCCTCCTCGTTGTCCAACTACATCCTCATCCACTACCTCCATCACCATCACGCCTATCACTACATTCCCCTCACTGGCAGTCACCACCCCCATATCCATGCACACGTCCCCTGTGTCCACTCCCACTGTGTCTGTGCCCCCTCCTCCCAAAGTACCCAAATGCAAGCACTCAGACACCCAACAGCCATCCACCTCACAACAGCATCCAGCCCATGCACCGGCACCCAAACACAGCAAACAGACACCTCCTACAACCACTCCCTCTTCCTCTACTTCCAAACCTTCACCCTCTTCCTGCCCCAGTGTCCCTAAGAAGCTTTTCCTCTTCACCCTTGACCTCTTCCCTATTCCCTCCCCCCCCCCCCCCCACCAGGTCCTTCACTTCGGGCCAGGCCAGGGTGGGCAGAACTTAGGCCAGCACCTGAGCCACCTAGTCCACGGCCACTGTAGTCTCGGCAGCTACTGCAGGTGTGAGAGGCTCCAAGGAGACACCCATCAACACTGGCAGTGTGCCTGCACCAGCTGCCAAGGGCAAGAAGGGACCACCAGCTGCCAAGGCCAATGATGCACCACCAGCTGCTAAGGGCAAGAAGGCTCCACCAGCTGCCAAGGGCAAGGAGGCACCACCAGATGCCAAGGGCAAGGAGGCACCACCAGCTGCCAAGGCCAATGATGCACCACCAGCTGCTATGGGCAAGAAGGCTCCACCAGCTGCCAAGGGCAGGGAGGCACCGCCAGCTGCCAAGGGCAAGGAGGCACCACCAGCTGCCAAGATGTGTTGCATGTGTGTGTCACTCTCTTTTTCCTCCCCCCTCCCCCATGTGCTAGGCGGCAGTACTCACAGTGGTTGTTGTTGCCGGCGTTGGTATTCCTGGTGTAGGAGGAGGTAGACCAGCATGGGGAACACCTGCAGTTCGGTCTCCATAACATGGTGGTTCTTCCTTGAGTCTTCAGAGGTGAGTCCTTTGCCTTCTGTGTACTGTTTTGCCATGCTTTTGATGGCACTGGTACCGCCCCGGAAAAGGTGGTGTAATATTGTGGGCAGTACATTGTCTTCCGCCTGGCTGTTGGCGGTTACCGCTGCGGTGCTTGTTTCTACCGCCGTGGCAGTCGGTGTGTTAAAGTGGCTGTATGTGCTGGCGGTTTCCGCCGTGGTCATAATTCTATTTATTTTACTGCTGGCCTGTTGGCGGTATAACTGCCGCTTTATCACCGACCGCCAGGGTTGTAATGAGGGCCTATACTTGCATGATTCAACTTTAAAGCCTTGAGATAGGACGCACTAGCACCATGCTCATAGAGGATCGCTTTCTTGACACCGGACATTCAAGTTTCGGGTTAATTCGGGGTGAGTGAAAGTATTCTTATGTGACAGTGCACAAGTAACCACCAGATGTTACTCTACAAGACCACGGCTGATGACAAGGAAAGAAGTAAAGTGTACAGGTGCTGAACGTGCTGTAGTTTTCTGAGTTAGGAATGACATCATATTCTACATGCCAGATCTTCTGATCTGGTTTGCTGCCTCTTCCTGACCAGAAGTCACAGAGAAGGACCCCATTACCATGTCAAACATAGCTAGAAGGGCTTAAAGCAAAAGGGAGTGATGGATAGGAGAAACCTTTATGGCTCAAAAAACCACACCTGTTGTCTTCTCTCCCTATAATGCTTGTACCTAAAGCAGGAATGGGATTTATGAAGCCGGCTCGAAGTATTGCTAATTGAAAACATGCTCAGTAATTAAACTGAGAAAAAGAGATCTTCTTTTAGATTACCCTTAACTTGTCAATGGCATCCTGCCCATGTGTAGTTTTACAAACCTCAAGAGAAGAAATGCAGATCTACCACTATCTCTTCACAGTCTATTAAAATTAGTGAAGTCCACAATCGATGCAGCACCCAAATAGGAAATAAAAGGGCTTTCTGCATTAAAAAACACTTTAACTAGTGATGATATTTTTTCTCACTCTCAGACGCGTGGTCTAAAACTGAGCTCACCCCCACTTTCTTTTTGTGTTCTTAAGCACAAGTAAAAAGAAAAGGTCTGGAAGGGCCACTCCAGTCGGCATTTCGGCAAAATAATTAGTATCTTGGGGTTTCGCCACAGATAAACAGTTTCTTGTCTTTAAGAATGGGGGCACAAAAAGCACTGCGGGGAGAGTCTTCTAGCTCTTATTTACAGGTTGCATTAGTAGTCTACATATCAGTTTTATCGGATGTAGGTGCAGCATCTACCAACAAGAGTAATCCTACAGCCGTTCTGAACCTCCTTAGCTCCTACACCACAAAATATTTGCCTAAGAGGGTTAGGGTGTCTTTCGAAAAATGCTGTTTTTCCCCATTTGACGCTGGCTTAGGATCAGCGGACTTTCAGTCATATTAATGGGCCTCACAACCGATTAACATTATTGATCGGTTCCGGGTGGCCAGGGGGAACCCAGCCTACAGGCTGGAACTGGCTCTTCTCCACCCCCATGTACTGCTCTCATTACTTTATAGCCGGACCCACCCATACTCCCTCCCACCGCTTACGCAGGTCACAGTTCGGTGTTGGTATGCAGCACTTCATTGGGAGATGTGTGGAGGGGCAGAGACATATAGCAGGTTTAATCGGATTTTGGCAGTGGGAGTTGATAGGCATCTCTTCATTGGGAGATGTGTGGAGGGGCGGACCCATACAATCCGTCCAGGACCTAACAGATGAATTTAGCCTTCAAGTTCTACTGTTATCTCCAGCTGCGTCATGTTTGGAGAGTTATAGAGACAGGCTGACAGCCATGGACGTCGATTCATCAAAATGCCAAGGGTAGTGGAAGTGACATCACATGCCATGTGACCACCCCGCCTGATATCATGGGAAGTGACATCACATGAACTTTGACCTGATGGCATCACCGGAAGTGACACCACCTGCCCTTTGACCCACCCCGATGATGTCACCGGAAGTGACATCACACACACCTTGACCTGGTGACATCACAGGAAGTTAAATCCCCTCCCCTTTGGACCCCCATGAAATCAAAGGAAGCGACACTGCATGACCTTTGACTTGGTGCTGTCACAGGAAGTGATAAATGTAACTTTTGGTTGCTTACATCACACACAGAATCCGTAAAACCTCTACAGATAAAAAAGGAGTACCCGATAAGCAGAAATACTTCAAATCCTATTGAAAATGCAGCTGCATACGTTGTTTCAGATAGTATCTTCAGATATACCATTAAGATAGCGTAGCATTGATTAAGAACCTATCAAATAGTGTACAGCAATGGAGAATACACTAGTCAAGTTGAAATGAGCCATTATCAATATAAAATAACTTATAAATGGGAAGGTTGATGGGACTATAATGTTCAAAACAAGTTCACTTTATCATTTGTTTTAGAAGTAAGAGTACCATGTATTTAAATCTAAATCTTGGAACATAGATAACAGTGCTATTTAATGCAGGTCAAGTTCTCCCAGCAACCTTCCATTCCATGATGTGGTATACAAACTTCTAAACCTGTGGAGCCATTGAACCTTTCCATCTTTACTATCAATAATTTATTGTACAGAAAACATGCACATCACTGGCACTGTTCGTGTTGATTAATATCTGCATTAGCAATTTAAAGAGTGTTTGGAAACTTTGGGCATATTTTACTCACTTGGACAAAGATATTGGCTGTTAAGTTGATACTGCATTACTGATAAGATATGCTGCTGCTCATTTTTATTGAAAAGAAGGCACTGACTAGGCAGATAGAAAGAGGCCAACAGTTCACATGTCCCCATCTAGAATTGTATCTGCTGGTATGAGCAGCAACTGGTTCTAGTGATGATTGTGGCATCCTCCTATGTAGAGACTGATTTTAGGGTAAGTTGATGCTCAGCTAATATGAAGTCCAGAAGAGGCTGACAGTGGCACTGATATGGTATACAGTTCTCTGAACAGGATATTGGCTGGTACAAAGAATAATTGCTGTACTGATAATTGACAGTCTTGATGAGAGAACATCACTAACTTTTGGCCTTGCTGAACAGCAGCCACTCTGGTGTACAACATAGCAAAATACATTTCCAAAGCCATAGGTGAGACTTTTGGCTTTGACAATGCTTGTTTTGGACTTGAGGTCTTAACAATGTTGTTGCTGGCTGGACTGTACAGCTGTACAGATTTACACACGGTTGTAGTTGTTCATGAAAGTTTTGAATTTTAAAGGAAAGGAATATTTTTTCTAATCTATCTGATTCTCTGGAAAAAGGCAAACTTTTAGCTGCTGTCTCCCTGGTTGAACTATGCAGTTGGTTAATCCTCCACCACCATTTCTAGAGTCGCCTGGTGCACCTGCCATCCCATGGAGGCAATGGTTTGATGGATTCTAGACTTATCTTGGGGCTATAGGAGCCTCTCGTTTAAGACCAGAAAGAAAAAAATGTTTGCTTCTACATTCTTTGAGATTTGAAGGGAGAGAGATCTTTAAACACCTACCAGATGTAGCGCAAATTGAAGAGGAGCTTGATGGCTATCAAGTTGCTACCAAGAAATTATCTTCAAGGTTCGATGTCCAACCGAGTCTGGTAATGTTGCGGCACAAATTTTTTAAGCGTCGTCAACTCCATAGTGAAGATGTCGATGCATACATCAGTGCGCTTAGACAATTGTCTTCCAAGTGTGAATTTAGAGATTTTCAAGACCAGTTGATAAGGGACCAGTTTATTGGCCATTGCTCGGACGAGCACATTCAGCAAAAGCTATTGAGCATGGGAAATCCAACGCTGGAAGATGTTATCAAAGTGGCCAAGAGTATTGAACTGGCGCAGATTTCACTGAAGGAACTCACAGCTAGTGCTTGTACGGAGGACACTGAACAATTTCAAGTTAATGTTGTTACAAAAACTGGAATGGTGAAGAAAGGCGATCTGAAGAAAGTGGACAACCCATTTTTTAAGGATTCAAACATATGTTTTAGATGTGGGATTATACCCTACCAAAATGATGGTAAAAGTTGTCCTGCAAAAAATGTTGTTTGGAGGAAATGTAATCTAGGCCATTTTGCAAGCGTTTGTCAATCTATGACTAGTAAGCAAACTAAAGTTAGTAGTGTAGTAGAAGCAGATGAGGGCAATAGGGAAGAGCTTTTGGCAAAGGCCTTTCAGGACATGATAGTTGTGGTCACAGATAATGTTTTGGGGGTCAAAGACCAAAACCAATGTATCGATCCCCTGGTGGATATTCGAGTAGGAGACAAATGGTTACGATTGTTAGTTGACTCAGGGGCATCCATTACAATGATCACGCCTGAATTGTTCCACAACACTTAGGGTGATAGGATATTGTTGCCACTGGATAGATCTCCTGTCTCTTATGAGGGCAGGAAAATGTATTTAGAAGGATATATAGAGGACAGTCTAGAGTTTAAGGATCGTAAGATCTGTGGCAAAATTTATGTGGCATACAAAGGATTGAACATTCTAGGTTGGTACCACCAAGGTTTGTTTGGTATGGTGCTGAAACCCAGAACTAAAGAACAAGTTCTAGTTGTCGAAGACTCAAAAGAGGTAGTACCGTTTGAAGATGAGATTCCCAGTGTGTTTGCTCAGGGGTTGGGGAAAAGTTCAGGCTTCAAACACAGGATAAAAATAAAAGATAAGGCCATCCCTGTGAGACATAAGGTCAGATCGGTGCCGTTTCGTTTAAGAGAGGATCTTAAAGCTGAATTGAACAAGCTTCAACAGAATGGTGTAATTGAGCCTATAGAATACAGTTTGTGGCTTTCACCACTGGTGGTTGCCCGAAAACGTAATGGCGACATACATTTATGTGTGGACTTGAGGAGTCTCAATAAAGAAATTTGGGTGGATTCATATCCTCTACCCAAAATCAGTGACCTACTTGAAGAACTTAGAGGTTCTGAGTGGTTTCGCAAGATTGACCAGGCATCTGCTTATCACCAGGTGGTGTTAGATGAAGAATCAAGCCATTATACAGCCTTTTATTCCCCATTTGGCATGTTCCAGTTTTGCAGGATGCCATTTGGGTTGGCACCTGCAGCGTCAGCTTTTCAGCGCATCATGCGCATGCTCTTAGGGGATGTCGAAGGGGTTCTAATTTTCCATGATGATGTTCCTATTCATGCTAAAGGTTTAGAAGACCACAAAGAGAAAATTAGGTCTGTTTTCAAGATTTTTCAGTCTTATTGTGTCTGTGTGAAGAAAGAAAAATTTGAATTTTTCAAGACAGAGATTAAATTTTTGGGGCACTGTGTGTCCAGGAAACGGGTAGCACCGCGGCCCAGGTTGGTAAAGGCTGTCCTAGAATCTCCAAACCCCAAGAACAAAGATGAGTTACGATCGTTTGTATGGGACAGTGAGTGTCAATCTGCATTTGACAAAGTGAAACAGGAATTGGTTGATGCTAGAACACTGAGTCCATATGACTCTAGTCAATTGTGCATCTTTACGGTTGATGCTAGTAGATATGGGTTGGGGGCTGTATTGTCCCAAGGTGCGGGGGAAAATGAGAAGGTTATTAGTTATGCCTCAAGAGTTCTATGTGAACCAGAGCTCAACTACTCAGAAATTGAAGAAGAGTTTCTGGCATGCTACTGGGCGAGTGAAAAAGTTAGAAGCTATGTCTAGGGCAGAAACTATGTGATACACACGGATCATAAGCCATTGGTGTACATCTTAAATGGTGATAAAATCAACTACACAACCCCCGCATTGAACGTTTCACCACAAAATTGTTACAATATGATTTCCAGATTAGGTACATTCCAGGAAAGGAACATTTTACAGCAGACCTTCTCTCTCGATTACCAATTAATGAGCAGAATTCCATTGACTTGGAGGATGATATGGAAGATTGTTTCATAGCTCCTGTTGATGTAGATGAATCCAAGGTGTGCACAGAAACTGTGTGGAAGACTGCTGAGAGCAGTGATGTGATGTTGGGCATTGTTAAGCAGCACATAATCAACGGCTGGCCAAAGGAAAGAAATTTGAATTCAGAGGTCCAACCGTATGCTAAGGTGTGTGAGGAGTTGTCAATTGAAGATGGTATTGTTTTGAGGAACGATAAATGTGTACCCCCTTGTGATGTTCGTTCAAGGTTGGTGGACTATGCACATGAGGGGCATTTAGGTGCCACAGTGACAAAGAGACGTATCATGGCTCATTATTGGTGGCCCTCTATGGACAAAGATGTGGAAAGGGCAGTGAGTGGATGTGTTGTATGTAACAGTGCAGAAAAGGGGCTAAAGGTCGTGGAGCCACCTTTGAAACCCATATCTATACCGGATAGAGCTTGGGTTAAAGTGGGTATTGATATGGTAGGGACGTTCAACTTTCTCCCAAGTCAGATGCGCTATGCTTTTGTCCTGATGGACTACTACAGTAAATGGCCAGAAGTGCGTTTCTTTGCTAAGCCCACAACTGGTAGTGCCATACAGTTCCTCAAGGAATTTTTTTGGAGGGAATGTTTTCCGGAGTGTATAATATCTGATAACGGGTCCAGTTTGTTAGTCACAAGATGGAAATGTTACTGCTTGAGTCTGGTGTGAAACATTTTTAGAGCTCTCTGTATCATCCTCAAACAAATGGTTTGGTAGAGAGAATGAATAGAGTGGTTGTGGAGTGCATCAAGTGGGCTAAAGCTATCAAATTCGATGTGGAAGAGGCTGTGAACTCTATGTTGTGGTTTTATCGTACCACCCCACATTCAGCGGCGAAGATTTCTCCTTTTGAGCTTTTCAAGGGTAGACGTAGTACGTCTAGACTTTTTCCAGCTTGGTTAGCCAAGGCTGTAGCTGGTAGACTTACAGTTGCGGTGGACAAGGATCTGTTACTGGGAAGTGTAGAAAAACATCAGGAAAAGATGAAAACTAGATATGACCAGAGAAACTCTACAAAAGAATACTCACTTCAACCAGGTGATCTGGTGTGCATCAAGTTGCAGACTTTTGTGAAGAAGGGGGATCCCTGCTATGGGAGTCCTGTGACGGTGAGGAAAGTGTGTGGTAATGCTATTATGGTTGAGGGTGGTCAGAGGTGGAATGCAGGGAAGGTGGTGAAGGTCAAAGATGTGAGTGGCAATGGTGTAAAAAGGTGTGATAGCTCATTGTCTGAACGTGTGGACCTTGAACACAAGGTGTCAGACGTCATCAAGATGGAACCTCACATCCTGCGTAGATCTGACCGCGAGAAACAGGTACCGCTCAAACTTGGAATGTCATTGGGAATAGTAGGGATGTTACTGTATTAGGGTATAGGCATTTTGATGTTTTCTTTCTGGCGCTGAAGAATTTCCTTTTTGTTGTTTGTGTTCTCTTTTGTGAACATTTTACATCTTGAGAAAAAAAAAAGGAGATAATATGTTGTGCTCAGTGTGTCGGGCTGGCTGTTGCATACTGTTGCGTGCTTCCTGCCCCCGAGCGTTCGACAAGGAGCGGTTAGAACGTGTCAGATTGAGGGCAGGCAGACGCGTCAGCGGCGGCCGGGATGATTATACGCAGCTTGAAATAAACATAAAAAAATAACACCCAGACGAGTTAAGGGTGTTTTACAGCAAACCACAACACGCTCCAAATGTTAGAAAACTTAAATGAAATAGAAATTTTTTAAAACATTCTAGGAGCAGCAATTGCATGGTTTTCCCGAGCACCTGTTGCTTACAGCTATTCAAAGGGTATACTGCCTGAGTTTAGAGCTCCTCCAGTTCCTCAGCTTCCTCGCCTTGACACACTGTGTGATCTTGAACAATGAATTTAATACATCAAACTTCAGAAATGTGAACATGAGACAACGGGGAATACTTCCAGGCTAATTCGGGCCTGGGGTTGCAATCAATCTGCTGGTCTCTGGCAATGGGACTCCAATATGAACTGAACGTTTAGAGATATGCTTGGTGCAGTATTTTTAAAAGTAAAATTTCCAGTTGGGTTTTAAGGTAATATGGATATATTACTTAATTCTATAGACCCCTTCCGCCATGAAAAAAGCACAAAAAATTATCAAATCAAAAAGTTATTACAACAGGATAGGCTCTCTGGCAGACAGCACTTTGTTGACGGTTATCCGTGACCTACTTGTTGCTTCTTTAAAGTAGCAGTGGTTTGATGCAGGCCCACGGCTCTCCCGAGTCAAGATGACCACCTTTAATGGTCTGGGCTGCCACCAAAGGGAGTTGGAGAGTCGGAGTTGAGAGACTAGTGACGACGACTCAGTGAGTCTACTGTGTCAATACTGTCTCACTCTCTAACACGAACAGGCTGAGGCCCTTCACCTGCCCTGCTCGAGCAGTCCTCCAACTCAGGCAGATAGTGACTGACAGTGAAGTTACAGCCAGACTCCTGCTGGTCTGCCGTTATTATTGACCGACCAGGCTCATTGATCACTGACTCGAGTCTGACACACTAGCTGGACTCCGAGGACAGAGGCCCATCAGTTTCCGCAGCTTTTTATAACCAGCACTGCAGCTTTCTCGTGCTACTAGATTGACAGCCCTGTCACCCAAACAGGGTACATACACACCATGCCACCTCAGCTAGGATGGCATTGCACTTAGTACAGAAGATAGAAGACCTCACCTTGCTTACAAAATCACTGTACTGCATTGCACCTATCTCATCCACCAGTATCTCATGTAACTGATAGGCCCAGGCCTGCAGCGTAGCAGATACATACAATGTATCTAGAAATCAAGCACTGCGCTGGCAGGACTGGAGGTAACCATAGCAATGGCTGAGAAGAGGACGAGTTATTTTTCACAGGCCTAGCTTGCAGGCACAGTGCAGAGCTTCAGCAATGCAATCAAGCGCTTCCAATGCTCACACTAGCTGAGTGACTTTATGCCACCAGAGCACTTGCCAAGGCTGAAGAACAGCCAGGGGTCGCAAGCAAGGTGGCAGGGGTTGCTACATGTTGCTTAAGGGGTCGCAGTTGCGACCCCTGGCAACACCTAATTGACATCTATGCTGACAGCTCTCCCAGACTTCACCCCAGTTGAATGCAAACTGTTAACTGACGAGCTGGGGAGAGGGGCCATATCCAGGACATATAAATCTCTGGTAATAAATGCACCTGACCCCCCCCAAGGGTCACTGAGGACCAGGTGGGAGAAGGACGTGGGGCCCATCACAGACGATGAATGGGTGGAGGCAAAAATGGCCTACACGACACTTGCTATATCTATGCACCTGATTCAGTTCAGGTATTTTCACCGGACGATTTACTCTCCCGAGAGACTCTGGTGTATGGGACGAGCACAAGACTCCACATGTATGAGGTGCAATTTCTTCTCAAGCTCCTTTTACCACATGATTTGGACCTGCCCAGGGGCACAAGCATAGTGACCAGCCATCAATAGGCATATTAGACAGATGAAATGAATACCCCTGGCACTTGATCCCAAGATGGTTCGACTAGGAATAATGGACTCAGTGGGAGACTCCAGAGTCATCTGCTCCCTGATCGCCACAGCATATATGGTAGCCAAGAGGGACATTGCCAACCACTGCAAGGATGAGCAAGCACGCCGTTTCACAAGAGTGTCAGAAGTATGGACTCCGGTGCGGTGATGGAAAATTAGGTATATAATGCGCTGGGGGTGGTCCCACAGAAATATGAATGAATGTTGGGGGGTACGGACCAAGGAGAAGGAACAAACTGGTTGTGATCACGGATAAATGTCAAATGTTTCCACTGTAGAGTGACATGCTTGTTACAGTGTCAGAGGCAAATGTTATATTATACAATTTATTTAATTTAATTAATTTTATTTATCAATCATTTGACAATCATATCTTCAAGTAAACTATTGTGGATATTGCCGAGGATGATTTGGAACCCTTAAAGAATGTTCCAAAATGGAACCACAAATCCCCAGAAGTGGATTGAGCTGGCAATGCTTGTGATTGGGGAAATTCCCTAGACACTGACTAGCTTGAAGGGTAGCAAGACTTTTGGGGCTCTGTTGATTATCTTTTGGTGCTTGATGAAATAAGGAACCTCTCACATAGTGTATGGTGGGGGAGGGGCTGTTCGTTGTTAACTACGAAAAACACATCCAGGTTAGTTTGTGATTCCTTTGGGGTGTCACATCTGCGGTGGTGTGGGTTAAGATGCTGGGAGGGCTGGGTCACAGGGGTTGGTGATGCATGTTGGATATAACATTTCTGATACAAATGACAAAAATTAAGTGTTCAATATTGATAACGAGGAATGTTTATGGGGTATGTTAATGGGTTAAGCAATAAAAGTAAAGAGCACCTGATCTGACCTGTTTACAAATAATTGTGGATTCAGATTTGGCCACTATTCCCACAACATATGGCTTGTTTGTTTTGTATCACCATGATGACAATGTGAGTTGGATAGATAGGAGATTGTTTTAAACAGTGAATAATAGCTCCTGTGAACCTCTTAAATGGTCAGTTACAGAGTTCCTTGTTTAATGTCTCTTTTTAAACTGCACATACAACAATACATGTCTCTTTTGATTTTAATTGTAGAGCAAGGTATATTGCATGATGGAGAAAATACTGGGTGGCCGGTATCCCTAGATCCTGGTGAACTGCCTGCCTATATGATCCACATTCACCTGATGTCCCAAACCTTTCTCCTTCTGGGAGCAGATATTTGCCTAAGTCAACAGAATCTTCCAGTAACAGCACAAAAATGTAGGATTACCAGACAGATTTTTGGGGCTGGTGGCATTAAATGTACAAATCGTGTTTGATTCTGCAAAGCTTAGTAGTATTTTTGCAACATCATGCAGCAATGAGATACATTTGTGTTGGACAGTGACCCAGGAGGACGACCAGTTCTCACATCAAGTATCTGCTAAATATGTCTCTTGCCTTTACACCACAACCATCAGGAATAATGTGTTTGCCCTTTTTCAGAAGGAAAACCTGCCCTGGCCGTTTAGAAGGAGAACCTTCCCTCAAGAAATTCCTGAGAGAGGGAATGAGGCAAAGATGGTCTTAATGAGATTGAGATCTACAGGGCTACCAAAAGCTCCCGCAAGTTTTTTCTGACCTGAGTCCAATTATAGTAGTGGAAATAAAGCCTACTGTAACTCTATCCCGCCCACACTTTATGTCTCCCACTGCAAGGGCTTGCAAATCCCAGGGTGGAATGATGGGTGGCGCCTGTGCAGTGGTAGCATGATTGAGATTTTTAGCATCCTTTAATGATCGGCTATATTTTGGGCTTTTTTACTGTAGGGACTTTTCTTTCCCAGGGATGTGAAGGAAATAGAGGAATTTGGAATTTGGAGGAACTACACTGGCGTAGTTCAAACCAAGATACTATTGTTTAAGGTCTAAATAGAAGTTATAAACTAGATCAGTGTGCTTGTAGTACAATATCATTTCAAGATCCTTCAAACGATAGTTGCGCCTAAGAGTTCTCTTAATCAGTAGTTTGCATCATGGACGAGGGAAAGTAGAAAGCACACTCAGGGCAGAAGATTTTGCTCACTGATGATGTTCCCTATAACATCCAGGTTCACGGCCAAGTTAGTATATCTGTTGCATTGTAGTTCTTTAAATATTAGCCACTTTGATGTAGAAACATTGGCATAGTTGCTGTCAGTAATGTAATTCAATGTTGCTACAGTATGGAAGCATGCTAGTAATGTTACATTTAGTTGCAAGCTACATCTACTGATTTGCTGTAGGTAGGTTTAAAATGTGCCTTATGGTCTGTATATATTTTTTCCAACTCAGTTACTTTTTTTTGTTAAATACTGGGGAAGCAGAAGCATAGAGCAGAAGAGGCACAAGCTTCGCTGTTAAGGCCGTGATAGATTGGCTGATAGCTCTTCCTTTATATAGCTTTGCAAACCATCTCACAGCTTTAGTTACCATAGCTGAATTTAATTTCCTGATGAGTATATGCTTCAAGCAGGAAAATATAGAGCCAATGGTTACTCCAAAGTAAATATAACTATTGACAAATTCTAAAATAACGACTGGTTACTAATAGTTTCATTGTATTTTTGGGTGGTGGTAGCAATGGCGCTTGAATGTGATAGTGGAAGGCAGGCAGATCTTCAGCAGAACTAGATTTTTTTGGTTATATTGGTTATGTCACAGGTCAATATGAGGAAATATCTAGTGTTGAACTCCAAAACCCTTTCCATTTAGTCTATGGATGAGAAATATTCACTTTTTAACTTTATGAGTGACAGGTGAAAGTAAACAAATATAATAATATGATTTTTGTAGTTGTCTACAAGTGACACTATCAAGTGATATTTTGAGTTGGATTGGATAACTCAAGATTTCAAATCTAAACTGGTACTAATTCAAGTTAAGAGACCTCCACTTGAATGGCCATGTGTGTTTTTTGTAGCCATCGTTTCATATATTATAAAGTTAGGTAGATGTAAATGTAATTTTTTTCAAGATTCCTAGAGACAGATTACTTGATTGCTGTTTAAGAATGTGAGTAGGCAACTGTCACAGGAATCATTATGCCTGTCCACACTTGCTATATTCCATGAGCAAAGCATAAAATTTGAAGAATGATATGTGATAGGGTGTGAAAGTTTTAGGAGTGCTGTAAAAATTGGAATTTATCAAAGAGTGTTGGTCAAAATGTGTCTGGATCACGACTCTGGTTAGTTTGCAAGATTGTATTAGTTGTGAATTCAAGACTCTCATAATCAATTGCAGATTCTTGCAGATGTTAGACGATGGTGAAATAAAATTGTAGTTCTGACTCTTATTTTGAGAATTTGCACATATTTCTATTTATTGGCTATGGAGACTATGGGGGTGATTCTAATTCTGGCGGGCGGCGGAGGCCGCCCGCCAGAATTCCGCCCCCATAATACCGCTCCGCGGTCAGAAGACCGCGGAGGGTATTATGAGTTTTTCCCTGGGCTGGCGGGCGGTCTCCAAAAGACCGCCCGCCAGCCCAGGGAAAAACTCCCTTCCCACGAGGATGCCGGCTCGTAATCGAGCCGGCGGAGTGGGAAGGTGCGACGGGTGCAGTAGCACCCGTCGCGTATTTCAGTGTCTGCAAGGCAGACACTGAAATACCTTGCGGGGCCCTCTTACGGGGGCCCCGCGGCACCCCCTACCGCCATCCTGTTCCTGGCGGGCAAACCACCAGGAACAGGATGGCGGTAGGGGGTGTCAGAATCCCCCATGGCGGCGCAGCAAGCTGCGCCGCCATGGGGGACTCTAAGGGCAGCGGTAAACCGGCGGGAGACCGCCGGTTTACCCTTTCTGACCGCGGCCAAAGCGCCGCGGTCAGAATGCCCTGCGGGGCACCGCCGGCCTGTCGGCGGTGCTCCCGCCGACCCTCGCCCCGGCGGTCAAAGACCGCCGGGGTTAGAATCAGGGCCTATAATTCCCCGTTCTGCAAGTTTAGTTCTTCTAGCTCCGACTTTGGAGACAATTGATCCTGAGACTCAATTTGTTCGAGTTATATCACCATTCTAACTCCGATTTCTAAAGAATCACACACTTGTTAGGCAAGTTGAATTATAGTCCTCTAACTCTGGAAAACATTTTATTATTTTCAGAATATTTCAATGGGTTAAAATATTTATGGCCTTTTGACTTATTTGTTGGTCATAAGTCAAGTTCTAAATTTTCATGCTTGTCATTGAACAAGGTGATCTCTGTAGGGCTGATGTTCAGTCGTACGTATGTGACACAGCACTACTACAGGATCGTCTTTTAGTGGTGTTATGATTTTAGGTTGAGAGTCTATTTCTAATCCTTACTGGACTCAAAAGATGATAATACATTGAAGACCATACAATTGTTTAAATCTGACTTGGGATGTCTCTATGGAGGACCCGTAACCTGTTTAGGTGAACTGTGTGTCTTGACCAAGAAAGGCAAAGCCTTTCACTGTGGTTTCTAGTATAGTAATTGTGCCAGACAGTTGGGACATGGAATACTTGTTTGTTGATCTGGATTAGATTTGCTGACTGAGGATCTGATTTAAGACCCTTTACCACAAATTCATTATAGGTGAGAGTTGAGTCGGTATTTATAGTACAAGGAAGAAAATCTGTTGAGGTATGATCGAAATCTACCTCAGAAGTTATTTAATTTGGAAGTGTCTGAGAAGACGACTCTGGTCAAGTTGGTTCACTTTGACTTTGTTGGTTCAAAAATTGGATACTTTTTATAGTGTTCCTAGGTCAAGAGAGATATTTTGTTTGTTTTGCCTTTTATATTTTTAGAGACAATTTTTTTATTAAGTTTCTTCAATTTCTTAAAACAATGGTTGCTTATGCATTGCTAAAAACTGCTGGTGTGGTTTGATAAGATTAGTGATGACTTAGTGATCTAGGTACTGTCATGAAGAATAGTCACAGCTTGTTTAACAGTGATTTTTGGTTTCTCATTGAGTTTTGGAACTTCTGAATCATATGTGGGGGTATTACTATTATAGTGGTCTGTAATGGTTTCTGTACTTTGATGTGAGGTTAGCTCGTGTGTCTTTTCTGTTAGATTTTTGATTTTTGTTTTTAAGAGGTTGTAACAAGTCAACTATGTCATTGAGACGAGACAGATTGCTGCAAGTAGTTTCACGTGTAGTGAGTATTTCTTCCATGTTCTTTACTGATTTTAATCTTCATACAATGCTTTAAGGTCAGTGTTAATGGTTTTCAGTATTGTGACCTGTACTGTAAGCAGTGTTTACTGATTTGTAAAGCTGTCCGATATATGAGATAAGGTGGTGCTTACTGCCCCCTTAGCAGCAAGTACTGAATAGGCAGTGGGAGTTATTTCAGTATGCTATGTTAATCAGTAAGCTGACTCGTGCAATCCCCCACATACGTAGAAATGTAACAAAAGTTACAGGACACAGACTGTTCTGTTTCAGTCTGCAAAGTAAAAGAACATGAAGTCAACTTAGGCATTAGTATGCACATTTTAGAGAGGGGCGGTAATTAAATCATTCCCTTCATAAAATCATCGTCCGCTACACCACTATACCAAGATGGTCACAAAATAATACACTTGTAAACTCTGATGCTGCAAAATTCCTTCCCATATTAAAGCAGTATATTGATATGAAATACATTAAAAAGGTTTATTCCTGATTAATTAATTAATCAACAACAACGTAAGTGACAATTCATAAATGATACCAAAACTATGTATTTATAAAATAACATAATGATGAGTGCTTGATTTTGCATTGATAACTTGGAGCCTGATTTAGAGTTTGATGGAGTGGCTACTCCTCCACATGATGGATATTCTGTCCATCGTACTACAAGTGCATCATATCCTATGGCACTTGTAATATGGCGTAATGGAGATCAGTCACATTTGTGATGGAGTATTCCATTTGCCAAACTCTAAATTAGGCCCTTGGTCAGCAAAACTAGAAATTCTCTTGTTCATCGAAATGGATATGTTTGAACTAACAAGGCACATCATTAAGCTGAAAGTTCCCAAACGGGACTGTAATGAACCTTGGAAAGCATTAAGAAATAACACACTGGCTTGTTTTTGAGACCATAGTTTGCTCAAGCTGTGTCATATAATGAAGAAAGCTACAGAGACTACGCTTCCCAGAACAGAAACAACAAAATACTGCTTCATAATTTTAATATGGAAATAGAGCCAGTCATTCTGAGCAAAGTAAAATATTACCCCTTGAGGTCGTCCTGGACAGTGAACACCTGCAAGACTAAGACAGGGAAACAAGGATAGCCAAAAGAATTTTCAAAGTGAACTGTCCTGCTTTCAGAGTTGCGTCATGCTTGACTGTTCCAACCCACTTCCTGAGTCATATTTTAGACACAGTTTATTATTATATATTTTGTAATACAACTAACTCAATAGTTGCTTTGTAGGTGACTGCAGATGTTAACGTATTTTTTAGGTCGAAACCTACCAGACAGCAAAGCTATCTGGTTTGCTAACAACATCTTGGGGACATTTGGAAAGCTTCCCTTAGAACGCATTCTGCTCATTATTTACCAATAGCTTTGTGGTTTGTAACTAACATTTTCTTGCTTTCTGTTTGCTGGCACTATTGGTTTTAGGCTGTCCAGCCTGAGTTTGTCCCTTCCATTATTCAAGCCCTATTCACAGTTTTTTCCACTAGTGGCAGATTTCTATAAATAGGCCTTTAAATCTTCTTATCTTGTCACATTTGCTGTGCATTCAAAGACACAGGCCAGATATCAGGCTCTGTCTTCCAGGGAACTTGGTGTTTACTTTTCTTTCTCTGATTGCAAAGTGAGGGGGTTATGTTAAAATCATGCTGGCTACTGGGGGTATTTTTGAGGAAGGCTGTACAATGTTATATCTAGGTCTCGACTAGACAGTGCATGTTGTTTGAATCAGTAGGTTACGGCCTGCTCATAGACCAACCATTTGTTTGCTTCAACGTTGCTCTTGTATCCTTCATTCCCATTTGTCCAGGCATACATGTGTCATTCCTGTTCTTATATATGGCCTTCCCCTAGAGCACGGAACAAGTACTTGGGTCAATCCACTGCTCCCGTTTTTGGAGCTACTTTTTTATTTCTCTTTAAACATTCTATATGAGTGCTAGTGTTTTCCCTCGCTCTTTCTCCTCTTAAGTCCGATTGTGTGTATCTCCCTCCCACCAGCCCCCGTCCCTGTTGCTTTGAACTGGTGAACCAGGTTCGAGTTGCAGTCTGGAATTACATTTTTTTTTTTAACTGTATAGTTTGCTATGTTTGTTTCTACTTTTGAAACAAAATGATCTGGTCTATGGAATTGTATTGCTCAGTCCAGTATATTTGTGATCTGCATGGCCATAGTAAAGCAGTGCTGGGGGTTTTGGCCTACCGCCTGCGTGTTTCATAGTATTGTGCAAAACGCTTTATATTTTCTGTTCCTGAACTATGAAGCTATGATTTTTCTTTGTTACTCCCAGTTTCCTTACTAGGGTGAACACCCGTCAGTTCGTAATTAAGGATTTGAGTCCGTTGTTTGTGATTATTCTTTTCTTGGCCTTTTGTCTGTAATTTTGGACATTGAAGGGAGTTGCTCTGTCTCTTTGAAACATTCACAACAGGGGCCGGCTCGTACTCCTGCTGTGAACTCAATGGCCTGCAGCAGCCCCTCCCCAGCCTTGCACAGACTTCTATGGGCCCATTATTATTCTGTTTGGCCCCTTATCACATACAATATAATGGGCTTTGCTGGGCCTCCTCCTGTTCCACCCTAGAGCAAGATATTCTGCTTTTATTTAGGGGCTGGTGTCGCCTCACCAGGGGCAAACTCTGGGGAGGTGAAGAGGGGTAATTGCATTTTGACACTACTTATATGATTATAAATAGTGTCAGATACAGACATCAGGTTAGGTGCCAGCATTTTCTAGGCCATCATAAAAATGACAGTTTCAACGTTGGTTATTAGTGATAGTGTATCTGTTTGTGAGATCTGAGTTTATTTTTGCCTGTGTTTTGGATCATCATAAAGTAGCACAAAGGGAAGCACAATATGTGACATGCAGATCAAAGAATTGTGTTTTTTATGATGACAGCTTAGTGGGGTATTGTTTTTGTCGCATGCACATTTTTGGTACTTGTAGTTCATAAGATAAAATCCTAGGCATAGGTTTACAGCCTTTATTGTGTTATTTTAATCTTTCATAATTTTAAGGATGCTAGATAGGATTCCTTTGGATAATAATATTTATTTATTAGCAAAAAACAACTCCAATCACTATGTTATGTTTTAAATCCTGAGTTTGTAATTCTCCAGTCTAAGCACTTTTAACATATAATGCCCACTAGTATGGGTGACATGTGACGCCTACATTTTGTGGACCTCTTTGTTAAAGCAGGGACACTTGAATTATGCGTCAGAGGAGAGCCAAATTATACAGTTAGCTTGAGTAAATTATGCGTCAAGAAAAGGCAAATTATGTGGCGTACTGTGGCCCATTTTGTGATAGTATTACTTAATTATGTTGTCACTTTTAAACTTGTTAACACACTCTGGGCATTAGTTGCACCACATTAGTACCAGTTTAATACACAAATATAGTAATAGGTAACAGAAAGGTGACCAGTCCAGCTTTGTAAAGTGTCTTCCACTGCGCAGAAACATGTATTGCTACGTTTTTAGTTACTTTTTAAGCATTTTAATTAAATCTGCAGAATATATGGCAGATGTTGGATTATGTGGCAAATGCAGCAAATCTATAAAATTACAAATATCACCTGAGCTTCAGAAATGCATAATTCCAGTGACCCTGGTCTCAAGTAACATTTCGTATGCATTGGCTTACAATTTCTCCAAACTATTTTGTCTGCATAATATGTGTGCTATATGATGCATTTTGACACTCTACTCTACCCTATATACTTGAAATGAGTAGCTCTGTAAAATAAATTAACTACACATGAGAGCGGTTCTATGTAGAGATGAAAGGCACCATTGGAGGGTGGTACTGATTGAATCCTTTGAGAAGGAGTTTTTTGGGGGACCGGGGCAAATATTCTCACACCATCCAGCACAAAAACCGTCCCTTTCAGGGATGTAACTATCATTCCTACAGCCTGTGAGGTGCCCTAGGCCCTGAGGTAAAAGGAGATCAGCAGCTGATTTGGAAGACTGGGAGGATGTCATAGTCTATGAATGGAGGGATTCCATTTTATTGGAATCAGTGTTTCTGAGAATTTTTAATTTCAAAATTTCTAGTTACTGTAGAATGAAGAGCACAAGTAGAAATGCCTACATAACATGACAGAAGTATTCTAATCCCAGAATCTTCTAGTGCCACAATGTAACCTGCTGGACAAATGCTCTGGGCTGGTACGGTGGATGGATTTCTCCCTCTTTCTTTGAGAAAAGGCAGCAGAGAACTGTCCAAGTTCCAAGACAAAATCTAAGTCGTGACACCTGAGCCAAATTATTGAGAGGTAAATTACTAACATTTCTTGCAACACAGCTCAGTAAGTGAAGTTGCTGCGCTGCGTTAAAGGGAAGGAGCACAGCAGCACCAGATTTTCAAAGATATGGTGCATTGGAATTGGAATTGAAAGGTCTGACATGCAAATTACTAAGTGAACCCTCACATCACTTCACTCCCTATTCAACCTAGTCTCTCTTAGTTTCCTTTTCTCTATCTCTTCCCTTCTCTCCTTTACCTAGCCATTAGTCTCGGTTCCCTCTACCTTGCCTTTTCTATGCCCCGTCTACCCTTTTTTCTCTTTTCAAACTTCTCTCTGTCACCCACAGCATCTCTCTGTATCTGCTTTCCTCCTCTCTCACTGTTCACTCTCACTGTTCCTACCTTCTGTCTCTCCTTCTCTGTACATTGCCCTCTTTCCTTTCTCTTCATCATTTCCCTCTTTTTTCAAACTCTCTACTATTGCTACTTTCTGTGAACTCTAAGGCCCTCATTATGAACACGGCGGGAAAGACCGCACTGCCGGCGGCGGCTGTAACTACCGCCAACAGACTGGCGGTCTGGGCCGCCAAATAATGAAGCACATGAAAAACAGACAGCCTGAAAAACATCCACCGCCAGCAGAGGAGTGTTGATAACAATGGAAGTGGCCGCCCACAGGCCAACAAAAAGGCCCTACCTGCCCAACAAATAATGAAGCACTAGACCACGGTTAGTTCCGGACGGGAACCACCGCAACTCAAAGCCTGGTGAAACTAAATAAAAGGAAACACTCAACGGAGGCTCACACAACACGCTGAAGCAGACATGGAGAGCGAGTTGGAAATCATGCCAGTGCTGCTCGTTGCCATATACCTCCGTGACCGTGGCCACCGACGAAGACGATGACGGTAAGTACCGCAGCCTACTAAACAAGGGAAGAAAGGACACAGCTACATACCCACCCACCCCGCAACGCACCCACATCCCATCACAGCATCACAAGGCATACACACCTGAGCAAGAGGTACTTACCCGACACAAGCCCAAGACAACCTGCTCAAAGTACCCACATGTGCACAACACCCCCACAGTGAAACGAGGAACCACGAATCCAGAGTGTGCCAACACCAACACTGGGCACAGAAACTTTAATAAAGCTCCAGGAGCACAGATTGTCCAAATGAGGCCATTGGCTAGTCCATATTGTAAAGGCTGATGGGCCCAAATGGCCCGAACTTGACTCCCACATGTGCACGTGGTACTCCACCATAAAGGGGCAACAGTGGGGCAGCCAGGCACCTCTGGGAATAGGGGCAGGAGGTGGCTGGGGAGGGGACTTACATCTGGGAGGGGACTAACGTTTGGGAGGTGGAGGGGGTTTGGGTTTAGCCTTGGAAGGTGGGGGATCGGGCTTGGACCGGGGGTTGGCAGATGGACCAGGGCCAGCACGGGACCTCTTGCTCACAGGGAATGTGCACGGGAATTGGAAGGGTGGACAGGGGCGGACTTGGACGTGGAAAGAGTGGACAGGGCAAGGAGTTGGGCACGATTAGGGGCGAGATGGGGTGGGCCACTGGGTTCAAAAAGGTCTACACGGGATAGGAAAAGTTTCTTAGGGGCAGTCGGGATGGACCTGGAGGAAGGTGTGGGAGTGGAGGTAGAGGGAGTGGTTGTAACAGGTGTAGGAGTGCGTGACATGGATGCAGATGCCTGTACAGTATGCTGAGGTGTGGTGGATCTGTGTTGGGTGGGTGTCTGGGAACTTCTGAGTGTAATGGGAGGGGAGTGGACAAGACAGGCTGCCAGTGTAAATGGATGTTGTCTGTGTGTCTGCAAGTTTGGTGAGTGTGCTGCAAGTGTTACTCAAAGTTATTGTGGTGAGTGCATGTGTGGTGTCTGGGGTGCATGACTGGATGTCTGATGTTGTGGAGACTGCAAGAATGGGGTCAGCAACAGTGAATGAGGGTGCAGTGCTTGTGAGTGTGCATGTAGAGGTGACAGACAGGGAGGTGGAAGAGGAGGACACAGTGGGGTAGTGGATGTTGTTGTGTGTGCCTTTGTATGTTGGCTGTGTGTATGCCTGTGGTGGGAAGTGTGGTGCTTGTGTATCTCTGTGTGCTTCTTGTGTGTTGAGGTGTGTGCATGGCTGTCTGAACGTGTGCTTGGGATGGGTGAAGAGAGTGGGGTGCTGGAAAAGGTGGAGGTGGTTGGAGGGGGGACGGAAAGACCAGGGACACTGGCTGCCATCAGAGAGGAGGCCAGAGCCTGAAAAGATCTCTGTAGGCCAGACATGGCACAGTGAATGCCTTCCAGGTATGCATTGCACTGCCGCATCTGGGATGCTAGCCCCTGGATGACATTCACGATGGTTGTCTGCCCTACAGAGATGGTCCTCAGGAGGTCAGCAGGGCTGACTGGGGCAGGGGATGAGGTGCCTGGGGCAAAGGAGACGCCCACCCTTCTGGGTGAGCAGGCACTGGCAACTGGGTGGGGCACAACTGGGAGGGCGGTGATGGTGTGGGGGTGGTGGAAGATGTCAAAAATTGGGTGGGCCCACTAGGGTCCGCCACCAGCAGGGAGCTCCCATCGGAGGAGGTATCAGAGTCACAACTTCCAGTGGTCATTGCCTCCCCCATGGTACTCCCCTCGCCCTCCAACCCACTGGTCCCCTTGGCGACAGTTGACTCTGCTTCCTTGGAACCGTTGGCCCCTGCATCCCCACTCGCCGGTGCCACTGCTCCCTCGCCAGATGATGCTATGTACAAAGACAACACAAGAGCAATGGGGTGGGGAGACAAAACAGGAGAGAGAATATTAACACCTGAATGGATGTACATATCTGGTTCACCCATACTCTCACCCAGCTAATACACCAACATGCAGCACCTACAGCTATACTCATGGCTATGCCCTTGACTAGTGGCCATAACTCTAGTATATAACCATCTCCCACATTACAGAAGGACCTGAAGAACTGCAGACCTGCCCCTTATCATCTAACTGCCCATGGGGGCCATAATGCTAAATGACATCAGTCAGTCCACTAGACAGCATACATACTACAGCACCCTCAGACATCCATCAAGGAGGTAGAAAATGGTTTCGGTACTCACCTCCTTGTGTCTGCTGTGCAGCCTTCAAGCGCCCATCTAAGTCTGGATATGCCACTGCCAGAATGCGGCGCATTAGGGGGGGTCAGGGCCCGATGGGCACCCCTTCCTCGTTGGGAGGACTTCCCCAGCTGGGCCTCGCAGGTCTTCCTTGCCCAGCGCCGCAGGTCCTCCCACCGCTTCCTGCAGTAGGTGCTCCGCCGGTTGTAGACTCCCGGGGTCCGCAACTCCCTGGTGATGGCCTGCCAGAGTCCCCTCTTCTGATGGGCGCTGACCTGTAGGGGACACACCGAAAAGAAAAACTGAGGTCAGAAAAAGCCCATTTGATACCGCTGGCCAGACGTCCCCTATGGGACAGACACTTAAAACAGCATTCCAGCACCGCACTCACGCTGAATGTCATACATTAAACTTCTGTGCAGTTACAAATCGTGCACACATGCATACAGCCATCCACCACTGTAAAGAAATGGCTCCCTGTTGCAGTTACCCCCCACTTTTTGCCTGATACTGATGCTGACTTGACTAAGAAGTGTGCTGGGACCCTGCTAACCAGGCCCCAGCACCAGTGTTCCTTCACCTAAAATGTACCATTGTATCCACAATTGGCACACCCTGGCATTCAGATAAGTCCCTTGTAACTGGTACTTCTAGTACCAAGGGCCCTGATGCCAAGGAAGGTCTCTAAGGGCTGCAGCATGTCTTATGCCACCCTAGAGACCCCTCACTCAGCACAGACACACTGCTTACAAGCCTGTGTGTGCTAGTGAGAACAAAATGAGTAAGTCGACATGGCACTCCCCTCAGGGTGCCATGCCAGCCTCTCACTGCCTATGCAGTATAGGTAAGACACCCCTCTAGCAGGCCTTACAGCCCTAAGGCAGGGTGCACTATACCATAGGTGAGGGTACCAGTGCATGAGCACTGTGCCCCTACAGTGTCTAAACAAAACCTTGGACATTGTAAGTGCAGGGTAGCCATAAGAGTATATGGTCTGGGAGTCTGTTTTACACGAACTCCACAGCACCATAATGGCTACACTGAAAACTGGGAAGTTTGGTATCAAACTTCTCAGTACAATAAATGCACACTGATGCCAGTGTACATTTTATTGTAAAATACACCCCAGAGGGCACCTTAGAGGTGCCCCCTGAAACTTAACCGACTATCTGTGTAGGCTGACTAGTTTTAGCAGCCTGCCACAAACCGAGACATGTTGCTGGCCCCATGGGGAGAGTGCCTTTGTCACTCTGAGGCCAGTAACAAAGCCTGCACTGGGTGGAGATGCTAACACCTCCCCCAGGCAGGAATTGTCACACCTGGCGGTGAGCCTCAAAGGCTCACCTCCTTTGTGCCAACCCAGCAGGACACTCCAGCTAGTGGAGTTGCCCGCCCCCTCCGGCCAGGCCCCACTTTTGGCGGCAAGGCCGGAGAAAATAATGAGAAAAACAAGGAGGAGTCACTGGCCAGTCAGGACAGCCCCTAAGGTGTCCTGAGCTGAAGTGACTCTAACTTTTAGAAATCCTCCATCTTGCAGATGGAGGATTCCCCCAATAGGGTTAGGATTGTGACCCCCTCCCCTTGGGAGGAGGCACAAAGAGGGTGTACCCACCCTCAGGGCTAGTAGCCATTGGCTACTAACCCCCCAGACCTAAACACGCCCTTAAATTTAGTATTTAAGGGCTACCCTGAACCCTAGAAAATTAGATTCCTGCAACTACAAGAAGAAGGACTGCCTAGCTGAAAACCCCTGCAGCGGAAGACCAGAAGACGACAACTGCCTTGGCTCCAGAAACTCACCGGCCTGTCTCCTGCCTTCCAAAGATCCTGCTCCAGCGACGCCTTCCAAAGGGACCAGCGACCTCGACATCCTCTGAGGACTGCCCCTGCTTCGAAAAGACAAGAAACTCCCGAGGACAGCGGACCTGCTCCAAGAAAAGCTGCAACTTTGGTTCCGGCAGCTCCAAAGAACCCCTGCAAGCTCCCCGCAAGAAGCGTGAGACTTGCAACACTGCACCCGGCGACCCCGACTCGGCTGGTGGCGATCCAACACCTCAGGAGGGACCCCAGGACTACTCTAAGGCTGTGAGTACAAAAACCTGTCCCCCCTGAGCCCCCACAGCGCCGCCTGCAGAGGGAATCCCGAGGCTTCCCCTGACCGCGACTCTTTGAACCTAAAGTCCCGACGCCTGGGAGAGACCCTGCACCCGCAGCCCCCAGGACCTGAAGGACCGGACTTTCACTGGAGAAGTGACCCCCAGGAGTCCCTCTCCCTTGCCCAAGTGGAGGTTTCCCCGAGGAATCCCCCCCTTGCCTGCCTGCAGCGCTGAAGAGATCCCGAGATCTCTCATAGACTAACATTGAAAACCCGACGCCGGTTTCCACACTGCACCCGGCCGCCCCCGCGCTGCTGAGGGTGAAATTTCTGTGTGGGCTTGTGTCCCCCCCGGTGCCCTACAAAACCCCCCTGGTCTGCCCTCCGAAGACGCGGGTACTTACCTGCAAGCAGACCGGAACCGGGGCACCCCCTTCTCTCCATTCTAGCCTATGTGTTTTGGGCACCACTTTGAACTCTGCACCTGACCGGCCCTGAGCTGCTGGTGTGGTGACTTTGGGGTTGCTCTGAACCCCCAACGGTGGGCTACCTTGGACCAAGAACTGAACCCTGTAAGTGTCTTACTTACCTGGTAAAACTAACAAATACTTACCTCCCCTAGGAACTGTGAAAATTGCACTAAGTGTCCACTTTTAAAACAGCTATTTGTGAATAACTTGAAAAGTATACATGCAATTTTGATGATTTGAAGTTCCTAAAGTACTTACCTGCAATACCTTTCGAATGAGCTATTACATGTAGAATTTGAACCTGTGGTTCTTAAAATAAACTAAGAAAAGATATTTTTCTATATAAAAACCTATTGGCTGGATTTGTCTCTGAGTGTGTGTACCTCATTTATTGTCTATGTGTATGTACAACAAATGCTTAACACTACTCCTTGGATAAGCCTACTGCTCGACCACACTACCACAAAATAGAGCATTAGTATTATCTATTTTTACCACTATTTTACCTCTAAGGGGAACCCTTGGACTCTGTGCATGCTATTCCTTACTTTGAAATAGCACATACGGAGCCAACTTCCTACATTGGTGGATCAGCGGTGGGGTACAAGACTTTGCATTTGCTGGACTACTCAGCCAATACCTGATCACACGACAAATTCCAAAATTGTCATTAGAAATTGATTTTTGCAATTTGAAAAGTTTTCTAAATTCTTAAAAGACCTGCTAGGGCCTTGTGTTAGATCCTGTTTAGCATTTCTTTAGAGTTTAAAAGTTTGTTAAAAGTTTGAATTAGATTCTAGAACCAGTTGTAGATTCTTAAAAAGTATTCCAACTTTTAGAAGCAAAATGTCTAGCACAGATGTGAATGTGGTGGAACTCGACACCACACCTTACCTCCATCTACAGATGAGAGAGCTAAGGTCACTCTGTAAACTAAAGAAAATAGCAATGGGCCCCAAACCTACCAAAGTACAGCTCCAGGAGCTTTTGGCAGAGTTTGAAAAGGCCAACCCCTCTGAGGATGGCAACTCAGAGGATGAAGATAGTGACTTGGAGGGAAATTCCCCCCCTCCAGTCCTACTTAGGGAGAGCAGGGCTTCTCAAGCCCTGACTCCACAAATAATAGTCAGAGATGCTGGTTCCCTCACAGGAGGGACCAACAACTCTGAAATCACTGAGGATAACTCCAGTGAAGAGGACATCCAGTTAGCCAGGATGGCCAAAAGATTGGCTTTGGAAAAGCAGCTCCTAGCCATAGAAAGGGAAAGAAAAGAGATGGGCCTAGGTCCCATCAATGGTGGCAGCAACTTAAATAGGGTCAGAGATTCTCCTGACATCCTAAAAATCCCCAAAGGGATTGTAACAAAATATGAAGATGGTGATGACATCACCAAATGGTTCACAGCTTTTGAAAGGGCTTGTGTAACCAGAAAAGTGAACAGATCTCACTGGGGTGCTCTCCTTTGGGAAATGTTCACTGGAAAGTGTAGGGATAGACTCCTCACACTCTCTGGAAAAGATGCAGAATCTTATGACCTCATGAAGAGTACCCTGATTGAGGGCTTTGGATTCTCCACTGAGGAGTATAGAATTAGATTCAGGGGGGCTCAAAAATCCTCGAGCCAGACCTGGGTTGATTTTGTAGACTACTCAGTAAAAACACTAGATGGTTGGTTAACTGGAAATGAAGTGTGTGACTATGTTGGGCTTTATAATTTGTTTATGAAAGAACACATTTTAAGTAACTGCTTCAATGAAAAGTTGCATCAGTATCTGGTAGACCTAGGTCCAATTTCTCCCCAAGAATTGGGAAAGAAGGCAGACCACTGGGTCAAGACTAGGGTAACCAAAACTTCCACTGGGGGTGACCAAAAGAAAGGGGTTACAAAAACTCCCCAGGAGAAAGTGGGTGACACTAGAAACAAAGAAAAAGAGTCCTCTGTAGGCCCCCAAAAACCAGAACAGGTGGGTGGGCCCCAAGACACAACCCAAAACAAAGGTGGGTACCAGGGTAAGAACTGGGATGCCACTAAGGCATGGTGCCACAACTGTAAACAGTCTGGGCACCACACCAAGGACACTTCTTGTCCCAAAAACAAACCCCAGAACAAAATTCCAGGGGTAACCAGTGTAGCCATGGGAGATGACTCCTCAGATGAGGAGGTCTTCCTAGCCTTCAACTGGAAACAGGGCCCAACAGGTGAGTTGGAGATTCCAGAGGGAAGTAGACACTTCCACCACCTACTGGTGAATGGAATCCCAACCACTGCCCTGAGAGACACTTGTGCCAGTCACACTATTGTGCATGACAGGCTGGTGCTCTCAAACCAGTACATCCCAGGTGAGACTGCCAGGGTAAGAGTTAGCCTAGACAGGGTCACTAAGAGGCCTGTGGCTTTAGTGCCCATAGAAGTGGGTGGCACTCTTAGCTGGAGAAGGGTAGTAGTCAGTACAGACCTCCCCCTTGATTGTCTCCTTGGAAATGACTACCCAGAGGTTAGTCAGAGCCTAAGAGAAGAACTGGTCCAGGGCCAGTCCTCTCCCAAGGATTCTGGAGTGCCTGCCTCTGCAGTAAATGCAAGCAGACCCCAGAAGAAGAAGAAAAGAAAACAGAGTAGGAAGGGTGGACAACCTTTAGCCAAGGTTACAGCAAGCCAAGGAGATTCTGCTCCAGTAGGGGAGAACTCCAAAAATGGCCCTGATAAAGTCCAACCTGACCCACAAGAAGTCCTGGCTAGTCAGGCAACTGTTAAACCTGAGTGGGTGGCTCCTCAGCTAACAGAAGAAAGAGTGGAAGAAGGGTGTTTACTACAAGATGTGGTAACCCCCCACTCTAATACAGCAGACAGGCAACCTGAACCCAAAGAAGCCTGTAACTTAGCCCCTTCCCTTTTAGGTGAAGAGCTAAAGGTGTGGTTCTGGGCACTGACAGCTGTCAGTGGCCTCTGCTGGGTGTTAGCCTTTATGGCTGCACTATCCTTGGCATGGTGGTCTGACCCCATGCCAAATAACAAGTTAGGCCCCCTGACCCTGTTGGTCATGGTGGGGTTACTCCAGCTCTGGGTAACCTCTTTGGGTAAGCTAGGGGTGACCCTGGCTAAGATAAGATTAGCAGAGGTGGATACCTCTGACCTCAAAATAGAGAGAATGGGTGAAGACATAAAAAGCACAGACAAGAGGCAGTTCAGACTAGGTCCTATCACTGTGGAAGTGGGTCAGTTCCCCAGAGGGAATGACCTGAACAGGAGGATGTAAGGCAGAGTAGGCCCTGCAACAAACCAGCCATTTCCTCTACTCTTCCTCGCCTGACAGACTAGGAAGACTCTTCCAGCGTTGGCTGAGTCTCCTGGCCTGTGGGCTGGGGGGGGCTTGTGTAAAGAAATGGCTCCCTGTTGCAGTTACCCCCCACTTTTTGCCTGATACTGATGCTGACTTGACTAAGAAGTGTGCTGGGACCCTGCTAACCAGGCCCCAGCACCAGTGTTCCTTCACCTAAAATGTACCATTGTATCCACAATTGGCACACCCTGGCATTCAGATAAGTCCCTTGTAACTGGTACTTCTAGTACCAAGGGCCCTGATGCCAAGGAAGGTCTCTAAGGGCTGCAGCATGTCTTATGCCACCCTAGAGACCCCTCACTCAGCACAGACACACTGCTTACAAGCCTGTGTGTGCTAGTGAGAACAAAATGAGTAAGTCGACATGGCACTCCCCTCAGGGTGCCATGCCAGCCTCTCACTGCCTATGCAGTATAGGTAAGACACCCCTCTAGCAGGCCTTACAGCCCTAAGGCAGGGTGCACTATACCATAGGTGAGGGTACCAGTGCATGAGCACTGTGCCCCTACAGTGTCTAAACAAAACCTTGGACATTGTAAGTGCAGGGTAGCCATAAGAGTATATGGTCTGGGAGTCTGTTTTACACGAACTCCACAGCACCATAATGGCTACACTGAAAACTGGGAAGTTTGGTATCAAACTTCTCAGTACAATAAATGCACACTGATGCCAGTGTACATTTTATTGTAAAATACACCCCAGAGGGCACCTTAGAGGTGCCCCCTGAAACTTAACCGACTATCTGTGTAGGCTGACTAGTTTTAGCAGCCTGCCACAAACCGAGACATGTTGCTGGCCCCATGGGGAGAGTGCCTTTGTCACTCTGAGGCCAGTAACAAAGCCTGCACTGGGTGGAGATGCTAACACCTCCCCCAGGCAGGAATTGTCACACCTGGCGGTGAGCCTCAAAGGCTCACCTCCTTTGTGCCAACCCAGCAGGACACTCCAGCTAGTGGAGTTGCCCGCCCCCTCCGGCCAGGCCCCACTTTTGGCGGCAAGGCCGGAGAAAATAATGAGAAAAACAAGGAGGAGTCACTGGCCAGTCAGGACAGCCCCTAAGGTGTCCTGAGCTGAAGTGACTCTAACTTTTAGAAATCCTCCATCTTGCAGATGGAGGATTCCCCCAATAGGGTTAGGATTGTGACCCCCTCCCCTTGGGAGGAGGCACAAAGAGGGTGTACCCACCCTCAGGGCTAGTAGCCATTGGCTACTAACCCCCCAGACCTAAACACGCCCTTAAATTTAGTATTTAAGGGCTACCCTGAACCCTAGAAAATTAGATTCCTGCAACTACAAGAAGAAGGACTGCCTAGCTGAAAACCCCTGCAGCGGAAGACCAGAAGACGACAACTGCCTTGGCTCCAGAAACTCACCGGCCTGTCTCCTGCCTTCCAAAGATCCTGCTCCAGCGACGCCTTCCAAAGGGACCAGCGACCTCGACATCCTCTGAGGACTGCCCCTGCTTCGAAAAGACAAGAAACTCCCGAGGACAGCGGACCTGCTCCAAGAAAAGCTGCAACTTTGGTTCCGGCAGCTCCAAAGAACCCTGCAAGCTCCCCGCAAGAAGCGTGAGACTTGCAACACTGCACCCGGCGACCCCGACTCGGCTGGTGGCGATCCAACACCTCAGGAGGGACCCCAGGACTACTCTAAGGCTGTGAGTACAAAAACCTGTCCCCCCTGAGCCCCCACAGCGCCGCCTGCAGAGGGAATCCCGAGGCTTCCCCTGACCGCGACTCTTTGAACCTAAAGTCCCGACGCCTGGGAGAGACCCTGCACCCGCAGCCCCCAGGACCTGAAGGACCGGACTTTCACTGGAGAAGTGACCCCCAGGAGTCCCTCTCCCTTGCCCAAGTGGAGGTTTCCCCGAGGAATCCCCCCCTTGCCTGCCTGCAGCGCTGAAGAGATCCCGAGATCTCTCATAGACTAACATTGAAAACCCGACGCCGGTTTCCACACTGCACCCGGCCGCCCCCGCGCTGCTGAGGGTGAAATTTCTGTGTGGGCTTGTGTCCCCCCCGGTGCCCTACAAAACCCCCCTGGTCTGCCCTCCGAAGACGCGGGTACTTACCTGCAAGCAGACCGGAACCGGGGCACCCCCTTCTCTCCATTCTAGCCTATGTGTTTTGGGCACCACTTTGAACTCTGCACCTGACCGGCCCTGAGCTGCTGGTGTGGTGACTTTGGGGTTGCTCTGAACCCCCAACGGTGGGCTACCTTGGACCAAGAACTGAACCCTGTAAGTGTCTTACTTACCTGGTAAAACTAACAAATACTTACCTCCCCTAGGAACTGTGAAAATTGCACTAAGTGTCCACTTTTAAAACAGCTATTTGTGAATAACTTGAAAAGTATACATGCAATTTTGATGATTTGAAGTTCCTAAAGTACTTACCTGCAATACCTTTCGAATGAGCTATTACATGTAGAATTTGAACCTGTGGTTCTTAAAATAAACTAAGAAAAGATATTTTTCTATATAAAAACCTATTGGCTGGATTTGTCTCTGAGTGTGTGTACCTCATTTATTGTCTATGTGTATGTACAACAAATGCTTAACACTACTCCTTGGATAAGCCTACTGCTCGACCACACTACCACAAAATAGAGCATTAGTATTATCTATTTTTACCACTATTTTACCTCTAAGGGGAACCCTTGGACTCTGTGCATGCTATTCCTTACTTTGAAATAGCACATACGGAGCCAACTTCCTACATTGGTGGATCAGCGGTGGGGTACAAGACTTTGCATTTGCTGGACTACTCAGCCAATACCTGATCACACGACAAATTCCAAAATTGTCATTAGAAATTGATTTTTGCAATTTGAAAAGTTTTCTAAATTCTTAAAAGACCTGCTAGGGCCTTGTGTTAGATCCTGTTTAGCATTTCTTTAGAGTTTAAAAGTTTGTTAAAAGTTTGAATTAGATTCTAGAACCAGTTGTAGATTCTTAAAAAGTATTCCAACTTTTAGAAGCAAAATGTCTAGCACAGATGTGAATGTGGTGGAACTCGACACCACACCTTACCTCCATCTACAGATGAGAGAGCTAAGGTCACTCTGTAAACTAAAGAAAATAGCAATGGGCCCCAAACCTACCAAAGTACAGCTCCAGGAGCTTTTGGCAGAGTTTGAAAAGGCCAACCCCTCTGAGGATGGCAACTCAGAGGATGAAGATAGTGACTTGGAGGGAAATTCCCCCCCTCCAGTCCTACTTAGGGAGAGCAGGGCTTCTCAAGCCCTGACTCCACAAATAATAGTCAGAGATGCTGGTTCCCTCACAGGAGGGACCAACAACTCTGAAATCACTGAGGATAACTCCAGTGAAGAGGACATCCAGTTAGCCAGGATGGCCAAAAGATTGGCTTTGGAAAAGCAGCTCCTAGCCATAGAAAGGGAAAGAAAAGAGATGGGCCTAGGTCCCATCAATGGTGGCAGCAACTTAAATAGGGTCAGAGATTCTCCTGACATCCTAAAAATCCCCAAAGGGATTGTAACAAAATATGAAGATGGTGATGACATCACCAAATGGTTCACAGCTTTTGAAAGGGCTTGTGTAACCAGAAAAGTGAACAGATCTCACTGGGGTGCTCTCCTTTGGGAAATGTTCACTGGAAAGTGTAGGGATAGACTCCTCACACTCTCTGGAAAAGATGCAGAATCTTATGACCTCATGAAGAGTACCCTGATTGAGGGCTTTGGATTCTCCACTGAGGAGTATAGAATTAGATTCAGGGGGGCTCAAAAATCCTCGAGCCAGACCTGGGTTGATTTTGTAGACTACTCAGTAAAAACACTAGATGGTTGGTTAACTGGAAATGAAGTGTGTGACTATGTTGGGCTTTATAATTTGTTTATGAAAGAACACATTTTAAGTAACTGCTTCAATGAAAAGTTGCATCAGTATCTGGTAGACCTAGGTCCAATTTCTCCCCAAGAATTGGGAAAGAAGGCAGACCACTGGGTCAAGACTAGGGTAACCAAAACTTCCACTGGGGGTGACCAAAAGAAAGGGGTTACAAAAACTCCCCAGGAGAAAGTGGGTGACACTAGAAACAAAGAAAAAGAGTCCTCTGTAGGCCCCCAAAAACCAGAACAGGTGGGTGGGCCCCAAGACACAACCCAAAACAAAGGTGGGTACCAGGGTAAGAACTGGGATGCCACTAAGGCATGGTGCCACAACTGTAAACAGTCTGGGCACCACACCAAGGACACTTCTTGTCCCAAAAACAAACCCCAGAACAAAATTCCAGGGGTAACCAGTGTAGCCATGGGAGATGACTCCTCAGATGAGGAGGTCTTCCTAGCCTTCAACTGGAAACAGGGCCCAACAGGTGAGTTGGAGATTCCAGAGGGAAGTAGACACTTCCACCACCTACTGGTGAATGGAATCCCAACCACTGCCCTGAGAGACACTTGTGCCAGTCACACTATTGTGCATGACAGGCTGGTGCTCTCAAACCAGTACATCCCAGGTGAGACTGCCAGGGTAAGAGTTAGCCTAGACAGGGTCACTAAGAGGCCTGTGGCTTTAGTGCCCATAGAAGTGGGTGGCACTCTTAGCTGGAGAAGGGTAGTAGTCAGTACAGACCTCCCCCTTGATTGTCTCCTTGGAAATGACTACCCAGAGGTTAGTCAGAGCCTAAGAGAAGAACTGGTCCAGGGCCAGTCCTCTCCCAAGGATTCTGGAGTGCCTGCCTCTGCAGTAAATGCAAGCAGACCCCAGAAGAAGAAGAAAAGAAAACAGAGTAGGAAGGGTGGACAACCTTTAGCCAAGGTTACAGCAAGCCAAGGAGATTCTGCTCCAGTAGGGGAGAACTCCAAAAATGGCCCTGATAAAGTCCAACCTGACCCACAAGAAGTCCTGGCTAGTCAGGCAACTGTTAAACCTGAGTGGGTGGCTCCTCAGCTAACAGAAGAAAGAGTGGAAGAAGGGTGTTTACTACAAGATGTGGTAACCCCCCACTCTAATACAGCAGACAGGCAACCTGAACCCAAAGAAGCCTGTAACTTAGCCCCTTCCCTTTTAGGTGAAGAGCTAAAGGTGTGGTTCTGGGCACTGACAGCTGTCAGTGGCCTCTGCTGGGTGTTAGCCTTTATGGCTGCACTATCCTTGGCATGGTGGTCTGACCCCATGCCAAATAACAAGTTAGGCCCCCTGACCCTGTTGGTCATGGTGGGGTTACTCCAGCTCTGGGTAACCTCTTTGGGTAAGCTAGGGGTGACCCTGGCTAAGATAAGATTAGCAGAGGTGGATACCTCTGACCTCAAAATAGAGAGAATGGGTGAAGACATAAAAAGCACAGACAAGAGGCAGTTCAGACTAGGTCCTATCACTGTGGAAGTGGGTCAGTTCCCCAGAGGGAATGACCTGAACAGGAGGATGTAAGGCAGAGTAGGCCCTGCAACAAACCAGCCATTTCCTCTACTCTTCCTCGCCTGACAGACTAGGAAGACTCTTCCAGCGTTGGCTGAGTCTCCTGGCCTGTGGGCTGGGGGGGGCTTGTGTAAAGAAATGGCTCCCTGTTGCAGTTACCCCCCACTTTTTGCCTGATACTGATGCTGACTTGACTAAGAAGTGTGCTGGGACCCTGCTAACCAGGCCCCAGCACCAGTGTTCCTTCACCTAAAATGTACCATTGTATCCACAATTGGCACACCCTGGCATTCAGATAAGTCCCTTGTAACTGGTACTTCTAGTACCAAGGGCCCTGATGCCAAGGAAGGTCTCTAAGGGCTGCAGCATGTCTTATGCCACCCTAGAGACCCCTCACTCAGCACAGACACACTGCTTACAAGCCTGTGTGTGCTAGTGAGAACAAAATGAGTAAGTCGACATGGCACTCCCCTCAGGGTGCCATGCCAGCCTCTCACTGCCTATGCAGTATAGGTAAGACACCCCTCTAGCAGGCCTTACAGCCCTAAGGCAGGGTGCACTATACCATAGGTGAGGGTACCAGTGCATGAGCACTGTGCCCCTACAGTGTCTAAACAAAACCTTGGACATTGTAAGTGCAGGGTAGCCATAAGAGTATATGGTCTGGGAGTCTGTTTTACACGAACTCCACAGCACCATAATGGCTACACTGAAAACTGGGAAGTTTGGTATCAAACTTCTCAGTACAATAAATGCACACTGATGCCAGTGTACATTTTATTGTAAAATACACCCCAGAGGGCACCTTAGAGGTGCCCCCTGAAACTTAACCGACTATCTGTGTAGGCTGACTAGTTTTAGCAGCCTGCCACAAACCGAGACATGTTGCTGGCCCCATGGGGAGAGTGCCTTTGTCACTCTGAGGCCAGTAACAAAGCCTGCACTGGGTGGAGATGCTAACACCTCCCCCAGGCAGGAATTGTCACACCTGGCGGTGAGCCTCAAAGGCTCACCTCCTTTGTGCCAACCCAGCAGGACACTCCAGCTAGTGGAGTTGCCCGCCCCCTCCGGCCAGGCCCCACTTTTGGCGGCAAGGCCGGAGAAAATAATGAGAAAAACAAGGAGGAGTCACTGGCCAGTCAGGACAGCCCCTAAGGTGTCCTGAGCTGAAGTGACTCTAACTTTTAGAAATCCTCCATCTTGCAGATGGAGGATTCCCCCAATAGGGTTAGGATTGTGACCCCCTCCCCTTGGGAGGAGGCACAAAGAGGGTGTACCCACCCTCAGGGCTAGTAGCCATTGGCTACTAACCCCCCAGACCTAAACACGCCCTTAAATTTAGTATTTAAGGGCTACCCTGAACCCTAGAAAATTAGATTCCTGCAACTACAAGAAGAAGGACTGCCTAGCTGAAAACCCCTGCAGCGGAAGACCAGAAGACGACAACTGCCTTGGCTCCAGAAACTCACCGGCCTGTCTCCTGCCTTCCAAAGATCCTGCTCCAGCGACGCCTTCCAAAGGGACCAGCGACCTCGACATCCTCTGAGGACTGCCCCTGCTTCGAAAAGACAAGAAACTCCCGAGGACAGCGGACCTGCTCCAAGAAAAGCTGCAACTTTGGTTCCGGCAGCTCCAAAGAACCCTGCAAGCTCCCCGCAAGAAGCGTGAGACTTGCAACACTGCACCCGGCGACCCCGACTCGGCTGGTGGCGATCCAACACCTCAGGAGGGACCCCAGGACTACTCTAAGGCTGTGAGTACAAAAACCTGTCCCCCCTGAGCCCCCACAGCGCCGCCTGCAGAGGGAATCCCGAGGCTTCCCCTGACCGCGACTCTTTGAACCTAAAGTCCCGACGCCTGGGAGAGACCCTGCACCCGCAGCCCCCAGGACCTGAAGGACCGGACTTTCACTGGAGAAGTGACCCCCAGGAGTCCCTCTCCCTTGCCCAAGTGGAGGTTTCCCCGAGGAATCCCCCCCTTGCCTGCCTGCAGCGCTGAAGAGATCCCGAGATCTCTCATAGACTAACATTGAAAACCCGACGCCGGTTTCCACACTGCACCCGGCCGCCCCCGCGCTGCTGAGGGTGAAATTTCTGTGTGGGCTTGTGTCCCCCCCGGTGCCCTACAAAACCCCCCTGGTCTGCCCTCCGAAGACGCGGGTACTTACCTGCAAGCAGACCGGAACCGGGGCACCCCCTTCTCTCCATTCTAGCCTATGTGTTTTGGGCACCACTTTGAACTCTGCACCTGACCGGCCCTGAGCTGCTGGTGTGGTGACTTTGGGGTTGCTCTGAACCCCCAACGGTGGGCTACCTTGGACCAAGAACTGAACCCTGTAAGTGTCTTACTTACCTGGTAAAACTAACAAATACTTACCTCCCCTAGGAACTGTGAAAATTGCACTAAGTGTCCACTTTTAAAACAGCTATTTGTGAATAACTTGAAAAGTATACATGCAATTTTGATGATTTGAAGTTCCTAAAGTACTTACCTGCAATACCTTTCGAATGAGCTATTACATGTAGAATTTGAACCTGTGGTTCTTAAAATAAACTAAGAAAAGATATTTTTCTATATAAAAACCTATTGGCTGGATTTGTCTCTGAGTGTGTGTACCTCATTTATTGTCTATGTGTATGTACAACAAATGCTTAACACTACTCCTTGGATAAGCCTACTGCTCGACCACACTACCACAAAATAGAGCATTAGTATTATCTATTTTTACCACTATTTTACCTCTAAGGGGAACCCTTGGACTCTGTGCATGCTATTCCTTACTTTGAAATAGCACATACGGAGCCAACTTCCTACATTGGTGGATCAGCGGTGGGGTACAAGACTTTGCATTTGCTGGACTACTCAGCCAATACCTGATCACACGACAAATTCCAAAATTGTCATTAGAAATTGATTTTTGCAATTTGAAAAGTTTTCTAAATTCTTAAAAGACCTGCTAGGGCCTTGTGTTAGATCCTGTTTAGCATTTCTTTAGAGTTTAAAAGTTTGTTAAAAGTTTGAATTAGATTCTAGAACCAGTTGTAGATTCTTAAAAAGTATTCCAACTTTTAGAAGCAAAATGTCTAGCACAGATGTGAATGTGGTGGAACTCGACACCACACCTTACCTCCATCTACAGATGAGAGAGCTAAGGTCACTCTGTAAACTAAAGAAAATAGCAATGGGCCCCAAACCTACCAAAGTACAGCTCCAGGAGCTTTTGGCAGAGTTTGAAAAGGCCAACCCCTCTGAGGATGGCAACTCAGAGGATGAAGATAGTGACTTGGAGGGAAATTCCCCCCCTCCAGTCCTACTTAGGGAGAGCAGGGCTTCTCAAGCCCTGACTCCACAAATAATAGTCAGAGATGCTGGTTCCCTCACAGGAGGGACCAACAACTCTGAAATCACTGAGGATAACTCCAGTGAAGAGGACATCCAGTTAGCCAGGATGGCCAAAAGATTGGCTTTGGAAAAGCAGCTCCTAGCCATAGAAAGGGAAAGAAAAGAGATGGGCCTAGGTCCCATCAATGGTGGCAGCAACTTAAATAGGGTCAGAGATTCTCCTGACATCCTAAAAATCCCCAAAGGGATTGTAACAAAATATGAAGATGGTGATGACATCACCAAATGGTTCACAGCTTTTGAAAGGGCTTGTGTAACCAGAAAAGTGAACAGATCTCACTGGGGTGCTCTCCTTTGGGAAATGTTCACTGGAAAGTGTAGGGATAGACTCCTCACACTCTCTGGAAAAGATGCAGAATCTTATGACCTCATGAAGAGTACCCTGATTGAGGGCTTTGGATTCTCCACTGAGGAGTATAGAATTAGATTCAGGGGGGCTCAAAAATCCTCGAGCCAGACCTGGGTTGATTTTGTAGACTACTCAGTAAAAACACTAGATGGTTGGTTAACTGGAAATGAAGTGTGTGACTATGTTGGGCTTTATAATTTGTTTATGAAAGAACACATTTTAAGTAACTGCTTCAATGAAAAGTTGCATCAGTATCTGGTAGACCTAGGTCCAATTTCTCCCCAAGAATTGGGAAAGAAGGCAGACCACTGGGTCAAGACTAGGGTAACCAAAACTTCCACTGGGGGTGACCAAAAGAAAGGGGTTACAAAAACTCCCCAGGAGAAAGTGGGTGACACTAGAAACAAAGAAAAAGAGTCCTCTGTAGGCCCCCAAAAACCAGAACAGGTGGGTGGGCCCCAAGACACAACCCAAAACAAAGGTGGGTACCAGGGTAAGAACTGGGATGCCACTAAGGCATGGTGCCACAACTGTAAACAGTCTGGGCACCACACCAAGGACACTTCTTGTCCCAAAAACAAACCCCAGAACAAAATTCCAGGGGTAACCAGTGTAGCCATGGGAGATGACTCCTCAGATGAGGAGGTCTTCCTAGCCTTCAACTGGAAACAGGGCCCAACAGGTGAGTTGGAGATTCCAGAGGGAAGTAGACACTTCCACCACCTACTGGTGAATGGAATCCCAACCACTGCCCTGAGAGACACTTGTGCCAGTCACACTATTGTGCATGACAGGCTGGTGCTCTCAAACCAGTACATCCCAGGTGAGACTGCCAGGGTAAGAGTTAGCCTAGACAGGGTCACTAAGAGGCCTGTGGCTTTAGTGCCCATAGAAGTGGGTGGCACTCTTAGCTGGAGAAGGGTAGTAGTCAGTACAGACCTCCCCCTTGATTGTCTCCTTGGAAATGACTACCCAGAGGTTAGTCAGAGCCTAAGAGAAGAACTGGTCCAGGGCCAGTCCTCTCCCAAGGATTCTGGAGTGCCTGCCTCTGCAGTAAATGCAAGCAGACCCCAGAAGAAGAAGAAAAGAAAACAGAGTAGGAAGGGTGGACAACCTTTAGCCAAGGTTACAGCAAGCCAAGGAGATTCTGCTCCAGTAGGGGAGAACTCCAAAAATGGCCCTGATAAAGTCCAACCTGACCCACAAGAAGTCCTGGCTAGTCAGGCAACTGTTAAACCTGAGTGGGTGGCTCCTCAGCTAACAGAAGAAAGAGTGGAAGAAGGGTGTTTACTACAAGATGTGGTAACCCCCCACTCTAATACAGCAGACAGGCAACCTGAACCCAAAGAAGCCTGTAACTTAGCCCCTTCCCTTTTAGGTGAAGAGCTAAAGGTGTGGTTCTGGGCACTGACAGCTGTCAGTGGCCTCTGCTGGGTGTTAGCCTTTATGGCTGCACTATCCTTGGCATGGTGGTCTGACCCCATGCCAAATAACAAGTTAGGCCCCCTGACCCTGTTGGTCATGGTGGGGTTACTCCAGCTCTGGGTAACCTCTTTGGGTAAGCTAGGGGTGACCCTGGCTAAGATAAGATTAGCAGAGGTGGATACCTCTGACCTCAAAATAGAGAGAATGGGTGAAGACATAAAAAGCACAGACAAGAGGCAGTTCAGACTAGGTCCTATCACTGTGGAAGTGGGTCAGTTCCCCAGAGGGAATGACCTGAACAGGAGGATGTAAGGCAGAGTA
Organism: Pleurodeles waltl; assembly: GCF_031143425.1. Classification (NCBI taxonomy): domain Eukaryota; kingdom Metazoa; phylum Chordata; class Amphibia; order Caudata; family Salamandridae; genus Pleurodeles; species Pleurodeles waltl. Next base: position 226,873,659 of record NC_090451.1, read on the forward strand.
GGCCCTGCAACAAACCAGCCATTTCCTCTACTCTTCCTCGCCTGACAGACTAGGAAGACTCTTCCAGCGTTGGCTGAGTCTCCTGGCCTGTGGGCTGGGGGGGGCTTGTGTAAAGAAATGGCTCCCTGTTGCAGTTACCCCCCACTTTTTGCCTGATACTGATGCTGACTTGACTAAGAAGTGTGCTGGGACCCTGCTAACCAGGCCCCAGCACCAGTGTTCCTTCACCTAAAATGTACCATTGTATCCACAATTGGCACACCCTGGCATTCAGATAAGTCCCTTGTAACTGGTACTTCTAGTACCAAGGGCCCTGATGCCAAGGAAGGTCTCTAAGGGCTGCAGCATGTCTTATGCCACCCTAGAGACCCCTCACTCAGCACAGACACACTGCTTACAAGCCTGTGTGTGCTAGTGAGAACAAAATGAGTAAGTCGACATGGCACTCCCCTCAGGGTGCCATGCCAGCCTCTCACTGCCTATGCAGTATAGGTAAGACACCCCTCTAGCAGGCCTTACAGCCCTAAGGCAGGGTGCACTATACCATAGGTGAGGGTACCAGTGCATGAGCACTGTGCCCCTACAGTGTCTAAACAAAACCTTGGACATTGTAAGTGCAGGGTAGCCATAAGAGTATATGGTCTGGGAGTCTGTTTTACACGAACTCCACAGCACCATAATGGCTACACTGAAAACTGGGAAGTTTGGTATCAAACTTCTCAGTACAATAAATGCACACTGATGCCAGTGTACATTTTATTGTAAAATACACCCCAGAGGGCACCTTAGAGGTGCCCCCTGAAACTTAACCGACTATCTGTGTAGGCTGACTAGTTTTAGCAGCCTGCCACAAACCGAGACATGTTGCTGGCCCCATGGGGAGAGTGCCTTTGTCACTCTGAGGCCAGTAACAAAGCCTGCACTGGGTGGAGATGCTAACACCTCCCCCAGGCAGGAATTGTCACACCTGGCGGTGAGCCTCAAAGGCTCACCTCCTTTGTGCCAACCCAGCAGGACACTCCAGCTAGTGGAGTTGCCCGCCCCCTCCGGCCAGGCCCCACTTTTGGCGGCAAGGCCGGAGAAAATAATGAGAAAAACAAGGAGGAGTCACTGGCCAGTCAGGACAGCCCCTAAGGTGTCCTGAGCTGAAGTGACTCTAACTTTTAGAAATCCTCCATCTTGCAGATGGAGGATTCCCCCAATAGGGTTAGGATTGTGACCCCCTCCCCTTGGGAGGAGGCACAAAGAGGGTGTACCCACCCTCAGGGCTAGTAGCCATTGGCTACTAACCCCCCAGACCTAAACACGCCCTTAAATTTAGTATTTAAGGGCTACCCTGAACCCTAGAAAATTAGATTCCTGCAACTACAAGAAGAAGGACTGCCTAGCTGAAAACCCCTGCAGCGGAAGACCAGAAGACGACAACTGCCTTGGCTCCAGAAACTCACCGGCCTGTCTCCTGCCTTCCAAAGATCCTGCTCCAGCGACGCCTTCCAAAGGGACCAGCGACCTCGACATCCTCTGAGGACTGCCCCTGCTTCGAAAAGACAAGAAACTCCCGAGGACAGCGGACCTGCTCCAAGAAAAGCTGCAACTTTGGTTCCGGCAGCTCCAAAGAACCCTGCAAGCTCCCCGCAAGAAGCGTGAGACTTGCAACACTGCACCCGGCGACCCCGACTCGGCTGGTGGCGATCCAACACCTCAGGAGGGACCCCAGGACTACTCTAAGGCTGTGAGTACAAAAACCTGTCCCCCCTGAGCCCCCACAGCGCCGCCTGCAGAGGGAATCCCGAGGCTTCCCCTGACCGCGACTCTTTGAACCTAAAGTCCCGACGCCTGGGAGAGACCCTGCACCCGCAGCCCCCAGGACCTGAAGGACCGGACTTTCACTGGAGAAGTGACCCCCAGGAGTCCCTCTCCCTTGCCCAAGTGGAGGTTTCCCCGAGGAATCCCCCCCTTGCCTGCCTGCAGCGCTGAAGAGATCCCGAGATCTCTCATAGACTAACATTGAAAACCCGACGCCGGTTTCCACACTGCACCCGGCCGCCCCCGCGCTGCTGAGGGTGAAATTTCTGTGTGGGCTTGTGTCCCCCCCGGTGCCCTACAAAACCCCCCTGGTCTGCCCTCCGAAGACGCGGGTACTTACCTGCAAGCAGACCGGAACCGGGGCACCCCCTTCTCTCCATTCTAGCCTATGTGTTTTGGGCACCACTTTGAACTCTGCACCTGACCGGCCCTGAGCTGCTGGTGTGGTGACTTTGGGGTTGCTCTGAACCCCCAACGGTGGGCTACCTTGGACCAAGAACTGAACCCTGTAAGTGTCTTACTTACCTGGTAAAACTAACAAATACTTACCTCCCCTAGGAACTGTGAAAATTGCACTAAGTGTCCACTTTTAAAACAGCTATTTGTGAATAACTTGAAAAGTATACATGCAATTTTGATGATTTGAAGTTCCTAAAGTACTTACCTGCAATACCTTTCGAATGAGCTATTACATGTAGAATTTGAACCTGTGGTTCTTAAAATAAACTAAGAAAAGATATTTTTCTATATAAAAACCTATTGGCTGGATTTGTCTCTGAGTGTGTGTACCTCATTTATTGTCTATGTGTATGTACAACAAATGCTTAACACTACTCCTTGGATAAGCCTACTGCTCGACCACACTACCACAAAATAGAGCATTAGTATTATCTATTTTTACCACTATTTTACCTCTAAGGGGAACCCTTGGACTCTGTGCATGCTATTCCTTACTTTGAAATAGCACATACGGAGCCAACTTCCTACAACCACCATCACACACATCCATGCACCCCACCCGCCTACTCACCTGCACCTCTGGTCGACCATATAACTTGGCATACAGGGGTAGGACCCCGTCCACCAGCTTCTCCAGCTCCTCCATGGTGAAGGCCGGGGTCCTTTCCCCTGTGACTCATGCCATTTCAGGGACCAGAGTCAGGACACAGCAGCACAAGTGAACCTGGGGTGACGAAATGGCATACGCGGCGGTGTGCACCGTCACCGCCGGCGGCGATCATGATAGGCCCATATTCCCCATTGACAACCATGTTAACCAATGAATGGGTACACAGCGGTGAACACCGCCTTACGCCATTATGACAACCGCTAGCGGTATGAGGTCACTTCCACTGCTTCATATCTGGATGACAGGGGGCTGACATTTTGCGAACTACTACGCAGTTATTATTTGGTCATGGGCCTCATGCAGGCCCTATGGACCCCAGCCCTCAAACGCATGCCCTAAAGACTATTTACTCACCACAACAGTCCAGATGTATCAGTTACGACATGTCACTCCAGTTTAACATCCTACAATGCTTATGTGTAACCTACATGTTTGACAGCAGTGCTTCATACAAAACATGTTGTGCAAATGAATTTGTGCCCCACATGTGTTCTCCACTCCTCCTAGGTACAGACCCATGTGCGGAGGGAGGGCCCCATTGGTATACAGACCTCTTGCTGATTTGAGACCATGGTGGAAAGTCACATCATTGTAAATTACAGACTCACTTGTGCGACTATCCATGAACTGTATGCATTACTGGATCCAGTACTGATGCGGCTAATCGGAATCAGCATGCCATCCCTACTGAAGTGCAAGTGCTCTCTGTACTCCATTTCCTGGCCACGGGCTCATTTCAGGTGACAGTGAGCATGGGTTCAGGGTTTTCACAGCCAATGTTTTGCCTTATCCTGTCCAGATTCCTGGATGCATTTGTACAACACCTGCAGTCATATGTGAAGTTTACCCAAAGTGCTGAACTACATGCCATCAAGTCAGACTTTTATGCCTTTGCCAACATTCCCTATGTGATAGGTGCCATCAATGACACCCACATAGCTCTTATCCCCCCAAGAGTAAGTGAACAGGTGTACAGAAATAGGAAGAACTTCCACTCCATGAACACACAATTGGTATGTACTACAGACCAGTACATCTCATATGTGAATGCCATGTTCCCTGGATGAGTCCATGATTCATTTGTGGTGAGGAGCAGCAGTGTGCCACACATGATGGAACAACTACAAGGGGACAGAGGATGGATCATAGGTGAGTGTGTTTGACACTTTTTTTGTACATAGCTGACAGCCAGGCTTTCTGCAACTGAGGGTAGTTAGTTACAGTCATGTTTTTCCCACTTTTGCAGGTGATTCTGGCTACCCCAGCATGCATTGGCTCCTGACACCAGTGAGGAATTCGAGAACAGATGCTGAGAGGAATTACAGTGAGGCCCATGGATGTACTAGGAGGGTGATTGAGCACACTATGGCGGTCATTCTGACCGCGGCGGGCGGCGGTCACCGCCAAATGGCCGCTCCGCGGTCAGGAGACCGTGGATGCCATTCTGGCTTTCCCGCTGGCCCGGCGGGCGACCGCGAAAAGGGCGCCCGCCGGCCCAGCGGGAAAGCCCCTGCAACATAGAAGCCGGCTCCGAATGGAGGCGGCGGTGTTGCAGGGGTGCGACGGGTGCAGTAGCCCCCGTCGTGATTTTCACTGTCTGCAAAGCAGACAGTGAAAATCTTCATGGGGCCCTGTTAGGGGGCCCCACGACACCCGTTCCCGCCATCCTGTTCCTGGCGGTAAGAACCGCCAGAAACATGGTGGCGTGAAGGGGGTCGGAATCCCCATGGCGGCGCTGCTTGCAGCGCCGCCATGGAGGATTCCCTGGGCCAGGGGAAAACCGGCGGCAAACCGCCGGTTCCCCTTTTCTGACCGCGGCTTTACCGCCGCGGTCAGAATGGCCCTGGAAGCACCGCCAGCCTGTTGGCGGTGCTTCCGTGGTCCCCGGCCCTGGCGGTCATGGACCGCCAGGGTCGGAATGACCCCCTATATGTCTCCTGAAGGCTAGATTCCATCGCCTCCATCTCTCTGGGGGATCCCTGTGCTATGGCCCTGAGAAGGTGTGTTAAATAGTGGTGGCCTGATGCATGCTGCACAACGTGGCTGTGAGGAAATCTATCCCCCTCTTGGAGGACGAGGGTGCTGTATATTCAGACCAGCTTCCTCTGAGAGGGGATGAGAGTGATGGTGATGATGAAGCGGGTGTAGATGTACACTCCAGGAACCAACTGATCCAACTATACTTCCAGCGACTATGAGGTACTGTTCGCTGATGATGTTGTCTGTACTGCATAATGTCAGTCTGACTTATTGTCTATGGGGGTGTGGGGTCTGTAGCCATTTACACTGTAACAAGAATTTCAAGTGCCATGTGACTTGATCACCAACTTGTTAGACATTTCTGTTCACTCCATACCATGGTGTGCATGGGGTGCCATTCCTACAATAAAGGTCTGATTTTTAATTTAACTGGCAAATGCATTCACACTTTGAATTGATTCAACACAATGACAGGGGACATTGACATAGGTGTACATGTGTTTTAATAGGTGTCAGGGATGCATTTGTGCTCTTTACAGTGATGGGAGTGGGCTGATGGTGGATGTCCATACTGGCTACATGGTCTCAGTGATTGGTGGCAGTGGTTATATGTCCATCTGTACTTTGCTAGTTGTTACGTTGCTATTGGCCGGTGAGGATAGTGGTTCAGTGGCACACTTGGGAGACAGTTCATGTCAGAGTCACTTCTTTGACGGTGCCTTGGTCTTGGCAGGTGTACCAGTGCCATATCTGGGTCTGAGGGACTGTTTGAGTGTCTGGTGTTGGCTGTAAGGGTAGGGGTGCTGGTCTCCTGTGTGTCCTTAGACAGTGGCACCAGTCCAGTTGCTGCTGCTGATGTTGATGGCTGGTCTGTATCGTGGTCTGTGGTAGGAGCTTCCTCGTTTGTGGGGGTCTCAGGCTGGGTTGGGAAGTGGTGCTGGCGCACCCCTGCAATAATGGCCATGGTGGCATTGAGCTGTTTCCACTGCTCCATGGCCTCTTGGTGGTGTGCTATCTGCAGCCTTTGATTCTGCTCTAGGGTCACCACGATCTGGCCCATCCCGTCTTGTGTATGGTGGTATGCTTCCAGGATCTCAGAGATCACTGGGCTGCAGCATCTATCCTTTGGCCTTCCCCCTGGGCCAGTGTTGCCCTCCCACTGGCCTTAGCCCCCTGTGCCTGTGTCCCCTGCACAGGTCTGGCGGTACCACTTGTACCGGGGCCATCATCATCCTGCCTGTTGGTAGATGGAGACTGTGGCCTCTGTACTTGCGTTCCACCATTCTGTGGCCTGGATACACTGGTGTGGGGTCGTTTGCCATGTGTTGATGTTGGTTGCTGGGTGGTAGGGGCGTCAGTGGTGTCCTGGGTGGGGCTGCTGGATGGTGACAGTCCAGGACTGTGTTATGGGACAGGGTATTCCTCACTGTCCAGAGTTCCCTCTCCAGTGTCCTGAGTGGTGCCTCTGTCTCCATGTGGGGCGCTGGCACTCCTTGGCCTTTCCGTCAGAGTGGCATGGGTGGTGGTGCCTGTGGGGGGAATGGACATGTATGTTACATTAACAAAATCAGATGAGGGTGCACAGGGCAGGCCTATTTTGTGCAGGTTTTCAACTTCTGGGCCATGCAGTGTCCTTTTGTGAGGTTGCCACTGCATTTAGCATGGGATGTGGAGGTGCATTGTGGGTGGTGTAGTGCCTTTATGATACCTTGCAGGGGTGGGTGGCTGTGCATAGGGGGAGGGATGTGGACCTGTTGGTGGGTTTGTGGGCATGCAAGGTGACTGGATGTAGTGATTGGGGCCAGGGTGGGGTGTGGTCCTGGTGGTAGTTGGACGGGTGAGGTGGTGCATGCATTACAGGTGTGGTGGATATAGGTTAATTGTAGATTACTTACCCAAGTCCATTCCTCCAGTGAGTCCAGTGAGGCTCTCAGGGTACAGGATGGCCAGTACCTTTTCCTCCCAGTCAGTGTAGTCGGGGGTGTTGGTGGGGGTCCTCCCCCAGTCTTCTGGACCGCAATGTTGTGCCTCAATGCCATGGACCACACCTTCCCGCGAAGGTCGTTCCATCTCTTGCGGGTGTCGTCCCTTGTGCGTGGATGGTTTCCCACTGCATTCACCTTGTTCACTATTGTCTGCCATAACTACATCTTACTGGCGATGGGTGTGTGCTGGACCTGTGCACCGAATATTTGTGGCTCGACCTTGAGTATCTCGTCCACCATTGTTCTTAACTCCCTTTCTGTTAAGCGTGGGTGCATAGAGGGTGCCATGGTGTGTGTTGTGGGTGGTGTGTTGTGTGGATATTGGTGAGGGTGCTGTTGTGTGGGTGGGTGTGTGAGTTGTGTGTTGTTGAATTCAGCATCTGCTTGTAGTGTTTTCAGTCTGGCTTCTCCTATTGGTGTTGCAAAGGCTTATGGGGTGTGTATGTGAGTGTTTTATGATGTTGTGGATGTGTGCCAGGTGTGTGGGTTTCAAACTTGCCAATGTGTGCATTTCTTGCTGTTGGGTCCCATTGCTGGCCGTGGTGGTCTGTACCGCCAATGGTCGTTCAGCATCCACTAACCGCCGCAATGATTTGTGCATCATTATTTTGAGGGTGGGGGATTTGTGTGCTCGCCGGGGTGGGATGTGCAGCATTTCTGCCGACAAGGCCCTGGCGGTGGCTGGTGGTAACATACATTTTGGCAGGTTCTGTTTTTGGCATCTTTATATGGCGGGTTTCTGTTCACCACCACTGGCGGTCTTCTGTTCACCGTCACCACAGCGGGCGACGGTGTTTACCGCCATGTTCATAATGACCCCCTAAGTCTATGTTTAGCAACAGAGTGCTGCTTCTGGCACGGTCATTCATGGAACTGGAGTAGAATTATGAAACCTGCCTCTTATCTCGGCTGCCAGATTCTGGTTGGAGTGTTTATGTTTACTAGTTTTTTTTTCATCTTTTAATCTGTCCAGCTATTTGTGAATGTTTGCTCAACACTCCAATGTGTAATACAAACTAAAGAACATAAACCTATTTTGGCTTGGACTTCTGTCAGATATCTATTTTATAATCACACAACCTCCTCAGATGTGTCTGTAAAAATTATCTTTTGTCCTGAATTTCTGTCCTGAACTTTGACTTTTATCCTGAATTTTTAAAGTCACTGTCCAGAATTTGCCTTCTTGCCAGGTGGTTACCCTATTCCTTACTAGCATATTGTTCCTTCCAGGAACTAGCAGTTTACTTGCATTGACTTTCTAAAACTGATACAACCATATGAAAATACAGATTGTAAGATGTCTTTATTGGAACCCAACAAAATACTTTAATTAGTTTTGATCACGTCTTAATACGGAGATGAGGTTTTCACGAGGTCCAATGTTCACTAAACTCCCAAAGCATATGTTGCTATCAAAGCCTAACCTAGCAGGAAGTGGAACTTAGTGGCGTTCCTCGCTGCCGAGCCACTCAAACCGAATGTAAAATCTCAGTCATATAGTAATCTATTGGGAGAATTTACCGTTATAGGAAAACAAATGCAGAATGGGACAAGATTTGAAGTCACCAAGTGCTCACCATTCAGGCTTTCTTTACCCAGGCAGGGGTGTAAATTTCCATCCCTGATGCTTCTTTTTCCCCTCCTACCGGTCCCCATCCCTGTTGCTTCTCCTGCCCCACTCGACCCCGTCCCTGCTGTTTCTTCCCTCCTCCCACCAACACCATCCCTGTTGCTTTTTTCCCCCCTCCCACCCGCCAAGGCCAGATTGGCCGTACCAGGCATCAGGAATTTCCCTGGGAAGCTGAAAGGGTGGGGAGCCAGTTTTGTTACTGGGGGGCAGTTTTTTAGCAGTGCAGTAGTTTTTAAAGCACTGCAGAGTTTCTTGTATATCCAACAGTTTTAAGGCAACAATAAAATTGGCAAGACAATTCTGATAATTAATGTACCCGCAGGAGATCAGAATTTTGGCTAGTGGCGGTTTTGACTCATCTAAGCTAGTGCAGAGGGTTAATATGCCTGCTGCAAATAATGCATGCTATGCAGATCACTGAACAGTATTTTATGTGCAATGATCAGTGGGATACTGCTTTATCACAGAGATCCTTTTGTTACTGTGCAGTTGATAAGCTACAATTATAATCTAGTACAGTGAGCTACGAACTGCCACCATAGTGCTGCATGCAAACTGCATGGTACAAGTTAGAAGGTTATGGTTTTTCACAGCCTTTGAATATCCTAATTTTGTTAAAAAGATTTTGTTTGGGTTGAAATAAATTATTAGTAAAGTCAACCCTAACCACTGTGTTTCATTCTGAATGCTGAGTTTATGCTTCTCCAGATCAAGCACACTTACAAATGCTCACCAGTCTGGATGACATGTGGATCTTACAGTCCCCTTTGTCCTATGTAACACTTTCTATACACTGATTTACACACGTATGGTTCATTGTCTCTGCCTTTGTGTGTGTGCTGTAAAGTGCTCCAACACCCTACGCTGTTAAGAGATGCTCTATAAAAAAATTAAATACATTTGAGATAGGGGCTATGGAAAGATGAGAGGCACCGTTAGAGAGTGATGGGCGGGGGAATCATTGAACAGATCACCGTATCCTGGTGCGCCTTAAGGTCATCACTTCCTATGCTTTAAAAACAAATATAATTGAATATATAATGAAGAATGCACCATTTTGACATTTTTTCCCCAAGTTTTCTCAGTGGGGAGGGTCTTCCCCTCTCCCACCGGCCCCATCCATGTTGCTTCTTCCCCCTCCTGTTCGCTCCATCCACATTGCTTCTCCTCCTCCCATACTCCCCATTCACTTTGCTTTTCTACCTTCCACTCACCCCATCCATGTTGCTTATCCCCCCACCTCTCCCAGCCACCCCATCTATGATGCTTCTCCCCTCCCACCCTCCCCATCCACGTTGCTTCTCAAAATCCGTGTTCCTTCACCTCCTCCCACCCGTCCCATCCATATTGCATCTCCCCCTCCCAGCCGCCCCATCCATGTTGCTTCTTCCCCTCCCACCCACCACATCCATGTTGCTTCTTCCCCTTCCCACCCACCCAATCCATGTTGTTTCTTCCCCTCCCACCCGCCCCATCCAAGCTGCTTCTTCCCATCCAAGCTGGTTCTTCCCCCTCCCACCAGCCCCATCCATCCTGGTTCTTCCCCCTCCCACCCACCTCATACATGTTGCTTCTCCCTGTCCCCATCCATCTTATTTCTCCCACTCACCCCATCCATGTTGCTTCTCCCCGTCCCACCTGCCCCATTTGTGTTGCTTATCCCCTCTCACCCGCCCCATTCACTTACTTATTTCCATCTCATGTGCCCCTCTGGCCCCATTCACGCTGCTTCTCCCCCCCACCTGCCCCATGCGTGTTTCTTCTCCACCCCCCACCTGCACCATCCCTATTGCTTCTTTTCCCCTGCCACTCTCCCCCTTACCTGTTGCTTCTTTCCCTTCTTGAGCCTGATTACTTCTTTCCCTCTCAAGCCCGATAGGATTAATGCAGAGAGGATGTGGTGTAACGGCCAGAGCTACCGACTTTGGAGCTGGGGAACGAGGTTTGAGTCTCAGCATTAGATCAGCATCCTGTGATGCTGGGCAAACCACCTAATCTTACTGTGCCTACCAAAAATTAATGTCTCCGTGTGTAATATAACTGGTGCTCAGGTAAAGCGCTCAAATACCTTCAGGTCAAGTTTGTGCTTTATAAAACTGCAAAAAAAATGTAATTACATTGCACTAGGATGCATTCAGTTTTAGGTCTCAGATGCACTCGGGCATTCCATGGCCTATTGGCTTTGCCAGTGCTTGTTTTTCTAGTGGTCGACAAAATGTAACTGTCTGTAAACGAAATGTGCAGATATTTCAGAATGTATCTGAATTACAAAAGCACAAATGAAGCACATTTTTTGGTAATTTTGAAGTTTGATGGAAACTCATTTTAATACAATCAAAACAAATCAATTCACTAAGGCCCTCATTACAACCCTGGCGGTCTGTGTTAAAGTGGCGGTAATACCGCAAACATGCCAGTGGCAAAAAAATGGGATCACAACTGTGGCGGAAACCGCCAACATAGTCAGCCACTTTAACACTCCGACCGCCACGGCGGTAGAAACAAACACTGACAGGCGGAAGACAAAGTACCGCCCACTGTATTATGACAGGCCTATCCTCCACCTTTTCCAGGGCGGAACCAACGCTATCAAAAGCACAGCGGAAACAGTACACAGAAGGGAAACCACTTACCTCTCGACACCCAACGAGGAACCAGGACGCCATGGAGCCCGAACTTCAGGTGTTACCTATGTTGGTTTACCTCCTCTTCTACCAGGAGTACGAACGGCTGTGGCGAGAAGTGCGGTGAGTACTGCACCTACAACACCGGGGAGGGGGAGGAAAGAGAGTGGCACGCGCAACACGCAACTCCCCCACCCTCTCGCACAACAACATACACACAAATACATGCATCAACATTACATATACACACCCCCCACACCCCCCCACCCCCTGGAAGAATGCAAGGACAAAAGGAAATGATTGTAACGATTGTAATCATGAAAAATCCATTAGTCAAAAGTCAAAATTCAGTATATACAAATATGTACACCAACTACACAAGTCCAGATAGTGTATCAATCATTTTCCGTGGCCCACTGGGCCCAAAATGCAGGGGCGAAGCCCACACATGATACCTGACAGGAAACGGAGAGAACACTGCTGGGGCATCAGACCGAAAATACACAGGCACCTCAGGGGGAGGGAGAGGAGGGGGCACCTCAGCCTGATGAACGCACAACTCCACTGCTGCACGAGGGGGCTCCATGCCCACTGCTGTATCCTGGGGAGTGCAAAGCCACAGTCTCTCAAATCTCTCCAGTGGGTGGTTTGCCCACTGCTTTATCCTGGGGAGTGCAAAGCCACAGTCTCTCAAGTCTCTCCAGTGGGTGGTTTGCCCACTGCTTTATCCTGGGGAGTGCAAAGCCACAGTCTCTCAAGTCTCTCCAGTGGGTGGTTTGCCCACTGCTTTATCCTGGGGAGTGCAAGGCCATAGTCTCTCTAGTGGATGTGTTTCTCCACTGGTTCTGGAGGGGGCCTGGTGCCCAGAGTGCTTCATCCTGCCAAGGACTGAGGTAGTGGATGTGATACTCCACTGGTTCTGGAGGGGGCATGGTGCCCAGAGTGCTTCATCCTGCCAAGGACTGAGGTAGTGGATGTGATACTCCACTGGTTCTGGAGGGGGCATGTTGCCCAGAGTGCTCCACGTGCCAGTACAATTCCCTCACCTGGATGTGCATGCTGCAAGATTGCTGAGGTTCAGGTAGCATGATACGCCATGGAGGCAGCGACATACCCCACACTGCTGCAGCTTCGCCTTCCACATGCAGGTGCAAACAGTGATGGAACTCATGCCTCATGGAAGCTGCCCAGGGTCCAGGAACTCTCCTCCAGCCTCAGACGACTGACCACTGGGGATGGTAGCCATGTCAGCTGTGGTGCCAGTGTCCGAGGACGCCGCGGGCCGGTGGCGGTGCTTGCGGTGGTGTCTTTGGCGGCGGTGCTTGCAGCAGTGTCTGTGGCGGCGGTGCTGGCGGAGGTGCATGGGTCAGCACCTGCTGAGGGACAAAGCAGGACGTCTCCTGCAGCCTCGGACGGCTGCCCACTGGGGAAGAGGCTGGGTACTGTCGCTGAGGCTCTAGACGCACCGGTGGCTGTGCAGGTGGCGGTGCAGGTGGCGGTTGTGGTGGTGGGGCAGCTTGCGATGTTCGCCGCCATACAGGTTGGTGTGGTCGTGGACAGAAGGTGTGACACTGGTCCCTCAGTCGGTGCCACCGTGCCCTCTCCTGACCTGTTCTTCTGCTTTTGGACCTTCCCCACCTTTGATGGTGCCGCAGTTGTCTTGCCACTATCCCCTTTTGTTTTTGCTGAGCCCTTGGTGGCTGGTAGTTTCGGCTTCTCCCTCCGGGATGTGGGCATTTTTCTGGCCTGGCAGGTGGCAGAATGTCCTTGCTCTCGCTACGTGGCACACTGGCAGCCCTGATGGGTGGCGCACTAGATGACCCCGCAGTTGCTGGCACCACTGTGCCTGGGGATTTGGTGGCTGATGTGCTGGGCTGAGACCTGGAAAGCCTGGCCCTAGGGGAAGGACGGGTGGGGAGGTGAAGGGAAGAGGTCAATGGTTGACAGGAAAAGTTTTTTAGACACACTGGGACGGGAAGATGGAGGGGGTTTGAGAGTGGAGGAAGAAGTAGTGGTTGTAGGAGGTGTACGTCTGCTGAATTTGGGTGAAGGTGCATGGGCCGGAGGCTGTTATGAGGTGGATGGCTGTTGGGTGGGTGTGTGCCTGCGTTTGTGTACTTTGGGAGGAGGGCTCACAGACCCACTGGGAGAGGACACAGGGGATGTGTGAATGGTAGTCGGGGTGGTGATTGCACGTGAGCGGTGTGTGGTGATGGGCGTGCTGGTGATGGAGGAAGTGGCTGAGGATGTAGTGCATGCAGGTGTGAGTGAAGACAAGACAGGGAGGGAGGAGGAGGACGTGGAGGAGGGGGACCCAGTGGAGGCAGTGGATGTTGCTGTGTCTGCATGGGGATGGTGCTTGTGTGAGTGCCTGTGGGATGTGTGGTGCTTATGTTTGCCATGTCCAGTCTTGTGTGTTGATGAGTGTGCATGCTGGTCTGATGGTGTGCTTGGGATAGGCTGAGGTACAGGGGATTGGGTCTGGGTGGAGGAAGTTGGAGGGGGGAGGCTGGACACAGGGACAATGGCTGCCATCAGTGCTGAGGCCAGAGCCTGAAATGCTCTCTGTTGGGCTGCCTGCCCAGAATGAATGCCCTCCAGGTATGCATTTGTTTGTTGCAAATGCCTCTCTACACCCTGGATAGCATTCACAATGGTATATTGCCCAAAAGTGAGGGATCTCAGGAGCTCAATAGCCTTCTCACTGAGGGCAGCAGGGCTGAATGGGGCAGGGCCTGAGGTGCCTGGGGTGAAGGAGATGCCCACCCTCCTGGGTGTGCGGGCATGGGACACACGCTGAGGGGCTACTGGGAGGGCGGTGCTGGTAGGGGGGGGTGGCGGCTGTACCTGTTGATGCGGTGGACACAGAGGTGCCCGCCACCGCAAGAGAGCTCCCATCAGAGGAGGAGTTGCTGTCACTGCTGTCTGCTCCTGTCCCCGCCATAGAGCTCCCCTCGCCCTCCGTCCCACTGGTGGCTTCAGACTCCGTAGCTTCACCCTCCAGAGCCAAGTGGGTTGCAGCTCCCTCCTGCTCCGGTGCCAATGCTCCTCCGCCTGATGATGCTATTGCACACTAGAACAGGGAGACCACAAAAAGGGGGGAGACAGAAGAAAGACATGTTCAGTGCATGCAACACCACTACCGTTGGCAGACAAAACACACATGGAGCAGCCCTCTGCACTACGCCATGCACTGACAGTTCCTAGAAATTTCAGCTGACCATGGTGTACTAGGCCTAAGACCAATTGCTGCACACCTGGAAGTCACAGGAGCCTGACTAGGTGTAGATGGCTTGTACCACTGGTGGGGTTGGGGTGCCACATAGCCTGCCTCACAAGGGACCTTGCCTACCAAATTCGCCCTGGCCTAGGAGACCCAACTGCCCACCTCCCCCACCCAGACACCTCGTTATGCGCCCAGAGTCAGCTGAATGAGAGTGTACTCACCCCCTTGTGGCTGCTGTGATGCCCTCAAGCGCCCATCCAACTTCGGATAGGCCACCACCAGGATCCGGAACATCAGGGGGATCATGCGATGGGCACCCCTATCACTTTGGGAGGCCATCCCCAGCTGGGCCTACGCCGTCTTTTTGCTCCAGCGGCGCAGGTCCTCCCATCTTTTCCGGCAGTGGGTGCTCCGTCTGTGGTAGACCCCCAGGGTCCGGACGTCCTTGGCGATGGCACACCAAATACCCTTCTTCTGGTGGACGCTGACCTAGAGGAATGGTACAGGGGGAAAGGAAATTACTTACCCGTCCGGACCGTCATACTCATTGCCCACCAGTTCCCTCCCATGCCCTGACGCTCATACACTCACCATCCGCAAATGCAGGCCTCAAACTCCCCCCCCCCTGTATCTTCCATCCACACCACTCAAAACAGGCATTGCCCATACAGCATGCTCACAGTGTACTCACCTGTTTGTCTGGAGGACGGTACAGTTGTGTGTACTGGGGGAGGATCCCATCCACTAGTTTCTCCAACTCCTCCTAAGTGAAGGCAGGGGCCCTTCCCCCAGACACTGTAGCCATCATCGCTTCCAGACACAGGTCACAGAAGCACTTGCAGTGTAGGTCCTCTCCTGTTGAAGGTCAGGTATCAAGTGAGGGAATAGACAGAAAATGGCGGTCACGTCCGCAGCGGTGCGTACCGTCACCGCTGGCGTACATCGTCATTGGCTCCTGGGACCCATAGGGCCCAATGTTAACCAATGCAGAATTGCGCCGCGGTCTTCGACCATCTATCGCAATGGTGTACAACGCCAGCGCAGTTACCTCATATCCCCTTGTCCCACCTTACAGGTCAGGCAGCCGCCATTTCAGGAGGCCACATGGGATGGATGTTAACTGCGTCACACCTATCTAGGCCGGGAATATAGACAGATACTGGCACATTGCGGATTACTGACGTTTCTGCAAATAACATATTTTGATACCTCAGTGTTGGATGACTCTCTGCTCGCTGTTCTCCACCATATGGCACGTCCGCTGGGGCAGGTGATGAGATGGCGGCATCCTCCGGTGTACAGACCCCTGGTGGACCTGTCGACAATGGAAGAGAGACACATCCTAGTCAAATGCAGACCTGATCGTGCAACAATCCAGGAACTGTGTGCCCAGTTGGAGCCAGACCTGATTTCATCTATCCGCTGTCCCACAGGAATCCCCCTCTAATGCAGGTTCTGTCTGTACTCCATTTCCTGGCCAGTGGGTCTTTTCAAACAACAGTGGCCATGGCATCAGGGATGTCCCAGCCAATGTTCTCTAACGTGTTGTCCAGAGTGTTGTCTGCCCTGCTGAAACACATGCGCAGCTACATCGTGTTCCCTCAGGTGGAGGATTTGCCCACCGTGAAAGGTGATTTCTATGCCCTGGGACATATCTCCAACATCATTGGTGCCATTGATGGGACACATGTGGCATTAGTACCCCCCCCCGCAGGAATGAACAGGTGTATAGAAACCCAAAGAGCTACCATTCGATGAATGTGAAGATGGTGTGTTTGCAGACCAGTACATCTCCCATGTGAATGCCAAGTATTCTGGCTCTGTGCATGACGCTTACATTTTGAGAAATAGCAGCATCCCTTATGTGATGGGGCAAGTCCAGAGGCACTGTGTGTGGCTCATAGGTGAGGCCAAGGTCCCAATACAGTTGACATAGGTGTCTGGGTATGGGGCTGTCCCTAAGGGTTAGTGTGTGTCTAACAGTTGTCCCTTGACATTTGCAGGTGACTCTGGTTACCCTAACCTGTCATGGCTACTGACCCCAGTGAGGAATCCCAGGACAAGGGCAGAGGAACGCTACAATGAGGCACATGGGCGAACTAGGAGGGTGATCGAAAGCACCTTCGGCCTCCAGAAGGCCAGATTCCGGTGTCTACATCTGACAGGTGGCTCCCTATACTACTCATCTAAGAAGGTGTGCCAGATAATTGTGGCCTGCTGTATGCTGCACAACCTGGCTTTGCGACGCCAGGTGCCTTTTCTGCAGGAGGATGGGCCAGATGGTGGTCTTGTGGCAGCTGTGGAGCCTGTGGACAGTGAAGAAAAGGAGGCAGAAGAAGAGGATATCGACAACCGAAACAACATCATCATGCAATACTTCCAGTGAGATACAAGTAAGAAGATGTCACTGCTTCCCACATCTCACACTATTGTTTGAGCTAGCATAAGTCTGTCATTTTCATTCAGTGTATGGACCCTAACTTGTCAATTTGACTTTTCATTTCACAGATCTGGGTCCCACTTTGTGCCCTCTGCTATGTTTACTCCTGGCCTACAGCTTTGTTACATTGTTATGTGAACAAGTAAATTGACATTGCTATATTCCATAGTTATTGCAATTACACATTTGTGAAATCACAGACTGACTCCAGATTGTTTTGTGATTGAAGTGTGTTTATTCCTGTGCAAATAAGTGGAGGGGGTTGTAAAATGGGCTGGGGTGATGGTGGAGGAATGTCCATGGCAGAGTCCAGTTTATTTGTTTTACAGGTGCCTTGTCCGAAGGGGCATAGTAAGTGGAGCAATGGCAGTTTAAGGATGGACAGGGTGACATAGTGGGACAGAAGAGTGACATTCAGGGGGGTCTTATTTCCTGGCGGGGGTCTTGGCAATGTTCTCTGTCTTGTTCCTGGATCTCAGGGACCGTTTGCGGGGTGGTTCTCCATCTGCAAGGTGTGGGGTGCTGGTGTCCTGTTGTTCCTGTGGCGGTGCCTCCTGTCTACTAGCTCCGGTGGAGATGAAGGGCTGTTCATCGTCCAGGCTAGTGTCAGGGGCCCCTTGTTGTGCCACTGTGTCTCCTGGAGTTGAGAAGGTCTGCCAGCACCCCTGCAATGGTGACCAGGGTGGTGTTGATGGACTTCAAGTCCTCCCTGATCCCAAGGTAGTGTTCCTCCTGCAGGCGCTGGGTCTCCTGAAACTTGGCCAGTACCGTTGCCATGGTCTCCTGGGAATGATGGTAAGCTCCCATGATGTTGGAGAGTGCCTCGTGGAGAGTGGGTTCCCTGGGCCTGTCCTCCCCGTGTCGCACAGCAGTCATCCCAGCTTCCCTGTTATCCTGTGCCTCTGTCCCCTGAACCGTGTGCCCACTGCCACTGCCCCTAGGTCCCTGATCGTCCTGTGTTAGTGGGGTTGCCTGGGTTCCCTGTAGTGGTGGACACACTGCTGATTGACGTGTCCTGGGGACAGAGGGATGGGCCCGCTGGGTGGGTGCTGTGCTGGTGTTTCCTGAGGGGGGAGGCTCAGTGGTGACTTGTGACTGTGTCAGGGGAACCAACTGTCCCGAGGTCCCAGATGGGCCGGGCTGGTCATCTTGATCCAGGCGTGCAGAGCTGCTGTCATCACTGTGGGCCTCTTCTGTGGGGGGACGTAGGGGTCCTGTTGGGGTGTAAATGCATAGTTATTGTATCTGTGTGTGCCATTGTGTGCAATGGGTGAGTGACTTTCTACTCCAGTGCTTGCATTATTGGGGCTTGGTCCTTGTCTGATTGGTGATTTTGGGGCATGAGTGAGTCTCTGTACTAGACATGCTTGGGTGATGGGTGTCCATGCATTGGTGTTACATGCAGGGCTTGGTTTTGGGATGTGTGGGTTGTGTTGGTGGGGTATCTGTGGGTTGTTGGGGTGATGGGTGTGAGGGTAAGGGTGGGAGTATGTAATGGCATGCAGGTGGGGTGGGGGGGATAAGGTAGTAAAGATTTGCCTTACCAGAGTCTAGTCCTCCTGCTACTCCTGCGAGGCCCTCAGGATGCAGTATTGCCAAGACCTGCTCCTCCCATATTGTTAGTTTACCGCAGTTGAAAGACCACCACGTTGATTCGTGGGTCGTGATAGTGTGGGCGTATTCTTGTTGACATGATGGTGTCGGTTTTGTTATCGCCAGTTTATCACTGACCTTTGGTGTGGTGGACTTGTGTGGGTGTCTAGATTTTGGCAGATTCCGGCCTGTGGGTCGTAATAGCTGTAGTGGATTTCCGCGGCCACAGCAGTGTGTTGGCGGTCTTCTGCACGGCGGTAAGCGGGATTTACCACCAGGGTTGTAATGAGGGCCTAAGTGATTACATTTCAACACATTATCGTTTGTGCTCTGTGTACTTTTACCACTAAAGCTGTATGTCCGTACAAACGTAATGGTCATTTCAATTGAAGATGTGTTGTCTGTAGAGGCAGTGTGCTACCACACCGTACATACTCCACTTTACCCCCACACCACTCTACTCTGCACCACTCCACTCTTTGCTGCTTCACTCTATGCCTCTGTACTCTACACCACTCTACTCTATGCCAATTCACTCTTCCCCACCCTACTCTACCATGCACTACTGCCCTCTTTGCTACTGCACTCTACACCACTCCATTATGTGCCACTCTACTTTGTGTCACTCTACTCTGCTAAACTGCACTCTATGCTGCTGCACTTTGTGCCAATGCACTCTACTCTGTACCACTTCACTCTATGCTAGAGCACTGTATGCTGGCACGCTATATGCCACTCTAATCAACTCTGCACTACTTTATTTTACCCCACTGTACGCTATTGTGCACCACTCCACTCTATTCTGAAACAATCTACTCTGTGCCGCTACACTCAGCAACACTATACTGGCGCCACTCCACTCTAGAACAACAGCACCCAACCAAAGAAAGCCAGCTGGTTCACCCCCAAACTCTGAGAATCTAGACGCACTTGTTGCTGCCTCGAAAAAATCTTGAGAAACACCAGATCCACAGAAGCCTATAGGAACTTCAGAGCCACCACCACCACACACCACCAACTCATTAGAAACACCAGATTTTTTTTTATACAAGACAGAGGGGGTCATTCCAACCCTGCCGGTCAGTGATAAAGCGGCGGCCAACCCGCCAACAGGCAGGCGGTAAAAAAAAATGAATTCTGACCCTGGCGGGAACCGCCAACACAGCCCGCCACTTTAACACTCCGACCGCCACGGCGGGACAAACAAACAGCGCGGCGGTCACCGCCAACAGGCAGGCGGCAGACAACGTACCGCCCACCCTATCACAACTCACCAATCCGCCACCTTTTCCGGGGCGGGAGCACCGCCGATAAAAACATGGCGGAAACAGACTACGAACGGGAAAACGCTCACCTCTACGCACTCCACGAGGACGGAGGACAGCATGGAGCCCGAATTGAACATCCTACCTGCTCTCGTCTACCTGCTCATCTACCACGAGTACGAACTCCGGCGCAGACGACAACGGTGAGTACCGCACCTACGACACGGGAGGGGGGAGGAGGAAAGGTTACGGGCACACACATACGCAATACACCCACCCCCCAACTATCTACACACCAATGCAGAGCACCAAGTCAAAGTGACACCACCCAAACCCCCCGGAATAATGCAAAGATATAATTAAAGTGAGAAACTAAATTTATGTTTAAAATAGGTTCATTGAAGTCATGGTAAAATAGGAAAATAAAAATAAAAATTTAAGTTTAAACATTCCGTAACCGATAAATAGAGGCAATAAGTCCAGCACAGTCACTGAAATTGCAACAGTCCGTGGGCCAAAGTGTATCAACACATGGGCAAAGCCCACACAGGAGACCTAAGTCCGTTGGAGAGAACACTGCAGGGGCATCAGATGATAAAACTACAGGCACCTCAGGGGGAAGGGAAGGGGGGGCACCTCAGCCACATGAGTCCACGACGCCAGATCCACGAAGGGGCCACCATGCCCGCTGTTCAATCCTGGGGAGTGCAAAGCCACAGTCTCTCAAGTCTCTACAGTGGGTGGGTTGCCCACTGTTCAATCCTGGGGAGTGCAAAGCCACAGTCTCTCAAGTCCATACAGTGGGTGGTTTGCCCACTGTACCATCCTGGGGAGTGCAAAGCCACAGTCTCTCAAGTCTCTACAGTGGGTGGTTTGCCCACTGTTCAACCCTGGGGAGTGCAAAGCCACAGTCTCTCAAGTCTCTACAGTGGGTGGTTTGCCCACTGTTCAACCCTGGGGAGTGCAAAGCCACAGTCTCTCAAGTCTCTACAGTGGGTGGCTTGCCCACTGTTCAACCCTGGGGAGTGCAAAGCCACAGTCTCTCAAGTCTCTACAGTGGGTGGCTTGCCCACTCTTCAATCCTGGGGAGTGCAAAGCCACAGTCTCTCAAGTCTCTACAGTGGGTGGCTTGCCCACTCTTCAATCCTGGGGAGTGCAAAGCCACAGTCTCTCAAGTGGATAACAGTCTCCACAGGCAATGGAGGAGGCAGGGTGGGCCGAGTGCAGCATGAACAGTAGCTCGACACAGAACCGGCACTGTCATTGGGCCAGCGGTGCTTGAGACGGCGGGGCCCAGCGGAGCGGTGCTTGAGATGAAGGGCCCAGCGGGGCGGTGCTTGAGATGAAGGGCCCAGCGGAGCGGTGCTTGAGACGGCGGGGCCCAGCGGAGCGGTGCTTGAGATGAAGGGCCCAGCGGAGCGGTGCTTGACAGAAAGGGCCCAGCGGAGCGGTGCTTGAGACGGCGGGGCCCAGCGGAGCGGTGCTTGACAGGAAGGGCCCAGCGGAGCAGTGCTTGAGATGGCGTGGCCCAGCGGAGCGGTGCTTGATAGGAAGGGCCCAGCGGAGCGGTGCTTGGGACGGCGGGGCCCTGTTCAGCGGTGCCTTTCTGGACGGCGGGGCCCTGTTCAGCGGTGCCTTTCTGGACGGCGGGGCCCTGTTCAGCTGTGCCTTCCTGCACGGCGGGGCCCTGTTCAGCGGTGCCTTTCTGGACGGCGGGGCCCTGTTCAGCGGTGTCTTCCTGCACGGCGGGGCTCTGTTCAGCGGTGCCTTCCTGCACGGCGGGGCCCTGTTCAGCGGTGCCTTTCTGGACGGCGGGGCCCTGTTCAGCGGTGCTTGTTCGGTAAGTCAAGGGAGTCAGACCTGGCCAGGACTCCCTGCTCAGTCGCCCTCCGACCGTGCAGTTGCTGGACCCTTCGGTGACAGTGTCCTGGGCCCTTGGGTGTCCTCCCTCACACCCGGGATGGGGCTTGTGGTGCCCTCCTGGTCCGCGCTCCCGCTGGCTGACTTCTCCGCCCTGCTGCCCTTGCCCTCCTTCGATGTGGCTCTCTGGGGCTTGCCTCCCCTGGATGTTGTGGCAGGTGAAGTGGCAGAACTTTGGTCCTTGGGGGCAGCCGTGTCAGTCTTCTCGCGGCGGCCCCTTACTTTACGGGTCCTCTTTCCAGGGGGGGGCTGGCTGTCCCCTTGCTGCTGACCGATGTATCACTGCTGGCAAAGGGGGGACTCCAAAATCCCTGCACAACGGTGACCCTTGAAGCCGGGCTGGTGGTGGCTGATGCGCTCTTGGGACTCTTAGCAGATGGAGGGGGTGGGTCAGGTGAGGGAAAGAGGTCAAGAGTGGAGAGGTAAACTTTTTTAGGACCAAGGTAAAGGGTAGGTGTAGTGGTTATGGGAGTGGAGGATGAGGAGGTGGTTGTAGGAGAGTCAGGTGTGCTGTCCTTGGGTGAAGGTGCATGGGCTGGAGGCTGTCGTGAGGTGGTTGGCTGTTGGGTGGGTGGGTGTCTGCGTTTTGTGTCTTGGAAGAGGGGGTGACAGACACAGTGGGAGAGGACACAGGGGACGTGTAAATGGCAGTGGGGGTGGTGACTGCACGTGTGCGGACTATACTGGAGGGTGTGGTGGTGATGGAAGTACTGGCTGTTGGTGGTGTGCATGCAGGTGTGAGTAGAGACGTCACAGGGAGGGAGGAGGGAGACGAGGAGGAGGGGGACACAGAAGTGGTAGTGGCTGTTGGCATGTCTGCATCTGGGTGTTGCTTGGGTGAATGTTTGTGTGATCTGTGGTGCTTATGTCTGGATGAGCTGCCCTTGGGTGTTGAGGTGTGTGCAGGCTGGTCTGATGGTGTGGATGGGATAGGCTGAGGAACAGGAGACAGAGACAGGGTGGAGGCAGTTAGAAGAGGGAGGCTGGAGACAGGGACAATGGCTGCCGTCAGTGCTGAGGCCAGAGAATTGAACGATCGTTGATGGGCAGCCTGACCCGAATGAATGCCCTCCAGGTATGCATTGCTACGATGCACCTCCCTCTCTACCCCTTGGATGGCATTCAAAAGGGTAGACTGCCCAGCAATGAGCGTCCTCAGGAGGTCAATGACCTCCTCACTGAGGGCAGCAGGGGTAACAGGGGCAGGGGCTGAGGTGCCTGGGGCGAAGGAGATGCCCGCCTTCTTGGGCGAGCGGGCACGGAGCGAAGGCTGAGGGGCTGCTGGGAGGGCGGAGCTGGTGCGCTGGGTGGCGGCTGTACCTGTAGAGGCAGGGGGCACGGATGTTGCCGCCACCGCTAGGGAGCTCCCATCCGAGGACGTGTCGCTGTTGCCACCACGGGTCCCCGTTGTGAAGCTCCCCTCGCCCTCCGTATCACTGGTGGCCTCGGTGTCTGTGCTATGGCCCACCGGGGCCTTGTGAGTTGCAGCTCCCTCGTGCTCCGGTGCCAATTCTCCTCCGCCTGATGATGCTAATGCACACATGCACAAGAAGATAAAGAAAATGGGTGGGGGGAGAAATAAAGACAGGTTTAGTGCATGCATTGTCAACACCGTTGGCGGAGAGGACAGACACAGGAGCCTCATGCACTAAGCCGCGCAATCGGGGTACACTACTCAGTACTTGTGACTAGGCCAACAGGTCTAGGGACAACAAACGCGCACATGGGTGATGCAGGACCATGGATAGCTGTACTTGTCACCCTACAGAGGTGGGTGGCGGGGGCACAGGGACATGGCTAAAGGAGAGGACTACACTACAGAAAGCGCCCTGGCCTAATGTCACCCACAGTCCTCCTCCCCCACCCAGACACCTCCACTGCGCTTAAACATAGCTGAATGTGCTGGTACTCACCCCCTTGTGTCTGCTGTGATGTCCTCACGCGCCCATCCAAATCGGGGTAGGCCACCGCCAGGATCCGGGACATCAGGGGGGTCAGGGTACGACTGGCACCCCTCCTAGGTTGGGAGGCCATCCCCAGCAGTGACTCGACGGTCTTCCTGGTCCCGCGGCGGATGTCCTCCCACCTCTTGCGGCAGTGGGTGCCCCGTCTGTTGTGGACCCCCAGGGTCCGGACTTCCTTGGCGATGGCATGCCAAATGTCGATCTTCTGATGGGCGCTGACCTATTTGACATGTACAAGGTGGAATAGGAAATATCATCAATTTTCCGCATGAGAGATGTGATTGCCCCCCCCTCCCCAACCTTGCCATGTGGCACATGCTCTCATCTGTCGTGCCTTGCACTACTCATTCTCTCCCCACCCCACCATCTAATCTGCACCCCACTCAACACAGGCATAGCCCATTCAACATGCACACAGTGTACTTACCTGTTGGTCTGGAGGACCGTAGAGTAGCGCATACTGGGGCAGGACCCCATCCACAAGTTTCTCCAACTCTTCTGTAGTGAAGGCAGGGGCCCTTTCCCCAGTCGCAGCAGCCATTGTCTCTTCCAGACCGAATTCACAGCAGCACTTGCAGTATAGGTCCTCTCCTGTGGATGATCAGGTCTCGAGTGATTAATCAGATAGGAAATGGCGGTCACGCCCGCAGCGGTGCGTACCGCGACCGCCGGCGCACCTCGTCATTGGCTCCTGAAACCCACAGGCTTCAATGTTAACCAATGCGGCTTGCCGCCGCGGTCTTCGACCACCTCCCGCCACGGTGTGCCACGCCAGCGCATTGACCTCACATCCCACTGTCACACTTCTCAGGTCAGGCAGCCGCCATTTCAAGGGCCCACATGGCTTAATTTCTACTGCGTCACACAGGCCTAGGCCTTGCATTGCCACTCATACAAGCCATTCAATGCATAGCGATTAGTGTACTGTGCAAGCTGGGTGAACGTACCTGTGGGTTGCTTGACTCTGTGCTCCATGTTGTCCTTCCTAGGCACCGTCCGCTGGGACTTGCGAGGAGAAGGAGGAATCCTCCCGTGTACCGACCGCTGGTGGACCTGTCGACAATGGAGGAACGTCATATTATACTTCGATACCGACTTGACCGAGCCACTATACATGAACTGTGTGCCCAGCTGGAGCCAGCACTGATGTCCCCCATCCGCCAACCCACAGGAATTCCCCCTCTGGTGCAGGTTCTGTCAGTCCTCCATTTTTTGTCAAGTGGGTCTTTTCAGACAACAGTGGCCATGTCATCAGGGATGTCTCAGCCTATGTTTTGTAAGATTTTGTCCAGAGTGTTGTCTGCCCTGACGAAATACATGCAGAGCTACATTGTTTTCCCTGAGGAGGGTGATTTGGCCACTGTGAAGGGTGACTTCTATGCCCTTGGACATATCCCCAACATCATTGGTGCCATTGATGGGACCCATGTGGCCTTAGTACCCCCAAAAGACGATGAGCAGGTGTACAGAAACAGGACAAATTACCATTCTATGAATGTCCAGGTGGTCTGTTTGGCTGACCAGTACATCTCCCATGTAAATGCCAAGTTCCCTGGGTCAGTGCATGACGCGTATGTTATGCGAAATAGCAGCATCCCCTATGTGATGGAACAGCTACAGAGACAACGTGTGTGGCTAATAGGTGACTCTGGTTACCCCAACCTGCCGTGGCTACTGACCCCAGTGAGGAATCCCCGGACCAGGGCAGAGGAACGGTACAATGAGGCCCATGGGCGAACAAGGAGGGTTATAGAAAGAACCTTCAGCCTCCTGAAGGCCAGGTTTAGGTGCCTGCATATGACAGGGGGATCCCTAATGTACTCACCAAAGAAGGTGTGCCAGATCATCGTAGCCTGCTGTATGCTTCACAATCTGGCATTGCGACGCCAGGTGCCTTTCCTGCAGGAGGATGGTCCAGATGGTGGTTTTGTAGCAGCTGTGGAGCCTGTGGAGAGTGAAGAGGAGGAAGACGACGGGGACGACACGGACAACAGGGACACAGTCATACAACAGTATTTT
This sequence comes from Pleurodeles waltl, assembly GCF_031143425.1. Classification (NCBI taxonomy): domain Eukaryota; kingdom Metazoa; phylum Chordata; class Amphibia; order Caudata; family Salamandridae; genus Pleurodeles; species Pleurodeles waltl. The sequence continues at coordinate 226,899,240 of NC_090451.1, forward strand.
CAGTAGCACACAGGTAAGAATCACCCACGCCATTTTACATTTACTTCAGGCCTCCTGCATCTCTACTTTCTGTGTTTCCCCCAGTTCCTTTCAACTGAATTGTGACTTTCCCTTGCCTTTTCAGAGCTGTATGACCCACTGCGTGACTTCTGCTTTGTTTGCCCATGGACTAAAGCACATTGACATTGGTATGTTGTCATCACAATGTAACTGAACATTATTGAACCGTTGTGTGTAATACATTTGTTAAGAATACAAGCAGACTCCTGAGTGTTTTAAGTGCAATTAGTGATTTATTTTTAGTGCTACATATAGGTCCATGATAGTAAAACGGTGATGGGTGGGGGTGGAGTAATGTCTATGGCAGAGTCCACTTCTCAGTCGCACAGGTGCATTGTCCATATGCCTGTGGAAGGATGGAGCAGGGGCAGTTCAAGGTTGGACAGGGTGACAATGTGGGACAGTGGAATGACATCAGGGGGTATCTTATGCTGGCGGGGGTCTTGGCATCCTACTCTGTCTTCCTTTGTGATCTCAGGTTCCTCTTGCGGGGTGGTTGATCTTCAGCAGGAGGTGGGGTTCTGGTGGCCTGTCATTGTGTGGGGGCCTCCTGTCCACTAGCGCCGGCGGAGGTGGTAGGCTGTTCCTGGTCCAGGCTAGTGGCAGGGGCCCTTTGGGGTGCCACATGGTCCCGCAATGTGGTGACTATTAGGTTGAGGGCCAGGACGATGTTCCTGAGCTCCTCGCTGTACCCCATGTAGCGTTCCTCCTGCTGTGCCTGGATCTCCTGGAACCTGGCCAGTACCGTCGCCATTGTCTCCTGGGAGCGGTGGTATGCTCCCATGATGGTGGTGAGGGCCTCTTGGAGAGTGGGTTCCCTGGGCCTGTCCTCCCCCCCCTGTCGCACTGCAGCCCTCCCAGTTGCCCTGTTTCCCCGGGCCTCTGTCCCCTGGACGGTGTGCCCACTACCACTGCCCCCAGGTCCCTGTTGTTGTTGGGGTGTTGGGTCAGCCTGGGTGCCCTGTAGTGGCGGACACACCGCTGATTGACCTGTCCTGGAGACAGAGGCATGGGCCCGCTGGGTGGGAGCTGTGCTGGTATTCCCAGAGGGGGTTGGGTCTGCTGTCTGCTGATGTCTTCCCGGTTTCTGGGATGCTGTCCCACAGCGTTCACCCTGTTGACGATCCTTTGCCATAGCTCCGCCTTCCTGGCTATTGTGGTGTGTTGCACCTGTGTGCCGAAGAGCTGGGGCTCTACCCTTATTATTTCCCCCACCATGACCCTGAGTTCTTGTTCCGAAAACCTGGGGTGTCTTTGGGGTGCCATGGGGTGGTGTGGATGAGGTGTGGGGTGGTGTTTGTGGTGATGTGAGTGGTGGTGTGTGGTGATGTGTGCGTAGATGTGGTGTGGTTGATGATGTTGTGTTCCTGTGTGTGTTGGGGTTTTCGATAGCTGTGCTCTCTCTCTCTCTCTCGCCTTCTCTCCGATTTTCTAGTAGTGGGGGTTTGGGGGTGATATGGGTGTGTGTTTTATAGTTGCTTGGATGTGTGGGAGTGTTGTTTGTATGTGTTTCAGGTGTGTGTATTTCAAATTGTCCAATGTGGCTGTGTTTTGTAAAGGTGTGTGTATTTTGAGCGCGGCGGTGTGTACCGCCAATGGAATACCGCTGTTGAAAGACCGCCGCGTGGATTCGTGGGTCGTAATGGCATGGGCGTGTTTGTGTTGGCGTGGCGGTGGAGGTTTGGTCATCTCCAGTTTATCGCTGCCCGCTGATGAGGCGGCCTTCCGTGGATGTCGGGTTTTCGGCGGTTTGGCAGTTGGAGGTCAGAATGACCGTGGCGGTTTACCGCAGCTGCGGCGGTATGATGGCGGTCTTCTGACCGGCGGTAAGGGCCTTTTACCGCCGAGGTCAGAATGACCCCCAGAATCTCCTCACATGCACACAACAGCAAAGAACTCTTCAGCATCATCAAGGAGTTCACCCAACCCAAGCGGACATCCCACCCTCACAGGACCTCTAACAAACTCAACACCTACTTCCATCACAAAATCAAGACCATCTACAACAGTTTCAGCAAGGACAACCTTAGCACAGAACCCCCTCTACCAAAACCCGACACCAACATACCAGCAATCACCACCTGGACCCCCCTTACCACTGAAGATATGCTGAGAACAATGAGATCCATTCACTCCGAGGCCACCACGGACCCATGCCCCAACCACATTTTCAACAGAGCCGCAGACACCATCGCCCCCAAGATCCGCCTCACCATCAACTGCTCAATAGCTGCTGCCACCTTCCCCAACGACTGGAAACACGCCGAGATCAGCCCCCTCCTCAAGAACCCTCGGCAGACCCCACCAACCTCAAAACCTTCAAACCTATCTCCCTACTCCCATTTCCTGCAAAAGTAATCGAACAAGCAGTCTACTGCCAACTCGCCACATTTATAGAAGACCACAACATCCTCGACATCTCCCAATCCGGATTCAGGAAAAACCATAGCACCGAAACAGCCCTCCTGGCCACAGCAGACGACAAGGGAGAGACAGTGGCACTCATCCTACTAGACCTCTTGGCGGCCTTCAACACAGTCTCCCATCACACCCTGATAAGAAGACTCCACGAAGCCGGCATTCAGAGACAAGGCCCTCAACTGGATCCAATCCTTCCTCACCGGCAGAACTCAATGAGTAAGACTCGCCCCCTTCCTCGCAGACCCCACTCCCACCACCTGCGGAGTGCCCCAGGGATCCTCCCTCAGCCCCATGTTGTTTAACGTCTACATGGCCCCGCAAGCCACCCTTGTCAGAAGGTACGAAATCAACATCATCTCCTACGCCGATGACACTCAGCTCATCCTCTCCCTCTCCAACAAACCCGACAAAGCAAGAAACAACTTCCATGAAGGCATGGAAGCAGTCGGCAACTGGACGAGAAACAGCTGCCTTCAACTCAACAGTAACAAGCCAGAAGTACTCATCATGGGCCCTCAACCCAAAGCGTAGAATGACTCCTGGTGGCCACCCACCCTCGGAAACCCGCCACCCCCACCAGCCAAGTCCGCAACCTTGGAATCATCCTGGCCTCCAACCTCAGCATGAACCAGCAAATCAACTCAGTGACCTCCACCTGCTTCCGCACCCTCTGCCTCCTACGCAAGTCCTTCAAGTGGATCCCCCTCCAACATAGAAAGACCGTCACGCACACCCTGATCACTAGCAGACTGGACTACGGCAACACACTCTACGCCGGAATCAACAAGAAACTCACTTGCAAGCTACAAAACATCCAGAACGCCACCACCAGACTGATCCTTGACCTACCCCAACACTGCCACATCTCGCAACACCTGCATACACTGCTCTGGCTTCCCATAGAAAAGAGAATCACCTTCAAGATCCTCACCCACGCACACAAAGCCCTCCACAACACCGGACCAGCATACCTGAACCAGTGACTCAACCTCCACGTACCCCACAGGGCCCTACGCTCAGCCCAGCTCTCTCTTGCAGAAGTATCCCGCATCAGGAAGACCAGAACAGGAGGGTGCTCCTTTTCCTACCTCGCAGCCACCGCATGGAACACCCTTCCTCTCCACATCAGACAAACCACCTCCCTCCTCAGCTTCACAAAGGAACTGAAGACATGGCTTTACTAATAACCACCTCACTGTTATACGCTACTACCCACCCCTGCGCCTCGAGACCCTAACTGGTGAGTAGTTGTGCTTTACAAGCACTGATTGATTGATTGATTTGCTACTTCTCTACTGTGTGCCATTGCATTCAACCCTGCATCACTGCACTCTATGTCAATGCACACTACTCCAATGCACTCTGCACCACTGACACTCTACACCACTATACTCTAATCTGCAACTTTTGATGCCACTATGGTGGTCATTCTGACCTCGGCGGTAAAAGGCGCCTACCGCCGGTCAGAAATCCTCCATAATCCCGCCGCGGTCGCGGAAACCCGCCACGGTCATTCTGACCCGCAGAAGGCAAACCTCCGAAAATCCGACCGCCACAACAGACCGCCAGACCAGCGGTCGGCGGAAAGGTGGAGGTGACAAAACCTCCACCGCCACGCCAACAGAAATACGCCCATCCCATTACGACCCACGAATCCACGCGGCGGTCATTCAAACGCGGTATTCCATTGGCGGGACACACCGGCGCGGTCAGAATACACACAAATGAACAAAACTCACCCACATTGGACGATTTGAATCCCACACACCTGATACACATACACACACCACTCCCACACACACAATACAATATAAAACACCCACCCACATCACCCACAAACCCCTACGCTTAAAAATTCGTAAAGAAGGCAAGAGCGAGACACCAGCATCCAAAACATAACAGCCACAGCCACTCAACACCATCACCCACACACTATCCACACAAAACAACACACACCACCACACTCAACTCACTTAAATACACATACTCCACCCCACACATCATACACACCACCCCATGGCACCCCAAAGACAACCCCGCTTCACAGACGAAGAACTCAGGGTTATGGTGGAGGAAATCGTTCGTGTAGAGCCCCAGCTGTTCGGCACACAGATACAATACACCAGCATTGCCCGGAGGACGGAGCTATGGCAGAGGATTGTCGACAGGGTGAACGCAGTGGGACAGCACCCCAGAAATCGGGAAGACATCAGGAAGCGATGGAACGACCTACGGGGGAAGGTGCGTTCCATGGTATCCAGGCACAACATCGCCGTGCAGAAGACTGGCGGAGGACCCCCACCTCAACCCCCACAATTCACATCATGGGAGGAGGAAGTCTTGAACATCCTGCATCCTGACGGCCTCGCAGGAGTCGGCGGAGGAATGGATACTGGTAAGTTGAAGCTTCAATACTGCTTCCCCCCCACCTGCATGCCAAATCAGACCCCAACCCTCACCCCCATCCTCGACCCCCACCCTCACCCCCACCCTCACCCCCACCACCATCCTCACCCCCACCACCATCCTCACCCCCACCCCCAGCACACCTATTCCCCGCCAATGTCTCACCATCACAACCCACACATCCCAAAACCTAGGCCTGCATGCGTCCACTAAGCATGGACACCCATCACCAAAGCATGCCCAATGCATATACACATCCCCCCCACAAGCCACCCTCACCAAAGCCCCCACACACGAATGCCAGCACTTGGGGACACGGGAACCCACAGATACACCCATATGCCACACATTGAAACTATAACCATACCTCTATACCCCTGCAGGACCCGACCGTCAACACACCGCGGCGGAGGGGCCAGAATTATCCACACCCCCCACCCAAGAGGCCGTCAGCGATGACAGCAGCTCTGTCGATCTGGACACCGATGACCAGCCCGGACCATCGGGGACCTCTGGACAGTCGGTTCCCCTCACACAGGCACAGGCCACTATAGACCCTAACCCCTCTGGGAACACCAGCACAGCTCCCACCCAGCGGGCCCATGCCTCTGTCTCCAGGGCGCGTCAATCTGCGGTGTGTCTACCACTACAGGGCACCCAGGATAACCCACCACCCCAACAACAACAGGGACCTGGGGGCAGTGGTAGTGGGCACACCGGCCAGGGGGCAGAGGCCCAGGGAAACAGGGCAACTCGGCGGGCAGCTGTGCGACAGGGGGGGGAGGAGAGGCCCAGGGAACCCACTCTCCACGAGGTCCTCACCACCATCATGGGAGCATACAACCGCTCCCAGGAGACGATGGCGACGGTACTGGCCCGGTTCCTGGGGATCCAGGTGCTGCAGGAGGAACACTATCGGGGGTACAGGGAGGACATCCGAGCCATCAACACCACCCTGGTTACCATGGTAGGGCTGCTGCAGGACCTCGTAAACAGCAGGGCGGACACTGAACAACACCCAAGGGCCCCTGCCACTAGCCGGGACCAAGAACAGCCATCCACCTCCGCCGGCGCTAGTGGACAGGAGGCCCCCGCACAGCAGCAGCCCACCAGACCCCCACCTCCTGCAGGAGAAGAACCACCCCGCAAGAGGGCCCTGAGATCTCGCAAGACAGAGTAGGATGTCAAGACCCCCGCCAGCAATGGATACCACCTGATGTCATCCCACTGCCCCACATTGTCACCCTCTCCATCCTCGAACTGCCCATGCTCCATCTCTCCACAGGCCTCTGGACAATGCACCTGTGTGACTGTTACTCTGGACTCTGCCATGGACATTCCTTCACCATAGCCCCCACCCACTTGAAACCACCCATCCCATTTTGAGCACTTCAATAAACACCTATTTTGCACCAAAATATCAGGAGTCTGGCTGTGATTTCAATAGATTGTAATTGACATGACAGTGCAAATATGTCCTTGTACATGGTGAAGTCAACAAACAGCTGCCACAAAGCTGTAGTCCATGGGGAAACGAAGCACAGGACTCGTAGTGGGGACCCCAGATCTGAAATAGGGAGGGAAAAGCCAAAACTCAGTCATCATACACTGGGGCAAATAGACAGGCAGCAGAGATGCTGCAGAGTAGTTAACATTTACTAAATTATCTTTGAAATGTTACCTGTGTCCTATTGGAAGTACTGTTCAATGATTCTGTCCCTGTTGTCTGTTTCAGCCCCGTCGTCTTCCTCCTCGTCACTCTCCTCAGGTTCCACCGCTGCCACAACACCACCGTCTCGACCATCCTCCTGCAGGAAAGGCACCTGGCGGCGCAAAGCCAGGTTGTGAAGCATGCAGCAGGCCACGATGATGTGACACACCTTCTTAGGTGAGTACATTAGGGATCCACCGGTCACATGCAGGCAGCGAAACCTGGCCTTTAGGAGGCCAAAGGTGCGTTCGATCACCCTCCTAGTACGCCCATGGGCCTCATTGTACCGTTCCTCTGCCCTGGTCCGGGAATTCCTTACTGGGGTCAGTAGCCACGACAGGTTGGGGTACCCAGAGTCCCCCACTAGCCATACACGGTGTCTCTGTAGCTGTTCCATCACGTAAGGGATGCTGCTATTCCTCAGGATGTAGGCGTCATGCACTGACCCTGGGAATTTGGCATTTACATGCGAGATGTACTGGTCAGCCAAACACACCACCTGGATGTTCATTGAATGGTAACTTTTTCTGTTCCTGTACACCTGCTCCCTGTCTCTTGGGGGAACCAAAGCCACATGGGTCCCATCAATGGCACCAATTACGTTGGGAATATGTCCAAGGGCGTAGAAATCACCCTTCACTGTAGCCAGTTCGCCCACCTCAGGGAAAATGATGTAGTTCCTCACGGATTTCATCAGGGCAGACAACACTCTGGATAACACCTTTGAAAACATGGTCTGAGACATCCCGGAAGCAATTCCCACGGTTGTCTGAAATGACCCACTTGCCAAGAAATGGAGTACTGACATGACCTGCACCAGAGGGGGATTCCCTGTGGGTTGGCGGATGGGGGACATCAGGTCGGGCTCCAGCCGGGCACACAGTTCATGGATAGTGGCACGGTTAAGACGGTAGGTCAGGATAATGTGGCGTTCTTCCATTGTCGACAGGTCCACCAGCGGTCGGTACACGGGAGGATTCATCCGTCTCCTCGCCCAACCCAGCGGACGGTGCCTAGGAAGGACAACATGGAGCACACAGTCAGGCAACCCACAGGTACGTACTCACAGCTAGCACAGTATACGATTCTCTATGCAGTGAATGGCGTGTCTGAGTGGCTATGCAAGGCCTAGGCCTGTGTGACGCAGTTGAAATTGAGCCATGTGGGCCCTGGAAATGGCGGCTGCCTGACCTGTGAAGTGTGACAATGGGATGTGAGGTCAATGCGCTGGCGTGGCACACCGCGGCGGGCGGCGGGCGAAGACCGCGGCGCGAAGCCGCATTGGTTAACATTGAAGCCTATGGGTTTCAGGAGCCAATGGCGAAGGGCGCCGGCGGTGGCGGGACGCACCGCCGCGGTACGCACCGCCGCGGACGTGACCGCCATTTTCTATCTACTTATCCACTTGCGACTTGAACTTTCACAGGAGAGGACCTATACTGCAAGTGTGGCTGTGACCTCGGTCTGGAAGGGACAATGGCTGCTGCGACTGGGGAAAGGGCCCCTGCCTTCACTGGAGAGGAGTTGGAGAAACTTGTGGATGGGGTCCTCCCCCAGTATGCGCTACTCTACGGTCCTCCAGACCAACAAGTGAGTTTAATTCTATCTGGATTTGGGGCCACTGGCTGGCTTGGGGGCCTGGCGGGGATGGGGGGCATGTTGGGCCTGGCGGGGGGCCTGGCGGGGATGGGGGGCATGTTGGGCATGGCGGGGGGCCTGGCGGGGGGCCTGGCGGGGATGGGGGGCATGTTGGGCCTGGCGGGGGGCCTGGCGGGGATGGGGAGCATGTTGGGCATGGCGGGGGGCCTGGCGGGGATGGGGGGCATGTTGGGCATGGCGGGGGGCCTGGCGGGGGGCCTGGCGGGGATGGGGGGCATGTTGGGCCTGGTGGGGGGCCTGGCGGGGATGGGGGGCATGTTGGGCATGGCGGGGGGCCTGGCGGGGGGCCTGGCGGGGATGGGGGGCATGTTGGGGCTGGCGGGGGGCCTGGCGGGGGGCCTGGCGGGGATGGGGGGCATGTTGGGCCTGGCGGGGGGCCTGGCGGGGATGGGGGGCGTTGGGCCACTGGAAAGGAAAATGCTGAGTAACTTGAACGTGGTATTTCTCCCTCCCTGTACGTGTCACATAGGTCCGCGCCCATGAGAAGATCGGGATTTGGCGTGCCATCGCCAAGGAAGTCCGGGCCCTGGGGGTCCACCATCGACGGGGCACCCACTGCCGCAAGAGGTGGGAGGACATCCGCCGCGGGACCAAGAAGACCGCCGAGTCTCTGCTGGGGATGGCCTCCCAACGTAGGCGGGGTGCCTGCCGTCAACTGAGCCCCCTGATGTTCCGGATCCTGGCGGTGGCCTACCCTGATTTGGATGGGCGCGTGAGGGCAGCACAGCAGACACAAGGGGGTGAGTCCAAGCATTATCTACTCTGTTGTTGCGCAGTGGAGGTGTCTGGGTGGGGGAGGAGGGCTGTGGGTCCCCCTAGGCCAGGGCGATATCTGTAGGCTGGGCACCCCCGTAAGCCCCTGTGTCCCCAGCCACCACCCTCAGTAGTGTGTCAGTACAGCCATCCCTGGGCCGTGTCATCCATGGGTGCAGTTGTCAACTCTAGGCGTGTAGGGCATGTTCCACGGAATGCGTAGCGGACCCCAAGTGCGCAACTTAGTGCAGGGGGCATCTGTGTCTGTCATGTCCGCTAACTGTACCGGAGATCCATGTAATCAATATCCCTTTATTTCTCTCTCCCCCCCCCTTTTTGTTTGTCTTTCTGTGCTTGTGTGCATCAGCATCATCAGGCGGAGGAGAAGTGGCATCGGGGCAGGAGGGAGCTGCATCTCACATGGCCCAGGAGGGCCATGCCACAGAGTCAGACTGGACCAGTGAGACGGAGGGCGAGGGGAGCTCCACGACGGGGACGACTGGACCCTGCAGCGACACGGACACGTCCTCGGAAGGGGGCTCCCTTGCGGGGGTGGCACCATCCGTGCCCCCGCCATTACAGGTACAGCCGCCACCCAGCGCACCATCTCCGCCCTCCCAGCAGCCCCTCCGCGTTCGCCCCGTGCCCGCTCTGCCAGGAAGCCGGGCATCTCCTTCGCCCCAGGCACCTCAGGCCCTGCCCCTGTTACCCCCGCTGCCCTCAGTGAGGAGGTCATTGACCTCCTCCGAACGCTCATTGTTGGGCAGACTACCCTTTTGAATGCCATCCAGGGGGTGGAGAGGGAGGTTCATCGCAGCAATGCGTACCTGGAGGGCATTCATTCGGGTCAGGCTGCCCATCAGCGATCGTTCCAGGCTCTGGCCTCAGCACTGACGGCAGCCATTGTCCCTGTCTCCTGCCTGCCTCTACTAACTCCCTCCTCCCAGTCTCCTGTTCCTCTGCCTGTCCCACCCACACCATCAGACCAGCCTGCACACACCTCAACACCCAAGAGAAGCTCATCCAAACATAAGCACCACAGATCACGCAGACATTCACACACGCAACATTCCGATGCAGACATGCCAACAGTCACTACCACCTCTGTGACCCCCACCTCCTCGTCTCCCTCCTCCCTCCCTGTGACGTCTACACTCACACCTCCATTCACCTCACCATCAGCCAGTGTTTCCATCACCAGCACACCCTCCACTCCAGTCCGCACACGTGCAGTCACCACCCCCACTGCCATTTACACGTCCCCTGTGTCCTCTCCCACTGTGTCTGTCACCCCCTCTTCCACACCACACAAACGCAGCCACCCACCCACCCACCCAACAGCCATCCACCTCACGACAGCCTATCCCTCCTGCACCTGCACCCAAAGACAGCAAACGTGACTCACCTACAACCACATCCTCTCCCTCCACTCCCATTCCCACTGTACCTACCACTCTCCATTGTCCCAAGAAGCTCTTCCTCGCCACTACTAACTTCTTTCCTGACCCTGAGCCCCCCCCTCCTTCTCGTCGGGGTAAGAAGAGCACCTCAGCCACCACCAGCCCTGCAGCCCCCTTGACAAGGGTGCAGGGGTATTGGAGCCCGCCAGCCCGCATGTCTGGATCTTCGCCCAGCAGCAAGGGGACAGCCAGCTCACCCCCTGGGAAGAGGAGCAGAAGGCGGAAGGGGCGCCGCAGGAGCCCGCCTTCTACATCCCCCCCGGACACCACCCAGAGACAGTCACCAGCCACAGCTCCAAAGGGAGGAAAGGGCCACAGGCCGACGACTAAGGAGGGCAAGGGCAGCAAGTTGGAGAGGTCAGGCAGCAGGCCTGCTGCCCAGGAGGAGCCCACAACCCCCATAGCCGCTGCCCCGGGAGGAACCGGCACAGCTGCCCCGGGAGAGCCCACCAGCCCCATAGCCGCTGCCCAGGGAGGACCCAGCCCAGCTGGCCAGGAGGGCCCCACCACCCACAGCCCAGGTGGGCAGTGAAGGAGCACCATCCCCGCTGCCCAGGAGGGCACCACCAGGCATTTAGCAGTTGGCCATAGACCGTCCGCCGTCTCAAGAACCGCTGAACTGGGCCCTTCAAGGCAAGAACCGCTGAACTGGGCCCCGCCGTCTCAAGAACCGCTGAACTGGGCCCCGCCGTCTCAAGAACCGCTGAACTGGGCCCTTCAAGGCAAGAACCGCTGAACTGGGCCCCGCCGTCTCAAGAACCGCTGAACTGGGCCCCGCCGTCTCAAGAACCGCTGAACTGGGCCCTTCAAGGCAAGAACCGCTGAACTGGGCCCCGCCGTCTCAAGAACCGCTGAACTGGGCCCCGCCGTCTCAAGAACCGCTGAACTGGGCCCCGCCGTCTCAAGAACCGCTGAACTGGGCCCTTCAAGGCAAGAACCGCTGAACTGGGCCCTTCAAGGCAAGAACCGCTGAACTGGGCCCCGCCGTCTCAAGAACCGCTGAACTGGGCCCCGCCGTCTCAAGAACCGCTGAACTGGGCCCCGCCGTCTCAAGAACCGCTGAACTGGGCCCTTCAAGGCAAGAACCGCTAAACTGGGCCCCGCCGTCTCAAGAACCGCTGAACTGGGCCCTTCAAGGCAAGAACCGCTGAACTGGGCCCCGCCGTCTCAAGAACCGCTGAACTGGGCCCCGCCGTCTCAAGAACCGCTGAACTGGGCCCCGCCGTCTCAAGAACCGCTGAACTGGGCCCTTCAGGGCAAGAACCGCTGGCCCTTTGGCAGACGTGGCAGGGCAGGATCTATCTCGGGCAGGGCTGCAGGATGTCCTCTGGCCAACTTGCCTCCTCCAGTGGCAGTGGGGTCTGTTATGGACTGTATGGACTGTGGCTTTGCTCTCCCCAGGATGGCCCAGTGGGCAGGCCACCCACTGTATGGACTGTTTGGACTGTGGCTTTGCTCTCCCCAGGATGGCCCAGTGGGCAGGCCACCCACTGTATGGACTGTTTGGACTGTGGCTTTGCTCTCCCCAGGATGGCCCAGTGGGCAGGCCACCCACTGTATGGACTGTATGGACTGTGGCTTTGCTCTCCCCAGGATGGCCCAGTGGGCAGGCCACCCACTGTATGGACTGTTTGGACTGTGGCTTTGCTCTCCCCAGGATGGCCCAGTGGGCAGGCCACCCACTGTATGGACTGTTTGGACTGTGGCTTTGCTCTCCCCAGGATGGCCCAGTGGGCAGGCCACCCACTGTATGGACTGTATGGACTGTGGCTTTGCTCTCCCCAGGATGGCCCAGTGGGCAGGCCACCCACTGTATGGACTGTTTGGACTGTGGCTTTGCTCTCCCCAGGATGGCCCAGTGGGCAGGCCACCCACTGTATGGACTGTATGGACTGTGGCTTTGCTCTCCCCAGGATGGCCCAGTGGTCATGGAGTCCCCTCGTGGATCTGGCGTCGTGTACTCAAGTGGCTGAGGTGCCCCCCCTTCCCTTCCCCCTGAGGTGCCTGTCCTATTTTCTTTCTGATGCCCCTGCAGTGTTCTCTCCGTGGAGTTCTTGTCGTGGGACTGGGCCTTGCCCCTTTGCACAGGACCCCTGTGATCCACGGACAGTGGTTGGACTACATTTAGTAGCTGTATATATTTTGTACATAGTTTATTTATTTTTTGGGATTAATGGCGTACATATTTCAATATATCTGCCCGTTTATGATCTCTTCTTTTGGTCTTTGCATTATTTCGGAGGGGGGTGGTTTGTGGGTTGTGACAGTGATCTGTGGGAATGCATTGATGTGTGTGTTGTAGTGGGTGTGGGTGGGTGGGTGTGTGCCGGTAATCTTTTCCCTCCCCTGTGTCGTAGGTGCAGTACTCACCGATGTCTTCCGCGCCGCCGGGCGTGCTCCTGGTATATGAGGAGGAATAGGAGTGCGGGGATGACCTGTAACTCTGGCTCCATACTGCCGGAATCTCGCGTGGAGTGCGTAGAGGTGAGCGTTTTCCCGTTCGTAGTCTGTTTCCGCCGTGTTCTTATCGGCGGTGCTCCCGCCCCGGAAAAGGTGGCAGATTGGTGGGTCGTAATAGGGTGGGCGGTACTTTGTCTGCCTCCGGGCTGTTGGCGGGAACCGCCGCGCTGTTTGTTTGTACCGCTGTGGCGGTCGGAGTGTTAAGTTGGCGGGCTGTGTTGGCGGTTCCCGCCAGGGTCAGAATGCCATTTTTAATACCGCCGGTCTGTTCGCGGTCCGACCGCCGCCTCTCCGCCGACCGCCAAGGTCAGAATGAGGGCCTATATGCCATTGTACTCTGCATCACTGCATTCTATGCCACTCTATTCTACTCTACACTACTATACTCTGCACCACTGCTCTCTGTGCTACTTTACTTTGCAATACTCTATGCCACTGCACTCCAAGCCAGTGCACTCTTCAACACACTATGATACACCACTGTCCTCTACGACAGTCTACTATGCAGCACTGCATTCTCTGCCACTGATCTCTGTGCCACTCTACTCTACACCACTGCATGCTACTCCGCACAACTCTACACCACTCTACGCCAGTACACTCTATGCCACTACACTCTACATCACTCCATTCTACGTACCTGCATTCTGCCTTGCACCATTCCACTCTATGTTCCTTCACTCTAAGACACTCTGCTCTGCCATCCTGCACTGTCTGCCGCTGAACTCCACGCCACTCTTCTCTGCCATTCTGCACTCTAAGCCATTGCACTCTACTCTGCACCACTCTATGCCACTCTACTGCACTCTATGCCATTGCACTGTACTCCGCTGCACTCTACACCACTCTACTCTGCATCGCTCCACTCTACACCAGTCCACTCTAAGCCACTCCAATCTACCCTGCACTACTGCACTCTATGACCCTGCTGTCTATGCCACTGCGCTCTACGCCATTGCACTCTACTCTGAAACAATCTACTCTACACCACTGCTCTCTGCGCCACTCTGTTCCACTCTGCGACATTCCACTTTATTCCACTCCACTCTACGCTTCTCCAGGCCACTCTATTCTACGCCACTGCACTCTATGCCACTGCACTGAATGTGAATGCACTCTACATCACTTTACTTAAAACCAATACAATCTTCACCACTGCACTCTACACCACTCTACTCTAAACCATTCCACTCGACATCACTTTACTTTGCACCACTCTATATCACTAAACTCTACACAGTGCACTATGTGCCACTCTACTCTGCATCACTCTACTCTGCACCACTCTAATCTGTGCCACAGCACTCTGTGCCTCTGCACTCTACTATGCACTACTCCTGGCCACTCTACACCAATGTACTCTATGAGACTGCACTGTACACCACTTCACTCTTCACCTCTGTACTCTACTCTGCACCACTCTACTCTATTGCACGCCACTCTATGCCACTCTACTCTGCAACACAGCAATCCATGCCACTGCACTCTACCCTTCGCCACTGCACTCTACCCTGCACCACTCTACTCTGTGATACTTCACCCTACTCGGAAACAATCTACTCTACGTTACTGCATTCAAATCCATTCTGTGCCCCTCCACTCTCTGCCACTGCACTCTACTCCACTCTCCTTACTCTGCACCACTCTTCTCTACACCACTGCACCCTGTGTCACTTCACTTTACTCCAAAACAGTCTACTCTACTGCATTCTACGCCACTGTACGCCCTGTGCCAATCCACTCCACTCCGTGCCACTGCACTCAATGCTGTGCCACTCTACTCTACACCCATATATTCTGTGCCAGTGTGCTCTACGCCAATCTACTCAAAACCAATGCACTCTATGCCACTACGTTCTGCGCCAGCTACTTTGCACCACTGCACTCTACACCATTGTTCTCTACTCTTCACTGTATGTCACTGCATTCTCTTCCACTCTATACCATTGTGCTCTACATCACTACACTCTGTCCCACTTTGTTCTACTCTCAACCACTGTAATCTACACCACTGCTCTCTGCACCACTCTATTTTACGCCACTGCACTCTTTGCCACTACAGTTTATGACACTCTACTCTGCAAGACTGCACTCTCCCACACTGAACACAGCGCCACTGTAGTCTGCACCACTCCACTCCATGCCACTGCACACTATGCCACTCTACACTATTGTGCTCTATGTCACTGCACTCTATGCCGCTCTATTCTACTCTGCACCACTGTACTGTACACTACTACTTGCTCCACCACTCCACTCTATGCCAGTGCACTCCATGCCACTGCAATCTGTGCCGCTGCACTCTACGCATTGCACACTGCTCTATTCTGCACCACTTAACTCTACACCGCTCTACTTGACTCTGTGCAAATGCACTCCATGCCACTACACTCTACACCACTTTACTCAATACCATTGCACTCTACATCATTCTACTCTACACCTCTGCACTCTACCCTGCACCTCTCCACTCTACCCTGAACCACTCCACTCTGCGCCACGTCACTCTACTCTGAAACTATCTACTTTATGCCACTGAACTCTATGCCAATCTACTCTGCACCACTCTACATCACTGCACTTTGCGCCAGTGCCCTATACACCACTTAACTCAAAGGCACTCTATGCCTTTCTACTCTGCACCACTGTACTTTACACCACTTGACTCTAGGCCACTCTACTCCACTCTTCGATACTCCACTGTATGGCGATGCATTAAAATCTACTTCACTCTGAGACTCTACAACAATGTGTGCTACTCCGCTCTACAACAATCTGTGCCACTCTACAACAGTACTCCACTCTACGATGCTCTATGCAACTTCCTCTATGCCACTCCAAGCCACTTTACTCCACACAACTCTACAACACACTACTCCACTCCACTACTCTATTCTGTGCCACTCCACTTTATGCTACTCAATTCTACAACACGCCTCCAGTCTATGCCATTCCACTCTCTTACATCGCTCCACTCCATGCCACTCTAAGACAGTCTTCTCCATTCTCCGCCACTCTATCATGGAACACTTATTCACTCTATGCAACACCCTCTATGCCACTTCACTCGCTCTACACCACTTCAAGACATTCAGCGGCACTCCAATCTTCAACACTTTACTCTGACACTCACCTCCACTCTGCACCTCTCAACTCTACTCCGCTCTATGCCCTTCCACTCTATGACACTCTACTCCTTCCACAACACTTCAAAACACTCTACACCACTCCACAACACTTCATGACACTCCCCTCCGACACTCCCCACCATTACACTCCACTCCACTCTACTTTACAACACTCGACTCCACACCACTTTCCTTTACTCCACTAACCTTTAGCCAAGCTGAACAACAGCCACACTGCTGTACAACATTGCTAAAACATATTGTCAAGGCTAATAGCTCTTGCATAGGCGAGACCTATTAAGTTTGCCAGTGCGTGTTTATTTTTAAACTTAGGTCCGATGTACTAAGGGTAAACTACAAAGTTGTTGCTGTTTTGGTACCCACCAACTTCTTTGCCACTTCAGCTTCCTATTCTATGACTGATATATTAATTTGTCACATCCCAACATGCGCATTTGCACGGAGCCTCAAAATTTCCTGTGAATATTTGTAATACAGGAGTCCTTTTGCAACTCTCTGCAAATAAAATGGTGGTGCCCTGCAAGGGATAATAGACCTATTTTCCTACATTCACTGAATGCTTTCTGTAAAAGCAGTCTTTGGGCCTGATTACGACCTTGGCGGATGGGATACTTCGTCACAAACGTGTCACATTTCACATCCGCCCTAATATATCCTATGGAACCTGTAAAAAGGCAGGCGGGATATCCATCACGTTTGTGATGGAGTATCCCATCCGCCAAGGTTGTAATCAGGTCATTTGTCTTGATATGGACGGGGTTGGTTTTGCTTTCAAAAATATAAGTTGGCATTCAGTGAATGACTTTGTGGAGAGCATGCTTTCGTTCCCTGGACCACAGTCTGCTCCCACCAATGCCCCGAACAGGCATTCACAGCAGCTTCCACTTTGCAAAGCACCACTGGCTTGGAAGGATCAGTATTTCATCAAATGGTTTGTGATTGTAATTTTGATCACAAATTACTGCGACCTAGGAAGGGGAAATAGTGTTTTTTTATACCCCCTCCTTTTCATTTCACAGTCAGTCATAAAGGACATTTTGTATGTTGAAAAGTTATTTCTGACTTACATTGTTTTCTTCCTACATTGAATCTTGCCTGTTTACTGTTAGGAAACCTGTGATTTGGTGAAATGCATGCTTTGAGACCACAAAAAAGCTGAGCACATCTATCTCTTAATCTCAAATGTTCACAAAAGTGATGTATGCCTTTCCGTTATTTTTGGGAACACTCATCCTTGCTAGTGTTTCTCTACCCTCTTCTAAGGCCCTTGATTTCTAAACAAATTGTGCATTTGTCAAAAGTCGTTAATGTCGCTGAAGCTACATTCAATTAAATATATTTGTTTTTATACCGCTATTGTTTACAGTTTAATTTGCTGCGCCATTTTTAAGCTGACCATATTTCCAGTGTTTATTAGTTGGGCTTTTAATAGTCTACTGACCCAGCCAGTGCTTTGTAGCAATTGCTACGCTCTTGCATGGTTTAACATTGTTCAGTGCCCTTTTATGTAGCGTATTATACCATGTTTCTAATGCATCAAAGGCCAATAGAAACCACCCAGACGCTTGCCAGGCAGACTGCATTTCATGTCCAACATGTCTTGTTCAGTCTTCCTTTTGAGCCATCTGTTGCTGAACTTGACCACGTGGCTCATGAATACCTCAATGTAGGAATTTTAACCTGCTTTTGGACTGCCTGCATTTTCTGAAAGAGGCAATGTATCCTGTGTCAATATTTGTATTGTCGCCCCTGTGATGAAACGGGGACGCGTACACTAGCATGTCATTTATGCTGCAAGGAGTGTTGTGGATGCAACTCCTCCTTGTTTGCAATTATGTTGTGGCCCGCGGGTCATGTTTTAAAATATAATAAATTAAGCGTGGCAAGCGGGCTTGGTCAGAAGGAGTGAAACACGGCGGGACTGCGACCACGACCGATGGGCTATCGCTGTTACATAAAACAGTAGTGAGCATTGTCTTACTTGCATCGCAAATACAATAAAGTAACACGCAACAACACTTCACCTGTTATCGTGTCGACGAACACGACACACTTAGGGTCTAGAAAACCCTGTTGATCCAGGAATGTGCAAGAAGAGAGGGTGCTTCTGTATATTCATGACTTACAGGAAATCACTTCTTAGACATAATTTTTCACTGTGCATTGAGTTTTTAGAAAGCCTAAAGGAAGCCTTACCTCTAGACATAAGACCTCCATCCCTTCTTGGGCACTTCTTTTTAACTTATAGACAAATCCGACAATTCCAGTCAAGATTTATTGTGCCTTATTCTAATTATCTGTGGGTGAATGTCCCCCCCTATCTCACGTTGCTTGTGCTTGTTATTTTTTGTTATATCATATAATTTTTGCTCCTAGAAAATTGTATTTCTTTGCCTCTTACTCAGTGACCTCAAACCAGCTAACTTAATAGATTATAAATCTCATATAATTAAAACTAAGTGCGACATTTCTCTCATACTTAGCAGGCGAGACCTCCTTTTTAAGAAAACCGTTTTTTCCATTACAGAAATCTAGAACCTCTGACTTCTTGCTCTGTGTACTCAGAGTTAGGCTTCACCATCAAGACCACCTTTCTTGTGACCCTGAATTCCCATCCTCCTGCTGATTGAAGCCCTACTGCTCTTTGTTTCTACTGGCCTGTGCCCTTAAAGGTTTCACACTTTCTTGTGTTCTGTGTTCCTTATTTTTTAACTGGGATACTTCTGTCTAATTCATTTACTCTGGTTTAAGGTTTATATTGTTTTAACATATCTTCTCAATTTCTTCCATAATATCTACCTGATCTCCATGCCTATAGTGTGATATATATATATATATATATATATATATATATATATATATATATATATGTATATCTATATATATCTATAAAGAGCAACAGGATGGAATAATTTCAGCAAAACTCGGTAACTGTGCTTTGAATTCGCCTACCAAGGTTTTCAAATGTGCCTTAATGTGTGTTTGGCTGCAGCAATCTACTAAGACAGAAATTATTGTCTACTAAAAATGTAATATAAATGTGCAGGACTGCCACTACCAGGATGCATTGTGTAACTCACCAGAGCATTGAATCAACTAATCAGGGGCCTGCAATTATTTGCTCAACCCAAGCATTTGGCCTGTGACCAAGGACGAGATGTCTGTAACGGGTAAGGCCTGAAAAATGTGTAAAGAATTCTTTGTATATTACTGGCATTGCTGCTTTCCAAAATAAACTGCAGCCTGTTGAGAGTGCATGTTTGTCTGGAGGACAACTTTGTTTTGCACATAATTAACTGCCTGTCCAGCCATGAAAGCAGCACCACTGCTGACAGAAAGCAGGTCTGTGTGACTTTTTACATCGTCATAAAAAGAGCAACAGGATGGAATCATTTCAGCAAAACTCTGTAACTGTGATTTGAATTCGCCTACCAAGGTTTTCAAATGTGCTGTAATGTGTGTTTGGCTGCAGCAACCTACTAAGGCAGAAATGATTGTCTATTAAAGATGTAATATAAATGTGCAGGACTACCACTACCAGGATGCATTGTATAACTCATCAGAGCATTGAATCAAGTAATCAGGTGCCTGCAATCATTTGCTCAACCCAAGCATTTGGCCTGTGACCAAGGACGAGATGTCTGAAACGCGTGAGGCCTGGAAAATGTGTAAAGAATTCTTTGAATGTTACTTGCTTTGCTGCTTTCCAAAATAAACTGCAACCTGTTGAGAGTGCTCTTTTGTCCGGAGGACAACTTTCTTTTGCACATAATTAACGGCTTGTCCAGCTGTGAAAGCAGCACCACTGCAGATAGAAAGCAGGTTTGTGTGACTTTACTACATAATCATATAAAGAGCAACAGGATGGAATAATTTCAGCAAAACTCGGTAACTGTTCTTTGAATAATATAAAAATGCAGGACTACCACTACCAGGATGCATTGTGTAACTCACCAGAGCATTGAATCAAGTAATCAGGTGCCTGCAATCATTTGCCCAACCCAAGTATTTGGCCTGTGACCAAGGACGAGATGTCTGAAACGCGTAAGGCTTGGAAAATGTGTAAATAATTATTTGAATGTTACTGGCTTTGCTGCTTTCCAAAATAAGTTGCAACCTGTTGAGAGTGCGCTTTTGTCTGGAGGACAACTTTGTTTTGCATATATATATATAGATATATGTATATATATATATATATATCAGTGATTAATATATGGTTATGTTCCACAGACTGGTCGGTTCAGTACCACTGACTGTGGCTTCAATACTCTTTTATCTGATAGAGACTTCTTGCCACAGATTCCTTACCAGGTGTCAGACTGAATCCAGGAATCTTTTTTGAGCAGTACCCCTGTGCATTGGTAGGTGGTGTTGTTCGGCTCATGTGGCATCGTCTGCGCCTGAAGTGAGGTTCATGGTGCCTATATATGGGCCACTCCGGCGCGCTGACGTCAGTTCTTTTCTTTCTGCACCAGTCAGCACAGATCTGAAGAGAACTACCCCGTCAGTCACTTTTTAACAGAGCTTTTTTCCACTTTTGTCAGAGCTTTTTTGAGAAGTTTTCTCCTGATGTGGCAGGAATGTCATCTAGGAAGGCCCGCTTCAAGTCCTGTTGTGCCTGTCACCGATCATTGTTGGTGATGGATCCGCACCTTGTTTGCATCTGGTGCCTTAAGCACAACCACGACATGAAGACTTGCGTTGACTGCAGTGTAATGAATCCGGAGGTCTTGAGAGAGCAGTCCTTCAAGCTCCTGGCGATTTGACGTGTAACGCCACAACAGTCTCAGTATCGGTTAAGAGGAAGGTCTTGGGATCGGTCGCGTTGTTCAAGATCTTCATTGCACTCAAAGTCGTCGGGTCAAGAGTAAAAAGAGTAAAAAACCAAAGAGGTGTTTGACTTTACCCTGTCAGTCGAAGTCATCCGACGAGGGAGCAATGTCATTCGAGACCTGGCTTCATGGGTCAGCCTTCTCCTGGGCCGGCTCTGTGCCACCCCCAGTTTCCGGGAGCCAGAGCGACCCCTGCCCAACTATGAGTTTTATGAGGCTGTATAACTCATATTTGAGCTGCTCGTTCCCTTCGGTGCACCTTCATGCCCTGTCGGTTCGGGAGCGGCCTCTACTGGTTCCCAGCCGGCGGGTCCCATCATAAGCGTAAGCTGGGCCCCTTTGATATACTGATGGCTATGGACTGGCACCGGTCATAGCACCTCTACCTTCCCTGGCACTGGTCCCAATGCCAATGCTTCAAGTGGCGTCATCCCAATTCTCATCTGTGACTTCGACACAGTGCCAAAGAGGGGTTGAACGATGCCAGCTCTGGTGCTGACTGGAGCCATGCCTCCCAGGTCAGATCCCAAGCCCTATTCCTATGTGCTGGACTCGGGCTAGAGTGGGAGGGGTCACTGAACCCTGAAAAATACCAGTCCCTAGATGCCCAGGGCTCAAAAAATGTACTCAACCACTCAGTTTTATTTTATCAGGTCAAGCTATTTTAGATTCCACTCGACCTTCTGGCGAGTGGACAAAGAACAAGTGTTCTGTTAAGTCAGAAAGTGAATAAGCAATTAAGATGCCTTTAACTCTTATTTTTGTCACATTTGCTCTGTGTTCAGAGTCAGTTTGTCTTCTTGCTGTGCAAATACTTTTCCTTGTGACTGCAGAGTTCCAGGCTTTTGTAAGGTGAACTGTCTGACCTATGTGAAATGAAAGGCTTTTGGTATCAGGTTTTTCCCAACACACAACATTTATATAACTAAGCCAACCTTTACAAACATTTCAAAATATATCTCAGTAGCTGTGAGAGACCATTTTTTTGTACTTCTGTGTGATGAAAAAAATATTTTAATAGGATGAAAAAAAAGTCAGAACACTTTACTTGGTGATGTGCAAATGATAAATGTTTTCGGAAACCCAATTTTCACAGATTATAGTTAATACACTAGTTTTAACAGTAAACCTGCAAGTTAGTGAGAAGGTTTTTGGACATTTCTTGGAAATTTACTGTCTGTAAATGACAGTGCCCTACCACATCATGCTTTGGTAATATATTTATTAAAAGTGAGTGTTTAAACATAAACTGAGAAACATTCCTGCCCTGACGGCAAAGTTATTAGTAAACTAAGAGGCAAGTCATGCATGGATCATGTGTACCCCATATGTGGGCTAGATTTATTATACATGAAGCAAACGTTTGGTGTATTTATTCAAACAAAAGAGTATTTGTTACAGCACAAATGCAGAACTCACATATTTGAAGGTGCATTCATATGTGAGAATGAAGAAAAAGGCGACTGTAAAATACAATATTTGCCTAGGATCACACAATTTGAGACCCGTTTCCGGGTCAAGTACATTACAGTTAGGTCAAGTAGATTATTCAGGCTACTGGACCTGCAAGTCTAGTAGCATTTTTATGGTTTTTCGAGGCCTGATACCAGCTTGAAATGATGTGAGGATCTGGCAGACGCCGGTAGATTGGATACTTTCCCAGATACTGCCATGGCCTGTCTCCTACTGTGGATACAGAGAAGGGAACCTCTGTCGCAGTGGTGGTGAGAAGGGTCACTGAGGTCCTTGAACTTCAGTTTCCTTCAGTGGCAGTCAAAACTAATGTATTGACGGAGGTGCTTGAGCCAGGAGAGTCCCCCTCAGAACTGCTGCTCCCTTTCAATGAAGCCCTCACGGGTGTCCTCCCAGTATCTTTTCCAAAACCTGCATATGGGCTCCTGTGGACAGGATGATTCCCAGTTTCCTAACCCAACAGCCTACTCGGGAGAGCTTGGTGGTCCAAGCCTCAACCTCCTGCGTAAGTCCTGGCTAATTCCTAATCACCCCACCAGACAAGAAATCTAAGAGCCTGGACACCTCAGTAAAGAAAATGTTTCCTTCTGCCAGCCTGGCACTGTGGTCCATGAACACAGTGTGACTTTTGGGCTGCTGTTCCCACGCACTGTAGGGTACAGTTGTGCAGGTGCTGCCACTGGTGCTGCTAATAGCCCTGGAGGAGGCCCAGGCTATAATCTCCCAAGCGGTTGCTGACAGGACAGTTGCAGCCGGGGCAATGACGACTTGCTAGGTGGAGCGGTTTCGTTGATGGCGGCCTTACGGTGCCACATCCGGCAGAGGACGACTGGCTTTTCAGGGGATGTCCAAACATCGCATATGGACATTTCCTTTGATGGCACCTGTCTCTTCGGTGACAAGGCGGACTTAGCACTGTAGCGCTTCAAGGATTGTATGGCTACAGCCAAATACTTGTGCCTCTCCATGGCCCCTCGCCATCCCCAATCCACCTTTTGCTCCTTTTATGGCCATGGGAAGTGGCTTCCAGCTATGTCTTTACATGCCCAGCCATCACTGCACACAAGCTTCCCAGCTTCTGCATGGCTGAGGAGACGGTACCCACAGACCTCGTAGGTCAGGGTGTTAGGGTTTGTGCACAGCAAAGAGCATGTCCCCTCTCACTGCACTAGTGGGTTCTGTAATAGCTCCCTTTTAAACTTACTATTGAAAGCCTTTCTTGTTATCTCACCTTCCCCCCCCCTAGGCTTCTGTGTATGTTGTTTAATGTGCCGTTTTGTTTACACATTGGGCCTTGCTCTTACCGAGGCTTCTTTAAAACACTCCTCCCTAGGCCATGTGTTAATTCAACTCATTTGTATAATAACTGAAACTCTGCACACCTTTCAAGAACATGTGCAGCATGTGAGGACCACACCCAGCCCTTCAAACCACACCCAGCTCTTCGAACCACACCCAGCCCTGTCTATAAAAGGCAGCCCCCGAGCCTCACCCAGTGCTTGTGCTCGTCTACCTCCCGCTTACCTGAGACCAGATCCCTCGGCGCTGGCACTCCTGCTCTCTACAGACTTTCATTGGCTTCAATGGGTGCAGCTGCTGGCTCTTCCTTCCTCCATTTTCCGGTTACTCCTTGCCTCAGCCTCTCTCCTACAAGCAACCTGCAAAAGAGAAAGAAGACAAGGTTAGACTGATCAGTATCTCTTGCCAGCAACAAGTAAGTGCAAAACTTTTTATTACCTGAAAGAACTTTGACAACAATTTCTGGATTCGTGTATAGACAATTTGAAACAAGATACCTTCCACGAACATTGTGATTCAAACTCTTTGTTACAAGAATACTTTGCGGAACTTTGTGAAGCAAACATTTTTTTTATGGAACTTTTAAGAATTGAACAGTGAAAACCATTAACAGCAAGACAAACAGTAAATCAAGGACTTGCACAAATTACATGCTGTATTTTGATGTAAAAGTACAGTATTTGTTTTATAATAGATTCTGGAAATATGGGAAAAGTGAGTCTGCTATTGGGAGTTTAGGCTTTAGTTATATTAAGATGAATGTTAGATATTGGTAATTCTGATAACGGTATTTGTTTAATGTTTTAGAAGCTTTACAGCAATAGAAAGCACATCCCAGAGTAGTAACACATTCCAAACCTGGAAACTAGAGACCAGGATCCAAGAGGTACTTTTAGAAGAGAATTTCTAATAAATAAAGGGATAGTCAGGAACCCATTTAGGAATAGGTTGTACTTATCTGTTCTTTGTTTATGTTTCATTAGGCACCAGTTTCTACAGAAGTCAGAAAGGGCCGCAGATTTGTGCAGCACTTCAACAGTGGAAACGCAAGAACGGTGTTGTCTCTGTATTTTATTTTATCCACTTCCCCCCTTCCCTTGAGCTTCTGTTCTTAGTGCACTGTTTTAAAAACTAGTGTGCTGGAACAAGCAGTTTCAGGGTGGGGTCGGATTGTCTTCAACCTCCATCAGAACTGAACAAGGACTCAGGTGAGCTGGGCTTTGACACAGGGCAGCCAGAGGTCGGACCAGTCCACCACTTCCCCGGCAGCCACAGCCTCCAAATCCCTTTAGTTTGGCCTTATTCCATCACGGGCACCCAATGGGAGACAGGATATGCCCTTACCTGCCCCACTGGCAGTCTATAACATCAGACCAGTGGGTCATTCAAATGTCCGAAGGGGCGAATCCCTCTCTTTCGTGGCCTCCCCTCCACCTATGCCAACCACTTGCAAAAGGCTGATGGAGGACCACCTCTCCTTCCTCTGCCAGAAAGTGACGACTCCGTTGGCCAAGGGACCATAGAGAGGGTGCCAATGCCAGAAGCAGCTCATGGTTGCTATTCCCACTACTTTCTGGTGCCCAAGAAGGAAAGAGGCATTTGTCCTTTCTTAGACTTGTGCCCTCTCAAGTTCTTCCTTAAGAAGGAGAACTTAAAAATGCTCTCAAGCTCACTCAAAATCTGTCTGCCCTGGGCCTAGGACACTGGATGGTAGTGCTTGCTTCCATATTCCTTTCCTGCCTGCCCACAGGCATTACCAGTGGTTCGTGGCAGGCCACATGCACTTTCAGTTCACCTTGATTGCCTTTGGCCTTACCAGCTTCCTTTAGGAGGCCACCAATGTGATGGTTGTGGTTGCAGCTCATCTGCGGGGATCAGGTGTGTCAGACTTCCCCTATCTCGACGACTGGCTGTTGATGGAGGGCTTGATCCAGGCTGATGTCTCCCACCTCCAGACTACAGCAGACCTCCTGCACTCGCTGGGATTCAATATCAAGGTGTTGAATTCTCACTTGACTCCCTCTCATATGCTTCCTTTCATTGGAGCTGTTCTAGACATGGTGCAGTTTCAGGCTTATTCTCCTGAATGGCGAGTGCAGGATATTCAGGCTATGATTCTGATGTTTCAGCCTCTATCCTGGATTTCAGTGAGACTGTCTTTTATCCTGCTGGGCTGCATGGTCTCCTGCATCCTGCTTGTGACACATGCCCGCTGGCATATTCAGGCTCTGGAGTGCGATCTGAAGTTCCAGTGGACACAGCATCAGGGGAATCTCTTTGCTATGGTCCAGATCATGAGTGGAAATGCAAAAGATATGCAGTGGTGGTTAACAAACCAAGAGTCAGTAGCAGACCCCTCTCCCTTTCCCAATCACATCTGGCAGTGGTGACTGATGTATCACACCTGGGATGGGGCGGCTATCTGGGAGAGGTAGAGATTAGAGGCTTCTGGCCTCCGGTGGAATCCGGACTCCACATCAACCTACTGCAGCTCTAGGTGGTCCTGCTGGCACTGAAAGCCTTTCCCCCAAGGGAAGGCTAGTGCAGGTGTTCACGGACAACACCACAGCCATGTGATACTGTAACAAACAGGGTTGGTTGGGGTTATGGACCCTTTGTTAAGAGGACCTGCATCTCTGAATATAGCTGAAATGTTAGGAGATATCCCTGATAGTGCAACCCTTGGCGGGCTCTCTGAAGGCCTTAGGAGATTAAATCAGTCAAAAATGCCTAGCGGATCACAAATGGTTTCTCCATCTGGAGGTGGTGCAAGGACTGTTTCAGTAGTGGAGAGAGCCCTGGTTAGATGTGCTTGCCACCACCAAGAACATGCAATGTCAGCAGTTCTGCGTGCTGGTGTTTCCAAGGCGGCTCTCACTCAGAGATCCTATGTGTCTTGAGTGGCTCTGAGACCTCCTATACGCCTTTCCGCCCGTATCACTCCTCTCCAGAGTTTTCAAGAAGATCTGAAACTACTGAGCTCAAGTCATAGTTGTGGCTCTGAACTGGGCTCAGAGAGTATGGTATCTTGACCAAGCTGTTGAGCATGGCGAATTGGTCCTCCAATCAGGCTGCCCCTTCGAGAGGATCTTCTGCCGCAGCAGGGGAGGGCTCTCACCTGAACCTCTCAAGGCTCCGCCATCATGCAATAGAGATTGAGCGGCAACAGTTGACAACTTTCAACCTTCTACTTGAACTCTGCTGTGTCATCTTGGCAGCCAAGTGTCCATATACCAAGATTATATATGCCTGCCGTTTGAGCAGGTTTGTGGCATGGTGTGCAGAGGAACAGTGACGTCCCTCTATTCTTGCCTCTCTCAGGGCCTTCTGTTTATTCTTTCTCTCGCCCAGCAGGGTTCTGCTCTGGGCAATCCAAAGGGCTATCTTTCAGAAATTTCAGCCTTTTTGCAGCTGCTTGATCAACCTTACACTTTTCTGATATGCACTCCGTTTGAGCCGCTACATAATTGTCCCATCATGCTACTTCCCATCAAGACAGCGTTCTTCATGGCAATGACATCAGCCCGGAGGATCAGTGATCTTCAGGCCTTATCATCAAAGCCTCCATATCCAATGATCAACGCAGACAATCTGGTCCTGCATACTAGGGCCTCTGTTTTGCTGAAAGTTGCCCCCCAATTTCATATAGCCCAATCCCTCTCCTTGCCTACATTTTATACCTGCCATATCCCTCCAAAGAAGAGGAGTGACTTCACTGTCTGGGCCCAAAAAGAGTGTTGTCCTTCTACCTTCACCGCATGACAGAGTTCCGGGTTGATGACTAGCTCTTCTTGGCTATGTGGAAGCAAAGAATGGAAAGGCGCGCAGAAACATGTACACAAACCATAAGATGGCACCAAGCTACAATACTAAGGGGGTCATTATGAACCCGGCGGTGAGTGGTAATGTGGTGGCAGTTCCGCCAACAGGCTGGCAGTTCATACTGCCACATTACGAGAATGGCTGCAGCCAAGCCGCCTCTTCTCCACTCATACCGCCATGGCGATATCAGCCACCGTGCCGGAGATGTCAGTCGCCAGCCCGGCGGTCGGCATAGTACCGCCGGTGGCATTTTGATCCTGCCTACCACCATGGTTTTTGTGGCGTTAGTAACACCACAAAAACCATGGCGGTAGGCTCTACCAGTGACAGGGAATTCCTTCCCTGTCACCAGTAAGCGGCTTCCCCACCCCCCTCAACACCCACCTGATGCCCCCCACCACCCCATCCATCCAAACCTCCCCCTTCCGATCCTCTCACTCCCCCACCCCTTCCGATCCTCTCACTCCCCCTTACATGCACACACCCACAGACAAGCACCACACATACACCCAATCACTCACGCTGGCATACACGCATTCATACATGCATACTTCCAGTCATGCTCACACACATTCTTACACACATTCACATTGACATGCAGACATGCACTCACTTCACCATTCTTATATGCATTCACTCACATGCATACACCCACAAACAAAACTACACACACAGACGCATTCACACACACTCACACATTCATGCACCCAACCACACACACAACACCCCAGAAGCCTGCCAGAAGCCTGACTTACCTTGTTCTAGGAGGTCTTCCAGCAGGGAACGGGAAGAGGCGCTGCTACTGCCAGCAGCGCCCACCAGCAAAACACCGCCAGACCCTTCTTGTGGCGGACGTCCGGCAGTGATCATAGTATGGTGGACGGATGGTAGCCACGGAGATGGTATTTTGGTGCCCGTCACCGCGGCGGTAGGCGGTTTTTACCGCCAATGACATAATGAGGGCCTAAGTGTATTGTGTTGTCAGGAGGCCACCAATTCTAACTCCCTGTTTACTTTCACTTTGAGATATTAGAGATGAACAAAATTCTGGTGCATCCTGGAGTTCCTTGCCCCAGCCACTATTGTGCCAGAATATCTTTGGGCCAGGTTTAGAGTTTGGCAGAGGGGTTGCTCCATCACAAACGTGATGGATATCCCACTTGCCGTATTGCAAGTTCCAAAGTCCATAATGGAATTATAATACAGCAAATGGGATATCTGTCACGTTTGTGACAGAGCAACCCCCATGGCCAAACTCTAAATCAGGCCCTTTGTTTTTATATGACTGACATAAACAATGTTTATTAAACTATTGCCTACTTGAGTTAATAATAGACTATATATACCCAATGGGATAATTATTTTGTAAATAATAGTTAGAAAACAATATTCAAAAAAAGTAATCTATAGAAATATCCCAAACGCTTACAACCCTTCCTACATTGAGCTTTTTTTGTCCCTTCATCAGACTTAGGCGCTCATTATGACTTCAGCAGTCTTTTTCAAAGACTGCCTAAACCGCTGCAGCCAACAGACCACTATATTTAGAATCATTGGAGGACTTCCCCCCATTAATGGGAGGAAGTCCAACTCCATCGGCCTGGCAGATGGAGTTGAAGAGGTGGGTGTATCGCCAGCACCGCCACACCAGCAAGACTCCGCCATACATATTCCAAGCCGTAATACAGCTTGGCAGAGTCTTGCTGGTGTGGTGGTGCTGGAGGTGCAAAACAGCCAGGACCCAATCCCTCCTGGACAACCAGCTTGCCAGAAAAGGCAATGTGATCGTCCAAAAGAATTGGGTGCATGTGTGTGGTGTGTGTGTGTATGTGTGCAAATGTAGATGTCTGAGTGCGTGTTTGTTAGCGAGTAAGTAGGTGTGTATGTGTGCAAGTGTGCAGATGGGGGTGTGTGCGTATGCGGAGGGGGCAGTATGTGAATGTATGCGTTTGTGGAGGGGTGGGGGTGTGCATGATTGCGTGCGGAGGGGATGGGGTGAATGATTGTGGATGGGGGTGCGTGTGGGCGATTGTATGGGGGTGGGGTGAGCAAGTGTTTGTGGATGGGAGTTGGTAGGGGGGTGTTTGAGGGTGCTTGTGTGCATGTGTTTGTGTAAGTGGGTGGGGAGAGCGGGTGAGTGTATGTATGCGGTGCAGGGGTGTGAATGTTTGTGGAGGGGGTTGCGTATGTGTGGGTGGAGGTGTGTGTATGTCAGTGTGAGAGCGGGTGGGGGTGTTTGGATGGATGTGTACAGTGGGGGGTTTGTAAGTGTGTGGATGGTTGGGGGGTGCATGGAGGTGTGGGGACAGGATTCCTGTCACCAGGTGTGTTTCCTCCACGGTTTTCGTGGCAGGGTGACCACCAAAGAAAGCCTGGCGGTCTGCAGCCTTGTAATCTGGCCAGCAGGCTGAGGCCTGCCGCCAGGCTGAATGTGCTCACCGCTGGCCGCGTTTGTGTGACTGCACTGGCGGACCAGGCAGCATTGTGAAGGTTTGGCTTCTGCAGTGGTAAGTACCACTGGGTCTGCAGCAGTAAGACCGCCACAGCAAAGCTGGCGGTCTGTTGACCACCAACCTCGTAGTGAGGGCCTTAGTGTTCCACAATGATTGTATAGTGTATACGTCTGCCATCTTAGCACTCTTGTAACTCTCTTGCTCCTCCTCCCTTTTTTAATTTCATCCTTCCTTCCCAGGTCTTGAAATGTTTCCTCACCGAGAAAAAAATTAAATTTTCAAGAGCTATGCACCTTCCAAACAATCTCTTAAAACCTTAATTGGCACATGCAAATATTAAGCAAAAGCTACAAATAGGTGGCCAAACATCCAGCAGAACTTACTACCCCTAGGCAACATCCCACAGGCCAGACGACTTTAGCACTAAAAACTTTAAACTCCTTACGTGTCTTAATGCATTGATAATGCGCCGTGTCCACGAGCAGCACTTTGTGGGGAAGTGAGTAGGGCAGCGAGTCACATTTGGAAGCTAACCTCTGCTCACTGGGTTGATATTTCTCCTGCTTGCTTGGCCCCACCTTCCCCAATTAATCAGTTTAAAGTGCACCATTGCTTCACAGTAATTAATGTCTCTCAAGCTAGAGTGCCCCCAGCAGATGCTTGTGACACTTGTGCCACATAATACTGGTACCACGTTCATGAGCAAACCTTAGAATGGTTGAGTAGTGATGAGTAAGCATGTATTCTGGGTGGTAGGCTCAAAAGTGCTCACCAGGTACAAACTTCTTCTGGCTAATGCAAGGACCACATATACTTTTGTAACATTCTTGAAAAGTAACCATATTAGGCTTCATTAAGCGTGCCCAGCATTTGGTACCTCTAAGTCCCCCCACCCCTAATATTTAACCGTACTTTTAGGTGAAACCCTGTGGTTCTCATAAGAAATGAAGAGTCACAGATGTAATGGATAATATCTAGTCTGATACCCCCACCCTGTAATTCCTTATTTACCCTCAAGTGTTTTGACCCTGAGGTTTCAGCTGTTCCTGGAGATTTCATAAGTCGACAGGGCTGATACATTTTGTTACCGGCCCGTTGGAATCACAGACAAGGATAGCGTGCAAAATGCAGACCCTTATGCTGAGATCTGATTGGCTGCCAACAGTTCAACCAGGAAGTGTTGGCAGCAATTTTGAGAGTTGGACTCAGCCGAGTCCCAAAGAAAAACAAAACAATTACAAGGGAGCAGGGTGGAAATACCTTGACACCCTAGGTCTGGTGGTGGGGTCCACAGCAAGAGCCAAAAAAGATTATGTTCAATTTTTGCTGCGATCATTGAGGAGGATCCCCCAAATCTCTGCATTTTTTTTTAAAGTGCGTTCTTCTGTGCTTGGCTGTGGTTCAGCCCCCAGGTGGGCCTGGTCCCGGGGGCAAATGTCAGTAATTAAATTGAGGATTTCGGCCTGGTGAAGGGGGTCTGGTGGACCTCCTCCCCCTTTTACTAATTAGCCGAGCCCCTGAGGGTGGGTTCCCTGGGACAGAAATCGTCCTGGGGAGGTGGGCCACGGGTCCCCCTTTCACTAGTTGGCTGGGACCCAGGGGCCACAATCTGCCTTGCAGGCCCCCTCCTCTCTTACTAATTGACTGGGCACCGAAGGTTGTGGTCCCTGGGACCTGAAATCGACACTGGGATGGGGGCCATGCAGCCCCCCCCTTGCACTAGTTAGCCATGCCGTGGGAGGGCGGGGGTCCCCAGGGCCAAAATCTGCTCAGGAGGGGTGTCTTGCCCCGCAATCTCTTTGCAGTAATTTACTGGGCCCTAGAGGACGGGGTCCCTGGAGCCGTAATTGGCCCAGGGAGGGGTCTGCATGCCCCTTCCAGGGCTGCCTGTATATTGCCGGTGGGTCACATGGCCTGGCCACAGGCATGTGGGTGGGTGCCTGTGGTGGACCCAGTGCTGTGCCGGGCCAAAGGCCTTGCATGATGTGCAGTTGGGTGCCTGCGGCCATGTGTTTCGCAGGGTTTTGTGCCTAAGGGAGGTTCCGCAGGGTCTTCGGGAGTGCGCTGCAGGTGTTGGATTAATGTAAGGTAATTAAATATTACTTAGGATTTTTTAAAACTAGAAATTCACTAGTTACCTTAGGGCACAAGTTATAGTTTCTTGAGATAAGTATAACTATAACTGATGAATTTCTATTTTTTCGTACATGTAAAATTTGAACCACTATAACATCCCTGAACCATTGTTTTTTTAGTGAATTTCTAAGTTATTATGGCCCTCATCACGACCCTGGCAGTCAGAAGACCGCCAGGGCGGCTGTGGTGGTGTCAGGAGTTTGACAGTTTGACCAAAGCCAAGCCGCCAAGCCTCCGCCCGTCCCGCCACAGTTCCCCGTTCTGCCGGGCTGGAGGTGAGCACCTTCAGCACAGCGGATGGTGTGATACCACTAATGGTATCACGAGGCAGGAGACCGCCAGCATATTTCTGTCAGTTGTACCGCCAGAAAAAGCTGGCGGTCTTGCACCCTGGTGACAGGAATAAGCATTTCTGTTACCAGGATACACTCGCACACACGTCCACATACCTGCACACATGCACTCACACACTGTACACCCCCACACACCCCCACTCACCCACGCAAACGCGACACACACACCCATTCACACTGACAAACAAATACTGCATACTTGCACACATTCACTCCCCCATGCACATACATACATTCACACACACACACCCGCACAGCATACACACACTCACCTGCTCTCCCTCATCCACTCACACACTCACCCCCGTCCACACACAATCACTCACACATGCAGACCCACCCACAAACACTCCCCTCGGATTCACAAAATTCACACATGCACACACACACACAGCACACACACAATCTATTTACCACATTTGACGTCCGGGGGGGAAGGGTCCTGGTGCTTCCACTGCCGGCAGCGCTTGCCATCTGTACACCGCCACACCATTTTACGCGTTGTAATATGGTGTGCGGTCTCTTTTTGGTATGGCGGTACTGTTGGCGGTACAGCCTCTGCACCACCGACCACCAGCACGACTGTTCTTGGAATTCCACATGATTTCGGGCGGAAGTAAGAGATCACTCTTATTAGGGTAGTCTTAAGACTGCCAGCACTGGCGGTATTTCGCACCCACGGCTTCGGCGGTCTTTGGAAAAGACCACCAAATTCGTGTTGAGGGCTTATGTCTCTAAACGATCTGTAGCCAGATGGCCCATATTGTCAATTACTACTTGCCATGAAAAGGCTAATAGACCCTTTTGAGTTAGCATAGTGCCCAGACACAAGAAGTTAAGTCAGTGTAAGAAATGTTCCTACCAGTGAATTTCAAACGAGTCTTCTGCAGATCACTGCTTCTATGACATACCAACTTGACCAGATATGGGGACAAAAAAGTTTCTTATTTAGTAGGTCGAAGAGAATTTCATGACAAGATTGGAGGCTAGCATTATGCATTTCTTTTTTAATGTCATTCCCACCGCAGCTCCTTTAAAAAATACACATTACCTTAACAACCTATCCTGAACTAGAATTAAACACACTTTATAAGTCCACAGCCTAGAATCTTGTTCCTTTTTTAAATGCTGCTTAGTTCCAAAGGGAAAATACCTCTTTTTGTTACATGGAGACTGCTACACACCAAACCACCATTTTGAGTCACCTGGAGTTCAGGAGCAGCAACACCTATAGCGAGAGCATTTGTGCTAGTATTACTATAGGATCCCCTGTAGCCCTGTAATACACCATGGAATTGATGTTTCCACAGTGATACTTACATGTGAATTTGTAATTCCTGGCCCTTTACAGAAGCATAATCCTCCCGCTAGGACTTGGAGGATTTGTATGCAGTAAACATAAATGTAGGAGTAGCACTCTTGGGACTAGGGAATAGCAGGCTCAGAAAATCTTGCATTATTGTGATTTCCGCGCTGTCTGGTTACTGAGCAGTATGTGTAAGTCTGGGTCTCTTATAATAAGGATTGGACTATTGTACCAACACACAGTGGTTAACATGGGCTGAGCGAACACAGCGGATATCTGTGCCAGCATAGAGGCCTCAAATTTGCTCTCCAGCAAGGCTGACTCAGCCTTCCATCCGCTTGATGTTAATAAATTGGTATGGATTTTTTTATTACTAATCGAAACATTGATCATTAATGCATCACGGAGTTTAACTTGTGACGTGGGCTACATAAAAGGTGCATATTTTCATTAATTTTGTTTCTCATCATACCCTTTGTTGACAACATCCTTGTGTCTTGGTTAATCTGAAATTAAAAAGTGAGATGTGGTGGTTTCATTTTTATTACTCAGCTTTGACAACTCGATTCCTGCAGTTCTGCCAATATATCGTGGCCCTGTGTGGGAAGGAGGGCTAGATGTACTAAGAGACAAGTAGCAGATTGTGTGCTGAATTTTAGAGACCTGTGTCAGATTTTGCAAATGTAACTAAGGTACTAATAGGTCGATTCCAGTCAGAAGAGGTCACAGCACGGCCTACCTAATGAATAATAAGTAGGCAGGTCGCTATTTATGGCCCCCTGTGAAAGGTTACAAACTATACATAGTTGGCTGCAAGGATCATCAAACCATCTTGTGCTTGTTCTCTGAAACTGAAACTTTTACCTTTCCTCCTCCATTTCTCTTATAGTTGGTAGTACTTATTAGTCCGCTGTAGGATGCCCTAAGGTTGCAGGCAGGTATTAATTACCCAGAATCTGGACGGTAAATCTTTTCTAACCTGCCTTTGTTATCTTCAGGTAAGTGATCTTTCCCATTGTAAATCAATTTCTCTGAGTACCGTTTTCAACCTTATCGCGTGTTTTGATCGAATTACAGATCAAATCTATAAAAGCCCGGAGACAATATAAAGATCGTTCAAGGTGCAAGTACAGGACACATATTAGTGTAACTGTTTGGAAATCAATAGCGTCAACTGAGCAGCAAGACTAAGCAGCAGGGCTGTGGGTACATCCGTTTGACAGGGCGTTTCTTTCTTGTCCAGCTTATGCATACCCATCCCAAAAATATTCCAAAATGACATTC
Organism: Pleurodeles waltl; assembly: GCF_031143425.1. Classification (NCBI taxonomy): domain Eukaryota; kingdom Metazoa; phylum Chordata; class Amphibia; order Caudata; family Salamandridae; genus Pleurodeles; species Pleurodeles waltl. The sequence continues at coordinate 226,934,277 of NC_090451.1, forward strand.
TGTTTTAGAGCTTTTTTGGGAGACCCAACATACCAATAGGGACGAGGCAGTTGCCTCGCAGGCTAGTTACCATTGAAAGGCTGGTGGGACTGGGCAGAACCATTCAGGTGTCCTTGAATCTTCACCGAACTTCTAGAAAATCCCGATTTCACTGTTATGCAGATGGCCTGTGGTGGATTAGTGTGAGGACTGGATGGCATTAGGTTGGGGGTTCCAATGTACGTCCAGAATGGTTGGATCAATGCCATATTGTAACAATATCAACATAAATTACATTTCCATATAATTAATCTTAATGGAAATCATTGAAATGTATTTTTAGAGTCTGTCAGGGATCACGTCCTCGTTGACCAGTGCTGGACATTCGTGCTGTATGAATCAGCTCAGGGCCAGTGTCCTGTTCCTGCAAGTTGTGATTTCATGGAGACAGGTTGAAAATGATCACATTTTGTTGCCAGTTACTGTTTTGTGAAAAGGGGCATAGCTAATGATAATGAAGCAAATGCTGTGGCATTAGGGCCCAGGGGTGTTAGGGGCCCAATGCACCCAAGAATAAACCAACCCAGCCTCTGCACTCATTCAAACCAATATCACAAGTTGAATTTATGGATTTGGTCAAAACTAGCTGGCCTTCTGGCTGCTCTTCTGACCCTTGTCCACCACACATCTTCAAGAACATTCTTTTATCTACTTCTGCTGCCACACCTGTAAGAAGAATCATCAATAACTCTTTAACTACAGGAATGTTCCTGAAGGCCTGAAAAGCGCACACACATGTCCGTTATTAAAGAAAGCAAACCTAGACCTGCAGGGCCCTAACAACTACAGACCAATTTCAAATGGAGCTTTCCTGGGAAAACTGATAGAAAGAGCAGCATTCGCCCAGATATCACAGTTCATTGAAGACAACTCCATACTTTCAGACTACCAAACTGTGTTCTGCCCAGGAAGAGGCAGTGAATCGGCACTCCTAGCAATCTGGGATGATCTTAAAAACACAGTTGACTGCAATGGAGTTGCTGCACTACTTCTCTCGGACCTCTCATTTGCCTTTGATACTGTTGATCATGACACCCTAATTCAAAGACTCCACGAAGCCGGCATAGAAAGGACTGCTCTCGACTGGATTACATCCTACCTTCAAAACAGAAATAATATTATCTTTTCTACCCCCTTCTCGTCCAAACCCTACATTACAAAAGCAGGGGTCCCCCAAGGATCAATCATCTCACCTATGCTTTTCAACATCTACATGATGTAATTACTGGAACTGATCATTGATTTTCTCCTCACATGCTACAACTATGCAGATGACTCACAAATACTACTTAAATTGGAATGCCCCAAAGACATTGAAAACTCACAAATATTCAGTTGCCTCAGAACCGTTGATCAATGGATGACTTGGAGCCATCTCAAACTGAATGCTTCCTAATCAGAAATACTCACATGTGGTGACTGGTAAAATGATGACCCACTGGGCGCCTGGGCTGACGATCTCTGTGACGCATCTTCCCCCCCCCTCAAATTTCCACACATGGTACAGGCAACTATCTCTTTTGTACTATCCAAACTGGATTATGCCAATTGCCTCTACCATCAATCACCTCTCTCTATTATAAAAAAAACTACAATGTATTCGGAACTTAGCTGCCAACCTACTATTACATATAAAGCCACAAGCCCACATCTCCCCTACCTTGAGAGCACTACACTGGTTACTTGTTGCCAGAAGATCCACCTTCAAGCTGCCATGCATCACCCACAAAGCTATACATGGAACAGGACCACTTTTCATCAGAAACAAAATAACCAAATACATTCAACAAAGAAACCTCGGCTCAAGATTGGCACCCCACCTTAAAACACCACCAAACAAGAAAAAGACAATAGGTGGTACATCCTTCTCTGTTCAAGCAGCCAAACTATGGAATTCATTACTTCCAAATATAAGTCCACAGATAACTATATTGTCTTCAGAAGGGTACTCAAGAGTTGGCTCTTTCATTCATAACCACCGTATTCATACAGCAATGGACTGCATATGCATGTGTTGATAAATATTTATATTCTGATTATGTGTATATTCTAGATATGTGTAGTTCTTTAAGAACTATGTATAGTTACTATTTTGTAATGAGTATGTGTGTGTGTGTATATATATATATATGTGTGTGTGTGTTTATACATATATATGTATATTATTCTATGCTTAACATATTCTTAGGTCCTTGCATAGCTCATAGATACGTTGTTATTTTAGATACTTATGAATCCCTGCTTTCTTTTTTATATCACAATGAGCAAATGTTATCTTAACTATTTAACAGTAAGCATTTCGCTATTGAAAAATTGAGGAAAGATAAATGAATGTTAGAAAAGTACACTTATTAATTAACATCAAATATTAAAAATCTTGAAAGTCTGTGTTTATACAAAACTACTTAACTTCTCATGTTATTATACTCATTATTATATTTCTTGAACATATATTCCCTTACTATGTATTTACATATCTATTTATTCACTACTCTAGTTCTCACTGTACTAGAGAAAACATAAATAAAAATAAATGAAATTAAATCTATAAATCAAATTCAAAATATAAATAATAATTATATAAATAAAATAAATAAATAAATAATAATATCAATTTTACTCTCTCTGAAGTTTTACTCTGGCTCCCCATCATCCTATGTCTCTGTCTATCTGTCCTCCATCCCCACTCTGACTCATCCCAAACCCATTCTACTACTTTTATCTCCAAAATAACCCTGCCTAAGCTCTTTCCTTCTCTACCATTTCTAGCTCACCCCAAACCTCAGTTTACTACTATGATCTCCCAAATAACCCTACTATATTCTCTCTCATTTATCTCACCTTTGACTCATCCAGAACCCCTCCTGCTACTATGATCTCCCTAACCCATTTCACAGACTCTTCCCTCCTCCATCTCTCCTTTACTCATCCCAAGCCTCATGCTGTAAACTCTTAATTAACCTCTTAATTAACACTTCTGTATTCTTCCCTCCTCTATCCCCCCATTACTCTAGTCAATCCAACTAACAAACTCACATATCCTCAGCTCAAATTAACTTATACTTATACTGTACTCATATTTCCCTATACTAATCCACCACTAATTGCTCTTGGGCTTAGGAGTAGCATGCTACTCACCAAAAAGCGCTTCAACGCCTCGTCAGGAGTAATAAGCACTAAATAAATAAAATTACAGTGGATCAGACAGCGAGGGCTATTCACTTTGCACATTGCTACTTCACTGTTTGTGAAAGAAGTTACTTACCTCTATTCAGCTATCACTGAACGTATGCTAACTTCACACAGAACTTTTACCACAACTAAGACTAGTAGCCTCTTTCATTTCTTTCCTCCTCTGTATCTCTTTTCTTAAACCTTAAATCATGTAGGCCATCTTTGCATGGCAAGTTATCTAAATCCTAATTTCCTACTCATCAGCCTGAAGACAATCCAGCAGCTCACAGCAATAACTACCGGAAATGACCCTGCAGGACACAAGCATAGCCTCTGTCAAGCAGGCTGGCAGTACCAGCAACACCACTGAGCCACAGACCAGCAGAAAACTTTAATACTGAGTCACAAAATGATAGCACACTAGCACACCAATAACAAATGTCTCGGCAGCACACCAATATTCCAGCACATAATAGATCGGTAGTTCGCAACAAAGCTAATGATTGTACAAGCTGGAGACAGTGAGACCAATGAGCGTTTCAATAAGCGAGGCACTATTAATCTGTACAGATTCTATCGCACAAAATTGAGGTGGATAATATAGACCTACAATAATATTGCATCCAGTACATTGCCTGACATTTCGTCATCAAGCTAAGTATATTATATTCCTAAAGTTAACTTGTGATGTAGTGATTAGGTAGATGAAGTATACACAATATTATTGTTGTGTGATATAGCACATGTAATATAGTGGGTATAGATTTCAGTATGACTCCCACTCACCTAATAGTTCTTACAGAGATGGTGCCATTTTCAGGATTTTTGGGTCCCTGGCAAGACATATTTTCGGGCCCCCTACTTCAAATCAAACAATATTTATTATACTTACATTTTCATATGAAAATAACTGAAATGTATCTTATATAGGAGGCACAAAGGTCTTTAAGAGGATCAATAGATAAATCAACCAAGGTTAGATAGAGATAAAGATCATGTTATAGGGGGGAGGCTTGCAAAGTGGGGGCTCTAGCCAATTGCCGACTTTGCCCATGCATTAAAATGTCCTTGGGTAGGTGACTGCAATTTCATTGAGACAATATCTGGCACAGAGTAGACCTAAGTACTTATATTACCTGAAGATGAAGTACCATCTTGCACCCTTTTGAGAAAACTCCAACATTTTCAGTACAGGTGTGGCTAGCTAGTTTTCTCTCCAACCCTCCAAAGCCATTGATCAACAATCTAGATGGGGTGCCATAATGGAGTATGTTGCCTATGAACTATTCCCATATCAGGGCCTGTTGGTTGGAGAGAATACTAAATGGTGCACTAAAATGGTGGTTCTTCTAATGACAGTAATTACCTTGCTCAGACATTCCTCCTCTACAAAGAGCAGGCAGCAGGATTTCACGGCCACAATCTTCCCTTCTACAAGGAATTAGGGTGTCATATTGTAGTCTTTGAAAGTGGAGGAAGCAGTAGTTCAGAGGACAGTTTCACCACCACTCATAAGTGGTAGGCGAATTTCCCAGCACTTATCACAATACCTAATGAATTGTGTTCCTGTGGTACTCTTACCAAACTATTACTGTCTCTGTGAATTGTCCCCTTAATACCTAAACAGGAATATAATATGCATGGAGCCTTCCCATACAATTTGTACAAATAGAATAGACTTTGCCCTCCTTGAACTTTTTTAATAAAGATTTGGGGCCTGATTACAACTTTGGAGGACGGTGTAAATCCGTCCCAAATGTGACGGATATACCACCTACCGTATTACGAGTTCCATAGGATATACTGGACTCGTAATACGGTATGTGGTATATCCGTCACATTTGGGACGGATTAACACCGTCCTCCAAAGTTGTATTCAGGCCCTTGGACTTTTCAGTCCAATTCAAAAGGGCATGTGGGAGTACACTAAAGCGTACTCACTCTGTAGTACTATTTCCTGTACTTACAAAATGCTTTTGTCAGTCAACTATATTGTGGTTCACTAGAGCATCCTCATACTGTCTAAACGGGCAATTGGCACAATATCAATATACTATTTATTTTTCATCGTTGAGCATTCCTTCATGCCATGCCATCTAAAAAGAGATTGGAAAAATAAGAGTCTAGGGGCCAGACGTACTAAAATGCTATTTTGCATTTCCTAAATAGCGACTTCCTAGAAATCACTATTGAGGAAATGCAAAATACTATGTACAGAGATACCGATTTCCTAATAAAGATCCCTACAAAGGAGGAATCGCTATTATGAAATCGCAAATAAGGAATCCTTTTCCATTTGTGTCAATGGGTCAGTTTTGCATTTCGCAATTAGCAATTTCCTATTAGGAAATCGCTATTTGGGAAATGCAAAACCAGGGATGGCGATGGGCAACAGGCCACCCATGGTGCACCCCAAAAAAAGTGGTGCACGTGTACAGCACACATATGCCCAAGGGGCAGGTGTGTGTTCTATTGCAATTTTAAAAAAAGCATTTGGGGTGCTTTTTTAAAATTGCACATGGTTACCATAGACTTCATGTCGATCGTAATTACATTTCCTTAATGCCCAAAGCGCATTTAGGGAATGCTTTGTACATCAGAATAGAAATTGCAAATAGTTAATCCCTATTTGCGATTTCTTAAAGGCCTTTGTACATCTGAAAAGGCAGTTTTGCATTTCTTAAAGGCCCGAAATACTGATTCAGAACGTTAAGAAATGCAAAAGGGCTTTGTACATCTGGCCCTAAGTTGCTCGGTGTGGAAATGTTGTTTTTTTAAAGATGAAGAGCAATATGCCACTGTCATGTTTCAGGGGTGGAATTTACCTGTTGAACTATTCTGATATGTAGTGCATTGTTTTCATTGGTCCCTTTGGTCCAAGAATTGTAATTCCCTACAGTGTTCATGTCTCAGCCAGTGTCAGACCTCATTCAGAGGGCCTGGGGGCACGCAGAGGCTACCAGATCACAACTGTGTGGATAAGGTCTACAAGTACTGCACGCCTCAGGGGTTTTGGCAGCGTGTTCATTCCAACTGTTCTGTTCATGGGAACAGGAAGCGGCAATCCTGCGATTAAATAGTTTCACCTGGACAGTATTAAGGCGGTCATTCCAACCTCGGCGGTAAAAGGCGCTTACCGCCAGACAGAAGACCGCCATAACACCGCCGCGGTCGCGGTAAACCGCCACGGTCATTCTGACCCACAACAGGCAAACCGCCAAAATACCGACATCCACAAAAGTCCGCCACACCAAAGGTCAGCGATAAACTGGCAATGACCAAACCTCCACCGTCAATCCAACAGAAATACGCCCATGCCATTACGGCCCACGAATCCACGCGGCGGTCTTTCAACCGCGGTATTATATTGGCGGTACACACCGCCGCGGTCGAAATACACATACTCGTACAAAACACTACCACATTGGACTATTCGAAATACACACACCTGATACACATACACACACCACTCCCACACACCCAATACAATATAAAACACACACCCACATCACCCACAAACCCCTACGACCAGAAATTCTGAGAGAAGGCGAGAGAGAGACACCACAGTCAACTACCAAGCATCCACAGGCACACAATACCAATACCCACAGAACTTCCACGCACCTCACACAACACACCACTAAATAGCACCCCACCTATCACTACACACTCCACCCCACACATCATCCACACCACCCCATGGCACCTCAAAGACACCCCAGGTTCTCAGATGCTGAACTCAGGGTCATGGTGGAGGAAATCGTACGAGTAGAGCCCCAGCTGTTCGGGACACAGGTGCAGCACACCACCATTGCCAGGAAGATGGAGCAGAATAGTCAACAGGGTCAACGCTGTGGGACAGCACCCAAGAAATAGGGACGACATCAGGAAGCGGTGGAACGACCTACGGGGGAAGGTGCGTTCCATGGTATCAAGGCACAACATCGCGGTACAGCGGACTGGCGGCGGACCCCCACCTCCTCCCCCAGATTTTACAACATGGGAGGAGCAATTCTTGAACATCCTGCATCCTGAGGGCCTCGCAGGAGTCGGTGGAGGAATGGACTCTGGTAAGTCTCATCTTCACTACTTCATCCCCCCCACCCCATCTGCATGCCAACTCATACCCCCACCCTCACCCTTACCCCCATCACAACTACCCCTTGCAAATGTCTCACCATCACAACCCACCCATCCCAAAACTTAGCCCTGCATGTGGCCCCAAAGCATGGACACCCATCACCAAAGCATGCCCAATGCACATACCCATCACCCCCCCCCCCCCAAAACACCGTCACAACAGCCCCCACAAAGGAATGCCAGCACTGGGGTACACGGGCACCCACCCATTGCACGCCATTGGCACACACAGAAGCAATAACCATACTTTTATACCCCTGCAGGACCCGAACGCCAGGTCACCACGCAGGAGGGTCCACAAATGTCCCCTCCACCCCCAGAAGAGGCCCACAGTGATGACAGCAGCTCTTGTCTCCCTGGATCTAGATGACCAGCCCGGTCCATCGGGGACCTCGGGACAGTCGGTTCCCCTCAGACAGGCACAGGCCACAGCAGACCTTCCCCCCTCAGGGAACACCAGCACAGCACCCACCCAGCGGGCCCATACCTCTGTCCCCAGGACACGTCAATCAGCGGTGTGTCCACCACTACAGGGAACCCAGGCTAACCCACCACCCCAACAACAACAGGGACCTGGGGCAGTGGTAGTGGGCACACGGTCCAGGGGACGGAGGCCCAAGGAAACAGGGGAACTGGGAGGGCAGCTGTGCGACAGGGGGGGGACAGGCCAAGGGAACCCACTCTCCACAAGGCCCTCTCCTCCATCATGGGAGCATACCACCACTCCCAGGAGACGATGGCGACGGTCCTGGCCAGATTTCAGGAAATCCAGCTTCTGCAGGAGCAACAGTATATGGGGTTCAGGGAGGAACTGAGAAACATCAGTATCGCCATGGGTACCATCGTAGTGGCCCTGAATCAGTTAATCTCCACATTGCGTACCACTGTGGCACCTCAAAGGGCCCCTGACACTAGCATGGACCAAGAACTGGCTACCACCTCCGCCGGCGCTAGTGGACAGGAGGCCCCGACAGAAGACCAACAGGCCACCAGAACCCCACCCCCTGCAGAAGGAGAACCACCCCGCAAGCGGGCCCTGAGATCCAGGAAGAAGACAGAGTAACATGTCAAGACCCCCGCCAGCAAAGGATACCGCCCTGATTGTCATCCCACTGTCCCACATTGTCACCCTGTCCAACCTTAAACTGCCCCAGCTCCACTTCCCACAGGCTTTTGGACAATGCACCTGTGAACCTGATAGTCTGGACTCTGCCATGGACAATCCTCCACCATCACCCCTCACCGATTTGCAACCACCCATCCAAATTAGAGCACTTGAATAAACACCCTTATTGCACATAAACAATCTGGAGTCTGTCTGTGATTTTAACAAATGTATTAGACATGACAGTGCCAAAATTGTTATTCACATTGTGATGCCAACAAACCGCTGTCACACAGCTGTAGTCCATGGGGAAACAAAGCAGATGTCACGCAGTGGGGCCCACAGCTCTGAAAACAGAAGGGAAAGTCACAACACAGTTACCATACACTGGGGGAAAAAGTCAGACAGTAGAGAGGTAGGAGTCTTTAAGTAAATGTAATATGCCGGTGTGTACTCTTACCTGTGTGTCACTGAAAATATTGCTCTATTACTGTGTTCCTGTTGTCTATGTCGTCCTCTCCGGCTTCCTCTTCTTCACTCTCCACAGGCTCCACAGCTGCTACAACACCACCATCTGGACCATCCTCCTGCAGAAAAGGCACCTGGCGGCGCAAAGCCAGGTTGTGAAGCATACAGCAGGCCACGATGATCTGGCACACCCTCTTTGGTGAGTACATTAGGGATCCACCTGTCATATGGAGGCACCTGAACCTGGCCTTCAGGAGGCCAAAGGTGCGTTCGATCACCCTCCTAGTCCGCCCATCGGCCTCATTGTAGCGTTCCTCTGCCCTGGTCCTGGGATTCCTCACAGGGGTCAGTAGCCAGGACAGGTTGGGGTAACCAGAGTCCCCTAATAGCCACACCTGGTGCCTCTGGAGTTGACCCATCACATACGGGATGCTGCTATTCCGCAGGATGTAGGCGTCATGCACTGAGCCAGGGAACTTGGCATTAACATGGGAGATGTACTGGTCTGCCAAACAGACCATCTGTACATTCATCGAATGGTAACTTTTCCTGTTCCTGTACACCTGTTCACTCCTGCTGGGGGGTACCAAAGCCACATGTGTCCCATCAATGGCACCTATGATGTTAGGGATATGTCCAAGGGCATAGAAATCACCCTTCACTGTAGGCAAATCCCCCACCTCAGGGAAAATGATGTAGCTCCTCATGTGTTTCAGCAGGGCAGACAACACTCTGGACAATACCTTGGAAAACATAGGTTGAGACATCCCTGATGATATGGCCACTGTTGTTTGAAATGACCCACTTGCTAAGAAATGGAGTACTGACAGCACCTGCACTAGAGGGGGGATCCCTGTGGGTTGGCGGATGGGTGACATCAGGTCTGCCTCCAGCTGGGCACACAGTTCCTGTATAGTGGCTCGGTCAAGCCTGTATGTCAGTATGACATGTCTTTCCTCCATTGTCGACAGGTCCACCAGCGGTCTGTACACGGGAAGATTCCTCCATCTCCTTGCATTGCCCAGCGGACAGTGCCTAGGAAGGACAACAGCGAGCACAGAGTCAATCAACCCACAGGTACGTTCCCACAGCTTGCACACAACACGATTCACTATGCATTGAATGGTTTGTATGAGTGTTGAGGAAAGGCCTAGGTATGTGTGACGCAGTAGAAATTAAGCCATGTGGGCCCTTGAAATGGCGGCTGCCTGACCTGTGAAGTGTGACAATGGGATGTGAGGTCAATGCGCTGGCGTGGCACACCGTGGCGGTAGGCGGTCGAATACCGCTGCGCAAAGCCGCATTGGTTAACATAGAATCCTATGGGTTTCACGAGCCAATGACGATGTGCGCCGGCGGTCGTGGTACGCACCGCCGCGGTACGCACCGCCGCGGTACGCACCGCTGCGGGCGTGACCGCCATTTTCTATCATCTTAATCACTCGATACCTGATCTTCCACAGGAGAGGACCTACACTGCAAGTGCTGCTGTGACCTCGGTCTGGAAGAGACAATGGCTGCTGCGACTGGGGAAAGGGCCCCTGCCTTCACTTCTGAAGAATTGGAGAAACTCGTGGATGGGGTCCTCCCCCAGTATGCGCTACTCTACGGTCCTCCAGACCAACAGGTAAGTACACTGGGACCATGCTTTGTGGGCAATGCCTGGGTTGAGTCGGGTGGATGAAAGATGGTGGGAGGGGAGCGACTGAGGCATGCATCAGACGACAGATGAGAGCATTGGCCACATGGCAAGAATGCAGAAGGTGATGATTTTTTTTCTCCCCCTGTACATGTGACATAGGTCAGCGCCCACCAGAAAATCGCTATTTGGCGTGCCATCGCCAAGGACGTCCGGACCCTGGGGGTCCACAACAGACGGGGCACCCACTGCCGGAAGAGGTGGGAGGACATCCGATGCTGGAGCAGGAAGACGGCAGAGGCTCTGCTGGGGATGGCCTCCCAACGTAGGAGGGGTGCCAGTCGTCAATTGACCCCCCTGATGTCCCGGATCCTGGCGGTGGCCAACCCCGATTTGGATGGGCGCATGAGGACATCACAGCAGACACAAGAGGGTGAGTACACTCTCATTCTGGTGACTTTGCGTGCAGTGGAGGTGTCTGGGTGGGGGAGGTGGGCTGTGGGTATCTCTAGGCCAGGGCGATTTCTGTAGGCTAGGCCCCTCTGTAAGGCATGGCCCTGTGCCCCCGCCCCCCACCTCTGTAGGGTGCCAAGTACAGCTATTCATGGCCCTGTGTCATCTATGTGTGCAGTTGTCGTCCATAGGCTTGTAGGCCATGTCCCACTGATTGAGTAGTGGACCCCAAGTGCGCAGCGTAGTGCAGGGGGCTTCTGTGTCTGTCCTCTCTGCCAACGGTAGTGGTAATCCATGCACTCAACATGTCTTTCTTTCTCCCCCTCCCCCTTTTTGTGGTCTTCCTGTTCATGTGTGCATTAGCATCATCAGGCGGAGGAGAAGTGGCATTGGAGCACGAGGGAGCTGCATCCCACATGGCCCTGGAGGGCCATGCAACGGACTCTGAGTACACCAGTGGGACGGAGGGCGAGGGGAGCTCCACAGCGAGGACTCGTGCTGATGTCAGTGGCAGCGACTCGTCCTCTGAAGGAAGCTCCCTTGTGGTGGCGGCAACATCCGTGCCCCCCGCAACAACAGGTACAGCCGCCACCCAGCGCACCAGCACCGCCCTCCCAGCAGCCCCTCAGCGTTTGCCCCGTGCCCGCTCACCCAGGAAGGGGGGCATCTCCTTCGCCCCAGGCACCTCAGCCTCAGGCCCTGCCCCTGTCACCCCTGCTGCCCTCAGTGAGGAGGTCATTGACCTCCTGAGGACCATCATTGTTGGGCAGTCTACCCTTTTGAATGCCATCCAGGGTGTAGAAAGGGAGGTGCACCGGAGTAATGCATACCTGGAGGGCATTAATTCGGTTCAGGCTGCCCATCAGCTACCGTTCAACGCTCTGGCCTCAGCACTGACGGCAGCTATTGTCCCTGTCTCTAGCCTCCCCCCTCCAACTTCCTCCACCCAGACCCAATCCCCTGTACCTCTGCCTATCCCAGACACACCTACAGACCAGCCTGCACACACCTCAACACCCAAGGGAAGCTCATCCAGACATAAGCACCACACTTCACACAAGCATTCACACAAGCAACATCCACATGCAGACACACCAACACCCACTGCCTCCACTGTGTCCCCCTCCTCCTCGTCTCCCTCGTCCCTCCCTGTGACGTCTCCACTCACACTTGCATGCACAACATCTTCAGCCACTACGTCCATCACCAGCACACCCACCAGAACACTCCGCACACGTGCAGTCACCACCCCCACTACCATTTACACGTCCCCTGTGTCCTCTCCCAGTGTGTCTATCACCCCCTCTTCCAAACCACACAAACGCAGGCAGCCACCCACCCAACAGCCATCCACCTCACGACAGCCTCCAGCCCAAACCTGCACCCAAAGACACCAGACTTCACACTCCTACAACCACATCCTCTTCCTCCACTCCCATACCCACTACACCTAGCCATCCCTCTCTTTCCAAATTGATTTTCCTTTCCAAACTTGACCTCTTTCCAACAATCCCCCACCCCGTCCATCGAATAAGACTGCAATCAGCACCTCAGCCACCACCAAACCAGGACTTATCAGGACTGTTGTCCAAGGACTGTGGAGTCCCCCACCCTCAAGGGCAACTAGTTCTGGTAGGAGCCAAGGCACGGCCAGCACACCCCCGGAAAAACACCCAAAGATCACCAGGGACCAAAATCCCTACCCTGGCTCCGCCTGGAAGTGGGGTGCCACCTGGCACACCGCCAAAGGTGGGAAAGGGCCACAGACGACCAGGGAAGGGTGGGAAGGGCAGCACGCCCGACAAGTCCGGCAGCAGGCCAGCTGCCCAGGAGGGCCCCACCAGCCCCATCCCAGGTGTGCAGGAGGGCCCCGCCAGCCACAGCCCAGCTGCCCAGGAGGGCCCCGCCAGCCACAGCCCAGCTGCCCAGGAGGGCCCCGCCAGCCACAGCCCAGCTGGGCAATGAAGGAGCGCCAGCCACAGCCCAGCTGGGCAATGAAGGAGCGCCAACTCAAGCACCGCTGCACTGGGCCCTTCATCTCAAGCACCGCTCCGCTGGGCCCTTCATCTCAAGCACCGCTCCGCTGGGCACTGCCGTCTCAAGCACCGCTGCACTGGGCCCTTCATCTCAAGCACCGCTCCGCTGGGCCCTTCATCTCAAGCACCGCTCCGCTGGGCCCTTCATCTCAAGCACCGCTCCGCTGGGCACCGCCGTCTCAAGCACCGTTGCACTGGGCCCTTCATCTCAAGCACCGCTCCGCTGGGCCCTTCATCTCAAGCACCGCTCCGCTGGGCACCGCCGTCTCAAGCACCGCTGCACTGGGCCCTTCATCTCAAGCACCGCTCCGCTGGGCCCTTCATCTCAAGCACCGCTCCGTTGGGCACAGTGGGCAAACCACCCACTGTATGGACTTGAGAGACTGTGGCTTTGCACTCCCCAGGATCGTACTGTGGGCAATCCACCCACTGTATGGACTTGAGAGACTGTGGCTTTGCACTCCCCAGGATGGGACAGTGGCCATGGAGGCCCCTCGTGGATCTGGCGTCGTGTACTCATGTGGCTGAGGTGCCCCCCCTTCCCTTCCCCCTGAGGTGCCTGTAGTTTTTCTATCTGATGCCCCTGCAGTGTTCTCTCCGTTGGTGTCAGGTATCCTGTGTGGGCCTTGCCCATGTGATTTGGGCCCAGTGGTCCACGGACAATGACTGCTAAAATTATCGGACTTTTGATATTTATGTATATATTAGTTTCAGATGTGTGCTATTTTTATATGCCGATAATACAATATATTCGACTGTTTATGATAATTTCATTTTGTCTTTGCATTCTTCCGGGGGCTTTGGGGGTTGTAACAGTGATGTATTGCTATGCATTGATGTGTGTGTTGTAGTGGGTGAGGGTGGTGGTGGGTGTGTAGCGTATGTGTGCCCGTAATATTTTCTCCTCCCCCCTCCCCTGTGTCCTAGGTGCAGTACTCACCGTAGGCTTCTGCGCCGGCGTTCGTGCTCCTGGTAGAGGAGCAGGAATACAATAGCTGGTAGGATGTGTAGTTCGGGTTCCATGCTGTCCAGATTCCTCGTGGGGTGTATGGAGATGAGCGTTTTCCGTTTGAAATGTTTGTTTCCGCCGTGTTTTTATCGGCGGGGCTACCGCCCCGGAAATTGGTGGGTTGTGATAGGGTGGGCGGTACATTGACTCCCGCCTGTCTGTTGGCGGTGACCGCCGCACTGTTTGTTTGTCCCGCCGTGGCGGTCGGAGTGTTAAGGTGGCGGTCTCTGTTGGCGGTTTCCGCCAGGGTCAGAATTCCATTTTTTAAACCGCCAGTCTGTTGGCGGGTTAGCCGCCGCTTTAACACCGACCGCCAGGGTTGGAATGACCCCCTAAGTGTCCTGGACCTCTCGAGCATGGAGTTGGGCCCATGCGGGTCCAGATAGACCATGTTCAAAGCCCCTGAGAGGGTGTTAAAACAGCAGTGGCAGCCACAGTGTAGGCTCTTCTCACATTCAGGTGATTTAGCCCTGCACAGGCCACTCAAAATCTTCAAGAATTGCAGTTCCACATGGGTTGATTACTTCTTTGACCAGGCCTTAGCATTCACGCTATTGTGAACACTCTCCTCTGCGTACCTCACAGCTATCATGGACTTATTACACCTCATGACATCCTGGAGAGTTTCCACTCCTGAATGGTAGGCAGGTTCCCATTCCCTCTCAGGCAGCAGCCTAAATCTTTGTGCTTCACAGCTTCACCATCAAGCGGTCCAGACGTCACATGATGGTCCCTCACCAATGGGGGACTGCATGCCAGAGAGACACCAAACCTGGTTGCACCGAGCCCCGTCAGGTCTCTGCCAGAACACTTTTTGGCCACTGAGGAATTTGAACTTAAACAACAAGTGGGGTTCCACCTTCATACAAAACAGATGGACACGAAATGAGGATACACTGTCTGAAACATTTTAACCAATTTGTGTGGTTCTCCTTACAAGTGTTCTTTTACGGCTGTTCTGCTGACACAAGCTTTTTGTAGAGTGCCCTTGTAGCATGTTCATCTCTGTCCTGGAGCACCCACAACAGAGAAACAAGGAGGTGTGAGGTTTCTGTACCTCCCTGCCACTGTCCCAACTGTAGGAGTAATCGGGGAATGACAAAAAGGCAAGCTTCACTTTAAGGCTTCCTCAGCTTTTACAGCAGTCTGCATCCCACCCTTTACCTCTACTGTCCACCAAATGGCAAGTTCTGGAAGACTTATCAGTTGCTTTTTGCTAACGAAAGGCCTCATAGAATATGTAAAAGGAGCACTGGCTCCTCTCCCCTCACTTCAATGTGTAGGTCTTCTCCTCTTAGATACTGGAATCTGAGCAACAGAATTCCACTGCCTGGGATAGTCCTCACGTCTATCTTGTACAAGGCTAGGCCAAGGGTAACCAAAATGGATCCCACTGACCTCCATTGCTCTGCTCATACATGCATGTGGTATACAAGCTACACAAATCAACACACTTAACACACATTTTGGATGTGAGCGCTAAGGACAGTGTCCGCCGGTAATTTTAAAAGGAATGGGGGCGGGCAGGAAGTACACTCACACTCATTCCTTCACACACATGCGCACATGCACATCCATTCACAATACTCATCAAATATTCAAACATACACGCACACACCAAACATTCATTTAAAAAACACACACACTTACCTTCAGCTCTGCCACGGAGGTCCCAGGAGGGTTGGGACTGCTGCCTTCCCTCACTGGCTGACCTGGTCAGCCAATGAGGTAAGACAGCAGTCCCAACTTCGTCACAGAGTGGGATGGGGTCAGTGAGACTGCTGACCCAACCCCACTCTGTGACAAGGTGTCACTGATTTACACTCGCCCTGGACGCTTCAGGACTTAATCCTGAAGCGCTCAGAGCGGGGTCAATGGGTGACGCTTCCCCTCGTCACCGAGGGAAAGGGCCTTGAGAGACCTTTGTTGAACTGAGGAGCTCACACCCATAGGAGCTGTGACCTCTTCAGCCCAGCAAAGTTCAGCTCAGACAGCCAGGAAGGAGTCTGCTCAAATCGCGCATGTCTCGCTCCTAGCTAGCTGCCTCATCTGAAAACAAAGAGTGTCTATCAGGCTGACCTTTGCTCAGCCTGACAGGTACTCTTCATGAGGTGCAAAAGGTGGGGGGACTTGGCCTCTCCACCCTAAAAGACAGGCCGCGGCTGGCTAAGGATTGGTAAGAGCATAAAAGCAGAACTTTACACAAGTTGGGCAGTAAGCCTCCAGTGAGTGAGATAAAAAGATATGGTCATCCTATTGCTTTTCAAAACATGGAATCCACTCAACATTACTGTTTGTGAGTTGCTTGCATGTCCAGCACGGGTTACCATGGCTCTTAATGGAATTCATCAGTATGGGAATTCCATGAGCAGTTGTGGTGAGTTGTGCGTAAGCCAGCGAGGGAGGTTCATGTTAAGGATGATGGCATAATAAACACACTTGTACATCTCAATATATAGCAGGTGTAGTTACTACAATTTGACAGAGAGCGCCTTTTCAATGGTACGTCAGCCATGTGAAGTCAGATGTAACGCAGCTCCGTTGGTGGCAGTGTCCAAATTAATCATCCCATTGGCGCATTGTGTGGCAGGAGATTGGGGTCTACCCAGGAGAGAGTGCGGTCTTCTCCAAAAGGAAAAGGACCACACATGAGAAGTTGCCGACCGCATTGAGATGGACCTCTGGTTTGGTGTCTTCTTCGAGTGGAAAAGGACCACCCTGGAGAAGTTGTCGACCCCATTGAGACAGACGGCTGCTTCAGCGTTGTGGCATAAATCTGCCCTCTGCACAACAGCCAGTGAGTGATAGGAGGTGCTTATGTCTATGGAAGGGGCATAAGTAGTGGCATGACGGCGTACTTTTATTATCAATACACATGTAATAGCACAGTATCAAACTGCCATCTGCGAGCATACAAAGAGCTATTTATGTAAAGCATGTGGCAAGGATTCAGCATGTGGAGAGGAGTGCGAGGAGAGGAGGTTGATTCTACTCGTAGCTTCTTTCAGCAGGCCGAGTCAAGGCAACCAGAGCCTCTACATCTGGTCGTGCGATCTGAGCAACACGGTCAGTGGAGCAGCGCGTGAAAGGGAAAGTATGATGCATGGTTTAATTACATGGAGCAAGAAAATAAAGCATGTGCATGGCAGCTCAGCCATATGAGAGGTGGTGAAGAAATCAGCAGACTTCACCATGAAATGCGAAGATAAGTGTAGCAGACACTAACAAAGGACTACACAGTGCTGTAGTTCTGTAAACACCGAAGAGGGACTACACAGATGCAGCAGGCTGAATTCAGACAGGAATAAGTTAATGATTATTACGAAAAGGATTTTTAAGGCATTTCTTAAGCGGTTGTCATTCATTTTTGTACAGAATTCTTAGTTGGGTATTTAGAAAATAAGTATGGCAAAGTAGTTAAACAGTAAAAGCTCCTCCAATGTTTTTGCAGCAAGCTGTTTGACCTGCAATTGAGTTGGAAGAACAGATTGGGATTTTTCAAAATTATTTAGAGGCCATAGATGGTTTAAGATTCCCACTGTCTAGGAAAAAAGCTTTTTTGCTGAATGCATTGGGTAAGGAAGGGTAGCATTTTTTTAAGTTCTTGCCTGAAGTGAGGGGTGCAGTTGGGGAGGCGATGGAGAACCTTTATTTGAAAGCAAAGAAAGGATTAGAAAAATACTATGGAAAACAGATGAACATTGTTATGCATTGCCATAAGTTTTATACCCAGCCACTGAAAGCACACAAATCATTGACCAATTTGTAACAAGTTTAAGAGAATTAACGATCAGTTGTGATTTTGGTTCAATGACTGTTAAGATGATTAGAGATCAATCGATGCAATGCAGAAACAAAACAATGCAAGTGAGGTTGTGGACTGCAAGGAATTCAACATTGCAAGAGGCTATTGAAATTGCAAAAATGGTTGAGGAATCGGATTTATGCATGAAAGAAATGCAACAGATGGAAGCTAGGCGGGAGGAGGGAGTCAATGTAGTGTACAAAAAAGAAGGAAAACAGGGTATGGAGAAGACGAAAGAGAAGGTGAACAGTAGTGGTAGTAAGTCAGGGTATTAAGGATGCTAAAGATTTGGGAGTATGGGGCGTGCTGTAGACTGTAAAGGTTGTTTTGCACGTGACAAGCATTGTTGCAAATGTGCGAGGAAGGGACACTTGGTGAAGGTACACAAGGAGATGTCCAAAAACAGGGTGGCATTTGTACAAGAGGAAGACAGTACACAAGATGTTGCACTCTGTGTTGAAGATAAAGAGGTAGTGAGGATACAGAGACCAAGAGCTAAATTCATGGTGAATGGTGTACAACTTGACTTAATGGTCAATCTAGGATCAGTGTACACCATTATCCCTAAAGAAGTGTTTGGAAAAAATTGGCCTGGTATGTAGTTACAACCTAGTGACATCCCACCCAAAGGGTACAGCGGCGAGAACATACACATAGTTGGGTGTGTGGGGTCAGAGTTTGAGTCTAAAGGAAGGAGGGCTGTAGGAAAAGTGTATATTTCACGTGATGGTCCAGCAATCCTAGATTGGGTACAGCTATATGATTTACATGTTGTGTTGATCCAAGGTCTAATGAGCAAGTACTAGTCGTACAAAGTAATGAGGGTTTGGAATTCCTTTTTGAAAAAAATACAGATATTTCAATGAGAAAATAGGCACATTAAAGAGATATGTACATGAGATCAAACTAAAACATGATACAAAACTAGTTAGACATGGTGTGAGGAGAATTCCCATTGACGTTTGCAGTGAAGTAAAAAAAAATTTTGGCGAAAATGGAAAGAATGGGAATCATAAAACCGGTGGAAGCGTCAGAGTGACTTTCCCCAGTGGTGATAGGAAAAGGGGGATGGTAAATCAAGATTTTGTGTGGACTTAAGATAATTGAATCAACGTATTATGATGGATAGCTTTCCTCTTCCAAGAATTTCAGAGATGGTGCTAATGCTCAACAATGCAAAATATTTCACTAGATTGGATTTAAAATCGGCATATCACCAGATCAAATTACAAGGAGCTACACAGCATTTATTACTACGAAGGGGGTATTTCAATTCAATAAACTTCTATTTGGGCTGGCATCAGCATCAAGCGTCTTCCAACGCATGATGAACAGACTGTTTGGAGTTGTGGCCAATATTTGTTTTTTTCAAGATTATATTTTCGCTGTGTGTGCTAAAAAGGAGGCGCACAATAGAGCTCTAGTTAAAGTATTAACTGTTAAACAAAGTCGGATTAATGTTTTGTAAAGATAAATTTCAGTGCCTACTAAAAGAAATTGAGTATTTAGGGTATAACATTTCTGAACACGCAATTAAACCCAAGGAAAATTTAGTGAAATCTGTACGATTAGCACATACCCCTGATGGAGGTTAATAGACTATTATGTGAAATTCGTAGGCAATTTTCTGGAGATAACAGAGGTAGGTTTTGAGAGAATTTCTAAGAAAGATAAAGAGTTTACGTGGGAAGACAGAAAGGGGCATGCTTTCGTGAACATTAAGAAAGAAATAGCCAATTCAGGAATATTGACCCCATTTGATCCAAAGAACAAGAGCATTTTAACTGTTGATGCCAGTGCTCATGGAATTGGAGCAGTGTATTCACAGGTAAAGGATGGGTTGATCAAACCTGTGGCTTTGTATCAAGGTCTCTGAGTCAAACAGAACAAAACTATGCTGTGATTGAAAGAGAAGCTTTGGCAGCTGCATGGGGTTTCGAATATTTCTGCAAATATTTGTGGGGGTTACACTTTATGTTCCAGACTGATCAGAAGCCACTGTTGAGGATGTTAAAACCTGAAGGTGCAGATAAAGCATTGGTTAAATTGGCAGTTTGCATTAATACTTCAAGAGGTTCGGTACGAAGTGAAGTATGTGGTCGGGTGGAAAAACGGTCAGGCAGGTTGTTTGTCTCGGCTGCCGTAGAGGGTAGTGAGTGAAAACAGAATGGATATTGCAATAGGGTGTGTGGTAGCAAGTGTGGAAGACACATTCAGGGGTGTGGAATTTATTTAGTTGTCCATGGGGCGGGCTGCTTCTTAAATCCACTTGTCCAGTAAAACCATCTATTTATCCCTTTGGTGCCATGTAGTGTGGCGACAAATTATGGCAGCAGTCTCGTTATGTAAGAGCTCTCTGATTATGCCAGGACTACTACTATAGTAGGGCTTGAATACTTGCAATTTCAATCCCTACTGTAGCAATTTATTTATTTTTGCCACCTTTCTGCAGATCTGCATACTTGGGCTGGAGGAAGCAGTAAGCAATATTTCAAGGGCTGGAATGCCTTTGAGTCTGAAACCATATTTTAAGGATTTTCACCAGCACTTTTCTAATCTTTCCTCGTAATGAGAACGGTTGGGAAATTTACTCCTGATAGAGGTAGAAGTTCTTCCAGGGTTGGGAAAAAAGTAGTTGAAGGGAAAGTGAACTTGTAAGTGCTCAATAGATTTTCACATGAGCAAATCTGCACATGCATATTTGCTCATGCTAATATACAGTTCACAAATATTTTCAAGGAGTACGATTTCCTGGTCTACCTCTGTAAGTTCTTGTGAATTCGTGAAAGCCACTAATTTAAAGACATATACCATTGGTCCACTTTTGTAACCTTCTGTAAGGATTGGGTTCCTAATTGGGTCTGGCAATAACAAAGACATTTTGTTTTTTTTAAACCTCTAGTTCTCTTTTTATCTATCGGCTGGCTTTACTGTGAGTGATCGCATTCTTCTCTACCACAAGGAGCATATTGGCATACAAAGTAGTTTTGTTCAGTGCCAGCAACCACTGTGGCAATCAGTTGCATAACGAAACTGGAGGGGGGCCAGTACATTACAGGGACAGTTCACTGTTATCAAATGAAGGCACACTTGGTGCCTCCAGGTCATATAACAAGTCCTGGACCTACTCATGTCACAAACAGGCCAGGGCCCTGTGTGCATGTGCAAGATTAGTGTGATGCAAGGGCTGAAAATCCAAAGCCAGATACACGCAGTTGGGCACTCAGGGCAGTGGAACCACTCCAGTATACCACGTAGAAAACATTCCTATCCCAACAACCAGTTTTAATTTGTTTATGCTTTTTTGCAGAACATGGCTGCCTGACTCAAAAAAGTGTTTGTGTGTTTCGTTGTTTGTAAAGAGAATCAAAGGTCAGCAGACTTTTTGTCTCCTAATGAAGTTGTTTGTTTTTTGGTTTTGTACAGAAGGTATATGTGTAGCTGTCATTTAAAAATATTTCTTACATATCTTTGATGCGGTAATCTGTCATTAGAAGTCTACTTGTAGATCTTGATAATAGTTTGTTCGAAAAATAAGGTACCAAAAAGTCAAACAAATCAAATAGTCAACTTCACAAATACATCTGTACTTTTTTCTGTCCATAGGGGGGCACCCCCGCTGGCCCTAATATGATTTTCCCACTGGGCCTTTAGATTGACGCCGGCTAATGGAGCCGGTGCCAAAGTGGCGGTGCAGCAGGTGCAGCAGCACCCGTCGCGCATTTCAGTGCCCGTAATTCGGGCAGTGAAATGCACGATGGGACTGTGCATGGGGGCCCCTGCACTGCCCATGCCAATTGCAGGGGCCCCCAGGGGGTCCCCGACTCACCCATTCCGCCAGCCTTTCCCTGGCAGTGTAAACCACTCAGAAAAGGCTGGCAGAATGGGATTTATAATCCTCAGGGCAGCACTGCTTGCAGCGCTGCCCTGTCAGATTTGAGACGCCGAGACCGCCAGGCTGCCTGGTGGCGGCAGCCTGGGGGTGGCAGTATTTCCACCGTGGCATCTCCGCCACAGTCATAATATGGCAGACAGACCACCACTACTGCGGTAGTCCTCCTGCACCGTGAGTCTGGCGGTCCATGGACCGCCAAAGTCCTAATGAGGCCCTATGTGTACATATGCAAAGCTGCCAAGCAGCTAATGATGGGTACACGTTCAGCGAGTTCTGGCTTTGTGGCTAAAAGTTAATTCGTTTCTGGGACTCGTATTTTCTTCTCTTGCCATAATTATTATGGTTTAAACAACCTGGCTTGGAAAAAGCAGATGACCAAAAACCAGTATAGGAGGGATGTCACTTGTCATCTGGGTCTTTTTGTGAGGTATACAAGTGAGTCTATGGGTGAATTATTTGTGTTTGACTATTGCTTTGTAAATGTGAGTGCCTGCAAGTGTGTTGCATGTGTGCATGTTTAATGTCTTTGTGCCTGTTTGTGTTTTGTGTGCCATTGTGGGTGCATTTATCCCTGTACATGGTGTTTATTCCTGTGCTTGCTGTGTAATTGACCAGATCCCGTGTTCTTGTTAGTGCAAGTGCTCTGCTCTGAGATTTTTGCTGCTGGGGATGTTTTGCTGACCTTAGATGGCTTGAAACTAAACTGCGCTCTTCGGCACTTGCTGTGATAGATACTTCTCTACTGCTCCAAACGAGAGATGGCCCTTCTCTCCTGCAGTCTTCTTTACCAATGAGAATACTGAAAAGGAACAAGGTTGCGTCTATTGATCCGCCCAAGGGGAGCATTAGGATTCCATGTCAATTTACAAGCAGCCACTGCCAATTTATTCCCATTACAGAACTTTTCCTGCAGGGGCTCCTTAATCTTTGCTTTAGAGAGGGAACAGGTTTGCTCGATCTAGGAAAAGGTTTGGAGTATTACATTTGCATTTAGCTGATAACTTCCTGGCAGACATTACGTTTACAATGTTTGTATTCACCTACAAATATGGGTATTTGAAAAATATATAATCAAAATAACAAATATATACATTTTTCAATGAAAACTATAAATAAAATGAGGCACGCATTATCCACATGTAGTTAGTCTTTTTAACAAGCTATAGCTGGATTCCATGTACATGTTGTCACAGGTAATCTCTACATATCCTTAAGGGGAGAATAAGATACACAACAGACAATGAGCAACACCAGGGAGATGTTAAAAGGGGAGGGAGTCTAGGATGCAGACATATGAGGTGACCCCATATCCTAGTCACACTCTAGGGGGAACTGGAGGGTCCTCTGTATTGCACACTGAAGGTAAGCAGCGGATATCCAGCAGATTATTGTAAAAGGCAATTGATGATGGTCTGTTTAATTGTTTTTGTAACCTAAGTACCAATACATAAAAGTTTAAAAAATAAAAAAGTACATGTTGTCGCAGGTAACTGGCACTTTCTGAAGAGAGCAGTATAACCTGTTTGATGACAGAGGTTTTGAACTATTAGGGTCAACCAGGAGACGAAGTCCGCTAGTGTTCAGCAGGACAACAGTTCACTTTGCACATTGCTCTCCCCGAATTCATTTTTTTTGTGCTAATTATTCTTAGAAACGTTTTTTCGATCAACATATTATGGCGAGTACTGAAGGTAGACGAGTTAACATTACCCCACAATAATAACCCAAGGATTTCCCGACAACTCTTTTAAAGGTGTCGTGCATGCAAAATTACATCCTAGCCGTATTATAGTCCTGCTCATATACCATGGCAACAAGATTCGTAATGTCCAGCTATGGGAGATTCACATTTCTTAAAACAATATCTCCACCATGGACGTCATTTAGGGGTTGCCAGGGGTCGCAGTGCAGGGAACACAGGGGTAGCTTGTCTTAATGGACGTCTTTTGGGGCACCGCATTCCTGGTTTTCTGTCAAGTTTCTTTATTCCACAAATATTGTAATATTCACTATTTGTGTAATAGAAATGGAGTACAGTTCGGTGGAATGTGAACCTATATGGCAGCCAAGGTAAGTAAAAAATGCTTTCAAATGTATATGGTATGCATGCTTGCCTGTCAGAGTATATTTATGTGAGCGAGAATGTGTGATGGTGTGTGAATGGGTTAGCGTCACACTAAAGGTCAAGTGGCATGTGATGTCACTTCCGCTACCCCTGGCATTTTGGTGAATTGACGCCCAGGATCTCCACGGAGCTCTATTCACGTTGGTACAGTACACATTCATAAACTAAGACTTGATTCAGTACGTTTCCCCATTAGGGAGTAATCAGAATTCTTCTTAGTGAAGGGCAGTTCTTGTTTTGTAAAAGAGTTGGGAATAAGTATTAGGCTTCCAAGCTTATTGTATTTGGAGTAGCAGCCATTAGACTCAATGAAAACTTCCTTTCCCAAGGACTTTTGGAAAACAAACACTAGGAACACAATAAAATTCACAACTGAGTACCTTTCTTAAAAGACCTGACTGGAGCCAGCAATTATTTTTATATTTTGAAAATACTTTATATTTATTTTCAAACAATATCAACAATATATATTAGCATCAAACATTTAGTACTATTAGTTGAAATCTGATAACCAATATCCTGTTCAGCTATTGTACTGGTATTACAGATTACCATTAAATGGAACAGAAACAAGTAAAAGAAAAAAGGTACTTACCACCGAACCATATGCACTACTCTCCTCCTCACTTAAGAAACCGTAATCTTATAAAAAAGTTTATGCATCATCCTCATTCCAGTATCAAGTAGCTTTTTGTAGTGAATACGTGTCTGTTGTTACAGTGCTTATTTCCATTCAGTCAAACATTGTAAGTGCTCTCAGTCTCTTTGTTTGATGGGGCAAGGGGGCAATGACTTGTAACCTCCCTCTCGTCTCCCTCATTATATTTTAGTACTGAGTGTCATATTGCCAAGAATTTGCCCTTGCCTTTAAATATACGTGCTGTGAGCTTCTCCATTGTCATCATGTTGCATACTCTCTGGTTCAGGTACGTTCATTCCACACCTTTGCCAGTGTAGGCCCAGCTATTAATAACTGATCTACAAGTTTATGTATTCTCCCAGGGAACTCCTGACAGCTAGTTGAACGTAGACCCAGTATCATGGAGGCCGGTTGTGCAGGTAATGGAAACCCCACTATCTCTTTAATAGCGGTTGGCACCTCTTTCAGCTAAGTCTGTATTTGTGGACACATCGGCCGTCTATTTATGGGTGATCCTTCCCCTCCACATTCTTTTCAGCATCAATCTGAAGTTCCAGGGACTGTTTTGTGGAGCCTATTGGGAGTGAGATACCTTTCCGTCATGATCTTAAGGGCTGACTCTGTATTAGGCTGATAAAGCTCTTATAAATGTCTCTTCATAATATGCAAGTATCACTTTTTTGATATTTTTTCCTTTAGGACTTTTTCCCACTTAAAACTGAGATCCTTCTCGCGATACCCATGTGGTGAGAAGGTTTTCCCCTTGAATGAAAGGTCTAGTGGTTGCCTCTTAAAGCTCTGGTTAGAAAACTGTGAGCGCGTCTGGCCTTATATGGTCTCTGGTAATTTATTTATAAGGGGACGCGTTAGAGGTTTGATGGACCTTTTGACTTTGCTAAGAGTGTTCCACCATGGACACAAATTCTACTTGTGACCCAACTAACAAAAACACAACTTAGTATAACAAATCATTATCGGAAACTTTAAGTCAGTAAACCTTTACACACCATCACTACGCTAGGAAGAAAGGCCACCTGGACCTGCTCTGGAACGGAACTCAAACTACTCTGCTCCTGGTAAGTGCAGTCGGGAATAAGCTAAATCCATAAAGTAATTTATCACGCCATCAATTAGTCAGAATTGCGAATGTTCACAGTAGAACCAATAAACATTATTTCTTAAATCTTTAATATAGTTAGACAGTCTTTCACACGTTGATGATTGGCTCCTCTTCTCCCGGTCCTGTCACCAGTTTCAGTCAGGTAACTTTTATTTGCAATTCATAACTCAAGTCAGTGAAACCATTGGCAAGTCCTGGGAACGTTAGCTTCTCACGCACCAAAGATACAAATGTATCTGTAGGTGGTACATCGCAATACAGCAGACAGTTCTCACAAGAAAGTTTACGACATCATCTAGTTTAACGTTACAACATTACAAATCTATTTGGTCCACACTTTGTGAACAAAGAACAAGTGAAGGTTCTTGCTTGAAACAGAAAACATTTATGAACTTTTAATTATGCCCTGAGACTTAACATGAGGCTTTACCGACTAGGCCCAAAATTTCACAATTACTTTATGCATAATAAAGGTAAACAAATACATTTCATTAAAAAATTAGTTTGGTACAGTAATACATTTTATTCTATATGTGCATATTATTGCTAAACAATTAATATTATTTCTTTATTATGTTGTACACATCATGCTTGCCATCTAGGTGGGCACATTTTCCAAAACACTCGTCTTCTCTATATTAGCATAATTCATCTCACTTCTTAGCTACCAATCAATGCAGAGTTATTAATAATGAATTCAGCTTTCACAGAACCCAATGTCATATTTGTTGCTATCAAAGTCGTTCTAATTCTACTACTCCCAAAAGTTGTTTTACTATCCATAAATTATCTAATGTGTGCCCCCCCCACCTTGGAAGGAAACCTGATCCGTCACTGGAGTAAAGCCTAGAATGTCCAATATAGGCATCAAGGTGGAAAGAAGAAAGTAACCTGGTTTCCCAAAGTCGTCTTCTCCCATATGTCTAGCAGCTTGATAGTAACATGACTCCAGTTAATATTAGGAGATCTGTGTTTTCTAGGGAACTCTCTGAGGTTTCCGGAGCAGTCTTCCTGCCAGCCTGTGGTCCATATGAACCTGTACCAGTTTCCCTCTTTGACCACTCTCCTACTATAAGTTATTGAGTGGCTCTATAATAATCCAATATGCTGGGAAGGCCTAATCTGCCATCTTCCCTCTGGCTCATCAAGTGCTCCCTGACATTCTATGGGGATTTCTCTTACCATACAAACTTCATTAAGGACCTCTGTAGTTAGTCTATTGACTTTTTACTGTATAAACTGATAACACTTAAAAAACATATAATAGCCTAGGTATGAAATTCAGTTTGATTGCCTTTATGAGACCTAATCAGGATCTATAATGACCTCCCCATTTCCTAAAAGTTAATCTCTTGCTATACAGTGTATTTCCTGACAGCCATCCTGTAAGAGAGGTGGTTAGTTGTTCTCCCAAATGATGGATTGCCTTATTTTTGATTTTAAAAGGCATTGAGTTACCCAATTTTTGTATGTCTGTGACCATGGGGCCCAGTCCTAAAAGTTCAGACTTCTGTTCTAATTCTTGAATATATTCCTCTTGTATAGAGATGATAAAGACCTCTCTGAATCTTCTACAGATAACACATTGTCATGAACAGTGATATTTTGTGTTCGTACTCCCCATTGTGGATGCCTTTTGTGTCCATACTCATTCATATTACAAGTGAAATGTATTTGAGGCTGCTCCATCTACTGTTACCCTAGTCTTCAGGGCCCAATTCCCTCCATATCATAACCCTAAATGGAGTCCACACTCCAGATTTATCAAGCACCATTGTTATGAAAGGACCAATTCATCGGTGGAAAGCTTTTTCGGCATTCAAAGCAAGCAAGAGTGCCCTTAATTTTTTGTGTTTTCCATTTTTGACAAGGTGGGCTAACCTTCAAATCTTGTCAAATCTTTCTTCACTGGAAAAACCCAGAATGATTCTAGCGTATTAGGAATGAAAAAAGTGGCACCAGTCTAATTAGCAGGACCTTCATGTATATATATTTAATGGCAAGGTTTGATAAAGTGATCGGTCTATCAGCAGCACAATCTGCTTGGTCTTTCCCTGGTTTTGTAAAACTAAAATAGTGGTGCCTTCCATGGTTGATGTCACTCTGCCTGGCTCTCAGCACTTTTTTGAGGATTGGAATCAATTTGTATAAATATATTTTATAGAACTCTCGGCTAAGCTTTCAGGTTCAGAAGCCTTACCTGATTTCAAACTCTTCATAGGTATTTTTATTTCATTGTCTTCAAAAGGAGCGTCCAGCTCCTGTCCTGGGCTTGATCATGTGATATGCTTGGGATCGTTAACTGGTCCAAGAGGTTTTCCTCCCTTATTCACTGGTCCTGTTCCTCAGAGTATTATTTGGCATAAAAGGAACCAAGGATACTTTCTTTTGTTCTGTTATTATATGTTATGGACCTATTACTAGTAATCAGTCCAGTTTACCTTCTCTGTTTTTCTGGCTTTATGTTTATTGGCCAGAAAGCAGTGTGTCTTGAAAGTCCTCTATTTTGATGTCAGAAGAAAATAACATCAGTGTCAAGACTACTCAATAAAGAAGCAGCAGGAAGGTAATGTTGTGGTCTTTATTCCAGTAAGTAAGCAGCATACAGACCACTAGCTTGGCAGCATAACACAATTAAGCCTTAAGAAAAAAACGTGATAGTAAATACCTGGAATAACACAACAATAAAGCTGCTATAACATGAGGGGAGAGCTACAAAGCTTGCTCATAAGTTCTTGTTTTTGTAAAGCTTCTTTTTATTGAACTTGTGCAAATCATTGGCCTGCTAAGGTATGTGTATACTATTTGTATGCTTTGCGGTGTTCCACCAATGAATGGTGCAAAATAAACAATAACACCAACAAAAACTCAAAATGGTACAGGTGTCTCTTAGTTACATTTACAACAATACCTCACCAGGAAATCAGTCTTACTTCTCCCTACTTTCTCATTTCAGGCCCAGGGTTCCCGTTAGAGCCACCTATTAGGTCGTTGCTATCACATACTATGCTACACATTATGCCCCACCTGTTTCAGTGCCCGTGATCCCCTTTCCCTGAAATCCCTCAAGCTTGCTCATACGTTGACATGGAAATGGAACAGGTATTCGATTACAAATTTATTTTGTCAAGCAGGTTATCTCCTGTTCACTCTGTTTGGTCTTTCTGCAAGAACATTATCTCTTCTTGAACAGGAAAGGTCAATTACTTCTTTTGAGATTCCAACATCACCAGCTTAGACATGTTCCAGACATCACCAGGGTCCAGAATAACCACATTTCTCTTTACTTCACTTAGGATAAATGTGTTCATACATCTGGATAGCACCTTTTTAATCAACCCAGGTTTTTCACTAGTACCACATCACCAGCCAGCCATTGCCCACACTTCACCATATTTGTGTTATCTTGTCCAGACGTGTATATCTTTTGGTAACTTCTCTGTTGAGAAAATGTTTTCTCCCTTGATACACAAACTTCACTTTTCGCCTTTTTCAATTTCAGCTATACAGGACTGACCTTGGTGCAGGATCCTCTACCTTTCAGAGGGAAAATTGGATAGTCTGACGAAATGCAATTAGTAGAATTGCAATGTGCCCACTGGGTTTCATTTAAAGACCTCTTTAAGCGAGGTGTTAGTTGAAGTTGCCCTTTGGGATTAGCCCTTCACAATTCTATTCATTTGTTCCGCAAGGCCATTGGCTTGCAGCAAATGTTCCCTTCTCAAGTGTTCTATTAAAATGCTTGCTAAAAACTCCCACATCTCATAAGAAACAAATTGCACCCCATTATCTGTGATTAGAAAATTTGGGTTACCCCCTCAAGAATATTTCTCCTTCTGCAACTCAATCACTGTTCTCATGTTTACTGTGGCAATACACTTTGCCACAACCCATTTAGATGTATAGTTAATAGCAGTAGAACATAATGATCACCCTAGGACAACAATTCTTATGATCAGCTGTATCAAGTCCTAATTGCATCCATGGCTTAGAAGGAATGTCTATAGGTGCAAGAGGAGCAATTCTGCTGATTTTGCACTGATCGTTGCTTGCACACTGCCAACAATCCCTTACTACACCCTCCAGATGGGTACCCATTCCAGGCCACCAATAACACTAATGTGGTCTTGCCTTGGTTACATTTCTACCCAGGTTCATTTTTTTTGTTAGGTTGAATAATTTTTCTCTAAATCCCACAGAAGGAACTTCATGATAACCTCTACAAATGTTATTTTCTATAATATTGATGTCATTGCACACATTCCAAAACCTCTTCACTACCAATAGCATTCTTACTCATCTATATTACTAAGGAAGGTTCTTCTCAGTTATGTTCTTCTGTGATAGGCAGACGGGACAAACAGCCCTTACCACTGTTTTTGGATCCAGGTAGGTATTCAACACAATTTTTTTTCATACAATCGGTCAATCCATCTACTTGCCCTGGAAGTGACATTCTCTCCACACGTACAGGTAAAAATTTGTGACAAGGGGCGATGATCCGATCTGACCGTGAACGGCATTCCCATAAAAAGAACTTAAAATGGAGAATCACTCAATAGACAGCTAACACCTCATGTTAAATAAAGGAGTAGCATTCTTCTGCTTCCCTCGATGAGCGTGATGCAAACTTTGTGACCTTTTCCTTACCTTCCACAAGCTATGACAGCTTTGCACCATACCCATTCAGGCTTACATCAGTTGACAGTACTGTTTTCTGACAGATTCTTGTAACTTCAGATTCCTCACATTTTAATAATTCCCCAGGAATCAATCTGGATCTAGAAAATCTTTATCTGTGTCCTAGTGTGCTTGTAGGTGGCATCGTGCAGCTCCGCTCCAACATTGCTCTGCTCTGGAAGTGATAAACGGAGCTACACATAAGTGCCACCCATGTGCGGTGATGTCACATTCTTTCTTTCCACACCACCAGATGTAGATCTCCAGCTATCCCTCATCTCTTTGTGAGACTTTATCACAAATGTAACTTTAAAATACCAGTGTGCTAAGTAAAATGTCACCCCCCAAAACAACAGAGTTTAAATCTTGTAGATAATGTTGCAAACAAATGTCTGCGAGAGATCCCCATCAAGATTGCCTTTGGTGGTTAGGGCCAGATAACAACTTCAAGCCCTGCCGTGACTGCGCCTTGATGCATCCAAAGACCTTCCAAGATTGTAAAACGAAGCCCTATGTTGCTACACATTGCAAGATTTTATGCTGTGAGTGGTTGAAGTTGAAGGGAAGATCCTGTTCCTGAAGTTGTTACTGTGGCAGATCATCTTTGAGAAAAAAAGCATGAGAAGTCTAATCTGGACATGTCGTTTCCCACGACTCTCGAATCCCAGAGAAGGCGGAAGAGCATTCCTACCAGTCTTGCTTCCAATGCTATTTCCCTTAGGAGCCGACTCTGACCCTTGCCCCAGGGATGCCCAAATTTCCAGGGCGATTTCGTAGCAAATCAAAAACTTCCACAATGCCATTGTGCAGATCTTTTACCCTAGCTGAAAGTATGCAAAGGAGGCTTTAAATTCTAGGCCAGGTAAATTAATTGCCTTGACCTATATATTTATTTCCAATTATTTGTTTTTTCATACTACTTTAAAAAATAAATACACTTAAACATGTCCATTATTGTCCTATGGAGTGCAGGAAATCGAAGCAGGGCAGGAACCAGAGAGATGTGGCATCATGACATAATAAAATAAGAACTCAAAAAAGGAGAACAGAAAGAAACTGATGAAATATGGCAGAAGAACTCTAGTAAAGGGCAACGAATGCCCCCTACCCCAAAGGGTACGAGCATTTAACCAGGCAGAGACCTTAGGAAAACCCGAAAGAAATAGGAGGTTTGAAACGTGTCGACGGATACAATTGGGAAGTGTTTTGCTAAGATAAAAAATTGTAAAATAGACACCCAACAAAAAAAGACTTAAAATAGAATAGTCCATTGCAATAAACAAGGGACACCAATAGCAGCAAAAGAGTAATAGCATAGACAATAATAGCAATTGTAACCTCTGCATCTTTGTACATCATCAGACTGGTCATACAAGCACAGTTTAAATGTTTGTGTGTTTATGCAATCACTGTATAGGTTTTGTGAAAACCTTGTCTAGTTTCGTAGAGTGTAAGAATATGTTTGTCTGAATGTAGTCTAATGGACATGCTTAAATGTATTTAAAAAAAAGTAGTATGAAAAACCAAAATATTTGGAAATAAATATATAGGTCAAGACAATGCATTTACTTGTCCTAGAATTTAAGGCCTTCTTTGAATACTTTCAGCTAGGGTAAGAGGATAAATATATTTTAAAGGAGGCCCAACCTAGCCGTTTAAAAGGGCCTGACCCCCAAATCTGCAATGCTGCAGATCCTTGGCATACTACCACCTCCCTCTGCCACAGAACAACAGTGTCTGTGCCGAATCTGATCTTGGCACCACAGTCCTTGCTTCACCCTGGTACATCAAGATAATGATGATGAAGTTGACCCCATAGTGCTTTCTGGCTCTAAATCAGTGTCACCTCAACCGAGGCCATACCCTGATCCACCTGGTCTTCAGTACGTCAGCAGCTCATCAGAATCCCTTATATTGCCTACTTCATGGAAGGGAGCAAGTTCTTTATTAGGGACAGACTCACATTGTGATCTTCATGATACAAGAGATGATTTTGCACACCTCTATATTGATAACAACTGGTATGAGGATCTTAAAGATACCATTGGCCATGACACTTTGCCAGACACTGGGTTGATTTCTCCTCTTGGCCCTGCCACAGAGGACAGTGCCTCCTTTGCAACAGTGATGCGAAGGGTGGCTGATATTCTTCACCTCCAGTGATGCGAAGGGCGGTTGGCGTTCTTGGCCTCCAGTTGTCCACCATGGAGGTGAAAATAAATGCCCTCACTGAGGTACTCCAGCCAGAGCAAACTAGTACTGCGCCTCTTTTGCCACTTAATAAAGCCCTCACAAACACTCTTTTAGGGGTGTTCCAGGCCATCGCTTAACAGGCAGATAGCACAACAACATCATCTGGCCCCGGTAGAGCCAGACTTTCTAATACAGCACCTGATGCTGTGCTGGAAAGCCTGTTCTGCAGGCATTCACAACCTGAATAAACCCAAATGCCTTCCCTACCACTTCACCAGATGAAGAATCTAAGTGCACCCAAATGTTTGGAAAGTGTATGTTCTCTTCCACTAGCTTAGAATTCCATTCAGTTAATGCTAGCTGCCTGCTGGGACGTTATACCCATGGCCTTTGGGACACTTTTGCCCAAGTTCCCAGGCGATCTGCGTTCTACCCTTCAGCAAGCCATTCAAGATGATTATGATACTGCAAAGTTTACAATCCGCTATGAGCAGGACACTACAGATTGCCTTGGTTGGGAAATAGACACCAATGTGGCCCTCCAAACACATGACTGGATGAGGTTCACAGGCTTCTCTGGGGATGTATAATCTACCTTGATGTACATGCCCTTTGAGGGCTCTCATCTTTTTAGCAAGAATGCAGATTCAGCCCTTGAACACTTCAAGGATAGTAGGGCTACAGCACGGTCCATCGGCCAGCTGACCCCACCATGCCAGCAGTATCCTCTCCTCCATGGCTCTGGTTTGGGCTCATTTGGCCTAAGAAGCCATAGAGAGGGTGCTGGCATCAGAAATAGGCACTGGTGCTAATCCTGCTACTTTCTGGTGCTCAAGAAGGACCAGGGCTACATCGTATCTTAAACCTTCCCCTTCTCAATGCCTTTCCACAGAAGGACAAATTCAGGATGCTTATCCTGGCACATGTCTTTTCTGTCCTTGATCCTGCAGAATGGATGGCAATGCTGGACCAGCAGGATGCTTATTTGCACTATCTGCAGTTCATGGAGACAGGGGCACTTTGAGTTTGCTGTGCTCCCCTTTTGGCCTCACCAGTTCCCCTTTTGTGTACAGGAAAGTGATGGTGGTAGTTGAGGCACATCTTTGGAGTTCAAGTGTTATAGTCTTCCCCTACCTCGACCAATGGCTGCTGAAGGCGAGCTCACCCCAGACATTTGTCACCCACCTCCAGTCTACTGCGAACCTTTTAACATTGTTGGGGTTGGGTGGACTATCATCGTGAATCCACATACGCTCCCTTTCATCAGAGTCATAATGGACACAATGCTGTTTTGCACCCCATCCCCCTGGAGCGGAGGCTCCAGGACTTTCGGGCTATGATCTTGACGTTTCAGTCTCTGTCCTGGATTTCAATGGAGAGCACTCTGATGGTGCTGAAATTTCACAGCCTCCTGCATAGTACTCATCAAGCACAGCAGATGGTATATGCTTTCCTGCAGTGGGATTTGAAGTCCCAAAGGGCACAGCGTTGGAGGGACCTTTCCAATCATGTCTATATTTTGGTGTAGACTGCAAAAGATCTGCAGTGGTGGCAGCTGGCCCTCTCTTCTTACCTCAACCAGCGCTGATAGGGTTGATGGATTCATCGCTTTAGGGTTGGGGAGGCCAGCTTGTAGAAGTGGAGATCAGGACAGGAGGTCTCAAGTCGAAGCCCGGCTCCACATCAATCTGGTGGCGTTGCGCGCATCTGCTGCGCACTGAAAGACTTCCTGCCATCCATCAAAGGGAGGCTCATGAAGGTGCCTGCCTACAACACCACAGCCATGTGGTGTTCCAACAAACAGGACTGGGTGAATTTGGGAACCTTATGCCAGGAGGCACTGTGCCTCTGGAAGTGGCTGAAACAGAAAGGGATTTTTCTGGTGGCTCATCACCTGGCAGGATCTTTAAACACCAGCACGAATACACTCAGCTGCTGATGCCTAGAAGATCACGATCGGCCACTACACCCAGAGGTGGTGCAAGGTCTCTTCTGTGAATGGGGAAAAACCTTGGCTTAATCTCTTCACCACCACCAAAAATGGGCAATGTCAGCAATTTGGCACACTGGAGTTCCCAATGCAGCTCTCTCTCCGAGATACATTCCACCTAGAGTTAAGCTCCTTTTCCTGCCCCGAGTTCTGAAGATCAGGAATGACCAGGCCAAAGTCATCTTTGTGGCACCAGACTGGGCACGGAGAGTGTGGTATCCAGAAATCTTGGGCATCTGTTCCCGATCAAGCTAAACCATCAGGAGGATCTTCTGTCACAGGAGCAATGCAGGGTTCTGCACCCAGTCCTGTGCAACCTCCATCTCCATGCTCGGAGATTGAGCACTGCAGTTGACTGTATTCAGGGCAGAATCTCTTGATGCTACCTGCAGGTGTGCAGGTGTACAGCATAAGCCATACATATAGGGAATATTCAAAAGGTGAAAACATTTTGGTTCTTTTTGCACACATCAAAATGACTTAATGGTGACAACATACCAGTTTTTTGTTATTTGATGGAATTGATTGCCACATATACACATTGGCCCACTCATACTTTACTCCTTTCTTGAGCAAGGATCTCATAGGTTGTGACAAACCTACAAAATTAGCAATTCATTTTGAGCAGAATTCAGCAAGCCCCAGAAATGAATGCTTTTGGTCTTGATTCTTTGGAGGTGCTTCAGCAATGCTGTTTGATAGGCCTATCTTTTGGCTTATCCTTTCTCCTTAGATGGTGTGTCCAAGATACTTGACTGAAAGTACACCAAACTTGCACTTTTCTTTCTTAAGGGTAAGCGCCAAATTTTGTAGCGTTCCCACAACAAGTTTTTTACTTTTATCATGCTCGTCTCAGTCCTGGCCATTTACCAGAATATCGTCCTGGAAGAATATGACTTTTTGGTACTCTACCCAGCACTTTTTTCTTCATCCTCTGGAAACATGTAGCTGCAGAACCCAGTCCAAAGTGCATGTGTACAAACCAGTAATCTCCCAGAGGTACGGCAAAGGATGTTAGGTGTTTGGACTCACTATGTAACAGAATTGGGTGATATGCCGAAGATAGATCCATTACACTAAACAGCTTTGCACTGTCAATCGTTGAAGGAGTGTCCACAGTATTTGGTAGTTGCTGGCAATCTACCGAAATAACCTTGGCAAATTGTGACCAAGTATCACTCACTAGATGAGAGTTGGACAAGAGGAGCACACGCTCAGATAAATTGTGATTGCAAATTGTTCTCAAATCCCCTTAGTATCGCCACCCCAACAGATTGTCACTACTCCTGGCAACATATACTTTGCCCACTTTTTCTCTGTCATGAGCATGAATTTTCATAACTGAATAACCCAACACTCCAGTTTTACCACCTTCATGACCCATGGGATTTATGCCTGAGAGGGTTAGTAGAATAATGTCATCACTAAATATGCTGATCCAGTTCCTGCCACCAGTCATCTTACATGGCGAATCTGAATTCACTAGATCCATCAGTTTGTTTACTCCAACTCCGATCTCAAAATCAGGCACACCTAGATCCTCACAATCAACCCCTCCATCTTTTCTTATGCCCCGAATCACTTTCTTTCCATCATCTAGACAATTCACACCTCCACCATTCCGCTGTGATACTCATGTGCATATTAGCCCTCTTTCAACACTTCTCGCAAGTTGGAGACTTGGCAACACATCCTGGGGTATTAGAAAATAACCTCCTCTTCTTCACCTATAATATGGGCTCCTTTGTTCTCTGTTAGCCTTGTTTAAAGCTCTTCTAACTCATTGATGCTTTTGACAGAATCGTCATGTTGGGAGTTGAAATCTCATTCACAGGTTCACATATATCATTTTGGTTCGTTTTTATTACGGTTCCTCGTCTCATATATCCAAATAGTGTTCTCATTTTTTTTCAGTAGTGGCCAATGCCTCCGTACGATTAGGATTTGTGATAAGAAGCTCCTCTTGCCCTTTTTGGCTATTGGTACATCTTACCAAGTGATGCCTAATTAATTAATTAGTGAGAGAGTAACAAAATTGCATGTGCATGCTCATATTTTTCCAGATTTCCCTTGTACCTTTGTGTTAAAAACTTATGTTTTCTAAGAACTATATTGATGTGACCCCAAATCTTTCTCAATCATTAAAACTGGCGTCATGCACATTATTAGGTTCACCTTAAGCATTGCCCATGAGAAATCCATCTAAACTGTCATAGATGTTTTTCTCTTCTACACCCAAATAATGAAGCATAATAATAACTAGCTTCCTGATCACAGAAATATTTTCCCCACCAATTCCAAGTGAATAGGTGTCAAATTGTTGTTCTAGCATTTTTATGGAATCAAGAGTTCACTTTTTTTTCTGAGAGCAACTGCAGAGGTTGGGACATATTTCCAGCTCGTTCTTGTTC
The DNA here is from genome assembly GCF_031143425.1 of Pleurodeles waltl. Taxonomy (NCBI): domain Eukaryota; kingdom Metazoa; phylum Chordata; class Amphibia; order Caudata; family Salamandridae; genus Pleurodeles; species Pleurodeles waltl. The sequence continues at coordinate 226,971,199 of NC_090451.1, forward strand.
AGTAGTTCTCAGACATTATCTTAAAAACGATAAGGAAATGTCATTGTCTTGTGGGCAACGTAAGTTTGTAAGTGGAGCCAGGGTTTATTGCCAACACAGAGGTGTCATCACAGTGTCAATTAAATGTCACCAACATCTCCAATGGTAACTGGTAGTATTGTTTTTACCCTTCTTGTTAGATGCAAATATTTATGGCCGTATATACAAAACTGTGAGGCTACTGCACAATATTTGCAAATACCTTCGCCACGCTTCTGTGAACGATGGTGATTTCTAAATGTTGAGAGACAGTTTTAAGCGCTGTACTGTTGATGGTCCATGTTGCTGATGAAGTGCGTCACAATGATGGTTTTTTGCTCCTTGATTAAAAAGCTTCCTCTGTTGCTGTTGAAGCACGTCAGTGTGGTTATGTAATGCTTCCTTGATCAGGCTCCCCAAACCAAGATAGCCACAACGCAGCATGTATGTGACATAACGGCCTGTGTATGTGACATTCAGTTGAGGCAATGTCACGAAGAGCCAATGACGAGGATACACGCTCATTCAGCTTTGTATCTGTCAAATGCATATTCCAGTATCACGTGTAAAGAAAGATACGTATGTTATGCTTGTGCTGGCATCGTGGCACGTGTCGCTTCAAAATGCGTTTTTTTTAAATAGGAAATAAAACAATACTGCGGGGACAGAATTGATGAACTGTGCTTGCGCACTCACCTGCTCAACCCAGAGGGAAAAGAGGTCCCAGAGCTCGCAATTCTTACACGATCGAGGTAGATCCAAGATACTGCATCAGATTGCTTTGATGATTGAAGTTTATAGTCCGTGAGCTCTTGAGGAGAAAGTCGGTGGTTCTTCACGCCTGTCCTCTTCAAGCGTTCGTGGTCAGTGTTAAGACCACTCAACAAAGAAGCAGTAATTCAAGAAGGTAATGTTCTGGTCTTTATTCCAGTAAGTGAGCAGCATACAGACTACCAACTTCACAGTTTGGAAGCATAACATCAGTTTCCTTCCTAAGCAACCTCCCAGAAATCTAGAAACGTTTGACATGTGTAGGATTCTTAGCTATAGGACGATGAACATCGTAGTGCTAAAAAAAGGCATATGCCATAACCAGCTAAGCCAGTGGTTCCCAACCTTTTAACTTCTGTGCACCCCCACTTTATCATTACTGAAACTCGGGGACCCCCACTGATTCATTAATTGAATTGGGGGACCCCTCCACTGAGTCATTACTGGAAGTTTGGGACCCTGGCCTAACCATTGTTGATTATTTGAAATGCAAAACACTACACAAAAAATACAGATACAAGCATTCATCAGATACATACGCAAACGATAACACATTTTATTTCATTTGTAAACAAATGTAAATAAAAAAACAATAATAATAAAAGGGTTGGAGCCTTTCTAAATTCAACTGAAGCCACACATTGTCCATACTATACTCTGTTTGATGCAGTTGCTCTGCTCCCATGAATCAATCCGAGAATACTAATTTAATTTTTAGCCTCCAAATTCAAATTTCTATGCATTTACAGTATGTTTTAAACTGTTCAGATGTACATTTTGCCACTTTATTTACATACACATTATTAATCTGTTAGTATTATTCAATTTTCTAAAGAGCTGCGGACCCCCTGAGGAGGCTTTGCGGACCCCTAGGGGTCCCCGGACCACAGGTTGGGAACCACTGAGCTATGCTATTTCCAGAAATAAAGGAAGTGCTTTTTATCCAACAGAATTCAGCCTAACCACAGGTCAATCTAGAGTTCTTTCACACTGGAAATAGTTTTCCATTTTGTTCCCGATAATAATTCTCTTCTGTGATTTCTGTAGATTCGAAGTTTGTCTTTATTAAGAAGGCATATCCTTACGCTATGATCGCCCTAAGCAACATTTAAATTGGGCGCCTAGTAGGCGGGTTGGTTTTCCATTGAAAAATCGAAGGCAGGACCGTTACCACCAAGATCTATAGCAGACTCAAATTAAGATAACATTTCTGCTATTTTTTTTTTGTAGGTAAACAAGGGGATCATACCTAGCAGTACCTGCTTCATCGTGAGCTGTTTATTCCATCCTGTGGCTCTACTAATATCTCTCAACACCATTTGCCAGTAGGATGTCATTGTCGCACAGTACCACACCATGTGGATAAAGTTCACCTCTATCCTTCCCCAGGGTGGGTAACTAACACTGCAGCTATTGTATATGGTATGTAGTGTCTTTGGAGAAAGGTAGGTGTCGTGCAAATAATTGCATTTCTGTAATTTAAATCTGGCATTGGAGATGACCATCTTCACTGCTTCCTGCACAGGTGTCCAGTCTTTTATGGCCATGGGGTCCTACAGTACATCCTCCCATTTGGTCTGGACTCAGAGCATCACAGCTGTAATGTCAGCTCCTAGTGCCTTGTATATGTTTGAAATCAGTCTGCATCGCCCTGCCATGTTCAACAGCGTCACCAATGTATCAGAGGGCTGTGGTCCGTCCAGAAAAGTCAGCCAAAGGTCCCGGGCAGCTGCCGAGATCTTCGCATATTGCAGATATTGCCCTACTCCTAATGGAAAGGATTCCATAGCATTCTTTAACATAAGAAATTGTCCTGCAGGGTATAGGTCCCCTAGGGTGTCATAGCCCCTGTCTTTCCATTTCTGCACTGACATAGATTCTGCTATTTTTAGTAGTGGTTGGAGGAACCATAGCAGCATATCTAGGGCATACAATGCACTCCTCAGTACCTACGTGACCGCCCCTTCCCAGCTTTCGCATACCTGCTGCATCATATATGGTGGATCTGGGGGCATCCATGCACTCCCCATCACCAAGTATAGGGACTGTCTTCTCCCCACGGGCCAGTGGGGCCCTCATAGGAGTTTCTGCTCACGATTATGATCTGAGACCAGTCATGAACAACACTGACCACTGGTGTGTCAAACTTAAGGCCCTGAAAGGGGAATCCCTGTGTCTAGGAGTCAGTTCATGGAGCAGGGAGGATGGGTGGGTCAGAATCTGCTCCTAGATATAGGCCCTCATTATGAACTTTGCGGTAATCACCGCCGACCGCCGGGGCAATGGTGGACTGCACACCGCCGAATAATGATGCCAAAAAGTAAAACCTCAAAAAATCCTGCAACCTTCACCCACTGCCACAGCCCACGACGGCAGAAAGGTAGTACACCCCACCCCGCCACCGCCATGCAGACAAATCCTCCGCCCACCAAATAATGATGCACAAATCAGCGTGGCAGATAGTGAATGCTGAACTACTATTGGCAGTATAGACCGCAACGGCCAGCAATGGGACCCACCAACAACTAATGCACACATTGGCAAATCTGAAACTCACACACCTAACACACACCCACAACAATATAAAACACTCACATACACACCCCACAATCCTTTGCATCGCCAATAGCGCAACAGATATTGATAACAGAACACTCATACACTGAACCCAACATCACACAAGTCACACACACAAATACACCACCAAAGCACATACATACCTCAAACACCATCACAAGCCACACACACAACCACACAACAGCACCCTCACCGAGACACCCACAACACACACCATGGCACGCCCTAAGCACCCCCGCTTCACAGACAGGGAGCTAAGGACCATGGTGGACAAGATACTCAAGGTTGAGCCACAACTATTCGGGGCACAGGTGCAGCAGACACCCGTGGCCAGGAAGATGGAGTTATGGAAGAGGATTGTGAACAAGGTCAAGGTAGTGGGAAACCATCCACACACAAGGGAGGACATCTGAAAGAGATGGAACAACCTGCGCTGGAAGGTTCGGTCAATGGCATCCAGGCACAACATCGCAGTACACAAGACAGATGGTGGTCCCCCACCTGCTCCCCCCAAACACACCAATTGGGAGGAGAAGGTCCTGCCTATCCTGCACCCGGAGGCCCTCACCGGACTCACTGGAGGACTGGACTCAGGTACCTTAACAGTCACCCCACCTAAAATGCATCTATCACCCCACCCCCCTCACTACCACCAGAACCCCATCCCCAATCCAGTCCACAACACCCACATCCAAGTTCCCTGCATGCCCACAATCTCACAAACAGACCTCCATCCAGCCCCCTGTGCACAGTCACCTACCCCTGCATGGATTCCCAGTGGCACTACAGCACCCACAATGCACCGCCACCCCCCACATAAAAAACAACTAAATGAACACAAAGGGACCTGGCATGCCACGACAGGGGAATATAACCATCAAATAGTGCAGAGCAGTGCAGCAATTGCCGATAAAGTACCTGACATCCACTTGTCTATTCCCCCACACACAGGCACCACCACTCCTGCCATCCGATGGAGACGTCAAGGAGTGCCAGCGCTCCACCTGAAGACAGAGGCCCCACTCAGGAGAGTGCAGAGGGATGTCTGGAAATAGCAGAATTCCCTGGCCCATCACACAGTCCTGGACTGTCACCCTCCAGCAGCCCCACTCAGGATACCACTGACACACCTACCACCTAGCCACCATCATCAGCTCTGGCCAAACGACCCCACACCAGTGTCTCCCGGCGATGGACTGGCAGCCTACATGTACTGAGGCCAGAGTCTCCACCCACCAACAGGCAGGATGATGAAGGGCCAACTGCAAGTGGGATTGCCAGACCTGTGCAGGGGACATAGGCACAGGGGGATAGGGCCAGTGGGAGGGCATCAGTGGCCCAAGGGGGTGGCCCAAGGATGGATGCAGCAGCCCATGAGGTGATATCGAGGTCCTGGGAGCATATCACCATACCCAGGACAGGATGGGCCAGATCCTGGCCACCCTGGAGCAGAATCAAAGGCTGCAGATAGCACACCACCAGGAGGCCATGGAGGAATAGAAACAGCTAATTGCCACCATGGCCTCCATTGCAGGGGTGCTGCAGCACCAGTACCACAGCCAGCCTGAGTCCTCCACCCACCTGCAAGCCCCGACTGCTAGCCAGGACACTGCCCTGCCATCTACATCTGCAGCAGCTACTGGACTGGTGGCACTACCAGACGACACACAGGAAACCAACACCCCTACCCCCGCAGCCCAACTGCACCTTTTGCAAACATGCACTCAGACCCAGACATGCCACTGAAACACCAGCCAAGACCAAGCCCAGTGCCAGGAAGTGACTCTGCCCTGAACTGTCTCCCTTGTGTGCCACTGAGCTACCTTGTTGACATGCCACTTCACACCAAGTTCCAATGGTCACATGGATCAAAACCCAGTGCTACCAACAGCTGAGCATATGTACTTGAGTATGTATTTCCACCATGTGCCCACTCCCTTTCACTGTCCCAACACTTATGTATATTTTGCCATTCAATAAATACAACTGTGCACTCAAATCGTATGTCCCTCGTCAATATGAAATATGAATTGTGAGTGTGTATGCATTAACCAGTTACTATCATAATCACAACTTTATTGCAGGAGGGGATACAATGGACTGTAGTGTCTGAAGTATATCACACTGTACATAATATTGGGTATCCTGGCACATGCCACTTCAGTCATCATTTAGCATTGTCACTGACAATAGACACCACAGTTCTTATTACATGAGTCAGACTGAAACTATGCAGTGAATACACCAGCATCATTGAACACTACCTCAGAGTCACTGGAAGTTTAGGTGGATTAGCTGGGTCTTGGAGTTGAGATCTTCCCCCTCTTGTTCCTCACCATCACTCTCATCCCCTCTCTGAGGTTGCAGGGCTGGTTGGACAGCACCCTCCTCTTCCAGAAGTGGGATAGCTTTCCTCACAGCCAAGTTGTGCAGCATTCAGCAGGCCACCACTATCTTAAACACCTTGTCGGGGACATAGCACAGGGATCCCCCAGAGAGATGGATGCAACGAAATCTAGCCTTCAGGAGACCTATAGTGCGCTCAATCACTCTCCTAGTACGTCCATGGGCCTCATTATAATTCCTCTCTGCATCTGTCCTGGTATTCCTCTCAGGTGTCAGGAGCCATTGTAAACTGGGGTAGCCAGAATCACCTGCAAAAGTGGGCAAAAGAGGACTTTAACAAACTGTCTTTCCTTGCATAAAGGCTGGATGTCTGCTATGTACTGTTCCAGTGTCATACACACTCACCTATGAACCAACCTCTGTCCCCTTGTAGTTGTTCAATCATGTGTGGCACACTGCAGTTTCGCAGGACAAATTAATCATGGACTGATCTTGGGAACCTGGCAATGACATGTGATATGTACTGATCAGCAGTACACACCAATTGTACATTCATGGCGTGATAGTTCTTATGATTCCTATACACCTGTTCATTCACTCTTGGGGGTATGAGAGCTATGTGGGTTCTATCAATGGCACCTATCACAGGAGGGATATTAGCAAAGGCATAAAATCCAGATTTGATGGCGGGAAGTTCAGCCCTTTGTGGAAACTGGACATATGTTTGCAAGTGTTGAACGTAGGCATCCAGGAATTTGGACAGGATTTGGCTGAGCATTGGCTGTGAGACCCCTGCACCCATGCCCACTGTCACCTGAAATGAGCCCGTAGCCAAGAAATGGAACACATATAGCACTTGCATAGTTGTAGGGACGGCATGCTTATTTCGATTTGCCGGTTTCAGAAAAGGATGCATTAATGCACAGAGGTTATGGATTGTAGCTCTATTGAGTCTGTAGGTGATAATGATGTGACGTTCCTCCGTAGTTTCCAGATCTACCAGAGGTCTGTATACAGATGGGGCCCTCCCTCACCACATAGGTCTGTACATATGGGAGAGGAAAGAACAGATTCTGAGTGTCAACTTACACTTGCATCCCATGATGTCACTGTATTTTTCAAAATGCGACACGTAGGCCACACACACAAATGGACAGTATGAGGTACACCGTCAGGCAAATGTGTGCTGAGTTAACTCAGTCATAATGGCATCACAGTGTGGACACACTTCCAAAGATGGGTACATGTGAGGGTTATAGAATTATGTCACCAAGCGACGAAGGGGAGAGAGAATGGGGCCCTGGATGAGGCCCCTGGCCAGGCTATGGAAACGTGGTGGTAGCAAAATGGCAGCCTCTTGCCATCCTGGTATGATAGAGTAGAAGTGACCTAATTCTGCTGGCATTAGTCATCATGACGGAAGGCAGTGTTCACCGCCGTGCACCTGATCATTGGTTTACATGGTTGTCAATGGGGAACCTGGGCCAATCATGATCCCCTCAGGCGGTGACGGAGCACACTGCTGCGGTACCTACGCCATTTTGTCAAACCCTTGACACTTGACTTCTGATTGCCGTGAAGAGTAGTACTTCACTGCGTGTGCTGCTGTGTCCTGACTCTGGACTCTGAGGTTGCGTGTGTTTCAGAGGAACGGGTCCCGGCCTTCACCGCGGAGGAGCTGGAGAAGCTGGTGGGCGGGGTCCTGCCCCTGCATGGGAAGTTGTATGGGTGACCAGAGGAGCAGATGAGTTGGCATCTGTCATCCTTAGATGTGCGTGATTGTGGCGGATGCCTGTATGCATGTGTGTTCGATGTGTGACTGCCCAGCTGTAGATTATCTGGCACGTTCTGCCTGTGAGTTGAAAACATGCCTGTCAACAATTGCCGTTCCATATGGAACGACATGGCATTTGTATTTGGTGCACACATACTGAAGTCTGTTTATTTCCTCTGTGTGTCCCATGCAGGTCAGCACCCATCAAAAGAAAGGCCTGTAGCAAGCCATCGCCAAGGAGATGCGGCCCCCTGGGGTCTACAACCGGCGGAACACCTACTGAAGGAAGGGGTGGGAGGACCTGAGGTGCTGGGCTAGGAAAACAGGAGAGACCCAGCTGTGGAAGGCCTCCCAAAAAGGATGAGGTGCCGGTCGGACCCTGACCCCGCCTAATGGCCCGCATTCTGGCGGTGGCCTATCTGGATCTAGCTGTGCGCTTGAAGGCAGCACAGCAGCCACAAGGGGGTGAGTAGCAATACTGTTGTGATACCGCTTGGATGGATGCATTTGGGTGCTGTGGTATGTATGCATTGTAGTGCCGGGCACTTGACAGGTGTGTTCCTGCAGTCCTGCCCCCTCCAAGTCCTTGGGATGGTATAAGGGCTAGTTTTGGCAGGCTCTAAAAGCCTATGAGAGGTCCCCTTCTGTCATCTGGTATTCATTGTGGCCTTATGGACTTGTGAGTGCATTGGCTGGGCATGGTCTCTCATGGGTGTACTCCACACAGTGTATCAGGTTTGTGTTTCATGGGGGTTATGTGGTATATTCTGGTGTCATGGCCACTAGGCAGGGGCACATTCATTACGTATGTTGTCTGTGGTGAGGGTACGTGCGTGACCTGGGTGGAAGTGTGTTTGAGCCAAAATGTACATATATTCAGGATTTGACATAGTTCTCCCTTGTTTTGTTTCCCCACCCCTGTGCTCTTGTGTCCTTTGTGTACATTAGCATCATCTGGCGAGGGAGCTGAGACACCGGCGAGTGGGGATGCAGCAGCTCACGGTTCCAAGGAGGCAGAGTCGAACGCCGCCAAGGGGACCAATGGGTTGGAGGGTAAGGGTAGTACCACGGGGAGGTAACTACCACTGGAGGTAGTGACTCTGATACCTCCTCCGATGGCATCTCCCTGGTGGTGGCAGACCCTACTGGGCTCATCCATTCTTTGCCATCTTCTGCTCCCCCATACCATCCCCGCCCTCCCAGTTGCTCCCCACCAAGTTGCCGTGCCCGCTCATCCAGAACGGTGGGTGTCTCCTTTGCCCCAGGCACCTCATCCCCTGCTCCAGTAAGCCCTGCTGCCCTCACTGAGGAGGCTATTGACCTCCTGAGAACTATCTCTCTAGGGCAGACAACCATCGTGAATGCCATCCAGGGGCTAGCATCCCAGATGCAGCAATGCAATGCATACCTAAACGGCATTCACGGTGCCATGTCCGGCCTACAGAGATCTTTTCAGGCTCTGGCCTCCTCTTTGATGGCAGCCAGTGTCCCTGGTCTTTCCGTCCCCCCTCACACCACCTATACCCCTTCCAGCACCCCACTTCCTTCACCCATCCCAAGCACACATACAGACAGCCATGCACACAGATCAACACACAAGAAGCACACAGAAAAACACAAGCACCACACTTCCCACCACAGGCATGCACACACCCAACATACAAAAGCACACACAACAACTTCCACTTCCCCCAGTGTGTCGACCTCCCCCGCCACCCTGTCTGTCACCTCACCATTCACACCCACGCGCACTGCACCATCAGTCACTGCTGCTGCCCCCATTCATGCAGTCACTACAACATCTGACATCCAGACATGCACCCCAGACACCACACCTGCACTTACCACGACTACATTGACAGACACTTGCAGCACACTCACCAGACCTGCAAACACACAAAGACAACATCCATGTACACTGGCAACCTGTCTTGTCCCACTGTGTCCACCCCCCTCCTCCCAAAACACTCAAACATTCACACACATCCACACCACACACATACACCACACATAAACATACTTTACAGCCAGCTGCATCCATGTCCGGCACACCTGCACCTGATATGAACCCTCCCTCAACCTCTACTCCCAGACCTGCCTCCAAATCCCCTCCAACAGCACCTAAGAAGCTTTTCCTATCCTGTGTTGACCTGTTTGATCCCACTGGCCCACCACGTCTTGTCCCTAAACGTGCCCATGTCCTTGCCCTGTCCACTCCTTCCTCGTCCAAGTCCACTCCAGTCTGCCCTTCCTATTCCCGAGCCCCTTCCCCAGGGAGGAAGAGGCCCCGTGTTGGCCCAGGTCCCTCTGCCATCTCCCAGTCCAAGCCCACTCCCCCCCCTTCCAAGGGCAAGCCCAAACCCCCTCCACCTCCCAAACCTAAGCCCAAGCCCCCCACTTCCAGACGTAAGTCCCCACCCCTACCACCCTCAGACCCTTTTCCCTGAGGTGCCTGGCTGCCCCATTGATGCCCCTTTCGAGTGGAGTACCCTTTGCACATGTGGGAGTCAAGTTCGGCCTATATTAGCCCTTGTGGGATTTTCCAATGTACTGGCCACTGGCCTTATTTGGACATTACTTTTTTCACTGTTAATAAATTTGAGTGCCCAGTAGTGCTATTGGCACAATATAGTGACGTTGTTCAGCGTTTCACTGTGGGGGTGTAGTGTGTACTTTGGTGCAGGTTTTCGTTTGATTGTGTCTGGTAGTACATTTTGGTATGGTATGTATGGCTTGGGATGTGGGAGGGGTTGGGAGTGCTGTGCAGGGTGGGTGGGGTTGGTGTATAACTGTGCCCTTCCTTTTCATGTGTACTAGGCAATGGTACTATCCGTTGTCGTCTTTGTCGTCGGTCACAGTCCTGGAGGAATATGGCAAGGAGAAGTACTGGCATTATTTCCAACTCTCGCTCCAAGTCTGTGTCAGCGTTTTCTGTGTGCCTCCAGTGAGTGTTTCCTTTTATATTGTTTGTTTCTGCCGCAGTTTGCCAGGCGGTGGTTTCTGCCCCGTAACTGATGGCGGTCTGGTGTTTCATTATTTGGTGGGCAGGTAGGACCTTTGGGCTGGCCTGTCGTGGCCCCCTCCGTCAGGACTACAAAGATGGCAGTGTGTGGATGGACCGCTACATGTTTTTTATATGCTTCATTATTTGGTGGTCCAGACCGCCAGCCTGTTGGCGGTAGTTGCCGCCACCTCTGGCGCGGTGGTGTTTACCGCCATGTTCATAATGACCACCATAGTCTCTACAAGATAAGGCGTTACCGATGGTAAGTAACTTGTCCATCTGAAAGAGACTTCTAGATGCAGTTTCCTTACCTTTGAATAGATACCCAAGAAAGACCATCCCCAGAGATGGGTCTGCTAACCAAGTTCAAACAAGAAAATCCTGCAGGATTGAACGGGCAACTTCCTGCCCAGACGGTAGTGTTTTGTAAACATGTGCAAAGATGCCCAGGTTGCTCCTGACAGATGTCAAGAACTCCTCATGGTAACTCTGTGGTCACAGCCTTAGCTCAGGTAGAATGAGCATGCAAACCCTCAGGGGGTTGCTTTTTTGCAGCGTGAGCAGAATATTTTAATGGAGAGAATGACACATCTATAGATGGTCCGTTTCTGCACTGCCCGACCTTTCATCGCACCCACATGCCCTACAAAGAGTTTGTCAGCAACCCGGAACTCTTTTGTATGATCGAGTTAGAAGAAAAAAAACACTTTTTGGGTCCAGGCGCTAGAGTCTGTCCTCTCCCTTAGAAGGATGTGGGGGTGAGTAAAAAGTAGGCAAGGTGATGGATTTGCGTACATGAAAGGGCATAACCACTTTTGGCAGAAAACGGGCCCTAGTGCGAAGCACCACTTTGTCAGGATAGGTAGAAAAGTAGGGCGGCTTAGATGACAATGCCTGCAGTTTACTCACCCTCCAGGCAGATGTAATGACCACAAAGAAGGCTGTTTTCAAAGTGAGAACCTGAGAAGACAATTGTGGAGAGGCTCAAAAGGAGCGTACATAAAAATGGCCAGAACCAAATTCAGATCCCACTAGAGCATAATGAATGGGAATGGAGGAAAAAGTGTGTAAGACCTTTGAGGAACCAATGTTCAATAGGGGACTTAAACAACAAAGGTTGATCAGTCAACCTCAAAAAGGCAGAAATAGCAGACAGATACCACTTAAGAGTGCCATAGCAGAGTCCTGCTGGGAAACGATGAACAACAGGACTTCAGAGAGAGGGGCAGAATGGGGGTCAACAGACCTGTCTGTACACCATGCCACAAATTTCTTCCAATGACAGGTGTATACCGTCTTTGTGGAGGGACGGGTGGCTGCCAAGATTACATTACAGACTTTGCGAGATGGAGATGGGGAGCAAAGGCTGTCAACTGTTGCTGCACAATCTCCACACAAGAAGGTGGAAAGTGGACTGGTTCAGGTGCAGAACCCTCCCCTGCTTCTGTGACAAAAGATCCTTCTAAAGGGGCAGTATGATTGGAGGATCAATGGACATGCTCAGCAGCTCAGGATACAGACTCTCCATGTCCAGTTTGGGGCCACCAGGATTACTTGAGCCTGTTTGTTTTTGATCCTCCTGAGAACTCTGGGCAGGAGTGGTTTGGGCGGAACTCCACTTGAAAAGAGAAGCGTCTCTGAGCAATTGCTGCCTTGGAAACTCCAACACACAAAACTGCTGACATTGTGCGTTCTCGGCAGAGGCGAACATATCTAACCAAGGCTCTCCCCACTGCTGAAAGAGACCTTGTGCCACCTCCGGATAGAGACATCCTTTGTGATCCGCCAGATGTTAAACCACCAAGGATATGCCCTGCTGTTTCAGCCACTTCTAGAGGCGCAGTGCCTCTTGACAAAGGGTCCATGGCCCCACCTCGCCCTGCTTGTTGCAGTACCACATGGCGGTGGTGTTGTCCATGAACACCTGCACCATCTTTCTCTTCATAGAGAAAAGAAAGGCTTTCAATGCCAGCCAGATCGCACAGAGCTCAAACAGGCTGATGTGGAGGCTTGTTTCGGCAGGAGACTAGATGACTCTGATCTCCACCTCTCCCAGATGGCCGCCCCATTCCAGGAGTGACGCATCTTTCACGACTGTCAGATCTGTTTGCTTGAGAGAGAGGGATCTGCCACTGACCCAGTCATGGGGTTATTAACCACCACCGTAGAACTTTTGCAGTGGCCTCCGAGATCTGGACCTTGTTGGAGAGATTCCCCTGATGCTAGCCCACTGGAACTTCTGGTTTCACTTCAGAGCCCGCATATGCCATCTGGCATGGTTCATCAGCAGGATGCAGGAGGGCATGAGGACCAGCAGACTGAGTCATTCTCACCAGAATACATAATAGGAGCCAAAACATTGGTATTATAGCCGGAAGATCCTGGACTCACCGCTCGGGAGGATAGGCCTGAAACTGCGCTGTGTCCTGAACAGCTCTGAGGTAAGGGAGCGCTTAGAAGGCATGACTTTGGCATGCAGGACCCCAGTGAATGCAGGAGGTCGCTGTAGTCTAGAGGTGGGAGATGACAGCCTGGGGTGAGCCTGCCTTCAACAGCCAGTCGTCGAGCTAGGGGAAGACTGAAATCCCTGATCTCCTCAGATGATCTGCAACCACTGCTATCACCTTGATGAACAGGTGAGAGGTGCTAGTAAGGCCAAAGGGTAGAACAGTGAACTGAAAGTGCTTGTGGCCTAGTGTGAACCACAGGTAACTTCTGTGGGTAAACAGGACAGGGATATGAAAGTAAGTGTCCTGCAGATCCAACGCTACGATCCAGTTCAGATAGAACCTGAGCCAATGTGAGCATCTTGAATTTCTCCAAAGAGATTGAGGGAGCAAAGGTCTAGGATAGGGAGAAGAACTTTGTCCTTTTTTAGGAACTAGAAAGTAGCTGAAATGGCAACTATAATCTATTTCTGGCACAGGAACTCTCTCTCTGGCTCCCTTGGCCAAGAGAGACGTAACTTCCTCACGGAGAAGGGACAAATGATCCTCCATCTGATCTCAGGATGGTGGCATGGATGAAGGGAGTAGCCCCTTTGAACTATCTGCAAAGCCTTCCTATCTGACGTAATGGATTGGTAGTGCGGCAGGCAATGGCAAATGCTGCCGCCAACTGGCCCATAGTGGGAGTGAGTCAGACTAGGAAGGTTTAGAGGCTGCTGCGGGTGAGGGTGGACTTAGAAGACCGCTGGCCTCCTGACACACGAGGTTGGTGGGTCCCCCATCCTCGGCCACGCAGAGGCTGGGCAGCATGCTCAGCACATTGGCTGACCGGGAATGGGCGCAGTTGGAGACTCCTTCCGTAGCCATGAAAGGTAGACTGAGAGGGACCAGGGGCTGCCGCAAGGCCCAAGGGCCTGGCCGTAGCTGAGAATCCTTGAAGCGCTCGACCCCCTAGTCTGCCCTGTGTCCAAAGAGACGGGCGCCATCAAAGGGCATGTCCTTCAAAGAAGCTTGGACATCCCCCTAAAAGCCAGACATCCTCAGCCAGGCATGGCGCCTCAGCACCACTGTCAAAGAAACCGCTCTGCCTAGCCAGCCGGTCGTGTCCAGTCTGCAACTAATTGTGAACTTTGCTGCCTCTCTCTTTGCTGCAGCCTGAGAGAGTGCAGCCCGGGCCTAATCCGGGACCTGTGGCAGCACTTGTGCAACCGTATCTCACAGTGTGTAGGAAGAAAGGCCCAAAATGCATGTGGTGTTCATGGACCGCAATGCAAGGCTAGCAGAAGGAAACATCTTCCCAAGTGAGTCCAACCTTTTGGATTCCCTGTCTGGGGAAGCGGAAGGGAACACCCCATGGGAGGTAGAGGCTTTGACCACCAAGCTATCAGGGGTGGGGTGTTGCATTAAGAAACGTGGGTCTCCAGGTGTGGGGCAATGGCAGTGGGCAATTATCCTGTCCACAGGAGCCCCTGTGCCGGGTTTGGACCAGGGTCACAGTCAAATGTCAGTGAGGGCATCATTGAACAGGAGAAGGGTGTTGTGGAGAGGATGCTGCTGGTTGTAGTACCTCTGTCAAGAGCTTAGTCTTGATGGCCACCAGCAGCAGTTGAAGTTCCAAGACATCAGCTGCTGTCCTTACCACCATAGCATGAGAAGCTCCCTCTTTCATAGCCACGGAGAAAGCATGCCAGGATCTGGAGAAGTATCCAGTCCCCTGGCCTTACCTAAGTCTTCACGCCAGTCCATTCTTCGTGGGGCTGATATTCCAAAGGGACCAGTGACCCCTCCCATCAATCCACAAGGCATAGCCTACAGGAAAAGGGCTCAGGATTCGAACAAGGAGGCAAAGCTCCTGCAACTTCCATCTGGCTCTGTGTCGGAGTCAGCGTTGACAATGTGGATGGTGCCACCTGTGGGTGGGGATGGCGCCAGGCGCGTCAAGGAAGATTGAGGTGGTACGACCCGTGCTGGTCCAGATCTGGAACTGGATCACTGAGATCCCCTCGTAGCTGAGGCCAAAGCTGCTGGCACGGAACCCAGTTGGTTCCCCCTCCAACTCCTTGGATCCAAAGGCACTTCTGTAGGGCCGGGCTGTCCAGAAATGAGGCACATAGCCTCATAGAACTCTTCAAGTTGGGTAGGGGTCACTCCGGCTCCCGGAAACTCAGAGAGGCATGGAGTCGGGGGAGAATTCAAAGGTAAGGAATCTGCAGCTAGAAGTCTCTATCAGATAATTACATATTTATTTTGAGAGAACCAAAACACAGGTTTTAACTGGTGGACTAAGCAGTAAAAAAAAGGAATTGCTGGCTCCGGTCAGGTGTCTTGAGCAAATTGTTCTAAGAGATCAGTGGCTCATTCCGAGAAGTGGATTCATAACTAAGGGGGAGAGAACTGACACACACAATCAAACTATCTAGTATTTAAAAAATATAAGCAGGTTTCTGTGAGATTTCATGGGTTTACCATTGGAAGCAGGTACTAGCATCATGTGTACTATTTAGCACCAGAAAAAACACCATTAAAGAAATAAAATAAAATGACCTAACCAATTGAGTTAAACAGAATATAATGATTACTAGATAATGAAATTCGTTAAGGATAAAGGTATTTGTCATTTTATGCATACTTGTAGAGCGCACAACGTACCCAGAAGGCTATTCTGGTGCTGAAAAGAAGGAACAGGTCTGGGGCTAAACTCAAGTACTGATGAGGCAGCTCTTACGTTAAGGGGCAAGTTGTTCCAAGCTTTGGGATTAATGTAAGAGGAGCGCAGCTGCCCACTCTGGCTCTAGATGTGTGGAAGATGTGTGCGAGCAGTAGTCTGGCTGAGCAGAAATGTCTGATTGGTGTGTGGAAATTGACGAAGCTGTTGAGGTTGACAGGGCCTAGCTAGGGTAGGGCTTTGTATGGTTCTGTAAGGATCTTATAGAGGGTGCATTTGTGAATGCAGAGCTAGTGATGGTCATTGAGGTGCAGGATGATGTGTGTGCATGGAGGGAGCCTGAGTATGAGTCTAGCCACTGCGTTTTGGATGGTCTGAAGTCTTATGGTCAGTTGGTTGCTGATACCAAAATAGAGTGCGTTGGCATAGTCCAGTATGCTGGTGATGAAGTCTTAGGTGATTGTACTGCGTGTGTTGATGGGGAGCCATTTGAAGATTTTCTTAAGGATTTTGTGGGAGTGGAAACAGGAGGGACGACTACAATGACTTGGCTCATCTTAGCAAGCAGATTGTCAACTACTGTTCCTAGGTCATGGGCTTGGGAGACTGGGCAGGAAGTTAGGACCAAGATCAGTTGACACCAGGAGGAGTTCCGTAGCAAGATGTCTCTGCCGAAGAAAACCACATTTGTTTTCTCTATATCGAGTTTCAGATAGTTGGTCTTCATCATCTGGCTACTACGGACATGCAGGTTGTGAAGTTTGTCCGAGTGCTAGGCATTTCGGCAGAGATGGAGAGGATGAGATGGGTGCCATCTACATAGGAGATGTTGATTCCGTAACTCCGGATGATGTTTGTGAGCGGGACCATGTAGGTATTGAACTGTGTGGGGCTGAGATATCATCCTTGGGGCACCCCACAAATGAGGTTGACGGAAAACACAATGTAGGGAGCAAGGCTTATTGACTGGGTGCAGTTTGTGAGGAAGGGGCATATCCAGTGGAGTGCGGGTCCTTATATTTCAGCTTTGGGAATGCATGAGATGAGATCGGACTGGGAGACGATGTTGAAGACTGCAGATAAGTCAATTGAAGACTGCAGATAAGTCAAGTAGTATGTGGGCTGTGGTATCTTCTTTGTTCATGATCAGTCAGATGTCATCTGTGGCAGCAATGAAGGGCGGTCTTGGTGCTGTGGGTGGGCCCGACTCCGGATTGAGTGGAGTCAAGGAGGTGGTTGTAGTTAAGGTGGCCAGCTAGTTGTTTGTCAATGATTTCCTCCAGAACTTTCACAGGGAAGGGCAGGAAAGAGATAGGATGGTAGTTGGACAACACTTCAGGTCTGCTGAGGGTTTTTTTAGGGGGGGAGGATTGTGGTGTTCTTTCGGGCATCCAGGAGTGTTGCTGTGCAGATGAAGTTGTTCAGTAGCGGATTGAGAGTTAGCTGATGGGGTCCAGTCCTTTGAAAATATGCTGAAGGCAAAGGTCTGTTGTGCTCAAGAATGGATGGTCCACATGGCTGTTGCGATTTTGAAAGGGGTCTGGCTGGGGCTTGAAAAATGTGTAGATATTGCATATCTTTTTGCTGATGGAATTCAGACTCCCTGCAAGGGAGTCATAGTTTTGGAGCTTGTGGTTGGTCTGGTAAAACCTTCATAATAGCGAAGATTTCTTTGTGCTGTTTCCAATGCTTTTGTGAGTGCTGATCGTTTGGAGGACCTGATTTGCTGATGGCAGATTCTGAGCACTGACTTCTAGCTGATTTTGTTAGTGTTATCACAGATCTGTCTCCATCTTCGTCTGAATTGCTTGCACCGCCGTTTGGTGAGTCTACGTTTTTCTGCATACCAACTTGCTTATTGCCTGGTTCTGGTGGCGGTGGTGGTCTTCATTGGGGCCAATGTTTTGGTGCAGGAAGCGATCCAGTTGCCAAAATTGGGGATTGATTGTGAGAGGCCAAGGTGATGTTGTAGTTAGTGGGCTAGGTGCTTTGAGGTCCATGTTTCTTCTGGGATTCTACTCTGGGTTTGTTGTGTAGATTTGATGAGTGTTCCATGATGGTGATGGATGTGCAGGTGAAAATGAACAAGGACGAGGTCGGTCCAGGTGAGTGGTGTGGGCTTGTCTACCATGCTGTTGTTGAAGCTACTGAAGATGCAGTCCTGGAGATGTCCAGTGGTGTGGGTGAAGTCATTCACTCCTAGGATGAGTCTGAATGTGTACTGGTCCTCCAGGAGGATGTTTGTTTTTGGGTCGGTGAAGTCATTTATGTGGTAGTTTGAGTTGCCGAGATGGATGATGGAGCTGGACTAGAGTACCAGAGGAGCCATGAGGTCTGCAAAAGTGTGCTGAATTTGTTGCATGATCTGGGAGGTCGCTAAACAAGGATTCCAACCAGGCTGGTTTTGCCGAAGATGTGAAGTTTAAAGGCCAAGTGTGCCATGCTGTTGTTGGTGTCTGCGGGTGTGGTGGAGGAGCAGATATTCTCTTTGAAGATAAGTCCTTTGCCGGGTGTAGTGGTGCTGTCCTGCCTTATGATCTTGTATCCAGATGGGGTTGTCATGCCATTGTTTGGGGCTGATGTGTATGTCAGTGTTGTGAAATATGTGTTTTTGACCACTGACTTTGTGTTGCTCCACTTTGCACCTGGATTAGCTGTCTAGTGTTCACCAATTGCAGACTACATTTTGTATTCAGTTTAGCTGCCTATTGACTTTATTGTAGCGTTAGACACTGCCATGTTAAAGGCTGCACTTTGTAAACTATGCTTGTTTTCGTATTCTTTCTCACCGAAGAGCTGGGACATATCCTGGAGGAGGTAGGCGTCAGCATGGTAAGAATGTACCAGACTGAGGTTTTTCTTTTTAGTGCAAGCAGGGAACGGATTGGCCTTGAGAGAGACAATTTGTGAAACTGGCCAGTTCCAACCTGTTTCTTTCAACTCTGACCTATATTAGCTAGCATGTTTGAATATTTCTTTTTATGGGAGGGATTTTTCCAGAAAGCCCTGCTCAGGTTCTTTAAGATATTAAAAGGTGGCCCTGCTCAGTAGGGGTGAAATTTCCAAGACCTCGGTCAGGATTAGAAGTCGAATGCCTGACATATCTGTCCTGTGAGGGTGAGATCTCTTTCTCGCAGTTGAACGGGGTCATCTTTGTGCTGGCATGAGAAAGATGAAGAGCTTGGCAAGCCCTACGGTGATTAATTTTTACTTTATTCTTTGCTTGGCATAATCATAACTACATATATTTGCTGTGTACATTGCAGTTGAGAATCATTTTGGTATATTTTCCTTCCATTGTTGTGACTATTTTTGAACGTGTGCTTTCAACATACTAATCTCCTTTTTTAGGAACCTCGTGGTGAACTAATAATAAATGTCTTCTTTGAACTGAGAAGTGCATTCTAGAGATTTTTGTCCGCTCGGTCATTAGTGAAAGCAAAACAGTCAGCCAGGTTTTAATCATAAAGAGCAGGTCCGGTCAGAGTTTGTCAACGTGGTCCCAGACTTTGGTGGCATGTCTGATAAGCGAATGAGTGTTGAGGTGGAGGTAGAACAGGGAATGATATGAGCTGTGTGGTGGTGCAGGGTTTATGGCAGTGTGTTAGGTGATGTGGTGGGAGGTTGCGACAGAGGGGAGCGCAGGATGGGTGTAGTGCTGGAGAAGAGGCAGGTGGTGCTAGAGAACGCAAATTCTGTGTCAGCCGGGGATGCCCAGCATGCAACACAGGGTGGCATGCCTGGCGTTAAGAGTGAGAATGGCAGCTCTGCAGTAACATATAGGGGTATAGTCGGCGGGAGGAGGACCAGAGGTCCTGGCACTGGGCATGGGTGGGACGCAGACAGGCTTGCCTTTGAGGGTGCATCAGTGGCACACCAACTTCATGCCTGCTGTCTGTGTCCCTGCTGCAGAGGCCATTAAGTAGGAGTGGGGGAGCAGTGGGCAGAGCTGGAGTGTGAGGCAGAAACCAGGTGCAAGCCCAACATGGGAAAAAAGGCAGGAATGCTGCCACAGGGGAAAAAGGGCGCAAAGGAGCAGTGAAAGCTGGAAAAAGCAGAAAAAACCTTTGCGAGACAAGGGACAAAAGCGGACAACAAAAAGTGTCTGCTATAGAGGAAAAACAGGCAAAAAAGAGAAGTATCAAAGTGGTTGAGAAGTTATTGAAAGTGAGAGGCGACTGGTAAAAGTGGCCAAGAGCAGACAGGAGAGCAAAAAGACACAAAAGTGTGTGGGTTAGCAAAAAGGCACAGAAGCGAGTGGGGGAGCAAAAAGCCACAAAAGTGAGTGGGGGAGTAAAAAGGCACAAAAAGAGAGTAGGGGAGCAGAAAGATAACAGGTAAATAGGTCAAAGAGGCAAGAAAGAAGAGTACAAGTGAGAGCAACAGCAAGAGGACAAAACGTTAGAGCAGAGAAAGTGCTGTGGAAAAGAAAAAGAGAGCTTCCAGGAGGAGGAGAGCTACAGGAGTGCAAGACTGGTAGTCTCACAACAGTGAGGGAGCTGGGTCAGCAAGTGCCTGGTCTGGTCAGAGGACCAGGCTCAGGTAAGTGGTGCAGGGAGGGCCAGGCACCGCCTGCTTGTGAAAATAGCAGTAGAAAACATGTCAAAACCCAAAAGACAATTGTTGGAAATGGGGTCTCTTGTGGCAGAGGTATACACCCTTGTCCAAATAGGGACTAGAATCCTAGTCAGGGTAAGTCACACACAATCCATACTATCCCGTGCCCACCCTCTGGTAGCCGGCCATGGAGCAGTCAGGCTTAACTTAGAAGGCAATGTGTAAAGTATTTGTGCAATAAATCATTAAATAACACAGTGAAAGCACCACACAGTTTTAGAAAAATATAAGATATTTATCTGAATTAATTAAGGTCAAAACGATCAAGATTTGATAAGTACAAGTTGAAATATCACTTTTGTAATGATAAGGAGAGTCTTAAGTCTTTAAAAAGCAACAAGTGTCTCTTGCAAGAACAAAGTACCTGGTATGTGTCAAAATTACACGCACGGAGACCGCAGAGTAGGAGATGCATGGAAAACAAAGGGTGTGCATCGGATTTCTTGGCGCACACAGATGATGCGTTGATTCTTTTCCTCGCGGCAAAGACTTTGCGTTGAATTCCAGTGTGCAGGCTTAAATCCTCTTTGCGATGCAGGGTCTTTTGACGCCCAGGGAAGATACATGGAAATCCTGGGTGTGTGGATGAAATCACAGGTGCTGCGTCACTCCTGTGGGTGATGCGTCTGTGTTTCTGTCGTACGGCAGATGCTTTGTTGATTCCTCCCGCAGGAAGTCGGGCTGCGTCGTTCCGGCTCTGCAATGTGTCAATCCAGTGGGCTGAGCTTTGAAGTTCCGGTTGCAACGCTGCCGCTGCATCAATCGCCACTCGGGGAGCCGGGATGCATTGTTCTGGTTCGACAATGCTTGATTCTTTCACCGCTAGGCAGGCTGTGTGACGATTTTCACCACACAAGGTGTTCCTTTGCACAGATGAAGTCTTTTTGGCCCTGAGACTTCAGGAAACAGGAGGCAAACTCAATCCAAGCCCTTGTAGAGCACTTCTCAGTGGAGGCAGAGGCCAGCAAGGCAGCAGCGCAACAGCAGGGCGGCAGTCCTTCACAGTAAAGCAGTCCAGGTGAGTCATTTGGGCAGCCAGGCAGCTCCTCTTGGCAGTTTGCAGGATCTGATTCAGAGTGTCTGTCCCAGGAAGTGTCTAAGTTGGTAGGGTCATGGACCCAGTTTATATACCCAAAAGTGCCTTTGAAGTGGGGGAGATTTCAAAGAGTGGTTTTGAATTGCACAATGTCCCCTTTCAGTACATTCCTGTCTGCCAGGGTCCTAGTAGGGGGTTTGGCAGGCCATTGTGGGAGAGCAGGCCACTGTCCTTTGAAATGTAAGTGTCAGGCCCTCCACCCTTTCAGCCCAGGAAGACCCATTTAGTTTGCAGATGTGTGATTGTGTGACTTAGCATCCTGTTTGTGGTTGTCTGGGTGAAAAGCACAAGAGAGCTGTCAACCAGCCCATCCCAGACATGGATTGGAGACAGGCTGTAAGGCACAGAAGGATTTTCTGTGCAGACAAATGCTCACTTTCTAAAAGTGGCATTTCTAAAATAGTAATATAAAATCCAACCTCACCAGTCAGCAGTATTTTGTTTTACCATTGTGGCCATACTAAATATGACCTGTCTATCCCTTTCTGATCAGAACCTACCACTCAAACAGATTATGAGGGTAGCCCTAATGTTAGCCTATGAAAGGAGCAGGCCTCACAGTAGTGAAAACAAATTTAGGAGTTTTCCACTACTAGGGCATATAAAGCACACAGGTATTTGTCTTGCCTTTTACCTACATGGCACCCTGCCCTGGGGGTTGTCCAGGGCCTACCTTAGGGGTGACTTATATGTATAAAAGGAGGTGTTTCAGGCTTAGCAAGTACTTTTAAATGCCACGTCGAATTGGCAATGAAAGTGCACACACAGGCCTTGCAATGGCAGGCCCGAGACATGGTTAAGGAGCTACTTATGTGGGTGGCACAGTCAGTGCTGCAGGCTCACTAGTAGCATTTAATTTATAGACCCTGGGCACATGCAGTGCACTTTACTAGGGACTTACAAGTCAATTAAATATGCCAATTGGGTATGTTTTAAGGGAGAGAGCATATGCACTTTAGCACTGGTTAACAGTGGTAATGTGCACAGAGTCTTTCGGCCAGCAAAAATGGGGTCAGAAAAAGAGAAGGGGGAAGGCAACAGTTTAG
The DNA here is from genome assembly GCF_031143425.1 of Pleurodeles waltl. NCBI lineage: Eukaryota > Metazoa > Chordata > Amphibia > Caudata > Salamandridae > Pleurodeles > Pleurodeles waltl. Next base: position 226,993,560 of record NC_090451.1, read on the forward strand.
GGGTGACCCCGCAGAGAGTCCATTTCCAACAGCAATGTTATCTTATGAGGCATGGTAGACCAAAACATGGCAACTTTTTGAAGCCAAAGGTGGACGAGTCTTGTGAGTTGTTCTGATCAACTATTTTACTTGTAGAGGAATAGGGCTTCTCAAGGTCAGATACTTACTTTCTTTTGTAGTAGCCTAAAACAGCACACTAAAAACTCCAGATCGTGCAAACCGTTGAGCTGTTGTCTTTTTTTGGATAGAATTGGTTCCCCCAGAAGACAAAGGAGGGTCATTACAACCTCTGCGGTCTTTTAACAAGACCGCTGAGGGACCGCCGTGCGGAAGACCGCCAGTAGTGGCGGTTTGCCGCTCGGCATATTATGACTGTTGGCTGCTCTCCGTCTTTTTTACGACAGAGAGCCGCCAACAGCCATACTGGCGGGCGGCGGGGAAGTGGAGGTTGCTCCACCTCCACCGCCACGCCAACAGAACACCGCCCATCGAATCACGTCCTGTGATTCGGCGCAGCGGTGTTCTGTTGGCGGTGTGGTGTCGGCTGAGCAGCCCCCATGGCTCCCGTCCCCTCCCGGAGGATCGAGGGACAAGGTAAGTCGATCGTCCGTTAGGGGAGGGGGTGTTGTGTGTTGTGTGGGTGCATGGGGGTGTGCGTCTGTGTATGTAGAGGGGGGGTGTGAGTGCGTGTATGGTTGCGGGTGTGTTGCGTGTGTTGGGAATGAGTGCGTGTATGTCTGTATGGATGTCTGTATGGATGTGTGCGTGTATGTCTGTATATGGGTGCGCGTGTCTGACTGAGTGTGTGGATGTAGACATGTATGTTGGTGTGTGTGCGTGTATGTGTGTTGGTGGTGCCTGCGTGTGTGTCGTGTGTGTGTGAGTTATGTGATGTTGGGGGTCGGGGTGTGGAGGGGGGCCCTGCCACCTTTGGGGGGTGGCAGGGGTGGTGGGGTAGGGGAGGGAGTCGGGTGGGGGTGGGGGGTGGGGGAGACCCCTATCAGTGCCAGGGAAGGAATTCCCTGGCACTGATAGGGCTTACCGCCATGGATTTCATGGCGGTTCCTACCGCTGGAAATCCACGGCGGTAAGCCGGGTCGAAATACCGGCGGCGTTATTGTGACGGCTGCCGGGCTGGAGACCCAGGCCTCCAGCCAGGCGGTCATCTCCGCCCCGGCGGGCGGAACGGTGAAGCGGCGGATGACCATGGCGGTAACTGCCATGGTCATGATACTAAAAAAAAGACCGCCAGCCTGTTGGCGGTCTTACCGCCGCTTTAACACCGTCCGCCAGGGTTGTAAGGACCCCCAAAATGTCAAAAAACATCTTGTTGCAAACTTTAACTAATTCAAACCATTATGTCACTCTTCTGGCGTACCAGGACGTGGATTAGTGTGGGAGATCGCCTTTTCAACTTTTCTTTTTGAGAACCTTAGCCAAAAGTGTAGCCCAGCTGATCTTTCTGGTTTTCTGCATGACAGCGCAGTTTTCTCTGCTTCTAAGAATTGTTTCATCCCAAGCCAGGCAAGTGTTAGGGCATTGAAATGATACTCTTGAATTAATATTGGGTCCCTCATCTCCTTTTGTGATCATCAAGAAGTTGGCTTCCGTAGAACTGAAAATGGCCTAGAAACCAGGGATTCAAAATAAAGCAGTAATACATCAGTCCTTTCTCATTTAGCAGGAATACAGTTGTGTTCGCGCTCCTCCAGATTTCATTAAGCATTATGATTTTCAGATAGTGGAAGCCTGGATTTATTGGGGTAACCCAGAAGTGTTTAGTGTTGACCCTACACATACCACAAAAAAGGATCATGTTCCTCTCATCTCTTTTGCAGCACTTCTTGTTTTTTTCTAGCAGGAACTATCCTAGGAGGCACCATTCCTGAGCTTTCCAGTGTGGCAGAAGGGAGGTTCAGGCACATTAAAGGTGATGGAAGGAATGCTTGCAAAAAATCTAACCATTCGCAATTGCTAGGGGTTCCATTCCAACCCATCATTTATTGCATACTGTGTCTTTCTAAGGAAAGGTGCAACTTATGAAAATTAACACTGGCCCAGCTCCTCATGGAAACAGTCCATCTGCAACTGACAGGCGAGGCCCCCTCCAGAACAGAACACAAGCAACCCTAGATCTGTTTCATCCTATTTAGGCCTCTTCAGTAAGGTAAATCTTGGATGCTGTGGCATAACAAGAAAGGGACCGTCTGTGCAAACCCTTGACGAGGCAGTGCGTTACATGAAGCACACAAGCAGTGATGGGAGGAATGCTTACAAATAGTCTGACCATTGGTAAGTGCTCAAGGTAGCATTCCAACCCATCATTTAACATTCGATGTGCCACTCTAGAGAGAGGAAGGTAGGTTCAGGCCTGCTCAGCTCCCAGAGCACACAGCCTATTCTAATAAGGATAGAAAAACCCCTTAGGTGTTATACTGGCACTTCATTCTGTCTTCAAAAGCATAGTCCTTTGTGTGATTAGTGCATAGGAATAACAGAAGGCCATGTTTTCCTTTCTGTGGTACATTAGTCCAACCATCTCTTCTCTGCAAAACTACTTGCTAATTATAGGAAAGGATGGTTCATGCTAGTGTATGCTCCTGTAATTATCTTTTCTTGTTTTGCTCATAATTTGCCCAGCACACGCGGCCAGTGATCCAACAGGTCCATTATCTCTAGGCAGTACACTCCATAGATGAGCTCTTTACATCAATTCCTGGTGCTGTGGGACAGAGATAAATTTACTTGGAGCTCCTTGCAATTTACTTGAGGAAATTCATGTAACTCTAATCCTGTAAAGGTAGAATTTAACAATATTTAGAAATCAGTCTTGTCACATTTGTACTAAAGATCAGCACTGAATTAAATTTTCTCTGATCAGTAAAATGTCAGCTGGCCCCTAAGCCAACGTACAACTCTGTTTTCATTACTATATCTACCCAGATCACCTTCAAAATGTCGAGGGGAAATATTGTAAATGTCGAGGCAATTTTATTTTGTTTTCTGTTAGTTTTAAGGTACACGGCCTTCATCTCATATCTTCTCACCTTCCGCTTGTGCTCTTCGTACCCTCTGAAACATATGCCTGGGTGTGGAGGTGTGTCCACCTCCCCTCCCCTACCCCCTTTAGGCTTCCACCTGCGCATCTCTTTGTTTCTTTCCAAACCTTCTGTTCATGTTAGTGTTTTACTTATTTCAGCCTTCATTCTCAGACTCCTTCACCCACTGCATCCTGTTCACTCCTTGATCTCTCGCACCCTCTTCTATTTCTCACCCACCCCTTTGCCTTCATCATTAATCTATTGTGCTTTTCTCCATTCTGTGCTATGTTCCACTTGACTTGCCCACTTCACTACATATCTGCAAATCCCTCATTCAACAACGTAAATCACCGGCCATCTTTAAATATGGTTTTGCTCGTTATTCATCTATTTGTTTTTCTTTAATGGAAATGTATTAAGCACATTTGTAGGACTGTTTTGACTTTTTCTATCTTCATTTTAGGATTACACATTTTTTGTTTTCATTTTTCTGTAACACGCTTTTTACTGCAAACCTTTTTTCTACACAAGGCAGACACTATCAGACTCTGACTGTCCCTGGATTGTGGAGTAACACAGCTTTGTTGTCTCTGTTGCCCTTGAAACATGTAAATTAGTACCATTTTCATGTTTAATTTCTGACCATTATAAAGCTGGGCCTTCAGGGCTTCAAGACACACTTAACATTAGATCTAGGCACAAATATTTCAAATTTGTTTGGTTTGACATGTTTCCACTGCAGCTTTGTATGGACTGTCACTGATATTTGTCATCACTTTTGACATGTTTTTAATCTTTTTCTCCAGGTTGCAATTTGACATGAAAACTGGTGTTTGCCAGTCAGTTGCCATGTTTTAGAGAGTACTTCATTTGTAAAAGAATAAGGGGTATTGTCCAAGATCTTCTCAGGCACCTGTGGCTGGTCTATCGAATTTTGCAGGTGCCCCATACCAAGACTACACAATATTAGTTCTACCCCCGCCACATTTATCCACCACCAGATTGTCCCTGCTTCTTTATTTCACTCCTCCATATTCGTTTTCATCCTTGCTTTATTTCTTTGCCACCATTTCCCTGTCTTCTTCCTCCGTTATCCCTTTTGTGTTTTTTGCCCCCTTTCTCAAAGACTGATTAGGAAAAAACAAGTGCTGGTCTCCACAAAATAAATGCCATTGGGCTCCACTTGCAATCCCTGGCAACCGTTAAACACTGCTCGCGAGTATAAAAATGCTAGCAATCTAGGTACACTAAAAGCAAAATAAAGTCTGTTAGGATTACAAGAAAAAACAGATTTTACTATGGTATCGTATCACAATAGTTTTAATAAAAAAGGGGTAAACGTTGACAAATATTTTTCTTACCATAATTTTATCATATACGTGTTTATGTATCCAATTCAGTGCTTCAGTTAGATAGCATTAAGCAGATCTCCGATTTGGTCTCAGTAAGTGAGGAAGTGAACAAGAGAAATGAGCTGTAACGTTAACCTACACATTTCAATGTATTGTAGCACCTTAAAATGGCTGGTCTGTCCTAAATAAACATGTTTATCACATTTTTTTCTGCATAGGATCCATTCCCTACATGCAGGCACAGACAAAGAATTGACTACTTCCATCACTCGTTTGTAGTCGCTCATTGCTGCCTGAATACCCCCGGCTCAGCCAAGCAGACGGTATAGAGACCCTGTTTCTAATTAAGCTGATTTATGAACTGCTTATTTTACTGGTCATGCCAAAGCCTTAGTTTATCCAGAAGGTGGCAAATGTTGCTCAGGGAAAGAAGGCGAAAGACATGGCTCATATCAGTGACAACCATTAAGGTCCACCTCTGATGTTAGAGGAGCCAAGTTCTCACAATTAGCCTCTGCCAACTCCAAAGGCTTACTGAAGATTTTTGTGTCCTGTCAGATCTCTGGGTCAAGGCAATCACTTTCAGGTGGTCTTTGGAATGACACTTGCCTTTATCAGTATGTGCCCCTTGTACCAACCAGCTCAACAACAAATTGAATTTTACAATTTATATCAATGCTGAATCTCTTAGAGGTCACCATGCAGCCTTCAATCACTACCAGGAACAGATTAACACACCTTTCAGCTCATACCATTTGATGCATGAAATGAAGCTCGCTCTACTCACAGTGACTATATATATATATATATATATATATATATATATATATATATATATATATATATGTATATATATACATATATATATATATATATATATATATATATATATATATATATATATATATATATATATTTATGTATATCCACACTTTCTTCTTTCATCCAGAAGTACAGCACTCCGCAAACAAAGGAAATATAAAAACAAATTTATTGAAACACAGGAACGCATTTTGGCATTTTTTCCTTTGTCAACCTGACGGTTGCCATGTTTTGTTTCCTTATATATAACATGATCGCTTTAGCAAAATAGCACTGAATAAACATAAAGAAAAGACCATTCTATTCACTCAAAAATTTCATTCTATCAATTTATATATTCCTTAAATTAATATTTCTTGTCATTAACACTAATTTTTAATCATTTTAGTAAAATACATGATTTGTAAAAGCACCCGAACAAAAATATAACGATATTGACAGTCACATAATTACCCGTTCTAAATCTATCTTGCTTACATTGCGATAATTTCCACTTCTACAGACACTTAAATACTTATAATCCAATATAAAATGTCTTGAATATAATGTGGAGATCACAATTGTTATCCATCTCCCTAAACTTAATTTGAAACTTTTATCACTATCATAATTCTACTATTTTAAAAGATGTCCAAAGTTCATATTTATTTCAATAGTGTCTGTACATGTAAGTATATATTTTATGGACTGTCAACACATCTTGTATAAGTTCAATGATAGTTCGTGTTTTTCATTTCATTTTGTATCATATGGCCTTTCCATAAATATAATATATATTGATATATTTGTGTAACCCACTACAAAGTTATTCTCATTGATTTCTTGAAAGCATGAAATAGATGTTTGCCAATTAAATTAATTTCTATTCTATATCTTTTTTATTTGGAAAGGAGATGTGGAAAGTGCAAAAAATGTCATTTGGGATATTAATGTAAATGATTTGAATCTGAAATTTACAGGCAACATACACACGCAAGAGATAGAGTTCTTAGATGTTAAAATTAGGATAGAAAATGGAAAAATGGAGACTGCAGTATACAGAAAGCCTACTGCGGGGAATAGCATACTACATGCAGCGAGTTTTCATCCCCAACCACTAAAAGAAATTATCCCTTTAGGAGAACTATTAAGAGCTAAGAGAATCTGCAGTACCAAAACAAATTTTAATATAGTACAGCAAGATATGATGTTGAGATTAAAAATTAGAGGTTACTCTGATGCAACATTAGATGCAGCCCGAAAAAAAGGGAATTCACGTCCTAGAGATTCCCTCCTATTCAATGCTCAAGAAAAGAAAAAGAAAAAGTGGAAGATGGGACTAGGGAGTTGCAGGTTTATAACGACATATAATACTGCACATATGCAAGTAAGAAGGATATTGCAAAAACATTGGCATATGTTGAAAAGTGGTCCTGTGATAGGTGCACAAATAACAAACAGACCACAGTTAACTTAAAGAAAAGGTAAATCTATGAAAGATGTATTGGTAAAAAGTGACATTAGAAAACAAGAAACAAGTAATACTTGGTTAAATCAACAAAATAGATTTTACAAATGCTCCAAATGTAAAGCACGTAAAAATGGAGAGAACATCAAATCAGTGGTGATGGGACAAAAAAACAGTCCATAAGATCAGGGAACGACACACATGTAAAAGTGAATTTGTAATATACATTCTAAGATGTAGTTGCCTCCAACTTTATGTAAGAAGCACCAAGTTACAAGTTCATAAACGTATTTTACAACTTCTAAGAGCTATCCAAAATAAGGATGACACCTATCCGGTTGGACGCCACATTCACGAAACACATGATGGTAAGGTGCATGGGGTAAAATACAGTGTCATAGATGGGCTAGCTAATGATATCAGAGGAGGAGATAGAGAAAGGAAATTGAGGTCGCTGGAGTCAAGATATATAATAGAGCTTGATACCAAAGAACCAAATGGACTCAACAGTAGTGAGGAACTTTATATACATTTGCATTGAAACTAATATATTTTTAGAAACAGTGAGAAGAAGGTATGCAAATCAATAAAGAATAGAAATTAATTTAATTGGCATACACCTATTTCATGCTTTCAAGAAATCAATGAGAATAACATTGTAGTGGGTTATAGGAATATATCAATGTAGATTATATATTAAGGGAAAGGCTATATGATACAAACTAAAATGAAAAACACGAACTATCATTGAACTTATACAAGATGTGTTGACAGTCAATAAAATATATACTTACATGCACAGACACTATTGAAATAAATCTGAACTTTGTACATCTTTTAAAATAGTAGAATTATGATAGTGATAAAAGTTATAAATTAGGTTTAGGGAGATGGATAACATTAGGGATCTCCACTTTATATTTAAGAAATGTTGTATTGGATGATAAGTATTAAAGTGTCTGTAGAAGTGGAAATTATCGCAATGTAAGCGAGATAGATTTAGAACGGGTAATTATGTGACTGTCAACGTCGCTATGTTTTTTGCTCGAATGCTTTTACGAATGATGTTTTTACTAAAATGATTGAAAATTGGTGTTAATGACAAAATATATTAATTTAAGGAATATAGAAATTGATAGAATGAAATATTTGAGTAAAAAGAATGGTCTTTCCTTTATGTTTATTCAGTGCTATTTTGCTAAAGCGATCATGTGATATATAAGGAAACAAAACATGGCAACTGTCAGGTTGACAAAGGCAGAAATGCCGAAACGCGTTCCTGTGTGTCAATAAATTTGTTTTTATATTTCCTTCGCTTGCGGAGTGCGTACTTCTGGGTGAAAGAAGAAAGTGTGGATATATAGACGTGGTGGCGCACGTTATTTATTCGGCACCACCGGCGGTTAGATGCGGGAAGGTCACGCCGCAGTGAAGTGCTTTTATATATATATATATGTATGTTCTCTCACTAAAAAAAGGTTACAGGGATGTTATAGGTAGGTTCAGGTTTTACACACACAAAGCCATAGAAATTCAGCAGTTAAAGTTACACTTATCTCAAGAAACTATAACTCATGCCTAAAGTGTCAGGTGCTAGCCGGCGCCTACAGGGCCGATCGGGAGATTGTAGTCATTAAGGACTACACTTCCCATGAAGCCCAGCGCGGTAGAGATCGCGTAAAAGTCGGCGCACCCTGGAAAGGGTGTGCGTTATTTGTGCTAATGAGGCAGGTCGGAGCCTCAACGAAGTAGGAGCGGACGGCGTTCCCCAGGGGGGAATTCATCGGCGGTCCGTGAAGAGGAATGAGATTCAGCATGGCCCCCTCCTGGAAACTGACCTTTTACCGGTAGAAGGAGTTCCGAGCTGCTCCTCCTTTCGAATTCCGAGTACTAAGAAGGTGGTAAGCGGCAAGCTTGCTACTTGCCGGAGGCTATCGCCTTTCTTTATTTCTGCATTCCTTACGGCCAGGTTGGGGGTGACTGTCATAAATTGGAGCACTTTACTTTTGAGGTACCATAATAAAGGAACAGCGATCTTATGAGACATAATCTTTTGGCTTTTTGTTGGCGGCGATTCAGAATGAGATTTACTGTTTGCAGGATTCCAAACAGCCGGGACAAATAATTCTTGTCAACATTCACAGAGATATGAACGAAGTACTTCTTCAAATATACGTGACATTAACGAAAGGCTTAGTGGGATTTTCTTCACCTTATTCTTTCTCCTCATGTTCGTTTCGTTATAGGTTCTGTAGTATTGTTTAGGAGGAAGGGCGGTGAGACCCTTAGGTGATTATTAGTGGCCGTAGGTGGCTTGGGGCATCCATTGGTGATGCTGATGGAACATAGTCAGGCTTTGGACTAGTTCTGCCCTTATGAGTTATGGGCAGTCCAGGTCGTTTTGGTTTTAGTGAGACCTTATGAGAATAGACAGACAATGTGATAATTAACACTGTGTATTTTTCTTTACAGTTATCCCGTCCCTGCTGATCCTTCCCCTTCCTTCCCTCGCTTGATTACTCCAATGCACTGTGGTTTTTTTATCAGTGACTTGGTGGTGTCAGGAGGTGGATCTTGTTTGCATCACACCGAGTCTGAGGAGTACCTACACCGTGACAGAATAACGCACCCACGAATAATACTCCTCCTGCTCGGTGTAATGCAAAGATGGCATCTATGGATGATGTTTTACAGGCGTTAGTGTTAGTGCAGCAAGAGTTGGCAGATTCTAGGGTGGAGGCAGCGGCACTAAGGGACAAGGTAGAAAGGCTTACTAGGAATCCCTTCGATGCCTCAGCATCTACACCGCAGATAACCGTGAACGTCTCCCCTCCAATTCCTTTGGCCAGTCCGGAAAGGTTTTCAGGGGACCCCAGGAAAGTTCAGGCTTTTTTAACGCAGTTGTCTCTCCAATTCTCATGTAGACCGGCGTCTTTTCCCTCTAACCTTTCCAGGGTAATGTTCGCTATTTCTTATCTCTCGGGAGATGCAGCCAACTGGGCAGTGCCGTTAGTTAGAAACGATGACCCATTATTATCGGATTGGAATGCCTTTCGGTCGGCCTTTGAGAAGGTGTTTGATCACAGAACAACCACCTTTAGTGCTGATAGAGAACTGCTGGAACTGAGACAGGGGAGGTCTGACCTGGTTACCTATCTTACCACCTTCAATAGACTGGTAGCGGAATCCGAGTGGCCAGAGGAGAAGAGAATGTCTCTCTATTATCAAGGATTAAGAGACGACATGAAGGATATCCTAGCCCAAATAGATCCACAGCCTTCCACATGTACTGAACTTGTGAATCTTACCTTGAGATTGAATCATCGGCTAGCAGAGAGAAGGGGAGAGCGTAGAGCGGGTGATAGGCGGCCGGTCATTCCAGAAAGAGAGGGGCGACCAGTTCCTAATTCCCCTGATTTATGCGGGGAACCTATGGAAGTGGGAGCCGTTAGGTCACCTCTGTCAAAGGCCGAAAAAGAGAGTAGGAGGGTACAGGGGTTGTGCATGTATTGCGGCAGGAAGGGTCATTATGTGAGAGAATGTCCCCAAAAACCAAGAAAAAGGTTCTCCTACTCCCCCACTCAAAAGGCCGCGGTGACGTCAGGGAAGATATCAGAGAAAGAGGATTTGCCCTTTATAGAACCCCTATCAGGGTTCCGGTTGACTTCTTTAACCCTCTTGCCACCAGAAGAAAAGGCGTCACACCTGTTGTTATCCATAGAGCTGGTGTCCCAAGATCGAAACCATCCTGTATGGGCAATGATAGACTCAGGAGCCACGGGAAATTTCATAGATGAAGGGGTGGTTAAGAGACTGGGACTTCTGAGAATTCCAAGAAAGAACCCCGAAATTGTGTTGGCAGTTGACGGTACACCACTGAAGTCTGGACCCCTTACTGAACAAACTGAGGATGTGGGGTTGGTTTTCAGTGGAGTATCTCTGGCACGCAGAGAAATAATCAGGCTAGATATAATAGAGGCTCCTCAGTATGAAATAATTTTGGGAATGCCCTGGCTAAGAAAGAGCAATCCTGTTATCGATTGGCAAGCCAAGACGGTTAGTTTTCAGTCCGTGAGGAGTGAGAAAGTCGGTTCCTTATCTGATAACCCCCCCGCGTTAGCGTTGGCTCAAGGGTTACAGTTGGCCACAGTGGTGGAGAAAGCGGTGATATTGCCCTCTGTTTACGCCAAGTTCAAGGATTTGTTCGACGAAGGTCAGGCGGAGACATTGCCACCCCATCGTATATACGATTGCAAGATAGATTTGATTCCGGGAGCACTCCTTCCTTCTTGTAGGGTATATGCTCTATCAGACCCAGAAACCAAACATTTGCGAAGATATCTGGACCGTTTCCTGGAAATCGGGTTCATTAGACCATCTTGTTCTCCGGCAGCTTCTCCACTCTTTTTCATAGCTAAAGCGAATAAAGAGTTGAGAACCTGCATCGATTATAGAATGCTGAACAAGAACACGATAAGGAATAGATACCCTCTTCCCCTCATTCCTGTGTTATTGGAACAGGTGAAAGAGGCAACTATCTATACAAGGTTAGATCTGAAGGGGGCTTACCATCTGGTCAGAATCCGTGAAGGGGATGAATCGAAGACGGCGTTTAAGACCCGTTATGGCCTGTTTGAATACTTGGTAATGCCGTTCGGGTTGTGTAACGCCCCGGCGGCTTTCCAATACTTTCTGAACGATGTTCTCAAAGAATACGTAGACCACTTTGTGATCGTCTATATAGATGACATATTGGTGTATTCTATCTCCTTAGAGCGGCACATGGAACATGTTTCCCTAGTACTCCAAGCATTGCAACAGCACCATCTTTATTGCAAACTGAGCAAATGCGAGTTCCATGTACAGAAGGTTGAGTTCTTGGGGGTGGATTTAAGCCCGGAAGGGTTCTGCATGTCGACAAGAAAAATACAGGCGGTTCAAGAGTGGCCAGTGCCCACTAGTGTGAGAGATGTGCAATGCTTCCTGGGGTTTTCTAATTACTATAGAAGATTCATCTGTCATTTTTCCCACATTGTGTCACCTATAACAAGGTTGCTAAGAAAGGGAGTGTCTTTTGTTTGGTCAGAAGAGGCAGAGGAGGCCTTCTGCTTCTTAAAACAGGCCTTCTGCTCAGCGCCTATACTCCAGCATCCACAGCCAGAAGTACCTTTTATAGTCGAAGCAGATGCCTCGGATATAGCCATTGGGGCTGTGTTATCCCAAAGAAACAAGACCTCAGGACAGCTTCATCCGGTGGCGTTTTTATCTAAGAAGCTATCTGCTGCGGAACTCAATTATACGGTGGCAGAAAAAGAACTACTAGCCATCAAGAAGGCATTTCAGGAATGGAGACACCATCTCTGGGGGGCCCAACACCCGGTCACGGTATATACTGATCACCGAAACCTGCAGTATATGAAGGAGGCTAGACAGCTTACCCAGCGGCAAATGAGGTGGATGCTGTTCTTTTCAGAATATGAGTTTGTAGTAACCTTCCGTCCTGGGGTCGACAATCGCAAGGCAGATTCACTGTCTAGACAAAGGGACGCGAGGAACGTCACTTCAAGACCTGATGAAGCAATCATCCAACCGGAAAAAGTGCTTTGTGCCCTTCATATATCTCACTTCCTAGAAAAGGTCTCTAAGCATAAGTCTGCTGCTCAGTGGAAGGAGTGGGCCGAAGTAAGTCAGGACCGTACCCTTAAGCACGGAATACCGTTGCAAGGTAATCGTTTGTATTTACCAACACCTGAACTTCGAATGCAAGCCTTCAATTGGTGTCATGATGCGGTAACAGCTGGTCATCCGGGGTACACCAAAACTGCGCAAATAGTGCAACGACATTTCAGGTGGAAAGGTTGGGCTAAGGACGTTGCGACATGGGTAGCTCGGTGTGAGATATGTGCTCGATCCAAGGGAGAAAACGCGAAGAGCCAGGGCAAGCTGATGCCTTTGCCCACTCCGGAAAAACCATGGCAAACCATCAGCGTGGATTTTGTGGTAGGATTGCCAATGGATCAGGGGTACAATGCTATCATGGTGGTAATTGATAGTCTTACCAAGATGGGTCACTTTCTCCCTTGTAGAAACCTACCTACAGCAAGTCAGACCGCCCATCTAATTCTGTCTCAAGTGGTGCGGTTACATGGTTTACCAAGAACCATTATTTCAGACAGAGGCCCCCAGTTCGTTGCTAGGTTTTGGCGCATGTGGTGCAAGGTTCTGCGCATTGAATCCGCCCTATCCACCAGTTTTCACCCACAAACCGATGGCCAGACGGAGCGTCTCAACCAAACCCTGAAGAAATATCTGAGGTGCTATGCAAAAGACGCGCAGGAATCGTGGGTGTCATTGCTATGGCTGGCCGAACTATCGTACAACAATGCTTGGCATAGCTCGATAAGGGAGTCTCCTTTTCGTGCTAACACAGGGTTCCACGCGGAGATGTTGCCCATAATCATACCTCGGGAAGTCACGGATCAACCTACTGTCCATGCTATGGTTAAGAACCTACAATCCATGCAAAAGAAAATACGATTTAATTTGGATAAAGCCAAGGAACAGTATAAGAAGTGGGGTGATGTACATCGGCGTGAGGGGCCGGTGTACCAGCCAGGGGACCGAGTGTGGCTTTCCACCAAGTATATACGTTTTAAGATGCGTAGCATCTTTCATCCTCGTTACATTGGTCCTTATGAGGTGGTACGCAAGATAAACCCTGTGGCTTACCGTCTCAACTTACCTGCTTCCTTAAGAATCCATCCGGTGTTTCATTGCAGCCTTTTGAAGCCAGCTCTGTCCGCGACCCGGCGGGCGGTGCCTCCGGTGGTTAGAGACGGACAGCTGGAGTATGAGGTGCGCAAAGTGTTGGATTCCAAACTACGGGGGGGTAAGTTATGGTACTTGGTGTCGTGGAAAGGGTATGAGGCCGAGGAGGATTCATGGGAGCCGGAAGGCAATGTTCATGCCCCTAGGGCGGTGCAACGGTTTCATGCTTGTCATCCCACTAAACCTGGCCCTAGGAGGCGCTTTGGAGGTGGGCGTACTGTCAGGTGCTAGCCGGCGCCTACAGGGCCGATCGGGAGATTGTAGTCATTAAGGACTACACTTCCCATGAAGCCCAGCGCGGTAGAGATCGCGTAAAAGTCGGCGCACCCTGGAAAGGGTGTGCGTTATTTGTGCTAATGAGGCAGGTCGGAGCCTCAACGAAGTAGGAGCGGACGGCGTTCCCCAGGGGGGAATTCATCGGCGGTCCGTGAAGAGGAATGAGATTCAGCATGGCCCCCTCCTGGAAACTGACCTTTTACCGGTAGAAGGAGTTCCGAGCTGCTCCTCCTTTCGAATTCCGAGTACTAAGAAGGTGGTAAGCGGCAAGCTTGCTACTTGCCGGAGGCTATCGCCTTTCTTTATTTCTGCATTCCTTACGGCCAGGTTGGGGGTGACTGTCATAAATTGGAGCACTTTACTTTTGAGGTACCATAATAAAGGAACAGCGATCTTATGAGACATAATCTTTTGGCTTTTTGTTGGCGGCGATTCAGAATGAGATTTACTGTTTGCAGGATTCCAAACAGCCGGGACAAATAATTCTTGTCAACATTCACAGAGATATGAACGAAGTACTTCTTCAAATATACGTGACATTAACGAAAGGCTTAGTGGGATTTTCTTCACCTTATTCTTTCTCCTCATGTTCGTTTCGTTATACGTTCTGTAGTATTGTTTAGGAGGAAGGGCGGTGAGACCCTTAGGTGATTATTAGTGGCCGTAGGTGGCTTGGGGCATCCATTGGTGATGCTGATGGAACATAGTCAGGCTTTGGACTAGTTCTGCCCTTATGAGTTATGGGCAGTCCAGGTCGTTTTGGTTTTAGTGAGACCTTATGAGAATAGACAGACAATGTGATAATTAACACTGTGTATTTTTCTTTACAGTTATCCCGTCCCTGCTGATCCTTCCCCTTCCTTCCCTCGCTTGATTACTCCAATGCACTGTGGTTTTTTTATCAGTGACTTGGTGGTGTCAGGAGGTGGATCTTGTTTGCATCACACCGAGTCTGAGGAGTACCTACACCGTGACATAAAGGTAACTACAACTCGCGGCCCGCCATGCAGTTTTCTCAATAATTTTATTGTAAACGTTACAGTGATATTATCAATGATGTCATAAAAGATGTCATGACTGACATAATATGTGGAGTAATTAGCGGTGGATGGCGAGGGTACAAGTTGTAGTTCCCTTGGGCATGGGTTACAGTTTCTTGAGATATGTATAACTATAACTGCTGAATTTTAATGGATTTGTGTGTGTAAAATCTGAACCTAACTATAATATCCTAGTAACCTTTGTTTTTAAGTGAATTTCTGATGTGTTTTTGATTCTGTTTCCTAACTATAGTGTCCCTGTAACCTTTGGCTTTTTCAGTGAATTTCTAGTTTTTTTAAAACTTAAAGTATTATTTAATTACCATATCATAATCCTGTCGCTCAGCGAGCCGCAGCGCAAGCCAAATGTTCGGCTAGTGACGCGGCGCGCGGCAGGAGGACGCGCCGCGCCCAAGCCTTTCTTATATTATCAAGGCCCCAAATTGGGCATGGGGTCTCGTTTTTGTACGGAATTCCCAACCCTTCCAGAACAAGAATGAAAGGATCTGCGTCCCAAAATACGCTAACATAAAGGATACTACTATCACAAGGACACCTTATTTCTCCCGTCGAAGAAAGTTCAAGAAAGGGCGCTTCAGATGTGTCATGATTCCCCAGTAGCTGGCCATCAAGGTATTAAAGCCATGTAGGAATTACTTCTTCGATCCTTCTGGTGGCCTACATTGAAACAAGACACTGAAAGATACGTGAAAGCTTGCCCTATCTGTGCTCAAACAAAAGTACCCCGTACCAGGCCTGCAGGATTACTTCAACCATTACCAGTCCCACCAGCTCCTTGGCACACAATATCAGCTGACTTTATGTGTTCATTACCTCCCTCAGCTGGAAACCGGGTTATAATGGTAACAGTAGATTCCTTTACTAAGATGGCTCATTTTACCGCTTTGAAGAAATTACCCACCTCACAAGAATTAAGTCAGATCTTTATTCAACACATTTTTCGCCTCCACCGTCTTCCCCAAAGTATTGTGTCAGACAGGGGACCTCAATACATTTCACAGTTCTGGAAACACTTCTATAAGAGCTTAAACATCAATGTAGCGTTATCATCTGGATTTCAATCTCAAACCAATGGGCAGACCGAATGTCTCAATCAGGGACTTGAGCAATATCTCGTTGTTTCTGTAACTCCACTCAGAGTAACTGGAGCACTCATCTTCCTATTGCAGAGTTTTCTTACAATAATACCGTTCATAGTGCCTCCAAGGTCACTCCTTTTTTCTGTTCATATGGATTCCATCCTACTTCTTTTCCTACTACTCCTAAGACTTCCTCTACTCTTCCCTCTATCACCTTTCTTTCCAAACGACTACAAAAGATTCAAAGACTGATTCGATCCAATTTATTGGTCACTAAAAGATACATGAAAAGACTGTCAGATAAGAAACGCAGTGAGGCTCCAGCGTATCACATCCAGGATAAAGTCTGGCTATCTTCAAAATTTTTGCCTCTACGTCTTTCCCAAAATAAGTTCAAACCTCGGTTCTACGGACCCTTTTGTATTCTACAGAAAATTAATCCTGTCACATCCCGTCTCCGTTTACCTTGAACTTTGAAAATCCATCCAGTCTTTCATGTCTCTCAGTTGAACCCTATATACCTGATCCATTTTCTCGACATTACACTTGGCCTCCCCCTTTGTTGGTGGATGATGAACTTGAATATGAAGTACAGGAAATATGTGACTCTTGTATCTTCCGAAACCGTCTTCAGTATCTGATTCATTGGAAAGGCTATCCTCTTAGTGAATGTTCTTGGGAAGATGCTTCTTCTGTTCACGCCCCTCTTCTGATTCGTCAATTTTTCCAGCTGTTTCAGGGGCTCGGGGGGGGGGAAACCTACTGTTGTGCAGCGTGCCGCGGTGCAAGCTGAATGTTCGGCTCGCGACGCGGCACATGGCAGGAGGACGTGCCACGCCCTGAGCCTTTCTTATATTATCGAAGCCCCAAATTGGGCATGGGGCCTTGTTTTTGTATTTGTGCGGCGTGCCCCCGGTAGTTCCCGCATCCCCCACTCACCTTCTCTTTTTCTTTTTCCTTCTTTCTGTCATCCTTGCTTTTCTTCTTAATTTATACTTTCCTTTCCGATCCATATTTCCTTTCTCTTTCCCAGCATGCCTTCCTTTTTTCCCTGCATGCACTGGGTCCTATTTACGATCCCAATTCAATATGGACACTTTTTACTTCCTGTCGGTCACCTCCTGCTCTTTGGGTAGATAAGGTTTTTTGATTCCTTTTCTCTTTGCGCTGCAACACTTCCTTTGGGTGGTGATCTTCGATCCTGTTCTTCTGCGTCAGATATTGAATTTCTGATTTTGTTCCAGCCTTTTCCTGGTCATTTAACCTTTTTGTTCTGATTTTCTTTTACTCTTGTTTTTGTTCAGGAGTTCCTATTTTTAAGTTTTTTTTTCCCTTTTGGGGTTTTTTGCCTCGGGGACTCCTTCTGGCGTTCCCTCCATCAGCAGCACCGTGGCTACCAGAAAGGGTCGCCCCTATTTGGGCCAAGGCAGAACCTACAAGAAGAAGAACCTCGCCACACTTCCCGTGGGCCACAGATACCGACTACGAGTAGGTCGTGACAAATCCAGCCCCTGCTACACATGGCCTTTGGCTGTGTGCAGCAGGCATTTGGCCACAGAGCCTGGCCTGCGGCTAGTCTTCACATAAAGCTAACCCCACGCTGTGGATCTGTGAGTGAGTGTGTCACTGTATGAGTGTCTGTGTGGGTCAGTGAGTATGTGTGTGCAAGTGGTTTTGTAGGTCTGAGAGGGTGAGTGAGTGGCTGAATGGGTGTGTTGTGGGTATGTAAGGGTGTGAGTGAGTGTGTAAGTTGCTGTGTGAGTGGCTTTGTGGGTCTGTGACTGGGTGTATCAGTAGTGTTGTTGGTCTGAGTGGGTGTGAGTGACTGTATGGGTGTGTGAGTGGTTGTGTCGGTGTGTTAAGTGGGCGTGTGTTAGTGGGTGTGGTAGTGGTTTTGTGGTTCTGAGTGAGTGTTTGAATGGGTGTGAGAGTGAGTGTGTGAGTGGGTATGTGAGTGGATGGGCTGCACTGCGCACCGTGGAGGATCCGTGGAGCCTTGCGCGCCTCAAAACATTTTTGGGTAATTTCTTGCACAAGTTATAGTTACCTTACGGCACGAGTTTTCGTTACATGAGATAACTATAACTGGTGAATTTCTGTGGTTTTTAGAGTTTAAAACATTTCCTTGTTACTGAACATTTCACCTAACTATAGCATTACTTTAACCTTTGATATATATATATATATATATATATATATATATATATATATATATATATATAAAATATATGTGTGTGTGAATGAATATGTATATAAAGACTCTTGAGAAATCAAGGTGTGTTGGATCTGTTCTTTTTCTTCATGAAATAAACACAACATTCGTAGAAACACTGCAGTTCTTTGACTCAGAGTTGTGACAAGTAGTAAATTTATAACTTGATCCCACCCAATGAAATGCACTGTGCCTCATATGGGCTGAGGCAGATGGCTACATCAAGTTTTGGCGTTTGGAAATGTGTGTGTGTATATATATATATATATATGTGTGTGTGTGTGTATAAAAATATATATATATATATTATATATATATATATATATATATATATATATATATATATATATATATATATATATATATATATATGTGTGTGTGTATATGTATATATATGTATGGCCACATATAAAACAAGGAAGGATGGTGGTAGGATCTTACCTTAGGTTAACAAAACCTCAGACACGTTGGAGTTAGGTAAGGTAATACGATTGTAGCTCACATAAAAAAAACTAGAAATGCGCTCAAAAAGCAAACATTAAAGTAAGGTTATCTTTAGGTGTTAAAATGATGCAAAAACTAATGTTTACATTTTTTTAAAAACACTGAAATTCACCATTCATAGTTTATTGAACTAATGATATCTTGCGTGCCTGCCACTGCACTGCACTGCTTATGACCTCATATATTACATCACTCATGGCATGGTAAATGACACATCATAAGTGATGTGTACATGGTGGGGGCTCTGGTTATAGTTAGCTCTGTGAACTATAACTGTTCAATTTCAGTGGCATTTGTTTTTTACATGTTAGTTCATGTATCATTTCAACACCTAATAAAAAATGTCACTTTAACCTTTGTTTTTCAGTGCATTTCAGAGGTTTTCTTAACACAAGGTAAGATCTTATTACAATACCTTAATAGAACCTCAGTCTGTCTGTGAATTTCCGTTTTTTTAATCATATTTACCAAACTCCCCTGCTGAACACAACTTTTGGGTATGCACAGCGGTGGGTTGGCAGCAGGTGTGGCCTCTGCCCAAACCTTGCACTTAATCCTCTGCTGGCGGCTGACACCCCCCTGCCGCGTATGGGCTTTGGCAGTGCATGGTGGGGAACCGACTGGAGTGCCGGGACTGTGGCAACCCCATGCAGCCAACCCCTGTGAGCAGCCAACTCCACACTGGAACAACACCTTGCACACCTCACCTATTGAAGCTCACATGGTCCCTCAGTACTGTATTGAGGGGGTTCTTGTGTGACGGCTTACACAGGAATGGTAAGTATGTCTGGAGGGCCGGACTGGGCCCCACAGGTGTACCATAGTACCCATGGTTCAAAGATTTCAAATTGTTTGCCTCCACCACCCTGCCAGAATTGCCCCTTATATTTTTTTATTGCAGAACTTCAAGTCACGAGGGCTGAGTCCTGTAATGACGGCTGCAACATTTTTGTTGAAGTTGTGGCCAACCACTTGGGTCCCTCAGGTCTGTGTGATTGAAACGGGCGACGTAAAAAAATGTCCTCAGCTAATCAAATCACTCTGTTTTTTTAATGTGTGGTAATGTAGGATACCCGTAGGACCACTCACCCAGATATACCTATTTTTAAACCCTTTAAAGCCCATCTCATGCACTTTAAATGGAAATTTCTCAAACAGCTGAACGGATTTACACCAACTCACAATAAACTTGTGCCTCCACCATGGTCTGCTTATGACCTCAAAGACTGCATCACTCATGGCTTGTACAGTGACGACATTGATGACATCACTGATAACATCTCAAATGATATAACTGATAAAAACACTAGGCACATGGTGAGGGCACAAGTTCTCTTTAGCTCAGTAAACTATTACTGGTAAATTTTAGTGTTTTCTGAGTTTAAAAGTTTTAACTGACATTTTTATCTAACTGTAAGATCACTTTAACCTGTGTATGTATGTGGGTATATATATATATATATTCGCTGAAAAACCAATGGTTAAAGTGACATTATAGTTAGGTGAAAAAAAAGACCTTTTTAACTTTAATAAAACACTGACATTCACAAGTTATATTTAACTCAAGGAACCTTAACTATTACTGGATTTTAGTGTTTAAGTTCTAACTGACATTTTCACCTAACTGTAAGGTCACTTCAACCTGTGTATGTATGTGGGTATATATATATATATATTAGCTGAAAAACCAACGGTTAAAGTGACATAGGTGAAAAAAATGACATTTTCAACTTTAATAAAACACTGACATTCACAAGTTATAACTAACTCAAGGAACTTTAACTTGTTCTCCCACCATACACAGTCTCATCCATGATGTAATTCTCATGTCATAAGTGATGTGATAAAACATATCATGAGTGATGTAGTATGTGAGATAATAAAAAATGCATGGTGAAGGCATGAGTTATAGTTTCTTCAGTTATCTATAACTGTTGTATCTCAATAGTTTTTATAATTTAAAACATTTGTTTTACCTAGCATTATAACCAGATTATAATGTTAATTTGATCTGTGTTTTTGCGGTGAATTTGTAAGCTTTTGTAATGTAAAGTAAGATATTATTATGATACCTATCTATAATGCCACCTTAACCTTTGCATTTTTCTGTGAATTTCTAGGGTTTTTGTAACTAAAGTAGTAGATTATTTCCATACTGTTAAACGTTTCATCCTTAATGTGGTCTCCCTTAACCTGAACTTTGTTTTTGCTGTTTTTGTTACTCTGGGCGCTTTACCACTGCTAACCAGTGCTAAAGTGCAAGTGCTCCTATACAAAATGTGTATGTAATTGATTCATCGATGATTGGCATATTTGATTTACTAGAAAGTCCCTAGTACAGTGCACTAGAGGTGCCCAGGGCCTGCAAATCAACTGCTACTAGTGGGCCTGCAGCACTGTTTGTGACACCCACCTTAGTAGCTCTGTAAACATGGCTGAGACCTGCCACTGCAGTGTCTGTGTGTGCAGTTTTAAACTGCCAATTCAACTTGGCAAGTATACCCACTTGCCAGGCCTAAACCTTCCCTTTTCTTGGCCCTAGGTAGCTCCATGGGCAGGGTGCAGTGTATGTTTAAGGTAGGACATATACTAACATGTTTTAAATGTCCTAACAGTGAAATACTGCTAAATTCGTTTTTCACTGTTGCAAGGCCTATCCCTCTCATAGCTTAACGTGGGGGCTGCCTTTAAATATGGTTAAAGTGTAGATTTCCTTTGGGAGCGGATAGACATGCGGAATTTGGGGTCTCTGAGCTCACAATTTAAAAATACATCTTTAGTAAAGTTGATTTTATGATTGTGTGTTTGAAAATGCCACTTTTTCAGAAAGTGAGCATTTTCTTCCTTAACCCATTCTGTGACTCTGCCTGTTTGTGAATTCCCTGTCTGGGTCAGTTTGATAGTTGGGCTGTTTGCACCTCTCTCTAGACAGTGACACAAAGGGAGCTGGGGTGTAGCCTGCATATCCTGATGAGCCATCTGTGCTAAGAGGGATGAGAGGAGTGGTCACCCACACCTGAAAGGGCTGTGCCTGCCCTCACACAATGTGTCTCCAACCACCCTGGTGTGTGTCTGGGGCCTGGCCTGGGCAAGGCAGGATTTCACAAACAAGAGAGACTTTTCTTTGAAGTAGGCCTACTTCAAAGGGCAAAATGGGTATAAGAAGGGCTCCCAAAACCACAGACTTTAGATCACTTCTGGAAACCAAGAGGAACCTCTGCCTGGAGAAGAGCTGAAGAGCTGAGGAAGAGCTGCTCTGCCTGTGACTGTGGTTTGTAGAGCTATCCTGCAGTTGCTGCTTCGGCCTGTGCAAGAGGACAAAGACTGGACTTTGTGTGCCTCACTGCTTGTGAAGAACTTTCCAAGGGCTAGAAACTGAGCTTGCCTCCTGTTGTTGAAGTCTCAGGGACAGCAAAGACTTCTCTATGCCAGCACCTGGAGCCTCTGCTGAGACTTCTGCCTCGCCAAGTGATGCCCTACCCAGTTCCTGGGGCCTTGACAGGTGAAGCTGGTGGACCAAGGGTGGAAATCCACACACGGATCGCTGTGCGGGGAAATTTCTGACGCAACCTCTGAGAGCGGCTAAAGAAACGATGCGCCGCCGGCTCCTCGGATGAAATCCACACAGCGCTTGCAGCACAGCTGTGAAATCGACGCACGCGGCTGGCTAAACGACGCTCTGCTTCGCTGACGGAGGCTGCAACGATGCAACATCGACTGGGTGCAGAAAATCAACACAAGCCTGACCGGACCCGAAGTGCTTTGTCCGGATCAACCAATCTCTCTCCTGCAGGGAAAGAAACGACGCACGCCGATTGGACCGGAGAAGGAGAAATGACACAAGACCTCGCTTGTGGGTGAAAAATCGACGCACCACTTACCTTTTTTGATGCACACTCGCACGTGCAAGTTATTTAGACGAGACCCAGGTACATTTTCACGCTAACAGCTTTTGCGTTCTGTTTAAAAGGACATGAAGACTCTCTTTACTTTTTAACTAATAACTTGACTTGTGTATGGTGAATTTTTGTCGTTTTGGTCCTGTTTTGTTTAGATAAATATTTCCTATTTTTCGAAACCTGTGTTGTGTCATTTTGTAGTGTTTTCATTAAGTTACTGTGTTTGTTCGTACAAGTTCTTTACACCTAGCACTCTGAAGTTAAGCCTGCCTGCCCGTCCCAAACTACCAAGGGGGTGAGGGGAGGTTAACTGAGGGCGATTCTCTTTTACCCTGACAAGAGTGAGGGTCCTTGCTTGGACAGGGGGTAACCTCACTGCCAACCAAAGACCCCATTTCTAACACATACCTTACTATAACAACCCTGTGCATGACCTTCAGCCGGCCCTGCACCCAACCCACCAAGGGCAGGTAACCACCATGGGTGAGCAATGTCCTGCCCTCCCCCTCCACCCCCACCTCCCCACCCCCTTTTGGGGACGGCAATTCCATGGTTCCCTGTGGGAATGTACAAGGGGCTGCACTGGGCATCACCGTGAATCAGCAGTTCCATGGAATCACAGAAAAAAAATTCACTTCACCCGGAATAGACCCCTACATTGTAAACAGAAATATGCCAGCAAAAAGTTACATACTATCCAACAGTGCACTTTATTTTCATAATTTAAGTGTTGTTAAAACTACTGTAGTGTCAATATACTGCAACAACATTTTAGATTATGTTGTTAATTTCCTTAAACTGCTGCTCTACATTTAAAAGTTGACTTATGATAAAATACATTGTTGATCAAAACACATTTTAAACTTTAAATACCATCTATTTTCCTGCAAAAACACACATTTATCAACAAAAAAACAGACATATTTGCAGTCTCAGTCAAACAATGAATAATAAAAATAAAACTGAGGATAACACTCTAATGCTCGAAATATTTCGAAAGTGTAGTCACTCAAATAAGTTGAAAAATATCATGCAGTGTAAAAAAATTCACAAGGAACATGTGTAATATGGCCCTATATTAATATCTCTTGTGTCAGGTGTCATATATAAACCACTTGGCCTTTGGCTTTGTGGTTTATCGTCACAAAAAACGCTCAATGGCAATATAGCTTACATTACATTATTATCCTTTATGTATTTTTGAAATGCATATTCATTGAAAAAACAAAGGTTGAAGTGATGTTAAAGTTAGTTAAGGTAATAAGATCATATCTTTAAAAAAACAAACTCACTGAAAAAAACAAGGGTTAAAGTAACATTACAGATAGATGTTAAAATGAGACAGCTGAAATTCGCCAGATTTAGTTTAGTAAACTAATTATAATTTGTGCCCATCAAACACTGCTTCTGACCTCATATACTACATCACCCATGACATATTATATGACATAATTGATTACATCACAGCTCACATCATGCAGTCATTGTGACAGCGCCCTAAAGGGTTTGTGGACCTGAAGTAATTAAACAAATTATTGATTCTAAATCAAGTGATGAGGGATATATCCTCTGACCTCATTCTGGGCACATAGCATATATGTCAAATAATCCTCATCTGGCTGATGTTACCCTCTTTTAATTGATATTTACTCAATTATCAAAAAAATTATTCCATATTGTTATCTGGTTCCTACGAGGTTAGAAGGACTGACAACAAGAATGTCATAAAATGGAGGCTTAGGGGCTCATTCTTAGTTCGGCGGACAGTTTATACCATCCGCCGAACTTCCGACTGGGATGTTGCCGTCATACAGCCTACCTCCCTGTCAGCCCATTAAGAGCTTCCCGCTAAGTCAGTAGGCAGAAGTCTGAGTTTGAGCCTGCTGGCCTAGCAGGAAACAGCCTACAGCATTGTCTCCGGTTCATAATCGAGCCAGCGGCAATGCTGTAGAGGTCAGGGTGCACCTGCATTCTTACAATGTTCACTGACTGCAAAACAGACAGTGAACATTGCAAGGATGCTGGCCCCCTGCACCAGTTCTCTGCCAGCATTTTCATGGCGGTGGTACTGCCATGAAACCGCTGGCAGAGAACGCGGTTGTAATCCCCAGGGCAGCATGACACTGTGATTTCCAAGAATTGTTGGAAACAGATCTTACCCTATTCTTTGGTCACTCTTGCATGCCCAAGGTAAATACAAGAAGATACGAAAATAAATTTGTAAACATTTATTGAAATGATCGTATTCTTGCAAATAAAGCATGACCTGTCATGATTAGAAAGTTGAGACATGTTACTGTGATCAGCATTAGAATGGTAAGCAATATAAACAGTTCAACGATAGTAACTGGTACTAATGTTACCTAACTCCTATCTGTATCGAATACTATACTAGAGAGAACATAGTAGGAGTACCACATCCGGTGGAATAATCTAACCCCCATACCTGGGTCTTAGGTGTCAGGAAGCCAGTCTTAGTGCACTAGTTATCTTCCTTTATAGGATGAAAGTCGGAGTCAGCAGGGCGCATCTCAGTCACAGCGGTTCCAGGATCAGCTGGTGTGAAGTGCATTTCTCAAAGAGTGTAGCATGGATGCTGTTTATATAATCAAGCAGTCTTCTTATCACACTGTGACAGAGGTGCAGAATTGCTACTGTGGTTTGTGTAGCACAAACGCGTTGTCTCCTAACGAGCACAGAAAAAGAAAACAAGGCATTGCGTTCTGATTGTATGTTCCTCCACTGAATGAGCAGGATGACAATGCCTTCCAGGAATGAATGTGTATACAGCATATCGTGTTAGTGGAAAACTGTGTAAAAAGTCACCATTTAGAAAAGATGTCAAGCTATCGCTGAAATCCAACTTTTAAACATAAGGTGGGCTATGCAGCAATTCCCCCGCTCCCCCAGTCAGAAAGAAGACTAATATAAAAGAGTATATCAGTACTGTTAGAATATATAAAAACTAAAATACGTAATAAGATACTTTAATTATCCATGTGGATAGTGAAAGTCATTATAAATGGCAAATAAAATCCACACAAAAAATGAATAAAGCAAATAAATCCAATTTATAAAAGTGTAGGAGGCATTGGAAGTGATGGGCTGTATTCCTGAATTGTGTACCATGACCAAACAGTCATTACTGTCCAGAAAGAAAACCATATCTGCAAAAGTCACAGAGGTCTGAAGAGCAAATTCCAAGGAGCCAACATGATTAGTACAAACCCAGTCAGAGCACATCATTGTTGGGAGTGCAGCCTCAGAAAAAGCCAGACACCATAAAGCCTGGAGTGGAAGCATCCATTGTAGGCAATGCCGGCAACTCATAGTAAGCATCTTGCAGCAATGATAACAACAAAGGACAACACTGAATGTGCACCCTTGATGGATACACTTCCAGATTCATGTTTGTAGTCCAAGCCTGGGTCATTACAAGGCATGTCTAGTGCACACTCGAAAGAGCACCACAGACAGTGAAACACAGGCTGTACATTCCTAAGCCATGCTGGCTGGAAAGACTAAGACCAGTTCTCTTTCAGTTCCCATAATATGAACACTCCAAAGTACTGGACCATGCGTTCACAACATAGAAGGAAGCGTGGCAGTTCCATCACCATTTGGCCTTGATGTGAAACATCCATTGTGGAGCAGCAGAAATAGCACCAACATAACAATCACCAGGAATGCCTCCAAAAGGGCTTGAAAAAAAGGAATGTATAAAAGACAGAATCACTCCAACTACAGTCTGAAATGCTGAAACACACACAGACCCAGTCTCTGAAAAAGTGTGCCACTCTAGTGGTATTTGAAGCACTGAAAATATAGTGCGCACAAGTTTACAGAAATCCCGCAGCAAGTTGGTGCGCATGAGTGACTGTACTTCTGAAGAAGAGCTGGCAACTTGGAGATCAAAAGTTTCATGGGCAGATGTTTTTGCCACGTCTTTCTGAAACAATAAGGCTTTCAGTCTGCTTAACTTATCAAAGTTATTTTTAGAAATAGGGATTGATGGCCACACAGTAATTTCCACAGTCCTGCTTGGAGGATATAAGATATTCATACAGCATGTCACAACTTAGGAAACAGTTACAGTGTAAAGAACACCTGGCTTCATTCCACAGAAATCTTGGTACTTCAGAATCAAGTAACTCCCTGTAGAAAGTAACAAAACAAAAAAATGTAATCAAGTGTACAGGAACCCCCTTCAAATAACACGCTAAATTAGCCATGGACACTATGCACGCTCCATGTTGTGTTATCTTTTTACAGAGTAGTGAATGATCCAAAGAAATTCTGCATTTGTTTCCACTAAGAAAGACCTTTCTGTCTTCACCCACACATTTACAATTGAAGGGGAGAAACCAGGTCTCATGCAAATATTTACCTATCTGTTCGTATCAGCCTACCCGCAAATTTTTCAGGCATGATGTAAAATGAAACATAGAAACTGGCAGAGAGGTAAACCCATGAATTAACCATATATCTGAAGGTGTTTCAGCTGAGGACAGCTTCTTGTTGTGAAACTTTCAAAATGTAATTATAAATGGCAGATAGAAAACGTTTAGAATGGGGAAATCTGAGACTTAATAAGAAAGCTTGTAAATCCATGTTGTCTGAAAGAAGTGTCAAGCGTTGTTTTACAGCGGACAAAGAAGAATGTTGTAACCATTGTTGGCATAACTTACCAACACTATAGGTAGTTACTACACCAGAGTGTTGTGACTGAACGTAATGGGGTCTGGTCTGCTAGCTCTAAAACCTGCGTAGAAGTTTAAAAATGCAAATTGCAGTCATTAATGTCAAGGGGCTAGACCAACCATCCATCTGAACTGGAAAGTGAAGAGTTGTATGTACCTTTCAGCACCATTTCATTAAGATGTTATTCTGCAAAAATGATGAACTGTTGCCAGTTGTCAACCGTGCAACAGAGGGAATGCTACGATTATTTAAATTATTGGTATTAGCTAATCCAAGACATAAAGGCCCTCATTACAACATTGGCGGTAAATCTCGCTTACCGCCGTGCAGAAGACCGCCAACACACCGCTACGGCGGCAGAATTCTGCCACAGCTATTAGGACCCACAGTCCGGAATCCGCCAAAATCCAGACACCCACACAAGTCCGCCACACCAAAGGTCAGTGATAAACTGGCGATAACAAAACCTCCACTGTCACGCCAACAGGAATAGGCCCACACTATCACGACCCACGAATTCACACGGCGGTCTTTGAAACGCGGTAAACCATTGGCGGTACACACCGATGCGCTCAAAATACACACACATATCCAAAACACAGCCACATTGGACAATTCGAAATACACCCACCTGATACACATACACACACCACTCCCACACACCCAATACAATATAAAACACACACCCCCATCACCCACAAACCCCTACGAACAAAATCGAGACAGAAGGCCAGAGAGAGACACCACCAGAAACAACACTAGCATCCACAGGCACACAACACCATCACTTACACAACATCCACGCATCTCAGACAACACACACAAACACATCCCCTCACACATCACAACACACACCACCTCACACATCACCCACACCACACCATGGCACCGCAAAGGTTCTCTGAGGAGGAGCTCAGGGTCATGGTGGAGGAAATCGCCCGGGTAGAGCCACAGCTATTCGGATCACAGGTGCAGCACACCTCCATTGCCAGGAAGATGGAACTATGGCACAGAATCGTAGACAGAGTCAACGCATTGGGACAGCACCCAAGAACACGGGATGACATCAGGAAGAGGTGGAACGACCTACGGGGGAAGGTGCGTTCCGTGGTCTCAAGACACCAGATTGCAGTTCAGAGGACTGGCGGCAGACCCCAACCTCCTCCCCAACAACTGACAACATGGGAGGAGCAGGTCTTGGCTATACTGCATCCTGAGGTCCTTGCAGGAATAGCAGAAGGAATGGACTCTGGTAAGTCAAATCTTAACTATTACATCCCCCTGTCGCGTATGCTCTCATTATCCTAATGAGACTACTGGATTTTTGGGCGGTAAGATCGTTCACAGTGTGGGGGACTAAGTCTGACCCACGGCGAAGGACCTTTGTCACCCCAAATCCGGGTTAAGCTCCGGCTAACAAGCAGTGCCTTATCTTTCCCAAAAGGAAGAGACAATTGGGCAGCCGAGCGCATGACATCTTAGTGCTTCCCAGGGAAGTCGTGGTCACTCAGGTCACAACCAGTTCTCTCATACACAGTGCGGTCTCATATATAAATGACAAAAGCAGTTTGAGTTAACGATTGGTTTAATAAAACGACTGCATTTTAGATAACAAGGCGTGAGCCGCAATAACCGGAACCATACAACACAGTAGGATTGAAATAGTAACGAGGAGAGTCAAACATAAGAATAATGCTATCATATTGCAACTAGGTTACGTCTCTCTCTAAGTTACATTTTGAGCACAGCATGTTAAGCTTTAAGCCTGCCTTTCAGGTTCCCCCGGAAGGACATCAACCCTCATACCTGAGCAAAAGCCTGTGATCTGGATCAGCATCTGCAACAGGGCAGTCAGCATCTAGTTGTGGGTAGAAAGTGTTTTTATAACTAACACACTGGTGTTCTAAGAAACGTCCCTCCGTAAGAACGTGTACTGTCTACGAACCCTAAAGACTAAGGGCCATATGTATGAAAACTGGGGTCTGCGAATCGCAAATAGCGATTTTTAAGAAATCGCTATTTCCGAGTCGCAATTGGCCATGTAACAAAATTGCGATTCGGAATTAGAAATTTCTTAAAAATCGCTATTTGTGGTTTGCGAGGCCCATTTACTGAATCGCAATTTGCATTCTCGCAATTTGCGATTTTTTTGCGATTCAGTAACAAAATCGCAAATTGCGAGAAAGTTCGAGAAAGCACACCTGGAGGAGCCTGATGACATCACCAGCAGGAAATGAGTCATCCCAGGCAGTTTCAAGTGCCACACCCAAACCAGCATCCTGAGAGAAAGCAGCCAAACCACATAGAGCAGCACTCAGCAGGAGCAGAAACACCTGAGCCAAGGTGGAGACCCCAGGAACATCACAGGAGAAGCAGGAGAGGAAGCGCAAGCTCAAGTTTAGTGAACAGGAGCTGGAGGTACTGAGTGAAGAGGTTGTGAGGAGCCATGACCGCCTGTTTGGGAAATCTTCACTCCAGATTCCTGAGAGCGAAAAAAGAAGGTTATGGCTGGACATCCAGGGAAAAATCTGCGCCATTGGAGTGGCACAGTGCTCCATAGAGGAGATTAAGAAAAGGTGGTACGACCTGCACTCCCGGGCAAAGGAGAGAGTGGCAAGGAGACTTGCGGAGGCCAGGGGCACAGGTGGCGGACCACCGACCGAACCACCATCCACACCACTGGAGGATCTGGTGGAATCCACACTCCTCCCTGAAGCTGTGACAGGGGTCACAGATATCGACACCTCCGGTCAACCGAGTACCAGCCAAGGTAAGTGCAATGTTGTTTGTGAACCAAATATGTGTATGCACAAAAGCCCCTTAGGAATTGGCATGTAATGTGAAGTAGTGTGTGAAGTAGTCCAGTCCACATCATAGAAGCAGCACAACAATGCATTATGGGAGTTGCGGTCCACTAACTAGTACAGACAGTAGCATAACAATGTAATGAAGCATAGTGACACCCAAGGTAACACAACACACACAACACCATGTAGAGCAGTACCTGTACCTTTATTGCCATTTTCAGACAGATAATGTAACATACAGAACTGACATGATGCATATTGTTGTTGCAGGTGGGCGAGGCCCAGCAGCCACACACAGTCCATGTGTAGGGGAGACGGGCACCCAGCAGCCCTCTGACACCAACACCATTGGGTCCCTCCACATCTCCACTGTGCGCCTCAGGCCCAGGGCACTACCACTGCCAGACTTCAGCGGCGACTCGGATGTGCAGCAGGAATGGCCAAGCACACCGTCTGCACCAGACAGGCGCAGCCAGATACTGGAGGGCAGGGGTCAGCCAGCACAACACAGGAGTGTCAGAGTGTCCCAGCAGCAACCTAATGAGGCAGGTGAGGGTCCGTCCTTGTTCGGGGGCCTTGAGGCTGCTATGTTGCAGCAACAGCGCCTGCAAAACAAGCACATACTTCGTTTGGACCGGAACCTGAGAGTCCACAATAGACACCAGATGGGCCTGCATCGGCAACTGGATGCACTGAACAGCAACATCACACAGATGCGTGAGGGACAGGTGCAGGCTTCTGAGGACACTAGGGACCTTACTAGTGCAGTGCGTGACCTCTGCCAGGAGCTGCGCCATGAAAGGGTTAGCCGGCGCAGACAGCAGACAGGAACACCGATTCAGGACTATGTTTGGCAGCTACTGCAGGTCCTCCAACAGGATGGCGAACTCCACAGCACTCATCACCCGTCGCGCTGTGACGGCACAAGTGGAGGCTGCACACACCAGCAGGGACATGGTCCAGGGCCTTGTGCACATCACTAATGTGATTGAACTTGTCATGGGACACAGATCTGCCACTCCCAGTGAGGTAGCCTTGGGGGACACTGAGGACAGTTCTAGCCTCAGTAGTGTGGCCGTACCTGCAGCAGACACCAGACGCGCAGTGCCAGGCACAGCACTGCCACTGAAGGTGACATTCAAGGTGACAGTGACTTAACTGGGCACCCGAGTGGTGTGCGTGGGAGGAGAAAGTGACTCTTGCCGCATTTACTCTGGTGTTGCCACTATGACGTAATAGTGCGTGACTCAGTTCTTTTGTTAATTTTAGTTTTTTCCATCACCTGTTTACTTCATTTATCACTCATTCATTACCTGACGTAAGGTAATACATTTCTATCACTACAGGTACAGTTGTCAGTGGATGTTTGTCATTCATACACACGTCTGAAATGGTTGTGTGTGATGTCGGAACGACTTTGCCTTCCCTCTGCTGCACTGGTCCTGTCTGCTGGCTGTAGAGGTGGTATGGGATCGTCATCCTCATCTGATTCAGTGTCATTGATTTCTATAGGTATGCCCCTGGTTGTAGCTATATTGTGCAAGATTGCACAAGTAGCCACTATTCTACATGTGGTTTCTGGACTGTACTGCAGTGCCCCTCCACTTATGTGGAGGCAACAGAAGCGACTCTTCAGCAGGCCAAATGTGCGCTCCACAACGTTGCGGGTTGCCCTGTGTGCTGCATTGTATCTCCGCTCTGCTGGTGTTGCAGGATTGAGGTAGGGCGTCATCATGTAGGTGCGCACTGCGTAGGCATTGTCTCCTGGAAGGGACAGAAGGTGTGATGAGTAACTCTGCCATCTGACATGGGTTTTTCATCTATGCGCCAGTGTACAGAGCAACATTACCTAGTAGATATCCTTCACCAAACTCCCCAGCTAGAAGTCTTGTGTGAATGCCGCTGTGGCGAAAGATGTAAGAATCATGAGTGCTCCCTGGGTACCTGGCCACGAGATCAGTTATGATATAGGAGGCATTGCATATCACCTGTATATTCATGGAATGTTGGTATTTACGGTTTCGGTACACATACTCTGTGACTGATGGTGGACATATTGCCACATGTGTGCCATCTATGGCACCTAGGACGTGGTGGAACTGTGCTATCTGGTAGAAATCAATTTTTGTCTGCTGTATTTCCTGTGGGGTGTGGGGGAATCTGATGTACTGTTGAAGTTTGCTTAGCATGGCGTTGATAAATGCATTGAAAAATCTGGATTGGGTACTCTGTGACACCCCCCAGCCGCTGCTATGACCCCTTGATAGCTCCCTGAGGCGAGTAGGGAGCATAATACCTGCACATGGGTGGGTATGCTGTGAGTCCTTAGTGTTCTGCACTGCAGTATGGGTTGTAGCTCAGCTATCAGATCAAGTATCATGGCTGAGTTCAACCTATACCTCTCAAATATTTCCTCCTCTGTCAGGTCAAATAGTGTAATGCGCACTCTGAAAATGCGCTCCTGTCTCCTCCTCCCTCTCCTCAAACCTGCCAAGATCCTCATTCTCCTCGCCATGACGTAGAGTGCAGCCATTGTGGAAAAGAGTCTGAGGCATTCTGGGCCTCTTTATATAGGTTGCACCTGGTTACCACCTGGTTTCACTTAGTAGTATTTTGCATGTGCAAAAAGCCATTCTGCGAAAAATCGCTAATTGCAATTTTTTGATGCATCTATTTGCGATTTCGATTTTGCGAATCGCTTTTTGAGCCTCGCAATTTCCTACTGGAAATACTGAATCGCAAAATGCGACTCGCAAAACCAGGTCGCACCGCAAAAAAACGCAAATTTTGCGATTTCTTATTTTTGGTCTGCGAATGCCTTTCATGCATCGCAGACCATGTTTTTGCACTCGCAAACGGCCGATTTTTGCGATACGCACAGTTTGCGAGTGCAAATACTTTTCATACATCTGGCCCTAAACTTCTACCACGTCTATCGGCAATGTACCAGATTGTATCCTTGACTGAAGCACAGAGCGAGCAAGAATGTATTGTTTGAGAACTTCAGTGCTGAAGTAAGCTAAACAGTGTGATAGAAGAAAATAAAACAAGACCGTGAAACTGGTTATTGTAAAATAACAGTGCGAGGCTAAATAAAATGCATCTAGGACAAAGTGCACAGAGGCCTAATACTTTAAGCAAACGCGCATAAAACTACATTAAAAATGGCTACACTACACCCTCCCCTTGTCGGTAGAAAGTGGTTTAAGTCAAAACTAAAAGTGCCCTAAGCTAAAACATAATTAAAAACCTACAGAATTTCAACAAGTCAAGAGGACATCAAAGCACACTAATCCTCAATTTAAAAATAAGCATGTGGCTGAATGCCGAATCCATGTAACAGTCTCAATTTAGACTATATTCAATTCAAAAATTGGTCATGGAAAGCAGGAGATTCTCCACTTCAGCAGACGACAAAACCGGAAAATCCACGCCAAAGACTATCAAGGAGCAGGTGTGTTCCAAAGCCCCAGTGTCAACCAGAGCGGCATCCCGTACAGAGCCTGTGAACAAGTTAATATCAACTTCCTCCAGGAAGGGTATCTCGTAATCAGCCTCACAAAGCAAACGCAGCCGCAGCGCGCATGTCTGGTAATGAGCCCTCATCGGGAACATCAACAGATCAGCATCAACCACTGGGGGCATTGCTGTGAGAGACAGACGTCTAGTGCATGTTCCAAATCGCACCAACGGCACCGAAACACGGGCTGCACACAATCCAAAACTGGTCTGAATGACAGAGACCAGTCACACTCCAAATGTCCCAGGAGTGTTGCTCCAAAGTGCTGCATCATGCGTTCACGACACAGCTGCGCTGATGGGAGCGCCCACATTCGTCCTTGTTGCGGCGGGACAGCCAGTGCGGAAAAACAACAGCAACAGCAAAATGCCGGCTAATAAGGCCAAAGTTATCGGAAATCCCCCAAAAATGCTTCCGAAAATGTAATAAATAGCCGAAGGTATTAAACCGAATATGGAAGAGAAGGTGTGAACGAAACCAACACCAACAGCTTTGAAAAAATGTGCTAATCCAGCCGTGCTGGACGCATTAAATATACGTCCCACAAGTTCACCAAAGTGGCTCAGAAAGTTGGTTGGAAAGTTGGAAAGGGACTGTATTTCCGCCGATGACCTTGCCACCTGAAGTGCGTAGGTCTTGCGTGCAGATGTAAGGGCCACATGCTTCTGAAACAATAAAGCCTTTAGTCTACTTAACTTGTCGAAATTCACCTTGGAAGTAGCAATGTGAGGCCAGATATCTGCTACCTCCCTTAATTTAGTGGGGGGAAACAACACACTCCCGCAGCAAGTAACAACCTTAGTGACCGAAACAACGTAAACTATTCCGGCCCGCATGCCACAACAGTCTTCACTATTGAGGAGGATGTAGCTGCCGTTTGAAAGCACCTGGAATGTGCGTTTAATCAAGGGGACCGGAACTCCCTTCAGATAGCAAGCCAAGTTCGCAACCGAGGCATTACATGCCCCATGCAAGGACAGCTGCTTACAAATCATCGAATGGCTGACTGAAGTCTCGCATTCACTACCGCTAAGAAAGACCTCTTTCATGCCCTTGAGGCATTTGTACAAGAAGGGAAGCTCCCACACCTCATGGATATAACTATCTCCCAACTTCTCATATCTGCCCACCGGAACGTGTTTCAAACAGGAAGTGAACTGTCAACGTAGAAATGGGCAGATTAATAACCCTGTGTATCAACCACTCTGCAGAGGGGATCTCGGCCACAGTAAAAGGCAATCTTTCTAATCTTTCAATGTTGAGCATGACATAAGTCGCCTCCTTCTTAGCCATTAGTTGTTGTTGTCGCGTCAAATTAAAGGAAAAAAAGATCTCCCTGGCACTGATGTGCTGCGACGGAACGCGACCCGCCTTCAATGTCTGAAGTGTCCAACCCAACTGCATAATGGACCTGGTCTGACTTTGTCCATGATATAAAGAAGACATATCAGATCGTATTATGTCTATCGCAGAAGAAACAATGTTGTTAAACGTATGTATTCAGTCGGACAAGGTGTGAATTCCATTATCCATAACAGCTAATGCCTTTTCCATATTTTGCTGATCTATCTGCCTTAACCGGGCTGCAGCCTCCTGCTGGGAAAGTTTACATTTTTCATTGTATACTTCATACAAGAAACGCTTCCTACGTGGTGTCTTTGGGCCTGACAAAAAATCTTGTAAGTCAGTGTTATTAGACAGGAGAGTGAGATGTCTCTTAACTGCATCTAGTGAGGATGATTTTAATCATTGTTGGCACAATTTTCCCACACTATGGGGGTCATTCTGACCCCGGCGGGCGGCGGGAGCTGACCGCCTGGAGGGAACCGCCGGCCCAGCGGGAAACCCCCCTCAACAATGAAGCCGGCTCCGAATGGAGCCGGCGGAGTTGTAGGGGTGCGACGGGTGCAGACACTGAAATCATTATGGGGCCCTGTTAGGGGGCCCCTGCACTGCCCATGCCAGTGGCATGGGCAGTGCAGGGGCCCCCAGGGGCCCCACGACACCCGTTCCCGCCATCCTGTTCCTGGCGGTAAAAACCACCAGGAACAGGATGGCGGGTAGGGGGTCAGAATCCCCATGGCGGCGCTGCAAGCAGCGACGCCATGGAGGATTCCCTGGGCCAGGGGTAAACCGGCGGGAAACCGGCGGGAAACTGGCGGGAAACCGCCGGTTCCCCTTTTCTGACCGCGGGGGTTTACCGCCGCGGTCAGAATGGCCCAAGAAGCACCGCCAGCCTGTTGGCGGTGCTTCCTCTGCCCTCTGCCCTGGTGGTTTCAAACCGCCAGGGTTAGAATGAGGGCCTATATGTAGTAATTATTTCAGCATGTTCTGGTGATATATAGCAAGGGTCTGACCTACTCGTCCGGAAACCCCCCGAGGAGGTGACAAAACGTTGATGACACCCGTTGGTGTCTGTGGGCCACAGTAACCACCCGCCCGGACGTGTCAATGAAGTGTTAATTGTACCATTCTGGACCCAGTCTGTAAGCTCACTAAAAGTGGCATTTATGTATTTCTGCCAGTTATTAATTTTTGCAGGGACAGGTATACTAGGCATATTCAATTCTCTGATTGTTGCTAAGCCTAAACAGCTAGTCTGTTGTACTGTTTCATTTAAAAAAATCATTTGGACTGGAATGAGACATGCTCTAAACAATGTTTCTCTACCCCTTGTCTGCCAATGTTTTGTTCCCCAAACAGTTTTCAAATCAACATTATTTAACCAATATTCATAACCTTCAATTGACAGTCGGGAAACAAAAGAATCTGAGTATATGAATTTCGTATTAGTCAACAACATTTGTTTATCTTTAGACGGAGTTAACCTAAAATAATATGACTTAGCATTCATTTGATGATGCCCAGAAAAATATGTAAATTTGTCAGAATAAGTTTTGGAACTCCCCTGCGGGGGAGTTGGGCAATGCTTCCATTGCGTATAGTCAAATATCGTTTTTGGACTACTTGCTTTATGTTTAAAATGGTGCCCATAATAATTATAGCAAAACATGTCACCATAATTGTCTTTAAACTGGTAAACCTCTTCATTTTCATAGACAGTATAATATTGTAATTCAGTCATCATGGAATCAACTGTCTTCACATCCCAATCATCAGATACAATGCCTGGTATTACTATATCATTCATAGATAACTTTAAGACATATAGGGGGTCATTCTGACCCTGTCGGTCCATGACCGCCAGGGCCGGGGACCACGGAAGCACCGCCAACAGGCTGGCGGTGCTTCCAGGGCCATTCTGACCACGGCGGTAAAGCCGCGGTCAGAAAAGGGGAACCAGCGGTTTTCCCCTGGCCCAGGGAATCCTCCATGGCGGCGCTGCTTGCAGCGCCGCCATGGGGATTCCGTCTCCCTTCCCGCCAGCCTGTTTCTGGCGGTTTACACCGCCAGAAACAGGATGGCGGGATCGGGTGTCGTGGGGCCCCTGGGGGCCCCTGCACTGCCCATGCCACTGGCATGGGCAGTGCAGGGGCCCCCTAACAGGGCCCCATGAAGATTTTCACTGTCTGCTTTGCAGACAGTGAAAATCGCGACGGGTGCTACTGCACCCGTCGCACCCCTGCAACACCGCCGGCTCCATTCGGAGCCGGCTTCTATGTTGCAGGGGCTTTCCCGCTGGGCCGGCGGTCGCCCGCCGGCCCAGCGGGAAAGCCAGAATGGCATCCGCGGTCTTCTGACCGCGGAGCGGCCATTTGGCGGTGACCGCATGGCAGGCGGCAACCACCGCCCGCCGCGGTCAGAATGACCGCCATAGTATTTGAATTATCTCAGTGGGACCGTATATATCAAACAGTACTTTATCCCACACAATCCCATCCGGAATCGGTACTGCAGTAATGTTCACAAAGAACAAGTCTCTTCGAACCCTATGTGATGAAAAATGTGGCTTCAACACCTCCTCCACCTGTTCAACCGCCGATCTCTCAGGAAGAAAATGACCATGTATTAACAGAAAAAAGGTAATGACAAACACCAACCAAAGAAAAAATGCTAGCATAAAAAGTCAACAAGAGCCACAGATAGGTCCATGGCAAAACAAAATACGTATCTTTAAGGCAACACATCAGCTTACGTGGACCTGATAGGTCAGAAGTCGAAGAGGCAAACGAGTCCGATATACCATTGTTGTTGTTGGCAAAGTAACCAGAGGCAGTTCGTGCAAAAGGTGTTGCCGTATTCAATGGAGGAGTTAGTGTTTCTCGCGGTGGTACACTGTAGATAGCACCATCCGTCACATCAGTAGTCATGGTGACTTGCTAAAACATTTCTACGTTATTTGTTGTCAGTGGAACTAATGCGAGACCTTCATCCACCCTCCCCAAGCTCGGAGAGGCAACAGTGTTGGTATAGAGAACCTGAAGTGGAACATCTTCCCCAGTAGTAAGAGGGATTCGGGAACGACTGGACGTTCCTCTTGGTCTGCTGTGTAGAATCGGCCACATGTTGTAATTTGACATTGTAAATGGAAACAAAGCGATTTTCTTTGGCACCTGGCAACGGTGGTGAAATAACAGTTCTCGTTCCGTGTATCCCCACCACAGGGACTGGTGCTCGATAAGAAGGGCCAAATTCTTTTTTCACTGCGACCTTTTCATGCCCAATATCCCCAACCCTGGGAATCCAGCTGGTAGGTGTTACTGGCACATCCTTAATTCCTGTGGAGGCGGCACTTGTAGAAGAGTTATCTTCACAGAACTGCTGTAATTCCTGCAAAACAGTGACACGATCATTTATGTCAAAAGGTGTTTCCGCCGCCTCCACACCAGGACCATCAAGATCCGGAACAAACATTTGTGTTCCGAACAGGCACTCATATGAAGTACGACCCCCCCAGGGACCTTCTAGGCAGGTTATTCAGTGCTCTCTGAACTCCATACAAGAGGGTTAGCCAACTACGACCCGTACCTATGACTCTGGCTGTTAAGGATTGCTTTAAATCGCGGTTTAATCGCTCCACAACAGAATTTCCCTCTGGATGAAATGGAGACGAATACTGGAGCTGGCCCCCAATGAACCCATGGTGTCCCTGAATGCCCTTGAGGCAAAAGCAGGGCCCTGGTCCGAATGGAATGCCGCAACTGCATATGTACCAATAAAGATTCGCAAATCTTTAATAACAGTCTGAGCGTCAGCCGAGCACTGTGGCCACACCCACACAAATCTGGAGCAAGAATCAACAGCAACTAGTATATATTTGTATGCTCTATCTGGTGTTAGTGCGTAATGATCCAAGTACACACATTGTAATGGTCTGTTGGATATTAAGAGGGGTGTCTGCTGCGGGCGCTTTGCTGTTTAAACTTTAATTTGTTGACAGATGTCACAACAAAGGACATACTGCTTAGTCTCTTTATATAGACCAGGCCGCCAGTAACAAGCCTGCAATAGCAAAATTGTAGCGGCCACGCCCGCATGTGCAGATGCCACTCCCTCATGCGCTGCTTTAACCAATTGTGGTCTTACATTCTTATTGGGGATGTCGCGCACGCCTACGCTAGGGATTTTAACTTCAGCGTTCAGCATACTTCCCATGAAGAATTGATATTTATTAGGAAATCCTTTAGGATAAGGTGTGCCATCAACCGTAGCCTTTATGGCAGCCATAATCTCTGTGTCTGGTTTGGAACACGAACGAGTCACTGCAGCTACAGTGGCAACCGCCACTGACGACTTTGTGGCTTCATCAGCCAAAGTATTCCCAGCAACGTGTATTCCAACGCGCTGGTGTCCAAGTGTATGTACAACATGGACTTTGGGTAGCGTCTCTTTCAGGTCTGCTACCTTCCCCCACAGTAGTCTGTGTTTTATGGTGTTGCCTTTTGAATCTCTGAACCCATTCAAGCGCCAGTAATGTAGGTATTCATTAAAAGACTGGACGCAATAATATGAATTACAAACAATCAGTGTAAACTGCGTCAGATCTGTATGTTCTAATGCCATCAGTAGAGCTTTTAGCTCAGCCAATTGTGCCGTACAATCCCCTAAGGTCTGTGTATAAGTATGTTGGGGGCAGAATTTCTCCCCTTCCATATGGCCGCTCACTGTTGCACATGCAGCCGAATATTGGTGTTTTGTTCCAACCGCCGGTTGCGCAGAGCCATCGGTGTACATGACTACTTGATATTGATCAATAGGCAACGTGTCAGCGGGAACTGGATATTCAAGTTCATATTGTAGAAATTCCTGAGTTTGTAACTTTGGGTAAAAAATGTAATCTACATCAGTGGCTGTTAAAAACATAGCCCATTGTATCCATCGTGGGTGCAGTGCTTTTGCGTTCGGAAGGCTAGCTTTTGTAACAGCCTCGAGGACCGGAATAGGGGAAACGACAATAATGCGTTTTCCCTGGGCAAGAGGTATTTCTTTAATAACAATCATCTGTACAGCAGTGAGAATCTTCTCTGTGGGTGCAAATCGTTATTCAGCAGCCAAATACAAGTGGGACTTGTATCCAATCGGGATACACCTTCATTAAATGTGACATACGTAAACCCAGTGGCCCCAGCTATCACCCGGATGACCAAATGCGTCTTATTGTCGAGTGTATGTAAATGTTTTGCGGCTAGTAGATCTGCTTGCAACTCCCGAAGAGTATGTGTATGTTCAATTGTCCAGAATTTGCTTGAAAAATCAGGACGGATTAATTCATATAATGGTTTAATGCATGTAGCATATTCAGGAATGTACATTCTGCCAAAAATTTTAAAGCCCAACAATGATTGGAGTTTCCTAATCGTATTAGGTGGTTGCAATTGTGCACACTTTTCTAAGAATTGGGGCACTAGGCTCTTACCTTCATTCAACAGCTCGTATCCCAGGAATATGACGCTGAGGAAGGCAATTTGAGATTTTTTTAAGTTACATTTGTAGCCGACTTCGGCAAACCCTACAACAATGCGGGCTACTCGTCTTAAATGTTGTAGCAACTCGTCATCCGTGAGATATATATCATCTACATATGACAATGCTTCAAGGTCTAACTCGTGTAAAATTGCAGTCACACGAGCCGCAAACAGTTCCGGGCTGCTCCTATACCCCTGAGGCAAACGATAGAATTTTGCTGGGAGCCTAACGCGCTAAAGCTTGTCAAATCCCTGCTTTCGGGTGCTATATTCTGGCAGAAGAATCCATTCGAGATGTCTAAAGTCATTTTATATTTTTTCCGCACAATGTTGTTCATCAGTGCGGCGCTATGTGAATTTTGTATAGCATATGTACGTGTATGTCCGTTCAAATGTCTGTAGTCTAAGACTATTCTATATGAATGGTCCAGTTTAGCTACAGGGAATAAGAGATTATTCATCGGTGAGACACAGGGTTCAATCACCCCCTGGTATGCCAGTTGTGTAAGTATTTCCCTCACCGGTGCCCTTGCTTCATGTTTTATGGGATATTGCGGTTGTGGCTGAGGTTCACCTTTAATCAGAATTACATGATATGGAGAATCCCTATCCCACCCTACGTGATTTCTATATAAAGCAGGTGCTTGTACAAGAGCCCATTTGATGCAGTAGGACTCTGCGAGTTCCCCCACTGGGCAGGTGCGGACAAAGTCAGACGGCCAATCTTGTTCAGCCAGCAAAATGTCATATATCTTAACTACACGATCCCAAAAGATTGCGTGTATAGTGCGTTCAATGTCTCCCTCCAATTGTAAAGTCACTGTGTACACCCTATCGGGTTCAGAGACACGCATATCTGCTGTTTCAACTTGAGAGACTGTGGCTTTGCACTCCCCAGGATACAGCATTGGGCGAACCACCCACTGGAGAGACTTGAGAGACTGGCTTTGCAATCCCCAGGATACAGCAGTGGGCAAACCACCCACTGTGAAGACTTGAGAGACTGTGGCTTTGCACACCCCAGGATAAAGCATTGGGCAAAACCACCCACTGGAGAGTCTTGAGAGACTGTGGCTTTGCACTCCCCAGGATACAGCAGTGGGCAAACCACCCACTGTAAAAACTTGAGAGACTTTGGCTTTGCACTCCCCAGAATACAGCAGTGGGCATGGAGCCCCCTCATGGAGCTGGCTCATCCGGCTGAGGTGCCCCCCCTTCCCTTCCTCCTCAGGTGCCTGTTTCGTTTCGATCTGATGCCCCAGCAGTGTTCTCTCCATTTGGAGTATGGTATCGAGCATGCATTTTGGGCCCAGTGGTCCACGGACTATGAATAGTGCACTATCCGGACTTGTATAGTTGGTGTACATAATTGTTTATACTGTATTTAAAGTTTTGACTAATGGATTTTTCATTATTACGATCGTTCAACTAATTTCCTTTTGTCATTGCATTCTTCCAGGGGGGATTGGGGGGGGGGGGTAAATGTGATGTTGCAGCATGTATTTGTATGTATGTTGTTGTGGGTGAGGGTGGGGGTTTTGTGTGTGTGTGTCACTCTCTTTTCCCTCCCTCCTCCCCTGTGTTGTAGGTGCAGTGCTCACCGTGGTCGTCGCCGCTGTCGTTCGTGCTCCTGGTAGAGGAACAGGAATACTATCGCAGGGAGTATTTGGAGTTCTGGCTCCATGGCGTCCTGGTTCCTCGTGGAATGTGTAGAGGTGAGTGTTTTCCCTTCCAAGTCCTGTTTCTGCCGTGTTTTTGTTCGCGTTGGTTCCGCCCCGGAAAAGGTGGCAGATTGGCCTCTTTTAATAGTGTGGGCGGTACATTTTCTTACGCCTGTCTGTTGGCGGTGACCGCCATGCTGTCTGTTACTACCGCTGTGGTGGTCGGAGTGTTAAAGTGGCTGTCTATGTTGGCGGTTTCCGCCACGGTCGTGATTCCATTTTTTTTACCGCCGGCCTGTTGGCGGTCTTACTGCCGTTTTAACACCGACCGCCAGGATTGTAATGAGGGCCAGAGTCTACTCTACTGTTTTTAAAAAATATATAATCTGTTTAGAGATTAGATAGACTCTAAATAAAAGTGCCAATGCCCTGGACCTGCCAAGTGTTCTGTCCCTTAAATTTATTTCACATAAATATTTTCTTTTCAATATTCATAACCTTTCATTGTGAATTGTGCAATAAAGGACATATCCATTTTGTTTGTGTCAGCATATTTTTCTTTGCTACGGATGAAGTAAGCCTATAGAAAAAGAAAACCGGGTCTGTGGGGACATGACCAAAAAAATAAGCAAAATATTTCAAATATTGTTGGGGACTCCCTATAGGAGGGGTTGGGCAGTGTTTTCACTGTGTATAATGAAAAAACAGCATGCAGAGTACTAGCACTTTGCAAGTAATAGTGTGCATAATGATGATAGCAAAATATTTCTCCATAATTTGCAGAATTCAAGCCAAATACTGTATAGGCTTCTAGTTCAGATAACATGTGTGAAACAGTTGCAACATCCCATTCATCAGAGAGAGAACCTAGGGTGATCATCAATAGCAATCTTAATAACATAAGGAATTTGCAAAGTTTCTGTGGGACTGAAAATGTCGTAGGGGACCTTACCCCAAACAATAGCATCATGGACAGGAAATGCAGTAATGTTTATGAGGTACAAGTCTCTTCGGACTTTTTGAGAGGAAGGGTGAGGCTAAAGTACTTCAGCTACCAGTTCTGGAAAAGAACGATCTAGGAGAAAGTGTCCATTCAACAGCAGGAACAATACTGTAACAAATCCAATCCAGATAAATAGAAAAAAGTGAAAGAAACATGCAGAGGTAGGACCATGGAGGAATCAGGTAAGTCTTTTTGTACCAAAACCATAGCGCACATACACCATGCAAGGAAGAATTTGAAGGAAAATCATTAATATTGGCAAAATAACCAGAGGCAGTCTGTACAAAAACAGGGACATCATGAGATAAAGGTGTACAAGTATCATATCAGACCCATATCAGAAACGTATCCTGTAGTGACAGTAGTTTCAGGAGCAAATGCATGTTCAGCATCAGAAGTCCCCCGCTGGAGAGTAGTTAGATTAGGGCTGTTTAATGCGTGTAGAGGGATGTCTTGCAGGGTAGGGAGAGGAGATAGAAAACTACTACCCAGATACCTTTGTGGCTAACTGTAGAGAACTGGCCACATGGTGTAACTTGATCGAAATCAATGGAAACTGTCTGTTTACAACCAGCAAGCGGGGGCAAAATCACAGTTATGGTACCTTGACAGCAAGCACAGGCACTGTAGCTCCGTAAGATGGGCCAAGATCTTTTTCGTCCATGCTCTTCTCCCACTGTAAATCCCCAACTTTAGGAATACAGCCAGAAGTCGCTGGTTGCTCCTTCACTTCATGAGTGGCAGAATGTTTAGAGTTCACGTTCGAGCGCTCATTTCAGAAGTCTTGTAATTCCTGTAAGACAGGGAAATGTTCATTAATGTAAAAGGGTGCATTTGCTGCCGCTGTGCCAGGGTTGTCTATATCTGGACCATACGTTTTGACCCGAAAAAGGACCTAATAGGGGGTCTGACCACCCAGTGGTCTTCTAGGCAGATTTTTTAAAGCTCTCTGGACCCCATATGGGTGATGAGTCCAATTACGACCTGAACTTAATACTCTAGCTCAG
Organism: Pleurodeles waltl; assembly: GCF_031143425.1. Classification (NCBI taxonomy): domain Eukaryota; kingdom Metazoa; phylum Chordata; class Amphibia; order Caudata; family Salamandridae; genus Pleurodeles; species Pleurodeles waltl. The sequence goes on from NC_090451.1 coordinate 227,037,646, forward strand.
TGGTTCCCAGCCTTTTGACTTCTAGGGACTCCCACTTAATCATTACTGGAACCTGGGACCCGCACTGAATAATTATTGGAATCTGGAGACCACCACAAGCCGTTACTGGAAGCCGGGGACCAGGGCCTAAGCATTGCCGATTATTTGAACCCTAAAACAATACACAACAAATACAGAAAATAACATTCAGCAAACAAATACACAAATGATGACACATTTTATTTAATTTGCAAACACATATACATAGAAATTAAAAATGTACTTTTAATAGAAAGTTTAGAGCTTTTCTAAATTCAATTGAGACCACCCATCGTCCATTCGGTATTCTGTTAGATGCACCTGCACTGCTCCCATGAATCAATCTGAGGATAAAAATTTAGTTTTTTAGCCTCCAATTTCATATTCCTTCACATTTACAGTACATTTTAAAATGTTCAATTGTACACTTAGCTTATATATATATATATATATATATATATATATATATATATATATATACATATATACTTTGTTAATCTTTTAATATTATGTAATTTAGTAGTCGTGGACCTCTGAAAAGGCTTCGCAGACCTCAGGTTGGGAACCACTGCTCTAGCTGGTAAGGACTGCTTCAAGTCAAGATTCTTCCATTCCACCATTGAATTTCTCTCAGGATGATAGGGGAAGCATAATAATGCACAGCAACACCCAGGGTCCCCAAGGTGTCCTAGTAAGCCTTCGAGACAAAATCCGGTCCCTGGTCCAAGTGGCAAGTGGAATGCGACTACTGCATTTGTACCAGTGAAGACTTGCAAGTCTTTGATAACAGTTTGAGCATCAGCCGATCATCCTGGCCACACCAATAGAAATCGAGAACATCAATCAACAGCCAAAAAATAAATGTAAAGGAACCATCTGTATGAAATGGTCCCAAGTGATCTAAATAGACACAGTGTAGTGGCTCTTTTGAAACTAGAAAATGGTCCACGGTGGGCTGACAACAGTGGAGCTTTTAATTTGTTGACAAATGTCACAACAAAGGACATAGGCCCTCATTATGACATTGGTGGTAAATCCAGCTTACCGCCGTGGTGATGGCCGTCAACATACCGCCGCAGTGGCGAATATCCGTTCGCCATATTAAGACCCACACACACCAATCCGACAGACTACAGCCACATACACAAATCCGCCAGCCCAAATGTCAGTGATAAAGTGGCGGTCCCAACACCCATACCTTTATTCCAACAAAACAACGCCCATCACATTATGACCCACGAATCACCACAGAGGACATTCAATGGGGGTAAACCAATGGCGATACATACAGCCGCACTCAGAATGGGCACCCACATACAAAACAACACCACATTGGCCAATACTAAAGACACACACCTTATACTCATACACACACCACACCCATTCCACTATAAAACACACACCCACATTACCCGCAACCCTTTACAAATACAGGTTATTGCCACGAGACTGACACCAAGACCACTGCGACAACTAGACACACACACCACTTACACTCATACATCCCTCTCGCACCCCACATCAAACACCCCACCACATTACTCAACACACTCTCACCAACACACACCACCCATGTCCCCACAAAGGAACCCCCGTTTCACTAATGTGAAGTTAAGGGTCATGGTAGAGGAAATAGTGAGGGTAGAGCCACAGCTGTTTGGAGCACAGGTTCAGCAGATATCCATTGCAAGGAAGATGGAGCTATGGTGGAAAATCGTGGACAGGGTGAACACCGTGGGACAGCATCCAAGAACAAGGGATGACATCAGGAAGAGATGGAACGACCTACAGGGGAAGGTACGTTCCATAGCAGCAAGGTACCAGCTCCCCATACAGAGGACTGGCGGTGGACCCCCGCCTCCTCCCCCACAGCTCGCAGCATGGGAGGAGCAAGTCTTGGCACTTCTGCATCCTGAGGGACTCACCGGAGTAGCCGGAAGACTGGACACTGGTAAGTCAACAACTACCAATTATCACCTCCCATACCTGCATGCCATCTCACACCCTCACTCTCACTCCCATCACTCCACTCCATCCTACATACTGCACCTACACATATGACTAACTGCAATGCCCTGCATGCTATAACAATGAATGGACAGCCCTCCCAGCATGGACACCCATCACCAAAGCATGCACAACATAGGGAAACTAACAATCCCACAATACATCACCATACACCAGCAAAAGGTGGCAGGGCAACACCAACGATAGAGGGGAAGCCAGGGATGTAAAATATGTCACACACATCATGCATAATACATCACTTATATCCCCACAGGTACCCCAGCCAATGTTAGCAGAGAGGAGGTGCCACAACTATCCAGTCCCCCAACAGAAGATGCCCCCAGTGATGACAGTAACTCTGGACTTCAGGATCTGGATGACCTACCTGGCCCATCAGGTACCACTGGGCAACTGGTCACCCAAGCTCACTCACAGTCCACCACAGAGCCTCCCCCATCAGGATCCAAAACCACAGCACCCACCCAGCATACCCACACCTCTGTCCCCAAGACACGTCAGTCAGCAGTGTGCCCACCTGTACAGGGACCCCAGGCCACACTTCATATCCAAGACAGTCATGGACCTGGGGTCAGTGGCAGTGGGCACACCGTTCAGGGGACAAAGGCACAGGCCAGCAGGGTCACTGGGAGGCCTGCTGTGCACCAGGGGGAAGACAGGACCAAGGAATCGACTCTCCAGGAGGCACTCTCCGAGATCAGGGGATTAGGGAGGACTTGCAGGCCATTAACACCACCCTGATCTCCATAGTAGTGGTGCTGGCAGACATGGCCAACATCATGAGGGAGGCAACAGCACACCAGTGGGCCCCTACCACTAGCCAGTCCATTGATCAGCCCTCCACTTATGCTGGAGCTAGTGGGCAGGAGGCCCCGCCACAGGACCCACAGGCCACCAGCACCACTCCCCCTGCAGAAGGTGAACCACCCTTCAAACATTCCCTGCGAACCAGACAGAAGGCAGAGACACTTGCCAAGACCACTGCCAGGAAATGACACTCTCCTGATTTTTGAACTGCCTTTGCTCCCCTTCCTATGGCCACTTGGACACTGCACCGGTGCTTCAAACAGACTGGAACAGTGCCCTGGACTTTCCTCCATCATCACCCCATTCCATTGCACTTTCCCCTCAATTTCTTAGCACTACAATAAACACCCTTAAACACAACTTGACTACTAGTATTTTATATATTGAAAATGTGTATTTATGGAAACAGTCACATCTAGTGCATATGAACTGTACACTGTGAGAGCATAGAAATAATGGCCTGTAGCTGTCTGTAGTCAGCACATCAGTACACAGTTTTTATATCACCAGCATCTGTAAAATGACAAACCATAGGTGACAGTAGGTTGAGATGCAAAGGAAGTTAATGCCATCATGCTGCAGCCACATAGAATACACCAGTAGTCATAGGAATGTGCAGTTGCACTGTCTCACCTGTGTGTCCTTGAAAGTACTGACGTATAACTGATGTTCTGTTGTCCTCATCCTCATCCTCAGCCTCTACATCCTCACTGTCCTCAGGGTCTACTGCTGCCACAGGGGCATCTCCAGTCTTCTCCTCCTGCAGAAAAGGTACATGGCGTCTAAGGGCCAGGTTGTGCAACATGCAGCATGCCACTACTATCTGGCAGACCTTCTCGGGTGAGTAGCACAGGGATCCACCTGTCGCATGATGGCACCGGAACCTGGCCTTCAGGGGGCCGGAGGTCCTCTGGATGATCCGTCTTGTTCACCCATGTGTCTCATTATAATGTTCCTCAGCTCGTGTCCTGGCATTCCTCACAGGGGTCAGCAGCCACAATAAGTTTGGTTAGCCAGAGTCACCTGCAAGTATTGAGGGAACACATTTAGCCTCACACAATCCAATGGGTTTTACAGCAGAAGATATACACTAAAATGCAGTGGGTGTGGACCAAGGCTCACCTGTTAGCCACAACCTGTGCCTCTGTAGTTGGGCCATCACATTTGGGATGCTGTTAATCCTTAGAACTAAGGCATCATGTACCGACCCAGGATACTTAGCATTGACGTGGGAGATGTACTGGTCCGCCAGGAACACCATCTGCACATTCAGTGAGTGGAAACTCTTACGATTCCTGAACACCTGTTCATTCTGGCAGGGGAGACAAACGCAATATGTGTACCATCAATCGCCACAATAATATTGGGGATATGTCCCACTGCATAGAATCCGGCCTTCACAGTGGCCAATTCTTTCACCTACGGGAAATAAATGTAGTTGCACATATGTTTCACCAGGGCAGACACCACTCTTGCCAGCAAGATTGAGAACATTTGCTGTGACATTCCTGCTGCCAAGCCCACTGTCACTTGGAAAGAACCAGTTGCCAAGAAATGGAGCACTGATAGCACTTGCACAAGAGGGGAGATCCTAGTCGGATGACGGATAGATGAGATCAGGTCTGGGTCCAGTTGGGCACACAGCTCTGTGATTGTGGCCCTGACCCCTCTATAGGTGAGGATAATGTACCTGTCCTCCAGTGTAGCTGAGTCCACAAGGGGTCTGTACACGGGGATTTGTCTCCACCTCCTATTCATCTGCAGCGGTAGGTATCTAAGAGACATAAGAGTGAGTAGGCTTTCACAATTGGAGCAAATGGAACCACAGCTTCTTTATACTTGTTGTACTTATGTAATGGGACAGTGTTAATGGCGAGGTATGGGCCAATAAAATCTGTGATGCAGGTAATGTTGATATGACTGTTTCCCCCCCTGAAATGGCGACTGCCTGTTCTGTATGTAGGGACAGGACAGATGGAAGTGATGTAATTCCGCCGACATTGGGCATCATGGCAGAAGACGGTCTTGCATCGCTGTGCAATTCCTCATTGGATAATATGGGGCTCTATGGAGTACAGTGCCCAATGGGGATGTACGCCGGCGGTGACGGTGTACACCGCCGCAGACGTGACCCCCATTTTCTATCTGATTCCTCACTTGTTTCCTGACCTTCAACAGGAGAACACCTACACTTCGTGTGCTGCTGTGACCTGTGTCTGGAACCCACCATGGCCCTTATGACCAGGGAAAGTGCCCCTGCCTTCACTTCGGAGGAGTTGGAGCAACTAGTGGATGGGATCCTACCCCAGTACAGACTGCTGTATGGGCCTCCAGACCAACAGGCAAGTACACATTGGGTATGATGCATGTGGGAAGGATGCATAGGGATGTGTGTGCAAGCATCGTGTCATCGGTGGGATGTCTTTGTGGTAGTGTATATGGTGTGCGCTGGGCGATGTGTGTGCCAATGGTGATGGAAAAGGGTATGGTGGGCCATTTATGTGACAGGCTAGACTGTTTGTTTAATGGTGTTCTCCTGTCTGTATTGCCTCTGCAGATCAGCACCCATCAAAAGAAGGGATTATTGCGTGCCATCACCAAGGACATGCGGACCCTGAGGGTCTATGGCAGGCGGAGCACCCACTGTCGGAAACGGTGGGAGGACTTGAGACGCTGGGCACGGAAGACTACGGAGGCCCAGCTAGGGATGGCTTCCCAACAAGGAAGGGTTGCCCGTCGGAACCTGAACCCCGGGTGAGTACAGTGGGTATCATTACAAAATTTGGCAGATGGGGTGGGATCCGGGTGGCGGATATGAGTTAGTGGGTGCCCTAAGACCAGACCAGACATTGCAGCATGAGTCAACTCTAGGGTAATGGGTGTATATCAAATACAGGTAACCTAGCTTGTTAGCAGTCCATTTCAGGCAGGGCATCGTGGGTCCCAGGAGAGGTGCAGTTGGTGGTGTGTGGCCCTCATCTTGCCTTAGCATCTAGCCATTTCACTGGCAGTGCAATGCATAGTGCCTAAGCCTGTTCCCTGTGTGTGATGGTGCTGTGGATGCCAACTGTGGTGTTGGTGCAGTAATTGACCCATTGTTTCCTTTGTCTCTCTCCCCCCCTTTTTTGTTCTGTCATCCTGTCCTTGTGTGCATTAGCATCATCTGGTGGAGGAGCATGGGCACCGGCGGCAGAGGGAGCTGCATCACACAAGACCCAGGAGGCAGAGTCCACCGACGCTGAGGGAACCAGTGGGGCGGAGGGCAAGGGGAGCACACGGTGGACAACACAGACTCAGATACCTCCTCTGATGGAAGCTCCCTGGTGGTGGCGGACACCTCCGTGACCACACCAGCTACAGGTACAGGGGCCACCCCCCGTACCAGCACCGCCCTCCCAGTAGCCCCTCAGTGAGTTGCCCCTGTCCGTTCACCCGGGAGGGTGGACATCTCTTTTGCCCCAGGCACCTCAGGCCCTGCCCCAGTGAGCCCTGCTTCCCTGAGTGAGGATGCTATTGACCTCCTGAGATCCATCTCTGTAGGGCAATCAATCACTGTGAATGCCATCCAGGGGCTGGCATCCCAGATGCAGCAATGCAATGCATTCCTGGAGGGCATTCACAGTGGATTGGCGGCCCAACAGAGATCGATTCAGGCTCTGGCCTCCTCTCTGATGGCAGCCATGGTCCCTGTTTCTACCATCCCCCCTCCAACTACCACTTCCCAGTACCATTCTCCTCAACCCCAACCCATCCAGGCACACATACTGATGAGCTGATGAGCATGCACACAAGACAACACCCAAGAATGGCACAGGCAAACACAAGCACGACACTTCATCACACAAGCACTCACGCAAACAGCAGACAGTTGCAGACACGACAACATCCGCTGCCTCTACTGTCTCCCCCTCCTCCTCCTCCTCCTCCTCCACCTCCCACCAAGTCACATCCACACTCACACCTGCATGCACTACATCAACATCCACCACCAGCATCACTGCACCAAGCAGAACACCCACCTCGCAAGCAGATACCTCCACAACATCCATGCACGTGTCCCATGTCCTCTCCCACCTGTCTGTCCCCTCTTAAATGACACAAACGCAAGCACTCCCACACCCAACGGCCATCCAACTCACATCAGCATACTGTCCAAGCACCTGCACCCACATCCAGCAGTCCCTAAGAAGCTTTTCCTTGTCCAACTTGACCTCTCCCCTCTCCCCTCTCCCCTCTCCCCCCATCCTGCCTGTAAGAGCAGGGTCCCAAACCCTAGCTCAGCACCTCAGCCAAACATTCCACGGGGACAGTGGTGGCACCACCTAGTCGTGGTGGGGAGGATACCACACCTCTAAGCAAGATGGGGAAGGAGCCTGCAACTCCAGGCAAGAAGGAGAAGGAGCCTGCACCTCCAGCCAAGAAGGGGAAGGAGCCTGCACCTCCAGCCAAGAAGGGGAAGGAGTCTGCACCTCCAGCCAAGAAGTGGAAGGAGCCTGCACCTCCTGCTTTGAAGGGGAAGAAGCCCTGGATTCCTACCTGGAAGGCTAAGGACCACGTACAACCTGCCATGAAGGGTAAGAAGCCATCAACCCCTGCCAGGAAGGGTAAGGAATCCACACCCCATGTCATGGAGAGGACAAAGCCCTCTACTCCAGCTGAGGCTGTCAGGGTGACACCTCCACCACCACCAGCGGTCACGGGCCCCCACCGCCAGGTGAGGAAGTACAGCCATCACCACCTGCAGAGGCTGCCCAGGAGGCACCTCCATCTGCAGCCATCACCACCTGCAGAGGCTGCCCAGGAGGCATCTCCATCCGCCACCACAACACACTGCAGCCATCACCACCTGCAGAGGCTGCCCAGGAGGCACCTCCATCTGCCCCCACACTGCAGCCATCACCACCTGCAGAGACTGCCCAGGAGGCACCTCCATCTGCCACCACACTTTAGCCATCACCACCAGCAGAAGTCATGTAGGCCACCCTCCAGGGGCTTCTGTACGAGGGCCCCCCTCCAGAACCAGTGGGAAAGTCACCCACCTGGGAGACTATAGGCTTGCACTCCCCAGGACAGAGAAATGGGCATGGAGCCCCCTCAAGAACGAGTGGGCAAATCACCCACTCAAGAGACTGTGGCCTTGCACTCCCCAGGACAGAGGAATGGACATGGAGCCCCCTATATAACCAGTGGACAAGTCACCCACTCGAGAGACTGTGGCCTTGCACTTCCCAGGACATTGTGGGTGAATGTGCATTACATGGTTTTCTGATCTTTCTGACTGTGGCCTTGCACTCCCCAGGACAGAGAAATGGGCATGGAGCCACCTCCAGAACCAGTGGGCTTGTTCCTGACCGGCTGAGTTACCCTCAATTCCCCTGAGGTGCCTGCCCACTTGCAAACTGATGCCCCTGCAGAGTTCTATCCGGATGAAGTCAGGATTCAAGTTGGGCCTTGGACTGTGCCCTGTGGCCATGTGGGCCCTTTGAACATTGGATTGGGCAGTGTCCCTATGTGTACATGTGTACATATCTGTTTCATGGACAATTCGATTATTTATTAGCTGTTGGTAGTAATACATTCACCTTTGTGCATTCCTGTTGTCCTTGCATTATTCTGCCGTGTATCAGGTGCAAATTGTTTTTCGTGTGTATGGTGTGTGTGTGTGTCGGGTGTGTGTTGTGCATGAGCGTCACTCTCGTTTTCCTCCCTCCCTCCCTTGTGTCCTAGGCGGCTGTACTCACCGTCGTCGTCTTCGACGGTGTTGGTGTTCCAGGTGGAGCATAACGTAGAAGATCATTGCAGAAACTTGCAGTTCGGGTTCCATGGCGGCGTTGTTCTTCCCTGTGCCTCCGATGGTGAGTCTTTTCTCTTCAGTGATGTGTTTCCGCCAGGCTTTTGATGGCGTTGGTACCACCCTGGAAAATGTGGTGGATTGTAGGGTGTTAATATGGTGGGCGGTACTTTGTCTCCTACCTGGCTCTTGATAGCGACCTCCGGCGTGCGTGGTGTTTCCGCCCCGGCGGATGGTGTGGTACATTGGCTGTCTATGGGAGTTATCACCGCCATGGTCATAATTTGGCGGGAAGTACTGCCAGCCTGTTGGCGGTATTACTGCCACCTTATCACTCATTGACAGGGTCATAGTGAGGGCCATAGTGTTTAGTCTGTTTATAAAGACCCTGCCACCAGTAGTGTTTCTTGTAACATGGAAAATGTAGCCGCCCCACAAGCATGAGCAAACACTAATCCTTCAAGTGCAGCTATTATTAATTCTAGCCTGTGGTCCTGGTTGGATATCACTCAATTACCCACCCGGGGAACATGAGCAGAAGGAATATTTCACGCTCAACAGATAGCAGTATTTTGTTGCAATGGTTTTTGGTAGGGGAGTGCCATTAGCCAAAGCAGTGACCGCTGCCATAATGTAATCACAGCTACTTGTACAGTCTGGACAGTCACCTTAACAGCTTTAGCAGCTAATGAATTCCCTACAGTGTACACACCGACACCTTGATGACTTACTGTGTGAATAACACGAGTCCTTGACAAAGCACCTCTAAGAGCTGCCTCTTTCCCCAAAGCAGCCTATGCTTGATATCTTTACCTTTAGAGTTTCTGAATCAATTCAAGCACCAATAATGTAAATTATCAATATAGGACTGTACTCAGTAATAGGAATCACACACTACAATTGTTGAGAATTCAGGATCCGTGTTCTGCAGTGCCAAAACCAAAGATTTCAATTCAGCCAGCTGAGCAATACAGTCACCCAAAGTTTCTGTGTATGTTTTTTGTGCCTGAAGTTCTCCATCTTTCATGACACCCTTCACATGCTGCCAAGTACTTATGTTTAGTACCAAACATGGGCTGGGCTGAACCATCAGTATATAATATGAAATCGTACTGATCTAGAGGCATTATTTCAGTTGACATGGAGTATTCTTGTTCATACTGGAAAAACTCCTGAGTTCTTACTTTAGGGTAAGAAACATAGGCCCTCATTATGATACTGGCGGTAAAAAACGCCTACCGCCTCGGCGACGGCCGCCAACAGGCCGTCGCCGTGGCTACCAGCCATCCGCCGTAATATGTCCACAGCCGGATTTCCGATTGTCAGCAGATGGCAGTAAGGTGGCACTGCTGCCAGCAGCAGCGCCACGCCAGTAGACCGCTGCCAGCCGTATTATGAGAAATAATACGGCCTGGCGGTGTTCTGCTGGCGGACGATGCTGGTGGCAGCAGCGCCCCTTCCCATCTCCTGCCAGAGACCCCCCTGCACACAGGTAAGTAGGTGCTCCGACAGGGGAGTGGGGTGTTGTGTGTATGTGTGAGGGTGTGTTTATGTTTGTATGTGCATGTATGCAGGTGTGTGTTGCGTGTTGGATGTGAGTGTGCATGTATGAAGGTGTGAGTGCGTGTATGTTATGTTTTGTGAATGCGTGTATGTGTGTGCATGTTTGAAAGTGTGTGCGGGTGTGTGTGAGTGAAAGTATGCATGCGTGGATGTTTGTGGGAATGTGTGTATGTGTGTGTGAAGGGGGCGTGAATGTAGAGTGGGTGGGAGGACATTGGAGAGGCAGGGGGATGTGAGGGGGTAACTGGAGAGAAAGGGGGGGAGACCCCTATCACCGACACAGAAGGAATTCCCTGTCACTGATAGTGCCTACCGCCATGGTTTTCGTGTTTGTAAGGAAGCCACGGAAACCATGGCAGTAGGCGGGGTCATAAGCTCACAGGTGGAACAGTGACGGCCGCCGGGCTGGAGATAGATATCTCCAGCCCGGCAGCTGTCCCCTCCATGGCGGTCGAAGTGGTACCTTGGCGGTTTGGCTTCAGCCAACCCACCAATGTCATAATGTGGCGGTACATACCCCCAGCCTGTTGGCGGTACTTACTGCCATATTTCCACCGACCGCTGGGGTCATAATGACCCCCATAGTCTCCATCAGTAAATGTCAAGGAAGTGGCCCGTTGGATCCATCATGGACACTAGCCTTTGTGACAGCCCCTAAGTCTGGAATGGGAGACACAACAGCTATGCACTTTCCCTGAGACAATGGGTGTTGCTGTAGGACAGCTGTTTTAACTGCAGTCAACATTTTTTCTGTGTTGCAAAATGCATTTCTGCATTAAAATATAAATGTGATTTATATGCAATAGGTACTATCTCACCTTCATTAGGGGTGGCATATTTGTAACTAGTAGCTCCCACAATTCTGTAGGTGTTTGGATACAAGCATGTACGTTTGCAGTGTTGTGAGCGTAGTGGTATGTTCTGTATTCCAATGTTTGTCTGACATAGAACAAATTAAATCGTACAATAGTTTAACCTGTTACTCATAATCTGGTATGTATGTTCTACCAAACTTTGAAAAAGTTTAAAAGGGATTCTAGCTATTTTAATGTATTTGGTGGTTGTATGAGAGCACAATTCTCTAAGATGTGGTGGAAGACTTTTGCCCTCATTTGAGAATTCATATCCTAAGAACAGGACACCAAGATAGAGAATTTTAGATTTTGGGAAATTGAATATATAGCCATAGTCTGCAAATCCTAGGACTATGCAATCCACTCTGGCCAAATGTGTATTTAAATCATCATCTGTGAGGTAAATGTTATCAACATGTGACAATGCTTCTGAGTCAATTTCTTGTAAAATTGATGTTACATAGGCATCAAACAGTCCTGGACTGTTCTTATACCCCCGAGGAAGCATGGGTCTCTAAGGTGGTAAACGCCTTCAAATTTTCTTTCAGGTGCTATAATTTGACAGGAAAGCTATGTTGTGTGAATTTTGTGTAGCAAAGGTGCGTCTAAGAATAAGGGCCTGATTTAGATTTCGGCAGGCGGGTTACTCTGTCACAATGGTGACGGATATCCTGTTCGCCAAACTATAAATCATAGGAAATAATGAGATTTATATTTCGACAGGTGGGATATGTGTCACTGTTGTGATGGAGTAACCTATCTGCCGAAATCTAAACAGGTCCCAAGTGTTGGTTCAGCGACACCTTGATATTCTAATTGTGATAGAATTTCCCTGACAGGGTGTTTAGCATCATGTTTAATAGGGTATTGTGGTTGCCCATGCGGGCTGAACCTGATAGGTGTAATGTGATAATGAGAGTCTTTATCCCAGCCTGTTTGATTGCGGTATAATGCTGGGGCTTGCACAAGAGCTCATTTCACAGCATAGGCTTCCTTAACTTCATCAAGAACAAGAACAGAAAAGGATGGTAATGTTACATCCTCCCCCTGTGGGACTTTTCAAACAAACTCAAGCGTCCAGACTACCTGAGGCAAGAGAATGTCATAAGCTACAGACAAGTTCTTCCATAGTATCACTTTAATAGTACGTGGTATGTCACCATCAATTTGGGTGTCCAAATCATAGAGTCTATCTGGAGGGCTCAGCTGCTGATCTAATGTTCACTGTGTATGAAATCATTAGTCAATCTCACCACCAGAAACTCCTGAAGAGTCTAGCGAACTATCATGCTGCGCTTTCGAGGAGTGTTCAGAAGAAGCGTCCTGAGTATTTGTGGCATATTTAGGGGACATTCCTGCCACTTTCTTAGTTTTGAAATGTGGTTTTTGCTCTGGAAGTTTCTCTTCCTTTTTTATGATGAGTTCAGAAGAGATTTGTGAATCCTTTTGCGACTTCGCATACTCTTTCTCAGTCTGTATTTGCCTCGTCCCACGCTCTCTGACTTTCTGTCTGAAGAGTCCTGAAAGAAATGAGAAGGAAGTGTATCAAAATACTGATACTTGTCAGGCTACTTGATTGTGTCACGGTTATGTAAATTGTAATATTTTTCAGAGAACTCCGGTTGCGGAGATCTATCTACCCCGTATTTTATGTTTTTCGTTTTTTATTATTTTAATCCCAGTGTTTTTAGAAAATTCAGGTGTCTGCTTGATGCTGTCTGTATCAGATTTTGTTTTAGGTTTTGTCTTACCGGGCCACGTTGCCAAATTGTCGCAACATATGGATGCATAGGTCTCAGAAATAATCTTAGGTAGCTGGTGTTCTTGATATGCAGGAGGGACCAACATGAGACCTTGGTGTACCACCAAAGATGCTGCCTCCCTTTTAAGATGACTTAAAATCATTGAAGATACTGTGGCAAAGCTCGCAATTAATTTCATCCCCTAATCCAAGGCAGGGACTGCCCCATGCTCATTTTGAATCTGCTGTAGCACTTCAGGCAAAACACCAATTGATGAAGTTACTGTGTGTTATGGTGCATACGGCAGCAAAGACCGTACCTTATGTCGCTCAATCCTGAACTGGGTGAACCATACCAAGTGAAAGACACGTAGGCCTTCATTTCGACTTTGGTGGACGGAAAAGGCCGTCCGCCGAAGTCACTGCGGCCCCTATTACAAGTTTTCCTGCTGGGTCAGCGGTCAGAAACAGAGTTTCCACCCGCTGGCCCAGTGGGAAACAGCCCACAACATTGACGCCGGCTTGAGTCGGCGTCAATGTTTTGGTGCTTAGGGTGCAACAGCACTCATCGCGATTTTCACTGTCAAGCAAGATAGTGAAAAGCACGATGGGGCTGCCCACGGAGGCCCTTGCACTGCCCATGCCAAGTGTATGGGCAGTGCGGAGGCCTCCCTGGGACCCCATGCACCATGTCTCTGCCAGCTTTCAAATGGCAGTGAAACCATGTAAAAGCTGACAGAGATGGGGGTCGTAATCCCCAGGGCAGCGCTTCATACAGCGCTGCCCTGGCAGATTGGGACCATCAGCACTGCCAGGCCCTGCAGTGCAGGGAAACTAGTGCTGCTTGTGGTCTGACAGTGGTCGAACCGCCACGTCTTAATGTGGTAGTCTGATCGCCTCGAAAGCGGTTGAACCACCGCTTCGATGGCAGTCAGACCACCACCGCGAGTCTGGCAGTCCTAGGACCACCAGATGTATAATGAGGGCCATAGTGACCATTCTAAATTTATCTTGTGGTTCCATAGGGGGAAATACATCTTCAAGCTGGTTTGTTTTTTGTGCAGTCAAAAATGGAATTTCCTCCCATTTGGTGGGTATTTTACCCATAATGGCATTAATAGTAACCAGATTAATATTAGGCACAGCTAACTGCGGCTGTCCTGCTTGAACAGCTGTTGCTGGGGCAGTAGTAATTGTATGCAGAACAAACTGCATTAGTTGTCTAGAGTCTAACAATATGTGTATATAAGCCACGCCCTTCAACATTATTTAATGTCCTAAATTTCCATGGGGTGTGTAGCCTGCCAAGGTTGGCCAGGTTGCCCCATCATTACTGAGGGGACCAGTCTTACATGTTGCAGTGTGTGTGGGAGGGAGCCTTGAAACCAATTTTGATGTTCCTGGTATGGAAGTGCTGCTTCAGTGTATGTATGAAATGCTTAGTATTAGCATCAACTGCAGGAAATAACCCAGGAATAAAAAACTTTGAAGTTATAAGTTTTGTATCCCTTAACGATGAAGGTAACATCTCCCCCCGCCACTCCACTGACGAGCCCATTTACAGTTACTGCCTGTGCATGCGCCATGTGTAATGAATGGAATTCAGAGAAAGATAAACACTATAGTGGGGTAATCCTTTGAAACATTCAAGCTTAAACAACCAACAGACAAAAATTGTTTTTTTCAATTAAGCTGAGGAGGATGAATCCTTTTTACCACTTATATATCAGTTTAGAGGTGAAAAAGGAGCCTTGGGCACACGTGAGAAAACTACTCAGGAGACTCATCAAATAAGTACCTGACCTAAAACCTGGGTGTGAGAGTGCGTAGATCAGTGTTTTAGTGGGTGCGCCAGTGTGTGTGGTGGTCTGTGAGTGGGTGCATGAGGGTGTCAGTGGGTCTGTGAGTGTGTGTATGACTGTCTGAGTGGGTCTGTGAGTTGGTGCGTAACTGTCTAAGTGGGTCTTTAAGTGGGTGCGTGAGGGCCTGACTGGGGCTGCGAGTGGTTGCATGAGTGTCTGAGTGGGTGCGCAAGTGTCTGAGGGGGTGTGTGAGTGGTAGAAAGAGATTGAAAGAGAGTGAGAGAGAGATAGAGTTTTTTAGGCTTTGATGTATGATATACTTAGAATGAGATATTTCTTAACAATTTGAAAAGAAAAATGTATTTGTCAATTAAAAAGAGTAAGATCACCTTTCAGTATGAACCTTAAATATTTGAACACAAACAATAAATAAATAAAGGTGGGATACAACCAGGGACACAACTGTGACCTTCACAGTTGAGCCATTTTTATTTTTAGCCCTGTATGGGCTATCTGGGGCTTGACTATGGCCCTCATTACAACCCTAGCGGTCGGCGTTAAAGCAGGGGTAAAACCGCCAACAGGCCAGCGGTAAAAAAAATGGAATCACAACCATGGCAGAAACCGCCAACATAGACAGCCGCTTTAACACTCTGATCGCCACGGCGGTAGAAACAAACACCACGGCGGTAACCGCCAACAGACAGGCGGAAGACAAGGTTCTGCCCACTGTATTACAACAGGCCTATCCGCCACCTTTTCCGAGGTGGTACCAACGACATCAAAAGCACGGCGGAAACAGTGTTCTGAAGGGAAACCACTCACCTCTTGACACTCAAGGAAGAACCAGGACACCATAGAGCCCGAGTTACAGGTCCTGCCCATGTTGCTTTACCTCCTCTTGTATCAGGAGCAGCAAAGACGCCGGCGACGACCATGGTGAGTACTGCACCTAGTACACAGGGGAGAGGGGAGGGAAAAGAGAGTGACACACACATGCAACATGCAACACCCCCACCCCCACCCCATCACCATACACACAAATACATGCAGCAACATTACATATACACCCCGTCACCCCCTGGAAGAACGCAAGGACAAAAGGAAATGATTTGAACGAGTATAATCATCGAAAAATCAGATAGACCAAATTAAAATATCAGTATATACAAATATGTACACCAACTACACAAGTCCGGATATGAATTAAATAATTGTTCGTGGATCAGTGTCCCAAAATGTATAGGCGAAGCCTACACAAGATACTTGACTCGAAACGGAGAGAACACTGCAGGGGCATCAGATGGAAAATAAACAGCCACCTCATGAGGAGGGAGACGGGGGGCATCTCAGCTGGATGAACGGACGACGCCACTGCTCCACGAGTGGGCTCCATGCCCACTGCTTTATCCTGGGGAGTGCAAAGCCACATTTTCTCAAGTCTCTCAAGTGGGTGGGTTGCCCACTGCTTTATCCTGGGGAGTGCAAAGCCACAGTCTCTCAAATCTCTCAAGTGGGTGGGTTGCCCTCTGCTTTATCCTGGGGAGTGCAAAGCCACAGTCTCTCAAGTGGATGTGATTCTCCACTGGTTCTGGAGGGGGCATTGTGCCCAGAGTGCTTCATCCTGCCAAGGACTGGGGCAGTGGATTTGATTCTCTACTGGTTCTGGAGGGGGCATTGTGCCCAGAGTGCTTCATCCTGCCAAGGACTGAGGTAGTGGATTTGATTCTCCACTGGTTCTGGAGGGGGCATTGTGCCCAGAGTGCTTCATCCTGCCTAGGACTGGGGTAGTGGATGTGATTCTCCACTGGTTCTGGAGGGGGCTTGGTGCCCAGAGTGCTGCACATGCAGTGTGGCAGGTCCCACTCCCTCACCTGGGTGTGTGTGCCACGAGATTTCCTGGGAACAGGTAGCATGATACTCCATGGAGGCAGAGACACACTCCACCCTGCTGTGACTTCACCTGCCACATGCAGGTACAAACAGTGCTGGGTGTCGTGCCTCATGTACGCTGTGCAGGGTCCATGACGTCTCCTGCAGCCTCGGACGGCTGCCCACTGGGGATGATAGCCATGTCAGCTGTGGTGGCACTGTCTGAGCACGTCGTGGGCTGGTGGCGGTAGTTGCGGCGGTGTCTGTGGCGGAGGTGCTGGCAGTGGTGCATGTGTCTGCACCTGTGGAGGGACACAGCAGGACGTCTCCTGCAGCCTCGGACGGCTGCCCACTGTGGATGATGCTGGGGACTGTTGGTGAGGCTGCAGACGTGCAGGTGGCGGTGTCCACCGCCGTACAGGTTGATGTTCTGGTTGACAGAAGGGGTAACTCTGGTCCCTCAGCCGGAGCCTGCGTGCCCTGTCCTGCTCTTCACCTTGTGTCCCTTCCCCACCTTTGATGTCGCTGCTGGTCCCTTGGCACTGTTCCCTTTTGGCTTGGAGAAGCCCTTGCTTGGTGGTTGGTGCGGCTTCTCCCTCCGGCATGTGGGCACCTTCTTCACCTTGGCAGGTGGTGGAATGGCCTGCTCCTTGGCCTCGCTAGGTGGCACACTGGCAGCCCTGATGGGTGCCGGCCGCGATGTGACCGGACTTGATGAGACCACTGTGCTGGATGATTTAGTGGCTGAGGTGCTGGGCTGGGACTTGGACATCCTGGCCCTAGGGGAAGGACGAAGGGGGAGGTGTAGGAAAGAGGTCAATGTTAGCCAGGAAGAGTTTCTTAGACACACGGGGATGGGAAGATGGAGGGGTTTGGAAGTGGAGGAAGAGATAGTGGTTGTTGGAGGTGTACGTCTTCTGAATTTGGGTGAAGGTGCATGGGCCGGGTGCTGTTGTGATGTGGATGGCTGTTGGGTGGGTGTGTGCCTGCATTTGTGTACTTTGGGAGGAGGGCTTACAGACACACTGGGAGAGGACACAGAGGACGTGTGCATGGTAGTGGGGGTGGTGAGTGCCCGTGAGCAGTGTGTGGTTATGGGCATGCTGCTGATGGAGGTAGTGGCTGAGGATGTAGTGCATGCAGGTGTGAGTGGAGACGAGACAGGTAGGGAGGTGGAGGACGTGGAGGAGGGGGACACAGTGGAGGTAGTGGATGTTGGTGTGTCTGCAAGGGTATGGTGCTTGTGTGAGTGCCTCTGGGATGTGTGGTGCTTATGTTTGCCATGTCCACTCTTGTGTGTTAATGAGTGTGAATGCTGGTCTGATGGTGTGCTTGGGATAGGCTGAGGTACAGGGGATTGGGTCTGGGTAGAGGAAGTTGGACGGGGGAGGCTGGACATAGGGACAATGGCTACCATCAGTGCTGAGGCCAGAGCCTGAAATGCTCTCTGTTGGGCCGCCACACCAGAATGAATGCCCTCCAGGTATGCATTTGTTTGCTGCAAATGCCTCTCAACACCCTGGATGGCATTCAAAATGGTTGATTGCCCAAAAGTGAGGGATCTCAGGAGGTCAATAGCCTCCTCACTGAGGGCAGCAGGGCTGACTGGGGCAGGGCCTGAGGTGCCTGGGGCGAAGGAGATGCCCACCCTCCTGGGTGGGCGGGCACGGGAAACTCGATGAGGGGCTGCTGGGAGGGCGGTGCTGGTAGGGGGGGGTGGCGGCTGTACCTGTTGATGCGGTGGGCACAGAGGTGCCCGCCACCGCAAGGGAGCTCCCATCAGAGGAGGAGTCGCTGTCGCTGGTGTCTCCGCCTGTCCCCGTCATGAAGCTCCCGTCACCCTCCGTCCCACTGGTGCCTTCGGACTCCGTTACTTCACCCTCCAGGGCCATGTGGGATGCAGCTCCCTCCTGCTCTGGTGCCACTGCTCCTCCGCCAGATGATGCTAATGCACACAAGGACAGGGTGACAAAACAAAAAGGGGGGGAAGACAGAGGAGACACATGGTCAATGCCTGCAACACCACTACCGTTGGCGGACACAAAACACAGGGAGCAGCCCTATGCACTAAGCCATGCACTAACAAGGCAGGGGAAAAGTACATGCCCATGGGGGACTCTGTCTAGACCCATTTCATGCACAGTTGGAACCCATAGGAGCCTGACTAGGTGTAGAGTGCAAATACCAACTTTGGGGTTGGACTGGGAATGAGGCTGCAAATCAATGGATCTACCTTTGCGCGTCTGCCCTGGCCTAGGGGAACCCACAGCCCACCTCCCCCACTCAGACACCTCGTCAAGCGCACAGAGTCAGCTGAATGAGATTGTACTCACCCCCTTGTGGCTGCTGTGATGCTCTGAAGCGCCCATCCAACTCAGGATACGCCACCGCCAGGATCCGGTACATCGCGGGGTCATGGTGCGACGGGCACCCCTTCCACGTTGGAAGGCCATCCCCAGCTGGGCCTCCGCCGTCTTCTTGCTCCAGCGGCGCAGGTCCTCCCATCTTTTCCAGCAGTGGGTGCTCTGCCTATGGTAGACCCCCAGGGCCCGCACTTCCTTGGCATTGGCATGCCAAGTACCCTTCTTGGTGCTGATCTAGAGGAATAATGAATTAAAAATGTATGTTACTCCCCCGTACATTTCTTCTCACACATTGGCCACAAACCTCCCACCCTGGCCCCGAGAAACATACACACACCATCCTCACATGCTGGCCTGTCCCCCTCGTCTTTTCCATCCACAACACTCCGTACAATCATGTGCCATCCACCATGCACATAGTTTACTCACCTGATTGTCTGGAGGACCGTAGAGTTGCGTGTACTGGGGGAGGACCCCATCCACCAGTTTCTCCAACTCCTCCACAGTGAAGGCAGGTGCCCTTTCCCCAGACACTGTAGCCATTGTCGCTTCCAGACGCAGGTCACAGCAGCACTTGCAGTGTAGGTCCTCTCCTGTTGAAGGTCAGGTATCAAGTGAGGGTACTGATAGAAAATGGCGGTCACGTCCGTGGCGGTGCGTACCGTCACTGCCGGCGTACATCGTCATTGGCTCGAGGAACCCATAGGGCCCAATGATAACCAATGCTGAATTGCGCAGCGGTCTTCGACCGCCTACCGCGATGCTGCACAACGCCAGCGCAGTTACCTAATTTCCCCTTGTCCCACCTTACAGGTCAGGCAGCCGCCATTTCAGGGGGCCACATGGCAGGCCAGCTAACTGCGTCACACCTATTTAGGCCAGGAATAAGGACAGACAAAGGCACATAGAGAAAATGTAACGATTGAGCTAAACAGCCTTGTGAAAGCTATGTGGTGTATGACCCTCTGGTCACCGTTCTCCATAGGGCACGTCAGCTGGGGCAGGTGATGAGATGGCGGCATCCTCCGGTGTACAGACCCCTGGTGGACCTGTCGACAATGGAAGACAGACACATCATTGTCACTTACAGACTTGATCGTGCAACAATCCAGGAACTGTGTGCCCAGTTGGGGCCAGACCTGATGTCAGCTATCTGCCATCCCACTAGTGCAGGTACTGTCAGTGCTCCATTACCTGGCAAGTGGGTCTTTTCAGACAACAGTAGCCATGGCATCAGGGATGTCACAGCCAATGTTCTCTAACGTGTTGTCCAGAGTGTTATCTGCCCTGCTGAAACACATGCGCAGCTACATCGTTTTCCCTCAGGTGGAGGATCTGCCCACAGTGAAAGGTGACTTTTATGCCCTGGGACATATCCCCAACATTATTGGTGCCATTGATGGTGCCATTTGTTCCCCCTGCAGGAATGAACAGGTGTACAGAAACCGGAAAAGCTACCATTCAATGAATGTGCAGATGGTGTGTTTGGCAGACCAGTACATCTCCCATGTGAATGCCAAGTATCCAGGCTCTGTGCATGACGCTTACATTTTGAGGAATAGCAGCATCCCTTATGTGATGGGGCAACACCAGATGCACTGTGTGTGGCTCATAGGTGAGCCCAAGGTCCCCACACAGTTTAATTTGCTGTCTGGGTATGGGAGATTCCCTAATGTTTGGAAGATGTGTAACAGTTGTCCCTCGATATTTGCAGGTGACTGTGGTTACCCCAACCTGTCATGGCTACTGACTCCAGTGAGGAATCCCAGGACAAGGGCAGAGGAACGCTACAATGAGGCACATGGGCGAACTAAGAGGATAATAGAGCGCTCCTTCGGCCTCCTGAAGGCCAGATTCCGGTGCCTCCATCTGACACGTGGATCCCTATACTACTCACGAAGAAGGTGTGCCAGATCATCGTGGTCTGCTGTATGTTGCACAGCCAGGCTTTGCGACGCCAGATGCCTTTTCTGCAGGAGGATGGGCCTGATGGTGGTCTTGTGGCAGCTGTGGAGCCTGTGGACAGTGAAGAAGAGGAGGCAGAAGAAGAAGATGTAGACAACCGTAACAACATCATCATGCAATACTTCCAGTGAGACACAGGTAAGAGGATGGCACTGCTTCCCGCATCTCATACTATTGTAGGACCTAGCATTAATCTGCCTTTTTACTTCTGTGTATGGACCCTGACTTGTCACTTTGGCTTTCCATTTCACAGATCTGGGTCCCACTTTGTGCCCTCTGCTATGTTTACTGCTGGCCAACAACTGTGTAACATTGGTATGTGAACAAGTACATTGACATTGCTATATTTCAGAGAGGTTGCAATTACACATTTGTGAAAGCACAGACTGACTCCAGATTGATTTGTGATTCAAGGGTGTTTATTTCTGTGCTAATAGGTGGAAGGGGTGTGAAATGGGCTGGGCTGATGGTGGAGGAATGTCCATGGTAGAGTCCAGTCTCTTGGTCTCCCAGGTGCATAGTCCAATGGGCCATAGGAAGGGGAGCAATGGCAGTTTAAGGTGGACAGGATTACAAAGTGGGACAGAATGGTCTTATTTCATGGTGGGGTCTTGGTAATGTTCTCTGTCTTGTTCCTGGATCTCAGGGACCATTTGCGGGGTGGTTCTCCTTCTGCAGGGGGTAGGGTGCAGGTGGCCTGTTGTTCCTGTGGCGGTGCCTCCTGTCCACTAGCGCTGGCGGAGGTGGAGGGCTGTTCATCATCCAGGCTAGTGTCAGGGGCCCGTTTGTGTGCCACTGTGTCCCTCATCGTGTTGACAAGGTCTGCCAGCACCCCTGCAATGGTGACCAGGGTGGTGTTAATGGACTTCAAGTCCTCCCTGATCCCAAGATAGTGTTCCTCCTGCAGCCGCTGAGTCTCATGAAACTTGGCCAGTACCGTTCCCATGTCTCCTGGGAATGGTGTTATGCTTCCATAATGTTGAAGAGTGCCTCGTGGAGTGTCGGTTCCATGGGCCTGTCCTCCCCCTGTCGCACAGCAGTCCTCCCAGCTTTCCTGGCATCCTGTGCCTCTGTCCCCTGAACCGTGTGCCCACTGCCACTGACTCCAGGTCCCTGATGTTCTTGGGTTGGTGGGTTTGCCTGTGTTCCCTGTAGTGGTGGACACACTGCTGATTGACGTGTCCTGGGGACAGTGGAATGGGCCCGCTGGGTGGGTGTTGTGGTGGTGTTTCCTGAGGGGGGAGGGTCTGTGGTGGCTTCTGACAGTGGCAGGGCAACCGACTGTCCAGAGGTCCCTGATGGGCCGGGCTGGTCATCTTGATCCAGGAGTGCAGAGCTGCTGTCATCACTGTGGGCCTCTTCTGTGGGGGTACTGGATATGTCTGGCACCTCCTATCTGGTGACGTTGGGTATGGGTCCTGTTGGGGTGTAAATGCATAGTTTTAGTATCTGTGTGTGCCATCTTGTGCATTGGGTGAGTTACCCTCTACTCCTGTGCTTGCTTATTGTGTTTGCCCTTTTGTGATAGTTGGTTTGGGGTCTGTGTGGGTATCTGTACTGGACATGCTTTGGTGATGGGGCTCCATGCATAGGTGTTGCATGCAGGGCCTTGGTATTGGGATGTGTGGGTTGTGATAGTGGGGCATATGTGAGTTTTTGGAGTGATAGGGGTGAGGGTGAGAGTGGGAGTATGTGATGGCATGCAGGTGGGGTGGGGGGATTTGGTAAATAAGATATGACTTACCAGAGTCCAGTTCTCCTGCTACTCTTGCGACGCCCTCATGATGCAGTATTGCCAAGACTTGCTCCTCCCATGTTTTTAGTTGTGGGGGAGGAGATGGGGATCCACTGACAGTCCTCTGTACAGCAATCTGGTGTCTGGATACCACTGAACGCACCTTCCCCCATAGGTCGTTCCACCTCTTCCTGATGTCATCCCGTGTTCTTGGATGCTGTCCCACTGCGTTGACCCTGTCGACGATTCTCCGCCATAGCTCCATCTTCCTAGCAATGGAGGTGTGCTGCACCTGTGATCCGAAAAGCTGTGGCTCTACCCGGATGATTTCCTCCACCATGACCCTGAGCTCCTCCTCTGAAAACCTGGGGTGTCTTTGAGGTGCCATGATGTTGTGTGGGTGATGTGTGAGGTGCTGTTTATTGTGCTGTGTGATGTGTTTTGTTGGTGTGTGTTGTTTGGGTGCGTGGTGTGTGAGGTGCATGGATGTTGTATGAGTGATGGTGTTGTGTGCCTGTGGATGCTGGTGTTGTGTTTGCTATTCTCTCACTCTCAGCTTTTTCAAAAAATGTCACTGTAAGGGTTTGTGGCTGATGTGGGTGTGTGTTTTATAGTGTTGTGATTGTGTGGGTGTGGTGTGTGTATTTGTATTAGGTGTGTGTATTTGGAATTGTCCAATGTGGTTGTGTTTTGTAAATGTGTGTGTATTTTGAGCACAGCGGTGTGTACCGCCAATGGATTACCACGGTTGTAAGACCGCCGCGTTGATTCGTGGGTCGTGATAGTGTGAGCGTATTCTTGCTGGCGTGACAGTGTAGGTTTTGGTATCGCCAGTTTATCACTGACCTTTGGTGTGGGTGTCTGTATTGTGGCGGATTCTGAGATGTGCATCGTAATACGTGTAGCAGAATTCCACCGCCGCAACGGTATGTTGGCAGCCTTCAGCACGGCAGAAAGCGGTATTTACCACCAGGGTTGTAATAAGGGCCTACATTTTTTTGGGTATATTGTAATAAGCCCTTACATGCTATCTGGGACTTCGGGGGAAGCCTCAAGGCCTCCCCTGCGGTCCCTGCTTATATTTTTTATTTATTTTATAATATGCCCTTACAAGCTATCTGGGACCGCGGGGGATCCTCATGGGCTCCCCGCAGTCCCATTGCTCCAGCAAGCAGGTAGCTGCTTTTAACAGCAGCTGCCTGGTTCCTAGAGCAGTGCTTTCATCTCTGTTCCTTGCACGCATACCAGGGTGCAGGGAACAGAGATGAAAACTTTGCTTTTTTGACAGCGGAACCTGTTTGACAGGTCCCGCTGTCAGAGAGTGGAGTGTTTACGGGTGTCAAAGCTGCAGCCAAGCCACAGCAAACAGCTATGCTTAACATGAACCGGCCCCAGGGCCATCAGTGACTTCACGAGGGGGGCCACATGGCCCCCTCTTCAATGTGACTGCCCGGGGATGTAGTGGTCCCTGGGGATGTGCGGGGCACGATGCCCCCCTGCAGTTTACATATTTAAAGTCCAGGGAGGTAGTTGTCCCCGGGGCTGCGAGGGGGCCGTGCAGCTCCCTGCACTCTATTTAAATATAGCCCTGGGGAGGTG
The DNA here is from genome assembly GCF_031143425.1 of Pleurodeles waltl. Lineage (NCBI taxonomy): Eukaryota > Metazoa > Chordata > Amphibia > Caudata > Salamandridae > Pleurodeles > Pleurodeles waltl. The sequence continues at coordinate 227,061,781 of NC_090451.1, forward strand.
GTATTCCCCGGGATTCCGGGGGGACATGCGAGCCCCCCTGCATTATTATTGCCAGTAGCACTGGGGAGGTGGTGGTCCTCAGGGCTGTGGTGGAGGCCAACGGGCCTCACCCACACAATTTAAATATATCCGCGGTGAGGAGGAGATCCCCAGGTTGCGGGGGCGGGTTGCGCAGCCCCCCATATTAATGTTGATCATTGCCCTGGGAAGGTGGTGGCCCCCACCAGCCCCGGGACTTGGCCAACCTGGTGGTTGGATACAGATGAAACCCAGGAGTGGCAAACATTTAACAAAAAATGCTTTTTAACCCTGGGGCAGTCCCTTTGGGACCCAGCCCACAGCTGAGGGGTCAGGATGTTTTTACCCTGGCCCCTTTTTTATTTTTCATTCTTCTAAGCTGAGTCCCAAGATGGCTTATAACACTTCAGTGGCTCCTTGTTGAAGTGTTTTCAGCCAATCAGATCTCAGCACCTCAGGTAACTATAAATTCCGTCCCCGCCATGCAGTTTTTTCTTCAAAAATATTACTGCAGATATTACATTGATACTATCAATGATGCTATTAAAGAGTGCATGATTTTTGTAATTTGTGGGGTAATTTGCAGTGCGTGGAGAGGGAGCGAGCTGTAGTTACCTTAGGGCACGAGTTATAGTTACTGGAGGTAACTCTAATTTTAACTGGTGAATTTCTATGGTTTTGTATGTTTAAAATGTGAACCTAACTGTAACTTTCATGTAACCTTAGTTTTTTTAAGTGAATTTCCATGTTTTTTTTTTTATTCTATTTTGTAACTATAATGTCCCTGTGACCTTTGTTTTTTCAGTGAATTTCAATTTTTTTTTAAATATAGTTATTTTAATTACTGTGGCCCTCATTACAACCCTGGCGCAGGGCAGTAATTTGGGGAAAGGTACTGCCAACAGGCTGGCGGTACCTTTTCCCAAATTATGACTTTGGCTCAAGCCAAACCACCAATGTACCACTCCGTCCGCCAGAGTGGTAACGGCCGCTGGGCTGGAAACTTCGGTGTACAGCCAGGCGGCCATCACAATCCCACCCCCGGGATTATGACCCCGCCGACCACCATGGTTTTCGTGGTAAGCGTACCGCCACGAAAACCATGCCGGTAGGCACTATCAGTGCCAGGAAATTCCTTCCCTGACACTGATAGGGGTCTCCACCTCTCCCACCCCAGAGCCCTCCCCCTCCCTCCCCCTTCCTCTCCTGGCCCCCGCACATTTACGCACCCACACATACACAATCATACACACACACATACCCACATCTACCCATGTATGCACACATACATACCCACACACTGCAACACACACCAACATACATTGTCGCACACACGCATTCACAGCACACAAAATACATGTACACTCACATTCAGTCATTCACGCACGCATTCAATGCGACTCACATCCGCATGCAGGCATACAAAAACAGACACCCCCCACACACACAGACAACACCCCTACACATGCACACACCACCCCCCTCTCCTGTCGGAGAACCCGACTTACCTGCTTGCAGGGGGTCCTCTGGCAGGAGAGGGAATGCAACGCTGCTGCCAGCAGCAGCGTCCGCTAGCAAAACACCGCCAGGCCGTATCATGGCTCATGATACGGTCGGCGGTGTTTTGCTGGCGTGGAGCTGCTGCTGGCATCAGCCCCACCTTACCGCCATCCGCCGCCATGACTGTCGACAGTATTCCACCAACCTTCTTGTGGAATTCCGTCTACGGTCATAATGCGGGTGGGCGGCTGGTAGCCATGGCGATGGTACGTTGGTGGCCATCGCTGTGGCGGCAGTTACCGCCAAAGTTATAATGAGGGCCTATATGTTAATCCAACCACGGCTACACACGACCTTTGGCCTGAGGCCAACCCCCTAAAAGCACCCAGCTGTGCACGTTCTTCACTCATTCGCAGGGGAGGTTGCCCGCAAGATCTGGCCTTCAGCCAGAACCTCGTCCAATACCCCCAGCCACACAAACCCTTGCTGTTCACAGCCCTTTTGCCGTGCACAATGGGAGTTAGCCGCAGCTTCTCTGGGTGTGAGAATAGGTGTGAGAGGGTGTATCTGGGGGTGAAAGTGGCAGTCAGATTGTCTGTCTGGGTGTGAGAGTGCATACATCAGTGTTTTAGTGAGTGTGTCAATCTGTGCGCTGGTTTGTGAGTGGCTGCATGAGGGTGTCAGTGGGTCTGTGAGTGGGTGCGTGAGTGTCTGAGTGGGTCTGTAGGTGGGTGCATAAGTGTCTAATTGGGTGTGTGAGTGGGAGAATTTGATTGAAATAACGAAAGTGATAAAAAGAGAGAGTTTTTTAGGCTTTAATATCTCATATACTTAGAATGAGATATTTTTGTTGGCTTTAACAAAAAAAAGTATTTACTATATTTTTTTAAAGTATAATTTCTTTTAATTAAAAAAAAAAAAAGAAATGATTCCAGGTGGACTTCATCCCCCATAGCTCAGTTTTTTTTTTTTTTTTTTTTTAGAATTTACATTTTTATGCCAAAGGCCTCTAGGGGCTATGTGAGATCACAAGGGGCCTGATTCTAACTTTGGAGGACGGTGTTAAACCGTCCCAAAAGTGGCGGATATACCACCTACCGTATTACGAGTCCATTATATCCTATGGAACTCGTAATACGGTAGGTGGTATATCCGCCACTTTTGGGACGGTTTAACACCGTCCTCCAAAGTTAGAATCAGGCCCAAGGTTTCCCTCAAGGGCTTTCCCCGTCCCTACTTTTTTAAATTTTATTTTTAAAACAAAAGCCTTTACGGGTTATCTGGCACTTGAGGGGAACCCATTAGGCTTCCCCAGCAGTGCCAAGGCTTCAGCAAGTATGGAGCTGCTTTGACAGCAGCTCTGTGCTTTGTGAAGCATTTAATCTCTGTCCCCTGTGTGCAGGGGACAGAGATGAAACTTCAGATTTTGACAGCGGGCCTGCTTTTACAGTCCTGCTGTCAAACCCCCACCTCTGCATTAATTAAGAGATCGCCCCGAGAAGACCCCACAACCCGCTTTTTTTTTTTTTTTTTTAAAGCCCATGGGACTTGGCCCACTCAGTAACATTAGGCTAACAAAGCCTGGGAGCCTGCGCTTCATTTTTTAAAAAAAGTTAGGAGCGGATTTGTGGCTCCACCTTGTCTCCACTCATAAAATAAAGAAAAATACTTTATAGCCCTGGGGGTTGTCCCTATGGGAACCCACCACCAGAGCAAGAGGGACAGGGTTTTCGTACCCTGGCCCCGTTTGTTTTTTAAACTTTTTTGGGGGAGGGGAATCAGCTGAAGCAGAGTCCCAAGATGACTGACAACACTTCAACAGCTTCTGTTGTTGAAGTGTTATCAGCCAATCAGATCTCAGCACAAGATCGTTAGGGGTCGCAAATCCTTTGTGTCCCTAGATATACAGAGTAGTTTTTGCCTTAATTTCTCAAAAACTACTGAACCTAATTACACCACAAAAAAAGCATTCTTTTTGGACCAGTACCTACCTTCCTGCCAAATTTGGTGTAATTCTGTTGAGTAATTTTTGCGATATTGCTGTTCAAAATCTGTATGGAAAAATTAATGGGCAAATTGTGTTATGGGACCACTCTTTTTTCTCTGCCTCTCCTTGGACTGATCACCCCAAAACTTTCCAGGCAGCAGCTGATAGGACTAGCACATTTTTTGAAAAGTTTTGTGAAGATTCGTCAAGCGGCGCCAAAGGCATAGGCAAGTAAAAAAACACTTTTTATATAGAAACTAGGTTGTAACTATAACTACCTAGTGGCGACCTCAACTAGGTTTTTTTATATATATATATATATATATATATATATACATATGGATCACCTTCCGACTCCTCACCCACGCACACAAAGCCCTCCACAACAAGGGACCCGAACTCCTCAACCGCCGCCTCAGCTTCTACACTCCCACCGGTCCTCTTCGCTCCGCCAACCTCGCTCTCGCAGTCGTCTCTCGCATCCGCCGCACCACGGCGGGTGGGAGGTCCTTCTCCTACCTGGCGGCCAAGACATGGAACTCCCTCCCCACCATCCTCAGGACCACCCAGGACCACTCCGCTTTCCGGAGACTACTCAAGACCTGGCTCTTTGAGCAGCAGTAACCCCTTCCCCCTAGCGCCTTGAGACCCGCATGGGTGACTAGCGCGCTTTATAAATATTTATGATTATGATTATATAAATATATGTATTTACATATATATATATGCATATATGTATGTATATACATATACATATATAAAATTTTGACTTTCGAGGGTCCTTTTGTCACCACCCACATAGCCCTGGGTATCAGGGTGTGCCCACTCTGGCCCCTTATGTGGCGTTTGATTTTTGTTGATTTTTTTATCCAGGATTCAGACAATGAATCCTGTAACAGCTGCTAAAACATAATCTCCATGTTATTGCCAGGCAATCCGTGCCTAATCACTTTGAATGGGCCAATCAGTGCATATCTGGACACCAATAGCCATGTTCATCAGCGGTCCAGATATCTCTTAATATTTTACTGGCATTAACTCTTTCATTCCACCCCAAGCTCCTATTCAAATGCTAATCCCTCAAAAACAGCCTAACAGATGTACACTATATAATAAAAAGTAAAATTTCGAAGTAAAGTTGTAGCGTTCTGCCATATTCCTTTCAATCGTTTTTCTTTATTAGGGAGCAAACTTTCATTTGGCAATTAATATGTGAAATCTTACTTTCGGGACACCCCCATTTTTTTTCTTGGCCTCTGCTTGACAGATTGGTGCAAACCTTTCCATAAGGGAGGCAAAGTGTTTGGAACCTTTTTTTTTCAGACAGTCTCGTGCAGATTTGTCAGATGGCACCGGAGTTAATAAAGAAACAAAAAATGCATTTCTTATGGAAATTCTGACCTGACTGTAGCTACATAGTGGCAAACATAGATGTACATGCACACACGCATATTTTACAAGTTTAAGGTGGTATAAATCCCTTATTAACCAGAGAACTGTGAAAAACTAATTATATTTCATGGTACCAAGTAAAATATGGCTTTCACCATCATAGTAACACCACCCATACTACCTCACTGAGCTTTACCATTGTCAGTCCTTCTAGAATTATGTAGCATCAGGGACCAAATTATGCACCTGGGTTATCTAAATTGTGCTGCAAAAAATGCTAATTATGTAGCACATTATCTTTTTCATCCATTTGAGTGATAAACATTGTTTTTTCAACATCAGCAAATTATGTGAGTTCTGTGGCTACTGCAGTAAATCCATAATTATGTGGTAAACACTGGAACTACAGACTCGCATATGTTCACTTTTCTCACTATTACAATAATCAGTTTTGTATCAACAATTTCTCCAGTATTGATTCTTTCATGGATTCACATGCTTGAATCTTCAACCTTGTCATGGTGGGAGTCCCATAGTAATAATCACAAGTAGTGCATAGAGAAGCATAGGAAGCAGTGCAACAAATCAAGTGACATTGTTAACCAATTCACATTGTTTTGCTACATCCAAAACTCAGCCAATCAGAGTGCCGCTCCTTGAGAATTCTTCCCCTGCAAGGCCACCATACCTCAGATTTCTAACCACATGTCTTGTGTGGAGGAGTCTCCCTGAGCTTTGCTCAGGTCCGCAGTGCATCCAGTCAACTTTTGACTTCAGATTTGTTCTTCAAGCAGCAGTGTGTTGCTGACTGATCATTATGTCAGAGGGGCATAAGAATAGACTTTTTAGGCCAAGTAAATCTTATAGCAGACCAAGATTATTCTCAGAAGACCCACACAAAGAATGCCTATAATGTTCCTCTATGTTATCCGAAGGAATGTAAATATTGCAGGATTTTTTCTGCAAAAACAGATAGGCAAGGTTACTTCTGTAGCTTCGTAAGAAAATTCAGGAGATACTGATGAGGAAAGACAGGGACCATCTTCACCCACCAGAAAGCATAAACATGAGGGACATTCCTGATATAAAAATCTTATGAAAAGACTAAACATCATAAAAATTCACAGAGACTCATACACTAGTTGACAAAGGAGATCCAACCTCCCTTTCCTCTCAAAAGAGACTTGGGAAGATGGCTTCTGGGCCAGTTACTCCTTTCAAGGAATCTTCTTCTTCTTCTCAAAAATCAATATCGACGATGAGACCTGACATCGAAGAATAGACCACTGATGACCATCATGTAGACGTAAAAGCCATTGACGACAGCATCTGCGACCGCGATGACATTGGCCTCTACAACTGAGACGAAGACAGCTTCTAACACGATCATGACAAAGACATTGACAAGGGCAGTCTCATCCTCGTCAAAGACAGTGACCATGTTGACTGTGCTCTCATCAACGACCACCTTACAGTTGATGCTGAAAATGCCTACAGCCCAGACCAGTGTTGTATTCAAGCATAAAAGGCCTTCTTCGTCAATTGTACCGTCAGCCTGCTCGTTGACAGTGTAGGAAACCTAAGTTTTTATAACTAAGGAGACGATTCCTGTGGCTATCACACTCCATCAGACATTCTCAAGGAAGATGTCGCCACTTCCATCTGTAATCCTGCTGTAAGCAGAGAGATTCAGAAGATGAAGATGGTCCCTTTGGTCCAGCATTTAGCCCCACGCAGCTACATGTAAAGTGTCAGGCGGATGATCATGATGTGGAGATTCAAAAAAAGGACCATTTTTGGAAAGTATGTGGATGGCGCCCTACAATCCATTATGGCTGAACATGTCATGTTCGGGGGATTGTTATAGCAATGCCATTTTCAGAGCTTTCGAGGCAATAGAGGAAGAGGTCAGTTCTCATCTAGAGGCTCATTTCAGTCATAGAAGTGCCAACCTTAGCCTATATTCCAGCAGGGCCATCTACAGCAGTATGCCGTGCAGCAGCAATATAGTGCACCACCTGCTGCATCCTACTTGAGACAAACAACCCGCAGGAGACCTTCAGCAGGAGGAAAGGGTCACAAATCGTCCAGTAACACATTCTTTCACAGACTTGATTGTTTACTAAGACCAGTGGAAGAATATCTCATGGGACAAATGGGTTCTGGATATCATCCATCATGGTCACACCCTGGAACTTGTTCAAAAGCCTACTAGAAACTCTCTCTGAAAGTGGTCCTATCAACATCTAGCACTTCATTGTCTGGAAATAACACTTCATATTCACAAAGGGGGTATGTAAGAGGTTGCATATATTCATTGAAATAAGGGATTCTATTTAAATTTCTCAGTCATAAAGAAGAAGTTGAGGAAATAGAGACATGTAAAGGATCTAAGATCTTACAACTCCTAAGCTCTGGAGTTTTTATGACTTCCCTAGATCTTCTCAGTACTTATTTTCACATCCCTATCCATGTGAACCACAGAAAATATTTGAGGTTCGAGGTCACAGGGTGCCATTATTAGTTCAAAGTTCCACCATTCAGACTTCGATCTGGTCTCAGAATTTTCACCAAGTGTATGGCTCTGGTAGCAGCATCCCTAAGAAGAAGCAGTCATCAAGTATTCCAATACTTAGACAACTGTCTCATCAAGGGACCGTCTTTCTGATCTGCAGAAAGGTCTATGATGACTTGTATGAGCCTCTTCAAAGCACTAATGCTTCCTGTAAACAAGGAAGTCTGCTCTGATCTCTCCTAAATGAATTATGTTCCTGGGGGAAAACCTAAATACAGATGTATGTAAAGCATACCCATGAAGGAAAGGAAACACCATAAAATACATCTGGTTTCATCCAGTTAAGGAAAGAAGTTCAAATCTGGCTTGTAGTTCAATTCCTTGCTGGCAATGATGTCTTTGTGCATTCCACTCATTCCAAACTGCTGGCTAGAAATGAGACCACTGCAGTAAGAATTGGATTCTCAATGGGTTCAGGCACAAGGGTCTTTCGAGGACATAATTCAAATTATATCATCCAGGAAGATAGCAATGGCATGGTGGAAGAGAGAAGCCAACATTTCCCCAGACCTGATGCTTCGTTAGAAGAGTGGGGGCACATTTGCAAGACCTAGAAATTCACTGCAATCCTTCGGAAGCCTACATGCACATCAACCTTTTGGAGTTGAAAGTGGTGTTTTCTAGGACTTCAGTCTTTTCTTCCCAGAATAAAAAATTCAAACGTACTGGTACGCACAGACAGTACCACCACTATGTTTCATCTCAATAAGCAAGTTGGAACAAAGTAAAAAGTTTTATCAACACAAGCACAGCAACCTTGGAAATGGGTCCTTCTCCACAAAATTATGTTGAGGGTGGAACATGTTCCAGGTGTCAAAAACAAAGGGGCAGAGTCCCAAAGCAGAACATCAAAAGAATGCCACAAATGGGAATTGAGCCATCACAATTATGAGAAATCTTCTGTGAGTGGGGTATGCCGAATATGGATCTGTTTACCACAGGACAAGAAATGTTGATTGTTTACAAGCAGGTTTCTATAGAAACACTCTTGGTGGATGCATTCCAAGTCACATGGACAGGAATTTGTGCCTATGCTTTCCCTCCATTTCATCAGGTTTCCAGAGTCCTTTGCAAAATGAAACTGGAACCATGTCATTTAATTCTGATAGCTCCGGCATGGCCAAGACAATATTGGTTGACATCCAATGGGCCACACATTCAATTCAGACCAAAATTGTCTCTCTTAATGAACAAGGGACAAGTGGTTCACTCAATGATAAGGTAAGTATGATTCCTCACAACAATGAGTGTGCCTCTCTGAACATTGCTAAAGGAGGTATAGAGATTCTAGAACTAGCTGGGGCGTCTTCTACAAACAAATGCTATAAAGCGAACTGGACTAGACCTACACTCTTTTCAATCTACTCCAGAAAACATACTACCTTATTTACCACATGTAGCACAATCAGGTTTGGTGCATACTTCAATTTAAGTCCATTTGGCAGCAATATTGAGGTTCCGTAGAAGGACAGATATTGATTCCTTGCAGTCTAATAGACTGATAAAGGAGTTCATGAAAGGTTTCTTCAGAGTTTTCCCTCTGATTAAGAAACCAGCAATCACATGGCAGTAGAACACAGTTTTATCTCAATTGATGAATTGTCTGTTTAAACCTATTAATAAAGCAGAACTGAAATATCTTTCATGGAGAATGGCCCTGTTAGCAGCTGTTCCTTTAACCAGAAGAATTGGTGAGATTCAAGCCTTTACAAGCAAAGATCCCTATTTACAATTCAAACACAACAAAGTAACGTAAAGGGCCAATCTTTGCTTTATTCCAAAGGTTCTAACCTCTTTTCATTAAAATGAGCCAGTAGTCTTTAGAACTTTATTCAAAGACCCATCTATCAATGCTGAAAAGGTTTTACTTACTTAGATGTCATAAGATGTCTAAAATGCTATATAGAAAGAGCAAAACCTTTCAGAAGGTCAGACCAGCTGGTCATAGTCTTTGCCTTTCCTAGGGAAGGTTACGCTATTTTAAAAGCAATATAGCTTGCTGGTTTCAGGGGTCATTTCCTACTGTCACTGGAAGGCAGGCCACCATTGTTGACAATGTCAAAGCACTCACTACAGGAAGTGTGGCTTCTACATCTGGAGTATCTTTACCGGATATTTGTAGAGCAGCAACTTGATCTAGTGTGCATACATTTACCAAGCACTACTGTCTGGACTCGACTTCAAAAGCTGACACAACAGTGGGTCAATCGGTTCTACGTCATCTCTTTCGAAGAGGTAAGATTTCAACTTTTTATGGACGATGAGTTATCGTTATACATTTATATTTAATATGTTATTGTCTATGTTGATGCCTATGGTATATTTGAGTGGTTCGCTCTGCCCACCTCCCTTTGTCTTGCTAACTACTGATAGCTACTTGGATTCAAGCATGTGATTCTCTGAAAGATTCAATAATGAAGAAAAAACAAGTTACTGACATGTACACTGTTGTTTTCCAGCATTGACATCTTTCATCGATTCAGATGCAACCCTCCCTCCTCCCCTAGAGGCTTCTCCACTTCTAAATCTCTATCTCTCTCTTAATTTTCAGTACACTTGTATTTGAAATCTGGGATATGGTCGATTGCAGGGGAAGAGTGCTCAAGGAACAGCACTCTGATTGGCTGAGTTTTGGTTCTAGCAAAACAATGTGAAATATTTAACAATATCACTTGGTTTTTGGTATTGCTTTCAATACTTCTCTATGCACTACTTGTGATTATTACAGTGGGACTACCACCATGACGAGGGTGAAGATTCGAGCATGTGAATCTACGCAGGATATCAATATTCAAGAATCACAGTGTGTACAAAATTAATTTATTTTTTATTTGTGAAAGTTAAACAAAACCTAAACATTCTAGTTCTAATCTGGGCCCATTGTTTGCTGTACTTGTGTGAGGTTTTTAAGCTATCACCCCCAAAATAAACATGTAATATAAAACATAACAGGTAAATTAAACTGCTCTGCCTTTGGCCTCATGGTTTATGATATCATCAGAACGCCTAGATGCTGGGGCAACTAAGCACTGAAACTCAGGCACGTCTAAGAATTTTTTTTTTATTTTTTTTATTTAACTTACTTTTCATGAGCCTTTCATTTCAGATCACCTCTTCATTCCATTCCTATGATACTTTTCTATCAGTTTTTTTCTATGTTAACCCTATATCCTCCATTACGTTTGTACATCATTCTGCACCACATGGTCTCTGACATTTCTTGTACACCCTTCCTCTTTTTCCTGCTCCCTTCCCTCATTCAGAACTTGCTTAGTTCACTCCATCAGCAGTTCAGGTTCCATATAACCCTTTTCTGCCCTTGTAACTCTGCCACTTTTCCGTTCTTGTGTGTGGTTGCACCAGTTAGGACATCCCCTTCCTCTTCAGACAGTACCTTCAGTACACACATAGACACATACAAACACACACATGTGTTACTTCAGAGCCTCACTGTAGCAAACGTGAGTTTAATGTGGATCCTTCTTATAAGTAATTCTACCTCCTGTCTGTATTAGGCATGTATGTGAAGAACAAGGGGTGACCCAGTAACTCTGGGACATGGGTAATACGGACATAAAGGAAACAATTGTCTCTTAAGGGGGAAGTGTACACCTCAACTTCCTCGTAAAATAGTAAATAACCATCAACTGATTGGTAGTCCTAGAAACAACACCGTTTTATTCAATTGTTCAACATTAAAATCACATGAAGAAAAAATTTACATGAATAGTGACTGATTAAGGATGCAGTGGTGTTTTATACACATTCCGATACAGAGTGGAATATCCCAAAATACATAAAAACAATGCACTATTATTGTGTCAATGTTTCAACCCTATAGAATTACTTATGCAGGGTTATCATCAGGACGAAGTTTGATGAGCGCCTATGGAGGAGAAACCACGTCATTTGGCTTACAGTAGCTTAGCTTTAACCCCTTAACTGCTGGGCCTTTTCCCCCCCAGTGCTGAGCCCTTTTTTGGCTATTTGGGGTAGTTCGCGCTTAGGCCTTCATAACTTTTTGTCTACATAAGCTAACCACGCCAAATTTGCGTCCTTTTTTTCCAACATCCTAGGGATTCTAATGGTACCCAGAGTTTGTGGTTTCCCCTGGAGGAGACCAAGAAAATAGCCAAAATACAGTGAAAATTTCGTTTTTTCTAAAAAAAATGGGAAAAAAGGGCTGCCGAAGAAGGCTTGTGGTTTTTTTCCCTGAAAATGCCATCAACAAAGGGTTACTGGTGCTGAAATCACTATCTTCCCACCTTTCAGGAACGGGCAGACTTGAATCAGAAAACCACATTTTTCAACACAAATTTGGCATTTTACTGGGACATACCCCATTTTTACTATTTTTGGTGCTTTCAGCCTCCTTCCAGTTAGTGACAGGAATGGGTGTGAAACCAATGCTGGATCCCGGAATGCTAAACATTTCTGAAAACTAGACAAAATTCTGAATTCAGCAAGGGGTCATTTGTGTAGATCCTACAAGGTTTTCCTACAGAAAATAACAGCTGAAATAAAAAAATATTGAAATTGAGCTGAAAACAACAGCCATTTTTCTTTATGTTTTACTCTGTAACTTTTTCCTGCGATGTCAGATTTCCAAAAGCAATATACCGTTTTGTCTGCTGGACTCTTCTGGTTGCGGGGATATAAAGGGCTTATAGGTTCATCAAGAACCCTAGGTATCCAGAGCCAATAAATGAGCTGCACCCTGCAGTTGGTTTTCATTCTATACTGGGTATACAGCAATTCATTTGCTGAAATATGAAAAGTGAAAAATAGGTATCAAGAAAACCTTTGCATTTCCAAAATGGGCTCAAGATAAGGTTATGAGGAGCAGTAGTTATTTTCACATCTCTGAATTCTGGGGTGTCCATACTAGCATGTGAATTGCAGGGCATTTCTCAAATAGACGTCTTTTTTACACACTCTCTTATATTTGGAAGGAAAAAATGTAGAGAAAGATAAGGGGCAATAACACTTGTTTTGCTATTCTATGTTCCCCCAAGTCTCCCGATAAAAATGATACCTCACTTGTGTGGGTAGGCCTAGCGCCCGCAACAGGAACTGCCCCAAAACACAACGTGGACACATCCCATTTTTTTTTACAGAAAACAGAGCTGTTTTTTGCAAAGTGCCTACCTGTAGATTTTGGCCTCTAGCTCAGCCGGCACCTAGGGAAACCTACCAACCCTATGCATTTTTGAAAACTAGAGACCTAGGGGAATCCAAGATGGGGTGACTTGTGGGGCTCTGACCAGGTTCTGTTACCCAGAGTCCTTTGCAAACCTCAAACCGTGGCTAAAAAAACAAGTTTTCCTCACATTTCGGTGACAGAAAGTTCTGGAATCTGAGAGGAGCCACAAATTTCCTTCCACCCAGCGTTCCCCCAAGTCTCCCGATAAAAATGATACCTCACTTGTGTGGGTAGGCCTGGCGCCCGCGACAGGAAATGCCCCAAAACACAACGTGGACACATCACATTTTTTGACAGAATACAGAGCTGTTTTTTGCAAAGTGCCTACCTGTAGATTTTGGCCTCTAGCTCAGCCGGCACATAGGGAAACCTACCAAACCTGTGCATTTTTGAAAACTAGAGACCTAGGGGAATCCAAGATGGGGTGACTTGTGGGGCTCTGACCAGGTTCTGTTACCCAGAATCCTTTGCAAACCTCAAAAAGTGGCTAAAAAAAAAACAAGTTTTCCTCACATTTCGGTGACAGAAAGTTCTGGAATCTGAGAGGAGCCACAAATTTCCTTCCACCCAGCGTTCCCCCAAGTCTCCCGATAAAAATGATACCTCACTTGTGAGGGTAGGCCTAGCACCCGCGACAGGAAATGCCCCAAAACACAACGTGGACACATCCCATTTTTTGACAGAAAACACAGCTGTTTTTTCCAAAGTGCCTACCTGTAGATTTTGGCCTCTAGCTCAGCCGGCACACAGGGAAACCTACCAAACCTGTGCATTTTGTAAAACTAGAGACCTAGGGGAATCCAAGATGGGGTGACTTGTGGGGCTCTGACCAGGTTCTGTTACCCAGAATCCTTTGCAAACCCCAAAAAGTGGCTAATAAAACAAGTTTTCCTCACATTATGGTGACAGAAAGTTCTGGAATCTGAGAGGAGCCACACATTTCCTTCCACCCAGCGTTCCCCCAAGTCTCCCGATAAAAATGATACCTCACTTGTGTGGGTAGGCCTAGCGCCCGCGACAGGAAATGGCCCAAAACACAACATGGACACATCACATTTTTTGACAGAATACAGAGCTGATTTTTGCAAAGTGCCTACCTGTAGATTTTGGCCTCTAGCTCTGCCAGCACATAGGGAAACATACCAAACCTGTGCATTTTTGAAAACTAGAGACCTAGGGGAATCCAAGATGGGGTGACTTGTGGGGCTCTAACCAGGTTCTGTTACCCAGAATCCTTTGCAAACCTCAAACCGTGGCTAAAAAAACAAGTTTTCCTCACATTTCGGTGACAGAAAGTTCTGGAATCTGAGAGGAGCCACAAATTTCCTTACACCCAGCGTTCCCCCAAGTCTCCCGATAAAAATGATACCTCACTTGTGTGGGTAGGCCTAGCGCCCGCGACAGGAAAAGCCCTAAAACACAACATGGACACATCACATTTTTTGACAGAATACAGAGCTGTTTTTTGCAAAGTGCCTACCTGTAGATTTTGGCCTCTAGCTCAGCCCGCACATAGGGAAACCTACCAAACCTGTGCATTTTTGAAAACTAGAGACCTAGGGGAATCCAAGATGGGGTGACTTGTGGTGCTCTGACCAGGTTCTGTTACCCAGAATCCTTTGCAAACCTCAAAAAGTGGCTAATAAAACAAGTTTTCCTCACATTATGGTGACAGAAAGTTCTGGAATCTGAGAGGAGCCACAAATTTCCTTCCACCCAGAGTTCCCCCAAGTCTCCTGATAAAAATGATACTTCACTTGTGTGGGTAGGCCTAACGCCCGCAACAGGAAATGCCCCAAAACACAACGTGGACACATCAATTTTTTTCAATGAAAACAGTGCCTACCTGTGGATTTTGGCCTCTAGCTCAGCCAGCACCTGGGGAATCCTAGCAAACCAGCACATTTTTGAAAACTAGAAACCCAGGGGAATCCAAGATGAGGTGACTTGTGGGGCTCTGACCAGGTTCTGTTACCCAGACTCCTTTGCAAACCTCAAAATGTGGCTAAAATAACACGTGTTCCTCACATTTCGGTGACAGAAATTTCTGGAATCTGAGAGGAGCCACAAATTTCCTTCCACCCAGTGTTCCCCCAAGTCTCCCGATAAATATGATACCTCACTTGTGTGGGTAGGCCTGGGGCCCGCGACAGGAATAGATCACACAACGGTCAATGTTGGTCCTTACGTGAGGCAGCTGTTGACCCTGGGGTGATCCATTCCTGACGCAGGCACTAGGTGTAGGCACTCAAGTGGGGTAGTGTTTTTATCAGGACAGGTGAGGAGTCACTGGGTGGTAGGAATTTTGTGGATCCCAGCATATTCCTGTAGTTTGTGTGACAGAAATGCAAGAAAAATAGAGTTTTTATTAAACTTTTCAGCTTTGCAGGGTATTCTGGGTAAGAAAACTTTGGGGACTCCACACAAGTCACACCTCTGTGGACTCCCCTGAATGTCTAGTTTCCAGAAATGTTTGGGTTTAGTGTGTTTCTCTATATGGCCGCCGAATCCAGGACCAAAAACACAGGTGCCTGCCTTACAAAACCAGTTTGTTTTGCCATAGATAATTTTGATGTCTCCACAATACGATTTGGGTGGTGGAATTTGGGGCTGAACTAAATTGGGGAGCTCCCAAGAGAGCACTCTCTCTCTCTCTCTGCTTGACGCCGCATTCACCTGCTATCTGGGTTGGGCTAACCCACTATTACCCAGTTGCACAAACAGCTTGCAAAGGGACAGCAGGACTGTCCTCATCACCTCCCTCATAATGTACTGGAAGAGGAGTTATCGAATGGGACTCCTCCGACTGAAAAATCACTCCCAGAGTCTGCGCCAATGTCCTATCCCTCAGATGCTGTCTCAGTATCTGATATCTCAGTCTCTGATCCTATGTCAGAGCGGTCCTCTATAACCCAAGTGCAGGCAGGAGTCATCCATCAAGATGCCATCTCTGCTATTGGCTAAACTGTTGCTCTAAAACACTAGCCTACGTAGACAGTCACAAAATCGATGGTGTGTGTGAGATACGTGCAACAGTAGAGGCCACCTTACCTGCGCATCTTCCCTCAATCAGCACGTTCTTTCAAGACACTCAAAAAACACCTTGTCACATACCATTCGTCACAGTCTTTAGCACCTCCTGCGCCCAGTCCAACAATCATTATTGGTGCTCCCACTCCCTCCTCCTAGGATTCCCTTATTACCACCCAGCAAAAGTGCCCTTCATCTCTCCATAGCCGCCCTCCACCCCGCACATACATTTCATTGGTATTATAGCGCAGGTAATGGCTGACTTTATTAATGTACTCAGCTATTTACATAAAATACAGATTTGCTCTTTGCAGTAGGCATATAAACCTTCTGCGCTTCTTTATGGCACTAAAACTGCCACTAGACAAGTCTGACCCTTTTCCCCCCAGGGAAACCACACACATATTGACAAAAGTGATATATATATGACAGCCAACCACCTGAAACTCAACTCAAGCAAAACCGAAATAATCCTCTTTGGCCCACACAAAAACACCTGGGACCCCTCATGGTGGCCCACCACGCTAGGCCCTGCACCCACCCCCGCCAACCATGCACGCAACCTCGGCATCATCCTAGACTCCTCCCTCTCGATGACCCAACAAATCAACGCTCTCACCTCCTCATGCTTCAACACACTCCGTATACTGAAAAAAACATTCAAATGGATCCCCATAGAGACCAGAAAAACTGTCACTCACGCACTCATCAGCAGTAGACTTGATTACGGAAACGCCGGCACCACTCTAAAACTCAAGCGCAAACTACACGCATCCAGAACTCAGCAGCACGACTCATCCTCGACCTCCCCGGACACAAACACATCTCTCCACACCTCAAATCCCTCCACTGGCTCCCCATTGACAAAAGGATCACCTTCAAGATCCTCATCCTCTCACACAAATCACTCCACAACACAGGCCCTGCCTACCTCAACGAGAGTCACCTTCCACACCCCTACACGAAACCTCCGCTCAGCTCACCTCTCTCTCGCCTCTGTCCCCCACATCAAACACACCACCACCGGGGGCAGATCCTTCTCCTACCTTGCACCCAAAACCTGGAACGCCCTCCCAACCCACCTTCGCAAGACCCAAAACCTACTTCTTTTCAGGAAGGGCCTCAAAACCTGGCTTTTCGAACAGTGAACCTCCCAGCCCCTTTCCCTCCCCCCCCCCCCAGCGCCTTGAGACCCTCACAGGTGAGTAGCGCGCTTTATAAATCTCTTTGATTGATTGATATTTATAGATCTATCTATATATATATATATATATATCTACATAGA
Source organism: Pleurodeles waltl (assembly GCF_031143425.1). NCBI lineage: Eukaryota > Metazoa > Chordata > Amphibia > Caudata > Salamandridae > Pleurodeles > Pleurodeles waltl. The sequence continues at coordinate 227,078,771 of NC_090451.1, forward strand.
TATATCTATATATATATATATATAGTTCTACATATAGTTCTATTTTTTTTTAGTTGTTGTATGGTTCCTTGGGGGCCAAAATGGCCCCCAGGGAAACCCTACAACATCTAAAAAAAAAATATTGCCCCCACAGGGGGTCACCCTGCCCACAGGCGACCCCCTGTCTTTTTATTTTATTCTTTTTTTTTTTTTAAATAAAATTTCCCCTGGGGGGGTGCGATTGCGCCCCCCCCCCCACCCCCGGGGGCACCTACCTTTTTTTTTTTTTAATAAAATATGCCCCCGGGGGGGGGGGGGGCGGCCCGTTTTTTGAGGGGGCCGACCCCCCCAAGTGAAATCCCTGGTGTCTAGTGGTGCTTCCTGGCGCTCGGGGGCCAGGAAACAGTTTCAGAAGGCCTCGTAAGAAAGTGGAGACTCTCCCCTTTCTTACGAGGCCTTCCCGAATGTGGGGAAGGCCGTTTTCCCCATCGAAGCAAGAAGCGGCCGCAAGGCTGCTTCCTGCTTTGATGGGGAAAACTCCTTTGTAACGTCAGCACGCCTCGCGGCGCGCTGACGTCACAAAGGGGCAGGTGGGGGGCGGGGGGAGACACGGAAGCTTCCGTGTCTCCCGGGGAATAGAAAAAAAAATAAAAAAATCCTCGGGTGCGACGCACCAGAGGATTTATTAATACCCTTCCTGGTGTCGGCCACTGATTGTGACCCGCACCAGGGAGGGAGTGTGGGCGTCGGCCAGTGGCCGACGCCCGCACTAAAAAGGTTAATAAATAATGTGATTGGAGCGACAAGTGACCTACCCATTGAATGATATTCATATAATAAATGTCAACTAGTACATTTTAGAATGGTTCTGCCTCATCTGTTGGATACAAGTCGGTATGATGGTGTCCAGGTCTAAAGTAGGAAAAACATGAATTAGACACTAGACATGGCAGAGTCTCCAAACACAATTATTTGTTTAAAATACTCAGCTGTCGGGACTCACCTAGTATGCATGGCACCCTTCAATTGAGTGTGATTTCTCTGGAAGTTCTATGCGAGGAGTCTGTGTTATTTGAACCCGGGATGTGTCTTAATGGTGAAACTAGAAAACGGAGCGGAAGGGCATTAATGAATGAGAGTGCCCTACCTCAATAGTGTGAGCAGATTTGATGTGCAAGGGATGAGAACTCACCTAGTAATATGGGAGACACCATAGAAATGGAGTGTGCCTCCAACACTGTGTTTCAGCAGTACCACAGAGGATGGAAACCAATAATAGGATTGGTGAAAAGAGACAAACACTGTGTTAGCCATCTGATAAAACAACTTACTGGTTTAGAAAAGGCGAAAATGTTCTAAGATGCAGGAAGAATGAAGATTTAACAGGTACCCCTGCTCCCTAGTGTCAGCTCCCAAAGGGCAAACAACTTCTCCTAAATCTAGCACAAATGGGTGGAATTATAACTAAAAACGACATGCCCAGGCAATCAAATGTTATTAGATTTAATAAAACAATAATTTACATCAGCACATACTATTCTACTCTGAGGGACTAACAAACAAAGGACATACCACTTACCCCAATCTAAATGCTCACTGCCAAAAATCAAATTGAGCTGATAAGCAAACAAAAACATGTCTAGTAACGTGAGGTAGAGTCTTGCTGTCATCAAGTAGCCAAGTGAATCCAAGTGGCTTACTGATTACTCAGCGCAGGCACACACGTCCACTTACAGAGGTGAGCTTGGGTGAGTGTGCTCAGAGTGCTATTTATATGGCGGTTTCAAGTAGGGGTGCATCACGTGTTGCGGCAAGATGTATTGCTCTTGGAGGAAACTATGAAACACATCTATTCCACTGTGAAATGGTGCAATAGCGCTTGGGTTGAATTTAAAAAAGGATAATTTAAATACTAAATTGCAGCATGAAGTCGTTCAATTAGCATGAGAACTACAGTGAAAATGGAAAAAATCTTAAATGCTGACTGCGTCTCTGGATCTGTATGACAGTGTGCGGCTAAATAAATTGCTCTTGGAGGAAAACTCTAAAACAAATCTAGTCCACTGTGAAATGCTGCAATAGAGCTCAAGTACAATTTAAAAAAAAGGGAGTAAATGCAATACTAAAATTCAGCAAAAAAATAGTTCAAGGGGATTAAGAACAACAGTAGAACTGGGAAAAATCCTGGGTGACTAATGAGGATACTCTGGGAAGCTACAGAGTAATCCTAACAAAACAAAAGACAGATTAATTGAAAAGACTCAGACGTGCGTGTGCTCGGCCTGATGGTCTTAATATGGTAAATAGGAACCAACCATGGTTCTGAACCTCATTAGGTAAGACACGAGGTAAAGCTATTGTGAACCTAGTGAAAAACATTGCTTATTTTAAACATCAGTGCTTATTTTAAACACAGTATGTTGTAATAAAACCACTCTACAGGATTATAGATGGTAAATTCAATGAAAGGCCTCTTGTCTCCAATCTCCAATCTTCCACTGTATTGAGCCCATGTGTGATGGAGTCCACCTTGTCAGTCCAATGCAGTAGTTTGGCAATGTCATATCCACGGGGGCCCAAAGTCACATATTCTATTACCAGCTTATAGATTCTGATGTGTGTCACACATGTTGGTAATGTTGCACCAAAGGTACACCAGCGACTCCACATTTGATCCTGCTGTGGTACCAGAGATTAGGCTTTTGATTTTTTTGTGTAGTTTGACCGATGTAGATGAGGTCACAGGGACACGATATTGCATTAATTACATTGGTGGTATTGCAGTTAGTGAAAGAAGTCAAAATTAAATTCACATTAAATATACAAACACGATTTTATTCAAACAGTATCTACAAGCCATGCAGTGGCCAAACTTGGAGTGGCCTACAAGTGGTGCTAGACCTCACTGGTAGTTTAATGTGATTTTGGGGAGGCGGACCAGGGCATCTTTAAGATTATGGCCACAACATTCTTTTTTCAGACTTTTTTATTGTTGTGGGAGAGGGGTGGGCCTGTTGTGGGTGGTGAGGGTGTGTTTAGTTTTTGATGTTAAGTAAAGGAAAAATAATTCTAATCTACTTTATCTCTGAAGAGTTTTTTTGTGTTTTACTTTACTTTGCAATGATGTCTTTTCATGCAGCCTGTCTTTTTAATCTACTTCTCAAAGTGTGTGCCAGTTAGTTATAGTTAGTTATACCATAGTCCTACTACCCTTTGTAACGATGTTCACCATTACGAGCGTATGCTGGAATTCCCTATAATGGCTACAGAAACCAAGATAGACAGTTACTTATCTCATCTGCTGTAGAAGTTAGTTACGTACTAACTAAACCAGTTCACTTTACTCCATGGTTCTCTTACTTGAATAGATAAAGTGATGACTAGTGTCTGCTCCCTCTATCAATCTTGCAACAGCTTATTGGTGGCTTTCCCAAGGTGCCTTCTTTATGGTGGTGTGCTAACATGGAAAGCATCATAACAACCAAGGTTCCAATCCCACCTAGGAGATTTCCAACTGTAGGATTAATCACAAGGATCATCCATCACAGGCAACTAATTTGAAAGAAAAACACAGTGTTAGTGGGTTATACATATACAATTATAATATAGCTTTACAAAGACTGAGGACAGACTACTACCATTGTGACACATCAAAGAATACCACGTATTATAACAAAGAATAGCAATAGTAAATCATTTTAAGCAACGGTCGGCATGGAATTTAATGAAAAGCAAAGTTACGAAATCCTCAAGTCAGGAAAAGTGTAATCAAAGTCTGTACCCTAGAGTAAACAAGGTTAGGCATGTACACTTGAATGATGATGTTGACTTTGAGGAAATATGTTCTTATATGTGGTTAGGAAGTGGGGCTGGTGTGGGCTACTGCACAGGTAATAGAAGATCCCACAGTGAGATGCTGTCACATTTAACTACAACCGCCCCACCAAGTGTGTGATCTATTTGGTGTTAATTAAGTGATTCCTCAATAAATCACGCAGCCCAGTGGAAGAGCGTTAGGGTTTTGATGAATGGATGGGAATGGGGATTTGGGGAAAGGTGTGAAAAAGACAAACACAACACAAGAACAATATTCATCAGGGTGATGAGCAGCACATCATCATCAATCTGTTGTGGAAGGAATCGAAAGCATGAGTATGGCACAGTTCAGTTAAATGCATTGCAAATAGTTCTAATGGGACGGCCCTGTTGAGTGATGCAAAAAAAGGATAGGCATGCGAGGGAGGCAGGTATTGTCTCCAATGTCCTGAAGGAATTATGGGGGCTTCTTCACTGCTCACTTGTCAAACTCAAATTCAACCATACATGTGACTAAAAAAATGGTGGAGCAGCTTAAATCAGACACAAACATAATGTTCTTCTAGCTAATATTTTGTGCAAAGAAAGACGTTCAATGCTAAATTATAAAAAAATGTGTAGGGTGGCACTGGCATACTCAATCAGGGAAGTAGAGTTTGTCCTCAAACTCAGGTGGTTCGACCAGACATTGATCCTCATCCCTCCTCATGCTGTTTCAGGAACGGTGTAATTGTGTAGTTTGAAGTGTTGATTCATTTTGATCAGGGTCAATCTTCTCATGTTTTGAAGTGAGAGACTGGTTCTTCTCACTGTGACAGCTGCGGCAGCTGCACTGAACCCATGCTGAGCAGACACACTGGCTACAGTACAAACCCGATACTTTATTGCCAGCCTACTGAGCTACGGTCATTGGCTCATCTTCCCACACCAATGGGTTTTGATCCACATAGACCTCTCTTGGGTCATCCAGATACTCCTTGAACATCCTCTGAATGGTCATTGGTGCTGCCACTTACTTCATCTCTTTTGCCTTTGCATGTGCACTGGACTTAATACCTGTCACTTGAAACAAGGCCAATGCAGAGGTTGGGCCTGATTCTTCTGTTGCTGTACTTGCCACTCTTCTTGTTGCTGGTGTTGGCTGTTGTGAACAATAGTGCCCTCTCTGGAAGGTGAAGGCGGCACTCCAGAACTGCAGAGTGGGACTCTAATTTCATGGCATTCTTCTTCCAGGTCTCTGGCTTGCTCAACAATCCGCCTCTTGTATTTTGAAACAGACCCTTCAGAAAAAGGAATGAAAGTGGGAAGAATATGTTTTGTAGCATTGATCAAGTAGTGTGGCACAGAAGTACTCTTTCAACAACATGATGTCATGATGCATTACAAGCCAAGCAAAGGATTAAGGGCCAGATGTAGGAATGCAAATTTTGCGAGTCGAAAATAGCGACTCCATGCGAATCGCTATTTTTGACTCGCAAAACGATATTCTAGTAAAACTCGCTATTCCAAATAGCGAATCGCAGCAGAGTCGCACCGCATTTTGCAACCTTGCTTTTAGCGAGGTCGTAATTTGCAACCTCGCAAAAATCAAGGTCGCAAATTGCACGAAGGGTGTGGTCCGGTGTTGCAAATTGCGAATCACATCAGAACCAGGAAGTAACCACATGGAACAGGGAGGAGGGAAGAGCCCACCCAGCCCAAACTGCAGAGCCACACCCAGGTGAGAGGAGCTGCAGCAACAATGGCTACACAGGACAAGGAGACACCCAGTGGAGGCAGAAAACGCAAACATTTTCTGACAAGGAGTTGGAGGTGCTGACCGAGGAGTGCTGCCTGCACCATGAAGAATGATTTGGCAAGGCAGCAATGAGTGTCCCTGACACCCCAAAGAAGAAGATCTGGCAGTATATCCAGAACAAGATCAATGCCATTGGTGTCAGCCACCGCACCCTGGATGAAATCCGCAAAAGGTGGTATGACCTTCGCTCCAGGACTAAGGAGAGGGTGGCGGAGCATATAAGGGAGATGCATGGCACTGGAGGAGGGCCATCTCCTGTTCCACCCCCTACAGCAATCGAAAGCATGGTGGAGACAACTCTTGAGCCGGAGGCTGTACTGGGCATTGGAGACGTAGACAGTTCTGCACCAGGAACATCAAAAAGTAAGTACTAAAATAAATGCATTTACACCTGCATATGCACTATGCACACAATCCCAGTACACATCAGCAGGCACATCCAGAGTAGCTCCATTCACAGTTTTTCAACCTATAGAATAGTGCATTATGGGCAATGTAGTACAGTAGTCAAAATATAGGCAAATGTTTATTTTGAGGCATCAAACATATGTGCAATACTAACAGTGTATCCCCTATGTCCCACAGGTCTCCCACAAGGCCCCCCCATCAGCGCCACTGTGCAGGGAGAAGAACATGACACACACACACAGGAGGAGGCTGCCACAGACACCGCAGGGGAGTGCAGGACAACACCACCCGTGGAATTGGCACAGGAGACCATGGACGATCCTGCTCTGGGTATGGAGGCAGCCATTGGGACACCAGGGCCAATGCCTAGGGAAAGGCAAACACATGGATCATCAGGGGCAGTGCATAGACGACGACGCACAATGCAGTCTGTGCATAGGGAGGATATGTCCGATTAAGAATTTGTGGGAATTGAGGCATCCTTATTGCAGAGTCAGCGCCTGCAAAATAGACAAATGAGGTTAATGAACCGTAACCTCTCAAGACTGCAGACCACTATCACGCTTGGGCTGGCAAATGTGGACAACCAGTTCACAACAATGAACACTCACTTGGGTAACCTGACTACCTCCATAGACAATTTGGCCAGGGAACTGGTGGCTGACAGGGCACAGGCACGGCGCAGGGAGCGCAATACTGCTGCCTGTTTAGACAGAATAGGTGTGTCCATAGGGTGCCTGGCAACCAATACAACCTGCCTGTCAAGGTGCACTGTCAGCCTGCAAGTGGAACTGAATCATTTTGCAGGAGATGTGGCACGAGGACTTGGCCGCATCAGCCATGTGGTGGATCTGCTGGAGACCAGACAGGCTGCAAGGGTCATTGGGGATACCCCGCAGGACAGTGAAGAGGGCTCCACTGTGAGTAGTGTGTCTGCCATTGATGCATGTGTGTTGTGGAGTAGGAGTGCATGGCAGGGCTAAGGAGACCAAGCTGGAGTGAGCCATGGTGGCTGCAGTCGTAGGAGGCTGTGAGCTACTGACACGTACTGTTACAGAGGCACATGGACATAATGTGTCAGATTAGACTTGTTTTTTTCCATACTGTAGTATAGTTCACAATGATTTCAACATTATAGTCCTGCAATAAAAGGGTTAGTTTGTTTGACTACACAACTGGGCTATATGTGTCTTACATTAGTGAGTGTTTTCACGGTTGCTACGTACCTGCCAAAGTAGTGGGTTACAATGTGCTTCCGTCTCTGTCAGCCCTCCATTGCGATGCTTCTATCCCCAGGCTGTCGGTGTGGTAGCTCTTGCTCCTCATCCTCCATATCTGTGTCTTCAGGGGTGAGATATAGCCCACGTCTGGTGGCAATGTTGTGTAGGATGGTACAGGTGGCAACTATCTTGCATGCTGTTTCTGGGGCATACTGAAGTGCTCCTCCACTTTTGTGGAGGCATCAGAATCTTGACTTCAACAAACCAAATAACCTCTCGACTACAGTTCTGGTCCGCCGATGTGCAATGTTGTATCGCCTCTCATTCTGATTGCCAGGTGTTAGGTATGGGGTGAGTATCCATGGTCTCAGGCCATATGCACTGTCACCTGTTTGACAAAAGAGGCAAATTTAGCAGGGCATCACAGGGTTACGCAGTGACCTGTATGTAAGGCTTCAGAGTGCACTCGCCAGTACCTAATAAATATCCTTCTCCAAACTCACCACGTTCTAGGCGTTGGTGTATCCCACTGTGCCTGAATATGTATGCATCATGTATACTCCCTGGATATTTAGCCACGATGTCAGTAATGACATTATGGGCGTCACATACCACCTGGGTGTTTAGTGAGTGGGTACATTTCCTATTGCGGAACACATATTCCAGATTTGCTGGTGGGCAAATTGGTATATGTGTCCTGTCCACACCCCCTATTACATGGGGAAAGTTGTCAATTCTGTAGAAGTCCAACTTGGTGCTGTTCATTTCTGCCTCATTTCTGGGAAGGTATATCTATCTGGACATGTGTGCGAGTATGGCATCTAGGAAACGTCTGAAGAATCGTTGAGAGTGCACTTTGGGATACCCCACCTGCCACAGCAATCACCCCCTGATAGCTACCTGAGGCCAAGAGGTGCAGTGAGCATAGCACTTGCACATGTGTGGGGATGGCGCTGCCGCGCATTGTCTGGCGTTCAAGCTGAGGTTTCAGCAGTTCAATTATCTCTAAGATAACAGCGCTGCTCAGTCTGTATTTATCATAAATCTCCTCAGTTTGTTGAAATAGTGTGTGCCTGGTTTGGTATATCCTCTCCTGTCTCTGCCTCCTCCTCCTCTGCTGGGCAGCCTGGACTCTCCTCCTCCTTGCAATCACGTATAGTGCAGCCATTTTGAGTAGCCCAGATGCCTTCTGGGTCTCCTTTTATACTTTGTTTCTGGTTACCACCTGCTCTGAACCAGTGGTAATCTGGGTGTGCAAAACAGGCTTTTTGCCACTAGTCGCAATTTGCGACTGGCTTTTGCATACGGTTTGCGACACGCATTTTGCGACTTCCTAATTGCGGGTCGCAAAATCAGGTCGCAATTTTTGCGAGTCGGTAATGGGTCGCATCGCTATTTGGTACTCCGAAATGGGATTTGAACATCCCATTTCGCATTTTGCACGGGTCGCAAATAGCACTGCGAGTCGTTTGCGACTCGCAAACATTTGCTACATCTGGCCCTTAGTCCTCAACCAAGGCATGCGCGTCTGGGTTTTTGTTCACCCTGTGACTGCTTACCTTTCAGACATCTTACTGTAGCAGATGCAACAACGGGATAGCTGGGCCCATCGTGTTGTCCTCCCTGCTAACGTCCATGTGAAAACCTCAAAAGGGAGTAGCATCTGTGTCAGACATTTGACTACGCCCCATTTGTCCGCATCAATGGTCATAGCTTTCACAATTGCATCCCCTCGTCTTTGAATGACATAGTCATTGATCTATCTCTACTGCTCAGACAGACGTTGCAACATGTAATAGGTTGAGTTCCATTGTGTTGGCATCTCTTGTATCAGGGCTTAAACTGGTACTCTATTAGCATGCTGAATAATCCGCAACAGCTTTGGGCTGAAATGAGTTGAGATTGTTCTTCAGGTGATCAGTATGTTGCTATGTTTTCTCTTTTAGAAACTCTTGCACAACTAGGTTCATGCAGTGCACCAAACATGGGACCCTGAAATAGCCACCGTCTGCCATGGCCTTGAATATATTACTGCGAATGTCGATGGCAACAAATCCAGTGTGGAGACCTCTGGGTCACAGCAATTCAGACACCTACCATGTTTGCAACTGTATGTGATTTCTCCATGGTGAATGCTAGTAATGGGGTCTCTTGTTGGCAGTCAGATCGCACTCTGTCCAAGCAGGGACCCTCTCTCTATTCAGGGCAATAGAGATACACACTTGGATAACCCCTGGTCACACCCTTGGTAGCTTGGCATAAGCAGTCAGGCTTAGCCCAAAAGCAATGTGTAAAGTATTTGTACACCACACATAGTAGCACAGTGAAAATACCACAAAAGGACACAACACCAGGCTAGAAAATTGCCAATATTTATCTGAGCAAAACAAGACCAAAACTTTAAAAGTTCAACATACACAGGTCAAGTTATGATTTTTTAAAGATTAAACTTCAAGATAGTGCTTAGAGACACAAGTGGTTCGATTTGGTGATATGATGTCGTCGTGACAGAGTTGTTCCCAACAATCCAGCGCTAATGGTGCCAGTCACGGAGTCACACGGACCCCCAGGTACAGTACCTTGTGTAAATGAGGAAACAAGCCAACGTACAGAGTCGGGGATTGAGGCATCACTAGATTTGGTGTGGAGTCGGTTCCGGTGCTGCAGAGCGAAGGAGTAGAGGTGTCGGTGCGAGGCATTGGGTCCTTGCTGTGGAGGTGAGGCAGCCTCAGTGCGAAGCGTTGGATCTGCACACTTACGATGGGGTTGATATCTGGCAGTCACGGACATCGTTTACACGCACTTCGGAACTCCCGGAGTTGTGTACTTGAGCAAGGCTGCAGCGGCGTTGGGCCTGCGGGTCATTGCACTCCAGCAAGGACCACGGCTACAGTTGCAGGCGGCGACACAGAATACAGCTGTAGCAGCAGTCCATAGTCATCCAAAGTCTGTGCACTTGGTTCTTCTTGGTTTTTCACCAGCTTCTCCTGTCAAAGGCCAGGGAATGGATAGGCCACCACTTGGCAGGGCAGGAAACTCAGCAGAGAGTCAAGGTGCTGGTAGAGGATGTCTTTGATGGCCCTGAGACTTCAGAACAGGGGGCAAGCTCAGTCCAAGCCCTTGGAGATACCTTTCAAGCAGGAATATACCACAATGTCCAGTCTTTGTCCCCTTTCTCAGGCAGAAGCAGCAACTGCAGGATAGCCCAACAAAACACAGTCGCAGGCAGGGGCAGCACGTCTCCTTCAGATCTTCAGCTCTTCCCCTGACAGAGGTTCCTCTTGAATCCTTGAAGTGATCTGAAGTCTGGAGTTTTGGGTCCAATACTTATACCCCCTTCTGCCTTTGAAGTTGCCCGACTTCAAAGGAAAGTCTCTGTTGTTCACAAGATCCTGCCTGGCTCCAGACACACACCAGGGGGCTGGAGACTGCTTTGTGTGTTGCCAGGCACAGCCCTTTCAGGTGTAAGTGACCCCTTCTCCTCCAGCCTAGCCCAGATGACTCATCAGGATGCAGGTTACACCCCAGCACCCCTTGTGTCACTGTCTAGTGGAGATGCACAAGCAGCCTAGGTTTCAGTCTGACCCAGACAAGGATTCCACAGACAGGCAGTCACAGAATGGTTTAAGCAAGAAAATGCCTTAGTGGGTCAGTGCCAATGCCTGAAGAAGAACTGGAGATATGTGGGTGTGTCATTGATTGCTTCTCTGCAGTGCATATTTCTGCTGCGGTAGCGGTTGGTGAAGGTCTCAGCTGAGGTTTCACAATTATGGGAGCTGACAATGCTACCTGTACCACATCCCTTGGAGCAGGTTAAATAGGAGGACTAATGTTGGACTCTGCTGTGCCAGCTTCCACAATGACTGGCTCTCCGTCATCATCCTCATCATCCCCTTCATAATTCTAAGGTGTTCAGGAACTTTTCTTTTCCCTTGCATCTCCTGGTGTCTCTCTGACAATGCCAGGGTCCACTCCATGTCCACATCATCATCATCAGAAGTGGTGCTTGAAGAAGATGGTGGAGTACCCTTCCTTTTCCATGCTGGACATCTGGTAGCCAGTGATTCTGAAAGAGGAGGTTCTTGTTCGGCAGGAAGCTCAGCCTCTCCTGTTCTGCTCTAACTTCAGGACAATCTACTATTTCTGGCTATATCTGCTGTCCAATTTGCTGTTTCCTGTGAAGCCTGTGTGCTACTTTGCAAAAGGGACAAGATCCAATTCAAAGGTACTTGTTGTTGTCTCCATGATTGCAGTGGTTGCCTCACTGACAGACCTGGGCTTAGGCTTAGGTTGGGCTTGTGCTGTTGATGTAAAAATGGTACTCCCAGGTTCCTCCCTGGAGGCAGGTGCAGCAGACACACGTCTCCCAAAAAAGGTTGTAGTCGGCACGCTAGTGCCAGAAAGCTGCTTCTTCTCACTGGCCACTTTCTTGGCAGCATCTTTTTTGGGATCATCTTGATGCTCTCAGTTGACAGTGGCAGTAAGGTGCACAAGCGGAAGAGATTGGAGGACTGACAACACATTTTTTTTTTGCAGGCCTTATGTATGGCAGTGCTGTGGGTGATGTCTTTTCTTCTCTTGTGCACCTAAAAGCAAAGAAGCAAGAAAAGCTTTTAGTGAAATGTGACATTGTTGCAGTTTGAATTAGTACAGACAAAGACAATATAATTTACTGGGGTTGGTTACCTAGGTAATAATTAACAGCAATTTATCCAACCATTAGTCAAACCACACCACTATACCATAGAATTTAATTTCCAATCAGGCATACAGATATAGCTGTTTGCTTTATATGCATCTATTTTAAAGGACACACCTGTGACAGTCAGGGAGGTCCATGGGTAAATGGAATAATCCTTAAAAAATGAAGGTTAGTGTGCACCTATTGAAGGCAAGGTGGTATGCGGAAATGAAATAATCATTAAAAAATGAATGATCCTGATGCATCTGCAGTGGACCTACTCTACGGAAGGCAGTGTGTCCAGGAGGAAATGCAATTATACCTAAAAAAATGAATGCTGTTTTGCAGCTCCTAACCTATGGTGGATGGATCGAAGTAATATGCAAAAAAAAGAATAAAAACAAAAATTTAAATAAAACAATTAAAATAAAAAATAAACAGATTCAAATATAACATTAAAATAAACAAATTAAAAAGAAAACAAAATACAAAAATTAAATACAAAAATTAAATTCAAAAATAATGAATTCCTGATGTTTGTATGGGAGTGTGAGAAACATATTGTGAGGATGAAAAATGCAAAACAATGCATGTAATATAAAGCACTGTTTATCATCATATTCATTATATACATGTACTAAAATGATACTCAAGCATAATATTAAACTGATGATGTCACATCCATGCAAGCCTGTGGCAAAACCATACAGCCTGGATGCACAAAATGGGCACCAACCACATGGTCAAACAACAGCAGTGAGCAAGGAGGCATGGAGAACAAAGGTCACATGCAAGTCTATGACTAAGGCACACTGGCCTAGTATACAAAATGGCCTTCGACCACATGGTCAAACAACAACAACGAGCAAGGAGGCAATAAAAGCAAAGAACACATACAGGTCTATGGCAAAGGCACACTGGCTGGATGCACTAAATGGCTGCCAGTCACCTGGTCAAACAACAACAGAGCGCAAGGAGGCATGGAGAACAAAGAACACATCTAGGCCTATGGCAAAGACACACTGGCTGAGTACACAAAATGGCTTCCGACCACATGGTCAAACAACAACAGCGAGCAAGGAGGCATGGAGAACAAAGAACACATTCAAGCCTATTGCAAAAGCATTCTGTCTGAATGCACAAAGTGGACGCCGGCCATATGGTCAAACATCAACAGTGAGGAAGGAGTCATGGAGAATAAAGACACATGCAAGCCTATTGCATGAGTACACTGGCTGGATGCACACAATGTCCTCCATCAACAACAGCGAGCAAGTAGGCATAGGGAACAAAGAACACATGCAAGCCTACGGCAAAAGCACACTGGCTGGATGTACACAATGGCTGCCAGCAACTTGGTCAAATAGCAGCAAGCAAGGAGGCATGGAGAACAAAGACATATGGATCCTGTGGCGAAAGCCCTTTGGCTGGGTACACAAAATAGCCTGTGACCACATGGTCAAACAGCAACAGCGAGCAAAGAGGCATAGAAAACAAAGGACACATACAAGCATATGGCAAAAAGCACACTGGATGGCTGCACAAAATGCCCACCAGCCACATGATCAAACAACAACGAGCATGGAAGCATGGGGAGCAAAGAACACCTTCAGGCATATGGACATAGACTACACAAAATAAATGGGGCCATTTGTCAAATACACACTCACAGACACACTGGCCAGACAAAGGAGGTAACACTAACAAAAACACTACCATTAATTCAGCAATGGCAACACAAAAATTAACTGAGCTATACAAAGTTTACAATACACATCCTCCTATGGCATCAGATATTACCCCATATGTACACTTTGTTCAGAAACAAAACATGAAATACAAACAATAACCAACATTTTAAATTTATTCTAATGCCATCCCTTCGCTAAGTGAATTGTTAAATTAATTAAAACAACATATACCACAGAAACAGCTCTTTCATGCACTGATGACTAGTACTGGGCCTACTGGCTGGATGGCCTGTTGACAGACTCGGACACATAGTAAAATGAATGAATATTGCAAATGTAACAAACACTGAGAATAGGTACTGAACTGTACAACATTTTTCCTTTACAAAAGGTGAAAAATTAAATGCAAAAAATAGACTCCTACTGAAACTTCAGGCCACCCCCCACAATGAAATTTAAGAATTAAATAACAGTACAAAGAAATACTGGTGCATGACCAAGCATCCCCTACAAACAACACTTTAATACAATAGGTTTTAACTTGCTTGTGTGATATCACAAAATCAAAGTCTTCAAATCCAAAGGTATATATTCAGCAGACAAAGAGAGTTATGCTTCCACCTCGAAATGCAAGTGAAAAGTGACCGGGAGATGGACCAAGTACTTGGAGGAGCCTTCTAGACAGGAACAGGAAATTGGAGTCTCTGGAGCACTTCCTTTTAATTGGGACAAAAGTAGGAAAAAAGGCTTCTAGCACTAATAATCAACTTGAACGGTCCGTTGGAGAAGAAAATCCACTCTAAAATGTCTTTCAAGTAGATATAGCTGCTTCTCGAATAGAGAATCTACTCGAGGTGCACTTGCGAGCAGCACTATAATGGCACCATCGCTGCTACAAAATATTGTGTGCACTCTGTAGCAGCCTGAGAATATTGTGGCGCTCGCAAGCAGCCAATAAAAAGTAACCTGAATTTCGAAAATAGCCTATTGATGACCCTGCATAAGTAATCCTATTGGGCCGAAATGATGACAGAATAATAGTGTACTGTTTTTTATGTGATTTTGGAACCTTTCACTCAGTGTCAGTGTGTATAAAACACCACTACTTCCTTAATCATGTACATATACTGTATAGCATTACCACACTTTAGACTCACTTCCTCTGTGCCGTTGTGTCATTTGGAAGCACCATTTCATCATTGAATGCCTCAATTAAAGCCAAATTACTTTTTTCTTTCTGTAATCTTAATGTTGAACAATTGAATAAAACTGTGTTGTTAGGTTGATTGTTATTTACTATCTTCTGAGAAAGTTGAGGTTTACACTTCCCCATTAAGGGACCATTGTTTCCTTTATGTCTGTATTAGTCAGCAGGACAATACCCTAATCCAGTGGTTCCCAAAACTTATTAGAATCCAGACCCAATTTTTAGAATGACAGTTTCACAACCCACCTAGCTTAAGTGGACATGAGTCGAATTTTTTTAACCCCTCTACTCCGGCCCCTCCCAGTGCTGAATCTTTTTTGGGCTTTTTGGGGTAGTTGGTGGCTTAGGGCTCCATAACTTTTTTTTCCACATAAAGTATCTACATAAAAATGGCATCCTTTTGTTCCAAAATCCTGGGGATTCTGAAGGTTCCCAAGGTTTGTAGGTTCATATATTCCTCTGGAGGGGACTGAGAAAAGAGGCAAAATATAGCTACATTTTGAGATTTTTAGGGGAAAATAGGAAAAAAGAGCTCCGGATAAAAGTCTGTTTTTGTCCCTAAAAATGGCATCATAAAACGGTTTGTTATGCTAAAGTCACAAGCTTTCAGGCACATGCAGAGATGAAGGAATTCTTTTTTTAACCAGTTTTGCCATTTTTTGTTTTTCAAAGAGGTTGCCCATTTTCCTATTTTTTTGTGCTCTCAACCTACTTCCAATTTGTGGTAGAAACTAGTGTGAAACTCATGGGTGGTCTAGGAAAGCTACAGATTTATGAAAATATGTGTAGATCTCTCAAATGTTTTCCCAAAGAAACTAAAGAAACATTGAATATGAGTAGGAAAAAAAACCATTTGTGACAACATTTTCTTCTGTAACTTTTTGTTACAATGGCCACTTTATTAAAGCATTACACCATTATGTGTGCTAGATCCTGAGCCAAGATGGTGACCGGGATGGACGGCTAGAGAGCGCGCTCCGTCCCAGCTAAAGGAGCTGCCGATCCGGAGATCGGGCGAGGCACACGGAGCGTCAGCCATTACAGGCCTCGAGGCGCCACGGATGGCGCCGTAAGCACCTGAGCACGAGTGCTCGCTCCACCGGTGGGGCCAGCACTCTGGCGACATACCCGCCAGAACAACGCTGCAGGGTATACGAAATAAGGATCGGGCGGGGCAATCCGCCCGGAGCCCTGCTGTTCCAAAAACCAGAGAAAGCGGGAGAATCGGAACCAGTGCGCTTCAGGCAGCGCACTTTTAAGGATCCCGGGGCGCTTCCCGGCCCCCCCAGCAGACTGGACGGATTAGCTCCGGAGCAGGAGGGATCGCCCTTATTGGGAGCTTTGCCCGTGAGCCACGCGGAGACGGACACCTCAGGGTCTGATCCCCCCACCGACTGCAGCATGGCTTGGATTCGTTCTACACGGCGGTAAGAGGGGCATGGGAGGCGCGCTGCGGCCTATGGTCCGGAGTGGTGCAGTGGGCCCGGTCCTGCACCCCCTCGCTTCTTGTCCCTCCTCCCTCCCCCCCCTTTTTTCTTGCTTATGTCCCCGCCCGTGCGGGCTGCGGCGGAGAGCCCTCTCTGACCCGGGCCCTATACCAGGCAACACGATATCCGGCGAACCAGGGGGTGCGAAGGCAAGTCTGGCAGGAACGGGGAGCAGCATGGGTCGCCCTTTGCAGAGCCGGGTGGTCCGCCCCCTATGTGGCAACGGGGGCCCCCGTACCCCGATCGCATGTACGCCCCCCCCGGGGATCACAACTGTCTGAACACCGCCTCACCAGGACCGCTGCCATCCCGATGTGCAACAGTAACTCTGGGCAATACATATAGGTTTGTGACACACAAGACAACCCCGAGAACAAATAAGTGGGGTTGCCTGCTTTGCTGGGTGGGCCCACTGCGGCGCACCGTGGGCGGGCGAGATTTATTCACAGGAAACCAAGAACGCACATAAGGCCCTGCCTAAACCCATCCCCCCTATGTGGAACTTGCGAAAATAGGGGAAGGCACATTGTTTCACTGTAAAGACATTAAAGGGCAACCCGCTGCAAAACAACTCCCAGCAGAACTTCGCCACATCCCACAAGGCCACCATCGGACGTACACAATGGCGGGCAGGCTTAAATCAGCCAAAAACCAAGACCGTGCAACACATGGAGTAGTGCACGCTGACCAACAAACAAGCCCGACCTTACAAACTCTAGAGAGCACACTCATGACACAATCTGCGCAACTGGAGAGGGTATTACAGGCGATTAAGGACACTAAAACGTCACTGGAAAATAGAATAGACGCAGTATCGCAAGACCTGAACCTACTCCGGGTGGATCATTGCAAGCTGTCAGAAAGAGTCAAAACGGCGGAAGAGGGGCTGGCCAAGCTGACCCCCACGGCTCAGGACAACCAGAAGCAGATTCAACGTTTGGATGCAGAGCTGAAGGCGCTATGGAAAAGGGCGGAGGAGGCTGAAAGTAGATCGCGTCGTAATAATATCCGATTTTTGGGGTTCCCCGAAACACGCAGCAAGAAAGCATGGAACTATCCTTAGAACAATGGCTAATCAAGGAGGTGCGAAGCGGGGCCCCAACAAAGTTCTTTACAGTTGAAAGGGAGCACAGAATCCCGGGTAGGCCCCCGCTCCCTGGGCAACCCCCTAGGCCACTGATCGCCAGATTCTTAAACTTCCGGGACCAAGATGCAATCCTACGACAGTTCCACAACAAAGGCTCATTCAAATACGAGGAATCAACTATCAACGCATACCCAGACTTTACCCAAGAGGTGCAAAGGAAACGTAACTCTTATGCAGGGGTTAAACAACGCCTGCGTGAACTTAGTATTAAATACGCCTTACTGTTCCCAGCCAAATTGAGAGTGATATCAGAGGAACAAATGCACATATTTACTTCTCCGGAAGATGTCTGGAAATGGTTACATGCTAAAGGCCTCGCGAACATATGCGACGACGAGGGTGAAGGAGAGGAATGGTCGCTCACGTCGTCAAGGAAGTGCTCCAGGAGGCGCACTAAGGTCCAACCGTCTGCTCAACAAGCAGCTGCGGAAAGAGCAAAAGTCTTGAAGGAAACTCCCCT
Source organism: Pleurodeles waltl (assembly GCF_031143425.1). Taxonomy (NCBI): domain Eukaryota; kingdom Metazoa; phylum Chordata; class Amphibia; order Caudata; family Salamandridae; genus Pleurodeles; species Pleurodeles waltl. The sequence continues at coordinate 227,096,665 of NC_090451.1, forward strand.
GCTGACACAGAATAACTTTGAGGCAATAAGGGAGACGTCGGAGATCAGCATAGACTCGGACACGGCCAGCTCTGTCTCTACAACAACGGGGAGCCGAAAGGCCCGAGAGTCACCCCCAGAACAGCGGATGATCTCTGACTTTGGCTCACAGCATTAATTCCGCGTTAGTACCCGGAGGAAGCATGGCTGGTCGTAACGGGGGGAACCCGGAACGACGTGGGACCCCGAAGCAAGAACTTTTTCTAACACAAAGTGTATCTTTTGCATAAACCTGTGCTCGCCCCGGGGGGGTCCTACTGGGAGGGGGTGGGGGTGGACGGAAGCGAGGGGGACACACGCTCCGGGGGTGCACACAAATACTCGCAGACACAGTCTGCGGTCTGATGTGAGCCCTACAAATGAGCCACATGAGACCGTCATGATTACACCACCACGGATATCCAGATGGATACAGGTTTTTAAATATCTTTACGAGTTAACCGGCTTTATAATAGTTGTTAGAAGAGTGGGGAATTTAGTTGGGGGGAGGGTAGTAGTAAGTTAACCAAAATGCACACCTTAGTCACAGTACGAGCAAGAGTACACTACTGCGGAAGGCGAATGCTTCATGCTGCAGTAACAGACGGCCAGAAAGGGGAAGGCCAACAGAGAAAGGCGGAGGAACAAGAACAGGCTTACCCCATAACCCCACATGGCATCACAAATTAAACATAACAGTAATCAATATGACATATTGACATGGAATGTAAGGGGTATGGGCACACTGAGTAAAAGATCTCGAATTTATGCACGCTTACAGCGATTGGGAATACACATAGCCATCCTCCAAGAGACACATCTAATGGAATCAGATCTACGGGAGCTACGTGCAAAGTGAGGAGGGCAACTGGTAGGCACAACATTCTCGGCATTCCCAAGGGGAGTATTGATATGGATCGCAGATGGTGTCCCATTCCATCAAACGGCACATAGGATAGATTCAGGGGGTAGATTCGTAGTGGTGGAAGGCCAGCTGGATGGTAGACAACTCTCAGTAGTTGGTATATACGCCCCAAACGGTGGCACAGCGGGATTCCTGGGCACACTCACGCCGTCATTGTTAGTAAACCCATCAGCACCGGCCATATGGAGCGGGGACTTTAATAGCATACCGGACCCCGCTGTGGACAGATTGAACCCGCTAGGGGGCTCAAGGGCGTTGAGAAGCACTACAAGTCCAATGCAACACTGGGCGGACACCATGAGACTATACGATATATGGCGTCTAAGACATCCCCACCAGAGGGAATACTCGTTTTACTCACCCCCACATAAAATACACACCAGAAAAGATATAATCTGGGGCACGCAGCACATATTTGATCTGATTAACAGGACAGAATACCTAGCGAAGACACTGTCAGACCACTCACCGCTGAGAGTGACATTAAATTGGAGTAGGTGTCTGCAGGGGATCTCCGCCTGGCGCTTACAAGTAGAAGCGCTTCAGGACCCGGCATTTACAGACACATTAAGCACCACACTACGCCAATGTTGGGAAACAAATGACCTCACCGCAAACACAAGGGCTGCGGAGTGGGATGCCCACAAAGCGGTGGTCAGAGGCCAGTGTCTCTCCGTAAGCTGGGGAGTAAGGCGCACTCTGAGGGTTGAAATCGCCAATTTAGAAAAGGAACTAAGAATAGCGGAAATAGCAGTTGCGCGGGGTGAAACCCCATACACAGTATTAAAAGCAGTCTGCATAAAATACAACGATGCAGACGATGGACTTCGGTGCCACGATTACAACTACCACTTAACACGTCTGCAATCGGAAGGTGATAGATCAGGGAAAATGCTGGTCTGGCTATTGCGGGAAGACAGACAACACTCCCCCATTGGAGCTATTAGGGCCGACAATCGCAATACGGTCACTACACAAGTAGAGATAAACAAAACGTTCAAAGAGTACTACGGGATTTTATACTCTAAGCGCACCTCGTGCACGACTACACAATTCGAGTCTTTTTTGAGTGGCTCCCCCCTATCACAATTATCCCAAACAGATAGGGACACATTGGAAGCTCCCCTCACAACAGGGGAAATAGATTTAGCCCTAGCACAGATGCCCAGGAATAAAACGCCGGGCATAGATGGCCTCCCAATAGAGTAGTACTCCGCATACTCATCCCGATTGAAGCCCCATCTATTGAAAGTGTTTGAAGAGGCTTGGGCCACTGAACTACTGCCCTCATCCCAGAGAGAGGCAATGATAGTGGTACTTCCCAAACCAGGGCGTGATCCCACAGATGTAAAATCCTATAGACCACTATCGTTGTTAAATTTAGACTGTAAAATACTCGGTAAAATACTGGCCAATAGACTTGCTCCTATTATACACACTATAATTCACGACAACCAAAACGGTTTCATCCCAAAGTGTAACACCTTCTTAAATATCCGTAGGCTCCTGAGCGTAATGGGAGATACTCCCCCTGAGGCATACGAAGAAATGGTGCTATCACTGGACATCGAGAAAGCGTTCGATACACTGGAATGGGACTTCCTTATGGCCACAATGCGACAGATGGGAATAGGCCCTAACTATGTGCGCTGGGTCCGCACACTATACTCAAACCCACGAGCTAGAGTAAAGACGGGGGGAGTGATCTCTGACAGCTTTCCAATCTCTAGGGGCACGACACAGGGCTGCCCCCTCTCCCCACTATTATTTGCCATAGCTACGGAGCCATTAGCATCTAAAGTACGATCTATGGCAAATGACTGGGGCATAAATAGGCACGGTACACACCATGTAATCTCGTTATATGCTGACGATGCTCTAATATACACTCGGAAAGGCGCGGAGTCGTTGCCTTCCATAATGTCACTCCTAGCCGAGTTTGGATCGTTATCTGGTTTGGCAGTAAATTGGGAAAAATCGTGTGTCTTCCCACTGGTAAGGTGGCCACCGGGAAGACAGGAAGAGGCCCCACGCGGACGTTTAAAATGGTGCTTCAAAACGTTAAAATACCTTGGGGTTCACATATATTACAACGCAGAGGGTCTCAGAGACGGCAATCTGGGGAGAGCATTAGCTTCCATGAAGGGCTCTCTACGCTTCTGGAATAAACTGCCGCTCTCTCCACCTGGCAGGGTGGCGGTAGCGAACATGTTGATTCTGCCCAGGCTGTTATATTATTTTGCGGCTTTGCCACTCACCCCTCCACGGAGCTTCTTCAGAAATCTGAATACGACACTGCTGCAGCTTATATGTGGGGGCGGGAGAGCGCGAGTGGCATTAACCACGCTGCAGCGCCCGGTGGACTCGGGCGGAATGGGAGCCCCCAATTTCGAACTATATTATGCAGCAGCACAGCTACAGTGGCTACAGCTATGGTTCCATAGACCAGAGGCAGCTGAGTCTGTATTGCTGAAGACTCGGCTAAAAGGAATCCAACTGCTGACATGGCTGTCCAATAAGTATCCCAAAAGTGAATCCATCAACCCATTGCTAGCTGTAGCACATGCTTGCTGGGGGAAATATGTCCAGAAGGGACACGAAGTACTCCCATACACCCCCTTGTCCCGCTGGATTGTCTTCCGGGACGACATATGACCGAGATGCACTCACTCTCGCAATGGTCAGAGGCGGGGATACAGGTGGTGGGGGACTGCTTCAAGGACGGCAAATTAATGTCGTTTGAAGCCATCCAGGCCCTCACTAAGGTGAACTCTGGTCAATTCTTAGCATACCATGCAATATCTCACGCAATAAAAAAAACATGGGGAGCAGGCGCCTCAGAACCAGAGACCTCTCCCATAATACACCACATGTTACAAGGCAACGCACAATATAAAGCAATCTCAAGCCTATACAAGACACTTAGTAAACTTTCGGAGCCCCATTTGGAGAGGGCCAGAGAGAGATGGAACACTGTCCTCCCTGTTCCGATCCCTCAAGTAGACTGGCCGAAAGCATTGACTTACGCAAGGGGTGTATCAAGGAACCCTAGATTCCGTTACACCCAGTTCAATTTCATCCACCAAACGTACCTATCTCCGGCTAGGCTAAAGCGGATGTTCCCCGACTCGGCTCCGACGTGCCCTAGATGCTTGGAGCCATTGGCTCACTTTTACCACATGGTCTGGGACTGTCCTCAGGTGCAAACAGAATGGGAAAATGTGGTGACGGAGACTTCAGACTACACAGGGCTTGAGATGGCAGTGGACCCCAGATCTTCCCCACTGGGAGTGAGGCCCAGAACAAAAAAACATAGACACTTACACAAGTTTGTGGACTTGGCCTATGTGATGTATAAAAGATTAATAGCAATGCACTGGAAAGCGCCCCTGACCAGAAGTCCTGGCACACTGTCACACTCCGCTGGGCCCTCACAGAGCATCAGGTGCTTAAAAAATCGGCACGCGATGGACAGCCACACACGGGGTGCGACGTCTGGGAGGCACTGGTGGCCAAACTTGAGACAAAAAACGATGATAAACCCCCATGAAGGAGGCGGTAGAGCACGCAAACCGCACTCACCAGATCCCATACTAGAAATAACACAAATAGGAGCCCATCGAGACAGCAAAGTACTTGATGGGTGCGATCCCTCACACTTCCATACTCGAGACTAACTTGAACGAGGGCATCATCATAGGCGCACTAGGAAAGGAAATGTGCTAGAATAAGATATACCCACCGTCATCCCAACCCAAATACTTGTCCAAACGCATACATTTACCCCTGGGTTCCGATCCAACAAAACCGGGGTGCTACAGCAGACACATAGGGGGCCTCCCTGTGCCGCAGCACAGCACGACGCCACGAGCATAGCAGTAGAAAATAATTACTGAATGTAATAATGTTTCGAAGAGTGTGTAACTGGGGGGGTTTGGTTGTTTCTAAGTATTATTAACCAGTTAAATGTGATCCTGCAACAGTTTTTGACAAACGCTTGTACTGTATATCTGTTACATAAAACCAATAAAAAAAAGAAGAAAAAAAAGAAAATGTGTGTTAGATCCTTCTGGTTGTGGGGTATATGGGGTTTTTACGTTCTCCAAGAACCCAAGGTACCCAGAGCCAACAACTGAGCTGCACCATACAATGGTTTTTCACTCTGTACCGAGCACAGACCAATTCATATGGTGAAACATGTAGAGTGAAAAATTGGCATTTCTGAAATAGGCGCAAGACATGGGGTTTAGAAGCAATGGTTATTTTTGCATCCCTGAATTTGTGGATACCCATACAAGCATATGATTTAGAGGGTATTCTTCAAAATGTTTCTTGCTTACACGATGGCTTGCATTTGGGAGGCACAAATTCAGTAAAATTCAATTGGTAATATCAAATGCTCTACAATTCTATGCTCCCACGTCTTCCAGAAAAATGCTACCTTATTTGTATGGGTAGGCCTAGTACCCATGAAAAGAAACACCCCAAAGTGCAACATGGGTACGTCACATTTTTCCACTGAAAACTGTCCATTTTTTCCAAAGGGATTAGCTGTTGATTTTTGGCCCTAGATCACCCGGCACCTAGGGAAATCATGCAAACATGCACATTTTTTAAAACTAGACCCCTGGGGGAATCCGTGGTGGGGTCACTTGCGTGGGTCTTGCCAGGTTCCTTTATCCAGAATCCCTTGCAAACCTCAAACTTTGACTAAAAACACATTTCCTCACATTTCGGTGAAGGAAAGTACTGGAATCTCTGGGGAGCCACAAACTAATGTCCTTCCACCCACAATTTCCCCAAGTATCCCGATAAAAATGGTACCTCACCTGTGTGAGTAGACCTACTGCCCACAACAAGAAATTGCCCAAAACGCAATATGGATACATCACATTTTCCACTCAAAACTGACCCTTATTTTTGCAAAGTGGGTAGCTGTGGATTTCGGGCCCTAGGTCAGTCGGCTCTTATGGAAACCTAGGAAACTGGCACATTGTTTAAAACTAGACACCTGGAGGAATTCAAGATGGGGTGACTTGCATGGTTGTTACCAGTTTCTTTACTCAGAATCCATTGCAAACCTTAAACTTTGACGAAAAAAAACACAACCTGCTCACATTTCTGTGATGGAAAGTTCTGGAATTTGAGGGGAACCACAAACGTACTTCTACCTAGCATTCCTCAAAGTCTCTCCATAAAAATGGTACCTCACTTGTGGCCATGACAGGAAGCAGCCCAAAAAATGCAACATGGATAAATTTTTCCACTCAAAACCCACACTTTTTTTCAAAGAGGGTAGCTGTGGATTTTGGGCCCTTGCTCAGCCGACACCTCGGGAAACCTAGAACACCTGCACATTTATGAAAATTAGACAACTAGGGAAGTCCAGGGGTGCTTGACTTGCTTGGCTTTCATTAGGTACATTTACCCAGAAGCCCTTGCAAACGTCAACATTTGGTGAAAAGTATGCATTTATTTCAGATTTCTGAGATGCACAGTTCTGGAATCTACAGGGATCCACAAATTTCCTACTACCCTGAGTTCCCAAATGTCCCCATTAAGAAAGGTACCCTACTTGTATGGGTGGCCCACAAGACCACAACACAAGGGCCCCTACAGTGCTATGTTGATAGATAAGCAGTAGGGGAGCTGCAATTTTTAGAGTCATGCTTTGGAGCCCGCCACCCATGCAAAACCACAAAACAGTCATATTTGAAAACTAGACAACCAGGGGATTACATGGTAGTGTGTCATGCATGGATCCCATGCGATTTTCTTGCCCACAATGCCTTACAGACCTCAAACTTTGCCTGAAATCACTCATTTTCCTTACATTTTTGTGATGGAAACTTCTGGAATCCACAGTAATCTACAATATTCCCAATCCCCAGTATTGCCCCACTTGTGCCGAAAGAAACGCTGCACCACTTGTGTGGCTGGGCCTAGTGCCTGTGACAGGAATGGGTCAAACCAAGGCCAGTGGAAACCAATGGGTACACCTCCCAGACAGCAAACCATCACTTTATATGGATCGCTTGACTATGCAGCCCAGGGGGTACCTGCGCGCATTAAAGTTAACATCATGATGCTCTACACTACTAAACTGTAACTGGTCACTTTCAGTGGCTTGTTGAATGTAAAATGTTACATGCTAACTGAAATTTTCACCTAACGTAACCTTTGTTTTTTCTGTATATAAGGTTATAGAGTGTAATTCATGATTGTGGGTTGTGTTGTAATCATAAATGTCATAGGGCCTGATTCTAACTTTGGAGGACGGTGTTAAACCGTCCCAAAAGTGGCGGATATACCACCTACCGTATTACGACCCCATTATATCCTATGGAACTCGTAATACGGTAGGTGGTATATCCGCCACTTTTGGGACGGTTTACCACCGTCCTCCAAAGTTAGAATCAGGCCCATAGTGTTTATGAGAATGCATTGTAAATGTAGTTGCTGTGCTTGCGTGGTAAAGTAACACACATTCCAAATTTAACTCCTTGCATTCTAATTTTGTTTAAATACCTTTTGTTAACACAAGTACCAAGTACAAAATACCATGGCATAGACCATGTATGCAGAATGTGTAGAGTATAATATTCATTTTCTTGCCGTTATTGAGTGAGGAGAGGGATATCATTATTCACTCAAGGTTTTCCCTCTCATAAGTCAAGACCCAGCACGCAAACATCAATGGTAATAAATATCAAATTATATTCTGCACATCTGCACGTATGTACTATACTGAAAAAACAAAGGTTAAAGTTATAGTTACATGTTGTAATGAGATATAAAACTAAAGTTGAAAAATAAAAGACTCTAAAATTCACCAGTTATAGTTTACTATAAATTGCGCCCCTCCAAGTACTACTTATGACCTCTCATATTACATCACTCATTACATCATTAATGACCACTGATGACATATCAATTTATATCACTCATGACATCATCCAGTTATTGTGACAGTATCCTATAGGGTTTTTGGAATTGAAGAAATTCAGTAAGCTACTTGTGTGTCCAGTTTTCTATCACCAATCAAGTGATCATAGAAATAAAATTTGACCACATGCTGGACAGATAAAGTACCTGTCAACTCACCCACATTAGGTAGATGTTATCTGGGGCTAATGTCTGTTGCGAAACAGTTTGTCAGAAAAGCCAAAGGTTTTGTTGACAATGCATTATACATCAGTGGATGTTGAGCATGAGCCAATATTTTAATTACTTAACTACAGTCCTATAGAAAAATGTTATGTAACAATTTTGTTTATAAGGTGGGGATGTTTCCAGAACTGCACTGCACATTTGAAACATTATAGATTAATGAATAATGTAGAATATAGGTGTTGTGAACTGTGCCTCATGCATGGAGAAACCCATTGCCTCCTCTGCACGTTTGTGCTCTTCTTCCTGACCTCCTGACCCCTCCTTGCCCTTATACCCTTCAGGTGACACTGTAGATCTGTTCCCACCATTTCCCAGGCATGGCTGTGAGTAATATTCCACAATTCCCAATCAAGTAGCACAATAACTGTTCCACTAATCTCCCATAAATGTCCCCCTGAATCTACTCTCCTCACCGTTTGACCAAACTCTCTTCCCTGTTGTGTTCGGCCTCCACTTCAGTGCAAGCCCCGAGATTCCAAGTGCGTGTGAGACTTGGTGGATATCTCGGCTGCGGTCTATAAACACTGCACCCAGTTCCTCAAGCCTCCTCTTGGTATTGAGTTTCCTGGTGAGAGGATGTCCTGTTCCAGATATCCTGCAACACTTACCTATATCCAGTCCTCGCACAATACAGCTCCTGTTTCCTGGTTTGCCGCGACTCCTCATACGGGAAACAAATGCACAGATATTCAGGAAAAACTGTGATAATCACTTTTTAGGACATTTTAAAGCAGTGACAGTCTGTCTGAGTTATAATATTGGAGAGCTTGAAGTTGGAGTTGAATTCTAAGACAAACGTATCACCTCGAGTTGGTGAATCAAGGGGAAAACTCAGTGGTGAAATAGGAGTGCATTAGAATGCCTCAGAAAACAAATTTGCACGATTGTTGAAGTGGTTTGTTCGTTCTGAAACACTGAAAAAGAACATCAATGATAGTGGTAATTTCTGTTTTTAACTTTTGTTCATAGCAGTATTAGTTCTGCATTACCAGAGCAGGTTCCGTGCTGGGTACTTTAATACCAAGCCCCCAAAAGAATGACTTTTTATATGATTTAAAGGGGGGGACATTGTTTGTCCTTAGGAGTCAAAGTATGCCCACCATGCCAGTCAATCAGATCGCTTGGTACTGTGGTACCAAAATGGCCGACGGGGGGAAAAAAAATCCCTCAGTCAATTAGAAGGCCCTATTTTTAAAATCTTTTGTTTTGGTATCTTTCCCTAACATGAATTGCTTTTAAAATATAATTTGCCACCCTATATCACACATTCGGGGAGTCTAAAGCTAACAAAAATTCCAATGCATTTTGGTAAGTTCTTATATTGTGTTCAATAAAAAGCGGTTTGAGGTAGAAGGTTCTAAGATGTTCATAGAATTTACAGAATAAAACAAAATGCAATGTGCATTGTTTACTAACTGCATCACAAGGGCATCTAACAGACTCTTGTGGGCAATGTATGGTTTGAGGAAATGCTACTAAGTGGTGCTCTATGCTTAGTCTTAGTCTAGTTAAAACAAACCAGTGCTGCATGTTGATTACTATGGAGAGATAGCCAAACCTACTTGCATCTAATGAGTAAGACAAGTAAAGGCCAACAATGGTTTTAGTGGATTAAATTAGCTTCCTATTGACCGCCTTATATTGCATAAAAGTGTCCTTTATACATTTTCTAGATAGTGACAGCACATCCTCTGGTTTAGGTTTTATGGATCTATTAAAAACAGATTTAAAAGAGGAATCAATAAAAGCCAGCCATGGTATACACATGGCATTATCCAATTTCATATAATCTAATATGAGATCTTTTGTAAAACACCAGTGGCTTCCTTAGACCATAAGAGCAGAGGTCTCACCTGTAGCACATCTTCCAAATATTGTATACCCATTTCTTGATGTGTGATTCAGTTAGAGGCTGAGGTGGGTAAACCTAGCATGCGTTTTAGAAAACAGTTCTCCTCTATTTGTAGGGGAGTGCTCTTAGTGTTATCCCACACCCCTGCACTATATGCTACTGTAGATAAAACTCTGGCCCTGTGAATGTTCAACATAGTGCCTATGGCGTGACTCCCTAGTTTACTAGCAAATCTGAATATAGCACTTGAATTTCGTCTTAGTTTGTTTCTGCCTGAACAAACCAGCTGGTCCCACTGCCAGTTACTAGAGAACAATACCCCCAGATAATTAAAGCAATTGACAGTACTGATTTCCATGTTCTCAATGTAGAAGCTTCTGCTTTTCTTTACTTTCTTGCCGCAAGCCATAGTAAATGTTTTGGATTTGTTGATTATCATACCCCTACACTGGTACTGTTCAAATTTGCACATTATCTTCTGAAGCCCCATAGGTGTCCTTGAAATCAGGACAACATCATCTGCAGAAAGTAAGGCAGGCACAGGGCGTGCAGCCACATACAGGAGATCAGCCTGTAGTACCTGCAAATGTTTATCTACTCCATTAATAAATAGGGAGAACAATAAGGGAGCAAGGACGCAACCTTGGCAGATACCTCTCCCTATCTTAAAAGAGGTGGTGCTTTCTCCTAGTTGGCCGAAACAAACTTTGGATGTCAAATCTTTATATAGGAGAGCATTGATGATATACCTTGGTGCACCCATCTCTAATAATGTAGGCCATAGCAGCGCATGTTCCACAAGATCGAAAGCGCTACTGAGGTGTGCAAAACAAATATAAAGCACCTTTTTTGGCCTCGGTGTACTTCCCTATAATTAGGTCTAGGTTAACGCATTGCTCTATGGTACCTAATCCTTTCCTAAACCACTGGGGATAGGATGTTATTTTCCAAGACCCAGTCGTTTAATCTTTCCAGAATGATTCTACTAAATGTTTTCAGAGAAGAATCCAGCAATGAAATTGGTTGATAATTTTTTGAGTCGGCCTCATCTCCCTTCTTATATATTGGAATAACAATGGAGATGTACCAGGACAATGTTATGTCACCAGATATGGCCAAATTGAATAGTCTAGTCAGAAATGGTGCCCAAAAACTGGTATTGTGTTTAAAAACATCCACTGGTCCCCAATCAGGTCCTGGGGCCGTACCTTCAGCGCTAGATAAAATGGCAGAATAAACCTCATCCATAGTAATCTGTGGATAGTTGGTTTGCCCCAGCTCAATCTGCCCGATTAGATCTACCGACCCAGTCCCTTCCTTAAGGACCTCTGAGTAATGAGCCACCCATGTTGCACAGTCTACACTTGAACCCAAATCGGATGGCACCCATTCTGATAGGAAGGGGGCATTAATTGTTTCCCAAAACAATTTAACATTGTTAGTATCAGTCGCCAGGGCTAGTTTAGGCCATTCCTCTTCCCTTAGTCCTTCCTACATTCTACTCAGAGTTACTTAATTACTATCGGGTCTCTAGGAGTTGTCTGCAGGGCTAATTTAAGATTCCCACTGGCTTTTGTACAGGCATGGTTGAACCACCCCTTATTATACATAGCCCGTCTACGTTATGGGTGATGGGTCAGGAGCCCCTGTATACAAGCAGTATTATGCGAAAACATCTTAGTAGCATTGGTGCATCGATATCCTCCTGTAAGCGATAACACATTTCTTGCGGGCAGCCACATATGACATTCCCCAGAAAAATCAACAGGCTCAATATCTTCCCATTTCCTTCTCACCCCAGTGGTTCTTTGTGCTTCAACCTGATTGGGGGTGGTATAAAACACATCCCTTGGCCCCAAAAAAGGGTTGGAAGAATAATCCGATCATGGTTGCTGAGAAGAGTCAGCTCCGTATAGGATGTGTCACAGCCATTTAGTACAAAGGATGATAAAATAATATGGTCTATCTCCGAGGATGAGTTGGGGCCCCTATGAGTTGGGATTATCTTGCCATTATCTCCGTGCTTATGTTCCATAAACGTTAAATCAAATGTAGACAGTATCAAATTAAGGGCCTCTCCATACTCATTGTGGCAAAAATGGTCAAACCCTATCCCAATGGCGGTGGTGAGCCCACAGGACTGTGAGGAGGTGCGGGGACAAGGCTGAATATTAAAGTCCCCGGCCCAGAAAATATTGGGATTAGGGCTTATATACTTATTTAAACTTTTTCCAGGTTATGGGCAACCCTTCACCGAGTGGCATCAAAAATGTTGTTATAGTAATTAATTATGACCACATCCGCCATATTCTTATACTTAAGCCACAACAATTGAAAGTGTGCGGTCTCCATATAAGATTTTTTAACCACTACCAGAAGTTTATTAGAAATAAGCACCAGGAGCCCCCCCCGGCCCTCCCAGATTGTGATGGTGTAGCTGGAAGGGGGTGTGAGGTAAATATATGTACATAGACAGGTGAAGCACACCAGGGTTCTTGGATGCAAACCACATCTAACTTGCTAATTATTGAACCCCACTCATCAGTCTTAGTTTTACCACGTAGGCCCTGCACATTCCATGTTGCAAAGTAGTGGCGCCCATTAGTGTTATTGACAAGCACCTGCATCTGTGGTTCTTCCATACCGTGGGTGGCGGCTTTTGGAACTACTTCAGTAGGTTCCCCATCCCCATTGTAAATAGAATCCCCAGCAACCATACCATCTGTGCCCTGGTGGACTATGAATAACTTATTGGGGTTCGTGACCATCTTAAGTTTGGCTGTTCCCTCTGTCCTTAGCCTCATCCTCTCACTGTCTACAGTACCCTTGTATAACAGTCAGTCAGTATCTGTTGATGACCTTCATGCCTGGTATTTATTACTTAATGGTAACGGGTAGGAAAAATGTAAAATATCGATATGTACGGGGCAGGGTGTGTTGTTGTGAGCCTTAGCTGCATATGGGGGGACTGTCTGTGTCCTGGCTGACCAGTTTGCAAATGTCTGTAGAATACACGTAGCTGGAGCAATTCTGGGGTGTTTCTAGCTTGGGAGCGAAAAGAAGCCCTGGACAGGATATCCCTCACCAGCCAAGGACTTCTAAAATTGATAATTATGCAGTCTCCCCCACGGTCTTTCCCTAACGGGCCCACCCTCCCTACCCTCTGTGTTAGTATTATATGGTGGGCATAGTCCATTGAGAATAGATTGTTCTGCACAATCCAGTGGATAACCTTTTTCTTAAGGTCCCCATGTTGCTCACTCTGATCAGGCCATAGAGGGGGGACATTGGCCATAATAATAACATAAGGGCAGGACTCTGGGGGTAGATTGATAGTAGGTAGTTCTTCTCTCAGATATAGAGAGGGGTTAAAGGGAAATCGTTCAGATGCTTCAGGATTTCGTATAGGTCGTAAGCCATCTGGAACAAGACCCGTGGTCTCTTCTTAGGGTCTGTAGGCCACCGAGGAGGTTGGTCTATATCTTGGTCCTCCCTTCCTTGCCTGGGATGGTCTATATTTTGGGCCTCCCTTGCTTGCCCTCGTGTAGGGACCCTAGATCCAGTGCTCAGTACAGTTCCTGGTAGATCTAAGGTGTCTGTGCCTTGTGATATATGTGAATGACCTGACTCATTAGGAGTAGTATTCCATGCCACAGGATTCAGGGGGTTCTGGGACACCATTGGCAGAGGGAGTTTCTGGCAAATTTCCAATATTATATCCACCTCCCCCGCCAATTTGTCCAATTTTGCATTAATAGGTTTAAGCAAGTTATCAAGAAAGGATGTGAAATCATTCCAATCTGCAGGTACCATATTTTCAAACATGGAGGGAGCCAGGTTACTGTCAACCCCCTTTCTGCATCATTTTTTCCTTTTCCTTTTTGTAATGGGTGACTGGCTTACTAGTGTAGGGTTTATGCTGGGTGGAGTTGTAGGCTCTATCTGGGTGTCCCCGTTCCTCATAACCACTGTATCAGTTGTGGGGTAAATATTAGGTACATATTCATGGGGTACGGGGGTTCCCTCTAATCCTTCTCCCAATCCTGCTGCCCCCAGGGATAAACCCCTTTCAGCAAAGTCAATTATCTTTGAAATGACCCCTACCACTCGAACTAAAAAGGAATCAATCATGGTACGGCATGGTTCCATATCTACCTTCTGTCCCCCCACCTCCCTCTTACCCATAATTAGGATTTTAGAGTTACCACCTTCTTGAATAGGCACTTCTATCTGGGGGTGGATTACCCAATACCCTAGGCCTATAAGGCCAGATCTCCCCAAGTTGCAGGCTTATACTTATCAAATTTCCAGCTATATTACTGGGAAGTTTCTAAAAAGCCAAAGGAGTATAATCCATAGAGGAAGAAAAGGTAAAAATAAAGCAAGCGGGCAGGCCCAGCCCAGCTTCTGTCAGCCGCTGATGGGCACAGACGGGCCCGCTCTTGGCCCGGGCGTGTCCCGCGTGTGTTCCGCACAGCGGAAGCACGGGTCTCAGTTAAGCTGCCTTGGGCGCGTTGTAGCGTTGTTGGCGGCCTCCTCCCTCTGGTCTCCTGGGAGGTGTAGTTCAGCCCAGCCTTCTGCCCCATGTTACTGAGCAGAGTGATGCGCGCAGCAGAGACGCGAGTCTCAATTAAGGCGCCTTGGGCACATTGGAGTGTTGTGGGCGGCCTCCTCCCTCTGGTCTCTTGGGAGGTGTGGTTCAGCCCAGCCTTCTGCCCCTGTGTCACTGAGCAGAGTGATGCACGCAGCGGAAGTGCGAGTCTCAATTAAGGCACTTTGGACGTGTCAGAGCGTTGTGGGCGGCCTCTTCCCTCTGGTCTCCTGGGAGGTGTGGTTTAGCCCAGCCTTTCGCCCCCGTGTCACTGAGCAGAGTGATGTGCCCAGATGTTATCAGTGATGTCACTGACCATGTCATCAGTGATGTAATATGTGAGGCCGTAAGCAGTGCATTGCGGGGGCGTACATTATAGTGAGCTGAGATAACTGCTGAATTTCCATGGTTTTGTTTGTGTAAAACCTGAGCCTAACTATAACATCCCTGTAATCTTTGTTTTTTCAGTGAATTTCTAAAGTTTTATATTTCTATTTCCTAACTATAACGACCCTGTAACCTTTGTTTTTTTACTTAATTTATATGGTTTTATTTAATTCTATTTCCTAACTATAATGTCCCTGTAACCTTTGATTTTGTAATGAATGTCACTGTTTTTTTAAATCCCCCACCCTACTTGAATGCCATCACAAACTCCTACCCGTACCCTCACCCCCATCACTCCACCACCTCACATATACCCCACCATCACAACCCACCCATCCCAATACCAAGCCCTGCATGCAACACCAATGCATGGACACCCATCACAGACCTGCATTGACACCCATCACCCCAGCATGCACACTAGTGACAATCACTTACCCAAACCAAGCACAACTCACACAAGCCAAAGCTGCCTTTCTAATAACAACCAGAGAGGGAAACATATCCATGCACAAGATGGGACACGCAGATTCAATAACACTGCATTTACATCCCCACAGGACCCCCACTCAACGTCACCGGAGAGGAGGTGCCAGCCACATCCAGCCCCCCGAAGAGGCCCACAGTGATGACAGCAGCTCTGTACACCTGGATCACAATGACCAACCTGGCCCATCAGGGACCTCTGGACAGTCGGTGACCCTGCCACAGACCCAAACCATCACAGAGCCTCCCCCCTCAGGAAACACCAGCACAGCACCCACCCAGCGGGCCCATACCTCTGTCCCCAGGACACATCAATCAGCAGTGTGTCCACCACTACAAGGACCCCAGGCAACCCCACAAACACAGGACGATCAGGGACCTGGGGTCAGTGGCAGTGGGCTCACGGTTCAGGGGACAGAGGCACAGGACAACAGGGAAGCTGGGAGGACTGCTGTGCGACAGGGGGAGGACAGGCCAAGGGAACCCACTCTGCATGAGGCACTTGCAGGAATACTGGGAGCATACCACCATTCTCAGGAGACCATGGGCCAGATATTGTACAAGTTGCAGGAGACCCAGCGGCTGCAGGAGGGACAGTACCTGGGGATAAGGGAAGACCTGAAAGACATCCACACCACCCTGGTCACTATTGCAGAGGTGCTGGCAGACATGGCCAACACCATGAGGAAGGCAGTGGCAAACCAACGGGCCCCTGACACTAGCCACACCTAAGAACAGCCCTCCACCTCCACTGGCGCTAGTGGACAGGAGGCCCTGCCACAGGACCAACAGGCCACCAGCACCCCAACCCCTGCAGAAGGAGAACCACCCCGCAAACGGTCCCTGCGATCCAGGCAGAAGCCAGAGAACATTGCCAAGACCACCACCAGGAAATAAGACTCTCGTGATTGTCACCCTTCTGTCTCACTCTGTCACCCTGTCCACCTTGAACTGCCATTGCTCCTCTTCCTAGGCCCATTTGGACAATGCACCTGTGATACAAATAGACTCGACTCTACCCTGGACTTTCCTCCATCAGCAACCGAGCCCATTGCAATACCCCCTCCACTTATTAGCACCAAAATAAACACCCTTTTAACAAATTCAAGTATGGAGTCTGTGGATTAAATGACGCATGTATTAGTTTCACAAACGGTAAACATTGCATTTCTAATCCACTGTAATATTAACATAGGTATAACCTGTAGGAATGTATGTCGGAACCATGCCTGCCGGAACAACGCATGCCTGAACAACGAGGTTGGAACAACGACCTTGTTGTTACCACTAATGCCTTTACACGAATGCCTTAACAACGATTTTTCATTGTAAAGTCATTCCTGGTAAAGACATTTGTGATAGGCATGCATTGTTCCAGCATGCGTCCCCCCTGTCCTCCCACCCCCACCCCTAAAAATTACCGCGACCCCCCCACCCCCACCCCTAAAACCACACCAACCCCCTAACCTTGCCCCTAAAACTACCCCAACCCCCACCTTCTCCCTAAAATTACTGCCACCCCCACCCTACCCCCAAAACCTAAAACAACCCCAACCCCCACCCCGTCCCTGAAACCTAAAGTACCCCAACCCCCACCCCTAAAACTACTCCGAGCCCCCCATCCTGCCCCTAAACCTAAACCCCCTCAACCCGCCACTCCACCCCTAAAAGTACCCGACCCCCAACCCACCCCTAAAACTTAAAACCACCCCAACCCCCACCCCTAAAACAACCCCAACCCCCACCCCATCCCTAAAACCTAAACTACCCCAACCCCCACCCCTAAAACCACCCCAACCCCCACCCCTAAAACACCCCTAAAACACCCCCACCCCATCCCTAAAACCTAAACTACCCCAACCCCCACCCCTAAAACCACCCCAACCCCGCCCCTAAAACAAAAAATACCCCGACCCCCCACCCTGCCCCTAAAACTAAAACCCCCCACCCCGCCCCTAAAACTAAAAATACCTCAACCCCCCACCCCGCCCCTAAAACTAAAATTAAAACCCCAACCCCCCACTGCGCCCCTAAAACTAAAAATACCCCCACCCGCCCCTAAAACTAAACCTAAAACCCCAACCCCGCCCGCCGCTAAAACTAAAAATACCCCAACCCCCACCCCTAAAACTAAAACCCCAACCCCCACCCCAAAACTAAAAATACCCCGACCCCCCACCTTACCCCTCTTACCTGAGAAAACCCACCACCCCGGACCTAAAAATAAAAATTCCCGACCCCCCACCCCCACCCTTAAAACTAAAACCCCAACCCCCCACCCCCCCCGCCCCTCGCCCCAAAATGAAAAATACCCCGACCCCCACCCCGCCCCTAAATCTAAATCCCCAAACCCCCACCCCGCCCCTAAAATGAAAAATCCCCCGACCCCCCCACCCCCGCCCATAAAACTAAAACCCCAAACCCCCACCCCACCCCCGCCCCTAAAACGAAAAATACCCTGACCCCTCCACCCCGCCCCTAAAACTAAAACCCCAACCCCCCACCCCCGCCCCTAAAACTAAAAATACCCCGACCCCCCACCCCTAAAACTAAAACCCCAACCCCCCACCCCGCCCCTAAAACTAAAAATACCGCCACCCCCGCCCCTAAAACTAAAACCCCAACCCCCCACCTCCGCCCCACTTACCTGACTCGTCGCGTCATCCTTCTCAGCTGACTCCCTTGTTTGTGCCTTAACCACGCATGTGCGTTGTTCAGCACATGCGTGGTTAAGTAACAAAACAACAAAGTTGTGGTTAAGGAAAGCGTACTTCCGCTTTCGTTGTCCACGACTTCGTTGTTCCGGTGTCGGCCTTCAGGGCGTTTCCCACCTGTAATGGGCAGCAGTATACACACCAGGAGCCAGAGTGGGGCACGGAGATCTGAAAATAGAGATGCCAAAGGGTACAGTAAGTGGCCATAGACATAGGGAAATCAGGCTGCCATGTTCAATGTCAAACACAAAACTGCAATGGAAGGTGAAGTTACAGTGTCTTACCTGTGTATCACTGGAAGTACTGTTCAATGAGCGTACTTCTGTTGTCCACATCTTCTTCCTCTGCCTCCTCTTTGTCACTGTCAACAGGCTCCAACGCTGCCTCACAACCATCTCCAGGCTCATCCTCCTGCAGAAAAGGCACCTGGCGTCTCAAGGCCAGGTTGTGCAACATGTAACATGCAACGATGATCTGGCACACCTTCTTGGGTGAGTAGTACAGGGATCCACCTATCAGATGGAGGCACCGGAATCTGGCCTTCAGGCGGCCAAAGGTTCTCTCAATTATCCTCCTTGTTCGCCCATGTGCCTCATTGTAACGTTCCTCTGCCCTTGTCCTGGCATTCCTCACTGGGGTCAGTAGCCATGAGAGGTTGGGGTAACCAGAGTCACCTGTAAATATCGAGGGATACCTGGTAGCCACACACTCACTCTTAGGGCCAAACCCACCCATATACCTACACCCATATACCTACATCAACTGGGTGGGGACCATGGGCTCACCTATTAGCCACACCCAGTGCCTCTGGAGTTGAGACATCACATACGGAATGCTGCTATTCCTCAAGATAAAGGCATCATTCACAGAGCCAGGATACTTGGCATTCACATGGGAGATGTACTGGTCTGCAAAACACACCAGAGAGTGAAAGCTTTTTCTATTCCTGAATACTTGTCCATTTCTCCGGGGGGAGGGGAGACAAATGCAATATGTGTACCATCAGTGGCACCAATAATGTTGGGGCTATGTCCCAGGGCATAAAAGTCAGCCTTCACTGTGGCCAAATCCTCCACCTGGTGGGGTACGATGTAGCTGCGCATGTGTTTCAGCAGGGCAGACAACACTCTAGTCAGCACGTTGGAGAACATTGGCTGAGACATCCCTGATGCCAATTGCCACTGTCGCTTGAAAGGAACCACTTGCCAGGAAATGGAGCACTGACAGGACCTGCACTAGAGGGGGGATACCTGTGGGGTGGCGGATAGCTGAAATCAGGTCTGACTCCAATTGGGCACACAGTTCTTGGATTGTGGCCCTATCAGGTTTGTAGGTCAGGATAGTGTGCTTGTCCTCCATTGTCGCCAGGTCCACCAGGGGTCTGTACACGGGGATGTCTCCATCTCCTATTCATCCTCAGCGGTTGAACTCTAGGGTGAAAAACAGTGAGCAGAGGGTCATAGTCGCACATATGTGAAAATAAAAATGTGTGTAAGCCTCGTGTAGTGGGGGGTTGAGGGGTCCTGGGCAGAGTGCTGCATGTCTGGTGGTCAATGTCTGTGCGTAAGGGGATTGGAGGGATATTGTGAGCCATGAGTGTAACAGTCTAGACGGTATGACTAATCCCTTTTTCAATGCATATTTTTCTGCCAGTCAGCGCCCATCAGGAAAAGGGTATTTGGCGTGCCATCGCCAAGGAGGTACGGACCCTGGGGGTCTTTGACAGGCGGAGCACCCACTGCCGCAAACGGTGGGAGGATCTGCGCCGCTGGGCAAGGAAGACGGCGGAGGCCCAGCTTGGGCTGGCATCCCAACGAGGAAGGGGTGCCCGTCTACCCTGACCCCCCTGATGTTCCGCATCCTGGTAGTGGCCTATCCGGAGTTGGATGGGTGCTTGAAGGCATCACAGCAGCCACAAGGGGGTGAGTACAGATTCAGAATCATGACTTTGCGCGTGATAAGGTTTTACCTGGGTGGGGGATGTGGGCTATTGGTGCCCCTAGGCCAGGGTGAACATTCCAGGGTAGGTCCCTTATTCGGCAGGCTCTGAAGCACTCCAACACCAATAGTGTTAGTGGCTATCTACTACTGGGAAGGGTCCTGTGGGTTTCAGGTGTGCAGTTAATGGCGTTAGGCAATGTACCCCATGGGCTGGTGACTAGCTTTGTAACTGGTAGTGCATGGCCTAGTGCATAGGGCTGATCCATGTGTGTTGTGTACGCCAATGGTAGTGGTGTTGCTGGCATTGACCAAGTGTATCCTCTGTTTCCCCCCCCCACCCTTCTTGTTTTGTCACCCTGTCCTTGTGTGCATTAGCATCATCTGGTGGAGGAGCAGAGGCACCGGCGTCAGAAGGAGCTGCATCCCTCATGGGCCTGGAGGCCGACTCCACCGACGGTGAGGGCACCAGTGGGATGGAGGGCGAGGGGAGCACCACGGCGGAGACAGGAGGGGACACTACCGACAGCGACTCCTCCTCTGATGGAAGCTCCCTGGCGGTGACGGACACTTCTGTGCCCACCCCAACAACAGGTATAGCCGCCTCCCCGTACCAGCACCGCCCTTCCAGCAGCCCCTCAGAGTGTTTCTCGTGCCCGCTCACCCAGGAGGGTGGGCATCTCCTTCACCCCAGGCACCTCAGGCCCTGCCCCAGTCAGCCATGCTGCCCTCAGTGAGGAGGCTATTGACCTCCTGAGATCCCTCTCTGTTGTGCAGTCAACTATACTGAATGCCATTCAGGGTTTAGCAGGGCATTTGCAACAAACAAATGCATACCTGGAAGGCATTCACTCTGGCGTGGCAGCCCAACAGAGAGCATTCCAGGATCTGGCCTCCGCACTGATGGCAGCCATTGTCCCTGTCTCCAGCCTCCCCCCTCCAACTTCCTCTACCCAGTCCCAATCCCCTCAACCCGAGACTATCCCAAGCACACTTTCAGACCACCAATCATCCAAAGAAACACACAGAAGTGGCTCAGGCAAACACAAGCACCATACTTCATCTCACAAGCACTCACGCAAGCACCATCCCCATGCAGACACACCACCATCCACTGCCTCCACTGTGTCCCCCTCCTCCTCCTCGTCCACCCCCCTCCCAGTAGTGTCTCCACTCATGCCTGCATGCACTACATCCACTACCTCCATCACCAGAACGCCTATCACTACACGCCCTTCACTGGCAGTTACCACCCCCACATCCATGCACACGTCCCCTGTGTCCTCTCCCACTGTGTTGTGACCCTTCCTCCCAAAGTACACAAACGTAAGCACCCACCCACCCAACAGCCATCCACCTCACAACAGCATCCAGCTCATGCACCTGCACCCAAACACAGCAGACTGACACCTCTTACACCTACTCCCTCTTCCTCCACTCCCAAACCTTCACCCTCCTCCCGCCCGAGTTTCCCTAAGAAGCTTTTTCTCCCCAACACTGACCTCTTCCCTACCGCTACCCCCCCTCGTCCTTCACCTTGGGCCAGGGTGGCCAGAACCCAGCCCAGCACCTCAGCCACCCAGTCCACGGTGCTGTAGTTTCTGCAGCTGTGTGAGGCTCCAAGGAGGCACCCGTCAGCCCAGCCAGTGTGCCACCAACACCTGCCAAGGCCAAGAAGGGTCCGCCACCTGGCAAGGGCAAGAAGGGGACAGCATCCAGCTAGGGGAAGGAGGCACAACCAGCCAGCAAGGCCAAGTCAAAGACTCCAGCTGACAGAAGCAAGGAGGCACCACCATCTGCCGAGGGCAGGAAGGGGCACAGAACACCAGCCATGGCACTTCAGCCATCCGAAGCTGCAGGTGAAGGCCTGGAGGCTACCACCACAACCGCCAGTATCGCCACCTGCACCGCAGCCTTCACCGCCACCTGCAAACACGGCCAGCACCGTCACCTGCCCTGCTGCAAGCAGCACCACTGCCAGCAGCAGCAGCCCCAGTGGGCAGCCGTGCGAGGCTGCAGGTGAAGGCCTGGAGGCTACCACTGCCAGCCCGCCACCTGCAACGCAACTGCGATTCACTGAGCAGCCATCACCGCCGGAGAGCAGTGTGTAGTGGTGACTACATGGGCTGCAGTGCGTCTTGGCCCCTGCAAAAGCTGTTGTTGTGACACCCAGGTGAGAGACTGTGACCTTGCTCTCCAAAACATCTGCATCACAGGGCGCAATGCCTCCTCCAGAACCAGTGGAAGAAGACATCTACTCAGCCCCACCTTGCAAGGATGAAGCATACTGGGCACAATGCCCCCTCCAGAACCAGTGGAAGAAGGCATCCACTCAGCCCCTCCTTGCCAGGATGAAGCACACTGGGAACAAGGCCTCCTCCAAAACCAGTGGAAGAAGGCATCTATTCAGCCACTCCTTGCCAGGATGAAGCACACTGGGCGCAATGCCCCCTCCAAAACCAGTGGAAGAAGGCATACACTCAGCCCCTCCTTGCCAGGATCAAGCACGCTGGGCACAATGCCTCCTCCAGAACTAGTGGAGAAGCCATCCACTTGAGAGACTGTGGCTTTGCACTCCCCATGACCAAGCAGTGGGCAAACCGCCCACTTGAGATACTGTGGCTTTGCACTCCCCAGGACCAAGCAGTGGGCAAACCACCCACTTGAGAGACAGTGGCTTTGCACTCCCCAGGACCAAGCAGTGGGCATGGAGCCCCCTCCAGGAGCAGTGGCATTGTACCTCCTTCCGGCTGAGGTGCCCCCCATTCCCCGTCCCCCTGAGGTGCCTGTCTCCTCCAGAACCAGTGGAAGAAGGCATCTACTCACCCTATCCTTGGTAGGATGAAGCACACTGGGCACCAAGCCCCCTCCAGAACCAGTGGAAGAAGACATCTACTCAGCCCCACCTTGCAAGGATGAAGCATACTGGGCACAATGCCCCCTCCAGAACCAGTGGAAGAAGGCATCCACTCAGCCCCTCCTTGCCAGGATGAAGCACACTGGGAACAAGGCCTCCTCCAAAACCAGTGGAAGAAGGCATCTATTCAGCCACTCCTTGCCAGGATGAAGCACACTGGGCGCAATGCCCCCTCCAAAACCAGTGGAAGAAGGCATACACTCAGCCCCTCCTTGCCAGGATCAAGCACGCTGGGCACAATGCCTCCTCCAGAACTAGTGGAGAAGCCATCCACTTGAGAGACTGTGGCTTTGCACTCCCCATGACCAAGCAGTGGGCAAACCGCCCACTTGAGATACTGTGGCTTTGCACTCCCCAGGACCAAGCAGTGGGCAAACCACCCACTTGAGAGACAGTGGCTTTGCACTCCCCAGGACCAAGCAGTGGGCATGGAGCCCCCTCCAGGAGCAGTGGCATTGTACCTCCTTCCGGCTGAGGTGCCCCCCATTCCCCGTCCCCCTGAGGTGCCTGTCTCCTCCAGAACCAGTGGAAGAAGGCATCTACTCACCCTATCCTTGGTAGGATGAAGCACACTGGGCACCAAGCCCCCTCCAGAACCAGTGGAAGAAGGCATCCACTCACCCTATCCTTGGCAGGATGAAGCACACTGGGCACCAAGCCCCCTCCAGAACCAGTGGAAAAAGGCATCCACTCACCCTATCCCTGGCAGGATGAATCACACTGGGCACCAAGCCCCCTCCAGAACCAGTGGAAGAAGGCATCCACTCATCCTGTCCTTGGCAGGATGAAGCACACTGGGCACCAAGCCCCCTCCAGATCCAGTGTAAAACTGGCACCCACTTGAGAGACTGTGGCTTTGCACTCCCCAGGACCAAGCAGTGGGCAAACCTCCCACTTGAGAGACTTGAGAGACTATGGCTTTGCACTCCCCAGGACCAAGCAGTGGGCAAACCACCCACTTGAGAGACTTGAGAGACTGTGGCCTTGCACTCCCCAGGACCAAGCAGCGTGCAAACCACCCACTTGAGGGACTTGAGAGACTGTGGCTTTGCACCCCCCAGGACCAAGCAGTGGGCAAACCACCCACTTGAGAGACTGTGCCCTTGCACTCCCAGGACATCGCAGTGGGCATGGAGCCCCCTCCAGGTGCAGTGGCGTTGTACCATCTTCCGGCTGAGGTGCCCCCCTTTCTCGTCCCCCTGAGGTGCCTATTTGTTTTTTACCTGATGCCCCTGCAGTGTTCTCCCTGTATTGAGGCAGGAGTCAAGTGTGGCCTTAGCCTATGGGTTTTGGTCCAGTGGGCCACGGACAATTTTTGAATGGGCATTGTCCCGCCTTTTGTATATATTATATATATTGTACATACTGTTTTATCTTTATGAGCGTATTTCTAAGTATTACTAATATTACACTCATTTTACTACATTCCTATTGTCCTTGTGTTATTCCAGAGGGTTACGGGGTGTATATGTAATGTTTTTGCATGCGTTTGTGTGTATGGTGTTGGGCGTAGGGGTGGGGGTGTTGCGTGTGTGTGTGTCACTCTCTTTTTCCTCCCCCCTCGCTTGTGTGTTACGTGCAGTACTCACCGTGGTTGTCGTCGCCAGCGTTCATGTTCCTGGTGTATGAGAAGACACACCAGCATGGGGAAAACCTGCAGCTCAGGCTCCATGGCGTCCTGGTTCTTCCTTGTGTGTCGAGAGGTGCGTCGTTTCCCTTCAGAGTACTGTTTCCGCTGGGCTTTTGATGGTGTTGGTACCGCCCTGGAAAAGCTGGCGGATGGGCGGGTTGTAATGGAGAGGGCGGTACATTGTCTTCTGCTTGGCTGTTGGCGGTTACCGCTGCGGTGTTTGTTGCTACCGCCGTGGCGGTCGGAGTGTTAAAGTGGCTGTATATGTTGGTGGTTTCCGCCGTGGTCAAGATTCAATTTTTTTTACCGCTGGCCTGTTGGCGGTGTTACCGCTGCTTTCACACCGACCGCCAGGGCTGTAATGAGGGCCTATATAGTAATCCGCTATACAAGCACCTCAGATTTTAAGATTAACAACACAGAAAGAACGTCCATACATTAATATTTGGAAGTTTTTATGTGTTTTAAAACACACTTATTTCTTTTACCATTTCAGTGAATTTGCAGACCCACGGGCTGAAACCACGGATCAGCCGTAATACCTGAATTACTCCTAAAGCTCAACTTCTGATTGGCTGCAGTAAGTCCACTAATGCACATGACAAGTCACACAGTCATTTGGCTTTCAGATCTCTACAGAGAATACTGGAATCCAGTGCTCCTCTGTGTTTTACTGCCTTTGCGGAAAACCACTTTCTACTACTGCAGCTATGTCGTATGGAGAGAGAAGAGACCCTGAACCTCTTCCATATGAGGAAAAAGATACGCTACCACCAAAAAAGAAGTTGGACATGTGGAAACACTTTACGATTCCATCTCGGGAGAAAAAGGTGATAGCAAAAACCGTGGAGTGCACCATCTGTGGTAAGAAGTTATCAAGAGGAACGGAGAAAAAGTATTCCCTTGCAACTTCATCCATGTGGAAACACTTGAAGATGATCCACCGAAGAACATATCACATGATAAGGGAAAAGGCAGGAGCAGAAGAGTCATGATCAGCAGGGCCATCTGCAGAGCCATCAACATCTCAGAAAATGATCCATTCCTGTTTTTTTTTTGCATAAGCTTTCTGAGATGGTGACTCGCTGTGCAAATGTGACAGTCCTGTGGGTCTGAACATGTCCTCAGTAGCTGCCTATATGGATGCTGTGAACAATCACAGCTATTAATTTTTTTTCCTCCCTATTCAGCCTTGCATTGTTTTTTAAGGACGGAAGCCAGTTGCTTCCTCCAAGTTGCCTTCCCTTACCCCTTTTACTACCCTTGTTGTTTTTGTTCTTAAAGAACAAATCGAAAAATTATAAAATTGTTACAAAAACTATAAAACGGTTCTTGTTAGAATCACCTTATCTGGTCAAATAAGCACTAACTATATGGTTTATGTTTTTGTTTCATTGTGTGTAACTGTTTGTGAGATTCTGTATGTTTATATGTGTGACATCCCGCATAAGTGATAATAAAGTTGTACATGTGACAACTTTAATATTTACCAAGGGGAATGAACCTATTAAGTATTAAAGATGACACTAGAAGATGTATTGCAATGCCATCTTGAATACTTAAATGGAAATGGATGTGTAAGTGACTGAATGAGTGTCTTAGTGGTTGTCAGTGTCTACATGGGTGTTTCACTGCTCATGTAAATGGCTCTCTGGGTATTGAGTAGCTGAATGAGTCTACAAGTGGGTGTGGAAGTGACTGAATGTGTGAATAAGTGTGTGTATGTGTGTGTAACTCTATGTGAGTAGATGTGTGCATGTGTAATTGGGTGTGTGAGTGGCTGTATGAGTGTGAGTGGGTGTGTAACCCTGTCAGACATTTCCCATGTTGTAATGCTATGCTACAGTAAAAATAAGCATTTCATTTTTCCTTTTTTACTGTTCTCAGATTTTATACTTGTATCAGATAAATGATGCACTGTATAAAGAATCATCCTTGAACAGTGGGGAAAAACAGTCTTATAAACTGTATAAAAAATCAAACATGCACAGTATGTCACTGTACATATCCAACACTGTGCATTGCACTGCCTACATTTTTTTAAATGATCATTTTACCCAAACATGCTCCACTAAACTAAAGGAACTTATGATGAAAATGAGAACTTCATCATTAGAAGTACTACTAGATATGTAAGGCTCAACAGCAAAGCCAAAGCTTTATAAAGACATCACCATATTAGGCTGAATGAAGTCATAAATCCTGATAATGCATCTATTATAACTAGAATATTCCACTTTTATAACTGTGAACCTCTTTCGAATTTTAGTTCCAAAAACAAAAGGTATGAATTTGGTAACTTTCAAAGCAATAGTTGTTTAAATATAAGGTTTGTATCATTATATTCTGTCCATCCACTTTTACTTTTTAAATAGTCAGTGTAATGATCAGATCTAATACTGACTCCTTTGTGTAAAATGATAGCGACTGTAGCATAGGTTTTACCAGAAATAGATATTTGTCCTGCTTTAAAGTTAGTGTTCTCAGTATGTAATTGACTACCATGTGCTCTGTGACATTGTAGTGTTAAAATAACATACTTCCCACTTCTTGCTACATGTAAAGTCAACAGAACATCTGTTTGACAGTTTCGACATCCATGGTTTTGAGTAGTTTTTTTCACTAATGTGTCAAAACTTACGCTTTTGGAATCTGGTAATGTTATATCAATAAAACACTTCTATTCTGTTTGTGTAGTTGATGTGTATGAGCAATGTTCACATTCATGGTACCACGAGTACCCCAGTCCAAACAAGTAATTTACAGGTATCTCTTCTTCATCTTCTAAGACACCAATTACTTCTTCTCTTTCATTTCCTTCTGTGCAACACTATCACTACACTGCTTTGAAACCTTCCACTTCAGTCAGATGTAGCATTTCTCATAAACTGGATACTGTCCTAAATGAGGAGCATAAACATTTCTGTAACACAGCTGGAGTCAGTGTTTTCTCTGCTTTCATCAAATACAACTAGGTACAAACCAGACAAAGTCCTAACTTGAGACAAAGCTACATATGACATATCTTCCCGAAACACGGTACTACCGATATTAATAAATGCTGCATATAAACGTAAACCTTGTGATTTATGAATAGTAATAGCATATGCTAGAGAAACTGGAAACTATTTCTGTTGAACATATAAATCTTTTACAAGCAAAAAACGTACAAGAGACTGTCCTATCTATTTTGCGTTGTCATTCGGATCAAATTTAATTACATGGTATTCCACCTTATTCCTACTAGGAAAATTAATAAAATCAACAACTTTACCCATAGCGCCATTAACCAAACCTCCCTCAGCATTTAGATTTTGAGTTATAATCACCCTGCATTTTAATCATACACTTAAACAGTTCTCCAATCCTGCAGCTCATGAAACAGTTTTTTCTAATGAATCCAGTTTTGCTTATAACTTTTCATTTAGCAATATAGTGACACCTTGGTGTTCTATTTTATCTACTGTCTTCAGTAGTAACATTTCTTATTTCTCCAATTCCAGCAATTCTTTGTTGAAAGAGGCCCACTCCTCCAATGTAGGAATTAGGCACACAATATGTTTACCTTCTTGTATCAAAGTGAACATTAGTTCTGCTGCTGTCTTTCTTATAAGAAACAGTTTTTTAAGATGATGACTTTCTAGAACACACATTCCCTCTTTTGAAAGAACACCTACTCTAATCGCTTTCAAATATTCAGTGTCCGATGCTTGTTGCATATTCCTAATTAATTCTTTGTATTAGAAATGTAACCACATATTCCAATTTTCAATTTGTCTCAAAGAATTCCTAGCTTCATCATGGAGCATTGTTTTGAATACAGTCTGACCTTTCACAGGTATAAGTTGCAGTAGATCTCCAAAAATGTTTTCCTCCAAATAGAACATCACAGTTTGTACAACCTCTTGCATTGTCAAATGTACAAAGGCAAGCATTGAGTTAGAGGCAATGCTCAACTCATCGCTGATCCAAGGCTTTAACTTTTTAACACTCTTGACACTTCACGAAAACTTCACCAGATAACTTTTGGTATTCCAGTTTGTTGTCATGTTCCATGAGCAGCATCAATAGTCGATGTCAAGTAATACCTTTGATATTGTGAGCAACTAATCCAGTAGGGGCTGTAACCACACATGATAAATTACAGTCTGTAGTTTTCTGTAGGAAAGTGGTACGAAATTGTATTAAGAAACTTTTACCAGTACCAGCTTGCCTGCTGACATGCAACAGTAGAGGCTTACATTTTGGCCATGCACACTATTTGTTGTCATGCAGCAATCCATGCTCAACTGTGGCCTTCACCTATATATATATATATATATATATATATATATATATATATATATATATATATATATATATATATATATATATATATATATATTTATATATATATATATATATATTTCCATTTGCTGATCATCGAGTTGTCCAGCTAAATCTGCCAAATCAAATGTTACTTGTCTTGCTTACTCCATTGCAGTGTCAACCTCATGCATTGCAATACCAGCCTTATTTTCAATTATATGCTGTCCAAGTGGGTCCTGACTTTGAGGACCTGAACTTTGGCAGCTTTGTAAACTCTCCCACGACCTCAGCTTCAATTGTACCTTCCTGTTCAGTTTCATCATTCAACATGTCCAAGTAGTTAAGATATACTGAGCACTGAATACCATCCTTTGCTGCATTGAAAGAGTCTTCATATCTGTCAAACTCTCCTAGTAATTGCGATTCAGAGCGCCAAGGTTTAAACAGCTGCAAAGGTGCCTAATAGCAAAATGCTCTCTTTTCAGCAGTCTGGCAACTCATGTTTCTAGGTTAACTAGACTGCCTTTGCTGTGTGGCACCAAACACCCATTGCAACCAAGTACTGCAGATTTACATCTACTGT
Organism: Pleurodeles waltl; assembly: GCF_031143425.1. Lineage (NCBI taxonomy): Eukaryota > Metazoa > Chordata > Amphibia > Caudata > Salamandridae > Pleurodeles > Pleurodeles waltl. The sequence goes on from NC_090451.1 coordinate 227,126,187, forward strand.
CACATTATTTCTATATGTGTAGTACTGAAGTACTTCATAGAGACAAATATTTGTAGGTGTGCAGTCCTTTTTGGATAGTAAGTGCCCAACGTGTTAATTTTTACAATATCTGTACTATTTGGCTTAAATTCAGCAAAACATTACATTTCTGGAAAAGATTTCAAAACTCTTGTTTGCGTTGATGCTAGGTCTAGACTCTCGACTTAGAATATAAACTAGCTGAACTCAACATATCACAGCATTCATAGGAATTAATTTCTCTGTGCAAAAGCATCTTCATACTGAAACTGAACAATTTTTTTGTTAGAGACTTTTCAGCAGAAATCTCTCCCCACATATCTTTCACCTCCATCTTCACATATTTTATTATTGAAGTTACGTAACAAGCAACAGCTATAGAGTTGTCTGCCACAAACTGAATATCTATATTAGCATTCCACACTTTCAAAATGATTGTAGTCAGTAATATATTTGGAAGCCTTGGTTCTCCTCAGGCTGTGTTTTGGGTGATTTACAAGTAAGTGTGTGACTCTTCTTTTTGAAATAACAGGTCTTGGAAATCCAAAGCAACATTTTGTGTAAAATGTTCCCTTTGTTCTGTATTTCCGTTGACAGTACTTCCCACATGTATGTGATTGGAAACACAGGACTTGCTGCTTTAGGCCTTTTTCCTCAGTGCCTTCTGGGATGCTGCATGTAATACACTATTCTTTGAAAGAAAGTACAGATTTGTCTCTGTTTGTTCCAACTTTAAGTGCTTCTTTTATCTACAAAATCATATGAATATGAGGAGCACCTCCTGCTTGGTACTCTATTAGCCAAAAGAAATCAATAGATTCTCTAAGAGGGGGATTTTTTGTTGCAGATGAAGGACAACAGAGCTTGAAATCTGTGGTTGAAGTAACTGCAAACATTTTCAGGATCCAAGGAGCAACGTTTTCCTGGTGTTTTCAATTTGATGCCTCTAACGTTAGAGTTTGCTCTCTCAAAAACTCATGTAAACCATCCAACGCATCATCTTCACAACTCAGCATTACAAACTATTTGGTGAACATAAGTTTCACAACATACACTTGCGCTTACCATGATGATAGTACCAGTATTCATTGGTTCCACTTTGCTATGCCATAAGATTTATCACATTGTATTTGAGCTTCTCATCATTGCCATAATGTTTTTCCACACAGTCTTTTGCAGACATATTTTGCATATTAACTTCTGTCTTAAGAATATGATTAACAGTGTATGACGGTCCAGACAAATCACTTTCAAATAACAGATGGAATACATTTGGAATACTTTGTTGACATCTAGGGTCCTCTGAATGTAATCTTGTTGACCTATGCTAAGCTGCAGGGATTTGCACAGGATGATCATCATACCGTCCACCTACTCCAATTAGAAATAGTTGAGCAAGACATCGAGCTTCTAAACTTTTCTCCCAAATGCTCATTGGAGCTCCTTTAGCTTGTTTCATTGGATACTGTTCAATTGCATCCCCCATAACCTCTTTTTTAATGCAGTGGATAGATACTGCAGTGCTGATATATTTCTTCAGATCTGCTTCTATCTATTTTTTCAAACTGTCATCTTAACCCCTTCTGTGCCGCGGACGTAATGGTTACGTCCTGCGGCACAGTGCTGCTGTGCCTAGGAAGTAACCATTACGTCCTGGGCACACAGCCCAGAGGGAGCGCTGTGGGGTTCCCCCCCACCCCCCCAAGTCAGGGATGGAAAGGGAAGCCCTTCCCCTTCCTCCCCAGACCCTCCCACCCCCCCTTGCGCCGTCACGCAAGGGGAGCGCCCACTAGACACCAGGGATGTGTTTTTTAAAAAGGAAATTGGCATAAGGGAGAGACCCCTTGGGCAAGGGTCGCTCCCAGGGGGGGATTTTTTTTTAAGGCCTTTTCTGCCCCCCCCCCCCGGGGGCAGATCGGCTTATTATTAGGCCTTTTCTGCCCCTGGGGGGGGCAGAAACCTCTAGGCACCAGGGATAATTTTTTTTGTTTGTTTTGTTTTTGTTTAGTTTTTTGTTTTAAGTGTGGGGAGCGACCCCTTAGGCAAGGGTCGCTCCCATAGGGGGCAAAACATATTTAGGCCATTTCTGCCCTCCTTGGGGGCAGATTGGCCTATTTTTATGAGGCCAATCTGCCCCCAAGGGGGGCAGAAACCACTAGACACCAGGGAATTGTTTTTTGTTTGTGAATTTCACATAAGGGGAGCGACCCCTTAGGCAAGGGTCGTTCCCCTGGGGGGCAAATTTATTTTAGACCATTTCTGCCCCCCAGGGGGGGCAGATCAGCCTATTTTAGTTAGGCCGATCTGCCCCCAAGGGGGGCAGAAACCACTAGGCACCGGAGATTTTTGTTGTTGTTGTTGTTTTACAGATGGGGAGCGACCCCTTAGGCAAGGGTCGCTCCCCTGGAGGGGCAAATTGTATTTAGGCCATTTCTGCCCACTTTGGGGGCAGATCAGCCAATTTTAGGTCAATCTGCCCCCAAGGGGGGCAGAAACCACTAGCACTAGGGATCTTTATTTTTGCGCCGTCACGCAAGGGGAGCGACCCCGTAGGCAAGGGTCGCTCCCGGGGGGGGGGGGGGAATTTATTTTAGGCCATTTCTGCCCCCCTGGGGGGCAGATCGGCCTATTGTTATTAGGCGATCTGCCCCGGGGGGGGCAGAAACCTCTAGGCGCCAGGGCTAATTTTTTATTGTGTTTTTTTTTTTTTGAGATGGGGAGCGACCCCTTAGGCAAGGGTCGCTCCCCTGGAGTGGCAAATTGTATTTAGACCATTTCTGCCCCCCTTGGGGGCAAATCGGCCGATTTTAGGTGAATCTGCTCCCAAGGGGGGCAGAAACCACTAGGCACTGGGGATCTTTTTTTTTGCGCTGTCACGCAAGGGGAGCGACCCCGTAGGCAAGGGTCGCTCCCCGGGGGGGGGGGAGGAGGCAAATTTATTTTAGGCCATTTCTGCCCCCCCTGGGGCCGGCTGAGCTAGAGGCCAAAATCCACAGGTAGGAACTTTGCAAAAAACACCTCTGTTTTCTGTGAAAAAATGTGATGTGTCCACGTTGTGTTTTGGGCCATTTCCTTTCGTGGGCGCTAGGCCCACCCGCACAAGTGAGGTACCATTTTTATCGGGAGACTTGTGGGAACGCTGGGTGGAAGGACATTTGTGGCTCCTCTCAGATTCCAGAACTTTCTGTCACCGAAATGAGAGGAAAAAGTGTTTTTTTGGCCACATTTTGAGGTTTGCAAAGGATTCTGGGTAACAGAACCTGGTCAGAGACCCACAAGTCACCCCATCTTGGATTTCCCTAGGTGTCTAGTTTTCAGAAATGTGCTGGTTTGCTAGGTTTCCCCAGGTGCTGGCTGAGCTAGAGGCCAAAATCCACAGGTAGGCACTGTTTTCTGTCAAAAAATGTGATGTGTCCATGTTGTGTTTTGGGGCATTTCCTTTCGTGGGCGCTAGGCCTACCCACACAAGTGAGGTACCATTTTTATCGGGAGACTTGGGGGAACGCTGGGTGGCAGGAAATTTGTGGCTCCTCTCAGATTCCAGAACTTTCTGTCACCGAAATGTGAGGAAAATTTGTTTTTTTAGCCAAATTTTGAAGTTTGCAAAGGATTCTGGGTAACAGAACCTGGTCAGAGCCCCACAAGTCACCCCATCTTGGATTCCCCTAGGTCTCTAGTTTTCAAAAATGCACAGGTTTGGTAGGTTTCCCCAGGTGCTGGCTGAGCTAGAGGCCAAAATCCACAGGTAGGCACTGTTTTCTGTAAATAATTTGGGATGTGTTCACGTTGTGTTTTGGGCCATTTCCTTTCGTGGCCCTAGGCCTACCCACACAAGTGAGGTACCATTTTTATCGGGAGACTTGGGGGAATGCTGGGTGGAAGAATATTTGTGGCTCCTCTCAGATTCCAGAACTTTCTGTCACCGAAATGTGAGGAAAATGTGTTTTTTTAGCCAAATTTTAAGGTTTGCAAAGGATTCTGGGTAACAGAACCTGGTCAGAGCCCCACAAGTCACCCCATCTTGGATTCCCCTAGGTCTCTAGTTTTCAAACATGCACAGGTTTGGTAGGTTTCCCTAGGTGCCGGCTGAGCTAGGGGCCAAAATCTACAGGTAGGCACTTTGCAAAAAACACCTCTGTTTTCTGTAAAAAAAAATGGGATGTGTCCACGTTGTGTTTTCGGCCATTTCCTTTCGTGGGCGCTAGGCCTACCCACACAAGTGAGGTACCATTTTTATCGGGAGACTTGGGGGAATGCTGGGTGGAAGGAAATTTGTGGCTCCTCTCAGATTCCAGAACTTTCTGTCACCGAAATGTGAGGAAAATGTGTTTTTTTAGCCAAATTTTGAGGTTTGCAAAGGATTCTGGGTAACAGAACCTGGTCAGGGCCCCACAAGTCACCCCATCTTGGATTCCCCTAGGTCTCTAGTTTTCAGAAATGCACAGGTTTGGTAGGTTTCCCTAGGTGCCGGGTGAGGCAGGGGCCAAAATCTACAGGTAGGCACTTTGCAAAAAACACCTCTGTTTTCTGTAAAAAAATTGGGATGTGTCCACGTTGTGTTTTGGGGCATTTCCTGTCGCGGGCGCTAGGCCTACTCACACAAGTGAGGTATCATTTTTATCGGGAGACTTGGGGGAACATAGAATAGCAAAACAAGTGTTATTTCCCCTTGTCTTTCTCTACATTGTTTTCTTCCTAATATAAGAGAGTGTGTAAAAAAGACTTCTATTTGAGAAATGCCCTGTAATTCACATGCTAGTATGGGCACCCCGGAATTCAGAGACGTGCAAATAACCACTGCTCCTCAACACCTTATCTTGTGCCCATTTTGGAAATACAAAGGTTTTCTTGATAGCTATTTTTTACTCTTTATATTTCAGCAAATGAATTGCTGTATACCCGGTATAGAATGAAAACCCAAGGCAGGGTGCAGGTCATTCATTGGCTCTGGGTACCTAGAGTTCTTGATGAACCTACAAGCCCTATATATCCCCGCAACCAGAAGAGTCCAGTAGACGTAACGGTATATTGCTTTAAAAAATCTGACATTGCAGGAAAAAGTTACAGAGTAAAATGTAGAGAAAATTGCAGATTTTTTAACCTCAATTTCAATATTTTGTTTTTCAGTTGTTATTTTCTGTAGGAAACCCTTGAAGGATCTACACAAATTACCCCTTGCTGAATTCAGAATTTTGTCTACTTTTCAGAAATGTTTCGGTGTATGGGATCCAGCATTGGTTTCATGCCCATTTCTGTCACTGACTGGAAGGAGGCTGAAAGCACAAAAAAATTGTAAAAATGGGGTATGTCCCAGTAAAATGGCAAAATTGTGTTGAAAAATTGGGTTTTCTGATTCAAGTCTGCCTGTTCCTGAAAGCTGGGAAGCTGGTGATTTTAGCACCGCAAACCCTTTGTTGATGCTATTTTCAGGGAAAAAAACCACAAGGCTTCTTCTGCAGCCCCTTTTTCCCATTTAAAAAAGAAAAAAAAAATTCACTGTATTTTGGCTAATTTCTTGGCCTCCTTCTGGGGAACCCACAAAGTCTGGGTACCTCTAGAATCCCTAGGATGTTGGAAAAGAAGGACGCAAATTTGGCGTGGGTAGCTTATGTGAACAAAAAGTTATGTCTTAATATATCAGTTGATTGAACACTAAAAATACTACTGCAGTCCCATTTATACACAGGGGTATGTCCACTCATTCCTTGTACCTCTTCAGCTATCACTTCCTCTACAATTCTAGGAACCATCTCCTCGTTTGCCATATGAGTACCATCTTTAACCTCATAGCTTCAGACAGTTGTTTCACCTGCACGCACTAATGCGTTCTCTTGAATGGAGCTTTCTTCATTAAAGCCTCAAACCTGATGTATGCTTCCATTCTCCTTTAAACATTTACTTTTATAAATAAGCCTTTTTTGGCTTTTTTAATTGACAACACTGTTATATCCAGTGTTCTCATTCTGTTAGTATCAAGATAAATAGCTTGCGCTTCATAGCAAATCCTTTATCAAGCCCACTCTTAATATGTTGTTTTTGCTTCAGTGCTGCCCTTCTCTTTCAGTCTCATCCATATTTCTTTAAATTGTTTGTGTCTTCTCACACAACTAGCTGTTTTCTTATAAGATTTTTCACTTTCAATATGACTTACTCCTTCTCCTTAGTGAGTTGATATTAAACCTCGCTTTTTATTAGAAAGTTTTTCCACATTTTGCATTTTTCTATATACTATTTTAAGATACTCCTTAGTTCTCTTACCAGCAGCTCTTTTTCCAGCACGTTCTCCACATCATGTCCCTTTTCACTCTGAGTTTTAAGCAGATAGTACTCTTTCTTCAGTTTTTTCATCTTTGTGTCTTTTTCTGCATTGTAAATCCTCCTCTTTAAACACAAGTAGAAATCTGAAAAGAAATATAGAATATATTTAACTTTATATTACATATTATTAGATTACATACTATAATCAAGTGAGTAGCTACATAAGTGGTGATGTCAGCATTAAAGACACTGCTGAGGTGTCTCAGTATGGGTGTATAAATATGAATATGAGTTACTGTACAGGTGGGTGTCTGGGTGTATGAGTAGTTGAGTGCATATGTGAGTGAGAGTGGCAGTGCCTCTGTGGATGTGTCACTGGATGTGTAAGTAACTTTGGGGGGTGACTGGCTGTGTTATTGACTGTATAGGTGTCTAAATATGTAAGTATGTGGCTGTATAGATTGATGACCGGCTGTGTTACTTTGTCTTTGGGTGTGTAACTGTGTGAGAACGGCTTTGTTACTGGTGGATTCATAAGTGCTATGTGGGGGTGTGAGTGGATGTGTTAGTGTCTCTGTCACTGTCTGGCAGGGTGCGTAAGTGCCTCTATAGCTTTGGAAATACATATGTAAGTGGCTGTATGGGTGGTTGACCGGGTGTATGACTGGGTGTATGGATATGTAAGTGCACATATAACTAACTCTCTATACCCATTTCTCTTCACCCTTTGCTGCTTGCTATGTTTTTACTTAATGTCCTCGTCTACCCTCCCTTTTATTTTCCCCTTCCCTTTTATTTTCCCTTTTACTGTTGTGTAGATACTACCAATTTCCTTTCAGCTTATATACACTCTAACTTTTTATTTACATATGCTTTTTAAAAGTACACCTTAATTCATATACCTGTGAAATTTGTTTGCTATTCTTCAATTTTTATCTCAATATCACTTAATATCTCTTGTCAGTGAAAATCGCAAGTCGGAAATATAATAATGCTCCTCCTCTCTCAGTACAAAAGTGTCAATAATGGCTACCGTTCCCACTGTGCTTTCACTGATACTCCTGTACTTAGTAAATCACAACCTTTTTTTCATCTAAATGGTCTGTATGTTTTAACCCATTCTAAGTCTCTTGTAAAGAAGCCCAGTTTGGTAGTGTTTTCCGCCGTGACGCTCAGCATGCCCCCCCATGTAAATTTGCGGCAGATCCAAACAGAAGCCCATAAAAGCATTTAACCATCTGCTGTTAATTCTTTGCCTTTAGGTTTTACTTTATTAAAACTACTCAATTAGAAGCCAAACACTCCTTAATGAGCAGTGTTTGTACACCACTCTGCTTTTGAGTTTCAATGTGCAGTCTCTTTTGTTTCCCTCCCCCACACTCTTTTAGCCCTATTTCCATAGTAACCATGTTAGGAAGACTCTCTGCTAGCACTAGGTCAAACGTTCCAAAGGGTTTCTCTGAGCAGCATAGTAGCTTCAAATTAGCAGGTGAGGTTGACTGCAATCCCAAGCATATCCCGAACACCATAACATTTCTTTTTTTTATCCAAAGCCAATCACACAGTTACTTGCTTTTATTTTTTAAAACCTCTACCTTCAATTACTCCCCTGCACATCCCCACCATCCAATCAGATATGTTCTCTTATATTTTAGGTGCTGACCTCCATTTTAATTGCCTTTCATCTTCAAAACTGCCTCATTCTTCTACAACCTTTTCCTGTGTGCTACTCCTGCTTGTCTCCAAAATAGTTAGAATGAGGATTGTGGGCCATAGTTTAGTGTTTTGGGCCAGAGAGAGTGCTAGAAAGAATGGCATTGACATGGATCTAGGTTTATCCAATGTAGACATTACTTGGGTTGGCCAGAGAGGGTTAAAGTGGCATCAATTCCTACATTTGGTTCAATGCATTGCAGATTGCCAACATCGAGACCTCATGATTATGCACTGTGGTGTCAATGACCTAGACACAATTTATGGGGTAGGACTGGAAATCCTAATGAAGGACACCTTTGGGAAGCTAATATCACTTTTCCCACATACTGCCCTGGTGTTCTTCAACATTTGTCAAAGACAAAAGTGGCAGTGTCAACCGAATTTGGTCCACAGATAGAAAAACCCTGGAAAATATGTCAATAAAAGCATTTCTACAATCCCTTAAAGATCACAATATGGGCTCTATTTACCACAACAACCTAGGTTTGGAAATGGATGGAATATATTGAAAAGGCAGAGGCCCTCATTATGACATTGGCGGTAAAAGCCGCTTACCGGCTTGCAGAAGACCGCCACCACACTGCTGTGGCCACGGAATTCTGCCACAGCTATGATGACCCACAGTTCGGAATCCGCCAAAATTCAGACATCCACACAAGTCCGCCGCACCAAAGGTCAGTGATAAACTGGCGAAAACAAAACCTCCACCGTCACGGCAACAGAAATACACCCACACTATAACGACACACAAATCCACGCAGCGGTCTTTCAACCGCAGTATTCCATTAGCGGTACACACCGCCGCGCTCAAAATACACACACATTTACAAAACACAGCCACATTGGACAATTCCAAATACACACCCCTGATACACATACACAGACCACTCCCACACACCCAATACTATATAAAACACACACCCACATCACCCACAAACCCTTACGACAACAAATCACAACCGAAAGCCAGAGAGAGACACCACCATCAACAACACTAGCATCCACAGGCACACAACACCATCACCCACATAACTTCCACGCACCTCACACAACACCCCACTACATATCAGCACACTTATTACCCCACACACCACCCCTCTGTCCAACTGGATCTAGATGACCAGCCCGGCCCATCGGGGACCTCGGGAAGGTTGGTTCCCCACACCCAGTCACAGGCCACTACAGAGCTTCCCCCCTCTGGAAACACCAGCACAGCACCCTCCCAGTGGGCCCATAACTCCGTCCCCAGGACACGTAAATCAGCAGTGTGTCCACCACTACAGGGAACCCAGGCTAACCCACCACCCCAACAACAACAGGGACCTGGGGGCAGTGGTAGTGGGCCCACAGTCCAGGGGACGGAGGCCCAGGAACACTGGGGAACTGGGAGGGCTGCTATGCAACAGGGGGCGGACAGGCCCAGGGAACCCACTCTCCACGAGGCCCTCTCCTCCATCATGGGAGCCTACCACCACACCCAGGAGACAATGGCAACGGTACTGGCCAAGTTTCAGGAGACCCAGCGCCTGTAGGAGGAACAGTATATGGGCTTCAGGGAGGAACTCAGAACCATTAATTCCACCCTGGGCACCATTGTAGGTGTGCTGAAGGAAGTACTCAGCACCAGGAGAGACACTGTGGCACTACAAGGGGCCCCTGACACTAGCCTGGATGATGAACTGCCCACCACCTCCGCCGGTGCTAGTGGACAGGAGGCACCGCCACAGGACCACCACACCAGCACCCCACCCCCTGCAGAGGGAGAACCACCTCGCAAACGGTCCCTGAGATCCAGGAACAAGACAGAACTATGCCAAGACCCCCGCCAAGAAATGAGACCACCCTGATTGTCATCCTACTGTCCCACTTTGTCACCCTGTCTATCCTTAAACTGCCCCAGCTCCACTTCCTATGCCCATTTGAGCAATGCACCTGTGAGACTAATAGACTGGACTCTGCCATGGACATTCCTCCGCCATCACCCCTCACCATTTTGCTACCTCCTCCAATTTTGAGCACTAAAATAAACACCCTTAAAGCACAAAACAATCTGGAGTCTGTCTGTGATTTCGGAATACTGTATTAGCAATAACTGTGGCAAAAAGCTCTTTCATTTGTAATGTCAACATACCCATGTCACACAACTCTAGTCCAAGAGGAATAAAAGCAGATGTCACACTGTGGGACCCAGATCTGTGAAATCGTAAGGGAAAGTGACAACTCAGTGACCATACACTGGGTGAAAAAGACAGACAGTAGAGAGGTAGTAGGGTATAAGTACATGTAGTAGGCAGGTTTGTATTCTTACCTGTGTTTCACTGGAAATATTGCTGGATCACGGAGTCCCTGTTGTCCATGTCTTCTTCCCCTGCTTCCTCGTCTTCGCTGTCCACAGGCTCCACAGCTGCAACAACACCGCCATCTGGACCATCTTCCTGCAGAAAGGGCACCTGTCGTCACAAAGCCAAGTTGTGAAGCATACAGCAGGCCACGATGATCTGGCACACCTTCTTTGGTGAGTAGAATAGGGACCCACCTGTCATATGGAGGCACCTGAACCTCACCTTCAGGAGGCCGAAGGTGCGTTCGATCACCCTCCTAGTTCGCCCATGTGCCTCATTGTAGCGTTCCTCTGCCCTTGTCCTGGGATTCCTCACTGGGGTCAGTAGCCATGACAGGTTGGGGTAACCAGAGTCACCTGCAAATGGCGAGGGACAACTGTTAGACACACACTAACCTGGAGAGATATCCCCAGACCCAGACAACCATTCCCACTGACTAGCTTCCAGGTGCTCACCTAATAGCCACACACAGTGCCTCTGGAGTTGACCCATCACATAAGGGATGTTGCTATTCCGCAGGATGTAAGCGTCATGCACTGAGCCAGGGAACATGGCATTCACATGGGAGATGTACTGGTCTGCCAAACATACCATCTATACATTCATCGAATGATAACTCTTCCGGTTTCTGTGCACCTGTTCACTCCTGTGATGGGGGGACCAAAGCCACATGTGTCCTATCAATGGCACCTATGATGTTGGGGATATGTCCCAGGGCATAGAAATCACCTTTCACTGTAGGCAAATCCTCCACCTGAGGGAAAACGATGTAGCTCCGCATGTGTTTCAGCAGGGCAGACAACACTCTGGACAACACGTTGGATAACATAGGCTGGGACATCCCTGATGCTATGGCCACTTTTGTTTGAAATGACCCACTTGCAAGGAAATGGAGCACTGACAGCACCTGCACTTGAGGGGGGATTCCTGTGGGATGGCGGAAAGCTGACATCAGGTCTGGCTCCAGCTGGGAACACAGTTCCTGGATTGTGGCATGGTCAAGCCTGTATGTGATTATCAGATGTCTTTCCTCCATTGTCGACAGGTCCACCAACGGTCGGTACACAGGAGGATGCCGCCATCTCCTCACATGTCCCAGCGGACGGTGCCTCTGAAGGACAACAGCGAGCACAGAGTCAAACAACTCAGAGGTACGTACCCACAGCTTACACAGAACACCATTCATACTCAAAAAGTGGCCTGTATGTGTGTTGAGTCTAGGCCTAGGTATGTGTGACGCAGTTAAAAATGAAGCCATGTGGGCCCCTGAAATGGCGGCTGCCTGACCTCTAAAGTGGGATAGTGGGATGTGAGGTAACTGCGCTGGCGTTGTACACCGTCGCGGTAGGCGGTTGAAGACCGCAGCGCAATGCTGCAATGGTTAACATTGGACCCTATGGGTCCCAGAAGCCAATGACGATGTATGCCGGCGGTGACGGTACGCACCGCCGCGGACGTGACCGCCATTTTCTATCTGTTCAATCACTCGATACCTGATCTTCGACAGGAGAGGACCTACACTGCAAGTGCTACTGTGACCTCGGTCTGGAAGAGACAATGGCTCGAGTGTCTGGGGAAAGGGCCCCTGCCTTCACATCAGAGGAGTTGGAGAAACTCGTGGATGGGGTCCTCCCCCAGTACACGCTGCTCTATGGTCCTCCAGACAAACAGGTAAGTACACTGGGAGCATGATATATGGGCTATGCCTGTGTGGAGAGGGGTGGATGTAAGAATGAAGGGGGGAGAGTGCGGCGTGCATGAAACTACGGTGAGTGCATGAGCCACATGGCAAGGGTAGGGATGGGGGCCAATCACTTCAACGGTGCAGTTGGTAATAACTTTCTCTTCCCCCTGTACAGATCATGTAGGTCAGCGCCCACCAGAAAAAACATATTTGGCGTGCCATCGCCAAGGACGTCTGGACCCTGGGGGTCTACCACAGACGGAGCACCCACTGCCAGAAAAGATGGGAGGACATTTGCCGCTGGAGCAAGAAGACGGCAGAGGCTCAGCTGGGGATGGCCTCCCAACGTGGGAGGGGTGCCTGTCGCATCATGACCCCCTTGATGTTCAGGATCCTGGCGGTGGCGTACCCGGAGTTGGATGGGCGCTTGAGGGCCTCACAGCAGCCACTAGGGGGTGAGTACACTCGCATTCTGCTGACTTTGCGCGCAGTGGAGGGGTCTGGGTGGGGAAGGTGGGCTGTGGGTTTCCCTAGGCCAGGGAGAGTTCCGTAGGCAAGGTCTCTCCGTAAGGCAGGCCATGTGGCACCCCAGCCCACCTCTGTAGAGTGACAACTACACCTAGTCATGCCCCTGTGTCATCTATGTATGCAGATGTCGTCCATAGCCTTGTAGGCCATTTCCCAGGAATTGAACAGTGGAGCCCAAGAGCACGGCGTAGTGCAGGGGGCTTCTGTGTCTGTCGTGTCCGCCAACGGTAGCGGTAATGCATGCACTAAACATGTCTTTCTTCTGTCGTCGTCCCCCCCTTTTTGTGGTCTCCCTGTTCTTGTGTGCATTAGCATCACCAGGCGGAGGAGCAGTGCCACCGAAGCAGGAGGGAGCTGCATCCCACATGGCCATGGAGGGCCACACTACGGACTCGGAGTTCACCAGTGGGACGGAGGGCGAGGGGAGCTCCACGGTGGGGACAGGAGCTGAGACCAGTGACACAGACTCGTCCTCTGATGGGAGCTCCCTTGTGGTGGCGGCAACATCTGTGCCCCCCCCATCTACAGGTACAGCCGCCACCCCCCCTTCCAGCAATGCCCTCCCAGCAGCCCCTCAGCCTTCGCCCCGTGCCCGCTCACCCGGGAGGGTGGGCATCACCTTCACCCCAGGCACCTCAGGCCTTGCCCCAGTCACCCCTGCTGCCCTCAGTGAGGAGGCCATTGACCTCCTCAGGTCCCTCACTGTTGGGCAGTCTATCATTTTGAATGCCATCCAGGATGTAGAAAGGCAGTTGCAACAAACAAATGCATTCCTGGCGGGCATTCATTCTGGTCAGGCGGCCCTTCAGCGAGCTTTTTCAGACTCTGGCCTCAGCACTGATGGCAGCCATTGTCCCTGTGTCTAGCCTCCCCCCTCCAACTTCCTCCACCCCGACCCAATCCCCTGTACCTCAGCCTATCCCAAGCACACCTCTAGACCAGCATGCGCACACGTCAACACACAAGGGAAGCTCAGGCAAACATAAGTACCACACATCCCACAGGCACTCACGCAAGCATCACACACATGTAGACACACCAACATCCACTGCCTCCACAGTGTCCCCCTCCTCCTCGTCTCCCTCCTCCCTCCCTGTCTCGTCTACACTTACACCTGCATGCACTACCTCTACAGCCACTACGTCCCTCTCCAGCACACCCACCACCACACCCCGCTCACGTGCAGTCACCACCCCCACTACCATTCACATGTCCCCTGTGTCCTCTCCCAGTGTGTCTGTGACGCCCCCTCCGAAGATACACAAATGCAGGCACACCCCCACCCAACAGCCATCCACCTCACGACAGCCTCCAGCGCATGCACCTTCACCCAAAGTCAGCAAACAAACACCTCCTACAACCACAACCTCTTCCTCCACTCCCAAACCCCCTCCAGCTACCTGTCCCAGTGTGTCAAAACAACTTTTCCTGTCCAACCTTGACCTCTTTCCCACACCTCCCCCACCCCGTCCGTCTCATAGATCCCGAATTAGCACCTCAGCCACAATATCTCCGGGACCAGTGGTGCCTGTAGTCACCGGAATTTGGAGTGCACCGGCCACCAGGGCAGCCAGTGTGGCACGGAGCCACAGCAGAGACAGTCCCCCATCTGTGAAGCATCAGAAGTTGGCCAGTGCCCGGCGGGAGAGGGGGAAGACTCCAGCCACCAAAGCCGCTCCCAGGGGTCCCGGTGGGAGTGTGGAATCAGCTGTGACACCTTCCAAGGTGGGGAAGGGCCACAAGAAACCTGGCAAGTCTGGGAAGAGCAGCACGGCGGAGAAGACCGCCATCATCCCCGCTGCCCAGGAGGCCAGCACCAGCCCAGCTGCCCAGGAGGCCAGCACCAGCTCAGCTGCCCAGGAGGCCACCGCCAGCACCAGCCCAGCTGCCCAGGAGGCCACCGCCAGCACAAGCCCAGCTGCCCAGGAGGCCAGCACCAGCCCAGCTGCCCAGGAGGCCGCCGCCAGCACCAGCCCAGCTGGGCCATGAAGGACCGCCAGCAGCTGAGTCCCTGCAATGGAGACCGCCGTCTCAGGCACCGCTGAACAGAGCACTGCTGTCTCAAGCACCGCTGAACAGGGCACCACGCCGTCTCAAGCACCGCTGAACAAGGCACCGCCGCCTCAAGCACCGCTGACCAGGGCACCGCCGTCTCAAGCACTGCTGAACAGGGCACCGCCGTCTCAAGCACCGCTGAACAGGGCACCGCCGCCTCAAGCACTGCTGAACAGGGCACTGCCGTCTCAAGCACCGCTGAACAGGGCACCGCCACCTCAAGTACCGCTGAACAGGGCACCGCCGCCTCAAGCACCACTGAACAGGGCACCGCCTTCTCAAGCACCGCTGAACAGGGCACCGCCGCCTCAAGCACCGCTGGCCCATGAGCGCCAAGGGCACTGATGCTACTGAGTCCGTCACGGGCAGAATGAAGCACTCTGGGCACAAGGCCCCCTCCAGAACCAGTGGAGAGATCCATCCACTACCTCTGTCCTTAGCAGGATGAAGCACTCTGGGAACCATGCCCCCTCCAGAACCAGTGGAGAGATCCATCCACTACCTCTGTCCTTAGCAGGATGAAGCACTCTGGGTACCATGCCCCCTCCAGAACCAGTGGAGAGATCCATCCACTACCTCTGTCCTTAGCAGGATGAAGCACTCTGGGCACAAGGCCCCCTCCAGAACCAGTGGAGATATCCATCCACTACCTCTGTCCTTAGCAGGATGAAGCACTCTGGGCACCATGCCCCCTCCAGAACCAGTGGAGAGATACATCCACTACCTCTGTCCTTAGCAGGATGAAGCACTCTGGGCACCATGCCCGCTCCAGAACCAGTGGAGACTGTTATCCACTTGAGAGACTGTGGCTTTGCACTCCCCAGGATGGAACAGTGGACAACAACCCACTGTAGAGACTTGAGAGACTGTGGCTTTGCACTCCCCAGGATTGAACAGTGGGCAACCCACCCACGGTAGAGACTTGAGAGACTGTGGCTTTGCACTCCCAGGATATAGCAGTGGGCAAGCCACCGACTGTATAGACTTGAGAGACTGTGGCTTTGCACTCCCCAGGATAAAGCAGTGGGCAACCCACCCACTGTATAGACTTGAGAGACTTGGCTTTGCACTCCCCAGGATTGAACAGTGGGCAACCCACCCACTGTAGAGACTTGAGAGACTGTGGCTTTGCACTCACCAGGATATAGCAGTGGGCAAGCCACCCACTGTATAGACTTCAGAGACTGTGGCTTTGCACTCTCCAGGATAAAGCAGTGGGCAACCCACCCACGGTATAGACTTGAGAGACTGTGGCTTTGCACTCCCCAGGATGGAACAGTGGACAACCCACCCACTGTATAGACTTGAGAGACTGTGACTTTGCACTCCCCAGGATGTAACAGTGGACATGTGGCCCCCTCGTGGATTTGGCGTTTTAGTTGCTGTCTGATGTCCCTGCAGTGTTCTCTCCGTCATGGTCGGGGATCTTGTGTGGGCCTCGCCCATACCGTGTGGGCCCAGTGTTCCACAGACTTAATTGGAGCACTACCTGGACTACTATGCTTGGTATATATTTTGTAAATGGTGTATATATATATATTTTTGCCTACTTGACTTTAATATATTACAATGGTTACACTCATTTTCTATTGTCTTTGCATTCTTCCAGCAGGCTTGGGGGGTGTAACTGTGATGTATTAATATTCATTAGTGTGTGTGTTGTAGTGGGTGGGGGTGGGGGTGGGGGTGTTGCGTGTTGCGTGTTGCGTGTGTATGTCCCTGTTTGTTCCCTCCCCCCTCCCCTGTGTCGTAGGTGCAGTACTCTTCGCCACCAGCGTTTTTGCTCCTGGTAGAGGAGCAGGAAGACTATCGCAGGTAGAATTTGGAGTTCCGGGTCCATGGTGTCCTCGTTCCTCGTGGGGTGTGTAGAGGTGAGATTTTTCCCTTCGAAATTCCTGTTTCCGCCGTGCTTTTATCCGCAGTGAATCCACCCCGGAAAAGGTGGCGGATTGGCCTGTCATAATAGTGTGGGCGGTACATTGTCTCCCGCCTATCCGTTGGCGGTGACCACAGCGCTGTTTGTTTGTACCGCCGTGGCGGTCGGAGTGTTAAAGTGGCTGTCTTTGTTGGCGGTTTCCGCCACGGTCGTAATTGCAAAATTTTTACTGTCAGCCTGTTGGCGGAGTTACCGCCGCTTTTACACTGTCTGCCAGGGTTGTAATGACCACCAGAGTCCCATTTCAGAGACGGAGGCAACAGGGTGTTCCTCAAAAACATGAAAGTCTGCATCCTCTTATATGTGTAATAATAATCATCTACACATCATAAACACAAAGGCTGTTTTCAAAGACAACCCTTTTCCCAAACACTAGTTTGTTTTTATTTTGAAATCCATTTTTTTATTTCTCAGTCAGATCTGTGGATCCGTTGTGGATCCCCAAACTAAAAGCCCACATTCAACACAAAATAGCCACATGTTTTGCCTCTGTGACAGATCCACAGATCCGTTCCCAACCAAAAACATTCAAAACAACAACTTATTTACTACAGTGGGTGTGTGGACAGCTATAGTACTGTGTGAGAAAGTGTGGAAGTGGGTGTTTTGGTTTGAGTGAGTGTGTGAGTGGCTGTATGGCTCCGTGAGTCGGTTTATTGTGTGGGTCTATGAATGGGTGTGTGAGTGGTTTTGTATGGCTGAGTGAGTGTGTGGCTGACTGTATGATTGTGTGAGTCAGTGTGTGAGTGGCTTTATGGGTCTGTGAGTGGGTGTGTAAATAGCTGTGTGGGTCTGTGAGTGATTATGTGGGTGGATTTCTGAGTATTGGTGTGAGTCCATGAGTGGGTATGTATGGGTATGTGTTAGTGGTTGTTTGTGTCTTTGAGTGGGTGCTGCAGTAGCTGTGTGGGTCTGTGAGTGGGTTTGTAAGTGTATCGGTGGGTATGTGAGGGGGTGCGTGAGTGGCTGTATGTGTGTGAGTGGCTGTGTGGGTATGTGAATATGTAAGAGAGTGGGTGTGTGGGTGTCTGAGTGAGTGTATGTGTTTTTTTTTTATTGCGTCTGGACCTGGTGATCTGTTGTGGATTTACACAGAGGCCACGTTGATCGCCACGATGGGCCTGAGGATCACAGCACACACAAAAAAAGTTTTTGGCATTTTCTTCCACATGAGGGGTCCCTTACCGACACCTCCATCAGATCCATGGTGTCAGAGTACCTCTACCCTGATCCCTACATTCAATTTAAGGTCTTATTGTTGCTCCCTGGGATAAAATGATGGCCACAACTTTCCTGTCAGGTTGCAGCTAGCCAATCATGGCATTGCAGTTGGCTCATGGATCTGCTCACTCTCCGCAATGGATCCACGTCCCTAGATATACATAAATCTTTTTTCTTTAATAACTCTAAAATTACTGATTGGATTTACTCCAAATTACAAAAAGCACTCAGTTTCCGGACCAAGATCTAGCTCTCTGCCCAGCGCTTTTTGTTTTGCTAATAACTTTAGTGCCAGTTGACAAATCTTCATGAAATCTTCAAAACTAGTATGCCAGTCGCATCAGGTGCTGTATGGAAGGTTTTGGGTTGATTCGTAAAGGGGACGTTGAGAAAATTGAATTTTCCCCATGCAATATCCCATAGGGATTTTACACATGACTACAGCCCAAATCGCTGAACAGAATTACACCAAGTTTGGCAGAAAGCTAGATCTTGGTCCAGAAAGATTCCTTTTTGTGATTTGGTGTAAATCCATTCAGTAGTTTTAGAGTTATTTAAAGAAATAAGATGTATCTATATCTAGGGATGCAGATCCATGCCCCAACAGCAGTGCTGCAATCTGACAGAAAAGGTTTGTCAATCGAGACACGGTTCCAGCAGGAAAAATACAAGTGAAAACTGATAGAAGGGGTCAAGGTAGAGGTATCCTGACCCCTTAGATCTGAGAAAGGGCTCTGTGGGGGACCCCACATGGGCAAGAAATCACCCCAAAATATTTATTTGGGGGGTACGCTAGGGTCCCCAAATCCACTGTGGCGCACAGCGTAGCCCCCTGTGTGAATCTGTGACAGATTTGCAGATCCAGACCCCAATTAAAAAAATACACCCACTCACAGATCCACTACCACTCACACACCCACTCAACCACTCACGCACCCGCTCACACATTCATACAGCCATTCACACTCTCAGGCCCCCATTCACACACTCACACACCCACTCATACAGCCATTTACATACTCACCCACCCACTCACACACCCATAGACACACACACCCACTGACACACACACCCACTGACACACACACTCACAGACCCACACAGTCACTTGCACACTCACTCAACCACTGACACTCATTCACACACTCACACAGCCACCACAAAACCACTACTGCACCCCTCACAAACTCACTCACACATCCATTCTCACACTCACACGCCCACTCTCAGACCCAAAAAACCTCTACCACACCCAGTCACAGACCCACACAGGCACTTAATGCCCACAAAACCATGACTGCACCCCCTCACAGGCCCACACAACCACTCACATCCACTTGCAGACCCACAGAACCACTACCACTACCACACCCACTCCCAGACCCACATGGCCAATCACAAAGCCAATA
This sequence comes from Pleurodeles waltl, assembly GCF_031143425.1. Lineage (NCBI taxonomy): Eukaryota > Metazoa > Chordata > Amphibia > Caudata > Salamandridae > Pleurodeles > Pleurodeles waltl. Next base: position 227,145,354 of record NC_090451.1, read on the forward strand.
ACACACCCACTTACACACAGATTCATACTCACTCACCCATTTTCACACACACACACACACACTTACAGACCCATTGACACTTACCCACCCACACACATACCCTTTCACACTCACACACCCACAGAAGCACTACCCTACCCCCTCAGACCCACACAGCCTCTCACATACCCATTCTCACACCGACTCCTACATCCACTCACACACCTATTCACACACTCACACACCCTCTGACAAACCCACAAAACCACTACTGCACCCCTTCACAGATCCACACATCGACTCACACACCTACTCACAGATCCACAAAACTCCTAACTGCACCCACTCACGGACCCACACAGACACCCATACAAACACTCACATAGCTACTCACAGTGACACATATGTAGACATATGGCATCAATAATTCATACATTGACAAACAACTTATAACATATAGGGGGTCATTCTGACCCTGGCGGTCGGTGATAAAGCGGCGGCCAACCCGCCAACAGGCCGGCGGTCAAAAAAATGCAATTCTGACCCTGGCGGGAACCGCCAACACAGCCCGCCGCATTAACACTCCGACCGCCACGGCGGAACAAACAAACAGCGTGGCGGTCACCGCCAACAGCCAGGCGGCAGACAATGTACCGCCCACCCTATCACGACCCACCAATCCGCCACCTTTTCCGGGGCGGGAGCCCCGCCGATAAAAACACGGCGGAAACAGACATTTCTAATGGAAAACGCTCACCTCGAGACACTCCACGCGGAATCCGGACAGCATGGAACCCGAATTGAACATCATACCTGCTCTCGTCTACCTGCTCATCTACCACGAGTATGAACTCCGGCGCAGACGTCAACGGTGAATACTGCACCTACGACACACGGGAGGGGGGAGGAAGAAAGGTTACAGGCATACACATATGCGACCCCCCCACCCCCCCAATATGTACACACCAATGCAGAGCAGGAAGTCACAGTGACATCACACAAAGACCCTTTAAAAATACAATGACACAACCAAATTTTGAATAAATTTTCATGTACAAAAAAAGCACCTGGAAATAATTGAGCAACCGTGAGAAATATTTACAAAAACCAAAAAGATATACACATCAGTGTATCACTGAAGTAACAAGTCCTGCACATCCTACGAATCTAACATGTCCGTGGGCCAAGGTTCTGCGAAACAAGGGCAAAGCCCACACACGAGACCTGAGTCCTTTGGAGAGAACACTGCAGGGGCATCTGATGTCAAAACTACAGGCACCTCAGGGGGAAGGGAAGGGGGGGCCACCACAGCCACATGAGTCCACGACGCCAGATCCACGAGGAGCCACCATGCCCACTGTACCATCCTGGGGAGTGCAAAGCCACAGTCTCTCAAGTCTCTGCAGTGGGTGGGTTGCCCACTGGACCATCCTGGGGAGTGCAAAGCCACAGTCTCTCAATGTCTCTACAGTGGGTGGGTTGCCCACTGGACCATCCTGGGGAGTGCAAAGCCACAGTCTCTCAAGTCTCTGCAGTGGGTGGGTTGCCCACTGGACCATCCTGGGGAGTGCAAAGCCACAGTCTCTCAATGTCTCTACAGTGGGTGGGTTGCCCACTGGACCATCCTGGGGAGTGCAAAGCCACAGTCTCTCAATGTCTCTACAGTGGGTGGGTTGCCCACTGTACCATCCTGGGGAGTACAAAGCCACAGTCTCTCAATGTCTCTACAGTGGGTGGATTGCCCACTGGACTATCCTGGGGAGTGCAAAGCCACAGTCTCTCAGGTGGATTACAGAGTCCACTGGTCAAGGAGGAGGCATGGTGGGCACAGTGAACCATAAACAGTGCCTGAGACGGCGGGACCCAGCGCAGCGGTGCATGACATGGCGATGTCCAGCGGAGCGGTGCTTGAGAGGAAGGGCCCAGCGGAGCGGTGCTTGACAGGAAGGGCCCAGCGGAGCGGTGCTTGAGACGGCGGGGCCCTGTTCAGCGGTACCTGTCTTCACGGCGGGGCCCTGTTCAGCGGTGCTCTTCTGCACGGCGGGGCCCTGTTCAGCGGTACCTGTCTTCACGGCGGGGCCCTGTTCAGCGGTACCTGTCTTCACGGCGGGGCCCTGTTCAGCGGTGCTCTTCTGCACGGCGGGGCCCTGTTCAGCGGTACCTGTCTTCACGGCGGGCCCTGTTCAGCGGTACCTGTCTTCACGGCGGGGCCCTGTTCAGCGGTACCTGTCTTCACGGCGGGGCCCTGTTCAGCGGTGCTCTTCTGCACGGCGGGGCCCTGTTCAGCGGTACCTGTCTTCACGGCGGGGCCCTTTTCAGCGGTACCTGTCCTCACGGCGGGGCCCTGTTCAGCGGTACCTGTCTTCACGGCGGGGCCCTGTTCAGCGGTACCTGTCTTCACGGCGGGGCCCTGTTCAGCGGTGCTCTTGCAGTATGTCAAGGGAGTCATACCTGGCCTGGACACCCTGCTCACTCGCCCTCCGACCGTGCTGTGTCAGGCCCCTTCGGGGAGTGAGTCCTGGGCCCTTTGGTGTCGTCCCTTGCAGCCGGGATGGGGCTTGTGGGGCCCTCCTGCTCCGCGCTCCTGGTGGTTGTCCTCTCCGCCCTGCTGTCCTTCCGCTCCTTAGATGGGGCTCTCGGGCCCTTGCCTCCCCTGGCTGCTGTGGCCGGTGAAGTGGCCGGAGTCACCTCCTTGGGGGCAGCCGTCTCTGTCCGCTCACGGCGGCCCTTCAATTTCTGGGTCCTCTTGCCTGGGGGGGGGCTGGCTGTCCCCTTGCTGCTCACCGAAGTGTTACTGCCGCCAAAGGGTGGACTCCACATGCCATGCACCACTTGCACTGTAGAAGTTGGGCTGGTGGTGGCTGAGGTGCCCTTGGGACTTTTCCCAGTTGGAGCGGGTGGGTCGGGGGAGGGAAAGAGGTCAAAACTGGAGAGGTAATTTTTCTTGGGACCAAGGTAAGGGGTAGGAGTAGTGGTGAGAGAAGTGGAGGAAGAGGTGTGGTTGTATGAGAGCCAGGTGTGCTGTCCTTGGGTGCAGGTGACTGGGACGTAGGCTGTGGTGAGGTGGTTGGCTGTTGTTTGGGTGTCTGCCTGCGTTTATGTGTCTTGGAAGAGGGGGTGACAGACACAGTGGGAGAGGACACAGGGGACGTGTAAATGCCAGTGGGGGTGGTGACTGCAGGTGTGCGGACTGTAGTTGAGGGTTTGCTGGTGGTGGAAGAACTGGCTGATGTTGGGGTGCATGCAGGTGTGAGTGTAGACGTCACAGGGAGGGAGGAGGGAGACGAGGAGGACGGGGACACAGAGGTGGTAGTGACTGTTGATATGTCTGCATCTGTGTGTTGCTTGGGTGAATGCTTGTGTTTTCTGTGGTGCTTATGTTTGGATGAGCTGGCCTTGGGTGTTGAGGTGTGTGCAGGCTGGTCTGATGGTGTGGATGGGATAGGTTGAGGTACAGGAGACAGAGAAAGGGTGGAGGCAGATAGAAGAGGGAGACTGGAGACAGGGACAATGGCTGCCGTCAGTGCTGAGGCCAGAGCAGTGAACGCTCGTTGATGGGCAGCCTGACCCGAATGAATGCCCTCCAGGTAGGCATTGCTCCGATGCACCTCCCTTTCCACGCCCTGGATGGCATTCAGAAGGGTAGTCTGCCCAACAATGACCGTCCTCACCAGGTCAATGAGCTCCGCACTGAGGGCAGCAGGGGTAACAGAGGCAGGGGCTGAGGTGCCTGTGGCGAAGGAGACGCGCGCCTTCCTGGCCGAGCGGCCACGGAGCGAAGACTGAGGGGCTGCTGGGAGGGCGGTGCTGGTGCGCTGGGTGGCGGCTGTACCTGTTGTTGCGGGGGGCACAGATGGTGCCGCCACCGCTAGGGAGCTCCCAAACGAGGACGTGTCCGTGTCGCTGGTGTCTCCACCGGCCCCCGTTGTGGTGCTCCCCTCGCCCTCCGGATCACTGGTGCCCTCGGTGTCTGTGTCAGTGCCCACCGGGGCCTGGTGACCTGCAGCTCCCTCCTGCTCCGACGCCAAATCTCCTCCGCCGGATGATGCTAAAACACAAGAAGACAAAGATTTAGGGTGGGGGGAAAAATTAAACAAAGTTGAGTGCATGCCTTAGCAATACCCTTTGCGGAGAGGACAGACACAGGTGCCTCGTGCACTAAGTCGCGAACTTGGGGTACACTACTCAGTACTTCTGACTAGGCAAACAGGTCTAGGGACAACACACGCGCACATGTGTGATGCTGGAGCATGGGTAGCTGCACTTGGCACCCTACAGAGGTGGGGGGCTGGGGCACAGGGCCATGCCTAAGGGAGCGGACTACACTACAGAGAGCGCCCTGGCCTAATGTCACCCACAGCCCTCCTCCCCCACCCAGACGCCTCCAATGCGCATACAGATAGGAGAATGTGCGGATACTCACCCCCTTGTGTCTGCTGTGCTGTCCTCAAGCGCCCATCCAAATTAGGGTAGGCCACCGCCAGGATCCGGGACATCAGGGGGGTCATGGTGCGACTGGCACCCCTCCTAGGTCGGGAGGCCATCCCCAGCAGTGTTTCTGCGGTCTTCCTCGTTCCGCGGCAGATGTCCTCCCACCTCTTGCGGCAGTGGGTGCCCCGTCTGTTGTAGACCCCCAAGTTCCGGACTTCCTTGGCGATGGCACGCCAAATATCGATTTTCTGGTGGGCGCTCACCTGTTTGACATGTACAGGGTGGGAAAGAGAAACCGTCACATATCTGCATGTTTGGAGTACATGCCCCCCCCTCCCCAACCTTGTCATGGTTCCCATTCTCTCATCTGTCGTGCGTTGCACTGCTCATTCCCTCCACACCCCACCAACTTACATCCCCCCCCCTCCACACAGGCATAACCCATTCAATGTGCACTGAGTGTACTCACCTGTTGGTCTGGAGGACCGTAGAGTAGCGCATACTGGGGGAGGACCCCGTCCACGAGCTTCTCCAACTCTTCTGAACTGAAGGCGGGGGCCCTTTCACCAGTAGCAGCAGCCATTGTCACTTCCAGACCGAGTTCACAGCAGCACTTGCAGTATAGGTCCTCTCCTGTGGATGATCAGGTCTCGAATGATTGAGCAGATAGAAAATGGCGGTCACGCCCGTGGCGGTGCGTACCGCGGCGGTGCGTCCCGCGACCGCCGGCGCACATTGTCATTGGCTCCTGAAACCCATAGGCTTCAATGTTAACCAATGCGTCTTCGCACAGCGGTCTTCGACCGCCTACCGCCACGGTGTGCCCCGCCAGCGCAGTGACCTCACATCCCATTGTCCCACTTCACAGGTCAGGCATCGGCCATTTCAAGGGCCCACATGGCTTAATTTCTAATGCGTCACACAGGCCTAGGCCTTGCAATGGCACACATACAAACATATCAAACCATACATTTACCTGTACTGTGCAAGCTGTGTTGTACGTACCTGTGAGTGGATTGACTCTGTACTCCATATTCTCCTTCCTAGGCACCGTCCGCTGGGACTAGCGATGAGAAGGAGGAATCCTTGCGTGTACCGGCCGCTGGTGGACCTGTCCACAATGGAAGAACGCAACATAATACTACGATACCGACTTGACCGAGCCTCCATCCATGAACTGTGTGCCCAGCTGGAGCCAGCCTGATGTCCCCCATCCGCCAACCCACAGGAATTCCCCCTCTAGTGCAGGTTCTGTCTGTCCTCCATTTCTTTGCAACTGGCTCATTCCAGACAACAGTGGCCATGTCATCTGGGATGTCTCAGCCTATGTTTTCCAAGATCTTATCCAGAGTGTTGTCTGCCCTGATGAAACTCATGCGGAGCTACATCATTTTCCCAGAGGAGGGTGATTTGCCTACAGTGAAAGCTGATTTCTATGCCCTTGGACACATCCCCAACATCATTGGTGCAATTGATGGGACCCATGTGGCTTTAGTCCCCCCAAATGACGATGAACAGGTGTACAGGAACAGGAAGAATTACCATTCAATGAATATCCAGGTGGTCTGTTTGGCTGACCAGTACATCTCCCATGTAAATGCCAAGTTCCCAGGGTCAGTGCATGACGCGTATGTTATGCGAAATAGCAGCATTCCCTATATGATGGAACAGCTACAGAGACAGCGTGTGTGGCTAATAGGTGACTCTGGTTACCCCAACCTGCCGTGGCTATTGACCCCAGTGAGGAATCCCAGGACCAGGGCAGAGGAACGGTACAATGAGGCCCATGGGCGTACTAGGAGGGTGATTGAGCGAACCTTTGGGCTCCTGAAGGCCAGGTTTAGGTGCCTGCATATGACAGGTGGATCCCTAATGTACTCACCAAAGAAGGTGTGCCATATCATCGTGGCGTGCTGTATGCTCCACAACCTGGCTTTGCGATGCCAGGTGCCTTTCCTGCAGGAGGATGGTCCAGATGGTGGTGTTGTAGAAGCCGTGGAGCCTGTGGAGAGTGAAGAGGAGGAAGACTCTGAGGACGACACAGACAATAGGGACAGAGTGATACAACAGTATTTCCAGTAACACACAGGTAAGAATCACCCACGCCATTTCACAATTGCTTATAGCCTCCTGCATCTGTACTTTCTGTAGTTCCCCACAGATGTTTTTCATTAATTTTTGCCTTTCCCTTCCCTTCTCAGTGCTGTCTGACTCAGTACCTGACTTCTGCTTGGTTCGCCCATGAAATACAGGGTATTGACATTGGTATGTTGTCATGACTAATTGACAGAACAGAAATTGAACAGTAATATGTAATACATTTGTTAATAATACAGCATGACTCAAAACAGATTTGTGTGCAAAATGTGATTTATTTACAGTGCTAGATATCGGTACATGTGATTCTAAGGGTGATGGGTGGGGGTGGAGGAATATCCATGGCAGAGTCCAGTTCTCAGTCTCACAGGTGCATTGTCCTTTTGCCTGTGGAAGGATGGAGCATAGGCAGTTCATGGTTGGACAGGGTGGCAATGTGGGACAGTGGGAAGACTTGAGGGGGTATGTCCTGCTGGCGGGGGTCTTGACATCCTACTCTGTCTTTTTTTTGGTCTCAGGCTCCTCTTACGGGGTGGTTGTTCTTCAGCAGGAGGTGGGGTTCTGGGGGGCTGTCGAGGTGTTGGGACCTCCTGTCCACTAGTGCCGGCGGAGGTGGTAGGCTGTTCCTGGTCCGGGCTAGTGACAGGGGCCCTGTGTGGTGCACCATGGTCCCGCAACGCGTCCTCTATCCTGTGGAGGGCCAGGACGATGGTCCCCATTGCGGTCCCGATGATTCTCAGCTCCTCCCTGAACCCCATGTAGCGTTCCTCCTGCTGTGCCTGGATCTCAGTGAACCTGGCCAGTACCGTCGCCATCGTTTCTTGGGAGTGGTGGTATGCCCCCATGAGGGTGGTGAGGGCCTCTTGGAGAGTGGGTTCCCTGGGCCTCTCCTCCCCCCCCTGTCGCACAGCAGCCCTCCGAGCTGCCCGGTTTCCCCCGGCCTCTGTCCCCTGGACGGTGTGCCCGCTACCACTGCCCCCAGGTCCCTGTTGTTGTTGGGGTGTTGGGTTAGCCTGGGTGCCCTGTAGTGGCAGACACACCGCTGATTGAGCTGTCCTAGAGACAGAGGCATGGGCCCGCTGGGTGGGAGCTGTGCTGGTGTTGGCAGAGGGGGTCGGGTCTGGTGTGGCCTGTGGCTGCCTGAGGGGAACCGACTGCCCAGAGGTCCCCGATGGTCCGGGCTGGTCATCAGGTTCACTGTCGACAGAGCTGCTATCCTCAGTGTGGGCCTGTTCCGGTGGTGGGATGGACACTTCTGGACCCTCCTGGCTGGTGTGTTGTCGTTCGGGTCCTGCATGGGGTAAGAGAGTTTGGTTATTGTTTCTGTGTGTGCAATAGCGTGCGTGTTATGGGTGCCCTTGTCCCCCAGTGCAGGCATTCCCTTGAGGGAGGTGTTGTGAGGGTAGTTAGTGGGGGGGGGGTTAGTGCAGTGGTCATGCTTAGGTGATGGGTGCCCATGATTTGTGTTGGCATGCAGGAGTTGGTGTTGGGATGGGTGGGTTGTGCTGGTGAGACATTGTCAGGGAGGATGTGTGCTGGGGGGTTGGGGGTGAGGGTGGGGGTGTGGGTTGGCATGCTGGTGGGGTGGGGGGATATAGTAGTTGAGATTGGACTTACCAGAGTCCATTCCTCCGGCTACTCCTGCGAGGCCCTGAGGATGCAGGATGTTCAAGACCTCTTGCTCCCACGATGTGAATTCGGGAGGGGTGGGTGGGGGTCCGCCGCCAGTCTTCTGGACCGCGATGTTGTGCCTGGAGACCATCGATCGGACCTTCCCCCGTAGGTCGTTCCATCTTTTGCGGATGTCCTCCCTATTCCTGGGATGCTGTCCCACCGCGTTGACCCTGTCCACGATCCGCTGCCATAGCTCCGCCTTCCTAGCTATACTGGTGTGCTGCACCTGCGAGCCGAAGAGCTGGGGTTCCACTCTTAGGATTTCCTCCACCATGACCCGGAGTTCTTGGTCCGAAAAGCGTGGGTGCCTTTGGGGTGCCTTTGGGGTGCCTTTGGGGTGCCATGGGGTGGTGTGGGTGAGGTGTGGGGTGGTGTATGTGATGATAAGTATGTTGGTGAGTGGTGCTTTGTGCTACTATGTGGTGTGTGTGATGGTGTAGTGTGCCTCAGTGTGTCTTGCTATGGATTGTCTGCTGTGTCTCTCTCTCCTTCTCTCAGTAATTATGGTCGCAGGGGTTTGTGGGTGATGCGGGTGTGTGTTTTATAGTTGGTTGATTGTGTGGGAGTGGTGTGTGTATGTGTATCAGGTGTGTGTATTTCAAATTGTCCAATGTGGCTGTGTTTTGGTGCTGTGTGTGTATTCTGACCGCGGCGGTGTGTAGCGCCAATGGAATACCGCGTTTGAATGACCGCCGTGTGGATTCGTGGGTCGTAATGGCATGGGCGTATTTCTGTTGGCGTGACGGTGGAGGTTTGGTCATCTCCAGTTTCTCGCTGCCCGCTGATGTGGCGGGCTGCAGTGGAGGACGGATTTTTGGAGGTTTGGCCGTTGTGGGTCAGAATGACCGTGGCGGTTAACCGCGGCCGCGGCGGTGTTATGGCGGTCTTCTGACCGGCGGTAAGGGCCTTTTACCGCCGAGGTCAGAATGACCCCCATAGTTTTTATTTCTTTAAAACAAAATAGACGGTCCCCAAAATAACACTTTTTGAGTTTTTGGAACTGGTTTTCTTTTTTTGGTGTTTTTATATATTTTTTTACAACAAACTATAACTATAAAATATAAATTGGAAACGTACAGGTCTTGAGCAAACAGTTTTTAGAAAAAACAAAAAAATTATATTATTGGTTAATGACAGTCTGGACTATCACTGGTAAGGACTGTTCTTTCACACTAACGATTTTATTGCACACTGTGCAATAAGATGTAATATTCAGCATCTGGGTTACCACTGCATGAATGTTCACAGTTAGACAGCAGGTCTCCAGGAGCAAGTTGAGCTGGAGCGCTTGATGTTGATGCATGTGATGCATACCTCTGGATGTCTGCTCTCACTTGTTGTCGGAGGTGGATAGTCTGCAGATGTTTCAACATGCTACTTGTCCCACTAGAGTATGTTTTCTTGTCCCTCTGGGAAGCTCTTGCTTAAATTTGCATTCAACAACCTTTGTTAGCGCCTTTCTTTCTCCAGATGGTATGGAGAAAAAGTTCCATGCAATAGATTCTTTTTTCATGGCTGTTCTTCTTCCTCTTGTTCCTCTTTCTCTTCCTCCTGCTGTCTTTCTCCTCCTGGTGCCATTCTGTATGATTGTTCACAAAAAAACCAGACAGAAATAAAGAGTTCCATCTGAGCTGCAGAGGTGTCAAGACTAAAGACACACGCCCAAAGAAGAAGAAATGGAAAGGAACTTTCTGTACAAGAGATTGGCAAGTGTTCCAACCAATCAAATGTAACTGTTGCTGTGTCACATGGGATTCTCTGATTTGTAGCAGTGAACCCGGAAATATGTATTAAAACAAGCTAGAATTACAGTTTCAATGATATTTTACTAAATCACTTATCTCAAACATCAATTTGTGTCCATCCGCGAATCTTAAACATTAAAAAAACACATTTTTTTAAAGAGAATTAAAGTTATGTGTTTTAATATTTTTAAAATATTTCTTTTTAAATCTAAGATTAAAGTAATGTTATGGTTAGGTATGTATAATAAATTATAGTTTTTTTGTGAAAAAACATTAGAAATTCACTTAAAAAAACAAAGGTTGCAGGGAAGTTATAGTTAGGAAATAGAATAAAAAAACAAAGAAATTCACTGACATGCCAAAGGTTACAGGGACGTTATAGATAGGTTCTGATTTTACACACATACACACAAACACACACATGACATGGTCAGTGACTAGTGCTAGTTCACACTTAAATAGCACGGCTGCTTTAAAAACAGCATTACAGTTCGGATGATATATTTTAGAAATACTAACACCCATTAGTACATATACAGTAGTAAATTAACTTATGCAGTAGCTCAGTATGTATCTTTCAGTGTCACAAACTTTTACAAAACACTAACACTCACTGGATTATGGCAACAGTGATGTCATGAGTGATGTCACTGACCATGTCATGAGTGATTTCAAATGAGCGGCCATAAGCAGTGCATTTGGTTTTTTTTGGGAGGGAGTGTATGCTATAGCGAATTATAACTGCTGAATTTCTATGGTGTGTGTGTAAAATCTGAAGATTACTTTGACATCCCTGTAACCTTTGGCTTTTTCAATGAATATATATATATTACCTAGTAGTAGTTGCAACTAGCAACTAGGTAGTCAAAGTTAGGACCTAGCTTCCATGGGAAAAACAGTTTTTGTTTTGCTTATAACTTTGGTGCTGTCTGATGAATCTTCACAAATGTTTCAAACCTTATACTTTGCTAAGTTCAGCTTCTGTCTTGAAAGTTTGTCAAGTGGGGCCAAGAAAAAGTGGGGGTCCCACAACTGGTTTTCCCCATTCATTTTCCCATAGGACCTTTACACATGCCTACAGCACTAACCACTGAACGAATTACACCAAATTTGACTCAAAGGCAGATTCTGTTCCACAGAGCATGCTTTTAGTGATTTGGTGTAAATCTGTTAAGTAGTTTCAGAGTAATTTAAGGCAAAAATGTAGATATATAGGGATGCGGATCCTCCGCGGATCCACGCGTCACAAGAAGAATCTGAATGGCTATCCGCAATCTGACAGCGGCCACCATTTTGTTTGTCGCATCGGCTTGGGGTGGAAAAAAAGACAGAAAAAAACACATAAGGGGTCAGGATACAGGTATCCTGGCCCCATAGGACACATAGAGAAGTCCCCTAGGAACCCCTCATGGGCAAATATTGCCCAATTACTATTTTTTTCATCCAATTCGCAGATCCACAGATGGATCCGTGGATCCCAAATTTGCGAATCCGCTTGAGGATTTGCAAATCCAGAGAAAAATTGAAAAAACAAAAAACACTGTTTTGTGTGAGTAAATTCTGAGCCTAACTATAATGTCCATGTAACCTTTGTTTTTTTCAGTGAATGCATTTATAAATATGTGTGTGTGTGTGTGTATGTTTGCACCTAACTATATTGTAACCTTTCTTGTGGATTGTTAAAGCAATGTGTTTGTATGTGTGTGTGTGTGTGTGTGTGTGTGTATATATATATACACACACACACATATATATATATATATATATATATATATATATATACATATATATATGCATATATATATATGCATACATACATACATATATCTCTATATATATTTAGATATATATATCTCACCCAGTGACTATCGTCACTAAGTATTTATAGTTAGGACCACATTTCCATAGAAAAAGCATTGTCTGATAGAGACTCCTAGCCACAAATTCCTTACCTTAGAATAATCCCCAGGCCTTGATCTGGACATTTTCAAACAATACCCTAGCGCACCGGCAATTGGCGTTGTTTGGGACTGTGTCAGCTGTGCCGGACGTCACATGCACAGTGCCTAAATAGGTGCCACCCCAGCGCACTGGCATTGGTTCTTTTCTTCCTACACCAGCCAGGGCAGATCTGTGAAGAGCTACCAGAGTCAATATTTAACTGGCATTATGTCAACACGTTTTTGAGAATTTCTTCTCCTGGCACGCTAAAGATGTCCCCTAAGAACCCAGTGGGTTTCAAACCATGTGGTGCCTGTCAAGGGAGATGTCCGTGATAGTCCCACACTTGTCTTTTCTTTGGTGCTTGGAGCTAGACCATGACATCAAGACCTGCAAGGACTGCCGCACCATGTACCCGAAGGCACTGAAGGACTGTTCCTTCAAGCTCCTTGCTGCTTCATGGCGCACCACTCTGCAACTCTCATGATCCCATTTGTGTGAAACGTCCCAGAACCACTTGTTGATCCTCTTCCAACGGTTGTTTTCCAGATCGAGGGCTAAGAAGTCAAAGAGATCTTCGACTTATCCACACCTATCAAACTCCTCGGGCGAGGTGAAGGGGGGCGACACCCTAGGTCTCGCTCTTTTCTGAAGCCTGTGCTGGGGTCATCTCTGCGCCTTCCTGATTTTCCCAGAGCCAGAGTGACCCCTGCCCAACTGAAAGAGTTCTATGAGGCTATGCACCTAATCTTTGGGTGGGCCATCCCTCTAGAATGCCTCTGGGCCCCATGGGTGATGGGGGGACCCCCACTGGATTCCCACAGGGGCTTTTAACCTCAGTGCCAGTTGGGATCCTTGGATTCGATGCTGGATCCAAAGTGGTGCAGGACGTGACCTTACTCTGTGCCTACTCCTGTACCAACACCATTGGCACCGCCAATGCCCCACGGCAGCGCCATCCCAATCATTATACAGGATTTCAACATGTAGCTGGACGGGCATCGTCCAGCACCGGTGCTGAGCAGGGCCATGGTCTCCGAGTTGGAGCCAGCGCCTTATTCATTTGACAGGCCTGGACTGGGTGAGGAATGGAAGGGGGTCGGATGACCCATATGGATACCATCATCCTCTAGAAGACACAGAGGACAACTCATGTGAGGAACTTGCAGATGCTAGTGGTTTGGACACCTCACTTGGGACTGGCTTGGTCTCTCTTGCTACCGCGGCTAGAGAGCTGGGTGCCTCATTTGCATGGTGATGCAGTGGGTGACTGAGGTCTTGGACCTTACCTACACTCTGTGGCAGTCAAGATGAACGTCTTGATGGAGGTGCTTCAGCTGGGAGTTGACCTGCACTTTCTTAATATCGATATAAAAATAGTAAATGTTCTAAAGTTCCCATATTGTCAAGGAATATTTTTATTCAGAGTGCTTTCTACCAGCCTTGAGGAAACTTTGGAAGCATAACACAGTGCATTACTCTTTTTTTACGGTGAAAGGGGCTAGGTTACAGGATTTTGCCATTCATTTAGTTGTAAGCTTAACTCGATTGTAGCAGTTGAATCCTTTCTAAGTTTGCAGTTTTCTCTTGAACCGGGAAATTGTGGGCCGTTCATTTGTAAATGCCTGCGGCTGATACAGGGTTATTTTGTAGTGCCCTAGAGAGTATCTGTTTTGCTTGCTTTAACCCAGAGCCTGTATCGAAGTTTTCAGATTTAGGGCCAGATGTATGAAGCAGTTTTCAAGTCGCAAACGGCAAATCTGCCTGTTTGCGACTTGAAAAATGCTATTTGGGATGTGCAAGGCCCAAACTGCGATTCGGTAACTTGTTACTGAAACACAGTTTGGGTTTTGCGATTCAGTATTAGGAAGGGGCGTGACAAGGGCGTCCCTTCCTAATATCGAATCCAGATGGTATGTATGATTGTTTTGTGACTGCGAATGCGGTCGCAAAGCAATCGCAGTTAGCACCAGTTTCAAACTGGTGCTAATCCATTCGCAAAGGGGAAGGGGTCCCCAGGGGACCCCTTGCCCTTTGTGAATGGTAGCGAAAATATTTTTTCATTTTTCATTTTGAAATGCATCTTGTTTTCCTTTATGGAAAATGGGTTGCATTAAAAAAAAACTGCTTTATTTAAAAGCAGTCACAGACATGGAGGCCTGCTGTCTCCAGCAGGCTACCATCCCTCTGAGGACGGCCATTCCCAATGGGGTCGCAAATTGCGACCTACCCCATGAATATTCATGAGGTAGGTCATTTGCGACCCCATTGGGAATCGCAAACAGTGTCATTGACACTGTTGTACATCAGATTTTGCGACTCGCAAATTGCGAGTCACTCTGACTCACAATTTGCGAGTCGCAAAACCTGATTTTTTTACATGTGCCCCTTATATGGCTCTTTTTGCTAGTTGGGCTTGAGAACCAGTATAATTTTGGCTGTTCGGTTTTCTACTGGCATGAGTTTGTTAGTATGTTTTTTAGATCTGCGTGTATGTATAGCCTAATCCAGTAATCTAGTTTTCTGATGACTTTGGAAGCACTAAAGGAGAAAGTTTTCCAATGAAACTTGAAACACGGAAATGTAATTCCCTCCGAGAGGGCATTCATTTGAAGTTCATACGATAAGTGTTTTTCGGGTACTGCTTCTTGGGTGTAAACAAACCCCCCTCCTTTCCCGCGTGGGCATACGCACACACACAGGGAGTCATTAAGACCCTGGCGGTCGGTGTTATATTGGCGGTAGTACCGCCAACAGGCTGGCGGTACATACTGCCATAGTATGACATTGGCGGTTTGTCAAAAGCCAAACCGCCAATGTACCACACCGACCGCCTCAGCAGTAACAACCGCCCACGGGATTATAACCCCGCCCACCACCATGGTTTCCGTGGCTTTTTTACCGCCACAAAAACTATGGTGTAGGCAAAATCAGTGCCAGGGAATTCCTTCCCTGGCACAGATAGGGGTCTCCCCCACACCCCTTCCCCTCCCCAGATTACTCCCCCACCCTCCCCCTCCCGACCCCCGACATACACACACCTACACACACAGACATATACACACACATACCCACATTCACCCATGCATGCATACATCCATGCACACACATCGACACACTGACATATAGACAAGCACACACGCATTCACACATCACAACATATGCGCACTCTCTCATCCATTCATGCACACACGCATTCCACACACCCCACACCCGCATGCCCGCACACGGAAACATACACACACAACACCCCCCACCCGCCTCCCCTGTTAGAGCAGCCGACTTACCTGCTTGCAGGGGGTTCTCCAGCAGGAGATGGGACGCGGCGCTGCTGCCAGTAGCAGCGTCCGCCAGCAGAACACCGCCAGGCTGGTCAGCGGCGGTCTACTGGCGTGGCGCTGCTGCGGGCAGAGGCGCCACCTTACCGACATCCACCACCATGATTGTAGCTGGAATTCCACCAGCCTTTTGGCGGAATTCCGGCTATGGTCATATTATGGTGGTTGGCTGGTAGGCAAGGCGACGGTCTTTTGGCGGCCGTCGCCATGGCGGTAGGCAGCATTTACCGCCTATGTCATAATGAGGGCCACAGTGTTTTAAGTACTAGGTTTGCTGGAGAACTCCAGTACTCTGGGCTTTTGTAGGCCATTGCTCCATATTATTCCTCACTAACACTTTTCTTCACTCCATGAACAATTTGCACCCCAAGTACATACTACCCGTATCGATAGACACCACGAAGCTGTCACATTCGAGCCTCTCTCTGATGCAAGTGCACTGATACTTTACTCTTTTGCAGCAAATTGGTTATAGGTATAGGCCACAGTAAAGGTGTAAATCATAAACATATTCCCTTTTATGAGCCTGGTTACTGCAGACACCTAGGTACATGAACATTATGTAGTCGTGGCGGTAGATGAGCACGCTCTGCACCCGAAGCATAAAAATGCACTTATCTCTGTTGGGCTTGATGCTTATCCCAAAGAGGAAAACAGTCTCTGGAATTCCCATCTTGGCCTCCAGCAAGGTGCCATATTGTTAGCAGATGCAGGAAATGAAGAAGGGTTTACCAGTTCCCTTTAAACTCTTTCCAGATTTGTACTCCTTTGAGCAGCTGTTCTTTCAGGAGTTGGTGCGGAAGAGAGAAACTGAGAGAAAAGGTGGTAGAAGCACAGAACACGAAACGAGAATTTTCGATCTCTTTGCCCTCCACCTTTCCAACAGCCTCGGGGCACTACAGGAAATGAAAGAATGCAGGCTGACATTTCATGCGGACCAGATAGCATATTAAGTAAGAGGCCCCAGTGCAAAACAGCCAATGTTCTATCAGTCGTCTGACCTGTTAGGAAATCTGAGAATACCTGATGGGTTGCTGCCTCGGTATGGTGAAACATGTCTCTGGCTGCCTCTGTCCTTCGGGCACGCCAGGAAATGCTTTATAGGCCATTATACCGCTTTTGTGTTTGCAGATGAATAGGAATTCTATTTCTGGACATTTGGTGAAAAGCTGTCATTATGTCATGCAATGCAAGAATGGAAATTCTTCAAGTAAGACAATCATTAGAGACTTGTACCCACAGCAGTATTACTTCACTCCCTGGGAAAGATAACTACAGAAGGACAGCATTAGAGTAGTTTTTGGACATCGAGGCACACAAGAATTCAAAAAAAGGCTACATGGTGGCACCTACATAAGGGGTTTCCGCCGCAGATTGGTGGCTTTTATTTGCAACTTATGATGTATACCACTAATCGAGTCTCATTTGCTCAGAGTGCTATTGGTCTGCGGTGAATGCTAAATAAGTTAGAAAGCTACAGTGCGGACATTTACCTTACGATGAACCTTAAGAACTCAAAGCATATGAAGGTACCCGTGGTATGCAATGGGATGAAACTGATCAATGCTAGAATTTACAGAACCACTGTTACGAGCCTTGTCTAGCCTAGTGAGTTCCTCAGTGTTCTTTTCCACTATAGCCCAGTGTAACATTGCCAAGAATTTGTAGAATAAAACTGTAATTAAAGTATGTAAGTTTTATTAAGGGTAAATTATATTTAAAAAATCGAAGTTAGATAGATCCTTATCAGAAAATATATTGAGTTCTGTTAGACTTTTCATCCTTGGCGTGGTCTCCCTTAACCTTTTGCCTCTGTTTCCCAGGTTGCTGATGTGTGCTGGACTCTGTTTTTGCTGTTTTTGTTACTCTGGGCACTTTGCCACTGCTAACCAGTGCTAAAGTGCAAGTGCTCCTATACAAAATGTGTATGCAATAGGTTTATCCATGATTGGCATATCTGATTTACTAGTACGTCCCTAGTAAAGTGCACTAGAGGTGCCCAGGGCCTGTAAACCAAATGCTACTAGTGGGCCTGCAGCACTGGTTTTGCCACCCACATAGGTAGCTCTGTAATCATGTCTTAGACCTGCCACTGCAGTGTCTGTGTGTGCAGTTTTTAACTGTAAAGTCGACTTGGCAAGTGTACCCACTTGCGATGTCTAAACCTTTCCTTTTCTTACATGTAAGACACCCCTAAGGTAGGCCCTAGGTGGCCCCAAGGGCAGGGTGCAGTGTCTGGTTAAGGGAGGACATATAGTAATGTGTTTTATATGTCCTGACAGTGAAATGCTGCTAAATTAGTTTTTCACTATTGCAAGGCCTGTCCCTCTCATAGGTTAACATGGGGGCTACCTTTAAATATGATTAAAGTGTAGATTCCCTTTAGGAGCGGATAGACATGTGAAGTTTGGGGTCGCTGAGCTAACAAGTTGAAAATACATCTTTTAGTAAAGTTGATTTTAAGACTGTGTGTTTGAAAATGCCACTTTTAGAAGGTGGGCATTTTTTAGCTTAAATCATTTCTGTGGCTCTGTCTGTTTGTGGATTCCCTGTCTGGGTCAGTTTGACAGTTGGGCTGGTTGCACCTCTCACTAGATAGTGACACAAAAGGAGCTGGGGTGTAGTCTGCATTTCCCGATGAGCCATCTGTGCTAGGAGGGAGGGAGGAGTGGTCACTCACACCTGAAAGGGCTGCGCCTGCCCTCACACAATGCAGTCTCCAACCCCCTGGTGTGTGTCTGGGGCCTGGCCTGGACAAGGCAGGATTTCACAAACAAGAAAGGCTTTTCTTTGAAGTAGGCCTACTTCGAAGGGCAAAATGGGTATAAGAAGGGCACCCAAAACCACAGACTTTAGGAAACTTCTGGAAACCAAGAGGAACCTCTGCCTGGAGAAGAGCTGCCCTGCCTGTGACTGTGCTTTGTGGAGCTATCCTGCAGTTGCTGCTTCTGCCTGTGCTAAAGGACAAAGACTGGACTTTGTGTTGCCTTCCTTCTTGTGAAGAACTCTCCAAGGGCTTGATTTAGAGCTAGCCTCCTGTTGTGTGAAGTCTAGAGGACAGCAAAGACTTCTCTCTGCCAGCACCTGGACCCTCTGCTGAGACTCTCAATCTGCCAAGTGGTGCCCATCCAGTTCCTGGGACCCTGAAAGGAGAAGCTGGCAGCCCAAGCTGGCAGCCCAAGAGTGAGAAATCCACGCACTGATCGCCGTGCGGGGAAAAGATCGACGCAACTCCGATCTGCGCCTGAAAAATCAACGCTCGCCTGCAATGTGACCGGAAGATCGACGCCCGCGGCTGGAGAAATGATGTGCAGCATTGCTGGCAGAGGCTGGTGAAATCGCAACCTACGCTGTGTGGTTTTCGGATCATCATGCGGCAGGATTTCTGACGCAAACATCACTGGGTGTGCAAAAAGGACACAAGTCCTGCCCGGACCTGAGAGTGCAGTTTGAATAGATGCATCGATCTCCTGCAGAGAGAAGAAATGATGCACGCGGACTCGACTGAAGGAAAAATGACGCGAGGTCTCACTCGTGAGTCATATTGATGCATCGCAAGCCCTTTTTGACGCACACTCGCCCTTGCGGGGTTATTTTTGACGCACCCAGGTACATTTTCAAGCTAACAGTGTTAGCGATGTGTTTAAAACTACTTGAAGACTCGTTTTTAAGTGATAACTTGACTTGTGTATTGTGGATTTTTATCGTTTTGGTCTTGTTTTGTTTAGATAAATATTCTCTATTTTTCTAAACCTGTGTTGTGTCATTTTGTAGTGTTTTCATTAAGTTACTGTGTGTGTTGGTACAAATACTTTACACCTAGCACTCTGAAGTTAAGCCTGCTGTTCGCATCGTGTGCTGGTTAAGAATCTATTAGGCACAGTAGACATGGCAATGACAAAGATGATTTGGTGATAATGAAGTGAAAATGATAATATTGTAATTATGGCACGATATTTTGTATTGTTGGAATTTAGGAATTTTAACTTGGACCTTTTCAATTTGTTTTGTAATTGTTTTTGCGCTGGAATTGATTTGCATGCAATTTTGCTATTTTAGCCTTAGACCCAAAAGTAATAAAGTATTTTCAGTTAGTAATTTAATATCACAAAAATCTAGTGCTAGTGCTTTGCATAAGTTACTGCTTTTCCTCAAAATTGCAACAACATGTGTACCTGAAGGATGTAGGTATTGTACTGTAGCTTGGATTTTGTGCAGTCTCTCTAGTGAATTAACAATAGTGCAGATCATAGTTCCACAGTTGCCAGGAATGTGAAATACACTAGGTGTACCTAACGTGACAGAAACATACTAGAAATCCTTTAAAATTTAAGGGTACCATATGTTTTTAACATAAATACATTTTTTCTGGTTATTCCTGCTAATGAAAGTATGATTGCCAAAAGGTGTGACGAAGAGAGGTCCAATAAGTGGTAATACTCGAATCACCATGAAGATAAATATTCATGCTTTAGCATCCTGAAATTGTGTAAATATTTATGTTATGAGTGAAGTCTCTGAGTATAATGAGCATGGCTGTGGTGCTCATTGATCCAGGATGTTGTTGAAGTTCTCATATGGATGATAGATGACAATATGTCTGTCAAATAGGGCACTAACTATAACGTTCAGTTGCTTTAATTGTTATTGATATGTTATTGATGTGTCTTGGAGTATGTAACGAGAGGATGCCTTATTGTCTTGGTTTAGCATATCACACTTATTGATCAATTATAGTGATTGGACGAAGCAGACGTATGGAATGAAGCAAAAGTGGCTGAGCCATTGAGGTCGGTTCAATTTTCAGTGATACTATTACAGTGTGGCAGAAATGTGGGATTTTCGAAGTGGTGAGGGCATTGTATATTGTATTGCACACTGGCATGGCTTTCCACAGGAAGAGTGTGATGGGTTTGGTGTTCTTGGAGAATTTGTATATGTCTCATATTGATGTGATGTTAATGCAAGGTGGTCAGCTGAGGTCATAAGTACAATTTTTGTCAGAAAGACTTTGGGGGAATGTTGAGGTTGAGGCTTTGACATTCAAGAGATATAGGTGGTCATTATGACTTTGGACGTCCTGCCCCGCCACGCCGACGTCAGACCGCCGACAGCGTGACGGGGCAGGACCGTCAAATTATGACCACGGCGGTGAACTGGCTGCATCACAGCCAGTTCACAGTCTGTACCGCCAGAGCGGTGGGACCGCCTGGCGGCAGGATGACCACCTTCGATCCGGCTGTCCACCTAACACCGTCCGCAGTATTATGAGTATCCTTACCACCAGAGTTTCCATGGCGGCAGCCCTGCCACGAAATGCCTGGCAGAAAAGGTACTGGTGACAGGAATACTAATTCCTATGCCACAACAGAACTCCCCAACCCCCTCTCCATGTAGGAGGCCCCCGACCCCATCAGAAGCCGACTGCCCCCAAGCAGTGAAGCCCCCCTCCCCACGGTCCCTGTACTGACCCCCCGATCCCTGTACTTACCCCGATCTATGCACACACACCCGCCCCGATCCACGCACGCACACACCACATTTACATGCATACACGCACACATCCACGTTCACTCATTCACACGCACATACAGACACGACCACGACACCCCCGCATACACGCATTCACACAAGCACACAGACACTTGCACACACACTCACACAAACACACACAACAACCCCCCCAACCCCCTCTGGGAGGGAACGGTGTTCATGGTGTTTGCTCCGCAGCCAGCGACCCGCTAACACAACACCGCCACGCCGTTTACAACGTTGTAATACTGCGGGCGGTGTTGTGGTGACGTGGTGGTGGTGGCGGAGCAAACTCCACTAGACCCCCGACCACCACTATGGCTGCTGGCGGCTTACCCACCAAATAGTGGTGGTGAGCAGCCAGCAGTCTTAATATGGAGTAGACCGCCAAAGTCATAATGAGGGTGTAGGAAAGTACCATCTTGCCTGGCATGTTACCCCCATTTTTCACTGTATATATGTTGTTTTAGTTGTATGTGTCACTGGGACCCTGGTAACCCAGGGCCCCAGTGCTCATAAGTGTGCCTGAATGTGTTACCTGTGTAGTGACTAACTGTCTCACTGAGGCTCTGCTAATCAGAACCTCAGTGGTTATGCTCTCTCATTTCTTTCCAAATTGTCACTAACAGGCTAGTGACCATTTTTACCAATTTACATTAGCTTACTGGAACACCCTTATAATTCCCTAGTATATGGTACTGAGGTACCCAGGGTATTGGGGTTCCAGGAGATCCCTATGGGCTGCAGCATTTCTTTTGCCACCCATAGGGAGCTCTGACAATTCTTACACAGGCCTGCCACTGCAGCCTGAGTGAAATAACGTCCACGTTATTTCACAGCCATTTTACACTGCACTTAAGTAACTTATAAGTCACCTATATGTCTAACCTTTACCTGGTAAAGGTTAGGTGCAAAGTTACTTAGTGTGAGGGCACCCTGGCACTAGCCAAGGTGC
This sequence comes from Pleurodeles waltl, assembly GCF_031143425.1. Lineage (NCBI taxonomy): Eukaryota > Metazoa > Chordata > Amphibia > Caudata > Salamandridae > Pleurodeles > Pleurodeles waltl. Next base: position 227,167,046 of record NC_090451.1, read on the forward strand.
CCCCACATTGTTCAGAGCCAATTCCCTGAACTTTGTGAGTGCGGGGACACCATTACACGCGTGCACTACATATAGGTCACTACCTATATGTAGCTTCACAATGGTAACTCCGAATATGGCCATGTATCATGTCTATGATCATGGAATTGCCCCCTCTATGCCATCCTGGCATAGTTGGCACAATCCCATGATCCCAGTGGTCTGTAGCACAGACCCTGGTACTGCCAAACTGCCCTTCCTGGGGTTTCACTGCAGCTGCTGCTGCTGCCAACCCCTCAGACAGGCATCTGCACTCCTGGGGTCCAGCCAGGCCTGGCCCAGGATGGCAGAACAAAGGACTTCCTCTGAGAGAGGATGTTACACCCTCTCCCTTTGGAAAATGGTGTGAAGGCAGGGGAGGAGTAGCCTCCCCCAGCCTCTGGAAATGCTTTGTTGGGCACAGAGGTGCCCAATTCTGCATAAGCCAGTCTACACCGGTTCAGGGGACCCCTCAGCCCTGCTCTGGCGCGAAACTGGACAAAGGAAAGGGGAGTGACCACTCCCCTGACCTGCACCTCCCCTGGGAGGTGTCCAGAGCTCCTCCAGTGTGCTCCAGACCTCTGCCATCTTGGAAACAGAGGTGCTGCTGGCACACTGGACTGCTCTGAGTGGCCAGTGCCACCAGGTGACGTCAGAGACTCCTTCTGATAGGCTCCTTCAGGTGTTAGTAGCCTATCCTCTCTCCTAGGTAGCCAAACCCTCTTTTCTGGCTATTTAGGGTCTCTGTCGCTGGGGAAACTTCAGATAACGAATGCAAGAGCTCATCCGAGTTCCTCTGCATCTCTCTCTTCACCTTCTGCCAAGGAATCGACTGCTGACCGCGCTGGAAGCCTGCAAACCTGCAACATAGTAGCAAAGACGACTACTGCAACTCTGTAACGCTGATCCTGCCGCCTTCTCGACTGTTTTCCTGCTTGTGCATGCTGTGGGGGTAGTCTGCCTCCTCTCTGCACCAGAAGCTCCGAAGAAATCTCCCGTGGGTCGACGGAATCTTCCCCATGCAACCGCAGGCACCAAAAAGCTGCATTACCGGTCCCTTGGGTCTCCTCTCAGCACGACGAGCGAGGTCCCTCGAATCCAGCGACTCTGTCCAAGTGACCCCCACAGTCCAGTGACTCTTCAGTCCAAGTTTGGTGGAGGTAAGTCCTTGCCTCACCTCGCTGGGCTGCATTGCTGGGAACCGCGACTTTTGCAGCTACTCCGGCTCCTGTGCACTTCCGGCGGAAATCCTTTGTGCACAGCCAAGCCTGGGTCCACGCCACTCTAACCTGCATTGCACGACTTTCTAAGTTGGTCTCCGGCGACGTGGGACTCCTTTGTGCGACTTCGGGTGAGCACCGTTTCACGCATCCTTGTAGTGCCTGTTTCTGGCACTTCTCCGGGTGCTACCTGCTGCTGAGAGGGCTCCTTGTCTTGCTCGACGTCCCCTCTACCTCCTGGTCCAATTTGCGACCTCCTGGTCCCTCCAGGGCCACAGCAGCATCCAAAAACGCTAACCGCACGATTTGCAGCTAGCAAGGCTTGTTGGCGTTCTTTCGGCGGGAAAACACTTCTGCACGACTCTCCACGGCAAGAGGAATCCGTCCACCAAAGGGGAAGTCTCTAGCCCTTTTCGTTCCTGCAGAAACCTCAGCTTCTTCTGTCCAGTAGAAGCTTCTTTGCACCCACAGCTGGCATTTCCTGGGCATCTGCCCATCTCCGACTTGCTTGTGACTTTTTGGACTTGGTCCCCTTGTTCCACAGGTACCCTAGATTGGAAATCCACAGTTGTTGCATTGTTGGTTTGTGTCTTTCCTGCATTATTCCTCTAACACGACTTCTTTGTCCTTAGGGGAACTTTGGTGCACTTTGCACTCACTTTTCAGGGTCTTGGGGAGGGTTATTTTTCTAACTCTCAATATTTTCTAATAGTCCCAGCGACCCTCTACAAGGTCACATAGGTTTGGGGTCCATTCGTGGTTCGCATTCCACTTTTGGAGTATATGGTTTGTGTTGCCCCTATCCCTATGTTTCCCCATTGCATCCTATTGTAACTATACATTGTTTGCACTGTTTTCTAAGACTATACTGCATATTTTTGCTATTGTGTATATATATCTTGTGTATATTTCCTATCCTCTCACTGAGGGTACACTCTAAGATACTTTGGCATATTGTCATTAAAATAAAGTACCTTTATTTTTAGTATAACTGTGTATTGTGTTTTCTTATGATATTGTGCATATGACACTAAGTGGTACTGTAGTAGCTTCACACGTCTCCTAGTTCAGCCTAAGCTGCTCTGCTAAGCTACCATTATCTATCAGCCTAAGCTGCTAGACACCCTATACACTAATAAGGAATAACTGGGCCTGGTGCAAGGTGCAAGTACCCCTTGGTACTCACTACAAGCCAGTCCAGCCTCCTACAGAGGGCCATTATGTTAAGTTGGTGCTGAATGTGGTGTGAGGAGATGGGAGATACTGAGGAAGTCGGAGCTTCTGGGTAGGAAGCATCAGTGGAGGAGCAGCAGTGTGGTAGTATGAGAAAGCAAATTTTAGGAAGAAGAGATGAATAGAGAAACTGCCTTATAATCCATAGACCGCCAGGAATATTGATCACTTAAATGGGCTTGGTGGTCTACACAAGTAGCATTTCAGTGTGTAACGAGTAACATCCACTTCAGTGGAAATGGTTACTCTGTTATGGTATTGCACGGTTCCTACAAATCAAGTAGGACGGTGTATCTGACCAACATAAACGTCAGAGTATGGGGACTTAGGGGGTCATTCTGACAGGGCCACCGACCACGGGAGCACCGCCAACAGGCTGGCGGTGCTCCCACGAGCATTCTGACCGCGGCGGTTCAGCCGCGGTCAGAAGCGGAAAGTCGGCGGTCTCCCGCCGACTTCCCGCTGCTCGGGGGAATCCTCCATGGCGGCGGAGCGCGCTCCGCCGCCATGGGGATTCTGACACCCCCTACCGCCATCCTGTTCCTGGCGGGTCTCCCGCCAGGAACAGGATGGCGGTAGGGGGTGCCGCGGGGCCCCCGTAAGAGGGCCCCACTGTGTATTTCAGTGTCTGCAATGCAGACACTGAAATACGCGACGGGTGCAAACTGCACCCGTCGCACCCCTGCAACTACGCCGGCTCAATTCTGAGCCGGCGTCCTCGTTGCAGGGGCATTTTCTCTGGGCCGGCGGGCGCTCTTTTGGAGAGCGCCTGCTGGCCCAGAGGAAATGTCTGAATGGCCGCCGCGGTCTTTTGACCGCGGTGCGGTCATTTGGCGGCGGTACCTTGCCAAGGTCATAATCACCCCCTTAGTCTGCGTATACCATCAGGAAATGTTGACACGGTTTGTAGCTAGCTCACAATACCTTGTCAGAACCCCTAAACATGCTGGGTTACGCAACCTCAAACATGACTATGCAGATTCCCAGGGAGGTTGTGGAAATAGATTTCTACCCTTTCATTGTCACTCAGAGTACCTAAGATGAGATACAAGAAAGATGCTAAAATGTAATTTAGAGCATGTATTGCCACAGTCTTATTCTTGCATAAAAAACATGAGTTGTGATCACCCACCCTGGGAATGTGGGCAAGAGTAATATTTTGGGCACTCAACAGATAAGAATATTTCGCTGGATATTTTTTAGGTAACGGAGCAGCACTGCATGAACCAGTGACTGCAGCCATGACATCATCATCCACCCTCATATGAGAACAAGTAATCACAACTACTGCAGCAGTCTGAACCACTTTTGCAGCTTTATCAGCTAGTGAATTCCCAATGTGTAGTCCTAAACATTGATGATTCAGTGAATGAATGACAGGATGCGATGGCAGACAAATATTGAAGATGTGCCACTTTTCCCCAAAGCAGTTTATGCTTGCTGCTATTCCCTTTCAAGTCTCTGAATCCATTTAAGCACCAGTAATGCAGGTTTTCATTATAAAACTGGACACAGTAAAACAAATCAAACAATATCAGTGGAATTCAGGATCCATATCCTCTAGAGCCAGTGTTGCATAGGCTCTCATTATTCTAATGAGACTACTGAATCACCTGCGGTGTGGGAGACTGGGTGTGACCCACTACAGGTGACACCTGTCGTGCCAATCCGGGTTTTGCCATGGCTAACTAGCAGAACCTCATCCCCACCCAAGGGCGGGATGATTGGGCAGCCGAGCGCATGACATAATTGATTTCTCAGGGAAACTGTGGTCACTCAGGTCTCATCCGTTTCTCTCTGTTACATTAGTCTCACATACACAATGACAAACAGAGGCAGTATAGGTTTCAACAATGCTTTCATAAAGCGACTGCATCTTAGATAGCAAAGCGTGGGCTGCAATATTCAGGAATGTACAGCATGACAAGATTAAAATTGTGACAAGGAGGGTAAAGCATAGAAATAATGCTACCATATTGTCACTAGAGTCAATCGACTAATTCCTACCTATGCTTCGATCAAGCTCTCATTCTGCCCTTCAGGTTCCCTTGGGAAGACATCATCCTGAGCAAATCAAATCAAATCATTAATATTTATAAAGCGTGCTACTCACCCGTGCGGGTCTCAAGGCGCTAGGGGAAAGGGGGGGTTACTGCTGCTGAGTAGCAAAGGCCTGATGTCTGCATAAGCAGCTGTAGTGAAACATTCAGCAATCAGCATACAGTTTTGGTTCTCTGGCTGGAATCTCCCTCTAATGTGTAAGGGACATGGAAGTGTTTTTATAATAAAAGAGCTGATGTTCTGAGAAAATGTCCCTATGTAAGGCTGTGTGTTTTCTATGAATGTCAAAGACAAAACTCTACACCATGTTCACCGGCAACCTATCTTACTGCAGCCTTGGAAGAAGCACAGAGTGAGCAAGAATATCTTGTTTGAGAACAGAGTGCTGGCCTAGGCGAAAACAGTTAGATAGAGAGAAAATATCACACGACCGTAAAAGTGGCTATTGTAGTGATAACATAGCGAAGCCGAATAAAATATATCTAGGTTAAACTGCACAGCGGCAGGCCTAGTATGTTAAAATAGCGTGCATGAAGCTATAACTAGAATGGATATACAACACCAGAATCAGGGCTTTTAATTTAGCCAGCTGGGCTGTAAGATCCCCTAAGAGCTGCATAAATGTTTTTATTGGCTGGAATTCACAATTTTTCATGACACTACGTACTGCTGCACAAGCAGCAGAGTATTGTTGTTTGGTGCCTATTGCAGGTTGCGCTGAGCCATCAGTATAGATTATATAATCATACTGTACAAGAGGCAGAATGTTACTTGCCACAGGGTTTTCTTGTTTGTATCGAAGGAATTCTTTAGTTTGCTAAGTTGGGTCAAAGACATAATCTACATGAGTATTGGTGAAGGAAGTGGATCACCGTATCCATCTTGGATGCAAAGCTTTCACATCAGGAATGCTTGCCTCTGTGACAGCCTCTAAGGTTGGAATGGGAGTTACATCAATCATGCATTTCCCCTGAGCCAGTGGGCTTTCCTTTATGACAGCTGTTTGAACTGCAGTCAATATTTTTTCAGTGGATGCAAAACACATTTCAGCATTTGAATATAAATGTGATTTATATACAGTAATCACTGTGTCACCTTTGTTGACAGTGACATGTGTAGCCAGTAGATTTTGCAGTGACACATATCACTAGATTTGTTGTGTAGTGAGCTTGTAAGTGTCTAGATGCTAGCATATCAGTCTGTAATGATTTGAGTATTTGTGTATGTTTGGGTGTCCAACGTGTACTGGAAAAATCTGGACAAATTAAATCATGAATCCACTGTGTGAATCTGGTATATATGTTGTACCAACATTTAGGAAGCCTAACAGTGATTATTATTTCTTTGTGGTGTTTTGATTGTTGTAAAAGAGCACACTCCTCTAAGAAGTGCGGATCAAGATTTTGCCTTCATTGGATAGTTTATATCCCAGAATAGGACACTAGGAAAATCAATTTTTGATTGAAAATTTAAGTTATACCTGCATTCGGCAAATCCTAACACTATGCGTTCTACTGTTGCTAAGTTTCTGTTTAAATCATCCTCCATCAGATAAATGTCATCAACATAGGACAATGCTTCTGAGTCAGTTTTGTATAACATTGACATTACTTGGGCATTGAACAATCCAGGACTGTTCTTATACCCCTGAGGGAGTCAACAAAACCGTCTTTCCGAGCCTAGGGCAGAGAATGGCATTAAGTCTCTGCTCTCAGGCCCTGTATTTTGACAGAATAGAACATAGGAAATGTCCACTGTCATTTTGTATTTTTTATGGACTATGTTGTTCATCAAAGTTTTAAATTGCATAGGTGCATGTGTGACTGTTGAAATGTCTATAGTCTAATACTACGCAGTAGGAATGATCAGTCTCAGGAAAAAGAGGATTATTCATAGGAGAGACACTTGGTTCAATTACTCCCTGATATTCAAATTATGAGAGAATTTCCTTCACCTTACATGTTTAATAGGATATTGTGGTTGCACTTGTGGGCTTGAGTGTATGGGTATTATAAGGTAGGGAGAACCCTTATCCCAACCTATATAATTATGGTATGATGCCGGGGCTTGTGCAAGAGCTCAATCTTCAGCTATGTCTGTTTAACTGTTTCAGGAAGAACTGAGGACGGTAGTATTACATCTTCTCCTTGTGGGACTTTCCTAACAAATTCAGACGGCCAATCTACTTCAGCCAGGAGAATATCATAACTGTACGTTAATTTATCCCAGAAAATCAATTTAATGGTGCGTATTATACTTCCCTCAATTTGAATGTCCAGTTCACATAGTCTGCTGGGAGGGCTCACCTACTGATCGGGTGTTTCAACTTGTACACATTTACTAGTTGCTCTCAAAACCAGAAACTCTTGAAGATTCCAGCAAACTATTGTGACCTGTGCTGTGCTGTGCTGTCTAGCAGTGTCAATGCCCATGTCTTGTTCAGAAGGAGTGTTCTCAGTTTGTGTGGAATATTTGACAGAAAACCTGCCACTTTCTTCTTTTTGAATTGGGGTTTTTGTTGCAGAAGTCTCTCTTCCTTTTTTATGATGATGTCAGATGAGCGTTGAGAGTCCGTTTTCGATTTCACATATGCTTCATGCTTATGCTCGGACCGTCCTCCTCTCTCAAAGTGTTTGTCTAGTGATTCCTGAAAGGAACGACAAAGACCATTATCAGTATAATGATACTTTCAGTGTATCACGTTTATACAAGTTGTAACGCTTTGCAGTGGACTCCGGTTGCGGAGATGCACCCTGGGTTTTAGATTTTTCCTTATTTTTTTGTTTGTCCCAGCGTTTCTTACAGGACTTTGGTGCCTGTTTGGAACCTTCTTGGCCAGATTTGCCTTTAACCTGGGGTTTACTAGGCCTGGTTTCCAAATGATCTTGACCTATAGATGGATAACTGTCCCCAGTAATTTTTGGCACTCGTGTTCCTGACCTTGTACAGCAACTTCTGTGAGTCAACGTACTGCCAGTTCTGCTACCTCCCCTTTAATATTACTTAATATAATTGAGGAAACTGTGGCAAAATTGCCAATTCATTTCATCCCAAGTCCAGGGCAGCCCTGTATTAGTTTTAAATCTATTTTAGCACTCTGGCAAAAAAGCTATCAATGGTGTACCATGTGTTATGGTATATACAGCAGCAAAGACGATGACCCAGGTGGCACCATCTTCATTCAGAAGCATACCAAGTGGTAGGCACATATAAGAATCCTATGTTTATCTTGGGGTCTTGTATATGGGAATCACTGCTTCAAGCTGATTTGTTTTTTGAGCTATCCAGAACGGAACCTTCCTGTCTGGTGGAAACCTTCCCCATGTTTGCATTAATAGTGGCAGGACTCATAGCAGACAGAGCTACCTGTGTCTGGACAGCTTGAACTGCCCCAGCTGGGACAGTTGTTATTGTTCTCAAAACAAACTGAGTTAGACGTGTATATAGTCAAACCAACCCGTTATATAGGGTGTAGAGTTCACCAGCATTTAAAGCTGCTCTATTTGGATATGCTGTATAGCTGGCTAGGACAGGCCAGGTCATCCCATCATTACTGAGGAGACCCAGTCTCGAGTTTAACAATGCATGTGGAAGGGCGGCTTGGAACCAGTTGTGATATTTCTGATATGTTAATGGTAGTGGTGATACAGTCTGCATCAATTGGGTGCTGCCATCTCTGTGTATGTATGACATGTTTGTATGTTTGCACCTACTGCAGGAAAATCGATCCATAGGGTGGTGGTTTACACAGTTATGAAACACTTTTGATGCAGGGAGCACAAAACACTCAGATGGTTTGACCTGGTATTTGTAGGATTTATTTTACACCTAGAAACCTTTCAAGAAAGAGGTTATAATGAACATATGCAATGAACTGAAGAATTTGAATAGAGTAAGGAGTATGTCATTTACGTAAGTTGAGAACTTGTATTATGAAACCCCAGGCAAAAACACAATTCATGTCTAGGTGAACCACAAGAAGTGACTAAATAAACCTGTTCTTACCCCTCGGGTAGCTTGGCACAAAAACAGTCAGGCTGAACTTAGTGGTAATGTGCAAAGTATTAATTCAGCATTCAAACAGTAATAAAGTGAAAACAAAAGAAAAGAAAAAAATCCCAAACCAATGTAGACAAATAGAGTACATTTTAGTAAATGAAATGACAGCAGTACAACGAAAATCCAACCAGTAGAACCAGAGTTCAGAATTTGTAAGTTCTAAGTGAAAATAGCACAAAGCGCCATTTGTGGTTATCTGATTGCATTGGACTTTGACATATTAACAAGTTCATATGACCACAATACAGTGTGGCCCGGATACAGAGACCCAGTTTGTCCTGCTGAAGTGTTTACCTTCTCGGGTGCAAGTCTACACTGAGAAGCTGCGGGTGGAGTTCTGCATTGGAGGGGAAAGCGAGGAGGGCAATGTTGATGCATGAAGCAAGTCAGGTGAGGAACTGATCGTTGCTGAAGCTTCACATTGGCTGTCGGCATGGACCTTCGCGGCCTGCAAAGGCTGTCGTGACTGGGGCAAAGAGCAAGCGTTGGTGGAGATTTGCATTGGTGGATATGGTGAGCAGCCATTGTTTGCTGTGAAGAGCCCTGGCAAAAGGTTTATTTTGTCGGGTCGAAATGACAGTTTAAAACTGCACCACAGACTACAGTGGCAGGCCTGAAACATCTTTTAAGGGTGAGTTTAGTGGATGGCACAAAAAGTGCTGCAGCCCAATAGTAGCATTTCATTTGCAGGCCCTGGGTACATGCACTACCATATACAAGGGTTATAGAAGTAAATTAAATGCACTAATCAGGTGTAGGAAACTTTTTGCATTTTTAAGAAGGAGAGCACAAGCACTTTACCTCTGATTAGCAGGGGTAAAGTGCACAGAATTTTAAAAGACAACAAAAACGGATTCAGCAAAGAAAGGCAAAATTCTCAGATGACCCTGCAGTAAGGGCATGGTCCAGCATGACCTCTCTCCAACCAAAAGCTAGGGTAGACTAATCGATACCTTGATGGACTCCCTGCTCAGATGTTAGAATGTGGACTGTGGCCCTCTTCTGCAGAGGCACTTGTCAGTTCTGTGCCCTTCAGAACCTAGTGGGACCCCCTCTCTCAACATATTCCTGGGTCACTGGGCTGGCCCAGGGGGGACACTTTTACTCATCTGTGGACCGATCTGTGAGACTCCTAAACTTGGGTTTTTTCACAGAAGTATCCCATTAGACAGACAGTGTCACCATTGTCAAAAGTGTGAAGTGGCTCATTCCGTCTCTCTGTCCCCAACTCAGGGAAAACTCTGCCCAAGGAACAACAACCAACAGAGGCCACTGACAGCCGTCAGGAACCAGGATCCTGACCATCTACTGTCAGGTGGAGGTTCTAAGATGGGACCTTGGGTAGGCTTCACTTCCACTCTGGGTACTGGTCAGAAGTTGCCTTACCAAGATCAGTTTAGGGGAGGTCTGCTTTCAGAGATAGTAACCCCTAGTCCACTGGTTGTCCTACTGAGGATTGTCTCCACCTTCCTACCCCTTGCTCTCTATCTGGGCCCCCATACTCTCCATTTGGGAGTAGTACCTCCAGAAACCTGAGCTTTTAGAGCATCCTGTGCAGCCTCCCTACTGAGCTCTTCTGTCACTGGTGGTAATTAATTTCTTGGGATGTAGTCAGTGGGCATCTGAGGGACTTTCAGTGACTCTCGTCTAGGCCACTTCTCCACTCTATTCCAGGTGCACCAGAGCAAAAAGGCAGACAGAGTCCTGCCAGTGGGGTGGATCTGGGTTACTCTATGTACACACTGGTCCTGGTAGGTTCTGATCTGGAAAAAACGTCCTTTCCACCACAATCGTCTGACTGGCACAGGTATCTCTTGGAGCAGTGACAGGGACCTCAATGACTCTGATCCGAGGCACTTCCCACCGTTAGGGGGTCACAGGCTCACACTCTAAGCCCACCTCCCAACTAGGGGACACTAGGGAATGTCTCTAATCAAGGCCACATTGGCCACCCCTGTAGAGTTCCCACTAGTGGATGGTTCCTTGGTAGGGATAGGGTCCCCTTGCTTGTGTCCTAACTGGGAACAATCAAAGCAGCTAGGCTTGAAAAAGGGTGCCCTGGGCCTTCGCTCATCAGAACCTCCCCCATATTGTCAGATGGGGTAGGGGAATTTAATTCATTTCGTATTTGTGTAGCCCTCCTTCTTACCTCTGAGGGTATCTAGGCGCTGGGTTGCTGGGCTCAGTCGAAAGGCCAGATCTTGAGTCTCTTCCTGAATTCTGTCAGTCAGGGTGATGCCAGAGGTGGAGGGGAAGGCTGTTCCAGGACTTGGGGATGAGGTAGGAGAAGGAATTACCTCTTCTGTGGCTTCAGCAGATGAGTGGTATATTTGTGAGGGACAGAGAGGCGGAGCAGAGGTCTCGGGATGGTTGGTGCAAGTTCAGGCAGTGCTTGATGTATGCTGGTCGTAGGTTATGTAGGGCTTTGTAGGCTTGTGCCAATATCTTGAAATTGCAGCTTTTCTGGGAAGAAGCTGGACGCTGAGTTCTGTATCGTATGAAGTCTCCTCATGAGTTTGGTGCTGGTTCCTATGTACAGTACATTGCCATAGACCAGCTGGCTGGCGACTAGGGAAAGACTGATGGTTTTCCTCATGCCAATGGGGAGCCATTTGAAGATTCTTCAGAGCATGTGAAGAGTACTGAAGCAGGCTGAGGAGACTTCATTGATCTGTTCTTTTATGGTGAGTTTGCTGTCCAGGATGATGCCGAGGTTGCAGACGTAGGCTGTCGGTGTGGGAGTGGGTACCAGATTGGCAGGCCACTAGATGTTGATTCAAGGGGAGGCATTGTTGCCAAAGATCAGCACTTCTGTCTTGTTGATGTTGAGCTTCAGACAGTTGACCTTCATCCAGTCGGCGTCATTTTTCATGCAGTTGTGGAAGTTGATCTTTATGATGGTTGGGTCTGCAGAGTGCGTGAGAATGAGCTTGGTTTCATTGGCATAGGATATGAAGTTGAGATTGTGGGTTGTGACAGTGTCGGATAGAAGTGTCATGTAGGTGTTGAAGAGGGTGGGGCTTTGGGATGATTCTTGAGGGACGCTGCAGATGGAGCTCTTGGGAATCCTTCTTCTCCACACTAGTTTTAGACTTTTTGGAGACTTATCTGTTTCATCCTGGACCTCCTCCTCACTCTGCTGGGAGGCGGGGGATGGGGGGTTGAACCACTCTTCTTGGGGTCACTCACAGGGACCTTCTTCTACACCCTGTTGCTGATTCAGAGGTCCGCTTTCTTTGCAAGCTCACTGGGGTCAGTGAGTTTGGAATCAATAAGTTGTTGGGGCAACTATGTAAATCAATTACTGAGCATGTGCTGTCTCAAAAATTGATTGTACAGCTCTTTATAACTACTTGCATCACTGCCCTTCAGCCAGCAATTTAGTACTTTACTGGTGCAGCCCACAAAATCTACTGAGGACTGGCCTGACAACTTTTGGCTGTCCCTAAACGTCAACCTGTGATTTTCAAGGTTGAGACAATGGGGGTTATTCTAACTTTGGAGGAGTGTTAATCCGTCCCAAAAGTGACGGTAAAGTGACGGATATACCACCAGCCGTATTACGAGTTCCATAGGATATAATGGACTCGTAATACGGCTGGTGGTAAATCCGTCACTTTTCCGTCACTTTTGGGACGGATTAACACCTCCTCCAAAGTTAGAATAACCCCCAATATCTTTTGAAAAAGACTTCCTTCATGAGTGGGTACAACATCATACCACCATTCTACAGGGCAAACAGAGAATCCCTCCCCTCAATGGGCATATGCCCCCAGAGGTTGTCTCCTCTGTCCTCCTCAAAACCCTATGCATCCCCAGAGCTACTTCGTAGTCTTCAAACCACTTGTCAATCTCATCCCCTACTTCAGAATATGTCACCAGGTCTTTGGGGATGTGGACACTTTTACCTCCTTTTAATAGTGGACTGTTGCTGTCAGCATTTTCACTGTACTCTGTAGGGTTCTTGGCCTTCAAGTCCAACTCCTTTTGACTCATCTCATGAGGCAGCAACATTTTCTTCTTCTTTAATGCTTTGTCATATTGTATACTCTCGGCTTCCAAAGCCATTTACTTTTTTCCAAATCTCTTTCCACCTCAGCCTTTTTGTCCTGCAAAGCCATTTTCAGCTTGGCCAGTTGCAGTTTGATCTCTCTCTCAGCTCTCCTATCCTTCAACTCCTCAGGGGGCAGGTTGTGCGAAGACACCCTGTTCCTGGCAGGGAACATAGCTCATGTGGGCAAGTCTTCCCGCTCCTCTTGCTGCAGCACTGGCTCTGTGGTCAAACCATCTCCTTCATCTTACTCATCTCCCACAGCCACATCCTCAGAGTCACCACCCTCTTGTTGTCTTATTGCAGCTCATATCCGGAGGACGTCCTCAAAGGCTCTGAGAGCTATTTGAAAGTCCACTTTCATGGTCCACTTTAGTGGGTGGCACAAAGAGTGCTGCAGCCCTCTAGTAGCATTTAATTTGAGGCCCTGGGTACATGTTGTACCATATACTAGAGCCTTATGTGTAAAATAAATGTACTAATCAGATGCAGGCCAGTTTTACCATGTTTAGACAGGAGAGCACAAGCACTTTATCACTGATAAACAGGGAAAAGTGCACAGTCTTAAAAGCCAACAAAAATGGGTTCAGCAAAGGAAGGCACAAATCTGCACTGATTCTCCAAACAAAGTAATCAATATATGATAAATAAGTAAGTTGACAAATGACAACCCTGAACCATACCTCTCATTGGGGGAACGAGTGGAGAACAGAGACTTTTGGTCTTTTACATAGGAACTAGAAAAATGAATTTCTCACTTAGAACATTACATTTGAGCAAAGGCTTCAGAAAAGGTCATTCTAGGCCATTGAGGTTTTTGTGGGTAAGATGTGCAGGGATCAAAAAGACAAATGTCTCTGGGCTCACTAAGGATCGAGTCTGCTGACAGTTACAGCTACCTAGGTCTTTGAGTTTCAATTCAAGGTGAAGACAAAAAGCACATCAAACAAACTGTATTGAAGGCGGAAGGAACCATAATTGGAATGTGCAAACTAAACAACACCCTTAAAAATCCTTCTACCATTCCAATAAGGTGAGCCATAGCAGCACCTCTTCTACCAACAATCTGTTATGGCCCCGAAGCCTATCCGGGCCAACTAGTCAACATCATGGAGAAGTATCAACTCAAAGCATTGAAACAGGTGTTTAGACCACCAACATGTCCACCAACACTAATAAGGCTGGAATTCGGTCTGGAGGCACAAAATGGTTATGCATTGTGCCCTTTGAAAACTACTATTATAGGTCCAACATGCCCATCACCCCACCCCCAAACACCCTGAAAGCCGTCCTCCAGAGTATTTTTGCCAAAGAAAGGAATCCCTGGTCACTTATCTTCAGACATTTATTGCCACCCCTCAAATCGACCAGTTGATATTGGACAGTCTGCAGCTCTCATGTGCCGCCACCAAAACAATATTGAAAAGACAAGCACTTGCAATGCAATGGGTCTTGCGTTTGCTCGAGTTAGAGCTATTAGCGTTGTAAATTCCTAACTGGACTTTTCTTGCCACATAAATTGAAAATGAAAAGTAAAACAGTTGACATAAGCGAGCCATTTCAAAGAGCCACGGATGCCATGAGCATGAGCGCTGAGAGACTCAAAAGGAAAAAGTTTTCTCGCAGTCAAATTTATTGGCAAATGTGCAAATATCCATGTAACAGGGTCGATGGCCATGGCGGTAACAAAAATGCCCCAGGAAGGGACAAAGGTAAAGCATTTACCAATGATAACAAAGGATTTTCGAAAGGCAAGCTCATGAACAAGTGATAGTGATGGGCATGCGGTGGGCGTGGTGAAAAGCCTACAGATAGATTACAACAGGCCAGAGCTCGACCTAAAAATGCATAGGCTTGCCATCAGTTTGATCATCACGCTCGAAAAGAACATGAATCTGACATCAGTAGAACAGGGGAAAAGACATTGTGCATGAGTTTGCAGAACCGCCATCGACCAAGAATTTGAGAAGACAGCAAGTCCTTTATCCAATGTCCTTTTATACAACTAGGTCTGACATTCATATTGAATCTCCTTTATTCCTGGAAGTGTTCTGCTCCTATAGATTTATTTGGAAAATGTATATCTGATTTCTATATTTTAAGCAGTTTTCCATCTAGTAGCACCTCGCATTTACCTTAAAGCCCCCACACAGCCACACTCATGTCTCATGGGCTCGGAAACTGCACACATGCTAATACGCGCACACACCGGAACCTTCACTGAATGATCTCTCAAACGGGCGTGCTGACACAAGCATGTACACAGACACCTGCCCATTTACTAGTTACTACATGCATATACACAGGTGAACAAACCATGCAATATACACAAGAGAGAGGGACCGGGAGATTAGTGGTCCAGTGTACGGTCTCCCAAAACAGTAATAATATAAAGTGTACACTGTTCCAAAGAAATATATAGCCTACCAAGGGACCAGAAATGGCTAGAGCGCAAAACCCTCATGCATCTCAGTGGATGACTCGCTTCATCATCTGGACCGCTCTTCACCAGGCTGGTACTGCAATGCCTGGTGGGCTCCCCACAGTGATCTCTTAACCACGTGGCTCTCTAAGTAGCAGGTAGATCAAGGTTTGGACCCCAAAGTGGGATCCAACACCAACCGGAGAGAGTGATACAAAAATAAATAAAATTGGTTATCCGCCTCAAAACATCATAAATTTAATCAGTATAGGTGAGGTGGAGACCAAGATTAAAAACCAAGCGAAAGTAATAATAATGACTGATAATGCTCAAATACTTTCAACACAAAATACTAGAAGACACCAATAATCTAGGGGCTCTAGTTAAGGGTCGACATGTTTTGCGTCAAGCGGTCCAACAGGATCCTACGACGCTTCATCAGGACCAAAACGAAATTCACTTAAGTACATCTTCTCCGAAGCCTTATAACTGAGGAATCACTGAACTAAGAAGTAAAGAAAAACCGTCACTTACATTGAATTGACTGGTTGTTACAAAAGGTCGCCCTGGAATAGAGAATCAAAATCACGCGTGTAAAAAGTGACATAAATACAGTGATAAAAGTGCACTTGTGAAAGAAGTGTATAAAGGAACATCATACATAAATATAAGAAGCTTACCACCCCCAGAATCAGGAACGGCTCCTTGGGAAACGTATGTCAGGGACAAAAATTGGCACTGCATACAGTAATCGTCATAAAGAAGGTCAAGATTGGATAAAGAAACATTTAGCCAAGTAGACAGCATTTACCGGAATCCAGCAATCATAAACTCAATCCTTAGAGATAAGTAATCCATACAATTGATATTATCCAATAGGATTATTTGGAAGCCCTGTGTAGAAAAGAAGTACCTTAATCATTGACTGCCAAATCATGTGGTCGGTTAAAAATTTAATAATTACTCTAACCAAACCAAGCGATATGGGGATCGGACAAGACTTACAATCAGAGAAAACCCATGTGAAGGATCCTTGAACATGCTGGCACTTACTGTTTCTGCCAGAAGTCCACGCTGGGAACCTACCGTCCGACTAGCGTACCCGTAACAACAAACACGGGCGCTGTCGGAGGTACAAATAACGCGTACAAACCTGGAAGCGAATCTTCCAGCTCGCACATTCCAGTGGTGCAGAAATGAAGAACGGACTACGCGTGTGTCAGCAGGTAGTGGATACAAAAAAAGGACTCAATGTCCTCTTAGCGTTCCAGTGGTGTAGAAATGAAGAACGGACTACGCGTGTGTTAACAGGTAGTGGACACAAAAAAAAGGACTCGATGTCTTCTTATGACGGGAGGAAAATTAGACCAGCCTTTTATGAATATGCACTTAGTACAAGCCCTAGTCAAAAACAGCTCTCCAAAATGGAGACATGGAAACAAATCATCCAGTGTTTAACTGGAGTGTATACGCATAGGGGGTCATTCTGACCCTGGCGGCCGGTGGCCGCCAGGGCCACCGACCACGGGAGCACCGCCAACAGGCTGGCGGTGCTCCCACGAGCATTCTGACCGCGGCGGTTCAGCCGCGGTCAGAAGCGGAAAGTCGGCGGTCTCCCGCCGACTTTCCGCTGCTCGGGGGAATCCTCCATGGCTGCGGAGCACGCTCCGCAGCCATGGGGATTCTGACACCCCCTACCGCCATCCTGTTCCTGGCGGGTCTCCCGCCAGGAACAGGATGGCGGTAGGGGGTGCCGCGGGGCCCCTGGGGGCCCCTGCAGTGCCCATGCCCATGGCATGGGCACTGCAGGGGCCCCCATAAGAGGGCCCCGCAAAGTATTTCAGTGTCTGCCATGCAGACACTGAAATACGCGACGGGTGCAAACTGCACCCGTCGCACCCCTGCAACTACGCCGGCTCAATTCTGAGCCGGCGTCCTCGTTGCAGGGGCATTTCCTCTGGGCCGGCGGGCCCTCTTTTGGAGAGCGCCCGCCGGCCCAGAGGAAATGTTAGAATGGCCGCCGCGGTCTTGTGACCGCGGTGCGGTCATTTGGCGGCGGAACCTTGGCGGACGGCCTCCGCCGTCCGCCAAGGTTAAAATCAGGCCCATAGTGTAAAACTAAAAAATGTAAAAATGATCCGAAGTACTTTTTGAACCAATGCGTGGTCCCGTAATCAAAACATGTGAATGCATAGGGATAAGGTAATCCCTGGTGGAGGAGGGAGAATCTAAAGGCAAATTACAGAATGTAGAAGGCCCTAATCTAAACGTAAAAATGATAAAAAAGGAGAAAAAAGGAGAAAAAGGATTTACGAAGAAAGAGAAGACCAAGATATCTCATCATTTAATCCTTGAATGCTAGTCCCCAATTTAAAAACCCATCGTTGTTCAGTCTTAAAGAGGAAGCTAGGATCATTGGGGCGCATTTATTTTTGGTGCTTCAAGAATGACCCATCTAAGGTCATCTGGGGAATGAGGAGTGTCTAGAAAATGCGCACATAGTTTTGTTGTAATCCGCTTGCATCTAATATTGCTTCTATGTTCGTTGATGCAGGTTTTGACAGATCGTGTGGTCATTCCAACATAGCGTAACCCACAAGGCCACGTTATCATATAGATACAATATTTGGTGTTACAATTAGTATGCTTCTTTAATCGCTAAATCCCAATGGGGTCCAAATGGAGAGTCGTTGAATGTTGTGTTAATGAACAGACATTGCAAGTACCACATGGATGATGCCCTTCAACTGGAGGAAGACCCCATAGTGTCCTTTGGGTTGTAATGACCTGTGGTAATCGTTGATGCGTATGGACAACGATATACTTGATGTTAGCAGAACGTTTAAAAGCAAATAAAGGTCTTGGGACAACTGTTCCTCCGCTCTATAATATCGTCCATCTTTTGTTAATCAGTTTTTTGATGGTGTTAGACATTGGGGTATATATGGAGACACATGTTAGACAGGTCTGTTGATCCTTATCAATAGTGGTTAATAGGCTTTCCCTGTTGTTGTTTTTTGCTCTCTTGCGGGCAAGAATTGTAATTTTGGTGGGATAATGTAGTTCGTGAAGTTTACTCTGGAGAGTATCTGCCTGTAGATCAAAATATAGTAGTGAGCTACAATTGCATTGTAACCGTAGAAATTGGCCGACGGGCAAATTATCTCTCAGAGCCTTGGGATGATGACTTTCGTATAGCAGGAGACTATTACTGTCTGTAGGTTTTTGGTAAGTACTGGTCAACAGCTTACCGTTGTTGATGGTAATCATCAAATCTAAAAAGGGAAGATTAGTAGAGGAGGCAGTAGCAGTGAATCTCAAAAAAGGGTCAAGAGTATTGATCCAAGTTGTAAAGTCCTCTGCCATTGTCAATGGTCCATTCCATATAATCAAAATGTCGTCAATGTAACGTCTCCAAAGTTTGATGTTGTCTGAAAAGGGTTGATAGGAGGTAAAATGTAGTGTTTTTCAAAATCATACATGTATAGGCATGCTAGACTTGGTGCCAATGTACTACCCATTGAAGTGCCTCTGATTTGATGGAAGAACTGGTCCTCAAATTGAAAAAAGTTCTCTGTTAGAGCAAGGGATGCACATTGCATAATAAAAGAAATCGGAGTGGACAGAGGGGTGGAAACCTCACGTAGTGCAGATTCCACAACCTGTAGGGTGGCCGCTTGCGGGATGTTAGTGTACAGGGCTTCCACATCTAAGGTAATGATTCCATGAATATTGCCCAAGGTGTTGATAGATTCAGTCAGATTGAGGATATCTTTAGTATCCTTAAGATAGGTGGAAGAACCTTTCACTAGAGGTTGCAAGAAGTGGTCACAAAAGACGGATAATGGTTCAAGGACTGAGCCTATTCCTGACATGATGGGGCATCCAGGTGGCGGTGTAGTTCCTTTATGGATCTTGGGAAGAAAATAGAAGTATGGAACATGGGGGTGGACCATGTCTAGAAAGTCTGCTTCCTTTGGTGAGATCCATGAATTATTTCTGCCTTCCTCAATGAGACATCTAATCTGAGTTTGTAGTTTCTCTGTAGGGTCACAAGTGATCTTCTCTTAGTAAGTAGAGTCACTCAAGAGGCGCAAACATTCACGCCTGTAATCTGCTGAATCCATAACCACAATAGCCCCACCTTTATCAGCTTGTTTTATGACTATCGTGTCGTCAGATGTCAATGTCTGTAAGGCCCTCTTTTCTCTTGTTGGAATATTGATATAGGGATTTTTGGGGCGTGCTTGGTTTATGTCCGATAATACAGCTTTCTCAAAGGTTAATACTTCGCTAGGCATCAATGCTGTTGGTGGAGTGAAGCTTGAAGGTCTTTTTAGGCCAGAGTCTAATGTCTGTGGTTCAGCAGGTTTATCTTTGAAAAATAAATAGAGACGAATTTTACGGAAGAACTGAGCAAGTTCAACGTGTAGTCGAAACAAATCCTCCTCTGGAGTGGGTACAAAGCCAAGTCCTCTGTTGAGGGCACAGGACTCATCCCTGGTCAGTTGTCTATTTGATAAATTCACTACTAGGTTTTCTGCGGGGGTTTCTTTGTTTGGCTCCTGGTTACTATTTGCGGTTCCTCTCCAGACCACTGGACATGCCTGCTTCTTCCTCTCCTTCTGTCTCTGCCTCTGCCCCGGCCTCGGCCTAAAAAAGGCACAAAGGGCATCATTGGGCGAGGTTGAAAGAATGGATAAGGTGGTTGCCACTGCATTGGATGGTTAACGGGATAAGGTGGGTAATTGTAGAAAGGTTGAGGAGGATTGTCGTCTGTGCTCCACCCATCGGATGAAGAACCACTGCTGAAAGTGTGTGGTTTCTTATAAGAGGAGGCAGATTCGTCTGAAGAACGTGACTGATTATCTACATCATAATCATCTTTGATATATGGATAGACCTTTTCTCTGCTAAACTTCACTATATCCTTCTGAAGTTTAGTGATTTTTTGTTGAGTAAGGAACTCTTGTGTTTCATTAAGTTCCGAGGTAATTTCTGAAAGGCGGCTCTTAAAGGCTGTCAATGTCACAGTGGTCTTCAAAGTATTTTCTATTGCACTAATTTGAATAGTTATAGAATCGGCCAGACGTTTTGAAGTGTTTGTAATCAGGACTAGCCAGTCCCTGGTGCACTTCCAAGCTATCTGTGCCCAATCTTTCCTGAAAGCTAAATCTTGTAAAAAGATCCTAGGTATGTTGGATACTAGAAGTCCAATAGGCGCTATATTTGCACGTAAATATTCTGTCATGATGGTCCCATGCATGACAGTTTTAATCAGTTCCCATTTCAGAGTGGATAGTTTATTCCAATCTTCCTTGAGACTACGCGATGGAGCAGAACCATTGTTGCTGAGGATGGAATGCGTCTGTAATATTGCTGACACCATCTCGTCATCGAGACCATGCACACTGGTCACACAATTTTCATACGTACATGCAGATGCACAGACATACACAAGCTTTGGAATTCCTTGCCACTCAAGATATGAAATATAGAAGACTATTTAGAACCCGGATGTAATTAAAAACGTGCCAATTTCACAAATAACTAGCCATAACAATTGGATCCCCTGACACCAAAACTGAACAGCAGCTAGGTCAGAACTGAACACGCTTCTCAAGAGTGCCCAAAATGGCCGGCTGCAATCCGTACAAGGTGAATGATAAGTGTCATCCAAACATCCCAGAAGTCATGTATTTCAACTCGGACTGAATTGACTGTTACTTGTCAGAAAGTACTTGCCTTAGAAAACGCCCATACTGTCAAAAAGCATTATTACTCTACACCACTCAATACCAAAGAGCACGTCTCACGTGTCGTGCACAGGGGTATAAAGTGCTATATAAATGCAATTACAATGCAATACACTTATCTCACATATCTCACGTATCTCTCACACAACCAGGAGCACACATTTTGTATCTTTTTACACACACACATCCTCGCTATATAAATATATGCAGTAAAAGTAAATGGCCTTTTCGACTTTGCTATGGGACTGAAGGCAGAATTTGTCAAGCAAGAGGGTCCTTTGCCAAATCCTAGCCAGGGGCTAGTAATTCTACTTTATTTAATAATTGATAAAAGTTCAGACACCCTGTAGTCTCAAAGGGGCCTCAGATCTACTGCTGGGTGTAAAGGAGGTGCGCTGAGTGACTGGGAGAGTTACTGCAGAGGATGCAGAGCAGCTCATACCATCAAAGTGAAACGCCTTAAATCTGAACAGACATGTGTTTATCATTCTGCACAAATGTTTGCTGCACACCGTGAAGTGAGGATGGGTGTCTGCAGTGCTCTGAAGCTAACTGCCAGAACCTTTCTGCAGCCAAGATTTTTGTGCCTCCTTTGAGAAACAGAAAGAACTGGCCAGTAAGATCACGCTGCGAAATAAAGAGAAAAAGTAGTCCAAAAACTATACAGAAAACATCGAGCCTCGTATGTTTTCAGTAGTTGGTCGGTGTGCTTGAGGAGGACTAAAAGGCAGGACATATGCATGCCTTTCACCAATGAAACAAGCTAATTTTAAAAGGCAAGCCCACAAACCAACCAAACTGATGGAAGTGATTAAAAGCCCATAGAGAGATTACACCAGGGACAGAGCGCTTTGCGTTTGACCCTAACAAGCAAAAACATTGTGTTGCAAATCACGGTAGGAGACGTCTTTGTCATAAAAACATGGTTTATTTCCACAGTCTTATTATGCAGAAACCGCCGCTGACGCATCTTCCAGCCGCTCTCACGCCGCGCTCAACCGCCACTTTGCGAACGCTCGAGGGCACAAAGCCACAACAGCAGGCAGCACGCGATGGCACAACACCGCGTTGTGAACCTACAGAGCGTGCAGAACATACAAAACACAACATATTATCTCCTTTTCTTCTTTTTTTAGATAAGAGAAACTTCCACAAAGGAGGAAATTAAATAACATTAAACAACCAAATAAATTTGGCCTTAAACTGCCTATAATAAGTAAAATTCCTACTAAAAACCATGACATTCCCTAAGTTTGAGCGGTACCCATTTCTCACGGACAGATCTCCGCAGTGTATGAGGTTCCAACATATTTGTGACTGACACCTTCCGTTCCTGATCCATGCCCTCTGACACAGACCTACCACCCCTTTTCATTCCACTGCCACTGACGTCATTCACCTTCACAACCTTACCCACATTCCACCATTGACCACCCTCAACCATGATAGCATTATCACACAATTTCCTCACCGTCTCAGGACTCCCATAGCAGGCCTCCCCTTTCCTCACAAAAGTCTGTAACTTGATGCGCACCACACCTCCAGGTTGAAATTAGAGTTCTTTTGTAGAATTTTTCTGGTCATACCTAACTTTCACCTTATCCTGATTTTTTTTTACTTCACCCAACACCCTGTCCTTGTCCACCGAATCAGGAAATTTACCAGACACAACCTTGGCTAACCAGGCCGGGAAAAGTCTTGACGTGCTACGTCTACCCTTCAAAAGCTGAAAAGGAGAGATTTTCGTCACTGACTGTGGAGTGGTACGATAAAACCACAACATTGAATTCACAGCTTCTTCCACATCCAGTTTGCTCGCTTAGCCCACTTGATGCACTCCACAACCACTCTGTTCATTCTCTCTACTAAACCATTTGTTTGAGGGTGGTTCAGAGAACTCTTCAAATGTTTCACACCAGACTCTCCCAGAAACGTTTCCATCTCATTGCTCACAAACTGTACTCCATTATCCGAGATTAAAAACTCCGGAAATCCTTCCCTCCAAAAAATTTCTTTGAGAACGTGTATGGCACTACCAGCTGTAGGCTTAGCACAAAAACACACTTCTGGCCACTTACTGAAGTAATCCATCAGTACAAAAGCATAGCGCATCTGACGAGGGAGAAAATTGAAGGGCCCTACCATATCGACCCCCACATTATCCCAAGCCTTGTCCGGTAAAGATATGGGCTGTAATGGTGGTTTTACAATCTTCAACCCTTTTTCTGCACCGTTACATACTACACATCCATCAACAGCCCTTTCTACATCTTTATCCATAGAAGGCCACCAATAGTGTGCCCTGATACATCTGTGTGTCATAGTGGCACCAAGGTGCCCCTCATGCACATGGTCCACCAGTTTTGATCGAACATCGCACAGGGGTACACATTTATCATTCCTCAAAACAATGCCATCTTCAATTGACAACTCATCACCCACCTTGGCATACGGTTGGACCTCTGAATTCAAATTTCTTTCCTTAGGCCAGCCGTTGATTATATGCTGCTTAACGATGCACAACACCTCATCATTGCTTTCAGCCATCCTCCACACAGTCTCCGTGCACACCTTGGATTCATCAGCATCTACAGCCGCTATAAAACAATCTTCCACATCATCCACAGTCAACTGTGAAAGTTTCTTTCTGTACCTGACCTGGAAATCATACTGTAACAATTTTGTGGTGAGACGTGCAATGCGGGGGTTGTGTAGTTGATTTTGTCCCCGTTTAAAATGTACACCAATAGTTTATGATCAGTTTGAATTATATAGTTTCTGCCCCACACATAGCTTCTAAATTTCTCACGAGCCCAATAGCATGCTAGCAACTCTTTTTCAATCACTGAGTAATTGAGTTCTGGTTCATATAAAACTCTGGAGACATAACTAATGACCTTCTCGTCTTCTCCCATACCTTGTGACAGAACTGCCCCCAACCCATACCTACTAGCATCAACCTTGATGGTGCACAATTGGCTGGGGTCATATGGACTCAATGGTCTAGCATCCACCAATTCCTGCTTCACCTTTTCGAATGTAGTTTGACACTCACTGTCCCATATAAACTTTACTTTGTTCTTGAGCATATTAGACAAAACTTTAATTTTGCTTGCGTAGTTGGAAATGAACCTAGAATAATATTCACACATGCCTACAAATGATCGCAACTCATCTTTGTCCTTGGGGTTTGGAGATTCCAGAATCGCATTTACCAGCCCAGGCCGAGGTGCCACCCCTTCCCCGGACACACAATGACCCAAAAATTCTATCTTTTTCTTGAAAAACTCACATTTTTCTTTCTTTACGCAGACGCCATAGGACTTAAAAATCTTAAACACAGATCTAATTTTCTCATGGTGATCTTCCACCCCCCTAGTATGGATCAAGACATCATCTTGAAAAATTAGAATGCCCTGGACTTCCCCCAAAATTTTGTGCATGATGCGTTGAAAAGCTGACGCAGCGGAGGCCAACCCAAATGGCATCCTGCAAAACTGGCAAGTGCCAAACGGGGAATTAAAGGCTGTATAATGGCGTGAATCCTCATCTAATACCACCTGGTGATAAGCAGATGCCAGATCTATCTTGGAAAACCACACAGAGCCTCTAAGTTCTTCAAGTAGGTCGCTGATCTTAGGTAAGGGATATGAGTCTACCCATATTTCCTTATTGAGACTCCTCAAGTCCACACATAAACGTATGTCTCCTTTACGTTTTCGGGCAACCACCAGTGGTGAAAGCCACAAACTGGACTCAATAGGCTCAATTACACCATTCTGTTGAAGCTTGTTCAATTCAGCTTTAAGATCCTCTCTTAAACTAAACGGCACCGATCTGACCTTATGTCTCACAGGGATGGCCCTATCCTTTATCTTTATCCTGTGTTTGAAACCTTAAATCTTTCCCAAACCCAGGGCAAAAATACCAGGAAACTCATCTTCAAACGGTGCCTTTGATTCTGAGTTCTCCACAACAAGGACTTGTTCTTTAACTCCGGGTTTCAGCACCATACCAAACAAACCTTGGTGGTACCAACCCAAAATGTTCAGACCTTTATAGGCCACATAAATTTTACCGAAGATCCTTCGACCCTTGAACTCTAGACTGTCTTCTATGTAGCCTTCTAACTCAATTTTCCTGCCCTCATAAGAGACCGGTGATCTGTCGAGAGGCAATAACTCTCTATCACCCCAAGTGTTGTGGAACAGATCCGATGTGATCATGTGCCCAAGAGTCCACCAACAAACACAGCCATTTATCTCCAACCCGAATATCCACCAGGGGATCTATACATTGGTTTTGATCCTTGACCCCCAAGACATTTTCAGTGACCACATTAATCATGTCCTGATAGGCTTTTACAAAAGATTCCTCTCTATTTTCCTCATCTTCCTCCACTACACAAGTCACTTTAGCTTGCTTATTATTCATGGATTGAGAGACTTTTGCAAAGTGACCCAATTTACTACACTTCCTACATACAACATTCTTCGCTGGACAACTTTTGCCATTCTTGAAATGGGGCATGTTTCCACATCTAAAACATATATTAGAAGACCTAAAAAAAGGATTGTCATGTTTCTTCAGCTCGCCTTTCTTTACCGCACCCATTTTTGTAATGACATTACCGTGCAGTTGATCAGAGTCCTTCACACCAGTACTGGATGAGAGTTCCTTTAGAGAGATCTGCGCCAGTTCAACACTCTTGGCTATTTTGATGACCTCATCCAACGTCCGATTTCCCATGCTCAGTAGCTTCTTCTGAATGTGTTTGTTTGAGCAATGACCAATGAACTGGTCCCTTATCAACTGGTCTTGAAAATCTCTAAATTCGCACTTGGAAGCCAGTTGTCTAAGTGCACTGACGTATGCGTCAACATCCTCACTTTGAAATTGCGGACGCTTGAAGAATTTGTGCCGCAAAACTACCAGACTCAGCAGTACATCAAATCTTGTGGACCACTTCTTGGTAGTGATTTGATATTCATCAAGTTTTTCATCAATTTTCGCCAGGTCTGGTAAGTGTTTGAAGATCTCTCTCCCTTCATATCCCAAAGAATGCAAAAGCAGACACTTTTTTCTTTCAGGGCGAAAACGAGAGGCCCCTATAGCTCCCAGGTACGTCTCGAAACCGTCAAATCATTGTCTCCATGGGATGGGAGGCACACCTGGAGTTTCCAAGAAGGGTGGTGGAGGATTAACTGACTGCATAGCGCAAACAATGACGTAGCAGCTTAAGTTAGGACCTCTTCAGATGGTCTTCCTTTCCATAAAAAGCTTATAGTTCATCTTATGAACTGTGTAATAATATTATTTCACTGTTGACATTGCTAATATGGCTCTATGGAGCTTTAAACACGAAATACATCCAAGATGGCACCTGAAAACGCCAGACACAGCACCAAAAGAGTTCTGTTCTAGTTGTTTGCTACAACAGTAGTCACACAGTCCTCCAACCAGAAGAGCTCCCAGCATTCATTTGTTTCCTGCCGGCTATAGACTTCCTATAGAGGAAGACGCACGTCGAGGCAAGGCCAGAGAATGTTCCCTCACCGATCTGCGTGGGTAACGTTGCGGCGGCCTGCAGACTCCTCGTTGCCAAAATAGATGTTGCGAATCACAGTAGGAGATGTCTTTGTTATAAAAATGTGGTTTATTTCCACAGTCTTATTATGCAGAAACCGCCGCTGACGTGTCTTCCAGCCACTCTCACGCCGCGCTCAACTGCCACCTCGCAAACACTCGAGGGCACAAAGCCACGACATCAGGCAGCACGTGACGGCACAACACCGCGTGCCGAACCAACAGAGCGTGCAGAACATACAAAACACAACACATTGTCCAAGCATTGGGATATGGATAAACTACACAAATTCAAGCTGCTGGTTACGGTGGGGCAATCACATGTTAATGTCCAGCCGGAGGGCGTGAGTGCCCAACCTTACCTTAGTTGAGCCCTTTGGAAACCCTGTTTGAGAGAAATCATATTTGCAAGGCTAATGAGCTTACAAACAAGAGAAGTAAACCCCAAGTTGCAGTCCCTCACGAAAATCTCCAACTGTAGACATTGTGACTATAAGAAAAACATTTTTTAATAACCTATCATGCTGTTGCCTGGCTTTCCTGAACTCTTGTCGTATACTATTAAAACTATTCTTCCTTGTGCATGGAATTAGAACGTGCAATGAGGCCACAAGACTGGTATTTATTCTCATGGAACCAATGGAACGAGTGAAATTTGACAAGTATATCTGCCACACACAATGATGCCCAAAGGAGTCATCCAAGGGGTGACTCAGCCTGGGAACGCGCCGATAACAGCTCCGACAGCCTTACCCTGCACTGGGGTGTCTACCCCACTGACATATTTCTGACATTGAGGTCTGGAAACACTGGACTACCTCAGTTTTCACCAGTCTGCGATACTGCTCCTTATCCTGTAGTTTGTATTCCCCCTTTACCCTTCCTTTACCCAAAGTATTTTTTTCCGACTCATTTAGCTGGCTCCCTATGCCAATCTTTCCCTAATGGGCCTCAAAAATGTTTTTTTTTAATACCCAGATGAATCATGGCACTAATAGGTTTATGAATATTGTATTTTATTGGTCCATATTTGTTATGCTCTTAATAGTGTAAAGATTGTAATTAATCGTACAATAAAGTATTCTGATTCAGTGATCCATTTCACCCAGGATGTCGTACCAGAGATAGCACATTGTATTCAAATCTTTGACTTTCTGTAGCCAATCTTCTTCTGATAACTCCTGTTTGTTCTGTGCAGATCAGTAGTGTAGGAGTCTCTAATCTTTGTATCTCCATTTCCATGTAAATCTTGCAATTACTATTGCTCAGTCAAATTGTTCTGTAGTTTTTGTCATGTGTTTGTAGAAAGTTTGCTTGTTCTTTAGCTTTCACTTTTGAATGTTGCACTATTGATATAAATGTAAGAGTGTGGGTATTGTTTCAGGATGGAAAATTCTGCTAACCATGATGCGACAACTGTAGTGTGTTGTGCTTTCCCTTGTTTTAACTGTGATGTTACAGAACCAAGCTCATCTACTTTGATATCAGTGTCAATTGCCGAAAACTATGGAATTCTATACCTATTTGGATATGAGGTATTTAAAAATAAGATCATCCACATCAGTAGGAGATAGTTCGAATTGAGATGAGTACAGTGTCTGATAAAATTACCTGAACATTTTGAAAATGCCTTTTTCCTTACTGCATGTACGGCCTGTGTTTCAGAGTGGTGATGGTAAGGAGCATTCCATGCTCTGCTTCTTTACTCATAGCTAGTTAAGTAATTCCTCATGGGGTGTACATGATAGGTGAAGGAGTGATAGGCAGGTGCTCACCCTGTCTGAATTTTGGTCTTGAGAAGATGGTTGTAGGTAAGCCATGCGTTGTGAGATTTCATAGAAACCTGTCTCTGATCAGTTTAATTGAGAATTGGCTTTTGGAACAA
The DNA here is from genome assembly GCF_031143425.1 of Pleurodeles waltl. Classification (NCBI taxonomy): domain Eukaryota; kingdom Metazoa; phylum Chordata; class Amphibia; order Caudata; family Salamandridae; genus Pleurodeles; species Pleurodeles waltl. The sequence goes on from NC_090451.1 coordinate 227,195,337, forward strand.
GCTCGCTCAACTTTCACATGTGAAATATGTTGCCTGGGCTTTATCTGACTTCTTGTTAGGTTAGGCTTTAAACTAAGACAGATGAGTCATAATGGAGTCCCATGACTGTTATGTTCAGGCCAGAAAGTCCTGTTAGGCCATAAAAACAACATTGCAGAGGAGGGTGAATGTATTATCCTCCATGGTTCTTGATGGCGTGGCAGGTCAAATATATTTACATGTTTTATGAAACTGTGTTGCTTTGAATGGTTGCCATCTTAGAGGGGCAGGTAAGACTATTACTGATGATACAGTTTCACCAAAGCACATACCAGGGCTTTCAAAAGTTATAAGTTTGGATTCTGGCATTGATGTTTCACTAATAACCTCTTAACGGATGAGTGTCACACTCAAAACAGTGCACACAAGACAAATCATCTACATGAGAGAAATAAGGGAGGTAGATCTTGACTTCTCCAGGAAATCCCCAAAACTAGGAAAACTAAAATTCTCAACCAAGCTTTTCCCTGGTCACATGCCAAGACATTGGTAGCCTTTACCAGAAAGCACAAAAAGTAATTTTCGCTAGTTCCACTAGGATGTTAAGACTCACCTTTCCAGACTTCACCTAAAACACTAAGGGGGTCATTCTGACCCTGGCGGTAATTACCGCCATGGCGGAGGTCGGCGGTAGCACCGCCAACAGGCTGGCGGTGCACCGCTGGGCATTCGGACTGCGGCGGTTCAGCCGCGGCCAGAAACGGAAAGTCGGCGGTGTACCGCCGACTTCCCGCTGCCCTTGAGAATCCTCCATGGCGGCGGAGCGCGCTCCGCCACCATGGGGATTCTGACACCCCCTACCGCCATCCGGTTCCTGGCGGTTCTCCCGCCAGGAACAGGATGGCGGTAGGGGGTGCCGCGGGGCCCCTGGGGGCCCCTGCAGTGCCCATGCCAATGGCATGGGCACTGCAGGGGCCCCCGTAAGAGGGCCCCACGAAGAATTTCAGTGTCTGCTTTGCAGACACTGAAATTCGTGACGGGTGCAACTGCACCCGTCGCACCTTCCCACTCCGCCGGCTCCATTCTGAGCCGGCGTCCTCGTGGGAAGGGTGTTTCCCGCTGGGCTGGCGGGCGGACTTTCGGCGGTCGGCCGCCAGCCCAGTGGGAAAGCCAGAATGACCGCCGCGGTCTTTTGACCGCGGAGCGGTCTTTCGGCAGGAACCGCTTGGCGGGCGGCGACCGCCGTCCGCCGCGGTCAGAATCACCCCCTAAGGTTTTTTGTATGATTTGACACCTTACCCAGAGGAGGATTATCAACCATAATTGAAGTTCACTGCCTTGTTGGTGGGGATCATTTTGGTAAAGGTGTTCCCACTGATGTAGTGGGAGACCTTTTGTGAAAACTGAAATGTTGGCTGCCTACTATGTCTTGGATACTGGCCAACATATTTTATTCAACACCCCCCCCTCCATTTAGTAGGAGAGATAGCCCTTACATGCACCCAGGACTTTTAAGTTCAAGGGAAAGGTAAATGTGTGGGGCTGTAAAAGAGGTGTGGTCTCAGGAGCATATTTAGAAATCTCCAACAAGACGTATAACCTACTTAACGGTAATAAATATGAAATACTTGTGAAGTAATATCCTGTGCATGACAATCTCATAAATCTGCCTCACTGGACAAAGAATAACCAAAATTAGCAGACACCAAAATATATTTAAACGTTTCTATAGCAAAATAATCATGGGTTATAAGCAATAAAGCACTTGAAAAAGTACATTTAAAAATAAGCATTTATAACTTGGATATTCAATTAGAATGAAACAGTATCTGGGAAACCTAAGGTAAACATAATCATTCACCGTGTGCCTCTACTTACATGTCACAAAGGAATCTTCTGGTGACTTTGTGTTGCAGCTCCTGCATTTGACTTATGAGCATCAGTTTGTTTCTTCAGCAGCAAAGGACAGCACTTGGGGGCCCTGTATGGTTTTGGTTAAATGTCTGTTTTTTAGGTCTGGCATTAGCCAAGACCTTTTACTTTTTCTAATACTATATGTAGAACATATTTACTTGTATGGGGTTTCAGTCATCCCAGTTCATCTATTGGTCTGTTATTGTATCATTTACCATTCTTTTCTGCCCACTGCCGTGTACAGCATGAAGCAGTGGTTCTGCCCATGTCAGCTGCTAGCTAACTTCCATGTGAGTGACAACATGCTCCATTTCACAAGGAGCACATTCTCACAGAAAGTAGTTCCCTTAATTGCTAGGGACTACAATGACAATGTGTGTTTTTGAGAACAACAATTTTTCATTTTTTTTGTAGTCTGATGAAGGCCCAGCAGCTTCTCCAGCAATAAAGTTTTTTAAAAAAAAACATTATCTAAGTAACCATTGACAAAGCCAAAAGATTGGCAAACAATGCCAGACCTATGGCTTCACCAGTTTTATGTTTTTGCCTTGCTAGGGCACAGCCCTGAGAGGCCCTAGTCGACATTGATTGCTGTCTCAAAGGAGTTTTTTCTCAGTGCATGGGGGTCATTGCTCATTTTTAGGTTGGGCCTGAAGCAGCACGCATGCGCTTTCTCTCGACATGCTGTACTCGACTCTGTGGACTTTCACCACGCCCATCACTTTCATTCGTTCCTTGGCCTGCCTTTCAAGATTCCTTTGGTTTCTTAGATAAATGCTTTAGGATTGTCCCTTGTTGAGGTTGTTTTGTTCCCGCCCTGGAGACTGACCCTGATACAAGGATTATTGCACGATCTTCCTCCGTTTAGCAGTTAAAAAATATACAAACTGGCACCTTTTAAATAGGAAAAACACAAGGCAAACCCTCAACATGTCTCCGACACAGCTGAAGAGCCAATATTACAATATTTGCTGCACTCGGGAAACTCGCTCAATAATGCTTTGCGAGGCATTCCTTTTACAACACATTTTTCCCATACCTCAGCCTGTGGTGGTCCTAGGACAATGGCGCCACCACCAAAATGCTCAGCACAGTGCACTTTCTCTGTCCAGCTCATCTTTTGGGTTCCCACATTAGGTTGGGGGTCCCCAAAATCATAACCTCTCCCACCATTCAATGTCTTTTTAGGCTCTCTCCTGGCTGGAAGTTTTGCTTTACAGCTGGGAGTAGTTTTTGTTCCAAGGGCCTTGTTTCTCATAATATTCTAGGAGGCCTGCTAGGCCTGAAAATGTGTATTGCACTATGCCCTCTAGGGGCTGAATATGTGGCTATACTGCAAAGCTCTTTGCTCTTATCATGTGGTTGTGCCCTCTAGGAGCTGACTATATGGTTACTTGACCATGTTTCTTCCAAATGCTATTTTTTTGCGGTGCCCTCTAGGGGATGTTCTGACCATTCTATTCTAATGCCAAGTGTAGGAAACTAGCCCTTGTTGCAGTTACCCCCCACATTTTGCCTGATATTGATGCTGACTTGACTGAACGTGTGCCGGGATCATGCAAACCAGGCCCAAGCATCAGTGTACTTTCCCTAGAAATGCACCATTGTTTCCACAATTGGCACACCTCTGGCACACAGATAAGTCCCTTGTAAAAGGTACCAGTGAAACCAAGGGCCCTGTGGCCAGGGAGGGTCCCTAAGGGATGCAGCATGTGCTGTGCCACCCTAAGGGACCCCTCACCAAACACATGCACACTGCCATTGCAGATTGTGTGTGTTGAAGAGGAGAAAAAAGCAAAGTCGACATGGCATCCTACTCAAGGTGCCTTGCCCACAAAACACTGCCTGTGGCATAGGTAAGTCACCCTTCTAGCAGGCCTTACAGCCTTAAGGCAGGGTGCACTATACCACAGATGAGGGCATAGATGCATGAGCACTATGCCCCTACAGCGTCTAAGTCCATTCTTAGACATTGTAAGTGCAGTGTGGCCATATTAAGTATATGGTCTGGGAGTTTGTCATTACGAACTCCACAATTCCATAATGGCTTCACTGAATACTGGGAAGTGTGGAATCAAACTTCTCAGTCCAATAAACCCACACCGATGCCAGTGTTGGATTTAGTCTAAAAAACGCACAGAGGGCATCTTAGAGATGCCCCCTCTATTTTTAACCAATCCTCTAGTGTAGGACTGACTGGTCTGTGCCAGCCTGCCACTAGCAGACAAGTTTCAGACCCCATGGGGTTAGGGTCTTTGTGCTCTCTGAGGCCAGAAACAAAGGCTGCTGTGGGTGGAGGTGCTTCACACCTCCCCCCTGCAGCAACTGTAACACCTGGCGGTGAGCCTCAAGGGCTAAGGCCTCATGTTACAGTGCCCCAGGACACTCCAGCTAGTGGAGATGCACACCCCCAGACAAAGCCCCACTTTTGGCGGGAAACTTAAGAAAAACAAGAAGGAGTGACCACTTCAGCTGGGACCAACCAAAAGCTGTCCAGAGCTGAAGTGACCCCCTCCCTGCAGGTTACTCCATCTTGGTTTGGAGGACAGCGACCAATAGGGTTAGGTTTCTGCCTCCCTCCCCAAAGGGAGTGGGCACAAGAAGGGTGTAGCCACCCTCAGGGACAGTAGCCATTGGCTACTGCCCTCTAACCCCTCTGAACACCCCTAAATCTTGTATTTAAGGGTTCCCTGAACCCAGCTCACCAGATTCCTGGCGACCTCACAAGAAGTAGAAGGACTACATACCTGAAACCCCAGCAGAGAAGAAGGACAATACAAACTGACTTGGCCCCAGCCCTACCGGTCTGTCTCCTGCTTCAGAGAACCTGCACAAAGAAATTGACACATCCAGCGGGACCAGCGACCTCTGCCAAGCTACAGCGGACTGCCCTGCATCACTGAGGACCGAGAACTCCAGAGGACAGTGGCATTGTCTACAAAGAACTTTCTAACAAGGGACTCCAGAGCCTCCCTGGATCCGTGAGTCCTGACCACCCTGCACCTGACACCTCCAGCCCGTGTCCACGTGGCCCAACCTGCTAGAGAGAGTCCCCAAATGATTGCGAGCAAGTGCCCACCCTGGGTTGAACTCTACAGCTCTCCACGATGTCACCTACAGCAGGATTCCCGAGGAACCCCCTGGCCGTGACAGCCCCCAACGAAGATATCCGATGCCTAAAAGGACCAGTGCAACCACAGCCCTCAGGCCTTGGAGAATCCGCCCTGTGGTGCAGCTCTGTTTGGCAGGGGCCCTTTTCCTCATCCAGCTGGTGGTCAGTCCGAACTGACCCCCTGAACCTCGCCTGCAGAGTCTGAGTGACCCCCGGGGTCCCCTCATAGACCAGCATTCGGAACCCAACGTCCTGTTTGCATCCTGCACCCGGCCGCCCCTGTGTCGCTGAGGGTGTGTGTTTGGTGCCTACTTGTGGCCCCCCCCAGTGCTCCTCTAATCCCCCCTGTTCTGCCCTCTGAGCTGCGGGTACTTACCTGCAGGCAGGCCTGATTCCGAATACCCCTGTCTCCTTAAGAGCCCACGTTAAGTTTGCTCATCTTTGACCTCTGCACCAGACTGGCCCCGTGTTGGTGGTGGTGGGTGTTTGGGGTTAATTTTAACCCCAACCAGTGGACTTCCTAAAACCCAGAGACTGGAACTGTAAGTCAAATACTTACTTTCAAATCAATCTAACGTTTCTTCCCCTAGGAACTGTTTCTGAAAATTGCAGTGTCCATTTTTAAAACAGCTAATTGCCAATATTTCAAAAACTGTATAACTTTTCAATTTCAAACAAAGTACTGTTGATACATGTGTGAAATACAAATCTATTTAAGTTCTTGTCTGCAACTTGAATCTTGTGGTTTTAAAAATAAATTAAGAAAATATATTTCTGCCATATAAAAAACGTTAGTCTGGAGTTTCCATGAGTGTGTGCTTCTTCGATTGTCTGTGTGTGTACAACAAATGCTTTGCACTACCCTCTGATAAGCCTAACTGCTCGACCACACTACCACAAAAGGGAGCACTATTATTATCTACTTTAGCCTTTGTTAGGCCTCTGGGGAACCCCTGGACTCTGTGCACTCTATGGGGGTCATTAAGACCCCGGCGGTCGGTGTAATAGTGGCGGTAGTACCGCCAAGAGACTGGCGGTACATACCGCCACTATTATGACATTGGCCAAAGCCAAGTTAACACACCGACTGCCACGGTCACTAGGCCACCCATGGAATTTTTACCCCACCCACCGCCATGGTTTCTGTGTTTTCTGTACCGCCACAAAAACCATGGCGGTAGGCACTATCAGTGCTAGGGAACTCCTTCCCTGGCACTGATAGGGGTCTCCTCTTCCCCCACCCTTCCCCTCCCGCCCACCCCCCCACATATACACACATACACGTACATACATACACACTCATACACACACGCATACACCCATTCACCCACGCTTGGATACGTTCACACACACTCACAGCAACACTCACGAACATACATCCAGGCACACATGCAATCACACGACACAACATGCACGTACACACGCACCCATTCATGCACTCATGCATTACACACGCATGCATGCATTGAAACACCGTCACACACACACCCACACCCACACACGCACACAACACCCACCACCCCCCTCTACTATCGGAGAACCTGACTTACCTGCTTGCAGGGGGTCCTTTGGCAGGAGACGGGACGCGGCGCTGCTGCCAGCAGCAGCGTCCGCCAGCAAAACACTGCCAGGCCGTATCATGGGACATGATACGGTCTGCGACGTTCTGCTGGCGTGGCACTGCTGCTGGCAACAGCACCACCTTACCGCCGTCCGCTGCCATGACTGTAGCCAGAATTCCACCAGACGGTCATAATTTGGTGGCGGTCGGTAGCCATGGCGACGGTATGTTGACGGCCATCGCCATGGCGGTAGGTGGCATTTGCCGCCAATCTTATAATGAGGGCCTATATGTCATTTTGATATAGTATATACAGAGCCAGCTTCCTACACCAGGTGTATGAAGGAATGCACAAACTCAGTTTATTTCTGATAAAAGTGTAATGTGCTGCAGAGCTAAATACTTATAAGGTCCCAAACACAATATATTTCTGATAAAGGTTTAATCTGCTGCATGGCGAAATACTTATAAAGTCTCAAAAGCGAGACCCATTGGCTATGCTAATCCTTGTTTTTCATGCCATGGTCCTCCATGCAGGACAGGGAAAATCATTTACAAGGCATGAAACTTAACTGACCCACTTGTCCTGTAAAAAATGAGCTACCAGGATATAGTTTTTCGAGTTAGAGGAGTCAAAGCGGCTTCTTTTCATTAGGCCCTTATTTTATTGTAAATGTTAAGTGGATGCACTTGCTTCAGGGCCCGGCTAGGAGTTGCTAGTGAGTGGTGTCAGCAATCGCCAGCAGCAGCCGAAAGACATTGCTAGGAATGCTCTTAAGTAAATATATAAATGGAATACGGACTGGCTAGACTCTAGCTGCGTCGAAAGCCGACCCAGAGAGCAAGTTTATTTGAGTGTGAGTGTAATCAGGGCCGGCTTTTGGGTGGTGCGAGCGGTGCGCCTGCACTGGGCGCTGACCTCAGGGGGGGCGTTGTGTTTAGCAATAACTTCCAAAACATGTGATTTAAAAGCACCTGCTGAAATGTTCCTTGTGAGTTTAGCCTTCAAGAAACAATTAAAATGTCAAGATACCTCTTGTGATTAATGTTCCTGCTAGAGAGAGATGGGAGTTTTGCCTAGTGGCAGCTATGAATCATCAGAAAGTAGCATAGATGGTTAATATGCCTGCTGCAAAAAACAGAACTATGGGGCATATTTAAGAAAAGTGGTGCTGCACAGTGCAGCGCCACTTTTCTTGCACCCCTTAGCGCCCCCCTAACGCCACCGTGTGTGCATCATATTTAAAATACGGTCTACCATGGTGTTAGTTAGGGGACTAGCGTCAGAATTTTTACGCTAGTCCGGCGCTTTGCAGGATTAGCTCAAAAAATTTGATGCAGGGCACCCAGAGGCCCATTGTAACCAATGGAAGACTCCTTTTAATGCCTGCTCAGAGCATCAGACTAGTATCAGAATTTTTGATGCTAGTCGGGCGCTTTGCAGGATTAGTGTAAAAGATGTTGATGCTAATCCTGCAAAGCACCCAGAGGCCCATTGTAACCAAGGGAAGCCTCCTTTTAATGCCATCTCTGAGCAGACATTAAAAGTGCAGGAAAAAAATGACACAAAGAAATCTATCAGATTTCTTTGCGCCATTTATTTTGCCCCCCTCAACCAGCGGGGAATGCCACCTTTGCATACATTATGCCTGACGCAGGCATAATGTAGCGCAAAGGGATACAAAGTGGCACAATGCATGCATTGCGCCACTTTGTAAATATGGCACAGTGTTTTTGGCCTTCTAACGCAACATTAGCATTAAAAAAATGACGCTAATGTGGCTATAGAATGGTGCTAGGGGCTCTTAAATATGCCTCTATATTTTAAGTGGCTAGCTGAGTGGATTAGTGAAGCCAGCCTTTAACAAGTGGTTTAAAACCCATGAATGTTATGTGAAAGGGGAGCGATGGAGAGATGAGGGACACATTTGCCGGGTTGTAGTGGGTGAAACCGAGGAGGTCATGGGGTGGGGGGCGCCACAATAAATAAACTGTTGCACAGGGCGCCACCAGTCCCTAAGCCGGCCCCGAGTGTAATGAAATATGCAAGCCCTGATCAGACGACTTCTATGGACGTTTCTGCAGAAAATGGTGTAACGAAAGCTGCTACTGCATGTGAGGTCCATGTACGGTAAGCCGTGACAGCCGGGTGCACTCTAACGCTTGTTCAATTATTAGAATTGCGCAGCTATGATGCTCCCGTGACTTAGCCGAGATTTAAAATTATCTCGAAAGCCTCCGTTGCTACCTCATTTCCACAGTTCGAAGCACGTAGGATCTGGCATCCTCTGTCACACTGCTGTCCTTATACCCACTTCACATTTCCGTTTTTGGATTATGTTCGCCATTCTGTTGGTATTCACAAAATCATAACGTGATAGTGTGGAACGACTGTATGCTTACTTAATCTTTTCTTTACATTTGAACGATGCACCCTCTACTTCTCGTCGATTGCAATATCCTACCAGTACATTGCCTGACCACACTATCAACTGACCCACGGAACGACCAAAGTAAATAAAATATTTCTGTGTTGTTAATCAAAAATACATAATATTCATGTATATAAGTTCAATTATTTTGGCGCTCAGGGTTATTAATGAAAAATAAATATTTTAAATATACTATATTGAATGAATGAAATAAGAAAGTTAGTATACGTGTTTGGGGAGTTTCACTCCTGCGAAATATAAATAACATATACATATGGTCAAACATTTGTTTTTCTCCTTGTCTGTTTTACTAGGCCTGGCAAATTTGCTCGACTGGTACTTGGTTGTGGGGAAGGCTCCCGGTACATGAATACACATTTCCATGTCCCTTGTTGCTGCAGGACTATAAAACTGATCCCCACTCTCTCTGCACTGTTATTTTTTAAATTCTCCTCTTTTTTCAACTCAGTACGAATGGGCACATGTCTCCCGTCTTAAAACATTAAGGCCCTCATTACGACCCCGGCGGTCGGTGATAAAATGTCGGTAATACCGCCAACAGGCTGGCTGTAAGTACCGCCAAATTATGACCATGGCGGTGATATCTCAGATAGACAGCCAATGTACCACATGATCGCCAGGGCGGAAACAGCAGTCACCACGGCGGTAGTCGCCTACAGCCAGACGGAAGACAAAGTTCAGCCCACCATATTAAGACCCTGCAAACCGCCAACTTTTCTGCGGTGGTACCAACGCCATCAAAAGCCTGGTGGAAACAGAGCATAGAAGTGAAAGGACTCACCATTGGAGACACAGGGAAGAACCACGCCGCCATGGAACCCGAACTGCAAGTCTTTCCGATGATCTTCTACGTTATCCTCCACCTGGAACACCAACGCCAGTGAAGACAACAACAGTGAGTGCAGCCACCTAGCACACAAGGGAGGGTGGGTGGAAAACGAGAGTGACACACAGACACACGCACCACACACACCAGACATAAACACGCCATACAGACATCAATATGCATTACAAAAACTATTTGACCACGAAAATCTGCGGAATAATGCAAAGGCAACAGGAATTTACGAAAATGATTGTAATCAGTCCAACAATAAAATCAACAATCCGATTTGGCTATGAAACAGATCTGTATACTTGTATAAAAAAGGGACACTGCCCAGTTCATAGTTCAATGGGCCCGCATGGCCACAGGGCACAGTCCAAGGCCCCACTCGAATCCTGCACCAATCCGGATAGAACACTGCAGGTGCATCAGTTGTCAAATAGGCAGGCACCTCAAGTGGGGGGGAGCACCTCAGCCAGATGCGGGAATAAGGCCACTGGTTGTGGAGGGGGCAACATGCCCATTGCTAGTTGTCCTGGGGAGTACAAGGCCACAGTCTCTCAAGTGGGTGTCTTGCCCACTTGTTCTGGAGGGGGCAACATGCCCATTGCTCGTTGCCCTGGGGAGTGAAAGGCCACAGTCTCTCAAGTGGGTGTCTTGCCCACTGGTTCTGGAGGAGGCAACATGCCCATTGCTCATTGTCCTGGGGAGTGCAAGGCCACAGTCTCTCAAGTGGGTGTCTTGCCCACTGGTTCTGGTGGGGGCAGGCTGCTCAGCAGCCCTTGGAGGCCGGACTACAAGCCGTCCGCCGGCAGTGATGGTTGCACTGTGGTGGTGGCTGTGGGAGGCTCCTGCTCAGCCCCTGCACCGTCTGATGGCTTCACTGTGGTGGTGGTTTTGGGAGGCTCCTGCTCAGCCCCTCCACCCTTTGATGGCTGCACTGTGGTGGTGTTTGCGGGAGGCTTCTGCTCAGCCCCTGCACACTCTGATGGCTGCACTGTGGAGGTGGTTGTGGGAGGCTCCTGCTCAGCCCCTGCACTCTCTGATGGCTGCACAACAACAGCTGGTGGTGGGGGCCCTGTGACACCTGGTGGTAGTGGTGGTGTTCGGTTGCCAGCTTCCGCTGGCGTAGATTGCCTCCTCTCCTCCTGCTTATGGGTTGGGGATCACTTATCCTTCCTGGCACTGGTGGATGGACTCTTCCCCCCTCTGCCTTCCCCTTCTTTGCAGCTGCTGCAGGCTTCTTCCCCTTCTTAGCAGCTGCTGCAGGCTCCTTTAGCTTCTTAGCGACTGGTGCAGGCTTCTTCCCCTTCAGTATTGTTGGCCTGGAATCCCTACAACCATGAGTAGGTGGTGTTACCACTGGGCCCGTAGACTGTTTAGCTGAGGTGCTTGGCTGGGTCCTTGCTACCCTGCCCATACGTGCAGGACAGGGGGTGGTGGTTAGGGAAAAGGTCAAGTTGGGCAAGGAAAAGCTTTTTAGGGACGTTGGGACCGGAGGAGGGAGGAGTAATGGGAGTGGAGGATGAGGGAGTGGTTTTTGGAGGTGTTTGTCTGCTGGATTTTGGTGCAGGTGCATGGGCTGTATGCTGTTGTGAGGTGGATGGCTGTTGGGTGTCTGAGTGCTTGCGTTTGTATACTTTGGGGTAGGGACAGACACGGTGGGAGAAGACACAGGGGACGCATGCATGGATGTTGTAGACGTGTCTGCCAGTGAGGTGTATGTTCTGCTTGGTGTGGTGATGATGCTGGTAGTGGATATTGATGTAGTGTATGCAGGTGTGAGTGTAGACGCAACTGGGTGGGAAGTGAAGGAGGAGGGGGGGAGACAGTGGAAATAGTGGATGTTGTCATGTCTGCAACTGAATGGTGTTTGTGTGAGTGCCTGTGGGATGAAGTGTGGTGCTTGTGTTTGCCTATGACACTCTTGGGTGTTGTCTAGTGTGCATGCTTGTCTGCCTGTGTGCTTGGGATGGGGTTGAGGAGAATGGGACTGGGAAGTGGAAGTTGGAAAGGGGACGTTTGAAAAAGGGACAATGGCTGCCATCAGAGAGGAGGCCAGAGCCTGAATCGATCTCTGTTGGGCCGCCAATCCACCGCAAATGCCCTCCAGGAATGCATTAGATTGCTGCATCTGGGCTGCTAGCCCCTGGATGGCATTCACAATGGTTGTTTGCCCTACAGAGATGGATCTCAGGTGGCTAATAGCCTCCTCACTCAGGGCACCAGGGCTCACTGGGGCAGGGCCTGAGATGCCTGGGGCGAAGGAGATGCCCACCCTCCTGGGTGAGCGGGCACGGGCAACTCGCTGAGGATCTACTGGGAGGGCGGTGTTGGTACGGGGGTGGGGGCTGTACCTGTAGCTGGGGTGGTCACAGAGGTGTCTGCCACCACCAGGGAGCTCCCATCAGAGGAGGTATCAGAGTCTGTATTGTCCACTCCAGTCTCTGCCGTGGTGCTCCCCTCGCCCTCTGTCCCACTGGTGCCCTCAGCATTGGTGGACTCTGCCTCCAGGGTCCTGTGGGATGCAGCTCCCTCTGTCGCCGGTGCCTCTGCTCTTCCGCCAGATGATGCTAATGTACATAAGGACAGGATGACAAAACAAGAAAGGGAGGGAGAGAGAGAGACAAAGGATACACAGGGTCAGTGACTGCACCAACACCACAGTTGGCGTACACAGCACCCTCACACACAGGGAACAGGCCCACGCACTATGCATGGCACTACCAGTGAAATGTCTAGTCACCAAGGAATGAGGAGGGGAACACACCGCCAACTGCAGCACACCTGGTACCCACGCAGCCCTAGCCAGAAGTGATTACTAACAAGCTAGGTAAGTAGTATTTCCCATTCAAACCCTTATCCACCAGAGGACCTACGCTGCTATGTCTGGCCTGGCCTAGGGGCACCCAAGGACTCACAACCACCACCCGGATACCACCCCACCAGTCGTAAGTTGTAAGGATAGCCACTGTACTCACCCCCTTGTGGCTGTTGTGATGCCCTATAGCGCCCATCCAGCTCAGGGTAGGTCACCGCCAGTATGTGGGCCATCAGGGGGGTCAGGGTCCGAAGGGCACCCCTTCCTCATTGGGAGGCCATCCCCAGCTGGGCCTCCGCGGTCTTTCGTGCCCAGCGTCTCAGGTCCTCCCACCATTTGCGACAGTGGGTTCTCCGCCTGCCATGGACCACCCCCAGGGTCCGTACGTCCTTGGCGATGGCACGCTATATTCCCTTCTTTTGATGGGCGCTGACCTGCAGAGGCAATACAGACAGGAGAACAGCATTAGATAAACAGTCCAGTCTGTCAAACAAATGGCCCACCATACCCGTTCGCATCACCATTGGCACACATATAGTCCAGCCCACAACATGTACACCGCCAAGAGGACATCCACCCACCCCCCGTACACGAGGCCTTCACACACAACTGCATGCATTCATGCCACATGCATCATGCCCAAGGTGTACCTAACTGTTGGTCTGGAGGCCCATACAGCAGTCCGTACTGGGGTAGGACCCCATCCACCAGTCGCTCCAACTCCTCAGAAGTGAAGGCTGGGGTCCTTTCCCCGGTCACACAGGCCATGGTAGGTTCCAGACACAGGACACAGCAGCACATGCCTATGGAAGGTCAGGAAACAAGTGAGGAATCAGATAGAAAATGGCTGCCACGTCTGCCGCGGTGCATACTGTCACCGCCAGCGTAGATCACCATTGGCCACTGTACCCCATAGGGCCCAATATTAACCAGTGATGAATTGCACAGCGGTTCATGACCGCCTACCGCCACAGCGCACAACGTCAGCGGCATTATCTCACTTCCATCTATCCCTACACACGGGACAGGCGAGGCGGTCGCCATTTCAGGGGGGGTGAGCAGGGCCATCGATTATTGCTGCATCACTGGATAAATAGGCACATACTTCACTAATTACACTGTCCCATAACTTGTTTGCACATTGCGGACTGCTGTTGTGGCTCCATTGTTCAGTTTGTGACAGCCTACTCAGTCTTGTGTCCCTTAGATACCTACCGCTGTGGATGAATATGAGATGGAGACATACCCCCATGTACAGACCCCTGGTGGACTTGGCTACACTGGAGGACATGCACATAATACTCACCTATAGACTGGACATGGCCACAATAACAGAGCTGTGTGCCCAGTTGGAGCCTGACCTGATATATGCTATCTGTCACCCCACTGGGATCCCCCCTCTTGGGCAAGTGCTATCAGTGCTCCAGTTCCGGGCAACTGGTTCTTTCCAAGTGACAATGGGCTTAGAAGCAGGAATGTCACAGCCAATGTTCTCAAAATGTGCTAACAAGAGTGTTGTCTGCCATGATAAAACACATGTGCAGCTACATTGCTTCCCCCCAGGTTGAGGATTTGCCCACTGTGAAGGCCGGATTCTATGCAGTGGGACATATCCCCAATATATTAGGTGCGATTGATGGAACACATATTGCATTTGTGCCCCCCTGAAAGAATGAACAGGCGTTCAGGAATCGTAAAAGTTTCCACTCCATGAATGTGCAGATGGTATGCTTGACAGGCCAGTACATCTCCAACGTCGATGCTAAGTATCCTGGGTCGGTGCATGATGCCTTTGTCCTGAGGAATAGCAGCATCCCAAATGTGATATCCCAACTACAGAGACTGGTGTGTGTGTATCATGATATGGTGAACCGATATTCGCCAGCGCAGCAGTAAGTTGGCGGCCATCAGCATGGCGGTAAGCTGCATTTACCGCCAATGTCATAATGAGGGCCAAAATCTAAATTAACCGTGAATAAAACATTTTCTTGATACATGTTAATAATTAAAATTTAATTTAAATGGTTATAATTCTATAACAATAATAAATACAGCAGGGTTTTGGTAGGTAACCCCCAAGGCATCCTAATCTTAAATACATATTTTAAATAGAAAGACTAGAATTTATTTTTTTTAAAGCAAAAAGGTTAAGGTAACTTTAATACATAACGGTTGGAATTAATACATAAACTACATAGCAGCTTTATAGAAAGGTAAAGGTTAGGTCTCAGTGATCCTATTCCCTAGGGACAGTTTTTTAAACATAGGGGAGGAGGCACGCAGCCCCCTCCCCAAGCCGCTCATTGGCACTGGGAACCTGATCCTCCAGGAGCAAAATTATTTCAAAGGGGAGGCAGCAGCATGCCCCCCAATCCATGTTGGTATCTGCCCCTGGGACCACAGTCCCTGGGGCACAATACTTTACAGTGTCCTGGGGAGCCCACTCTTGGGACACTGTGGTTCCCTGTTCATGAGATTGTGGGCATACTCTACCTGCACTCTTCCAGACAGGGAAATCTACTTTGTCCCTGCTCAGCGAGAGCAGTACAAAAATGCTTCTCCCACCTGGGCAGGAGCAAACAGAAGCACTGGGTCCCGCTAGTACAGTGTATGGTGATGGCTAGGGAGCCTGTGATGTGGGGGACCTGAGGGACCCCACAACTCCCACCCTACTTGTTATTGGGTGCCCCAGGTCGATTCCGGGGCACACACCAAAGGTCATGGGGTATGGGGCCCAGGGGACACAAACGCTCAGGGAGGGAGGCCTTGTGACCCTTCTACTTTAAGGAAAATAGGTCCCATGGGTTGTGGTCACCGGTGCCACTAGTGGCTCAGGGAGGGGGACAATGCGCACCTCCCTTATTTAAAAGAACTGAGGAGGATGAGGGCCTCTAGTGGCTCAGGCAGAGGGCACATACCCCCCTTTAATAAATAAACAAAAAGTAGCCCTGAGGGATGGAGTCTGCGGGCCTGTAAATACTCAGGAGGAGGATGACAAGTCCCCTTGCCTTATAAAAATAAAACATGTGTTTCCTGGGTGGGTACCAATACACTCACAGAAACTTTTAGAGCCACCCATTTCATTATTCACTGCTCATTTGAAGGAGCGCCCCCTAATACCCTGCAAAGGCTTTATGTTTATATTATTTGGAGATTGGTGGTGCCCCTAGAATAGGGAGGAGCACCACCTAGCCTTTTGTAATGCTGGGGGCTCCAGGGAGTCCAGCAGCCCTCCCCCGCAGCATTATAAAAACAGTAAGTCTCCTTGGTCACTAAATCCCCCAGGAGAACTTACCATATTTTTTTAAAGCACTCCTAGCTGGAGCACTATGATATTCAGCTTGAATGCACGGGTCTCGTATGGTTGTTGTTGTGATTGCATTTTGGGCTGAAAAATGTTAAAAGAAAGACTCAAAGATATGGTATTTTTTGTCTAAAAAAAACAGTATGTCCCTGACTATTTATTTTGGCATTTTTCACCCACAAAATATAATAATAAAAGCTCTGAAATAAGAAAAAAATCACAGACATGTTGTTTAATAAAACTTTATTAAACATTTGATTGAAAATATTGCTGATTTTTGGTGAAAGATGATGGATCTGCTTTATCTATATTAATATGCTCACCCCTTGATAAAGCCAATAGGCTCACTTTTAAAATGTTGATACTGCAGAAGGCGGTACATTGCATAGGGTTGGCTGCTTGCAGGCCAGGCCCTACAGCCAAATCTACTCTGTTCGCAAAGGGTTGGGTGCCCCTGGGGATTGGCTTTATGTATGGTAATAAAATGTTACTTTACGTTTCAAAAAAACCTAGAAATTCACTGGGAAAAACAAAGGTCAAAGTAACGTTATAGTTAAGTGAAAATGTCAATGGCAACGTAAAGTTTAAAGCTAAAAAAAACACTGAAATTCACTGGAAATAGTTATCTCTAATAATTATAACTCGTTGCCTACGGTAACTATAACTCACACCCTTGCATTGCACAGCTAATTACCCCACACATTACATCACTCATTACATGTTCTATAACATCGTTAATAACATGCCTGCAATATTAGAAATTACATCATTGATGAAAGACTGTGCATGGCAGCGGTGCGAGTTATAGTTAACTTAGGGCACACGTTATAGTTACTAGAGATAAATATAGCTGGGAAATTTCAGTGTTTTTTTAAACATTATGTTGTCACTACACTTTTCACCTAACTATAACATTACTTTAATCTTTGTTTTTTCAGTGAATATATATATTCACACACACATATATTTATATTTATTTTTGCAAACCTATTAATTATAGGCAAGGAGACAAAACCCTGGCTAATGCCAGAATACATTTCTTTTAAAACATGTGTGGGTCTTGTGAAGTGGTACTCTCAGTCTACAGTCGTGGCAAATCATAACCCAGTATGCAATGATTTTATTGATTTCATTGGGTAACATTCGTGGAGTATAGCACATTAGATCCCCTTTCAGCCTCTTTTTGATGGATGCGTATCTGTACCAGGTCTCAAAGATGGATGAATACTAATTGCCTCACATGCTTCTACAAAAAAATCTTCCTGATAACGACTATCCACAAGGAATGGAAGGTCTTATTTAAAGGTCTTGACAACCATGTTTCAAAAATCAGGTGTCAATAGAGTGGACAACGGCCATAGGATTTCTGTGTCTTATTCAGTACTTTCCTATACTGTTCATCATCATCATTTGTGCATGTAACCTTGCCATATCCATCTTTGCTCTATTAGACCCAGTTCCTGAATGGATATGTGGTCCTTTCTTAGAATTTAAGTTTATGTCATTTAACAAACGTAATTGTGTAGTGAGCTCAGTCTTTCAAAAGTTGCTTATAATTCGGTGGACCTTTTTCCCTTATTGTAGGAGGCTGCACTGGCTTGTAGTGAGTACCAAGGGGTACTTGCACCTTGCACCAGGCCCAGTTATCCCTTATTAGTGTATAGGGTGTCTAGCAGCTTAGGCTGATAGATAATGGTAGCTTAGCAGAGCAGCTTAGGCTGAACTAGGAGACGTGTGAAGCTACTACAGTACCACTTAGTGTCATATGCACAATATCATAAGAAAACACAATACACAGTTATACTAAAAATAAAGGTACTTTATTTTTATGACAATATGCCAAAGTATCTTAGAGTGTACCCTCAGTGAGAGGATAGGAAATATACACAAGATATATATACACAATAGCAAAAATATGCAGTATAGTCTTAGAAAACAGTGCAAACAATGTATAGTTACAATAGGATGCAATGGGGACACATAGGGATAGGGGCAACACAAACCATATACTCCAAAAGTGGAATGCGAACCACGAATGGACCCCAAACCTATGTGACCTTGTAGAGGGTCGCTGGGACTATTAGAAAATAGTGAGAGTTAGAAAAATAACCCTCCCCAAGACCCTGAAAAGTGAGTGCAAAGTGCACTAAAGTTCCCCTAAGGATAAAGAAGTCGTGTTAGAGGAATAATGCAGGAAAGACACAAACCAACAATGCAACAACAATGGATTTCCAATCTAGGGTACCTGTGGAACAAGGGGACCAAGTCCAAAAGTCACAAGCAAGTCGGAGATGGGCATATGCCCAGGAAATGCCAGCTGTGGATGCAAAGAAGCTTCTACTGGACAGAAGAAGCTGAGGTTTCTGCAGGAACGAAAAGGGCTAGAGACTTCCCCTTTGGTGGACGGATCCCTCTCGCCGTGGAGAGTTGTGCAGAAGTATTTTCCCGCCGAAAGAACGCCAACAAGCCTTGCTAGCTGCAAATCGTGCGGTTAGCGTTTTTGGATGCTGCTGTGGCCCAGGAGGGACCAGGAGGTCGCAAATTGGACCAGGAGGTAGAGGGGACATCAAGCAAGACAAGGAACCCTCTTAGCAGCAGGTAGCACCCGGAAAAGTGCCAGAAACAGGCACTACGAGGATGCGTGAAACAGTGCTCACCTGAAGTTACACAAAGGAGTCCCACGTCGCCGGAGACCAACTTAGAAAGTCGTGCAATGCAGGTTAGAGTGCCGTGGACCCAGGCTTGGCTGTGCACAAAGGATTTCCGCCGGAAGTGCACAGGGGCCGGAGTAGCTGCAAAAGTCGCGGTTCCCAGCAATGCAGTCTAGCGAGGTGAGGCAAGGACTTACCTCCACCAAACTTGGACTGAAGAGTCACTGGACTGTGGGAGTCACTTGGACAGAGTTGCTGGATTCGAGGGACCTCGCTCGTCGTGCTGAGAGGAGACCCAAGGGACCGGCAATGCAGCTTTTTGGTGCCTGCGGTTGCAGGGGGAAGATTCCGTCGACCCACGGGAGATTTCTTCGGAGCTTCTAGTGCAGAGAGGAGGCAGACTACCCCCACAGCATGCACCACCAGGAAAACAGTCGAGAAGGCGGCAGGATCAGCGTTACAGAGTTGCAGTAGTCGTCTTTGCTACTATGTTGCAGTGTTGCAGGCTTCCAGCGCGGTCAGCAGTCGATTCCTTGGCAGAAGGTGAAGAGAGAGATGCAGAGGAACTCGGATGAGCTCTTGCATTCGTTATCTAAAGTTTCCCCAGAGACAGAGACCCTAAATAGCCAGAAAAGAGGGTTTGGCTACCTAGGAGAGTTGATAGGCTAGCAACACCTGAAGGAGCCTATCAGAAGGAGTCTCTGACGTCACCTGGTGGCACTGGCCACTCAGAGCAGTCCAGTGTGCCAGCAGCACCTCTGTTTCCAAGATGGCAGAGGTCTGGAGCACACTGGAGGAGCTCTGGACACCTCCCAGGGGAGGTGCAGGTCAGGGGAGTGGTCACTCCCCTTTCCTTTGTCCAGTTTCGCACCAGAGCAGGGCTAAGGGGTCCCCTGAACCGGTGTAGACTTGCTTATGCAGAATTGGGCACATCTGTGCCCAAGAAAGCATTTCCAGATGCTGGGGGAGGCTACTCCTCCCCTGCCTTCAAACCATTTTCCAAAGGGAGAGGGTGTAACACCCTCTCTCAGAGGAAGTTCTTTGTTCTGCCATCCTGGGCCAGGCCTGCCTGGACCCCAGGAGGGCAGATGCCTGTCTGAGGGGTTGGCAGCAGCAGCAGCTGCAGTGAAACCCCAGGAAGGGCAGTTTGGCAGTACCAGGGTCTGTGCTACAGACCACTGGGATCATGGGATTGTGCCAACTATGCCAGGATGGCATAGAGGGGGCAATTCCATGATCATAGACATGTTACATGGCCATATTCGGAGTTACCATTGTGAAGCTACATATAGGTAGTGACCTATATGTAGTGCACGCGTGTAATGGTGTCCCCGCACTCACAAAGTCCGGGGAATTGGCCCTGAACAATGTGGGGGCACCTTGGCTAGTGCCAGGGTGCCCTCACACTAAGTAACTTTGCACCTAACCTTTACCAGGTAAAGGTTAGACATATAGGTGACTTATAAGTTACTTAAGTGCAGTGTAAAATGGCTGTGAAATAACATGGACGTTATTTCACTCAGGCTGCAGTGGCAGGCCTGTGTAAGAATTGTCAGAGCTCCCTATGGGTGGCAAAAGAAATGCTGCAGCCCATAGGGATCTCCTGGAACCCCAATACCCTGGGTACCTCAGTACCATATACTAGGGAATTATAAGGGTGTTCCAGTAAGCCAATGTAAATTGGTAAAATTGATCACTAGCCTGTTAGTGACAATTTGGAAAGAAATGAGAGAGCATAACCACTGAGGTTCTGATTAGCAGAGCCTCAGTGAGACAGTTAGTCACTACACAGGTAACACATTCAGGCACACTTATGAGCACTGGGGCCCTGGTGAACAGGGTCCCAGTGACACATACAACTAAAACAACATATATACAGTGACAAAATGGGGGTAACATGCCAGGCAAGATGGTACTTTCCTACACTTATACCTTGATTTCTGGATCTACCAAACTAACTTCTACCACGCCCCCTTTTATTTGGGTGCTTTGTGATTACCGTTCTGTATTTTTTTAACTCAATGTGACCCATAACTTATTTGCATTTTTTTTCGCTAAATAAGTAATTACTCTGTTATTCATAAGCTCCACGTACCTTTATGCCTTTATTTGAGTGATGCGTGTTGCAGAGAACATTTTAGTGCAATTTGGGCTTCAGGCTACTGCAGATTGGAAATAGCCTTTGTGGAACGCAGGATTGTCCAAAGCTGCGCTGTGTTTTATGCAAACTTTGAAAAGCTATATGAAAAACATTGGAACGTCTGCAATGAAAAACTCTGAAAACTTTAAACTTAGAAAAAAAATCTGCACACGTTTGCCATTCGCCATACAAAATCTTGGCAAAAGATGAACTTGCAAAGAAGTATACTGCGTACTCTTTCTATCTTCGCACAATTCAATGAGACTGAACATTTCCTTGGTGTGCAGAGGAAATTATATTTCTGTGCAGTGGGAATGAACTCCAAATGCAGATGAAAACTTTACTTGGGGAAAGGGAAACTAAGAAACATCGCAACATTTGTGAAAGCGAAAATCTGGAACATTGTAAAATGCCCCAGGCAAATATAGGACAACTTTGTACAACTCGAACCATTTATCATACTATAATCCATCACACTGTCTCGTTGCAGGGCCATGCCCCTTGTGGACGTTTATTTGAGCACTTGATTGTATTGCCTCAATAAGTTAACTATTTCTCATTCGGTAGCCTATAGTCATTGACGTTCTGAGGAGGAATACCGTATGGAGTGATATCCGTAACGTCTCTGGCATTCCACAAAAAGATAACTCCGCAGAAAAGGTCGTTTATTTCTGAAACAGGCCCCAGAATAGATGAGAACATGATATGCTTTCCAAATGTACAGTGTAATGTGGACGTATTTATGGATTTACCTTGGTACCTGTGCTTTTTATTCAAAAGGCATTTACAATATCCTCCGTGGAGCAAAGGTCACATACGTCCCAGGGGTTAGCTTAAAGAGGTTCTTCACAGAGCGGCCAATGAATGTACGGAATGCTGCCTTGCAGGCAGATTGCTAGAGGAAGAACAGTAAAAGGATTTAAACAAACATTGGCAAAGTCAATAGGTCACAGCTTTGAGACAATCAGCTCTGCCATTGCCTTTGTTTCCGACTGTACAGCATGGGCATTGCTGACTTTGGCAATAAAGCCATGCTGTGTAGCACTGTAACTGCTGCACTAAAAATAATTTTCAAAAAAGGGCTATGATGCAACCAGCGCTAATGCACTTAAAAAAGCACATTAGCCTTGGTTGCATCATAGCGCTTTTTAAAATTAGTTTTAACTACACTGAAAAGCATCCATGCTGCTGTACAACATGGCTACAAAACATTACCAGAGCTCTTATAGACGAGACCCATTGGCTTTGCCAATACTTGTTGTAATTTGTGAGATTTGTCTTTGTGGTGGTCACTAAATGCCTTCTGGTGACCATGCATTTTATAAATAAATAAAATATAAGTACACAAAAAAAAATATATATATGTATTTTTTTAAATGGCCTGTCATGCAACTAGTATGTGTTGCTGCCATTACAGTCAGTCTTTAGTGATGGGATAAAGGTAGACATGCTCAGAAAAGCAGGGTTTACTTGATTCACCCTTCCATACCAAAGAGCCCAGCTCTATGTCAGTTGGACCCAAAGCGCACACAAATTCTTGTCAAATGTGCCTACGCAAAAATCATAAACAATAGAAATTAGATATGGATACTCCAAGGCATGGGTGTACACTCTGTATAGCTCTTTATGCTACCCTAATTTTGCTTGACTCTCTGGGAGAGGGACACAAGTGTTAAAAAAGAGTTTAAGAAACGAAGGTAACAAAGCAGCTGACGAATTGTTAGCAGTGGGCGGGCTGCAAGCCTCTTGTTGTACACAATACATTTGCAAAGCGAGATGGTAAGCGTATGCACTGTTGAAGATGAGAAACAATCGTTCACATGCTATTTTTCTTTTCCTCTATTCGATATGCAGCACTATAGCAGAGAAAGAATATTGTCTGGGTTTTTTACTTCCACCTGCCCTGGAACAGTGTACTTTTGGACAGTACAGGGGTTACTAATCAGGGGAGGGATATATAATTGCACTGGAAGAAGGTAATATTGAAATATACAGTGGAATGCCCAGTGGTGAGCATGATAAACAATGTGCCAGGTAGTCGATGAGGCAAACGAATTGAGTATTAAAATAAATAAATCCACATGAGAAAAGATCATCTATATTGATGTGAAATAGAAAATACATCGTTTACATTAAAAGCATAACAGAACACAGCCCATGTAGAACCCGGGTTGGGACTTATTTTCCCCATTCATAACTGCATTGTGCATTCATGGTTTGTCAAGCTTGCAAAAAAAACACTTTAAAATGTCTTTTTTCCTCTTATGTACTCTTCTTCGGAAGTCACTGCTGCTATACTGTGGAAGACATGAAAGGCATTATCTGATGTTTGAAATGCGCACGGAAGGAATGAGCATGCAGGCAATTTGGAGCAGTGGTGGAATGCATACCAGGGCCCGTTGTCTGAACTTCAGTGGAGATGTGGTTAGAGATTTAGTGAACAGATGAGAACGAAGCTCAACAATCATTTTTGGAAAAAGCTGTGGCAATGACAATGTATGGTCTAGGAGCTGTAAGCTAGAAAGGGCACAAAAAACTGAATTTTCCAGTATTGGATCTTTCATAGATTCAAATGCTTGAATCATTCCTCGTCGAAGTGGGAGTCCCACTCTACTATAATAAAGCAGTACATTATATTATCAAAGTCTGTAATGGCAGAGAAGCATTCACTTTAATAACTTATCCATATAATTTAAAATGAACTGAACTCCAGCCAGTCAGGTGACAGCACCCTCTACAATACTCCCTATAGAGGCTGATTCTCTTAGATATTCTACTTCACCTCATGTGAAGGGAGTCTCCCTGAGCTCTGCACTGTTCTTCAACCAACTTGACAACTTTTATCTGAATACGACCTACTTTTATGTCAGAACAATCAAAGAAAGGCTTTTTAGGCCCAGTGGCACCTTTTGGAGAACAGGCTTCATTCTGAAGAAACACACAAGGACTGTATCCACTGCCTCCACCTACCCACAAGGTAAAGGACTGCAAGATCTATTGCACCTTTGCCACCAAAACTCTAAAAGATAGGGATGGGAGGCATCTTTTATGGCTTCAAAAATTCAAATGAATGACATCTCCTCTTTCTGAGGGGGAAGGCAGTCACAACTCTTCCCAGAAAAGGTCACTCAATAGGGAAAGGTAATGTGACCAAAATACATCAGAAGTGTCTAGAAAGGGCCTAAAAGAGACACACCGCGAGTCTGCCAAAGACAGTGTTCATAAGGAGAAAAAGAGAAGTTTGAACCCACAACTCCCACTTCTAAATTGGGAGCATGCCTGGAGCAGGCCTCCTCAGAACCGTCAACAATTAAGTAAAAAATTGCCTTGAAAATAACAATGACAACAACATTGCCGCTGAAAAAGACAGTATTAACGATGGAGTAACTACAGTGATGTCATCTTCGGCAGCGATGGCGACTACGTCACCAACACCATCTACTACATCGCCAACATCAATCCCATCGGCAAAAGTATCATTGACAAAGACTCCGACGACAACAGCAGTATATCAGTCAACGACAACATCGTCAATGAGGAGCTCGTCAATGAAGACATTATAATCAGTATTGAAACCAGCAAAGAAACCCCTGCAACAAGACAGTACTGCAATGTACTTGATGACGACATCATCGACGACATGGTTGACGAAAGTAAAAACCTTTAAGCATTTCCTGCTTCCGGAGCATACTTCACCCAGTAAGGCCTTTCCTCTCCCTCTAAGTCACCTCCTTGATGTGGGTCAGATGTTGATGGTCCATTTGGAACAGCTCACAGCCCTTCTGAGCTTAACGGCAAGTATCACAAGAAGGATGCTGATCAGTACTATGAGGACTATTTTGTACTGCAACAACCGTAATATTCAGAAAGGCCTAAGCAGCATGGGGAACACTACCAACACTATAGCCACTCTCCTTCCCATGAAGGCATGGTTCTGGTTCCTTTAGCCTTTTTCCAATAATTCCAAGGTATTCTGCAGGATTACTAAAAAAGGTTTCCCTGAACCCACTAAGACACCATCTCCAACACAACATCACCATCCATCTTCACCTCCATCTCTGACAACACCTCGTTCTAGTCTTTCACCTGTGACAACTTGAATGACACCGGGTTCCACCATTGCAGCACCTCCTAGAGATGATCCATCTTCATCAGAGGAAGACAGGGAAGAAGGGGAAATAGCCAACAGCCAGTTTAGTCGAATGAATGGGATGATTATTTAATTCCCACTTCATCTCCCCCTGCATCACAACCAGTGGATTTACCACCAGATGATATAGGAGGTTTCCATAATCTTATGGAAAGGACTGCAAAGAGAGTCCTACTACCATTGCAAGTTAAGCAGTCTGACTGTTTTTTGTATGATTTTAAAGAGCCTACCAAAATATATGTTTTAGCAATCACCATAGTATACTATATTTGGGACGAAGGCACAACAATAATGAAAAATCCAGCTACAGTTTCTGCTGTCTTACCAGAAATTGATAAATAATACAGGCCACTGGAGGATTTGCTCACTGCTGGTCCAAAATTCCCTCAAGGCCTATTTCAGCACCACCAGATAAAGAAGGCAGATGCCTTTATTATATTGACAAGAGATTTTCCTCAGTGTCAGCAATCACAGTCTGTGCTGCCAACTCCTCAGCCATATTGGGCTGAAACAACCAGCGGATGTGGTCAAACATCAGCACATATCCAGATCTTATCCCGATGGCAAAGAGAGTGGAAGCAAAGAAGATATTACAAGAAGGAGAGAGAACATCTTCAGAAATAATAGACTGTGCTACAGATATAGCGTCCACATGGTTTAGGCAGCTAGCAGGAGCTGCGGTTCTACGGCAGCAGGGATGGTTAAAGGTGACCTCATTCAGGCCTGAGGTGCAGAGCAAGATCCTGGACATGTCTTATGATGGGGAAGCATTATTTGGTAAACATGTTGATGGTGCATTATAGGCCATTAAGGCAGACACTGACAATGCAAGATCTTTGGGCATCTTGCAGTTTAGGAAAGTGCCCTTTCAAGGAGTACTAGGAAGGGGTTCATTTTCACATAGAAGAGGTTACCAGAGGGTTCAGCAATTGTAACCATTCCAGCAGCAATATTATATCAACCATCCTGCCAGAAGCAATCTTATTAACCACTACCTGTGGCAGCCTATACTAAACAAGCACCTAGACGAAAGCAAATCTCTCAGGAAAGAGACACTAGCAGAAAGCAGTGACCCTATAGCAGTACTGGTTAGGCCCAGAATAAATTACCAACCTGTGGGTGCAAAGATTTCCCACTTCTCCTATCACTGCTGGCAAATAACATCCAACCGATGGGTGATGGACATCATCACCAATGGTCATACTTTGGAATTCATGAAAAGACTACCAAACACTCCACCAAGGGGAGAGCACCCACCACATCTACATTTAGTCCAAAAGGAAGCATTCCCCATGTCAAACAAAGGAGTAATAGAAATAGTTCCCCGTCCTCAAAAAGGAATGGGTTTCTACTCCCGTTTTTTTCTAATAAAGAAGAAATCAGGGGAATAGTGACACATTTTGATCTCTGAAAATTAAACGAATATCTACGGATGCAATCCTTTTGCATGGTAACCCTTGCTGACATCCTGCATCTCCTTAACAATGGAGACTACATGACAACATTGGGTCTATAGAAAGCTTTTTTTCATATCCCCATACATCCTAAACATCGCAAACGTCTAAGATTCACTGAAGCCAGCCGTGTGAATTCAAAGTCCTCCCTTTTGGACTCAATTCAGCCCCCCACACTTTTTACTAAATGTTTCGCTTGTGTGGCAGTGTCTCTAAGAAAAGAGGGCTATCTGACAGAGACTTCTAGCTGCAGATTCCTTACCTTAGAATTTCCAGGTGTCAGCTTAGAATCCGGAACGTTTTGCTCAGCAATATCGCTGCGCACTGTCAGGTGGTTCTGTTCTGATTCGCGTGGCGTTGTTGGCATAATTGGAGCTGTCTTTTTTCCACTTTTTGTTTTTTATCTGTGCGAGGATGTCATTGAGTAAGACGAAATTCCATCTATGTGGTACCTGCCATTGCACCATGTCGGTGATGGATCCCCATCTAGTATGCCTTTGGTGTCTCATGCGCGACCACGAGTCGAAACGGTGCTTGGACTGCCGGGCCATGGCTCCAAAAGCTTTGAGGGAGCTGTCCCTGAAGCTCCTTGCAGCCTGGCAGTCGATATCGGCAGGCGTGACTCTGAAGGAGGTCACGGTCCCGGTTGAGAAGGTCACGGGACCGCTTCAGGAGCCACAAGTCCTTTTCGTCCTGCTCTAGGTCCTCCAGGTACTCAGGTAAGAGGCACAAGAAGAAGTCCAAACGGACTTCTACTTCACCTCGCCCATTGTTGCAGACACGGTTCAGCTGAATCATTGTCAGGGCCGACTCCGAGCCGTACCCCCTTTCCGGGAGCCAGAGTGATCCCCCCTCAGTTGAAGGAATTTCACGAGGCCATGCGCCAGTGTTTAAGCGGCCCGGCCCCGTTGGAGCGCCTTGGGGGCCCTTAGGGTCAGAGGAGGCCCCATCCAATTCCGCACCTGCAGCTTTGACCTCTGCTTCAATGGGGCCTATTACGGATCCGGAACAGCACCGGTTGCAGACTGTCGACTTTCTCCAGTGCCGTTCCGGAAGTCGATGTTCCCGGCACCATCGACGTCCACCAGTGGCGCCAGCCCCATTTTGATCTCCGATGATCCGAATGGCATCGCACAACACTGATTCTAGCGCCAACGGTGCCCACAGGTGCCAGATCATTGCCTGACCCTTTATTAGAGCAGCCAGACAATGGAGAGGAATGGGAGGGGTCTCTGGACCCTTTAGAAACACAGATGGAGCCTATGGACTGGTATGGGGAACAAGGAGAGGTCAGTGGACTCGACACCTCCTTAGATTATGTCTTGCTCTCTCCCCCCACTATGGCTATGGAGGAGGGGGATTCCTATGCTATGGTGGTGTGAAGGGCAGCAGAGGCCCTGGACCTCGAACTGCCATTGGTGCAAGTCGGGACTAACCTCTTGACGGAGGTGCTTTAGCTAAGAGTTTCCTCATCCAAACCAATGTTGCCCTTTACTGAAGCCCTCACTGATGTCCTGCTGAGGACCTGGTCCAAACCCAGCACAGGAGCTTCTGTAAATAGGGCAACTGGCTGCCACCATTGCCTGGCTTCGGGCACCCCTAGTTTCTTCACCCAACACCCTACCCCAGAGAGCTTGGTAGTTCGCAAGCCTCCACTTCCCAGGGCGCCTTCCCTTCCGCACCCCTCAGGTAGCGAATCCAAGAGGGTGGATCAGCTTGGGAAGAAAATGTTTTCTTCCAACAGCCTGGCATTGAGGTCGGTGATCACCTCATGCTTATTGGGCTGATTTTCCCACACATTGTGGGATACGGTGGCGCAAGTACTGCCCTAGGTCCCAGAGGATGCACATGCCATTCTCTCCGAAGCAGTGAAGGACAGGAGGGATGTGGCAAAGTTCACCGAACCATGTGGCTTAGACACGACTGATATACTGGGCAGAGCGATTTCGTTGACTGTGGCCCTTTGGTGCCATGCCTGCCTATGTACATATGGATTCTCAGGGAATTGGACATTCCCTGAGAATCCATATGTCATGTCAAACCTTATTGACATGCCCTTCATTGGCTCACAACTATTTGGAAAAAAGGCAGACTCAGTGCTGGAGCGCTTTGAGGACTCCCTGGCTACAGTTAAGTCTTTGTGCCTCTCGGAGATTCCTTGCCAACCGACTGTCTTTCGCCACCTTCATGGCTACCGAAGGGGCATGGCACCACGCCACTCACAGGCCAGCCACTGTCCTGCGCCAGGCCAACAGCTTGTGTGGGGACGAGGTTGTGGTGCCTTCAGACCCAGGGGGACTGGCCAGAAGTCATCTGCCACCCACAACATCCAAGAACTCCTAGTGTGATTGTGCAAGACCATACTTGTCTAGTTGGAGGGAGGATAAGTCATCATCCCCCTCACCGGCGGTCCATGACATTTAACAAATGGGTCTTGCAGATCATACAGAAGGGCTACTCCCTCCCCTTCCAGTCTTGCCCTCCTGCAATGCCTCCCTCAAAAAGAACGGCTGATGGTGGATCATTTGTTTTTTCTCTGCGAGGAAGTTATAGCTCTCTTGGCCAAGGGAGCCATAGAGAGGGTCTCGATTTCAGAGGTTCAAGGTGGGCCACAAGCACTTTCAATTTACCGTGCTGCCCTTCAGCCTTACCTTTGCCCCTCGGGTGTTCACCAAGATGATGGTGTCGAGTGCAGCTCATCTGCAAAGATTAGGGGTTTCAGTTATTCCCTACCTCGACGACTGGCTGTTGAAGGCTCCTTCGCCCCAGGCTGTCATCTCCCAACTCAAGACTACGGCAAACCTCCTGCATTCGCTGGGGTTCACTATAAAGGTGCCGAAGTCACACCTGACTTCCTCTCAGATGCTCTGTTCATTGGAGCTGTTCTGGACACAGAGTAGTTTCTGGCTTATCCTCCCAAGCAGCGAGTCTAGGATATACAGGTTATGATTCGGATGTTTCACCCCCTATCCTGGATTTCAGTTAGACAGACTCTGAGACTGCTGTGCCTCCTGCATCCTGTTAGTAAAACATAGCAGATGGCATATGCAGGCTCTGCAGTGGGACCTGAAGTTCCAGTGGACGCAGCATCGGGGGATCTCTCCGACATGGTCCAGGTCTTGGAGGGAACTGCAAAAGATTTGCATTGGTGGTTAGAGAACTGCGATTGGGTCAGAGGCAGACTACGGTCTCTTCCCCAACCAGATCTCACAGTAGTGACAGATGCGTTGCTTCTGGAACGGTGCAGCCATCTGGGAGAGGTAGAGATCAGGGGACTCTGGTCTCCGTCAGAGTCTGAACTCCACATCAATCTACTGGAGCTCTGGGCGATTGGGCTAGCGTTGATGACATTTCTTCCTTTTGCCAAGGGGAAGATAGTGCAGGTGTTCACGGACAACACCACCGCAATGTGGTACTGCAACAAGCAGGGTGGTGTGAGGTCGTGGACCCTTTGTCAAGAGGCCTTGTGTCTCTGGACATGGCTGGAACAGCAGGGCATAACTCTTGTGGTTCAACGCCTGGATGCCAGGGTAGACAAACTAAGCTGTTGATGTCTAGTGGATCATGAGTGGTGTCTCCATCCGGATGTGGTACAAGGACTCTTTCAGCATTGGGGAGAGCCTTGGTTAGATCTGTTCGCCTCTGAAGAGAACCCGCGATGTCAGCAGTATTGTGGGTTGGAGTTTCCAAGGCGGCACTCGGCTATGCTTTTTGTCGCCAGTGGAGCTCAGGCCTCTTGTACCCCTTTCCGCCCATACAAGTTCTGCCCAGAGTTCTCAAGAAGATCAGGAACAACCGGGCCCAAGGTAATCCCTGTGACTCAGGACTGGGCATGGAGAGTCTGGTATCCCGAACTTCTGAAAATGAAAATCGATCCTCCGATCAGATTACCCTTTCGGGAAGATCTTCTGTCGCAGCAGCAGTGGGGGGTTCTGCACCCGAACCAGTCAACTCTGCGCCTTCATGCATGGAGATTGAGCGACGGCAGTTGACAGCCTTCGACCTTCCTCCCAAAGTTTTTTAATTTATTCTGGCAGCCAGGCATCCCTCCCCGAAGACAGAATATGACAGCTGTTGGAGGCAATTTGTAGATTACTGTACAGAAAGATCTATTGATCTTCTTTCTGCCACTCTCTCTGATATCCTTCTCTTTACTTTATCCCTGGCCCAGCAGGGTTCTGCTTTGGGCACACTCAAGGGATATCTATCTCTGCTTTGTCTTCTTTTCTACGGCTGCCCGATCAGCCTTCTCTGTTCAAATCACCTATTGTACATAGATTTCTTAAAGGGCTTGTACATATGTTACCTCCTTTGCCCTTTGTCATGCCGCAGTGGGACTTAAATTTGGTTCTCGCCTATCTTCTGTGTGCTCCCTTCGAGCCACTACACAACTTTCCACTCCAGCTGCTCATCATTAAGACAGCCTTCTTAGTGCCAATAACATCTGCCCGGAGGGTGAGTGAGATGCAGGCTTTGTCATCCAAGCCTCCGTATTTCACAATGTTTCCGGACAAGGTTGTGCGTTGCACTTGTGCCCCTTTCCTCCCTAAGGTGGTGACCCTTTTCACCTGGGTCAGACTATCACCCTGTCCACCTTCTTTGCTCCCCCGCATCCTTCTAAGGAAGAGGAGCGACTTTACCAACTGGACCCAAAAAGAGCATTATCGTTCTACCTTGACCGCACAAAAGAGTTCCAGGTGGATGACCAACTCTCTGAGGTATGTGGGAGCGAAAACAAACCATTTTGCGCTGGGTCGTTCTCTGCCTAAAGATCTGCTACGCTCTGACCAGGAGGCAGCTTCCTGAGGGCCGATTCCACCAGGGTCAAGGCTGCCACCACAGCAGTAACATGAGGTGTACCAGTCCTGGACATATGTCAGGGAGCAACATGGGCGTCTCTGCACATGTTTGCAAAACACTACTGCTTGGGCAATCAGGACCGCAGAGACAGGCATTTTGCCTGTTCGGTCCTACAGGACTTTTTAGTCTAAAATGAATTTGCCCGCAGCCCACCACCAGGAGGTTATGGGTTGGGTATCTATTCTAAGGTAAAGAATCTGCAGTTAGAAGTCTCTATCAGATGAACAATTTACTTACCTTTGGTAACTCAATATCTTGTAGAGAATCTATCTAGCTGCAGATTCTTTACACCCACCCATGCCTCCCCGCTCTGCGGACTCATTTACTAGGGTTGAGGGTTGTCCCTTTCAGGGCCCTAGTTTTGGCACAGACAGACCTTGTCAGTTTCTTCCATGGTTCTGCACTTCTGGCGTGGAAGTTTGTGGAAAAGTAACTGACGTACGCTCGCCTTTGTGGTGCCTTTATAGGTGACCGTGACGTCTTAGACCGCTCCAGCGATGCTGACGGTGCCATGAGAAGCCAAACAGAGCCACCGACGGCTTGAAGGAGTATTGCCCAGCAAAAAGTTCCTGATTCCAAGCTGATGCCTGGAAATTCTAAGGTAAGGAATCTGCAGCTAGATAGAGTCCGTACCAGATAATGCGTTACCGAAGGTAAGTAACTTGTTCTTCAAGTATTCCCATGCCTCGATAATTGGCAGATAAAAGAACCGACAGTCCATCAAGCATCGAGGGCCACGAAGGCCTGCCTAGTATTGTTCAAAAGTTTAGGTCTGACTGTAAATCACCTGAAGTCATCAATTCTTCCATCAAGAAAGATAACATTCTAAGGAGTTGCTTTGATGCAACCCAAGACAAAGCCTTCTTGTCTCAGGACAGGCAACAAAGGCTCAAGCAACTAGCGCACAAGCATTTGAGAAGAAAGTCCATTTCAGTATGTCTATTCCAATTGCTCCTAGGAATGATGTCCTCTGCCATATCTCTAGTCCCTCTCTCCCATCTGAAAATTAGACCTTTACAGGAGGAGCTAGACAAGCAATGGATTAAGATGAAGGGATCATTCAACGTGGCAAGTGGTCTTCGGATCAATGGAACAAGCATATAAATTGGCTAAAACTCAAGGCAATTTGTTTAAGTCTTCAAGCTTTTTTGCCAATAATAAATAGCAGGCTTGTCAGTGTTAATGTGCACAGACCATACCATCAGCATGCAGTATGTGAACAAACATGGGGACATAAGATCACTGGCCTTTTCCAAGGAAGCACAAGAAATATAGAACTTGGTTATGATGCACGGAATAACACTGCAGGCAGAACATGTTCCTAGTACAAGCAACCTCTTGTCAAACATGTTGAGCATAACAAAGAATAGCTGCCACGAATGGGAGCTCGATCAGTCGACTCTCAACAAGATCTCCACCCTATGGGGCAAGCAGCTCTGGATCTCCTTGTAATGAAGAAGAACCGCAAATGTCAGTTTAATGCAAGTTGGCATCCACAACGAGGGTCATGGGGAATGCCTTTTTGATCCAATGATCAGAGATCTTTGATTATGCTTTTCCCCAATACC
Organism: Pleurodeles waltl; assembly: GCF_031143425.1. Classification (NCBI taxonomy): domain Eukaryota; kingdom Metazoa; phylum Chordata; class Amphibia; order Caudata; family Salamandridae; genus Pleurodeles; species Pleurodeles waltl. The sequence goes on from NC_090451.1 coordinate 227,228,130, forward strand.
TCTTATACTCCGGCTTCTCAGCAAGATGAAGACAGAACAGTGTTATATAATCTTAATAGCCCCAATTTGGCCTAGACAGCATTGGTTCGCAAAGATGCTCCTGCTATCGGAAACCAACCACTTTCAGTTGAGACCATTCAGAAGAACACTGTTGACGAAGAACCAAGGCCAGGTACTTCATCCAAACCTGACTTCTCTCCACTTATCTGCATGGCTCCTGAATACCATGATTTTACAGACTTAAACATCTCTCAAGACTGAAGAGACATTCTTGCAAAAGTTACAGCAGAGACCACTAATAAAACATACAGATTGAAGTGGAAGCGTTTCTCTCTATTGCCAGAAATTGAATATTCACCCTATTCGAGCATCAACAGAACACATACTACCTTATGTCTTGTCGCTGGCAAATTCATGATTGATTTGTGCCTTGATTAAAGTACACCTTGCTGCAATATCAAAGTATACCTGTTCTCGAAATTCACCATCCTTATGGTCTAGCAGGATCATTAAACGGTTCCTTAAAGGTCTGTTCAGGGTTTTCCCTCCAGTAAAAGTTTCCCTCCGGCATGACATCTCAATGCAGTCCTAACACAGTTGATGAACCCATTTGAACCAATACACAAGGTAGAGCTCAAATTTATGACATTGAAAGTAGCATTGCTGTTGGCTCTTACATCAGCCTTAAGGGTTAATGAGGTACAAGTTTTATCATTAATGACCCTTTCTTACAATTTACAGACTCCGCTGTGATACTCAGGACCAATCCTACATTTATCCCCAGAGTCCCTTCGGACTTTTATCTGAATGAACCTGTTGTTCTATGGACTTAATTTCCCAATCCTCAGTCATCTGCTATCCAATTCTGTTATTCCAAGGCTGGAAAACCTTTGGCAAATAAAGTCAAGGCACATTCTACTAGAGCAGGCTGTACCTCACCTGCCTTGTTTGCTGGAGTGCCTCTCAGAGGATTTGTCCAGTGGAGACATGGAAGAATGCACATACGTTCATGCACCATTATTGCCTGTAATCTGCGCAGCGCAATGATGCGGTTAATGGACAGGCAGTGTTATTGCCCAAACTTTTACTGACAAAGAGTGGGTAATGGCCCTATAAAGCCCCACCTGCATCCCGTGCAGTGTGCATTTCTTCTTGATCCAATTCTACATACTGCATAAGGCTTATCTCACCCCAGCCAAAATCAACAGGTACTTCTACCTCACTGATGCAGCCTGTCCCAGATGTGTGCTAGTTGCAGCTGATTTCTTGCATATGTTGTGGTCCTGTCCCTCCCTGTATACTTACTGGCAGGGCGTGGCGACCCGCCTCTCCACCTGCATAGCGCGTCCAGAGCTACAGACGTAGGAAGCATGCATATTGGGTCTATTCCCTAGAACTAAGAAGCATAAGGCGACCTCAAGGTTTCTGGACTTCGGCCTTCTGACAGCTAAGTGCCTTATTACCAAAAGGTGGAAAGCATTAGAACCCCCCTCCCTCATAGCATGGACATGATCCCTTCTTAGTGTGGGTGCAGGCAGAAAGGGTGGTGAAGTGCTGAGAAGAAATTATAAGGCTGCGCAAATACCCCCTAACAGGGAAGTCTTGCTGACTGACCTTAGGGTGCTGTTGGATGAGACTGTCGGCGAAGCCACGACCCTGTAGGAAGAACTGACCAGTCGCATAGGTCTGGATAGACACGTTATGCCCACCCTCAAATGTTTTTGTAAGGCCTCCCTCCCTGCCATGCCCCAGGTGGGCCGGTCCTGCCCTGGCAACACTGTTGGGGCATCAGAATGCCTGACTGGGAAGAGCGAAATAGGATACAGGGGAATGGAAAATGTAGGAAGCTATAGTTTACAGGCTCCAGATACAACTATTATAATTGTTGTTACCAACTGAGATTCTGTGTTCTACAAAAATGATGAAACAAATTCCATCAATTGTAATGTTATCTTGTTATCTACAATTATTCATTATGATCTGACTGTTGCGCCACAGTAGCACATGCTCTGATGATTGGATTCAAAAGAGACCCTTTGTTACAACAATGCTGTCTTGACTTCCATGCCTATTATATTTGCTGTTATTGAACTTATATATACTGGATGGTCATACATGGACGGATGGGGACGACTGTAATCAGGACTGCGCCCCCTGACTGTCTCTTGCTATGTCTTATAAGTCTGGCTTGAAACCATCTGTAGGAAGCTGGCCTGTGTGTCGTAAGCACCTATGGTGTTGTCACCTTATACCAGGTCCAGGTATACCCTACTAGTGAAACTTGACAGTGACTAGGAAGCCAGGGCTTTCTAGAGGTAGCTGTGGATAAGCAGCCAAGACTTATCTAGGAGACATGCAAAGTGTATGCCTTACCACTATAGTCACACAGCACTATCACACATGAAAGAACCACACGGTGTTACAAAAATAAAGGTTTATTATAGTAAGACACCACTAGAATACTTATAGGCAGTTCCCCTCAACTGGAGGTAACTACACACTAATTATATACACATAGGCAATTGGAAAATAGCATAGAAACAACAAGCATTGGCAAAAGTATTAGAATATAGTGAGGGCCAAACCATATACTAAGAATGTGGAATCGTTAGAGGGGAGTTGGAGGAACTAGGAACACCAAGACGCGAGTACCAGGGTGACCACTAGCGACCAGGAGAGCAGAGGTAACTACCTGGTTTTCCATAAAACTACCAGGAGTACTTAGCAAAAGGATTGTGCAAGATCCAGACCATGCTGGAAGAACTTAAAGGTGGATTCTGGCCAAAGAGGACCTACAAAGGAAGGATACCATTTACTCACGTTCGGGGATGGTAGGGACAAGAAGGAACATTAATAATACATTAAAAAAGTCAATAGTAGTTCGATCAGTGGAAAAACAGCAGTCAAGCAGAAGCAACCTGTACTTGGTCCTAGCTCGAGTGGAAGGAGAGGTGGTGATGTTGTGGTGATGTTGGCGCGTGCTGGGCAATTACAAGGCAGCAAATTAAATAGACAAAGCAGCCGATTAATTATAAGCAATGGACGGGTCGCAAAACCCTTGTTGTACACAATACGCCTTGCAAGCGAGATTGAATGCACAAGTAGCGTATACACTGTGGCAAGGAAGACGTAAAAAACAAGCTAGCACAAATGGATGCTCTTGTTAGCTTGAAAGCAAACACTGAGAAATGAACACAAAATCAGGTCTATAGCGGTTTATCAGCTACTGAAATATACACCACCAGAAAGGAATCTAGGTTCTTATCTGTCTTCAGTTTCCATTACTTTGATTAAACAAAGAATGTTGGAAATTTTCTCACATCAGCTTATGCTTTTGTTTTGAGTACATTTTAGAACCTGCAACTGTTGTTGTTAGAAATGGGGCTTCTGGTTGGCTACGGTATGCACCACAGCCAGGCAGAACCCACCACTCTAGTCAGGGCAAGGGAGTTACACACTGAAGAAAACCCCTGCTTACCCCCATTGGTAGCTTGGCAGGAGCAGTCAGGCTTATCCCAGAGGGAATGTATAAAGCGTTTGCTTAACACACACAACGCACTTGACACAATAAATACACCACAAAGGAAACACAAGTTATATAAAAATAAACTGTATTGCATAAAACATCATTATTCCAAACACAACATGTATCAGTAATACTCTGGTACTCAAGAAGTTGTCAGAACATCACAGAGGTTACTAGTACTCTGCAAAAGTAAGCAGTGGTCAGGTGATAGGTAATTGGCATTCTGCAGCACCTGCAGTAGTCAGATAATCATTATCAGAAATGCAAACCATGAAGCACCCTCATACTTTGCATGTATCATAAAGACACACCCTCCAAATGCCTCTGATCCAGATCCTGAAACATATATGTCACCCCCCAAGGCCTGGACAGTACATAGCTGAATCTGGGCAGGAACAATGCAGTAAACAACATGAGGACAGACACAGGACTTACACGGGGTCATCAGGAAATTAAATGTAATAAATCAACAACCTATATCCCCAATACAGCTCATCCCATGGAAGAATCCCAACTGTGGCAGGCATGAAAATACCATATTCCTACATAAGATAGTTATGGTCACCACAGCGACCCTCCTTTGGGAGCACGGTCAGCAACAGCACTCCCCCACAGCCCGCGGTATCCCCTTCACCCTAGACTTGATTCCACAAGGCGGGGCCCGGCAGCTGTGTCACTGATCTTCCAAGTGCTCCTGGCTGCCAATCAGTGCGGGAGGGCCGCGACGGTGAGGGAGTATGTGGCGGCAATCTTCCATCCATAGGCCACCGCTCCTCTCTTAGCAGGAATATGGCAATTTTTCTCCTGGGGTGGGTTGGACCACCCACGAAGGGGGTGTAGTGACTACGACGTTACCACAGAGCCCAGCTGTCCCTTGGCTCTCTTCTTGGCCTGGATCATGTTTCCGGTAGCCCTTTGACAAGGCCTCTTTCCGACCAGCACCGTGACAGGCTTTGTCACTCTGAGCGGGCGGCAGCAAACACGCAGCTGGTAATGCTCCTTGAGGCTCACGTGTTGCTTGTGTCAGCACACGAGCCACTCACCAAAGGTTTCTGGTGTGGGGCAGGAATCCTCAGCCCTAGTTGATTTATGTGGTGACTCATCCTTGCCTGCACAGGTTCCTCCTTCTGAAAAGCTCTCCCTACCAGCTGCTCTTGGGTGTGATACAGTGCCCCACATGTGCTGATGTCTGGGGGTAAAAGAAAACATGCTGGTAAGGTCATTTTATGGCAGAACAGGGAGGGGATACCACTGGTCACTGGAGAACAACTGGGCCACCCACAGATGCAGCGAGGAATAGCGGGAGGCCAGCACATCAGGGTCCTAGGACAGAGTAGCAACCTTCCTTGTAGCCTAACAGGCCACTGGTCAGCCCCACAACAATGCAGCCTCATGGTGGTTCCTCTTAGCACAACAGCCCCTCCAGCAGAATAGGGGTCCAGATCACGAGGTGTCTACTAATATGGGGAATAACCCCTTGTCCTTTTTCTCATTTTTCACAGCTTACACAAATGGGGAGAAGGGGTTCCAACCACCCCTAACCGGTTCCAGGAATGTCCCCTTTCTCCTTCAGCACTGGCTCCAGACAACAGTAGGGGGTAAACAAGCCCTTTGTGTGAAGCTAGGGCACAGCCTTTATAGATGCATGTGTGCCGCGCCTCTACCTCTCCCAAGCCACAAAGACCAATCAGTATGCATATGCACTCTTATGACACCGCCACCCTCCCTGTGTACAGGCTGTCTGAGAAGTATACACAAAGCCCAGCTGTCACTGTGCCCCAGACGTTGACTGGAGTCAAGCTGCAAACACCAGAGTTATAAGCACAGAGAAATGCCCACTTTCTAAAAGTGACATTTCTACAACAGTAATAAAAAAATCCACCTACACCAGTATGCAGCATTTCTCACTACCATTTCAACCAGACTAAACATGCCTACACCACTCCTCATAAATCAGACAATACCACTTAAACATATGTTAGGTAATTTCTACTGCAATCCTATGAGAGGAGCAGCGCTCACAGTAGTGAGAAACTAAATAGGCGCTTTGTCACTACTAGGACATGTAGAACACAAAGACATATGTCCTACCTTTTACATACACAGCACCTAACTAGGGCCTACTTTAGAGGTGACTTATATGTAGTAAAAAGGGAGTCCCAGGCCTGGAAAGTAAATTTAGATGCCAGATCCCTGTGGTAGTAACTGTGCACTTAGGCCCTGCAGTGGCAGGCCCAAGATGGTTTGGAAAGGCTACTTCTTTGGATGGCAAAGCTGCGCTGCAGGCCCACTAGTAGCATTTAATTTACAGGCCTTGTGTATAAGGCATACCACTGTACAAGGGACTTATAGGTAAATTGAATGTGCAAAACAGGTGTAGGCCAATCATACCAAGTTTAGCAGGGACAGCACATACACTTTAGCACTAATCAGCAGTGATAAAGTGCTCAGAGTCCTAAACCCAGCAAAAAGAGGTCAGAAAAATAGGAGGAAGGCAAAACGTTTGGGGATGACCCTGTAAAAAGGGTCAGGTCCGATAGTTGTATATTTCCAAGACTACACACATACAAATGTTTTTTGTGGGTGAAAGTATAGATGTGTACATTTTGAGATGTGGAGTAGCCACGCAGAATTTATTTTACACTTTTACAATTGGTTTTCCCTTTATGGTGAACATATGTTCCCTATAGAGACACCTGTTCTACCTTACCCCACCAGTATTGGAGATTTTCCTTCCTCTTCCCACTATGAAAACGGTTTATAATTGGGGCTTTAAGTGGACCTGTATCTCGGAGGCTCATACCTCGTAGGGATTGAGTAGGTATTGAAATGGTCCCTCTCAGGCCCTTTATTCATGTCCTTAAGTTTATTGACAAAAACACTGATCTATTTCTGAACATGTAAACAACGTTAAAGTAATCAATGTCAGCGACTTGGTTCCTGTTTATATTTCACGTTTTACTTAATCTTGTTTAATACACATTGTCACAATGTCAGGATTGAAACATTTTCAATATTATTTACAACAAAATAATTGTTGTTACACATTTATCTTATATCGCTCAAACAACCGTTGACAAATCCAATAGTCTTTGCTGGCTTTAATTGTATGTAAGTTGTTGTGTTATATACCTGGATGCAATAACAAAAAGCTGATAGAGTAACCAAAATACCGGTCCAGTGGCACACTATGGGAATTACTACAATTCAATTGTCATGTTTAAGCCACACCCTTATTTACATAAGCATGCCCCTTTTAGAGACACTCTTCTTTTTCATCCCACTAAAAACTCTGATTGCAATATCGTTTTCAGAATAGAAAACCACTGGCAAATTGAGAATACGCAAAAACGTGTGAGTGTTTGGGTGTTTGAGGCCTTTTTCAAGAGTCCACACCATAACACCCACAAACCAGTCGCTGCGAGAACATCGACAGCATGGAAATTTCTCCGGGTTGGTGACATTTTCTATTTGAGCTTGTCTCTTTAGGTGTTCAAAATTGCAATTGCAATCTGTGTATCAGGTATATAGATTTGCAAGGTAAATGAAATATTTCCCCTCACACGTACCACTCAAGTCCACAAATAAAAATGTGAATCAGACTCGCTCTTATCTATGTATCTGGACTAAGCTCGTCAGCTATCGTGTCCAAAGCAGATGTTTTATTTGCAGATTCATTTTGCAGAACTGATTCGCGTGTTTCAAGTCTCCGACCGCAGTTCATTTTCCCAGGACGGCTATTTTTCTGGGCTCTACTCTTTCTGCTCATTTGGAATTCCTTCTGTGGAGTGCACGCCTGCCTTCCAGTAGAGCATAAGTGTCAGGTTTTCCCGAGTCTCTGCCAAGGCAGTATAATATTCACATGGTTCAAGTTTAAGATTTTGCAGCTGTGTAGTTTTAATATAATCAGACGCGGGTGTTATGCATCGGTTTTCGCCAAAAAACAACTACATTTATCGACACTTAGGATGTTTTTGTGAGAGCTGCACGTTCCAAGTTGGCTGGAGCCAACTCACTTTTGTCAAAAGAGTTTGTGTCTCCCAAACAAATAGTGTTTCAAATAGACTGTAGTCCAAAGTGAGCTTTGTATTTGTAGGTTTGCACTTAGCACGGAGTCCCCGGGTTTTACAGCATGATGTAAAAACAGTTTTATGCATAGCAAATTCTGCACTAGATATGAACAGCGCACCAGAACGCTCAATACTAGGAATGCACATTTGATGCTGCTAGTGCCACATCTAGACAATGCAGTGGCTAAGATTGTATTTACATCACAACTACATTATTCAGAAATCATTTTAGGTAAAAAATATTTAATTCTCGACCGGGTGTTGGTACATTTTTTCACTTAGTGTTAGCTCAAACTGCAGTAATTATTACACTTTTTATGTTCTGTAATTTAGGGTATCCCTCTTTGATTAATATAGTGAGTAGATGAGGTAACGAGGTGCATTTTTTTTTACTTCAGAAGTGTTGTCTACAGTTAAAAACAAGCACTGTCAAAGCCAATAGGTCTGACCTTACAAAATATGCAGTTTATTTCTTCTTCGCAAATCTATGCAAAAAATGGACGAACACATAAAAATTATAAAAAATAAAAATGAAAGAATACAGGAATAAAGGAGTGACAGCACAGGCACACCAGCCCTGGAAATAGAATGCACTTCTGCTCCTTTTCATGTTCTCTGTGGATGGGAATGATGTGCTGCCATATATCTTTAGGATCTGGATGAGAATTGCTGCGGCATGTAGAATGCCTTTATGGGGTGCCTGTGTGAGTAGTTTGGGAGGTTATGGAATAGGGTGTTACCACCACCCAACTCAAGAGCACATGGCTTGAAAAGCAGTTCCAGTGTCACTTTCTGGAAGAAACAGTTTCACTTTTTTAGAAGAGAGAGCTAGCCGTACGCTGTCATTGTTTTTTTTTTTGCCAGTGTGTTCCTTGAGGGTGAGGTTGTTGACCAGGATGAATCCAAGTCACCACACTGGGTGAAAGGTGGAGTTCAATTCCGTCAAGGTTCATGTCATTGAGTCATGTTTGTACTGTATCTTGTTTGTTGTTCTTGGCAAGTAACCGGAATTTAGTTTTAGTTGGGCTGAGCTTCAGGAAGGCGCTGGACATTCAGGTGTAGATGATGTGTGGACAGGATTTTAGGCAAAGGATGCCCAAATTAGGAGGCTTTCAAATAGAGTCGTTTATCATCAGCATATTGGTGAATAGTGATGCTATTTTCTGTGAGTAGAGCACCAAGCTGCTCCTTGGAGAGGTTCAAGATGATAGGGGATAGTCTGTAATCCTGGGGGACGCTGCAGGTAATAGGGATCTTTTGGGACCTTCAGGTACCCATATGAACAAGCTGGTGTTGTTTGGAAAGGCAGGAGGAGAACCAATGACGGAGTTGTCTGTGAATTCCATTTGAGAATCCAGGACCAGCTCTAGGACAATGCAACTAGTGAAGCCACACCTGGCGCTGACCTCTGGGGTGGAGGTAAGGGTTTATGGGGCTGAGTGCAGGCACTGTGTTTAAAAATAACATGGTTTGAAAATCACAGCTGCAGAGTTCTTTGTGTGTTCAGCAGTTTTCAGGCAGCAATAAAAATATCAAGATAACTCTGGTGATTAATGTTCCCACTAGAGAGAGATCTAAGATGTGTCTAGTAGCAGTTTCCACTCATGATAAAGTAACACAGGGGGTTAATGTGCCTGCTCCAAAGAACGTGTGTCATGCAAATCACTGAACTGTGTTTTATGTGGATCACTCCGGCTACTGCTTTTGTCACAGAAATCCTTGTCAGTTGCAGTTCATAAGTTACAACCCTAAGAAGTGGCTTAGTTATGTCAGTATTGCCGAGTGGTAGTAAACACAAATTTGACCTTTGCACTGTAGTAGCAAATGAGGGGTTCACTAGTGTAGTTGCTCTAAATATCATGAAGTATTGGGCAAAATATATTTTTGTTCTCCTGGGTGAATACATATGTACACACACACACTCCAGGCCATTTCCATCAGTACTAAGTGACCATGAGTTTGCCTTTTTGCTGGCCACATACTAATGCCGGACTCCATGCAATGTACCTTTCCATGCTTTTCCTGTATACAGACTACATGACTTCTCCCACCTATTGCACTTATTATAGGGCAGTTGTCATTGTTCTGTGGCATCAGACTGCCTGGAACACATTCTCATATTGGTTTGTTGATATTTTTTTAAAATACGTTTCGTTTAATTTGTGTAGTGAATGTTTCTGTTTCCTGGGGAATGTGTCGCCATCATACACTTCAAAATGGGTATGAAATATGTATCGCTTGTTTGGGAGCAGTGTACCCCTACAGTTTTCTTTAATGAAACTGGTGCTTGGACAGTAGTAACTTTTGATTTTACTATTGTAAATCTGTACTTTATTAGAACCTTCTTGAGGTTAATGGCACTACTGTACGTCATTGGGGATGTTTGAGGAGCTACCGAAACATGGCCACATTACTTTTAGGCATTTCTGTCTTGATTCATAAATTTCACTTCTGACAGTGGTGCAACTTGAGATGTTCCTAAACTACCAGGTGCTGCGAAAGGATCCTCCATGTCGGGTTGCTCAAGCTGATGAAGGCAGTGGCAAGAGCACCATGCAGCAGCGTTATTCCAAAAGAGAAACAAACATCTGCCTTTTGATTCTTTATGGATATTATGGAGGAGCATCGTCATACTTGCTGGTTTTCTATTCCCATGAATGCTAGTTAAACCACTAAGTGCATTCTTCAACAATGAAAGACCTTGGCCCTCATTACGACCCTGGCGGTTGGCGGAGAAGTGGCAGTCTTACCGACTTTGTAATTACTAATGGGTAAGGTAAGTAAAGTAGAATTAAAAATTTATTACCAGGTTGCTGGTGCATAAGGAATTGTTTGATGCATTTCGGGTTATTTTTATAGTAACATAAATGTGTATATTTGAGTTTGATCTTGATCTCCTTCTGGAAAGCATGTAAGATGCCTCAACAAGACTTAAGACCCAGATGAAGGGAAATGTGAAATTAGATAACATAAGCACTAATGCATAGTTCAGTGTTGACATGTTGTTGCTTTTCTTCCTGTGGCATAACTCCACTGATATGATCTTGCACATGCTGTGGACTACTGTCACGTCAGGCCACAGTGAGTTTTCTGTCACTATATTGTGGTTGAAATACCGATCTGTAAACATGTTGAATCCATAATATCGACTACCACTATACTGTCAAATCAAGTATATTTAGATACACATACATTTACTACTTTTACCTCCACAACTGCTCATCTTAATGACGTAGTGGTATTTGATATTGGCAGTGCAACAGTTTTGTTGGCCAGTATTACAACCACTATATGGTGGTATAACTTTACCACATTACTGAAATGTTTAGTGCCTTACAGATGCTTGTTCATATCTTAACAGACTGTTTCTATTCGAGTCCCCCAAAGCTCAATTATTGTGCCCATACTTTTCCTCTTGGGTATAGAGTTCCTGATTCATATGGGGAATGAAGGTTTGCTATCTCCATGCATCAGTATGTGAATTACATATTTCTAGTTCTGTCTGCCCAGGTAGTGCTTTATGGTGTACATTCACTGCCTGTGCAGCCAGAAGATAATCATTTCACCTCATGTTTTAGGTCTCACAGACGACTTTGTTTGTCTGTTCTCAAAGGTAGTATTGTATAGAATATCTATACTTAGAATGGGTTTTGATTCAGACCATTGCTCATTATTGGTTTGCTTTTTTGTCAATCTCTTGTGCTTGCTTCTCATTCTATGACTTTCCATCCCCTTCTTGTGCTTTTCTCTTCTCTGGAGCATAGCTGTTTTACAGCATGCCTGAATGAAATATTTGTATACCTCCATTGCTCACTATTAGGGAACTATATTTTTCCTTCAATATTCCATATAAGTGAAAGTGTTTTTCTGTCCTCTTTGTGTGCTTGTTTTTATTCATTTTTGCCCCCTTTCTGCTGTACGTGTTGTTTCCCCCACTTCATTTATTGCTCTTCCACTTCTCCTTGCTCTTCTGTTTCATTTAGTCCCCCATAAGTTCTTCTGTTGATCTGCTACCCATCCCTGTTCCAGTGTTGCTTTTTGTCCTCTCATAGGCACAGCTCTTTGCTGTTATGCTCCTCCCCACTTGCTTTGTTGCCCCTGTTCCCCTCCCCACTCCTCACTTGCTCCCACCTCCCCCCGCTACCGATCACTCCTTTATTTTTGTGGTCCTGTGCTGTCTGTTTTGTAATTAAATTTATCATACAAATATGGAAATAGGCCATCTTGGTATAGTAAATTCAGTTTTACAAAACAAATACAAAATGGTTGCTGGTGCTGTAGTGTAGCCATTTTTAATGTAGCTTTTTGCGCGTTTGCTTAAAGTATTAGGCCTCTGTGCACTTTGCCCTAGATGCATTTTATTTAGCCTCGCACTGTTATTTTACAATAACCAGTTTCACGGTCTTGTTTTATTTTCTTCTATCACACTGTTTAACTTACTTCAGCACTGAAGTTCTCAAACAATACATTCTGGGACGTTTCTTAGAACACCGGTGTGTTAGTTATAAAAACACTTCCTAGTCCTGACACACGTAAGAGGGAGATTCCGACCAGGAACCCACAACTAGACGCTGACTGCCCTGTTGCAGATGCTGATCCCGATCACAGGCATTTGCTCAGGTATGAGGGTCGATGTCCTCCCGGGGGAACCTGAAAGGCAGGCTTAGAGCTTAACATGCTGTGCTCAAAATAGAACTTCGAAAAGAGAACGTAATCTAGTTGCACTACGATAGCGTAATTCTTATGCTTCACTCTCCTCGTTACTATTTAAATCCTACTGTGTTGTATGGTTCTGGTTATTGCGGCTCACGCCTTGTTATCTAAAATGCAGTTGTTTTATTAAACCAATCTTTAAAACTTAAACTGCCTTTGTCATTTATATATGAGACCACACTGTGTATGAGAGAACTGGTTGGGATCTGAGTGACCGCGACTTCCCTGGGAAGCATTAAGATGTCATGCGCTCGGCTGCCCAATTTTCTCTTCCCTTTGGGAGAGATAAGGCACTGCTAGTTAGCCGGAGCTCAACCCGGATTTGGGGTGACAAGGGTCCTTCGCCGTGGGTTATACTTAGTCCCCCACACTGTGAACGATCTTGCCTCCCAAAAATCCAGTAGTCTCATTAGGATAATGAGAGCCTACGCGACATGGCACCGCCAACGATTGGTCTGGCTCTAATTTCCGGGTCCAGCAGTCTCTCTCGGTCTCATATATTATAATGATCCCTCGGTTCCTTTAACGGAGACGTCCGTGGCACTGAGGACTTCCACCACCGCGATATAGGTAACCCTAAATATAGCGGATGGTTGTTCAAGCTTGAACCTTAAAAGGAAAAACCCCGTTTTGGTGTGCCTTCTCTGAACCAACGTTGTTTTTCTAATGGCGAATCCCCAAGTAATACAAATAGCTCTTAATATGAGACAGCCGCTCACAGCACATTTGCTTGCACATGGTCTTACGAACCAGGGTGGTCCAGTCACGTTTGTGGTGGCAGCCCATGCAGCCTATAGAACAGAACTTTTCTATTCATGGGTCACGTTTCCAGCAGTTGATGGGAATACAAATACATTTCACACATGTACGGTTGCGAACGCGCCTGGCCAGTACAGGGCGTACGCTCACCTAGAGATACCTCTATCTTATCAAGAACATAATAATTGGCTTGATGGCGCCCTACCCCATACAATATTGCCAGTGAGGTTAGGTCCACTGAGTAATGATGGTCCGACCTGGCCTTTATTGGCCACATATACACCACATCCTGCGGTCGCAAATATGCCGGTGGCTGAAGTTCGTCGTTTATATACAGACTTAACGGCTACATATAGACGCTTAGTACAATTTGTGATGCAGACACTAAATACAAACCCAGTGCGTGCTGCTCCAGCACAACCACATGCAGTAGCCCCAGGTATAAACCTGGTGACTGTATACTCTATCATGGGTAAGGTTCCAGCAAAACAAGAGGAGACTCCATTTTGGCTGGCACAGAAAATTAATACCCTGGAGGCGATATTTCCCCATACGGGACCTCAGGACAAACATAGAATATTAACTATGTGTTTACCATTTGGCATGGTTCCCACAGTGGAACATTGTAATACATGGGGCACGGTGTTTGCCGCGCTCTATACAACGGCACATGGTACACCGACCTTGGCCAACCTACCGGAAGTGCTTAAACAGATTCAGGATGAATACGGGGCTGCCCCAGCCTTAGATTTAGGAATGCAACTGATGGGCAACTTTGCCACGGTTTCTTCAATAATACTAAGTAATCTTAAAGGGGAGGCAGTTGCAGTTGCAGTTGCGGTGCGTATGCATCTTCGTGACGTCCCACAACTAGATCAGGAGCGGGAACTGCCTAAAATAATAGCAGAAACATATTCCAGTATCGGTCGAGATAGCCTAGGGGCTAGACCGCAAAAACCACAGTTTCAAGGAAAAATTAGTAAAGACAATGGTAAACAGCAACATGAGGGTAATAAGAAGCACTGGGAGAAAAAACAACAGACACCTAAAAAAGAAAGGGGAGAATCTCCGCGTACGGAGACCCCGCAGAATAGGTATAATCTCAGAAATAGGGATAATTTGAAGACGCCTGATAGATATCAATACACTGATACACGCCAATCTCGTTCCTTTCAGGACTCATCGGAAAAGAGAAATGAGAGAGGTGGGCGGTCAGAGTGGAGAACAGAGTACATGAAACCAAGACAGGAATCACAACGCTCTTCGGAGGTTTCTGTCAAGAAGGAAGAGAAACCGATACAACAAAAACAACAGTTTAAAAAGAAAAAGGTGGCGGCAGTCTCAGTTAGACATGCCACACAGGAAGAGAGTTCTCTTGAAGAACAAGATTTGGGCACTAGCACTGCTAGACAGCGCGGCAGAGGTCACAATAGTTCGCCGGAATCTTCTAGAGCATCTGGAGGTGAAAGCAACTGATGACTTCATACAAGTCGAAACAGCAGATATGCGTGTCTCTGAAGCCGATAGGGTGTATACAGTGACTTTACAATTGGAAGGAGACATTGAACGCACTATAAACGCAATCTTTTGGGATCGTGTAGTCAAGATATATGACATTTTGCTGGCTGAACAGGATTGGCCGCCTGACTTTGTTCGCACCTGCCCAGTTGGGGAGGAGGTTATTAAACCTTCGTTCTCACCACTTGTTCCAGGGGAACTCGGAGAGTCCTATTGCATCAAGTGGGCTCTCGCACAAGCACCTGCCTTATATAGAAATCACGTAGGGTGGGATAGGGATTCTCCATATCATGTAATTCCGATTAAAGGTGAACCTCAGCCACAACCGCAGTATCCAATAAAACATGAAGCAAGGGCACCGGTGAGAGAAATACTTACAGAACTGGAATACCAGGGGGTAATTGAACCCTGTGTCTCACCGATGAATAATCCCTTATTCCCTGTAGCTAAACCGGACCATTCATATAGAATAGTCTTAGACTACAGACATTTGAACGGACATACACGTACATATGCTATACAAAATTCACATAGCGCCGCACTGATGAACAACATTGTGCGGAAAAAATATAAGACGACTTTGGACATCTCGAATGGATTCTTCTGCCAGAATATAGCACCCGAAAGCAGGGATTTGACAAGCTTTAGTGCGGTAGGCTCCCAGAAAAAATTCTGTAGTTTGCCTCAGGTGTATAAGAATAGCCCGGGACTGTTTGCGGCTCGTGTGACTGCAATTTTGCATGAGTTGTCATATGTAGACGATATATATCTCACGGATGGCGAGTTACTACAACATTTAAGACGGGTAGCCCACATTGTTGTAGGGTTTGCCGTAGTAGGCTACAAATTGAACTTCAAAAAATCTAAAATTGCCTTCCTCAGCGTCATATTCCTGGGATATGAGCTGTTGAATGAAGGTAAGAGCCTAGCACCACAATTTTTAGAAAAATGTGCACAGTTGCAACCACCTAATACGATTAAGAAACTCCAATCATTGTTGGGTTTTCTCAGTTTTGGCAGAACATACATTCCTGATTATGCTACGCGCATAAAACCTTTATACGAATTAATCCGTCCTTATTTTTCAAGCAAATTCTGGACAATTGAACATACACATACTCTTTGGGAGTTACAAGCAGATCTACTAGCTGCAAAACATTTACATACACTGGACAATAAGACGCATTTGGTCATCAGGGTGATAGCTGGGGCCATTGGGTTTACGTATGTCACATTCAATGAAGGTGAGACAGTCCTGATTGGATACAAGTCCCACTTGTATTCAGCGGCTGAACAACGATTCGCACCAACAGAGAAAATTCTCACTGCTGTACAGATGGCTGCTATTAAGGAACAACCTCTTGCCCAGGGTAAACGCATTATAGTCGTTTCCCCTATTCCGGCCCTGGAGGCTGTTACAAAAGCGAGCGTTCCTAATGCAAAAGCACTACACCCGCGATGGATACAATGGGCTACGTCTTTAACGGCCACTGATGTAGATTACATTTTTGACCCAAAGTTACAAACTCAGGAATTTCTGCAATATGAAGTTGAATATCCAGTTCCCGCTGACACATTGCCTATTGATCAATATCAAGTAGTCATGTACACCAATGGTTCTGCGCAACCGGCGGTGGGGACAAAACACCAATATTCTGCTGCATGTGCCGTAGTGAGCGGCCATATGGAGGGGGAGAAATTCTGCCCCCAACATACTTATACACAGACATTAGGGGATTGTACGGCACAGTTGGCTGAGCTGAAGGCTCTGCTGATGGCATTAGAACATACGGATCCGACTGAGTTCACACTGATTGTTTGTGATTCATATTATTGCGTCCAGTCTTTTAATGAATATCTACATTACTGGCGCTTGAATGGGTACAGAGATTCGAAAGGCAACACCATAAAGCACAGACTACTGTGGGGGAAGGTAGCAGACTTGAAAGAGACTCTACCGAAAGTCCATGTTGTACATACACTTGGACACCAGCGCGTTGGAATACACGTTGCTGGGAATACTTTGGCTGATGAAGCCGCAAAGTCGGCAGTGGCGGTTGCCACTGTGGCCGCAGTGACTCGTTCGAGTTCCAAACCAGACACAGACATTATGGCTGCCATACAGGCTACAGTTGATGGCACGCCCTATCCTAAGGGATTTCCTAATAAATATCAATACTTCATGGGAAGTATGCTCAACGCTGAGGTTAAAATAGCTAGTGTGGGCATACGCGAGATCCCCAATAAAGTAGTAAGACCACAATTGATAAATGCAGCGCATGAGGGAGTGGCATCTGCACATGCTGCCGTGGCCGCCACAATTTCGCTATTACAGGCCTGTTACTGGTGGCCTGGTCTCTATGAAGAGACTAAGCAGTATGTCCTTTGTTGTGACATCTGTCAACAAATTAAAGTTTCAACTGCCAAGCGCCCACCGCAGACACCCCTCTTAATATCAAACAGACCATTACAATGTGTGTACTTGGATAATTGCGGTCCGCTAACACCGGATAGTGCATACAAATATATACTAGTAGCTGTTGATTCTTGCTCCAGATTTGTGTGGGTGTGGCTACAGCGCTCGGCTGACGCTCGAACTGTTATTAAAGATTTGCGTGTCTTTGACGGTACATATGCAGTTGCGGCATTCCATTCGGACCAGGGCCCTGCTTTTGCCTAAAGGGCATTCAGGGACACCATGGCTTCGTTGGGGGTCCAGCTCCAGTTCTCGTCTCCATTTCATCCTGAGGGAAATTTTGTCATGGAGCGATTAAACCGTGATTTAAAGCAATCCTTAACAGCAAGAGTCTTAGGTACGGGTCGTAGTTGGCTAACCCACCTGTATGGAGTTCAGAGAGCACTAAATAACTTGCCTAGAAGGTCCCTGGGGAGTCGTACTTCATATGAGTGCCTGTTCGGAACACAAATGTTTGTTCCGGATCTTGATGGTCCTGGTGTGGAGGCAGCGGAAACGCCTTTTGACATAAATGATCGTGTCACTGTTTTGCAGGAATTACAACAGTTTCGTGAAGATAACTCTTCTAAAAGTGCTGCCTCCACAGGAATTAAGGATGTGCCAGTAATACCTACTGGTTGGATTCCCAGAGTTGGGGATCTTGTGCGTGAAAAGGTTGCAGTGAAAAAATAATTTGGCCCTTCCTATCGAGCACCAGTCCCTGTGTTGGGGATACACGGAACGAGGACTGTTATTTTACCACCGTTGCCGGGTGCCAAAGAAAATCGCTTTGTTTCTATTGACAATGCCAAGTTACAACATGTGGCCGATACTGCACAGCAGACCAAGAGGGAACATCCACTAGTTCCCGAATCCCTCTCACTACTGGAGAAGATGTTCCACTCCAAGTTATCTATACCAACACTGTCGCCTCTCCGAGCTTGGGGAGGGTGGATGATGATCTCGCTTTAGTTCCACTGACAACAACTAACTTAGAAACATTTGATCGAGTCACCATGACTACTGATGTTGCGGATGGTGCTATCTACAGTGTACCACCGCGAGAAACACGAACACCTCCATTGAATACGGCGACACCTTTTGCGCGAACTGCCTCTGGGTGCTTTGCCAACAACAACGATGGTCTATCGGACTCGTTTGCCTCTTCAACTACTGACCCAGGTCCACGTAAGCTGATGTGTTGGCTTAAAGATACGTATTTTGTTTTTCCTTGGAACTATCTGTGGCTCTTATTGACTATGTCAGCATTTTTTCTCTGGATAGGGTTTGTCGTTACCTTTTTTCTGTTGATACATGGTCATTTTCTTCCTGGGAGATCAGCGGTTGAACAGGTGGAGGAGGCGTTGAAGCCACATTTTTCATCACATAAGGTTCGAAGAGACTTGTCCTTTGTGAACATTTCTGCAGTGCCAATTCCAGATGGGATTGTGTGGGATAAAGTAATGTTTGATAAATACGGTCCCACTGAGATAATTCAAATACCGTATGTCCTAAAGTTATCTATGAATGATATCGTAATACCAGGCATTGTATCTGATTATTGGGATGTGAAGACAGTTGATTCCATGATGACTGAATTACAATATTATACTGTCTATGAAAATGAAGATGTTTACCAGTTTAAAGACAATTATGGTGACATGTTTTGCTATAATTATTATGGGCACCATTTTATACATAAAGCAAGTAGTCCAAAAACGATATTTGACTATATGCAATGGGAGCATTGCCCAACTCCCCCGCAAGGGAGTTCCAAAACTTATTCTGACAAATTTACATATTTTTCTGGGCATCATCAAATGAATGCTAAGTCATATTATTTTAAGTTAACTCCGTCTAAAGATAAGCAAATGTTGTTGACTAATATGAAATTCATATGCTCAGATTCCTTTGTTTCCCGACTGTCGATTGAGGGTTATGAATATTGGTCAAATAATGTTGATTTGAAAAGTGTTTGGGGAACAAAACATTGGCAGACAAAGGGTAGAGAAACATTGTTTAGAGCATGTCTCATACCAGTCCAAATGATTTTTTTAAATGAAACAGTACAACAGACTAGCTGTTTGGGCTTAGCAACGATTAGAGAATTGAACATGCCTAGTATACCTGTCCCTGCAAAAAGTAATAACTGGCAGAAATACATAAATGCCACTTTTAGTGAGCTTACAGACTGGGTCCAGAATGGTACATTTAACACTTCATTGACACGTCCGGGCGGGTGGGTATTGTGGCCTATAGACACCAACGGGTGTCATCAACATTTTGTCACCTCATTGGGGGGTTTCAGGGCGAGTCGGGCAGACCCTCGCTATATATCACCAGAACATGCTGACATAATTACTACATATAGTGTGGGAAAATTGTGCCAACAATGGTTAAAATCATCCTCACTAGATGCAGTCAAGACACATCTCACTCTCCTGTCTAATAACACTGACTTGCAAGATTTTTTGTCAGGCCCGAAGACGCCCCGTAGGAAGCGTTTCTTGTACGAAGTGTACAATGAAATATGGAAACTTTCCCAACAGGAGGTTGCAGCCCGGTTAAGGCAAATAGATCAGGAAAATTTGAAAAAGGCATTAGCTGTTGTGGATAATGGAATTCACACCTTGTCCGACCGAATATATACCATTAACAACATTGTTTCTTCTGCTATAGACATTATACGATCTGATATGTCTTCTTTATATCATGGACAAAGTCAGACTCGGTCCAGTATTCAGTTGGGTTGGACACTTCAGACATTGAAGGCGGGTCGCGTTCCATGGCAGCACATCAGTGCCAGGGAGATATTTTTTTCCATTAATTTAACGCGACAACAACAACTAATGGCTAAGAAGGAGGCGACTTATGTCATGCTCAACATTGAGAAATTAGAAAGATTGCCTTTTACCGTGCCCGAAAATACCGTCTGCTGAGTGGTTGATACACAGGGTTATTAATCTGCCTATTTCTACGTTACAATTCACTTCTTGTTTGAAACATGTTCCGGTAGGCAGATATGAGAAGTTGGGGGATAGTTATATCCATGAGGTGTGGGAGCTTCCCTTCTTGTACAAGTGTCTCAATGGCATGACTTCAGTCAGCCATTCGATGATTTGTAAGCAGGTGTCCTTGCATGGGGCATGTAATGCCTCGGTTGAGAACTTGGCTTGCTATCTGAAGGGAGTTCCGGTCCCCTTGATTAAACGCACGTTCCAGGTGCTTTCAAACGGCAGCTACGTCCTCCTCAATAGTGAAGACTGTTGTGGCATGCGCGCCGGAATAGTTTACGTTGTTTCAGTCGCCAAGGTCGTTACTTGCTGCAGGAATGTGTTGTTTCCCCCCACTAAATTAAGGGAGGTAGCAGGTATCTGGCCTCACATTGCTACTTCCAAGTTGAATTTCGACAAGTTAAGTAGACTAAAGGCTTTATTGTTTCAGAAGGATGTGGCCCTTACATCTGTACGCGAGACCTACGCACTTCAGGTGGGAAGGTCATCAGCAGAAATACAGTCCCTGTTAAATACACATTTTCCAAGCCACTTTGGTGAACTCGTGGGACGTATATTTAATGCATTCAGCACGGCTGGATTAGCAAATTTTTTCAAAGCCGTTGGTGTTGGTTTCGTTCACACTTTCTCTTCCATATTTGGTTTAATACCTTCGGCTATTCATTCAATTTTCGGAAGCATTTTGGGGGGATTTCCGATAACTTTGGCTTTATTAGCAAAAAAAACAAAAAACAAAAAAAACATACATGTGAAAACATTTATTAAACTCCTGTACAAAGAATGGATTTTATCTATACAGCAAGCATACATGAGGAAGGCAGCAGCACCCTGAAATGGCTTTAAAAAAACTGACCAAAGTGGGTCATTTATATAAAAAAAAGAAAAGTATCCAGCTGTTGTTTTTCCGCAATGGCTGTCCCGCCGCAACAAGGACAGATGTGGGCGCTCCCATCAGCGCAGCTGTGTCGTGAACGCATGATGCAGCACTTTGGAGCAACACTCCTGGAACATTTGGGGTGTGACTGGTCTCTGTCATTCAGACCGGTTTTGGATTGTGTGCAGCCTGTGTTTCGGTGCCGTTGGTGCTCTTTTGAACATGCACTAGACGTCTGTCTCTCACAGCAACGCCCCCCAGTGGATGATGCTGATCTGTTGATGTTCCCAATGAGGGCTCATTCCCAGACATGCGCGCTGCGGCTGTGTTTGCTTCGTGAGGCTGATTACGAGATACCCTTCCTGGAGGAAGTTGATATTAACTCGTTTACGGACTCTGTACGGGATGCTGCCTTGGGTGACTCTGGGGCTTTGGAACACACCTGCTCCTTGATAGTCTTTGGCGTGGATTTTCCGGTCTTGTCATCTGCCGAAGTGGAAAACCTCCTGCTTTCCATGACCACTGCTTGAATTGGATCTGGTCTAAATTTATATTGTCACATGAATTTGGCTCTTAACTACATGCTTATTTCTAAATTGAGGATTGATGTGCTTTGGTGTCCTCTTGACTTGTTGAAATTCAGTAGTATTTTAATTATTTTTTAGCTTAGGGCATTTTTTTTGTTTCAGCTTAAACCACTTTCTACCAACAAGGGGAGGGTGTAGTGTAGCCATTTGTAATGTAGCTTTTTGCACGTTTTCTTAAAATATTAGGCCTCTGTGCACTTTGCCCCAGATGCATTTTATTTAGCCTCGCACTGTTATTTTACAATAACCAGTTTCACGGTCTTGTTTTATTTTCTTCTATCACACTGTTTAGCTTACTTCAGCACTGAAGTTCTCAAACAATACATTCTTGCTTGCTCTGTGCTTCAGTCAAGGATACAGTCTGGTACATTGCTGATAGACGTTAGTCTTTAGGGTTCGTAGAAAGTACACATTCTTACGTAGGGACGTTTCTTAGAACACCGGCTTCCTAGTCCTGACACACGTAAGAGGGAGATTCCGACCAGGAACCCACAACTAGACGCTGACTGCCCTGTTGCAGATGCTGATCCCGATCACAGGCCTTTGCTCAGGTATGAGGGTCGATGTCCTCCCGGGGAAACCTGAAAGGCAGGCTTAGAGCTTAACATGCTGTGCTCAAATTAGAACTTAGAAGAGAGAACGTAATCTAGTTGCACGATGATAGCGTTATTCTTATGCTTCACTCTCCTCGTTACTATTTCAATCCTACTGTGTTGTATGGTTCTGGTTATTGCGGCTCACGCCTTGTTATCTAAAATGCAGTTGTTTTATTAAACCAATCTTTAAAACTCAAACTGCCTTTGTCATTTATATATGAGACCGCACTGTGTGTGAGAGAACTGGTTGGGATCTGAGTGACCACGACTTCCCTGGGAAGCACTAAGATGTCATGCGCTCGGCTGCCCAATTTTCTCTTCCCCTTGGGAGAGATAAGGCACTGCTAGTTAGCCGGAGCTCATCCGGATTTGGGGGTGACAAGGGTCCTTCGCCGTGGGTTAGACTTAGTCCCCCAGACTGTGAACGATCTTGCCTCCCAAAAATACAGTAGTGTCATTAGGATAATGAGAGCCTACGCAACAGTGCGTTACGATAACTAACCATACATCGTCATGCCACAACACATTTGCATGCGCCTGTGGCAATCTTGGAATTATGTTTTTTACAGAGAACGTATTTCAAAATGGCCACTCATTTAAAGGAGAACATGATACTCTTGATTGGGCTATTTTCATAAAGGCTAAATGTTACAAGATGTCCTCCCATGCATGCGCTTGGGGAATAGGGGACCAGCAAAAAAGTCTGCTTTATTGAAATAAGTGCACATCACATCATTTACCTGGCCTCACGCCTTACAAAACTAAAACCTCACTACACACTGGATTAGCTAATTATCCCTCTCCCCCCTCTCCTACAAATGTCCCTTCCCCCGCAACTTAAACTGCAAAGCTGTACCCCCTGCTTTGGGTTGAAGTTCCTCCTTTGAGGCTTTCATCCTCCCATCCCACTTAACTGTAACTATTAAACCTGTAACTAATTAAACGTGTTACTGCATCCTTAAACTGTGTGCCTTGCCCAGGCGTGCTCCTGCCTACTCGTTCCCTTTCCATTTGGATTGCCACTGCCAACAATAAACTTGACTAACCCATG
Source organism: Pleurodeles waltl (assembly GCF_031143425.1). Classification (NCBI taxonomy): domain Eukaryota; kingdom Metazoa; phylum Chordata; class Amphibia; order Caudata; family Salamandridae; genus Pleurodeles; species Pleurodeles waltl. Next base: position 227,251,293 of record NC_090451.1, read on the forward strand.
CCAACTTCTCTGCGAAAACCGCCACCCAGAAAAAGTGAAGCTTTGCTTCCCCTTTTTCTGTCCTCCTCCTTAATCTCACTGTCACCTATCTGAAGGACGTAAGGAGCCTGTAACTTTCTTTACCTACAAATAACCTTCCCTAGGTATGTGCAACGTCTGAGCCACCACATTCCGAATGTGCAAAAGGTACAAGTCCATCCCAATAAATGGCAGATGTACTCCATCCCCCCCAAAAAAACTCAACTGCATCATATGACAAATCATTGTGTTCTATTCTTCCTACCTTGATCCTCCTACAAAAAGTCCTCATCTCCGTATTTATCGTCCATCTAGTCTTTTCTATGGCGGCTGGTTTGACGTCCCTCTTTACTCTCTTTGCTACCCCATTTTCAACCACTAAATCATTTTCTCCAAATTGTGTTAGAAACAGATCAGTACATTGTCCCCAGATCATTAGTCTGTTTAAACACTGGATTAGTTCCCTCCATATCATGCCTCCTTTCCCATGCCATTGAAAATTAAGTAACGCTGAGTGAAGTCCCATGTTGGCACCGTGGTTACTCCCTTTCGCCTGTCTTTCTGCCCATTTAACAAACAAATGTCCCACAATCCAAACCCAAAGAGCTGGCACATCCGGGACAGGCACAGCACCTGAAAAACACAAAATAAATGTAAGTCAGCCTTCCTTGCTGACACTCTTTCTTTCCCCGTATGTAATGCTGAAAGCAGTTGGATGTCCACCTCCTTAATCTCTTAATGCTCCCACCCCCTTTGTGCTGCTTCTGTTGCTACCCCAATCCTAAAGGAATGCGTGCCGTAGCATGCTGCCTCAACCCGATACTCGACAACACCCTCCTTAAAACAGCTAACAGCTGATACGCTGTTACCGTGCACCCAGAAAAGTGCAAGAAAACTTCACCCTTCACTGCTGTCCTCCTTGCCCTGAGCCGGCCTACCCACCTTACTGGGCACACTGCTTTTGGGGGGTAAGAGCGCAATACAACCTCCCTGCCCTTTCCCCTCGGGTCTATCTTTGACTTACGCACCCATACCTTCACACCCTTTTGCTCTAGACACTTCCTCCCATCTTATGCCTTTGTCCTTCTTATTGCCCAACAATTCTGGCACCCGAAACGCACCACAAAACATCCACACCATCAATGTGGAGAATAAAATCATCTCATCCTCATCATGACATGTCATAGGCAGACGTCTCAGTACTGCACAAAATAACTCCCATGTCAGTGGTTTTCGTCTAGGACCTCGGTACCCCTGTCCCTCAGCCCACCCCTCAAATGTGCGTGCTCCGAGTTCACCCACTGATGGGGGGTATCCCCAAAATAGCTTTCCCACAAATGCAATACCAGCCAGTTTCCCAGCAATGGCCACTCGAGACTCACCCTACTCAATGAACGTGAAGATAAACTGAACTGCATCCTCCGCTCTGTCCCACAACCGCCTACTCCATTGAGCCCCACTCTCCAAAAACGTCTGCCATGCCTGATTGTACTCTTGTCTTGTCGACCCCCCAAGGAATCTAGGACTAGTTATAGCATCCTCTGTTTCCGCCCATCCATAGCTCAAGTGGCATCCTGCTCCTGACCTTCTCTGTGGCCGTGTCCAACACTCTGAACCTCTCCCACTGTGAACGAGACAAAGCATCTGCAATGTCATTGTCCACACCTCCTATGTGCCGTACCCTAAATGTAATGTCGTATTTCAGGCATTACCGTACAAATATTCTCAGTAAAATTCAATACCTGCAGATCCCTGGCAGATTGTCTATTGACTATGTTTACCACTGCCACATTGTCAGTATGAAACAGCACCTTCTTATGTGATAGTTGATGTCCCCACAATGTCACCGCTACTATCAAAGGATAGATTTCTAGAAAGGCAAAACTCCTGCCCCCTCGCTTCCATGCCCTGGGCCACTCTTCTGCACATGGTTGACCTTGCCAATAGAGTCCAGAACCTGTACCCCCAGCCGCATCTGAGTACACTTGCTTGTCCCAGGTGAGTTCCATCAAAGAAAATAGTGGTATTCCATTGAAAGATTCTGAAAAGACCACCCACATTCGTAAATCCTGCCTAGTTCCTGGTGACAGTTGAATAAGGTGATGTGGCAAGGCCTTGCCCCACAGTGCCAACCCCAGCTTCCCACAAAATGTCCTCCCAGCTCTGACCACCCGACACACAAAATTGAGATGCCCTAGTAGTACTTGAACTTCTTTTGCTGTCATCTTGTCCTTGCTCAACATGAAGACCAGTAGCAACTGCATTGTCAGTTTTTTCTCCATCGGTAAACAAGCTTCCACGGAATCAATTTCAATGCCCAGGAAGGACAGCACCGTGCTCGGTCTTACTGTCTTCTCTGGTGCTAACGTGACTCCCATATCCCCCATGATGTCTTGGAAGTTAACCAACATGACTTTACATTCGGTCGTCCCTGTCTTCCCCACAAAGAAAAAGTCATCCAGATAGTGCGTCACTTGTGTCTGTCCCATTGCCCATGTGAAGGCCCACTGTAGGAATGTGCTAAAACGCTCAAACAAAGCACAAGCTATAGAGCATCCCATCGGAAGAGCCTTATCCACATACCACTGACCTTTAAGTTGTATACCGAGCAACTGAAAATCTTCCGGATGTTCTAGCAAGAGTCGAAAAGCAGACTCAATGTCACTTTATCCCATCAAGGTGCCGCTTCTCACACATTCCACTAAGTCAATGCCACGTCAATCGACGAATACTTGACCGACGATCACTCCTCTGCAATACAGTCATTGACAAGAGAGTTGCTGAATCAGGTGAATTTCCCTTTCTATTTTTTAGGTACCAACCCTATGGGGGATACTATCAAGTCTGACATTGGCCAATCATCAAATGGGCCCACCATCTGACTTTCCCTGACATCCTTCATTAGTTTTTCCCGTACAGCCTCCTTCAAGGGTTCTACTGATTTCAAATTATTAGCCCACCTCCTTGTTCTGGGCCCCTCATATCCCAAGTGAAAACCCCACATGAGCCCTTCTTCCAAAATCCTACTGTCCTCAGTTCTGTCATAGTGAGCTAGCCAGGCCCTCAATCTGTCTAATTTAATGGGCGTAAGCATTTTTTCTTGCAGTCCCCTGTCTCCCACAACTTCCTCGGAAGCCCGAAGGCTGCTGAGCCTGCTGATGCATGGCTGAACCCTGTGCTGGTGCCCAGTTTCCCGCCACTGTGGATGAGTGTCTCCCGGCACCGTAGCAGCGCACCAAGGCATGTCTCCCAGCGCATTTAGAGCATTTTTGCCAAAACGTGCAGTATTCCCTCATGCAGAGACCTTTATTAAAGTCCCACCAGCCCCCCCTTGTCCATTCTGACATGTAGCTGTCTTCCCCACCCCTCTCCAAGTGGGGCAATCCTGAACAGGCCAGTTATACAATGGGCAACTCATTGGCAGTGAAATTGGCTGGACCCTTTGTGTAGTGCCACAAGTCTGAGTCAAACTCCTCCCACTGTATGTCAGGATATACCGCCATTCGTGCGCGAGACTCGTCATCATATTGCCCCCAGGCATATCCACCATAATTGATCTGAGCTTTCGTAATAATGCCCATATATTTAAAAATTGCTACACACCTCTCTGGGTGTTTTTCGCAATATACACTTGCATAAATCAGAAAGGCCGCTATCCAATTCTCAATCATCAGGGGAACCTTTGGATACTTAGCCAATTCATGTTCTTTCTCCTTTGATCCTTCTTTGGCCCTCAATTCCCTGTGGAAATGTTTCAACATCTCCACGTACTCCCCATTCAAAAGTTTTTCTTTCGCTGTCTGAATGAAATGTGTCACTAATATCTTTGATACCCCCATATATGGCAGCTTTTTCTCCTTGAGCTCTTTGCTTTCTTTAGGCGCTACCAGTTCACTTTTTTGTTCCTGCCCTCCATCACTCTCCGCCACCTTACCGTCCGTTTTATTTTGTGACGTTTCCTTTGGATCTTTGTCCTTCGACCCTGTTCTCCGCCTTTTCGGTACTTCGTCTGCTTTGTCTTCCTGCCATTTGACCTCTTTTACAGTCTCCTGATTTCCTTGAGCTTCAGTGCCTACCCTTGTCTGTGTCACATACTTCCCACTATGCAACCTCAATTTTCCTTTGTGCCACTCTGTCGTATCCAGCCTGACTGAAACATGACCGTCTTTTTGAGCTCCACCGCACCGCCCATACCAGGCATCAGAATTGTTGCCTGTACTGGAGCTCTCCTCTTTGCCATCTGGTTCCCTCTAGCGTTCTGTATGCACTCCTGTATGGAATCATCTGCCACCTGCCGATCCTGCAACATAGGAACTGAAGAGCCATGAGATTAGCCTCCCCTCCCTTGTCCTCCTTGGGCCCACCATTTTTCTTCCTCCCTTTTCTGTCTTTTATCCTCACCCAAATCACACTCTTCCAGACTATTTTCCTCATAGTCTAAGATTACACCTTCTTCCAAATTCTCATATGCTGTTACCGTGGCAGTATGTGCCGCCAGCCACTGCAGCCTTAGGTACAACACACCTCCTGTGCTGCCAGTCTCCTGATGGGGGTGGGCCGTACTGCCTTCCTGGGGCCCAACATGGTGGTCGTTGCCAGTTTCCGTACTGTGCTCCCTGGCCCAGTGTGCTGCCAAGGTCATGCTAGGCCTTCATGTGGCAGCGATATTGACGTCCATCACCGGTGACCAGCTGGCCATGCTGGGCCACACCTTCACTTCCTCTCAGGGTCTTACGGCTGTACCTGGTGCCCCCTAGTCCCTATTGTCATTGAAGACCGGTGTCTGAAAAGCAAGGGTCAGATCTGGTGTACTGGCTGTCAAGTTTCACCGTACAGGTCTTGCCTCTTCCTTTCATCCCTTCCTGTGTATGACCCTACTTGTTGCATCCACCCCCACCAACTATTGCCCTGTGTTGCTTTCCTCCTGACATAAACTTTCAACTGTTTTGCCCCCAGTCCACTGTCTTCCTCTGTTCTCACACCTAAGTCAATTCCACTACACTGGTCCCGCCTATCATCTTCCCCCTCCTCATCTCTCCACTCCAAGTCCTGTAGATATCCCTTCACTCCACTGCCAGAATGCCTAGTTCAGGGCATTTGTAATATTTTAGTGTCCAGGTGTTCCTTCGCTCCCCCAGGCACTCTATCCAAGCATCCTTCCACTTGCAACATGCTCTCCCCTCCCTGCTCTGCTATCTCCTCCTTATCACCTTGAAGGTCCTCATCCCATGTACCTATATCCACCCTTTTCCTTACTAAGGCAAACCCCCCTACCTGCTCACTACCTATCCCTTCCTGCATGAAGCCCTCCTCCCCCTCCTCACTAAATATATGCTTCCCCCCTCCCCTGACCACCCTCCTGTATGCCCCTACCATCACCCTACATCTGGGGGCCAAGTCCCTCATTTTACTGGTGCCCGTCCTGCCCCCCCCCCCCCCAGGTTGTGCATGCCCTCTATTTCAGCGAGCAGCGTGCTGTCTGCGCTGCTTGCTGCCTTTTGGTGCTCTTTTTGGCCAGGAGCCATTCTGGCCGTACTGATGTAACATGGCACCACCCCCAAAACCTCCTGTTGCCCTCCCGCTCCCCCATTAAGCCCAGAGAGGCCCTGCGTATAATAACCAGTGCTCCTGGTGGCCCCCCGTACCCTACCCGCTTCATTGCCTGCATCGCTGAGGTCGCTCTGCACTCACTCGAGCGGCCTCGAGTACTTATCTCCCTCCCAAGTGCAAGAGGGCGGCACTGTGGGGCACACGCCTTCACTGCTGCTGCTACACCTGCGGACGCCCTCCTCGTCGGGCAGCCTGCTTCACCAACAGCCCCGACCGAACAGATCGAGGCGCACGCATCCCAACCATCAATAACTGATCTATATTATTCCTTATGAGGCAATCTTAAGCCTCACAATGACGGATGAATTAAGCAAGAAGAAACAGGTCCTTCAGCCAGCCATTGAACGTTTGTACTAAAATGGTGGCTGGCACCTAAAAATGGCCACCTATATACTGTTAACGCGTCCCTTTATGATAATTTATCACACATCAGGACTCGTTTTAGGCCAATGAATCTTTTGACCCAGTTGAGAGACACCTTAGGACGAGAAAGCTAATCAATATATCAATCAATACATCAATAATATCATCAATATTTATCACGACAATGCATTTCACTTTAGTCAAAGTCATTAATCAATTCAAAGACGCTACCATGACCTTTCATCCATGAATAACCACACCTTGTTTAGTAGAATTTTATGAGTTTTATTCCCTATTAATTACAGTCTAATAGCAAATGCGTTAATCTCAACACCAAGAAACATAATAGCATAGTCACGATATGGCAACTTTGGTAAGCTTTCATTAAAACGAGAATCACAAACATCAGAACATAACACGGCGTGAACATAGATCAATTTAGAAGAGTGTCAATAACGCGTCAGTTCAACAAAGCAAAATCTCGGTTGTTTGTCTTCAGTTTGGTGAACACCTGTCCTAACCACTGAATAGCATCAGCATGTTGGGCTTCATGCAAAACAATTTAGAACACCAATTTGGAAAACATCTAGCTAAGGTCTCTGTCAAAAACAAGCAGTTGGTACCTAGAAAGGAAAAGCAAACAGACAAATCACAATCGCATTGTCATAATTACCCTCCAAAGTTTAGGTCAGCGCACAAGTTCAGTCTTCGTCCTCAGGACTTCAGTCAAATCGCCATCAGTCAGAACTCAGCTCCGGGGCAAAAGGGCACTTTCCTCATAAGGAGGTAAAGTGTAAAATGGACAATTCTAAGGGCGAGGATGGTTTTAAGTAAAGCAATAAGTCACCAAACAGAGTGACAGAGTTTCTGGATAAAATCAATAGCATTCCCTACCTAATTCTAAATGACTCCCCGTAACATGAGTTTTTATCCCGTTTTCGTTGTACATTCCCCCAAAATTCTATTGGTCATCTATTATACCCCACTATCTTTAACCTATCAAAATACACATTAGGTAATCCTACTCTTCACCACATATTATTTTACAAGTCTTTGATTGGTCTTCGTAATTGACATCTTTTGGTCAGCAGTTCCATTGTCTTTACCGGTTTGAATGACCTTGTACATTACATTAATCTACACTGTTTCAATTTACTTTTAACATTTATTCTGTAAACGAGAGAAAGTGATGAGAACGGATCTAACATGGTTACATTCATCTTCCAAGTTTGAAGAAAAAGAACAAGCAGGGTCATGTCCCCTTGTGAGTCAGCACACTGAAAAATAGAAAAATGCATTTAATATGAGAGCCAGGGCAGCTAAGCTTCGGCTCATGCTAACTTAAGGCCTATAAGGATTTCAATACAGATTCAATAACACAAACATTAGTATAAACTTATTTAAACATAATATAAAAATTTTGGTCATCATTGTTAGTCTACGTATACATTGGTGGCCACTCCTCGTAGTCACTGTTCAAGTGGACGTCTAAGCAAAATTACTATTATTATAGTTTCTATTCAGCATCATCACACACTGATTCATAAACATTTCATGTTAATATAGATTATATAAGCTACGCTCTCTCAGTATATACTATCCAGTCCACCTATGGCCCAAATGCCCAATTTGCAACCGTGAGCGCCTCCATTTCCCAAACTAACCCTGGGGGGGCTGGAAGAGGTGGGGGGTACTTCCCGGTGGTAGGCTGCCCCCAAGTCCTCCTTCTCACGCACTGCTGGCCATTTTGATTTTTTTTTTTCCTATTCATCACAGTGCTTTACAAACGAGCAATGGCAAAGCCACCAGCTTAACGTTTACGTTTTAAAGGGTGAGGCCTATTGGTTTTGCACTACTTGTTTACACTGACATCAAAGGTACTCTAGTCGACAGAGAGCTGTTTGTAAGATGACACTAACCAGACAATCAGCAAATGGTGCAGAAATTGTCTTATGAGCGGATGAAGGAACACCTGAATTTGTCAGGAGTAGAACTCTAAAATCAGCTTCCTAGCTCCTCCGGGGACACAGTTGTGCTAAGCACTTTCAAGGCACTGCTGAAACAGTCTCAAATTCATCTGCCAGATGAATCCTACATGTACTATGTGCGTATGTTTCCTTGCTTCACTTGTACGTAACATCACCATAAGTTAATACTGTTTGCTACAGTTATTGTTTTCCTCCCCCACATTCCTCACGTTTGCTGTGGCATAATCGCTATTCAGTCACAGTTCTGCAGTAATATGGAATACGCAATATTTTTTTTAATTAACCTAGAGTTGTGGTCATTCTCTTGCTAGTATTACTTTCTAATCATGGGGAACTTTTTTAACTGACTCAATTTGACAGTTTTACAAAAGTCGTCCAAGGTTTGTAAGCCATATTTGGAAATAAATCATTTTTTTCGAAAAACATTGTACACAACACTAAACATGTGGAATGTGTTTCAAAACAACTAAAGGAAGCGGCTTGTTTTTTAATGAAGCGTTGTGCGTAAAAGATGGAAGCATGTTTTAGGGAAGATATATTAAAATTTTAGAAATGTTAAATTAGTTTTCCACCAAATTAAACAATAGAAAATAAAAATGTCAGTGTTTGATAGTATGCTATAGTTTTAGGATCTCATTCTTTACCAGTGCATAAAATTATCATGATTAAAAGCAAAACTAGGAGAATGGAGTGGGGCCTTCCTAATCTTACATTGAAATACACTCCCTGTTTTCAGTATCTCCTGTTTACTTCCGACTTATCATGCTCTTCATGCACCTCATTTTTATTAACTATCTAATACATATCTCCTTTCTTTTAAGGGCCATGAGCAGCTACAGTGCCTGCCTGGGAAGCCAGACCAGCCTCCATAGGGTGCATAGTGAGCAATCCTGACCCCACTACGGTGGGCCTTGGGGGTTTCTTCCCCCCAAAGAATATTTTGGAAAAATGGCAAAAATAGTGCATTCTACAACACACTTTTAATTATATATTAATTTGTATTTGTGTTTAAAGCATAGTAAATGATGACCTTACAGTGCACCAGGATGCAGCATTTTTTATTGGGGCTCTCCAATGATTCCCTCACCATCACCCTCTAACAGTGCCACTCATCTCTCCTTAGCCCTGCTCACATGTATTTCATTTGTTTTATAAAATCTCTCTTACCTGCATAGGGTGTTGGAGCACTTTACATCACATACAGAGACAATGAATCATGCATGTATAAATCAGTGTATAGAAAATATTACTTAAGACAAAGAGGACTACAAGGTGTAGGATTCACGTCATCCATACTGGTAGGCTTTTTTAAGGAGTGCTTGGTCTGGGGAAGCATAAAATTTGGATTCATAACGTAACACAGTGGTTAGGGTTGACTTTACCAATAACAATCAATTTCCACCTAAACAAACCTTTTTTTTAGCAACATTAGGATAGTCAAAGACTGGGAAAAAACATAACTTTGCAGCCTGTACCATGCAGTTTACATGCAGCTCTTTGATGGCTGTTCATAGCTCACTGTGCTAGATTACGATTGTAATTTATGAGCTGCACAGTAACAAAATGATCTCTATGACAAAAGCAGAATCCCGCTGAGCATTGCACATAAAATACTGTTCTGTGATCTGCATAGTGCACGTTCTTTGCAGCAGACATATTAACCCTCTGTGCTATCCTAGATGAGTCAAAACTGCCACTAGACAAAACTCCATCTCTCTCCAGGCGGTACATTAATCACCAGTTTTACTTGGCACGTTTATTGTTGCCTGAGAACTGTTGGATATACAAGGAGCTCTGCGGTGCTTTTAATACTGCTGCACAGCTACAAAACCTTGCCCACCCCCTACCATCCAAAACACACACACACACACACCTCTCCCCCCAGGCCTCCCTTCCCTTCCAGCCCTGCGGGAAAACGCCTTATGTTTGTTACGGCCAGTCCGACTATGTGAAGATACATTAATTTCTGCCATTTGTTGCACAGTCTAAACAAAATCAATGCAGTACATTACATGCATTGTCGTGTAGGCTTTTCACTTTGGATTGTCTAATTCTTGTCTCAAAAGTAGATTATTTCCAGCAGAGATCACCAAGAAGAAAGCCGCTGTACAAAGGGCAAATACCAAGGTTAAAGAAAAAACTGCTTCAATGATCTTACCAATCTAGTACTGGACCTTTTACTGGATTGGGGGGTCACTGTTAGGGAACTCTGCCTTGTGACTTTAAATCAGCTCCACGTTATTTTGCGGGGGGTTAAATACTGTTGTTGCTTCCTGTTTGTTTTATTAGTTCATAATGATGTTTACCACATGTTTTCGGTTCTTCCTGGTTTATTTTTCCTGCGCTAGTGTTTCACTGTACAGCTCTCTCGCGCCCTTTGGGCCAATTTTGCAATGCATAAACCCTGTAAAATTCAGTCATAACACAATAATGACTACTAAATTCGGGACGCGTTTTAACATGGGGTTCCTTGTTTACAGCTTTCATCCATGAGAAGAATTAAGACCAAGAAATATTCCCTCTGACTACACGCAGCATTCAGCCCTCTAAAGCACCACACCTACATCCTCCCTACATCTGCAGAAGGCGTGTAGCGAGAAGGTGGTTATGGTGAATGCTTCCGTTTCCCTTCAACATTAGAGTTGAATGTTTCTCTTTTTTTCGTCGCCAGATGATCGACATCACAAGGAGGCTAGATTTCAAAGAAAACCCCATGCCGAAGACACCCTTTGCTCGGTAGATGGCGCCAGAGTCTGCTAGAGAACACTTTACAGCTAATGTTTTGAAATTTACAAAGAAGCACAGGTAATTTCATTTCCCCTTTTTTAGTAATGCATTAAAAAGCAGCACTCGGTTTGAACTAAAAAAGCATTCTCCCTTTTTCTGCTTTTCTGAGTTTCTCCAATGTTTAGGAATATGTAACGTCAGAAATAATTGGATATATTTTTCCATATTTTTTTTTTTTTATTTGGTTTGGGTGGGAAGAAAACAAATCCTTTTGCTTATGAATAATTTTCGTTTTAGTATAAAACTAAGTGCAAGCTGTTTTTAATGTTGGCGATGCATCATCTTAAGTTACAAATGGATGAGTTTAAGGTGTCGGCCTGACCCAGTGTTTATCATAGTATGTGCTAATTAATATGAATGCATCGAACAGTGGCCATTTAGACATACTACATACTCATTTATTTTCTACACACTTAAAACAGCAGTGTTCCTGGTACTTTTCAAGGTTGAAATTGATTCGGGTTTGTCCTAAGTGGAGCCCGTGCATGCAGGTTAGTTACAGATTTCTGCATTGGGCCTTCAGGCATCTAAAATGTCTTGCTGGTTTACAAACTTTACCTCTTTTCTTCTGTTATTTTGAAAGGTGCCTTTCGCTACTCATGTTCATTTTAGTTGTAGTTTCGGTCGAACATAGAGTCTTGTATTTATTATCAGTGTGTACTGTACTGTAGTACTGTATTCTCTATAAATTCCTTGTTTCTGCTCTGACCTGCAAGCGCCCAGAGTGGCGTCACAATATCATCTGATATTAGAATGGGTCATACGTTAATAGCAGAACCAAAAGGTTCAAATATCAATACATCGCCTTTGAGAATTTTAAACAATCGGTCCAAAAAAAAATGCTGTCTCGGGCACCTTGTCTGTAGTCTGCAGTTAGAGAAAAGCATAATTATATATTGTTGTTCCTAAGTGGTGTAATACGCAGTTATTATTTTTTACATTTAATGATTAGTGATTTTTGTTTGCATAATTTTCACGATGTCTTCATTTTAGGATAAAATCTAAGAAGTATACACATTGTAAAATAAAAATATTATGTAGAACACAGATTGACATGCATAACATGCCGATTCTCATTTATTTCCGTATATTTCAGGAGGATGAAGGTGTATTGTAGGTTCTCGTACAAAGGCAGTCCTATATTTGACTACATTGTTTCATTCTTCCTTAACGTCTTTATGTTTTTTTAAAATAATTAAAACATTTGCTGCTAGTGATATACAAGTAAAGAAAGACTTAAAAAAAGTTTAAGTATTTGTTTTGGGCCAAGTTAGAGTCTTAATTTTAGTAGTCAGCAAAAGGATTTTTTGTGATTCATTAAAAAACATTAGCGTCCCATACATGTTGTAGTAGTGGACTGCATAATTATAAGGCCTATGATTTTCTCTTTATTTTTCTTTACACCAGTCTTTAATTTCAGACATTTCACTCATTTTCATTTCTGGACTCTTGCTAGTTTTAAGGACCGTACCATATATTTCTGTGTGAACTGTCATTTTCTAGACTAGTTTTCCTAGTACTCACATGAATTTCTTTTGATTTGTTTAACTACTTGCATGTACGCAATACTTACGTGAATGGTGACATCTTCTCTATAGAATTACCACAGAATTTTAAGAGTTTAAGCATTATACCACCTTAGCATAATTTTATTTTGTTAGTCCAGTTCTGAATGGTGTGTGTTGTATGGCCAGACTTACACAGCAACAAATGTACCTTTAGGGTTTACAAATTTAGAGATTGATGGTGCTGAAGACTCGCCAGGTCTGAATAGCTTTTTCTTTCCTTTCTCATTGAAATATGTTTGACTTCTACAGGACGGGTGGTGTTCCCTATACTTAAACTCCATTAATGACGTTTAGTGTCTGCAGCATAAGGTCTATATGACCTCAGTGTAAACAATGACCTCAGAAATGGTAGCCGTGGGTGTAAGAAGCCATCCTAATGTTCATCGTACACTCCACTCATAAAATAAATAAATGCTATCTATGCACGTGCCCTGAGTCCACCATGTTTCATTCTAATGACTGAATCTCTGGCATACAAAATCATTTCCACTAAGAAATATAATTTTTCAACACAGCTTTCAGAAACGACCCTGTTTATCTAACAAGTGTGGATTGGTCCCAGCACTGGGCCTACTTCCATGGAAACAAGATCATAAGGTTGTCTTTCATCTTAATGCCCCATAGATTAATGAAGTACCTTCATGCTGTCGTAAAATCACTGGATAAAGTACACCAACCATTCTCTGCACCTGCCCTCTCGCTATTCCCAGCAGAAATCAACTTTTCATTCTTCTCCACAGTTGTTGATTTTCCATATGCATCTAATGAAAAACTGGGCCCATTTGCTGTTACACTGCTGACATCCCTTCAGTGCACCTCACAGAGGAAGACAAATATGCCTTTTATTTATTATGATTTTCTGGAGCACAAAGGGAGGGATTGGAGGAACGCTAAAAGTGTTTGAAGTAAATTGAATCTAAAAGAAAGTAAGATGCAGGCGGCCACGAACAAAACAAATTGTCGCATTCATTTCCGATCTCCCCTCTTATCATTGTCATCGGTAGGATCAAACTCAAAATGTGAGATATTTTTTTCTGACTTGAAGGGTGACTGTAGACTGCTGCGGTAAATTACCTGCATACTGCTTACCTTCCTTCCCCTTGAGTGATACATCCTAGTGTTCAGATTAACACCCTCCCTAATATTATGCAGAGCAGTGGAGTATTTTACTCATGAGAGGTAAACACATTTGATACAGATAAATGCAATTTTTGTATTGCACGTTGTTTAGCCCTGGGCCTATATCCCAAATGCTCTTTGAGTATAAGAAATTAATCTTTCACCAAAAACTCATGCTATACTGCACCAGTGTGTTTCACGCTTGTGTATCCACAGTGACGAGGCGCCCAGCAGATGTAAGCACATGGATTGACTGTCTGGACTCTACTTTGAAATCGTTCAAACATATCTTTAATATCTGGCACAATTTCTATTATTGATTCCATTTTTCGCCAGCATTTTTCGGCCACTGTGTTCTTTTTTTGTGTTTAATAATGATTCAGCATAAACATTATTTAACAGTGTTACCTATGAACATCTTCTGCCATGCTTTTTATTTTCTGCGAGTTGGTCATATCAGCTATCAAGGCTTTTAGGATTACCGTCCAATATGAGGATTCATTTTTCATCTCTCCTCACTGCCTTTGAAATGCCCAAACTTGATTCCTTTTGAATTAACGGGATCGAGTCTTATTTGTATTTCTTTTTTTTTCAATATCGCCCGTTGCCATGGTGACGAGGAGCTGTCAGTTCTGTTTTTGATACTTTTCTCATTTGGTAAGATTTCAGAATTGCTATCCTCCTGCCAACATGTCATGAAGAAGAGAAAAAAAATTGCATGAACAAATGTAATGGGTGTCTGGCCTGATTGTCCTCACTCGTGGCAGGGAAGACAAAACCTGATGAATTGTGAAATGTATTCACAGAGATTCTAGAAAAACCAAGTGTCTCACCCCCACCCCCATCTCCACGTCCCCTCATCCATCTCTCTCCATGGCCCCCAACCCCCTCCGACGGTCAGCCCCTCCTCACTTTATCTTGTTAGGCTGCAGCTTGGCTGACACTCGAATTTCGCAGAAATTTAAGGCTCTCAGTCTTATATTTATCCCGCAAAAGCTTATTTCTAGCCATCTGTAAATGTCTAGTAGCCATGTTTTTAAATAGGCGTTTTTATGAGGGGTGCATGTCCTTTCTTTGTCAATAAGGACTTCTGCTTTTAATGGGTTTTGCCAATTGTATTTTTTTTATATTTATGTTTTTTTCGGACGATCCCTTTATATCGCGGAGGAGTTACAAAGCCAGATATTAAATCCTATATATTCTAACATTTTCTCTGTTCCAGTCTCGGGCCTAATTTAAATAGGTGACCATATGGCTCTGCCATTATATATAAATACAGAGGTCAGCTTGGAGCTCATTAGGCCAACAGACATTCGACCAATCTGACTTTGCATGCAAAGGACATTTTTTAATATATTAGTCATTTTGATAGAAATCTGCCCACTCAAAACCTCATCAACCTGACACACGTCCGGGAGCCTTTGAGACAATAGCCCTTGACCTTGACTACTGTGACTGGCCCTGGGGCTGCTGTTTTAATTTTTCAGTCTGCTCCTTAATAGTGGAAATTTTGAGCTGTCCACCTGCTTGGATTGAGGCCTTTTGTCTGCGTGCGAAGTGTTTGTGGTAATTGGCCGGCCGTGACTCTGCACGTTGGAAATGTATTAAAATACATCAAGGTTTGTCCTAAAGGGTGTTATTTTGTGTGTGTGGTAGAGCAGAGAATAGGAACCAGCGAGCCCCCGCCTCCCTGCCTCTCGCAGCTGGTCTTCAGGCTGCCGATCTCAAGGCGCAGGATGCGTGCTGCTCGGCTCTATGTGGCAGACTCTAACGACAAACATATTTTTCATGTATCTCTATAAAATACTTGATCTTTTCCTTCTCAAATTAATTGGGATACAAAACCTGTGGCTCACAATACTCGCCCTCTTAGTATTTAAATAATGTGTGCAATTAGAAACACATACCACATCCATGAATTCATAGCTTGACGGAAGGAAATGCAAAATTTCCTTTGGAACTATATTAGTTTTGGTCGACTCCATCCAAATGTTAAAATTGTTTTTTGGCTTAGCTTGTCCTCTTTCATTATGAAGCATTGTAGCCTTCAAATCTTTCCAGTGGTTGCTATGGTGCTTTGGATCGCAAACTGCAAATATGGAATTGTATATTTTTACACAAAGAGCATGATGGCGATGGCAGCACCGCGGTCGGTTTAGCACATGCCACGAAGATCCCTGATAGGAATGGAAGAACTTCTCTGGGACTCTTGGACAAGGTGTGCTTTCAGCACCAGAAATGGTAGCCGTGGGTTAAAGTATCAGAGAAGACAGAGTCACGGGATTAATAGAGAGAGCTTGCAAAGTGTATGGACCAAGAATAAATAAGATGTGGGACGGAAGGATCGGGACATGACTCGGTAAATCAAAGGATGAGCAGGTGTCAGAACTCTAGTATATGGGACAGCGTAAAACCAGTGATCCACTGCATGCCCGAAGTATTCCAACTGCATTTAATGCAATTATTTACAAATGAGTATAAGAGCTAATGTAATGCCAAGGAAACCAAATGCAGGTTGTAACTTTAATGTAAAAACTGTCAAAAAGAAGCACACCAAACTTTCTTTCGGGGAGACCATGATATTTGCAATGGAAACACAGGTGTTTTGCATAAATTACTTTCCTTATATGTTGTGCTTTTTGCCATTTAGCTTGCCTTTTTAATGTGCTCCGGTTATCTGAGTTTGTTCCTGTTATTTGTTGTTGGACGTTTATTTTCTCTCTTGTTCTTCCATGTAGTTTGCTTTTGAGTCTGGCCCACTGTGTGTAAAATTGCGTGTGTAATTACATTGGACAGGGAAATATCAAATCAATTTATTTTAGCATATTTTTACAGTTTCCATTTGAATAGTTAATAACAATCATGGCCATAAATTATTGCATTCAGGATCTAATATGAGTTCAACCAGAGTACTATGTTTGAGCAGTTATTTATTTACATTGATTGGTTTGTATCTTAAAGCTAATGCAACTTAGCATCTTCCTATACATCTTTGGTTGGTGCAGTCCTGTTTTGCCACCGCCTGTTTATTGACTGTGTCTGTGTCAAACTTTAGGAGGGATTCTGTTTCATTAAAAGGGAAAACCTGTACTGAGGAATCAGAAATGTGTTACAGATTTAAAAAGCTGCAGTATTTTAGAGTGCCAAAGCAAGGGTGCCGGATCAGACTGGCTCCTTGTGCTGTTTGACAGCATCACCATACATCAGTGAGGCACACTCAGGTGAAATAATGCCTTAGCTCCAGGTTCAATTATGCAAAAGAACCTTGTCACTAAAATGCACAGGTCTGACAGTTTCAGGGCACAGAAATATGAACAAATCTGGTAAGGTCATGTGAGTCGCATGAATTCACTCTGGAACTCCCTTGCTACCGATCTCAGCACAGAACCTTACTACTTGAGGTTCAGGTGAGCGTTGAAAGGCAGCTCTTCTGCTCTGCCTGTAGTTCTAAGTAATTCAGACACCAAACAAACAATGCATTCTGGTAGGTGTGTGGTTAAAATTTCAGTTGTCTGTGTTGGTTTTTGATGTTTTTATGCCTGTAAAACAAGCCCCCTGTAAGCTCTCAGCCACTGATATAAAACGCAAAACGTAAGCGAATTAATAACTTGATTTTTATACAGAGTTTCAAATTCTAAGGTGTTGTTATTTCTCAATATAAAGGTACTTATTTTATCAACCTCGTAACGCTGGAGTTCAGATTTAGCTTTCTTTGGTTTTCACTTTGACAATCTAAGTGACAATGTACTCTAAAGGAGCGAAATAAAGAAATAAAGCTTGGCCTGCTTGGTTCCCCTGTAAAATTAAGCCCTCGTCCTCACCAACAACTCTGGATTCACAGTGTATGCCCTTGTCCTGTTACATACGTATATTCTCAATGCATTGCACACCAGTTGCCGGCTCCGCCCTGAACTCACTGAAAATCATTCTGTAAGCAAGTAACCACTTGACCACCATTAAGGAGAAAAAACAAACACTTCACCCCACCCTCATCCAGCTCCTCTGCCCTCCCCTCCCAGCATACATACTGTTGAAATGATGCAGTCTCTTATACATAGCGTTTCAGACGGACAAACCAGGCTGCTTTTGGGTAAAGTCCTCCTCTCTAAAAGATCCTGCGCCACTATGCCGAGCGTCAATTAAAAAACCCATTATCACAGCGCAGAACCGTTCCTTAAAGAATACACAGGGAAGCAGGCCACCTTCGCCTGCGCCCCAGTGCTATGGAACACTCCTCTTTGAAGGCCTTTCAGACTGCTCCCATTCCTGTATACCCATTTTCATCTTGCCACCCACTTTCTGACTTGCCATCGCCCTCTTGTCAATGATACCTTACCTTGTGCTGGCACCACTTTCTCCTGAGGTACTAAGCTACCCTGCATGCATCTTAAAATCACACATGAGGGTCATGTCATCCTTTCAAAATATAAAGTGCACAGTTTGCCTTTGTGGTCACGTCCATGCTAAAAAGATTACCAATAATATATACAGTTTTAAAAATCCACCTCTATTTCCCAGCTTTCCTACACCCACCTCTATATAGTACTCCGACGCACACAGCAGCCAGGGTATTGCCCATTAACAATTTAAAACGTGAAAATAAAGTTTAATAAGTAACTAAGAATGTGGAGAACAGGAGCACACGAAAGCAGTGTATCAGAGTAGAGGAATGCATCTAACCAGCGTACTAAATGTAAATAGTAGGATGCTGTCGCTTAATGCAGACAAAAATGTACAAAACTGTGGTGCATACATTTTCAGTAAGATCACACAAATATATCCGTACTAGGGTGGCAGATTTTGATATAAACCATACAAGCATGTCCTGAATTAGGGCCCAAGAAATTTCATCTCCAGGCCTAAGTATGTGCTAATGCAAGCCTTGACAAATAAGTAGATTCATGCTCCACTATAGTAAAGAAGCATACCAAAACGCTATGTAGTACTAGGCAAGTTATAATAAAAAGAGTGTGTTTGAAGCATGATGTTAGAATGCAACAGAAACCAGGTATGGAACTGTAAACAAATCTGTACACAGCACGACGAAGCTGCACGCATTATCAAGAAGGCACCTGGAGAAACCGCTGTATCGGAATCCTGCATGAAGACCGTTAGTCTGTAGCATTTTACATGCATATATAAAGCACACTTAAGAAATGTCAGGATTTTTCCTGTTGTTTATCACTTCATGCTGTTGGATCATGGGTGAAGGGTGGTCACCTTCTGGCATTGATTTCCTCACCCACCTAGAGGTGGTTCCGCAATTCCCTAGTAGAAAAAAGGATGGAAGTTTACTCACTATATAAAATCTAGCTATCATTGGATGAGTACCCAGAGAAACATTGTAAACTGGGCTGTGAGATTGAAACCTGTCCAGAAACCTCCAGTTGTGCATTTTTGTATAACGTAGCAAAATGAAATACCTCCAAACATCCATATCAAGATGTAACAGTTTCTTCCGAATTTAACGACTTCCAGTCTCTTATAAAGAGAATTGCTGCTCTCTGGTAGGTACAGAATCCTTTCAAGTCTTCTTACATCCTTTATCGTGTATTTATCATTCTCTCTACGTCACCTCTTTCAACACTCTCTATATTTACATTCCTCATTTCTTCCTGTCTCCTCTTCCCTCCTGCTGTTTCATGCATGCTTTGTCTTTCCGCCTAATTTGAAATTCACCTACCTTTGGAAATGAAAAGAAACTGCTTCAAATGAGACCCCTTGTAAAGCAATGACCTTTCAGATCTGTGCATGATTATAATTTAGTCTCTAATAGGACAACGATTATGTGACAACTAGATATATTTAGTACTCATCTGCATTTTAAAGTATTTCAAATAAATAAATACATAGAGCATAGTTTGTACTTTCCTTCAGTGGGCCTTGCATTAGAGTTTACTGCAATCATTGGGTAATAGGAGCCTCACATGTAGAGAAAGTGGGATAATACTGTCTAACAATTAAAAAAAATTATGATCATCAGAAAGTGTCCTCACTTTGTTCAGATGTCACAACTATGACGTTGTTGATTAACCACTCGTTGCCCTGAATCAAATCCCTATTAATCACCCTGAGACCATAATCAGTGTCCACACTTTATTTTTTCAACTTTTTTAAGTTGAAAAACAAGTTTAGTGAAAAATTAGTTCTGCTTGGATATTGAATGGTGACTAAAGGTTATCCAACAGGCAAGGATTTTAATGACAAGGCTACCGTTTTTATTAGGAATGATAGGAAGAAAATTTTATATTGAAAGATTAAATATTTTATTGTCATTCTAGGAAACTAATCCTTAGCAGAAATACGTTTTGCACTCCACTACCAGTTTATAAATTTAGAAATTATTGCAACATGCCCATTGAAGCAAACATGATTAAAGTCCTCATGATAATTTGAAGAGAATTAGGCAAAGGATGTGAAATTATTGGCCTAATATCCTCGTCCGTGATCATTCAGGAGAAACTGAATGCGATGCTGCTGATTTCTTAGAATGCTCCCCACCCCTCTGTCACTGCTTGGAGGCCTTTGTGTTTGTGTCACTCCATTATGTTGGTGGGCCACATAAGACTATTGTATCCTTATTACCGGACAGCAGTGTGTGCTCATCTCTACTCTCCCCCTAGTGAATGAAAATACACATCCAATTTAATACTCACCACGTTGGCTTTCGACAGCTCGAACATTTATGCTATATTGAGTATTTGTAAAGTGGACACTGCGAACCAAGGCGTGCAAAATCACTCAAATGAGGGGAAGGTTTTTAAATGCAGCCCAATGCGCTATTTGTTGTATGGATAATTAGACGAGTTTCTCTCAAGTTAGTGCTCGAATACCACTTGGGTTTCAATCAGTTCACGAATTCCAAATACCAATGAATTTTCTTGAGACTACAGATTTAAGCTCAGCAACAACCCCTGCTTCCCAAAAGCCAGGTACTGATCTGGTAGGAGCAGCTGCAGCCTCGTGTGCTGTCCCTTGGAGCGTTCTTCTGGTCTTTGGGCCTTCACGCGGCTCCTAAACCCCTCTGCAGTCGAGGTCCCTTCTCTCTCTGCTTTAAATTTCACACTTGGGGGGGGGGGGGGAGTTGGTGTCTTACATTTCTTTTTTTAACTAAATGCAGGTGAAAGAAACCACAACAGTGTTCAGCTTCAACAGTTTTTTGCTTCTCGCGGGCTGTTAATGATAAAATGGGGCGGTGGTGTGAGTAAGAACAGCCCTCTGCACATTTGTCAGAGGAATGCAATAACGGGGACACACAGAAGCAGGCTGCACCCAGCTCTTATTGTTGGAAAGCCTTTCATCTCGAGAATTGCTTCTAACTTTCCTTTGCATTTGGCACAGGTCTCTACATAAATATTGGGCAAGCTAATTTATTTGGCTAGCGCTTGATATATTTGAATTTATAAACCATAATCTTGATCGGTGGAAATCGTACTACGGAACCAGTCTCGGGATTTGCTGATGTGCACCCTCTGTCTTACTGTGCCCTTTGTGGTATCCAATCTGTGCGCTCGGTGAGCGACTCCTGCCTGGGCTTTTTGACCAGTACGAAACCTCCATCCCACCTAAAGTCCCAATCACAAGCTCCACATTCGTTTTTTTTGCCTTTGCCGTGAAGGAATACTTGAAAAAAACCAACACGGAGGCTGTTCGTTCTTTGCAGCTGACATGCAAACAGCATTTCTGAGCGGCAAAAGCAAATACCTGCAGGAGAGGGAAGAGGCCATCCAGTGAGGACGACATAAACAGTTCTCTTTAGCCACCCTGCATCAGAGTCACCAATAATAGGCATTCAAGAATGTTGCTTTGTTTGATGACCTCTGCTTGGGGTTTGATACATTAAAGCCTCTTGCTTGGAAAATTATTGGAGTCCAGCGAATATATTTTAATACTTGAAGATGTATCACACTCATCAGCCAGCCCCGGTCACGCTACACGGGAAATCGGCTCATCATCTTTGTGCCCCAAGCCAGGGGAATGATACTGTTATTTTTCTGTTTCCAACACTATCGGAAATTCTGATAAATCATGGCCAGTCGGCCTATGTCAGGTATATTTATTGGGAAATACATTAGGAAAAATATCTGATTAGCCACAAACATTGTGTGACAAATTGTCCCTTTTTTATAGTTTTAGTGAAATAATAATCTAAATATTGAAATAGCTCTGGAGATCTTGCTTGTGCAATTCAGACATATTGGAAACATACGAGGCTCTGGTAAGCGGTTCAAAGAGAGCTCAGTCTGCTTGCTAAATGGCACCTGCTTATGCCTAAGCTTATTCCATTTCTGTGTATGACATTAGCATACAAAGCAGATGCTGATAGGAATTTCTGAAAGTATTGTTGGGTATGCGTCTACATCGCTATCAGGTTGGCTGACACTGTCATAAGGTTTAGTAGAATGACCTTCTTTGTTTACTTTCATTTCGGAGTTATTTATTTTCCTTTAAGAGATCACCTTTTCCCATTTTCTTTCCTGCTTTTTCTGATTTTGATCATCGCAGTAGCTGCCATTTCGCCATTTGCGTCATCCATGTTGGAACTGATGTCCTCCCAGTGGTAAAGGTGCAGCCTACTATTACAGCACACTTGAGAGAGGGAGGGAGGGAGGGAGAGAGAGAGAGAGAGAGAGAGAGAGAAGTGGGAATTTAGAGATAACTCCCATTGTGTTCCAGTGCGAAGTTGTGTTTTTTTACTTGATCCATATGTACTGACCTTAAGACCATGAGTAACTGCAGGTCAGTAATTAAGTTTGCTTAATTAAAGCAGCAGCTCAATGCTATTTCGAAACAAATGAAATTAGGATTTATTACTATTGTACATTAATCTTGTCCTCTCCATACTGCATGAAAGTAACACTTGAAATGGACCTGCTTCTACTCATGCCATGAAGAAGGCAAGGGATCCACATATTGATAATGTGTTAATTTCTGGGCCTTCTCTTGTAATATTTTATGGCCAACTGATTACCTGGGCAGCACTGTACAACTAATACACCAGTGCTTCCCAAACATTTTAAAACAACGACCTAATTTTTTTAATGCAAACGTTCATGACCCTGTTGGCTTTAATGGACATGAGGCAGGTGATTTTTTAATGTAACTAAAGAATCGTATGGTAGCGCACTCTTATTTACAGACAGCACTGCATTTTTCAATTGAAATGGCCTCTACATTTGCACAGACTTACAGTTTTACTTATAAAAACTATATTGCACACAAATTATCATATGTGGAAATCGAGTTTCAGTGAATATTTATCATTTGTGCATCTCCAAGTAAAATTTCTTGATTTGTTTTTATCCTATTAAACACTTTGTTTTCGTCACATTTCAGAGTTACAAAAATATGTGCCTCATTTTTGCTTTCGTAACTGCTGAATGTGTACAGTTCCTTTACAGGTAGTTACATTTTTGTGTGTTACAAAAATGACATCTAACAGCTTTTTCATTTCACACTCTGTACCCCCACAAGACTGCCACATAAATCACTTTTCTTTCTCTGACTGCAAAGTGAGAGGAGTTTGTAAACACCACACCCCATGTTAAAACAATAAGTAGCAATTTCTTAGAAGACATAGCCTGATGTTGACCTCTGTCGTTGAAGCGCAGCAATTGTGACAAGACAAATACAGAATTTAAAGGCATTTTTATTTATTGCTTAGACTTTCACACCCCACCAAAAATCGGCTTGCAACCCATAGTTTGGGAAACACTCCAATACACCATTCAGGGAGGCTGAGGACACTGGCTCATAAAGTGTTGAATCTTATAATGCTGTCTCGAATATTTACTTTGATCTTGTTTCAAGGTTCAATCGTATACTTTTTGAGAGGCCAGCATACACGTGAAGAATTCTATCACAATGTGGTAGCCTTAACTTTTCTCTGGAATGGATTTGTCATCTATTTATCTAAGGGTCACACCATTGGGGGGATAAATCCTTCCCTATAAAGCTAGTATGTTATCTGATTAATCTAGTGAGTATTCTGCAGAGAAAGGGAGGAGTGCAT
This sequence comes from Pleurodeles waltl, assembly GCF_031143425.1. Lineage (NCBI taxonomy): Eukaryota > Metazoa > Chordata > Amphibia > Caudata > Salamandridae > Pleurodeles > Pleurodeles waltl. Next base: position 227,274,758 of record NC_090451.1, read on the forward strand.
TCTTCAAGGCCTCTAGCTGGTTGGGATGTAACAGTCTTTTTTCTGACCTCATTAAAATGGACATGGAGCTGGATAGTGGCAGTGCATGCTATTTACAACACTTCTGCAGAAAATCCAAATCCTTCTGCAGTTCTAAGATTCTTAGACATGATGGGAGTCGTAGAATATAGAATTAGGGTGTGGAAAATTATTATACTCCTACCTTAATCAGGCCAATTGGATGTGCCCCAAACAATTGTGATGTCTGAGGTAACCCTAGACTGCACATCTCTTTGAGTGTTTTATATATTAGAAAAGACCCCCAACTGATAAAACCTGGACATATTTTCACACTGAAACCCTAAGGATGCTTTCCCTTCTCTTAATACTGTTTTTGGTACTTTCCCAGTGGCTCAATAATTTGTGTCCCAGGCTGGGCCGATGATGTATCTGAGCATCCGCCCCCCCCTTGTTCCGTGACTGGTCAAGTAATCACTTCACCTGCATTTTGTTTTCACTGTTATACTGCTTTGGTATAATGAACCCACATTATATCCTTGGACAAGCTACAGACCCACTCTTTGAGAACGCACGTTCAACAAATGATAAATATATTCCATTGTTTGATGGAATGTGATTGCCTTTTTTGTTAGTTGGTGGCTGCATACTCATTCCTGCAAAGCCCATCCTGTTGTGCCACGCGCAAAGGTGTAGATTTGTTTTGTCCAGCCAGTGTTCCTGACAAAACTGAGGGCCCTTGTACAATGAGAAACAACTGGAGCTTTGCCATTGGTCTTCATGGCGCACTCGAATTGGAACCCCTTGGCTAAATATATCCCCAGTGAGGATGGCGAGCTATCTGTCATTATGTAGGTCTTTTTTTACTGAGCCAACGCAATCTATACAGATCATTCATCCTAACCAGGGGAACATGTGAAAGCAAGGACTGCAAACCAGGTTACCAAAAGCCCATCCTTACATAAATATCTCACGACCTCCATATTTGCCAGGAGTGAATTTAGAACAGTAAATGAATGCAGTCCTACTAGATGTTGGCAGGGAGCTTAATAAGTATGAAGTGGTGTCGATTTTCTTATGCAAGGTCTGCATTTTGGAGTCCATTTTTGCAGTCTGTTTTCACAATGAACCTCTCACTGCGCCTCAGATCTTATTGTACAGCCTGCTCTGCCTATCTGTGGACCTTCAGTGAAGGGTGTGCTTGCCACCGGGGAGCGAGGAGCGGGAAGAGAGTCACTGCCGGAGTCCTTAGTCACTAGCCACTCTCTCCGTTTCTCTACCCTCGCCGTGCTCAGTGTCTGGTCGAGGTGAAAAGCCCTTGATACAAGTAGTGGAGACTGCAAACCCCGCAGGCCACACCGGCCATCCCTGCGAGCATGCCCGCCAACATATTCCCTGCACAATCACTCCACATGCAGCAGCGAGGGTGGAGGCGGAGGCACGTCTGAGGCCATTTATAAATCTCACTCTCTGGAGGCAGAGAAGCCCCGTCAGGCTTTGAATTCTGAGTGATCGTCACCCATAAATCAGCAAATAAAAAATGCAGGAGAAACCGAACATTTGCAGTGATCAGTCATACACCAGCCCTGCAGTTTTGTGCACTGTGTGTGCGATAGTCGGGGAGCCTTGTTTCTACTGAAAGTAAGGAGTGCTTGTGCCTATTACTTTCTTTGCTCTTTCAGTTTACAAAAGGGGGAAGACGTCAAGTGTTTAAAATTGCTAAATATTATAAGACACCAGGAGTTGATTCCAATACAGGGCTCGTGCTTTACTATGGGAAATTTAGCCTTTCGGACCACAGAAAAAAGTAAAGATCATAGCCTGTTCAGACCTGTAGTTCCTAAGTCCGACCCTCTCCTACTGTGACCTCCAGGTCACTGTCTCCCAGGATTGTCTCTTTGGCCATATGTCACTCCACACTTGAGAGGTAGCCCTCTGTTGCTTCTGAGATCTCACTGGCATTCTTTGCAAAACGAGGCCAAATTGGGAAACTGGGTTTGTTCGGTAATACATTATTTGTCGTCTGGAAATTGGACCCTTCTGTTCTTGAAAACGAATGCACTCAATTCAACATCTTAGTTGTTTGTTTTCTGCCCAAGTAATGGTATAAGAACCTAAATCACCCATACTTTTAACTTGAAATGTCCCTGTGGCCACTATATTGACGCAACAAAGGGGAAGAAACACGTACAGACATAGCTGTTAAGGTTGCACCAGTTAATCTTAGAATTGTGGAATTGGAAAACGGTCTTCTAATCTGACTAGAACAATGTGCCAAGCTGCGGTCGACAGTTGAGTCGGTCAGAATAAGAAGGGCAATGCTGGAGGGCTCAGGTGAACCAGAGCCCATGTTCTTGAGATACTTGGGACTCAGGGCCCTGCCATGCACAGTACGTTTCTGTGCGAAAAAACTGTTTGCAGACTTCCTGGCGTTTTTAAACTTGCAGCAGTGTCTACGTGATTTCTACTCTTAGCTATTAGAACACCCGGAAGTAAACAATCCGAGTTTTGCCGCGTTGAAGCGTTACTTCAAATCACTGTAAAGCGTGTTTGCCGCGCTAGATTGGAACAACGTCATAAACTGTGCGCTAACTGCTAAAAAAACAATGTGGACGTGCATTACTCGCGAACGCCGTGTGCACACATTGACTATGACGGCTAAAAAATCGAGGCGCGGTTGCACGTGTACTAATGGTCCCGCAGACGTGCGCAACCAACGCCTACCCGGGCACACATTATTTATGTGCTGTCCAGGGCTTTTTAGAAGATATCTTTGCGACATATCCCACCTAGACTCAGGCTGGGAATCCGCCGGAGCCCACAGCAACACTTATTAGCGAATTTTGAACGAAGCGCCAGATACGGGGAGCAGTCAGGCCTTCATGGCGGACGTGTAGTCCTGGACACCCGCACGCAGCCTCCTTGCACCCAACTGCAGGGGAGGAAATGTCAGGCGAAGGGCTTGTTAATGCATGCGGCTGGGAAGAATGAAATCCAAGGAGGTGGCGCTGACAGGCAGCCCCGGCTGCTGGACGGCTCTTGAGTCATTCCATTCTCACAACTCAGTTGGAGGGAAAATTGGAATCCAGACATCAAAGAATTACATCCATCAGACCCGAAATTTTGTCCGTATCATTTTTTCCTCTGTGCAGTTGTCATAATTTCATTTTATTTCACACCGCAGTCACGTTTTTTCTGTTTGAAGTGTTGTGCAGAGTTGCAAATGCAAAAAAGAAAATGTGTATGTGATTGTCTTTATGAATATATTTATTCTGAAATGTGTATTTACATGATTATATATATATATTTGTAGAAACATGGAAATATATTAGGGGTGTGTAAACGTGTAATTATTGACGGCAATAAGAAAGTACGAGGAATGTAAATTTAATTCCCTTTGTTACGTAGCATAGTAGAAATGCTCATAACGATGGCTTAGTTTCAGTTTATCTTAAAATACATTATTATATAAAATGTACAAGACGTAAGCAGCACGTGTACATCGGCAATGTGACACACTTTTAGCAGGTTTCTGTGTGTGTTTGTACATATGTGTTCTATAAAACCATTCCCATACAGTAATCTCTGTGCAGTAGTTTGAGAGTGTGTGTTTTCTGCGTTCCAAATACATGGGTAGCGTCACCACACCTTCAAATATTGTTTATAGAGAGAGAGACCACTTACTGTACTGGCATGTATTGTGCAACCATGTTTTAAGATATGGCATGCAGATTTCGTGGCATCGTATGTAAGAAAGAGAGAGCAATAGCGACTAATGTTACATTGAATATCCTCTGTCCCAGGGCATTTCGTGCAGCTGTATATAAACAGATGAATTTCATTAGAATAGACGAATTTATACTCTAGTGGAAAAGGTAGGTGGAACATGTTACAATTCATGGGTTTCAGTAATCCATGTATACACAACAGTCACTAATTTCTTTATAATCGGCAGCTAGTGGTGCACCATTTCGCCGATTTTGTTTTTAAAAATACGTCAGTGCTCGGCTGTTACAAGGTACTTACAGTAAAATTCTGACCTCACAATGCCTGCTACCAGAGCCAGCAGCCAGGTGTGTCAGGTCACCGTGCATAATTAAAGCAGCTGTTTAAAGCAGCAAACAGAACCTTGTTTTTTTATATTATGCTCTATTTTAATAGTTTACAATGACCAGCAGAGCGAATGTTATTTTTTGCACTCCTTAGGTAGAGAAAATCTAGAATCTTTCTGCATGTTTCTACACATTCAAAGCTACTGCAGCTTTTTGTTAAACTGATATTTATTGAACAATTTCTAATATCTGTCTGCTACATGTCTTTGATGTTTATTTTTGCACTAGATTTTTATATTTCATGTGTGCAAACATGAATACTTTTTCAAATAAAAGAGCTACACACCAAGGTTTTAAGTGGTTTGTGGGAAAGATGATGCAGTGGCCATGTGTTATATGGGATAAAGTACCCCATGGCTTACATGATAAGGATTTTGCAAGTCGTCCCGGAGTTCTATAACCTTATAAATTAACTCTGCCTTCAATCTCATTCTTCTATATGGCTGTGGAGCTCCTCAGTGGCTTGCAATATCCTTATAATGTGTGGCAGTGGGTACTTTATCTCTTATATCACCACTACCACACACCAGACCTCAGCACTGTTATATTATAATGATATTTCCAATATCAAACCATGCAAATTCTCTTATAATTCAATAGGGCACTTTATATAAAAAAAACTCACTCATGCTTACAATTATGTTTTCACTCACACGTCATTCTGCATATATGTCTATACGTGAGTTCCTTTTTATTACTTTTATATTTTGGCTACTATCATACAGACAAATCCTGGGCTCAAGAATATGTACAATTCTATAGTTCATGGTGGACCATTTTAGGTTTTTGTGTGTTGTCCCGAAACGTAAGGACCCCAGCACAACCCCTCCAGCTCCCAGTCCTCTCATGGCCCCCCTAGTGTTGCAAATGTCCCTCCCCCACACTAAAAAAACTTCCACTATGGAGCACAGGGCATCCACTCCCACCCCCCGCTTCAGGCCCACTCCCACGCCCCCTAAACAGCATACAAGACCCCACCCCCTCCCAAACCTATGTCCAAGGACCCACCTTCCAAGAAAAGCACCCCCTCCGAGGTGGCTGCCTTCCACATTGATGTCTGTGCCCAGTGGAGTCACTTGGGCTGCACCCACATCCCACTCACACCTAGCTCTCAAAGTTACATTATTTGAGCCAATATAAGCACCTCAAAGAGCTCCTTCTGTTCCCTTCTTTTGGATTGAGCAGAAAATTGTAGTCCTACACACTGAATTCATTTTCGTGGTGTGAAGAAGGGCCTGATGATGAAGCATGTCACCTTAGGGTGGGTAAGGGCTTTCGTTCTTAATAAAAAGATTTTTTGAGAGCCAAAAATTGTTTCTTGAATTATAAGATTTTTTCTTGAATTTTAGGAAATTTGATTTGAAGCTCCACATGACCGACTGCATCTTTTTTGTGGTATAATTAGTATCTCTGGGGAACTAATACATGTCTAGGTCAGACATTTTCCACTGACTCCTTTGTGTTCTGATGGCTTTTTAATGGGCAGATTAATGTAAAGATTTTTTGGGTGTGAAGTTATTGTAGTGTAAGTTTTTCAATGTAATGGTTGTTGATATGTTGCGCCTGTGCCTGTCATTGCTCCATAACCATTTCGCTGAACGGTTAAACTACAAACCTGTTTTAGTGCCCGGGAGAAGTCATGCTCCTAAATACTTTTAATGGAGAGTCTCCAAATCATCATAACATTCGATTTCAGGGGCTATTACTTGAACCACTTGTTTCAATATGTTTTATATGTTCATTTTCTGTCTACAAATCAGTAGGCTCACTGCATGTGCCATTTCTTTTACAATCTTTTTTGCCAACTTTAGAGTAGGGACGTTTAGTAATCTGTCTTTGACAAGGCAAAAAGGTGGACCACTGTCTTAGGTCTTGGTTGTCATTTTTAAAACTCTGCAGTAAATAAAAATTAATTGAGACAGTATTCATTCATGGCCCGGTTGATATGCTGCATCTAAAATAATTCCACTGTTGTTTACTTTGAATCATTTGAACAGATTCCGAGTAGGATTGAAACATTAGGTAGGATGTCAGGAACCCCAAACCAGCAGGCAAAACCTATTACCACAGCTTCGTTTTTCTGCACATTTAAGAAAAACGTGCTTGCATTTATGTAGTTCTGTTGTAGAGTAACATGTTCTGTCCTCTCCTTGATACAATCCAGAAGCCCCAAAATAAAATAATTCAATTTTAATACTAACATATATTTAAATAGTATAGGCTAATTTGCTGCGGTGTTAACCTTATGTGAGGTAATGGAAGCACCACTTTCTAGATTTTGGTTATGAAATAGTCTGAGGAAAATCTTGTTCTGCTCTGTGCCTGAAAAAGGTGAGCCAGTAGTAGCATATTTATTTCATTAATAATTTTAAATGCCTCTTTATATTTCTATGAGGTGCTTTCTAATTATGAAATATAATAATATTTTGGTTCTTTCATTTGCTAATATTACTAGTGTTCTACCTTCTAAATGAGCAACTCTAGCTCGATGGTTCTGTGTGTACTTCATTTTATCAAAGCTTGTTTTGTAAGGCAGATCCGAAAAAATAGGTATCCATGGAATCCACATTTAGTTCCCTCTGTCTTACTGGTACCCTTTTTAGCAGAATTATTACATTGAGAGTGACTTCCACATACCACCCTGAAGAACATAGGATGACATCTGAGTTGTTTACCGTCTCTTTGAATTCTACCTCAATTTTTTTAGCAGAATCTTTATATGGAACACTCTACAACACTGGCACTCCAAATCTGCTCGCCTCAAGTGTCTGTTTTTTTCTACCCAAGGTTTAAAGCGATTAGAGCATTTTTGAAACATTTTTGCTGCAACTTTGCAGTGGATCTGTGAATATGCAGCAAAAAAAAAACCACAAAAAAACCCAACAAGCGTGGGCTCACGCTCTTGATTCTAAGAAGCCCCTGGGTGGGCCCTATCCCAGGGGCATTTTGAAATAACGGAAGGGGGTGCACTGCCCCTCCTAGGGCAGCTTGATGTACCAGGGACTGCCACCTCCCCAGGGCTTATTTATAATAAATGCGGGTGACCACGCTGCTCCCTTACAGGCCAAGGGACCACCACCCACCTGGGGCTGTAATCATATAAAATGTGTGTGGCCATGTGGCACACCCCCCTGGCCTCAGGGAATGCCACCTCTATGGGGCTATGATGAAGTATCATGTGAGGGGGCCGTGCGGTCCCCACGCAACTCCGGGGACTGCCACCTCCTGAGGCTGCAATCAAATAAAAGGCGGGCGGATGCAGTCTGGAGGACCGCCACCTTTCCAAGGTTGTAATCAAATACAATGTGGGGGGCAGTGTAGCCGCCCGCAGCCCCTGGAACCACCACCTCCCCGGGGCAAATATACAATTCTATGTGGGGGTCTGCTTGGCCCCCAGCAGCCCCTGGGACCGCCCCTGGGACCGCCACCTTCCTGGGACAAATATACAGTTTTATGCTGCAGGCCACGTGGCCCCCCATAGCTCCAGGGTCCACCACCTCCCCGGGGCAATGATTTGATTGTATATGGGAAGCGTACGGCCCCCGTAGCCCCGGGGACCACCACTTCTTCTGGGCTACTTTACATGGAGCCAATGATGTCCCTGGGGACCGCCACCCCCCAGGGCCAGCTTCTGCAATGTCCCGGTGTGCTCACACCCGGGATATAGCTGTTTGCTCTGACTTGGCAGGAGCTTTGACAGCCTCCTGGCAAATCAGAGCAAACACTTCACTTTCTGCAAGTAAGAACTGTCAAACAGCTCACACTTGCAGAAAGTGAAGTTTTCATCTGTTTCCCTGCACGCAAATAGGTGTGCAGAGAAACAGATGAAAACATTGCTCCCACAAGCAGGGTCCTGCGATTTAAAGCAGCTCCCTGCTTGTGGGAGCAATGCCTGCCCTCGCAGGACGTGGGGAGCTGGCTAGGACCGCAGGGCCTTGAGGGTCCCCCGTAGTCCTGTCACTCTCTCTTTCATCCCATAAAGGGATGGAAGAGAGAGAGAGATTGTTAATACAATGGTCTCGCATTCAATGACTTCAAAGCGTCAGACTAGCAGGATTTTTTGTACAAATGTTATAGTTACGTTTGGATGCAGAGCGGAACAGAGTCACTTCTACCTTAATGGTCAAGGTCATGTGCTGCTACTCAGTCGGCTGAAGGTTCAGATCCTAGTATCACTTGACAGAGTGCTTGTTATTTATTAGAGTTTTGACTGTTAAACCTTCCGAGTGATGGAACATTCACATTCTTTCCAATCGCATGCATGAGTTGACTATCATAGATATGTTTGGAATCTTCGCAGTAAGGTGCCACCTATGGTCTAAAGGTTAAGGTCACAGACCCTAACAATGAAAGGTGAGAGTTTTACTCCAGATGTGTCAGTGGTCATTTTCCTTCTTTAATTTCTTTTAAACTTCAAAAGTTTAAGGTTCATACTCAAAGGCGATCTCACTCTTTTAATTGACAGAATTTATTTTTTTCAACTTTTCCAGAAATATCTCATTCTAAGTATATCATTCATCAAGGCCTAACTCTCTCTCTCTCATACTCTCTCAATTTCTCTCTCTCTCTCTCTCGGGGTTGGGTGGTTAGGGTAGTTGGCAACAGCCACTGGCCGCAGGGCCTGGACCCATGGCCAAACCCATCGCACACGGCCTTTGGATGTGCGCAGCGCAAGGTTCGGTGGTTTTAGGGGGTTACCCACAAGGCTTAGCCTGATCAACATATTGCAATGAAAATTACTTTACATTAAACAAACCATAGAAATTCACAGAAAAAAACAAAGGTTACTGGGACGATATAGATAGGAAATAGAATTAAAAAAACATAGAAATTCACTTAAAAAAACAAAGGTTACATGAACGTAATAGTTAGAGTCTGAATTTACTCGTGCAAAACCGTAGAAATTCACCAGTTATAGTTAGTTATTTGAAGTAACTAACACTCTTGTCATGAGGTAACTATAACTCGCTCCCTCACCAAGCTCTGCTAATTACCCCAGATATTACAGTACTCATGACATCTTTTATAACATCATTGATAATATCACTTTAACATTTGCTGTAAAATTACTCATAAAAACTGTGCATGGTGGGGGCATGAGTTATAGTTTCCTTAGGGCACGAGTTATAGTTACTTGAAATGATAAAATGATGAATTTCGACGGTTTTGTATGTGTAAATTCAGAACCTAACTATAACGTCCCTGTAACCTATGGTTTACCTAGAGGCGGTCGCCACTGGGTAGTTATAGTTAGGGCCTAGTTTCTATAGAAAAAAGTTTTTTTGCTTGCCTATATCTTTGGCCTTGCATGACGAATCTTCATGACATTTAAAAAAAAAAAATGTGATAGTCATGTGAGCTGCTGTCTAGAATACTTCACGGTGATCCATCAAGTGGGGCTGAGATAAAAGGGGGGGGGGGGAATTTAGAGCTTTTCCAATGTTAATTCCCATAGGCAAAATTGAACAGCGATAGCGCAAAAAAAACACTGGATGGAATTACAACAAATCAGGCAGAAAGGTAGCTCTTGGTCCAGAAAGAGCCTTATTTGTTATTTGGTGTAAATCTGTTCAGTAGTTTTTAAGAAATTCAAGGAAATCCAAATTTGTATATATAGGGATGCAAAGGATTTAGGGCCAGATGTATCATCGCGGCCCATTGCGATTTGGTAATAGCGATTTTTAAGAAATCGCTATTACCAACTCACAAAGAGCCCTGTATCACATTTGCGATTCTGTAATAGCGATTTCTTAAAAATCGCAAATGTTATTACCGAATCGCAAATTGCGATACCGGCCCCATTCGCAGCTATGGGCCTGTTGGCCCATTGCTGCAAATTTTTTTTGCGAATTTTTTGCATTTCCAAAATTGCGATTTCTGAACCAGAAATCGCAATTTTGTAAATGCAAAAGGCCAGGGTGCTGGGGGCCTAAGGCCCCCTCTGCTGCACCCCAAAATCATTTTTAGCAACATGTAAGGTACACATATACCATAAGGGCATGTGTGCTTTACATGTTCAATTTAAAAATGAAGTTTAACTGCATTTTTAAATTTTGCACCAGGTTACCACCTGGTTGCATATCATGGTATTTTGCAAGTGCAAAATGCCATTCTGCGAAAAATCGCAATTTGCAATTTTTTTCAGCATAGCGTTGCGACCTGGAATTTGCGAGTCGCAAATTGCGACTCGCAATTTCCAGGTCGCAACGCAAGAAATCGCAATTTTAGCGATTTCTTATGTGTGGTCTGCAAATGACTTTCATGCATCGCAGACCACTGTTTTGCACTCGCAAACGGCCGAATTTACCGATTCGCACCGTTTGCGAGTGCAAAACTTTTTCAGACATCTGGCCCCAAGACCCCTCCCGATCTCGTGCAGAGATCTGATTGGCTGATAACACTTCAACAACAGAAGTGTTGTCAGCCATCTTGGGACTCAGCTTCAGCCGTGTCCCAGAAAAAAATAATAAAAGGTTCAAAAGGGGCCATGGTAGGAACAACCTGACATCTGAGCTCTGATGGTGGGATCCCAAAGAGATCCCCCGAGGTCTAAAAAGCATTTTTTAAATTTTGTGGTATGATCCACAGTGGATCCGCCATAAAAAAAAAAAACACGAAGCGCGTACTTCCGCACTTTGTTATCATGAAGCTCCCGGGTGGGCCAAGTCCCGGGGGTATTTCTTTAGAAATGTAAGGGGGGCTTCTGGTCACCTCCCTGGGGCTTATACTGTATATACAGGGAGGACACTTGCCCCCCGCTGCCCTGGAACCACTACCTCCCCAGGGCTGTTATGATATGCGGGGGGCACCTGGCCCCCTCAAGGACCACCACCACCTTCCGGGACATTTAACAAATTATATGCGGGGGGGCCTAAGGCTCCCTCGCCCCCCTGGGACCATCATCCCAGGGGCAAATATTTTAAGAAAAAGAAAAGGGCGTCCCTTTGAGACCCCCACCACCCCTGGGGCTACACTGAATTTTTGCCTTGGGGACCCCCCCCCCCAGGCAAATCTTTAAAAAAAAGCAAGAGGGTCCCTACAGGACCACCACCCCCGGAACCCAAGGACCACCACCCCCCGGGATAAACAGAAAACAATTGAAAGGGGGTCCATTTCGGACCCCATTAGCCCAAGGAACCACCACTCCCGGGGCTATCTTCATGTTGGAGGGGAGCCGCGTGGCCTCCCTCGTAGAGCCACTGATAGCTTTGGGGATTACCACCCCCCAGGGCTGGCTCCTCCTATTGCCCAGGATGTCACCCCCAGATATATCCCCCCCACAGCTACTCTCACACCTAGGGAGGCCGCGGCCAATTCTTGCCGCGCACAGCCAAAGGTCCGTGTACAGCATGGGGTTGAGTGGTTAGGGGTAGTTGGCTGCAGGGTCTGGCTGCAGGCCAGGTCTTGCAGGCAACCGCCCCTGCGCACAGGTGAAGGCCGCTCATGGTGCAAGTTTGGGTGCTTATAGTGGGTTGGACTGTGGCCAACCACACTGTGCATTGCCTAGGGCCGTGCACTGTGGTGATTGGATTAATGTATAGTAATCAAAATTACTATACGTTAAAAAAACATAGAAAGTAACTGAAAAAATTAAGGTTAAAGGGACATTATAGTTAGGCTCACATTTCAAGCGTAGAAAACTATACAAATTCAGCAATTATAGTTAGAGTTTCCTCAAGTAACTTTAACTTGTGCACTAAAGTAAGTATAACTCGTGCCCTCGCCATGCACTGCTAATTACCTCACAAATTATGGCACCCATGACATCTTTAATAACATCCTTGATAATATCAATGTAATATTTCCCTGCCAGCCCATATTTTTGTCTGGCCTTAAGTTTGTCAAAAGTTTGCTTTTCTTTGCTGCCTGACCGGGTGAGTATCTGAACATTGGCAGCAACACATACAGTCTCCACTTCAAATCCTCACCCACAGGCAACAATACAGTGACAGTCACTTAGTGGGGCACCTGCCCCAGTGCACATGTTGCTGTAGCAGCGCTACTCCTTACCTATACAGCATTAGGTGTATAGCGTGTAGAATGGTCCATAACAACAGCACAACTACATACATCTGCACCAGTATGTGGACAACCACTGAGCAGAGGTTGTAGCTCCGGTGCATGGTATGGCTTGGCGCATATACATTGATTGTGTGTGTCCTGGACAGTTGTAGTGCCGCAGGCAACTTTGGCCACTGTGGGTCTGTAGCTGGCAAATATTCTGGTTTTTATGACTTTCTATTTTTGTAGTATTGTCATGGATGATATTTGTATGCCTAATGCAAGACACTTTGAGTGGCTCTGTAAGCAAACAGAAAACTGTTGCAATGCTGGGAGCGCCATTTTAGTTTTAGTTTGCAATCAGGGTCACGTAGCTGTGTGTGTACATTAAAAACACTGAAACTACAAGTACCAGAATCAATACAGAAATGACTAAATGATCTACTCACATGACATGGGACAACTGGTCAACTCAAATTGTGATCTCAAAGCATCTCATGTCAGTCTGAGCTGGTTTCCTTGTCTGAGACTCTGATACTCATTTATGTGAAATGGTCAAAAACTAGTTTGAAGCAAGCATATATCCAAATAGGTCCTACAAATTACACATATATCAGATATCGAGATCACAGTTCTGTCACAAATTTGAGAAGCTCATTCAGTCCCTTTTTGGTTAATCAGAAGGTAAATGGCAGGCTAAAGTGTGAGAAGACAGAGCGTGTCAAATTTGCAATTTTACTTGAGCCCCGAGGAAGAACATGTGGGCAGTCCCTTGTGGTGGAGAACTGATATCATGGCACATCCTCGCCCAAGGACCTAGCCTCTCCCTTCCAGTGAGCCCTTTCAGCCTTGCATTCCAGTTTGTGTTGTTCCCACCTCTGCCCCAGGTACCTTTCCAGCCACGGTACCAGCAGAAAAAGATCTAGCTCCAGTACCAACTCGTCTTCAGATAAATGTATGTGTGGAACAGGGGCAGGCTTCCATGTAGTAAAGTTAGTAGGCGATTCTATGTTGATGTATCTTCTAGAACATCTTTCATGTATCTGTGTTTGCCCTTGTGCTAAGGGCTTTTATGCACCTATGGATTGTGGAAATTACATTATGCATTGTCATTGGATCTATCATTGCATGTGTGAAACAATTTCAGGTGAACATTAGCATGTGCTAATAAGGGAAATGAGCAACGTTAGGGATTTTGTTGATTGATAATGGTTATGATGCCTGCAAGAATGTTCAGAACATTAATGCTCATCTCTGACATCTGCAGGGCCTGAAGCTTACAAATTGGGAAGACAGCAAAGCAGGCTCAGACATTTGGTAAAGTGTATACTTTTAAGTTGGATAACATGTATGCTTTTCAGTTGGATAATAGTAACGTCTGTTCTTTGCAGTGCTTCGAAATGACATAAGAGCACCATATAATGCTATAAAAGTTTTCAATACTATTCTTCTGTTAAGTAGTCTTGTTCACAGTCAGGTATTAAAACTGATGTTGGGAGTTGGTGGAAGACTGTACATGACTAAATAGTTTAAGGTTTTATTAGAGAGACTAGTAGTCACTACTTGGTACTAGCATCGAATGTGTAACTTTCTGTGAGAATCTGCCACGCATTTCTTTCAATTGCTGACATTAATTTCATTATCAAGTAAAATGCACACTTGCCACACACACTGACTAAAATTCCTTGTCATGGAAATAGAATGAGGCACTGCACGAAATGTTTGATCTAGGCTCCACAAAATTGTCTGACATGCTGAATGAGAACTACCAAGCATTCTTATTCTGGCTGCCCTAGCTGTGTTCAAGCTGTCCAGTATATTCTCAAGATGGAGTATGGACGTAATGCGTTTGTCTCTAAAAGTTCCATGCTGCTGGATTTCTTCATCCTTGCTTTGTATGTAGGCCTCTGCTCGTGCTTTAAATAAAATCTCACCCACTCAGTTGTCTATACCTTTTAATACTAGTTATGATAACACATAGGTCTTTCAGCATGCCCATCAACAGTGATTTACCCTGGTCTAGCTTTATTGTTTAGATTATCCACTTGCCCGGTTCCATTACACAGGTCTTAGAGTGTGTCCAAGGATAAAGAACTCCATCTCTCTAGTACCATTTGTGTTTCTAGTCTTCAATCAATCAATCAATCAAAAAATGTATTAAGCACGCTACTCACCCGAAAGGGTCTCAAGGCGCTGTGTGTGGGGGGGGAGGAGGGGGGGATGCCGTTTACTGCTCAAAAAGCCATGTCTTGAGGTGCTTTCTGAAAGTCAGGAAGTCCTGGGTCTTGCGTAGGTTGGTGGGGAGGGAGTTCCAGTTCTTGAAGGCGATGTAGGTGAAGGATCTGCCTCCGGAGGTGGTGCGTTGGATGCGGGGGACTGTGGCGAGGGCGAGGTCAGTAGAGCGGAGGAGTCGAGTGGGTGTGTGGAAGTTCACTCGTTCGTTGAGGTAGGCTGGTCCAGTGTTGTGGAGGGACTTGTGAGTGTGGATGAGGACTTTGAAGATGATCCTTTTGCTGATGGGCAGACAGTGAAGGGATCTGAGGTGAGTGGAGATGTGTTTGTGGCGTGGGAGGTTGAGGATGAGACATGCGGCTGCGTTCTGGATTCGCTGGAGTTTCTGCTGCAGTTTAGCTGTGGTACCAGCGTAGAGGGCGTTTCCGTAGTCTAATCTGCTGCTGATGAGTGCCTGGGTGACGTTTTTTCTGGTTTCTATGGGAATCCATTTGAAGGTCTTCTGTAGCATGCGAAGCGTGTTGAAACAGGAGGATGATATGGTGTTGATTTGCTGGGCCATGGAGAGAGATGAGTCTAAGATGATGCTGAGGTTGCGTGCGTGGGTGGAGGGTGTTGGGGGTGGACCTAGGGCGGTGTGCCACCAGGAGTCATCCCATACTGTCTTGTTGGGGCCGAAGATTCTGATTTCTGTCTTCAAGAGGCATGGCGTAGATGCCCATGTTAATTTAGCCTCAAGTGGTGCAGTCTGCCCTAGGGTCTCCACACTAATCCATAAGTAAAAGTGGAACTTAATGCAGGCCTACACCTACCAGGGATGCTAAAGTTAAGAATCTAAGGCCTTGTCTAATCCCAACACTGTGCATTTCTAGTCCCGGGGCACTGAGCCATAGATGTGGTTATTAGCACTGGTGTGAAGGTTGTTTTATGAAGCCAAATTGAACAATTAATGAAGGGAACCGGGGCAAGCATGCATTGGCTTTACCTTCATCTCTTTCTAGCAATTGGGGTATTGCTGTGTCAGATGAAGAACCAAATTCATTCAGAGAGATTATGGGGGTTATTCTAACTTTGGAGGAGTGTTAATCCGTCCCAAAAGTGACGGTAAAGTGACGGATATACCACCAGCCGTATTACGAGTTCCATAGGATATAATGGACTCGTAATACGGCTGGTGGTAAATCCGTCACTTTTCCGTCACTTTTGGGACGGATTAACACCTCCTCCAAAGTTAGAATAACCCCCAATGTGCCATGATTGTTGTTAATTTTTGTTAATCTAATATTTTAGTAGTGCCCTGCAACTCATGAGTTTGAATGCCTGAGAGGACCAACACATCCTTTTATCCTTCTGAGTTAAATAATTGGAGTATCATTTAATTTGTGGCATAAGAGCACCTTTTATTTACACCACTTTGAAGATGCAGCAATTAGCTCTATCTAAAACAAGCATTGGGCAAGCGAATCGGTCTTGCTTTGCCAATGATGAGTTTGAGACTGAATTGACTTTACCTGTGCCAAACCAGCTGTGTTAAAACACTGTTTGCATGTACCAGGTAATATAGGTGAAGACATTTCAGAAACAGTAAAGTGACTTTTTCACAAACCACATTTTGTAATACCTGTAGTTGCACTGCAGTAGTACTAATCATGTAATGCTATTCACAAACTTAACTCCAGAGGCCTCCACCTCTCTAGCTTTTCTGTGAGCTGATCTTCACAGACGTAGGTACACGATTTAGTAGTAAATGTGATCATGGAGTGTTTTGGAAAAATGAGGAATACCTACTACAAAATAAGAGTGATATAGGGAAATGTATGGAGGATGTTGCACTCGTTGTCAGATATTGCATTGATAGGGTGTTCGTGGAACGATTTCTTATTTTTCTCTCGCTCTCATTTGGGTGGCTCAAGGCTTTATTTACATTGACATTAATTTCAGAGATTTGGGTCAGCAGTTCCTTTGACAACACTCTGATTCACCCTATACAAAAGTTCCTAAAATACTGTTCAGTTTTTACACAACATGATTTACGCATTATTTCGCACACATACTTCTTTAATAATTCTCAGGAAGGAATACTATCATTCTCAAAAATGTAGTTAGTGTCTTAAAATATCACTAGTATTGCGAAATTTGTTTAAGAAAATGTAGGCCCCTAGAACCCCATCACTTTTACCCTTACAGCCTCAAACCTACTCTTTTTGTTGTCATCACTGAGGGTTATGCCCCCAAAAGCTAATGCACCTTGCTACGGCCCTGTCTGATCCTCATTGATTAACCTAGTCTTTCACCTCTGACTGACTGTAAAAACTATCTGCTGGTACGTGTTCTTCTTTGGTCATCTAAGGTTCTTTATTCGGTGATTGCCACTCAAGTACAATAGTTCCCGTCAGAGGGAAAAATTAAAAGCGCACTTTCTTATTTTCATATGGCTGTCTGTGTCTCACATAGTGGCTTTTTATTGGCAGACAGCAGCATAGCACTGCATTACCCTGCTGATGTGCTTTATTTACCCTCTCAAACTCCCTCTGAAAAGCCTACCCTCCCACCATGAAAGAATCATGGAAGGGAGAGTCCCAGTTTCAGTTGCTACTGCTCCCTGTGCCGTGGTAAAGTAAAGGGTGAACCAGCAGTATTGAAGCATAGCAGTCTGCTAATTAACACTGCCCTTTGGAGGGGGCATGGTTATAAAAGAACTGGAAGCATCCGGCGGGCATCCTGTTAAAAAGACAGTGCGTCTTTGTTCCCCAGCACAGATTCTATTCTATTCTGTGCACATTTAGTGAGTGAATGACTACCCTTGGGCATCCAAGGACTAGTAACGTCACGTTCAAGGGGATTAAGGAAGGTTTTAGTTATCGAACAATCAGGTTTTAGCGGTTTCCAGAACAATAGTTCATTGCCTATGAGCCGCATTGTGTGGGAAGGGGTATTCTACAGTTTGCCCCCATTATAACTAAATACTCGCCTTCTGCTTCTCGCTCTTTGAATGGTAGGGACTGTGGCCAATCTAGCATTTGTGGATCTAAGGGCTGTGTTCAGAGTGTACGTTTATATCAAACGTTTCAGGATGGAAGGGCCTTTGGTTAGAAATGTCCTATGTGCTATGATTAGGCCTTTGAATTTAAACCTCTGCATAGTACGCAGTGGCCGGTGTTGCCAGTGGAGAGAGGCCAAGGCTTGCTAGGGGGAGTTGTGTCTGGGGATGTTGAGCAAGGTTCTGGCTGCGGTGTTCTGCACAACTTTACGTTTTTTAATTACTGCTTTTGGTGCTCCCAAGTAGTGAGGT
Organism: Pleurodeles waltl; assembly: GCF_031143425.1. NCBI lineage: Eukaryota > Metazoa > Chordata > Amphibia > Caudata > Salamandridae > Pleurodeles > Pleurodeles waltl. The sequence continues at coordinate 227,292,392 of NC_090451.1, forward strand.
CCCGTAGCCCAGGAGAGAGACAATTAGTGCCTAGACCACAAGCCTTCTGGAAAGGGAAGAAAGCAGATGTAGGATTTTGCGAAGCATTCTAAGAATGCCATAACAGCTGGCCAAGAGTTTTGTTGCCTGAGCTTCCATTGACAGAGTTTTGTCCAGCCATACCCCAAGACTTTTAATAACCATATTGTGGCCTGGAGGTGTGCCAACGCAGTCCTGCTAGCCTAATGTTGCCTAATACCATGAACTTGGCCTTATGCCCATTTAATTTGAGGCAAGACTTGGCTATCCAGCTTGCTACTTTCTCCAGACAAGGTTCCAGTGAGGGAGGTTGGGAATCCTGTTCTGGGGTAAGGGAAAATACCAGTTGGGTCTCATCGACATATGATACAAAAGATCTGCAAGTGGGCTCATGTACAGATTAAAAAGCATAGTGCTCAATGACAAGCCTTGCAGTGCTACACACTTCAGATGGCATATATCCGGTAAGCAGGACTGATCAAATACCTGCGAAGTTCTGACTTTCAGAAAAGAGATAAGCCAATTTATTGCAGATCCTGTGAACCCTGCATTGTTGAGTCTTTTGATAAGAATGTCATGGTTGACCATGTCAAATGCTGCACTTAGGACGAGGAGTTTGATGGCTGCCTTACTTCCTCGATCATGCAACATTTTTGATTCTTCCACTACTGCCAGAAGGGCAGTTTCCGTTCTGTGTTTAGGACAAAACCCCATCTGGGTGAAATGGAGGACATTGTTTATTTCGAAGATGTCTGAGAGATGCTGATTTACGTGGTTTTCTAGTACTTTGGTCAGCCCAGAAAAAGCTGTATGGGTCTATAATTACCTGAGCAAAGGTGATCTAGATTGAGTTTCTTCAAGAGGGATTTTGCCGTAGCATGTCTCCAAAATGGGGGTGGTGTTCCCTTAGCCAAGGAAAGATTAGCCAGTTCTTGCATAGTAGAGAAGATTTATTCAGCCGCTTTGGAAAGAATGTGCAGTGGGGCAGGTCGAAATGTGATCCTGGTTTGACTTTGCCAAATAAGATTGCAAATCGGTCCTGAGTAAGGCTGGGAAGTACTGCGAGGCTGCTTTCCTCTATCCCTGCTTACAATTGGTTAAAATGGGGCCTGAGTCTTTTCTGAGTTGTGAAATGCTGAATAAATGTGTGTGGTTTTTTTAGGTTTGTGTAGGTTCAGAGTAGGAGCTGTCTGAGGTGGACTCCAGCAGTTATTTCATGTTGTGGGACATTTCACTCGGGGAGTTGGATGTGCCATTGATTTAATTTCATAACATGTTGCTTAGGCCATTTTAATTTCAGAATGGGAGCTCCTCGTGGATTCTTGATAATGTAATTTACTCTTTGAAATACGTTATTTCGGCGATTTGCCCTAAAAGCGTACATATAATACATTAAACAAAACATTGCAATAATAAATATAAACATATATTATTAACTTAAAATCTGTGGGCAACAAAGACCAATCAATCCCTAGTCTACAATGTGCTCCGTATCTTGGTTGTCCTGTATCACTAGTCACTGTAAATTACTTAGCCCGTCTCTATGTGGGTCTTGTTAGCTCCACATGATCAGCTTTCAAATCCTTAAAACCTTTTCAGCAATAAAAATAAAGCACCAATTAAAACTTGTATACCCCACCAACACTATAGCCAGTGCTTATTCAAAATTTGGCTTCTGTATTATTTGTAGAAGCTAACCAACTCTCGATCCTCATAAAGTGACAGTGCAAACATCAAGCCTATCAAGGTCCTTACTTTTCTTAAGCCCTTGAACTTACTGTAGAATATCTCCTCCAGCCCCCTCCAGAGTCCCATCTCTTCTAATCCACACACCCAGGAGAAAACGGCTCATTGGATAGACTAAAGTCTTGTCTGTACTTGTCGTAAACAAGCACAGCGCCATTCGGTAGTCCCCAATCCCTAAGCCACCTCCGCCTTGAGGCTCGATGCCCAGGGCAGACAATAACAATATGATTAACTGTTTCAGGTGTTGATTTACACATGGGGCATAAGGCACATGGCCCATCTCCTCGCCACAAACTGCAGCAAGCGTTCACAGGCAAGCAGCCATATCTGAATTACAGACACAAACCTTTTGCCCTTGGTGGAGTAACAAAGTCCAGGAGGTCTTCAAATTTGGGCACAACTTTAAACTCCAAATATGTTTCTGTAAGATGACCCAGATTGGCCCTATGCTGTTGGTGCTTCCTAGTATACTGCCAATAAATTGCCCTGACTACCTGTTTGTCTTCTCTATGGATTTGATCCAGCTGTTCCCAAAGTGCCTCAAGCTTCATGTTTTTAAACCAATGCGAAAACAAAGCACAGCCATGGGACTTTCCAGGCTAAGTTTAGCCTTATCAGATATCTTAGACTTGCACTATACATGGCCAACTCAGGGGTAGACCAAACCCATACCCAATAGAGTAGGGGTTTTAACTATATTTGGTCAGTCACCCAATCAATACCCATGTCACATCTCAAGGGATAAGCGCGGTACTAGTTGGTACGGCTGCAAATGCCCTAATAAAGTTGTTTTCGGCTACCTATATCCTATGTGTGTTAGCATACCCCCATATTTCTGCACCATAGATTGCTGCGTTAAGGGCCTTAGCTCGATAAGCCTCAAGGGCTGGTGAGATAGAGTGAGTACTTGTAGCTCTTTACGAAACGATGGGTGGCATTCGATCTGTGTGCTAGGGAAAGTTTTACTACTTGTGGGTCTCATTTACATTTTGAAGACAAGGTAATACCTCGATAATCAAATTCTGACATCCTTTTGAGGTTGAATCACCCATTTTTATGCTCCTCGTTCTTACTGTAGAATTTTCAAAGACCATATACTTGGTCTTAGAGCAATTTATCTCCAATCTCCTTTGTCTGCAGAAAGACCCGAATTTTAACACCAAATTTTTCAGTCCCAATAGGGACTTGGAAATTAACAATGAGTTATCTGCAAACAGGATAGGGATTTTCCCACCATTGATGGTGGGAGAATCATTTATACACCGGCCAAGTTATTCGATAATGTAATTCACAAATAAAGAAAAGAGTGTAGGGGCCAACACACATCCTTGCTGAACCCCCCGGCTTATTGGAATTCTAGATGTCACTTCTCCTAGCCCACCCCAGCAGACCTGGGCGTAATTCCCACTGTATAGTCTGATCAAGATGTCCACTTGAGTACTAGGGGCTCCCATCTTCCTTAGGGCCTTAAGTCAAAAGCAGCTCGAAGATCAACAGAGGCTACGTATAACCTCTGACGTTGGAGGAAGATCTGCTTCCAGTACAATATTGAAAACCTAAATACCTGATCAATGGTACTTGTCTTGGCCCGAAATCCTGCCTGCGGGGGCGAGAATATCTCTTCATTAGCCGCCCATCCCAACAGTTTGTCAAGTACCTGCCTAGCAAATATCTTTTAGAGATTATCCAGCAGGTTGATGGGGCGATAGTTAGCAGGGCAGCTTGCATTGCCTTTTTCAACACAGGAATACTTTCAGCCCCTTTCCAGTGTTGTAGCAGGGGTGGCTTAATGGGGGAATGAGGCAAACCTAAGCTTGTGGTCTAGCCTTCACTCCCCATCTAACTGGGGCTACAGCAGTGAGGGATGCCTCCCCCCTAGGGTCGGCAGCCCATTTGGAGGATCTAGAGATCAGAGGACTGGAGTTCTTCGCATCAACCTGTTGAAACTGCAGACATTTCATCTGGCTCTCATGGCCTTCCTCCTATCTAGCCGAGGTCATTCCATCCAAATCTTGACGAAGCACATAATATTAATGTGGTATATGAACAAGCAAAGGGAAGTAGTATCTCACCTCCTTTGTTGGGAAGCATTGAGACTGTGGTCTTGGACACACCACCAATGGATGTGGCTCACTTGTAATCACCCAGTGGAGTCTCTGAATGTCAGCCTGAGCCGCTATTAGCTTGCTTATGATGAGTGGCATCTTCTACCAGAGATAGTCCAAGACATCTTCACCCACTTGGGCACTCCGCAGGTGGACTTGTTCAACTCCTTTGGAAATGCTCATTACTAGCAGTGGTGCATCCCCCAGTTTCCATTACGGGATGCCTTGGGGACGTTTTTTAGTTGAGGTGGATCTTTCAGCTGCATTACACATTTCTCCCCATACCTTTGATTACTCAAGTTCTCAGAAATATAAAACAAAACTGGGCCCAAATCATTATCATTGCCACGGATCGGCTGAGAAGGGTATGGTAAACAGACCTTCTGCTCTTCTCTGCATCCCCTGCTCAGGATGGACCTTCTCTCCAAGTAGAGGAGAATGTTCGGCACTGCAACCTCCAAGACCTTCACCTAAATGCTTGGAGATTGAGAGGTGACAACTGAGCCCCTTTCAGCAGCCATGGGAGGTGGTCGACAAAATCTTGCCAGCATGCTGCCCCTTCACTAAGTCTGCTTTTTTGGGCATTTGGAGCACCTTTGCTGCATGGCGCAGACAATGATGTGGTCCTCTTGCAGGCCAAGCTGTTGCAGGTTCTGAAATGTAAATGTTTCCTTGCTTAGAGGGGTTGTGCAATTGGCACTATGAAGGGATTTTTGGCTGCTGTGCTTTCCTCTGCCTTCTGGCCAGCCATCCCTTTGTAAGTCCCCTAATACTGTGTGTCTTCGCCAAGGTTTAAAAACCATGTATCCAACCCCTATTGTGGTTCCCTAGTGGTGACTTGAATTTGGCTCTCACCTTTTTGATGGGGACTCCGTTTGAGCCCCTTCAAAGTTGTCCTCTAAGAATTTTAACTTTCAAAACTGTTTTTGGTTGCTATCACTTCTGCTAGAAGGGTTGGTGAGCTGCAGGCCCTTAGCTATCGCCCTCTCTTCACTTATTTCTATATCTATAAGTTGGTGTTGCAAACCAGGGCTGCTTTGCTTCCTAAGGTGGTGAAACTCCATTACCCTTCCAGTCTTCTACCCTTCCTCCTCCTATGAAAGAGGAGGAATGGTTGCATCCTAGGTGGCCGGTTAATTACTTCCTGTACCACACCAAGGATTTTGAATTGGATGACCAGCTTTTTGTCAAAAAAGTAAGGCAGTGCAAAAGAGAACTCTCTCATGATGGATCATACTGTGCATCAAGACCTGCTATGCCTTAACCAAGAAAGAAACTCCAGAAGGGATTGAACCCATCATTCCACCAGGGGTAAGTAAACCACTTGCCAGAGAGGTACACATTCCAGAAATCTGTAAGGCAGCAACATGAGCATCTTTGCACACCTATGCGAAGCACTACTGACCGGATTCAGAGGTGAAAAGAGATGGGCACTTTCCCAGATCTTTGGTGCAAAATGTCCTCATCTAACCATCTTTCACCCCTCCTCCTGGGCAGGGTATTGCTATAAAATCTGTTCTACAGGTGATGAATCTGCAAGTCGAATTATCCATCGGAAGGAAAAGTTACTTACCTGTGATAACAATCTTTCTGTTGATACTCTGTCTTTCAGCAGATTCCTCACCCACTCACCCACCTTCCCATTTAATAGATGAATTGTAGTGAAAGTTAATAAGACCTCAAATCATATCTTTTGGGTTTGGACTTGTAGATCAATGGCAGTCTGTCTTCTCATCTCAAATAGTTGCTTGCAATCTCGAAGCTTCCTCTACAGTGGCTTGCAATCTTGAAGCTGTCCACCAGAAAACTCATTACCACAGGTAAATAACTTTTTCGTAATTGGTGTTCTTGACAGAATACATTTAATCAGTGATCGAATTGTACAGTGTATACTTTGCCCTTCCATGTTCCCTTACATACATCACATGTACAACCAAAGCTTGTAATGTCTCTAGTCAGTGTGAGCAATAACAAATCTTTTTCATACTTTTATCTGTCTAACTTTAAAAAACAAACAAAAAGAAACAGAAACTAAAACCCCACTGAAGACAGTATGCATTTACCTTCGTAGGTGATTTTTTACCACAGAATGAGTGTTTCTTGCTTAGCGTCTTGTAGTCTATCTTATTGATAGACCACATATTGTATATACTCTAGTTTGCTTATGTCTCAAGTCGAAGCAGTGCACACTACAATTGTTCATTAATTCTCAATATTGCCTCTTTCAGGGGAAGGAAGAATCCACCCTGTACTGTCCATGGCAGGGCAGTCCTGCAATATTGCCTCCCCGGCACAGGCACCTTCTTACAATTGAAACATATGCTATTTAGCTAATAGAGAGACATTAGGTCAGTATATTTCCAATGCTCATAATGTCTGTGTACCATAAAGCGCATCGGAGGATGCCGCTTGCCAGTGCAGACATATAAATTAAGGAGTAAAATGCTCCAAAAATCAAATCTATCAACAGCATTTGCTGATCAGAAGAAACAAAAGTTGTTTCAAGACTCAGGTACCTTTAATGCTGCAGCTGTGACAGGTTTGTTTGTATATGCTGCTTGCGTTCTTATCTTCATAATGCTTTGCTTTCTGCCACATGCACAAGGCCCAATCACACACTAATAAATGACACCAGTATCATTTAACTCAATGATCACTGGTCTACAGATAGTGTTAGGTCCTGAGCAGAGGTAGAAAAGCACTATAGAAATGCTGCAATACAGTATTAAGCAATGTATGCCAGTTTTCTTGACACCTGCTACTGGGCTGATAGGGAGCACCATTGCTGGGCCAGTTGTTTGAGCTCATGGGTGTGGATTCTTAATGCAAGATTATGTGGGAAGATATTCACAACCAAACAGACCACAACACAACACAACAACCCCGAGAGCATCATCATGAATGTGAAAACATTTCACATCCCTTATCACTGCTTGTTCACTTTGTTGTAGCTAACTTGGTAAGTAAGGTGACTAGTCTTCCATTGACCCATAAGACAACATAACATAAGGTACCATTCTATGCAATTGTTGATACACTCGTTCTTGACCTCATTTTCTCTGCTAACCCTTTTTATGTCTGTTCCTACTTCATTGGAATGGCCATCTCTTCAGATCTTTTCTGTCACACTGTAACAGGAATGTTGCCTTCATGATAAAAAGGCTACCACTCCTTCCCGTAGTGCGAGACTGTATGAGAAACTAGTAGCCTGACTTTTGTTGGCCCTAGCTCCACCCTCATCTAGTGTGTGTGTGCGTTAGAGATTTAGGCCCGTCACTGAAATGTGAAGTCCAGACCCTGTTCTGTGACTTGGAGGCAGATGCGAACCATAATTGTGCTGTGTTGTATTAACTAAAAGATAAACACTGGGCTGGACAATACATTATTGTGTCTGTTGGTTGACTGTAGAGTTCTGAGCTCTTGCCACCCACACTATCTCCCTGAGAAGCGCTGAACTGCAGGCCATCGCTATCCAGAGTCAGTTCATGCAAGGGTTTTACTAGACTCAGTTTGTAGCACCATAGTAGACAGGTCCCAGGATACCAGTGGCACATCACCTGAGCCACCATGGTAGTGGCCAATTTGAACCCCTCAAAAGGGTCTGAGAACCACTGTACTCTCTTCCTCTGTTTCTTTGTTTTTTATTCTTCTGCTCCTATTTAGTAGCTTTTTCATGCATAATTTTTGTTGGTTTCCTCTTTCTGGATCTCTGTATTTCCACTCTTGTCTTCCTTGTGTAACCATCTGAGTTTTATTAAGCCAGCCTGTCTCTGTCTTCTGGAGTGTGCATTTCCAATATTTTTACAATAATTGTTGAGGTATTTTCTTTACACATTAGCAAAAAGCTACATGAACTTCACTGTAACAGTCTATTTGGGCCATGTGTCTGCACTTGGTATTTTATTTTTGCACTGACTGTAACTTGCCTTTCATAAGAGTGATGCAAGAGATCACTGCAATTGGTTGCTTTTCTGCCACCATCCTCAGACTTGTAATCTAACTTCTGGTGGGCTTTAATTACTCAATTTGATATCATTCAGCAGTCACATAGGGGTGAATGCTCTGAGATTGTCTGAAAAACAATAGTTGAGGCACAGATTCAACAAATCTCAACAGCTGCATAGGGACGGAGAGATTTTCCATGGGAACCCAGGCAGCCCATCAGTATCTCCAGTTAATGTATTTTAGTATTAGACAGCGTTTTATCACTGACCCCCCAAAAACAATATACATACATTCTCTAGTTGGTCACAGAGAGGCAATGCTGAAGACTTGTTTATTTGAAGCCAGACAGCTCAGTGCTATGTAGAAAACCAAAGCAGCGCTGACCTGTATATGTGGTACCCTGCAGGGGCGATGTTCTGAAGAGCACCTTCCTCCAGGAGAAAGCACCGAGGGGAAACAGGGGTAAGAAAACAAGGAAAGTAGGGGAAGAAAAAACTGCCTGAGTACCCACCCTGGCTCTGCTACTGGCCACCCTCTGGAGTGCTGGTTTGAAAACTGCTGTATTGTTAGACCTGTCAGCTGTTGGTGTGGGTTCCCCTGTCTTTTTGGTTCTGACCTCCCGTTCTTGATTCTGTGCTGAATTTCGTTTTTCCTGGCTTTAGGACTCTGGACACTTTACCACTGTTGTGTACCCAGGGCCTGTAAATCAAATGCTACTAGGGAGCCTGCAGCACTGGTTGTGCCACCCACACGAGTAGCCCTGTAAACATGTCTCAGAGCTGCCACTGCAGTGCCAGCATGTGCAGTTTTACACTGTCATGTCGACCTGACAAGTGTACCCACTTACTACATGTAAGCCACCCTAAGGTAGGCCCAAGGCAGCCCAGGGGCAGGGTGCAGTGTATTTAAAAGGTAGGAAAAGTACTGGTATGTTTTACATGTCCTGATAGTGAAAAACTGCTAAATTCAGTTTTGACTATTGCAAGGACTATCTCCTCCACAGGGTACCATAGGGATTGCCTTGAAATATCTTTTAATCGTAATTTCCCATTGAGAGCAGATATGGCTCCTGGGGTCTCTTAAGTCACACATTAAAAATACATATTTTGGTGAAGTTAGTTTTTAAATTGTAATATTGAAAATGACACTTTTAGAAAGTGGGCATTTTCTTGCTTAAGCATTCTGTGCCTCTGCCTGGCTGTGGAATACATGTCTGGGTCAGGATGACAGTTGGGCTGTTTGTGAATTCACTCTAGATAGTCACACAAAGGGAGCTTAGTTGTGCCCTGCATACACTAATGGGTTTCCTGGGCTATGGTGGTGGGAGGAGATGACACTTGCACCTGAATAGGTCTGTGCCAGTCCCTACACAAAGCAGTCTCCAACCCCCTGGAGTGTGTTTGGGGCTGGTGCAGGAAAGGCAGGGTCTTATGCACTAGAAAGACTTTCCTTTGAAGTTTGTCTACTTCAAAGGCAGAAAGGAGTATAAATACTGGACTTCTAAGGCCACAACTTTAGAATCCTTCCAGAGTGAGGACATTCTGCCAGGAAGAAGAGCTAGATACTGTATGAGGGACAGCCACTTTGCCTGTTGCTTTGCAGTGCTGGCCTGCTGCTTCTGTCCTGGGAGTGAAAGGACTGGACTTTTCTTTCTGCACCCTGCTTCCAAAGGTTCTCCAAGGGCTTGAACTGAGCTTACCACCTGTTAGAAGCCTTAGTGACATCAAAGACTTCATCTGTCAGCACTTGGGCTCTCTTGCTGAGAGTCCTGACTCGCCAAGTGGTGCCAAATCCAGTTCCTGGGCCCTTGGGGAGTGAGTGCTGGTATAACCAAGAAGAAACCAAGGCCCAGATTTAAGAGGGCCTAGCGCCTCCTTGCACCACATTAGCGTCATTTTTATGATGCTAATGTGGCTCAACTAGGCCAAATTCACGGTGTCATATTTACAAAGTGGTGCAAGCATGTATTGCACCACTTTGTAACCCCTTGCGCCACATTATGCCTGTGCCAGGCATACTGCATGCAAAGGGGGCATTCCCCCGTTAGCGGGACTGCAAAAATGGTGCCGTAGAATCTAAGAGATTCCACTGTGCCATTTTTAGCTGCGATTTTTAACGCCTGCACAAAGCAGGCGTTAAAAGGGGGCATACCATTGTTTTCAATGGGCCTTTATGTACTTTGCAGGATTAGCGCCAAAATTGTGGAGCTAATCCTGCACAGTACTTCAGTATCATTGCCCCTACACTGCGCCATGGTGTGCTGTATATTAAATACGGAGCACACATGGTGTTTGGGTACGGGGGCGATAAGGGGTGCAAGAAAAGTGACGCTGCATTGGATGCAGTGCCACTTTTCTTAAATTCGGCCCCAAGTACATCAACTCCAGAGGGACTTCCGAACCAGCGCCGCTGTCCGATTCCATGCCATTACCTGCACTGGAACCTTGGTCCTTGCTGAGTGCAATGACCATGACCGATACCGCCACAGTGCCTTCAAAGTCCCACCAAAGCGTGAGTGCTGTGTCCCTGATGTCCCAGGCACCCGACTCTGCCGCAGCACCTGTAGTCCCAAGGTGTTATTGCGACACCGGAAAGTCAACGCCTCAAGTCTTGACCTGCTGGATTCACTGACCCCACCAGATTGTAAGGAACCGATGCCTCGCCACCAACGCCGCATCGCCTCCCCTGCAAATCTAAGCAACTGACGCCTCTCCTCCTCTGCCTTGCATTAAGGAACCAACGCCTCACCTCCCTGGTAGCAGTAAGGAACCGACACCGCTCTGGCGATGCCTCACTTCCCTGACTCCGTCAGCAACGTCTTTGCTTCCTCATTTTTCAAAGGTTCTGTACCTGGGTCCGTGCGACTCCTTGATTGGCCTGCACTCCCTCGCGATTGGCATTGGACTGTTGGAAACGACTCCTTCAGGACGTCTTGATTGCCCCAGTTGGAGCTATTGTGTTTTAAAGCGCTTGACTGAGAATTAGGGCCAGATGTACCATCACAGCCCATTGCGATTCGGTTATAGCGATTTTTAAGAAATCGCTATTACCGACTCGCAAAGGGCCATGTATCATATTTGCGAATCGGTAATAGCGATTTCTTAAAAATCGCAAATGCTATTACCGAATCGCAAATTGCGATACCAGCCCCATTCGCAGCTATGGGCCTGTTGGTCCATAGCTGCATATTGTTTGCATTTCCAAAATTGCGATTTCTGAACCAGAAATTGCAATTTTGGAAATGCAAAAGGCCAGGGTGCTGGGGGCCTAAGGCCCCCTCTCCTGCACCCCAATTTTTTTTTTTTAACATGTAAGGTACACACATGGCAAAAGGGCATGTGTGCTTTACATGTTCAATTTAAAAATGCAGTTTTACTGCATTTTTTTATTTTGCACCAGGTTACCACCTGGTTGCAGATCATGGTATTTTGCATGTGCAAAATACCATTCTGCGATAAATCACAATTTGCGATTTTTTGCAGCATTGCCTTGCGACCTGGATTTTGCAAATCGCAAAATCCAGGTCGCAACGCTAAAAATCGCAATTTTTGCGATTTCTACTTTGTGGTCTGCGAATGCCTTTCATGCATTGCAGATCACTATTTTGCACTCGCAAACGGCCGATTTTACCGTTTGCGAGTGCAAAATATTTTCATACATCTGGCCCTAAATCCTTAAAAATTTGTACCTTTACTTGTGTATGTTGGGTTTTTGTTGTTTTGGTCTTGTTTTACTCAGATATATATTAGCTATTTTTCAACACTGATGTGGAGTACTTTTGTGGTGTTTTCACTGTGTTACTGTGTGTGTGTGTGTGTGTGTGTGTGTACAAATACTTTCCACATTGCCTCTGAGATAAGCCTTACTGTTCGTGCCAAGCTACCGAGGGGGTAAGCAGGGGTTATCTTAGCTGTGGCTCCCATATTGTGACTAGAGTGAGGGGCCCTACTTGGACAGGGTACAAATCACTTCCAACTAGCGACCCCATTTCTAACACTGGTGAGGCTGGTACTTGTATTTGTACTTGACATACAGTGATTGGTGCTCACTACTTCCATATCGCAACCACATACTGTTTGTTTTACTTTTGGCCTTTTTTGTGCCTTCTAGCGTTTTTGTGCAGCCTCTAAGTGTCAGCCACAGTCATATTTCAGTCTAGTGAGCCAGTAGCAGTTACTGCAGATTTAGTGCTTGAGCAGGAGAGGCTGAAGGCCTATATGGTGCCTCACCTCAAAAAGTTCTGCAAGGTGTTCAGATGTCCTTTTAAAGGCCTCACTAGAAAGGAGGAGCTGGTAAAGGTGCTGAGGGTGGTTGGCAGCCAGGGAGACTGATGAGCCTGCAGAGGTGGAGAGTGTGGGTCTGGAGGAGCAGAGTCTACATTGTGATTTTGTAGCACAACAGGAACTGCCTTGGGGGAAGGCACCCTCCAGGACAGACAGCAGTGTTTCCTCCAAATGTCTGACCCCAGAGGAGCTGGAGGACAGACGAGAAGCTAGGAAGCACACTTTGAAGCTTGAAAACTCAGGCTGGAAATGGAGGCAAAGAAACTTGTTATCGAAGAAAGGAAAATTATCTTAGCTTCCGAGCGGAGTTTGAAAGAGATGGAACTGAAAGACAAGGTCAGTACAGATGGTAGCAGCATTTCATCAATGCAGTCTGAGAAGAGGGTGCTCCTTCTCAAGATTCTAGTGAAAGAAGGATGATATACACTGGTGGTTTCAGGCTATGAGGCAGCTCTCTACATGCACTGAGTCCCTGAGGGAGATTGGAGGACAGATCTATGTTGCGCCTTCATAGTGGAGGAGAGGGACACCTTATTAGCACTATGGGCAGTGATAAAGCTCACCTACACTACCATGAAGGATGCCCTTATCTCCAGGTATGACCTGATACCAGAGTTGTACAGAAGGAAGTTTAGGGAGAGTAGGAAACTCGATTCCCAGACCTGGCTTGAGTGTGTGGATTCATTTTGCAGAGCACTGGATGGTTGGGTGAAGGGCAGTGAGGTAACAGATTATTGGGAGCTGTACAATTTGTATTGGAGCACTTGTCTAGTCTGTGTTTTCTAGAGCTGCACCACCACTTGATTGACAGCAGGCTTACTAACCCAAGGAAGCTTGCTCAGAATGATTACCAGGGTCCACAAGAGGTTGTATGGGGGAGACTGTGCCAAGGGTGGGCAGGGTCCCCCTCAGAAGAAGGAGGGGGAGGTCAAGTGAGACAGAGACAGGTCCCAGGATAAGAAGGGAGTAAAAGATTCCCATCTCCCTTCTGACAGGAAGGGGGGAGGTTCTAGTGGGTGGTGGTTCAGGGCACCCCATTTTCAACCCTGTTGCTTTGAGTGTTCCCAGCTAGGACACAAGAAAGAGAAATCTCTGTCCTAAGAAAACCTCCACCGGTGGTGCCACTACAGGGCTGGCCAGTGAGGCCATAGAGTGAGACAATCCCCAGGGGCAGGTCATAGACCATGCTGTAATCTCCTTTAGTTGGAAGGTGAACTTAGAGGGTGAGTTTGTGATCCCAGAGGGTGGGAGCTGTCACTTCCACCTTGTGAAAGTGGAAGGCGTTCCAGTCACTGCTCTGAGGGTCACCGGGGCTAGCGGAACATGGTTGTGGAAAGGCTGGTTTTCTCAGAGCAGTACACCGGCCAGGTGTGTAGCGTGACTTTAGCCCATGGGCAGGACTTTTTCAGGCCTGTGGTTCTGATGTCACTAGAGTGGGGTAGGGAGGTGACCCAGAGAAGGGTCATGGTTAGTACCCAGATGCCCATAGACTGCATTCTGGAGAATGAGTTGCTCCTGGTGTCATAGGAACCGAGAAGGGCACCTGCCGAAGGTGCTCTAACAGTTCTGTTTTCTGGGGGGGGGGTACCACTCCAAAGTGGAAGGTACAGGACCCCAGCAAGAGGGACAGGAGGAGGGTGAGCCCACCCTTATCCTCTGCTCAGCCTGAGGGTACGGACCCTAAGTTGAGTGACCAGTCTCAGGATACATCCCTTGAACTGGTGGGAGGTGAAATGGCAAAAGGGTGCATGGCACCTGGGGCTATTGCCCCCCACTTCACGAAACCACAGAGTCTAGAGACCCTGGGATGGTCTGGGGCCTGGCTCTTGACACTGACAGCTGTCAGGGGCCTCTGTTGGTTGTTGTCCTTGTGGTTAGAGTTTTCCCTGGGTTGGGAACTGACGTAAGACCCAAGGAGTGAGAATCCTAAACTTTTAGAGTGGTTCATCTCCCTGGAGGGAATGGACTTTACAGTGGGATACCACCCTGGCCCAGAACACCCATGAGGTTGGGTAATTCTCCCCACTTTCAGCCAGTGGGGACACGTGTTAGACCTGTCAGCTCTTGGTGTGGTTTCCCCTATCTTTTTTGGCTGCTGATCTCCTGTTTTTCATCCTGTGCTGAATTTAGTTTTTCCTGGCTTTAGGACTCTGGGCACTTTACCACTGCTGACTAGTGCTAAAGTGCAAGTGCTCTCTGTCTAAATGGTAATGGTGATTGGTTTATCCATGATTGATGTATTTGATATACTAGTAAGTCCCTAGTAATGCGCACTGTGTGCCTAGGGCCTGTAAATCAAATGCTACTAGTGAGCCTGCAGCACTGATTGTGCCACCCATATGAATAGCCCTGTAAACATGTCTCAGACCTGCAAATGCAGTGCCTGTGTGTGCAGTTTTACAATGCCATATCGACCTGGCAAGTGCATCCACTTGCCAGGCCCAAGCCTTCCCTCTTTCTTCATGTAAGTCACCCCTAAGGTAGGCCCAAGGCAGCCCCACAGGCAGGGTGCAGTGTATCTAAAAGACACTGGGGGTTATTACAACTTTGGAGGAGGTGTTAATCTGTCCCAAATGTGACGGATATACCACCAGACGTATTACGAGTGCCATAGGATATAATGGACTCGTAATATGGCTGGTAATATATCCGTCACTTTACTGTCACTTTTGGGACGGATTAACACCTCCTCCAAAGTTGTAATAACCCCCATAGTCTGGTGTGTTTTACATGTCCTGATAGTGAAATATTGCTAAATTGGGTAACATGGAGATTGCTTTGAAATATCTTTTAAGTGTAATATCCTATTGGAAGCGGATAGAGATATGGAGTTTGGGGTCTCTGAACCCCCAGTTTTCAAATGCATTCTTTGGTAATAAAGTTATTTTTAAATTGTAAGTTTAAAAATACCACTTTTAGAAAGTGGACATTTTCTTGCTTAACCATTCTATGTCTCTGCCTGGCTGTGGAATACATGTCTCGGTCAGGGTGACAGGTGGGCTGTTTGTGAAGTGACTCTAGACAGTCACACAAAGGGAGCTGAGGTATGCCCTGCATATCCTGATGGATCTTCCTGGGCTAGAGTGGAGGGAGGAACTGACACTTGCACCTGAATAGGGCTGTGCCTGTCCTTACACAAAACAGTCTCCATCCCCTGGGCGGTGTCTGGGGCCAGGGCAGGAATGGCAGGATCTTGTGCACTACAAAGACTTTCCTTGGAAGTTTGCCTACTTCAAAGGCTGAAATGAGTATAAGCACTGGACTTCTGAGGCCACAACTTTAGAATCCTTCAAGAGTGAGGACATTCTGCCAGGAAGAACAGCTAGATGCTGTAGGAGGGACTGCGACTTTGCTTGTTGCTTTGCTGTGCTGACCTGCTGCTTGCTGCTTGTGTCCTGGGAGTGAAAGGACTGGACTTCGCTTTCTACATCCTGTTTCTAAAAAAAATCTCCAAGGGCTTAGACTGAGCTTGCCTCCTGTTAGAAGTCTCAGGGACATCATAGGCTTCATTGTCAGCACATGTGCTCTCTTGATGAGAGTCCTGTCTCACCAAGTATTGCCAAATCCAGTCCCTTGGGAGCGAGTTCTGGTGTAATAAAGAAGAAACCAAGAGCATTGACTCCAGAGCGACTTTGGAATTGGCAGAGCTGTCAGCTTCCAAGTTGTTGCCTGCACTGGAGCCATGGTCCCCCCTGAGTGCAATGACTGTGCCTTATGCCGCAGGCCTGACACCGCGACAGTGCCTCCGAAGTCCCGCCATAGTGTCCTGAGTGCTGTGTCCCCAATTTCTGGGACACCGAACTCCGCCGCAGCACCTGTAGCCCTGTGGTGTGATTGCGACACCGCAAAGTTGACGCCTTGCATCTTGTCCTGCTGGATTCATTAACTCCCACCAGGTTGTAAGGAATCAACGCCTCACCACTGACGCCGCATCAACCGACGCCTCACCTCCCCTCCCTTACGGTAAGGAACTGACACCTCACCTCCCTTGTAACATTAGGGAACTGATGCTGCACCAGCTCCACCAATACCTCACCTCCCCGACTCCTTTGCTTCCTCATCCAAAGATGCTGTACCTGGTATCTGAGCGACTGCATGACCGGCCTGCACTCCTTCCTAAGAGGCGTAAGACTGTGGGGAACGACTCCATCAAGACATCGTGATAGCCCCCGTTGGGGCTATAGTGTTTTGTAGCGTTTTACTGAGATTTAGGGTCCCATTATGCGTTTGGTGGTCAGACCACAATGTTGGCAGTCACGAAAAAAAAAGAGCGTCATGATGGCGGTCTTTCAGACTGCCCTATTATGGGTTATACAGGCAGGACCGCAGACCGCAAACCAAAAAAGCAGACTACTGATAACGTGGAGGCCTTGAACTAGGCTGTCCGACCTCCAGTGCCAACAGCACAGTAACCGTAATACTGTGGCGGACACCCTTGGCAGTCAGCCAATGGAGGTCTGAACCACGGCGGTCCACGGTCACCAAAGTAATACACAACAGCACATTGAATGAATTTAAAAACAACACAGTTGGTAGACATTGCCACACTGGACACACTTGCACAGGACACTATAAAACACACCCCTTCACACACCCCTTCACACACCACAATCCTTTACATTTACAACGCCAAACTCAGGAGCCAGAGTACCTTATTTACTAGAGTACATGGATTAGGCACCCCTTTTTTCACCATCCCATTGAACACCCTGCACACACTTTTGTCCAGTCACACCCTTTCGCACTTCCCATGTTTAGAAAGTCACTGTCGCCTGTTTTTTTTTTCACCATGGCACGTTTAAAAAATCCACATTTCTCAGATGAGTTAAGAGTCACGGTCGATTAAATCATAAGAGTAGAGCCACAATTCTTTCGAGCACATGTTCAGCATACTCATCTCAGCAGGACAATGGAAATGTGGGGGAGGATCGTTGACAGAGTGAATGCTGTAGGCACCACCCTGTTCCCAAGGGAGGACATTAGGAAGTGGTGGAAT
Source organism: Pleurodeles waltl (assembly GCF_031143425.1). Lineage (NCBI taxonomy): Eukaryota > Metazoa > Chordata > Amphibia > Caudata > Salamandridae > Pleurodeles > Pleurodeles waltl. The sequence continues at coordinate 227,309,485 of NC_090451.1, forward strand.
GACGTCAGGGGCAAGGTCCGGTCCCTGGTCTTCAGGCACCAACTGCAGGCTAAAAAGACTGGCGGTGACCCTCCAGTGCCCCATTACATCTATTTCCCTAAGAGGAGAAGGTCTTGGCCATCCAGCCTCCTGAGGGCTTGACAGGAATACCTGGGGGAGTGGTGTCTGGTAAGCCACAGCACTATAAATGTCACCAAAATTCTATGTCATGCATGCCCAACTGACTTTTTGCCAAATCACTGTCACTCCACTCACCAGCCAGTATCCACCAGTCCAAAGACCTCCATTTGGCAACTCCCATGTGAAGTATACTCACTTGGGGAGATGCCATTTGTATAGCGCATGTAGTACAGGGACTAATATGTCTACAACTCACAGGAGGCACTGTTCTACAACTTCAAACACCAGACCAGTGGTTACTTCTCCAGATACCCCTGTTTGGTACATACCAATTTAAGGGTGCACACCTGGAGAGATAACATTTGTCAAGTGTGTATAGTACCTGCAGTGACATGTCTTCAGCTCCCAGCAGGCACTATTCCTATTCCTATAACTACAAATACTAGCACAGTGGTCACATGCTACAGTACATCTGTTAGTGACCCCTCAATTGAAGTGTACTCATCTTAGGGAAGAACATTGGTCAAGTGCGTCTACTAGAGAGAGTGACCTGACTGCAACTCATAGGAGGCACTGTTTCTGTAAGTCCAAACACCAGCACAGTGTTCTCTTCTCTAAAGACCCCTGTGGCTTAACTCTCCATGGAAGTGTACTCACCTGGGAAGATACCATTTGCCAAGTATTGGGGAGTAGTGAGAGGGACCTGACTGCAACTTCCAGGAGACCCTGCTTCTGTAACTCCAAACACCAGCACATTGTTCTCTTCTTCTAAGACCACTGTGTCTTTACTATCTGTTGACGTGTACCTCGCCTGGGAGGATGATAGTTGTATAATTTGTGTAATACAGGGAGTCACATGGCTGCTAAGGTCAAGAGGCACTGGTTCACTAACTCCAAACACCAGCACAGTGTTCTCTTGTTCAAGGAACCCTCAGTCTTTACTCTTTGTTGAAGTGTACTAATCTGGGAGGATGATATTTGTATAGTGTGTGTAGTACAGGGAGTTACATGGCTGTTAAGGCCAGGAGGCTCTGTTTCACTAACTCAAAACACCAGTGCAGTATTCAGTTCTCTAAATATGTTTCTTTCAAAACTTGCAAATGAAGTGTACTCACCTGCGGGGATGATATTTATCATGTGTATGAAGTATAGGGAGTGATATGACTGCTAATGCCAGTAGACTCTGTCTCTTAAAATCCAAACACAAGCCCAGTGTTCTCATGCCCAAATACCCATGTGTCTTAACGCGCTAAATGAATTTCACTGATCTGGGAGGATAACATGTGTATGGTGGTGGGAATTAGAGGCAGTGGCTACAGTGCTAAGCCCAATAGGCCCTGTGTCTCTAACTCCAACTATAAAAACAATGTTCACTTGCCCAAATCTGTCTATTAATGAACTTTCAGTTTAAGTGTACTCACCTGGGAGGATAACATTTGTTGACTGTGAGTAGTATGGAGTGTGACATGACTACAACTCCGAGGAGGAACTGTTTCTGTAACTCCAAACACCAGAACAGTGTTCACTGGTCCAAATACCCTTGCCTGCTAAGTCTCAATTGAAGTGTACTCACCTGGTAGGGACCAAGATACAGATCAGGCTCACCTTTGAGATGTGTCTGGCCACCTTGCTCTATCTTGACCTGCTAACCCAAGGTTAAATTAATGAGGACAGGAATGACAGGTTACCCCGTGTGCAAAACAATAATCCCAAAGGCTTCATGATGCATCACCAGAATGGTACTGACAGCAGACACATTCACATGATGACTCCATTCACATATATAACAAACCCCTGGGTCTGCCTGCACCACAAACAAATACGCCTCAAAATGGCCAAATCCATATCTTTCCTAGCTACTGTTTGGCCTGCACTGGTGGAAGGATGGCATTCTCAGGCCATCCTCCCAGGGCTAACGATCTGCACATTTTAGCAGCTGCAGGACTCAAATTGAATTGGCATGCTTCACAAATGTCAGGTCAATACAACCAATACCATGGATACTTGTCACAATAAGATTAACTGCAAAATAACTTTGTACAAGGTCTATGCTTGATGTTATACTAAATTGTTGGAGGTAGATGTCACAATACAACCAGTTACATTGTATGTTTCACATCAACAGGTCGATCTGCCACTGGCCAAACAGAGGCCACAGAAGAGACTGCCACTACCCTCCTGGATGAAGCCCTCAGTGAAGAAGACACTTCTGGACATCTGGACGTGGAGGAAGGTTCTGGCCCATATGGGCAACCCGGTCAGACACAACAGTGGGTCTCACTGTGGCCACATCAACACCTCCCAGCCCGGTTGCCTCTACATCACAGGCAACCATTCACCTCCCAACCTGTGTTCCGAGCACAGTGTCTACCATCTCGTGCCCCGCAGTCCTGGATTCTGAGTTGCAACGCAACACTTCCAACAATGATGGCTAAGGAACCAGTGGGAGAGGGCACCCTGTGGTAAGGGCGCAGGACCGTAGGGGTAGGGCCCTTCTTCAGAGGAATAAGCCACAGACACCCCTGCCTCTGTAGCAGCAGACCACCCCACCTCCTCCCCCACCACGTAATGAGGGACGTCGGGCAAAGAATCCAGGAGGTGCGGCTATCAAGACACCCACCATTGCCAGCAAGTGACCTCTTCCTAAAGGAACACCTTTGTGTGCCACACATTCACTGTGAACTGATCTTGAACTGCCCACCAGTTCCAAAGAGCAGAGTACTGTGGACTTCGAACTCCCCGTGGTGTGCCATCTACTCCACTGATTTAATTCACCATGACTGACACCATCACTTTATTATTTTTCGTCTTTTCTGTCAAAATATAATTTACTGCATCAGCACTGTAATAAATTCACCCACCACAAACTTATTGTCTGCTTGCTTAATTTCAACATTTTGCTATGTAGAGATGTAAGATCATGTGAACCATATGATGAAAATATAACTTACTTGTGGAAGGGGGAATACGTTACAGGTACACCGTGTCCTGTTCAGGATTACAACCATTACACACAAACACATCAAGTCAAGTGTGCAGCACACACGCTGTCCATATGTCTGGACCTTTGTGCCATAAGATTGTGTGACTCATACTGAGTCAATGTACATATTCCAGGGTACAGCCCCCCTGATCACAGAAAGGAGGGATTTGTCAGACATTGTGTTTTGCTTTACTTTTGACTGAGCCAAAATATACACACTGAAACGAGTCTAAAAGATTCTCTGGAATGCACTTCTTAATCTGAAGAAGACATTTATTATAGCTTTTTGCAAGGTTCATGAAGGAAGGCTTGAATAGCAAAAAGTGTACTTTTAAAATGTGCAACAATGAAGTAAGAACATGTATAAAGAATCTTCAATCTATAAACATCAAATATATACATGAAAGAATACAAACACTGATATTGATATATGTATATATATTCATACACAATGCAAAGCAAATAATAAAAACAAATGCATCACCGTAGGGCCTGTCAGGTGCTTCATCTTTCTCCTGCCAGCAAGCCGATGACCCCTTTCGACTGCGAGAAAGAGAGATCTCCGCCCTCACAGGAAATCTATATCAGGCATCCGACGTCTGAATCCTGATTGAGGTCTCTGAATCTGCTACTGTAGATCAGGGTCATCTTTTAAATCTTAAAAAAGCTGAGAAGGAGCTTTCTGGAAAACCCCTCCCATGAAGAAGTATTCAAAAATGCTTGCTAGTTTAGGTAAGCTTTGAAAGAAACACGTTGGGAATTGGCCAAAATCCCAAGGCGTCCCTCCCAAAGCCAAACCGTTCCCTGCTGTACCATAAACATTAGTCTAGTACATCCTTATTGTGCTGACTTACTAACTACTCCATATTATGCCCTAGCTCTTCGGTGATAATATGTCCTAGCTCTTCGGTGAGAAATAGAACACGCAGAAATATAAAACACGTTGCATAACATGTTTATACGGAAAACTACTCGCACCTCTAACGTGGCAGTGAAGCTAAGGCTAAGCTGAATACTAAATGGAGTCTGTAACTGATGATCACTAATGTGACGGTGGGCAGCTAAGCCAAGTGCAAAGTGGTGCGACACGAAGTCAGTGGTCAAAATACAAATATCACCACACATTGTCATGTAGAATAGGCAAACATTAAGGTGGTCATTACAACCCTGGCGGTCGGTGTTGAAGGCGGTACAAATTTTGCATTCTGATGGATACACCTACCTGTGGATTCCTCACCAAAAGAATTCTCCCCTCGCGCCAGCCTCGACGGAAATTTCTTCTAGCTCTGCACGTTGACGATGACGTCACAATCGCCAGACTCCACGCGACGCGTATGACGTCATCCAGGCAATAAGAAGCCCTTGTCGACGTGCAGACGTCAGTTCCCTTTTTTCCGTGCCTCCGAGTAACGGTTATTTCTTCGAGGCTCACAGGGAGCTACTGTTTCGAACGACGGTTACAATGTCGCAGCCAAGGAAATCCTGCTTTAAACCATGTAACCAGTGCGGGGTCGGATGTCGGTTACCGATCCCCATGAGAATTGCCTCTGGTGCCTTAGCTCCAACCATGAGGTCGAATCATGCGGCTCCTGCCAGCGCATGAATCCTAAGGCACTTACAGAGAGGGAGGCAAAATTGTTTTTGGCTCGGTACAAGAAAAAGAAGGAGAGGCGTCATCGGAGGGAGTCCTCTTCAAGATCCTCGAGATCTCGTCATCACCATGGTGACTCTCGGCGCCGTCACGGTTCCCGGCGCCGATCGAGCAAGGGACGGACCAGATCGAGATCGGCTTCTCCGTCAGCTCTGCGCCGTCCGACGTGGGAGATTAGCCCGACCGTCACCCCTCCACCTCCTACGACCCTGACGTCACCAGGGTCGGTCTTCGAGGTCGAGCCTCCCCAGAGGCCAGAGGGTTCTCCTAGCCAGGAGTTACCTGGCCCTTCTTCGGCGTCTATGCCGGCGCCGGTGCAGCAACAATACCCGGCTTTCCAGACTCCGGGAACGGATCCTGCGGCGTTCTTGAACGCCATGTTTAACATTTTTACTTCCATGGCGCCGGGTGGAAGTCAAGCAGGTCCATCTGGCCCTTTGGCCTTTAATTTGGGCGTTCCAGCGTCTTACAAATCGACGCCTTTCACTCCATTTTTGTCTGCTGCACCTGAAGCGTCGCCGATGCCCTTGACGTCGCCAAGGAGACCTGCAACACCTGCTACGGCGCCGTTGGATTCGCCTCGGATCCGATCCACAGTCAAGGTTCCTGTGGAGCCGGAGGGTCCGGAGTCGGATGGATCGGAGGTTCGGCGCCGACGGAGATCTTCGGCGTCGGCCGATGCCTTATCGACGCCGGGTCTGGAGTCAAGGCTTCGATCCAGGCGTCTAGCTCTGCGACTATATGCAAGGCAGCACATGGAAGAGGGTGAGTTTTTGGAGCCTTCTGGTGACTTCCAGGGTCTTGATACAGACAGTGGCATAGATACCTCCCCGAAGTGCGATCTAGCTTCCCCTGGAGAGTTCACCGAGGAAGCTGCATCATTCCATGCGGTTATTCGGAAGGCTGCAGACTTTTTAGACCTTCCCCTTCCAGCTGCGGAAGTCAAGAGAAATCTATTGACGGAGGTTTTGCACCCAGCTTCTGTATCTGCTGAGCCTCTTTTGCCCTTTATGAGGCACTACTGGATCCCATAAAAGACATCTGGAGGAAACCTGTGTCTACCGTTGCTGTCAACAGGGCGGTGGCTCGTCGCTATCGGGCGGCACCAGGTGATCCTGTGTTTCTCTCCAAACACCCAACACCGGAGAGTTTAGTGGTACAGGCCTCTTGTTCGTCCAGGTCCACTCCTGGCTCGTTTCCCGGAACACCTGCGGACAGGGAATCGAAGAAGATGGACCATACTGCTAAAAAGGCCTTTCCATCTTGTAGTATGGCCTTAAAGTCATCCAACGCGACCTGCATTTTGGGACGTTACATCCATGCCCTTATGGAGGAAGCAAAAGGCCACCCGAACTTGTCCCAGGAAATGTTGCAGCTACTGGCGGATGCTCAGGCGGCTGCGACTCAGGTGATCCAGTTGGGATTGGACACTTCAGACTCGGTGGCTAGAGCTATGGGCACGACCATAGTTTCTAGGCGACAATCTTGGCTACGTTCATCTGGCTTCTCGTCTGACATGCAGGCGACTCTCCTCGATCTACCCTTTGATGGTGAGAAGCTCTTTGGAGCTAAGGCGGATTCTGCTCTGGAGCGTTTTAAGGAAAGCAGAGCTACTGCGAGATCTTTGGGGCTTCAGTCTTCTGCCTCATCCTCCTTTAGAGGTTATAGGAGGTTTAAAGGATTTGGATGTGGCTCCTCCTTTCGTGGCAGATTTCAAGGACCACAACAGACTGCATCCAACTGCCATACAGATCTTTCAGGGGCAGAGGCAGAGTCCGGACAAGAGGAGTCACCCAGCAGCACTCTGCCTCTTCCTCTTCCTCGGGAGGGGTGCAGCAAGGAAAGCAGCCGTAGTCCTCCTCCACTCCCTGTCCACTTGTCTCCGGTAGGGGGGAGACTTGCCCATTTTCTTCCGATGTGGGGGGTTATAACATCGGACTCCTGGGTCATCGACATTGTGAAGAAGGGGTACGCTCTTCCCTTTCGGGAATTCCCTCCTCCCTTCCCTCCCCGCCCATCCTTCTGTTCGGAAGACCATCTTCTCCTATTACAACAGGAAGTGTTGTCCCTATTGGCAAAAGGCGCGACAGAGTTGGTTCCCGAGCAGGAGCGGGGACAGGGCTGTTATTCAAGATACTTCCTGATCCCCAAAAAGGATGGTCGGTTGAGACCGATTTTGGACTTGAGGGTTTTGAATTGGTTCCTCAAACAGGAAAAGTTCAAAATGCTGACCCTTTCACAGGTTCTTTTGGCATTGAACGAAGGAGACTGGATGGTGTCGGTCGATTTGCAGGACGCGTATTTTCATATTCGGATCCTCAAATCGCACAGGAAGTATCTCCGGTTTGTTGTGGGATCGCAACATTATCAGTTTGCTGTCCTCCCGTTTGGTCTTACTTCAGCACCTCGAGTCTTCACAAAGGTGATGGCGGTGGTAGCGGCAGAGCTCAGAAGAAGGAGGATAGCGGTGTTCCCCTATCTGGACGATTGGTTGATCAAAGCCAAGACTCCGGAGCTCGTGCGGTTGACAACTCAATTGTTGTACGACCTGGGTTTTTCAGTCAATGTACCCAAAACTCACTTGGAGCCCTCTCAGCGCCTCCTGTTCATAGGGGCAGTATTGGACACAACATCGAATCGGGCCTTTCCTCCGCCCCAGCAGGTCCAGGACATTCAGGCGTTGATTCCAATGTTTCGAAATGGAGCGGTAGTTCCAGTCCTCAAGGTCCTTCGTCTGCTCGGTCTGTTCACTTCTTACATACTGTTGGTCACTCATGCATGCTGGCACATGAGGGTTCTTCAGTGGTGCGTCCGCAGGCAGTGGTTTCAACACAAAGGGGATCTCGAGGAGTCGATAAAGATCTCCAGAGACACTGCAGTGGATCTTCAATGGTGGGCAGCGGTCGACAACCTGTCACAAGGAAGGCCGTTCTCGCTGCCCCCACCAGTGGCCACAGTAGTAACGGATGCTTCCACTCTAGGGTGGGGAGCTCATCTGGGGGACCTGGAGGTCAGAGGCCTTTGGTTTCCGGTAGAACAGAGATTACACATCAATCTGTTGGAATTGCGGGCAGTACGTCTAGCTCTCAAGGCCTTCCTCCCTTCCATTCGCAGTCAGTCCAGATTCTAACGGACAACACTACTGCGATGTGGTATATAAACAAACAGGGAGGAGTGGGGTCGTATCTTCTCTGCAGAGAAGCTCTTCGACTCTGGTCCTGGCTTCAGGAACACAAGATCTGCTTGGTAGCACATCATTTGGCCGGAGTCCTGAAAGTGCGTGCGGATGTTCTCAGTCGACGCAACTCGGTCGACCACGAGTGGCGTCTTCATCCAGATCTGGTTTTGTATATCTTCCGGATGTGGGGATATCCACAAATAGATCTGTTTGCAACGCAAGAGAATGCGCAGTGCCTGCTATTTTGCAGCCTCCAGTATCCGGTGCAAGGAGCTTTGGGGGACGCGTTTCAGATGTCCTGGAAGGATCAGTTGCTTTACGCGTTTCCCCCCATACCCTTGATTCCTCGAGTTCTGAGGAAGATCCGCCAAGACCGAGCTCAAGTCATCTTAATAGCTCCGGATTGGCCAAGAAGGGTGTGGTATTCAGACCTTCTCCAACTCTCTCAGTGCCTGCTGCTCCGTATCCCTTACAGGGTGGACCTCCTCTCGCAGTCGCAGGAGCAGATTCTACACCCCCACCTCCAGAGTCTGCACCTTCATGCCTGGAGATTGAACAGGGCAATCTGAGTTCCTTTTCTCTCCCACCAGAAGTGGTGGATGTTATTTTATCGGCCAGGCGACACTCCACCAAATCAATCTATGCTAGTCGTTGGGCTAAATTTGCATGCTGGTGTGGAGAGAACAGAATCGATCCCTTAAAAGCTGGTTTATCTGACATATTGTCATTTGCTCTTTGTCTGGCACAGAAGGGTTGTGCGATTGCCACAGTCAAAGGTTATTTGTCTGCGCTATCCGCTTTTCTGTGCCTTCCTGATCAGCCATCTTTCTTTAAAACTCCTATTGTTTTAAGGTTTCTAAAGGGACTCACTAACAAATTTCCACCAACACCATTCGTTATGCCTCAGTGGGACCTTAACTTAGTTTTAGCGTTTCTAATGGGGTCCCCTTTTGAACCGATGCATTCTTGCTCTTTACGGTTGCTAGTTTTCAAGACTGTTTTCCTGGTGGCCATAACATCTGCCAGAAGGGTTAGTGAGCTTCAGGCTCTTAGTGTAGAACCCCCTTACCTTTCTTTCTTTAAGGACAAAGTGGTGTTAAGGACCAAGGCAGCTTTCCTACCGAAGGTTGTTACACCCTTTCACCTGGGGCAGTCGATTACTCTCTCTTCCTTTTACCCTCCACCTCACCCATCCAAGGAGGAAGAGAGGCTCCACTGGCCGGATCCACGAAGAGCGCTGAGCTTCTATGTCGCCAGGACGAGAGAGTTCAGACAAGATGATCAGCTCTTCGTTGGATACATGGGGAAGAGGAAAGGTAGAGCGGTCCACAAGAGAACGCTATCCAGGTGGATAATTCTACGTATTAAGATTTGTTATTCTTTGGTGAAGAAAGAACCACCTGTGGGGCTTCGTGCCCATTCCACCAGGGCTAAAGCAGCTTCATCGGCTTTGGCTAGAGGTGTTCCTGTGGCTGACATCTGCAGGGCAGCGACCTGGGCGTCCCTCCATACTTTTGTCAAACATTACTGTTTGGATTCTGAGGTTAGGAGGGATGCCCATTTTGCTCGCTCGGTGCTGCAGGATTTCTTGGTTTGACCATTCGGGCACCCACCTCCGGAGGTAGTACTGCTTTGGGACTCTATTCTTTTGGTGAGGAATCCACAGGTAGGTGTATCCATCAGAAGAATAAGTTACTTACCTTCGGTAACGCTTTTTCTGGTGGATACAGTAACTACCTGTGGATTCCTCACGGTCCGACCCGCCTCCCCGTTGCCTGACTGGTCAAACCGAGATATCCTTGGGTGAGCATCCTTGGTCTTGTATATATGTATATAACTGATTCATGTATATAGTTGTGATAACTGTGGATACATTTCCTTTGCAAATTAAGATAGTTCAAAGAAAGGCATGTTTGGACTTGGTTTATATATATATTTCTCTCTTGTATTGAGCATTCATTACTGTTATTTATAATATGTATTTATAATTAATGTTCTATTTTCATTCATTCGAGATGAATATGTACTCTTTAGGGTTAACCTGTTTGCCTCTATGGCACGTAAAAAATGGTGATAACTGACGTCTGCACGTCAATGACGGCTTCTTATTGCCTGGATGACGTCATACGGCGTCGCGTGGAGTCGGGCAATTGTGACGTCATCGTCGACGTGCAGAGCTAGAAGAAATTTCTGTCGAGGCTGGCGCAAGGGGAGAATTCTTTTGGTGAGGAATCCACAGGTAGTTACTGTATCCACCAGAAAAAGCGTTACCAAAGGTAAGTAACTTATTCATTACGACCGTGGCGGAGACCGCCAACAAAGACAGCCACTTTAACACTCCGACCGCCACGGCGGTACAAACAAACAGCGCGGCGGTCACCGCCAACAGACAGGCGGAGGACAAAGTACCGCCCACAGTATCACAACCTAACAATCCGCCACCTTTTCCGGGGCGGATTCACCGCGGATAAAAACACGGCGGAAACAGGATTCCGAAGGGAAAGCGCTCACCTCTACACTCCCCACGAGGAACTAGGACACCATGGACCCGGAACTCCAAATTCTCCCTGCGATAGTCTTCCTGCTCCTCTACCAGGAGCACGAACACCGGCGGCGAAGACCACAGTGAGTACTGCACCTACGACACAGGGGAGGGGGGAGGGAAAAAACAGGGACACACACACGCAACACCCCCACCCCCACCCTCACCCACAACAACACACACACTAATACATATTGATACATCACAGTTACAGTAGGCAAATATATATATATACACCATTAACAAAATATACACCAAGCATAGTAATCCAAGTAGTGCTCCAATTAAGTCCGTGGAACACTGGGCCCACACGGTATGGGCGAGGCCCACACAAGATCCCCAACCATGACGGAGAGAACACTGCAGGGGCATCAGAGAGCAACAAAACAGGCACCTCAGGGGGAGGGAAAGGGGGGGCACCTCAGCCGGTTGAGTGCACGACGCCAAATCCACAAGAGGGCCACTGTTCAATCCTGGGGAGTGCAAAGCCACAGTCTCTCAAGTATCTACAGTGGGTGGGTTGCCCACTGTTCCATCCTGGGGAGTGCAAAGCCACAGTCTCTCAAGTGGATAACAGTCTCCACTGGTTCTGGAGGGGGCATTGTGCCCAGAGTGTTTCATCCTGCTAAGGACAGAGGTAGTGGATGGATCTCTCCACTGGTTCTGGAGGGGGCATGGTGCCCAGAGTGCTTCATCCTGCTAAGGACAGAGGTAGTGGATGGATCTCTCCACTGGTTCTGGAGGGGGCATGGTGCCCAGAGTGCTTCATCCTGCTAAGGTCAGAGGTAGTGGATGGATCTCTCCACTGGTTCTGGAGGGGGCATGGTGCCAGAGTGCTTCATTCTGCCCGTGACGGACTCAGTAGCGTCAGTGCCCTTGGCGCTCATGGGCCAGCGTTGCTTGAGACGGCGGTGCCCTGTTCAGCGGTGCTTGAGACGGCGGTGCCCTGTTCAGCGGTGCTTGAGACGCAAGTGCCCTGTTCAGCGGTGCTTGAGACGGCGGTGCCCTGTTCAGAGGTGCTTGAGACGGCGGTGCCCTGTTCAGCGGTGCTTGGAGCGGCGGGCTCCTTTGCAGGGACTCAGCTGCTAGCGGTCCTTCATGGCCCAGCAGGGCTTGTGCTGGCGGTCCTCTCTAGCCCAGTGGGGCTTGTGCTGGCGGTCCTCTATGTCCCAGCGGGGCTTGTGCTGGCGGTCCTTCATGGCCCAGCGGGGCTTGCGCTGGCGGTCCTCTCTGTCCCAGCGGGGATGACGGCTGTGGCCTCCTGGGCAGCGGGGATGATGGCGGTCGCCTCCTGGGCAGCTGGGCTGGTGCTGGCGGTGGCCTCCTGGGCAGCAGGGCTGGTGGCGGTGGCCTCCTGCACAGCTGGGCTGGTGCTGGCCTCCTGGGCAGCAGGGCTGGTGGCGGTGGCCTCCTGGGCGGCTGGGCTGGGCTGGTGCTGGCGGTGGCCTCCTGGGCAGCGGGGATGATGCCGGTCTTCTCTGCCGTGCTGCTCTTTCCAGACTTGCTGAGTTTCTTGTGCCCCTTCCCCACCTTGGAATGTGTCGCAGCTGACTCCACACTCCCACCTGTACCCCTGGGAGCGGCTTTGGTGGCTGGAGTCTTCCCCCTCTCCCGCCGGGCACTGGCCAACTTCTGATGCTTGACAGGTGGGGGACTGTCTGTGCTGTGGCTCCGTGCCACACTGGCTGTCCTGGTGGCCGGTGCACTCCAGATTCCGGTGATAACAGGCACCACTGGTCCCGGAGATGTTGTGGCTGAGGTGCTAGTTCGGGACCTAGGAGACAGACGGGGTGGGGGAGATGTGGGAAAGAGGTCAAGGTTGGACAGGAAAAGTTTTTTGGAGACACTGGGACGGGTAGCTGGAGGGGGTTTGGGAGTGGAGGAAGAGGTTGTAGTTGTAGGAGGTGTTCGTTTGCTGACTTTGGGTGAAGGTGCATGCGCTGGAGGCTGTCGTGAGGTGGATGGCTGTTGGGTGGGTGTGTGCCTGCGTTTGTGTATCTTGGGAGGGGGCGTCACAGACACACTGGGAGAGGACACAGGGGACGTGTGAATGGTAGTGGGGGTGGTGACTGCACGTGAGCGGGGTGTGGTGGTGGGTGTGCTGGTGATGGTAGTAGTGGCTGTAGAGGTAGTGCATGCAGGTGTGAGTGTAGACGAGACTGGGAGGGAGACGAGGAGGAGGGGGACACAGTGGAGGCAGTGGATGTTGGTGTGTCTGCTTGTGTGTGATGCTTGCGTGAGTGCCTGTGGGATGTGTGGTGCTTATGTTTGCCTGAGCTTCCCTTGTGTGTTGACGTGTGTGCATGCTGGTCTAGAGGTGTGCTTGGGATAGGCTGGGGTACAGGGGATTGGGTCTGGGTGGAGGAAGTTGGAGGGGGGAGGCTAGAGACAGGGACAGTGGGTGCCACCAGAGTCTGAAAAGCTTGCTGAAGGGCTGCCTGACCAGAATGAATGCTCTCCAGGAATGCATTTGTTTGTTGCAACTGCCTTTCTACACCCTGGATGGCATTCAAAATGGTAGACTGCCCAACAGTGAGGGACCTGAGGAGGTCAATGGCCTCCTCACTGAGGGCAGCAGGGGCGACAGGGGCAGGGCCTAAGGTGCCTGGGGCAAAGGTGATGCCCACCCTCTCGGGTGAGCGGGCACGGGGCAAAGGCTGAGGGGCTGCTGGGAGGGCGGTGCTGGAAGGTGGGGGGTGGCGGCTGTACCTGTAGATGGGGGGGGGGGGCACAGATGTTGCTGCCACCACAAGGGAGCTGCCATCAGAGGACGAGTCCGTGTCACTGGTCTCAGCTCCAGTCCCTGCCGTGGAGCTCCACTCGCCCTCCGTCCCACTGGTGAAGTCCGATTCCGTAGTGTGGCCCTCCATGGCCATGTGGGATGCAGCCCCCTAGTGCTCCGGTGCCACTGCTCCTGCACCTGATGATGCTAATGCACACAAGAACAGGGAGACCACAAAAAGGGGGGGATGACAGAAGAAAGACATGTTGAGTGCATACATTACCGCTACTGTTGGCGGACACGACAGATACACAAGCCCCCTGCACTATGCCACGCTCTTGGGCTCCACTGTTCAATTCCTGGGAAATGGCCTACTAGGCTATGGACGACATCTGCACACACAAATGACACAGGGGCATGACTAGGTGTAGTTGGCACTCTACAGAGGTGCGGTGGGGTGCCACATGGCGTGCCTTACGGAGGGACCTTGCCTACGGAACTCGCCCTGGCCTAGGGAAACCCACAGCCCACCTCCCCCACCCAGACCCCTCCACTGCGCGCAAAATCAGCAGAATGAGAGTGTACTCACCCTCTTGTGGTTGCTGTGATGCCCTCAAGCGCCCATCCAACTCCGGGTACACCACTGCCAGGATCCTGAACATCAGGGGGGTCATGGTGCGACAGGCACCCCTCCCACGTTGGGAGGCCATCCCCAGCTGAGCCTCCGCCGTCTTCTTGCTCCAGCGGCGAATGTCCTCCCATCTTTTCCGGCAGTGGGTGCTCCGTCTGTGGTAGACCCCCAGGGTCCGGACGTCCTTGGCGATGGCACACCAAATATATTTTTTCTGGTGGGCGCTGACCTACATGATTTGTACAGGGGGAAGAGAAACTTATTACCAACTGCACCGTCACAGTCATTGGCCCCCATCCCTACCCTTGCCATGTGGCACATGCACTCACCGTCGTTTCATGCACGCCGCACTCTCCCCCCTTCCTTCTTACATCCACACCTCTCCACACAGGCATAGCCCATACAGCATGCTCCCAGTGTACTTACCTGTTTGTCTGGAGGACCGTAGAGTAGTGTGTACTGGGGGAGGACCCCATCCACGAGTTTCTCCAACTCCTCCGATGTGAAGGCAGGGGCCCTTTCCCCAAACACTCGAGCCATTGTCTCTTCCAGACCGAGGTCACAGCAGCACGTGCAGTGTAGGTCCTCTCCTGTCGAAGATCAAGTATCGAGTGAAGGAAGTGATAGAAAATGGCGGTCACGTCCGCCGCGGTGCATACCGTCACCGCCGTTGTACATCGTCATTGGCTCCTGGGACCCATAGGGTCCAATGTTAACCAATTCAGCATTGCGCTGCGGTCTTCGACCGTCTACTGCGATGGTGTACAACGCCAGCGCAGTTACCTCACATCCCATTGTCCCACTTTAAAGGTCAGGCAGCCACCATTTCAGGGGCCCACATGGCTTCATTTTCAACTGCGTCACACATACCTAGGCCTAGACTGAACACACATACAGGCCGCTTTTTAGTTTATGATTGGTGTTCTGTGTAAGCTGTGGGTACGTACCTCTCAGTTGTATGACTCTGTGCTCGCTGTTGTCCTTCATAGGCACCGTCCGCTGGGACATGTGAGGAGATAGCGGCATGCTCCGGTGTACCGACTGTTGGTGGACCTGTCGACAATGGAGGAAAGACATGTGACGATCACTTACAGGCTTGACCGTGCCACAATCCAGGAACTGTGTACCCAGTTGGAGCCAGACCTGATGTCAGCTATCCGTCATCCCACAGGAATCCCCCCTCAAGTGCAGGTGCTGTCAGTGCTCCATTTCCTTGCAAGTGGGCCATTTCAAACAACAGTGGCCATAGCATCAGGGATGTCCCAGCCTATGTTTTCCAACGTGTTGTCCAGAGTGCGGAGCTACATCGTTTTCCCTCAGGTGGAGGATTTGCCTACAGTGAAAGGTGATTTCTATACCCTGGGACATATCCCCAACATCATAGGTGCCATTGATGGGACACATGTGGCTTTGGTACCCCCCACCAGGAGAGAACAGGTGTACAGAAACCGGAAGAGTTATCATTCGATGAATGTACAGATGGTATGTTTGGCCGACCAGTACATCTCCCATGTGAATGCCAAGTTCCCTGGCTCAGTGCATGACGCCTACATCCTGCGGAATAGCAGCATCCCTTATGTGATGGGTCAACTCCAGAGGCACCGTGTGTGGCTATTAGGTGAGCACCTGGAAGCTAGTCAGTGGGAATGGTTTTCTGGGTCTGGGGATATCCCTCCAGGTTACTGTGTGTCTAACAGTTGTCCCTCGCCATTTGCAGTTGACTCTGGTTACCCAAACCTGTCATGGCTACTGACCCCAGTGAGGAATCCCAGGACAAGGGCAGAGGAACGCTACAATGAGGCCCATGGGCGAACTAGGAGGGTGATCGAGCGGACCTTCGGCCTCCTGAAGGCCAGGTTCAGGTGCCTCCATATGACAGGTGGATCCCTATTCTACTCACCAAAGAAGGTGTGCCAGATCATCGTGGCCTGCTGTATGCTTCACAACTTGACTTTGCAACGACAGGTGCCTTTTCTGCAGGAGGATGGTCCAGATGGCGGTGTTGTTGCAGCTGTGGAGCCTGTGGACAGTGAAGACAAGGAAGCAGAAGAAGAAGACATGGACAACAGGGACTCAGTGATCCAGCAAGATCTCCAGTGAAACACAGGTAAGAATACAAACCTGCCTACTACATGTACTTAAACACTACTACCTCTCTACTGTCTGTCGTTTTCACCCAGTGTATGGTCACTGAGTTGTCACTTTCCCTTACAATTTCACAGTTGTGGGTTGTAGGAAGTTGGCTGATCCACCAATGTAGGAAGTTGGCTCTGTATGTGCTATTTCAAAGTAAGGAATAGCATGCACAGAGTCCAAGGGTTCCCCTTAGAGGTAAAATAGTGGTAAAAATAGATAATACTAATGCTCTATTTTGTGGTAGTGTGGTCGAGCAGTAGGCTTATCCAAGGAGTAGTGTTAAGCATTTGTTGTACATACACATAGACAATAAATGAGGTACACACACTCAGAGACAAATCCAGCCAATAGGTTTTTGTATAGAAAAATATCTTTTCTTAGTTTATTTTAAGAACCACAGGTTCAAATTCTACATGTAATATCTCATTCGAAAGGTATTGCAGGTAAGTACTTTAGGAACTTCAAATCATCAAAATTGCATGTATACTTTTCAAGTTATTCACAAATAGCTGTTTCAAAAGTGGACACTTAGTGCAATTTTCACAGTTCCTAGGGGAGGTAAGTATTTGTTAGGTTAACCAGGTAAGTAAGACACTTACAGGGCTTAGTTCTTGGTCCAAGGTAGCCCACCGTTGGGGGTTCAGAGCAACCCCAAAGTCACCACACCAGCAGCTCAGGGCCGGTCAGGTGCAGAGTTCAAAGTGGTGCCCAAAACACATAGGCTAGAATGGAGAGAAGGGGGTGCCCCGGTTCCGGTCTGCTTGCAGGTAAGTACCCGCGTCTTCGGAGGGCAGACCAGGGGGGTTTTGTAGGGCACCGGGGGGGACACAAGTCCACACAGAAATTTCACCCTCAGCGGCGCGGGGGCGGCCGGGTGCAGTGTAGAAACAAGCGTCGGGTTCGCAGTGTTAGTCTATGAGAGATCTCGGGATCTCTTCAGCGCTGCAGGCAGGCAAGGGGGGGGTTCCTCGGGGAAACCTCCACTTGATCAAGGGAGAGGGACTCCTGGGGGTCACTCCTCCAGTGAAAGTCCGGTCCTTCAGGTCCTGGGGGCTGCGGGTGCAGGGTCTCTCCCAGGTGTCGGGACTTTGGATTCAAAGAGTCGCGGTCAGGGGAAGCCTCGGGATTCCCTCTGCAGGCGGCGCTGTGGGGGCTCAGGGGGGACAGGTTTTTGTACTCACAGTCTTAGAGTAGTCCTGGGGTCCCTCCTGAGGTGTTGGATCGCCACCAGCCAAGTCGGGGTCGCCGGGTGCAGTGTTGCAAGTCTCACGCTTCTTGCGGGGAGCTTGCAGGGTTCTTTACAGCTGCTGGAAACAAAGTTGCAGCTTTTCTTGGAGCAGGTCCGCTGTCATCGGGAGTTTCTTGTCTTTTCGAAGCAGGGGCAGTCCTCAGAGGATGTCGAGGTCGCTGGTCCCTTTGGAAGGCGTCGCTGGAGCAGGATCTTTGGAAGGCAGGAGACAGGCCGGTGAGTTTCTGGAGCCAAGGCAGTTGTCGTCTTCTGGTCTTCCGCTGCAGGGGTTTTCAGCTGGGCAGTCCTTCTTCTTGTAGTTGCAGGAATCTAATTTTCTAGGGTTCAGGGTAGCCCTTAAATACTAAATTTAAGGGCGTGTTTAGGTCTGGGGGGTTAGTAGCCAATGGCTACTAGCCCTGAGGGTGGGTACACCCTCTTTGTGCCTCCTCCCAAGGGGAGGGGGTCACAATCCTAACCCTATTGGGGGAATCCTCCATCTGCAAGATGGAGGATTTCTAAAAGTTAGAGTCACTTCAGCTCAGGCCACCTTAGGGGCTGTCCTGACTGGCCAGTGACTCCTCCTTGTTTTTCTCATTATTTTCTCCGGCCTTGCCGCCAAAAAGTGGGGCCTGGCCGGAGGGGGCGGGCAACTCCACTAGCTGGAGTGTCCTGCTGGGTTGGCACAAAGGAGGTGAGCCTTTGAGGCTCACCGCCAGGTGTGACAATTCCTGCCTGGGGGAGGTGTTAGCATCTCCACCCAGTGCAGGCTTTGTTACTGGCCTCAGAGTGACAAAGGCACTCTCCCCATGGGGCCAGCAACATGTCTCGGTTTGTGGCAGGCTGCTAAAACTAGTCAGCCTACACAGATAGTCGGTTAAGTTTCAGGGGGCACCTCTAAGGTGCCCTCTGTGGTGTATTTTACAATAAAATGTACACTGGCATCAGTGTGCATTTATTGTGCTGAGAAGTTTGATACCAAACTTCCCAGTTTTCAGTGTAGCCATTATGGTGCTGTGGAGTTCGTGTTTGACAAACTCCCAGACCATGTACTCTTATGGCTACCCTGCACTTACAATGTCTAAGGTTTTGTTTAGACACTGTAGGGGTACCATGCTCATGCACTGGTACCCTCACCTATGGTATAGTGCACCCTGCCTTAGGGCTGTAAGGCCTGCTAGAGGGGTGTCTTACCTATACTGCATAGGCAGTGAGAGGCTGGCATGGCACCCTGAGGGGAGTGCCATGTCGACTTACTCGTTTTGTTCTCACTAGCACACACAAGCTGGCAAGCAGTGTGTCTGTGCTGAGTGAGAGGTCTCCAGGGTGGCATAAGACATGCTGCAGCCCTTAGAGACCTTCCTTGGCATCAGGGCCCTTGGTACTAGAAGTACCAGTTACAAGGGACTTATCTGGATGCCAGGGTCTGCCAATTGTGGATACAAAAGTACAGGTTAGGGAAAGAACACTGGTGCTGGGGCCTGGTTAGCAGGCCTCAGCACACTTTCAATTGTAAACATAGCATCAGCAAAGGCAAAAAGTCAGGGGGCAACCATGCCAAGGAGGCATTTCCTTACATGGGTCCCACTGTGTGACATCTGCTTTGATTCCTCATGGACTAGAGGTGTGTGACATAGGTATGTTGACATTACAAATGAAAGAGCTTTTTGCCACAGTAATTGCTAATACAGTATTCCAAAATCACAGACTGACTCCAGATTGTTTTGTGCTTTAAGGGTGTTTATTTTAGTGCTCAAAATTGGAGGGGGTAGCAAAATGGTGAGGGGTGATGGCGGAGGAATGTCCATGGCAGAGTCCATTCTATTAGTCTCACAGGTGCATTGCCCAAATGGGCATAGGAAGTGGAGCTGGGGCAGTTTAAGGATGGACAGGGTGACAAAGTGGGACAGTAGGATGACAATCAGGGTGGTCTCATTTCTTGGCAGGGGTCTTGGCATCGTTCTCTGTCTTTGTCCTGGATCTCAGGGACCGTTTGCAAGGTGGTTCTCCCTCTGCAGGGGGTGGGGTGCTGGTGTAGTGGTCCTGTGGCGGTGCCTCCTGTCCACTAGCGCCGGTGGAGGTGGTGGGTAGTTCATCGTCCAGGCTAGTGTCAGGGGCCCCTTGTAGTGCCACGGTGTCCCTCCTGGTGTTGAGTACTTCCTTCAGCACCCCTACGATGGTGCCCAGGGTGGAATTGATGGTTCTGAGTTCTTCACCGAAGCCCAAATACTGTTCCTCCTGCAGGCGCTGGGTCTCCTGAAACTTGGTCAGTACCGTTGCCATTGTCTCCTGGGAGTGGTGGTAGGCTCCCATGATGTTGGAGAGGGCCTCGTGGAGAGTGGGTTCCCTGGGCCTGTCCGCCCCCTGTCGCACAGCAGCCCTCCCAGTTCCCCTGTGTTCCTGGGCCTCCATCCCCTGGACCGTGTGCCCACTACCACTGCCCCCAGGTCCCTGTTGTTGTTGGGGTAGTGGGTTAGCCTGGGTTCCCTGTAGTGGTGGATACACTGCTGATTGACGTGTCCTGGGGACGGAGGTATGGGCCTGCTGGGTGGGTGCTGTGCTGGTGTTTCCAGAGGGGGGAAGCTCTGTGGTGGCCTGTGACTGGGTGAGGGGAACCGACTGTCCCGAGGTCCCCGATGGGCCGGGCTGGTAATCTAGATCCAGTTGGACAGAGGTGCTGTCATCGCTGTGGGCCTCTTCTGTTGGTGGTGTGGACATGTGTGGACCCTCCTGTCCGGTGACGTTGGGTAGGGGTCCTGCAGGGGTATAAAAGGATGTTTATTACATCTGTGTGTGCCATGGTGTGCAATGGGTGGGTGACCCTGTACCCCAGTGCTTCCATTCCTGTGTGGGACCTTGTGTGATGATGGTTTAGGGGGGTGTATGGGTATGTGCAGTGGCCATGCTTTAGTGATGGGTGTCCATGCTTTGTTGTTGCATGCAGGGCTTGGGGTTAGGATGTGTGGTTTGTGATGTTGGGACATTTGTGAGGAGTTAGAGTACTGGGGGTGAGGGTGAGGGTGGGGGTATGTGCTGGCATGCATGTAGGGTGGGGGATGTAATAGTTAAGATTTGACTTACCAGACTCCATTCCTCCACCTACTCCTGCGAGGCCCTCAGGATGCAGAATCGCCAAGACCTGCTCCTCCCATGTTGTTAGTTGTGGGAGAGGAGGTGGGGGTCCACCGCCAGTCCGCTGAACCGCAAGGTGGTGTCTTGAGACCACGGAATGCACCTTCCCCCGTAGGTCGTTCCACCTCTTCCTGATGTCCTCCCGATTTCTCGGGTGCTGTCCCGCTGCGTTGACCCTGTCCACTATTCTTCACCATAGCTCCATCTTCCTTGCAATTGAGGTGTGCTGCATCTGTGTTCCGAATAGCTGTGGCTCTACCCGGATGATTTCCTCTACCATGACCCTGAGCTCCTCCTCCAAGAACCTGGGGTGTCTTTGCCGTGCCATGGGGTGGTGTAGGTGATGTGTGGGGTGGTGTGTGGGGTGATAAGTGTGCTGATATGTAGCTGTGTGTAGTGTGAGGTGCGTGGAAGTTATGTGGGTGATGGTGTTGTGTGCCTGTGGATGCTAGTATTGTTGATGGTGGTGTCTCTCTCTGGCCTTCGTTCGTGATTTTTGGTCGTAGGGGTTTGTGGGTGATGTGGGTGTGTGTTTTATATTATATTGGGTGTGTGGGAGTGGTGTGTGTATGTGTATCAGGTGTGTGTATTTCGAATTGTCCAATGTGGTAGTGTTTTGTATATGTATGTGTATTTTGAGCGCGGCGGTGTGTACCGCCAATGGAATACCGCGGTTGAAAGACCGCCGCGCGGATTCGTGGGTCGTGATAGTGTGGGCGTATTTCTGTTGGCATGACGGTGGAGGATTTGTTTTCGCCAGTTTATCACTGACCTTTGGTGTGGCGGACTTGTGTGGATGTCTGAATGTTGGCGGATTCCGTGCTGTGGGTCATAATAGCTGTGGCGGTTTTCCGCAGCCGCGGCGGTGTATTGGCGGTCTTCTGCACGGGGTTATGCGGCTTTTACCACCAATGTTGTAATGACAGCCAAAATGATTGTCACCAGCTTGAGTTTTATCACATACCACATCAAAGTAATCTAACATCACATAATCCCAGATACAGACTGATGGCAGTACAACAGTCCCTGATCACAGGCCCATCATAATCCAAATTCCATGCATCTGGTGGTATGACACAAACATATGTCAGTGTTGTGGTACAGGCACTGTGGCCCTCAATGATGAAACACATCTACATCTATATACAGGTCATACAAGAAGAGCGTTTAGCCAATGTAAAAGGGTAATGGCTTGCTCGCAATCGATGACTACATATTTGCTGCCCACATGATGAGACACAAGATGCAATCATCCCAACACAGCACACAAAACAAGTCCAATCTGCACTTCAGACCTTCCACCCAAACACTGTGCAAGCCACCTTAGCACAGGTATCATACAACCGAAATCTGTGAATTACACTACCTAGAACAATCTATGTCCACTTTGCATGTCAGAACAGGATCAGATACCGGCCAGAATCACAACTCTGAAAGGCCCACATGAGGATGTCATTGTGAAGGTACCTGTACCAAGACAAAACAAGGAAAATAGGCTTGTCAACATACCTATTATACAAATCACATAGCAAGCCACTGGAAATGTAATTACATTGCAAGGGAACTGACACAAATCTAGCAACATCATCAAGGTGGGGATGTGTCAAGAGCCATCTTATCAAGGAACCCTTAGCTGAATATTGCAGGGTAACAGCTCCCTGACTCCTTAATGAACTACAGTTCATTGTGCAGTCACGGTCATGAATTCTGGCGTAGTTGGAGTCCTATGTGGTGTCAACAACCAAGGATGGTTTGGATATGCTGAGTCTCCTGTTAAGGGATGGGACATATGTGCAACAATGAGCCACTCGCTTCATGATTGTAGCACCAGACATTGCACACACACAAACAGGACAGATGTGTTTTACCAAACAACCAGGCCCTCTCTGGTTACAGTTGTGACATCAGCTGGGATATGGTGCTGTTCTGCATAATGAAGGAATTATGGACTGAACCCATATAACGGGCACACATGTGAAATGTAGAGATCCACCAAACAGAAAACTTGCACATTGATAGAATGGAAGTTCTTTCTGTTGTGGTATACTTTCTCATTGGCCTGCTGTGGGACCAAGCCAACATGTGTGCCATCAATGGCCCCCACCAAATGTGGGATGCCTGCAAAACCATAAAAGTCAGCCTTCACATGGGCTAAATCTACACGTCGGGGAAAGTGGATATAGCTGACCAGGTATTCCAACATTGCTGATAGGAGATCCTTCGACACCAGACTGAACATAGGTTGGGACATGCCAAAAGTTAGGGCCACTTTATGTTGGAAGGACCCTGTGGCTAGGTAGTGCAGTACTGACATGACTTGTACAATGGTTGGTATGCTGGTTGGATAACTAATAGCAGGCATCAGATCTGGCTCCAATTGACTAGATAAATCCACTATTGTTTGCCTATTCAGATATTGAGCAGTATGATATGTGGTTCTTCCATGGTCTAAAGGTTTGGCAGTGGACGGTAAACAGGAAGTTGATGCATCCTCCCTCTCCCTGGATACCTGTGTATGACAAGACATGATTTGTAACATTAGTCAGTGTGTCCACAGCAACATACATGATGCATATCAAGGATATCATGTGACAAGGCATTTCTGAGTGGATAGACATAGAAACCAGTGCACATCACAGCTGCAAATAACACAAGCATTTGCAATGCAATGCAATGCATTTGTGAGAGTTAGAGCTACTGGCGCTATAAATTACAATGGCCCTCATTTGGAGATTGGTGGTAAAAACCACCTACTGCTGCGGCGACGGCTGCCAAAAGACCACTGCCACGACTACCAGCCGTCTGCCGTATGATGACCACAGCTGGATTTCCACCAGAAGAATGGCGGAAATCCGGCTGTGGCCATGCCGGCAGATGGCGATAAGGTGGCGCTGCTGCCACCAGCAGCACCATGCCAGGAGTCTGCCCCCAGCTGTATTATGACCCATAATACGGCCTGGCGGTGTTCTGCTGGCAGGCGCTGCTGGTGGCAGCAGCGCCCTATCCCGTCTCCTGCCGGAGGACCCCCTGAACACAGGTAAGTCGGGTCTCCGACAGGGCAGTGGGCGTTGTGTGTTTGTGTGGGGGGGGGTTGTGAATATTTGTGTGTGTGGATGCAGGTGAGTGTTGCGTGTTGAATGCATGTATGCATGTATGGAGCTGTGAGTGCGTGTATGTTGTGTTATGTGAATGCGTGTCTGCGTGTATGTATGAAAGTGTGTGCAGATGTGTGTGTGAATTAATGCATGCATGCGTGGATGCATGTGGGAATGGGTGTGTGTAAACGCGTGTGTGTGTGTGAAGGGGGGGCGTGAATGTAGGGGGGGCTTTGGATAGGTAGGGGAGTGGGGGGGCTCACTGGAGAGGGAGGGGGGAGACCCCTATCAGTGACAGGGAAGGAATTCTGTTACCGCTGTGGTGGTCGGTGTGGTACATGGGTAGGTTGGCTTCAGCCAACCTGCCAATGTCATATTATGGCGGTAAGTACCGCCAGCCTGTTGGCAGTACTTACCACCATATTAACGCCGACTGCTAGGGTCGTAATGACCCCCAATGTCTTTTACCCATGGGTTTTGGTTTGGAGTGTATGTGGTGTGTATTGGAATTATGTGGGTTATATTGGAATTGTTAGTTGTGGAATTGTGGCCCATATTTATACTTTTTGAGCACCGCATTTGCGTAATTTTTTTGCTGCAAAAGCAGAACAAACTTGTAAAATACAATTGTATTTTGTAAGTTTGCGCAGTTTTTGCGGCAAAAAGCGGCAGAAATGCGGCACTAAAAAGTATAAATATGGGCCTATGTGTGCAAATATATTAATTGAACACCGAAGCGCAACATCATAAAATACTTATGCAACAATGTAGCAGAAATGAAAGTTATTTCCCAAAGCAATGTACTAGTAGGCACGATTTCTGTATTAAATGAAAAGTATCATCCCTAAATAAGTAACTGAAATATAAAACAACAGTTTCTTCAAATGACGGTAAAGCAGTTTTTCAAAGGAACATACCTATTAACAAGAAATGAGGATTACTTTTGATAGGGCTGAAAATAACATATTTAATACAATGTCCAAACATCAAAATCCACGTTCCAATGCATTCACATAAGCTTGAAAAAAAGCAGTGTAACGTCCTCTATAAAGTAACGCTGCTTATATTTGCGGTAGCGTTGTTGCGTTAAAGACATGGTTATGGTTATTTTCGCAGTAAGTTAATTATCTGTTTGAGTATGCAGTTACAAGCAGGCCACATTATTTTTGTTTATTTTCGTTTTAAAAGGAGCTTTACTGGCTTGTGAAAGACTGCTCACATTTGCACATAAACAATAAATGTCAACACCCAAAAAAAAAGCGTTTTCTAAAACAAAAATATCATAATAGGAAAAAAAGCCTATTACAACTTATAATAACGGCACAAAAACAGCAATGTGGCTTGATGTGCAAAACAAACATCATATCATCTCGGGAACTATACCCCAGTCTATGTGGGAAGCGTCACAGACGGGGATTTCAGGCAGTTCATGGAATGGTCACACAATGCTTACCGCCAAGAAAACACCTATGCTAGTGTTAGCACTGATAGCGATTTTAACAGTTATGGTAATGTCCTCTGTTATAGCGAGGCTGTCTCATTTCACAGCAAAAGGACAAAACAAGCATTTGTAATGCAATGGGTCTCGCATTTGCTTGAATTAGAACTTATTAGCGTTTTAAACTCCTAACCAGACTTTTCATGCCACATAAACTGAAAAGTAAAACAGTTTCACATAAGCGAGCCGACGGCCAACATAAGTGCAATGCAGACACACAAAAGGAAACAAAAGTTTGCACGCAGTGAAATGTTTTGGCAAAAGTGCAATTATCCATATAACTGGGTAGTTGCCATGCAGCGCTCGACTACTGCCCAGTGAGATGGAACTACCTACAAAATAAAAATAAAAAGTAGTCCAGAAACCATACCGAAAACATGGGGCCTCGTATTTTTTCAGTAATTGGCCAGTGTGCTTGAGGCGATCTAAACACCGGAAAAGGCATGACGTGGGCATGCATTTCACTAATAAAATCAAGCGAATTTTAAAAGGCAAACCCATGAACCAATGAAAGTGATGGGTGTGGTTAAAAGCCCATAGAGAGATTACACCAGGAACAGAGCGCGTTGCACGCTCGACCCCAACAAGGAACACAGGTGCCAACTATGATTTTCCACACGTGGTCACAACATATATATGGACCAAACAAAAGATGTGCAACACAATTTCCCCCTTGAAATGTGAGTGAATATCCCACCCACCAAAATGATTGTCAGCAGTGGTAAACTGTGCCCCATTGTTAAATAAATGCCATATGTGCCCTACAAAATACTGTAATGGTGTTTGAGTAGTAGGACCTACATGACAAGACAGGATAAGCATTTTTGTGAGGTAAAAAATCAATTTTTGCAGGTGTGATGCAGTTTATATAACTCAATACAGCATTTCAGGCCACCAAAATGGCAGCTGCCTGACCTACTTCACTGGACATTAGGAACTGCCTGTGACTGCCGGTAGAAGTGGACATGGCAGTTGCAATCGCAGCAGACACAGCCATAGGCTAATGTTGTTGCTAGTGGTGGTCGAGGGCCAATGGCATTGTTCGCCTGTGGTGACGACCGCATACGTGGCGGATGTGACCACCATGTTTTGCAGATTCACTCACTTGACTTCTGACACTGCTGCCAGCAACACCTCCTCCACCTGAGCTGGTGTGTGCCACTTTTAGGAGGAATCATGCCATGTCCAGCAGGTGATAGAGCCCCTGGCTCGTTAATGAGGTCCTATCCCAGTATGGGCAGCTCTGTGGCTCACCAGAAGAGAAAGTAAGTACTTTGTGTGCACAATTTTATAAGTACTCACCATCCTTTCCCTCCTCACAGGGTAGAATGTGCCCATGTGTGCCAGTTAGACTACTAGTGTGCCTGTTGTTGCAGTCTGTGCAGCATCAATTGGATGGACAATGTACAGGTATTGGTGGCCAGTGTAATATGTTAAGTTTAGTCACATTGTATTGTTGAGGTTTTTGGGGTCCTAGATCCTCCTTGTGTTGAATGCACATACCTAGGCAAGGCAACATTACTGCCATCCACTGACATCTCTTTCCTCATGATTGTTGTAAATGTCAGAAAACATGCATGTGCATGACAGCATGAGCTGTGCATGCATGTTGTATGAGTCAGTTGAGAGTCATGTGAACAAAGTGTATAGTGCCACAGAGCTTTCAGTCCACTCAGCCCTTGTTAAACCATTGTGTGGAAGGCATTTAATGAGTAACTCTGCCCTTCAGGTTGCCACACACACCACATGACAAATTGCTGTTGGCTACATGATGTACTGTAACGCATGGAAGTGATGGGAATGGGGTATCATATGGGTTCTGTCAGCTCAGCCTAAAGAGACCAGGGCCTGTCACATGTACCTCCCAGAATGGGGCCTAGTCTAGGCTGTGGTAGTGTCATTGTGGCTATGCAACTGTGGCACTGTGTCCACTCCCTGTACACCAGCAGATCCTGTCATGTGGCCAATATGAGGCTCTAGTGGCAAAACCTACCCTGAAAGCCTCATTCCATTTACTAGAATAGGAGTAGGTCCAAAGCAAAATCATTAATCTAGTCCATACGTGCATTTAGCATCATTGCCAATGTGTGTCTTAGACTCATGTCTTCCCCCTTTCTCTCACAGCTCTGTTGTCACCTTCATACAGTCATATTTGTCCTGTACAGGTGTATTGCATTCCTGACAGCCCCACATTGCAGACAGTGTGTTAATTCCTGGGAGGGCATTATATGTGACTCACTAGCTTGGTCACATAGCAGAAACCTTATAATGCATGCCTTTGTTTGTTGAATGCCATCTCTGTAGGATAGACACATATACACATATGTCCAAAGGAGTGCTCTGTGGTACAGCTACACCCCCTGAAGTGGCATAAGTCTGCATTTGTTAGGCCACATGTCCACACATGGATAGGGTAGACACTTTCTGTACCCACCATGACAGCCCCTTGATTGTTACTCATGTCTAATGTTGGAGTTTGTACCCTGGCAATTGCCTGTAGGAACTGCATGCGGTGAGTCATTATCACAAAGTATGAATGTGTTGGCACATTCATGCCTAAGGAATTTACCCTTAAGAAGCTATACAGTATGTGTGTAGTGTTTCATAGTGGCTCACATCACAGTACAGGTTGCTAGAGCATGGGCTACCTGATGTCAGTAAACTTGCGTAGTCATTGTAGGCTCTGAGCAGGGTAGTGGGTTAGTCTGCAGATGGAAATAAATATGTTTGTAGTCATGTCCCTGTACTTATTGGCTTGTGTGCTTCATACTTGGGGAGTACTGACAAATAGAAAAGTCCTAGCTTGATGTTACTGACATGTATGTGACTCAACCATTTGTGGTGAAACGTTTGATTGTAATCTATTGATGTGTCTTTAGCATCCATGTGGGTCTACACCCATCAAAAGAAGGAACTATGGAGAGCCATCGCCAAGGAGGTGTGGATCCTGGGGCTCCGCAGTCGGTGGAGCGCCCACTGCAGGAAAAGGTGGGAAGACCTGAGATGTTGGGGCCAGAAAATCGCAGAGGTCCACCTGGGGCTGTCCTCCCAACGGGGGCCTGTGGACCATGAACCCCCCTAATGGCCCGCATTCTGGCAGTGGCCTACCCAGACTTTGATGGGCGTTTGAGGACAGCACAGCAGCCACAAGGGGATGAGTACAGGGCATATTCCTGCCTGTCACATTGCCAACTGAATGGGTTCTGACAGCTTCCCCTGACAATTAGGAATGAGGCATGTGTAACACAGTAGATGAGTGATTGTTTGTTTAGACATGCCATGTGTTGTATACTGATGAACCTTATCTTTTGGCCTAGGGACCTAGGACACAACTGTGTGCAATCCACAAACCACTTGCTCTCCATGGACGACATATGGCTGTGTACAGTGATCAATCAAGTACTGTTTGTTGTAGTGTGTGTAAATTCTATGCAACAGACCACTACTCCTCAGTGTTACAGGCCAAAGGTAATGAAGTGATGAATCACTGTCCTCAGCCATGTGTCTGGGTAAATGCGTATATTGGCATCTGCCACCCAGAAGCTAGTTGTCTTCAGCGTATGCTGGTTGCTGGTGCCTTACTGTAGTCTGTAATATGAAGATGGCCATCATACATTTGACAAAGCATACATTGTACTTTGGGTGCAGCTACATATCAATACTTTCCCTTGGTAAGTGGGGAATGTCAATTGACATGATTTATGTGCCATCACTTTGGCCAACCATCCTTGTGCCTCCATGTCAGCATGTGTCCCTTTCTCAATAAACAAAACAATTGTAAGCTGCTGTTTCATGCATGGTCTACCTTTGTTGATGTGATAATGTCTGTATTCCCTCACATATATGTGCATGGCACCCTGTGTGTGGAATAAGCCATTTACAAGCAGGGTACATTTCATGTTGTGCCACATACAGGAGCGTGTCACCATTGTTTATTGGCTGACACATTCCCTCATGCGTCATAGCATGTCATTTAGCATGTACAACTGCAGTTTGTGCACTGTGCAATTCATTGAGAAGTCTGTGTCGCTGGATAGTGAAGGTGCACGCAAGGGCCGGAGCGCCAAGCAGGTGAGCAGAGCTCAGAACGCAGGAGCAGGAAGCAGCGGCACAGAGGCGCAGGCATAGCGGCATCAGAAGACTAAGTTGAACTGAGACATGGGCCTTTGGACACTCGGAATCGGCCATAGTGAGAAGAGGAGAGCTGGAATGTGAGAGGAGGGGGGTGGGCTGTAGGTGCATTCGGCACCCGCCCACCACCAGTTACTTTAACTCCTCAGCAACTCAAGCCTTCAAGACCTCAAGCCTATGCCTTAAGCTCGAAATCCAAGTGAGCTGTTTCCCATGTTGTTCTGCCTGTCCGCACTGCCACCTGTGCCGTATCCAATCAGTCTCCAAACCTGTCTCTGTTCAGTCCTACCCTATTTTTCAAACCCTATTTCTCAAACCCTGCCGGCATCATTTGACTTTGTAAAACTCAACTAATGGCTGAGTGACTGTGACAGGAACACGTGCAGCAGTCCAGCCTGTGTTTATCTACATTTGTCTACCCAGGAAACCAGCGCTTCAGCCACCCAGTCATGGTTTGCACCAGCCTAGTCTCTGCAGCTGCTGTGGCATGCTCGTGCCCTCCTCTGACCCATTAAAAGGGGTGCAACTTAGAGTTAGTGCCTGGGGGTGAGATGGTACCTCTAGTGTGCTCATACCCCTCCCCTCAGATTAAAGGGAGGAAAGGTGGCGCATGTTGTGACTGTTGGTCTGAAGTTTAATGATCACTAAGGATTAATTGAACAGCTAAACATCCAATCAAAGAACAACCTAAACCTAAAAAGAACTTTAAAACAACATTGAAACAGCAACAGTAATAGCATATTAAGGGGATAAATACCAATCAATAATAAGGCAACAACATTTCAACAAGACAAGGCAAGAAGGCAACATTAAGAGCCAGGGAATCAATTATTAATGGATTAATAGGGAAATGCTATAAAAGATAAAGGTCAAAGAAGTACAAAAAAAATAAAGAACATAAAAAGCACAAGTAATAAAAACAAAACATAAAACTCTTACTCTTCAACTTTCTGATATCATTGCTTAAGAGTGGGGACAGTCTGTGAACCCCCTTTAATTTGCATTCTGTGGTTAGCCCGTCTGCAGGCGGTGTAATACGTGTAACCTGTGAGCATCTGCATCCAACCTCCAGGTCTCAGTCTCCTAACATCCTCCCCCTCCTGCCCCCATCACCCCCCACTCCAGCAGGATGAAGTCTGGGAGAATGAGGGGCCAACAAGCAGGATCAAATAAAAGGAAAAGGGAGACAAAAGCAAGGGGTTCAGTGGCAAAGAGGAGATTTAGAAGAGCTGCGGAGTAAAACCCCAAGTGCAAAAATTGTGATCAAAGTGAAACAAAGGACTCTAAAGCTGCAGGGGGTCCCGGGAGCCCGTCTGACAAAGAGCTACTGGAAATGCTTGAAACTCTTGAAACCTTGGTAGACCTAGAAGAACCAGAAACCAGCCAAAATCCGGAAAGCTTCATAGACTTGACAGCTTCCATTAAGACAAAAAAGATAACAGACTTCTTTAAGTCCCTGAGAGAAGGGGTCAGCGTAAATGACACCTCGCCATTGGCACATCTGGGAACACACAGTGGTGCGATCCAAGGGATCTTGGCGGATGACAATATCATTAACCTGGTCATTAGTAGAAGAGCTACTTATATCCCTCTGTCACCCAGCATAATGACCAGAAGGGCCAATGCCCTCCGCCATGGCCATCTACTGAAAAGCTGGCTGCTGAAGAGTTATATGGGGATAGCACAAAGAGTAGTGATAATCCTGTGGAGCAACAGACCCCGCAGACAATTAATGAACCCGACGTGCACTCAGATCATTGTGAGCCCGTTCTGGAAATTTTGACCTGCACAAGCTCATGTATTGCTCTTTTCTGACGTTTAAGAGCGTCAAAGATGCAGGCCCTGAACAGCCTGTCGAGCTCAAACTGCTGAATGATCAACACAAGAATAGCAATATCTGCATCCACCCGATGAAGGTGGTGGGAGAAGTCTGGTGCACCTCTAATAATGCCATTGGCTTGTGATTTGAAAGCTATGGCAGAACAGGAGTACAACAGCAGCACTCCACAATAAATTGTCGGATGCAATTCTGAACTCAATGCAAGCAACAGTTGGTTTTTGTGTTGGGCATCGACGACAAGCTTGAAAAGACGAATTACCTAATAAAGCAAGTGCAAGCAGATAAAGAGTAGTGATTTCACCATAAATTCTTACAAAGAGGTAATTGATAAGTTGGTACAGCTCTCTGCAACACTTGAGGGAATACTGGAGAAAGAAATTCACCCATGCATTCAAGGACCTCCACTCACACACAGTTTTACACCACACTCAAGAAATTCTGGTTAGCCACACAGCCAGTGGCCCTACAGCTTGAGCATCCCTAGTAGAACAGTAATGGAGCACGGCCTTGCAAGGCACAGGCCCAGGCCCAGGGGACAGTGGAATCAAGTGGTTACAACTGCCTACCTTACAACAGGTCATTGACAGCTCCACCCCCCACACACTGCCAAAACGCAGCTCCAATCTCTGTGCACCAGACAAAGAGAGAGCGTAAGAGAGTGACAAAGGGCAGGATTAAAGTCAATCAGAGAGACTCTGGTGCCATAATACCATTAGCAACTCGGCCAGCAAGGGAGGAAGAGGAAAAAGTGTTTAACGAAGAGAGCTCCCGGCAGACATACCCGATACTACCCAAAGGGCTGCCTTTGATAAATGAGAATGTTTCTTATAGCCAAGAGGGCAATGAATATGTAAGTCCAGCATCAAGACCAATAGAAGAGACACATAAACGTATGACCTGCGAAGCCAACAGGCCCCCGGTGGGGGCCGGTCCATCTATAGGCAGAGCAGCAGCCACCTGCAAGTGTAGAAGGCCACCCAGAGAACAAAGAGATGATATGTGCAGGGCCAAAAATAGACAGTGGCCTCACAGTTCATCACTCATGCCCCCTTGGGGCAGGTCTGTTAGTATCCAATAAACAGCCTTTCTGAGCCAAGTCAAAGCTGAACATTATGATTACTGGAACCAGCATCTATGAATCCCTGAGTTTAAGTCCAGAGGCAAACATGATGTTTTAAATCATTTGAAGGTTTCTTAATTATTAAGAGCAGTACCCGGTCTGAATTTAATAGCATCAGATGTCATTCACTCTATTAGGCTCCTGCCACCCAGAGGAAGGAAGTCCTCAGGACCCACATTTATCATGTGTAGGAAAATGGCTCCCTGTTGCAGTTACCCCCCACTTTTTGCCTGATATTGATGCTGACTTGACTGAGAAGTGTGCTGGGACCCTGCTAACCAGGCCCCAGCACCAGTCTTCTTTCACTAAAACTTTACCATTGTTTCCACAACTGGCACACCCCTGGCACACAGATAAGTCCATTGTAAAGGGTACCAGTGGTACCAAGGGCCCTGTGACCAAGGAAGTTCCCTAAGGACTGCAGCGTGTGTTGTGCAACCTTAAGGGACCCCTCACCTAACACATGCACACTGCCGTTACAGATTGTGTGTTGGTGGGGAGAAAAGGGCAAAGTCGACATAGCATCCCCCTCAGGATGCCATGCCCACAAAATACTGCCTGTGGCATACGTAAGTCACCCCTCTAGCAGGCCTTGCAGACCTAGGGCAGGGTGCACTATACCACAGGTGAGGGCATAGCTGGATGAGCAATTTGCCCCTACAGTGCCTAAGTCTATTCTTAGACATTGTAAGTACAGGGTGGCCATATTAAGTATATGGTCTGGAAGTCTGTCAAAACGAACTCCGCAGCCCCATAATGGCTATACTGAATACTGGGAAGTTTGGTATCAAACTTCTCAGAATAATAAACCCACACTGATGCCAGTGTTGGATTTATTACAAAATGCACATGCTTAACACTACCCTCTGATAAGCCTACTGCTCGACCACACTACCACAAAATAGAGCATTAGAATTATCTAATTTTGCCACTATCTTACCTCTAAGGGGAACTCTTGGACTCTGTGCACACTATCTCTTACTTTTAGATAGTATATATAGAACCAACTTCCTACATCATGTTTACAATATCAGCACTCACTATGCAGGTCCTAGAGAATAAAAAGCTACTGAAATCTTGGGGGATAGAAACATCTGTATTTCAAGAGGATTGTTATCCCCTTCGGCTGATGGAGCAGCAGCACAGTGAGCAAGAGGTAAGCACCTCGGTGCCAGTTCTAAGAAGCATGTTGGGAGCTCGCCTATCAAAGGTTCAAGTATGGGGGCGTCGCCTGGAGCCCTTGAAATAGTGTGAACTGAGGGAGGCTCCTGGCCAATCTATGCCATCCACCAAGATCCTGACCACTACAGTGAGAAGAGACTCCCAAGCCAATGAAAGGACAGGCTATAGGGTCCCTGCCCTCGCTGGGGTTGACTAATCGCCCCAGCTTTCCCTAATGGAGCAGAGATGATTGATTTAGGTTGGAGTCAGGGGTCCAGAATGGCGGAGCGCGAGAGAGCTGGCACTGAGCTAAGAATGGAACGAAGGCACTGGATGGAGGAGCAATTGACTGGCCGGCTGTTCCCCTGATCGAAGGGAGTGAGGGGAACCGCATCGCGGGTCTGCAGATGAGGACCCGGGGATCATGGAAATACCCCAGACGGGTCGGCGGGCCTATAGCTGGTGGGCTAGCAAGCACTTAGGAATGGGCCTCTGGCCGGAGCGGAGACAGACGAGCGTGGATCGAAGGCGCTGCTGATGGGCAGAGCTGACCTGCAGCCTCTGTCGCCTCTGCCCCACAACAAGGACTGCGCAGAGACACCTAGACTTCTGGTGAGTGGGGGGTGGGCAGGACCAGGGCTGCGGGCAGTGCTGGGTGTGCTGTTGCCCTTCTCCCTGGCTACATGGAAGCTGCAGGAGGACCACAGAGATTTTCATTTGGGCCCTGGTTGGGAGAGACCTGTGAAGAGAGGCACTGAGAATCCCTCGGGATAGAAGGAGAGAACCAGGGGCACATTCTGGAAACACTGTGAACTGAGGTCATAGCCGGCGGGAGCTGAGCGGCAGTTGTACTACAGGCTGGGACCCCGGGAGAAATATGGGTCCTTGGCGACTTTCTGCAAGCGAATCTGGTCCTGGCTGCACAAGTGCCCGGGAGTGAGTGTCGGACCCGGAACGTTCCCAAAAGCATAAGGTCTGTGTCAAGATGCATTTGGGCCAAATTTAAGGGACCCCTGCCCTTTAGGCTTGCACAGTCCTCCTGCTACATCACCTAGTGGGGTCTACAATGCCCAGAGCTCCGCGCTGTGTGATCCCTGCTGCACGATTACCAGAACCGAGACGACAAAAGTCCAGTGCCCTACCTCAACTCAACTACAATTAGTTAAGCTGCAGCATAGCCTAATCGAGATGGCTGACCCAACCACGCTGATCAACGTGGGTAAGTCCACAAAAAAGAAGGAGGGGACGGACCATGACATACACCAATTGGCCCGCATGGCCTGAGCGGAGGATCTGGGCCTGTGGCCTCGGACCGGAGCTCACCCCAAGATGATCCACCAAGCCATTCTGCCTCCCGGGAGGCCCTTGAACTTAACATTGATTCTCTAGCCACTGATCTGAGCATCTTACGAGATGATAATCGCAGAATGTCAGACAGAGTCACTATCCCCGAAAGGACTCTGGATGATATTATGCCAGACTTCCGGCACTTGCAGACTCGCATGACCAGGTTGGAACGTCAAAGGAAAACTCTGGAGGCACGAGTGGAAAACATGGAAAATAGAGCGAGAAGCAGCAACATACGAATAGTGGGCCTACTGGAGAAGATAGAAGTAAATGCGACAAATATGACTGCGTTCTTGGAGCACTGGATGTGCAGCGACATCGCCCCAGAGGATCTCTCTTCATACTTTGTGATTGAACGGGTCCATCGCGTACTGTCTTGGCCTCCACCACTGGGTGCACGCTCCCGGCCAGTGGTTGCTCCACTGCTCCACTTCAAGGACCGAGATCATATTCTGACCCAGGCTCGACTGCGAGGAGAGATAAAAATTGAGGACCACCGCATCATGATATTCCCAGACTTCACAAGGGACACACAGAAGCAAAGAGCATCTTTTACCAAAGCAAGGTTAAGGGATCTCGGGGTCCATTATGCCGTGTTGTTCTCTGTCAAACTCCGTATCGTCAACAACAATACTACACTCTTCTTCACCTCCCCTCAACAAGTATCGGAATAGATTGACTCGAACAACCCCTGCCTCAAGAGTGGGACCGTGAGAAAACCAGAGCCCACCCGCAAGATGCCTGAGGAAATCGCGGAAAGCTAAAACTGTAGTGGCACCATCACATTCTCAGGAACTAATAGAGAGGCAAGAGGCAGTGGAGATGGCGGCAACCCTTCTTAGACTGAGCCCTAGCACCTCATACCCAACGGATAATTTGTCGGACCGAGATTCTATATCTGAATGTGCTTCGGTCTGTTGAAATCATAAAACCACGGTAAACATTGGGGCGGACTTGACTTTTCACTTTTCCCCAATGGCTGGGGGGAACTGGGAGTGCGATTGATGATATTTGAACATTTGGGGTAGTTTTTGTAGACCAGTGCTGATAACCCAACTATGCCCATGTTAACTGGAGTCCCTGGGTGCTACCTTGACTCAAAAGAACACTGATGCCACTGGTGCCGTTTGGGCTTAATCAGCAACACGACTGGAGGTCTACAGATGCTCCTGCCGAAATGGATGCATGGAATATAGCGGTAAGAGACGCTTGTGGAGCTCCTTGCACGAACTCCCTGGCTTGAACTATTGGAGACGTTACAAGAGAGTTTGGGCGGGGATGGTTTGGATACCGGTCCTGGGGGAGGAAAGTTGGGTTGTTTATTTAGCTGCTTTGTTCATCATAAGGTTTGACAGTGGGATCGCATCCACTCACTTATTACCACATATACTTACTGGGAGTATCCCCGAGCTTGCCAGACGTGGGCCGCAAAGGTACTGTGGCACACATTTATTAGAAACCGATGATTCTCCATGGTGTCCTCCCTAATATGGAATGTCAGGGGATGGAATAGCATGGCTAAACGATAAAACGTCTGCTCCCAATTAAAGAGGTGGGGTATACACATTGCAACCATTCAGAAAAAACACCTTACAACCCAGGAATCCAATGCCATCAAAAAACAATGGCAAGGAGAAGCGTATGCCACCACTTACTTAGTCAGTATTCGCTAGAGGAGTCCTGATGTGGTTCCCTCCAGGGGTTTCCTTTCAGAAAACTAAAGAATTGATAGACCCGGAGGACCACTATGCCATGGTGTCCGGGCAGCTGGAAGGTTGAGACATCACTATAAGTGGGGATATACGTGCCTAACCACAATCATGGGACCTTCCTTGCTACACTGGCAGGTACTCTAGGATCTCACATAAGCCATGCAACTATTATAGGAGGGAACTTTAACTGTGTCTCAAATACTGATCTTGACAGATCGCACCCTCCTTTACCTCGCTCCCCATTGCACCGCACAGCCATAAAGGTTTACTGACTGGCAATAACACTGGGACCTCCTGGACACATGGAGACACTTACACCCTGACAAGCAAGATTACTCGTTCTACTCGGGCTCTATGATCTACATGTCAGATTGGATGCCTTCTTGACATCCCCAGACGTCCACAGCACTGCTCGCGATGCAGAATATTTGTGCCGCACAATATCAGACCACAATCCCCTGCAACTGTTGATAGCGTGGCATATAGAATGTCCTTGAATACCAGTCTGGCGGTTCAGAGTTGAAACACTGGAAGATGCAGCTTTCCGACATTTGATTGGCGAGGCCATCCAAATCTATTTTGTAGATAATGATGCCTCCACGACCTCCCAGACCTTCAAAGCAGTGGTTAGGGGTAAATGCATAGCTGACGAAGGTGGGGGTTTGGCGCGCCCTTGAGGAGGAAATTGAGGAACGTGAGAATACACTACGCACCCTGGAACGGGAGAGACCGGTTGCTCTGGATTCGGGCCAATTATTACTGGAGCCCGGGGCGGCCTCAGATGAAAGGCTGAGATGTTTTGACTATAGGGCATACATAGCTCAGGCGCATGCAGAGGGAGACAAATCGGGCACCCTCCTTGCGTGGCTGGTTAATCCCGCCTGTAGGAGATCACTATTACTGGAAATTATTATATTGTTTCGGTAAGATAAATGCCAGGCTTGCCTACTACTGTACCTCATTGTCTGCCCCGCCTGATGGGCACATATCTCCCTTGCAGTTGCGATGGCAGAGGGACTGACCCTGGGAGGTGCCATCAACCTCCTCGAAATTAGGGTGGCCATTAAATCAATGGCCAGGGACAAGGTATCGGGGGCAAACGGGCTCCCAGCAGAGTTTTACTGCACATATAAAGATACACTAGCCCCCAAACTTGTTGACCTTTATGCTGAGGTACTGGAGTCGGTATTCCTACCCCACTCCACCAATGAAGCCATACTTATACCACTTCTAAAACCCATGCGCCCTGCAGGGGATGTACGATCCTACCGCCCACTTTCCATGATGAACATGGACTATAAAATCGAGAGTAAGATTCTTGCCACATGCCTCCTGGCATATATGGCCACTCTGATTCACCCGGATCAGACTGGCTTTATACGCTGCCGCAACACAGCTATCAATATTAGACAATTGATTTCCAGAAACAACCCCCAGAGGTAGAGGATGCGATGATAATAACAGTTGATATTGAAACAGCCTTTGATAGTCTTCGCTGGGACTATTTATATCAAATGATGTAGGGGACGGGATTGGGGCAGGGATTCATCGGATGGGCGAAGCTGCTCTATACAACCACTACGGCCCGGGTTCGGACAGGTTGCACGATATCAGAGCCTTATGTGGTGAGTAGAGGAATGAAGCAGGGTTGTCCGCTAACTCCCCTTGCTGTTTGCCATAGCAGTAGACCCCTGGCACAAGCAGTGAGAACGGGAAATCAGTCCAGAGGGCTGACGGGTGCACAAGATTGTTGTATATGTGGACGATATGGTGCTCTTCCTCTGTAACACCGATCAAGAACTGAAGGGGGCAATAGGTTTACTTGAGCAATTTGGGGACCTATCGGGGTTGTTCATTAACTGGCAGAAATACCACATATTCCCACTGCGGCAGCGCACACCTCCAGCTTGGCAGTTTCGGGGCCTCTCCTGGGTGGCATCCACTTTTAAATATCCAGGTGTACAGATATGCCACAAGCCCGATGATCTTCTGGAGGGCAATGTGGGATGGGCGATTCAGAGACTAAAAACAGAAGCAACCTTTTGAGGAACGCTCCCCCTTGGTGGTGGGATGCGTTGCCCTTGTCAATATGGTGACTTTTCCTCGCCTGATCTGTTTTTTTTTTTACACTGCCAGTGTATCTTCCTGGATCCCTCCTCCCGGAAATTAATTAAACATTGATAGGATTAATATGGGGAAAAGGGCAATGTAGAGTAGCCTTGACTAAACTTCAGCACCCCAAGGAAGATGGGGGACTGGCAGCTCCTGATGTGGAAATCTATTACTTGGCGAGCCAGCTTAAATGGTTTGCGCCGTGGCTACATGAGGGATCACAACCTAACGGATGGGCAGCAGACTTTTATACCTTATAGTGGCTTGCTATGAATCTTACTGAGCCCTAGGGGGTGACACCCTCTGACCCCGCTGGATGTGCAGGTTGTGTGGATATGTTGGCTACGCAGCCTACAGCGTATGACAACCTCCTTGCCCTACACCCCAGAACTACCTATAAGTGGGAGATCTGCACTCCCGGGATGCAAGGCCCTCATGGGAGTGTCCAGATGGACAGAATACAATATCACAAAACTTATGGATCTTTACAGAGACGGGGAGCTCCTACCTTTTGATACCCTGACTGACGTATCTGAGCTCCCCCAGGCAGTTTTTGTTACACAGGATGCTAATAACCACCATCAAACAACACTCGTGGCAGGGATCAGCAGAACCACTCGCACACACGGGATACCAGAATATATGCACCATCACCTGGAGGGAGAACGAAATTACCACTATGTATAAGACAGTGAGGAAGGATACATTGCTCCCCTGACATACATTGAGACTTAAGTGGGAATGCGCTATTGGTGTACCCTTTGATCAGATTCAGTGGGCTAGGATTACTTCGCACATATACAGTCTCCAGGAATTTCTGCTTTAAATTAATTAACTTTTAAGTTCTACATAGGGCATACATCATCCCACATAAAATATCCCAGAAGTTTGGCACGGAAAGAGTCGGTTGCCCGATGTACAGAGCAGGCTGCTGGATTTCTCCACATGTTATGGACTTGTCCTCAACTAAGGGAATATTGGGAGGGAGTGTTCCAAAGCATCTCTGAAATGACAGACAGTGGAATCCATGCTTCACCTCTAGTGGCTCTTTTGGGGGATTTTCCCCACCCCGGATCCCACAAGGTTACAACAAAACATATAGACCTTGCACTGATCCTAACGCAAAGAGAAATTACCCTGCATTAGAAGCCTCCAAGGGGCCCACACCTAGAGAAATGGAGGGATACATTGCCGAAGTGGCCAGCCCTGGAGGGCAGAACTCTCCATCCAGAGGCAGCAAGGGGCTGTTGTCAACTGGAGACAGCCAGGGCCAGGGACCATCTGGTGGATTGTCTGCAGGAGCCGACTTTAGATTCCCCTGACACATCCATCACACCCTTGGAACAGAACGAGAATGGGGACCTTGACGGCACTTAAAATTTGAAGCATGAAGAGTAGGTTCACACAACAGGGCCATACACCCTGGTACCTTGACACACTGACCTTTATAGCGAGCAGATGGGGGAAGGGGGGACTATGTTGTTGTTATAAGGGAAGCTGGGCTGGATCATCACATACAATAACACACCATGGTCCTGATGATACCTGTCTTTGATGCATGTACCATACTGTTACTGTTTTATATGTGTGTCTGTGGTTGATTCATCTAAGGATATGCAGCTGTTCCGTGTACTTATGATAAATGCCAATAAAATATGTTTAAAAAAGAAAAGGTTCAACTACTAATCCGTGTACATGCCCCTGGTTTAACTGTCCAAATAAGTATAAAAGGGGCCTCTAGGGAATGGCAAGGAATCATAAAGATGCAGGAAGATCAGGATGGATGGGGCTGGCTGCCTTCGGCCTTATTAAACACATCTAGGAGGGACTGAAGACTATCTGAAGCCCAATGCAAGGAATGGGGCGGCCTATATATGCTCATGAAATATTGGCGGACTGCAGGCAAAAATCGAAGATCCCACCAAGGCGAAGTTCTTCAGCTCCTTTACATAATGGAGCTGCAGGAAACCTGGGCTCAAGCTGGCACCCCCCTTTATAGGATACCTAGAATTTAATAAAATGGCACAGAAAAGCAGTACTTACAGGAGGGCAAAGGGCGGCCTGTCAGTCGAGTAACTCCAGCTTCTCAGCAAAAGTTGAAGAGATATGGAGAGTGGAATCATGGATCTTGGCCTGGACAATTGGGCAAAGAAACCGGGGGACATCCTGCTGCTTATAAACATTTACATCAACCCAAGAGGGAAGGCTGAGTCAGTATCCAAGCTCATTGCACACATGTCGTGGCTAAGGAATATATGTCAGTTATCATACTTCCTACTCACCGGAGATTTCAATCTGAACCTGTTTTATCCCCCATGCGAAGAGAACTTTGAGGTCATAGGGCTGATTCCATTTCAATGCCTGCCTCTTCAAAGGCGGCAGTACAAACTTGGTGAGAAGTTTTTGAGAGCTGGCTGGTCTGTTTGCCCTGAATGGTCGATCGTAGGGCAACACCCTGCTGATGTAGAAACGATCAGCCATCCTATATAGACTATATAGACTACGAGCGGATGGCAGATTTCAGTATCGTCCAACAAAAAGAGAGCAATCACCACCGGCAAGTAATTTGGATTGATGTCAGCAAGAATGACCATGAGCCGGCAAAGGTACTGTGAGAAGAACCCAGAACGAAAAATTTTAAACGTTTGTTGTGGAGCGCCAGCTCCATTAAGGATCTGGCACCCAGTGCTGTGGAAGCACTAATGAAGTTTGTTGATGGTGATACTCATTTGATATCAGCTTGGGAAACACTAACAGACTATATGGTATCTAGGTATCTGGCCAAAGGCCCTAACAAAAAAGCTGGCTTAGGTCCAGACAAGCCACCCCTCCTGCCGCGCCACAGTCGCCTCCTGTTATGTGGTCCACTCATATTACATCCTTGTGTACTTCAGGACCGCCCCAACGCTACTCCAGTTTAGCAATGAGTTCAAGTTGCATCTCTTGAAAGAGCACTACATTCAGTGCAATTGACAAGCCAGATACCTCTTCAGTCTCTCGTTGACTTTATGATTCTCTTTGGCTCTGTGCAGCTCTCTGCTTGCTGCCTTTTTGTGGACTAGGGCCACACGCAAAGTAATGCTCTGAAGAGCCACATGTCTGTCAGAAAGCTACGAAAAACAGCCAGCTGATGCATTTACTATTTCTCGTAATTAAAAACTTTCCAGTGATTTATGTGACAGTGTTTCATGCAGTCAGTCACCAAACTTAAGCGAATTAAGAATCATGACGCAGCATCGATAATTGCAATATTTTATGGCCCTTTTGAAGTATACCGTGAACTTTTATCTTTCGTCAAACGATAAGACATGTATTTGCTTGAAAAAGTCCCTTCTAATACCAATTGAAACTTCCCTTTTGGCCCATCCAACTTCAGGAGTATCTCTCTGAATAAAAGCTCAGCCATTTCTGCAGTGGTTGGCACCTATGAGAAACCTAGATACACATATACACCTAGAACCTCGTTTCCAGTGCCCTGGTATTTTGGGTGAGTATAGCCAGAGCCATGGGAATTATGCAATTCCCCGACCATTGTGTTTTCGTCTAATTTTGAATTCAATACATTTGCTCCACAATCCACCACCTGCTGCATAATCAACAGATTTGAACAAAAAAAAAATATACTTCAAACAGATCAAAAGTTACTAAAAACGCAGTGGTATGTGTTGCATTGTAGAGGAGAACCATTCGCTTTCAGTTGTTTAGTGCTGTGCTTGGGGTGTTAATCTGGTGCTAATGAAATAGATGAAACCTTTGCCCAGACAGTGTTAACACTGCACAAATAACAAAATAATGAAGTAATATTAACAATATTCATGCAGCAATATGCCTCATAATTTCCCATTTTCTTGCAGCCTACTTTAGTCTAACTTGACACAGAATTTGGTCCTCTCCTTCCTCATGATTCCATTGCCAAGTATAACACATGTATCCCGGCAAATACCAAGAATTTAGGGTTTGGTGTTTTCCTTAGACAAACTTTGCCCGTTTTTCCCAACAAAATGTGACTGGGGAAAATTGTGAATGTGCAGCAATTGGATAAAAAAATATGGGATCTTGCTGTTGAGCTCCTGCCCCTCATCTTTGTTAAAATTAGGGATGGTTGAAATGTGCATAATTTGCTTTTATATAATTATGTGAAGTCTCAAAGAATTGTTTTGCAAAATTAGGAGAAATGAAAAACTAGCAGTCAGAGCTATATTTTTATGTGAAATAGCATTGCAGGACTATGTGTAACAAATGTAATGCAACATTTCCAAAATTACTCTAGATTACACTGATGTAACTGAAATTTCATTTGGGCCTTGTTAAGATCCTTAGCTCGCCTTTTCGGACACACTCATTTCCAATTGATTAATACACCCATATTTGCTAATACTCGAAACAGAGGAGGATCACTGAGGAGGATCACTGCGATATGTGACGAATGATTTATATAGTGCAGCAGGCCAAGCCTGACCCCAGCAGCACTTAAAAAATAAATGTACCTTGGCCTTGCTCACCTCCTTTCAGCGAGGGCGACAGAGATGAAGTAATTTAGAAGTCACACTTTTTATTAATGCTTTTGACTTCCATGCACTTGGCTCTGCTGCCCTCAGACGTGGAGACGCGGGGAGGAGGGGAGGCTGGCAGCCGCATGCTAACCTTCTGGGCTTTGAGGGGGACTTGCTACAAATGATTAGTCCATAAATAGGTGGCCCGGGTCACTTAATAGTCCCGTAATTCACAATGCCTATCAAGAACACTGGGAGAATGGAAAACGTCTGAATAAGTCACTGCCGACTTGATACCCATATGAAGTGTTTCCTGGGAGTGCAGTAGCAGGTTTTGAAGCCCCTGTTGTTGGGAAAAGACAAGTTGGTGGGGTGAGGACAGTGAATCAGGTAGATAAGTGAAGGTGTAATTGGGGGAGGAGTCATCAAAGATTGTGTGAGGTAACCAGGCTTGTTCCCCATTAAGGAAGGTGGACCAGGTCTGCTTCCTGTATAATGTTCTGTACATTATTTGAGGGGTTTATAAAGTAAGAACTGCGATGAGGCCTTCAGCATTGGAGTACTTCATGCCGCAACAAAATAGTATCGCAAAACCAATACAGTTTACATATTTCATGGTCTCACTTGCTGGCCCTGATTTATTAGGCCAGATGTATCATCAAGGCCTTTTGCGATTCGGAAATAGCGATTTTTAAGAAATCCCTATTTCCGACTCGCAAAGTGCCATGTATCACATTTGCGAATCGGTAATAGCGATTTCTTAAAAATTGCAAATGCTATTACCGAATCGCAAATTGCGATACCGGCCCCATTCGCACCTATGGGCCTGTTGGCCCATATCTGCAATTTTTTTGCATTTCCAAAATTGTGATTTCTGAAGCAGAAATCGCAATTTTGGAAATGCAAAACCCCAGGGTGCTGGGGGCCTAAGGCCCCCTCTGCTGCACCCCAATATGTTTTTTTGTGACATGTAAGGTGCACACATGCCAAAAGGGCATGTGTGCTTTACATGTACAATTTAAAAATGCATTTTAAATGCATTTTTAAATTTTGCACATGGTTACCACCAAGTTCAACTTGGTGGTAATTAGCGATTCCTAAATGCCAAAATCGCATTTAGGAATTGCTTCATACATGTGCTAAGGAATCGCAAATAAGGAATCCTTATATGCGATTTCTAATTTAGAGAGTCGCAATTTGAGACTCTCTAAACAGGGTCGCAATTTTAAGGAATCGCTATTTAAGTGATTCCTTAAAATTGCGTTCAGAATGTATTTCATACATTCTGAAATGGCATTTTGCATTTGCAAACGGGCATTCGCACCATTTGCGAATGCAAAATGCTTTCATACATCTGGCCCAATATCTCTAGCCAGGTACTTGTCAGAGCGATAGAAGATTTGGATGGTACCTGGGCCTTGTAAAGCAAGAACATGTAGTGCCCAGTGCAGGTATTAAAACAAACACAACTTTGAATGAAACCCCTTTTTAGGCAGAGGCTACCAGATAGCGCACAGCTATCTGGCTGTCAAAAACCTATTGTCCACTTACCAGATCCTACGTTAGGTTTAAAGCCCGCTGGTTGCTTAACAGTGGTTAGCATTATTGTCACATTGATTTATTTGCTTCCTACCCTGGGAGTATTTCCGCTTTACTCATATCCTTCCACTGTTCACTTTTACAGAACTACTTTTTTTCT
This sequence comes from Pleurodeles waltl, assembly GCF_031143425.1. Classification (NCBI taxonomy): domain Eukaryota; kingdom Metazoa; phylum Chordata; class Amphibia; order Caudata; family Salamandridae; genus Pleurodeles; species Pleurodeles waltl. The sequence continues at coordinate 227,354,016 of NC_090451.1, forward strand.
TCTTTTTGCTTAAGCACTCATCAATAGTGCATGTGTTTTCCAGCTCTCTCCCTCGTGTGCTTCTCTCCCCTCACCCGTGCTCGTATTGCTTTCTCTCTACAATGTGCTTCTCTACCTCCCCCCCTCCCGTTCTTTCACCTTGGTGCATCTTGTGTGGTGCAGAATGCAGCATACATGCAAATAGGAAATAACCATGAGAAATAAAGACATTTCTCCTTGTTACACCATCTTCAGGTAGACTCACCAGGTTGGTGCACATGTTTGTAAATATGGGTTTGCGTCAAAATACATAGGTGAATGCACATGTAACGCCTACCTTACACAAGGTAACACAAGGCTGGGCAATGTGCTGCCTACTGTTATTATTATTATTATTTTTTTAAGAAAGCCACATAAACGGAATTTGTATGGCACTGTAAAATAGATTTTCCTTCAGGGTTGTGCCAGAAAAGTGACGTAACCCCAACACAATATTTGGGCCTCAGCTTATACATTTATTTTTTTAAAACTCTGCCACATAGAAATTGGCAAATGGAGAAATGTGACAGTAATTCTGTTCTGCTTAATTGTTTGAAAAGTCTGAACTTCAAATTAAGGCACCTGCTGCAGAGATCTTTATGATCCAAGTACGTCTGAGGGAATAATAATAAAGTTAAGGTAACTCTGGTAGTTAACACATTTGTTGGAAAGATCTGTGTTTTGTCTAGTCACAATTTTGACTCAAAGTAGCATAGAGGGTTAATATGTCTCCTGCAAACACTTCATGTAAAATGCTGATGACAGATATTTATTTTATATAGATGGGTAAGTGGGCTGCTGCTTTTAACTCAGAGAGTCTTTTGTTACTTGCGGTTGCATTGTAATCCTAGTAAAATAGCAGAGTGATCTCTGAAGGATGAGATGTGACTCCTACACCTTGTAACCCTCACTGTCTTATGCAACACATCCTGTACCTTGATTTAAAAACTTGTATGATTTATTGTCAATGTAATGTGTATGTGTAAAGTAAAGCACTTTGACACCCTGCATTGGGATGAGTAGCACTATAAAAGAAATAAAAAAATAGTATTTAAATTGTTATTTTAAGTAAATACTGGGATAGGCCACCACATCTCACATTCCTAAAGTGCATGCATATCGCTTATACACAGCATCCGTGCCAATAGGCCAGATTCAGGTGGGAGACACATGATTTTTAAAGCAAGAAAATGCTTTAATTTTGGCTGGGTCCCTCCTGAATTTGCCTCTTCTTCAATAAAAGTCAGTGGGGGAACTACATTCTCCTGATTATTTGTTTAAACATTCTCCCAATTTCCTAATCTAAAATGTTGGCATGTATGATACAGGAACTGAACAAAGTCAACAGCATGCCTCTCATTAGTATGTGTGAAGTGCTAACAAGCTACATGCTTTTGCTTCCCCTTAACTGCATTTGCATCGAGGTGTGAGGCTCCAGATAGCTCCCAGCCAGGATACACGAACAAAGGAGTCCTGATAGCTCCTTAAATTTGCCCTTTGTTATGAGTCCAGCTGGAGTCTGACATAAGAAAGACCTCCTCCCCACCTGCATGTTGTTGCTTGTATCCAAAGCAAACAACATGCAGGCGCCTGCTGAACGTTTCCCGGGATGAGTTCAGTATATGTTACAGTGGGGCCCACTTCTTCGCAGGGTGGATGGTGTCCACCCATATGTCCTCTGAAAATAGTGGGTGGACGCTGTCCACCCATATGTACCCTCGACTTGTGCCCTAATTTCAGGTTTGAATCAAAGATGTGTTTTTATAGGTTGTCAGTTGGACTCCATCTGCACGATGTGGTGTTGCTTCTGAAAATTGAATATTTACTTGAAAAATGGAGGACATTCTGTGACCTCGGAGGAATGCAGACACTGTCTTGTTTACATATCTTCAAGTTTTATTGAAACTTTGCAGCATTTACAGATGACCTATTCCACTTATGTCTCTGACAAATGTTGGAAAACACAAAAAGTGTCTTGGGAACCAGAAACATCAATTTAGAAAATGTGTTATTCATTTCTGTTTGTAGTCTCATTCTTGTTAAGTGTCCAATATAATTTCTACAACAGTGGATGCTCATAAAGTGTAGATGTTCCCATGCTCTAAGAGCAGAAACTAGAGGGAGTAACGGATGCCATCTCAAACCTTTTTCCCCAATCCAGGTAATCTCTACTCCTTACAAACCTACATTTTCTTCAAAGTAGGCGCTCTCTGGCCCAAAAAATTAAAACTATGACCAACAACCCAAACACAAACCATCTTGCGTCTGCATCCATACAAGAATAAGCAATAGTCACCCACAGAAACATATATATGCAGATTTACATCATTGGCCAGTAGGAAACAACTTTACATTCACAACTTTTGGAAGGCAGGCAATGATTGGGTAACATACATTTTGAGCTGCAAATGTAGCACAATACTTCCAATTTCTGTAATGATCTGGCTATATAAACTAGACTGCTGCTATAAAATTTCCACATGCAATACAAAGCCTTGTAAAACTCACTTCTACTCACATGGCAAAAAAAAAACAATCCAGAACGGCATAGCAAACAGAATAAATAAATAAAGAAGTATATGATTGACTTCACACAAAAACATGCCTATACTCACAGCCTACTACTACGACATACACATTTTACATCACATGAAACTTAAAACCAACGGAAAATATATAACACATACTGTGAAGAAGTTCGCCATCATCTCACTGGTTGACATTTGTAATTGGGCTACAAACACAGCCTACTACTACCAAATAAAAGTTACCATGAATGCCATTCTGGTGACTGTTGGAAATAATACAATAGTATTATTTTTACACATATATTTCAATGAACGTGGATTACAAACATCATCAATTACATCAACATCTTTCTGCATACGTTATGTAGCTTCCTTTCCTATTGTTTTCACACTGAATTCCTGCCAGATCTACTCACATTGAACAAAATGCCTACAAAACAACACCCCACAAAGATAAAATTGACAATGTACACCAGGGAGAGAAATTTGAAAACCATGTCATAGTTATGCATTGTAAACTAACATGTGCCACACTTTTTAAACATTCACTTTTATAAGAAGAGATAAGAATTAGAACAGCAAAGCACTACAAAACTTGTGTCCTCAAAAATCTTTTTAGAACACCTCCAGAATTACATTGCCAAATTGAGACACAAATTAGATATTCAACCTACTATGGATAAAGCATTTGTTGTGAAAAGAAAAATGTTCAATTTATGCAAGAATCGCATAAACGTCTAGACTGTTTAATTTCAATGTGTAAGATACATAAAATATGTAACTCAGTACAGTGGCACAGGGAGGCATACATCAATCACTGAACCCTACTTTCATTAGGAGAGTTACCATCAACAGAATGATTTTGTCCTCTCATTTACAAATGAAGGATGGTGTTATGACATTCTACATGGGAATGTAGTCGGAGCAGAAAAAAAAAACAGAAAGAAAATTCATTATCTAATGACGATTTATGTTAGATAAAAACAACAAAATCCTGCATATGAATGGAATTGTACTTATATTTGCAATATTCAAGAAACGTCCGTTCAGAAGCTAAGGACACTTATGATGGCATTTGGAAAATCATTACTACTTTAGAAAAATTAAACTACTTTAGAACATAGACCTCTGCCCATTTCAGAGCATTACTAAGATACAAGGACATACATTAGCTTGTCTCTAAAAACACATGTGACACCACATTTTAGCATATTAATAGATGCTTTCCATACATATATATTTCAACAGTCAGAAACTCTGTGCACACATAATTTGTGAAAACAGAATCATTGTAGTTAGAACAATTAAATTCTGTGCTATTGCACAGTAATGCAGCACAACTGAACACTTTAACGAACTACATACAATTGAAATACTAGGATGCCCTCTCTGAAAGTAATATTTGTCCAGAGGTTGTTTTAATTCAGAATCAACAACAAAATATTTTAATGGACTTCAACAATAATTAAATGGATACTGTGGAACATCAAGACACAAATTCCAGAAATGCGGCATTAACTTTGTATTTGTTGCCGAAGAACACATTATAAGAAGCAAGTTAAAATTATTGACCTTGTTGAGAAAACTGAGAATGAGGAAAAATAGCATGGTGAAAATTAATTATGTATCTATTTATGGAAGAAATATACAGTATGGTGTTTGTGAATATCATATTATCAGCAATAACTTTGTAGGAAAACTAGAACATAACTGCCTGCATTCACGTGAGATTCACACCAAGTTGGAAATATATCCAATTCCATCAGAACAGTCATCTTCATTTATATGAAAGCATTCTAATTCAAATGACATCCTTTTCAAACTGTTTTTAGACTGCAACCGGAATCTGGAACATTTAAAGTCACACAAATTAGTATGTATACTTAAAGAAATGTTGATTTCTTACATTAGATTTCAATAAAAAAAACATACACACTCTTGGGATACAACACAAAATAGAGGAACCTTTAGTGGTTTTGGTTAATGATTGCATACAAAAACAAAGAAAATTGGCAACAACTAATAAACATAGATAAAGGTAGAAAGCTTAATCTTACCTTCAGAAATACAACATACACTATAATGATTTAGACATTTCAAACTTCATCTCTTCTACTTATCCTTTGAGAAAGAAATTGGAAGTTGACAACTTGAAAAAATAATCAAGAAGAAGCAGAACAATTATATGAACATTGCTGTATACATCAACTAAATTCAAGAGAATGATGGAAAATGCTTTATAATTTTATCAGATGATGGAAGCTAGAAGAGAAGAGCTTATTAGTATCTGGGAAAACACTTTAGAAGCCAGATGTCATCCACATTTATTCCCTTCTAGTAACAGTGGACAATATAATGATCGACCTATACAAATTTCTGCATCAGAGTGCCAAGCAACCAGATTATATGCAGATCATCCATGTTTTTGTCAAGACATTCCTTATATTTTCACACTCCAGAATGAATGTGAACTTTCCATCACTTCATATGCCGTTGCAAGTTATGTGCACTGGAATTGGGTCTATCAATATAACAGCACATGATTTTATTGAAAATGAACACCACAAACATGAGAATCTAGAATATATATTGATCAATATTATAGCATGTCAGCGAGGAGCAAATGAATATTGGTTTAGAAGACATGGAAAACTGAAATACATGCTCAAAAATGTAGGACCAACTACATGGTTTATTTTTTAAGCTGTGCAGAATACACATGGGACAGCGTGTGTCAATTTTTACTAGAAGCAAATTACAATATTGCAGATATTGACATCAGAGCTTCTGCAGAATTATGTACCCTAGATCTTGCTAATATTCGCAACTATTTCAGCCACAAAATTCAAACAATACTTCCATACCTATTCAACAAAATTTAAAATCCCGTTGGTGATGTACTTGATTTCTTTTGGAGAAAAATCTTTAGGCAAAAGGTACACTACATATTCTTATGCTTCTGTGAATCAAGATATACCTGAATTTGGGTGTGACTCTGAAGAGTCTGTTTTACAATGTTTTGAACGGTATATAACTTGCGATATAACAATCAGAGAACACAATCAGAAACTCTTTGAACAAATGTTACGCTATCAATCATATAAGTGTGGCAAATACTACTTGAGGAAATATCAGAGCAAATAAAAACATACTCTAAATGTCAGTTTGGATTTCCCAGACCAGATCTATATAGAGGAAGAGTGAACAATTCCATGTAATTTATAAGACATAAAGTAGCAGGGAAATAGCCAAAGAATACTTAAAATTTTAGGAGATCACAAAGGATTAACAAATATAACCCTTTAATTCGACATATGTGGGATGCCAGCATGGATATATCATTTATTGCATACAGTTGTGAGCAGTTGCATGCTATGTTACTTCCTACATTACAAAAGCTTAAAAGACAGATGTGAAGGAAGGATGGAAAGAACTATCCGCAGAGCGGTATTTATATAAAAGGCTATATCAATGTAGCCTTAAAATGATATATTTTTGAGAACTCAATAGCTGTGAAGCATGTGACCTTTTGAGTTCTTCAAACTTATACAGTAAAACCCTGTCCATTCGGTGGCTTAGTTTAGGATTGTAATCAGGCGGTCAAAGATTTCTCAAAAGCCTATCTGAAATTGAGTACCTTGCACATTTTGATCCAACTAGAAAGACATTTTAAAAACCAATATGTGGACACATATTACCCAAATAGGAGAATAGATAACCTATTGCTATAGCTGTAATTCAGTTTTACTCATTTTGAAATAATGTAGCAGCAGATATCAACACTGGAAGATTTTGAGTTAAAGAGATCAATGAATGTTTAATACGCCATTGTAAACCTACTCTTATTCAACACTGGAAACTGAGAGGTGACACAGGAGAAAAGAAAACATTCTACGATTTATCACTTCTACAAATATTCAAACCATGGTGGAATGAAGAAGACATTAAAGGCACCTTTGTATCCTATGAAGATGCCTTTCATGTATAAAAGAAATGACATTGCAATCAATCAAAGAAATTTGTAGAGCACGCTACTCACCCGTGAGGGTCTCAAGGCGCTGGGGGGTTGGGGGGGCAGGGAGGGTTACTGGTCGAACAGCCATGTCTTGAGGCTCTTTCTGAAGACCAGTAGGTCTTTGGTTTTGCAAAGGTCGGTGGGGAGGGAGTTCCAGGTTTTGGGGGCGAGGTAGTAGAAAGACCTGCCTCCTGTGGTGGTGTGCTGGATGCGGGGGACTGTGGCTAGGGCGAGGTCGGCTGATCGGAGGTTGCGTGTGGGAGTGTGGAAGTTTACCCTTTCATTGAGGTAGGTTGAGCCGGTGTAGTAGAGGGATTTGTGTGCGTGGATGAGGATCTTGAATGTGATTCTCTTGTCTACGGGGAGCCAGTGAAGTGATTTGAGGTGTGGTGAGATTCGTTTGTGACGGGGGAGACCAAGGAGGAGGCGCGCAGCCGTGTTCTGGATTCTTTGGAGTTTGCGTTTGAGTTTGAGTGTGGTGCCGGCGTAGAGGGCGTTGCCGTAGTCCAGTCTGCTGCTGATGAGTGCGTGGGTGACTGTCTTTCTGGTTTCTGGGGGGATCCATTTGAAGGATTTTTTTAGAGTGCGGAGTGTGTGGAAGCAGGAGGAGGTTAGAGCATTGATTTGCTGTACCTCAATTTCAAACATTTTCAAGAATGCTGGAACAAGAAATAACAGAGGAGATTAACATTAATGCAGAAATACAACACAGTACTCAAAAAACTGATAATACTTCCACTTTCAAAATTGTTGACCAACTTGGACAACCAGTGATAATGAAGCACAGTTGCCATGGAAGAAGGAGAAGATGCAATGGACCAAGTGAAAAATGACATTGAGAATTTGAATTACTTGGTATCACAATTAAATTCAAACAAATTCAAATATAGAAAGAGATAAAGCAGTCTGTAGATCATGGACATCAACAAGAAAATACATTATGTGAATGTAGGAGTTTTCAACCTACATTAGAATATGACAGTGGTCAAGCTTGGACGGGGAAAAGCTTTCTTATTAAAGCAATTCTTGCTTATGTGTATAAGGCTACCAGTTCTAATTTATCTTCTGCAGTTACTGCTCTTCTGAATTAGCAGCACATAATATCAAAGGACCAACTTTACATTGTCTACTAGTACTGCGTGTGGAGCATTATAATTCATTGGAATATTTTAACTTGAATATATATATATGTCAAGAACTTGACATGAGAGAGTTAAAAAAAAATACAAGTTTTGGTTATAGATTAAGCCAGAATGATTTCAAACTTTTTTTGTAAACATAATTTTATTAGTTTCAACATGCCGATCAGCAACAGGAGTGCAGGTCAGACAGGTATCAATTATCATAATACATTCAGTACACTGCCATTAGTAGATTTTCTTACCGTTCTGCATAAACAATGTATATATGGCAGTCCTAAGAGGTAGTTCATATTCTGACCTGTACTACTGACAACAAACAAACATTCCGAATGTCCCCCCACCGATACCTCCGCCTGTCATTTGTTCCACTTAGTTCCCTCTGCACCCCATTCTGTGGGAACACCACCAGCCATTCAGCACCCGCTGCTTAGGAATTCAGGGAGGCCTCAACGTCAGAATTGTGATGAAATATGGAAATTGTCAGGGGTATCTACCTCAGGCTCTTTAAGACAATTGACCTAGTGATCCCAGGCCGGAGCTTTGTCTATGGTGCCCTGCCCCTGTGTTGCCACCTACAACAGCACTGCTTCTTCTAAACCAGCCCATAGGATCAGGTTGCCATTCCATTTACTCTGGCATGGACCACTGGACGCCTTCCAGTGAGATGTAATTTCCCGCTTCACCTGTATTAGGGCCAGGCCAATAAATTTAGTGGCTAATTTAAGCTTGCCAGGGCGAGGGAACCTCCCCCTCGCACAAGACATGCCAGTGGAGTACAAGCAATCATTCTGTTGGCAACTGTATTAGTACAGTTAAGTACTCCCTTCCAAAACTCCAGCAGGGCAGAAAAGGACCACAGCATATGAAGCAGTTCTGCACCGTACTGTCCACATTGAGGACCCAGGGCCTCAGCTTTCTAATAATTTTACTGGGATAAGAAATGCTTTTTGTAATGTATAGCAACTAATCAGTTTAAATCTAGCATTTCTCAAGACTGTATAAATGTTGGCCATAGCAGATGTCCACTATGTCTTTGTGATACGGAGGGCTATGTCCTCCACCTTTAGAGGGGTCAAAATGATTGCACTTAGTGCCTGATACACTATCATAACCGCTTTAGTTCTGCTGTTTGTGGTGAGATAATGAATGAGGCCAGGGAGAGGGGTTTAAGTGTTTCAAAAAATGATTGCATGTGTGTGAAAGCGGTCACAGGCGTGGGGACCACACAATAACTAGACTGTAGACTGCAGCCGCCATGTCGGGAGTTACAGGTTCTATTACAATAAGCGGTGGCCTATCTTGTCTGGCAGGCAGGCCCACAACAAAGGAATAGCCAGTGTTGGGTGAGGAGGCTCCAACACTTCCTTTGCGTCGGAGCCTTGCTGCCAATGAGTGTTGGGGTCGGTGGCTGGGCCCACAACATAAAACCCAACCAGCAGTGAGCGAGGCAGTCCCAATGCTGCTTTCACATCTCAACTCCAATGAGCATTGGGGCTGGCTGGCGCATGTGCAGGCACAGTTGGCACTTGGGTAATGAGCGCATGCGCCAGTCAGGCTCATGACTACATACAAAGGCAGCGCCATTTTAAAATGAAGTAAAATAAATCACACAGGAACTGAGACAAAAAAGGGGGTTTCTTTTTCAAAGGGCAATACAGAGGCGCTGTGATCAGCAAAAATCGATCAAATATGATCATAATGAAACCCACAACACCAAAAAAGGTTATAGATCAAATGTACAGAATTCATGGGATCAAGAACTTTCATTATGCTGAGGCAATTTTAAATCTATATGGGACCCCTATGAGGTATCCTGATGTGTTGTCACTTAACTGATGGGAGCACGGGGCAGACAGGGCACTCATAAGCAGTCACGGCTGGCCAGGGTTACAGGGTTGTGGGGCGGCACGCTCAGGGGTGGGGGGAATTTTAATACACTTAAAAATAAATAAACTTACCTCCGCTCCGCTTCTCCCGTGCCGCTGCTCCTTAGCCTTGCAGTGCAAGAACAGACTCCGAGCAGCGTCAGGATTGGCTGTGAGTGCCCTGGCTGGGAGCTCCCAGGCTGAATGGGAGCCTGTGCAGGCTCTCTCCAGCCCAGCAACACAGTGCCAGACTGAAGAGAGCACACTGCGCATGTGTGTTTGGCCAGCCTGAGACATCCAGCCAAACACACATGCCCTCTGAGGGTAGTGCACAGTGCACTCCCCTCAGTGCTCATCACCCCATGACCCCACCCCTTTCACAATAAAGGGATAATACATATAGCTTATTATCCCTTCGTTATGAAAGCTTTGCAGGTTCTGCTGCATAGCGGAGGAGCCGCCACTGCTCACAAGTTTTGTTCAACTGTCAAAAAGGGGCACAAGAAAATGTAGTATAGTGTATTCAAAGGAGGAGATCCCCCATATAGTCAATAGGAGGAGGTGGGGAGAACCATAAAGGTCACCAATAGGGTGACCTGTCATGATGTTACCTAACTAGAAAGATCGAGCGATAAAAGTGCACAAGCTGACAAGTCAGTGGAATGTGTGGACTACTATAGACTCATGTGTTCAATTCACTCCTTGGAATGTCATCGTTCAGCCCATTAGTGTGGCTGGCTAGACAGAAGATTCAATGTTGTTCTCTCCTGAATAGGGAACGTTTGTTCCAATGATTATGTGCCTCCAGGGTGGTCACTGTAGACCGTCAGATGTGTAATTAGTAGCCACTAAATGCGCAAATGTCTTGGCAGCACTGCCTTTGCATTGTATATCACTACAATGCTCCATAATCCTTGTTTTTGCTCTTCTTGTTGCCATACCCACATATCCCAGTCCACATGGAAAGATAATGAGATAATCACAGTTCTTGGTTGTAGGAAAATGCCTTTCATTGCATGGTTACCCCCTAACTTGTTGCCTTTTGTTGATGCTAGTTATGATTGAAAGTGTGCTGGGACCCTGCTAACCAGGCCACAGCACCAGTGTTCTTTCCCTAAACTGTACCGCTGTCTCCACAATTGGCACAGCCCTGGCACACAGATAAGTCTCTTGTAAATGGTACCCCTGGTACCAAGGGCCCTGTGGTCAGGGAAGGTCTCTAAGGGCTGCAGCATGTCTTATGCCACGCTGGGGACCTCTCACTCACCACATGCACACTGCCTCACAGCTTGTGTGCTGGTGGGGAGAAAATGACTAAGTCGACATGGCACTTCCCTCAGAGTGTCATGCCCTCAACCCACTGCCTGTGGCATAGGTAAGTCACCCCTCTAGCAGGCCTTACAGCCCTAAGGAAGGGTGCACACTACCACAGGTGAGGGCGTAGTTGCATGAGCACTATGCCCCTACAGTGTCTAAGCCAAATCTTAGACATTGTAAGTGCAGGGTAGCCATAAAGAGTATATGGTCTGGGAGTTTGTCAAACACAAACTCCACAGTTCCATAATGGCTACACCGAATTCTGGGTAGTTTGGTATCAAACTTCTCAGCACAATAAATCCACACTGATGCCAGTGTGGGATTTATTGAAAAATGCACACAGAGGGTATCTTAGAAATGCCCCATGTATACCAGTCCAAATGCTAGTGTTAGGCTGACAAGTTCCTGCCAGCCTGCCACATCCAAACGGGTTTCTGGGCACATGGGGTGAGTGCCTTTGTCACTCTGTGGCCAGGAACAAAGTCTGCACTGGGTGGAGGTGCTTCTCACATCCCCCTGCAGGAACTGTAACACCTGGCAGTGAGCCTCAAAGGCTCAAGCCTGGTGTTACAGCGCCCAAGAGTACTCCAGCTAGCGGAGATGCCAGCCCCTCCGGACAGAGCCCCCACTTTTGGAGGCAAGTCCAGAGGAGATAATGAGAAAGACAAGGAGGAGTCACCCACCAGTCAGGACAGCCCCTAAGGTGTCCTGAGCTTCGGTGACCCCTGCCTTAAGAAATCCTCCAACTTGTTTTGGAGGATTCCCCAATAGGATTAGGGATGTGCCCCCCTCCCCTCAGGGAGAAGGCACAAAGAGGGTGAAGCCACCCTCAAGGACAGTAGCCATTGTTTACTGCCCCTCAGACCGAACCACAACCCTAAATTGAGTATTTAGGGGTGACCCTGAACCTAGGCAATCAGAATCTTGCAACCTGAAGAAAGAAGAAGGACTGCTGCCCTGAAAGCCCTGCAGAGATGACGGAGACGACAACTGATTTGGCCCCAGCCCTACCGGCCTGTCTCCAGACTCAAAGAACCTGCACAGCGACGCATCCAGCGGGACAAGCGACCTCTGAGGACTCAGAGGACTGACCTGCACCTAAAGGACCAAGAACCTCCCAAGAACAGCAGCTCTGTTAAAAAAACAGCAACAAGAAACCAACTTTAAAGAGACTCTCGCCTCACTCCGGAAGCATGAGTCTTAACACTCTGCACCCAATACCCCCGGCTCGAGTTCAGGAGGACCAACACCGCAGAGCGGACCCCCAGGCGACTTAAACGACGTGGACACCCTGTGTAGACCTCCCTGCACCCCCACAGCGACGCATGCAGAGAGGATCCAGTAACTCCCCCTGACCGCGACAAAGGAACCCGACGCCCGGACCAAGCACTGCACCCGCAGCCCTCAGGACAGAGAGGAACCACCTACCAGTGCAGGAGTGACCAGCAGGCGGCCCTCATCCTAGCCCAGTCAGTGGCTGGCCCGAGAAGCCCCCCTGTGCCCTGCCTGCATCGCCAGAGTGACCCCCGGGTCCCTCCATTGCTTTCAACTCAAAACCCCCACACCTACTGTGCACACTGCACACGGCCGCCCCTGTGCCAATGAGGGTTTATTTTGTGTGCCTGTGTGTGTGTCCCCCCCAGTGCTCTACAAAACTCCCCTGGTCTGCTCCCTGAGGACGCAGGTACTTACCTGCTAGCAGACTGGAACCAGAGCACCGATGTTCTCCATAGGTGCCTATGTTATTTTGGGCCCTCCTTTGACCTCTGCACCTGATCGGCCCTGTGTTACTGGTGCTGTGGGTTTGGGGTTGCCTTGAACCCCCAACGGTGAGCTGCCTATGCCCAGGAGCCTGAACTTGTAAGTGGTTTACTTACCTGAGAAACTAACTATTACGTACCTCCCCCAGGAACTGTTGATTTTTGCACTGTGTCCACTTTTAAAATAGCTTATTGCCATTTTTGCCAAAACTGTGCATTCTACTGCTTTAATTCAGAGTTCCATACTTACCTGTGTGAAGTACCTCACTTACCTACATTCTGAATCTTATGGTTCTAAAATAAATTAAGAAGAGAATATTTTTCTATACAAAAACCTATTGGCCTGGAGTTATGTCTTTGAGTGTGTGTTCTCATTTATTGCCTGTCTGTGTACAACGAATGCTTAACACTACCCTCTGATAAGCCTACTGCTCGACCACACTATCACAAAATAGAGCATTAGTATTATCTAATTTTGCCACTATCAACCTCTAAGGGGAACCCTTGGACTCTGTGCACACTTTCTCTCACTTTGAGATAGTATATACAGAGCCAACTTCCTACATTGGGGTTGTAATTGGTGAGGCATTTTGTCCATAAATGTGAGGGATCTAGTTTGATTTCTTTACTTGCTTTAGTCAAATGACATACACCACATGACCCACATGGAAAGTGTCCAGTAACTGATTGAAGGATCTAAAGTCTGTGTTGTTCTTATCCAACACCCATCTGAGGTCTATAATGTACTATAATGTACTAGAGGATCTCTCAAATTCTTTGTGCATTTAAACGCAAAGCATAGAGGAGGGCTGTTAAGGAAACCTGAATGCAGTATTGACCAATGTTTACGTACGATCTTTTGTATCTGGGTTGAGTTAGGAGTGAAGGTGGTAACACACGTCATGATGTCATTGGTGGGCCTGGTTTTGGTTTTCAATAATGTTTCCCAGTGATTTCTTGCCCTTTTGCGGGCCTGTGTCACAATTCCAGAGGGGTAGTTGCGAGCTCTGAGGCTAGTGCTAAATTCACTGGCCTAGATATCATAGTCACTCTCATTGCTACAATTCTGATGAAGATGGAGGAGCTCCCCATAAGGGAGGTTCTCTCAGAAGGCCTTTGATTGGTGACTATTGTATAGTAAGAGACTATTGTAATCTGTAGTTTTTTTTAATGTGGTTGTGGTCAATTTGCCATTGTTGAGGGAAATCAGGAAATCCAGGAAAGTGAGTTATTTATCTGAGATTGTCTTGGTAAATTTAAGTATGGCTTGAGTGAATTGATCCACATGTAAAAATCTTGACAAGAATCAATATTCCCACCCCAGAAGATGATGATGTCATCTATGTAATGTTGTCATAGTAAGATGTTGGTACCATAAGGGTTTGTGTCAGTAAAAATGCATTCCTTTCTAAATCAGCCATTCACCAGCAGGCGAACGTGTTCCCCAGTAAAGTACATTGTATTTCATAGTAAAGCTGGTCCTTGAACTGAAATAAGTTTTCTTTAAGTGCAATGGTAGTGCACTCGGTGATGGGGCTTGCTGATGCTACTGAGGTCCAGGTTTCAGAGTTGAGGCAGGCCTCTATTACTTTGATGGTGGCATCCTGAAGAATATTGGTATAAAGGGCCTCAACATTGAGGGTTACCAGAAGGTCAGTTTTGTACTGGAAGTTTATTTCTTTGATCACGTTCAGGACATCCCTGGTATCTTTCAAGAAGAATGGGGTCTTTGCCACCAGGGGCTGTCGGAAATGGTTGCAAAATTTGCTCAGAGGTTACAAAAGAGATCCAATACTTAACACAATTGGTCTGCCTCGTGGGGGGAGAGACCCTCTTAAGTATCTTGGACAAGATGTAAAAGTAAGGTGTTCTCGGGGAAAGAATGACCAAGAATTCTGCTTCGTTTTTCATAACCCAACCTTGAGTTTCTGCTGCTGTGACCTTTGTCTGAATCATGGTAGACAGTCTTTCTGTAGGGTCAATATCAATGGGGTGGTAATATCTGTTGTCCACTAACTGATGGAGGCATTAATTGTCATAATCCGTGGTGGGTATGATGACAGTGGCTCCACCCTTGTCCACCGGTTTTATAGTAATCGTGGAGTCTTTTGTATGATTCCTCACCACATCTGGGGCCAGATGTAGCAAAATAACATTTTGCGACTTGCAAATTGCGAGTACTAGCGATTTGCAATTTGCAACTCGCAAAATGTTATGCAGAAAGGTGTCTCAGACACCTTCTGCGAGTCGGTATGGGGTCGCAAAGACCCACCTCATTAATATTAATGAGGTGGGTCGCAAATTGCGGCCCCATACCGACTATGGGCACTCGCAAACATGGAGGCCTGCTGTAGTCAGCAGACCTCCATGTTCGTGACTGCTTTTAAATAAAGCAGTTTTTTTTTTAAAGTGTAGCCCGTTTTCCTTAAAGGAAAACGAGCTGCACTTAAAAAAAATCTGAAACCTTTCGTTTCGGTATTTTTTCAGGGCAGGTAGTGGTCCCTTGGACCACTACCTGCCCTGAAAAAATAGTTTGTGGTCCATTCACAAAGGGGAAGGGGTCCCATGGGGACCCCTTCCAATTTGCGAGTGGGTTACCATCCACTTCAAGTGGATGGTAACTGCGACACCATTTGCGACCGCATATGCGGTCGCAAATGGTATTGCATACCATTACGAATCGCAAATAGGAAGGGAACACCCCTTCCTATTTGCGATTCTGAAATGCATTTTGCGAGTCGGTCCCGACTCGCAAAATGCATTTCTCCATTGGAAACACGCATTTGTGAGTCGCAAACGGCAGATTTTGCCGTTTGGGACTCGCAAAGTGTTTCCTGCATCTGGCCCCTGGTTCTTTGGCATACTGTAGAAGGGTGTAGGGGTTTTTATCTGCTTCACCTCCTTGACTACTGCTTGCTCAAAAGTAAGCTCTTCATTGGGAGCCATCCCCGCTGTGGGAGTGCACCTGGAAGGGTTACATGAACCGGATACCCGAATTCTAGTGTAAGTTTATGTTGGTAGAATGCCACAGGTGGATCTTCTGGTGGAAAAAATTGTGTTGTTTACTAACCAAGCAGAATTGATCCTTTTGGGGAGTTGGGCTTTTCTGAAGGGCATCATTCTCATCTGGTGTTATAACTCTGGTGGATAGAGTTACCACTAACTTCATTTTGCTGTCTGGCTCCTGGTTTGCATTTGGGGTTCTGGTTGTTGCCGTCATACTTGTTTGTGTTCACCTCTTCTTTTTCCTCTGCCTCAGCCCCAGCCTCTGTCTAAAAAAGGTGGCTGAGTAAAATGTTGTGGAAAGGGTGGAGAAGGTGTTTGTGGAGAATCTGGAATTTTGGGTGCAACGTTGATTAATGTCTAGGGTACAGGCCATCAGGTACACATACCTAGGTGGTGGTGATGCCCTACGTTGGCTATCATGGCTCCCCTAACTTTCAGCACTCAATGGGCTGCTGAAGGAATTTTTTTTCCCACGTGGTGTGGCTGTTCCCACATCACATGAAGTGTTCCCACTAGGTGCTTGGAAGTCCTCCCTAATGCATGGGAATACCTTTTCCTTCTCAATTGCTTTTAGGTCCTTCTGTAATTTGGTGTTTATTTTGTTGCATCAAGTAGTCTTTTTGTTCATTCATTTCAGTTCCATGCAATTGAAGGAAACACCCACAATTGTGCATATTTGTGTTTTTTTACATAATGATGTCAGTCATCTCAATGAGCATATCATTGTGCTCCCAGGGGTCTGCATATCTAATTCTCAGGAAGCTCTCTACAGCTAGCAACCCCAATTCCTTACATATACATGTATATAAACTAGCTACATCAAGCATTGCAAACATCAGGTCATCTGACCATGTGGAATCTCACAATTTGTTTAATATTTCTTTGCTATCCTGTATAAATGGCAGAAGATTACATACATGGATCTGAGGGAATTTATCAACATATTCCAACAGCCTTTCGGTGGGAGAGGACACTCCAGATATAATTAGCCTGGCGGGAAAGATCCTCCCTTATGGATTTTGGGAAGGATATAAATGCAGGGAAACCTTGGATTATCCACTTTCAAGTATCTAAATTCCTCCCCTGAAATTAATCAACGTTCCCTCAACTCATTAAGTTTTAAATTGATAAATATGGCCAATTCCTTCATAGGATTTTGCCTGATTGCTTCATAACATTCCTGATCTGTCAATTGTCTGTCTATTTCTTATATATAATCAGTTCTATTCATGACCACAATATTTCCACCATTGTCTGCTTCCCTAATTACTATTGATTTATCATTCGTCAATCTTTTTAATGCAGATCTCTCAGCATAGTTATGAGCACAATTCAATCCTTTAATGGGTTTATCAAACATCATATATAAATCTGGAGTAAACGTATCCCTAAATACATCAAAATTAGGGTGAGCATTAGCTGGAATTAATTTTGAAAATGGCTTCAAGCCACTGTCCGTATTAGGATTGATATGAAAACCCAATTCATCTAATAGTGTGCTCACCTGCATTGGTTCTTCCTCAGTTAAAGACAATAGTGATCTTATACCCTGTATATCTGATACAGTATATTTGGGGGGTGAAACAGCAACATTAGGTGAAATACACCGAGCTGCTTTGTTGCAGAAGTACTCTTTAAATTTCAATATTCTAATGAATTTGAATAAATCAACATAGACCTCTGTGGGATACCCCACTTGGGTAGGGCAAAAGCCAAGACCTTTACATAAGATACTTTTCTCATCCTAGTCCAAATCCTGATATGATAGATTGACAATCATTTACACTTCATTATGTGATACCTCACTTTTACCCTCGTGCGCCACATCTGCCATCTCTTTATTCTCAGTCCCCTTATACCCCATTCCCCAGCAATTGGGTTTTCTTGGATCACGTCTGCATTCTTACACCTTCTGTTTTTTCTTCCTGCCACTTTCTTCCCCCCTTCTGGTTTTGTCTCTTTACTCTGTTGATTGTTCCGAGTCTCAGTCGTTCCATTTCCACTAAAAAAGCTGATGTACCTGGGGTTCTTGAAAACTTGGGCTCATCACCACCTGCAGCCACACTGTCTATTGAAGTCAAAGAGCTGCTGCCAGCCAATCTCATCTCACTACCATCATCCCGCCCTTCTTTTCTAACTTCTCTTGACATTGTCATATTTCTTTGCAAAAGTGTATATTCTTTCTTCCTTATAATCAAGATCATCTCATGAGTTATGCCAAATGCTACTTTTGTGGCATATGTATATATGTAAAATGTACAGAATGTTAAGATTTAGGATCTGTCCAGTTTATTCATAAATGGAACATCATGTTGATGTGTACAGGTTATCTAATTCTTAGGCTGTCTTTTAAATATTCGGTCTGAGCATCTGAGCAGGGGGTGAACATCTTTACTATGTTTGGTATCTTATAGACACGTCTGCCGTTTCTATGGTTGATGCATAACGTTTCTTTTATGCTTATTAAGCAATGAGAATAGGGTTGGGACAAGCTCTATGCATGGTTGTCCTTTCAAATTGGTAATGTAATGTTTGTTATTTTACCATCAAGTGCCCGATCGAAGAACAATCTATTGGAACGCCATGTCTATGGGAATTGAGAAAGCATATGGAGATAAAGCCTTTTCATGTGGAATATTGAGTAATGCACCAACTTTCTTTCTTAATAATATTTATGGTATGTATATCATATTTTGTGATTATGGGTGCTTATTATTAGTTTACCTGGGCCTTCATGGGATCTAATAAGAATGGATATTCAATGCCATATTGTTTATTGTACATTATTTTTAGAATATTTATTATGATATTCAAATATTTTGTAAAAGGATTTATATTTTATCTTCATTATTGTGTATTTATTTCTTGAAATGATGATACCTTTGGGAAGGGATATTATTCACTTGGCTTCATCTATTTCTTATGTCCCATCCTATCGTCAACACTGAATTTTGTTATTTTTGGTACAACTCTATACAATTTATAAACACTTTATTAGATAGGTGATTTAGGCCCTCATTATGAACATGGCGGTGGTCATATAATGATGCCAAAAACAGAATCCCCCAAAATATCTGTTACCACCAGCCACCGCCAGGGCCTTGGTTGGCGAAAAAGCTGCACATCCCACCCCACCACCGCCAAGCACACAAATCCCCCGCCCTCCAAATAATGATGCACAAATCACCGCGGCGGTCAGTGGATGCCGAACGACCAATGGGGGTACAGGCTGCCACGGTCAGCAATGGGACCCAACAGCAAGAAATGCACACATTGGCAAGTTTGAAACCCACACATCTGACATACATCCACAACACTATAAAACACGCACTGACACACCCCACAATCCTTTGCATCGCCAATAGGAGAAGCCAGACTGACACTACAAGCAAACTCTGAATGCAATAGCACACAACTCACACACCCAACCACACAACAGCACCCTCACCAATATCCACACAACACAGCATCCACAACACGCACCATGGCACCCCCTAAGCACCCAAACTTCACAGAAAGGGAGCTAAGAACAATGGTGGATGAGATACTCAAGGTCGAGCCACAAATATTCGGAGCACAGGCCCAGCACACACCCATCTCCAGTAAGATGGAGTTATGGCAGACAATAGTCAACAAGGCCAACCCAGTGGGAAACCATCCACGCACAAGGAACGACATCCGCAAGAGATGGAACGACGTGCGTGGGAAGGTGAGGTCCATGGCATCCAGGCACAACATTGCAGTCCAGAAGACTGGGTAAGGACCCTCACCAACACCCCCCGACTACACCGAATGGGAAGAAAAGGTACTGGCCATCCTGCAACCCGAGGGACTCACTGGAGGAATGGGCTCGGGTACGTCATCTACAATTACCCCATATTCACCACACCTGTAAAGCATGCACCTCCACACCCCTCCAACTACCACCAGTACCACTACCCCACCCAGGCCACAATCACTACATCCAGTCACCGTGCATGCCCACAAACCCAAGTACAGGCCCACATCCCTCCCCCTGTGCACAGCCACCTACCCCTGCAAGGAATCACAATGGCACCACACCACCCACAATGCACCTCCACATCCCATGCTAAATGCAATGGTAACCCCACAATAGGTCCCTGCATGGCCCAACACGGGAAAACCTGCACAAAATAGTCCTGCCCTGTGCACCCCATCCGATTCTATAAATGTAACACACATGTCCACCCCCCCACAGGCACCACCACTCATGCCACCCTGACGAAAAGGACAAGGAGCTCCAGCGCCCCACATGGAGATAGAGGCATCACTCAGGACACCTGTGAGGGTAGTATGGACAGTGAGGAATACCCTGGCCCATCACACAGCCCTGGACTGTCAACATCCAGCAGCCCCACCCAGGACACCACTGACAACCCATACCACCCAGCTACCAACATTAGCTGTGGCCGAACGACCCCACATCAGTGTATCCAGGCCACAGACTGGTGGAACACAAGGACAGAGGCCACAGTCACCACCGACCAACAAGCCGGATGACGATGGCCCTGGTACAAGTGCCACCGCCGACCTGTGCAGGGGACACAGGCTCAGGGGCCTAGGCCCAGACGGAGGGCATCCGTGGCCCAGGGGAGAGGCCACAGGATGGATGCTGAAGCCCAGGAGGTGATCTCTGAGGTCCTGATAGCATGCCACCATACCCAGGACACGATGGGCCAGATCGTGGCCACCTTGGAGCAGAGTCAAAGGCTGCAGATAGCACACCACCAAGAGGCCATGGAGCAGTGGAAACTGCTCAATGCCACCATGGCTGCCATTGCAGAGGCGCTGCTGCACCACTTCCCAACCCAGCCTGAGATACCCACAAACCAGGAAACCACTACCACAGACCACGATACAGACCAGCCATCAACATCAGTAGCAGCAACTGGACTGGTGCACCTATCTAAGGACACACAGGAGACCAGCACCCCTATCCGTACAGTCCAACAACAGGCACTCAAACGGTCCCTCAGGCCCAGATATGATACTGGTACACCTGCCAAGACCAAGGCACCGTCAAAGAAGTGACTCTGACACAAACTGTCTCCCAAGTGTGCCACTGAACCACCATCCCCGCCAGCCAATACCAACTCCACAACCTGCAAGGTACAGATGGACACATTATCACAACCACCAATTGCTGAGACCATGTAGCCAGTATGGACATTCACCATCAGCCCACTGCCATCACTGTAAAGAGCACCATGGCATCCTTGACATCTATTAAAACACATGTACAACAATGTAAATTTCCCCTGTCATTATATTGAATCAAATTGAAGTGTGAATGCATTTGCCATTGAAATCCAATAATCAGACCTTTATTGCAGGAATGGCACCCCACGCACAACATGGTGTGGAGTAAACAGAAATGTCTAACTACTTGTTCATCATATCACGTAGCACTTGAATACATTGTTACAGTGTAAATGTCTACAGACCCAACACCCCCATAGTGAAAAAGTCAGACCGACAGTTTCCAGTACAAACAACAACATTAGCAAACAGTACCTCTTAGTCACTGGAAGTATAGTTGGATCAGTTGGTTCCTGGAGTGTACATCTTCCCCCTCTTCATCATCACCATCACTCTCATCCCCTCTCAGAGGAAGCTGGTGTGGATATACAGCACCCTCCTCCTCCAAGAGGGGAATAGATTTCCTCACAGTCACGTTGTGCAGCATGCAGCAGGCCACCACTATTCTACACCCTTCTTAGGACCATAGCACAGGGAACCCCCCGAGATATGGAGGCAACGGAATCTAGCCTTCTGGAGACCTACAGTGCGCCCAATCACCCTTCTAGTACGTCCATGGGCCTCATTGTAATTCCTCTCTGCATCAGTTCTAGGATTCCTCACTGGTGTCAGTAGCCAATGCATGTTGGGGTAGCCAGAATCTCCTGCAAAAGTGGGAAAAACATGACTGTAACTAACTACCGTCAGTTGCAGACAGCCTGGCTGTCAGCAATGCACAGTAAAATTGTTAGCCACACTCCCCTATTATCCATCCTCTGACCCCTTGTAGGTGTTCCATCATGTCTGGCACACTGCTGTTCCTCAGCACAAATGAACCATGGACTGATCCAGGGAACATGGCATTCACATGTGAGATGTACTGGTCTGCAGTACACACCAATTGAATGTTCATGGAGTGAAAGTTCTTCTTATTTCTGTACACCTGTTCACTTACTCTTGGGGGGATGAGAGCTATGTGGGTGCCATCGATTGCACCTATCACATGTTGGCAAAGGCATAAAAGTCAGACTTGATGGCAGATAATTCAGCACTTTGGGGAAACCTCACATATGACTGCAGGTGTTGTACAAATGCATCCAGGAATCTGGACAGGATGAGGCAAAACATTAGCTGTGAAAAGCCTGCACCCATGCCCACAGTCACCTGAAACGAGCCCGTGGCCAGGAAATGGAGTACAGAGAGCGCTTGCACTTCAGTAGGGATGGCATGCTGATTCCGATTAGCCAGCCTCAGTGCTGGATCCAGTAATGCACAAAGTTCATGAATAGTAGTACGAGTGAGTCTGTAATTGATAATGATGTGAAGTTCCACCATAGTCTCCAAATCAACAAGTGGTCTGTACACAGATGGGGCCCTCCCTCGCCACACGGGTCTGTACCTAGGAGTAGTAGAGAACACATGTGAGGTACACAAATTAATTTGCACAACATGTTGTGTAGATAACACAGCTGTCATACAAGTAGGTGACACATAAGCATTGTAGGATGTTAAACTGTAGTGACAAGTCCTAACTGATACATCTGGACTGTTGTGGTGGGTAGATTTTCTTTTGGCCATGCGTTTGAGGGCTGTGGTCCATAGCGCCAGCATGGGGTCTATGACCAAATAAAAACTGCATAGTAGTTTGCAAAATGTCAGCCCCCTGTCATCCAGATATGTAGCAATGGAAGTGACCTCATACCGCTACTGGTAGTCGTAATGGTGTAAGGCGGTGTTCACCACCGTGCACCCATTCATTGGTTAACATGGTTGTCAATGAGGAATATGGGCATATCATGATCTCCGCCGGCGGTGATGGTGCACACCGCTGTGGAGCGTATGCTATTTCGTCACCCCAGCTTAACTTGACTCCCGGATTCCGTGAATGCAAGTACTCCACTGAGTGTGCTGCTGTGTCCTGACTCTAGTCCTGGAAATGGCACGAGTCACAGGGGAAAGGGCCCCAGCTTTCAACACAGAGGAGCTTGACAAGCTGGTGGACGGGGTCCTACCCTTATATGCCAAGCTATATGATCGACCAGAGGTGCAGGTGAGTAGGCGGATTGGGATGCATGGATGTGTGTGTTGGTGGTGGATGTTTGTGAACATGTGTGCACGATTTGTAACTGCACAGCCATTTAATGCATGACAATCTGCGTGAGTGATGTGCGGTAATGCTGTTTTAAGTGTCTGTCCCATAGGGGATGTATGGCCAGCAGTATCACATATGCTTATTCTGACCTCATTGTCTCTTTCCTGTGTGTCTACTACAGGTCAGCGCCCATGAGAAGAGGGGACTCTTGCACGCCATACCCACGGAGGTGTGGACCCTGGGGGTCTACAACCGGCAGAGCACCCACTGCAGGAAGCCGTGGGAGGACTTGTGGCGCTGGGCGAGGAAGACCTGCGATGCCCAGATGGGGAAATCCTCCCAACAAGGAAGGGGTGCCCGTCGGGCCCCGACCCCCCTAATGCACCGCATTCTGGCGGTGCCATATCCAGACTTGGATGGATGCTTGAAGGCTGCACAGCAGACACAAGGGGGTGAGTACCAAGACCATTGTATGCCTCCTTGATGAATGTCTGAGGGTGCTGTAATACGTATGCTGTCAAGTGGTAGGGACTCTGACTGATGTCATTTGACATAATGGCCCCCATGGGCAGTTAGATGATAAGGGGCAGGTGTACAGTTCTTCAGGGCCTTCTGTAATGTTGGAGATGGATGCATACCAGGATTGTGGCCACGAGTCAGGGGCATAGCCGTGAGTATAGCTGTAGGTGCTTCATATTGGTAAATATGCTGGGTGGGAGTATGTGTGAACCTGTTATGTACATCCATTCAGCTATTTACAGATTTGTCTCCTGTTTTGTCTCCCCACCCCTGTACTCTGGTGTTGTCTGTGTACATCAGCATCATCTGGTGAGGGAGCAGTGGCACCGATGAGTGGGGATGCAGCAGCCCACGGTTCCAAGGAGGCAGAGTTGAGCGACGCCAAGGGGACCAGTGGGTTGGAGGGCGAGGGGAGTAGCACAGGGGAGGCAACTACCACTGGAGGTAGTGATTCTGATACCTCCTCCGCTGGGAGCTCCCTGGTGGTGGCGGACCCTAGTGGGCCCACCTATTCTTTGTCATCTTCTGCCACCCTCATACCATCACCGCCCTCCCAGTTGCACCCCACCCAGTTGCCCGTGCCCGCTCACCCAGAA
Source organism: Pleurodeles waltl (assembly GCF_031143425.1). Taxonomy (NCBI): domain Eukaryota; kingdom Metazoa; phylum Chordata; class Amphibia; order Caudata; family Salamandridae; genus Pleurodeles; species Pleurodeles waltl. The sequence continues at coordinate 227,378,133 of NC_090451.1, forward strand.
GAGTGGGCGTCTCCTTTGCCCCAGGCACCTCATCCCCTGCTCCAGTCAGCCCTGCTGCCCTCACGGAAGAGGCTATTGACCTCCTGAGGACCATCTCTGTAGGGCAAACAACCATCGTGAATGTGATCCAGGGGCTAGCATCCCACATGAAGCAGACCAATGCATACCTGGATGGCATTCACGGTGCTGTGTCTGGCCTACAGAGATCTTTTCAAGCTCTGGCCTCCTCTTTGACGGCAGCCAGTGTCCCTGGTCTTTCCATCCCCCTTCCAACCACCTCTACCCCTTCCAGCACCCCACTCCCTTCACCCATCCCAAGCTCACGTTCAGACAGCCATGCTCACACCTCAACACACAAGAAGCACACACAGAAACACAAGCACCACACTTCCCACCACAGGCATACACACAGCCAACATACAAAGGCACACACAACAACATCCAATTCCCCCACTGTGTCCACCTCTTCCGCCTCCCTGTCTGTCACCTCTACATGCATACTCACAGGCACTGCACCTTCATTCACTGTTTCTGGCCCCGTTCTTGCAGTCACCACAACCTCAGACATCCAGTCATGCACCCTAGACACCACACCTGCACTCACCACAACGACTCTCAGTACCACTTGCAGCACACTCACCAAACTTGCAGATACCCAGACAACATCCATTTACACTGGCAGCCAGTCCTGTCTCACTGTGTTCACCCCCCTCCTCCCAAGACACTCAAACGTTCCCAGACACCCATCCAGCAGACATCCACCACACCTCAGCTTACTGTACAGTCACCTGCATCCACGTCGCACACACCTACACCTGTTATGACCACTCCCTCTACATCCACGCCCATACCTTCCTCCAGGTCCACCCCGACTGCCCCTAAGAAACTTTTCCTATCCCGTGTAGACCTTTTTGAACCCACTGGCCCACCCCGTCTCGTCCCTAAACGTGCACACCTCCTTCCCCTGTCCATTCCTCCCACGTCCAAGTCTGCCCTTGTCCACCCTTCCCATTCCAGTACACCTTCCCCTGTGAGCAAGAGGCCCCGTGCTGGCCCAGGTACATCTGCCGCCCCCCAGTCCAAGCCCGCTCCCCCACCTTCCAAGGCTAAACCCAAACCCCCTCCATCTCCCAAACGTAAGCACAAGCCCCCCTCCAGACATAAGTCCCCACCCCCGCCACCCGCTGCCCCTGTCCCCTGAGGTGCCTCACTGCCTCATTGATGCCCCTTTATGGTGGAATACCATGTGCACATGTGGGAGTCAAGTTCGGGCCATTTGGACCCAACAGCCTTTTTTATTTGGACTGGCCATTGGCCTAATGCGGACAATCTGTTGCTCCTGGAGCTTTATTAAAGTTTGTGTGGCCACTCTGGATCTGTGGTTCCTCGTTTGAATGTGGGGGGTGTTGTCCACATGTGGGTATTTTGGGCATGTTGTCTTGGGCTTGTGTCGGGTAAGTACCTCTTGTTCAGGTGTGTATGGCTTGTGATGTTGTGTGGGGTTGTGAGTGCTTTGCGGGGTGGGTGTAGTGGGTGGGTATGTAACTGTGCCCTTTTTTCCATTGTTTAGTAGGTTGCAGTACTTACCGTTGTCGTCTTCGTTGGCGGTCTCGTCGTGGAGGGATATGGCAAGGAGCAGGACTGGCATGATTTGCAACTCTCTCTCCATGTCTGCTTTGGAGTGTTGTGGTAGCCTCCGCTGAGTGTTTCCTTTTATTTGGTTTGTTTCCGCCAGGTTTTGCATGGCGGTGGTCTGGTGCTTCATTATTTGTTGGGCGGGTTGGGCCTTTCTGTCAGCCTGTGGGCGGCCTCTTCTGTTGTTGTTGACACTCCTCTGCTGGCGGTGGGTGTATTTCAGGCTGCCTGTTTTTCATGTGCTTCATTATTTGGCGGCCCAGACCGCCTGACTGTTGGCGGTAGTTACCGCCGGCGGTGCGGTCTTTCCCGCCGTGTTCATAATGAGGGCCTTAGTGCATGGACCGATATTAGCATTATTATTTTTGGTGTTTCGCCACTGTATTGGATGATGGACTTTTTTAAATGATAGCATTTCTAGTTTTGTTTTGCTCTGGGTATATGGATCTGAATTTGGCGAAATAATGGCAAAATTATGGGATGATATATTCTATAATAGAGTTTTGTTTTATGTATGTTTGTTATTTTATATGTGTTTATGTTCTTTATAGCTCTGAAGAAGTCTACATTTAGTAGACGAAACGTATTGGCTGGTTGTATCCACTTGTACAGATTGGAATCATGATGCGAAGAATACAAATAAAGAAGAAGAATCTTACACAGTAGGCAACTGTCATTGATACTTTACAGATGGTGCATTCCCATTTCTGTTTTTTATGATTCATCATTTTCACACCTATTTGGCAGGAGCTGTATATGGCAGTTGCACATTGGGACTTTCATTAGTTACGTTTAGGGCAGGGTGAGGGTGCTGGGATTGGCCTGCTGCTGATGTTATGTTTGCTTGTTTGATCTTTCAATGTCACTTTACAATTTTTATCATTCGCAATAGTTTTACTGCCAAATATACATTTCATCAGTATTAGATACAAAGGTGTTGCACACGTTAACAAAACCAGTGAAATTCAACAAAAAAAATGCAAGGTTAAAGTTTAGTTATAGTAAGGCAAACGTTATTTATTTTTAGTATAAACAAAAGCATTACAAATTTTACAGTTATAGTTATAACAGACATTACAGGGAGTGCAGAATTATTAGGCAAATTAGTATTTTGACCACATCATCCTCTTTATGCATGTTGTCTTACTCCAAGCTGTATAGGCTCGAAAGCCTACTACCAATTAAGCATATTAGGTGATGTGCATCTCTGTAATGAGAAGGGGTGTGGTCTAATGACATCAACACCCTATATCAGGTGTGCATAATTATTAGGCAACTTCCTTTCCTTTGGCAAAATGGGTCAAAAGAAGGACTTGACAGGCTCAGAAAAGTCAAAAATAGTGAGATATCTTGCAGAGGGATGCAGCACTCTTAAAATTGCAAAGCTTCTGAAGCGTGATCATCGAACAATCAAGCGTTTCATTCAAAATAGTCAACAGGGTCGCAAGAAGCGTGTGGAAAAACCAAGGCGCAAAATAACTGCCCATGAACTGAGAAAAGTCAAGCGTGCAGCTGCCACGATGCCACTTGCCACCAGTTTGGCCATATTTCAGAGCTGCAACATCACTGGAGTGCCCAAAAGCACAAGGTGTGCAATACTCAGAGACATGGCCAAGGTAAGAAAGGCTGAAAGACGACCACCACTGAACAAGACACACAAGCTGAAACGTCAAGACTGGGCCAATAAATATCTCAAGACTGATTTTTCTAAGGTTTTATGGACTGATGAAATGAGAGTGAGTCTTGATCGGCCAGATGGATGGGCCCGTGGGTGGATTGGTAAAGGGCAGAGAGCTCCAGTCCGACTCATACGCCAGCAAGGTGGAGGTGGAGTACTGGTTTGGGCTGGTATCATCAAAGATGAGCTTGTGGGGCCTTTTCGGGTTGAGGATGGAGTCAAGCTCAACTCCCAGTCCTACTACCAGTTCCTGGAAGACACCTTCTTCAAGCAGTGGTACAGGAAGAAGTCTGCATCCTTCAAGAAAAACATGATTTTCATGCAGGACAATGCTCCATCACACGCGTCCAAGTACTCCACAGCGTGGCTGGCAAGAAAGGGTATAAAAGAAGGAAATCTAATGACATGGCCTCCTTGTTCACCTGATCTGAACCCCATTGAGAACCTGTGGTCCATCATCAAATGTGAGATTTAAAAGGAGGGAAAACAGTACACCTCTCTAAACAGTGTCTGGGAGGCTGTGGTTGCTGCTGCACGCAATGTTGATGGTGAACAGATCAAAACACTGACAGAATCCATGGATGGCAGGCTTTTGAGTGTCCTTGCAAAGAAAGGTGGCTATATTGGTCACTGATTTGTTTTTGTTTTGTTTTTGAATGTCAGAAATGTATATTTGTGAATGTTGAGATGTTATATTGGTTTCACTGGTAATAATAAATAATTGAAATGGGTATATATTTTTTTTTTGTTAAGTTGCCTAATAATTATGCACAGTAATAGTCACCTGCACACACAGATATCCCCCTAACATAGCTAAAACTAAAAACAAACTAAAAACTACTTCCAAAAATATTCAGCTTTGATATTAATGAGTTTTTTGGGTTCATTGAGAACATGGTTGTTGTTCAATAATAAAATTAATCCTCAAAAATACAACTTGCCTAATAATTCTGCACTCCCTGTATTAATGCAGCTCCTTTACAAGATAACTGCTGCAGCTACATACCTACAACACTCACCTATAACTATAACTCACGCCTTCTCCATGCACTGCTTATAGTGTTTCATATTACATTACTTACACCACATTATTTCGTAAGTTTTACACCAACAGTTATGAAACTTAAAATCACATCATTTGTTTTTAAGCAGTGCATGGTAGAGGGGCGAGTTATAGTTATAGGTGAGTGTTTAATGAGCTTTCTATACGTTTTTAAAAACTGTACGTGTTACTTTCTTGGAAGTATTCCGGTACTTAAAATAAATTTTACAAAAAGTTAAAAAATTGAGAATACACTGTACTACACTGTACTTTACAAATAAAGGGTCGAATTACGAGTCTGATGGTCACAAGACCGCCAGACCCGTGTTGGCAGTCGGACCGCTGCGGCTGTGGCAGTCCGACCTTCACATTACAAGTTTTGCAGGTGCACAGCCAACTGACCGCCGTCTCCACCAGGATCCAAGATCCCAATGGAGTGATGGCGGCCTTGGTTGTTATCAGCTAGGGTGGCGCTGAACTCAGCACCGCCATGCTGCTTACAATCTTGTTCTCTGCTAGCCTTTTAATGGTGGTTTCCCCACCATGAAAAGGCTGGTGGAGAACAAGTGCAGGGGGGGCCCCTGCACTGCCCATGCCAATGGCCCCTCTGCCCAACACCGTCGGAATGCTCAGTGTGCATTCTGAGGGTGCTGGTTGCTCCCCTCTGTGCTACGAGATAGCACTTGTCTCCTTTAAGGGAGCTGAGTGCTATGTCATAGCACTGTTTCCACCTGTCAGACCAGCGGGAACGCTCTATTTCAAGGCTTCAGTCGGTCAGCCAGGTCAGACCGGTGGAAAACTTGTAATAGGGTGGGGGGATACCACCTCCATGTCAGTGGCGTCCTCCCTGTGAGTTTGGCGGTCCTGCGTTGGGACCGCCAAACTCGTAATCAGGCCTATAGTGTACTATGGTGTATTTTCAGTTTTTTAACAGATTTAGGGAGTCATTGTGACCCCGGTGGTCGGTAATAATGTGGCGGTAGTATCGGCAACAGGCTGGCGGTACATACTGCCACATTATGACATTGGTGGGTTGGCTGCAGCCAACCCGCCAATTTACCATACCGATCGCCATGGCCGTAGCAGCCGCCGGGCCGGAGACAAGCCAGCCCGGCAGCCTCTATTGTACAGCCAGCGGCATCATGACCCTGCCTACCGCCATGGTTTTTGTGGAGTGTGTAACGCCACGAAAACCATGGCGGTAGGCCCCACCAGTGACATGGAATTCCTTCTCTGTCACTAGTAGGAGGCTCACCCACCCCCCTCACTCCCCAGATGCCTCCCACTCTCCCTCCATCCAGGCTCCCCCTCCTTCCGTTCCCTCATCCCCCCCTTCACGCATACTCGCAGACACGCACCACGCATACGCACACTCACTCACACAGGCATACATGCATTCATGCACGCAAAGATCCATACATTTTCGCACACTTCGTACATACATTCTCACTGACACGCAGACACGCATTCACATTTCCATTCATAGACACATTCTCACACATGCATACACACACGCAAAGAACACTACACACACATTTGCATTCACGCACACACTCACACATTCATGCACACACAACACCCAGCATCCAGGGGGTCTTCCGGCAGGGGAAGGGAGGGGGCGCTGCTACCGCCAGCAGCACCTGCCTGCAGAACACCGCCAGGCCGTATTATTTTTCATAATACGGCTGGTGGCTGTCTACTGGCGTGGCGTTGCTGGTGGTAGCGGTACCACCTTAACACCATCCCCCAGTATGGCTACAGCCAGCTTTTCACCCTTCTTGTGGCGGAAATCTGGTGGTGGTCATAATTTGGTGGATGGATGTTAGCCGCGGCGAGGGTCTTTTGGCGGCCGTCGCCACGGCAGTAGGCGGCATTTACCATCATTGTCTTAATGAGGGCCTTAATTCTTTACATAACAATCTATAGAGTACCGCGGTAATACCTAAAACGTACGACCCTACTTACAAATGTTAAAGAAAAAAACACAGTTCTGCGTAAACTGCTGTAAAAATGTATAGAAAAATATAAATACATTTGTTTTCCTATTGCCACTTTAGTAAAGGGGTAATAGGATAAGTAGGGATCAAGAATAAAACTTACTACTTACTTATATGTAAGTGCCTAATCCAGAACGCAGCAGAAATGTGCTGAAAATGACATGGCTTCTTTTTACATTTGGAAACAACCATTAGCGAATTACATACTGCCTTCCTATACACATGTATCACAGTATACGGTGGTATAATATATCACTAAGTATGTTAAAACATAGAACTTTGACACTACTTACACTATTTACACATACTCCCAACAATTACCATTCCACAACTCCACGCTACTCCACTGTACATCATCCTACTCTACGCCATTGTACTCTATACTATTCCAGTATATTCCTTTATATGGCACGCCATTCTACGTCACAACTCTGTACGTCACTACACTTGTTATTCAACTCTACACCACTCCCCTGTACACTGCTCCTCCGTATGCCGCTCTACTCTATGCCACTGCACTCTATGATATTCAGTTTTACACCACTCTACTCTGTGCCACTCAACAGTGCTCTATTACACTGTATGCCACAACATTCTACCCCCCTAGGCTCTGTCTAGCTCCACTTTAGAATACTCCGGTATTCTACTCTGTGCCACTGCACTCTATTTTACGCCACTCCAGTCTATGCTATTCCACTGTACGCCACTACACTGCACCTGATTCCACTCTACGCCATTCCATTGCACACCACTCAACTGTATGCCAGTCCACTCTATCCCACTCCAGTGAATGTTATTCCATTGTATGTCACGTCATTGTTTGACACTTCACTCTATGCTAATCCAATCTACAGTACTCCACTATATGCCACTATAATGCACCTCAGTACACTATATGAGAGTCGACTCTACAGCACTCCACTCTACGCCACTCCACTCAATTATCCGCTCACCACTCCAAAGTATCCACTACACCACCCCACTCTATGCCACTCCACTGTAAGCTGCACCACTCCACTGTATGCCACTACTCTGTACACCAATCTACTCTACACTATTCCACCGTATGCATCTCCACTGTACGCCCCTCTACTGTATGCTAAGCCACTCTGTGCCACTCCACTATACTATACGCTATTCCACTGTACGCCACTTGCTCTACTTCACTCTACACCACTTCACTTACGTCACTCTACTCTACATAACTCCAGTGAACCCTACTCCACACTGTCACACCACTATATGCTATTGCACTGTGTACAATCACACTATGCTACTCATCTCTATGCTATTCGACTCTATGCCACTCCACTCCATGTCACTTCACTGACTCTACTCTACTGTATGCTATTCCACTGTACTCCACTCTATGCCTCTCCACTCTATGCTATTTTACTTTACGACAATCCACTCTACCCTATATCAATGTACACTAGTGTGATGTATGCTATTCCACTGTATGCCACTCCACTGTACACCACTGTACATTATTGTGCTGTATGTCACTCCACTCTATGACACTGCAGTCAATGCCCCTGCAGTGTATGCCACTCCATCAAGTCTGTGCCACTCCACTGTAGCACACTATACTCCACTGTATACCACTACAATGTACAACAATGGACTCCTGTCAGTGCAAGTGTACAGCACTCTACTTTAGTCTATAGCACTTTATGGCACTATACTCCACTTTTCAACACTGCACAGCTGTCTCTAGGCTGCTACACCCTATTTAATACACTCTTCTCTGAGACACTACAGCACTTTGTGCCACTTAACTGTACGCTGCTCTATGCCACTCAACTGTACAACAGTCTATCCCGCTCCACCCTAACATACTGTACTACACTCTCCCCTATGCCACTCCCCTGTACAACACTTAAATCCACTCTGTCACCTTCTACGGTACTCTATAGCACTTTTTGACACTCTACAACACACCAGTCAACTTCAGTGTACCACACACCACTCAACTCTACAACACTTTAGTCCACTGTATACCATACATTCCAGTCAACTCTACTCTACACCACTCTACTATAGAACACAGTACTCCACTTCATGGTACTGCACAACAGTTAACCCCATTCTATGGCACTGTACAACAATCCATTCCACACTGCTCCTCTCTACCGCACTCAACTCCTCTCTTCATGACTGTTATGCTCTGTGCCACTGTATAGCACTGTACTCCACTTCATGCTCCTTCAACCCTGTATTCCACTCCATACCCCTACACCCCAGTGTACAACATTCTACAACACTCTACGAATACCACTCCACTGTACAAGACCCAACTCCAATTTATAGAGGTTTACTCAACTCTACACTACATCTGTCGACTCTAGTACACTCCACACCACTTACTATACTACACACCACTGAACTATACAACAAATTACCCCACTGTACAGTGCACCAGTCCACTCCACTCTATGACACTCCACTGTACTCCACTTCGTTCTACACCGCTTCGCTCAGCCCCACTCCACTGTACGAGGGGTGCACTCCACTCTACAACACTCCATTCTGCGCCACTCCACTGTATACTATTCCACTGTATGCCGCTCCACTTAACCACACTCCACTCCACTGTATGACAGTACACTGTACAACACACTCCTCCATTCTACTGTACATGACCCCACTTAATGACACTCCACTAAACAACAGTAAAGTCTACGATTTGAAACCATTTGTATTAAAAAACATTGACCATTAGTTGAAAAACCAGAGGTTAAACCTATTCTACAGTTAAGAAAACTTTAGTTATTCTTTCTATACAAACTAAAACTAAACTACACAAACATTGCAAATTCTAAAGGTATAGTTATACCCTAAATTTATAAATTAAGCACCACCTTTTAATTAATATTACTTGATTTATTCTTGAACTACAAACCAAACTTTAACTACACAAAAATATAAATTTGTTAACTTGTACCTTTATATATAATTCGCACAACACCTTCAAATTATTATAATTTGGGCTCCTCCATATACAGTGTATTCAGCTTGGTAGCCACAATATCTATATTTTCTGCCCTCTCCATCCCTTTTGTATTATATTAGTTATATTATCTCAAATAATAGCATTTACAGTAACGATTGTAACGATTATACCATCACAAATCACGATTTGTGAGAACACCGTGCATATTATAGCGATGAGTTATAGTTAATGTCGTTTTTATAGAAAGAATAATAAAAGTTGTCCTGACTATAAAAAAGATTTAACCTCTTATATATAGGTATGTAAATAAATACATATAATTTTTTTTATCAATACGTTACACCATTCGTTGCTTTAGACCCTCGTTGGCGGGAGCCTCGTGCATGAGAGTGGATTCTCATGTTATGTAAGCTTATCTCATGCAAATTTCAAACAGGAACTTCAAGGATTTTAAAGTGCTTTTTAAACATATGCTAGCAGCAAACAGATGCGTTTTGGCTAGCAAGCTTTGGTCACTGTGTTAATGTGGTGTTTCCCTTTTTCCGTTAAGTACAAATTAACTAAATCCATAGAAACAAAGGAAGGCACTGTGAGACAGCAAGCTATAGTGTTACATTTCTGCCATCTTATCCTAGTCAAGCTCCTTCATACATTCAATTAACTATTTATATCACATTTGTTTGGTTTTCAAGTATTTGACAGTTTTGCACCAGACATTTTAGACATAACAAGTGACACTCAGGGATACAACCCCGGTTACTTTTAGTCCCACCACCTATGCACGAGCGTACAGTCCATATATGTCCTCAGTAACAGCAAATATAAAGTAAATGGATGGGAGGGTAGCATGGCTGCTGTAATGGAGGTCCCTTACAGCTACAATCATCAGAGTGCATGCTAGTGTAGAGTGGCAGCTAGGTCTTGGTAATCCCATGATGGATAACCATACATAACAGCAGTTACAGCAAAAGAGAAAAAGATTTATCTTTTTGTGTAACTTTGAATGACAGTTGGTTAACAACAACAATTTCGACAATTATAACCAGAGTCCGTAACTATAGCTTTACACATACTCTGTTCCCCTGTGTCCCATCCCGCACATCCCATTCAGACACTCTAGCACCCCAGCAACAGAGCTGGAACAGTTCTAGGTCTGCCAGAGCCCTGCAATACTTCACAGGGGGGGGTCACCAGTTGCTCATCTAGAACTGTGCAACTGGTTAATTCTTCTTGCTAGGTCTAGGTCTTGCCCTCAGTCTCGTCCAGCAGCACCCTAAGTTCAGTCAGCATGGCTTCCTAGCTAGAGGTCAGTGGGTATTTGCACACATGTTATCTTCCCCACACAGCGCTGCCCCTCCGCCTGTGCCCACACTGGAAGGAGCACGTCCATGCTACGAGGGGGTTCAGATACTTTCCACCTTTTGGTGATGAGGTGCTTAGCTGTCAAAAGGCATAAGTCCAAGAACCCAGAGATTGCCTTATGTTTCTTAGTTCTGGAGAATAGACCCAATATGCATTCTTCCCAGGTTAGTAGTTCCGGGCGCACTGTGTAGGTGGAGAGGTGGGACGTCACACCCTGCCAGTAAGCATTTAGGGAGGGGCAGAACCACAGCATTTGCAGGAATTCTTCCGCAACCAGCGTGTATCTGGAACAAGTCGCATCAACGCAGTGAAAGTACCTATTAATTTTTTCCAGGGTGAGATAAGCCCTGTGCAGTATATAAAATGGTATCAGGTGGAATCACGCATTGCGTGGGATGCAGTGGGTCTTTCTTCGGCCATCGCCTACTTCTTGTCTGTAAAGTGTCAGGCAAGATTGCCTTCCCATTTGGCACATAGTCCAGCGTGCGTGGATGCAGTGTGTGCTTGCAACAAGCTAGCTAGCCAGCGCACCAAATGTCTACCCTGGCCCATAACCTGGAGGTATTGTATTGTCAGGTAAGTTGGCGGTTCTCTCGATATGTCCCCCCAATGTTGTGTAAATAATGCCTGTAAAGAATTGTAAAGAAGAAACTGTCCCAGTGGTAAACCGGTCTCTGCTGCAAATATGTCAAAGGGGGTCAGAGTGTTGTCTGGATACACATAGCCCAGTGTGTGAAATTCTGCTGCATGCCATATTTCCAACTCCACTGCAGATGTGGAAGTGGTGTTCCTGGGAATGCCCAGTAAGGACAAGGCTGGCGCATACGGAATCAATGCTTGTGTGATGTAAATACTCCTATGGTAGTATCCGTGCGCCAAGCCTAGAAGAAGGGGCTCCGGAACGCTAGCCTGCGTGATCGGGTGGAATACGTTAGGCACACTGGCTAAGGTCCATGGTGGCAGCGCAGTAGCTGTGTCTGATAATTGCAGGCCCGAGAGCCATCTAACTACCCACTGCAATTGGGAGGCTAGGTAATATTGTTCCAGATTAGGCAGTGGCCTGTGTTCCAAAATAAATTCCCTGATCCTGGGTTCGAATTCCCTGAAAAACTTGGCCGGGACATAAACAGGCAGGTTGGAGAAGTAATATAAGAGATGTGAGAGCACCACCATCTTCAAGAGGGCCACTCGGCCCATCACTGATGGTGGCAATGTCTGCCAGAAGGACATTTCACTTCAAATAGAGGTGACGGTATGTTTAAGATTTCCATCATACAGATCAGTCAGTGAGTGATATATTTGGACCCCAAGGTATCTAAATGTTGTAGGGTGCCAAAGGACCGGAGTACCAGAGAGAACCAGGGCAAGGTCCCGGGACTCTGGGTTAAAGGGGAACAAGCATCATTTACCCGAGTTAAGGCACAGGCCAGATAGGGAGGTGAAACGTTGCAGTACTTCAGCGACTTCGGTGGGGACATCAGAGATAGTTCTAAAATAGAGGAGGAGGTCATCTGCGTATAGAGACACCGCATCGATCCCCTCTCCCAACGGTATGCCCCAGCTCACCCCCCGATGGCAGAACTCGATTGCTAATGAGAAAAGTAGTGGAGAGAGGGGACAACCCTGACAGGTTCCCCTACCAATTGGGGTGCCAAGCGGACCACCAGTGTTTTAGCCAGAATCTTATAATCTGTGTTGACCATAGCCAGTGGTCTGTAGGAGCCCATCACTGTTGGGTCTCAGCCAGGTTTGAAAGCGAGATCCGCAGTGCCTCACTTTGAGAAGCAGATAACGTGGCCGCAGGCAGTGCCTCCTCATACTTGCATAGCAGGCGAGGTGCAATTGTAGGGGCGTAAGCCTTATATAATTCAGCTGGGAGGTCATCGGTATCTGGGGTCTTTCCAATGGTAAGAGCGCGTATGCTCAGTCAACGTTAGTGCCTCTTCCAGTTCTTCTTGCTGCTCATCTGTAAGGCAGGACAGGGTGAGTGGGGAGAGAAATGAGTTGAAATCCACAAGGTCTGCCGGCACCGTCGATTGGTACAAGAGAATATAGTGGTGCTTGAGTTCATGTATTTCTGGTTGGGTATGCAGCAGGGGGCCTGCTGCGGAGCACAGTGCAGAGCCAGAATTGGGTGGTGGAGCATCCCTGACTTATCAGCCAGGCCAGTAACCTACTTTGGAGACAAGTGGCTGGGAGGAGGAGCCAATAGGTGCTTCTACATGATGCACTCTTTGACGAATGTGTGACTACGAGGGGCATCATCCAGCCCCAGACCAGAGGCCAACATACCTACAGTTTAGGGTATATATTTTTTGCTACCACTCATGTAGGACGTGTTGAATTAAGTATAAAAAAAGTAGTTTGCACCCCGAAGTATTGGTTGGGGATCCGTGGCCCTGTAGAATGCCCCAGGCCTTGTTAGGCTTGTAGTTAGGGCAGAAACATGTTGACTTTTTGTAAGACAGGGTGAGTCATTATATTCACATATACCGTTGTTTTATATTTTTTAACCTTACCAACTGACACAACTATTAATGGTGTATAAACACTGGTTGTCTGCTAGGTAATTTCAATTCAACTGGATCCATTTACTATCCAGAATACTTTATCTAGGAACTCCCTCCGGATGCTTTCACTGGGAGGTCGAATCCCCCTGGTGGCATTGCCCTACTGGGGTAGGGATAGGTAGTCTATGATGAAGCATGACACTATTAAGTGTGTGAGACCACCTACTCCATGAGGAGGAATTCCCTGCACTGGTTCCAATACAACAGTCCAAACAGCAAATAATTATAAAAACACAATAAGGCCCTCATTACGACCCTGGCGGTGTAACACCGCCAGGGCCGCTGTAGGCGGGAGCACCGCCGACAGCCTGGCGGTGCCCCGCGGGGCATTCTGACCGCGGCGCTTTGGCCGCGGTCAGAAAGGGAAAACCGGCGGTCTCCCGCCGGTTTTCCACTGCCCCTTAGAATCCTCCAAGGCGGCGCAGCTCGCTGCGCCGCCGAGGGGATTCTGACAATCCCTACCGCCATCCTGTTCCTGGCGGCTCGCCCGCCAGGAACAGGATGGCGGTAGGGATTGTCGTGGGGCCCCTGGGGGCCCCTGCAGTGCCCATGCCAATGGCATGGGCACTGCAGGGGCCCCCGTAAGAGGGCCCCTAAAAGTATTTCACTGTCTGCTTGGCAGACAGTGAAATACGCGACGGGTGCAGTAGCACCCGTCGCACCTTCCCACTCCGCCGGCTCGATTACGAGCCGGCATCCTCGTGGGAAGGGAGTTTTTCCCTGGGCTGGCGGGCGGTCTTTTGGAGACCGCCCGCCAGCCCAGGGAAAAACTCATAATACCCTCCGCGGTCTTCTGACCGCGGAGCGGTATTATGGAGGGTGGCATCCTGGCGGGTGGCCTCCGCCGCCCGCCAGGGTCGTAATGAGGCCCTAAGTGTATCTCATTTCCTCCACACCTTTTGGGCATATCAGTAACCGACCTGACCTATCTGCTGCAGCATGCGAACGAGCTGAATGCACATCATAGTTAAGGCAATGTAAACATTCAGCAGGGATACACGCTCCCTGTGACTGTCCCCTAGTTCACGTTACCCCGTTGGGTCCCGCAGCATATGTTTTTCTTGGTTTAAAAGCACTTCCTACACCCGTGTTAAGTCCCTTTCGATCGATGTGAGCATATTCCATTGTGTTCCCAAACAATGGTCCTGCATGGTGACTTAGAATGTGTCCCATTCCAGGCGTCTTGAGGAGCCTGTCTGGTCATTGCTATTAAAGTATTCAGTAATAGCTCTACCCAGAGACTCCAGAAAAAGGGCATCCAATGCCTCAGGCGCCAGGTGGTAATGACGGGAGCAGAGTTGTCTCCTGCCAGCTGTAAGTATTGTGGGTTATGATGAGAGTGGGTGTGACCTATGTACTCCGTGTGTAACACAGTGGGTATTAGGTTGTCGGTTCAAAGGATTCTGTCTAGTCTTATGTGCAGGTTGAGTGGGGCTGAATAGTAGGAGTAGACTCGAACTTGATCATTTTGGGTACGTCAAATGTCAGTCAGGTGCCAGTGTTGGATCCAACTAGGCAGATCGCAGGTGCAGTGGGCAGCGGCAAAAAGGAGCGGTCGAGCCCGGGTCAATAACACTGTTGAAGTCCCCTCCCACGAGCCATGGGATACCACTCAAGCAGGACAATACGCCAGATAATCTGTGGAAGAATGAAGCTTGTTCTGTGTTTGGTGCATAGATAGACCCCAAAAATAGTGTGCAGCCATCTCATCATCCACATACAAATACATAACGGCCTTCAACGTCAACTACTTGCTCCTCGGCTACAAAGAGGGTACCCAGTCTAACCCATAGAAGAGCTCCCATAGGAGAAGTGTGTTGCAAATAACTCTGCGCTGCTGCAGCCTAGGGGCCTCTGACATAGTGAGGAGCTATTCCTGCAAAAATCCAATGTGAACGGAATGCCTTTTGAGGAATGAGTACATAAAGTATCTGCATGCTGGCTTATGCATGCCTCTCACATTCCATGTAAGAATATTAGTAGGGGCCACGAGTAGTTAGTGGGGGGCAGCGTTATATCCAGGAGTGGGGCAGCTACATGCGCACCCTATAATCAGAGGAGGGGTTGCAGGGAGAAAACAAAGGTCCGGGCTCCATCTAGTAACAAACTAATGCGGCAAAACAGGAACAAGTGCCGCTAAAACTCTTAATATGAATACCATGAGGGCAGAGGGACAAACGGCTTCCGCCCAAACTTTCGAACTTCACAGTTCGTCCCAACTAGAAATAAGGAAGAAAGTACCTTTAAGGGGGTTCGTCTAGAGGAGTGCAACAGTGGAGGTCCCAGTCGTCTACTGCATGTAAGCAAGCAAAACAGGGGAATTTGAACAATGCCTTGTTTACAGCATCATCTATCAGATATATGCACCATTTTTGTAAGGAGCGGAGGAAAGGGAAGTGGGGGGAACAGAAGGCGGGGAAGCCAGGTAAAGGAGGACATGGTCAAGGACAAAGACCAGGAAAGCATTTTCCAAAATCCTGGAGCACTACAGGTGATTAACGATTATGCAGATATGTAGACATGCTAATCATAAAAGTGATAGTGAGATACAGCATCAGTGAATAAGTAGTATTGAGGAGAATTGCCATCTCAAACTATTTCATCTGCTATCTTCAGTGTCACATTCGGAGGGGCCACAGACTCAGCCTCCGAACGATCACCGCTCAGGGAATCATCCTCGCCTCTGGACCCCCTTCCGAGTCAGGTCTGCGCTGGCTCTCCAATAGCTGTTGCAATTTGTAGAGCTCTTCATTGATCTAGTATGATCTGTTCCAGGTCAGGAGCATGAGACGATCATCAAGAAGCGGTCCCATGGTATCCCCAGTTTCGCTGACGGCCAGTCTGTGCCCGCAGTGCCCTGCCCTGAGTCTCCGGCGATGCAATCCGACGGGCTTGGCCCATCACCTCCAGCCATTCCCAAGCAGCCCAGGTGCATCAAAGAATCGCGATTGTCCCTGAGCCACAACGTGTAGCTTTGAAGGAAAAAGGAGAGAGTACCTCAAATTAAGACTCTGCAGTTGACACTTCACAGATAAGTTTCTGTTCAACCATGGTATAGTTGGGGAAAAACATGACCTTGGCATTGTCAACTTGGATGTTTGGGAGTCTCTGTCTGCATAGTGAAATAAGTGGAACAAGAGAGGGTGCGAAGAGCCTGCTCTACATTGAAGAACTGCATGAGATCCCCGGCAGGGACCAACTCCTGTATCCACTGCTCCATGTGTGACACAGCGTCACCTCCCTCACCGCCCTCCAGTAGGCCCACTACTCAGATGTTGTTTTTCCTGGAGCGTCCTTCAGAGTCTTCCACTCTATGTTCCAGGGCAGTAACCCGATCAAGTAGAGACTGCACAGAGGTTCCACTCATTGGGTCTTATGGGTAAGTATGCGTAGGGTGTGTTCCATGGAGCGAGTCTTAATAACCAATTTGCGATGGTCCGCATGAAGCAAAGTCAGATTATTCGCCACAGTGTCAATCTTATGTTCCAAACATGTTCTGGTTTGATCCAAAGATGCACCAAGGCGCCCTACCGCCACTAATATTGCGTTTAATTTACGGTCCGTCGATGTTGGAGAGCCAGAACTTGGAATTGCATGGTACTGGTCAGGTTCTCTTGAACAACGGTTAATATTTGGCAGCTGCGACCGGTCACTCAATATGTCAGTGCTGCGCAGTCACATTCACATAGTCCCCACAGTTCGCAGGAAGGTGGAAGCCAGATTCCCCCCTAATAAATATTCTAATGTGGCGAGCAACGTCTACTTCGCCGAGTCAATGCAGTAGGGTTAACGGTAGTGGCGGGTACAGCAAACCAGAGAGTTACCTCTTCAGCTACTCCATATATGCCACAGCAGCAATAATTAGCATGTTCCCTGTTGTTGTTTTGGATACTAGCATGCCAAAGGGTGAGCAGGCACGGGGCCAGCAGTTCGCCTGCGCACCCCTCCCCTCCGCTCCCCGAAATCCAGATGCGCCAAAGTTCCTCACCAGTGGGAAACTGCCCGCATCAGGCCGATCCAGCGCTCACACCCCAACAGCATGCCGCCTCCACACCACTCCACTCACCAGTGGCAAGACTGCTCAGTATCTCCCACAAAGGGTCGGGGAGCACAAACCATATACTAAAAAAATGGAATGCGAAAAAGGTACCCCCCCCTAGGTAAGTAAAATGTGTAGAGGGGAGCTGGGAGTACTAGAAAACCACAGAGGTAAGTGACACAGGACCCCCAGGGACCAGGAATGCAGGTGTAAAACACTGGATTTTCCACAAAACCACCCAAAAGGAGGAAAAGAAAAAAAAGAAGACACCAAGAGAAGACTGCAAGAAAACCAGTGGTGGATTCCTGAAGAAAAAAGACCAGTGGAGAGAGGGGACCAAGTCTAAGAGTCACAATGGAGTCCAGGAGGAGTCAAGGCTACTACCCACCTAGCTCTGGATGCAGGAGTTGGTCGATGCTGATGAAGAACAGGTCAGCACTGCAGCCCTCCGCCAGGGAAGAGTTCCTGATGGATGCAGATGAAGCTCACGCTGGAAGGAAGATTGCAGATGGGGTCGGTGCAGGAATTTGATCAAAAAGCCTTGGCAAAGGCAAACTCGCGGTCAGTGAAAAAGAGGTGCTGCCAGAGATCAGCAATGCCCAGGAGGACTCAACCCAGAAGGGGGAGTCAAAGTGGACTCTCAGCGTTGCAGAGAGTCCACAGGAGAAGAGGCAGCACCCACAGGAGCCCCACAGTACGGGGACACAGGAGTCTCAGAAGAGGCCCATGCAGCACTACAAAAGAGAATCCCACGCCGCAGGAGAACTACACCGGAGGCTGTGCTTTGCAGGATGGAGGGCTGGAGGTACACGTCGCCTGAAGATCCCTTGGAGGAGAGGTAAACAAGCCTTGGCACCTGCAAGAAACGGGGTGCACAGAGTACTGTCCTGCGTGGGAAGGCAAAGGTTTACCTCCACCAAAGTTGGACAGTTGGCAGAGAGGACCAAGAGGACTACTCCGGACCACCACCCGTGATGCAGGATCCACACAACTCAGCAGGAGGGGAGATCCATCCAGCCGGCTGTCGCTTGTTGTAGGTGCCTGCGGTTGCAGGGAAGTAACTCCTTCACTCCAAGGGAGATTCCTTCTTCTTCTTGTGCAGGCTGAAGAGTTGCAGACTTCTGAGGATGCACGTCCGGGGAAATATTGCAAAGCTGTCAGGAGATGTGGAAACTAAGCTGTAGAAGAGTCTTGTTCGTTGTAGCAGCGTTTGTCAGTTCCTGGAGGATCCAGTTGCTGTTCCAGTGGCCAGAAGTCAAAGCAGAGGTTGCAGAAGAGTCCTGCTGGAATCTTGCAAGCCGAATCTGAGGACCCACCCAAGAGAGAGACCCTAAATAACCCAGAAAGGGGGATTGGTCACCTAACCAGGTAAGTACCTATCTGGTGGAGGCTGGGACGTCACCTGCCTGGCCACTCAGATGCTCCCAGAGTTCCCTGTCAACCTTGGAAACAAGATGGCAGAACCCAGGGACTCTCTGGAGGAGCTCTGGGCACCACCCTGGGGTGGTGATGGACAGGGGAGTGGTCACTCCCCTTTCCATTGTCCAGTTTCATGCGAGAGCAGGGACCGGGGGTCCCTGAACCTGTGTGGACTGGTTTATGCATGGAATGCCCTTCAAAAGCAAACCAGTTGCTTGGGGAGGCTACCCCCCCAAGCGAGTCACACCTATTTCCCTCTCCCAAAGGAAATCTTTTGTTCTGCCTTCATGGGCTTAATCAGATCAAGCAGCAGGAGTACAGATACCTGTCTGAAGGGTGGCAGCAGGTGGGCTACCCGGAAAACCCTGTAAGACTGGTGGTAACAATGCCGGGGGGTCCTCTTATGAGCCCCCAGAGTGCATGGAATCATGCTTCCAATACTTGCAATAGTATTGGGGTATGATTCCAACATGTTTGAAACCAAACATGCCCAGTTCCAGAGTTACCATTATGTAGCTGGACATAGCTAGTGACCTGTGACCAGTACACGCGTAACATGGCGTCCCCACACTCACGGAGTCCAGGAAAATTGATCTGGAGTTTGTGAGGGCACCTCTGCTAGTGCAGGTGTGCCCTCAGACACAGGTACCTGCACACTGCCCTCTGGGTTGAGAGTGCCTACCATAGAAGTGACTTACAGTGACCTGGTGTAGTGCCCTTTGGTGAAAACGGTGCCCGTTTCGCGTGCTACAAATGCAGGCCTGCAGAACACTTTGCATGGGCCCCTTATGGGTGGCATAATAACTGCTGCAACCCATAAAGATCACCTGGAACCCCAATGCCCAATCCCTAGTGCCATATACTAGGGACCTACATGGGGGACCAGTATGCCAATTGTGGGAAGAAAAAGGTACAATTTAGAGAAGAGGGTAAAACTACTGGGGTCCTGGTTAGCAGGAACCCAGTAGTCAGAGTCAAACATACTGACAACAGGCAGAACATGGGGGTAACCATGCCAAGAAAGAAGGTACTTTCCTACAATATTCATACCTGTTTTGCAGACATCAATTCCAATTATGGTCTCTCGTACACATCAAACCCTAAAGGGCAAAATATAGCGAACCCTAACCATAGTGGCTCCTCTCTTCTAATTGTAGTGCTTCCAGCCTTTCTGTGATTGATACTACACACTTATGAGCTCCATGTAAAGCTAATTCCTCATCACAGTTAAGCCAATGAGGAATCTTGATCTGCAAACATATGAAATATCTTGATTCAGGTCTTTGTAATGCCACAGCCCTGGTTCCTCTTCTTTCATTGGGAACTATGCGATCTAACCAGAAAAAACATAAGTAGATTGCAATTGCTGGATGTGGGTGCAGGACCGTTACCTCTGAGTGGCAGTTTCTGCAGAGGACGTAAAGAGAAGCGCAGAATATATGTCTGCAACACATTGCTTGGCCATACTTGGGCAATAAGAATGACTTAGGCCTGGTCTTCCAGATTCTTCCTCAGAACCAGAGGAATCAAGGGTATTAGGGATATGCATAATGCAGCTGAAAGTTCCACTTCAACAGAAACATGTTCCCAAGGCTCCCCTCAACAGATACCAGAGGGCATGGAACCACTGATATTGAGCATTTTCCAAGAAGTCTATCTGAGGAGTGCTGTACTTGTCATTGGTATTCTGGACTACCTCCAGCCATTTCTGATCAGCAAGATTATGCCGACTCATGTCTCGGGCACACTGCCAAGGGATCTGGCTCACTGTCAGTCATTTAGCAGGGTCTCTGAATGTGATAGCCCTGACTTTCAGAGACTCCTCTAAGTGATTGGTAGTGAGCTATATCCCTTGGCAGTATGCCCAAGACCACAGTATAGCTGAGTGCTGGAGCATCAGGTCCGGCGCTAAATGGTGCATTTGGCATTAACATGGGTAGTCTGAACTGACCAGAACTGAGAGGCATACCAAAGAGGGCTAAAGCCTTAGTGAAGATGATGAAGTTTGCGTTAAGAAACACTACATGGTCAGTACTTGGTATCAATAACTCTGGAAAGAGGGATGCGGTGCTGGGACATCTGAGATTGATGGAGCCATTGCCGATGGGTATGATGGCTCCAGTGGAGTTGGCTTGGACTTGGAGTCCAACTTTGGAACGGGCTTGGAGCCATCTGAAGTGGAAACTGAAGTTCAAAGGAGAACTAACACAGGCTCCAAGGATGAAGACACTCTGGGAGACCGGGGTCATTGTGGGGACTTACCTGTACCACACTTCTTATTCGTCCTGTGCTGCTTCTTTTTAGACCCAGGTTAATGCGAGAATGGAGATCTTGACTGCCATCTGGAATGACGGTCATCGCAGGCCTGTACTATAAACAGTTTAGCTTTACGCTTCATGATGGTCTTAGGGTTCATACTCAGACAGGAGACACAGGAGCGGGGATCATGGTCTGAGCTCTAAGAGCACAAGCATATGGTGTGGAATTCAGTTATGGAACTGATACTGCGCCATTGAGGGTGCTGCATCAGTTCGGTCCCCTCATATGATGCCTCTTCCAGCGTCAATTTGAAACCTGCACCCCCTACCAGTGACTTGAGTGCTTTGAAGATGCTGGACCCAATTTGACATAAAAATTATCCTACAGGCAAGGAATCTGCAGGTAGAAGCATCCATCAGAATGAAAGGGCTCCAAGGCCACTTTACATTCTTGGTATGGTCCAAAAGAGGTCTTGGGATTCCGAAGAGATGTCTGTAGGTGAGACTTAAAATGGGGGTGCCATTTTGAAAATGAGTGTGGCCCCCGAATAGGAGGAGCAGGCACACCTTCCTTTAGTAAACACTGAGATGACGAAGATTACCAATAAATAAATTGAGCTCTATCCTCTATACCTCTCCTTCTTTTCAATTATACACCGTCCAACTCAATCAGGTCTGGCCATGGATAGAGAACTGTTCTGTTCTTTTCTCTTCACTGGATGGCTATTTCTGATCTAGGTTGGCAGAGGTTTCTGCTCTGAGTACAGAAAAAAAGGAGAGAAAAAAAGTTGAATGTCAGTTGTTATTTCAACAAACTTTACATTGTAAGTCCTTACATCGCAGTTTTTATATCCATAGTGCCTTTACATTGTGTGGCATTACATTGGAAGTGTCTTTATATTGCATGCCTTTACATCTGCAGCCTTTTACAGGTATTACTTTTTACTCCCCTTTACGTGATTCATACATATTAATATTAATGTAGAAAGCTGTCAATGTTCAAATCCTCGATTGGGATACGATTTCTAAAAGTATTGACTAATTTGTATTCCCCAGCCTCTTTTGCCGTTCTTCAGTGGGTCCACAGTCTCTCAAGTGGTTGACTTGCCCACTGGTTCTGTAGGGGGCATCGTGCCCTGTGCTCTTGATCCTGGGGAGGCTGGGGTTGGTGGGTGACTTGCCCACTGGTTCTGAAGGGGGCATTGTGCCCTGTGCTTTTGATCCTGGGGAGGCTGGAGTTGGTGGATGCCTTACCCACTTGTTCTGGAGGGGGCATCATGCCCTGTGCTTTTGATCCTGGGGAGGCTGGGGTTGGTGGGTGTCTTACCCACTGGTTTTGGAGGGGACATCATGCCCTGTGCTCTTGATCCTGGGGAGGCTGTAGTTGGTGGGTGTCTTATCCACTGGTTCTGGAGGGGGCATTGTGCACTGTGCTCTTGATCCTGGGGAGTGCAAGGTCACAGACTCTCAGGTGGGTGCCATACCTACTGGATTTGCAGGGGCCAGGCTGCATAGCAGCCCATGGAGGCAGGACTACTTACGGTCCGCTGGCGGTGACGGCTGCTCAGTGGTGGTGGTGGTTGTGCTGCTGCAGCCACTGGTGGGGGGAAGCTCCTGCCCATCCCCTGCAGCCTCGGACGGATGCTCAGTGGTGGTGCTGCTGCTGGTGGGTGTCATACCTACTGGATTTGCAGGGGCCAGGCCGCATAGCAGCCCATGGAGGCAGGACTACATACGGTCCGCCGGCGGTGACGGCTGCTCAGTGGTGGTGGTGGTTGTGCTGCTGCAGCCGCTGGTGGGGGGAAGCTCCTGCCCATCCCCTGCAGCCTCGGACGGCTGCTCAGTGGTGGTGCTGCTGCTGGTTGGGGGAAGCTCCTGCCCATCCCCTGCAGCCTCGGATGGCTGCTCAGTGGTGGTGCTGCTGCTGGTGGGGGGAAGCTCCAGCCCGTCCCCTGCAGCCTTGGACGGCTACTCAGTGGTGGTGGTGGTACTGCTGCTGCTGCTGGTGGGGGGAAGCTCCTGCCCATCCCCGCAGCCTCGGACGGCTGCCCAGTGGTGGTGCTGCTGCTGGTGGGTGGAAGCTCCAGCCCGTCCCCTGCAGCCTTGGATGGCTACTCAGTGGTGGTGGTGGTACTGCTGCTGCTGCTGGTGGGGGGAAGCTCTTGCCCATCCCCTGCAGCCTCGGATGGCTGCTCAGTTGTGGTTGGTGGTGGGGGCTCCGTCACAGTTCCGGCCCCAGGCCCCTTGCTCTTCTCGCTTGCTGGTGCAGGCTCCTTGCTTTTCCTGGCAGCAGCTGGGGCAGGTTCCTTAGTCTTCCTGGAAGCAGCTGGGGCAGGCTCCTTCCTCTTCCTGGCAGCAGCTGAGGCAGGCTCCTTAGTCTTTCTGGCAGCAGCTGGGGCAGGCTCCTTTCCCTTCAGGCTGCCTGGTGCAGGCTCCTTCACCCTCAGAACATGTGCCCTGGCTCCTTTCCCACCACGAGTGGGTATGGTGACGACTGGGCCCATGGACTGGGTGGCTGGCTGGGTTTTTGCCACCCTGGCAAGACGTGCAGGACGGGGGGAAGGGGTAGGAAAGAGGTCAATGGTGGATAGGAAAGGTTTTTTAGGTACACTGGGGTGGGAAGAGGGAGAAGATTTGGGAGAGGTGGGAGAGGGAGTGGTTGTAGGAGGTGTCTGTCTGCTGATTTTGTGTGCAGGTGCATGGTCTGGATGCTGTCATGAGGTGAATGGCTGTTGGGTGTCTGAGTGCTTGCATTTGTGTACCTTAGGAGGGGGGGGACAGACACAGTGGGAGAGAACACAAGGGACGTGTGCATTGCTGTTCTGGAGGTGTCTGCCAGTGAGGTGTGTGTTCTGCTAGGTATGGTGGTGATGCTGGTACTGGATGATAGTGTAGTGCATGCAGGTGTGAGTGTAGACGGAGCTTGGAGGGAGGTGGAGGAGGAGGGGGACACAATGGAAATAGTGAATGTTGGTATGTCTGCATCTGGATGGTGTTTGTGTGAGTGCCTGTGGGATGAAGTGGGGTGCTTGTGTTTGTAGGAATCACTCTTGTGTGTTGTCTTGTGTGCTTGCTCGTCTGCCTGTGTGCTTGGGATAGGTTGGGGTTGAGGAGATTGGGATTGGGAAGAGGAAGTTGGAGGGGGGAGGTTGGAAACAGGGACAATGGCTGCCATCAGAGAGGAGGCTAGAGCCTGGATTGATCTCTGTTGGGCCACCAAGCCAGTGTGAATGCCCTCCAGGAATGCATTAGTCTGTTGCATCTAGGCTACCAGCCCCTGGATGGCATTCACAATGGGTGACTGCCCTACAGAGATGGATCTCAGGATGTCAATAGCCTCCTCACTCAGGGCAGCAGGGCTCACTGGGGCAGAGCCTGAGGTGCCTGGGGCGAAGGAGATGCCAATCCTCCTGGATGAGTGGGCATGGGCAACTCGATGAGGGGCTGCTGGGAGGGTGGTGCTGGTACGGAGGTGGCGGCTGTACCTGTAACTGGGGTGGTCACAGAGGTGTCCGCCACCACCAGGGAGCTTCCATCGAGGAGGTATCTGTGTCTGAACTGTCCCCTCCAGTCTCCACTGTGGTGCTCCCCTCGCCCTCCATCCTACTGGTGCCCTCAGCGTCGGTGGACTCTGCCTCCTGGGTCCTGTGGGATGCAGCTCCCTCCGTCGCCGGTGCCTCTGCTCCTCCGCCAGATGATGATAATGCACATAAGGACAGGGTGACAAAACAATAAGGGGAGGGAGAGACAAAGGATACACTTGGTCAATGGCTGCACCAACACCACAGTTGGCGTACACAGCACCCTCACACACAGGGAACAGGCTTACGCACTATGGGGGTCATTCTGAGCCCGCCGCCCGCCAAGCGGGAACCGCCAGAATACCGCTGCGCGGTCAAAAGACCGCCGCGGTTATTCTGAGTTTCCCGCTGGGCTGGCGGGCGACCGCCAGAAGGCCGCCCGCCAGCCCAGCGGGAAACCCCCTTCCATGAGGATGCCGGCTCCGAATGGAGCCTGCGGAGTGGAAGGGGTGCGACGGGTGCAGTTGCACCCGTCGCGATTTTCAGTGTCTGCTTGGCAGACACTGAAAATCTTGGTGGGGCCCTGTTAGGGGGCCCCTGCAGTGCCCATGCCAGTGGCATGGGCACTGCAGGGGCCCCCAGGGGCCCTGCGACACCCGTTACCGCCAGCCAGGTTCTGGCGGTCAAAACCGCCAGAGCCAGGCTGGCGGTAAGGGGGTCGGAATCCCCATGGCGGCGCTGCTTGCAGCGCCGCCATGGAGGATTCCCTTGGGCAGCGGGAAACCGGCGGGACACCGCCGGTTTCCCGTATCTGACCGCGGCTGTACCGCCGCGGTCAGAATGCCCATGGGAGCACCGCCAGCCTGTTGGCGGTGCTCCCGCGGTCATTGGCCCTGGCGGTCCATGACCGCCAGGGTCAGAATGACCCCCTATGTGTTGCAATACCAGTGATATTGCTAGCCACCAAGGAATGGGGAAGGGCACACACCGCCAAATCCAGCACACCTGGGATCCACGCAGCCCTGACCAGTAGTGGATGCCTACGAGCTAGGTAGCAGGACTATCCCTTCAAAACCCTAGCCACCAGGGGACCTAAGCTGCAATGTCAGGCCTGGCCTAGGGCCACCCAATGACACACACATACCACCCCACCAGGCGTTAGTAGTAATGATGGCCACTGTACTCACACCCTTGTGGCTGCTGTGATACCCTCAAGTGCCCATCCAACTCTGGATAGGCCACTGCCAGTATGAGGGCCACCAGGGGGATCAGGGTTCGACAGGCACCCCTTCCTCATTGGGAGGCGATCCCCAGCTGGGCCTCCACTGTCTTCCGTGCCCAGCGTCGCAGGTCCTCCCACCGTTTGCGACAGTGGGTGCTCCGCCTGCCCTAGACTCCGAGGGTCCGCACGTCCTTGGCGATGGCACGCCATATACCCTTCTTTTGATGGGCGCGGACCTGCAGAGGCAATACAGACAGGAAAATAGTACTAGTCAGACAGTCCTGCCTGTTACACTTATGGCCCACCATACCCCTTCACATCACCACTTGCACACACATGGCCCAGCACACAACCAGTACGTTGCCCAGAGGACATCCACCCACCCCCCCCCCTTACACGAGGCCTTCACACAAACCACTCCATGCATTCATGCCACATGCATGGTGCCCACAGTGTACTCACCTGTTGGTCTGGAGGCCCATACAGCAGTCTGTACTAGGGTAAGACCCTTTCAACCAGTCTCTCCAACTATGCCAAGTGAAGGCAGGGGCCCTTTCCCCAGTCACACGGGCCATGGCAGGTTCCTGACACAGGTCACAGCAGCACATGCAGTGTAGTCCTCTCCTGTTGAAGATCAGGTAGCAAGTGAGGAATATGATAGAAAATGTCGGTCACGTCTGCTGCGGTGCATACCGTCACCGTCAGCGTAGATCACCATTGGCCACTGTAATCCATAGGGCACAATGTTATCCAATGAGGAGTTAATGGCGGTTCATGACCGCCTCGCGCATCGGTGCACAATGTCAGCGGAATTACCTCACTTCCACCTGTCCCTCCACACAGGACAGGTGGACGCCATTTCAGGGTTGGGGGGCAAACCCTGGATAATTGGTGCGTCACTGTTTAAATTTGGACATACTGGACAATTCACACTGACCCATTACAAATCAACAGCATGCAATGTTCTGTTGTAGCCCGATTGTTCAGTTTGTGACCAGCTCCTCACTCTTTTGGCCAAGAGTCCACTTTGGCTCCACCAGCCTGCCTCCGTGCCCCTGACCCCGCCGTTTGCCACCAGAAGGAAGTTCGAGGCCCTCCTACACCCACAGGCACCTGCCTGCACCTCATCCCTGGTGCCTAGTGGTAGGCGTATCTAGTGTACTCTGCCCTTTGTATTCGTATTTGTATTTTGCTTAGTATTTTGTTTTTGGTATTTCGTTTTTGTTTCACGCACTGTTTCTGCCTGTATTTGTGCCCTTTGTCCATTCCACTTTGTTTTGCCCTCTGCGTTTCTGCCCATTTTTCCAGCCAGCTCCAGCTGGTTCTCCCATCCCTGCCCCTGCATCCCCTGTGTCCCCGCCCCCATTGGTCTTTCCCTCCCACCTCCCAGCTGCTCCTTACTCTCACCTCCTCTTCTTAATGGCGGCTGCTGTGCGGAGCCCTGTGTGACCCCCTGACCTGCTTTAGGCCAGGAGTCCACTTTGGCTCCACCAGCCTGCCTCCGTGCCCTTTACCCCGCCGTTTGCCGCCAGAAGGAAATTCGAGGCCCTCCTCCACCCACAGGCACTCGCTTGCGCCTCATCCCTGGTGCCTAGTGGTAGGCGTATCTAGTGTACTCTGCACTTTGTATTTGTATTTGTATTTCGCTTAGCTCATGCCATTTTTCCTGCACTCACACTAACACCAACAACACCAACATGCACCGCAATAACACCAACCCCCACAACCACCTTAACTGCATCCTCCTTAATACCCGCTCCGTACACAAACACGCCATCGAGCTTTGGGACCTGCTCACAACATACTCCCCTGACATCACCTTCCTCACGGAAATATGGATGAACCCCTTATCAGAACCCGACATAGCCATAGCCATCTCAGAAGGTTACAAAATCACCCATAGAGACTGCATAAACAAGCCAGGAGGAGGTCTCGCCATCATACACAAAAACACCATCAAAATCTCCACCAAAGCCAGCGATACCCTAGACAGCGCAGAAAACCTACACTTTCTAATACACGTCAATGCCAACACCACCCTTAGAGGAAACCTCATTTACAGACCACCAGGACCCCGCCCCCATTTTGCGACGCCATCGCAGATATTATCAGCTCCTACGCCCTCCCCTCCATAGACTACATACTCCTTGGTGACCTCAACTTTCACCTGGAAAGCACCCACGACTGCAACTCCACAGCACTGCTGGACAACCTCACGAACCTTGGCCTCAAGCGACTGGTCACCTCACTCACTCAGCAGGACACACGCTTGATGCAATTTTCACCTCCAGCAGCCACATCACCTTCACCCACACCACCGAACTCCACTGGACTGACCACCACTGCGTCCACTTCTCTTTCATGAAACCCCCCATCCACCACCAACAACACCCAACACCCTACCGCAAGTGGAACAAGATCTCCAAAGAACACCTGATCACCAACCTCAGACAAGCTCCACCTCCCATCACCAACGACCCCAACACTGCCGCCCACAACCACAAACAATGGCTAACAACCTGCGCAGACTCCTTTGCCTCATTGAAAAGAAACAACAACACCTGCACCATCAAGACTGCCCCCTGGTTCACCACAAAACTCCAAGCTTCCAAACGAGAATGCCGTAAAATTGAGAAAGCCTGGCGCCAGGAACGCTCAATGAGCAATTTCTATGCCCTCAAAATAGCCATACGCAAACACCACCAACTCATCCAGACCACCAAATGGTCCTTCTACAAAAAATGCATAGGCAACAACACACACAACAGCAAGGAACTCTTTGCCATCGTCAAAGAAATCACCAAACCCAAATCCAGCACCATCGACCCACCACACACCCAAAACCTCAGCAACTCCCTCTCCAACTACTTTCACCTCAAAATCGCAGACTTACACAACAGCTTCACAGCATCAGCACCCACCATTACCACCACCGACACGACCAACAACACAGCACCCTCACACCAACCAACTACACACCTGGACCCCCACCAATGATGAAGAAATCGAAGAAACCATGAACTCCATCCACTCAGGCTCCCTCACAGACCCCTGCCCCCACCACATTTTCAACAAGGCCAGCCAAATCATCGCTTCCCGTCATCAACAGCTCCTTCGACACTGCAACCTTCCCAGACGTTTGGAAGCACACCGAAGTCAACGCGCTCCTCAAAAAACACAAAGCAGACCCGGAAGACCTCACAAACTACCGTCCCATCTCTCTTCTCCCCTTTCCCGCAAAGGTTGCTGAGAAGATAACAACGCCCAACTGTCTCACTTCCTAGAAGAAACAACATACTCGACGCCTCCCAGTCTGGATTCCGCAAGAACCACAGCACTGAGACCACCCTCATCACCTGCACAGATGACATCAGGACCAGAGTGGACAAGGGCGAGACAGTCGCCCTCATCCTCCTAGACCTCTCCGCAGCTTTCGACACTGTATGCCACCAGACCCTCCACGCACGCCTTTTTGACGCCTGTAATTCAACACAAGGCCCTGGACTGGCTCACCTCCTTCCTCACCGAAAGGACCCAAAGAGTTTGCCTCCATCCCTTCCGGTCTCCAGCCACCAAGACCATCTGCGGGGTCCCCCAAGGATCCTCCCTCAACCCCACCCTCTTCAACATCTACATGGCCCCCCTCGCCAACATCCTCTGCTCCCTAGAAATCACCATCGTCTCTTACGCAGACGACGCCCAGCTCATCATCTCCCTCACCAAGAACCCAGCCACCGCCAAGATAAACCTGCACGCCGGACTCCTCGACATCGCCAAATGGATGACAGCAAGCCACTTTAAACTTAACTCAAACAAAACATAAATCATCATCTTCGGCTCCAACAAGACAGCATGGGACAACTCCTGGTGGCCCACCACCCTCGGATCACCCCCAACACCCACCACCCATGCACGCAACCTTGGCATCGTTCTAGACTCATCTCTCTACATGGCACAGCAAATTAACACCATATCGTCCTCCTGCTTCAACACCCTTCGCATGCTACAAAAGACTTTCAAATGGATTCCTTTAGAAACAAGAAGAACGGTCATCCATGCCCTCATCAGCAGCCGACTGGTCTATGGCAACGCCCTCTACGCAGGGACCACAGCCAAACTTCAAAGAAAACTCCAGCGAATTCAAAACGCAGCTGCATGTCTCATCCTCAAACTACCGTCCCATCTCTCTTCTCCCCTTTCCCGCAAAGGTTGCTGAGAAGATAACAACGCCCAACTGTCTCACTTCCTAGAAGAAACAACATACTCGACGCCTCCCAGTCTGGATTCCGCAAGAACCACAGCACTGAGACCACCCTCATCACCTGCACAGATGACATCAGGACCAGAGTGGACAAGGGCGAGACTGTCGCCCTCATCCTCCTAGACCTCTCCGCAGCTTTCGACACTGTATGCCACCAGACCCTCCACGCACGCCTTTTTGACGCCTGTAATTCAACACAAGGCCCTGGACTGGCTCACCTCCTTCCTCACCGAAAGGACCCAAAGAGTTTGCCTCCATCCCTTCCGGTCTCCAGCCACCAAGACCATCTGCGGGGTCCCCCAAGGATCCTCCCTCAACCCCACCCTCTTCAACATCTACATGGCCCCCCTCGCCAACATCCTCTGCTCCCTAGAAATCACCATCGTCTCTTACGCAGACGATGCCCAGCTCATCATCTCCCTCACCAAGAACCCAGCCACCGCCAAGATAAACCTGCACGCCGGACTCCTCGACATCGCCAAATGGATGACAGCAAGCCACTTCAAACTTAACTCAAACAAAACATAAATCATCATCTTCGGCTCCAACAAGACAGCATGGGACAACTCCTGGTGGCCCACCACCCTCGGATCACCCCCAACACCCACCACCCATGCACGCAACCTTGGCATCGTTCTAGACTCATCTCTCTACATGGCACAGCAAATTAACACCATATCGTCCTCCTGCTTCAACACCCTTCGCATGCTACACAAGACTTTCAAATGGATTCCTTTAGAAACAAGAAGAACAGTCATCCATGCCCTCATCAGCAGCCGACTGGTCTATGGCAACGCCCTCTACGCAGGGACCACAGCCAAACTTCAAAGAAAACTCCAGCGAATTCAAAACGCAGCTGCATGTCTCATCCTCAAACTACCGTCCCATCTCTCTTCTCCCCTTTCCCGCAAAGGTTGCTGAGAAGATAACAACGCCCAACTGTCTCACTTCCTAGAAGAAACAACATACTCAACGCCTCCCAGTCTGGATTCCGCAAGAACCACAGCACTGAGACCACCCTCATCACCTGCACAGATGACATCAGGACCAGAGTGGACAAGGGCGAGACTGTCGCCCTCATCCTCCTAGACCTCTCCGCAGCTTTCGACACTGTATGCCACCAGACCCTCCACGCACGCCTTTTTGACGCCTGTAATTCAACACAAGGCCCTGGACTGGCTCACCTCCTTCCTCACCGAAAGGACCCAAAGAGTTTGCCTCCATCCCTTCCGGTCTCCAGCCACCAAGACCATCTGCGGGGTCCCCCAAGGATCCTCCCTCAACCCCACCCTCTTCAACATCTACATGGCCCCCCTCGCCAACATCCTCTGCTCCCTAGAAATCACCATCGTCTCTTACGCAGACGACGCCCAGCTCATCATCTCCCTCACCAAGAACCCAGCCACCGCCAAGATAAACCTGCACGCCGGACTCCTCGACATCGCCAAATGGATGACAGCAAGCCACTTCAAACTTAACTCAAACAAAACATAAATCATCATCTTCGGCTCCAACAAGACGGCATGGGACAACTCCTGGTGGCCCACCACCCTCGGATCACCCCCAACACCCACCACCCATGCACGCAACCTTGGCATCGTTCTAGACTCATCTCTCTACATGGCACAGCAAATTAACACCATATCGTCCTCCTGCTTCAACACCCTTCGCATGCTACACAAGACTTTCAAATGGATTCCTTTAGAAACAAGAAGAACGGTCATCCATGCCCTCATCAGCAGCCGACTGGTCTATGGCAACGCCCTCTACGCAGGGACCACAGCCAAACTTCAAAGAAAACTCCAGCGAATTCAAAACGCAGCTGCATGTCTCATCCTCAACCTCCCTCGCCACGAACACATATCCACCCACCTCAGATCCCTACACTTGCTGCCCACCAGCAAAAGGATCATCTTCAAAGTCCTCGTCCACGCTCACAAAGCCCTCCATGACACTGGACCGGCCTACCTCAATGAACGAGTAAACTTCCACATACCAACTCGACAACTCCGCTCTGCTGACCTCGCCCTCGCTACAGTCCCCCGCATCCAACGCACCACCTCCGGCGGCAGATCCTTCTCCCACCTCGCCGCCAAGACCTGGAAGTCCCTCCTCACCAACCTACGCGAGACCCAGGACCTCCTAACTTTCAGAAAGCACCTCAAGACATGGCTTTTTGAGCAGTAATCCGCAACCCCCCCAGCCTCCTCCCCCACAGCGCCTTGAGACCCTAACGGGTGAGTAGTGCGCTTAAGAAAGTTTTTGATTGATTGATTGATTGATAGATGGCTACAGCTGCAAATGAATAGGAGATGGAGACATACCCCCGTGTACAGACCCCTGGTGGACTTGGCAACACTGGAGGACAGGCACATTATCCTCACCTATACACTGGACAGGGCCACAATCACAGAGCTGTGTGCCCAATTGGAGACTGACCTGATATCTACTATCCATCACCCTGCTCGGAACCCCCCTCTTGTGCAAGTTCTATCTGTGCTCCATTTCCTGGCAACTGGTTCTTTCCAAGTGACCGTGGGCTTGGCAGCAGGAATGTCACAGCCAATGTTCTCAATAGGGCTGACAAGAGTGTTGTCTGCCCTGATTAAACACATGTGCAGCTACATTGTATTTCCCCAGGTGGAAGATTTGGCCACAGTGAAGGCCGAGTTCTAAGCAGTGGGACATATCCCCAACATAATAGGGGCGATTGATGGAACACATATTGCATTAGTCCCCCCCCCCATCAGAATGAACAGGTGTACAAAAATCGTAAGAGTTTCCACTCTATGAATATACAGGTGGTGTGCTTGGCGGACCAGTACATCTCCCACGTCAATACTAAGTGTCCTGGGTCAGTGCATGATGCCCTTGTCCTGAGGGATAGCAGCATTCTAAATGTGATGGGCCAACTACAGAGGCACAGGGTGTGGCTAATAGGTTAGCCCTGGTCCCCACCCAGTTTATGTTGGTGTATGGGTATGGTGTGAGCCATATGGGATAGTGTGTTGTGTGGCTAGATGTTGTCCCTCAATATTTCCAGGTGACTCTGGTTACCCTAATCTATCTTGGCTACTGACCCCTGTAAGGAATGCCAGGACAAGGGCAGAAGAACGTTACAATGAGGCACATGGACAAACCAGAAGGATTATAGAACGGACCCTTGGCCTCCCAAAGGCCAGGTTCAGATGCCTGCATCTGACAGGTGGATCTGTGTGCTACTCACCCAAAAAGGTCTGCCAGATAATAGTGGCATGCTGCATGTTGCAACAACCTTGTCCTGAGACGCAATGTGCCTTTTCTGCAGAAGGAGGAGGCTGGAGATGCCCGTGTGGCAGCAGTGGACCCTGTGGACAGTGAGGATGAGGAGGCAGAGGATGAGGACAACAGAACAGCAGTCATCAGACAGTACTTCCAATGACACACAGGGAAGACAGTGTTACTTCACATTTCATTGTAATTATATTTAATTTCTGTGGCACTGGCATGCTGTTATTTCCCACTTCTATGCCCACTTACTGTATCCTTTGGCAAATACCTTTACAGATGTTGGTGCCTCACAATAGTTCATGGTGTGATCACTGCAGCCAGGTACAGGTCATTAACATATGCTCATTTACTGTACAGTTGAATTGCATTGTTTGAACCTGGTTTATTGAATACTTATTTGAAAAAATTGACATACTTCATACGTCTATTTTTTCCAAGGGTGTTTATTGAAGTACTAAGAAAAAGAGGGCAAGTGCAATGGGATGGGGTGATTATGGAGGAAAGTCCAGGGTATTGTTCCAGTCTATTTGTAGTACAGATGCATTGTTCAAGGGAGCATAGGAAGAGGAGCAATGGCAGTTCAAGGTGGACAGGGTGACTGTGTGGGACACAAGGGTGACAATCAGGAGAGTCTCATTCCTGGCGGGGGGTTGGCAAGTGTCTCCGGCTTGAGTCTGGATCGCAGGGAACGTTTGTGTGGTGGTTCCCCTTCTGCAGGGGGAGGGGTGCTGGTGGCCTGTTGGTCCTGTGGCGGGCCTCCTGTCCAATAGCAGGAGCCGGGGTGGAAGGCAGTTAAAATGTCTGGCTAGTGGCAGGGGCCCGCTGTTGTGAGACTGCCTACCTCATAATATTGGCCATGTCTGCAAACGCCCCTGCTATGGAGACCATGGTGGTGTTGATGGCCTGCAAGTCCTCCCTGGTCCCCTGGTACTGTCCCTCCTGCAGCCGCCTGTTCTCCTACACATTGTCCAGGATCTGGCCCATCGTGTCCTGGGAATGTTGATATGCTCCCAGGATCTCCAAGTGCCTCCTGGAAAGTCGGTTCCCTGAGCCTGTCCTCCCCTGGTGCACAGCAACCCCTCCCAGTTTCCCTGTTGGCCTGTGCCTCTGTCCCCTGAACCGTGTGCCCACTGACCCCAGGTCCCTGATTGTCTTGGGTATGAGGTATGCCCTGGGGTCCCTGTAGAGGTGGGTGACTGGGCCTGGGTAACCGCTGTCCAGCGGTCCCTGATGGGCCATGTTGGTCATCCAGATCCTGAAGTCCAGAGTTGCTGCCATCACTGTCAGCTTCTTTGTGGGGGACTGGATATTGCTGGCATCTCCTCTTGGCAGACATTGGCTGAGGTACCTGTGGGGATGTAAATGCTGTGTTAAAGTTTCTGTGTCTGACATATTGTGCATCCGTGGCGTTCCCTCTTTGGTTGTATTTGCCCTGGCAGCTTTCACTTGTGTACGTTGGTATGTGGAGGGATAGCTGATTCTCTCTAGTGTGCATGCTTTAGTTATAGGTGTCCATGCAGGGCTGTGAGTGGTGTCCATACATTGGTATGGCATGCAGGGCTTGGCATATGGGTGAGTGAAATGTGATGGTGTTTACGTGGTGATGTGATGGGAGTAAGGGTGAGGGTGAGGGTATGTGATGGCATGCAGGTAGGGGGGTGATGATAGCAGAGAGTTGACTTACCAGAGTCAAGTCCTCCTCATACTCTGGCCAGGCCCTCAGGATGCATGATTGCCAAGGCTTGCTCCTCCCATGTTGTTACTTGTGGGGAGGAGGTGGGGGTCTATTGCCAGTCCTCTGTACAACGAGTTGGTGTCTTGCTGTAATGGAACGTACCTTCTCCAGTAGGTCGTTCCACCTCTTCCTGATGTCATCCCTGGTTCTTGGGTGCTGTCCCACGGTGTTGACCTTGTCCACGATTCTCCACCATAGCTCCATCTTCCTAGCTATCGATATCTGCTGCACCTGTGCTCCAAATAGCTGTGGCTCTACCCTGATGATTTCCTCCACCATGACCCTTAGCTCCTCCTTTGAGAATTGGGGTTGTCTTTGTGGTGCCATGGGGGTTGTGTGAGTTGTGTGGGTGAGGGTGTGTAGGGTGATGTGTTGGGATATGTGATGTGGAGTGCGTGGGTGGTGTATAGGTGTAGGTAGTGTGTGGCTCTGGTTTTGTCTGTGGACGTGGTGTCTGTCTCGTGCCAATGGTTTGTAGTCGTGAAGGGTTGTGGGTAATGTGGGTGCGTGTTTTATAGTTGTGTGGGTATGTGGGTGTGGTGTGTGTATGGGTGCCAGGTGTGTGTTGTTTGAGTTGTCCAATGTGGTGTTGTTTTGTATGTGTGTGTGTATTTTGAGCGCAGCGGTATGTACCGCCAATGGTTTACTGCCATTGAATGTCCGCTATGGTGATTTGTGAGTCATAATGTGGTGAGCATTGTTTTGTTGGCGTAACGGTGTGGGTTTTGATACCGCAACCTTATCACTGACCTTTGGACTGGCGAAATTGTGTATGTTGCTGAATAGTGACGGATTGGTGTGTGTGTGTGTCATAATATGGTGGACGGATAGCCACCTCAGTGGCGGTAAGTTGATGGCAGTCAGCATGGTGGTAAGTGGGATCTACTGCCAATGTCATAATGAGGGCCATAGTCCTTCACTTTACAAAAGATGGAAGCAAGATTATAGAGACATTGTATGGTCAGCAGATTTCTACTCTTGCCAGCCAGAGAAATGAGAAGTTAGCCTTCTGACTGTGGTATGCAAAATGAAAACTCACAAGTGGATAGTCGAACACAAGGAAGAGAGGCACACTGATCCTCAAAACCAGAAAAGATAAGACCTTTAAAAAGGTCTTCTCATGCCTTGTCTCAGTACTTTGGAATTTTATTCTTGACCACTTCAGACTCATTCCAGCCGTACTGGCCTTCAGCAAAGAACTAAAACACAACTCATCAAAGTGTACCTCAGTGGCAAATGACTACCAGCCAACTCTTTTCATTATTACTTTTATGCAATTACTCTTTTGTGTTATTTTCTAAGATGGAATATGTAAAGTGCTAGTGTATTATTTAACTCACATTGGTGCCCTTCATTCTCTCATTCCTAGCTTTGCCATGAAAGTGACTACTGTTGCTACTATTACTGCTGCTACAGTGGATGGACCATTATGTTATCCCATAGTATTCAGCTGCATTGTCCTCTGGTGGCTGTGGACGATCACAGAGATTTTTGCCTGGTCTTTCCCAGCCGTAAGACAACACTGGAACGGCACTGGATGCCTCTGGTTGTAAGCACTTTCTTGTCCCAGTGTGCTGTGCTACCTCTCTTTCTTGGGGTGTCTATGTGTTGAGTGGTTCCTGAGTGGAATGGACTGAGTGGTATTCAAGAAGTCTCTGGAGTCATCTTTGGAATGGTGTGGAGAGGAGTGGGGTAGCGTCCAGAGTTTGATGGCAGTTGGTGTGCAACCAATAAAAAGACCGGAATTTTCCTATGGCTTGTGGCTTCCCACAATTATGAGTAGGTTTCATCTAGACCTAGTGATATTTTGAGGTGTAATGGGAGCACATATAACATGGTAAGTACTTGTGGGGAATACTGGATGTACTCTTGTGCTAAATGGACCAGAGCTTCTCCTCCATCATCTAAGCACAAAGACTGGTCTCCAAATAGCTGAAATAACAGATATTTGGCCGTTTGCAACCTTTTAGAGGATTGTAACCGCAGGGCTATTGGTCTCAGTGGAAAGCGTCAATTTAGTGACTTGGATCTAAGGGTATTAATATTATTTACTAACTTGAAATGACCAGAAATTATTTGTAGAATGTTCACTCTTGAAAACGCAAATTACTTGATAGAGCAGTCATGTCGTTTAATATCGGGCAAATTCTCGGGATTTATAGGGCTAAGGGGTATTGAACCCGCAGCAAAGGGCTAATAGCTAGGCAAGGGGAGACAAGCCATTTTTCCATGAAGGACCCCAGATTCAAAGTGCCAAAAGTACTCTTTGTTATCAAAGTCTACACACAAATTTGTTAACAAATATTTTAAAGCTACAGGTATAGCTCCTGTAGTGTCAAATATGTCTCAGTCGA
Source organism: Pleurodeles waltl (assembly GCF_031143425.1). Classification (NCBI taxonomy): domain Eukaryota; kingdom Metazoa; phylum Chordata; class Amphibia; order Caudata; family Salamandridae; genus Pleurodeles; species Pleurodeles waltl. The sequence goes on from NC_090451.1 coordinate 227,415,449, forward strand.
TTGGATACAATTTAATCCAATTTACGTGTCCACTGGACCAGTCTGACCGACTCAGTTTGGAAGCACGGAAGTTAGTCATCATTTAATTCCCTCCTCCAACAGTTAGAGAGGGTCCTCGTCTTTCCTCCTCCCCTCGGTTAAATATTAGATCTGGTATCAATGACCCGGAAAGAGTAGAGGAATGAATATGCAAATTAATGCTGACATTTAAATCGTTTCTGTTGGTTCGCAGTCTTGTACGAAACTTCAGGCTTATTCTCAACAGAAATGTTGAATGGAGTCCTCTTACACTGAGCTCAGACTAATGAAACGCCTACTCTTTCAGTCTCTCACCCCCACCTTCTTATTGCTTTCTCTACTAATATATCATCCCATCCCACTCATAACACTAGGTTTGGGGGCTACGGAAACCCAGCAAGCTGGTTGGACGCTGAATTCTACATATAAAATTACTATGGCAAGACAAAATCGTAGATCAAGGTACGAAAGGGCTTTATCTATGCTTGTTCAAGTTTTGGATTAGTACTGTTTAGATGGTGAACACAAAACAGTTTGAGCTTTTGGCTGTTTTCAGATGCTTCCTTTTCTGAAAGCTTAACATATAATTCAATTTTGTTCAGCATCATAAAGGATTTAAACGGCTGAAAATGGTTGGAAAAAATCAAAATTGTTCTGAACAGGGTACCCCAAAATTCAGCTTCCAAGGGGACACAAAATAATTAAGGTGCCTCAGCCATCGCACCTAACTCTCAACTATGGTTATAACCCCATCTTCTCATTTTTATTGCACTCAGATTTAACTTCCCCTTTGCACACTTGTGCATTATGATTAAGACCTGAAGTGCATTTCCCGTTTCAAATGTGTATTCTCACAAGGTCATGAACCGAAAGTGTAAGTAGAAATAAAGTAAATAAAGGAATCCCTGCATCCTTTTCTTCAGTGACTGACACTCTATTGCTGTTGCAGGGCATCTTACAATAAACGTTTGAAGCATTTGTGATAAAGAACAAAAATCAAAAAACTCAGACTGACTTTGTGAAAGATATTTTGTCAGCGAGCACTAAATGTGTACTCAAGATCGAACAGAAGTGACACACTCTTCTGTCTCACACCACATCCACCAATGACTACATACACATGAATATGAGGGCCAATAGGAAACCTGGAGAAAGGGGATGGATAAGAGAAAGTAGTTTTTAGACTTGTCAGTTTTGCTGGGCATTGAGGTCTGAAAGGTATAATGGGCTGTTAAAGGCAATAAAGAGTTATACGTGGGACTAGATACCCCACCGTGTAAAAAACAGAAAAGTCAACTAGAAGCCACATTGGCCTTGGGGAGAGAGGAATCCCCTTCATAGAGAGCTATGATGGCTTGTGGTGAATTCCAGAGTTCCCTGGAAGCCACAAAACCAATCCACCTGCTTTTAACGAAGACCATCAGCATCAGGACTTAGAGGGTGAGGACCATGTACGAGATAGGCAAGACAGCCCAAGTGACAGCAGAGATGAAAAATACAAAATTGCACTTCTTGGCATAAGCGCAATCTGATGGGCACAGTCTGGACAGAAAAGACTGGCTGAAGAGGAATGCTGCTGCATTCTAGACACAAGGAAGAGAATACCACTAATACTCAGGGAGCAGCTCTGATGCCAACAGCAGCAGCCAACAGAGCTCTGATCGGATGAGAAGCACACAGTCCGAGAATCATCACAGCGACCTTCAGCACAAAGAAAAAGAGAGCCAACCTGAATGTTATCCAGTGCTATACACCTACACATGACATCAAAGAACAGGAAAAAGAACAGTTTTACAACATACTCCAGTCCATCCCAGAGAAATGCCTTGAGAGAGACATCACTATACTGAAGGGAGACCTCAGTGCCAAGTCTGGAAGTGATAACACTGGGTACGAAGAAGTCATGGGCAACCATGGCCTTGGCAAAATGAATGAGAATGGTGAAAGGCTTTCGGATCTCTGTGCTGTAAACAGTATGGTGATAGGTGGTAGTGTATTCCCACACAAAAGAATACATAAGGCAATGTGGGTATCACTGGAACATTCAACAGAGAATCAGATCGACCATGTCTGCATTGTCAAGAAGTTCCAGAGGTCGCTGCAGGACCTGAGAGTTATGAAAGGAACAGACATGGCATCAGACCATCACCTTGTTGCGGCCAGGCTAAAGCTGAAGAAAACATGGATGCAAGTGACAAACCAACGCCAGCGATATAACACCACCCTCCCCAAAGATGCACAGAAACGGAGTGAATACTCAGTCACCTTCAGTAACAAGTTTCAAGTCCTGAAAGAAGTAGAGGATGGCAGAGACCCAGTAAAAAGTCAGCGGGAGAAGATCAAGGAAACAACTACATAAACTTACCAGGAAGTGCTGGGTCCCAAGAAACAACTAAAAAACAATGAATATCCACTGAGACTCTCCGCAAAATCTAAGACATAAACGATAAGAAAGCTGCAGTCAACACCAGTCGAGCATGAGCAAAAAAAGTGAAAGCCCAAGGCTAGTACACCAAAACTAGTAAGAAAACAAATGGAAGTTTAGGAGCAGACAAGTGAAGATTTGTCAATGGTCTTGTCATAGAAGCCCAGGAAGCAGCAAACTATGAAAATTTGAAGGACCTCTATAACATAACAAGGAAACTACAGCAGATACTGGAAGCCAGAAAGACCAGTTAAAGACAAAGCTGGAAAGACAATCATGGGTAACAAAGGCCAACAATGAAGATGGGTGAAGCACTTTGAAGAACTCCTGAATCAGCCGTGCAGCAGTCTGCACCAGATGTACAGCCAGGTGACAAAGGCTTACTAGTCTACAGCAGCAGACCAACCAAGGAAGAAATACAGCAAGCCATTAAAGATTTGAGAAATGGGAAGGCAGCAGTACCTGACAACATTATACCTGACAGTATTCTTTGGGATTCGATGAGGCTAGTTGCGGAGTGCACTAGAACGTGTTCCCCGTGTTAACTCCCATGGCCATGCCCCCTATTGCACCACATTCATGAGTTTTTTGTTGTCAGTCAAGTTTTATTTGTGGTCTGATCCAGTATTGTAGCATGCACCATGATAGTAGAGTTAAAGTCATTAAAACAATCCTCCCACCCTCCCCATGTGAAATTCAGTTGCTCTTTTAATTTTGGTTCTAATTTCTGTGTATTGATCCTTATTTTTCCCACTCTCCTGACCAACATGTCTGTCTATCCCCCCCAGTGCTGCTTTGTCCCATGTCTCTCACTACAGTAACTAGTCTTCTGAAAATACAAGGTTGGGGCATTTTTATTCTTGTTTGTGACTCATCAATAAAGAGTGCTTCTGCTCTTTTTCTCTTTTATACTCCTTGCATCTCTAGCAACATTTAATAGAGCACTCAACAAGAAGCTCACAGCTGTTTATCAACTGTAGTGAAATTGAGCCTCGTTGAAAAGTGATAGATTTTCACATGCAAATTAGTTTGATTCATTTTAACTAAATTGGATCCTTAAATTGAGCCTGGTCATCTAGTCCTCTAGATCTCTGTAAGTACTCAGTCAAGGGTGGATTATACTTAAAACATGTTATTGTGCAGTAATGTCATGTACCTATTCAACCAAGGACAATAATTGTAGAATCTGAGGTTTAGTTAAGCATTGGTTCAAATAAAATGTTCATCTCCAAGTACTTAACTAGTTAGAGATTTTGATGAAGTTATGTATGAATTTTATGGAATAATTGGTTACTGAGGGAACACCTAATATTTGTGATGGAGCTTTGAATGGGTATGGTGCTTTCACTCTCATGTTTGCTTGAACAGGGAATATTTCTGCTTCTGATTACATTGTCTTTACTTATGCATCTTAAAGTTATGAGTTCTGTTTTTCTTGTCCTACCTTTTCACTTCTAGTCTTCCACACTAGGAGGTCCTCTGCTGTTTTCCTCAGTTAAAACTACCACAATAAATTATCGTGGTATTATTTTCATCCCTCCAACTTCCCAAGCATCCTAGTCATTCTCTCATAGTGGATAGAGAGCTACTATCCCTTCCTTAGGTATAGTACATAAGGGGGTACTGGCAACATACCATGTTTTGGAATTGATAGAATGGCCAGACTTTTTATCTGTGTCACTGAGAGTGAGGCCTACAGACCCTTTTTATGTAAAGTTGTGCTGTTACGTGAATGCCGAGAACCTTCATCCTGTGAATTTGTTCAGTGTGTGTAGCACATGTGCAATAGTTGAGTAAGTCTTACTAGTGAAGCCAGTGGGATTATTTTAGGATGCCTTTGGTTTGACATGGGACGATATGGAAACAGAGGACAGCTTACCCAGACAGGATAGGTGTATTGCATGCATTCAGGTGGTTAGAGGGTAGAGATCCAGGCACTATTAGGAGGATGGAGATAAGGTTCTTTTAGAAAGTTCATGAGGACATTTGTTGCAAGGGCCTGGAAATTTGGGCCAGATGTAGGAAGCTGTTTGCATGGTGCAAACTGCGAAAATTGCAGTTTGCGCCATGCAAACGGCCTAACGCGATGCACATTCACAAATTGTGAGTCGGTACCGACTCGCAATTTGTGAATGCGACTCGCAAATAGGAAGGGGTGTTCCCTTCCTATTTACGACTCGCATCGCAGTTCAGAATTGCTTTGTGACCGTGAATGCGGTCGCAAAGCAACTCGCAGTTACCACCAGTGTCACACTGGTGGTAACTCATTCGCAAAAGGGAAGGGGTCCACATGGGACCCCTTCCCCTTTGTGAATGTTGCCCACAATGTTTTTTCAGAGCAGGCAGTGGTCCAATGGACCACTGCCTACACTGAAAAAACGAAACCAAATGGTTTCGGTATTTTTTTCATTTTGCAACTCGTTTTCATTTAAGGAAAACGGGCCGCAAAATGGAAAAAAAAAAACTGCTTTATTTAAAAAGCAGTCACAGACATGGAGGTCTGCTGACTTCAGCAGGCCACCATCCCTGTGAGTGCAGGGACTCGCTATGGGGTTGCAAAATGCGACCCACCTCATTAATATTGATGAGGTGGGTCTTTGCGACCCCATAGCGAGTCGCAGACGGTGTCTGAGACACCGTTCTGCATCCAAGTCGCAATCTCGGAGTTTGCTACATGTGGCCCTTAGTTCTTCCTGAGCACTGCCATTTAGTTTATAGTAGGGTTGAGAGGTGGGGAAACAGTTTCTGTGGTGTGAAATGAGAAAGTTGCTAAGTGAGGCCTGGAACTTAGCTTACTCCAGTATTGGAACTTTCATAGATTCATATGCTTGAATTCTTCCCCATCGTTGAGATGGGCGTCCCCGGTGCTATACAAAAGCATGCTCTAATGCATAAATACATTACAGGCACTAGGCCTTTAAATTAGCAACATATCATAGTCATTTTGTAAAAATTTACCAAATTCCAGAATCCACCAATCAGGGTACATCATCCTCTAGAACACTCCTGTGAGGAGCTGCATTCCCTCGGATTGTCCACCACACGTCGTGCTACTGAGTCTCCTCTGAGCTCTGCTCAGTTCTTTCTCAGAAATCCTGTTCGGAGGTGTTTTTTAATCTCAACTACTCTTTTTCTTTGCAAAACTTCAACTTTTATTCAAGTAGGTGCTTCAAACTGACCAGTATGTCAGGGACCCCTAAAAATGGGCTATCCAGACCTTGTGTTACCTATTTGAAGTAGAGGCTTCATATTGATGGCCCACATGACAACTGCATATACTGTCTCTACCCAAACAATAAGACCAGAGACTGCAAGGTATGTCGAACATTTTCAACAATAACCTTAAAAGATAGAGAGGGCCGTCTTCTCCTATGGCTACAGAAGTTAAAGACCAGAAGCAACCCTGTTTCTGATGATGATAGTGCCTCCTCTTCTGTGTCAGTCAGTAAAACTCTTGTGAAGAGACAAAGGGAGGATAACACCAATGAAACTCCAAAAAAGGCACTTAAAAAATCATCTGAGGGCTCCTCTAAATCTCACAGCCCTTCTAAGAAACATTCTGCCAAGTTGGGAAAGACAAAGACAGATTACGTATCAAAATCTAAGAAGGAATGTCATTCTGAGCCCCTAACATCACCTCTGCAGGTCAAGCGAAAGTAAAAAAAAAGTCATCTGCGCTGTTGACGACAATGTCGTTGATGATATTACCGACGACAGCTCAGGCATCAATGACAGCGTCTATTGTCATCACCATTTTGCTGTCGACAGAAGCATCCACAGAGTCCTCATCGACGGTCACCTGTGTCTCCCATCAGCCTACAGTAGAATCCCCCCAGAGGATATAGGGGGTTTCAGTGACAGCTTACCTCAGACGCAATCGACACCAGGTCTTCCCATACTTGGAGGACGGGCTGGTAAAAGCACCCAATATCCAGGCAGCACACCAATTGTAGGAAGCTGGCTTTGTATATACTATATCAAAATGAGATATAGGGGGTCATTATGAACACGGTGGTGTTTACCGCCATGTTCATGCTGGCGGTCATTTCACCGACTGCCAGCCCCCTCGAGACCCCGCTGGCCAAATAAACAACATTCTGCTGGGCCGGCGGGCGGAAAAAGAAATTCTGCCCGCCGGCCCAGCAGAATGCAGGGCCGGGCCATTGCCGCTGTGTGGCGGGTGCAGCAGCACCTGTCGCACAGATCATTGCCCGTAAATAGGGCAGTGACCTGCACGAAGGGGCACTGCACGAGGGCCCCAAATCACCCCAAGACACCCATTCCGCCAGTCTTTTCCTGGCTGTGTAAACCACCAGGAAAAGGCTGGTGGAATGGGTATCATTATCCGGAGGGCAGCACTGCTTGCAGCGCTGCCCTGGCGGATAGGAAAACACGCCACAGCCAGGCTTACCGCTGGCAGTGGTGGTGTTTTCTGCTGTGGGGTTTAGGCTGCATCATTATATGGCGGTCTGGACCGCCATGCCGGTGGCGGTAATTACCGCCATGTTCATAATGACCCCCATAGTGTCACAGAATCCAGGGATTCCCCAGAGGCTTAACAGAGGCTAAAGTAGATAATACTAAGGCTCTCTTTTGTGGTAGTGTGGTCGAGCAGTTAGGTAGTGCAAAACATTTGTTGTACACACACAGAAAATAGAAGAAGCACACACTCAATGACTTAACTCCGGACCAATGGTTTTTACATTGCAAAAATATATTTTCTTAATTTATTTTTAGAACAACAAGATTCAAGTTGCAGGGAAGTACTTCAAAAGATTTGTATTTCACACATATATCAACAGTACTTTGAAATCCATAAGTCATACAGTTTTTGAAATATTGGCAATAATCTGTTTTAAAAATGGACACACTGCAATTTTCAGAAACAGTTCCTGGGGGGAAGAAAAGTTAGTTCGATTTGCAGGTAAGTATTCGGCTTACAGTTTCAGTCTTCCGGTTTTAGGAAGTCCACCTGTTGGGGTTCAAGTTAACCCCAAACACCCACCCCCAGCAACACGGGTCCGGCAGGGTGCAGAGGTCAAAGTTGAGCAAACTTAACGTGGGCTCCAATGGAGATAGGGGGTACTCGGAATTAGGCTTGCCTGCAGGTAAGTACCTGCGGCTCGGAGTGCAGACCAGGAGGGATTAGAGGAGCACTGGGGGGCCACAAGTAGACACCAAATACACACCCTCAGCGGCACAGGGGCGGCCGGGTGCAGGGTGCAAACAGGACGTTGGGCTCCCAATGCTGGTCTATAAAGGGACCCCAGGGGTCACTCAGAGCCTGCAGGCAAGGTCCAGGGGGTCATCTCAAGCAGACCACAGACTGGACAGGGAGGAGGGCCGTCTGCTGAACATTTCTGCACTGGAGGTCGGGTTCTCCAAGGCCTGGGGCCTGCGGGTGCAGTGTGGCTTTAGGCATCGGATAGCTTCGTTTGGAAATTCGCAGTCAGGGTAGGTCCTCGGGATTCACTCTGCAAGCGTCGTCATGGAGGGTTGGAGAGGTCAACCCAGGGTGGGCAATTGCTCGGAATTGCCTGGGGATCCTCTCTAGATGGTTGGGCCACCTGGACACGGGCCGTGGGTGTCAGGTGCAGAGTGGTTAGGACTCACATATTCAGAGTGAGGTGGAAGTCCTAAGTAGTTGGTTTCTTATTGGACAGGGCTGCTGTCCAGGGCAGTTCTTGGTCCTTTTGGGTGCAGGGCAGTCCTCTGGAGCTTGGCAGAGATCACTGATCCCGCTGGATGCGTTGCTGTTCTTTTGCAGATTCTTTGAAGCAGGAGACAGGCCGGTAGGGCTGGGGCCAAATCAGTTGTTGTCTTCCTTCTTCTCTGCTGGGGGTTTCAGCGGTCCTTCTTCTTCTTGTCAAGTCGTCAAGAATCTGACGACTTGGGTTCAGGGAGGCCCTTAAATCCTAGATTTAGGGGCATTTTAGTGGTCAGAGGGCAGTAACCAATGGCTTCTGTCTCTGAGGGTGGCTACACCCACCTTGGGCCCTCTCCCTTTGGGGAGGGAGGCACAGACCTACTTCTAATGGTCCCTGTCCTCCAAACCAAGATGGAGGATTCTTCAGGGAGGGCATCACCTCAGCTCTGGACACCTTAGGGGTGGTTTTAGCTGAGATGGTCACTCCTCATTGTTTTCCTTCATTTCCCTGCTAGAGTGCTCTGGGGCACTGTGATCCGAGGCTTGAGCCTTTGAGGCTCACCACCAGGTGTTATACTTCCTGTAGAGGGGAGGTGTAAAGAATTTCCACCCAGGACAGGCTTTGTTTCTGACCACAGAGGTCACAAAGGCTTTCACCCCATGTGGTCAGAAACTTGTCTGAAAGTGGCAGGCTGGCACAGACTGGTCAGTCCTACACTGGCAGTTTGGTTAACATACTAACATGCCCTCTGTGTGCATTTTTCAATAAATCCCACACTGGCATCAGTGTGGGTTTATTGTGCAGAGAAGTTTGATATCAAACTTCCCAGTATTCAGTGAAGCCCATTAGGGAACTGTGGAGTTTGTAATAACAAACTCTCAGACCATATACTCAATATGGCTACACTGCACTTACAATGTATAAGAATGGACTTATACCCTCACCTGTCGTATAGTGCACCCTGCCTTAGGGCTGTAAGGCCTGCTAGAGGAGTGACTTACCAATGCCACAGGCAATGGTTTGTGTGCTTGGCACCTTGAGAGGGGTACCATGTTGGCTTTGCCTTTTTCTCTCCACCAGCACACACAGGCTGCATAGGCAGTGTACATGTGCTTGGTGAGGGGTTCCCTATGGTGGTATAATACATGCTGCAGCCCTTGGGGACCTTCCCTGTCCACAGGGCCCTTGGTACAATGGGTACCTTTTACAAGGGACTTAACTGTGTATCAGGGTTGTGCCAATTGTGGAAACAAAGGTACAGATTTTGGGAAAGAACACTGGTGCTGGGCCCTGATTAGTAGGGTTCCAGCACACTCTCAAACAAAGTTGGCATCAACACTTAGTCAAAAAGTAGGGGGGTAACCATGCCAACAGTGGCACTTTCCTACACAACCCGCCCCTGCAAACGAAAAAGGATGAGACTAACCTTTCCCAAGAGAGTCTTCATTATCTAAGCGGAAGAACCTGGAAAGGCCATCTGCATTGACATAGGCAGCCCCAGGTCTGTGTTTCACTACAAAATCCATTCCCTGTAGGGATATGGCCCACCTCAAAAGTTTAGGGTTCTCCCCTTTCATTTGCATTAGCCATGTGAGAGGTCTGTGGTCGGTTTGATCACTAAAGTGAGTACTAAACAAGTATGGTCTCAGCTTTTTCAGGGACCAAACCACAGCAAAGGCCTCCCTCTCAGTGGCACTCCAACGCTGCTCCCTGGGGAGTAACCTCCTGCTAATGAAAGCAACAGTCTGGTCATGGCCATCATCATTGGTTTGGAACAGGACTGTTCCTATCCCGTGTTCAGAGGCATCTGTCTGCACAATGAACTGCCCAGAATAATCTGGAGCTTTAAGAACTGGTGCTGAGCACATTGCTTCTTTCAGGGTTTCAAAGGCGTTTTGGCAGTCAAGAGTCTGAGTCAAGAGTCCAGTTTACCTTTTTTGGCATCTTCTTTGAGGTCAGTCAAGCAAAAGGAATGCCCTGACTTGAGTCTGGGTTTTTGGAGCCTCCTAGTCCAGAATTATCTAGATCTTGGGTTGTAAAGGTTGCGCTTGACCTCCATCTACAAGGTGGCCCACATATACAACTGTGCCCTGCCCTATTTGGCACTTAGATTCTTTAATAGAGAGGCCTGGTGATTGCAAAGCCTGCAAAATCTTCCCCGGGTGGATCAGGTGATCCTGCCAGCTGGAACTAAAGACAGCAATATCATCTAGATATGCTGCACTAAAGGACTCCAAGCCATCAAGGACTTGATTCACCAACCTTTGAAATGTGGCAGGGGCATTCTTTGAGCCAAAGGGCATAACAGTAAAACGATAATGCCCATCTGGTATAGAGAATGCTGTTTTTTCTTTTGCTCCAGGTGCCATCTTAATTTGCCAGTGCCCTGCATTTAAGTCATAAGTACTTAGAAATTTGGCTGCACCCAATTTGTCAATTAATTCATCTGCCCTGGGTATGGGATGAGCATCTTTCTTGATAACAGAGTTGAGCCCTCTGTAGTCCACACAGAACCTCATTTCTCTCTTGCCTTCTTTGGTATGGTTTGGGGGCCAAGACTACTGGGCTAGCCCAGGGACTGTCAGAGTGCTCTATGACCCCTAACTCCAGCATCTTGTGGACTTCCACTTTGATGCTCTCTTTGACTTGGTTAGATTGTCTATATATTTTGTTTTTGACAGATAAACTGTGTCCTGTGCCTGTCCAGGGGTCAAGGAGAAGAGCTCAGCATATTGCTGTAGGACCTGCCTGCAGTCAGCTTGCTGTTGGGCAGAGAGGGTGTTTGAATAGACAACTGCATCTACTGACCCATCCAAGGAGAGGTTCACTCTCTGCTTCCTGATCCTTATCAGTAACCATCAGCATGGTTATGTCTGCCCTATCATTATAAAGTTTCAGGTGGTTAACATGGATCACCCTCTTGGATGTCCTGCTAGTGCCCAGGTCCACTAAGTAAATGACCGGACTCTTCTTTTCTAGGATTGGGTAAGGGCTAGGCCATCTGTCCTGAGCCACAGGCTCCAGACCCCAGACTTTCTGCCCTGGCTTGAATTCTACCAGTGCAGCCTTTTGGTTATACCACAACTTCTGGAGTTGTTGGCTAGCCTCAAGGTTTTTGGATACCTTTTCCACGTATTCAGCCATCCTAAAGCAGAGGCCAAGCACATAGTCCACAACAACTTGTTTAGGCTCATGGAGAGGTCTCCCCCAGCCTTCTTTAACAAGTGCCAGTGGTCCCCTTAAAGGATGGCCAAACAGAAGCTCAAAAGGAGAAACCCTACTCCCTTCTGTGGCACTGCGCAGTAGGCAAAAAGCAGGCATGGCAGGAGGACATCCCATCTCCTTTTGAGTTTTCCAGGGAGCCCCATGATCATGCCCTTCAATGTCTCGTTGAATCTCTCAACAAGTCCATTGGTTTGTGGATGGTATGGTGTAGTGAATTTGTAAGTCACTCCACACTCATTCCACATGTGTTTCAGGTAAGCTGACGTGAACTTTGTACCTCTGTCAGAAACCACCACCTTAGGAAAACACACTCTGGTAAAAATACCAATTAGGGCCTTGGATACTGCAGGGGCTGTAGTAGACCTAAGGGAAATTGCTTCAGGGTATCTCGTAGCATGATCCACTACTACCAGTATGTACTGGTTCCCTGAGGCCGTAGGTAGTTCAAGTGGACCCACAATGTCCACACCAACCCTTCCAAATGATACCCCCACCACTGGAAGTGAAATGAGGGGGCCTTTGGGTGGCAACCTGTCTTGCCACTGGCTTGACAAGTGACACAGGAGCTACAAAACACATTCACTTTCTGAGACATCTAGGGCCAATAAAAGTGGTTTACAAGTCTGCTTCACGTTTTGGGTTTGTCCCAAATGCCCAGCTAGAGGGATGTCATGGGCCAAAGTGCGGATACACTCTCTAAACTCCTGAGGCACTACCACTCTCCTAGTGGCACCAGGTTTGGGGTCTCTGGCCTTAGTGTAAAGGAGTCCATCCTCTCAATAGACCCTGTGGGAGCCACTGACATCTCCCTTCTCCTGTACAGCAGCTTGCTGCCTCAGGCCTTCAAGAATGGGACAAGTCTTTTATCCCTGGCACAACTGTTCCCTTGGGGGTCCCCCTGGACCCAAGAGCACTACCTGGTAAGGCTCCAGCTCTATGGACTCAGTTCCCTCAGGGGATAAGACATCTTCCTGAGAAGAGAGGTCTTGTTTCATGTGCTGTTCAGAGGTTGATCTCCCAGTCCTCTTACCTTTTCTCTTGGAACGTTGGGCCATTATTCCAGGCTCCAACACTTCTTTTTCACCCTGTGCTCTGCTCTGTGCTCTGGTTTTCACACACACCAGTTCAGGGATTCCCAGCATGGCTGCATGGGTTTTGAGCTCTACCTCAGTCCATGCTGAGGAATCCAGATCATTCCTCAGCAAGCATTCTACTGGAATTGCAGAAGAGACCACTACCTGTTTCAGGCCAGTAACCCTTCCCCATTCTAAATTCACCATAGCCATGGGGTGGACTTTAGTCGCATTGTCAGCATTGGTAACTGGATATGTTTGTTCGGCCAAAAACTGTCCTGGGGAAACCAGTTTCTCTGTCACCATGTTGACACTGGCACCTGTATCCGTCAGGGCTTCTACCTTTGTCCCATTGATTAAGAGTTGCTGCCTATATTTTTGCATGTTAGGCGACCAGGCAGCCAGTGTCGCTATATCCACCCCACCCTCAGAGACTAGAGTAGCTTTAGTGTGAACCCTGATTTGCTCTGGGCACACTGGCTATTCCAGTACTAACTGGAGTAATGCTAGTGGGATTCTTCTTGGGACAGGCCATGTCTCCAATTTGGTGTCCATGCTGTCTACAGTTGTGACACCAGGCCTTCTTGGGATCAAAGTTTTTACCCTTGTACCCATTTGTGAACTGTGAAGAGGCTCAGGGCCCACCCTCCTGAGCAGGTTTTTGGGGCCCTTGTGAAGACTCTTTGTTTTTATCCTTAGGTGTCTCACCACTCTTTCACTAGGGAGGCTTTGTGACCCCTTTCTTTTGGTCACCCCCTGTGGAAGTCTTGGTCACCCTAGTTTTGACCCAATGGTCTGCCTTCTTTTCCAATTCATGGGGAGAAATTGGACCTACATCTACTAGATGTTAATGCAACTTGTCATTGAAGCAGTTACTTAACAGGTGTCCCTTCATAAACAAGTTATAAAGCCCATCATAGTCATGCACTCCACTTCCAGTTATCCAGTCATCTAGTGGTTTCACTGAGTAGTCAAAAAAATCAACCCAGGACTGGCTTGAGGTTTTGTGAGCCCCCCTGAACCGTATTCTATACTCCTCAGTTGAGAATCCAAAGCCCTCAATCAGGGTAGCCTTCATGTGGTCATAGCATTCTCCATCTTTACCAGAGAGTGTGAGGAGTCTATCCCTACACTTACCAGTGAACAGTTCCCAAAGGAGAGCTCCCCAGTGAGATCTGTTTGACTTTCTGGTTGCATAAGCCCTTTCAAAAGCTGTGAACCAGTTGGTGATATCATCACCTTCTTCATATTTTGAGACAATCCCTTTGGGGATTTTTAGTATATCAGCGTTCTCTCTGACCTTATTTATATTGCTGCCACCATTAATGGGTGTTAAACCCATTTCTGCTCTCTCTCCTTTTCTACAGCAAGGAGTTGTTGCTCCAAAGCTAACCTTTTGGCCATACTTTCTAAAAGGATGTCCTCTTCATTGAGACTATCCCCAATGTTCCCAGAGGAGCTGAACTCCACTTTGGAAGATCCAGATCCAGTTAGTACTATCCTTGGAGACAGGGGTCTTGGGTCCCTGGTCTCCCTAGTTAGGTGAGGAGGGGGAGGTCTGTCTCCTCATCTCTAACATCTTCCCTGCCTGAGTGGAGTTCTTCATGCTCAGCAGGTGGTCCCTGGTGTACTCTGCCAAGAGCTCCTGGAGCTTCACCTTAGTAGGGTTGGAACCTTTTAAAATCTTTTTCAGCTTACAGAGGGACCCTAGATGGAGGTAAGGGGCGAGGTTGAGTTCCACAGCCATTTCCTCCGAGCGGCTCATTATGTTACTAAAAGTTGGGATTACTTTTTAGAAACTCAAAACTACTTCTAGTAACTAAATCCTAACTTGAAATTAACTTTTAAATCTAAAAAGACATGCTAAAGAGACTTAACCAAGGCCCAAGCAGGACTTTTAAAAAAAATAGAAAAATATGCCAAATTCAAAAATCAGTATTCTAAAGTCAATTTTGGAATTTAGTTGTGGGATCAGATATTGCAAAGTCGTAGACCCCACCGCTGATCCACCAATGTAGGAAGGTGGCTCTGTATATACTATATCAAAATGAGATATAGGCCCTCATTACGACCCTGGCGGTCGGTGATAAATTGGCGGTAATACCGCCAACAGGCTGGCAGTAACTACCCCCAAATTATGACCCTGGCGGTTAGATCTCCGAAAGACAGCCAATGAACCACACCGATCGCCAGGGCGGAAACAACAGTCACCACAGTGGTAGCCGCCTACAGCCAGACGGAAGCAAAGTTCCACCCACCATATCATGACAACACAATCCACCCCCTTTTCCGGGCCGGTACCAACGCCATCAAAAGCCTGGCGGAAACACATTACAGAAGTGAAAGGACTCACCATTGGAGACACATGGAAGAACCACGCCGCCTTGGAACCAGAACTGCAAATATTCCCCATGATCTTCTACGACGTGCTCCACCACAAACACCAACGCCTGCGAAGACGATGACAGTGAGTACAGCCGCCTAGCACACAAGAGAAGGGGGAGGAAAAAGAGAGTGACACACACACGCACAACACACACCCCATACACACACACCATACACACAACCAGCTGCAAAAGAAAACAATTTATCCCCGTAAATTGGCTGAATAATGCAAGGACAAAAGGAATTGACTAAAGTGATTGTAATAAGATCAACACAAAAAAAAAATAATACCATTTGCCAATGCAACAGATATGTACAAATGTACAAAAAAGGGACACTGCCCAGTCCTCAGTTCACAGGGGCCACATGGTCACAGGGCAAAGTCCAAGGCCCCACTCGTTACCTGCACCAATACGGAGACAAGACTGCAGGGGCATCAGTTGGCAAATAGGCAGGCACCTCGGGGGCACCTCAGCCAGATGCGGAAACAAGACCACTGGTTCTGGAGGGGGCAACATGCCCTGTGTTTGGTCCTGGGGATTGCAAGGCCACATTCTCTCGAGTGGGTGAATACCCCACTGTTTCTGGAGGGGGCAACATGCCCTGTACTTGGTCCTGGGGATAGCAAGGCCACAGTCTCCCGAGTGGGTGAATACCCCACTGGTTCTGGAGGGGGCAACATGCCCTGTGCTTGGTCCTGGGGAGTGCAAGGCCACAGTCTCTCGAGTGGGTGAATACCCCACTGGTTCTGGAGGGAACAGGCCGCACAGCAGCCCATGGAGGCTGGATCACATGGCGTCCGCCGCAGTGACGGCTGCACTGTGGTGGTAATGGTAGTGGGAGGCACCTTCCCAGACTCTGCACCCTCCGATGACTGCACTGTGGTGGTGGTGGTAGTGGAAGGCTCCTGCTCAGCCCCTGAACCTGCGATGGCTGCACTGTGGTGGTGGTGGTAATGGGAGGCTGCTGCTCAGCCCCAGCACCCTCCGATGGGTGCACTATGGTGGTGGTGGTAGTGGGCGGCTGCTGCTCAGCCCCTGCACCCTGCGATGGCTGCACTGTGGTGGTGGTGGTAGTGGGAGGCTCCTCCTCAGCCCCTGCACCCTCCGATGGCTACACTGTGTTGGTGGTGGTAATGAGAGGCTCCTGCTTAGCCCCTCCACCCTCCGATGGCTGCACTCTGGTGGTGGTCATAGTAGGAGGCTCCTGCTCAGGCGCTGCACTCACTGATGGCTGCACAACCACAGCTGGCGGCGTGGGCTCTGTGACAGCTGCTGGTGCAGGCTGTTGTGAGGCGGATGGCTGTTGGGTATCTGTGCTTGTATTTGTGTACTTTAGGAGGTGGGGGACAGACACAGTGGGAGAGGATGCAGGGGATGTGTACATGGATGTTGTGGAGGTGTCTGCGAGTGAGGTGTGTGTTCTGCTTGGTGTGGTGATGATGCAGTTAGTGGATGATAATGTAGTGCATGCAGGTGTGAATGTGGACGTAACTGGGTGGGGGTGGAGGGGGAGACATTGAAAATAGTGGATGTTGTTGTGTCTGCAACTGGATGGTGTTTGTGGGAGTGCCTGTGGGATGAAGTGTGGTGCTTGTGTTTGCCTGTGACCCTCATGGGTGTTGTCCTGTGTGCATGCTCGTCTGGCTGTGTACTTTGGATGGGTTGCAGTTGAGGAGAATGGGACTGGGAAGGGAAACAGGGACAATGGCTGCCATTAGAGAGGAGGCCAGAGCCTGGATCGATCTCTGTTGGTCTGCCGATCCAGTGTGAATGCCCTCCAGGAATGCATAGGATTATTGCATCTGGGCTGCCAGCCCCCGGATGGCATTCACATTGGTTGTTTGTTCTACAGAGGTGGATCTCAGGAGGTCAATAGCCTTCTCACTCAGGGCAGCAGGGCTGACTGAGGCAGGACTTGAGGTGCCTGGGGCGAAGGAGATGCCCACCCTACTGGGTGAGCGGGCACGGCCAACTCGCTACGGGGCTGCTGGGAGGGCGGAGCTAGTACTGTGGTGATGGCTGTACCTGTTGCTGGGGTGGTCACAGAGGTGTCCACCACCACCAGGGAGCTTCCATCAGAGGAGGTATCTGAGTCAGTATTGTCCCCTCCAGTCTCCTCCCTGGGGCTCTCTTCACCCTCCGTCCCACTGGTGCCCTCAGCGTCAGTGGACTCTGCCTCCAGGGTCCCGTGGGAATCAGCTCCCTCCGTCGCTAGTCCCTCTGCTCCTCTGCCAGATGATGCTAATGCACAAAAGGACAGGATGACAAAACAAGAAAGGGGGGGGGAGAGAGACAAAGGATACACTAGGTCAGTGGCTGCACCAACACCACTGTTGGCGTACACAGCACACTCACACACAGGGTACAGGCCTAAGCACTATGCATTGCACTACAAGTGATATTGCTAGCCACCAAGGCATGAGGAGGAGTACAAACCGCCAACTGCAGCACACCTGGGACCCACGCAGCCCTGGCCAGTAGTGGATGCCAACAAGCTAGGTAGACAGTATTTTCCCTTCAGAACCATAGCCACCAGAGGACCTACGGTGCTATGTCTAGCCTGGCCTAGGGGCACCCACTGACACACGACCACCTCCCGGATACCACCCCACCAGGCGTAAGTTGTAATGATAGCCACTGTACTCACCCCCTTGTGGCTGCTGTGTTGCCCTCAAGCGCCCATCCATCTCTGGATAGGCCACCGCCAATGTGCAGGCCATCAGGGGGGTCAGGGTCCGACGGGCACCCCTTCCTCGTTGGGAGGCAGTCCCCAGCTGGGCCTCTGCGGTTTTCTGTGCCCAGCATCTCAGGTCCTCCCACCATTTACGACATTGGGTGCTCCGCCTGCCATAGACCCCCCAGGGTCCGCACCTCCTTGGCAATGGCACACCACATACCCTTCTTTTGATGGGCACTGACCTGCAGAGGCAATACAGACAGGAGAACACCATTAGACAAACAGTACAGCCAGTTACACAAATGGCCAATCATATATGTTTAAAGCACTATTGACACACACATAGCCCAGCACTCATTGTGTACTCAGCCTGGAGGACGTCCCTCCCCCCTTACAAGTTGGCTTCACACACATCTCCATACATGCATGATGCCCACAGTGTACTCACCTGTTGGTCTGGAGGCCCATACAGCAGTCCGTACTGGGGTAGGATCCCATACACCAGTCTCTCCAACTCCTCCGAAGTGAAGGTTGGGGCCCTTTCCCTGGCCACAAAGGACAGGGGGGCGGCATTTCAGGGGGGCTGGCCTATGGAATAATGCTGCATCACAGGAGAAATAGGCACATACTGGACATATCACACTGACCCATTTCATGTATACAGATTGCAAACTACTGTTGTGGCTCCATTGTTCAGTTTGTGACAGGCTCCTCACTCCTTTTGTCCCTTAGATTCCTACTGCTGCGGATGAATAGGAGATGGAGACATACCCCCGTGTACAGACCCCTTGTGGACTTGGCTACACTGGAGGACAGGCACATAATACTCACCTATAGACTGGACAGGGCCACAATCACAGAGCTAGGTGCCGAATTGGACCCTGCCCAATTATCTGCTATCCGTCACCCCACTGGGATCCCCCCTCTTGTGCAAGTTCTGTCAGTGCTCCATTACCTGCCAACTGGTTCTTTCCAAGTGACAGTGGGCTTAGCAGCAAGAATGTCACAGCCAAGGTTCTCAATAGTGCTGAAGAGTATTGTCTGCCCTAATAAAACACATGAGCAGCTACATTGCATTCCCCCAGGTTGAGGATATGGCCACTGTGAAGGCCGAGTTTTATGCAATGGGACATATCCCCAATATAATTGGTGCGATTGACGGAACACATATTACATTTGTACCCCCCGCCAGACTGAACAGGTGTTCAGGAATCGTAAGGGTTTCCACTCTCTGAATGTGCAGATGTTG
This sequence comes from Pleurodeles waltl, assembly GCF_031143425.1. Lineage (NCBI taxonomy): Eukaryota > Metazoa > Chordata > Amphibia > Caudata > Salamandridae > Pleurodeles > Pleurodeles waltl. Next base: position 227,434,151 of record NC_090451.1, read on the forward strand.
TGCTTGGCGGACCAGTACATCTCCAACGTCAGTGCTAAGTACCCTTGGTCGGTGCATGATGCCTTTGTCCTGAGGAATAGCAGCATCCCAAATGTGATGGCCCGACTACAGATGCACATGGTGTGGCTAATAGGTGAGCCCTGGTTCACACCCAGTATATGTTGGTTTATGGGTATGGTGTTGACCATATAGGATAGTGTGTGGCTAAATTTTGTCCCTCAATATTTGCAGGTGATTCTGGTTACCCAAACCTATCATGGCTGCTGACCCCTGTGAGGAATGCCAGGACAAGGACAGAAGAATGTTATAATGAGGCACATGGGCGAACCAGAAGGTTTATTGAGAGACCCTTTGACCTCCTGAATACCAGGTACCAGTGCCTCTATCTAACAGGTGGATCCCTGTGCTACTCACCCAAGAAGGTCTGCCAGATAGTAGTGGCATGCTGCATGTTCCACAACCTGGCCCTCAGACTCCATGTCCCTTTTCGACAGGAGGAGGAGACTGGAGATGCCCCTGTGGCAGCAGTTGACCCTGTGGACAGAGAGGATGAGGAGGCAGAGGGTGAGGACAACAGAACAACTGTAATCCATCAGTACTTCCAATGACACACAGGTGAGACAGTGTAACTTTACATTTCAATGACTTTGGTTGAATTCTGTGTGGCATTGGCATGCTGGTATTTCCCACTTCTATGCCCATTAACTGTTCCCTCTGGATATTCATTTTGCAGATGTTGGCGATATGACAAATACTTCTGGTGTGATCACAACAGCCAGATTCAGGTCATTCATGCTATGCTCATTACATGTACAGTTCTTTCTTTTGCACTGGTTGTACCTGTTTCACTCATTACATATTTAAAATACATGACATACTCAAAATCGATGTTTATCAAAGGGTGTTTATTGAAGTGCTAACATATAGGGGGAAAGTGCAATAGGATGAGGTGATGATGGACGAAAGTCCAGGGTATTGTTCTAGTCTGTTTGTAGCACAGGTGCATTGTCCAAGGGGACATAGGAAGGGGAGCAATAGCAGTTCAAGGTGGACAGGGTGACTGTGTGGGACACAAGGGAGACAATCAGGAGAGTCTCATTTCCTGGTGGGGGTCTTGGCAAGTGTCTCTGGCTTCTGTCTGGATCGAAGGGAACGTTTGCGGGGTGGTTCACCTTCTGCAGGGAGAGGGGTGCTGGTGGCCTGTGGGTCCTGTAGCGGGGCCTCCTGGCCACTAACGGCAGTGGAAGTGGAAGGCTGTTCAGATGACTGGTTAGTGGCAGGGGGCTGCTGGTGTGAGACTGCCTTCCTCATAATGTTGGCCTTGTCTACCAGCACCCCTGCTATTGAGATCAATGTGTTGTTGATGGCCTGCAAGTCCTCTCTGATCCCCTGGTACTGTCCCTCCTGCAACCGCCTCTTCTCCTGAATGTTGTCCAGGATGTGGCCCTTTGTGTCCTGGGAACGTTGAGTGCCTCCTGGAGAGTCTGTTCCCTGGGCCTGTCCTCCCACTGGCACACAGCAGTCCTCCCAGTGTCCCTGGTAGCCTGTCCTTCTGTCCCCTGAACCGTGAGCCCACTGCCACTGACCCCAGGTCCCTGATTGCCTTGGGTGCGAGGTGTAGTCTGGGGTCCCTGTACAGGTGGGTACACTGCTGATTGATGTGTCCTGGGGACAGAGGTTTGGGTACGCTGGGGGGGTGCTGCGGTGTTGTTTCCTGATGGGGGAGGCTCTGTGGTGGTCTATAACTGGGCTTGGGTAACCGGCTGTCCAATGGTCCCTAATGGGCCAGGTAGATCGTCCAGATCCTGAAGTCCAGAGTTACTTTCATCACTGTGGGCCTCATCTGTTGGGGGACTGGATAGTACTGGCACCTCCTCTCCGGTGACATTGTCTGGGGTACCTGTGGGGATGTAAATGATGTGTTATGGTTAATGTGTATGACATATTGTACATCCCTGGCTTCCCCTCTATGGTTGGTGTTGCCCTGGCAGCTTTTACTTGTGTATGTTGGTGTATAGTGGACTTGTTACTTCTCTCTGCTATGCATGCTTTAGTGAAGAGTGTCCATGAGGGCTGTGAGGGGTGTCCATGCATTGGTACAGCATGCAGGGCTTGGCGTTGGGATAGAAGAGATGTCATGCTGGAGTGTGTGGGATGGAGTGGAGTGATAAGAGTGAGGGTGAGAGTATGTGATGGCATGCAGGTATGGGGGCTGATAATTGTTGAAAGTTGACTTACCAGAGTCCAGTCCTCCTACGACTCCAGCCAGGCCCTCAGGATGCAGTATTGCCAAGACTTGCTCCTCCCATGCTGTGATTTGTGAGAGAGGAGGTGGGGATCCACCCCCAGTCCTCTGTATAGCAAGCTAGTGTCTTGCTGCTATGGAACATACCTTCCCCCGTAGGTCCTTCCACCTCTTCCTGATGTCGACCTTTGTTCTTGCGTGCTGTCGTACAGCGTTGACCCTGTCCACGATTCTCCACCATAGCTCTATTTTCCTTGCAATAAATATCTGCTGCACCTGTGCTCCAAATACCTGTGGCTCTACCCTGACAATTTCCTCCACCATGACCCTTAACTCCTCCTCTGTGAAATGGGGGTGTATTTGTGGTGCCATGGGTGTTATGTGAGGTGTGTTGGTGAGGGTGTTTTGGGTAATGTTTTGGGGTGTATGATGTGGAGTGCGTGAGGGGTGTATGGTGTGTGGCTCTAGTTGGCTAAGTGGTCTTGGTGTCAGTCTCCTGCCAATGAATTGTAATCGTAAAGGGTTGTGGATAATGTGGGAGTGTGTTTTATAGTGGTGTGGGTGTGGTGTGTTTATGGTTGTCAGGTGTGTGTTTGGTATTGGCCAATGTAGTGTTGTTTTGTATGTGGGTGTCCATTCTAAGCGCGGCAGTATGTACCACCAATGGTTTACCGCTGTTGAATGTCCGCCGTGGTGATTCATGGGTCATAATGTGGTGGGCGTTATTCTGTTGGTGTAACGGTGTGAGTTTTGAGACCGCCACTTTATCACTGACCTTTGGTCTGGCAAATTTGTGTATGTGGCTGTATTATGTTGGATTGGTGTGTGTGTTTCATAATATGGTGAACGGATATCCGACACCGTGGTGGTAATTTGGCTGCCGTCAGTGTGGCGGTAAGCGGGATTTACCACCAATGTCATAATGTGGGCCATAGTGTGCACAGAGTCCAGGGGTTTCCCAGAGGCTTAACAGAGGCTAAAGTAGATAATACTAATGCTCTCTTTTGTGGTAGTGTGGTCGAGCACTTAGGCTTATCAGAGGGTAGTGCAAAGCATTTGTTGTACACACACAGAAAATAGAAGAAGCACACACTCAATGACTTAACTCCAGTCCAATGTTTTTTTTGTAGCACAAATATCTTCTAATAATTTATTTTTAGAACCACAAGATTCAAGTTGCAGGTAAGTACTTCAATAGATTCGTATTTCAAACATGTATCAACAGTACTTTGTTTGAAATAGATGTCATACAGTTTTTGAAATATTGGCAATAATCTGTCTTAAAAATGGAAACAATGCAATTTTTAGAACCAGTTCCTGGGGGGGAAGAAAAGTTAGTTTGATTTGCAGGTAAGCATTCGACTTACAGTTTCAGTCTCCAGGTTTTAGGAATTCCACCGGTTGGAGTTCAAGTTAACCCCAAACTCTCACCACTAGCAACACGGGTCTGGCCTGGTGCAGAGGTCAAAGTTGAGCAAACTTAACCTAGGCTCCTATGAAGATAGTGGGTACTCGCAATTAGGCCTGCCTTCCGGTAAGTACCTGTGGCTTGGAGGGCAGACTGGGGGGATTAGAGGATACTTGGTGGCCCACAAGTAGGCACCAAACAAACACCCTCAGCGGCACAGGGGCAGGCTGGTGCAGGGTGCAAACAGGACATCGGGGTCCCAATGCTGGTCTATGATGGGACCATGGGAGTCACTCAGAGGCTGCAGGCTAGGTCTAGGGGGTCGTCTCGAGCAGGCCACAGGCTGGACAGGGAGGAGGGCCGCATGTTGAGCATTGCTACACCAGAGTTTGGGTTCTCGAAGGCCTGGGGGCTGCGGGAGCAGTGTGTCTTTAGGCATCGGATATCTTTGCCCGGAGCTTCGCTATCAGGGGGGGGTTTGTCATGATTCCCTCAGCAGGTGTCATCATGGAGGGGTGGAGAGGTCAACCCAGGGTGGGCACTTGCTCAGAATCGCCTGGGGAATCCTCTCTAGCTGGTTGGGCCACGTAGACACGGGCCCGTGGGCATCGGGTGCAGAATGGTTAGGACTCACGCATTCGGAGTGAGGTGGGAGTCCTTAATAGTTGGTTTCTTCTTGGACAGGGACACTGTCCACAGGTGTTCTTAGTCCTTTTGGGTGCAGGGCAGTCCTCTGGAGCTTGGCAGAGGTCGCTGGTCTAGCTGGATGTGTCCCTGTTCTTTTGCAGGTTCTTTGAAGCAGTAGACAGGCCGGTACAGCTGGGGCCAAATCAGTTCACGTCCTCCTTCTACTCTGATGGGGGTTTCAGCTAAGCAGTCCTTCTTCTTCTTGTCAGGTCACCAGGAATCTGATGACTTGGGTTCAGGGAGGCCCTTAAATCCTAGATTTAGGGGCATTTTAGGGGTCAGAGGGCAGTAGCCTATGGCTACTGTCCCTGAGGGTGGCTACACCCTCCTTGTGCCCACTCCCTTGGGGGGGGGCACAAACCTACTCCTATTGGTCCCTGTCCTCCAAACCAAGATGGAGGATTCTGCAGGGAGGGGATCACCTCAGCTCTGGACACCTCAGGGGTGTTCCTGGCTGCGGTGGTCACTCCTTCCTGTTTTCCCTAATTTTCCTGCCGTATTTGCCGCCAAAAGTGGGGCTTTGTCCGGGGGCGGGCAGCTCCACTAGTTGGAGTGCCCTGGGGCACTATAATCTGAGACTTGAGGCTTTGAGCCTCGCCCCCAGGTGTTACAGTTCCTATAGGGGTGAATTGTGAAGCACCTCCACCCAGTATAGGCCTTGTTTCTGACCACAAAGTGCACAAATGCTCTTACCCCATGTGGTCAGAAACTTGTCTGAAAGTGGCGGGCTGGCACAGACTGGTAAGTCCTACACTAGCAGTTTGGTTAACATACAGGGGGCATCTCTAAGATGCCCTCTGGGTGCATTTTTCAATACATCCCACACTGGCATCAGTGTGGGTTTATTGTGCTGAGAAGTATTCAGTGAAGCCATTATGGAATTGTGGAGTTCGTAATGACAAACTCCCAGACCATATACTTAATATGGCTACACTGCACTTACAATGTCTAAGAATGGACTTAGACACTGTAGGGGCATATTGCTCATGCAGCTATGCCCTCATCTGTGGTATAGTGCACCCTGCCTTAGGGCTGTAAGGCCTGCTGGAGGGGTGACTTACCTATGCCACGGGCAGTAGTTTGTGGGCATGGCACCCTGAGAGTGGTGTCATGTCGACTTCACCTTTTTCTCCCCACCAGCACACACAGGATGCATAGGCAGTGTACATGTGCTTGGTGAGGGGTTCCCTAGGGTGGCATAATACATGCTGCAGCCCTTGGGGACCTTTCCTGTCCACGGGGTCCTTAGTACCATGGGTACCTTTTACAAGGGACTTAACTGTGTGTCAGGGTTGTGCCAATTGTGAAAACTAAGATACAGATTTTGGGAAAGAAGAGTGGTGCTGGGGCCTGGTTATCATTATCCCAGCACACTCTCAAACAAAGTTGGCATCAACATCTAGGCAAAACTTGGTGGGGGCGTAACCATGCCAACAGTGGCGCTTCCCTACACCAATCCATCGCAGCAACCTTGCGTCTTTTCAACCATTTGGGCCTCAATCAAGAGAAGTCAGTGCCCCAGCCATCAAAACGGATAGCATTTCTGGGAGCTATATTAGACACACAGCAAGGCAGAGCATACCCAACATCGGACAGGCAAGTAAAGTTGATCACACTAGTGAAGTGTCTGCAGACAGAACAGTCTTTTTCAGTTCGACAATACAATTAATTAATAGGGATCATGTCATCTTGTATCAATCTGATCCCATACTGTCGTCTTCATATGCGCCCAATGCAAAAGGAGCTGCACAAACAATGGAACCAGGCACAACTGTCTTTAGCAGACATAATACAGGTAGGTCTACTAATGGGAACATCTCTTAACTGGTGGACAGTTTGTGCAAATGTCTCGGTAGGGCTACAATTATTGTCTCAAATTCCCCCATTAACAAGAGATGCGTCAATGGATGGATGGGGCGCATACCTGCAGGATCTTCAAGTAAGCGGCAAACGGTCCACCTATCACAGCACTCTTCATATCAACCTCCTCAAACTGAGAGCAGTATTTTTGGCATTGCAAGCATTTCTTCCAATAATTTGCGGGACATCAGTGTGTATCAGAAGAGACAATACCACAACAATGCACTATATCGACAAGCAAGGAGGAATTCGCTCCTATTTTCTATCCCAGGAAGCACAAGTCATTTGGAATTGGTGCACTCTACATTCAGTACACATAAAAGCAGAACACGTCCCAGGCCATCAGAATGCCATTGCAGATTCTCTGAGCAGACTAACATCATCTACCCACAAATGGGAATTGGATCAACAGACACTGAACAAAATATTCCTTCAGTGGGGCAAACAGAACTTGGATCTCTTTGCGACCTCCCAGAATGCCAAAATCTGGTTTTACACAAGCTGGCATCACCAGAAGGGGTTCTGGGGGGATGCATTTTCGATTGCTTGGTCAGGAATCTATGCTTACGCTTTTCCTCTAATCCCTCTTCTCCCGAGGGTGATCAGCAAGATCAAGTCAGAGCCCTGCCAGATAATACTAACCACCCCTGCGTGGCCACGCCAACATTGGTACACAGAGCTTCTACTAATGTCCCTGTCGTCCCATAAAGATAAAGCCAATTCCATCACTGCTCACCTTGAACCAGGGCCAAGTGAGACATCCAAATCCCAAATCTCTGAGCTTGTCAGTATGGCTCCTGAGTTCATTGAATTCGGCCATTTAAACATCCCTAATGACTGCAAGGAAATACTAGCCAGTACCCAGGCGATAGCACGAACAAAACATACCGCCTAAAGTGGAAACAGTTCTGTTTGTGACGCAAGTCTGCTAAAGTGCATCCTCTGTCTCCCTCTCTGGAAAAAATCTCACCTTACCAGTTGGATCTAAAGCGCTCGGGATTGCAACATGCATCCATTAAAGTTCATCTGGCAGCCATCTCGCTCTTTAGAAGAATATCCAGGAAGCCATCTCTTTGGTTTCACAGGCTTATAAAGCAATTCTTAAAGGTTTTTTTTAGATCCTATTCCCCAGTCAGAGCCTCTCCTCCGGCATGGCAGATGAACACGGTTCTTGGTCAGCTCATGAAGGAACCGTTTGAGCCCATTCATAGGGCGGACATGAAATATCTTATATGGAAGATGGCACTCCTCGTGCTTACGTCTGTACTTACATCTGCACGTAGAATTAGTGAAATACAAGCGTTCACAATACAGGAACCTTCAATTTATACCAAAGTCCCCGTGGACTTTCATCTCAACTAACCTGTGGTATTGAGGACTTTCTTCCCTAAGCCGCAAACGTCAGTGGAGGAAAGGTCACTTCACTCGATCTGAAGAGATGTCTTAAGTTTTATTTGGACACAATGAAATCTTTTCAAAAAGCAAACCAACTTTTCATAGCTTACAGTAACCCTAGAAAAGGGTTCCCAGTGACTAGACAAACTATTTCTCGGTGGATTACAAGTGCAATTGTTCATTGCCATCAGAACGCTGGTCTACCTTTAGACTCTAAGGTACATGCACATTCAACTAAAGCCGTTTCCACGTCCTGTGCACTATTTTCAGCAGTGTCATTACGGGGCATCTGCCGAGCTGCCACGTGGAAAAAGGCACATACCTTCACGAGACACTACTGCTTGGATACTGAAACAATAAGGGATGCAGCAGTTGGGCAGGCAGTACTTAGACATCTGTTCCAATGAAGGTGAGCCATTTGGTATTACCCACCCACCATCTGCTTTGTTACTGTTTAAATGCACATTTTCATTAATTTTGCAATTCTTCTGTTATCATATTTAAAGCCAAACATGACTGTTGAGAATGCTCATGCTCTTTTATCATGCTAGAATGTTTATATAGCTAACTATAGAAAATTATCTACTTACTGCTTGCTATTCTGATTCAAGCATGTGAATCTATGAAAGTTTCCAGTACTGGTGAACTACAGTTACAGGTAAGTAACTTATTTCTTATCACTAATTACTGCATCAGAGAGGCTGATGACAGCCACGTGCAGAAAACTCACACTTTTTTAAAAGGATTTTCTTTATTGGCATTTGTCCAAGCAAACAGTGCCATAACAACAACTAAAACAAAATGCCATGGGGTGTAAAGTCCTTATTGATACAACTAATACAGCTCATCACACAGGATAGTTGTCATATAAACTGGTGGAAGCACACACCCAAAATGGCATTGCATGGGATAGAAATGCAGGTTAAGTTGATTTCATAGACAAAAGGGCCTCATTACGACCCTGGCAGTCATTGGACTGCAATGGCCCCAGTGGAGGTCGGACTGCCACCAAAGCAGCGGTCCGACCTCCACATTAAGACCGCGGTGGAGCCGCCACAGTCAGACCGCAAACATCGCTAGGTTGCTACCAGCCTGACGGTGCTAGCGGTCTTAATCTGCCAGGGCAGCGCTGCCCTGGGGATTACGAGTCCCATTTCCGGTAGCCTTTGCATGGCGGTAGTCCTGCCATGCACAGGCTGGCAGAAAGAGGGTACCCGGGGCCCCCAATTGGGCCCCTGTACTGCCCATTCACTTGGCATGGGCAGTGTAGAGGCCCCCATGGACAGCCCCATTGCACTTTTCACTGCCTGAAATACACGCAGTGAAAAGCGCGACGGGTACTGTTGCACCTGAAGCACCACCACATTGATGCCAGCACAATGTTAAGGCACTGCTGGGCCAGTGGATGGAAATGCTGTTTCTGCCCGCCGGCCCAGCAGGCAACTCTTAATAGGGCCGGTGGGCAGAAGACCGACGTGGTGGTCTTCCATTTGAATTAGTTTGGTGGGCGGTCTCTGCTGCCCCCAAACTCATAATGAGGGCCATAGAGTGGAGGGCAAGTTGGTGCAGTCGGGGGTCTCAGAAGTAAGCTCAGGTGCAGCTGAGTAGTGTTTCAGATCGGCTCAACAGACGATGCAGTTTGTGGAAGACAGACACTCCTCACTCCGGGCATTCATCAGATGCAGCTGCAGCCACTGAAGGTGAATTAAGGTCTCTGTTAAGAAGGAAAGAGGGGAAGGGCCCCCAGATATCATTGGGGTGGGAACGCAGAGACACCATTTCCCAAAAATTGGACAGTTGGTCCTGACAGTACATCAAGTCACACAGCCATGCTTTGTTGGAGGGAGTGGGTTTACTACCCTAATGCATGGCCATTCTGCATTTGGCCAGCAGGAGTATATTGGCAGTAAGACGGCAGCAAGTGTTGGGTATGTCTGAAACATAGCCTAACAGGCCTACCAAGAGGGTGGGGGAGAATGTCCTGTGATCCTATGGATGGTTTGGAAGACCTCTACCCAAAAGGATGCTTCTGTCTGATGTTGCCAGGCTAGGTGGATAAAGGAAGCTGGTGTATAGGAGCAGTGCATACAACGGGAGTCTGGAACCAGCCCAATTTAAAAAAGCTGAAAGGGTTGTCATAGATATGGTGAAGGAATTTAAAGTGGATGAGGCAAAGTCTGTAGTTGAGGAGAGTTGCTCCAGCAGGCCACAACAGAAGGACCACTGTGTGTCTGTGAGAGCTGGAGTGATGTCCTCCTCCCATGTAGCTCTTGCTCGTGGGGAAGCAGCTGGTGATCAGCTCTGTGTAGTATTATAAAGGTAAGTTATCAGTTTTCCCGGGGACGGAGAAGTGAGTATATGTTCCAGAATTGGGAGAGGTGATGGCAGGGGATGGGAAGGTGTCATATAGTAGTAATGTCTAGAAGAGTGGGGGATGAGGCCGCTGCATCTACAAGTGATGGCAGGAACTGGTTGTCAGGGTAAAGGTCCGAGAAGAATCGGAGGTTGTATTTATGTACGCGAGCAATTCGCCCTTGTCCGAGAGGGGTGGTAGCATGGGATTATTGGCAAGTGGGATGGAGGGAGCATATAGCAGTAATATCCCCACTCTCTTTGTCAGGCCTTCCCATGCCCATCGCACACCACTGTATTAATTTCCGCTGTAAGAGCCTCTTAGGGTAAAAATAGGGCAGTCAATAGAGGACAAGGTGATGCGCGGTCTATCTCAACTGCCATGTGGGGCTAAAATGGGGTCGGATAGAGCCAGTAGTGTAGAAATTGGGTTTGAGCACAAAGGGCATAAAGGCCCGCATTATGACCCTGGTGGACGGCGTTATCATGGAGAAAGGTACTGCCAACAGGCTGGCGGTACCTTTCCACAAAATATGATGAGCCAAACCGCCAATGTACCACTCCGTCCACCAGGACGGCAAAAGCCGCCGGGCTGGAGACTTCGGTCTCCAGCCAGGCGGCCGTCACAGTCCCATCCTCGGGATTATGACCCCGCCTACCGCCATGGTTTTCGAGGCAGTCTTACCGCCACGAAAACCATGGCTGTAGACACCATGAGTGCCAGGGAATTCCTTCCCTGACACTGATAGGGGTCTCCCCTGCCTCCTTCTCCCTACCCAGAGTCCTTCCTCCCCCTCCCGACCCCCCGACATACACACACCTACACGCACAGAATTACACATTCATACACACATTTACCCACGCATGCATACATTCATACAAACACACACAACACGCACTGACATACATCCTAGCACACATACATTCACACAACACAACATACACACACACTCACACCCATTCATGCACACATGCATTCCACACGCCTCACACCGGTATGCACCCACACAAAAACAGTCACACACAACCACACACACAACACCCCCACCCCCCTCCCCTGTCGAGCACCCAACTTACCTGCTCACAGGGGGTCCTCCGGCAGGAGACGGGATGTGGTGATGCTGCAAGCAGCAGAATCTGGCAGCGGAACACCACCAGGCCGTATCATGTGTCATGATGCGGGCGGTGGCGTTCTACTGGCGTGGTGCTGCTGCTGGCAGCACCGCCACCTTACCGCCGTCCGCCGCCATAACCGTAGCCGGAATTCCGCCAGCCTTCTGGCAGAATTCTGGCTATGGTCATAATATGGCAGATGGTAGGTAGCCACTGCGACAGTCTTTTGGAGGCCGTCACCCTGGCGGTAGGCAGCATTTACTGCCATTGTCATATTGAGGGCCATAGTGTCATATCCGGCGCTCGCAGCCCACCCTGTGAGAGTGTTAAGGTAAGGAGTTCCCAAGAAATCTGCTGTTGCTTGCCTGCCCACTCCAATGTTACTAGGTTAGATTTCAGCTGCTTATGGAACTGAGTCATGAACGCTAGAGGGATTTTAAGAAAGACGTAGAGGAACTTAGGGAGAGTGATCAATTTTTGCGATCGCGATGTGATGGGCCAAGGAAAGGGACAGTTTGGACTATGTTGGTATTCTGTCCTCCAGCAAGGTCATGGCTCTGCCACAATCGCACACCATAATTACTCTCAATCATGGCTTCGCCATATGCCCAGATACTTAACCGGCAGATCCGCCCACTTCTTTGGATGTTCACTGGGAAATGGATGCATATGACTGGTAAGGGGGATTATTACAAATCTGGCCCCGTTTTCCTGTATGCCGAAATAGCCACCAAATTTCAGCACTTTCGTGTCAAGGGAGACAGGTTTTCACGAGGATCAATTTGGTACAAAGAGATGTCATCATCGTATATCAAGACTACTAACCCTCTGTTAGTGAACCCTACTACCCTGTTCGCATGGCACTGACATAGACTCACTGCCAGAGGTTCCATTGCGATAACGAAACATATCGGTGATAGCAGACACTCCTGGCGTGTGCTCTGTGTTACTGGGAAAGAATCGGAGGTGAGCCCGTTCAAGCACACTAGAAACCTCACACTTCATTGCGCCGGTGGGTGCCCCGGTTTAGAGACAGACCCAGTGATACCTGATGTGAGCATCACACTAGTCGTAGTCTGTATTTGGTGACCAGCCTTTAAAGGACACTTGAAAAGAGAACAACATTTTGTATTTTTGCATGCAAAATCACCAGGGGCAATACCTACACTACCAGTATATACAGATAATACAGGCGGAGCCTGTGACATGTAATTGTATGTCTGTGACCTGGACACACTCATCAGTATCAGTATTACTGGGTGTGATTTTTTTGAGTCTCGTAGCATCAAGCTCATAGTAAGGGTCCCGAGATCCTTTTTTTCCTCATCTTTGCACCTCTATCGGTAGAAACATGATGCTATTTACTTCCCTGATGATTTCCACAACGAAGAATTCTCTTGCTCTTTTTCGTCCCCTATTCTTCCCACGGTAAAGCTGGTTTTGATGGCTCATTGGACTAATACATCTACTGCTGAAGCTGCAGGTCCACTTAGCCTTTCATATTTCTAAGATTGATAAACATTAAGACTATTTAGTTGGGTAACAAACATTTTACCTGTTCTGCTATGGTATGTAAATATAACTCTATTTTTAATTTTTTTTATTGAAGAAATGTGGCATAATACATTATTTTCTAATCATTCTACAAATCAAAAAACAAATGCAACATATTTACACAATATTGACACAATAAACTACACATTCAAGTTCAGTTTTTGTCAAATAATTTACCCATCATCCTTTCTCTCTCTTAGTCATTCTTCTAAATCATTATTGTAATTCTTTAATTGTTTATAAAAACATTGCTCATTCTTCTTCTTGCTGCATATACTTTCTTTTGGGTACATACTTTTCTACGTTTTTTAATCCTTTCTTCTGTCTTGCATTAATCTAACTATTAACATTCAGGCAAAGATCGTTCTCTTGATATGCATAGGTCTTTCGTCTAAATAATGTACATATCATTATGGCGCTAGTGCAAGATCCAAAAGAAGAAGAAATTGTAATATTTCTTTAATAAACAATAGAATATCCTCCTACCATTTCATAATTTTACTACGTTGTCAATTTACATGATACCATGTTCCTTCAACCCGTGCAGAACATCTGAAACAGAATTAACATTTGGGTTTATTTTGTTCAATAGGGATTGTGTTTTATAAAGTAACCATTTCGCAAAAAATGCATGAATCCAGAATTGGCTGCATAATAGTGTTGAAATTTAAATAATTCCGTATTCTCCTCGTCTCAGCTGGAAGAGTTATTTAAATATCTTTTTCCACCATCTTACTTTGAACCAACAAGTTGTACCATCTCCCTGAGTCCATCTTTGCGCCCTGGTCATATAGAATGCCTGATATTTCATTGTTCAGCTGGAATGATAAAAAATCTAATTGATGCAACGAGAACATTATTTTAATGTACGGACCCCATAGGTTTTGCTCCTCTGATGTATCTGATTGCATTACATCTGACCAGTTTCCCCATCCTCTTTCAGTGGCCAGATCAGATAATAAAAAAAAAACAACAAATTTTAGTGACATTTTGTGTTTAACAAAGCACAGGCTGAGCATATACATGGTAATATAATGCACCAAGCTTGGTGCATCTTTCAGACTGCAGTCAGGAACTTGGAGTCCCTGGAGAGTCCCCCGACATCCGCCCCCTAGCTCTTCTGTGGGACTGGGATAGAGAAGGGCAGTGCCGTCTACACGCAAGCAGTGACAATCAGCCTGCACAAAAGGTACAGGGCTGAACTCGTCCCGAACAAGATTGTGACTGATATGACCCCAAACCCAACAGAAAGGTACCCCCGGGGCACTGATGGGAGCAGTGTATCTGATCATACACCTGTGTGTCCAGACGTTCTTGATGGCGACTGGGATGCCAGGGAGGGTGCTTTGGGAGGAGGAGACTGAGAAGAAGCCGAAGAAGTAGACGAAGACCGATGCAAGGAGGAGACACGGAGGGAAACACCGCAGCCGAGCAGAGCAATGGGCAAAGGAGGTTGGACTGGTTCCGACGGCACAGACGACAGAGAAGATTGAGCTAGGGACAGGAGCGAGAAAGGGAGCAGTCTGGGAAACCCAACAGACAGAAAGAGGAGAAGATGAAGGATCCCGCCACGTCCCAGGAGGGACATGGCTCTCCCAGGTGTGGGACAGCTTATGTGGTAGGGTTTGGGGTTCTACCGCATGAGTGGGGAAGAAGGGACCCAGAGGGAGGAGCGGGACGGGAAGGCACCACAAGACAGCATATAACTCCTTACAAGTACCCGGGCCCTGAAACAACAGTTTTTGGGAGCACGGGGCAGTGATTGTCCAACAAAAAGAAAGCGCACGAACGATGTAAAGTCACATCCCCTTCTTCCTTCTGCATGGACACTCCCTTTCCCTTCCAAAAACCTCCACCTATATAAAAGGAGCACTTACATGACCACGCCTTTGTGTTGTCCTCCTCCGAGGTCTTGGAGTCAATCTCCCGGGGGAAGGAAATCGTAAAAAGAGAGAGAAAGCAAGAAATCAAAGAGGAGAAGGAACATGGAAACTATGGCCCTCATTTCGACCCTGGTGGTGAGTGATAAATTGGCGGTAATACAGGCAACAGGCTGGCGGTAAGTACCGCCAAATTATGACCATGGTGGTGATAACTCCTATTGACAACCAATGTACCACACCAACCGCCAGGGCGGAAACAACACCCACCATGGCGATAGCCGGCAACTGCCAGGCGGAAGACAAAGTACCGCCCACCATATCATGACACACGAATCCGCCACCTTTTCCGGGGCGGTACCAACGCCATCAAAAGACTGGTGAAAACAGAGCACAAAAGAGAGAGGACTCATAGTCGGAGATGCAGGGAAGAACAACGTCGCCATGGAACCGGAACTGCAAGTCTTCCCGATGATCTTCTACGTTATGCTCCACCTGGAACACCAACGCCGACAAAGACGACGACGGTGAGTACAGCCGCCTAGCACACAAGGGAGGGAGGGAGGAAAATGACAGTGACACACACATCCACAACACACACCATTCACACACACACCATACACGCAACCAGCTGCAGACGTAAACCAACAGCAGACG
The DNA here is from genome assembly GCF_031143425.1 of Pleurodeles waltl. Classification (NCBI taxonomy): domain Eukaryota; kingdom Metazoa; phylum Chordata; class Amphibia; order Caudata; family Salamandridae; genus Pleurodeles; species Pleurodeles waltl. The sequence continues at coordinate 227,449,302 of NC_090451.1, forward strand.
GCAGAATAACACAAGGACCAGAGTACTGATGTACAGAAAATGTATTAGCATAGCAAAACCCACCACACAAACCAAATATATACAAATGTTCACAAAGGGCCAATGCTCAGTCCAAAGTCATAAGGGCACACATGACCACAGGGCACACTCTAAGGCCCAAATTGTATTCTGACATCATCCGGACAGAACACTGCAGGAGCATCATTTTGCAAGTGGACAGGCACCTCAAGTGGGTTGGGGGGGAGCACCTCAGCCGAATATGGGAACTTCCCCTCTGTTCCTGGAGGGAGCTCCATGCCCATGTCCCATTGCTGGGGAGTGCAAAGTCACAGTCTCTGAGCTGGGGAACATGCCCACTGCTTCAGGAGGGGGCTTCATGCCCATGTCCCATTGCTGGGGAGTGCAAGTTCACAGTCTCTGAGCTGGGGAACATGCCCACTGCTTCTGGAGAGGGCCCCTTGTGCAGCAGTCCCTGGAGGGTGGCCTACATGTCCTCTGCTGGTGGTGATGGCTGCACTGTCTCATCTGGAGATGAGGGCTGCTCTGTGGCAACAGGTGATGGTGCCTCCTGGCCTGTCTCTGCTGGTGGTGATGGCTGCACTGCCTCAGCTGGTGGTTAGGGCTACTTTGTGGCAACAGGTGATGGTGCCACCTGGCCAGCCTCTGCTGGCGGTGATAGCTTCACTGCCTCATTTGGAGGTGAGGGCTGCACTGTGGCAACAGGTGATGGTGCCTCCTGGCCTGCCTCTGCTGGCGGTGATAGCTACACTGCCTCATCTGGAGGTGAAGGCTGCTCTGTGGCAACAGGTGATGGTGCCTCCTGCACAGTCTCTGATGGTGGTGATAGATACACTGACTCAGCTGGTGGTGAGGGCTGCACTGTGACAACAGGTGATGGTGCCTCCTGGGCTGCCTCTGCTGGCAGTGAAGGCTCCATGACCACAGCTGGTGGTGGTGGTGGTTTCACCCTTCAAGCCTCTGATGGAGTTGAGGGCTTCATTCCCTCCATGGAAGGAGGTGCGGGCACCTTCCCCTTCCTGGCTGTTTGTGTTGTGGGCTGCTTCCCATTCCTGGCTGTTTGTGTTGTGGGCTCTTCCCCTTCCTGGCTGTTTGTTTTGTGGGCTCCTTCCCCTTCCTGGCTGTAGGTGTTGTGGGCTCTTTCCCCTTCCTGCTGTTTGTGTTGTGGGCTCCTTCCCCTACTTGGCTGTAGGTTTGTGTGCTCCTTCCCCTTCCTGGCTGTAGGTGTTGTGGGCTCCTTCCCCTTCCTGGCTGTAGGTGTTGTGGGCTCTTTCCCCTTTCTGGCTGTTGGAGTGGAATCCCTCACAGTCCTGCCTCCACGACTAGGAGGTGCCTCTACTGTCCCCGTGGACTGTTTGGCTGAGTGCTGAACTGGCTGGTTGGCACCCTGTTTCTATGGGCAGGATGGGGGTTGAGGGGAAGGAAAGAGGTCAAGTTGGGCAAGGAAAAGCTTCTTAGGGACGGTCTGGTGGGAGGAGGGAGGAGGGATGGGAGTGGAGGTTGAGGGAGTGGTTGTTGGAGGCGTACGTTTGCTGGACTTGAGTGCAGGTGCATGGGCAGTGTGCATGTGTGAAGTGGATGGCTGTTGGGTGTCTGAGTGCTTGCGTTTGTGTCCTTTAGGAGGTGGGGGACAGACATGGCGGGAGAGGACACAGGACAAGTGGATGGATGTTGTGGAGATGTCTGCTAGTGAGGTGTGTGTGCTGCTTGGTGTGGTGATGCTGGTGGTGGATGTTGAGGCAGTGCATGCAGGTGTGAGTGTGGACGTGACTGGGAGGGAGGTGGAGGGCGGAGGAGGGGGAGAGAGTAGAGCTAGTGGATGCAATTGTGTCTGCAACTGTCTGGTGTTTGAGTGAGTGCTTGTGGGATGATGTGTGTTTCTTGTGTGCATGCTTGTCAGTATGTGTGCCTGGGTTGGGTTGAGGTTTAGGAGAATGGGACTGGGAATGGTAGTTGGAGGGGGGACGGTAGAAACAGGGGCTTAGGAGAATGGGACTGGGAATGGTAGTTGGACGAGAGGCCAGAGCCTGAATCGATCTCTGTTGTGCCGCCAATCCACTGTGAATGCCCTCGGGAATGCATTGCATTGCTGCATCTGGGATTGCAGCCCCTGGATGGCATTCACAATGGTTGATTGCCCTACAGAGATGCATCTCAGGAGGTCAATAGCCTCCTCACTCAGGGCAGCAGGGCTCACTGGGCCAGGGCCTGAGGTGCCTGGGGTGAAGGAGATGCCCACCGTCGTGGGTGAGCAGACACGGGCAACTCGCTGAGGGGCTAGTGGAAGGGCGGTGCTGGTACGGGGGTGGCGGCTGTACCTGCAGCTGGGGTGGTCACAGAGGTGTCCGCCACCACCAGGGAGCTTCCATCGGAGGAGGTATTTCAGTCTGTGTTGTCTCTTCCAGTCTCCGCCGTGGTGCTCCCCTCGCCCTCCGTCCCACTGGTTCCCTCGGTGTTGGTGAACTCTGCCTCCCGGAGATAGACAGGACACATATTGCGTTTGTCCCACTCCCCGCCACAATTAACAGGTGGTCAGGAATCGTAAGAGTTTCCACTCAATGAATGTGCAGATGATGTGCCTAGCGGACCAGTACATCTCCCACATCAATGCTAAGTATCCTGGGTCGGTGCATGATGCCTTTGTTCTGAGGAATAGCAGCATCCCAAATCTGATGTGCCAACTACAGAGTGTACAGGGTGTAGCTAATAGGTGAGCCTTGGTCCCCACCCACTGTATATTAGTGTATGCCTCTTCTGTCAACCCCATAGGATTGTGTGTGGCTAACTGTTGTCCTTCAATACTTGCAGGTGACTCTGGCTACACAAACCTATCGTGGCTGCTGACCCTTGTGAGGAATGCCAGGACAAGGGCTAAAGAACGTTATAATGAGGCACATGGGTGAACCAGACGGATCATCGAGAGGACCTTCGGCCTCCTGAAGGCCAGGTTCAGGTGCCTCCATCTGACAGGTCGATCCCTGTGCTACTCACCAAAGAAGGTATGCCAGATAGTAGTAGCATGCTGCATGTTGCACAACCTGGCCCTCAGACAGCATGTACCTTTTCTGCAGGAGGAGGAGACTGGAGATGCCCCTGTGGCAGCAGTAGACCCTGAGGACAGTGAGGATGCAGAGGCTGATGATGAGAATGAGGACAACAGAACATCAGTTATCCGAAAGTACTTCAAATGACACACAGGTGCGACTGTGAAACTTATCATTTCTATGACTATTGCTGTATTCTGTGTGGCTGTGGCATGATGGCATTCACTTCCTTTTACCTCTACTTACTGTCACCTATGGTTTGTCATTTTGCAGATGTTGGTGATATAACAACTGTGTACTGATATGCTGACTACAGCCAGCTACAGGTCATTATTTCTATGCTCTCACAACGTACAGTACATTTGCAATGGATGAAACTGTTTCCATAAGAACAAGTTACTTACCTTCAGTAATGCTTTTTCTGGTGGATACACTAGCTACCTGTGGATTCCTCACCTTATGAATCCTCCCATGCACCAGCATCCGACAGAAAATCTTCTTCCCAGCTCTCCACTTCGACGAGGATGTCACAGTTGCATGGCTCCAAGCGACTCCGTCTGATGTCACCGTGCCAATAAGAGGTCCTCGCCGGCATGCTGACGTCAGTTTCACCCATTTTTTTACGTGCCTTTGAGGCGAACAGATGAAAACCGACGTCACAATAGCTCAAATGAATACATATATACATAAAACCATAATTATGCAATAGAATTCTGGTCCAGGAAGGACCTGACCTAGAAGTTTGGGCTGGACTGTTCCCATTGGGAACAGAGTCAAGACTGATTAGCATAAGGCTGGGTCCAAACTGGGGTGGCATGGTGAGCAAAATAACGATGGATTAAACCCAGATCTGTGACTGAGGGTGAGTGGTTGAAAAGTTTCAGCACTCCGTCCATCATCCTTTTGTGTTGCTAAAGTTGCCCTAAGTGGGAAGGGTATGCCCAGATGTGGGTCCATTGCTCACTGTGCCACTGGATTCAAGCTAGCATGGCTGATGAAGGGTGATACCCTTAAACCGATCCCAGGATGCTTGTTTCCGGTCCAGGGAGGACCTGGCCTAGCAGTTCGGGCTGGAGTGTTCCCATGGAGAACAGGGTCAAGACTGATTTGCCTATGGCTGGGTCCAAAATGGGGTGGCATGGTGAGCTAAAGAACAATGGATTAAACACAGATCTATGACTGGGGGTGAGTGGTTGAAACGTTTCGGCACTCCTTCCATCATCCTTTTGTGTTGCAATAGAATTATAACCATCATTTATTTATATATATACATAATTACCAAAACCTATCTACACTTGTAAGGCAACGGGGAGGCGGGTGGGACTGTGAGGAATCCACAGGTAGCTAGTGTATCCACCAGAAAAAGCATTACCGAAGGTAAGTAACTTGTTCTTCTGATGCATACAACTACCTGTGGATTCCTTACCTTATGAATAGAGCCCCAAAGCAGTACCGCACTTGGAGGTGAGTGCCTGTCTGGCTACACCAAGAAATCCTGCAATACAGATCATGCAAAATGGCCGTCCCTCCTAACCTCCGAGTCCAAGCAATAATGCTTTACGAAGGTGTGGAGGGACGCCCAAGTTGCTGCCTTGCAGATATCCACCACCGGAACCCCTCTAGCCAGGGCCGAAGTGGCAAACTTAGCCCTGGCCGAATGGGCTCTAATACCCTGAGGGGGAATCTTCTTTGCCAACGAGTAGCAAACCTTGATACAAAGCATGACCCACCAGGAGATTGTTCTTTTATGGACCACTCTGCCCTTCCTCTTTCCAATATATCCCACGAACAGCTAGTCTTCCAAGCGAAAGCCAAAGAGCTCCTAACAGTAGCAACTGCACAACCCTTCTGAGCTAAAGCTAATGCAAACAATAGAACATCGGATAGATGGGCCCTCAAAGGATCAATTTGCTTCTGTCCAAACCAAGCCAAGAATTTTGCCCACCTGCCGGCATAAACAGTCTTAGTGGAGTGTCACCTGCCCGATAAAATAACATCCACTACCTCTGGTGGGAGAGAGAAAGAACTCAGGTTGCCCCGTTGAATCTCCAGGCATGAAGGTGCAGGCTCTGCAGGTGGGGATGTAGAACCTGCCCATGCGACTCCGAAAGGAGATCTGCCCTGAGAGGGAGCTGAGGGCACAGTGAAAGTTGGAGAAAGTCCGTGTACCACACCCTTCTTGGCTATTTAAATGACCTGAGCCCGATCTTGGCGAATCTTCCTCAGAACCCGAGGAATCAAGGGTATGGGGGGAGACGCATAAAGCAACTGGTTGCACCAAGAGATCTGAAACGCATCCCCTAAAGCTCCTTGCACTGGATAGTGGAGGCTGCAGAATGACGGGTAGTGCACGTTCTCCTAAGTGGAAAACAGATCTATCCTTGGAGAACCTCTGTAAGGAAATGGCCCCCTGTTGCAGTTACCCCCCACTTTTTGCCTGATACTGATGCTGACTTGACTGAGAAGTGTGCTGGGACCCTGCTAACCAGGCCCCAGCACCATTGTTCTTTCACCTAAAATGTACCATTGTTTCCACAATTAGCACACCTCTGGCACCCAGATAAGTCCCTTGTAAAAGGTACCAGTGGTACCAAGGGCCCTGTGACCAGGGGAGGTCTCTAAGGCCTGCAGCATGTGATGTGCCACCCTTAAGGACCCCTCATCTAACACATGCACACTGCCATTGCAGATTGTGGGGGTCATTCTGACCCTGGCGGCCGGTGGCCGCCAGGGCCACCGACCACGGGAGCACCGCCAACAGGCTGGCGGTGCTCCCACGAGCATTCTGACCGCGGCGGTTCAGCCGCGGTCAGAAGCGGAAAGTCGGCGGTCTCCCGGCGACTTTCCACTGCTCGGGGGAATCCTCCATGGCTGCGGAGCGCGCTCCGCAGCCATGGGGATTCTGACACCCCCTACCGCCATCCTGTTCCTGGCGGGTCTCCCGCCAGGAACAGGATGGCGGTAGGGGGTGCCGCGGGGCCCCTGGGGGCCCCTGCAGTGCCCATGCCCATGGCATGGGCACTGCAGGGGCCCCCGTAAGAGGGCCCCGCAAAGTATTTCAGTGTCTGCCATGCAGACACTGAAATACGCGACGGGTGCAAACTGCACCCGTCGCACCCCTGCAACTACGCCGGCTCAATTCTGAGCCGGCGTCCTCGTTGCAGGGGCATTTCCTCTGGGCCGGCGGGCGCTCTTTTGGAGAGCGCCCGCCGGCCCAGAGGAAATGTTAGAATGGCCGCCGCGGTCTTGTGACCACGGTGCGGTCATTTGGCGGCGGAACCTTGGCGGACGGCCTCCGCCGTCCGCCAAGGTTAAAATCAGGCCCTGTGTGTGTTGGTGGGGAGAAAAAGCCAAAGTCGACATGGCATCCCCCTCAGGGTGCCATGCAGACAAAATACTGCCTGTGGCATAGGTAAGTCACCCCTCTAGTAGGTCTTACAGCCCTAAGGCAGGGTTCACTATACCACAGGTGAGGGCATAGCTGCATGAGCAATAGGCCCCTACAGTGTTTAAGTCCATTCTTAGACAATGTAAGTACAGTGTGGCCATATTAAGTATATGGTCTGGTAGTTTGTCAAAAACGAACTCCACAGCTCCATAATGGCTACACTGAATACTGTGAAGTTTTGTATCAGACTTCTCAGAATAATAAACCCACACTGATGCCAGTGTTGGATTTATTTAAAAATGCACACAGAGGGCATCTTAGAGATACCCCCTGTATTTTACCCAATCCTTCAGTGCAGGACTGACTGGGCTGTGCCAGCCGGCTGCTGAGAGACGAGTTTCTGCCCCCCTGGGGTGAGAGCCTTTGTGCTCTCTGAGGACAGAAACAAAGCCTGTTCTGGGTGGAGGTGCTTCACACCTCCCCCCTGCAGGAACTGTAACACTTAGCAGTGAGCCTCAAAGGCTCAAACTTCGTGTTACAATGCCCCAGGGTACTCCAGCTAGTGGAGATGCCCGCCCCCTGGACACAGCCCCCACTTTTGGCGGCAAGTCCAGGGGAGATAATGAGAAAAACCCACCAGTCAGGACAGCCCCTAAGGTGCCCTGAGCTGAGGTGAACCCTACCTTTAGAAATCCTCAATCTTGGTTTTGGAGTATTCCCCCAATAGGATTAGGGATGTGACCCCCTCCCCACAGGGAGAAGGCACAAAGAGGGTGCAGCCATCCTCATCCTCAAGGACAGTAGCCATTGGCTACTGCCCTCCCAGACCTAAACACACCCCTAAATGCAGTATTTAGGGGCTCCCCAGATACCAGGAAATCAGATTCCTGCAACCTTAACCAGAAGAAGGACTGCTGACCTGAAGCCCTGCAGTAAAGACGGAGACGACAACTGCTTTGGCCCCAGCCCTACCGGCCTGTCTCCCAACTTCGAAGAAAACTGCAACAGCAACGCATCCAACAGGGACCAGCGGCCTCTGAAGCCTCAGAGGACTGCCCTGCAACCAAGGACGAAGAAACTCCTGTGAATAGCGGCCCTGTTCAACAACCTGCAACTTTCTTGCAACAAAGAAACAACTTAAAGACTTCACGTTTCCCACTGGAAGCGTGAGACTTTCCACTTTGCACCCGACACCCCCGGCTCGACCTGCGGAAAACCAACACTTCAGGGAGGACTCCCCGGCGACTGCGAGCCCGTGAGTAGCCAGAGACGACCCCCCTGAGCCCCCACAGCGACACCTGCAGAGGAAATCCAGAGGCTCCCCCTGACCGCGACTGCCTGTAACAAGGGACCCGACGCCTGAAACCAACACTGCACCCGCAGCCCCCAGGACCTGAAGGAACCGAACTCCATTGCAGGAGCGACCCCCAGGCGACTCTCTGCCTAGCCCAGGTGGTGGCTACCCCGAGGAGCCCCCCCTGTGCCTGCCTGCATCGTTGAAGAGACCCCTGGGTCTCCCCATTACTTCCTATCTAAAACCAGACGCCTGTTTGCACTCTGCACCCGGCCGCCCCTGTGCCGCTGAGGGTGTACTTTATGTGCCTGCTTGTGTCCCCCCCGGCATCCTACAAAACACCCCCTGGTCTGCCTCCCGAGGACGCGGGTACTTACCTACTGGCAGACTGGAACCGGGGCACCCCTGTTCTCCATTGAAGCCTATGTGTTTTGGGCATCTCTTTGACCTCTGCACCTGACCGGCTCTCAGCTGCTGGTGTGGTAACTTTGGGGTTGCCTTGAACCCCCAACGGTGGGCTACCTTGGACCTAACTTTGAGACTTGTAAGTGTTTACCTGCAAACTTAACCTTTACTTACTTCCCCCAGGAATTGTTGATTTTTGCACTGTGTCCACTTTTAAAATAGCTTATTGCCATTTTTACAAAGACTGTATATGATATTGCTTTTATTCAAAGTTCCTAAAGTATCTAAGTGAAATACCTTTCATTTGAAGTATTACTAGTAAATCTTGAACCTGTGATTCTTAAAATAAACTAAGAAAATATATTTTTCAATATAAAAACTTATTGGCCTGGAGTAAGTCTTTGAGTGTGTGTTCCTCATTAATTGCCTGTGTGTGTACAACAAATGCTTAACACTACCCTCTGATAAGCTGTAGTGCTTTCCTCTTAATTAGTTTCTAAGCACTAACATAACACACCAGAAATGCACTTCTGAGGTCAAAGAAGGCTTTTATTGTTGTTAATTCTTCCCCAACCCCAATTTTTATGTATGACAAATTAGTAGCTTTCAAGTCCGCGTTAATCAAACAAAATATATCAGTTTGCAATATACACAGCAGGTTATATTTATAAGATATTGAATGCAAAGCAAAACAAATACTTCACTGTGTGGGAAACTATCTACAGCTTCATCTTTCTAAGGTCTGCAAGCTGATGACCCCTGTCAGCCGCGAGAAAGAGATTCATCTACCCACACGGGATTGCTGGCAGCTGGCGCCAAGCTCCAGCACGAGGTCCGGCAGATTCGAATCTGACCCTCTGCAGCCTGTTACATTTGTTACAAAGGTGTGCCCCCTCCTCTCAGACCTGGGAAACTGAGCAAGCCTTTTGGAGACTGGCCAGGTCTCCAAGACTACTCCTGTTCCCAAGCTCAAGCAGAGAGAACAACACCATGTACCCTCTCTTATCAGGTCTAGTCTACTGTGAGAAAAACATCTTGGTTCAAAAACACAGCTTGGAAAAATACAGCTTGGATTCTCAACTGCAATGTCTAACTCCACGTTAAAGGCAATAGGCAGCTAACCTAAATATCAAATGCAATGTCATGTATCATGTCAAAGCCAATAAGCATCTAAGCTGAATACAAAATGCAATGTCTTATATCATGTCAAAGCCCATAGGCAGCTGAGCTGAATACAAAATGCAATGTATAATATCATGTCAAAGCCAATAGGCAGCTGAGCTGAATATAAAATGCAATGTATAATATCATGTCAAAGCCAATAGGCAGCGGAGCTGAATATAAAATGCAATATATAATATCATGTCAAAGCCAATAGGCAGAATATCTAATAGCATGTCAAAGTCAATAGGAATGCAATGTCAAAGCCAATAGGCGGCTAGACTGGATACAGCATGTCAAAGCCAATAGGCAGAATACAGAATGTAATGGCTAATGCAATGTCAAAGCCCATAGGCGGCTCAACTGAACACAGAAAGTAATGGCTAATGCCATGTCAAAGCCAATAGGCAGAATACAGAATGTAATGACTAATGCAATGTCAAAGCCCATAGGCGGCTAAACTGAATACAGAAAGTAATGGCTAATGCCATGTCAAAGCCCATAGGCGGCTAAACTGAACAAAACATACAATGTGAACATTGAGCAACTAATATGCGCAGTGGTGAAACACAAAGTCATTGGTCAAAACAAAACTTATCAAATGGCAATACATTCCGCCCTTTGACCAATAAATTTTTGTTTCACATATCTCTTGTTTCAAACAAAAACAAAAAACAAAAAACATCAGCACAAAAAAAAAACATTATCAGCAAGTCAGATTTGAATGAACAAAGCAATCCCTGTAAAGCAATAGAAGTGGATTAACACATTGATTTCATAACCTTTCACATCAGATACATCTATACAGAAAAGACTGAGCAATTTGTACTCTCAATGAGTCTCTAATTCAACAGTGTTAGCAATTTGATGTGGCATGAGTTCTACTCATGTAAAGATGCACGGTCCACCTGAAAGGTTTTCTGGAAGGTAAGCAAAAGTCAGAGTTCCATACGAGAAGGGAAAAAAAAAAAAAAACACAGCTTAGTTCCAGTGGAAGAATGCAATCAAACAAGTTGAACTTGAACTGAAGGTGCAGTTTGCGCAAAATGGATCCATGGTGCTGGCACTTTACTCAGCCAGGTTCAGGTTGGGGATTCGGTCCCTTCCCCGACCCCACACGCACACACCGGAAGGGGGACCACACAGCACACTCAGGGACAGTGGCGAAACGTGGTAGGATCTGCAAAAGAAACAAGTATGACTTTTCTTGCAAATAACATTTTTCATTTAAACTGCACCCTTCCTCTTTCTTTCCCTGTTTTATGATCAGCAGGACGTTTTTGGGGCCCTTTGTTATATTCACTGCAGGTTCTGGAGAATCACTTGGGGCTTCAGCCCACACATCAGCACTGAGGTTTTTATCTGCTGCGCCACAGCTTCCCTTTTCTTGCACTGTCAGAAGGGCTGGGGCAGACTCCTTCTTTAACAAACCTCCATTCACTGCACTTTTGCCAATTTGGGCCATTCTGTCTCCAATTTGTATGAATGAATCAGATTCTTTTCTAGGTATCAGCATAATTTCGATTTTTCCTTGGTAATCTGCAGCAATCACTTTCCCTAAAACCTGATCAATTTGCCATTTCTGATCTGGTAACTTTCCTCTCCCCAACTGCTCTGTGACTGCTTGCATGACAGATTGCTTTTGTGCGTGCTGCACAGTTTTTATCAAATCTAGGGGAATGTGCATCTCTCTCATCTCTGCCCACCTGTAAGTGGCTTTTTCTCTCAGCTGTTCACATTTCTGGGGCACCCACTTAGCCATCCCCACTAAGGCAGAATTCTGGGTGTATACTTCTCTCTCTGAATTTTTCTCATTAACATCTGCAAGGTAATTGAACCAGTTAGGTACAAGCCATGTGGCTAAAACATTATCAAAGAACCAAACATCAGCGTAAAAATGACACATCTCACGTAGCTCTTGCTTTAAAATCTGACACACATTATACAACGCTGTTCCTTCTACTGTGCCAGAAAACAACATTTCAGTCAATGAATCATTAGTAAAACAAACATGCTTTTTATCTTCAGTAGACACTAATTCAAATGGTGCACACAACTTCATTGGTAACTCTTTTACCTGTGGTACTCTAGCCCTGTCTTGCAAGTACCAGATCCATTGTATGATTCTAGCTAGGGGCACTGTTTTCTTCCCTTGTTCTTGAATTAAATGTACATAAGTATTTCCTTCTTGCACTGCGCAGAAACCTAAAGTCTGCATTATTTCATTTGCCAAATCACAAGCGTGCAGCTGCATATAATTTTTCACAGTGACCATATACAAAAGTGTTAGGATTTCACTCAAATGAGGGCTATTCTTTTTCCAAAAATCAAACAAGCTAATGAAACTCGGGGTGTCTTGCTCTAAAATCCTTCGTTTTACTTGTGCATTTTGCAACGGTAACTCGTAAATCACATTCTGGTCTCTCTCGTCCGTGTTATCAGTTAAGGAATGCATTTTGTCTGCCAAAAACCCTGGCTCACACGAAAACTCAGTGCAGCTCGGAGCTGTCTTAACCCCCTCATTACTGGAATGGGAAAAGAAAGAACCAACATTTTTATAACTTTCAGCATTATTTTGAATTATTGTATCCTGGCTAATTTGCTCACGTAAATTCCTATTTTCATGTTCCAACTTCCTACATTTCTCCTGCATTTCTCTGTAAGCAGATAAAGGTATCCAGACCTTTCTGTCATCATTACTTCCAAAAGACACTTTTTCTACATATGTACAACAGAAATTATTTCTCAAAACACTATCTGTAATTCCCCAAACAGAAAACAATTCACAGTTTTTCCGAGCACCATCGGGCAGTTTACCAACACATGCATTCTCAGACATGGTCTGCCGTGCTACTGTGATTCTCCAAAAAAAACCAATTTCTGTAATTCTCCAAACAACAAAAACAATTACACTTTTAAAGTGTGCACTTAGAAATCTACCAACTCGTCAACACCCTCTTAATCACCTCTTAATGACCGGCCCCACTTCTGGTACCAATTGTAGTGCTTTCCTCTTATTTAGTTTCTAAGCACTAACATAACACACCAGAAATGCACTTCTGAGGTCAAAGAAGACTTTTATTGTTGTTAATTCTTCCCCAACCCCAATTTTTATGTATGACGAATTAGTAGCTTTCAAGTCCGCGTTAATCAAACAAAATATATCAGTTTGCAATATACACAGCAGGTTATATTTATAAGATATTGAATGCAAAGCAAAACAAATACTTCACCGTGTGGGAAACTATCTACAGCTTCATCTTTCTAAGGTCTGCAAGCTGATGACCCCTGTCAGCCGCGAGAAAGAGATTCATCTACCCACACGGGATTGCTGGCAGCTGGCGCCAAGCTCCAGCACGAGGTCCGGCAGATTCGAATCTGACCCTCTGCAGCCTGTTACATTCGTTACAAAGGTGTGCCCCCTCCTCTCAGACCTGGGAAACTGAGCAAGCCTTTTGGAGACTGGCCAGGTCTCCAAGACTACTCCTGTTCCCAAGCTCAAGCAGAGAGAACAACACCATGTACCCTCTCTTATCAGGTCTAGTCTACTGTGAGAAAAACATCTTGGTTCAAAAACACAGCTTGGAAAAATACAGCTTGGATTCTCAACTGCAATGTCTAACTCCACGTTAAAGGCAATAGGCAGCTAACCTAAATATCAAATGCAATGTCATGTGTCATGTCAAAGCCAATAAGCATCTAAGCTGAATACAAAATGCAATGTCTTATATCATGTCAAAGCCCATAGGCAGCTGAGCTGAATACAAAATGCAATGTATAATATCATGTCAAAGCCAATAGGCAGCTGAGCTGAATATAAAATGCAATGTATAATATCATGTCAAAGCCAATAGGCAGCGGAGCTGAATATAAAATGCAATATATAATATCATGTCAAAGCCAATAGGCAGAATATCTAATAGCATGTCAAAGTCAATAGGAATGCAATGTCAAAGCCAATAGGCGGCTAGACTGGGGACAGCATGTCAAAGCCAATAGGCAGAATACAGAATGTAATGGCTAATGCAATGTCAAAGCCCATAGGCGGCTCACCTGAATACAGAAAGTAATGGCTAATGCCATGTCAAAGCCAATAGGCAGAATACAGAATGTAATGACTAATGCAATGTCAAAGCCCATAGGCGGCTAAACTGAATACAGAAAGTAATGGCTAATGCCATGTCAAAGCCCATAGGCGGCTAAACTGAACAAAACATACAGTGTGAACATTGAGCAACTAATATGCGCAGTGGTGAAACACAAAGTCATTGGTCAAAACAAAACTTATCAAATGGCAGTACATAACCCTGCTGCTCGACCACACTACCACAAAATAGAGCATTAGAATTATCTCTTTTTGCCACTATCTTACCTCTAAGGGGAACCCTTGGACTCTGTGCACACTATTTCTTACTTTGAAATAGTATATACAGAGCCAACTTCCTACAACACCACATCTGAAAGTTGAGAAGGACCAGATCCGGATGGAGAAGCCGCTAGTGATGTGCCGAGAAATGTCGACTGAGAGTGTCCGCAAGTACGTTGAGCACTCCGGCCAGATGATTCGCTACCAAGCAAATCCGATGGTCCCGAAGCCGGGACCAGAGTTGCAGAGCCTCTCTGCTGAGAAGGTACAACCCCACTCCTCCCTTCTTGTTTATATACCACATTGCGGTAGTGTTGTCCGTCAGGACCGGAACTGACTGACTATGAAGGGACGGGAGGAAGGCCTTGAGAGCCAGACTTATCGCCTGCAATTCTAACAGATTGATATGAAAAGTCTGTTCCACTGGAGACCAACAACCCTTGATCTCTAGGTCCCCCAGATGAGCTCCCCACCCTAGAGTGGAAGCACCCGTCATGACCGTGGCCACCAGAGGTGGCAGCGAAAACGGTCTTCCTTGAGAAAGGTTGCCACCCACAGCCCACCATCGTAGATCTTCTACAGCGTCTCTGGAGATCGTTATAGACTCCTCGAGATCACCTTTGTGTTGAAACCACTGCTTGCGGAGGCACCATTGGAGAGCCCTCATGTGCCAACGTGCATGAGTGACCAACAGAATGCAAGAAGCAAACAGACCGAGCAGGCTTAGGACCTTGAGAACTGGAACAACCGCTCCATTTCGAAACATTGGAATCAACGCCTGGATGTCCTGAATCCGCTGAGGCGGAGGATAGGCCCGATTCAATGTTGTATCTAGTACTGCCCCTATGAACAGGAGGCGCTGAGAGGGCTCCAGGTGAGACTTTGGCACGTTTACCGAAAAACCCAGGCTGAACAACAACTGAGTTGTCATCTGCGAGTGATGCAGCACGAGTTGTGGAGACTTGGCTTTGATCAACCAATCGTCCAAGTAAGGGAATACTGATATTCCTTTCCTTCTGAGACTTGCTGCAACCACCGGCATCACCCTCGTGAAGACTTGAGGTGCTGAAGTAAGACCAAACGGAAGGACCGCAAACTGGTAGTGTTGCGACCCCACCAAAAACCGGCGATACTTCCTGTGCGACTTGAGTATAGGGATATGAAAGTAAGCATCCTGTAGATCGACAGACACCATCAAATCCTCTCTGTTCAAATCCAGAACTACCTGTGCCAGAGTCAGCATCTTTAATTTTTCCTGTTTGAGGAACCAATTCAAAATCCTCAGGTCTAGGATTGGTCTCAATCGACCATCCTTCTTGGGAATCAGGAAATATCTCAAATAACAACCCTGACCCCTTTACTGCTCTGGAACCAACTCCATTGCACCTTTTGATAACAGGATTTGAACCTCCTACTGTAACAATAGGAGATGGTCTTTTGAACAAAACGATGGACGGGGAGGGATGGAAGGGGGAAGCTCCTGAAAAGGAAGAGCATATCCTTTCCTCACAATGTTCAGAACCCAGGAGTCTGATGTGATGAACTCCCACTCGTGGAGAAAAAGATGTAATCTTCCCCCTACAGGAGAAGTATGGTTGAAAATGGGCTGCTTCCCTTGTTGTTGTCCTTCAGAGGAAGAGGATGATGCAGGTTGCTGCTGGGTGGCCCCTCTTGTCTGAAACTTCCCCTGCCCTCTAAAGATCTATAAGGGAGGCTGGTAGACTGTTGGACCGTGGACTGGGGTCTCCCACGGTAAACAGTTCCACGCCCAAACCTCCTGAACCTCCGAAAGGACCTGAAATGGGTAGTAGTGGAAGCCTGCAGACCCCAAGACTTTGCTGTGGCCCTACTATCCTTAAAGCGCTCTAAGGCAGAGTCAGCTTTAGCACCAAAACGTTTCTCCCCATCAAAAGGCAAATCCAAGAGAGCAGTCTGGACATCCGAGGAAAAGCCAGAAGACCTCAATCATGCATGCCTCCTGGTAGCAAATAGAGGTACCCATCGCCCTGACCACCGAATCTGTAGAATCCAGACCATTCTGGATTATCTGCTTTGCTGCGGCCTGAACATCTGACAGGAGTTCTCCAAATTGTCCTTGCACCTCCTGCAGCATGTCCGGAACTGTAGCCCTTGCTGAATCCATCAGGGCGTGCACGTATCTACCCAATACACAGGTAGCGTTTGGTGCTTTGAAGGCCATACTACAAGAAGAAAAAGTCTTCTTCACGGACTGCTCCATCCTCTTGGATTCCCTGTCCGACGGAATGACAGGGAAGGAGCCTGGAGCAGACCTTGTGGAACAAGAGGCTTGAACAACCAGACTCTCTGGGGTAGGATGTTTCAAGAAGAATCCCGGATCCCCAGGAGCCACTCTGTACCTCCTTGCCACAGATCTGTTGACAGCTGGGGACGACACAGGCTTCCTCCATACCTCTTAGATAGGCTACATAAGAGCATCATTAAACGGAAGGAATGGATCCGCCAAAGTAGAAGAAGGATGCAGGATCTCAGTTAAGATATTTGTTTTGACCTCTGCAAGAGGCAAAGGAAGATCAAAAAAAATTGCTGGCGTCCTGACTACAGTATGAAAGAGGCCGCCTCCTTCGTAAACTCCCCTAGTGAAGAAATGTCCCATTCCAGGGAAGTGTATAGCCCACTGGCTGAGTCAAGCCCTTGATATTCCCCCAAGGGCTCCACAATCTCTCCTTCTTTCAACAACTGCCTCTGGTACTCCTGTTCCTCCAAAAGTCTTAAAGCCTTTCTACGCAACCTCAGCCTGGCCTCTAACCTTGGCGTTGACATAGAATTAGCCAACATCGATGACACTGGCTTCAAAACTGAAAGGCGCGGACCAGGAGAAGAAGGCTGAATACGGTCTAATCCAGAGCCACCTGGCGCCGGAGCGGATCCCATCGGTGCTGTGGTCACCTGTGGTTCCGTCATCAGCGTCGACTGAAAGGGTGATGACACCGGCGCTGCAGGTCTAAAAGGCGACGTCATCGGAAGCGTAGGTCTTTGTGGCGACGTCACTGGCGCCGAACCGGCACCCTCAGCCGGATAGAAGAGCATAAACGGCGCCGACTTGTAAGGAGCCGGGGAGCCCAACGAAAATGCTAAAGGACCCGTGGGACCAGCCGCTGCACCAGCATGGGCCACAGCATGAAACATAGAAAACATAGATAACATAGCATTTAAAAATGCTGCTCCTGGAGCCGGGAAAGCAGGATACCGCTAATCTCCATGCTGCACTTGCGCCTGTTGACCATCCAAATCCTGTGCCACAGGTGAAAAGCGAGGACTCTCTGGAGGCGTGACCACCTCAAAGACCGACAGCGCCGGAGAAGCCAGAGGGCTTTGAGGTTGTGGAGTCACAGTCGGACTAACCTGCCACATTGCACGGCGCCGTCTAGATGGAGACCTGGACCTTGAATGGCTCCAAACCGAATGACATGAGAGTCATTACAACGTCATCTCTTGTGCTTCTTCGACGAAGTGTGAGAAGACCTGTGGTGGCTCTTATGTCCTTTTTTCGCCTTAGCCAAAAATAGTTTGGTTTCCATCTCCTTCAGAGTCTTTGGATTCATGCTCTGGCAGGATACACACTCCTCGACGTCATGCTCGGAACTCAAACACCAAAGGCAATCATCACAAGGGTCAGTGACCGACATGCGACCCCCGCACTCTCAACACAGTTTAAATCCCGACTTCCTAGAAGGAGACATTGTAACCAGAAACAAAATCGCACCAGATACAAGATGGCACTTTCAACATTAGCGAGAGCTAGGAGAAAACCGTTAGCGTTGAAGGCACGGAAAAAAGGGAACTGACGTCAGAAAGCCGGCGAGGACCTTTTATTGGCACGGTGACGTCAGACGGAGTCGTGTGGAGCCATGCAGTTGTGACGGCCTCGTCGACGTGGAGAGCTGGGAAAAAGATTTTATGTCAGATGCTGGCACATGGGATAATTTATAAGGTGAGGAATCCACAAGTAGTTGTATCCATCAGAAATACACTTTTCAACACATAACATACAAGTAGTTGAGTTGTGTCCAAGGGTGTTTATTGTAGTGCTAAGAAATTGAGGAAAAAGTGTAATAGAATGGGGTGATGATGGAGGGAAGTCCAGGGTATTGTTCCAGTCTGTTTGTAGCACAGGCCCAGTGTTAAAGGGGCCAACAGCAGTTCAAAGTGGACAAAGTGACAGTGCGGGACACAAGGGGGACAATCAGGAGAGTCTCATTTCCTGGCGGTGGTCTTGGCAAGTGCCTCTGGCTTCTGTCTGGGTCATAGGGAACCTTTGCGGGGTCATTCACCTTCTGCAGGGGAAGGGGTCTGGTGGCCTGTGGGTCCTGTGGCAGGGCCTCCTGCCCACTAGCGGCAGTGGAAGTGGAGGGCTGGTCGATGGACTGGCTAGTGGTAGGGGCCCACTGCTGTGCTGTTGCCTCCCACATGATATTGGCCATGTCTGCCAGCACCCCTGCTATGGAGATCAGAGAGGTGTTAATGGCCTGCAAGTCCTCCATGATCCCCGGATACTGTTTCTCCTGCAGCCGCCTGTTCTCCTGCACGTTGTCTAGGATCTGGCCCATCGTATCGTGGTAATGTTGATAGGCTCCCAGGATCTCAGAGAGTGCCCCCTGGAGAGACGGTTCCCTGCTCCTGTCCTCCCCCTGGCACACAGCAGTCCTCCCAGTGTCCCTGTTGGCCTCTGCCTCTGTCCCCTGAACGGTGTGCCCACTGCCACTGACCCCAGGTCCCTGATTGTCTTGGTGGCGAGGTGTGGACTGGGGTCCCTGTACAGGTGGGCACACTGCTGATTGACGTAACCTGGGGACAGAGGTGTGGGTACGCTGGGTGGGTGCTGTGGTGTTGGATCCTGGTGGGAGAGGCTCTGTGGTGGTCTGTGAGTGGACTTGGGTGACCGGCTGTCCAGTGGTCCACAATGGGCCAGGTAGGTCATCCAGATCCAGAAGTCCAGAGTTACTGTCATCACTGGGGGCATCTTCTGTTGGGGGACTGGATAGTTGGCACCTCCTCTACACTGACATTGGCTGGGGTACCTGTGGGGATGTAAGTGATGTATTATGTTTCATGTGTATGACATATTGTACATCCCTGGCTTCCCCTTTATGGTTGCTGTTGCCCTGCCACCTTTTGTTTGTGTATGGTGATGGATTGTGGGATTGTTAGTTTCCCTTTGCTGTGCATGCTTTGGTGATAGGTGTCCATGCAGGGCTGGGAGGGCTGCCCATGCATTGGTATAGCATGCAGTTGTTGGCATTGGGGTTAGTCATATGTGTAGGTGCAGTGCGTGGGATGGAGTGGAGTGATGGGAGTGAGGGTGTGAGATGGCATGGGGGTGGGTGATAGGTAGTAAATGTTGACTTACCAGTGTCCAGTCCTCCGGCTACTTCAGCGAGTCCCTCAGGATGCAGTAATGCCAAGACTTGCTCCTCCCATGCTGTGAGCTGTGGGGGAGGAGGTGGGTGTCCACCACCAGTCCTCTGTATGGCGAGCTGGTGCCTTGATGCTAAGGAACGTACCTTCCTCCTTAGGTTGTTCCATCTCTTCCAGATCCCATGGCGTTCACCCTGTCCACGATTCTCCGCCATAGCTCCATCTTCCTTGCAATGGAAATCTGCTGTATCTCTGCTCCAAACAACTGTGGCTCTACCCTGACAATTTCCTCCACCATGACCCTTAACTCCTCCTCAGTGAAACAGGGGTGCCTTTGTGGGGCCATGGGTGTTGTATGTTGTGTGTTGGGGAGAGTGTGTTGAGTAATGTGGTGGGGTGTGTGATGTGGGGTACGTGAGGGATGTATGGGTGTAGGTGGTGTGTGTGTATTTGTCTCTGTGATGTTGATGGCTAGCTCTTGCAGTCTTTTGGTGTTGGCAAAGGGTTGTGGGTAATGTGTGTGTGTGTTTTATAGTGGTGTGGGGGTGTGGGGGTGGTGTGTGTGTATTAATGTCTGGTGTGTGTTTTTAGTATTGGCCAATGTAGTGTTGTTTTGTACGTGGATGTCGATTCTGAGCACAGAGGTATGTACCGCCAATGGTTTAGCACCATTGAATGTCCACTGTTTTGATTCGTGTGTCATAATGTGGTGGGCGTTGGTGTTGGTACTGACACTTTACCACTGACCTTTGGGCTCGCGGATTTTTGTGTGAGGCAGTATTCTGTTGGATTGGTGTGAGTGTGTCATAATATGGAGAACGGATATCCGCCACAGTGGCGGTATGTTGGTGGCCGTCAGCGTGGCGGTAAGCGGCATTTACCGCCAATGTCATAATGAGGGCCTATATGACTAAATAAACCTCTAAATGAGAGAGCACTAAAGACAATTAAAAAAACATGGCAACCCCAATATTATTTGTCTGTGCAAGAAAGAAGAGGAAGCACTCTAATCTGCCACCCGGTTAACCAGCTACGGAACTATGGCTAACTGGGCTACGGGGGTTAAAGAGCAGTCCAGAGAGGAAGAAGGCTTGTGTTTGTAGTAATGGAAGGTAGCAATTGGGGTAGAGGTGGATATTTCGTTAGCTGCAGGTAGGTGGGGACATGGGGATGACAGAAGTACTAGGAGGAGGGTAGATCTTCCATTGAAGCGGTCTGTCTCTCCTGAAGTCCATCCCACGCAGAGGCCATCGGACGGCGCCAGAAACCTTGCGCCTCCTCTCTGTGTAGAGCCTTGGCCACCATCTCCATTCAGAGAATGAAGGCGGATTGCTATTGTGTGCTGCATCTGTGTGTTCTGCTCTTCCAGTGCATTGTGATGGTGCATTTGGCTATGAGAAGGGCCTGATCCAGGAATGGAGATATTACCTTGTGCTTTTTGGGACATCTGTAAAGGCTTGGGGCCCCAGCTTCCGAGGTGCTAGGCCGCTCACCAAAGTAATATTGGAAAGGGTTTCAGTCACCATGGGTTTCAGGAATACCGGTGGTGGTATTCAAGGGCTCTGGACCAATCCCTGTTGTTAAGGGTGCAGCCGAACTCTGTATCTCATTTGTCAGTGAGAGATTTGAGGGACGTACTGCAGTGGGCTGCTGGGGCTTTTTTAAATCCAGGTAATGAGGAGGCATCCCAAACCTATCATGTATAATGTGTTAATGAGCTGGTGACAGTTGGTTCAATCTCCCCTTTCATCCCAAGGCTGAGCAGTTCTGTGCGTGCCCAACCATATGTGATGAATTTCCATCCCCCTCCTAAAGGGCTGTGTGTTCAGTCAGTTCTGCAAAGGCAAGTGATTCTCTGTCGCAGAACAGGCACCCCAGCGTCAAAATCCCAGCCTGATCCCAGTGGCATAGTTCACCTCAAGTCAGGTGATCGCAACCTACCGGAAAGCACAGTAGGGTTAATGCAGGAGAATAAGAGGGAGAGTTCTGGGTAAGTTGGTAGCACCTGTCAAGATTTTTTCAGATCACCTTTCCTTCATCAGTGGAGGATTTAGGGAGCATGTGTTGCCCAGGCTAGTCCCAGCGATCCAGCAGGCTAACCACTGCAACTGGGCCACCAAATAATAAAGCTCATAATAAAGCTCAAAGTTCGAGGCCCCCAGGCTGCCAACCTCATGTGGGAGTTGCAGCTTGGACATGGCCACCCTTCAGCGTTACAAATGCCAAATGAGCTAATTGAGCATCCTAACCATGTTGTGGGAGAAGCTGTGAGGTAATCCCAAGGGGAGGTTGACAAAGAAGTGCAGAAGCATCACCATCTTTGAGACAGTGATGCGACCCAAAGGGGAGAGCAGGAGTGTGCTCAAGAAGGCTATCTGTGACCAGAGAGAGCTCACTACTGCTGTGAGGTTGCTATGTAGTAAGTTGCGGTCTTCATGGTAGACCTGTATCCTTGGGGATTGGAAGAATTATGTCTTCCAGCGTACGAGTTGTACTCCCAGGCACCAATCTGCCCAGGACGATGCCGGGTCTAAAAGAAAGAGGCATAATTTAGGCCATCTTACCCAGAGGCCAGACTGCTCTACAAAAGAAGAGAGGAGGTCAGAGATCCAGGAAACAAGTGCCATGGTGTCCTTTTCATAGAGCAAGATGTCATCCATATAAAGAGATGCTGCGTGAGTCCTGGCTGGCACAGAGATACCCCAACCGGTGCCTGACCACTGCCTGTCGGCCACCGTAGGTTCCATTGCAAGCATGAAAAGAAGGTGTGAGGGGGGCATCTCTGTTGGGTGCCTCTGACCTCAGGTAAGGGCTCAAAGTGAGTTCTCCAAGTTGTAGGCGGACTGTAGGGACTAAGGCCCATATTTATACTTTTTTAGCACCGCATTTGCGTCATTTTTTGATGCTAAAGTGGCGCAAACTTGGAAAATACAAGTGTATTTTGTAAGTTTGTGCCATTTTTGCGTCAAAAAGTATAAATATGGGCCAAAGTACTACAAGCGAATCACATGAGTTCTGCATGCTCTAAATCCAAACTGGGCCAAGACCAGCTCATCTAATCAAATGCTTTCTCCAGATCTAGGGCTAATGTCGCCACCCAGGGCCAGTGGTGTCTTGTGTCTTCCATAATGTGGAAAATATCCGAATGTTAAAAGAGGTGTTACGGCTCAGCATAAAACCAATTTGGTCATGATGGATCAAACGCGAGTTTGCTTGCTGAATCCGGGTGGCTAATATTTTGCTTAGGATTTTATAATCGGCGGTCAAAATCACAATAGGATGGTATTAGGATGGATTAGTGGGGTCTTTGGTAGGTTTGAGTTGTGAGACTAGCTTAGCTTCCTGGAAAGTTGGCGGGAGGCCTCCCGCTCTGATGGACAGTTCTAATACCGCGGTCAGCTTCAGGACCAAGGTGACCGCAAAGATTTTATGGAACTCCTCCGGTTGGGCACGTTTCCCAGGGTCTTACTGCAGGCCAATTCAGCAATTGATGCACTCATGTCCTAGGCAGTGATAGGTTTGTCAGTTGATTCTCTTTCCTCAATGGATAGCCTGGAGAGGGAGACCAAGCCTATGAATCTCGGATAGCCTCAGGTGGGGCGTTTGGTCCCTGTTTATGGAGGTCTCTATAGAATTCCTGAAAGACTTCATGAATTTCCTGCTGGGAACAGAGCATTTTGCCTGTCCATCACTGCAAGGTTGTGATCTGCATCTGTTGCGATTCTCTGTTTGTGAGCCACACAAACACATGGGGCCTCATTATGAGCCAAACTATACCCGCTATCAGGCTGCCTGTGCGGCCTGAATCCCGCTGGCCCTAATAGGAGTTCCCTACAGAGTTTCCACCCGCTGGCCCTGTGGTGAACAGGGCCTTAACATTAGCTGGCTGCAATGTTGCAGTGTGGCGGATGCAGCAGCACCCGTCACGCATTCCACAGCCCTTAATTTAGGCAGTGGAATGCGTGAGGGGACTGTGCATGGGTGCCCCTGTACTGCCCATGCCAGGTGCATGGGCAGTGCAGTGGCCCCTAGGGGCCCCCAAAGTCCCCCATTCCACCAGCCTTTCCATGGGTGTGTAAACCGTCATGGACAGGCGCGTATGGGGGCTCGTAATCCCCAGGGCAGGGCTGCCCTGGCGCATTACAACCGCCGGGACCGCCAGGCTTCAGGCTGGCGGCAGCCTGGCGGTGTTGGCGGTTGGACTGTGGTGGCTCCGCCGCGGTCATAATGTTGCAGTCGGACTGCCACTTTGGTGGCGGTCCGACGGCCACCGTGACCCCCGGTGGTCATAATGAGGCCCATAGTCTTCTCCCCCTCTGAGTGGTTTTGGGCACATATGATTTGTAGTCCAGGCACTGAAGACAATCCAGTGATGTCGCTTCATTCTTGTGGAGCACCAGGAGGCGGGCTGGGTCTCCTGAGTCATAACCACCTGGTGCTCCGTTGTCTTGACCTTCCCCTCTGCGGCCATCAGGTCTTGTAGTATGGCCCATTGTTTGTTGATGGTCATGTGGATACATGTCCAACGCACGGCCACCTTAAATGCCACACATTCAGCGGGTGGTGAGGAGGAATACTTTGTGGTCAAAGTATTCCATAAGCTGCTCCACAAATATGCCCTGGAAGATGGGGTCCTAGAGCATTGAGGGCTGAAACCACCATTGGTTATGGGATATGATGTGCTGTCCCATATCAGAAGGAGCAACATGGGGTTGTGGCCCGAGATCGTCCTGCCAGATACTCGGCTTCAACTGCTGTGGGACAGAGTATAACATATTATTTTAACTAGGCACGTGTAGAGATCGTAAACTGAAGAACAAAAGTAGTAGTGCCTGATCTCTGGGAGATGGAGGTGGCAGGTGTTCTGAAGCGACCAGTATATTAGCCAGTTTGCCAGGGCTTGGGCATTAGCGGCTGTGAGGACTCCATTGAGGGAGTGTGAATGGTCTAATCAAGTTTCAAGAACGCTGTTAAAGTCTCCCCAGTTACCTAGGGGAGGTGGGCCCAATGGACCAGCTGGTCAGTGAGGTGCTGTAGCAAGTGCGGCGGGTTTGACTTGGGGGGCATAAAGGCAGCCCAGGAGTAGGGGAGAGCCATCTAGTTGGGCCTCCAGGAATACAAAGTAGCAGTAAGAGTCTACCTCCGAAGCCAATACCTGTAGTGGCATGCTTGCTTGGTTCCATATTACGGCACCCCTTGCGTACGTGAAGTAATTAGTAGCGTACACGTACATTTTTTAAGCCTTCTGCCTTAACCAGGAGGGACTCCTGTAAAAATGCAAGGGAACCTCCTTTCCTACAGAGGATGGAATGGATTCTATTGTGTTTCTTGGTGCCTGCATGCCACATATATTCCAGGAGAGTATTTTGTATTGGCAAAGGGCCGTCAGGGTCTGCCTGGAGGGAGTGGCTGTAATTCCCAGAGGGATGACACATAATCATGGTGCTCTCGGGGTTGTAGTGGCAGGGTTGGTGGCTTGAGGAGAGAGGAAAGGAGTAGCCAGCTCCCAGAATCCAAGAACTCAACAGGAAAGAGGCCAAAATGAGGCTGTCTGTGAGGAGAACCTGGGGCAGGATGCAAACAGCCAGCTGCCCAAACCAGGGAACCATACTTTGAAGTGAGGCTTTTCCATTTTGGTGACGAATGGTGGACAGTCTGGGTGCAGAATTGCAGTTTGGCCCGCTTCCAGTCTGATAACAGTCGTGCATGCAGCACGACCAGCCCAACCATGAAGTGAGGGGACGTGGTCCAGGCAGGTTGTAGATCTGGATCTGCATGCCCCATGCTTCAGAAGGAAGGCGCATCTGGACAATTTGTGGCTTCAAGGCACTCCCTAGGTTGTCCTCGGTCTCTGGGCAAGTCTGGTCTCACCACATGGGGAGACTTAGTGCACGGCAGGAGAGGAGGGACAGATAAAAAGGGGGCCCCTCAACATAACGACACACGCAGTCCTTGAATGTCCTTTGCTGGTGTAGGCTATGTGAGCGCCACTTACTCACCTTATGTATCCTCAGGGATGGGGCAGTGGCATGATTCTGTGGACTTTTAGCAGCTGCAGCAGCATGAATACATGCAATCAGGGACCTCATGTTAGCTCTGGGTCCCCAGGCACACGGCTAGACCTCCGGGAAAAGGGTGTAAATGGCATCACTCTGTTCTGCCGCGCATTGCAGGGCTGTCATGTGGGGGCCCAGAACAGAGCAGCCCCCGATCCTTAGGGGAGCAGTGGTGGCTCTAGCCACCTGGGGAACTCAGTGACACTAGGAAGCAGTCAGGCGGTGGCCCATGGCCACTCCCCAGTGCGGCTCCCTCTGGGACCTGCCAAGCCTTATGCCTGGCCCCCATTCAGGGCTGGGTTGGGGGGTGTAAGCAGAGATCAGCCACAGCCCAGGCTGCATAGCAACCCAATGCCCCCAAATGGGGCGAAGCCTCGCTGCTCATCTCCGCCCAGACTATTCTTCTTGGGTAATGAGTAGCTGTACCGCTGTCCCTCTGCTACACCTAGCCTTGGGGACCACGACCTGGTCCAGATGGCTCCCAGCTTAGCTGATCCATGCTGGATGATCAGGGTGCGGCGCAGAGCTTCATGGCTAGGCTTCCACCATCTTAGTGCCGTAGCCATGTTCTCAGATCACATAATCTAATGATACTAAAATCTTGACATCTCCTCCCCTCAATCTCTCTCCGAGATTAGCCTGCCTCCCTTTAGGGATACAATGTGTGTAAATTTTGTTTCTGGAAGGTAAAGCATAAATCTTAAATAACTGAGGTGTCATGTCAACTGTAATATGTTCCCTACATGTATATATATATATATCCTCAATAATAAGAAAGAGAGAATTAATTTCACTGCCTGCTTGGACTCTTTCATTGGTTTCCACTCTGCTGGCATATGACGCAAATGACGTCATTTAATGCGTTTTCAAATCAGGAAATGTGAGACCTCCTTCTTTGGAATAGCACAGGATTCGAAGCTGCAGCCTTGGACATTTGTTATCCTAGCTAAAACGTGAAAATAACTGCTGAGCTTTTTTTTTCTTAAAAATGGTCAAATAAACATTGTGCTGCTAGAACAGAAAGTTAAATAATGGTAATATTGACATTGTGATTAATGTGAAGCGACTTATTAGTGAGATTGGCAGACTGGCCCATTTTGTAAGTAGTGCTTTTGCTTTTTCAATACAGGGGCTTAATTCAGCATACAGATGGTATTCATCGCTTCTGAATGGTATATCCCTAGATATATTTTAGGTTTATCACTGCGCAACTCTTGTAATGAAGTTGGTAGACACTCTTTTTTACATTTATAAGTAATACCTCAGTTTTCAGATGGTTAACGTTATATCATCCCGAAGCTTCCTAATCTGAAAACATCTATAGATAATAATTTTTTATTGAATTATTCGGGTGCTAAAAACATAGGCCCTCATTACAACCCTTGCGGTTGGTGGAGAAGTGGCGGTCTTACCGCCAACAGGCTGGCGGTAAAAAAACTGGAATCATGACCATGGTGGTTACCGCCATGGTCATCCACCACTTCTCCGAACCAATCGCCAGGGCGGAGACGACCGCTGGGCTGGAGACTTGGGTCTCCAGCCCAGCAGCCGTCACAAGACCGCCGGCGGTATCATGACCCGGCTGACCGCCATGGATTTCATGGGCTGGGCACCGCCATAAAATCCATGGCGGTAAGCACTATCAGTGCCAGGGAATCCCTTCCCTGGCACTTATAGGGGTCTCCCCCACCCCCCACCCCTGAGTCCTTCCCCAACACCCCTCACCCCCCTACCACACTCCAAAGGTGGCAGGACCCCCCTCCCCACCCCTACCCCATCATCACTACACAGACACACACCCGACACGCATGCAGACACCACCAACACACATACCCGCACACACACAAACAAACATGCCACATGTCATACACGCACACCCACATTCAGACATACACGCACACATCCATACAGACATACATACAGGCAGACACGCACACATTTCCAAACACACTACACCCCGCATGCATACACGCACTCACACATCCCCTCTTCATACTCACACGCACACCCCCATGCATGCACACAACACACAACACCCCCACCCCCCTCCCCTAACGGGCGATCAACTTACCTGGTCCGTTGATCCTCCGGGAGGGGACGGGATCCATGGGGGCTTCTCCGCTGCCAGCACCCCGTCAACAGAACACCGCCACGCGATTCGGTGGGCGGTGTTCTGTTGACGGGGCGGTGGAGGTGGAGCAACCTCCACTTTCTCACCCACTGCCAGTATAGCTGCTGGCGGCTCTCCGTCCAGAAAAGGACGGAGGGCTGCCAGCAGTCATAATTCGCCGAGCGGAAAACCGCCACCACTGGCAGTCTTCAGCATGGCAGTCCCTCGGCGGTCTTGTGAAAAGACCGCTGAGGTTGAAATGACCCCCATAATTATGTTGTCTGCATTCAGCTTTAACTTTGGTGAATTGATTACTGATGGATTGATATCTATATTGTTTCTTAGTGCAGTAGCCAGTGGTTCTTTAAGGTATGCAAAAAGAGTCGGGGACAAGGGGCATCCCTGCCTAGTCTTCGCTCAAGATGGTGATAACCAAGGTCCTAACCCCGAATCCTGCATACAAGGTATAAATTGACCTGGGATGGAAGAGCAAAGTTCTGTCAAATGTAAAATAGAGTATCCTAGTTCAGGTCACATGTTTTTGCTGAGTCCATCATCACTATCAGAGCCGGAATTTTGTTCTATGTAGTCTAATGCCTCCTGTACGAATAATGTATTAGTACTTTATTGCCTACCTACCATAAAACCATTTTGGTCGACATGCATTAATTAGTTTGTTAATGTATTTATTCTGATGGTTAACATTGTTGCTAGAAGTTTGTAATCCGAATTCAATAATGATATAGGATAGTAAGAATTTGTGACTTCTGAACTTTTTCCGGGTTTTATAAATTTTCAGTGGTCCTGAAAATACACCACTTCTGTCAGAAACTTTCCTCCTAGTCGGCATTCGGAAGACTGGTTGACTGAAGCTCCTGACATGCCTCACCTCTGACTTCAGTCATGTCTGCACCGACCTCGGCAATCTGTACTTCTATTTCTCAGTGTTCCTGAGCTAGGGAGTATGGTGTATACATTATCAGCGGGACATATTTGCTACAAGCCAACTCAGATGGAAGCAAAATAACCTTGTGCAACTGGACCCACAGATAACGGACAATGACGAAATTGACAAGACTGCAAAATCTGAAGAATTTTTGCAACCAACGTGGACCGCAGCAGAGCCTTGTACCAACCTTACCTGTAGCCACCTCCCTTACCTTCTCAGCCGAACGCGTCTGAGTGCTTTGTTAGCACCTCACAACACTGGATTGCAACAAACACCAGCAGACTCCTCGAGTTTGCCGCCTAGATTTGAGGGATCCTCTCAGAGGACCATGGTGTTGCCATCTCCTAGGCTGCCTTCTGAGGGAGCTAGGAAGACCATCGAGTACAGGTGAGCGGCAAGGAGGGTGGCAACACAGTTGTAATGGCAGCAATAATCGTTTAAAGGGTTAAGATCGTAACAGTAATGAATAGTATGTCACCATGTTATTATCCATTTGAAATGGTGCACAGTAAAAAGGTGGGGTGTCATAACTTGAATTTTACAGAACGGGAGGATAGGCTAGTGAAAGAACGTATGGTGACCCTTACAACACACTGAATTTAAAGCCCAGTGAGAGAGATGGAAAGGGGGAAAATGTCACATGAGCAACCTGTATCAAAGGTGAAACCGTCAGAATTGCGGGGTACAAGTCTGAAATCTTTAGAATTTATGGCCATACAACAACTGTGCTCTCAGCCAGGAGAAAGTGGTGGCATCACAATAAAAAATAAGGTAGGTGCTGTGAACTATGCCTCTCATGTGAGCCTCTGAACAACAAAGGCTTGAAGAGAGCAGCTGCAACAGGGAGAAGGGAGGTTCGCGGTAGCGTACCTCTTGCTAGGCAGACTCCGCCTCCAGGCATAAACTCATTACAGTAGTCCATATTTCAGCAGAGCTGGCAAACATTCCAAGCTCAAACAGCGGAGGGGACTTTAAATAAGCTCCCATAAGAGTCGAACAAGGACCAGGAGTTGACTAACAGATATTCCTAGGAATATGAAAATAAAATGGCAAAAGCGGTTAGAAAGAACCTTCTCAGGAATACGTTACGCCACTCCCATTATTTAAATACTCCATGCTTTACTACAGCTCCTAGTAAGAGATATCAGACATAAAGGTACCTCAGTCTGAACGGACAGAATTTGTAAGCAGAATTGAGGTAAAATTGGATAAAACTGAAAAACAAATACAACAGGTTGGAGACAAATGTAAGGCGCTGGAGCTGTGGGTATCTGCTATGGCAGATGTGCAAGTGGTCAACAGTTCGACTTTGTTACAAATCCGGAAAAAAGTGCAAATTAACAAGGCTAATTTTGAAGATCTAGAAAACAAACTATGCAGATCTACTCTGAGATTAGTAGGTGTCCCTACCTAAATAAAAGTAATATAATAGATGAAGTGACAACATTAATCTCAAACTCAATTCTAAAAAAATGTTAGCAGATCTCACAGTTAAATTGGCTCATCTTTGACCTCTGCACCCGGCCGGCCCCATGTTGCTGGTGGTGGGTGTTTGGGGTTAACTTGAACCCCAACCGGTGGGCTTCCTGAAACCTGGAGACTGAAACTGTAAGTGTTGTACTTACCTGTAAAACAATGTAACATTTCTTCCCCTAAGGAACTGTTTCTGAAAATTGCAGTGTCCATTTTTAAAACAGATTATTGCCAATAATTCAAAAACTGTATTACTTACCTATTTCAAACAAAGTACTGTTGATACCTGTGTGAAATACGAATCTATTGAAGTACTTACCTGCAGCTTGAATCTTGTGGTTCTAAAAATAAAGAAAATATATTTTTTCTATATAAAAACCATTGGTCTAGAGTTAAGTCATTGAGTGTGTGCTTCTTCTATTGTTTGTTTGTGTACAACAAATGCTATGCACTACCCTCTGATAAGCCTAACTGCTCAACCACACTACCACAAAATAAAGCATTAGTATTATCTACTTTAGCCTCTGTTAACCTCTGTACACTGTGCACACTATGGGTGTTATTTTGACTCTGGCGGTCTTTTCATCGCCAGGGTAAATGTGGCAGTCCCACCACCGACAAGCTGGCGGTGCAGACTGACACATTATGAGTGTGGCGGGTTGGCCTCTGCCAACCTGCCACACCTCTACTCATACCGCCATGGCGATCGGAACCGCCAGGCCCGAGATCATTATCTCCGACCCAGCGGTCCACAGAAGACCGCCAGCGGTATCAGGAGCCAGCCTTCTGACATGAAAACCATGGCGCAAAGGCTACCGGTGACAGAATTTCTTCCTTGTCACCGGTAGACGGCTCCCCCAGCAAGCACTAGACCAAACCCACCCCCCTTCAGCCACAGTGCCGGCTCCCCGCATACATGCACATAGGCATCCACACGTACCACACATACACATATTCACCTACACTTATATACACACATCCTCTCACACGCATCCATGCACGCATTCACAGGTACATTCATACACGCATTCAAGCATGCATCCATACATACATTCACAACAATATTCATATATGCATTCAAGCATGCATACTCACACCCATCCAAACATGCATACTCAAACACATATACACTGACACGCATACAAGCAACGCATTCACACCTTCATGCACACACGCAGACACCACACACTCATACATGCACACACAACACCCACCACCCACCCACCCCCCTCCTCTGTTTGACGATCACCTTACCTGTTCCAGGGAGAAGGTTGTCCAGCAGGAAACAGAAAGGGGCGCTTCCACCGCCAGCAGCACCCCACCAACAGGATACCGCCAGGCCGTATTATGGCCCGCCAGCACGACTACTTCTGGATTTCTGCCCAAAGTGTGGCAGAAATTCGGCAGTACCTGTGATATGGTGAGCGGGAGACCATCAGCACTGGCAGTCTCCTGGCACCAAAGTCATAATGAAGGCCTATATCTCATTTAGATATAGTATATACTGAGCTAGCTTCCTACAATGATGACATAAATGTGTAGGAGGCTGGCCTGGTTTGTAGTTGGGACCTAAGCTACTTACACCTTATACCAGGTCCAGTTATCCCTTATTAGAGAAATTTAGACAGTGTTCTAGCAACTTAGGCTGTCTAGAGGTAGCTGAAGCAGAGCGGCTTAGGCTGAACTAGGAGAAATGCAAAGCTCCTGCAATACCACTATAGTTACACAGTATATATACACAATAAAAGACAATACTCAGTGTTTGTCAAGCTTTGGCTTACCATCTAGACCAGAGGGAGATGGGGTGCGGCCTCAGTTCTTGCAGGTCCGGCTCTGGCCGAGGTAGGGGCGACCCTTTCCGGTAGCCACAGTACTGTTGACAGTATACGCCAATACAGTCCGTGCCCTCCAGAAGGAGTCCCTGAGGAAAAACCCCAAAGGGGAAAAAAACCTCCAGATGGGAACTCCCAGGAAGAAAGGAAGACACATGGAAAAATCAGAATCTTGAACCAGGCCAAGCGCAGGAAAAAAGAGGAAAAAACAAGAGAAAAAACTGGATATCAGCGAGAAAACCAGCAGGAGCATAATCGCCACAGAGCAGTGTTGCAGCGCAAGGAGAAAAGAAATCAAGGCCCTTATATACCCCTAAACAGGAAGTAATGAACAGGAAAAGGAACAACAGCCATCTTGGATTGGGAAAAAAGTAATAGAACCAGATAGGAAAACTGCCACAGGAAGAAGGGAACAGGTGTATGCAGGGAATCAGAGAAGAGAAAGGTATGATGGGATAGCAGTAAGATGGCTTCCCACAAGAAGAGAAGAAGAAAGAAAAAGAAAGCCCAAGAAGAAACCCCAGGTAAGTGGGAGGCCGAGGGGGGGCGCCTGGGGGCTTCATCTATCCTCCCCATGCCACGCAAAATGCACGGCGAGAACAGAAACCCAATTCCGGGCTCCCGTCCCCGCCGCAGTGGCAAGGACGATGTGAGGCCGGAAAAAGGGGGTGCAGCGGGCCCCGCGGTGCGCAAAATGGACCACGGTCCCCGCCGCGACCCGACCAGACCGGGACGCGTGGTGCAACAGTAGGTCCCCCCCTGAGGCCCCAGGTTTGTGGGGAAAAAGGAGGAAAAAACGATGGACCAAGAGAGGGGCACGCACCGAAGTGGAATCCTCCCAGGAGCATTCACTCATAGGATAGCCCTTCCAATGGATGAGATATTGAAGACGTCCACGGAAATACCGGGAGTCACAAATCTCCTGGACCTCGTTTTCCAACACGTTGTCAACTAATTGAGGAGGAGGACAGGAGAATTGTCTGTGAAAAGGATCAGGTATACATGGTTTAAGCTGAGAAACATGGAATACTGGGTGTATTCTCCATGTCCAGGGTAGACGGAGACGGACAGAAATAGGATTGATTTTTTGAAGAATTAGAAAAGGACCATAGTACCGGGGTCTGAACTTATTTTGGTTTAACCGTAAAGGTAAGAACTTGGAGGAAAGCCAGACCTTATCATTAATTTGATAAGACGGAGCCTCACAACATTTCTAGTCTGCCATTCTTTTTATTTGTATCTTGGTGGCTTGAAGATTAGGCTGTATGACACGTTGTATGGTGCGTAGTCGTCAAACAAACGTTGTGATGGCAGGAAGTGTAACTGATTCTCTGAGCATACTAGGAAAGGCTTTAGGATGGTATCCATAAGAACAAAAAAATGGGGAAGTCTTTGAAGTACCATGTAATGCATTATTATATGAAAATTTGGCAAGAGGTAAATACATGTGCCAGTCATTTTGCCTAGCATTGCTAAAACTTTGTAAATACTGTTCAAGTCCTTGATTTCACCGTTCAGTTTGACCATTAATTTGAGGATGAAAACCAGAAGAAAGAGCCACGTCAATTTTGAGTGTTTTACAGAATTGTCTCCAAAATCGTGAGATAAATTGAGGACCACGGTCTGAGAGGATGACTTGTGGAAGTCCATGAAGTCGGAAGATTTCTTGAATAAAGATTTGACTTAGTTCTTTGGCTGTGGGTAACTTTTTTAATGTGGTAAAATGTGCCATCTTAGTGAATGAATCTACTTTCGCAATTATTACTCGATTCCCCATTGACGGAGGCAGAGAACACATGAAGTCAGTAGATACTGTGGGCCTCATTCGAACCCTGACAGTCTATGACCGCCAGGGTCGAGGGACGCGGAAGCACTGCCAACAGGCTGGCGGTGCTTCCCAGCCCATTCAGACCGCGGCGGTAAAGCCGCGTCAGAAAAGGAGATCCGGCGGTTTCCCGCCGGAATACCCCTGGCTGGGCTGAATCTCCATGGCGGCGCTGCTTGCAGCGCCGCCATGGAGATTCCGACCCCCTTCCCGCCATCCTGTTTCATTGCAGACAGTGAAAATCGCGACGGGTGCAACTGCACCCGTCGCACCCCTGCAACTCCGCCGGCTCCATTGTTGCAGGGCCTTTCCCGCTGGGCCGGCGGGCGATCTTTTGGCGGTCGCCCGCCGGCCCAGAGGGAAAGTCGAAATGACCCCTGCGGTCTTTTGACCGCGGAGCGGTCTTTGGACGGGGTAACTTTGGCGGGCGGCGGGCGGCGGACGACCCCCTGTGTGCCATGGAGATGGTGGAACCGGTAAGGGACGGAGCAATCCCACTGGTTTATTATGGGATGTCTTTGCTTGAGCACAGATAGGGCAAGAAGTCACATAGCTTTCAGTATCAGCCCTAAGAGTAGGCCACCAAAAGGAGCGCAGAAGGAGATCTTGGGTGGTCTTGATTCTGCGATGACCTGCAATAGGGGAGTCGTGGCACATCCGTAGAGCTTCAGTTTGGACTGTTTTAGTTGGCAAGAACAAGGCTTTCTTATGTAAATAGTATTCCTTATCCTTACTTAATAATGGACATAATTTATTCATTTTCTCCTAGACTGGAATACTCAGAGTGAACCTTGTCAAGAAAGGATTGCACAACTCCAATGATCTTATAAGGTTAAATTAGGTTTTGTGTGGTGGAATCACTAAACTCCGGATAGCGTAGTGATAGAGCATCAGCCAGGATGGTTTGGGATCCAGGGATATATGTGATGTAAAAATCATATTGGCTGAAGAAAAAAGCCCATCAAGCTTGACGGCTATTGTGACATTGAAAGTTTCTTAGACACTGCAAATTCCGATGACCGGTTCTACCCATGAGAAATTGTCTCCATTCAGTACAAGCCGTCTTTAAGGCGAGCAATTCTCGTTCTAACACGGAGTAATTACGTTCAGAGTCAGAGATTATGTGGGAGAGGTAAAATATGGGATGTTCTAGCCCATCATCATTTTGTCTTTGTAGCAGAGCGGCCCCTATGGCTCTTTCTGAGGCATCAGTGACTACAATGAATTGTTTGGTGGTATCTGGATGCCGTAAGATAGGAGCTTGAGTGAAGGCGTATTTTAGCGTTTGGAAGGCTGTTTCCGCTTCTTTGGTCCACTGAAAACTTTTCCGTAGATTTTTTTTTAATGGGTTTGAATTATGTGACTGGTCTGCTGGGTGAAATCGGTTATGAATTGTTGATAGAAATTGGCCAGACCTAGAAAACACTGGGTTTCTTTGATGGAAGATGGGATGGCCAATCCACAATGGCTTGAACCTTGTCCGAATCCATAGCAATTACTACTTGGTTGATATGGTACCCCAAATATCTTACTTAAGTCTGATCAAATTCACACTTTCCTGGCTTGCAGGAAAGATGGTGTTGTCTAAAGCCTTTTTAAGATTTGGAGCACATGTTTAGTGTGTGGTTCAGGACGAGTAGAGAAGATAAGTATATCATCTAAACAGACAAACACTGTTTGGTGTAGGAGATCAGAAAAAATGGCGTCCATAAATCTCTGAAATATAGAGGGATCATTGGTAAGACCGAAGGGCATCACCCAATATTCAAAATGGCCAAAAGGGGTTCTGAAGGCTATCTTCCATTCATCGCCCTCCTTTATCCTTAAAAGATGACAGGCTCCCCTAAGATCTAATTTGGTAAATCTCTTAGCTCCTCGAACTGCTTCTAGAATATCCTTGATGAGGGGCAACGGGTAGCAATCTTTTATGGTAATTTTATTTAAAACTCGAAAGTCTATGCAGGGGCGCAAGTGTTTCTTCTTCTTGGGCACGAAAAAGAGGGGGGTCCCTGCGGGAGAAGAAGAAGGATCAAACAGACCGCTCTGTATATTCTCTTCTAGGTATTCTTTGAGGATCTTCTTAGTAGGGGAATACATCCTGCCAAAGGGGACTACCGCATTAGATTCTATAGGAATGGCACAATCATATTCTCTATGAGGCGGAAGTGTAGGTTTATCAGGTTTTTTAAAAACATCAGCATACTCCAGATAATGACTGGGTACTCCTTGAAAAAGGTTGATGAAACAGTTTATTTTATTTGACACCATTTTCTTTGGGGACCAATAAGTTCCTGCTGAATAACAATATTGTTGGCAGAAGTGGGAGGATAGAGAGATGGTCCTGGTTTCCCAGTTGATGTAAGGGTTGTGCCGGGTGAGCCATGGAATACCTAGAATCATGATGTAATTCGGTGAAGAGATCAAATCAACAGAAACATATTCCTGATGCTTTCCGAATTGTAAACGCCGGTAGGTGTAGTATTAGAAACAGGACCAGAAGCTAACAGGGAACCATCTACTGTATGGACTTGTTCTGGTATATCCTTGGGTACCCGAGGGATCTTCCTTTCCAGAGCCCATGTTTCATCTAAATAGATTCCACTGGCCCCACAATCCAACAAGGCTAAAGCTTTTTCTTCAGGGCCATCCTCTAATAGAAGGGAGATAGGTAGGAGGAACGGCGCTGTTATTTCTTCCCGGGAAGAACAGATGGAAGGTATCTCGAAATATCCCATCCTCCCCCTTCTCACAGAGGACGGGAACTGGCGTTTCCCAAGGATCTTGCCGGGCGAATGGGACAAGCACGAATTAGATGACCGGAAGCACCACAATAAAGACATAGGCCCTCATTTCGACCTCGGCGGTCTTTTTCAAAGACCGCTGAGGCACCGCCGTGCTGAAGACCACCAGTGCAGGCGGGTTTTCCGTGCGCCGTATGTTGACTGCTGGCAGCCCTCTGTCCTTTTTCGGACGGAGAGCCGCCAGCAGCCATACTGGTGGTCGGCGGGAAGTGGAGGCTGCTCCACCTCCACCGCCCTGTCATCAGAACACCGCCCACCGAATCATGTTCCATGATTCAGTGTGATGGTGTTCTGGTGACGGGGAGCTGGCGGTGGAGCAGCCCCCATGGATCCCGTCCCCTCCTGGAGGATCAACGGACAAGGTAAGTTGATCGTCCGTTAGGGGAGGGGGGTGTTGTGTGTTGTGTGCGTGCATGGGGGTGTGCGTGTGAGTATGTAGAGGGGGTGTGTGAGTGCGTGTATGCATGCGGGGTGTGTTGTGTGTATGGGAAATGTGTGCAGGTCGGTCTGTGTGCATGTCTGTTTGTATGTGTGCGGGTATGTGTTGTTGCAGTGTATGTGTGCGTGTAGGGGTGTGTGTCTGTGCATGTTGGGGGTGGGGGTGGGGAGGGGGGGTGTGTCTGTGCATGTTGGGGGTAAGGGTGGGGAGGTGGGTCCTGCCACCTTTGGGGGGTGGCAGCGGTGTGGGGGGCGTGGGGGTAGGACTCGGGGATGGGGAGAGGGGTGAGGGAGACCCCTATTAGTGCCAGGGAAGGAATTCCCTGGCACTTATAGTGCCTACCGCCATGGATTTCGTGGCGGTTCCAAACCACCCGAAATCCATGGCGGTATGTAGGGACGAGATACCGCCGGCGGTCTGGTGACGGCTGCCGGGCTGGAGACCGAAGTCTCCAGCCCAACGGTCGTCGGGAGAAGTGGCGGATGACCGTGGCGGTAACTGCCATGGTCATAATTCAATTTTTTTGCCGCCGGCCTGTTGGCGGTATTACCGCCA
The DNA here is from genome assembly GCF_031143425.1 of Pleurodeles waltl. Taxonomy (NCBI): domain Eukaryota; kingdom Metazoa; phylum Chordata; class Amphibia; order Caudata; family Salamandridae; genus Pleurodeles; species Pleurodeles waltl. The sequence goes on from NC_090451.1 coordinate 227,486,415, forward strand.
CTTCTCCCCCGGCCACCAGGGTTGTAATGAGGGCCATACTCCCTTCCTGCGTCTGGTTTCACGTTCGCTAGCTGACAAGGGTCCACGAGCCACGTCAATTTGCATAGGTTCTTCCTCCGAAGGTCCTTTAGTTTCAGAACGTGTTTCTTCATAACAATGAGGTGGTGCACGAGTACTTGCAGAGGATGGTATACAACTTTTCTTCTTTTCCATTCTGCATTCGTGAAGACGATATTCTATGGCTAGAGTTAAGTCCATCAACCTCTGAAAATTCTCTACTCTAGCAGAATGTACTAGTTCGTCTCCTCCTTAAGTCCCCTTCGATAAAGAGTGACAAGGGTAAGTTCTACCCCAGAGGTTTCCGCTGCCAGTTGTCTGAATCGTGTGATGTATTGTAAGACGTCCTGACTTCCTTGTTGGATGTCGCATAAGGCTTCTTCTGCAGAAGTTTCAAGTCCAGGACGTTCAAACATTTGTTTGAATGCTGGGTAATTAGACAGTCAGGAATCGTTGGATGTTACCAGAGGAGTTGCCCAGGCTAAAGCTGGACAGGACAGGGCACTGATTAAGTATCTAACCTTGGTTTTGTCCTGCGTGAATTGTGACAGTCTAAACACGAAAGAAACCGTGAGGGCATCTAGGAATTCATGCAACTTATTAGGGTCCCCTGAAAAACGGGGTGTAGAGGCAGAAACCGTGGGAACGTCAGTGGTCCTGGAGGTCAAGGCTTGGCGTAGGGCCACGTTTTCATTCCGTAGCTGTTGTAATTCTTGTGCTTGTTGCTGGATAGTCAGGAGCATGTACTGGTTTGTTTGTTGAGTACTTGTCAGGGGGTCCTCCATGGTGCTAGACCACGACCGGAGTTTTTGGCGTTGCAATCTGTCAAGCTTTGGCTTTGGCTTACCGTCTAGACCAGAGGGAGATGGGGTGCGGCCTCGGTTCTTGCAGGTCCGGCTCTGGCTGAGGTAGGGGCGACCCACGGTGCTGTTGACAGTATACACCAATACAGTCCGTGCCCTCTAGAAGGAGTCCCTGAGGAAAAATCCCAAAGGGGAAAAAAGCCTCCAGATGTGAACTCCCTGGACGAAAGGAAGACACAAGGAAAAATCAGAATCTTGAACCAGGCCAAGCGCAGGAAAAAACTGGAAAAAACAAGAGAAAAAACTGGATATAAATGAGAAAACCAGCAGGAGCGTAATCACCTCAGAGCAGTGTTGCAACGCAAAGAGAAAAGAAATCAAGCCCTTATATACCCCTAAACAGGAAGTAATGAACAGGAAAAGAAAAAACAGCCATCATGGATTGGGAAAAAAGTAATAGAACCAGATAGGAAAAATGCCACAGTAAGAAGGGAACAGGGGCATGCAGGGAACCAGAAAAGAGAAAGGTATGATGGGATAGCAGTAAGATGGCTTCCCACAAGAAGAGAAGAAGAAAGCCCAAGAAGAAACCCCAGGGAAGTGAGAGGCCGAGGGGGGGGCACCCAAGTGCCTCATCTATCCTCCCCATGCCGCGCAAAATGCGCGGCGAGAACAGAAGCCCAATTCCGGGCTCCCGTCCCCACCGCAGTGGCAAGGACGATGTGAGGCCGGAAAAGGGGGTGCGGCAGGCCCTGCGGTGCGCAAAATGGACCGCAGCCCCTGCTGCGACCCAACCCGACCGTGCCACCAGGACACGTGGCACAACAGTGTTACCAAAAATAAAGGTACCTTATTTTAGTGACACAAGGCCAAAATACTCCTTCTGGGAGTAAGTATTATACACAATATATACACTAGTAACCAAAATCAGATACGTAAACAGTCATAGAATAGTGCAAACAGTAGAAAATGCAATAGACTGCAATGGGCCTAAGGGCAATAAAAACAATATACTAAGAAAGTGGAATGTGAATCACAAATCCCCCCTAGGCAAGTGTAGTTTGTAGAGGGACACTGGGAGTGTAAGAAAACACCAAAGGTTAGTAATGTACCCCACCCCAGAGCCCAGGAAAGTAGGAGCAAAGCACTGCAAGTTTCCTCAGGGCACACTACAAGTTGTAATAAGAGATTTTGCAAGAAGCAAGCTAGACTGCAATCAACAAACAGTGAATTCCTGGACCTAAAGCCCTGAGGAGAGAGGAAGTTGCAGAAGATTCCAGGAAGGACAGGAGCCCCTGCCGACCTAGAAGGTGGTGCAAAAGTGGATTCTCTGGTAAGAAGAAGAGTGCAGAAGAGCACCGAAGAAGATGGCTGCGGGTTCCTGCGTGGTGCAAGAGATGTCCCACGTCGAGTTGTTGGATGCAGGCTGTTTGCATTGCTGGATTCACGCCTTGGTTTCCTGCTCTTATCTCATAAGCGAGCTTACAGAACCTCTCTGAGTTTAAAGAATACATTTATTGTTATTAATCCTTCACCACAAGGTTCTTGAGAGACGAAATTAGTAGACTGGAAGCACACGTTCAAAAGTAGTCACAGCAATGAAAGAAAAATATATCAAAGTACTTCTCAGTTGCAATGTACTCAGATTATATTATAGCATAACTTCAAAGCAAAGCATAAAAGTCAAAATTCATCACCGTATGGGCAAGGCTGTAGGGCCTATATTCAGCTTCATCTTTCTGGGGTCTGCAAGTTGATGACTCCGGTCAACTGCGAGAAAGAGATTTTCTACCCAAATGGGAGACAGGCAACTGACGTCTCCGTTCCTGTCTGAAGTCAAGCAGATTCAATCTACCTCTGCTGTAGTCCAGAGTCATCCTTAAAAGCAAATTCAGTGTGAGAACCGAAGAAACTTGGAGAGTGGCCAATTCTCCCGAGCTCACTCGTTCTCAGACTGGATTGCGAGGTAAACACAAAATCTACGTGCTCTTATCAGCTAAGGTCTGGTGTGAAGAACACTGCTTGGTCTATCATGTGGAAAAACGCAGCTTGGAAAAACACAGCTCATCTGTAATGTCTCAACTGCAATATCTAACCCCACGTTAAAGCCAATAGGCAGCTAACCTAAATATCAAATGTAATGTCTAATGTCATGTCAAAGCCAATAGGCAGCTAAACTGAATACAGAATGTAATGTCTTATGCCATGTCAAAGCCAATAGGCAGCTAAACTGAATACAAAATGTAATGGCTAACTCCATGTTAAAGCCAATAGGCAGCTAAACTGAACACAACATATAGGGGGTTATTCCAACTTTGGAGGAGGTGGTAATCTGTCCCAAATGTGACGGATTTACCACCAGCCGTATTACGAGTTCCATAGGATATAATGGACTCGTAATACGGCTGGTGGTATATCCGTCACTTTACCGTCACTTCTGGGACGGATTACCACTTCCTCCAAAGTTGGAATAACTCCCATAATGTGCTACTGGTGAACATTGAGCAACTAATATGCGCAGTGGTGAAACACAAAGTCACTGGTCAAACACAATTAATAGCATCACAGCGGTTTGCATCAAAATGGAGCTGCCTGGACCCAGGAGGGACCTAGGGGTCTCAACTCAGACTGAGGAGACAGAGGGGGATCTCAGCACTTCAGAGAGCCCATAAAAGACCAGGCAGCACCCACATGAGTCCCAGGAAACAGGACAAAGAAGATGCAAAGTGCGTCCACCACCTGTGTTCCAGGGAGCACACTCGTCATCAGGAGAGGAGTCCCAGAATACCGGTCGTCGTCGCAGAAGGGTGCCTGCAGAAGCAGGGAAGTGACTCTGTCACCCCATGGGAGATTTATTGTGTTCTTCTGGTGCAGTATGAAGACAGGCAGTCCTCAGAGCATGCACACCTTGGAAACTGTTGCAAATGCTGGCTATAGCTGAAGTTGCATGTCACAGGAGTCGTCTTGGATACTTTGTTGCAGTTACAGCGGTTCCTGGAGCAGTCTGCAGTTGATCTGACGGTCAGAAGCTGAAGCAGAGGATTCCTGGAGGAGTCTTGCAAGCTGAATCTGAGGAAACACCCAGAGGAGAGACCCTAAATAGCCCTGAGAGGGGGATTGGCTAACTACCCTGGTATGCTCCTAAGTGGTTTTCTAGCTCAGGAGGGGTCTCTGACGTCACCTTCTGGCACTGGCCACTCAGAGGTCTCCAGAATGTTCCCACACCTTGGAATCAAGATGGCTAACACCAGAGACACACTGGAGGAGCTCTAGGCACCACCCCTGGGGTGGTGATGGACAGGGGAGAGGTCACTTCCCTTTCCTTTGTCCAGTTTCGCGCCAGAGCAGGGACTGGGGGTCCCTAAACCTGTGCATACTGGCTTATGCAAGGAGGGCATCATCTGTGCCCTTCAAAGTGTTTCCAGATGCTCTGGGAAGCTACCCTCCCAAGCCTGTAACACCTATTTCCAAAGAGAGAGGGTGTAACACCCTCCTCCCAAAAGAAATGCATTGTTCTGCCTTCCTGGGATTGAGCTGCTCAGTCCCCAGGAGGGCAGAAACCTGTCTGTGAGGTGGCAGCAGCTGGGGCTGCAGTGGAAACCTCAGAAAGCTAGGTTGGCAGTACTGGGGGTCCATTGTGGAGCCCCCAGGGTGCATGGGATTGGCCCCCCAATACCCGTTTTTGGAATGGGGGACAATTCCGTGATCTTAGACACCTCACATGGCCATATTCGGAGTAACCATTGTGAAGTGACATATATATATTGACATATATGTTTTGCACGCATGTAATGGTATCCCCGAACTCACGAAGTCCGGGCAATTGGCCCTGGACAGCGTGGGGGCTCCTTTGCTAGTGAAAGGGTGCCCTCACACATAGTCACTTTGCACCTAGCCTTCAGTAAATGAAGGTTAGACATATAGGTGACTTATAAGTTACTTAAGTGCAGTGAAAATGGCTGTGACATAGTGTGTCCACTATTTCACTCAGGCTGCAGTGGCAGTTCTGAAGAAAGGTTTATCTGAGCTCCTTAAGGGTGGCAAAAGAAATGCAGCAGCCCATAAGGATCTCCTGGAACCCCAATGCCCAAGGTACCTAGGTACCCTATACTCAGGATTATAAGGGGGGGTCCAGTGTGCCAATTGGAACATGGAGTCACTAAACTATAGTGACCAATTTGGTAAGTAGAGAGAGCATAAGCACTGGAGTTCTGGTTAGCAGAACTTCAGTGACACAGTTGAGCATACTGACAACACACACATAGGCCACAAACTATGAGCACTGGGGTCCTGGCTAGCAGGATCCCAGTGAGACAGGCAAAGCACACTGACAAATAGGGTTTTAACTATGAGCACTGGGGTCCTGGCTAGCAGGATCCCAGTGAGACAGTAAAAACACACTGGTAAACACACACAGGCCAAAAGTGGGGGTGACTATGCTAGAAAGAGGCTACTTTCTCACAACATGAGAACGGAATATTTACCATCACTGTTTTTTATTATTCTATACAACCACTAGATTCCTCTGCCCCCTCAGTTCACTAAGCTAGGCTAAAATGTTATCTGAAACCTCCTTGACAGTGCAGATTCAAAGTGACATTGCCATTGATATGTCCCCTCAGTTCACTAAACTAGGCTCAAATTTTATCTGAAATCACCTTGACAGTGCAGATTCAAAGGACCATTGCCATTGATATGTCCTTGTCAGGTCTGCATCATGGTATTGAGGAGCGCTCTGGTGAAGGCTTAGATATCAGGAAAAATGTGGCACAGACAGCTTTCTTGACATGAAGAATTTCAATGTTGAGCTATTCTTCCTCAGAGAGCTGGAGATCAAGGTTATCTGTGAGGAAGTCTTCTATGTCAAGATTGTTTTTTCTGATTTTAAATGAGGATATATCTCTGGTTTCTGTAGTCATTCTTGTTGAACATTTTGTTGTCGAGAGCTAGTCTTGATCTTGAAAAATTAGTTCTTCATTGCTTGGCTCCACTGTAAGGCCTCAGGCTCAGTTTCATCTGTTCCTGCTCCAAGTTGATCTGGAACAGACTCTATAGTCATATTGAGCAATGGGAACACCATTCTTTCCAGACACTGCTGTGGTCGGTGCCCAAACCCCACTGCCATTGCACATCCAGAGCAAAATAGGTAGAGAAAATCCTTTATGTTTGTATGGAACTACCAGATGTTCCGGAGTGGGAGTTGTACCCAAGATAAAAGAATCTGCAAGGAAGTTTAGAGACCTTTGAAGTCTTAGGAGGAAGATGATGAAGCTTTGTCGCAGACCTCTGTTTCTAGATGAGTATTAAACATTACCTAGGGGTGCCTTTCACAATGCAACAATGCAGGGCATAAAATGCATGAAAAGGCTGTCGGAGAACCGGTGCAGGGGGGCACAGGAGGGCCCCCGCAGTACCCATGCACTTGGCATGGGCAGTGCAGGGGTCCCCCTGTCCAGCACCACCACACTGCTCACTGTCTGCTGTACAGACAGTGAGCATTATTAGCCGCACCAATGCTGCTGCCCCTTTCCCACTGGGCTGACGGGCGGAAACCTTGGTTTGCACCCGTCAGCCCAGCAGGAACATTGTAATAGTCCCAGCAGGGAGGTAGCCAGTAAGGTGGCAACCTCCCTGTTGAACGTTCGGCGCACTTGCCAAACTCATAATCAGGCCCCTTGTCTCGCAGTCCGTAGCAGGAAATATGAGTTGCAGGTACTATGCCAGGCAACACTGTGGAATACATGTTTTTTAATGGTGGAACCAGCTGAAGCTCCATTGTCGAAAAGTCAAGAGTCACCCCCACCAAATAATGGAGCATGGGAGAGACTGGATTGTTGGCTCAGGAACCCTACCAATTTATGTCACAGCTGCTGACCAACTGAACCCTAAACGTCTCCCTCGGTGCTTTGGAATGATGCAGGAGAATACCACTTGGGTGAAAACAACCTGATGTACCTGGTGTTCATTTGTCCTTCTTTGGGGATTCTTCGGCCTTCGACCAGGGTTGAGGGTACCCTTTCTAGGCAAGTCCCCACAGAGGATTGCATAATTGGATATGCCAAGCACCAGTTTTCATGAAGGTTTTATTCCCCAGAGGTGTGCCCTTAACCACCCTCTTATTATTTGTTCCACAACATTTTGGAAAACCTCGTGCATGCCCATCCATTAACCTGCTAAATTACATTCTCTTCCTGTGCACCCTGGTAGCCTGGCCTCTTAGTACAGGCCATCAAGCAACTCTCTTAGTACTAAGCATAGTCAATAGCCATCCCACATCAACTAAACCATGGTAAATACTGTCCCTCAAAAGATCTAACAGCAAACTTCACACATGTAATTTACCATTAGAATAGTGATTTCCACTCCTCTGAGAGGATGATACTATTCACAGGTGCTCTCATTCAGTATAGAAGAAGCCCAAAACATTAACTTGACATTCAGTTGAAAGAGTCTGCTCAATCCCATGATAGATGAACTACTGTAGGGTTACAAGATGGCTATAAAGCAAACACTTGCAGAATTACACCCACTCTTGATTAGCCAGCCCCCTTTAGGTTGGTACGGTTTCTGTTTTTTTTTGTGAACTGCAATACCTTTCATCCCAAGCCTCTATCCTCGGAGTCTAAATAGAGGCACTTCATTGATACCCACTACTTAGCATTCAACCCTGAACACAAAAATCTAATTGACAATCCTGTGGCATTGCTGTATCCAACTGGTCCACCATTGGGGACGTTCACTTCTATGCAGGTGAGGGTCGAGGAGGGGCTATTACTCTGTCAGTATAGGTAAACATAAATCACCACACACTCCCAAGTTCTGCTTGAGGTAGTTTGTGCTCCCTATTGTCTTTTTTTAAGTCATTTTTATTAAAGTTTTTGTATCATCAACAGCAACTGTCAAATCAGTGTATAGTCATACAAAACATATTCAGCATGACGCTGCAAATGCATCAATATCAAGACATAGTACAAGAGTACGATGAAATGGTATTTCAGTCTTCAGCGACCTATTTAGGAACAAAGAACGTGAGCCTATAACCTCATTCCTCCAAAAGCAAAAAATTGTGACATATAGAGACGCTCGGAGTTCTCTCTGTTGGTGGGGGCAGTTGCAGAAGATACTGGGGAGGGTTGTAGGGCTGAGATTGTCTGCGTTAACGTCAGGCTGAGCAACAGAGCCATGCACCAATTATGGAACCCCCCCCCCCCACGCACAGAGGAGGAAGACTGTATTTAGTTGGGAGAGGTGCTGTTATCAAAAAGGATTGCTATAAGGAGTTGATCAGAAACTTCTTTACTGTCCGGGGATGTCTGAAGAGTGGTTAGTAACTTGTCCTACGCCACCGCTATGGGTCTCTTCCGCGGACCACTAGCCCCTTCTCACTGGGGCACTGTAGCCTTCCCCATGCCTCACACCAACGCTCCGTGCCTGGGACCATAGAGACTTTCCAGTGCATCACTATCATTTGTCAGGCATTGCCAAGTTGATGAAATGGTTCGTGGAACCTCCTCTCCGGCTACAGAGATCCTGTTTACAGCTATCGTCTCTGTTCAAACCTGAGCGGCCCATAACACAGGTTATGGTTGTGTATTCTTCTCCCAAAAGCATGCCAGCCCTTGGGCAGGACCAGATCATATGTATCATATTCACCACAGAAGCATGGCATTGAGGGAAATCTGGTTGATGCTGTAGGGCATAGTTTATGCAACATGGCCGGAGTGAGGTAGGCCTGATGTCGTATTGTGACTGAATGTACTGGAAGCGGGAGTTAAGAGAGACCCTTCCTGGGCATACTAGGGCTCTGTCTCGTTCCTTCTGCGCCAATTCACGCCCAGTGTCGCATTCACAGTTTTGTTGCAAGGGCGCCAGTGGATCTAGGGTTGTGTGAGAGAGGGCTTTCGAAAGCCAAGGTATCAGACGGCGCCCATTGGCCATTGTGCAGAGGACTTGCATCAGGGGTGTATAGTGGGCTTGATGTCAAGTGGGCCCCACGTACGCTCCAGCATCAATGGCAAGGCATCTGTTCATCAGGTACTGGCCCTCTGGGAGGCCCCATTTGCTCTGTCTACAAGTAAAAAGAGATGAGCACTCCATCTTGGAATAAGTTTCCCCAGGTACTGACCACGCAATATCTCATAATGCCATCCCTCCTGGCCAGCGGCCTCTCTAGAAACTCGAATAGAGCGCAGGGGCCTCTCAGGTTCGATCAACGTGGTACCAGGCATAATCCGCATCTCTCAGCAATGACACTCATATGCCACCTGGAGGAGACTGTTAGTGGGTACCAGCAACACTGAGCAAGGAAGGAACAACTTCCTGACCAAGATGATCACTCCCGTGCCTGGCTCAGATCTTACCTACATCAAGAGTTGCCCATCTAGCCATTGTGCCGGCCATTGGAGCTCTTCCACCAAATAGTAATGCTCTAATACCGGAGCGCTGAGCCCTCCACTTATGTTGTCCGCTGCGATTTGGACAGAGCCACCCTCCTCCTACCTTTGTTTCACACCAAACCCCCAACATAGCATTCACCATCCGAAAAGTGCTGCAGGGGATACTGATCGTCAGATTGGCGAAATAGTATAAACGCCATGGGTCGCAGGGAAGAGATAGCCTTTGTGAGGTTGTCATCGATCAAATCTCTAGTCGTATGGTAAATATTGAAGCCCAGGTACCGTGAGGTGTGCAATGGCAGTGGGGTATGGGCGCCGACCACAGCATTTTGAGCGGTCCAGACTGGGTGCATAGGAAGAAGACAAGGCTTGAGCCAGTTGACCCCCAAGATGGCCCTGAATTCGGGCAGTATGTGGGCAGTCTCGTCTACACCGTCCCAAACATTTCTTATGTACACAAGGACGTCAGCAGCATACAAGGAGACAGCATAGGTCTCACCACCAACCCTGCATACCCCAGTGCATACCAGATTGCTGAATGCGCTGTCCCAGAGACTCCATTGCCAAGGAGAATAGTAAAAGAAAGGGGATGCATCCCTGGCCCATGCTTCTCCCAGTGGGGAAGTGGTAGGAAATTCTGCAGCCAATATTCACCCTTTTTACCGGGGTCAGTGCATAGCAGCTTGATCATCTGGTGCAGCATATCCCGGATGCCCACTTTCTGCAAGACTGCAAACATATATTCCCAGTCCAGGATGTTGGATGGCTTTTTCAAGTCCAGGACTAGGCAGGCTGAGTATGGCCAATGCGCAGAAGCCTCCTCCTAAATTCTATGCAGCCAGCAAATGTTGAGAATCATAGACCTGCCTGGCATAACATCATTCTGGTCAGGGTGGACCAGTGTCCGCAGCTGCTCCAACACACGCACTGACATATGCACCCTAATCTCTATAACTTCCCCAGCACATGCCATAGTGTTCACCCATGCCGTAACTAGTCTCCAAAGGCCTTCTGAAACAATTGGAGAGGGTCCTCCTCCTAGGTGGCAAGGAGTCCGTTCCTCTACCTGAAGTGGTGCTGGATTATTCCACTTACTATTTCATCAATCAGAATAAAGATAGTGGGCTCCACACACTAGGCAGGGATACAAGATGGCATATGAGGATTAGCTGGCGTCCACGCCTAAGGACCAACATGCTGCATCAATAATGGGCTGACCACATCCATATACCTCCTGACGTCTGGAGGGCTGAGTGCTATTAGTCCCCTGTATGTGTGTGTGCCCGCTATCTGGAAAGCAATGGATTGGTGATTAGTGAGTAACAGCCCAAAGTATGACTTTTATTTATAATGAGATATGTGCAAGTAGTACAGTGTTTAGAAATGTAATTGTCTGTAAATAGATGTGTCCAGTTTATTTCTAATTTGTAGGAGGTTTTGAGCAGTTTTGTGTTGATGGGGAGGTTATTGCAAATGATGGCCATGTAGATGAAGAAGTCCTGCTCTCTTTTTTTTTTTTTTCCTTTCTTGCACTTCCTCATCTCTAGTTGGGTGATATCATGACTCCTTGTGTGGCGTTGTCCCCCAGAGGTGATTCAAGTCTTGTCCAGATATACCAGCCAGGCATGTTGGGTTGTTGTGTATGGTGGCTTCATGAGTGATGATTTATGCGTGGAGCTGGAACCCTTCTTAAAACATGCCTCAGTGTGAAGGATGACTTTCAAGGCCTTTAGTAGGAGCAGAGCATTTCCTTAATTAAATGGTGACTGATGAACAAAGTACTCTCGCTCTATGCTGCAGATGTGGTGTTCCTGCAGGAAACACACCGGAGAGGGACTAATGGTGGCTTCCTGTGGAGGGGGAGATACATGGTGGTCAGCCACTTGGGATATACCTCTGGATCCATGAGAGCCGCAATCCTGATTAAAAGATAGTCGCATTTCAAATGCACAGGGCCCTATTTGATGGGGGGTTGGGCATACAAAGATTCTGGGAAAGTGGGAGGGGGAGAGAGTTGCTCTGGTAAATATTTATATCCCATCGGTATTACAGACTAAGATATATGAAACTTTTTTGCATACGCAAACGGTGCGAATCGCAAAATTCGACCGTTTGCGAATGCAAAAATGTGGTCTGCGATGCATGAAAGGCATTCGCAGACCAAAAATAAGAAATCGCAAAAATTGCGATTTTATGCTTTGCGACCTGTTTTTGCAAGTTGCATTTTGCGATTCGGTATTTCCAGTAGGAAAATGCGAGGCGCAAAATGCAATTCGCAAAATCCAAGTTGCAATTCGATGCACCAAAAAATTGCAAATTGCGATTTTTCGCAGAATGGCATTTTGCACATGCAAAATACCACTAAGTGAAACCAGGTGGTAACCAGGTGCAACCTATATAGAGGCCCAGAATGCCTCAGACTGTTTTCAACAATGGCTGCACTCTACGTCATGGCGAGGAGGATGAGGATCTTGGTAGGTTTGAGGAGAGGGAGGAGGAGACAGGAGCGCATTTTCAGAGTGTGCATTACACTTTTTGACCAGACAGAGGAGGAAATATTTGAGAGGTATAGGTTGAACTCAGCCATGATACTTGATCTGATAGCTGAGCTACAACCCATACTGCAGCGCAGAACATATAGGACTCATAGTTCCCCCACCCATGTGCAGGTATTATCCTCCCTCCACCTACTTGCCTCAGGGAGCTATCAAGGGGTCATAGCAGCAGCTGGAGGGGTCTCACAGAGTACCCTCTCTAGATTTTTCAATGCATTTATCAACGCCATGCTGAGCAGGATACACCAGTACACCAGATTCCCCCACACCCCACAGGAAATACAGCAGACAAAAATAGATTTTTACCAGATAGCACAGCTCCCCCACGTCCTAGGTGCCATAGATGGGACACATGTTGCAATCTGTCCACCATCAGCCACAGAGTATGTGTACCGCAACCGTAATTACCAACATTCCATGAACATACAGGTGATATGCAATGCCTCCTACATCATAACTGATCTCGTGGCCAGGTACCCAGGGAGCACACTTGATTTATACATCTTTCGCCATAGCGGCATTCAAACAAGACTACTAGCTGGGGAGTTTGGAGAAGGATATCTACTAGGTATTGTCCCTCTGTACACTGGCGCATTGTTGGCGTGCTGATGTCAGATGGCTCAGTTACTCAATATACCCTCTGTCCCTTCCAGGAGACAGTGCCTACGTAGTGCGCACCTACATGATGACACCCTACCTAAATCCTACAACACCTGCTAAACGGAGATACAATGCAGCACACAGGGCGACCCGCAACGTGGTGGAGCGCACCTTTGGGCTGCTGAAGAGTCGCTTCCGGTGCCTCCACAAAAGTGGAGGGGCACTACAGTACAGCCCAGAGACGACATGTAGAATAGTGGCTACTTGTGAAATCTTGCAAAATATAGCTACCACCAGGGGCATACCTGTAGAATTATGTGATTCTGAATCTGATGAGGATGATGATCCCATGCCACCCCTATAGCCAGCAGACAGGACCAGTGCAGCAGAGGGAAGTCAAAGGTATGCTGACATCACACACAACCATTTCAGTTGTAAGCATGAACAACACAAATCCACTGACAAATGTACCTGTAGTGAGTAAATTTATTACCTTAATGTCAGGTAATGTTAGTTCAATGAATACCAACAAAAGTGAATTTAACGAAAAACAAAAGAAGTCCACAGTAAAGCACTATTCCTTCATAGTGTACTCATTACCCCTCAGGCCACCACAGTCACTTCTTGCGCCCACGCACGCCACTCGGGTGCCCAGTTGCCTCACTGGCACCTCGATTGTCTGCCTCTGTGGCAGTGCTGTGCCTTGCACTGCGCCGTCTGGTGTCCATTGCGGGCACAGCTAGGCTGCTGAGGCTGGATGTGTCCTCCGTGTGCCCCAGTCCCTGCTCGCTAGGTGTGGCTGACCTGTTTGCCATGATGATGTCAATCACATTTGTGATTTGGACGAGTCCATGAGCCACATCCCTGCTGCTGTGTGCTGCCTCCACCTGTGCAGCCACTGCACGACGTGAAATTTGGGAGGTGGAATTAGCCAGCCTAGTGACAGTGCGTCAAAATCCCCCGAACATGTTCATGAAGCGTCGCTCCTGCCTGCGGTGGCTCACCCTGTCATGACTCAGCTCCCGACAAAGTTCCCGCACAGCAGAAGTGAGCTCCCTTGTGTCCTGCGATGCCTGCACCTGTCCCTCATGCAGCTGTTCAATATTTGCATTCAGGCACTCCAGCTGGCAATGCAGGCCCCCCATGTTGGCATTATGTTGCTGCATCTGTTTTTGTAATGCAGTGATCTTTTTATTCTGCAGGTGCTGCTGCTGCAACATAGCCGATTCAAGGCCACCAAAGAAGGAGGTTCCCTCACCTGCCTCATACGCCTGTGCACCTGCATTTGTAGCCACCCTGCGGGGTGCTGTGGTCTGCTGTGAACTGGGCTCCTGCATCTGGGTGCATCGGCCAGTTGGGGATGGTGTATGTGGGCCTTCCTCCAGCTCATCGGAGTCCTGACTGAGCTCTGGCAGTGGCAGTGCCCTGGGCCTGCATCGGAGTGGCGCAATGGTCAGGGACCCACTCGTGTTGGAGTCTGAAGCTGGATGGGTGTCAGTCTCCCCTAAGCTGGCACATGCTGTGGCTGCTGGACCTGGCCCACCTGCAACAACAATATGCAGCATGTCAGTTATGTTTGTTACAATTACGGCCACACAATGGTAATAAAGGTACAGGTACTTCTCTTCACAGTGCTGTGGGTGTTGTGATCTTCTGGGTGTCACTCTACTTAATTACATTGTATGTGCTACTTTCAGCTCTGGGTTGTGGACTGCCACTCCCATAATGCATTGTTGTGCTGCTTCTAAGATGTGGAATGGACTACTTCTCACAATGTTTTACATCACTTGCTAATTCCTAAGGGGCTTTTGTGCATACACATATGGGGTTACAATTCAATATTGTACTTACCTTTTCTGGTACTTGGTGTGCCGGAGGTGTCTATCTCTGTGACCCCACTGACTGCTTCAGGGAGGAATGTGGACTCCACTAGGTCCTCTAACGGGGTGGAGGGTGACTCTGTGGGTGGTCCACCTCCTGTGCTCCTGGCCTCCTGCAGTCTTCCTGCCACCCTCTCCTTGGCACGGGACCGCAGGTCGTACCACCTCTTCTTAATTTCTTCAACCGAGCGCTGTGCAACTCCAACAGCGCAGATCTTTTTTTGTATGTCTAACCAAAGTCTCCTTTTCTCACTCTCAGGCACCTGGAGTGAGCTCTTGCCAAAAAGCCCGTCATGGCTCCTGACCACCTCCTCTGTTAGCACCTCCCACTCTTGCTTGCTAAATTTGAGCTTCCGCTTTCTTCCTCCCTTCTCCTTTCCTTGGGCTGAGGTGTCCATGGTTGTTCTGGTGTGCTGCCTCCTTCAGAGTGTTGCTCAGTGTGACTGGGCTGACTCTCTCTGGATGCTGGTTTGGGTGTGGCACCTGAAACTGCCTTGGATGACTCACTTCCTGCTTGTGATGTCATCAGGCTCCTCTAGAAGTGCTTTCTCGCAATTTCTTACAATTTGTGATTTTCAATTACCGAATAGCAATTTGCGCAAATGCAAATTGTGATTCAGTAAATCGGCCTCGCAAACCACAAATAGCGATTTTTAAGAAATCGCTATTTCCGAATCGCAATTATGATACATGGCCTATTGCGACTCGGAAAGAGCGATTTCTTAAAAATCGCTATTTGCGATTCGCAAAGCCATTTCTTCATACATATGGCCCTAAGATGCTGGCATATTTGAGCAAGTTGCTACTAGATCTCCCATCTGCGACAGAACTAGTGGGAGAGGACATTAACATGATAATGGACCCCCACGTGGATAGAACAATTAACTCCCAACATGGTAACCCCCCCCCCCCCACTGAATGGAAACAAGGTGCGGCCATGGGTTTGGGAGACATATGGAGATCGCTGGATGGGACAAATAAAAAGCTTCTCCTTTTACTCAAGGGCACACAATTCCCACTCCAAGATAGATTACTTCCTTACACCACTAGCAAGATTTGCCAAGGCAGACTTCAAAGTCAGAGGCATCTATTACCACTTGCCTCTGTTTATTTCAGTAACCACACCAACTTTACGAGGGAGAACAGACTAGAGAATGGCCACATGGTGACCCCCAAATGAAAAAGTGCTGGAGAGTCTTCATAAAGCTACAGCCCTATACTTCAGGGAAAATTCTGCAGAGGTTATGGAAGCAATAACTTGTTAGGGGCTTATAAGGCCACCAAAAGGGGGGGTTCACAGTGGGCGAGATAGGGGAAAGAAGAGAGAGAACCTGCCGCTGTGGGGAGCTTGAAGAGGAAATCGTTGAACTTGAGGTGGACTATATACAGACACCTTTTGACGCCGCACAGCGGTGAGTTCACTTCAAGACAGGGAATATAAACTACTAGCCACGGATTAAGGTGGTCATTACAACCCTGGCGGTCGGTGTTAAAGCGGCGGTGAGACCGCAAACAGGCCGGCGGAATTTTTTTTGCCATTACGACCGTGGCGGAAACCGCCAACAAAGACAGCCACTTTAACACTCTGACCGCCACGGCGGTACAAACAAACAGCGCGGCGGTCACCGCCAACAGACAGGCGGGAGACAATGTACCGCCCACACTATTATGACAGGCCAATCCGCCACCTTTTCCGCGGCGGATTCACCACCGATAAAAACACGGCGGAAACAGGAATCCCGAAGGGAAAACGCTCACCTCTACACACCCCACAAGGAACGAGGACGCCATGGACCCGGAACTCCAAATTCTACCTGCAATAGTCTTCCTGCTCCTCTACCAGGAGCACAAATGCCGGCGGCAAAGACCACGGTGAGTACTGCACCTACGACACAGGGGAGGAGGGAGGCAAAAAACAGGGACATACACATGCAACACCCCCACCCTCACCCACTACAACATACACACTAATGCACATCAATACATCACAGTTACACCCCCTAAACCCCCCGGAAGAATGCAAAAACAATAGAAAATGAGTGTAACCATTGTAATATATTTAAAGCAAGTAGGCAGAAATATATATATACACCATGTACAAAATATATACCAAGCATAGTAGTCCAGGTAGTGCTCTAAGAAAGTCCTTTGAACACTGGGACCACACAGTATGGGCGAGGCCCATACAAGATCCCCGACCATGACGGAGAGAACACTGCAGGGGCATCAGAGAGCAACTAAACAGGCACCTCAGGGGGAGGGAAAGTGGGGCACTTCAGCCGCTTGAGTGCACGATGCCAAATCCAAGAGGGGGCCACATGCCCACTGTTACATCCTGGGGAGTGCAAAGCCAGAGTCTCTCAAGTCTCTACAGTGGATGGGTTGCTCACTGTTCAGTCCTGGGGAGTGCAAAGCCACAGTCTCTCAAGTGGGTTGCCCACTGTTCAATCCTGGGGAGTGCAAAGCCACTGTCTCTCAAGTCTCTACAGTGGGTGGGTTGCCCACTGTACAATCCTGGGGAGTGCAAAGCCACAGTCTCTCAAGTCTCTACAGTGGGTGGTTTGCCCACTGTTCAATCCTGGGGAGTGCAAAGCCACAGTCTCTCAAATCTCTACAGTGGGTGGTTTGCCCACTGTTCAATCCTGGGGAGTGCAAAGCCACAGTCTCACAAGTCTCTACAGTGGGTGGTTTGCCCACTGTTCAATCCTGGGGAGTGCAAAGCCACAGTCTCACAAGTGGATAGCAGTCTCCACTGGTTCTGGAGGGGGCATGGTGCCCAGAGTGCTTCATCCTACTAAGGACAGAGGTAGTGGATGACAGTCTCCACTGGTTCTGGAGGGGGCATGGTGCCCAGACTGCTTCATCCTGCTAAGGACAGAGGTAGTGGATGACAGTCTCCACTGGTTCTGGAGGGGGCATGGTGCCCAGAGTGCTTCATCCTGCCAAGGATTGGGGTAGTGGATGCTTTTCTCCACTGGTTCTGGAAGGGGCATGGTGCCCAGAATGCATCATTCACCCCGTGACAGACTCAGTTGCGTCAGGGCCAGCGGTGCTTGAGATGGCGGTGCCCTGTTCAGCTGTGCTTGAGATGGCGGTGCCCTGTGCAGCGGTGCTTGAGATGGCGGTGCCCTGTGCAGCGGTGCTTGAGATGGCAGTGCCCTGTTCAGCGGTGCTTGAGATGGCGGTGCCCTGTTCAGCGGTGCTTGAGATGGCAGTGCCCTGTTCAGCGGTGCTTTGGACGACGGTGCCCTGTGCAGCGGTGCTTGAGACGGCGGTGCCCTGGCAGCGGTGCTTGAGACGGCGGTGCCCTGTGCAGCGGTGCTTGAGATGGCGGTGCCCTGTTCAGCGGTGCTTGAGATGGCGGTGCCCTGTTCAGCTGTGCTTGAGATGGCGGTCTCCATTGCAGGTTCTCAGCTGCTGGCGGTCCTTCATGGCCCAGCGGGGCTTTTGCTGGCGGTCCTTCATGGCCCAGCGTGGCTTGTGCTGGCGGTGGCCTCCTGGGCAGGTGGGCTGTTGCTGGCGGGCCCCTCCTGGGCAGGTGGGCTAGTGCTGGCGGGCCTGTCCTGGGCAGCTGGGCTAGTGCTGGTGGGCCTGTCCTGGGCAGCTGGGCTTGTACTGGCGGTGGCCTCCTGGGCAGCTGGGCTTGTGCTGGCGGGCCCCTCCTGGGCAGGTGGGCTAGTGCTGGTGGTCCTGTCCTGGGCAGGTGGGCTAGTGCTGGCGGTGGCCACCTAGGCAGCTGGGCTTGTGCTGGCGGTGGCCTCCTGGGCAGCTGGGCTTGTGCTGGAGGTGGCCTCCTGGGCAGCTGGGCTTGTGCTGGCCGTGGCCTCCTGGGCAGCGGGGATGATGGTGGTCTTCTCCGCCGTGCTGCTCTTCCCAGACTTGCTGGGTTTCTTGTGGCCCTTCCCCACCTTGGAAGGTGTCACAGCTGACTCCACACTCCCACCGGGACCCCTGGGAGCGGCTTTGGTGGCTGGAGTCTTCCCCCTCTCCCGCTGGGCACTGGCCAACTTCTGATGCGTGACAGGTGGGGGACTGTCTGTGCTGTGGCTCTGTGCCACACTGGCTGCCCTGGTGGCCGGTGCACTCCAGATTCTGGTGACTACACGCACCACTTGTCCCGGAGATGTTGTGGTGAGGTGCTAATTCGGGACCTAGGAGACGGACGGGGTGGAGGAGGTGTGGGAAAGAGGTCAGGGTTGGACAGGAAAAGTTTTTTGGACACACTGGGACGGGTAGCTAGAGGGGGTTTGGGAGTGGAGGAAGAGGTGGTGGTTGTAGGAGGTGTACGTTTGGTGACTTTGGGTGAAGATGCATGCGCTGGAGGCTGTCGTGAGGTGGATGGCTGTTGGGTGGGTGTGTGCCTGCGTTTGTGTATCTAGGGAGGGGGCGTCACAGACACACTGGGAGAGGACACAGGGGATGTGTGAATGTTAGTGGGGGTGGTGACTGCACGTGAACGGGGTGTGGTGGTGGGTGTGCTGAAGAGGGACGTAGTGGCTGTAGAGGTACTGCATGCAGGTGTGAGTGTAGACGAGACTGGGAGGGAGGAGGGAGACGAGGAGGAGGGGGACACAGAGGAGGCAGTGGATGTTAGTGTGTCTGCATGTGTGTGATGCTTGCGTGAGTGCCTGTGGTATGTGTGGTGCTTATGTTTGCCTGAGCTTCCCTTGTGTGTTGACGTGTGTGCATGCTGGTCTCTAGGTGTGCTTGGGATAGGCTGAGGTAGAGGGGATTGGGTCTGGGTGGAGGAAGTTGTAGGGGGGAGGCTAGAGACGGGGACAATGGCTGCCATCAGTGCTGAGGCCATAGTCTGAAAAGCTTGCTGAAGGGCCGCCTGACCAGAATGAATGCCCTCCAGGAATGCATTTGTTTGTTGCAACTGCCTTTCTACACCCTGGATGGCATTCAAAATGGTAGACTGCCCAACAGTGAGGGACCTGAGGAGGTCAATGGCCTCCTCACTGAGGGCAGCAGGGGTGACTGGGGCAGGGCCTGAGGTGCCTGGGGTGAAGGTGATGCCCACCCTCCCGGGTGAGCAGGCACGGGGCGAAGGCTGAGGGGCTGCTGGGAGGGCGGTGCTGGAAGGGGGGTGGCGGCTGAACCTGTAGATGGGGGTGGCACAGATATTGCTGCCACCACAAGGGAGCTCCCATCAGAGGACGAGTCCGTGTCACTGGTCTCAGCTCTTGTCCCTGCCGTGGAGCTCCCCTTGCCCTCCCTCCCACTGGTGAAGTCCGAGTCCGTAGTGTGGCCCTCCATGGCCATGTGGGATGCAGCCCCCTGGTGCTCCGGTGCCACTGCTCCTCCGCCTGATGAAGCTAGTGCACACAAGAACAGGGAGACCACTAAAAGGGGGGGGGGACGACAGAAGAAAGACATGTTGAGTGCATGCATTACCGCTACCGTTGGTGGACACGACAGACACAGAAGCCCCCTGCCTAGGGAAACCCACAGCCCACCTCCCCCACCCAGACACCTCCACTGCGCGCAGATTCAGCAGAATGAGAGCGTACTCACCCCCTTGTGGCTGCTGTGAAGCCCTCAAGTGCCCATCCTACGCCGGGTAGGCCACCGCCAGGATCCTGAACATCAGGGGGGTCATGGTGCGACGGGCACCCCTCCCACGTTGGGAGGCCATCCCCAGCTGAGCCTCCGCCGTCTTCTTGCTCCAGCGGCGAATGTCCTCCCATCTTTTCCACCAGTGGGTGCTCCGTCTGTGGTAGACCCCCAGGGTCCGGACATCCTTGGCGATGGCACGCCAAATATCTTTTTTCTGGTGGGCGCTGACCTAGATGAAATTTACAGGGGAAAAAGAGAAGTTATTACCAACTGCACCGTCAAAGTGATTGGCCCCCATCCCTACCCTTGCCATGTGGCACATGCATTCACCATCTTTCATGCACGCAGCACTCTCCCCCCTTCCTTCTTACATCCAGCCCTATCCACACAGGCATAGCCCATACAACATGCTCCCTGTGTACTTACCTGTTTGTCTGGAGGACCGTAGAGTAGCGTGTACTGGGGAGGACCCCATCCACAAGCTTCTCCAACTTCTCCAATGTGAAGGCAGGGGCCCTTTCCCCAGACACTTGAGCCATTGTCTTTTCCAGACCGAGGTCACAGCAGCACTTGCAGTGTAGGTCCTCTCCTGTCGAAGATCAGGTATCGAGTAATTGAACAGATAGAAAATGGCGGTCACGTCCGCGGCGGTGCGTACCGTCACCGCCGGCTTACATCGTCATTGACTCCTGGGACCCATAGGGTCCAATGTTAACCAATGCAGCATTGCGCTACGGTCTTCGACCGCCTACCGCGACGGTGTACAACGCCAGCACAGTTACCTCACATCCCATTGTCCCACTTTACAGGTCAGACAGCCGCCATTTCAGGGGCCCACATAGCTTCATTTTCAACTGCGTCACACATACCTAGGCTTAGACTCAACACACATACAGGCCACTTTTTGGATTAGGAATCGTGTTCTGTGTAAGCTGTGTGTGTGTACCTCTGAGTTGTTTGACTCTGTGCTCGCTGTTGTCCTTCATAGGCACCGTCCACTGGGACATGTGAGGAGATGGCGGCATCCTCCAGTGTACCGACCGTTGGTGGACCTGTCGACAATGGAGGAGCGACATGTGATTATCACATACAGGCTTGATCGTGCCACAATCCAGGAACTGTGTACTCAGTTGGAGCCAGACCTGATGTCAGCAATCCGCCATCCCACAGGAATCCCCCCTCAAGTGCAGGTGCTGTCAGTGCTCCATTTCCTTGCAAGTGGGTCTTTTCAAACAACAGTGGCCATAGCATCAGGGATGTCCCAGCCTATGTTTTCCAACGTATTGTCCAGAGTGTTGTCTGCCCTTCTGAAACACATGCGGAGCTACATCGTTTTTCCTCAGGTGGAGGATTTGCCTACAGTGAAAGGTGATTTCTATGCCCTGGGACACATCCCCAACATCATAGGTGCCATTGATGGGACACATGTGGCTTTGGTCCCCCCCCACAGGAGTGAACAGGTGTACAGAAACCAGAAGAGTTATCATTCCATGAATGTATAGATGGTATGTTTGGCAGACCAGTACATCTCCCATGTGAATGCCATGTTCCCTAGCTCAGTGCATGACGCCTACATCCTGCGGATTAGCAGCATCCCTTATGTGATGGGTCAACTCCAGAGGCGCGTGTGTGGCCATTAGATGAGCACCTGGGAGCAAGACAGTGGGAATGGTTGTCTGGGTCTGGGGACATCCCTCCAGGTTAGTGGGTGTCTAACAGTTGTCCCTCGCCATTTGCAGGTGACTCTGGTTATACCAACCTGTCATGGCTACTGACTCCAGTGAGGAATCCCAGGACAAGGGCAGAGGAACGCTACAATGAGGCCCATGGGCGAACTAGGAGGGTGATCGAGCGGACCTTTGGCCTCCTGAAGGCCAGGTTAAGGTGCCTCCATATGACAGGTGGATCCCTATTCTACTCACCAAAGAAGGTGTGCCAGATCATCATTGCCTGCTGTATGCTTCACAACTTGGCTTTGCGACGACAGGTGCCTTTTTTGCAGGAGGATGGTCCAGATGGCGGTGTTGTGGCAGCTCTGGAGCCTGTGGACAGTGAAGACGAGGAAGCAGAGGAAGAAGACATGAACAACAGGGACTCAGTGATCCAGCAATATTTCCAGTGAGACACAGGTAAGAGTACAGACCTGCCTACTACATGTACTTTAACACTACTAACTCTCTACTGTCTGTCGTTTTCACCCAGTGTATGGTTGCTGAGTTGTCACTTTCCCTTACGATTTCACAGATGTGGGTCCCACTGTGTGACATCTGCTTAGATTCCTCATGGACTAGAGCTGTGTGACATAGGTATGTTGACATTACAATTGAAAGAGTATTTTGTCACTGTAATTGCTAATGCACTATTTCGAAATCACAGACAGACTCCAGATTGTTTTGTGCTTTAAGTGTGTTTATTTAAGTGCTCAATATTGGAGGGGGTAGTGAAAATGTGAGGGGTGATGGTGGAGGAATGTCCGTGGCAGAGTCCAGTCTATTAGTCTCACAGGTGCATTGCCCATATGGGCATAGGAAGTGGAGCTGGGGGCAGTTTAAGTATGGACAGGGTGACCAAGTGGGAAAGTAGGATGACAATCAGGGTGGTCTCATTTCTTGGCGGAGGTCTTGGCATTGTGCTCTGTCTTGCTCCTGGATCTCAGGGACCGTTTGCGGGGTGGTTCTCCCTCTGGAGGGGGTGGGGTGCTGGTGTGGTGGTCCTGTGGCGGGGCGTCCTGTCCACTAGCGCCGTCAGAGGTGGTGAGCAGTTAATCGTCCATGCTAGTTTCAGGGGCCCCTTGTAGTGCCACAGTGTCCCTCCTGGTGTTGAGTACTTCCTTCAGCACCCCTACGATGGTGCCCAGGGTGGAGCTGATGGTTCTGAGTTCCTCCCTGAAGCCCATATACTGTTCCTCCTGCAGGCGCTGGGTCTCCTGAAACTTGGCCAGTATCGTTGCCATCGTCTCCTGGGAGTGGTGGTAGGCTCCCATGATGGAGGAGAGGGCCTCGTGGAGAGTGGGTTCCCTTGGCCTGTCTGCCCCCTGTCGCACAGCAGCCCTCCCAGTTCCCCTGTGTTCCTGGGCCTCCGTCCCCTGGACCGTGTGCCCACTGCCCCCAGGTCCCTGTTGTTGTTGGGGTGGTGGGTTAGCCTGGGTTCCCTGTAGTGGTGGACACACAGCTGATTGACGTGTCCTGGGGACGGAGGTATGGGCCCGCTGGGTGGGTGCTGTGCTGGTGTTTCCAGGGGGGGAAGCTCTGTGGTGGCCTGTGA
This sequence comes from Pleurodeles waltl, assembly GCF_031143425.1. NCBI lineage: Eukaryota > Metazoa > Chordata > Amphibia > Caudata > Salamandridae > Pleurodeles > Pleurodeles waltl. The sequence goes on from NC_090451.1 coordinate 227,509,529, forward strand.
CTGGGTGAGGGGAACCGACTGTCCCGAGATCCCCGATGGGCCGGGCTGGTCATCTAGATCCAGTTGGGCAGAGCTACTGTCATCACTGTGGGCCTCTTCTGTTGGTGGTGTGGACATGTGTGGACCCTCCTGTCCGGTGATGTTGGGTAGGGGTCCTGCAGGGGTATAAAAGGATGGTTATTACATCTATGTGTGGCATGGTGTGCAATGGGTGGGTGACCGTGTACCCCAGTGCTTGCATTCCTGTGTGGGACCTTGTGTGATGATGGTTTAGGGGGTTGTATGGGTACGTGCAGTGCGCATGCTTTAGTGATGGGTGTCCATGCTTTGTTGTTGCATGCAGGGCTAGGTGTTGGGATGGGTGGTTTGTGATGTTGGGACATATGTGAGGAGTTGAAGTGCTGGGGGTGAGGGTGGGGGTATGTGCTGGCATGCAGGTAGGGTGGGGGGTGTAATAATTAAGATTTGTCTTAGCAGAGTCCATTCCTCCACCTACTCCTGCGAGGCCCTCAGGATGCAGAATCGCCAAGACCTGCTCCTCCCATGTTGTTAGTTGTGGGTGAGGAGGTGGGGGTCCGCCGCCAGTCCGCTGAACCGCCTGGTGGTGTCTTGAGACCACAGAATGCACCTTCCCCCGTAGGTCGTTCCATCTCTTCCTGATGTCATCCCGATTTCTTGGGTGCTGTCCCACTGCGTTGACCCTGTCCACTATTCTTCGCCATAGCTCCATCTTCCTTGCTATTGAGGTGTGCTGCACCTGTGATCGGAATAGCTGTGGCTCTACCCGGACGACTTCCTCCAGCATGACCCTGAGCTCCTCCTCCGAGAACCTGGGGTGTCTTTGCCGTGCCATGGGGTGGTGTAGGTGATATGTGGGGTGGAGTGTGTGGTGATAAGTGTGCTGATATGTAGTGGTGTGTTGTGTGAGGTGCGTGGACGTTCTGTGGGTGATGGTGTTGTGTGCCTGTGGATGCTGTTGTTCTTGCTGGTGCTGTCTCTCTCTGGCCTTCTTTCTGAATTTTTGGTCATCGGGGTTTGTGGGTGATGTGGGTGTGTGTTTTATATTGTAATGGGTGTGTGGGAGTGGTGTGTGTATGTGTATCAGGTGTGTGTATTTCGAATTGTCCAATGTGGCTGTGTTTTGTGAGAGTGTGTGTATTTTGAGCACAGCGGTGTGTACCGCCAATGGAATACCGCGGTTGAAAGACCGCCGCGTGGATTCGTGTGTCGTGATAGTGTGGGTGTTTTTCTGTTGGTGTGACGGTGGAGGTTTTGTTTTTGCCAGTTTATCACTGACCTTTGGTGTGGCGGACTTGTGTGGGTGTCTGAATTTTGGCGGATTCCGAAATGTGGGTCATAATAGCTGTGGCGGAATTCCGCGGCCACGGCGGTGTGTTGGTGGTCTTCTGCACGGCGGTAAGGGGCTTTTACCGCCAATGTTGTGATGACCGCCTATGTCTGACGAGCACACATGATCAAACAGAAACGGCTGTACGAGGTAGGGGACAAAGCTGGGGAAACGCCTGGCCTGACTTCATAACAGAGACAGGGATAGGCACCACATATGGCTCAGTTATTACAGGTGGTGAGGAGATAGCAATGTGGTAATGGCAGAATATATTGGTGATTTTTGCATGCCCCATAGGGACACACAACTTTATCCGAGACTGCCAGTGCAGACGCCTAGGCAGGACTCAAACCCTGGAATTGGAAGGGCCCCTAACAGAAGAAATACGCCTTGCACTTAGGCAGCTTGTCAGGGAAAACACGGGCCCCAAACAGACTGGCAACAACCTTTTTAAAGAAAGTTGCAATTAAGCTAGTAAGCCAGCTATTCGACGTGTACTTGGAGGCATTTCATAGAGGTGAGCTCCCCAGAGATCTTTCCACAGCAACAATCACACCTATCCCTAAGCCAGGAAAACACTCAGACAGAGATTCCTACAGGCCAGTTTCCCTACTTAATGCAGACACTAGTGTTAGCAAAGATGCTAGCTAACAGACTGCAAAATGTAATCTCTGATCTAGTACGACCGAACCAGAATGAATTCATATCCCGCTGATCTACTAGCCTGAACCTACGCTGCCTTTACAATAATGTGACCGCCAATACATTGGGAATACCCCTGGCCAGCCCATTGCTCAATGTGAACAAAGCCTTTGACTTCATTGAATGGCCCTTCCTCTTTGCCATACTGCATAAAATGTGATTCAGAGCCCAATTTCTGAAATGAACATAGCTTCTCTACACCAAGTCTAGAGTCAGGCTACGACTCAATGGCTCCCTATCCAGGGAGTTCCCCATACTGAACAGCACACAGCAAGGATGCCCAATGTTATTGGTGCTCTTCACTTTGGCGATAGAGGCCCTGGAGGAATGGTTCTGGTTGGACACCCAGGTTTGGGGCTGGAGTTGGGATGACTCCTAGGAAGATTGCTTATCATCGTATGACACTGATACACTGCTATATATCACAGAACCAGATTCCTCTCTAGAGTGGCTCAGGGAGATTTTTAGGATTTATGGACACTTCTTGGACCTGGGTATCAATTGGGATAATTCACTGATCTTCCCGATGGGGGTCTAGAGAGTGGAGGGACCTCTTCAGATACCCCTTCAGGTGGCTACATACCACTTCAAATACTTAGTACTGTGAGTGTCAAAAAAAGAACAAACATTATGAGGACAATCTAGCCCCACTCATTTGGAGCCTGGAAAAAGATAACCAACACTGGAGACTTCTGCAGCTATCCTTTAGCAGAGCGGCAATCTTTAAATTGATTGCCCTTCCCAGATTTACCTAAATCCTGCAAAATAGCCCCTATGTGATTCCGGTCTCATTCTTTTGGGTGGTGAATGGACTGTTATGATCCCTACTGTGGAACAATGGACCATTGCAAATAGCCCTTCCCACTCTGCAGAGATCTGTATTTGATGGTGGAATAGCGCTACCGGATATACGTAGGTATAAGACAGCACAGATTCAGATAGTAAATGAATGGGCATATACCTCACTGGGGGACCGATCCTTCCAGATGGACGTAAATAAACTTGGGCTGAAGAGATACCTACATGTGCTATATGGGGGGAAATTGCTTGTGATGCACTACTGGCTACAGCAACGGTGGTCTCTCTCTGGCATAAACTGAATAAGGAAATAAGCTGTGGAAAGAGAGCCACTCCCCAAACTCCCCTATGCATCCGGTGGCGGAACTCGTGGACTTCAGACAATGGGATATGGTTGGCCTCTCCATGTTACAGGATGTATGGAATGCAAATGGAACGGTGCCATTCGAACAATTACGGGCGTAATATGCTGTGCTTGCCGCACACATTTTCATGTATTTGAAACTATTATTCGCATTACAAACAAAAATTCCCTAAGAGCGGAAGAAACGAGGGAGGATTCTCATTGGAATCCGGACTCTTAGATGGCCATACGACATTTGGCGCTATCTCTCTCACGTACCCGATGCGGGTGTACCCGATGCGGGTGAGGAACACGCAGGATGAACTGTCTCGACTACTGGCCCGTTGGCAGAGTGATGTGGTGGGGCTGATTGATGAAGCCTGGAGGGAAGCTCTACAGTTCCCTTGTGCGGTGGTCATTAAAGCAAGTTATCGATTATTTCAGTTTAAAATTCTGCATAGGATTTACCACACCCTTACACTCACACACATAATTGGTAGATACAAAATATTGTGCTCTCACACCTGGCCTGCACACAAGGTACAAAAGCTTTATTGTGTGGGCCAACCAATACTCCACTGACTCCCATTGTGATATCTCTTTCCCATTTCTCCCCAAATTAGACCAGCCAAACCTTCTTTCTGTTCCAAGTTCTGTTTCTGCCGTGCATTTGATGGCGTTGGTACCGCCCCGGAAAAGCTGGCGGATTGGTGCCTTGTAATACAGTGGGCGGTACATTGTCTTCAGCCTGTCTGTTGGCTGTTACCGCCGCAGTGTTTGTTTCTACCGCTGTGGCGGTCAGAGTGTTAAAGTGGCTGGCTGTGTTGACGGTTTCCAACATGGTCGTGATTACCTTTCTTTTACCGCCGGCCTGTTGACAGTATTACCGCCACTTTAACACCGACCACCAGGGTTGTAATGAGGGCCATAATCTCTTAGGTACTTGGGCTTGACACAATATCTCTGACCTCTCCTTACCTCCCCACCATCAGTTGAAATAAAGTTGTTATCACCTGAACTATCATGACCTGTTCTGACTCTTGTCATGTTGAATAGTTTTGCCACCCTCTTAAGGGTCCAGACTCTATGATCCTCCGTTCTGAATGCATGTTTTAAAACTTAAATCACTTTCATGGAAGGTAAAAATTTTGAAGTAAGTGTAGTAGCCCTTTTGAGAGAATATTTTATTTGTACCATATCACCTACTTGTACATACAACCTCTTAACAGATTTGTGCAAATCATATATTTTTTTGTTTGCAAGCATTTTTTCAAATTTCACCACACTTTTGTCCCAGTCTCCATTTTCCATTCTTACTCCACTCTTTGTTTTATCATACATCCAAGAAGGACACACCAAAGTACATGCTTTTCTCTTTCAAAACAACTGAAAATGTGTTTTCCCTGTTATTGTGTGCGGTGTAACACTATAGTTCATGATCTTATTGAAAAGTTATTTCTTCCAACAGGACTGATTTAGTACAGCTCTCAGATAGCTTTGTTTGAAACACCATTGACTCTTTCAAGCACACCATTGGTTTCTGGGTAGTGTAATGCTGTGTTTTTGTGTATGATACCTCTTTCATCAGAAATTCACCCATCTCTTTAGACACAAACCGTACACCATTGTCAGACAATGAAGTAGATGGGAAACGTTCCTGCACAAACATGCGCTCAAGAAACCCAACCACATCTTTTGTCCCAGCAGAGATGGTTTCTTTAATTTCAAGCCATCTTGAGTACAAGTCTATCAGTACAATAACATACTGTCAATACTAGACACTCTGATGAGTCCTAAAATGTCGATGGCCGCCTCCTTCCACGGTTCTTTTGGTAACTGCATCAGGACCGTAGGTTATACCCTGCACTTCAGCACTTTATCAAACATTCCATGCATTCTCTTATTGCCCTTTCAGCTTGGATATCCATCCCTGGCCACCAATACATTTGTCAAAATCTTCCCTTAGTTTTTTGAATGACTGGATGAGTGTCATGTGCAAAACGTATGAAGTGTTCCCTCACTGAACTAGGTGGAATCAATCTCATTACATGCAGTAAAAATCCATCCTGCAGCGCAGTTTCACTTCTAATTCTCCAGAATGCCTTCAAGGATTCGTACAGTTTAAATTGTTCTTTCCAACCTTCCTTAATACTCTTGATCACCCTTTTCAAATTTTCATCTTTAGCCAGTTCCGCCCCATTCATCTTCTTTGATCACACTACCCCTGAATAGCCACACCACAGTCATCACTTTCCTCTCCCTCACGTCCCACTTCACCTTCCACATTCTTTTTTACTAGATGTGAGCAACGATCACCCAAGTAATTCTTCACACCTGATACATATTCCACCTCAAATTGAAACTCTTGTAATGATACAACCCACTTTCTTATCCTAGCAGAAATGTTATCTTTCCCTCTCCTTTCAAATATTTCTTTGAGTGGTCTATGCTCAGTTTTGACCTTGAAATCAAATCCTCACACGAACTTCCTCAACTTGCATACCATCCAGAAAACAGCTAAGGCCTCCATTTCGACCACAGAATAGTTTAGTTCTGCTCACTTCAAGCTTCTAGAAATAAACAAGATGGTACATTCTATCCCATCCTGTTGCTGCAGTAATACAGCTCCTAGGCCCACAGAACTCTCATCAGTCATAATTATTGTGTCTTAACCAAGGTCAAAGCTTTGTAAGGACGATGCCTCTGACAAACACCATCTCACCATATTAAATTCTTCCTCACATTCATAATTCCAAGAAAATGACACACCCTTCTTGAACAACATCCTTATATTGTGTGTCTTTTCGTCAAACCCTGGAACGAATTTGCTGTAGTATTCTGACATGCTTAGAAATGTGACCACCTCTTCTTTACACACAGGTGTAGTCATATTATTTATGGTATCCTCTAATTCACTCTTTGGTTCAGTCCCTGAGGGCATCACTCTATGTCCTAAATATTCTATCTCTGTGGGATTAAATCTACACTTTTTGGCTTTCACTGTTAGTCAGTTTTCGTTTAATTCTTTTAAAACCTCGCTCACACATTGATTCTGTTCTTCTTCACCACATCCATATACCAAGATGTAATCTTGGTATATCATGACTCCACTCACACTCTTCAAAATACTCTCCATCATCCTTTGAAAGACTATCGCAACAGAAATTAGCCAGAATGGCATCCTGAGAAACTTAAGAGTCCCAAAGGGCGTAAGGAAAGTTGTTAAGCCTTGCGAGTCATGATGTAATTTCACCTGACGGTATGCAGACGCAAGGTCAATTGACGAGAAGCACTTTGTCCCTTCCAACAGTGATAAGATTTCGAAATGTTAGGAAGGGGATAGTGATCAACCACCACACACTTATTGGGTTCTCTCAAATCCATGTATAACCTAACCTTCCCATTAGAGTTATGTGCCATAACCCCTGGTGCAAGCCACTCAGTGGCTTCAACCTCTTCTATGATCCCATTCCTTTTCAGTTTCTCCAACTCCACCTTTGTTTTTTTTTCATCTTGAGGGGGACTCCCATTACTTTACTGGCGATCGGAGTAGATCCACTCTTCATTTTTATCTTGTGGACATATCCATTTAGGCAACCCAACCTATCACAAAACACATCAGGGAACTCTTACTCATACTCAGAACTTCTCACATTAAGTTGACTCATTTATTCCTGCTGTACAGTGTGCTCACTCACACCATCATGTTTAGTTGTCTCAAGCCTTGCAGCAGGGCATGCATTGGAATCCTGGTTAATCTTCAACTCCTTCTGGTGAAACCAACTGATGAGAGAATCCCCTCTCACCGAAACAGAGATTGTTTCCATGATATATCTGTCTTTAAAGTTGATGCATCTTGTGAAGTACACCAAAAGATTTATAGGTGTTCCCCGTGCCCCTTGGGAGGTATGTCAGGCTTATGAAGAGTAACCCTGTCCTTCAACTCTTTCAAATACATCTCATGGGGAATCAACATGCTCTTTGCCCCAGAATCAAATAACATGTGCACTGAAGCATTTTCTATTTCAACTGTTTCAAATGGACAACTGTCATCCATTCCCATGACGGGCAACACTATTTCTTCTCCCTCACTCTCTTCTTGATATGTAATTTCTTGGATTTTTTTATACCACCACTCCTACAACAATTAGACTCATGTCCTTTCCGTCCACATATTTTACATATGGCTTTCCATCCAATAAACTCCTTGTTGCTTAGTACATGCCCATATTCCCCGCACTGAAAACATGTTCCTTGGAACTTCTTTTTGCTTTTGCTATTACTTTGTTTTTTCCATTTCTTTTGTTGAGTCTCTTGTTCTCTCACTTTTTTAACATTTTTCACAGCAAGTACACCACCTTCATTAACTCTGCCTAAGCTCTTCCCTCCGCTTCCACATCTAACTCACCGAACCTCACTCTACTACCAGGACCTCCCAAACAACCCTACTAAATCCCCCCTCATTTATTTCACCCTGCTACTATGATCTCCCTAACCCTTCCACAGACTCTTCCCTCCTCCATCCCCCTTTACTCATCCCAAGCCTTTGGGATGAGTAAATGAGGGATATACTCCCAATTAACACTTCTGGATTTCTTTCCTCCTCCACCCCTCCATTACTCCAGTCAATCTAACTAACAAACTCTCATATCCGGGGCTCAAATTAACTCATAATAATGCTAAAACTATAATCATATTTCCCGATACTAATCCATCGCTAATTCTTGTTGGGGTCCGGAGTAGCATGCTACTCACCGAAAAGCGCTTTGACGCCTCATCAGGGGTAGTAAGCGCTATATAAATACTATTACAATACAATACAATACAATACAATTAATTCCACCCTTCTTTAGCTCATCCACACATGCTAAACTATGTTCATAGATCTTCAGTAAGAAATGGAATATCTTTCTACCAGCAGGACTCAGGTTTTCTCCAACTTGCATCTGAGCATGAACTGATCTCGCAAAAGCTCTTCACAATTCCCTTCAAAATTCACATTGAGGCTACCTTCCTTAACACAGAGATGTACTCCTCTACTGTTTCACCCACCCTTTGCATACGTTTCCCAAAATGTTTTTCTAATATTGTTGCTATTTTTCTAATATTGTTGATATTTTTTGCAAAAAATGTAAGTCTAACTTTTTAAGACATATTTAATATTCATTTAAATCATCGTGTGCTACTTCTGCTAGATCAGGTAAGTGTTCAAAGACTTCTTGCCCTTCCGGGCTTAGACAATGTAACAATAAAGATGTTTTACTTTCTACACCCAAAGAAGTTCCACAGACACACGCATAATGTGCAAACAAATTTTTCAATTTTCCCCATTTGATTGGAGGTTCACCTGGATTCTTCAGGAGGAAGAGGAGATACATTTTGCATTATGAAGACAACACCAATATCTGACAGATACCCGCGCTCCACCTAGCAATAGAAAGATTAAAGTACTGGAAGTGTCTGGACACTTGTAAAGCCAAATGTAAAGGTGAGAATGAAATTAATGAGGTAGAAATAACTCCTCCTGTAGGATTATGAAAAATATATTACCTTACCACTGCATTAGGGTATGTATGTATATATATGGTATACCTTGGGACCCCTACTCCTTTTTTACATATAGCAAGTGAACAAAACATCTTGATAGGCAAAGAGCAGGTGTTATGTATTTTCCACGGATTCAATCCATCATAATATGGCTGCCAACCCTGTGAGGAATACAATACAGTTACTCTAAAGAAGGTTGTGCACCTGAAGAAAGTAACGTTGATTACTTAGTCAGTACAGAAGTTTACCCTTTCCTACGCGCACCTGGTGATAATCACATTTATCCCAAAGTAAGATGGCCGCTCTGACGTTGACACCGTCACCAGTTTCAGTGTTATTCATTTGCGTTACGCGCGTTGTGTGATATTCAGTCAGCACGGATTACCGGCCATCACCATGGAATAAGTAAGTCAAATAAGAATATTTATGAATACGCATTACTCTCGCGCTCTCCGAAACAATGTTCTTCGTGGCTTGCCTCAAATATGCCTCTAAATTCAAAGGCGAGTAGTTCGCACTGCGCTTTTATTGCGCTTGACTCGCGCCTTGTTGTACCCCCTGGTGAGCAACTGCACTAGCTTTGTTTGTCTCGTTCCCATGGGCCACACGTGCTTTATTTTTCTCGTCTGCAAAGGCCACATGTACTCCCATTGGCAACGTAGTTGGCGAAGATCGCACGCTAAGCTGTCCCAGTTGAAGTCCCATAGGAGTGCGGCACCCAGCATAATTACAGATCAGGGTGTCTGTGAAATTACTGTAAACCACAAAGCAGCACAATCATACTCTGCTCCTGAGCCGGAGTAAAATGAATAAATAAAATCTGTCAATTAACGCTCACTTGCGAAGAGCTGTTTCCAATGGAGTTGAGGTGTGATAAAGGTGCTGATTGGTTCTTACCAGTCATCGCCAACGTAAAAAGTAGGTCCACTCTTCAGGTGAAGATAAGATGATTTATTTAAAGTTACATCTTATCACCTCAGCCTACTTGCTTCAGCCCCTTCTAAACTCCCCCGCTATTTACATGCCAACATTCACATATAGAGTGATGCCATCCCCACATTCTTAGAACATATAGAACTATGAGAACCAGGTACCACTTCATGACCAGAGGCAGGATACCACAATAAGACCACAAGTAACAAGTAGGTAATGAGCAATGTGTAAAAACAAGTGAATAACAGATAGTTGAAAGAATTAGATGCATTTTGGGTATGCAGAAGGGCTTATTGCACTCTTATATCAAAGACCACATCAAAATAATATATCAGGTACAGAAGCAGTCACATGGAATGTGTGATGTTAGGATAGGGGAGGTCAAACCCGCAACATGTTTTAACAAAGTCAGAATCAGTAAGACTTCCAGAACTTGATAATGTGTTGCGTGATAGAGGCTTAAGAGATTTAAGAGATTGAGGATTTGTGATTAATTTCATACTTGTTACAATTATCGGTGTCTTGAAATAAGCACTGTACAATGCATCGTTCCCTATATAATTTACAGATGATGCGTTGTTTAGAGAAAACTCACAACACATGACACTTTGGCAGAAGGTACATGGACACAGACTGCGCATGTGATTGCTGCGAGGTGTTAGGAGAAAAATGCCCTCTGCATGGTGTACAGTAATGTTTCCCTTATCTGTGTGCCAGCCTGCGGATACCTGGTATCCCGTTTTTTGATAATGACCCTAGACCCGCACTACTCTAGTGTATGTGCAGAGATCTAGGCTTGTCTCTTGACATGAGCGAGGTGCTAGACCTGTCCTGTGAACTGGAAGAGTGAACAGGGCATACCTTCATTGCGCTGTCATTGGACTATTGACCCTGTCACATATTTAATACTTATAGCAGTGGTGGCAGGTGCTATGTTTTGTAAATTCAGTTATAGCAGATATTTATATCTGTATCATTGGAATGGAGGCCTACTGACACACTTGTGTTAAGTTCCACTTTAATGCTCTAACACATATACTAGAGCCAACACCCCATGTGTATTATTTACTTGTGTATGTGGCCTGCATGCTACATGTATCTTGTGACTGATCCAGAGTATGGAGGCATCTGAGATCCATTCTGGATGGCCTTGGCCTAACCTTGTGCTTAGATGGAGGTAAGGTTGTTTTCCTGACAGTGGAAGTATATTGCTGACATTCCTATAGCTTGAGGAAGAAATCAAAGGCAGTGAAGTGGGGAGAAAGGAGACAAGACTCATTTAATAATTCAATGAGATATTTTGCTGAGAGTAACTGCTGAGAGGGAGGCCTCAGTCATCTGCTGCTTGACTCGCAATCTGGTTTTCCTGCAGAGTATAGCACTGTGTCAGCCCTGCTTGAAGGCTCAGACTTCCTTATAGAGAATATGGATCGAAATATTTCAGTAATGGTTATGTTACTGGACCTTTCTTTAGCATTCGATGCGCTCTTCCACGCTGTTCTGCTTGATAGACTGGAAGAAATTGGCATTAGGGACCAAGCCGTTTTGTGGCTGAAATCCCGCTGAAATACCGCTCCCAAGCTGTCTTCTTTTCACCTCCACTTCCAAACCTTTAGAGTGTGGTGTGTCGCAGGGTTCGTCCCTGAGCTCCACTTTCTTCAATATATATCTGAAGCCCCTGGAGAAACTGGTCGAGTCTTGGGGAGTGAGAATCGTGTCATATGCAGATGATACCCAGCTTCTCTTGGCCTTTCAGGAAACCTCTCCGTCAACTCTGCTTCCCTATAAATTATGCCTCAAAGTAGTTGACTGGATGAATTTAGGCTCAGAGAAGACAGAGATCCCTTTTTTTTTTTTTAACCAAATCTTCTCCAGATCCCTGCCTTTTCTGGCCATCTGGGATGACTGTCCCGACTCCCAGCCTCAGTAGAAAGAAATCTGTGTGTAAATTTTGACTCTAATTTGACCTTTCGGTTCCAAATCAAAGCTGTGTCCTCCGCATATTTACCTACCCATACTTTATTAAGAATGAAGTTGCATCTTATCCCTTTGAAGTTTTGCCAAGTGATAGATAGTCCATGCATTTCATGCATCCATGCTAGACTATTCAAATAGTCTGTATCTGGGACTGCCCACTTACATAACCCAGCGCCTGCAAATTATGCAGAATGCTGATTCCCAGTATCTCCCCCTTCACGGGTGGCAGTGGCAGGTTATCTATGTCATCTTCATTGGCTCCCAGTGATAAAAATAATACAGTTCAAGGCATTCATTTTTGCATTTAGGGCCTACTTTCAAACTTGTCCTCGTTACCTCAGGCTCCATTTTTAAGCTCTACGCTCAGGCTAGATTTGTGAGATCTAACAATCCAAACCTTTTCCTAATTCAGTGCATTCACAAGTTCATAAGAGGGGGTTGATCATTTGTTTTTCTATCCTCTAAATTGTAGAATGCTCTTCCGCTGGGTCTGAAAACCAGCCCGACTGAGTACTCAGATGATTGTCGTGAACCAGAGCTGGTGTATCTCTGGGAGCTAGTTTTCTAGGGAAGAGGGCACATCGCTTTAAGATTTGCCTTGCTTGAAGAAGCTGTTAACTTGATGTGAGGTACATAGGAGCCAAACTGCCTGGTGAAAGAGGACAGGAGCGTACCAACCCAGCAGGAGGTGTAACTGTACAGGAAGAGCCAGAAGCAGCAAGACCAGTTACTGGTGGCTGTCTGACCAAATGTCGTAAAAAATATTGAGAACATAAATATGAACATTATATATATTGCATGTAAACATATATGAGACCATAGTATATTCAGAAAGTAAGTATATAGAATTTTAACTTCTATACATTGTATTAACTTTAACACATAGTTATCTAAATTGCGAACTTCACATTTGCACACGTGAATAGTATAGAACAAAACAAATTTTGTCAGAGTATTTGAAATATATTATATCTCTTCAAAAGTATTCACAGACATACATTTTCAATAGTGTAGTTTTACTCCCAAAATAATATCCTCCTAATGTATAGGTTCCAAAGTATCTAGTCCAAATTCAACAAAAAATTAAAGTCCATTCTGTATTCTCCTCCAGAGTCCGAAAACAATATCCAAAAGTCCAATATGTATATCCTACGTGATTGATCACAAAAGTTATCAATTCAGTCCAGCGTCTTCGTCAACACGTGTTTCATCCGGGGAGTACCCCTGGATTTCATCAGGACCTCATTCTGAATATACTTAATTGATAAATAAGCTTATTAATGTTGCCTATGGTCTCATAGTCTTTAATATGTCCAGCCAATATGTCTGTATCCTCAATTTAACCTCCAAATGTATGTTGGTAATCTCTATATCCCGGCTAATCTGGAGCGTGTACGCTTCTAATTAGAAACGTACACTCTGGAGGAGAATACAGAATGAACTTTAATTTTTTGTTGAATTTGGACTAGATACTTTGGAACCTATACATTAGGAGGATATTATTTTGGGAGTAAAACTACACTATTGAAAATGTATGTCTGTGAATACTTTTGAAGAGATATAATATATTTCAAATACTCTGAAAAAAATTGTTTTGTTCTATACTATTTACGTGTGCAAATGTGAAGTTGTGCAATTTAGATAACTTTTTGTTGTCGCTTTGGGGGATGTAGAGGGTGTAACCCCAGTCTTTTGCACCATGTATTGTACTGTGGTTTAATTTTTACAGATTTGGAGTAGGAGCGCCTATTACTCACCAATCACCCCCCTAATTGATGCATGTAACTTTAACACCTATATTACATTAAAAAATAATAATACCATTTAAAAATATACCTATATAGTTCGATTTTTTTTTTATAACATACAAACATAAAATACAAATATATACTTTCAAAATAATAAAATATTTTTTAAACAAACTTTTATTGGTTTTCTACCTTAGTAGAGTTCGGCATACATTACACAGTTCAACTATCTCTACGTATAAAGGAAAAATGTAGACATTTGTTCGAAATTCCAGACCTGCAAGTGGAACTACATATTCATATATTATTTAACAGTATTGGAGAACAACAAGTCCTTACCCCTTCCTCCCCCTCCCCACCTCGCTTCCATCAATAAGTATATGAGTTAAGCCATCTGTGTTGCCGGAATCCATGTGCCTTGCAGTACCTCTACTAGAAAAGGGTGGGCAACATATGTGATCAGTTGACAAACACCCCCACCCATTGTGAGCCTTATGTGGGGAGAGCGAGGGCAAATAAAGGAGCTCCTTGGTTCGTGTTAGGTTAAGCCTCAATCTATCTGTTCTCTCTCCTCATTCAGCCTCCCTAAGGGACGCTGATCTCCTCGGTGCTACTAATCCTGTGCCTCATTCTGGGCTCTAAACACCTCTGCTAGTGTGTCCAACTCAAGAGATATTGGTTTCCTTCTCAGCCCCCTGTATTCTTCTCTCCTAAGAGCTGAGCTTTCAGCCTGGCTCCAGCGTAAAACTTCCTCCCTCCATGAATGGATGGTTGGTGCACCTCGTTAGTTGTTGTTTCGCCAATAGCATAGACAGATTCATGAATTCTGAAGTTACCTTAGAGCCACGTGTGTTAGGTTGCCACCTCAGGAGGAAATAAGAAGGCACCAGTTCCACTGTCACCTCCGTGATCTCCATCAGAGTGGTTCTGATAGTAGCCCAGTACTGTGAGAGGGACGACACGTCCAGAGCATATGGAGAAGGTCGACATCAATGGGATGACACCAATGGCATTGTGCTGTTGTTGTGTGATGAGGTATGCACAATAGAATAGGTAACATTGGATCAGCTTAAATCTAGTATTGCAGGATAATTTTTTAGCATATTGTAACATATAAGTCCACCCCTTATCCGTAATGTCCCTACCTAAATCAGTTGCCCACTTAGTTTGCAGCGTATCTAATGGTGTGTGTATATGTGCTCAAATCCCTCAGTATAACCATCTAATAAGATGTCTGCTGTGACCCATTGTGTGTAGCGTCTGAAGGGCTTTGTGTGTTACTAGTTCAGCTCCCTGTGATGCCCAATAGGTGCGTACATAGGTCAGTATGTTAGCATGAGTTAAAAAAAGAGTATCAGGTAGACCGTGTAATTGTACAGAGTCCAAGTGCAGCATTAACATGCCATCCTCAAACAGGTCCCCTAGTATAAGCGGTGCCTGTTGTTATCACATTCTAAGCGTAGCTGCTGTGATAATTCCTGAGGGGTAGGGAAACCGCACAAAGATATGTCGGTGCGTAGGGGGTTGATGAGGCTGTGTATCATGTAGCTAGTTTCCAGTAAGCCTATGCCATTCGCAGGTGCAAGGTAGATCCGTGAGGTAATTTTTTAATATTTTTTTATTTTTATTTTTTAAAATTTATTTATGAATTATTGCATGCGTACAGAACAAATACAATACAACCGGCCCTCCGTTTACAACAACAAGTTATAACTCAAAGCAGCCCCCCTCAGAATGAGTCCAGCTCGACAGGGCTCCAAGTTCCCAGTAATGTGCTTCAAGTTCTGTAGTATTACCGCCAGCCCTGGTCATCAGCCATCAAAAACCAGGACAGTCCACATGTAAAGTCCAGGAGGGATATCATAACCAATATCAAGGCCAATACAACAACAAGAAAAGAGTAGCAATGAAGAGAGACAAAGAAGGCAGGCAAAGCGCGCAAATCAGAGTGCACCAGCCAGCATCAGCTATGCACAGACTACAGTACGAACGGGGGGAGTAAGGGAGGCCACCTAGCGCGAGCAAACACACATCATTCCTGCTGCTCATTTAAGGACGCCAGGTATGCACGCAGGGGAGCCCAGATATCCTTCGGTCTAGAGCCTTCAGGCATAAGTTCCCAGAAAATCATCAGCTGATCTTGGCAAAAGGCAGCATCACGTAGCCATTCAGACCTCCACGGCGCTCGTCTCCTACCCCAACACATGGCAACCCTGTGCTTAACTAGCAACAGAAGCAGTCCCACCAACCTTCTGTGAGGCCCAAAAATCTCGTTCACACACCCAAGCAGCGCAACCCTGCGGGCGACGGGTATCTCTGATCCCGTGATCTCAGCAATTATATGCAAAACCTCCACCCAGAAGGCGTAGACCTCGGCGCAGTCCCATGCAAGATGCAGAAAACCAGCGTCCGGGGCATGACAGCGCTCACAGCACGCATCCGCACGCAGACCCATGGAATGAAGCCCGCTAGGCGTGTAGTACAGTCGGTGCAGGAACTTAAAATGCAGCAGCCGCAGCCTATAATTCGGGGACAGCGCTCTCATGTGCTCACAGCAACTCCGCCACATTTCCTCTGTGATAGGTTCACCCACATCCCTCTCCCATCGGGCCCTGGAAGATGCCCCAATGCCACCCCGCTGCTCCTGAATGCAATTATATAGTTTGGTAACTAGTTTCCGCGGCGACTGCACACAGCACCTCCAACACACAACATTCTGGGGGAGCCGCTGGATCACCAGGGTACCGAGCCTGCAGCATAGCACCAACCCTGAGAGCGTACACCCGCTGCAGCGCAGTGACGCTCCCACCACCGAGTGCCTCCGAAGGAGTAATCAATTGACCATCCACAAACCAATCTCCCAGCTCCGTTAAGCCGGCATCCCGAAGAAAACCACGCACTCCCCCATCCCGGAACATCTGGGCATCAGCAACCGCCATAACAGGCAAAGAGGGAGCAAACGGTATGTCAACTCCAGAACACTGCATCAGCACCCCCCACGCTCTCGCCGTATACGCCACCGTGTTGACACCCCTGGGACGAGGCCGAGCCGACCTCCCGAGCACACGCACCAATCCATCCGGCCACACCGCGTCGCTCTCAGGTGCCAAGTGCGGCAGATATCGAATCGGGCGCAACCAGTAATGAGCAAAGTGCACTTGCGCACAGTTATAATATAGCTCCAAATCTGGAGCAGCAAGTCCACCCAACTCAAACGGCAGCGTCAGCCTTTCCCAGGAAACACGAGGCTGGCCACCCGCCCACACCAAACGGATCAGGGCGGAGCGCAGACACCGCAGGAAACCTCTCGTAAGCAGAAGCGGGAGGTTGACAAACAAGTACAAAAACTTGGGGAGAGCCACCATCTTCACAATAGCAATACGCCCAATCAACGAGAGCGTTAAGGCACGCCAAGCCTCAACCTTCTCTTCCAGCCACGACATTGCAGCACCGTAATTAGCCTGCCAAAGAGTGTCAACGTCACAACTCAACTGGACCCCCAGATATCGCACTGGACTTTCCGCCCATGCTATGGGATACCGAGAGGCGAACTTCGCTTCTCCCGAAGTCAAAGGCAGGGCCACCGACTTGGACCAGTTGATCGCAATGCCGGAGAAGGTGCCAAAGTGCACAATCTCATCTAACAAAATATCGAAATTCTGACCAGGATCCCGCACATATAACGCAATGTCGTCTGCATACATAGACACCAAAACAGGCCTCTGCCGGAACCGCAGACCTCTATCGTTATGTCTGTGCCGCAGTCCCACCGCCAGAGGCTCCATCGCCGCCGCAAAAAGCAACAGGGACAACGGGCACCCCTGACGCGTTCCTCGGGCAACAGGAAATGGGGCCGACAATCTCCCATTTAATCGCAGCCGGGCAGTGGGCAGGGTGTACAATAATCTAATCAGCTTCACAAATCGCGTGCTGAGGCCTACCCGGGCCAGGAGCGCAAACATATACTCCCATGCTAAAGAATCAAAAGCTTTGGTGGCATCTAAAAAAAACACTGCTGCACAGTCAGCCACCTCCAACGAGCCAGCTACTGCAAAAAACATACGCAAGTTATGACTTGTAGACCTCCCGGGAATAAATCCCAACTGATCCGGAAGCACCAATCGCGGAAGCAGCGGCTGCAAGCGTGCCGCGATAATTTTGGCCAGTATTTTATTGTCGATATTGATCATGGAGAGCGGGCGGTACGAATCACAGCAAGTCGGGTCCTTCCCGGGTTTGAGGATCGTAAATATCAGTGCTTCCCGGAGCGAGGCTTGGAGGATCCCTGCCTCCAACGACTCCGCATATACCTCCAAAATGTGTGGAGCAAGAATATCCGCGTACTCTTTATAAAACGCAGGGGTCAGACCATCAGTACCAGGGGATTTGTCGCCAGGCAGGCCGCGAATTGCCGCGGTCACCTCCTCCACAGAGAACGGAGCATCCAAGTACATCCGATGAGCCTCATCAAACCACACCAGCGCGATATCAGCGAAATACGCCTGCGCAGCCGCTGCGTCCAAACCCACTGGGGCCGCATATAGCTGCGTAAAATACTCTGTAAAAACATGCATGACGCCACTCATCCCAGTCATGCACTCATCCTCAGCCCCCACAATCTCAGTGACGTAGTTACTTGCCCAGGGCCTGCGCAACATATCAGCGAGTCTGTGCCCAGCCCTCTCCCCCTCACCATAACGACGGGCCGGGGCGTGCCTCCCCATAAAACAAACTTCTCTGAGGGAGGCCTCTTCATACAAGGACACCTTTCGTCGGAGCTCCGCCAGCACCTGGCCTGACCAATTCACCACCAGACGCCGCTCCAGCACTGCGATCCTCTCCTCCAAAGCAACCAATTCCCGCCGCAGGGTCCTCAGCATTCCATGTTGTTTCGAGAGGCATATCCCCGAATAACCACTTTGAATGCCTCCCATAATGTACCCGCCTACCTCACCGAGCCACCATTTTCAGCACAGACAGCTCAATAGCCTCACGCACCTCCATCCGAAAGGCCGCATCCCGAAGCACCCTGCAAGGCAACCTCCACATAAACAAACGCCCCATCTCGCTGGGTATCTCCTGCACCAGCTTAACCAGCGCATGGTCAGGCAAAGTGTGAGGGAGGTGCTCCACAGAGCCCGTCCAGTCCTCCACATCTCTGGTGACCAACCAGCGATCGATACGGGACCAGCTGCAGTGGGTGTAATTTACACACGTGCCCTCTCTAACATTCCTGTGCCTCTGCCTCCACAAGTCCACTAGAGCACCTCCCTGCATCACTTCCGCCAGTGCCCTCGTTGCTGCAACATGCTGCACTGTAGCCGCACTCTCGCGATCCATCCTCAAATCTAGGATCACATTAAAATCGCCGCCCCAAATCACCGCACCGGCTCCCATAGACTCCACCAAGCGCTACAATTCACGGAAAAACTCCGGGTTGTCCACATTGGGACCATAAACAGCAACAAGCCGGCAGGCTCTATCTGACAGTGTGCCACTCAGCAAGACATATCTGCCATTGGGGTCGACAACCACCCTGCAGGTACGCCACTGGAAGCCCCTGCGCAGCAAAATCACCACAACGCGCGCATAGCTTGAGTAGTTCGAGCAGTGCAACTTGCCAATCCATCCAGCCCTCAGCCTGCCCAGCGTTGACTCCACCAGGTGGGTATCCTGTAGCATACAAATATCTATTTCATGCCGTTTAATGTATGCTGCCACCAGCCGTACCTTCCGCCTATCATTTAGCCAACGCACATTCCAGGTCAAGCAATGAACCGTAGTCATACTTTCCATTCCCATCTCCCCCCCACAGACCCACTGCACATCTCCATAGGGCACAGCCCCGCCTGACAAAAGCTTGAGAGAAGATAGTAGAAATAACATAAAAAAACAGAAAACAAGCAACACAACTGAGCGGACCCCATTCCCCTCCCGCGCAGACCCCCCAATTGGGTCAGAGCCGATACCCACCCTCCCATACCCCAACACGCCCCGTTAAAACGTAAACACAGTGATCAAGACTCATCCTCGGGGCGATAACCGGCCTATCAGCTCTCCACCCAGTGCTAACTAGGGGAGAGGGGCACAAGGGCCTAACAGCAAGTAAGCAACAGGGCGATCCGATGGGCAGAAGAGGACCTCCATATTCCATCATCCTCAGCCGTCGCCACCATGTCTGCAACGCGTTGACTAGTCATTATCACTCAAGGCAGCTCTCTCAGATCCGGAGCCGTCCGGACCTGCAGCCTCCAGCCTCCTCGGCAGACGTCTAGCAAACTTGGCAGCTTGTTTTGGATCCGTAAAATACAGTACCTTTCATTCATGCCGCACCCTTAACTTAGCGGGGTACAGCAGGGCGAACCTTACGCCCGCCTGTTTCAACAAGCGCTTAATCGGCAAGAAGGCACGTCGCAATGCCTGCACGCCTGGGGTATAATCAGGAAAGAAGCTGAGTTCAGAGTTTTTATACACCAGCGGCTTCCTCTCCCTCACCAACCGGAGAACAGTGTCTCGATCTCGATAGTTCAGCAGGCGTGCTATAATTGGGTGCGGTGGGGTACCTGGCGGGGTCCGAGTCCCCAGAGACCTATGGGCCCTTTCGACCACCAGCATTCGGGAGAGCTCGCCCGCAAACAGGTCTGACAGCATGCTCTCCACAAAGTCCTCCATGCGACCCATATCAGTGGCCTCCGGCAACCCAACGATATGAATATTGTTGCGTCTCGACCGCGCCTCTAAGTCCTCATTTTTATTCCGTATCACCTCCAAAATGCGCTCCATTTGCGCAATCTGATCTCTGTCCCCCCCGGCGAGCATCCTCCCTCTCCGATGTCCGCGTCTCCAGAGCCTCAAATCTGGAATCGTGATCGTCAACACAAGCTTTAATGCGGTCCAGCTGCTCAGTCACATGGTCCAACTTCGCGTCAATACCAGCAAGGCTGTTCTTGAGCTCTAAGAACATGGACCTAACTGACGCCTCCGAGCTTCCCTCCTCAGCTCCATCGCAACTGGACATCAACGCAGGAGCCCCACTTCTCTTTTTCCCACCATCAAAGGTGAGCTTCGACTGCCGCTGGTCAGCCTTACCCATGATCTCAGCCCAGTCTTCGGCTGACTCCACCACAAGAAGAATGAGACAAGGCGATGTCCAGTTAAAAAATCTCCCACCAGCAAGGAGCTCCTCCGCAGCCACCCAGATCTCACCTCTCCTGCAAGCTGGACAACGTACGGGGCACCGGGTGGGCACTTAAACACCCCGCGCGACAGTCCATTCAGTACCAGCCTCCACCATCAACCAGCGCCAGCTCCAGCGCAGCAGGTCCTCCGGGCATTAACCAAGGCTGGTCTGGCCCAAGGCCAGCGCAACAGCACGGGGCTTCTCCTGCAGACACCAGGCCCCGCCAAGCCACCGCCAGCCCGGTCCTACCCACTCGTGACAGGCCGCCTCCTCCTTCTCTCTAGTGCCCCTCCGCCACTGCTATACCCAGCCGCACTCCGGCAGCCCCGCACATGCCAGCAAGTCCTCTAGGCCAGCCAAGGGATCCAACGGCACCTCGCTCCTCGAGGTGCTCTATGATGCAGCTCCTCCGATCTCCTCCGCGCCAACAGCGCGTCTACTATGGACAGCGGCACCCGGCGAAAGCCTCCTGGACCCCCAGGGCGGTCCGTTCTCCCGGCAGTGACCGCCAGCCGCTAGCCCTCCGCCCCCAGGCCCAACGCCGCCCCCGCTGGCGCTTGTCCATGCCACCAGGCCGCGGGGGCCGCGAAGGCCACAGGGAATGCAAGGGCCGCAAGAGCCGCGCCCCGATCCAGCCGCTGAGGGCTCCTTCACCAAGGAGGGAACCCCCCCGGATTATCCACCTGCTCCCGGCGCTAACCAGCCGCCGGGAGCGTCACTGCTTGGGGGTGCGCCAACCACCGGAGCGCGCACGCTCCTTTCCGCGCCTCACCGCACGGCCGGGCATCTTCAGCCGTGCGGGGAGCTCCGGCGCCAGTACCAGCAGCAGACCGCCGCTGCAACCAACGCGGCGCCGCGGTCCTCAGGAGCCTGCGCTCCAGTCCTCCACCACCTGCATCGCCCGTCAGGGGTAATAATCGAAGAAATGACCCGCGGCCAGGCAGAGTCTCGCAGAGTGACGGCCATCTTGCCCGGCGGACAGACCACGCCCCCCCAGCTCCGTGAGGTAATTTTGGGGACCCCGGACAGAGCAATCGATGTATGAAACCTTTCTTCTATAACAGCACTGTACAATTTATCTCTTCCATTTTATGACCAGCCAACCAGTAGGACAGCCATTGGAGCTGGCCCACTATACAGTAGGCTTTGAAGTCCGGGGCTCCCAGGCCACCCATGTGCAAGGGTAACTGTAGTTTCGACAGACCTACACGGCGGCAACCCTTCTCCCATATAAGACCAATTAGTAAGGAGTTTAATGTGCAAAATATGCAAGGTGGTACCATGGTTGGCAGGTTAACAAAATGGTATAAGACACAGGGCAACAGTGCCATTTTCGCCAGTGCTACCCTCCTCGTCACCAAGAGGGGTAAAGTGGTCCAGAAATCAACTTGGGACCCAAGCGATGTAATCGTTCGGCTTAATCTATTAGCTGGAATAGACAGCGGATATCCATAGATGTTCCACGGCGTGGAACAAATCCACATTGGTCCCTGTGTAGTAATCACAGAAGGAGTGAGAGCAGTCTGCGTGCTAATACTTTACTGAGGAATTTATATTCATTATTTAAAATAGACAGGGGTCTATAAGAAGACATCTGTGAAGGAGGTCTATCTGGTGTAAGAAGCAAAGTCACCACTGCCTCTCGAGTAGTGACTGAGAGCATACCTTCCTTGTGCGACCTATTATAAACATTTCTCCAGATGAGGGAGTAAGCGATAGGCGTATGTGGCATAAAATTCCACGTGTAATCCATCAGACCCAGGGGTTTTATTACGTGCCATCTCCTTCAGTGCCTCGCAAATCTCAGTGATTGCGATTGGAGCACACAACGCTTCTCTCTCTAGTGTTGTCACTATCGGGAGCGAATGTTGGTACAGAAACCTTGCATTGTGTGGTAGTCTACAGGCAGGGGTGCAGTGTAGAGATCAGTGTAGTATTGACGAAAGGCTTCGTTGATATTAGCTTGAGTATTCACTATTCCCAACTGCAGAGATCGTATCATTAAGATAGGTATGGGAGACTGCTGTGGCCTAATTAGCTTGGCAAGAAGGGTGCCCGGTTTGTTCCCCTCTGTATGTGCCCTTTGGTTGTAGGCTCTGCAATCCACAACATGCAAGCGTTCTACAAATTCCGCATGTCTGATTGTAATTGCGCTGCTTTAGTGTCATCTAGGGTCGCCTTCGTTCCATAGACCCCAGATTATTTTTCAGGTGTGTGAGGTCATTCAGAATTTCAGCCAGTGCCCCCACTCGCATAGAAATGGAGGATCCTCCTATTGGTACTTTAAAGGCTTGTTTTCTGAGAAGTATGTCCCTATACATTGTTTCTTCCAAGAGCGTGGGCTGTAAGCACCATGTTGGTATCGGGGTGGGTACCCCTCCTCAGGCCAGCTGAATATCGAGCGGATTATGGTCAGATATCGTCTTACCTCAGTATGTGGCATGTGTTAT
The DNA here is from genome assembly GCF_031143425.1 of Pleurodeles waltl. Taxonomy (NCBI): domain Eukaryota; kingdom Metazoa; phylum Chordata; class Amphibia; order Caudata; family Salamandridae; genus Pleurodeles; species Pleurodeles waltl. Next base: position 227,532,555 of record NC_090451.1, read on the forward strand.
GTGAGATTGCAGACTGGAAGTGCAGAGAAAGCAGTCTAACGGGAATGGAGCATATGCGGGTAGAAATAAAAAGAATACTCCGTCGCCCCTACATTACGACTCCTCCATACATCCACCAGGTCCCACCCTTCAACCCACTGTCGCATGGCTCTTCCTTGACGAACCGGTGCCGCGTCCGAAAGGGGTCGGTGTGAGCGGTCAAGGAGGACATTCAGTATTGCGTTCGAGTCCCCACCCAGCACCCAAGGGAGATGAGCTCAGTCTGACAAAACTGTAGATAAACGTGCATGGAAAGCATCCTATTCTTGGTTTGGCGCATAAAAGCAACCAAGCACTATTTGTTCTCTGTCTAGGAGTCCCTTAAGAAATACATATCGCCCCTGATTGTCAATTTTTGTATCTTGGACTGAAAACTGAAACCCCGCCCTTATCCAAATGGCGGCTCCCCTGGCATATGCCGAGAATGAGGTATGAAACAATTGTCCCCTCCATCTGTGCTGCAGTTTTAGGGTTTCTGGTGTAGTAAGGTGGGTTTCCTGCAGGGAAGCATAGTGAGCGTGGCGTCTCTGCAGTTGTGCCAATACCCTGTGTCGTTTGTAGGGTGACCCCAGTCCCCTAATATTCCAAGTAATTATATTGTATGATTTAGTGACTGTGGCCCTTACATTGAGTGTGGGGCATGTCATGCAGTTTGAGCACCATGGCATTACTGTATTCATTCTGTGTTTCAGCGATGACGGAAGCATTACAATAACAAACAAAAGCACCTCTACCCAATACATGGTCCAGCGTGGAAAACTGTGCTCGACCAATGTCACAATTACTACAAAACTGTATAAACATACAGATAACCAGGCTTACGCTATTGGGGTATCGTGGACAAACATCATACTATATAGCTGCTCAGCAAACATAACTCGAACTATCGGCCCGGACCCAGGCCTCTTCTGTCATATATTACTCACATATTAGTTCACAGCTTCAGGCTAACAATACTAGGATATCACACATTGATAATTTAAGTGCACATGCAATGATAGTCATGAACCTCAATGTCAACAGACAGGGATCAGTGTATTGGTCTAGGATACAGTGCGGAGTGATGTAGTTACCCCCCAGCATCATTCACTGGATCTTTGAAGTGAAAACGAGTCTTCAACAAAAGCAGTCTTCCAACTCTTTAAAGTTCATTTGCGATCTGTGGTGTAATAGTTGGAAACAATGCTACACTGCCCTCAGTTTTAGTGTTTGGAGTCTCTAGCCAGGGATGACTCTGTGCTGGACCTATGGCTGGGATCACACAGAGTAGTAGCCAGGTGGATGGCCTCCAGTTGACTTTCACATGCCTGTTGCGGTGACTGACCTCCTCCCCTGCTGTTCGTGGTGTCCTGCTTACGACAGGCACATCAAGACTGGCGGTTCGATTTCTGGGATGCATACTCATGTTGTTGGTCACTCTGTGTGCTCTGGAAGTTGGTCGAGCCACTCTCTGGCTGCCGTTGGTGAATCAAAGAAATGAGAACATCGTTCATGTGTAACTTTCAATTTCGCTGGAAAAATCAATGCATATACAAGGACGTGTATTCTGAGGTGTTGTTTGACTTGGAAGGAAGCCTGGCGACGTTGCACCAACACCGTGTAATCAGGGGAAAGAGACACTCTGGAGCCAGCCACCGTGATCAGTGCACATTCCGGCACCGCCTAGAGTAATGCATCCCTGTCACTGTAGTTTAGTATTTTCGCCACTATTGGCCATGCCGGAGCCCCAGGGACCGGTCTCTTGGTAGGCACTCGGTGCGTCCGCTCCACAGTGTAGAGGGTGGATACACGCTCCGGCACCACCGTCGTCTGTAACCAGGTCTCGTGAACTGAGTGGGGTGATCTCCCTCAGTGCCCTCCGGGAGGCCCACTATACGGATGTTATTTCTGCGCGTTCTGCCTTTGGCATCTTCAGCACATTCCTAGAGCTGTTCCATGTGTTTGCACAGTTGTTTCAACATTGATTCATGTTCCGTTTGTACTGGTTGTGCTTGCTCCGTCGATTTGACTCTTTCCACCAATTTATGCTGGTCATCTCTCAGCAAATATTAGTCCGAAGTAATAGCGCTAAGTTTCTGTTCCATGATTACTGTTGAGTCACGGATTTCCTGTAGGATAAGATCTAGCCTGACGGACAACACTACCGCGGTGTGGTATATAAACAAGCAGGGAGGAGTAGGGTCGTATCTTCTCTGCAGAGAAGCTCTGCGTCTGGTCCTGGCTTCAGGACCATCGGATTTGCTTGATAGCAAATCATCTGGCCGGGGTGCTCAATGTGCGTGCGGTCTCTCTCTGTCGGCTCCTTTCGGCCGATCACGAGTGGCGTCTCCATCCGAATCTGGTCCAGCATTCAGATGTGAGGTTCTCCGGTGATAGATCTGTTTGCCACTCGAAAGAACACGCACTGCCAGTCATTCTGCAGCCTCCAGTATCCAGTGCAAGGAGCTTTGGGGGATGCGTTTCAGATCTCTTGGGGCAACCAGTTGCTTTACGTGTTTCCCCCCCCATACCCTTGATTCCTCGAGTTCTGAGGAAGATTCGCCAAGATCGGGTTCAGGTTATTTTAATAGCCCTGGATTGCCCAAGAAGGGTGTGGTACATGGACCTTCTCCAACTATCTGTGTGCCCCGAGCTCTGTCTACCTCTCAGGGCAGACCTCCTCTCGCAGTCACAGGGGCAGGTTCTACACCCCCACCTCCAGAGCCTGCACCTTCATGTCTGGAGATCGAACGGGCAACCTGAGTTCCTTTTCTCTCCCACCAGATGTAGTGGATGTTATTTTATCAGCCAGGCGACACTCCACTAAGTCAGTTTATGCCGGCAGGTGGGCAAAATTTGTGGCTTGGTGTGGAGAAAAGCAAATTGATCCTTTGAAGGCCCACCTTTCTGATATTTTATTATTTGCTTTGGACTTAGCAAAGAAGGGTTGTTCAGTGGCTAAGGTTAAGGGTTATTTAGCTGCTTTGTCAGCCTTTCTTTGCCTCCCGGATCAGCCCTCATTGTTTAAATCACCTATTGTGGTTAGGTTTCTTAAGGGTTTACTTAATAAGTTTCCTCCCACTCCTTTTCATGTGCCTTAGTGGGACCTAAATCTTGTTTTAACCTTTTTAATGGGGTCACCTTTTGAGCCCATGTACTCTTGCCCGTTAAGGTTTTTAGTGCTTAAGACAGTTTTTCTTGTTGCCCTAACCTTGGCTAGGCGGGTTAGTGAGCTCCAAGCTCTTTCTGTTAAACCCCCCTTTTCCTTGTTTTTCCCAGATAAAGTGGTGTTGAAAACCAGGGCGGCTTTCCTGCCAAAAGTTGTCACTCCTTTTCATATAGGGCAGACTATTACCCTTCCATCTTTCTACCCTCCTCCTTACCCCTTGAAGGAGGAAGAAAGGCTTCACCGCTTGGACCCTAAGAGGGCGCTTAGTTTTTACATTGAAAGGATGAAGGACTTTCACCTGGAAGATCAGCTGTTCGTGGAGTATATTGGACAGAGGAAGGGCAGAGCAGTCCATAAAAGAACTATCTCCAGTTGGGTTATCCTTTGTATCAAGATCTGCTACTCGTTGGCGAAAAAGGTTCCCCCTGAGGGTATCAGAGCCCACTCCACCAGGGCTAACTCTACTACTTTGGCCCTGGCAAGGTGGGTTCCGGTGGTGGATATTTGCAAGGAAGCAACTTGGGCGTCCCTCCATACCTTCGCAAAGCATTACTGCTTGGACTCTGAGGTTCGGAGGGACGGCCATTTTGCACAATCTGTGTTGCAGGATTTCTTGGTGTAATCAGACAGGCACCCACCTCCGAGTGCAGTACTACATTGGGACACTATTCATAAGGTGAGGAATTCACAGGTAGTTTGTATCCATCAGAAGGAACAAGTTACTTACCTTCGGTAGCGCTTTTTCTGGTGGATACAATAGCTACTTGTGGATTCCTCACCGGCCACCCGCCTCCCCGTTGCCTTTCTGATTGCACTAGGATATGTAGTTGTATAGATGTATGTATATATTGATATTTTTCCTGTATATATATAAATGATGGTTTTGTTTATGTTGCATCATGAAGGTTTTATGTATATAAGTATTTATTGGAGTTATTGTGGAGTTGGTTCTCACCTGTTCGCCTCAAAGGCACGTAAAAAATGGGTGAAACTGACGTCAGCATGCCGGCGAGGACCTCTTATTGGCATGGTGACGTCAGACGGAGTCGCATGCAATTGTGACGTCCTCGTCGACGTGGAGAGCTGGGAAGAAGATTTTCCGTTGGAAGCTGGTGTAAGGGTTAGTTCATAAGGTGAGGAATCCATAGGTAGCTATTGTATCCACCAGAAAAAGCGTTACCAAAGGTAAGTAACTTGTTCTATTTGCATATTCATCAGAAAAAATACTTAATTACAATCAAAAGATAGGTATACATTAGAAATAATTTACATATTAAAAATTTCACACCCTAATTTCCTACAAAGCCAACAACTTGCTACTCAACAATTTCTAATTACATTTAAAAAAAATCATATACAAATTTACAAAATACATTAGAACACATAAAAGACAAATATTTTTACAATACTAAAATAACTAAAATATATCAAACTATTTGAAAATTATATTATATACAGGTATGTTAAAAAAGATACTATATTCAACTTTAACTTTGAAAATTATGGTAAATCTTGAAAGCATCATATTCTTACCTTCTATGGTCTGTCCTACAATATTCTTGACATCACGATATTCTTGACGCAACGTTTGTGTCTCACCATATGTTAGACAATATTTTGTTGCAATTCTGTGCTGGTGTTAAGAAATTCTCCAAACCAGCAGCCACGGAGAACACCATCCATCCTTCTCAAGAACTCTGGGACACCCTCTCCGACTGCGTCCACAACAAGATTGCCACCATCCACAACAACTTTCATCCCCAATCCACAGCTCTCAACCTCAGCAACCTCGACCAACCAGACACACCACCCGAATGATCACCACTTGGTCCCCGATCACCTTTCAGTCCACTATGGCTATCATGTCATCCATTCATTCCAGGGCACCCACCAATCCCTGCCCCCACCGACTTTTTAACCTCTGAATCGACCCTATCAGCACAGAACATACTAGCATCATCAACACCTCATCACCACAGCAGCCTTCCCAGACAGCTTGAAACACGCAGAGGTCAGACCTCCTCCCAAAGAATCCCTCTGCCAACCCCAGCTCACTGAAATATTATCGGCCAATCTCACTACTCCCCTACTCGGCCAAAGTACTCGAGACAGCCATTAATACAGCCTTCCGCATACCCGGAACAAAGTCCCCTACTTGACGCTTCCCAATCAGGATTCTGTGCCAACCACAGCAGTGAGACCGCTGTGATTGCTGCCACAAACAGCATCAGAATCCTTCTTGACTGCAGGGAGGTGGTGGTCCTGATCCTCCTTGACCCCTGTGCTGTTTTCAACCCCGTTTCCCACCATACCCTCATCAACAGACTCTACAACATCGGAATCCAGCAAAACACCCACTTTCCTCACAGGACGCACAAAGTGCATCCTGCTGCCTCCCTTCACCTCCGAACCCAAGGTCATCTTATGTGGTGTACCCCAAGGATTATCCCTCAGCCCCACCTTGTTCAGCACATACATTACCCCCCTTGCAGACATCGTCAGATCGTATGGCCTCAACAAAATTTCTTACGCAGACGACACTCAACTCATCCTCTCGCTCTCCGATGACTCCTCCACCACCAGAATCAACTTCCGCAACGCCATGACCATTGTAGTCAACTTGATGAGAGACAGCTGTCTTAAACTGGACACAGACAAGACAGAAGTGCTGATCTTCGGAAAGAACACTTCCATATGGGACCACAGCTAGTGCCTAGTAGAACTCAAACAAACACCCACACCCACAGACCATGCGCACAACCTAGGCATCATCCTCGACAGTGAACTGACCATAAAACAACAAATCAATGTAGTTGCCTCCTCCTCTTACACACCCTTTGCGTGCTCTGCAGAATCTTCAGATAGATCCCAGTTAACTCCAGAAAGACAGTCCCTCAGGCCCTTGCCACCAGCCATCTCGACTGCGGCAACACTCTCTATGCTGGCATCTCGACCCAGCTCCTGAAAAGACTCCAGAACATACAGAATGCTGCAGCCTATCTCATCCTGGACCTCCCCAAAGAAACCCACATCACCTCCACCTCAGAAACTCCACTGGCTCCCCATTCAGAAAATATGCCAGTTCAAGATCCTCGCACACACCTACAAAGCTCTGCATGATCAAGGACCTGCCTACATCAGTCACTGACTGAACCTCCACCTAATCACTAGACATGTGCGCTCCACCTCACTAGCCTGCACACCCCCCTGCATCTGTCACAATTGCAGCTGTGGTCGCTCCTTCTCCTACATCACTGCCAAGACCTGGAACGACCTACCCCTCCATCTTCGAACAGTTCCCTCCCTGGGGACTTCAGGAATAAGCTCAAGACCTGGCTCTTCGACAGAGACGACACACCCACAGCCCCCAGATACCCCTAGGGTTGACAGTGCTATGCTATACAAATACTGATTGAGTGGGGATCTACCAGAGAATGGAGGAAAACAGCCTGTATGCCCCAGGTGCTGGCATGCATTAGACTGACCTTGTGGCTGTTCCTGTTGGGAACTAAAGAATTGTGGATGTTTGTGCTGATGTGACCATAATGTGTGATGGTAGCTCATCCCATGCCTCTGTGACCAGAAAAAAGCCTCAGTGACTTGAGAAGTGCAAATGCAGCTCATCTTGTGCTGCTGTGACCAGGAAATGTGAATGAGGCTCACCTTGTGCCGCTGTGACTCAGACAATTGCTCCCCACTTGTGCCTTTGCACCACGACCAGCGCCCAGTAGCAAGCAGGTGGATGACCTTGACCAGACATGGCGTGTTGGGCCACTGCAACTCCCAAGTTACCTGAAATTCCTGTGCCTTAGAAGTCTGTGACTACTCACCATCGCTACCTCTCAGAGTCAAGTGCTGCAGAGGTTGTTATTAGCGTAGATTGCAGAGCGATAGTAAGAAGGACCCCCAATATCAGAGACCAATTATCCCAACCTCCATGGTTGAGGCCCTTTAAACCCTGCTTGCCCTGTGGACCCCCAAAAAGGATCTAACACTAGGTTTGTGCCTGTAAAGCTAGATGTTGTTGAGAAATTCACACATGTGATGAAATATGGAGATCCCTGACTTCTGCCAAGGCATAATTGTGCTTCATGTAGCTGACCTCATTCATTGAAGCCCGGATCTACTGCCACAACATGGACTTGACATAAGGCCTCACAGAATTATGTTTCCTCACTGTCACTGAGGGGCACAGAGGAAATTTTAAAGTCATTGTCCTTCATTGCATCCTCTACTCGGAGTTCCGGCAAATGGGAAATGAGAATATGTTGTGTCACTGGACAATAAGCGTAAACAGCTGACCACTTGTGCATCATGACTATACATGACAGTTGCAACATTCCCTACAGCACCAGGCAAAACACCCTTTTTGCGACTGTTTTTTTCAAACTTTGTAAGCCGATTGAGTTTAAAAAAACAGGGCTATGCATCTTTGCTTAGCCTATTCCCAGTACCTATTCCTAGTATAGAAATACATTATATATTTACCTTGTAGGTACGAAGTGTGTGGTTTGGTAATGACACATTGCCTACAGTAATAATATATCTGGTATTACATTCCAGGAGTAAAGTGTGTAGCAAGACGTGGACGCAGACAATTAAATTATGAACTGATGCGTTTTTTATATATATATATATATATATATATATATATATATATATATATATATATATATATATTACATATGAAATCATTGAGGAGTGTATAGAAAAGCGAAACTAGACTTGTCACATGGTATGAATTACAGGAAGGTCTTGTTGTAAGCCACCATTTTGAGTTCAGGTTTAAACTTGACAAGGTATGGACTTGAGTGGATTTGTTAAAGATGGGCACTATAGATGAGAGGGTCGAGGAGTCGGAATGATCTAAACCTGGAGGGGAGCTAAGAGTTTATCAGCAGAAAGAATGGAGAGGTTGGTTGAACATAGACACTGTAGGCTGCTGGAGAGGTATAAGGTTTGTGGCGATCATAAAGTGAGCTCTATACTGTACAAGTGAACCAGAATCCTGTAAACTGCACATGAGGTTGGGTGTCTCAGAGTTGGATGAAACAAAGCTGCATGGCCTCTGTGTTCTGCATAAGCCAGCTTTGGTTAGAAAGTTGGATATGAGACAGCAAGGGGAGTGGGCATTCCCAATATCCTTTTCATTAATAAGACTGCACTGGGCTGTGCTACTGGAGTCGCACTTTAATTGGTAGCGCATAGGACACATTGACGTCTAAATTGAAACAACTGTTCTTAAAGTGGGTGGAGCTATTTTTACAACAATGCAGGAATCTAAAGGTATGATGTACAGGTAAAACCTTACCGCATGTTCATAGCGCAGGCAGCGGACGTACAAAGCAACACAACAAGATGATGGACGGAGTGCTGAAACGTTTCAAACACTCACCCCCAGTCACAGATCTTAGTTAAATCAATTGTTCTTTTGCTCACAATGCCACCCCAGTTTGGACCCAGCCATATGCAAATCAGTCTTAGCCGTGCTTCCCACAGGAACAGTCCAGTCTGAACTGCCAGGGTAGATCCTCCCTGGACCAGAAGCAAGCATCCTGGGACCATTTTTGGGGAATAAACCCTCATCAGCCAGGCCAGCTTGAATCCAGTGACACAGTGTGCTAGAGACCCATGTGTGGGCATACCCTGGCCACTTACGGTAAACATAGCAACAACAAGATGATGGATGGAGAGCTGAAATTTTTTAAACACTTACCCCCACTTTCTTTTGCTCACCATGCCACCCCAGTTTGGACCCAGCCATATGAAAATCAGTCTTGACCCCGCTCCCTGTGGGAACAGTCCAGCCCGAACTGCCTGGCCAGGTCCTCCCTGGACCAGAAACAAGCATTCTGGACTGGTTTTGGGGTATCACCCCTCATCAGCCAGGCTAGCTTGAAGCCAGTGGCACAAAGAGCAAGGGACCCACATTTGGGCATACCCTGGCCACTTGGTGCAAACATAGCAACACAACAAGATGATGGACGGAGTGCTGAAACTTTTCAAACACTCACCCCCAGTCACAGATCTGGATTAAATCCATTGTTCTTTTGCTCACCATGCCACCCCAGTTTGGACCTAGCCATATGCAAATCAGTCTTGACGCTGCTCCCCATGGGAACAGTCCAGCACGAACTATCAGGCTAGGTCCTCCCTGGGCTGGAAACCAGCATCCTGGGACCAGTTTCAGGGTATCACCCACCCGTTAGCCAGGCTGGCTTGAATCCAGTGGCCCTGCTGTGAGCAAGGAACCTCTGGCTGGGCATACCCTAGCCACTTAGGGCAAACATAGCAACACAACAAGAAGCACGTTAGCAGATGTAAAGGTAGGCCCACGTGCAAGGAAGCCCTGCTAACTGCTGCAGCCCTGGTCCTAGACATATATATAGCAGAACAACCTACATCTGTTGTGAATATTTGTTCACACAGTGGGGCATGTGCAAAAGCCTAAAACAGCATGTCGTATATCATTACCCGCCAACTACTGCAGAAGACTACAGCGTGTGAGGCAGCTGAAAGGCCAGCACTAAATAGGTGTTAGCCAGCGCCACCAAATTTCAGTTCTCTGCTTTCATCTTGTTCCAAGACCCTTTGCATTTTTGGGTAGGAAACCAAAAAATGCACCATGTTCCTCCTTTATTTATTTGTTTTTCTACCCTATCCGGTCATGATTCTGAAGAATGCCGTATGGTGTCTGCAGCTTGTAAATGATTCATGATCAAAAACCAAGACTGAGAGAAGCTGAAACTGACCTCAGGAGGTAGTAGATCAGTAGACAGTACATGGCAGCGAGGAATGCACTTCTGTCATCTCCTCAGACAAATGCACCCTAGGAGATGTGGGTGCTCTGTTTCTTAATGAAACGATCCAGTGATTGGGAGATTTACTGCAGTAATTGGACTTCTGTTTACTCTCTCCTAACTGGAACTCTAGTTGTGAATGTTTTAGATTCGAAAGGTGAATCTCATCATGCAGTGCAGCATCTGCAAATATTACCAGGAAAACACTCCGCGCTCCAGAGGTGCATAAATCACCACCAGATAAATATGTTTTATGTTTCTTGAGGGTATCCAGTTAGCATGGATTTAGTCTGCCCATGCACATTTATACCCAAAAGGTAGTATTAAAGTCCAGTTGTGGTTCTGGCTCAGTCTCTTCTTAGAAGATGTATATTGGTGTGTGGATCTGAGTGACCCCATAACAGTCGTAGAGAGGCTAAAACTATGTATGCCAATGAGAGGACTACAGAATACTAATGTATTTATTTGTACAGGAGTTATTGTGTTGATAACAGCTGTCCAGAAACATTCACAGAACTGCTAAAGGGTATTTAAAGCAAATCAGATAATTCCAGACTAATTCATATTGTTGCTCACTAGCTATTGGATCAACTTTGGTTCCCCAGGCACATTTATACAGCTACCTATGCAGTACATGGCTGACAAGAACAGGCCTGCCAACTCATCCTTTACAGTCATGTGACATACAGTTTGCTGTTGTGTGACACATGTGCTTCATTCCTCATGGCGAACTCAAGAGACACTTATCACATGGTGAGCTGGATACCCTTGAAGAGAATAGGTTTCCAGCTCAGGTGTGAATGCTCTGCACTGTTGGGCACCAGTGAAAATCTCTGCAGGGCATAAGAGGTAGCTAGAGATGATTTCGTTATTGCTGTGGGGGAGTGTAGATGTGCCTATGCAGGCAGGTCAGGGGTCCAAAGTCCCTCTCCCCATGGCTGCATCATTTCTCTCTCCAAAGCCTTGCTCCCCCCACACTCCAAGTCCCTGTATGATCACAAAGTGAAAATTATTCCAATGCAGGCTGGTCTACATAAGCAACTTCCTTATCTTTTAATCTAACGATGTTCGGACTCAAGTATAATTTTTGGGGAACATGAGGTATTGAGACATATTCTGTGGATTATTTGCAACTATGCATGGGCATCATTTAGGGGTCGCCAGGGGTCACAATTGTGACCGCCTGTCTTGCCCTTTGCGACCCTTGGCTTCAGAGGTGGCAAATTCAGTGCCTGGAACAGTGACAACTCATGCTTATGGATGTCAGTTGGGGCTCTGCTCTCTTTGTTTTCTTTCAATTGTTATTACACTAGTAGTAATTAACAATATATTATTCACTATTAGTGTAATACAAATGGGGTTCAATTAGCTGGGAATATCCCCTTCCGTGGCTCCTGAGGTAAGTAAAAATGCTTTTAAATGTTAGTTGTGTGCATGCTTGCTGGTAAGAGTGTGTATATGTGAAAGAGTGTGTGTATAAGTTTGAATTTGTGTGTATGTGTAAGTATGCGTGTGTGAGTGAAAGTGGAGATCCAAGGACGCATGTTGTCACTTCCGCTACCCCTGGCATTTTGGTGAATTGACGTCCATGCAAACATGGTCACAAAGAATTGTGACATTCTCTTCCTGTAAGGCTACTCCTTTGTTTTCGCTTTTGAATCTTTGATATCTTCTACTTGTATCAACCATTTCCCAATGAAAAATAGATCTAGCACTTTAGTGCCCTCCAAGTGTTCTCCACCTTGTCCTCATAGCCCATTGCTTTATCCCACATTCCACAACTTCCAAGTCTATCTTTACTTTCAACTTGGAGGTTATCGTACCTCTTATTTTCATGCTCTTCACAACTATAAGTCACATTTGATTTTTGTAATAGCCATTGAACCAACTTAACCAAGACTGCTTTACATTCTATGCCGCTAAACTTTTCTTTACCACAATATAGCTTCTCTCTCCTCATATTGTTTTACCATCTCCTGTACCACCCTATTTTCAGTTATTTGTATATGCTGTGCCAGTCTATCGGCTCCTTCCATTTGTTTACGCGCTTGGGTGCATCGTCTATGATGGATCTTCCTTGCTGTTTCTTCTTCCTACTTTGTGGTCTATTTAGTTAAATGCTGCTAAACTCAGAAACCATAGCTTAGACAATTTGAGTTGCTTCAGCTGTTCTTTTTTAGCTTCCATATTAAACCATATTTGATATCCAAGACTGAACTGAAATTTTAATTTTGTTATGAATTAAGAGCTGCGCAAACATAATGATATAAATCAGTAGACCACAGATTTTTAGAGGAGCCTAGTCACAACAAACGGATCCGTTTCATGGAATAGGCAACTGCAAGTGCTGCACTGTGCTGGCTGGGTCAGCACCACCCCCACAGCCAATATCAACAACTGGCACCAATGAAATGCAAGTCATGTAGATTATAACCGGAATCCAGGAGTTGCTAAGATGACAATTTTAAGGTCAAGTTGTGACATGGATCTCTTATTTTTCTGGAAACTATTACATTCCTCAAATGCCTTCTTTAGCAGCTCCATGTTTGTGTCCCCACCAGTCTGAAAAGATCACCAGGTAGAGCTGTTCATTGTTGAAAACATCTCTGGGCCCAGCTCTCCTTCACTATAAAGAGTTCTAAGTTTGGCCCCAGATTGCTGTAATATTGTCTTATTTGTAAGCTTATATAGGTCAGAAACTATTTTGATTTGGCACATTACCAGTGTTTTCTCTGTGTTGAGGGAGTGATTGGAGGCCCCCCTCACTAAAGAAGAATTGGTCCCTTCATGAAAAGGTATACAGAGAAGGAAAAGGGCAGGCAGAAATTATAGGGAGTTGGAGTAGAGGCTTTGCATAGAGTCTCCTTGCCTTGCAAAGTGAGGTAAGCCTTAATAGTTATGGTCCCCAAGCAGGATAAAGATAATGTGGACTGTAAATTGTACAGGCCAATGCCCATGATGAGTGTGGATGTTAAGACTTTGAGTCAAACAAAACTGATGTGTCATTCGACATTGAGCTGAGGTATGAGATAGGGCTGCCCTCTTTCTCCTCTTCTTTTTGCATCAGTGATGGAAGCTGAGGCCTGCCTACCAAGGTTAGATCTCTTTTCACTAAGGGATACCAACTATATATGTAAAATCATGTTGTATCCTTAAATGCTGATTATTTCTTTGTTTATTAAAAGAAATGACACATTCAGTGCTGTTCAATTTGCTAATTACATATCAGGAGCCCTCTAGTGCCTTTATACAAAAGTAAATCCTGTTTTTTTCCTCTGGGGCTGACGTCACAGAGTGGCAACACTACTTCCTGATTTGGTCTTGAGTGAATGAATTACAGAATGAGAACTTTTAGAGTGCAAGAATTCACCTAAAATGGGATCTTGGCACTAAATTAAGTTTAAATAATAGTTGATTGAAGGACACAAGAAGAACCCTATGATTAGCAAAAGAGGTAAATTTGGAAGGCTTTCCTAAACTTAATGTGAGAAGAGATGGATTTTAGCCTGATTGTAATGTCATACTGAGGATCTAGAATAAATAGTTATCTTTTGCTAGTTCTAGTTTTCTTTACTCTTGAAACAGAGAAAATCATAGTGTTTCCTTTGCAGACCAAGGAATCTGAGCAGTTTTATAAATTTTAAAATAAGAGACCATGGGCGACTTTTCCATTCTGAAATAAACCCTGTAAATAAGTCACAGAAGCCCTACGTTTGACAGGAAGTCAGTGGAATCTATTTCAGGCTGAAGTGATGTTCACATCTTTTCAGTTCACCAGCAACTCTAACTGCAAAGGTTTGCACCTGTTTAGGCAGATAAAGTAGAGGCTCTGGAAGATCAACATAAAGGATATTGCAATAGTATAGTCTGGCTAAAACATATGCAGCAATCACTTGCTTATGGAGATAGGAGGCAGCAAGTGGAGGGCTTGCTTTGAGTAGAAAAAAAGAATAAGCCATCACTTACTTTAACTGAGCTGCCATCAACAGCTGTGAGTCTGTAAGAAACCCAAGAGATGTTATCATTAATATTAGCAAATTGCAGTGGTAATACAGAACAAAGGCATTGTCTTATGACCCCATTAAAGACCAGGACTGATGTATCTGAATGTGTGTCTCACATGTCACAGATCTAGGAATAGATGAATAAAAAGTACTAAGGTGGATGCCATTTTCTTCAGATGCTCCATTTTGGGGTCTTCTTTCATTTGGCAAAGAAAGCAGAGTTACACAGTTGAATTGAAGGTGATTTGTCATGAAACAGAGGACTGTTGGAAATGGCTGTCTTTTGCGTGGTATTCCCACAGATTTCTTTTCTTGCTGAACCCGTTTTTGCTGGCCATACGACTCTGCACACTTTACCTCTGCTAACCACTGGTAATGTGCCTCTGCTCTCCTCTCCAAACATGTTAGAATAGACATACCTCTAATTGGCACATTTAATTTCCCTGTAAGTCCATAGTAAATGGCACAGTATGTACTCAGGCCCTGTAAATTAAATGCTACTAGTGGGCTGCAGCACTCATTGTGTCACCCACTAAAGTGGCACTGTAAATCATGTCTCGAGGCTTGCCATTGCAGCATGGGCACTGAGTTTCAAACTGCAAATTTGACCTGGAAAAACAAAGCTTTTGGTAGGCTTAAACCTTCATTTTTGATACCTAAAAGTTACCCATAAGGTAGGCCCTAAATGCAAATAGGGCAGGTGCATGACATTTAAAAAGTACAAAATGTTTTACATATCCTTGTAAGGAAAACCTCCAAAGTTGTTTTTTTCAGTGTAGCAAGCCTGGCTGTCCCATACGAAGACACTGGGTTACATTATAACAACTTATAAAGCTTAATTTCAGTTTGGGAGCAGCTAGACAAGTAATTCAAGGGATTATTTTAATAGTAACTTAAATTCAACTTGATTATAGGGTTGTTGTTTATAAGAAAGTTGTCATTATCCTGCATAAGCTGAAAGTGCCTTTCTGCCAGTGTCACCTGACAGTTCCCCTGTGGTGAGATGTGGATTGCTCCCAGACAGTGGAAAAAGAAGTTAGGTGTAGGGAAGTACTTTTCTTACTTGAGCAGATTGGCCTGGGTGAGGGGGTGGTGGCTGTACCCAGCCCCTTCCTGAGCGTCAAAGAATGTTGATGGCCACACCAGGATCTGGCTATGTTGCAACCTCCTGTAGTAGAGCCGCACTTTGGATCCAGCTTGACCTGTTGGCAACTCGCTGACGACCGCTTTTTCTCTATAACGAGTTTTGAAGTAAAAAGGTAAACTTTTCACTGGAACAAACCTGGTTCTTATAGCCGACCCACGCTCCATCATGGACAGCTTTAACTTTTGACTTTGACCCGGTCTAGTGCAACCCCATAACAACACTCTGCACTTTGTGCTTTTTGGAATCATTTTTTTAAATTCAAACTTAAAAAAATCATATCTCTAGTTCTACTTATAGGATTTTTGTCATTTCGGTGTGATTTAATTTGTTTAAATGCACACTGTTTTTCTAAATAGGTTTAGGACTTTTTGTGTCGTGTTTTGGCTTTATTACTGTTTGAGTACTACATAAATACTTTACACATTGCCTCGAATTTAAGCCTGACTGCTTTGTACCAAGCCACCAGAGGGGTAAATACAGGCTTATTTAGAGAGTTTAGGGGTCCCCCCTGGCAAGGATTGTGACTATTATTTGAGGTTGGTCCTCACCCCTCTTAGCTAATGCCCCTATGTCTTACAGAAGCTTTATGGATTGCTGACTTTCTTACTTTTGACAAATCCAGACTGCTACTAGGATTGTATGTAGGGCAGTTCTAGCTAAAGACAAAGCTGTCCAGGGCTTCTTGCCTCACATCGATTGGGTTCATAAGTAGCTCAGCAGAATCAGATATATTGGTGAACGCCTGGTAGCTCCACATTATTGTGCAGTCTGTTTTCCAGATTGACAGGGTTCTGTTGCCGTAGAGGACGGACGGCTGATACAGAAGGATGCAAAGGAGACAGAGGAGGTTGTCGAGAGAAGAAAGGGAGGTGCTTTGTCACTTAGCGTGCCACTTGGTGTGCCAAGCGTGGCTCCTCTGGTGGCGCTTCACTGTTTCGGCTCTCCTGGACTGCGGCTCCTGTTTTAATGTATTGGCTCCCCTGCCCACAATAACTCACTCATATTCTCCACGAAGAATTTTGTGGCCTGTGCTTTAACAGGGAGAGGGCTGCATTCCTCACTGTTTGTAGCTGCACTCTCTCCTTCACCCTCTCGGCCACCGGTAGGTTTCTTTCTTTGCCAGTACGGTCTAAAAGAAGATGACCTGGGTGGGGTACTGGAGTCACCCTGGCTTGAAAATTGTTACGGGGCGAGAGTGGCGGCAGAGGAAATTGGGCACAGAATGGCACAAAGAATTTCTGAAGTCTGTAAACCAAGTAAGAGGAACGCAAGCGAGGGGCTTGTGGCAGCGGCGGTTGTGAGCAGGAAGCACTAGGCTGCAGGTAGCCTGCTTCGCTCGGAGGTGGCTGGTAGTAGGCCAGTGCGGCTTGTTCGGGCAAGGCTGCCTGCTGTGCTCTGCCCTTAGCTGCGTCACTAATTTGAGAGCCCCCCCCCTCTAGTAGTAAACCCTGGAATCTGCCCTCTGGCTGTCTGTTCATTCTATTTGCAATATAGTTTTATCAATTTATTTGACTTAAATGGTGCAAGGTTTTTAAGTCTTTATAAGCCTCTCAGCAAGTCTCAATTGTGGCTTTATTATCATCTTTACATGGCCTCCTGTAAGCACCTTATTCCTAAGAGAAAGTCAAATAGACAAGTACAATTGTTGGAGGATAAATAAGAGAGGTGTGTTTAAAGGGTTGAGGCACTCTCCTGCAGAAGCAGCCTAGCTAGGTCGATTTGTGGCCTGTTGGGGTTTGTACATTTGTAGTCCTCCGCTATCTAGCATAATCTGCCCCTGGCGTTGTGATTCTGGACTTCTGAGTTTTGTTACTTCCCATTTGGAATTTTGGCCTCGAGGGAAAAACGTCGCCTGAAAAGGACGGCATCACAGTATTTTCCATTACCTGGCCTCCTGCTCACTTTTCTGCACTTGTTTGCTGTGATGGTTTTGGCAGCTCCAGCATCTGCAATATAGGTCGTGGTGACTGTTAAAGAGGTGGAACTTTGTGATTTTGGAATCCCAAAGATAGAACTGGGAATGACTGTAAGAAAGTTGAGATCATGTTGATTGCTCCTGGAGAGGGCCTATGCAAGGACTAAATCCAACCTGCTTCGAAACAAAAATGCCTCTCTGTCGATGATGAAAAGGAAAAATCAGCTATTTAGTTTGTGGAAAAAGATAAACAGCCGCAAGAGGAGGCGAATATGATTGTGTGATCAGTGGGGGGATCTAATGTGAATGTGTCTAATGTGAATCTGTTCCCTATTGTGTTTACAGTGTCCAGTAGTAAAGGGGAAAAGTAGTCTGTATCACAGGAGGCTAATGCACGGGATGTTGAGGGTGTTATTTTGCTTCCCCCCCAGTGGCTCACTCCCTCTTCCTCAACAACAAATCCTTGCTTCACAGCCAAAATGGTGGCTTCTGAGAATCCCCGGTCTTGTCCGCAGGAAGCTTCCTGCCCTCCCTCAGTGACTTGTGTTCAAGATGATTTTACCCTTCCAGGTTTGGACATAGCCCTGGGTACAAAGATGATATGGTGACTGCAGAGGCGTGGGTAACTCTGTCTGTGACAGTGCCCGTAGATTTAAGCTTTTTAGTAGTACGCCTTGAGAGACCTCCCCCTTGAAATCACATTTCTCCATAAAGCCAGACTTAGATGTAAGGGGTTATCAATTATTTCATCCCCTGAAGAAGATATAACAGGTTCGGCTTCCTTTCTGTGTTTAGAAAGACTTTTGTCCTCAGTTTTAAAGTTGATAGAAAAATTGGTTGGGAGCTCTGATTGTGTTCTGTACACGTTTACATAAATTTTAAGGGAGCTTGTAAACACTAAACTGAAAAAGGTTATGAGCCCTGGTGAAGTAGGGAATTCTGATGGGGGCCCGAGTTTAAGTTTGGGAAATGTACGGAAAGTTGCTGCCTGTCAAAGAGTAAGAAGCCTTTTACGATTGTTCCCCATTTCGAGAGCCCCGTTAATTCTATAACATTTATTTTTATTACTCCCCCTAGAGTGAAAGGCCTGGATGGAGAAAGGAAGATAGTAAACAGAATTTGTTCCCAATTTTCAGATGAGTAGTGGGTCTGGGCAAGTTGGTTTCCCCGCAGGTTGGGATTGGGGAAAGGAAGGAAAAGCTGAAAGGGAAGAACCCCCCCACCCCCCTCTGGAGACTTAGTAAAAAGGGTCAGAGGAAGCTTCGCTTTAAAGAGGGTGCAGATGCCTCACAGTCTGCTGTTAGTATAGTAAGTTCCTCACAAGCACCCCTCGAAGCAATGGACTCTGCCATGGGTCTGCTAATGTAATGGCGGAGGGAGTGGTAGGAGTGCCTTCGTCTCAGTTACCTTCCTCTTTGAATCTGTTGGTTACACCCTTCATAGAGATGGATGGGAAGGGGGCATCCCACAGCATAAAGGATTTGATCCATTTTGGTGCTCTGTGGACTCTCTTAGGTTAGATTTAATTCCTCTGTTTGACAGAGATTTAATCCTAAATAGGAATTTGTTGTTTAACTGTTTATCTGATCCTGCAAATCTAAAGCTTATACAAGGAAGTGACATCGATTTGGTTTCTTTGATACCTTTTGAAGCCGGCTTTAAATCAAGGGTAACTTTTTACTCTAGACTCATAGCAAATTTGGTTAGATTTTCTGAACGCCTTCAATGCAGGGGGATTGATGTAATTCCAATATTAGAAGAAGATAGGCCATGAAGAAAAGTTTCTCACCGGGTACACTCCACACCCTCGATGGGAGGTCGGGCTTGCTTTATGGGGTTTGAAGATCTACCTAGACAAGTGAGGTAGACAAGTTTCCATCAGAGACCCCCTTGCATCCCATGGCCGAGGAACACTGAAAGAGGATCCCCACCACATGGGTTTGGTGCTGTCTGTTCAGGTCACCCAATCACTCCCCTGAAGATTCGATCCAAGACTTGGGTGGATTAGAAGGCCCGCTGTCAAGTCATGTATTGAACAGAATACATAAGTATAAACAAAGGTTTACGGGTAATGTCCGCTTTAAGTTGACACAGATTGAATGTATACACTGATCCTATTACATACCTTCTAATTGGCGCAGCATATATCCCACAAATTCCAGTAGATGTATGTGATGCAATTTCGGAGAGGTGACTTTATTTACATGATCTGATCTTGCCCTGTGTTATATTACCCTGGAGACAGGTAGTCTCTCAGCTCCAGAAATCTGTGGTCGCCCTGAAAGAATACTCCATAATGCAGTTTATTTTAGGATTACACCCAAGAGCTAAAAAAGCTAAATTGGTTTAAATATGTGGCCCTCCTTTTGTGGTTTGTCATGAGACAAACTGCAATTGATTGGTTGCAGGGCACTGGTCCTGTGACTGAATTAGGGTACATACATATATATGTGAATGGTTTCCATCTAAAGGATTGTGGGCCTCATTAAGAGTCTGGTGGTCACTAGACTGCCAGATTTGCGGATGGCGGTCCTAGCGACCACCAGCTCTGCTAGCATCGGAGATCCGGTTGGTGTGGAGGTGGTGGGATCCTAATCCGCGAGGGCAAGATTACGACCCCTTTCTCCACCAGCGGTTTCATGGCGGTACCACCGTCATGAAAAGGCTGGCAGAGAATGGGTGCACTTGGCATGGGCAGTGTAGGGGCCCCCCTGGCCAGCACAATCGCAGTGTTCACTGTCTGCATGGGTGCTGATGCTGAAAGACTATACAGTGAAAGCAGAAGACATGCAGAAAAACTTGACAAAATCCTGGAGGCCATTGCAGTCCAAGGGATGTTCTGGAAGCGGTAATCAACACAGTTGCGATCAATGTGAGCCTCCTCAAGACAGATCAGAAAAAAAACAGACAGAGTTAAAGAAGCAAAAATAGTAATAGAGGGAGTGCAACCTTACTGCACAATTGAATGCCCAAATACAAGGACCAATGGAGCTTATGAGTCCTGGGATATAAGGCAGAAGCCTCAGAGAGGTGCTCTAGAAGTACCACCATCAGAATTGTGGGCCTCCCATAGGCGTCAGAGGTCACAAACATGATGGAGTTTCTGGAAGATCATATACCGAAGGATCCAATCCAATTTTTATGCATTTGAGAGAGCACAAAAATTTCCAATAAGAAGGCCTTCACTGGGTGTACTGCCTCGACCATTGGTGGTAATGTTGCTTCACTACAAAGACAGAGATGCAATACTAAAAGTCTCCCCGGTCTACGGGCCACCATAAAATAGGCAATGCTGTGGTATGATTGTTTCCAGACTGCACATCAGCCACCCAGCACCAGAGGCCTCCTTACTGGAAGAGAAGGGGAAGCTAAATTCTTTGACCTGGCTGTAATATTAGATAAAAAAATTATTATAATAATGTGCTAGAAGGAACTAAAAGCACCTCTGATCTAGAAATGGAGGACCGAAGTATTTAAACAGATAGAAATATGGAGGGGCATAACAGATCTGGAAAAAGATCAATCATGGGTTACTCTGCTCCTTTAGTTCACACAGGACTAGAACGATATCAGAGGAAATGGGAAGGAAAGGAGTCTGTGATACAAATAGCAACTGGAATCAAGAATGTAAATGACAAAGGGAGTCTGGAGGAAACTGCCCCCTCCACCATATTTGCTCTCTCTTTTTAGGTCATGACTCATGACCATGTTGTTATCATTTTTTATTGTTGCGTAGCCCTGGTCAAGCAACAGCCACAGTCACTTACAGGGTGAACCACAAAAAATCACTAAATTAACCTGTGCTCAAGCCTGGGTAGCTAGGCACAAAAAGCAGTCAGCCTTAACTTAAAGGCACTGTGTAATGTAAGCAGACAAACAGTAATAAAGTGAACACATATCACAAGAAAATTCCCCAAAAAGTTTAGAAAAATATAGTGAATTTTATTAAATTATTTGACACCAAAATGACAAAGGTCCATAATCAGCATTATGAATGTTTGAAGTTTATGATTAAAAATAGCACCTAAAAGATAAAAGCGCCATCCAGGGACATCTGGTCACCTTTAGCACCACAGCCAAGGGTCCAGGAGTGTATGGAGACTGCTTGCTGGTTCGGGATCCCCCCAGGCTGGGACCTGGTGCGGGTTCAAGATGGTGGGAGACTGTTATGCTCCTGTGGCTCTGAACAGGAGTCAGTAAACTAGTCCTTGGAGTCACTTCTGGTAGACCTGGGTGCAGTTGTAGATGCAGGGCTCAACAGCAGGGCTGGCCTCTGAGGGTTCAAGGCAGGTTCCAGGCAGCAAAGCAGGCCTTCCAGGTATGGTAGCAGTCTGGCAAAGTGAACAGCAGGTCACAGCAGCAGGCAGTCCTCTGAGGGTCCTTCCGCATGTCCAGTAGTGAACTGAAGTGTGGGTCTGAGAGTCCTATTTTTTATCCTTGTGCCCTGCTCCTAGAAGGTGGAAGAAGTTTTTGGATAGGTTCTTTGAGGTTCTTGGAACAGGGTTGTTAGGTCTATTGTGAGGAAACAGGACACACCCTATTCAGGTGTAAGTGGGGCTGTGATCAGTTCCACCCCCCATCGAGCCAGTTAATGGCCCACTGAAGCACATCTGATCCCACTGTTGTGTGACTATCTGGAAGAAATTCACAGAGTCTAACTATTAGCTGCACCCAGTCATGTGACCCACGGCAGGCTGCATGCACAAAGGGCTATGGGCATGAAAATTCCAACTTTCTAAAAGTTGGTTAGCCACAACAGGGGCAGTCCTACTGACCTAGAACCAGGGGCAATCAAAACATATAAAACCACAAGGTTTGCAGGAGATAGCATAAATATGCGCAACAAAAATTACACAATTGCAGTATGAATTAAATGTTCCAGAACAAATAAAGAACAAAGTGCCTACTCAAAAAAAAGTCAGAACATTTCAAATTATCACAGTGTAATTTACAACCACACAAATTATGCTCAACATGTTACACAAAACATACCCATTCCAACATTACACAATGTTAATAAAGGGAAAAGAAAATGGCAAAGGTATTGAATTTAGTTGAATAGCCACACAAAGTGGAACCTATTGCAGAAACTGTTCCTTTCCTAGTTTGCCAGTAATGCTCAGCAGCGTTTTCGACCCTAACAGTTTACGGGGTCCCCATCAGGACAGAATTATTTTTGAGCAGAAAGGACAATAATAATAACAATAATGAGGGGCACCATAAGCAATAAATTAGTAAATATTTACCCATGGGCAAGTTACTCATGTTATTGAACACTGAACAAAACGGAATAAAGGGCTAACAAATTGACATCTCATGGGAATCCAGATCAAATCTCTTAGATCAGTCAAACATTGACACTCAACATATATTACTTTAATGAAGTCTATGGCGGTCATTCCAACCCTGGCGGTCGGTGTTAAAGCGGCGGCCAAAAAAATGGAATTCTGACCCTGGCGGGAACCGCCAACAGAGACCGCCACTTTAACACTCCGACTGCCACGGCGGAACAAACAAACAGCGCGACGGTCACCGCCAACAGACAGGCGGCAGACAATGTACCGCCCACCCTATAACAACTCACCAATCTGCCACCTTTTCCGGGGCGGGAGCCCCGCCAATAAAAACACGGCGGAAACAGACAACGAACGGGAAAACGCTCACCTCTACACACTCCACGAGGAATCTGGACACCATGGAACCCGAACTACACATCCTACCAGCAATTGTCTACCTGCTCCTCTACCAGGAGCACGAACGCCGGCGCAGAAGACTACGGTGAGTACTGCACCTATGACACAGGGGAGGGGGGGAGGAGAAAAGGTAACGGGCACACATATACGCGACCCCCCCCCCCCCCAACTACCTACACACCAATGCAGAGCAACAACTCAGAGTGACACCCCCCAAACCCCACGGAAGAATGCAAAGACAAAAAAATATGATATCGAAAACCAAATATATTGTAAGCCTAAGTAAATAAGTAATTCGAACATCCAATAACTATATACACATATGTAAATTGTCACGTAAAAATTGGCTTACAGTCATTGTATGTGGGCCAATGGTCCTCAACACATGGGCAAAGCCCACACCGGAGACCCGAATCCATTGGAGAGAACACTGCAGGGGCATCAGATAGGAAAACTACAGGCACCTCAGGGGGAAGGGAAGGGGAGCACCTCAGCCAGATGAGTCCACGACGCTAGATCCACGAGGGGCCTCCATGGCCACTGTGCCATCCTGGGGAGTGCAAAGCCACAGTCTCACAAGTCTCTACAGTGGGTGGGTTGCCCACTGTACCATCCTGGGGAGTGCAAAGCCACAGTCTCACAAGTCTCTACAGTGGGTGGGTTGCCCACTGTGCCATCCTGGGGAGTGCAAAGCCACAGTCTCACAAGTCTCTACAGTGGGTGGGTTGCCCACTGTACCATCCTGGGGAGTGCAAAGCCACAGTCTCACAATTCTCTACAGTGGGTGGGTTGCCCACTGTGCCATCCTGGGGAGTGCAAAGCCACAGTCTCACAAGTCTCTACAGTGGGTGGGTTGCCCACTGTACCATCCTGGGGAGTGCAAAGCCACAGTCTCACAAGTCTATACAGTGGGTGGGTTGCCCACTGTGCCATCTTGGGGAGTGCAAAGCCACAGTCTCTCAAGTGGATGACAGACTCCACTGGTACTGGAGGCGTCTTGGTGGCCAGAGTGTATCGTGCAGCCCTGCCCAACACTGATACGGGCCGCCCCTTCTGCCAATGGGCCAGCGGTGCTTGAGAGGAAGGGCCCAGCGGAGCGGTGCTTGAGATGAAGGGCCCAGCGGAGCGGTGCTTGAGACGGCGGTGCCCAGCGGAGCAGTGCTTGAGAGGAAGGGCCCAGCGGAGCGGTGCTTGAGATGAAGGGCCCAGCGGAGAGGTGCTTGAGATGGTGGTGCCCAGCGGAGCGGTGCTTGAGAGGAAGGGCCCAGCGGAGCGGTGCTTGAGAGGAAGGGCCCAGCGGTGCTTGAGATGAAGGGCCCAGCGGAGCGGTGCTTGAGATGAAGGGCCCAGCGGAGCGGTGCTTGAGAGGAAGGGCCCAGCGGAGCGGTGCTTGAGAGGAAGGGCCCAGCGGAGCGGTGCTTGAGAGGAAGGGCCCAGCGGAGCGGTGCTTGAGACGGTGGTGCCCAGCGGAGCGGTGCTTGAGATGGCGGTGCCCAGCGGAGCGGTGCTTGAGAGGAAGGGCCCAGCGGAGCGGTGCTTGAGATGAAGGGCCCAGCGGAGTGGTGCTTGAGATGAAGAGCCCAGCGGAGTGGTGCTTGAGATGAAGGGCCCAGCGGAGCGGTGCTTGAGAGGAAGGGCCCAGCGGAGCGGTGCTTGAGATGAAGGGCCCAGCGGAGCGGTGCTTGAGATGAAGGGCCCAGCGGAGCGGTGCTTGAGATGAAGGGCCCAGCGGAGCGGTGCTTGAGATGAAGGGCCCAGCGGAGCGGTGCTTGAGAGGAAAGGCCCAGCGGAGCGGTGCTTGAGAGGAAGGGCCCAGCGGAGCTGTGCTTGAGAGGAAGGCCCAGCGGAGCGGTGCTTGAGAGGAAGGGCCCAGCGGAGCAGTGCGTGAGAGGAAGGGCCCAGCGGAGCGGTGCCTGAGACGCCGGTGCCCTGTTCAGCGGTGCTGCTCTTGAAGGGCCCTGTTCAGCGGTGCTGCTCTTGAAGGGCCCTGTTCAGCGGTGCAGCTCTTGAAGGGCCCTGTTCAGCGGTGCTGGTCTTGAAGGGCCCTGTTCAGCGGTGCAGCTCTTGAAGGGCCCTGTTCAGCAGTGCTGGTCTTGAAGGGCCCTGTTCAGCGGTGCTGGTCTTGAAGGGCCCTGTTCAGCGGTTCTTGAGACGGCGATGTCCTGTTCAGCGGTGCTGGTCTTGAAGGGCCCTGTTCAGCGGTGCTGGTCTTGAAGGGCCCTGTTCAGCGGTGCAGCTCTTGAAGGGCCCTGTTCAGCGGTGCTGGTCTTGAAGGGCCCTGTTCAGCGGTGCTGGTCTTGAAGGGCCCTGTTCAGCGGTTCTTGAGACGGCGGTGTCCTGTTCAGCGGTGCTGGTCTTGAAGGGCCCTGTTCAGCGGTGCTGGTCTTGAAGGGCCCTGTTCAGCGGTGCAGCGCTTGAAGGGCCCTGTTCAGCGGTGCTGGTCTTGAAGGGCCCTGTTCAGCGGTTCTTGAGACGGCGGTGTCCTGTTCAGCGGTTCTTTACATGTGTCTCCAGGGCACCAGATCCGGACAATAGATGGTGTTCATTCGCCATCCGACTTCTTGCTTGCTGGGCCCTCCTGTGCTGGTGTCCCGTGCCCGTGGGTGTCCTCCGTCACCCCAGGAATGGGGCTGGTTGGGCCCTCCTGGGCTGCTCGCCTGCTGCCGGACTTGTCGGCCGGGCTGCCCTTGCCATCCTTCCTTGAGTCTGTGTGGCCCTTGCCTCCCTTTGTAGATGTGCCAGGTGGCACCCCACTTCCTGACGGGGCCAGGGTGGTGGCTGTGGAGGCTGCCGTCTCTGTCCTCTCGCGCCGGGCCTTCCCTTTTTTAGACTTTTTCCCAGGGGGTGGGCTGGCTGTCCCTTTGCTGCTGGCCGATGTAGCTGCCCTCGAAGGTGGTGGACTCCAATATCCCTGGACTATGGTCCTTGTAGGTCCAGGGGTTGTGGTGGCTGAGGTTCTGATTGGACTTTTACGAGATGGAGGGGGTGGGTCAGGTGATGGAAAGAGGTTCAATTTTGAGAGGAAAAGCTTTTTCGGAGCAATGGGAAGGGTAGGTGGAGTGGGTATGGGAGTGGAGGAAGAGGATGTGGTCATAGGAGAATCAAGTGTGCTGTCTTTGGGTGCAGGTGCTTGTGACGGAGGCTGTCGTGAGGTGGATGGCTGTTGGGTGGGTGGCTGCCTGCGTTTGTGTGGTTTGGATGAGGGGGTGACAGACACAGTGGGAGAGGACACAGGGGACGTGTAAATAGCAGTGGGGGTGGTGAGTGCACGTGTGCGGAGTGTTCTGGTGGGTGTGCTTGTGATGGACGTAGTGGCTGATGATGTTGTGCATGCAAGTGTGAGTGGAGACGTCACAGGGAGGGAGGAGGGAGACGAGGAGGAGGGGGACACAGAGGGGGCAGTGGCTGTTGGCATGTCTGCATCTGGATGTTGCTTGTGTGAATTCTTGTGGGATGTGTGGTGCTTATGTCTGGATGAGCTGCCCTTGGGTGTTGAGGTGTGTGCAGGCTGGTCTGTAGGTGTGTCTGGGATAGGCAGAGGAACAGGGGAGTGGGACTGGGTGGAGGGAGTTGGAGGAGGGAGGCTGGAGACAGGGACAATGGCTGCCGTCAGTGCTGAGGCCAGAGCGTTGAACGATCGCTGATGGGCAGCCTGACCCGAATGAATGCCCTCTAGGTATGCATTGCTCCGATGCACCTCCCTTTCTACCCCCTGGATGGCATTCAAAAGGGTAGACTGCCCAACAGTGAGCGTCCGGAGGAGGTCAATGACCTCCTCACTGAGGGCAGCAGGGGTAACTGGGGCAGGGCCTGAGGTGCCTGGGGCGAAGGAGATGCCCGCCTTGGTGTGCGAGTGGGCACGGGGCGAACGCTGAGGGGCTGCTTGGAGGGCGGAGCTGGTGCGCTGGGTGGCGGCTGTACCTGTTGTTGCGGTGGGCACGGATGTTGCCGCCACCACAAGGGAGCTCCCTTCCGAGGACGTGTCGGTGTCGCTGATGTCTCCACGGGTCCCCGTTGTGGAGCCCCCCTCGCCCTCCGTCTCACTGGTCAAATCAGAGTCCGTTGCATGGCCCTCCGGGGCCATGTGAGATGCAGCTCCCTCGTGCTCCAATGCCACTTCTCCTCCGCCAGATGATGCTAATGCACACATGAACAGGAAGAGCAGACAAAAAAGGGGGGGGGACATAAAGACATGTTTAGTGCATGCATTGGCAACACAGTTGGCGGAGAGGACAGACACAGAAGACCCCTGCACTACGCCGCGCACTTGGGGTACACTACGCAATCAGTGAGTCCTGTCCTACAAGCCAATGGACGACAACTGCACACATAGGTGACACAGGGCCATGGATAGCTGTACTTGGCACCCTACAGAGGTGGAGGGCGGGGACACAGGGCCATGCCTTACGGAGGGGACTAGCCTACAGAAATCGCCCTGGCCTAGGGATACCCACATCCCTCCTCCCCCACCCAGAATGTGCTTGTACTCACCCCCTTGTGTCTGCTGTGATGTCCTCACGCGCCCATCCAAATCGGGATAGGCCACCACCAGGATCCGGGACATCAGGGAGGTCAATAGACGACTGGCACCCCTCCTACGTTGGGAGGCCATCCCCAGCAGAACCTCCGCGGTCTTTCTGCTCCCGCGGCGGATGTCCTCCCACCTCTTGCGGCAGTGGGTGCCCCGTCTGTTGTGGACCCCCAGGGTCCGGACGTCCTTGGCGATGGCATGCCAAATGTCTATTTTCTGATGGGCGCTGACCTATGTGACATGTACAGGGAGAGAAAAAAAAAAAGAATCAACATTTTCTGCATGCTCGATGTGAGTGGCCACCCCTCCCCACCCTTGCCATGTGGCACATGCTCTCATCTGTTGTTTGATGCTTGCCTCATTCGCTCCCCTCCGCACCGTCGTTCATTCACACCACTCAACCCAGGCATAGGCCACAAAACATGGTCCCAGTGTACTTACCTGTTGGTCTGGGGGACCGTAGAGTAGCGCATACTGGGGGAGGACCCCATCCACGAGTTTGTCCAATTCTTCAGAAGTGAAGGCAGGGGCCCTTTCCCCAGTCGCAGCAGCCATTGTCTCTTCCAGACCGAGGTCACAGCAGCACTTGCAGTATAGGTCCTCTCCTGTGGATGATCAGGTCTCGAGTAATTAAGCAGATAGAAAATGGCGGTCACGGCCGCGGCGGTGCGTACCGCGGCGGTGCGTACCGCGACCGCCAGCGCACATCCTCATTGGCTCCTGAAACCCAGAGGGTTCAATGTTAACCAATGCGGCTTTGCACCGCGGTCTTCGACCGCCTACCGCCACGGCGTGCCACGCCAGCGCATTGACCTCACATCCCATTGTCACACTTCACAGGTCAGGCAGCCGCCATTTCAAGGGCCCACATGGCTTAATTTCTACTGCGTCACACAGGCCTAGGCCTTGCATTGCCAATCATACAAGCCATTCAATGCATAGAGAATCGTGTACCGTGCAAGCTGTGTGAACGTACCTGTGGGTTGCTTGACTCTGTGCTCCATGTTGTCCTTCCTAGGCACCGTCCGCTGGGACTTGCGAGGAGATGGAGGAATCCTCCGGTGTACAGACCGCTGGTGGACCTGTCGATAATGGAAGAAAGACATGTCATACAGACATACAGACTTGACCGTGCCACTATACAGGAACTGTCTGCCCAGCTGGAGCCAGACCTGATGTCACCCATCCGCCAACCCACAGGGATACCCCCTCTAGTGCAGGTTCTGTCAGTACTCCATTTTTTGGCAAGTGGGTCATTTCAATCTACAGTGGCCATTTCATCAGGGATGTCCCAGCCTATGTTTTCTAAGGTATTGTCCAGAGTGTTGTCTGCCCTGATGAAATACATGCGGAGCTACATTGTTTTCCCTGAGGTGGGCGATTTGGCTACAGTGAAGGGTGATTTCTATGCCCTTGGACATATTCCCAACATCATTGGTGCCATTGATGGGACCCATGTGGCTTTGGTTCCCCCCAGAGAAAGTGAACAGGTGTACAGGAACTGAAAAAATTATCATTCGATGAATGTCCAGGTGGTCTGTTTGGCTGACCAGTACATCTCCCATCTAAATGCCAAGTTCCCTGGGTCAGTGCATGACGCGTACATCATGCGAAATAGCAGCATCCCTTATGTGATGGAACAGCTACAGAGACACCGTGTGTGGCTAATAGGTGACTCTGGTTACCCCAACCTGTCCTGGCTACTGACCCCAGTAAGGAATCCCAGGACCAGGGCAGAGGAACGGTACAATGAGGCCCATGGGCGTACTAGGAGGGTGATCGAGCGGACCTTCGGCCTCCTGAAGGCCACGTTTAGGTGCCTGCATATGACAGGTGGATCCCTAATGTACTCACCAAAGAAGGTGTGTCATATCATCGTGGCCTGCTGTATGCTTCACAACCTGGCTTTGCGACGCCAGGTGCCTTTCCTGCAGAAGGATGGGCCAGATGGTGGTGTTGTGGCAGCGGTGGAACCTGTGGAGAGTGAAGAGGAGGAAGACGACGGGGACGACACAGACAACAGGGACAGAGTGATACTACAGTATTTTCAATAACACACAGGTAAGATTCAACACCGGCATTTTACGATTACTTACAGTCTCCTGCCTCTCCACTGTCTGGCCTATTCACCCAGTGTATGTTAACTGAGTTGTGACTTTCCCTTCAAATTTCAGAGATGTGGCCCCCACTGCGTGACCTCTGCTTTGTTTACCCATGGACTACAGCTGTGTGACAGTGGTATGTTCTCATCACTGTGTAACTGGACATTTTGGCAGCGTTATGTCTAATACATTTGTTCACAATACAGGCAGACTCCAGATGATTTTGCAATAAGTGTTTTTATTAAAGTGCAGAATTTAGGGACATGGTTGCAAATCGGTGATGGGTGATGGTGGAGGAATGTCCATGGCAGAGTCCAGCTTTTCAGTCTCACAGGTGCATTGTCCATATGCCTGTGGAAGGTGGAGCAGGGGCAGTTAAAGGTTGGACAGGGTGACAGTGTGGGACAGTGGGATGACATAAGGGGGTATCCTTTGCTGGCGGGGGTCTTGGCATCCTACTCTGTCTTCTTACGAGATCTCAGGCCTCGCTTGCGGGGTGGTTCTTCTTCTGCAGGAGGTGGGGTTCTGGTGGCCTGTTGTTGTGTGGGGGCCTCCTGTCCACTAGCGCCGGCGGAGGTGGTTGCCTGTTCTTGGTCCATGCTAGTGACAGGGGCCCTTTGTGGTGCCACATGGTCCCGCAATGTGGTGACAATCTGGTTGAGTGCCCCGACGATGGTGCCCATTGCGGAACTGATGCTTCGAAGTTCTTCCCTGAACCCCATGTACTGTTGCTCCTGCATGACCTGGATCTCCTGGAACCTGGCCAGTACCGTCGCCATCGTCTCCTGGGAGTGGTGGTATGCTTCCATGATGGAGGAGAGGGCCTCGTGGAGAGTGGGTTCCCTGGGCCTGTCCCCCCCCCCCCCTGTCGCACAGCAGCCCTCCTAGTTCCCCTGTTTCCCTGGGCCTCTGCCCCCTGGACCGTGTGCCCACTACCACTGCCCCCAGGTCCCTGTTGTTGGGGTGGTGGGTTAACCTGGGTGCCCTGTAGTGGTGGACACACCGCTGATTGATGTGTCCTGCAGACAGAGGCATGGGCCCGCTGGGTGAGAGCTGTGCTGGTGTTCCCAGAGGGGGTTGGGTCTGCTGTGGCCTGTGGCTGTGTGAGGGGAACCGAATGTCCTGAGGTCCCCGATGGGCCGGGCTGGTCATCTGGGTCCAGGGAGACAGAGCTGCTGTCATCACTGGTGGCCTCTTCTGGGGGTGGGATGGACATTTCTGGACCCTCCTGGGCGGTGTGGTGGCGTTCGGGTCCTGCAGGGGTATAGAGGTATGGTTATTGCTTCAGTGTGTGCCATATCGTGCAATGGGTGGGTGCCCGTGTACCCCAGGGCTGGCATTCCTGTGTGGGGGCTTTTGTGAGGGTGGCTTGTGGGGGAGATGTGTATGTGCAGTGGGCATGCTTTGGTGATGGGTGTCCATGCTTTGTGGACGCATGCAGGGCTAGGTGTTGGGATGGGTGGGTTGTGATGGTGAGACATTTGCAGGGAGTAGGTGTGATGGGGGTGGGGGTGAGGGTGGGGGTATGATTTGGGATGCAGGTGGGGTGGGGGGGATGAAGTAGTTAAGATTTGACTTACCAGAGTCCATTCCTCCAGATACTCCTGCGAGGCCTTCAGGATGCAGGATGTGCAAGACTTCCTCCTCCCATGCTGTAAATTCTGGGGGAGTAGGTGGGGGTCCGCCGCCAGTCTTCTGCACCGCGATGTTGTGCCTTGATACCATGGAACGCACCTTCCCCCGTAGGTCGTTCCACCGCTTCCTGATGTCATCCTGATTTCGTGGATGCTGTCCCACAGCGTTGACCCTGTCGACTATCCTTTGCCATAGCTCCATCTTCCTGGCAATGGTGGTGTGCTGCACCTGTGTCCCGAAGAGCTGGGGCTCTACCCGAACTATTTCCTCCACCATGACCCGGAGTTCGGCGTCTGAAAACCGGGGGTGTCTTTGGGGTGCCATGGGGTGGTGTGGGGTGGTGTATGTGTTGTAGAGTGTGGTGATGTGTGGTGTTTTGTGCGTGGATATTGTGTGGGTGATGGTGTGGTTTGCCTCTGTGTGATGGTGTTATCTAATCTGTGCTGTCTGTCTCTGGCTTTCTGTCGGTTTTTTTGGTCGTAAGGGTTTGTGGGTGATGTGGGTGTGTGTTTTATATTTAATTGCGTGTGTGGGAGTGGTGTGTGTATGTGTATCAGGTGTGTGTATTTCGAATTATCCAATGTGGCTGTGTTTTGGAGATGTGTGTGTATTTTGACCGCAGCGGTGTGTACCGCCAATGGAATACCGCGGTTGAAAGACCGCCTCGTGGATTCGTGGGTCGGAATGGAATGGGCGTATTTCTGTTGGCGTGACGGTGGAGGTTTGGTCATCGCCAGTTTCCCGCTGGCCTTTGGTGTGGCGGACTTTTGTGGATGTCAGGTTTTTGGCGGTTTGCCAGTTGCGGGTCAGAATGACCGTGGCGGTTTACCGTGCCCGCGGCGGTGTTATGGCGGTCTTCTGACCGGCGGTAAGCGCCTTTTACCGCCGAGGTCAGAATGACCCCCTATGTATCTTCAACCATTTACCTGTGAGTAAAAAAACATGCTTAAAACAACCAGAATTTAAAGCTAAAAACATGGACTGTGATACCACCACCAAGCTGCCATAACCATACAATTATGTCAGTACGAAATGGCGGAGGGTGGACAAAGATCTGTGAAACCACCACCAAACCACAGTTTGTGCCATTACACAAATATCCAAAAGCTCAGTTCGGTGGGGGGTATCCCAACCGAATGTGCTTAAAAGGTTTAAGTTAAAATATTTAAGGCACCTCTTACATTTTACAGCGTACCACTCTCCCAAATGACAGCAGACCACCAGGGCCAATGACCCATGCCACCCATGTTGTTCAAACAAATTAGGCAGTTGGACCACAGGTTGATGTGTTCTAAAAAGGGGGGGTTACAAAAGACCAGTGTTCTGTATCTCTTATAGTGATGGTAACAAATATACACCGCAATGGCAGAACATAAAGTAACTCACCAATATCAAAAAACTTGTCCTATTCAGAGAATTGAGTAAACTTATCTCGTAAAATAATGAAAGAGAATGGGGAAAAACCCTTCAAACAATGTTCTAAGTGAGCCTCTGTTAAAGATTCTGGCTCAATAGTTAAAAGAGACTCACAGGGGGACACAGCTACGGTGTCCTCAGGTGCTTGACCAGGACTAACCTGGTTGGTGTATCCGACTCTGTGCTCCATTCGGGTAAACCTCAAATTGTACCTAGGTCCCTCTCTACCACAACCATTAACTAACATTGGCACTTTATGTTTCTTGCCTCTTTCCCACTTAAAACATTAAGAATTAATGGCTGGTTCTACTTTTGTAATTTGGTGACATTTTGTTTATTATTTTTTATTTTGTACTAATTTTTCTAATTCGGTTTGGGATTATTATTCTGCTGCATTTTAACTTTATTACTGTTTTTGATACTGCATACATTCTGTACACTTTGCCCCAAGTAGCCTTCCTGCTCT
The DNA here is from genome assembly GCF_031143425.1 of Pleurodeles waltl. Taxonomy (NCBI): domain Eukaryota; kingdom Metazoa; phylum Chordata; class Amphibia; order Caudata; family Salamandridae; genus Pleurodeles; species Pleurodeles waltl. Next base: position 227,565,451 of record NC_090451.1, read on the forward strand.
GTGCCATGGCTACCATGGTGGCTGAACTCACGTTAATTTAGTGACTTTGAAAGTTCACCCTGACAGCGAATGTGATTGTTCCTTGAGGAGGGTTGTCACCCACTCCAAAAAAACTCACTTTTTTATGCAAGGTAAAAAATTCTGGCATACCCAAATTCAGGAATGGTTTTCACTCCTAGCATTAAAGGTACAACAACCCCTCAGAGCCATAGCTGTGATGAAAATGCAGATGGTGAGAGTCAGTGTGCATCAACCAATGGGACATTTCACATGAGGCTGTAGCGCTGGAATGCCCAGCATGGGACTGACTCTACCCCATCCCAATCTGTCAATGGACACCATTTGCATTAGGAACATGGCCTTTCACTGGCAGCAAGTCTTTGGTTATGGCAGTGTCAACTTAGCCCAAACTGGCGTGGCTTGTTTTTTCAGTGTTTGAGACTTGCTTTTGCCATCTTCTATCCCAAGGCATTTCACCATTTCTTTTAGAATAGCTGATGATAAAAGCAGGAGCTTCTTGTTTGCCTCCATTTCTCAGTCAAGGTGCAAAAGTATTATTTGTTAGAAGAGACTAATCTTCTCTGCTTGTCTTTCCTCATACTCCCCCATCACTTTTCCTCTCTCTCGTAGGTGAGTATGATTTACATGGTGATTACAACTCGACCACTGAGTGACTTATGTAGCTGAAAAGAATATTTAACATATATCCAACACAGCTGTCCTGGCGGATTAGTTATATGCATTCATACCAGAGTCTTAATTGAGATAAATACAGGTACACATTCTATGCACACTACACTAAGACTTAGGCACTGCAGAGATCCACAGTGCAATATTTTTCATGACATATTTTAAAAGGAGGTACAGTATGTAATCATAATGACCCTATTGACCATTCCTGTTGCACACATCACACATTGAATTGTTGCTTCACACTGAAAAGGCAGGCTTATTCAGCAGGGCTTACGTAATTGACTTTGGAAGAGTGAAAGACTGGGTCTGTCCTGCCAGTTTGAAATGCGACCTGCAGATTCCATGCAGGTCTCTGTAGCTCGCATTCAACCCACTAAGCTATTGTATCTTTTTAGGTTTGTTAAAATATTTTTATTTACATTTAGGTGTTAGAGGCATTCGATGTTTCAGGTCTAGAAACCAGGTATTGTCTGAACCAGGTCCAAACATCCTTCGGGCGAGAGGCTAAAGGCAGGAGGTTGTTATATAGTTCAAATCTTTCACAGCAGTAAGTCATCTCAGCCAACCAAGATTGAAAAAAGAGCAGTACCCATGTCCCCATTATTTAGCAATTAGGCATTTAGCTAATAACAGCGCAAGGGAGGCAAAATGTACGTTTCGGATAAGGACCTGCTTCATCCAGCTCAAAGGTGCAACAGTGGGGGAGACCTGCAGGATATCTCGCATTGAGTTTATTACCAGCGTCCAATGATAAAAAATACCTGGGAAAACGTCTGATGGATGAACCCTGCGCCCTTCTCCACACAACATTCAACAGCATGAGTCTGCCTTCAGAGTCTGCTCATGCAGCAACAGTACGGTGTATTACACCCTGTTCAGTGACCTGAAATGTGTCTGGCACAGTTTACTATGTTGGAGTAGTTCCCCAGTCTGAGAGCAGCAGTACTCTCAGGCTTTGGCACGCGTAAGTCTGTTCGCACCCCCCTCCCCCCCCCCCCTCTGGTTTTCGGCAGGTGGTGGAGTCTAAGGAAGGGACAGGATTGGTTTTGGTAGAGTGGGGGTGGGGCTATAGGTTGGTTAATGAGAGGTAGTGAGGGCAGTGTAGACAGAGGTACTGTTGTTGGGGGCCCTCCTAATTATGCAAGCTCTCCAACAAAGGATCCAGGGGTGGCCGAGGAGGATGTCATAGTGTCACACAGTAGGTTTAGTAGGTTGACCAGAGGCAGGAAATTCTGGGGTGTTAGGAGCCACAGGTCCTTGGTTTAATGGTGGGCCCTTGAATGACTCAGAGGCCAGGGCCCTGTCTGGGGACCAGTCCACAAGAGGTCTAAATGTTAGGTGGGTGGCACCAGGGGTGGTTAGCCAGGCTCCCCTTTCGTTAACAGGTTGTCCTGGAGTTCTCGCAAAGGGTGTGTTGTGATTTATCTTTTTGATGTTATGGTAACATAACCTGACTAGGTATTAAAGAACTCTGGTAGTCTAGAGTTCTGTAATGGTCAGTTGATGTTTACTTTCATGAGGCTGCCTGCTGCAGTTGGTGTCTCTCCAATAAACGTCTATTTTGCACCTAACTGAAGAGAGTTTACTTTGCAACAGAGTGTTCAGCCAGAATGCACAGTTAGCGTGGAGCGAGTTGGGCCTGTGTAGTGTAGCAGGGTTGAATAAGGGCAGATGGTTCTGGATACCTAAGGAGCAAGTGGTGAGAGAGAGCAGAGTAGGGACAGTGGTAGCAGCTCCTGACCAGATGGAACCAGCAAGGGATATTGATGACTTTTTGACCAGAATCTGCCTGTATCAGGAGAGCTTAGTGCGGCTCATTGACCCTGCTCCAAAGACAGGACATGCGGCTACGTGGCCAGTTCTGGGATGGTGAGGGACCTCTCTTCTGGTGCCGGGGAAAGGCTGAATGCAGCTCACCCACATTGCAAGGATCTATGTGACACGTTAAATGGAGAATAGTTTGGTGATGGTGGTGCGGGTGATTGGGAACTACCGAGTACAAGTGTTGGTTTGCAAAGCAGAATGGTGGTCTGTGCCCAATGATTCATGTCATGGGCGCCTAGGGGATGCGGATTGTGCCTCACTTAGGGCCTGGTTACGATCTTGGCGGATGGCATACTCTGTCACAAACATGATGGTTATTCCATCTGCCGTATTATGATGTCCATAGGATATAATGGAATCGTAATATGGCAGATGAGATATCCGTCACGTTAGTGACTAAGGGCCAGATGTAGGTACGTTGCAAATTGCGACTTGCAATTTGCGAGTCCGAGCGACTTTCGCAATGGGGTCGCAAAGACCCACCTCATTAATATTAATGAGGTGGGTCGCAGTTTGCGACCCCATTGCGAGTCTGGGCACTCACGGGGATGGTGGCCTGCTGGAGACAGCAGACCACCATGTCCGTGACTGCTTTTAAATAAAGCAGTTATTTTTTCCATCTGCAGCCCGTTTTCCTTAAAGGTAAAAAAATACCGAAACCTTTTGTTTCGGGTTTTTTCAGAGCAGGCAGTGGTCCATGCAAAATTTGTTCAAGATCAGGGGACATGAGGTGAACCTAAGGTCTTCAAAACAAGGAGTGAGGATAAGGAGATGGGGACTGAGACATGAGAATCAGAGCAAAGTAAGGAGGAAGAGGATAAGAAAGAAACTAAGGAGGTGAGACATAAGCTTCTGTATATGGGCATTACAAAACCTTTGGGGTGCACCTTACTATGGCAACTAAAGAGCAAATTTGGAAAGGTGAGGACATTGAAATGTTTAAATTGCTGCATATGGTACTAAGGGCCAAATAAGGGTCTAAGGAAGAGGAATTGTTCAGATGCCCCAAAATGCCATTTAACATTAAAAATTGGACAGCTGCTTTTTCAATCTATGCAAGCATCTATTGTGAGGAATATCCAAAGCAATGTGTAACCAGGGGTGTGGAATCTATTAAAATATCTACTTGTACAGGGGACAGGTTGCTTCGCACATCTACTTGTCCTGTAAAAAGATCTACTTGTCTCTTTGGTGCCATGTAGTGTGGCGACAAATTATGGCAGCAATCTCATTATGTAAGAGCTCTGATAATAGCCTCTCTGATTATGCCAGGGCTACTACCATAGTAGGGCTTGAATACTTGCAGTTTCAATCCCTACTGTAGCAATTTCCTTATTTTGCCACCTTCCTGCAGATCTGCATACTGTGGCTGGAGGAAGCAGTAAGCAATAGTTCCAGGGCTGGAATGCCTTTGAGTCTGCAAACCTACTAACCTGCATGTTTTAAAGATTCTCTCTAATATTTTCCCATAATAAAAAAGGTTGGACATTTACTCCTGACAATGGCAGAATTAGAACTTCTTCCAGGGTTGGGAAGAAAGTGGCCGGAGGGAAAATGAACTTGCAAATGCTCAATAGATTTTCACATGAGCAAATCTACACATGCGTATTTACCCATGCTAAAATACAGTTCACAAATATTTTATAGGGGTACGACATACCATGGGTGCACTTTTGTGACTTTCTTTAAGAATTTGGGGCCACATGTAGGTAGGTTCGGAATTGCGACCAGCAAATTACGAGTCAGAGCGACTCGCGTTTTGCGAGTCGCAAATCCGAATGTAGGATGGTGTCCCTGACACCATCTGTGATTCGCAAGGGCTTTGCAAATGCCCACCTAGTGAATAATCATGGGGTGGGTCGCAATTTGCGACCCCCTTGCGAATAGCGGCCCTCACAGGGATGGTGGCCTGCTGGAGACAGCAGACCACCATGTCTGTGACTGCTTCCTTAAAGGAAAACGAGATGCATTACAAAAACGAAAAATGAAACGTTTTTGTTTCATTTTTTCAGAGCAGGCAGTGGTCCACTGCCTGCTCTGAAAAAATGTTTACAGGGACATTCACAATGGGGAAGGGGTCCCATGGGGACCCCTTCCCTTTTGCGAAAGTGTTAGCACCCATTTGAAATGGGTACAAACTGCGATTGGTTTGCGCCCGCATTCGCGATCACAAAACAATCCTACATTGCACTGCGAGTCGCAAATGGGAAGGGAACACCACTTCCTAATTGCGAGTCGCAAACCAGTTTTGCGATTCGGTAACCAAGTTACTGAATCGCAAAACTGGGTTCGTGCATCGCAATGTGCTTTTTGCACGTCGCAAACAGCGAAAGTCGCTGTTTACGACGTGCAAAGAGCTACCTACATGTGGGTCTTGGTCCCTAATTAGGTCTGGTGTTAACAAAGACATTTTGTTTTTACTAAACTTCTATTTCTCTCTCTTTCGGCTGGCTTTACTGTGAGTGATCGCATTCTGCTCTTCCACAAGGAGCATATTGGCACACAAAGTAGTTTTGTTCAGTGTCAGGAACTACAGTGGCAATCAGTGACGTAACGAAACTGGAGGGTGCCCCTTTGCAAAGAACATAGAGGAGCCCCCTCTCCAGACTCACTCAGGGCAGGTGCTGTGCTGAAGGGGCCCCCTGGAGGGCGGCTGCAGGGCCTTTGTTATGCCACTGGTGGCAACGTGTGCTTTTAGAGTTCAGAAACTTTTTGGGGTTTTTTTGCCAGTGTTTGTTACAATGTTGAGGGCCTGGTAGCTCCCACAACAATAGAAAAGCCATGTCAAAACAAGACACGCATTGATGAAACTAAAAGACTTATAAAAAATATGTCAGACCAGTTGGCTTTGTCAGTGTTTGTTTATTTTCATGCTTCCCATATTCGTTTTGAGAATGGTTACACTGATTTTCCATTAGAAATATTTTTGGGAAATACTAGCATGCATCAACACATTTTACTAAATGACACTTCATTTGCATCTAATCAGAGAGCATTCTGGGAGCATTATACTTAGCCTCATAGCCTAAACTTTTCAAACGTGTATACACGTTTTTTTGTTTGCACTGGAACCAACGTCAGTAGTGAAGTGTGACCTTAAAACATTTATTTACAGCACTCACCCTAATAATTAAGGCTTTCAAATAATGAACCATAAATACAAGTTCGAACAGCATTATCTTTTGGAAACACATTACCTCAACTGCAGAGAGTTCCACTCTCTGTAAACAGGCAGCCAAAGGGTTTGTGCTGCAGAGGGTTGGGCCTACTTGTCCCAAGGACAAAGTAAACATAAAAACTTGTTGCCCTTGACCCCAAACAAGATGTCCCGGGCATCAGGCGATAGGAATTCCACATCCCTGGTAAAGCCAGAGTAGCAGACGATACAGAGTGTGGGGGCAGCTGGATAACGAGTTGTTTTTGCAGGCCCAGCTCCAACCACGTACACAACTAGTGGGTAGCCTGTTAACTACAAGCCCTTTCGTCAGCGTCCCTCCTCAGGAGGGTGGGGTTATTTGGGAGGGGACAGACCAAAGTGTCCTGGACATGTCGGGCATTCAGTAAGGAAACATGCAAAAGGGAGGTATTGTCACTTCAGACATGAATGCTCTCAATGCAGAGCAAGGCATCCTGTTTTCCAATGTGGCCCTCAAAAAGGTGGTGGACAAGGGAGAGTGCAGGGAGTTCAGTGGCAGAACACCAATGGAAGCCAGTGGCTGTCTAGCAATGGCAGTGGCAGGGGGAGGTGGGCCACACAGCATGGAAAAACACCTGTATGCCAGTTGAACTTGATTGTTTGAAATATCGGTTGAATTGCTGTGCATTGACAGTTGAAGGAGAGCAACTGGTGAAGGGATTCAAGTATGGATTCCGCCTGGGCTATAAAGGTCCTTGGGTGCACCAATGAGCTGAGACTCTGCGTTCCATCCAGGGGCAAGAGCTAGTGTGGTTCAAATTAAAGAAAGAGTTGACAAAGGAAGAATTGCCAGCCCTTTTTAGGGTTGAAGCGCATGCATTTCGCTTGCGAGACGCTTTAGGAGTTAGAAAAGGGCTTGGAGCCCCGTCCATGTCACGTCACTGTCTTTCATTAGTTTGTGGGCTTTCCTGTTAAAATCTGCTTGCTTTCATTAGTGGAAGGCATGCATACGTCATGCCTTTTCCGGTGGTTAGCCCTCCTCGAGCGCAGTGACCAAGTACTGAAAACATGTGAGGCTCGCTGTTTTCCGTCCGGTTTGTGGACTACTTTTTATCTTTGTTCGCAGCGCGATCTCGCTTGGCAGAAGTCGAGCACTTACCATGACACCGACCCTGTTACATAGTTAATTGTACTTTTGCTGGTTACGTAGATAATTGCACTTTTACCAATAAGTTTCACTACGAGTGAACTGTAGCAACGTGATCGCGCTCTTTTTTTTTCTCCATTTAATGTGGCAAGAAAAGTCCGGTTGGGCGTTTACAACGGCTAATAGCTCTAACTCAGAGAAATGCGAGACCCGTTGCATTGCAAATGCTTGTTCTGATTGGTTGCTGCTGAGTTTGATTATTTCTCCCATTGAGGTGGTACCTAAGAAACAACCAGAGGAGTTTAGGAGATTTAGCATCTGTCATGGCCAGAAGGTCAGTCTGTGATGATTTTATCCCTGAAAAGAGGAGCGGTGCACTATGCATCAGTGGATTCAGTAAAATCACTAATAAGGAAGGTGGGTAAGGGCACAATGATGGCAAAATGTGATATAAAATCAGCATTCAAGTTCTTACCACAACATCCAGATGATTTTGAATTACTTGCCATTCAATTTGCCAGTTCTATATTTGTTGACAAACTGTTGCCCATGGGGTGTTCTGTTTCTTCTTCATTGTTTGAAGCATTTAGGACAATGTTTTAGAGGTTGTTTATGGTTATTACTGGTGTGGACACTATGGCCCTCATTACAACATTGGCGGTAAATGACACTTACAGCGGTGCAGAAGACCGCCAACACACCGCTGCGGCAGCGGAATACCGCCACAGCTATTACGACCCACAGCTCGGAATCCGCCAAAATCCAGACACCCACACAAGTCTGCCACACCAAAGGTCAGTGATAAACAGGCAATACCAAAACCTCCACTGTCACACCAACAGGAATACGCCCATACTATCATGACACACAAATCCACGCGGCGGTCTTTCAACCCCGGCATTCCATTGGCGGTACACACCGCCGCGCCCAAAATACACACACACTTACAAAACACTACCACATTGGACAAATCGAAATACACACACCTGATACACATACACACACCACTCCCACACACCCAAAACAATAAAAAAAGACACACCCACATCACCCACAAACCCCTACGACCACAATTGCGACAGAAGGCCAGAGAGAGAGACCACCATCAACAGACTAGCATCTACAGGCACTCAACACCATTACTCACACAACATCCACGCACCTCACACAACACACACAAACACATCCCCTCACACATCACAACACACACCACCTCACACATCACCCACACCACCCCATGGCACCCCAAAGACACCCCAGGTTTTCTGAGGAGGAGCTCAGGGTCATGGTGGAGGAAATCATCCGGGTAGAGCCACAGCTCTTCGGATCACAGGTGCAGCACACCTCCATAGCTAGGAAGATGGAGCTATGGCGCAGAATCGTCGACAGGGTCAACGCAGTGGGACAGCACCCAAGAACTAGGGATGACATCAGGAAGAGGTGGAACGACCTACGGGGGAAGGTACACTCCGTGGTCTCAAGACACCACATTGCAGTGCAGAGCACTGGCGGCAGACCCTCCTCCCCCACAACTAACAACATGGGAGGAGCAGGTCTTGGCTATACTGAATCCTGAGGGCCGTGCAGGAGTACCAGGTGGAATGGACTCTGGTAAGACAAATCTTTCACTACTTCGTCCCCCACCCTACCTGCATGATATCACATACCCCCACCCTCGCCCTAACCCCCATCACTCCAACTCCTCACATATGTCCCACTATCATAACCCACCCATCCCAACACCAAGCCCTGCATGCAACAACAAAGCATGGACACCCATCACCAATGCATGGCCACTACACATACCCACACAGACCCCAAACCAATTATCACACAAGGTCCTACACAGGAATGCAAGCACTGGGGTACAGGGTCACCCACCCATTGCAGCCCATGGCACACACAGATGCAATAATTATGCCTTTACACCCCTGCAGGACCCCTACCCAAAGTCACCGGACAGGAGGTTCCAGACATGGTCACTCCACCCACAGAAGAGGCCCACAGTGATGACAGTAGCTCTGTCCAACTGGATCTAGATGACCAGCCCAGCCCATCTGGGACCTCTGGACAGTCGGTTCCCCTCACACTGGCACAAGCCACAGCCGAGCCTCCCCCCTCTGGAAACACCAGAACAGCACCCACCCAGCGGGCCCATACCTCTGTCCCCAGGACATGTCAAGCAGCAGTGTGTCCACCACTACAGGGAACCCAGGCTAACCCACCACCCCAACAACAGCAGCGACCTGGGGGCAGTGGCAGTGGGAACACGGTTCAGGGGACAGAGGCCCAGGAACACAGGGGAACTGGGAGGGCTGCTGTGTGACAGGGGGAGGACAGGCCCAGGTAACCCACTCTCCACGAGGCCCTCTCCAACATCATGGGAGCCTACCACCATTCCCAGGAGACAATGGCAACGGTACTGGCCAAGTTTCAGGAGACCCAGCGGCTGCAGGAGGAATAGTATTTGGGGTTCAGGGAGGAACTCAGAGCCATCAGTTCCACCCTGGGCACCATTGTAGGGGTGCTGAAGGAACTCGTCAACACCAGTTGGGACACTGTGGCACAAGAAGGGGCCCCTGACACTAGCCTGGACGATGAACTGCCCACCACGTCCGCCGGCGCTAGTGGACAGGACGCCCCGCCACAGGACCACCACACCAGCACCCGACCCCCTGCAGAGGGAGAACCACCCCGCAAACGGTCCCTGAGATCCAGGACAAAGACAGAGAACAATGCCAAGACCCCTGCCAAGAAATGAGACCACCCTGATTGTCATCCTTTTGTCCCACTTTGTCACCCTGTCCATCCATCAACTGCCCCAGCTCCACTTCCTATGCCCCTTTGGACAATGCACCTGTGAGACTAATAGACTGGACTCTGCCATGGACATTCCTCCACCATCACCCCTGACCATTTTACAACCCCCTCCACTATTTAGCACTTAAATAAATACCCTAAATCACAAAACTATCTGGAGTCAGTCTGTACTTTAGAAAAATGTGTATTTGCAAAAACTGAGGAAAAATGCAATATCCATTGTATTGTCAACATACCTATGTCACACAGCTCTTGTCCATGAGGAAACAAAGCAGATGTCACACAGTGGGACCCACATCGGTGAAATCGAAAGGGAAAGTGACAACTCATGGTTCATACACTGGGTGAAAGTGAGACAGATGAGAGGTAGAACAAGTGTATCAGATGTAGCAGGCAGTGATGTCTTCTTACCTGTGTCTCACTGGAAGTATTGATGAATCACCGTGTTTCTGTTGTCGATGTCCTCTTCTTCTGCTTCCTCGTCTTCACTGTCCACAGGCTCCACAACTGCCACAAGACCTCCATCTCGACCATCGTCCTGCAGAAAAGGCACCTGTTGTCGCAAAGCCAAGTTGTGAAGCATACAGCAGGCCACGATGATCTGGCACACCTTCTTTGGTGAGTAGAATAGGGAACCACCTGTCATATGGAGGCACCTGAACCTGGCCTTCAGAAGGCCGAAGGTCCTCTCTATAACCCTCCTAGTTCGCCCATGGGCCTCATTGTAGCGTTCCTCTGCCCTTGTCCTGGGATTCCTCACTGGGGTCAGTAGCCATGACAGGTTGGGGTAGCCAGAGTCACCTGCAAATGTTGAGGGACAACAGTTAGACAGACACTAACCCTTAGGGACAACCCTAGACCCAGACAACTATTCACACTGTATTGGGTCCATGTCCTCACCTAATAGCCACACACGGTGCCTCTGGAGTTGCCCCATCACATGAGGGATGCTGCTATTCCTCAGAATGTAAGCGTCATGCACTGAGCCAGGAAACTTGGCGTTCACATGGGAGATGAACTGGTCGGCCAAACACACCATCTGCACATTCATTGAATGGTAACTCTTCCGGTTTCTGTACACCTGTTCACTCCTGCGGGGGTACCAAGGCCACATGTGTCCCATCAATGGCACCTATGATGTTGGGGATATGTCCCAGGGCATATAAGTCACCTTTCACTGTAGGCAAATCCTCCACCTGAGGGAACACGATGTAGCTGCGCATGTGTTTCAGCAGGGCAGACAACACTCTGGACAACACGTTGGAGAACATAGGGTGGGACATCCCTGATGCAATGGCCACTGTTGTTTGAAAAGACCCACTTGCCAGGAAATGGAGTACTGACAGCACCTGCACTAGAGGGGGGATTCCTGTGGGATGGCGGATAGCTGACATCAGGTTCGGCTCCAACTGGGCACACAGTTCCAGGATTGTGGCACGATCCAGTCTGTAGATGACAATTATATGTCGCTCTTCCATTGTCGACAGGTCCACCCGCGGTCTGTACACCGGGATGCCACCATCTTCTCACCTGCCCCAGCGGACGTGCCCTATGGACGAGAACAGCGAGCAGAGGGCCAGCCAACACTGAGGTACGAAAACGCAACTTAATTGCACACATTTTTCAATCCGCTATGTCCCTGTCGTAATGTGTGTGCAAGGCCTAGATATGTGTGACGCATGTAAAATTAATGCCATGTGGCACCCTGAAATGGCGGCTGCCTGACCTGTAAGGCGGGACAAGGGGATATGAGGTAACTGCGCGGGCTTTGTAAACCGTCGTGGTAGGCGGTCGAAGACCGTGGCGTAATCCTGCATTGGTTAGCATTGGACCCTATGGGTCCCAGGAGCCAATGACGATGTACGCCGGCGGTGACGGTACGCACCACCACGGACGTGACCGGCATTTTCTGTCTGTTCACTCACTTGATACCTGATCTTCGACAGGAGAGGACCTACACTGCAAGTGCTGCTGTGACCTCAGTCTGGAAGAGACAATGGCTCATGTGTCTGGGGAAAGGGCCCCTGCCTTCACCACAGAGGAGTTGGAGAAACTAGTGGATGGGGTCCTCCCCCAGTACACGCTACTCTACGGTCCTCCAGACAAACAGGTAAGTACACTGTGAGCATGCTGTATGGGGAATGCCTGTGTGGAGTGGTGTGGATGGAAGATAGGTGGGGGAGAATGAGGCGTGGATGAAACGACGATGAGTGCATGTGCGTCAGGGCAATGGTGGGAACGTGGGCCAGTGACTGTGACGGTACGAACGGTTATATCTCCTCCTTTTCCCCTGTACCATTCCTGTAGGTCATCGCCCACCAGAAGAAGGATATTTGGCGTGCCATCGCCAAGGAAGTCCGGACCCTGGGGGTCCACCACAGACGGAGCACCCACTGCCGTAAAAGATGGGAGGACATTCTCCGCTGGAGCAAGAAGACGGCGGAGGCCCAGCTGGGGATGGCCTCCCAACGTGGGAGGAGTGCCCGTTGCACCATGACCCTCCTGATGTTCCGGATCCTGGTGGTGGCGTATCCAGAGTTGGATGGGCGCTTGAGAGCATCACAGCAGCCACAAGGGGGTGAGTACACTCTCATTCAGCTGAATCTGCGTGCATTACGAGGTGTCTGGGTGGGGGAGGTGGGCTGTGGGTTCCCCTAGGCCAGGGCGAGTTTAGTAGGCAAGGTCCCTTCGTAAGGCAGGCCATGTGGCACCCCACCCCACCAGTGTTCAGAGGCAACTACACCTAGTGAGGCTCGTGTGACATCCATGTGTGCATCAATCGGGCATAGGTCTTGTACCCCATGTCCCTGTGAATAATTAGGGAACTCTAAGTGCACGGCGTAGTGCAGAGGTCTTCTGTGTCTGTAGTGTTCGCCAACGGTAGTGGTATTGCATGGACTCAACATGTCTTTCTTCTGTCTCCCCCCCCTTTTTGTTGGTCTCCCTGTTCTTGTGTGCAATAGCATCATCAGGTGGAGGACCAGTGGCACCGGAGCAGGAGGGAGCTGCATCCCAAATGGCCCTGGAGGGCGAGACAACGGAGTATGAAGCCACCAGTGGGATAGGGGGCGAGGGGAGCTCCACTCGGGAACAGTAGCTGAGACCAGCGACAGCGACTCCTCCTCTGATGTGAGCTCCCTTGCGGTGGCGGGCCCCTCTGTGCCCCCCGCATCTACAGGTACAGCTGCCACCCCCCCTACCAGCACCACCCTCCCAGCAGCCCCTCAGCGTGTGCCCCGTGGCTGCTTCTTCGCCCCAGGCACCTCAGCCCCTGCCCCAGTCAGCCCTGCTGCCCTCAGTGAGGAGGCCATTGACCTCCTCAGATCCCTCACTGTTGGGCACTCTACCATTCTGAATGCCATCCAGGGTGTAGAGAGGCAGTTGCAACAGACCAATGCATACCTGGAGGGCATTCATTCTGGTCAGGCAGCCCAACAGCGAGCTTTTCAGGCTCTGGCCTCAGCACTGATGGCAGCCATTGTCCCTGTGTCCAGCCTCCCCCCTCCAACTTCCTCCACCCAGACCCAAAACCCTGTACCTCAGCCTATCCCAAGCACACCATCAGACCAGCATGCACACACCTCAACACACAAGGGAAGCTCTGGCAAACATAAGCACCACACATCCAACAGGCACTCACACAAGCATCATACCCATGCAGACATACCAACAGCCACTGCCTCCACTGTGTCCCCCTCCTCCACGTCCTCCTCCTCTCTCCCTGTCTCGTCTCCACTCACACCTGCATGCACTACATCCTCAGCCACTGCCTTCATCACCAGCACGCCCATCACCACACCCCGCTCACATGCACTCACCACCCCCACTACCATTCACACATCCCCTGTGTCCTCTCCCTATGTGTGTCTGTGAGCCCACCTCCCAAGGTACACAAACGCAGCCACACACCCACCCAACAGCCATCCACCTCACGACAGCCTCCAGCCCATTCACCTTCACCCAAAGTCAGCAAACGTACACCTCCTACAACCACTACCTCTTCCTCCACTCCCAAACCCCCTCCATCTACCCGTCCCAGTGTGTCTAAAAAACTTTTCCTGTCAAACCTTGACCTCTTCCCCTCACCTCCCCCACCCCTTCAGTCCCCTAGGGCACGCCTTTCCAGGTCCCAACCCAGCACCTCAGCCACCACATCAGCGGTAACAGTGGTGCCAGCAGTAACCGGCTTCTGGAGTGCACCAAGCTGCAGGGCAGCCAGTGTGCCAAGGAGCCAGACCACGGACAGTCCCCCACCTCAGAAGCATAAGAAGTTGGCCACTGCCCTGAGGGAGAAGGGTAAAACACCTGCCACCAAGGGCCCTCCCAGTACTACAGATGGGAGTGGGAAGAAAGCTGCGCCACCATACAAGGTGGGGACCGGGTAAAGAAAGAAAGGCAAGTCGCCGCCAACCTGCACGGTGGACAAGACCGCTCCCAGCACCGCTGCCCAGGACACCGCCGCCAGCAGCACCGCTGCCCAGGACACCGCCGCCAGCAGCACCGCTGCCAAGGACACCGCCGCCAGCACCACCGCTGCCAAGGACACTGCCGCCAGCAGCACCGCTGCCAAGGACACTGCCGCCAGCAGCACCGCTGCCCAGGACACTGCCGCCAACAGCACCGCTGCCCAGGACACTGCCGCCAACAGCACCGCTGCCCAGGACACCGCCGCCAGCAGCACGCTCACTGAGCCACCCACCAGCACCGCATGCCCATGAGCGCCGCAAGCACCGCCGCTACTGAGGCCGCCACAAGCAGGATGAAGCACTCTGGGCACAAAGCCCCCTCCAGAACCAGTGGAGATTCACATCCACTACCTCTGTCCTTGACAGGATGAAGCACTCTGGGCACAAAGCCCCCTCCAGAACCAGTGGAGAAAGACATCCACTTCCTCTGTCCTTGGCAGGATGAAGCACTCTGGGCACAAAAGCCCCTCCAGAACCAGTGGAGATTCACATCCATTACCTCTGTTCTTGGCAGGATGAAGCACTCTGGGCACAAAGCCCCCTCCAGAACCAGTGGTGAAAGACATCCACTTCCTCTATCCTTGGCAGGATGAAGCACTCTGGGCACAAAGCCCCCTCTAGAACCAGTGGAGATTCACATCCACTACCTCTGTCCTTGCCAGGATGAAGCACTCTGGGCACAAAGCCCCCTCCAGAACCAGTGGAGAAAGACATCCACTTCCTCTGTCCTTGGCAGGATGAAGCACTCTGGGCACAAAGCCCCCTCCAAAACAAGTGGAGATTCACATCCACTACCTCTGTCCTTGGCAGGATGAAGCACTCTGGGCACAAAGCCCTCTGCAGAACCAGTGGAGACTGTTATCCACTTGAGAGACTGTGGCTTTGCACTCCCCAGGATACAGCAGTGGGCATGGAGCTCCCTCGTGGATCTGGTGTCGTGCACTCATCCGGCTGAGGTGCCCCCCCTTCCATTCCCCTGAGGTGCCTGTTGTATTTCTATCTGATGCCCCTGCAGTTTTCTCTCTGTTTTGATCGGGTATTGAGTGTGGGCCTCACCCATGCATTTTGGGCCCAGTGGTCCACGGACTTAAATGGTGCAATACCTGGTCTTGTATTCTTGGTGTATATATTGATTTATAGTGTATATATATTTTCGAGTACTGGATTTTAATTGATTACAATGGTTACAATAATTTCCTTTTGTCTTTGCATTCTTCCGGGGGGTTGGGCGGTGTAACTGTAATGTTGTGGTGGGTGAGGGTGGGGGTGTTGCGTGTGTGTGTCAATTTCTTTTCCCTCCCCCCTCCCCTGTGTCGTAGTTGCAGTACTCTCTGTGGTCTTCGCCGCCGGCATTCGTGCTCCTGGTAGAGGAGCAGGAAGACAAAGGCAGGGAGAATATGGAGTTCCGGCTCCATGGCGTCCTTGTTCCTCGTGGGGTGTGTAGAGGTGAGCGTTTTCCCTTCCAAGTCCTGTTTCCGCCTTGTTTTTGTTCACGGTCAATCCGCCCCAGAAAAGGAGGCGGATTGGCCTGTTGTAATACAGTGGGCGATACTTTGTCCTCCGCCTGTCTGTTGGCGGTTACCGCCGCTGTGTTTGTTTCTACCGCCATGGCGGTCGGAGTGTTAAAGTGGCTGTCTTTGTTGGCGGTTTCCGCCATGGTCGTGATTCCATTTTTTTTCCCGCCAGCCTGTTGGCGGTTTTACCGCCACTTTAACACCGACCGCCAGGGTTGTAATGGCCACCTGTGACCCACTACTTGGATTATTTTTTTCTTGGTGGGAGCAATGAAGTCTTTGGAGTGCATGGAAAAGTTGTTAAGGTTTCAGGATTTAACGTAGGACAGTGGGGTGCCTATAGCCCCCGAGACGAAATGTTGACCAGTGGTGGTTTTGACTTTTGTCTAGGTGTTGAGCTGGATTCAGTGAGAATGGAAGTCCGGCTTCCTGAGGAGAAGTGAATGGTCCTGTTGAGACGCTTGAGTGAGATGTTAGCAAAAGACAAAGCAAAGGTGAAAAAGATCCAGGTCTTACTAGGGTATCCTAACTTTGCCTGCAGAGCTGTTAAGACAGGGCAAACTTTATGTCACAGGCTAGGGTTGGCTTTGTCAGGAGCTTCTCTCTCCCTTCACTCCTCCATTTAACCTGATTCTGTGATGTAAAATTTGAGAGTGTGGCAACCCTTTTTGCAGGGTTTCAATGGTATTCCCATGGAAGGGATGGGAGAAGAGACAGAGTGGTCTTTGGAGTTGTTTTCAGACGCAGCTGGTAGTGCAGGTTTTGGAATCTATTGGCAGGGGCACTGGTGTGTGGAAGAATGGCCTGAACAATGGAAGAATGGTGGTCGTAGCACTGTGTTCTTGGAATTCTTTCCATGGGTAGTGGTGGTTTGTTTGTGGGGACGCAAGCTATTAAAAAACAAAAAAGTGCTGTTTTGTGTGGACTGTTTGGAAGTGGCCCAGATCATTAATAGACAGCAGGGGTGTTCAGTCTGCTGAGAATTTTTGTGTTGCAGTGTTTGCAACTGAACATAGTTTTTAGGGCACATCACAGGAGCAGACAACAGTATTACCAATGCTCTTTCTCATACTCAGTGGCTGAAATTCTGTGGGCTTGCTTCTAGGGCCAATGCGGAGACGATACCAATGCCATGGTACCTGTGGACAGTCAGAGAGAAAGGTTGATACAGCTGCACAAGAGATCCTTGTTCGAGTCGATATGGAGCGTATACAGTCATGCCTGGAATGAGTCCAGAGAGATGGGCAGTAGAAGGGTGCTGCAGAAATGTTGGTAAGAGTTAACATTACTGGCTCCATATTTTTAATGGAAGATGCAACATACCAGATTCACAACATTTTTCTGTCATTAGGCGTGGATTATTCCTTAATTTGGTCCTGATTCTGCCCTTCATTTGTGAGTTGCCAAGTTGCCAGTATAGCAGAGGAGACATTTCCAATACATCAGGATGAGGATGGCCAGTGTATGTTCAGTTTTGCCCCTAAGTAACTGTTTTAACCCACGGTGATTCTTACTTACATGTTGACCCCCTTAAGTAAAAACCTGATCCACAGTGGCTCTGCTCTCCTTGACAGGTTAACCCTGTATCTCTTCCCTCCTCTCCCGTGAGAAGTTACATTATGTTTGCACTCCACCTATCACTCTGCCCCTATTTCCCATCATCTCTGCTTCCTTGCCAGTACCTCCTCACCTGCCTGTGCCTCTTTCTCACCACCTTTCCATGGAGCAATGTGGTTTCTGCAAATGTAGCCCCCGAAGTTTGGACACACCTTCACGACCCACATTGAAAATGTCCCTGCCCCTCGCATGCTAGTAGTTTTCTTCCTTAACGTAGGAGCCTTTTTGGGCCTCTTATGTCAGTTTACCATGTTTTACGTGATGGATGTCAGAGAGGTATTGCTGTTGGAAAGAATCATGGGCTGATTGGGCATCCAACTTGTTATAATTTCTAGTGGCATCACATTCGTAGTGGGTGTTTTGAATGGAAGCGAAGGCAGTGGCACAGCCTTCACCCTCACCATCCTGTAAATGAGAGGAGGATAAATGAGGAGGGTGGACAGGCCATTCAACTTTTGGGGGCAGATATCCCATTACCTCGCTCCTCTAATGCAGGCTCGAGGTGCTAAAATTCCAAGAGTAGTTTACTCCTGCTCATAAAAAAATACATTGTGAATCATATCGTTTTGCTGATATGAGGGCTCTGCCTGTGGACCAACCAGTGTATCGACAGCAACTCTTCTTTGACCCTTATCATATACAATAATGTCTTGTATCACATAAGGTCTTTACTTATATTAGTCCTATCAAATTGTTGTGACATCTTCCAAAAACAGACACCGCATAGGAAGATACAAGCATTTTGGGCAGGAAAATCATTGATAGCATTGTTGGAAACACCCCTTTTTAAGGCCCTCATTACAAGTTAAGGGGTGAATTCCAATCCCTTTGCAAACAAAGGTTTGCTCAAAGTTCGGAATTACGTGTATCAGCTAATAATGACCTCGTATTTATACCCTGATAGATTCCGGCAGGTTAGACCTGCTAATCGAGATAAAGACCTGTACAAAGGGCAACATATGCAGCTTTAGGTAGGCTATGTAGTGATCTTGCATGTTATGCCTCCTTTTAAAGATGAAAACTCGGAATAAGTGGTATTTTCCTCATATGGTAATTACATCAACCTGGGGTACATATACCACGTGGGAAATACTTCATCCAATTCCGCCAAACATGTAATGAAGGTCTAAGTGACCTGATTATGCTTCAATCAATTTCCTGAATATCTCGCCTTCTAATACTTCACTGCAGATGAAAATACGTTTTCTGGCAATTATGATTTTCAGCCAATCCCATTTCTCACACATAATGGGCTCCGTTGGTATTTTAGCTCACTGCTCTTCTTCCTGTAGGTGCATCCACAAAACGATGGGAAGAACATCGCTGGGCTGAGCATAGCTGGGCGTGGAGCAGATTGTTAGTTTAGAAACTGAGCCTCTTCTAAGGACCCCGAACTCTTGGAATTGCATATGCTTATCACAAATTCCAGTTAGAAAGTGTAACTAAAACGGGAATAAAAAGAGAATATTAATGGTATGAAGTATAAGGGGATTTATGTCGTAAACCTCTATTGGATTTTTTGGGGGAGATATTTAAGGCGACCTTAAAAGCAAGTGTGGCTTGGTTGGGGTTGTGGGTGTTTGCTAACCCCCAGGAAAGTGGCCGACCAAGAGGCTGTGACCTTTATTTGCAGTCACAGCTGAGATTTACAGTTTATTTATTACAGATTTTATAAAGAGGCTTTGTTTGTGTGAGGTTTGTCATCTGGGAGTGTCTTTTATACGTTACCTTGGGGGAGAAAGGCCGCCTCAGCGCGTGCCCAACCGTCTACCCTCACCTATCACTCTTGCTTGTTGAAAGCAGCTGGCGAACATTCTGTGGTGCGGTGCGCTTGAAGATGGTTCGGTGGCGCTTAGTGGCGTCGCAAGAAAATGACTCACCGTCCTCCACAGGTAAATAATTCAGGTGCACTAAGCCCTCACACCAAGGGCCTCGGCGTCGATGTCCCTGCCTATGCCAGCTCTCTAGTAAGAAATACTGTAGTTGGGATTCGCTAAGCGCATATTACCTCGCTACTGTAGAGACAAAGTTTTTGATGTCGAGAAAAGACCTACCAGTCCATTTAAATAACAAAATGCTTCAAAACGTATGATCGCGTCAAAGGCAGGAACCTTTCTTGCTAGCATTTTAGATTTCTTTTTAATTTGTTAACATTGTTCTTGTATTACCACGCGTTTCATGCCAGGTTTAACGATGTTATTAATTGTAGTGACAAAGCTCACTACAATTGCTAGTGAGTGTATATGTTTGTCCACCATGCATTTGTACGCAGTGAGTGATGTCGAAGTAAAAGAACAAGCACTGGCAAAGCCAATAGATCAAGTCTACACAGTGCTTAAGTGCCGGTTCCCAAAGTTTTGTTTCGAGCTAAACGCTAACGAGGGTTGGAGTGCCGAATACCAAGGCTGCATAGGCTTGAATTCATCACATGCCTCTTTAGTCCACCGCCAAGCATTCCTTCGCTCTTTGTCCAATGTTTTCGATTTTCTTTTCATTCTTGCTGTCTCCCTTTATCATTGTTTTTCCGTCTTTTCTTTGTCCCTTGTAGGTTGTTCTCTTTCTTGCTGTCGGTGAAATCTGATGAGGAAAAGTACGTTCGAGACCCCAAATATTTAACCATGTTGTACAGCAACGTGGATGCCATGCAGCATGGCTTGAAAAAAATTAATTGTCAAAGCCAATAGGTCTTGCCTACGAGAGCTATTGGCTTTGTCAATGTTTTTATCCATTTTGTACAGTAGCGCAGCAGTTGTGCAGCATGGTTGAAGATTAAAAAAAGCAATATGACACAGCCAGCGCTGGCTGCATTATAGCATTTTTTTACTTCAGCCTCAGTTAAAAGTATTGACAAAGCCAATAGCTCTCATAGACAAGACTGATCGCCTTGCCAATGTTTTTAGGGTCGAGCCTGCGTATCGCAGCGAGACGCTTTAGGTATTAAAAAAGGGCTCGGAGCCCTGTCGACGTCACGTCAGTGTTTTTCATTGGTTCCTGGGCTTGCCTATTAAAATCTGCTTGCTTTCATTAGTCGAAGGCATGCATACGTCATGCTTTTTCCGGTGGCTAGCCCTCCTCGAGCGCATCAACCAAGTACAGAATACATGCGAGGCTCGCTGTTTTCTGTCCGGCTCGTGGACTACTTTTTTTCTCTATTTTCCTAGCATGATTTCGCTTGGCAGAAGTGGAGCGCTTTACCCAGTTAATTGCACTTTTTCGGGTTACGTACATAAAAGCACTTTTGCCGATAGGTCAAAAGTCGGGTTAGGAGTTTACAACGCGATCAGCTCTAACATGAGCAAACGCGAGACCCTTTGCATTGCAAATGCTTGTTTAAGCCATGCTGCTGTTGTGCAACATGATTAAACAATGAGAAAGCTAATAGTGCTTGTTTCATAGGCGAGACCTATTGGTTTTGCTAATGCTTGTCATACTATGTGTTGCTGTTCTTGTTACGCCACATTGTCACTTTCCATCACGGATAGACTCACATTTCTTTATTGATTGTAAAAAAGGACATGTTGTCTCCAGGTCCCTCTGTTTTTCTGTCCGAGTTTCTGTGAGCAGGTCACGTTTGCATGCTTTCCATCGACAGTGCATCTTGTCGTACCACTATGCTGTTCTTTGCAGAACTGGGTACCTGATTACAGG
Source organism: Pleurodeles waltl (assembly GCF_031143425.1). NCBI lineage: Eukaryota > Metazoa > Chordata > Amphibia > Caudata > Salamandridae > Pleurodeles > Pleurodeles waltl. Next base: position 227,586,316 of record NC_090451.1, read on the forward strand.
GCTTGCTCATGTATTAAAGTTGGCAATATCCCTTTCCACAAGATTCATTTTTAAAATTGTATAGGACTGCAATTTCTGGGAGCAGCACATGCTGGCTCAGATCCATAGGATGGTTTACTTTTTGACTTTTTCATAAGTACTCTACCTCATAGCATTGCGCTGTTGCATGCTGTACATGGTTCAGAGGCTGACATGGGTGGCGTGCGGACGTGAGCTGGTACAAATGTTATATGGAACCCTAAATGTTATCTTTTTGCGAGACATCTGGTCTTTTGAATAACAAATCTGCCTTAGCGGTGACATGTCTGTCAACCACATTTTTGGCTGCATCATCGTATTGTGCTGTTGCGCGATATTTGGTCAGCATTTTAATTCCGTGTATACAATGCTATGTTTTGATCGAGTATCCATCAACCACGATGATGTGGCAAGCACCAACACTTGACAGGAGTCAGAGCGATGGGGCAAGTAACAATCCTATGGGAGGGAGGAACAGTACAAGGATCAACGGGTGGGTGGCAGAAATGATGGTAAGCTACAATACAATGCAGTAGGGGGACAGTGCAAGCAGGAATGAGGAGCGGGACGGGGAGGAGAGGAGGCAGTCTGCATAAATATGCACTTGTATGGAGTTCTGCAACTAAAATAAAAAAGTAGCTCTGAAAGCATGAGCAGTGGATGTAGACTGGGCAAGTAAGTAGTACTTGGACCATGCTTCAGGGGAGGTATAAACACACGAAGAGGAGGTGAAGCTTGCCCACGCTGACCAGAGAGAAGCAGGTAGTGAGAGTGAGGAGGAAGCAAACCACTGGAAAGCAATGGGCGGGCTCTAAACCCTCTGTAAGTAACAACATATCTTACAAGTGACCACACATGCGCTGCCTCAGGCAAGACCTAACAAGAGCAATCATCTCTTAAGTGGCATTGCAGTGGCACTGTATCACTGTAGGCACATAATACCATAAGGTTGTTGGAATGACACCTTGCTGACATCACCACACTTGTTCCCTTTTCTCTGGCCTTCTTCATTTCATACCTCGCATCAATCTATATTTCTTTGTTTTTCATAAATAGCACCATACATTTTCTAAAACAAAAAATTTCATCAATTATTCCCTTGCTTTTGCACCATATTTAAAATCCCCCTTCTTATTTGTGTCCCATCATACTTAATATTGCCCTCTCGCAGCCCTCCATTTTCTCCATTTGTCCTCTTGTCTGTGGTCTGAGCCCATGTTTGCCCAGTGCTGCCCACCCAGCCTCACAAAGTTTCATGAAGAGTAACCATGTAACAAGCCAGTAATAATATAATCCCATTCTGTCCTAAGGAATTTAGATTTCGGCTGATAGATATCTGTCGATGTTGTGACGGAGTAACCAGTCCGCTGAGTTCTGGTCAATCCCAATCAACCACTGCATTACACTTCTGAAACCCCAACAGGAATTCAGTGGAGGAGCTTAAAGACTCACGGTGTTAGGCAGGGGCCAATCGCAGGGTCCAGCCCAGGTCCAGTTGCCACTGGTCAGCTGGGTACGCACAGCAGGTCAGTCAGCTGAAGGTCGTAGCCCACTTCTTGGCCCTGAGTATAATCCTTCTGGGCTCCTCTCAGATCATAAACAGCAGGTCTAGTCCTATTCTGATTTTCTGCCGGTCTAGAAAGTGTTCTAAAGGGGGTGTCTGTTGGTGTTATGTTTATACCTGGCACTAGCTAGTGGGTGGGAACAATTCCTTGGTGCGCCTTAGCCAATGGGGTAAATGTTCAGAGGGCCAACCCTTCCTTACGTGCAGAATTTTCTTTTTTTCTATATATAAATCTGTTTATTTGAATTTTCATAGTGCAAATACAATGGGCAGACGTAGCATCATACAACGATTGGTACAATAGAATTGAAAATAACATGGCAATTTGAGATCACTACTAAAGGACGGGTGCAAAGGGAGGGACAGCATACATTTATGGCAAACAATAAAGATACAGGAAAAAGAAAATATAGCTAGACCATGCCATTTAAAGGTGTGAGTGTTCCCGTCAGTGGCTCCATATTTTAGAATGTTTTCTCATGGCGCTGCAAGCTTTGTATGCCAGCAACTCGGCCTTTGCACAAAAATTAATGACATTAGTCCTTTTGCTTCCTGGGGGAGCCTCTGCGTTGCACCAATGCATACTAGGTCTCTCTTAGCCACTAATAGTTCCATACAAAAAGGAATATGGGCCTGATTCTAACTTTGGAGGACGGTGTTAAACCGTCCCAAAAGTGGCGGATATACCACCTACCGTATTACGAGTCCATTATATCCTATGGAACTCGTAATACGGTAGGTGGTATATCCGCCACTTTTGGGACGGTTTTACACCGTCCTCCAAAGTTAGAATCAGGCCCTATATGTTATATGGACCTCCCCATTCTAAGAGCAGTCTTCATAAAATCATCATAGAGTTTGGAGGCACAATTCGACCTTTTTTATATTGGTGAGTACTGAGAATTTTTTGTAGCAGTATTTGGCTGAGAGGGGACACGTCTAAATCAAAACGATCACCCTCCCAGAAATTACATCTTGTGCAGTCAGGGTGTCAAACTATTCCATAAGCCAGAATTGTGTTGGTGCGTAGTAATACCTATGATGGTTTTTTTTTTAATTGGATGAGATGCAGATCTGAAGATATTGCATTGGACTGGGGGCATTATGGCTTTAGTCCACTCGGCGTTCAGCAACTAACCCTCCACCTATCACTCAGTGGGGGGCATTAGCAACTAGTGCTTTGTAGAGTCTGAGATGACGTTTTTTCTTATTAGCTCAATCATTAATTTTACCCTAAGTGAGTGGAAGTATTAGGTGTCTGACAATGTATCTCTGTGATACGAGATAACATATCCTAGTTGGAGATAGTGAGAAAATGCATTTGTGTGACCACTCATCACCCAGGGAAGATATACCAATGATTTCCCACAGCACAAACCCAAGGAATCTTGCCACCACTGACTATATTTTCGACTGTTTTCTCACGGCGCTGTGCCATGAGCTTTGCCATAAGGGAGGTAATGCAGTGGGAACACCATGCACTTAATAAATGTCAGTACCTCATGGCAGCACACTACAGGCAAATTGGAGAATTAAGGGAGGGTGTGAAGGACCTATCTACTATGAAGAATATGCATTAATCCATGCTCTCAGTACTGGAAAGTTCTAGTTTGTTCAGTGGGTCATTTTGGTCTCCAAATAACCAGCTGTCGATAGAGATCATTTGTGAGTCCCAGAAATAACTGCCTACCCTAACCCCCAATTATATGGAAACTGGCAATACATCACAAGCGAGACCCGTGAGGTTTAGCCCACCCACAGAAAATTTTAATTTTTGGAATGTAGCTCTGCAAAAAAGGTAGAGGGGAGTAAATAAGTTTAATTTTGAAGAATATTTAGCAATTAAGGCAGGGATATCATTCTGAGGAGTGCCCCACGCCCAATCGGGGAGAGAAGAAGGGAGGTCCAGGACCCACGTTTGCTCCTCAGGGCTGTAAGGAGTTAGGCAGTGTTAAGTTCCCTGGCAGTGCTCTGAGTCATCGCAACCTCCATTCTGAAATAGCAAAAGTGGTCATAGACACTTGTAGTTCCATGGTGGCTAGCCAGGAAGAGATATCTCCACTAACATGGACATAGGTATATTTCCCCCTGTTCACTCTTAAACAAGATGCAACTCTAAAGACCCTAAGAATGTCAGTGAGTATAGATGTAGAAGCATCAGAATGTTGGATATAAAGAAACATGTCGGTGGCTAACAGTGAAATTCGATCTTCATGCTCATTGCCCAGGTAAACCCCACACCTGTGCATCTCTGTGGATCCACTCTGCTAGAGGTTCCACTATGAGAGTAAATAATAAGGCGGGAGGAGGTAACTACAGGGTGCTCTCGCTACAGAGGAAGATAGAGAAAGTGCAATGTTGACTCACTTGTGCCCACAGGGATGCATAAAGAGCCTCCACGAAACAGCAGAAGCATGTTAATTAGTTCATTTTGGAGAGTGTCTGTAGGATAAACAGTGAGTGCACTGTATCACAGGCATTCTCTATATGAAGCAGAAGTAGGGCTTTGGGGCCACTCTTTTTGTGTCTTGGGATAGTATGACATGGATGTTCTGTAGACAATTACCTGTTCCTCTGCTTGGCATAAAACCGTTTCGGTCTTCATGCACTACTGAGTGCAATATGCCATGCAGTCTAGGGGCCAAAACTTGGGCAAGAATTTTGTGTTCAATGTTCATCAGGGAGTTTGGGTGATATGAAGCACACAGCTCCGTAGACTTTTGTGGCTTTGCAATAACTGAAATGGTGGGCCTTCGCTGGTTATGGAGGATTCTTCCCTTCTCAAACATTGCTTTTAAATGAAGGATGAGCAGTGAGGCATATCTCTTAAGGTAGTCGACAGGGATGTCATTTGGACCAGGGACTTCTCAGTAGGCATCTTCAGGGATGTGGAGATCTAGGCCTTCCCTGTCCTCCTGCAAAAGTGTTCAGACAGGGAGGCCCCTCAGGGTGGGATTTCCAATTTCTGCATTGGGGATGGGGTACACAACACTATTATGTTTTCTAGTATGAGGCAAAGACCTCTGTAATGTCTGTGCATATTGTTTTTGTTTGCCCAGTTGTGTTTAGTATTGAAGTGACAAGTCTAAAAATGTATTCTGTATTGGCAAGCCAGCATACTGAGTTTATGGCCTCCTCATCAGTTTTATATACCCTGCTCTGGGAATACAACCAGCCTTCCTACGCAGCACTTATAACATTTTCAAGATGGTAAAAGTCTTCAGCAATACTAAAGTTTGGGCTTTAGGACTGTGGGTGTGTATGGTAAATGTACTTTAGTAATCCTGGTATCCTTCCACATCTAACACTAAAATACAGTTTGAGGCTTCCACTGCACACACAACAAACGGAGACTGAAGTCTAGTAGATCAAAAGCAGACTGATTCAACAAACAGACAGCAGAACCACAAGAATTGTATTGTCTTGTCGTCCTGTTCTCTCCCCTTTTAGGTGTGCCCCAAGGGTTATATGTACCCCAGAGACAGGCATCTGGTAGGGACATAAGCAGAATCCTTTAGCAACCAGACACTCAATCTATAAGAATTGACTTGACATCCTGTTCCTCCCCCTTACAAATGTGCCTCAAGTGTTATGTGTGAACTCAGCAAACCTGTTAAGCAGGATTTGACACAAAATAAAGATTTTACACTTTACTGTCAAAACTGATGCCCAGAGCCCCCTCCCTTAATAATCTGTGGAGTTCAGAGGAGTCATATCTGCCCATTCAGGTCTGGCTGTTATTAATTTTTGGGAGACATTTCACACCTGTTTACACATATTCAAGGCTAATTGCTGGCTGAGCTGGTCGATACTGGGGACCCAATACAAATTAGCCATCCAGGAACTTAAGACGGGAAAAGTAACTTTGTAGAAGTTACATTTCCTTCATATTTATTGAAAATCTGACTTCCACATTGAATTGGATTTTAATAACTATTAACCATAATTGTTTAATTATTTATTAGCTGTTCCTATTCCCAAGATACATTATTAGTATTTACTATTGCTTCCCAGTGTTTCTCTGTAGCCATTCTGCCGTCCCACGGTGAAAATATCTGCTTGGCACTAATCACTGTACCAACATATTAACGTTACTTTTCTACATGTCCTGCCTTTCAGATACCATGGAACCTGCCTTCACAGATCGAATTGCGGTTTTTGCTCAGCTACAATCAGGCAAGCCTGGTAGCCCTGAAGCTGTGTGTGCACAGCCACTGTAGTGGATGGCATAGTAGGTTCTGCAGTCTACAGTTGGTTTACAGTACAATTCATGCTTTTACCACACATGCCTTTACCACAATGCTTTTACCACGCAATGCCTTTACAACAAGATGCCTTTACCATGCTTACCTTTAAAATGAATATGTCTTTACCACGCGTGCCTTGACAGCGAAAAGTAAGTATACTGTACATAAGGTAAGTTAAACCCACACTTACAAACATATATATATATATATATGTGTGTATATGCATTTATATATACTTTTACCACCCTATGCCCTTACCCACCCCATAATCTTTAAAACACCTATACCACCCAATACCCCTACCCACCACTAAACACTAAAAACACCCTTACCACCCTGTGCCCTTTCTCACCTCTAAACCCTGAAAACCCCAATACCGCACACTACCCATATGACCCCTAAACCCTAAAAAACACCCTAACCACCCAGTAGCACTACCCACCCCTAAACCCTAAAAGTACCCTTGTCATCCTATGCCCCATCCACCCCAAACCCTAAAAACACCCTTATCACCCACCTGAGGTGAATTGAAATATCCTTATTATGTGTGCTGGTGGGACTTTGTCCTGTATAATACATGTTCACACCATCACCTTCCCTTGGTGCATAGCTCTTTCATATGAAAGAAGGAGCATGTTTGCAAACATGAAGAATGAAAATAAAACTTCTAGTGCAAAATTAAACACATCAAAAACCTGTTAGATACTTGTTGGGAATAGATATTAAAAAGAGGTCAAGTCAGTTTTTTCTTTTTTTTTAAACTAAAAGCTGCAGTAGCTCAGAACGTGTAGAAACACGCAGAAAGATTCTAGCTTTTCTCTATCTAAGGAGTGCAAAAATAAACATATTCCCTCTGCTTGTCATTGTAAGCTATTAAAATGGAGCAGAAGAAAGAAAAGCAGCGTCCCGCTTGTTGCCTTAAATAGCTGCTTTAATTATGCTGCATGACCTCACCTGCCTTACACCATTGTGATGTCCGAACTAAACTGTAATAACCTTATAGCAGTGAAGTTGTGACGTATTTTCTTTATAATCGACAACTTGGTGTATTGCTGATTATTTTACAGTGCAAGGTAAGAGAGAGAGAGATAGAGAGAGAGGGAGAGAGAGAGTGTGTGTGTGCGCGCATGTGCGCGCATATATAGCCCAGAAACGGAAGTCACAAATTTCTGGGCTATACATGCGCGCACGTGCGCACACACATACAAACACACACACTCTCTCCCTCTCTCTCTCTCTATCTCTCTCACCTTGCACTGTAAAAGCATGATGCATGGCAAAGGCATATTAGTGGTAAAGGCTTTGCGTGGTAAAACTATTGTAAAGGCTGTTTCTGGCAGTCCACTAGGGGTATTTATCTTTCATGTCCTGGATACAGTTTGTACCTTATACTATAAGCAAGGTAAGTATGGCAATTAGGAATATGGCAGTTCAGCCATGTTAAAGGGGTGGATGGAGAGGCACTTGACTACTGGTTATCAGGGATAAAGTGCACAGAGTTCTAAAGTAAGCAAAAATATAGAGTCCAGCAAAAGGAGAAAAATCTGGAGTGAACGCGCAAAAAAGGTGGATTACCTACAGGAACTCTAAGGAGAGAGAAGGTAATAGACAGCTGGACTACTGTTTACACCATCCCTGGCTACTAGCACAATTCTTAAAGAAGACCCTCTCCCAGATAGATAGATTCCTGTTTGCAAATCAGTTACTACTCCTACAGGGCGGGTTAACTGATCAGTGATTTATGATAATAGTTGTGGTCACGAAGCATTGATAAATCATTTTGCCAGTCCCAAACAAGAGGGGTATACCTTTTTCACCCCATCCCATTTGCAAAGGTCTGTAAATTTCCCCATAAAAGGGATTTGATGCATTTAAAAAAATGTGTTTTGTACTTGCAAACACTGTTCTTGCAAATCATAACCTTTGCAATTGCAAAATAGCTTTGTACATGAACTCTGTTATTCATAAGTACATGTACATGCATGCATTTTCTCGGTTTTAAAATTATACTTATCTCTGACTGTAAAATGGCATCCGTGCATGTGCTCGCAACGGGTTTGTCAAAAGCAAACCCTTCTGAGCCCTTCTGCACCCTGTTAGCAGAAACACTGACGGTTTCATTGCTGACCTTGAATCGAATGCTACGCTGTGGCTGTCTGCGCCGTTATCTCATGATAATTGCGCTCATGGGAAAATAAGTGGCATTAATAGAGTTTATTCTTGTCCCTCTGTAATGAAATTTACAATTTTAATTTCTTCAGTATTGGATCTTTCATAGATTCACATGCTTGAATCGTCCCTGTCGTTGAGGTGGGAGCCTGACGGTAACTTTAAATACAAATAGCAGTAAGTATATCACACTAGGCCCCAATGGCCCAAATAGGCACGGTTATAGCCAATCCATGTTCTTTTATAAAAAAAGAACCAAACTTGAACTACAACCAGTCTAGCGCCAGCACCATCTAGAACATTCCCCACAGAGGCTGATTCCATCAGATTTTCTAGTACGATTGTGTAGTAGATAGTTTTATGATTAAGGGGAGCCTCTGAGGGGAGGAGGGTTGGTTCGCATGTGAATCTATGAAAGATACCAATACTGGAAAACTATAGTTACAGGTAAGTAACCAATTTTCTTCTCCTGTATTGGATCTTTCATAGATTCACATGCCCAAATTAGAGTAGCGAGCAGTAATATTGTTTAACTAATCCTAACAACCATAATAATAGGAATGATGTTATATTCAGTTAATATTAGAAAGCAATATAGGTATGCATCGAGCATTATAACAACAATAATAATGAAAATAACAATAATAACATCAGACAAGTATAGATTACATACCTTTCAGGTGGAAGGTGGGATAATTAGAGAGGCTCACCTTAATGGAAAAGATGTCTCAGCACTGCTTACCCAACCGCTGTGTCCATCTTTTTTGTCTCATCGAGGCACTAGTGCTTTGTAAAAGTATGCTGGCTGGATCATGTTGCTGCCCTGCAAATGTGTTGCACGTGTACTCCAGCAAAGAGAGCTGCCGATGTGGCCTGGTAGAGCGGGCTTTTACTTTACTTTGAAGTGACTTTCCTGCTTGTGCATGACAAAATTGTATCACTAGACCAATCCACCTAGCAATGGTTTAGATATGGCAGAGCCCTTTCTGGCATCTCCGAAAGCTACAAATAGTTGGTCCGATTTCCGAATGCTATGTGTTCTTTGAAGGCAGAACTTTAAACATCTTCTTACATCCAGCAAATGCAGTGCTTTCCCCGCAACCGTTTGTGGGTTAGGAAAAAACATTCTTAAGACCACCGGCTCATTTAAATGGAAGTTTGATGGTACCTTTGGTATATATTTTGGATTTGTTCGAAGTATCACTCCCTTTGGAGTGAACTGAAGCAAAGGTTCTTTTATGGTGAAGGCTTGTATGTCACTCACCCTTTTTGCCTATGTGAGAGCCAGAAAAAGTGACGTCTTTCACAAGAGGAACTTTAACTCTGACCTGTGGATTGATTTGAAAGGCGGCTTCATGAGTTGTCCCAACACTATGTTAATGGACCATAACGGTGGAGGTTTACGCACCGGTGGAAACACTCTAAAAAGGCCCTTGAGGAATTGTTTTACAATTCTGGTAGAACACAGAGAGGAGGTGTGCTGAGAGCAGCGGTATCTTGAGACTGCCGCCATCTGTACCCATATGGACGAATATGAAAGCCCAGATTTCGCTAAGTGCAACAAATAAGGAAGTATCTGCTCTGGGGACAATGAGATAGGATGGATTGCTTTTCCAGCACACCACAAACAGAAATGTTTCCATTTAAGTTTATAGGTCTTATTGGTGGTGTCCGCTCTGGCTTTGGACAATATTTCCCTACATTCTGATGATATGTTCAATGTGGAATATTCATTGAATTCAGGTCGATAAGTGTAGAGATGAAGGATCCGGATGCCTGATCTGGCACTGGTGCATGGTCAGTAGGGCTGGTGTCTGTTTGAGTAGAATATGTGGCTGTTCCGAATACAGAAGGAGTTCTGTGAACCAAATCTGCCTGGGCCACCTGGGAGCTACTAGGAGAAGACGACATCCCTCTGCTTTCATTTTGTTGATCACTCTGGGGATAAGCGGAATCAGGGGAAAAGCGTAGGCATAGATTCCTGACCATCTCACCAAAAACGCATTTCCTCACGACCCTTTCTGGTGATGCCACCTTGTGTAATATGGGCATTTCCTGTTCTCGTATGTGGCAAAAAGATCTAGATTCGGCTTGCCTCACTTCTGAAAAAGTTGGTTGAGAACTTGTTGGTCAAGTTCCCACTCGAGATACGGGATGACTGTTCTGCTTAAAGCGTCCACTAAGAAATTTGTTTGCCCTGGCAGGTGTTCCGCTTTCAGAGAAATTTGGTTTGCTATGGCCCTTTCCCATATGCTTTGAGCTTGACGTGAAAGCTGCAAGGATTTCGTGGCACCCTGTTTGTTCAGTTAAAACATACTTGTGCTATTGTCTGTTCTGATGAGAATTTTTGAGTTCCCTATTCTTGGTAAGAAGGCCTTCAGTGCCAGATCTATTGCTTTGAGTTCCATTTGGTTCATATGAAGCTTTTTGTAAAGATCCATAATACTTGGTAAATTAGTCTGAGCTGTTAGTGGCAGAATTTAATGGTCACTTAATTTCATTGTTTGATTCTAAGGCAGCTATGACAGAAAAATGCTTGAAGATATGTAATAAATCAAATGACTGATTTACAGTTCATTAGCCAAATCAAGTGACTTTTGGAATCTGGAAGAGGTGGAAAGGTTTGGAGATGAAAGGGTAGCTCGTTCCATGTCTTCACTGCTAGGCAGGAGAAGGTTCGACCTCTGCATCTGCTACATCAGATCCAGGGGTGAGGGTTGGGGAAAGGGAAGCAGAACAGAAGTGTTTGGTGGGCTGATGGAAGTTCAGGCAGTGGTTCAAGTACATGGTTCCGCAGCTGTACAGGGCTTTTATGCATAGGTCTAGAGCTTGAACTTGCATCTTTTCTGTAGAGGGAGCCAGTGGAGTTCCCTGAGGCCGGGGTGATGTGGGTTTGTCTAGAGAGATCCAGGACTAGTCTGGCTGCGGCATTCTGTATGGTCTGTAGTCATTGGAGGAAGAGAGCTGCAATCCCTGCATAGAGGGCTTTCCAATAGTCCAGTCGGCTGGAGATGAGGGCCTAGGTGATGGTGCATCTTGAGCTTTGGGGTAGCCATTTGCATGCGGAGGATGAAGAAGCAGCAGGAGGAGGAGAAGGAGAAGGAATTGACCTGAGTTGTCACAGTTAGCTTGTTGCCCAGAATGATGCCTAGGTTCCTAGTGTGGTCAGTTGGGGAGGAGTAGGTCCGAGTTCTGAGGGCCACCAGAATGCATCACATACGGAGCTTTTGTTTCCAACGATCAGTACCTCTGTCTTGTCCGTGTTGAGCATCAGGCCATTGTCCTTTTCCAGTTGGCGCCATCTTTCATGCAATTGTGGAAGTTGGTCTCTTGGTATTGGTGGTGTCTTCGGAGAGGGAAAGGATGAGTTGTGTGATATTAACATAGAATATGATTTTGAGTCCATGGATGTTGATAATGCTGTCCATAGGTTTCTTATAAGTGTTGGAGTGAGGCTCCTTGGAGTACTCCACACATGATTTCCTTGGGTTTGGAGGTGAAGTGGGGAAGGTGGCCTTTTTGCCTTCTTCCAGTGAGGAAAGAGGCGATCCATCCAAGAGCTTCTCTTTGGATGCCTATGCTCAACAGCCTTGTGATGAGTGTGTGGTGGGATACCATATCTAAGGCTGCTGAGAGGTCAAGGAGAATCAGAGCTGCAGTCTCTTCATTGTTGAGCAGGGATTGGATGTCATTGGTAACCGTGATAAGGGTAGTCATGGTGCTGTGGTTGCTGTGGAATCCGGATTGGGAGGAATTGAGTTGGAGGTTCTGTTCCAAATGTGAGGAGAGTTGTTGATTGAGGGCTTTCTCTAATACTTTGGCCACTACATGGGAGCAGGGAGATCGGTCGCTAGTTGTTGAGTTCACTGGGGTCTAACTATGTTTTTTTTTTAGTAGTACATTGACATCTGCATGTTTCCAGCCCTTGGGGAGGGTGGCAGTGGCAAGTGCTGAACAAGGTGGTGAGTACTTGGTTGATTCTAGCTTCATCCAGGTTGAAGATGTGGTAAGGGCATGGGTCGATTGGGCCCCTGAGTGGACCTAGTTCATGATGGAGGCGGTGTCCTGTGGGGCGACCTGGCTCCATTCGGAAGGTCGGATGTCTGTGGTGGTAGTGTGGTTGATGTGTTGCTTGAAGAAGTCTGTGGCATTGGGCTGAGTTTTGACGTTTCTGTAGTTGTTAGCAATCTTGTCCTGGAAGAAGTTTGCAAAGTTGTTGTAGAGTTCCTGTAAGGTGGAAATGTTGTTTGTTGCAGCTGAGAGGTTGGAGAATTATTTGACAATGGTGAAGAGTTTTTTTCTGTTATAGGAGGTTCGTTTGATGTATGAGGTTAAGTCCTTTTCCTTCGATTCTATAAACTGGTTGCGGTAGAGGTTGAAGGCTGTCGCAAATGTGGTTTTGTGGGTCATGTCCTTGCTGGTGCACCATCTCCTTTCCAGTTGTTTACAGTGTTGTTTAGCAGTTCTGAAGTCTTTACACCAGCGAGCCTGCTTGGTGGACCTTCTGTGGATGTTGTTGCTGATGAGAATGAGGGTGTTGGCGCAGTTGGTGATCCAGTTGTTGAAGCTTCTGCTGGTGTGGGATGGGTTGTTACAGGAGATGGGGTGGGTATTGTTGAGTGCATTGATACATTTGTCCTTTGAAACTTTGCTCCAGCTGTGGTGGAGGGCATTGGGCAGGCTGGGGGCAGAGGACCCTGAGCAAGTGATGTTGAAGTAGATGATGGAGTACTGCTGCAGTTGAGTTCCGTGGTGTGGCTGTATCTGATGTGGTCACTGTAGTGGGTGGCCTGCGTGTGTGTGGGGTCATTGACGAGTTGGGTGAGTCCAGTGTTGTTCATGCTGTCAAGGAGGTTGTGTCTACTGACATTGTGGTAGTTGAACTGGAAGTTGAGGTCATGGTGGAAAATGTAGTTGTAGGAATGTATGGCGAGGGGGGTGATAAAGTTGCAGAGAGCTGGACCTGAACCTGAAAGACAGTAGGCGAGGGTACCCGATGGAGGTTTTGCTAGCTGTTTGGATTCATAGGTCGAGGTGTTCCATAGCTGGGTTTATGTTCTCATCTGTGGTATTAATGGACAAGTAGCTCTTGCTATATTCACTGGCAGGTAACGTTGCAAAAACATGTTTCGGCAGCTTTATACATTGCATTTCTTCCTTCCCTTCTTTGATAAACTTCATACTCTGTTGTAAATGCCCTAATACAATCAAGACTGAACTATGGCAACTTGGTCTAAGTGTGGACTATGGTACCGTGCTCTTTTTAGCAGCCCAAAGGGGAGACCATGTTTCAGCTGAAACAGGTGCAAAATGCAGCTGCTCAACTAATAACTAAAGTCTTAAGAGTTAGCCATATTAGTGCATTGCTTCGTAAATTACACTGGCTTCTCATAAAACAGAGTAGTTTTTAAACTTTTTATACTTCACTGAGCTTCATACTAAACTCACCTGAATTTGCAAAACAAATTTCTTAGCATATATGTAAGTGCATCCTATGTTTAAATTTACAACAACATTTCTCACTCCCAAAGATCAGGACAGTCAGATTTGATGAGTGAGCCTTATCAATAGGACCTGCTAATGAAAGGCTTTCCCCCTTGTCATTCCTTGAGTAGAGTCAAACCTATTACAGTTCAGAAAATCTTTAAAGACTTGCTTAATTTTTGAGTGCTCCTTAAGGAACTGGTTTGCTTCCTTGCCACAAAGCTTTGGCGTATGTTGCACTTTATAAATATTTACCGTAGACCATCAGCTTGGCTCGCACAGCGCTGACGAGGAGGGACTAGTGGTTCAAGTTGCTGACGTTGGACACAGGAACTTGATTTGAATTTGTGGTTCAACATCCTGTGACTCTTGGCAAATTACTCAATTTACTTCTGCTTAAAAAACTGAAAATAATATGGTTCTGTGGTGAAGTTCTCTAATGCCCTTTGAGTTTAGTTTGTGCTAAAAAAAAAATGGCTAACGTCTGAGCATAATCAGCATCTCTACTTCCTTCTCTTTCAGAGTTAACCAGGTGCGAATAAAAATAACAAATAGCTTGTTTCCTCTGATTGGAAGATGTACTTTCACGTCCTAATGGGAGTCTGATAATCCTCAACTTACTTTTTCTACGTGGAACTACCATTTTATTAGATTCTCCATCTGATCTCCCCATGTCTCTCTGTTCATGATTTTGTTAATTTCTTCAATTTAGGTCAGCGCTTTACTGGAGAAACGTACAAGAGTAATGGATGGAAGGGATCATTGTCAGGTAGGGTGAAGGTTATTAACCCTGATAATATCCCAGTCAACCTTGTGTATCATAGTGTTGAGGAACAGAGGTGAAAACATGTGAGTGCTCATAAGCCAATATATTTGCATCCCTCTGAAGCTGCACCGATCGATGGAGTGGTGCTAAGCGCATGCTCCAAACAGTAATCACAAAGTTGTGGTGTTTTCTGTGGTGCACAAGTGCCTTGTTGGGCCATGGATGTGATGGAAAAAGAGAAAGCCATATGTGCAAAAGATCTTGCAAAACAGCTGAGAAATTTAAGGGGCGAATTTAAATATTGACAGAAAGGTTACTGTTGTCCTTTCCGCCAACCTCAAGGTCTACTGCCTCGTTTAGAGTTGGCGTACCTTCATAGTATAGACGGCAGAGACTACTCCATCACCTCCACCTATACACCCCTTCAGCAGTCTGGCAGAGTAAGGGCCATCTGAGGTTTGGCCATGTGTCCTCCTGCTGTATTTAGATTGGGCGGGCATATGGCCAGTTTTCACTGCCCATCACCTCCATGATAAACGTGGTGGTAAGGGGCAGAGAAAACCTTTAAGTGAACCCCACATAATGGGAGAAGACTCCCATGGCGAGTGGCTCATTTTTTACTTTATTTAAAAAAATAAAATCCCCCTTTGGGATTTTCATTTTGAATAAAAAAAAAAGTTGTAAGTTGGATGTACAGTTCTGTTATGTTGACAGAGCTGTCCGTCAAACTTGCAATGCATTTCCAGGAACTGCAGTGCATATCTCTAAATACAGGTGGCCGAGTACCTTTGCCATAACTGCAGTAAAGTACTGCACCACGGCAACAGTAATTACTCTGTCTGCCAATGATTAAGTCAGCCTCTAAATTCGAATCCAGCCGTACAGATGCTTAATTGATCAGAATAGCCAAGACTACTCAGTACTGAAACGCGGATCCATCTTTAAACATGAAATCATAAATGTCAGCCATGAAAGTGTATTTAGGGAGTTTGTTTCACTGAAAAGCGAGGGAACAATGTTTGAGTGCCACAACTTTTGGGATATGCTGATCATTATTGTGACTTGTTGCCTCGCTAGGAGATAGATAGTAAAATGTTTACTGTAGTTATTCTGAGTTATCACAGTATTTGACTGACGAATCAAAGAAACATTAGATATTCTTCACCATGATTACAACACCAGTATTTCAAAGTATTTAGGAAAACCCTATGGTTGTCCAGTTGACTGACGCATGTTAGAGAGCAAACATAATTAATAAAATCTAAGTAACCAAAGTTTAACACATAAGATGTATTAAAAATGTTTAAATAGAAAAACATGTGTTAGAAAAATAAAACATATTTAAAATGTGGTCGGCATGGTGTCCGCCACCCCAAGTTCTATGTGAAATAGTAAATGAATGTGAAAATGACTTTTGATGAACTATAACGACATTTATTGACAAAGAAGGTTAATAATAATGAACAAAACTAATGGTTTGAAATTATTATTTAAATGTTTTATTTTTCATGTATTAGTATCAGTACAAAGGCCTATGTTTTAGTATTCTTTCCAGAAGCACCATGTTGAAATGTTATGCTGACTTTACTGAAACACCTTTGAAAACATGGTTCATTAGCTGTTTGTTCTGCACTTCCTTGTGATAAATATTGCAGGTTTTAACAACGGGCTTTAGTTTTTGGAATGAAGCAACCTTAGCTAAATGTCGTGTTCTGTTCTGCTGTTTTAACAAGGTTATTGTCACATGGAAACTGCCATCCGAAGAGGAGCATAAAAATGAGCCTATCTTGGTAAAGGAACAAAGAAAGATACAACTGAAGATCAGAATCAAATTTAATTGGCTGCGTACTATAACACCTCATAGTCTTGTCCATTAGAAGCCTAGCTAGTAATTTTTGGGACTTTACTTTAGCAGAGTTTTAGTTTCTGTCTAGCTTTCTGTGCAGTCATTTTCAGTGCTAGTTCTGCCCAGTTCAGTTCTGCTCAGTTCTTTGTAGCTCTTGTCTACCTAGTTATGATTTTACAATTCAGATACATTAGGCCCAACATTACTGAACTGCTGCCCTTTCCATGTTTCTGATGCTGACAGCTGAAGATCTCCAATTCCTGTGCTCTAGTGATGAAGACTGTGCTGGCTGCTGCCTCATTTAGGAGATGTATAACCAATGTGCATTTGTTTTTCCTTTACAGGTGTTTACCTTTAGAAATCCAACTACATATTTTTGTTAGCCCCATAGTTAGATTTTTTTTGTCAAATTCATCTTTGTCTTATTTTTATTTTGCATGTGACAAAGCCCAGCCCCATGGGTTAGGGTGTCTGACCCAATATTAAAATGTTTGTTAATTGATTGTGATTGATCCAACTGCCCAACTTGTGAATTCTGTTGCTATTTTCCAAATAGTGTTGTTATTCTGTATAATTTTTTTGGAGTGTTCAGTGGCAAATGCTCTTATTAGATGGAGATTCTTCAGGTACTTTGAACAGCCTGTGTTATTTCTGTATTGCTATCATTTGGTTTTGCACATCATTTGTGTAACCTTAGAATTGCTAATTTAAGGGCAATAAATGTTTAATCTTTACTAAATTGATGTGGTGATTCATGACACCATGGGTCATGGTGTGTATACATCATTGACTCATTGCATATTTTGATTGTTTATGGCTATACATTCTCATTATTTGATTTAATAATCTCATTACTCCTGTCTGAGTCAGAAGATTCTCTGAGGGTAGTAGATGTCACTGCCCTATGATGTGTCACCTTAGCCTAATGTTAGGAGGTCATCCACCCACAGAATCTGGTAGCAGAGGATGGTTTTGCCTCAATAGGAGAGAGAGTATCTTGATTTTTGGAGATTTGGTTTTGTCAGTGCTTGTTTAGATGTGGTTTCAACTCAATAGGAGAGAGATTATCCTCACTTTTGGAGATTTGGTTTTGCCAGTGCTTTCTTAAATGAGATTTGGTATGTTCCTAGCATTCCCAGTGGTTGTTTGAGTTCTAAGTAGGGTTTGCTCTTGCAATGTTTTGACAAATCACAGGTGAATTGTGATGTATCAGTGATGCAGGGAGTGTGCATACTCCAAATGGTGAGAGTACGGAAGTCATAGAACTTCAAATGAGTGTGGCGCTTTGTGCTAAAAAATTGCCCATGTGGTTTTTGTTGTAACGGACCCTGTGAGGTCTAAGTATTGTACAAGTGTATGAGACACTTGTTTGTTGTTTACTTGTCTGCAGTTGTTATAGTTGTATTCCTAGTGTGTTTGTTAAGGGAGTGCTAGTTTGACAGATACTAAGGCCGTCATTATGAGTTTAGCAGGAAACACCGCTGACTGCCATGCTGGTGGCCACCAAAAGACCGCCAGTGTTGGCAGAATGCAGTCCACGGTATTATGAGTAGAAAAATACAAACTGCCAAAAATCAACAAATCCTCACACACCGCCAGGGCCAACGACGGCGGAAGGGTGGGACACAGCAACCCATCACCGCCACGCCAACGAAAATCCGCCCACCAAATTATGATCCACAAATCAGCCCCACGTCATTCAACAATGGTACTCCATTGGTGGTACGGACCACTTCGGTCAGTAATGGCACCCACCAACAACAACCATGTGCATTGGGTTATTCAAAAGCCCCACACCTGAGACACATATACACACACTACACACACCCACACACACCACTATAGAAGACACACACATCCCACAATCCCTTGCAACGCCAGTTGCATGATCACTATTACCACGAACACCATGCACACACTCTACAAACCTATTACACAAGTCACACACACACACAAAACAACACGCACTACACAACCACCACACACACACAACCAGGACCCACATGTACACACACCAACTCACCCTCACAACACCACGCACATCACACACCATGGCACCCCCTAAGCACCCCGCCTCACTGACAGGGAGCTAAGTACCATTGTGGACGAAATACTCAGGATCGAGCTGCAGGTGTTTGGGACACGGTACAGAAGACGTCCATCGCCTGGAAGATGGAGCTATGGTAGAGGATTGTGAACAAGGTGAACGCAGTGGGAAACCATCCACGCGCAAGGGATGACATCAGAAAGAGGTGGAATGACCTGGGGGGGGGGGAAGGTATGTTCCATGGCATCACAACATCAAATTGCAGTACAGAAGACTCCCCGCCCCCCTGCCCGCCGAATACACCGACTAGGAGGAGCAGGTGTTGGCTATCCTGCAACTGGAGGGCCGCACTGGACTCGGGTAAGTCATTTATACTCCGCTACCATGTATCCCACCTGTAATGCATGTCTCACCCTACCCCTCTCAGTACCACTAAGCACCCTATCCCATACACATCCAACATCCCCAATACAACCATACCCAGATTCTTTCCATGCCCACAACCCACCATCCAAGTCACAATTCATCACTGTGAGCACAATCACCAACCCTTGCATGTAATATATGCTGCACTACATAACCCACAAAGCACCACAAATCCCTTAACTAACAATGCATCACACCTATCCCGAAGGGCCCCTGCATGCAAGTGGCTGGGAAAGGAAGCACACAAAACAGGTGGCTAGTGCTGCAAGAGATATGGCAATGACAGCATAGGGGGCAGAATACAGGAGAAAAACATGACAATGCAAAAACTACGATACAAACACATATACTACGACGAAAATACTCAGGGACAGTACTGTCAATGCCATATCCCCTCCAGCACTGCCACTGCACTATCACCCACTAGCCACAATGCATCACAAGTTACAGGAAACCAAATTCTCATTTATGTGACACACAGGTACCACAGCCCATGCCACCCATCCTGGTGATGGCAAGAAATGCAAGTCCCACCCCAGAAGAAGGCGGCCCCAGTGAGGAGAGTGCAGCTGGGTGTCTGGACCAAGACGGATACCCTGGCCCATCCCACAGCCCTGGGCAGTCAGCCTCCAGAAGCCCCACCCAGGACACCACTGACACCCCCACCACTCAGCTACCACCATCAGCTGTGGCCCAGCGTCCCCACAACAGTGCCCCAAGGCCATGGACTGTCTGCCCACCTTTACAGGGACCAGAGTCACCACCCACCACCAGGCAGGACAATGATGGCCCCAGTGCAAGTGGGACTGGGTGACCTGTGGTGGGGACACAGGCACAGGGGGTTAGGCCCAGTAGGAAGGTGTCAGTGGCCCAAGGGAGTGGGCCAAGGAGGGATGCGGCTGCCCATGAAACCATATCTGAGGTCCTGGGGGAATACCACCATTCCCAGGACAGGATGGGCCAGATGCTGGTCACGTTGCAGGACAACCAGAGGCTGCAGGTGGCACACCACCAAGAGGCCATGGAGCAATGGAAACAACTTAGTGCTACTATAGTGTCCTTTGCAGGGGTGCTACAGAGATTGCCTAACATCTTACCAGAGTCCACCACCCACCAGCAAGCATCTTCTACTAGCCAGGACTCATCCCAGCCATCAACATCTGCAGCAGCTAGTGGAATGATGGTCCTGCCAGAGGACTCACAGGGGACCAGCAACTCTTCCTTTGTAGCCCAGGAAGTCCCCTGCAAACGTGGCTGGAGAGCCAGACATCCCACTGACTCTGTAGCCAAGACCAAGCCCACCGCCAAGAAGTGGCTTTGCCCTTAACTGTCTCCCTTGTGTGCCACTGAGTCACCTTGTTGACTATCCACTGCCATTTGCCCATTTCAAATTGGCCCTATGGATTCTGCCCCTGTGCTACCAACAGTTGTGGCAATAAAACTGAGTATTCCATTCACCTCCACCACCCTCCAACATTCCCATCCCTTTTGTCATGCACAAATTATCACACCAAAAAATTGTTTATATTTTATACCAATGTATCAAATTTCAATGTATCCTACATCATCAAACATAAACCTAAGTACACACATCTTCAGGAACACATTGTAAGGAGAGGTGGATGGTAAGTACGTGACACTGCACACTCCAGGAGTGTTAAATACATCCCTTCATCCTCCATGATGTAGCCATATATCAGGGTTAGGACACCATAGCAACATCTGTCAGCAAGAGAAATGTAACACATTTTAACTGTACTGTACTAATACAACAGAAGCCACATTTGCTGCCAGACACACACACCCCATTTCAGCATAGGAATCTAGGTTGAAGTTAGCACCTCTTACTAATGTGGGCTATGCACTACTCAGACATGTGTAAATACACATTTTCACACATATGAATGCAGAGTGCCAGATGAAAACTAAACATAGCATCACCCACTATAGTGTCTAGGTATGCCAACCTGCCAGGACAACTGTCAGCCCTTGCCACACCACAAGTGTCACATCCATGACAAATATCCAGATCAGCTCCAGACAACAGCCCTGTCAGAGGTATGCAGAGAAAAAAGCCATCACTTTGTCATGCAGGTAATGACGTGTAAAACAACTGTGACCACTCTGTTTAGCTCTCAGCAGATGGCCAAAAGTGGATCCCCAAATAGCCACACATACTCCTGTCCACACAGCACTGTGGAGGTACAGTTTCCATCTGCCACTGACATCCAGCCCAGTCTAGCTAATGTCACAGTGCCACATGTACCTGAGAGTCATTGGAAGTAGAGCTGTATTAGCTGGGTCCTGGAGTCAACTTCTTCCCCCTCATCTTCTCCAACACTGTCATCCATCCCCTGAGGTCCCACGGGTGGGAATGCAGCAACCTCTTCTACCAATTGTGGAACATGTTTTTTCAGAGCCAAATTATGGAGCATGCAGCAGGCCACTACAGTCTGACACACCTTGTCAGGGGCATAGCACAGTGATCCACCGGACATGCACAGGCAGGGGAATCTGCCATTCAGGAGCCCAGTGGTCTGCTCAATCACCTTTATTGCGCACCCATGGACATCATTATACCATTTTCTGCATCTGTCCTGGGATTTCTCACAGGTGTCAGGAGCCACTGCATGTTTGGATATCCTGAATCACCTGGGAAGTGGTGTAAGAGATAGTTCAAAACTCACTTTACTGCAATGCAAACAAGCTGACAGGTATAACTGGAAATCTGTGTCATACACACTCACCTATTAGCCAGGCTCTCTCCCCCTTTAGTTGTGTCATCATGTGTGGCACACTGCTGTTCCTTAGTATGTAGGCATCATGGACAGATCCAGGGAATCGTGCGGCCACCTGTGAGATATACTGATCTGCAAGACAGACCAACTGCACATTAATTGAGTGGTAGTTTTTGCGATTCCTGTACACTTGTTCATAGGCTCTGGGGGGTATTAGGGGTATGTGGGTGCCATCTGTGGCACCAATCACATGTGGTATGTTGGCAATGGCATAATAATTTGACTTGATAGAAGTGAGATCAGGGCTTCGGGGAAACTGGATGTAACTCTGCATGTGTTGTAAGAAGCCATGCAAGAAATTTGTTAGGATGTTACTGAACATTGGCTGTGACAAACTGGATACCATGCCCACTGTCACCTGAAATGGCCCAGTTGCAAAGAAATGTAGGACTGATAGTACCTGTAATGTTGGAGGGATAGCATAGGGGCTTCTGATTTCAGACATGAGCTCAGGCTCCAATTGGGCACACAGCTCACAGATTGTGTAACGGTTCAGGCGATAATTGATGATGATGTGGTGCTCCTCCATGGTAGCCAGGTCAACCAGTCGTCTGTAGGCAGATGGATCCCTCCCTCTCCACATGGGTCGATAGCTATGGGGCGAAAAAGGTAGATAAATGTGTGTAGGAATAATTACTCTCCATTTATCTCTCAGATCCATTGCATGTGTATTCCACACACATTACACAGTATCGGATACTAAGCAGGATTCAACCCAAAATGGACAATGTGTCGTGATTGCTGTGGAAGGGACATTTAACATTGTAGGCATACTTGCAACCATGATATGGACTTAGGTATTTGTTATGGCACCTCTAAGTTCCTGACGGTAGAGGAAATGGCACCATATACACTTCCCCTGTTCTGTTTGGGTACACGTTTTGTTCAAGAAATGGCCGCCTCCAGTCATACAGGTTGTGGAGAGTAGGAAGTGACATTATATCGCTGGCAGGTGTCTTCATGGCGGTAGGCGGTGTACACTGTTGTGCAACTGTTCATTGGTTAACATTGGTGTCTATGAGAAACAGGGGCCAATCATGATCACTGTCAGTGGTGACGGTGCACACCGCCGCGGTCTACACCACCATTTTGGGTTGCCTATGCCACTTGATTCCTGCACCTTGAGACAGCCACTACTCCACTGCGTGTGCTGCTGTGCCCTGACTCTAGTCCTGGAAATGGCGCAAGCTATAGGGGAATTGGCCCCGGCCTTCACATCAGAGGATTTGGAGAAACTGGTGGTCAGGTCGTACCCCAGTACGAAAAGCTGTATGGGTGACCAGAGGACCAGGTGAGTAGCGTTCATGCGTCCTAGGAATGTGTGCCAATGCACCTGATGCTTTTGCGCGTGACTGTAGAATGTGGGCATGGATAGGTGAAGTGTGCCAGGGCGTATGTTGTTGGCTCATGGATGACAGTCATTTTGCATGGTACATTTGCAGGTGCTGTTGTATTCCATGTGTTAATGGTGCGCCTCCACTCACAGCTACATTCTCGTCTGTGTGTTACATGCAGGTTAGCGCCCAGCATAAGAAGGGATTCTACGAGCCATTGCAAAAGAAGTGCGGACCCTGCGGGTCTACAGCCAGCAGAGCACCCCCTGCATGAAGCGGTGAGAGGACCTGAGAGGCTGGCCCGGAAGACCGCAGGGGCCCAGCTGGGGATGGCCTCCCAACGACGAAGGGGTGCCCATCGGACCCTGACCCCCACTAATGGCCTGCATTCTGGCTGTGGCCAATCCGGAGTTGGATGGGCGCTTGAAGACAGCACAGCAGCCGCAAGGGGGTGAGTACCACCACTGTTCAGACTGCTTTTTGTAAAGTATAGTTGGGTGCAAAACGGTGGTTGTGTCCATGCAGGTGTCCCCTTCTCTGTCAGTGGGATTGTGAAGTCTGCTTGGAATGGGTGGGAATTTTGCCCTGTAACAGGTCCCATTGGTGGGCTAGTGGGTCTGATGTATGTCCTCTGAGACTAGTCACATTGTGGTAGAACAGCATCCCTCTCTGTTGGGCCAACTCAACCTATTTGAAGATGTAGGGAATCGATGGTGATGTAGTTGGCCAGTAAAGTGTATGTAGGTCAATGTAGAGTGGGAGCTATATCACCAATCAGAGGTACCTACCTTGATGTAGTGGGTGATGTTGTGGGATAGTGTCTGGGATGGGTAGGAGTGCATTCGTGCCAACATGCCATT
Source organism: Pleurodeles waltl (assembly GCF_031143425.1). NCBI lineage: Eukaryota > Metazoa > Chordata > Amphibia > Caudata > Salamandridae > Pleurodeles > Pleurodeles waltl. The sequence continues at coordinate 227,609,875 of NC_090451.1, forward strand.
TAACCAGGTATTGACAGCCTACTTCCTTTTTTTTCAACCCCCCCCCCCTGTGTTCTTGTGTCCTTCTGTGCATTAGCATCATCTGGCGAAGGAGCAGAAGCACTGGCGAGTGGGGCTGCTGCTGCCCACTGGACTTAGGAGGCTGAGACCACCAACGTCGAGGGGACCAGTGGGATGGAGCGGGTGCACCATGGGGGAGGCAACTACCACTACAGGAAGTGACTCTGACAGATCTTCGGCTGGCAGCTTCCTGGTGGTGGCGGACCCTTCTGGGACCACTGGATCTACAACATCTCCTGCCACCCCAGTACCAGCACCTCCTTCCCAGTAGCTACCCCCAGAATTGCCCGGCCTGCTCACGCAGGAGTGTGGGCATCTCCTTTCGCCGCAGGCACCTCTGCCCCTGCCCCAATCAGCCCTGCTGCCCTCAATGAGGAGGCTATTGACCTCCTGAGAACCATCTTTGTAGGGCAGACAACTATCATGAATGCCATCCAGGGGCTGGCATCCCAGATGCAGCAATGCCTTCCTGGAAGGCATTCACTCTGCCATGTCTGGCCTACAGAGATCTTTTCAGGCTCTGCCTCCTCCTTGATGGCAGCCAGTGTTCCTGGACTTTCTGTTGCCCCTCCCACCACTTCTGCCCCTTCCAGCACCACACTCCCTTCACCCATCCCAGGCACACAAACAGTCAAGCATGCACCCAAGACAACACACAAGAAACACAAAGAGGAACACAGGCAGTACACCTACCCACCACAAGCAGGCACACACCCAACATCCAAGTGAACACACAACAACATCCACTTCCAACTTTCACAGACACTTGCTGCAAACTCACTAGACCTGCACACTCGCACATCATCCATCTACAATAGCTGCATGTCTTCTCCAACTGTTTTCGCCCCTCCTCCCAGTAAACGCAAATGCACCCACTCATCCTTGCAACAGCCATCCACCCAACATAAGCAGATAAAGCATGCACCTGCATCCACTGACTGCACGCCTACAACACCTACTTCCACTCTCTCAACCTCCACTCCCCAACCTGTCTACAAAGCCCCTCTATCTGCATCTAAGAAGCTTTTCCTTTCCCGTGTCGGCCTTTTCGAACCCAGTGGCCCACTCTGTCTTGTCCCTACACGCTCCATTGGCCTCCCCAAATTCTCTCCTCCCTCGTCAGAATCCTCCCCAGTCCTCCCTTCACAGTCCCTTGCCCCTTCCCCAGGAAGGAAAATAACATGTAGGAAGCCTGATCCCTAGGGTCCCCTGTTCTGTTTGGGTACATGTTAGGGCCCCCTCTCCTACCCCCAGTCCAAGCCCGCTCCCACTCCTTCACAGGGCAAGCCCAATCCCCCAAAAAAGCCAAAATCCCCCACTTCCAAGTCCCCATCCCCGCCACTCCCTACCCCTGGTCCCTGAGGTGCCTGCCCTATTAATGCCCCTTCCCTGTGGAGGCCATGGTCATGGTAGGAGTCAAGTGGGGGCCTTGTGGGCCCAATGGGACAATTGAATGGCCTTGTCTGTACACATTTTTCTGCCTCCAGTTTCTGGTTACATATATCTGGCCAATAGGCATGTTGGTGCAATGTTCTTCAGTAGTCTTGCTTTTTAATGTGGGAGGGTCGTGTACACAGGTACGTGCTTCGTATTTTCTTTCTGTGTATGTGTCAGGTAAGTATCTTCTTGTACAGATTGTGTACCTAGTTTGAGGTGTGTGTGCGTGCATTAGGGTGTTGGTGGCGAGGATGTGTGTGTGTAAGGGTGTTGGTGTGCGTGTGTGTGGGATGCGTGTGGCGTGTGGGTGTGTAATTGTCCCCTTACCTCCCTTGTGTGCTAGGCGGCTGTACCCCCCGTTGTCGTCTTCATTGCCGGTCAAAGTCCTGGAGGAATATTGCAAGGACTAGCACTGGGAAGATTTCCAGTTTACGTTCCATGTCAGCGTTGTCTGTGTCCCTACGGTGAGTGTTTCCTTATATTCGGCTCTCTTCCACCAGGCATTGTGTGGTGGTGGTTCCCACTGGATATCGTGGCAGTGTGGTGAGTTGTAATACAGTGGGTGGGAAGGGCCTCACTGCCGGCCTGAAGATGGCCAGCGGCGGCGGCTCACCCGCTCTGGCGGTAGCAGCGGTGAAGTGGCTGGTCTGCTCAAATTTTCCCACTGGAGTAATAATATGGCAGTCCAACACCGCCAAACTCCTAATGAGGGCTTAAGTGATTCCTGAGTGCACAAGGGGGATCTGGTATTGGTCAAGAGTGAAATTTACAGGTCGAATTTTACTTGCGCATGAGAGAAAGCCACTGCTGGATGAGTAGTTGTTTATGCAAAAGGCCACAGTTGAAATTTCTGTATAGCTTCCAAAGTGATTCAGCCCTACCTGTAGTAAGTAGACAAGTTGTTTTTTGTTGATTTTTTTAGTGCTCACAATATTTTGCAATAAGGGTTTTTTGCGTGAATCAAATTTGAAGGACGAGCTGTGAGGTTTTGCCAGCCGCTGTGTGAGCGAGTGTGACGTCACTGGGTCCGCGATCAGATTGGTCGGTTGGTGAAAGGAGCCATGAATGGATTGGTAGACAGCCGTGAACAGCTATTGGTTGAGAGTAGCAAGCAAAAAGGATTTTGGAATTGAAATATTTCCTGTTTTTAATCTAATTTGTAGTTTAAGCCCTAGTAAAGGTAAAAAAATGAAATTTTTCAAAGCATTAAAAAGTGCGATAAGAGGAGAGGCTTTAATTCCAGTTAGAATAGGAGAAATTGCCCCTCCAGAAGGTATACCTGCATACATAGTAATTGAAGAGAAAGGTCCCTAAGCATGTATTTGGTTAAAATGGTGGTGCAACAGAGAAGAAGGGAGCTTAGCTTTTCCTGCTAATGGAAGATTGGATATGAGAATTTTAGAAACTCTGAGAAGAGTACCTTATGAATTAAAGCCCCTTTCGAGACCAGCACAATTCAGAGCCCGAGCTATTTAGTGTTAGTATCCAGACAACAGGAGAAACTAAAATGTGAGAGACGAATGCAAAAAGCTGAGAAAACATTGCTAGAACCCAAATGGGATAATGGGCCGAAAGTTTGGAGAACAGAAACCTTACAAGGTATTGGAATGTTTCCTGCAATTTCACATGAGAAAGGAGACAGTGTCGGACTAAAGACAAAGAAAAATAATTCTGAAATAACTGAGTCGAGTTCCGGTGAAACTAAAAGATCACTGACTTATGATAGATTCAGATGATGATGAATTCATAACACAATTATTGAAAAATCATCCTCCTCCATATGCAGCAGGAGAAGCAAATCAATGTGCTAGCCCAAGTGCACCTCCAGTTGGGGTAACACAGAATCAAATGCAGATAGAAACAAATGTTTCTACTGTTACAGTAACTCAGACCCCTGTGATTCAAACTGTAGCTCAGTCTGCAATATATCCTACAGTCCCTGTTGTTAGTTCTTAACTGAGTACCACAGTCCCGGTGGCACCACAGATTATTCAGAAACCAATGATGGTCCACGTGAAGTCTACACCTAATTCAGTAACTCCTGTACAAGTTGTTAGTCAAACTCAGGCAATGCCAAGGTATATTCCAGTTACAATATTGCAATCTAGTTCCTTTGTATAAACAGATCAGAGTTCTGGAATAATGTATTCAAGTAATCCGAATACTACATCACCAGAAGCATTAACAGTTCCTTTCACAATTGGTCCAGTTGTTCTATTATATGCCCAGTTCAGGGAAATACTGAGAGCAATATGCAGAATCCTAATTTAGTTAATGCTGCAATATTTTCACATTTTACCTCAAATACAGAAATGGAGAATCTCAATGCTTCAGCAGAAGTTATGTCTCTAATAAATCAGACTTTTGATAAAACAGATCCGCTTATAGACGTAACTTGTCCTGTGATCTCACAGACTTTGGTGAATCCAAATTCAGTTCTAGTGTCACCTGAAAGAGTGATGGGTCCTCCATGTAATACTCCACAGTGTGTGCCTAATGTGAATAATAATGTTTCTTTACAAGGCTTGACAGCTCAGCAATTAACAGAATGGTTGGAGAAAGTGAGTGGAGCATCAGCAATGAAAACAGTTGCTGAAGTGGAAAGAACACTGGATCTAGCAAGATTACAATTAGAATTAAATGAAATGATTGAGGGATCACTTGAATTAAGTAGAATTGACTCATATAATGAAGATGAGTATATTTCAAGTGTAAAGGTGTCACAAACAGAGCAGGTTTGGCATGTCAGAAATGATCAGAACTTGCAGAAAAATATGACGTGGATATTGAGAAATCCAAACCATTAAGACGAGTCACAGAATAGATTTCGATTCAAAAGACATTGCAAATATGAGATCACCTGGAATGAAAATTCACATTAGGGAATTAATCCAAAGTATTCAAACATGAGGAGCTTTAGATAAATGGGAAGTGAGATGGGTAAAGAAAAGAGAAAAAGAAAAGAGAGTCTGTGGTTTCGAGCGCTACTGACGCTCAGCAGACTGATAGTCCAGTACAAATATTACCAATGAGAGAAATTCCTGGAGGGAATTATGTTCAGGTCCCTTGGAGCAGGAGTGATATTTTGTAATTAACAAATGATTACCCGAGATTGAGAAAGAAGCCAGTGGAATGGTATCAGCAGACAGACAGATTTGTGAAACTTGCGAAATGCCTGTGGGAGGATTTAAATACTCTTTTTTTTTTTTTTTTTTAAATAGTGGTCCCAGTTGATGTATGGATTGAACACAAAAGCAGTGTTTTATTGCCGACAAGAGATCCTCCACATTCAACAACAGCAGGGAAACATGCATGTGGTTCCAAGTCAGGGACAGGCAAGAGGAAGTGGATGTGGTGGTGGTGGAAATAGAAATTGTATTGATTTGAATATTAATTTAAATTCAGGTGAAAGGCAGGCAATGAAGAAAATGTTACTGTGTCATGTTTGCAAGAGTCTTTGACACTGGAAGCGGGAATGTCCTTTGATGGTGAAGGAAGGTGTTGCGTAGATGAATGAACATAATATATTTCCAAATTTGAGAGGACTGAGAAATCGGTATTCTAATGTAAATGTTCAGAATATGAATAATCAAATGCAGATTCCACAAATGCGAGTTCCCCAACAGCAGGTGCCATGTTTGCAAGTACCACAACAGCAAATACAGCGGCAGATGCAAATGATGCCACAACAAATGCAAATACCTCAAGCTCCAATGGCACAGCAGCAGGTAGTGGTTCCTCAGCAGAACATGGGTCAAAGGTTAAACCACAATAGTCAATTGATATTGCGATATCCCTTACACAGTGAGGATGAATTGAGTGATGACATTTTGAGTGAGAGTTCGGATGAGGAAGAATGTGTGGTAGCAGCTTCATTAGAGAGGGATCAGTGTGGTCCCTCTGTAAATGGAACAGTTATGGGTCATGAAGTTTCAGTCTTGGTTGATACAGGAACTACATGATCTACTATCAGAACTGCAGAAGTTCCCAATGTGCAACTTTCTGAGAGAGCAGTACAGGTTGTAGGAATAGAAAATAAACACCTGACAAATCGGATTACAGAACTGATTCCTGTTAAAGCTGGTACTTTCAAAAGCATGCACAAATTTGTAGTTTGTGACTCAAGTCTAGTATGTCTACTGCAAATTAAGATGCTCGAGTAGTTGCACAAATGATGGAATTGCCACTCAAACAAATAGTGACAATCAATTAATCAATCAGGATTTGTACCTCAGGGCGCTGAGGAATCATCCATCTCGAGGATGAGGAATCATCCATACCAATTGACTGTAATCTAATTAATGAACAATTCCCATTGGTTACTCTTTTTCCTGCAGTCACAGTACATGACCTGCCAAATGACCTACAAGATACAGGGATCTTTCCTGGAAAAGATATTGGTCTAATCAAAGTAGTGGAACCAGTCAAAGTCATAGTTAAACCTAATGCAGTATTTCCGAAAACTCCCCAATATCACATGGCACCAGATGTAATTGAAGGAGTTACTTTTGTAATTGCAGATTTTGTTGAGCAAGGGGTTTTGAAAGAAATGCTGAGCAGTCCATGTAATTCACTTAGTATGGGTTTGCAAAAACCTTGTGGGAAATTTTGCATAGTTCAGGATTTGAGAAAAATTTATGACATGGTGGTCAAATGTTGTCCAGACGTACCTAATCTGACAGTGATTTTGTTCCAAATTCCATGTGACACAGAATAGTTCACAGTAATGGACTTGTCACAAGCATTTTTCTCAATGTATCTACACGAAGATAGCAATTTCTCTTTTGTTTTAAATTCTGGAATCATGTGTATTCCTGGTGTAGAATTCCACAAGGCTTTTCGGAATGTCCTTCAATATTTAACCAAGTGTCAAAAAAGAATTTAGAGTAATTGAAAATGCCTTTTCAGTATACATTGTTTCAGTACATTGATGACTTAATGATTGCTTCAAAGACAAAAGAAGAATGCAGACAAGATGTTATTGCCTTATTGAATCATTTGGGTGAAATTGGACATAAAGGGGGTCATTATGACCCCGGCGGTAAGTGGAAATGTGGCAGTTGTACCCGGTGGTACATACCGTCACATTATGAGAATGGCTGGTTGATACCACCATGGCGGTATCAGCCGCAGGCCAGAGATGTCAGTCTCCAGTCCGGCGACTGGCATAGTACCACCGGCGGCATTATTAGCCTGCCTACTACCATGGTTTTCGCGGCATAAGCAATAAGAAATTCCTTCTCTGTCACTGGTAGATGGCTCCCCTACCCTCCCTCAACACTCACCAGATGTCCCCCACCCCTCCTCCATCCAAACTTCCCCCCCATGCCCTCCGACTGTCACACTCCCCCCACCCTCCATACACACCTGCAGACACATACCACGCATACACATAATCACTCACACTAGCATACACGCATTCATACACGCATACTTCTTGTGGCAGAAGTCCGGCAGTGATCATAATATGACGGACGGATGGTGTCAGGAAAACTTTTGCCAGTGTTGTTAAGTTCTTCCCTCAGCAAAAACAATTCCCCTTTTCCTTGTACCCACATTGGTTGCAGCAGCGACCTCACTCCCGGTGGCTCTTGCGGAGGCTGTTCTTAGAACTAGCTTCTTCAGGTTTAACTGCCACTCAAGATGGTGGCTGCAAATCTTTGTGAGTTCAGTGCTGGTGTTTCTAACTTAGTCTTGTGCTGAAGCTTCCCTCCAGCTATTTCTCTCTGGGAGCTGTGCACTACAACTGTCATCCTGAGGAGAATGAGCAGTGTTCCTGAGGCACTTCGTTTCATAGAGAATTCTTCCAGTTTTGAGTAATTCATTCTTTTTCTTGTTACGGTGTGCACACCAGCTACTTTTCCCCTTCTGGAGAAGCTGAATGTCTTGCTTCTTCCAACAACTGGCTATCGGCTTTCTGAGGAGAATTAGTTTTGGCTTAACAGAACTTCAAGCAACTGCAGTAAGGAATCCGTTTGTATGATTTCCAGACTTGTCAATATATATATATATGTACATATATATTCAAAAACTCTTCGCCTTGCAGACTTGCCAATCTTAGAGACAAACCTCAGTGCTCAGACTAATTTCTACAGACTGTGATTGAGAAAACTGAACCTTGAGAAGGAGTTTTCATTTCCTGTTAAAGACATTAGTAGATTGTATATTTGTGAACCCTTGAACTGTTCTCCAGAGAACCTTGGATACCTCTGACTCCTGGAGAAAAGAAGATATTAAGTTAACATTGTTCTCTTAGAGAAAGGCTAGTCTCTCAAAAGATCCAGGTTAGAAGAACTGTAGAATTGGGTGAATGTGAATGGCTGAACAGTTGAATGCGCAGTAGGAATGCACTTATCTATGTTCATCAAGGTGTCCAGAGAAACGGTTACAGCTATTTTGCAAATCAACCCTCCTGTTACTCAGACATGTTGTGATGTTTTTGGGAATGGTGAGTTACTGTCGCCAATGGATTCCCAACTTTTCTGTTATTTCCAAGCCTTTGCAGAGATTGACCCACAAAAACATAACGGATACAGTCCTGTTTGATAAAGCTTGTATGAGCTTAGAGAGAGTCTGTGCAGAACACCAGGTGTGAGAATGCCCGATTACACCAAAACCACTTTCACTGTTTTGTCATGAAGGTGATTGTTTTGTTCTTTCTGTCCTAACACAGGTTCATGGTGATGTAAATCATCTTGTAGCATAATTATCTGATAGAGACTGCTAGTTGCAGATTCCATACCTTATAATTTCCCCCAGGTGTCAGACTGGATCTGGAGATTTTTCTTCGAGCAGTACCCTTGCATGCCGTCAGATGGCATCAGTCGACACGTGGGCGTCTTTGGCATCATGGTCGCCGTGATAATGTCACAGTCTTATATAAGCACCACCCCGGCGTGTTGACGTCAGTTCTTTTCTTTCCGTGCCAGCCTACACGCAGATCTGGAAAAAAGCTACCCCAAGCTATTTTTTGACTAACTGCAATACTTTTGTTGATATATTTTTGACGAGTTTTGAGCCTTCAAGGGATGTCCTGTAAGACCGGATTCAAACCCTGCAACTCCTGTCACCGAATGATGTCAGTGACGGATCCGCACCCCGTCTGCCTTTGGTGTCTGGAGTGCGACCACAACCCGAAGTTGTACTCTGAATGCCGGGCCACGAACCCGAAAGCTTTGAGGGAGTGGTCCCTAATGCTCTTGCCGGCCCGGACCTCAACTCCAGGTCACTCCCGGTCTCGTTCAGAAGGAGGGTCAGGAGACCGGTCGAGGGGTCATCAACACTCTTCCTCATCCAAGTCATCTGGACAGCCGGGTCATTAGAAGAAAAAGCTGAAGAAAGCCAAACATTCTTCGATTTCACCCTGTCGCTTGGACAACGTGACATGGGAAGAGCGTCAACTCTCTAGGCCTCTGACTTCAGAACCTCTGTCTGGGTCTGCTTCGCGCCTCCCCAACTTTCCGGCAGCTGGTGCCACCCCTGCCCAACTCAAAGAATTTTATGAGGCCATGCACCTCATCTTTGGGCAGACCGTCCCTTGACGCATTCGGGTCCAGGGGAGTCGGTGAGGCCCCCCTTGGGTTCCAAGTCGTTCCCAGATCCGTACTGGCGCAGGTCGTGCCAACGTGACCTTCCCCGGCTTTGGGACAGATGTTGATGCTCGTGATGTCGGTTGGGCTCACAATCGACGTTGATCCTGTACTCATCCTGATGACCCGGAGCCGAAACAACGTTGCTCAACACCAATTCAGTTTTCCATGGGCTCTTCTGGGCCCAGGGCGGATCATGGCCCCCATTCCTATGGGTATGTATATCAGGATAGTGTACAGGGGGTCGCTGGACCCTTTAGAATACCAGCTTGACCCTGACATTGACTGGGTTCAGCATGTGGGCGATGCCAGCGGATTAGATACCTCTCCTGATGCTGGCATGCTTTCTCCCCCTACCGTGGCTACAGAGGAAAGAACATCATACTCTGTGGTGGTGAGGAGGGCTGCTGAGGTTTTGGATTTTGAGCTTCCCTCTGTGGAGGTCAGGACTAACCTCCAGACTGAGGTGCTTCAGTTGGGGCCTCCAATTTGGAACCCCTCCTTCCCTTCAATGAAGCCCTTACAGACGTCCTTCTGGGTACCTGGTCCAAACCCAGCACAGGGGCTCCTGTGAATAAGATGGTTGCACGCCGCCATCGGCCTTTCGCCGAATGACCCAAAATTCCTGACCCAACACCCTATGCCTGAGAGCCTTGTCATCCAGGCTTTGTCATCCTCTGGCGTATCTCCTACCGCTCCCATGGACAGGGAATCAAAAAGACTGAATATCTTGGGGAAGAAAAATGTTTTCTTCTGCCAGTCTAGCGCTGCAGTCTGTGAACACTGCATGCCTTTTGGACCGATACTCCCATACTGGAGATACGGTCCCTCAAGTGCTACCTCGAGTCCCAGAGGAAGCCCGGACCGTTCTCTCCCAAGCCATTACAGATGTGAGAGATGCAGCAAAGTTAATGATTCGTTGTGGACTGGATACGACTGACTCACTGGACAAATGAGTTGCATCTACAGTGGCCTCGAGGCGCCACGCCTGGTTGAGGACGTCTGGCTTTTCAGGGGATGTCCAGCAATCCTTAATGGACATGCCCTTCAAAATGCACCTGTTTCTTCGGAGAAAAAGCAGAGCGCTTTAAGGATTCCCGGGCTACGGCTCAGTCCCTTGGCCTTGTAGCTGCTCCTTGCCCCCACAGTCCGTTTTTCGCTCCTTTCATGGCTACAGAAGGGGCACCCAACCGCGTTCCTTCCCACCCGACCACCGACCCACGCATGCTGTACAGCCTCTGCGCAGCCGGCGGATACCACAAGCTAGTGGAGCAGAGAGGCAGTGGTCCACCCAGTCCAACCCCGCCCCCTTCTCTGCCTCCAAGCCTTTCTTGTCCATCGGAGCATCCAGGACCAGTTTATGTCAGGATCCGCCATAACCTGCCCCACTGGGAATCCATTACCACTGATAGGAGGGTGTTACAAATTGTCCGAAGGGGCTACTCCCTGTCCTTCAAGATTTCCCCTCCTGCCGTACCACCATCATACAATCATCTGTCAGAGGATCATTTGGCACTTCTCCACGAGGAGATCACACCTCTCTTGGCCAAGGGAGTCATAGAGAGGGTCACTGCACCAGAAGTAGGTCATAGGTGTTCTTCCCACTACTTTCTGTTGCCCAAAAAGGACAAGGACCTTTGCCCTATCCTTGATCTCCGGTCCCTCAATCTCTTGCTCAAGAAGGAAAAGTTCAAAATGCAACAGACGATCCTCCCGAAGGGGAAGTCTGATCGGAGGATCGATGGCCATGCTTAATAGCTCGGGATACCTGACTCTTCATGCCCAGTCCAGAGCCACCACGATTACTTGGGCCCGGTTGTGCCTGATCTTCTTCTGAACTCTGGGCAGAAATGTTATAGCCAGAAAGGCGTACAGGAGGCCTGAACTCCACTCACAGCCGGGTCTGGTGGCTTAGTGGACTAATGCGTCCACTGTAGGGGCCTGTGTTTGACCTCATGGTCACAGGTTCAAATCCCGGCAGGTTCACTCAGCCTTTCATCCAAAATTCTGAGGTCGATAAAATGAGTACCATTGAGTTGGGTAACAATAAACATCTGTTATTCAGCGCCAAGATGCCTACGGGTGAACGTGCGCTTTACAAATACACATGTTATGTTATGTTCATGATGAAAAGTGTTGCTGTGCGAATGCCACCTTGGAAATTCCAATGCGCAAAACAACTGACATTGTGTGTTCTCTGTGGAGGCAAATAGATCTAACCAAGGCTCTCGCCACTGCTGAAAGAGACCTTGGCCACCTCTGGATCAAGACGCCATTCATGATCGACTATGCACGGCTGAGTTCATCTGCTCTGATGTTTAGAGAGCCCGTCAGATGTTGAACCACCAGTGAAATGCCCTGGCATTCCAGCCATGTCCATTTCTTCCAACGACAGGTGTATACCGTTTTGGTGGAGGGATGCCTGGCTGCCAAGATAACATCACAGACTTCGACCAGAAGGTTGAAAGTTGTCAACTGCTGCCACTCCATCTCCGTGCAAGGAAGCAGAGACTGGGCAGGTTTGCGTGAATGACCGTCCCCTGCTGCTGCAGGTTTGCATGCTCATCCTACCAAAGCAAACGTTGCTACCACAGCGTTAGCACACAGAGTTCTAGTCCTGGGCATATGCCAGGCGGCAACGTGGGCATCTTTGCATACATTCACCAAGCATTACTGCCTGGACAGTCAGGTCCGCAGAGATGGCTATTTTGGCTGTTCGGTCCTGCAGGACTTTTTAGTGTGATCTTAGTTTGCAGCCCACCACTGGGGATGGTATTGCTCTGGTATCTATTCTAAGGTAAGGAATCTGCAACTAGAAGTCCCTATCAGATATAAAAGTTACTTACCTTTGGTAACGATATATCTGGTAGAGACATATTCTAATTGCAGATTCCTTACTGACCCGCCCATCCTCCCCGCACTGCGAACTGATTTCCAGGGACAGGAACTCCCTTTAAGGCCCCTAGTTTTGGCGCACCATTCTCAGTGTTCTTCATGGCTCTGCGCTACTGGTGTACAAAAGAAACTAACATCTGTGCATTCGGGTGGTGCCTATATACGACCACAACGTCATTACAGCAACCATGACCCCCGCAGTGTCGACTGACGCAACCTGATGGCGCGCAGAGGTACTGCTCAAAGAAAAATCTCGGGATCTAGTCTGCCACTTGGGGAAATTCTAAGGTAAGGAATCTGCAACTAGAATATCTTTCTACCAGATATATTGTTACTGAAGGTAAGTAACTTGTACTTCAACTGCATTGGATCCAGTTGCTGCCGCTTTACCAGGCTGCCTGAAACAGGGACCAATGGTTGGTGTTAATCTCTGCCCAGAGTGAGAGCATTGTGATGGGACATCCTTTAACTGTTCTGGTCCCTCACTCAATTGAGATCTTGCTTACCAGGACCAAGACGCAATACCTGACAAATGCCCGGTTGACTCGCTATGAACTTTCGATTTTAGGTTCCCCGAATGTTACCCTCAAAAGATGTGGGGTACATAATCCTGCTGGCTTATTACCTATCGACACTACTGAATAAGAAAATGTAAATGAGGTAAAACATGACTACCTGGATGTTACTGAACTGTGCACCAAACCTAGACCAGATATTCAGGATACTCCCTTAATAACCAAATACTTTTTGTTGATGGTTCCTGTTTAAGAGAGAATACAAGAATATTGAGATCTGGTTATGCTGTATGTACCATCTCTGGTGTACTTGAAGCTTCATGGCTTCCAGGAGTATTTTCTGTACAGGTGGCTGAATTGGTGGCTCTTACTAGAGCATGCTGCATTTCATCACAGCTTAAAATTATGATTTTTACACGCAGCTAGTATGGATTTGGTGTTGTGCATGACTTTGGGCAGTTGTTATCCCAGAGAGGTTTTATGACCTCTTCTGGCTCCCTTATAAGAAATGGGGACAGAATTCATGAATTGTTGAAAGCTGTACAATTATGTGAGAGAGTTGCAGTTGTAAAATGTACTGCACACTGAAAAGCAAACAATTTCATCACTATGGGTAATGCCTATGCTGATCAAATTGCCGGATATTGTGCACTTAATTGTGCCACTTTCAGTGAAGAGTGGAAAATGTAACAAATACTGATGAGGCAAGTCAAAGTTTTCTGTTGACAGTGGTTGACACTGGGGAAGAAATTAACAGATTGCAGGATGAGTTTCCAGATGATGCAAAAAGAAACTGGATTAAATTGGGTTCTAAGCAAAGAGAAGTTGGTGAAGTGTGGGTTTCAAATGAAGGGCAGGTTATCTTGCCAAACTGTCTACTGACGCAAATGGCTAGATACTATCATGGTCAAACTCACATTGTCAGAGATACGATGATTCGAATATTTAAGCAATCCTAATTCAATCCAACATCTAGACAGGTTGCGGAAGAAATTGTCACAGGTGCATTACATGCCAGCAAATGAATGTGGGAAAGAACTATTGAAAACATGAGTCAAATTGGAAGATCAGGTGGTCCATTTAACAGAATGCAGGTGGATGTCATTGAAATGCCTTTGTGTGGTGGTTTATGGTATATGTTGATGATTGTCTGTATATTTGGTCATTGTATTGAAGCCTACCCTACATGTAGAAATGATAGTCTCACATTAGCAAAGCTGTTACTTAGAGTTGATCCCAAGATTCGTTTTTTCCGGCCTCTTTAGAGTCAGCTAGAGGAAGTCACTTCAATAATGAGTTGATAAAAATGTTATGTTCATCCTTAAACATTGAGCAGAAGCTACACTGTAGCTACCGTCCTGAAGCTTCTGGATTAGTAGAGCAAATGAATGGCCCTTTTTAAGCTTGAAAAATTTGTGCATCTACTTCTCTGAAATGGCTTGATGCTTAACTTTGGTTCTGATGAGCATGTGTCTCTCGCCACATGAACTACTAATGGGCGGAGCAGTGAGATTGCCAGCTGTTCCGGCCAATGCACTCGTAAGCATAACAGATGACTTGGTGCTGGATTACTGTAAGAGTCTAGCTGATGTGATTCACTCTTTATCTCACCTGGTGGAAGCTACAGCCGTGCCACCATTCCAAGACCAGTGTCACAGCCTTCTGGCTGGTAATTGGGGGGTGATCAAGAAGCACATGCGGAAGTCTTGCTTGGAGCCTGGGTGGATGGGACCTTTCCAGGTTATCTAAGTGACGACTGCTGTGTAGTGTAATGGAATTCCAGACTGGATCCATGCCAGCCACACTTGTAAAGTGCCATATCATTTGGAAGATGAAGATTCAGTGTTCCTGAGAGTGCCAGCAGAAACTGTAACTGTATAGTTTCAAGAGGAGCAAGTGGCAAAGACAGAGCAAGAGACTGCAGAAGTAAAGACGGTGCAAACTGGCGAAGCTCCAGATCTAAGTACTCCTCTAAAAGATGAAATTGAGGACAATCCTGATACTCCTCTATCAGCAGCATCAGAATTGGATGTAGCAGAAGAGTCAAGTCTGAGCCAGAGGACTCTCCCAGAAGCAGACAATTGGGAAAAAGAGATAAAGCAAATCTTGTTTCCTGAAGTAGCCGAAAGTGGATTTGAGTTGAATCAAAGTAATGCATATTTGACTCCTCCTGAAGTGGCAATTGGTGCAGGTGAAACGAGTCAAAGAAGAACTTGTCAGATTCCTTCTAAACGAAGAAGAATCATAAGTCCAGTTGTGCCAACACTGTCTAGAAAAACTGTATATAAGGAGATAAGCGGTCTTCTTTGCATGCAGCTGAAAATGTTTCTGATGTGTTGACGACTTAAATGAGGAACAGATCATAGTGAAGAAGAAATAAATACAAGTCGAAAATCAAAAAGAAAGAGTTGCAAGTAAAAAAAAACTCAGGTCCTGAATTGGCGTATCTTGCAGCAGATGAGTGGGAACACAAATTTATGTCTTTTTGTTTTGATCGTGAGAATCATTTTGGAACTTGAAATCATAATTGAGCTGAGTTT
The DNA here is from genome assembly GCF_031143425.1 of Pleurodeles waltl. NCBI lineage: Eukaryota > Metazoa > Chordata > Amphibia > Caudata > Salamandridae > Pleurodeles > Pleurodeles waltl. The sequence continues at coordinate 227,624,911 of NC_090451.1, forward strand.
TGAAATTACATTGTCAAATGATCAAGGAGGCATTATACACTGGAAGTAATAGTGATCAGCATATTGTGAGCTACTAAAAGAGACATTCAAAACTGATTTTGACAATGTTACTAAACAGATTTTGACGGATTCTGGAGAGCCTGAAAGCTGCTGTAAATAATCGCAAAGAAAACTGAAGAATATTTTTTACTTTTTGTTATGGCCGCATAGTGAAGTTTATATTTTTTCTTCTCTTCCACTTTTTGATTCTTTACAGGCTATGAATACCAATCGCAATAGAAACAATGGGTGCAAGTATGTATGTGTTGGATTGGCAATTGTATGTGTATTGATAAGTTTGTTATTAATCACTAGCATGAGGGTACTGATAAAGCAGAAACTAACTATACACTCTCTCAATACAAGAGATTACTACACTTTCTGAGTTAGACAAGTTTTATAAAGATTAGAGTTACTTACATTTAGACAGGTCACAAGTAGATCTTTCCTCTAATGTTTTCTCTCGTTTGCTGTATGAATATGTTGAGACTATGATGTGAGAGGATGTTATGGGTGTACACAAATTCCTTCCTCAGTGCAAGAAGGGATTACATATCATAGTCTACCACTAATTTATGGGATTAGTTGTCGTCTTTTATTAACAAGGTTTTATGATTAGGAATATATTCAGTATTTTTACTCAGATTTTGACTTAATCTTTTTTTGGTTCCAGATAACCAACGCTTGTGTATTATTGCTACAGCTAGAAACATAGACATTGGAGGATGTTTCTTTGAACCTACACTAATATTTGGGACTGCCTATGCTCATAGGAACAATCTAATATGTATACTTTCACCAACTGAGAAACGTTCCCTGGATCATACTGATAATAGTAGAAAGGCAATTAAGGAGAACATAGAAAAGGGCTTGGTGAAATGCAGTTACAAGAATGATCATGCAATTAGTCTGACTAGCATACAAGGGAAGCTTGCTCTAGATTATGAACATGTATGGAAGCTTTGTATATACAGGCCTCAATCCAGAACTGACACTAATTTGTGGGAACAAGTGAACGCAGACATGTATCTCTATTTAAGAATATATATGGGAGTTTAAGCTAAATCTACAAGATCCTGTGATTCCAGGTGTATACTATATTAGTGGTAAAAATGGCTATTATCATCTCCCAAAGGGATGGTTTGGGACTTGTTACCTGGGGGTGTTTTTCCCTAAAATGTACCAGATTGACAACATAAACTATACTCATGAGAACTTGAGCCCAAGATCAAAAAGGGCAAGCTATTCAGAAATAATTGGGGATATATTTGGAGCAAGTATTCCTTCTGTAGGAGTTGTTTTGAATGACATGAAAATTAGAAAACTATAAACTACTGTGGACAAAATGTTAACAGATTTTTCTGGGGCAATAATTTTCATGGATACAGAAATGGCTGCGGTATGTTTGATAGTTCTTCAGAGCCGTCTTGCATTAGACATCCTTTTAGCAAAAGAGGGTGAAGTCTGTCGGATGCTAAGTTGTAAAATTGTTGCACTTTTATCCCAGACATCAGTAAAGAAATTAGGAGCTGTATAAGAAATCAGACAAATTTGAATTCTGATTTGAAGGACCTGAAACAATCAAGTGTGTGGGTAAATATAGGCAAATGTTTTACTAAAATTGGAAATTAGTTGGGAAATCTTGGTCAGGGTGCTGTGGGAATGATACTGAAACTATTATTAATAGTGGTTGTGTGACTCATTTGTATAATCGGATTTTACAAACTGTATTGAGTTATACAGTTACAGAGAATGAAAAATAAACAGAGGAGGGAAGACATAGAAATGTAAAAGATGAGAAGCAGATACTTTAGTGATTTACACATTTTGAAGAATGGTGAAATCCTAAATGTAGGTATACTAAACAAACTATTCCTATTTGCGCTTCTCGGGCCCCTCTCTTTTAGAGTCCCGCCACTTTTTCCTCTCCACTTAAAGCCCTGGGTAAAGCTTGTTAAAAGGAAGTGGAGCCACTGCTGTTGTGCAAGCAGCCTACTGCATTCCAAAGAAAGAGAAGGTGGCAATTAATAGGATCAATCTAGATAAATGCCAAACTCGCATGGATGAGCTTTTGAAAGACATTCAGGCCATGAGTCAGTGCCATCATCCTAACATTGTGACGTACTACACCTCGTTTGTAGTAAAGGATAAACTGTGGCTGGTGATGAAATTACTAAGTGGAGAATCTATGCAAAAGTTGAGACGCTGAGAGGACGCTCTACGCTGACGGAAACGCTCTAAGCTGGACATACTGTGTGCGCAAGCTGCATGCCTGCTGCCACTCAGATGCACTACGAGTGCAAACCACTCCCGTACCTTGGCTCCCGGGCCCTGAAGCACTGTGTGCACTGTGCATGCGAGCCACCGAAGGACCGTGCACAAGAAGTGCGAGCCCCAGTGACCCAGATAAACGGCGCCCGCGGGCTCTGATGTGGCCTAGGTGTGGTGGGCGCTGTTAGAGACCTGAGCCCCGCTGAGATGGGCCGCGAGCCTGGCCACTCCCGTAATTATTTCTTACTGAACTTATTGAATTTATTTATATTATCCTTTTATTTTCTATTGAACTAGTGATCTATAGTGGCCTATTTGATAAGTTAGCCCCGTGGTTTGCCCTGTGGCTGAACGTTAAGTTCATCAGTGCCCTACGACAAACGAAATATGTGAATGATGAACCAGAAAGTCAGAGCGAAAAGCGACCACTTAACGTCTTAAACCCATTATTCAGGAATGCATCATTTAGGAATACATGAACCATATGCTCTACACGAAGCCTCCTTGAAGAAAGGGAAGTTGATCTGTATAACAATTATCTACGTCTTCTGTGTCATCCTGTGGATGAACATTGAGCAGTTTAGCGTTGCAGTTATTTGATAAAGAAATAAAATTTGGACCTAGTGTTGCTGCATGCCTTGCTGCCACTGTGCTCGTGCCCGCCATCTGTGTGTTGCAATCTCTGAGCCCTTGAGTGTGACTGCCCACAACTGTATGGGATCAAAGCGACTGGTGGATTATAGGACCAATTGAATTGTATCACACTCCACTGTACCCTGATGTGCTTGCTGGTCAGCGTTGAGTATTGAGGGCTGTGGTAGCTGGAGTCAAGACATACAGGCCCTCATTATGACATTGGCGGCAAATGCCGCCTACCGCCACGGCGATGGTCCCCAACATACCGTCGCCATGGATACCGACTGTCCATGCCATTATGACCTTAGCTGGAATTCCGCCAGAAGGCTGGCGGAATTTCGGCGACGGTCATGGTGGTGGACGACAGTAAGGGGGCGCTGCTGCCAGCAGCAGCGCCACGCCAGTAAAACACCGCCTACCATATTATGTTCCATGATATGGCCTGGTGGTGTTTTGCTGGTGGAGGCTGCTGCTGGCAGCAGTGCTGCGTCCCATCTCCTGCCGGAGGACCCCCTGCAAACAGGTAAGTCGGGTTCTCCCACAGGAGAGGGGGTTGTTGTGTGTGGGGGTGTGTGTGACTGTGTTTGAATGCGTGCATGCATGAGTGGGTGTGTGTGTACGTGCATGTTATGTTCTGTGATTGCGTGTGCCTGGATGTATGTTTGTGAGTGTTGCTGTGAGTGTGTATGAATGTTTGCATGCATGTGTGTATGGGTGTGTATGTATGTGTGTATATGTGGTGGGTGGGGGGACTTTTGGGAGGGGGGGGTATGGGAGGCCCCTATCAGTGCCAGGGAAGGAATTCCCTGGCCCTGATAGCGCCTACATCCATGGTTTCCGTGGCGGTACAGAAACCACGGAAACCATGGCAGTGTGCGTGGTCATAATGCCATGGGCGGCCTAGTGACAGCCACCGGTCTGGAGACTGTAGTCTCCAGCTCGGCGGTCGTTACCGCCGTGGCGGTCGGTGTGTCAACTAGGCGGTTTGGCTTTGTCATAATGGCAGGGGTATATACCGCCAGCCTGTTGGTGGTAATACCTCCACTATTGCACTGACCGCCCGGGTTGTAATGAACCCCACATGTATGGAGGCAGGGGTAGCAGCATTAGTACTAGGAAAGCTGGGAATCTGAGTATTGAAGATTTTGAGAAGTTGGAGAGGAAACTCCTTAACAGATTTTACCTGTTTATAGGGGAACTAGGGGCCTTAGCATGCCCTCTGGCATGTGGGCCGTGTGGCCCAAAGAAGGGCACGAAGGGGGTCACCAGGACAAAGGGAACCCCAAAGGACTGTCGGCTTTGGAAAATACTGTTATTAGACCTGAAGGAGGAGGAGATGGGCTCCTGTCATTTGCATTGATATCACAGCAGGAGGACACTCCCGAACATTAGCAGGGAAGGAACAGCCATAACACCACTGGGTGCATCCATTAAAGAATTGGTAGGGAAATACTTTATAAAGGCTCCTAATGTACCCTGGGTCAAGGAAAAGAAAAAAACATCAAAAATGAATCAGCTCAATGCTGAACAGCTCACAACAAGTGACTATTTTTCTTTACAGGCTAAGGAACTGTTCTTAGGGGAAGGGAGTGGAGGTTTGCATTTTTTTTTTTTTTTTTTTTGTCTTTTTTTTTTTGTCCTCATTCACCCTAGGCCATATGCAACCTCCTTTCCCTTTTCAACCGAAGCGCAGGAGATTTTCCTCGGCCAGGGGTTGTTTATTACTCTCAAACAATCATCAAACTGTTCCAATTCTGTGAGGATTTCGGAGCAGGGTGTAAAATCATTGGACAGATATCACAAATACAAATACAATTCTACTCCAACATTAAACACACAAACATCTATACATCAATCTCCTGATTTCCAATTCATTAATGCTACCCAAAAATTCCCTCGCATCCTTTCCATTCCCCCCATCTTTTGATCCAATTCTGCAATAGAAAAAACATCCCTAAGCCATTCTGAGTGATCTGGGGGGGTCTTTGAAATCCATTTTCTACAAATTTCTCGCCTCCCCAACAGTATTGCATAAAATACAAACTTTTTATCTGCAATAATGTCCCGACCTAACCACCCCTGCTGGTCTTGAACTTGGCCAAATATTATTAACTGAAGAGAGGGTTCAATTCCCCAATTTAATATACAAGAAATTGTTTCGCATACTCTTTCCCAGAAGAATCGAATATCAGGGCATTCCCAAAACATGTGAACATCAGTTGCTTGTAATAAACCACATTTTGGGCATTCCACCTCTTGCCCTCCTTTCATTTTTGATAGTTTCTCGGGGGAAATATACACTCTATGTAATGTGAAGTAATGATTTTTCCTAAGAGTGGCTGGTTTCACAATATCAAAAAGCATTTTTAATGACTCTTCCCACCCCCTTTTAGCTACATCTTCTGAGAAACATTTCCTCCACAAATCGGTAGGTAATACAAACTCACCATCTACCCCTTCCAGGATCCCCCAATACCAAGTACACACTCTGTGAGGGCCTCCTAGTGGGCTCGGGGTGATCTCACTCAATGGATTAGGCATACCAACACCTTCCTTTATCCCCTGAGCCCATTTTCTTATTTGTAAAAATTTCCTTCTGGACAAAGCACCACCCATCTTTAACTGTAATTCCTCCCACGAAAGAAAAGCCCCTTCCGAGAACAACTCTCCCCAATATTCTCATCCCGCTTCTCTTATCGGTAATGCCAAAACATCTTGAAAACATTCCGGGGTTCCCGGAGAGTCCCAGATAGGTGCGTCAATGTTATAGTAAGTAAGTTTCGCAGATTGCCTAATATGGTACCAACTTTCTGCCAGCCCTCGCATAATTTTCAACCTTATCTTTTTGAAAAACTTAGGGTCCCCAAATTTAAACAAAAAATTAGTTGAAGCACCGTTGATTCTAGAGGCCATTATCTTAAACATTAGACCCGTTGTTGTAGAATCTGATGCAAGAGACAAAAGTCTATAATTTTTCAAAAGAAAGGCCCATGCATAATATTGCAACTCAGGTAATGCCAAACCTCCCTGAACCTTACGCCGGCGTAACTTCTTCTGAGAGATTCTAACACCCTTAGATCTCCAAATAAAATTGCTTATAAGGTGCTGCATTTTTTCTATATAGACTTTCTGCATTGGGAGTGGAGACGTAGAAAACAGAAAGTTCCATTTTGGAAGAATGGCCATTTTTACCAAGTTTACTCGACCTATTATCGTCAGGGGAAGATGCATCCAGCCTTGCAATAAACTTTTACATTCTGCCAACAATTTTTCCTGGTTCCTCTCCGCTAACTGATTAATATCTTGAGGTACCAAAATTCCCAAATATCTAATTTCCTTTTTACGAAAAGCAGACTTATATTCCATATTCCAAGCCATAATCTCTGTTTTTTCAACATTCACTTGATAACCAGACACCCTCCCAAACTCTTCGGCCAGTTTAAAAATCTCGGAAGATGCAGTACCTAAATCATCTGTATATAACAAAAGGTCATCAGCATACAAAGCGAGCTTTCTTTCCCAGCCCTGACAGCTAAAAGGAGTAATCATCTTATTCCACCGAATTTTCCTCGCGAATGGTTCGATGTATAAATTAAATAGTGCAGGGGACAGTGGGCATCCCTGTCTGGTGCCTCTAGCTATAGCTATCGGCCCTGTAAGGTTCCCATTCACTAATATTCTAGCTATAGGAGCCCTATATATCTGGTTCACTACCCCACAGAAATTATCTCCCAGTTTAGCTTTTTTTAGCAGAGTTTTTAAATAGACCCAGTTTACCTGGTCAAAGGCTTTTGCAGCATCGACCGTTATAATCCCCAAAGGGGATTCCGATTCTACTGCCATATCTATGGCCCCTATTAATTCATATGTTAACTCATGCAAATACCTCCCCTTCGAGAAGCCCTTCTGATCAGGATGAATTAAGCTGTCTACTACCTTATTTAACCTATCCGCCACTATTTTCGTAAACAGCTTATAATCGGTGTTCAATCATGAAATAGGTCTATAGGAAGAGCAATAAGATGGGTTTTTCCCGGGTTTCGGTATTAATGTAATAATTGCTTCATTCCACGTAACTGGCATACTTATATCGTTAAAAAAAATCCTACCAAATAACTCAGTCAAGAACGGAACAATTTCCTCACCTAATGCTTTATACAACTCCACCGGGATACCATCCGGACCCGGGGCTTTCCCTTCCTTACCCTTAGCTAAGGCTGCTCGCACTTCTTCCACCGTAATAGGACCATTAAGAAATTCCTGATTCTGTTGCGAAATTTCTGGTAATATATCCTGAGCTAACCAGTTCTCCACCATTCCCTCTCGCACCTCTGCCTGTTCCGTATATAAAAATGTAAAAAAATCTTGAAACCCTCGTTCAATGTCTTCTGCATGAGATAATTTAACACCCGTATCTTCAATCACTATTTCCTTAATATAACTCCTAACTTGATCTGTTTTAGCTTTCCAGGCAAGTAATTTTCCTGAGTTTTCCCCATATTCAAAATGTTTTAACTTGCTAGCCTCCCATTTCCTAACCATACGTGCCTGTAAAATGTTTGCTATTCGTGTTCTTAACTCAGTCATTTCTGTTCTTCCTATTTCCTCCTGGGCTCCTTCTCCTTTACCAACCAGTTTCTTACATTTCACTGACATTTCTTGCTCTAACATATTTATTTCATCTCTGACTGTTTTATGTTTGTGACATGCAATACTCCTAAGTTCCCCTCGTATTACCGCCTTAAAGGAGTCCCAAACCGTTGATAACGATGCTGAACCTGTGTTAATCTTGAAAAAAATTCCAGTCTCTCTACGCAGATGTACCATAACATCCTCTTCCAATAATAGTGCACGCTCCAATGTCCACCTCTTAAAAACTATTCTCTGTGGGAGCATCAAATGCAGCTTTACTGCAGCATGATCTGATAAATGCGGGGGTAAATATTCAATCCTGTCAACATTTTCCAACAACCTATCATCCACTATAAAATAATCAATACGTGAAGCATGACTATACTTCTTATTGAAGAATGATATATCACACAAGCCATACTCCTTCATCATCTTCCTTAAGTAATATTGTGTTTTTGGCGTACCTGAAGATCGACAAGTATCTGTTCTATCTAATCCATTGTCAAGCACCACATTAAAATCCCCTGTCATGATAACTGCATCCGAGAAATCGATTAACTGAGAAAAAACTATTTTAAGAGGTTCAATATCATCGCAATTCAGGCCGTAGAATCTGACCAAAACCAACCTTGCCTCACCAATACGTATTCTTATTATGACCCAACGACCAGCGTGATCTGCCCTTGTCTCTAAAATCTCCAATCTAGGTTGTACTCCCTGTTTAACCACAATAGCTACTCCCCTTGTATGAAAATTGTTGGTAGTGCAGAAACACATTTGTACCCACTTTTGAGCCTTAAATAACTCCTTACATTCTTCTGCAACTAAATGAGTTTCCTGTAAGATAAAAATCTGCGCCGGAGAATCTTTTAAATATTGTAAGATTTTATTACGTCTTGCTTTCGTCCTTAGACCGTTAATATTCCAGGAGAGTAATTTAATCGTGGATTCCTCCAACCCCTGACCTTTATTTAATCTAGCCATTCCAAAGTGACCCGCCTTCCCTCTGCCTCGGTGAATGAGGAACTATTTCCACACAAAACTCAAAATCAAAAAATCCAAAAGTAAAAATCAAAACCCTCCTAATTAATAAACCCCCCTCCCAACACCCTCCCATAGGGGACCCCCCCACTATATCAGCCAACTTGGGCCTTATTTTAGAGCACCCCACCTGCCTGGGAGCTTCAAAAAATTCATTTTACGTGATCGATCTGTTCCTTACTTATAAGTTCTAATAGCTCGTCCGCCCTGACTGTCTCTCTTATATTGTACATTTTATTATTATACATTACTCGCAAAAAAGCTGGGAACTTCAACTGTGCCGTAATCCCTAATTTTTTTAATTCGTCTAACCTTTTCCCCAACTCCCACTGCCTATCCATTGTAATCTTAGACAAATCGGACCTAATCTCAAATATTACATTTTCGACTTTTAATGATTTCTGTTTCAATGCACTACTCAAGATTTTCTCCTTTAAATGATAAGTTAGGAAATTAACCAAGATTTTCCTTGGCCTAGTGCTGTTTGGTCGCTTCGTAAAAGGGTTGCGATGAACCCTCTGGATGTCTCTTTCAATCTCTTCTCGGCTCTCTTCCAATTCACAAACAGATTTAATAAGAGAAACCACATATGACTTCAGATTTGCTCCTTCTGCTCCTTCCGGAACTTTTAACAATTTTATGTTGTTTCTACGCGAATAATTCTCCAACTGTTCAATTTTTACTTGCAAGCCTTGTTCCTTTTCACTTAAATTCCGAATCTCCTCCTTCTGGTTGTTTAGCTCTTCCTTTATCCCTCCTACCGTCGCTTCTAATGACTGGATTCTCTCCGTTAAATTATCGAATTTTCTTTCCAGTACCTCACAAGCTTCTCTAATCTCTACTTGATTACTTTCCGAGCTAGCAAAGCCTTTTTTAATGTCCTCTGAAATAGCAAGAATCATCTCCTCCATAGACTGACTAAATCTTGAATCGGGGACCGGGGTTCGAGAAGGGGGGGGGGCTGATGGGTATTTCTGCCACAGCTCCTATCTCCTGTAAGTCACCATCTTGTCTCAATATAAGATCCGAACCAACTTGTTTATCCACTTGGTGAGCCGAAATATTAGTCGAAGGGGGAGGATCATTCATACCCTCACCGGAGTCTGTATCGTTTCTGGTATCCTTGATCATATAAGTATCCCTTTTTCCTTGACCAGGTATCAACGCAATGTCTTCTGGCTTGGTCTTAAAATAAGCTCTTAACGAGGGCGCAGGTTTATTGTTATATTTCTTCCCTAGTTTTCCCTCACTTCCTCTTTTCTTCACTTTAGGTAAACAATTCGATAAATCAGAAGTTTTGCCTTGGATCTTATCCTGTCTATCAATAACCTCCTTATCTCTTTTCTCCTCTTCCAAACTCCGCCTCCTCCCCTGCAAAATGTTAACAGAAGGCAAGGATGGGGACAAACTTTTTTTTGCACTGTCTCTAACCCCCAAAGCCTCCGCCACTTTACTTATCCCTCCTGTATTTAAAAGTGAAAAAGAACGTGCTACCGCACTATCCCGGGACACTTTCCCAGGGGCTTTATTAATACTGAATTTTGTTATACTCCTGGCCTCCACCGCCCCGCCACCTTACTTGTCTTTCCTTTTGTCGAGGGAGAAAACCGGCGTGTAGCTGCACTGTCTGGCTCCCGGGACTCCTTCCCGGGAGCCTTGCCGATACTGGCTCTGCCCGGATTCCCCCGAAGGGGAATCCTCGCTGAGCCCTTTCTTGCCCGGCGGAGCTCCAGCGCAGCTCGGCCCCAACGCCGGAGCCTCCCGCCGAGTACCTCGCCCGGAGCCTGATTTTGCCGGGTTTCCGAGTCTTGAGGGCTCCGAGAAGCCGAACGCGGAGTCGGGCAGCACATCCAGCCGATCCCTGCTGCTTACACGTGCCACGCCCCCAAGCACGGTGAGAGTGCGTCTAGCGGGTTACGCCGCTACGCAACCCGCCATGTCCCCCTATGGCACTGAAAGAAAAGTTGTTGTGCTGCGTTGTGCCCTCCGTGGAGGTTTGCATTTGCTGGAGTCAGAGCCAAGGTTATCCTCCTCGCCCTGTCTGCCCTCACAAGCAAGGCTCAGCCCTAGGCTGGATAAGAGGCATTTATGTTATTCTGCGTTGGAGAAGGAAGGGCTTGAAGAGGACGATAAACGGGATATATCCCCCTCCATGGATAAGCAATCGGCTTCAAGTTTTGAAACAACTGCAATCCCTGCAGCATCCCTGTTAGACGTTATGTTTTTAATGTAGAAAACCTTACAGGCTATCCTAGAAGTGCTGACAGTAAATAATGGCCTAGGCAAATCGCATAAAAACCAACTACAAGTGATAGTGGGAGAGTTAAGGCATATTAATAGTTGTATGCCAAATCTGGTACGGCCAGTGATAGAGAAAAGGGATCAGGAGACAAGTACACCAGTTGAAAGTAGTGAAGGAGAGTTAAGTGATGTAATAAACCCAACGACAATCCCGACACAGTATATCTCAAAACAACCAATGCTGGTGATAAAAAGAGGCCAAGGGTGGAGGAGAAGGGGTTATATGTTATCCCTCGATATATTATGAAGCAAACAGAAGAAAATTAAAAGGAATAGGCCCATGAATATAAGTGGGAGGAGAGTTCCTAATATGAAGTCTATAACAACCCCACAACAGAAGCAAGAAGTGGTTATCTCTGAAAGAGGTAATATATTCAGAGCGAACTCTAGGTTAGGAGGTGATATTCTACTATCTAAAGAGAAGAGATGCTCCAAAAGGATTATAATGAAGGGAAATGAGGAAAATAAGAAAGTTAGGGTCACAGGAAAGCAACAATTGGTAAAGCCAGAGCGGAGGAAAGATTAGAACATCAGGAAAACCCACCACTGGTGGAACTCAGGGAAATGAGGAAGTTGTAATGTGTTAACTGAAGTGGGAGCATGTGGGTGTACCGGGAACCCTGGGGAAGGGGAATTGGGTGGAAATGGCAGAGGAAGCTTAAGCCTTTGAATTGCTCACGCCTTTTATTAGATATTATGAGTAAATTCCCTAGCCTATACGAGATTGAGTCAGAAGATATAAAGCAAATAGGATTCACTACAAATCGTGAGGGAAATGAGGTGACAAAGGCCCTTTTTTATTCTAGATGTGTCAGGCAATTAGTACTGAAGGCAGAGAAAGAACTAGAGAAGGAGGGCGTAAGTGTGGTCCCTCTGAGGGTATTGGAGCAAGGAGAGGTAAATCATAGAGCCCTCAATTGCCATGCAGGGCTGCTCCCTGTTCAATTATAGTAGTCATGTAAGTCCTAAAAATTTAAGAACTTGTAGATGGGAACAGGGGCAGATTAAATGCAACATTAGCGTCAGACTCAAAAGACCCAATATGGAGGAATAATTTTGAACTCCTTCCAAACCCCCTCGATGTCTATAGGGAGGGGGAATTAAGTGAAGTGGATTAGGAATCAGCTTCTTCACCCAGGCATTTGTTTTTGTCCTGGAATTTGGGAGGCTATAAGAAACATGAAAAACAAGATTAATTTAAAGAAAGGTTAGGAAAATATGATATAACATGTTTCCAGGAAACCTGCTTGTGTGAAGAACCAGAGCCAATAGATGGCTTTTTGAGGCTCTTTATATAAGCTATTAGGAAAAGCCTGGGCCGCCCTTTGGGTGACCTAATCACGTTGAGCTCGACTAAAATAGCTAATAGATTTACAGAAATAAAAACAAAAAGTCGTTGGTTACTAGCAAGCAAGGTAGATCTTTGACGTCATCGGAGGGACTAGACAGCTTATCATAATAAATGTATACATCCAGCCAGGGATGACAGCAGATTATCATACCCAACGGGGACTATATGAGGACCCTACAAGTAATAGTATATGGTATAAAGAGTTGATGATAGCTGCACATATATCGCAAGCCATCTTCCCTAGAACAGAGGGTACGGCTCGTATAGGGCCTTAGTTAGATTCTTAGGCTCTCTAGGTCTGTTCTGTATTAATGACTGCCTGGAAACAGACTAGGCACCCAGGGTTGCCCTATTGACTATGCCTTCTAAATGCCTGGCACTTTAGTGAAGTGACGAGCTTTGAAGTCGTGCACCTAGAGGGTAGTGACCTCTGGCCCCTACAACTATCACTCAGGAAAGGGAAAAATGATATTAAATAAAAGAGAAAGAGTGGTGGCACTGCAGGTGGGGTACCCACATCATTTAACTACCTAAATTACAGAAAGAAGCTTAAAAGTATTTAATGTGTTGTTCATAAATTATAGAGATCTTAGAGTAGAGGAGGACACTAATGATATATTTAAGGATGTAATAGGGCAGTTGAACAAGTAGTAGATTGTTTGAAGGTAGAAATAAAAATAAAAAATAAAGTTGAGGGCCAAGTCAGAAGGGACAAGAAGAATTCCTGGTATAATCAAGAGTTTAGGATCCAGAAGCTGATGGTGCAGAAATTGGAAAGAGAATTCAGGAAAAAGCGCACCAAGGGACTAGAACAGAAGGTAGGCTTGGCTAAGCAAGATTATAAGAAAATTCTGAGGAAGAGGAAATGTGAATATATAAACACAAATTGGGAAGAACTGTTAGATGTGATAGAACCCACAATATCAGGAGGTTCTGGCAGCTAGTTAAGGAGGGGAAAGCTACAGGGCTTATGAGGTGTTTGTTGGAGAAGAAGATTGGAATAAGCATCTGTGTAAACTATATGGAGGGAACGAGGAAATCAAATTGAGGTAGGTGGGGCCCTAAGATCATCTTATTCCCTGCAAAAGATAAAAGATGTAATTATGGCTCTTAAGTTAACTAAAGTAGCAGGTCCAGACAACCTGCCAGCAATAATAATAAAAAATAACAGCAATTGGTGGGCAGACATTTTCTACGTCATCTTTCATAAAATCCTCGGCTGTATCCCAGACAACTGGAAAGGTGCTATAATAAGGCCAATCCACAAAAAAAGATGACCCAACACATGCAAAGAATTACCGCCTAATTAGCTTGTTGGACATGGGTGAAAAAATCTTTGCAAAGTTATTACTGGGGCAAATGAAAGCATGGGTAGAGTTAAATAATTTGATTCCTGTAGAGCAAGGGGGCTTTAAAGAAGGCCACTCGACAATAGATCATTGCTTTAGTCTGTGGGCATTATCAAAAAAGTCAGTAGAGGTATGAGGTTGCCTGTTCTGTTGTTTTGTGGACTTCCGTGCCGCTTTTGATCTGGTGGATCATTTGTTATGGGATATGTTGAAGCAGCTCGGGGTTGATGCCGACTTACTCTTCCTCATTACGTGACTTCACTCGCAAAACTGGGCCCAGGTGATCTTAGATACTGAAGGAGCACTTTCTAAGAAGTTACCTATAAAGAATGGGTTGCGACAAGGATGTGTACTGGCCCCACTACTGTTTGCTATATTTCTGTCTGATTTGCAAAGGGGTATTGAAGGCAGTTAAAGTCCTTCCCCCAAAAATGAATGGCATTCATATTTCCTGCTTATTATATGCTGATGATTTGGTGATAGTTGATATGATATGACTAGGGCTGCAAAGAAAATTAGATACCTTTTACACTTATTGTCAAAATAAAAAAAGCTTATAGTAAATTTGGACAAAATGAAAATAATGGTGTTATAGAAAAGAAAGAGGGAGTTCTCCTGGTCCCTGGGAGCAGATAAGGTAGAACTAGTTGATAAATATAAATATTTAGGAATGTGGTTTGATTCTAAACTAATATGGAAAGAGCATATTGAGACACTAAAAACCAATAAGATGCTAAAAACCACATCAGTAACAGCGGGTGGGGGTTTAAAACAGTTTAGTTAAAAGTATGGAGGACCGTCCCTTTGCCCAGTACTTTCAGTCTTTAATGGTATGGTGCGCCCTCAATTTCAGTATGGGGTGAAAATTCTGTCCCTTGCTGGGAAGCTGAATTGGGATGCAGAAGAAAGCAGATGTGTAAAACGATTGCTCTCGCTCCCCCCCACAAGTATGATTCAGGCAGTAAGGGTGGAATGCCAAATGACGGGGTGGAGCCACCACGGAGTGCATGCAGGATTGAAATACTGGCTGAGTTTGTCTGATGTGGAGATTCCTAAAATCGCAAGATTATGCAAAAGGGAAATACAGGCAAGTGAGTTGAACTGGGCAGCCCAAGTGAGAGGACGGCTAGAAAAGATCTGTGCCTCTCTAGGCTTAGCACCTACACAGTGGCAGAGAGCACAGATTCCAAAACAGGAACTGTGTGCCGTGGTTAATAATAGGACTAGAGAAGAAGAACTAAGGTATCTGGTGGGGAAAATATCTAACCAGTTTATGATGCATAGCTAGAGAAATTAGGAAAATTTCCCCTATATAGAGTCTCTACCGAACCCAAAATTAAGGGATGCACTGGCAAAATTTGGGGTTGGGCTAAATCCTTGCTATATCGACCAAAAAATAAAAATGGTAATTAGAGATGAATTGGGCTTACGTACATGTGGCTTAAAACAAACATGTAGTGCCCAACACATCTAACTGGACTGCCTGTGGTTTTTAGATGCATGAAAGAAGTTTCTAAAGCCAATTTTACAGGAATCTAATATTATTAATCAGGTTCAAGCTCTTAACTTTTTGTTAGGTATGAGATTTTTAAAAGTGACTTGCGCCCTAGGCCGATTTTTAATCGAAATACAAGGCGTTTAGAGGAATGATACGATGTAGCATTGCATGAATTGGTAGGTCAGGGTATGAGAATATTTTTAAATATCCCAATATTTCATCTTGAATGTGATATGGAAGTAGAGATAGAAAGAGGACCCTAGAATAAATTCCACTCTTATTATTTGCTGAAGATGATATATATCAGGGTTAGAAGGGTGAAGGTTTCCTCAGTGTATTCTCAATTCTAGGCTCTAAAGGGAAGCACTGTCACTTTATTAAGAGTTGTACCTTATTATTAAATAGTAGGGGTTTATAGGATTGATCCGGGGCTAGGGTGTATATTGTATCAAAGGAGGGATTACAGTTATGAATTGTTAGTTATTTCCTGTGTTAATTTGATTGCTTTCATTTTAAAATCATACATATTGGAAATTATTTTAGGATTTTGACTGAGTTTTATCACAGAATTAGTTTTATCGAATTGCATTGTCTTACTGCTACAATCTCATGTATTGTATTTCTTTTATATTCTTTTATGGCCGAAGAGCCAAAATAAATTAAAATGACTGACTAAAAAGAAACTACATTTTGAATTGTCTCATTAGTGTATGTTGTTTTGTGACTGATCATATAGCCGTCAAAGGAGGGATTGTTAGAGCGCAAACATAATTAATAAAAAATTAGTAACTAAACCTTAACACATACCATGTATTAAAAAAGTTTAAATAGAGAAAGTGTTAGAAAAATAAAACATGCAAATGTATTTTGATGAATTATAACTAAATGTATTGACAAAAGATGATTAGTAATAATGAACAAAACTAATGGTTTGAAATTATTATTAATTTTTTTTATTTTTCATGTATTAGCATTAGTAAAAAAGCCTACGTTTTGGTATTTTTCTAGAAGCACAATGTTGAAATGTTGTGCTGACTTTACTGAAATGCTTTTGAAAACATTGTTCATTAGCTGTTCGCTCTGTCCTTCCTTGTGATAAATATTGCAGGTTTTAACAATTGGCTTTAGGCTCTGGAAGGAAGCAACGTTAGCTAAATGTTGTGTTCTGTGCTGCTGTTTTAACAAAGTTATTGTTACACGGAAAGTGTTCTCCGGAGAGGAGCTTGAACATGAGCCTATCTTGGAAAAGGAACGAAGAAAGATACATCTGAATCCCAGAATGAAATTGAATTGGCTGCTTAGTATCACACCGCATAGTCTTGTCCAATAGAAGACTAGCTAGTAATTTTTGGTACTTTAATTTAGCAAAGTTTTGGGTGATGTAAGTCAGTTGCTGTTTAGCTTTCTGTGCAGTCATATTTCCTTCAGTTTCTGCCCAGTTCAGTTCTGCTTAGTTCTTTGCAGCTCTTGTCTACCTACTTATGATTTTTACAGTTCAGATTCACTAGGCCCAACGTTACTGAACTGTTCCCCTTTACATGTTTCTGATGCTGACTGCTGAAGACTTGCTATTCCTGTGCACAATTGATTAAGACTCTGCTGGCTGCTATCTCATTTAGGAGAGGTATAACCAAACTGCATTTGTTTTTCTTTTACAGGTTTTTCCCTTTAGAAATCCAACCACATATTTTTGTTAGTGCCATAGTTAGATGTTTTTTCAAATTAATCTGTGTCTTATTTTTATTTTTGCATGTGACAAAGCCCAGCCCACACATGCTTTTTTAATTATAATTAAGTGGTTAGGGTGTCTGACCCAATATTTGATTAAATGTTTATTAATTAATGGTGATTGATTCAACTGCATAATTTATGAATTCTGTTGCTGTTTTTCAAATGATTCAGTTGTTATTCTGTGTAATTCTTTTGGAGTGTTTAATGCAAATGCTCCTATTAGACTGAGATTCTTCAGATGCTTTGGACAACCTGTGTTATTTCTGTATTGCTATCATTTGGTTTTGCACATCATTTACGTGACTTTAGCATTGTCAATTTAAGAGCAATAGATTTGTAAACTTTACTAAATTGGTGTGGTGATTCATGGCCACATAGGTCATGGTGTTTATAAATTAGTGACTCTTCATTGCATACTTTGATTGCTTATAGCTATAAATGCTCATTATTTGATGATCTCATTACTCCTGCCTGAGTCAAAAGATTCAAATTGACCTCTGAGGGTAGTAGATGTCACTGCCCTAATACATGTCACCTTAGCCTAATATTAGGAGGTCACACGCACACACATACATGCACATATATAAAAAGAGAGAGACATTCAAGCATATCTATGCTATATTTGTCTCCAGTTTTATGTGGAAGCGCTATACAAAGCAATCCGGAAATCCCTTGGATTTCAAAGTTGTCCTCTTGGTTTTTCTCCTGCGCCATTCTTTTAGAGTGATGGTGTAATTTTCAGTCAGTTTTTTAGGCTATGCGGAGTGTGTTTTTGGCTCTCTGTTGGCTATTTCTATCATCATTTTGCCTCTCATGTAATGAGTGTATGGAGGTTCATGAGGGACTATTTTACCTTACAAACCAACTCGTAATCACACATTAGATTATATATTCATTCACACAATATATATACAGAAATCTTTTTTGGTTTGTATTTGCAATGGAGCAGGCTTTTTATTTTAATGATCCAATTAAGACTCACATTTTACCTGCTGGAGAACTTCATGTGCACTGATAAACAAGCATGGATAAGCAGATAGTTCTAGTTTTAATATACCAACACAGGCATGCACAATAAAGTCTTGCATACTTTTGCAACATTAAAGCAGAACCATTTGGATTTGCCAATGCTAAGTTTATGTACCACAGCCAAAGGAGTGAGAGCACGCTGGGGAACGTCCCCGACAAACTTTGCTGTGAGAATGCAGAGCAATACACTGACTGGGAATTTGCTGAAGGAGCTGGTGGACTGCTGATCCCCAGAAATGGGAAGTATAACCAAAGGCAGTCTCAACTACAATTTGTGGGTAGGCAAAACTGCCAGGGCACAAGATAAATGGGCAGAAGGGTGTCTCCATTGCCAATGGTGCTGCTGATGCCACAGAAGATGTCCTGGATATCAGAGCACTGATATTGGAAGTACACAACAGTCTGGCCTCCATAGACAGCAGTTTGGATGGCCTCATAGGCTGTCTGAATGGTCTGAAAAAGTAGCTAGATAATCATAAAATACGATTAGGTGCAGCAGAACAATGTATATCGGATGTGAAAGACAAGCCTGTTAAAGTGGCAAATGCACAGAAGGAAATGGCTAGAGATATTGCAAGACTCAAACTATAGCGATGACCTAGAACTTTGTAATGTCAATTACAGTGTTAAAAAAGGTTACCCATTGGAAGGCTAACATACCAATGTCACACATCACAAGTCTTTCAAGGGTGCAAGCTGTTGACACGTAGGTTACCACAATAGTGAAACTGAAATGGAAGGGGACAACTCAGTTAACAAATAGGGAGCGAAATGTAGGTACAGGATAGAGGTAGACGTGTGAAAGTTAATAATATGTGAAACATGAAAATGTACTCACCTGTGTCTCACTGAAAATATTGCTGTATGACTGACTCCCTGTTGTCGTTTTCATCTTCATCAGCTTCATCCTCATCACTGTCCACAGGCTCCCCAGGCTCTCCCGCTGCAACAACACCGTCATCTGGATCATCCTCCTGCAGAAAAGGCACCTGGCGTCGCAGTGCCAAGTTATGGAGCATGGAGCAGGCGATGATGATGTCGCACACCTTCTTCGGTGAGTAGAATAGGGATCCACCAGTCATATGGCCTTAAGAAGGCCGAAGGTGCGTTTGATTACCCTCCTAGTCTGCCTATGGGCATCATTGTACCGTTCCTCTGCCCTGGTCCTGGGATTCCTCACTGGGGTCAATAGCCAGGACAGGTTGGGGTAACCAGAGTCCCCCAATAGCCATACACGGTGCCTCTGGAGTTGACCCATCATATCAGGGATGCTGCTATTCCGCAGGATGTAGGCGCCATGCACAGAGCCAGGGAACATAGCATTTACCTGCGAGATGTACTGGTCTGCCAAACAGACCATCTGTACATTCATCGAATGATAACTCTTCCTGTTCCTGTACACCTGTTCATTCCTGCGGGGGGGACCAGAGCTACATGGGTCCCATCAATGGCACCTATGACGTTGGGTATATGTCCAAGGGCATAGAAATCACCTTTCACTGTAGGCAAATCCTCCACCTCAGGGAAAATGATGTATCTCCTTACATGTTTCAGCAGGGCAGACAACACTCTGGACAAGACGTTGGAAAACATAGGCTGGGACATCCCTGATGCCATGGCCACTGTTGTCTGAAAAGACCCACTTGCAAGGAAATGCAGCACTGACAGCACCTGCACGTCAGGGGGGATTCCAGTCGGATGGCGGATTGGTGACATCAGGTCTGGCTCCAACTGGGTACATAGTTCCTGGATTGTGGCACGGTCAAACCGGTAGGTCACGATGACATGTCGCTCTTCCATTGTCAACAGGTCCACCAGCGGTCGGTACACCGGCGGATTCCGCCATCTTCCAATATGTCCCAACTGACGGTGAAAGGTTTTGAGTGTAGGCCTCAGTATGTGTGACGCAGTAGTAATTGAAGCCATGTGGGCCCCTGAAATGGCGGCTGCCTGACCTCTAAACTGGGACAATGGGATTGTGGGGTAACTGCGCTGGCGTTGGACACCGTCGCGGTAGGCGGTCGTAGAGCGCGGCGCAATGCTGCATTGGTTAACATTGGACCCTATGGGTCCCAGGAGCCAATGAACAGGTGCGCCGCCGGTGATGATGCGCACCGCCGCGGACGTCACCACCATTTTCTATCTCTTCAATCACTAGATACCTGACCTTCGACAGGAGAGGACCTACACTGCTAGTGCTGCTGTGGCCTCGGTCTGGAAGCGACGATGGCTGCTGCGTCTGGGGAAAGGGCCCCTGCCTTCACTGCACAGGAGTTGGAGAAATTTGTGGATGGGGTCCTCCCCCAGTACACGCTTGTACAGTCCTTTTGTACATCAGCATCAACAGGCGGAGGTACAGTGGCACCGGAGCACGAGGGAGCTGCATCCCACATGGCCATGGAGGGCCACACCACAGACTCTGAATTCACCAGTGGGACGGAGGGCGAGGGGAGCTTCACGTCGGCCACCAGATCACCATCCAGCGACACAGACTTGTCTGCCAATAGGAGCTCCCCTGTGGTGGTGGCACCATCTGTGCGCCCCACTTCTACAGGTACAGCCGCCACCTCCCCTACCAGCACCGCCCTCCCAGCAGCCCCTCAGCGTGTGTCCTGTGCCCGCAGGAGGGTGGGCATCACCTTCGCCCCAGGCACCTCAGGCCCTGCCCCAGTCACCCCTGCTGCCCTCAGTGAGGAGGCCATTGACCTCCTCAAGTCACTCACTGTTGGGCAGTCTACCATTGTGAATGCCATCCAGGGTGTAGAACGAGAGTTGAAACACGGTAATGCATTCCTGGAAGGCATTCATTCTGGTCAGGCTGTGCTTCAGCGAACCCTGCAATCTCTGGCTTCAGCACTTATGGCAGCCATTGTCCCTGTGTCCAGCCTCCCCCCTCCAACCTCCTCCACCCAGACCCAATCCCCTGTACCCCAGCCCATCCCAAGCACACCTACAGACCAGCAGGCACACAAGTCAACACACACAAGTAGCTCAAGCAAACATAGGCAGCACACACACCACAGGCACTCACACAAGCATCACACCCATACAGACACAGCAACATCCACTATCTCCACTGTGTCCCCCTCCTCCTCTTCTCCCTCCTCCCTCCCAGTCTCGTCTACACACACACCTGCATGCACCACATCTACAGGCACTAGGACTCACACCAGGACACCCAGCACCACAAGCCGCTCACCTGCACTCACCACCTCCACTGCCATTTACACGTCCCCTGTGTCCTCTCCCAGTGTGTCTGTGACGCCCCCTCCCAAAGTACACAAACGCCGGCAATCACTCACCCAACATCCATCCACCTCACGACAGCCTCCAGTACCTGCACCTGCACCCAAAACACCTAAAGTGACACCTCCTACAACCACCTCCTCTACCTCCACTCCCAGACCCCCTCCAACTACCCATCCCAGTGTCCGTCAGAAACTGTCCCTCTGTCAAATTGACCTGTTTGCCCCCACCCCCCCCCCCCCTCCAGTTCATCAGTCCCGTCGTAGCACCTCAGCCAAAAAACCTCCAGTACCAGTGGTGCGTGTTCCAGGTTTTTGGTGTGCACCGTCCACCAGGGCAGGCAGTAGGACCCGGAGCCAAGGCACTGTCAGCCCACCCCCTGTAAAGGCACCGAAATTGGAGAGTGGACGACGGGACCGTGTCAAGACTCCTGGTGGGACAACAAGTGAAATGGGATCCAAGGCGATTGGTGAGTCAGCTGTCACTCCAAAGAAGGTGGGGAAGGTTCCGAGGAAGTCTGCCCAGCCTGTTGTGAGTGTCACGGCGGAGAAGTGCACCATCATTTCCGGCGTTCCAGACACAACCGCCAGCACCGTCGTTACTGGTCAGGAGACCACCGCCAGAGTCATTGCCCAGGAGGGCCCGAGTATCGTTACTGGTCAGGAGACCACCGCCTGAGTCAGTGCCTAGGAGGGCCCGAGTATCGTTACTGGTCAGGAGACCACCGCCGGAGTCAGTGCCCAGGAGGGCCCGAGTATCGTTACTGGTCAGGAGACCACCGCCGGAGTCAGTGCCCAGGAGGGCCCGAGTATTGTCACCGCCAGAGTCAGTGCCCAGGAGGGCCCGAGTATCGTCACTGGTCAGGAGACCACAGCCGGAGTCAGTGCCCAGGAGGGCCCGAGTATTGTCACTGATCAGGAGACCACCGCCAGAGTCAGTGCCCAGGAGGGCCTGAGTATCGTCACTGGTCAGGAGACCACCGCCGGAGTCAGTGCCCAGGAGGGACCAGGATCCCACAGCCCCGCTGGGCGATGATGGACCGTCATGCCACACCCCAATGTCCAGAGTGGAGTTTGTCATGACACACCCCAATGTCCAGTGTGGAGTTCGTCATGCCACACCCCAATGTCCAGTGTGGAGTTCGTCATGCCACACCCCAATGTCCAGTGTGGAGTTCGTCATGCCACACACCAATGTCAGTATCTGAACCGCCATCTCAGGCTACCACTGAACAGTCCATAGCCAGCCATGGCAAAGCACCGCTGAACAATGCCAAGACCGCCATGGTGAAGACCGCTGAACAGTCCATAGCCAGCCATGGCAAAGCACCGCTGAACAAGGCCAAGACCGCCATGGTGAAGACCGCTGATCAGGGCAAACACCGTGTGGGTCTGAATATGCCGCCACATCAGGCATCCTTCTCCCATGCGCAGCTGGGACAGTGACAGGACAGGAACTTTCACGGGGAGACTCATCCAGTCTGGCCACCAGTCCCACCCAGTACCAGTTGAGAACTGCATCTACTTGCGTCAATGTGGCTTTGCACTCCCCAGGATGGTCCAGTGGGCAACCCACCCACTGTAGAGACTTGAGAGACTGTGGCTTTGCACTCCCCAGGATGTAACAGTGGTCAACCCACCCACTGTAGAGACTTGAGAGACTGTGGCTTTGCACTCCCCAGGATTGAACAGTGGTCAACCCACCCACTGTAGAGACTTGAGAGTCTGTGGCTTTGCACTCCCCAGGATGTAACAGTGGGCAACCCACCCACTGTAGAGACTTGAGAGACTGTGGCTTTGCACTCCCCAGGATTGAACAGTGGGCAACCCACCCACTGTAGAGACTTGAGAGACTGTGGCTTTGCACTCCCCAGGATTGAACAGTGGGCAACCCACCCACTGTAGAGACTTGAGAGACTGTTACTTTGCACTCCCCAGGATGTAACAGTGGGCAACCCACCCACTGTAGAGACTTGAGAGACTGTGGCTTTGCACTCCCCAGGATTGAACAGTGGGCAACCCACCCACTGTAGAGACTTGAGAGACTGTGGCTTTGCACTCCCCAGGATTGAACAGTGGGCAACCCACCCACTGTAGAGACTTGAGAGACTGTGGCTTTGCACTCCCCAGGATACATCAATGGGCATGGAGCCCCGTCGTG
Organism: Pleurodeles waltl; assembly: GCF_031143425.1. Classification (NCBI taxonomy): domain Eukaryota; kingdom Metazoa; phylum Chordata; class Amphibia; order Caudata; family Salamandridae; genus Pleurodeles; species Pleurodeles waltl. Next base: position 227,648,195 of record NC_090451.1, read on the forward strand.
GATCTGGCTTTGCAGTCATGTGGCTGAGGTGCCCCCCTTCCCTTCCCCCTGAGGTGCCTGTAGTGTTTCAATCTGATGCCCCGGCAGTGTTCTCTCTGATTTTGGTAAGGTATCTATTGTGGGCCTCGCCCATGCATTTTTGGACTGTTGGTGCACGGACATTGTTGTGTACATATCTGCACTACTTCTTGTATTGTATATATAAATATGACAGATTTCGAGATATGATTCAGTATATTTTATATGACATGTATATTGGCACATTACAATATTTGAACGGATATTGCTTTGTCTTTGCATTCTTCCGGGGGGATTGTGGGTTGTTAATGTGATATTTTTTACTGCATTGGTGTGTATGTTGTAATATGCGAGGGTGGGGGTGTTTGGTGGGTGTCCCCCTAACTTTTGCCTCCCTCCTCCCCCGTGTCGTAGATGCAGTACTCACCGGTATGTTCTGCGCCTATGTCGCTGTTGTTCGTACAAGAGCAGAAAGACAAGGGTTGGTAGGATTTGGAGTTCCGGCTCCATGGAGTCGTCGTTCCTCTTGGAGTGTGTTGAGGTGAGCGTTTTCCCATAGCAAAGGCTGTTTCCGCCGTGTTTTTATCCACGGTGAGTCCGCCCCGGAAAAGGTGGCGGATTGGTGTGTTGTGATAGTGTGGGCGGTACTTTGTCTCCCGCCTGTCTGTTGGCGGTGACCGCCACGCTGTTTGTCTGTACCGCCGTGGCGGGCGATGTGTTAAAGTGGCTGTCTTTGTTGGCGGTTACCGTCAGGGTCGTAATTCCCTTTTTTTTCCCGCCGGCCTGTTTGCGGTATTACCCCACCTTTTACACCGTCCGCCAGGGTTGTAATGACCACCTGTGTGTTTTTTCCCGGTGCCTTACCCCCTAAGTTATGGCAAAGTGATGTCACCAGGTCATTTTGATACATACCTTCTGCATGACTTGTACATGTACAAGGAAATAGGTTTGAGTCAGTGGAGCACTTGGTCTGTATAAGTATCTGTCAGTGTAGTCCATATTGCAATGCCACAGGCTGAATGTAACACAAGATGGAGGCGTAGGGGAAAGTGGAGGTAATGGCCACTTTTGTAGAACTTGAAGAACTTTTGGGGTCAGGGTCTGTCTTTTGTCCCTCCTGCTGAATAATTCCCACAATGCTGACAGCTATGAGGGTGTAACTCCTTTTAGTGCTCATATTATGGATGCCCACCTTGGAGACTCCAATTGCCATTCCCCTGCTGGTAAACTATCACTTGAAGTCAAAGACTTCCCGCTTTGGAGAGGAGGAATGCATAAAGAAAGGAAACTACCTTGAACCTATTCCAGAATAGAGCATGTGTATCAACATCCTATGCATTGAAAAATAGTATAAGAGGAGGACTGAACTATATACAAGTGACAAAAATAGTTCCAGGATTCCTCTTGATCAGTGTTGGTGACACTTGTCAGGGGATCAGAGATACTGCTGAGATTCAGGGTCAATATCACTGTCAACCAGCCACTGAGAGATGAAGAGACATCACCTGAAGAATTCTGAAAATGTTTGCTGGAGAAACTGTCTGGGTTTGCCTTTCAAAGGAGTCTGTCTGGAAATCTGAGAGAAGTGTAGGGATATCCATGCAGAGAAGAAGCCTAGCTACAGTGGCCTGAATCAGTCACCACCCAGATGAAGCGGGATGAATCTTTCACAAGCCATCCCAAGCAACATCCATGTTGTTGGCGCTGCCTAGACCTGAGGAAGTGCCCCACTGCTGTAGTGCTGCTTTCATTTACCATTGAGCGCCTTGAGTGTTCTCAGCCCCCCTCCCTGATCTGTGCCTTGTCGGTGTGATGCTGGCATGGGATTGAGTCTAGGGCATCACAAATCTGGACCCTTAATCCAATGTGGGTTATCCTGCAAGGCTGGATGCTCACTGCAACAAGAAGAACTTGTAACCTCATTCTTGCGCTAATTCCAAGATCTAGGTTGTGATCTGTGTCCAGTACATGGGTAAAAATGGCTTCCTGCACTTACGAAGTCAAGTGTAATGGAACTGGTGTTCGTAGGGGCACCTCTGCTCATGCATGTGTGCCCTCACACACAGGTACCTGCACCCTGCCCTCTGGGCTAGGAGGGCCTACTATAGGGGTGACTTGCAGTGACCTGTGGTGAAAGGGTGCATGCACCTTTTTACGCAGGCTGCAATGGCAGGACTGCAGACACATTTTGCATGGGCTCCCATGGGGGGCACAATACATGCTTGTAGCCGGGCGCTGGAACACCCGCCTACCCAAGATAGCAGCCTCCTGCCCGACCGGGACCCCGGGGGCACCGCGGGGTCGGAACCGGAAGAGACACCCCTCAGGAATCCAGATATCTGGGTTCCCGTGACAGAAATGAGGGGAGTGCATCCATGGAGGGCGGAGGAGGACGCGAGGAACCAGGCAGAAGAAGACAACGTGGGTGATCAGAAGGAGAAGACCGACGCCAGAGGAAAAGAAAAGGCGGAGTCAGAGACTGGAGAAACGGGAGAGCGACAAGGAGAACCCCACGCGGAGCGGAGCTACCCGGGGCAGCTGACTCCTGAGGGCAGTCCTGAAGAAGGGAAAAGGAACCCAGAAACGCAGAGACACCGCCACGTCCCTGGAGGGGCGTGGCTCCAGCGGTTATGGTCCTGTTTCCACAACAGGATAAACGCTTTGCTGGGGAAAGAGGAAGGGGAGAGAGGTAAGGAAGGGAGCGAGGGAGGAAGGAGGGAGGAAGGGAAGGGATAAAGAAGGGGGATAGCAGACAGAGGCTGGTAGAAAAGAATTCTTATTTGTTTTTCCCTTTCTCTTCCCTTATTGGCACCATTGACCCTTGTTTTAAGCTCACTTGGATGACTAAGGAATGTAGTACAGAGAGTACAATTTTTTTGCTTTACATTAATAACAAGGTGAACGACAGGTCCCCCTGGAAAAACTTTATTTCACTAATGTGAATTAACCTTGGGTGGAAAGGAAGACCTTTTTTTTTTCTTTTTTTTCTTCTTCCCTCCAACCCTTTTTCCTTTATAGTCCACCTTAACCCACTCTCCCCAGATCCTCTCACTATACTAACCCGGTTCCAGGAGTTAAGAACAAAGCTGCAACTTACCTTACCTTACCTTCTTTCCTTTCACGGCTTCCCGGGCGACGGCGTTTCCCCACGAGAACTTCGGCGGGACCCAGAGGACCTGAAAGAGAGAAGAAGGAGAGAAGGCTACATTGAGAAGGAAGAAACCAAAAAGACTGATAGAGAGGACTTGTGAATTATCAATAAAATATACATCTCTCGCAAACCTACTTATTGACCTTCACTCTACATGGTTAAATGTCATGAAGAATGAACGTGTAGGGGGGTCTCAGTAAGGCAGTTGACCTGCACCACTACCAGCCGTAAGCAACATAAAAATTGCTTGCAGCGAGGGCAAAATAAACTTAACCGAGCAGCCACACTACCTCGAAAAAGACGTTTTGTTTTGGCCACACCGTAAACAATATTTTCGACTGTATTACTACAGTAATTCTTTTCACGCCCTACCAGCATAACTTCTTATTTCTGTCTTCAGTGCCTGGTTCAGTAAATGTCTTCCATCAATCAGACATTTCAAGATAAAACTCCATTATAAAAGCTGTCGGAATGGCCGTGCATTTGCCCTGTGCTTGTATATGCCCGTAATACACAAGTGATTGAACGTTCACTGTTCTATCTTTCCATCCGTAGTCATCCACCGCAAAGGTGGATGCAATGTCTGGAGTCTGGGCAGTGCTTAGTTTGTGCCAGTAGTTGCAGGTGGTGGGTATCATACTTGTTAGGGACCGAAACACATTTTTTATCGTCAGACTTTGACGCAGAGCAAGTCTGGGCCAGAAAATAAATAAGGAAATATGAAGAGAAAGATAGGAAAATACAGTCAGAGGGAAAGCAGAGATGAAAGGAACCCGCAAGAATGAGATAAAGAGACAGAAAGTGGAAGGTGGCATAAGGTGGAATTAAGATTAGGCAGCATTGGAAGGCGGTTTTCTCGGCATTCGGCAGTGTTCACGTTAGGCTCCTAGAAAAACATGGAGCCCATTCACTTTTAATTAACAAATTATTAATTGGACCTAGGCAGCTTGGCACACTATAAATCATTCACTAAGATAATTCACCACCATCAGAAATCTGTGTGGAACAACAATCACATTTTGACGGCATTACGTCGCCTTTCATCGTTTTGACGTGTGCCCTTAAGGTGGATGAATCACTTTGCAGTGCTTAATCAAATGCCCACTGTCAAAATAGTACCCGAGTGCAATGTCAGTATAATCCCCACACGGCTCCTTCGTTGCTATTGCTATTTAGTTCTCAAAGAAATAAAGTCAGTGCTCGGATGTGGAAAAAGTTTGCCTGTCGGTGTCACAGCCCTCCTTCCTATACAACCCGAAAAAACGGAATTCCCATCTTGGAGCCATCGTGGAAAACTAGATGGCAGCTTGCACACATGTACGAAAATAAACCTATACACACTACATCAGTGACAGAATCATCCTCTATAGCTCAATAATGTATCTAAGCTCTAAACCGAGACTCTCTTAGTGATACTTCATGATTCTTCGTCCTGTGCAGCTGGGTGATCCTTTCTGAGTCTTGCCTTGCTCACCTGAAACACTAATAATGCAGTCTGTTGATCATTACCCAACAACTTCAAACCTGTGTTGCTCAAAACTAAGGGCCAGATTTACAAGGCCCTTGCGCCACAGTAGCCTAATTTTTTTATACGCTAATGTGTTAAGGAGGCCATTCCCCAGCACCATATTTACAAAGTGGCACAATGCTTGCATTTGTACATTATACTTTGTAACCTCTTGTGTCACATTATGCCTGCTCCAGACATAATGTATGCAAAGAGGTGTTCCCCCATAAGGAGGCCCAGAAAATGGCGGAGTGAAATCACTGCATCATTTATTGGTCATTTTTCACGCCTGGTTCTTGGAAATTTGCCTGCCATGACGCAGCAGGCGATATTCGTCTAAAAAAGTGGCTGGTTTGTTGCTAATTTCCTCAAAAGATTTCTCACTTTCCGTAGAACTAGGAGTATCAGATTCCCACAATTCCACAACTGAGACAACATAATTGGCACGGCTTCTTTCCGTGTGGCCATTGCAAAGCATGTCGCAACAGCATTATGCGGAAGCAATATGCTGTATGTAAACCTGGGAAAATTAGACAGATCAATCAATTTATAACATGTAGTACCCCTTTTGTGATTTATGTTCTGGAATGTCCTTGCCTGAGATGGTATATTAGTAGTACCAAACACAATGTTAAGAAACGGATTTTAGAACACATGCGTGCGATCACATCGAATGATGAACATTATCCGGTAGCAAGGCATTTTAAAGAAAAACATAACTCTGATTGTACCAAATTATCCTATTTTGGTATTGAACATGTACCTCTACATCATAGAGGAGGGAACAGAGAATTAGTGTTAAGGAAAAAAGAGTCAGTATATATCTTAGAATTAGAGACTAAGACCCCGACAGGTTTGAAAATGGGGGAGGAACTAAATGCTCACCTAAATGATAACCATTAACTTACTTTGATGAGACTATATTATCTGCTTTTCTTACCGATTAGGGAATGTTTTATCAGAATATGTAAAGAGTTAATAACTTTATTATGTACAGAATTAATTTATGAGACTTAGGTCAGGCATTATGGATAAACATGTGTTGTGAGTGTTAATCTTGTATGCAAATACTAACTCGATGTCTAAGCTTCCAGTTATTTATTTAACTATTTATTCATTTTCGGATATTCCTTTTAGATACTTTGGGTCGGATGGAGAGCTATCAAACTCTACTTGTCCTCCTCTATTCATTCTTAACAATTTTCACGTTATCATTGGGTGATCCACTTTGCAGATTTTCAGATAAGAATATTCAATTTAGTAATGTAGATAATTGTATGGCCCTTAATAAGCTTATGATGATATATTTACAGTGTATAATTTTACTATCTGGTTAATTCTCTATTTTGATTTAAAATGATAATATTTTTACAAACACTGTGGTCTAGAAAGAAATATGAATTTTACAGATAGAGCACTGTTCTTTGATGTGGTTGTTTCCCTTTTAATAATAAAAAAATGTTTTTATTAAAAAAAAAGAAAATTATTAACAAATTTAGGGAAATGATTTAAATGTAAACAAATATATCAGAATTGTATCAAGCTATACTTAGTGGCATGAACTGTTTCTATTTCTAATATTGTTACTATAATAGTATTTGCAATGAATTTGTGGTGGGGTTCTCGCTTGATGCACTTGTTAATTGTCTTATTTCTATGTTTATGTCAGGAGGGTATTTAAAGGGTAATTTATTGGTGATATATATCATGTGACCAAGGCTGTTGTGTCAGTCGAAACGCGTTGTGTGTGGATTAAACTGATTTTTTCTTGTTCCTGAAACCTGAGTGTACGAGTATTATCATTTTTTCTTTGTTTAATTAATTACCGGCTTGCTCGTACCGGTTCTCGCACCACCCCTTTGGGCTGATTGAGATCTCATTTCGAGCACTTCGATTTTGTTTTATATATATATATATATATATATATATATAAATTACCATAACTACACAGTAGCGGTTGCCATTGGGTAGTTATAGTTAGAATCATGTTTCCATAGAAAAAGCCTTTTTTGGTGCTGCTAGTAACTTTGGTGCCGTTTGATGAATCCCCACAAAGTTTTCCAAAAATGTGGCTTTTTTGACTAGTTGCATATGAAACGTTTCTGGGTGATACAAGAAGTGGGGGCTGAGATAAAGGGGGGTCCTAAAATGAGTTTCCCCCATTCATTTTTCCATAAGAATTTTAGACAAAGCTACAGCCTGAGTGGCTGAACAGATTTACACTAAATTTGACAAAAAGCGAGATCTTGGTCCAGAAAGAGTGCTTTTTGTGATTTGGTTAAATCCGTTCAGTAGTTTTTGAGCAATTTTAGGCTCAAAATAATCATATAACTTACACTGTGGAGAATCTGCAGGCTGACAGATATCATGCTGAGATCTTACTGGCTACCGCCACAGCAACACTGATGTGGCGGCATCCATCTTGGTTCTCTGGACTCAATCCTGAGTCCTAAGAAATGAGTGGGAAAAAAACATAAGGGGGCAGGTAGGTAAACCTTAAATCTCTTGGTCTGGTGGTGGTGTTCCAAAGGGATCCCATTTGGGGTTAAAACATTTTTTTTTAATGTTTCTATGAATTAGAAGAGAATCAGCAGCAGAAATTGTTTTTTTATAGGGTTAGGAGTAGGGGGGACATGCCCCCCCCCACCTTGAGCCTCAGTGAGACACGAGGGGGCTTCATCCTCTGGAGGCAAGTTACAATTTGAAGGGAGGGAGCGCACGGCCTCCCTCCGGGAGCATCTAAAGGCCACAGGGACCCAATCCCTCGAGGATGGCTCAATTACTCTGTCCTGTCAGCTCACCCGTATGATATAGTAGTTTCCCGCCACAATATTTGTTTCCCTGCTCGCGTCTCTACGGGCAGAGAAACATGTTTGCTCCTGCCTGGGGGGATTAGTTTTAAACCTCCCACCTGATGGAAGCAAACATGCCTTCCCTGCCTGCAGCAGCACAGGCAGTGAAGGCATGCCTGTTCTCAGCCGGCGGGAGATTTAAAAATACACCCACAAGGTGGGAGCAGATTTCTGATTCTCTGCCCACAGTGATGCGGGCATGGAAACAGATATTGCTCCCATCTGAAGAGGAAAGCATAAACAGCTGCTCCCACCGGGTGGCGCCAGGGCTCCTCCCATAGCCCCCAACATGGTGCTTGGTGGGTGCCCCGGATGGGCACTGGAGCACTCACCTATAATTTAGAGAGGCCCAAAGGGATGGAGTATAGGAGTCTAACTATAACTGGTGAATTTCAGTGGTTTTGTAGCATTTAAAATTGTACATTTTCACTGAAATAATCACCTAACTATAACATTACTTTAACCTTTGTGTTTTTCAGTGAATATAAATATATATTATATATTTACACACAAACAATCCCTTATCCTCCCAGACGCAGAATCACTAAGACACTCCCGGATGCTTGAAACTGATTTTATTGAGACAGTAAATCTTCTCTCCAACGCGTTTCAGCTGTAGCCTTGATCAGGAATAGAGAGGAAGACAGACACCTCCATACAAATACACAGTGAAACATAAATGAAGGACTACAATAACCACATGGTGCCCAAGTAAAACAAAAACTTAGCTGCCAACTTGGAATATATAACACTGCTTGAAACATAAACAAACTCAAGCAATAACATTATTGGCGATCCAAAAGCATGTTGTTATAATCATGGTTATTTGTCAAAAATTCCAGGCCACTGGTCTTCCAATAGTGATCATAACACCAGATATCATGTGTGTTAGCTCAACCAATTATTGTTGTTAACAATACCAAAACTACGGCAGTATGGTTCCACAAGAGTTCCTTCAACAGTGAAATACTTGTTGCATTCAGCTATGTCGATTCTATGTCACTGATCGTCTGGCAGGGATCATGACACCCAAAGTTGTTTCCAGGAAAACAGCAGAATTCAATCACGCTGTATCCCGCCCAAAGGACCTAATCTGCCTGACAGTGGATAACACAATGTAGTGAAAAAATTAAAGATGATCTCAAGCAATAGACTGGCTACTCTAATGCATACATAGTGCTCACACCTGTGTGAAACACAGAAAATCAATAACGTGTCAGTGAGTTTAAAAACGTACTCTAAAAACATAAACGTTTTCAGAAGCTAAAAGTAGGGCACAGAACAATTTTTCCATTATTTTACAATTTCACCCCAAATGCACAGCTATTTCCTCACTACCGTTCACCCCCCGTGGAGCTAAGGTATCAAAGTCCCAAAAGTATCTGGACTCCAGAATTCCTAATCTGCCTTCCCTGTTACCACCTCCTACATCTAGTTCCACACTGTCAATTACAACAAATCTTAACAACCATCCATTGCAAAAATGTTGTTCATTGAAGTGCGTTGCAACTGGGTACTGGTGATCATTGTTGCGCTTTGCTCTCCTATGCTCTAACACTCTTTTCCTAGCTTTCTGTGTGGTATTTCCCATACAGAGCTTCTCACATGGACAAATCAAACAGTAAACACAGTAATCGTTGTTGCAACTGTAGTTCCCTGAGATTACATTTTTCCTTGTGATATTACGCACCTTTGTGCTAGTGCAATTAACACTATTCACACAAGCTTTGCACTTCATACGGCAGAAAAGTCCATTGTGCAACCCTCTACGTTTGGTACCTGTCTCATGTTGTGTAATCATATTGAGGCTCAGGTTGTCCCTCAAGGATTTGCCCCTTCCAAATGTCACTTGTGGGGTGTCATGCAGATATTTATCCAATACAGGATCAGTTTTAAGGATGTGCAAGCTCTTGTTCAAAATTCGTCTCACATTAAAAGCGTGATTAGAGTAGGAGGTAACAAACCTCTCTGAATCCTGTTCATCTGACTGGGGTGCAACAGGCGGACCCTGGGAACCTCATCAACTTTACTACTAGCTTGGGCAACCACTTTGGAATTATCGGCTCTCTCCATTAATCTCTCCTGCATAATCCTCCTTTCATGCTCAAAATCCTCCATGATGCTGCAATTACGTTTGACATGTAACAGTTCCCCATACGGGATGCTGTAAATCAGGCTAGATGGATGTGCACTATCAGCATACATCCGACTGTCTCCGCCGTGGGCCTGCAGTACAGCCTGGTTGTCAATCTGTCCCCCCTTGACCTTAATCTCCACATCCAAAAACACAATCTGGGATTTACTAGCTTGTCCTGTGAAGTGCAGATTGTGATCATTTCTATTCAGGGTAGATACAAACTCTATAGCAGATTGTTCGTCTCCCTTCCAGATAGCAAAAATTCATCTGTAAGTCTTCTCCATAGAATTACATGTTCATCAAAGTCTTCTAACTCGGTGGACACCTGCCCTTTCCACCAGCCCATGAACAGATTTGCATAGCTGTGGGCGAAGCAGGTTCCCATCGCTGTTCCTTGAATCTGCCTGAATACCTGGTTGTCAAAGTGGAAAAAAATATTGATTAAGCAGTGGGAGATCATTTCCAACATCATCTCCTTATGTAATAACAGGGAGAAGGATCTGGCTCTTAGAAAATGTCTGGGAGCTCGCAAACCCAAGTCATGGCTGAATCTAGTATATAAACTTGTTACATCCAGTGTAACTTAAATTTGGTCTTCGTCCCAACATACATCTTCTATAATCATAAGGAAGTATGAGGTATCCTTTATAAATGCCGGAAGGGCACTCACAAAAGGTCACAGATAGTGATCAGTGTATTTGGAGGAATTTTCTAATTGAAATCCCATGGATGACACTATGGGTCTACCTGGGTCTACTTGTGACGTTTCGGAATTAAGTACAACCCTGGGACTTAGGGATGGTCACATTTGAGAAAGAGATACTCCTGCCACTACAGCAGTCCTCTCTCTCTCCATTCACCCAACATCTCATGATACTTCAGATTAGCACACATAGCCTCAGCCTGATTAGACGAACTGTAACAAGATGAATCAGCAAGTTGTCTCATGCCTTCAGCTAGGTAATCAGATTTAGTTAGGACCACTGCATTGCCGCCTTTGTTCGACAGGCTAATTATAGTTGGGGTGCCCTTCCACGATGCTCTAAAGCAATCAGTTGAGACTGGGATAAATTATCTCTCCTCACAGTCCTCAGTTTATAGCTTATCTTTTTCAATTCACTGGTAACATTTCTTTCAAAAACCTCTACAACATCACAATGGACCAATGATAAAAATGTAGACTTAGGTTTGAAAGTGATAGCACATGAAATGTCCACCTCAATACCCGGAAGGTCTAGATTTATAAAGGGGTCATCATGAAACTCCTGGTCAACGTTGAGGACAGATAATGTGTGTAGCACTCAGTATCATCAATCCGTAACTTACTGAATGCATTCCTAGAAATTCTGTTGTCCCCTTCCCTCACTTGTGTATGGTCCAATTTTGTCAATTTCAAATATTTGACAAATTTTTGCACCTAATTGAGACTGCTAGAAGGGCAGAGGGAACAATCCAGTGATAATAGTTCCCTTTCATCTTTGGTCAATTCACGGTTACATAAATTTACCACATTCATTGTACCACTTTTCTGGCCCGTGTTGTCATTCCCACGGACCTTGGCACTTATCTTTCTGCATCTTGCTTTGGCCTGCCTGTTCCTCTTGCTCTTCCTCTTCCGCCTCTCCCTCTTCTCCTCCGAAAATTGTACTCTTTGAATTGGTCTGTCCTGCCTTGGTTGAGCAACTGGATCTGCTTTGAAAAATGATTCCTACTTGTTGCAGAATCAGTGAAGAGCCCTTTTGATAATGTATTTTCCAACACATCAGGTAGGTTACTATTGATGCACCACTTTCCTCAGTTTCTGGAGCTCCCAGTTGTTTATCACTCCTCACAGACATTTGATTGTCCTCTTCACTCCCAGCGTACATGTGATCATATTTGCAATGGAAGGTCAAGATTCTCCCTGCCTGGTAGTCCTTGAAATCATGTATAAACTTCCTCTGTGTTTTTATTTGTAATTTCTTCCTCTGACTTTGTAAGGCAACCTTATGAGCCTTTGGTAAACTCATCAAATGCACCCTTCGGAATTAGACCTTGTAGTTCAATACTTAGTTTATCAATCTCCTTTAACATTTTCAAATGGTCTCTCTTGGCATACTCTATCAAAATCTTCATCATGGTTAGAGAGCAGCCACATTAATTATTGGCCCACTCCTCTAACCTCTCTGGGTCATCATAAGTAGGCACAGTAAAAATTCTTAAACCTCTTGGTACCCTCTCAACTTCAATATATTGTTGTAGTGACTCCACTTCCCACCATTTAGTTAGTTCCTTCTTATGCAAACTTTCTAGTTCATCATAAATAGTTTGGAGTTTCATGCCATTCGCAATATTGGCACTCGTAGCATGCAAGCTGCCTTTATTCATGGTTTGTGAAAAAATACCTCCTTTGATCTTTCCTTACGTCTAGCTTCTAAGTTGGAAGATAGACTCCTCATATCCTAATGAATGAAATAATTTACACTCACAGTCCCTTCTCTTCTCTCGCATCCAAATATATACATAGTAATTGTAATTGTATTTATATAGCGCTTACTACCCCTGATGAGGCATCAAAGTGCTTTTCGGTAAGTAGCACCCTACTCCGAAACCCAAGAGGAATTAGTGGTGGATCAGTACAGGGAAATATGAGTGCAGTATTAGTATTATCATGAGTTAATTTGAGCAGAGAATATGTGACTTAGTTAGCTGCATTGATTAGAGTAATGGAGGGATAGAGGAAGGAAGAATCCAGAGGTGTTAATTGGGAGTTTATAGTAATAGTATGAGGCTTGGGATGAGTAAAGGAGAGCTGAAAGAGTGAAGAGTCTGTGGAAAGGGGTTAGGGGGATCATAGTAGCAGGAGGAATGTTGGATGAATCAATGGTGAGATAAATGAGGGAGCATGTAATAGGGTTGTTTGGGAGATCATGGTAGTAAACTGAGGTTTGGGGTGAGCTAGATGCGGTAGAGGAGGGAAGAGTTTAGGCAGGGTTATGTTGGAGATGAAAGTAGTAGGATGGCTTTGGGATGAATCAGAGTGGGGATGTAGATAGATTGACATAGGGTGATGGAGAGACAGAGTAAAGCTTACGAGAGAGTACAATTTATATTATTTATATTTATTTATTATTTTATTTAGATGTATATATATATTTCTTTTTTTAATTTAATTTCATTATTTATATTTTGAATTTTATTTATAGATTTAATTTATTTGTTTTTATTTATTTTTCTCTAGTACAGTTGGACTAGAGTAATACATAAATAGATATGTAAATATGTAGTAAAGGAATATATGTGCAAGGAATATAATGGGTATAATATTACGAGAAGAAAAGTAGTATTGTATAAACACAGCCTTTCAAGATTTGTAATATTTGAAGTCAATTAATAAGTGTACTTTTTTAACATTCACTTATCATTCCTAAATTTTTCAATAGCAAAATGCTTGCTGTTAAATAGTTAAGATAACATTTGCTCATTGTGATATAAAAAAGAAAGCAGGGATTCATAAATATCTGATATATATACTTATCTATTAGCTATGCAATGACCTATTAACATGTTAAGCATAGAATAATATTAACATATATATGTATATACACACACATATATATACACACATGCACACACAGACACACATATATATATTTAACTGTGAGTAGTATGGGTGTAATTTAGTATTATGAAATAGTAACTATACATATTTCTTAAAGAACTATACATATCTAAAATATACACATAATCAGATAATAAATGTTTATCAACACAAGTGGATGCAGGCCATTGCTGTTTGAATATGGTGGTTATGAAGGAAAGAACAAACTCTTGAGTAGTCTTCTGAAGGCAAGATAGTTATCTGTGGATCTTATATTTGGGGCTAATGAATTCCATAATTTGGCTGCTTGAACAGAGAAGGATGTACCACCTATTGTCTTTTTCTTGTATGATGGGGTTTTGAGGCAGGGTGCCAATCTTGAGTGGAGGTTTCTTTGTTGAATGTATTTGGTTATTTTGTTTCTGATGGAAAGTGGTCCTGTTGCATGTAAAACTTTGTGGGTGATACAAAGCAGCATGAAGGTGGATCTTCTGGCAATGGGTAACCAGTGTAGTGCTCTCAAGGCAGGGGAGATGTGGGCTTGTGGCTTTACATGTAATAGTAGCCTGGCAGCTGAGTTCTGAATACTCTGTAGTTTTTCATAATAGATAGAGATGATCCATGGTAGAGGCCATTGGCATAATCCAGTTTGGATAGTACAAGAGAGATAGTAGCCTGCACATTGTGTGGAAATCTGAGGTGGGGAAGATGAGTTGCAGAGTCTTCAAGATATTGAAGCTTGATTGTGCTAATTTGTGCACTTGGGAATTCATTGTTAACTTGGAGTCCATGGTAATTCCAAGGTTTTTGACTTCCTTAGACACTTGAAGAGGTGGTCCAAGATCATCAGGCCAGGCGCACAGTGGGTCATAATTTTTCCAGTCACCACATGTGAGTATTTTTGTTTTGGAAGCATTCAGTTTGAGATGACTCCAAGTTATCCACTGATTATCACCTCAGAGGCAACTGAATATTTGTGAGTTTTCAATGTCCTTGGGTCATTCCAATTTAAGTAGTATTTGTGTGTCATCTGCATAGTTGTAGCATGTGAGTTGAAAATCATTGATCAGTTCTGGTAATGACATCATGTAGATGTTTAAAAGCATAGGTGAGATGATTGATCCTTGGTGGATCCCTGCTTTTGTGAAGTAGAGTTTGGACGAGAAGGGGGAAGAATAGATAATATTAGTTCTGTTTTAAAGGTAGGATGTAATCCAGTTGAGAGCAGTCCCTTCTATGCCAGCTTCGTGGAGTCTTTTAATTAGGGTGTCATGATTAACAGTATCAAAGGCAGCTGAGAGGTCCAAGAGAAGTAGTGCAGCAATTCCATTGCGGTTGACTGTGTTTTTAAGATCATCCCAGATTGCTATGAGTGCCGATTCAGTGCCTCTTCCTGGGTGGAATCTAGTTTGGGAGTCTGAAAGTATGGAATTGTCTTCAATGAATTGTGACATCTGGGCGAATGCTGCTCTTTCTATCAGCTTGCCCAGGAAAGGTCCATTTGTGATTGGTCTGTAGTTGCTGGGGACCTGTGGGTCAAAGATTGTTTTCTCTTTAATAACAGATGTATGTATGCCTTTTTCAAATCTTGAGGAAAAGTTCCTGTAGTTAAAGAGTTATTGATTATTCTTCTTACAGGTTTGGCGGCAGAAGTAGATAAAAGAATGTTCTTGAAGATGTATGGTGGACAAAGGTCAGAAGAGCAACTGGAAGTCCTGCTTGTTTTGACCAAATCCATAAATTCACCTTGTGATATTTGTTTGAAGGAGTGCAGAGGCTGGGTTGGTTTACTCTTGGATGGGATTTTAGGAAACAGGTTGGTGCTGATGGTTTTCTTCTGTTTTAAATGGTAGTCCAATGTGTCTGTCTTGGTTGCGTAATGAGTTGTCAGTTTGTGAAATCTTGAGTAGTGGGATGACTTCCTTCCATGCATTTAGGTTTTCGCAATTCATTGAGAATTATATAAAATTCTTTATTTGCAGATTTAGCCGTTAGAATTCTATCTGAGTAGTAACTATTTTTTAGCTTTTTGGGTTGATGATTTGTATATTCTGGTAAGCTTGTCTAGCTGAAGTATGTCTTGAATCTTGTTTGTTTTGAGCCAGGTCAGTCGCAACCTTCTGATTTGTTGCTCTATCTTTTTAAGTTATGCGTTTCTCCATAGTGTTGGTTTTCTTGTGTTTTGTGTAGTTTTTCTGAGTGGAATTAAGATATCGAAAGCTTCCTGCAGCCGTTCATTAAGTTTTGGAACATAATTAATTTTGTCTAGATCTGTGTTGGCTGTTAGTTGTGTTTCAAAGTCTTCAAAATTGAGTTTGCTCCATGGTCGATAGATGCACATATGTGAGTTGCAATTTGGTGTGTTGATTTGTGGTATTTTATGTCAGAAAGTTATCAAATGGTGGCCTGACCATGTGACTGGCGTGATGCTTTGAACGGTAACTAGTTCAGGCTTCGCAAAAATGACATCTAGGATGTGTCCCGTGATGTGTGTGTGATTGTGTACAATCTGATGTAAGTTCAGTGTAACTAGGCCAGTGGTGATAGCTTTTAGATGGGGCAAATTGGGTTTGTCAAACCAAATATTTAGGTCCCCAAGAATGCATAATAATGTTGGGTATAATGTTATAAGGTTTGATACTGTATCTAGAAAAGTGTCTGGGAATGTTGAGTTGTTAGGTGGAGGTCTGTAAAGGAGGAGAAAGTTACAGGAGGAAGTTGGTGTAGGGATGCATCTGGTGAGGAGGGCCTCCCAGCCTTGTATGGAAATGTCTGTTTTACTGAGATTTATTGCTTGTTTGAATATAATAGCTAGTTCACCCCCTCAATTGCCTGTACGGTTTTGTGTGATGGTTTGATAGCCTGGCGGAATGGCTTCATGCAACACTGTCATCTCCCAACCATGATTCCGTTACAAATAGTAAGTCAGGTTGTGTGTCCGTGAGCAGGTCGGAGATGTGGTGCTTGTTTTTTTTAGATTGAGCGGGCATTTATGAGGAGGCAGTTTAGAAAATGTGTGTTTGTGGTGTTGTTTTGTTTTGGAGAAGAGTGAGCAGTATATTTTGAGCATGTAGCAGGTGTGTTGTTAGTAGTGATAACTGTGTGACGTTCACAATAGTCCTGATTTTTCAATATAGTGTTCCTCTTCCAGCAGTCTTAGGAGGCATTTTGGAGAGTCTGTGTGCATTGGTGGTGGACTTGGTGACTGAGAGTGACATGATGAGTGTAGTTTATTTGGTAGAGTAGCCTTATTGGGTAATAGACAAGGGGATGTGAAGTTGTTAAGAGTGGCATGCTGTTTATTTTGTTTGCGTCTGTTTAGTGTAGAAGGAGTATGGGTTGGGGTGGTGGAGGAGCATGTGGGCCATAATAATCAATCAGGGATTTGTAAAGCGCACTACTCACCCGTGAAGGTCTCAAGTCGCTGAGGAGGGGAGGATGAGAAGGTGGGGGGGAGGTGCTGCCACTGCTCAAACAGCCAGGTCTTGAGAAGTTTCCTGAAGGTAAGGAGTTCTTTGGTCTGGCGCAGGTGGGTGGGAAGAGTGTTCCACGTTTTGGCGGCGAGGTGTGAAAATGATGTACTGCCGGTTGTAGTTCTGAGGACGCGCGGGAAGGTTGCGAGGGCGAGGTCAGCGGAGCGGAGATGCCGGGTCGGGGTGTAGAAAGAGAGTTGTTTGTTGAGGTATTCTGGTCTGGTGTTGTGCAGTGCTTTGTGAGCGTGGGTGAGGAGTTTGAAGGTGATTCTCATGTTGACTGGGAGCCAATGCAGGTTTTTCAGGTGGTCTGTGATGTGGCAGTGGGGGGGGGATGTCCAGGATGAGGCGTGCGGAGGTATTCTGGATGAGTTGCAGCCTCTTCTGGAGCTTGCCCGTGGTTCCTGCGAAGAGGGCATCGCCGTAGTCCAGTTTGCAGCTTACGAGGGCATGGGTGACTATTCTTCTGGTTTCGGTGGGTATCCATTTGTAGATCTTTCGGAGCATGCGGAGGGTGTTGAAGCAGGAGGAGGAGATGACGTTGACTTGCTGTGTCATGGATAGTGAGAGGTCCAGAATGAATCCTAGGTTGTGTGCGTGGTCAGTGGGAGTCAGAGCATTTCTGAGAGTGGCAAGCCACCAGGAGTCATCCCATGCGGAGGGGGTGGATCTGAAGATAAGGACTTCCATCTTGTCCGAATTGAGTTTGACGCAGCTGCTCTTCATCCATTTGGCGATGGCCTTCATTCCTTCATGGAGGTATGTCTTGGCAGAGTGCTTGGTGAGGAAGAGGATCAGCTGGGTTTCGTCGGTGTATGAGATGCTGATGAGGTTGTGGGATCGGGCGATTTTAGCGAGCGGGCCCATGTAGATGTTGAAGAGGGTCGGGCTGAGGGACGAACCCTGGGGTATGCCGCAGATGATTTTGATGGCCTCCGAGCAGAATGGGGGAGGCAGACTCTCTAGGTTCTGCCGGTAAGAAAGGAGGTGACCCAGTCCAGGGCTCTGTCGCGGATTCCATCATTGCTGAGGCATGAGCGTAGGGTGTGGTGGCAGACGGTGTTGAATGTGGCCGAGAGGTCCAGGAGGATGAGGGCCGCGGTTTTGCCTCTGTCCAGTATAGTTCTGATGTCGTCTGTAGCGGCAATGAGGGCGGTTTCGGTGCTGTGGTTGCTGCAGAATCCGGATTGGGAAGGATCCAGGGTGCAGTTCTCCTCTAGGAAGCGGGTTAGTTGTCTGCTGACAGCCTTCTGGATGACTTTTGCCTGGAGGGGGAGCAGGGAGATAGGCCGGAAGTTCTTGAGGTCCTTTGGGTCTGCCTTGGGTTTTTTGAGGAGGGGCATTGATCTCGGGGTGTTTCCAGCTCTCCGGGAAGGTGGTGGACTCGAAGGAGCTACTGATGATCTTCCGTATTTGGGGTGCGATGACAGAGCTTGCTTTGTTGAGGATGTGGTGAGGGCAGAGGTCAGATGGAGAGCCGGAGTGGATGGTGCTCATGATTTCGATGGTGTAGTTGATGGGGGTCCAGGAGAGCAGGAGGTTGGTCAGAGGCGAATCTGTGGTGTTGGTGGTTGCCCGGGGGATCTGGGTGCTGAAGCTGTTGTGGATGTCTGCAATCTTGCAGTGGAAGTAGGAGGCTAGGGAGTCGCAGAGGTCTTGGGATGACGTTGGAGCTGGGGTTGGAGAGTTCCTTCACGAAGTTGAAGAGCTCCTTGTGGCTGTGTGCATTGTTGTGGATTTGGTTTTCGAAGGCTGTTCTTTTGGCTGCTCGAATTAGTTGGTGGTGTCTGCGGATGGCGTTTTTGAAGGCTGTGTGGTTGTCCAGAGTCTGATCTTGGCGCCACTTTCTTTTGAGTCTTCAGCAGCTTTGCTTAGATTCGTGGAGGTCGGCGCTAAACCAGAAGGCCTTTCTGACGGTGCGTCTATGAAGGGATTCTTGATTGGGGCGAGAGTACTGGCACTGGTGTTCACCCATTGCCTGAAGTTGCCGGCAGCTGCATCGGTGTTGGTGGTGCAGATGGGTGGGTTTTGGGAGAGGGTCGCGATAAGTTGGTCTTCGGTGACCTTGTTCCAACTGCGGTGGGGGATCTATTGTGGGTGGTGGTGTCTTGTGGGTTTCTAGAAGGAGAAGTGGATGCAGCGGTGGTCTGTCCAGTGGAGTTTGGTGGTGTGGCTGAAAGAGACGTGATTGCTAGCAGAGAAAATGGGGTTGAGTGTGTGTCCTGCGGAGTGGGTTGGTGTTGTGACAAGCTGTTTGAGGCCGAGGTTAGAGAGGTTGTCGAGCAGGGTGGCGGTGTTGTTGTCGTTGGTGTTCTTGAGGTGAAAGTTTAAGTCTCCGGGGAGTATGTAGTCAGTGGATGCGAGATCATGCGAGCTGATGATGTCGGTAATGGAGTCGCTGAACTGCTGTCGTGGGCCGGGGGCCTGTAGACGAGGGTCCCTCAAAGGGTGGTGTTTGGGTCAGTGTGAATTTGGAAGTGCAGGAGTTTGGCGGTGCTGAAGGTGTCTTTGGTGTTGGTTGTAAAGCTCTAAATCGTGCACTGGATGAGAGGTGGGTGAATGAATGTTGCTGTGTTGGGGTGCTTGTGGTAGATATTTGTGAAGAGTGAGAATTTAGGAGTAAAGATAGGGCAGGATTTGTATTGTTTGTGTAGTCATGAGGGTGGGAGTGGGTGTGACAGAAAGTGTCATGAAGGTTTGTATTATTTTGATGTGCTGATGTGTGTGGTCTGTTTTGTTTTTGTGGAACAGTGAGAGGAGATATTGATGTAGTGGTTTTCTGTGAAGGATTTGTGTTAATGCTGGTGAGTGGTATTAGAATATTACTGGATGTTGATGTGTTTTGGAGAAGAGTGTATGAGGTGTGTAAGAGGGGATGGATGTGGTTTGTGATGTTTGTGTTAGTTTTTAGCACTGGAAGAGGTAATGTGTGGGGTGGAGTTGAATGTAAGGATTGTATGGTTGTGTGTAATTGGTGAAGAGAGGGGGAGGTTGTTTGTAGATGGTGTGTTGAAAGGCTGGGTTTAGGTATTGTCATGATAAAAGGGGGTCTGGCAGGAGCAAATAGAGGATAGTGATGTTTTCTTTTTGTTTGTTTTTTTATTAAACTTTATTATTAAGTAATACATTACACAACAGTAAAACAACAAGACTGGCCCACTAAGTACAAATACAGGTTATGTCTAAGTGCAGCTCTCTCCTGATACAAATACAATCTATACAGCAAAGCACAGATTCCCACCGCACGGATACATCATAAATAGAACTGATAGTGTCAGCAGAGTTCACCAGCCTCCTCGATTAGTGCGGTCCAGGCAGAAAGTCCAGAAGAGGCCATTTAGCAAATACCATGGAGCCAAGAGCTAGGAACAGAATAGAACCAAGAAGAGGAAGAAGGAAACAGAAGGCAGGCGGAATATGCACCCAGAAGCGCCCAACCACAAACATCCATACACAATACACAGGTCAAAAGGAGGACTGTGGGAGATAGAATCACCTGTGATGCGAGCAGTCACACATCCCTCACTCCACCCCACCCGAGGCCGCTAAGTAAGCTCGTAGAGGAGCCCAAATATCCTTTGGTCGAGATCCCTCAGGAGTCAACTCCCAGAATATAATCAGGTGGTCCTGGCAATAGGAGGCGTTGCACAGCCAATCAGACCCACGAGGAGCCCGCCCCCGACCCCAACACATGGCAACTCTGCACTTAGCCAGCAAAAGAAGCAGGCCCACCAGCCTTCTATGGGTCCGGCAGACCTCGTTCACACATCCAAGTAGTGCGATTTTGGGGGATATAGGTAGCTCCGACCCGGTCATCTCAGTAATCATACGCTTTACCTCCACCCAGAAAGCATGGACCTCAGCAGATTCCCAAGCAAGATGTAGAAACCCAGCATCGGGGCGCGGTACCACTCACAATGCACATCCGCACGCAGACCCATAGAGCAAAGTCCGCTAGGAGTGTAATATAGGTGGTGCAGAAACTTAAAGTGCAGCAGACGCAACCTATAATTAGGGGACATGACTCTCATGTGCGCACAGCAACTCCGCCACATCTCCTCCGTAATAGTCTCTCCCACATCCATCTCCCATCGAACCCTGTCAGACCTTCCAAGTTCACCCCACTGCTCCTGGATGCAATTATATAATCTAGTAATTAATTTACGCGCCGACTGAGCACGGCACAGCACCTCCAGAGCACGACACTCCGGCGGAGCCTCCGGAAGGCTAGGGAACCGGGCACGCAGCATACCACATACACGCAGCACATACATCCGCTGCAGCACAGGGGCGAGGATAGTGATGTTGGTTTGTATGAACAGGGAGTGTGTATCTGGATGGCCGAAAGTAATGTATAATGTGGCTTTGTGTTGTGTTGGCGATGGCAGGTTGTGTTAGTAGGAATGGACAGAGTAGTGTTTGGTGTGAGAATGAAGGTGTCTTACTGTTGTATGTGTGGTGGATATGTGTATAGGTTGGGTTTTGTGTTGGTTGATGAGACGTTGCAATCTTTATGAGGTCAGTTTGTGGCACAAGAGTTGGATGTCCTTGCTAATAATGTGTTTGCATTTTGATGGATGTGTAGGGAGTAAGGTCCTTTCTGGTAAATGGTAAATTGGGTAGCATTTCTGGCCCTAGGTCATACCAGGCCCAGCCAGCAACTGCTCTTGTCCTCTCCGCACTTAGCCTTGACGCCCGGGCTGAGACACCCTGAACCCTAGGCTTAAATAACCCTATTGGCCAATAGAAACCTAGTCCTAACCATAACCAATCAGATTTGTAACCCTAAACCCCACAACTAATGGGAGACATAGTCCTGTTAATCAACCACACCTCTCGTCCTGACAACCAATGACAACACTAACCCTAAAACCATGAACCAATAGGAATCCCAACCCTAGCACCAATCACAACACCAACCCTAAGATCATGAACAAATAGGAATCCCAAGCCTAGTACCAATCACAACACCAACCCTAAAATCATGAACCAATAAGAACCTCAACCCTAGTACCAATCACACCAACCCTAAAATCATGATCCAGTAGGAATATCAACCCTAGTACCAATCACAATACCAAGCCTAAAATCATGAACCAATAAGAATCTCAACCCTAGTACCAATCATAGCACCAACACTAATCCTTAAACCAATAGAAATACTAATCCCAGCAACCAATCATAACAACATAAGCAACAACCAATAGAAACTTATATAAGGACTAACTTAACTGAACCCCAAGACCCCGTGGAAGGTAGTAGGGAGCTGCTGCTGTATTCAGAATCTCCTTGGATACAGACAGGCTGAATCCACACTTCCAAGCTAGCAGAGTCTACTTTCCAGGTAGGGGAGGGATTGAAAAACACTGAAATACTGCTTGTCGTGCACTCAGATAAGATTTCAAGGCAAAAACAAGTGATGCAGAAACTTTGTAAACACAATTTAAATCACAGAAACAGATTAAGCAGTCTCCTAAACACACTCTGGTTAGCCACTGAGGTGGATGTAGTTTTTTGTCTTAAAAAAGGAAGCGGGGGAGAGGTTGGCGCTTGGCTTTATGCAGTCTTTTGCCACAAACTAGGAGGGAAATTTCAAACCATCATGGATAAAAAAACAGCGGTTTAAAAAGACCAAGCTGGCTGAAACACATGGAGCCTACAGTAAACAGGCATGGGTAGCAGTATAAACACTTTATAACAAATAAGATTTCCCTGAAAGTCTGGAGCTCTTACCAGTCTCCTGGAATTTCTTGATCACTGGGCTATATTAGGGCACAGGGAAAAAGCTGGGCTCGCAAAATGCAGTTGGCTGTCTTGGGGATCCCTCCACAAACTTAAAGGTCTAGTGCAGGTGTTAGAGGAGGGCTCAAGTTGCCTGGGAGATAGGAAGCCAGTCAGCAAGCCCAAACCCCTGTGGAAGGGAGCAGGGATCTGCTGCTCTATTCAGAATCTCCTTAGATGCAGACAGGCTGAATCCACACTTCCAAGTTTGCAGAGTCTACTTTCCCGGTAAGGGGGAGATTGAAAAACACTGAAATACTGCTTGTCGCGCACTCAGATATTTGGCTTTTTTTAAGGCAAAAACAAGTGATGCAGACACTTTGTAAACAATTTAAATCACAGAAACAGATTAAGCAGTCTCCTAAACACACACTGGTTAGCCACTGAGGTGTATGTAGCCTTTTTTCTTAAAAAAGTGGGGCTGATGGTTGGCTTTATGCAGTCTTTTGCCACAAAATAGGAGGGAAATTTCAAACAGTCACAGCTAAAAAAACAGCAGTTTAAAAAGGCCAGGCTGGCTGAAACACAGAGAGCCTACAGTAAACAGGCACAGGTAGCAGTACAAACACTATTTAACAAATAACAAGATTTCCCAGAGAGTCTGGGACTCTTATCAGTCTCCTGTTAAAAGGTAATTTATAAATACATATTATTTTAATAAAGCTATCTTAACTTTTTCCATTTAGAAATAAAATAAATGTAACTTTGAAAACAATATTAATTTAAATTAGTTCTGTACATAACTTTTAGTAACTTTTAATAGATATTACATCAATATAAACATTTTACTTTAGGTGGGTGTTACTTTTTAAATATATCTTTAAAAGGCATGTAAACTTTTAATTTAAAATTGAGTTAATAGGGCTGCAGTATTTTTATTTAAAAAATACACTTTATATAAAATTGACATATAACATAGTTTTACATTAATTTAATATTTAACCTATAAATATTTTGTTTAAACTTTAGCTAATTTTTCAAAATGTTTATATACTTTACCATAGGGACATCTCTGCTCCAATTACAGAGCTGTCCACCAAGTGTGCGGAAAGTTGAATATAGTCGTAAAGACACTGCTACTATTAACTCTGTTGTCGTTTATGGTGTTTGTACTGACACCATCCTCTGTTTCAGGGGAGAGAGATGTAAGTCTTTTGAGTAATTTTACAGTTGTGAATGGTGAATAGCAAAAGTAGTAAAGTTTTGCAAAACTGTGAAAATAGATTTATTCACGCATAATTTCACCTTTGTGAATAGGCCCACAATAGTTTCTGTTTTGCCAGTGAAAAACATAGTTGCCATTTTTTTTTAACTCTTTCACTCTGATCTTTCTTGCTTAAAACAATTCAGAAGTCTAGTGCCACTTGTCTAGTATCTTAGGTGAGCAAAGTTTTTCTAATGAATGTGGCTGTTTTGTACAATTGAATGCAAGCCCTTGTTTTACTTTTTAAAAGTAGGAGCATCAAGGCATATTTTTATATTACTTTCAGTTCTGTCTAAACAGACCTATAAGAGGGTAGACTAAGCAACTATTATATCACGCCTGGACTACTGCAATGCCTTATATCTTGGACTATGAACTAAGATGATAACCCACATGCAGAGTTTCCATAATTGGGAGTGAGATTGCTCCGTTATGTGAAACGTAATGACCCTGCCTCCATTGGCTGCCAGTTGATAAAATATTTCAGTTTAAAATTGCCTGTATGGCTCATAAAGCTTATTACAAGCTTGGCTGGCTCGGAATGTGTAAGTTAGAAGCTCCAGACCTAGTCTCCATGGCGAACACTAGGGTATGCTAATGCTTTTGTTCACTGTTCCCCGAATAAACTGAACTCGAAAAGGTTTTAGAGTCTTTTTCTTTTTGGCCCTCAAACGGTGGAATACCCTTCCTCTTCACCTAAGAAAGAAGACTAATCATTTAAACTTCCGCAATGGTTTGAAAGCGTTGTTATTTCAGTAATTTTGGATAATGTTTAGCCATCATATAGTTCAGGACACCCTTGTTAGGGTTATAGATGTGATTTATAAAATAACATCATCACCATATGGTTTAGTGAAGGAGTTAGTGAGAAATGCATTACCCAGTAGCTGTCCTTGCAACCCGCTCTACCACTAATGTCTCAGGTGAAGCTGTAAATTGTGCTTATGCGTTTTATCCCTTCTTACATCACTTCAGTTTAGGATATTGTAAGGCATCATGGATATCAGAACTTTGAGACACAAAAATATATATTTTCCATTGGTCAAAGCAGAGTGGACCAACACAATTGTGAACAATGTTACTGATAGTCATAGGGAGTAAAAAGTATTAAGGGGTTGGGATCTTTTATAGCTTATTGCTAATTTTGAGAGGCCATTGTTAGATAGTCATCTCTCTCTCTCTCAGAACTAAGTGCATTCTCTGTGTAAATAAACGCAATAAATATAAAAGCAGATCATAATTTTGGTATTTAGAAGGTGAGTCTCTGTTTCTCAGTCTGTAATGCTGGTGGACCACAGCTGTCCGGAGTCATTTATTTATAGATAATCTACCTATGAGCAGATTACTATCTTCGGTTGGAGGAGCTATCAGATGTGGTCTTCTGGCTTTATTGCTGCATGAGACCTGGGACTTGATCGTATGTGCATAACGAGCTGCTTGTTTTGTGGTGGGTAAAGTACGAGCAGGGCCACTGGAATTATGCGACAGGGAGAACCAAATAATGGGACATGGCTGACTAAATTATGTGTCAAGAAAATGCAAAATATGCAGCAAAATGTGACACTTTTTGTATTAGTATTAGCTCAGTTTAAGTCAGTTTTACACATGTGGACCATCTGGGCCAAAGTTTCACCTCATTAGTACCAGTTTGACACCCAAATACAGTAATAAGTAAGAAGTGCACAGCAAGATGTGTTGCTATTTTAGTAATTTTGTATCTGTCTGAGCTAGATATTTTTTGTTAAAATCTGCAAATTATACTGCAGATTATGCAAATGTAGCAAATCCATAATTATCTGGAAAACATTGTGGCCACAAAATTGCACAATTCTAGTGGCACTGACTATGATGGATTGCCTTTGACTGTTTGTGAAAGCTTTTAAGAATCAAGGTTTTTTGCCTCTAATTTCTGCTCCTGACCCGTCTACATTAACATTATCCCCTACACAGGATAATTGGAGGATATTCCCATTTCTGTCTTACCTTCGAAAACTCGCACTATCTACATGCAGTCAGGTTCTGTGGGAACTAGGAACTGACTGGCCATTAACCGTACTAGCAAAATATCAACTGGTAAATGACTTTGGAGGGTTTGACTGGCCACCTTACTCCACGTGATCACAGTTCTCCATGTTAGCTGCATTGGAAATAAATGTGCTTCTCTGCAGAACTTCTCTTCCTTGTGAGAAAGTTATTCCACAATTGAATTATATATGTGCATTAACATGGAGATATTGCAATTGAAACAAAAGTGTCATGGTGTGTTTAATGTGTTTTTGTTCGGCTTACACTAATTTAGGCTTCGGTTAGGCCTCAACTCCATCTTTTCAAATATAGCTCCTATTTCATAATGTTCATTGTGTGTTTATGTTTCTCTCTTGACATCACAACTAGCAAAATGTGGCCTGTTCGTTTGGTATTGATTTGCTGTTCTGGAAGAAAGACTGAGGAAGCATTTTTTGTACTTTCCAAGACTCAGCCTGTTATTACACTGTATTGCGTTCAATCATGATTCGTTTTTGTCGTTTGTGTTGTGTTTTAGTATTAAGATGGTAGGGTTATATGATGTGATTTTTTTAAATGATGATACTTTTGCTTATGCCATGTTGTCTTTGCAGTTTCCATAATTTGCTATTTTGAAAGTGGATATATAAACCCTCGAATTTGGTGGTGAGACACAGGCTTTGGGGTTTCTATTGGGGATGTTGTATGTTTGCCTATTTATTTGCTGCAAATTTGAGACTTGTTCTCGTTTTCCGATTCTGCTTAATATTGCATTATTATTGTAACTGATGGCCTTTATGACAATTGATTTCTACGTCCTTTAACTGATTCAGTGAGACTCCTGCTACATTTTCGTTTTCATTATTTCTGTATTGCCTTTACATTTGAATAAACCTACGTTTTAAAATTCTTGATATGGAACTCCGCCTTTGAGCCAGTTCTTTTATTAACTGTATTGTAAAATGCTGTATTGAATCTTGTCTCCAGGGACACATTACCTCATAGTTCTTGAGGTCAACACCGCCCCCGTCTCGCTAATTGGACGCAACTATTATGCAGATTTATGTGAGCGACAGCATGCCCACACTGTAAACATATGCTGGTCAGTCGCAGGTATTTCTATGCAGCTTGTGTGCACAATGTGCAGTTCCATGCAAGGAGCTTCTGCTTGGGCTTCTTGAAGTATTCTAGTCTGTTCCTGATAGGAACCATTACAGATAAGAAGTTATACACCTGCCATATAACCATTTGTAAACTGTCTCTAGGTGGTTTGAAACACTAGATTACTGGAGCCATCTGGTGAATGATGTCAAATATGTTTTGCAGTCCAAGCACACAAGACCTGTAAACCAAACTGAAACCTTATCAGGATGGGTTAAGATTGTCACCCCACATTGGCAATATAACCCTCCCACCTTCTGTTAATTCAGCTCAGTTCACTGGTGCTGTATTACATGATTCGTTGGTTTAATACCAGCTTCATAGTTAACGCAGTAAAATGTAGGTTTTTTGGTATCTGATTGTGTCACAGGATCAGAGATATTATGCTGCCTTTGGCGCCTCTATGGTTCTTCTCTGAGGAAGATCCAGATGTTTTGTTCACCCTTCAGCTTTGTGAAGGTAGTGATCATCCGGAGAGTTTTCCATAATAGTTGTCTTTTGTTTCTCTGTTGCCGCTGCCCTCCAGTTGATTTTGTCTCTCTTCTCCTGTTGAGCAGTCCCTTGGAAATTAACTTTGCGCCAGAACTCGCACCTGTCTGCCTCTTTGATAAGGCACTCACCCTCCGGAATACCCGAAGGAAGGCTGTGGGAGAGAGGGCTGGAGCGAACCTTCTACTCGTGTTTTACATGCCTGCAGCGTAAGTGGAGCGTGAATGCACTTAGCATTGCTAAGGTCATTGTTCCAGATCACGTATCATCGAAAAGACAGGTTGTTATTGTGCAGAAGAGACTTCCGCCGCTGACCTGTTCGTGCATTTTTGTAATTTCATTTCTGTTTACGCTGTTTTTTCTTCCAGGACAAAACTGCATAAAAAAGGGAAAGAAGAGTCGCAGAGCAGGATTAAGTAAGGTCGTGTGAGGTGGAGTTAGCTCCATTTTACACCACAGTAACCAGTGGTTTATCCTCCAAACTATGATGATAAAGTCATACTATTGCCTCAATAGAACGTGTTTATTCTCAAGGGTGCTTGAGAACGCTTTTTCTCCTACACCTCTGTGATATACGGTGCACGCCGGTGTACTAGCAGTGTGCTTTGTGTCTGGTTAGGGATACTTCCTAGGCCAGTGCTTGTGATGAAAGATGCAAAGAGGCCGATTTACAAAAATACTGAAATCTAAGAAGCCATAGGGGTGCACTTTTGATTAACTCGTGCATCTTTCTATCCCCAGTTAAAAATCGTGAATCTCATCACTAGTCTCTTGCGGAAATATCCCTAATTTTTATGATACTTAAATGGGTCCTGCCGAATGTGGGGTTCATACCATGAATGCTAAATCTTGCCTATTTCTTAACCTTTTCCTATTTACCTGCCTGTCTCCCTTTTTTCCTTTTCTCTCTCTCTTTCGCTAGGTCAGTGTATGATGAATAAAAGTATGAGTTCAGGTCCAAAAGGTGTCCGCACATGCAACCACCGGCACAAATTCAGCCATCCCCTGTCCTGATTCATAAACGGTTTAGGGGTATTCGAGGCAAGTCTTCCATTTACCTATTTATGCGTCACCCAATGCTTTGGCTCAGAGTGTCCCATTTATGAAAGTTCCACTGTTATAGATTTACAATATTTATGACATGTCACAAATATCTACTTTGGCTGTCAAAAGAACACATTTTCAGTGTGGATGCTTTTCTATCACCATAAACCTATTGTGTGTGTTTTTTGTTCTTCGAGTTTCATGAGAAATGTTTGTCCTGAATTTTTTTTCTTTGTCACAACCCCCTCTAACAAATGAGTAATTTTGATGCATATTTCCATACTAAGACTCTTGTTATGAGTGGCCTCTCAATTCAGATGGGGCCGGTAACTGTAGAATTATGAGATCCTTGGTGATCCATGGATCTGTTTATTTTCCGGATATCCTTGATGTATGTTGTATACCACGACCCTACCAAATACTGAAAATGTTAGTGGAAATAAATATGCAGCATGGTTTTTCATATACGGTGTTGTTTATGCATTTTATCAAACACTAAGGCCCTCCTTACGAGTGGACTCTTAATTCAGATGGGGCCAGTAACTGCAGAATTATGAGATCCTTGGGGATCCATGGATCTGTTTATTTTCTGTATATCCTGAAGCGGTGTTGGACACCACGGCCCTTCCAAATGTTGAAAATGTTAGTGGAAATAAATATGCAGCACAGTTTTTCAGATACGGTATTTTTTATGCATTTTATCTTAAAAACATGAAAGAACAAGTCCAGCTAGAAAAGTTTGTAACATTATTTTGCCTTACTTATTATAGTCAAAGTACTTAATAGTAATGTCTTACTAATTAGTAACACAATGCTAAAACTTGCTTAATCTCTTTCATTAAAAAAGAGAGAGTGAAAAGAGGATTTGGGCACCTTGGCACCAATCTTAGGGCACAAATATGTTGGGTATGTAGAAAGTGTTGCAACATGCAGAAGTGACTGATTCCTCCACATTTAGGCCCTCATTACAACCCTGGCGGTCGGTGTTAAAGTGGCGGTAATACCGCCAACAGGCCGGCGGTAACAAAAATGGGATCATGACCACAGTGGAACCCCCATCATAGATAGCCATTTTAACACTCCGACCGCCAGGGCGGTTGCAACCAACACAGCAGCGGTCACCGCCAACAGACAGGCGGAAGACAATGTACCGCCCACTGTATTATGACAGGCCAATCAGCCAGCTTTTCCGGGGCGGTACCAACAACATCAAAAGCACGGTGGAAACACTACACCACTCACCTTTCGACACTCCACGAAGAACCAGGGCGCTATGGAGCCCGAACTTCAGGTCATCCCTATGTTGGTGTTGTCGCGTAGGCTCTCATTATCCTAATGAGACTACTGGATTTTGAGCGGCAACATCGTTCACAGTGTGAGGGACTGAGTCTGACCCACAGTGGATGACACTTGTCACTCTAAATCCGGGTTTTGCTCCGGCTAACTAGCAGTGCCTCATCTCTCCCAAATGGAAGAGACAATTGGGCAGCCGAGCGCATGACATCTTAGCACTTTCCAGGGAAGTCGTGGTCACTCAGGTCACAACCGGTTCTCTCATACACAGTACGGTCTCATATATAAATGACAAAGGCAGTTTAAGTTTTAAAGATTGGGTTAATAAAACAACTGCATTTAGATAGCAAAACGTGAGCTGCAATAACCAGAACTACACAACACAGAAAGATTAGAATAGTAACAATGAGAGTGAAGCACAAGAATAAGGCTTTCATAGTGCCGCTAGATTATTTTCTCTCTAAGTTATATTTCGAGCACAGCATGTGAAGCTCTAAGCCTGCCTTTCAGGTTCCCCCGGGAGGACATCAACCCTCATACCTGAGCAAAGGCCTGTAATCTGTATCAGCATTCTGGAGGCATTTAGCATCTAGCTGTAGGTTCCTGGCTGGAATCTCCCTCTTAACGTATACTAGGACTAGGAAGTGTTTTTATAACTGACATGCAGATGTTCTAAGAAAATGTCCCTACGTAAGAATGTGTATCTTCTACGAATACTGAAGACTAAACTTCTACCACGTTTACCAACAATGTACCAGACTGTAGCCTTGACTGAAGCACAGGGCGATCAAGAATGCATTATTTGAGAACACAGTGCTGAACTAAGCTAAACAGTGCGACAGAAGAAATTAAAACAAGAGCGTAAAACAGGTTATTGTAAAATAACAGTGCGAAGCTGAATAAAATATATCTAGGGCAAAGTATGTGAAAACGAACGCGCATAAAGCTATATTAAAAATGGCTACACTACAGTGTATCTACTAATACACCAGGAATTTAAAAGAAGGCGTGGCGGCGACGACGGTGAGTACTGCACCTAGCACACGGGAGGGGGGAGGCAAAAGAGAGTTACACACACACACGTCATGCAACACCCCCAACCCCCACTCTCACCCACAACACCATACACACTAACATCCAACAACATTACAGATACACCCTGTCACCCCCTGAAAGAATGCAAGGACAAAAGGAAATGAGTTTAACCAGTGATATATTGGAACATTTAGATATAGCAATATAATTTAATGTAATCAGTATATACAAATATTTACATCATGTACAGAAGGCCATACACTGTCCCTTGTAAAGTCCGTGGACCAGTGGTCCCAAAAATCATGGACGAAGCCCACACATGACACCTGCCTCAAAACAGAGAGAACACTGCAGGGGCATCAGGTCGAAAAAACACAGCCACCTCAAGGGGGGGGGGGGCAGCTCAGCCGGAAGATGGTACTTCGCCACTGCTCCTGGAGGGGGTTCCATGCCCACAGCGATGTCCTGGGGAGTGCAAGGCCACAGTCTCTCAAGTCTCTCAAATGGGTAGTGTGCCCACTGCTTGGTCCTGGAGAGTGAAAAGCCACAGTCTCTCAAGTCTCTCAAGTGGGTAGTGTGCCCACTGCTTGGTCCTGGGGAGTGCAAAGCCACAGTCTCTCAAGTAGGTGCTCTGCCCACTGCTTGGTCCTGGGGAGTGCAAAGCCACAGTCTCTCAAGTCTCTCAAGTGGGTACTGTGCCCACTGCTTGTTCAGGGGGAGTGCAAGGCCACAGTCTCTCAAGTGGATGCTCTGCCCACTGCTTGGTCAAGGCCACAGTATCTCAAGTGGGTGGTTTGCCCACTGCTTGGTCTGAGAGAGTGCAGTCTCTATAGTGGATGGCTTCTTCCACTGGTTCTGGAGGAGGCTTTGTGCCCAGTGTGCTTCATCCTGTCAAGGATAGGGGGAGTGGATGCATCTACACTGGTTCTGGAGGGGGCTTTGTGCCCAGTGTGCTTCATCCTGCCAAGGATAGGGGGAGTGGATGCATCTCTCCACTGGTTCTGAAGGGGGCATTGTGCCCAGTGATGCTGCACCGGTGGTGTGGCAATTCACATTCTCTCACCTGGGTGTCTGCGGACCGAGATGTTCACGGAACAGGTAGCATGATACTCCGTTGAGGCAGAGCCACACTCCATCCTGCGGCGACTTAGGCTGTAAACTGCTGGTAGTGCCAGTGCTGGTGGTGTTGCCTCATGTGGTGTGTCCAGGGTCCAGGACGTCACCAGCAGACTCGGACGGCTGCCTACTGGGGATACTGCTGCCATCCGATGTAGTGGCACCGGCTGGGCACGTGGCGGTGCAGATGGCAGTGCAGGTGGCGGTGGCTGCGGCAGAGATGCTGCCGGTGCTAGCTGTGGTGCAGGTGTCTGTAGTGGTGGAGGGAGACACCAGACCGTCTCTGGCAGCCTCGGACGGCTGATCACTGGGGAGGATGCTTCTGACTGACGTTGTGGCGGTAGCGGTGCAGGTGATGGTCGTTGCGACGGTGGTGACCGAGGTACAGGTCGCTGGCATGCCAGCCCCTCACCAGGAAGCTTCGTTCCCTGAGGTGACTTGGCCTTGCTCTTGTGTCCCTTGCCCACCTTGGCAGTCGCTGCTGGGACCTTGGCACTGTCCTCTTTGGGTTTGGATGAGGCCTTGCTGGGTGGGTGTTGCGACTTTCCCCTGCTGCATGCCGGCCCCTTCTTGATCTTGGGAGGTGGCGGAATCGGGTGGTCCTTCCCATCTGTAGGTGGCACACTGACAGCTCTGACGGGTGGCTCCTTCGATCCACCCGGACTTGCAGGGACCACAGCGGATGCAGATTTGGTAGCTGAGGTGCTGGCCTGGGATCTAGACATCCTGGCCCTAGGGGTGTAGAGAAGAGGTTGATGTTAGCTAGGAAAAGTTTTTTTGACGCACTGGGATGGGAAGATGGAGGGGGTGTGGGAGTGGAGGAAGAGGCAGTGGTTGTAGGAGGTGTACGTCTACTGAGTTTGGGTGAAGGTGCATGGGCTGGAGCTTGTTGTGAGGTGGATGGCTGTTGAGTGGGTGTGTGCCTGCGTTTGTGTACTTTGGGAGGAGGGCTCACAGACACACTGGGAGAGGAAACAGGGGACGTGTGAATGGTTGTGGGCGTGGTGATTGCTCATGAGCGGTGTGTTGTGATGGGTGTGCTGGAGGCAGTGGCTGATGATGTAGTGCATGCAGGTGTGAGTGGAGACAATACTGGGAGGGAGGTGGAGGACGAGGAGGAGGGGGACACAGTGGAGGCAGTGGATGTTGGTATGTGTGCATGGGTGTGGTGCTTGCGTGAGTGCCTGTGTGATGATGTTTAGTGCTTATGTTTTCCCGAGCCACTTTTGTGTGTTGATGTGTGTGTACATGCTGGTCAGAGGGTGTGCTTGGGATAGGCTGAGGTTGAGGGGATTGGGTATGGGTAGTGGAAGTTGGAGGAGGGAGGCTGGACACAGGGACAATGGATGCCATCAGTGCTGAGGCCAGAACCTGAAATGCTCTCTGTTGGGCTGCCATGCCAGAATGAATGCCCTCCAGGTATGCATTTGTTTGTTGCAAATGCCTCTCGACACCCTGGATGGCATTCAGACTGGTTGACTGCCCAACAGTGAGGGATCTCAGGAGGTCAATAGCCTCCTCACTGAGGACAGCAGGGCTGACTGGGACAGGGCCTGAGGTGCCTGGGGTGAAGGAGATGCCCGCCCTCCTGGGTGAGTGGGCACGGGAAACACGCTGAGGGGCTGCTGGGAGGGCGGAGCTGGTAGGGGGAGTGGCGGCTGTACCTGTTGTTGGGTGGGCACAGACGTGTTCGCCACCGCCAGGGAGCTTCCATCAGAGGAGGAGTTGCTGTCACTGGTATCGCCCCCTGTCCCTGTCGTGGAGCTCCCTTCACCCTCCGTCCCACTGGTGCCTTCACCCTCCGTGGAATCACCCTCATGGGCCATGTGGGATGCAGCTCCCTCCGTCGCCGGTGCCTCTGCTCCTCCGCCAGATGATGCTAATGCACACAAGGTCAGGGTGACAAAAAGGGGGAAAAGACAGAGGACACACATCGTCAATGTCAGCAACACCACTGCCGTTGGTGGACACAACACAGACTGAGCTGCCCTATGTACTAGGCCATGCCCAACCATTTACAACGACTGTCACCAGCCCATTGGGTACAATGCCCACCGCCAGCACCTGCACACCTGACACCCACAGGACCCTGCCCAGTAGTAGTTGCCCACTTGTACCATTGGGGTAGGGGTGCTTCAGAGCCTGCAAACAAGGGACCTACCCTGGCATGATTGCCATGGCCTAGGGGCACCCACAGCCCACATCCCCCACCCAGTTACTCCCTAAAGCATGCAAAGACAGCTTTCTGAACTGTACTCACCCCCTTGTGACTGCTGTGCTGCCCTCAAGCGCCCATCCAGCTCCGGATAGGCCACCGCCAGGATGCGGAACATCAGGCGGTCATGGTGCGACAGGCACCCCTTCCACTTTGGGAGGCCAGCCCCAGCTGGGCCTCTGTCGTCTTCTTGGTCCAGCGGCGCAGGTTCTCCCATCACTTGCAGCAGTGGGTGCTCTGCCTGTGATAGACCCCCAGGGTCCGCACCTCCTTGGCGATGGCATGCCAAATGCCCTTTTTCTGGTGGGAGCTGACCAGCAGGGAAAAGACAGCAGAAATGGAATTAGTCACTCGTCCAGACAATCATACCCATTGCCCACCAGTTCCCAGCCATGCCCTGACGCACATACACTGACCACCTCACATGCAGCACTCAGGCCACCCCCCAACATGTGGCTTACTCCACACTCCAAACAAGCATTGCTCATGCATCATGGTCACAGTGTACTCACCTGTTTGTCTGGAGGACCGTAGCGTGTACTGGGGAGGACCCCATTCACCAGTTTCTCCAACTCCTCCTCAGTGAAGGCAGGGGCCCTTTCCCCAGACACTCTAGCCATTGTCGCTTCCAGACTCAGGTCACAGCAGCACCTGCAGTGTAGGTCCTCTCCTGCTGATGGTCAAGTATTTAGTGAGTGAATGGGTAAAAAATGGCAGTGACGTGCGTGGTGGTGCGTACTGTCACCGCTGGCGTACATCGCCATTGGCTCCTAGGACCCATAGGGCCCAATGATAACCAATGCAGAGGTGTGCGGCGGTCTTTGACTGCCTACCGCGACACTGCACAACACCAGCGCAGTTACCTCAATTCCCCTAGTCCCTCCTCACTAGTCAGGCTGCCGCCATTTCAGGGGGGCACATGGCATAGCTGCTAACTGCGTCACAGCACATATTGGCACATATACAGACTCACTGTTTAACACACAGCTTCTGTAACATTCATTCAGACACAGTTGTGCATTCTATGTGGAAATATGACCTTCTGCTCACTGTTCTCCTCCATAGGCTACAACCACTGAGGCAGATGATGAGATTGCGGCATCCTCCGGTGTACAGACCCCTGGTGGACCTGTCGACAATGGAGGACAGAAACATTATCATCATATACAGACTTGATTGTGCCACAATTGAAGAGCTGTTTGCCCAATTGGAGCCAGACCTGATGTCCTCTATCGCCAGCTCACAGGAATACCCCCTCTAGTGCAGGTTCTGTCAGTGCTGCATTTCCTGGCAAGTGGTTCCTTTCAAACTACAGTGGCCTTGGCATCAGGAATGTCTCAGCCAGTGTTCTCCAACGTGCTGTCCAGAATGTTGTCTGCCCTGCTGAAACACATGCGCAGCTACATCGTGTTACCCCAGGTGGATGATTTGGCCACAGTGAAAGTTGACTTCTATGCCCTGGGACATATCCCCAACATCATTGGTGCCACTGATGGTACACATGTGGCATTTGTTCCCACCTGGAGAAATGAACAGGTTTACAGGAATAGGAAAAGCTATCACTTGATGAATGTGCAGATGGTGTGTTTGGCGGACCAGCGCATCTCCCTTGTGAATGCCAAATATCCTGGCTCTGTGAATGATGCCTATATCTTGAAGAGTAGCAGCATCCCTTATGTGATGGGCCAACTCCAGAGGCACCAGGTGTGGCTAATAGGAGAGCCCAAGGTCCCCCCTAACTATAAGTAGGTGTC
Source organism: Pleurodeles waltl (assembly GCF_031143425.1). Lineage (NCBI taxonomy): Eukaryota > Metazoa > Chordata > Amphibia > Caudata > Salamandridae > Pleurodeles > Pleurodeles waltl. The sequence goes on from NC_090451.1 coordinate 227,684,009, forward strand.
TGGGTATGGGGTTGTCCCTAAGGGTTAATGTGTGTCTAACAGTTGTCCCTCGATATTTACAGGTGACTCTGGTTACCCCAACCTGTCATGGCTACTGACCCCAGTGAGGAATCCCAGGACAAGGGCAGAGGAACATTACAATGAGGCACATGGGCATACAAGGAGGATTATTGAGAGAACCTTCGGCCTCCTGAAGGCCAGGTTCCTGTGCCTCCATCTGACATGTGGATCCCTGTACTACTCACCGAATAAGGTGTGCCAGATCATTGTGGCATGCTGTATGTTGCAGAACCTGGCCTTGAGATGTCAGGTGCCTTTTCTGCAGGAGGATGAGCCTGGAGATGATCTTGTGGCAGCGGTGGAGCCTGTGGACAGTGAGGAAGAGGAGGCAGATGAAGAAGATGTGGACAATAGAACAAACATTATACAGCAGTAATTCCAGTGAGACACAGGTATGAGAATGTAACTCAACTTTACGCTTCAGTAATCATTTGGACATTGTACATGACAGCCTCTTACTCTCTGTCTATGGACACTGACTGTACCCTTTGGATTCTCTATTTTCAGATCTGTGTGCCCCATTCTGGCTCCTGCTGTATGTACTGCTGCCCACCAAAGGTCATCCTGTAGTATATTTCACTGTACATATGCATTGCAATGCTTTGATAATGTTGTACTAATACATTTTTCGATTCATGACACTGACTCCAATATGGTATTGTTTCAAGGGTGTTTATTTTTGTGCCAATAAGTATGGGGGTATGTGCAAGGGGTTGGGGTGATGGTGGAGGAATGTCCAGTTAAAGTCCAGTCTATTGGTACCACAGGTGCATTGTCCATGGGGACATAGGAAGTGGAGCAATGTCAGATCAAGGTGGACAGGGTGACATGGTGGGACAGAAGGGTGACAATCAGGGGGGTCTTATTTCCTGGCGGGGGTCTTGGCAATGTTCTCTGTCTTCTGCCTGGATCGCAGGGACCGTTTGCGGAGTGTTCTCCTTCTGAATGGGGTGTGGTGCTGGTGGCCTGATGTTCGTGTTGCGGCGCCTCCTGTCCACTAGCGCCGGCGGAGGTGAACGGCTGTTCCTCGGTTTGGCTAGTGTCAGGGGCCCTTTGTTGAGCTACTGCCTCCCTCATGGTCTTGCCCATATCAGCCAGCACCCCTGCTATGGTGACCAGGATGGTGTAGATCTTGGCGAGGTCCTTCCTGATCCCCATGTACTGTCACTCCTGCAGCCGCTGGGTCTCCTGAAACTTGGCCAGTACCATGCCCATGGTCTCCTGGGATTGATGGTATTCTCCCATGATGTTGGAGAGTGCCTCGTGGAGAGTCGGTTCCCTGGGCCTGTCCTCCCCCTGTCGCACAGCACTCCTCCCAGTTTCCCTGTTGTCCTGTGCCTCTGTCCCCTGAACCGTGTGCCCACTGCCACTGAACCCAGGTCCCTGATCATCCTGTGTTAGTGGGGTTGCCTGGGGTCCCTGTAATGGTGGACACACTGCTGATTGACGAGTCCTGGGGACAGTGGCATGGGCCCTCTGGGTGGGTGCTGTGGTGTGTTTCCTGAGGGGGGAGGCTCTGTTGTGAGTTGGGACAGTGGCAGGGTAACCGACTGTCCAGAGGTTGCTGGCCAGGTTGGTCATCGTGATCCAGGCGTGCAGAGCTGCTGTCATCACTGTGGGCCTCTTCTGTGGGGGGACTGGATGTAGCTGGCACCTCCTGTCCGGTGACGTTGGGTAGGGGTCCTGTTGGAATGCAAATGCATTGTTATTGTATCTGTGTGTGCCATCTTGGGCAATGGGTGTGTTTCCCTTATAGAATTGTGGTTTCCCTGTTGCCTTGGACATGTGTGATTGCTGATTGTTTGAGCTGGGTGAGTCTCTCTACTGGCAATTGTGTGATGATGGGTGTCCGTGCAGTTCTGTGATGGGTGTCCATACATTGGTGTTGCATGCAGGGCTTGGTATTGGGATGGGTGGTTTGTGATAGTGGGGTATATGTGAGGTGTTGGAGTGATGGGGGTCAAGGTAAGGGTGGGGGTATGTGATGGCATGCAGGTTGGGGGGTGATAGTAGTAAAGATTTGACTTACCGGAGTCCAGTCCTCCTGCTACTCCTGTGAGGCCCTCAGGATGCGTTATTGCCAAGACTTGCTCCTTCCATGTTGTTAGTTGTGGGGGAGGAGGTGGGGGTCCACCGCCAGTCCTCTGTACAGCAACCTGGTGTCTTGATGCCCCGGAACGCACCTTCCCCTGTAGGTCGTTCCACCTCTTCCTGATATCATCCCTGGTTCTTGGATGCTGTCCCACGGCATTGACCCTGTCGACAATTCTCCGCCATAGCTCCATCTTCCTAGCAGTGGATGTCTGCTGCACCTGTGATCCGAATAGCTGTGGCTCTACCTGGATGATTTCCTCCACCATGACCCTTAGCTCATCCTCAGAAAACCTGGGGTGTCTTTGAGGTGCCATGATGTGGTGTGAGTGATATGTGTGAGGTGATGTGTGGGGTGATGAGTTGTGATGTGTTATGTGGTGTGCGTGGATGGTGAATGAGTGATGGTGTTCTGTGCCTCTAGTGTGTGTGTGCTCTTTGCTTGTCTCTCTGTGCTTTTTCTATTTTTTTAGTTGTAAGGGGTTGTGGGTAATGTGGGTGTGTGTTTTATAGTGTTGTGAGTGTGTGGGTGTGGTGTATGCATGTGTGTCAGGTGTGTGAAGTTTGAATTGTCCAATGTGGTGTAATATTTTAAGTGTGTGTGCATTTTGAACGTGTCGGTGTGTACCGCCAATGGTTTACCGCGGCTCAAAGACCGATGCGTTGATTCGTGGGTTGTGATACAGTGGGCGTATTCCTGTTGGCGTACCGGTGTGGGTTTTGGTACCGCCAGTTTATCGCTGAGCTTTGGTGTGGCGGACTTGTGTGGGTGTCTGTATAGTGGCAGTATTCTGTGTGGGTCATAATACACGTGGTGGATTACCACCGCAGTCACAGTATGTGGGCGCCCGTCAGCACAGCGGTAGGTGCCATTTACCGCCAAGGTTGTAATGAGGGCCTTAGTGTTTTTTTCTAAGCAAAGCAGATGTTCACACCATACTCCAGCTTCAGGATTTATAAAGTTCTCTCCCGTTGCACTGCCTGCAATAAGCTGCTGGTTCGTTTGCACCAAACAAATTCTGCACACATGTATTTCTCTCGGTCTAACTCTCACTCTGTTTCGGTGTATTAGCTCACTTCCTCTCCCTCTTATATACTATCTCACATGCTCCCAGTCTCACACTCTGATGACTTTGGCATGTTTAGAAGACTATAATTGGCTCACGTCTGTTATTTTCAAGTGTTGAATAACAAAGAAAGTGTTTAATGTCACCCACCTATGGAATCTGGCCATAAACAAAAAAGATAACAATCCCCTAAAGTGGTCATTGCTTAGCTTAATAATTGTATTTAATTAAATCATTAGTTAAGAATAAATCACGACAAATGGGTTTCAAAAGACAGAAGAGTAAGAAGCACGCCACGAAATAAACTATGCTGTTTAAAAAAAAAAAAGAGAACTAGTTATTTGACAATTATAAGATACAAGCATAAAGACCTGACACAAGTGTTCCACGCAGTCTTTGGCATGTAATAAATAACCCATTTTAGCTAAAAATAAATGTTCCACAATGAGTTTACACCAGCCCCAGAAGAGCAAATATACTCAAGACAAGTAGATCAGAAATCAGTCCAGAATCCTAATACTTTTATATCAAAACGTTTTGACCCCCAAATGACTAAAGGGTCATCAAGAGGAAAGGATAAAGTAAGACATGAAAATGTGTATAAAAGTGAGATCCAAACCACTCCACTTTGTTCCAGTTCACTCTTCCACTTGAGCAAGCAAGGGAGTGGTCTGCAGAGTGCTTGGAGACTTTCTGTGTGACCAGGTCTGGTGTCTTTCTGACAGCCAGTTTCCCTGAGTGCAGAGAATGCCAGTTGAAGTCTACACTTTCTGCTGGAGGAGCTGAGAGTCTGCTTGAAGACCCTAGAAGCTTGCCTGCTTGCTGACACAGGTAAGAAGAGTGCCTGGCCGTGTAGAAGATAAGGAGAAAGCTAGTGCATGTGGAACACCCACAAAAGGCTATCACAGAAAGTAAAGCCAGGAGTTACTTGTGTTGTGAAGGGGTCCTCTGGTCTCTCTAAGCCGTTCCTGTGTGAGCTGCAGAAAGTCTTTTCAAGACCAAAAGCCATTGTGTCACAGCACAAGCTGTCGTGGACTTGAGGGACTGGTGCTGCTGCTGCCAGTGTCTGGATTTAAGCTGGCCCGCACACCCAAACAGGAATCTCTAGCCAGTCCTAAGGCCCAAATGCCGAAAACTAACCACTAAAGATGACTCTGACTCAATGCCTCTACTGCCACATCTGAGTCCCTGTCTGCAGAAGGCTGGGAAGACTGCTTCTTCCGAAGATGAGTGCTGTCTCACAGGCCTGCCCCATCTGGTGCATCCCACAATTTCTGTTTCAGTACAAGGCTGTTGCCACTGCCCTCGAAGAAGAGAAGCTTAAGACCTGAGTGTGGGAGAAGAAACTGCACCTATGGTGCTGGCAGAACTGCAAGTATAACTAGCAGGTAAAATGCAGGGCTTAGCCTGCACCTGGGCCAGGAAACTAACATGCACACCTGAGTCTGTCACATAGGTTTAAGACTTGTTGCTGAGTAAACGTAAGGGGTAAAAGATATTGAGCTGAGTTGCGCAATTGCCTAGTGAAAGTTCTTTACACTGTAGCACAAATACCTAATCAGTGTCTATGGTCGTAGCGTGTTGGGGATTGTCGTTATCGGATCCCGACAATAATATAGAAAGAATACTGGAAAGGGAGGTGTAGCACCCCACTGATAAACCTGACGTAGGTTGCAGACCTCCATTTCGTTCCCATTCAACTGTGTAATATTTAGTTTTGCTGTGAGATTAAAGTACTGTATTTTTACCGAAAAGATTTTGGCTGGACAATACATTAATGTGTCTGTTGGTTGACGGTTGAGCTCTGATCTCCTATCCCCTGGCACTACATTCTGAGAAGCCTGTGACTGCTCCAGTGGCAGTTCATCCTTTAGGGCGGAGGGGCCACGCCCCCACACCTTTTGCCCCTCATGAAGAGTGTCTGTCAGGCTGAACAAAGGTCAGCCTGACAGACACTCTCCATGTTCAGCTCAGGCAGCCTGGCTGCCTGAGCTGAACTTTGCTGGGCTGAGGAGGTCACAGCTCCTATGGGTGTGACCTCCTCGGCTCAGCAAAGGTGCCTCGAGACCCTCCCCTGGGTGACAAGTAAAGCGTCACCAATTGACACTCTCCCTGGGCGCTTCAGGTTTAAGCCCTGAAATGTCCAGGGCGAGTGTCAATCAGTGACACTTCGTCACAGAGTGGGGTGGGGTCAGCAGTCTCACTGACCCCATCCCACTCTGTGACGAGGCTGGGACTGCTGCCTTCCCTCATTGGCTGACCTAGGGTCAGCCAATGAGGGAAGGCAGCAGTCCCAACCCCCCCTGGGACCTGGAAGCTGAAGGTAAGTGTTTGTGTGTGTGTGATGTTTTAAATTGAATGTTTGGTGCGCGCGTGCATGTTTTAGTGTTGAGTGTTGTTAATGGATGTGCGTGCGTGCGTGTGTGTGTGAAAGAATGAGTGTGTGCGATCTTTTAAAATGAATGTTTGGTGCATGTGTGCATGTTTGAAGGGTATGAATGTTGTTAATGGATGTGCGTGCATGCGTGTGTGTGTGTGTGAAAGAATGAGTGTGTGATGTTTTAAAATGAATGTTTGGTGCGTGCGTGCATGTTTGAATGGTATGAGTGTTGGTAATGGATGTGTGTGCGTGTCTGTGTGTGAAAGAATGAGTGTGTGTGTGTGTGTGTGTGTGTGCGTCCCACCCCCTCCCTCCTAAAGCTGTTGGCCGCTACTGGACTGCTCACTCTCAGTCCACTGAGTCAAGTGCAGAGAAGGTTGTACTCGGCCATTTGCTGAGCCTTAGTAGGATAATGGAGGTACCCCAGGAGACCAATGACAAACGACCCCTGAGCCACCATAGTTGTGGCCCAGTAGCCCCTGTCCACCGCATGGCCCACCAAACGGGGTCCGACACGTGGCATACCAGTTATTTTGCCAATAAGTGAAAGAATAAAAACACTACCAATGGATCAAATATGATTGTAATTCTCTCTTTACATGTTTTCAAATATACAAATGCAAAAAGCTTAATCTCATCCAATCTGTGTTTATCAATGTTCATCTGTTTGCACTGATAAAGGCGATTATTCTTTTCGCGGTCATCTGTAGGATTAATCTTTCCGAAGCTAAAGATCCCACGCATGTCTGAGGAAAGGAGCTAACATTGGTCGTTTGGCTAAAAAGGAAGAGTTTCTAGTTGTGGAGACTTTTGAAATGTTTGAAGTGGCATTTACCAGATTTTTGTGGATAACGATTATCAAAACTTTTCTTTACTTCCTCATATTTTATCTCCTTACAAGATGTCTTCTAATCGTCTAGTTTTACGCGCTCACCATTGGTTTCATTTTCAAGTTTTAAACATGTTATTCGGTATGTGTCAAGCCAGACAGCAAAGACTATATGATCAAATACTAAAAACGTAATGTAGGAAAATAGCCTCTTTTTAGCATGGTTACTCCAACCTTTTGCCTGATGTGTTTTGACTGTGTTTACTGGAATCCTGCTAACCGTGACCCCATTGACTGTGCTCCCTCCCTCTAAATTTGGTTTCTTGGACTTCACACACCCCACATTTGGCATACTGGTGTCCCCATATAACTCCCTAGTATACGGTACCCAGGTACCCCGGTCATTGGGGCACCAGGGGTTCCCCAAGGTCTGCAGCATGTATTTTGCCACCCATGGGAGCCCATGTAAAATGTGTCTGCAGGCCTGCCATTACACCCTGCATGAAAGGGTGCATGCACCCTTTCACTTCTGGTCACTGCACCAGGTCACTGTAAGTCACCCCTATGGTAGGCCCTGGGGCACCAGGGGTTCCCCATGGTCTGCAGCATGTATTATGCCATCCATGGGAGCCCATGTAAAATGTGTCTGCAGGCCTGCTATTACACCCTGCATGAAAGGGTGCATGCACCCATTCACTTCAGGTCACTGCACCAGGTCACTGTAAGTCACCTCTATGGTAGGCCCTCCTAGCCCAGTGGGCAGGGTGCAGGTACCTGTGTGTGAGAGCACCCCTGCATGAGCAGAGGTGCCCCTGCAAACTCCAGCCCCATTTTCCTGGACTTCATAAGTGCAGGGATGCCATTTTACGAGTGTACTGGACACAGATCACTCACTACCTGTGTGCAGCTACATAATGGTAACTCTGAATCTTTGGTATCAAACATGCCGGAATCATACCCCAGTACTGCTGCCAATATTGGTTGTATGATTCCATGCACTCTGCGGGCTCCTTAGAGGACCCCCAGCATTGCTCCTACCAGTTTGCAGGTTTTTTTCCAAGTAGCCCGCACTGCTGCCATCCTACAGACAGGTTTCTGTTCTCCTGCTGCTTGACCAGCTCAAGCCCAGGAAGGCAGAACAAAGGATTTTCTTTGAGAAAGGGAGGCAATACCCTCTCCCTTTGGAAATAGTTGTTATAGGGCTTGGGAGGGGGTACCCTCCCTAAGCTACCAGTACGCTTTGAAGGGCACGTTTGGTGCCCTTCTTGCATAAACCTGTTTGCACCAGTGCAGGGACCTCCAACCACTGCGCTGGAGCAAAACTGGACAATGGAAAGGGGAGTGACCACTTCCCTGTCCATCACCACCTCAGGGGTGGTGCCCAGAGCTCATCCAGGTGGCCACTTGATTCTGCCATCTTGAATCCAAGATGGGCCGAGACCTCAAGGAGCATCTGAGTGGCCAGGTCAGGCAGGTGACGTCATAGCCGCTTCCTGGTATGTGGTCACCCTGCTAGGTGACCAATCCCCCTTTCTGGGCTATTTAGGGTCTCCCCCTTGGGTGGGTCTTCAGATTCGACGTGCAAGATTCCAGCAGGACTCCTCTGCAATGTTTCGTCCAGTCCTGGCCACTGGAACAGCAACTGGACTTCATAGGAACCTACAATCTGCAGCGCCAGTGACGACTTCTCTCTGCAACATTGTTTCTCCAGCTCCTTCTAGCAACTGCAACATTTCCCCAGATGTGCATCCTCTGAGGGTGGCAAGTCTTCAGTCTCCACCAAGAAGCAGGAAGGAATCTTCCTTGGAGTGAAGGAGTCATTCCTCTGCATCCGCAGACACCAACTGCAATGAAGATTGGCTGCGTGGATCCTCTCTCCTGCAACTCTGCATGGATCCTGCAACACAGATGTTGGTCTGGAGTGGTCCCCTCGGTCCTCTCTACCAGCTGTTCAACTTGGGAGGTGGTGAGCCTTTACCTCTCCTTGCAGGACTGTACCCCTGTGCACCACAACTCTTGCAGCTACTAAGTCTTGTTGGCTCTCCTCCCAAGGGATCTTCAGGCTCCTTGTAGCCCCGGCCTCCAGCACTTTTCTCTGCAATGCGTAGTCTCCTGCCTGCTGCTCCAGCGATGTGGGGCTCCTTTCCAAGTGTGGTGAGTGGGCTTCACTGCAACTCCTGTGCCTGGTGCCTGTGAGTTCCCTGTGGGGGCTGCATCCTCGACTTCTGGTTCACCTCACTGCTGAGGGTCGCCCGGGTCTCCCTCTCTTCGGTTGGGTCCCCTCGGACCTTCCTGCTCCCCAGCAGCTCTGCAACTCTTCTTCTGCAACTCTTGCCTTTGTCAAGGCTTGTTGGTGGTTTTTCCACACCACTGACGGACTGCAAATCTTCTTCCGACTTGGGACATTGACTGCATTGCTTCTGGAACTTTTCTCCTGCTCCTGTGCTGCATGGCAGGCTCCTGGTCTTCATCGTCGACTTGGTCCTGCATCTCCAGAAGGGTGGGTAGTGGCTCCTGCCCCAACTGGACACTCCAACTGGACTTGGTCCCCTTCATTTGCAGGTCCTCTTCTGTCTGGATCCATCTTCTGTTTCTTCCAGTCTTGCTTGGGTCTTGCACAATCCTTTTACAAAGTTTCTCTGTTGGTTTAGGAAAAACAAGGCATTTACCTCTTCTCTTTTGGTCGCTGCGGGGCACTCTGCTACTTACCTTTTGGGGTTCCTAGTTCCTCCAGCTCCCCTCTATAGATTCCACTTACCTGGGTGAGAGTCTGACTTTCACATTCCATTTTTTTTAGAATATGGTTTGGTCTCCCCCAGGGCCTCTATTGTTTACTGTTATTTCACTGTTTCTATTGCTTTCTATGCCCATTCCTGATTACTAAGGTGTATATAATAGTAGGTTTATTCACCTGCTAGTAGAGTATTGCCTATACAATATTTTAGTATTTGTCCCTAATATAAAATACCTTTATTTTGTAACACTGTTGGTTCTTTCATGTGTGTAGTAAGTTCTGTGTGACTATAAGGGGTATTGCATAGGCTATGCATGTCTCCTAGATAAGTCTTGGCTGCTCATCCACAGCTACCCGTCAAGAGTGCCTGGCTTCCTAGACACTGACTACACCTCACTAATGGGGGATACCTGGACCTGGTAGAAGGTGATAACACCATAGGTGCTCACCACACACCAGGCCAGCTTCCTACACAGAACAATGAAGAGTGGGGTGTTTCGATGTATTTCAAAACCAGTGTGTTAGACTTAAAGATAGTTTCAACATTTCACTCTCACGATATTTGGGAAGAACTGTTACACAAGTACGTCAAATAATGCAGGTTGGTGTTGGTGGATCAGTGAAGGGAAAAAGGGGTAAATAGATCTTACATAGCCTTCATTCAGTATCTCACCCTTTCACAATGGCCACCTTGCAAAGCCATCCCACCAGTCTCTAACAGGGCTCCTGGCAGTTCACCAGACTATGCATTTCTAGAGGGCCAAGTAAAATATGTCAGCTTTTGCTCATTACCCCTGCTTCCAAGAGGGCCTTGGCGGCATATTCCTGGATGAAAGGATAAGATTTCTCACCTCTAATGAACCGTTTGTATGACAGGCTACTGAAGCGAAGATCCATCTTTCCAGTTGTTCACTTCTCTCGTTGCTTTCAGCAAAGCCTTCTTCTTCACCAGTGTGTCACATCTCTTAAGGGCGTGGGCTCTAGTGGAATAAGAAAGCAGTTGCAAGGTGTATCAGAACTTATACCTAAATGAGACGAGTAGAAAATAAGCATACTTCTAAATTGATCGTGTATTATGCTTGCTCTACACGTATGTTTAATGTGTAGGACATACAGGACACAAATTCCTCTACCAGCTAGTGACAAGATGGCAGATAAATGAGAAGCTTCTCCATATACCTCTCCCACACCTTCCTCTCCTGAAACAATCGTCAAGAACATCCAGTCATCAACAAAAGTTCACTGTTTTTCAGATGGAAAACATCACGTGCTTTCAAATACACGTCCGCTTTCTTGCATTTATGAAAGATTCAGCTGTCGCAGCTAACTTATGAAGTCTCCTATCTTGAGGAATAGCATCAGAAGCTTCCTGAGAGGTAAAGCAGCTGCTCATCTCATCCACATCACCTTTCGGTAAACCTGCCGCAAGCAAAGCCTTTGATTGGCAGCAATTCGATGAGGCAGCCCACCTAAGTGCTTATATTGAGAGGTGTTTTACACAAGTGGGTGAGAGGTGGTACATTTTTCTGTTCAGCTGTGTGAGTAAAAGGCTCTTAAGAAAATTCATGGGGCATCTGGGACCATCCAAGCAACAGGTCACGTCACAAGTGGAGAGACCCACACCGATACACAGAGGACACAGAATGGGAAGGTTAAAAACAGACGGACCCAGCAACACCCTTTTCAAAATGCAAAACGACGTCAGTGAACTTTGATCAAGCAGCTGTTTATTTACTTATGTATTTATTTACCAGTTTTCCTTAGAACCATTACATTCATGGTATTGGTGCTCTTTGCATAGAACTAGAGCAAATGCATCACAGATGATAGAGAGGAATCATAACCTCAGGCAAACAATAGGATTAGTGGTAGTTGGGAAACTACGGAGTGGTAAGTTAAACTAGTTGTTTATGGAAAGAAATACAATTATTCTAGTTTGTACAAGGTGCTGGGCAGGTAATTTTCTCAACAATGAGGAAAATTCAGAGGAGTATTTTAATATATTTACATAAGATAAAGATGCATCTTCAGTATTTGTTTAAGGGAAAGGACGATGGGTCTGTCTGAAGGCGTGTGTCATGGCATGAGAGGTCATGAATATTGGGATTTCAAGTTGTAGTGGGTCTTTGCTCCTTAAAGCTGTCTGTCCACCGGAGATAGTAAGTAACGTGACCAAATGTGGTGGCTGTTTCACGTATCTTGTCGTAAACTCAAGATAGCTAATTTAATATGTGATTCCTGTGTCTAACAGTAACTAATTTAGGTCTCTTACATCTTAGAGGTGTTGTTAAATGTTCTTTTGGAAAAGATGAGTCTGGCTATAGAGTGGAAGTCATTTTTTTGGGAAAACATTTTATTGAGTTTGGTTTATAACAGTGTATTATTCGTAGATTCAATAATCTAACATATAGAACCCATGCAATAACCGTGGCCCTTTCCTCCCTCCCCCACCACTCCTCCCTCCCTTAGCTCCCTAGTCTGGTTCCTGCACTGGGATTGGAAAATATCTGGACTTTTTCTTCCACGGACCGCTATGGAGTCCTGCTAGGTTCCAAAAGGATTCCCCTGTATTGAGCCCAGTCCCCCCTAGCCCCCAGATCTTCGAATATTTGTGCATGCGACCTCTTGCCATTAAATTGGGATCCCCAGACTCATGCAGGTGTCTAGTCCTTTTTTCCTTTCTTAGAGTGTTGGGGGGGGGGGGGTTGTTTCAATATATCCCTTTTAAGCAACCATTAGGGCAATCCAAAGCAGGGCCATGCTATATCTGTTGCTGTCCAAGTCTGCCTGTATATTTAGCTACACTAGCTTTGGGTCTCTTGTCGTACACCAGCTCAGCACTTTCCAAATTATAGAGAGAATACGATCCCAAAGAGATCAACTCCCTGTAGGACTAAACTGTGAGTAGCAGGTTTCCTTTCTAAAGTGCAAGTACCTTGGGGAGGGCACCAGCCCCCGTTTCCAAAAACTACACCTCATCCAGTATGTACGGTTAAGATAGTACAGTTGGATGAGTCTGAACTGTGTAGCAATAGCCACCTCCCTTGCCGAAGTTAAGGCTTCCCTCCAGTCCTTTTCTTCTAGCTGGCTTAGACCCGATTCTCAGACCTCTTGCAGTTTCTTAAATGTGTAGGGGTTTTGAGTACCAAGGTTCTATTTGTCTGTGAAACGTATGGGCGACCTAAGTTGCCCCCCAATAGTTTATTCTCCAGGGTTCTGGCTGTCAGTTGGTCCTCTAGAAACCCCCACAAAGGGTGTCAGTGCATGAAGCAGTTAGAGGTACCGGAAACAAATGTCTACAGTTGAGTTCAAATTCCTCTTGTAAAGTTGCAAATTATTTTATGGTGGTGCCCCACATCACATTCCCTAATTTGGAGAGCCCGAGAGTGTCCCATAAGGGAAAGCCCCACAGAGGCATCCCCTTGGGGAGCCAGTTTTCATCCAACAGAAGAGTCCCCTCTGAGAGTCTGCCCCTCCACACCAATGATTTATTAATTTCTTGGCAAGTGTGTAGCACTACTGTTGTGGCCGAGGGGAGATCCACTGCATATCTGCCTCCATAGGGAAGGTGTAGTAGTAACACGCCCCGCATCCCCCTTTATTCAGCGGCAAATGCCGGGTCACCATCAGCATCATGCTACCATTCAAGGAGGAGTGTCACTTGTGTGGCCCATAGTAGGGTGCCATGTCTGCTGTCACTATTCACCATCATATGTGCAGTTGTATCATTTATTCAGTGTAGTCCTGGCAACACTGCCTTTCCACAAAAACCTTTGTAGGGTCCCTACCAGTGTAATTTAAAAGGTCTTAGAAATCATATAGAGGTAATTCTGCAGCTTCTAGAGAGCCTGGGGCAGTGAGTCCATCTTGAGGACAGCAGAAGCGATAGGGACAGGGCTGACCAGCAAGAGATGTCTGCATCTAAATTGTATGCCAAGCTCTAGGAGTCTGGAGTAACATGGACCCCCAGATATCTGAACCCACCTTCTGATCATCTAAAGTTTCCCGCCCCTGCCAAGTCAACCAGTTGATCTCCAGTCACATACAAGGAGGATTTTGTCTTGTTAAGGTACAGGTCAGAAAAGGTGCCAAACATGCAAAAGATCTATAACAGATGGGGGCTGGACCACTGCAGATCTGCCAAGAAGACCAGCATGTCGTCAACGTACAGCGTGATCGGCATGGATGTTTCCTCTCCTCGCTCCTTTTTGCCCTGGCGACAGAGCTTCTGGCACACTGGCTTCAGGTAGATGCATAAGAAAATAAGTTACTTACCTGCAACTGCAGTTATCTAGTATTAGATCTTTCATAGATTTATATGATAGAATAATTCCCAGTCATCGAAGTGTGAGTCCCTCTGTACGATGTTAAAGCAGTATGTAAAACTGTCATAGGCTATAATGGTACTAGGCCATCAGTGTAGTAGCCTAATTATGTCCTTTAAAAAAAGGACCAAACTTGAACAATGACCAATCGGGTGCAAGCACCCTCTAGCACACTCCCAAGAGGGGCTGAATCCCTTGAATTTTCACTGTCCGTCGTGTGTGAAGGGAGTCTCCCTGAGCTCGGCTCAGTTTTTTCTTCTTCAAACAGGGTACTGGAAGTTTATCGCTTCTACCATGTCTGATTCTAAAGTCCTTTTTCGTCCCTGAAAAACCTGTGAGATAAAAAGGATTCATGTGGATGATCCACATAAAAACTATATGTTCGATGGCATCTGTCGCTGTAGATACGCATGTTTTGCAATAGCTCGCCATCTGGTGTTGGGCCGGAGTGTTACAAGTTGTTTTTCTTCGAAGAAGTCTTTCGAGTCACGGGACCGAGTGACTCCTCCTTTTGTCTCCATTGCGCATGGGCGTCGACTCCATCTTCGATTGTTTTTTTTTCAGCCATCGGGTTCGGACGTGTTCCTGTTGCTCCGAGTTTCGGAACGGAAAGATAGCTAATTTCGGAAGATTTTCGTTGGTATTGTTGTGTTCGGGATCGGCGTAGTTAGATTCAACACCGCGTCGAAGGATCGAAGAGCTCCGGTGCCCTTCGGGGGTAGTTTTTTCGATCCCCCGTCGGGGCCTGGTCGGCCCGACCGCGTGCTGAAGAACGCCGATGGAACGGACCCCGTTCCGTTTCTGCCCCAAATGCCACAATAAATACCCCTATACAGACCAACACTTGGTCTGTAACCTGTGCCTGTCACCTGAGCACAGTGAAGACACCTGCGAGGCCTGTCGTGCGTTCCGGTCCCGAAAAACACTCCAAGACCGTCGAGCCAGAAGACTTCAGATGGCGTCCGCGCCGACAGCCCACCGAGAGTTCGAGGAAGAGGAAGGTACCTTCTCGATCCAAGACTCAGACTCCGAAGGATTCGACGATACACAAACCGTGAGTAAGACGTCGAAAACCACTCAGAGGAAGATTTACAAGGCCCAGGGGACGCCACTGCCACCAGGCCATGGCTCCACCCATAAATTCGGTGACCGACCGTCAGCACCGGAAAAGGCCCAAACAGTGCCGAGATCGTCCGACTCCGGTCGAGACTCCGGCACGCAGCCTTCTCGGGACCGAGAAAGTGCTGGAGACAAGCATCAACACCGAGATGCCGGTGTAGACACGGCTCGACGCCGAGACAGCGGCCCCGAAGAAGATCGGCGCCGACAGGTTTCGGCCCCGAAAACGAAAAAAGTCACCTCGGAGCCGAAAAAGGACGCAGACAGGGTTTCGGGCCCGAAACAAACTGCAACCGACCCAGCTTCAGGCTTTTATACAGAAGAGCACTCGCTAACCTCCCAAATGCAAAAGCATAGGTTTGAGGAAGAGCTACAATCAACTGACGTGGACCATACGCAAAAGCGTATTTTCATACAGCAGGGGACAGGAAAAATAAGCACCCTTTCCCCTATTAGAAGAAAGAGAAGGTTGGAGTTCCAAACTGAACAGACACCACAACCAAAAGTGGTGAAAAGAGTTACCCCACCACCCTCTCCTCCGCCCGTGATTAACGTCTCACCAGCACAAACTCCATCACACTCCCCAGCTCACACCACCATAAGCCAGGGTGACCAAGATCAAAACGCATGGGACCTATACGACGCCCCAGTGTCAGATAACAGTCCGGAGGCATACCCTACGAAGCCATCTCCACCAGAGGACAGCACCGCGTATTCTCAAGTGGTGGCTAGAGCAGCACAATTTCACAACGTAAGCCTCCACTCAGAACAGGTCGAGGATGATTTTTTATTCAACACACTCTCCTCCACCCACAGCTCATACCAAAGCCTGCCTATGCTCCCTGGTATGCTCCGGCACGCAAAAGAAATCTTTAAGGAGCCGGTCAAAAGTAGGGCAATCACACCAAGGGTGGAAAAAAAGTATAAGGCGCCTCCTACAGACCCGGTTTTCATCACTACACAGCTGCCACCAGACTCTGTCGTTGTAGGAGCAGCTAGGAAAAGGGCCAACTCCCACACATCTGGAGATGCACCACCCCCAGATAAAGAAAGCCGCAAGTTCGATGCAGCTGGTAAGGGAGTCGCAGCACAAGCTGCAAACCAGTGGCGCATCGTGAACTCCCAGGCACTACTTGCGCGCTATGACAGAGCCCATTGGGACGAGATGCAACATCTCATTGAACATCTGCCCAAGGACTTACAAAATAGGGCAAAACAAGTGGTTGAGGAGGGACAGACCATTTCCAACAACCAGATCCGCTCCTCCATGGACGCTGCAGATACAGCTGCACGGACAATTAATACATCTGTAACTATCAGAAGGCATGCATGGCTCCGAACGTCTGGATTTAAACCAGAGATTCAACAAGCAGTTCTCAATATGCCTTTTAACGAAAAAGAACTGTTTGGTCCAGAAGTGGACACAGCGATTGAGAAACTCAAAAAAGATACAGACACTGCCAAAGCCATGGGCGCACTCTACTCCCCGCAGAGCAGAGGGAATTACAGCACATTCCGTAAAACACCCTTTAGAGGGGGGTTTCGGGGTCAGAGCACACAAGCCAGCACCTCACAAGCAACACCGTCCAGTTACCAGGGACAGTATAGAGGAGGTTTTCGGGGACAATATAGAGGAGGGCAATTCCCTAGGAATAGAGGAAGATTTCAGAGCCCCAAAACCCCTACTACTAAACAGTGACTCACATGTCACTCACCCCCTCCACACAACACCAGTGGGGGGAAGAATAAGTCATTATTACAAAGCATGGGAGGAAATCACTACAGACACTTGGGTTCTAGCAATTATCCAACATGGTTATTGCATAGAATTTCTACAATTCCCTCCAAACATACCACCAAAAGCACAAAATTTGACAAAACATCATTCCAATCTCCTGGAGATAGAAGTGCAGGCACTATTGCAAAAGAATGCAATCGAATTAGTGCCAAACACACAAATAAACACAGGAGTTTACTCACTGTACTTTCTGATACCAAAGAAGGACAAAACGCTGAGACCAATCCTAGACCTCAGAGTAGTGAACACTTTCATCAAATCAGACCACTTTCACATGGTCACACTACAAGAAGTATTGCCATTGCTAAAACTACACAACTACATAGCAACTTTAGACCTCAAGGATGCTTATTTCCATATACCAATACACCCATCGCACAGGAAATACCTAAGGTTTGTATTCAAGGGAATACATTACCAATTCAAGGTACTGCCTTTCGGATTAACAACCGCACCAAGAGTCTTTACCAAATGTCTAGCGGTAGTCGCTGCACACATAAGAAGGCAGCAAATACATGTGTTCCCATTTCTAGACGACTGGCTAATCAAGGCCCATTCGTTAATAGAGTGCTCAAATCACACAAATCATATCATACAAACCCTCTTCAAACTAGGGTTCACCGTCAACTTCACAAAATCCTAAATTCTGCTGCGCAAGGTACAACAATACCTAGGAGCCATAATAGACACATCAAAAGGAGTAGCCACTCCAAGTCCACAAAGAATTCAAAATTTCAACACCATCATACAACGCATGTATCCAACACAAAGGATACAAGCAAAGATGGTACTACAACTCCTAGGCATGATGTCTTCATGCATAGCCATTGTCCCAAACGCAAGACTGCACATGAGGCCCTTACAACAGTGCCTAGCATCACAATGGTCACAAGCACAGGGTCACCTTCTAGATCTGGTGTTAATAGACCGCCAAACTTACCTCTCGCTTCTGTGGTGGAACAACATAAATTTAAACAAAGGGCGGCCTTTCCAAGACCCAGTGCCACAATACGTAATAACAACAGATGCTTCCATGACAGGGTGGGGAGCACACCTCGATCAACACAGCATACAAGGACAATGGAACGTACATCAAACAAAACTGCATATAAATCACCTAGAACTTCTAGCAGTTTTTCAAGCACTAAAAGCTTTCCAACCAATAATAGTTCACAAATACATTCTCGTCAAAACAGACAACATGACAACAATGTATTATCTAAACAAGCAAGGGGGGACGCACTCCACGCAGTTAAGCCTGCTAGCACAAAAGATTTGGCGTTGGGCAATTCACAACCAAATTCGCCTAATAGCACAATTTATACCAGGGATCCAAAATCAACTCGCAGACAATCTCTCTCGAGATCACCAACAGGTCCACGAATGGGAAATTCACCCCCAAATTCTGAACACTTATTTCAAACTCTGGGGAACACCTCAGATAGACTTGTTTGCGACAAAGGAGAACGCAAAATGCCAAAACTTCGCATCCAGATACCCACACAAACAGTCCCAAGGCAATGCCCTATGGATGAACTGGTCAGGGATATTTGCTTACGCTTTTCCTCCTCTCCCTCTCCTTCCTTACCTGGTAAACAAACTCAGTCAAAACAAACTCAAACTCATATTAATAGCACCAACTTGGGCAAGGCAACCCTGGTACACAACGCTGCTAGACCTATCAGTAGTACCCTGCATCAAATTGCCCAACAGGCCAGATCTGTTGACACAACACAACCAAAAGATCAGACACCCAGATCCAGCATCGCTGAATCTAGCAATCTGGCTCCTGAAATCCTAGAATTCGGGCACTTACAACTTACCCAAGAATGTATGGAAGTCATAAAACAAGCCAGAAGGCCATCCACCAGGCACTGCTATGCAAGTAAATGGAAGAGGTTTGTTTGCTACTGACATATTAATCAAATACAACCATTACACACAACTCCAGAACATGTAGTGGGTTACTTGCTTCACTTACAAAAATCTAACCTGGCTTTCTCTTCCATTAAAATACACCTTGCAGCAATATCTGCATACCTGCAGACTACCTATTCAACTTCCCTATATAAGATACCAGTCATTAAAGCATTCATGGAGGGCCTTAGGAGAATTATACCACCAAGAACACCACCTGTTCCTTCATGGAACCTAAATGTTGTCCTAACTAGACTTATGGGTCCACCTTTTGAACCCATGCACTCCTGCGAAATACAGTTCCTAACCTGGAAGGTGGCATTTCTCATCGCCATTACTTCCCTAAGAAGAGTAAGCGAGATTCAGGCATTTACAATACAGGAACCTTTTATACAACTACACAAGAATAAGGTCGTCCTAAGGACCAATCCTAAATTTTTGCCAAAGGTTATTTCACCGTTCCATCTAAATCAAACAGTGGAACTTCCAGTGTTCTTTCCACAGCCAGATACCGTAGCTGAAAGGGCACTACATACATTAGATGTCAAAAGAGCATTGATGTATTACATTGACAGAACAAAGAACATCAGAAAGACTAAACAACTATTTATTGCATTTCAAAAACCTCATGCAGGAAACCCAATATCAAAACAAGGTATAGCCAGATGGATAGTTAAATGCATCCAAATCTGCTACCTTAAAGCTAAACGACAGCTGCCCATTACACCAAGGGCACACTCAACCAGAAAGAAAGGTGCTACCATGGCCTTTCTAGGAAACATCCCAATGCAAGAAATATGTAAGGCAGCCACATGGTCTACGCCTCACACATTCACCAAGCACTACTGTGTAGACGTGTTATCCGCACAACAAGCCACAGTAGGTCAAGCCGTATTAAGAACATTATTTCAGACTACTTCCACTCCTACAGGCTGATCCACCGCTTTTGGGGAGATAACTGCTTACTAGTCTATGCAAAACATGCGTATCTACAGCGACAGATGCCATCGAACTGAAAATGTCACTTACCCAGTGTACATCTGTTCGTGGCATCAGTCGCAGTAGATTTGCATGTGCCCACCCGCCTCCCTGGGAGCCTGTAGCAGTTTGGAAGTTACCTTCAACTATTTGTATATGTATCATCTCAACCTTAAATAGGTGCATACTTAGTCACTCCATTGCATGGGCACTATTACTACAATTCAACTCCTACCTCACCCTCTGCGGGGAAAAACAATCGAAGATGGAGTCGACGCCCATGCGCAATGGAGACAAAAGGAGGAGTCACTCGGTCCCGTGACTCGAAAGACTTCTTCGAAGAAAAACAACTTGTAACACTCCGGCCCAACACCAGATGGCGAGCTATTGCAAAACATGCGAATCTACTGCGACTGATGCCACGAACAGATGTACACTGGGTAAGTGACATTTTCATTACTTCATTTATCCAGACCACAAGACTAAGGAGTGCAAATTATGCTGCACTTTCTCCACAAAGACTCTAAAACATAGAGAAGGAAGGCTGCTATTGTGGCTACAAAAAACTAATGCCCATAAGACATCCTCTTATGTGGACAGCAACTCCTCCTCAAGATCTCATAAAAGGACTAGATCTCTAGAAGGCACTTCTGAAGAGAGCAGAAAATCCAGCAAGACTCACCATCAGGTGAGGGACTCTAAGAAAAAGGAGAAGCACAGAGAGTTCTCCTCTGAAGCACCATTATCTGCTTCTTCTACACCTTCCAACCTACAAAAAGATCTTCCTCATGCCTCTTCTTTTTACATTTCGACAAAGAAGAAATCCTCTTCAAAAATCTGTTGATGACACCATTGCCGTCGACAGCAAGATCGTCGATGAGGACCATCACTACTGTCTCGTCATCAAGACCGTCAGCTGCACTAACGACAACAGCTTCCATCAGTGCCCCCATCTCTTCAGCGGAGATTGTGGAGACGGTGATGTGCACAGCTATGCCCCTGTCGATGACGATCTCATTGACAAAGCCTCAATCGGCGACCTCATTGATGACTATGGCGAAGAAGACCCGTCAACGAAGACACTGTTGACGACGATTCCGTCGATGAAGACACCGTCAACAATGATCTCCTCAACGATGACACTATCAACAACAGCCCCTTCAATGAAGACATCTTTGACGACCACCCCGTTGATGATGACCCTATCAATAACAGATGAAACACTGACAACAGCATTGTCGACAATGCAGTCAACAACAATAAAAATTACAACAATAATAAAAACATAATTTAGACCTGGGATTTCTTTATCCACTAATATATATCCTCTAATTCCAAGTCATCTATTGGACATTGAGGATTCAGAGGAGGAGGGCCCTTTCGGACCAGCTCACAGCCTAGTTCCTTGGTCCAGGATCTTCAAGCTATGCTATCTGATTATAGGAAACGTTTCCCTCCACAACCAGAGGAACGACCACTAACACCACCACGACCTGTTTCACCAACAAACATTCTTCCACCTGCCACCCCCAGGGTGACATCCCATATACCTCCACACCTAGGCAAGATCCATCATCCTCAGATGAGGATGACGGAGATGAAGGCGAGATTCAGGATCCTCAACCTCCACCGGATGATTGGGAAGATTATGTTATTTCCACACCATCTTCACCTCCACAACAACCAGTTGATCCGCCTTCAGAAGACATTGGAGGATTTCACAACCTTATGGAGAGGACAGCAGCCAGATTCCATCTTCCTGTAACGGTTCATCAGTCTGAATGCTTTCTTTACGATTTTAAACACCAGGGAAGTAAATCGTTCAATACTCATCATTGATCAGGATGGTATCAAAATTATGAAAAGTCCTGCTACAGTGGCAGCTGTTCTGTCTCGCATTGACAAAAAATACAGAGCACCAGGGGATTCCCCTGCATGCCTGACAGGCCAACCCAGACCAGACTCTGTCATCTCTCAAGCAGCGCAGAGAAGATCAAACAACCTGTCCACTCCAATATTAGTACCATCAAATAAAGGCGGACGTCCCCTGGAAATTATAGGCAAAAGATTTTCCATCTTGTCAGCAATCACTTTTAGAGCGGCCAGACATCAGAGACATAAATGCCTTCATCCGAGAAGATCAAAAGCCTCCAGCAAAAAAGACCCTGCAGGATGGTGAGCGCGCTTCTTCTGAACTTTTTGACTGTGCCATGGATATTGGTTCCGCAGTTCTCAGACAACTTGCAGGGGCAGCTGTTTTATGACGCCAGGGATGGCTTAACGTGACCTCATTTAGGCATGAGGTTACTAATACTGGATATGGCGTATGGTGGAACACACTTTTTGGAAAACATATCGATGAAGCTCTACTTGCCATTGAAACGGATACCTATAAATCCCTCGGAACCCTGCAGTACAGGAAGTTGCCCTTCCGCAGCGCACAAGGTCGAGGTTTTTTCACCTACAGAGAAACATACCAGCACTCACAGCAGTACCAGCCCTATCAACCCCAGTACAGATCAAGATACCACCAACAGCCATACCGCCAACCATCTACAGAGGGTTTCTCTAGACAAGGAGTACACTGAAAAGCATCACATCAACCCAGAGAAAGAGGTCGCAAGCAATGATTCAAGTACCAGCTACGCCACCCTCATCCTGTAGGTGAAAACATCTCCAAGCATCTCCATCATTGGGAGAGTATCACATCAGACAAATGGGTATTGAATCTAGTCACCTACGGCCATACCTTGGAGTTTACAGAGAAACCACCAAGCAATCCACCAAGGGGTTCGTACCCCCCTCATCTTCACTCATTAAGGAAAGAAGCCCACTAATGCTTTCCAAGTGAGCAATAGAGAAGATTCCACTTGCTCAGAGAGGGTAAGAATTCTACTCCAGTTTTTTCCTATCTTAGATCTCAGAAAGCTGAACTATTATCTTCACAAACAATCCTTTAAGATGATTACTCCCTGACATCCTTCACCTACTGAACAGTGGGGACTACATGACATCTCTAGACCTGGAAAATACATATTTTCATATTCCCATCCATCCTAAGCACGGCAAATGCCTCTGTTTCACAGTAGCTGGTACCCATTACCAATTCAAAGTCTTCCCATTCGGTCTCAAGTCAGCCCTTTGCATTTTTACCAAGTGCTTGGCTCCGGTGGCAGCTGCTCTCATGAAACAAGGTCATCAGGTATTCCCTTACCTAGATGTCTGGCTGCTAAAAGCTTCAACTCTGCAACAAGCAGTCAAAACCACGAAAGCATGCCTGTTGCATTTTCGCAGACTGGGCCTCACAGTGACCAGGAGAAAGTCCTTAACCACTCCCACTCAAAGATTGACATTTCTTGGAGCTTCTCTGGATACAGTACAGAATAAAGCTTACCTTTCACTGGAAAGACAACAGAGAATAATAGACTTGGCCCACAAAATATCAAGAAAAATGTATGTTTCAGTGAGATTGTTCAAGTCGGTCCTGGGCATGATCTCTTCTGCAATCGGCCTAGTCCTATTTGCACGCCTCAGAATGAGGTCATTACAATAGGAACTGCAGCTTTAATGGATCCAGTCTCAAGGCAACTTTGAAATCTTGATATCCATCACCCCAAAGATGATAGAGATGCTACAGTGGTGGTCTCACAAGCTTCATCTGTCTTAAGGCCTCACATTTTTGTCATTAGTTCCCGATTTCATCATTACGACGGATGCTTCAATAGACGGCTGGTGAGGCCACTTACAAGACCTGCAAATCCAGGGGAAATGGTCAGCACATCAGCAAAATATGCACATAAACAGCCTGGAACTCAAAGCCATTTTTCTCACCCTGCAGCCTTTCTCCCAAGGATAGCAGAATCTTCAGTGCTGGTCTCTACGGACAACACGACCAGAATGTATTTTATAAACAAACAGGGAGACACCAAATCCCTAACACTCTCTCGCAAAGCCCAAGAGCTATGAGATTGGCTTGCGACCCACAAAATATACCTGAAAGTTGAACACGTCTCAGGAGTACACGACACTCTAGCGTACACCCTCAGCAGGGCCAAAGATAGTTGCCACGAATGGGAGCTGGACCAAACCCATCTGGACAAAATATTTTTACAGTGGGGGAAACCAGCACTAGACCTCCTCGCCACAGACAGCACTGCCAAATACCAGTTCTACACCAGTCGATACCCCTTTCAGAGTTGTGGCGGAATGTTCTTTTGATGCGATGGTCTGGGATTTATGCATACGTTTTCCCCCCTTCCCACTGATCCCCAAAGTCCTCAGCAAGATGAAGGCAGGGCACTGTAGCTTATTCTCATCACTTCTAAGTGGCCCAGGCAGCACTGGTACACAGAACTCATTCTCATGTCAGAAACCAAATCGTTATGCCTTCCACAGATTTGAACGCTCTTGTCAATAAACCAGGGCCAAATTTTACATCTGAAAGCAACTTCTCTGCATTTACACATTTGGTTCCTGACTTCTTTAAATTTAGAGAATTGAACAACTCTCAAGAACGCACAGACATTGGCCCTCATTACAACCCTGGCAGTCGGTGGTAAAGCGGCAGTAAAACCGCCAACGGGCCGCAGTAATTTTTTTTTAATTATGACAGTGGCAGAAACCGCCAACATAGACAGCCACTTTAACACTCCGACTGCCACAGCGGTACAAAAAAACAGTATGGCGGTCACCGCCAACAGACAG
Organism: Pleurodeles waltl; assembly: GCF_031143425.1. NCBI lineage: Eukaryota > Metazoa > Chordata > Amphibia > Caudata > Salamandridae > Pleurodeles > Pleurodeles waltl. Next base: position 227,708,011 of record NC_090451.1, read on the forward strand.
GCGGAAGACAATGTACTGCCCACACTATTATGACAGGCCAATCCGCCACCTTTTCCGGGGCGGTTTCAACGCGGACAAAAACACGGCGGAAACAGGACTTGGAAGGGGAAACACTCACCTCTACACATTCCACGAGGAACCAGGACGCCATGGAGCCTGAACTCCAAATACTCCCTGCGATTGTCTTCCTGCTTCTCTACCAGTAGCACGACCGACGGCGCCGACGACCACGGTGAGTACTGCACCTACGACACAGGGGAAGGGGGAGGGAAAAGAGAGTGACACACACGCGCAACACGCAACACCCCCACCCTCACCCACAACAACACAGACACCAATATATGCTGAAACATTACATTTACACCTCCCAGCCCACCCTGGAAGAACACAAGGACAAAAAGAAATGAGTTGAACGATTGTAATCATGTAAAATCGATTAATCAAAAATGTATATAAACTATAAACAAATGTGTACACCAAGAATTAAAGTCCAGGTACTGCACCAATATAGTCCGTGGACCACTGGGCCCAAAATGCATGGGTGAGGCCCACACAAGATACCCGATCGAAATGGAGTGAACACTTCAGGGGCATCAGATCGAAAAAAAAACACAGGCACCTCAGGGGGAAGGGAAGGGGGGACATCTCAGCCGGATGAGTGCACGACTCCCGCTCCACGAGGGGGCTCCATGCCCATTGATGTATCCTGGGGAGTGCAAAGCCACAGTCTCTCCAGTGGGTGGTTTGCCCACTGCTGCATCCTGGGGAGTGCAAAGCCACAGTCTCTCAAGTCTCTCCAGTGGGTGGTTTGCCCACTGCTGCATCCTGGGGAGTGCAAAGCCACAGTCTCTCATGTCTCTCCAGTGGGTGGTTTGCCCACTGCTTTATCCTGGGGAGTGCAAAGCCACAGTCTCTCAAGTCTCTCCAGTGGGTGGTTTACCCACTGCTGCATCCTGGGGCGTGCAAAGCCACAGTCTCTCAAGTCTTTTTAGTGGGTGGGTTGCCCACTGCTTTATCCGGGGGAGTGCAAAGCCACGGTCTCTCACGTGGATAACAGTCTCCACTGTTTCTGGAGGGGGCTTTGTGCCCAGAGTGCTTCATCCTGCCAAGGACTGAGGTAGTGGATGTATCTCTCCACTGGTTCTGGAGGGGGCTTTGTGCCCAGAGTGCTTCATCCTGCCAAGGACTGAGGTAGTGGATGTGATACTCCACTGGTTCAGGAGGGGGCTTTGTGCCCAGAGTGCTTCATCCTGCCAAGGACTGAGGTAGTGGATGTCTTTCTCCACTGGTTCTGGAGGGGGCTTTGTGCCCAGAGTGCTTCATCCTGCCAAGGACTGAGGTAGTGGATGTGATACTCCACTGGTTCAGGAGGGGGCTTTGTGCCCAGAGTGCTTCATCCTGCCAAGGACTGAGGTAGTGGATGTCTTTCTCCACTGGTTCTGGAGGGTGCTTTGTGCCCAGAGTGCTTCATCCTGCCAAGGACAGAGGTAGTGGATGTCTTTCTCCACAAGTTCTGGAGGGGGCTTTGTGCGCAAAGTGCTTCATCCTGCCAAGGACAGAGGTAGTGTATGTGATACTCCACTGGTTCTGGAGGGGGCTTTGTGCCCAGATTGCTTCATCCTGCCAAGGACTGAGGTAGTGGATGTGACACTCCACTGACGGTGGTGCAACATGCAAGCTGGCCAGGCCCCTGGAACTGACCACCAGCCTCGTACGAATGACCACTGGGGATGGCAGCCATGTCAGCAGTGGTGCCACTGGCTCAGGATGTGGCGTGGCTGCTGGCGGTGCTGGCAGCGGGCTCAGTAGCGGCGATGCTTGCAGCGTTCATTGGGCAGCGGTGCTGGTGGGGGGATCACTGACCTCAGTGCTGCCGACTGTGTCATGAGCGGCGGTGCTGGTGGGAGGCTCACTGACCTTGGTGCTGGCGGCGGTGTCCTGAGCGGCGGTGCTGGTGGGGGGCTCACTGACCTTGGTGCTGGAGGCGGTGTCATGAGCGGCAGTGCTGGTGGCGGGCTCACTGACCTTGGTGCTGGCGGCGGTGTCCTGAGCGGCGGTGCTGGTGGCGGGCTCACTGACCTTGGTGCTGCTGAAGGGCACAGTTTCTGCGGTGCAGGTGAAGGGCTAAGCATCTTGGGTGCTGGTGGCGGTGCCCGTGGCGGTCTTGTCTGCCGTGCAGGTTGGCGGCGACGTTGACTTGCCTTTCTTTTTCAGGCCCTTCCCCACCTTGGATGGTGGCGCAGCTGTCTTGCCACTCCCAACTGTTGTCCTAGCTGAGCCCTTGGTGGCAGGTGTTTTGGCCTTCTCCCTCCGGGATGTGGGCAGCTTCTTCTGTTTTGGAGGTGGGGGAATGTTCTTGGCCTCGCTCCTTGGGACACTGGCAGCCCTGCTGCTTAGCGCACTCCAGAATCCGGTTACTGCTGGCACCACTGTGCCCGGTGATGTGGTGGCTGAGGTGCTGGGTTGGGACCTGGAAAGGCGGGCCCTAGGGGACGGAAGGGGTGGGGGAGGTGAAGGGAAGAGGTCAAGGTTTAACAGGAAAAGTTTTTTAGACACACTGGGACGGGTAGATGGAGGGGGTTTGGGAGTGGAGGAAGAGATAGTGGTTGTAGGAGGTGTTCGTTTGCTGACTTTGGGTGAAGGTGCATGGGCTGGAGGCTGTCGTGAGGTGGATGGCTATTGGGTGGGTGTGTGACTGCGTTTGTGTACTTTGGGAGTAGGGCTCATAGACACACTGGTAGAGGACACAGGGGATGTGTAAATGGTAGTGGGGGTGGTGATTGCACGTGAGCGGTGTGTGGTGATGGGCGTGCTGGTGATGGAGGTAGTGGCTGAGGATGTAGTCCATGCAGGTGTGAGTGGAGACATGACAGGGAGGGAGGAGGGAGACGTGGAGGAGGGGGACACAGTGGAGGCAGTGGATGTTGGTATGTGTGCATGGGTATGATGCTTGTGTGAGTGCCTGTGGGATGTGGTGCTTATGTTTGCCAGAGCTACCCTTGTGTGTTGAGGTGTGTGCATGCTTGTCTGATGGTGTGCTTGGGATAGGCTGAGGTACTAGGGATTGAGTCTGGGTGGAGGAAGTTGGAGGGGGGAGGTTGGACACAGGGACAATGGCTGCCATCAGTGATGAGGCCAGAGTCTGAAATGCTCTCTGTTGGGCTGCCTGGCCAGAATGAATGCCCTCCAGGTATGCATTTGTCTGTTGCAACTGCCTCTCTACACCCTGGATGGCATTCAGAATGGTAGACCGCCCAACAGTGAGGGATCTCAGGAGGCCAATGGCCTCCTCACTGAGGGCAGCAGGGCTGACTGGGGCAGGGGCTGAGGTGCCTGGGGCAAAGGAGATGCCCACCATCCTGGGTGAGCGGCCACATGCCACACGCTGAAGGGCTGCTGGGAGGGCGGTGCTGGTAGGGGCGTGGCGGCTGTACCTGTAGATGCGGCGGGGAACAGAGGGGCCCATCACCGCAAGGGAGCTCCCATCGGAGGAGGAGTCGGTGTTGCTGGTCTCTGCTCCAGCCCCCGCCGTGGAGCTCCCCTCGCCCTCTGTCCCACTGGTGAATTCTGACTCCGTAGTGTCGCCCTCCAGGGCCATGTGGGATGCAAACTCCCTCCTGCTCCGGTGGCACAGCTCTTCCGCCTGATGATGCTAATGCACACAAGAACAGGGAGACCACAAAAAGGGGGGGAAAGTAGAAAGGCATGTTCAGTACATGCAATACCGCTACCGTTGGCGGACACTACAGACACAGCAGCCCTCTGCACAACGCCATGCACTTAAGAGTTCCCAAATTCCTCACAGGGACATGGGGTACATGGCCTATGCCCGATTGCTGCACACATGGAAGTCACAGGAGCCTGACTAGGTGTAGATGGCTCTTACTACTGGTGGGTTTGGGGTGCCACTTAGTCTGCCTCACAAAGGGTCCTTGCCTACAAGGCTCGCTCTAGCCTAGGGGAACCCACAGCCCACCTACCACACCCAGATACCTCCAATGTGCGCAGAGTCAGATGGATGTGACTGTACTCACTCCCTTAAGGCTGCTGTGATGCCCTCAAGCGCCCATCCAACTCTGGATACGCCACCGCCAGGATCCGGAACATCAGGGGGGTCATGGTGCAACGGGCACCCCTCCCACATTGGGAGGCCATCCCCAGCTGGGCCTCCGCCGTCTTCTTGCTCCAGCGGCGAATGTACTCCCATCTTTTACGGCAGTGGGTGCACCGTCTGTGGTGGAACCCCAGGGCCAGGACGTCCTTGGCGATGGCACGCCAAATATCCTTCTGGTGGGCGCTGACCTACAGGAATAGTACAGGGGAAAAGGTACAACATTATTCGGCCGTACTGTCACAGTCATTGGCCCACGTTCCCACCCTTGCCCTGACGCACATACACTCACCGTCGGATCATGCACGCCTCATCCCACCCCCCCCCATCTCCCATCCACACCACTTCAAACAGGCATTGCCCATACAGCATACTCACAGTGTACGCACCTGTTTGTCTGGAGGACCGTAGAGTAGCGTGTACTGGGGGAGGACCCCATCCACTAGTTTATCCAACTCCTCCGATGTGAAGGCAGACGCCCTTTCCCCAGACACATGAGCCATCTTCGCTTCCAGACTGAGGTCACAGCAGCACTTGCAGTGTAGGTCCTCTCCTGTTGAAGATCAGGTATCAAGTGAGTGAACAGAGAGAAAATGGCGGTCACGTCCGCGGAGGTGCATAACGTCACCGCCGGCGTACATCATCATTGGCTCCCAGGGACCCATAGGGTTCAATGTTAACCAATGCAGGATTACGCCGTGGTCTTTGACCGCCTACCGCGACGGTGTACAGCACCAGCGCAGTTACCTCATATCCCCTTGTCCCACATTACAGGTCAGACAGCCGCCATTTCAGGGGGCCACATGGCATTATTTTTAAATGGGTCACACATATCTAGGCCTTGCATACACACTAAGACAGGCACATAGCAAATTGATAAATGTGTGCAATAAAGTTGGTGTTTTACTACCTCAGTGTTGGCTGACCCTCTGCTCTCTGTTCTCATCCCTAGGGCACGTCCGCTGGGGCAGGTGATGAGATGGCGGCATCCTCCGGTGTACAGACCTCTGGTGGACCTGTCGACAATGGAAGAGCGACATGTAATTGTCACCTACAGACTTGATCGTGCCACAATCCAGGAACTGTGTGCCCAGTTGGATCCAGACCTGATGTCAGCTATCCGCCATCCCACAGAAATCCCCCCTCTAGTGCAGGTCCTGTCAGTACTCCATTTCCTGGCAAGTGGGTCTTTTCAAACAACAGTGGCCATAGCATCAGGGATGTCCCAGCCTATGTTCTCAAACGTGTTGTCCAGAGTGTTGTCTTCCCTTCTTAAACACATGCGCAGCTACATCGTTTTCCCTTAGGTGGAGGATTTGCCTACATTGAAAGGTGACTTCTATGCCCTGGGACATATCCCCAACATCATAGGTGCCATTGATGGGACACATGTGGCCTTGGTACCCCCCCGCAGGAATGAACAGGTGTACAGAAACCGGAAGAGCTACCATTCGATGAATGTGCAGATGGTGTGTTTGGCTGTCCAGTACATCTCCCATGTGAATGCCAAATTTCCTGGCTCAGTGCATGACGCTTACATTCTGAGGAATAGCAGCATCCCTTATGTGATGGGGCAACTCCAGAGGCACCGTGTGTGGCTATTAGGTGAGGACAAGGACCTTATACAGTGTGAATAGTTGTCTGGGTATGGGGTTGTCCCTAATGGTTAGTGTGTGTCTAACAGTTGTCCCTCAACATTTGCAGGTGACTCTGGCTACCCCAACTTGTCATGGCTACTGACCCCAGTGAGGAATCCCAGGACAAGGGCAGAGGAACGCTACAGTGAGGCACATGGGCTAACTAGGAGGGTTATAGAGAGGACCTTCGGCCTCCTGAAGGCCAGGTCCGGTGCCTCCATATGACAGGTGGTTCCCTATACTACTCACCAAAGAAGGTGTGCCAGATCATCGTGGCGTGCTGTATGCTGCACAACTTGGCTTTGCGACGACAGGTGCCTTTTCTGCAGGAGGATGGTCCAGAAGGTCTTGTGGCAGCTGTGGAGCCTATGTCACACAAGGTCCTACACAAGAATGTAAGCACTGGGGTACAGGGTCACCCACCCATTGCAAGCCATGGCACACACAGATGCAATAATCATCCCTAGTTCTACACCCTTGCAGGACCCCTACCCAACGTCACCAGACAGGAGGAGCCAGACATATCCAGTCCCCCCCCACAGAAGAGACCCACAGTGATGACAGCAGCTCTGCACAACTGGATCTAGATGAACAGCCTGGCCCATCTGGGACCTCGGGACAGTCGGTTCCATTGACACAGTCACAAACCACCACAGAGCCTCCCCCCTCAGGAAACATCAGCACAGTACCCACCCAGCGGGCCCATGCCTCTGTCGCCAGGACACGTCAATCAGCAGTGTGTCCGCCACTACAGGGAACCCAGGCAACCCCACTAACACAGGATGATCAGGGACCTGGGGGCAGTGGCAGTGGGCACACGGTTCAGGGGACAAAGGCACAGGACAACAGGGAAGCTGGGAGGATTGCTGTGCGAGAAGGGGAGGACTGGCCCAGGGAACCCACTCTCCACGAGGCCTTCTCAAACATCATGGGAGCTTACCATCATTCCCAGGAGACGATGGCAACGGTACTGGCCAAGTTTCAGGAGACCCAGCGGCTGCAGGAGGAACACTACCTTGGGATCAGGGAGGACTTGAAGTCCATTAACAACACCCTGGTCACCATTGCAGGGGTGCTGGCAGACTTTGTCAACACCAGGAGGGACACAGTGTCACAACAAGGGGCCCCTGACACTAGCTTGGACGATGAACAGCCCTCCACCTCTGCCGGCGCTAGTGGACAGGAGGCACTGCCACAGGAACACGACACCAGCACCCCACCCCCTGCAGATGGAGAACCGCCCCGCAAACGGTCCCTGAGATCCAGGAACAAGACAGAGAACATTTCCAAGACCCCACCAGGAAATGAGACCCCCCCCTGAATGTCACCCTTCTGTCCCACTTTGTCCCCCTGTCCATCCTTAAACTGCCTTTGCTCCACTTCCTATGCCCCTTTGGAAAATGTACCTGTGAAACAAATAGAATGGACTCTGCCATGGACATTCCTCCACCATCACCCCAGCCCATTTTACAACCCCCTCCACTTATTAGCACAGAAATAAAAGCACTTCAATCACAAAACAATCTGGAGTCAGTCTGTGCTTTCACAAATGTGTAATTGCAATAACCATGGAATATAGCAATGTAAATTTACTTGTTCACATACCAATGTAACACAGCTGTAGGCCAGGAGGAAATATAGCAGAGGACACAAAGTGGGACCCACATCTGTGAAATGGAAAGGCAAAGTGACAAGTCAGGGTCCATACACTGAGTGAAAATGACAGACGTATGCTAGCTCCAACAATAGTATGAGATGTGGGAGGCAGTGACATCTTCTTACCTGTGTCTCACTGGAAGTATTGCATGATTATGTTGTTTCAGTTGGCAATATCCTCTTCTTCTTTCTCCTCTTCTTCACTGTCCACAGGCTCCACAGCTGCCACAAGACCCCCAGCTAGCCCATCCTCTTGCAGAAAAGGCACCTGCTGTCGCAAAGCCAGTTTGTGCAGCATACAGCAGGCCACGATTATCTGGCACACCTTCTTTGGTGAGTAGTATAGGGAACCACCTGTCATATGGAGGCACCAAAATCTGGCCTTCAGGAGGCCGGAGGTGCATTCGATCACTCTCCTAGTTAGCCCATGTGCCTCATTGTAGCGTTCCTCTGCCCTTGTCCTGGGATTCCTCACTGGGGTGAGTAGCCATGACAGGTTGGGGTAACCAGAGTCATCTGCAAATATCGAGGGACAACTGTTAGACACACACTAACCCTTAGGGACAACCCCATACCCAGACACCTATTCACACTGTATTGGGTCCTTCGCCTCACCTATTAGCCACACACGGTGCCTCTGGAGTTGCCCCATCACATAAGGAATGCTGCTATTCCTCAGAATGTAAGCGTCATGCACTGAGCCAGGAAACCTGGCATTCACATGGGAGATATACTGGTCTGCCAAACACACCATCTTCACATTCATCGAATGGTAGCTCTTCCTGTTTCTGTACACCTGTTCACTCCTGCGTGGGGGTACTAATGCCACATGTGTCCCATCAATGGCACCTATGATGTTGGGGATATGTCCCAGGGCATAGAAGTCACCTTTCACTGTGTGCAAATCCTCCACCTGAGGGAACACGATGTAGCTGCGCATGTGTTTCAGCAGGGCAGACAACACTCTGGACAACACGTAGAACATTGGCTGGGACATCCACGATGCAATGGCCACTGTTGTTTGAAAGGAACCACTTACCAGGAAATGGAGTACTGAGAGGACCTGCACTAGAGGGGGTTTCCCTGTGGGATGGCGGATAGCTGACATCAGGTCAGGCTCCAACTGGGCACACAGTTCCTGGATTGTTGCACGATCAAGTCTGTATGTGACTACGATGTGTCTCTCTTCCATTGTCGACAGGTACACCAGTGGTCTGTACAACGGAGGATGCCGCCATCTCATCACCTGCCCCAGCAGACATGCCTTATGGAGGAGAACAGCGAGCAGAGAGTCAGCCAACACTGAGGTATCACAAAAGGTCTTTTGCAGAAATGTTATTAATCCGCAATGTGCCTGTAACTGTGTGTATTCCAGGCCTAAATAGGTGTGACGCAGTTATTATTAATGCCATGTGGCCCCCTGAAATGGCGGCTGCCTGACCTGTAAGGTGGGACAAGGGGATATGAGGTAACTGTGCTGGCATTGTACACCGTCGCGGTGGGTGGTCGAAGACCGCAGCGCTACTCAGCATTGGTTAACATTTGGCCCTATGGGTCCAAGGAGCCAATGACGATGTACGCCGGCGGTGACGGTACTCACCGCCGCGGACGTGACCGCCATTTTCTGTCTGTTCACTCACTTGATACCTGACCTTCAACAGGAGAGGATCTATACTGCAAGTGCTGCTGTGACCCGTGTCTGGAAACGACCATGGCTCATGTGTCTGGGGAAAGGGCCCTTGCCTTCACTTCGGAGGAGTTGCAGAAACTAGTGGATGGAGTCCTCCCCCAGTACACGCAACTGTACGGTCCTCCAGACAAACAGGTGAGTACACTGTGAGCATGCTGAATGAGCAATGCCTACTTTGAGTGGTGTGGCTTGAAGATACATGGGGGGGCTGAGGCCTACATGTGCGGATGGTGAGTGTATGTGCGTCATGGCATGGGTGGGATCTGGTGGGCAATTAGTATGACGGTCTGGCCGGGTGAGTAATGTCCTTTCCCCCTGTACCATTCCTCTAGGTCAGCGCCCACCAGAAGAAGGATATTTGGTGTGCCGTCGCCAAGGACGTCCGGACCCTGGGGGGTCTACCACAGACGAAGCACCCACTGCCATAAAAGATGGGAGGACCTGTGCTGCTGGAGCAAGAAGACGGCGGAGGCCCAGCTGGGGATGGCCTCCCAGCGTGGTAGGGGTACCCGTCGCACCATGACCCCCCTGATGTTCTGGATCCTGGCGGTGGCCTATCCGGAGTTGGATGGGCACTTGGGGGCATAATAGCAGCCACAAGGGGGTGAGTACACTCTCATTCAGCTGACTCTGCATGCCTTACGAGGTGTCTGGGTTGGGGAGGTGGGCAGTGGGTTCCCCTAGGCCAGGGCGATCTTGATAAGCAAGGTCCCTTTGTGAGGCAGGCTATGTGGCATCCCAACCCCACGGGAGAGGAGATCCACGGCGCGGACAGGAGGTGTCAGCACCGACAGCGACTCCTCCTCTGATGGGAGGTACCTTGCGGTGGCGGGCCCCTCTGTGCCCCCTGCATCAACAGGTACAGCCGCCACCCCCCCCTACCAGCACAGCCGTCCCAGTATCCCCTCAGCGTGAGTCCCGTGGCCGCTCACCCAGGAGGGTGGGCATCTCCTTGGCCCCAGGCACCTCAGGCCCTGCCCCAGTCAGCCCTGCTGCCCTCAGTGAGGAAGCTATTGACCTCCTGAGATCCCTCACTGTTGGGCAATAAACCATTCTGAATGCCATCCAGGGTGTCTTGAGGCATTTGCAACAAACAAATGCATACCTGGAGGGCATTCATTCTGGCGTGGCAGCCCAACAGAGAGCAGTTCAGGCTCTGGCCTAAGCACTGATGTCAGCCATTGTCCCTGTGTCCAGCCTCCCCCATCCAACCTCCTCCACCCAGACCCAATCCTCTGTACCTCAGCCTATCCCAAGCACACCATCAGATCAGCATGCACACACCTCAACACACAAGGGTGGCTCAGGCAAACATAAGCACCACACATCCCACAGGCACTCACACAAGTATCATACCCATGTAGACATACCAACATCCACTCCCCCCCCTGTGTCCCCCTCCTCCACATCCTCCTCCTCCCTCCCTGTCTCATCTCCACTCACACCTGCATGCACTACATCTTCAGCCACTACCTCCATCACCAGCATGCCCGTCACCACACACCACCCACGTGCACTCACCACCCCCACGACCATTCACACATCCCCTGTGTCCTCTCCCTTTGTGTCTGTGAGCCCTCCTCCCAAAGTACACAAACGCAGGCACACACCCACCCAACAGCCATCCACCTCACAAAAGCCTCCAGCCCATGCACCTTCACCCAAATTCAGCAAACGTACACCTACAATCAATGCCTCTTCCTCCACTCCCAAACCCCCTCCATCTACCCGTCCCAGTGTGTCTAAAACAAATCTCATGGCTAATATTGACCTCTTCCCTACACCTCTCCCCCTGTCCTTCCCCTAGGGCCAGGCTTTCCAGGTCCCAACCCAGCACCTCAGCTATCACATCACCAGGCATAGTGGTGCCAGCAACTGTGGGCTATTGGAGTGTGCTAACCAACAGGGCTGCCAGGGTGCCACGGAGCGAGGGCAAGGACATTACGCCACCTGCAAAAGTCAAAAAGTTGCCCACATCCCGGAGGGAGAAGCATAAAACAGCTGCCACCAAGGGCTCAGGGAAAACAAAAGGGGATGGTGGCAAGACAGCTGCACCACCATCCAAGGTGGGGATGGGCCAGAAAATAAAGGGCAGGTCAGGAGAGGGCATAGTGGCACCGACAATTGGACCAGTGTCACACCTTCAGTCCACGCCAACGCCAACATGTACGGCGGAGAAGACAGCCACCTGCACCGCCACCAGCACCGCTGTCATTGAGGCCGCCACCAGCGCCGCATTCACCTAGCCCGCCACCAGCACCGCAGTCACTGGGCCCGCCGCCACAGAGGCCGTCGCAAGCACCGCCGCCACAGAGGCTGCTGCCAGCACCAATGCCACAGAGGCCGCCGCAAGCACCGCCGCCACAGAGCCTGCCGCCAGCACCTATGCCACAGAGGCCGCCGCCAGCACCGGTGCCACAGAGGCCGCCGCCAGCACCGCCGCGAATGACCCCGCCACAAGCACCACCAGCGGCCACGTGACATCCTGAGCCAGTGGCACCCCCGCCGACATGGCTGCCATCCCCAGTGGTCAGTCGTCTGAGGCTGGTGGTTAGTTCCAGGAGCCTGGGTAGCTTTCATGATGCATGACTTTCTGTGGAGAAAGGCATCCACTACCTCTGCCCCTGGCAGGATGAGGCACTCTGGGTACAAAGACCCCTCCAGAACCAGTGGAGTATCACATCCACTACCTCAGTCCATGGCAGGATGAAGCACTCTGGGCACAAAGCCCCCTCCAGAACCAGTGGAGTATCACATCCACTACCTCAGTCCTTGGCAGGATGCAGCACTCTGGGCACCATGCCCCCTCCAGAATCAGTGGAGTATCACATCCACTACCTCAGTCCTTGGCAGGATGAAGCACTCTGGGCACCATGCCCCCTCCAGAACCAGTTGATTATCACACCCACTACCTCAGTCCTTGGCAGGATGAGGCACTCTGGGCACAAAGCCCCCTCCAGAACCAGTGGAGTATGGCATCCACTACCTCTGTCCTTGGCAGGATGAAGCACTCTGGGCACCATGCCCCCTCCAGAACCAGTGGAGAAAGGCATCCACTTGAGAGACTGTGGCTTTGCACTCCCCAGGATAAAGCAGTGGGCAAACCACCCAATGGGAAGACTTGAGAGACTGTGCCTTTGCACTCCCCAGGATAAAGCAGTGGGCAAACCACCCACTGGAGAGACTTGAGAGACTGTGGCTTTGCACTCCCCAGGATAAAGCAGTGGCCAAACCACCCACTGGAGAGACTTGAGAGACTGTGGCTTTGCACTCCCCAGGATGCAGCAGTGGGCAAACCACCCACTGGAGTGACTTGAGAGACAGTGGCTTTGCACTCCCCAGGATAAAGCAGTGGGCAAACTACCCACTGGAGAGACTTGAGAGACTGTGGCTTTGCACTCCCCAGGATAAAGCAGTGGGCAAACCACCCACTGGAGAGACTTGAGAGACTGTGGCTTTTTCTTCCCCAGGATACATCAATGGGCATGGAGCCCCCTCGTACAGCAGTAGCGTTGTGCATTCATCTGGTTGAGGTGCCCCCCCCTCCCCTTCCCCCTGAGGTGCCTGTTTCATTTCGATCTGATGCCCCTGCAGTGTTCTCTCCGTTTTCTGGTGTCATGTGTGGGCCTCGCCCATGCATTTTGGGCCCAGTGGTCCACGGACAATAATTGATGCACTTCCCGGACTTGTGTATTTGTTGTACATAATTGTATATACTGTATTTAGATTTTTGAGTACTGGATTTTTATTGATTACAATCGTTCAAATCATTTCCTTTTGCCTTGCTTTCTTCCAGGGGGGGTGGTGGGGTGTATATGTAATGTTGCTGCATGTATTTGTGTGTATGGTGTTGTGGGTGAGGGTGAGGGTGAGGGTGGGGGTGTGGGTGTTGGTTGTGTGTGTCACTCTCTTTTACCTGCCCCCTCCCCTGTGTTGTAGGTGCAGTACTCACCGTAGTCGTCGCCGTTGTCTTTGGTCCTCCTGATACAGGAGCAGGAAGACTATCGCAAGGAGTATCTGGAGTTCTGGCTCCATGGCATCCTGGTTCCTCGTGGGGTGTGGTGAGGTGAGTGTTTTCCCTTCCAAGTCCTGTTTCCGCCGTGTTTTTGATTGCGTTGGTTCCGCCCCGGAAAAGGTGGCGGATTGCCGTGTTGTGATAGGGTGGGCGGTACATTGTATTCCGCCTGTCTGTTGGCGGTGACCGCCGCTGTTTGTTTGTACCGCCGTGGCGGTCGGAGTGTTAAAGTGGCTGTCTATGTTGCCGGTTTTCCCCATGGTTGTGATTCCATTTTTTTTCCGCCGGCCTGATGGCAGTCTTACCGCCGCTTTAACACCGTCCGCCAGGGTTGTAATGAGAGCCTTAATTTCTTGTGCATCTCTGTGAAGCTAGTGTCCCAGAGGCTCTGTCCCCAGGGCAAAAAGGAGCGAGGAGACGAAACATCTATGCTGAACCTCTTGACCGATCTGAAAGTCATCTGAAATAACTCTCAATCCTGACATGGGCTCTAAGGTCTGTGTATAGGAGTTTGATGTAGAAACAGAATCGAGGGTCCAGGTTTTATTTCCTTAGGAGGGGAAGAGATAATTCCAGTTTACCATGTCGAATGCTTTTTCAAAGTCCGCTAGGAACAGTTCCAGTGGGCCTTGCAGTCTACTACCCATAGCTAGAGCATTGTAAACTCTTCTAATATTATGTTGTGCCACCCGTCCTGGCATTAAACCTGATTGGTCTCATGACGCAAGTATCGTTATAACTGTGTTAAGGCAGTTTGCAATGGCCTTCACCAGTATTTTGGCTTATATGTTAAGTAGGGAGAAAGGACAGTGAGATAAGCATCACTCTGGTGGACGTCTTGGTTTGTGCATCACCACTATCTCAGCCATATATATATTCTCCGGTAAAGCTCCTTCTCAGGAACCATGTGCCATTTACATCATGTCAGTCAGGTGAGGGCTTTAGTGTAGACAGTGTAGGGTTCTACTCACTTTATTACCCCATTGGTAATGCAGCTTTTTATCACTTTCCATGCTTTTTTGGCTCAGTCTAGGTGTAACTGTTTGAGGTTATCTTGTGAATATCCGAGGTTACAGTGAGCAGCAGACGATGGAGAGAGCATCAGTTGATGTTCAAACTCTATGATGCAAGATTATAACTGTCTGAATGTTTACTACTTGCTGCTCCCCACTCCTGTCTGATAGCTAATTAGTTCACCTCGCAGGGTGGCCTTGAGTGGCTCCCCCAAAATTACTGGTGAGGTCAGAGAGTTAATCTTGGTTTGGGAAAAGGAGTCTATAGAGGCAATAAATTACGTTGATGGTCCGGGGTCGCTAACAAACATGGATCTAAGCTCCACCCTGTTAAAATAGTTGCGAGACCCATTCATCATAGTAATGCTATTGGTGAGTGATCTGGGAGTCCACGGGCGAGCATCTGGACGTCCTCCACCCGAAGAATATCCGAGCTCTAAATGGGTAAGTAATCTAATCTAGGGAAAGTCTTATATGCTCCTGAATAAAAGGTGTACTCTTTCTTCTGTGGATGCAGTGCCCTCCATGAGTCTACGAGCGCTAGGGACGCCGTGAATGTCTCTAGGTGGGTTGTCCCTGCTATCGGTTAGACTGAAAGTTGGCTTTAAGTGGGAGACAAAGAACTAGGGGAGGTCAGCCTAAATGGCATTGTCAAAGTCAAGACGAGAGATGATTGCCGTACGAGCAGCTCTTTTAAATGGCTTGTAGATAGAAGGTTCTCAGATTTATTTTCTTAAAGTGGGATTGAAATTAACTGATTGGGAAAGTTAATGTATTTGTGAGGGTAGTAAGAGTGCCTTAATATGCATGGGGTCAGTGATTTTACCCCAGGGGACAAGAAACAGGAGAAACACATTTTTATATTAAGTAATTCCAGAGGTATTGGTCGAGTTTGTTTTCTAGTTTGGATTTTATAAGAAGGATTTTTTATTTTTTTCGGGGACTCATTATCAGGAAGTTGTTAAACATCCACTATTTTAGGTTTATGAGACAGGCTTGAAGAGTGAGCATATTGTCAACAGATGAACATCTTTAGGTACAGATGCCATCCATCAGCTAGAACCACACCTTCTCTTAGCATGCACAGGGTCTTTTATTCGATCACCCTCTCATCACACCACCTAGCTGGTCTCAGTTCCAGGCCCCTCTTTGCAAATGGACCACACATCTTTAGTTCCATCTTACTCACAGTTATCAGACACAAAATGCTCAGTGTCGTATATAGGTTCTAATTCCCACTAAATAGTCGTGTTCTCTAAAATTTCACCAGAAACTGCAAGAGAGATACTCAAAAAAGAATCAAGGGCAACAATCCAGAAATTCTCATTTTTTAGCATTGCTACAACACCAGAACTGACTAATATAGAACTGGGGCTGTTATTCCATACAATGAACAACCCCCTGTTTGAAAAAAGTCCTTCAGGACCCATTGTATTTATGTACTGAACCAGAACAAGAGGCCTACATCTGATCACAGCGGGGAGAGCCCCAAATAAATTGAATTTCATGATGCAGTTTTCACAATGCCAGAATCGGTAGGATTCCATCCTGTGCCACTCAGTTGGAGGTATTATAAAAAATTAACTAAATGGACCAGAATCTTTTATCATCTGCCTTCATCGCACACTTACTGGTGACTCCTTTATTTTAGAACAACGACACCATGCCTGGCCAGACCACTATACAAGAGCGGAATTCATACATAGGCAAGAGTGTATTAGGTACTTTCACCTATGTGACAGTCAAAGTTGGCCAGCTAGTTGCACACTGAATGTTGCATTATATTCATGAAACCAGGATATAATACGGGTCACTATAACTATGTAATTTTGCAGCCTCTGTGTTTTCCGCATACTTATGAATTTCATACATTTGCCAAATAATCCCTAATCTGCAGCATAATCTGCAGATTTCAACAAAAAATAGTTTTGATTTTAAACTGATCAAACGTCACTGAAAACTCTGTGTAGTGGAGGGGCCTTTGCAAAGACTGACTAGGTACCTTTCTGCTGCTTATTGCTGCGTTAGAGAAAAACTGTGTGAACATGTGCAAAAATGACAAAATTATAAAAAGAAATAGAATCATAAAATGTACTGTAATGTGCTTCATATTTTGCCTTTTCCTACCACATAATTTAGTCACCCTTGTTGCATAATTTGGTCCTCCGCATAATTTCATTGTCCCTGGATAAAATGAAGGCAGAGATATACCACTTTCTAGATTGAATGAAGATGTGGTTTAAGGGCAGTGGTCCTGCCCTTTTTGGTGAACTGCTGTTCCCACAACGTGAATTCATCTTATAAATTGAGCCAAGAGTGGGGCACGGGTGTGGTTATGACTCACATTATAAATTACATGCCTAGAGGTACTGCAAAGAGAACACAAGTGTTCTGGACACATACCTGTATGCTGAAAAATCCCTACCTGGTCAATCATTAAATGTGTGCTGTACCAGAAACCAGGATAATGTCCCATGGCACTTGAAAAAATCAAAAACCTCACTGTTTCTGCCTTGTCCAAGTCAAACACCATCCTGATTATAGTGGATTTCATGACCTGAGTAGGAGTACCAAATAACAGACCACAAAAGAAATTCTCGAACCTTTAGGATTAACCTAGCTAATCTTTACCTTGTCCACACACTAGATCTGATTTCACCTGTAACGTGAAAACATCCAAGGTGGTTCTTCAAGCCAGTTGCTAGACCAAAATTCACTCATCAGCTTGGAGTAAGTGTCACCTCGTTTACTGAAATGAAACAGACTCAGCAATCCCCACCACACCCACTCAATGTAGAAAAGCATCCCAAGCAAATTACAGACAAGCCTTCGGTAATCTTTATTTTCCACCTCCAGTATGAAGGACTCAGACATTCTCTTAAAAACGTGTATCTCTAGGGTTCTTGAGATGGTAGCCCAAGCTTGGCTAACAAAAACAAAATCAACGGTTAAAGAAGAATCAAATGTCCCAACACATTCATGACAATATCAAAAGGCTGGGACACAATCTGAAATAAAAGCGAAGAAAAACATAGAAAGCATGTTGCAAGACTTACAATAATATACTACAAATCCGTCTATATGGCAAACAATAGCCTTTTTAGAGGCCACCAAACAACCAGACATTCTTTTCTAAATCTTCAGACTTACGACCTAGAAAAGCAGTATTTTTTTTAAAAAACAGTGTATTAGAATGAGTTTGATGTATCCAGGTTAAAAAAAATCCAAGGATCAGATTGTACAGAAATATTAGATTCTATCTTTTCTGAAATGACCTGTAGCATGTAAAAAATAAACAAGTTGCCACAACTATCTCCTTTCTGCAGTTCACTTTCTCTTTTTAGACAAAGATATCAGAAGAATGAAAATCCAGTTTCCGTTTTCCTTGTTTAAACTGCAGCTGTAATTTTGCTCTATAATCTGTTATTCACCTTGACTGCTGGCTCTGGCAGCAGGAAAATGATGTCAGAAACTAACTTTAATAAGGTATCACAGCTGAGAAACTGTATTTTCTTTATAATAGGTGGCTAGAGATGTCTGAAGTGGCTTGTAATAAGGAAATCAAAGATGCCTTCCACATAGGGATAGTAGACTCTCACATTTTATAAGATTTTACAACGTATCTTCTACAGTATGCGTCTGTCAGCCATACTGATATGCACCATTGGTATGTGTTAGAGAAGAGCTGACCCCTGCTTGCCCGTGACCGAAATGTTTACCTCTTCTTTCCTCTTGACACCTTCCTCAAGCCTCATGTCTTGACGGATTTAAAGTTCTGATTCTTTCACTTTAGGTTGTCCCTGAGTAATAGTTTTCAGGAGAAGATATTTGAATTTTGTTTATTAAGTGCTAAAATAATTCCAAAATAATTTTAATAGGACACCAATTTTTTTTATATAGTTCCCAAAGGTTTGAGCTCTGTGCTTACCAAATCTTGGTTTATAAGTCGAATGCCATGCACTATCCATTCTTTCTCTAGCTGTGACTTTCTGTTCTCAGATATATATTGACGCAGATGAAGTAGTGTTTTAAGCCAAATAGGTACAATCTAGCATTTGTGTAAGCAGTTCGGAAGTTGCATTTAAATAGGTGGGTGTTTTCAAGATCATTTTGTTATTTTGACCTTCTCAGATGTCAATAAAAGTTCTAACTTATAATTATTACATGTTCACAGGATTCTTTCATCAATTTCCAATTAAACATCTCTGCGGTTTTTCAATAGAAGTCGACTAGTTTGGAGGATGACAAAAAAGTCTTCATGTTTATCAGTCAGAGTACCCCTTGGTGAGTAAAGTTATTGCAGTCTGGACAGGGAAGTTAAGTAGGATTTGAATGCCAGCTTAAACTTTCAGTGACAGTCATCATTCGTATAACATACAGTTGTAACAATAATGTAGTCTTTAACCAGTTGATTTTATGTCCACTAAACATTCTCTTAATCTACAGATATGGAAACAAATATGCTGCAACATGTAAAGAGTGGGTGATATCAAATAGTACAACTCGAACTTCAATTCCCAAACCTGAGCCCTAGTTAGTATCTGAGCTGTGGAAACCAAGATCTCATTCTCAAGTACAGCAACCACTTTATCTTTGTCACACTTGAGCTGAAAGGGAGTGTGGGAAGAGAAATGCGAGAGACCAATGTACAGCGAATCAGTAGAGCACTTGCTCCCCGTGGGAATCTTGCACACAAGTCATCTGCCTTTCTTTCTGTTCTAGATGCAAACAATACAAGCAAATCGAAAGCCACTCGCTCAGTTCAGCAACAGACTTCCCCAGACACTTCATCAGTTATCCCGATGCCTATGATAGCAGGAATATGCGGCTAAAATGATCTGTATCTCATTTTCAGCACATTTGATGCGTACTGGAGGGACTGAATGCATGTACATCTCTGTCCAGGGCAATGTTTTCGTCAGCAATATGACCCTGTTGGTTAAAATTGCTATGGGTGCATTATTTATAACGTGCGTGCATTGCTGTAGCCTGCCCCCAAGCTCTTTCCAGTTGCTAACTGGTGTACCACTTTGTGACCCCCGTTCCATGTGCCTCCTGACCTGCCGCTGCTGCTTGCTATCCAGTTGCACTTGCATCTGTTACCATGATCCGAGGTAATGATAGCTCCAAATGTCCTTCTAGACATCGATTAAGTTTTTACGTACAACTTATAGCTTACACTGCAGACCGTTCAAAATTAGATTCGTGTCCTCAAATCCACCTGTGGGCTAGGAGGGGCCGTGATAGTAGCTTCAAGTTTAAACTCGCCTTCTTCCTGTAAAGATGAAAGGCATTGCACGGTTGGGAAAACGGTGCCACCCTTTCCTTATTCAGCTGGAATTTGACGCCCAGTGGGTGCAGTGATCTGAATCCTGTGGTGATGCTAATTTATTTTGGTGACAAACACGAACAGAGCACAAGACTCTGTGGCCAGAGGGATACAGTGAAGGAAGAGGGGGATTGTGGCTTCGTGGGAGATGGATCTACCACAGGTGCACCTACATTTTTAACTTTGCAGTTGGAGGAGAAGCAGACTACCGGCTGTACCTTGTAAAATGCAATCTGCCCTCCTTCCATATGGTGGTCTTTTACACCATTGAATGAGTGTTTGTATGAGTTGCGTGTCGCATGTATGTTGTGTGTGTGGATACATTGTGCATTGTCTTTTTTGTCCTATCCAGTAATTAGTGAGTGTCTGCATGAAATGGCACTTTACAGTCTTGTTGTATTTCTCCATTTTGTCTATATTGTAAGCTGTATGCTACCTGCACCTGGAAGCTAAGATGCCTGGGTGCCTGGGGGAATATAGATGCTCATCATGCCAGCTAGAACGTCTGCATTGCAACATACCTAAGATCCAATGCCCCCTTTTTCTTGTGAAAGGTGTCTTCCAGCAACCAAGAAACTTTGGCCAACACAGGCTGTTTTTGGATGAGGTGGGTGAAATGGTGTAACTTTTTTTCACAAAATATTTCCAAACTTTGTGAAAATTATCAGAAATTATGTCAAGTTACACTATGTGGATGGACGGTGTGTCACATGACTTTTGTTTATAAGAGCATACCTCATGTTAGGAAGGTACCTAAGATACCTGTAGGGCATTGCTTTGAGCAGAAAATGTCTCTTGCTCTGATTTTATTGTTCTTGCAAAACTGTTTTCTACTTGACTCGGACTCTAGTAGGCAAAAAGCATACAGGATCGCGCAGTGTGAAATTTCAAGACGTTTAGCATAAGTCCTCTTGTGGCTTTTAGCAGTTTGAAGATTACAGGGTAGAATCGACCCGGATCACAAATCCCCTTTCATCATCTCCCAAATTATGGCCCTCATTTCAACCTCGGCGGTCTCCTCCAGAGACCACTGAGGTACCGCCGGGCCGAAGACCACCAGTGTTGGCGGTCTTCCGCCAACCTTATTATGACTGCTGGCAACCCTCCGCCCATTTTTGGACAGAGAGCTGCCAGCAGCCATACTGGCAGTCAGTGGTGAAGTGGAGGCTGCTCCACCGTCACCGCTACGTCATCAGAACACCGTAATACGACTCAGTATTCGGCATGGTGGTGTTCTGGTGACAGGGTGCTGGCGGCGGAGCAGCCCCCATGGATCCCGTTCCCTCCCGGAGGATCACCGGAACAGATAAGGTGATCGTCCGTTGGGGGCGTGGCCTGGCTGCCAGGCAAGATGGCCGTCACTAAGTGAGGCTCTGCCGGGCCACGGGCCGATTATTTTTAAGTACTTATCCTGTTGGCGGTCCCGGCTGGAGTGGACCTGAGCGGAGCCCTGGGCGAGCCCCAGAGACAGATTGGATGCGGCGGTGCCGCGATTGAGGCCGGTGCAGGGACCTGATTCGCGCGGGTGGGATTGACTCTGGGCCTCTGCCCGCGCTTCCGAAGGTGGGGAGTCCATGGAGAGCTGATACCGGTGGCCACGTGGTGCCGGGGGCGGGCAGGGTTCGGGGGGGCTTGCTCGGCAGCTGGATCTGGCCGCGGCCCCTGTGGCCCCGCGGCCGTCGTTGCCTTCACGGTCCGCGTGGACGCGGTGGCCTACTTGGGCCTTGAGACTCTCTGGACTCTGCAGCGCCGGGCTGCGGGTGGCACCAGGCCCCGGGCGGCCAGGTGGAGCGGACGGACATGTGAGGGGCTGCATTTGCGCTGCCAGCGGGCCAGCCCTGAAAGCAGCGGGGCTGGCTGGTGGATTGAGGCGGCCTACACGTGTCGGACACTGGTGTGTGGACTGCCGGTGGGACGAGGTGTGTTGCTGAGCAGTGACCCCCGTAGGCGGTGCCCAGGCGTTTCCTGGCAGATTTAAACCGGAGGCCATGCGTAGTGGTATTTGGTAACACCTGGCTGGATGCTGGAGACTCATGCCGGAGATTCGGTAGTGGCGAGTTGGTGCAAGAGATGGCGGCTGGCCCGTGGTGGTCCCGGGGAGGCTGGAGTTGGAGGGTGTTCCCCCTGTCGGATTACGGGTCGAGGCGGGGACCTGGAGGTGACCCTGCGTGCCGCGGACTTATTGAGTTGGAGTTGGTGCTGGCGTAGGTACAGTGCGGTGCTGGCACGGACTGGCCTGTTGGGCGAGGAGCGCTGGTGCGGGCTTGTTGCCCTGGGTGCTGGCTGGTGGACCTGTGTTGCGAATTGGGCAGCTGGTACGAGCTGCCTGGTTGCGGATACACATAGCTCTGGATCTTGCCTTCCTCTCGGATGCGGACGAGAGTCCCTAACGAGTGGAGCTGAATCATGGGCAAATCTGATCATCGTCAAGCAAAACTCACCTTTGAAGGTGGGAAAAAGAAGAGTACGGCTTCTGCCTCCCGGTCCTGTGCTGATGAGACTGAAGAGGGGAGCCCGGAGGTTTCTGTGTGGTCCATGTTCTTGAAGCTTAAGACTAGCTTGGCTGGCATTGACGTCAAGCTGGACCATGTAACGGTACAGCTTGATCGCATTAGAGCCCGTGTGTATGATCACGACTCCAAGTTTGAGGTACTGGAGACGCGCACGTCGGAAATGGAAGATGCACGCCGGGGAGATAGAGAACAGATTGCACAAATGGAGCGCATCCTGGAGGTGATACGGCAAAAGAATGAGGATTTGGAGGCGAGGTCGCGCCGAAATAACATTCGCATTGTAGGGCTGCCGGAGGCTACTGACATGGGCCGCATGGAGGATTTTGTAGAGGGTATGCTGTCAGAGCTGTTTGCGGGCGAGCTCTCTTGGATGCTGGTGGTGGAGAGGGCGCACAGGTCCTTGGGGCCTCGGCCGCCTCCGGGAACTCCTCCGCGCCCAATCATAGCACGCCTCTTGAATTACCGGGACCGGGATGCTGTTCTTCGTCTGGCGAGGGAGAGGAAGCCGCTGTTGTAGAAGAACTCGGAACTCAATTTCTACCCTGACTATACTCCTGGCGTGCAGGCTCTGAGGCGTGCTTTTTTGCCGACCAAACGATTATTGAGTCAGGCTGGAGTTGGGTTCGCCCTGTTGTACCCTGCCAAGTTGAGGGTGCGAAATGAGGGGAAGGTACAGTACTTTACGGATCCAAAGCAGGCGGCCAGGTTTGCCTGGCGATTGCCTAGAGGACGGGGGGCTGCGGAGCCGGGGGGGTCGGGAGGGGAGACAGCCTTAAGTGACAATGACTAGCCGGCTTGATTGGCCCTATGATACTAGTTGGGACCGGGGGGTGTCCGGGTCTGCTTTCGTGCATGTGACCGCCTGTGTATAGCTCGCTGATTGGCCCATGTGCCCCTCTCCCCTGGTGCTCATTAGGGGGAGAGCTACTAGGCCTGCTATCGCCCCTGGGATGAGTCCTGGTAGTTTTCGCTTTAGCTACAAGGGGTGGGTGGTGGGGTGGGAGGGATACTGACAGCGTCCGTTTGGGGGGCCTGAGTGGGTGGTGGGGGGTGCAGGATTTTCTGGGATGCGGGGTGACTGTTCTATATACAGTTCTGGTTGTTGTCTTCTTAAGTTTTTGGCAGGTGGAGATGTGCTCGCGTGTGAGGTATTGTTTGTATGCGGGGGAGGGATGGTGGGAGCTGATATGACAGTGGTCCGATGTTTGACGTGGAATGTGCGTGGGCTTAATGATAGGCGGAAGGCTCGGTTGGTGGCTGCATATGTTAAGAGGCATGAAATTGACATCTGTATGCTGCAGGAGACACATCTGGTGGCGGCTGCGCTGGGTAGATTGAGAGCTGGGTGGGTTGGCGAGACTCATTGTTCCACATACTCGGGATATGCTCAAGGTGTGGCCATATTGATTCGTAAGGGATTGCAGTGGCGCACTCGAGAGGTAGTTGTCGACCCAAATGCCAGATACGTCCTAATGAGTGGTACGCTACTAGACAGAGCCTGCTGGCTTGTTGTGGTATATGGGCCGAATGTGGTTGATCCAGAGTTTTTTCTGGAGCTGTGGCGTTTGGTGGAATCGCTGGGTGCTGGTGCTGTGATTTGGGGTGGTGATTTTAATGTGATTCTGGATGCTAGGATGGATCGTGAGAGTGCGGCTAGGGTGCAGCACGTTGCAGCAGCAAAATCTCTGGCGGCGGTGATGCAGAGTGGTGCGTTAGTAGACCTGTGGCGGCAGAAGCATGGAGATGCGAGAGAGGGTACGTGTCTGAACTATGTGCATGGCAGTTGGTCCCGTATTGATCGCTGGATGGGTACTAGGGATGTGGAGGTTTGGACGAGAGCGGTGGATCATCTCCCTCGCACTCTATCGGATCATTCGCCGTTCAGATTGGAGTTGGAGATACCTGGTGAGCTGCGCCGGTCATTTATGTGGTGGTTGCCCTGTGGGGCGCTCCGTGATGTGGCCTTTAGGGAGGAAGTGCGTGAGGCTATCAAGCTGTTTTTTGCTGAGAATCGGGGATCTGTGAGGTCTGCCGGTACATTATGGGAGGCATTTAAGGTAGTGATCCGGGGAGTATGCCTCTCGAAACAACATGGTACAGTGAGGGCCTTGAGGTGGGAGATGGCTGACACCGAGGGGAGGCTTACGGAGCTGGAGAGGCGCCTGGCTGTGGGCTGGTCCGGTGAGGTACTTGCGGAGATACGACGAGAGGTGTCCTTATATGAGGAGGCCTCCCTGAGGGAAATCTGTTTCACGGGGGGCATGCGCGGGCTCGTCGCTACGGGGAGGGTGAGAGAGCGGGGCGCACGCTTGCAGATATGCTGCGCAGGCCTTGGGCTAGTAATTATGTTACTGAGGTTGTAGATGCTGAGGGAGAGAAGGTTATGGGAGCGAATGGTGTATTGCAAGTGTTTACGGACTATTTTGCGCAGCTCTATGCTGCCCCGGAGGGCCTGAATGCAGCAGCTGCGCAGAGGTACTTTGAGGACATTGCGCTGGTGTGGTTTGATGAAGCCCACAGGTCGTACCTGGATGTACCGTTCTCAGTGGAGAAGGTGACGGCAGCGATTCGTGGTTTGCCTGGTGACAAGTCTCCGGGCGTCGACAGGCTGACCCCAGCGTTCTATAAGGAATACGAGGATATTCTTGCTCTGTGCCTTTTGGAGGTGTACGCGGAGTCGCTGGAGACTGGGTCGCTTCCGGCTTCGCTTCGAGAGGCTTTGATCGTAACGATTCCTAAGCCTGGGAAGGATCCGACACGATGTGACTAGTATCGCCCGCTCTCCATGATTAATATTGATAATAAAATCCTGGCAAAAATGATTGCGGTGCATCACAACTTGCGTACATTTTTCGCGGTGGCGGGCTCGCTGGGGGTGGAGGACAGTGCGGCGGCGGTATTTCTGGATGCTGCCAAGGCTTTTGACTCCCTGGCTTGGGATTATATGTTTGCACTCCTGGCCCGGGTGGGACTCAGTGCGCGGTTTGTGAATTGGATTAGATTGTTGTATACACTGCGTACTGCGTGGCTGCATCTTAACTGGTGCGTGTCGGCCCCATTTCCTGTTGCACGTGGCACTCGTCAGGGGTGCCCGCTGTGCCCACTCCTTTTTGCGGCGGCAATGGAGCCTCTGGCGGCAGGGCTGCAACAGAAGTATAATGATAGAGGTTTGCAGTTTCGTCAGCGACCTGTCTTGGTGTCTCTGTATGCTGATGATATTGCGTTATATGTGCGGCACCCTGACCGCAACTTGGACATCTTACTGGAAGAGATAGTGCGCTTTGGCGCTTTCTCTGGTATCTCGATCAATTGGTCGAAGTCGATGGTCCTGCCTTTGACCCCAGGTGTACCACGGTTTGATTCTCGATACCCCTTGAGCTGGCCGGAGGGACCTGTGCGATATTTAGGTGTTCAGCTGAGCTGTGATGCTGATACACTTTGCTTGGTTAACTATGGTGCTGCAATGTTGTGGCTAGAGGAAAAGGTTGAGACTTGGCGTGCTTTACCACTATCGTTAATTGGGCGTATTGCCATCGTGAAGATGGTGGTTCTTCCTAAATTTTTGTATTTGTTTGTAAATCTTCCTCTTCCGCTCACGCGAGGTTTCTTGCGACGCCTGCGATCAGCGTTGATTTGTTTGGTATGGGTGGGACGTCGGGCTCATGTCTCCTGGGAGAGGCTGACGCTGCCGTTTGAGTTGGGCGGGCTCGCAGCTCCGGACCTAGAGTTATATTATAATTGTGCACAGGCGCACTTTGCGTACTATTGGCTGAATCCGATTCGATATTTGCCACATTTGGCACCTGAGAGTGATGCCGTGTGGGCGGATGGCTTGCTGCGTGTGCTTGGGGGCCGGGCTCGGACTCGATTTAAGGGAATTGATACGGTAGCATGTACAATGAGAGCTTGGGAGGTGTTGAAGCAGTGGTCTGGGGTAACTGCGCCTTTTGCTCCCTCGTTGCCCGTTATGGCGGTCGCTAACGCCCAGATGTTCTGGGATGGCGGGGTGCGTGGGTTCCTCCGTGATGCGGGCTTGACGGGGCTGGGGGCTTGGCTTGTGGATGGTCGTCTGATTGGCCTTTCTGAGGCTCTGGAGGGTTGCGATGGGACGGTGCTGCAGCGCTTGTATGCTATTAGGGTTCACGCTTTGTTGCGAGACCGATTCATTGGGCCGGTTGGGGCGCCTCCAGAGTTCCGTGCGCTGGAGGTGCTGTGTAGCGCGCGGTCTCCGAGTAAGCTGATTACCAAATTTTATAATTGTATGCAGGAACAGAGAGGCGGCTCTGGAGAGTCTTCTAGGATTGCGTGGGAGAGAGATGTGGGGAGCCTATCACGGAGGCCATGTGGCGCAGCTGCTGTGCTCATATGAGAGTGCTGTCCCCCAATTATAGGCTGCGACTGTTACATTTAAAATTTTTGCATCGCCTATATTACACACCCAGCGGGCTACACTCCATGGGTTTGCATGCGGATGCATGCTGTGAGCGCTGTCATGCGCCGGATGCAGGATTTTTGCACCTGGCGTGGGAGTGTGCGGAAGTTTATGTATTCTGAGTAGAAGTCTTGCAAACGATTACTGAGATAACCGGCTCGGTGATGCCGGTCTCTCCCAGAGTGGCACTGCTTGGGTGTGTGGATGAGATTCAGGGACCGCATAGGCGACTGGTGGGTTTGCTTTTGCTCTTGGCCAAGCGCAGAGTTGCCATGTGCTGGGGCAGGGGGCGAGTGCCATGTAGATCTGAATGGCTGCGGGATGCTGCCTTTTGTCATGATCAGCAGACGGTTTTCTGGGAGCTTATGCCTGAGGGCTCCCGGCCACGGGATATTTGGGCACCTCTGAGCGAGTAGCTGACGCCCTCGAATGTGTAGGTGGAATGATTGATGATGCCCATGCTGGCTGCGCATACCCTTTCCCGATTGGGTTAGATTCTGTGCTGCTGAGATGTGCCGACATTGGCTGGATGTGCGCTCCACCTGCCTCTCTGGTTGTTCTCTTTGTTATATTGCCCCCCTATCATTGATATAGTGAATATGCTGTTGGATTCGACAACCTCCTGGACTGATTATGCGGATTATGTCGACTGGACGCCTGACGTGGTGGTCCGGAGTATTGTCCCTTGATACTGATGCATACTGTGGGGAATATTCGTAAATTGCCTTTTCTGTTGGGACCTTGCTGTAGCTAAAGAGGACTGTAACATGTGTACTTTGTGGCTACAGTGTGGGGCCTTGTTTGTGTTTCTGTACGTTTCTTTTGTGTATTTTGCAAAATTCAATAAAAAATAAATAAAATAAAATAAAAAAAAAGGTGATTGTCCGTTAGGGGAGAGGGGTGGGGGAGGTAAGTTGTGTGCTTGCATGGAGGTGTGCATGTGAGTGTGCAGAGGGGTTGTGTGAGTGCGTGTACGCGTGTGGGGGGTGTAATGTGTGTGGTGGAAATGTAACTTGTATGTGTGTGTGCATGTGTGCATGTATGTGCGCGTGTATGTGTGTGAGTGGTGTGAGCGTGCGTGTAGGTAGAGTTCTAGTGGGAGTAGACACAAGATCCCCTGTGCTAAAATTAGCACAAGGGATCTTGTGTTAAAAGTAGCACAGGGGATCTTGTGTCTACTCCCACTAGAACTCTAATTTGGGTGCTTTAGTGGTGTGTCCTTACAATAGTTATTGGGGAGTTACTACTTTTAGCACAGGGGATCTTGTGTCTACTCCCACTAGAACTCTAATTTGGGTGCTTTAGTGGTGTGTCCTTACAATAGTTATTGGGGAGTTTAAACATTGCTTTATTTTCTCCCCCCCTTTTGTTGTTTTTAATCATGACAGAGATAAGGTATTGTAATAAACTATGTTTCACCTCTAGTCATTTTTAACAGTTTTTTCATACAAATCCTATACCTGCTATTTTCACTGACCGGCTTCTTCTTATCAAGTGGGTGCTCTGCCCACTGATTTGTGCTGGGAAGTGCAAAGCCACAGTCTCTCAAGTGGGTGACATGTTCCACTGGTTCTGGAGGGGGCTTAGTGCCCATTGTGCCTCATCCTGCCAGGAAAGTGATAGTGGATGCATATCTCCACTGGTTCTGGAGGGGGCCTTGTGCCTAGTCTGCTTCATCCTGCCAAGGAAAGTGATAGTGGATGCATATCTCCACTGGTTCTGGAGGGGGCCTTGTGCCCAGTGATGCTGCACCTGGGGTGTGGCAGTTCCCATTCCCTCACCTGAGTGTCTGAGGCACGAGATGTGCAGGGAACAGGTAGCATGATACTCCATGGAGGCAGAGCCAGACTCCATCCTGCGGCGACTTAGGCTGCAAACTGCTGGTAGTGCCGGTGCTGGTGCTTAAAGTGGTGGGGGGAGGGTTCAGGCCGCCTCCTGCATCCACGGATGGCTGCCCACTGAGGATGCTGCTGATAACAGATGTAGGGGCACCGGCTGGGCATGTGGCGGTGCAGATGGCGGCACAGGTGGAGGTGCTTGCGGCGGTGTCTGCGGCGGAGATGCTGCCGGTGCTGGCCGTGTTGCAGGTGCTGGTAGTGCTGGAGGGAGACACCAGGCCGTCTCCTGCAGCCTCGAACGGCTGCCCACTGGGGTGATGCTGCTGACTGTTGTGGCAGCGGCGGTGCAGGTGGCAGGGCAGGAGGCGGTACAGGTGGCGGGGCAGATGGCGGTGGAGGTGGTGGTGCCTGCGGCTGGGCTTTCCGCGGTACAGGTTGCTGGGCTGTCAGTACTGATGGTGGGCACCAGTCCCTCACCTGGAGGCTCCGAGGTCTGAAGTGCCTTGCCTTGGGTTTTCTTGCCCTTCCGCACCTTGGCAGATGCTGCTGGGACCTTGGCACTGGTAGATGCAGTTTTGGAGGAGGCCTTGCTGGGTGGGTCGTGCTTTTGGCAGGTGGCGGAATGGGTTGGTCCTTTGCAGAGGTCGCTGGCAGACGGCCAGCCCTGGCAGGTGCCCCCTTTGATCTCCTGGGACTTGCAGGTACCACAGCAGATGCTGACTTGGCGGCTGAGGTACTGGCCTGAGATCTTGACACCCTGGCCCGAGGGGAAGGACGGGTGGCGGGGGGAGGCATAGGGAAGAGGTCAAAGTTTGAAAGGAAAAGTTTTTTAGACACACTGGGACGGGAAGATGGAGAGGATTTGCGAGTGAAGGAAGAGGGAGTGGTTGTAGGAGGTGTCTTTCTGCTGAGTTTGGGTGAAGGTGCATGGGCTGGATGCTGTTGTGAGGTGGATGGCTGTTGGGTGGGTGGGTGCGTGCTTGCATTTGTGTACTTTGGGAGGAGGGGTCACAGACACACTGGGAGAGGACACATGTGCATGGTTGTGGGGGTGGTGACTGCTCGTGAGAGGTGTGTTGTGATGGGCGTGCTGGTGATGGACGTAGTGGATGAGAATGTAGTGCATGCAGGTGTGAGTGGAGACGATACTGGGGGGGTGAAGGAAGAGGAGGAGGTGGACACAGTGGAGGCAGTGGATGTAGGTGTGCCTGCATGGGGATGGTGCTTGTGTGAGTGCCTGTGGGATGAAGTGTGGTGCTTGTGTTTGCCTGAGCCACTTCTGTGTGTTGATTTGGGTGATTGTTGGTCTGAAGGTGTGCTTGGGATAGGCTGGGGTTGAGGGGATTGGGACTAAGTAGAGGAAGTTGGAGGGAGGCAGCTAGACACAGGGAGAATGGTTGCCATCAGTGCTGAGGCCAGAGCCTGAAATGCTCTTTGTTGGGCCGCCACGCCAGAATGAATGCCCTCCAGGTATGCATTTGTTTGTTGCAAATGCCTCTCAACACCCTGGATGGCATTCAGAATGGTTGACTGCCCAACAGTGAGGGATCTCAGGAGGTCAATAGCCTGCTCACTGAGGGCAGCAGGGCTGACTGGGGCAGGGCCTGAGGTGCCTGGGGCGAAGGAGATGCCCACGCTCCTGGGTGAGCGGGCACGGGAAACACGCTGAGTGGCTGATGGGAGGGCGGTGCTGGTAGAGGGGGTGGCGGCTGTACCTGTTGTTGGGGTGGGCACAGACGTGTCCGCCACCGCCAGGGAGCTTCCATCGGAGGAGGAGTCGCTGTCACTGGTCTCCCCTCCTGTCCCTGTCGTGGTGCTACCCTCGCCCTCCGTCCCACTGGTGCCTTCACCCTCAGTGGATTCGCCGTCATGGGCCATGTGGGATGCAGCTCCTTCCGTTGCCGGTGCCTCTGCTACTTCGCCAGATGATGCTAATGCACACAAGGACAGGGTGACAAAACAAAAAGGGGGGGAGAGACAGAAGATACACTTGCAACAACACTACCGTTGACGTACACAACACACAGGGAGCTGCACTATGCACTAGGCCATGCCCAACTAGTCACTAAGGTAGTCACAAGCCCATGGGGTACAATGGCTAACGCCAGTATCTGCACACCTGACACCCACAGTACCCTGCCCAGTAGTATATGCCCACTTACACCATTGGGTTTGGAGTGCTTCAGAGCCTGCACACAAGGGACCTACCCTGCCATGATCGCCCTAGCCTAGTGGCAACCACAGCCCACATAACCCACCCAGCTAGCTCCTAAAGCGCTCAAAGTCAGGATTCAGAATCTGTACTCACCCCCTTGTGCCTGCTGTGATGCCCTCAAGCGCCCATCCAACTCTGGATAGGCCACCGCCAGGATGCGGAATATCAGGGGGGTCATGGTGCGACGGGAACCCCTTCCACGTTGGGAGGCCAGCCCCAGCTGGGCCTCCACCGTTTTCTTGGTCTAGCGGCACAGGTCCTCCCGTCTCTTGCGGCTGTGGGTGCTCTGCCTGTGATAGACCCCGCACCTCCTTGGCGATGGCACGCCAAATACCCTTTTTCTAGTGGGCGCTGACCTAGAGGGAAAAGACAGGAGGAAAGGAAATTACTCACCCGTCCGGACCGGCATACTCATTGCCCCCCAGTTCCCACCTATGCCCTGACACACATACACTGACCACCTCTCATGCAGCACTCAGGCCAGGACGCTTCAGCACCCCCCAACATGTGGCTTACATCCACACCACTCCAAACATGCATTGCCCACACATCATGCTCTCAGTGTACTCACCTGTTTGTCTGGAGGACCGTAGAGTAACGTGTACTGGGATAGGGCCCCATCCACCAGTTTCTCCAACTCCTCCGCACTGAAGGCAGGGGCCCTTTCCCCAGACACTGTAGCCATTGTCACTTCCAGACTCAGGTCATAGCAGCACTTGCAGTGTAGGTCCTCTTCTGTTTACGGTGAGGTAGCAAGTGAGTGAATAGTTAGAAAATGGCAGTGACGTCCACGGCGGTGTGTACCGTCACCGCCGGCGTACATCGCCATTGGCTCCTGGAACTCATAGGGCCCAATGATAACCAATGTGAAGTTGCGCGGCAGTCATTGACCACCTACCGTGACGGTATACAACGCCAGCGCACTTACCTCATTTCCACTTGTCCCTCCTCACAGGTCAGACAGCCGCCATTTCAGGGGGCCACATGGCATGGCATGGCACCTAACTGCATCACAGCAGACATTGGCCTATCAACTGACTGTCTACTTCACATACTGCTTGTGTGACCTAAATTCAGCAACAGTTGTGCATTCTATGTGGAAATATGGCCTTCTGCTCACCGTTCTCCGACATAGGCTACAACCGCTGAGGCAGATGATGAGATGGTGGCATCCTCCGGTGTACAGACCCCTGGTGGACCTGTTGACAATGGAGGACAGACACATTATCATCACATACAGACTTGATCATGCCACAATTAAAGAGCTGTGTGCCCAATTGGAGCCAGACCTGATGCCAGCTATCGCCAGCCCACAGGAATACCCCCTCTAGTGCAGGTTCTGCATTTCCTGGCAAGTGGTTCCTTCCAAACTACAGTGGCCATGGCATCAGGAATGTCTCAGCCAATGTTCTCCAACATGTTGTCCAGAATGTTGTCTGCCCTGCTGAAACACATGTGCAGCTACATTGTGTTCCCCCAGGTGGATGATTTGGCCACAGTGAAAGCTAACTTTTATGCCCTGGGGCAAATCCCCAACATCATTGGTGCCATTGATGGTACTCATGTGGCATTTGTTCCCCCCGGAGAAATGAACAGGTTTACAGGAATAGGAAAAGCTATCATTCAATGAATGTGCAGATGGTGTGTTTGGTGGACCAGCACATTTCCCATGTGAATGCCAAATATCCTGGTTCTGTGCATGACGCCTATACCTTGAGGAATAGCAGCATCCCTTATGTGATGGGCCAACTCCAGAGGCACCGGGTGTGGCTATTAGGTGAGCTTAAGGTCTCCCCCACTATAAGTAGGTGTCTGGGTATGGGGTTGTCCCCAAGGGTTAGTGTGTGTCCAACAGTTGTCCCTCGATATTTACAGGTGACTCTGGTTACCCCAACCTGTCATGGCTACTGACCCCAGTGAGGAATCCCAGGACAAGGGCAGAGGAATGTTACAATGAGGCACATGGGCGTACAAGGAGGATTATTGAGAGAACCTTCGGCCTCCTGAAGGCCAGGTTCCGGTGCCTCCATCTGACATGTGGATCCCTGTACTACTCACCGAATAAGGTGTGCCAGATCATCGTGGCATGCTGAATGTTGCACAACCTGGCCCTGAGATGTCAGGTGCCTTTTCTGCAGGAGGATGAGCCTGGAGATGGTCTTTTGGCAGCAGTGGAGCCTGTGGACAGTGAGGAAGAGGAGGCAGATGAAGAAGATGTGGACAACAGAACAAACATTATACAGCAGTAGTTCCAGTGACACACAGGTATGAGACTGTAACTCAACTTTACTTTTCAGTAACCTTTTGGACATTGTACATTGCAGCCTCTTACCATCTGTCTATGGACACTGACTGTACCCTTTGGAGTCTCTATTTTCAGATCTGTGTGCCCCATTCTGGTTCCTGCTATATGTACTGCTGCCCACCAAAGGTTATCCTGTAGTATATTTCACTGTACATATACATTGCAATGCTTCGATAATGTTGTACTAATACATTTTTCGATTCATGACACTGACTCCAATATGGTATTTGTTTCAAGGGTGTTTATTTTTGTGCCAATAAGTATGGGGGTATGTGCAAGGGGCTGGGGTGATGGTGGAGAAAGTTCCAGTTAGAGTCCAGTCTATTGGTATCACAGCTGCATTGTCCAAGGGGACATAGGAAATGGAGCAATGTCAGTTCAAGGTGGACAGGGTGACTTGGTGGGACAGAAGGGTGACAATCAGGAGGGTCTTATTTCCTGGCGGGGGTCTTGGCAATGTTCTCTCTTTTCTGCCTGGATCACAGGGACCGTTTGCGGGGTGGTTCTCCTTCTGCATGGGGTGGGGTGCTGGTGGCCTGTTGGTCCTGTGGCGTGGCCTCCTGTCCACTAGCACCAGTGGAGGTGGAAGGCTGTTCCTCGGTTTGGCTAGTTGTCAGGCACCTGTTGTTTTGCCACTACCTCCCTCATGGACTTGCCCATGTCCACCATCACCCCTGCAATGGTGATCAGGATGGTGTATATTTTTGTTAGGTCCCCCCTGATCCCCAGGTAGTGTTCCTCCTGCAGCCGCTGGGTCTCCTGTAACTTGGCCAGTACCTGGCCCATGGTCTCCTGGGAATGGTGGTACGCTCCCATGATGTTTGAGAGTGCCTCTTGGAGGGTCGGTTCCCTAGGCCTGTCCTCCCCCTGTCTCACAGCAGTCCTCCCTGCTTCCCTTTTGTTCTGTGCCTCTGTCCCCTGAACCGTGTGCCCACTGCCACTGACCCAAGGTCCCTGATCGTCCTGTGTTTGTGGGGTTGCCTGGGGTCCCTGTAGTGGTGGACATACTGCTGATTGACGTGTCCTGGGGACAGAGGGTTGGGTCCGCTGGGTGGGAGCTGTGCTGGTGTTTCCTTAGGGGGAGGCTTAGTGGTTGTTTGGGACTGTGGCAGGGTAACCGACTGTCCAGAGGTCCCAGACGGGCCAGGGTCCTGTTGGGAGGAAAATGCATTGTCAATGTATCTGCGTGTGCCATCTTGTGCATGGCTGTGTTTCCCTCTATGAATGTGATTTCCCTGTCGTTTTGGACTTGTATGAGTGGTGATTTTGTGGGCTGGGTGAGTCTCTCTATTAGGCATACTGGGGTGATGTGTGTCCATGCAGGTCTGTGATGGGTGAAGGGATGGGTGGGTTGTGTTAGTGGGGTATATATGAGTTGGTGGAGTGATGGGGCTAGGAGTAGGAGTTTGTGATGGCATGCAGGTAGTGGGGGATAGAGGAGTAAAGATTTGACTTACCAGAGTACAATCCTCCTGCTACTCCTGCAAGGCCCTCAGGATGCATGATCGCCAAGACTTGCTTCTCCCATGTTGTTAGTTGTGGGGGAGGAGGTGGGGGTCCACCGCCAGTCCTCTGTACAGCAATCTGGTTTCTTGAGACCACGTAACGCACCGTCCCCCATAGGTTGTTCCACCTCTTCCTAATGTCATCCCTTGTTCTTGGATGCTGTCCACGATTCTCCGCCATAGCTCCATCTTCCTTGCAATGGATGACCGCCGCGTTGATTCGTGGGTCGTGATACTGTGGGCCTATTCCTGTTGGTGTAACGGTGTGGGTTTTGCTATCGCCAGTTTATCACTGACCTTTGATGTGGCGGACTTGTGTTGGTGTCTGTATAGTGGTGGATTTCTCTGTGTGGGTCATAATACACGTGGCGGATTACTGCCGCAGTCACGGTATGTTGGCAGCTGTCAGCGCGGCGGTAAGCGGCTTTTATGGCCAGGGTTGTAATGAGGGCCATAATGTGTAGTGGGCACTATGTTGTCCAGCACTGCAGTGGTCTAGCATTGTGCTAGTGATGAACTATGAATAGGGCGTAAGGCTTGGATATATGAAAGGAGCTTGTGAAGGTGAGCAGAGAACCCAGCTGCACCAAATCTTCCCTCGGTTCCAACCAATGACCATGCTGAGAGAAGAAAACTGGTAATGGTAAAGGCTATTCCCTGTGCCTGTTTATATACATACATGCATGTGTGTGTGTTCTGTGAGAGAGAGAGAAAGAGGGAGAGAGGGGAAGCGAGCGAGAGAGTGCCTGTTTGCGGTTAACATGTGTGCACCACGTATCTGCTGAGGTATGCGTACCTATGGGACTATGTGCCCTTGTCAGAGTACATTATATACCTATTCACTTGTATATGCATTTGTTTCGCACTAAGGGGCTGAATATGAGCTTGGCGGACGGTTTACACTGTCTGGTAACTTCTGACAGGGAGGCTGCCACCATAGTGGCTACCTACCCGCCGGCCCCATTAAGGGTTTCCCGTTGGCCTAGCGGGCAACAGTCTATAGCCTTGCCCTCCGACTTGTAATCGAGCTGGCGGCAATGCTGTAGAGCACAGGGTGCACCAGCACCCATGCAGTGTTCACTGTCTGCAAACGATGGCGCTGGCCAGGCGGGCCCCTGCACTTCCCATGTCAAGTGCATGGCCAGTGCAGGGGCCCCCTCGGGCCCCTTGCTCCCGTTCTCCGCCAGCATTTTCAGGGAAAAGTTACCGCCATGAAACTGCTGGCGGAGAAGTGGGTTGTAATCCCCAGGGCAGCGCTGGCCTTGCAGATTAGGACCGCTGCCAGACCACGGGGATCTCTGATCCTGGCAGAGCTGGCGGTTCCCTTGTGGCACGACCGCCAGGGTTGTAATGTGGCGATCGGACCGCCCAGTGCCATCCGTGAGTCTGGCGGTCTAGTGACCGGCAGTCTTGTAAGTGGTTTGATAATTTTCTCTGAAGTATAGAAATGCTTTGTGTTAAAGGGAGGACTTTGGATGTCAGTGTTTGTTCACTTGTGCCCTATGCTTACATTTTGACCTTTCTTTTCCTTATTGTTTTCCATCTGTGCGCCTGTGTTAGTGGTCTGGGTGGGTCTAGCGAGTTTTGCGTGTGTTTTCGCTGTAGTTCATTGGCAGCTGTCTCCGCTACGTGAGTTGGTGAATCCCTCACTGCCACTCCCTTTCCATCACTGCGCTTCAATGGCTCGAGGGGGCTCGTTAGAAACAGATGGAGCAGTAATTCTGTAGGCGCAGGGTTAGCTGCTGATCACAGCACTTTGACCTCCGTGAGATCATTTTTGCTTTGGAACCATTTTTGCTGCCTGGCAGACATGGGGAAATAAAGACGCGGAAAGGGAGACGAATTAAGCGAAGTCAACTGGATGGCTTCAATGACTGTCGCTTTCTGACTCCTCTCGAAGTTCATGTTGCTGGGTGAAATGATGCACTGAAGCCAGGGGGTAGGGTGTTCCAGGAAGCCAGAATCCCCAAGGGCCTGTCCACATCTCACCTCTTTGTTCTCCAGTGTCATGGAGAGGAATCCGAGAAATATACTCATTCATCCCCTGGCTATCAGCTCTCCATTGACTTGCAAGTCAATGCGACTCTGCGGGCTATTCTATCCCCTGTGGCTGCATTCTTCATGGCCGACACTGGCACAGGCACCGAGAATGCCGTGTGTGACACTTTCACAGGAGCTTCTACAGGGAAACAACCTTTTACAACACAAAGGTGTCTTCGGTCAACCCCATCATTCTTAGTTCTTGCTACCGTGCCTACAGCCAGTTGACAAAGACCTTCCTTTTAGTCAACATGTCCTTATATTCCTTTATATTGCAAAAGAAAATGAGCTGGGTTTCCCTTTGACGTCCTGATATATACATATATACAGTAGAGGGAAGAACTCACTTGGTCTGTCCGTCGTGCGATGCTATTGCTATTCTCAAATGTAGACACCCTAACTAACTGTTTTAGTGGTCAGCAGCAACATTTCTACAATTAGACTTTCACACCCAGTTTAATTTCAGAATCAAGGCAAAACAGCCTGTAGTACACGTTAGAGGTCCCTATTTTCCAAATAGGCAGCCTTTTGGGTTCCACATACAGCTTGACAATCGTTTTGGAGAATTCCACATACATCTATCAGTCTCTTAAAACTGTTTACATATTGGAACCAGTGTAACACTTTGGACTGATCCGTGACCCTTTCCTGTTGTAGATGTGTATGACACTTGGAGCCACTGGAATTATGTAATGGGTTTACCACATTTGCACATAATTAATATCCTGTATAATTTGCGAATTTCAACAAAAAACTGTGATGGACTCAAATGGATCAGCAGTTTAAAAAGTGCTACCTGTGGTGCCACCCTGTGGCAGACCTGTACCAGAATAAGTGGTTTGTTTTCATTTATTGATTGCTGTATTCAGGGATTAAACTGGTACTAATAAGGTGAAACTTTTTCCCCAACAGTATTAATATGTGTTAAAGTGACAAAATAGCGAAATAATGCAGTGACACATTGTATCACATTATGCTACATAATTTGCCTTTGCTTGCTGCATAAGTAAATCAAACCTGCCACATAAGTGGGCCCACATTTGAAGTATAATTGCAGTGGCTTTTGAAATGCCTTTTTGGTTCACAGTTAACCTTTATGCTTCGCTTATAGGGAAGATGTACTAGGGGCCCGATTTGTTATTTGGGGACAGAGTAACCCCTGTTGGCCTGGCAGAGAAATTAACATCCGCCAGGCATGCTGACAATCATTTCTAAACATTAGCAGGAACCACCCTACAGCGGTTCCTGTCAATGCTGATTTAAATTTGACACACAGTTCCGTGTACAGGAAGGAGTGTTTGTCAAACTTATTTTTTTGTATTTTGAAAATCCTGAAGCGGAATGCTCTCCCGCTATGGGAGTTCTCTGCCAAGGCAAGAGGAGCATTGAGCTGTTTTCCCTGCCCCTTACTGCCAGGGGTTTCCTGGTGGTGATGGGCAGTGAAAACTGACCTGCATTTCCACTCATCTAAATTAGGTAGGCTGACATAGGGGTCACCCTTTGACAACCCTTGCGCCATTGGGCAGACGAGAGGGGTCCATGGTGGAGATGGAGTAGTCTCTGCCATGGTTAAGCCACTGATTCACCAGCATATAAATCTGGTGGTTGGACCAGTAGCTTGGCAGTAAGGACACTCTATTACTAATGCAATGGAGTATCCTTACCGCCAAGATACAAATCAGGCGACTTGTGTGCTAATTTAACAATAGCATTTAATCACAGCTGAAGATTAAGGTGAACTAATGGATTCTTTTGTCTTATTTGAAAAACAAACCTAAAAAAACGATTGTTTGCACACCCAAGTCTTCACAAATACTGGAGCCCTACATGTAATGCAAAAGCCCTTTGATTTGCCCCTATGAAAAACTTGATTATGTCACCTGAATTTTGGCACACCAATACTTTACTTTTCTCAATCTGGCGCCCCTCCCCATGTGGACATTTTACATCTGTGCCCGAATGCCTCTAGCCATGCTCCCTATCGGGAAAAGCGCCCTCTTAGATCATCATGTAACCTTACATCTGAACATGCTATTGTAATTTACTCGATCTGTTTAGTTCAGAAAATGTATTCCTTCTGAAACCGGGCTAACTTTCGAGAGTGAAGATTTTAAGTCACATACCTCTAAAACATATCTCCAGCAGGCTGTAGGTGTCATGTCTCCTTCATGTGACGTTAGAGGAAATGTCATAATACTCTTGCGTAATGCAAGTTCAGCCTTTAAGCATAGGGCTCAATAAGCGGAGCCCTCTACTATTGAGATTTGCTTCTTCACTGAAACTTGGTTGAGCGTGGTCTTTCATTTGGTGCTTGATTACTTTATGTTCCCCATTTATTCCATAATTAGGAAGTATTGTATCCTTAGAAAGGGTGGGGGAGTGGCCATTCTTTTTAGAGGCGCGATTGAAACAAGAATATGTCCTTTTCAGTGTTCTTTTTCTGGGGACATTTTAACATGAACGGTGAAATAAAGCCACAGTAGTTTTAACATTCTTCTCACCTACAGCAATATGTACGAACACTTTTTCCCATAGACACAGAATGGGTAAAAACCTTTGCTACATTTGGCCCCTAGGCTCCCAGATGCGTCAATGCAAATTGCGAAGTGTGAATTAGTGACATCAGCAATATTTAAATTACTTACCGCTAATCTTCATTAATCCGATTCCTAAATCCTCGTTTCCGCATCCCCTTTCTCTTTTAAAGAGTGGCTATTGATGCTTAGTATGCCAGGATGTGCTTTGTCCTTGTCTCCCTTTAATAGTAAAGGGAAGGAGCTGGTATATATTTTTTTTACTTTAGAGTGTGCTTGGTAGGTGCGGTAGTTGTGAGGCCTCGCCTCACGAAGTGCATATGGTAAGAAATGGCACGAGGAATGGATGAGGAGGTAATTTTACTTTAAACTTTTACACAACTATCATATGTGGCGTTTTTAACTTTTTGTTTAACCAGCAACAGGCCTAGTTAGGTTTAGGATTTTTTTAAATGATATGAAGACTTTCAAATGATATGAAGACTTTCAATCTTTCGCTTCTTAATCATAAAGGTACACACATGTCAGGACATGAGTTGAATGCTTTTTTTGTCTCATCTAATTTTTCCTGCGCTCTTCAAGACTAAGGCCCTTAT
Organism: Pleurodeles waltl; assembly: GCF_031143425.1. Classification (NCBI taxonomy): domain Eukaryota; kingdom Metazoa; phylum Chordata; class Amphibia; order Caudata; family Salamandridae; genus Pleurodeles; species Pleurodeles waltl. The sequence goes on from NC_090451.1 coordinate 227,747,440, forward strand.
TACAACCCTGGCGGACGGTGCAAATAGGGCGGGAAAACCGCAAACAGGCCGGCGGTCATTACCGTCCCATTATGACATTGGCGTTTTGGCACATGCCAAACCGCCAATGTCCCGCACCATCCGCCGTGGCGGTAATGACTGCCAGGCTGGAGTCAACGGTCTCCAGCCCGGCTTCCGTCACTAGTCCACCGGCCGTATCAGGACCCCGCATACCGCCATGGATTTTGTGGGGTTTTCAACCACCACGAAATCCATGGCGGTATGCACCTCAGTGCCAGGGAATTCATTCCCTGGCATTGATTGGGGTCTCTCCCTCCCCTGAGTCCTCCCCCAACACGACAGCCCCCTCCCCAGCACCCACCCCATTGAAACCCCCACACATACCTACACGCATGCTCACACCACTCACACACATACAGGCACACATACATACAAGTTACATTTCCACCACACACATTACACCCTTGCATGCATACACGCACTCACACAACCCCTCTACACACTCACATGCACACCCCCATGCACGCACAAAACACACACACCCCCCCCACACACCTCCCCCAATGGACGATCATCTTACCTGTTCCGGTGATCCTCCGGGAGGGAACGGGATCCATGGGGGCTGCTCCGCTGCCAGCACCCCGTCACCAGAACACCGCCACGCCGAATACTGAGTCGTATTATGGTGGGCGGTGTTCTGATGACGTAGCCAGAATGGCTGCTGGCGGCTCTCTGGCCAAAAAAGGACGGAGGGTTGCCAGCAGTCATAATATGGTTGGTGGGAGACCACCACACTGGCGGTCTTCGGATCGGCGGTCTCTGCAGGAGAGCGTTGAGGTTGAAATGAGGGCCTAAGGCCCTCATTACAACCCCGGCGGTCGGTGATAAAGCGGCGGTAACACCGCCAACATGGTGGCGGTAAAAAAAAATGGAATCATGACCACGGCGGAAACCTCCAACACATACAGCCACTTTAACACACCGACCGCAATGGCAGTAGCAAGAAACATCGTGGCGGTAACCACCAACAGCCAGGCGGAAAATAATGTACCGTCCACAGCATTACAACATGCCTATCCTCCACCTTTTCCAGGACGGTAACAACGCCAACAAAAGCACAATGAAAACAGTACACTGAAGGGAAACGACTCACCTCTCGACACTCAAGGAAGAACCACAACGCCATGGAGCCCGAGCTGCACATTTTTCCAATGCTGGTGTACCTCCTCATACATCAGGAACACGAACGCCGGCGAAGACGACCACGGTGAGCACTGCACCTAGCACACAAGGGGGGGGGTAGAGTGACACACACACAATCAACACCCCCACCCCCAACACCATACAGAAAAACAGATGCAACAACATTACATATACCCCCGTAACCCTCAGGAATAATGCAAGGACAAAAGGAATGGATTAAAATGAGTGTAATAGTACAGTTTTAGATAAACACATCCTTGAACAATAAACAGTGTGTACAATATATACAAAAGGAGGGACAATGCCCACTCCAAAATGTCTGTGGCCCATGGGGCCATAACACATAGGCCAAGGCCACACTTGACTCCTGCCTCAATACGGAGAGAACACTGCAGGGGCATCAGGTTGAAAAAACACAGGCACCTTAGCGGGACGGGGAATGGGGGGGGCACCTCAGCCGGAAGATGGTACAACGCCACTGGCCTGGAGGGGGCTACATGCCCACTACTGGGTCCTGGGGAGTGCAAAGCCACAGTCTCTCAAGTGGGTGGTTTGCCCACTGCTTGGTCCTGGGGAGTGCAAAGCTACAGTCTCTCAAGTGGGTGGTTTGCCCACTGCTTGGTCCTGGGGAGTGCAAAGCTACAGTCTCTCAAGTGGGTGGCTTCTTCACTGGTTCTGGAGGGGGCTTTGTGCTCAGTGTGCTTCATCCTGCCAAGGAGGGGGTGAGTGGATGCCTTCTTCCACTGGTTCTGGAGGGGGCAGGTGGTGCTGGCACAATGGCTGCGCTGACGGGTGCCTCCTTTGAGCCTCTCACACTTGCAGTAGCTGCAGAAACCACAGTGGCCGTGGCTGAGGTGCTGGGCTTGGTTCTGGCCTCCCTGGCCCGAAGTGAAGGACGGGGGGTGGGAGGGGTAGGGAATAGGTCAATGGTAGCGAGGAAAAGCTTCTTAGGGACACTGGGGCGGGAAGAGGGTGAAGGTTTGGGAGTGGAGGAAGAGGGAGTGGTTGTAGTAGGTGTCAGTCTGCTGTGTTTGGGTGCAGGTGCATGGACTGAATACTGTTGTGAGGTGGATGGCTGTTGGGTGTCTGTGTGCTTGCGTTTGTGTACTTTGGGGGGATGGGTGACAGACATAGCGGGAGAGGACACAGGGAACGTGTGCATGGATGTGGGGGTGGTGACTGCCAGTGAGGGGCGTGTATTTATAGGCGTGCTGGTGATGGAAGTAGTAAATGAGGATGTAGTGCATGCAGGTGTGAGTGGAGATGCTACTGGGAGGGAGGTGGACGAGGAGGAGGAGGGGGACACAGTGGAGGCAGTGGATGTTGGTGTGTCTGCATGTGGATGGTGCTTGTGTGAGTGCCTATGGGATGAAGTGTGGTGCTTGTGTTTGCCTGAGCCACTTCTGTGTGTTGATTTGGGTGATTGTTGGCCTGAAGGTGTGCTTGGGATAGGCTGGGGTTGAGGGGATTGGGACTGGGTGGAGGAAGTTGGAGGGAGGCAGCTAGACACAGGGACAATGGCTGCCATCAGTGCTGAGGCCAGAGCCTGGAATGCTCTCTGTTGGGCCGTCACACCAGAGTGAATTCCCTCCAGGTATGCATTTGTTTGTTGCTAATGCCCTGCTAGACCCTGGATGGCTTTCAGTATGGTTGACTGCCCAACAGAAAGGGATCTCAGGAGGTCAATAGCCTCCTTACTGAGGGCAGCAGGGCTGACTGGGGCAGGGCCTGAGGTGCCTGGGGCGAAAAAGATGCCCACCCTCCTGGGTGAGTGGGTACGGGAAACACACTGAGGGGCAGCTGGGAGGGCGGTGCTGGTACAGGGGGTGGCAATGTACCTGTAGTTGGGGTGGGCACAGAGGTGTCTGCCACTGCCAGGGAGCTTCCATCGGAGGAGGAGTCGCTGTTGGTACTGCCCCCTCCTGTCTCCTTTGTGGTGCTCCCCTCGCCCCCCATCCCACTGGTGCCCTCACCGCCGGTGGATTCGGCCTCCAGGTCCATGTGGGATGCAACTCCCTCCATCGCCTGTGCCTCTGCTCCTCTGATGATGCTAATGCACACAAGAATAGGGTGACAAAACAAAAAGGGGGGAAGAGACAGAGGATACCCTTGGTCAGTGCCAGTAACAACACTACCGTTGGCGTACACAACTCACAGGGAACAGCCCAATGCACTAGGCCATGTACTACCAGTTACAATGCTAGTCACCAGCCCATGGGGTACAATGTCTAACGCCATTAGCTGCACACCTGAAACCCACAGGACCCTGCCAAGTAGTAGATGCCCACCAACATTATTGTGGTTGGAGTGCATCTGAGCTTGCCCATCATTGAACCTACCCTGCCATGTTCACCCTGGCCTAGGGGCACCCACAGCCTACATCCCCCACCCAGGTAACATCTTAACGCGCTCAAAGTCAAGAATCTGAATCTGTACTCACCCCCTTGTGGCTGCTGTGATGCCTTCAAGCGCCCATCCAACTCCGGAAAGGCCACCGCCAGGATGCAGAGCATCAGGTGGGTCAGGGTACGATGGGCATCCCTTCCTCGTTGGGAGGTTGCAGCAGTGGGTTCTCTGCCTATCGAAGACCACTGGGGTCCGCACCTCCTTGGCAGTGGCACACCAAATACCCTTTTTGTGATGGGCGCTGACCTGCAGGAAAAATATAGCAGAAAAGGTATTAGTCATACCGCCAGGACTGTCATACTCATGGCCCACCATATCCCTCCCATCCCCATGTGAGCCTACGCACAGACATTGACCACCATACATGCAGCACTCTGCTCAGCACCCCTCAGCCCCCCCTACATGAGGCTTACACACACAGCACTCCATACATTCATGCCCCACGCATCATGCCCACTGTGTACTCACCTGTTGGTCTGGAGGACCATAAAGTAAAGGGTACTGGGGTAGGACCCCATCCACCAGTCTCTCCAACTCCTCCGAAGTGAAGGCAGGGGCCCTTTCCCCAGACACTCGTGCCATGGTCGCTTCCAAACACAAGTCACAGCAGCACTTGCAGCGTAGGTCCTCTCCTGTTGAAGGTCAGGTAGCAAGTGAGTGAACAGATAGAAAATGGCAGTCATGTCCACGTCGGTGCGTACCGTCACTGCTGGCGTACATCGCCATTGGCTCCTGGAACCCGTAGGCCCAAATGATAACCAATGCGGTGTTGCGCGGCGGTCGTCCACTGCGACCGCAATGACACACAACGCCAGCGGAATTACCTCATTTCCACTTGTCCCTCCTTCAGGTCAGGCAGCTACCATTTCAGGGGGACACATGCCATGGCACCTAACTGTGTCACAGCAGAGTTAGGCACATCAAATGACTTACAAGTTCATATACTGTTTCTGTAAAACATAAATTGCATATTAATCTGAGTACATGTTTGAATATGACATTCTGCTCACCGTTTTTTCACTCTACAGTTCAACCACTGAGGATGAATAGGAGATGGAGACATCCCCCGTGTACAGACCCCTGGTGGACCTGGCGACAATGGAGGACAGGCACATTATCCTAACCTACAGACTTGATAGGGCCACAATCCAAGAGCTGTGTGCCCAATTGGAGCCAGACCTGATTTCAGCTATCTGCCACCCCACAGGTATCCCCCCCTCTAGTGCAGGTCCTGTCCGTGCTCCATTTCTTGGCGAGTGGTTCCTTCCAAGCGACTGTGGCCATGGCATCAGGGATGTCACAGCCTATGTTCTCAAACGTGCTGACCAGAGTGTTGTCTGCCCTGCTGAAACACATGCGCAGCTACATCGTATTCCCCCAGGTGGAGGATTTGGCCACAGTGAAGGCTGACTTCTATGCACTGGGACATAGCCCCAACATCATTGGTGCTATTGATGGTACATATATTGCCTTTGTCCCCACCCCCCGGAGAAATGAACAAGTGTTCAGAAATCAAAAGAGCTTTCACTCTCTGAATGTGCAGATGGTTTGTTTGGTGGACCAGTACATGTCACATGTCAATGCAAAGTATCCTGGCTCTGTGCATGATGCCTTTATCTTGAGGAATAGCAGCATCCCATATGTGATGGCTCAACTCCAGAGGCACCGGGTGTGGCTAATAGGTGAGCCCATGGTCCCCACCCAGTTGATGTAGGTATATGGGTGTGGGGTTGTCCCTAAGGGTGAGTGTGTGGCTAACAGGGATCCCTTGATATTTAAAGGTGACTCTGGTTACCCCAACCTCTCATGGCTACTGACCCCAGTGAGGAATGCCAGGACAAGGGCAGAGGAATGTTACAATGAGGCACATGGGCTTACAAGGAGGATAATTGAGCGCACCTTTGGCCTCCTGAAGGCCAGATTCCGGTGCCTCCATCTTACAGGTGGATCTCTGTACTAGTCACACAAGAAGGAGTGCCAGTTCATTGTTGCATGTTGCATGTTGCACAACCTGGTCTTGAGACGCCATGTGCCTTTTCTGCAGGAGGGTGAGCCTGGGGATGGTTATGTGGCAGTGGTGGAGCCTATGGACAGTGACGAAGAGGAGGCAGAGGAAGAGGATGTGGACAACAGAACTACAATAATCCAACAGTACTGCTAGTGACACACAGGTAAGACACTGTAACTTCACCTTCCATTGCAGTTTTGTGTTGGACATTATACATGGCACCCTGATTTCCCTATTTCTATGACCACTTACTGTACCCTTTGGCATCTCTATTTTCAGATATTTGTGCCCCTCTCTGGCTCCTGGTGTGTTTACTGCTGCCCACTACAGGTCATACGTTTGTAAGTATAACTGTACATTTGAATTGCAATGTTTACAGCTTGTTTAAGTAATACATATTTCAATCAATTGACATACTCCATACCTGTATTTGTTCCAAGGGTGTTTATTTCTGTGATAATATGTGTAAGGGGTATTGCAGTGGGCTGGGTTGATGGTGGAGAAATGTCCAGGATAGAGTCCAGTCTATTGGTATCACAGGTGCATTGTCCAAGGCGGCATAGGAAGTGGAGCAATGTCAGTTCAAGGTGGACAGGGTGACAGAGTGGGACACAAGGGTGACAATCAGGTGAGTCCTATTTCCTGGCGGGGGTCTTGGCGATGTTCTCTGACTTCTGCCTGGATTGCAGGGACCTTTTGCGTGGTGGTTCTCCTTCTGCAGGGGGTGGGGTGCTGGTGGCCTGTTGTTCCAGTGGCGGGCCCCCTGTTCACTAGCGTCAGCGTAGGTGGAGGGCTGTTCTTCGGTGTGGCTAGTGTCAGGGGCCCATTGGTGTGCCAATGCCTCCCTAATGGTGTTGGCCACGTCTGTCAGCACCCCTGCAATGGTGACCAGGGTGGTGTGGATGTCTCTCAGGTCTTCCCTGATCCCCAGGTACTGTCCCTCCTGCAGCCGCTGGGTCTCCTGCAACTTGGCCAGTATCTGGCCCATGGTCTCCTGGGAATGGTGGTATGCTCCCATGATGTTGGTGAGTGCCTCGTGGAGAGTCGGTTTCCTGGGCCTGTCCTCCCCCTGTTGGACAGCAGTCCTCCCAGCTTCCCTGTTGTCCTGTGCCTCTGTCCCCTGAACCATGTGCCCACTGCCACTGACCCCAAGTCCCTGATCGTCCTGTGTTTGTGGGATTGCCTGGGGTCCCTGTAGTGGTGGACACACTGCTGATTGACGTGTCCTGGGGACAGAGGGATGGGCCCGCTGGGTGGGTGCTGTGCTGGTGTTTCCTGAGGGGAGAGGCTCTGTGGTGGTTTGGGACTGTGGCTGGGTCACTGACTGTCCAGAGGTCTGTGATGGGCCAGGTTGGTCATCCTCATCCAGGCTTGCAGAGCTGCTGTTATCACTGTGGGCCTCTTCTTGGGGGGACTGGATGTTGCTGGCACCTCCTGTCCGGTGACATTGGGTAGGAGTCCTGTTGGGATGCAAATGCATTGTTATTATATCTGTGTGTGCCATCTTGTGCAATGGGTGTGTTTCCCTTATAGAAATGTGCTTTCCCTGTCACCTTGGCCTTGTGTGATTGCTGATTGTGTGGGCTGGGTGAGTCTCTCTACTCTGCATGCTGTGGTGATGGGTGTCCATGCAGGGCTGTGATGGGTGTCCATGCATTGTTGTTGCATGCAGGGCTTGGTATTGGGATGTATGGGTTGTGATGGTGGGGTGGATGTGAGGTGACGGAGTGATGGGAGTGAGGGTACGGGTGGGGGTACGTGTTAGCATGCAGGTAGGGTGTTGGGGATAAAGTAGTTAAGATATGATTTAGCAGAGTCCAGTCCTCCTGCTACTCCTGCGAGGCCCTCAGGATGCATGATCGCTAAGACTTGCTCCTCCCATGTTGTTAGTTGTGGGGGAGGAGGTGGGGGTCCACCGCCAGTCCTCTGTACTGCTATCTGGTGTCTTGATACCACGGAACGCACCTTCTCCCGTAGGTCGTCCCACCTCTTCCTGATGTCATCCCTGATTCTTGTATGCTGTCCCTCGGTGTTCACCCAGTCGATGATTCTCCGCCATAGCTCCATCTTCCTTGCAATGGACGTCTGCTGCACCTGTGATTCGAATAGCTGTGGCTCTACCCGGATGATTTCCTCCACCATGACCCTTAGCTCCTCCTCAGAAAACCTGGGGTGTCTTTGATGTGCCACGATGTGGTGTGGGTGATGTGTGAGGTGGTGTCTGTTGTGATGGGTGAGGGGATGTCTTGGTGTGTACCGTGGCGGTAACCGCCAACAGACAGGCGGAGGACAAAGTACCGCCCACTGTATTTTAACACGCCTATCCGCCACCTTTTCCGGGGCGGAACCAACGCTATCAAATGCACGGTGGAAACAGTACACAGAAGGGAAAACACTCACCTCTCGACACCCAACGAGGAACCAGGATGCCATGGAGCCCGAGCTACAGGTGTTACCAATGCTGCTCTTCCTCCTGCTCTATCAGGAGCAGGACAGACGCCGTCGACGACCACGGTGAGTACTCCACCTACAACACAGGGGAGGGGGGGAGGGATCAGTGACACACACATGCAACACGCAATACCCCCACCCCCACCTTCACCCACAACAACATACACACAAATGCATGCAGCAACATTACATATACCCCCCCTCCCACCCCCCGGAAGAACGCAAGGACAAAGTCAATGATTGTAACGATTGAAATCATGAAAAATCTGATAGTCAAAAATCAAAATTCAGTATATACAAATATGTACACCAACTACACAAGTCCGGATAGTACACCAATCATTGTCTGTGGACCACTGGGCCCAAAATGCATGGGCGAAGCCCAATCTAGATACCTGACTGGAAACGGAGAGAACACTGGAGGGGCATCAGATCGAAATGAAACAGGCACCTCAGGGGGAGGGGGGCACCTCAGCCAGATGAACGCACAACGTCACTGCTGCACGAGGGGGCTCCATGCCCAATGCCTTATCCTGGGGAGTGCAAAGCCACAGTCTCACAAGTCTCTCCAGTGGGTGGTTTGTCCACTGCTTTATCCTGGGGAGTGCAAAGCCACAGTCTCTCAAGTCTCTCCAGTGGGTGGTTTGCCCACTGCTGCATCCTGGGGAGTGCAAAGCCACAGTCTCTCAAGTCTCTCCAGTGGGTGGTTTGCCCACTGCTTTATCCTGGGGAGTGCAAAGCCACAGTCTCTCAAGTCTCTCCAGTGGGTGGTTTGCCCACTGCTGCATCCTGGGGAGTGGAAAGCCACAGTCTCTCAAGTCTCTCCAGTGGGTGGTTTGCCCACTGCTTTATCCTGGGGACTGCAAAGCTACAGTCTCTCAAGTGGATGTCATTCTCCACTGGTTCTGGAGGGGGCCTGGTGCCCAGAGTGCTTCATCCTGCCAAGGACTGAGGTAGTGGATGTCATTCCCCACTGGTTCTGGAGGGGGCCTGGTGCCCAGAGTGCTCCACGTGCAGTGTGGCCAGTACAATTCACTCACCTGGGTGTGCGTGCCACGACATTGGCGAGGTACAGGTAGCATGATACGCCATGGAGGCAGCGACATACACCACACTGCTGCGGCTTCGCATTCCACCTGCAGGTGCCAACAGTCATGACAGTAATGCTTCTGGAAGCTACCCAGGGTCCTGGAACTCACCACCAGCCTCGGACGACTGACCACTGGGGATGGTAGGCATGTCAGCGGTGGTGCCACTGTCCGAGGACGTCATGGGGCCGCTGGCGGTGCTTGCGGCGGTGTCTGTCGTGGCGGTGTCTGACATGGCGGTGCTGGCGGTGGAATCTGTGGTGGCGGTGCTGGCGGCAGGGTCTGTGGTGCCAGTGCTGGCGGCAGGGTCTGTGGAGGCGGGGCTGGCGGCGGAGCATGTGTAAGCACCTGCTGAGAGAGAAAGCAGGATGTCTCCTGCAGCCTCAGATGGCTGCCCACCGGGGAAGAGGCTGGGGACTGTCGCAGTGGCTGTAGGCGTGCCGGAGGCGGTGCAGGTGTCGGTGCAGGTGGCGGTGTGGGCTGCCATACAGGTTGGCGTGGACGTGGACAGAAGGCGTGACACTGGTCCCTCAGTCTGTGCCACCATGCCCTCTCCTGACCTGACCTTCTGTTTTTGGCCCTTCCACATCTTTGATGGTGGCACACTTGTCTTGCCACTATCCCCTTTCGTTTTCGCTGACCCCTTGGTGGCTGGTGGTTTCGGCTTCTCCCTCTGGGATGTGGGCACCTTTTTCACCTTGGCAGGTGGCGGAATGTCCTTGCCCTCGTTACGTGGCACACTGGCAGCCCTGATGGTTTGCGCACTCCATGACCCATCAGTTGCTGGCACCACTGTGCCTGGGGATGTGTTGGCTGAGGTGCTGGGCTGGAACCTGGAAAGCCTGGCCCTAGGGGAAGGACGGGGGGAGAGGTGTAGGGAAGAGGTCAATGTTAGCCAGGAAAAGTTTTTTAGACACACTGGGATGGGTAGATGGAGGGGGTTTGGGAGTGGAGGAAGAGGTAGTGGTTGTAGGAGGTGTACATCTGCTGAATTTGTGTGAAGGTGCATGGGCTTAAGGCTGTTGTGAGGTGATGGCTGTTGGGTGGGTGTGTGCCTGCGTTTGTGTACTTTGGGAGGAGGGCTCACAGACACACTGGTAGAGGACACTGGGGATGTGTGAATGGTAGTGGGGGTGGTGATTGCACGTGAGCGGTGTGTGGTGACGGGCGTGCTGGTGATGGAGGTAGTGGCTGAGGATGTAGTGCATGCAGGTGCGAGTGGAGACGAGACTGAGAGGGAGGAGGGAGACGTGGAGTAGGGGGACACAGTGGAGGAAGTGGATGTTGGTATGTGTGCACGGATATGTTGCTTGTGTGAGTGCCTGTGGGATGTGTGGTGCTTATGTTTACCTGAGCCACTCTTGTGTGTTGATGTGTGTGCATGCTGGTCTGATGGTGTGATTGGGATAGGCAGAGGTACAGGGGATTGGGTCTGGGTGGAGGAGGTTGGAGGGGGGAGGCTGGACACAGGGACAATGGCTGCCATGAGTGCTGAGGCCAGAGCCTGAAATGCTCTCTGTTGGGCTGCCTGGCCAGAATGAATGCCCTCCATGTATGCATCTGTTTGTTGCAAATGCCTCTCAACACCCTGGATGGCATTCAGAATGGTAGACTGCCCAACAGTGAGGGATCTCAGGAGGTCAATAGCCTCCTCACTGAGCGCAGCAGGGCTGACTGGGGCAGGGCCTGAGGTGCCTGGGGCGAAGGAGATGCCCACCCCCCTGGGTGAGCGGGCACTGGACAGACGCTGAGGGGCTGCTGGGAGGGCGGTGCTGGTAAGGGGGTGGTAGCTGTACCTGTTGATGCATTGGGCACAGAGGGGCCCGCCACTGCAAGGGAGCTCCCATCAGAGGAGGAGTCGCTGGTCTCTGCTCCTGTCTCCAGTGCCAATGCTCCTCCGCCTGATGATGCTATTGCACACAAGAACAGGGAGATCACAAAAAAGGGGAGGGAAAGACAGAAGAAAGAGATGTTCAGTACATGCAACACCACTACCGTTGGCGGACACAACAGACAGTGAGCAGCCCTCTGCACTACGCCATGCACTTATAGTTCCTAGATTTCTCACATGCCCTTGGGGTACGAGGCCTAAGCCCAATTGCTGCAGACCTGGAAGTCACAGGAGCCTGACTAGGTGTAGATGGCTCTTACCACTAGTGGGGTTGGGGTGCCACATAGCCTGCCTCACAAGGGGCCTTGCCTACCAAGATCGCCCTGACCTAGGGGAACCCACTGCCCACCTCCCCCGCCCAGACACCTCGTAAGGCGCGCAGTCAGCTGAATGAGAGAGTGCTCACCCCCTTGTAGCTGCTGTGATGCCCTCAAGCGCCCATCCAACTACGGATAGGCCACCGCCAGGATCCGGAACATCAGGGGGGTCATGGTGGGACGGGCACCCCTCCCACGTTGGGAGGCCATCCCCAGCTGGGCCTCTGCCGTCTTCTTGCTCCAGCGGCGCAGGTCCTCCCATCTTTTACGGCAGTGGGTCCTCCGCTTGTGGTAGACCCCCAGGGTCCAGACGTCCTTGGCGATGGCACGCCAAATAGCCTTCTTCTGGTGGGAGCTGACCTAGAGGAATGGTACAGGGGGAAAGGACATTTCTCACCCGGCTGGACCGTCATACTCATTGCCCACCAGTTCCCACCCATGCCATGACGCACATACACTCACCATCCACACATGTAGGCCTCAGCCCCCCCCCATGTATCTTCCAGCCACACCACTCAAAGCAGGCATTGCCCATTCAGCATGTACTCACCTGTTTGTCTGGAGGACCGTACATTTGCGTGTACTGGGGGAGGACCTCATCCACTAGTTTCTCCAACTCCTCCGAAGTGAAGGCAGGGACCCTTTTCCCAGACACATGAGCCATGGTCGCTTCCAGACACAGGTCACAGCAGCACGTGCAGTGTACATCCTCTCCTGTTGAAGGTCAGGTATCAAGTGAGTGAACAGACAGAAAATGGCAGTCACGTCCGCAGCGGTGCGTATCGTCACCACCGGCGTACATCATCATTGGCTCCTCAGACCCATAGGGCCCAATGTTAACCAATGCTGAATAGCGCCGCGGTCTTTGACCACCCACCGCGAAGGTGTACAACGCCAGCGCAGTTACCTCATATCCCGTTGTCCCACCTTACAGGTCAGGCAGCCGCCATTTCAGGGGGCCACATGGCATTAATAATAACTGCGTCACACCTATCTAGGCCTGGAATACACACAGTTACAGGCACATTGCGGATTAATGAATTTCTGTAAAATACATTTTGTGATACCTCAGTGTTGGCTGACTCCCGGCTCGCTGTTCTTGTCACGGTGTAGGTACTCCTCAGACTCGGTGTGATGCAAACAAGGTCCACCTCCTGACACCACCAAGTCACCGATAAAAAACCACAGTGCATTGGAGTAATCAAGCGAGGGAAGGAAGGGGAAGGATCAGCAGGGACGGGATAACTGTAAAGAAAAATACACAGTGTTAATTATCACATTGTCTGTCTATTCTCATAAGGTCTCACTAAAACCAAAACGACCTGGCCTGCCCATAACTCATAAGGGCAGAACTAGTCCAAAGCCTGACTATGTTCCATCAGTATCACCAATGGATGCCCCAAGCCAACTACGGCCACTAATAATCACTTAAGGGTCTCACCGCCCCTCCTCCTAAACAATACTACAGTACGTATAAAGAAACAAACACGAGGAGAAAGAATAAGGTGAAGAAAATCTATTTTGCACTTCTTCCTATGATTCAGTTAACCCACTGAGCCTTTTGTTAATGTCACGTATATTTGAAGAAGTAACTCGTTCATATCTCAGTGAATGTTGACAAGAATCATTTGTCCCGGCTGTTTGGAATCCTGCAAACAGTAAATCTCATTCTGAATTGCCGCCAACAAAAAGCCAAAAGATTATGTCTCATAAGATCGCCGTTCCTTTATTATGGTACCTCAAAAAGTAAAGTGCTCCAATATATGACAGTCACTCACAACCTGGCCATAAGGAATGCAGAAATAAAGAAAGGCGATAGCCTCCGGCAAGTAGCACAGCTTGCCGCTTACCACCTCCTTAGTACTTGGATTTCGAACGGAGGAGCAGCTAGGAACTCCTTCTGCCGGTAAAAGGTCAGTTTCCAGGAGGGGGCCCTGATGAATCTCATTCCTCTTTTCCGGCCGCCGATGATTTCCCCCCTGGGGAACGCCGTCCGCTCCGACTTCGTTGAGGCTCCGACCTGCCTCATTAGCACAGAATAACGCACACCCTTTCCAGGGTGCGCTGACTCTTACGCGATCTCTACCGTGCTGGGCTTCATGGGAGGTGTAGTCCCTAATGACTACAATCTCCCGATCGGCCCTGTAGGCGCCGGCTAGCACCTGACAGTACGCCCACCTCCAAAGCGCCTCCTAGGGCCAGGTTTAGTGGGATGACAAGCATGAAACCGTTGCACCGCCCTAGGGGCATGGACATTGCCTTCCGGCTCCCATGAATCCTCCTCGGCCTCATACCCCTTCCACGAAACCAAGTACCATAACTTACCCCCCCGTAGTTTGGAATCCAACACCTTGCGCACCTCATACTCCAGCTGCCCGTCTCTAACCACCGGAGGCACCGCCCGCCGGGTCGCTGATAGAGCTGGCTTCAAAAGGCTGCAATGAAACACCGGATGGATTCTTAAGGAAGCAGGTAAGTTGAGACGTAAGCCACAGGGTTTATCTTGCGTACCACCTCATAAGGACCAATGTAACGAGGATGAAAGATGCTACGCATCTTAAAGCGTATATACTTGGTGGAAAGCCACACTCGATCCCCTGGCTGATACACCGGCCCCTCACACCGATGTACATCACCCCATTTCTTATACTGTTCCTTGGCTTTATCCAAATTAAGTCGTATTTTTTTTTGCATGGATTGTAGGTTCTTAACCATAGCATGGACAGTAGGTTGATCCGTGACATCCCGAGGTATGATTATGGGCAACATCTCCGCGTGGAACCCTGTGTTAGCACGAAAAGGAGACTCCCTTATCGAGCTATGCCAAGCATTGTTGTACGATAGTTCGGCCAGCCATAGCAATGACACCCACGATTCCTGGGCGTCCTTTGCATAGCACCTCAGATATTTCTTCAGGGTTTGGTTGAGGCGCTCCGTCTGGCCATCGGTTTGTGGGTGGAAACTGGTGGATAGGGCGGATTCAATGCGCAGAACCTTGCACCACATGCGCCAAAACCTAGCAACGAACTGGGGGCCTCTGTCTGAAATAATGGTTCTTGGTAAACCATGTAACCGCACCACTTGAGACAGAATTAGATGGGCGGTCTGACTTGCTGTAGGTAGGTTTCTACAAGGGAGAAAGTGACCCATCTTGGTAAGACTATCGATTACCACCATGATAGCATTGTACCCCTGATCCATTGGCAATCCTACCACAAAATCCACGCTGATGGTTTGCCATGGTTTTTCCGGAGTGGGCAAAGGCATCAGCTTGCCCTGGCTCTTCGCGTTTTCTCCCTTGGATCGAGCACATATCTCACACCGAGCTACCCATGTCGCAACGTCCTTAGCCCAACCTTTCCACCTGAAATGTCGTTGAACTATTTGCGCAGTCTTGGTGTACCCCGGATGACCAGCTGTTACCGCATCATGACACCAATTGAAGGCTTGCATTCGAAGTTCAGGTGTTGGTAAATACAAACGATTACCTTGCAACGGTATTCCATGCTTAAGGGTACGGTCCTGACTTACTTCGGCCCACTCCTTCCACTGAGCAGCAGACTTATGCTTAGAGACCTTTTCTAGGAAGTGAGAGATATGAAGGGCACAAAGCACTTTTTCCGGTTGGATGATTGCTTCATCAGGTCTTGAAGTGATGTTCCTCGCGTCCCTTTGTCTAGACAGTGAATCTGCCTTGCGATTGTCGACCCCAGGACGGAAGGTTACTACAAACTCATATTCTGAAAAGAACAGCATCCACCTCATTTGCCGCTGGGTAAGCTGTCTAGCCTCCTTCATATACTGCAGGTTTCGGTGATCAGTATATACCGTGACCGGGTGTTGGGCCCCCCAGAGATAGTGTCTCCATTCCTGAAATGCCTTCTTGATGGCTAGTAGTTCTTTTTCTGCCACCGTATAGTTGAGTTCCGCAGCAGATAGCTTCTTAGATAAAAACGCAACCGGATGAAGCTGTCCCGAGGTCATGTTTCTTTGGGATAACACAGCCCCAATGGCTATATCCGAGGCATCTGCTTCGACTATAAAAGGTACTTCTGGCTGTGGATGCTGAAGTATAGGCGCTGAGCAGAAGGCCTGTTTTAAGAAGCAGAAGGCCTCCTCTGCCTCGTCTGACCAAACAAAAGACACACCCTTTCTTAGCAACCTTGTTATAGGTGACACAATGTGGGAAAAATGACAGATGAATCTTCTATAGTAATTGGAAAACCCCAGGAAGCATTGCACGTCTCTCACACTAGTGGGCACTGGCCACTCTTGAACCGCCTGTATTTTTCTTGTCGACATGCAGAACCCTTCCGGGCTTAAATCCACCCCCAAGAACTCAACCTTCTGTACATGGAACTCGCATTTGCTCAGTTTGCAATAAAGATGGTGCTGTTGCAATGCCTGGAGTACTAGGGAAACATGTTCCATGTGCCGCTCTAGGGAGGTAGAATACACCAATATGTCATCTATATAAACGATCACAAAGTGGTCTACGTATTCTTTGAGAACATCGTTCAGAAAGTATTGGAAAGCCGCCGGGGCGTTACACAACCCGAACGGCATTACCAAGTATTCAAACAGGCCATAACGGGTCTTGAACGCCGTCTTCCATTCATCCCCTTCACGGATTCTGACCAGATGGTAAGCCCCCTTCAGATCCAACCTTGTATAGATAGTTGCCTCTTTCACCTGTTCCAATAACACAGGAATGAGGGGAAGAGGGTATCTATTCCTTATCGTGTTCTTGTTCAGCATTCGATAATCGATGCAGGTTCTCAACTCTTTATTCGCTTTAGCTATGAAAAAGAGTGGAGAAGCTGCCGGAGAACAAGATGGTCTAATGAACCCGATTTCCAGGAAGCGGTCCAGATATCTTCGCAAATGTTTGGTTTCTGGGTCTGATAGAGCATATACCCTACAAGAAGGAAGGAGTGCTCCCGGAATCAGATCTATCTTGCAATCGTATATACGATGGGGTGGCAATGTCTCCGCCTGACCTTCGTCGAACAAATCCTTGAACTTGGCGTAAACAGAGGGCAATATCACCGCTTTCTCCACCACTGTGGCCAACTGTAACCCTTGAGCCAACGCTAACGCGGGGGGGTTATCATATAAGGAACAGACTTTCTCACTCCTCAAGGACTGAAAACTAACCGTCTTGGTTTGCCAATCGATAACAGGATTGCTTTTTCTTAGCCAGGGCATTCCCAAAATTATTTCATACTGAGGAGCCTCTATTATATCTAGCCTGATTATTTCTCTGCGTGCCGGAGATACTCCACTGAAAACCAACCCCACATCCTCAGTTTGTTCAGTAAGGGGTCCAGACTTCAGTGGTGTACCGTCAACTGCCAACACTATTTCGGGGTTCTTTCTTGGAATTCTCAGAAGTCCCAGTCTCTTAACCACCCCTTCATCTATGAAATTTCCCGTGGCTCCTGAGTCTATCATTGCCCACACAGGATGGGTTCGATCTTGGGACACCAGCTCTACGGATAACAAAAGGTGTGACGCCTTTTCTTCTTGTGGCAAGAGGGTTAAAGAAGTCAACCGGAACCCCGATAGGGGTTCTATAAAGGGCAAATCCTCTTTCTCTGATATCTTCCCTGACGTCACCGCGGCCTTTTGAGTGGGGGAGTAGGAGAACCTTTTTCTTGGTTTTTGGGGACACTCTCTCACATAATGACCCTTCCTGCCGCAATACATGCACAACCCCTGTACCCTCCTACTCTCTTTTTCGGCCCTTGACAGAGGTGCCCTAACGGCTCCCACTTCCATAGGTTCCCCGCATAAATCATGGGAATTAGGAACTGGTCGCCCCTCCCTTTCTGGAATGACCGGCCGCCTATCACCCACTCTACGCTCTCCCCTTCTCTCTGCTAGCCGATGATTCAATCTCAAGGTAAGATTCACAAGTTCAGTACACGTGGAAGGCTGTGGATCTATTTGGGCTAGGATATCCTTCATGTCGTCTCTTAATCCTTGATAATAGAGAGACATTCTCTTCTCCTCTGGCCACTCTGATTCCGCCACCAGTCTATTGAAGGTCGTAAGATAAGTAACCAGGTCAGACCTCCCCTGTCTCAGTTCCAGCAATTCTCTATCAGCACTAAAGGTGGTTGTTCTGTGATCAAACACCTTCTCAAAGGCCGACCGAAAGGCAGTCCAATCCGATAATAATGGGTCATCGTTTCTAACTAACGGCACTGCCCAGTTAGCTGCATCTCCCGAGAGATAAGAAATAGCGAACATTACCCTGGAAAGGTTAGAGGGAAAAGACGCCGGTCTACATGAGAATTGAAGAGACAACTGCGTTAAAAAAGCCTGAACTTTCCTGGGGTCCCCTGAAAACCGTTCCGGACTGGCCAAAGGGATTGGAGGGGAGACGTTCACGGTTACCTGCGGTGTAGATGCTGAGGCATCGAAGGGATTCCTAGTAAGCCTTTCTACCTTGTCCCTTAGGGCCGCTGCCTCCACCCTAGAATCTGCCAACTCTTGCTGCACTACCACTAACGCCTGTAATACATCATCCATAGATGCCATCTTTGCATTACACCGAGCAGGAGGAGTATTATTCGTGGGTGCGTTATTCTGTCACGGTGTAGGTACTCCTCAGACTCGGTGTGATGCAAACAAGGTCCACCTCCTGACACCACCAAGTCACCGATAAAAAACCACAGTGCATTGGAGTAATCAAGCGAGGGAAGGAAGGGGAAGGATCAGCAGGGACGGGATAACTGTAAAGAAAAATACACCGTGTTAATTATCACATTGTCTGTCTATTCTCATAAGGTCTCACTAAAACCAAAACGACCTGGCCTGCCCATAACTCATAAGGGCAGAACTAGTCCAAAGCCTGACTATGTTCCATCAGTATCACCAATGGATGCCCCAAGCCAACTACGGCCACTAATAATCACTTAAGGGTCTCACCGCCCCTCCTCCTAAACAATACTACAGTACGTATAAAGAAACAAACACGAGGAGAAAGAATAAGGTGAAGAAAATCTATTTTGCACTTCTTCCTATGATTCAGTTAACCCACTGAGCCTTTTGTTAATGTCACATATATTTGAAGAAGTAACTCGTTCATATCTCAGTGAATGTTGACAAGAATCATTTGTCCCGGCTGTTTGGAATCCTGCAAACAGTAAATCTCATTCTGAATTGCCGCCAACAAAAAGCCAAAAGATTATGTCTCATAAGATCGCCGTTCCTTTATTATGGTACCTCAAAAAGTAAAGTGCTCCAATATATGACAGTCACTCACAACCTGGCCATAAGGAATGCAGAAATAAAGAAAGGCGATAGCCTCCGGCAAGTAGCACAGCTTGCCGCTTACCACCTCCTTAGTACTTGGATTTCGAACGGAGGAGCAGCTAGGAACTCCTTCTGCCGGTAAAAGGTCAGTTTCCAGGAGGGGGCCCTGATGAATCTCATTCCTCTTTTCCGGCCGCCGATGATTTCCCCCCTGGGGAACGCCGTCCGCTCCGACTTCGTTGAGGCTCCGACCTGCCTCATTAGCACAGAATAACGCACACCCTTTCCAGGGTGCGCTGACTCTTACGCGATCTCTACCGCGCTGGGCTTCATGGGAGGTGTAGTCCCTAATGACTACAATCTCCCGATCGGCCCTGTAGGCGCCGGCTAGCACCTGACAGTTCTCCTCCATAGGGCACGTCTGCTGGGGCAGGTGATGAGATGGCGGCATCCTCCGGTGTACAGACCCCTGGTGGACCTGTCGACAATGGAAGAGAGACACATCATAGTCACATACAGACTTGATCGTGCAACAATCCAGGAAATGTGTGCCCAGTTGGTGCTTGACCTGATGTCAGCTATCCACTATCTCACAGGGATACCCCCTCTAGTGCAAGTCCTGTCAGTACTCCATTTCCTGGCAAGTGGTTCCTTTCAAACAACAGTGGCCATTGCATCAGTGATTTCCCAGCCAATGTTCTCTAACATGTTGTCCAGAGTGTTGTCTGCCCTGCTGAAACACATGCGCAGCTACATCGTGTTCCCTCAGGTGGAGGATTTGCCCACAGTGAAAGGTGACTTCTATGCCCTGGGACATATACCTCCAAAATCATAGGTGCCATTGATGGGACACGTGCCATTAGTACCCCCACGCAGGAGTGAACAGGTGTACAGAAAGGAAGGGTTACCATTCGATTAATGTGCAGATGGTGTGTTTGGCAGAGCAGTTCATCTCCCATGTGAATGCCAAGTTTCCTGGATCAGTGCAAGACGATTACATTTTGAGGAATAGCAGCATCCCTTATGTGATGGGGCAACTTCAGAGGCACCGTGTGTGGCTAATAGGTGAGGCCAAGGACCCAATACAGTGTTAATAGGTGTCTGGGTATGGGGTTGTCCCAGTTGTCCCTCGATATTTGCAGGTGACTCTGGTTACCCCAACCTGTCATGGCTACTGACCCCAGTGAGGAATCCCAGGACAAGGGCAGCGGAACGCTACAGTGAGGCACATGGGCGAACTACGAGGGTAATCGAACGCACCTTCGGCCTCCTGAAGGCCAGATTCCGGTGCCTCCATATGACAGGTGGTTCCCTCTACTACTCACCAAAGAAGGTGTGCCAGATAATCGTGGCCTGCTGTATGCTGCACAACCTGGCTTTGCGACAGCACGTGCCTTTTCTGCAGGAAGATGGGCCAGCTGGTGGTCTTGTGGCAGCTGTGGAGCCTGTGGACAGTGAAGAAAAGGAGGCAGAAGTAGAGGATATCGACAACCGAAACAACATAATCATGCAATACTTCCAGTGAGACACAGGTAAGAAGATGTCACTGCCTCCCACATCTCATACTATTGTTGGAGCTAGCATAAGTCTGTCATTTTCACTCAGTGTATGGACCCTGACTTGTCACTTTGCCTTTCCATTTCACAGATGTGGGTCCCACTTTGTGCCCCCTGCTATATTTCCTCCTGGCCTACAGCTGTGTTACATTGGTATGTGAATTGTATGGTATGGTATTGGTATGTAAATTGCCATTGCTATATTCCATGGTTATTGCAATTACACATTTGTGAAAGCACAGCTTGACTCCAGATTGTTTTGTGATTGAAGTGTGTTTATTTCTGTGCTAATAAGTGGAGGGGGTTGTAAAATGGGCTGGGGTGATGGTGGAGGAATGTCCATGGCAGAGTCCAGTCTATTTGTTTCAGAGGTGCATTGTCCAAAGGGGCATAGGAAGTGGAGGAATGGCAGTTTAAGGATGGACAGGGTGACAAAGTGGGACAGAAGGGTGACATTCGGGGGGGTCTCATTTCCTGGCGGGGTCTTGGCAATGTTCTCTGTCTTGTTCCTGGATCTCAGGGACCGCTTGCGGGGTGGTTCTCAATCTGCAGGGGGTGGGATGCTGGTGTTGTGTTCCTGTGGAGGTGCCTCCTGTCCACTAGCGCCTGCTGAGGTGGAGGGCTGTTCATCGTCCAAGCTAGTGTCAGGGGCCCCTTGTTGTGCCACTGTGTCCCTCCTGGTGTTGACAAGGTCTGCCAGCACCCCTGCAATGGTGACCAGGGTGTTGTTAATGGACTTAAAGTCCTCCCTGATCCCAAGGTAGTCTTCCTCCTGCAGCCGCTGGGTCTCCTGAAACTTGGCCAGTACCGTTGCCATCGTATCCTGGGAATGATGGTAAGCTCCCATGATGTAGGAGAGGGCCTTGTGGAGAGTGAGTTTCCTGGGCCTGTCCTCCCCCTCTTGCACAGCATTCCTCCCAGCTTCCCTGTTGTCCTGTGCCTCTGTCCCCTGAACTGTGTTCCCACTGCCACTGTGCCCAGGTCCCTGATCGCCCTGTGTTAGTGGGGTTGCCTGGGTTCCCTGTAGTGGTGGACACACTGCTGACTGACATGTCCTGGGGACAGAGGGATGGGCCCGCTGGGTGGGTGCGGTGCTGTGCTGGTGTTTCCTGAGTGGGGAGACTCTGTGGTGATTTGGGACTGTGTCAGGGGAACCAACTATCCTGAGGTCCCAGATTGGCCGGGCTGGTCATCTTGATCCAGTTGTGCAGAGCTGCTGTCATCACTGTGGGTCTCTTATGTGGGGGACTGGATATGTCTGGCACCTCCTGTCCGGTGACGTTGGGTAGGGGTCCTGTAGGGGTGTAAAAGCATGATTATTGCATCTGTGTGTGCCATCGTGTGCAATGGGTGAGTGACCCTGTACTCCAGTGCTTGCATTCTTTCCTTGGTCCTTGTGTGATAGTTGGTTTGGGGTCTGTGTGGGTATCTGTACTGGACATGCTTTGGTGATGGGTGTCCATGCATTGGTGTTACATGCAGGGCTTGTTTTTGGGATGTGTGGGTTGTGTTGGTGGGGTGTATGAGATTTGTTGGGGTGATGGGTGTGAAGGTAAGGGTGGGGTGGGGTATGTGATGGCATGCAGGTAGGGTGGGGGATAAAGTAGTAAAGGTTTGCCTTACCAGAGTCCATTCCTCCTGCTACTCCTGCGAGGCCCTCAGGATGCAGTATTGCCAAGACTTGCTCCTCCCATGTTGTTAGTTGTGGGGGAGGAGGTAGGGGTCCACTGCCAGTCCTCTGTACTGCAATCTGGTGTCTGGAGACCACGGAACGCACCTTCCCCCATAGGTCGTATGTCATCCCTAGTTCTTGGATGCTGTCCCACTGCGTTGACCCTGTCGAAACTTCTCCGCCATAGCTCCATCTTCCTTGCAATGGATGTCTGCTGCACCTGTGATCTGAATAGCTGTGGCTCTACCCGGACGATTTCCTCCACCATGACCCTGAGCTCCTCCTCAGAGAACCTGGGGAGTTGTTGAGGTGACATGATGTGGTGTGGGTGATGTGCTGTCTGTTGTGATGTGTGAGGGGATGTGTTGTTGTGTGTTGTTTGAGGTGTGTGGATGTTGTGTAAGTGATGGTGTTGTGTGTCTGGATGCTGGTGTTGTTTAAGATAGTGTCTCTCTATGGCGTGCTTTCAAATTTGTGGTAGTAAGAGTTTGTGGGTAATGTGGGTGTGTGTTTTATATTGGATTGGGTGTGTGGGTGTGGTGTGTGTATGTGTATCAGGTGTGTGTATTTCGAATTGTCCAATGTGGTGGTGTTTTGTAAATGTGTGTGTATTTTGAGCACGGCGGTGTGTACCGCCAGTGGTTTACCGCGGTTGAAAGTCCGCCCGCGTTGATTCGTGGGTCGGGATAGTGTGGGCGTATTCCTGTTGGCGTGACGGTGTCAGTTTTGTTATCACCAGTTTATCACTGACCTTTGGTGTGGCGGACTTGTGTGGGTGTCTGTATTGTGGCGGAGTCCGAGCTGTGGGTCGTAACACCTGTAGCGGAATTCCGCGGCCGCAGCGGTATGTTGGTGGTCTTCTGCACGGCGGTAAGCGGGATTTACCGCCAGGGTTATAATGAGGGCCATAGTATTTTGGGGTCGTTGTATAGATTATATCCTTCTCATTTGGCAGGGCCAGGAATCACTTCTACAGTGCTTTCTTGTCTCTGTTACACCGAATAGATGGAATATTGAGGTGACTTATCAATTCTCTAAAACCATGCTTGAGTTTTTAGACCTTACCTTATATGTTGATAAGAACCACATACTGCACACCCATTTTCATCGCAAAAGTACAGCAGCTAACTCTATTCTGCATGCTTCAAGCTGTCACCCATATAGCACCATCCAAAATATACCGGTTGGAGAGCTTAGATAAGCTAAACTCAACTGCAGTAAGTTAGAGGATTATGAGACAGTCTCTGCTGAAATTGAAGAATTCCTCTCTTCACGAGGATATGCACTTAAAAAAAGTCAATAACATCAAGGACCATTTTGCTAAAACTGATCATACTACCATCCTGAATAAAAATTAAAACAGTACCATCCTCCAGTCTACACTCATTCGTTTTTTTATTACAGGATTTCATAATGACCATAAATATACCAGTAAACCTCTGTACAAACACTGGTACTTACTAAATAAAAATCCTTCAATTTCTCAACATATCTCGTTAACTCCTCAGATGAGCTTCAGACAAGCCCCAATCTTCGTGATAAACTTTGTTCCTCGTTTTACCAGGAAGTAACCCCTACTCAACACCATATGAGACCTCCAAGTGGGTTCTACACATGTACCAACTGCTCTATCTGTAAACTTGGACTATCCATCTTTGAAAATATTACTATTAATGACCAACAATTCAACATAAGCGAGTTTATCAACTGTGAAAGTACTAACAGAGTTTATCTCATTAACTGTCCATGTAACAAAGCCTATGTAGGTAGTACCACTAGAGCTCTCAAAAAACGTATTCAGGAACATTATCGTAACATACAAAAAGCGGACACTAGACTTCCTTTAGTTGAACACTTTGTCAAATGTCACCACGAGGGAAGATCTTTTACGTTCTGTGGATTGATCAGACTTAGACCAAATCCCAGGGGAGGCAACCTCATACTTAAATTACGGCAAATTGAAAGTAAACTTATCATTTGTAAGACACAGTCCGCCAAGGACTTAATAAAGATCCGGAATGGCATTATTGCCTTTAAGGATTACTATCCAGGTTTAAAACTACCCTACTGGAGACTAAAACATCTAATATATATTTTTTAGGAAAAAGATACATTATCACCAACTTTCACAAACCTCACATGTCATTGTCCAATCAAGTTTAACACACTTACTCCCAACTTTTCTTTCTCAAAATTAGTAAGTTTGCCTATTTCTGGTCATGACCATCACTTTTCTAATAAGTTCCAAGACTTCCACTGCTTGAATCAGTAATTTGCAATTACCCTTGATTTTCTATGACCACTTTTCTACTACAAATGTCATCATAAATATGATATAATTAAATATCTTCATTTTAATCATAATCAGTCCATTCCAAGATGGCTGACATTTTTCTAACATGTCATTGTCCTTGTTAGGATTGCAACAAGTGCAACATTAAGGGGATGGAACCAAGTAAATCTCTATGTACTAATATACAGCAATGTATGAACTTATATACGAGGTTTCCCTTCATATTTAACTTGCACACTCAAAAATGGCTGACATTTTTCACACACTTAACTGCTCTTATTAGGATCGTTACAAAAGAAAAAGGACTATTCCGTCCCGAGCGTACGTAAATAGAGATGAAGGACTTTACCAAATCGATCTCATTCTAAATGGCGTCGGACTAAAACGCAACACCGGATAGAATAGACTTCACTCCTTAACTCCTTCGCTGCCAGGCCTTTTTCCCCTGCTGTGCTGAGCCTTTTTTTGGCTATTTGGGGCAGTTCGCGCTTAGGCCCTCATAACTTTTTGTTCACATAAGCTACCCAAGCCAAATTTGCGTCCTTTTTTTCCAACATCCTAGGGATTCTAGAGGTACCCAGACTTTGCGGGTTCCCCTGAAGGAGACCAAGAAATTAGCCATAATTCAAAAAAATTGGAAAATGGCTGCAGAAGGCAGCTCGTGTTTTTTTCCCTGAAAATGGCATCAACAAAAGGTTTGCGGTGGCAAGATCACCATCTTCCCAGCTTTCAGGAACAGGCAGACTTGAATTGGAATACCCAATTTTTCAATACAATTTTGACATTTTACTGGGACATACCCCATTTTTACTATTTTTTGTGCTTTCAGCCTCCTTCCAGTTAGTGCCGAAAATGGGTGAGAAACCAATGCTGGATCCCAGAAAGCTAAACATTTCTGAAAAGTAGACAAAATTCTGAATTCAGCAAGAGGTCATTTGTGTACATCCTACAAGTGTTTCCTACAGAAAATAACAGCTGAAGTAAAAGAAAATATTGAAATTGAGGTGAAAAAAACAGCCATTTTTCTCCACGTTTTACTCTGTAACTTTTTCCTGCAATGTCAGAGTTTTGAAAGCAATATACCGTTACGTCAGCTGGACTCTTCTGATTGCGGGGATATATAGGGCTTGTAGGTTCATCAAGATCTCTAGGTACCCAGAGCCAATAAATGAGCTGCACCTTGCAATGGGTTTTTTGTTCTATACCGGGTATACAGCAATTAATATAAAAAGTGAAAAATAGGTATCAAGAAAACCTTTGTATTTCCAAAATGGCCACAAGATAAGGTGTTGAGAAGCAGTGGTTATTTGCACATCTCTGAATTCCGGGGTGCCCATACTAGCATGTGAATTACAGGGCATTTCTAAAATATATGTCTTTTTTACACGCTGCCTTACATTTGGAAGGAAAAAATGTAGAGAAAGACAAGGGGCAATAACACTTGTTTTGCTATTCTGTGTTCCCCCAAGATTCCCGATAAAAATCGTACCTCACCTGTGTGGGTAGGCCTAGCGCCCACGAAAGGAAATGGCCCAAAACACAACGTGGACACATCACATTTTTTCACAGAAAACAGAGGTGTTTTTTGCAAAGTGCCTACCTGTAGGTTTTGGCCTCTAGCTCAGCCGGCACCTGGGGAAACCTAGCAAACCAGCGCATTTTTGAAAACTAGACACCTAGGGGAATCCAAGATGGGGTGACTTGTGGGGCTCTGACCAGGTTCTGTTACCCAGAATCCTTTGCAAACCTCAAAATTTGGCCAAAAAAAACCCTTTTCCTCTCATTTCGGTGACAGAAAGTTCTGGAATCTGAGAGGAGCCACAAATTTCCTTCCACCTAGCATTCCCCCAAGTCACCCGATAAAAATGGTACCTCACTTGTATGGGTAGGCCTAGCGCCCACGAAAGGAAATGGCCCAAAACACAACGTGGACACATCAAATTTTTTCACAAAAAACAGAGGTATTTTTTACAAATTTCCTACCTGTGGATTTTGGCCTCTAGCTCAGCCCGTACCTGGGGGAAACCTAGCAAACCAGTGCATTTTTTAAAACTAGACACCTAGGGGAATCCAAGATCGGGTGTCTTGTGGGGCTCTGACCAGGTTCTGTTACCCAGAATCCTTTGCAAACCTCAAAATGTGACCAAAAAAACACTTTTTCCTCTCATTTAGGTGACAGAAAGTTCTGGAATCTGAGAGGAATTTCCTTCCACCCAGCGTTCCTCCAAGTCTCCCGATAAAAATGGTACCCCACTTGTGTGGGTAGGCCTAGCGCCCACGAAAGGAAATGCCCGAAAACTAATTTTTTTGTTGTGTTTTTTGTTGTTGTTTTTTTAGAGATGGGGAGTGACCCATTTTGGTTTTGGTTTCAGTGGTCATTTACCTAAAAGTATGTATTTTTCTTTTTTTTCTTGGACACTCTGATTGTGACTAATACGTCACAGAGGTGGACTACATTGGGATTTGTCATCTACCTACTTACGTTCCTCTCCTCTTGTTTTCCCATTTTTGGGATAAGGAATTGATCCTTAGTTCAATCTCTCTTTCTTGTACTTTTCCTATATCTCATAATAATTGAACCCATGACTACTTACTTTATTGCAGCCTTGAAAAAGCCCCGGGTTAACCAACCAAACAAAAGGGGCGAAACACGTGTCAGCTGTTCTTCATCTCTAAGCTTCAAAACTTCTCATGTAGAATTCTACGATATTCAAGTTTTGATTTTAGAAATAAATGTAACCTATTTGAAAATAATGATGGAATGACTTCACGCTTGATTTGAAAATGATGGAATTTTGACAACATTGACATTCTGAGTGGGTTATACTATCATCTGTAAATTAATGCTTGTTTACTTTTATTTTCTCTGACTTCAAAATGAGAGGAATTATGTAACAATCTTACTGGACACTGGGGGTAGGAACAAGTTTTTTTCTAGCACACTACAACATTTAAATGAACTATGTAAGTATTTCAGAATATATCAGAATTATGAATGTACAAATGAAGCACATTTTGTGTTCCTTCTGAAGTGTGTTGGAAGCAAATACTTTAATATGATCAAAACCAATCATTAAGCTAGGTGATGAATTTTTCACACATTTTCATCTGTGCACTGTATAGTTTTATTAGTAAAACTGTATGTCTGTGCAAATGTAATGGCCATTTCAATTGAAAATGTGTTGTCTGTAATGGCAGTGTGCTCCCACATCATGAATATTCCACTCTATGGCACTCCACTCTACTCTGCACCACTTCACTTTACACCACTCCACACCACTGCACTCTGCACTACTGCACTCAACACCACTGCACTCTATGTCACTTCCCGCTACGCCTCTCTACTCTACCCTGCACTACTTTATGCCAATCCACTATTTGCCACTCTACACCACTGAACTCTTCACCACTGCACTCTACACCTCTCTAGTCTAGGCTCACACCAATCTACTCTGCACCACTGTACTATATACCACTGTGCAACACTTCACTCTATGCCAAAACACTCTACACAAATGCACTTTACTTTGTTACACTCAACTCTATGCATCTGCACTCTATGCCAATCCACACTATACCACTCTACTATATACCACTCTAATCTACTCTGCACCACTGCGCTCTATGCCACTGCACCCTACACCACTGTACTCTACGCCATTACACTCTATGCCACTCTACGCAGCTGCACTCTACCCTGCATCACTCCACTCTACACCACTTCACTCTACCATGAAACAATCTACTTTACGCCACTGCTCTCTACGACACTCTGTGCCCCTCCTCTATGCCACAGCACTTTACACCACTCTACTCTTAACCACTGCACTCTACACAAATGCACTCTACCCAACTGCACTCTGTCATTGCACTTTACTTTGTTACACTCAACTAGCTCTTGCACAGGTGAGACCTATTGGTGTTGTCAATGCTTGTTATATGAACACCAATGACATGCAATTGTTATTTAAACTTTAGTTTAAGTCTGGGTTCTCTGGGGACAACCTATGCCCCTGTCTGTTATTAGACTGAAGTCTCTGGAATTTTGTGCACAATTTGTAGGATGAGAGAACCACATAGACATCTTGATCCTCCACAGATGAAGAGGGTCATCATTTTTGTTTGGGGGACAGAAACAGTCCCAAGAACCAACGGAATGTGACACATTGTGGGTCGATTAAATTGTCAACATGCGAAGGAATATGGTTGTCAAACTGGGGTGATGGTTAGATTGTTTTTTATTTTTTTATTGCATGCATGTACCACAAAAATAAAGAAATAGAAAACACGTCTCCATCTAAACTTGGAGGCAATATTAAAGCAAATTGTCTGCCATCATACCAATGATGGCCTGTTGGGGTCAGCAGTCCACCATGTCTGTAATTGATATTACAGAAAGTAGTTTTTTTAATGCAGCCCATTTTCCTTATAGATAAATGGTCTGCATTTAAAATAAATGAAAAGTTGCCAAACCTTCCTCGAGGAGTAAGCAGTGGCCCCAAACAGTGGCCCCACTGCCTGCTGCTAAAATGCTTTTGTCAACATTCATAAAGGGAAAGAGATCCTTTGGGGACCATTTCTCATTTGCGTATTGGTTTCCGCCTTCTTTGAGGTGTTGGTAACCTATCAGTGATTTGCGATCACAGTTGCAGTCGCAAACCATTGATACATACCTTAGGGAATCTCAAACTGGAATGGATCACCTAAACATGCCCCTTCCGGTTTGTGACTTAAGCCCTCATTACAACCCTGGAGGAAAATCCCACTTACCGCCATGCAGACGGCCGCCAACATACTGTGACCGCAGCGGTATTCCCATATGGGTATAATGACCCACACAGAGAATACCGCCACAATACACAAGTCTGCCAGACCAAAGGTCAGTGATAAACTGGTGATAGCAAAACCCACACAGTCACAGCAACAGGAATACACCCACAGTATCACGACCCACGAATCAACGCGGCGGTCTTTCAACTGCGGTAAACCATTGGCAGTACACACCGCTGCGCTCAAAATACACACACACTTACAAAACTACACCACATTGGGCAATTCAAAATACACACACCTGGCACACATACACACACCACACCCACACACTCATACCACTTTAAAACACATGCCCACATTACCCACAACCCATTAGAACCAAAAAAAAGAGACCAAGCACAGAGAGACAATCAAAGAGCACACACTCACTCAGAGGCACAGAACACCATCACTTATACACCATCCACGCACATCACATCATACATCCCAACACATCACCCCACACATCACCTCACACATATCACTCACACCACATCATGGCACCTCAAAGACACCCCAAGTTTTCTGAGGAGGAGCTAAGGGTCATGGTGGAGGAAATCATCCGGGTTGAGCCACAGCTATTCGGATCACAGGTGCAGCAGACGTGGCAGTAGCAAAACAACGTGTGCCTGACACTAGCCAAACCGAGGAACAGCCTTCCACTTCCACTGGTGCTAGTGGACAGGAGGGACCCCACCCCCTGCAGAAGGGGAACCACCCCGCAAACGGGCCTTGCAATCAAGGCTGAAGACAGAGAACATTGCCAAGATCCCTGCCAGGAAATAGGACCCTCCTGATTGTCAACCTTCTGTCACACTCTGTTACCCTGTACACCTTGAACTGTCATTGCTCCCCTTCCTATGCCCCCTTGGACAATGCACCTGTGATACAAATAGACTCAACTCTATCCTGGACTTTCCTCCACCATCACCCCAGCGACTTGCACATACCCCTATACTTATTAGCACCTAAATAAACACCATTGAAACAAATACCAATCTGGAGTCAGTCTGATGATTCACAAATGTATTAGTACAACATTAGCAAAGCACTGCAAGGTATATGTTCATTTACTCATACCAATGTATGACAGTTGTTGGGCAGCAGTACACATAGCAGAAGCCAGAATGGGGTACACAGATCTGAAAAAATGAAACCCAAAGGGAACAGTCAGTGTCCATAGACAGAGGGTAAGAGGCTGCCATGTACAATGTCCTAAAGTATACTGAAATGTGAAGAGGAGTTACAGTTTCTTACCTGTGTGTCACTGGAGTACTGTAGGATAATGTTTGTTCTGTTGTCAATATCTTCTTCCTTTCTCTGCCTCCTCTTCTTCACTGTCCACAGGCTCCACCGCTGCCACAAGACCATCACCAGGCTCATCCTCCAGCAGAAAAGGCACCTGGCGTCTCAATGCCAGGTTGTGCAACATACAGCATGCCACGATGATCTGGCACACCTTCTTGGGTGAGTACTACAGGGGACCACCTGTCAGATGGAGGCACAGGAATCTGGCTTCAGGAGGCCGAATGTCCTCTCAATAATCCTCCTAGTTCGCCCATGTGCCTCTTTGTAAGGTTCCTCTGCCCTTGTCCTGGGATTCCTCACTGGGGTCAGTGGCCATGACAGGTTAGGGTAACCAGATTCACCTGCAAATCTCGAGGGACAATTGTGAGACACACACTAACCCTTAGGGACAACCCCATACCCAGACACCTACTCATACTGTGTGGGGACCTTTGGCTCACCTATTAGCCACACCCGGTGCCTCTGGAGTTGGCCCATCACATAAGGGATGCTGCTATTTCGCAAGATATAGGCGTCGTGTACAGAGCCAGGATATTTGGCATTCACATGGTCCGCCAAACACACCATTTGCACATTCATCGAATGATAGCTTTTCCTATTCCTGTACACCTCTTCATTTCTGCGGGGGGGACAAATGCCACATGTGTACCATCAATGGCACCAATGATGTTGGGGATACGTCCCAGGGCATAGAAGTCAGCTTTCACTGTGGCCAAATCCTCCACCTGGGGGAGCACGATGTAGCTGCACATATGTTTCAGCAGGGCAGACAACACCCTGCTCAACAGATTTGAGAACATTGGCTGAGACATCCCTGATGCCATGGCCACTGTAGTTTGGAAGGAGCCACTTGCCAGGAAATGGAGCACTGACAGGACCTGTAATAGAGGGGGGGATACCTGTGGGCTGGTGGATAGCTGACATCAGGTCTGGCTCCAATTGGGCACACAGTTCTTGGATTGTGGCACGATCAAGTCTGTATGTGATTTATAATGTGTCTGTCCTCCATTGTCGACAGGTCCACCAGGGGTCTGTACACCGGAGGGTGCCGCCATCTCTCATCTGCCTCAGCGGTTGTAGCCTATGGAGGAGAACGGTGAGCAGAAGGTCATTTACCACATAGATAGCACAACTGTGTCTAAATTAATGTTACAGAAGCAGTGTGTAAAATCGAGAGTCAGTATATGTGCTAATATGTGCTGTGACGCAGTTAGGTGCTATGCCATGTGCCCCCGTGAAATGGCGGCTGCCTGACCTGTGAGGAGGGACAAAGGGAAATGAGGTAACTGCGCTGGCGTTGTGCAGCGTCGTGATAGGCGGTCGAAGACCGCCGCGCAACTCCGCATTGGTTATCATTGGGCCCTATGGGTTCCAGGAGCCAATGGCAATGGACGCCGGTGGTGACAGTAGGCACCGTCGCGGACGTCACCGCCATTTTCTACCCATTCACTCACTTGATACCTGACCATCAACAGGAGAGGACCTACACTGCAAGTGCTGCTGTGACCTGTGTCTGAAAGTGACAATGGCTCATGTGTCTGGGGAAAGGGCCCCTGCCTTCACTACGGAGGAGTTGGAGAAACTGGTGGATGGGGTCCTCCCCCAGTACACGCTACTTTACGGTCTTACAGACAAACAGGTGAATACACTGTGAGCATGATGTGTGGGCAATGCCTGTTTGGAGTGGTGTGGATGTAAGCCACATGTTGGGGGGGGTGCTAAGGCGTCCTGGCCTGACTGCTGCATGAGAGGTGGTCAGTGTATGTGCATCAGGGCATTGGTGGGAACTGGTGGGCAATGAGTATGACCGTCCGGATGGATGAGTAATTACATTTTCCGCTGTCTTCACCCTCTAGGTCAGCGCCCACCAGAAGAAGGGTATTTGGCGTGCCATCGCCAAAGAGGTGCAGACCCTGGGGGTCTATCACAGGCGGAGCACCCATGGCTGCAAGAGATGGGAGGACCTGCGCCGCTGGACCAAGAAGACGGGGGACGCACAGCTGGGGCTGGCCTCCCAACGTGGAAGGGGTGCCCATCGCACAGTGACCCCCCTGATGTTCCGCATCCTGGCGGTGGCCTATCCAGAGTTAGATGGGCGCTTGAGGGCATCACAGCAGCCACAAGGGGGTGAGTACAGTTTCAGTAAGCTGACTTTGGGCGCTTTAGGAACTAGATGGCTGGGGGATGTGGGCTGTGGGAGCCCCTAGGCCAGGGCGATCATGCCAGGGTAGGTCCCATGTTTGCAGGCTCTGAAGCACCTGTACCCCAATGGTAC
The DNA here is from genome assembly GCF_031143425.1 of Pleurodeles waltl. Classification (NCBI taxonomy): domain Eukaryota; kingdom Metazoa; phylum Chordata; class Amphibia; order Caudata; family Salamandridae; genus Pleurodeles; species Pleurodeles waltl. The sequence goes on from NC_090451.1 coordinate 227,779,983, forward strand.
AAGTGGCCAACTACTACTGTGCAGGCTCCTATGGGTGTCAGGTGTGCAGGTGCTGACATTAGGCATTGTACCCCATGGGCTGGTGACTACCTTAGTGAGTGGCTGGGCATGGCCTAGTGCATAGGGCACCTCAGTGTGTGTTGTGTACGCCAACGGTAGTGGTGTCGCTGGCATTGACCATGTGTGTCCTCTGTCTATCCCCTCCTTCTTGTTCATCATCTGGCAGAGGAGCAGAGGCACCGGCGACGGAGGGAGCTGCATCCCACATTGTCCATGAGGGTGAATCCACGGAGGGTGAAACTACCAGTGGGACGGAGGGCGAGGGGAGCTCCACGACGGGGACAGTAGGGGATATCGGTGACAGCGACTCCTCCTCTGATAGAAGCTCCCTGGCGGTGGCGGACACCTCTGTGCCCACCCCAACAACAGGTACAGTTGCCACCCCCCACTACCAGCACTGCCCTCCCAGCAGCCCCTCAGCCTGTTTCCCGTGCCCGCTCACCCAGGAGGGTGGGCATCTCCTTCACCCCAGGCACCTCAGGCCCTGCCCCAGTCAGCCCTGCTGCCCTCATTGAGGAGGCTATTGAACTCCTGAGAACCTTCACTGTTGATCAGTCAACCATTCTGAATGCCATCCAGGGTGTCGAGAGGCATTTGCAACAAACAAATGCATACCTGGAGGGCATTCATTCTGGCGTGGCGGCCCAACAGAGAGCATTTCAGGCTCTGGCCTCAACACTGATGGCAGCCATTGTCCCTGTGTCCAGCCTCCCCTCTCCAACTTCCACTACCCTGAACCAATCCCCTCTACCTCCGCCTGTCCCAAGCACACCTTCAGACCAGCATGCACACACATCAACACACAAAAGTGGCTCAGGAAAACATAGGCACCACACATCATCCCACAAACACTCACACAAGCACCATACCCATGCACACATACCAACATCCACTGCCTCCACTGTGTCCCCCTCCTCCTCTTCCTCCACCTTCCTCACAGTATCATCTCCACTCACACCTGCATGCACTACATCATCAGCCACTGCCTCCATCACCAGCACGCACATCACAACACACCCTTCACGAGCAATCACCGCCCCCACAACCATTCACACGTCCCCTGTGTCCTCTCCCAGTGTGTCTGTGAGCCCTCCTCCCAAAGTACACAAACGCAGGTACACACCCACTAAACAGTCATCCACCTCACAACATCCTCCAGCCCATGCACCTTCACCCAAACTCAGCAGATGTACACCTCCAACAACCACTACCTCTTCCTCCACTCCCACACACCCTCCATCTTCCCGTCCCAGTTGGTCAAAAAAACTTTTCCTAGCTAACGTTGATCTCTTCCCTACACCTCCCTTTGTCCTTCCCCTAGGGCCAGGATGTCTAGATCCCAGGCCAGCACTTCAGCCACCAAATCGGCGTCCGCTGTGGTCTCTGCAAGTCCGGGAGGATCGAAGGGGTCACCAGTCAGGGCTGCCAGTGTGCCACCTACAGATGATAAGGACCACTCGATTCCGCCACCTGCCAAGGTAAAGAAGGGGCCGGCATGTAGCATGGAAAAGTCGCACCACCCACCCAGCAAGGCCTCATCCAAACCCAAAGAGGACAGTGCCAAGGTCCGAACAGCGACTGCCAAGGTGGGGGAGGGACACAAAAGCAAGGGCAAGTCATCTCAGGGCACAAAGCCTCCTGGTGAGGGGCTGGTGACCACCATTTCCCCAGAGAGGCCAGCAACCTGTACCACAGTCAGCACCGCCGCATCGACCACCACCTGCACCGCCACCTGGCCCGCCATCTGCACCGCCGCTGCCACAACGACAGTCACCAGCATTCTTCACAGTGATCAGCCGTCCACGGCTGCCGGAGACGGTCAGTGTCTCCCTCCACTATTACAGACACTGCACCACGGGCAGCACTAGCAGCATCTCCGCCGCAGACACCGCCACGTGCCCAGCCAGTGCCACTACATCAGACATCAGCAGCATCCCCAGTGGTCAGCCGTCCGAGGCTGCAGGTGACATCCTGGACCCCACACACACCACATGAGGCACCAGCACTGGCACTACCAGCAGTTTGCAGCCTAAGTCCCCGCAGGATGGAGTGTGGCTCTGCCTCCATGGAGTTTCATGCTACCTGTTTCCTGCACATCTCGTGGCTCAGACACCCAGGTGAGGAAGTGGGAACTGCCACACCCCAGGTGCAGCATCACTGGGCACAATGCCCCCTCCAGAACCAGTGGAGAGATGCATCCAGTCCCCCAATCCTTGGCAGGATGAAGCACACTGGGCACAAAGCCCCCTCCAGAACCAGTGGAAGAAGGCATCCACTCACCCCCTCCTTGGCGGGATGAAGCACACTGGGCACAAAGCCCCCTCCAGAACCAGTGGAGTAGCCATCCACTTGAGAGACTGTGGCTTTGCACTCCCCAGGAGCAAGCAGTGGGCAAACCACCCACTAGAGAGACTGTGGCTTTGCACTCCCCAGGGCCAAGCAGTGGGCAAACCACCCACTAGAGAGACTGTGGCTTTGTGGCTTTGCACTCCCCAGGACCAAGTAGTAGGCAAACCACCCACTAGAGATACTGTGGCTTTGCACTCCCCAGGACCAAGCAGTGGGCATAGAGCCCCCTTGAGGAGCAGTGGCGTAGTACCATCCACCAGCCGAGATGCCCCACTCCCCTTCCCCCTGTGGTGCCTGTCTTTTTGTGACCTGATGCCCCTGCAGTGTTCTCTCCGTTTTGAGGCAGGTGTCATGTGTGGGCTCCGCACCTGATTTTTGGGCCCACTGGTCCACGGACATTTACAAAGGACAGTGTACGGCCTTCTGTACATAATGTAAATATTTGTATATACTGATTTTTTTAAATTCGATTGCTATATATGGGTGTTCCAAAATATCACTGGTTAAACTCATTTCCTTTTGTCCTTGCGTTCTTCCAGGGGGTGACGGGGTGTATCTGTAATGTTGTTTGATGTGTTAGTGTGTATGGTGTTGTTGGTGAGGATGGGGGGTGGGGGTGTTGCGTGCCGCGTGTGTGTGTCACTCTCTTTTTCCTCCCCCCTCCCCTGTGTGCTAGGTGCAGTAATCCCCGTCGTCGTCGTCACTGCCTTCTTTCTACTTCCTGGTGTATTAGTAGATACACCAACATGGGAAGGACCTGCCGTTCGGACTCCATGGCATCCTGGTTCTTCGTGGAGTGCTGGAAGGTGAATGGTTCCCCTTCAGTGTACTGTTTCTGCCATGCTTTTGATGTCGTTGGTACCGCCCCGGAAAAGGTGGCGTATTGGCCTCTCATAATAGGGTGTGCGGTACGTTGACTTCCGCCTGCGTGTTGGCGGTGACCGCTGCGGTGTTTGTTACTACCGCCCTGGCGGTCGGACTGTTAAAGTGGCTGTCAATGTTGGCGGTTTCTGCCGTGATCGTAATCCCATTTTGTTTACCGCCGGCCTGTTGCTGTTACCGCCGCTTTAACACGACCACCAGGGTTGTAATGAGGGCCTTAGTGTGTAGTCAGAAACCTATTTTGTAATTTGGGACATGTTACGGAATCGCAGTTTGGAATTTGTGAATTGGAGCCTTTGAGACTGCAGCTTTGTATATAAAGCCCATTATTCTTTTCTGTTTTTAATTGAATTTCGGGCACCTCCATAAAATATGCAGCATAGTGCCTAAAGGGTTTACCTTCTCTAACTCCACCGCTCTGCTGAAGGGGTACATTAGGTGATTTTTTGCCAGGGTTTAATACCAGACATATAATAAATTTCGTATACCTCTTTATTCTGTTTGCTTATGGTACTATTGTGATTTTCCACTGAGATTGTCCCATTTCTCCTATATATCCTATATGCGATACCTTTCATTTTATCAAGTACGCAAAGTTGGTTTTATGTAAAGAAGACATTACTAGGCTGTGGATGGTCTATTTACTGTATTTTTTGGATCTGCCTCATTGGCAATGAATTTCTCTAATTCGTGAATTCCCTTGACTAGTCGCAACAGGTCTGATCTAGAGTCTATCACAGAGTTTTCCAGTTGTACATACTCTAATCTCGCTCTTCTTGGAGATCAAAGCCATGTTTACATTTGTTAAATGACGTAATGACTCTATTAGAGAACGCATCTGATATTGTCCTAAGTAAGAAGGCCAAATAGCACAGCCGCCTGAGTTGCATATCCTTTACTTACCAGAAAAAAAATCATTTAAAGATGCCCTTCGTTTTGGCAGCAACCCTCTGGAGGCTATCTATTAAACTGAACCACAGTGTCCACTGTTTTCCTTTTTTTTCCAACTGATTGTTATTGCTTTATTTAAACAAGGTCAAACATTTGGTATGAAACAATTAAGTTCTAAACAGTTGAGTACTTTGCACATTTGCTGGTGGAAGGGAGGGTATATGCTTCATTCCACATAGCAACAAGTAAAATCTATGCAATAGCATTGCTGCATGCTGTTTCATGTGTGCATACCAAATGATGTGGGTGTGCACGTCGAGTTATGAACAATATGCATGCCTCAGGGGGTCACAGAACTGGGTGGGCGGGCTGGGTGGGACTAAGGTAGACGGACGTTAACTGGTCATGGACATTCAGGCGAGGTCAGCACATCGTTGCAGGTTGTAGGTTTTCATTATGATGTGTGCAGGGGTGTAGATGGGGAGCACATTAGCTTGACCGCTCATATCGATAAAAGCTGAAGGGGGAGGTCCCCTAAATGATGGGGGGGTTGGCTTATCTTATTGAGTAGCTTGAAATATTATCTGAAGATCATGAAGACCAGCGATGTGTCCTGTCCCCATAGATGTCACAGTTTTTGGAGGTCTGGTATTGTCACTGGAGTGCTGCCTGAAATGGGCGAGAATTGTCACCCAATCTTGTGAGATGAGGTGGCAAGGGAGGACCAGCACCTCCTCTTTTCTGCGTAGGGCGTCCTCCTCTGCCGCTCCACATTTAATCACTGCCCCCCCAGGCAGGCCTCCACAGGAAGTGGTATAGGCAATTGGCAGTGTAGCCTGATCGTGCAGGCTGCCAGCAGGAGGGTCAAACACATGAAGCAAGACCGCACTTTATATGTTTTCTTCTGTTTGATAATGCCTAAGGCGCAGGCCTTCCATGTGCTCAAGTCAGGTAGTTACAATAGTCCCTGTAGGCTAGTGTGTATTGCGGACCAATAAGGATGAAGTGTTAGGTAAGCCCAAAGCATGTGGTGAAGAGCTGCCTCTTCTTGGGGACAGCGTGGGCATGTGAAGTGTGTCGTGGGATAATACTTATTGAGACTGGCAGGTGTTAGGTATGCTCTGTGTAGGAGATAAACCTGAATATTCTTGAAACAGGAGTTGCAGGAGATTTTCTTGGGTTGGGATAGTGCTGTTTCCCATTCCCTATCCGTTAGTTCCCTGCCCAGGTCTGTCTCCCATTGATGTCTGAGTGGGTCTAGGGTTACACAGTAAACGTCAAGGATGGCTCTTCATGACCAGGTTATGAGGAGGTGACCAGGACCCATGGCGTATATTGATTATATGACGGGGTGGTGCTGTGGTTCAGTCTCCGCTTGTCCCCAGCGTGTCAGTATAGTAGCGCATAGCTGTTGATGGGAGAGAAATTGCCCATGTGATATATTATTATTCTCTGTGAGCTGGTCAAATGTGAGTAAGCGCCCATCAAGATATAGGTCTCCCATTTCTGCAAAGTCATTTGCTGTCCACTCTGCTAAGTGGCCGCAATCCCACTAGCGGAACATTAGTTGCATAGCACGGTCGGTCTCGGGATTGTCTATATACTTGTAGCATGCAGGAACGGGCCACTTAGACCTGCAGAGGCTAGGAGGTGGAGGTGTCAGCCTCAGGAACAAGAGGCTACGAATGGTGATTGTGTTAAGAGGGCCTTGGGACCGGCAGCCTTCCCATTTAGCAGCCAGCTGTCCACCGTGACAGGCCTCAAACACCAGGGCTCACAACCCACCTCGGGGGAATTGCAGCTTCGAAATTGCCACTCTATGTCGCTGTTGGCCCCAGATTAGAGTTCCCATCAACATATCCAGCTCTCTGAAGAAGGCACGGTTGGGGGGGGGACTGGGAGGTTCACAAAGAAATATAACAATCTAGGGAGGATAAGCATTTTCGTGAGCGCTATTCTTCCGATGGGGGCCAGGGGGAGGGCCTACCAGAATGCAATCTGTGCTCTGATGCCTGCAATCACTATGCATAGATTGCCCTCATATAGGTCCTCTGGGTTTTGATATAGGCAGATCTCAAGATATTGGACCGCCTGTGGCGCCCACTGAAGGTGGGGGGAGCCTAGCTGCACAACATTGTGTGGAGTATCTGGGTGGAAAGGGTAGATCACTGACTTGACCCAATTGATTCGCACTCCAGAGGCAGCAACAAATTCCTCCAACGTGTTGGATTGTTGGGTGAGGGGCATGTTGACATCCCGGCGGTATACCTACATATCATCCACACGGAACAAGGTACCATGCACCCAATCAGCCAAGGGAATGCCCTCCTGTCGCAGTTGGATCGCCACAGGCTCCATCACCAGTACAAACAGGAGGGGGGATAGTGGGCAACCCTAGTGGGTGCCTTGCTGGACTGGGAACGAACTGGAGACTAAAGGACCCAACCGGACCCAGGAGGAGTGTGCACTGTAGAGGAGATAGGTATATGCCAACAGGCGTTCTCCCACACCCACGCTTTTCAACATCTGGAATAAGTAATCATATGTTAGCATATCAAACGCCTTCTCCACATCTAAGATGAGGGCTTCTGCATGTGGGAAGGAATCGCAGAGCAGATCCTGTATGTGAAGCAGCCAGTGGGGATTATGCGAGGTACTTCGTCCCGGGACAAATCCATTTTGGTGTTCCTGTACTAGGGTGGGCATTATTTGCGTGAAACAACTTGCTAGAAGTTTACCTATTATTTTGTAGCCCCCCCAGAATGGCTATCAGCCCGTAGGAACTCAGGGAAGTCGGGTCACAATCAGGCTTGAGGACAGGGGTAAGGAGCGATTCTCAGAGCGTACTGGGCAGGGTGCCCTGCTGTAATGCTTCATTATAACCCCCAAGCCGCGTAGTTTAGTCGCAAATGTGGAGTAAAACTCCAGCAGCAGACCATCAAAGCCTGGGGAATTATTTCTGGCCAAGTCTTTGATTGCTTTATGGACCTCTTGTTCCATAATTACGGCAGCTAGGTCCCTCCTGGTAGCTGCAGGGATACATGGGAAGGGTATTTTGTAACAGGAAGCCGCAATTGGGGCCTCATATATTTGTGCATAGTAATGCGCAAATTCTTGCAGGATTGAGTCCTGGTCTCTAAGTATCTTCCCCAACTGAGAGTGTATTTCTGTAATCGGAGTGGTGTTTGTTTCTTGCCATGCTAGCCAGGCAAGCAGTTGTCCAGCCCTGTACCTCTCCTGATGTACCCTTGCTGCATGGGCTGTTAAGTTGAGTGGCAAGTGCTTCATGCATACGAATTCACTGTGGGGTGATGTCTGTTTGAGGGTCAGGGTACCTGTCCAGCCCAGCCAGGTGCACCTCACCCAACTCACATTCTAGTGTTCTGCGGACATCTGTGCCTTCTTTGAAGCATACACCCCGTGTTACAACCTTTTAGGACTCCAATTCTATAGCACGACTCCCTGCAGTGTTGTGATTTTCAGCAAAATAGTGTTGTGTATTGCTGTCCAGAGCATGCCAAAGGAAAGAGTCTTCCAACACGTCACGCCTAAGGCACCAGATGGAGACACGGAGTTGCGGGGGCAACCAGTGCAGTTCTACTACATGGGTGGATTGCTCTGCTACGTTTCTGCCCATGTAGTCAGCGTGCTTTGCCAGGGGAAGTATAGCATGAGAGCTCAGGAAGCAGTCCAACTGGACATAAAGTAGGTGAGGTATGGAATAGAAGAAGTAAGTTTATCAGCTGGGTGCCACATGCGCCAGACATCTCTGAGGGACCACTGCTCAGACCTGGCTGTGAGGTAAGCTGCCTGACGACAGAGTAGTGTGCGGGGCAGGGGTGAATGGGAGATGTCCAGAACACTGTTGAATTTGCCTCCCAAGAGCCATGAAAGATGTGTCTTATGGGCAAGGTGCGTCAACACTTGGCCCCATAGGAGGTGCTGATCTGTGTTGGGAGCATGTATGCTGCCTATTAAGAGTGTTTTCCAGTTTAGTCGGCCCTCTAACAATACGAAGTGACCCTCAGTATTGATTGTGACCAGTGTTTCTGAAATGGGAGGCCTGGCCACTCCAAGATCAGGGCCCCACGTGCAAATGCAGAATAGGATGTAGCCTGGAAAATTCTGTGCCAATGGCGGTGGAGCCTTGGTGCCTCCTCCACAGTGAAATGTGTCTCTTGTATTAATACTATGTTGGCGCTCTGGCATAGGAGATAGGAGTAGACTGTTTAGCTGTCCTGCACGGTGTGCCTGCCCCTTACATTAAGCTTGAGGAAGCGGACTGCCGTAGGAGTACTTGCTCGGCAGAGGGTAAACTGGGGGGGCCCTCTTGTGTGCCCCCACGCTCATTTCTGACTGCTTGCATGTGGTCTTGTGCTCTTGCCTCTCGGATGACTCAGTAGGGTTCCGTCTGGATGGGGAAGGGTCATGTATCTTAAGAGAGGAGGGTAGTAAGGTAATGTCAGACTGGGGGAGCCCCTCGAAACAAACGAGATGCCCAAATTGTGAATGCATGATGTCAACAATTTGAGTAAGATATGCAGTGGCCAGTTCTGCAGGTGTGGGCTGCGTGTTGGCCATGTACACTTCTATATGTGGTATCTTCCTTAGCGTGGGACAGATTGGGGTATTGGGTAAATCTGCTGGCCCTGCATTGCGTCCACTGGTCAAGCTTTCAGTCGTTTATCCTATAATGGAGCACTATGTCTGGCACCAAGTAACAATGGGGGGAAGGTTTTGGTGTAATATGTGCTATGCCTTGTAGCAGACCTTATAAATGTCAAATGCCTTCCCCTCAGTTTCCATATGTGTGGCTCAGCCCGTGCTGCCCCCGGAGAAGGGCCGCCAAACAGGGGTGCGAGGTCCCAGTCATTTAGATCAGGCCATCCGCCGTCTGTAGTGTGACAGTAGGTAGTATGGGTGAGTCTCGGGACGTGATGGTTGAGTCTATGGACTCCTCATCTGTCAAGAGGTGAGGACCTGTGTCATCTTCAGTTGAGGGGGTCCCTGCTCCCATGGTGGCCGCAGCAGTCAGCTACGCCTTTCTCTCCTTAATGATCTGTTCCAAATCTGGGGATGCAGCCAGGACTTCCCGGGAGGCCTACCTCTTGCGTGGCTGTGCCACCTGACTCCCCCTCCGACGGAGAGAACGAGGGGGCCCCCTAGTACCACATACCAAGGTGTCATCATCTCGGGCGGCTCAACCATTGTGTCACCTCTGATGGGTCTGTAAAGAAGTGCATCTTGTTACGTGCAATAATCCGTAAATGGGCCGGGAAGAGTAGGGAGTACTGTAGTCCCAATTGCCGAAGGTGGCATTTGACTGCCAGGAATGTGGAGTGCAGCGGCACCATCTTCCTAGCTGCCTGCAAGATAGTATCTCTGTGCTGTAGTGCAGGAGTTTTACAAGCATGAGACGTGGTGGTGACCTGGGGGGTGGCCAGCAGGCTGGGACTCTATGTGCCCTTTTTAGTGTGTAGAATGGTGCAAGGTCCGAGTCCAGTGTAAAGGTTTCTAGGAAGGTCAGGGGGTATGACCCTTCTGCCCCTTCAGGCATCCCAATGATTCTAATGTTGCTCCTACGGGACAGGCCTTCTGCATCATCTGCTCTATTCTACTGGCACTGAACCTGACTGGGAAGGTCCTGCAACTCTGCCTGGTGCTCTGTTACCTGTGGTCACAATTCGATAAGTCTTTTCCCCATCAGAGACTTTGTCTACCAGCTTTGGGTGGTCGTCTTGTAGGAAGCCAAGTTCTGTGGCCAGTGTTCCCAGCTGGGGCTCCATAGATTGCTTGACTTACGCTATGGCTGCGAGCATTTGATCCAACTTATCTAACATCGTCAGGGCATCTGTATTGCTTTGGCCACACCTGCAGGCTCAGGAGGGTGGAATGCTGAGGTCTGTGGGACTGGTATGGGGGACTCAGTCTGCCTATTTTGGTTATGAGTCCTGGCTACGTCCTTCTCCCACCTCCCCTGATGCCAGAAACGTGCCATTCCCAGTGTTGCCAGAGTGGACCCAGTTTGAGGCGACCCCCCGGGAGGCCAGTCCCATGAGAGTCATAAGCTCCAGGGGCGTAGGTGCCACAAATCTGTGGCCGTCAAAAAGGTAATCAGAGGTACTGAATCGCTCAGGGACTCTCCAGTATATTTCAGTCCAGCACAGCCTTTCTCTCCCACTCCCACGAGGGGCGCTATCAGTGAGGTCTGACGAGATGTGGCAGAGGTCCAAAGGGGCCCCAGGGGTACCGGTTACCTGCCAGCCAGCAGGGGCCTCCTTCCCAACCATCTCCCGGGCCTGGCCCGCTGCACTCTCTCTCTGGGGGCCCTCTCGACTCTTATCAGGCTGGTTGTTGTTGGTCTCAGGTTGAGTCTGCTGCTCCTGCCGTGTTCATCAGATCATGGACGCCCCCATTCTCTTCCAGGGGATCCTCATCAATAGTCATAAACATTGAATATTCCCGCCCTTGTGCGGGGACCCCGGAGCATATATAAAATACACACATATTAAACATGTGTAAAACAGCAATGCAGGCTATAATCATAAACAGGCAAAAATGCTTTATTTCTATGAAGTTTTTTTTTTTTTTTTTTTTTTTCATTATAAAATTACAATAGAGAATAAATATCTACCCAAGCCCCCAAAACTGGGCTTAGGGAAGTAAGCAGTAGTAATCACTAGGGAAAAAAAAGAGAAAAAACTACATTGAAAAACAATGGAGCATTCTTAGCCAATAGGCTGCATGCAGGTTAACACAGGAGAACCATAAAAACTTTGGCACCGTGCCTTTAAGACCCTGAGCACCTCCAGTATCCCACCATGCCTCAGGGGTGAAGGAAAGGTGACAGTTGGTTCACAGTTATGTCAGTTCTTTTTTCCGGCTTCTTCTGAGAAGATCCTGGAGCATTGAGCTCTCAGTTTTTCTGAGTTTTTCTCAGAAAAATCCTTTAAAAAAGCGTTTTTTTCCTGTTTCATTCGACAGATAACATCTTTGTCTGAGTTTGGCAGTTTTTTCCTGACAGAAAAATGCCTTCACTTTTTGTCAAATGCCCTTCTTGTGGGAAGAAGAAGGCCCAGTCAGACCCACACTCTCTTTGTATTGTGTGCCTGCCTCAGAGTCACTGCCCTGACACTTGTAAGCACTGCAAGAATATGTCAAAGAGGACTCTGAAGGACAGAGAAAAGATCAGGCTACATGGGCTTCATGAGAGGCAGAAAACATCGTCCTCTTCACTTCCCAGGCAACCAGCAGGCCATTCTCAGGAGAGAATGGCTAGGTCGACGTCAGCAGGTAGGAAAGTACCTGTTTGTTCCCCGTCGACGTCGTCGCTGCCACCGTCTCACCGGCATAGATCGCCGTCGACGGCGAGACACCCGACGTCGAAGGATACGGCGTCGAGGGAACACCATCGCAGGGGCATATCTCCGTCGACGGCAGCCCGCCGATCGACGTCGAGCCATCGCCGGCGTGCCTGGTCGCCGCCAAAGGCTGTACGTCCCCCGACGTCAAGAGACACGGCGTCGAAATCGCCACGACGGCATGAGCGACATCCGCCATCGGCCTCCCACCATCCACGTCGAGGCACACGACGGCGAGTAGGTCGAGGTCCAAAGATCGGCGTTCGACGTCGATACACTCAACGTCGAGACACTCAACGTCGAGGCAAGAGCAACCGATGGGACGCCCTTCGACGTCAACACAGCCGTCGATGTCGGCACAGGTTTTACCTGTCCCGCAGGGAGTTGAACATCGCCCTCCTCCAACAGACAAGGCCGCACCATCTCCAGTGGTCTCCATACCGAGCGACTCATCTCGTTCAAGAGCGGCATCATCTGGGCATGTTTCGCCCATCAACTTATCTCCAAGATGGCTAGAGAGCCTTAATAGACCAGCGGCCTCCCCGGATTCGCAGTATTCGCGAATGTACTCGCCTACTGCCTCTTTTCCAAGAACGCCATCACCGACAGCGAGGGCAGGATGGGCTCGTTCAGTTCCTCATCAACCGACCGCGAGGACTGGACGCTCTGCTACAGCGTCTCGCAGCAGGTCTCGTTCCCAACGGCGATCCAGGTCACGCTCACGAAGAAGATCACCCTCTTGGTCGTCGTCAGGATCATTTGTCGGGCGTTACTCCCCCACCCTAACAGATTCTCCACCTGCTAGGGTCTCACCGGTTGATGACATTACCACTTTTAACGAGGTGCTGTTAAGGGGAGCGCAGAAATTAAACATAGAGGTTCCAGAGCCATCTACCTCCTCGTCAGTCATCTTTGAGACTCTGCAGCATAGATCAGTGTCAACAAAGCTACTACCTCTAGTGCCTGGTTTGTTGCAACCAACCATGGACACTTTTCTGGCCCCAGCCACACTCAAATCGGCACCGGCTAGGATTTTGAAAAAATATAAGGCTCCCGAACAGGACCCTTTATTCCTAAGAAAGGATCCGCCACCAGACTCTGTAATATTGGCCGCAGCCCAAAAAACCCACTCGGTGGCATCATCCTCCACGGTCCCCCCGGATAAAGAGAGCAGGCATCTAGACTCTCTGGGGAGAAAGATGTGCGGTACGGCGGCTTCGGCAATGAAAGTCTCCAGTGCTTCTGCACTCCTGGGCAGGTATGACCGTTCTCTGTGGGACTCCCTCAATAGATTCACAGAAAAACTGCCCAGAGAAGACAGACAAGATTTTCAAGAGATCCTGCAAGAGGGATGCCTGGTATCCAACCAGGTTATCAGCGCGGCGGCAGATGGGGCGGATTTAGCTGCACATGGGTACGCACATGGAATCTGTGCAAGGAGGTTTTCCTGGCTGAGACTAACTGGTTTAAAGCAGGAAGCACAACAGCGCATCCTGAATCTCCCATTCGCCGGGAACTCGCTGTTCGGTACCCATGCAGACGAAGAAATGGCCCGCATGAAGACCGAGGTGGACACCATGAGGGCGGTAGGCCTGGAAAGGAAGAAAGATTTCAGGCGGAGGTATAGGCCTTATGACAGGCGCCCTTTCCAGCAGAGGGTTCAATCCCCTCACTGGGCCCAAAGGCCACAACAACGGCAGGGACGCCCTCTTTTTCAGCGAAGGAACACAAGAGAGCGAGGGTCAAGTAGACCTCGGCAGTCCACACCGAAAGCGCCGGCCAAGCAATGAGATCTCGCTTCCCTCGACACTGTACACCACTCCGGTGGGGGGAAGTATTACAGGCTATCTTCACGAGTGGCACTCTATCACAAGAGACAAATGGGTGCTCAATATTGTTGAAAATGGCTACTCTCTTCTTTTCAAACAGCCTCCACCACACTTGCCACCAGCCAAATGCAATCCATCTCATCTCAGCCTGCTGCGCAAAGAGGCTCTCGCCCTCTTACAAAAGAATGCAATAGAAAAGGTTCCACCTGCGCACAGAGGAAAGGGGGTTTACTCCCGTTATTTTCTGGTGGCGAAAAAGGGCACAGAGGAAAGGGGGATTACTCCCGTTATTTTCTAGTGGCGAAAAAGGGCACAGAGGGCGTTTTCAGACCAATTCTGGACTGGACTTACGGCTGCTGAACAAATACATAAGAAAACAGAAGTTCAGGATGCTAGCGCTTCACCAGATTTTCCCTCAACTACATCAGGGAGACTGGATGTGCTCCATCGACCTGCAGGATGCATCTTTTCACATCCCAATAGCTCCCAAGCATCGGAAATTCTTGCGCTTCCAAGTAGCGTCACAGCACTATCAGTTCAGAGTTCTACCATTTGGCCTGAAATCTGCCCCACGCGTCTTCTCGAAATGTGTGGCGGTGGTAGCGGCACATCTTCGAAAACAAAAGATATTCATCTACCCATACCTAGACGACTGGTTACTGAAGGCTTCTTCTCCGGAGCAGGCGAGAAGCCATCGGGACATTGTGCTCACGGTTTGCGAGTCTCTAGGTCTTCAGGTCAATTACCAAAAGTCAACCTTGATTCCAACACAGAACCTTCACTACCTGGGAGCTATAATAAACACAGAGCACCAAAGAGTGTATCCTTCGGAGGAACGACAAACCTCAATAGACAGGAAGTGTCAGGACCTGTTGAAAGCCAACGCACCTACGGCACGTCAGGTGACATCGCTGCTGGGCTCCATGGCATCATGCATTTTCATTGTCCCAAATGCCAGACTGCACATGAGGCCCCTCCAAGAGGCATTGGAGAGCAACTGGAGCCAAAGGACAGGTCGCTGGGAGGACAGAGTGCGACTACCGGCAGCGGCACTTCAGTCATTGAAATGGTGGATGCACAGACATCACCTGTCAGTAGGTGCTCCATTTCACCAGGTAGTGCCATCCGACACTCTGGTAACGGATGCGTCTCTTCAGGGATGGGGGGCTCATCTGGGTCTCCTTCAAGCTCAGGGCCTGTGGTCAGACAAGGAAAAGCAGTACAACATCAATCTGCTGGAACTCAGAGCGGTCCATCTGGCTCTCAAGTCTTTCACTCCATTGATTCAGGGGAAATCTCTCCTAATACAAACAGACAATACAACCACAATGTATTATTTGAACAAACAAGGGGGAACGAGATCCCTACCCCTATCTTGAGAGTCCCAAACGATATGGCATTGGCTCCTGGCCAGAGGAATGTCACTTACAGCGGTTCACCTGCCAGGTCAACAAAACGTGGAGGCAGATTTCCTGAGCAGACACCTAGAGGACGCACACGATTGGGTCCTACACGGCGAAGTCGTAGAATACATCTTCGCTCAATGGGGTCGACCTCAATTGGATCTCTTCGCAGACGAAGTAAACAAGAAATGCCCAGACTTCGCATCCAGGTTCTACCGTCCGGGATTTCGAGGGAATGCCCTGTTGATCGACTGGTCAGGGATATTTCTCTACACCTTTCCACCGATTCCCCTCATACCGGCAGTGATCAACAAACTTTACAGATCCAGAACCAGAATGATTCTCATAGCGCCACAATGGCCCCGTCAATTCTGGTACACAGATCTCCTCAACCTATCGGAACAACCTCACAGGAGGCTGCCGTGCAGACCGGATCTTCTGAGCAGGATGGAGGGCAGGATTCTGCATCCCAACCTACCCTCTCTGAGCTTAACAGCATGGCTCCTGAATTCCTGCAGTATGGGCACCTAGGGCTCTCACAGGAGTGCATGAACATCTTGAAAGAGTCCAAACGACCTTCCACGAGGCGTTCTTACGCTTTTAAATGGAAGAGATTCTACATATGGTGCTGTCAACAAGGTCACAATCCCATACGGGCTCAGGAGGATGTCATATTGTCCTATTTACTTCATCTGGCAAAGTCCGGTCTGCAGGTATCATCTATTAAGGTACATTTGTCTGCCATTACAGCCTATCTTAAGTCACCTTCTCAGGAATCCTTCTTTACGAAACCTGTAGTCAAGGATTTCTTAGAAGGTTTGAAAAAAGTTTTTCCGCCCATTCGGAGACCATCTCCTCCATGGGAGCTGAACATAGTATTGTCAAAACTTATGGGCCCTCCTTTTGAACCTATACACAAGGCCTCTTTACAACAACTTACGTGGAAGACGGCTTTTTTGGTGGCCATTACTTCAGCGAGGAGGGTCAGCGAAATTCAGGCTTTGTCTTCCAAAGAACCGTACACAGTTTTTCACGACAATAGAGTGGTTCTGCGAACTCACCCATCTTTCCTTCCGAAGGTGGTGTCAGAATTCCACATCAATCAGACTATATCTTTACCGACTTTCTTTCCCAATCCGGAGACTCCGGCGGAGAAAGCATTGCACTCCTTAGACTTGAAAAGAGTGCTGAAATTTTATTTGGATAAAACAAAATCAATTAGACATTCCAACCGCTTGTTTGTAAATTATGGTCATTTGAGGACAGGAGAGGCAGCATCTAAACGAACGATATCAAGATGGATAGTTTCTTGTATTGTGAATACTTACCAGCTGGCTAATAAACAATTACTAGCTAGGCCTAAAGCGCATTCCACAAGGGGAAAAGCGGCTACTGCTGCCATCCTTAACAATGTTCCAATATCTGAGATTTGTAAGGCTGCTACATGGA
The DNA here is from genome assembly GCF_031143425.1 of Pleurodeles waltl. Classification (NCBI taxonomy): domain Eukaryota; kingdom Metazoa; phylum Chordata; class Amphibia; order Caudata; family Salamandridae; genus Pleurodeles; species Pleurodeles waltl. Next base: position 227,796,207 of record NC_090451.1, read on the forward strand.
AGTCTGTACATACATTTACTAGACATTACTGTTTAGACTCAGATGCAAGAGCGGATGCCCAAGTGGGGCAGGCCTCTCTGAGAAATCTATTTGCATAATACGTATCTATTCCTGCACTTCTATTAGACAGTCCGCAGAGTTTAGGGATGGGCTTGCTAATCTATTCAATGTTTATGACTATTGATGAGGATCCCCTGGAAGAGAAGGATAAGTTACTTACCTGTAAACCCTAGTTCTCTTCCAGGGGTATCCTCATCAAAGTCATAAACAACCCACCCTCCTCCCCGGACGCACGTCTCCTAGAAGTGCAGGACAGACTGTCTTTGGAATCAGTTACACAGTTTGTCACCGTAAAAAAGTACTGACCTAACTGTGAACCAACTGTCACCTTTCCTTCACCCCTGAGGCATGGTGGGATACTGGAGGTGCTCAGGGTCTTAAAGGCACGGTGCCAAAGTTTTTATGGTTCTCCTGTGTTAACCTGCATGCAGCCTATTGGCTAAGAATGCTCCATTGTTTTTCAATGTAGTTTTTTCTCTTTTTTTCCCTAGTGATTACTACTGCTTACTTCCCTAAGCCCAGATTTGGGGGCTTGGGTAGATATTTATTCTCTATTGTAATTTTATAATGAAAAAAAAAAAAAAAAAACTTCTTAGAAATAAAGCATTTTAGCCTGTTTATGATTATAGCCTGCATTGCTGTTTTACACATGTTTAATATGTGTGTATTTTATATATGCTCCGGGGTCCCCGCACAAGGGCGGGAATATTCAATGTTTATGACTTTGATGAGGATACCCCTGGAAGAGAACTAGGATTTACAGGTAAGTAACTTATCCATCTCCACCATGCGCTGCCTGATCTTAGGCCTTGTGTCGATCGCCCATTGTTGGGCCTGGCTCCACATCTCAATCAGGCTGTCAGTCTCAGGGGGCCCAGTCTTCATTCGCACTGCAGCTCCGTCCCCGGGTCCACGCTCCAAGCAGTCCTTCTCACCTTGTGACTCCATGGCGTGTGGATCACGGCTGGTTCTGAAGTAGTCCTGGGTAGCGAGCGGATCGTGGGCCAGCCTGGCCGCACCTGGTCGCCTCCTCCGTCAGCCTACCCCTGCTAATGATCAGGCCCAGATTGCAGCTGTGGTGGGCTGCCGCCGTCTCATGCACCGCTCTGAGCCGCACCTCTCGGCTGCCCAGTTCCTGGTGTTGGGCGTTAGCGCTCCCCTCTGGGGGTTTTGCGCCGCTGACTCCAAAGTCGGTACATCACGGCGGCTGATCTTCTCAGTATTGCAGCTGAGCATCCCCGGCCAGGCGGACTGCTTCTGGCGGGCCGCGCAGTTTGGCCGCACCCACCAGGCAGCCCCATGAGGGCGCAGCTGCCCCTCCTATGGTTAGGGCCAGCCCCTCATCCTCCCTGGGGCCTGGCGCAGCCAGTTGATGGATGCTGCCACCGCGCCCAGGATATCTCATGGTGAGTTGGCAGCTATGGCAGAGCTTCACTAAGGTGCATCCGCCATGTTGGCTTGCTTGACCACTCCCCCACTGTTTTCCTTTTTATCTCATTATGGAGTTTACTGTTGGCAGATTCTAGTAAAAGATTTCCCCTGCACCAGTATCTCCTGTTCCACTTCTTTACTTGGTCCTTTCTTCTTCGGCCTCTCTTATGAGTTCTTTTAGATATTGCCACTTAAACCAGGTCTTTAAAAATGCAGTACAATTTGAGGAGCAGCTGAATCAGAACATTCTTAAAAGAAATTAGCAATCTTTGATTTGTCGTTATGTATTTCACATATACAGGTTTCTAGTGCTAAAGGTCTTATATAAAGTTCACTTGGGGAGACTCTACCATTCCAACTGTTTTAATGGTCTTTCTTGCCACTAAACTGTCATGGGATGATTTCAGTAGTATAAACGTTAGATATCAATTGTAAGAATGTGGTAACTGTTTATCCTTGCTTATTTAGTAATTTTTGCAGTTTCTCAATGCACAAGCCTGTTCAAAGGCAGTAGAGCCTGTTACAACAGAACCAATATATGTTACACATTTTTAGGCACAGGGACATTCAGTGATTTGCCCAGGATTATCGGATGTTGTGCTGAAGTCAGGATTGAAACCTGGTTCCTCATGTTACAAAGTCAGCAGCTCTAGCCCAGGCCTCCCTAAGAGCTGCCTTTACATCTTTAAAAGAACTAATAAATCTGATATATGCATCATGTTCATCAAGTCGAACCCTTTGACATATTCTGGGAGAATTTATAGGCTTTATGTATATTCATGCACGACAGTATGTTAAAATCATCTGCCCGTATATAGGGAGAGGGATAAGTCCCTAACTCTAAAATTAGGTTATACCTTGTGCTCATCCTCGCAGCTCAAATTATGTCATAAATAGTGATACCAAAAATTTCTAAGGGGAAAGGATAGAAGTATCTCACTTCCCCCAGAATAACTCAAATATCAGAAGTACCCTCAATATCAAGAGAAAAGCCTCAGTATCTGGCAAACAGCACTCCTGTTTTTTTTAGTGATCACTTACCTGCATATTTCTGTGTGGCATGCTTCATCATTGAGTTTTCACCGGGGGCATTTTTCCGGTGTACACGCAAAAGTCATTGAACCAGACTGGGTGCCACGCTGAGCTACTCCCGTGATGAATGTGTAACGCCAGAAGAAACGTGCCAGTGACTACCTTTGAGGCCAGAGATGACTACAAGCACGTAATTAGGTGGGAGTTATCAGGAACTGCAATATTAGTGTAAAGCAAGAGTGAATGCATGGCATTAGTGATTTGCACTTTTCTAAAGCCACATAAAGCCAATTTATGTCATAAACCAGAGCGAGACTTAGATGGTCCTGATGAACGTTGGAAGACTTTTTGTGTATTTAAAAAAACAAATAAAACATGTTGACCTGGGGACGGGGAAGCCACTAAGCTCTCCAAGACACCCAATTTATGCTTTTAGTGGTGCAAAGGTTGCTGTTCACATTAAAAAATAAAAAATGCAGAAACAAGCAACCTTAGGCATTTTTAACTCCCTTCTTCCGGTCCCCTTGACTAAATTGGTAGGCAACAACAAAATATTCCTCCCACAAGAGGGTTTGAGCCCACCAGTACTGTAAGAAAATACCAGGTGAGGACTTGACGATGAAGCATGTCACATAAATGTGTGTGTGAAAGTTTACTAATAAACAGAAGGGCTGTCCTCCAGATAGCAAGGTTTTTTGGGGTTACCTTCCTTTGATATTTGACACAATCAGTATATATTTTATTATGTATCTTTCTTAAGTTTCGCCTGCAAAGCGCTGTGCTTGTGAAATCTCGCGTGAAAAAAAATCAGAAAAACAGCTTAGAGCCTGCCCATTACATACCTTTACTTACCATTGGTTGTCTCCCACTCACTCTAGTTTCTTTGCTTCCTATAGGCCAGCCGATCCTCCTCGTGCTTCGGGGTCTTCCTCCATGCCATAGAGACTGGATCAAGTACTTCTTCCTGTGGCCAGTGTCCTTCCACTGGCCGCAGGTGCTCTTTAATTTTCCACATGCACTCGAGTGCATGTGCTTGCAGTCTCTTTCCTTCCCCCGTGGGTTAAAAAACCCACTCCCCGCCATTGTTTTCCCACTCCCGCCCTCCTCTGCTCTCTGTTGTTTCTAACCCACCCTCTTTCACTTTCCCTTGTTTCTTAATCGCCCCCTCCCGCTTTCCATTGTTTCTAACCTACCCCCTTGTTTCAGCCAACCACCTCTCCCGCTCTCCATCGTGATTCCCATCCTCCTCCCTCGTGTTGCTTGACGTGCCTTTTTTCATTTACATCCCTCCCTTCCCGCTTCAGTCTTTGCCCTAGCCATATTCTGTTATCTACTAAGCACGATGTGTGGAGATGGGCGAAACGGGAAGCGTCATGAAAGCTGCTGAGTAGAGGCCGCCGTAATTATCATAGTTTCTTCAGTTTCTCGTTTATCATCCCCGCGTTTCCTCAGGAAGATAAGGACAGCCTTCCTCCCCAGAACTCCATGCGCTGGGCTTGACAGAGTATGCGGCAGCAAGGGTGAGAGGTGCATAAGGAGAAGCAGCCAACGGGTGACTGATACAGTCTGGGCAAGGAGCAGATGGGAAGGCTTCACCGAGACTTAAGTTCTCTGGGAACCGGTATTTTAGGAAACAGACCTACAAATACTACAGAGGCAAAACTGTACTTGCAAGGGGTCTGACACACCATCCTAAGAGGCCTCCTCCCCATGAACCCTCCTCGACCTAAAGGAACCCATTCTATTGTAAAAGAGACTAAGCAGTTAACAGATGGCCTGCCGATTGCAATTATTGTACTTTTCTTGAACTAACAATTTCTTTTCGTATACATACTAGTGTAATTTCCATGGAATATATTGGTATACGTTTTAACAGGTATTCATTTATGAACCGAACATTTCACATAGTTTGCAAATATAGCATTAGTTATTATTTACGGTCGAACTTTCTTACACTGCACAATTCAATTGTTCTTTAAATATGTCTATACAACCATTATGTCAACCCGCGCTGTTTATTTGTACATGCTGCACGGCAGCGAGGCCTGCTGTGCAACATGGCATAAAAAATAAAAAATAAAACATTATGAGTTGGTCAGTGCTGGCCACGACACAGTGTTTTTTTTTTTTTAAACCAGGTTGCACATCTGCTTACGCTGCTGTGAAACATAAAAAAACATTGACAAAGCCAATAGAATTCACTTAGACGAAACCTATTGGCTTTGACAATGCTTGTTTCCTGTTGCCTACCTTCAACCTAGAGTTGCCAAAATTTGATATATTTAAACCCTTCTTGGATGTCGAACTACTTTTCTGTATTTCCGAAAACGCATACTATACTATTCCAGGATAGAAAATTTAAGTCTTGATGTACAAAGGATTTGTGCACAGTACGTATTCACAAAAGAATACATAGGATGTTTAAATCTACTTAACCCTGTGAAATTGCACATTACAGCTCTGTAAAATTTCGCAGGTATACATCCTATGCAGGAGCCTGGAAGAGGGTGTTAAGAGGTGTGGTTAGCCTTGTGGGTTTGTGAACACCCACACAAACGCGTCAGTTTGTGGGCGTTCCGAAACTGCTTTCTAGTACTTTCCCACTCATTAAATGAATGAACACTTGCTCTTGCAAAGTGCTGTAGTATGTTGCTCTCCAGAATATGGAAAGGAATTTAACACCCTCAGACAGAGGGGGTGAGGGGAGGTTACTCCACATGCAAAAAAATCACCACGTTAGAATACCGCAAAAATATTTAAAAATGTTTCTTAATGTAGAATTATATTGTGCGTACAGTATATTTTGGGGATAACACCCACTCCTGAAAAGTCGCTTGGCGTTTCCGGAAACACACCTGGGAAACCTTTTATTGGTGCAGCTTTCCAGGTGTATTCTTGGAAATAATGGTGAATCGGAAAAAAGTATAAAAGTACGGTCAAGTTGAGATGTACATTTCTATACTTACTTTACACTTTTGCAGGAGAATAAATCATCACCATTACTCCCTTTTGTGTGTAAAAGGCCGCTTTATTGGAAACAGGTGCACTCACAATTTACTGCCCTTGGCCTTGTGCCCTACAAAACTAAAGCCTCGCTATACATAATCTCTCCTATCAAACCACTCCCCCCTCCCCTACCCTACTCTCCCCCTCCCTCCCCCCCTTGAACTTGCCGCTCATTAGTCCAGTCCTCCTTTCTTCCTGCTCCAGTTTAATTTGTCTAGTACCTTAACAGTCAGTTGCTTGCATCTTGAGCGTGCAAGTCTCCAGCCCCTAAAGCTCCATGTTATCTTCATAGCCCTGCTACTGTCTACCCTCGTCCAATCTGCAATTGTCTTGTCATATTTTCTTCCCATCCGTTATCGTCTGTCATGTGCCCGTTCTCTGTCTTCGCCTGCACCTGTTCCAAGCGACAATACATAACTCCTTTCCCGTGCACCCCTTTCCAACAGGGCCTACAAACTGATCCCCTTAAAAAAGAAAAACACCCCCCGCGAACCCCTTACCACTACGGGCGGGAGGGAAGGAAAAACCTGCCGCTCGCCCACCACTGTGTCACCACACAAAATGGTGACAGTTTAAAATGTCCGCCCCCTTTATAGGGTAGCCCCAGGCTACCAAAATGCTGCCCCATGAAGCCCAAACAGCGCCAATGGGCTGAACCATCTCCCGCAAACTTCCCGGGGGGGAGACTGACGATATCGGTGCTCCCCCCCAAGACCCCCTTTTCGTGAATGAGGCCCCAAGGCATTTCAGTACGTACGCTTGAACTGTTGAATTATATTACTTCCTTTCTACCTTCAGGAAACCTTTTCTACTTTATATTTTATTGCTTAATTTTTTTCCTATGGAAAACTGTTGCAAAAAATCACTTGATGAGAACGTGACATGACCATCGCCATTCACAGTGCTGAAACCAAATCCTCTGCTTTTCTTCCTCTCCCCCTCGGTTCTTAACTCTACCCCATCTTGGAAAGTCTTGCTTCACTTCTCAGGGTGCCCATTCAATTTCAGCCATGAGTACCCGGTATTTCTCTCACTATTGCGTGTTTTAATTCAAAAGACTTAGGCCCTCATTACTACCCTGGTGGTCGGCAGTAATATTGTGGAAAGTACTGGCAACAGCCTGGCGGTACTCTCCACCATATTATGGCATTCGCGGTTTGGCTCAAACCAAACCACCAACGTACCACATCGACCGCCACAGCCGTAATGACCTCCGGGCAGGATATATATCAATCTCCAGCCCGGCGGCAATCACTGTACTGCCTGCGGGATTTTGGCCCAGCCTACTGCCATGGTTTTTATGGCTCCCTTACCGCCACGAAAAACCATGGCAGTAGGCACTATCAGTGACAGTGAATCCCTTCCCTGTCACTGATAGAGGTCTTCACCACTCCCACCCCTCTCCCCAGAGTCCCCCCACCCCCTCTTCACCCCAAACCCCCCCTACATTCACGCCCCCCTTCACACACACATACACACACTCATTCCCACATTCATCCACGCATGCATACTTCCATTCACACACTCCATCCACACACACTTTCATACATACATGCAGACACGCATTCACACAACATAACGCACTCACACATCTACACATGCACACACATTCAACACGCAACACACACCCGCATACACGCACGCACAAACATACACACACACACAACACCCCCACCTCTGTTAGAGCACCCACTGTGATTAGGGGGTCCTCCAGCAGGAGATGGGGCGGGGCGCCAGCAGCAGCGTCCGCCAGTAGAACACCGCCACAGCGTATTTTTGTGCATAATACGTCAGTCTACTGGCGTGGCGCTGCTGCTGGCAGTAGTGCCACCTTACCGCCATCCGCCGGCATAGCCACAGACGGATTTCCGCCATCCTTCCGGCGGAAATCCGGCTGTGGTCATAATACGGCAGATGGCTGGCAGCCGCGGCGACAGTCATTTGGTGGCCATCGCAGCAGCGGTAGGCATTTTTTTTTACTGGCAATGTCATAATGAGGGCCTAAGAGCCATATTACGGGTCTTGCGGTCTCAAGACTGCCAGGCTCGCGGTGGTGGTCAGACCACATTACTACCCTGGCAGTTGAACTACCAAAAGACCGCCATCTCCTCCAGGATCTCTGATCCAGACGGGCTGACAGTAGTCCTGGTTGTGATCAGCCAGGGCGGCACTGAAGTCAGCGCCACCCTGCTGATTACAACCATGTTCTCCTCCAGCCTTTTCATGGCGGTTCAACCGTCATGAAAAGGCTGGTGGAGAGCAAGTGCTGGGCGCCAGGGGGGCACCTCCCTCCCCAGCATCATTAAAACAGCGCTCTCTGCTCAGCAGACAGCATGCATTCTGAGGGTGCTAGGGAGGACCCCTGTGCGACTGCAAATGACACGTTCTACTATTATAAATTCATGCATCTTACTTTCCTTCGCTTTTAATCTTGGCTGAAACTGGACTTTGGCTGTGTCCGCTATTGTGAATTCATACCTAATGTGACCCAGAAAAACCTGGTCCAAATGATTATTCTCCATTCTGCGATACTGGTGGGGTGTTTGTGCATGCTAGTATTATTTATGGATGTGGCGTTTTCATCCCAGCACAACCTTGCTGCTCATAAGCATGTCTGAATAGGCTGTCTCACCCACAGAAATGGACTGTATACAAGTTTCAGGCATTATTAAGTGGGGTGTACAATGATATAACAACATTGGAATTAAGTTATTGTATCGTAGAATCACTGACATTTGCCATTAGTAGTCTTTTTTATGCCCATGACATTCCAATATACTTTTAGAGTATGCATGCCACCTGTGCTCAGTGCTAAAGTGGTAGCACAGTGAAGAACATATAGAAAAACATATAGGTGGCATTGGAACAGTAGCTCTTTTAGATTGCCGTTTGTTCCTTGAAAGTTGTTTGTGTCAATCTGGCAAAGAAAACCATCTATAAAACCAGCCCAGCTGCCAGGGGCATTAGCAGCTGTTAGATGGTTCTTAGATGATTCCTACAAGTTCAGTAGTATTTTGGCTATGTCAGCAAGAGCTTCACATTATAGAGAGTAGGTCTACATATATAATCAGTACATATTGGTTAGATAGACTAGCTCACAGTACCACAATTAACCCCTAACCGTACCAGTTTAATAGATATTATTGGTAACTTCAAACATGACCATTTTGATTCCTAAGGAATTTGTGGACACAGATCTTCCCTTTCGTTTGTTTACTCTTGCATGGCCAGGGTACACACAACAACGGTACTAAAATTAATTTTCGAAACATTTATTGAAATGATTGTATCCATGCATAGAAAGCTTGAGCTGCGATTATCAAACAGGTGAGATATATTACTGTAATGAGCATTATAAGAATGGTAAACAATACAAGCAATTCAACCATGGTAATTATTACTAAAGATTACTCTACTCTTATCTGTTACTAGTACTATACTAAAGAGAGCATAGCGGAAGTACCCTCTGCCAGACCTGTTGTGAGAGTCTAACTCCCATACATTGGTCCTAGGTGTCAGGAAGCCCGTAAGTAGGGGGGCTATCTTCCTTCACAAGATGATAGTTGGGGTCAGCAGGGCTGCATCTCCGTCACAGTTAGCAATGGTTCCATGATAATTCCACCATGAAGTGCTCTTCTCACTGAGTGTAGCATGGAAGTTGTTTATATAATAAAATACTGTCCTTATCACACTGTGGCAGAGAGGCAGAACAGCTACTTTGGGTTGTCTAGCATAATCTGTTGTCTCTTAATGAACACAGAAAAGAAAACAAGGCCATTGCATTCTGATTATATATCCCTCAACTAATTATGCAGACTACAGGGCGACAATGCCTGCCAAGAATAAAATACTCATGAGGCAAATTATTGTATTAATGGAGAATATGTAACAAGTCACCATTAGAAAAAGATGTCAAGCTAAAACGAAACTAAAAATGGAAACTAAGTGCAGGCCCTACAACACAGCGTTTCAACACGTGATTAGCTAAAAGGTCATCATCAGGGCCTAAAGGTTCAAGAGCTGAGTTAAATTCTGAAACTGAAATTATAGAATAGTCAGGTATGAGTATATGCATAAGGAAAAAGTTGTAATAGAGGCATTTGTACAGGGGCAAAATATGGGAAAGAAACAGAATATGCATTAGAGTATGTAATCTTTTGAGGTGCATTGGATGAGCCATTACTACAAGTTTTAGAGGATTAGCTTATTTATTCAGTTGTTTGGTAGTCTTGTTGGTCTGAAAGATTGAGGAGTTTTTAAGTTTCTGTTTTTTTCATAATTATATAATTAACTGATGTCTTTGGTCAGGTTATATTTACCAGATTATATTGATGCAGCCTCGAAATTCAAGTGCAACTTGTAGAAGGCATTCCTAAAAAGGCAGAAATTGGTGGCATCCCTGGCAAGTCAACGAATCACCTGCATAGATATCTACATGAAAAATCGTATTAAGCTGAACAAGCGAGGCAGAATAGGAAATGTATTTGTCTCCAGAAAGTGAATAAATAAATAGTCCTAGTAATATGCAGTGATGTTTTAAGACAATTCAAACCGTAAACCTGTTTGCAAGGTGGACATTGCAAATTGGGCAGCATGCTTGCACCAAGAAATTCAAAAAAGGCAGTTGCCTACTCTGAGGTCTGAAGAACGGATACCAGTTGAGTTGTATGCAAGGCAATATATGCTAGCCTTTGTCATATGCAATAATGAAAAAAAATGCCCATGGGAGAGAGAACTTTTATCGGGGATGAAGAATGCAAGTTCATTACGTGAAATCTGTGGCACTGAATTTTTAGTACCCAGGGGTAGGTAATCGAGAACAACATACAAAATGGACATGATTCCGGTACATTAAAAAACATAATATAATTGCTTGTGTGTTCGCTAAGAATTAAAAAGAAAAAGAAAGGTGGCATACTGTAGAAATAAACTTAAAATAATAAGGGCCTCACCACCAAAAGGGAGAATAAAACTACTCAGCAAGAAAGGAATAAAGTACAGCACAGCCATCAGTGTACCTGTTCAGATGAATGATTGTGATTTGTTTTAAAAATGTTTTTATTAGAGTTTTACATTGTGAATAAACATAACAAAGGAAACAATATGCTAGGATTCACAGAAATAGAAAATAATATCAGGCACCAAGACATAGGTGGTCATTATGACATTGGCAGTCAGCTGACCGTAACGCCAGCGATGGCGGTAGTACCGTCGCCAGGCTGGCGGTAATGAACGCCAAATTATGATTATGGTGGTGATCCCTCCCATAGACAGCCAATGTACCACCCCAACCACAAGTGCGGTATGACCACTGAACACGGCCGTAGCTATCTATAGGCAGGCGGAAGACAAGCATCCTCCCACCATATTATGACATAGCAGACCGCCAGGATTTCTGGGGCGTTTGCAACGCCACCAAAAGCCTGTCGGTAACACATCATATAAAAGGAAATACTCACCCACAGAGATACAGAGGACTCCGTGGCCGCCATGGAACCAGAACTGGAAGTACTCCCAATGCTGTACCACGCTATGGCAGTTCAGGAGCACGAACGCCAACGAAGACGATGACGGTGAGTACAGCCGCCTAACACACAAGGGAGGGAGGAAGGGGAGAGTGACATACACATGCACAACATACACCATACGCACACAGCACAGACCCAGAACAACCTGCAGAGTAAACAACAACAACATCAGCCAGAAGTAAAGAAAGCCAGGACACATACCGTAGGTCCAACCTCTGTATTTCGCTGGACCAGCGCCCACAAAAATTGGGGCAACGAAATACAAAGGGCCATTGTCCAGTCCAATATCAGCCATTAGCCACAGGGCAACATCCAAGGCCCAACTTGACTCCTGACAGCCCAGTCACTCCACTGGGCAGGGGCATCTTGGTGATGGTAGGCAGGCACCTCAGGGGGCAGAGCGTGTTAAGGGGGGTTCTTCTAGGTAGGGCGGTCCTTGGGCTTGGGTTTGGGAGGGGGCTGGTCCTTGCCCTTTTGTTTTGGGGGCAGAGGAGTGGCCCTGGGACGGGGGGCCGGAGTGCCACCCTTCTTCACCTTAGTAGCAGGAGTAGCCTTAGGGGGAGGAACAGGAGACGATTTTGAGCTGGAGGTCCTGGGCTGGGGGACTTTTCTCTTACGGGCAGGATGGGGGGGGAGGTCAAGGCAGGAAAGGAAAAGCTTCTTAGGACCAGTGGGGTGGGCTTTGCGTGGAGGGATGGGAGTGGAGGTAGAGGGGGTGGTTGTTGAAGGAGTAGGTGTGCTGGATATGGGTGCATGTGCATAGACAGTGTGTTTGGGAGGTGGATGACTGTTGGGGGTCTGAGTGAGAGCGTTTGTGTGTCTTTGGGGGGGCAGACAGGGTGGAGTACGACAAACAGGACGTGTGGATGGATATTGTGATGTATGCAAGTGAGGTGGGTGTACTGCATGAGGTGGTGGTGACTGCCATTGTGGTGTGTGTGGTGCATGTCTGCGGGTCTGCTGTTGTGGTTACTGTGGGCAAGGCAGTACAGGTGGCAGGATTTGGGACTGCTGATGCTGTGCATGCAGGTGTGAGTGCTGATGTGACTGTGAGGGAGGAGGAGGAGGGGAGACGGTGGAGGTAGTGGCCGATGTGTGTGCATCTGTGTGTTGGGTGTGTGTGTGTGTGCGCTTGTGGACTGAAGTGTGGTGCCTGTGTTTGTCTGTGCGAGTATTGTCTGTTGTTTTGGTTGCATGCTTGTCTGAATGTGTGCGCATCATGGGTTTGTGGAGAGGAGATAGAAACTAGGAACAGGTAGTTAGAGAGCGGACGGAAGTAACAGAGACCCTGGCTGCTGTCAGAGAGGAGACCAGAACCTGAAATGATCTCTGTAGGGCCGCAAAGCCCCTGAGAATGCCCTCCAGGTAGACATTGCATTGCTGCATCTGGGATGCCAGCCCCTGGATAACATTCACTATGGTTGACTGCCCTAATGGATTTCAGGGGGTCAATAGCCTCCTCACTGAGGGCAGCAGGGCTGACCGGTACAGGGCCTGAGGTGTCCGGGGCGAAGGAGATGCCCACCCTCCTGGGTGAGCGGGCACGGACAACACTGTGGGGGACTACTGGGAGGGCAGTGCTGGTACGGGGGTGGCGGAAGATGAAGTAGCCGGGGTTGTCCCAAAGGGGCCCGCCACCACCAGTGAGCTTCCATCGGAGGTGGAATCAGAGTCAGTTGTATCAGCTCCAGTCTCCCTCATGGTGACCCCCTGCCCTCCAACCCACTGGTCCCCTCGGTGTCGGTGGACTTTGCCTCCTGGGTCCTGTGGGCTGCAGCTCCCTCGCTCACGGGTACCCCCGTTCCTTCGTCAGATGATGCTAATGCACACAAGGACAGGATGACATAAGGAGAGGGGAGAGAAAGAGAAAGGGAGCACAGAGTCAATTACAGCATCAATAGCACAGATGGCATGCACATCACAATCACTCACTTGGAATAAGAATGGGCAGTATGGACCACAGTGCCATACCATTGCCTAGGAACTACAGCAGGTAGGACCCAAACATTACCATATTCACATCTACTGGGATCAACTAAGCCCTGTCTGACATGGCAAGCTAGCTACCTAGCAATACCAAATATGCATACCACCCTACATACCTAAGCATGACCATACAGGAATGTCTAAACTGGCATATTGGGGTACTGACTAGAGCCCTGCACCCAAATCCCATGTCAGGCAACAAATAAAGAATATCACACACACTGTACTCACCTCTTTGCGGCGGCTGTGCTGCCTTCAATAGCCCAGCTCTGGGTAGGCCACCGCCAGTATGCGGGCCATTAGGGGGGTCAGGCTCTGATGGGCACCCCTCCCTCATTGGGAGGCCGTCCCTACCTGGGCCTCCGCGATCTTCTGGGCCCAGGTCCTCCCACTGCTTCCTGCAGTTGGTGCTCCGCCAGCTATGGAACCCCAGGGTCCACACGTCCTTGCCGATGGCACAACACAACCCCTTCTTCTGATGGGGGGCTGACCTGCAGAGGGGAGACAGATAGAAGGACACCATGAACCAGACAATCCAGCCTGTCACACATATGGCCTACATACTGCATTTGCCCCTCATCAAACACACACATAGAACCGTACCTTTGCATTCACATTGCCTTCAGCCATACCCACCCCAAATGACACACTGCTAGCAGACACATACATATACATGTAGCCATGTCGGATGCAACGTACCCATGATGTTCTCACCTGTTGGTCTGGAGGCCATTCAGCTGCCCATATGGGGTAGGACCCCATCCATGAGCCTCTCCAACTCCTCCAACGTGAAGGCTGGGGCTCTTTCCCCTGTTGCATGGGCCATGGCAGGTACCAGACACAGGTCACAGCAGCATATGCAGTGGAGATGTCGTCCAGTGGAAAGTCAGGAATCAAGTGAAGTGGTAGAAAGAAAATGGCGGTCACGGCCGTGGCGGTGAACACCGTCACCGCTGGCATTAACCATCATTAGTTCCTGTACTCCATAGAGCCCAATGTTAGCCAATGAGGAATTGCACAGCGGTTCAGCCCCCTTTCCGCCATGACTCCTAACGCTGGTGGAGTGGGGTACAGGACAGGTGGTTGCCATGTCTTACTGCTACTCATGCATTGAACTCATGCATTGAAATAAAATGTGCGTCATTGTTGTCGACTGTCCACACCTAGACAATTCTAGTGTCCAACAAACATACATGCTCTGTGTACTCTGATGTTGTGTGTCCATAGGTCCTATTGTCACATCCATTTTACTTTTGGTTCAATTAGATACCAACCACTGTGGAGGAATTGGATGAGGAGGAGGCAAGTACCCGTGTACAGACCCCTTCAGGACTTGGCTACACTGGAGGACAGGCACATCATACTCACCTATCGTCTGGACAGGGCCACATTCTCAGAGCTTTCTGCACAATTGGAGCCTGATCTGCTACCTGCTATCCGTTGTACCACAGTAATTTCCCCTCAAGTACTATCAGTGTCCCTTTCCTGGCAACAGGATCTTTCCAGGTGACTGTGGGCTTGGCTGCAGGAATGTCACAGCCAATGTTCTCGATTGTGCTTGGAAGGGTTTTGGCTGCGTCGCTCAAACACATGTGGAGCTACATCGCATTCCCCCAGGTTCATAATTTGCCCACTGTGAAGGCTGAGTTCTACGCAATGGGACACATACCACTTGTGATTGGGGCAATTGATGGGACCCATATTGCCTTAGCCTCTCCCAGGGCTAATGAACAGTTGTACAGGAATAGGAAGAGTTTCCACTCTCTCAATGTCCAGATGGTGTGCCTTGCTGACCAGTACATCTCCCACGTCACTGCTAAGTACCCTCGATCTGTGCATGATGCCTTTGTCTTGAGGAGTAGCAGCGTCCCACAGCTGATGGCACGACTATAGAGGCACAGAGTACGGCTTATAGGTGAGCTTGAGTCCCCACCCAATGTACGTCAGTGTATGCCTACAGGACTCATACCCCATGCCATTGTGCATGGCTAATGTGTGTCCTTCCCTTCTTCCAAGTGACTCCAGCTCCCCAAACCTGTCCTGGCTTTTTTTAACCCAAATAAGGAATCAGAGAACGGGCTGAGAATAGGTACAATGATGCTCAAGGGCGTACCAGGAGGATTGTGGAACGCACCTTCGGTCTCCTGAAGGACAGGTTCAGGTGCCTCCATTTGACAGGTGGATCCCTATGCTACTCCCCTGAGAAGATCTGCCAGATTGTGGTGGTGTGCTGCATGCTGCACAATTTGGCCCTCAGACGCCATGTGCCCTATCTGCAGGTGGAGGGGTGTGACAATGCACCTGTGGCAGCAGTGGACACTGAGAACAGTGAGGAGGAGGATGTGGACAGCAGGCCACATATCATTCAGCAGTACTTCCAATGACACTCAGATAAGGCTGTTGATCTTTACATTTCTCCATTTAGGTGATGTGCTGTGTGGCTGTAGTTTAATGCCAGTCACTACCATTGCATCCCAATTAACTGTCACCTATGCCTTCCCTTATTGCTGATGTTGGTGTGGTTATAACAGTGTACTGATATGATGTGTACAGACTGCTGAGACACATGTAGGATGGATCACACACTACAGGGCATTTGCACAGGATCATGCAGTTTAATACTTTGTACATTTCTTTCTGATAAAGCACTATGTGGGGGCCCGCTGGTTTGCTGTGTACTCCCGCATGATGTTCGCCATTTTATCCAGCACCCCTGTAATGGAGGCCATGGTGGTATTCAAGGCCTGCAATTGTTGCATGACCTCCTAGTGGTGTTCCCCCTGCAGCCGCTGGTTCTCCTTCATGATGTTGAGCACCTGACCAATCCTGTCCTGGGATCGGTGGTATGCCCCCAGGACATTTGTGAGTGCCTCCTGGGCAGACGGTTCCCTGGGCCTGTCCTCCCCCAGGTGCACAGTTGTCCTCTGACTGTCCCTCGCCCCCTGTGCCTGTGTCCCCTGAACGGTATGCCCACTTCCACTGACAATAGGACCCTCATTGTCTTGCCTGTGTGGTGTGGACTCAGGTCCCTTTACAGGTGGGCACACTACTGATTGGCACGTCAGAGGTTTGGGGCATTGGTTGGCGGCTGTGGTTTTTAAGTCTGAGGGTAGGACCCTGTGGTGGACTGGCTGTAGGTCTTGTCAACCGACTGACCGGTGGTCCAGATGGGCCAGGGAGTTCATCCAGATTGAGACCTCCAGAGTTGCTGCCATCACTGAGGGCATCTTCTGGTGGAGGACTGGGTAGCCATGGCACCTCCTCAACGCTGACATTGGCTGGGGCACCTGTGGGGATGTAAGAGATGTGTTAGGGTATTTGTCTGTGACATATTCCGCAATTCTAGCTTTCCCAATGATATTGGCGTTGTCCTTCCACCTTAGGTAGTGTATGATGGTGTATTGTGGGATTGTTAGTTCTCCATGCTGTGCATGCATTGGTAGTGGGTGTGCATGCAGAGCTGTGAGGGATGTGCTTGCAATGTGTATGGCATGCAGGGGTTGACATTTTAGGTGTGGTAATTGGAGTAGTGCACTGTGTGGGATGGAGTGGGGTGAAGGGAGTCAGGGTGAGGTGTGACGTGGTTGCAGGTAGGTTGTTAATGGTGACTCACCAGTGTCCAGTCGTCCGGCTACTCCAGTGAATCCCTCAGGATGCAGTATTGCCATGACTTGCTCCTCCCATGCTGTCAGCTGTGGGGGAGGAGGTGGGGGTCCACCGCCAGTCCTCCTGATGGCGAGCTGGTGCCTTGCTGCATTAGAACGCACCTTCCCCAAAGGACGTTCCATCTCTTCCGAATTTCGTCCCTTGTGTGTGGATGTTGTCCAAGATTCTCCGCCATAGCTCCATCTTCCTGGCAATGGAGATCTGCTGTACCTGTGCTCCAAACAGCTATGGCTCTACCCTGACTATTTCCTCCACCATGACCCACAACTCCTCAGCAGTGAAACAGGAGGTGCCTTCGTGGGGACGTTGGTGTTGTGTGGTGTGTGTGTTGTGCAGAGTGTGATGGGTGTGGGGTGTGTGGTGTGTGACGGATATATGGGTAGTTGTGGTATGTGTGTGCAATTATCCCTGGGATTGACATGGCAAGGTGTAGCGATCTTGTCGTATTTGCAAAGATTTGTGAGTGATGTGGGGGGTGTTTTACAGTGCTGGTGCTGGGTGTGTGGGGTATGTGTATTTGTATTTGTGTCAGTTTTTTTTTTCTTCTGGCCAATGTTGTCCTGTTTTTTTTGGGTGCCCATTCCCTCCTTGGCAATGTGCACCGCCAATGGTTTACTGCAGTTGAATATCCGTTGTGGTGATTCGTGGGTCATTATAGGGGGGCGTTGTTTTGGTGGCGTAACGGTATGGGTGCTAGTTCTGACAGTTTATCGTGTTTGTTGTGTCTGCCAGATTTGTGGTTGTGGCTAGTTTCTGTCGATTTTGTGTATATATGTCATTATCTGTCAGACAAATATTCGCCTACGTGGCGGTATGTTGGCAGCAGTCACTGCGGCGGTATTCGGTATTTACCGCCAATGTCATAATGAGGGCGATAGTGTATAAATTGAATATTACGATCCATACCATAGTTCCCTTAAGTTTTCAGAAATATATTACAATGGTAGTACAAAAACTTCACAACTAGAACTTAAGATGGGGTGGACTCGGAGGCAGACACAATGTGGGGACACTGGCTAATATGAATGAAACTCCGATACACGCTAGCGCGAGCATCTTTAAAAAAAAAAAAAAGATGGCCTCCTGGAATGCCTCTAATTGAAAACAGAAGACTGTCAAAAGCTAGGCCGCAAGCGTGTCCTCGACTATGTTCTAACAGTGTTTGGACAAAATATTGGGAAGAAATATTGTGATATAGAAATATCGTTGTAAGAGTATCATGATGGTTAAAATATAGTGGAAATAAATATAGAGGATAAGAATATCGTTTTGGGCCCCATTACGAGTATGGTGGTCCTACGACCTAGGATCTGGTGGGCAGGCAGTGTGGCAGCATTGGCGGGGACATTGGCCTTGGCTCTACCTCAGCTCTACCCTAGAGCCGAAGCCAATGCCACTGCACTGTGTCTGCCGTCTGGTGCCAATTTAACATCATAATACAGTGGTGGGAAGGCCACCAGCTTAGCAGCATCCTCTCCACCACTGAATTGGCAGTCCAGCAGTCAGACTACGAACTTCATAATCATATTTTAACATTAAAGAGGCACACCCAGTAACCCTGGGACCTATATACAAAATATTATAAGAATAAAGGTGGTTCCCCACAGGGGAAGTGTAGCCCTTGACTTCCTCTGCAGTGGTGAATAAACTAAACCCTCCACATCAGTAAGGTTTGTTAAGTATATCATAAATTTTATCAAAGGTATTCAAAAGATTGTTTCATTCAAACCCACCTACAACTAAACATTTCAATGTGCTTCTCATAAGGGACTGCGCAGCGCAGGTGAATGAAGTGAAATTAAAGTGCACCAGTATTATTTACAAGACAATATGTAGAATTGTAGCAAAAAATCATGTAGTCTTCTATCCAACACCCCTAATACAGATTCCCACACTCCACTATTAGTTTAAAGACTCAGAGGGTCATTCTGACCCTGGCGGCCGGTGGCCGCCAGGGCCACCGACCACGGGAGCACCGCCAACAGGCTGGCGGTGCTCCAATGAGCATTCTGACCGCGGCGGTTCAGCCGCGGTCAGAAGCGGAAAGTCAGCGGTCTCCCGCTGACTTTCCGCTGCTCATTGGAATCCTCCATGGCTGCGGAGCGCGCTCCGCAGCCATGAGGATTCTGCCCCCCCCTACCGCCATCCAGTTCATGGCGGGAAAGCCGCCATGAACAGGATGGCGGTAGGGGGGGTCGCGGGGCCCCTGGGGGCCCCTGCCGTGCCCATGCCAATGGCATGGGCACGGCAGGGGCCCCCGTAAGAGGGCCCCAAAATGTATTTCACTGTCTGCCTTGCAGACAGTGAAATACGCGACGGGTGCAGTAGCACCCGTCGCACCTTCCCACTCCGCCGGCTCGATTACGAGCCGGCATCCTCGTGGGAAGGTCGTTTTCCCCTGGGCTGGCGGGCGGTTTAACTGGAACCGCCCGCCAGCCCAGGGGAAAACTCGTAATACCCGCCGCGGTCTTTTGACCGCGGCGCGGTAATTTGGAGGGCGGGATCCTGGCGGGCGGCCTCCGCCGCCCGCCAGGGTCATAATGAGGCCCATAGTCCACATCCAATTTATGTCAACGTTTTGGCCCAACCTCTAAAATTTATTCCAAATGGGTCCTCATCAGGGCAAAATATTGTTGTAGGATGCACCCATCAATACATCATCTTAACAGGCAAGCACAAACCCATTATTGCCTGTTGGCTTATGCAAAATACCGGAGTGTCCAACTTCACCTTTAAATCTCAATAAATCACTGGAAATTACTCCCATAAATTTCCCTCCTACACCTATGCCTAGGTTGAGTTTCCACCTACCAACTTTTCCAGGAGCTGGAACATTTCCCCGCCAGGTTAAATAGTTTCATGAGGCCATGTGCCACATTTTTGAGCGTGCTGTCTCCTTTGGAGCACCTTTGGGCCTCACGAGTTCAGAAGGGGCCCCATATGGTTCAGCACCGGCGGTTTCAGCCTCAGCTCTAATGGACCCCCATGGATCCAATCAGGGATCTGCACCAGCGCCAGTCGTGCCAACGCAAGCTTCCACGACGCAGGACCCAACACCAATGCCCCAGGCACTGGAAGCGTCCCCTGGTGGAGCTGACCTCATTTGGATACCCAAATCCGAGCCTCAGCTGAGTCATCCGATGCTGACTCTGGTGCTGACAGGACCCCTGTGTCCTAGGTTGGTGTTTCATCCCTATTCTGAAGGGCTAGGCCTCGTGGAAGAATGGGCAGGGTCACTGGATCCTTTAGAATACTAGTCAGAAGGGCAGGACATAGACTGGTGTGAGGAACTGGGTGAGGCCAGCTGGCTGGACACTTCTCCAGATACTGGTAGGCTTTCTCCCCTTTCCGTGGCTATGGAGGAGGGAGCTACATACGCTATGTTGGTAAAGAGGGCATCTGAGGTCTTGGATCCTGAGTTGCCTTCGGTGGCAGTCAAGACGAACATCTTGATGGAAGCGCCATAGCCAGAAGCTTCCTCCTCTGAACCCCAGCTCCCTTTCAATGAAGCACTGACATATGTCCTACTGGGAACCTGGTCCAAGTCCAGCACAGGGGCTCCTGTGAATATGCCTGCTGCCATTGTCCGCCCCCAAGGACCCAAGTTTCCTCATCCAACATCCCGACCCGGAAAGTTTGGTGGTCTAGGCTTTCACTTCCCATGGCGTGTTCCCTGACGCACCCCTGAACATGAATCCAAAAGGCTGGATAGCTTTGGTAAGAATATGTTTTCTTCCACCAGCTTTGCATTGCTGTCAGAGAACACCTCATGCTTATTGGGCCTCTATTGCCACACACTGTGGGATATGGTTGCACAGGTGCTGCCACTGGTGCCAGAGGAGGCCCAGGCCATTCTCTCCCAAGCTGTCAAATACAGACGAGACAAAGCCAAGTGCACTATTAGCTGTGGTTTAGACACAGCTGACTCGCAGGGTAGAATGGCTTCCACTACGGTGGCAATCAGACATCCAGCTTCTCAGAGGATGTCCAGGCTTCCCTTATGGACATGCCCTTTGATGGTAATTGTCTCCTTGGAGACAAGGCAGACTTGGCGCTAGAGCACTTTAAGGACTCATAGGCTACGGCAAGTCTTTGGGCCTCTTAGCTGCCCTGTGTCAACCCCAGTCTCTTTCGCTCCTTTCATATATACGGAAGGGGCATTCAACCGCACCAGCCCTATCCCAGCCACCATCCTGCACACGCTTCCAAGCCTATGCGTGGGCGATGGTGCAGTTCTTGCTGACCCTGTGGGTCAGGTAGCCTTAGCCCTACTACACCCACAATCACCACCCCCCCCCCCGAACCATCCCCAGTAGCTTCAGTCTCCAAGCCCTCCTAATCCTGCCATTCAAGATCATGGGCATCCAGTTGGTGGCAGAATCTGCTCTCATCTCCACCGCTAGTAGTCCTTAACATTGGCTATGTGTGTCTTACAAATCATTCAGAGGGGCTATTCCCTCCCCTTCGAATCTACTCCTCCCTTCATACCTCCATCTTACAACTGCCTGACGGAGGATCATCTGTCCCTGCTCCACAAGGAGGTCAAAGCTCCTGACGAAGGGAGCCTGAGATATGGTTCCACGGCCAGGAGTAGGCTGTGGTTGCTACTCCCGCTACGTTCTGGTCCCCAAAAAGGACAAAGGTGTTCACCCTATCCTAGACCTCCAAAATCTCAGCTTCTTCTTCAGAAAGGAGAAGTTCCAGATGCTCACATTGGTTCACGTCATGTCTGCCCTGGATCCTGAAGACTGGATTGTAGCATTGGACTTGCAGGACACCTATTTTCACATTCTCGTCCTGCATGTCCACCGACGTTACTTGCAGTTCGGTAGGTCACAAGCACTTTCAATTTACCGTGCTTCCCCTTCAGCCTTACCAGCACCCCTTAGGTGTTGGTGGTTGCAGCTCATCTGTGTAGATTGGAGTGTCAGTATTCCCCTATCTAGATGACTTTTTGCTGCAGGCAGGCTTGCTCCAGGCTGTAGTCTCATCTCCAGGACCACCTCAATTTGCTTGGGTTCACTATCAACACCTGACTCCCTCTCAGATGCTCCCTTTCATCGGAGCTGTTCTGGACACAGTGCGGTTTTGGACTTATCCTCCCAAGCAGTGAATCTGGGGTATTAGGCTATGATATTGATGTTTCAGCCTCTATCTTAGGTTTAAGGTATACTGTCTCTGAGGCTGCTGGGCCTCATGGTCTTCAGCATCCTGCTTGTGGCATATGTGGGCTCTGCAGTGGGACATGAAGTTCCAGTGGGCGCAGCATCTGGGGAATCTTTCCAACATAGTCCAGATCTGGGAGGGAACAGCAACGGACCTGAAGTGCTGGCTTACGAACTGCGATTGGGTCAGAGGCAGACACCTCTTCCTTCCTCAACCAGATCTCACAGTAGTGACAGATGCATCACTCTTGGGATGGGGTAGCTACCTGGTAGAGGGGGAGATCAGAGGACTCTGGTCTTCGATGAAATCCGAACTCCACATAAACATGCTGGAGCTCTGTCTCTGACTGGCATTGAAAGCCCTTCTCCCTCCGTCAAGGGAAGGATGCTGCAACAAACAAGGTAGGGTGGGGCCATGGACCATATGTCAAGAGGCTCTGTGTCTCTTGAGTTGGCTGGAACAGCTGGGCATATCCCTGGTCGTTCAACATCTGCCTGGTTCCCTGAACGCCGCAGTGGACAAACTCAACCAAAGGTGCCTAGCGGATCATGAGTGGCATCTCCACCCAGAGGTGGTGCAAAGTTTCTTTCAGCAGTGGGGAGAGCCTTGGTTAGATCTGTTCGCCTCCACCAAGAACACGCAATGTCAGCAGGTTTGTGCACTGCAGTGTCCAAAGAGGCTCTAGCTCAGGGATGGTTTTCGTCTCAAGTGGAGCTCAGGCCTCCTGTATGCCTTTCCTCCCATACCACTCCTTCCCAGAGTTCTCAAGAAGATCAGGAACGACTGGGCCCAAGTAATTCTTGCGGCTACAGAATGGGCACAGAGTCTGGTATCCCGAGCTTCTGAACATGAGCATAGATCATCCGATCAGGCTGTTCCTTCAGGAGGATTTTCTGTCACAGCAGCAGGGGAGGGTCCTCCACCCGAACATGTCAACTCTCCTCCTTCAAGCGTGCAGAAAAGCCTATTGACCCTCTTTCTGCTTCTCTCGCCTAGCAGGGCTCTGCTTTGGGTACTCTGAAGGGTTATCTTCCTGCTCTGTCTTTCTTCTCGTCAGTGCCTGACCAGCCCTCCTTAAATCCCCCTATTGTAAATAGATTTTTGAAGAGTCTTGTACATAGGTTTCCCCCTTCTTAGTGGGGCCTTAATTTGGTCCTCACTTTCTTGATTTGTGCTCCTTTCAAGCATCTTTACATTTGCCCCCTCTCGCTGCTAATGATCAAAACAGCATTTCTTATGGCAATTCCATCTGCCCGGAGGGTGAGTGAGCTGCAGGCTTTATCACTCAAGCCTCCCTTCATGTCCGCTTTTTTAGACAAACTGGTGATTCGCACTAGGGCCTCTTTCCTACTGAAAGTGTTAACACCATTTTATGTGGGCCAATCTGTCGCCATTCCCATCATTTACGCTCCTCCATTTCCTTCTAAAGAAGCAGAGTGGCTTCACTGTTTGGACCCAAAAAGAGCGTTGTAATTCAGCCTTGATAGCACAAAATAGTTCTGGGTGGATGACCAACTCTTTGTGGGGTATGTTGGTGGTATGTTGGTGCGACGAAAGGTCGGGCAGTGCAGAAATGGACCATTTCCTGATAGGTTGTTCTCTGTCTTCACTACAACGACGCCACCCTCTGCGCCCTCAACACCGGCCGCTCCCATGCCTGCCTTCAAGCCTCCCCGCAGACCATCCGTGGACCCTTCTCCTGCCGGAACTGCACCTTCACCAGCCTCCACGCCAGCGACCCACCCACCAAGGCAGGACGCAACCATCTCAGATGTATCCTCCTCAACACCCGCTCCATCCACAAGCACGCAGTAGAGCTATGGAATCTACTCTACTCAGCCTCCCAAGACGTCGCCTTCCTTACCGAGACCTGGATGAACCCCTCCTCAGCACCTGAAATTGCCATAGCTATCCCGGGTGGCTACAAGATCACCCGCAGGGACCGCTCCAACAGCCAGGGGTAGACATCGGCATCATCCACATGAACAGCCTCAGGATTACGACCAATACCGAAGACACCCTCAGCACCGCCAAACTCCTGCACTTCTAAATCCACACTGACCCAAACACCACTCTCTGAGGGACCCTCGTCTACAGGCTCCCCGGCCCACAACAGAGGTTCAGCGACTCCATTACCGTCATCATCAGCACACACGCTCTTGCTTCCACTGACTACATACTCCTCGGAGATTTAAACTTCCACCTCGATAACATCAACGACAACAACACCGCCATCCTACTCAACAACCTCTCCAACCTTGGCCTCAAATAGCTCGTAACGACACCAACCCACTCTGCAGGACACACACTCATCCCTATTTTCTCCGCCAGCAATCATGTCTCTTTCAGCCACACCACTGAACACCACTGGACAGACCACCGCTGCATCCACTTCTCCGTCAAGAAACCCACAACACACTACCACCAACAACGGATCCTCCCCCGCAGTTGGAACAAGGTCATCGAAGAACAACTTATCGCGACCCTCTCCCAGAACCCACCCATCGACACCACTGACACTGATGCAGCTGCCCGCAACTTCAGGCAGTGGGTCAACACCTGTGCCAATACTCTCTCCCCAGTCAAGAATCCCTCCAGTAGACGCACCGACAGAAAGGCCTTCTGGTTTATCACTGACCTCTACGAATCTAAGCAAAGCTGGCAAAGATTCGAAAGAAAGTGCCACCAAGATCAGACTCTGGACAATGACACAGCCTTCAAAAATGCTATCCGCAGACACCACCAACTCATCCGAGCTGCTAAAATAACCGCCTTCAAAGACTGAATCAACAACAACGCACATAGCCACAAGGAGCTCTTCAACACTGTGAAGGAACTCTCTAACCCCTGCTCCAACACCAATGCCATCCCACCATCCCAAGACCTCTGCGACTCCCTAGCCTCCTACTTCCACCGCAAGATTGCAGACATCCAATACAGCTTCAGCACTCAGACCCCCCCCCCAGCAACCACCAACACTACAGATTCACCTCCGACCAACCTCCTGCTCTCCTGGACCCCCGTCAACAACAACAACACCATCAAAATCATGAACACCATCCACTCCGGCTCTCCATCTGACCCCTGCTCTCACCACATCCTCAACAAAGCAAGCTCCGTCATCACACCCCAACAACGGAAGATCATCAGCAGCTCCTTCGAGTCTTCCACCTTCCCGGAGAGCTGGAAATACGCTGAGATCAACGCCCTCCTCAAAAAACCCAAGGCGGACCCAAAGGACCTCAAGAACTTCCGGCCTATCTCCCTGCTCCCCTTCCCGGCAAAAGTCATCAAGAAGGCCGTCAACAGACAACTATCCCACTTACTAGAAGAGAATTGCACCCTGGACTGTTCCCAATCCGGATTCTGCAGCAACCACAGCACCGAAACCGCCCTCATCGCCGCCACCGACGACATCAGAATCATACTGGACAGCAGCGAAACCGTGGCCCTCATCCTCCTGGACCTCTCGGCCCCGTTCAGCACCGTCTGCTACCACACCCTATGCTCACACCTCAGCAATGCTGGAATACGTGAGAGAACCCTGGACTGGGTCACCTCCTTTCTCACCGGCAGAAGCCAGAGAGTCTGACTCCTCCCATTCTGCTCAAAGGCCACTGAAATCATCTGCAGCGTACCCCGGGGTTTGTCCCTGAGCCCGACCCTCTTCAACGTCTACATGGCCCGCTCGTTAACATCGCCCCATCCCACAACCTCAACATCATCTCATACGCCGACGACACCCAGCTGATCCTCTCCCTCACCAAGGACTCCCCCAAGACCTAACTCCACGAAGGAATGAAGGCCAACGCCGAATGGATGAAGAGCAGCTGCCTCAAACTCAATTCCGACAAGACGGAAGTCCTCATCTTCGGCTTCACCCCCTCCGCATGGGATGGCTTCTGGTGGCCTGCCACTCTCAGAACTGCTCTGACTCCCACCGACCATGCGCGCAACCTAGGATTCATCCTGGACCCCTCACTGTCCATTACTCCCAGCAAGTCAATGTCATCTCCTCCTCCTGCTTCAACACCCTCTGCATGCTCCGAAAGATCTACTAATGGATACCCACCAAAACCAGAAGAACAATCACCCAAACCCTTTTAAGCAGCAAACTGGAATACGGTAATGCCCTTTACGCAGGAACCATGGCCAAACTCCAGAAGAGGCTGCAACGCACCCAGAACGCCTCTGCACGCCTCATCCTGGACATCCCTGCCACTGCCACATCACAGACCACCTGAAAAACCTGCACTGGCTCCCAGTCAACAAGAGAATCACCTTCAAACTCCTCACCCACGCTCACAAAGCACTACATAACACCAGACCAGAATACCTCAATAGATGATTCTCCTTCTACACCCCGACCCGGCATCTCCGCTCCGCCGACCTTGCCCTCGCAACCATCCCACGAGTCCTCAGAACTACAACCGGCGGTAGATCATTCTCGCACCTCGCCGCCAAAACGTGGAACACTCTTCTCACCCACTTGCGCCAGACCAAAGACCTCCTTACCTTCAGGAAACTTCTCAAGACTTGGCTGTTCGAGCAGTAGCAGCACCCCCCACCCCACCTTCTCCTCCCTCCCCTCCTCAGCGCCTTGAGGCCCTCACAGGTGAGTAGTGCGCTTTACAAATTCCCTGATTGATTGATTTTATCAAAGTATGTTACACATTGGCCAAGAAGCATGCCCCTGAGAACTTGCGGGCTCATTACACCAGAGACAAAGCTGCGACCACTGCAGCCAGGCAGCAACGTGGACACCCTTCCACATGTGTACTAAACACAGAGACAGTATCTGAGGGAGAGAGAAATGGAGCATAATCTGGAAGCAATTTTTCAGTCTGCAGAGTTCCATCGGATGACTCTTCTTTCAGCAGTTCTGAGGGACTCGATGATGACAGCCGTGCAGTGGGGCGACTTTAGCAAGTTAAACCAACCCAGAGAGCAGGCACAGACGGAGTGGTCTCTTGGCAGCCCCCCAATTTAGTTCATCCCCAAATTCCATTTTTCACTTGCAATACTGAATGCAAAGTTGATACGGCCAATTCTTTGCCAATTGACTGTGTCCACCTCTTTTTCGATGTTGACTTCCTTGAGCTAATTGTGCAGCAAACAAATTTGCTTGAAGAACAATCTAATTTCTGAGGGAGCACTGAGGCACTCTACTGTCTCATTCTATGGCACACCAGTGGACTCCCACTTCACTTATGGAGTTGAACATATTTTTGGACCTTATGTTCAAAATGGGATTAGTCCAGAAACCAACTTTACAGTCCTACTGGTCTACTCACACAGTTTGGGTAACCCCCATCTTTGCACCATACTTGAGCAGAAATCATTTTTTGCTATTGCAGCATATGTTGCATTTCAAAGACAATTCTGCTGCATTGCCCAGGGACCCTTCAGACCATGACAAAATTGTTTAAAATTCAGCCTGTCGTAGAAAATTTGTCTGCCAAGTTTCCAGAGATTTATATCCCTGGAAAGAATATAGCCATCAATGACATATTTTCATAAACTAGATATCAAGGGGAATCCAGGGTGGTGGTTCTTGCGTGGATCACACAAGGTTTTTCTTACCCAGAAGCCCTTGAAATCCTCAAACATAGGCTAAAAACAGACATTTTCATCATCTTTTGTGACTCAGAGTGCTCAAGTCTAGGGTAAGCTGCAAATTTTCTGCCACCATGAGTTCCTACATGTCTCCTGACAAAAATGGTACTTTACCTGAGTGGTCAGGCCGTCCACCTGCAAAAGGGCAGGGTCCTGGATGCAGTTTAGCAGCATCAACAAAAGGGGTAGCTGTGGTTTTTGGGCCAGGGCTTGGCTGCCACCCAGGGAAACCTACCAAACCCATGAATTTCTGACAAGTAGAAACCAAGTGGAGTACAGTGTGGCATACCTCTCGTATATCCCACAACGTTTTCTTACCCACAGTGCCCTACAAAACTCAACATTTTCTGAAAATCAAATATGTTCCATCCATTTCTGTGACGTATTCTTCAAGAATCATAAGGAATCCTCAAAATTCCTATTACCCAGCATTCCCCCACTTGTCCCAATAAAAATACTGCCCCACTTGTGTGTCTGGGCCTAGTGTCCATGATAGGAATGCATCAAACTAAGGTCAATGGGAGTCCTCACAAAGGAACACTCATTGACCTTGTTTTGATCTGTTTCTGTCAGGGTTACGTTTTTAGTGGAAAAATGTGATGTGTCCTTGTTGCATTTTGGGCAGTTTCCTGTTGTGGGCACTAGGCCTACCCACACAAGTGAGGTACCACTTTTATCAGGAGACTTGGGTGAGTGCTGGGTGGAAAGAAATGTGTGGCTCCTGCAGATTACAGAACTTTCATCCCAGAAATGTGGAAAAAATATGTTTTTAGTCAAAGTATGCAAGGGGTTCTGGGTAAAATAAACCATGTGAGAGCCACACAAACCACCCCACCATGGATACTCCCTTAGGTGTCTAGTTTTCAAAAATTTGCAGGTTTGCTAGGTTTCCCTAGGTGCCAGCTGAGCTAGAGTCCAAAATCCACAGCTTTCCACATTGGAAAATATGGGTCAGTTTTCAGTGGAAAAATGTGACGCGTCCATGTTGTGTATTGGCCCCTTTCCTGTCAAAGGCACTAGGCCTAACCACACAAGTGATGTACCATTTTTGTTTTCAGAAGACTTGTGGGAGCATAGGATAATGAAACATTTGTTATTACCAATTGGATTTTGCTGTATGTGTGCCTTCCAACTGTAAGGCAGTGTATAAGAAAGAAGATATTTTGAAAAATAGCCTCTAAATCATATGCTAGCTCAGGTACCCACAAATCCAGAAATGTACAAAGAACCACTGCTTCTAAACTCTATATCTTGTGCCCATTTCAGAAATACATGTTTCCTTGGTACACATTTTTCACTCTGCCTATTTCACTATATGAATTGCTCTGTTCTCTGTACTGAATGAAAACCATTGTACTGTAGAAGCTCAGTTGTTGTCGCTGTGTACCTTGTGTTCTTGGAGAATCTACAAACTCTATATATACCTGCAACCAAAAGGGTCTAGCAGACATAGGGCCTGATTCTAACTTTGGAGGACGGTGTTAAACCGTCCCAAAAGTGGCGGATATACCACCTACCGTATTACGAGATCCATAGGATATAATGGATCTCGTAATACGGTAGGTGGTATATCCGCCACTTTTGGGACGGTTTAACACCGTCCTCCAAAGTTAGAATCAGGCCCATAATGGTTGTAATGAAATGCCTCCTTGGCATGGTTACCCCATAACGTTTTGCCTTTGCTGAGGCTAAGTTCTGATTGAAAGTGTGCTGGGACCCAGCACCAGTGTTCTTTCCCTAAACTGTACCTTTGCTTCCACAATTGGCACAGCCCTGGCACTCAGATAAGTCCCTTGTAACTGGTACCCCTGGTACCAAGGGCCCTGATGCCAGGGAAGGTCTCCAAGGGCTGCAGCATGTATTATGCCACCCTGGGGATCCCCCATTCAGCACATGCACACTGCCTCACAGCTTGTGTGTGCTGGTGGGGAGAAAAAGACTAAGTCGACATGGCACTCCCCTCAGAGTGCCATGCCAACCTCACACTGCTGTGGCATAGGTAAGTCACCCCTCTAGTAGGCCTTACAGCCCTAAGGCAGGGTGCACTATACCACAGATGAGGGCATATGTGCATGAGCACTATGCCCCTACAGTGTCTAAGCAAAACCTTAGACATTGTAAGTGCAGGGTAGCCATAAGAGTATATGGTCTGGGAGTTTGTCAACCACGAACTCCACAGTTCCATAATGGCTACACTGAAATCTGGGAAGTTTGGTATCAAACGTCTCAGCACAATAAATGCACACTGATGCCAGTGTGCAATTTATTGTAACATACACCCAGAGGGCATCTTAGAGATGCCCCCTGAATACCAATCCGACTTCTAGTGTAGGCTGACCAGTTTCTGCCAGCCTGCCACACACCAGACAAGTTGCTGGCCACATGGGGAGAGTACCTTTGTCACTCTATGGCCAGGAACAAAGCCTGTACTGGGTGGAGGTGCTTCTCACCGCCCCCTGCAGGAACTGTAACACCTGGTGGTGAGCCTCAAAGGCTCACCCCTTTTGTTACAGCGCCCCAGGGCATCCCAACTAGTGGAGATGCCCACCCCTCCGGCCACTGACCCCACTTTTGGCAGCAAGGCTGGAGGAGATAATCAGAAAAACATGGAGGAGTCACCCACCAGTCAGGACAGCCCCTAAGGTGTCCTGAGCTGAGGTGACCCCTGCCTTTAGAAATCCTCCATCTTGAGATTGGAGGATTCCCCCAATAGGATTAGGGATGTGCCCCCCTCCCCACAGGGAGGAGACACAAAGAGGGTGTAGCCAACCTCAAGGACAGTAGCCATTGACTACTGCCCTCCCAGACCTAAACACACCCCTAAATCTAGTATTTAGGGGCACTCAAGAACCCAGGAAATCAGATTCCTGCAACCTGAGGAAACAAAAAGGACTGCTGACCTACAAGCCTGAAGAGAAGACGGAAGACAACAACTGCTTTGGCCCCAGCCCTACCGGCCTGTCTCCTGACTCGAAAACCTGCAACCAGCGACGCATCCGACAAGGACCAGCGACCTCTGAAGCCTCAGAGGACCACCCTGGACTAAAGGACCAAGAAACTCCTGTGAGCAGCGGCCCTGCTCAACAACAGCAACTTCTTTGCAACAAAGAAGCAACTTTTAAAGACTTCACGTTTCCCGCCAGAAGCGTGAGACTTCCCACTCTGCACCCGACGCCCCCGGCTCGAGATCCAGAGAACAAACACCACAGGGGGGACTCCCCGGCGACTACGACTCCGTGAGTAGCCCAAGACGACCCCTATGAGCACCCACAGCGACGCCTGCAGAGAGAATCCAGAGGCTCCCCCTGACCACGACTGCCTGTAAAAAGGGTCCCGACGCTTGGAACAAGCACTGCACCCGCAGCCCCCAGGACCTGAAGGAACCGAACCTCAGTGCAGGAGTGACCCCCAGGCAACCCTCTGCCTAGCCCAGGTGGTGGCTGTCTAGAGAAGCCCCCCTGTGCCTGCCTGTACCGCTAGAGTGACCCCTGGGTCCCTCCACTGTTTCCTATCTGAAACCCGATGCCTGCTTTGCACACTGCACCCGGCCCCCCTGTGCCGCTGAGGGTGTGTTTTGTGTGCCTACTTGTGTCCCCCGCAGTGCTCTACAAAACTCCCCTGGTCTGCCCCCTGAGGACACGGGTACTTACCTGCTGGCAGACTGGAACCGGAGCACCCCTGTTATCCATAGGCGCCTATGTGTTTTGGGCACCTCTTTGACCTCTGCACTTGACCGGCCCTGAGCTGCTGGTGTGGTAACTGTGGGGTTGCCTTGAACCCCCAACGGTGGGCTGCCTATGCCCAGGAACTGAGACTTGTAAGTGTCTTACTTACCTCACAAACTAACCTTTACTTACCTCCCCCAGGAACTGTTGATTTTTGCACTGTGTCCACTTTTAAAAAGGCTTATTGCCATTTTAACAAAGACTGTACATGAGATTGCTTTTATTCAAAGTTCCTAACTTACTTATGTGTAGTACCTTGCATTTTATGTGTTTACTTCAAATCTTGAACCTGTGGTTCTTAAAATAAACTAAGAAAATATATTTTTATATATAAAAAAATATTGGCCTGGAGTAAGTCTTTGAGTGTGTGTTCCGCATTTATTGCCTGTGTGTGTACAACAAATGCTTAACTCTACCCTCTGATAAGCCTACTGCTCGACCACACTACCACAAAATAGAGCATTAGAATGATCAAATTTTGCCACTATCTTACCTCTAAGGGGAACCCTTGGACTTTGTGCACACTATTTCTTACTTTGAAATAGTATATACAGAGCCAAATTTCTACAATGGTATATTGATTTTGTAAATCAGCCATTTAGAGAAAAAGTTACGAATGAAAATGTTTGTGAAAATGTCACAAATGGCTGTTTTTTTCCTATTCATTTTCAATATTTCTGGTCTGGCACCTAAAGGATTAGTATGTATGTGTATTTGTTCTGGTTGCAATGTAATATTTTTATTTTCCTGTCTGTGACTTAGTTGGTTTTATGTTGTGTTTATTTCTAATATGTTGTTAAGCGGTTGTTGCAGATTTTTAATTAAGTATAAAAACATATTTGTATTTATCAGTCTTCTTTTCTATGCTAGTATGTTTTTGACTGATTTCAGAACATAACTTGTTTAATATTTATTTTAAATGGTTACATTATGGTAGTGTTTTCTTTTGTTAAGGAATGCTGGGTTGTGTGTAGGTAGGTGTTTTATAATACGGAATTTTCAAATACGTCTAAGTAGTCTACTCCTTTGTTGTTCATAAAGTAAAGACTCTACCTTTACATTGTAGTATTGGTTTTGCTGGTTTGTTTATTTATTTTAGGTTTAAGTTGGCTTATTGGTTTCTTTATCCTTAGTTGTTGATAGCTTTGTTCTTTTTGGGCGGCTTCTATGAATTTGTAGAGTGTGAATTGGGTTCTTCCTAGTGTGGCGTGGTAGTCATTGTGCCATCCTGCGTTGTTGGTTTTGGCTTGTTTAGCCAGGGTGCTGTCATAGACATTCCTCCATGGTATTTTGAATTTGGGCTGAAGTCTATGTCCTAAAGCTAATAAGAACCTTGTATGTCTGTGTGTGAGTATATTTTAAGTGGTGCTTTTATCATTTGCCTGTTTAAAGTCTATTATAATTGTTTGTTTTTATTTTTATGTTGTTTAGTACTTCTTAGTAAGTGCTGCTTCCTTAGGTAATAATGCATATATGAGCGTTATGAGTTATTATAGTGTTTTGATTTTCATCATGTCTGGTGTGTGTGTGTATATATCTATATATTTGATAGAGACTTCTAGGAGCAGATTCCTTACCTTAGAATTTCCGGGCATCAGCTTTGAATCCGGAATTTTTTGCTGTGCAGTACCCTGCATGCGCCGTCAGGTGGCGTCATTCGGATCCGTGTGCGTCGTTCTGCTCTGCGTGGCATCATCAGCGTAGTTGGAGCCGTCTGTGACTTCACGGTCCCCTATAAAGGCACCACCCAGAGCGTGTACATCAATTCTTTTCCCTCTGCTCCAGTTAAGCGCAGTCCCGGGATCGAGCTACCCTCTGCCTTTTTTAGCAGGCCTTTTTTCAACCTTTTTGTTGAGTTTTTTCGAAGTCGTTGCAAGATGGGCTTGAGGAAGACGGGGTTCAAGCTGTGTGGTGCATGCCATTGCGCCATGTCGGTGACGGACCTCCACCAGGTATGTCTCTGGTGCCTCAGCAGAGACCACGACTGAAAGCTGTGTTCCGACTGCCGGGCTATTGCCCCGAAAGCTTTGAGAGAGCGGTCTCTTAAGCTCATGGCGGTCCTCTTCTTTGCACTTGAGGTCCTCGGGAAGAGGCACAAGAAGAAGAAGTCGAAGAGGGCTTTGACTTTGACACACTCGCCGGCCGATAAGGTGACTCGGGAACGTCGACATTCCATACACGGTTCCGCAGAGCCGATGCCAGGGCCGACTTTGCGTATTCCCTCTGTTGTGTAGCCATGTTAGGTATAGTTTTAGACATGTTATTTTAGCAAACCAGGCCTGCCGGTGTGCACCTTAACCTAGATATGTTTTATTCCAGCTCTGTTATATTATTGTAACAATAGCCACATTTACGGTCTTGTTTTATGTTCTCTATCTAGCTGTTCTTAGCCTAGGTCAGCACTGCATTCTTAAACAAGACAGTTCTTTCACTCTGTGCTTTCTCAAGGCTGCAGTGAGATAGTTTGCTATCAAAAGTGGTACGCTTTGCTTCCAATGTTCACAGAAACATACACACTCTTACATGGGGATGTTCTTGGAACATCAGCTGTTCTATTATAAAAACACTTCTTTGACCCCTGTACGTTAGAGGGATATTCCAGCCAGATGACTACGACTGTATGCTGATTGCTGAGTGCTTCGCTGCAGCTGCTTATGTAGACTACAGGCCTCTTGCTCAGGTTTGAGGGATGATGTCTTCCCAGGGGAACCTGAAGGGCAGAATTAGAGTTTAACATGCTGTGCTCTAACATAGCCTAAGTAGAAACATCTATCAGCATCATGTTTCTGTGAACATTGGAAGCAAAGCGTACCACTTTTGATAGCAAACTATCTCACTGCAGCCTTGAGAAAGCACAGAGTGAAAGAACTGTCTTGTTTAAGAATGCAGTCCTGACCTAGGCTAAGAACAGCTAGATCGATGCATCACGTCTCATCCATCCTGACCTAAGTAGAAAATATTCTTAATGATCTTTGTACAATATGGTAGCATTATTTTTATGATTCACTCTCCTTGTCACAATTTTAATCTTGTTGTGCTTCATCGTCCTAGTTATTGCAATACATACTTTATTATCTAAGATGCGGTTACCTCAATAAAACCTTATTGAACTATCGTCTGCCTCCGATTGTCCTTGCATATTTGAGACTAATGTAACTAAGAGAAACGGATGAGATCTGAGTGACCACGATTTCTCTGAGGAGTCATTTGTGTCATGGGTCTGGTTGCCCGATCATCCCTGCTCTTGGGTGGAGATGAGGCACTGCTTGGTTAGCCGGAAGAAAACCCGGATTAGACCGACAGGTGTCACCTGGTGTGGGTTCACACCCTGCAGTACAAGTGATTCTGCCACCCAAATCCAGTAGTCTCATTAGGTTACTGAGAACCTACGCAACACCCCCATCCCTGAGCAGGAGCGACCCCTGTTCAATTAAAACATTTTTACGAAGCCAAGCGCCTCGTATTTCAGTGGGCTGCCCCTGATGGTGAGCCTTCGGACCCCGCGGGGTCAACAGGGGCCCCATCGGATTCCACACCGGCAGCAGTGCCGTTGGGGACTCCTGGATCTGATATTGTATCCAGATCAACGGCAGTTGCACACAGTCGACCTCCTCCGGTGTCGGTCCTGATGTCGACGCTGCCCCCACCTCCGGGGCCCACCAGTAGTGTAAGCCCCATCTTCATTCCGGATGATCTGGTCTGATGTGGTTCTACACCGATTCCGACTTCGACAGCGCTGACAGGGCCCAGATCAGTGCCTGAGGCTTATTTCAAACAGCCAGGCACAGGTGAGGAATGGGAGGGGTCTGAGGGCCCTTTAGAATATGGATTGGAGCATGTGGACTGGTATGAGGATCTAGGGGAAGCCGATGGACTGGATACTTCTCCAAATACTGGCATGCTCTCACATCCTTTCTGTGGCCACGGAGGAGGAAGCTTCATATGCCATGGTGGTGCGTAGAGCGCAGTGGAACTAGAGTTGCCTATGGTGCTGGTCAGGACTTATACCCTGACAGTGATGCCTTAGCAGGGGGGGGGGTCCACATCGGAACCAATGTTACCCTTCAATGAAGCCCTCACTAATGTTCTACTGGGGACGTAGTCCAAACACAGCACCGGGGCTCCTGTAAATAGGACAATCTGCAGCCACCATCAACCAGCTCCTACTGACCTCAGTTTCCTCACCCAACCCCCACCCCGGAGAGCTTGGTGGTCCAGGGCTCGACTTCACTTGGTGCCTTCCCTTCCCCGTATAGGGAATCCAAGAGGCTGGAACAGCTTGGTAAGAAAATGTTTTATTCCTTCATCCTGGTACAGGTGCTGCCCCAGGTCCCGGAGGCCTTACTGGACACTCTCACTCAAGCCATCAAAGATGGGAAAGATGCAGCCAAGTTTACGATTCGGTGTGGTTTGGACACCACCAACTTGCTGGGCAGGGCAATTTCATTGACAGTGGCCCTTCGATGCCACGCCTGGCTTCGTACTTCTGGCTTTTCAGGGGATGTCTAGAAAAACCTTATGGGCATGCCCTTCGATGGCTCACGCCTTTTTGGAGAAAAGGCAGACTCTGTGCTTGAGCGGTTCAAAGACTCTCGGGCTACGGCCAGATCTTTGGGCCTCTCTGCTCCAGCCAGTCAGCAGTCTGCCTTTCACCCCTTTCGAGACTTTGGAATGGGTGGAGTACCACGCCACCCTCAAATAAGCCACTGTCCTCCATTATCTCAGCATCCAGGGCGAGGACGAGGTCGTGTTTATCCCAAGTCCTTCTAGTGTGGTTCTGCAAGACCACACACGTCCAGTTGGAGGGAGGATTCAATTTCATCTCCCTCGCTGGTGGTTCATAACATCAGACAAATGGGTCTTGCAGATCATACAGAAGGGCTGTTCCCTCCCCTTCCAGTCTTGCTCTCCCTCTGTGCCTCCATTAAAAGAATAGTTGATGGAGGATCACTTAATTTTGCTCCAGGAGGAAGTTATGTCTCTCTTGGCCAAGGGAGCTATAGAAGGGGTCCTGATGTCAGAAGTAGGCAGTGGTTGTTATTCCCACTACTTTCTGATTCCCAAAAAGAACAAGGATCTTCGCACCATTCTGGATTTGCGGGACGTCAATCTCTTCCTCAAAAAGGAGAAATTCAAGATGCTCACTCTTGCTCAGGTGTTGTCTGCTCTACATCAAGGAGACTGGATGGTAGTGTTGGACTTGCAGGATGCGTATTTTCACATCCCTATCCTGCCTGCCCACAGGCGCTACTTGTAGTTCACTGTGGGCCACAAGCCCTTTCAGTTTACCATGCTCCCCTTCAGTCTCACCAGTGCCTCTTGGGTGTTCACTAAAGTGATGGTGGTGGTAGCAGCTCATCTGCGCAGGTTAGGGATTCCAGTATTCCCCTACCTCGATGACTCCTACACCCCAGCCTCTTGTCACCCACCTTCAGACTATGGCGGACCTCCTGCATTAGCTGGGGTTTACTATTAACCTGCCGAAGTCACACCTGACTCCCTCTTAGAAGCTCTCTTTCATTGCAGCTGTTCTGGACACAGTACTGTTTCGAACTTATCCTCCTAAGTAGCGAGTCCATAATATTCAGGTTATGATACTGATATTTTTGCCTCTATCCTGGATTTTTGGTGAGCCAGTCTCTGATACTGTTGAGCCTCATGGCCTCCTGCATCCTGTTATTCAAGCATGCCAGATGGCATATAAGGGCTCTCCAGAGGGACCTCAAGTTCCGGTGGGCGCAGCATCAGGGGAATCTTACTGACATGGTTCAGATCTCGGAGGGAACTGCAAAAGACCTGCAGTGGTGGTTAGTGAACTGCAATTGGGTCAGAGGCAGACTCCTCTCCCTTCCCCAGCCAGATCTCACAGTAGTGACAGATGTGTCACTTCTGGGATGGGACGGCCATCTGGAAAAGGTGGTGATCAGAGATGGCTGGCCTCCAGCGGAATCCGGACTCCATATCAACTTACTGGAGCTCCTGGCGATCCGACTGGCATTGAAAGCATTTCTTCCTGTTGTAAAAGGGAAGTTCATTGACAGCGTCACCGCAATGTGGTACTGCAACAAGCTGTGCGGTGTGGGGTCGTGGACCCTTTGTCAAGAGGCTCTGCGTCTCTGGACATGGCTGGAACAGCAGGGCATAACCCTGGTGGTTCAACACCTGGCAGGTTTTCTTAATGTCAGGGTGGACAAACTCAGCCATCGGTGCCTATCGGATCACGAATGCTATCTCCACCCGAAGGTGGCGCAATGACTCTTTCAGCAGTGGGGGGTGCCTTGGGTAGATCTGCTTGCCTCCTCAGAGAACGGGTAATGTCAGCAGTATTGCACGTTGGAGTTTCCAAGGCAGCAATTGATCAGCAACGCTTTTCATCATGAGTGGAGTTCAGGCCTCCTGCATGCCTTTCCACCCATACCACTTATGCCCAGAGTTCTCAAGAAGATCAAGATCGACTGGGCCCAGGTAATTCTACTGGCTCCGGATTGGGCACGGAGAGTCTGGCATCCCAAGCTTTTGAAAATGAGCATCGATCCTCCGATCAGGCTGCTACTTCAGGAGGATCTTCTGTTGCAGCAGTTTTGGAGGGCTCTCCTCCCGACCCTGTCAGCTCTGTGCTTTCATGCATTGAGATTGAGCGGCGGCAGTTGATGGCTTTTAACCTTCCTCCTGAAGTCTGTAGAGTTATTTTAGCAGTCAGGCGTCCCTCCACTAAAAACTGTATATGCCTGCAGTTGTAAACGCTTTGTATATTATTGTACAGAAAGGTCTATTGATCCCCTTCCTGCTTCTCTTTCTGATATATTTCTCTTTATACTAGCCCCGCCTTGGGTACTAGGGCTATCTTTCTGCCTTATCGGCATTCTTTGGGATGCCTGATCAGCCTTCACTTTTCAAATCTCCACATAGATTCCTCAAAGGGCTTGTACATATGTTTCCCCCTACGCCCTTTGTTATGCCCCAATGGGACTTGAATCTGGTCTTCTCATTTCTTATATGTGCTCCCTTTGAGCCCTTACACAACTGTCCCCTCCGGCTGCTCACCATCAGGGCAACCTTCTTAGTGGCAATAACATCTGCCAGGAGGGGGAGTGAGATGCAGGCTCTTTCATCCAAGCCACTGTATGTCACCATGTTTTCAGACAAGGTGGTTCTCAGAATTCATGCCCCTTTCCTGCCCATTTCATCTGGGTCAGAACATCACCCTGCCCACCTTCTTTGCTCCACTGCATCCCTCTAAGGAGGAAGAGTGACTCCACCGACTTGACCCAAAAAGGGTGTTATTGTTCTATCTTGACCGCACAAAAGAGTTCCGGGTGGATGACTAACTCTTTGTGGGGTACGTGGGAGCAAAAAGGATCAGGCAGTGCAGAAACAAACCATTTTGCACTGCTTCGTTCTCTGCATCAAGATCTGCTATGCATTGGCCAGGAAGAAGCCTGATGAGGGCTTGAAGGATCATTCTACCAGGGGCAAAGCTGCTACCACTGCGCTAGCTCAGGGCTTTCCAGTCCTGGATATCTGTCAGGCAGCAACGTGGGCATCCTTGCACATGTTTTTGCAACCTGTTACTACCTGGACAGTCGGAGACAGAGAGGCGAGCACTTTGCCCGTTCGGTCCTACAGGACTTTTTTTTTTTTGGGATAAACATTTTTATTGAGTTTATATAACAACGACATAAAGCCCAACAGGTCGTAGCGGAGACGCGCAAACCCAGCACTACATCAGTCAAAAGCATAGAATAGAGCAATGACCCATGGTCAGGAAACGAGTTTGAGGATTCAAGACAATGCACATTAGAAACATATATTACCCCATATCGGCCGCCCCTTCCCCCCAGGTCTCCATCCATTTCCCTCACACCTTATCATGCTTATTGGGACAGCCCCTTGCCTCGTACACAAGATTTTCTTGTTGAGCGCACCAGTCAACTCCCCTGCGCCTCTTCGCTACTGCTGGAGCTGTCTCCGATTTCCAGTTCGCTGCGAAATCCCTCTTGGCCACTAAACAGGCCGTTCTAACAAATGCCCGATCTGCTCTTTTGGAACCCACCCCCTCAAGGACCCCTAAGAGGATTTGCACCAGGACAGATTCCATCTCCACCCGCAAGACCCTGGTGATCTCCGTCACCACTGCCCGCCAGTAGGATACAATATGTGGGCAGGTCCACACCATATGGAAGAAATCTGCATCTGGGCCTGCGCATCGCGGACAGTCAGCTTGGGATCGGAGGCCCATTCTATGGAGCCTCTCAGGAGAAAGATAGGCCGCATGGAGATAATAAGTCTGCACAACCCGGAGTCGGGAAGTCATGGGAACCCACCCACTGCTCCCATTGCCCACGAAGCTCGTCAAGGGTCTGTGCTGTGTGTGTTATCAATGTACGATATATGCGCGATACTCCCCCTTTACCCAAGTGCCCCATCAGCGTCTTGGCCTCAGCGGGGCTGAACTCAGGGAGGACTGTCGCCGTCTGAACATGCACATGCAGCGCGTGACGGAGTTGCAGGTATTTGTTGAATTGGGAGCGAGTGAGGGAGAACTGCTGTTGAAGCTCCTTGAAGGACCGCATGTGTGATCCTGCCCAGACATCTCCAAGCAGTGATATGCCAATAAGGTCCCACTTATGAAACCCCTCAAGTGCTGAGATATCTTTTAGCCATGCTCCCTGCCACAGCGGGGTGTGTTGCTTGAGACGGCACTACCACCCCATCTCTCTCTGTGCTGCCCTCCACCCCATCAGTACCACCCTCGTCACTTCTGGGAGTTTGCGTGGCAAGGGATCGCCATATAGCATCCCCATCAAACTAGGGAAGCCAAGTGCCAGGAGTTCTAGTTGATAGGCGGGGTCCGACCAGCCTCCCCCCAGCCAGTCATTAATCACCAGCAGCTGCATTGCAAGGTAATAAAGATAGAGGTTGGACATCCGCAAGCCACCCTCATACACATCTCCCTGACAAAAGCAAAACGCCAAGCGAGGGCGGGAATTGCACCATATGAACCGTCGCACTACGGTCTCCATTTCTCTGAACCATCTCCTAGGGATGGGGTAGTTCTTGAGTAGATAGAGGTATCAAGGGAGTACCATCATTTTGTAGAGAGCTATCCGGCCCAAGACATTGAGGGGCAGAGAACGCCATCTCTGTAGGTCCTCCTTGACTCTCCGGGCTAGTGGTTCAACATTAAGAGACCACGCCAATTCGGGCAACAACGCTATTTGCATTCCCATGTATCAGAAGCTGTTGCGCTGGATAGGAATGGTACTCTGACAGTCATAGCAGTCCCTGGCTGGGTAAAGTGGAATCAAGAGAGACTTACTGGGGTTAAGCATCAAGCCAGAAGCCTCGGAAAACAGGTCCAGCAGTTGCATCACTCTAGGACCGCTACTACCTGGGTTGGCTAGGAACAAAAGCATATCATCCGCATATAATGCAATGCGGTCTTCTCTCCCAGTAGGCCATGACCAGCCCTCAACCAAGGGGTCCTCCCTGATAAGTTTCGCCAGCAGCTCTATCGCCAGGGCGAACAGGAGCAGGGATAGGGGACACCCCTGACGTGTACCCGGCGGATAGGGAACTGGTCGGACACCACCCAGTTCACCTGCACCGGGGCCATTGGATTGGAGTATAGGAGTCCTACTAGGGCTCGAAATCGTGGCCCGAGCAAGATTTTCAACAGCACTCGCTAAAGGTAGGACCAGTCCACTGTATCAAAGGTCTTCTCGAAGTCTAGAAGGAGAAGTGCCAGTGGAGAGGTCAGCAGGTTCCGGTTTGCCAGGGCCACATGTAGTCGTCGAATACAATGTTTGGTGCTCCTGGCCGGCATAAAGCCACATTGGTCCGGATGGATCAATGAGGGCAACACCCTTTTCAATCTAGTAGCGAGGACTGTGGATAGTATATTAAGTTCAATGTTAAGCACCGAGGTGGGGCGGTAAGCCACACAGCATCGCGAGAGGGCGCTAGTCTTCGGGATCACCACTATGGTGGCCAGGTCCAGACCGGCGGGAGGGGATTCCCCTTTCTTTCGGCCTCTTCGAACATGGTGAGCAGGTGGGGGGGAAAGGATATTGCAAAACTTTGTGTAAAGCTCCGCCGGGAAGCCGTCAGGGCCCAGCATCTTCCCCACAGCTAGCTCCGATATGGCTTTTTCAACCTCGTGAAGGCCTAGAGGTTCGTCAAGATCCTGTTTGTCCATCACCGAAATCACCGGAAGGGACACCTCCTACAACAAAAGGGGGCCTCTCTCTCGACCTGGGGCCTGGGCCGTTCTTCATAGGGCTTCCTGTAATAGCTGGCAAAACTGTACTATTTCGTATGACGTCCAGGAGATGGCGCTGGCGTCTTCGACGACCTCTGGCACAACTCTGTTCGCCATTGGTCCAGGGGCGAGCCAGTGGAGGAGCTTGGCATTCTTGTCCCCCCACCCATATATGCGGGCTACGGACGCTCGCCACATGTGCTTCG
The DNA here is from genome assembly GCF_031143425.1 of Pleurodeles waltl. Lineage (NCBI taxonomy): Eukaryota > Metazoa > Chordata > Amphibia > Caudata > Salamandridae > Pleurodeles > Pleurodeles waltl. The sequence goes on from NC_090451.1 coordinate 227,837,890, forward strand.
CTGCCTCAAGAGTAGTGTGCTGAATCTCCTCCCTAACTAGGCCTAACTGTCGCGCTACCAATGAAGGGGTGGAATCGGTAAGCTGGCCCTCTAGACGCACAGCTCTAGCCCCGAGGGCTGACACATTTTGAAGACGTGTACGCTCCCGCACCCGAAGGAGATGCTTAGCCTGTCCCTTAAATTTGCCTTACAGACAGCCCAGATCGTACCGGGGGGATGATACAGACCCGAGATTAAAGGTAAAGTAGAGCCTGGGAGTAATCACTGTCTTGCAGGTACCAGGCATTGAGCCGCCACATCGGGCATCTGGCCGCATCGACGTCGTCTAAACGAAGAAGTAGTGGCGCATGATCTGAGACCCCCTGAAGGAGTATCTCCATTCCCGTAACTCAGGGAATATCAAGGACCGGCACAAAAAAGAGATCTATCCTGGCGTGGGTCTGATGTGCCGCTGACGTATGGGTGTATTGCCGCCGATGAGGATGCCAAGTCCGCCAAGCATCACAGAGACCAAGGCTTTCTACCCATATACGCAGCCCAGTCGCCCCAAAGACTCGGCCTGAGTTAAAATCCCCCCACCCATATGGTGAGACCCGGGCGAGTCCCACCACCACGTCTCTAAGCAGCGTGAGGAGCCTCCCTTGTGTGCCCGAGGGGGCATAAATACTGAGTATATTGATTGGGTGCCCCCGAGAAGTCCAGTGACTACCACGTATCGGCCCTGTGGATCAGACCGGGTGACTGTCACCACCATGGACAGGAAGCGGTGCAGCAAAACAGCCATGCCTCTCGAGCCCCTAGAGAATCGTGCGTGGTAAACTCTGTCGTAGCCCCCACTCATGAGCATAGGACACTTAGTACCCAGCAGGTGCGTCTCCTGGAGCAAGACTACAGGTGGGTCAAAACGACTAATAAAGGAGAACACTGCTGATCGCTTAATTTTATCGAGGAGCCTGTTTAAGTTCCAGGAGAGGACCCGGTTAGTATGCTCTGGCTTGTGCAAGGCGATAGTAGTATTGTGAGAGGTGTGCCTGTCCGGGTGCTTCCCCACAACCAACTTAGCAAGGGCATAAAAATGCAACACAAACCCCATAGTGAACAACTGTAGTTAACTGTACCCACACGACCCCCCAACTGCACCCCACCCCATACTTCCAACCTAGAAGCATCTGTCGCCCTAAACTGTGCCAACAATGTGTCAACTGCAAGCTTGGAGTGGTGGACCCCTCCTTTAAGTCGGAGTTCCGCAATCTGCTCCCTGCCGCTCTGCGCCCTATGCCGGGGAACATATCCCCATCCCGGCCTCCCCGCAACACAATGCGTCCGTGGGTCAGGTTCAGGGGAGCAGGGGGGATTGGCTAAGGCGCTCCCCCTCCGGAGCCTCGGCCGGGCCTCCTCAGCTGGTGTCTCCTGACATATTTCCATCCCCAGAGGGGCTTGAACTCAGTCGTCTCTCTGCCTCGGGAACACCGCCCAGGCCACTCCGTCTTCTCCGGCGGAAACGGGTACGCCTACGCCCTCCCTGTGTACCCAAGGGGGAGGCCGCCGGAGTCCGACACCGGACGGCCATCTCCCGGACGGGGGGGCCCTTGCTGCATCACTCGATGTTCTTCCGTAAGCCAGTCCCATGCGGTCTCCGGCGAGTCAAAAAAGAAAGCTTTCCTGTCCATGACGACCTCAAGGCATGCCGGGAAGAGGAGCATATAAGTCAATTGCAGTGCTCTAAGTTTCTGTGTAAGTCCTTCATAGGAACGGCGTCTGGCTTGCACCTCGCAAGTGTAATCTGGAAAAATAAGGATCTTGTGATTGTCCCAGCGGAGGTCCGGTTGTGCTCTGGCCTCCCTAAGGATTACGTCTCGATCCTTGAAGTTAAGGAATCTTGCAATTATCGACCGCCGAGGTCCACCAGGCGGGGGCAGGGGCATCAGGGCCCTGTGAGCTTGTTCGACCGCAAACCAAGGGGAGATTCTCTGAGCAGAGACCCATGATTTGATCCAGTTCTCCAGGAAATCTATTGTGCCATTCTCCTCCGCGCCTTCCGGGAATCCCACAAAGCGCAGGTTGTTATGCCCAGAGTGTTTTTCCGCGTATTCTGCCCTATGGTGGAGCTCCCCTGTGCGGGTCTGCAGCTGGGCGACCTTGGCCTTGAGGTCTGTGATTTCATCTTCTGCCTGGGAGACTCATCCTTCCACATCTGTAATGCGTCCCACTGCCGCTCGCAGATCCTGTGGCAGCAGGCCCACATCTTCTCGTACCTCACCAACCTTGGTCTCAACTGCCAGCTGCGAAGACTGGATGGCTTGTAGGATCGTGTTGATCACCTCCGCCGCGGTGGTCTCTGGCACCGGGTCGCCCACCGCACGTGAGGCAGACTGCCTGGCGAACTGGTCAATGCGTTGCTGCGACGCGGGTGGCTGCTTACTTGTTCTGTCTTTCCCCATATCCACCACTTATCTGTGTCTTGATGCGAGGTCGGGTCACCCCTGGGCCGTCTGCCCACCTTCTGGGGCGCTTAGTCTTGTTGCCCCCACTTCGGTGCACCACTTCGTCACCACAACTCACCACAGAGGCCCGCCTTTACCCCAGTAGGGGCTTCTTGCTCCTTGTCACACCACCAGCCGATCTGCGTTTCCCGTGCCGGGGGGCAGTCGCTCACTCCTTGACTGCCCGCAATCCCCCACTCCTCCTCCAGGGGTAGGCCAGTCAGTTCCAGGCCATGCCACCCTCGAGGGCCCACGTACATCAGTTTTAGGCCTCAGGAGGCACCCCCGGGCCGTCCCAGTTGTAGCGGGGTCCCAGTATCCTCGGGGGCAGCCACCAACCTCTGTGCCTCACACGGCCTCTCAGCACCTCTCTCCCGGTGCTCCGCAGGCCCGTCACCTCTCCCGCCGGGGTCGGCGCTCTCCCACGTGCCGCCAACCAACCACCGGCACCTGGACTCCTCACTGCCTCTCCTCCAGCCGGCAGGGAGGTCCACTTCACGCGTCTCAGTGCGCGGGCCTGCAAGGGCATTTGGGCCCGTCAGCACCACGCGCCGTAGGCCTTCCTCCTCTCCGCGCGCCCCCAGGCAGCAGCATAGGCTCAAGCCACGGGGGCGGGGCAATCCTCTCCATCTCCACCGCAGAACGCAGCCCGGTTTGTTTATGGGGCCAGCAACGCCCCTTTCACCGCTGGACGGCGCTGCACTTGCTGCGCGTCCCCCCCAACGGTTTCCGCGGCTCCACAGGGACCCGGCCTCCTCCGGCCGGCCCAGAAGAACGCCGCCAGTGCCGGCCTCACCTGGCCGATCCCCAACTCTGGCTCCGCATGCCCCAGTCAAGGGCACACGTCCCCACACCGCTGCAGTGAGCTTTCGCGTGTGTGGGGCACAGGTAGGAAAAGTCAGTGGGGAGCAGAAATGGCGGGCTAATGCCAGTTGGATGACGGAGGGGTTCGGAGCACTCTTAGAGTGCGACCGCCAGCTTGACGCCGATGGCCACTCCAAACAGTCCTACAGGACTTTTTAGTGTAAGTAGAGGTATCTGAAGAGGAGGTTATGGCTTGGGTATCTATTCTAAGGTAAGGAATCTGCAGCTAGAAGTCTCTATCAGATGAACAAGTTACTTACCTTCGGTAACACATTATCTGGTAAAGACTCTAACTGCAGATTTCTTACATCCACCTATGCCTCCCTGCTCTGTGGATATGTCTACTAGGGTTGGGGGTTTATCCCTTTTAGGGCCCTTGTTTTGCACAGACGAACTGTTGGTTCTATCCATGACTCTGCGGTCCTGGCGTGGAAGTTCATGGGTAAAAGAACTGACGTACGCACGCTGGTGTGGTGCCTTTATAGGGGACTGTGAGGTCACAGATGGCTCCAATGCCGCTGATGATGTCATGCGGAGCTGAATGACGCATGCGGATCCAAACGACACCACCCGACAACGCGCACAGGATACTGCTCAGCAAAAAATTCCAGATTCGAAGCTGACACCAGGAAATTCTAAGGTAAAGAATCTGCAGCATGATAGAGTCTCTACCAGATAATGTGTTACCGAAGGTAAAACTTGTTCATCTTTATATATATATACATTTTTAATGTTCCGTCCATAAACACATTGGCTTAGTCTTAATAATTTATTTGCAGGAGCAAATGTAATTATTATTTTTCATTATTAAGGTTCTTGTGAAGGAGTAAGGATTCATCATTATGTGTAGTGATGATGTGTTCAGGATTTTTTTAATTTTAGGGCCTTATTATGAGCTTGGCGTCCTCCTAATCCCCCTGCCCGAAGCGTATTACAGTGTTCCTGCCAGGCTGACTGGAGAAAACATTGTAGTATTTGGTTCCTGCTGGGCAACAGTGCTACGATATTGGTCTTGGCTCCCTTAAGGATGCCAAGGATAATACGGTAGCACACAGCAAAGCAGACAGTGCGCATTCCAACAGTGCTGGATAGGGAGGTCCCTGCACTGCCCATGCCATGGGCAGCAAATGTAGGTTTCGAGGGTGTGTCAATTCCCAAGATTCATAGGGTAATAACTTGAGAGATGGGCTCCAGAGGTCACTTTAGAATACTCATTAGGACAACGGTGTCAAGATGAATTTTCATTCTCTAGACCGACTCTGCGACCCGAGACCACTCTTCTGGTGGGGCCTCATGCAAAATACTGGTGATTTGACAGTGAGTGTGTTACATTCTATAAGGTGGGACAAATTTCTAAAGTCGTAGCATCTTTAGATATCTAGGGCATGTCAGTTCTCTGAATTCATGGGATAGTATCTTAATAAATAGGCTCCAGAGGTCACTATATGATTCTCCGTGAGACGCTAATGTCAGGGAGAGTTTCTCCATTCCCAAGATATACCAAACTTTATGAAGCCATTCTCAATAAGTGGGAAGCGTAGTGGTACCCCAGTGTGCGAGTATGGTTTGGTGAGCCACCCCTGGCACCAAGCCTATCTGTCGCCCCCTATGTGATTTGAGTGGGAATGTAAGTGGGTTGGGGAGGGCAAGTATAGTGTACGCCAGGAACCTAGGTAGCTGGATGTTGATATGAGCATCTATGTCCTGTAGCTTAGCTGAAGCTGTGGGGGTGTTTGATACCAATACTTAGTGATTTTGACTGCTGTTTCTATGGTTTTCAAGTTGCGTGCTTTATAATAAGGGCTGATGGGCTGAAGAAGCCACTGTTTGAAGGGTGTCAACCATCTCTGGGCCCCAGATCGGAGGGCATGGGGTGTGACCCAGTGGCGGACCTGGAAGTATCTCTATCTCTCTGATTCTGGCAACCCAAACTGTGCTTTTAGTTGTTCGAAGGATTGGAACTCGTCTGCATGGTACAGATGACCGATGGACCTGCATCCTCTAGTCTGCCACCAACAAAACTACCAGCAATTTTGCCCTGGCATAAAATCTGAGTTATACAGTATGGGAGTCAGAGGGGAAGGGAATGTAGTCAGGCCCCTGCTAGGCCACCCTGTCCCAGGCTCTAAGTGTGGACTCTGTGACGGAGGATAAATAAAGACCCCAGGGGCGTTGCGGCTTCCTGAGAAAAGGCACCCTCCATAAATGTAGACCCGCAATCGCCCAGTCCATGAAGAGCCAAGGTTTCTCTGATTCTGCCCTCCACCACTCAACTAGATAGCAGGGCTCTGCCGCCTGATAATATGTGTGGAGATTCGGAATGCCCAACTCGCCTTCTTTTGTGGGTCGGTGACTCAGGGTCCGGGTCATCCGGGGCCGCGTATCTGCCCAGATGAAGAGGGTTATTTCTTTTTGTAGCTTTTCAATGGTACCGGGTGGGGGAGCAGGGGTAGGGTCTGGAATAGAAAAAGGATTTGGGGGAATGTGTTCCTCTTAACTGCTGCGATGCGACTGAGCCAGGAGAGGGAGTATTGGCGCTACCTAGTAAGGTTGTGCTTGACTTGCAGTGTGAGGGCTCTGTAATTAACCTGTGCGGTGGTTGGCATTGTCGTGGCCAGTGTCGGTACCTAAGGTATTTACACCTTATACCAGGTCCAGGTGTCCCCTATTAGTGTAGTGCGAGCAGCGTCTAGAAGCCAGACTCTCTAGAGGTAGCTGTGGATGAGCAGCCGAGGCTTAGCTAGGGGACATGCAAAGCTCATGCAATACCACTGTAGTCACACAGCACTTACACACATGGAAGAAAACACTCAGTATTCAGTATTACAAGAATAAAGGTAATTTATTTTATTGACACAATACCAAAAAGTACTAGAGAGGCAGCCCTCCAATAGGAGGTAAGTAACACACTAAATTTATTCACTAGTTATCAGCAATAGGTATAGAACGTGTTAGAAAACAGTGCAAATGCAGTTAGACAGTAGTGACCCTAGTGGGAGCCCAAACAATATACTAAAAAGATGGAAAGCGAACACAGGACCCCCACATAGGTAAGTGGAATTTGTAGAGGGAAGCTGGGGGTACTAGGAAACCCCAAAGGTAAGTATCACAGTGCCCTCTAGCGACCAGGAGGATAGGAGTAAATTACTAGATTTTACGCAAACCACCCAAAAGGAAGAACATTAAGAAAATGCAACACCTAGACAAGACTGCAAGAAACAGAGGTGGATTCCTAAAGAGGAAGACATGTGGAAGAAGGAGTCTAACGCCCTCATTATGAACTTGGCGGTCGAGACCGCCATGCCTGTGGCAGCGGAATTTACTGCCACCGGCATGGCTGTCTCGACCGCCACATAATGAAGGCAGTGGGGACCGCCACAGGCGTCCTTCCGCCACCTCCAGGCTACCGCCAACAGGCAGCCTGACGATGGCGGAATTCTTCATCTGACAGGGCAGCGCTGCAGGCATCGCTGCCCTGTGGATAAAGAACCCTTGTTCCGCCAGCCATGAACCCGCCAGGGTAAGGCTGGCGGAAGGGGTGCTCTGGGCCCCTCCCAGGGGCCCTGCACTGCCCATGCATTTGGCATGGACAGTGCAGGGGACCCCATGTAGTGCCACGTCGCGCAGGTCACTGCCCGATTTACAGGCAGTGATCTGCTCGACGGGTGCCGCTGCATCCACCGCCCAGCGGCATTGACGACGGCTGCATGTGGAGCCGTCTGCAATGTCCCGGCCCAGCAGAATGTTATTTATTCGGCCGGTGGGGTTTCAAGGGGGCTGGTGGTCTGTGATAAGATCGCCAGCATGAACAGGGATTCCCGATGACCCCCTAAGTCCAGAAGTCACAGAAGAGTCCAGGAGCAGTAGGACCTACTACCTACCCAACTGTGGATGCAGGAGTTGGTCCAAGGTGATGTGAAGAAGGTCAGCACTTTAACCCTGGACTCGGTGAAGAATTCCTGAGGGATGCAGACTTCCCACGCTGGAAGAATTGCAGTCGGGTGTTGGTGCAGGAATTCCTCCAACAAGCCTTGGCAAAGGCAAATGTCGCTGTTGGCAGAAAGTGGAGCTGCTGGGGGCCAGCAAGGCCCAGGAGGACTCAACCCAGGAAGGGGAGTCAGAGGGGACCCTCACGGACACAGTGAGCCCATACGAGCAAAAACAACACCCACATGAGACCCACTGGACGGGGACACAGGAGTTGCAGAGGAACCCATGCAGCACAACTGGAGGAAGGTCCCACGCCACAGTAGAACCATGCAGAGGGCTCTGCGTTGCAGGAAGGAGTGCTGGGGGCTGGAGCTACACGTAGCCGGAAGATCCCTTGGGGGAGATGCAAACAAGCATTGGCAGCTGCAAGAGACATGGTACACGGGGGTACTGTCCTGCGTGGCAAGGCAAGGCCTTACCTCCACCAAAGTTGGAAAGCTGACAGAGAAAACCAAGAGGACTACTCCAGACCACCACCCGTGATGCAGGATCCACGCAGTTCAGGATGAGAGGACATCCACACAGCTGGTCATCATTGCAGTAGGTGCCTGCCGATGCAGGGGTGTGAATCCTTCACTCCAAGGGAGATTCCTTCTTCTTTCTCGTGCAGACTGAAGACTTGCCACCCTCAGAGGGTGCATAGCCGGGGAAATGTTGCAGAAGCTCGAAGGAGCAGTGGAAACAATGTTGGAGGAAGAGTCTTCTTCTCGTGGACGCAGATTGTCGGTTCCTGGAGGTCCAGTCGCAGTTCTGGTGGCTAGAAGTCAAAGTAAAGTTGCAGAGGAGTCCTGCTGGAATCTTGCAAGCCGAATCTGAAGACCCACCCAAGAGAAAGACCCTAAATAGCCCTGAAAGGGGGATTGGTCACCCAGCCAGGTGACCACCTATCATGAGGGGGCTCCAACGTCACCTGCCTGGCAACTCAGATGCTCCCAGAGGTACCTGCCAACCTTTGATTCCAGATAGCAGAACCCAGGGACCCTCTCGTGGAGCTCTGTTCACCACCCCTGGGGTGGTGATGGACAGACCAGTTTCCAGTTTTGTGCCAGAGCAGGGACATGGAGGTCCCTGAACCGGTGTAGACTGGTTTATGCACAGAGAGCACCAAATGTACCCTTCAAAGCATACCAGTGGCTTAGGAAGGCTACCCCTTCCAAGCCATGTAACACCTATTTCCAAAGGGAGAGGGTGTTACCCCTTTTCCCAAAGGAAATGCTTTGTTCTGCCTTCTTGGGCTTGAGCTGTTCAAGCAGCAGGAGGGTAGAAACCTGTCTGAGGGGTGGCAGCTGGTTGCGCTGCTTGGAAACCCCCATAAGGCTAGTAGGAGCAATGGTGGGGGTCCTCTAAGGAGCCCCCAGAGTGCATGTAATCATACTTCCAATACTGGCAACAGTATTGGGGTATGATTCTGACATGTCTGATACCAAACATGCCTAGGTTTGAAGTTACCATTATGTAGCTAGACATAGGTAGTAACCTATGTGCAGTACACGCATAAAATGGCGTTGCTGCACTCGGGAAGTCCATGAAAATGGCACTCACACACACAGGTACTTGCACCCTGCCCTCTGGGTTAGGAGGGCCTGCCATAGGGGTGACATAGTGACCTGGTGCAGTGACCTATGCAATGGCAGGCCTGCAGAACACTTTGCATGGGCTCCCATGGGTGGCATAATACATGCTGCAGCCAATGGGGATCCCCTGGTACCCCAATGCCTTGGGTACTTGTGTACCATATACTAGGGACTTACATGGGGGCACCAGTATGCCAAACGTGGGGTGAAAATGGTGCAAGTTACCAAGTTAGAAGGGGGAGAGCATAATCACTGGGGTCCTGGTTAGCAGGATCACAGTGAACACGGTCAAACTCACTGACAACAGGCAGAAAATGGGGGGTAACCATGCCAAGAAAGAGGGTACTTTCCTATGCTTTTCAATTGTACAGGGCGGGGGATCAGCAGGTAGGGTCTGGAATAGGAAAAGGATTTTTGGGAGTGTGTTCATCTTAACTGCTGCGATGCGGCTGAGCCAAGAGAGGAAGTATTCGCGCCACCTAGTAAGGTTGCGCTTGACTTGCTGAGTGAGGGCTTTGTAGTTCATCTGTGCTGTGGTAGGCACTGCTGTGACCAGTTGTATACCTAAGTAGGGAATAGTGTCAGTAGTCCATTGAACAGGGGCACTACCCGAGAGCAGTGTCGCAGTTTGAGGGGACACCAAGATATTTAGGCCCTCATTATGACATTGGCGGTAAGTTCCGCTTACCGCCATACCGAGTGCCACCAACATAACGCCTCCGCTGCGGTTTACCACCACCCCTATTATGACCCACACATAGCAATCCGTCACACACACAAATCCACCAGCCCAAAGGTCAGTGATAAACTGGCGGTAGCAAAACCCACACTGTTACGCCAACATAACTACGCCCACAGCATTATGACTCACGAATCACTGCGGCAGACATTCAACCGCGGTAAACCATTGCAGTAAATACCGCCGCGCTCAAAATACACACACATATACAAAACAACACAACATTGGACAATTTGAATAACACACACCTGACACCCATACACACACGAAACCCACACACCACTATAAAACACACACACACTACCCACAACCCTTTACGACTCAAAAAAATTGACAACAGAGAGAGTTAGACACCAAGAGCACCCACAGAACCAGAGCCACAGAACACCATCACCCATACACCATCCACGCACCTTAGCACACACCCCAACACATCACCCCACACACCCTCACACACACACACTAAACCCATGGCACCACAAAGACACCCCAGGTTCTCTGAGGAGGAGCTAAGGGTCATGGTGGAGGAAATCATCCAGGTAGAGCCACAGCTATTCGGATCACAGGTGCAGCAGACATCCATTGCAAGGAAGATGGAGCTATGGGGGAGAATCGTGGACAGGGTCAACGCTGTGGGGCAGCACCCAAGAAGAAGGGATGACATCAGGAAGAGGTGGAACGACCTATGGGGGAAGGTACATTCCCTGGAAGCAAGACACCAGATAGCTGTACAGAGGACTGGCGGTGGACCCTTACCTCCTCCTCCACAACTAACAACATGGGAGGAGCAAGTCTTGGCAATACTGCATCCTGAGGGCCTGGCAGGAGTAGCAGGAGGACTGGACTCTGGTAAGTCAACTATTTACTATTTTCACCCCTCCCCACCTGCATGCCATCACATACACCCGCCCCTGCCCTCACCCCCATCACCCCACCACCTCACATACACCCCACCATCACAACCCACCCATCCCAATACCAAGCCCTGCATGCAACAACAATGCATGGACACCCATCACAGACCTGCATGGACACCCATCACCACAGCATGCACATTAGAGAGAATCACCTAGCCCACAAAATCACTACTCACACAGGGCAAAGCTGACAGGGCAATCACAACCATACAGGGCAACACACCCATGCACAATATGACACACACTGAAACAATAACACTGCATTTACATCCCCACAGGTCCTCCACCCAAAGTCACCAGAGAGGAGGTGCTGGCAACATCCAGTCCCCCCACAGAAGAGGCCCACAGTGATGACAGCAGCTCTGGACGCCTGGATCTGGATGATCAACCTGCCCCATCAGGGATTTCTGGACAGTCGGTTGCCCAAGCACAGTCCCATACCACCATCCTACCTTAGGAAATACCAGCACAGAACCTTCCCTGCTGGACCATACCTCTGTCCCCAAGACACGTCGATCAGCAGTGTGTCCACCACTATAGGGACCTCAGGCAACCCCACAAACAGGACGATCAGGGACCTGGGGTCAGTGGCACTGGGCACACGGTTCAGGGGACAGAGGCACAGGATAACAGGGAAGCTGGGAGGACTGCTGTGTGACAGGGGGAGGACAGGCACAGGGAACTGACTCTCCAGGAGGCACTCACCAACATCCTGGGAGCATACCACCATTCCCAGGAGACGATGGGCCAGATACTGGACAAGTTGCAGGAGGCCCAGCGGCTGCAGGAGGGACAGTACCTGGGGATCAGGGAGGACTTGAAGGACATCCACACCACCCTGGTCACCATTGCAGGGGTGCTGGCAGACATGGCCAACACCATGAGGGAGGCAGTGGCACACCAGCGGGCCTCTGACACTAGCCAAACCGATGAACAGCCCTCCACCTCCGCTACCGCTAGTGGACAGGAGGCCCTGCCACAGAACCAACAGGCCACCAGCACCTCTCCCCCTGCAGAAGGAGAACCACCCCGCAAACGGTCCCTGCGATCCAGGCAAAAGCCAGAGACTATTGCCAAGACACCCGTCAGGAAATAGGACTCTCCTGATTGTCACCCTTGTGTCCCACTCTGTCACCATGTCCACCTTGAACTGCCATTGCTCCCCTTCCTATGCCCCCTTGGACAATGCACCTGTGATACAAATAGACTGGACTCTATCCTGGACTTTCCTCCACTGTCACCCCAGCCCATTGCACACACCCCTCTACTTATTAGTACTTTAATAAACACCCTTTGAAAAAATACAAGTATGGAGTAAGTCAAATGATGTAACTATGTATTTGCTTAACAAGGTTAAAACACTGCAGTACAACTGTACAGTAATGTATACATAGAAATGAACTGTAGTTGGCTGCAGTCAACACACCAGGTGCCAGAGTGGGGCACAGATATCTGAAAATAGAGATGCCAAAGGGTACAATAAGTGGCCATAGAAGTGGGAGAATCTGCCTGCCATGTACAATGTCAAATACAAAACTGTCAATGCAAAGTGAAGTTACAGAGTCTTACCTGTGTGTCACTGGAAGTACTGTTGTATAATAGCTGTTCTGTTGTCCTCATCCTCCTCATCTTCACTGTCCACTGCTGCCACACGCTCATCTCCAGCCTCATCCTCCTGCAGAAAAGGCACCTGGCGTTCAAGGCAAGGTGATGCAACATGCATCATGCCACGATTATCTGGCAGACCTTCTTGGGTGAGTAGTACAGGGATCCATCAGCAGGATGAAGACAATGAAACCTGGCCTTCAGGAGGCCGAATGCCCTTTCTATGATTCTTCTTGTTCGCCCATGTGCCTCATTGTAACGTTCCTCTGCCCTTATCCTGGGATTTCTCACAGGGTTCAGTAGCCATGAGAGGTTGGGGTACCAGAGTCACCTGCAAATATCGAGGGATACCTGTTAGCCAAATACTAACCCTTATGGCCAACACCATACCCATATACCAACACCATCTGGGTGGGAACCATGGGCTCACCTATTAGCCACACCCGGTGCCTCTGGAGTTGAGCCATCACATATGGGATGCTGCTATTCCTCAGGATATAGGTATCATGCACAGACCCAGGATACTTAGCATTGACATGGGAGATGTACTGGTCCGCCAGGCACACTATCTGCACATTCATCGAGTGAAAGCTTTTTCGATTTCTGAACACCTGTTCATTTCTCTGTCGGGGGTACAAAAGCAATATGTGTACCATCAATAGCCCCAATAATGTTGGGGATACGTCCCATTGCATAGAAGTCAGCTTTCACTGTGGCCAAATCCTCCACCTGGGGGAAAACAATGTAGCTGTGCATGTGTTTAATCAGGGCAGACAACACTCTGGTCAGCACTATTGAGAACACTGGCTGAGACATTCCTGCTGCCAAGCCCACTGTCACTTGGAAGGAGCCAGTTGCCAAGAAATGAAGCACAGATAGGACTTGCACAAGAGGGGGTATCCCAGTGGGGTTATGGATAGCAGATATAAGGTCTGGCTCCAATTGGGCACACAGCTCTGTGATTGTGGCCCTGTCCAGTCTATAGGTGAGGATAATGTGCCTGTCCTCCATTGTTGCCAAGTCCACCAGGGGTCTGTACACGGGGGGATGTCTCCATCTTCTATTCATCTGCAGCAGTTGTAATCTAGGGGGCAAAACGGTGAGCAGCTGGTCAGTATTACACATTTCCAAACACTACACTGCATTGCATGTTGTGACTGTAACAGTATATTGTTGGATAGGCCCAAATGGAGCCTAGGTGTACTGTGACGCAGTTAGGTGCCATGGCCTGCCTCCTCCCCCTTGAAATGCCGTCCGCCTGTCCTGTTTGTATGAACATGTGGAAATGAGGTAATGCCGCTGACGTTGTGCGCTGTTGCGGGAGGCAGTTGAGAACCGCTGTACAACTCCTCATTGGTTGTTATTGGGCCCTATAGGTTACAGTGGCCAATGGTGATGTACGCCGGCGGTGAAGGTACGCACCGCAGCGGACGTCACCGCCATTTCTATCTGTTCTCTCACTTGCTACCTGACTTTCAACAGGAGAGTGCTGCTGTGACCTGTGTTTGAAACCGAGCATGGCCCGTGTCACTGGGGAAAAGGCCCCTGCCTTCACCGTTGCGGAGTTGGAGAGACTGGTGGATGGGGTCCTACCCCAGTACCGAATGCTGTATGGGCTGCCCGAGACCAACAGGTGAGTACACAGTGAGCACGGTGCAAGGGGCATGAATGCATGGAGTGCTGTGTGTGAGGGCCTCGTGTGGGGGGTGGTTGGTGGAAGGGTTCTCGACAGCGTGCTGCATGTATGTTTGGCCATGTCTGTGCGCAAGGGGATGTGAGGGCTATGGTGGGCCATGAGGCGGTATGACTGATTCCTTTTTCTATTTTTCTTTTCGTGCAGGTCAGCGCCCATCAGAAAAAGGGTATATGGCGTGCCATCACCAAGGACGTGCGGACCCTGGAGGTCTACGGCAGGCCGTTGCTGCCATTGCCCAAGTGTATCCTTTGTCTATCCCCCCTTTTTGTTTTGCCACCCTGTCCTTATGTGCATTAGCATCATCTGGCGGAGGAGCAGATGCACCGGCGACAGAGGGAGCTGCATCCCACAGGGCCCGGGAGGCTGAATCCACTAACGGTGAGGGCCCCAGTGGGAAGGAGGGTGAGGGGAGCACCACGGCAAAGACTGGAGAAGACAGTTCGGACATTGATACCTCCTCTGATGGAAGCTCCCTGGTGGTGGCGGACACTCCTGTGGCCACCCCAACTACAGGTACAGCTGTCACCCACGTACCAGCACTACCCTCCCAGTAGCCCCTAAGCATGTTTCCTGTGTCCGCTCACCCAGGAGGGTGGGCATCTCCTTCGCCCCAAGCACGTCAGGCCCTGCCCTAGTTAGCCATGCTGCCCTAAGTGAGGAAGCTATTGACCTCCTGAGATCCATCTCTGTTGGGCAGCCAACCATAATGAATGCCATCCAGCGGCTGGCAGGCCATTTGCAACAAACAAATGCTTTCCTGGAGGGCATTCACTCTGGCATGGCAGCCCAACAGAGATCAATCCAGGCTCTGGCCTCCTCCCTGATGGCAGCCATTGTCCCTGTTTCTAGCCTCCCCCCTCCAGCTTCCTCTACCCAGTCCCATTCCCCTCAAACCCAACCTATCCCAAGCACACATTCAGACCAGCATGCACCGAAGACAACACACAGGAGTGGCTCAGGAAAACACAAGCACCACACATCATCCCACAGGCACTCACACAAACACCATCCAGATGCAGACATACCGACATCCACTGCCTCCACTGTGTCCCCCTCCTCCTTCTCGTCCACCACCCTCCCAGTAGCGTCTCCACTCACACCTGCATGCACTACATCCTCATCCACTACCTCCATTTCGACTATCACTACACACCCCTCACTGGCAGTCACCACCTCCACATCCATGCACACGTCCCCTGTGTCCTCTCCCTCTGTGCCCCCTCCTCCCAAAAGTAAACAGACACAAGCACTCAGACACCCAACAGCCATCCACCTCACAACAGCATCCAGCCCATGCACCTGCACCCAAACACAGCAGACATACACCCCGTACAACCACTCCCTCTTCCTCAACTCCCAAACCTTCACCCTCTTCCTGCTCCAGTGTCCCTAAGAAGCTTTTCCTCTCCACTGTTGACCTCTTCCCTAACCCCCCCCCCTGTCCTTCACGTCAGGCCAGGTTGGTCAGAACCCAGGCGAGCACCTCAGCCACCCAGTCCACGGCCACAGTAGAGTCAGCAGCTACTGCAGGTGGGAGAGGCTCCAGGGAACCAGCCATCAGCACTGAAGGTGTGCCTGCACCAGCTGCCAAAGGGAAGGGCAAGGAGGCACCACCAGCTGCCAAGGGGAAGGGCAGAGAGTCACCATCCACTGGCAAGGGGAAGGGCAAGGAGGCACCACCAGCTGCCAAGGGGAAGGGCAAGGGGGCACCACCAGCTGCCAAGGGGAAGGGCAAGGGGGCACCACCAGCTGCAAAAGGTAAGGGCAAGGGGCTTGCACCTGCAGGCAGGAAGGACATGCAGCCTGGTGCTGGGACTGATTCTGAGCCCCCACCCCCAACCATGGCGGTTCAGCCATCCGAGGCTGCAGGGGAAGGGCTGAAGCCTCCCCCCACCACTGCCTGCACCGCCACCAGCAGCAGCAGCCCCAGTGGGCAGCTGTCTGAGGCTGCAGGGAAAGGGCTGGAGCCTCCCCCCTCCTCTGCCTGCTCCGCCACCGGCACCGCCACCAGCAGCAGCAGCCCTAGTGAGCAGCCGTTCGAGGCTGCAGAGGAAGGGCTGGAGCCTCCCTCACCACTGCCTGCACCACCATTAACACCGCCACCAGCAGCAGCAGCCCCAGTGGGCAGCCATCTGAGGCTGCAGGGGAAGGGCTGGAGCCTCCCCCCACCACTGGCATCCCCAACACCAGCACCACCACTGCCACTACTGAGCAGCCGTCCCCGCCGGCGGGCAGTGTGTAGTCCTGCCTCCATGGGCTGTAGTGCGTCCTGGACCCTGTAAATCCTGTAGGTGTGACACCCAGGTGAGAGACTGTGACCTTGCACTCCCCAAGGGCTGCATCACAGAGCACAAGGCCCCCTCCAGAACCAGTGGAAGAAGCCGTCCACTCACCTCCTCCTTGTCAGGTAGAATGCACACTGGGCACAAGGCCCCCTCCAGAACCAGTGGAAGAAGCCATCCACTCACCCCATCCTTGCCAGGATGAAGCACACAGGGGACACTGCCCCCTCCAGAACCAGTGGAAGAAGTCATCCACTCACCCCCTCCTTGCCAGGATGAAGCACACTCGGCACGAGGCCCCTTCCAGAACCAGTGGAAGAAGCCATCCACTCACCCCCTCCTTGCCAGGATGAAGCACACTGGGCACAAGGTCCCCTCCAGCCAGTGGAAGAAGCTGTCCATTCACCCCCTCCTTGGCAGGATGAAGCACACTGGGCACCAGGCCCCCTCCAGAACCAGTGGAAGAAGCCATCCACTCACCCCATCCTTGCCAGGATGAAGCACACTGGGCACAATGCCCCCTCCAGAGCATGTGGGCAAATCACCCACTTGAGAGACTGGCCTTGCACACCCCAGGACCAAGCAGTGGGCAAATCACCCACTTGAGAGACTGTGGCCTTGCACTCCCCAGGACCAAGCAGTGGGCAAACCACCCACTTGAGAGACTGTGGCCTCGCACTCCCTAGGACCAAGAAGTGGGCATGTAGCCCCATCCAGGACCAGTGGCATTGTACCATCTTCCAGCTGAGGTGCCCTCCCATTCCCCGTCCCCCTGAGGTGCCTGTGTATTTTCGACCTGATGCCCCTGCTCTGTCCTCTCCGTGTTGTTGCAGGAGTGAGGTGGGGCCTTGGCCTATGCGATGTGGCCCTGTGGCCCACGGACATTGACGACTGGGCAGTGTCTCTCCATTTGTATATATGTATTTGCTGTTTTGATTTTGAAGCACGTATTTCTACTTATTTATCTTATTACACTCACTGTAATAAATTATTTTTGTCCTTGCATTATTTCTGAGAGGTACGGGGGGATATGTAATGTTATTGCATCTGGTTGTGTGTATGGTGTTGGGGGTGGGGGTGTTGCGTGTGTGTGTCACTCTCTTTTTCCTCCCCCCTCCCTTGTGTGCTAGGCGGCAGTACTCACCGTGGTCGTTTTCGCCGGCGTTGATGTTTGTAATCATGAAGAGGTATAGCAGCATGGGGAAGATGTGCAACTCTGGCGTCGTGGTACTTCCTTTAGTCTCCAGAGGTGAGTCCTTTGCCTTCTGTGTACTGTTTCCTGCTGTGCCTTTGATGTTGTTGGTCCCACCTCGGAAAAGGTGGCAGAGAGGTGTGTCATATTACTGTGGGCGGCTGCCTGGCTGTTGGCGGTTACCACCACGGTGCTTGTTGCTACCGCTGTGGCAGTCGGTGTGTTAAAGTAGCTGTCTGTCTGGGTGGTATCCGCCATGGTCATATTTCTATTTTTGTTACCGCCGGCCTGTTGGCGGTATTACCGCCGCCTTATCACAGACCGCCAGGGTTGTAATGAGGGTCTTCGTACCTGCGATTTCGGGATGTTAAATGGAATCCTGCTGCTGCGCCAAATGCCTCCGCCTCCTCCAAGAAAGCAGACAGAGCCATACTGGGGTTGTCGAGGGTCACTATAACGTCATCTGCATATAGGCAGATGGTGTGGTCCTCTCCCCCAAACCGAACCCTGGATATACCCGATGGTCTCGAACACGCTGGAAAAGGGCTCCATATAGAGTGCAAAAAGCAGTGGTGACAGCGGACACCCCTGACGTGTGCCTTTGCCTATAGAAAAGGATGCTACTGTATGCCCATTAACCCTGATAGTTGCCCTTGGATGACTATAGGTGCTTGGAATCCAGTTTCGGACGCATGGTCCTGTACCAAAGTGCGTGAGCGTCTCTAATAAGTATGGCTAGTGAACCCGGTCAGAGGCCTTTCTGGCCTCGACCGCCATCAGCAGAATTTCCCTTCTGGATCTTTTAGCTTTGTCTATAATGTGTAATATCGTCTTGGTATTATCGCTACATTGATGCTGAGGAATGAACCCAGAGTGGTCCAGGCTTACCAATCCTGCCATCAGTGGGTTCAGTCTGGCTGCTAAAATACCCGGGAGTAGCTTGTAGCTTGGCCTCTACATTGAGAAGAGAAATCGGGCAGTAGGGTTCGCACCTCCGATTGTCTTTTCCAGGTTTTGGGATAACGAAAATTGAAGCATCCCTCATAGTCGGGGGTAGATCATGTGGGCCCTTTATAGAGTTAAAGACTGGTCTGGACTGCAGACAGAAGGCCTCATATAAACTCGCTGGGTGTCCATCTGGACCCGGTGACTTGTTGGGTTATAATCGGGCAGTTGCTGAGATGACTTCCTTAATGCAAATGGGTTGATCAATCTCCTCCGAGCATGCCTGGGGCAGAGGTGAGACAGCAGCTGACCACAAGTAGCTATCTGAAGTATTGGGTGGTATGTTTTGCGCAGTCTAGAGGTCACGATAAAAGTCTCTAAACTTGCCTGTGATATGTAAGTCAGTCCGGAGCATGGAGCCGTCTGGCTGAGCCAGTGCCTCTGTGGTCATTGCCTTGCACTGTGCGTGGACTCTTTTAACTGTCACCCAGACTTGTTGCCCCAAGATAGTAAAGAGTTTCAGCTGAAGTATGGAGTATTCTGCTGTGTCTAAATCTAATTGTGCTAATTGTTTCTGGTATGCTTCTAGTTGTCTCCATACCCTGGTTGCCCCTTTGCGGTGATGAATGTACTCTAGCTCCCTGACTTGTCTCTGTTGCTGTTCCCTCTTTTCCCGGCGTAATTTGTTGTCCAGTGTGGAAATTGCCATAAATTACTCTCTGACTACCACTTTTAGTGCATCCTGTAACACTGCGACCGAGGTTTTGTCTGTGTCGTTGAGCGCTAAGTAGTCTTCAATAACTTGCTCAATCTGTGACACTACCGCAGGCCGACAAAGGAGGGTCTCTCTCAGTCTCCAAAAAGGGTTAGCTCAACCCATCAGAGGGAATGAGAAGTCAATCACCACTGTAGAATGATCAGATACTGAATGGGGTTCTATTTTAACAGCAGTGGTCATGTTGTGTAGTGATCTCGTCCCCAGGAAGTGATCTAGCCTGGCATGTGTTTTATGTGCATGGGAATAAAAAGTAAAGTCCTGGGAGTGGGGATGTGTCAGCCTCCACAAGTCTCGGAGTCCCATTTCCTGCAACCAGTCAGCTCCTCTCCTCCCCCCCTTTGAGATCTCCCCTGACATACCATGACACTGGGCCGATCGGTCCACGAAATTAAGATCACCTCCCAATGAAACCAAGTGCTCTTTGGAGCTCAATATGTCAGTGACTGCTTTACGAATTAAGGTTTCTTGGTTTACATTCGGAACGTATATGGAGCGTAGGGCCAGGGCTTGATCTTCCACCTACACATGATATGCTAGGAGCCTTCCCCTAATCTCCGCTATCTTGTCTTCCACCTTCCCCTAGAATGATTTTGAAAATAGGATTGCTACTCCCACTGACTTGCCTGCTTCCGAAGAGTGCAGTTGAAGTGGGAAGGCTCGAGACTTCAGGCAGTGCCAATCTTTTGTTATGTACTGCCCTGGACTTCTCACCTCTGGATACCGGGTTGGCAAATACCCCAAGTCTTCTACAGGTGCTGGATACTCCCAGATAAGGGCGACCCTTTCTAGTAGCCACAGTGTCGCTTGACAGGCTACACCAAAGCAGGCCGTACCTTCCAGAGGAAGTCCCAGAGGGAAAAAAAAAACAACACTGGGAAAAAAACCTCAAACAGGAACTCCTGAAGAAAAACAAGAAAAAACAGGGCTTGACAACAGGAAACAAAAATAGGCAAATCTCCCAAGGCAAAAAGCAGGAACAAAGAACAGGCCAAAATCTCCCAAGGCAAAAAGCAGGAACAAAGAACAGGCAAAAATCTCCCAAGGCAAAAAGCAGGAACAAAGAACAGGAGCGAACAGCACAACCAGAAGGAAGTGTTTGCAACGCAAGGTGGAACAAGACTGACTGACTTATATACTGAAAAAAGGGAAGTGACACCACAGGAAAAGGAAAGAACACCATCTTGAATTGGGAAGAGCCCATAGACCAGTATAGGAAAAAGAAAGTAGTATAAAAGAAAAACAGAGCATGCTGGGACAAAAACACAAAGAAGACAAGATGGACACAACATGGACAGAGACAGGCAAAAAGACGAGACAGACCCACCACCAACAACAAAAAGAATAAAAAAGGGCTACAGGTAAGTGTAGTGTGACCGGGAGTGAAATATATGCTTCCCAGAATGTGTAGTCAAAAAACGCGGGGAACGGCGCTCCGAGTATCGGTAGCGCATTCCATCCTCAAGGCCTGAGCGTTACATCTTTAACCTGAAGGTGTGTCTTCTGTAAGAGCTATATGTCTGTTTTTGTTTGTTCTAGGTATGAGAGGATGGCCTTTGGTTTGTCAGGGCTGTTCAGGCCTTATGTTAAGTGTGAGTATGTGCAGTGTGTTCATAGGTGTGAATATTGTACAAGTGTATGGTGCCTGCCCCTGTCTGTGGTCTACCCAGATAGCCTTGACTGTCTCCCTTCTCCACCCATTCTTCATTTCTAGGTTAGGTACCTCATGTGTAGCCCAGCCTGTGTTGTTGAGTGTCCCCACCTTAACACCCCCTGAAGTAAACAAGAGCTTTGAACATAACAATGTCCCAGTGTGGGGGTTTCTGGATCCCTGCCCCCCACATTTCAGTGGAGATGTAGAAACTGGGGTTGTGTGTTGATGTGTCCCTCCATTACGTCTCACCGCCCACTGAGCAGATCAGTAGCCAATGTGCTGTCCCTTGCTTGATTCAGCCCAGGTTCTCGAGTGTTCAGGCGTTGCCTAGGCCGTCTGGGTCTCCCACTAATGAGTTCAGCACCACGCCACGGCATCCAGGCCAGAGTGAAGGTCTCTGACGGGTACCTGTGCCACCGCTGTCGCTTTGTAGGTCTGCAAGAGGGCGAGCAGGACTTGCTACCTGGATTTGAGTCCTTGTCTATGCCCAGAAGTGTGCATGCTGCAGAGAAGGAACGTATCTGATATAGTTAGTCCTCCCATTTAAATATAATGTGGAACGGGTGACTCCATGAGTAGGAACCCCCTTCTCCCAGAGGCAAGACCTTACTGGATGAAAGTCCCTTCTTTTTTGCAATGTGATGGCAGAGAGATCCTCATATAGTGCAGGTGTGTGGCCCTTGAAAGTCAAAGGGTGAGCTCCCTTGCCTTACGTATAATATGCTCCTTTACGGGGAACCCATGGACACAGACCAGGATATCTCCTGGGCGGGAGAATGAGGACTGAGGAAGGCCCACCCTCTGTGCTCTGTCCAATCGCACAAGAGGTTCGTCAGGTCCCAATATATGAGAGAAGAGAGCTTGTACATATGCGGCAAAAAACTTCCCTCAGTAGCCGTGGGCACTCCTCTTATTCAAACGTTGTTACAACAGATCTCTTTTCAAGGTCTTCAGCGTGATCCTGCAGATCCACTTGTTGGTCGCTGAGGCGAATGACCTCTTGTTGTAGGGCCTCTATTTCCTCATGTTATCCTCTAGAGTAGAGGCCCTGTCCCTGATGTCAGCAAGATCTTTCTGGACTATCTTCAGGTCTGGGGACAGGTTGCTCTTGAGGTTTTGGAGGTCATCTTTCAGAGAGATGAAGAGCGCTTTGAGAAAGGAGCGCATAACTGGTCCCTCTGCCTCATCCGCCTTGCCGACTATGCCTTGGGCCGACTGGTGAGGGTGCTCCAGGGTGGTCTCCTTTGTCAACATGCCTTTAGGGATCGCTCCTTCTTAGCGCGAGTGGAAGCCATGGCTGCCAGTGGCGTACTGTTTTCCCTGGAGATAAAGTCGTCATGCCCCAATTCAGCAGCCGGGGAGGGGAGGCGGCGACACCTATGCGACGAGTACGCACCCTAGGTCTGCCCACGCCAGGGACGTGGTGGCTCAAGAGTTGGCCAAGTCAGTCAGCATTGGAGTCAGGGATCTCGCTCTGCCATTGTTTTCTCCCTTCCCCGCATCTATGAGCCTCCACATTGGCCTGGCCAGGGATAACTATTTCCCATTTTGGGCATAAGGACCCACTTGGCTCAGACAGGAAAATGCTGATGTGCTGGGGGGGGGGCTGGTCATGCCACTCCTAAGTCATTCCAGGGTGGGACCTGCTATCCAACTCCTCAGGCCCCGCGCAGGGGGATATTGGCTAGAGGCCCTCCGATCTCCAGAATGGCTGGTAGGTGTTCCAACGTTGCCCCAGTGCGTACATTGCAGCCTGGGGGGGACCACAACATGGTCGACTCCTGTCTTTTTCTGTTGTATCCCGTGTGCATGGGACCCCGACGCTGCAGCGACAGCAGCCCCGGGCTAGCAGTCCATGCGCAGCAACTGTGGAGCACTCCTGTACTGGTGGGGAATAGTTCATAGTCCTGGAGGGTCCCCGGTCACCCTGGCGCCAAACAATGAAATAACCCCCCTGGGCCCCAGGAGTCACGCGGCCACAGAGTACTGTCTCTTTGGCCTCAAATCCACGGCTGACCTCCTGCTGTTCTGCCAAAAACAATACCTGTGGTCCCCTTGCGGGGCAGCTGACGCACCCACCGTCTGTTCCAGTCAGTGCAGTGGCTGGCTCTAGTCTCAGGCATGGGACACGCCTCCTGCCTGGCCCCCGTCTGGTACTGCCGCTATTTCCAAGGCCCCGGCCAGGCCTCCTTCTCTACACTCCAGGTGGTGTCCTCCGCCCACCTCCTGTGCATGAGCTGCACCCCATAGGACTCAGTGGATGTGGTGCGCTACCTCAACCTGGGGCACCAGCTCAACCCACTGCTGGGCTCCGCACTCTGTCATTGGGGCTATGTCATTGATGTTGCGGGGCCCAGCCCCAGCCGGGGCCTCCACTTCTACTCCTGTGTGGCACACCTCTGTTCCTCCATATGCATCCTTCTCAGGGGGGGCATTTCAGGGCTCCCCCACCTCCGCAGTTGTTTTGCCTTACCCTCAGCGAGGTGCGAGCCCCCTCAGCCCATTTGCTACTAAAAGGAAAGGCAGCACGCCTGCCATCTTGACTGTTGGGCTGGGAGCCTCTGCAATTGCCTCCACCACTGTAAAGGTTGTCCCCTGACTACAGCTTTGTCCTTGTTTTTGTCTACGCTGCTTCTCTTTGATGCGCGGGCCCCTGTTCAGGGTCCCTCAGGGCCAGCGATGTATGTCTCTTCTGGCAGTAGGGACGGAGGGCAAGGGGAACATGTCCTAACCCACCGCCATCTTGGCCATGCCCGCTAATAGGTGTTTTAGGGTGCATATTGCCGGTAGCTGAGCTATGATGTGTTTGAAGTACTTTAGTGAGTATATCTTTTAGCATTTTAGTAGTGGGCTCTTCAGAACTAGTGCTTGCCTCTTTTAAGTCTTACTACATGTCTTACTTCAATTTCTTTAGCTTACGGGTGTTGGTTGTGTTCTCTCATGTTAATAACAACATCATATTTCGAATTAGCCTGCCCATTACAAGCTTTAGAGTGGTATTTTGTACATTTTTAATTACATTCTTGGATCTTGTGCTTTCCGGGCTTAAGTGTATCCCAAGTGCAAGAGCAATTGTTTGCCTTTTTGTGAAGTTATACAGTCTTGCTCTTTCTGCCACTCTGTGTGAAAATAGTTAGTAGTATAGCTATATATTTTGTTATAAATCTAACTTCATTTTGCTAATTTCTACAAAACATTACATCAGTCATTTGACATTTTATAATTCCATATATATTGTTGACGTCTTTCAATTTTCCTCTGAAGCTCTTGAAATGTGGGTGTGAAGGTTTGTTTTTTGTTTGGGGGAATAGTGTATTTTAGTTACATTTTATGGATCAATTCTGTTTATTTATAGCCACAGCAAAGCGTGAACGTACGCAGCTCTCTTCCTACGACTCAGGAGGCCGGCATCGTCAAACAAGAACAGTCAGGTCATGGTTAACACAGCTGTTCTACTACAACCCTGGTTCCGGAAGTATCACTATAGCATTTTCAAAGTACTAAAAACATAAATACCCCAAACAAACAACCCCTCTCCTCAAGAATCCTTGATGAGATGTAGAAATAGTGGTCTACAGTAGTGGCACAGTGGAACAAGTGATGGACATTCAGAAGTATGTGGGAACCTACAAGGTTAGGTGGGGGCAGAGCTATTAGTTGGCTCAATCATTGAGAATGGGCAAAGCAGTTTAAGGTAAGTCAGGCAGGTTAGTTCATTAAATTTGTAGGAGAGGATGTGTATGAAGGGTGCACACAGTTTGGAGTAGGAGTCGTCTTTCTGGCTGGCAGATAAAGATAGCATAACCAATCCCCGATATGAACCTTAGGTTGTGGCGGCAAGTGGTGTAGTTGGGTATCCTATCAGTGCCCGACAAGGAGCGGATCACTTGGTGGACAATGCCTAGTGCAAGGGCCATTTTGAATCTCTTTCCTGGAGCAAAGTAGGTAGGTCAGAGGCTTAGGAAGCCCCAAGATAGTATAGGCTGGGAATCTCAAAATTGTAGTGTAAAAGGCAGCGTCTATGTCATTTAATGTATGCTCCCTATAGAGGCCCAGTTTCTGCCGTGCCAGAGAAGATGGAGCTAGATGCCCATACCACCACAACCTCTCCAGCATTTTTTCATATGGCCCGGGTCCCTTGCTAGGAACTGTGCTGGGATTAGGTACCAGTAGGTTACTGTCTTGTTTGCCGTTTCGGTGCTTAACATGTTGTGGGCTGAGTGCCGGACTCTGTAGTATATGCCTTCCCACTTTTTGGTGGAGTCCTGCCTAGTTAAGCCTCCCATCTATTTTGCCCTGTGGATTTGGATGGTGGTATGCCTTTCCTTAGCAGGTTGTAAAGCTATATGATAGGTGCTTTTTGTCTTTTTTGAGGAATATCCATTTTTCGAAAGGAGTGAGGGGCCTCTCTGCGTGCAGTCTGACTGATGGCTGCATCACCCAATGTCTCACTTGGAGGTACTGGATACGGTCCACCTCTTCTAGGGTATAGTCAGATTTCAGGTGTTGAAAGGGGATAATCCCTTGGGGATCAAACATGCATCCTATATGTTTACGAGAATGAATAAAAAACAGTGGCTATGCATAAGGTTCGCACCTCCTATATATAAGTATATTGTAATGAAGAAAGAAATGTCCATACGTTACATAAGGTACTGTCGAGGTGCCAAACTGGCAAGCACCCAACCACCCATACAGTTGTGTTGGTTGAAAAATCAATCAATACATGAAAATTCAATATTGTTATACCAAGGCACACCATCAAAGTCCATTCCTTGTTGTAGCAATCAAGTTCCAAGAAAGTAAACTGCAGCGCAATTTTCCTATATAGCTTGAAATCCGCATATATGAGTGTCCATAAGCGAGCTTGGAAATCACTATTGTCAAACTTTGAAAAAAAACAGAGTTTTAGCAAATAACAAAAAGGCGCAAACTTGCCCTGAAAGTAAAAAACTAGCCAATAAGAAAGTATATATAAGTGTAACCCGACAGGTATTGAGCAAATAGGAGGGGTGGAAAGACATCCTCCTAGCGAGATCTAACAATATCACCAACATCCCAACTCGTATATAGATGATGTTAGATGATAAAAAGAAGGTAAATAGAAAGATCGCCTTTCAAACCGTATGTGCAATTCACGAACGGTCGAGAACAAAAACGCCGGCCCAGCTGGCGAAACAAAACCATAAATCATCTTACCGTTTGGTGATCGTAACCTAATGCACAAAGTATTGTGGCTATGCAGGTGCCGCCATTTTGGCCTATATATCGGAAAAGTAATCGTAATAGAAAAAGGACTGAAAGCGCCAGTTAAATATAAAGAAACGTAGAAGAGCACATTTCAATATCGCAGTGACACTGAAATTCAAGCAATATTATGGAGAACTAATGAATCGCAAATAAATAGTAAAACGCATGAGTGAATAAAACCATGCAAGATGTGAACCCACAAAATATCATGAATGAGGTGTCAAATAAAAAACGAGAAAATCACATTACGTAGAGAAATAAGAACCATGTGAAATGGAGTACACACAGAAACAGGTATTTCTCCAGTATTGGGGTATCTTTCATAGATTCACATGCTTGAATCATTCCCCGTCGTCAAAGTGGGAGTCCCACGGTACATAGAAAGCAATAAATAGATAACAAACCCTTTTCTATTTTTTTTCATTGTAGTCAATAGGAAAAAACACATTCCGTTTTTTAACTATCAGCTTCATTAGAAAAAGCCCAAACTTCAGCCAATCAGGCGAGACCACCCCTTTAGAATCCTCAGCACAGAGGCTCAGTCTCTCAGATTTTCTACCGCACGTCGTATGTAAGGGAGTCTCCCTGAGCTCTGCTCAGTTTACTTTCTCTTCAAGAGATATTCTTCAACTTTCACTTTTGTTCTTACTGTAGTACTTATACCATCATATCTACAGCAAGAAAAGGTTTGTTTAGACCTTGTGGGACCTGTGGAAAGTTAAGGCTTCATTGTGAGGACCCTCACAAGGAATGCATATACTGTCTCCATCCAGAGCATAAGGTCAAGGACTGTAAAATCTGCAGGACTTTTCCCAACAAGACTCTTAGAGACAGAGAAGCCAGGCTCTTACTTTGGCTTCAGAAAAGATAAGCCAGAGAAGCTTTTTCTAAGGAGGAGGACAGCGACACATCTGTGGCCTCAAAGAAGAGGAAAAGGTCTGTGGAGAGCTTCTCCCCCAAGAGCAGTTAGTCAGCCAAGAAGCTGCATGCATTTAAGGACAAACCTGAGGAACACGCCTCAGCATCCAGGGAACTTGGTGGTAAGGTTCGTTCAGAGCCATCTACACCTGCTTCCTCCTCAAAGAAGCTCAAAAGATCTTCGAGTTCCCTGCCACCGTCGACGTCCAGGATATCCACACCGTCGACGAGCGCATCTTCGACGGCAGGTCTTCCTTCATCGACGACAACAGCGACGGCCACGTTTACGGCTCCGTCGTCGCCAATGATTGTTACCTCATCTCCACTGTCATCTACGACTATAACGTCGGTGAGCTTAAAGTACGGTCCATCACCTGCTCACACCTTGAAGATTGCAAAGAAACCGTCAAGGGGTAAGAAGATGAAATCTCTGTCGTCGACGCACTCATCGACGGGTAAATTCCGGGGCTCTTCGTCGACGATCTCATCGACGGAAGCAGCGACGGCGCGGCAATCCATTTTGCCCTCAGAGACGTCTACTCCATCGTCGACACACCCGTCGACGGCACCTCCGTCGATGGCAGCCCCGTCGACGGAAACTTAATTGACATTGGCACCGTCGACGGCAACTTCGTCGACGCTCGCGTCACCGATAACAGCTCCACTGCCGACGGCTCAGTTGACGCCTGCACCGTCGACGAGAACACCATCGACGAACGCACCGTCGACGACGACTCCATCGACGGCTCAATTTCCTGATCCTATACCAAAGCATTTTGGCGCATCTCCTTACCTACCTCAGAGAATTCTACCAATAAAAAGAAAGTCTTCTCTCCTACTTCCATCCCATACATCACCTAGTAAAGTCACACCAGTACCTCCTCAACATCTCTTTGCTGAGGAGGAGGAGGAGGATGATGTGTATTCGGATGACGTTTTTTTCCCGGTGGCACGTAGTCCCTCAGAACTACGGATTAAATGTCAGGAGGAGGATGAAGAAGAAAGTGACCAGCTTTATTTAGATCAGCAGAGGCAGAGCCACCTGCAACCTCAAGAGCAGCAGGAGCAGACGGTTCAGATGCCTGTCACTTTGATAGCTAACCTACAGCAAATGCTGCAGGACTATTATTCTAAATTTCCTCCACCTGGCTCCTCTACCCCGGTGCAACCTCCGCATACGCCAATATCCACCCCTGTTCGACCATCTGAATCTACGGAACCTATCCCGGGTCCTTCATCTGGACAGGATGTTGATCCACCTTCGTCTGAGGATGAGCAGGAAGAAGGTGAAATTCAGGACACTGACTCAATCATTCCAGAATGGGATGAATATCAAATTCAAACACCATCTCCTTCTACGCCTCCACCAGTCGACTCTCCACAGCAGAATATTGGTGGTTTTCATAGTGTGATGGAAAGAGCTGCAAAAAGATTTCAATTGCCAATAACATCAAAGCAGTCAGACTGCTTTCTATATGACTTCAAGGAGGATACTAGGAAGTCAGTAAGAGCTATACCCATTGTTGACTTCATTTGGGAAGAGGGCCTTAAGGTCATGCAGACTCCATCCTCCATACCAGCAGTATTACCGAGACTTGAGAAGAAATATAAAGCACCGGACAATTCTCCAGCATGTTTGGTTAGTCACCCTAAACCAGACTCGGTCATATCACAGGCAGCTCAGAGAAGGTCCAGAAATCCATCTTCATCTTTGACTGCCCTCCCAGATAAAGAGGGACGACGGTTGGATTTGATTTGGAAAAAGTTATCAACGATGGCGGCCACTACAGTTAGAGCAGAAAATTCCCTAGCAATTCTAGGAAGGTATGACCGCCAGATGTGGTCCGATATGTCGCAGTTTATAGATCTATTACCTGAAGATAGTAGAGCAGAAGCGTGCAAGATTTTACAGGAGGGTGAGATAATAGACTGCGCCATAGACGTCTCGTCTACAGGTTTCCGCCAGCTAGCTGGAGCAGCCGTACTCAGGCGTCAAGGGTGGCTGAAAGCTACATCGTTCAGACCAGAGGTACAATTAAAGATACTAGACATGCTATATGATGGTGAACTCTTGTTCGGCAAGCATGTAGATGATGCTTTGCAATCTATTAAAACAGACACCGAGACAGCTAGATCTCTGGCAGCATTGCAATACAAGAGACAGCCCTTTCGGGGAGCGAGAGGGAGAGTAACCTTTTCTTATAGAGGCAGCGCACATCAATACCGTCAATACTCTTCGTACCAGGGACAGTTTCGTTCCACCTTTGGCCAGCAACAACCACATACCTTTCGACAGCAGTCATCCACACATTTCAGACAGCAAGCGAGAGGAAAGTCAACTTACAAAGCCAAAGACGCAGCAAGAAAGCACTGACCTTCATCTGATGCCTGCATCCAACCCCTATACCAACACTCTAATAGGGGGCAGAATTTCCAAGTTCCTCCACCAGTGGACCCAAATTACTTCAGACAAATGGGTGCTCGATATTGTCAACCGAGGACATACACTAGAATTCAATCAGCCTCCCCCTCATGGACCACCAAGAGGCCCCCCGCCGGCCCATCTCAGCGAACTTCTGGCGCAGATTGCTATCTTAATGGAGAAGGGAGCAATAGAGATCGTACCAGAGTTCCAGAGGGGAACAGGTTTTTACTCCCGCTTCTTCCTTATACGGAAAAAGACAGGAGACTGGAGACCTATTTTAGATCTGCGTTCTCTCAACAAATACCTCAAGAAGCAATCTTTTCGCATGATTTCCCTTCAAGACGTCCTACGCCTACTCAACCGGGGGGATTTTATGACATCCTTATATCTCCAGGACGCATATTTCCACATCCCCATCCCCCCCAGTCATTGGAAATTCTTACGATTCAGGGTTGCAGGCACTCATTACCAGTTCAGAGTGTTGCCCTTTGGCCTCAGATCGGCCCCAAGAGTATTCACCAAGGTTTTGGCACCAGTTGCAGCCTACCTCAGACAACTAGGGATACAAGTGTTCCCGTACTTAGACAACTGGCTAATAAAAGCACGAACAACGACAAAAGCTGCCAGGGACACGAACACATGTCTATCTCTCTTCGGGACACTAGGCTTAACAGTCAATTACCCCAAGTCTCATCTAGATCCTTCCCAGAACATCACCTTTCTAGGAGCCGTCTTGGACACAGTCCAAGCAAGAGCCTTTGCTTCGCACGACAGACGAAAGAGACTTCAAGATCTAGCAACACGTCTCAGCAAAAGAAGGTCCGCTTCTGTTCGGACTTACAAGTCTTTTCTGGGGATGCTTTCGTCTTGCATTCCATTGATAAAAAACTGTCATCTGCACATGAGAACACTTCAACAGCAATTAGACAATCAATGGAAATAAATAGAAGGATCTTTCGACGATGTAGTCCGGATAACTCCATCAGCAAAACAAGCTCTCAAATGGTGGAAGGATACCCCCCTCATCTCAGAAGGTCTCTCATTCCTGAAGGACAAGCCAGTGCATATTATAACAACAGTTGCATCCTTAGAGGGATGGGGCGCACATTTGCAAGATCTATCGGTGAGAGGGAAATGGTCCACTCAGGAGTCGACTCTTCACATAAACGTATTGGAGTTAAGAGCAGTTTCCTTAGCACTCAAGTCCTTCCTCACCAACATCAGGGGTTCCTCAGTATTGATAAGAACAGACAACACCACAGTCATGCATTACCTCAACAAACAGGGGGGCACAAGATCGTAGGCATTGTCCTTAGAAACACAGAAACTGTGGCATTGGGTGATTCAGCATCAGATATCCATCAGAGCAGAACATCTTCCGGGGATCTCCAACACCTGGGCAGATACCTTAAGCAGGAGTCGAACCAGCTGCCATGAGTGGGAACTCAATCAGTCAGTTCTCGACCGCCTCTTTCGTCGTTGGGGCAAGCCCAGTCTGGATCTGTTCGCGACCAGAGACAACAAGAAATGCCAACACTTCGCAAGCTGGCGACCGCAGAAGGGATCAAAGGGGAATGCGTTTTTGATCGGATGGTCAGGGATTTATGCATACGCTTTTCCCCCGCTTCCACTCATCCCGAGACTTCTGCAGAAAATGAAGAGGGAGCCATGCCGGCTTCTATTAATTGCTCCCAAATGGCCACGGCAGTTTTGGTTCACAGAACTTCTATTACTCTCGGAGCAGCCTCACATACGACTGAGAACACTGCTGGACTTGTTAACAACGAATCAGGGGCAGGTCTGTCATCCCAACCCGACATCTCTTCGATTATCAGCCTGGTTCCTGAATTCTATTAATTTGACGGCCTAGATATAACTTCAGATTGCAGGGAGGTACTTGCCTGTGCCAGGGCTCAATCTACAAACAGGACGTATAAGTTCAAGTGGAAAAGGTTTTGCATATGGTGTTCAACTTCCAACTTTCATCCTCTAAAGTCCTCTCCTGAACAGATTCTACCATATCTGTTACACTTTCCCATTCGTCTATCAGGGTCCACCTTGCTGCTATATCCCGTTTCCGACGAACATCTCATTCACCATCTTTATGGTCATCCAGGTTAATAAAGCAATTTCTAAAGGTCTTGGCAGGATGTTTCCACCGATTCACCGTCCTCCACCTCCGTGGCATTTGAATATTGTGCTCTCCCAATTAATGAAGCATCCGTTTGAACCCATTCATAAGGCAGACCTCAAATAAATTTCTTTGAAAACAGCACTCCTTCTGGCTCTCACCTCAGCGAAGAGGGTTAGTGATATCCAGGCTTTCACAGTCTCACCACCTTTTCTCCAATTCAAATCAGAGGTGGTCATTTTAAGAACTAATCCAAAATTTATCCCCAAGGTCCCATCGAATTTTCATCCGGTGGTTTTGAGAATTTTTTTTCCAAATCCGCAAACTCCAGCGGAGCGCGCATTACATTCTCTAGACATTAAACGATGTTTAAAATTCTATATACAAAGGACTAGCAGTTTCCGTAAATCTGAGCAACTGTTTATTAGTTATGGGCGGATCAATAAAGGCAAGGCCGTTACTAAGCAGACCATAGCGCGCTGGATCTCTTCTGCCATACAACTCTGCCACCAGTTAGCAGGGAAACCGTTATCATCCAATGTCAGAGCGCACTCCACTAGAGCGGTATCCACTTCGGCAGCTCTATTCGCAGGAGTACCTCTGAGCCAGATCTGCAGAGCGGCAACGTGGACACGTGCCCACACCTTCACCCAGCACTACTGCCTGGAAGCTACTGACAGAATGGATGCTGTGGTAGGACAAGCAGTGTTACGTAATTTATTTGCATAAGGTGAGCCAATAATCTCTTTACCCTCCATCCTCTATGTATTGCCAGACTAATATTTTTATGTAGATATATCTATGTTTTTATGTATATATTCATGTATATAATCTTTTAGAAGGTTGATTAGCATATTTTAACTACCTATATGAGTCCATATAGGATGAATTGTGAGCACGCATGCTTCTGGTGTTTCAGAACTCAACCTTTTTTCTTACTGCTGACTACTCTGATTCAAGCATGTGAATCTATGAAAGATACCCCAATACTGGAGAAGAAAATAAGTTACTTACCTGTAACTGTGGTTCTCCAGTATTGGTATCTTTCATAGATTCACATGCGACCCACCCTCCTCCCCATAGGGGCTCACCTCTTTTATTTTCTTGTAATCACTAGTGCAGAGAAATCTGAGAGACTGAGCCTCTGTGCTGAGGATTCTAAAGGGGTGGTCTCGCCTGATTGGCTGAAGTTTGGGCTTTTTCTAATGAAGCTGATAGTTACAAAACTGAATGTGTTTTTTCCTATTGACTACAATGAAAAAAAATAAAATAGAAAAGGGTTTGTTATCTATTTATTGCTTTCTATGTACCGTGGGACTCCCACTTTGACGACGGGGAATGATTCAAACATGTGAATCTATGAAAGATACCAATACTGGAGAACCACAGTTACAGGTAAGTAACTTATTTTCATACAATCCATATTAAAAAAGGATATTACAAATGCATTTGCTAAGAGCCTGGAAATATACTAAATCACCCTGACGCATGTTACAATTATGAATCCATGATCTTAGATTTATTTGTTAAGCTTACATAATAGGAAATATTAACCAAGGAGCAGAGACACGGTCTGATAAACATTCCTAAAATGAAGTTGATTGTAAGACATCATATCCAATCTGTACTGGACGAGTTTTCTATATAAAAACTATTCTTTCAAATGTAGACGACTAGCATTTCAACATAGTGCATATATTAATACATGTGATACACAGTTACAGAAATACATGTAAATCCTTTACAATATTGAGCCCCTCCTCAACAGCTCTCAATTTCAGAATCCATTTGCTCTCCATCTGTCTCAGCATTAGGGTCCTGTTTCCACCACGTGGACAAGTGCCCAATATGTCAATGCCATGAACAGTAATCGCAAACATTTCTCTCTGCCCATGCATGGAGTTATAGTGAGCTGCAAAAGGATAATCCATATTATTATGCCTAATGGCTTTAACGTGCTCTTGAATTCTTTCTTTAAAGGACCTAATTGTACTGCCCACATAGATGAGTTAACAAATACAAATTATGCAATATACCACATCTGGTATTATAATTCATAAACTTGGAGATCCTGTAGGGAGTTCTGGTATTATATTGAAAGGTCAATAGTTTGTCTCGCACATAACAACAAATACTGCAGTGTCCACACTTATGGAAAACACTCAGTGGTTCAGATAACCATGTTTTATTAGTTACGGGTGGCATACAACTGTGGCACAACTGGTTACGTAGTGTGCGCCCCCTGCTGTGTATGATACTTGGTTTATCCGTAATCCCTTTTTTCATGGTGTTATCAGCTAGTAAAAAGGACCAATTGTCTTGAAAAATGTAGTAAATCTGAGCACTGAGAGTACTGTAAGGGATAACTGGGGACAAGTTGTTGTGTTGCCTGCATCTCCCTTTGGAGAGGAGAGCTTGTCAATCAGTCTTGGAGACTCTCTTGTTTGTATCTTTTAGTAGGGTTTTAGAATAACTCTGTGTTAGGAGGCGCTGTTGCATTCCTTGCAATTCATTAGCGAATATGTCATCCTGACTGCAGTTGTGTCTGATTCTAATGGCTTCACCATAGGGGATGGACTTAATTTGTGATTGAGGATGCAAACTTGTGGCATGTAATATAGAATTGCAAGCTGTTGGTTTCCTAAATATCATATTTTGTCATGTTCAATGTAAAAGGTGACATCCAGAAAGTCAACACTGTTAACACTATGCACACTCGTAACTTTAATGTTAAAGGCATTTTTGTTAAGATGTTGAATAAACAAACCTAAAGAATTAACATCTCCAGACCAGAACATTAATACATCATTTGTATATCTGCCCCAGTATAATACATGTTGAATCAGTTCTAGGGGACAGTTCTGCCAAAGATGCTCGTTCTCAAAGAGACCCATATACAGGTTCGCAAAGAGGGAGAAACATTTGCCCCCATAGCTACTCCTTGTATTTGATGGTACCATGAACCATTGTGTACGAATACGTTGTTGTATAGAACTGTCTCTATGAGATCCTTCAACATGTTGGAGTGCTCAAACAGAGTGGCAACCCGTTTATCAAGAAAATGTTGTACAGCAACCATGCCTTGTGCTCTAAGGATACTAGTGTAAAGTGAGGCAACATCCAGGGTGACCAAAAGGTGGCCCTTAGTCCATTCAAAATCACTGACCTTGCACAGTAGATCTTTTGTATCCCTAATGTAAGATGGTAAATTGGCTACAAATGGCTGTAAAAAATATCAATGTATTCTAATAGTCTCTCCGTAGGTGATCCTATCCATGAAATGATGGGCCTACCAGGTGGAAAAGTATTTGTTTTGTGTACTTTGGGAAGAGTATAAATACATGGCGATTTCGGTGTAGAGTTATACATGTATCGGTATTCAATATCTGTTATAAGACAACTGTCCCTCCAATAGCAGAGTTTGTCCTGTATAATTCTATTGACTTCTTTCCCTGGGTTCAGGGAGAGTTTGCAGTAAGCTGAGGACAGCTGGCTATCAATCTTGTGAATATAGTCCTCTTTATTCATCAGAACTATATTGCCCCCCTGTCTGCCTCCTTGATAACAATATCATGTGCCTCAGAGAGTGAACGTATGGCTTTATGTTCTTGTCTAGTAATATTGTGTTTAATACTTTTACATTTCGAAACATACATATCTTCCAGTTTGTAAAGATCCATGGTGACACGTTTATAAAAAGTATCAATCATATTATCAGGTGGTAGGGATGGAGTAAATTTCGAGGTTGGTTTGAGTCCACTGGCAACACAAAGATGGTGGTCAACATTCAAATCAGCTAAAATCTCCGATAGGGAAGAAATAGAAGTGTAGTTAGTTGGTGGTGTGTTCCAAAGATAAAAGTGTCTGTCAGCGATGGAAGAAGCTGTTGTGTTTTTTTCATGAAAAAATGTAAACAGTTTACATTTGCGAACAAATTTGTATAAATTAATGTGTAGTTCAGATAAATCAGGCAGAGAAGTAGGAACAAAACTCAATCCTTTACTCAAAATCTTTGTTTGTTGTTCATCAAGTGTCATTTTTGACAGATTCATGATGGAAATCTCAGACCGAAGTGGGACAGAGCCTAATGAACTAAGGCTTCATTTTTCTGATTGGGAGATGCTGCTCTTGTAGTTACACCCTCCCTTCCTTTCTCCGTTGCTTTTGTTTTTCCCTTTCCCTCTTCTAATTCTCTTATGTAAACTTCCTGGTCTGTGCAAGATGGTTTCTGACCCTTGCGGTATCTCTCGAGTTCTACTAAAAAAGGTGATTTGTTGATAACAACATTGGATTGTTGCCTGTTAGAGCTGTTTGACTTATTGCTTATTCTGCTCGAAATGCTAGATACCTCACTGTCACTGGTAGAGCCAATGGATATCAAATCCTCGTTTTGTGCCTGGTTGGTATCTCTCTGTTTGTCAACTTTTATATTGTCATATTTGCGTGCAAATGTGAACACCCTGCCACTTCTGTAGTCATTTGCATCTCTTTTTAATTTTCGTAATTTCTTTTCTTTGATATACTCTTGATGTTTTTGAAGAACATCCCTAAGTAACATGTAATTTTTCTCTATTTCCTCTGTAAGGTTAGTTTCTTTAATCCCTTTTTCCAAGATTTGGATGTCATGTAGAAGTTTATCTCTTTTACTTATGGCATCCCTAATAAGGATATCCATCATTCCATAGGAAGATGTGATCAGAAGTTGTTCCCACTCTTTGAGGAGTTCAGGACTCAAATCCTCAAATGAGGGGAAGAGGACCACACGTAATCCTCTAGGTATCTGTTTATTCTCTATGTATTTTTGTAGGATTGTGTAATCCCACCACCTGGACAATTCCTGTTTCTTTAATCGTTCTAATCTTACAAATTTCATTTTTAAGACCTCCTTATTGAGAGTGTTAGTGCTTGTCGAAGCTATCTTTTGTTTACTGGTATCAAAAAATTCTTCTAGTAAAGTGTCCCTGTTATTGTCAAATGTAGCCATTCTCGAAATTCTGAGTGCTTGGATGTTAATACAAGTTCATATAGTATTAATCAATTAGAATACAAGGAGTGCAGAACCGCACAATATAAATGAATAAAAAACAGTGGCTTACACCCACCCTCCTGCCAGCGCCAGAACTTGTCTCCGATACTGAACCGCTTCAGAGTTTCGAACAAGTTTGGCCAGTGGACTCTGTCACATGCTTTTTCAGCATTGGTAGAGAGAAGGAGAGCCTCTTTCTGGGATCTGTGGATCTTTTCTATTAAATGTATGATGTATTTGGTGTTGTCGCCACATTGGTCCGAGTCACCCAAGCCCGGCATTAGAGGGCTGGGGCGATGGACCAGAATGTTAGTGAACAGTTTGGCATCGATGTTCAGAAGAGAGATAGGTCTGTAGGATTCTCCGAGGGTGGGATATTTGCTGGCTTTGGAATAACAGAGATTGAGGCACTGAGCATAGTATCTGTGAGGGAGCCGGTGCAGGCAAAGGCGTTATAAAGGCGTGTAAGCAGTGCGGCCAGGCCCTGACAAAAGACTTTGTAAAATTGCAGCAACAAACAATTAGGCCTGGGAGATTTCTGCAGTTTTAGGCAGGCGATGTCAGAGATTACCCCCTCAATATTGATGGACTTTTCCAGCTTTTCGGAATCACAATGTGAGAGTGCGGTAAGCAAGATTGCCTCAAGGTAATCCAAAGGGTCAGTTACAGAGATGCTGGAGAACTGTATTTAGAGGTAACTAATTTCTTATATATATTTACTTACTTTCACAATATTTTTGTGTGTATGTGTGCTTTCTTGGTGTTTTGCAAGGTATGGGTGACTGTATGTATCTGTGCTTACTGCAGGCAATGTTTGTGGTAACATAAGGGAAAACGAAAGTAAAAACCTTCCAACTAGGCCATAAAACTGGCCCACAAACACCCATAAAACAGCTGTCTGATCTATCAGATCAGCCGTTCTGGTATTGCAAGATTGATTATAGGTCAGCCCAAGCCTGTCCTTTTCTTATGGTGCCTCACCAATCCGCAATACCCAATGCCCCAAAGAGAGAGAACAGTGGTGCTGGTGTTTCTGTTTGCTTGGTATGAGCAAAACCGGACGACCAGCATGCGGACTCCACTCACTATCCTTCCTTCGAGGAGATGATGGGGCCTAAACGCTTCTGCCCACAAATGCTATCTGGCACTTTAGCAGTTTTATAACCTTTCCTTGGTACTAGATTGAGGACTCTGGGCTTCTTCCTAACTCAGGCATGACGTGCTGGCATGCAAACGAGAGGCTGCTGTAATTACCTCATGGGCTTTTACACCAAAAAGGAAGCAATCTGCTAAGAGGAGGCAAGTGCTGGCCATTGGCCTTTTGCTGACAAGGCGCAGGGTGATGATGTGCTGGGCCCGGGGCCCTCTCTTAGGCTTGAGAGACTGGTGTAAGGATATGGTCTATTGCAGTCTAGAACAGTGGAGGAGGACATGGACGAGGTGGTGACCGCTGGCGTACCGGAGGGGGTTGGGGGGTGTCACTCTTAGCAGGTGACAAATTATGTATGAATACTCACTTAAGGAGGTGGTTGAGACTTGGTTGGTTTCACAGATGATTATTTCAAGCACAGCCAAAGTCATGATTGTAAAGTACTGTTGCGTCCCAGGACTCACAAGGTTATTGTACTACCTTCATTATTTATGTTCAGATGCGAAGCTTACCCTGGCAACGTCTAAATCTGAAGCTTAAACACCGTACTGTAACTACTGTTGTTGCAATGTGTACATCTTTTCTTGCAGCCGTGCCTATGCATTGTAAACTGTGACAGGATGTTTGATTGTTATAAGACAAAAATAGTTTTTTTTTTTAAAGAGGAGGGAAGTGCAGCACCAGCAAGTCCATGGAGCATAAGAAACTGAGGATCGAAGTTTGAGAGCCTAAGATAAGCAACAACAAAAAAAGCAAATCTTTTAACGGTTGTGTGTGCAGGTTAGAGTTTGTGTGTGTGTGAGACTGTGTGTGTATATGTGCTCAGGTAAGAGCACGCATGTTAGCATGAGCATGTGGCCGTGTATGTATGTGAGTGCAACTGTGATGGCACCTGGCCCTGACATGTTGGTGCAATTGTTTGCCACTTTGTGGCCATCTATGACTTGATGCCATCCATGGCAAAAATTATTTTCCCAGGCATATTGATAGCAATTCTTCCCCTATTGGGGCCATCCATGCCATGATGGTTCCCACACTGGCAAAACGCTGGCCCAGGCATAATGATGGTAATTCTCGGCATTTCGCAAATATACATGATGACGCTCACCAATAGTACACTACTGTCTGTTTCATATTTGTAACAACTCTTGGATTATTGAGAGAATCCGTGGCTTGGGATGACGATGAATTAGCATGCAAACCAAAATCTATCCACGTGTTGTAGTAGTTACATGCGAACACTTAATGAACATTATAAATTATTGTTTGGGTCCGAACATGTATACAAAGATGACAAGGTGGTATTTCAGGACATTATTTCATTAAAACTATAGGCTTATTGGAGGAACCAAGTTTATTTTTCTAAAAAAGAAAAAGCTTACATGTGATATCAAAATGTGTGCATGTTTTTTTGTTCGAGAAGCTGATGTTTAAGGACGAAGTGAGCCCATTTCTGAATATATATTTAAAGCAAATCTTTGCTAATCAGCTATGCTGTCTAATATCTTACTCCTTAAGGTTAGTATAACCTGTCTTCTTCTGGAACCTGCAACCTCTCCCTTGCATCAACAAAACTGATGTATGAGTCTGTACATGTCTAGTAGCTCTGCGGTGTACTGCCTTGTGATTGCGGTATGTGTGTTATTTTTCCACCTTTCCACTTCAAAGAGGTTATTAGTTACAGCAAACTAAAAACCCTCCTACAGAGGCAAGATGGAAAAATTAAAGTAACTTAAATATATAAGGGTAGATGTTGTGGTAAATGATAGGCCATGTGAAATTGAACATTCTCAACTTCCTCTATCACCTATGACTTTTTAAAGGAAAATTATGCATAAAATACACCATTTTTTTAGATTATCATCGGACAGGTGAATTAACTCAAATCTATAACGGTCACTTCGTAGTTGAAACTCATTTCTTGCTCACAAATTAGTCACGCCTCATAGACTGTAAATAGGACGGGCACAGTGACTCACAAGGGAAGCGCATGTATTGTATTGTATTGTATTTATATAGCGCTGACTACCTCTGACGAGGCTTCGAAGCGCTTTTCGGTGAGTAGCACGCTACTCTGGAACCCAACAAGAATTAGTGATGGATTAGTATCGGGAAATATGAGTACAGTTTTAGTATTATTATGAGTTAATTTGAGCCCCATATATGAGAGTTTGTTTATTAAATTCTCTGGAGTAATGGAGGGGTGGAGGAGGAAAGAAATCCAGAAGTGTTAATTGGGGGTATA
The DNA here is from genome assembly GCF_031143425.1 of Pleurodeles waltl. Classification (NCBI taxonomy): domain Eukaryota; kingdom Metazoa; phylum Chordata; class Amphibia; order Caudata; family Salamandridae; genus Pleurodeles; species Pleurodeles waltl. The sequence continues at coordinate 227,877,751 of NC_090451.1, forward strand.
TCCTTCATTTACTCAACCCAAAGGCTTGGGATGAGTAAAGGGGGATGGAGGAGGGCAGAGTCTGTGGAAGGGTTAGGAAGAGCATAGTAGCAGGGTGAGATAAATGAGGGAGAATTTAGTAGAGTTGTGTGGGAGGTCATGGTAGTAGAGTGAGGTTTGGTGAGTTAGATGTGGAAGCGGAGGGAAGAGCTTAGGCAGAGTTATTTAGGAGATGAAAGTAGTAGAAAGGATTTGGGATGAGTCAGATTGGGAATGGAGGATAGTTTGATAGAGACATGACATATGATGATGGGTAGATAAGTGATAAGATGAAAGCAGGAATTCATAGATATTTAGTATACAAACCCACCCAGGAGCCATGCAATGACCCACGAACATGCCAAGCACAGAAACAACATATACACATACATACATACATACACATATATATATATATACATACAAACACACATGAATACACACATATATGCACATACAATACATAATTAGAACCATGGGTAAATATACTTAGTCAAACAGGTTTAAAGAGTGTGTGTGTATTTTATTGTTATGACATAGTAGCGATACATTTTTTCTAAAGAACCATACATAACTACAAATATACACATAATCAGAAAAAATATTTATCAACATAGGCATATGCAGTCCATAGTTGTTTGAATATGGTGGTTATGAAGGAACGAGCCAACTCTTGAGTAGTTTTCTGAAGACAAGAAAGTTATCTGTGGCTCTTATAGTTGGGGGTAATGAATTCCATAGTTTGGCTGCTTGCATGGAGAAGGATGTACCACCTATAGTCTTTTTCTTGTATGGTGGTGTTCTAAGCCGGGGTGCCAATCTTGAGCAGAGGTTTCTTTGTTGGATGTATTTGGTTATTTTGTTTCTGATAAAAAGCGGTCCTGTTCCATGTATAGCTTTGTGGGTGATACAAAGCAGCTTGAAAGTGCATCTTCTGGCAACGGGTAACCAGTGTAGTGCTCTCAAGGCAGGGGAGATGTGGGCTTGCAGCTTTAAATGTATTAGTAGCCTGGCTGCGGAATTCTGGATAAGTTGTAGTTTTTTCATAATAGATAGAGATGATCCATGGTAGAGGCCATTGGCATAATCCAGTTTGGATAGTACTAGCGGGATAGTAGCTTGCACCTTGTGTGGAAATCCGAGGTGGGGGAAGATGCGTCGTAAAGTCTTCAAGGTGATGAAGCTTGTTCGTGCTAATTTGTCCACTTGGGCATTCATAGTCAACTTGGAATCCATCGTGATTCCAAGGTTTTTAACTTCCTTGGATAATTGAAGAGGTGGTCTGAGATCGTCAGGCCAGACGCACAGAGGGTCATAACTTTTCCAGTCACTACATATGAGTATTTCTGTTTTGGAGGTATTTAGTTTGAGATGGTTCCAGGTCATCCACTGATCAACGGATCTGAGGCAAATGAAGATTTGTGAGTTTTCAATGTTTTTGGGGCATTCTAATTTAAGTAGTATTTGTGGGTCATCTGCATAGTTGTAGCATGTGAGATGGAAATCATTGATCAGTTCTGGTAAAGCTATCATGTAGATGTTGAAAAGCAAAGGTGAGATGATTGATCCTTGGGGGACCCCTGCTTTTGTGAGGTAGGGTTCGGACTAGAAAGGGGGGTGAATGGATGATATTAGATCTTTTTTGAAGATAGGAAGTAATCCAGTCGAGAGCAATCCCTTGTATGCCGGCTTCGTGGAGTCTTTGAGTTAGGGTGTCATGGTCAGCCATATCAAAGGCAGCCGAGAGGTCCAAGAGAAGTAGTGCAGCAACTCCATTGCGGTCGACTGTGTTTTTAGGATCATCCCAGATTGCTATGAGTGCCGATTCAGTGCTTCTTCCTGGGCGGAATCCATTCTGGAAGTCTGAAAGCATAGAATTATCTTCAGTGAATTGTGAGATCTGGGCGAATGCTGCTCTTTCTATCAATTTGCCCAAGAAAGGTCCATTTGTGATTGGTCTGTAGTTGTTGGGGTCTTTCGGGTATAGGTTTGTTTTCTTTAATAACGGTCATATGGATGCCTTTTTCAGGTCTACAGGAAAAGTTCATGTAGTTAAAGAGTTGTTGATGATTCTTCTTACAGGTGTGGCAGCAGAAGTAGATAGAAGAATGTTCTTGAAGATTTGTGGGTGGGCACGGGTCAGAAGGGCAAACGGAAAGTCTGCTTGCTTTGACCAAATCCATAAATTCACCGTGGGATCTTTGTTTGAAGGACTGTAGAGGTTGGGTTGGGTTGGTTTATTCTTAGGGTTTATAAAATTCCTTGGTGGTAGATTGAGCAGTTTGAATTCTGTCTGAGTAGTACATTTCTTTTAGCTTTTTTGATTGATGATTTGTATATTCTGTTAAGTTTGTGTAGCTGCAGTTTGTCTTGACTGTTGTTTGTTTTGAGCCAGGTCTGCTGCAACTTTCTAATTTGTTGCTATATCTTTTTAAATTTTGTGTTTCTCCAAGGTGTTGGTTTTCTTTTTTTGTGTTTAGTTTTTCTGAGTGGTATTAGGATATCAAAAGCTTCCTGTAGCCACTCATAAAGTTTTGGCACAGAATCAATTGTATCTAGATCTGTGTTGGCTGTTAGTTGTGTTTCTAAGTCATCCAAATTGAGTTTGCTCCATGGTCGATAGGTGCATGTATGTAAGTAGTTGTGGGGTGTGTTGATTTGTGGAGTTGTATGTCGGAAAGTTATCAAATGGTGGTCTGACCAAGTGATTGGCGTGATGCTATGAATAGTAACTAGTTCAGGCTTGGCAAAAATGACATCTAGGATGTGTCCAGCGATGTGTGTGGGATTGTGTACAATCTGATGTAGGTTCAATGCAACTAGGCCAGTGGTGATAGCTTTTGGATGGGGCATATTGGGTTTGTCAAACCAAATGTTTAGATCCCCAAGAATGCATAGGTTGGAGTATAGTGTAATAAGGTTTGAGACTGTGTCTAGAAAAGCATCTGGGAATGTGGAGTCGTTAGGTGGATGTCATCTCCTTGATTGCCTCCCTGCTACAATCATGGTATCATTTACGAAATACTAAGAGCACGATTTAAGTACTGGATTAGCGACATAGAGTTGCTCATGCCCGTTTTGTCCCCAAATTCACCTCCATTGATGACCACGTGTTTGACCTTCTACATCAGAGATGGGGCCTTGCTGTACGGTGTGGTTCACTGCGATTTGGTAGCTCAGCTTTTGCAGCCTTAATTCTTTTTTTGCTCGACGGTCCCGAATTCATTGTCTTTGAGCTTGTAAAAGTGCAAGGAAAGCGAATGAAAAGGATTTCTTAGCTGGAAAGCAAGAGATACTATACTGTAGGAGATTGTAAATTTTTTGGCAGCAAGATAAATCTTCCCACACCGACCTAATTCAAGGGAACTTTAAAAATGAATAGAAACACTTATGGCCAGATGTATCAAACATTTTTGCGATCACCGTTTGCTATCGCAAAAATGCGTTTTTTTGGTATGTATCAAGTCCAATTTGCGACTACATACCGATTCAGTATTAGGAAGTGGCATGCCAAGGGCGTCTCTTCCTAATACCAATCGCAGCGGTATGTATGATTGTTTTGTGTCTGTGAATGTGGTCGCAAAACAATCGCAGTTACCACCTACTTTAAGTAGGTGGTAACCCATTCGCAAAGGGGAAGGGGTCCCCAAGGGACCCCTTCCCCTTTGTGAATGCATGCAAAAACGTATTTTAAGAGCAGGCAGAGGCCCCACAGACCACTGCCTACTCTTAAAAAATGAAAAGAAAACTTTTTCTTTTTCATTTTTAAATGCATCCCGTTTTCCTAAAATGACCGTCTTAGCCACGGTGCAGGCTTACACTTGCAAACCATCTGTCTTACAGACTATCCACATATATGAACTTGACTACCGAGGGAGCATGACAGAGGATGAGCAGTACCTAATTTAATGTATTTATATTTATTTATGTAGAATTTTTTTTATCATGTCAGCAGTGTCTTTCGACTCCTTTAGAGCACCTTGAAATTCTGTAAACATAAAAAAGATAAAACAATTGGAAACTCCATTGAATAGCCTTTCTTAGGGCAGATGGATTTTTTTAAAACAGATTTTATTGACATTTTAGTACCAATACATTTCTCTTCTTAACTGTATGATTTCTCCATCAATCATTAGTAATTGTGGCAACTTTATTGATTGCAAACATTATCACATAGTAATTAGGTGTATTTAATCTGCCCCACCTTACATCGCTGGGTAATCTAGATGATGCTTCTGTCAGTTTGTGTTTCGAGTTTCCTTCCCTCTGTGTGGCCCTGATTCTAATGTTTGCTCACACGTTGCTAGGACTAAGTTATAACTTTAGCGCCTCATTCAATAATTATGTTGGGTAGAGTAGCAATGTTCTGATGCCCCCTCCCCCTATGCCACTCCCTTCTCCTTGACCAATAGCCTGTTATGCGCTTTGCATGCAAGTTCATGCATTGTTCTTCTGTCCTGCTTACGGTTCCGGTTTTAATTAGCTGGTGGGTGATTTGCCCGATGGGCTAATTCTCTCCCTGTTGTAGGAGCTATGCCTTCTTAGGGGGTGGCTGATAATGCAGATTCATTAGATTCAGTAAGGGATATCCTAGTCTCATCTTTCAGAGCTGCAACCAGCTGTTCTCAAGCACGTTAGTTCTGGGGAGCCCCTGCCCTGCCTGAGTTCTTGTTGCTGTACTAAGTTTTCATATTCTGCCCAGCACTCTAATTCCCTCTTCTAACAAAGGAAACTGGGGTCCAGTGGTCTTTTCCAGTTCTTTCTTATCTCTCTTTTGGCCACGGTGTATGCAAGGTTTTGCAGCTTAGTAGTGGCTTTGTTCTTGGGAGTATGGGTGAACCAATGGAAGAGACAGTGACCCGGCATGCAAGATACTTCACGGTCTATAATCCCTGCTACATATGTCGTCACTTTTCTCCAGTAATTGGTTAAGTTCGCACAAGTCCACAACATATGGATAAAGTCTGCCACTTCTTCCTTGCAGCATGGACATCATGCATCTGCCACTCGAAGGTGGTCACGAAGCTGTCTTGGAGTAAGATATGCTCTGTGTAGAACACAGAAGTGCATGAGTTGAAACCTAGCATTTCTAGACAACTTTGATGTCCTCTCTAGTATCTGCTCCCAGGAATTCTCCGGTACCGTGATCCCCAGGTCTGGTCCCACTTCCCTTGTAGGCCTTCTAGGGGGCGCATTGCTCACCTACCGATTGCTCCATTTAAGCCAGTTATGGCCCTGTATATGCTGTCCGAGGTCACTATATAACTGCTGGCCTCGTGAGGCCCGGTTCCCACGCCTCCTGTTTGCCTATGTGTATGGATGGCATGGCTGACCGCTGGGTGTAGCAGGACGTGACCTTGTGGAAGATCATACTCCTGTCTGAAGTTCTCAAAGGGCATCAGACTCCCAGCCCTATATAAATCTCCAATCCGTGTGGCCCCAGCCTCCTCCCAAGTTGCCAAGCCCCCCCAGCAGCCTTCAAGGGACATCTATTTGAAACATGTCATTGGGATATCAGGTGTGTTAGGCATGCTTGTGTCAGTCTTCTGGAGGCATCTTTTCCAACATTGATGTAGGACTCGGACCTCCGGGGTATCCCCATTTGTTCGGAGTCAGCGCATTGCCATCCACTGGGTGAGTCATTGCAATTGGGCTGCCAGATAGTATGATTCCAAGTCCGGGACCACCAGGCACCCCTCTGCTCGTGGTCTTTTCAGTGTAGTGAGAGCCACCCAGCATCTCTCAGCCCCCTATGTGAACGCAGTCATCGAGGAGTCCAGCACCCTGAAAAGCGCAGCAGGGATCCAGAGTGGCAAGACCGCAAAATAGTATAAGAGTATTGATAGCGCCACCATCTTAATAAGTGCTATCCTCCTAGCTACCAAAATAGAAGTGTCTTCCAGATTCCCAGATGAGACTTCAATGCCCTTTTGGCTCTATTTATATTGCCCTCTAGAATATCAGCCCTGATGTAGTAAACCTTAATTCCCAGGTAAGTCATGCACCGAGGTTCCCAAGAGACATGTCTGAGCTCCCCAGGTGGGTCGTTATTCGTAGAGAGTGGGTATAGATGGGATTTCTGCCAGTTCACCCCTACCCTGTTAATCTGCTGAATTGTACCAGGAGTGCCTGGGCACCCTCTAGTTCCGGTCCCGTGGAAACATAAGTAGATCACCGCATAGAGCGCAATTCTGTGGCAAGAGTCCTTGCACATTAGCCCCTGGTACCAAGTAGCAGTTCGCGCCTGGGTAGCCAATGGCTCCTTTGCCAATACAAATGGCAAAAGCGAGAGGGGGCACCCCTGCCTTGTGGGGGTAATGATCTCTAAGATGGGAGTCCCTCTCTTGGAAGGGTTGGCCAGCCATGCTAGCAGCATGCCCGTTTTGTCCCTCTCAGCATGGGCCCTTACCACAACATTTTTGTAGTCGAAGCAACGGAGCTTTTGGTTTTCAGTTCATCCCTGCATAGAATCACTCTGATAGGTCCAGCATAATCACACCACGTCAGGTACAGCATGGTTCTATTGCCACAATCTACTCTGATTGTCTATGTGGGACAGATAGTCCTACTCCTTGGATAGAGTATTATGATTTTTAATCTCTACTCTGATATTCTATGTAGGACAGATAGGCCTACCACAGTGAAGGATAGCTTTTGGGTGCTAGTCAGTGTAAGGACATCAGCAATACATTTTTACATGTCTTATAAATACTCTTGCGGGAGGTGCCTTCATTGTCAAAGCACAAACTTTTGTCATTATGTTCTTAGAATATCAGCGGGGTTGCCCCTAAGTTTGAATCTGTCGACCTATTGTAATTTCTAAATTGTTATGAAATAATTGCTTTGCAGGAAACATGGGCTGAGGTTAGCTGCCCGCTGCTAGGGTTTTTGGATGTCTGGAAACCTGTCCATAGAGGGAATAAAAGTGGCCCTGCTGAGGGGGTGGTAACCCATTTATGTAGCTGCTAAATTAAAAGGCCGTATTTCAACACTTGCTTGGGAAGAGAACTGGGTCCAGGGTATTAAGATTAGTAACTGGAGTTTGCAGCAAACCCTCTTTGTGATAAATGGTTATATTGCTCCAGGCACAAAAGAAAAAAGAGGTAAATTGACTCGCCTAATGCAGATTTTGGGTGACCTAGATGGGGAACATTCTTACGCTGATTATTTAGTAACACATTTGTTTCAGGATACCTCTGAAGCTCTTGAGGGTCCTGATCTTTTTAACTACCAGTTAGCCCCCAAACAGTTGAGACCAAGGGATTGTCCTAATAGCCCCCGGGTGAGTATGTGGTAATGCATTTAAATAGCACAGGATTCAAAGTCTTGAATGGCCGTTTGCCACAAGATTCCCCTCGGTGTTGGATGAGATCCGATGGGCTGACCTATCCTCACTTGGATTACGATATTTGTAATATGGAACTGTTCCCCTTTATCAAATTTTTGTTTATATCTACTCAGTATGAGAATGACCAACGCCCCCAGACTGTAACTATAAAATCTAGTTTTCATCACTATGCTGTGGCTTGGGCCGTGGGTGGTGGCGTATGTTTTGAGTCTTTAAAGAGTATAAAATGGAGCTCTTCTTTGAGTGGTGCAGTAATGGCTGAGTGCGTTAACTTCTTTGATCCTGACGTGAGAAGCAGCGTGTCTCCAATTAAGTTATGGGACAATTTTGTCTTCTTTTTATGGTGAAGGTTTCATCAACCTGTAAGTAATCCTATTTCACTCACTCAGTTTGCCATCTCAAGGGAAACCAAGAATTTAAAGAAAGCTCACAATAAAGCTGCTAGGGCAATCCGGAAGAGTCCAGAGACCAAGGTCCTGCTAATCAAGTTTACGAAATTGCAGAAAGGTTTTAAGAAGGCAGTTGTTGAAGAAAATCAGAGACACTCGAATTTGTTTTGGGCAAAATTTATTTATTAGCGCCAGTAATGACTCAAACTCAAAAATATTTTGGTTCCTTATTAACAATCTAACAAAGAGTCAGTGGGAACTTGGTACTGTTAGTATCTCAGAGGGTGATTGGACTTCCTTTTTGGTCAGACAGTTCTCAGTTAGCATGTCTGAATAACACCAGACGGGTGTGGACACTCACCCCTCTTCAGTAGCATCAAGTTTCAGCCTCTGCCATTAGTGTCCCTGTCCCTTCAATTAGAAGTCATGACCTTTTACTCTCCCCGCCTGTGTCGCATTATTTCTAAGGCAAAACGAGATGGAGCTCCGGGTCCCAGTGGCCTTCCGCAGATGCTATTTAAACAGGACATTTCTTTTTGGGCAGATCATCTTGAGAACCTTTTTGATTATTGTGTCTTGCCTTCAAGAATCTCCGAGTCCTGGCATGGTGCTATAATTTACCCATTATATACAAGTGGCTCAAGGTCTGATTCAGCCAATTTTAGGCTGATAGCATTGCTTGATTGACAGTGAGGCTAAGTTTCATGCCAGTCATTTGCTAGAAGATCTTTGATCTAGGACTAAATTAAAGTGTCTAATTCCTATATGCCAAACGGGGTTCTCTGCTGTATCAGGTACATCTACCAACTTAGTAGCCCTATCCACTTTGATGGACAAGGCAAACTTATCAAGATCTGCACTTCATTGTTGTTTTGTTGATTTTAAGGCAGCTTTTGACCGAGTCTCCAGGGGCTCCCTGTGGGTCAAACTACAAAACTGGGGAATTCCATCTGTGCTTCTGGGGGCTTTTATAGAATTACATACATATACCTGGGTCCGCATTAAATTAGGAAATGGCTGCTCCCTTTCTAGGAAAATACCTATCTTTCGTAGTGTGAAGCAGGGATACATGCTTGCCCCCTTGCTTTTTAATTTGTTCATTGCAGTCCTGTCACTTGCTTGTGACGCCGTTAACTCTCACCCCACCTAAGATCAGTGGTCTTCGGTTTAGCCATTTGCTCTATGCTGGAGATTTGGCAATGTTCAGCCATACCAGGGTTGGCCTACAATGGTTGCTCAACCAACTTGCACTTTATACAGCTGTGAACTATTTGGAAGTAAATTTGCAAAAAACAAAGGTTTCTTTTGGCAGGAAAAGGGCTTTGGGAAGCAACTGGTATTATAAGAGCAGTAAACTTATTTCAGACCACTCTTATAAATATTTAAGGGGTGCATTTCGATGCTAGGGGCAGCTTTGTTAGGCAGAGGAAGGAGATTGAAGTTAAAGTCATGGCCCTGCAGGTGGCTTTTTCCAAACTATTTGAAACCCTTAGAGGGCCAAACATGATCAGATTAATGGAAGTTATGAGAGCAAAGATCACTCCCTCACTGTCCTATGGTCAGGAAGTTATGTTGGTCAGAGGCTCATGTCTGCTAAACAGGTTGGTTACCAAGATATATAAGAGGGTCTTTCAACTACCGCAATCTGCATCTCCTGTGCAGGTTTAGCTGGAATTTGGCCTTTTAGATCAGCGGGTAGTAGGTGCTAGTGCTTTCCTGAAACCCTGTTATAAGTTACAGCGGGCTAAAGCGGGTAGTTTGGAGTCAGTTCTGAGGCTCCAAATTAGTACGACTTTTTGACTGATTGTAAACGGCTATTGAGAGCTTAGGATCTCTTGGTGAACAATCCTTCTCAATCCCTTTTTAAATTGGGTATTAAAAAGAGTGTTCAGCTTTGGTCCTACCACTCAGATCGAGCTCTCCTTACCAATCGTAAACATTCCTCGGTGGTTAATAATTCGTTCAGGCCAGCTACCCCAGCTTGCTATTTTTCTGCCCTTATGGCATTCGTTTGAAAGAGAAACTCATAGCTCTAAGGATGGGCGATTGGGCTTTTTTGAAGCTTTAACTCACCTGGCTGCCCAATCCTGGGGAGGGTGTAATGTGCAGGGGTTGTTGTAGCTAGGAAGAATCCTTTGAACATGTGGTCTGTCTGTGTCCATTATTGCTTAAGGAGCGTATATCCTTGTTGCGGAATAAGTGGAATGAACTGGGGGTTCGCTCCACCAGCAGGCTGTTATTAAGTCCCTGGATCCTGAAAACACAATGCTGAATGTTTTGTTGACCAAATGTATTATTGCCACCCAGGTCAAGTTCATTAAGGGCACTGCGAGCAGTGATTAATGGTGTATGAAAACTATCTTCTGCTCTTGCTCCCTTGTATTTTGAGCCAACTTTGCACAGTCACTGAGTATTAAAATGTTTTCACTATGGTTCTTAATATATTGCTGGTTGTTACTTTATAGTGGATCAGCTAATGCACTTAAGCAATTTAAGGGCCTGGACAGTCGTTGCTTACATGTTTACTGTCTTTGAGGAGGGGGTGTGTCTTGTAGGGAGGCCCGTAAGTAATCCTAATTATAATTAAGTGCAATGTTATATTTCGCAGCTAGATCCCCTTTCATTATAGGAATGTTCCTATTTTGATGTTAATGTATATAAATTAATTAAGTATTTTATTGTGTATTTAATGTCTGATATTAACATCGTGTTTTACTGATAGCTTGGAGTTTTCAATTTGTGCAATTTATTACTTGATTGCTCTTGGTTTTATATTGTAATGGATTTCAATATCCGTACAATAACTTTGACTTCACTTCTACTTAATAATACTGTGCACCCTGTCTTGTGGATTATAAGGCCTACATAAGAGTGACATTATTGTAAAAGGGATGTTGTGACCTGTCAATAGGGTGTATTTTAACAGTTCAAATAGCAGTTTTTCATTGCTACAGTCAGGCTATACTAGTAGGCCTGAAGCCCCGTTTTACATTGTCAAGGTCCTAGGTCCTAGGTAATTCCTATTCCGGTTGGGCATTTACAACTGCTAATAGCTCTAACCCGGAGAAATGCGAGACACGTTGCATTGCAAATGCTTGTTACTATTGTATTCACTCCCGGATTACTTTAACCTTGTTTAGATACTCATCTATGTTACTGCCATTGACTGATAGGCATGGAACATGTGTTCACCTTCCAGTGTCGAAATAACCAATTCTCAACTTCAATCCTTCTCTCCTCTCTCTATACCCACTCCATTTGATTACCTGTGGGAGACCAATGACAGATCAGCCAACTGTTAAATGTATTCCAAGTTTGGGGCGGTAAGCATGAGAAAGTGAGTGCAACCTTAACCAACTAGAATACCTCTTTACCCACCCGCAATGAACACCACCTCAAATGAAACTTTCCATGATACCCAAATATCACAGTTTTATATATTTATCTCCCTGAGAGGCCTATGCTTGTTATGTCAGTTGTTTTTATTATGATGCAACCATATTATGGGGGTTATTCTAACTTTGGAGGAGGTGTTAATCCGTCCCAAAAGTGACGGAAAAGTGACGGATTTACCACCAGCCGTATTACGAGTCCATTATATCCTCTGGAACTCGTAATACGGCTGGTGGTATATCCGTCACTTTACCGTCACTTTTGGGACGGATTAACACTCCTCCAAAGTTGGAATAACCGCCTATGTTCTGTTATTATAGCATGGCAATTATTAATTTCACCTGTGCTTGCAACAGAGACCATTCCTTGCTGTGTACTAGTACTGCACTATTGGTTGTAGTCAATAACATCTTTAATAAAAATAAATAGGCTTGAGTCATTTGTTCCTTTGGTGGGGAGCAGGATCACGTGATCCATTCAGTAGTGAGTAGTGCAACTATGCACAGTTCTAATAGAGAACATTCCGTGGTTTAGCTAGGGGTTACTTGAGGTAGACGTTGCAACACCTGTTTTGGCGTTTGGTATCCTATAACTGTCCTTTATGATATTTTATTACACATCAGGACTCGTTTTAGGCCAATGAATCTTTTGACCCAGTTGAGAGACACCGTAGGACGAGATAGCTAATCAATATATCAATCAATACATCAATAATGTCATCAATATTTATCACAACAATGCATTTCACTTTAGTGAGAGTCATTAATCAATTCAACAACATTACCATGACCTTTCAGCCATGAATAACCACACCTGGTTTAGTAGAATTTTATGAATTTTATTCCCTATTAATTACAATCTAATAGCAAATGCGTTAATCTCAACACCAAGAAACATAATAGCATAGTCACGATATGGCAACTTTGATAAGATTTCATTAAAGCGAGAATCACGAACATCAGAACATAACACGGCGTGATCATGTTACACATGTGACACATCATACAGAACATAGATCAATAACGCGTCAGTTCAGCAAAGCATAATCTCGGTCGTTTGACTATTTACGTCAGTTTTGGTGAACACCTATCCTAACCACTGATTGGCATTAGCATGTTGGGCTTCATGCAAAACAATTTAGAACACCAATTTGGAAAACATCTAGCTAAGGTCTCTGTCAAAAGTAAGCAGTTGGTACCTAGAAAGGAAAAGCAAACAGACAAATTACAAATGCATTGTCATAATTACCCTCCAAAGATTAGGTCAGCGCACAGGTTCAGTCTTCGTCTTCAGGACATCAGTCAAATTGCCATCAGTCAGAACTCAGCTCTAGGGCAAAAGGGCACTTCCCTAATAAGGAGGTAAAGTGTAATTGGACAAACTAAGGGCAAGGATGGTTTAAGTAAAATATCAAGTCACCAAACAGAGTGACAGAGTTTCTGGATAAAATCAATAGCATTTCCTACCTAATTCTAATTGACTTCCTGTGACATGGGTTTTTATCCCTTTTTCGTAATACATTCCCCCAAAATTCTATTGGACATTTGTTATACCCCACTATCTTTAACCTATCAAATTAAACATTAGGTAATCCTAATCTTCACCCCATATTGGTTTACAGGTCTTTGATTGGTCTTCATAATTGACGTCTTCAGAGGTGGCACGTCTGGTGTGACTTCATCCCTTGGTAATTCTTTGCAAATCTTTTGGTCAGCAGTTCCATTGTCTTCACCAGTTTGAATGACATTGTACATTACATTAATCTACACTGTTTCAATTCATTTATAACATTTAGTTTTCAAGACGATGAGAAGCAGTGGGAAACGGATCTACATGGTTACATTCATCTTCCAAGTTTGAAGAAAAGAACAAACCAGGGTCATGGCCCCTTGTGAGTCAGCACACTGAAAAATAGAAAAATGCATTTAATATGAGAGCCAAGCAGCTAAGCTGCAGCTCATGCTAACTTAAAGCCTATGAGGTTTTCAATACAGATTTAATAACGCAAATGTTAGTATAAACTCATTTGAACGTAACATAAACATTTTGATCATCATTATTAGTTTGCGTATACATTGGTGGCCACTCTTCGTGGTCACAACTCAAGCGCTCGTCTAAGCAAAATTGCTATTATTATAGTTTCTATGCGGCATCATCCCACCTTGATTCATAAACATTTCTTGCACAGTAAGTCTCTTCCCAGTAGGGATACCGGACTCGAATCGCAGAATACAAACTTATGCAGTCCCTGGAAGTTGCCGATCTCAACCTGCACTGGATCTGTAATCTGATTTGTTAAGTACTGGTTAGCTACTCCGACCACCCTTATGGTACGCCCCGAAAGTGGTAATTTCGGAACCTCTGCACTTCTGACTGTAGAGCGTGTAGCTCCGGTATCAACCAAGAATGAAACCTTGTGACCCATTACCTTTCCCTCTACATAGGGTCCCCTCTGATCTACTTGTAGGGATGCTGCAAGCCTGCACTCCTCGCTATCTGAGCTGTCATCCGACCACTCCTCATTCATTCCATCTTCACCACGCAATGGGAATTGCTGTATTGTATTATTTTGACTCATCACCTGACCTGTGACCTGCTGAGGAAGCATCACCTGTTGCTGTCCCATCGGAGCCATTGGTAGTTGCATTTGCTGTCTAGGTACCATGGGAACCTGCTGTTGTACTTTCTGCATTTACGCTGGTTGAACACGTGGCATTTGCATTTGCTGCATGGGCTGTAGCCCTTGCATCTGAACCATGTTATTTTGGAAGTTCGGGTTTTGATTTCTCAATTTTGGACCTCTCATATTTTGCAATGTACCGACATTAGTGCTTTGTTGAATGACACCATCCTGCACCAAATTTGGGCATTCCCGCTTCCAATGCCCCACTCCCCAGCACGCGTGACATGGTGACATCCTTTTCATCCCTTGTGCATCATTTTGAATCACAACAGTATTTAAGTCTGGACTGCGATTCACAAAACCTCGACCTTGACCTCTCGGTTGTGCCTGGAATACACCATTCACTTGCGGTTGCTGTTGTATCATCTGTTGAACTCCATTTCCCTGTATACCAGCCTGTGCAGCCCTTATCTGCATCACTATCACTTTCTCTTTTAATTTTTTCTGCTTCAGCTCAATTTCGTCACTACAGTATTTTGCATACTGCAACACCTCATCAATCAGCTTTGCTTGCCAACAGATCAAATGATTCTTAATCATCTGGCTAACCTCTGGTCTCAGCCCTTCAACAAATCTAAACACGAGATGGTTCATGTCTTTCGGCTCAATGGTCTCAGTAACACTATAATGTTTGAATGCCTTTAACAACCTCTCATAGTAAGCATGTATTGATTCTTTAACCTCTTGCGAGGTCCGGTCAATTTTCTGCCAATCATTCACCTTCGGCGACACTTTCTGCTTCAAAAATTCAATCACTTTATGATAGTACTTCATCACCTCCTCAGAGGGAGCTCCGGTCACCTTATCCCTTGCGGGCTCCTTCGTGGGCCAGTCTACCCCTCTCTTGCACTCGAGCCACAAATCAGGCGGAACAATGATCTCAAACAAGGTATTCAAGTCTTCCCCGAGACACTTTGCAAGCTTCACAAAGCTATCTGTTTGTTGATACCACTCGATCGGTTTCTCCCTCAATCTTGGATAATCATTTGTAAAAGATAGGATGTCTCCTCTGGACCACGGCACATTAATTAAAACTTCACCAGCTGCCTCTCTCATGGGTAGTATTTTTACCGATTCCGTATCGGGTGAAGCTTTAATCTGACTCGACCCTGGACTGTCACCTTTCTCCTTATCTCTTTTCTTTGCCCATCTGCCTTCCCACTTTTCTAACGCTCCCCAGATCTGAGCACTTTGCAGTATTTCTTTTAAATGTGCTTTCATTCCAGCAGACCTCATGTGCTCAAAGTCTTTTGAATCAAAGTCTAACCTGTAACTTCTTTTCAAATGTTTAGTGTTCTCAATATCAATGTTGTACTTGTCTGCCAGGTTCGCTAATCTCTGATGTACCTTGCCTACCTCTTTAGTAATCTTAGGACACAGATATCTCAGTTCTGCTTCTGTGTATGTTTCTAATCTGTTTACCCCCATTGTTCCGTCCACTAGTTCAGCAGCTTCCACACCTAGTCTTACAAAATTCAGGTACTCATCTCTCCCTATCCTTTCAGGATCTACTGCAGTCACTGTAGTCTTCTGTGATGCATAGGTCTTCTCTAACCACTCATTCAACTGTTGTACTGTAAAACCTTGCAGTGAAATGTTCCCTGCATGCATCATTGGCGATTGTGAAGAGTTCGCACTTATCGTCTGTGGGGTTAGCACTCCTAGCCCTGCCTGTCTCATTGCCTCCAACGGTGCTTCAGCTGGGCTAAGGTTTAATGAGGACCTCGGTTTTTCAATCGCTTGTTCTCCGGGGGCCATTAACTGAGGAGTTCCTATGGACCCTCCTCTTAGCACATCTTGGGCCATTACTCCCTGATCACATACGCCAGATTTACCTTGTGCATACAATGGCACATGTGGACCAACAGTAATTGGTAACGATATTGCAGCGGGTGTCTGACCTGGTCCCAGACTTCTTGGAGCTGCGACTCCAAAGGTCTGATCCAGTGAAGCCGGGGCAGGTATTAATGGAGGTCCTGCTGCTGGGTTATATCCCGGTATCAGCTGTGGCTGCGACTGGGGCAGCAATTGTGGAGTTGGCTCAATCTGCACTAACCTCGATTTTGTATATATCGGGTCTGGTGGCACTATTAGGTTCGTGGTAGTCTCTAGCACTGGGACGTCTGGATAGATTCTCTGTATCTGCGGTGGAGGTTGCAACTGTATCTGCATGTCTGGCACAGTGGGTACACTGACACCATTCTGTATCAAACCCGTATCACTAGTCTGTACCGTATCAGTAACTCCCTTCTCCTGCGTCTGGTTCCCAGGACCTGTACTAGTGCTCAGAACATTATCGCTTGCCGCATAAGGTGGCCGGCGATCATGTAATATTCGATCCATAAACTCTTTGTCGTCTGAATCATCTTCTTCTTCCCAAGGTCTCTTAGTTTCTTTAGGTTTACTAGAGTCTTTGTCTGTTTTACAGGTGGCTTTCTTTCCCCGTGTCTCTTCTCCCTGTTCTAATTGCTGGGAACAATTTCAACCCATCAACTATTCCCCGTCTCCATATTTTGCTTTCATTATCCCACATAGCTTCCGCATAAGTCTTTTCTGCCCTTTTTATTCTTCTTTGGATTTTTTCTTGTCTATGTTTAAGGGCCATTAAATCCCAAATAGCTAAAGCCTCGTACTGCGCTGGCCTCGGAGGTGGTTTCTGAGCGCCTAACATCCACCTCAAATTCTCTAGCACCCTCGTACTGAACGTCCCATGTTCTGGGAACGCTAAACAAGTCCCAATACCTTTCTCCTCCATAACTATGTAAGCTGGAGTACTCTCAGGCGGTGTACGCTCCCCTTCACTCGCCATAATGTATGCATCTCCTTTCAGAGCACTCTTAAAAGCCTTGACAAAATTCATTTTTACGTCTTTTGTTCTTGTTTGTATTTAATCAGAAAGTGACTTTAATTCCCAGGACACTCTTCACCCACCTTTCTCAACCTATTGCCCCTCACTGACGGCAGCCAATCTGTACGCGACCCCTCTCAACAACTGACCTATCTCAGCGCGGCACCACTGACGTCACACTCACACACTGCAGCTGACAAAGTCTTGCGGCTTGTCCGCCCCTCACTGGATTCACACCAAACTAATGCAAAATTACTGCGAGCACCTTTAACACCAATACAAATCTGCCTGTTTACTACAGGAAGGGTAACACATTCGCTTCAGAACTTTACAGATATTTCACTTGAAGCCTCGGCCGCTACTCTCTCCTTCTCAATTCCCGCATACGCAAGCAGAATTCGACCCGCAAATCCTACTCTCGACTTGTCAATGGTTCGTCCTAGTGCACTTTAGAACTTGCCAAATCTCCATCGAAGGTTTCATACATACAATTTGACTCAAACTCGATTTGTCAACCACGCCCGATTGACCTATTAAACCGCACAGATTACAACATAAACCCAAGTGCCTACTACACTTTTCAATATACTCCGGAGTCTTAGAACACGACGGGTCCGTACATGAACAACCAACTACGTGGATAATTTTGAGCACAAAGCTCCACACTCATATGAAGTACGCCGACTTCCCTACTCTCATACTGCGAAGTACGCCCACTCCTACTAAAACAACATTTACCTGGCCTAAATACACACAGATTTCACAATCACCGGCAAAAGGCGTAAGCCGAGCAAGCGTAAAACCCTATACCACACACACTATGATGCTGAGAACATTCCCAACTCACTTAGGTAGGCTCCGAGATCCCGGGAAAGTCATGGTGAATTTAGAAACACATCATAACTCCAATTTGCATTATCTCAGTAAAACATTTTAACATTGGCATTAGCATGTTGGGCTTCATGCAAAACAATTTAGAACACCAATTTGAAAAACATCTAGCTAAGGTCTCTGTCAAAAGTAAGCAGTTGGTACCAAGAATTACAAATGCATTGTCATAATTACCCTCCAAAGATTAGGTCAGTGCACAGGTTCAGTCTTTGTCTTCAGGACATCAGTCAAATCGCCATCAGTCAGAACTCAGCTCTAGTGCAAAAGGGCACTTCCCTCATAAGGAGGTAAAGTGTAATTGGAGGGATAAAAACCCATGTCACAGGAAGTCAATTAGAATTAGGTAGGGAATGCTATTGATTTTATCCAGAAACTCTGTCACTCTGTTTGGTGACTTGATATTTTACTTAAAACCATCCTTGCCCTTAGTTTGTCCAATTACACTTTACCTCCTTATGAGGGAAGTGCCCTTTTGCCTTAGAGCTGAGTTCTGACTGATGGCGATTTGACTGATGTCCTGAAGACGAAGACTGAACCTGTGCTCTGACCTAATCTTTGGAGGGTAATTATGACAATGCATTTGTAATTTGTCTGTTTGCTTTTCCTTTCTAGGTACCAACTGCTTACCTTTGACAGAGACCTTAGCTAGATGTTTTCCAATTTGGTGTTTTAAATTGTTTTGCATGAAGCCCAACATGCTAATGCCAATCAGTGGTTAGGATAGGTGTTCATCAAAACTGACGTAAATAGACAAACGACCGAGATTATGCTTTGTTGAACTGACGTGTTATTGACACTCTGCTGGATTGATCTATGTTTACGCTGTGTTATGTTCTGATGTTCGTGATTCTCGCTTTAATGAAATCTTATCAAAGTTGCCATATCGTGACTATGCTATTATGTTTCTTGGTGTTGAGATTAACGCATTTGCTATTAGATTGTAATTAATAGGGAATACAATTCATAAAATTCTACTAAACCAGGTGTGGTTATTCATGGCTGAAAGGTCATGGTAATGTTGTTGAATTGATTAATGACTCTGACTAAAGTGAAATGCATTGTTGTGATAAATATTGATGACATTATTGATGTATTGATAGATATATTGATTAGCTATCTCGTCCTACGGTGCCTCTCAACTGGGTCAAAAGATTAATTGGCCTAAAACGAGTCCTGATGTGTAATAAAATATCATAAAGGGACGCAGTTATCAGAGAAGACGTTGTGTGCTTCCAGAAAAAAAAGTGCTTAACCTTCACACAGTTGTGATCATTCTCTTCCAGGGGATCCTCATCAATAGTCATAAACATTGAATATTCCCGCCCTTGTGCGGGGACCCCGGAGCATATATAAAATATATACACATTATACATGTGTAACAAACAGTCATGCAGGCTATCATGTTAAAAACAGGCTAAAATGCTTTATTTCTATGAAGTTTTTTTTTTTTTTTAAATACTACAATAGAGCATAAATAAGTACCCAAGCTCCTAAAACTAGGCTTGGGGAAGTAAGCAGTAGCAAACTCTAGTGAAAAAATAGAGAAAACTGCATTGAAAAACAATGAAGCATTCTTAGCCAATAGGCTGCATGTAGGTTAACACAGGAGAACCATAAAAACTTTGGCACTGTGCCTTTAAGACCCTGAGCACCTCCAGTATCCCACCATGCCTCAGGGGTGAAGGAAAGGTGACAGTTGGTTCACAGTTAGGTCAGTTCTTTTTTCCGGCTTCTTCTGAGAGGATCCTGGAGCATTGAGCTCTCAGTTTTTCTGAGTTTTCCTCAGAAAAATTCTTTAAAAAAGCGTTTTTTCACTTTTCACTCGACAAGTAACATCTTTGTCTGAGCTAGGAAGGTTTTTTCTGACAGAAAAATGCCTTCTCTTTTTGTCAAATGCCCTGCTTGTGGGAAGAAGAAGGCCCGGTCAGATCCCCACTCTCTGTGCATAGTGTGCCTGCCTCAGAGTCACTGCCCTGACACTTGTAAGTACTGTAAGAACATGTCTAGGAGGACTCTGAAAGACAGAGAGAAGATCCGACTTCATGGGCTTCAGGAGAGGAAAAGAACATCGTCCTCCTCACTCCCCAGGCATCCAGAAGGCCATTCTCAGGAGAGAATGGCCCGGTCGACGTCGACAGGTAGGAAAATACCTGTTTGTTCACCGTCGACGTCGTCGCTACCACCGTCCCACCGGCATAGATCGCCGTCGACGGCGACGCACCCGACGTCGAAGGGAACGGCGTCGAGGGAACATCAGAGCAGGGGCAGGTCTCCGTCGACGGCAGCCCGCCGATCGACGTCGAGCCACCGCCGGCATGCCCGGTCGCCGCCAAAGGCTGTGCGCCCCCCGACGTCAGGACACACGACGTCGAGATCTCCACGACGGCACGAGAAACATCCGCCGTCAACCTCCCATCGCTCCACGTCGAGGCACACGACGGCGAGCAGGTCGAGGTCCAAGGAACGCCGTTCGACGTCAAGGCACTCAACGTCGAGGCAATCAACGTCGAGGCAGGACCAACCGACTGGGCGTCCTTCGACGTCGAAACAGCCATCGACGTCGACGCAGGTTTTACCTGTCCAACAGGGAGCAGAACATCGCCCCTCGCCAGACAAGGCTCAGTCTCCAGTGGTCTCCATACCGAGCGACTCTTCTCGGTCAAGAGCATCTCCTGGGCATGTCTCGCCCATCAACCTATCTCCGAGATGGCTGGAGAGCCTCAACAGACCAGCGGCCTCCCCAGATTCGCAATATTCGCGAATGTATTCACCCACTGCCTCCCCGCCAAGAACGCCATCGCCGACAGCCGGGGCAGAACGGGCTCGTTCAGCTCCTCGACAGCCGACCGCGAGGCCTAGGCGCTCGGCTACAGCGTCCCACAGCAGATCTCGCTCTCAACGGAGATCCAGGTCGCGCTCAAGAAGATCACCCTCTTGGTCTTCATCAGGTTCTTCTGTCGGGCGTTACTCACCTACTCTTACAGATTCACCACCTGCTAGAGTCTCACCAGTGGATGACATAACCACTTTCAACGAGGTGTTGCTAAGAGGAGCGCAGAAACTCAATATAGAGGTTCCAGAACCGTCTACCTCCTCATCAATCATCTTTGAGACGCTACAACAGAGATCAGCGTCGAAAAAGTTGCTGCCTCTAGTGCCTGGTTTGTTGCAGCCGACCATGGACACTTTTCTGGCCCCAGCCTCGCTTAAGTCTGCCCCGGCTCGGATTCTTAAAAAGTACAAGGCTCCAGAGCAAGACCCTTTATTCCTTAGGAAGGATCCGCCGCCAGACTCAGTGATCATAGCTGCCGCCCGAAAGACCCACTCGGTGGCATCTTCATCCACGGTACCCCCGGATAAAGAGAGCAGGCATTTAGACTCTCTGGGAAGAAAGATGTGCGGGACAGCGGCTTCAGCAATGAAGGTCTCTAGTGCGTCTGCGCTCCTGGGCAGGTACGATCGTTCTCTGTGGGATTCCCTCAGTAGATTTACAGAAAAACTGCCCAGAGAAGACAGGCAAGATTTCCAAGAGATTCTACAGGAAGGATGCCTGGTATCTAACCAAGTTATCAGCGCGGCAGCGGATGGGGCGGATTTGGCGGCTCATGGGTACGCACATGGTATCTGTGCGAGGAGATCTTCCTGGCTGAGGCTCACTGGCTTGAAACAGGAGGCACAACAACGTATCCTGAATCTCTCATTTGCCGGGAATTCTCTATTCGGTGCCCATGCAGACGAAGAGATGGCCTGCATGAAGACCGAGGTGGATACCATGAAGGCGGTAGGCCTCGAAAGAAGGAAAGATTTCAGGCGGAGGTACAGACCGTACGATAGACGCCCTTTCCAACAGAGGGTTCAAACCCCTCATTGGTCGCAAAGGTCTCAGCAACGACAGGGACGCCCTCTGTTTCAGCGAAGAAACACAAGGGAGCGAGGGTCAAGTAGACCTCAACAGTCCACTCCAAAAGCACCCACTAAGCAATGAAGTCTCGCTTCCCTCGACACTGTACACCACTCCGGTGGGGGGAAGTATTATTGCTCATCTTCACGAGTGGCACTCTATCACAAGAGACAAATGGGTGCTCAATATTGTCGAACATGGCTATTCTCTCCTTTTCAAGCAGCCTCCACCACACTTGCCACCAACCAAACACAATCCGGCTCATCTCACCTTGCTACGCAAGGAGGCTCTCGCCCTCCTAAGAAAGAATGCCATAGAAAGGGTTCCACCTGCCCACAGAGGAAAGGGGGTCTACTCCCGTTACTTTCTAGTAGCAAAGAAGGGTCAAGAGGGCGTTTTCAGGCCAATCCTGGATCTAAGACTGCTGAACAAATACATAAGAAAGCAGAAGTTCAGAATGCTAGCGCTTCACCAAATTTTCCCTCAACTGCATCAGGGAGACTGGATGTGCTCCATCGACCTGCAGGATGCGTATTTCCACATCCCAATAGCTCCAAAGCATCGAAAATTCCTGCGCTTTCGAGTAGCGTTACAGCATTACCAGTTCAGGGTTCTACCCTTTGGCCTGAAATCTGCTCCAAGAGTTTTCTCGAAATGTATGGCAGTGGTGGCGGCGCATCTACGAAGACAAAGGATATACATATATCCATACCTAGACGACTGGCTACTAAAGGCTTCTTCTCCGGAGCAGGCGAGAAGCCATCGGGACATTGTACTAGGAGTTTGCGAAGCTCTAGGTCTTCAGGTCAATTACCAGAAGTCAACCTTGACTCCAACGCAGAGTCTTCACTACCTAGGAGCTATCATAAACACAGAACTACAAAAAGTGTATCCTTCGGAGGAACGACTGTCCTCAATAAACATGAAGAGCCAGGACCTGTTGAGAGCCAGCGCACCTACGGCACGTCAGGTGACATCACTACTGGGCTCCATGGCATCGTGCATCTTTATTGTCCCAAATGCCAGACTCCACATGAGACCCCTCCAAGAGGCATTGGAGGCCAATTGGAGCCAAAGAACAGGTCGCTGGGAAGACACAATGCGGCTACCGGAGGTAGCACTGCAGTCATTGAGATGGTGGATGCACAGACCTCACCTGTCAGTGGGCGCTCCGTTTCACCAGGTACTTCCATCCGACACTCTGGTAACGGATGCGTCTCTTCAGGGATGGGGGGCTCATCTGGGTCCTTTTCAAGCGCAGGGTCTGTGGTCAGACAAGGAGAAGCAGTACCACATCAATCTGCTAGAACTCAGAGCGGTCCATCTGGCTCTCAAGTCTTTCACACCGCTAATTCAGGGGAAAACTCTATTGATACAGACGGACAATACAACCACGATGTATTACTTGAACAAACAAGGGGGAACGAGATCCCTACCCCTTTCACGAGAGTCCCAAGCGATATGGCATTGGCTCCTGGCCAGAGGAATGTCAATCACAGCAGTTCACCTGCCAGGTCAGCAGAACGTAGAAGCAGACTTTCTAAGCAGACACCTGGAGGACGTTCACGATTGGGTCCTGCACGACGAAGTCGCAGAATACATCTTCGCGCAATGGGGTCGGCCTCAACTGGACCTCTTCGCAGACGATGTAAACAGGAAATGCCCAGACTTCGCATCCAGGTTCTACCGTCCAGGATCTCGAGGGAATGCCCTGTTGATCGACTGGTCAGGGACATTTCTTTACGCTTTTCCTCCGATTCCCCTCATTCCGGCAGTGATCAGCAAACTTTACGGATCCAGGACCAGAATGATTCTTATAGCGCCACAATGGCCTCGACAATTCTGGTACACGGATCTCCTCAACCTGTCGGAAAAACCTCACAGGAGGCTGCCGTGCAGACCGGATCTTCTGAGCAGAATGGAGGGCAGGATTCTGCATCCCAACCTACCCTCTCTGAGCTTAACAGCATGGCTCCTGAATTCCTGCAGTATGGGCACCTAGGACTCTCGCAGGAGTGCATGAACATCTTGAAAGAGTCCAAACGGCCTTCCACGCGGCGTTCCTACGCTTTTAAGTGGAAGAGATTCTACATATGGTGCTGTCAGCAAGGCCATAATCCCATACGGGCGCAGGAGGACGTCATACTGTCCTATTTGCTTCACCTAGCGAAATCCGGTCTGCAGGTATCATCTATTAAGGTACATTTGTCTGCTATTACTGCCTATCGCAAGTCACCTTCTCAGGAATCCTTCTTTACGAAACCTGTAGTCAAGGATTTCTTAGAAGGTTTGAAGAAAGTTTTTCCGCCAATTCGGAGGCCTTCTCCTCCGTGGGAACTGAACATAGTCCTAGCAAAACTTATGGGCCCTCCTTTCGAGCCTATCCATAAGGCCTCCTTACAACACCTTACGTGGAAAACGGCTTTTCTGGTAGCCATTACTTCAGCGAGGAGGGTCAGTGAGATCTAGGCCTTGTCTGCAAAAGAACCGTACACGGTTTTTCATGACAATAGAGTAGTTCTACGAACTCACCCATCTTTCCTTCCGAAGGTGGTGTCAGAATTCCATATTAATCAGACCATAACTTTACCGACGTTCTTTCCCAATCCGGAAACTCCGGCTGAGAAAGCATTGCACTCATTAGACTTGAAAAGAGTGCTGAAATTTTTATCTGGACAAGACAAAATCGATTAGACACTCTAACCGCTTGTTTGTGAACTATGGTCATTTAAGGACAGGAGAAGCAGCATCTAAGCGAACAATATCAAGATGGATAGTCTCTTGTATTGTTAATACTTACCAGCTAGCTAATAGACAATTGCTAGCGCGGCCTAGAGCGCATTCCACAAGGGGAAAAGCGGCTACTGCTGCTCTCCTTAACAATGTTCCTATATCTGAGATTTGTAAGGCTGCTACATGGAAGTCTGTCCATACTTTTACAAGACATTATTGTTTAGACTCAGATGCAAGAGCGGATGCCCAAGTGGGGCAGGCCTCTCTAAGGAATTTATTTGCGTAAGACATGTCTATTCCTGCACTTCTATCGGACAGTCCGCTGGGTTTAGGGATGGGCTTGCTAATCTATTCAATGTTTATGACTATTGATGAGGATCCCCTGGAAGAGAAGGATAAGTTACTTACCTGTAAATCCTAGTTCTCTTCCAGGGGTATCCTCATCAAAGTCATAAACAACCCACCCTCCTCCCCGGACACACGTCTACTGGAAGTGCAGGACAGACAGTATTTTGATTCAATTATACAAATTGTCACCGTAAAAAGAACTGACCTAACTGTGAACCAACTGTCACCTTTCCTTCACCCCTGAGGCATGGTGGGATACTGGAGGTGCTCAGGGTCTTAAAGGCACAGTGCCAAAGTTTTTATGGTTCTCCTGTGTTAACCTACATGCAGCCTATTGGCTAAGAATGCTTCATTGTTTTTCAATGCAGTTTTCTCTATTTTTTCACTAGAGTTTGCTACTGCTTACTTCCCCAAGCCTAGTTTTAGGAGCTTGGGTACTTATTTATGCTCTATTGTAGTATTTAAAAAAAAAAAAAAGAAAAAAAACTTCATAGAAATAAAGCATTTTAGCCTGTTTTTAACATGATAGCCTGCATGACTGTTTGTTACACATGTATAATGTGTATATATTTTATATATGCTCCGGGGTCCCCGCACAAGGGCGGGAATATTCAATGTTTATGACTTTGATGAGGATACCCCTGGAAGAGAACTAGGATTTACAGGTAAGTAACTTATCCTTTTGTTTATTTATCCAGCTTCCTGAACATGAATTTCAGGATTATACACATGACATTGTTACGTATTACAGAATCTTGGATAACTAGAAAATATTTTTTAAAGAATATTTTATTTCCTTTTTGCATTAAGTGCACAATTGTCAAAATAGTGACTAAAGGCCATGTTACTGATACTTCCTTCCTTCTCTTCCCCCTTCCACCTCCCTCTCTCTCAGGGTCACATCTTACTCTTGTAGAGACGTGTAGCAAAGCTGTGTCTTGATTTTACAGATCTGTCTCCTTTGGCATAGCCTCTGTAGGACAATTTCAGATTTGTCCCTTCGTTTATCTGGCCTTCCCCCGACTTTGGTCTCATTCTCTCATTCTCTTGGTCTCCTCCCCCATTCCCCTAGGTCTACATGGACCATCCTTCCCAAATTTTCCCAAGTTTCTTGGGGCGTCCTCTACCCTTGAATATCACATTTTTTCCCTAGTGTACCAAATGTTTATCTCCCGCTCCCAGTCACTCAGTTTTGGGTTTGTACTGTTATCCCATTTGAGTGTGACTTCTCTTATTGCCAGGATATAGACCATTTTAATCAGTAGCTTCCTATATATGGTTCCATCTGATTCTCTCCATATTCCCAGTGGCACCAGGGATCACTCTCCGCAGTCTATTCGCTATTGCCTTAACCAGTATTTTAGTGTCGGTATTCAGAAGCGATATTGGCCGGTAGGAATCTAATCTATCTGGGGGTTCCCCCTCTTTGGGAATAGATATCACTGTCTCCATGCATACGTCTCTGGGGAGTTACCCTCTTTGGTGTGCCTCGGTGTTCACCCTGTGTAATGCTTTAACAACCTGACATGACATTTTCTTCATCAATTCTGCAGGGAGGCCGTTTGGGGCTGAAGTTTTTCGGGATTGTAATTGTGAGAGTGCAAGCAGTTTTTCCTGCTTTGTCAACTCCGCTTCTAGCACTAGGGCTGTGTGTCATTGAAGCTTCCTTGCCTTGTCTCCAGTTTCATACATCTGCCTTTGTTGGGCTAGGTAAGTCTGTTTGATTTTGTTTGTTAATAGCGAGCAGTACTCTTCTGTTTTGATGACTATGCGTGTTTTGTTAGAATCTGTATAAGTTTTGGTATATACTATCTCTAGGTGTGTAGGAGTTCTCTTTCTTCTTCTAGGCAAGCTTTCTCTATCTTTCTTTTAACCCTCACTTCTCGCAGTATTATCCCCACCCCCTTCATGTTGCAGCTTAATAAGCCTCCCAAAGAGTGGATGCCTCCTGTACTCAGTTAGTAATTTCGTTAAAGTATTTTGTTGTGGCGTTGTGTAAGCGTTATACTTTCCCATGTTTAATTAATGGTCATGCAGCCTCCTTCCTTTTGCCACTCCCTGTTGGCTTCGGGGTTTAAAGTGTGATGCTTAGTGAAGAGTGGTCTGCTATTCCCCTTGCTTTATATTCCTCCTCTGTGAATCTAGGAAGCGTTAAAAGTGGAGTGAAAAAATAATCTATGGAGGACTGGGTATCGTGCATTCCGGAGTAGTAGGAGTAGCCTTTGTGTGTGCATTCTCAATATGTCTCCCATTCCTACTGTGATTAGAAAGCTAATTTCCCTATGGTGGGTTCAAACGTTTGTTTATTTTGGGCTCTATCTAACTGTTTATGCAAAGCCATATGGAAGTCCCCGCCCACTGTATTCGTACCTAGAAAATATTTGGTGTTTTTCTCTGAGAGTAGCACAGATGGAAGGAGGGCAATCATTAACCTATAACCCCAGGGGGGTAATATAGGTGTGTTTAAGTCTGCCTTGAAAGTGCAACTTTCACCTGACCTTCTAACCTACCCCAATATTATTTTATAGTTCTTTGCTTTCATACAAATATCGGTACCCATTCTTTTTACTGGTCATGCTTCTCAATACTATACAACAGTCCTTTAAAGACAGACCTATAGGCATTGCCATTGCTTGTTTACATAATATATTTGACTCTTACACCTAAGATCTGTCAAATGGACTTTTTGGGACTAGTGGACAGGATGATGAACACAAATCTTTTCCAGTTGGCTGCCTAACATACACTTCATCTGCTGTCAGTAATGACAAAGCACCATAGGATGGCTCATTTAATCAGAAAGTGGCTCAGGCAGAACCCTCCGGGGCCTTATATTTGGTGTGCCATTTTGGCTCTTCTCACTACATAGGAGTTCTTTCCTCAAATCTCGTTTTTTATTCTAAGGAACGAAACTAACAAAGAAGCGAGGGATGCATGAAAGTGGATGGAATTTGATAATAAGTGGCACCATGAGAGGTGTCCCTTATGATATGAAATATGTCATCTGTCACTGGGGGGCACAGAGCCTTGTGTGATGATATCTTTTGTACCAGGCGACACATTACAGGGTCTTGTAACTTATTAACAGTGCATGAAACTCTCCTGCAGTTTAACCTAGATGCAGGGGGCTGCAATATTTCCAAGAAGGAGATAATGTATTCTTTAGTGTTTCTGGGATCAGTACTGTAACTTGGCTCGCCACAACTACAACGGCTTCTAGTTCAGTAAGCTTAAAAAAGCCGTTTTGCTGAATCCAGACACATTACGCTGTTTTCAGCATTATTGAAACCAACTCGTGCACATATTCCATGAGCTAACCTCTGCATAGTTATGTGCAGCAAGAAGCAAATTATTTTAGCTGATGAATCTCCTTCATTTCTCCTCCTCCCTGTCCTGCCCCCTTCAAATTCTACACAGCAAGCATTGAATTGAATATGTGTTAAGGGCCAGTGTTACTTGCTGGTTACTGCCACAGGCTTATTCATTTGCTTTCTTGCACTGAATAGATACGTTTATTTTAGATTTTGACTGTTGCTGACGTGCAGCCGGACAAACAAGCATTAGCAAAGCCAATAGGTCTGACTTTGGCTGACAGCCTTTTGGCTTTGTCAATGCTTATTTTGTTTTATCACGATTTTTGCAGAACGTTATTGTTGGGGAAGATGCTGGGCCCTCATCAATCTGTAAATTATATTGGATAAAAGCAAATATTTTTTTTTGTCAAAACACATACAACCATTATAGTCCCTACCACTCGAGGGAACTACTTTGTGTGTGGATGTGCTCCATGTGAAAGAGGAGAATGCTATCACTCACAGTGAAGTCCGCTAATGGCTGTAGTGGGTTGACCCACCATCCCATGCTGTATGCTTTACTGGTTGAAGAGAAATGTGAATGGCACAATAACAGGCCCAAGGATCATGATGGTTGATGTGAATGACACAATAACAGGCCCAAGGATCAAGATGGTTGGCTTTCCTCCCCTTTTCTCGTCCCTTGTTTGACAGATCACCCCGAAACTTTCCATGCGCAACAAGGATCACCCTGTCACTTTTTTGGAAAATTTTGTGAAGATTGCTGAAACGTTGCAAAAGATCTAGGCAAGTCAAGATCTTTTGCACCGTTTCAGCAATCTTCACAAAATTTTCCAAAAAAGTGACAGGGTGGTCCTTGTTGCACATGGAAAGTTTTGGGGTGATCTGTCAAGCAAGGGCTGAGAAAAGGGGAGGGGGGTAAAAAAAGTTGCATTTCCCCTGTTAATTCCCATAGGACCTTTAGACACGTCTACAGCACGAACCACTGGCCGAAATCACACCAAATCTGGCAGAAAGATAGCTTTCGGTACACAGATTGCTCTTTTGCTTATTTAGTGTAAATCCGTTCAGTAGTTTTTGAGAAATTAGGGAAATCCAAATTTGTATATCTCTGGCCGCAGCACCTTCGCGAATAATTTGCGAAATTCACAAATGTTTTGCGAATGCGCGTGCAAAAGAAATCGATGTACTTGGCTGACTGGAACCTTACTAGAAAGTTGTGGCCGTCATTTTATTTCTCAGGACATGGTCCCCAGGGGTGAAAATCCTAATTGAAAATGGCATGAGAGATCCAGTTGCAGGTACCCTGACCCCAGGGGTGTGATGTAGGTGTGTTTAGGAACAAATAGTGGGTTTCAAATAATTTTGCGTTTCCGTGCGTGGTATTTATGAAAATTCACAAATTTTCACAGATTATTCGTGAAATATTCGCAAATATGAAAAAAATCACAGACTCATTCATACAGTAATTCATTCACTCATACATGCACTCAGAGACTCATGTGCCCACTCACACCCACACTCAGACACTCATGCACCCACTCAGACCCACTCATAGACTTAGACACCCACTTTCAGACCCCCTCACACACCCACTCAAAGATCCACTGACAGAGATTGGCCCTGTGGCCAACCTGCGCTGTGCACAGCTAAAGGTGATGCGTGGCTGCAGGCCAGGCCTTGTGACCAATCCTCGCCACGCACAGCCAAAATCCGTGCGTTGCAGGGCTCGGAATAACATATAGTAATTAAAATTACTTGACGATTAAAAAAAACAGAAATTCTCTGAAAAAATCAAAGGTTATAGGGACGTTATAGGTGGGTTCTGAATTTACTCGTACAAAACCATTGAACTTCAGTAGTTATAGGTAGAGTTCCTTAAAGTAACTATAACTCACGCCGTAAGGTAACTATAACCCGTGCGTTTGCCATGCACAGTTAATTACTCCACATATTATATCATTGATGAGATCTTGTATGGCATCTTTGATATTAGCACTGCAACATTTGCATTAAAATTATTGATAAGAAAACTGTGCATAGCAAGGGCGCGAGTTATAGTTTTATTCAGTGTATATATATATATATATATATATATATATATATATATATATATATATATATATATATAATTTTCCTAAAATCAAAAGGTCTTGTCTAACATCATATCTAAAACAGAACCTTGAATAAACTCTTACTCACTACTGCAGCCCAGTTGTTGGAGCTCTGTCTCCAGTTCATTTTGGAAACATATCCATGTGCTATGAAAGTATAATGTGATGCAAAACGAATGCTTGGAGTTCTGAAAGTTCCATCTTCTGAGAAAAAACACAATTACAAGGGTCAAAATCCAACAGGAAGTTGATGCCCTTCCTTACTATGGTGAGCCTAGTTACATTACTGATCACAGAAACACTTAAAAATACATTAACTCATTTTTGGAAATATTGCAACACCCTGCGTCTAGGTTAAACTCTAGAAGAGTTTAATGCACTATTAGCAAGTTACCAGACCCTGTGATGTGTTTCCTGGTACAAAACATGTCATCACACATGAGTATGCTTCCTGATAACAGGTGACATCTTATATACCATGAAGGACACCTCTCATGGTGCCACTAAATATCAAATGTTATCCGGTTTCCTGCATCCCTAGCTTTTTTGTCCTTTTTATTGCTTAGAATAGAAAACACCATTTGAGGAAAGAACTCCTATGTGGTGAGAGGATCCAACTTTGCACACAAAATATAGGGCTCTGGAGTGTTCCACCCGAGGCACTTTATAATTAAATGAACCCTTCTATGGTGCTTTGTCATCATGGCAGTAGATTCATTCTATAGGAGGCGTGACCTAGGCCATGTGGAAAAAGATTCCTGTTCAAGATCGTGTCCACTAGTCCCAAAGAGTCAGTTTGACTGTTCTTAGGTGAAAGGGTCAAATACATTATGTAAACAAGCAATGCAATGCCAGTAGGTCTGTCCTTAAAGGAATGTTGCATGGTAATGTGAAGAATTACTAAAGTGATACTATAAGTGGCATGAATAAGCAGTCTGGAACTTACAGTGTTCCAGTAAGTGCTTAGTTTGTGATAAAATGACTGCAGATGCCCAAAGTTTTTCTTAGGTACCTGCAGCTGATGCTGCCAAATGCTGAGTGTTAGACTTGGCATCCTTTGGTGGTCTACCTCCAGACCTTTTGCCTTTACCTCCTATTTTGTTGCTGTATCTTCTTGTTGGCCTTAGGACTTTGAGCACTTTACCACAACTGATCAGTGCTAAAGTGCTTGTGCTTCTCCCCTAAAACAAGGTAACAGTGGTGTATCCACAGATGGCATATTTAACTTACCTATAAGTCCATTATAGAGTGGTATACCCTATACCCAGGGCCTGTAAATTAAATGCTACTTGTGGGACTGTTGCACTGATTGTGCCACCCACTTGAGTAGCTCTGTAAACATGTCTCAGGCCTGCCACCACAGAGCCTGTGTGTGCAGTCTAACTCCCACCCTGACTTGGCATTGAAAACCTCTGCCAAGCCTTAATCTCCCCTTTTCTTACACTTACGTCACTCCAAAGTTAGGCTTTAGGTAGCTGATAGGGCAGGATGCCATATAAGCAAAAGGCAGGTCATATACATTTAAGTTCTTATGTCCTGGTAATGTAAACCCCCCCCAAAGTCGTTTTTCTTTACAGTGAGGCATGCCCCTCTTGTAGGCCAGCATTGGGAATTCCTTATATTGCCTTTAGGGTGTAAATCCTGATCTGAGAGGAGTATCTGCATCATGTCTGGTACCATAGGAATGGTAATAATAAATCCTCTCTCCTGGTAAAGTCAGATTTATTACTATTTTCGAAATGCCACTTTTAGAAAGTAGGCATTTCTCTGCAATCACTGCCCTGTTTGCCCACAGCCTATCTGCAGTACATGTCTGGCTTGGGATAGGTGACAGTTATATTTGTGCATTCCCTACAGACACCCACAACACAGGATACTCAACTGCAACTGCATGCATCTGCATACCGATGGGTCTTCCTGGTGGGGAGGTTGGGATGGGCTCACACTTACTCCTTCAGAGGGGTAGTGTCTGGAGTCCATACAAAGGAGATGATTACCTCCTACTGATAGTCTGGAGCTGAGGCTGACCTGAAAGGGGGACCTGTGCACTTCACAAGAACTCTTTGTGGTCACCCCCCACATCAAAGGCACGAAAGGCTGCTGAAGTAAGGTCTCCTGTGTGCCAGGATTGCCACTCTGCCAGGACTGACTGCTGTCAGGAACTGCTGCCCTGCTTACTTGTGCTGACCTGCAGCCTGCTGGTCTTTGCCCAGTAACCAAAGACTCAACTGTGAAGCTCAGACTGACTCTGAGCAGTCCAGCTTTCCCCTCACGATTCAAGCGGCTTCTATCCAGCTTCGCTGCTCTCATCGCAACAACTTTCCCCGAATGGCTTCTGCACTGCTTCGCGTCTTATATTGCAACACCTTCACTCGAGCAGCTTCTACACTGCTTTGACACTCGCATCACATCAACCTCACCTGAGTAGCTTCTGACCTGCCTTGACGCTTGCATCAACCTCACCTGAGCAGCTTCTGCCCTGGTATGCTGCTCTCAGCGCATCAACTTCACTGAGCAGCTTCTGCCATGCTTTGCTGCTCTCATTGCATACACCTCACCCGAGCAGCTCCGGCCCTGCTGCGCCGCTCTCATTTCATCTACTTTTCGCCCTAGCAGCTTCTAGCCTGCTTTGCCGCTCGCATCACATTAACCTCACCCGATCGACCTCTGCCTTGCTTTGACACTCGCATCACAACAACTTCACCTGAGCGACTTCTGCAGTACTTCGCTGCTCTCATCGCAACAACCTCACCTGAGTGGCTTCGACCCTGCTTCTCTGCTCTCACCTCTACAGCTTCTCCTGAGCGACCCCTGCAAAGCTCTGCCACTCGCACCGCGTCAGCTTTAACCCGAGCAGCTCTGGCTCTACATAGCTGCAACCCCCTCCTTGTAAGAGCACGACCATGGACGCAGGACACCCATGCTGTGGAATCCCCGGCACCACAGTTTTGACCTATTATTCTTTTCTTGCATATTGGTCTTACTTTCTTCAGCCTTCAAAGCCAAATATTTCTGTATCATATTGAACTTAAAAGTATCTGGATAAACAATCTGTATTTTTCTATATACCCGTGTGAAGTTTTTTTTATGGTGCGCCTCATATGATTATTGTGTGTGTGGCACTAGTATGTCACACGTTGCCTCCTAGGTTAGGCCTGACTGCTCTGCGCCAAGCTACCAGAGGGTGAGCGCAGACTAATTTATAATGTGTCACTGACTTGCTCTGACTAGAGCTGTGGTCCCTACTTGAAAAAGGTGCATACCTCTGCCAACTAGAGCCCCAGTTCCTAACACTGCAATAGTTGAATACAAGGCTGATTAGCTTTGATTCAACCTCCAGCTCCTTTTGTCACCCACCTTACACTTCCTGTCTCTTTGTTGGTATTTTGTAGGTTATTTTTTGTCCCTGCTTTCTCCCTCATTAGTGTTTTCTTATCTATCGCATCCTTGTTCTTTCTGATTTTTCTGCTTTCCTCTCTCCTGCTCCAGGTCATGGTCCGGTGATAAAAACAAGCCCCAGTCCCAATAATGAGTGCCTGTGGCCACCGCTGATACAATGGAAGCATTAGAATTAGAACAAAATAGCTAGACTCTTTTACTCATTCTCTGCACTTGCAGTCAACTCTTAGAATAGATTTAAATGAACTCTCACCTGCAATTTATTCACAGCAAGTTTAATATCACCATATATCACATTGAATTGCTCAATCTGATAGAGTCTTTGAGTTGCAGATTCCTTACCTTTAAATTCCCCCAGGAGCAAGCTGGATCTGGACATTTTTCTTTGAGCAGTACCTCTGTGTGCCGTAAGGTGGCATCGGTCGACTCCGCTGGTGTCGTTGGCGTTGTGTTCACCGTGATGACGTCGGGCAGTATATAGTCGTCACCCCGGCACGCTGACATCAGTTCTTTTCTTTCCGCGCCAGCCCATGCGCAGATCTGGAGAGAGCTACCTCAGTAATTTTTTGACTACTGCGACATTTTTGGCAAATTCTTTTTGACAAGGTTGTGGATGCGTTGAGCGATGTCCCGCAAGACCGGTTTCAAGCCCTGCGACTCCTGTCAGCGAATGATGTCAGTGACAGATCCGCACCTCGTGTGTCTTTGGTGCCTGGAGCACGATCACGACCCGAAGTCGTGCTTCGAGTGTTGGGCAATGAACCCAAAAGCTTTGAGGGAGCGGTCCCTAAAGTTAATGGCAGCTCGACACTCAGCTCTGCGGTGCTCACGGTCTTGTTCGAGAGGAAGGTCTCGAGATTGGTCGCGGAGTCACCACCACTCTTCGTCCTCGAAGTTATCTGGACATTCGGGTCATAAGAAGAAGAAGTCAAAGAAGGACAAGAGTTCTTTGACTTCACCCTGTCGCTCGGATGATGCGGCGCGGGATGAGCGTCGACGCTCTAGGCCTTTGTCTTCGGAGCCTTCATCTAGGTCTGCTCCGCGCTTCTCTGACTTCCCGGGAGCCGGAGCCACCCCTGCCCAGCTCAAAGGGTTTTATGAGGCAGTGTGCCTCATTTTTCGGCAGCCCGACCCACCTTCAGCTTCGGCCATGGCTCTGGAGCACCCCTCCGGATCCAATCTCGGATCCGTCCCAATCGTGCCACATTGACCTTCCCCGGCGTCGGGTCAGACGTCGACGCTCCCGACATCGGTTGGGCCCACAATTGACGTCAATCTCATTCTCATAACCGATGACCCGGAGCCAGAACGACGTGTCTCAGCGCCGATTCCGTTTTCTATGGGCTCTCCTGGGCCCAGGGTTGATCCAGACCCTTATGCTTATGGGTATGGATACAGAGAGAGTTTAAAGGGGATGCTGGACCCTTTAGAATACCAGCTTGACCCTCAGGTGGACTGGGTGCAGGATTTGGGTGATGCCAGTGGTCTAGACACCTCCCCTGACACTGGTATGCTCTCTCCTCCTACCGTGGCTATGGAGGAGGGCACCTCTTACTTTATGGGGGTGCGAAGGGCGGCTGAGGTCTTGGACCATGAGCTACCTTCTGTGGAGGTTAGGCCTAATATCCTAACCAACGTGCTTCAGCCGGGGTCTTCCACATCAGAACTCTTTCTTTCCTTTAATTAGGCACTGACGGATGTCCTTTTGGGTACTTGGTCCAGACACTGCACAGGGGCCCCTGTGAATAGGATGATTGCCCGCCGCCATCGGCCTGTGCCGACAGATCCAAAATTCCTCACCCAGCACCCCTCTCCTGAGAGTATGGTCATTCAGGCTTCCTCTTCATCAGGTGCATTCCGTGCTGCAACCCCAGATAGGCAATCAAAAAGACTGGATAACTTGGGTAAGAAGTTGTTTTCTTCCAACAGTCTAACGCTGTGGTCAGTGAACACTGCATGCCTTTTGGGCCGCTATTCCCATACTCTCTAGGATAAGGTTGCGCAAGTGCTACCTAGAATTCCGGAGGAGGCTCGGACTGTCCTTTCCCAAGCCGTGATAGACGGGAGGGACGCAGCAAAGTTCATGATTCGTTGTGGACTGGATACGACTGACTCTCTGGTTGGATCTGTTGCATTGACGGTGGCATTGAGACACCACGCCTGGCTGAGAACATTCGGCTTCTCAGGAGATGTCCAGCAGTCTCTGATGGACATGCCCTTTGATGGCACACGTCTCTTTGGAGACAAGGTGGACTCAGCGCTCGAGCGCTTCAAGGATTCCCGAGCCATGGCCCTGTCCCTTGGCCTTTGCCCTGCTCCTAGACCCCAGCAGTCCATCTTTCGCCCCCTTTGTGGCTACGGAAGGGCACCCAGCCACGTTCCTTTCCCCCTCCCCCCCGGCCATCGACCCGTGCATGCTGTACAGCCCCTGCGCAGATGCGGGATCCCATGCCCCCAGGAATCAGGGAGACAGCAGGTCACCCAGTCCACCCCTGCCCCCTCCTCAGCCTCCAAACCTTCCTAGTCCGCAGGTACACCTGGAACCAGTTAGTGGCAGGATTCACCATCACCTTCCCCAATGGCAATCCATTACCTCAGATAGGTGGGTTCTTCAGATTGTCCAAAGGGGCTACTCCCTCCCCTTCTAGACACCTCCTCCAGCCATGCCACCTTCATACAATCGCATATCAGAGGATCATATGGCGCTTCTCCGCAGGGAAGCCCAAGCCCTTTTGGCCAAAGGAGCTATAGAGAGGGTTCCGTTGCCAGAAGTAGGTTGTGGTTGCTATTCCCGTTACTTTCTGGTGCCGGAAAAGGACAAGGGTCTTTGTCCTATCTTAGATCTTCGGTCCCTCAACCTCTTCCTCAGGAAGGAGAAGTTCAAAATGTTGACATTGTCTGCCTGTCTCCCCCACAGACT
Source organism: Pleurodeles waltl (assembly GCF_031143425.1). NCBI lineage: Eukaryota > Metazoa > Chordata > Amphibia > Caudata > Salamandridae > Pleurodeles > Pleurodeles waltl. The sequence goes on from NC_090451.1 coordinate 227,914,050, forward strand.
CTTACAGGAAAAACATGACAATCATAGCAATCAAAGCACTGCCCTATCCAGATATGGTTTCTTTTACACCATATAAGTCAGTGTAATACAGCAAGACTCCTGCCATGAAGGTGCTAGCAACAGTGGAGGTTCCACAATTGGAAACAAAGCCATTCCCCCACCTCTAACAGTGGTGGAGCAATCGAGAAGTGTGCAAATGGGATAGCGGACGATTTTCCTTCCTATTTCGCATTACGGTCTACCAGTAATGCCCCCCTTATTCTCTATGATTGCTAATTTTTGACCAAGGGTCAGCCTAGCATCAGCTGAAGCATAGGTTGAAGGGTGTCTTAGCCATTTCTGTGCAGAGTTAATTCTTGATGACATGTTTGTATTTAAATGAAAGTAGTCACTTATTGAGAATGAGCAATGAACTCTTGAGAGGGAAGTATGATCTCTTACTGATACACTTATCAGTCTCTATGAGGCCATGTGTGTTAAAAGATTTGAACAAAGGTGCTTTATCACTTCGGTTCTTTGTTAGAATTTATAGCTTCTGCTTTGACGATGGCAATGTACACCATTAAACTCCTATCAAAAAATTACATTATTACACTCTGACATAGCCTTTTAAACAAGTTAGATGGCAATGCCACTAACCCATCATTAGGCATGTACAGGGAGTGCAGAATTATTAGGCAAATGAGTATTTTGACCACATCATCCTCTTTATGCATGTTGTCTTACTCCAAGCTGTATAGGCTCGAAAGCCTACTACCAATTAAGCATATTAGGTGATGTGCATCTCTGTAATGAGAAGGGGTATGGTCTAATGACATCAACACCCTATATCAGGTGTGCATAATTATTAGGCAACTTCCTTTCCTTTGGCAAAATGGGTCAAAAGAAGGACTTGACAGGCTCAGAAGAGTCAAAAATAGTGAGATATCTTGCAGAGGGATGCAGCACTCTTAAAATTGCAAAGCTTCTGAAGCGTGATCGAACAATCAAGCGTTTCATTCAAAATAGTCAACAGGGTCGCAAGAAGCGTGTGGAAAAACCAAGGCGCAAAATAACTGCCCATGAACTGAGAAAAGTCAAGCGTGCAGCTGCCACGATGCCGCTTGCCACCAGTTTGGCCATATTTCAGAGCTGCAACATCACTGGAGTGCCCAAAAGCACAAGGTGTGCAATACTCAGAGACATGGCCAAGGTAAGAAAGGCTGAAAGACGACCACCACTGAACAAGACACACAAGCTGAAACGTCAAGACTGGGCCAAGAAATATCTCAAGACTGATTTTTCTAAGGTTTTATGGACTGATGAAATGAGAGTGAGTCTTGATGGGCCAGATGGATGGGCCCGTGGCTGGATTGGTAAAGGGCAGAGAGCTCCAGTCCGACTCAGACGCCAGCAAGGTGGAGGTGGAGTACTGGTTTGGGCTGGTATCATCAAAGATGAGCTTGTGGGGCCTTTTCGGGTTGAGGATGGAGTCAAGCTCAACTCCCAGTCCTACTGCCAGTTCCTGGAAGACACCTTCTTCAAGCAGTGGTACAGGAAGAAGTCTGCATCCTTCAAGAAAAACATGATTCTCATGCAGGACAATGCTCCATCACACGCGTCCAAGTACTCCACAGCGTGGCTGGCAAGAAAGGGTATAAAAGAAGGAAATCTAATGACATGGCCTCCTTGTTCACCTGATCTGAACCCCATTGAGAACCTGTGGTCCATCATCAAATGTGAGATTTACAAGGAGGGAAAACAGTACACCTCTCTGAACAGTGTCTGGGAGGCTGTGGTTGCTGCTGCACGCAATGTTGATGGTGAACAGATCAAAACACTGACAGAATCCATGGATGGCAGGCTTTGAGTGTCCTTGCAAAGAAAGGTGGCTATATTGGTCACCGATTTGTTTTTGTTTTGTTTTTGAATGTCAGAAATGTATATTTGTGAATGTTGAGATGTTATATTGGTTTCACTGGTAATAATAAATAATTGAAATGGGTATATATTTTTTTTTGTTAAGTTGCCTAATAATTATGCACAGTAATAGTCACCTGCACACACAGATATCCCCCTAACATAGCTAAAACTAAAAACAAACTAAAAACTACTTCCAAAAATATTCAGCTTTGATATTAATGAGTTTTTTGGGTTCATTGAGAACATGGTTGTTGTTCAATAATAAAATTAATCCTCAAAAATACAACTTGCCTAATAATTCTGCACTCCCTGTATAGTTTTACTTGTATTGGTGTTATTTCTTGAATTGATAAATTGATACTTACCCATGTTCCATCAGTATCCTGTGTATATACAGGTGCTGTCATTCCCCCCTTCAGGGCAATAACATTGACACCCAGTGCTGCAAGGCTATAATAATGACCATACTAATGGCAACAACAGCCATGACTAAAAGTGCATGTATCGAGCTGACACTAATGTGGAGGATCACACACTTTGTAGAAGAAAAACAAATCTCAGGACCAGAGTCTAGTTGCTTGTTCTGTCAAGACTTGATTATCACTTTTGTCTTTTAACTGCCTTACTAAAAGTGCATTTCACACTTTTGTGGGTAGTTTATGTGTAGCTTTGCATAGAACATCTCATTTTGTCACTGGAAGCGTGTCTATGACACTACCGTCTGCTTCATTTTGTAGGGATGTGTATACCATGCTTTCTTGCCTTTACCAAATGACATGGGCGATGATGTATTCTTTTTATTTACAGATCAGGGTTGGATTGGTAATTGAAAAGAAAAGTAACAGAAAAAGGGCAGAGGAAGTGGTGAAAGCAACATAAAAGGCCAGTGGAGGGAATGAACATGAGAGAATCACATGGGCGAGACAGAGCAACAAGAAGTTGGGGGGAGAAGCAATTGGTTGAGAAAGCAACGCAGGAGGAGCACTCGTATAAGCGCATCACTGGGGTGGGAAGTGACAGGGAAGCACGCCGGTTAGAGAGAGTAGCACTGAGTTGCAAAGGAGTAAAGATAAGTACACAAAGGTGACAGCTGGAAAACACATGCACTCTCATGGATCCCTTAAGCAAAGGAAAATAAGAATTAGCGTACCCAATAGGGCTCGCCTATGGGGGAGCTTATGGCTTTGGCATGGGGGTGATAGGTGGTGAACTGGAGGGTGGATGGTTGGTGGAGAGCAGGATGTTAAAACATAAATGACTATGAAGTGGCTAGCACTGGCTGCGTTATAGTGTTTTTCAATCTTCTGTCTGTTGGCGGGAGAAGATATAGGGTGACTTATGGGGAGATGAGTAAAGGACAGAGCAGGTATGGAGGGGAGATGAAACATGGATGGTAGGGGGGAAATAAATTAGGGCCTGGGATGGTGAAAGGGAGTGATGGGTAAAAGCAAAACGGATGGTTTGTGGTAGGAGTAAATGCAAAAAAGGGATGGGTAGTGGGAGAGGTAAAAGCAAAATGGATGGGTTTAAAATCAGAACAGGCAGGGTGGGGGAAGGGATGGGCTAAAAGCAAACCAATGGATTAAAAGCAAAATGGTCAGGCGGTGAGAAGTATAAAATAAATAGTATCTGAATCTGATGCAGGGCAAGTGCTGCCCAATTTGAAGGCAGCAAAGAAGAGTGACAATGATGTCAAGCAATGGGAGATTTACAAGCCCATTATTGAACACAGAAGTCTTGCAAGCAAGAGCACGTGCGTTAGCGCATGCTCACACAGGCTCGCTCCAAACAGTAGTCCCTCAGAAATGAGAAGTGGAAGGACATAAGTAATGCAGGTATGCTCCAGAGGAGGGAGGAACAGAAGAAGATGAAGTAAAGCCGACACAAGCTAATGAATAAGAAACAATAAAATGAGAGTGACAATAAAGCCAACCATTAATCGATTCAGTCTGCTTTAAGCTGACAGTGGGTCTTTTCGCCAATAGACAGCTTGTGTCTACCTAGTGTGTGGTAGGTGAGACCTAAAACAAGTGCTACAAGTCTCATTCTTTTTCAGACAAGGTGACAAAAATGTGCAACTCACTCCCTACTGATCTGTCCCCTACCAGTTCATTTGCCCGGTTCAAGAAGTACCTTAAAGCCTTTTGCCTAAAAAAATTTGCTAATGGGCTCCAGCGAACTGCATTTCTGATAATGGTCTTGTTGCCTCATTTATGGATAATCCTAAAGCCCTTTCTTGCCTTCCATCTTGCTGACTCGCCCTTTTACAGTTCCAACATCTCCTGGGAGTTTTATTTTTATCCTATCTTGATCCAGCCCCTGTATTCTTTAACCATAGCTAGATGTCCTGCCTCTGCCTTACATGCTTGTACCATGCTTACACTTCTGAGGTAATCATGCTATTTTATGCTAACTAATTACCTGCTCTGTGTCCCTTGCTCGCTTCTATATTTTGCTGTTTGGAGTTATCCCCCCCGATAATTTTTAAATGCATTTTTGTAACTGTAATGTACCTTTGTATACTTATATCATTGCCGGCTCAATTGTAAGGTCACTTTCTGGGCAACTTTCACGCTATTGAAACCACCACAAATAAAATAAATGAAAGTGTGCTGTTCAAAATGTCTCCAGTATAGCACAACAAAATACTGCTGCGCTTAGGTTTATGATCACTGTGGCACTCTATGATCAATCTCCAAGTCTTTATTCAGCCTTTCTATACGGCTTCATCCTGAAGATGAGTTATGTGAAGGAGGCCAATTTACATATGCTGTGATCTTTCGAAAGATAACACTTTCTCCACTTGATTTTGCACTTTAGTTTGTTGACATTCGTCTACTTAATGTAGGCAAATGCAAATAACTAGCAATACTTAAAAATTGGAACTGAAACATAAAATGTACCTATCTACCGAAGGTTACTAACTACAAAATATAGATTATTTGAAATATTATGAAATACTGTAGGAATGTGAAGCTAGTAGGGATGCCATCTTAGTTTATAACAGATTATTGTGTACCAAAGAAACAGATTTAACAGCTTAAATTCACTGAGCAAGGGACTGTAACCAAACCAATATCCAATGAACCACCTAGAATTTCAACTAGACATACCAGTGAGATCAACAAGGACGTAAACTGAACTAATTTAGACCTAAAGACAGAAGTACTAAAGGTTTTTGCCCTTGTCAAGCCTGTGGTACAGCGTTGTTGCTGGATTGCAAATGCATAGTCTGCTAAAGAGAAACTGCGAGTCACAGTTGCCTTTGTGACTGGCAAACGTTGCATTGTGAATTCGCGCAAATCTTAAAAAACATAGGATAGGAAGTGGGCTGCCATTTTCTTATGATCCACAAGCATACACTATTTCGAAGGTTTGACTATAGTTCTAGAGCCACAACCATTTACATATTACTAGTTCCTTGAAGCAAGCGGTAGCCAGTCGCAAAATACAACCTGTTCCTGAGGGGCAGTTTACAATTTTTTTATCTCACTTGTGCACACTGCAGAAAGCAGACAGAATTTCATGAAACTCCACAGTACTCACTGGATGTCCTTTAAAAATCTATCAATTATTTAAAAAAATTGCAGCCTCTGTCAATTTAGGTGCCTTGGTTCAGTCATGGCCTTTCCTGATACAGCTCCATCCCCTCGAAGATCCCACCTCACTCCTTCAACTCTCTGTCCCCTGTTTTCTCTCTGTTCCTCTGCTCTGTGTTTTCACTCCTGTTACTTGCTAACTGTGTGCCCCTCTCTTGCTTTTATGCTCCCTTGGGCTCCTTTGTGCCCTTCTGTGCTATTTTGTGCTCATTTGTGTTAAGATATATATATATAACATGTAGTGGGATGAGCAATGTGTAGATCGTTTGGGGCACCATGCTTGCCGCCTCTCGGGCACCATACAATGAACCGAAGATCACGTATTAAAAGTTTGGTTTTAGAGTGATGCGGGGAGGGAAACTGCCAGAGAAGATGTAACGCGACAGCTCCTCCGCTTGTTGGTCGGGGAGAAAAAATAAAGTATATAAGGATTAAAGAAATTCAGCGTGGAGTGAACTTTACAGGAATTGGCGACGAGCTACAATGCGCCCCGGCTTTAAATAGTAAGAACCTCTGTGCCGCAGTCATCGCAGTATGGTGAAGACATATTTATTTGTTCTTCAACAAAATAATCTACTGACATTCCACAGATACTTTTAATAGAACGGGTAATATTTTTTTTAGAAGAAAACAATATTGTGTTTTATAGCTTTTACCTGTAGTCAGTGATCAACGGCAATACTGGATTGCGAGTTGCATGACATTTATCCTTGGCAGCCATTTTGGGTTGGGCTGTTTAAGAAGATATTTGGTGGCCATTGTGACACACGACGTTTATCCTTGGCAGCCATTTTGGATTGGGCTGTTTAAGAAGATACTCAGTGGTCATTTTGAGGTACAGTACAATTCATATATGCTGAATATGTTTATTTTAATCGTAAAGGATTGCGGCCATTTTGGAATAACATATAAGTTGTAACTACTAATTTTGAACATTTAGATCTGAAGGAGATACATTGTTACAGTTTACAACATTTTACCACAGAAGTTTTTATAGAGTAAAATCTACACAATGGTCACAGGGAACATTTGGAATCTTTCACTACCACAAGCTTTTCTATCTACTTAGGGGAAACAACATTAAAATGGGATGAGTGGTTAGAATATTTAATTATTTACATAGCTACTTTTGAAGATGATGATTAATTAACTCCTGATACGAAAAAGAGCACACTGTCTAGGACCTGGTGGACTAAAAATATACAACCGTACAGAAATAAAAGGCAGACCAGGGGGTCAAGGAGATGTATTTAATGATGCATTGGAAGATCTGGATACATATTTTAAACCCACACTATGTGTAGTGGTGGATAGATATAAGTTTTTCTTAGGAACAAACTAAAGTTGAGTCAATTGAAGACTATTTTGCAGCCTTGAAGAATTTAGCCCTTACTTGCTGTTTTGGGGTATTGCATGATAAATTGATCAGAGATCAGATTGTTATACAGGCAGCAAACCCATCTATTCAGGATACTTTATGGACTAAAGGTGAAGCACCTTTGCAAGAAGTTATTGATGTAGTAAAAAGGGCAGAATTTACTGGTAGATGTGCAAAGACAGTACTTTCTGAGGAAAATAAAAAGGAACAGGAAAGTACAACAGTGGCTAGGGTGAAAATAACTAAATTTCACCAAAGACTGTTTGATAAGAAGACAGAAAACAAAATGGAGAAAACAAAATGGATACACGATTATCAGGAAAAAAAATGCTACAGATGTGGGAGCAATGCACACTTAGCCAATGACTGGGAGTGTCCTGCTCAGAAACAAAAATGTTCCAATTGTTGGTTGGTAGGACATTTTCACAAAGTATGTCAAAAGAAGAAAGGGGGAAAAAGTAGTTTAATGTTAGGTTCAAACATCGAGGCATCATCCGATGAATCAGATGTGTAGGAAGATTAAATGTATGCGTACTGAGTATTGATAAAGATGTTTTAAGCATGGATAATCATTGTAAGAAACCAATGTGCAATATGTACACAGGTGGGGCAAACATATCCATTGTGGCAGACTCATGCTCGCCTTAAACGATTATCAACAGAAAAATATGGTAGTCACAATTTGCTCCTATTCTGGGTACTGATTTGGAGTATCCTGACATTTCACCTAAAACATTTACAGGAGAAAGCATAGGTTTGGTGGACTATAGAGAATTGCTTTTTAAGCTTAAAAATAAGGGAGGCTGTAAGTAAACTCTATGTTTCAAATGAAGATCCACCAGTACTAGGATGGATAGATCAAGGAAGGTTGGGTATTACCTTAAATCCAAATAGCCATGAACCTGTACTGTTGTTACAACCTGATGAAGAGTATGTACAAAACATATTGGAAACATTTCCTAAGGGTTTTTCAGGGGAAATAGGCAAACTCAAAGGATTTCAACACAGGATTGTGCTAAAATCTAATGTAGAACCTAAAATACACAAAGCCAGGAATATTCCCATTGGCTTAAGAGAAAATGTAGAAACTGAACTTGGGAAGTTGTTGTCAGCAGGTGTGATTGAACAAGTGGAATCTGCTGAGTGGGTTGCACCCCTAGTAGTGGCAGGGAAGTTGAATGATGAGATCAGATTGTGTGTGGACCTCCGAGATCTTACTAGAAGTATTTTGGTGGACCAATTTCCTCTGCTGAAAATTAATGAGATGGTATCTCGCACTAAGGGCATGAAATAGTTCTCCACATTAGATTGAAAAGTGGCTTACCATAAAATGCCACTACATCCTAAAAGCAGGAGTTTAACAACGTTTGTGACACCTTTTGGTTGTTTCAGATTTAAAAGAGTGCCTCAGCTGCATCCATGTTTCAAAGGTTGATGTATATGATATTCAGGAAATAAAAAATGTAATGTTCTTCTAAGATGACATATTAATAATGGGTAGGAACAAGGAGGAACATGATCAGAAATTGACACAAGTTATGCAGATCTTGAAAGGGAAAGTTTTAACATCTGAGTACAGCAAATTTGCCAGTAATAAGGTCACTTATTTGGAGCATGAGATTACAGGAAAAGGGATTAAACCTAAGGATGAATTACTAAAAGCTATTAGAGATTCCCCCACATCGAATCATAAAGATCAAGGGAGAGCATTTATGGGATTAGCAGAATTTGATTCCAAATTTGGGAGCAATTTTTCATCAAAAAGCTATCATTTGCGACAATTATTAAAACGTAAGAAAACGTAAGAACAAATTTGAATGGTCTGGCAAATGTTAGGAGACATGGTTAATGATAAAGAATAAAATATGTAATGCACCTCCATTACGAAGGCATGACCCTATGTTGAAAAATGTGATATTGACAGATGCAAGTGGTAAAGGTATTTGAGCGGCGTTGACTCAAATTGGGGACGATCGTAAAGAGAGTACCATTGCATTTGCGTCCCGCTCATTAACTCCTACGGAGGAGAAGTATTCTATGATTGAGCGAGAGGCACTCACTTTTGTGTGAGGCCTAGGACATTTTAGGCAGTACATTTGGGGTGTCAAAGTCATCTTACGGAGTGACCACAAACCACTCTCAAAGGTTTTAACCACAAATGGGCTATATAATGCATCTCCCAGAGAAACCTGCATGTCAATTAAATAAATGGAGTATAATTATGATGTGGAATACAAGATGCAAACCTTATCCTGTTAAGGTGGGCGATTGGGTGAGAGTGAAGAGAAGTGGAATGGTGAGGAAGGATCAAAGTAAATTTTCTGTTCCTGTAAGAATGGAAAAATGTTTGCAACTCAGCTTTATTGAGCGACGGTAGGGTGTGGCATTTAAGTCTGTTATGTGTGTGCAAGGGAGAAAGAAAGGATGCAGCCTTGCTGAAAGACAAAACTGAAATAAGGCAAAGAAGTGATTGACTGGAGTATGCTAGTAAGGACTTAGAGGACATTTATAAACAAAGGCAGTTGGTTGCTAGTCAACAAACAGACTAACAGGGCAATAATGAATCAAGAACACCAACCAGACCTGGTTCAAGTGGTGGTGAGAAAGGTGAAAATTCTAAACTAAATCATGAGCTCTCTAATATGAATGTGTCAGAACACGGCACAGGAAGTGAAATCAGTAAATGGGGGCGAGTAATAAAGAGAACGAGGAAATTGGACAACTATGTTTGTGAATAAAGTGAAATAACAGTTTTGTAAATATTAATTTAGGTGTCTAAGCATAATATGTTATTAGAATAAGTTATTAGTACTGCAGCAAGGAATTTAATTTTGTTTAACAGGGGAAGATGTGTTAAGATGCATATATAATATGTAGTGGGTTGAGCAATGTGTAGATTGTTCTGGGCACCGTGCTGTGCGCCTCTCGGGCACCGTACGATGAACCGAAGCTTGTGTACTTAACGTTTGGTTTTCGAATGATGAGGGGAAAGAAACCATCGGAGAAGATGTAACGCAACAACTTCTCCACTTGTTTGTCGGGGTGAAGAAATAAAGTATAAAAGGATTAAAGGAATTCAGCTTGGAGTGATCTGTACAATTTGTGGTATTTGTTGCTTTTTTGTTGCTAATTTATGCTATTATTTGCCCTTTTGTGCTCTGTTGCACTATACTTTGCTCTATTGTGCTAATCTTTGCTATTTTGTGCCATTCTGTGCTATTCCCTGCTCTTTTGTGCCGGTTTCTACTCTTTCGATCTTTTTGTGCCCTTCAGCCCCCTCTTTTGCACTCCTTTCAGCCCCATCTCCTTGCCCCCTCTACTTCCCACGATAGCCCCCTACCCTCCTCACCCCTCCCAAGACCTACTTACTGACAACCCCTGCATGACACCATTGAGCAGGTGCCTAGGGCCGGCCTCACGCTTACCTGGACCTGTCCTTCGACTAGTCCAGGCCATTCCCGACCGGGCTTCATCACCTTAAGGCTCCCGCCTTGCTTCTTAAGCTCTCTCTGTTCCTGTGCTCCCTGTTTTCACACCTGTCTTCTCAATGTTCCTCTGCTCTCTGTTTTCACTCCTGTGACCTGTCAACTTCCTGTCTCTCACTTTTGTGCTCTTCTGGGTTCCTTTGTGCCCTTCTGTGCTGTTTTGCGCTTTTGTGTGCTCCTTGTTGCTCTTTTGTGCTCCTCTTTTCTTTTGTTCTAATTTGTGATATTCTTTGCCCTTGTGAACCCTGTTGTGCTATATTTTGTTGTCTTGTGCTCCTTTGTGCTAATCATTGCTAATCATTATTATTTTGTCCTATTCACTGGTCTTTTCTGCCAGTTTCTGCACTTTTGGGCTTTGTGTGCTTTGCACTTTCAGTCTCTTGCTTTTGGGCTTCTGCCCCACATATTTTACTCCCTGCAGCCCCCAGCGCCCATCTCGCACCCATTCCCACCTCCTGCCTACCCTGCTTCTTACCTGCGCTCCTGCTGCATTCTTCTTCCCTCCTCTTTTTTCTGATCTGTGACCCACCATCTCCCTGCTCCTCCCCCGTCCCAGGATGTAAATTAATGGCAGGAGCTATGCGGCCATGGGATCCAGTGCCACACTGGCTTATCAGTGGCAATCTCATCTGCACCAGTTTGCACCTGGACCATGCCTAGCACCAGGAGCTCTAGTCTAACCTGCCCCAAGCAGTACTCCGCAGCGCACCTGCAATTCTTTGACCCGGGACGTCTCTCCTCCCGCTGCTGCTGTACCACACACCACAATAGGAGCTTTCACCTGAAACATTGTAATTTCCCCTGCAGTGGCATACCTGTGCACACCCCTAACACATCAGAAACACCACCAACCCCTTGCCTTAATACCGCCAAACACTCCAAAGCCGACCCCATCTAGAACTTGCATGCATGATTCTTAACAAACAATCTCTCAGTAAACTTGCCACTGAGATAAGTGATCCAGTTAGCAACAACCAGTCCTCATTTTCCCCAGTGAATCCTGTCTCAACCCCACGTCAGCACCCAACATCACAGTGGCTATCCCAACAGGCTATACAATCATACAACAGGTCTGCATCACAAGCTTCAGCCTGTCCTTCGTTCCTTTTCGCTCATAAAGTGCATATTCCAGATTAAAAATAGACAAAAATGCCCTTGCCATTTCTGAAAAGAGGGGGGCTGTGGGTCCAGCCAAACTGAAGCGATACACCTGCAACATATGGCCATGACCACATAAATTAGAGAATCCCCGACTCTATCCATACCTGCCTCCTGTAACCCGACAAGCATTATTTGTGGGGATTGATGCCCAGGATTACCCCCAGAAATTTAGAAACCTCTTGTCTGAAAACATCCAGCTGAATGGATGAACAAAACATGTGAATCAAATATGCTTTCAAGACTTGACATTGTGGACAGTTTATACCTTCCATACCCCCCACTTGGCTATCTTTGTTGGAGTAAAATATAAATGAAATATTGTTTTTTATTGCTGAGCCTGCTAACCTGGAAAGCGGAGTAAAGTATGGCTTAATTCCAGAAACTCATAAAAGCTGAGATCCTCAGAGTCAGGTCTCTGCTGCTATTTAGTATTATGTTTACCCAAGTCATCCAGGATGTTGGAGCTCAAACTTGCATACAGCTGACTAATTGTACCTTCATCATTACCTAATATCAGATCTAGCAAGGTTGCCCTGAAAAAATCAGCAATGCCCCCAACTTTCCTATGCAAAAATTCCTGAACTTGAGAATATTTGAAGAAATCTCTAGGACTGTCAAATTTGTCCCCAAACTCATCAAACAATGCCATATGTGGTCCTTGAAAAACATCCCCCAATTTCACAAGCCTGTGCCTCTCCCACCTTGACAAACGGGGATCTTGGAATATGCCCGGAAGTTGCCTATTCTTTTGTATAGGCGTTTACGATTTGAGCCTACCTAGCCTGGCCTTTTTCCACCAGCCAACCCAGTTCCTGAAATCTGCAATTAACATATTAAACGACACATTTTTATAATAGCTGGGAAAAAACATTTTTAACAGACAACCCTTGGTTTCCTTCACAATGTGAAGCTCATAAATGTGTGGTACATATGCTTCAGACCCATGTCTACCTTTAGACACATACATTGAAAGGCGGAGCCTAATTGATACAGCTTGTGGTTAAGGAGGGCCCACCTCCCGAGATAAAGACAGAGGAGGTGGGAGGGTTTACCCTCCTTATTCTACCATAAGACCAAATGAACCTAGAAATCATGGCATCCATTGGTTTAAACCAGGAGTTTTCAAACTCCAGTGGAATTAAACAGAAAAAATTAAGAACTTTTGGCAAAAATAGCATTTTAACAATGTTACACCGACCCACAATCGATGTGCAAATTATTCCATCTCGCAAAATCACTTTTAGCTTTCCCAATAATTGTAGCAACATTGATCTAAACTATCTGATCCAGTTTTGCACTAATACTGACCCCCTAAATAAACTGCATGCTCAACCACACACATCCTGGGTTACAATTTGGCTATTCACCACCAGTTACACTGTGTTCCTATTCAACAAATAACCCACCAACTTGCCGAACTTAGTCGCTTCCTCACCAGTAATACACAACGCTGCATCTGGATTTGTGGTTACCAATGCTATACTGTCTGCATAGGCTCAGATTTTTGTCCCCTACTCTAATCATCTAACAGGAATAGTGGCTGAATTGGCTTCAAGCATATAGAGAAAAGGGTCAATATAGAGCGTGAAAAGAAGGGGGGAACAAGGACAGCCTTGCCTGGTCCCTCTGTCAATCTGGATTGGCTCAGATTGACTCCCCATCATTTGCAGCCAAGCCACAAGTCTGTGATACATTGCATGAACTGTAGTGATAAAGAGCCCAAACAGGCCAGACGAGCCCATGACTTTCCAAAGATAATCCCAGGCAACCCTGTTAAATGTTTTTTCAGCATCCAGCAGGGCCACCGCCACAGGGTCGCATGCTATTTGTGTTGCATCAAGGAGCGTAATCACCTGCAGAATATGGTCAGTGATTCCCCTCCTAGGAATAAAGCCATGTTGCTTTGTAGAGACCAATTTAGAAACCAACCAAATGTCCAGCATTTTTTAATAAAGCTTCGCATTGCTGTTAATTAACGTTATTGGCCTATAAGAGCCAGGATCATATGGTGCCTTCCCTTCCTTTAAAAAGACAATCATATTTGCAATACACCATGACTCAGAGGGCTTTGAACCTTTCTTCACTTGAAGAAAGAGCTCGTACAAATCAGGGAATATCAACATAAATAAATACTTTATAAAATTATATAGTAATTTGATCAGTCCCTACTGCTTTCAGTCCTTGAAGTACTGCTTGTATTTCATCCAAAGAAAATTCTGCCCCGAAACAGTCCTAGTCTTCTTACGAAGCAATATCAGAGACCATCAGATTAAAAAATTGCTCCAAATTTTCTTCCCCTACAGGGGGTTGGGCTTTGTATAGCTTACCATAATACCACTGAAAAACTCCCAGTATATCCTTGGGATCCGAAACTAAGTCCCCTTGATCATTTTTAATTTCACTGATATAGCCTGCCGCTAGTTTTTGCTGGGGTATATTGCGAGGATGTGCCTCGTGCTTTCAGTGTATTCATAAAATTCCTGTCTTCCAGCTAGAAATTTCTCTGCTGTCTTTTTGGCTGTAATTTAATTTATTCCGGACTTGGCTATAGCTATCTGATGTTGTGCAAAAGAGTGGTCCTTCCCGGCGGCTACTGCAGCAACCAACTGATCTTCTGCTGTACTAAGTTGTTTATCTAAAGTTTTGATAAGTGATTGACTCTGCTGCTGGCGATTCAGGTTAAACCTGAGAGTTTCTCCCCAAACTCCTTCTTTAAAGGCATCCCAGACCACCCAAGCTGATGCACTTCCTCTGTTTAAATTGAATAAATCTGGGATCCATACAATAATATGCTCTATGTAGGCTGGGTTGGTTAGAAGACCCCTCTCAAAGGACCAACTCTGAGCGCTCCTCGAAAACCTTTCCAAAACTAGGTAAATCACCAAAGGGTTATGATCAGACATTAATCAAAGTAATAACTCTATTTGGCACCCCTTTAGTAAATCTGGTGTTTCAAAAAAATAATTGAGCTTAGATAGAGAGCCATGGGGTGCCAAATAGTAAGTATAACTGGGCCTTCAGTTTGATCCAGACATCTACCAGTTCTGTCTCTCTCTCAAGACTCTTGAGGGCTCTAAATACCCGAGGTTTGCACCCAGAATAAATGCCTGATGTACCCCCAGAAGTGCTGCTGGATCCACTGACATTCAAATCACCACAAAGCACGTAAGGTGCAGGCCAAAGCACCAGCTCTACTGGGAAAAAAAATACCTGTGTCATCCAAAATTGGGCCGCATAATGAACATAAAGTGAAAGATTCGGATTGATACTACCATTCTGTAATTGCCCACCTGGCATGTTTGTCAGCTGAACTGCGGCCAAAAACACAAATCTTACTTTTAGCAAGGATAGTAATCCTTCTAATCTTCATGTCCGGGATAGTACATGTCAAGATGCTAGCTTTAGGGGTAATTGAAACCTCTAACAGTCCCAGGTCCAGCCCAGTGGTGCTGGTACCGAAGGCTGCTCCACCAGGCATCAAATCAGAACTTCGGTTCTGTGTGGACTACTGAGGTCTCAATTCAGTCACCAAGACGGAAGCACAACCCAAATCCCAAGCTCACAAGCTCATTGACAGGCTAGGTGCTGCCAAGTTCCTCAATACCTTTGACTTGACATTAGGGTACTGGCAGATCGCCTTGACTGAGGGGACAAAAGAGAGGTCAGCATTCTCAACCTCTGAGGGACATTACCAGTTCCGGGTGATGCCCCTTGGCTTGAAGAATGCCCCTGCTACCTTCCAACGGTTGCTCAACAGGGTCTTGGCTGGTAAAGAAGCATTCTGTGCTGCATATTTAGACAACATTGCCGTCTACAGTGCCAGCTAGAAGGAACTCCTGCTCTACCTCCATAAGGTGCTCCAGGCCCTGCAACAGGCGGGACTGACAATCAAGACCAGTAAGTGCCGGATTGGGCAGGTTTCTGTGTTGTACTTGGGACACCTAGTAAGTGGTGGCAATGTGCCGCCCATCCAGGCCAAGATTGAAACAATCATGGCTTGGCAACCCCTAAAGCCCAAACTGGTTACTACAACAGATTTGTTAAAGGATATGGCACCATTGTGGCCCCCTTAACTGAGCTGACTTCTAAAAAGCAGCTCAGGTTGGTGATCTGGACAGAGGCTTGTAAGAAAGCCTTTGATTCCCTCAAGGAAGCCATGTGCACAGCACCTGTGCTCAGGGCCCCTGATTACTCCAAGGAATTCATTGTGCAGACAGACACTTCAGAGCATGGCCTAGGGGCAGTCTTAGCACAGCTGAATGAGGAGGGCCTAGACCAATCACTAGCCTTCATTAGCAGGAGGTTACTTCCGCTGGAACAGAAGCGGAGTGCCATTGAAAGAGAAGCCTTTGCTGTGGTCTGGGCACCGAAGAAGCTGAGACCATACCTGTTTGGGAATCACTTCCGGGGTCAGACAGACCACAAGACCCTCTGATGGCTCAAGCAGATGAGGGTTGAAAATCCTAAACTCTTGAGGTGGTCCATCTCCCCACAGGGCATCAACTTTACGTTGGAGCATCGCCTGGGGACTGACCACACCAACGCTGATTGTCTCTCTAGATTCTTCTGCCTTAGTGATGAGAGCTCCTAAGGGGTTAGGTAGTTCTCCCCACTTTCAGCTGGGGGACACACATGTTAGACCTGACGGCCTTAGGGTGGTCATCCTCCAACTTTTTGCCTGCCTCCCTCCATTTTTCTCACCTTGTTTTTGCTGGTTTTTGGACTCTGCTTACTCTACCACTGCTGACCAGTGCTAAAGTGCATATGATCTCCCCCCTAAACATGGTAACATTGTTTCCTACCCAATTGGCATATGTATTTTACCTGTAAGTCCCTAGTAAAGTGCACTACATGTACCTAGGACCTGTAAATTAAATGCTACTAGTGTGCCTGCAGCACTACTTGTGCCACCCATATATGTAGCCCCCTAACCATGTTTGAGGCCTGCCATTGCAAGGCCTGTGTGTTCAGTTTCACTGCCACTTCGACTTCTTATTTAAAACTAATTGTCAAGCCTTAAACTCCCCTTTTTCTACATGTATGCCACCCCTTAAGGTGGTCCATAGGTAACCCAACGGGCAGGGTGCTATGTAGGTAAAAGGCAGGACATGTATTTATGTGTTTAAAACGTCCTGGTTGTGAAAAACTCATAAATTCTTTTTCCACTACTACGAGGCCTGCTACTCTCATAGACTAGCATTAGAACTACCCTCTTATACTTTTAAGTGGTAGATTCTGATCTAGAAGGAGTAGCTCTGTCATGTTTCGTATTGCCCGAATGGCAATAGAAACTCCTGCTTACTGGTGAAATTGGATTTAATATTACGATTTTAGAAATACCACTTTTAGAAAGTGGGCATTTCTCTTCACTTACTGCCATCTGTGCCTTACAGCTCTGTCTCAAATCCACATCTGGTCTGTGCTGGTTGACAGCTCCCCTTGTGCATTCCACCTAGACAGCCATAACCATAGGACACTCAGTCACATCTGCATTCATCTGCATAATGAATGGGTCTCCTTGGGCAGAAAGGGTGGAGGGGCTCACTCTTGCATTTCAAAGGCCAGTGACCTGCCCTCACACAAAGGACTGATAACACCCACAGATATCCTGGCAGACAGGACTGGGCTGAAAGGAAAATTTGTGCAATTCAAAATCACTCTTTGAAGTCTCCCCACTCCAAAGGCATTTGGGGTATGTAAACTGGATCTCTGATCCCACCAAAGTAGATACTTCTGGAACTACATCTGAACTCTATCAGAGTAGTTGCCTGGCTGCCCAATGGACTCATCTGGACTGATTTTCTGAGAAGGACTTCTGCCCTGCTGTTGGCCTGCTGCATGCTGGCGTCTGACTGCTAGAAGGACTCTGGCTTCCCCAAAAGTGCTCTCCAAGGGCTTGGATTGAGCTTGCCTCCTGTTCTGAAGTCTCAGGGACAGCAAATACTTCATCTACTAGCTTTTAGCTAGTTTTCCAACTTCAGCGACGCTGCAGCCTGCTTCCGCTCCGTGGACATCGCTGCACACAAAGACTGCGGCCTGCAACGCAAGTTCAACGTTGCTGCAACACCGCCGACGTCACACAGTATCATCGCAACACTGTGAAGTCGACACATCACATTTTGACTGACTGCATCCATCGACTCCCAAGGAACCAATGCATTGCCACTGATGCCGCACTAGCACCCTCTACAATCGGACGGAACCGCCTTCATGCCTCCCCTACCTCGCAGTACGGAAACAATGTTTCAGCTCCCCGGACGCCATAAGGGACTGATGCCGCACCTTCACCAGCGACACCTCACCTCCACGACTCCTTGCGACGTCTTTGTTTCTTCATTTTTGAAGGTACAGTACCTGGGGCTCCGTGCAACTCTGTGACCGGCAACCGTGGTGTCAGACTGTTGGTAACGACTTCGTCAACTTCGCTGTGACAGCCGCAGTTGGAGCTATTGTGTTTCTAAGCGTCTTAGGGGGATTTAACCTTTTAAAAAATCATAACTTTTCCTGTGTACATTGGATTTTCATAGTTCCAACCTTATTTTATTCAGATCAATATTATCTATGTTTCTCAACCTGTGTGGTGAATTTTTGTGGTGTTTCCACTATGTTACTGTATGAGTTATTGCACAAATACTTTACACATTGCCTTCTAAGTTAACCCTGCCTGCTCTGTGCCATGCTACCAGAGGGTGAGCACAGGATAATTTGAGTTTTGTTGTGACTTAGCCTGACTAGGTTTGTGGCCTCTACTTGGACAAGGGTGTATACCTATGCCACCTAGAGACCCAATTTCTAACACATGGGTCCTCTCTTACTGCCTACCTGGGGGCCCCCCTTATGCCACCATTCCAGAGGCAGATGACCCAGTCACTGAGGTTTGAACAACTGAGGTTTGGCCCAATTCCACCACCATTCCAGAGGCCGCAGAGCCCGTCACTGATGTTTGAACCAATGAGGCAGGTAGTTGAGTAGATGTGCATTCATAGCTGGTTCTCCCAATTGGGCTGGATCCAAACCAGTAATACAATGTTATTGCTGCCAAAGTCCCTGGGGCCCTCTCTTCCCTCCCAAGGTCCCTGTAACCAAGAGCTCTGCTGTTACCAGGGGTCCAGACTCATAGTGGTGTGCCGCTGCTTGAAAAAAATCAGTTTTTGCGTGCTGCGGGGCTGAGAGTGATTAGCTTTCTCCCAGGACCCCCCAACATTTCCACTGTAGCCTTTCTTTCTGACCTGTCCACTGATTCCAAAGTGCCCTTAATGGGGCCACTATCAACACGCCTACCTGTGATGCACTGTTCGCCCGATCTGGTTTCTGGCACCCAGAGCTGAGCAAGATCCTGAAGCCACTGCCTTTGCTCCGTCACAGGTGGTTCTGGCATTCTTTGGCACCATGAATGCAAAAATGCCTCCTGCAGCGATCCGCTCAAAACAACTGAGATCGCCCTTTAAAATGTGAACCCAGCCTGCACAACGGTGAAACACCTCCGCACTTTAGCCCCTCGACCAGGACGCTGTCAGAAGAACCACACAGCTGATTCTGCCGTACATTTCGATGCTTGGAAGCTGCCCGAAGATCACCCGAATACCGCGCTCTCACACACGAGGAGGTCCTGTCTCTCCACTCTCCATGCTGCAATCTGCACAGAGGTAGCACACATTCACCATCCTACCTCATTAACAATGTTTACCATCACCTAAAATTTCAACAAGGCCATCACCAACTTTAACAACTGGATCAAGAACTGTGCAGACTCCCTTGCATCCATGAAAACCAACAGACAAAGAAGAGCCAAGAAACAAACTGGCACATAGATGATCTCCTAGAATCTAAACTTCACTACCAAAGAGCTAGGAAGAAAATGGAGAACCACCCATGAGACCACGGCAAGAACCACATACAAGGCTGCCCTTCTACATTAACACCAACAACTAAGAAACACCAAAACAGAGCACTATCTGAATGCATTGAGGGGAGCCCCAGTAATTGCAAAGACATCTTCTCCCATTGTCAAAGAATTGACCACTGCCAGGGCTGCAGTCAGCAACATCACCCTGTTACAGGAACTCTGCAACACGTAGCAAATAGCAAACATCTACAGTAACTTCGAACAACAACCGGACTCCTGAGACTTCCTCACCAACCTGCCCACCACCACCTATCAAGACAGACACTTGACCGAATGGAAGACACTTACCAGAGTAGACACAACAGCAATCATGCAGACGGTCCACTCCAGGGCCCCACCATATCTGCCACATGGGAGGATCCCCGATCAACAACACCCTTGTCTACATGATCAACACCTTCTCAGATCCGCCACCTTCCCGGAAGACTGGCAACAAAACTGCACTAATTGCTACCACAGATGACATACGAACCATATTGGACCATTGAGACTGGCAACAAGCAGCAGTCAGCACAGATTTCAGAAAAAACATTGTCCAGCCCCAAATGAGCTGAGCAACTTCCGTCCCATCTCACTGCTCCCATACTCAGCCAAAGTGATGGAAGAAAGCCATCAACAAACATCTCACCAGCCACCTCGAACTACACCACCTTCTGGATCACAGGCAATAAGGATTCAGAAGTAAGCATTGCACCAAAACGGCACTAATTGGTATCACAGATGACATATGAACCATATTGGACCATTGAGAGACCGCAGCCCTCATCCTGCTCGACCTCTCTGCAGACTTCAACACGATCTCTCGCCATACACCCTACAAAAGATTGTACAACATCGGCATCCAGCGACTGGCCGTCAACTGGATGGGCTTCTTCCTCACCGGAAGAACAGAGTCAGGCTACCCCCCTATACATGAAAATCCAAGACTCTGAGCTGCGGAGTCCTTCAGGGACATATCCCTCAGTCCCACCCTGTTCAACATCTACGTGACTCCACTCACTAACATCACCAGATCCAGGGCATAACCATCATATCCTACGTTGACAACACCCAACTCATTGTATAGCTGGTTGACGAAACAGGCACCACCAGAATGACTTCAACAACTTCATGATCAAGGCAGCAAAGCCCCAGGACACTGGACATTTTGTCACACAAGCAGTCATCACAGTTAGACACGACTACAGCAATGCACTTTAAGCCACGATCTCCAGACCTTCCTGAACGCTGCAGCAGTATTCATCCTCAACCTCCCATGTAGCACCTACGTCTTACCACACCTCAGAGAACTCCACTGGCTCCCTTCACACAACCCTGGGCAATTTAAACTCTTCACGCATGTATACAAACCACAGAACAGTATTGGACCAGCATACATGAACAACAACATACACCTTCACAAGCCGACCAGACGTGTGTGCTCAGCCACTCTCTCAATTGCACATATTCCCCGCAGCACAAAAGTAGAACTGGAGGCCACCCATTATCTTATATCGCAGCCCAAAATCTGGCAAGGCCTCCCACAACACATCAGAACCTCCTCCTTGCTTCTTGAATTCTGCAAGAAGCTGAAGACCCGGCTGTTCGACTAAAGCTCTGGGGTCTGGCGGTTAGACACCTGCTCAGGGGCCTGGATGTCCTCATAAGTGATTAGCTCTCTGCACACATTCACGGAACATAACAAGTGACAGGGACTGCAGTCATGCCATTTTCAGAATGCAGCTCCAGAGATGGTGGTTAGCAAGCTTCTATCTCTGAATGTAGAGCTATTTGCAAGATTTTGATGAATTCCAGTGACTCCTTTCTAGTGAATTTTTTTGCAGTGTGCTGGATTAATACTTCATTTATAGTGCAAACATAGGATCAGGCTGCATCACAGCAATGTGTACAAGTATTTGATTTTATGATCCTTCATACATCTGACACTTACAATGTAAATGGATAAAGTAAGGGATGAGAAACTCCAAGAACAAAAAACACAAGGTGACCTGGGGTTTGATGAGAAAAAATATGTTAAAATCACCTTGTGCCAATATTAAATAAAGACAATTCAAATACAACATGGAGGTAAATAGTATAGCTCAAGTGAGTGACATCTGGTGAGAAGACCAAGAAAATACTAAGCTCAACAAAAACAATATTTGTATGGCTCTGGAGCACTGCCTCTAAAACGTTTATTGGAAGTTTAAGTGTCCCAGATCAATCAGTTTAAAAAAGGAGAGGCGCACACCTGACAATACCTGAAGGGTAGTTCACTTGGTCGAAAAAGTAGAGAGAAAACCCTGCTGACTATATTAGTTTCCCTAAATGCAAAAAAAGCCTTCAACAGGGTCATGTGATTGGTTTTGGATGGTGTCGGGATGGGACCCAGATTAATTGCCGTGAGCATGGCTAATTACACTACTCCTAGGGCCTGTGTGACTAACTTTTCAATGTTTGGCTTTATTTCAGAAAGTTGAATCCCCAAGTCAGATTCTACATTTCCCAAGCAAGTTCTGTATTTATTTTTTATGTAAATAAGATCTGAGAAAGTTTGTTCATATAAATATGTGGTGGGGAAAGGAAGTAAAACCTTAAGTGCCTCTCATCACGCCATAGCTCCTCTGTCACATGTATTTCATTTGTTATATAGCACCTTTCATACCAGTGTAGGGTGTCTGAGCACTTTACATCACATACAAACAGAAACAATTAATTATACAAGTGTAAATCATTGTACAGAAATGGTACATGAGGCAAAGGGAACTACAAGGTGTAGGATTCACATGTCATCCATAATGGTAGGCATTTTCTAAGAGTGCTTGGTCTTCTAGAGAAACACAAACTTGGGATTCCGAACATAACACAGTGGTTAGTGTTGACTTTAATAATACAAATTTATTTATACACAAACTAACCTGTTTTTTAGCATCATCAGGATAATGAAAGACTGGGAAAAAAACATAACCTTCTAACTTGTACCATGTAGTTTGCATGCAGCTCTTTGATGGCAGTTCATAGCTTACTGTGCTAGGTTACAATGGTAACTTATGAACTGCACAGTAACAAACAAATCTAGCTGACAAAAGCAGTAACCCATTGTGCTATGCACATAAAATGCTGTTCTTTAATATGCATGATACACAGGCATATTAACCATCTGCGCTACCTTAGATCAGTCAAAACCACCTCTAGACAAAACTCCCATCGCTCTCCAGCTGGTATACTAATCACCAGAGTTATCGTGACTGTTTTATTTTTGCCCACAAACTGCTGGATATACAAGGAACTTTGAAGTGTTTTAAAAATGCTGCACAAATGAAGTAACAAATACAAAAACACTCAAGTGTTTCAGTTGAGAGGCCCCAGCTGGAGAAGTGCCTTCCTGCCGTCCCAGGCCTTGAGATGCCTGTGGAGTCCCTAGGAATGTGTCACGGACCCTTGGGGGTCCGCGGACCACAAGTTGGGAACAACTGGAGTAGCTAGTTATTGAATTGTTATTGCATTATGATGTAGTATTCTTTAAAGAGATGAGTCTTGAACTCTTTCCTAAACAGCATTGGGACGATCCTTATGTTGTTCCAGATTCTGGGAGAATGGATGGAAAAGGACTCTGCCTGTTTTTTCTTTTTAACTCTTATTAGTCTCTAGTATGATAGAAGCCTGGCTGCAGGTGCGCTAACAGCCACCATACTTAGTGAGTTTGTGTGCAAGATTAGCTGGTGTGCTGGTCGTGATGGCACTATAAATCGTGCATCTGGATTTAAAGATGGTGGGGTCCGGTAAGGGGAGCCAATGGGGTTCTATCTGGATAGCAGTGTTTTGACCATATATCTCCGGGCCATGCATGAGATGTGCTGCAGCATGTACAATGTACTTAAAGGGTGCCAGAGTGCAGCCTAGGAAGCTGTGGAGCAGGAAGTTACCACCACTCAGATGCGAGAGAATGAGGCTTTATTCAGAATCTGTTCACTTGCTGGAAAAACTATTTCACTTTCTCTAGAAGAAAGAGCTGGTACGAGGCCATCTTTGTGCCAAGTGACTAGGCATTCTGTGAAAGATAGAGTTCGCAATTGTCAAGGTTCATTTCATTGAGCCAGGTTTGTACTGTTTCTTGCTTGTTCTTGGCAAATAAGAGTAATTCTGTTTTGACTGGGTTGCTCCTGAGGTAGGTGCTGGACATCCAGGTGTGGATGAGGAGAAGAGATTGAGGTTTTGATATCTTGTGTAGAGGAGATTTTCAGAGCAGTCCAGCTCCTCATGTTGCACTTGTCGTAGCACCAAGGTGCTCCAGGTATTTAGGATTTAAATCAAGCCCAAAAAGACCATACGACTAGCAAATATTGTGCCTCTGTCACTGCTTCTGACCAACACTGGTGCAAATAGTCTTCTGGAAGTACAGATATTATGGAGTTATGAATTCTAGTGGTGAGTATTTATCCATCAATGGTCTTATGGGCATGCGGTCTGAGCTAACCAAAAGTGACCTTTATAGTAACATAAAGGCGCTTTCCTGTTCAGTTGTCCCTGGCTTCTGGGACAGGGATTCCAAGGACTGACCAGTTTAAACTGACCATGATGGTTTCTTGATTTCTAAAAGTCAGAACCCCCAAATGAGGGCCACTCTTGCACTGGGGGAGGGCTGGGTTTCACCATATCAGGATAGCCTTCACTTCATAAGGAACGTGGATGGTAATGCAGAAAGACCACCCGTGTTAATTTGTGGAAACAGTGCCCAGTTGGACGTTACTATTTATTCTGTGACAGTGAGAAACGTGCACACACACACATACAAAAACATGCATGCACGCACACGTATATTGCACACATGCCGCTAGGCAAAACACCCCAGATATGAAAGACTGAACCAACCTTCGACAATGACAGTCGGTAAACACTCTCCCTAGAGAGGCACACTTAAAAAGGCGTGTCATTTAGTTGAATTGAGGTTTTTCTTTTGGTGACACCATGTCAACACAATAGTTAAATGAAACACTTTCTGCTGCACAGCTTTTTCAACCCTGCAGTCGATTTTCTTCCCAAATGCACACTACTACGGTATTCCAAGACCCAAATGTTACTTCTAGCCAAGAGTAATTGTCGTCCTATTGGAAAATACTAAAACGACAGTCTACATTCTAAGCAGACACCCTTACGTTTTGTTCAACTGTGAAGTCCAGTACACGGAAGGTGATTGGTTTCACTAGTTAAACCTATCAGACACTTGAGGAGTTTTTGATTTAACTATACATTCAAACGGTGCCTTAAGGAGGTCTGAAGAGCATTCCAGTTCTGCTCTGTCAGTAGTAACCTGCACCAGATTGAGGTTGCCCTTCACACTGAATTGAGTTATAGAGGTATGATGGCTCCAACATTGTCGGCATAACCCGTTTGTACAGCGAAAGATTGAATGTAGGCGGAATACATCAGTACATATGCACTGCTCAAAGCCACCTTAAGGCCTTGAAATCCCATCTGATGCTCAGCAGTTCAGATTACTTGCTTGGGATGCTTTTTTGAAGTCAGGGATGCCTCCGTGGCTACTATAATCCATTGGTTGGCCACAAAGATTTGGTGGTACTCAGTGAGAGTTGGAAAGACACTCACCTGGGTTTGGTTTGAGAGGACAACGAAGTCCAGCCTGGTGTACGCCTTGTATAGGTTAAATCTTTCCACTGCCCTTCTGGTGTCCCAAGGTATGCAACAAGAAACTGACCACTTTGAAATTCAGTAGTATCACTGCAATTAAGTTAGCACGTTTTGAAGGTGCCTCAAGTGCTCTTTCCTGCTGTTGCTAAAGACAGAGGTATTGTCCGAGTAAATGTCACAAAATGCCTTTTGGTGAACCAGAATATATTTATCAGCCTCTGTGTGTAGCTTAGGCATTATTTAGGCCAAAAGGTTTAACCTTATAGATATTGAGGGTCTCAAGGTTGACAGTACTATATTCCCATTGGGACTTGGCGCCAAAGAGATTTGTCCCTAACCTCTGATCATGTCCAAAGTTCTAAGACCCATTTCTGTGCCCAGCTTGTCTACAAGGTCATCACCTTGAGGCAAAGGGTGGATGTCTGTTTTGGCAACGGTTCTGCTATTCCTGGGAGAAGTGAAAGTCCTTGAATCTTGTTTTTGCTTGAACACCGCTGAGCTTGCCCATGGACTGCAGGGGAGTTCAGTCACTCCTAAGTCCTGCATTGTTTTGTTCACCTCGATTTTGGTACACTCATGGACCTTATCTGCATCCAGTGAGTCTTTGTTTTAGAGAGACATAGGTGGTCATTCTGACCCTGGCGGTCTTTGACCGCCAGGGCGGAGGACCGCGGGAGCACCGCCGACAGGCCGGCGGTGCTCCAATGGGGATTCCGACCGCGGCGGTAAAGCCGCGGTCGGACCGGCACCACTGGCGGGGTCCCGCCAGTGTACCGCGGCCCCATTGAATCCTCCGCGGCGGCGCAGCTTGCTGCACCGCCGCGGGGATTCCGACCCCCCCTACCGCCATCCAGATCCCGGCGGTCGGACCGCCGAGATCCGGATGGCGGTAGGGGGGGTCGCGGGGCCCCTGGGGGCCCCTGCAGTGCCCATGCCACTGGCATGGGCATTGCAGGGGCCCCCGTAAGAGGGCCCCTACATGTATTTCACTGTCTGCTGCGCAGACAGTGAAATACGCGACGGGTGCAACTGCACCCGTCGCACAGCTTCCACTCCGCCGGCTCGATTCCGAGCCGGCTTCATCGTGGAAGCCTCTTTCCCGCTGGGCTGGCGGTCTGAAGGCGACCGCCCGCCAGCCCAGCGGGAAAGTCAGAATTACCGCCGCGGTCTTTCGACCGCGGAACGGTAACCTGACGGCAGGACTTTGGCGGGCGGCCTCCGCCGCCCGCCAAGGTCAGAATGAGGGCCATAGTGTCACCAGTGTCTGTTTCACACATGGGCCACTGACAACAGGTTTGGCAAAGAGATCAAACTCTGTTTTACATTCTTATTCTGCCTGCTTTCAGGTGTCAGCTCAAATATGAGATTCACTTCCTTTACTGAGCCATCCGTTTCCGTGCCATGTAACAGGTTAAGGGGTGCTCAAAGTCATTCTTGAGCTGAACAGTGACCACAAGTACAGCTGGCAATGTATTCTACTGAGCTAAGTCTTGAAAACATTTACACAGACCATTAAGTATTCTCCATGGGTATTGCTTGGATTTTCACAGTCTAAGAACAAGTCAGCGCTGCTGTTTGGAGAGTTAATAGCAAAGTAGAGAGTACTTCTTCATCTGTTGAGAGTGACACATACACAGTACATTGGATATGCCCCCCTGGTGGATATGAAGGAACTGAGATGGTACATTGTGGAAAGCTGGTATTTTAGAAGGTGTTAGGGTGACGCAGGCTGCTGATGCTCTTGCAGTGATCATTGCTGTTGGCAGTCAACAACTTGCCAACAAAAAGGCCATTGACCCTGGGTTGGGCACATTAGAAAGTTGGTGTTGATGTGCCTGTTGTATAAGATATTTTGGAATATAAGTAAATGATGTGCTCAAGTTCTGGTTGTGATTAGCACTATTTGAAATTCGTGCAGAGCTAGGACTTAGGTGGAGGATGATTGACATAATGAACATGTTTGTGTAGTAGAACAGCAACACATTGCCTTCTGTATGACCTTTTGGTGACATCCCAGCAGAAACTGATATCCCAGCTGTCTCACCTCCTGTCTCTTCAGCAAGCTGTGGCAAAGGAGGCCACCAGGTCTCCTCAGCTTGCCTTTCTGGCAGAAGAGATTGGATTCTGGGCTGAAGGTAATCAGATGTCTCAAATGGTAATACATCTTCTGTGGAGGGAGAATGGTCTTGCGGACACCTTGAGCCAGT
The DNA here is from genome assembly GCF_031143425.1 of Pleurodeles waltl. Classification (NCBI taxonomy): domain Eukaryota; kingdom Metazoa; phylum Chordata; class Amphibia; order Caudata; family Salamandridae; genus Pleurodeles; species Pleurodeles waltl. The sequence goes on from NC_090451.1 coordinate 227,941,316, forward strand.
CTTTCCCCTCCTTGGTCCCCCTCACTCTATCCCCTCTTATGTTCTGGAACATAGTGTATCGGTTGGGTTTCCGTTGGCTCGACCTGTTTGCTTCTCTCAAGAATGCTCTTCTGCCCAACTTTTGCACTCCACTCCCTTGTCAGAATGCCTGGAGGTTGGATGCAATGAGTTTTCCTTGTCTTCAGGGTCTGCAGTAAGCTTTTACCCCATTGCTCTTAATCAGCAGAGTCCCATCCAGTATTCTAAAGGAGAAGATCGAAGTCATGCTGGTGGTTCCCACTTGGAATCGGCAACCATGTTTTCCTTACCTACTTCATTTGGCAATAAAGCCCCCTCCGGAGCGTCCCTCTGTTTCCATCTCCACTCCATTTCCCAACCGTGTCAGAGAACTCAGTTTGATGTTTGTCTCTGGAGAGTGAGGGAGGAAGTTTGAATTGTTAGGCTGTCCTTCTGAAATTACTACCTCTATACAGATTTTATAGAAATTCAGTACTCTGAAGGATTATGATCACCATTGGAATAATGTCTCCAGATGGTGTTCATCCATTGGTTTGTTTTTAGTATCATGTGAAGGTAGTAACATTTTGGAGTTCCTGTGGCATGGTTTTCTTTGGGGATTATCTGTGCTGCTATTTAATAAATTAGAGTCTCTTCACTCTCTCAGTTTGGTGATATGCCCTCCAGGCTGTTATGTAGCTTCAGTGGTTCACATCCCGATTCTTACTTGGAATGTCCCTCTAGTTTTATCATTTCTGCAAGCTGCTCCTTTTGAACCTCCTTGTTGGACTTGTCTCTTTTTTCAGGGTTATCCCCAAACCTTTTTCCTTCTTCCTCCTAATTTTTCTGACCTGTTGTTGTTGGCTTTAGGACTCCGGCACTTTACCTCTGCTAACCAGTGCTACAGTGCATATGCTCTCTGTCTAAAATGTATTGGTGATTGGTTTATCCATGATTGGCATATTTGATTTACTAGTAGGTCCCTAGTAAAGCTCATTATGTGTGCCCAGGGCCTATAAATGAAATGCTACTAGTGGGCCTGCAGCACTGATAGTGCCACCTACATGAGTAACCCTGTAAACATGTCAAAGACCTGCCACTGCAGTGTCTATGTGTGCTGTTTTGAACTGCCATTTCGACCTGGCAAGTGCACCCACTTGCCAGGCCCAACCCTTCCCTTTTACTATATATAAGGTACCCCTAAGGTAGGTCCAAGGTAGCCCCGTGGGCAGGGTGCGGTGAATGTAAAAGGTAGGACATGTACTGGTGGGTTTTACATCTCTTGATAGTGAAATACTGCTAAATTTGTTTTTCACTACTGTAGGCCCATCTCAGTAACATGTGGATTGCTTTGAAATATATTTTAAGTGTCATTTTCCATTGGGGGTCTCTGAACTCACAATTTAAGAATACATCTTTTGGTGAAGTCGGTTTTTGAATTGTGAGTTTGAAAAAGCCACTTTTAGAAAGTGGACATTTTCTTGCTTAACCATTCTGTGCCTCTGCCTGTCTGCTAAATACACGTCTGGGTCAGGATGACAGTTGGGCTGTTTGTGTATTCACTCTAGACAGTCACACAAAGGGAGCTGAGGTGTGCCCTGCATACCCTGATTCTCATCACCAGGCTGATGGGTCTTCCTGAGCTCAAGTGGTGGGAGGAGCTGGCACTTGCACCTGATTAATGCTGTGGCTGTCCTCACACAGAGCAGTCTCCAACCCCCTGGAGGGTGTCTGTTGCCAGGGCAGGAAAGGCAGGGTTGTGTGCACTGCAAAGACTTCTCTTTGAAGTTTACCTACTTCAAAGACAGAAATGGGTATACATACTGGACCTCTGGCATCACAGAGTAGAACACTTCTGGACTGAGGACATTCTGCCAGGAAAATGAGCTGGATGCTGTAGGAGGGACTACCACTCTGTCTGTTGCTTTGTTGTGCTGGCATGCTGCTTGCTGCTTCTGTCCTGGGAGTGAAAGGACTGGACTTTTCTTTCTACATTCTGCTTTCCAAGGTTCTCCAAGGACTTGAACTGAGCTTTCTTCCTGTTAACACGTCTCAGGGCCATCAAGGACTTCACCTACCAGTGGCTGACCTCTCTTGCTGTTAGACCTGACTTGCTAGGTGGTGTTAAATGCAGTTCTTGGGCCTTTGAAAGTGAGCTCAGGTGCGACCAAAAAGAAATTAAGTACATAGACCCTAGAGCAACTTCAAAAACGGCGCCATTGTCTGACTCCGTGCTGCTGCCTGCACCAGAGTTGTGGTCCCGGCTGAGTGCAACGGCCGAGACCTGCAACACAAACCTGATGCCATCACAGTGCCTCCAAAGTTCCACCGCAGCATGAATCCTGAGTGCTGTGTCTACGACTTCCGGGATGTCCGACTCTGCTGCAGCACCTGTGGCTCTGGTTTGATTGCGACACTTCAAATCGATGCCTCGAATCTTGACCTGCTTGATTCATCCACCCCGCCGGATTGTAATTAACTGATGCCTCGCCACTGCCACCACATCACCTCCCCTGCAACTGTAAGGAACCGACGCCTTACCTGTCCTGCCTAGCAGCAAGGAACCGTTTCCTCATCGTTTTCCAAGGTACGGTAACAGGGGTCCATGACTGGCCCACTCTCCCTTGTGAGTGGCGTTGGATTGTTGGGAACAACTTCGTCTAGACACTGTGATAGCCCCAGTTGGAGCTATTGTGTTTCTAAGCACTTTACTAAGATTTAATCTTTAAAAATTCATATCTTTACTTGTGTATGTTGGAATTTTGTCATTTTTTATTTTACTCAGATAAATATTGGCTACTTTTCTAAACTGGTGTGGACTATGTTTGTGGTGTTTTCACTTTGTTACTGTGTGTGTACAAATACTTTACACATTGCCTCTGAAATAAGCCTGACTGCTCGTGCCAAGCTACCAAGAGGGTGAGCAGGGGTTAGCTTAACTGTGTGGCTCCCTTACCCTGACTAGAGTGAGGGTCCCTACTTGGATGGGGTGCATACCACTGCCAACTAGAGACCTCATGTCTAACACTCTTCCTTTAGCCTCTCAGAAGTTTCTCACTTTGAATATCTTTGTCCTTGTGGCAGTTTCCTCAGTGTCATAGATTGGGGTAGCATGTGGCTCTTTGTTGTGAACTTCTCCTCAAGTGTTTTCCAGGTAAGGTGGTTCTCCGCCCAGATTCTACTTTTCTGCCTAAAATGTATTTGTCCTATCACGTCTCTCAAGACCTAGTTCTTCTTTCCTTTTATCCTTTTCCATCCTGAGAGCAGGAAGTTTTCTGGGACTCTTTGGACCTTGTCAGAGCTATGGCGATCTATTTAGAGAGGACATCGACTTCTTGGAAGGTAAAGTTTCTATTTGTGTCTTTTCATTTGGGTAATAAAGGTCAGTGCCCAACGGTTTACACTTTGAGTAGGAGTGGTCAAGATTGTTATTTCTTTGGCTTACCAGAATACAGGCCTCTCTCTTCCTGCTGTCATTCATGGACATTCCACCAGAGGAGTTTCTTCCTCTTTGGCTTTTGTTAAAGGAGTTTCTTTGAAAGACATATATGCGGTTGTAGCATGGTCTTCTCCACATACCTTTATTTTTCATTATACGTTAAGGATGGGGGAATTGTTTTCACCTGCCTTTGGTTCTGTGGTTATGTCAGCAGTGGAATAATGTCTATGAACAGTATGGGCCATATGTACGAACACATTTTCCCATAGACACAGAATGGGCAAAACTGCTTGCTACATCTGGCCCTATGTTTTTTGTTTTATTTGGGCAATAAAACACTTGGTGTAGCACATTGGTGCTAGTCTTCAATTTTCTTTGTTTCTTCTGGCTTTGGTATATGTTCAACTAGTAAGGGCTGTGGAGAGGAAGAGGAATGAGGATGGTAATGACTCAGTTATTTACTGGTAATCTTCATTACTTCGAGTCATAGTCTTCCTCGCCACAATCCTACATTCCCTTTTGTGGTTAGGTGGGCAGGAAGTGATGTTTTCTCTTTTTTGATTGCTTGTCAATTACAGGAAGTATTGAGGGTCAGCCTCGCCTATATATATCATGGGGTGGTTTCCTTCCTGTGAAGTGTGGTGATTGGGGCTATTTTTGTTTTTATGAAGTATGTGTGAACTACTGTGGAAGAGCTACGGAAAAACTCAACTAGTACGTACTGTGGCGACAAAGACTATGACTCAGTGTAATGAAAATTGCCAAAAAGTAACCGATTCATTTGTAAAGCAAGTGCAGTGGCACGGACCAGGGGCATGAGGGTCCTGTTGCATCCCACTTACAGCTGTGTTGTAATCGGGCATCGGGCAATTTTGATTAATTGCACAAGGGCCACGATAACGTTTGCTACTCCACCGAATAGCTAGCCGTGTGGTAGATGCACGGAAGTTATAGGAGTGAGAGTTCAGAGCCACATAAATGCAGTATAGTTATGAATGCCATTTGCATAAAACTGCAGCCCATGCTAGAAATGCCTTGATTGCTGTGCTGTTTAGCAACCAGGGTTGGACTTGCCTATAGTGCAATCTGACAGTTAGATGTGTTGGCTATTTTCTTGGCTGTTTGTGGGCTTGTTTTATGTTCTGCTCTCTGGCTGGCCATGTGGAGGAAAGGTGTGAAAGTAGTCTTTTTTAAATGTGACCAACTTGTGGGCCTGTTTATACTGTTGATTTCTCTGATATTACCGTAAACGCTGCCTGAAGCAAGCACAGATGCATGCAGTTTCTTATACATTACCAAACACTCACACTACTTATTTTTTGAAGTTCAAAATTGCCCTGATTTGATAATGTGGGCCACTTTTTTTTTAGCTAAGTCGCTACTGAGGACCACTTTTAATTTGATGGCCGGGCCTAGTTTCGGTCCCATTCCGACCCTTTCAGCAATTTATGCGACTGTAGTATACATGTGACCTCGAACCATTCGGTTACATTTGAAAAAGTTCAAGGTCTTATCTTTCAGAGCTGGGGGGCAGGTTTCTTTCACATTCTCGTGTGGGCATTTTCTTGCTAACAAATGTTCCTTTGTAGAGTGGTGCAATGATAAACTTGAAGGAACGCCTGTGCGTGGAAATCTGCGACGTTCTGCTGTTTTTTCAAAGCATGAGCTGCTTCTCATAAATGATGGCCCGCGTGCCCCTCATTGAGAAAATGAAGACAGAAGGTCTCTGGCCTGTGAAGGAGGAGACTTCAGAGTCTGAGATCATTAATGAGGAATGAGGTAATAATACCCACACTGCCCATAAAGATAAGTGCTGCGGACCTAATTGCTTAGTTGGGCACCGGAGCAGCCGTATCACTCACTCCTGAGAGGTTGTCAAAAACATCACGAGGGTATAATGTATGACCTTTTAGAGGAATTGCTTCAACAATAGCTCAGGTCCCGCCGAGCCCAAGGCTGCAGGTGTGGCAGCCATGAGGGAAGTCTGGACGTGGAGGCCGTTGATGCAGCTCTCAAGTTCACCGCTGTGCTCTACTGGACTCCTGCGCTTTTCAGCCAGTGGTATAATAAGGGTGCAATGGGCCCTGTGGAAGGAAGGAAAATACTGCCGTAATTCTGATTGAGTGCCCCCAACATTTCGGCTCCTGGGCCCTGGAGCCACTGTACCTGCTGCACTATTGATAGCTAGCCATTTCTTCACCAATCCTTTGCTCCTTAGCTACTAAGCACCTTACAACTACCCCCAGGTAGGTACACTTACAATGCTCTCCAGCGAAGCAGGCTTATTTTTGACATGCAGTGTTAGCTTTCCGCAATCATTCAGCCACCGCAACCAAGCAACACAGACTGCTATGTTGGTTAGGCAGGCACAGGTGACACAGTGCTTAATTTGTAAATAAAAACGTGCCGGCGCCCAAGGTCCTCTGCTTAAACACGCGGCTGCTGCAATTAAATGTGCGAACATGGAATACTGAAGCCTGAAGCCATTTGGGCCTCTTCAATCCATTTTAAAGCCACTCCCTGCCCCTTCAACTCACTTTTGCAGTTTCCTGCTTTTTTCCCATTGTGAGGCTTTTTCGTTTTTCACTTTCTCCGTCTTTCCCATGTGTCTTTTGCTTGCAGTAAATGCTTGAGGCAGCAAAATAAGGGTCGGCCCTCAAAAATAAGTGTCAGCCCTCAAAAATAAGTGCCGGTGCTCCGCACCGGAAACAACAAGCACAAATTAGGCACTGAAATAACCACCCACTGAACTATTCAAAGAACACAGCAGAGCGCTGAGTATTGATGTTCCTGAAGAGGTTTCAACACAAGCCTGCCACAGTTGCGGCTCCCTGCACGTTGAAGGAGTGGGGCACGGGGAGGAACAAAAACATTAAATAAAAATAAAAAACGTACTTGCTCCGTAGCGCTGCTCCTCTTTTCTGGTCACTGCCGGCAGGCACAGGCTCCCAACCTGCCCTGAGGCCAATCCTAAAGCTGCTCAGAGCAGCGTTAAGATTGGCAGACTGTGAGCCTGTGCCTGCTCTCTCCAGCCCGGCAACACAGTGCCGGGCTGGAGAGAGCATAGTGCACATGTGTGTTTGGCCAGCCTGAGACGGCCGGCCAAACACACATGCACACTGTGGGGAGTGCACAGTACACTCCCCTTGTCTTCATCATCCCCATTGGCCCCGCCCTTTAACAACAAAAGGATAATAAATACACTTTACTATCCTTTTGTTGTTAAAGTTTTGCAGCTTCTGCTTCTTGTGGGGGTGGGGGGGCGACGCTCCTCCACCATAGCAAAGGAGCCGCTGCTGGTCTGCCAACATTCAGGACCAAAAAGAGCTACCATTTTGCTACTATTTAGCAGATTTTAAAACCACCAATTAGCGTAAATGACTTCATCGCAAATTACATTGCATGACTTTAGACCCAACAATTACATAAGGACAACTCCATCACATGGCAATGGCTCTCCATTAAAGGAAATTGTAGTTTTCGGACAATTGCTGTCAAATCTTCAGCTCTGTTAGATGGGTTAGACCTTTTAACAAGTACAATCCAAAGCAGGCTTCTCCAACGAGTAGCTTGTAATCTACTGGTAGCTCACTAGCAACCTGTGAGTAGCTCTCCTGTATGCAGCCCAGCCTACTAAATTAGAAGCTTTTACTTGGTTGAAGTAATGTATGTACACCAACATTCCAGACAAAATGTGTGTATTTTCAGAACTCATAAGCTAATATTTAGAGAAAATGGCTGATTTTCTAAAAATAACCTCAGTGATAAATCATGAGGCATTGTGGAGAGTTATCACTAATATTATTATCTTTGTGCTGGGGCATTGCAGCTATACCTTTTATATGTTACGCACAAGGAGGCATTCCATATTGCCAGACCCTTATCACATTACTGATTGCAACTGTGCCTAATGAACTGAGTTGATCACTGCTAGTAATCTTGCAAAGGGGTGGCCACTAATGTAATCTTGTCCGATGTGGTCATTACTACACTAACAATATTAGTAGTTGAGGATTATTTTTGTTGAACATAAGTAGCTCTCATTAGAGAAAAGGTTGTAGACCCCTGATCTAAAGCTTCTGAAAAAAACTGAACATTGTAGTTTTACTTGCAGAGAAATATCGTACTGTCTAAATTTGTAGTTTTTGCAGGTATGTCAGTCTGTACACAGATAGGGACAGAGGATCAGTGCTTTGGTCCCCTTAGTTGTATGTATTACGCTTGAACGAGCAATTGCTACGCACCTGTAACTCCAGCCCATCTTTACCCAATTTTCTGCATGGAAAAGCATGGGTTAAAAACAGCCAAGAAGGACATGTCTACAAACATTATGATCTGAGATCAAACAAGCTGCTTCATTGGGATCTCTCTGTTCAGTCCTTGTTCACGTTTCATTAACCCCACTTATTTCAAATATACTATCAGGTGCAGATTGAACTCTCTCACATCTTGGCCTGATGGCGAAATCTCAAGTTGGAAGCCTCTGCCCAAATCACTCACAAACGTCCACAATGTCATCTGCAGTGGTTACGCTCTCCAAGGCACTTTCTGTCTAGCTTTTCATGGAGGATTGCTGCAAGGATTTCCTTTAACCTCATTTCCCAAAGCTGGAACATCCTGTAGTATTAGGGTAACCAGAATTTTAAAGCCAAAAACCGGGACATTGCACAAAAATGGAAGAAGGACTACAATTTTATTTCTAACGAGTGCACAAAATGACAGTGCTCATCAGCATAGAATCACAGAAGAGGCACTCAGAACTTAAATAAAATGCAATTTTTAAAGCCAGAGTAATGCCAATTAATTACATTGCTTTCTGATAACACCTGATAAATATCTGTGCTCTGGAAACCCTCTCACCACTTTCAGTGAACCCTCTTTAAAAACCTGGACATGAGCTAAATTTCCTCAAATCTGCCGGGAAAGTTGGCGAAAGGCCAGGACTGTCCCAGCAAACCTGGGGCGCCTAGTCAACTTGCATAGCAGGAAAATAAATTGTCACTGCTGGTGGCTAGTGGTTTGCCCAATGCAAACTTGGTGAACATTGTATGCCTTCATAAGGGAGTTTACCAACATCGCAGGAAAAGTTTATAATTTCATCCACACCTAATTAAAACCATTTGTTGCTCTTTGTCTGCTCTGTTCTTTTTCTATTCATTGCTTAGATTCCCAAATGCGTCATTAATATTGAGATATCTTTCCTAGAAAGTTCAGACTGTGCAGGCAATTGTAAACAGTGGTCACAGATGAGGAATGCTAGGTTGTTGGATATTTTGGCTCTAAGGAAGGCTATTTCAAAAGATTCCTTCACCACACGGGCTTTTATTTATTTTATGTTGAGGCACTCAAGATCAGGACACTTCCTTCCTTTCATTGGCAGTTCTAGATCTCCCCAGCTGTGTGCTGCAGTAGGGCACCATCCAAATCCTAGTCTTAGCCCCCCAATATGACAGGGAAACTGCAACATAAGATTTTACTGATCCTAGTCAGATGCCTTCTCTGAATAGGGATCTGTTTTTTTTTCCAACTGCCAAGTGAATCATTGGAACTGGTACTGAAGGCCACTTCTTATTCTGTTGCACCGTAACTGGATGGCAAGGAGGATAATTTTGAACGTGGGCAATCGTTATTACCTATAGCTTTGAACAATCAGTTCTGGGTTGTATCTGTCATTAGTACTGCAGATGCAGTGGGCATGGGACTTAGAGGTGTGAGGGGCCCACTTCACCTCAGTTAGTGACTGTTTTAACTACAAAACTATAAGATAGGTGCCTATTATCCTTTTTCATATTAAGGCCCACGGGGCCCTGGCTAGGCCACTGCTTCCATGGTCTATTCACCAAGGGGGAAAGATATTCTGCATGCAGTAGCTAAATTGATGTATATTCCATGAGAGACCCCACTACTGAAGGAGAGTTTCCTCTTTTTCAATGCAACCCTGTTCTCAACATAAAGGGAAAAATCAGATGGATGTGTATCAGATCTCACGCTGTCTGTACATCTTGAACATAGGAAAGCTTTCTCTGAGCAGATCTGGGAGCAGAGGTGCCCATGTGTTCAGTCATATTTTGGTCATTTCTTTATTAGGAGGAACATCCTTGGGATGGAGGCAGAATTCAAGCACGGGAAACACTGTTCTGCTGTATTTGAGGCTCACCCTCAAGGATTTACTTCATGGGCAGGACTCAGGAAAGGTATTTACCCAATGCAGTAACTATTGTGCTAGATGCTACCTTTGTTCATAGAGGATAACAATCCTACTGCACATGGGCTCCTTATCCAGTATTGGATCTTTCATAAATTCACATGCTTGAATCATCCCCTTCGTCGAAGTGGGAGTCCCACGGTACATAAAATAGCAATAATTAACAAATAAATGTTTTTTGCCATAGGCTATAATGGAAACAGTAATTGCTCATATAGCCTATCCATGTCCTTTTGTGAAAAGCACCCAAACCTGCCTGCTGACCAATCAGGCACCAGCACCTTCTAGAACACTCTCCAGAGAAGCTCCTTCCCTCAGATTTTCTACCGCACATCGTGTGAAGGGAGTCTCCCTGAGCTCTGCTCAGTTTTCTTCTACTTCAGAACCTTTTTTCTCTCAAAAGAATTGAAAATATGTCGGATTCTTCTAGAAAAGGCCTTTTCCGCCCTTGCAAGACCTGTGGAAAGAAAAGGCTCCATGTGGATGATCCACATAAAGACTGCTTGTATTGTCTCTACCCACAACATCAGGTGAAAGACTGCAAGATATGTCGCACTTTCTCCACAAAAACCCTCAGGGACCGTGAGGGTAGACTCCTGACATGGTTACAGGCTAAATCCTGTACTTCAGGTGAGGAGAGTGGGTCAGAGAGGCCACAGAAAAGGTCCAAATCTGAGGACCTGGGCCAGGCAGAAAAATCTAGAAAGAGGCAGAAATTACATCATGGAAAGGGCTTACAGACTTCAATCTCCTCTGAGCCTGCCTCTCCTCTTCAAAAGAAGGAGTCCTACCGTCTTTCTCCTTCTTCAGAGCCTTCTACCTCTAGAAAGGTGACTCTTAAAATCAAATCGACGACGACACCACCGGCGACGACCGCGACGACGGTACTAACAACTACCGTCTCCGCTACATCGTCGACGAGATCGTCGTCAGCGTCGACTACTCTGACATCAACGGTAAGGGCTCCTATCCCCTCAATCAAACCTCCGTCGACGAGAACTCCAGAACGGAGTGCGTCGTTGACATCATCGACGACGACAACATCGTCGCTTATAACACCGTCAACGACAGCCCCCTCGACTATAATATCAACGACGGCAATGTCATCGGCTGTTTCACCGTCGACGAGGACACCGTCAAAGAGGCCGTCGTCGACGAAACCACCGTCGACGAAACCACCATCGACGACACAACTGTCGACGAGACCATCGTCGATGGAAAAATCAGTACCGTCCACGGCATCTTCAACTTTGACACCATCGACGACTACACTGGTGCCTGTCAGGCAGATATAAGCCCCTCCTACTTCTTCCAGGTCTCCGGATCTCCGAGCCATGGTCAGGATCACATCTCTGCCCACACCAGACATTTATCCCATAGACACGTCTCCAAGCAAAGTGTCAACTTTAGTACCCAGTCATCTTGACAGGGAGGAATCTGATGAAGGTCCATTCGGAGATGCACACAGCCCATTACAGCTCCACGTCAAGTATCAAGAAGAAGATGACGATGATGAGTATGACCAATACCAACCATACTACTCACATCAGGAACACTATTACCAACCAAGAGAGCCTCAGCCTAGAGACTCTATCCAGATGCCTTCCTCCTTAATCCAGGATTTACAATCTATGCTACAGGATTATAGGAGAAGGTTCCCAGTGGCAGCAGAAGATCAGCCACCACGCCAATCTCTCTGGTTACACCAATCAATGTCCCTCCTCCTCCAGCTACTCCAAGAATGACACCCCACTCGGTGTTGGCTGCACCCCCTAGAGATGAAGGTTCCACTTCAGGGGAAAAAGAAGAGGAAGGAGAAATTTCTACCTCGCAACATCCTACTGAGGAATGGGATGACTACTTGGCCCCCACTCCTTCTCCACCACCTCCTCGCCCCTCTGATTCTCCACCCGAGGATATAGGTGGTTTCCACAATTTTATGGACAGAGCTGCTGCACGCTTCCACCTTCCAACATCTGTCTTCCAGTTGGAATGTTTCCTGCATGATTTTAAGGAGCAGTCAAGGAAGTCTGTACAGTCCATTCCTATTATCGATTTTATATGGAGCGAGGGTACAAAGATTATGCGCAACCCGGCAACAGTCCCACCAGTCCCGCAAAAACTGGACAAGAAATGCAAGGCAACCCAAGACTCTCCAGCATGTGTTACTGGCCACCCAAAGCCTGACTCAGTTATTTCACAAGCTGCTCAAAGGCGTTCTAAAAACCCATCAACGCCTATCTCTACTCCTCCAGACAAAGAAGGACGGAGATTGGATAATATAGGCAAAAGATTCTCATCTATGTCGGCAATCACTGTCAGAGCAGCAAATTCATTGGCAATCCTGGGTCGTTATGACCGGCAAATGTGGTCGGACATGCAACCTTTCTTGGACCTCATCCCTGAAAGCAAGCAAGCAAAGGCACGGAAGATCCTCCAAGAGGGTGAGCGTACGTCGGAAGAAATAATCGACTGCGCTCTCGATATAGCCTCTACTGGTTTTCGTCAGCTAACATCTTTCAGGCCGGAAGTGCAGTCCCGTATCCTCGACATGCCCTACGATGGCGAATCTTTCTTTGGCAAGCACGTAGTTGACACGCTCAAGCCATCAAGACCGACACGGACACTGTCAAGTCCCTAGGTACCCTGCAGTACCGGAAACAGCCCTTTCGGCGTGCTAGAGGAAGAGGTTTCACCTCATTTCGAGGTTCCTTCCACAGGCAGTACCAGCAATCCCAGTATAGGCTTCCTACCACCAAAAGTACAGGCAACCATCTACGGCTTCCTACGCCAGACAGGGAGGAAAGAGAAGACAGGGTTCACAAACCAGAGATCAACCCAGAAAGCAATGATCTTCTCCAGGCACCGGCTATGCTTCCCCAATGGTCAAACCATCAGCAAATAGGAGCAAATATTTCCAACTACATCCAGGAGTGGAAGAAAATAACACCAGACAAATGGGTGCTGGATATAGTGACAAGAGGTCATACCCTGGAATTCATACAAAAACCACTGCATCATCCACCAAGATCAGGCAGACCTCTCCATCTTCGTCTGCTTCAACGGGAGGTATTCATTATGCTGGCCAAGGGAGCTATAGAGGCAGTTCCATTTCAACAACGAGGTCTCGGATTCTACTCCCGTTTCTTCCTAATAAGGAAGAAGTCAGGGGAATGGCGTCCTATACTAGATCTCAGGAAACTCAACAAGTTCCTTCGGAAGCAATCTTTCCGGATGATCACATTGTCAGATATCCTGCACCTCCTCAATCCTGGAGATTTTATGACAACTCTGTATCTCCAGGACGCCTATTTCCACATACCAATACACCATAAACATCGTAAATATCTCCGCTTTACAGTAGCCGGTGCCCATTTTCAGTTCAAAGTCCTACCATTCGGGCTGAGATCAGCTCCAAGAATCTTCACGAAATGCCTTGCCCCAGTCGCAGGTTTCCTCCGAAGCAAAGGTTTCCAGGTGTTTCCATACCTGGACGACTGGCTCATAAAACGCTTGCTTAAAATTATTCCACAGTTTGGGTCTAACAGTGAATCTACAGGAGTCAGTCATACTTCCCTCATGCAGAAGAGTTTTCCTGGGAGCAGAATTAGACACTATCTAGAACAAGGCATATCTCACTCCAGCAAGGCAGCAGAAGCTAGCCCACTTGGCTGTCAGAATCTCCACAAAAGAGTTTGTTTCAGTACGACTGTTCAAGTCGCTTCTGGGCATGATTTCCTCGGCCATCGTCCTAGTTGGACTAGCAAGACTCAGAATGAGACCGCTGCAAGAAGAACTGCAACTCCAATGGACCCAGTCGCAAGGGTCCTTCGACGACTTAATAACTATCACACAAAAAATTCGGCAGGCGTTGAAGTGGTGGTCTCACACCAACCACCTCTCCCAAGGTCTTACTTTTCTAGCACCAATAACAGACTTTGTCATCACCACAGACGCCTCCTTGGAAGGCTGGGGAGGCCATTTGCAAGACATGCACATTCAGGGTAGATGGTCCGATCTCCAGAAAGAAATGCACATAAACCTGCTAGAACTGAAGGCGATCCATCTCACGCTCAAAGCTTTTCTTCCACGCATCGCAGGGTCCTCAGTGTTAGTCAGAACGGACAACACAACAAGTATTTTTTACATCAACAAGCAGGGAAGAACAAGATCCCTCTCCCTCTCAAGGGAAGCTCAGTCTCTTTGGGACTGGCTCAAACTGAACAACGTCCGCCTCAGGGTGGAGCACCTGCCTTGGGTCAACAACGCCCTAGCGGACTCTCTCAGCAGGACGGACGACAACTGCCACGAGTGGGAACTCAACCAGAACATACTCGACGGCATCTTCCAACGATGGGGTCGGCCGATCCTAGACTTGTTTGCCACCAACCTGAACGCCAAATGCCAGTTCTACGCCAGTCGATACCCACTCCCGGGGTCGTGGGGAAATGCTCTTTTGATGAGATGGTTCAGGATCTTTGCCTACGCTTTTCCCCCCATCCTTCTGATTCCCAGGCTCCTCAGGAAAATGAAGTCCGAATGCTGCAGAATCATTCTTATAGCCCCCAGATGGCCCAGACAGTACTGGTACACAGAGCTCCTACTCCGGTCCGTGGCCAATCCAGTCCGCCTTCCTAACTACCACAATCTTATAACGAAGAATCAGGGTCTCATCCTTCATCCCGACCCAGCTTCACTACAATTGCATGCTTAGCTCCTGAGTACAGAGAGTTTCACGATATGAACATCGATCAGGAATGTAAACTAATATTATCTAGGGCACGACCAGAGAGCACAAATAAGACGTACAAACTCAAGTGGAAGAGATTTTGTGTTTGGTGCTCTCAGAACAACTTTCACCCGTTTCAAATTAACCCTGAGCAAATTCTTTCTTACCTGCTCTCACTCTCCAAGGCTGGTCTTTGCCATGCATCAGTCAAGATTCACCTAGCAGCTATAGCCTCATATAGGCGATCGGCTGAGATGCCCTCTATCGGCTCATCCAGAATCATTAAGCAGTTTATGAAAGGGCTTTTCCGCACTTTCCCCCTGGTGCGGTTACCTCCGCCAGAGTGGCACCTTAATATAGTCCTGTCTCAGCTCATGAAAGCTCCTTTCGAGCCCATTCACAGGGCGGAACTCAAGTACATCACATGGGAAGTGGCAACCCTGCTCGCTCTCACTTCTACCAGGAGAGTCAGTGTTATACAGGAATTCACTACTAAAGAACCCTTTTTAGTTTTTTCTGAGGACTTCGTTATGCTGAGAACCAACCCCAAATACATTCCCGAGGTGCCATCTTCATTCCATCTCAATGAGCCTGTGATACTACGAACCTTTTTTCCAAACCCCACTACAATCGCAGAGAAAACTCTACACTCTTTGGACATTAAACAATGCCTCAAATGTTATCTTCAAAGTACCAAACAAATCAGAAAATCAGATCAACTCCTGGTATCTTATTCTCTTGGACGACAGGGAGCAGGAGTCACCAAGGCCACTATAGCCTGGTCGATTTCCTCGACAATCCAATTCTGTCACACCAAGGCAGGAAGACCGCTGACTAGGTGCCCGAGAGCCCACTCCACGAGAGCAGTCTCCACATCGGCTGCTTTGTTTCAGGGTATTGCCCTTGATAAGATATGTCAAGCTGCGACATGGAAAACTACGCACTCCTTTACGCAGCACTATTGTTTGGAGTCATCACAGAGAACCAACTCTCTAGTAGGACAAGCTGTTCTACGCCATCTCGTTCATTAAGGTGAGACCTTTCCTTAGTTATATAGAAATGGTTTGATATGCAAATAACCGTGATTTCCATTATATATATTTTAATATGCTTCTATATAACTATATGTATGTACTGTATGTATATCTTTATATGTATCTGCATTTATAACACGAATGTTCAGTATATGTGTACATGTACTTAAAAGTATCTATATTCCTCTGAAGCTCATAATGCAAGATTTATGAGTTAACTATTTTATATTGGGAAAAAAGGATTTTCATGCTCGTTCCCTCCATCCACAGTGGGTATAATGTTTATCAACAGTACTGCTGACTATTCAGACTCAAGCATGTGTATTTATGAAAGATCCAATACTGGATAAGAAAACAAGTTACTTACCTGTAACTACAGTTATCCAGTATTGGTATCTTTCATAAATTCACATGCGACCCACCCTCCTCCCCTTTGACGCTCGCATTTCCTCTCAGGTTATAATCTTTCACTCTCGTGCTGGAAAATCTGAGGGGAGGAGCTTCTCTGGAGAGTGTTCTAGAGGGTGCTGGTGCCTGATTGGTCAGCAGGCCGGTTTGGGTCCTTTTCACAAAAGGACATGGATAGGCTATATGAGCAATTACTGTTTTCATTATAGCCTATGGCAAAAAACTTATATTTGTTAATTATTGCTATTTTATGTACCGTGGGACTCCCTCTTCACGGGGATGATTCAAGCATGTGAATTTATGAAAGATACCAATACTGGATAACTGTAGTTACAGGTAAGTAACTTGTTTTCATACTCACCATGCTTGTACACACTGGATGTATTCCCGGTCCAGAAAATTCTAGCACTCTCCTATGAGGCAAAAGCAAAATCATTGTCTGGCATTCTTCCGACGTCTCGAAATGAGAGATCACCAGGCAGAAAAAGACATTTTATGCTTGAATGCACGTTTCATCCCACCAGTGTATATTGGAATATTCACCCTTTATACAGGGAGTGCAGAATTATTAGGCAAGTTGTATTTTTGAGGATTAATTTTATTATTGAACAACAACCATGTTCTCAATGAACCCAAAAAACTCATTAATATCAAAGCTGAATATTTTTGGAAGTAGTTTTTAGTTTGTTTTTAGTTTTAGCTATGTTAGGGGGATATCTGTGTGTGCAGGTGACTATTACTGTGCATAATTATTAGGCAACTTAACAAAAAACAAATATATACCCATTTCAATTATTTATTATTACCAGTGAAACCAATATAACATCTCAACATTCACAAATATACATTTCTGACATTCAAAAACAAAACAAAAACAAATCAGTGACCAATATAGCCACTTTTTTTTGCAAGGACACTCAAAAGCCTGCCATCCATGGATTCAGTCAGTGTTTTGATCTGTTCACCATCAACATTGCGTGCAGAAGCAACCACAGCCTCCCAGACACTGTTCAGAGAGGTGTACTGTTTTCCCTCCTTGTAAATCTCACATTTGATGATGGACCACAGGTTCTCAATGGGGTTCAGATCAGGTGAACAAGGAGGCCATGTCATTAGATTTCCTTCTTTTATACCCTTTCTTGCCAGCCACGCTGTGGAGTACTGGGACGCGTGTGATGGAGCATTGTCCTGCATGAAAATCATGTTTTTCTTGAAGGATGCAGACTTCTTCCTGTACCACTGCTTGAAGAAGGTGTCTTCCAGGAACTGGCAGTAGGACTGGGAGTTGAGCTTGACTCCATCCTCAACCCGAAAAGGCCCCACAAGCTCATCTTTGATGATACCAGCCCAAACCAGTACTCCACCTCCACCTTGCTGGCGTCTGAGTCGGACTGGAGCTCTCTGCCCTTTACCAATCCAGCCACGGGCCCATCCATCTGGCCCATCAAGTCTCACTCTCATTTCATCAGTCCATAAAACCTTAGAAAAATCAGTCTTGAGATATTTCTTGGCCAGTCTTGACGTTTCAGCTTGTGTGTCTTGTTCAGTGGTGGTCGTCTTTCAGCCTTTCTTACCTTGGCCATGTCTCTGAGTATTGCACACCTTGTGCTTTTGGGCACTCCAATGATGTTGCAGCTCTGAAATATGGCCAAACTGGTGGCAAGTGGCATCGTGGCAGCTGCACGCTTGACTTTTCTCAGTTCATGGGCAGTTATTTTGCGCCTTGGTTTTTCCACACGCTTCTTGCGACCCTGTTGACTATTTTGAATGAAACGCTTGATTGTTCGATGATCACGCTTCAGAAGCTTTGCAATTTTAAGAGTGCTGCATCCCTCTGCAAGATATCTCACTATTTTTGACTTTTCTGAGTCTGTCAAGTCCTTCTTTTGACCCATTTTGCTAATGGAAAGGAAGTTGCCTAATAATTATGCACACCTGATATAGGGTGTTGATGTCATTAGACCACACCCCTTCTCATTACAGAGATGCACATCACCTAATATGCTTAATTGGTAGTAGGCTTTCGAGCCTATACAGCTTGGAGTAAGACAACATGCATAAAGAGGATGATGTGGTCAAAATACTCATTTGCCTAATAATTCTGCACTCCCTGTATTATGTCGGAGCAAAGCTGCACACTCACTGGCTTTTAGCTTTCCAAATTTTGTTTTAAACTTCATGACTATCCGTATATGCAACAGTCACAAAATTATAAAGGGAAGTTTTAGAAACATCGGTACCATGTTCCCGTTATACTAAAGCGGAGCTCAGGGCAGTAGGTCACTTGCTGCATTATGGTGGCAATCCCCCGTCCCTTATTTGAGGCTTCTTAAGTCCCTAGAGCTCAATCTTGATTCCAACACTGTCCTCGGCGCCCCTCGGTTGTCCCTCCTTCACCGTCCGAGTTGCCATCAGCAGGTGTCCCAGCTACTCGACCACCAGTGCGCCACAAAGCCCATGTCCCATTAACTGTTCCACTCTCTTACCTACATAGAAGGGTTGCTGAGGATAGCCACGTATTTCCCGACAGCAGATATCCTGTCCACTGAACATTCTAGGTTCCCCTAGCCAGCATATCTTTGCCTCAGGTGAAGTAAACAAACCTTTCCAAAAGCAAAGAGCCCCTACTAGTCAGGCAAACGATTTCCCTTCAGCCCACTCTACCTTATCCATGCAAAGCTTAGAAATGCTCTTAAAATGCCAGTTTTAAACAGTGTACACGTAGATGCACACATCATACATGGCATTTATGGATTTGGGGAAATTAAGCAAACCCCTAGACACACTGGTCTAATTTCTCGAACATGGTAATTTGGAAGATTTCCATTACACAAACTTCTATGCTTACGTTCATCATTTTGCTTTCACTTTATGTTGGTTCTAAATATCCAAATAAATGAAGAACACATAGTTGTGTCTATTCTTGACACATTTTTGGCAACAAACCAGACAAGTCTTTTATAGTTCGTGCAGGAAAAAGTTGCTTATTAGGCATTGTACGTACTATTGAATAGATATGCATGACAACAAACATATTCTCAGCCTGGCTCCCTTAGACGTTAAAATGACAATTTGGCATTCTTTGGACATGACAGGGAACAAGAACTTTGGTCAAATTATGTACGTCACCGAAAACCAACATGCCATTTTACAAACTTAATTACATGCCTGCCATATTTTGTAATTTTAACTTGAATACATCTATCATTACAACAATTTTCTTTATCCAGCCCTAGCATTTTCTACTTTCGCGAATGGACTAATCAACCCTAATTTAAAAAAAAAAAAAATCTATCTCTTCCATTACATTCTACGGTCTATGGCGGTGTCCGAAAGCTAACGTCATTGCTTATTACATGAGGTTAGTTTAAGTGTTTGTCAAAGGTAGTAGAATACCTCTTTTATTCTGTAGAGGTCCCTAGATGGATTCCAGAGGGGTAGCAAAGTTTGTTCAGGAGTTGCTAATAGAACGTGACTGTAAACATAAGAATTATTTTACTGTGTTATTCCCGCACGCCTCTCTTATGTTGTTTCACCAGCCCTAGATCAATAAGACAATCTGCGTTTTTGCTACCATAAGTGTATTACCGAAATAACCTACTACTTGTTTGGGAGTGACAACTAATTGGTACCTAAGTGGATGAATGGTAAAGTAAAAAGATGAAAAAACAATTCATCACACCTTCTGTAGGTAATCAAGGGCCTAGGACTGTGTGGATGAGTATATAGTTACTTGAATGGATGCATTTGAAAGCAGGTATGTGGATACCTCAGCTGTATGAATTTTTAGTTTGGCAGAATGCAGGTATGATAGCAGTAGTTATCTCTCCGGCCCTACCAAGGTATGGAAGCAACTCTATTTAGAATGACAGCAGATCAGCCAGTTAAGTAGTAGTGACTGATAGACCACAATGGAAAGACAAAAATAACATAAAAAGGCCTTAAAAGCTCTACCAGTGGCGTTTTTACTCCCAGAGGGTTCAGACAATCCCATCAGCATAGGCCTTACGAGCAGCAGTAGTGTAAATAACCTAGAGGGAAAAACAACCAACAGCCTGCTCAAAGAGGGGTGCCCAAATCAGGCTCAAAACTGTGAATCCTTCCTTCCCCCTCTTCCTTTACCCACTCAGGTAGGGGGAAGCATTTCACATTTTCTGGTAGAGTGGCAAAACATCACAAAAGACATCTGGATTCTAAATATTTGTCAAAATGGGTATTGTCTCAGGCTCTCAAGTCCTTCACTGAATATACCACCAAAGTTATCAAATCAAAAGCTGCAGATACTGCGATCAAAAGTCAACATCCTTCTCCAGAAGCAGACAGCAGAGACTGTTCTTCCCAAACAACAGGGAACAGGAATTTACTCTCAATACTTTCTAGTAAAGACGAACAATCCCCAAAACGGCTTCAGACCCATTCTCAACTTGAATTTGGCCAATAAGTGGATTAGACGAGAGAAGTTTTGAATGCTGGCATTACATCAGATCTATGCCCAGTTGCTCCAGGGAGATTGGCTCTGCTCCGTAGACCTTCAAGATGCGTACTTCCTGATACCAGTAGCCAAGAAGCTTTGCAAGTTATTGAGGTTTGTGGTGGGTCAAGACCATTCTAAATACAAGTGGTTTTATTTGGTCTCAAGTCAGCATCCTAAACATTCTTAAAGTACAATGCAGTTGTAGCTGGCCACCTAAGGAAACATTGAGCTTTTGTCTACCTCTACCTAGACAATTAGCTCATCGAGATGCCTAATCCTGAGGACGCCCGTCTTCGTTACCAGTGGACAAGCAATCTCTTTCAAAGACTAAAATTCCATATCAGCCATGTCAAGTCAACATCTACTCCTGTTCAGACGATGCATTATTTGGGGGCTTCCATCGACACTAATCAAGCAAGAGTGTGTCTTTTGGAAGAGAGGCTGTTATCAATCCATTGGCAATGTCACTTTCTCATGAAAGCCCTCATCCCACAGTGAGAACAGTGTCATTTCTCCTCGGCTCAATGGCTTCATGCATCTTCCTAACTTCGAATGCCCATCTCCATATGCATTATCTTCAGGAATGTCTTGAGGATCAATGGGACCAACTCACGGGCATTTGGGAGGACAGGATCACAGTTTCCCCCTCATGCAACATAGTTTCTGAAATGGTGGTGCTCTCCAAAGAGTCTGCCTCAACGTATGCTCTTCTATCAAGAGGTTCCCTCCCAGACCATACTAACTGTCGCCTTGTTACTAGGATGGGGAGGGCACATGGATCGCCTTCAAATCCAAGCAACATGGTCTCAGAAAGGGATTATATACCACATCAATCACTCAATCAATCAGTATTTGTAATGCACGACTACTCACCCATGAGGGTCTCAAGGCGCTGGTGGGAGGGAAGGAGCCTCAACTGAATAGCCACGTCTTGAGGTTCTTCCTGAAGATGGTGAGCGACAGGCTTTGTCTGAGGTGCAGGGGGAGGTTGTTCCAGCTGTTCGCTGCAGTGTAGGTAAAAGATTGTCCTCCTGTGGTGGTTTTGCGGATGTGAGGGAGGGTGGCCAGAGCGGAGGGATCTGGCAGGGGTGTGGAAGGAGATGCAGTGGTTCAGGTTGGCTGGTCATGCGTTGGGTATGGCCTTGTACGTGTGGGTGAGAAGCTTGAAGGTGATTTGCTTCTTGACCGGTAGCCAGTGGAGGGTCCTCAGGTGTTGGGAGATGTGTTCTCGGTGAGGGCGGCCCAGAATCAGTCTGGCAGTGGCGTTCTGGATGAGTTGAAGTTTTTTGATGTTCCTAGTTGATGTGCCAACATAGAGGGTGTTGCTGTAGTTGAGCTTGCTTGTGACCAAGGCGTGGGTGACTGTTCAGCGACAGTCTGCTGGGATCCATCTGAAGATCTTCCGGAGCTTGCGGAGTGTGTGCCAACAGGAGGAGGTGACAAAGTTTACTTGGCTGGTCATTGACTGGGAGGAGTCGAGGATGATTCCTAAGTTGCGGGTGTGCTCGATCGGCGCAGGGGGGTGTTGAGGTATGTGGGCCACCATGAGTAATCCCAAGCTGAGGTGGCGTTTCCGAAGATGATGAGCTCTTTCTTGTCAGAGTTGAGCGTGAGGCAGCTTTCTTCCATCCAGGTGGCGACAGCTTCCATTCCTGCGTGAAAGTTCCTTTTGGCCGTGTCTGGGTCTTTGGTGAGGGAAATGATGAGTTGTGTGTCATCGGTATATGATACAAGGTTCATACTGTGGCTTCTGAAGATGGCAGCAAGAGGGGCCATGTATACGTTGAACAGTGTGGGACTCAGTGAGGATCTTTGGGGGACTCTGCAGTTGACTCCTGTGGGTCTGTAGGTGTAGGGCGGGAGTCTGACCCTTTGCGTCCTCCTGGAGAGGAAGGAGTGGATCCATACCAGGGCTCTTCTGTGAATTTCTATATTGTGGAGTCTGGTGCACAGAGTGCTGTCGGAGACCGTGTCGAAAGCTGCTGAGAGGTCGAGGACTATGAGTGCTGCAGTGTGGCCGCGGTCTCGGAGTAATCGGATATCGTTGGTGGCTGCCAGGAGTGCTGTCTCTGTGCTGTGATTGCTGCGGAAGCCGGACTAGGAACTTTCCAGGGAACTGTTGGCCTCAATGAAATCCCAAAGTTGTGTGTTGATCGCTTTCTCCAGTACTTTGGCATGGTAGAGTAGCTGCAAGATGGTCTGGAAATTCTCTAGTTCTGATGGGTCGGCCAAAGGTTTCTACAAGAGAGGGCGTATTCCGGCGTGTTTCCAGTCATCATGGAAAGTGCCCGTTCTGATGGAGCAGTTGATTGTGTAACGAAGCTCGAGGGCGATGGATGCGCTGGTTCTGATGTATATGTGGTGTGGGCAGGGTCCGAGGGGGCTCCGGAGTGGGTGCTGTTCATGATATTGACTCGTTCCTCTGTGGTGAGCGTGGACCAGTCGTGGATGGTCTGGGTAGGTTATAAGGGGGTGGGTCAGTCACAGGTTCCAGTGCCAGGTGACAGAATGCTGTTGTAAGTGTCCTGGATCTTGTGGTGGAAAAAGGAGGCGAGTTTGTTGCAGAGGACCTGTGACGGGTGGATGCTGGTGGCTTCGGAGGGGAAATCTGTGAACTCGCTGATGACCACATCAGTCTCCTTGAACTCTGAACAGTTCACCTGGTGCTGAAAGCTTTTCTTTCGTCATTCACAACCATATCCCTGCTTGTTCAGACAGACAACATAACAACCATGTACTACCTCAACAAGCGGGGGAGGGAGGTCCAGGCCTCCATCCCGCGAGGCCAAACAATCTGGAAGGGGCTTATAGCCAGAGACCTGAGGATCACAGCAACTCATCCCCCATGTGTCCAAAATGTGCAAGCAGATTCTCTGAATAGAGTCCTGCATGAAAATCATGAATGGGTCCTTCACAATGACATCATGCAATACTTCTTCAGGCTGTGGGGCACTCCCCAAATTGATTTGATCCCCACTGCAGAAAATAAAAAATGCTCCGGCTTCACCTCGAGGTTTCACCAACCAGATATGCTGGGGAATACCCTATGAATCCACTGGTCCAGCAAATTGTTTAACGCCTTTTCTCCGATGCCCCTTACCCTGTCATTTCTTGTCAATCTATCCTACCCGAGAGCCAGAATGAACCTGATTGCTCCGGAGTGGCCACGTTAATGCTGGTTCACGGACCTTCTTCACGGGTCAGAGCATCCACATTTCAAGCTGCCATGCAGACCAGATCGTCTAAGGAAATTCCAAGGCCAGATGATTCACCCCAGTCTCTCTTCCTTGAATTTGCATGGCTCCTGAGCTAGTTCAGCATGGACCTTTGAACTTCCTGCAAGACTGTATGGACAGCCTCAAGGGGGCTAAATGTCTGTCAGCGTGTTCAGTCTACGATTTCAAATGGAAGACATTTTTCATATTGTGTGCTAGGTGTGCTTACAAGAACTTGGACCCAACAATCTGCCAGGAAGACGTCATTCTTCCTTACTTACTTTATTTGGCAAAATGTGATCTACAATATTCTCCAATAAGGGTTCATTTAGCAGCTCTTATTGCTTACAGAAAATGTTCTTCACAAACCTTTTTTCAAGATTGCAGTCATAATAGACTGGAAGAAGGTGAACAAAGTTTTTCCTCCCATAAGGCGTGAATCTCCTCTTTGGGAGCTCAATATAGTGCTCTCATGTCTAATGCAAGATCCTTTTGAGCCCATTCACAAAGCATCCTTACAATGCCTCAAACTGCTTTCCTTGTGGCTATCACTACAGCACGTAGGGTTAGCAAAATCTATGCATTGTGTGTTCAAGAACCTTACACCATCTTCCATTCCAGTAAAATAGTAATGAGGGGTCATCCAATATTTCTTTGAAAAGTGATTACCGATTTTCACATCAATCACAAAATTACCTTGCCAATCTTCTTTCAGCATCCTTCCACACCGGTTGAAAGAACGCTGCAATCACTTGACACAAGGCGAGTCTTAAAGATTTATCTAGGCAAACCACAAGACTTACGCAGATCGGAACAGTCTGGTCCGCTCAGGCCTAGCTACTTCCAAGCAGTCCATTTCCTGATGGATACTGTCCTGCGTTATTTTCTGCTACCAAAAAGCCAGCAAGTACTTATCAGCTAGACCTAAGGCACATTCTACTAGGGCAAAGCAGCTACTACTGTGTTAATGAGAATTGTCCCTATAACTAAAATTTGCAAAAAAGCTACACAGAGCTCTCTTCACACATTCATCAAGCACTATTGCCTGGATTCAGATGCTAGAACAATGCTCAAGTAGGACAGGCCTCCCTTAGAAATGTATTCATTTAAACAGCCAGTTTAGTCCTACTTCTGTCTTTTCCACCACTCTTAGAGGGGATGGACTTGCTACTCTATTCAGCACTTCTGACTGTCAATAGAGATCTCCCTAAGAGAAAAGGAATGGTTTCTTACCTTCAATACCAGTTCTCTCTTAGGGGAATCTCCGTTGACATCATAAGCACCCCTCCAGCCTCCCCGGTGGAGATGATAGAGGCGATTATGGGACCTACTTTATCACGCACACATCTCGTCAAAAAGAACTGAAACAACTGCCACCTGCTGGGCATGATGAGATACTGTTGGTCCCTGGGTCCCTAAAGACACAGATGCCATTTTTAAACTCACCATATGACAATCTATACGGCTACACTGTCCTGCTATCCTTTATCTCACTACTCTTACAAAAAAAGGTTTGTGAAAGAGATTTAAACCTTTTATTTACTGAGTATGAACATTACTATACACTCATATTATGGGTTTATTGGACCTTTTTTAGGTACAAGCCGAAGAATTTGGCCATTGTAACCTGTTCCTATAGGCTGCACACTGTTTTATCTCTTAAGTTATTCTGCAGGCCTTCCCGAAGAAAGGCGAAAATCTACACTTAACAAGATATATTATGGAAAAGTGCTCCAGGATCCCCGCATGTGGGCAGGACTTTCAGTGCTTTTGACTTCAGTGGATGTTCCCCTAAAAGAGAACTGGGATTAAGTGTAAGAAACCATTCGATGTCACTGATCCTTCCCTAAGAATGGCATAATCACAGATATTAACTGAAACCTGTCTTGTAAAATATACGCTTCAAAGTTACAGGGTTTATTTTGCTATTCTTCAAATTGGAAATTTATTTCTCTGTTTAGGCTGCTGTGATTTTGGTTTTAGGTGCTGTTGCCGGAAGGCTAATGGGTTTCAATGCACATGCTAGAAACTTCCTGACCCAAAGAACTGCCCACAGCCCCTCTTCCACATCAAAGAAGTGCTTACTCAAACCTGGTAACAAATTAGCCACTGTCTAGGGTGCAGGGACTGTTCCAGGTATCAGTATCATAACATATCTGGAGTCCAACTAGCCATGGTCTCGTTAGTTGGGGGGCATGGCTGGTTATGGTGCTAGCACACCAGAAGGCTTACTGATGTAGGTATCAAAATGATTCCTTCAACTTGAAAACCACTGCTTAGGATCAATAAATTATAGTGCTAGGTGTGCCATGGGTCCAGATGTACTGATGGTGGCTAATGACATCAGCAGTAACAAAGCTGGTGACAATGTAGCTTTTGGGGTTTAAACCAGAGGTTCAAAAACATATAACTATTGAGTAAGATGTGATCATTAGTCATGGACTACAGGTGACATCTGCAAGCTGCCCCTTTAAATCCTTAGTCCTGACACAAAGTTGAAGTAATCCTCAAAACCCTGGGGCAACTAGAAAGGACACAGATTGTTTCTGCAAAATGGATGGCATCATTGATGTGGCAGGCTCACCCTCACATTTTTTGACATGTGAGAACTCTTTGCCTGGGCGCTAGTTGTGTTGTACAACAGCAATTGGTGATTCTTTGACAACGTCTTGAACAGCATTTGGGGCAATCCGATGCTTCTGCTGCAGCATAGTCCAACAAAGACTGATATATTCTTTCTCACAGTATCCTGAGGTTTGGACTTATTGGCAGTCAAGCTCTTCCCCTGAAAAATGCAAACCAGTAACTTCTTGCACATGTAGGCATAACTCAATCTCTCTTGCAGGTCAGTCACAGAAATGTTCCCAGCAGAATCGTGGCTAAGCATATACCTTGCTTGAAATTAAGATAGCAGTGAGCAAGACTCTAACCCTGAAACAGTTTTCACTACTGCACGGAGTGTAGCTTCATCTTTGCATGATGAGAGATTGTGGAATGAAGTACTGGTCAAGAAACACAGGCTTTATGGTCATTTTTAACTAAAAGGGGAATCTGCAACACTTGAATTAGGGAGGAACCTCCAATCCAACAGGGCCATGACCAGTGCTTGTTTGAAGCATGCAAGGGTCATGTTAAGCTGGGGGTTCCCATGGGCTGGTTCTGACTGGCAAAGTAGAATGTGTATCTTCCCAGACATGTAGCCAGATTTCTCAGTGATGCAGATCCCAACAGGAAGGGTCAGTAGGAACTTGTAACACTATAGCATAGTCACTGTGGCTGTTTTTCCCTGGTAGGAGAGACCCTTTGCCCTGACCACAGGAAGAACTGGTCTAGGGGTCGAGAGAAAAGGAATACAAACTTGCTGTATCCCAGTTCCCAGTTCAGAAGAAACCTGGATAGCCTTCGTAGAGAATAAGCCTCTGGTTTGAATACCACATATCGGAGAGTTCCAACAGACTACATGATGCTCTCAGCTGTACTTTCACAGCGATCTCACAGTCGACCCCAACCATACAATGATGTGTTCAAGTACCCTTCATACATGTTTCAGACATACTGGAGGTAAAAGACCCCTGTTAAGTGAGACTGAAGCCCCTATGTTACTGTGGTTATTTGTCAAGGAGGCCTGAAGGCACAAGTCGTCAATGAAAAAACACACCAAGCCTATTTATTTAGGAAATAAAATATCCTCAAAGTAATTAGGGACATGTTAAAGAACGCACCTGTCGCTAAAAAAGCAACGAGGAAGTGTGGCCCAGTCCTTAGAGCTGCCAACCTTGTAAAATGGGGAACCAGGTTCAAATCCAGACATTGGACCAACACCCTGTGATTCTAGGCAAATCACTTAATCTACCTGTACCTAAAAGTTAAAAAAAGCGTAACAAATTGTGGTCCTGTTGTAAAGCAGTCTAATGCCCTTGAGCCAGTTCGTGCTATGAAAAAAAACAACTGCTATATATGTTAAAAAAAGTGATGCATTTACGTAAAAGGGTGGGGTTTTTAGAAGACTTCTGGCTTCTTTGGTTTTAATAAGTCCAGCAGTCAGTTTTATGGGAGCTAGGAAAGGACTTAGGTATGGCAAAGTCAGAGTGTGGTGATTGATTCTACATAAAAATACAGCTGGACACAGCAATGTATTTTTTATAGAACCAATTAAAACAGCCAATTTCTCTTTGAAATAGTTGCCTTGTCCTGCTTCTGGCTCTATTCTTCAGCTAGTGCACCACTTCCAGCCTGACCCTTCTCGTGGTCAAATGTCTAAGGCCCATATTTATATAATGGCCGCCGTTCCACCATAGGGACGGAATGAATTACTCCATTTACATGGTGGAGGGGCCACCCACCTAATTAATAAACGACTGCCAAGCAGGTGGTCGTTTATAAAAGCATTGCCAGGAACCGCCATCACTGCAGGTCCTGCCAATACATTTTACTCTGTGCTACAAGGTTGCGTCAGCAGGATACAGTCCTGTAGCACAGAATATTTCTTTTTTCTTTATGAAAAGAAAATCCCGAAAGAGGATTTTCGTTTTGTAAAGAAAAAAAGTATTGCTTCCCTCACCATGGGAGTCTTTTTCCCATGGCAGGAGGAGCATTATTATGATTTGCCTGCGGTGGTGAGAAATAGTAAAATATGGCTACTTGTCTGCATATCTAAACTGGGTGGGCAGACATGTAGCCATTTCTTCATTTCAAATTCCATCTTGGTCAACTATTTTGAGATCTTCTATCAGAGCTGACTCTCCAACTCTGGCAAACACAGCTCCAGCAAGGGTGTCACCAGTTGAGGAACTGTCAATATTTAATGATATGTTGGTAAGAGGAGTAGTGGAAATAAACATTGTGTTGATTACCCCTACTACATCAACCTTGGTCATCTTTAAAACACTACATTACAGGGAGTGCAGAATTATTAGGCAAGTTGTATTTTTGAGGATTAATTTTATTATTGAACAACAACCATGTTCTCAATGAACCCAAAAAACTCATTAATATCAAAGCTGAATATTTTTGGAAGTAGTTTTTAGTTTGTTTTTAGTTTTAGCTATGTTAGGGGGATATCTGTGTGTGCAGGTGACTATTACTGTGCATAATTATTAGGCAACTTAACAAAAAACAAATATATACCCATTTCAATTATTTATTATTACCAGTGAAACCAATATAACATCTCAACATTCACAAATATACATTTCTGACATTCAAAAACAAAACAAACAAATCAGTGACCAATATAGCCACCTTTCTTTGCAAGGACACTCAAAAGCCTGCCATCCATGGATTCTGTCAGTGTTTTGATCTGTTCACCATCAACATTGCGTGCAGCAGCAACCACAGCCTCCCAGACACTGTTCAGAGAGGTGTACTGTTTTCCCTCCTTGTAAATCTCACATTTGATGATGGACCACAGGTTCTCAATGGGGTTCAGATCAGGTGAACAAGGAGGCCATGTCATTAGATTTCCTTCTTTTATACCCTTTCTTGCCAACCACGCTGTGGAGTACTTGGACGCGTGTGATGGAGCATTGCCCTGCATGAAAATCATGTTTTTCTTGAAGGATGCAGGCTTCTTCCTGTACCACTGCTTCAAGAAGGTGTCTTCCAGGAACTGGCAGTAGGACTGGGAGTTGAGCTTGACTCCATCCTCAACCCGAAAAGGCCCCACAAGCTCATCTTTGATGATACCAGCCCAAACCAGTACTCCACCTCCACCTTGCTGGCGTCTGAGTCGGACTGGAGCTCTCTGCCCTTTACCAATCCAGCCACGGGCCCATCCATCTGGCCCATCAAGACTCACTCTCATTTCATCAGTCCATAAAACCTTAGAAAAATCAGTCTTGAGATATTTCTTGGCCCAGTCTTGACGTTTCAGCTTGTGTGTCTTGTTCAGTGGTGGTCGTCTTTCAGCCTTTCTTACCTTGGCCATGTCTCTGAGTATTGCACACCTTGTGCTTTTGGGCACTCCAGTGATGTTGCAGCTCTGAAATATGGCCGAACTGGTGGCAAGTGGCATTGTGGCAGCTGCACGCTTGACTTTTCTCAGTTCATGGGCAGTTATTTTGCGCCTTGGTTTTTCCACACGCTTCTTGCGACCCTGTTGACTATTTTGAATGAAACGCTTGATTGTTCGATCACGCTTCAGAAGCTTTGCAATTTTAAGAGTGCTGCATCCCTCTGCAAGATATCTCACTATTTTTGACTTTTCTGAGCCTGTCAAGTCCTTCTTTTGACCCATTTTGCCAAAGGAAAGGAAGTTGCCTAATAATTATGCACACCTGATATAGGGTGTTGATGTCATTAGACCACACCCCTTCTCATTACAGAGATGCACATCACCTAATATGCTTAATTGGTAGTAGGCTTTCGAGCCTATACAGCTTGGAGTAAGACAACATGCATAAAGAGGATGATGTGGTCAAAATACTCATTTGCCTAATAATTCTGCACTCCCTGTAGAAGACATCGTCAAGACCTCTCATCCCTCTTGGACCCAGACCTAGCTCTCTCTTCCTATTGCCCCCCAATCAGATTCTTACCTTACTTGTGCTTAGTTTTCTCCTTCTTGTGGTTTTTGCCTTTTACCTTTTCTTCCTTTGCCCTAGAGCCTTTTCCTTGCCTACCTGTACCTCACCCCCCACTTTTCTCCCTCCTTTTTCTCCGGTTTGTTTTGCCGTTGCCTATTTGCCACCTCCCGCTAGCCCCGTCCACTGCCCCCCAGTGCCCTTCTCTCCTCCCAGGACCTACTTAATGTTGGCCGCAGCGTGACCCCATGGAGCTGGTCCCAGGGCAACTTCCTCTCTATTTATCAACATCAAATCGATCAGATTCTTGCCCTCCTTCTGCTTTTTTTTGCCTTCTTCTTTTCTTTGCCTTATGTGCCTTTTTCCTGTGCCGTAGTGCCTTTCCCTTTTTTCCCCTCCTTTTTCTCCCGCTCGTTTTGCCGCTGCCCATTTCCTGTCTCCTGCTAGCCCCACCCAACTCCACCTAGCTCCCCTCCCTCCTCCCAGGACCTACTAAAAGGAGGCCGCAGCACGACCCCATTGAGCAGGTGCCAAGCCCATCTCTCTCTCTCACAGTCAGCCCCCAATCAGCCAGATTCTTGCCCTCCTTGTGTTTCATGTTTTTCCTTCTTCTGGTCTTTGCTTTTTGTGCCCTTTTCCTTTGCCTTAGTGACTTTCCCTTTTGTGCCCCTTGTTTTCCTATTTTCCCTTCCTTTTTCGCCCTCCTTTTTCTCATGCCTGTTTTGCCCCCACCCGTTTCCCACCTCCCTCTAGCCCCACACACCACAACCCAGCACCCCTGCCTCCTCCCAGGACCTACTTAGTGGAGACCATAGCGCACAGACGGAGCGCTAAAGGCTAGCCCGCCTGACCCGTCCGTGCCTGGACTGCACCCAGCACCAGGAACACTGGTTCGACTACACACAACAGCTACACGGCTGCCGAACTCAGAGCCCTGAACCACAGATGCCATTGACAACTGCTGTTGCCTCACCTTCCCTCGGTCTATGGTAGGACCTTTCTCCTGAATCCACTGCTCCTTCTCCAGCATCATCAGATTTCCCATCAACACACCATCCACCACCACTCGAGCCAACCAACAAAAGGCACCTACTTCACAACAATTTGCCTGCCTCCTCCTCAACACATGTTTGCTTTGCAAACACGCAGTAGAGGTCTGGGACCTCATCACCGTCCTCACCCCTGACATTGTCTTCTTCACTGAAACCTGACTCACATCTGAGACCACTCCTGACATTGCCACAGCAACTCTCGGCGTATACAAGATCGCACCAGCAAATCCTGAGAAGGGATCGCAATCATCCACAAAGAAAACATCCTCTGCACCACCAAGACAGAAGACACCATCAAGTCCATGGAACACCTCAACTTCAAACTCTAGACAGACAGAAAAACTACTATCAGAGGCACCCTTGTCTACAAACCACCTGGACCACGCCCCAGCATCTGCACTGTTATTCCCTACTTTATCGCCCCTCTTGCCATTGACTCCAAAGACTACATCTTCCTCAGAGATCTTAATTTCCACCTGACGCCCTCAACACCAACACCACCAACCTCCTCGACAGCATGAATAACTTCGGACTCACCCAACTCGTCACTGACCCCACTTACAATGCAGGATATATGCTGGACCCCATCTTCCCCTCCTGCAGCAGAGTGTACAGCCACGTCACTGAACTCAACTGGACCAACCACTCTAGTGTACAAAACATCTCCGGTCCTGGCATCTCCACTGCTGAGCCTCCCAGCCCCACCCACTGTAGCTGGAGCAAAGTATCAGAGAGCCAATGGACCAACACCCTTAACACATCATGTCCTAATACTGCACCAAACCTGGACCAGGCTACCAAAAACCTCAGCTTCTGGATCACCAACTGTGCCGACATCATCGCACCCATCAAGACCAGCAGACACAGGAGATCTACCAAACAGACATAATCGTACACCAAGGAACTGAGAACAGCAAAACGCCACTGCAAGCAACTAGAAAGAAGATGTATCACAAGCAAGGACACCTAACGCAGGACTACCTTCAAGACCTCCCTCAACTGACTTTTTCCACAACAAGATCACCACCATCTATAAGAACTTCGAACCCCAAACCAAGCACTCAGATATCCTTCAAACACCACCAAAATCAACATGGATCACCAACTTACCTCATGGGATCAGCTCACACACCAGGACACCATCATAAACTCCGTTCACTTAGAAGCCCCATGGACCCCTGCCTGCACCACATTTCCAACCTCGGAAGTCGCTGGATCAACAGCAAGCTCACTACCCTCTTCAACTCCTGGCTTGCCATGATGACTGGAAACTTGCAGAAGTCAAACTATTAATCAAGAAGCTATCTGCTGACCTGAGCGAACTCAAAAACTACTGCCCCATCTCTCTTCTCCTTTTCCCTGCCAAAGTCCTGTAAAAAAGTAATCAGCCGACAACTCACAAAATATGTGGAGCAGAACTTTCTCCTCGACATCTCCCAATCTGGATTCTGCCCCAACCACAGCATCGAGACTGCCTTGATAGCAGCCAATGATTACATCAGAGCCCTTCTCGACTGGGGAGAAACAGCGGCCCTGATCCTCCTCAACCTCACAGCAGCCTTTCACACCATATCTCATCACACCCTGATCAGAATACTGCATCACATCAGTATTCAAGGAAATGCCCTCAAGTGGATCACCTCCTTCCTTACCAGAAGAATGCAGAAGGTCCGCCTACCTCCATTCATCTCTGAACCAAAGGTCATCATCTGCGGTGTCCCTCAATCCTCTTCAACACCTACATGACCTCCTTGGCCAGCATTGTCAGATCCTTCGAATTAAACATCATATCCTACCCATACGAGACCCAGCTCATCCTCTTGCTCTCAGAAGATCCCGCAAACACAAGAACCAACTACCACAGGTGCCTGATGAGCATCGCCAATTAGATGAAGGACAGCTGCCTGAAGCTCAGCATGGACAAAATAGAAGTGGTGATCTATGACAACAACACCACCCCTTGGAGTGATTCCTGGTGGCCCTCGGAACTAGGACCATTACCCAAACAGACTGACCAAGCCAGAATCCTCAGCATAATCCTGGACAGCGAGCTGACCATGAAGACCTAGATCAATACAGTCACCTCTGCATGCTTTCGCATTTCGCATGTTATGAAAAGTCTTCAAATGGCTCCCCCTGAACACCAGATGTACCGTCATTCAGGCCCTAATCACCAGCTGATTAGACTACTGCAGTGCACTCCATGCTGGGATCACCACACACCTCCTGCAGGGACTCCAGACCATACAGACCTCTGCTGCCAGACTCCACCACAATCTCCTCAGACGGACCCACATCTCCCCCACCTCAGAAAACTCCACTGGCTCACATTACAGAAGAGATGCCAATTGAGCTGATGATCCTCACCTTCAGAGCATCGCAAAACCAAGGACAAGCCTACATCAACTGTTGCCTGAACTTCCTCCACCCTACCAGACAACTATGCTCTCACTCGCCCACACCTCCCAGCATCCACTGAAGCATATCTGGAGGACCCTCCTTCTCGTACCTTGCCGTGAAATCCTGGAACAACCTCCCTCTCTACTGGAATTCTGGCGAGCACTCAAGACCCTCAAGCACCTGGATACCCTCTCAGGTGATTAGTCGCACTATATAAATCCACCGGACTGATTGCTCCTGGCCTTCATGAGCATGCAGTGCAGTTATTTCTAATGCCTGCAGCAATAAAATCTGCTCCATCTAGACCAGTGACTCATTTGTAAAAAAAAAAAAAAGTAAGTGCTAGGGCCTTTCTCGGGAGGGCACTGCAGCTTTCTCCACCCATTGCTTCTGCCAGCGCTGCCAATGACAGAACCAACGCAAATTCTAACCATCGCACTGCTTCACGTGTGACAGTTCAAAAAATTCCGGGCCACCCAAAGCTGTAATAATGGTGTGAGCAACAGGTGTTGTTCATTTTTAATATATATTGGCTAATTAAGACACTGCTGTTGTGCTTATCTAAAAATATGACAGAAGTGCCACCATGTGGTGGTCTGTCACTAGAGGCAGTGCTGACAATTAAGTGCCAGTGCTGAGCACCGGGAACCACTGGCTCAAATTAAGCACTGACTAGGTTCTTGACGATATACAAACCACCTGACCAAGACCCTCTGTTCCTTAGCACAAATCCCATACTGGATTCTGTAATTGTAGATGCAGCAAGGCAGTTGCACACAGTAGTACAGTAGTGCCTTCCTCTTCCATAGCGCCAGACAAAAATAGACTGTCTGGGAAGGAAAATGTGTGGAACATCTGCTTCCGCTATGAACACTGCCAGTGCTCTAGCTCTTTTGGGGAGATGGGATCCATCTCTTTGGGACTTTCTCCAAAGGTTTACAGACAAACTTCCTAAAGAATACAGACAAGACTTTCAAAAAGTCTTCAATGAGGATATAGTGGTATCAAACCAAATAATTGGCTCAGTAGCTGATATATCATATGTGGATGCTCATGGCTGTGGAATTTGCGCTTGAAGACGTGCGTGGCTTAGGTTAAAAGGTCTTAAACCTGAGGCACAATGAAGAATCCTGAACTTACAATTCTCAGGGAATACACTCTTTGGCTCACATATGAATGCCAAAATGTCATGTATGAAAAACAAATTAGCCACGTTGAAAGTGGTTGGCTCAGAAAATAAGAAGGAATATAGAAGGAGATGTAGGCCCTATAATAGACGATACTACCTCCAGAGGGTTCAAACCCCTCATTGGTCTCAACACCAGCAACAAAGGCAGTCTTACCACCAACGTAAGAACTCTAGAGGGAAAGGAGAACAACATCAATAACTCACAACCTCAGGGAAGCCTTCCATGAAACAATGATTCACTTCTGCTTCTGTGGGGGGAAGCATTAACAAACTCTTTAAAGAGTGGCTTCTTATAACTGCAGACAAATGGATATTGAATACTGTGCAGAATGGATAGTCTTTGTTTCAAGTCTCCTACATCTGTGCCTCCAGCCAAAACATCGGCCTATAAAGAGTAACTATTGCAAAAACCTGGTCAATATCTTATTGCAGAAAAATGCAGTGGAAGAGGTTCCTTTTTATAAAAAAGGATTGGGAATGTATTCCCAGTACTTTCTGATTCATAAAAAGGGACCAAAAGAAGAGTTGACCTCAGAGTCTGAACAAGTACATAAGAATAGAAAACATCAAGATGCTTGCATTACACTAGATCTACCCTCAACTAGATCAAGAAGGTTGGATGTGTGCAATAGATCTTCAAGATGGCTTCCTGACATTCACTTAGTACCAAATTATCAAAAACTCCTAAGTTTCATAGTAGGCTCAAAATATTTTTAGTACATTGTCCTACCTTTCTGACTAAAGTCAGCTCCTCGAATATTTGCAAAATGTATGGCTGTTATCGCTTCATATCTAAGGAGATAGTAGTTTTTCTTCTACCCTTGCCCAGATTTTTTTGTAATTTATTTATTCATGTTTTTCACCTTTGGGCACACACAAATGATTGTATAACAGCTGTTCCATGCATACAATCATACATTGTCAGTACAGTGTGTACAAAGCACTGCGTATTGTCGAAGTACATCCGCTGTGAAGGAAATTACACCTTCCTCAGTCTCTAGCAACCTTATATAGTTCAAACTGTACAATCACTAAGATTTAACCTTGTGCTTCCTCCCACTTTTCTTTGTCCACCATACATTTCACGCTGCGTTGCTCACCACCAGTTTCTGTACCCCGAAGTGCAAAATTGGCATCTCAGAATTCAAACATTATCAATCAGTCCAATCATAAACAAATGAATGTTGCTATAGGCCTGTATCTAGTCAATAAGTCCCTTATAGAGAAATGTCAATAAGTACAAATTCAAACATTGTGCAACAAGTATCAATCAAAAGGCAGCTGTAGTGCTCTGTGAAAAAGTGATCACACAGTGCAGATAGGTGCTAGAACATAAAAGGAAATCTCAAAAGAGGTGATAGACAGTATATTGATTTAATGACAGGGCTACACCAGTAAAATATAAAATTTCTAAGCAGCTCTTGGTGGGCCGCCACCTTGATGTAATGTCTTTATGGCCTGCAATGTCAATGGCGTTTCAAACTAAAAGTAATTTAAATGGTCATCATCAGGCCAGGTGAAAGTTTGCAGAGCAAACAGTAAGGCCCTCATTTGGAACATGGCGGGATAGCCCGCCTCCAACCATGCTGTAAGTCGACAGAAGACCGCCAGTGGCGGCAGCTGGCATCACGCCATATTCCGACGCATGGAGCCTCATCACCACTAATAGCCGTGAGGCCCGCCATGCTGGCGGTCTGTGGCGGGGTGGATGCTGCTCCACCCTCACCGCCACGTCAGTCCATACCCCGCCACACCTATAATGATGCAGTTATAGGTGTGGCAGTGTATCAAGATGCAGGGTTTGCTGGTCGAGCAGCATCCAAGGAGCCCGTTCCCTCCCGGAGCAGTGCCACAGAACAGGTAACGGAACAGGTAAGTGCTGTCTGAGAGAGAAGGGGGAAAGGGTGTGTGTGTTTGAGTGTGTGAGTGCATGCATGGGGGTGTTTGTGAAGGGGGATGTGTGTCTGAGTGGATGAATGCGTGTGTGCATGTAGGTGTATGGGTGCATGAGGATGTGGGGGTTTGGGGTTTGGGGGACCTGTATGTAGAGGGGGTGGGGGATGGTGAGGGAGGAGCTGGGAGGCCTACATGGAAATTTGGGGGAGGAGGGTTGGGGGTTGTTTTTCAGGGTTCGGGGCTGGGGGCGGATATAGGCGCTTGTAGGGTTGGGGGTAGTGGCGGGGGGCTGGCATGTCACATACAGGTGACAGGAATGAGAATTCCTGTCACCCGTATGCTTTCCGCCAGGAACTCCCTAGTGGAAATGGGATCATAATCCCACCGCCGAGTGTTCAGAATATGGCGGTCTGGACTGCCATGGCGTTGGCGGTAATGACCGCCGGCGTGGCGGTCAGTACCGCCATGTTCATAATGACCACCTAAAATCTTAGGAATGGTACAGAGTACTAGTGAGAATATAGAAAATTTATGATAGGACAGACTTACACCAAGTCCACGTAAGATAAAGAGTTACCTATATCATCTGATGAGACGAAGGGAGGTCTGCCACAAAGGAGGGAAGTTTTACTGAAATCATGAAAGGTGACTAGAGGAATTGAAGTAAGGTATGCAGAAGATGCAACTTACTCATATAGAGCTTGAATGAATCTTTAGTCTGAAAGAAATTTTGTATCTGAGGGTAAAATAATCATCAATAACATTCTTCACCTGTAGCCAATGTGAAATACAATAGAATCAAAGCAGATTTACAGGGAACATCAGGTTGCACTTGGTTAATGAAGGAAGGCCATTCAGCAATGGTATGCCATGCTAATGAAATTGTGTGGCTGAAAAATACAAAACCAATTTTTAATTTTTATCTTACATATTTGCTCACGTTTAGATGCAGAATGAGTGAAATAAACGGCTCCCAGAGTGTAAGGAATGCTAGCTCGTCCCAGACATGTCAAGGGGGCGGAATTGGATGTTGAAGCCTCACAATATATTGCACTGTATGGATAAGGTAGTAAATCCCTGACCGATACTCGAATAAGGAGCAAGAGCCTCCTGCTGGCAGTGTCCTCTCTCATTGAGATGAGCACAGGCTGGTGAATCCTATGTGAAGTATTGTCCACTGGGTAATGCCAGAGTGGGATAATTTGGAGAAGAGGTGGACATCTTTGAGTGATAAGCTCCCAAGTCAAACCAGTTGAAAGCAAAAGAAGAAAATATATTTGAGGGTCATAGAGCAAAGAGAGAAGAGAAAGTAGTTACATCCAAAACAGTTTTTATCCAAAAAACGTCTGTCTGAGTCATGATGATACTTTGAAAACCATTTACAATCTCCCTCTTGGGTAGGTCCTCAGATTAAATGTGCAAGATTCCAGTAGGACTCCTCTGAATCGTTTACTTCATCTTCTGGCTACCAGAACTGCAACTGGACCCACCAGGAACCGACAATCTGCAACTCCACGGATGACTCCACTTTGCAGCGTTGTTTCTCTGGTTCCTTCCCGCAACTTCAACATTTCCCTGGCTGTGCATCCTCTGAGGGCGACAAGTCTTCAGCCTGCACTAGAAGCAAGAAAGAATCTCCCTTGGAGTAAAGGATTCACTCCCCTGCATCCCAAGGCACCAACTGCAACGACGACCGGCTGCGTGGATCCTGCATCACAGGTGGTGGTCTGGAGTGGTCCCCTTGGTCCTCTCTATCAGCTGTCCAACTTTGGAGTCAGTAAGCCCTTGTCTTTCCTTGCAGGACGGTACCAAAATGTTTCTAATCAAACTTTACAATATAATTTAAAAACAGGTATGATACAGGTAGACACATTTCTCAGAATAATACATGGGATAGATGAGGTCAAACATATCTATACATTTAAATCAGCGAGTGGATTTCATCAAGGCTATTTATCCCTATAGTGGTGGTTGAACATTGCATGATTCATTTTGATTCACACCTATGAGGCATGGTCTGTATGTCACTTCCTCTAGGGGGTAATTTGACATGGGCAGTCACTTGCTATGTGAAGGATACTTTTGTGTGTGACATGTGCCGCTACAGGGGCATTCATCACACAGCGCCTCATACAATGTTTGTGCTGGATTATCCTGTCACTGATTGTTTGAGTAGTTTGCCATTTGCAGATGGAATTACATGGGCATACACAACATTAGATGAATTACAATTTGTGAAATCTGTTAATGAATGTGTCCCTTTGTGATATGAGAATATTTTGGTGTCTGAAGTTTGGTCACACACAGAACAGCTACATCACTTACAGCGTCCCACAGGAGGAGCTAAACTTAGTAGGCCTGCCGCAGTAGATAGTTTGGGTGCCCAAGACATGGTCTTGATTTTGTGGTCACGCAAATTTCTACCTCTCCAAAAAGAGAAGAGAGGAGTTCCTTAATAAGACTGTAGGAAGCTGGCTCTGTATATACTATATCAAAATGAGATAATGTGTGCACAGAGTCCAGGGGTTCTCCAAGAGGCTTGACAGAGGCAATAATAGATAATACTAATGCTCTATTTGTGGTAGTGTGGTCAAGAAGTTAGGGTTATCAGAGGGTAGTGTTAAGCATTTGTTTTACAAACACAAGCAATAAGTGAAAACACACACTCAATGACTAAACTCTAGGCTAATAGGTTTTCATATAGAAAAATATTCTTTTGTTAATTTATTTTTAGAATCACACAATTATTTTAGCAGGTAAGTACATTAAATGAAAGGTACTTCGCATAGTATTAGTTAAGACTTTGAATAGATTCAATATTGTACACAGTTTTCATTAAAATGACAAAAAGCTATTTTAAAAGTGGACACTACAGTCTTCAACAGTTCCTGCGGGAGGTAAGTACAGTTTCCTGTAATGTCTGTCCTCTCACAAAGCGCATTGACAGAGTAGACTTTGACCATTTTGGTACCTGGCATTTGAATAAGCATACCAACTGTAACACACGCCAATGTATTTACTTGATTTCTTGCCCTTGTGATTTGAAATATATTGGGATGACAACTCGCCTGGTTACACAACGTATCAATGAACACCGGAGCAACATCAGATGCTCCCGCATTACAACGAAACTTAGCTCACACTTTCTAGAAGCCAAACATGGTCCTGATGACATGTGGTGGACTGTGTTACAGGTGCCGAGAAACAATGGTAACGATCCCAACTTTTTATTTAAAATTGAACAACGATGGGTGTACAGACTTAAGACCTATAGTGAAGGTCTGAATGATGAGATTCCTTGGCATTCTCTAACCCTCTAGAATCTGTCTACAATTTTAACAAAATAACCCTTTTTGTTTTTAAATAAACTTTTTTGTCAACCATCCACTTATTGGCTCTTTACTATCCTTAGTTCTTAGATGATACTTGTTTATTTTTACGCACTCGAGACTAAATACCTCCTTATCCTCACTCAGTGGGGACCTCTGTTTCCTGTTTCTTTGTGTTCTGGGACTTGAACTTGATATCCATTTTTTTTAAAGTGTAGCTACACGCCACCCACTTGGTTGAGTGACTACATTTAGATCCCATGCAGTTGCTTTCAAAGTTGATCTTGGCAAGTTGTTCGTTTTAGACTAACAACTATCCTTTGTTAAGATGGCTGCCACTTTAATGCATTAGGTCCCTATGCCTTATCCCAATGTCTGTTCACATTTGCTTATACATTTTATATATATGTACTTCTATTCATGTAGGTCTTAAATTAACATTGATGCCAGCACGTGAGGTTTTGACATTACTATTATAATGGATGTGGACATTTCAGTCTCTTTGAAGATGGCCGACGGGCCCGAACTTTGGTCCTACTTTGATTTTGATTTTTCGACCCGGAGCTACCGGCCGGTTGCTTCCAGGTCGAGACGCATGCAAGAGCGTCTCTTCTATTAGCTCCTTTAATGACGGCTGACGGGCCAGTACAATGGTCATTCTTT
Organism: Pleurodeles waltl; assembly: GCF_031143425.1. Classification (NCBI taxonomy): domain Eukaryota; kingdom Metazoa; phylum Chordata; class Amphibia; order Caudata; family Salamandridae; genus Pleurodeles; species Pleurodeles waltl. The sequence continues at coordinate 227,981,867 of NC_090451.1, forward strand.
AGTTTCTACAACCCGGAGCAACCGGCTGGTTGCTTCCGGGTCGAGACGCATGCAGAAGCGTCTCCTTTAACATATAAAAAGAGCCTGAAGACACCGATCGGGCGTCTACAGGCGCGCAGCACGGGGCAGGTGCACTGCAACCATGGAGAAAGTAGAAGTAAGTTCTGTGGAGGCGTGGGGGCTTTGAATCTCGCCCCCACCCTCCCCTCTCTTTTCCCAACTGGTATGCCGTTTTTTGCCTTGTTGCTTTTACTTTTTATTAATGGATTTACGTGAGTTGTCTGCAGACTTGGTATACATGGGCCCTTTACAGCCTTTTATTTAAGGTAATCCTCTGGGCTTTTTCCATTTTGCTACTTTGTGAGGAAGTTCTCCTCTTTGTACAGTAACCATGCACTTGCATCTAATGGTGAAATTAAACCCATATAGGAATTCAGTTTTTTAAAACTAATAGTTCCTAGTGACTGATGTTTGAATTCCTATCATGACTAATCTTGTTTCATGTATGTGGGAACCATTTAATTTGATGCTTTTGGTGCTTCCCCGATGACCTGCTAAGCTTTGTACATATTGACGTGCAGTTTTTTGTCACTATGTTATTTTCACAAGTAGTAATTCCTCTTTGGTTGAGGCTAGTGCGGTCCTAGGGAGCTCTATCTTGAATATGGGATGGTAAGCCTTTTCTCTTATATTTATTTTTACACGTGGCACTTTGGGGATGGTTGTATTGCAATTGCACCATTCTGTAGGCTTATTTGCACGTTGGCACTAATTTGTACTTGTCTTCCACTTTCATGCAGGGCGACTGATTGACCAACTGACTTTGACAAATTGTCTCCAGTTTGTAAGTGACACTCCAGCACTTCATGATTATGTATAATTTTTGAACAGGAGAAGTAGTTTTCTGGGTCCTGACGAATCGTCACGGGATCATTTTTTGACCGAATAAAGACGCGAAACATGTTGACCATAAATAGACAGGATTAGGCATACTACCCTTCCTTCTTTATAGAGTACAGCGGGACATTATTCCCACTAAGACTCTGAATGATTTTAATCTTGGCCTGAACCTTTCCTCTGATCCATTAAAATGATGTTTCAGGCTCAGAGCCAATTTTATTTTTATTTTTCACTCTCCTCCACTCACACTTCTTGTTCTATCTTCTTAGTCAGTTTCCATTCCAGACCTCTACCTGGCAAATTGCCTCCGGTTGAGTACCATCCCTATCTGTGGGTCGTCCGCCAGACATTGCAGCACCGGTCTGACGAGGAGATAGCCCAATGATGAAACTTGTCACCCTAGTGGGTGCTTGAGGGCTCTCCCGATACTAATTGTATCTCTGACTCTATTCGCCTTTGCTTTCCTATACATTTGATAGGTTTGTTGTCTTTTGGAACAGTGTACTTTTCAATCTAAACAAGTTACTTGGGAGACCGTACACTGGACCATTATTCTCCCTGTCCCTCTTTTGTATTTAATAGTGTAGAACAGCAGGTTTGCTGTGGGACTTATATGGGTTCTAATTGAGAACTGTCCTTCATTCTATCCTTTTTGGCCATTGACCATGGAGAATTTCCAAGTTCTTAGTTTCGATGACGAGATAGTATCCGCAATCCTACAAGCACCCTCGATCCTTAACAATCAAGGCTCTAATCCCACGGGAAGGCTCAAAGAGGATTGGGACAAACTTTCCTCTCTAAAACGCGAACTTATTAAGACCATCATGCATGGCCCCATAATGACAGAATATCTTAGAGCGACTATTGCTCCCAATGGCCTCTTGGTATCCAACATGCCTAGAATTTTCCTACATGATCTGGCGTTCAGGAAAGATTGGGCACAGATCGCATGGAAATGTACCAGAGATTGGCTATTTTGATCATTAACTCTTCAAAACGTCTAGCGGAATCCATTATGGTACAAATTAATTGCATAGAGAGCACCATAAAAACGACTATCACGTTGTCATCATTTAAGAGCCGCCTCCTTGAGATTAATACGGAACTCAATGAGACAAAAGAGTTTCTGACCCAACAGAAAATCTCAAAATTGCAAAAAGATATCAGGAGGTTTGATCGAGAAAAGGTTTACCCTTATATCAAGGAAGATTATGATGCTGATGCCCAATCCCGTTCATCCGATGATTCCACGGTGTCCAACAACAAAAAAACTTGCAATTACAGCAGTAGCTCTTCATCTGATGGATGGAGCACTGACAATAGTATGCAACCACCCCTTTATAATCAATCACAATACCCTCCCAATCAACCATTCTTTTGGCAACTGCCCTACCCCTTCTTTCAACCTCGCCCTATGTTACCCTATGTGCTTTTTTTAGGCCGAGGCCAGGGCAGAGGAAGAGGAAGAAGGAGAGGCAGAGGCAGACGGGTTCACTGGAACAGAGAAGAACCACAAATGGTCACTCGGAGTCAGGGCAAGAACCCCCCACCGAGGACCTAGTGGTCAATTTATCCGATAGACTACTCATAGTATACGAATCAGCAGCCTTGAATAAGGGCCTCGGTTTCGTCCCGACACCTTCTGAAGATCCTTTCCATGTGAACTGTGAACTCTCCCAGTTCTTTAGGAAAATACAACTTCATTTTTTCTTTTTGGAACGTCCTTTGAAATCAGAGAGCGATGACACTGGCCTAAGAAAACCGTCCACTTTTGTTCCTCCACCACACTCTCCCCCAATTGAAGTACTGGCTTTTGAGAAAGCTGTCATGGCGGACCTTGAGTCAGTCCGCCCTAAAAAAACATTTGTGAATTTATCGTTTACAGAGAGGAAGTCCTTAAAAGATCTATCTCTGGATCAATCAATAGTAATTAAGCTAGCAGACAAGAGATGCGCGATCGTAATTATGAACACCTCAGACTATAGGCAGGAGTGCCTACGCCTTCTGAGTGATACAACTCTTTATGCCCCCTTATTCGTGATCCCACCAATGATCGCCAAACTAACATCAGGAGTATGATCGAAGAGGCCCGTAACAACTCGTGGATCTCCCCAAAAGAAGCGGAGTTCCTCGACACAACGCATCCTCGCATTCCATACTTCTACTGTTTGCCTAAGATACACAAAGGTACCCTGCCTCCTCCGGGACGCCCCATTGTATCAGGCATCGGTTCAGTGCTATAACCCCTATCTGTTTTTTGCGACTTCTTTCTCCAACCTTTAGTGAAGGATTCGAGCACTTTCCTTAAGGACATGACACACGTCCTGAATCTTATTGAAAACATCAACTCTCATACCCAAGTTCTAGCCCTCATCACTTTGGATGAAGAGGCCTTATATACCAACATCCCTCAGGAGGCCACTTTACAAGTGGGGGAGTCAGCTCTCCTTGATAGTTCATGGTCATCTCCCACTCCGGTCCACTTTGTAATGCAATGCGCAACTCTAGCTATGAAAAGGATTTTTTTTCAATTCGAAGATTCCCTGTTTCATCAAATTCAAGGGATATCAATGGGCAGTACGTTTGCACCTAGTTTGGCCTGTTTGTATATGTTTAACTTTGAGAAATTGTTCATATTACAACCATCCAATCCTTTTCATAACAACATCACACTGTGGCGGAGGTACATAGATGATATTCTGATTATCTGGAAAGGGTCTTATGAAGATATAGACAACTTTATTCATTGGGTCAATACCCTGGACCCATTCTTGAGATTTACTGCCCATTTTTCATCTACACAAATTTCCTTTCTGGACCTTGTGATTAAGATAGATAACGGCAAACTTATCACCAGCACCTTTCATAAAAGCACGGACCGTAATAGTTTACTTCTATATGATAGCCATCACCCTAAGGCCCTGCGTGACAACTTACCTGTTGGCCAGTTCCTTAGGCTACGCCGCAACTGCAGTTCCATCCAATGCCTTTGACATCCAGTCCCTTGATCTTAAACAGAAACTTCTTGATCGACATTATCCTAAAAATAACATTAACCCTGCTTACAAAAGAGCTCGGAATAACACAGAGATGCCCTACTAGCACCAGTACTTAGAGAGCCTGGTAATCGTCTGACATGTGTTTCCACGTTCACCCCGTTGTCCAACTCTATTAAGAAACTCATTAATAAATGTTGGAACATCTTAGAGAGTGGCGGCATTCAGATCCCAAGGCCCCTGTTTGCTTTTAAAAGGTCTCCCAATATACGAGATTTAGTTGTCCACAATCGCCCTCGCTTACATCCTGACTCGGTGAAACAGACTACTCTATGGAACTTACCTCCGGTCATTGGGCATTATCCGTGTGGCTCCTGTAATGTCTGTTCTTGCACAAAGCGCATTGACAGAGTAGACCTTGACCATTTCGGTACCTGGCATTTGAATAAGCATACAAACTGTAACACACGCCAATGTATTTACTTGATTTCTTGCCCTTGTGATTTGAAATATATTGGGATGACAACTCGCCCGGTTAAACAACGTATCAATGAACACCGGAGCAACATCAGATGCTTCCGCATTACAACAAAACTTAGCTCACACTTTCTAGAAGCCAAACATGGTCCTGATGACGTGGTGGATTGTGTTACAGGTGCAGAGAAACAATGGTAACGATCCCAACTTTTTATTTAAAATTGAACAACGATGGGTGTTCAGACTTAAGACCTATAGTGAAGGTCTGAATGATGAGATTCCTTGGAATTCTCTAACCCTCTAGAATCTGTCTACAATTTTAACAAAATAACCTTTTTTTTTTTAAATAACCTTTTTTGTCAACCATCCACTTATTGGCTCTTTACTATCCTGGGTTCTTAGATGATACTTGTTTATTTTTACGCACTCAAGACTAAATACCTCCATATCCTTACTCAGTGGGGACCTGTGTTTCCTGTTTCTTTGTGTTCTGGGACTTGAACTTGATATCCATTTTTTTTAAAGTGTAGCTACACGCCACCCACTTGGTTGAGTGACTACATTTAGATCCCATGCAGTTGCTTTCAAAGTTGATCTTGGCAAGTTGTTCGTTTTAGACTAACAACTATCCTTTGTTAAGATGGCTGCCACTTTAATGCATTAGGTGCCTATGCATTATCCCAATGTCTGTTCACATTTGCTTATACATTTTATATATATGTACTTCTATTCATGTAGGTCTTAAATTAACATTGATGCCAGCACGTGGGGTTTTGACATTACTATTATAATGGATGTGGACATTTCAGTCTCTTTGAAGATGGCCGACGGGCCAGAACTTTGGTCCTACTTTGATTTTGATTTTTCGACCCAAGAGCGTCTCTTCTATTAGCTCCTTTAATGACAGCTGACGGGCCAGTACAATGGTCCTTCTTTAGTTTCTATGACCCGGAGCAACCGGCTGGTTGCTTCCGGGTCGAGACGCATGCAGAAGCGTCTCCTTTAACATATAAAAAGAGCCTGAAGACACCGATCGGGCGTCTACAGGCGCGCAGCACGGGCAGGTGCACTGCAACCATGGAGAAAGTAGAAGTAAGTTCTGTGGAGGCGTGGGGGCTTTGAATCTCGCCCCCACCCTCCCCTCTCTTTTCCCAACTGGTATGCCGTTTTTTGCCTTGTTGCTTTTACTTTTTATGAATGGATTTATGTGAGTTGTCTGCAGACTTGGTATACGTGGGCCCTTTACAGCCTTTTATTTAAGCTAATCTTCTGGGCTTTTTCCATTTTGCTACTTTGTGAGGAAGTTCTCCTCTTTGTACAGTGACCATGCACTTGCATCTAATGGTGAAATTAAACCCATATAGGAATTACGTTTTTTAAAACTAATAGTTCCTAGTGACTGATGTTTGAATTCCTATCATGACTAATCTTGTTTCATGTATGTGGGAACCATTTAATTTGATGCTTTTGGTGCTTCCCCGATGACCTGCTAAGCTTTGTACATATTGACGTGCAGTTTTTTGTCACTATGTTATTTTCACAAGTAGTAATTCCTCTTTGGTTGAGGCTAGCGCGGTCCTAGGGAGCTCTATCTTGAATATGGGATGGTAAGCCTTTTCGCTTCTATTTATTTTTACATGTGGCACTTTGGGGATGGCTGTATTGCAATTGCAACATTCAGTATGCTTATGTGCACGTTGGCACTAATTTGTACTTGTCTTCCACTTTCATGCAGGGCGACTGATTGACCAACTGACTTTGACAAATTGACTCCAGTTTGTAAGTGACACTCCAGCACTTCATGATTATGTATAATTTTTGAACAGGAGAAGTAGTTTTCTGGTTCCTGATGAAGCGTCACGGGATCATTTTTTGACCGAATAAATACGCGAAACATGTTGACCATAAATAGACAGGATTAGGCATACTACCCTTCCTTCTTTATAGAGTACAGCGGGACATTATTCCCACTAAGACTCTGAATGATTTTAATCTTGGCCTGAACCTTTCCTCTGATCCATTAAAATGATGTTTTAGGCTCAGAGCCAATTTTATTTTTATTTTTCACTCTCCTCCACTCACACTCCTTGTTCTATCTTCTTAGTCAGTTTCCATTCCAGACCTCTACCTGGCAAATTGCCTCCGGTTGAGTACCATCCCTATCTGTGGGTGGTCCACCAGACATTGCAGCACCGGTCTGACGAGGAGATAGCCCAATGATGAAACTTGTCACCCTAGTGGGTGCTTGAGGGCTCTCCTGATACTAATTATATCTCTGACTCTATTCGCCTTTGCTTTCCTGTACATTTAATAGGTTTGTCGTCTTTTGGAACAGTGTACTTTTCTATCTAAAGGAGGTAAGTACAGTACAGTTTGAGAGGTGAGTACCACACTTATGGGTTCAATCTCCTAGGTAGTCCACCTTTGGGGGTTCAAGGCAACCCCAAAAACCCACCATCAGCAACACAGGGCCGGTCAGGTGCAGAGGTCAAACAGGAGGCAAAATAATGTGGACACCTATGGAGACAGGGGGTACTCCGATTCCAGTCTGCTTGCAGGTAAGTACCCGCGTTGTCAGAGGGCAGACCAGGAGAGTTTGGAGGAGTACTGGAGGGGCCCCAAGTAGACACACAAACCACACCCTCAGCGTCACGGGGGCGGCCGGTGGCTGTGTGCAAACAGGGCGTCGGGTTCTCAAAAGTACTCCTTGGAGGGACCTGGGGTCACTTAGGCGCTGCAGGCAGGGCACAGGCGGGCCTCTCGGGCAAGCCACTGCCTGGGCAAGGGTGAGGGCCACCTGCTAGTTGTTGCTGCACCAGTGGTCGGTTTCTCACAGGCCTGGGGGCTGCGGGTGGAGTGCTTCTCCAGGCATCAGATATCTTCGTCCCGGGCAGACTATGTCAGGGGGGTCCTCAGGATTCCCTCTGCAGGCATCATCGTGGGGGTGCAAGGAGGTCAGCCCAGGGTGGACACGTCATTGGATTTGCCTGGGGATCCTCTGTATAGTTGGTTTCTCTGGACACGGACCGGGGGCGTTGGGTGCAGAGTAGTGGGGACTCACGCGTCTGGAGTGAGGTGGGAATCCCTTTAAAGATGGATGTCTTTTCTTCTGGTTGGGCAGAGCCGCTGCCCACAGGAGTTCTTGGTCCTCAGTGATGCAGGCAGTCCCCCGGAGGCTTTTCAGGGATTGCTGGTCCTGCAGAACGCGTTGCTTATTTTCTTGCAGCTTTTTGAAGTGGGAGACAGGCTGCTAGGGCTGGGGCTGTGTCAGTTGGTGTCTCCTCTTCTGTGTGGGGTTTTCAGCTCAGCAGTCCTTCTTCTTTCTCGAGGTCATCAGGAATCTGATGATCTGGGTTCAGGGTCGGCCCTAAATACTAAACTTAGGGGTGTGTTTGAGTCAGGGGGCAGTAGCCAATGTCTGCTGTCCCTGAGGGTGGCTACACCCTCCTGGTGCCTACTCCCTCCCCTCTGGGGAGGGGAGCACATCCCTATCCCTATTGGTCCTACTCCTCCAAAGCAAGATGATTTCTCGAGGAGGGGTGACTCCTCCTTGGTTTTCTCTTTATCCCTCTGGACTTGCCGCCAAAAGTGGAGGCTCGTCCAGGGGGCAGGCATCTCCACTGGTTGGAGTGCCCTGGGGGCATTGTAACACCAGGCCTGAGCCTTTGAGGCTCACTGCCAGGTGTTACAGTTCCTGCAGGGGGGAGGTGTGAAGCACCTCCACTCTTTGAAGGCTTTGTTTCTGGCCCCAGAGAGCACAAACGCTCTCTCCCCAGGGGGTTCAGAAACTCATCTCTCAGTGGCAGGCTGTCACAGACCAGTCAGTCCTGCACTGAAGGATTGGGTAAAATACAGGGGGCATCTCTAAGATTCCCTCTGTGTGCATGTTTGTAATAAATCCAACACTGGCATCAGTGTGGGTTTATTATTCTGAGAAGTTTAATACCAAACTTCCCAGTATTCAGTGTAGCCATTATGGAACTGTGGAGTTCGTTTTGACAAACTCCCAGACCATATATTTAAAATGGCCACACTGTACTTACAATGTCTCATGCAGCTATGCCCTCACCTGTGGTATAGTGCACCCTTCTTTGGGCTTTAAGGCCTGCTAGAGTGGTGACCTACCTATGCCATAGGCAGTGTTTTGTTTGCATGGCACCCTGAGGGGGATGCCATGTCAACTTTGCATTATTCTCCCCACCAACACACACAATCTGCAATGGCAGTGTGCATGTGTTAGGGGAGGGGTCCCTTAGAGTGACACAACACATGCTGCAGCCCTTAAGGACCTTCCCTGGTCACAGGGCCATTGGTACCACTGGTACCTTTAAAATGGACTTATCTGTGTGCCAGGGGTGTGCCAATTGTGGAAATAGTGGTACATTTTTAGTGAAAGAACACTGGTGCTGGGGCCTGATTAGCAGGGTCCCAGCACACGCTCGGTCAAGTCAGCATCAATGGCAAAACTGAGGGGGTAACTGCAACAAGGAGCCATTTTCCTACAAAGACCATATAAGATGTGCCAATGTCTTTTTATTATCCTTGTGATCTTATTATACGCTGGGTAGTAGGTTGTGCTTCAGGACATATGTTCGGAAGTTACACCAGTTTTTGGGATAAGCAGTGATTCTCAGGGACAGAAAAAAGCTGAGTTCAAAGCATGTGATATCAGGCGCTTGTGGTAGCCTCTATCCTTGAGCTTGTCTGATAGGACTGCTTCCTCTCTGGCATAATCTTTTTTTCCATGTACAATTCCTCCTTAGTCTCAGAAACAACCAAATGGTAAATTGTCCTTAAGACCACAGGGATGAAAACTTTGGTATGAAAGCAGGGTATTCTGTTCAGTTGCTTTTCTGTAAAGGCCCATATCTAGTTTACCATCCACAACTTGTATGGTAAGGTCAAGGAATGGTAAGGATGTGTCACTGAAATTGTATGTGAAGTTTAGATGGGCATGATTATCATTCATCCAGGACAGGAAATCAGTGAGTTCAGAGATTGTGCTCCTCCAGATCATCAAAATATTGTCTACGTACCGCTTCCATAGTCTGATATGTTTGTAGAAAGGATAATTCTGATATAAGATGATCTGATCTTTAATGTTGCCTACATATAGAGTGGCAAAAAATTTGGAGTGGAAAAATGTTTTTTAAGGGCAATTTCTAATAGTGCTTTTATGAAGGAAATAGGTACAATGTGTGGACTGTGTCTTGTATCCCACAGATTATAAATTGTATCAAGTCCTTCTAATTGTGGGATATTTGTATAGAGTGACTCGATATCTAATCCAATGAGCAGATCTTGTGAGGGATCAAAGTCCAAGTCTTCGATCTGAGGACCAGATCTAGGTACTTGCCAGTGGATTCAAGAACTGAACCACAGACCAATACTATGGGGGTCATTCCAACCCTGGCGGTCGGTGCTAAAGCGGCGGCCAACCCGCCAACAGGCAGGGGTAAAAAAAATGGAATTCTGACCCTGGCGGAAACCGCCAACACAGCCCGCCACTTTAACACTCCGACCGCCACGGCGGGACAAACAAACAGCGCGGCGGTCACTGCCAACAGACAGGCGGCAGACAATGTACCGCCCACCCTATCACAACTCACCAATCCGCCACCTTTTCCGGGACGGGAGCCCCGCCGATAAAAACACGGCAGAAACAGACTACGAACGGGAAAACGCTCACCTCTACACACTCCACGAGGAATCTGGACAGCATGGAACCAGAACTACACATCCTACCAGCTATTGTCTACTTGCTCCTCTACCAGGAGCATGAACGCCGGCGCAGAAGACAACGGTGAGTACTGCACCTACGACACAGGGGAGGGGGGAGGAGAAAAGATTACGGGCATACACATACGCGACACACCCAATCAATGCAGAGCAACAACTCAGAGTGACACCTCCCAAACCCCCCGGAAGAATGCAAAGACAAAATAATATTATCATGAAATTCAAATATATTGTAAGGCTAAGAAAAAAATAATTCGAACATCTTATAACTATATACACATATGTAAATTGTCCTGGCAAAATAGGTTTACAGTCATTGTACGTGGGCCAATGGTCCTCAACACATGGGCAAAGCCCACACAGGAGACCTGATTCCATTGGAGAGAACACTGCAGGGGCATCAGATAGCAAAACTACAGGCACCCCAGGGGGAAGGGAAGGGGGGGCACCTCAGCCACATGAGTCCACGACGCCAGATCCACGAGGGGCCTCCATGGCCACTGTGCCATCCTGGGGAGTGCAAAGCCACAGTCTCTCAAGTCCCTACAGTGGGTGGGCTGCCCACTGTCATATCCTGGGGAGTGCAAAGCCACAGTCTCTCAAGTCCCTACAGTGGGTGGGCTGCCCACTGTCATATCCTGGGGAGTGCAAAGCCATAGTCTCTCAAGTCTCTACAGTGGGTGGGTTGCCCACTGTGCCATCCTGGGGAGTGCAAAGCCACAGTCACTCAAGTGGATTACAGACTCCACTGGTACTGGAGGAGTCTTGGTGGCCAGAGTGTATCGTGCAGCCCTGCCCGACACAGATCCGGGCCTGCCCCTACTGCCAATGGGCCAGCGGTGCTTGAGAGGAAGGGCCCAGCGGAGCGGTGCTTGAGAGGAAGGGCCCAGCGGAGCGGTGCTTGAGAGGAAGGGCCCAGCGGAGCGGTGCTTGAGAGGAAGGGCCCAGCGGAGCAGTGCAGAGACGGCGGTGTCCAGCGGACCGGTGCTTGAGAGGAAGGGCCCAGCGGAGCGGTGCTTGAGAGGAAAGGCCCAGCGGAGCGGTGCTTGAGAGGAAGGGCCCAGCGGAGCGGTGCAGAGACGGCGGTGCCCAGCGGAGCGGTGCTTGAGATGAAGGGCCCAGCGGAGCGGTGCTTGAGAGGAAGGGCCCAGCAGAGCGGTGCAGAGACGGCGGTGCCCAGCGGAGCGGTGCTTGAGATGAAGGGCCCAGCGGAGCGGTGCTTGAGAGGAAGGGCCCAGCGGAGCGGTGCAGAGACGGCGGTGCCCAGCGGAGCGGTGCTTGAGAGGAAGGGCCCAGCGGAGCGGTGCTTGAGAGGAAGGGCCCAGCGGAGCGGTGCTTGAGATGAAGGGCCCAGCGGAGCGGTGCTTGAGAGGAAGGGCGGTGCTTGAGAGGAAGGGCCCAGCGGAGCGGTGCTTGAGAGGAAGGGCCCAGCGGAGCGGTGCTTGAGATGAAGGGCCCAGCGGAGCGGTGCTTGAGAGGAAGGGCCCAGCGGAGCGGTGCAGAGACGGCGGTGCCCAGCAGAGCGGTGCTTGAGATGAAGGGCCCAGCGGAACGGTGCTTGAGAGGAAGGGCCCAGCGGAGTGGTGCAGAGACGGCGGTGCCCAGCGGAGCGGTGCTTGAGAGGAAGGGCCCAGCGGAGCGGTGCAGAGACGGCGGGGCCCTGTTCAGAGGTGCTTGTCTTGAAGGGCCCTGTTCAGCGGTTCTTGTCTTGAAGGGCCCTGTTCAGCGGTGCTTGTCTTGAAGGGCCCTGTTCAGCGGTTCTTGTCTTGAAGGGCCCTGTTCAGCGGTTCCCGAGACGGCGGTGCCCTGTTCAGCGGTTCTTGTCTTGAAGGGCCCTGTTCAGCGGTGCTTGTCTTGAAGGGCCCTGTTCAGCGGTTCTTGTCTTGAAGGGCCCTGTTCAGCGGTGCTTGTCTTGAAGGGCCCTGTTCAGCGGTTCTTGTCTTGAAGGGCCCTGTTCAGCGGTGCTTGTCTTGAAGGGCCCTGTTCAGCGGTTCTTGTCTTGAAGGGCCCTGTTCAGCGGTTCTTGTCTTGAAGGGCCCTGTTCAGCGGTGCTTGTCTTGAAGGGCCCTGTTCAGCGGTTCCCGAGACGGCGGTGCCCTGTTCAGCGGTTCTTGTCTTGAAGGGCCCTGTTCAGCGGTTCTTGTCTTGAAGGGCCCTGTTCAGCAGTTCTTGTCTTGAAGGGCCCTGTTCAGCGGTTCTTGTCTTGAAAGGCCCTGTTCAGCGGTTCCCGAGACGGCGGTGCCCTGTTCAGCGGTTCTTGTCTTGAAGGGCCCTGTTCAGCGGTTCCCGAGACGGCGGTGCCCTGTTTAGCGGTTCTTGTCTTGAAGGGCCCTGTTCAGCGGTGCTTGTCTTGAAGGGCCCTGTTCAGCGGTTCCCGAGACGGCGGTGCCCTGTTCAGCGGTTCTTGTCTTGAAGGGCCCTGTTCAGCGGTTCTTGTCTTGAAGGGCCCTGTTCAGCGGTTCCCGAGACGGCGGTGCCCTGTTCAGCGGTTCTTGTCTTGAAGGGCCCTGTTCAGCGGTTCTTGTCTTGAAGGGCCCTGTTCAGCGGTTCCCGAGACGGCGGTGCCCTGTTCAGCGGTTCTTGTCTTGAAGGGCCCTGTTCAGCGGTGCTTGTCTTGAAGGGCCCTGTTCAGCGGTTCTTGTCTTGAAGGGCCCTGTTCAGCGGTTCTTGTCTTGAAGGGCCCTGTTCAGCGGTGCTTGTCTTGAAGGGCCCTGTTCAGCGGTTCCCGAGACGGCGGTGCCCTGTTCAGCGGTTCTTGTCTTGAAGGGCCCTGTTCAGCGGTGCTTGTCTTGAAGGGCCCTGTTCAGCGGTGCTTGTCTTGAAGGGACCTGTTCAGCGGTTCCCGAGACAGCGGTGCCCTGTTCAGCGGTTCTTGTCTTGAAGGGCCCTGTTGAGCGGTTCTTGTCTTGAAGGGCCCTGTTCAGCGGTTCTTGTCTTGAAGGGCCCTGTTCAGCGGTTCTTGTCTTGAAGGGCCCTGTTCAGCGGTTCCCGAGACAGCAGTGCCCTGTTCAGCGGTTCTTGTCTTGAAGGGCCCTGTTCAGCGGTGCTTGTCTTAAAGGGCCCTGTTCAGCGGTTCCCGAGACGGCGGTGCCCTGTTCAGCGGTTCTTGTCTTGAAGGGCCCTGTTCAGCGGTGCTTGTCTTGAAGGGCCCTGTTCAGCGGTGCTTGTCTTGAAGGGCCCTGTTCAGCGGTGCTTGACTTGTCTCTCCAGGGCACCAGATGCGGCCAATGTATGGTGTTCACTCGCCATCCGACTTCTCGCTTGCGGGGCCCTCCTGTGCTGGTGTCCCGTGGGTGTCCTCCTTCAACCCCGGAATGGGGCTGGTTGGCCCCTCCTGGGCAGCTCGCCTGCTGCCGGACTTGTCGGCCGTGCTGCCCTTGCCATCTTTCCATGAGTCTCTGTGGCCCTTGCCTCCCTTAGTAGATGTGCTAGGTGGCACCCCACTTCCTGACGGTGCCAGGGTAGTGCCTGTGGAGGCTGCCGTCTCTGTCCTCTCGCGCCGGGCCTTCCCTTTTTTGGATTTCTTCCCAGGGGGTGGGCTGGCTGTCCCTTTACTGCTGGCTGATGTACCTGCCCTTGAAGGTGGTGGACTCCAATATCCTTGGACGATGGTCCTTGTAGGTCCAGGGGTTGTGGTGGCTGAGGTGCTGATTGGACTCTTACGAGATGGAGGGGGTGGGTCAGGTGATGGAAAGAGGTTAATTTTGGAGAGGAAAAACTTTTTAGGAGCAATGGGAAGGGTAGGGGCAGTGGGTATGGGAGTGGAGGAAGAGGATGTGGTTCTAGGAGAGTCAAGTGTGCTGTCTTTGGGTGCAGGTGCTTGTGCTGGAGGCTGTCGTGAGGTGGATGGCTGTTGGGTGGGTGGCTGCCTGCGTTTGTGTGGTTTGGAAGAGGGGGTGACAGACACAGTGGGAGAGGACACAGGGGACGTGTAAATGGCAGTGGGGGTGGTGACTGCACGTGTGCGGAGTGTTCTGGTGGGTGTGCTGGTGATGGACGTAGTGGCTGATGATGTTGTGCATGCAAGTGTGAGTGGAGACGTCACAGGGAGGGAGGAGGGAGACGAGGAGGAGGGGGACACAGAGGAGGCAGTGGCTGTTGGTATGTCTGCATGTGGCTGTTGCTTGTGTGAATGCTTGTGTGATGTGTGGTGCTTATGTCTGGATGAGCTGCCCTTGGGTGTTGAGGTGTGTGCAGGCTGGTCTGTAGGTGTGTCTGGGATAGGCAGAGGAACAGGGGAGTGGGACTGGGTGGAGGGAGTTGGAGGAGGGAGCCAGGAGAGAGGGACAATGGCTGCCGTCAGTGCTGAGGCCAGAGCGTTGAACGATCGCTGATGGGCAGCCTGACCCGAATGAATGCCGTCCAGGTATGCATTGCTCCGGTGCACCTCCCTTTCTACCCCCTGGATGGCATTCAAAAGGGTAGACTGCCCAACAATGAGCGTGCGGAGGAGGTCAATGACCTCCTCACTGAGGGCAGCAGGGGTAACTGGGGCAGGGCCTGAGGTGCCTGGGGCGAAGGAGATGCCCGCCTTGGTGTGCGAGCGGGCACGGGGCGAACGCTGAGGGGCTGCTTGGAGGGCGGAGCTGGTGCGCTGGGTGGCGGCTGTACCTGCACGGATGTTGCCGCCACCACAAGGGAGCTCCCTTCCGAGGACGTGTCTGTGTCGCTGATGTCTCCACGGGTCGCCGTTGTGGAGCCCCCCTCGCCCTCCGTCTCACTGGTGAAATCAGAGTCCTTTGCATGGCCCTCCGGGGCCATGTGAGATGCAGCTCCCTCGTGCTCCGATGCCACTTCTCCTCCGCCTGATGAGGCTAATGCACACATGAACAGGAAGAGCAGCAAAAAAAGGGGGGGGGAACATAAAGACATGTTGAGTGCATGCATTGGCAACACAGTTGTCGGAGAGGACAGACACAGAAGCCCCCTGCACTACGCTGCGCACTTGGGGTACACTACTCAATCAGTGAGGCTTGCCCTACAAGCCAATGGATGACAACTGCACACATAGGTGACACAGGGCCATGAATAGCTGTACTTGGCACCCTACAGAGGTGGGGGCGGGGGCACAGGGCCATGCCTTACGGGTGGGACTAGCCTACAGAAATCGCCCTGGCCTAGGAATACCCACAGCCCTCCTCCCCCACCCAGACACCTCCACTGCGCGCTAAGATAGCAGAATGTGCTGGTACTCACCCCCTTGTGTCTGCTGTGATGTCCTCACGCGCCCATCCAAATCTGGGTAGGCCACCGCCAGGATCCGAGACATCAGGGGGGTCAATTGACGAGTGGCACCCCTTCTACGTTGGTAGGCCATCCCCAGCTGAGCCTCCGCGGTCTTTCTGCTCCCGCGGCGGATGTCCTCCCACCTCTTGCGGCAGTGGGTGCCCCGTCTGTTGTGGACCCCCAGGGTCCGGACGTCCTTGGCGATGGCACGCCAAATGTCGATTTTCTGATGGGCGCTGACCTATGTGACATGTACAGGGAGAGGAAATAAAATATCATCATTTTCTGCATGCTCGATGTGAGTGGCCCCCCCTCCCCACGCTTGCCATATGGCACATGCTCTCATCTGTCGTTTGATGCATGCCTCATTCGCTCCCCTCCCCACCATCGTTCATTCACCCCACTCAACCCACGCATTGGCCGTAACGCATGGTCCCAGTGTACTTACCTGTTGGTCTGGAGGACCGTAGAGTAGCGCATACTGAGGGAGGACCCCATCCACGAGTGTCTCCAATTCTTCGGAAGTGAAGGCAGGGGCCCTTTCCCCAGTCACAGCAGCCATTGTCTCTTCCAGACCGAGGTCACGGCAGCACTTGCAGTATAGGTCCTCTCCTGTGGATGATCAGGTCTCGAGTGATTAAGCAGATAGAAAATGGCGGTCACGCCCGCGGCAGTGCGTACCGCGGCGGTGCGTACCGCGACCGCCGGCGCACATCGTCATTGGCTCCTGAAACCCATAGGGTTCAATGTTAACCAATGCGGATTTGCACCGCGGTCTTCGACCGCCTACCGCCACGGTGTGCCACGCCAGCGCATTGACCTCACATCCCACTGTCACACTTCACAGGTCAGGCAGCCGCCATTTCAAGGGTCCACATGGCTTAAATTCTACTGCGTCACACAGGCCTAGGCCTTGCATCGCCACTCATACAAGCCATTCAATCAGCTTCCACCCTCCCCAAGCTCGGAGAGGAAATAGCGTTGGTGCAAATCACCTGCAGCAGGACTTCTTCCCCAGTAGTGAGAGGGATTCCGGAACTACTGGGTGTCCCTCTTGGTCTGCTGTGCAGAATCGGCCACATGTTGTAACTTGACATTGTCAATGGAAACAAAGCGATTTCCTTTGGCCCCTTGCAACGGTGGCAAAATTACAGTTCTTGTGCCTTGGACCCCCAGCACAGGGACAGGCACCCAATAGGAAGGACCAAACTCTTTTTTCACTGCGACCTTTTCACGCACAAGATCCCCAATCCTGGGAATCCAATCAGTAGGCGTTACTGGTTCATCCTTAATTCCTATGGAGGCAGCACTGGCAGAAGAGTTATCTTCACGAAATTGTTGTAAATCCTGCAAAACAGTGACACGATCATTTATGTCAAAGGGCGTAACTGCCGTCTCCACACCAGGACCATCTAGATCAGGAACATACATTTGTGTTCCAAACAGGCACTCATATGAAGTACGACCCCCCAGGGACCATCTAGGCAAGTTATTAAGTGCTCTCTGTACTCCATATAGGTGGGCTAGCCAACTACGACCCATACCTATAACTCTGGCCGTTAAGGATTGCTTTAAATCGCGATTTAAATTCTCCACGACAGAATTTCCCTCGGGATGAAATGGAGACGAGAACTGGAGCTGGACCCCCAACGAAGCCATGGTGTCCCTGAATTCCTTAGAGGCAAAAGCAGGGCCATGGTCCGAATGAAAAGCCGCAACTGCATATGTATCGACAAAGATGCGCAAATCTTTAATAACAGTTCGTGTGTCAGCCGAGCGCTGTGGCCAGACCCACACAAATCTGGAGCACAAATCTACAGCAACCAATATATATTTGTATGCACTATCAGGTGTCAGCGGACCACAATGATCCAAGTACACACACTGCAAAGGTTTATTTGATATTAGAAGGGGCGTCTGCTGCGGGCGTCTAGCCGTGGAAACTTTAATTTGCTGGCAGACATCACAACAAAGGACATACTGCTTTGTCTCTTTATAGAGACCAGGCCACCAATAACGAGCTTGTAACAGTGAAATGGTGGCAGCCACGCCGCCATGTGCAGATGCCGCCCCCTCATGTACTGCAGAAATCAATCGAGGTCGCTCAATTTTTTTGGGCATTTCCCGTACACCAACGCCTGGTATTTTAACCACAGCGTTTAGCATACCACCCATGCAGTAACTATATTTAGAAGGGAATCCTTTCGGAAATGGCGTGCCATCAGCCGTAGCCTTTATGGCAGCCAAAATCTCTGTGTCTGGTTTGGAACTCGAACGAGTTACTGCAGCCACAGTGGCAACTGCCACTGCCGATTTTGCGGCTTCATCAGCCAAAGTGTTACCAGCAACGTGTATTCCAACGCGCTGGTGTCCAAGTGTATGCACAACATGGACTTTAGGAGGCATCTCCTTCAGATCCGCAACCTTCCCCCCCAGCAATTTGTGCTTAATGGTGTTACCTTTGGAATCTCTGAACCCATTCAACCTCCAGTAATGTAAATATTAATTGAAAGACTGAACACAGTAATAGGAATCACAAACCAGCAATGTAAATATTGCCGGATCCGCATGTTCCAAGGCTAACAACAGAGCTTTCAGCTCAGCCATCTGTGCTGTACAGTCTCCCAAGGTCTGTGTATAAGTATGTTGGGGGCAGAACTCCTCCCCCTCCATATAGCCGCTCACCACCGCACATGCAGCAGAATACTGTTGTTTAGTCCCAACCACTGGTTGCGCAGAGCCATCGGTATACATGACTACCTGATATTGGTCAATAGGCAATGTGCCAGCGGGAACTGGGTACTCCATTTCATATTGAAGAAATTCTTGAGTCTGCAGTTTAGGGTCAAATATGTAATCTACATCAGTGGCTGTCAAAGACGTTGCCCATTGTATCCATCGCAGGTGTAAAGCTTTCGAATTAGGAACACTCGCTTTTGTAACAGCCTCTAAGGCTGGAATCGGGGAAACGACTATGATGCGTTGGCCGTGGGCAAGAGGTCGTTCTTTAATCACAGCCATCTGTACAGCAGTGAGAATTTTCTCAGTTTGTGCAAAACGTTGTTCTGCAGCAGAATACAAGTGAAACTTGTATGCTATCGGGACTGTCTCACCCTCATTAAAGGTGACATATGTAAACCCAACGGCACCAGGTATAACCCTGATGGCCAGATGCGTTTTATTGTCCCGAGTGTGTAAATGCTTTACTGCTAAGAGATCAGTTTGCAAATCTCGAAGAATATGTGTATGCTCATTCATCCAAAATCTACTCGAAAAATTCAGGCGAATCAACTCGTATAATGGTTTTATACGTGTAGCGTAATCAGGAATGTAAGTTGTGCCAAAATTTAGAAACCCCAATAATGACTGGAGTTTCCGAACCGTATTAGGAGGTTGCAACTGAGCACATTATTCCAAAAAGTGTGACGCTAAGCTCTTGCCCTCATTCGACAACTCATAACCCAGGAATATGACGCTGAGGAAGGCAATCTTCGATTTTTTTAAATTAAATTTGTAGCCTATTTCAGCAAATCCCACAACAATGCGCGCTACCCGCCTTAAATGTTGCAGTAACTCGTCGTCTGTCAGATAGATA
The DNA here is from genome assembly GCF_031143425.1 of Pleurodeles waltl. Classification (NCBI taxonomy): domain Eukaryota; kingdom Metazoa; phylum Chordata; class Amphibia; order Caudata; family Salamandridae; genus Pleurodeles; species Pleurodeles waltl. The sequence continues at coordinate 228,000,800 of NC_090451.1, forward strand.
TCATCAACATATGATAAAGCTTCAGGGTCCAACTCGTGCAGAATTTCAGTTACACAAGAAGAAAATAGTCCTGGGCTATTCTTATACCCCTGAGGCAGACGACAAAACTTTTTTTGAGAGCCAAACGCACTAAAGCTCGTATAGTCCCTACTTTTGGGCGCTAGATTTTGGCAGAAGAATCCATTCGAGATATCTAATGTGGTTTTGTATTTCTTACGCACTATATTATTCATGAGCGCTGTGCTGTGTGAATTTTGTATTGCATACGTGCGTGTATGTCCATTTAAATGTCTGTAATCCACTACTATCCTATAAGAATGGTCCGGTTTAGCTACTGGAAATAAGGGATTATTCATCGGCGAGACACAGGATTCAATTACTCCCTGTTACTCCAATTGTGTAAGTATTTTCCTTACCGATGCCCTCGCTTCAAATTTTATAGGATATTGCGGTTGCGGCTGAGGTTCGCCCTTTATCGGAATTACATGATAAGGTGAATCCCTATCCCACCCCACATGATTTCTATGTAAGGCGGGTGCTTGTGCCAGAGCCCATGTATTACTATAGGACTCTGCCAGTTCTCTCGGAACAAGTGGTGAGAATGAAGGTGTAATAACCTCCTCCCCAACTGGACAGTCGCTAACAAAGTCTGGGGGCCAATCCTGTTCGGCCAGCAGAATGTCATACAATTTGACCACATGGTCCCAAAAGATGGCGTTTATAGTGCGCTCAATGTCCCCTTCTAACTGTAAAGTTACATCATAAACTCTATCGGGATCAGAGACACGCATATCTGCTGTTTCGACTTGTATGAAGTCATCAGTTGCTTTCACCTCCAGATGCTCTAGAAGATTCCGGCGAACTATTGTGACCTCTGCCGCGCTGTCTAACAGTGCTAACGCCCACGTCTTGTTCTTCAAGAGAACTCTCTTCTTGTGCGGCATGTCTAACTGAGACTGCCGCCACCTTCTTCTTTTTAAATTGCTGTTTTTGTTGGATTGGTTTCTCTTCTTTCTTGACAGAAACCTCAGTTGAGCGTTGTGATTCCTGTCTCGGTTTCACGTACTCTGTTCTCCGCTCTGACCGCCCACCTCTCTCATTTCTCTTTTCCGATGAGTCCTGAAAGGAACGAGATTGGCGTGTATCAGTATATTGATATCTATCAGGCGTCTTTAATTTATCCCTATTTCTGAGGGTCTCTGGTTGCGGAGATTCTCCCCTTTCTTTTTTAGGTGTTTGTTGTTTTTTCTCCCAGCGCCTTTTGGTACCCTCAAGTTGCTGTTGTTTAGTAGTATCCTTACTACTCTTACCCTGTAACTGTGGTTTCTGCGGTCTAGCCCCTAGGCTATCACGACCGATACTCGAATATGTTTCCGCTATTATTCTCGGCAGCTCCCGCTCTTGATTAAGCTGCGGGACGTCTCGAAGACGCATACGCACCGGTAGTGCCACTGCCTCCCCTTTGAGATTACTCAATATAATAGAAGAAACTGCGGCAAAATTGCCCATCAGCTGCATCCCTAAATCGAAGGCTGGGGCAGCCCCATATTCGTCTTGAATTTGTTTTAGCACTTCCGGTAGATTAGCCAATGTCGGTGTACCGTGTGCTGTAGTGTAGAGCGCGGCAAACACCATGCCCCAGGTATTACAATTGTCCACAGTAGGAACCATTCCATACAGTAAACACATTGTCAATATTCTATGTTTATCCTGAGGTCCCGTATGGGGAAATACTGCTTCCAGCGTATTAATTTTTTGCGCCAGCCAAATCGGAGTTTCCTCTCGTTTTGCCGGTACTTTACCCATAACTGAGTGTACAGTGGCCGGATTGATACCCGGTACCACCGCATGTGGTTGTGCCGGAGCAGCACGCGCTGCGTTTGTATTTAGTGTCTGCATTACAAACTGAACTAATCTTCTATATGTAGTCGCTAAGTCTATATATAGAACTTCAGCCACCGCCAAGTTAGTAACCGCAGGATATGGTGTGTATGTAGCCAATAAAGGCCAGGTAGGACAATCATTACTCAGTGGACCTAACCTAACTTGTGCTACTGTGTGTGGGAGGGCGCCATCAAGCCAATTATGGTGTTCTTGATAAGATAAAGGTATCTCTAAGTATGCATATGCCCTGTACTGTCCAGGGACATTCGCAATAGTGTAATCATGAAAAGTGTGTCTACCCCCATCAAGTGCTGGAAATACTACCCAAGGATAAAAAAGCTCTGTTCTATAGGCTGCATGGGCGTCCACCACAAACGTGACCGGACCCCCCTGGTTCGTCAGACCATGTGCTATCAGATGTCCTGTGAGCGGTTGTCGCATATTAAGTGCGATGTTCACTACTTGAGGATTCGCCATTATGAAAAACAGCACTGGGTCAGAGAAGGCACACCAATATTGGGGTTTTCCTTTCAGAGTTCAAGCTTGAACAACCGACCACTAAGTAATAGGATGTACCTATCTCGTGGTGGCGGAAATCCTCAGCCCCACGGACGTCTCCGTTAACGGAACCGAGTAGTCAATATATATTAGAGAGTCAGCCGGATCCGAAAATTAGAGCCAGACCAATCGTTGGCGGCGCCATGTCGCGTTGGCTCTCATTATCCTAAATGAGACTACTGGATTTCTAGGTAGCAGGATCGTTCACGGTGTGGGGGACTGAGTCTGACCCACTTGGAAGGACCTCTGTCACCCTAAATCCGGTTTTGCTCCGGCTAACTAGCAGTGCCTCATCTCTCCCAAGGGGAAGGGATGATTGGGCAGCCGAGCGCATGACATCTTTAGAACTTCTCAGGGAAGTCGTGGTCACTCAGATCCAAACCAGCTCTCTCATTTACAGTATGATCTCATATACAAATGACAAAGGCAGTTGAAGTTTTATATATTGTTTTAATAAAACAACTGCATTTTAGATATTAAGGCGTGAGCCGCAATAAACAGAACCATACAACACAGTAGGATTGAAATAGTCACAAGGAGAGTGAAAAATAAGAATAACGCTATCATGGTGTTAACAATTTCTACTCTCTCTCAACAAGTTCTATTTCGAGCACAGCATGTTAAACTTCTAACTTGCCTTTCAGATTCCCTGGGAAGCCATCAACCCTCATACCTGAGCAAAGGCCTGTGATCTGGTTCAGCATCTGCAACGAGGCAGTCAGCGTCTAGTTGTGGTTCCCTGGTCGGAATCTCCCTCTTGCGTGTATTGGGACAAGGAAGCGTTTTTATAACCAACATGTCAGTGTGATCACAAAATGTTCCTACGCAAGAATGCCAAAGACTAAACTCCTACCACGTCTATCGGCAATGTACCAGACTGTATCCTTGACTGAAGCACAGAGTGAACAAGAATGTGTTATTGAGAACTCCAGTGCTGAAGTAGGCTAAACAGTGTGATATAAAAAAATAAAACAAGACCGTAGAACTGGTTATTTGAAAAATAACAGTACGAAACCGAATAAAAAGCATTTAGAGCAAAGTGTACTGAGGCTCTAAGCTGCGAGCAAAGGAATAAAATACATCCAGGGCAAAGTGCACAAAGGCCTAAAGCCTGAAGCTAACCTGCAAAGGATACATAAAACTGACCACACTACAACTCAAACCCTTAAAAAAGACAATCTAAGGAAGGGTTTTTGCTGGACACAAGACGTAGAGTTAGCTTTTCAAGAACTAAAGAAAGCCTTCATCCAAGCTCCCATTTTACGGCATCCAGACACCAACAAACAGTTCATCGTTGTCGCAGACGCCTTTGAAAGAGCCATAGGAGCTGCCTTACTACAGAAACAAGACGATGATGAGTTAGAGCACCCTGTATTCTACCTTTCACACATCTTATCCGATTCAGAGCGGAACTATTCAGTGTTAGAATGAGAGTTACTCGCCTTGAAGACCGCGTGCACGGAATGGAGACACTTCCTGATGGGCTCGAAAGAACCTTTTGAAGCCCGGACAGATCACCGAAATTTACAATGCTTGAGAAACTTTCAGTGTCAGAATAGCCGACTGGCTCGATGTGCTTTCTTTTCCGGCAATATGACTTTTACATCACATACATCCCTGGTTCTCAGAATATCCTGGCCGATGCTTTGTCTCGGCCTTACCCTGAGTGTAGCGATTCTCCTGTACAAAACCTATTTGAAAATAACAAGATCATTGGTTTAGTCCAGACATTTCTAGACCAGGTCAAGTCTGAATATTCCCGTCTAGAAAATACAGAGATGAATAAGTTACGCCCGCAACTTCAGATAGATCAAGGATACTATTACCATAATAAGGCCTTGTTCTTACCCACTAACTTAGTCCAGACAGAAGCCTTACGTATGTGCCATGATTCCCCCATCGCAGGTCATCGCGGAATGAAAGCTACCCAAGAGCTTCTGCTTCGCTCCTTCTGGTGGCCAACTCTCAAGGCGGATACTGAAGACTATGGGGGTCATTCCTACATTTGGAGCCGGCATCCTCGTGGAAGGGGGTTTCCCGCTGGGCGGGCGGGCGGCCTTCTGGCGGTCGCCCGCCCGCCCAGCGGGAAACTCAGAATAACCGCGGCGGTCTTCTGACCGCGCAACGGTATTCTGGCGGCTCCCGCCGGCCCTGCGGTTACCGCGGCCGGCGGGAGTCAGAATGACCCCCTATCTCTTTACCAACTTTCTTTCAAAACCAATCTACTCCAGCAGAGAGAACACTTCACTCTCTAGATGTGAAGAGGCTTTTAAAATGTTATCTAGAAACAATTTAATCCTTTTGCAAGTCACAACAGCTGTTCATTAACTATAGCCCAGTTCAAACAGGCCTGGCCACCTCCAAGCAACCCCTTCCAGGTGGATTGTTTCATGCATTTTGCTCTGTTATCAGCTAGCCAATAAGTCCCTCGATGGCAGCACATTCTACTATGGGCAAGGCAGCCACGGCTGTATTAATGAGAAACATTCCATTAGCAGATATCTGCAAAGCTGCTACATGGAGGTCTGTCCACACTTTTACTGAGCACTACTGTCTTTTTTCTGATGCTAGGACAGATGCTCAAGTAGGACATGCTTCTCTTAGAAATCTCTTAGCCTGAATAAATATCACTCTATTGTTCTGTCTACTCCACGGCTCTCAGGGGGATGGCTTGCTAATCTATTCAGTGCTTATGACTATACATGAAAATCCCCTACGAGAGAAGGAATAGTTTCTTACCTGTAACTCCAGTTCTCTCATAGGGGTATTTCCATGATAGTCATAAGCGACCCTCTCTCCTCCCTGGTGGAATAGACATAATAATATTAATAATAATGATAATTCACAGACTCCTTCATCTCAGCTAGTAAAGCCTACAAAAAGAACTGAGGTAATTGCCTCTTACTAAGCATTATGGGATATGAGAGGACCATCTGCTCTTAAAGGCACAGCTTTATTTTGATTCTGTATTATGGCAACCTATGGGCTACACTGTCCTGCATTCCTTTATCCTTACATAACATTGCAAAAAGGTTTGTGAAAGATTTTGTCTGCAAAATCTTTAAAATATTAATGCTTCTGATGGATACCACTACCTGTGGATTCCTCACCTTATGAATTCGTCCCTGCGCCAGCATCCGACGGAAAGTCTTCTTCCTAGCTGTCCACGTCGACGAGGACGTCATAATGGCACGGCTCCACGTGACTCCGTCTGACGTCAACGTGCCAATAAGAGGTCCTCGTCGGCGTACTGACGTCAGTTTTCCTTTTTTCCGTGCCTTCGACGCCAACGGTTTTTCTTCCTGGCTCATTGATTACTGTTGCGTTTTTTGGTAGTTACAATGTCGCCTCCAAAGAAGTCCGGTTTCAAGCCATGTAGAGAATGTTGGGGTCGGATGTCAGTGACCGATCCATATTCGGATTGTATTTGGTGCCTTAGTTCTGAGCATGATGTTGAAGGATGCTCGTCGTGCCAGAATATGAACTCTAAGGCTCTAAAAGAGCGTGAGGCGAAGCTTTTTCTGTCGAAAGCGAAGAAGAAGGGCCATAAGAGGGATTCCTCCCATGCTTCACCAAAGAAGCATAAGAAGCGGCGTCATCATGATTCACAGCGCTGTCATGACTCTTGGCGCCGGTCGGAGCGGAGCCGATCGAGGTCTCGGTCTTCTCGATGCCAGAAGACATGGGAGATGAGCCCTACTGTGACGCCTCAGCCCAGGAGTCCGGAGTTATCGCCGGCGCCGTCGGTCTTTGAGGTTTCTCATCATAGCCCTCAATTTTCGCCGGCGTCGAGGGAGCCTGATGTACAACAGTCATCTACTCGGCAATATCCTGCTTTCCTGGCTCCAGGGGGCGGATCCGGCTGCATTTTTTAATGCAATATATGACGTTTTTCAGTCCATGGCCCCTGCTGGTGCACCAGCGGGTCCCACGGGGCCATTGGCATTTGATTTGGGCTCTCCGGCGCCATATAAAGCAGCTCCATTCATGCCCTTTTGTCCGGCGGAGAGTGTTGGATCGGCTCTGAGGATATCTCCTTGTGGGAGTTCACCATCTGTGACGGTGGCTCCACCATCGTGTCAGCTGACGCCATCGCCGCGCCATTCGACATCGATGATGTCTCCTTCCAGACCGGCTCCATCACCTTCCTGCCAACCGACTCCGCGGAGGTCATCGTTGGACTCCAGGTCGGCGCTGGCGCTGGGTGAGGCTAGAAGTCACCCATCTCTTCCTGGGCCTTTCCGGGATTCGAAGTCTTCGGCGTTGATGGATTCATTATTGATGCCGGCTTTGGAGACACATCTTCGGTCTCGTAGGAAGGCTTTACGACTTTTGGAGGAGGAAGAGTACAGACAGCTGGAGGAAGGTGAGATTGAGCCTTCGGATGAATTCCAAGGTCTGGCAACTGCAAGCGGGCTGGATACTTCCCCGGAGTGGGACATTGCGTCTCCGGGGGAGTTTACAGAAGAGGCCGCATCCTTCCATACGGTGGGCAGGAAGGCAGCAGAGTTTCTGGACTTGCCCTTGTCTGTGGCGGAGGTGAAGACTAACCTGCTCACGGAGGTGTTGCATCCTTCTGCGTCCAGTGCTGATCCTTTGCTGCCCTTCAATGAGGCTTTAACTGAGCCTATATTGGATTTGTGGAGGAAGCCAGTTACGACTCCTGCAGTGAACAGGGCAGTGGCGAGGAGGCATAGAGGCACACCAGGAGATCCGGTTTTCCTGTCACGTCATCCGACTCCTGAAAGTTTAGTAGTCCAGGCGTCTTGCTCCGTGAAGTCTGCTCCTGGAACATTCCCTGGAGTCCCAACTGATAGGGAATCCAAGAGGATGGAGCAGTCTTTTGAAAAAGATCTTTTCATCCTGTAGTATGGCGCTCAAGGCTACTAATTCTACCTGTGTGCTGGCCAGGTATGTCCACGCCCTTATGGACTCCGCTAAAGAGATGGCCAAGGATCTGCCACAGGAGGTACAGAGGTCCTTTGGGTCTCTTTTTACGGATGCGCAGGCGGCTACACAACAAATTATACAATCTGGTCTGGACACGTCTGATTCGGTAGCCAGGGCATGGGAACATCTGTGGCTACTAGGAGGCATGCCTGGTTAAGGTCCTCTGGATTTTCATCGGACGTTCAATCCACCTTATTAGATCTGCCATTCGATGGGGAAAAGCTGTTTGGAGAGAAGGAGGATTCTGCCCTTGAAAGGTTTAAGGACAGTCGGGCAACAGCTAAGTCTTTGGGCTTGCAGACTGCTACTGCTGCATCTTATAGACCTTTTCGTAGGTTCAGGGGGTTTACATGTGGTTCTGCCTTTCGGAGGTCCCAATACTTGGCCCAGCAACCTGCCAATCCGCCCTATCGTGCCTTTAGAGGGTGGAGTAGGGGTAGAGCTAGAGGGCCAGTCCAGCAGCCTTCGTCTTCATCCTCCTCCTCCGGTGGACAACAGCAGAAGCAGCCCTAGTTTTCCCCACTTTATCGTCCATACTTCTCCTGTAGGGGGAAGGTTGAGTCTTTTTCTCCACAAGTGGGAGTCGATTACAACGGACTTGTGGGTGTTAAGAATTGTGGGAAAAGGTTATGCTCTCCCCTTTCAGGAGTCCCCTCCTCCCTTTCCCCCCGTCCCTCATTTTGTTCAGAAGACCATCTTCTGTTGATGCAACAGGAGGTTATGACCATGTTGTCAAAGGGCGCAATAGAGTTGGTGACGGTGCAGGAAAGGGGTCAGGGGTGTTATTCAAGATATTTCCTGATTCCCAAAGCGGATGGTCGTCTAAGACCGATCCTAGACTTGAGGATTTTGAATTTGTTCCTCAAACAGGAGAAATTCAAAATGCTGACCCTAGCGCAGGTACTATTGGCGTTGAACGAAGGAGACTGGATGGTGTCTGTCGACTTGCAGGATGCGTACTTTCATATTCCAAAAATCAAGTCGCACAGGAAGTATCTCCGGTTTGTGGTCGGGACGCAACACTACCAGTTTGCGGTCCTTCTGTTTGGACTTACTTCAGCACCTCGGGTTTTTACGAAGGTGATGGCAGTTGTTCCAGCACATCTCAGAAGGAGGGAAGTAGCGTTTTTTTCCTACCTGGACGATTGGTTGATCAAAGCCAAGACTGCAGAGCTTGTGTTGTCTCATCTGCGAATGACAACCCAGTTGTTGTTCGATCTGGGTTTTCCAGTAAATGTACCCAAATCTCACCTGGAGTCCTCTCAACGCCTCCTGTTCATAGGGGCAGTACTGGACACAACATTGTTTCGGGCCTACCCCCCGCCTCAGCGGGTTCGGGACATTCAGGCGCTGATTCCAATGTTTCAAATTGGAGCGGCAGTTCCAGTCCTCAAGGTCTTACGCCTGCTAGGTCTGTTTGCTTCTTGCATTCTGTTGGTCACTCACGCTCGCTGGCATATGAGGGCTCTTCAGTGGTGCCTCCGCAAGCAGTGGTTCCAGCACAAAGGAGATCTCGGGGATTCGATAAAGATCTCCAGGGACGCTGTAGGGGATCTTCATTGGTGGACAGTGGACGGCAACCTTTCCTAAGGAAAACCGTTTTCACTACCACCTCCTGTGGCCACAGTAATTTCGGATGCTTCCACTCTAGGGTGGGCAGCTCATCTGGGGGACCTAGAGATCAAGGGTCATTGGTCTCTAGCGAAACAGATGTTGCATATCAATCTGTTGGAGTTGCGGGCGCTACGTTTGGCGCTCAAGGCCTTCCTCCCTTCCCTTCGCGGTCGGTCGGTTCAGGTCCTGACAGACAACACTACCGCGATGTGGTATATAAACAAGCAGGGAGGAGTAGGGTCGTACCTTCTCTGCAGAGAGGCTCTCCGACTCTGGTCCTGGGTTCAGGACCATCAAATTTTCTTAATAGCGAATCATTTGGCCGGAGCACTGAATGTACATGCGGACGGTCTCAGTCGTCTCTTCTCAGTAGACCACGAGTGGCGTCTCCATCCGGACCTGGTCCTCTACATCTTCGGGATGTGGGGTACGCCTCAGGTGGATCTATTCGCCACTCGGGAGAACGCGCACTGTCCGTTGTTCTGCAGCCTCCCGTATCCGTTGCAAGGAGCGTTGGGGGATGTGTTTCAGATGTCCTGGAGTGGCCAGTTGCTTTACGCGTTTCCCCCCATACTCTTGATTCCTCGGGTTCTGAGGAAGGTTCGTCAAAACCGGGCCCAAGTCATCTTGGTGGCCCCGGACTGGCCGAGAAGGGTATGGTATACAGACCTGCTTCAACTCTCTCAGTGCCCTCCGCTCCGTCTCCCGCTCAGGGCAGACCTCCTCTCACAGTCGCAGGGGCAGGTTCTACACCCCCACCTCCAGAGCCTACACCTTCATGCCTGGAGATTGAACTGGGCAACCTGAGTTCCTTTTCTCTCCCACCGGATGTAGTGGATGTTATTCTATCGTCCAGGCGACACTCCGCTAAATCCATTTATGCCGGTAGGTGGGCAAAATTTGTGGTTTGGTGTGGAGGGAATCAAAAAGATCCCTTAAAGGCCCACCTTTCAGATGTTCTTTTGTTTGCTCTTCATTTAACAAAGAAAGGTTGTACGGTAGCTACGGTTAAAGGTTATTTGGCGGCTCTGCCGGCTTTTCTTTGCCATCCGGACCAGCCTTCTTTATTTAAATCTCCGATTGTAAATAGGTTCATTAAGGGTTTAGTTAATAGGTGTCCTCCCACGCCCTTTCACATGCCTCAGTGGGACCTGAATCTGGTACTGACATTTCTAATGGGTTCGCCTTTCAAGCCTATGCATTCATGCCCGTTGAGATATTTAGTCCTAAAGACTGTTTTCTTGATTGCAATTACGTCTGCTAGAAGGGTTGGGGAACTTCAAGCCCTTTCTGTTAAACCTCCATTTACCATGTTTTTCCCTGATAAAGTGGTGTTGAAAAACAGGGCAGCTTTTCTGCCAAAAGTTGTCACTCCTTTTCATATGGGTCAGGCTATTACCCTTCCCTCGTTCAACCCTCCTCCCCACCCCTCTAAGGAAGAAGATAGGCTCCATTGGTTGGACCCTAAGAGGGCTCTGAGTTTCTACCTGGAGAGAACAAAAGACTTTCGTCTGGATTATCAGCTGTTCGTAGGGTATGTTGGACAGCGGAAGGGCAGAGCAGTCCAGAAACGAACAATATCCAGGTGGGTCATCCTGTGTATAAAAGTTTATTACTCTCTGGCGAAGAAAGTTCCCCCTGAGGGTATCAGGGCCCATTCTACTAGGGCTAAGTCGGCCACTTCGGCCCTAGCAAGAGGAGTTCCGTTAGTGGACATTTGTAAAGCGGCAACTTGGGCGTCCCTCCATACCTTCGCAAAGCATTATTGTTTGGACTCTGAAGTGAGGAGGGACGGTCATTTTGCTCGCTCGGTATTACAAGATTTCTTGGTGTAATCAGGCGCGCACCCACCACTGAGTGCGGTAAGGCTTTGGGACTCTATTCATAAGGTGAGGAATCCACAGGTAGTTGTATCAATCAGAAGAACAAGTTACGTACCTTCGTTAGCGCTTTTTCTGGTGGATACACTAGCTACCTGTGGATTCCTCACAGTCCCTCCGCCTCCCCGTTGCCTGCCTGATTTCACGTTTATCTTGTAAATATATGCGTTAATGGGAAATGTTCTTGTGTATATGTATTTTTCTTTACGGTTTTTAATGGGTCGGTTCTCACCTGTTCACCTCAAAGGCACGTAAAAATGAGGTGAAACTGACGTCAGTACGCCGACGAGGACCTCTTATTGGCACGTTGACATCAGACGGAGTCACGTGGAGCCGTGCCATTATGACGTCCTCGTCGACGTGGACAGCTAGGAAGAAGACTTTCCGTCGGATGCTGGCGCAAGGACGAATTCATAAGGTGAGGAATCCACAGGTAGCTAGTGTATCCACCAGAAAAAGCGTTACCGAAGGTAAGTAACTTGTTCATTTGAATGCATATCTATTTTACAGTACCCTTTTTTCAACCAAGTAGGATGAAGAATGTTGGTCTTTGTAGCCTCTCCTTTAGGCTGCATATTGACATTCTTAAGAAAGGCGAACATCAACACTTAAGAAGACATTTTCAGAACAGTGCTCCAGTGTCCCCGCATGCGGGCAGAACTATTCTGCGCTTATGACTATCATGGAAATACCTCTACGAGAGAACTGGAGTTACAGGTAAGAAACTATTCCTTTTGGCTATTTGGGGTAGTTTGCGCTTTTGCCCCTATAACCTTTTGTCCACATAAGCTATCCATGCCAAATCTGTGTCCTTTTTTTCCAACATTCTGGCGTTTGTAAAGGTATCCAGAGTTTGTGGGTTCCCCTGGAGGAGACCAAGGAATTTGCCAAAATACAGCTAAAATTAGTTTTTGTTTTTTTAAATGGGAAATAAGTGCTGCAGAAGAAAGCATCTGTTTTTTCCCCTGCTTATGGCATCAACAAAAGGGTTTGCGATGCTGAAATCACTATCCTCCCAGCTTTTAGGAACAGGCAGACTTGAATCAGAAATCCAAAATTTTCAACACAGTTTTGGCATTTTACTGGGACATACCCCATTTTTACTATATTTGTGCTTTCAGCCTCCTTCCAGTTAGTGACAGAAATGGGTGTGAAACTAGCGGTGGATCCCGGACAGCTAAACATTTCTAAAAAGTAGGCATAATTCTAAATTCAGCAAGTGGTCATTTGCGTAGATCCTTCAAGATGTTCCTAAAGAAAGTAACAGTTGAAATAGGAAAGAAATTTAATTGAGCTGGAAAAAACCTGACATTTCTGTCTGTTTTCTAGTAACTTTTTCCAGCTATAGTCGATTTTTAAAAGCAATATACAATTAACTCTGCTGGAGCCTTCTGGTTGCGGGGATATAGGTTTTGTAGTTTCATTAAGAACCCAGAGTAACCAGAGCCAATAAATGAGCTGCGCCTTGCAATGGGTTTTCATTGTATACCGGGTATACAGCAATTCATTTACTAAAATATAAAGCGTGAAAAATAGGTATTATAGAATCCTATGTATTTTCAAAACGGGCACAAGATAAGGAGTTTAGAAGCAGTGGTTATTTGCACATCTCTGAATTTGGGGGTCCCCGTACTAGCATGTGAATTACACAGCATTTCTCAAAATTACTTTTTTTTTAAACACTCTTATATTTGGAAGGCAAAAATGTAGAGAAAGACAATTGTCAATAACACTTGTTCTTCTAATCTGTGTTCCTCCAAGTCTCCCAATGAAAATGGTACCTTACTTGTGTGGATAGAAAAATGATGTGTTTTTTGCAAAGTGCTTAGCTGTGGATTTTGACCTCTAGCTCAGCCGGCACCTAGGGAAACCTACCAAGCCTGCACATTTTTTAAAATTAGACATCTAGGGGAATCCAGGATGGGGTGACTTGTGGGGCTCTTCCTGGGTTCTATCTCCCAGAATTCTTTGCAAACCTGAAAATATGGCTAAAAAAACTTTTTTTCCTCACAATTCAGTGCTGAAAAGTTCTGGGATCTGAGGGGAGCCACAAACTTCCTTCCATCCAGCATTCCCTCAAGTCTCCCGATAAAAATGGTCCTCACTTGTGTGGGTAGGTTTAGTGCCCGCCACAGGAAATGCCCAAAACATACTGTGGCAATAGTGATAACTGAGGTGAGTGTACTAATTAGTCCTGGGATCTGGAACCATTTAGGGAAACGTACCAAACACAGACATTTCTAAAACATAGACACCCAGGGGTGGTCATGGAGTTCTGGCTGGTGTGAATTCCCCAAAGTGTTTTTACCCATAATACCCTGCAAAGGTGAAACTTTGAATAAAAACAGGATTTTGCCTTACGTTTATGTGAAGTAAACTACAGGAATATGCATCCACAAACATCTTACCACCTAGCATTCCCCTCCTTGTCTTAACAAAAACGCTACCTGTGACTGGAATGAATCACACAAGTGTCAATGGTAGTCCTTGCATGAGGGCTACTGTTGAACCTCAAGTGATCCATTCCTGCCGCTGGCATTATGCACAGGCATACAAGTGGGATTGTGTTTTTATCAGGACAAGTGGGGAAACACTGGATGGTAGGAATGTTGTGGTTCCCTGCACATTTCTGTAGTTTGCGTGACAAAAAAACAAGGAAAATAGTGTTTTTAATCAACGATTCACCTTTACAGGGTATTCTGGGTAAGAAAACTTTGTGGAATCCAAACATGCCACACTTCAGTGGACTGCCCAGGGTGTCTAGTTTTCAGAAATATCTGAGTTTGGTAGGTTTCTGTTGCATCTGGCCTTTTTTGCAGGGTCATCTCCAATCTTTTTGCCTCCTTCCTCCTAATTTTTCTGATCAGCTTTTGTTGGCTTTAGGACTATGGGCACTCTACCACTGCTAATCAGTGCTAAAGTGCATATACTCTCTGTGTAAATTGTATTGTTGATTGGTTTATTCCTTATTGGCGTATTTGATTTACTAGTAAGTCCCTAGTAAAGTGCACTAGAGGTGCCTAGGGCCTGTAAATCAAATGCTACTAGTGGGCCTTCAGCACTGGTTGTGACACCCACATTAGTAGCCCTGTAAACATGGCTCAGACCTGCCACTGCAGTGTCTGTGTGTGCAGTTTTAAACTTCCAATTCGACTTGGCAAGTGTATCCACTTGCCAGGCCTAAAACCTTCCCTTTTACTACATGTCTGGCACCCCTACGGTAGGCCCTAGGTAGCCCCAGGGGCAGTGTGCAGTGTATGTTTGAGATAGGACATATACTAGTGTGTTTTATATGTCCTAACAGTGAAATACTGCCAAATTCGGTTTTCACTGTGCAAGGCCTATCTCTCTCACAGGTTAACATGGGGTCTGCCTTTAAATATCCTTAAAGCACAGATTCCCTTTGATAGCAGATAAAAATGTGGAATTTAGGGTCTCTGAACTCACACTTTAAAACATTTTTTTTTTGTGAATTTGGTTTTTAAATTGTCTGTTTAAAAATGCCACTTTTAGAAAGCAGGCATTTCCTTGCTTAACCCATTCTGTGACTCTGCCTGTTTGTGGATTGTCTGTCTGGGTCAGTTTGACAATTGGGCTGTTTTGCCCCTTTCTAGACAGTGACACAAAAGGGGACGGGGTGTAGCCTGCATATCCTGATGAGCCATCTGAGCTAGAGGGGAGGGAGAGTGGTCGTTCACACCTGAAAGCACTGTGCCTGCCCTCACACAATGCAGTCTTCGACCCCCTGGTGTGCTTGTGGGGCCTGGCCTGGGCAAGGAAGAATCTTGCAAACACTTGAGACTTTGATTTGAAGTTTGCCAACTTCAATCGCAGAACAGGGTATAAGAAGAAGACCCAAAACCCCAGACTTATAGAATCTTTCTGGAATCAAGAGGAACCTCTGCCAAGGAGAAGAGCTGGAGGAGGAGTACTGTCCTTTTGCTGTGTTGCTTTGCTGGACTGGCCTGCAGTTGCTGCTTCTGCCTGAAAAGAGTGCAAAGAGTGAATTTTGCTGTGTGTCCTGCTTGAGAAAGTTCTCCAAGGGCTTGGAGTAGAGCTTGCCTCCTGTTGGAAGTCTCAGGGACACCAAAGATTTCAGTTTCCTCGATCTGTAGCACTGGGAACTGTGTGTTCTGTGCTGTTCAAGTGGAGAAACCACTGCAATGCCGCCAACGAAGCCGCTTGGCTGCACCGTGACCTGCCGACGCTGAATGGAATCGCATTGCCCTGGTCGCACCACGACCCTGGTCTCACCAACGCCATCATCGGACGACATCACTGAGCCGCTGCTCGCACCTCGACCTGTTGGCCCGCACTCTGGGAAAGCCTTCTCACACTGCAGCCTGGGCCTCCCTGCCGCCGCCGCTCATGTTGACACCAGCGCTGCTGCCTGCACCGTGGCCTGTGGACACCGCTCGTGAGGTACACGAAGCACTGTCTCGTCCCACACCGCAGCCTCGGTCCACCGATGCCAGCATCATCGACTCCAGTGACGTCACCAGGCATCCTGCCTGCACCTTGGCCTGTGGACACCACTCGTGTGGGGGCACGAAGCACCGTCCCGTCTTGCACCGCTGGCTTTGGCCTACCGACGACAGCGCTTCAGCAACGACAATGCCACTGCCTGCGCTGTGACCTGGTGACACCGCATGTCGCACTGCCCCGCTTCACACTGCAGCCCTGGTATCACCGACGCCCCTGGATGCCTTCACCGAGCCGCTGCCTGCACCGTGACCTGTGGGAACCGCAAGTCGCGCTTCGCCCTGCAGCCCCGAAACCATCCACTCCAGCGCTTCTGACTTCATCAGCCTGGAGTTCGATCCACTCGCATGTAACTTCAAGGGCCCGACGACTCCCGCATCGACTCCGGAACCGACACTGTTACGCCAGTGATGCCGCTCTCTGGAGTTCACCGCGAGGATCACAACGCCCTTCAATTCCAAAGGTACTGTTTTGTGGGTCTTCCTGACACCATAGCTGGCCCGCAACCCCGCTGCTGGCCTGAACTGTCGGGTTTTGTTGATCACAATGCCATGATAGCCCCATGTGGAGCATCAACTTCAAGGAACTGTATTTTTGAGTAAATCTTGCAAAATTCATATCTTTAACACTGTATGTGGGATTATTATTGTTTTGGTCTTGTTTTACACAGATAAATGTTGTCTATTTTTCTAAAACTGCTGTGGTATCCTTTTGTAGTGTTTTCACTTATTACTGTGTGTTATGTGCAAATGCTTTACACATTGCTTCTGAGATAAGCCTGACTGCTCGTGTCAAGCTAACAAGGGGGTGTGCAGGGGTTATCTGAGCAGGTATCTCCCTCATCCTGACTAGTTTGAGGGTCCCACTTGGACAGGGTGCAAACCGACTGCCAACTAGAGACCCCATTTTTAACAGTTTCCCTATATAGCTGCTAAGTCCACGAACAAATACACAGGTCTCCAGAATCCGTTATGGGCACTTCCCCGTCGCGGTCACTTGCCCACCCACATAAGTGAGGCAACGTTTTTCTCTGGAGACTTAGTAGAACGAGGGGTGGTAGAAAATTTGTGGCTGCCTGCAGATTCCAGAACTCTTCCTCACCACTGAAATGCTATGCAAATGTGTATTTGGAAGCAAAGTTTGTGATTTTAAGGGGATTCTGGGTGAAGGAAAACTGGTGAGAGCCACGCTAGTCCTGCACCCTAGGACTCCCTTCGTATACTAGTATATTAAAGTTAATCCACCACTCACACTGTTTGGTTTTAGCACCTCCAGAAATTATGGTTTCAAAGCATGAATAGTTATCAAAGTATCTGAATATTGAAACTAAGCCTTCTGAAGGTGAGCCATTAAACCACTTTGAGGCATCAACCACTTTATAATCCATTTACACGCTATACATGCACAACAAACAACACTTTCATAACGCCGGCAACGGGCCCGATCCAACCAATCACTGCACTCATATCAACTTATCTCTGCCAGACAAGGGCCCATCCTATTCATACGCCACAGGATGGAATACTTTTGACTACATTGTACCACCTGTCAACTAACTGCCTCTTTCTTTACCAAAGGTATGCTTAAGGAACCTTTACTAATTACTCCCATGACAGCCACCTGATGCTCAGGAGGGTATGTTTTTCATGCGCCTATAGTGCACTTACTGACTAAATCGAACTCCTTACAGTTTGTGGATGCAAGTTGGGGGTGTCCGAGTAAACCTTGGGAGGCCTATTCCTCAAATTTGCGAGCATATCTACCTTTTAAACTAAGGCAGACATGCTGGGGAATTTTGGCAAAGTTCCCTAAAGAGAAGGTCATAAACTATGAAGAAGGGTAGTGTTTGGCACACAGGGTAGTCCGTGAGAACGTAGCATATGTCCCAGCCACCATTATGTGCAGTGCTGTGACTGTAATACACTTATTATACAGTAAATTGAACATCTACTAAGTTCTGATGGAGCAGTGATACTCATAGTACAGCCCGGGGGCCGCAAGCGGCCCTCCTGACCTTTACATGCGGCCCAGCGCACTGGGCTGCTCTTAACTAGACTCAGCACTAACATTAAAAACATGTAAATAAACAGGCAAGCATTTATTTAAGGTGAGTTGAAGGTTAAGAAAAGAGATAACAGTTCGTACAATGTAACATCAGAAACACCTTCATTTTTAATGACATATTTGAAGCAAAAATGTAAAATCACGATCAAGTCTGCTCAAAATTCAAAAAGTGTATTTCATTAACACACAGAAACGTCACCTTAGTACACCAGATTATATCAGTGCACTGAAGAAATATATTTTTTCAAAGTGATAATTTTCTATCCAGAATTTAGAAACATTCACTCCCCCATCCCCCACCCTGACAACAATGCCTTTGGTGAGCTAAGAGGCAAGTCAGCTATTAGCACTCTCTGGGTGGCCTAGGTTTCAATTATACAAAAACATTATAGTTTATTAAATCATACACAAAAAGGTTTTGTGCAGCACACATCCTGAAGTCATACGAGGTCCTCATATGTGATAATGAACAAAAAGCAGGGAAAGTGAAATAAAACATTTGCTTAGGATCACACAGTTTGGTTAAGGGGAAAAGCTATGATTATTCCCGAGTTTATGGTTTTACGTTGTGCTATTCAGACACTAGAAGTATATGCTTTGCGTCCCTTATACCCACTTTACTGCAACCCTGGTGCCATCAGAGCGGCCCTCGGTCACATCAAAGACCAAACTCTGCGGTCCCTGTGAAAAGGTTTGCGAGTACCCATGTGATGGAGGATGAACATGGCAAGTAGGTCAAACGATGACCCATACGTGTCATTGTCCTTCAGTGCCAGGGTGGCACCAATGGGTTTGAATCCATAGGTGTAGATGATGTGCATCTTTACTACCTTTACTATCTGCCTTCTATCTGTGCAATACCCCTTTGAAAGCACACCCACCATAAGCTTTTCTTACCCGTTCATGTCTTTGTCCTCATCAGAGTCCTGACTAATCCTGTATAATTCCCAAGTTAACCTATAGTAATGCCTTTCACTATTAGCTACTTGAAGCTCAAGAAAACATCTTTCATGCCCCATCATCGCATTTACTGTGCTAAATTAAACTCCTTCCAGTTTGTGGATGCAAGCTGGGGGTGTCCGAGTATGCCTTGAGAGGCCTATTCCTCGAAATGAGCGAGCATGTCTACTGTTGAAACTAAGGCAGACATGATCATGAATACATCCTAAGGTTTCTAAAGTAAAATGTCAAACAAATAACATGTGGGACTCATTCACCAACACTTCTACTTTTGCTTTGAAAGTGAAGCTACAAATTGAGGTTGCACACTTTCAAACAAGTAGAAATGTTTGACTTATTACACTTACTCTGGTTCTCATTGGCAATAAAAGTGGTCCTTGTGTAGCATACATAGGTTCCCTAACAAGCACTTCAAAATTCAGTCATGCCTTTAACATTTTGCCACACCGGGTACTCTGTGACAATGTAACATTAATTCTCTTCCAGGGGATCCACATCAATAGTCATAAACATTGAATATTCCCGCCCCCGTGCGGGGACCCCGGAGCATATATATAAAATACATACATATTATCATATGTAAAACAGCAATGCAGGCTATAATCATAAATAGGCTAAAATGCTTTATTTCTATGCAAGTTTTTTTTTTTTTTTTTTTTTATATTATAAAATCACAATAGATCATAAATATCTACCTAAGCCCCCAAAAACTGGACTTAGGGAAGTAAACAGCAGTAAATAGCAGCGAAAAATAGAAAAAACTACATTGAAAAACAATGAAGCATTCTTAGCCAATAGGCTGCATGCAGGTTAACACAGGAGAACCATAAAAACTTTGGCACCGTGCCTTTAAGACCCTGAGCACCTCCAGTATCCCACCATGCCTCAGGGGTGAAGGGAAGGTGACAGTTGGTTCACAGTTAGGTCAGTTCTTTTTTCCGGCTTCTTCTGAGAGGATCCTGGAGCATTGAGCTCTCAGTTTTTCTGAGTTTTTCTTCAGAAAAATCCTTAAAAATAGTGTTTTTCCTGTTTACTCGACAGATAACATCTTTTGTCTGAGTTTGGAAGTCTTTTTTGACAGAAAATGCCATCTCTTTTTGTAAAATGTCCTTCTTGTGGGAAGAAGAAAGCCCAGTCAGACCCACACTCTCTGTGTATTGTCTGCCTGCCACAGAGTCACTGTCCTGACACCTGCAAGTATTGTAAGAACATGTCAAGGAGGACTCTCAAAGACAGAGAGAAGATCAGGCTACATGGGCTTCAGGAGAGGAAAAAGTCAACATCCTCTTCACTTCCCAGACCTACAGCAGAAGGAATGGCCCGATCGACGTCGACAGGTAGGATTGTGCCTGTTTGTTCTCCATCGACGTCATCGGCACCACCGTCTCACCGGCATAGATCGCCGTCGACGGCGACCAGACCGACGTCGAGGGACAAAACGTCGAAGCATGGACACAGGGGTACATCTCCGTCGACGGCAGGCCGCCGTTCGGCGTCGAGCCATCTCCGGCGCTCCCGTTCGCCGTCGAGAACGTCTCACCCCTTGGCGTCGAAGGACACGACACCAAAAACACCTCGACGGCATGAACATCCGCCGTCGACCACTCGCCACTCAACGTCGAGACACACGACGGCGAGTAGGTCCAGGTCCCGCGATAGGCGATCGGCGTCAAGATACTCGACGGCAAGACCTCCGACGTCAAGACCTTCGATGTCGAGAACAGATCAGCCATCGCAACCTTCGACGTCGAGGATACAATCGACGTCGACACAACCTTCAGCTGTGTCACAGGCAGTAGAGCCAGCGGACAAAGCTCCCTCACCGGTGGTCTCTATAAGGAGTGCATCATCCCATTCCAGAGCATCGGGGCATGTTTCTCCCATCACTCTATCACCCAGATGGCTAGAGAGCCTGAATAGACCGGCAGCATCCCCGGATTCACAATACTCTAGGATGTATTCTCCTACTGCCTCATTACCGAGAACGCCATCGCCTACAGCTAGAGCAGGACGGGCTCGTTCTGCTTCTCGTCAGCCGACCACAAGACCTGCACACTCTGCTACAGCCTCTCGGAGCAGGTCCCGTTCCCGAAGGAGAACCAGGTCACGAACACCACGCAGAAGATCACCTTCTTGGTCTTCTTCAGGATCGTCTGTTGGGCGCTACTCCCCCACACTCACAGATTCTCCACCTGCTAGGATTTCCCCGGTGGATGATATCACCACTTTTAATGAGGTTCTTCTAAGGGGAGCGCAGAAGCTAAATATTGAGGTACCGGAGCCGGCCACCTCATCCTCAGTTATCTTTGAGACCCTACAACACAGATCAGTCTCGAGAAAACTGCTGCCACTAGTACCGGGTTTGCTGCAACCGACTATGGACACTTTTCTGTCTCCAGCCACTCTCAAGTCTGCCCCGGCTAGGATTCAAAAGAAATACAAAGCTCCGGAACAAGATCCTTTATTCCTGCGGAAGGATCCGCCACCGGACTCTGTGATCTTAGCCGCAGCCAGAAAAACACACTCTGTGGCATCATCTTCCACAGTCCCCCCGGATAAGGAGAGCAGACACCTAGACTCTCTGGGGAGAAAGATGTGCGGTACGGCGGCATCTGCTATGAAGGTCTCCAGCGCCTCAGCACTTCTGGGCAGATATGACCGCTCTCTGTGGGACTCACTCCACAGATTTACAGAAAAGTTGCCCAGGGAAGATAGACAGGACTTCCAGGAAATCTTGCAGGAAGGGGGCCTAGTATCTAACCAGGTCATCAGCGCGGCGGCGGACGGGGCGGATTTGGCTGCGCATGGGTATGCGCACGGAATCTGCGCTAGGAGGTCTTCCTGGCTACGGCTCACGGGTCTGAAACAGGAAGCACAGCAGCGCATTTTGAACCTCCCATTCAGCGGGAGTTCGTTGTTCGGTACCCACGCGGATGAAGAGATGGCCCGAATGAAAACGGAAGTCGACACGATGAGGGCAGTGGGCCTGGAACGTAAAAAAGACTTCAGGCGGAGGTACAGGCCGTATGACAGACGACCATTCCAGCAGAGGGTTCAAACCCCTCACTGGTCTCAGAGGCCACAACAACGACAGGGACGTCCCCTGTTTCAGGCACGTAGACCCACAAGAGACCGAGGGTCAAGTAGACCTCAACAGTCTACAGCAAAGACACCATCAAAGCAATGAGGCATTGCTTCCCTCATCACTGTGCACCACTCCGGTGGGGGGAAGTGTTACGCATCATCTTCGCGAGTGGCACTCCATCACAAAAGACAAATGGGTGCTCAATATTGTCGAACATGGCTATTCTCTCCTTTTCAAAAAACCTCCTCCACACTTGCCGCCAGCAAGGTGTTTTCCTTCTCATCTCAGCCTGCTACGCAAGGAAGTTCTCGCACTCCTACAAAAGAAAGCTGTAGAAAAGGTTCCTCCGGCACAAAAAGGAAAAGGGGTGTACTCCCGTTACTTTCTGGTGGCGAAAAAAGGTCAACAGGGCCTCTTCAGGCCAATTCTGGACTTACGGCTCCTGAACAAGTACATAAGAAAACAAAAGTTCAGGATGCTAGCCCTTCACCAGATTGTCCCGCAACTGCATCAGGGAGACTGGATGTGCTCCATCGACCTACAGGATGCATATTTTCACATCCCAATAGCAACCAAACATCGGAAATTTTTACGTTTCCAGATAGCGTCACAGCACTACCAATTCAGAGTCCTTCCATTCGGCCTGAAGTCTGCACCCCGAGTCTTTTCAAAATGTGTAGCAGTGGTAGCGGCACACCTTCGAAGACAAAAAATATTCGTCTACCCCTACCTGGACGACTGGCTAGTGAAGGCCTCATCTCCGGATCAGGCGAGAAAACATCGAGATATCGTTCTAAGAACTTTCGAGTCTCTAGGTCTTCAAATCAACCACGACAAGTCAACCTTGATTCCAACACAAAACCTCCACTACCTGGGAGCGATACTAAACACAGAGCTCCAAAGAGTGTATCCTTCGGAGGAACGACTTTTATCAATCCACAGGAAGTGTCAACAACTATTAACAGCCGATGCACCTACAGCTTGTCAGGTGACATCGCTTCTGGGCTCCATGGCTTCATGCATCTTCATTGTCCCGAATGCCAGGCTACGCATGAGGCCCCTTCAGGAGGCATTAGAGAACAATT
Organism: Pleurodeles waltl; assembly: GCF_031143425.1. NCBI lineage: Eukaryota > Metazoa > Chordata > Amphibia > Caudata > Salamandridae > Pleurodeles > Pleurodeles waltl. The sequence goes on from NC_090451.1 coordinate 228,023,362, forward strand.
GGAGCCAAAAGACTGGTCACTGGGAGGACAGAGTTCGACTACCAGCAGTGGCTTTTCAATCACTACAATGGTGGATGCACAGACCTCACCTGTCGATAGGTTCTCCGTTTCACCAGACAATTCCAGTCGACACTCTGGTAACGGATGCGTCTCTTCAGGGTTGGGGTGCTCATCTGGGTTCCTTCCAAGCTCAGGGTCTGTGGTCCGACAAGGAAAAGAACTATCACATAAATCTACTGGAACTCAGAGCAGTCCATCTGGCTCTCAAATCTTTCTCTCCATTGGTTCAGGGGAAATCTATCCTAATTCAGACAGACAATACAACCACAATGTATTACCTGAACAAACAGGGGGGAACAAGATCACTACCTCTGTCTCGAGAATCCCAAACGATATGGCATTGGCTCCTGGCCAGGGGAATGTCTATCACAGCGGTACACCTGCCAGGTCAGCAAAACGTAGAGGCAGATTTCCTGAGCAGACATCTGGAAGACGCGCACGACTGGGTCCTACACGACGAAGTCGTCGAGGACATCTTCGGTCAATGGGGTCGACCCCAGTTGGATCTCTTTGCAGACGAAACAAACAAGAAATGCCCAGACTTCGCATCCAGGTTCTGCCGTCCGGGATCTCAAGGGAATGCCCTGTTGATCAACTGGTCAGGGACATTTCTCTACGCCTTTCCACCGATTCCCCTCATACCGGCAGTAATCAACAAATTTTACAACTCCAGAACCAGAATGATTCTGATAGCGCCACAATGGCCCCGCCAATTCTGGTACACGGACCTACTCAACTTATCGGAAAGACCTCACAGGAGGTTGCCGTGCAGACCGGATCTCCTGAGCAGAATGGAAGGCAGAATCCTACATCCCAACCTTCCCTCTCTGAGCTTGACAGCATGGCTCCTGAATTCCTACAGTATGGGCACCTAGGGCTCTCACAGGAGTGCATGAGCATCTTGAAAGAGTCAAAACGACCTTCCACGCGGCGTTCTTACGCTTTTAAGTGGAAGAGATTTTACATCTGGTGCTCTCAACAAGGTATAAATCCCATACGAGCTCAGGAGGACGTCATACTGTCCTATTTACTTCATCTGGCGAAGTCTGGTCTGCAGGTATCTTCTATTAAGGTTCATTTGTCTGCAATTACAGCGTATCGTAAGTCGCCTTCTCAGGAATCCTTCTTTACGATACCTGTAGTCAAGGATTTTTTAGAAGGCTTGAAAAAGGTTTTTCCTCCCATTCGGAGACCTTCTCCCCCATGGGAACTGAATGTAGTACTGTCAAAACTTATGGGCCCTCCTTTTGAACCTATCCACAAGGCCTCTTTACAGCACCTTACGTGGAAGACGGCTTTTTTGGTGGCCATTACTTCAGCGAGGAGGGTCAGCGAAATTCAGGCTCTGTCTTGCAGAGAACCGTACACGGTTTTTCATGATAATAGAGTGGTTCTGCGAACTCACCCATCTTTCCTTCCGAAGGTGGTGTCAGAATTCCATATCAATCAGACTATATCTTTACCGACTTTCTTTCCCAAGCCGGAGACTCCGGCTGAGAAAGCATTGCACTCTTTAGACTTGAAAAGAGTGCTGAAATTCTATTTGGACAAAACAAAACCGATTAGACATTCTAACCATTTGTTTCTAAATTATGGTCATTTAAGAACAGGAGAGGCAGCGTCTAAACGAACGATATCAAGATGGATTGTGTCTTGTATTGTTAACTCTTACCAACTGGCTAATAAGAGATTACTGGCTAGGCCAAAAGCGCATTCCACAAGGGGAAAAGCGGCTACTGCTGCCCTCCTTAACAATGTACCAATTTCCGAGATTTGTAAGGCTGCTACATGGAAGTCTGTGCATACCTTTACTAAGCATTACTGTTTAGACTCGGATGCAAGAGCGGATGCCCAGGTGGGGCAGGCCTCTCTTAGAAATCTATTTGCATGAATATATATCTTTTCCTGCACTTCTTTCAGACAGTCCGCAGAGTTTAGGGATGGGCTTGCTAATCTATTCAATGTTTATGACTATTGATGAGGATCCCCTGGAAGAGAAGGATAAGTTACTTACCTGTAAATCCTAGTTCTCTTCCAGGGGTATCCTCATCAAAGTCATAAACAACCCACCCTCCTCCCCGGACTCAAGTCTCCTGGAAGTGCAGGACAGATTATCTTTCTGATCAGTTACACAGATTGTCACCGTAAAAAAGTACTGACCTAACTGTGAACCAACTGTCACCTTCCCTTCACCCCTGAGGCATGGTGGGATACTGGAGGTGCTCAGGGTCTTAAAGGCACGGTGCCAAAGTTTTTATGGTTCTCCTGTGTTAACCTGCATGCAGCCTATTGGCTAAGAATGCTTCATTGTTTTTCAATGTAGTTTTTTCTATTTTTCGCTGCTATTTACTGCTGTTTACTTCCCTAAGTCCAGTTTTTGGGGGCTTAGGTAGATATTTATGATCTATTGTGATTTTATAATATAAAAAAAAAAAAAAAAACTTGCATAGAAATAAAGCATTTTAGCCTATTTATGATTATAGCCTGCATTGCTGTTTTACACATGATAATATGTATGTATTTTATATATATGCTCCGGGGTCCCCGCACAGGGGCGGGAATATTCAATGTTTATGACTTTGATGAGGATACCCCTGGAAGAGAACTAGGATTTACAGGTAAGTAACTTATCCTTCTGTCCACTAGATGTGCAGTGTGAGACTATAATGCATGTTAATCGAACAGAACACCTACCACGTTCTGACGGTGGATATAGGTGTCGAGCAAGCCATAAGGAAGTCCATGATTTCCTGAAGTAGATGAAGTTCAATTCTGTGGCTACTTGCCTAAGGAAGCAGTGGCCCATGGGCGTTTGGTATCCATGTACAGCCCGTGAAAAGTTTACCCCACAGCAGCTCCACCTCAGTCAATTCCACAGAACTTTACTTTAGTATGATACAATGTAAAGCAAGTAGGGACACAAAGGCCTGGGTGAGATGGGCACTGGGGACAGTAATACCAACTCTCCTGCCGCTTTCCATGCTTCGAGCACACTTCACAGCGACAACATGGACGATCCTTTTTGGATGTTTTAGGAATGCGATCAGCAAATTGTCGCTCCTTCAGCCTTGCCACATCCTCCAGAACATATGAAGTGGAGGCTGTTGCTTCTGTAACAGCAGTGAGGCTTTCAATTGCAGACAACTGGAAGTCATGGGAAAGTCATGAGTCTTCCTGTGGTTGTCTGACGATAAACAACATACACATTGTATGTTGCCATCTGGATCAGGTCGGTAAACAGTTTCTTGTACCAAGTGTGAGTTTTAAGACACACATTGTATGGTTGAGGAACCTGGTCATTCTTGTCCACTCCCCACATGTACCTCACATGTACCTATTGTAATCAAATATACAAGTGGGCTTGTGGACTTCGGCCATCTGACCTCAAACCGTGATGGGGGAAGTTCTCTCATCATGAATTGTAGTGAGCACATATACATCACACCTATCCGAGAACTTGACTGCGAGCAGTTCGTTGGGATGCAACAATATACTCTGGGATTTCTGGAGCTTCTTGCAAACAAGCTCCTTGGGGAACCCTTTGCAGTTACAACAAAATGTACTGCTGGCCTCAGTGCCAGCTTTGCAGAGCTCACTGAACAGTTCTACTCCTGTATAGAAAAATTGTCCACTTAAAGGTTATAACCTTTGTGAAGGAGTGACTGGACAAGTTCCCATACAATCTTACCTGTGACTCCTAATGTGGGAGGGCAACCTACACATCTCTCACACAGCATGTACAGCTTGATTCCATAGTGAGCTCAGCAGCTTGTACAGGATCAAAGACTCATTGACTGCTATATTCTTTCCAGGAGTATAGATCTATGGAAACTTGGTAGAGAAATATTCCATGACAGGCTGAATTTTGAACCCAACCACCATTGGTCTGGTCTGGATGGTCATGTGGCAATGCAGCAGAATTGTCATTGAAATGCAGCATGCGCTGCAATAGCAAAAAATGATCTCTGCTCATGTACGGTGCAAAGACGGGGGTTACCCAAACCGTGCGAATCGTCCAGTAGGACTGCAAGGTGGTTTTCTGCAGTAACCCCATTTTGAGAGTAAGGCCCAAAAATATCTTCAACTCTGCAAATGAATCCCGGAGGCCTAGTGCCACTGCGATCCATGGCCAGGTAACGGTGCCAGGAAGACATCAATGGAAAGGGGAGACTCTCCACTTTCCATTGATGCCTCCCTGGCATCTGGGGAGGTTGTTTTGGCCTTTTTTCCCCACTGGAGTGGTGAGAGGACGCTCAACTGCTCTTGATCCTCCTGTGGGGAAAATCTAGGATATGAGCGTGACCTCACAGATGGGGGGGAGGGTGTGGGAGACAAGAAAGCCCAACTGGTTCTCCCGAAGGGATTAAAAAAAATCTCTCAACATACGCACTGATAGGGTTAAGGACCAAAGGATTCTGGACAGACAAAGAACCTACCACTTCAACTTTCTAGAGCTGCGAGCAGTTCATCTGGCTTTGAAATCCTTTCTTCTTCACTCAAAACAGCTTATGTTATCCAGACAAACAGTACACCAGCAATGTACTACTTGAACAAGCAGGGAGGCATCCATTCAAGACCTCTGTGCCTCAAGACACAAGTCAAATGGAAATGACTCATTACAAGGAACTTAACAATCACAACTCTCCATCTCCTAGGTGTTCAAAACATAGAAGTGGTCTCCCTCAGTCAAACTTTGCAAGAAATTCACAACTGAATTCTAAACGACAAAGTTGTGGAAAAAAACTCCAAGACTGGGGATATCCTCAAATAGTCCTGTTAGCTGACGTAAAAAACAAAAAAAAACAAGAAATGCCAAGATTATGCCTACTAGCCTGGTTAAAAGGTGAATACTATTTTGGAAGACTGGCCAGAGAAACTTCTTTACTCATTTCCTCCAGTCACCCTCATGCCAACAGTTCTGATAAAGTTTTACTAGTCCAAGACCAGAGTGATAATGGTAGTACTGGAATGACCTATCCGGTGGTGGTTCACGGTTCTCCCTTCCATATCTGAGCATTTACACAAGAGACTGTTGTGCAGGCAGGACCTCCTGTACAAGTTCAGGGGTCAGATCCTGCACCTCAACTCCCATCACTGAACTTAGCAGCCTGGCTCCTAAATCCTGCAATATGATCATCTAGGTTTTCAACAAGTCTGCATGAACATTCTACAAGAAGCCAAATGACCTTCCACTAGAAAAGTGTATGCCTCTACGTGGCAGAGATTTAGCATTTGGTATATACAGAACAGTCACAACCCATCTTCGTGTTGAGAGGATGTAGTAATACCTTACCCACTTTATCTGGCAAGGTCTGGTTTACAGTTTTCTTCTATTAAAGTACACCTTGCCGCTATAGAAAATCTTTACCACAAAACTCCTTCTTTGGAAGATTTCTTAAAAGGTATTAAAAAGCTATTTCCTCATGTTAAGTCCCCTTTTCCTCCTTGGTAGCTAAACATTGTTCCTTCTAAATAATGGGACCCCATTGAACCCATTCACAAAATCTTTTTACAACATCTTACACAGAAAGCAGTTTTCTTGGTCGTTATTACCTCTGCGCACACAGTCAGTGTGGTTTCAGATTTTCACATTAACCAAACCATCCCTTTGCCTACATACCTTCATAATCTGTCAACTCCAGTAGAGAGATTTCTGTATTCTCTAGACATAAAAAGAGAAATTCTATATAGACAAAACTAAAAATATATGACCAGCAGATTATCTTTTCATAAATTTTGGTTCAGTGAGAACAATCGTACCGTCATCAAAGCAGTCCATTGCAATATGGATAGTTTCTGTATACGACTTTCGTAACAGCTAGCTAAGAAGGCCCTACCTGGTAGATCATTCCACACAGGGAAATCTGCTACTATTGCCCCTCTTAGAAATAGTCCAATTTCAGAAATCTCTACAACATTGATACTTGGAGATCTGTTTATACTTTCGCTAGGCACTGTTTGCTGGATTTAGACTCGAGTGGACACTCAAAATAGGGCAGGCTTCTTTGAGGAACTATTTCAGATGATTGCTAAAGCTGATTTCTTTTTCTTGTCTGCTTATTTATGGCATGGGATTGCTATTGTGCTATTGTATCCAATCCATAGGACTGTTGAAGAGGATCCCCTGTAAGTGAAGGAAAAGGTATCTGTAACCCTGCGGTGTAACGAAAGTTGAAGGGGCCCCCTTGCATAGTGTATGAAGGATCCCTCACTCCCTTCCCTGGACCCAGTCGGGAGCTTTCAGCCCAGGGCCTCGTTGTCATGCACAGTGTAATGTTCTGAGGCATCCCTGCCACACTGCAGGGGTTGCAGGGGCTAATGTTATGCCACTGCGGTAATCCTAGTTCTCTTCCAGGCGAATCCACTGCAAAGTCATAAGAAACCGTCCCACCTCCCCAGACAAGAAGTATTAACGTTTTCAGCAATTTGTCACCCATGATTCTCTGATTTCCATAAAAATGACCTGATCATTCACTTATGGGGCATTATGGGATGTAGTGTATTGTGATGTTCTTAAATGCACTGTGCAAGTTTTTCTCTCCTATGCTTAGAATTGCAGCCTATGATCTAACAATGTCACACATGTTCTTTCCTTTTTCTTTTAAAAGGTTTGTGAAAGGTTTTCTGCGGTCACATTTCTGTCAGTGATTAATTGTTATGTAATTGACTTCTTTTTTTAAATGAAAATTAAATGTAATTTGTCAATTTATAGCCTTTCTTTAGGCTGCAAGTGTTTATGTAGTGTACTGTTGTACAAAGTTATATATAAATATATGTATAATTTTAAAAGTGCTCCGAAATCCCCATGCGTGACCAGACTATTAAGTGCTTATGACTTTGATGAGTATTCCCCTGGAAGAGAACTAGGATTACAGGTGACAAACGTTTCCTTTCTCCCTCTTTAATAACTTCTGGTCTGTTTGAGCTAGAAACAAGTTTTTTTGTTAAAATCTGCAAAGTGTGTGGCAGATAACGGATTATGTGGCCAGTCCATATTTATGCTGAAAATACTCCAGCTGCAAAATCGCATAATTCCAGTTTCCCTGCCTATGAGCAATCTTTTAGAGACCAACAGTAATGTGAAGATCACCATCATTTTTGGTGTTTGAAGGTACACTAATGTGTTCCCGAAAGGTTGTTTCAGATCCAATATTTACGGTAAAGAACAGCACCAAAACGGCATAACTTCTATCACCCAAAGTTTGGAATTCCCTGCATGTGCTCCCAGTCATGGTACTGAATTTTCAGTGTTTATGGTTCAGAAGTTTATAGGCATTGCTTCCACTTCATTTTCTTTTGAATTTTACTGCTCTTTGATATTCCTTTTCCTTGGTGGGTGTGGTGCTTTGCTCTGACGTGTGTAAACAAACCATTTATGCGTTATGTAGATATGATGTATTAGTCCTATTTTAAAACACACTTGTTCTTAGCAGTCAGGTATTAGAATAAAATGCTGTTTACATCTGTCATAATTTTATGGATCTGGGTCTTGTTGCAGCTGTCTAATGTAAAGATGTGTCAGGCTGTGGTCTTCAATGTGAGTAGCTAACCTATCAACCCAGAAGTTGTTTTTAAGCAGCATTGTCAACCTAATTGCAAATGATCATAACTATTTCAAGAATAAAAAAAGAAAAAAGCAATCACGTTTTTGTTTTTAAAAAGCAAATTAATATTGCATGCCACTAATGAAAAAGGTCCGAAGACCCCAGATTTCGAAGCTGCCATTTAATATCTTTTCCGGCACTAAAAATGAACATAGAAAAGTTAATAAAAAATATACATTAAATGGCTTCAGAGGTGTTTATCTGGAATTAAAGCTCCAGTCCTTAAGGTAATTTAATGTAAAATAATGCAAAATAACTCCAGTCCTTAAGTTAATTTAGTGCATCCCACTCCAGCTACGTGTAAAACCACATTCATTTTTGTATAGTTTAAAACGTGTTCCCTAAAGGCTGGATTTTTAAATTACTATTACAGGACAATGTTTATCCAAATTGTAATTTCGTCTTCTTTTTCGAAAAATATAAATCTTTAAACTGGCCTCCTAATAATTCATGGTTTTGCTAGTACTGCAATGTACTCTTGTTTTTAAAGAAAGGAAGGATGCTGGGACCTTTGGGAATGACTATAGAAAGTGTGGGTTGATAGTTGCCGTCTTTTGGAAATACCACTTTGAACCCTCTTGAATGCCACGTAAAAAGAACTGCCTGACCTTCCCTGCTTCTGGTTCGCACTGGGGTCTCATTAAACTGCTGAACGTCCCCATTAGGTTTTCAACCAGAAAGGCTGATTTGAGGGAGGTCAGTGGGTTTAGTTGCCTGTTTATACCACCGCAGAGTCACTAATCAATTCGCCAATGAAGTCGCTAGGGCCACCAGGACTACCTCATCCTGTCATTTCTGCTCTTCTTGCTATGTGGCCAAAACAGTTCGCTTAGAGCCCTTTTGTCGTGTTTTCCTGGTTTTTCAAATTGCTTTATGTGGTCTCTTGAGGGGCATCTCTGTGCCTCGAGTTATAAGATCTCTCAATTTTCAAAAAAATAATTTGAATTGCAGTATAAGACCTTGGTCATCATTACGACCTGGCAGAGGGGCTGCAGACGCCCAGCGTTCTAATCGACTAGTGCGTTGTGACAATCACACCACAATGGGCAGTAATTCTGCCCTACAGTTCTAAGAGACAGGTGACGAACAGAAGCTTGTCTCTAGTGCTTGACTCAGGGTTCTGTAACAGACCTACAGTTTGACGACCTCCCTCCATGGCCTCATCCTATACCAGTTGTTAAAGTTAAACTCTCGTTGGAGTTCTTCACTTGCAGCTTGGAAACATATAGCTGAGGAAGAGGGCCTTTAAAAACCGTTATTGTCCAGAGCTGCGGGCTTGAAGGCCATATTCATCCATTCACCTAAATAAATGATTGTCGCTACTGTACCGTTTGCCACATTCCGATACTTAGCTATAAAGTAGATTAGGATTGTCTTGTTACCAACAGTCAGAGGCTTGGGGCATGGCCAAGATGGCGGACAAGTAATACACACCTCAGCGAGTTCCGCTCCATCTGCCCACCTGCAGTATCCTGCTAACTTACTGGCCTCTCCGTCGGTGACTCCCCTTTGCTGTGGAGTGCTCTCAGTCATGATGAGCTGCCTCGGCTGGGGCCACAGCAGTGAGCAGAGGGAGCGCTTGGTAGCAGCACATCTGATGCAGAGCCTCTAGTCAGTATTTAATGTTGACACAACTGCTTAATGTTAGCAGGGTCTCTGATCATTATATAATTTTTAATTGTTCATAGGTAGTATTGTGTAATATTGTTATTTTGCACGTATGTTAATTTTTCCTATTTTGTTGTACTCATTAATCAGGGAGCTTTATTGGCATGTGTATATTGTTTTTGAAAATGTTATTTTCATGGACCATAATATAACCATTTCATTAGGGGACAATAATGATCACTACTTATATGCATCAAGATTCGTGCATTATGGACTCACTCGTATGATCACTACGTTGGTTGGATAACTACAGTCTGTATGAAAGAGTCTTAAAGTCGAGTCTCTCAGAATGTACTTTTTTTTAACATGTTTATCTAGTGGTATTTCGGTAGGTACATCAACTTAGTCACAGGATCAAAACAACTGATATGGCCATACAAGTCACATGTTCAGGACAATTATTAAACAGCTAACCGACACTGCTATCATTTTATATGCCCCCCACACTGAGGATTATTCCTCGGCATGCTCTTCGTACAGGTGAAGTAATTACAGTGTGGGTTGCCGATGGTTCTTCGGTCAGTGCAGTGTATCCTATTGAAATATGCTCACCTGGGGAGAACACATATATATGCAGTGTACTGTACTTGGTGTAATCTGACACATATGGCCAGGTAGATTGGTTACCCTTAATTTGATGGACAAGTCAGTTTCCATATTACTTTGTGCAGCTGTCTGTTGACTCAATACTGAACTACTTCCAACTGGGATGTAACATGAAAAATATAAAGCTACACAGCTGCCAAGATATGAGTCTATGAACAGACATCCAATTGCCAAGATACTGGCATCCTGTGGCAGGGTGTATGATATTGGAATTGTCTGTATTCCACATAGCTGTTCTCCAGATTTGCAAGCAGGTATCTCTGTCATAACAGGGGATCAAGCAAAGTATTTCTGTACATGGCTCAAAGCTTATCTACCTATCAAACGTTGAAACCACATGTTGAATTACAATCTGTAACTGTCTGTTCCACTTCTTCAAAAGGTCTACTTGCCATTGATGTCAAATTAGTGGAATCTCATCCCCTTCCCTCAATTATGACATGGAAATGTAAACGCATGGTTCAGCAAGCCTTTGTTATATGGACATCCAACTATTAATTGCATAAAAAAGAAGAAAAAAAACTTGCCACTAAAGATACCTTACTTTTATCTTATCACCATGACAACATGTCACCTCGATCTGGACATTCATACATGGGTAGTTAATGCCAGCACTCAAGACTAGGCCGTATATACGTTCCGACCTTGTGATGTATCACAAAACTAAGTTTTCCGACCATCTAGGGGCCTTAAAATGGTGACTGTCTGACCTACTGTACTGGACAACACATTGCTTTCTGTGGCAGTCTAGGGCCAATGGTGATGTCTGCCAGCAGTGACGGTCTCTTATGTGGTGGACTGCCATCTCATACTTCAACTCTCACTTTACCCGTGATAGTGCTGCCAGTAAGACCTCCACGACCTGAGATGCAGTGTACTGCCCCTGGGAGCAATAATGCACTGTGCTACAGGTGATAGTACCCCTGCCTTCTCACCCAAGGAGCTGGAGAAGCTGGTGGAGGAGGTCCTACCCCTGTATGAACAGCTCTATGGTGCACCAGAGGAGCAGGTAAGTGCACCGTGTGCACATATGTCTCATTAGCTAGGCTATTCTTTGATATGCTAAGTAAACCATGATGGACAATGCTTTGGATTGTGTCCTTAAAGTCCTTTGGGTGCTGAAGTTGTGCTAGAATGGGTGACTTACTGGGAATGTACTAATGTTTGGTGACAGAGCTAGATTTCTGAGACATTGTGGAGAGTTTGCCCTGTATGTTCCCTAAACCACATTGTGACTGTTGCACATGGTTATTGTAGGTGTTATGCCAGACTTCGCCTGAGAAAACTCTTCTTCATATGTGTTGGGTGTCTGGTCATACGTGATAACATGACAGCAGATACTGGAGATGCATGTTGTCTTCCTGTTGTTTTCATCTCACATATGCCCTCACTGTATATTTTCATCTCACATATGCCCTCACTGTAAATGCTCATCTGTCAGTGGAGTGGATGTTCAAGACAGTCTGTGTTTGGCTTGCAGAACTGATTTGTAAATTACTCTGCTTGTTTTAGTGTGGTACATTTGGACATGGCATCCTTTCTGGTCTTTGTCATCCATGCAGGTCAATGCCCATCAGAAGAAGGGGATTTAGTGTGCCATTGCCAAGAAAGTGCGACCCCTAGGGGTTCACCGCCGGCAGGGCGTCCACTGACAGAAGAGGTAGGAGGACCTGAGACGCTAGGCCCGGAAGATCGCAGGGGCCCAGCTGGGGATGTCCTCCCAACGAGGACGGGGTGCCCTTCGGACAGTGACCCCCCCCTCCACAATGGCCCACATTTTGGCAGTGGCCTCCACTGAGTTGGATTGGCATATGAACGCAGCACAGCAGCCACAAGGGGGTAAGTACGCACCTAACAAACTGCCCCTTTATCGGGTGAATGAGTATGGAACAGATGGTTAGCTCTGACAATATGGTAAGTGCAAAGTGTCACAGATCTCATGTGAACACATAGATTTACAGTAGCTATCCATAGCACACAGGTGTGCACATCAAAATGTATTTTGAAACATGTTACTCAGCTATGTTGTCACCTCAGTACAATGGCACATGGTGCACATATGATTGTGTTGTATGTGTAGCAATATCCTGCTTTTTCTACCCTGTTGGTTGTCAATTCCCACCAACAGGCCAATCCTCCCAATGTCATAATGGTAAGGTGTTGCTCTCAATCCTCTGCAGTGTCTCAAGACTCATGTCTATGTGCTACATAGAGTCAGACATAATCAAGTAATCTCTCAAGTGAGGCTGTGATGTCCATCTGACATGTCACATGACATACAAGGTTAACACCTTCACACCTGTTGCTAGGTGATCCGCCTTGGTAAGTGAGGGATGTACATAGACATTTATGATGTCTCATCAGAGTGGACAATATGCATGTTGGATACCGTTGAGGTGTGGCAACATTTATATGTGCATTTATATACGCCCACATAGCATGGTATCAGAGATATGAATGTAACCACCATGCTGATGTTCTGATAGTAGAAACTGGCCACACAGCTTTGTCCATAGGAATACTGTTGTAGGTATGATATAGGCAATAGTAGCTTATTCACAGCTATGGCACAGACAGTAATTTGTCATCATCATGTGTCAATAGAAAGGTAAAGTAATGACTCAACATTGGCATTTGTTATGTGTACCTGTAGTTGCTATGAAGGATATGTCAAATGAGGGCTGCCTGTTTTGTAACCTCATGTTTGCCATGACACCTATTTGGTGAAGTTGTGTAACTTCGTTTACACTTGTGAGTAGGTTGGTTAGTGTGTCCAGGCTCTTGGCTCGCATCATGATTGGTGTACCAGTTATGTTAGCATCACATATGCTTTGGCTCTAGGGATCCTTCACAGACAGATGTCAGGCATGCTACGTCTTATCTGTGGGTAGTGATGTTGTTAGTCAGTCAGTGGCCTATTGATGGACTAACTGCCTAGTTAGCTATGTCTGGTTCTCACCTTCCTGCACAGTACAGTAGTCCATTTGATACATATACCTTATTTCCAACTTTTAGTGTGTGGGATAATGGTCTGAGCTTACTTGGTCCCCTCATGACTGATATTGTTTGATTTCTGGAGACCATATTCCTATATGCCTTAGTCCACATTGTAGTGTCACTCTCATTGGTGCATATGTGTGTGACATGTGTTCTGACTCCTTGAACACAATTTGATATGTGTGACAGTTTAAGGTGTTACATGTTGGCAAGTGTCCATAGTATATGGTAGTAACTATGTGTCATGAAGAAGGTATGACTTGTTTGCACGTAACTTGCTTTCTTTTACTTTACAACATGTTTCACTGCCTGGTACATAACATCAGGGTAATGTATTTGTGTATTAAATACGTGTTTTGGATTTGTGAAAAGCTATTTCACATTTCTGAACTATTGTTTGGTTGGTGCTTGTCTATGTTGTTCTTGATAGAGAACCTGTATCAGGTGGCATAGCCACCTTGTCATGGTATGGTCAGTGTGATTGGTCACCTTAAATCATGGTATTGTAGGTGTCTATAAGGTTGCTTTGCTGGTGTGTCACAATGTAGATTTTGAGGGAAACATTATATTTTGTTGTGACAAGATGTTGGCACTATACTGGCACTTACTCCAGTATTTGAACTTTCATAGATTCACATGCTTGAATCATTCCCCGTCGTCGAGGTGGGAGCCTCTGGTGTAATACAAAACCACATTCACTTTTATATAAAGCTTAGAGGCACTAGGCCTCTTAATTTAGTAACATCTCACAGTCATTTTATAAAAAAGGACCAAACTTAAGAGACAATCAATCAGCTTTCACCACCCTTTAGAATCCTCGGATGAGGAGCTGATTTCCCTCAGATTTTCCAACGCACAATGTGCTAAGGAGTCTCCTCTGAGCTCTTCTCAGTTTTTCTCTCACAAACACTGTTTGAGGTGAATTTGGATTTTCCTCGTTCAGGATTACTTCAAGGTAATTCAAACTGACTACTATGCCAGAGACACCTAAGAAAGGGCTCCACAGAGCTTGTGCCACATGCATAAAGACTGTATTTACTGTTTCTATCCGAGCCACAAACCTAGAGACTGCAAGGTATGTAGAACTTTTTCTACCAAGACCTTAAGGATAGAGAGGGTTGTTTTCTCATCTGGCTCCAGAAATTAAAATCCTGGGACAACCCTGTCTCTGATGAGGATAGTGCCTCTTCATCTGTTTCTATGGCAAAGACACCTGTCAAGCGAAAATCTGAAGTCTCTTCAGAAGAAACACCAAGGAAAGTGGCTAAAAAATCTACTGAGGCACCCGCAAAGTCTGGTAGCCCTTCAAAGATGAAGATGAAAGCTCCTGACTTTAAGTCTAAAAGGAAGCCTGTTTCTTAGCCGTAGACGCCACCACTTAAGGAAAAACATACCTTCAAAAAACCAACTTCCGCGCCATCGACAGGTTCATCATCGACGACGGCTCAGGTATTGACAACGACTTCTACTGTCGCTACACTGTCTGTCTCTATGCCGAGATCTGGCTCCTTGTTGATGATATGTTCCTCCTCGTCGACGGCACGCCCTATAGCTTCACCATCAGCGGTCACACCATTGACGCTCTCATCGACCACCCCACCGACGATGGCCTCGTCGGCGCTATTCCACTTGCCAACGTCCTCGTCAACGCTGTTTTCGACGACGATGGTTTCAATGACGTAACACCAGCCGTCGACGGCATCGTCAATGACACAACAACGGTCGACGACACTCTTACCGTCAATGACACTCCTACCGTCAACGATGCTCTTACCGTCGACGACGTTCCTACCGTTGACGACGACTCTACCGTCGACATTCCCACCGTCAACAACGGTCAAGACAGGGATGCTCTCGTCGACAATGCCACCGTCGATGACACCAGCGTCGATGACGAGGACTGCCGTAAAGGCACAAAGACAGATTTGTTGCCTCTGATGTCGTCAGTGGACCAGGGTACTCACAGGAGGGTGAAAAAATATCATCTAACGCCCTCTGTTACATCGCCTAGCAAGGTTTCCAGCCTTTTACCCTCGAATCTTTTGGATGAAGATGACTCCAATAAGGATGGTATTTTTGGAGTCGCCAGCAGCCTTTCACAACTAAGGGTCAAGTGCCAAGAGTACTCCGACCATGATGAGGCTTCATATTACACCGAAGGCTATTATGAGCAGCCGCCATTGGTCGGTCTTCCTCCTGGGTTAGTGTCTGACTGACAGGCAATGTTGGCATATTATCAGGAATGTTTACTACCTAAACCTTCATCCACACAACAGCCGTTGCTTCTGCCCTTGCCAGCAACACCTCTTATGCCACAGCCGCATCATGCTCCTCAACCAAGGTAACAGCAGTCTCTGCTTTCTACACCAAGACATCAGGTATCCTCCAATGATGATGTGGAGGAAGGTGAGATACAGCCTGCCACTGACGAATGTGATGATTATATAATTCCAGCTCCTGCCTTGCCTACAGCGCCCATAGTTGAGTCTCCGACTGAGGATATTGGTGGCTTCCATAACCTGCTTGAGCCACGTGGTTCGATGCCCACCACTCAGCAGGATTGCTTCCTATATGACTTCAGAGAACCTCACAGAAAAATGGTCACAGCAATTCCCATCATAGACCATGTGTGGAGCCAGGGCCTAAAGATTATACAGAATCCAGCTACGGTCCCTGCGGTTCTGCCGAGAATGGATAAATATTATAAATCAACAGAGGATGCCCTGGCCTGCCTTTCAGGACATCCGAAACCGGACTTCGTCACATCACAGGATGCCCACCGTCGCTCTAGGAATCCCTCTACGCCATAGACATCACTGCCAGATAAAGAAGGAAGGCGCCTAGATAATATTGGCAAGCGCTTTTCTTCCATGTCCCCTATTGTGGTAAGAGCGGCCAACTCTCTTGCTCTGCTAGGCAGATACGATCGGCAGCTGTGGTCAGATGTATCCCAATCGCTTGAAGAGCTCCCAGACGCCCCCAAAGCAGAAGCTAGAAAAGCTCTTATGGAAGGCCAGCGATCTTCAGTGGAAATAATTGATTGTGCCCTAGACATAGCGGCGATGGGTTTTAGACTATTTGCTGGTTCAGCGGTGTTGAGGCGGCAAGGCTGGCTTGAAGCCACCAACTTTCCGCCAGAAGTACAGACAAAAATCCTAGACCTTCCATATGACGGAGAGGCTCTGTTTGGCAAACACGTTGACGACGCCCTTCAAGCCATCAAGGCAGATACAGAAACGGCCAAATCCCTAGTTACTCTACAATACAGAAAAGTGCCCTTTCGGGGTGCAGAGGCAGAGGTCAGCCGTCCTTTCGTGGTCGATACCAACAATATAGGTACCCAGCCTATTCATCCACGTTTCAGCCTGCTAGAGCACAGTATCTGCCGAGGCAGCCACCTCCAGCAGCATACACCAGGCCCTACCACAAGTCCAAACAGGGGCGTCAATCTAAAGAGTCCATGCGTCACGGCCTATTAATCCTCCTGCAAGTTATCATGGACACTCAAACATCATCTACATCGCTGGCAACAAATAACCAAAGACAAGTGGGTGCTGGATGTGATCCGTTTTGGACACCTTTTAGAATGTACCCCAATACCACCTTCCATGCCTCCATCGCAGGTTCATCAAAAACACCTTTGTCTACTTCCCCTGGAGGTAGCCACCATGTTGAGTAAAGGGGCTATAGAGTCTGTTCCGCATTCTCAGAAGGGAAAGGGGTTTTACTCCCGAATTCTTTCTTATCTGAAAAAAGTCTTGCATCTGGCGGCCAATTCTGGACTTACGGGAGTTAAACAAATACCTCAAGAAGCAGACGTTTCGGATGGTCACCCTCCAAGACATCCTCCAGCTTCTAAACAAAACAGAATACATGGCCTCTCTGGACCTTCATGAGCGTACTTTCACATTTCCATTCATCTGCTCCACAGAAAGTACGTGAGGTTTGCGGTTAACGGCAAATACTTCCAGTTCAAGGTCCTTTCCTTTGGCCTACGTTCAGCACCACAAATCTTTACCAAATGTCTAGCGCCAGTGGCGGCCTACTTGAGAAGAAGCAGACATCAAGTCTTTCCCTACCTCGATGACTGGTTGGTAAAAGCTCCAGATATCCGGACAGCAAAAAGTTCAGTCAGGGCGACTCTGTGCCTTTTCGAGGAATTAGGCCTTACACTCAACAAGGAAAAATCATCTCTGCAGCCATCCAATCATCTAGCCTTCCTAGGGGCTATCTTAGACACTCAACAAGCCAAAGCCTATCCAGTGCCAGACAGACAAACAAAGCTTACACAGCTGGCAAGGCGCGTCCAAAGAAAAAGGTGTCTTTCAGTGCAGCAGTACAAGACCTTGCTGGGCATGATGTCATCATGCATCAGCCTCATTCCATTCTGCCGCCTACGAATGCGTCCGATTCAAGCAGAACTGGACAAGCAGTGGATAAAAGCGGGAGGTTCCTTTGAATATACCATCCTCGTCACGCCGTGAGAGGCACAGACTATCTGGAAATGGTGCATTCACCACTCCATCCATATTACTGCAGAGCATGTCCCAGGCCTTCAGAATACCATCGCGGATTCACCAAGCAGACTTACCACATCCGCCCACGAGTGGGAGTTACACTAGAAGACGCTAGATCGGATATTCAACCGGTGGGGAAAACCGAATCTGGACCTATTTGTATCCTTCTAGAATGCCAAATGCCGACAATATTCAAGTTGGCATCACCAACAGGGGTCATGGGGGGATGCGTTTTCGATCGCATGGTCATGGATCTATGCGTACGCTTTTCCACTGATTCCTCTCCTCGCAAGGGTGATCAGGAAGATGCAGTCAGAACCCTGACAACTGATCCTTATAGCTCCAGCGTGGCTGTGTCAACTGTGGTACATGGAGTTGCTCCTCCTGTCAGCCTCTCCATCCATCAGGCTCTGACCAATCCCGGACCTGCTTACCATCAATCAGGGCCAGGTGAGGCATCCGGACCCCAAATCGCTCAGTTTCCACGCATGGCTCCTGAGTACAATGAGTTTGGACATTTAGACCTACCGTCTGATTGCAGATATGTGCTAGCTAATGCACGTACAGCTAGTACCAGCAAGTCTTACCGTCTAAAATGGAAGAGATTTTGTATTTGGTGCGAAACCCAAAATGTACATCCTCTCTCCTCCGCACCGGATGCAGTGTTGCCGTATTTATTACAGCTGGCACGTTCCTCAATTAGAGTCCATCTAGCTGCCATCTCCAGATATAGAAGAGTGCCAGGCAAACCATCCTTAGACCCTATCAGATTGGTAAAACAATTTCTCAAAGGTTTCTTCAGATCA
Source organism: Pleurodeles waltl (assembly GCF_031143425.1). Lineage (NCBI taxonomy): Eukaryota > Metazoa > Chordata > Amphibia > Caudata > Salamandridae > Pleurodeles > Pleurodeles waltl. The sequence continues at coordinate 228,041,620 of NC_090451.1, forward strand.
TTTCCTCCAGTGAAACCTCCGCCGCCGGCATGGCAACTTAACATTGTTTTTGGCCAGCTTATGAAGGAGCCTTTTGAGCCGATCCACAGAGCAGACATTCAGTACCTCACCTGGGAGGTGGCTCTCCTTCTTGCCCTTACTTCGGCGCGCAGAGTTAGAGAAATTCAAGCTTTCACTATACAAAAACCTTTTCTGCTGTTCAGACAGGACAGAGTCATCCTGCGCTTCAGTCCTAAGTTCGTGCCCAAAGTACCTTCTGAGTTCCATATCAGTGAACCGTGGTGCTCAAGACTTTCTTTCCGAACCCGCAACCCGCAAACTGCTGCGGAAAGAACTCTGCATTTGCTCAACTCAAAAAGATGCATTAAATTCTATCTGGACAGGACAAAGTCGTTCAGACAATCCACTTAGTTGTTTGTAGCGTTGAGTGCCACTAGGAAAGATCACTCGGTAACCAAACAGACTATGGGCCTCATTTCAACCTCGGCGGTCTTTTACCAAGACCGCCGAGGTACCACCATGCTGAAGACCGCCAGTGCAGGCGTTTTTCCGCCCAGCGTATCATGACTGCAGGCAGCCCTCTGCCCTTTTCCGGGCGGAGATCCCCCAGCAGCCATAGTGTCGGTCGGCGGTGAAGTGGAGGCTGCTCCACCGCCACATCATCAGAGCACCGCCCACCGAATCACAACCCATGATTCGGTGTGGCAGTGTTCTGGTGACGGGGAGCTGTCGGTGGAGCAGCCCCCATGGATCCCGTTCCCTCCCGGAGGATCGCCGGACCAGGTAAGGTGATTGTCCGTTAGGAGAGGGGGTGGGGGGATGTTGTGTGTTGTGTGCGTGCATGGGGCTGTGCGTGTGAGTGTGTAGAGGGTGTGTGTGAGTGCGTGTATGCATGTGGGGGGGTGTTGTGTGTATGGAAAATGTTTGTGTGTATGTCTGTGTGTATGTGTGCGAGTATGTGTGCGTGTATGTGTAGTTATGTGAGTGTGCGTGTAGGGGGGTGTGTGTGTCAATGATAGGGGGTGTGGGGAGGGGGATCCTACCACCTTTGGGTGGTGGTAGGGGGGTCGTGGGTTTGGGGGGAGGACTCTGGGGAGGGAGGAAGGGGGAGACCCCTATCAGTGCCAGGGAATGTATTCGCTGACACTGATAGTGCCTACCGCTATGGATTTTGTGGCGGTATAGAACCCCACGAAATCCATGGCGGTATGCGGGGTTGTGATACCGCAGGCAGTGTAGTGACGGCCGCCGGGCTGGAGACCGAAGTCTCCAGCCCAGCGGTCTTTACCACCCTGGCCGTCGGAGTGGAGAAGTGGCAGTTTAGCATGGCAGTCACCGCCATGCTTGAAATTCAAAATTTTTTACCACCGCCCTGTTTGCGGTATTACCGCCACTTCTCCACTGACCGCCAGGGTTGTAATGAGGGCCTATATCCCGATGGATTAAGGACGCAATCATATTTTGGCATCGGAAAGCAGGAAGGCCATTGAACACAACCGTAAGAGCGCATTCTACTAGAGCTATCTCTGCATCCTGTGCGCTGTTTGCTGGTGCCTCAATTAAAGACATCTGTCATGCTGCGACATGGAGCACAAGTCACACCTTCACGCTGCATAACTTCCTGGACACGGAGTCACTTCAGGATGCAGCCATTGGTCAAGCGGTCCTTCGAAACCTGTTCCAATGACGGTGAGCTAAAATATTTATTTCCCTCCATCCGCTTATTTTCTACTATATCACCTTTTTTTTTGTTATATAATGTTGTAGATCACAGTAAGAAGTGTATGTACATATTATCAGACCAGTTTGCATTTCAGAATGCTATGCTATTGTTTGTAGAACGAAAATGTGTTATTCACTGCTTACTATTCTGATTCAAGCATGTGAATCTATGAAAGTTCCAATACTGGAGTAAGAAGCAAGTTACTTACCTGAAACTGTAGTGGAAACTTTCATACATTCAGATGCGACCCACCCTTCCTCCCCTGGGGACCTCACCTTCATTTTCTCACCTTAGATTATTGTTGTACTTGTAAAGGGAAAATCTGAGGGAAATCAGCTCCTCGCAGGAGGGTTCTAGCGGGTGGTGAGAGCTGATTGATTATCTCTTAAGTTTGGTCCTTTTTTTAATAAAATGACTGTGAGATGTTACTAAATTAAGAGGTCTAGTGCCTCTGAGCTTTATATACAAGTGAATGTGGTTTTGTATTACACCGGAGGCTCCCATCTCGACGACGGGGAATGATTCCAGCATGTGAATCTATGTGAATCTATGAAAGTTTCCAAAACTGGAGAACTACAGTTACAGGTAAGTAACTTGTTTCTTCCTGAGGGTGTTTTTGAACAGGATGTTATGAGACTTATGTGTAATGTATGATGGAAGTGTTATCTTGTGAATGTAATAATCCTACTTCACTATCCACTTTCAGCACCGGCAGGCAAAGGAGACGGGGCACAGCTGAGTGGGGAAGCTTCTGGCCCCGGGACCTCTAGTCATGGCACAACAGACACTGAGGGACCCAGTGGCCCAAAGGGTGAGGGGAGTGCCACGTGGGAGGCCAGATCTACCTCATCTTCTTCGGAATCCTCTACCAGTAGCCACTCCCTAGTGGTGGAGGACCCATCTGGGACCACCCTGGTACCATCTCTGTCCACCGCCCCCTTTCTATCACTGCTCTTCCTGTCCATCCAAGAGGGTGGGCAGGCACAGACAACTGGGTGGGGCACCTCTGCCCCAACCCCTGTTAGCCCTGCTGCCCTTAGTGCAGAGGCTATTGACCTCCTGAGGTCTGTCTCTCTGGGTCAGATGGCCATCGTGAATGCCATCCAGGGACTGGCAAGCCAGATCTAACAGAGCAATGAGTTCCTGGAGGGCATTCACAGTGCAATATCTGGCCTACAGAGATAATTTCAGGCTGTGGACTCCACACTGACGACAGCCAGTCACCCCTTGTCTAACGTCTCCCCTCCAACTTCCTCTTCCTAGTCCATATCCCCCTTCCCCGACCCAGCCAATGCACACAAACAGACTGGCATGCATCCACCTCAAAATCCAAGGGTAGCACAGACAAACATAAGCACCACAAGACACACCACTGGCACGCACACAGACAACATCCACATGCAGACACAGCAACAGTCACAACCTTCCCTGACACCCCCAGCATCAGAGACACACCACCTGACACACATGCAGACACCACACCAACATTCAGTGATTCAGCCACCACACCTATCATACCCACAGACAGCACCCCAGCAGACCCTAAGCCATCCACCCCAATCACCACACCCGCAGACACCTCAACCACTGTCATGCATAAATGCAGCGCATCCACCATACCGGCAGTCACCACACCAACAGCCACCCACCACGTCATCCAACAGCACTTCCACCACCCTCAGCCCCAAGACACATAAATGCCCTCACTCACCCACCCACCCAAAAGACACCCACCCCGACAAGCACACCTCCTACAAACATGCACCCAAGAAATTCACACATAAGCCTCCAACAACCACTCTCTCACACTCCACACCCAAACCCTCTTCTGATGACCATCCCTGTGTGTCAAAAAGGTTTTCTTTTCTGAGTTTAGCCTTTTGCCTGCTCTCCCCCCGGTGACACCCCTGAAAGAACTATTTCCCTCCCCAAGGCCATCCCTTCCACCTCCAAGGTCTCCCCTACCCTCTGCCAGCACCCATGCCCCTCCCCCTGTCAAAAATATGTCCACCCCTCCTAAAAAGGTCCAAACCCCTCCCAAACCAAAGCATAACGCCCCCTTCTCAACCCCAAACCCCGCATTACCCACCCCCCAGGAATCCCTGAGGTGCCTGCTTGCCCCCTTGATGTCCCTACCTGTGGAGGTTACATGGCAGTCAGGAGTCAAGAAGGGGCACCATTCTGTGCCTTTGGTGCTAATCAGATGGACTATGGACTGGCCTGTGGCCTTGGACATTCCTATTTATTGCAAGTTTGAACACATTAAAGCCAACCAGTTGTTGGTCTTTTAGTTATGTATTTGTCTTGCATTTCCCTTCCTGGGTTTGAGTTGTTCCTGGCTGTGATTGGTAGCGTGCCTGAATTTGTGTGTGTGTCCTGCTTGTGCTTCATGTATTGTTAGAGCAGTATGTGAGGTTGTGTGCAGTGCTTTTGTCCCCCAAGGATAGGGTGTGTGTTGTGTGATGGGTTATGTAGATGTAGAAATAAATGTTGTCATGCTAGTGTGTTGTGTTTGTGTTGATATGTGTTTGCTGTTGTGCTGTGTGGCTTTGTGTGTTTTGACTGTTTGAGTCTGCGTTTATTGTGCATGACATAATGGGTTCAATGTGCTGTGTGTGTGTGTGTGATGTGTGTGCTGATTGCTAGGTTTTATGATGGTGTAATTGTGTGTTTTCCATGGTTGTTCATTGTGTTGTATGTGTTTCAGGTCCCTGGCCAGTGTTTGTTGTGAGTATGTGATGTTTTCATGTATGTGCATTTGTAGTGTTGTTGTGACGTGTTGATATGTTGTATGGGAATGTGTGAGGCTAGGCCTGTGCTGTGTTGCCATGCGTAACTGTGTGTAATTGACAGGTGTGTGTGCTGGCTGCCGTGTGCGTGCTATGTGTGTCTTTGATGCAGTATGTGAGTGTGTGTGTCACTGTACTGTTAAGTGTGTGTGCAGCCCTCACACCACCCGCCCTATGGTATGTTATGTAACTGTACAGAATTTGACAATTTACAAATGTAACATGTGAGTGTGTGTACTTACAGTTGTTGTTGTCCTCGTCGGTGATGATTCTGTTGTCTTTCGGCGAGCAGGAGCTGTGGGATGACGTCTAGTTGTGGTTCCATGGTAGCTCCAGACGTGTATGGCTTTCTGCAGGTGAGTGTCTCCTTTTATACTGTTCGTTTCCGCCTGGTGTTCCATAGTTGTTCGACCGCTGCAGTTATCTTGACGGTGTGCAACCTCGTAATGAGCCGGCAGACAAGTGGTCTCCGCTGGACTGTTTGTGCCTCCAATTGACCACAACGGTCTGTCCTGCCTGGCGGTGCCGGTGGTGCTTTGGCGGTCTTCTGTATGTACCACTGCCAAAGTCATAACTTCACGGTCTCCTCTGCCAGCCTTTTGGCGGTCAGTCTGCCACCGCCAACATGCAGTCACGGGACCGCCAAAGTCGTAATGAGGCCCTTTGTCTTTATTAAAATTCAATTTATCTATCTATTTATCGGCTGGCTTTACTGTGAGTGATAGCATTCTGCTCTTCCACAAGGAGCACATTGACACACAAAGTAGTTTTGTTCAGTGCCAGGAACTACTGTGGCAATGTGTGCTTTTTAAGACCAAAAAAACATTATTATTTTTTTGCCAATGTTTTTTTTACAATGATGAAGGCCTGGAAGCTCCCACAACAAAGAAATGTTACAAAAGTCATGTCAAAACTAGATCTGCATTGACAAAACCAAAAGACTGACAATCAGTGTCTGATCAGTTGGCTTTTCCAGTGCTTGTTCATTTTCATGTTTCCCATTATCTTGTTGAAAATGGTAACACTGATTTTCCATTCTGAATATGTTTTGGAAATTCTAGCATGGATCAACACATTTAATTAAATGATGCTTCAAAGAAATAGAACTTAAAAATTCACAGGTAATACAGCAATGTTTTTCCTACTTGCATTTTTTTCTGAACATTGTAGAATCATGAAGGTTGCTTACAAGCTTCTGCAAGCATTTGCATCTAATCAGAGAGCATTCTGGGAGCATTCCACAGGAACCACTGTCAGTAGCGCAGTGTGGCCTTACAATGTCCATTTAGCGCGCTCACCCTAACAATAAAGGCTTTGTATTAATGCACCATAAATACAAGTTTGAACAGTATTAACATATGGGCACAAATATAACTTCACCTGCAGACATTTCCTTTCTCTGTAAATTGGCAGCTGAAGGGTTTGTACGCAAGGGGTTGGGCCTACTAGTCGCACATTCTGATGTACAACAGTGACAATGACACTGTTTGCGATTCCCAATGGAGTTGCAAATGACCTACCTCAAATGTTCATGAGGTAGGTTGCAATTTGTGACCCCAGTGGGAATGGCCACACTCACAGGGATGGTGGCCTGCTGGAGACAGCAGACCACCATGTCTGTGACTGTCTTTAAATAAAGCAGTTTTCGTTTTTTTTTAAAAGCAGACCGTTTTCCTTAATGAAAAAGAGATGCATTTCAAATACAAAAAATTAAAAGTTTTCTTTTAATTTTTTCAGAACATGCAGTGGTCTGTGGGACTACTGCCTGCTCTGAAAAAATATGTTAGCTGCCATTCACAAATGGGTAGGGGTCCCATGGGGACCCCTTCCCGTTTGCGAATGGGTTAGCACCAGTTTGAAACTGGTGCTAACTGCGATTGTTTTGCGATCACATTCGATGTCACAAAACAATCATACATCGGACTGTGACTCGCAATTAGGAAGGGAACACCCCTTCCTAATTGCTACTCGCAAACCCTTTTTGCAGTTCGGTAAATAGATTACTGAATTGCAAAAATTGGTCTGTACATCCCAAATAGCATTTTTCAAGACGCAAACGGCCTGATTCACCGTTTGCGACTTGAAAAATGCTTCGTTCATCTGGCCCTAGATTTACTATTTCCACTCCAGTCTGTGCAACAGTAGGGAACGTGTTGGACTTCAGAGGGGTAAAATTTACTATCCCACTCCAGTCTGTGAAACAGTAGAGAAAGCGTTAGACTTTGGAGGAATAACATTTATTTACACTCTAGAAAGTGCAAAAGCAGGGAAAGCTTTGGAATTCGGAGAGGTACAATTTAGTATTTTCCCACTCCAGCCTATGCAACAGTAGAGAAAGCGTTGGGCTTCATAGGGGTTAAATTTACTATTCCTACTCCAAACTGTGCAACAGTAGGGAAAGCGATGGAATTTGGAGGGATTAACTTTACTATTCCCACTCCAGTCTGTGCAACAGTAGGGCAAGCGATGGACTTCTGAGGGCTAAAATTTACTATTCCCACTCAAGTCTGTACAACAGTAGGGAAAGCGTTGGACTTCAGAGGGCTAAAACCTCCAACTCCAGTCTGTGCAACAGTACGGAAAGCATTTGACTTTTGAAGAGTAAAATATACTATCCCCACTCCAGTCTGTGCAACGTCCAGTGTTGGACGGGTTAAATTTACTATTCCCAGTCCAGTCTGTGCAATGGTAGGGAAAGCGTTTGACATTGGAAAGTTGGAGGGGTAAAATTTATGTTCCCACTCCAGTCTGCAGCAGTAGGGAAAATGGTGGATTTCAGAGGAGTAAAATTTACTATTCCCATTCCAGTTGGTGCAATAGCAGGGAAAGCATTGGACTTCAGAGGGGTACAATTTAGTACTCCCACTTTAGTCTGTGTAACAGTTGGGAAAGTATAGGAGTTCAGAGGGGTTAGATTTACTTTTCCCACTCCAGTCTATGCAGCAATAGGAAAAATGTTGAGGCTTCAGAGGGGTTAAATGTACTATTCCTTCTCCAATCTGTGCAACAGTAGAAAAAGCGATGGACTTTTGAGGGATTTTGGTTACTGTTCTCACTCCACTCTGTAACAGTAGGGCAAGCATTGGACTTTGGGGAGCTAAAATGCACGATTCCCACTCAAGTCTCTACAACAGTGTTGGACAGGTTAAATTTACTATTCCCACTCCAATCTGTGCAACTGGTAGAAAGCGTTTGAAAACAGAAGGTTAGAGAGGGTAAAATGTATATTCCCACTCCAGTCTGCAAAAGTAGGGAAAGTGTTGGATTTCAGAGGGGTAAAATGTACTATTCCCACTACAGTCTATGCAACATGAGAAAGTACTTTATTTTAAACACATCATATATCTAACCCTATTATTTACAACAAATTTGAAACTCTTAATAAGAAAATTATTAATTAACCAAAAAAATAATAATAAATAAATTTACATGATTATGAAACCATTTAATAATTATCAATAAAAAAAGTTTTTTTTTACTAAATTACCTTCCCACGCTATACCCCCACAACCTTGTAGCCCACACTTAAAATATAACTAAAATATGTAGGTATTACACAATTAACATAATTATAATCAATTAAATAATTAAGACATTAATATTAATTAAGTAATACTTTCATAGTTTCCCACACTCTGCCCCTACAAACACAGCTGCACCCATATAACTTAAAAATATAACTATTACACCATTTGCATTATTAATAATCGATTCAATATGTATTAATACATCAATCATTAATTATTAATTAATAATTACTTAATTAACTTCCCAACCTATACCCCTACAAATCCAGCAACCCACACCAAGTGTATAACTAAAAAATATAATTATTGCACAATTTACTTCATTAACACTCAGATAATTAAAAATGAATTCATAATTAATTGTTAATAAATTATTACTTAACTTCCGACCCTTCATCTTTAGAAACCCAGAAACCTGCTACTATTAGCAATTAAATTAAAAATGATAAATCACTTTAAATTACAAACTATATTTAAAAATATTATTCACAATTATACAAACAATAATATCCCCTAAAATTAAAATATGAACTAGACTACATAAGGATAATTATAAAACACTATTTTTGACAACTATATTAATGAAAACAATTAACAACAAAGATATTCTTGAAAACTATATTACTTATCTAAAAAATCAACATACCTGGCAACAATATTTCTACATTACAATATTTGTGTATCACAATATTTTTTTCAAATATTTATATAACTCGATATATAAAACTCAATTTTTTGTCTAAATACCGTTTCACAGGGCAAGGGGGAGAGGCTCACACATGAATGCTCAGATCCAAAAACCCACTAACATTGGTCCTCCCTACAGATTCCACACTCCTTCCACATGAGATCCAATTTCTCCTTGCCCCCCTCCATGGAGGAGCTCACTAAGGGCCAGATGTATGAAAAGTTTTTGCACTCACAAACGGTGCGAATCGCAAAAATCGGCCGTTTGCGGGTGCAAAAACGTGGTCTGTGATGCATGAAAGGCATTCGCAGACCAAAAATAAGAAATCGCATTTTTTGCGATTTTTTGCGTTGCGAGCTGGTTTTGCGAGTCGCATTTTGTGATTCAGTATTTCCAGTAGGAAATTGCGAGGTGCAAAATGCGATTCGCAAAATCCAGATCACAAAGAGATGCATCAAAAAAATCGCAAATTGCGATTTTTCGCAAAATAGCATTTTGCATATGCAAAATACCATGAACTGATACCAGGTGGTAACCAGGTGCAACCTATATAAAGAGGCCTAGAATGCCTCAGACTCTTTCCAACAATGGCTGCACTCTACGTAATGGCGAGGAGGATGAGGATCATGGCAGGTTTGAGGAGAGGGAGGAGGAGACAGGAGCGCATTTTCAGAGTGCGCATTAAACTTTTTGACCTGACAGAGGAGGAAATATATGAAAGGTATAGGTTGAACTCAGCCATGATACTTGACCTGATAGCTGAGCTACAACCCATACTGCAGCGCGCAACACATAGGAGTCATAGCATACCCACCCATGTGCAGGTATTATGCTCCCTACACCTACTCCCCTCCGGGAGCTATCAAGGGGTCATAGCTGCAGCTGGAGGGGTCTCACAGAGTACCATCTCCAGATTTTTTACTTCTTTCATCAACGCCATGCTGAGCAAACTACAGCAGTACATCAGATTCCCCCACACCCCACAGGAAATACAGCAGACGAAAATAGAGTTTTACCAGATAGCACAGTTCCCCCACGTTCTAGATGCCATGGATGGCACACATGTGGCAATATGTCCACCATCAGCCACAGAGTATGTGTACCGAAACCATAAATCCCAACATTCCATGAATATTCAGGTGATATGCAATGCCTCCTATATCATAACGGATCTCGTGGCCAGGTACCCAGGGAGCACACATGAGTCGTACATCTTTCGCCACAGCGGCATTCACACAAGACTGCTAGCTGGGGAGTTTGGTGAAGGATTTCTACTAGGTATTGTCCCTCTGTACACTGGCGCATTGATGCCGTTGTGAGGTCAGATGGCTCACTTACTCATTATACCCTCTGTTCTTTCCAGGAGACAATGCCTACGCAGTGCGCACCTACATGATGACGCCCTACCTCAATCCTACAACACCAGCTCAACGGACATACAATGCCGCACACAGGGCAACCCGCAATGTGGTGGAGCGCACATTTGGACTGCTGAAGAGTCGCTTCCGGTGCCTCCACAAAAGTGGAGGGGCACTACAGTACAGTCCAGAGACAACATGTAGAATAGTGGCTACTTGTGCAATCTTGCACAATATAGCTACAACCAGGGGCACACCTGTAGAAATCAGTTACACTGAATCAGATGAGGATGACGATCCCATACCACCTCTACAGGCAGCAGACAGGACCAGTGCAGCAAAGGGAAGGCAGAGGCGTGCGGACATCACACACAACCATTTCAGACGTGAGTATGAATGACACAAATCCACTGACAACTGTACCAGTAGTTATATAAATGTATTACCTTACGTCAGGTAATGTATGAGTGAGTAATAAATGAAACAGGTGATGTGACAAACGCAAAACAACTAATATCCAGAGTTATGCACTATTTCCTCATAGTGGCAACAGCAGTCTAATGGCAGCAAGAGTCATTTTTTTCTCCCACAAACACCACTCGGGTGCCCAGTTACGTCACTGGCACCTCTCTTGTCACCTTCAGTGGCAGTGCTCTGCCTGGCACTGCGCCGCCTGGTGTCTGCTGCTGGTACGGCAACACTGCTGAGGCTGGAACTGTCCTCAGTGTCCCCCAGTGCTAGCTCACTTGGAGTGGCTGATCTTGGTCCCATGATGTGTTCTATCACATTTGTGATCTGAACAAGTCCCTGGACAACGTCCCTGCTGGTATGTGCAGCCTCCACATGCGCAGCCACTGCGCAACAGGCAATCAATTCAGTAGAATTTGCCATCCTGTTAGATGACCGGCAGTAGCTGCCAAACATTGTCTGGAATCTGCGCTCCTGTCTGTGCCGGCTCACCCTCTCATGGCGAAGCTCCTGGCAGAGGTCACGGACAGCACTTGTAAGGTCCCTGGTGTCCTGTGAAGCCTGCACCTGTCCCTCACGCAGCTGTACAATATTACCATTGAGTGCGTCCAGTTGGCGATGAAGGCCCATCATGTTGCGGCTGTGTTTGCGCAGGTTTCGGTCTAAACTAAGGATCTGCTTATTTTGCAGACGCTGCTGCTGCAACATAGCAGCTTCAAGGCCCCCAAATAAGGAGGGACCCTCACCTGCTTCATGCTGTTGTGCCCAGGACTCCGTCACAATCCTGCGTGGTGCTGTGGTTGGCTGACCCCTGCACTCCGGAATCTGGCTGCACCTGTCTGGTTCTGATGGTGTGCTTAGCCCTTCCTGCTGCTCATCAGAGTCATTGCTGAGCTCTGGCAGTGGCAATGCCCTGGGCCTGCGTCAGACAGTCGATATGTGGAGGGACCCACTGGTGTTGGAATCTGAGGGCTGATGGGTGTCTGTCTCTCCTACACATGTAGATGGTGTGGCTGCTGGGCCTGGCCCACCTGCAACAACAATATGCAGCATGTCAGTTCTGTATGTTACATTATCTGTCAGACAATGGCAGTAAAGGTACAGGTACTGCTCTACACGGTATTGTGTGTGCTGTGTTACTTTGGGTGTCACTATACTGAATTATATTGTTGTGCTACTTTCAGTTCTAGTTTGTGGACTGCCACTCCCATAATGCATTGTTGTGCTTCTTCTAAGATGTGGACTGGACTACTTCACACACAGTTTCACATTACATGCTAATTCCTAAGGGGCTTTTGTGCATATACATATACGATATTGCGCCTACCTTGGCTGGTACTCGTTGTGCCGGAGGTGTCGATGTCTGTGACCCCAGTCACAGGTTCAGGGAAGAGTGTGGACTCCACCAGGTCCTCCAATGGTGTTGATGGTGCCTCTGTTGGTGGTTCGCCACCTGTACCCCTGGCCTCCGCAAGTCTCCTTGCCACCCTCTCCTTTGCACGGGAGCGCAGGTCGTACCACCTTTTTTTGATCTCTTCGATGGAGCGCTGTGCCACTCCAATGGCGCAGATTTTGGACTGTATGTCCAGCCATAGTCTCATCTTTTCACTCTCAGGCACCCAGAGTGAGCTTTTTCCAAACAGGCGGTCATGGCTCCTCACCACCCCCTCAGTTAGAACCTCAAGCTCCTGTTTGCTGAATTTCAGCTTGCGCTTCCTTTCAGCCTTCTCCTGTGCTTGGCCTGGGGTGTCCATCCTGGCTCAGGTGTTCTTGCTCCTTCTGAGTGCTGCTCTGTGTGGCTAGGCTGCTCTCTCTCAGGATGCTGGTTTGGGTGTGGCACCTGAAACTGCCTGGGATGACTCATTTCCTGCTGGTGATGTCATCAGGCTCCTCCAGGTGTGCATTCTCGAACTTTCTTGCAATTTGCGATTTTTTACCGAATCCCAAAAAAATTGCAATTTGCGATAATGCAAATTGCGATTCGGTAAATGGGCCTCGCAAACCACAAATAGCGATTTTTAAGAAATCGCTATTTCCGAATCGCAATTTTGTTACATGGCCAATTGCGACTCGGAAATAGCGATTTCTTAAAAATCGCTATTTGCGATTCGCAAGCTCCAGTTTTCATACATATGGCCCTAAGAGTTTAGATTCCCAGCAACAGCTGATCCTCTCTGACATAGTTCCTATGTGGCTCTCCAGGCTCCATTTGTTTATTTGTTCACTGGTTTGTTAAGTTATAAACCTGTTGTGCTTTTTTCCCTTTCTTTGACACAGCGTGACGAATAAACACGGTTATTCTATGAGTGAGTATAATAGAAATGTCTTGTATGTAAAGATATGGACATTGCACTACAATACTACTGTGAGTACTGTGTAAAAATAAAACCAATAAAAGATATAGTAAAAAAACAATAGTGTTTTTTTTAGGTCGAGCGTATAAGACATCACTGTTGTCTGGTTGTGAAAGACACATTATGGGCTTACCAAAATCATAAAGGGGCTTGCAGCCTGCCCATTACTTACCATTATCGGTTTTATGGTCACTCTCATTCAGTGGCATAACACAAAATGTTGAGGACCCATTGCAGAATGTGATAAGGGGCAAAAAGTCTCTAATGTTGCACACATATTAATGGGCTTTCGGCTGAATAGGGCCCTCCTGAAGGGTTTGGTGCACCAGAAGAGTTGGAGGCCACCCTGCGGGAGAGGGGCTGCAGGGCCTGTGTTATGCCCCTGCTCTCATTTGATGCCTTCTTATTTGATTGCTTGCCTTGTACATCTTGTGTTTGTCCATCTGAAACATACCCAATTTACTTGTGTCTTTTGAATGCTTACTTTTAGGGAACTTTTTCTTTTATCTTAAGCACTCCATGTTAGTGCATCTGTTTTCCAGCTGTCTCCCTAGTGTATTTATATCCGCACCTCTGTGCTTTGTGTTGTCTTGCTTGCTGGTGTGCTTCTACCAAACCCCTTCAATGTTGTGCTTGCCCTTGTGTGCTCCTCACTGTACTACTTTCTCATCTGCGTGCTTCTCCCACCTGATCTCCAGGTTGCTGTCTCTCGCCTCTTTGCTTTTCTCCCCCACCACCCATGCCGCCTATGTTGCTTCTCCCCACCTCGCCCTCCATGTGACTTCCCACTCCCAGATAGCTACCGTTTTGCTCCTGAATCTATCTGGTTAAAAATATATTTTTGCATGTTTTGTAGACGTGCACGGTGCATGTTCTTACAAAGGGGGAGGCCGCTTCATAAGCTTTTTTTATTCTGTTTTAGCCTTGTTGCACAGCATCAGTGATGCTGTACAGCATCACTAAAAATCATTGACAAAGCCAAAGAAGACACCTATTGGCTTTGTCAGTGCTTGTTTTTAAATCTGTGCTTCATGCCTCAATACCCTTTGGGTGAGCAGTTGGTATTTATCTGATAGAACACATTATGTAAGTGAAGTTACTAATATGGATATAACTTACCCATAAACATTTCTGTGTAATAACAGACTATCCTTACCCTTTCCAACAAGATTCCCCCTCCTGGGAATAATGGTAGGTTGGAGCACCCTGGTAGGATTACATTTTTTGTGAGCTCTAGAAAATGTCCATCCCTCAAATATGGACACACATCAGTTACAAGGTGTGTGTGTGTACAAGTACTCTTGGATTCAGACACATTTGTTTCTCAAGAAATCCTGTTTCATCTTTTTCATCTTCAGAGTCTGAGGGGGAGAAATGTTTTACACAGCTTCCTTAACAAGCCACTGAATACTTTTTCACGGAACTCAGCAAATTATAGCCTCATGTTGTCACACTCTAGGCATATCAGGTTTTGGACTTTTCATAGATTTACATGTTTTTGGATTATTTCACAGACCTTAGGCCTCCAACAGTGGCGGAGATGGTAATCTGTCGGGGCAGCACTGCATGCAGCTCTGCCCTGCGGATTAGAAATGCTGGCGGAAAACAGGTGCAGGGGGCCACAGGAGAGGGGCCGTGCACTACCCATGCACTTGCCATGGGCAGTCGCTCTGCCCAGCACTGTTGCAATGTTCACCATTTACCTTGCAAACAGTGAACATTGCGAGGGTGCTGGTGCACCCTGCTGGCTACAGCATTGCCGCCAGCTCAATTAAGGGACGGAGGCAATGCTGTAGTCTGTTTCCCGCTAGGCTGGTGGGTGGAAACCAAAATTTCTGGTCGCCGACCTAGTGGGACACTCCTAATAGGTCTGGGTGAGTGGTCGCCACGAAGGTGGCGGCCACCCTGTTGGGAGTTTGGCAGACAGACTTTCCCGTTCTGAATTAAGTTATTTATTCAAAATGCTTTAGACTTTTAAAAAAGGCATGCTGTTTCATGCCTGATATTTTTCACAAAGCACTGTGGTATTAGGGAGACCATTAGTAGACCATAAAGTCAGGCGCTTGCTCCATCAATGTGCAGGAGGACCAAGTCTTGAATTATTAGGAGGTGATATATGCTCTTTCATTACATTTTCATGAGATACTAGAAAGGGCATTTTGCAAACATTTACAAACGTTTTCTAAAATTTTGCAGAACAGAATATTTCAAGTTTGCACAATCTTGAAGCGGGGCCCTATCTTTTACTTTGATTAATCAAAAATGTATCAAAAAGTTAATAGTGTAAATATAATCACACTCTTTTTAAGTCTGATGATTTCAATAGTTTGACCCCTTGTCTCATCATTAGCCCCACAATAGCTCTCTATTTACTGCTGAAGGGTTAAGAGACTGGCTTTAAGTAGAAACTGTTGGGCTCCTGGAGCAGTGTTTAATTTTTCCCTGCTGTTGTCTTCTGAACTTCTGAGACAGCAGGCCTTGAAAAATCATAAAAATGTTACTAGATGTGCAGGTTGAGTAACTTGAATAATCTACTCAAGCTAACTGTTATGTATTTAACCTGTAAGCAGATCACAAATTGCGTGTGCCTAGGCAAATATTTTAGTTCCAGAGTCACCTTTCTCTTCATTATCACATATAGGAGCACCTTTAAATATGTGACCTCAGCATTTCTGCTGTACAAAAAATTGTTTGATAAAATAGACTAAACATTTGCTCCATGTATAAAAAGAATCTAGCCCACATACAGGGGACACATTATCCATGACTTGCCTCTTAGCTTACTAAAAACACTGTTATTGGAGAAGGAGTGTTTCTCAGTTTATGTTTATACATTCACTTTTAATATATATATTACTAAAGCATGATGTGGTAGCACACTGTCATTTACACACAGTAAATTTTCAAGAAATGGCCAAAGACATTCCCACTAACTTGCAGCTTTACTGATAAAACTATATAGTATATCAATATGTGAAAACTGGGTTTCAGAAAACCTATTTATCCTTTGCACATCAACATGTAAAGTATTCTGATTTGTTTTCATCCTATTAAATTATTTTTTTCATCACACAGAAGTACAAAAACAGGGCTTTCACAACTACTGAAATATATTTTGAAATGTTTACATACTTAGTTATTTAAATGTTTGTGTGTCTTCGTATAGCAGATTAGACAGTTCACCTTACAAAACCCTGGAACTCTGCAATCAGAAGGAAAATTAACTGTAAAAAGACAAACTGACTTTTGACCTCTATCTCTGAACACAGAGCAAATGTCACAACATAAGAAGTGATTTAAAGGCCTCTTTATTGCTCCTTCAGTTTCTGACTGAACAGAACACTGGTTCTTTCTCAAGGCCAGAATGTACATGTAATTTCTAGAAATAGCTCAACCTGATAAAATATAATTTACCATAGTGAGTGGGCGAGTTGCTTTTTTGAAGCCTGGACAGGGTGTAGCAAGGGCAGTGCCAAGGCACCCAAAAGCAAGTACTGTTGTAGCTGCTACACCTAGCAACACCTAACTAACATCTGTAAATAATGTGCTACTTAACCAGTGATGATGTTACCAGCAATGTAGAGCACTTGTATTTTCAAGGACTGACGGCCCTCCATATTCCTGAAAATATACTCGCTTGCTGCTGGGGACTGATCAGTATGTAAATTCTGTCAGTACAATCAATAGCATCTGAGAAACATAGGCCCTCATTTCGACTTCGCCGGTCTTTTTCAAAGCCCGCCGAGGAACCTCCGTGCTGAAGACCGCCAGTGCAGGCGGTTTTCCGCACGGCGTATTATGACTGCTGGCAGCCCTCCGTCCTTTTTCGGACGAGGGAGCCGCCAGCAGCCATACTGGAGGTTGGCGGGGAAGTGGAGGTTGCTCCACCTCCACCGCCCGTCATCAGAACACCGCCCACCGAATCACGTCCCATGATTTGGTGTGGCAGTGTTCTGGTGACGGGGAGCTGGCGGTGGAGCAGCCCCCATGGATCCCGTCCCCTCCCGGAGGATCAACGGACAAGGTAAGTTGATCTTCCGTTAGGGGAGGCGGTGGGAGGGTGTTGTGTGCGTGCATGGGGGTGTGCGTGTGAGTATGTAGAGGGGTGGTGTGAGTGCATGTATGCATGCGGGGGGTTGTGTGTATGGGGAATGTGTGCGGGTCGGTCTGTGTGCATGTCTCTTTGTATGTGTTGTTGCAGTGTATGTGTTCGTGTAGGGGTGTGTGTCTGTGCATGTTGGGGGTGGGGGTGGGGAGGGGGGTCCTGCCACCTTTGGGAGGTGGCAGGGGGGGTGGGAGGGTGTTGAGACCCCTATTAGTGCCAGGGAAGGAATTCCCTGGCACCGATAGTGCTTACCGTCATGGATTTCGTGGCGGTTCCAAACCACCCGAAATCCGGGTCGTGATACCGACGGCGGTCTGGTGACGGCCGCCGGGCTGGAGACCCAAGTCTCCAGCCCAGCGGTTGTCACCGCCCTGGCAGTCGGAGTGGAGAAGTGGCAGATGACCATGGCGGTCATAATTCCATTTTTTTTTCCCGCCGGCCTGTTGGCAGTATCACCGCCACTTCTCCCCCGTCCGCCAGGGTTGCAATGAGGGCCATAATGACATGCCCTATTTATGTTTTCAGTTTATTTACATAACGTTCAAAACAGATGAAATGCCTGTGACAAGGCGCTTTGGGATACTCACACTGCCAAAGCAAATGTTGACTGGTGCAGGAACTATGAGGTTTATCAAATGCAACATCTGCCCATGCCTTGCTAAGGCCTGGCTGCACCAGCAATGAATCGAGACCATCAAGGAGATGAAAGACACCCTACCGCCGAATTCTGTAAATGTGTTCTGTCATCACGATGCCAAGTAGAGCTTACCACTGCCTTAAAATGATCTCCCTCTTCCTCTGCTGTCTTTCCAGGCAACCATTCGCATTGTAGAGTGACTTGTATGGTTATTTTTCTGTAGGTCAGTGTTGTTTCATGGTGTGTTTTTACAGCATGCACCTAGTCTGACTGAGATGCAATTTTGAAACTTTTTCATCTTGTTTGTTATCATTTGTCATTTGTGATAGCTTCTTACATGACATTTGATTTTCTGCATTTGAAAATCGGGATTTGTGAATCCCAGAAATAGCGATTCACCTAGGCAATTCGCTTCACAGTGTAATTTTTGCACACAGGTTTTTATGCATGGGTTTAATCATCTACAGGGATCATTGTTGCATTCTCAATTATGTTTGTGACTCATTTGTGATTCATTATTGATTTATACTTCTGGGTCATTGCCTGGTCCTGTCTGCAGTTCAAGCAAAGATGGAGAACATGGACTAGGTGTATCATAGTCACTGTGAAGATTATAATCTTTCTTAGTACTTCTTGGAACATGAGACTTTATAGACTGAATTACCAGAATAATGGGTCGCCATTACTAATTTTCTCTGTTTGGAAGCTGTTACCACTCAAGTGATCTTGAAAGTAGGTAGTCATTTTAGAAGGACATATTTCTGACCTCTGTATATGTTGTGTCAGGAGTGTAGGTTATCTAGAGATTTCACTTCACACACTGCACACTGGCATCAATTAATCAAATTCGCAGGTATCATAGTGGAAAATAATATCACAAACCGTTTGTCCATGATGGCATTACTGGACAAACATTATAGTTGTTAAAAAGGTACATCAGGTATACAATTAATACAAATACCTTACAAAAGGCAGAGACATACATCTACTAAAACTGCCAAGGATTTCAGGTTTGTTCTTAAAAACGATCAGTAGTTTTATTGGTAACTCATGAGAGGTTGCAAAGATGCCCATGAGGGCTGTAAGCAACAAGAAAGGAGAGGTATTTTCAGTGCCTAGCTGCAACCTAAAATGGACAGATACCCTCTTTCTTCCGGACAGATTACAAGTCAGCAAACCACCAAGGTTTCCAACGTGGTCGCACCATAAGGATACCCAGGCAGAAATGAACTGCATTAAAGAAGACACTCACCTTCAAGAAGTCATACTCGTCAGAAGCCGCCATCGAACCAGAACTACACGTCATTCTGCTGCTCGCGCTTAGACTACAGAATCTTTGCCGATGACGACAGCAACTGTAAGTACATACACTTACCTGTTACTATTGTATATTTTCAATATAGGTACACACACACAACCATCGGGAAGGGGGTGCGAGGGCGACAACCACACACCACTGCACACTGACACACACACTCACATACATCCACACACACACACACACACGCAGATACACAGTACACACACTACGGCCAACACACACTCACATGTAAAAAAAATCACTTGCGCATGGAACACAGCACAGGCCCAGTCACACACAACAACACATCACAAGAACACCACAATCACACCATCGTCAATACGTTGGCAAGCTCTCACACAAACACACAACTATACAACTTACCAGTCGACGTACACATCACACAGCACACCTTATCTATCATAACATGCATTAGATACACACGCACACTCTCAAAACACACCAAGCCACACAACACAGCAACAAACACATGTCAACACAAACACCACTCAATAGCATGACAACAAAATGTTTCGAACAGATACATGCCCATCACACAACACGCACCCTATCACTGTGGGACAAAAGCACTGCACACAACCTCTCATACTGCCCAAACAATACAGGTAGCACAAGCACCACCACCTCCTCCCCCCCTCCTCCACACACACACACACACACACACAAATATAGACACACAACTAATGTCAGCAAGGAACAACTCCATACTAGGAAAAGAAATGCTTGACAAAGATGTATCCACTTAACCAACAACAGGTTGGTATTAAATATATAAAAAACTATCTGAATTGTGAAACTCATGCACACAGTGCACATATGTGTTCCCCGAAAGTGACTCCTGACTGCCACGTATCCTCCACAGGAAGGGGAATCAAGAGGGCAGGCAGGCACCTACGGGGTTATCTGGGGTGGGTGGTGGAGAGGGGAAGGTTTGGGTTTAAGTTTGGGAGGGTAGCCTCTGGGATGTGGTTTGGGAGGGGGGGTTAGGCTTAGGCTTAGGGGAAGGTTGGCTTTTTTGGGAAGAGTAGGCTTCTTGACAGAGGGAGGGGCATGGGTGCTTGCAAGGGGCAGGGGAGGCCTTGGAGGTGGAAGGGACGGACTTGGGGAGAATAACAGAACATTTAGGGGTCTCACAAGGGAAGAGGAAAGGGGCAAATTCTGAAAGGAAGGCTTTTTTGACACACGGGGACAGTCATAGCAAAAGGGTTTGGGTGTGGAGGGAGAGGGAGTGGTTTTCTGAGGTGTTGGTGTGGTTTTCTTAGGTGCATGTTTGTGTGAGGTATGCTAGTGTGCGCTGGGTGTCTGGTGGGTGAGTGAGGGTGTTTATGTGTCTTGGGATGAAGGGGGGTGGAGGTACTAGGGGACACTGGTGGGTGGGTGACTGTCTATTGGGGTGGTAACTGCAGGTATGGTGGATGTGCTGCATGTAGGAGTGTCAGTGGTTGAGGTGTCTTCTGGCGTGGTGACAGAGATGGATGTCTGAGGGTCTGCTGTGGTGCTGTCCATGGGTAGGATAGGTGTAGTGGCTGGATCTGTTAATGTTGGGGTGGTGTCTGTAGGTGTGTCAGGTGTGCTGTCTGTTATGCTGGAATTGGTGGGGGTGTCAGGGCCGGTTGTGACTGTTGCTGTGTGTGCATCTGAATGTTGCCTGTGTGCATGCTGGTGATGTGACTTGTGGTGCTTATGTCTGTCTGAGCTACCCTTGGATGTTGAGGTGGATGCATGCCTGTCGGTGTGCTTTGGCTGGGTTTGGGAAGGGGGACATGGGATTGGGAAGAGGAAGGTCGAGGGGGGACGGTAAACAAAGGGTGATTGGCTGCCGTCAGTGTGAAGGCCAGAGCCTCTAAGGATTTCTGTAGGCAAGCCAGTGCACAGTGAATTCCCTCCAGGAATGCATTACTCTGGTGGATTTGAATTGCCAGTTCCTGGATGGTATTCCAGATAGTCGACTGACCCACAGTGATGGCCCTTAGGAGGTCAATAGCCCCGTCACAGAAGATAGTAGGGCTAACAGGGGCTGGGGCAGAAGTACCTGCAGCAAAGGAGACGCCCACCCTCTTCGGTGAGTGGGCACAGCCAGCTGTGTGGGGAGCTACAGGGAGGGAGGTAGTAGAAAGGGGGGTGGTAGGCAGAAATGGTGCTGAGGTGGTCCCAGATGGGTCTGCCAACGCCAGGGAGTATTGATTGACTGGAGGAGGGTCCCGAAGATGAGGACGTGGATCCTATCTCCCTCGTGGCACTCCCCTCGCCCACCGGGCCACTCGGTCCCTCAGTGTCAGTGGTATCATGACTTGAGGTACTGTGGCCAACGGCTTCCCCACTCAGCTGTGCCCTTCTCCTTTGCCTGCTAGTGCTGATGCTGGAAAACAGAAAGAGAGTTAGGGTCATCATATTCTTTTTAAATACTAACATCACACTGTACATCCCCAGGTAGAACCAGGTTAGTGCCAACATCATGTCACAACTAGATACCACCTACACCCTTACATTACAACGTCAGACACCAGCTAAGCCACTTATTGCACACCTACTATACCATGGTATCAGTAGAGCTGTCACAAGAACCATTTCTTGACAAACTGACTTGCCAACTTGAGTCGGATTCCCTATCCACAGCATCATAGTCAAACAACAACCAAGCAATGGGAATTAATGGTAACATTCTTTTCAACATATCACATACACAAAATCCACACATACCTAGATTTTTAGCTGATGTCATGTACCAGGAAAGGAAACTCATCATGTGCCAAACATAAGACAGCATGTTGCATACAAGACAAAACCATTTCATCTCACAGAGTCCACAACCTTCACAATTGACATTTGCAAACATGCAACAACTATATTTGCCTTTCCACAAATTGGTGTATGATGGAGTCTAAACATGTCACCAACACATGTCCCAATAGTCATGTAGGAAAGGATGATACATACTTGTGGAGCTACTCATCTCAGTCATTCTCCACCTATAAACAAAGTCATGTACGCTGATAGGGGCCAACTTAGCCCACAGAATTTGCCCACAGAATTTACCCACAGACAACCCCAGGTACCATACCAACACCTTAAATACAATGTACACCTGTCATGTGCATGAAGGTTACGTACAGTGCAACTAATCACGATGAGTGGCAACAACAATAGGCCTTCACACAAGTGGCAGCATCACTATCCACACTTCAGACATGAGCAATCTTACATCTATATATATGAACAGCACAATGCCACAACACACTTCTGAGCTTAACATGATAGAGACATACACCTTGATGCCTGCCAAATGACTGACTATGCATACCATTCCAACAACATGCGAAGGTGAACTACCTCACCTGCAGCACAATTAGGTCAGTAGAAACAATAGGATCCCATACCAAAAGCCTTCAAAACATATCTACATTAGCAAAAGTAAGTTTGTTTAAGTTGCATCACAATGTTGATATTTGGCTGAACCTAACTGTGTATACATAATGTTGGCTAAAAACCACTGTATATTGTACGTATTGGTAAGATGTTGTGGCCTATTTAGCATGCCCACAACACATTGAAATCGGAAATTACTGTGTAGCCACTTACCACCAGGGAACATGTACATGCTACTATTATTCTGAGCTCTCACCTCAATGATATGGGTTGCACTAGGAGTCTAGTTATACTATCATGGTTTAGTACATGCATAATCTTCATTCTGATGAAACATCACAGATGCCAATATTTACTCCTCACTCACCAATGGGAACACCTCCTAACAGGTATGAGTAAGTATAGCAAGTTTGGCATGTAAAATGGCAGATTGAGATCACAGCCTCACAATAAATTGACACCCAATAGAAACCTCAGGATTAGTACCCATGTTCTCAACTTGTCAGACTCTATGTTGCACATAGGGATGCATCAAGGGGCATTTGAGTGGGCAGTGCACACAGCTTACCATCAGGATATTGGGAGAAGGGATCTGTAGGTGGCGAGGAACAGCCAGCAGGATTTTAAGAGCAGTATGGTGGTACACATATGACACAGCCACGTGTGCATCATCATATGCTACTGTACAGAAGGGATGACATAGGTGAGTAATAAGTCCCTATACACAATACAATGTACACACCTATGTACCAATGCTGAGTACGCTACATCTAGGTGTTTCTAGGGGACATTTAACCTTTTTCACTTACTACATTGTCACAGCTAAGAGCAGTGGTTCCCCACCTTTTGACGCTTGTGGACCCCCACTTTACCATTACTGGAACCCAGGGACCCCCAGTGAATCATTATTGTAATCCGGAGACCCCCCCACTAAGTCATTACTGAAAGCTGGGGACCTAATCTGTTAAAATTATAACATTTTCTAAGCAGTCGCTGACCCCCTGAGGGGGCATCACGGACCCCCAGGGGTCCCATGGCCACAAGTTTGTGCAAGGTTTCCAGGATCAGTCCATGACTCCTTCATCAAGCGGAGCAGCAAAATCCCACTGCTGATGACACGGCTCTACACAGAGAGGGCCTGGCTGGTTGGTAAGTCATATATGTCATGTGTGTCTGTACCTATTTTCCAGCTACCATATGTGTCAATGTCAAAGATTAAAGTTAGGATTGGTGTTACTATACCCTACAGGGGACTCTGGCTACCAAACCGTCCTTGGTTATTGACACTAGTGAGGTACCCAACCACGCCAGGGGACGTCTGCTTCAATAAGGCCCACGGAAGGAAAAGTGTCTCATGGAGCAGACCTTTGGGCTCCTGAAGGCAAGATTTTGCAGCATAGACAAATCTGGAGGAGACGTCTTCTACTCACCCTGCTAGGTATGTCAAATAATTGTTGCCTGCTGCATGCTCCTCACCCTTGCCCTGAGACGTCAGATACCGTTCATACCAAATGAGGGGGGAGCCAGAAGATCCCGTGAGTGGAAATGCAGATTTGCCAAGTGAGGATGAGTATGATAAGGATGAAGCTGGAGACATTAGGGCAGATATCATTAATCAGTACTTCAACTGTCTCAAGGTAAATGATGTTACAATAGTGATTCCATGGGGTATTGTTGAGGCTATTCATGCCATGTAATATTATTGTTACTACCATCAGTGTGGTCTTAAGTGGTTCCAAAGCCCATGACTCAGATATGCATGCAGAATGTTACTTGGAGTTGTGTACAGAACTGTT
Organism: Pleurodeles waltl; assembly: GCF_031143425.1. NCBI lineage: Eukaryota > Metazoa > Chordata > Amphibia > Caudata > Salamandridae > Pleurodeles > Pleurodeles waltl. The sequence goes on from NC_090451.1 coordinate 228,065,752, forward strand.
ATGTACACAGTCCATTGTTTAGCAAATGCTCAATCAAAGTCACATTTGTAGTTATGAATTGAAAATGTAACATACGTGTTCAACTCTGTCTTATACCTTATCTTCATTAATCACAGATTTGCAGATTGTCTGTTTGGCTCATCCTCATTTGGCAATCCCAGACAGTGTCACAGGAAGATTGTATTTGCAGACTGACATGAGAGGAGGACATGGATTAAACCAGATCCTATTCAGCATTAGATTTGTGGTGTGGGACTGTCACTGCTGCATAGCTTCCTGGTGGTTGTCCCTCTGCAGCTGTTTGATCTCCTCCATCATGGTCACTACCTGGCCCATGATCCCTTGGGAATTTTGGGAGGCTTGCAAGACTTGGGGATGGTCTTCTGGTCAGTTGGTCCCCCAGGGCCCCCATCCTCTGGTCCACACCATCCCTCCCATGCACCCTACACCCACGTACTTGTGTCCCTGGCACAGTGTGCGCACTCCCATTGGTGGCAAGAACATCAATGTCAGGGGTGACATTAGGAGGCTGAGGTACCTGTACTGTGGGGCACACTAAGGATGAGACTGTCCTTGGGATACAGGTTTGGGTGCGAATGGTTGCCTTTGATGTAGTTGTAACAGGCCTGGGAGGAGTCGTTGTGGGCAGCGTGAGGCTGACAGTTGTTGACTGACCAAGTGTCCCTCAGGGGCCAGGTTCGTCCTCAGTGCCCAGACATCCCAGGGTGTTTTCCTCACTGGGGCCTTCATCCAGTGGGGTACTGTCAGTTTCTGGTGTCCTCTCCATGTTGGGTATGGCAAGGTTACCTGTAGGAGAAGTTGAACACACAAGGGGTCATTCTGACCTCGGCGGTCAAAGGCGCTTACCACCGGTCAGAAGACCGCCAGAACACCGCCGCGGCCGCGGTAAACCGCCACGGTCATTCTAACCCACAACTTGCAAACCGCCAAAAACCCGACATCCAAAAAAGTCCGCCACACCAAAGGTCAGCGAAAAAATGGCGATGACCAAACCTCCACCGTCACGCCAACAGAAATACGCCCATACCATTACGACCCACAAATCCATGCGGCGCTCTTTCAAACGCGGTATTCCATTGGCGGTACACACCGCCGCGGTCAAAATATACACACACATAGAAAACTCAGCCACATTGGTCAGTTTGAAACACACACACCTGATACACATACTAACACTACTCCCACACACCCAACACAATATAAAACACACACCCACATCACCAACAAACCCCTACGACCCGAAATTATTGACGAAGGCTAGAGAGAGAGCACAGAATAGACAATCCCACAACACAGAGGCACACAACACCATCACCCACACAGAATCCACGCACCAAACACCACACACCACCACACGCACCACACTCATCACCACAAACGCCACCCCACACCTCATCCACACCACCCCATGGCACCCCAAAGACACCCCAGGTTCACTGACGCAGAACTCAGGGTCATGGTGGAGGAAATAGTCCGTGTAGAGCCCCAGCTCTTCGGGGCACAGGTGCAGCACACCACAATTGCCAGGAAGATGGAGCTATGGCAAAGGATAGTGGACATGGTCAACGCGGTGGGACAGCATCCACGCAATCGGGATGACATAAGGAAGCACTGGAACGACCTATGGGGGAAGGTGCGTTCCATGGTATCAAGGCACAACACTGCGGTGCAGAAGACTGGCGGCGGACCCCCACCTACTCCCCCAGAATTTACAGCTTGGGAGGAGGAAGTCTTGCACATCCTGCATCCTGAGGGCCTTGCAGGAGTAGGCGGAGGAATGGACTCTGGTAAGTCAAATCTTCACTACTGCTTCCCACCCCCACCCCACCTGCATGCCAAATCATACCCCCACCCTCACCCCCACCCCCATCACACCAACTCCTTGCAAATGGCTCACCATCACAACCCACCCATCCCAACACCAAGCCCTGCATGCGACCACAAAGCATGGACACCCATCACCAAAGCATGCCCACTGCACACACACATAACCCCCACAAGCCACCCTCACAAAAGCCCCCACAAGGGAATGCCTACACTTGGGTACACGGACACCCACCCATCACACGAAATGCCACACACAGAAGCAATAACCATACCTTTATACCCCTGCAGGACCCGAACGCCACCACACCGCCACGGAGGGTCCAGAGATGTCCATCCCACCCCCAGAAGAGGCCCCCAGCGATGACAGCAGCTCTGTCTCCCTGGACCCAGATGACCAGCCCGGCCCATCTGGAACCTCTGGACAGTCGGTTCCCCACAGACAGCCACAGGCTACACCAGACCCAACCCCCTCTGGGAACACCAGCACAGCTTCCACCCAGCGGGCCCATGCCTCTGTCTCCAGGACACGTCGATCAGCGGTGTGTCCCCCACTACAGGGCACCCAGGTTGACCCACCACCCCAACAACAACAGGGACCTGGGGGCAGTGGTAGTGGGCACACCGTCCAGGGGACAGAGGCCCAGGAACACAGGGGAACTGGGAGGGCTGCTGTGCGACAGGGGGGGGACAGGCCCAGGGAACCGACTCTCCAAGAGGCCCTCTCCTCCATCATGGGAGCTTACCACCACTCCCAGGAGACGATGGCGACGGTACTGGCCAGGTTCCAGGAGATCCAGGCACTGCAGGAGGAACGGTACATGGGGTTCAGAGAGGAACTGAGGAACATCGGTTCCGCAATGGGGACCATCGTCGTGGCCCTTAACCAGATAGTTACCACATTGCGGGACCATGTGGCACCCCAAAGGGCCCCTGTCACTAGCCCAGGCTAGGAACAGCATACCACCTCCGCCGGCGCTGGTGGACAGGAGGCCCCCACACAACAACAGGCCACCAGACCCCACCTCGTGCAGAAGAAGAACCACCCCGCAAGCGGAACCTGAGATCTCACAAGAAGACAGAGTAGGATTGCAAGACTCCCGCCAGCCTAAGATACCCCCTGATGTCATCCCTCTGTCCCACATTGTCACCCTGTCCAACCTTTAACTGCCCCTGCTCCATCCTTCCACAAGCATATGGACAATGCACCTGTGCGACTGAGAACTGGACTCTGCCATGGACATTACTCCACCCCCACCCATCACCGTTTTACAATCATGTACCTATATGTAGCACTTAAAATAAATCACTTATTGCACTTAAAATAACAGGAGTCTGCTTGTATTCTTAACAAATGTATTACACATAACAGTGCAATAATGTCCAGTTACTTTGTGATGACAACATACCAATTTCAATAAGCTTTAGTCCATGGGCAAACAAAGCAGAAGTCACGCAGTGGGTCATACAGCTCTGAAAAGGGAAGGGAAAGTCACAAATCAGTTAACAGGAACTGGGGGGAATCACAGACAGTGGAGACGCATGAGGCCTTAAGTAAATGTAAAATGGCGTGGGTGATTCTTACCTGTGTGCTACTGAAAATATTGTTGTATGACTGTATCCCTGTTGTCCGTGTCGTCCCCGTCGTCTTTCTCCTCTTCACTCTCCACAGGCTCCACAGCTGCTACAACACCACCATCTGGACCATCCTCCTGCAGAAAAGGCACCTGGCGTCGCAAAGCAAGATTGTGAAGCATACAGCAGGCCACAATGATATGGCACACCTTCTTTGGTGAGTACATTAGGGATCCCCCTGTCATATGCAGGCACCTAAACCTGGCCTTCAGGACCCCGAAGGTCCTTTCTATGATCCTCCTAGTTCGCCCATGGGCCTCATTGTACCGTTCCTCTGCCCTGGTCCGGGGATTCCTCACTGGGGTCAGTAGCCACGACAGGTTGGGGTAACCAGAGTCACCAATTAGCCACACACGGTGTCTCTGTAGCTGTTCCATCACATAAGGGATGCTGCTATTTCGCATGACATACGCGTCATGCACTGACCCAGGGAACTTGGCATTTACATGGGAGATGTACTGGTCAGCCAAGCAGACCACCTGGACATTCATCGAATGATAACTTTTTCTGTTTCTGTACACCTGCTCACTTTCTTTGGGGGGAACCAAAGCCACATGGGTCCCATCAATGGCACCAATGATGTTGGGGATATGTCCAAGGGCATAGAAATCACCCTTCACTGTAGCCAAATCGCCCACCTCAGGGAAAATAATGTAGCTCCGCATGTATTTCATCAGGGCAGACAACACTCTGGACAAAACCTTAGAAAACATAGGCTGAGACATCCCAGATGATATGGCCACTGTTGTCTGAAAAGACCCACTTGCCAAAAAATGGAGTACTGACAGAACCTGCACCAGAGGGGGAATCCCTGTGGGTTGGCGGATGGGGGACATCAGGTCTGGCTCCAGCTGGGCACATAGTTCATGTATAGTTGCTCTGTCAAGCCTGTATGTAAGTATGATATGTCGTTCTTCCATTGTCGACAGGTCCACCAGCGGTCGGTACACGGAAGGATTCATCCTTCTCCTCGCAAGTCCCAGCGGACGGTGCCTAGGAAGGACAACATGGAGCACAGAGTCAAGCAACCCACAGGTTCGTTCACACAGCTTGCACAGTACACGAATCGCTATGCATTGAAAGGCTTGTATGAGTGGCAATGCAAGGCCTAGGCCTGTGTAACACAGTAGAAATTCAGCCATGTGGGCCCTTGAAATGGCAGCTGCCTGACCTGTGAAGTGTGACAGTGGGATGTGAGGTCAATGCGCTGGTGTGGCACACCGTGGCGGTAGGCAGGCGAAGACCGCGGTGCTAAGCCGCATTGGTTAACATTGCACCCTATGGGTTTCAGTAGCCAATGAGGATGTGCGCCTGCGGTCGCGGTACGCACCGCCGCGGGCGTGACCGCCATTTTCTATCTGATTATTCACTCGAGACCTGATCATCCACAGGAGAGGACCTATACTGCAAGTGCTGCTGTGACCTCGGTCTGGGAGATACAAAGGCTGCTGCGACTGGGGAAAGGGCCCCTGCCTTCACTTCTGAAGAATTGGAGAAACTTGTTGATGGGGTCCTCCCCCAGTATGCGCTACTCTACGGTCCTCCAGACCAACAGGTTAGAACACAGGGTGCACGTTGAATGGGCTATGCCTGTGTTGAGTGGGGTGTATGTAAGATGGTGGGGAGGGGAGCGAATGAGGAGTGCAACGCACGAAAGATGAGAGCATGTGCCACATGGCAAGGTTGGGGAGGGGGGGGCCACTCACATTGACCAGGCAGAAAAGTGATGAGATTTCCTTTACCACCCTGTACATGTCACATAGGTCAGCGCCCATCAGAAGATCGACATTTGGCGTGCCATCGCCAAGGACGTCCAGGCCCTTGGGGTCCACAACAGACGGGGCACCCACTGCCGAAAGAGGTGGGAGGACATCCGCCGCGGGACCAGAAAGACCGCCGAGTCTTTGCTGGGGATGGCCTCCCAACATAGGAGGGGTGCCAGCCGGCAATTGACCCCCCTGATGTCCCGGATCCTGGCCGTGGCCTACCCCGCGTGAGGACATCACAGCAGACACAAGGGGGTGAGTATCAGCACATTCTGCTATCTTTGCGCGCAGTGAAGGTGTCTGGGTGGGGGAGGAGGGCTGTGGCTATCTCTAGGCCAGGGCGCATTCTGTAGGCTAGGCCCCTCCGTTAGGCATGGCCCTGTGCCCCCGCCCCCCACCTCTGTAGGGTGCCAAGTACAGCTATCCATGGTCCGGCCTCACCCATGTGTGCCTTTGTCGTCCATAGACCTGTTGGCCTAGTCACAATAACTGAGTAGTGTACCCCGATTGCGCGGCCTAGTGCAAGGGGCTTCTGTGTCTGTCCTCTCCGACAACGGTGTTGCCAATGCATGCACTCAACCTGTCTTCATTTCTCCCCCCCCCATTTTCTTTGTCTTCCTGTTCATGTGTGCAATAGCATCATCAGGCGGAGGAGAAGTGGCATCGGCGCACGAGGGAGCTGCATCTCACATGGCCCCGGAGGGCCATGCAACAGACTCCGAGTACACCAGTGAGACGGAGGGCGAGTGGAGCTCCACAACGGGGACCCGTGGAGACGTCAGCGACACCAACACGTCCTCGGAAGGGAGCTCCCTTGCGGTGGCGGCAACATCCGTGCCCACCGCCACAACAGGTACAGCCGCCACCCAGCGCACCAGCCCCGCCCTCCAAGCAGCCCCTCAGCCTTCGCCCCGTGCCCGCTCGGCCAGGAAGGCGGGCATCTCCTTCGCCCCAGGCACCTCAGCCCCTGCCCCAGTTACCCCTGCTGCCCTCAGTGAGGAGGTCATTGACCTCCTGCGGACGCTCATTGTTGGGCAGTCTACCCTTTTGAATGCCATCCAGGGTGTAGAAAGGGAGGTGCATCGGAGCAATGCATACCTGGAGGGCATTCATTCGGGTCAGGCTGCCCATCAGCGATCGTTCAACGCTCTGGCCTCAGCACTGACGGCAGCCATTGTCCCTGTCTCCAGCCTCCCTCTTCTGACTCCCTCCACCCAGTCCCAGTCTCCTGTTCCTCTGCCTATCCCATCCACACCATCAGACCAGCCTGCACACACCTCTACACCCAAGGGCAGCTCATCCAGACAAAAGCACCACAGATCCCACAAGCATTCACCCAAGCAACATCCAGATGCAGACATGCCAACAGTCACTACCACCTCTGTGTCCCCCACCTCCTCATCTCCCTCCTCCCTCCCTGTGACGTCTCCACTCACACCTGCATGCACACCACCATCAGCCAGTACTTCCATCACCAGCACACCCTCCATTACAGTCTGCACACGTGCAGTCACCACCCCCACTGCCATTTACACGTCCCCTGTGTCCTCTCCCAGTGTGTCTGTCACCCCCTCTTCCAAACCACACAAACGCAGGCAGCCACCCACCCAACAGCCATCCACCTCACGACAGCCTCCGTCACAAGCACCTGCACCCAAAGACAGCACACTTGACTCTCCTACAACCACATCCTCTTCCTCCACTCCCATACCCACTACACCTACCCGTCCCTCTCCTTCCCAAGTGCTTTTCCTTTCCAACCTTGAGCTCGTTCCAATCACTGACCCACCCCCTCCATCTGGTAAGAGTCAAAAAAGCACCTCAGCCACCACCAGCCCTGCATCTACTATGACCATAGTGCAGGGCTATTGGAGTCCACCAGCTCCTAGGGCAGGAACATCGGCCAGCAGCAAGGGGACAGCCAGCCCACCCCCTGGGAAGAGGACAAAAAAAACTAAGGGCCGGCGACAAGCCTGAGACGGCTGCCACCAAGGACAGTAGCCTTGCCCCGTCACCTGCCACATCATCAAAGGGAGGCAAGGGCCACAGAGCTTCAGCGAAGGAGGGCAAGGGCAGCAGGGCGAAGAAGTCAGGCAGCAGGCGAGCTGCCCAGGAGGGCCCCACCAGCCCCATTCCGGTTGTGACGGACGACACCCACGGGCCCAGGACTCCATCACAGGAGGGCCCCGCGACCGCAAGGTCGGATGGCGACTGAGCGGGAAGTCTTGGCCAGGTCTGGCTCCCTAGAAACACAGGAGAAGCACCGCTGAACAGGGCCCCGCCGTGAGAAGAACCGCTGAACAGGGCCCTGCCGTGAGAAGCACCGCTGAACAGGGGCCCGCCGTGAGAAGCACCGCTGAACAGGGCCCCGCCGTGACAAGAACCGCTGAACAGGGCCCCGCCGTAACAAGAACCGCTGAACAGGGCCCTGCCGTGACAAGAACCGCTGAACAGGGCCCGCCGTGACAAGAACCGCTGAACAGGGCCCCGCCGTGAGAAGCACCGCTGAACAGGGGCCCGCCGTGACAAGAACCGCTCCGCTGGGCCCTTCCTGTCAAGGCCCGCTCCGCTGGGCCCTTCATCTCAAGCACCGCTCCGCTGGGCCCTTCCTGTCAAGCACCGCTCCGCTGGGCCCTTCATCTCAAGCACCGCTCCGCTGGGCACCGCCGTCCCAAGCACCGCTCCGCTGGGCCCTTCATCTCAAGCACCGCTCCGCTGGGCCCTTCCTGTCAAGGCCCGCTCCGCTGGGCCCTTCCTGTCAAGCACCGCTCCGCTGGGCCCTTCATCTCAAGCACCGCTCCGCTGGGCCCTTCATCTCAAGCACCGCTCCGCTGGGCACCGCCGTCTCAAGCACCGCTCCGCTGGGCAACGCCGTCTCAAGCACCGCTCCGCTGGGCCCTTCCTGTCAAGCACCGCTCCGCTGGGCAACGCCGTCTCAAGCACCGCTGGCCCATTGACAGTGCCGGTTCTGTGTCGAGCAGGGCTTCACGAAGCACTCTGGGCACCATGCCTCCTCCATTAACAGTGGAGTCGGTAATCCATCTGATGGACTGTGGCTTGGCACTTCCCAGGATGGAACAGTGGGCAAGCCACACACTGTAGAGACTTGAGAGACTGTTGCTTTGCACTCCCCAGGATGGCACAGTGGGCAAGCCACCCACTGTAGAGACTTGTGAGACTGTGGCTTTGCACTCCCCAGGATGGCACAGTGGGCAAGCCACCCACTGTTGAGACTTGTGAGACTGTGGCTTTGCACTCCCCAGGATGGGACAGTGGGCATGGAGGCCCCTTGTGGATCTGGCGTCGTGGACTCATGTGGCTGAGGTGCCCCCCCCTTCCTTCCCCCTGAGGTGCCTGTAGTTTTATCATCTGATGCCCCAGCAGTGTTCTCTCCAATGGTATCTGGTCTCCTGTGTGGGCTTTGCCCATGTGTTTGTCCACATTGGCCCACGGACTATGGAACTTTGACAGAATGGGCAGGACTTATTGCCTATGTATATATTTTGAACTATGTTCATTCCTTATTTTGTATCTTTCATATTGCATATTTCCCATAACTTCAATGGAGCTATTTATACATATATTTGATGGATCATTTTAATTGTGTCTTTGCATTATTCTGGTGGGTTTGGGGGGTGTCACTCTGACTTGTTGCTCTGCATTGGGGTGTAGGTATTTGGGGTGGGGGGGTGGGTGTATGGCGTATGTGTGTGCCTGTGAGCTTTCCTCCTCCCCCCTCCCCTGTGTCGTAGGTGCAGTACTCACCGTTGTCGTCTGCGCCGGCGTTCGTACTCGTGGTAGATGAGCAGGTAGACAATAGCTGGTAGGATGTTTAATTCGGGTTCCATGCTGTCCTCCTTCCTTGTGGAGTGTGTAGAGGTGAGCGTTTTCCCGTTCGTAGTCTGTTTCCGCCGTGTTTTTATCGGCGGGGCTCCCGCCCCGGAAAAGGTGGCGGATTGGTGAGTTGTGATAGGGTGGGCGGTACATTGTCTGCCGCCTGCCTGTTGGCGGTGACCGCCGCGCTGTTTGTCTGTCCCGCCGTGGCGGTCGGAGTGTTAAAGTGGCGGGCTGTGTTGGCGGTTCCCGCCAGGGTCAGAATTCCATTTTTTTGACCGCCTGCCTGTTGGCGGGTTGGCCGCCGCTTTATCACCGACCGCCAGGGTTGGAATGACCCCCACAGTTGTTGTGATGCAACTAGTGATGTAAAAAACGTAGACTACTAAACATGGCATCTGAGATGCACTTACTGCCTTTACATGATCCCCTGACATGACAATGACAGCTGCTACTTAATCTGGGTTAGTGCAATGTGGGACACAGAGATTTGCAATTGCATACAGCATACTTCACGCTCTTTAAGTATGCTGGTGTTTAGATGGCTGCTAAAACCCTAATTTTTTGTCGGAGTGAAGAAATGACAAGGTGCATTCCCATACTAGTAAGGTGTATGGTAGAAGCTGAACAATGCAGAATGATGCCAGAGCTGGCACACAATATAGGTGTGACATTTTACCCGGGGCCTATGTCTGGATGTACTGCAAGGGCATCCAGTTTGCCATTTAGGTGTACCCGCCAGGTGAGTATATGACATTATTAGGGAGTTTTTCTCAGAGTGCAGTTTGGTATGGGACACAGATGTAGCTGTGATTTGCTTGTAATGGTAGTGGGCCATTGCATAGCTGTCATTGCCATGAACAGTTAAATGGTGGACTATTCAGGATGGATTACTTTGATTGTTAGTTTCACATGCACAACATTTCACATTTAGTGCACTGCTCTGGTTTTGTTCATGGTGGAACAGGGCCTCCTGGGAGTTGTAGTGCTGTCCGTTCCCAAGACTTCACATGGCCTTCCCAAACACTGTGGCCCAAGGTGAGTTTACCTGATATGTGGCATGGCAGTGAGGGTTATTAGGCGCTTTGGACAGAGTGGTGGTTTGGTCATTGGGGTGGGAAAAGGTGATGAGTGGGTAGCAAGACAAGACTGTTTGGTGACATAAGTGTTTTTATGACTTACCCGACTCCACTCCCCCAGGTATTACTGTCAGGCCCTTAGGATGCAGGATGTCCAAGACCTCCTCCCATGATGTGAATTGTGGGAGAGGAGGTGGGAGCCCACTGCCACTCTTGAGGCCCGCAGCTGATGCTTGGATGCCATGGAACGTACCTTCCTCCTGAGGTCGTTCTACCTCTTCTTGATGTCCTCCCTTGTGCAAGGGTAACTGCCTACTGCATTCATGCTGTCGTCTATTGTTTGCCACAACTCCATTGTCCTAGCTATCGATGTTTGCTGGACCTGTGCTCTGAATAGATATGCCTCTACCCTGACAATTTTGTGCACCATGACCCTCAACTCATCATCTGTGAAAATGTGGATGATTTTGTGAGGACATGGTAGTGGTGGTAAAGACAGTGAGGTAGTGAAAAATGGATGAAAAATGTTAGTGATGAGCCGTGGGTGCTGTGATGTGAGTGGGTGACGATTGTTGTGTATTGTGTGTTGCGTATGTTGTGCAACTGTGGGATGTGTGCTGACTGTAATGTGAAGGGGTGCCTATTGTTTGTCTAGCTAGACGTACATTTATTTGCTAGTGTCTGGCTGTGAGGATTGTGGGATGTGTAGGGTTGTGTTTTATAGTGCAGTATGTAGGTGTGTCAGGTGCTTGGATGTGTTTCAGGTGTGGGGTATTCAAACTACTCAATGTGGTGCAGCGTTCTGACTGATGTGAGTTCAGACCGCTGCAGTTCGCACAGCCAGTGGTTTTCCACCATGGAAGAACTGCTCTTGTGATTTGTGAATCGTAATTAGGTCACTTGATTTTTGTCGGGCTGGTGTTGCTGGTGGTTGATCTACCTTTTTTCCATCCGTCAGTGTCCTGGGAAATTGGTTGTTTTTGGGCGGTCTGAGCTGTGTGCCTCTTAATACGGCAGTTGGATGACTGACAACACGGCAGTCTTTTAACGGCCGCCACCATGGCGGTCTTACCATCAGACCACCAAACTCATAATCAGGGCCTTATTGATGCAGTTGCAGTCGAAAGCAGACCAGTTGGATAGGCTTAAAAAATTAGGACCCAATACAATTCCAAGTTTTTTTTCCTCAGAGATATGCTACTTAATCAGTTATTTGAATTAACACAATCATTGAAATAGCCAGTTGAATCCTATTTATTATACATGATTTACAACTTTTTTTTCTCCTCACTGAGTCCACCTTCAGGACTTTCAAATTAATTGCTAATGCAACTGGAAACACCTGGAAGGCACAGCCACCAGTTGCTTCAAACATGGTGACTAATTTTTAGAGAGATTTAAAGAATCATTTCAGATGGGTATGGGAAGCTATCCTTCAAACTAACCTTTTCAGACTTAAGACTCTGTGCAGTGAAGTGGGATTTCTGTTTTACATGTGAACAGTTTGTCTCAAAATATTTTAGTGGTACTCGACGGAAAGAACAGAAGAAATAGAAACTTTTGTAAATGTTTTTCTAAAAAGGTGTTTAATCTTTGCACAGATATTTTTTGCATTAAGTCATGCATGCCACTGGTAACCCAATTCTAGGTAAAGGGTGAGGTTTGGGAATTTTTAAAGGTTTTTCTCTGCAAACTATGTGATGTTTTATTAAACAAATTGTAATGTGATGGAAAAGGAGAGTCTTGTGTGTTGTCAGTGTGCAATTGAAATTGCCCATCTTGCAGCAACTTCATTTGCTTGTTTTTCACGAGAATCTTAAATTTGATGCTACAGTCAGTGTCGTGATTGTGGCCTGAAGCCAGTAAATGATTTTAAGTCACAGGAGAGATCCTGCGATTTCACTCCGATAATGCTGTTTTAGGATTTTTTTGTACAAAAACCAGATGACAATATCTACCTTATTTGTTTCCTTTTTTTGTCAAATACATAAAATAAATGCACAAAATTCACATCACAATTCATCAAGTTTGCCCTAAAAAGGTCCAGAATTTTATAAGCTGATTCATCATCTTTTAATTCCTTCATCGCTTAAATTATATCAGTTTCTTTGTTACAATAAAAGATATTTCCCTAAATTAGTCAATGCCTGAAATATCATAGGAGCTTATACACAAATATGATAATACGCGTTTAAATTTGCTACAAGTAAGTTTACTCTTAAGCTTTTAAGTAACTTTGCTACTTTTATCTATTCACCGTTGACGAGTGTAAAGTTACCCAAATGTATAAACATACATGTCCTCATCCTTAAAATAGCGAGTGAGTCACATAAAACATCAAATTCAACCTTAAAGTTACAGCTAGCAGTGACATTACAACAACTGTATTTAATGTTCCCCATGCTTGACAGAGACCCCCACAACTGGGACAGAGATTTACGTATGGTAAATTGTAGGGAAAAGTTTAAAAAATGTATTAAGCTTGAAAAATATTTTTCTGTCAAATATTAATGTTAATTAATTATATATATTTATTTTGAATGTAGAATAATATAATAAAATGTTACAGTAGTATGAACTTAATTTTAAATGAAAAATACTAATTACTTTAAACAAATTAAAAGCATTTTTTCTGAAATGTAATTTAAGAAAAAGCTTCTACCTATAGTAAATAAAATCTATTTTTAAGTATTTATAATTATTAAAAGTGATGTACAGAATTAATTAAAATTAATTGAATTATATGTTAATGTTACATTCATTTTATTGTTTAAAAAATGAATACTTTTTAAAGAACAAATTAATAATTATATTTTAACTATAGACTTTTTAAACATTACACACAATTTATGTATATTTTCAAATAGTTTAAGTAATGTAATTTATTTTAATATTAGTTCCTACAGGGTTTTCTTTTATGCCCCGTCTCCATTATTTTCTATGGGGGGAGGGTGTCGATATGTGTGGCATTAGGCCTTCTTCAGCTAAGAGATTTTGGGGGTCATTCTGACCCTGGAGGTCCAAGACCGCCAGGGCAAAAATGACGGAAGCACCGCCAACAGGCTGGCGGTGCTTCCCTGCCCATTCTGACCGCGGCGGTAAAGCTGCAGTCAGAAAACCCGGTCCGGCGGTTTCCCGCCGCATTTCCCCCAGCTGGGCGAATCCGCCAGGGCAGCGCTGCTTGACCCCCTTCCCGCCAGCCTGTTTCTGGCGGTTTTCACCGCCAGGAAGAGGCTGGCGGGAACGGGTGTCCTGGGGCCCCTGGGGGCCCCTGCACTGCCTATGCCACTGACACGGGCAGTGCAGGGGCCCCCTAACAGGGCCCCAGCCTGCTTTTCACTGTCTGCCTAGCAGACAGTGAAAAGCGTGACGGGTGCAACTGCACCCGTCGCACACCTGCAACACCGCCGGCTCCATTCGGAGCCAGCTTCAGTGTTGCAGGCCCCTTTCCCGCTGGGCCGGCGGGCGCTGCCTTGGCTAGCGCCCGCCGGCCCTGCAGGAAAGTTGGAATGGCCCCAGCGGTCTTTTGACCGCAGAGCGGCCAAATGGCGGTTCCCGCCTGGCGGGCGGCGACCGCCGCCCGCCAGTGTTGGAATGAGGGCCTTTATGTTTTGAGTCCTGACTGGCTGTAGTAACTATAGAAGGGCAGCTTGCGAATACCAATAGGCTTACTGTTTTTGGGTGGATGCATGTCCCTCCCGAAAATCCTCCCTGACAAACCCTAAACCCTTCCTTACTCCTGCCTTAACCGCTCCCCTTTAGTAGTAAATATTCCCCATTTTCAAGTCACTCCCTTCTGCCCCTCTGACATTTACTACTAAAATGTATACTTAGCTGTGCAGGGATCTCTGCACAGAAAAGATAAGAGAGGCAAAGGCGTAGACCTCCGCATGCAGGTATGTGAATAGCATTTTGTAGTATGTTAGTAGTTCCATTTTTAGTACCTCTAAAAATACTATAAAGTGCAGTTTTTGAATAGGCCCCAGAATGTCCTTAGATGTTAGCACAAGGCCATAAACCCGGTTTAGCCGCATGGCATTACTAGACAATAAGGTTTTTTAGAAATGTTATTTTGTATCTGTTACATTAATGGCTGACGCAAAAGCAATGCAGTAAATGATCATTTAGCTCAATTCACAATTGTAAAACAGTGGTTTGCCCACTGGCTTGTTCTATTAGATTTCAGGTCTCACCTATATGGAGCTTTACTGTCTTTTGTGAAAAGACGCACTGTAAACGTTATGAATAGTTATATTGGGATTTGGGTTAGCCCATTGCTTGTTATTGGTTGGCTTTCTTGTCAGTCTCATAGACTTGTTTCTTATTTGATTGCTTTCACTCCTTTCCTTGTGTTTTTCCCTTGCCTGGAAAATAGCTTCTTCATTATTCTTTTGATTTGATAATGTGTTTCTTTCCAATGCTTACATTCAGGAATCTACCTTTTTTAGGTTGAACTTGGCAGCTCTATCTGGAAGACATGTTGTATTCCACATGGGCTTTTTACCACACCAACTCTGGCCTTTTGTTCTTTGTTGTGCTTGTCTTAAGTACTTCACTTTTATTGGTGCATTGTGCTAAATTTCCCTCCTTTGCGTGATAAGTCCCTGCCCAGGGAGCTTTCTCTAAGAGAACATTTTTATTGGGCATCGCACTACGTCACACTTCCTCCTGTTACAGTGTGTGATGGCCCCTCCTCCCTCCTCCCGTCTGGTTTTGTTTTTGCTTGTTTGAGAGATGGGTGTCTACCCTGTTGTGCTGCAGATCAATTAAACACATCCACGAGGACTACCAACCTGGCAGGCCTCTCTTCACCTCTCAGTTTATACAGATCAGGATCATTTACATAAAGTCCTCAAGGCAAATAAAGGTTTGGGCCGCTAATTTATATCTGATCGAAAATTAGCCATCATTATGCACTTCATTAGCATGGTCTTTAATGTGCTTCTAAGCACTGTTTGTCAAGCGGCTTGTTTTAATAGTGGCAACCACTTTTCGCCCTTGCAAGTCAAACGCTACTGATGGGACTGCACTTCCGTGGGAGTCGCCATCTGTGTCAGAACATGTGCTAATATATTTTACACTGTGTTTCTTATCTCACATGAAGAGTCCAGTGACTCTTCTGCCCAGTACCTAAAAGCTGACAATAACTTTATTGCTAGCGATTTCTGGCTGTCCTTTGGCTTTCCTAGCCAGTGGCTTCTCTTGATTCAAGGGATCTGCTTTCCCACTGAGCCTGTGGCACCTTTAGTACAACAGCTACTCTGAGCGTGGGGGCCACATGAAACTTGTGTGTTTAACCAAGCATAACACATTTATATCATTAGTGTGTGTCAACATTGCAAGTTTTCACCCAGGGCAGCAGTCATCAGGTTCAGGAATAGGTTCTTTGGAAAATTCCACACCTCGTTTGTCTGGCTATCTCAGCCTACTCTATTCTGAGCCGGTGACCATGCTGCCACCCCTTTCCCACTGGGCTTCCGCCGGTCAGCGCAGTGGGAAAGTCGTAATGGGGCCGGTGGGGATGTCGACAGATGGCGTGCTGCTCCCGCCGTTGAGGGAGGTTAGGATGGTTTCTGCTGAATCAGCACCTAGATAAATATTGCTTTTCACACAGTTCATAGCAGAAACAGCATCAGCAAAGGCCTGTGAATGCATGACAAATGGCAAAATATCTCACCAGTGCACCAAAGTTGTTTTTACTCAGATACCTCAGTAAGGCCATAAGGGTAGAGGACTTCTATACAATGAGGTATTGACGACACACAGGTTGTTTTGGCATGCCTTAAACCACCTATGTAGTGTAAACTTGGTTAAATGACCAATTGATAGACCAGAACTCCAAAAAAGCACTGGCATAGTAAATAGGTCTGATATTTGCGGGCAGCATTTTTGCTTTGCCGATGCTTGTTTTGTATGAAACTGGGAGCGATTTAGTAGTAACCATGTTTCCTACAAATTATATTTTTGTTATGGTGTTCTTTCGGGCTGTTTTGAGCATTATAGTTTAATGCCAAAAGTTTGTTTTTGATAAAGGTTTATATGATAATTGTATATGTTTAATAATCTCACCTTATTGCAGTTATGACCATGATTAAGGCCAACTTAACATCCTTTTTTCACTGTGACTGTTTGAACACTCTTGATATGTTTGGGTGACTCTTCTAGTTTATTTCTCCTCCTGGCTATCTTGTGTCTTTTTTGGGGAGGAATTGTGTTAGTCCGCCAGCAACTCTAATGGTAGGGTGGTGAAAGTGGTATTCTATTGGAATTAACATGGCAGATTTAAATTAGGATGCTAAATGGAAACGTTTTTATCTTTTGTTGCACGTAGAGGAAGAAGGTAAATGAAAGTGCTTTAGTTATATGCAGTATTTGATGAGAGGAGCAGCGGTCGCTCAAGTGAAACTATAAGAATCAAATATCACATAGAAACCCTATGGAGTCTATGCTCAATTTACAAGGGTAAAAACTAAACTCATTTATTTAAATTTGAGCCTGTCTTCCTTAGTGGTCTAAATGTTTCGGAGTTTACCCCTAAACTCCTCTTTAGGACCAAAGTGATCACCCTAGTATCAATCCTCGTGTGCCTTACACTAGTAGAAATACTTTTACTATTTACTGTGGTAAGGTGATATATACCAATTAAATTAAATTAAATAAATACTTCCCATAATTTTCAATGCTCTGCTAGGCAAATCTATGGAAGAAAAGAGAAAATAGTAGACGTAAATTCATCTTTCATGGGTGTGGTGGAGTTGTCACCATCACCCAGCCAAACTGCATCAGTAGTTCATACATAAAAACAAATACAAGATGTACTACATATAGGAAACACTACAAAACACTTAAAACACGTGAGGCACCTCTAGGAAAACACACGTGGTGCAGGCATGACCTACTTACATTGTTTATGCTAATTGCATCATAGGCCCTCCGGGATGGGGGTGTGCTTATAGTCACACGCTGTAAATATGCAGAAATAAAAATGCAGTGAATGTCAAGCTCAATGAGCGCATTCTAATCACTGCCGGTGGTCTAGGGCATACAGAGTACTTACTTCCTCAATGCGACACTCCTGCCTTAAAACCTAAGGGTAAAAAATGGGGAGAAAAAAAGGGGGGAAGGGTATACGGAAAAAGAAAAAGACAAGAAAAAAAATAATATAGTAACTAAAAGGAAATAAAAGAAATAAAAGAAGTTGAAAATATATACTAAATATAGAAAAAATATAATAAAAATAATAAAAAAATAAAGAGGGGTTAAAAAAGGAACAAAGAAAAGAAGAAAAGGAGGAAAAAGGAGGGGGAAGGGAGGGAGGAGGTCTAATGGAAAAGAAGAAGGAGATTGAAGAGAGAAAATAAAAAGTATATTAAAAAATTTCTTTAAAAAAAATGTATAAAAATAAATAAATAATCCAACTAAAAAGAGAGAAAGAGGGACAGGAGTAAATAAAGGAAAAAGGAGGAAAAAAGGGAGGGGAAAAGGGGGAAAAAAAGGAGAAGGAGAGCGACGGAGGTTGACGCAAGTGACAGAAAAAATTGTAATTCGTTAGGGCTGGAAAAAAAGAGGCTTGATGGTAATCAAGGAATCCACAAAAGTTCCACATATGGTGTTGGACCTCTAGGTGTCTTGCTCAAGATGGGTGAACAGTAATTGATGTTGCGTAAGATGTCCCCATGGGTTGTTTCCGTTGAGACCTAGTTGATGAGTGCGTAATTTAAAGACCCAGTGTTGTTCCCTTTCAAGAAGGAAGGTCTCGGACTTAACCTCCTTGTAATGTTCAAGGATGACCCACTGGTGGTCATCTACTGTGTGGGTGTTATCGATGAAATGGGAGGACATTTTGGTCATAGCGCGGCCACACCTTAAGTTGCTGCGATGTTCCCCATTGCGGATCTTTGCTTTGTGGGTAGTCATTCCAATGTAGTGTAGGTTGCATGGGCATGTAATAATATAAACTACTCCAAATAGGGCCAGACCAGGGGGGGTTTGTAGAGCACTGGGACACACACACACAAGCCCACAAAACACAACCTCAGCGGCACAGGGGTGGCCGGGTGCAGTAGGCAAAGTAGGTGTTGGGTTTGCTATAGAAAGCAATGGAGGGGCCCGGGGGTCACTTAGGTGATGCAGGCAGGGCACGGGGCTTCTCGTGCCAGCCACGACTGGGCTAGGATGAGGGCCGCCTGCTGGTCACTCCTGCACTGAAGGTGGTTCCTCTCTGTCCTGGGGGCTGCAGGTGCAGTGCTTGGTCCAGGCATCGGGCTCCTTTGTTACCAGGCAGTTGCGGTGAGGGGGAGCCTCTGGATCCTCTCTGGAGGCGTCGCTGTGGGGGTGCAGGGAGGTCAACTCACGGTGTCCACGTCGTTGGAGCCGCCTGGGAGTCCTCTCTGCGATGTTGGTTTCTCCAAACTCGAGCCGGGGGCGTCGGGTGCAGAGTGTGAAGACTCACACTTCTGGCGGGAAGTGGAGTCTCTTTAAAAGTTGCAAAGTTGTTGCAGTTTCTGAACAGCGCTGCTGTTCTCAGGAGGTTCTTGGTCCTTTGGGGACAGGGCAGTCCTCTGAGTCCTCAGAGGTTGCTGGTCCTGTTGGATGCGTTGCTGTGCAGGTTCTTTAAGTCTGGAGACAGGCCGGTAGGGCTGGAGCCAAGTCAAGTGGTCTCTCCTTCATCTCTGTGGGGCTTTCAGGTCAGCAGTCCTTCTTCTTTCTTCAGGTTGCAGGAATCTGATTTCCTGGGTTCAGGATCACCTCTAAATACTAAATTTAGGGGTGTGTGTTAAGGTCTGGGGGGCAATGGCCAATGGCTACTGTCCTTGAGGGTGGCTATACCCTCTTTGTGCCTCCTCTCTGAGGGGAGGGGGGCACATCCCTATTCCTATTAGGGGAATCCTCCAAACTCAAGATGGAGGATTTCTAAAGGCAGGGGTCACCTCAGCTCAGGGCACCTTAGGGGCTGTCCTGACTGGTAGGTGACTCTTCCTTGTTTTTCTCATAATCTCCTCCGGACTTGCCGCTAAAAGTGGGGGCTGTGTCCAAGGGGCAGGCATCTCCACTAGCTGGGATGTCCTGGGGAGTTGTAACAACAGACAGGAGCCTTTGAGACTCACCGCCAGGTGTTACAGTTCCTGGATGGGGAGGTGAGAAGCACCTCCATCCAGTGTAGGCTTTGTTCCGGGCCACAGAGTGACAAAGTCACTGACCTCATGTGGCCAGAAGCTCGTCTGGTTGTGGCAGGCTGGCAGAAACTGCGAGTCTGACTGGTATTCAGGGGGCATCTCTAAGAGGCCCTCTGGGTGTATTTTCCAATAGATTCCACACTGGCATCAGTGTGCATTTATTGTGCTGAGAAGTTTGATACCAAACGTCCCAGATTTCAGTGTAGCCATTATGGAACTGTTGAGTTCGTAATTGATAGACTACCAGACCATATACTCTTTATGGCTACCCTGCACTTACAATGTCTAAGGTTTGGCTTAGACACTGTAGGCGCATAGTGTTCATGCAACTATGCCCTCACCTGTGGCATAGTGCACCCTGTCTTAGGGCCGTAAGGCCTGCTAGAGGGGTGACTTACCTATGCCACAGGCAGCGGGTTAAGGGCATGGCTCTCTGAGGGGAGTGCCATGTCGACTTACTCATTTTCTCCCCACCAGCACACACAAGCTGTGAGGCAGTGTGCATGTGCCTAGTGAGGGGTCCCCAGGGTGGCATAATACATGCTGCAGCCCTTAGAGACCTTCCCTGGCCACAGGGCCCTTGGTACCCCGGGTATCATTTACAAGAGATTTATCTATGTGCCAGGGCTGTGCCAATTGTGGGAGGAAAGATACAGTTTAGGGAAAGAACACTGGTGCTGGGGCCTGGTTATTAGGGTTCCAGCACACTTTCAAACATAACTGGCATCAACAAAAGGCAAAAGGTTAGGAAGTAACCATGCCAAGGAGGGCATTTCCTTACACGCACCCATTCACAAAATCTCGGGCCCGGACCATAACGAGGGAGAACCGAAAATAAAAAAAATAAATGAACCCAGTCAAAGGCCTTCCATGCATTGATAGAAATCAATATCGATGGGATACGGGCCTGTTGTACCTCATCCAGAAGGTGACAAAGCCTCTTAGTATTATCCGAACAGGCTCTCTCTGGAATAAACCCGGTCTGATCTGAGTCTATGAGGCCCTGCATATAGGGGCGCAGCCTGTGGGCTAAGATGCCAGAAAAAAGTTTCGCATCTATGTTCAATAATGTGATCGGTCGATATGACGCACACAGAGTTAGGTCTTTGCCAGGCTTCTGGACAACAGCAGTAGTGCCTGTGCGCATTGACTGGGGCATCAATCCGGCAGAAGCAAAACCATTGAACAGTCACACCAGCACCGGAGCCAGGAGCTCACGAAAATTTTTATAAAATTCCACCCCAAACCCGTCCTGCCCAGGTGCCTTACCCACGCGAAGCCGCCTGATAGCCTCCAGGACCTCCGCGGGAGTAATATCCTTATCTAACTCATTGGCTAGCATGTTAGGTATTTGGGACAAGGGTGTCTCATCTAAGTATCTCGCTATTGCCCAATCATCGAGGTAAATAATGAGGCATAGAAATTCTCAAATTCTTTCAGGATCAGCTCTTCATCTGTAGTGGTCGCTCCCCCTCTTGTCTGTATTGAGATTATCGCTGGGTCCTGCAGAGTACCGCCCTTTCTTCACCTGCCGGTCCATCCGCACTCCACTTGCACCTCCCTCTGTGTCACGCTCTCCGTAGGATCCCCACCTCCAGATGCCTGCTCTCGTTATGGGCCAACTCTCCTGCAGGCCTGTCTATCCCAATCTCCAGGGCCACACCGTCTCCCAGGGGAACCCTGCAGGCCCCCAGGCTCTTAATCCGCCTCCTCTCTTCAGGGTGTGGACCGCCGCACCGGCTCCATGCCCAACTGCTTGTGCCGCTCGTTTGGTTCCAATCAGGGGTTGGGGGGGCACACCCACCACCTCTTCTCAGCCCACTAGGCCCAATCTCAATTCTCCTCTCCTCTTGTCCGGGGGTTGCAGGACCCCTCCCCCCCACCACCTCACCTGGTCAAAGTGCGGCTCCTCGCAGCACAAGCCCATCCGTGGCCCGTCTCGCTCGGGCTATCTGCGCATCAGAGCCATGGCTGCCATCTTGTTCACAGCGCCGCAGCTCTGTCACGGTCCACCTGGCCTTCCATCTTTCTCCTGAGGTGCCACAAAGTACCTCACCAGCTTCTCGGGAGTCTCCCGCGGCCCCCACTGGAACCGCAAGATCCGTCTGTCTCTGTGGCTTCTTTTGGCCTGCAGCTGATGACGGAGCTCCGCAGAGACGCTCATACACTGCCGCCATCTTGGCCCCGCCCCTAGCCTAATGTCTTAGACATTAATACAGCAAAGTTCAGACATCGATAAAGAAGTTCAAATCACACGGTTGTTCCTAATATTATATTCAGAAACGTGATGAAGATTTGCACCACTGAAGGATTTCTGCTGGTAAGGTGTGTTTTGATGTTGTGGCCTGTAATATTACAATGATCTGAATCTTATAAAGAAGATTAAGCAGATGAAACCTCTGGTAGGATTTCTAGATCACAGAGAACCCTTGAGATGTGATCCGCGAAGAAGGATGTGATTGAGTCTGAGCCTGAACCTCGAGTTGTGCATCGTCACTGAAAGAGTGTGCTGTTTCAAATTAAAGACGCACAGCATATGGTCTAAGTCCTGCCTGGCTTAGGTCTATAATAAGCGACTGCCATAGGCTACCTCACCTGGCATTGAGGCAAATTCTGGACAGGACTGTAAAAAATTCAGGACAAAGGGTCAAAATTCAGGACAAAAATTCAAGAACAGACATCAGTTTTACAGACACACGCAAGAGAGGCCATGCCTCACTATGTTGTCAGTGCATTTATTTACTCTTTTTTAACATAGCACTATTTATTCACTGTGGTCTTTTTGTGATTGCCTCCTGGTAATCTACATTCAGGTGTCACATTACGTCCTTGTTCAGTAGTAAATTAATGCCCTTCAGTACTGCGGCAAGGTCATCACCCCTACCCAAATCTACGCTGATCTTTCCTGAAGAGAAAGTAACAGAAACATGTTGATTATGTTTCTAAACATTTTAAAACCCCTGGCAAACAGTTTGGGAAACATTAAGGTAATTAACTTTATGCTAGTTTAAACAAATTGAACAAAAACATCTGGCTTACCCCAACCGCCAATGGACTTTCAACCTTTTTTTTTTTTTAAAGAGGCAGGGCAGATGGTGTGGGAGACAGTCTCACACCTAATGTCAGTATGTGATGTACCCATAACTTGTCTGTAGTCTCACTGCACTAAAGTGTATGTCTGGGGCTCTACATTTATCTCAGAAATGGGAGCCCGGACTACCAATCAAAGATAATAAAAGAGGAGGATGAAATCAAGAGCAAATGGGAGATCCACAGCAAGTAATTCGAAGGGTTGTTGCTAAAAACTGGATAAATAAAGAAGAGAAGAACAAGGTGGGACAATTCCTAAAATCAGACAAGATGGGTCCACCAAGACTATTCAAAGGTATTGAGTACCTGGGGAGTTGTCTCTACACACAGGAGCGAAACAGAAGGGGCACTGTCAAGTGGTTGAACAAGCAACACCCATCCACAATGGCAAACTCTTCTCGTGCAATGGTCTGCTGTTAGTGCTTTTGAAGGGTGAGCAGGGGCCAGACCCCTTGCAAGGTTGTGCAAGGCAAATGCCCGCTTTGTCCATGTCTTTATATGGTTTTGAAATTGAGCAAAAGCCAAACTAGAGATCTGGGTTATCCCTAAGTGTCAAGTACACATAGAATCTTCAAAATATTTGGGATGTAAATTGCTCAAACAAAATTTACAAATTTTAACATTTAATTAGTGATTCTTTAACATATGGCACTGTTTTTTGCCTTTATATACAATTAAATCTCAGATTGAACTGGGAATCAGTTACCTTTTGATACCTAATGATTAATATCTACCATTCTTACACTGATTTCCAGGATGAAAATCTCGGCAGAGCGAACGGTCCCTCCAAGCCCAGTTTGCTTTTTGGTCTTCTCTTCTGCTTTCTGTAGAGGCCATGTGGCACTAGTGAAGATGGTGTGCTACCCTAATGATAGTATTATTTTGCAAACCATCCCCTGCTCGTCCTTCATTCCTTCTTCAGACAGGCCACACATCTGATTTGGTCACTGCGGCACCATCGGGAGCTCTTTCCACTCTTAAGTTAACTGTGACTGCAGGTGGATTAGGTCTTCTGGACTTAGAATGCTATTATTCAGCTGCACAGATCCAATGGGTGGCTCGCTGGCTTTCTGCCCTCCTCCCTGCATGAGATGGGGTTTACCAGTAAAGACTTTTAAGAAAGGCTTAGTGCACTGCTCATTGTTTCCTACTGACCATTCTACGGATCACCATCCGGGGTTATCATGCATGGCTTTCTCTTGCCTTGCCAGAACCTGTAAACTCACTGACGCGAAGAAACCCTATGCTCCTGCACTACCTTTTCTAAGCCTTCCCACTCGCACAGGATGGTTGTGCTCAGAGCATCTCCATCAGTGGCATGTTGCAGGTGTCTTAAAATTGGGGACTTTGTTTCTGAACAGTGAGCTACTAAATTTCCAAACCCTTGTGGCAGACTATCTTCACCCTGGTCAACTCCTTACCTACAACCACCTTAAATAATCATTAAATGCCCTATTTCATGTCTGCCACCTAGCACTAACCCTACAAGAGATGTGCCAGAAGCTCTGTACCATAGGAAATGGTGGCAAACTGATAGAATGGGTGTACAGACCTATCCTGCAAAATGGAAACCACTCCAGGTCTCCTCGTCATACTACCTGGGTGATTGATGTGGCCAAACCTCTGTAAGATATGGACTAAAATACTGGACTTTCCCCACAAAGTATCCCACAGCTGTCACTTTAAGTAAATTCATAGTGCTTCCTTGTGAATGTATTCTGCCCATTGCTTGCCATTGGCCTTGTGGTTTGTAACTCACAATTTGTTGCTTTCAATTTGCTGGCTTTATTTGTTTTAGGCTATACAGCTTGAATCCGTCCATTCCCTTGCAAAAATCTTATTTACAGTATCCTGCAGAGTGCTCCCTTTCTATAAACAGGCCTGTAAATCTTGTTCTAATCTTATCATATTTGCTGTGCATTCAAAGAACAAAGTCAAATGTCAGGCTCTGTCTTCAGTGGGAACTTAGTGTTTCCTTTCCTTTCTCTGACTTCAAAGTGAGAGGATTTATGAGACAATCTTGCTGGATACTGGGGTTAGGAAAGAGTTTTTTCTATCACATGACAACATTTAAATAAAGTTCAGAATATATCAGAATTAGAAGTACAAATCAAGCACATTTTTGTTAATTCTGAACTGTGCTGGAAAGAAATACCTTTACATGATTAAAACAAATCATTGCATTAGGTGATGCAATTTCCACACATCTTCGTCTGTGCACAGTATAGTTTGATTTGAAAAACTGTATATCTGTGCAAAGGTAATGGTCATTTCAATCAAAAATGTGTTGTCTGTAATGGCAGTGTGTTGGCATACCATCCATACTCCACTCCACTCTGCTCTGCACCACTACATGCCACTGCACCCTACTCTGTATCACTCTACTTTACTCCACTCCATGCCACTGCACTCTTCTCCATTCGGAACCACTCCACATTATGCCACTGAACTCTATGCTACTTCACACTATGCCTCTCTACTCTACTTTGTACCACTCTACTCTATGCCACTGCACTTTACGCCTCTCTACACCACTGCGCTCT
This sequence comes from Pleurodeles waltl, assembly GCF_031143425.1. NCBI lineage: Eukaryota > Metazoa > Chordata > Amphibia > Caudata > Salamandridae > Pleurodeles > Pleurodeles waltl. The sequence goes on from NC_090451.1 coordinate 228,090,720, forward strand.
GCTCGTCTGCATGCCATACCACTCCAGTCTAGGCAACACCAATCTAATCCGCACAACTCCACTCTCTGCCACTCTGCAACACTGCACTGTACGCCACTGCACTCTAAGCTAATACACTCTATGCTAATGCACTTTACTCTGTAACACTCAACTCTATGCCCCTGCACTATACATCAATACACTGTATATCACTATAATCTACTCTGCACCTCTGCACTCTATGCCACGGACCTCTACAGTACTTTATTCTATGCCATCACACTCTATGCCACTTTATGCAACTCCACTCTACCCTGTACCTCTCCACTCTAGGCCAACTCACTCTACTGTGAAATAATCTACTTTATGCCACTGCACTCTGTGCCACTGCATTCTATGCCACTGCACTCAACCCTGCACCTCTCTACTCTATGCCACTGCACTCTACTGTGAAACAATCTATTCTACGCCACTGTACTCTATACCACTCTGACCACTGCACTCTAGTTCAATGCACTCTACACCACTGCAAGCTGACACTCTGCAACACTGCACTGGCCGCCACTATGCTCTACACCACTCTGCTCTGTACTACTGCACTCTGCCTCATTACACTCTATTCAACTGCATTATATGCCACTCTACTCTGCCCAATGCCACTCTATGCAACTGCACTGTACACCACTGCACTCTAAGCAACTGTACTGTATGCCACTGCCCTTTACTCTGCACCACTGTACTCTATGCCACTGTTCTCTGTACCACTCTACACCACTGCACTGACACTCTACTCTGCAACTCTGCACTCTACACCACTCTACTCTATGCCACTGCACTCTAGGCACTATACTCTACACCGCTCTACAATACTCCACTCTGCACCACTACACCACTGCACTCTATGCCACATGAGTCTACTCTGCACTCTATGACACTGCACCACTCTGCATTACTGCACTATCTGCTACTCTATTGTATGCCACACTACTCCACTGCACTCACTCTATGTAACTCTACCCCATGCCACTCTATGCCACTGCACTCTGCGCCAATGCACTCTAAACAACTGCACTGTACGCCACTTCCCTCTACTCTGTACCACTGTACTCTACGCCACTGCTCTCTGTGACACTCTACTCCACTCTACATCACTGTACTGACACTCTACTCTGCAGCGTTGCACTCTCCACCACTGTACTATACACCAATGTACTATGTACTACTGCATTCTATGCCACTCTACTCTGCATCACTCCACTGTACAGCACTTTGCTCTACTATGCACCACTCTACACTACGCCACTGCACTCCCTGCATCGTGAGTCTACTCTGCAATCTATGCCACTGCACCACTCTACACTACTGCTCTCCCTGCTTCTCCATTGTATGCCACTCTACTCCACTGCACTCTATGCCACTCTACTCTGTCCCACGCCACTCCATGCCACTACACTCTAAACCACTGCACTCTACGCTAACACACTCTAAACAACTACACTGTACCCCACTGCACTGTACTTTGCACCACTGGGCTCTACGCCACTGCTTCTATGCTACTCTACTCCACTCCACACAATTATGCCACTAACTTTAAGCCATGCTGAACAGCAGCTACTCTGGTTTATAACATGGCTAATGGCTAAAACACATTAGCAAAGCCAATAACTCTTTCGTAGATGAGACCTATTGGCTTTGCCAATGTTTGTTAGTACTATAAGGTACCGAGGTACCTGAAAGAACTGAGAATAATACAATTACATCATAATAAAGGCTGCTACAAAATGCGCAAATACATTTCGGTTAAATAAATAAAAAAATGCTTCTCAAATACAGATTTGAATAATATACAGTTTATACCTAGTACTAAAAAATTTTATAACACTCCATTAAAAACACACACTCCACAGCTCACCTTGGAACACCATTACGATACCTCTCTAAAAGAAATATCTTTGCTGCCAGAAAACTTCAAGCGACTCCTTTTAGTAAAGTCAATGCAGGTTTTCAAGCCCCTTTGTATTTGCAGATTTACCAGTTGGGCACATTTGCATGTCTTTACGGAAGGAGACCCCTTGCCAAGAAGGTCTGATTCTTATCTGTCTGCCCCTACCTCAGAGCACAGGTGACTCCCTACCTTCCAGCCCAGCTGGGGAAACTGATCTGCCCGTAATTTCACCCTGCCTCCATTGCCCTTTAGGTGAAAGGCTAAAATTACAGACAAATGCCGTCCGTTAAGGCTTTCATCACGGACAACGGACGGCAGGGCGAAATTACGGACAGTCTGTGAAATTTACGGACGAGTGGTCACCCCAGTGAGTTACAAAATGGTGAAGAATTTAAGGCCACTGTGGATAAGCATTAATTGAGTTAAGGCATAGTGCACAAAAAAGACTCTGCAGTGCATGTGAGAATTAAGGCTGGTTTAGAGTGATGCAGGTATCCCGCATCAGTGTCCTCTCACTGTGTAATTTGGTACCTCTTAGATGAGGTAATACTGGCCCATTCCAAGAATACATTTAAGAAATGGGAAATAGCAGTATAATTGGTGTTCGCAATGCTCCTTTCACACCTACACAATTCTCACATTGGGTGTCCTGGTTTTCCAGTTTTACTTTATTTGGCCTGTGACCTCTTTTTCCAGTCAGATCAGGAATTAGTTTATGGATCATTTCCACTGATGGCAGGCCCAGACTGCCGCTTTATTACATCGTTAATTTCCCTTTTGGGCTGGAGCCATTGGAGATCGGTTTTTGAAGGCAGAGTCCACTGCTGCTGCCTCTACCCATTCTCTCAGCTCCTCTATTTAATTACAGCAGGTACAGCGGGTGCTTTAGATGAGGGAGACAGCGAGAAAAAAGAGAGATGAGAGAGAAAAGGAGGGAGAGGACAGAGAGCAGAAAGGGGGCTGAGCTGGTTTGCACATTTTTGTCAGGGCTGCTATTGGTTCTACATCTGAGGGCTTTAGGGTACTATGTTTATTGCATCAGGACAACAGAGAGTAAAAATTAAGTCATGGCAGCTTATGAGGGGAGAAAACTTTTCACCAGTTCTCCTTCTAGGTGTCCCCAGACTTAGGACCGTAAAGGCTACATATCTTCTTAGCCTATAAGTACGAATGAGATTCTTTGAGACAGACTTTTTTAGTATAGTAAACTCCCAAACAATGCGAACAAAAAAATAACCTAACAAACCTTTTGTCGCCATCCTTTCTTCTACTCTTACGACCTCTAGTTTATCTCTTGTGTATTTATCATATCTTCGGCAACCCAGAAGTACTACTGACAGCCTTTGAGGCAGACAATTTAGTATAGCAAACTCATAAATAACGTGACAGTACTGCAAGCCCTTTGTCACTCTCCTTTCTCCCAACCTTAGGGCCACTAGTTATCTCTAAAATCTGTGACTCTGGACCAGTAAATCAAGATGTGTCAAGAAATATTACATATGCTATCTTAATGAGTGGTTTATTTCAGTGCTTTGTGTCAAACATATTCACACCACCCCAGCCTCTAATAAAACCGTGATGGTTCCACATAGATAACTTTTTATACAGTATAGCACCTGCATAATGGAACAAAATACTGACTTCATAAGGCAAATTTATTATGTTGGTTCTGGAAATCATCCCCCTCCCCAACTGTGGGCCCCTATTACCAGCACTCAAATACATGATAGCAGTTTCAACCTGCCATTGCGGCATGGTAGACCTGCCTCCACAGCTTTGTTTTCACCCAGAACAGCTCCTGCTGTGTAGTTGTCAGACATTTTGGGGGAACAATCTCACCTTAATGGTAGGAAGTTGTGGTCAACTTTAAATTTTGGGAACCATCTGGTGGCAGTTAGGTAGAAACAGCTAACTACCACCCACCCCTAATCCTCAAGGCAACCGCGTTTCAGCAGTCTGAGTGAAAAGGCACAAATTAGCTACTTAGTGACTTTTCACAGATATCCTCTGTTGGAAATTCCACTAGTTTTGAGTTTCCCACATCGCACTCTCTATGCCTTGCTAAGGCATAGTTATCTCAGTAAATCTTCTAGTTTTCTGGTATCCCAGCTCATCTTTGCAAATGGATGCATGCAAAGGTTATTTAATAGTCTTCAGCCTGCTATTACAGTGATTGTCCAGTGTAAAATTAAATTTGCACAGGCTAATCAGGGAAAGAACAACACTTTCAACTTCTGAAAGGGACTTTTTACATAGTTCAGTAATTGCAAACGCAAGTACAGAAGGTTGGGGGTACCCAGTGCAAAATTGATTGGTCAGTAATGCAATGTATGTAATCTGTCCTCGTCTTGAACAACGGCAACCTCTTCTGCATAATATTAGAACATTGGTATGTTGGGAGCTCCATTGAAGACCATGGGGTGCTCCAGGCTTCTAATGGCTGGTAGAAGCCCGGAACACCAACATTCCAATGTTTTTCACATAGCAACAGCTGTGAACAAAGGCCTCAGGAGCCCGAGGGGAATTCAGTCCCCTCAGGCTCCATGAGGCCTTTGTTTTATTTATTAGAACATTCTGCCCTCTAGTGGCAGAATATTCTAATAGTCTTAAAGCCCTTCATAGCTTGGCTGTACCGGCCATTAAACTCCTGCTTTAATGCTGGAGCGGGTCATTAATGGCCGGTATAGCCCACTACGATGGGCTAGAAGGCTATGTTCTCTCCTAAAACCTTAAAGGACCTCTTCAGAAAGGTAAACTAACATGTGAATAATTCTGCACACGCAAATTTACTCTTACACTTTGCAGTAAATCTACCACTTTTGGCTATTCATCATTTATGAGTGTAAATTTCATTCATACTTAAGACTTACATTACTCCACCCCTAAATTTAGTGGATAGGGCCTTATTTACGAGTGTTAAGTTACTAGTAGTAACTTTTTACATTTAGGTCGGAGATCTCTGCTTCTAGGCGGTTATCTTCCTATGGTAAAAGTATAGGTAAAAGTGAAAAAGTTTGTTAAAACAAAATCAAATCTTTTTATGATAAATATCAATGTAAATTATTTTCTATATTTTTTGTAAATGTAGAACAAAATAAAAAATACATCAGCGCTATTAACTTGATTTTGAATAAAAAAAAATATTTAGCTGTATTAGGTTAAACTTATTTTTTAAAGATTTATTTTAAAAATTCTCACCAAAAAGAAATTGTTTCTGTTTAACTATAATGTATTAAAAATGATCATGTTATGTATTAAATTAATTCAAATGAATTTAATTACTTAAAAAAAATAAAGTTACTTTTGTTTTTAAATTAAAAGGGTATTAAAATATTTTAAGATAAAATATTTGTATTATATAACATTTAATAAAATGTATACATATTTTTAAGAGGTCAAAATAAATAATCTACCTGTGCAGGACTACATATCCCAGACTCCTCTTGGCCCCAGGAGGTGGCCATTTTCGGGACCAGTTGCTCACCCTAGAGCCCACCAACGAGCGATATATAGCGCGGCCAGATCACGGCAGCGCAGGATGCGCTAATCTACCTGTGGGGACTACATATCCCAGACTCCTCTAGGCTCCAGGAGGCAGCCATTTTGGGGACCAGCTGCTCACACTAGAGCCAACCAACAAGCGCTATAAAGCCCGGCCAGATCACCAAAGCACAGGCCACGTCCGTCAGCAGCCAGAAGAGGCTGGGCTGGGCCCACTCTCTTGGTTTTTCTTTTTTTTTTTTTTTCTCTTTCTTGTTTTTACGCATAAACATTGAATGCTGACACATATAGTATTGAAAGTGGTGAGTAAAGAAGGGTGCACAATAAGGATTGCTAAAGGGCTATAATACGCTTATGTCCATTAGTGGGGGGCTATATCAGACTAGAAAGCAGTCACGGGCAAGAAGAGAGTAACCTGTAGTAAAACGCCCATAGGGTGCAATTCTACAACCATCGATTCCTTTTTGGCTCGGGCAGTTATTGTTGTCTCTAAGGAGATTGATTTGGCAGAGAGGGGGTTGTCCTTGGGTTGTGCAAGTTCTCCCCATATTGATATTATAGGGATGCCCGATGTAGAAACGGAGATAGGAGGGCAGGCGATGAGTGCCTCAAACTGCTCTAGCCCTATCATTAGTTCAGATGCACCTATGGTCAGTAGTAGGGTACTTAAATATCATGTGGAGCACCTAAACAAATCTATAACTACAGCCTCACCTGCCACTAAGCGCAAGAGGAAAGCTAATACTAATGCCCTTTCACCTCCTTTGAGAGGACCAATTGTAGGAGAGCATGGTGAAATAGTCAGTCAGATTATGGTACAAATACCAGATTGGGATATAGTTGCCCAAAAGTTCATAATTTATTTGAACAAGTGTTCAACCCACCCCCCCCAGAGAGATAAATTGGTGAAATCAGAAGTAGCAGTAGAGAACATTTTAGGATTCTGTCAGAGTCAACAAAGCCTGTCACTGAGGGGCCCTATAGATATTACAAATGATCGTGAGAAGACCCCTTCGGGACACCCTTCTTTATTTAATGTTCTTCCCCCTGGAAATATCAGACAGGGAGAGATAGCAGGAAGCAGTTGACTGTGCCCTGGCCTAAGTTTGCATGATAAGCGACCTGAGCCCATTTTCGCTCCTAAAGGTAATCCATCTGCTCCCAATGTGTCTTCAGTTGTCCCTGATGCGGCGCTACAAGAATCTTTAGCTGTTGCATCACCCCCATACTTACCAGTGATTAATCTCCCTCCCGCTTGCTGTCCATATGTTGTTGTTCTGGCTGGTGTTCCTTCTGTGCTAAACTCACATTTAGAATCTACCTCTCAATAACAAAATAAAGTATTTCGTTGGTTAGTTAATCATTTTAAATTTGATATCCGTGATTATGGTAATATCTTGCTGATTCAACGTGTTGCTTGATCGGTCTCTCTGGTAAATGTATCCCTGGAGACTGCATTATTGTTACTTTTAGGTATCCATAATCTGGCAAAGAAAATTCTCTCCCAGCCCTCTGGGACTCCTGGCAGTTTGGATAAAATTTGAGTTTTACTCTTGGCTTTTTCTACAGACCAAATAACCCCCGAAAGTCCATGATTCCTTCCTTGACTTGCCTAGCCCAGCCCTCTTTAGGTGCTACCAGAGTTATGTGTAAAAACCATTTTGATGCATTGGCAGATCTTAACGAGATTCCTCCCTTGACTTGCGTAGCACAGCCCTCCTTATGTGTTTCTAGTGGTGTGTGTAAAAAACGTTTTGACCTATTGGTAGATCTTAGCGAGATGCACTGGCAATATAGGGGCCTTCTAAAGGTAGCTCTGTGTGTCAGAGATAGGGAATTTGACGGGATGTTCCCTTTAGACCCATTTTTTATCATAGTGTGTTTTCACATCATGGCGAGCTTGCTTTAGAACGGGTCTCTCCCATCACTCCTTTGCCTGTGTCAAATACCTTTTTGGGGGAAAGGGGACAAGGACGTGAGACGTACTGTAATAGCCAGGTTAGGGATAGTCAGTTTTCCCTGTTAAGTTGGAATGTGGCAGGCTTAAGAAGCAAAATTCTCAAACTAGAGTAGATTTCCTTTATTGAAGGTAATGATTTTATTGCATTCCAAGAAACTTAGGATACCACTTCTTTAGTTCTAAATGTTTTTTCTTGTTATTCTTGCCATGCTGTTGCTGCTCAGTTTGGAAGAGCTAGTGGCGGTCTTGCTATCTGGGTAAAGATTAGCATCAGAATTACTGTTACAGTTATAGATAAAGGCAGTTCTGCCTATCAGGCCTTATTTATCAGAAACAATAAGCAAGTGTTCAGCTTCTATTTAGTACATTTTTATAACAACAACTTTTCCAACACTTATAGTGACCTGTTTGAGGAGCTATTTAGCTTCATTAGAGGCCTAAAGCTTTATGGGAAGAGTATCACTCAACAACACGCACTTTAATTTGTGGTGATTTTAATGCTAAAATGGGCATTGATAATTCAGATTTTGGGCTAAGGAGTAAGGTTTTGGAAGAAGGGCTGTGTGATGCTATTCTGCTTTCCCACTTATCTCCTATAGGAGCTTACAGAACGTCTCTGGAATGCACTTCTGGGTTCAAAGAAGACATTTATTGTTATTAATTCCCCACCCACAAGTTCCTGAGAGACGAAATTAGTAGATTGGAAGCATACGTTTAAACGTAGTTGAAGCAATGAAAGCAAAATATATCAAAGTACTTCTCAATTGCAATGTACACAGCAAATATAGTTGATTATAGTATAACATAACTGCAAAGCAAAGCATAAAAGTCCAAATTCATCACCGTATGGGCAAGGCGGTAGGGCCTAAACTCAGCTTCATCTTTCTGGGGTCTGCAAGTTGATGACTCCGGTCAACTGCGAGAAAGAGATTTTCTACCCAAACGGGAGACTGGCAACTGACGTCTAGCTCCAGCCTGAAGTCAAGCAGATTCAAATCTAACTCACTGTAGCCCAGAGTCATCCTTAAAAGCAAACTCACTGTGAGAGCCGAATAACCTTGGAGAGGGGCCAGTTCTCCTGAGCAAATTCGCTCACAGACTAGATTGCGAGGTAAACACAAAATCTACGTGCTCTTATCAGCTATGGTCTGGTGTGAAGAAAACAGCTTGGTCCATCTTGTGGAAAAACACGGCTTGGAAAAACACAGACATCTGTAATGTCTCAACTGCAATGTCTAACCCTACGTTAAAGCCAATAGGCAGCTAACCTAAATATCAAATGTAATGTCTAATGTCATGTCAAAGCCAATAGGCAGCTAAACTGAATACAGAATGTAATATCTAATGCCATGTCAAAGCCAATAGGCGGCTAAACTGAATACAGAATGTAATGTCTAATGCCATGTCAAAGCCAGTAGGCGGCTAAACTGAATACAGAATGTAATGTCTAATGCCATGTCAAAGCCAATAGGCAGCTAAACTGAATACAGAATGTAATGTGCTACTGGTGAACATTGAGCAACTAATATGCGCAGTGGTGAAAAACAAAGTCATTTGTCAAACACAATCAATAGCATCACATTCCACCCTATGACCAATGAATTTTTGTTTCACATACCTCTTATTTCAAACAAAAACAAAAACATCAACACAAAAAACATTACAAGCAAATCAGATTTGAATAATAAAAGCAATCACTGTAAAGCAATGGAAGTGGATTAACATATTGATCTCATAACCTTTCACATCAGATACATCTACACAGAAAAGTGTCTCTAAAATAGCAATTTGATGTAGCATGAGTTCTACTCATGCAAAGGTGCACGGTCCACCTGAAAGGTTTGCTGGAATGTAAGCGAAAGTCAGAGTTCCACACGAAAAAACACAGACCGTTAACTGTTAATGTTGCTTAGTTCCAGTGGAAGAATGTAATCAAACAAGTTGAACTGAAGGCGCCAGTTGCGCTAAATGGATCCATGGTGCTTGTACTTTACTCAGTCAGGTTCAGGTTGGGGGTTCGGTCCCTTCCCTGACCCCACACGCACACACCCGAAGGGAGACCACACAGCACACTCATGGTCAGTGGCGAAACGTGGTAGGATCTGCAAAAGAAAAAAGTATGACTTTTCTTGCAAATAACATTTGTCATCTGAAATGTGCCCTTCCTCTTCCTTTCCCTGTATTATAATTAGCAGGACATTTTTGGGGCCCTTTATTATGATTTCTGCAGGTTCTGGAGGGTCACTTGGGGCTTCAACCCACACGTCAGCACTGATGTTTTTACCTGCTGCACCACAGCTTCCCTTTTCTTGCACTGTCAGAAGGGCTGGGGCAGACTCCTTCTTTACCAAACCTCAATTCACTGCACATTTGACAAGTTGGGCCATTCTGTCTCCAATTTGTATGAATGAATCAGATTATTTTCTAGTTATCAGCATAATTTTGATTTCTCCTTGGTAATCAGCAGCAATCATTCCCCCTAAAACCTGATCAATTTGCCATTTCTGTCCTGGTAACTTTCCTCTCCCCAACTGCTTTGTGACTGTTTGTGGGACAGATTTCTCTTGTGCCTGCTGCACAGTTATTATCAAATCTAGGGGAATGTGCATCTCTCTCATCTCTGCCCACCGGTAAGTGGCTTTTTCTCCCAGCTGTCCACATTTCTGGTGAACCCACTTAGCCATCCCCACTAAGTCAGAATTCTGGGTGGACACTTCAGACTCTGAATTTTTCTCATTAACATCTGCAAGGGAATTGAACCAGTTATGTACAAGCCATGTGGAAAACCAAACTGCTAAACCATTGGCAGTGAACCAAGAATCATTGTAAAAATGACACATCTCAAGCAGCTCTTGCTTTAAAGTCTGACACACATTGTACAACGCTGTTCCTTCTCCTGTGCTAGAAAACAACATTTCAGTCAATGAATCATTAGTCAAATAAACATGCTTTTCATCCTCAGGGGACACTAATTCAAATGGTGCACTCAATTTCACTGGTGACTCTTTTACCTGTGGTACTCCCTGCACCCTCTCCACATCCTGAAAAGGGGCTTGTGGCACTTGTTCATGTAGGGCTGCAGTGACTCTAACCCTGTCTTGCAGGGGCACTCTTTTCTTCCCCTGTTCCTGATTTACATGTAAATCAGTGTTTCCCTCTTGCACTGCGCAGAAACCTAAAGTCTGAATTATTTCATTTGGCAAATTAAAAGAGCGCAGCTGCTTATATTTTTTCCTAGTGATTTATACCAAAGTGTTAGGATTTCACTCAGATGAGGGCTATACTGTTTCCAACAATCAAACAAGCTAATGAAACTCGGTGTCTCTTGCTTAGTGCAAACAGTAAGAAATTCGAAAATCTTTCGTTTTGCTTGTGCATCTGCCATGTAATTAATTTTTCTTTGCAGAAGCCGTCCGTAAATAACTTTCTGAGCTCTGTTCTCCGTGTTATCAGTTAAGGAATGCACTTCAACTGCCAAAAACTGAGGGATATCTTGTTCCATGCCCGGTACGCACGGAGGCTCACACTGGCTCACAGCTGTCTTAACCCCCTCATTACTGGAATGGGAAAAGCCAGATTCTTCTAAAACAGCAGTTTTATAGATTTCAGCATTATCTTGCATTAATGTGTTCTGGCTAATTTGCTCACGTAAATTCTTATTTTCATGTTCTAACTGCCTACATCTCTCCTGCATTTTTCTGTAAGCAGATAAAAGTATCCAAACCCTTCTGTCCAGAACAAAGGGAACATCATTGCTTTCAAAAGGCACATTTTCTAAATATGCTTTATCACAGCAAGAAAACATGTTTCTCACAGCACCAACAGGCAGTTTAACTTCACATGCATTTTCAAACATGGTCTGCCGTGCTTCAGTAATTCTCTAAACAACAAAAAACAATTACACTTTTAAATTGTGCACTAAGAAATCTATAATTTGACTCCCAAAACTGACGACTAAGCCATAATGTTCTGCTTTCCCACTTATCTCCTATCAGAGCTTACAGAACTTCTCTGGAATGCACTTCTGAGTTCAAAGAAGACATTTATTGTTATTAATTCCCCACCCACAAGTTCCTGAGATACGAAATTAGTAGATTGGAAGCACACGTTTAAAAGTAGTCGCAGCAACGAAAGCAAAATATATCAAAGTACTTCTCAGTTGCAATGTACACAGCAAATATAGGTGATTATAGTATAACATAACTGCAAAGCAAAGCATAAAAGTCCAAATTCATCACCGTATGGGCAAGGCGGTAGGGCCTAAACTCAGCTTCATCTTTCTGGGGTCTGCAAGTTGATGACTCCGGTCAACTGCGAGAAAGAGATTTTCTACCCAAACGGGAAACTGGCAGCTGACGTCTAGCTCCAGCCTGAAGTCAAGCAGATTCAAATCTAACTCACTGTAGCCCAGAGTCATCCTTAAAAGCAAACTCAGTGTGAGAGCCGAATAACCTTGGAGAGGGGCCATTTCTCCTGAGCAAATTCGCTCTCAGACTGGATTGTGAGGTAAACACAAAATCTACGTGCTCTTATCAGCTAAGGTCTGGTGTGAAGAAAACAGCTTGGCCCATCTTGTGGAAAAACACAGCTTGGAAAAACACAGACATCTGTAATGTCTCAACTGCAATGTCTAACCCTACGTTAAAGCCAATAGGCAGCTAACCTAAATATCAAATGTAATGTCTAATGTCATGTCAAAGCCAATAGGCAGCTAAACTGAATACAGAATGTAATGTCTAATGCCATGTCAAAGCCAATAGGCAGCTAAACTGAATACAGAATGTAATGTCTAATGCCATGTCAAAGCCAATAGGCGGCTAAACTGAATACAGAATGTAATGTCTAATGCCATGTCAAAGCCAATAGGCAGCTAAACTGAATACAGAATGTAATGTGCTACTGGTGAACATTGAGCAACTAATATGCGCAGTGGTGAAACACAAAGTCATTGGTCAAACACAATCAATAGCATCACAGATGCGAGAGGGTTGAATCTGCAGAATCTTGTAGCTCAATATAATTTGACAGATGTAGTTAATTTTTTTCAAGTCTCTGGTCCAGAAAAGCCAACATACAGAGGAGAGGGTTATAGTTCTGTTTGTGATTATATATTTGCCACAAAAAACTGTCTTCAGTGGTGTAAAAATAGCATGGTGCTAGAAACTTCATGGAGTGATCATAATGCCATCCATCTAGATGCTTGTTTTCCCATGAATAAGGACGCCAACCCAAAAGTGTCTGATGGCATTAATACATACAAAGGATGGCTTAAAGGTAGTGTGGCACTTAAAAGACCCTATAGCAACACTAACGGGCCTTATAAGAGACAATCGCTCAATTATTTTAGGATGTTTAGAGGAAGGTTCTGGGGCTGAGTTGTTCCAGTGCTATATGCTATTGTGCAAAGCAGTGGAGAATATGTTATCATAACATTTATACTCTAAATAAATAGCCCGTTGATTCGATGCAAAGTGTTCTATTGCTAATCACCGTTTGAGATCAGCGTAAGTGAAGCTCCCTAGGGATAAAAAAGAGATTCAGGAGGCAAGATGCTTTTATAATGCGGCCATAAAAGAAAGGATGCACTTTCTATTCAATAAGGACTGGGAAATGTTGGAACGGGCTACTGCTCAAAGTAATAGTAAAGTGTTTTGGAAGAATGTCAACAGCCTCTGTCAAAGGGACGTTCCACAAACAAACCATCTAATCAGCAGTATTTCAGGTCATGATTAGGCAATATACTTTAAAAATGTTTACTCACAGGTAGCCGACAGAGAGTTAGAGACCGTATTGTGGAAGGCACTTGCATCTGCTGGCCCGCTGCAAGTAACAGTCCAGGAGGTTGAGACGGCTATTGTTTCAAATGAAGGCGGAAAGGCGCCAGGCCCAGATAGGATCCCTATGGATGTATTTAGATGTCATCCGGATTTCTGGGGACCCCTACTTGTGAAAGTATTCAATAATTCTTTATACAATAAGATACCTGACTCCTGGTCACTCCTTACAATTGTCCCAATTTTTAAAAAAGGAGACAGGGATCACCTAAATGTTACAAGCCCATCTCTTTAGTTGACAGCTCTGTTAAGATGATAGGGAGAGTAATTTTTAATTGTTTGCAGGCTTGGACTGCAGAGAACAAAGTATTGTCTCCCTGTCAATATGGTTTTCGACCAGGTCTTGGAACTATAGAGCAGTCCTTGAATTTACATCTCATTGTTAGTAAATATACTGTTGCTAATCGCGGCCCAATGTACCTGGCATTTATGGATCTGTCTACTGCATTCAACAGGGTAAATCGAAGTAAGCTCTGGATGACGTTAATCATCTTAGGAGTGAATGTAGACCTTGTGAACTTTCTGTATGGGTTACATGAAAGTTTAGGTGCTAAGGTGCGTTGTGGCCGGCAGGGTGAATTATTGGACACCTTTTCTTTAGAAAGTGGTGTCCGGCAGGGGTGCGTCTTGGCACCTCTCCTTTTTGTTCTTTATATAAATGATTTAAATGTCTGCCTCTCTAGCCCCGCGCTGGATGTACCAACAATTGCTAATCACCCTCTTTTGTACGCCGACGATGCGGTTTTGTTGATTAGAACGCTGCGCACCTTATGGATTTTAGTTGATGCTTTTGTGACTTTTATGCATAACCTAGATATGGCCATTAATTTTAATAAATCGCATATTATTACCATTGGTCATGGTAAAAGATTAGCAGTGGCCTTGAGAGTGGGAGAAAAATCCCTCAGCGTTGTCAGGAATTTTTGTTATCTGGGACTGGATTTTTCTACAAACAATTCCTGGTCAAATCAGGTATCTATAGCTCGCCAGAAATTGGGTAGATCAGCTGGTTCTCCACTTAATTTAGTAAAGAAAGACGGAAGGTCCACGATCATACCATTTATGAAAATCTACAAAATGCAATGTATACTGACTACAACTTATGGTGGAAGAGTAAGGGGTTATCAAAATTCCACAGCAATTCAGGTAGAAGAAAATAGAATCCTAAGGCGTTTACTGAATCTCCTGCCTTCAAGTGCCAGTTTTATTTTACACTCTAAATTGAACATGGAATACATTACAGATGTGATAAAGTGGGCTCCTCTCCTGCTCTGGGTTAGCGTGTGGGTAATAATAAGGCGAGCCTTAATAGGGAAATAATTAGGGATTTTTGAAATTGGTAAAGGACCCACTATTTCATAACTAAAATACATAGCTAAATCCCTGACCAACATTGACCTCCCAGACCTGTTTAACAACCCTGATGTGATTGTCAAATCAGATAAGACGGTGGTGAGGTGGAGATTTGAGGAGTACACCAGCCAACAGAGGATTCATGATGCTCTTAGCAAACCAAGCATCTGCAACTTTTGTTCTACCTGGGCGGTTGGTGATACTTCCTTGTATCTTACGTTAGAGTTATCAAGACGGGAGAGATCAATACTTTTTAGATTCAGGTCAGGTACTGTCTGGCGACTACTCTGTTTTAATGATGGAAATGATGTGTGGGGTACTTTGTTGCCCCCTTGTCCGTGGAATGGCAGCGCAAAACAATCCCTACTTCATTTTATGTTTTTCTGTGATTTTTATAGGAGATTTTTCCAGACACCTCTAGCCCTTGTTAAGAAAATCATCTATTAGAATGTGTAAAGAGGCTCTAACTTTTCTTCAGTTGCTAGGTAATACAGATGTCTGTATTGGGGTGTGTGGCTTTTGAAACATGCTATCTGCAGTAGGAGTACAATGGGGGACAACTAGTAGGGTATTAATTTGGAGTAGCCTCATTTCTGATTTTATTATATGTTATTGTTTATCATTAGGCTCCATATTAGACATTTAATGATTCGCTAATTATATATATATGCACTTTATGCGGTTATGTCCCCCAGTTGAGCTGAGAGATTTAATCTAGCATGGTTTTGATAATTGTTAATATCCGAAACAGACGCCAAAATCAGAAAAATATATGTCCAAGCACTTTACAGAGATTTTACGTAGTACGCCTGTAATTTTATGATAGGAATTTATTTTATTGATATAGTGTTTAATGAATGTTGTATATACAGAGAATTAACCGGATGGCCTTTAATAGAGTTCTTGGTATTAGAAATATATTTTAGGTATTGGTCAAGTTATGCTGGTTGAGGCATACTGAGTAAATCACAAAACTGTAATTTTGTATGATTTTTAACTCACTATTTATTTTTTGTATACTTTTATGGTTTTTGATAAGCGGAGTAAAGTTATTTTTACTTGACTTGAAAGAAATTTATTTTAACATTATTTGCTATGGGGTATTATCAAGTTCCAGCTTCTATTATTTTCTTTAAAGGGGTGGGGGGGGGGGCAAGGCCAGCGGTTGGCCTTGTGTGATGCTGACTTTACCCAAGTCTGAGCTGGAGTACATTTACCACTGTTTTGGGTCCTTTTTGACAGTAGCACCTTTAGAATTGCAATTGGTATGGGCTTATTGTTTTGTGAGCGGATGCATGTTCCTTCCTAAACCCCCATGCCCTGCTTTAACTCCTCCCTAATCTTCCTGAAACCCCTCCCATTTTTTCGCAAGTGTACCATGTGTTCCAGCCACCCCCTGTCGTTTCCACATTTACTATTAAACGTACTAAAAATCTACGCATTCAGGTCAGACATCTTAGTGCAGAAAAGATAAAAGAGGCCGAGGCCTCTGCACTAGGTTAGTGACTAGCGTTTTGTAGTATGTTAGTACTATTCTAGTACTACTACTACTAAACATACTGCAAAATGCAGATTGCGACTAGGCCCCTTACGTCCGAAGATCCTATTCCCCCACATCAATTCCACATGCTTTGCACCTAAGGCAGCATGCACGCCCGCTTCCAGACATCTCTAAACATCCCCATCACAGGACGACATAACGCTAATTGGGTGGGACTTTTTGTTCCCTATCAAGGTAATCCCTTTTGCAGGCGATCATTACATAAGAAATTGTAATTGTTTTGGGTTTTTTACAACCTTTTGGAAAAAACTAATTTTCCTTGTCAGTGCTAATTATGAGTGACAGTTTCCTCACAGGCCATAAAAGTGCTCCACGCCTCCAGAATAAAGGCCGCTGTGACACTTCCTGACAGGACTTTGTCTTTCTGCGCTCTTCTTCTTTTTGTCGATGAGGAGCGCTCTGCTTGTCTCTAACAAATCTGTTGTATCTTTGGAAATGTGACAGGGGTGGTGTTTAACCTGAACGCAAGCCTCTGGCGCCTCTTATTAAAAGTGACAGCACGAGACCCTCCCCCTTTTATTCCCTGTGATCCACGCAGACAGTACCTCACTGCGTGCAGACAAAATCAAAAAAACACAAACTTAAGCAAGCGATATGAGCACCTTCAAAACAATATCTGAATGACAGCCACGCGCCACATCCCGCCGAGAAACCCCTGCTTTTATTCTCCGAAGAAAAGAACGGTTTTCTTAAAAAAATAATTAAAAAGCCCATTTTCAAAGGAGGTTTGATGGGGAGACACCATCGTTCACTCCTTCGCACCCACGCATTGGGAGGTGCAGTGTGGAAGGTGGGGTGGGTGATGCGACAGTTGTCGCAGAAAGACGTGGAGAGTCTGGTGTCTGGTGCGCAAGGGCATCGGCTATGAAGTTACCACCCGACTTCAAGCTGGAAATTAACGACCAACTTTTAGCTATGTTCTGGAAAAAATAGTCCGTTCTATAGTGAAAAAAATACTTTAATCTGTTGCCTGTCTATATATTTTGAAGTGAGCTGCGAGTAGGACTACCCTTTTAGATGTCCATTGGCTGAAACTAGAAGTGAATGAGATGTGCGTCCCTTCACCGTTTGTTTCTGCTGTCACTATTTTAGTATGTTTTGACCTGCTCACGATCAATGCTAGATCCACCTGATCCATCCCGTTCCAAGATGTCGCTCAGCACTACCAACTGCAACAATAAATCCACAAAATATCATCCTCACTAGTTTCAATAGACCTTCCAAGCAATGACTGGATTCGGTTCCTCATCACAAGAAGAGAAGTCCTTGGCTCACACGCTGCAAAGCGACTGAAAAGTGTTATGCTGGTGTTTCAGAAATACAATATAAACACATAGATCTGTGTATTTTAAATATTCAGGTCATAAGTTAATTTTCTGTGCTGAGCTGACGTTGGTGATTAGGATATATTTGTTTCCTCGGTGCCATAGGGTGCGGTTCCAGACATTCTATGCCCATTTACTCCATTTCACCAAATGCAGAGGTTACCTTTTTAGAGCTGTCTGCCTAGCACCCAGCATTAGGTCTGGATAAACTGTAAAGTTCCTCATTTTTGCAAAGTATCACGACTGTAAATCGTCTGTGGTTTGTGAAAGAAATTTTTACTTAAGTGTAAATGTGTTTATTTTCAGTGCCCATTTTGTTGACCATTGCAAATTAGTGACGGTGACTCGAGACTCTACAGGAGAGATCTTTTCACAAGGATCCTTAGGCCAGTATGTGATGGGTGGCTGGTGACTTAGAGCAAGGCCATACATTAGAAAATAAAGAGGCATATATAACAAGGAAGAACGTTTTTATCTGAGAGTTGGTGACACCGAGTCTTCAGGTAGTAGACATTTGTGACCATCCGGTCAAAAGCAAAGTGTGCTAGTGAACTCAACATGATATTGGTAAGCCGTGGGTGGTAGTTTTTTTACACAAAATTATGTGAGCGCACAGCACTTGATACAGTGATACAGACATGTCATGGCACTAGCCCTAGAACGTTATTTTCTGACACAAGATTCTGAATGCATTGATAAAGTGTTACAGGCGAGCCATGCCACCCACTTGAGTGGTAGTTTTCCTGAGCAGGACTTTGCGAGTGCACTTATAGGCCCTCATTACAACCCTGGAGGTCGATGTTAAAGCGGCGGTAATAACGCGAACAAGCCGGCGGTAAAAAAATGGGATCGCGACCACAGCGGAAACCGCCAACACAGACAGCCACTTTAACACACTGACCGCCACAGAAGTAGCAACAAACACCGCGGCGGTCACTGCCAACAGACAGGCGGAAGACAATGTACCGCCTACCCCATCACAACCCGCCAATCCGCCAGCTTTTCCAGAGCGGTACCAACGCCATCAAAAGTACGGCAGAAACAGTACTTGGAAGGGAAACCACTCACCACTCGACACTCAACGAAGAACCAGGGCGCCATGGAGCCCGAGCTGCACGTTCTGCCCATGCTGGTCTACCTCATCATACGCAAGAAATATCACAGGAGGCGGCGGCGACGACCACAGTGAGTTCTGCACCTAGCACACAGGGAATGGGGGAGGAAAAAGAGAGTGACACACACACGCAAAACGCAACACCCCCACCCTCACCCTCACCCACAACACCATACACACAAAAACATGCATCAACATTACATTTACACCCTGTAACCCCCTGGAAGAACGCAAGGACAAAAGGAATTGAGTCAAATCTTTGATATATTAGAAATAGGCAGATATACCTAGCGAAGGGAGTGTAAAGCCATAGTCTCTCAAGTCTCTCAAGTGGGTGGTTTGCCCACTGCTTGGTCCTGGGAAGGGCAAAGCCAGTCTCTCAAGTGGGTGTTTATCCCACTGCTTGGTCCTGGGGACTGCAAAGCCACTGTTTCTCAAGTGGGTGGGTTGCCCACTGCCTGGTCCTGGGCAGTGCAAAGCCACAGTCTCTCAGGGGGGTGGCATCTCCACTGCTTCTGGAGGGGGATTTGTGCCCAGTCTGCTTCATCCTGCCAAGGATAGGGGGAGTGGATGTATTTCTCCACTGGTTCTGGAGTGGACTTTGTGCCCAGTCTGCTTTTTCCTGTCAAGAATAGGGGGAGTGGATGCATTTCTCCACTGGTTCTGGAGGGGGCTTGGTGCCCAGTCTGCTTCATCCTGCCAAGGAAAGGGGGAGTGGATGCATTTCTCCACTGGTTCTGGAGGGGGCTTGGTGCCCAGTGATGCTGCACTTGGGGTGTGGCAGTTCACATTCCCTCACCTGGGTGTCTGAGGCACGAGATTAGCAGGGAACAGGTAGCATGATACTCCATGGAGGCAGGGCCCAACTCCATCCTGCGGCGACTAAGGCTGCATACCTGTGGTAGTGCCGGTGCTGGTGGGGGTGCTTCCAGTGTTGGTTGGTGGCTCCAGGCCGTCTTCTGCAGCCTCGTACGGCTGCCCACTGGGGATGCTGTTGCTGACAGTTGTTGTGGCAGCAGCGGGGCAGGTGGCGGTGCCTGCGGCGGGGGATGCCGGTGGTGCTGACCGTCGTGGAGGTGCTGGTAGTGGTGGAGGGAGGCACCAGCCCGTCTCCTGCAGCCTCGGACGGCTGCCCACTGGGGCTGCTGCTGACAGTTGTTTGGCTGCGGCGGGGCAGGTGGCGGTGCAGGTGTTAGAGCTTGCGGCGGTAGAGGTGGCGGGGCTGTCGTTTCTGATGGTGGGCACCAAGCCCTCACCTTGTGCCGCCGAGGCCTAAAGTGCCTTGCCTTGGCTTTTCTGCCCCTTCCTCACCGTGGCAGATGCCGCTAGGACCTTGGCACTGGCAGCTTGAGTTTTGGAGGAGGCCTTGCTGGGTGGGTCGTGCTCCTTGGCTGTGCTGCATGCTGGCCCCTTCTTCACCTTGGCAGGTGGCGGAATGGGTTGCTCTTTTGCAGGGGTCGGTGGCACACTGCCTGGCCTGACGGGTGCCCCCTTTGATCTTCTGGGAGTTGCAGTGAGCACAGGGGGCGCCGACTTGGTGGCTGAGGTGCTGGCCTGGGATCTTGACACCCTGATCCGAGGGGAAGGATGGGGGGGGGGGGGGGCGAGGGGTAGGGAAGAGGTCAACGTTAACCAGGAAAAAAAGTTTAGACACACTGGGATGGGAGGATGGAGAGGGTTTGGAAGTGGAGGAAGAGGGAGTGGTTGTAGGAGGTGTCTGTCTGCTGAGTTTGGGTGAAGGTACATGGGCTGGATGCTGTTGTGAGGTGGATGGCTGTAGGGTGGGTGGGTGCTTGCGTTTGTGTACTTTGGGAGGAGGGATCACAGACACACTGGGAGAGGACACAGGGGACATGTGCATGGTTGTGGGGGTGGTGACTGCCAGTGAGGGGTGTGTTGTGATGGGCGTGCTGGTGATGGAGGTAGTGGATGAGGATGTAGTGCATGCAGGTGTGAGAGGAGACGAGACTGGAAGAGAGGTGGACGAAGAGGAGGAGGGGGACACGGTGGAGGCAGTGGATGTTGGTGTGTCTGCATGGGCATGGTGCTTGTGTGAGTGCCTGAGAGATGAGGTGTGGTGCTTATGTTTGCCTGAGCCACTTTTGTGTGTTGAGTTGGGTGAATGCTGGTATGAAGGTGTGCTTGGGATACGCTGAGGTTGAGGGGATTGGGACTGGGTAGAGGAAGTTGGAGGGGGGAGGCTAGACACAGGGACAATGGCTGCCATCAGTGCTGAGACCAGAGCCTGAAATGCTCTCTGTTGGTGCCACGCAAGAGTGAATGCCCTGCAGGTATGCATTTATTTGTTGCAAATGCCTCTCGACACCCTGGATGTCATTCAGAATGGTTGACTGCCCAACAGTGAGGGAACTCAGGAGGTCAATAGCCTCCTCACTGAGGGCAGCAGGGCTGACTGGGGCAGGGCCTGAGGTGCCTTGGGCAAAGGAGATGCCCACCCTCCTGGGTAAGCGGGCATGGGAAGCATGCTGAGGGGCTGCTGGGAGGGCAGTGCTAGTAGGGGAGGTGGCGGCTGTAGCTGTTGTTGGGGTGGGCACAGAGGTGTCTGCCACTGCCAGGAAGCTTCCATCAGAGGAGGAGTCGTTTTCTGTGGTCTCCCCTCCTGTCCCCGTCATGGTGCTCCCCTTGCCCTCCATCCCACTGGTGCCTTCACCCTCGGTGGATTCCGCATCCAGGCCCATATGGGATGCAGCTCCCTCCGTCGCCGGTGCCTCTGCTCTTCCGCCAGATGATGCTAATGCACACAAGGACAGGGTGACAAAACAAAAAGGGGAGGGAAGATACAGAGGATACACTTGGTCAGTGCCAGCAACAACACCACAGTTGGTGTACACTACACACAGGGATCAGCCCTATGCACTGGGCCATGCACTACCAGTTACACAGTTAGTCACCAGCCCATGGGGTACAATGCCTAACACCAGCATCTGCACACCAGAAACCCACAGGACCCTGCCCAGTAGTAGATGGCCACTTACACTGTTGGGGTAGGAGTGCAACAAGGGACCTACACTGCCATGTTCGCCCTGGCCTAGGGGCACCCACAGCCCACATCCCCCACCCAGGTAACACCTTAACGCGCACAAAGTCATGACTCTGAATCTGTACTCACCCCCTTGTGGCTGCTGTGATGCCCTCAAGCCCTCATCCAACTCCGGATAGGCCACCTCCAGGATGCGGAACATTAGGGGTTCATGGTGCGACATGCACCCCTTCCACGTTGGGTGGCCAGCCACAGCTGGGCCTCGGCCGTCTTCTTTGACCAGCGGCGCAGGTCCTCCCATCTCTTGCAGCAGTGGGTGCTCTGCCTGTGAAAGACCCCCAGGGTCCGCACCTCGTAGGCGATGGCACGCCAAATACCCTTCTTCTGGTGGGCACTGACCTGCAGGGAGCAGATAGCAGAAAAAAAGGTTAGTCATACCGTCTGGACTGTCATACTCATGGCCCACCATATTCCTCCCATCCCCTTACGGACATACATTGACCACCATACCTGCAGCACTCTGCCCAGGGCCCCTCTGCCCCCCCCTACATGTGGCTTACACACACAGCAGTCCATACATTCATGGCCCATGCATCATGCTCACAGTGTACTCACCTGTTTGTCTGGAGGACCGTAGAGTAACGTATACTGGGGTAGGACCCCATCCACCAGTTTCTCCAACTCCTCCGCAGTGAAGGCAGGGGCCCTTTCCCCAGACACATGAGTTATTGTCGCTTCCAGACACAGGTCAGAGCAGCACTTGCAGTGTAGGTCCTCTCCTGTTGAAGTTCAGGTAGCAAGTGAGTGAATAGTTAGAAAATGGTGGTCACGTCCTCGGCAGTGCGTACCTTCACAGCGGGCGTACATCGCCATTGGCTCATGGAACCCATAGGGCCCAATGATAACCAATGCGAAGTTGCGCGGCGGTCATTGACCGCCTACTGCGATGGTGCACAACGCCAGCGCAATTACCTCATTTCCAGCTGTCCCTCATCACAGGTCAGGCAGCTGCCATTTCAGGGCTGCGTCACAGCAGACATTGGCACATCAACTGACTCTCGAGTTGACATACTGCTTCTGTACAGTGAAAAAATCAGCATTAGTGCAAAAGATGTGGAATGATGACCCTCTGCTCACCGTTCTCTTCCATGAGCTTCAACTGCTGAGGCAGCATATGAGATGGTGGCATCCTCTGGTGTACAGACCCCTGGTGGACCTTGCGACAATGGAGGACAGACACATTATCATCACACACAGACTTGATTGTGCCACAATCCTAGAACTGTGTGCCCAATTGGAGCTAGACCCTATGTCAACTATCCGCCAGCCCACAGGAATCCCCCCTCTAGTGCAAGTCCTGTCAGTGCTCCATTTCCTGGCAAGTGGTTCCTTCCAAACATCAGTGGCCATGGCATCAGGGATGTCTAAGCCAATGTTCTCCAACGTGTTGACCAGAGTGTTGTCAGCCCTGCTGAAACACATGCGCAGCTACATTGTATTTCCCCAGGTGGAGGATCTGGCCACAGTGAAAGCTGACCTTTATGCCCTGGGACATATCCCCAACATCATTGGTGCCATTGATTGTACACATGTAGCATTTGTCCCCCCCGGAGAAATGAACAGGTTACAAGAATAGAAAAAACTATCACTTGATGAATGCAGATTGGTGTGTCTGGCGGACCAGTACATCTCCCATGTGAATGGCAAATATCCTGGCTCTGTGCATGACGCCTATATATTGAGGAATAGCAGCATCCCATATGTGATGGGCTAACTCCAAAGGCACCGGGTGTAGCTAATAGGTGAGCAAAAGGTCCCCCTCCGAGTATATGTTGATGTATGGGATTGCCCCTAAGGGTTAGTGTGTGTCTAACAGTTGTCCCTCAAAATTTGCAGGTGACTCTGGTTACCCCAACCTCTCATGTCTACTGACCCCAGTGAGGAATGCCAGGACAAGGGCAGAGGAACGTTACAATGAGATATATGGGTGTACAAGGAGGATTATAGTAAGGACCTTCGGCCTCCTGAAGGCCAGGTTCCGGTGCCTCCATCTGACAAGTGGATCCCTGTACAACTCACCCAAGAAGGTGTGCCAGATCATTGTGGCATGCTGTATGTTGCACAACCTGGCCCTGAGACGCCAGGTCCCTTTTTTGCAGGAGGATGTGCCTGGAGATGTTCTTGTGGCAGCGGTGCAGCCTGTGGACAGTGACGAAGAGGAGGCAGAGGAAGAAGTTGTGGACAACAGAACAAACATAGTACAGCAGTACTTTCAATGACACACAGGTAAGACACCGTAACTTCACTTTACATTACAGTTTTCTGTTGGACATTGTACATGGCAGTCTGTTTCCCTATGTCTATGGCCACTGACTGTTCCCTTTGGAATCTCCATTTTCAGATCACTGTGCCCCATTCTGGCTCCTGCTATATGTACTGCTGCTCACCAAAGGTCATCCTGTAGTATATTTCACTGTACATATTCGTTGCAATGCTTTGAGAATGTTGTACTAATACATTTGTGAATCATTAGACTGACTCCAGATTGTTATTTGTTTCAAGGGTGTTTATTTAGGTGCTTATAAGTATAGGGGTATGTGCAAGGGGCTAGGGTGATGGTGGAGGAAAGTCCATGGTAGAGTCCAGTCTCTTTGTATCACAGGTGCATTGTCCAAGGGGGCATGGGAAGGGGAGCAATGGTAATTCAAGGGGGACAGGGTAATAGAGTGGGACAGAAGGATGACAATCAGGACAGTCCTATTTCCTGGCAGGGTTCTTGGCAATGTTCTCTGGCTATTCCCTGGATCGGAGGGACCGTTTTCGGGCTGGTTCTCCTTTTGCAGGGGGGTGTGGTGCTGGTGCCATGTTGTTTCTGTGGCGGGTCCTCCTGTCCACTAGCGCCGGCGGAGGTGGAAGGCTGTTCCTCGGTTTGGCTAGTGTCAGGCACCCTTTGTTGTGCCACTGCCTCCCTCATGGTCTTACCCATGTCAGCCAGCACCCCTGGATGGTGTAGATTTTTGTAAGGTCATCCCTGATCCCCAAGTACTGTCCCCTCTGCAGCCGCTGGGTCTCCTGCAACTTGGCCAGTATCTGGCCCATGATCTCCTGGGCATGGTGGTATGCTCCCAGGATGTTGGAGAGTGCCTCGTGGAGAGTGGGTTCCCTGGGCCAGTCCTCCCCCTGTCGCACAGCAGTCCTCCCAGCTTCTGTGTTGTCCTGTGCCTCAGCCCCTGAAACGTGTGCCCACTGCCACTGACCCCAGGTCCCTGATCGTCCTGGGTGTGTGGGGTTGCCTGGGGTCCCTGTAGTGGTGGACACACTGCTGATTGACGTGTCCTGGGGACAGTGGCATGGGCCCGCTGGGTGGGTGCTGTGCTGGTGTTTCCTGAGGGGAGAGGCTGTGCGGTGGTTTGGGACTGTAGCAGGGTAACCGACTGGCCAGAGGCCCCTGATGGGCCAGGTTGGTCATCGTGATCCAGGCTTGCAGAGCTGCTGTTGTCACTGTGGGCTTCTTCGGGGGGGCTGGATGTAGCTGGCACCTCCTCTCGGGTGCCGTTGAGTAGGGGTCCTGTTGGGATGTAAATGCATTGTTAATGTATCTGCGTGGGCCACATTGTGAATGGGTGTGTTTCACTGTATGATTGTGATTTCTCTGTCAGCTTTGCTTTTGTGAGTGGTGATTTTGTGGGCTGGGTGAGTCTCTCTACTGGGCATGCTGTGGTGATGGGTGTCCATATAGGTCTTTGATGGGGGTCCATGCATAGGTGTTGCATGCAGGGCTTGGTATTAAAGTGGGTGGGTTGTGATAGTACGGTATTTGTGAGTTGGTGGAGTGATGGGGGTGAGGGTAGGGGTACGAGTTTGTGATGGCATGCAGGTAGGGGCGATTTAGTAGTAAAGATTTGACTTACCAGAGTCCAGTCCTCCTGCTTCTCCTGCGAGGCCCTCAGGATGCATGATCGCCAAGACTTGCTCCTCCCATGTTGTTAGTTGTGGGGGAGGAGGTGGGGGTCCACCGCCAGTCCTCTGTACAGCAATCTGGTGTCTTGATACCACAGAACGCGCCTTCCCCCGTAGGTCGTTCCACTTCTTCCTGATGTCATCCCTGGTTCTTGGGTGCTGTCCCACGGCGTTGACCCTTTCCACTATTCTCCGCCATAGCTCCATCTTCCTAGCAATGGATGTCTGCTGCACCTGTGATCCGAAAAGCTGTGGCTCTACCCAGATGATTTCCTCCACCATGACCCTTAGCTCCTCCTCAGAAAACCTGGGGTGTCTTTGAGGTTCCATGGATGTGGTGTGAGTGATATGTGTGAGGATGTGTGGGGTGACGTGTGGGGTGATGTGTTGTGGTGTATGCTGTGATGTGCGTGAAGGGTGTCTGGGTGATGGTGTTCTGTGCCTCTGATTGAGTGGGTGCTCCTGCCTTGTCTCTCTCTGTGTGCTATCGTTTTTTTCGCTGTAAAGGGTTGTGGGTAATGTGGGAGTGTGTTTTATAGTGGTGTGAGTGTGTGGGTGTGGTGTGTGTGTATGTGTCAGGTGTGTGTATTTTGAATCGTCCAATGTGGTGTAGTTTTGTTTGGGTGTGTGTATTTTGAGTGCAGTGGTGTGTACCGCCAATGGTTTACTGCGATTGAAAGACCGCCGCGGTGATTCGTGGGTCGTGATACTGTGGGCGTATTCCTGTTTGCGTAACAGTGTGGGTTTTGGTACCGCCAGTTTATCACTGACCTTTGGTGTGGCGGACTTGTGTGGGTGTCTGTATAGTGGCGAATTTCTCCGTGTGGATCATAATACCCGTGGTGGATTACCGCTGCGGTCACGGTATGTTGGCGGCCGTCAGCACGTCAGTAGGCGCCATTTACCGGCACGGTCGTAATGGGGGCCATAATGTGATGCAGACACTCCTTGTCCCTCGCCTGAGAATGGTAGTTTTCTGAAGCAGCATTCTTACTTTAACTGAGTTAAGGTAACATTCTTGGTTTATTGTATTTATTTATACTTTTGTAATCATGTTTTACTGTTTATAGGGAAATTAGCATTGGGACCTGTGATCTTGTATTTTATATCTGATATTTTATCTGAAGTAGGGGACTACTCAGGGGCTGTTTTTCGCATATAATAGTTTTAATTAACTATGTATGTTAAATAAAATTGTATTTGATTTGGAGCAGGATTGTGTGAGTGTACATGCAACGTGATACCGACTACCACTTTCAGGTGGATGGCATGGCGAGTTTTCCAGAGCAGGATTGTGTGAGTGCACACTTGATGCAGACACGCTATGCCTTTCACCGAGAGAGGTAGATTTACAGAGCAGAATTGGATGCGTGCACACTTAGGCCCATATTTATATTTGTTTAGCGCCGCATTTTTTTACGCAAAAGCGGCGCAAACTTGCAAAATATAATTGTATTTTGTAAGTTTGCGCTGTTTTAGCATCAAAAAAGTATAAATATGGGCCATTTAGGGCCAGATGTCTTAAGAATCCATTTTGCGATTCTCAAATAGCGATTTTTAAGAAGTCGATATTTCAGAGTTCCAAAATGGTATGTTTCATATTTGTGATTCGGTAATAGCGATTTCTTAAAAATCGCGAATGCTGTTACTGAATCGCAAATAGCGATTCTGACCACATTTGCACCTATGGGCCTGTAGGCCCATATTTGCAAACTTTTAGCATTTCCCAAATTGCAAATTCCTAACTGGAATTCGCAATTACGGAAATGCAAACCACAGGGTGCTAGGGGCCTAAGGCCCCCTCTGCTGCACCCCCAAAAACTACTTTAGGACATGTAAGGCGCACACATGCCAAAGGGGCATGTTTGCGTTACATATCAATTTTAAAAATGCATTTTTAATGCATTTTTAAAATTTGCACATGGTTACCACCAAATTGTGTTTGGTGGTAATTGCGATTCCTTAATGGCCAATCCGCATTAAGGAAAAGCTTGATACATGTGCTTAAGAAATAGCAAATATGGATTCCTTACCTGCAATTTCTTATTTAGAGAATTGCAATTTGCGATTCTCTAAACGGGGTGTAAATTTTAAGGAATCGCTATTTTAGCGATTCCTTAAAATTGCATAGCAAATGCCTTTCATACATACTGAAAGGCATTTTTGCATTCGCAAATGGCAGTTTGCGCCGTTTGCGAATGCAAAAAAAGCTTTGATACATCTGGCCCTTAATGTGGTATAAGCAATACCATTCAGCTTAGAGTGGTGAGTGACTTAACATGTATGGGAGTAAATGTGCTCAATACCTGCTGTTATAGTGAGAATGTAATACCATGTCATTTACACGTGGCATGAAACGACAAGGCAGTCGTGCTGCCCTAACTGTGGTGAGTCGGTAATTGTGTGTTGAAACAGCCAAACATAACACATTGGCTAGTAACACAATAAAA
Organism: Pleurodeles waltl; assembly: GCF_031143425.1. Lineage (NCBI taxonomy): Eukaryota > Metazoa > Chordata > Amphibia > Caudata > Salamandridae > Pleurodeles > Pleurodeles waltl. Next base: position 228,118,703 of record NC_090451.1, read on the forward strand.
AAAGCCTTCAAACACAAACATAAAACTTGAAGCAGAGGGTACAGTCTACGTATGTGAAGACATTCATAACAATAGAACAGTTAAAGTAAAGCAGCAAAGAAAGAGGCTGAGGAATTGATGCCATTAACTCAAGGATGACTAGCATCTCTTACTCGACTTTTCTGTAGGACAGCATTGCGATAAGTGCTTCCCACCATTCAAGCACCAAAACAATTCCCCCATACGCTGCACTCCTAGCCCACACCCTTCCAACCAAACAACAATATGAAGCTCATGCATTCAGTCTCTACTACTCGCTCAAGGGAGTGACAGTTTTCTGAATAAGAGCACCTGACCAGCCTTTCTGCATGAAACCAAAATCCTACCTGCACAGACAAGTCATAACCGACCTTCTTCAAACAAAATACAACAGTAAATCAACAGAAAGCTCATGAATTCAGTTTCTCCTCCTCCTCGCTCCACTACATCCTTAAGAGCAGTGATCAGTGCCAGGATAGCACCACATCTCTAGTGTTTACAGACCACACCAAAACACTTTCTATATAGACCACATTACAACTCACCGTTCTTCTTTCTAAGTGATTCCTATGGTGTAGCCTGCTCCCCCACATCTAACACACTTTGCCTCATCATGGTATGAAGTGCTAAATAAATGTAAGTACATAAAATAATGAAGTAACATCCATATATTCTCTCTACATGTTATGTCTTCCCCCAAAGATAGTGTAGGAAGCTGGCCTATTGTGTTGTGACCACCTGTGGTTTTATCAGGTAATTTATTATGGTAACACAAATACTAGAATACTAATAGGCAGCTCCCCCCAACTGGAGGTAAGTAAACACACTAATTATATACACAACAGCAAACAGTGATGAGCATAAAAACAACAAGCATTGGCAAAAGTTTTAGAAAATAATGAGGACCCTAGAGGAGGGCTAAACCATATACTAAGATAGTGGAATGCGAGCTACAGTCCCCCACCCAAGGATGTGGAATCGTTAGAGGGGAGCTGGAGGAACTATGAACCCCAAGAGGTGCGTACCAGAGTGACCCCCAGTGACCAGGAGAGCAGAGGTAAATCCCTGGTTTTCCCCAAAACTAACAGGAGGACTTAGGAAAAGGATTGTGCAAGACCTAGATCAGACTGGAAGAACTCAGAGGTGGATTCTGGCAGAAGAGGACCTGCAAAGGAAGGGGACCAAGTCCAGTTTTTCATGGTGGTGGCAGGAGTCACTTCCCACCCCTCTGTGAATGCAGGACCAGGTCGACAGTGGAAGAAGAAGACCAGCTGTCCAGCGCAGGAGATGAAGAGGAGTTCCTGAAGCAATGCAGATGGTGACCCACATCCGCTGTTGGGTTGCAGAGGGTCAGTGGCGCCGGAGAACCACCAACAAGCCTTGGCAAATGCAAAAGAAGAAAAAGACAAGGTGCAAGGCTGAAGAGGACCAGCAAGTCCCAGGGGTCTCGACCCTTGGAGGGGAGTCAGAGGTGACCCTAAGCAATTGGTAGAGTCACTAGAAGCAGTTGCAGCCCCCACAGGCAACTCACTGGCAGCAGGCACAGCAGGTCGCAGTGAGGCCCAGTCAGCACACATGAAGAGGAGTCCCACGTTACTGGAGCAGCAGAAATGAGACTGTGCTTGGCAGGAAAAAGTGCTGGGGCTACACAGAACCTGAAAATACCTTGGAGCAGGGGCAAACAAACCTTGGTAGCTGCAAGAGTCGCAGTGCACAGGGGTACTGTCCTTCAAGGAGAGGGAAGGGTTTAACATCTTCCAAGTTGGACAGCTGGCAGAGAGGACCAGGGGAACCACTCCAGAGCATCACCTGTGATGCAGGATCCACGCAGTTTTGGAGGAGAGCAGATCCACGCAGTCAGTCATTGCAGTTGGTGCCTGCAGATGCAGAGGAGTGACTCCTTTACTCCAAGGGAAATTCCTTTATATTTCTTGGTGCAGGCTGACGTCTCACCGACCTCAAAAGATGCACATCCATGGAAATATTGCAGTTGCTGGAAGGAGCCAGAGAAACAATGTTGCAAAGTGGAGTTGTTGCTGTAGTTTCAGCTTGTTGGTTCCTGAAGAGTCCAGTTGCGGTTCCAGTTGCCAGAAGATGAAGTAAAAGATGCAGAGGAGTCCTGGTGGAATCTTGCACGTCTAATCCGAGGATCCACCCAAGAGGGAGACCCTAAATAGCCCAGGAAGGGGTATTGGTCACGTAGCAGGGTGAACACCTATCAGGAGGGGGCTGTGACGTCACCTGCCTGACCTGGCAACTCTGCCTAGCTTGGATTCAAGATGACAGAATTAAGTGGCCACCTGTAGGAGCTCTGGGCACCACCCCTAGGGTGGTGATGGAAAGGGGATTAGTCACTTCCCTTTCCTTTGTCCGTTTTTTCACCAGCGCAGGGACCGGACGTCCCAGGACTGGTACAACCCAGTTTACGCAGGGAGGGCACCAAGTGTGCCCTTCAAAGCAAACCGGTGGCTTGTGGAGGCTACCCGTTCCAAGCCTTGTAACACCTATTTCCAACAGGGAGGTGTTACCGCCCTCACCCATAGGAAATCCTTTGTTCTGCCTTCCTCTGCCTGAGGTAGTCAAGCAGCAGGAGGGCAGAAACCTGTTTGAGGGGTGTGTGATGCTATTAATTGTGTTTGACCAATGACTTTGTGTTTCACCATTGCGCATATTAGTTGCTCAATGTTCACCAGTAGCACATTACATGTTGTATTTAGTTTAGCTGCCTATTGGCTTTAACATGGAGTTAGCCATTACATTCTGTATTCAGGTCAGTTGCCTATTGGCTTTGACATGGCATTAGCCATTACATTCTATATTCAGTTTAGATGCCTATTGGCTTTGACATGACATTAGACATTACGGGGCATATTTATACTCCGTTTGCGCCGAAATTGCGTCGTTTTTTTTTACGCAATTTCGACGCAAAACTAACTCCATATTTATACTTTGGCGTTAGACGCGTCTAGTGCCAAAGTCCATGGAGTTAGCGTCATTTTTTAGCGTGGACACCTACTTTGCGTTAATTATATGCAAGGTAGGCGTTCCCGTCTAAAAAATCGACTCCGAGGCATGTGCGTGGGATTTATACTCCCGGGCAAAAATCACGTCCGGGAGTGGGCGGGTCAAAAAAAATGATGTACAGCCGCTTTTGCGCCGTTTTTTAGCGCCTGCAAAAGGCAGGCGTTAAGGGACCTGTGGGCTCTGAAGGAGCCCAGAGGTGCCCCCTATACCCCCAGGGACACCCCCTATCACCCATGCCCACCCCAGGAGGACACCCAAGGCTGGAGGGACCCATCCCAGGGACATTAAGGTAAGTTCAGGTAAGTTTAAAAAAAAAAAGAAAATTGTGGCATAGGGGGTCCTGATTTGTGCCCCCCTACATGCCACTATGCCCAATGACCATGCCCAGGGGACAGAAGTCCCCTGGGCATGGCCATTGGGCAAGGGGGCATGACTCCTGTCTTTGCTAAGACAGGAGTCATTTCTATGGGGGTTGGGAGTGAAAAAAAAATGGCGCAAATCGGGTTGAGGCTAAAAAATTGCCTCAACCTGACTTGCCCCATTTCTTGACGCCCAAGCCCCATATCCCCCTACGCCGGCGCTGCCTGGTGTACGTCGTTTTTTTTAACGCACACCAGACGGCGCCGGCGGCTAACGCCGGCTAACGTCATTCAATAAATACAGCGCCCGCATGGTGCTTCAGAATGGCGTTAGCCGGCGCTAATTTTTTTGACGCAAAACTGCGTTAGCGCAGTTTTGCCTCAAAAAGTATAAATATGGGCCTACATTTGATATTTAGGTTAGCTGCCTATTGGCTTTAACGTGGGGTTAGACATTACAGTAGAGACATTGCAGATGAGCTGTGTTTTTCCGAGCTAGGTTTTTCCACATGATAGACCAAGCTGTGTTTTTCACACCAGACTATAGCTGATAAGAGAGAGTACATTTGGTGTTTTCCTTTCTGCTCAGCCTTGGGAAGACGAGTGGTCTAGGAGATCTGGCCAGTCCCCAAAGGCTTGCTTAGTTTTCCCAGGTCTGAGAGGAGGGGGCACGTTTTTGGAACGATGGCTCTGGACTACAGCAGGGTGAGATTGAATCTGCTTTGACTTCAGACAGGAACGGAGACGTCAGTTGCCTGTCTCCCGTTTGGGTAGAAAATCTCTTTCTTGCAGTTGAACGGAGTCATCAACTTGAAGCCCCAGAAAGATGAAGCTGAATATAAGCCCTACAGCCTTGCCCTACGGTGATGAATTTTGACTTTTATGCTTTGCTTTGAAGTTATGCTATAATATAATCACATGTATTTGCTGTGTACATTGCAACTGAGAAGTACTTTGACATATTTTGCTTTCATTGCTGCGACTACTTTTGAACATGTGCCTCCAATCTACTAATTTTGTCTCTCAAGAACCTCGTGATGAAATAATAATAACAATAAATGTCTTCATTAAACCCAGAAGTGCATTCCAGAGAGGTTCTGTAAGGTCGGTTATGAGATAAGAGCAGGAAAGCAGAACATTTTGGCGGAGTCGTCAGTTTTGGGAGTCGAATTGGAATTTGGAAGTGCACGATCTAAAAGTGTAATTGTTTTTTTGTTGTTTAGAGAATTACAGACGCACGGCAGACCATGTTTGAAAATGCATGTGAAGCTAAACTGCCTTATGGTGCTGTGAGAAACATGTTTTCTTGTTTATCAGGACTGTGTGAGTCTTGGGATGAGTGTTGTGATAAAGCATATTTAGAAAATGTGCCTTTTGAAAGAAATGATGTTTCTTTTGTTCTTGACAGAAGGGTTTGGATACTTTTATCTGCTTACAGAAAAATGCAGGAGAGATGTAGGCAGTTAGAACATGAAAATAAGGATTTACGTGAGCAAATTAGCCAGAACACATTAATGCAAGATACTGCTGAAATCTATAAAACTGCTGTTTTAGAAGAATCTGGCTTTTCCCATTCCAGTAATAAGGGGGTTAAGACAGCTGTGAGCCAGTCTGAGCCTCATTGTGAGCAAAACACCCCACAGTTTTTGGCAGTTGAAGTGCATTCCTTAACAGATAACACTGACAACAGAGCTCGGAATGTGCCGCTTTTGCAAAGTGAAATTAATTCGGACAAGGCAGAAGTACTGTCGCAAAATGTGACTATTTGCACTAAGCAAGAGACACAGAGTTTCATGAGCTTGTTTGATTTTTGGAAACAGTATAGCCCTCATCTGAGTGAAATCTTAACACCTTGGTATAAAGTAACTAGGAAAAAACATGAGCAGCTGTACGCTTCTGATTTGGCAAATTAAATAATTCAGACTTTAGTTTTCTGCGCAGTGGAAGAGGGAAACACTGATTTCCATGTAAATCAGGAACAGGGGAGGACAAGAGTGCCCCTGGAACTTTGGAGTAAGCTTTTGACTTGTTATTAGTGGGTGATGAGTTCACCTAACTCTCACAGTATAGGGCAGGCACAGGAAGCTAGTATCATACACTGGATCTGGTACATGCAAGAGAGGGCTAGAGTCACTGCAGCCCTGCATGAACAGGTGTCACAAGCCCCTTTTCAGGATGTGGAGAGGGTGCAGGGAGTACCACATGTAAAAGAGTCACCAGTGAAATTGAGTGCACCATTTGAATTTGTGTCCCCTGAGGATAAAAAGCATGTTTGTTTTACTATTGATTCAGATTTGTACAATGTCTGTCAGACTTTAAAGCAAGAGCTGCTTGAGATGTGTCATTTTTAAACTGATTCTTGGTTCACTGCCAATGGTTTAGCCATTTGGTTTTCCACATGGCTTGTACATAACTGGTTCAATTCCCTTGCAGATGTTAAAGAGAAAAATTCAGAGTCAGAAGTGTCCCCCCAGAATTCTGACTTAGTGGGGATGGCTAAGTGGGTGCACCAGGAATGTGGACATCTGGGAGAAAAATCCACTTACAGGTGGGCAGAGATTAGACAGATGTACATTCCCCTAGATTTGATAAAAACTGTGATTGTGCCTATTTGTCAGCACGCACAACAGCAGTCTGTCCCACAAACAGTCAAAGATCAGCTGGAGAGAGGAAAGTTACCAGGACAGATAAGGCAAATTGATCAGGTTTTAGAGGAAGTGATTGCTGCAGATTACCAAGGAGAAATAGAAATTATGCTGATAACTACAAAATAATCTGATTCATTCATACAGATTGGAGACAGAATTGCCCAATTTGTCAAAAGTGCAGTGAATGGAGGTTTGGTAAAGAAGGAGTCTGCCCCAGCCCTTCTGACAGTGCAAGGAAAGGGAAGCTGTGGTGGAGCAGATAAAAACCTCAGTGCTGAGGTGTGTGTTGAAGCCCCAAATGACCCTCCAGAACCTGCAGAAATCATAACAAAGGGCCCCAAAAACGTCCTGCTGATTATAAAACAAGGAAAGGAAGAGGAAGGGCACATTTCAGATGACAAATGTTATTTGCAAGAAAAGTCATACTTTTTTCTTTTGCAGATCCTACCACGTTTCACCACTGACCATGAGTGTGCTGTGTGGTCTCCCTTCGGGTGTGTGCGTGTGGGGTCGGGGAGGGACCGAACCCCCAACCTGAACCTGATTGATTAAAGTACAGACCCCATGGATCCATTTTGCGCAAATGGCACCTTCAGTTCAAGTTAAACTTTTTTGATTACATTCTTCCACTGGAACTAAGCAACCTTAACAGTTAACTGTCTGTGTTTTTTCGTGTGGAACTCTGACTTTCACTTACATTCCAGCAAACCTTTCAGGTGGACCGTGCACCTTTACATGAGTAGAACTCATGCTACATCAACTTGTTGTTTTAGAGACACTATTATCCCAATCAGAGTATATAAGTTTCAGTCTTTTCTGTGTAGATGTATCTGATGTGAAAGGTTATGAGATCAATATGTTAATCCACTTCCATTGCTTTACAGTGATTGCTTTTATCATTCAAATCTGATTTGCTTATAATGTTTTTTTTGTGTTGATGTTTTTGTTTTTGTTTGAAATAAGAGGTATGTAAACAAAAATTCATTGGATATAGGGTGGAATGTGATGCTATTAATTGTGTTTGACCAATGACTTTGTGTTTCACCATTGCGCATATTAGTTGCTCAATGTTCACCAGTAGCACATTACATGTTGTATTCAGTTTAGCTGCCTATTGGCTTTAACATGGAGTTAGCCATTACATTCTGTATTCAGGTCAGTTGCCTATTGGCTTTGACATGGCATTAGCCATTACATTCTATATTCAGTTTAGCTGCCTATTGGCTTTGACATGACATTAGACATTACATTTGATATTTAGGTTAGCTGCCTATTGGCTTTAACGTGGGGTTAGACATTGCAGTTGAGACATTGCAGATGAGCTATGTTTTTCCAAGCTGTGTTTTTCCACATGATAGACCAAGCTGTGTTTTTCACACCAGACTATAGCTGATAAGAGAGAGTACATTTGGGTGGTCATTACAACCCTGGCAGTCGGTGTTAAAGCGGCGGTAAGACCGCCAACAGGCCAGCGGTAAAAAAATTGCAATTACGACCGTGGCTGAAACCGCCAACAAAGACAGCCACTTTAACACTCCGACCGCCACGGCGGTACAAACAAACAGCGCCAACAGACAGGCGGGAGACAATGTACCACCCACACTATTATGACAGGCCAATCTGCCACCTTTTCCGGGGCGGATTCACCACGGATAAAAACACGGCGGAAACAGGAATCCCGAAGGAAAAACGCTCACCTGCTCACAAGGAACGAGGACGCCATAGATCCGGAACTCCAAATTCTACCTGCAATAGTCTTCCTGCTCCTCTACCAGGAGCACGAACGCCGGCGGCGAAGACCACGGTGAGTACTGCACCTACGACACAGGGTAGGGGGGAGGGAAAAAACAGGGACATACACACGCAACACTCCCACCCTCACCCCCTACAACACACACACTAATGAAAATCAATACATCACAGTTACACCCCCCAAACCACCCGGAAGAATGCAAAGACAATAGAAAATGAGTGTAACCATTGTAATATATTAAAAGCAAGTAGGCAGAAATATATATATACACCATGTACAAAATATATACCAAGCATAGTAGTCCAGGTAGTGCTCTAAGAAAGTCCGTGGACCACTGGGACCACACGGTATGGACGAGGCCCACACAAAATCCCCGACCATGATGGAGAGAACACTGCAGGGGCATCAGAGAGCAACTAAACAGGCACCTCAGGGGGAGGGAAAGGGGGGGCACCTCAGCCGCTTGAGTGCACATCGCCAAATCCACGAGGGGGCCACATGCCCACTGTTCCATCCTGGGGAGTGCAAAGCCACAGTCTCTCAAGTCTCTACAGTGGGTGGTTTGCCCACTGTTCAATCCTGGGGAGTGCAAAGCCACAGTCTCACAAGTCTCTACAGTGGGTGGGTTGCCCACTGTTCAATCCTGGGGAGTGCAAAGCCATAGTCTCACAAGTCTCTACAGTGGGTGGGTTGCTCACTGTTCAATCCTGGGGAGTTCAAAGCCACAGTCTCACAAGTCCCTACAGTGGGTGGTTTGCCCACTGCCATATCCTGGGGAGTGCAAAGCCACAGTCTCACAAGTCTCTACAGTGGGTGGTTTGCCCACTGACATATCCTGGAGAGTGCAAAGCCACAGTCTCACAAGTCTCTACAGTGGGTGGGTTGCCCACTGTTCAATCTTGGGGCGTGCAAAGCCACAGTCTCTCAAGTCTCTACAGTGGGTGGTTTGCCCACTGTTCAATCCTGGGGAGTGCAAAGCCACAGTCTCTCAAGTCTCTACAGTGGGTGGTTTGCCCACTGCCATATCCTGGGGAGTGCAAAGCCATAGTCTCTCAAGTGGATAACAGTCTCCACTGGTTCTGGAGGGGGTATGGTGCCCAGAGTGCTTCATCCTGCTAAGGACAGAGGTAGTGGATGACAGTCTCCACTGGTTCTGGAGGGGGCTTTGTGCCCAGAGTGCTTCATCCTGCTAAGGACAGAGGTAGTGGATGGATCTCTCCACTGGTTCTGGAGGGGGCATGGTGCCCAGAGTGCTTCATCCTGCTAAGGACAGAGGAAGTGGATGACAGTCTCCACTGGTTCTGGATGGGGCATGGTGCCCAGAGTGCTTCATCCTGCTAAGGACAGAGGTAGTGGATGGATCTCTCCACTGGTTCTGGAGGGGGCATGGTGCCCCGAGTGCTTCATCCTGCTAAGGACAGAGGTAGTGGATGACAGTCTCCACTGGTTCTGGAGGGGGCTTTGTGCCCAGAGTGCTTCATCCTGCTAAGGACAGAGGTAGTGGATGGATCTCTCCACTGGTTCTGGAGGGGGCATGGTGCCCAGAGTGCTTCATCCTGCTAAGGACAGAGGTAGTGGATGACAGTCTCCACTGGTTCTGGAGGGGGCTTTGTGCCCAGAGTGCTTCATCCGGCTAAGGACAGAGGTAGTGGATGGATCTCTCCACTGGTTCTGGAGGGGGCATGGTGCCCAGAGTGCTTCATCCTGCTAAGGACAGAGGTAGTGGATGGATCTCTCCACTGGTTCTGGAGGGGGCATGGTGCCCAGAGTGCTTCATCCTGCTAAGGACAGAGGTAGTGGATGACAGTCTCCACTGGTTCTGGAGGGGGCTTTGTGCCCAGAGTGCTTCATCCTGCTAAGGACAGAGGTAGTGGATGGATCTCTCCACTGGTTCTGGAGGGGGCATGGTGCCCAGAGTGCTTCATCCTGCTAAGGACAGAGGTAGTGGATGGATCTCTCCACTGGTTCTGGATGGGGCATGGTGCCCAGAGTGCTTCATCCTGCTAAGGACAGCGGTAGTGGATGACAGTCTCCACTGGTTCTGGAGGGGGCATGGTGCCCAGAGTGCTTCATCCTGCTAAGGACAGAGGTAGTGGATGGATCTCTCCACTGGTTCTGGAGGGGGCATGGTGCCCAGAGTGCTTCATCCTGCTAAGGACAGAGGTAGTGGATCACAGTCTCCACTGGTTCTGGAGGGGGCTTTGTGCCCAGAGTGCATCATTCACCCGTGACGGACTCAGTTGCATCAGTGCCCTTGCCGCTCATGGGCCAGCGGTGCTTGAGATGCCGGTGCCCTGTTCAGCAGTGCTTGAGACGGCGGTGCCCTGTGCAGCAGTGCTTGAGATGGCGGTGCCCTGTTCAGCGGTGCTTGAGATGGCGGTGCCCTGTTCAGCGGTGCTTGAGATGGCAGTGCCCTGTTCAGCGGTGCTTGAGACAGCGGTGCCCTGTGCAGCGGTGCTTGAGATGGCGGTGCCCTGTTCAGCGGTGCTTGAGGCGGCGGTCTCCATTGCAGGAACTCAGCTGCTGGCGGTCCTTCATGGCCCAGCGGGGCTTTTGCTGGTGGTCCTTCATGGCCCAGCGGGGCTTTTGCTGGCGGTCCTTAATGGCCCAGCGGGGCTTGTGCTGGTGGTGGCCTCCTGGGCAGGTGGGCTGGTGCTGACGGGCCCCTCCTGGACAGGTGGGCTTGTGCTGGCGGTGGCCTCCTGGGCAGGTGGGCTGGTGCTGGCGGGCCCCTCTTGGGCAGGTGGGCTTGTGGTGGCGGGGGCCTCCTGGGCAGGTGGGCTGGTGCTGTCGGGCCCCTCCTGGGCAGGTGGGCTTGTGCTGGCAGTCCTGTCCTGGGCAGCTGGGCTTGTGCTGGTGGTCCTGTCCTGGGCAGCTGGGCTTGTGCTGGCGGTCCTCTCCTGGGCAGCTGGGTTTGTGCTGGCGGTCCTGTCCTGGGCAGCTGGACTTGTGCTGGCGGTCCTGTCCTGGGCACCTGGGCTTGTGCTGGCGGTCCTGTCCTGGGCAGCTGGGCTTGTGCTGGCGGTCCTGTCCTGGGCAGCTGGGCTTGTGCTGGAGGTGGCCCCCTGGGCAGCGGGGATGATGGCGGTCTTCTCTGCCGTGCTGCTCTTCCCAGACTTGCCGGGTTTCTTGTGGCCCTTCCCCACCTTGGAAGGTGTCACAGCTGACTCCAGACTCCCACTGGGACCCCTGGGAGCGGTTTGGTGGCTGGAGTCTTCCCCTTCCCCGCCGGGCACTGGCCAACTTCTGATGCTTCACAGGTGGGGGACTGTCTGTGCTGTGGCTCCGTGCCACACTGGCTGCCCTGGTGGCCGGTGCACTCTAGATTCCAGTGACTACAGGCACCACTGGTCCCGGAGATGTTGTGGCTGAGGTGCTAGTTCGGGACCTAGGAGACAGACGGGGTGGGGGAGGTGTGGGTAAGAGGTCAAGGTTGGACAGGAAAAGTTTTTTGGACACACTGGGACGGGTAGCTGGAGGGAGTTTGGGAGTGGAGGAAGAGGTGGTGGATGTAGGAGGTGTACGTTTGGTGACTTTGGGTGAAGGTGCATGCGCTGGAGGCTGTCAGGAGGTGGATGGCTGTTGGGTGGGTGTGTGCCTGCGTTTGTGTATCTTGGGAGGGGGCGTCACAGACACACTGGGAGAGGACACAGGGGACGTGCGAATGGTAGTGGGGTGGTGACTGCACGTGAGCGGGGTGTGGTGGTGGGTGTGCTGGAGAGGGACGTAGTGGCTGTAGAGGTAGTGCATGCACGTGTGACTGTAGACGAGACAGGGAGGGAGGAGGGAGACGAGGAGGAGGGGACACAGTGGAGGCAGTGGATGTTGGTGTGTCTGCATGTGTGTGATGCTTGCGTGAGTGCCTGTGGGATGTGTGGTGCTTATGTTTGCCTGAGCTTCCCTTGTGTGTTGACGTGTGTGCATGCTGGTCTGTAGGTGTGCTTGGGATAGGCTGAGGTACAGGGGATTGGGTCGGGTGGAGGAAGTTGGAGGGGGGAGGCTAGACACAGGGAAAATGGCTGCCATCAGTGCTGAGGCCAGAGTCTGAAAAGCTCGCTGAAGGGCCGCCTGACCAGAATGAATGCCCTCCAGGAATGCATTTGTTTGTTGCAACTGCCTTTCTACACCCTGGATGGCATTCAAAATGGTAGACTGCCCAACAGTGAGGGACCTGAGGAGGTCAATGGCCTCCTCACTGAGGGCAGCAGGGGTGTCTGGGGCAGGGCCTGAGGTGCCTGGGGCGAAGGTGATGCCCACCCTCCCGGGTGAGAGAGCACGGGGCGAAGGCTGAGGGGCTGCTGGGAGGGCGGTGCTGGAAGGGGGGGTGGCGGCTGTACCTGTAGATGGGGGTGGCACAGATGGTGCCGCACCACAAGGGAGCTCCCATCAGAGGACGAGTCCATGTCACTGGTCTCAGCTCCTGTCCCCGCCGTGGAGCTCCCCTCGCCCTCTGTCCCACTGGTGAAGTCCAAGTCCGTAGTGTGGCCCTCCATGGCCATGTGGGATGCAGCCCCATGGTGCTCCGGTGACACTGCTCCTCCGCCTGATGATGCTAATGCACACAAGAACATGGAGACCACAAAAAGGGCGGGGACGACAGAAGAAAGACATGTTGAGTGCAGGCATTACCGCTACCGTTGGCGGACACGACAGACACAGAAGCCCCCTGCACTACGCCGCGCTCTTGGGCTCCACTGTTCAATTCCGGGGAAATGGCCTACAAGGCTGTGGACGACATCTGCACAGATAGATGACACAGGGGGATGACTAGGTGTACTTGGCACTCTACAGAGGTGGGGTACGGTGCCACATGGCCTGCCTTACGGAGGGGCCTTGCCTACGGAACTCGCCCTGGCCTAGGGAAACCCACAGCCCACCTCCCCCACCCAGACACCTCCACTGCACGCAAAGTCAGCAGATTGAGAGTGTACTCACCCCCTTGTGGCTGCTGTGATGCCCTCAAGCGCCCATCCAACTCCGGGTAGGCCACCGCCAGGATCCTGAACATCAGGGGGGTCATGGTGCGACGGGCACCCCTTCCACGTTGGGAGGCCATCCCCAGCTGAGCCTCCGCCGTCTTCTTGCTCCAGCGGCGAATGTCCTCCCATCTTTTCGGGCAGTGGGTGCTCCGTCTGTGGTAGACCCCCAGGGTCCGGACGTCCTTGGCAATGGCACGCCAAATATGTTTTTTCTGGTGGGCGCTGACCTACATGAAATGTACAGGGGGAAGAGTAAGTAATTACCAACTGCACCGTCAAACTGATTGGCCCCCATCCCTACCCTTGCCATGTGGCACATGCATTCACCGTCTTTCATGCACGCAGCACTCTCCCCCTTCCTTCTTACATCCAGCCCTCTCCACACAGGCATAGCCCATACAACATGCTCCCTGTGTACTTACCTGTTTTTCTGGAGGACCGTAAAGTAGCGTGTATTGGGGGAGGACCCCATCCATGAGTTTCTCCAACTCCTCCGATGTGAAGGCAGGGGCCCTTTCCCCAGACACTCGAGCCATTGTCTCTTCCAGACCGAGGTCACAGCAGCACTTGCAGCGTAGGTCCTCTCCTGTCGAAGATCAGGTATCGAGTGATTGAACAGATAGAAAATGGCGGTCACGTCCGTGGTGGTACGTACCGTCACCGCCGGCGTACATCATCATTGGCTCCTGGGACCCATAGGGTCCAATGTTAACCAATGCAGCATTGCGCCGTGGTCTTTGACCGCCTACCGCGACGGTGTACAACACCAGCGCAGTTACCTCACATCCCATTGTCCCACTTTAGAGGTCAGGCAGCCGCCATTTCAGGGGCCCACATGGCTTCATTTTCAACTGCGTCACACATACCTAGGCCTAGACTCAACACACATACAGGCCACCTTTTGTGTATGAATGGTGTTCTGTATAAACTGTGGGTACGTACCTCTGAGTTGTTTGACTCTGTGCTCGCTGTTGTCCTTCATAGGCACCGTCCGCTGGGACATGTGAGGAGATGGCGGCATCCTCCGGTGTACCGACCGTTGGTGGACCTGTCGAGAATGGAGGAGCGACATGTGATTATCACACACAGGCTTGACCGTGCCACAATCCAGAAACTGTGTACCCAGTTGGAGCCAGACCTGATGTCAGCAATCCGCCATCCCACAGGAATCCCCCCTCAAGTGCAGGTGCTGTCAGTGCTCCATTTCCTTGCAAGTGGGTCTTTTCAAACAACAGTGGCCATAGCATCAGGGATGTCCCAGCCTATGTTTTCCAACGTATTGTCCAGAGTGTTGTCTGCCCTTCTGAAACACATGCGGAGCTACATCGTTTTTCCTCAGGTGGAGGATTTGCCTACAGTGAAAGGTGATTTCTATGCCCTGGAACACATCCCCAACATCATAGGTGCCATTGATGGCACCCATGTGGCTTTGGTGCCCCCCCCCCCACAGGAGTGAACATGTGTACAGAAACCGGAAGAGGTATCATTCCATGAATGTGCAGATGGTGTGTTTGGCAGACCAGTTCATCTCCCATGTGAATGCCATGTTCCCTGGCTCAGTGCATGACGCCTACATCCTGCGGAATAGCAGCATCCCTTATGTGATGAGGCATTGTGTGTGGCTATTAGGTGAGCACCTGGAAGCAAGACAATCGGAATGGTTGTCTGGGTCTGGGGATATCCCTACAGGTTAGTGCGTGTCTAACAGTTGTCCCTCGCCATTTGCAGGTGACTCTGATTACCCCAACCTGTCATGGCTACTGACCCCAGGGAGGAATCGCAGGACAAGGGCAGAGGAACGCTACAATGAGGCCCATGGGCGAACTAGGAGGGTGATCGAGCGGACCTTCGGCCTCCTGAAGGCCAGATTCCAGGGCCTCCATATGACAGGTGGATCCCTATTCTACTGACCAAAGAAGGTGTGCCAGATCATCATGGCCTGCTATATGCTTCACAACTTAGCTTTGCGACGACAGGTTCCTTTTCTGCAGGAGGATGGTCCAGTTGGCGAAGTTGTGGCAGCTGTGGAGCCTGTGGACAGTGAAGACGAGGAAGCAGAGGAAGAAGACATGAACAACAGGGACTCAGTTATCCAGCAATATTTCCAGTGAGACACAGGTAAGAGTACAGACCTGCCTACTACATGTACTTTAAAACTACTACCTCTCTACTGTCTGTCGTTTTCACACAGTGTATGGTCACTGAGTTGTCACTTTCCCTTACGATTTCACAGATGAGGGTCCCACTGTGTGACTTCTGCTTAGATTCCTCATGGACTAGAGCTGTGTGACATAGGTATGTTGACATTACAATTGAAAGAGCATGTTGTCACTGTAATTGCTAATACACTATTTCGAAATCACAGACAGACTCCAGATTGTTTTGTGCTTTAAGTGTGTTTATTTAAGTGCTCAATATTGGAGGGGGCAGTGAAATGGTGAGGGGTGATGGCAGAGGAATGTCCATGGCAGAGTCCAGTCTATTAGTCTCACAGGTGCAATGCCATATGAGCATAGGAAGTGGAGCTGGGGCAGTTTAAGTAAGGACAGGGTGACATAGTGGGACAGTAGGATGACAATCAGGGTGGTCTCATTTCTTGGCGGGGGTCTTGGCATCGTGCTCTGTCTTGTTCCTGGATCTCATGGACCGTTTGCGGGGTGGTTCTCCCTCTGCAGGGGGTGGGGTGCTGGTGTGGTGGTCCTGTGGTGGGGCGTCCTGTCCACTAGCGCCGGCGGAGGTGGTGAGCAGTTCATCGTCCATGCTAGTGTCAGGGGCCCCTTGTAGTGCCACAGTGTCCCTTCTGGTGTTCACAAGTTCCTTCAGCACCCCTACGATGTTGCCCAGGGTAGAGCTGATGGTTATGAGTTCCTCCCTGAAGCCCATATACTGTTCCTCCTGCAGGCGCTGGGTCTCCTGAAACGTGGCCAGTACCGTTGCCATCGTCTCCTGGGAGTGGTGGTAGGCTCCTATGATGGAGGAGAGGGCCTCGTGGAGAGTGGGTTCCCTTGGCCTGTCCACCCCCTGTCGCACAGCAGCCCTCCCAGTTCCCCTGTGTTCCTGGGCCTCCGTCCCCTGGACCGTGTACCCACTGCCACTGCCCCCAGGTCCCTGTTGTTGTTGGGGTGGTGGGTTAGCCTGGGTTCCCTGTAGTGGTGGACACACAGCTGATTGACGTGTCCTGGGGACGGAGGTATGGGCCCGCTGGGTGGGTGCTGCGCTGGTGTTTCCAGAGGGGGGAAGGTCTGTGGTGGCCTGTGACTGGGTGAGGGGAACCGACTGTCCCAAGGTCCCTGATGGGCCGGGCTGGTCATCTAGATCCATTTAGACAGAGCTGCTGTCATCACTGTGGGCCTCTTCTGTTGGTGGTGTGGACATGTGTGGACCCTCCTGTCCAGTGACATTGGGTAGGGGTCCTGCAGGGGTATAAAAGGATGGTTATTACATCTGTCTGTGTCATGGTGTGCAATGGGTGGGTGACCGTGTACCCCAGTGCTTGCATTCCTGTGTGGGACCCTGTGTGATGATGGTTTAGGGGGTTGTATGGGTATGTGCAGTGGGCATGCTTTAGTGATGGGTGTCCATGCTTTGTTGTTGCATGCAGGGCTTGGTGTTGGGATGGGTGGTTTGTGATGTTGGGACATATGTGAGGAGTTGGAGTGCTGGGGGTGAGGGTGAGGGTGGGGGTATGTGTTGGCATGTAGGTAGGGTGGGGGATGTAATAGTTAAGATTTGTCTTACCAGAGTCCATTCCTCCACCTACTCCTGCGAGGCCCTAGGATGCAGAATCGCCAAGACCTGCTCCTCCCATGTTGTAAGTTGTGGGTGAGGAGGTGGGGGTCCGCCGCCAGTCCGCTGAACTGCCAGGTGGTGTCTTGAGAGCACGGAATGCACCTTCCCCTGTAGGTCGTTCCACCTCTTCCTGATGTCCTCCCGATTTCTTGGGTGCTGTCCCACTGCGTTGACCCTGTCCACTATTCTTCGCCATAGCTCCATCTTCCTTGCAATTGAGGTGTGCTGCACCTGTGATCCGAATAGCTGTGGCTCTACCCGAACAATTTCCTCCACCATGACCCTGAGTTCTTCCTCCGAGAACCTGGGGTCTCTTTGCCGTGCCATGGGGTGGTGTAGGTGATGTGTGGGATGGAGTGTGTGGTGATAAGTGTGCTGATATGTAATGGGGTGTTGTGTGAGGTGCGTGGAAGTTCTGTGGGTGATGGTGTTGTGTGCTTGTGGATGCTGGTGCTGTCTCTCTCTGGCCTTCTTTCTGAATTTTTGGTAGTAGGGGTTTGTGGGTGATGTGGGTGTGTGTTTTATATTGTAATGGGTGTGTGGAAGTGGTGTGTGTATGTGTATCAGGTGTGTGTATTTCGAATTGTCCAATGTGGCTGTGTTTTGTAAAAGTGTGTGTATTTTGAGCGCGGCAGTGTGTACCACCAATGGAATACCGCGGTTGAAAGACCACCGCATGGATTCGTGTTTCGTGATAGTGTGGACGTTTTTCTGTTGGCGTGACGGTGGAGGTTTTGTTTTCGCCAGTTTATCACTGACCTTTGGTGTGGCAGACTTGTGTGGGTGTCTGAATTTTGGCGGATTCCGAAATGTGGGTCATAATAGCTGTGGCGGCATTCCGCAGCCGCGGCGGTGTGTTGGCGATCTTCTGCACGGTGGTAAGCGGCTTTTGCCACCAATGTTGTAATGAGGGCCTTGGTGTTTTCCTTTTTGCTCAGCCTTGGGAAGAGGAGTGGTCTAGGAGATCTGGCCAGTCTCCAAAGGCTTGCTTAGCTTTCCCGGGTCTGAGAGGAGGTGGCACGTTTTTGGAACAATGGCTATGGACTACAGCAGGGTGAGATTGAATCTGCTTTGACTTCAGACATGAACGGAGACGTCAGTTGCCTGTCTCCCGTTTGGGTAGAAAATCTCTTTCTTGCAGTTGAACGGAGTCATCAACTTGAAGCCCCAGAAAGACAAAGCTGAATATAAGCCCTACAGCCTTGGCCTACGGTGATGAATTTTTACTTTTATGCTTTGCTTTGAAGTTATGCTATAATATAATCACGTGTTTTCTGTGTACATTGCAACTGAGAAGTACTTTGATATATTTTGCTTTCATTGCTGCGACTACTTTTGAACGTGTGCTGCCAGTCTACTAATTTTTTTTTCTCTCAAGAACCTCGTGGTGAAATAATAATAACAATAAGGGCCAGATGTAGCAAACACTTGGCGACTAGCAAACGGCGAAAATCGCAGTTTGCGAGTCGCAAATGCGTGTTCGCTATGTAGAAATGCATTTTGCGAGTCGGAACCGACTCGCAAAATGCATTTACGATTCGCAAATAGGAAGGGGTGTTCCCTTCCTATTTGCGAGTCGCAGTGGTATGCAATTCCATTTGCGACCGCGTACGTGGTCGCAAATGGAGTCGCAGTTACCATCCACTTGAAGTGGATGGTAACCCACTCGCAAACGGGAAGGGGTCCCCATTGGACCTTTGTGACTGGACCCAAAAATATTTTTTCAGAGCAGGCAGAGGTCCAAGGGACCACTGCCTGCCCTGAAAAAATCAGAAACAAAAGGTTTCGTTTTTTTTTTCTAAGTGCAGCTCGTTTTCCTTTAAGGAAAACGGGCTACACTTGGAAAAAAAAAACTGCTTTATTTAAAAGCAGTCACGGACATGGAGGTCTGCTGTTCCCAGCAGGCCTCCATCCCCGTGAGTGCCCAGAGTCGCTATGGGGTCGCAAATTGCGACCCACCTCATTAATATTAATGAGGTGGGTCTTTGCGACCCCATAGCGACTTGCAGAAGGTGTCTGAGACACCTTTCTGCATTCCAAATTGCGAGTTGCAATTTGCGAGTCGCTGGGACTCGCAAATTGAAAGTCGCAATTTGGAATAATGCTACATCTGGCCCTAAATGTCTTCATTAAACTCAGAAGTGCCTTCCAGAGAGGTTCTGTAAGCTCGGTTATGAGATAAGAGCAGGAAATCAGAACAGGGTGGCAGCAGTGAGGGCTGCCTGTAAAACCCCAGAAGACTTGTAGGAGCAATGCCGGGGTTCTCTAAGGAGCCCCCAGAGTGCATGGAATCATACAACCACTACTGGCAACTGTATTGGGGTATGATTCCTACATGTTTGATACCAAACATGCCCAGGTTCGGAGTTACCATTAGGCAGCTGGACATAGGTAGTCACCTGTGTCTAGTTCACAGGTAAAATGGCTTCCCCACACTTACGAAGTCCACTGCAATGGAACTGGAGTTCGTAGGGGCACCTCTACTCACGGAGAGGTGCCTTCAGACACAGGGGTCTGCACCCTGCCCTCTGGCCTAAGAGGGTCTACCATGGGGTGACTTACAGTGACCTGGTGCAGTGACCTGTGGTAAAAGCACATGCACCTTTTCACGCAGGCTGCAATGGTAGACCTGCAGACACATGGGCTTCCACGGGTGGCATAATACATGCTGCAGCCCATGGGGAACCCTTGGTGCCCCAATGCTCTGGGTACCTAAGTACCATATATTAGGGACTTACGAGGGTGCAAAGTCCTAGGCAACCAAATTTAGAGGGAGACTGTACAATTATCTCAGTCCTGGTTAGCATGATCCCAATGAAAACAGTCTAAGCATACTGACAGCAGGCAAAAAGTAGTGGTAAGCATGCCAAAAAGAGGGTACTTTCCTACACTCCCTCCTGCCCCCCCCCCCCAAAAAACAAAGGACAATAAGACTAACCATGCCCAGTTGAGTCTTCATTGTCTACGTGGAGCTATCTGGAGAGTCCATCTGCAGTGGAGTGGTTACTCCCAGGCTTATGTTCCACTGTGTAGTCCATTCCCTGTAGGGATATGGACCACCTCAACAATTATTTGGGATTCTCACCTTTCATTTGATTAAGCCACAAGAGGGGCTTGTGGTCTGTCTGAACAAGGAAGTGAGTGCCAAACAAGTATGGCCTCAGCTTCTTCAAGGCTCAGACCACAGCAAAAGCTTCCCTCTCTGTGGCTGACCAGCGCTTTTCCATGTGGGTCAGTCTTCTGCCTATGAAAGTTACAGGTTGGTCCTGGCCTTCATCATTTAGTTGAGATAGTACTGCCCCTACCCCTACCTCAGACGCATCTGTTTGTACAATAACTTACTTGGAGTAATGATGGCTTCTTAGTATAGGAGCAGAGCACATGACCTGTTTGAGGTCATCAAAAGCTTTTTGGTAGCTAGCTGTCCACAAACCTTACTTGGGCATGCTTTTGGATGTGAGCTCATTTAAGGGGGCTACAATGGAGCCTTAATTCTCACTGAACCTCCTATAGTGCCCTGTCAGGCGTAGGAAGGCTCTGACTTAGGTCTGAGTTGTAGGGGCAGTCCAATCCAGAATTTGCTGGATTTTGCCCTGGAGTGGTTGGGTCTGGCCTCCACCTATCATTTGGCCCAGATAAACCACGTTTCCCTGCCTTTTCTGATGGATACAACTACCTGTGGATTCCTCACCTGATGAATACTCCCATGGCGCCAGCATTTGACGGAAATCTTCTTACTAGTCTCTGCACGTCGACGAGGACGTCACTCTAGCCCACGCGACGCCGTCTGACGTCATACAGGCAATAAGAAGTCCTCGCCGACGTGCCGATGACAGTTCCCTTTTTTCCGTGCATTCGAAACGGTTATCTTCGAGGGAGTTACTGTTACCTTCGTGGTTACAGTGTATTGTCTGCTGCGTAGTCTTCTCTGCGGTAACAATGTCTCAGAGGAAGTCGGGTTTCAAGCCCTGTCGAGAGTGTGGGGGCAAGATGTCAGTTACAGATCCTCACTCCGACTGTCTATGGTGTTTGAGCTCCGACCACGACGTCTCGACTTGCGATTCATGTCAACACATGAATCCGAAGGCCCTCAAAGAGCGCGAGGCCAAGTTATTCATGGCAAAGTCAAAGAAGAAGGAGAAACATCATAAGAAGTCTTCTTCGCCAAGGTCTCACCGGCGTCATCGAGACTCCCGGCGCCGTAGAGACTCACGACGTCACTCCAGCAAGGAGTCTCGTTCGAGGTCACCTTCGGCTCGGCGTCGGAGGACTTGGGAGGTCAGCCCCACGGTCACGCCGCATCCATCGACGCCGTTGCCCTCTCCGGCGTCACCGACTTCACCTGGTCAGGCGTCAGTGATTGAGGTGGTGCAGCCTCTTGTGTTTTCTCCGGCGTCGCAGACGTCGAGGCCGGCGTCGGGGTCGCCCTCGATCCAGGCACCCCAGTATCCGGCTTTTCCCACTCCTGGAGCCGATAGTACCGCGTTTCTTAATGCGATGTATACCATCTTTCAGCAGATGGCTCCAGGAGCTGCTCCGGCTGGTCCTTCGGGGCCCTTGGCCTTTTCGTTGGGTGATCCTGCGCCTCTTCGGCCGGCACCCTTTATGCCCTTTCTCCCTTTTGGGAATGTGGGCTCGGCGCCGGTGCCGGCGTCGGTGGCCGCTCCGGTGGCTTCGGATGTTTCGGCCCCGGAGGTTGCCCCTCCGTCGAAGTCAGGATTTTGCCCTGTGACTCCGGTTGGTCCATCGGCTCCAAGACCTCGTCCTCCGGCTCCTGCCTCGGCGCCGAAGCTGCCTGTGGCGCCGGACGCGGCGTCAGATGCTTCTGGAGATCGGCGCCGTTCTTCGACGTCGGCGGAGGCCATGTCGACTCCGCGTATCGAGGAGAGACTTCATTCGAGGAGGCGTGCTCTCCGTCTTTTAGAAGAGCAAGAGTACCAGCGAGTCCTAGAGGAGGGAGAGATTGAGGACTCTGGAGACGGACTGCATGGTCTGGATACAGCCAGTGGGCTGGACACTTCCCCTGAGTGGGACCTTTCATCTCCAGGGGAATATACGGAGGAGGCTGCTTCCTTTCATGCTGTGGTGAGGAAGGCAGCGAGCTTTTTGGACCTGCCTTTGCCGGTGGCAGAGGCAAAGCAGAATTTGCTGACAGAGGTATTGCATCCGGCCTCTGCTGCAGCCGAGCCTCTCTTGCCATTTAATGAGGCTTTGCTGGATCCGGTGTTGGAGGTGTGGAAGAAGCCGGTGTCTTCCTCGGCCGTTCATAGGGCTGTGGCCAGGAGGTATCGAGCTGCACCATCTGACCCTGGCTTTCTCTCTAGACACCCTACGCCGGAGAGCTTGGTGGTGCAAGCCTCCTGTTCCTCAAAGTCAGCGCCTGGTTCCTTCCCGACGGTGCCTGGAGACAGAGACTCCAAGAAACTGGATGCGCAGTCCAAGAAAATATTTTCGTCATGCAGTTTGGCGTTGAAAGCCACCAACGCCACGTGCATTCTGGGGAGGTACATCCATGCGCTGATGGATGATATTTCGTCTTCATTCACGGAGCTTCCCCAGGGTCTTTTGGATGTGGTCTCGGACGCCCAGGCTGCCGCGACCCAGATTATCCAGTCTGGGCTGGACACGACCGACTCGGTGGCCAGGGCGATGGGCACGGCTGTGGTGGCAAGAAGACAGGCCTGGCTCCGAAACTCAGGGTTCTCTGCGGATGTGCAGTCGACCCTGCTGGACCTCCCGTTTGATGGGGACAGACTGTTTGGAGCCAAGGCAGATTCAGCCTTGGAACGATTTAAGGAGAGCAGAGCCACAGCCAAATCGTTAGGACTGCAAGCTCCTTCTTCCTCTGCCTCTTCTAGAATTTTCAGGAGGTTTCGGGGATTTGGGCGTGGCTCTTATTCCTCTTCCTTTCGGGGGAGGTTCCAGCAACCCGCCTCTTCCCTCCCCTATAGGTCATTTAGAGGGAGGGGGAGGGGTGGGGTCCGTACCAGAGGAGCCTCTCAACAGCACTCTGCCTCTTCCTCGTCCTCTGGAGGGGTGCAGCAGGGGAAGCAGCCTTAGGCTTCCACCGTTTCCCACTCACTCCTCTCCTGTAGGGGGAAGATTACAGCGTTTTCTCCACAAGTGGAAGTCTATCACAACGGACACTTGGGTTCTCGGCATTGTGGGAAAAGGCTACGCCCTTCCCTTTCGGGAGTTCCCGCCCCTCATCCCGCCCCGCCCATCTTATTGTTCAGAAGAACACCTCCTGTTGCTAGAACAGGAGGTTCAAGTCCTCCTTTCAAAGGGCGCGGTAGAGTTGGTCCCAGAGCAGGAAAAGGGTCGAGGTTGTTACTCAAGATACTTCCTGATTCCCAAAAAGGATGGTCAGTTGAGACCAATCCTGGATCTGAGGATCTTGAATTGGTTCCTCAAACAGGAAAAGTTCAAGATGCTGACCCTAGCACAGGTGCTTTTGGCGTTGAACAAGGAAGATTGGATGGTGTCTGTCGACTTGCAGGATGCTTACTTTCATGTCCCGATACTCAAGTCGCACAGGAAGTATCTCCGGTTTGTGGTAGGGTCGCAGCACTATCAGTTTGCGGTCCTCCCGTTTGGTCTTACTTCAGCACCTCGAGTCTTCACAAAGGTGATGTCAGTGGTTGCGGCGGAGCTCAGAAGGAAGGGGATAGCAGTATTCCCTTACTTGGACGACTGGTTGATCAAAGCCAAGTCCCCGGAGCTTGTGTCGCATCATCTGCAGTCAACAACCCAGTTGTTGTTCGACCTGGGCTTTTCGGTGAACGTGCCCAAATCTCACCTGGAGCCCTCTCAGCGCCTCCTGTTCATAGGGGCAGTACTGGATACAACATTGAGTCGAGCCTTTCCTCCGCCTCAGCGGATTCAAGATATTCAGGAATTGGTTCCAATGTTTCGAAATGGAGCGGTAGTTCCAGTCCTCAAGGTCCTTCGTCTGCTCGGTCTGTTCGCCTCCTGCATTCTGTTGGTCACGCATGCTCGCTGGCACATGAGGGCTCTTCAGTGGTGCCTCCGAAGGCAGTGGTCTCAACACAAGGGAGATTTAGAAGGTACTGTCAAGATCTCCAGAGATGCTGCTGTGGAATTGAAGTGGTGGATTGCGGGCAACAATCTTTCACAGGGGAAGCCGTTCGCGCAGTCGCCACCAGTGGCCACGGTAATAACGGATGCCTCCACCCTAGGATGGGGAGCTCATCTGGGGGATCTGGAGATCAAAGGGCTTTGGTCTCCAGAGGAACAGGTGTTTCATATCAATCTGTTGGAGTTACGGGCTGTACGTTTGGCTCTCAAGGCCTTCCTCCCATCCCTTCGTGGTCAGTCGGTACAGGTCCTGACGGACAATACTACCACAATGTGGTACATAAACAAACAGGGAGGAGTAGGGTCGTACCTTCTCTGCAGAGAAGCTCTTCGGCTATGGTCCTGGGCAAAGGACCATCAGATTTGCTTGGTGGCAAATCATCTGGCCGGGGTCTTGAATGTACGTGCGGACAGTCTCAGTCGCCAATTCTCGGCAGACCACGAGTGGCGTCTCCATCCAGATCAAGTCTGTTTAATCTTCCAGATGTGGGGGTTTCCTCGGATAGATCTGTTTGCCACTCGGGAGAACGCGCATTGCCCGTTATTCTGCAGCCTCCAGTATCCGATGCAGGGAGCGTTGGGGGACGCGTTTCAGATAACCTGGTGCGACCAGTTGCTTTACGCGTTTCCCCCCATACCCTTGATTCCTCGAGTGTTGAGGAAAATTCGCCAAGACCGGGCCCAAGTCATCTTAATAGCTCCGGATTGGCCAAGGAGGGTATGGTACTCCGACCTTCTCCAACTCTCACTGTGCCCTCCGCTCCGTCTCCCTCTCAGGGCAGACCTCCTCTCGCAGTCGCAGGGGCAGGTTTTACACCCCAACCTCCAGAGTCTGCACCTACATGCTTGGAGATTGAACGGGGCAACCTGAGTTCCTTCTCTCTCCCGCCTGATGTAGTGGATGTTATCTTAGCGGCCAGGCGACACTCCACTAAATCTATCTACGCTAATAGGTGGTCTAAATTTGTTATGTGGTGTGGAGAGAGACAGATTGATCCCTTACATGCTCATCTGTCACATGTTTTGTCTTTTGCACTGTCTCTAGCGCAGAAAGGTTGTGCAGTAGCTACCATTAAGGGTTATTTGTCGGCCTTGTCAGCCTTCATTTGTCTTCCAGACCAACCATCGTTATTTAAATCCCCTATTGTTCTCAGATTCTTGAAAGGTCTTCTGAATCAATATCCTCCAAAACCATTCGTTATGCCTCAATAGGATTTGTCCTTGGTCCTGACTTTCCTTATGGGGTCCCCTTTTGAGCCTATGCATTCTTGCCCCTTAAGGTATTTGGTTATTAAAACAGTATTCCTGGTAGCTATAACATCTGCAAGGAGAGTGAGTGAGTTGCAGGCCTTATCGGTTAAACCCCCTTATATAACGTTTTATGGGGATAAGGTGGTGTTGAGGACCAAGGCTGCTTTCCTTCCGAAGGTTGTTTCACCCTTCCATTTGGCTCAGACAATCACTTTGTCCACGTTTTATCCTCCGCCTCATCCTTCAAAGGAGGAAGAAAGACTACATCGCCTGGACCCAAAAAGGGCGTTGAGCTTCTATATCGACAGAATGAAGGATATCAGGCTGGAGGATCAGCTGTTTGTCGGATACGTGGGCAAGAGGAGAGGAAAGGCAGTCCACAAGAGAACACTCTCCAGGTGGGTTGTTCTTTGCATTAAAATCTGTTACTCTTTGGCAAAGAAGGATCCGCTTGAGGGCATTAGAGCTCACTCCACCAGAGCTAAGTCGGCCTCTTCGGCCTTGGCCAGGGGTGTTCCTGTGGTTGACATCTGCAAGGCCGCAACTTGGTCGTCCCTTCACACTTTTGTGAAACATTACTGTTTGGACTCTGAGGTCAGAAGGGACGGTCATTTTGCACGGTCAGTGCTGCAGGATTTCTTGGTTTGACCATTTAGGCACCCACCGCCGGGCGTGGTACTGCTTTGGGACTCTATTCATCAGGTGAGGAATCCACAGGTAGTTGTATCCATCAGAAGAACGAGTTACTTACCTTCGGTAACGACTTTTCTGGTGGATACATTAGCTACCTGTGGATTCCTCACGGTCCCACCCGCCTCCCCGTTGCCTTTTTGGTCTCTCCAAGCAATCCTTGAGTGTGCTCCTTTTGGTCTTCAAAGTTGCAATACATTTTGCATGTATGATATTTGTATATATGTGTATATTTATATATAAATCTATATATATATTGGGTATATACATGATTCGTATGTATAAATATATTTATTTGTTTAGAAAAAAAAAAAAAAAAAAGGTTATATTAAATCTACAGCTATTTTATTGCAATGTTGTGTGATTTACAATATTAAGAGATGTTGCTTTGTTCTTTCATTGCATTGGGTTATTATTATTATTCTCATGCACGTAAAAAATGTTGGTACTGTCATCGGCACGTCGGCGAGGACTTCTTATTGCCTGTATGACGTCAGACGGCGTCGCGTGGGCTAGAGTGACGTCCTCGTCGACGTGCAGAGACTAGTAAGAAGATTTCCGTCAAATGCTGGCGCCATGGGAGTATTCATCAGGTGAGGAATCCACAGGTAGCTAATGTATCCACCAGAAAAGTCGTTACCGAAGGTAAGTAACTCGTTCATCTGGCACTTTGATGCCTTGATAGTGAGGCCTGCAAAGCCTCCAGTACATTCCCAGGATGGACCAGGTGATCCTCTCAGGTGGACCTAAAGACAACGATATCGTCTAGATAAGCTGCACTGAAACTTTCCAGGCCTTGGAGAACTTTGTTCACCAACCTCTGGAATGTGGCAGGTGCATTCTTTAGTCCAAAGGGCATCACTGTAAAGTGATAATGCCCACTAGGAGTGGAGAATGCTGTTTTTGGATTGACATCACCTGATCTACCAGTAGTCAGCAGTGAGATCAAAGGTGCTTAGATACTTGGCAGAAGCCAGTGTATCTATTAGCTCATCTGCTCTAGGGATAGGATGAGCAACAGTTTGTGTTACAGTATTGAGGCGTCTATAGTCCACACAGAACCTAATCTCTCTTTTGCCACTTTATGAGTGAGTGACTACAGGACTAGCCCAAGGGCTGTCTGAAGGCTCAATACCTACTAGGTCTAGCATCTTTTACACCTCAGCTTTGATACACTCCCTGACATGATCGGGTTGCCTGTTTATTTTACTTTTGACAGGCAGACTGTCACCTGCGTCAATGGTGTGTTCACACCATGTAGTTTGACCAGGAGTCAGAGGGAACAGTTCAGAGAACTGACCCAGTAGATTTTCGCAATCTTCCTTCTGTTGCTCAGAGAGGCAGTCAGCTAGTACAACCCCATCTACTGAGTTATTTACTGTATTGTGAGAGAAGAGGTCACGGAGAGGGTCACTGTCTTCTTCATGGACCTTCATCAGTGGCCATGAGCAAAGTTATGTCAGCCCTGTCATAAAAAGGTTTTATGCAGTTCATATGAAGCACCCTATGGGGGCTTCTAGGAGTGCCTAGGTCAGCCAGGTAGCTGACCTCACCCTTTCTCTCCACAATAGTGTGTGGGCCACTCTACTTGTTCTGGAGTACCTTGGAAGCCACAGGCTCCAGGACCCACACCTTCTGTCCTGGCTGGTAAACAGTCAGCACAGCCTTCTTGTCAAGCTACTGTTTTTGCAGTTCATGGCTGGCCTGAAGATTTTTGGATGCCCTCTTCATGTATTCGGCCATTCTAGATCTTGGGCCAATACATAGTCCACGGTGTCCTGTTTTGGAGGCTTGAGAGGTTTCTCCCGGCCTTCTTTCACAAGAGCAAGGGGACCCCTAACAGGGTACCCACACAAAAGTTCAATGGGACTGTAGCCCATTCCCTTTTGAGGAACCTCCCTGTGGGCAAAGAGGAGGCAAGGTAAAAGGACATCCCTCCTCCTGAGTTTTTCTGAGAGTCCCGATATTATACCTTTAAGGGTATTATTGAACCTTTCAACTAACCCATTTGTTTGTGGATGGTAAGGAGTGGTGAGTTTGTAAGTTACATCACACTCCTTCCACATGGCTTTAAGGTAAGCAGACATGAAGTTTGCATCTCTGTGTGATACCATCTCTTTAGGAAAACCCACTGTGGGCAAAACTCCCAGGAGGGCCTTAGCCACAGCAGTGGCTGTAGTGGACCTAAGATGAATGGCTTCTGGATACCTCGTGGCATGGTCCACCGCAAGTATGAATCTGTTTCCAGAGGCTTTTGGAGGGTTCAGGGAGTCAGCAATATCCACCCCAATCCTCTCAAAGGGTACCCCAACCACTGTTAGTGGAATTAAGGGGGTCTTTGGGATGCCACCTGTCTTGCCACTGGCTTGACAGGTGACAGAGAAGCGAAAAAGCTCCAAGGTGTCTTCTGACATGTGGGGCCAGTGAAAGTGAGAGACAAGCCTGTCCCAAGTCTTGCTTTGCCCCAAGTGGCCTGCAAGGGGTATGTCATGTGCTAGGGTAACAGGAACTCCCTGAATTTCAGAGGGATGACCAGTCGCCTGGTGGTACCAGGTTTAGGGTCCCTTGCTTTTAAATAAAGGAGGCTGTTATCCCAGTATACCTGCTGGACAAGGGCGAGACGTTGGCACTCATCCTACTAGACCTCTCGGCGGCCTTTGACACAGTGTCCCATCACACCCTGATAAGAAGACTCCACGAAACTGGCATCAGTGACAAGGCCCTCGACTGGATCCAATCCTTCCTCTCCAGCAGAACTCAATGAGTGTGGCTCGCCCCCTTCCTCGCAGACCCCACACCCACCACCTGCAGAGTGCCCCAGGGATCCTCCCTCAACCCCACGGTGCTTAACGTCTACATGGCCCGCTAGCTACCCTCGTCAGGTTCTACAGAATCAACATCATCTCCTATGCCGATGGCACCCAACTTATGCTCTCCCTCTCCAACGAACCAGAAAAGGCCAGACACATCTTCCACGAACGCATGGAAGCAGTCACCAACTGGATGAGATACAGCTGCCTTCAAATCAACGAAAACAAGACAGAAGTACTCATTGTGGGCCCTCATCCCTACACATGGAATGACTCCTGGTGGCCACCCACCCTCAAACACCCGCCCACCCCCACCAGCCAAGCCTGCAACCTCTGAATCATCCTGGACTCCAACCTGAGCATGAACCAGCAAATCAACTCAGTCACCTCCACCTGCTTCCGCACCCTCCACCTCCTACCCAAGTCCTTTAAGTGGATCCCCCTTGAACATAGAAAGACCGTCACACACGCCCTGATCACTAACAGACTGGACTACAGCAACGCACTCAACAACGGACTCACCGCAAGCTACAAAACATCCAGAATGCTGCTGCCAGACTGGTCCTCAACCTACCTCGACACTGCCACATTTCGCAACACCTGCGTACACTGCACTGGCTTCCCAAAAAAAAAGAATCACCTTCAAGATCCTCACCTACGCACACAAAGCCCTCCACACCACCGGACCAGCCTACCTGAACCAGCGACTCAACCTACACGTAGCCCACAGGGCCCTACGCTCAACCTAGCTCTCTCTCGCAGAAGTACCCCGCATCAGGAACACCAGAACAAGACGCTCCTTTTCCTACCTCGCAGCCACCACCTGGAACGCCCTTCCTCTCCACATCAGACAAACCACCTCCCTCCTCAGCTTCACGAAGGAACTGAAGACATGGCTTTTTCAATAACCACCTCACCAGTATACGCTACTCTCTCCACCCCCCAGAGCCTTGAAACCCTAACAGGTGAATAGTTGCGCTTTACAAGCACTGATTGATTGATCATAATCAGATTATACAAGCCCTGGTAGTCACTTACTTTGCTCACATGCAACCAGCATTCCAGGGCTTTACCAAAGCAGTCCACAAAATCTATCCAATCCCGTGAGGACTCCTTTTTGGTCTCCCTGAACTTGATCCTATATTGTTCAGTGGTTAGCCCAAATCCATTTAAGAGTGCATTCTTAAGTGTTGAATAGTCATCTACATCTACTTCTCTGACAGTGAGGAGTTTTTCTCTGCCTTTGTCAGAGAAGGAGAGCCACAGGATTGCTGCCCACTATCTTTGAGGGACCCTTTGTACTTTACAGACCCTCTCCAAGGCAGTGAACCATTTGTGAATGTCATCTCCCACCTTGTTAGGTGGGACTATTTTGCTCAGGTTTCTAGAGTCATAGGAATCTTCCCTGACCATGGTGTCCCTAAAGTTAGTACTGCTGCCACCATGGTGAGCTAGCCCCAAATCCTGTCTCGCTCTCCAATGCCAAGGCCTCCCTATCTAGGGCTAACTGCTGCTGCCGCAGTCTTAGCCTGGCCTCCTCCAATCTCAGTTTTCTAAGTTCCCTATGTAGGGATTCTTCCCCTGAGTTTGAGCAGGGGGTCCCATCAGATACTGATGAGACATGGGTGTTGACAGAGGAGGACCTATACCTCCTTCTGGGGACTCTGAAACACTCTCTGAGTAAAAGTGGGCCTACTTGAGCGACCTACCTTATCACTACCTGTAGTGCTCCCAACAGGGCTGTGGTGAACCCCAAATCCCTCCTGTCCCTTCCCACTGTAGCCTAAATCTACCCTGGCTAGGATTGGAGGGTCAACCTCTACTTCCTCTTCCTGGCTACCTGTGTTGTCTTGGTCAACCATGATTAGTAATCCCAGAAGTAGACTTTTATATGGATTTCTCCCTGTCTTCAGCTTCCTGGAAGCACACTCAACTCTTGGAAAGTACAGCTCTCATATTGAGAGTCTGGGACCTGAGTTGTGTTTTCCACTGAAGACATCTTGCTAGAGTCGTGTGGTTGCACCTGACTACTCTAACAACTAGGTTTTCTGAAAGTTTGGAGAAAGGGCTATGCTAGACCCCCAACATACCCAAACTAAGAGACTAGTTATCCTGATCACTAAGTGCAGTGTGTTTGTAACAACTAGTAGTGGACTATCCTGTGTAAAGTGACTTCGGGACAAAGTGGTAACGCAACTGTAAGTGTCTTATCCTACCAGTGAACCATCATGGTAAGCACTTATGGTGTTATCATCTTATACAAGGTCCAGGGATCCCCTAATAGTGAAGTGTAGGCATTGTCTAGGAAGCCAGGGTTCTCTAGAGGTAGCTGTGGATGAGCAGCCAACACTTATCTAGGAGACATGCAAAGCTTATGCGATACCACTATAGTCACAAAGTACTTATACACATAAAAAGAACCACACACTGTTACAAAAATAAAGGTACTTTATTATGGTAACACAAATACTAGAATACTAATAGGCAGACATCCTCAACTGGAGGTAAGTAAGCACACATATTATATACACATTAGTAATCAGTAATGAGCATAAAAACAACCCGCATTGGCAAAAGTATTAGACAATAATGAGGGCACTATGGGTGGGCCAAACCATAGACTAAGAAAGTAGAATGCAAGATACAGTCCCCCACCCAAGGATGTGGAATCATTAGAGGGGAGCTGGAGGAACTAGCAACCCCAAGAACTGAGTACCAGAGTGACCCCCCTAGCGACTAGGAGAGCAGAGGTAATTACCTGGATTTCCCCAAAACTAACAGGAGGACTTAAGAAAAGGATTGTGAAAGACCCAGATCAAACTAGAAGAACCCAAAGGTGGATTCTGGCAGAAGATGACCTGCAACGGAAGGGGACAAAGTCCAGTTCATGATGGAGTGTCCGGTTGTGGCAGGAGCCACTACTCACACTTCTGTGGATGTAGGACCAGGTTGATGGTGGGAGAAGACCAGCTGTGCAGCGCAGGAGATGAAAAGGAGTTCCTGAAGCGATGCAGATGGTGTCCCACATCTGCTGGCGGGTTGCAGAGGGTCAGCGGTGCCGGAGAACCACCAACAAGCCTTGGAAAATGCAAAAGAAGAAAGGTTGCAAGGCTAAAGAGGACGGGCAATGTCCAGGGGACTCAACCCTTGGAGGGGAGTCTGAGGTGACCGTCAGCAGTCGGTAGAGTCACTAGAAGCAGTTGCAGCCCCCACAGGCAACCCACTGGCAGTAGGCAGAGGAAGACGCAATGAGGCCCAGTCAGCATACCTGAAGAGGAGTCGCTGGGGCATCAGAGAGGAGACTGTGCTTGTCAGGAAGAAGTGCTGTGGGCCGGGGCTACAAGGAGCCTGAAGATCCCTTGGAGGAGGAGCAAACAAGCCTTGATAGCTGCAAGAGTCGCGGTGCATAGGGATACTGTCCTTACTGTCTCCCAAGTTGGACAGCTGGAAGGGAGGATCAAGGGAACCACTCCACACTACCACCTGTGGTGCAAGATCCACACAGTTCCAGAGGAGAGCAGATCCACGCAGCTGGTCGTTGTTGCAGTTGGTGCCTGCAGATGCAGGGGAGTGACTATTTCACTCCAAGGGAAATTCCTTCTTACTTCTTGGTGCAGGCTGACGTCTCATTGACCTCAGAGGATGCACAGCTGGGGAAATGTTGCAGTTGCTGGAAGGAGCCGGAGAAACAAGTTTGCTGAAGGTGCAGATTGTTGGTTCTTGAAGAATCTAATAGCGGTTCTAGTGGCCAGAAGATTAAGTAAACGATGCAGAGGAGTCCTGGTTGAATCTTGCCTCTCTAATCTGAGGACCCACCCAAGAGGGAGACCCTAAATAACCCAGGAAGGGATATTGGTCACCTAACAGGGTGACCACCTATCTGGAGGGGGCTGTGACATCTCCTGCCTGACCTTGCCACAGAGATGCTCCCAGGTGTCTCTGCCTATCTTGGATTCAAGATGGCAGAATCAAGTGGCTACCTGGAGGAGCTCTGGACATCACCCCTTGGGTACTGATGGACAGGAGCGTGGTCACTCCCCTTTTCTTTGTTCAGTTTCACTCTAGAGCAGGGATGAGGATCCCAGGACTGGTGCAAACCAGTTTATGCAAGGGGGGCACCAAATGTGCCCTTCAAAGCAAACTGGTGGCTTGGGGATCAACTAATTGTCAATAAATGAAATGACTGGGGCATTGAAGGATACATGTCATGGATGCAATGGAGAAGGACTTGAGATGCATGAAGTGGGTTAGGCTGATGGTGCTATTAAGAGGAGCAGTTGATGTTACTTGAAGGAAAATAAAGAATGAGCAAACCTAGAAGCAGTTTGGAAGTGGAAGATTTGGTAAAGGGAGTAGTTTTTAACACAGATGGGTAAAGTTAAGGTCCAAGCGCCATTCAACACAGAATGACACTCATCGGATAGGGACTTCTAGTTGCAGATTCCTTGCCTTAGAATTTCCCGCAGGCATCAGACTGGATCCAAAGATTTCTTCTTTGAGCAGTACCCTTGCGGGCTGTCAGGTGGCATTGGTTGATTCTATGTCCGTCGTTGGCCTTGTGGTCACCTTGATGATGTTTCGGGCTTACATAGGTTCCACCCAGGCGCACTGACGTCAGTATTTTTCTTTCCGCGCCACATGCAGATCTGGACAGACATACCCTCGTCATTTTTTGACCAAATTCAACCTTTTTGTTGTCTTTTTTCACTTCTTTGGTGCTTCTAGGGATGTCTCGAAAGACCCGCTTTAAACCTTGCGATGCCTGTCATCGTATTATGTCGGTGACGGACCTGCACCTGGTGTGTTTGTGGTATCTGGAGCACGACCATGACCTGAGCACGGCTGATGCGACACGGGAAAAGCATCAGTGCTCAAGGCCTCTGTCTGCAGAGCCTACTTCCCTTCCGCGCCTCCTTGAGTTTCCGGGAGCCGGAGCCACCCTTATCCAGCTAAAATAATTTTATGAGGCCATGCACCTCATCTTTGGGCAGACAGACCCAGCCTTCGGTGTCTTCGGGCCCTGGGGGCTCGGATGGGGCCCTTTGGGTTCCCCACCAGCGTCTCTGGTCCCGGCCTCCGAGGGCCCCTTTAGATCTGTGCCGATGCCAGTCGAACCAACATGACCTCCAAAGCTGCCAAAGCTTTAACGGTAGTCATAATTTCATTATCCAACCTCTTCTGGGAACGAGTCACTGCAGCCACAGAAGCCGTAGCTACTTCGGATTTGGCTGCTTTGTCAAAGTGTTGCCGATAACGTGTACTCCTACACGTTGGTGGCCCAGTGTATGTACTACAAGGACACACAGTAGATTATCCTTAAGATCAGCCATCCACCCCCACAATGTTTTGTGTTTTATGGTGTTCACTTTGGAGTCTCTAAACCCGTTCAGCTTCCAATGATTGAGGTAATCATTGTAGGACTGGATGCAGTAGTATGAGTGACAGACAATTAAATTCAGCAATCCTGGCTTTGTGTGTTCTAGCACTAGAAGTTCAGCCAGCTGAGCTGTGCAGCCCCCTAGCGTCTGAATGTAGGTATTGTGAAGGTGGAAAATGCCATCCTTTATCACTCCACTAACGGCTGCGCAAGCGGCTGAATATTGATGTTTGGTACCTACAGCTGGTTGTGCTGAACCATCAGTGTAAATGACAGTATGTTATCTGTCAAGTGGCAATATATTTAGAGGAGTGGAGTACTCCTGCTCATTTTGAAGAAATTCTTGTGTCTGAAGTTTTGGATCAAAGATGTAGTCAACATCGGTGGCAGTCAGGGAGGTTGCCCACTGAATCCAGCATGGATGTAATGCTTTACCATTAGGAATGCTGGCTTTGGTGACGGCCTCTAAGGCTGGCACCAGGGTAATGATAATGATGCGTTTCCCTTGGCCAAGTGGTCTCTCCTTAATGACAGCCATTTGAACTGCAGTTAGAATTTTTACTGTAGGTGCAAAATGTTGTTCTGCATTGGGGTATAAATGTGATTTATATGCTATGGGCACTGTGTCGCCTTCGTTAAAGGTGACGTAAGTACACCCAATGGCACCAGTAATTATTCTGATGACCAAATTTGTTCTATTATCGCGGGTGTGCAAATGTTTTGGTTCTAATATATCCTGTTGCAATTCCCTAAGGATGTGTGTGTGTTCAACTGTCCAGTGTTTGCTAGAAAAATTAGGATGTATTAAGTCACAGAGTGGCTTGATACGTTGTGTATAGTCAGGAATGTATGTTCTGCCAAAATTGAAGAAACCAAGCAAAGACTGTAGTTTCTTGAGAGTGTTTTGGGTGAGGGGAGTTGAGCAAATTTTTCCAGAAAGTGCAGGTCAAGCTCTTCCCCTCATTTGATAGCTCGTATCCCAGGAACAGTACGCTGAGAAAGGCCATTTTAGTTTTTCTAAAAGTGAATTTCTAACCAACGGATGCAAATCCTAAGACAATCCAATCGACCCTGGCAAGATGAATGTTAAGGTCGTCATGTGTGAGATAGATGTCATCCTCATAGGACAATGCCTCATAATCAATATCGTGTAATACTGATGTTACACAGGCTGAGAACAGCCCTGGGCTGTTCTTGTAGCCTCAAGGCAAACAGCAAAGGCGTTTCTGTGAGCCAAAAGAAAACGCACTCAGGTCCCGACTTTCATGTGTTAAATTCTGGCAGAGAAAACAGTTGGAAATATCCAACTTTCTTTTGCATTTTTTGCACACTATATTGTTGATTAGAGCTGTACTATGTGAATTTTGTATAGCGTCTGTACATGTATGACTGTTTTAGTGTCTGTAATCTAAGACTATTCTGTAGGAATGGTCTGGTTTTGCAATGGGGAATAACGGGTTATTCATTGCAGAGACACAGGGCTCAATTACTCCCTGGTACTCAAGCTGAGTGAGAATCTCCCACACTGGAGCTTTTGCTTCGTGTTTAACAGGATATTGTGGCTGAGGTTGGGGTGTAGACCTAATAGGTATTACATGACAAGGAGAGTCCTTGTCCCAACCTACATGATTGCGGACAATGCAGGTGCCTGCGCTAAAGCCCAATTGACTGCGTATGCTTGTTTTACCACCTCTGGAACAAGATCAGATAAAGAATGCAAAATGACATCTTCCCCATGTGGGAGCTTACAGACGTGCTCAGGTGGCCAGTCCCTTTCGGCCAGCAGGATATCACAACTAAGTTCATCCCAAAATATCACACCAATGGTGCGCTCCACGTCTCCCTCAATTTAGATATTTAAATCATAAACCCTGTTGGGTGGGAGGACGCAGCTGTCCGCAGTCTCAACTGCAATGAAATCGCTAATTCCTTTTGCATCCAGATGATCTTTCAGACTCTGGTGACATATTGTGACCTCTGCTGCACTGTCTAACAGTGTCACTACCCACGTCTTGTTCTTCAGTAATGTTCTCAAGTGTACTGGCATTTTTAATATACAGTGCTGCCACCTTTTTCTTTTTAAACTGTGACTTTTGTTGTGGGGACTTATCTTCTTTTTTGTCTGAAGACTGTGGTGAGTCTTTATTCTGTTTCACGTATTTAGGAAGTCGATCAGGACGGCCCCCTCTCTTGCTACGTCTATCCAGTGTGTCCTGAAAGGAATGAGAGGGACGTGAATCAGTATATCTGTCAGGAGCTTTTATATTTTCTCTATTTCTGACATTATGGGCCTCATTTC
Source organism: Pleurodeles waltl (assembly GCF_031143425.1). Classification (NCBI taxonomy): domain Eukaryota; kingdom Metazoa; phylum Chordata; class Amphibia; order Caudata; family Salamandridae; genus Pleurodeles; species Pleurodeles waltl. The sequence continues at coordinate 228,154,798 of NC_090451.1, forward strand.
AACCTTGCCGGTCTTTTTCCAAGATTGCCGAGGTACCGCTGTGATGAAGACCGCCAGTGCAGGTGGTTTTCCGCGCAGCGAATCATAACTGCTGGCAGCCCTCCGTCCTTTTTTGGACGGAGAGCCGCCAGCAGCCATAATGGCAGTCGGTGGGGAAGTGGAGGCTGCTCCACCTCCACCGCCCGTCATCAGAACACCGCCCACCGAATCTCAATCCAGGATTCGGTGTGGCGGTGTTCTGATGACGGGGAGCTGGCATCAGAGCAACCCCCATGGATCCCGTCCCCTCCTGGAGGATCACCGGACAAGGTAAGGTGATCGTCCGTTAGGGGAGGGGGGTGGGGGAATTTTGGGTGTTGTGTGTGTGCATGGGGGTGTGAGTGTGTAGAGGGGCTGTGTGAGTGTGTGTATGCATGCAGGGGTGTGTTGTGTGTTTTGAAAATGTGTGCGGGTCGGTCTGTTTGCATGTCTGTTTGTATGTGTGCTGGTATGTGTTGTTGTAGTGTATGTGTGCCCGTAGGGGTGTGTGTATGTTCATGTTGGGGGTGGGGAGGGGGCGTGTGTAAGTTAATGTTGGGGGTGGGGGTGGGGAGGGGGGTCCTGCGACCTTTGGGGGGTGGCAGGGGGATAGGGGGTGTGGGGGAGACCCGTACCAGTGCCAGGGAAGGAATTCCCTGGCACTGTTAGTGCCTACCGCCATGGATTTCGTAGCGGTTCCAAACCACCCGAAATCCATGGCAGTATGCAGGGTCCTGATACCGCCGGCGGTCTGGTGAAGGCCGCTGGGCTGGAGACCAAAGTCTCCAGCCCAGCAGTCGTCACCACCCTGGCGGTCGGAGTGGAGAAGTGGCGGATGACCATGGCGGTTCATAATTCCATTTTTTTCCGCCGGCCTGTTGGAGGTATTACCGCCACTTCTCCCCCGCCCGCCAGGGTCGTAACGAGGGCCTATATCTCCTGTCAGAGGGCATCGGGTGTGGAGAATCTGCTCTCTAATTTCGTCTATCTTTAAATTGTTTTTGCTTATCCCAGCGCTTCTTAGAACCCTCCTGTGTTTGTTTAGTACCTTCCTTAGGGGTGGTACTCTGTAATTCAACTTTCTTCAGCTTGGCTCTCAAACTTTCCCGTCCTATAATTGTATAGGTATTGGAAATAATTCTTGGTAGCTCCTTTTCCCGCTCCAAATGTGGAATCTCTCAGAGACGCTGGCATATAGCCAATGCTCCTGTTTCCTCTTTGATATTACTATTATTGATCAGACTGCGTCAAAGTTACACATTAATTTCATCCCCAAATCTAGGGCTGGTGCATCCGCGTGCTCATTTTGTATTTGTTTTAACACTTCCGGTAAATTGGCAAGTGTCGGGGTACCATGTGTGGTAGTATAAATTGCAGCGAAGACTGTACCCTATGTGGCACAGTCATCCACTGAGGGAACCATCCCGAAGGGCAAGCACATTGTGAGAATTCTATTTTTTCTCCTTTGGTGCCGGATGGGAAAACACAGCTTCTGGGTTATCCAGAACGGTATTTTCTCCCGTTCTATGGGTACCTTATACATGATAGTATGTACTGTTTGTGGATTAATCCCAGTAAGTAGCAAATTGGGATCCAGCCGGTGCTGGTGGTGCTGGACGCGCTGGTGTAGTGTTCAAAGTTTGCATTACGAACTGAACAAGACGTCTGTAGAGTGTTACTAGTTCAAGATATAAATTTTGCAGGTCCGCTGCCTGCATATTTTGAATACCTGGGTGAGGTGTGTATGTGGCAAACATAGGCCACGTCGGTCCTTCATTACCTAAGGGACCTAATCTCATGGGTTGTATTACATGTGGTAGGGCGCCTTCAAACTAGTTCTGGTGCTCCTGATAAGTGAGTCGTATTTCATGATACTGGTATGCTTGGTATCGTATTGGTACGTTTGCAATTCTATATGTGTGGAATGTAAATGTAATGTTGTCTTCCTTAGGAAAATGTACCCAGGAATAAAATGTTTCTGTTTGGTAAGCTTCACTAGCTTCCACTATGAATGTAACATCCCGCCCTCTTTTCTTAAGCCATGCGCTGCTAGATGTAAAGTTAATGCATTTCTATCATTCTCAGGAATGTCTATGGCGTTAGCCATATTGTATAATGGGTATAAGCGATGGAACACCAAATGGGGAGCAAAGTCCTTTTATGAGTTCGAGCTCAAACAACCTACAGCCTAATTAGGTAGTCTGTGTTCAGCTGAGGAGGATCTTCCCCAAGACCAGTGACGTCCCTTATAATGGTACTTAGGGTACCTGTTGTCTGTGAGACAGTGATAATCAGGGTATCCGTAAATTAGTGCCTTAACACCATTGTTGTTGGTGCCATGTCGCAGTTGGACTCTTGCTCTAGGCAAGACTGCTGGTTTAAGAATGACAGGACTTATGTTTGTAGATGACTATGCCGATCCCACAACAACTCACAACTGTCGTCCCAACCCTCCCGGCTTACAAGCAGCACATCACCAAAAACCCAAATAGTAAAAGGTGATTTGTGGCAGCATTTACGCATGGACTCAAGAGTGTAACATTCAGGGAGTGTCGTGGTTAAATGGAGATTAGCCATTTCTCACATAAACATCATGTCTCAGTCAAATACAGGCAATGAGGAAGATGCAGTAAACTTTCAATAGGATTTATTTCAGCAAAACTGCAATCTGCATCTAATAGAGACTTCTAGTTGCATATTCCTTAGCTTTGAATTTCCCCAGACGTCTGACTGGATCTGGAGATTTTTCTTCGAGCAGTACCTCTGCGCGCTGTCAGGTGGCGTCGGTCGACTCCACGGGTGTTGTGTTCTTCGTGATGACGTCGCAGTCGTATCTAGGCGCCACCACAGTGTACTGACGTCAGTTCTTTTCTTTGCACACTAGCCTATGCGCAGTTCCGGAGAGAGCTACCTCAGTCATTTTTTGACTACGTCAACACTTTTGTTCAATTCTTTTGACGAGTTAGTGGATGCGTTGAGGGATGTCACGCAAGACTGATTTCAAGCCCTGGGAATCCTGTCACCGAACGATGGAGCACGTTCACAACCCAAAGTCGTGCTCCGAGTGTCAGGCCATTAACCTGAAAACTTTGCGGAAGCGGTCCCTAGAGCTCATGGCGGCCCGATACTCGATTCCGCGGCGCTCACGGTCTTGTTCAAGAGGAAGGTCTCGAGACCGGCCGCGAAGTCACCACCACTCTTCATCCTCGAAGTCATTGGGACAATCGGGTCACAAAAAGAATAAGTCGAAGAAGGACAAGCATTCTTCGACTTCACCCCGTCGCTCAGACGATGCGGCGCTGGAAGAGCGTCGATGCTCTAGGCCTCCGCCCTCGGAGCCTTCATCTGGGTCGGCTCCACTCCTCCCCAACTTCCCGGACCTGGAGCCATCCCTGCCCAGATCAAAGAATTTTAGGAGGCAATGCGCCTCATTTTTGGGCAGACCGACCCACCTTCGGTGCCCTCGGGCACAGGTGAGTTGGTGGGGCCCCCCTCGGGTTCGAAGTCGTTGGCTTCGGTCACGGCTCCAGAGGGCTCCTCCGGATCCAATTGCAGATCCGTCCAGACGCTGGTCGTGCCACAGTGACTTTCCCCGGCATCGGGTCAGACATCGATGCTCTGATGTCGGTTGGGCCCACAATCGACGTCCATCACATCCTCATACCCGACTACCCACAGCCGGAACGACGTTGCTCGATGCCGATTCCGTTCGCTATGGGCTCTCTTGAGCCCAGGGTTGATCCAGACCTTTATGCTTTTGGGTATGGATACTGGGAGATTTTCAAAGGGACGCTAGACCCTTTAGAATACCAGCCTGATCCCCAAATGGACTGGGTGCAGGATTTGGGTGATGCCAATGGTCTAGACACCTCCCCTGACAAGTCTATGCTCTTTCTACGGAGGAGGGTGAATCATATTCCATGGTGGTGAGAAGGGCGTCTGAGGTCTTGGACCTCAAACTACCTTCTGTGGAGGTTAAGCCTAATATTCTAACCAATGTGCTTCAGCCGGGGTGTAAGGAAATGCCTCCTTGGCATGGTTACATCCTAACTTTTTGCCTTTGCTGATGCTAAGTTATGATTTGAAAGTGTGCTGGGACCCTGCTAAACAGGCCCCAGCACCAGTGTTATTTCCCTAAACTGTACCTTTGTCTCCCCAATTGGCACAACGCTGGCACTCAGGTAAGTCTCTTGTAATTGGTACCCCTGGTACCAAGGGCCCTGATGCCAGGGAAGGTCTCTAAGGGCTGCAGCATGTCTTATGCCACCGTGGGGACCCCCTCACTCAGCGCATACACACTGCCTCACAGCTTGTGTGTGCTGGTGGAGAGAAAATTACTCCCCTCAGAGTGCCATGCCAACCTCACACTGCCTGTGGCATAGGTAATTCACCCCTCTAGCAGGCCTTACAGCCCTAAGGCAGGGTGCACTATACCACAGGTGAGGGCATATGTGCATGAGCCCTATGCCCCTACAGTGTCTAAGCAAAACCTTAGACATTGTAAGTGCATGGTAGCCATAAGAGTATATGGTCTGGGAGTTTGTCAAACACAAACTCCACAGTTCCATAATGGCTACACTGAAACTGGGAAGTTTGGTATCAAACTTCTCAGCACAAGACATGCACGCTGATGCCAGTGTGCAATTTATTGTAACATACACCCAGAGGGCATCTTAGAGATGCCCGCTGAATACCAATCTCACTTCTAGTATAGGCTGACCAGTTTCTGCCAGCCTGCCACACACCAGACGTGTTGCTGGCCACATGGGGAGAGTGCCTTTGTCACTCTGTGGCCAGGAACAAATCCTGTACTGGGTGGAGGTGCTTCTCACCTCCCCCTGCAGGAACTGTAACACCTTGCAGTGAGCCTCAAAGTTTCACCCCTTTTGTTACAGCGCCCCAGGGCATCCCAGCTACTGGAGATGCCCGCCCCTCCGGCCACTGCCCCCACTTTTGGCTGCAAGGCTGGAGGATATCATGAGAAAAACAAGGAGGAGTCACCCACCAGTCAGGACAGCCCCTAAGGTGTCCTGAGCTGAGGTGACCCCTTCCTTGAGAAATCCTTCATCTTGAGTTTGGGGGATTCCCCCAATAGGATTAGGGATGTGCCCTCCTCCCCACAGGGAGGAGGCACAAAGAGGGTGTAGCCACCCTCAAGGACAGTAGCCATTGGCTACTGCCCTCCCAGACCTAAACAAACCCCTAAATTCAGTATTTAGGGGCTCCCCAGATCCCAGGAAATCAGATTCCTGCAACCTGAAGAAACAAAAAGGACTTCTGACCTACAAGCCTGCAGAGAAGGAGGAAGACGACAACTACTTTGGCCCCAGCCCTACCGGCCTGCCTCCAACTTCAAAAACCTGCTCCTGCGACGTATCCGACAGGGACCAGCGACCTCTGAAGCCTCAAAGGACTGCCCTGGACTAAAGGACTAAGAAACCCCTGTGAACAGCAGCCCTGTTCAAAACCAGCTACTTCTTTGCAACAAAGAAGCAGCTTTCAAAAACTGCACATTTCCCACCGGAAGCGTGAGACTTCACACTCTGCACTCGACACCCCCGGCTCTAGATCCAGAGAACAAACACCTCAGGGAGGACTCCCCGGCAACTGCCAGCCCGTGAGTAACCAGAGACGACCCCCCTGAGCCCCCACAGCGACGCCTGCAGAGAGAATCCAGAGGCTCCCCCTGACCACGACTGCCTGTAACAAGGGACCCGATGCCTGGAACCAACACTGCACCGCAGCCCCCAGGACCTGAAGGAACCGGACTTTGATGCAGGAGTGACCCCAGGCGACCCTCTGCCTTGCCCAGCTGGTGGCTGTCCCGAGAAGCCCCTCCTCGGCCTGCCTGCACCACTAGAGTGGCCCCCGGGTCCCTCCATTGTTTCCTACCTGAAACCTGACACCTGCTTTGCACACTGCACCCGGCCGCCCCTGTGCCACTGAGGGTGTGTTTTGTGTGCCTACTTGTGTCCCCCCAGTGCTCTACAAAACCCCCCCGGTCTGACCCCGAGGACGCAAGTACTTACCTGCTGGCAGACTGGAACCCGAGCATCCCTGTTCTCCATAGGCGCCTATGTGTTTTGAACACCTCTTTGACCTCTGCACATGAACGGCCCTGAGCTGCTGGTGTGGTAACTTTGGGGTTGCCTTGAACCCCCAACAGTGGGCTGCCTATGCCCCAGAACTGAGACTTGTAAGTGTTTTACTTACCTGCTAATCTAACCTTTACTTACCTCCCCCAGGAACTGTTGATTTTTGCAGTGTGTCCACTTTGAAAATAGCTTATTGCCATTTTTACAAAGACTGTATATGATATTGCTTTTATTCAAAGTTCCTAAAGTATCTAAGTGAAGTACCTTACATTTAAAGTGTTTAATGTAAATCTTGAACCTGTGGTTCTTAAAATAAACTAAGAAAATATATTTTTCAATATAAAAACCTATTGGCCTGGAATAAGTCTTTGAGTGTGTGTTCCTCATTTATTGCCTGTGTGTGTACAACAAATGCTTAACACTACCCTCTGATAAGCCTACTGCTTGACCACACTACCACAAAATAGAGCATTATAATTATCTACTTTTGCCACTATCTTACCTCTAAGGGGAACTCTTGGACTCTGTGCACGCTATTTCTTACTTTGAAATAGTACATACAGAGCCAACTTCCTACATTGGTGGATCAGCGGTGGGGTCTAAGACTTTGCATTTGCTGGAGTACTCAGCCAATACTTGATAACACAACTAAATTCCAAAAATTGTCATTAGAAACTGATTTTTGCAATTTGAGCTATTTTTCTAAATTTTTAAAAGTCCTGCTAGGGCATTGTGTAAGTCCCTGTTAGCATTTCTTTTAGAGTTTAAAAGTTTTGTAAAAGTTTGGATTAAGTTCTAGAAATAGTTTTAGATTCTTAAAAAGTATCACAACTTTTAGAAAAATAATGTCTACCACAGAAGAGATGGTGGTGGAACTCAACCTCACCCCTTACCTGCATCTAGGGATGTCAGAGTTAAGGACTTTCTGTAAGCTAAAAAATATAAATACTGGGTCAAACCCTACCAAAGTGAAGCTCCAGGAGCTTTTGGCAGAGTTTGCAAGAGACCACCCCTCTGAGGATAACCCTACAGATGGGGAAACTGGTGACCTGGAGGATAATCCCCCCCCCCTCCTGTCCTAGTTAGGGAGGCCAGGGTCCCTCTAACACTGACTCCACAAGTTTTATTCAGAGATACTTGTTCTTCCACAGGGGAGTCCAGTAACTCTGGAAGCATTGAGGGCAGCCTCAATTAAGATGACCTCCTGTTAGCCAGGATGGCCAAGAGATTGGCTTTGGAGAGACAGCTCCTTGCCATAGAGAGGGAAAGACAAGAGATTGGTTTAGCTCCCATCAATGGTGGCAGCAACTTAAATAGGGTCAGAGAAAATACTGAAATGCTAAAAATCCCCAAAGGGATTGTAACAAAATATGAAGATTGTGATGACATCACCAAGTGGTTCACAGCTTTTGAGAGGGCTTGTGCAACCAGAAAAGTAAATAGATCTCACTGGGGTGCTCTCCTTTGGGAAATGTTCACTGGAAAGTGTAGGGATAGAATCCTCACACTCTCTGCTAAAGATGCAGAACCCTATGACCTCATGAGGGCTACCCTGATTGAGGGCTTTGGATTCTCAACTGAGGTGTACAGTTCAGGGGGGCTCAAAAATCCTCAAGCCAGACCTGGGTTGATTTTGTTGACTTCTCAGTCAAAACACTAGATGGTTGGATTAATGGCAGTGGTGTAAATTATTATGAAGGGCTGTATAACTTGTTTATGAAGGAACACCTTTTAAGTAATTGTTTCAATGATAAACTGCATCAGCATCTGGTAGACCTAGGTCCAATTTCTCCCCAAGAATTGGGAAAGAAGGCAGACCACTGGGTCAAGACAAGGGTGACCAAGACTTCCACAGGGGGTGACCAAAAGAAAGGGATCACAAAGCCTCCCCAGGGGAAGAGTGTTGAGACATCCAAGGGAAAAAGTAAAGAGTCTTCTACAGGGCCCCAAAAACCTGTACAGGAGGGTGGGTCCAAAGCCTCTTCACAATCCTTATTTGGGTACAAGGGTAAACACTTTGATCCCAAAAAGGCCTGGTGTCGCAGCTGTAGCCAGCATGGACACCAAACTGGAGACAAGGCCTGTCCCAATGAAGGTTCCACTTCAACTACTATTCCAGTTAGCACTGGAATAGCCAGTCTCCAGGTGGGATCAACAGTGTGCCCAGAGCAAATCAGGGTCCACACTGAAGCTACATTAGTCTCTGAGGGTGGGGTGGACTTAGCCACACTAGCTGCCTGGCCGCCTAACATGCAAAAATACAGGCAGCAGCTCTTTATTAATGGGACTAGAGTAGAGGCCCTGAGGGATACAGGTGCCAGTGTCATTATGGTGACAGACAAACTGATTTCCCCAGAACAATACCTGACTGGACAAACCTATCCAGTCACCAATGCTGACAATCAGACTAAAGTACATCCCATGGCTATGGTAACTTTAGAGTGGGGAGGGGTCACTGGCCTGAAACAGGCGGTAGTCTCTTCTGCTATACCAGTAGAATGTCTGCTTGGAAATGATCTGGAGTCCTCAGCATGGGCTGAAGTAGAACTCAAAACCCATGCAGCCATGTTGGGTATCCCTGAACTGGTGTGTGTCAAGACTAGGGCACAGTGCAGAGCTCAGGGTGAAAAAGAAGTGTTGGAGCCTTGAATAATGGCCCAACCTTCCAAGAGAAAAGGAAGGAAGACTGGGGAACCAGCTTCAGCACAGAAAAAGAAACAGAACCTCTCTTCTCAGGAAGACGTTCTATCCCCTGAGGGAAATGAGCCTATGGAGTTAGAACCTTACCAGGTTGAGCTCTTGGGCCCAGGGGGACCCTCAAGGCAACAGCTGTGCAAGGGGCGAGAAACTTGTCCCTCTCTTGAAGGCCTAAGACAGCAAACTGCTGACCAAGAAAAAGGAATTGTCAGTGGAACACACAGGGTCTATTGGGAATATGGAGTCCTTTACATTGAGGCAAGAGATCCCAAACCTGGTGCCACTAGGAGAGTGGTAGTGCCTCAGGAGTTTAGGGAGTTCATTCTGACCTTAGCCCATGACATTACCCTTGCTGGGCATTTGGGACAAACCAAGACATGTGAGAGATTAGTCAACCATTTCTATTGGCCCAATATGTCCCAGAAGGTAAAGGAGTTTTGTGCCTCCTGTGCCACCTGTCAAGCCAGTGGTAAGACAGGTGGCCATCCAAAGCCCCCCTCATTCCACTTTCAGTGGTGAGGGTCCCCTTTGAAAGAGTGGGAGTGGATATAGTGGGTTCACTTGAACCTCCCACGCATCAGGGAATCAGTATATCCTAGTAGTAGTGGATCATGCTACTAGCTACCCTGAGGCAATTCCCCTTAGGTCCACTACTGCCCCTGCAGTAGCCAAAGCACTCATTGGTATTTTTACCAGAGTGGGATTTCCTAAAGAGGTGGCTTCTGACAGAGGTACCAACTTCATGTCAGCTTACCTGAAACATATGTGGAATGAGTGTGGGGTGACTTACAAATTCACCACACCATACCATCCACAAACCAATTGTCTTGTTGAGAGAATTAACAAGACATTGAAGGGCATGATCATGTGGCTCCCTGAAAATCTCAAAAGGAGATGGGATGTCCTCCTGCCATGCCTGCTTATCGCCTACAGAGAGGTGCCTCAGAAGGGAGTAGGGTTTTCCCCCTTTGAACTTCTGTTTGGTCATCCTGTTAGGGGACCACTAGCCCTTGTAAAAGAAGGCTGTGAGAGACCTCTCCATGAGCCTAAAAAGATATAGTGGACTATGTACTAGGCCTATGTTCATGGATGGCAGAGTACATGGAAAAGGCAAGTAAAAACCTTGAGACCAGCCAACAACTCCAGAAGATGTGGTATGACCAAAAGGCTGCTATTGTTGAGTTTCAGCCAGGGCAGAAAGTCTGGGTTCTGGAGCCTGTGGCTCCCAGGGCACGTCAGGACAAATGGAGTGGCCCTTACCCAGTGCTAGAGAAAAAGTCAGGTCACCTACCTGGTGGACCTAGGCACTAGCAGGACTCCCAAGAGGGTGATCCATGTTAACCGCCTAAAACTCTTCCATGACAGGGCTGATGTAAACATGTTAATGGTTACAGATGAGGACCAGGAAGCAGAAAGTGAACCTCTCCCTGATCTCCTCTCCACTGACCCTAAAGATGGCACAGTAGATGGAGTGATCTATTCAGACACCCTCTCTGGCCAACAGCAAGCTGACTGCAGGCAAGTCCTCCAGCCGTTTGCTGAGCTCTTTTCCCTAACCCCTGGCCAGACACACCTGTGTACCCATGATGTGGACACAGGAGACAGCATGCCTATGAAAAACAAAATATTCAGACAGTCTGATCAAGTTAAGGAAAGCATCTAAGTGGGAGTCCTCAAGATGCTGGAGTTGGGAGTGATTGAGCACTCTGACAGTCCCTGGGCTAGCCCAATGGTCTTGGTCCCCAAACCTCCCACAAAAGATGGCAAGAGAGAGATGAGGTTCTGTGTGGACTACCGAGGGATTAATTCTGTCACCAAGACAGATGCTCACCCCGTTCCAAGGGCAGATGAGCTGATTTATAAATTGGGTGCTGCCAAATACCTGAGTACCTTTCACTTGACAGCAAGTTACTGGCAAATAAGAAGGGCACCAGGAGCAAAAGAGAAAATAGCATTCTCTACACCTGATGGGCACTACCAGTTTACTGTGATGCCCTTTGGCTCAAAGAATGCCCCTGCCACCTTCCAAAGGTTGGTGAATCAAGTCCTTGCTGGCTTGGAGTCCTTTAGTGCAGCTTATCTTGATGATATTGCTGTCTTTAGCTCCAGGTGGCAGGATCACCTGGTCCACCTGAAGAAGGTTTTGCAGGCCCTGCAAGCAGCAGGCCTCTCTATCAAGGCATCTAAATGTCAGATAGGGCAGGGTACTGTGGTTTACATGGGACACCTTATAGGTGGAGGCCAAGTTCAGCCACTCCAACCCAAGATCCAGACTATTCTGGACTGGGTAGCTCCAAAACCCCAGACTCAAGTCAGGGCATTCCTTGGCTTGACTGGTTAATATAGAAGGTTTGTGAAGGATTATGGATCAATAGTGACACCCTTCACAGAACTTACCTCCAAGAAAATGCCCAAGAAAGTTAACTGGACCGTGGACTGTCAAAAGGCCTTTGACACCCTGAAGCAAGCCATGTGCACAGCCCCAGATTTGAAAGCTCCAGATTACTCTAAGCAGTTCATTGTGCAGACAGATGCCTCTGAACATGGGATAGGAGCATTCCTGTCCCAAACAAATGATGATGGCCTTGACCAGCCTGTTGCTTTTATTAGCAGGAGGTTACTCCCCAGGGAGCAGCGTTGGAGTGTCATTGAGAGGGAGGCCTTTGCTGTGGTCTGGTCCCTGGAGAAGTTGAGACCATACCTTTTTGGTACTCACTTCATAGTTCAAACTGACCACAGACCTCTCAGATGGCTAATGCAAATGAAAGGAGAAAACCCTAAACTTTTGAGGTGGTTCATATCCCTACAGGGAATGGACTTTATAGTGGAACACAGACCCGGGACTGCCCATGCCAATGCAGATGGCCATTCCAGGTTCTTCCACTTAGAAAAGGTTAGTCTCATGCTCTTTCGTTTGGGGGGGGTTGTGTAAAGAAATGCCTCCTTGGCATGGTTACCTCCTAGCTTTTTGGCTTTGCTGATGCTAAGTTATGATTTGAAAGTGTGCTGGGACCCTGCTAAACAGGCCCCAGCACCAGTGTTCTTTCCCTAAGCTGTACCTTTATCTCCCCTATTGGCACAACCCTGGCACTCAGGTAAGTCCCTTGTAACTGGTACCCCTGGTACCAAGGACCCTGATGCCAGGGAAGGTCTCTAAGGGCTGCAGCATATCTTATGCCAGTCTGAGGACCCCTCACTCAGCACATGCACACTGCCTCACAGCTTGTGTGTGCTGGTGGGGAGAAAATGACTAGGTCGACATGGTACTGCCCTCATAGTGCCATGCCAACCTCACACTGCCTGTTGCATAGGTAAGTCACCCCTCTAGCAGGCCTTACAGCCCTAAGGAAGGGTGCACTATACCACAGGGGAGGGCATATGTGCATGAGCCTTATGCCCCTACAGTGTCTAAGCAAAACCTTAGACATTGTAAGTGCAGGGTAGCCATAAGAGTATATGGTCTGGGAGTTTGTCAAACACAAACTCCACAGTTCCATTATGGCTACACTGAAAATTGGGAAGTTTGGTATCAAACTTCTCAGCACAATAAATGCACACTGATGCCAGTGTGCAATTTATTGTAACATGCACCCAAAGTGCATCTTAGAGATGCCCCCTGAATACCAATCCGACTTCTAGTGTAGGCTGACCAGTTTCTGCCAGCCTGCCACACACCAGACATGTTGCTGTCCACATGGGAGAGTGCCTTTGTCACTCTGTGGCCAGGAATAAAGCCTGTACTGGGTGGAGGTGCTTCTCCCCCCCCCTGCAGAATCTGTAACACCTGGCAGTGAGCCAGAGGGAGGAGGCACAAAAAGGGTGTTGCCACCCTCAAAGACAGTAGCCATTTGCTACTACCCTCCCAGACCTAAACACACCCCTAAATTCAGTATTTAGGGGCTCCCCAGATCCCAGGAAATCAGATTCCTGCAACCTGAAGAAACAAGAAGGACTGCTGACCTACAAGCCTGCAGATAAGAAGGAAGACGACAACTGCTTTGGCCCCAGCCTTCCCGGCCTGTCTCCAACTTCGAAAACCTGCTCCAGCGACGCATCTGACAGGGACCAGCAACCTCTGAAGCCTCAGAGGACTGCCCTGGACTAAAGGACCAAGAAACTCCTGTAAACAGCGGCCCTGTTCAAAACCAGCTACTTCTTTGCAACAAAGAAGCAACTTTCAAAGACTGCATGTTTTTCCGTCGCAAGCGTGAGACTTCACACTCTTCACCCGACGCCCCGGCTCAAGATCCAGAGAACAAACATCTCAGGGAGGATTCCCCGGGGACTGCGAGCCCGTGAGTAACCAGAGAAGACCCCCTGAGCCCCCACAGCAATGCCTGCAGAGAGAATCCAGAGGCTCCCCATGACCACGACTGCCTGTAGCAAGGGACCCGACGCCTGGAACTAACACTGCACCCGCAGCCCCCAGGACCTGAAGGAACCGAACTTCGATGCAGGAGTGACCCCCAGGCGACCCTCTGCCTTGTGTCCCCCCCCCCCAGTGCTCTACAAAACCCCCCTGGTCTTCCCCCTGAGGACGCAGGTACTTACCTGCGGGCAGACTGGAACCAGAGCACCCCTGTTCTCCATAGGCGCCTATGTGTTTTGAGCACCTCTTTGACCTCTGCACCTGACCGGCCCTGAGCTGCTGGTGTAGTAACTTTGGGGTTGCCTTGAATCCCCAATGGTGGACTGCCTATGCCCCAGAACTGATATTTGTAAGTGTTTTACTTACCTCCTAATCTAACCTTTACTTACCTCCCCCAGGAACTGTTGATTTTTGCACTGTGTCCTCTTTGAAAATAGCTTATTGCCATTTTTACAAAGGCTGTATATGAAATTGCTTGTATTCAAAGTTCCTAAAGTATCTTAGTGAAGTGCCTTACATTTAAAGTGTTTAATGTCAATCTTGAACCTGTAGTTCCTAAAATAAACTAAAGAAAAGATATTTTTCAATATAAAAACCTATTGTCCTGGAATAAGTCTTTGAGTGTGTGTTCCTCATTTATTGCCTGTGTGTGTACAACAAATGCTTAACACTACCCTCTGATAAGCCTACTGCTCGACCACACTACCACAAAATAGAGCATTAGAATTATCTACTTTTGCCACTATCTTCCCTCTAAGGGGAACCCTTGGACTCTGTGCACGCTATTTCTTACTTTGAAATAGTAGATACAGAGCCAACTTCCTACACGGGTTCTTCCTCTTCTGAACCCCTTCTTCCCTTTGATGAGGCACTGACAGACGTCCTTTTGGGTACTTGGTTCAGACCCAGCACAGGGGCTCCTGTGAATAGGATGATTGCCCGCCGCCATCGGCCTGCACCGACAGACCCAAAATTCCTCACCCAACACTCCACGTCTGAGATCCTTGTCATCCAGGCTTCCTCTTCATCTGGCGCATTCCCTGACGCAGCCCTGGATAGGGAATCAAATTGACTCTGGACAATTTGGGGAAGAAGTTGTTTTCTTCCAACAGTCTAGCGCTGTGGTCCATGAATACCTTGTGCCTTTTGGGCCGCCATTCCCATACTCTCTGGGATATGGTTGCGCAAATGCTGCCTAGAGCTCCGCAGGAGGCCCGGACTATCCTTTCCCAAGCCGTAACAGATGGGAGGGATGCAGAGAAGTTCATGTTTCGTTGTGGACTGGATACGTCCGACTCTCTGGGCAGATCGGTTGCATCGACGGTGGCATTGAGATGCCAAGCCTGTCTGAGAACATCTGGCTTTTCAGGGGATGTCCAGCAATCCCTTCTGGACATGCCCTTTGATGGCACACTTCTCTTTGGAGACAAGGCGGACTCGTCGCTTGAGCGCTTTAAAGATTCCTGAGACACGGCCCGGTCCCTTGGCCTCGCGCCCACTCCTAGACCCCAGCAGTCCACCTTTCGTGGCTACGGAAGGGGCACCCAACTGCGTCCTTTCCCCACTGGCCATCAACCCGTGCATGATGTAAAGCCCCAGCGCAGCCGCGGATGCAGGATCCCACGCCCCCGGGGATCAGGAAGCCAACAGGTCGCCCAATCCACTCCAGCCCCCCGCTTCAGCCTCCAAACCTTCCTAGTCCACAGATACACCAGAAACCCATTGGCGTCAGGATTTGCCATCACCTGCCCCAATGGCAATCCATTACCTCGGACAGGTGGGTCCTCCAGATTGTCCGAAAGGGCTACTCCCTCCCCTTCGAGACACCTTCTCCAGCCATGTCACCTTTATACAAATTAATATCGGAGGATCATATGGCCCTTCTCCGCAAGGAAGTCCAAGCCTTTTTGGCCAAAGAAGCTATAGAGAGGGTTCCGTTGCCAGAAAAAGGTTGTTGTTTCTATTACATCTACTTTCTGGTGCCAAAAAGAACAAGGGTCTGCGGCCTATATTAGATCTTTGGTCCCTCAACATCTTCCTCAAAAAGGAGAAGTTCAAAATGTTGACATTGGCTCAGGTCCTATCTGCCCTGGATCCCCAGGACTGGATGGTAGTGTTGGACTTGCAAGACGCATACTTCCACATTCCTGTCTTGCCGGCCCACAGACGTTACCTACGATTCGTGGTAGGTCACGAGCACTTTACGTTTACTGTGCTCCCTTTTGGCCTTACCAGTGACCCTCGGGTGTTCACGAAAGTGATGGTAGTAGTGGCAACTCATCTGCGCAGGTTAGGGGTCCCAGTCTTCCCCTACCTCGATGATTGGCTGTTGAAGGCACACTCGCCCCTGACAGTTGTTTCCCACCTCCAGACTACAGCGAACCTTTTGCATTCGCTGGGGTTCACTGTCAATGTACCAAAGTCACACCTGACTCCTTCTCAGATGCTCCCTTTCATCAGAGCTGTTCTGGATACAGTGCAGTTTCGGGCATATCCTCCCGAAAAGCGAGTCCAGGATATTCAGGCTATGATACCGATGTTTCAGCCTCTGTCCTGAGTTTCGGTGACTGCGCCTCATGGCCTCCTGCTAGTTCAAAAGGCCAGATGGCATATGCGGGCTCTGCAGTGGGACCTGAAGTTCCAGTGGGTGCAGCATCAGGGGAATCTCTCCGACAAGGTCCAGATCTCGGAAGAAACTGCGAGAGACCTGCAGTGGTGGTTAACGAATCAGGATTGGGTCAAGGGCAGATCCCTCTCCTTTCCCCAGCCAGATCTTACAGTAGTGACAGATGTACCACTCCTGGGATGGGGCGGCCACATAGGAGAGGAGGAGATCAGAGGTCTCTGGTCTCCGGTGGAGGCTGGACTCCACATCAATCTTTTGGAGCTCCGCACTCAGACTTGCATTAAAAGCATTTCTTCCCTCTCTCAAAGGGCAAGTGGTGCAGGTGTTCACAGACAACACTACCGCCATGTGGTGCTGCAACAAACTGGGCAGAGTAGGGTCCTGGACCCTTTGTCAGGAGTCTCTGTGGCTCTGGACATGGCTGGCACATCAGAGTATTACCCTGGCAGTTCAACATCTGGCGGCTCTCTGAACATCAGAGCAGACAAACTCAGCTGTTGTTGCATAGCCGATCACAAATGGTATCTCCATCCGGAGGTGGCACAAGGCCTCTTTCAGCAGTGGGGAGAGACTTCTGTCCAGAGTTCTGAAGAAGATCAAGAACGACTGGGCCCAGGTAATCCTGGTGGCTCCGGACTAGGCACATGGAGAGTATGGTATCCAGATCTACTGAGCATGGCCACTGATCCTCCAGTCATGCTGCCCCTTTGTGAGGATCTTCTGTCGCAGCAACAGGGGACGGTTCTCCATCCAACCCTGTCCAATCTTCACCTTCCTTCCAAAGTCTGTGATGTTGTCTTGGCAGCCAGGCATCCCTCTACTAAAGCGGAATACGCCTGTTGTTGGCATACATTTGTGGCCTCTCTGAGGTTCTCTTATTCATCCTTTCTTTAGCCCAGGAGGGCTCTGCTTTGGGCACCCTTAAAGGTTACTTATCGGCTATATCGGCTTTTCTTACATTGCCTAATCAACCTTCCCTTTTTAAGTCCCCTATTGTTGGTAGATTCCTTAAGGAACTCACTCATTTATTTCCCCCGCTCCATTTATCATGCCTCAGTGGGACCTCAATCTTGTCCTTACTTACTTGATGTGTGCTCCTTTTGAGCCGTTACACAATTGTCCCTTACCGCTCCTTACTTTCAAAACAATTTTTCTTGTTGCCATCACCTCTGCTCGTAGAGTGAGTGAGCTTCAGCCTCTTTCTTCAAACCCCCAATTTTTGCCTGTGCACCCCGACAAAGTGGTGTTGTGCACGAGGGCCTCATTCCTTCACAAAGTAGTTATGCCTTTTCATGTAGGCCAGTCCATCACTCTGCTTACTTTTTACACACCTCCACATCCTTCTCATGAAGAGGAGATGCTCCACCACCTGGATCCAAAAAAAGCGTTGATGTTCTACCTCAATCGTATTAAAGATTTCTGGGTAGATGATCAACTCTTTGTTGGATATGTAGGTGCAAAGAAAGGGAAGGTGGTGCAAAAGCGTACCATCTCACGATGGGTACTACTTTGCATCAAAATGTGCTACGCTTTGGCAAAGAAGCAACCCCCTGGGGGCTTGCACGCTCATTCCACCAGAGCAACTGCTGCTATCACAGCATTAGCACACAGACTTTCTGTTCTAGATATCTGCCAGTCAGCAACATGGGCATCCCTGCACACATTTATAAAGCATTACTGCTTGGACAGTCAGGGCCGCAGAGATGGCTACTTTGGTGGTTCAGTCCTGCAGGACATTCCAGCATGATCTTGGTTTGCAGCCCACCACCAAGAATGGCATTGCTTGGATATCTATTCTAAGGAAAGGAATCTGCAAATAGAAGTCTCTATCAGATGAACGAGTTACTTACCCTTGGTAACGATTTATCTGGTAGAGACATATTCTAGTTGCAGATTCCTTACTGACCCACCCATCCTCCCCGCTTGCAACTGATTTCTACGGGCAGGGATTCCCCATTCAGCTCTGGTGCACCATTTTCAGTATTCTTCATGGCTCTGTGCTTTGGCATGGAAAGTCATGAAAAGAAACTGACGTCACCATGCAGAGGCGGCGTCTATATACAACTTCCGATGTCATCACAGTGACCACGATGCCAGCGACGCCCGTAGAATTGTCCGACACCACCTGACGATGCGCAAGGGTACTGCTTGAAGAAAATTCTCTGCATCCAGTCTGACGCCTGGGGGAAAATCTAAGGTAAGGAATCTGCAATTAGAATATGTCTCTACCTGAAAAATCGTTACCAAGGGTAAACAACTTGTTTGTTTGTGCATAATGAAAAATCAGGAAAAAGGAAAAAGAACAAAATATATATTACTGCCTGGGCAGTCAGATCCGCGGTGACGGCTACTTTGGTCGTTCGGTCCTGCAGGACTTTTTATGTATGATCTTGGTTCACAGCCCACCACCAAGAATGGTATTGCTTGGGTATTTATTCTAAGGTAAGAAATCTGGAACTAGAAGTCTCTATCAGATGAACAAGCTAATTACCTTTGGTAACAATTTATCTGGTAGAGATATATTGTAGTTGCAGATTCCTTACCGACCCACCCATCGTCCCAGCTTGCAGACTGATTTCTATGGACAGGATTCCCCTTTCAGGCCCTTAGCTCTGGCGCACCAACTTCAGTCTTCTTCGTGGCTCTGCGCTGCTAGTGTGGAAAGGCATAAAAAGAAACTGACGGCAGCGCGCTTGGGTGGCACCTATGTACGACAGCAACGTCATCACGCAACCACAACTCCAATGACGGGAGCGGAGTCGACCAACTCCACATGATGGCATGCAAGGGTACTGCTCGAAGAAAAATCTCTGGATCAAGTCTGACACCTGAGGGAAATTCTAAGGTAAGGAATGTGCAACAAGAATATGTCTCTACCAGATAAATCATTAACGAAGGTAAGTAACTTGTTCTACAAAATGAAATCAGATTGTTTTCATTTTTCTAAAATGAATCATAGAATCCATAAGAACAAACGAGCATAACTGACTGTTATAGACAACCTGTACTGCCATCCTAAATCTCACCTACAGTTTCAGTTTTTATCTGTCTGTGGCTGAAAAACATCTTGTGGACTTTACCAAAAACATACAGCAGGCTTAGATCCAGCTCATTGTTTACCATTGTTTGGGTTTCTTGTCACTTGCTTATTCAGCGGCATTCCTTCCTTTTCATCTGTTTCCTTTTAATAAAATTACGTGTATACTTCCACTGCTCGCATTCAGGAAACTATTTTTTTTCTTTTTCTTAAGCACTGTATGACAGTACATATATTTTCTGATGGGTGCACCTACCTGTGGATTCCTCACCTTTTGAGTACTCCCAATGTGCTAGCATTTGACAGAATTATTGTCTTTCTAGCTCTCCACATCAACGTCACAATAGAATGGTTCCGCATGCAACTCTGTCTGAAGTCATTGGAGCCATTAGAAGTCCTCGCTGGCATGCTGACGTCAGTTCTGTTTTTTCCACACCTTCGACACTAACGGTCTTTCTACCTTCCTTTGTGGTTACACTGTGTTGAGGGAATTTCATTGTCGAAGTTTTGTTTGTGCGACAATGTCTCCACCAAAGAAGTTGTGCTTCAAACCTCATCAGGAGTGTGGACCTCACAAGTCAGTCACAGACCCGCATAAAAACTGCCTCTGGTGCCCGAGTTTGGATCTCGATGTCACGGGATGCTCTTCGTGTCAGAACATGAACCCTAAGGCACTAAAATAAAGGGAGGCAAAGTTGTTCCTGGCAAAGGCTGAAAAGGAGATGCGGGCATCATAGATCCAGGCCTCAAGAGGAGCCATCGTCCCACAGGTCCTGGAATCGCACAAGAAGCGACAACGCCATAGTTCACGGTGTCACTCATCCCAGGATACCAGCCCTTGATCTTTGTCTCTAGCTTCGAAGTCTTGGTGCTGCTCGACTTGGGAAGTGAGACCCCCTCTGTCTCCTCCACAGCTGAAATCATCTGAGGCATCACCAACGCCATCTTTGGTGGAGATCTCTGCGTCACCCCTGAGTCCTGTGACGCAGCTCTCTCCTGAGACTCCACCGGATCAGGAGATTGAAGAGCAGGTGACAGGTCAGGTTCAGCCTCCTCTGCAGGAGCAAGAATACCTGACTTGTCCAGCCCCAGGGACGGATCCTAACAACTTTCTAAATGCTAAGTTTAGCATTTTTAATAAAGCAATGACCCCCTCTGGTGTGCCTGCAGGCCCCACTGGTCCATTGGCTTTCTCTCTGGGAATTTTCCCGGCGCCATATAGGCAGGCTTCTTTCCTGCCTTTCATGCCTATGACGCAGTATCCATGGCCTGTAGCGGTGCAGAGAAAAACACCATCCCCATTGGATGTGCAAGAAAAGTCACGCCGATTCAGACATCAAATAGATCTCGTCTGGCATCAAGTCATTCTACCCATGCTTCACCAGGACTGCAACAGGCATCATCGATGACGGCACATTCTCTTTCTACGCCACGGCTGGAATCCAGGCTGAGATCCTGGAGGGAAGCCTTGAGGCTCTTGGAGGAGCAACAGTATTTAGAGGACCAGCAGTAGCAGCACCTCAAAGAAGGGGAAATTCCAGTGCCTTCTCAGTAATTAAGAGGCATTGAGGTGGCAAGTGGGCTGGACACGTCCCCTGAATGGAAGTTATTATCCCCTGGGGACATATCCCCTCCAGAGGTTACCTTATATCATGGGGTAATTAGGAAGGCAGCAGAACTTTTAGACTTACCACTGCCCACTACAGAATTAAAATCAAACATTTTAACTGAAGTTCTCCATTCTTCCTCTGAGGCATCAGAGCTCCTGCTGCCATTCAATGAGGCTTTGTTGGAGCCAGTCTTTTATCTGTGTCAAAAGTATGTTTCCACTCCTGCGGTTTCGAAATCTATTGCCAGGAGGTATAGGGCAGCACTGTGACATCCTCAGTTTTTAAGCCAGCATCCAACACCTGGTGTTACAAGATTCATGTTCTTTGAGGTCTGCACCTGCTTCCTTTCTCACGATTCATGCTGACAGGGAGTTGAAGCAGATGGAACAGTCGTCGAAAAATATCTTTTCATCAGGAAGTATGACTTTGAAGTTGGGGAATGCCACTTGCCTGTTGGGCAGGTACATCCATGCGCTGATGGATTCGGCCAATGAAGTAATCCCCAAACTGCAGCAGGATGTGTAGAGAGAGTCATTTTGCAGAACTATTGCAGGACAGTCAGACGGCAGCGAAGGAGGTTATTCAATCAGGCCTGGATATGGTGGTATCAGTTGCAAGGGCCATGGAGACTTCAGTTGCCAACAGAAGGCATGCATGGCTGAGAGGATCGGGGTTCTCCCAGAATGTGCAGTCCACGTTAATTGATTTTCCTTTCTATGGATCCAGGTTGCTAGGGGCCAAGGCAGATTCAGCCTGGGAGAGATTTGGGGAGAGCAAGGCCACTTCCAAGTCCTTAGGTCTTCAGATATTCTCCATGACCCACAGACCTCTGCATAGGTTTAGGGAGTTTGGCCGAAGCTGCTCCTTTTGTAGGAGGCAGCACTTCCAACAGCAGCAGTCTGCCAACCCCCTAGATTGCTACGAATACTTGTTAGCATTATTCTAAGCGCCTGCATTTTAGTATAAAGCTGGTTTGTGCGTACATAGAGTCTACATAGTATAATCATTAGCGTGACACAGACAATCAATAACCAGATTAGCGGATGTAACACTATATTTAGCGTCTTCGTAGCTCCTGGTGCCCAACCTAAGAAGATGTCATACCAATGGTGCTCAGTTACTTGCTGGATGCGTGAAGCAGTGTGCATAAGCTGTTTGGCGTCTATGGTCATCTGTATGGCGGTATCCTTGGTATGTTTAGCTGCCATGTCGAATTTAGCAAATGTGATTTGTGCGTAGCGCCTGATTGCCTCTAGTCTTGGTAGCTTCACAACAAGCGGGATGTTCCATTCTAACTGTGCTTGCATTTGCGTCTGTAATGTGGTTGTGGTGAACTTAGTCGGTCGGTATAGGATGTGAGTACTTATGTCAATAATGCTGGTAATATTGCACATACACATTACCTGCTCTCCGGTGGTTTGTACAAATCCGTTAATAAGTAAGGGATGATTAGTAACGTAACATATACTCTCTGTTCCTATCCGATATAAGTCTGTGCCATTAATAGGATAAGGTAACCATTCACATTCTTCTGCTATTGGGTGAAGGCATGGATCTAGCGCCTGTCCAGTGTGGGTACATACCCACCCCTTAGACCAATCTGCACATCTAGTGGGATCTACGGTGTGATTTGTTTGATCAATCCACTTTTTTTGTCAGTGTGAGGTATCCACCATTCTTCACCTATTACTACAGGGAGCAATATAAAGGGGCACTATATTTCCGGAGGAAGATCACTTCTAGCTATATCAAAATGAACATAACACATCTCTCCCTCACAATAAAATTGTATGGGCTTTACCCATACTTCCTCAGGCAAATGCAATTGTTGTCTCCAATATTCACCTTGAAGCTGTCCCCCTTCCACTTTGAAGTCTACATACTGTTGATTAACAATGCTTTGCCAGAGTATGCACTGAATTCCTTTGGACACTGTGTGCTTTGAAAGCTTTTTACAAATTGTTCAAAAGTGAAATTATGCCATTGCCAATCATGATACAACCCACGCAGAACCTTCCATACTTCTTGTGAGTGTGTGGGCCCCCATTGTGAAATTACTTTTATGGCCTCCCCTGTACTATATCCTGTAGAAGATAGCTTATTCCTGATGGCTTCAATATCAAAAGCGTTCAGGGCCCCTACCCCAATTCCCGTGGCCCCGGCTATCATGGATCCTAGATCTCTTCTAATGCGTAACTTTGGCAAGGGCCATAACTGTAGTGCCCATGGTGTGCATAATGGATCAAACATTCCCCTTGGCAATAGTTATCTGTAACACAATATGGTTAATTATGCTTGCATGCAAAGCTTGCTTACATCCTATTCTATATCAAACTATGGAAACGTTGCCTAAATTGCTGACCATGTGTCTTTCGGCTACATAAAACATAAAGGCGGGCGGTTTGGAGTATCGAACTCCTTTAGTTCTATTAGTCATTGTAACAACCACCATATGTCCTGGCAAAATATCTTGTTTGTTAGAACAATCATAAGATCTACACGGATATGTCTGTACTGGTGTAAAAGGTACAATGGTATCACAATATTTACATATCATGTTTAGCATATAACTCAAAGCCTGTACTGTTGCTGGCGTCCCCTTCACCTTGTTCAGTCCGTTGGCATGTCGGATTTTCTGTCCAGTTACCTTCCCGGTCACAGCTTTGGCAGCCATCCACTTGCCTCCAGGTACCTCCACGTTGCAAAGTGAAACATTTCCCTGGTCATCAGTTACGTTAGCGGCTTGAGGTGCACAAGTGACATGAAGGTCCGTAACGGCATTCTCTGCTATCATCAACGCAGATGTCATCGTTTATGACCGTGGGGTAAGGCTCACTGCAGGTACAAATACAGGTACATTAGAGTTCTTTAAAAGTACAATATACGTACTCCCCACCCCTTGACTCAATAGCTCTCCTGCCTCTGGCTTTTTCCTTGGATGGTTCATCCATACTTTTCTTCCTGTGCTTCCAAATCCTCCCTCACCTCTCTGGGTGTTATCGGGGGGCAGATCTTTCTTCAATGTGGGGGGTGTACGCTTGTTCACGAATCACTTGTGCAAGTCTGTCATGTGCCGATAACTTTTTTAGCTGTTCTTTTAACAATCCGTTATATCTCTCAATCATGCCTACAGCTTGTGGATAATAACTAAGGTGCACAATCCACCGAATTCCCTGTTCCTGCGCCCAGCCCGGCACTGTTTTCCCTGAAAAGTGTGTGCCCCTATCTGTTTGGATCTCAACAGGTGCCCCATAATGTTTTACCAGGTAGTTTAGCCCTCGCAAAGTGGACTTTTGGTCTGCAGACTTACAGGGCATACCCAACATAAGGCCAGAGTAGGTGTCCACCATGGTCAATACGTAGCTTTTTCCTCCTTCTTTTGGTAGCAGCCCGATATAGTCCAATTGCCACACTGTAGTAGCTGCAGTTCCTCTTCTGATATGGCCGCTAGGCTTCTTTTGCAAGGGCATTTGTCTAATCTGGTTGCATGTGGGGTACTCCTTTACTGAGTACTTGATCTTTAGTGACTGGAATTTGTTGTTGCTGTGCCCATGCATAAGTGCCATTCTCTCCTAGATGTCCGGATGTTGCATGGGCCCTGTTTGCTAAAGCAGCTTCAGCTTCCTCCTTGATGACCACCGTTCGCGTTTTGGCCATTTGCTCTGCGGTGTTGTTGAATAGAGATGCATGTGAGGTATCCGATGGGCAATGGGCATCCACATGTCCCACATAGATTTGACATTTTTGCCCTTTCTCCCACATCTCTTCCGATAGCTGCTCACCTCCCCGAATGGGGGTGCCTTTGATTTTCCATCCATCCTTGCGCCAAGTCGGGGCCCAGCTTACTAGTCCTTGGTAAGTGGCCGGACTCTCAGTGTACACAAATATTTTCTCTCTGGTGGGGGCTTGTTCGATCACTGCTGCTACCCCCTGCAGTTCTGCAAGCTGGCTTGATTCATTATGCGCTTCTCGCAGCAACATCGTTTCTGTAGCAGGCTGGAATGTGACTGTTTGCCATTGTCTTTTTCCTTGATAGTACCGGGCAATACCATCTGTGAACCATGCATTTTGCTGTTCTTCTTCGATGAGTCGTTCAAAAGGCAGGGCTGTCTTAAATGGTGAGGATTCCATTTCAGAGGGCTCTGGCGCAAGGGCCATTGCCTGCAAGTCCACTGCCCCTAGCTTATCTTCTTGTAACTTTGACACTCCTGCTGGTCCCGGTTTTGCCCTCTGCTGCAGATACCATTTCCACTTCACGATGGCAAACTCCTGCGCTCTGCCTACTTTATTGCCAACCCCTCCTTCTCTTGTCCAACCTAGTAAGGGGACCCATGTTTTTAAGGTGACCGGCCGATCATCAGTTATGTGTTCTATTTCCACTAAGACCCAATCTTGTGGTACCCTTCTTTTTCCCTGCCTTTGCCATAGGCTCCACATCACTACATCATCTACATCATCCTGTACTATCATTTCCAGCTCAAACGTGTCTCCTGTGATGGGACCTAACGTAAAAGGATTCTATAGTGCATCTTTTGCTCCATTGTCCCACGATCTCACCAACCATTTAAACAAAGGCTCTGCAGGCATCTGCCTAAACATACGTGTTCCCTCCAACAACTCACTCTGCGTATAATCTCTTACCAAATGAGAATTCTGTATTTGCCCACCATTAACTCCCTTTTCACCTTCAATTTCACCTACATGTCCTTCTCCACTTTCAACTCCACCTAGTTCTGTTACACGTACTTCCACCTCATCCTCCCAAGTATGTGGATCCCAATTTTCTTTGCGTACCAATGCACTCACTTGCACAGTTGAGGGTATTTTAGGCTTCTGCCTACTCTTCTGCTTGCGTACCTGTGCCCTCACTTGCACAGCTAAGGGCATTTTAGGCTTCTGCCTACTCTTCTGTTTGCGTACCAGTGCCCTCACTTGCACAGTTGAGGGCATTTTAGGCTTCTGCCTACTCTTCTGTTTTGCTACTCGTACTGCTAATGCGGTGCACCTTGCCTCCATTTGATCTCCCCGAGTCACTGCACTTTCTATGGTCTCTTTCATAAGTAACTGCCTTTCCTGCAAGGCTACAACCTCATCCCGCAGTTTTCTTATCTCTGCATCTTGTGTTAATGTTTTCCTGTATACCGTACAGAGCGCAGACAGGAAAAGCCATCCCACTTGCCCTGCTGCTTTCAGCTCCAGCTCCGCCCCTCTTAGCTTCACCCTCTCAACCGCATCTTCCACTAAGAGAGGAGTCACTTTCTCATCTAATGCCTCCCATAACACCGGCGCTGCCCACCGGTTCAGGAGTCCTGCCACACCAGAGAACGGGTCAGTTGCTAACCACCTGGGAATGGATCTGGCTTCTGCCCCATGCTGCCTTCCTCTCTCTGCCTTACTTTTCTTACGTCCCCAAAGAGGCATTATTGACTTATGCCCCACTTCTGGTACCAAATGTCTTATCCAGATGGCTGGTTGACACCTTGTAGCCGGTTGTCTTCCGACACAGCTCTTGACTCCTCCGACTGGCGCTGTCCGCGCTAGACGGAGGAGAGCGTTCCCCGTTGCCGTGGCAACCAGGGGGCCGGCGCTTGCCCAATGAACCCGGATTTCTGGATTCCGGGAGTAGAAAAAAGCAAGAACGGACTACGGAGGGGGAAGGAGGAAGACGACGGAGACGCAGAGGACCCTAAACGGACGGCAGACGGCGGAGCGGAGGAATCCGAGGGAAGACCTGGGAACCCCGACGTTCCCAGGAAGGCAGCGGACCCTGTGCAGGAGAGAAGCCGCGAGGAGACGCACAGAAACCGCCACGTCCCAGGAGGGGCGTGGCTGAGCAAGGTACGGTCCTTTTTCAAAGGACAGCGATTTGAAACACAGAAGTGCTGGGACAGAGGGGAGAAGGGGAGGGACGGTGAGGAGGGGCTGAGAGGGGAGCAGCTGGGAGCGGGCAGAGAGGGCACGGGAGAAAACCGGGAAAAGGACATTAGAGACAACAACAGCAGTAAATCCTAGCAATACCTTTTTGAATTCTTAGAGACAAATCCCTCTACTTGGTGAAACACAAAAGGGGTGATTGTGTAAACACCATCTTGTTCTTGTCTTACCACACACGCACTCGGGTCTCTCTCTCTCTCTCTCCCTCTCTCTCTCTCTCGCTCTCTCTGTCTCTCTCTCTCCCTTCTAATCTACCGCTCTTACACTCTATATATCTCCATACCCTGACTTACCGTCCCTTTCGTTCCTTTTCCGGTACACTATGGGGAGTCGGATAGAGGATCATCGCCGGTCAAGAAGGGAGCTGTGAAGAAAAGACAAGGGAGACACATTACGGGACAAGGACACACCAACGCACAAATTGGACATTATTCAGAGATTATAAATAAATTACCACTTCTACCCACTCGAGCCTCAGAGTCATTCTTATCACCTAGCCCACTGTAACACACCTGTTCGGTATAAGTCAATAAGGACGCTCAATGAAGGACCACACGCCAATTATAAATGCAATTTAGCTTTACTAGAATTGCAGGTAAATGTCGGCACTTAGCACATTAACAATAGTAGAATAAGAATAGCAATGAAAAGCATCTATATATAAGTACACTACAAAGAGCATCTATGCATATATATATATATATATAAGCAAAGAGTTCATTGACAGATATAAGTTTTGATTAACCATATACCAAAATGCATCACACTACGATGTTCAGGAAGCAGAATATAAATGAGTTGAATACTTCAGATAAGCTTTGATTCACTGCACACCAAAATGCATATTTCAATTACTGCAGCAGGCTCTCACTACGGTGTTCAGGAGGCAAAATCTAAACAAACTGAATACTTCAGCTTTGATTTACTGCACACCAAAATGCATGTTTCAGTTACTGTAGCAGGTTCATACTACGAGGTTTAGAAAGCAAAATATAAACATGCTGAATACTTCAGGTTATAAACACAGTGCAAGCATAAATAATCAGTCATAATAATAGAGCAGAGAAACAAAGGCCTTTCATCCCTGTGTGGAACTTAACTTAGTCCACGAAATGCTGGGAAGCCCTCTATCGCCTGCTTGGACTTCTCTCCCCCTCAAGCATCACGGTCAGCACAACAGGGAGGCAGCGCTGGGCCATGGCAGCTTTCACAACTCCATCTGCGAGCTTCAGTTCCCTCACCCACCTTTCAGTGATTAAGTAACCTGAAGCTTGGATTCTATCCCCTCCCAGTATTTTCTAGCTATGTTATCAGTACATGTCTCTTGGCTGCCTTGCCATTCCCTGGCCATTGTTTTCATTCCATCTTTTACTGTGGTCTCGTTCTAAAGGTTGAGACTGAATCTCCTTCACAG
Source organism: Pleurodeles waltl (assembly GCF_031143425.1). Classification (NCBI taxonomy): domain Eukaryota; kingdom Metazoa; phylum Chordata; class Amphibia; order Caudata; family Salamandridae; genus Pleurodeles; species Pleurodeles waltl. The sequence goes on from NC_090451.1 coordinate 228,182,598, forward strand.
CCTGTTTCTCACACATGCAGCTGCGAATACGTTTATCTACGGAATGTCAAAAGAAAACAAGCTTTAAAGTGAACATCGTGAATTTCTTCCAAGTTGCTCTGGCTTCGGCAGGCATCACGCTCATCTACACTGTTCAAGCTAATTAACCCTTCGCGTCACAATGTCTTCCGAACCTTTCCCTATACTGATCACCATCTCCCATGTTGGACAGCTGGTAGAGACGGCCAAGGGGACCACTCCAGACCACCACCTGTGATGCAGAACCACACAGTACTGGAGGAGAGAAGATCCACAAAACTGGTCATCGTTGTAGTTGGTGCCTGCGGATGCAGGGGAGTGACTCCTTCACTTCAAGGGAGATTACATCTTACTTCTTGTGCAGGCTGAAGACTCGTCACCTCAGAGGATGCACAGCCAGGGAAATGTTTCATTTGCTGGAACGAGCCAGGGAAACAAAGTTGCAGAGCAGAGTCATCACTGGAGTTACAGATTGTCGGTTCCTGGAGGGTCCAGTTGCAGTCTTGGTGGCCAGAAGATGAAGTAAACCATGCAGAGGAGTCCTGCTGGAATCTTGTACATCGAATCTGAGGACCCACACAAGGGGGAGACCCTAAATAGCCCAAGAAGGAGGATTGGTCACCTAGCCAGGTGACCACCTGTCTGGAGGGGGCTGTGACGTCACCTGCCTGACCTGGCCACTCAGATGCTCCCAGGAGTCTCTGCCCACCTTGGATTCAAGATGGCAGAATCAAGTGGCCACCTAGAGGCGCTCTGGGCACCACCCCCAGGGTGGTGATGGGCAGGGGAGTGGTCACTCCCCTTTCCATTGTCCAGTTTCGTGCCAGAGCAGGGACCGGGTGTCCCTGGACTGGTGCAAACCAGTTTATGCAAGGAGGGCACCAAATGTGCCCTTTAAAGCATACTGGTGATTGGGGAGGCTACCCCTCCCAAGCACTGTAACATCTATTTCCAAGAGAGAAAGCGTTATCCACAGGAAGTCCTTCATTCTGCCTTCCTCTGCCTGAGCTGGTCAAGCAGCAGGAGGGCAGATACCTGTCTGAGGGGTAGCAGCAGCGGGGGGCTACTCGGAAATCCCCAGAAGACTAGTAGGAGCATTGCTGTGGGTCCTCTAAGGAGCTCCCAGAGTGCATGAAATCATACAACCAACACTGGCAACAGTATTGGGGTATGATTCCGACATGTTTGATACCAAACATGCCTAGGTTTGGAGTCACCATTACGTAGCTGGACATAGGTAGTGACCTATGTACAGCACACACCTAAAATGGTGTGTTCGCCCTCACGAAGTCCAGGAAAAATTGAACTGGAGTTCGCAGGGGGTGCACTCACACATAAATACCTGCACTCTGCCCTCTCGGCTAGGAGGCCCTGCCATAGGGGTGACTTGCATTGACTGGTGCAGTGACCTGTAGTGAAAAGGGTGCATGCACCTTTTTACTCAGGCTGCAATAGCAGTCCTGCTGACAAATTTTGCATGGGCTCCTATTGGTGGCACAATACATGCTGCAGCCCATGGGGAACCCTTGGTGCCCAATGCCCTGGGTTCCTAGGTACCATGTACTAGGGACTTATATGGGGCACCAGTATGCCAATTGTGGGATGTGCTATGTCCTAAGCAACCACATGTAGAAGGAGAAAGCACAGTCATTGGGATCCTGGTTAGCAGTATCCAAGCTCCAAGAGGTGTCCAACATTTGGAGTGGTAAATTAAAAAAAGAATGGTGGTTATGTCATATTGTAAGCAGATGACACAGGCATGCACATACCTCAGGGTATAAGGAGTGAGACATTCTCAAGCATTGTCAGGAAATATATGGAAACATTCACATTATCGCCCCATTTTTCTTTTTTTTTACTCTTTATTTTTTCTGATTCTGCACAGCATCAGGAAAAAGCATTGTCTAAACCAATATATTGAAAAGGCAAAATATATTTTGTGTCTATTGGGGTGGGGAGAACCTCACAGTTAGGCTGCCCAGCAAGATGCTTTGGTGGGCCCCCTCTGTCCTACTCCTAATAGATATTGGAGGTTGCTTTCAGGTCATGTAGAGGATGCTGTGTACATAACACTGCCCATTTCACTCAAAAATGTTATGGGGCATAAGCCTGTGGGGTTAATTTATCAGAGAGACTGCTTCTTTTTACTGGGCTGTTCTCAACCTTTATGACCTGGACAGTAAGTGATTGAATGAACTAGTGAGGAACAGTTTAAAGAGTAATAGAATATGTAAAACCAAACTAGATCCAGAAATAAGCTATTCTCTGTTTTGTTAGCTACAATCACATCAGTGGTGTAGCATGGGCCACACAAGCTCCTGATGTGCAGGGATGGCCCAGTATTAGAGGAATGAATAAACAATGAATGTAAGGAACTTGCAACCCTGTAACGCTTTAGTGAAGGGATGGAGTTACATTTGTTTTCAAACTACTAGATGATCTTCAGTCAGCTGCATACTGGTAAGCATAGTGTTTTGCAGTCTTGGTGAGAACCTAGAAAGAGCAGCCTCGCGTGAGAGTATCTAAAGACCGAAACCACCACTTGGCTCCGGATTGAAGGATGTGAATAGGAATGAGCCTGTCTTAAAGAAGGAGAGTCTAGAAAGTTAAATAGAGTGGTAGAAAAGGTCTTGATCCTGAATCTGGTACATCCATATTAAGTAGCTAACGTAGCTGTTTCTGTATTGCTGATATGGGAATAAGCACCTGAAGGCCACATACTAGTTGTACAAATGCATATATCTGATAGACATTTCTAGCCGCAGATTCCTTACCTTAGAATATCCCATTTTGGTGCTGTCCCCCTGCATGCCGGTAGGTGGCATCGTTCGGCTCCACATCGGCATCGTACATGCCGGAAGTGACGTGCACTGTACCTTCATAGGCACCACCCCAGCACTAGCCCGGCCCGCTGATGTAAGTACTTTCCTTTCCACGCCAGAAAGCGCTGATGCTGCCTAAGCTACCATTGTTACTTTTTTGACTGGCTTTTTGTTGATTCCTTTTGAGATCATCTCTTGTCGTGTGAGGAATGTCACCCAGGCAACCGGCTGGTTTCAAGCCATACAGACCCACACTTGGTGTGTTTGTGGTACTTGTAGAGTGACCACGACTCTAAAACCTGTGAGGACTGCCACACCATGCATCCGAAGGCGCTGAGGGAGTGATCCCTCAAGCGCCTTGCTGCCTGACATCAGACAACTCCATGATGCTCAAGATCTTGGTCGCCAGGAAGGTCCTCAGATTGTTCGCAGAGCTGCACCCGGCGATCATCATTGCACTACAAATTGTCATGGAAATTGGGTAATTCCCACTAACACAAAAAATCCAAGCAATCGAAGAGCTCTTCAACTTAACCATGCCTTTCAAAGTCGTGCAATGAGGTTCTGGAACATCGCCACTCCAGGCCTCGCCCTTCGGCGGAGCTTAATTCAGGATCCACTCCACGCTTCCCTGACTTTCCAGGAGTCGTTGCAGTTCGTGCCTGCGGATGCAAGGGAGTGACTTCTTCATTACAATGGAAGTTCCTTCTTCCTTCTTGTGCAGACTGAAGACTTGCTGCCCTTATGGGATGCACAGCCGGGGAAATGTTGCAGAAGATGAAAGGAGCTGTGGAAGCAATGTTGCAAGCAGAGTCTTCGTTGTGGATGCAGATTGTTGGTTCCTGGAGGGTCCAGTCGCGGATCTAGTGACTAGAAGTCGAAGTAAGTTTACAGACGAGACCTGCTGGAATCTTGCAAGCTGAATCTGAGCACCCACCCAAGAGAGAGACCTTAAATAGTCCTGAAAGGGGGATTGGTCACCAAGCCAGGTGACCACCTATCAGAAAGGAGCTCTGATGTCACCTGCCTGACTGGCCACTCAGATGCTCCCAGAGGTCTCTTCCAACCTTGTTTTCAAGATGACAGAACCCAGGGACCCTCTGGAGGCGCTCTGGACACCGCCCCTGGGGTGGTGATGGACAAGGGAGTTGTCACTCCCTTTCCATTGTCCAGTTTCACGCCAGAGCAGGGACTGGAGGTCCCTGAACTGTGTAGACTGGTTTATGCACAGAGGGCACAAAATGTGCCTTTTAAAGCATACCAGTGGCTTGGGGAGACTTCCCCTCCCAAGCCATGTAACACCTATTGACAAAGGGAGAGGGCATCACCCTCCTCCCCCAAAGGAAATCCTTTGTTCTGCATTTCTGGGCTTGAGCTGTTCAAGCAGCAGGAGGGCATAAACCTGTCTGAGGGGTGGCAGCAGCCTGGGCTGCCTGGAGAACCCTAGAAGGCTGCTAGGAGCAATGCTCAGGGTCCTCTAAGGAGCCCCCTGAGTGCATGGAATCATCATACTTCCAATACTGACAACAGTATTGGGTTATGATTTTGACATGTTTGATACCAAACAGGCCTAGATTCAGAGTTACCATTATGTAGCTGGACATAGGGGGCGACCTCTGTCCAGTACACGCATAAAATGGCGCCCCGCACTCACAAAGTCCATGAAAATGGCACCGGAGTTCGTGGGGGCACCGCTGCTAGTGCAGCGGTGCCCTCACACACAGGTACTTGCACCCAGCCCTCTGGGCTAGGAGAGCCTGCGACAGGGTGACTTACAGTGACCTGGTGCAGTGACCTGTAGTGAAAAGGGTGCATGCACCCTTTCACACAGGCCTGCAGAACACTTTGCATGGGCTTCATATGGGTAGCATGATACATGCTGCAGCCTATGGGGATCCCCGGTATCCCAATGGCCTGGGTACCTGGGTACCTATACTAGAGACTTACAAGGGGGCACCAGTATGCCAAATGTGGGGTGAAAGTAACAACGTTACCAAGTTAGGAGGGAGAGAGCATAATCACTGGGGTCCTGGTTAGCATGATCCCAGTGAACACAGTCCAACACAGGCAGACAATTGGGGTAACCGTGCCAAGAAAAAGGGTACTTTCCTACACTAATAGTCAAAAGAGGCTACTCCGCCCCCTTTGTGACTACCGCTCCAACTTACAACTTGCTAATGGCAGTTGCTCTGTCAGGAAGTGTTTGTTCCTTGGCCAAGGGAGCCGTTGCAAGGGTGCTGGCATCAGAAGTAGGTTGTGGATGCTGTTCCCACTACTTTCTGGTGCACAAGAAGGACGGAGTCCTTTGTCCTATCCTTACCCTGTGCCTTCTCAATTTCATACTAAAAAAAGAGAAATGTAAGATGCTCACCCAAGCTCTATCTGGCCTGGACTCGGGAGACTAGAGGGTAGTATTGGATTTGCACAATGCATATTTCCACATCCTCGTCCTGCCCACCCACGAATGTTACCTGCGCTTCACTGTAGACCAAAAGTACTTTCAGTTTGCCATGCACTCTTTCAGCCTCTACCAGCGCCCTTTGGGTGTTCACAAATTTGATGGCAGTGGTTGCAGCTAATCCGGAGAGGATAGGTGTTCCAGTCTTTTCTTACGATGACGATTGGCTGTTGAAGGCGAGCTCGCCCCAGGCATTCGTTTCCCACCTCCAGGCTACAGCGAACCTTCTGCACTTGTTGGGGATCACTGTCAATGTGCTGAAGTCCCACTTGACTCCCTCTCAGATGCTTCCTTTCATCGAAGCTCTTGTGGACACAGTGCAGTTTCAAGCTTATCCTCCCGAGCGGCGAATCCAGGATATTCAGGCAATGAAACAGATGTTTCAGCCATTATCCTGGATTTCGGTGAGAAACACTGTGAGGTTTTTGGGCCACATGGCCTCCTGCATCCTGCTTTTGACACATGCCCATTGGCATTTGCTGACTCTGCGGTGGGTCCTGAAGTCCCAGTGGGCACTGCATCAGGGAAAGCTATCCAACATGGTCAGGCTCTCAGAGGGAACGGCAAAAGATCTGCAGTGGTGGCTGACGAACCACAATTGGGTCAGTGGCCAACACTGCTGCCTTCCCCAACCAGAGCTGACTGTGGTGACATATGCATAACTACTAGGATGGGGTAGCGGTATGGGAGACGTGGAGGTCACAAGACTCTGGTCTCTGGCGGCGTCCAGGCGCCACATCAACCTGTTGGAACTTCAGGTGATTATCTTGGCATTGAAAGCCTTTCTTCTTTTGATCCAGGGAAGACTGGTACAAGTGTTTACAGACAACACCACAGCCCAGTGGTGCTGCAACAAACAGGTTGGGTAGGGTCGTGGACCCTTTGTCAAAAGATTGCATCTCTGGACATGGCTGGAACATTGCTGCAACACTAGGGCTTTTCCATAGCGGTTCAACACCTGTTGGACTCTCTGAACTCAAGGGCGGAGAAACTCAGCCGAAGATACCTAGTGATCATGAATGGCATTTCTATCCAGAGGTGGTGCAAGGACACTTTCAGCAGTGGGGAGAGCCTTGGTTAGATCGGGTTCACCGCCACCGAGAACTCACAATGTCAGCAGTTTTGTGCACTGGAGTTTCCAAGGCAACCCTTGCCCAGAAACGTTTTTTGTCTCGAGTGAAGCTCCAGCCTCCTGTATGTCTTTCCCTCAATCCCACTCCTGCCCAGAGTTCTCAAGAAGGTCAGGAACGACCAGGCCCAAGTTATTGTTGTGGCTCTGGAATGGGCATGGAAATCCTGGTATCCTGAGTTGTTGAGCATGGCAATCGGTACACTCTGATCAGGCTGCCCCTTCGAGAGGATCTTCTGTTGCAGCGGCAGGGGAGGGTTCTGCACCCAAACCTGCACACCCTTCACCTTCATGCATGGAGATTGAGCAGTGACAGTTGGCAGCTTTCAACCTTCCACCTAGATTCTGTGATGTAATTCTGGCAGCCAAGCATCCCTCTACCAAGTTGGTATATATCTGCAATTGGGATGTTTGTGACATGGTGTGATTTCCATAATGTCAACCCCTTTCTGCACCTCTATCCCAGGTCGTTCTGCTTGCTCTCTTGAGCCCAGCAGGGCTCTACTCTGGGCACAGTTAAAGGTTACCTTTCAGCCATTTCAGATTTTTTTGTGGTTGCCAGACAAGCCTCTGTTATTTAAGTCACCTGTTATGGCTGTGTTACAGGCACTCTTGGCACACCCTCCATAAACTAGCTTTTACATGGATAAGTTGCCTCTCCGGACAGGTGTCTCCATGCTTCCCAAGGTTGTGACTCCAATCCATGTAGTCCAAAACATCACCTGCCTACCTTCTTTGCCCATCCCTCTAAAGAGGAGGAAAGATTCCACCATCTGAATTTAAAAAGAGGGTTGTTGTTTTACCTAGATTGCACAAAAGACTTCTGGGTGGACAGTCAACTCTTTGTGGGGTATATAGGTGCTAGGAAGGGGAGGGTTGTGCAGGAATGGATCATCTTTTGATGGATAGTGCTCTGCATCAAGATCTGTAATGCACTGGCCAAGAAGCAACTCCCTGAGGGTTTGCAAGCTGTTTCCACTAGAGCTAAGACTGCGACCACAGCGCCAGCCCGCAGAGTTCCTGTCCTGGATATCTGTCAGGCAGCAACGTGGGCATCTTTACACATGTTTACCACACACTACTGCCGGGACAGTCAGGTCCATTGCAACAGACACTGCATGATTGGTACTTCAGGACTTTTTGATTTAGAATTGTCCTCACTGACAGTGGGGGCTGGTAATTTTAGGGGGGAGGGCAGCGGGCGGGACGCACATACACACTCACACTCATTAATTCACACACGCTCGCACACGCACATCCATTCACAAGACTCATCAAACATTCAAACATACACACACGCACCATTCATTTAAAAACACACACACACACACTTACCTTCAGCTCAGCCTCTAAGGTCCCAGGAGGGTTGGGACTGCTGCCTTTGCTCAGCCAATGAGGGAAGGCAGCAGTCCCAACTTCGTCACAGAGTGAAATGTGGTCAGTGAGACTGCTGACCCCACCACACTCTGTGACAAGGTATCACTGATTGACACTCGCCCTGGACACTTCGGGGCTTAAACCTGAAGCTCCCAGATCAGTCAATGGGTGATGCTTACCTCGTCACTGAAAAGGGAGGGCCTCGAGGCACATTTGCTGAGCTGAGGAGGTCACGCCCATAGGAGCTTTGACCTCTTCAGCCCAGCAAAGTTCAGCTCAGGCAGCCAGGGACTTGTGCAAATCACGCATGTCTAGCTCCTGGCTGCCTGATCTGAAAATGAAGAGTGTCATTTGCTCAGCCTAACAGGCACTCTTCATGAGGGGCAAAAGGTGAGGGTACATAGCCCCTTAGCCTCAAAGGACGGGCCGAGGCTGTTCACTGACCCTCCTCCGGGAAGGCTTTGCTTAGGTATCTATTCTAAGGTAAAAATATATCTCTGAATAGAAGTTTCTATCAGATGAACAAGTTACTTACCCTTGGTAAACCCTTATCTGGTAGAGACTCTGTCTAGCTGCAGATTCCTTACCAACCCTCCCATCCTCCCCAGTCTGAGAGCAGTTTGAGAGCCGACTGTTTTATTAGGGACCCTCTTCTCAGGGCCTTAGTTTTTCCACACCATTGGTCAATTCCTTTCATGGCTCAGCACTTCTGCTGTGGAAGGTTGCAAAAGTGACTGACGTCAGCGTGCTGAGTGGCGTCTATGTAGGTACTGTGCACGTCCTTATGGTGCAGTAGACGACGCCAGAGCCGAGCCGAACGAAGCCACCTACCAGCATGCAGGGGTATTGCTTAAATATTTACCTGGATCCAGCCTGACGCCTCGGTATGGAATCTGCAGCTAGCTAGAATTTCTACAAGTGAAGGCATTACCGAATGTAAGTAATGTGTTGTTTAGAAGAGGGATGGTTGGGAATGGGCCTGTCTTTAACAGAGATTGCCTGTCAAGTTAAAAAGAGTGATAAAGAGGGCCTGGTTCCTGAATTTGACACACCTAGATATAAATAGCCAATGTATATTCCTCTGTATAGCTGAAATGGAAGCCAGCAAACAACACTGGCAGAGAGTCGATGGTGGGCCATGGAGAGAGAAAAGCAAAACATTCTTGAGGCGCTCAAGCGGAATCCACAGAACTGATTTGGGTGGTGAGTGATGGGGAAGTGCCAGATTTAAAGCCCAGATTCTTCACGTTTGTAACAGGCATGGGGTATTGCCAAGCTCCATTCGCCAACATGAGGTATCACTCCCACATTTTTCCCTCTCCATAAGGAAGAGTTTGATTTTGGCAGCATTCAGTTCGAGGGCATCAGTGCCGGTGAGGCAATCCTTAAATGCATGTGGTGCAATTCTGCCCAGACAATAAGATCTGTGTGTCATCTACATAACAGTGAAACCTGAACCCGAATGAGAGAAGGAGGCTGGCTTGAGTTGGCACGTAGACGTTAAGTAACGTGGTGGAAAGGACAGATTTTTGGGACTGTGAAATGTGGTAGCATTCTGATTGATAACAATAATAAAAAAAGGCCTGAGATTAATTTGATAATAAAACGAAACCAGATGAGCGTAATTCCGAAATTCACCCAAGGAAAGTGAACTGAAAATTATTTTACTGTGTACTGATTTGAAATCTGTGGACTGGTGCAGATAAACCACTACCTGGTACATTCCGCTGGACCTTGGCCATCGTGCATCTGTGAGCTAGCTTTACTGGGCATCGAGTTAATTTTAGCAGTGAAACCAGGTGTTGGGAATCACATTTGCCTTTGACCTCCTTCTTCATGGGGAATCATAGCTTTGCTTAAAGGACCTATAATTGTAAATTATGTTGCTAAGGTTGATCTTCCTCTGCCTATTATTATCAACTGAGTTTTAGGTTACAATGTGTGTTCAAAATTTCATAAACCAACTTTATACAAGTTATTGCTCAGCACGTTAGAGTACGATGATAAATCGTAAAAAGCTGGTATATTTTCTGAGGTAAGCAAGCACGGTGAGATGGGTCACATCTATGCCATAGTGTCTAAGATGGTCCATACCACATTGCGTGATAATGTGAACCTGCTCCTGGTTACTTTGTAATGCACGTCCTCATCCTATTGTAAATTGTGATAGATTCAATGTTGTATGACTTCCTTATTTATCAATATTTTAGATAATTTGTCTAACTTCTCTATCGAGTGCATGGTTATATATAGTCCTCCACTTTGTGAAATTATTGGGTGAAACGCATATAAGGGGTTACTTCTGAGTGAGACATACTGATACCTTGCCTTTATGGACTTGCAAGCAGGGTGATAACTGATAATTTGTTCTGTAGGGCCTTATAAGATGAGCTTTAGGTTTGCTATGCTTGCACTGGACCCAGAACTGAGATGCTTTTTGGGCTCCATGCCCATGTCCCATGTTATTGCATGTGAGCTGGTAACCATGTCTCTAGGAGGCCAACAACTAGAGGGCTAGCTGATCACCATGCAGAAAATAATTGCTATTTTGAATTCTGGCCTAGAAACCACTTTAGTTCTCTCGCCAGCCTTATGTATTAAAATATATATATATATATATATATATATATATATATATATATATATATATATATATATATATATATATATATATATAAAATCTTTTGGTCAGCCATCTTCATGCATTGGTCTGTCCAACTTTCATTTACGTTTTGCTTCTGCCCACCACTGTGTACAGTGGGGGGGGGGGGCACTGGGTCAGCACGTGTTAGCTGTTAGCTCTCTTGCAATCTGAATGGCAGCATTTTGGGGGTTATTCTAACTTTGGAGGAGTGTTAATCCGTCCCAAAAGTGACGGTAAAGTGACGGATATACCACCAGCCGTATTACGAGTTCCATAGGATATAATGGACTCGTAATACGGCTGGTGGTAAATCCGTCACTTTTCCGTCACTTTTGGGACGGATTAACACCTCCTCCAAAGTTAGAATAACCCCCTTTGTCTGATAACAAGTGCATATCAGTTCTAAATGTAGCATACTTCAGTGACAGGGCTGGTTGGCTAAGCTCTCTTTTCATTTGTCTTATACACTTTTTTGGCTTGGACATTTTCTGTTTTTCCAATGGATTTGCAGCTCCCCACAATCAGTTTTATGTTTTTTACCTTAAAACTGTTGAATTCAATTGTATTTGCTAGCAAAAAACTATTTGAGTCTTGAAAAGAGAATACTATTGTTTGGTTTATATAGCACTTTACTTGATAGTACACCTCTGACGTCTCTAAGCACTGTAAATATTAGGTTTTAAATGTGCCTAATTTTATGCCATATAATGTACCTGCCTCAGGAGAATGGAAGTCTATGTTCCGAACTCGCGACTTTCATGCAAAAACATACTTCAGCCGGGAGTAATCACCTCGCTCAACCATTCTCCCAGCTGTGGAGGGACTCTAAAACTAGGGGCCTCATTATGACCCTGGCGGGCGGCGGAGGCCGCCCGCCAGGATGCCGCCCTCCAAAATACCGCGCCGCGGTCAAAAGACCGCGGCGGGTATTACAAGTTTTCCCCTGGGCTGGCGGGCGGTTGTTGAAAAACCGCCCGCCAGCCCAGGGGAAAACGACCTTCCCACGAGGATGCCGGCTCGTAATCGAGCCGGCGGAGTGGGAAGGTGCGACGGGTGCAGTGGCACCCGTCGCGTATTTCAGTGTCTGCAAGGCAGACACTGAAATACTTTGCGGGGCCCTCTTACGGGGACCCCTGCCGTGCCCATGCCATTGGCATGGGCACGGCAGGGGCCCCCAGGGGCCCCGCGACCCCCCCTACCGCCATCCTGTTCATGGCGGCTTTCCCGCCATGAACAGGATGGCGGTAGGGGGGGTCAGAATCCTCATGGCTGCGGAGCGCGCTCCGCAGCCATGGAGGATTCACACGAGCAGCGGAAAGTCAGCGGGAGACCGCTGACTTTCCGCTTCTGACCGCGGCTGAACCACCGCGGTCAGAATGCTCGTTGGAGCACCGCCAGCCTGTTGGCGGTGCTCCCGTGGTCGGTGGCCCTGGCGGCCACCGGCCGCCAGGGTCAGAATGACCCTCTAGGTGTCTAAAAGGGTGCTATAACTAAGTTCTGTGCTATCAGTGTCAATCAGTAGGTCTTGCATGGTGCCATATTCAAAGCAATTTCATAACAAGTGAGGAGACTGGATGCCATGCGAGAGGAGTCCTACAAAAACGGGTATTAGCGGGTCAAATGCCACATTGGCGCCTACTGCTTGATAGGTAAGTGTCGAGGCGCAGGTGAAGGGCATCATGGACCTCGGTTACACAGCGAGGCTCCGCATGCCTTGGGCTGCCAAGAGCTAGTGTTCTATTCCATTCCAACCCATTATGTTGCAAATTGCGTCTGATATAAATCCCTCTTTGATAGTTACAGCGTGTGTTCACATGACGCTTACAATAAAACTTCACCCCTCAGGACCCAGCTCCTCCTACCATATGGAAGGCATGTGTGGTGGCTGTGATCTGCTTCCCAGCTGCAAACTTAAGGGCACCGGAGAGACAGGCCTGGCGGATGGAAGGTGTGCGCCGTCGGTTGGGGCTGAGCCAGGGCGGTGTCTCTTTCCTACCGTCTCTGGAGCAGGGCTCGGCAGACAACTGGTTCCACGTTTCCAATTGCGGAAGCACGGCCCGTTGGAAGTAGCGGTCTCATTTCACTGGTCCTCTGGTGACAGGAAAAGCAAAATCGTAATGCTGAGCTTTACTGAGCAAGTTTCGTGTTTTACAAGTTTGCAGCGCTCTTCCGCTCGCGCTAGGCTATTGTTTACATCTGTTCCTACAGTGGAGGGCTGCGCTGGCTTCTGGATGCGAGGGGATAGAGACATGTGGAACTATTTCCACTATATCATACTATCATTGTGGTTATTGGCTTTTCGAAAGGTTTCAGAAAGGTGGCAGAAGGTTTTTGCTACCACTCGTGTATGAAAATAGTCAGTGGTGCTGATTTACAGTTTGGATGAGAGGGTACTATGTTGCGTGACAGTACCGTCTCTGCCTAACTGAAGGTCCACTCGCCTGATTTACAGAAGGGTGGAACGCAAGTGTGTCAGTGAGAGAGACTACCCTGGCTCCGGCTAACGTACTCCGCTGAGAGCACGATGAAGTAATGGCCATTGGATGTTTGGCCCTTAATCGCCTGTGAGATTTAGCATGAGCAGTAGATTGGCCAGTTTTTACTCTCACTTAACGCCATGAAACAAATGGCAGTAAGAGACAGTAAAAATGTTTAAATGACCCAGAAAGGGTGAGAACAAATTCCCATGGTATGGGAATTATTCCCATTTATTGTTTCAAAAATTAATTCCCTCTTTGGGATTTTGTTTTTGAAAAAACAAAAACAAATTTGAGAGATGGTGCCGTCATTTAGATGGTGCCGTCCGTCAAGCTTTTAATATATTGTCAGGAACCGCCATGATGGTATACTAATAGCTGTGTGCTGGGCTGAGGGACAGCTCTAAATTTGGCCTGCCAAATTCTAAAAAAGCCCCAGAGTCTTTGAACACACGTATCCTTGCACAAAACACACTGCAAAATCTTTAGCAGGGTCACGCTCATTTTACTATTGTATAAACCAACAAGAACTATTCATTGTATGTCTGTAAAGGTATTTCTGTGCATTAAGAAATGTATCATTTAAAAACCCTGTCTGTGTACAATGGCTCATGCATGCATAACGTTTCTCTGTGAGGTTCATAATACTATCGAAATTGCAAGATTTTCCACAGAATTTCTCTATAGTGCCAAAAATAACATTACAACATTGTACGTTCTTGGGACTGATAGAAACATATTAATGCTGGGGCTACCCCAATTTTTGTGGTGGAACTATCAACAATGGCAGATTACTGGGACTATTTAGATTCGGGCGGCATTGATTTCAGTGTTGGGACCAGCTTTGTAACTAAACTTTGAGGACAGTAAATTACAATGGGGAGACACAAACACATGAGAAAAGTCGTGACTTTTGATCATGCAATTAAATGGTATTGAGGTCGTTCCCTCCTCCCCATGCCAGTCTGCTCACCTCTTACTTGAGACCTTAGGATACATAATGGAGCTCTTTTGAAGGTCAAAAGGCGGTTGAAAGTTAGAGAGAGCTGTTCCAGTAGGTAGTTGGCTAGAGAGCCTGGGATGGAATTTCAGTATCAGCAATAATGGCACATCGTCTTGCACAGTTGTTGGACTCTGACTTCTCTGTTGCAAGGTAAGGCTTTCGGTAAACTTGGAAAATAGGGCACACATACTTATTAAACTGATCAAAGTAATTGGGTTTTGATTTTCCTGGTGCAGGGTGCACATGAACTGTGACTAGTGACCAGGCATATCAGGAATCCTGCCCCAGGAACCAATTTGTAATGAAAGGATTCTGTAGCACCGGTACGGAGACGTATACAAAAAGGAAAACAGAGCAGCTGCGGCACAAACAGATATCACAGTCGAAGGAGGATAGAGAAAGAGAGAACCAAGGAGGGAGGAAAACAATAAAGGTGATAGGACCTAAAGCTAACTGTGAACCAAAACACAAGCAAACAATCACTACTGCCAAACACCTGCTTATGTTCTTTCCTAGACTGACCTAATACCTGCCAATTTTGAAATTACATTTTCCTTGTGAGAGTTGGGTGGGTCCTGAAGGGGTATCTGCAGTGTGAGGGTCTTTGTGCCCATCACTACCTGGCCAACCATGGAGGGAGTGGATCAAGGAAGGGGGAGGACCTAGAGCCTAGCACTGCCTAGCAGACCCTGCATTCTCACCCAAAATATTTTTACCATCTGAGCACCATCATCACTAGTGTGACTAACAAGACTGATTCTACCTCAACCCTACCACGGACCATGTTAAGTGTCTGATTCTCACCCAACCTTTCCATCCCTAACAGTGAGGCTGAGATGTCACAAACTCTGCCCTAGAGTAACTAGTGATGCTGATATGTGACAATATTTGCACTAGTAATTTATGTGATCCTGACAGATGACAGATTGTGCCCAAACCTAACATTGAATCCCATGCTATGTACTGAACCAGTCAAGAGGTAAGACAGACATTTGATGGATCCTGTACCATTCCAAAAGTGAACTAGATATGACTGACACTGCCCATGCCCTATTGTTAAGGTCACTATACGGTTGACCTTTCTCCTGTTGGCATGATGTGTTTCTAACAGTGGTCATGTCTTTGTTTAGCCTGATATGTAACTGACTGCTGCAGTCTTCGATATGTAACTGCCACTGTTGCTGCCCTGGCAGTGACCTGACAAATATCTGACTCTGCTGCAGTTTTACTCATATAACTACACTACAACGGGGGCTAAATATCAGTAGGCATATTGGAAGTTACTACATCACACAGGACATTACGTTGCAGGGAAGTACATGTAAATATAAATATATTAAAAAAAGAATAAAGGCCTTATTTAGAGTTTGGCAGGCTAGATAATCAAAAAGTAATATTACATATTACAAGTGTCATAGACTGTAATGCACTTGTAACACAGCTGACAGAACATGTGCAGTGGTTGCAATGGAGTATCCAGTTTGCCAAACTCTAAGTCCCTAGATTCTTAACCTCACACATTACATTTTATTGCATAGTGGAGGTCACCACTGTGTATTTATATGTAGAGAATCAATAGGAATAGTGTTTTTCATTTTGCTAATAACTATGGTGCTGTCTGATGAATCTTCGCAAAACTTTACAAAAAAAGTTTCTCCACCTCATCTTCCTGGGATGATCTGTCAAGCAGGGGTTGAGAAAAAGAAGGGTCCCTAAACACTTTTTCCCCCATTCAATTTCTATGGGGACTTTTGTACAGCGTTACAGAGAAGACAGCAGAACACAAGTAAACTTCATTTGGCAGAAAGCTAGATGTTTACTTAGAAAGCATGCGTTAGTGGTTTGTGTGATTACATTAGTTTATTATATAGCGTGGTTGTGCAACCTCACTATGTAATAAAAACACAATACAGTGTCAGGTTCAGTCAGATCAGTTTGTAAAACCTTAGCTCAATCCTGGGTAGCTGTGGTTCAGAGCAGTCCGGTGTTAGCAAAGGAACAAATGTAAAGCACTTCGAAGTACCAAAACAGTTGACTAAGAAGAAAACGGAACACAGTAAAATCAAATACAAATGAATAAAAATAGGTTGTATTTTTATATTGAAATAGACACCTCAATGACACAAATCCACTGGAGGGTTCCGGAGATATGAATTTTCAAAGAAACAATAAATCACAGCTTTTCAGTCAATCTTGGTAATAGACTGCAACTTATGGTTTAGGGTTAGTCATGACAAGTGACTTAAAAACAGCTCTATAGGCACTCATGGACAATTCAGGTCCAGTTGAACAATTCCAGGTCCTATGAGTGAACCGCCATACAAGTCATAGAGTGGTCCTGATGCAAGGGATGCAGGATGCTGAAGATGTTCAAGGAGGCTGAGCCGGTTTTAAGAGTCTTCTTGGGGCCACTCCTTGATCCACGAGCATGGGGGAGCAACTTTGGCCTCAAGGTTTGATGCCCTACAAAGTAAGGGGAAGTACAACCCAAAACCAGTTGCCATTGGTCTACTGGTCTCTGGTTACAGCAAAACCAGCGTTTTTCTTTAACTTGCAGTAATTAACGTGCTGAGTGACTAGTCGATACTCCAACAACTCGGCTCGGTCCAACAGATTCAGGTGCTACTTTTGAGGGTTGAGACTCGATCTCCAAGGCTGCACCTCGGCATCCAGCGGCGCTCAGGCTTCTTGGTTCTGTGCGCTCAAGGGTGTAGGCTTCTCAGCTTTTATGTCCCGGTGGCCCTAACAGGGAGTCAGCTATCTGACTCTTGGAGTCACCTTCTCTGTCTGGAGCTAGGGGATAACTTTTCCACAAGTGGGACATAAAAGGCACAGTCCAGTGTGAAATGTGCGTGAATTGATACTGACTGCAGGAAAATTAACCCAGGAATAAAAACTTTGCATCAATTAACTTTGTGTGTCTCAACCATGAAGGTAACATCACCACTAACACCATTGGTGAACCCACATACAGTTAAATGAACAGTAACAGCCTCTCTGCAATTAACAGGGATATTTAGTGCTTGTGCCATATTTAATGAAAATAACACAAATAAAGGAAACATTTTAAGAGGTAATCCGTTTTAAAAATTCAAGCTTGAACAACCTAAACACATAAGTAGATACTTCCTATTATGCTGATGAGAATAAATCCTTATCAGCATGGATGTCTAATATAAAGGTGATAGGAAACCCTGGGCATACGTAAGGAAACTACTCCAGATTCCAAATAAATAGGTACCAAACATAGAACGTTGGTGGTGCCATGTTATACGGTTCCTACAAGTTTAGTAAGAGTGTGTATTATGTCAACAAAGAACTTCACAATATAGAGACTTAGGGCCTGATTTAGATATTGGCAGATGGAATACTCCATCACATACATGACAGATATCCCATCTGCTATATTACGATCCCCATAGGATAAAATGCGATTGTAATACGGCGGACAGGATGTCTGCCAAATTTGTGACTGAGTATTCCCCTCTGCCAAGATCTAAATCAAGCCCTTAGTCTACTCAGTACATGTTAGTTTGTTTTGGCTAGCTTACAGTACCACATCTAAACCCCCTAACCTTTTCAGGTTAATAGATGCTATTGGTAACCTTGGACATTACCAGTCTGATTCCCAAGAATTTTGTGGAAACACATTTAACACTTTTGTTTGTTACTTTTGCATGTCCAAGGTCTCAAAAAGAAAGATACAAAAGTACATTTTCAAATATTTATTGAAGAGATTGTATTCTTGTAATAAAAGCATGAGCTGAGATGATTAAGCAGATGAGATACAGCGTTAGAATAAGCATTATAGAATGGTGAAAAATGCAAACAATTCAACCTTCTTAATTGTTACTAATCTTATTGTTCTCCTATCTGTCACTAATACCTATATTAAAGAGAGCATAGCGGAAGTACCCTCTGCCAGACGTGTTGGGATGGTCGAACCCCCATACCTTGGTAGTATGTGTTAGGGAGCCGGCATCGGTCATTCAGGAATGCAGCTGTTTAAGTGTGCAGGCGATCTTCCTTCTCAGGATGAAGGTTGGAGTCAGTAGGGCTGTATCTCAGTCACAGTGCACAGCCGTTCCATGATAACCTCAACGTGCAGTGCTCCTCTTATCGAGTGTAGCATGGATGATGTTTATATAATAAACCACTGTCCTTGTCGCACTGTGGCGATGGTGCAGAACATCTCATTGATGTGCCTAGAACAATCCTTGGCAACAAGGTGAGCCCTATACCCCCTACATCCCTCAGGGAATAGGGCTCACCTTGTTGCCAGTGGTTCCAAAATAGGCAAGTCTGGAGGTGTGAGGGTCAAGGATGGGCCCAATGCACACTATCAGCCGGGCCCAGCGTGCTGAGGATGGATCTCAAAGGGCCCCCCCCCAAGAAGGCAGAGTGCTTGTCAGTGTGTTCAAATGCTGCAGATCCGACCACTCAGTACTAATGGGGCCACCGAGCCCCACCGTTGTGTTTAATTGATGCCCCCGGGGCTGGTTGGCTATGTAGCAGGCAGCAGGTCTGGGGAAATCCTTGTCGGAAGGTGCTGGGTGGGTGGGCTGTGCTTGGCTTCCACTGGCCGGTCTGATGCAGCGAGTAATTTCTCAGGCCCGGGAGAGTCTCAGGCCTCGGAGGCCATTCGCAGGGACTTGCACCTCTTCAGCTGCCGGTGCCACTTCGGCCGCGATGCGAGGCTGCCTTGGGTGGTCTGAATGGTGGACCGAAGGGCTGAGCCTCCGACGGTGATGTGAGGCCCACGGGAGGTGCAGGTGTGATGATAGAACGGGGTACTTGTGCAAGAGTCCCCTGGTCGATCCATGGGCGCAGTGTCCTGGTACCAGGGGAATGTGCGTTTGCCTTGCAGAGAGCGGAATGCCTCCCGCACCCCACCAGCAATAATGCCGTTCACCGTGCAATCCATGACGATGAGGAAAGGCTCAAATGGGCTCAAGGCAACGCCCTAGGTTGTGTCGGCATGAGCAGGCAAGTGATGTTGCAGCTCACCGGGCCATTAACGGGGATTGCAGGAAATTGTGCGGGCGAAGGAACAGAGCAATTTCAAGTCACGTCCGCCATGATGACCATCTTGGCACGCCCCTTCCAAATATAATCATACTTGAGAGTTTATTTTGTCGCACATACTTGCTTTTCACATGTAGAATCTTTAATCAGGTTGAGACTTCATGTGTTTCAAATGTCTGCAATATCAATTGGGACCAATCATACCAGATTTATTCAACTTTAGTGGGACCTTTGTTTTCAGTGTCCAACATGCTCTGGTTGATCTCTCAGAGGTGGTTTATCCCAAACATAAGAAAGTCGCGCATAATCTGCACCAGTCTGTCTCGTCGCTCTGGACTCACCATTTCGAGGCATGAGACAAGAGGCAATTAAATGCCTATGTCCAACACATGCTTGCATAAATTACAGGAGTCACCCTTATCTACCTGAAAACTTTCTGATGCTGTTTGCAGCCTGCTCTGTTGTCACACCTCAGTTTAATTCATTCTTAGCATTCATTGTTTCTAATTCCAGATTTATTCAACTGCTGTGGGTTTCTGGGTAGATTTACCTGCAACTGAATTTAACTTCGAGTTAAATACTTTGACCTAGAGGCATTAAACATTAATTATCCTCATGATCCCCCCAAATTATGCGGGCCTTGTGTGTGTCATTTTGTAGCTCCTTTTTTGCACAATAACTCGCTGTCTTGATAATGACCCTTTAGGCTACTCTGGTTGAAACGCAGTTGACAATGCAATTGTACCTACCAAATTCATTTTTTCATAACTGTGTTATAAAGGTTTAACTGGATACCACTGTTTTTTGAGCCTTGGCCAGTCTTTGAATGTACATTCTATAAGGTTCCACATTTTACCCATGTATGATCACTTGAGCACTTCATATTTCCTTTTCTTTTTGTGTACAATTAAATGATATGAGGCATTATATTTCCTGTTGAATATGGCTAATGTGTATGTCGTTCTACGTTGATTTTGAGTTTGGATTCAGAACTTAATTTTGATTGTTTGTTGCTTTGATTGTATTGTAGACATTTTCCGCGAGGAGCCACTATATTCAACACTGATCTGCTTCTCATATTTCCAAGGGAAAGACAGGAGCTTATTCTGTACAACCCAGTATCTCACCTTAGGGGCAAGGCAGATGCCCTTACTCTATTTGCACATAATCCCTGAGGTGATTCTCTCACATACCCTTCAACAGAAGACAGGGAGGGCTCGACCTCTCTGCCCACGCAATCTCAGAGTAAGTAGAATGTAAGAAAAGCCTATCCCATTCTTACCAGTATATAACTTAGGTTTACTGCTTGATCAAGGCTGCCAAGCCAACAAGCTGGTGTCAACATGTCTTCTGCTGTGACGTCTTTTGTGCAAAAGACTTCCTTACCTCCTCCAGCAGTCTCGATCTGCAGTGGTCCAAGACATGATCTTAAGTTGTCTGGATTACTTTGATTTCCCCCTTTGGGATCATCGGAACACAACATCATACACATGTAGTGGATATAGAATGCAACTAGCCAATTAGCACTGAACCTTTCACTTACATCTACTGCTGCTAGAGCACTGAAGGCTTTGCACTTATTTCCCATTACCCAAAGAATTGCATTCAAATTGCTTTGCTTGGTCTTTATAGCCCAGCTACTTACAAAAGAAATTCAGGCGACATTCCCCCTCTTGAGTTCTCAAATCCTCTGCCACCATATTCTGGTTGTCTGCAGATTTTGTTTCTCCAGGGCTGGAGTTTGTGCCTTCTTCATTGTGTCACCTAAACTATGGAATTCGCTACCTTTACTTCTCAGGGCTCCAACTCATCTTCTTTCTTTTCTTCCGCAGAGAGTTAAACCTGGTTATTTCCTAGAGCTCACTTTCTCCATCTGATCTGTTCTTGTCCAGGTTCTCTGGTTCCTCAGCACAGGACACCTTTTTGGTAACTGAAAAATAATTGAGTGTCTTACAAAAACCCATATAACATAACATTGAGTATGAGTGTGCAAACCTTCCAGTAGGTTAGGGTGGGCTAATCGTCAAGCCAGGCGAAGTTTCATGACTTCTGCTGACTTCAGCAAGGCAAAATGTAACTTCTTTGGGGACAGTTATTTGCAGGCACATGTCCCAACACAGAAAGGTGGAGCATCAAGCTACAGGGGATCGGCTACTCAGTTTAATCTGCTATGACTCTGGGGTTCCATTACCTCACGTGATAGCGTGTAAGTGCTTCAGTGCCTTCCCACCTTCCATTAACTATGCACCGGTAATCCTGCCATAATGATCTGGACTTCAGGCATGCCGCAAATGCAGCCACATACCACTGGGTGTCAGTGGGGGCTTTGATGAGGCAGTTAGTGGTAGTCCACAAAAAGCACAGCAGTGAACATGATTTATTGTCGTCGCCCAGTGCTCCATTTTAATGCAATTTAAAAAAACCTTACCAGCTTTGCTTTTCTAGAAGCTAGTGAAGTTTTAGTTTTCAATCAAATTACTGAACACATTCACTCTTGTACAGCACCAAAGCAACATGCTACATAATACAGCATCATGCGGACAAGATGTATTAGAGAGATAGCAAGGAAGATAAGATAATCACATTACTTTTTTTGCATATAGTTTCAACATTATCAATATACTGAAAGGCCCACCACTGGCATTAGCTGACGGTATGATCTGAGAGCGGGAATAGTGCAACAATAAAGTTTAGCAAGATGAAAGTCACAAGCATTGCCTCGGAATCACCACGACAGTTATTCAAGTATTCAATTGAAAATAACTATTGTTACAACTCCTGTGGAAATTTGGTGTCTTAGTGTAGCTCTGTAGCAACTTGCAGCAAAAAAGCCACCCAACACCTGTGGAACCAGA
This sequence comes from Pleurodeles waltl, assembly GCF_031143425.1. Classification (NCBI taxonomy): domain Eukaryota; kingdom Metazoa; phylum Chordata; class Amphibia; order Caudata; family Salamandridae; genus Pleurodeles; species Pleurodeles waltl. The sequence continues at coordinate 228,204,406 of NC_090451.1, forward strand.
ACTACCAGCAACAGGATGTTCTTCTGTTCTGTCAGTTTACTGAAATGTTCTGATATTTCTTGGTCCCCTTGGGCTGAGAGACTATTTTTGTGACTCAGTTGTGAACTACCGTCAGCAGAAGCAGCTTTCAGGCCGTGCCTTCTATTCCTGCAGGTATGAGGTCTTTTCTCACACTCTGAAGTTCTTGTTTCCTGATTTGATTGGAGAGGAAGCAGTCTTGGAAAAATGTATAGTACTGTCCCTCATGGATAGCCACTTCATCCTTCTGCAGCCCTAGCGTGCCCCTGCCTCTGTTTAGGTGACCCTAGACTGGCAATCATGGTGCCTTTGTCCTTCACCTCCTTGCACGACCTGGAAATTCTCATCACTCAGCCTCTATCAACTGGGATGGATGACTTCCCCAAAAACACATGTAGTAGAAAATCCCCCATGATTGTCTATAATGCTCTCTGGGATAGGCGGGACTCCCAACACCCACATCATAGAGAGTCTTAGAACTTTTGCCAGGATCTCAGCTTTATTCTCCTTTTTGATCATGGAAGGAATGACACTGTCCAAAATGACTTGTAGCTGCTGATTGTCTCCTTCTGGCTTAGAATCTGGGAGTCTAATGATGTAATTTTGGCTTTCAGCCTTGCACATCGGTTTCTGAGCGATCCACAGTTGCCACCATTTGCGTCCCTGCCATTTCCATCGCTGCAAGCACTTCTTGTAGTATCTCATAGGGTGCTCTCTCCCTGTTTAAAAGGAGTGGTACTACCTTCGGCCATCCCTCGTTCCTTGCTCCTTCCTTATGTGAGTGGAAGGGAAATGGGAGAGTAAATCCCTTTTTTCTTTTGCCCCATTATTTTTATTTTGTTTAGGAGGCATCATGTGCCACTGAATTAAGTGGTTCAACACTCACTCGGCTCAAGCCCAAAGCATTTAGCCCGATGGTCTTCTCTGTCCCAACCTAGCATAGTCTCAATAACTCGGCCCCTAGTTGCAGTCCACTACACGTGGAGCCCTCTCCAGTATGCCACAGTTCCCCCAGCACCATATTGAAAGATGCAGTCACGCATCTAAGGGAGGCCTGTGTCTCTGTGAATTCACAGACTACTGCTGCACTCAACAACTGCTAAAAATGACCAAGGAGTTGCTTAACTGCTTCCTGCTCCATACTCTTCATAGGAATGGCACTAGCTCCGGATCAGACCCTCAATCATGGCTTCGAAGAGGGAGCGGCACCCAAGACTTGCAAAAAATGAGCCATCGTGGAGCTCCACTGGCTCCACATCCTCTCTCCACCACCTTGATGTTGGTGCAGTTTTAAAAACAATTAGACAATCTTCCGATATCTTTGACCTTGGAATTTTGCCGGCCTCTACTCTCTGGACCATCCCAGGACGATCTGTCTATGCCAGGTATCCTTTGCAAAGGCCAGAAAGAGCTTGTTCTCCACACCCACACACTCCCTGAGCTGGCTCCCAGGATCTCCCTTAGGTATGAGAGAAAAGCTGTTTCTGGAAGCGATACAATCTCTAGGTTATCTCTCAGGGGACAATGTTGAGGTGTGAGAGAAGTGCTCATTCTTTGTACCTATTCAGTCACTCAGCTTTCGATGGTCCATCTTTACTGTAGACATACGAGTTCATTCTCTTTGGCCACACAATTTCTGGACTGTCTCTCGTAGGATCAACTCTAGACGCTATGCCCGTATGATGCTTGGCGTTCATAAGCTCAGACGGGGAGACTGTGTGCCAATTAAATACATATGAGATGAGCAAAAAAATGCTCTTCCTCTATTATATGATCTGACTTGAGGATTTCAAATGCAGTCTAGTTTACAGTTCACTCTTCACAAATACACGGAATAGGGGTGGGGGCTGATATGCGAAGGAACAAACGTGATTTGCTATTTAATGAGTCCGAACTCCATTGGGGAAGTTTCACACCTAGGACTATCTGGCTCGTAATTTCACACCACAGCCCTTTCACAATGAGAGCCACGTCCTCCTAATTCCACCCTGCAATCATTTCACATGAAGAACTATCTCACCTCTAATTATACACTTCAAATTAGATTTTCTGAATGCATTGACAGAAATCCTACCTTTTATAAAGGATGCATACGTGATGATTCACGTACTTTTCTAGAAATCTCACAGCAACAAGCCAATATCTAATATATACAAAAACAGCAAGAGAAGACTTGAGCACTCAGCACAGGCAAATCATGTTACATGCCGCACATGGCCATTGCTTGTCCTTTTTATCCATTTATGACTTTTATAAGTCCATTTATTTTCGTCTTTATCAATAATCGCATTTCTTATGTCATACAATAAATGTTCCACTAGTTTTATAATGTGTGTTCTAGACAAATAAGGGCTTTTGCATTGTGCTAGCACAGATGGCTTTGCTACCAGTATTGAATGATTCAATTACTTACCAGTAATAGTAATTATTCGAGTTATTCTTTCTTTGGCCAGTACTTACATAAATGCGGTGTGCCACAGCTCGCATACACCATGTGACGTTTCAAAAACTTTGATTCCAGACACCTTCACTTATAATCTCAGGGCCCGCTTTACAGGTTGGTGAGACATTTTGTGATGAACTGCTAGCCGAGACCGTTGTAAGGCCAATAGCACACTGAGGTTCCTAAGGGAATTGTAACTAGGCACCAGAAACCTTTTGGACTGCACTTTGGGTGCCGGGTGAGGCTTGGGTGACAATGAATCACTCCTCTGAGTGCAGATTTCTACTTTTACTGCTTCCCCCCTCTACAGAATACCCTGGGGAGGACTCTTCCCCTTCCCACCCCTGCTGGTCAGCTCTGCTGTCCCCAGGCAATCAGAATGCACTATTGCACTATTGAGGCCGGGATACCTTCCTCTGAATGGTCAGGCTGGTGGCCCAGTACACATTGATGACAAAACAGTTATGCTCTTCCCGGACTACACCCGTTCAGTGCAACAGAGGTGGACCTCGTTGCTGGAGGTCAAGCGCTGCCCCTGTCAGTATGGGATCCAATATTCACTACTGTTTCCAGCATGCCCAAAGGCCATCTTCAGTGACACAACTACATTATTCACAGACCACAAGGAAGCCTGGAACTGGGCTGACCAGTACAACGGTAGACGCCCTTTACAACGTCCTTAGTTTCCTCCCCACCCACCATGCACTAGACAACGCTCTAAAGGTAAAGCTAGACTGATCAATACCCTCAGTCCTAACATGTCCACTTCTCCAGATCTCAAGCAAATCACTGTGGATTTAAAAAAGACCCTTCAAGCGGCAGCCAACATGGGCTCTGTGGCGGCATCCACAGATGAGTTACCTGGCCCACTCATCTTCATGTCTGAGGAAGGCTCTGACGCGTCATATGACACTCACCAGGATTTGCAGCCACTTCCATTGGTGGCCCCACAGACTGTGAATAATTTGGCCATGGAAACTAGATTTGAAACACTAACTAGTAAATTGAGTTTATTTGTGGGATGGCACCCACAAACTGTTTAGCAGCTTTTATGGTTCATATGCATGTTTCAGTTGCAAAATATTAGGTACCCTTGTGCTCCTTTTGCTCTCCTGTGTGTCCATCTACAGCACCTGCTCCCACGCTTATACCTCACTCAATTTATTAACACTGATACAGAGCTCAGCACCTTTTTCTCCCTCACTTGGTACCTATGACCCGCTGGTACCTTTGAAAACCCAATCCATGTGAGACGGATCAGCTCTACCCAGCAGTTCCCCGGGTCCAACAGCCTCCATTACTCACTACACAGGATGTAACGGACACATACAGGGTCATTAGGAAGTTCGGCGCTGACGTCAACAGAAGACTGCCTGCGCGCAGAACTTCCCCCCCCCCCATAACATAAAGAACATCCAGCTGGGTCGGCGAGTGGAAACAGTGTTTCCGGCAGCCGGCCCAGCTGGATGCAGGGCCTGAACATTGACGCCGGCTCCAAATGGAGCCAGAGGCAATGTAGCAGTGCGGCGGGTGCAGCAGCACCTGTCGCACATTTCACTGCCTGTTGGTTGTGCATGGAGGCCCCTGCACAGCCCATGCCAAGTGCATGGGCAGTACAGGGCCCCCAGGGGGGCCCCAATTCATCCATTCCTCCAGCCTTTCCCTGGCAGGGTATACCGCCAGGGAAAGGCTGGTGGAACCCGAATCATTATTTGGCGGGCAGCGCTGATTGCAAGGCTGCCCTGTTGGATCTGAAACTCTGCCACCGCCAGGCTGCCTGGTGGTGGCGGTGTTTCCCAAGTGGCGGTTCTGCTACGAAAATTATATGGTGGTCTGGACCGCCATGCCGGTGGCGGTAATTACCACCACCGCTGGCATGGCGGCCCAGGCCGCCATGTTCATATTGACCGCCATAGTCTGCTCTCCACCAGAGCCACCTTCTCCCCGCTTACTTATAAAGCACAACTTGAAGTATGATCAGTTTTGGGCTACCGCCAGTTGTGGTATGCTCCACTAGTTGTTTTTGTTGTTTTGTCAAAGCTCCTGTTAGAAATTGGGTCTCCAGTTGGCAGAGGTAGGCACCCTGCCCAAGTAGGGACCACAACCTTAGTCAAGGTAAGTCAGATACACAACCTAAAGTAACCTGTGCTCATCCTCTGGTAGCTTGGCACAGAGCTGGCAAGCTTAACTTGGAAGGCAATATGTATATTTGTGCAACACTTAATTACAGTGACACAGTGAAAGATACCACAAAACGCTTCACACCAGTTTAGAAAAATAGAGAATATTATCTGAGTAAAATAAGACCAAAGCGACAAAAATCCAATAATAAGATACTGAGATTTGCAATTTTTAAGATTTATGTAAAAATAACACATAAAAGCACAAATCGCCAGCTGTGGTTGTCTGGTAGTGCCAGGCTCGGACAAAGTCAAGAGTTCAGGCTGACCACAATAGATCACGGCTCGGATACAGGGACCCATTAGGCCCACTGAACACAGTACTTTAAATCCTGGTGTGCGCTCTGTGCGGTGTTGCTTTGCTAGACTTTGCTGCGGTTCCGATGAGGACAACAGAGGGCAGAGTACCTTCGGACCACTTCCAAGAGTCCAGGACTGGGATGGTAACATTTGGCAGGGCAGACTGACAGATAGCAGAGTCCAGGTGGTGCAGCAGGTGAGTTGCAGGCAGTCTTTGATGGCCCTGTGACTGCAGGAGAACAGGGGGCAGCCAGCAAGCCCTTGGAGAATCTTGGGTTCAAGGATGTAGAGAACAGGTCTGGTCCTTCTCACTCCCATGCAAGAAGCAGCAGACCAGCACAGCAATACAAATAACAAAGTGGCAGTCACTCCTACAGCGCAACACACAGCAAGCAGTAGGCCAGCACAGCAATGGAGTTTCCCAGTGGCAGTCCCTCCTGGCAGCACAGCAGTCGTTCTTCCTGTCAGAATGTCCTTGGTTCCAGTAGAGTTCTGATTTGCTGGGGCTTGGGGTCCAGTATTTAAACTTTGGTGCCCTGGTTCTGGAAGGTGGGAGAAGCTTCCAGGGGCAGGCCTTTGAAATGTACAGATGCCCTGCCTCCCCTGTCCTGGCTTCAAGCTGGCTGGAGTGACAATACCGGGCAGTTAAGCCCTATTGTGTGTAGACAGGACAAGTCTATTCAGCTGTAATTGAAGCAGTGCTAAGCTCCGCCCCCTGCAAGACAGTTAATGACCCATTAATGTCACAGTTCCGGGTTGTACTGTCAGGACTCTGGGCAGAGCACCCCATGAGGTCACAGAATATCTCCCTATGAAAGTAGTGTACTGAAGCAGAAAAGCAGCTAACGGAATACACCAGGAATGAACAGCCATAGTAAGGCACAGAAACAGGATAGTGTAGGCAGAGCAACCTTAGTTTGAACAAATAGGGAATAGATCAGTAGTAGACAACCACACTGGGGTTATCACTAAGGTTGTACACAGGTAAGGCTCAGAACTTCCCACAGCAACAGGGAACATCAGTGCCTCTGTGCAGATTACTCTTACAGATAGTCACCCCTCAAGCTCCATAGAAAGGAGACAGCAGACGTGATTCTGTCTCTGGACCCTTAGGGCACAAACAATGATTGTACTTACATATACAAGACAAGCCCTTTTGGGTCCAGCTGGAGACATAGGGGGTGATTCTAACCCTGGCGGTCGGTGTTAAAGCGGCGGCCAACCCACCAACAGGCTGGCGGTAAAAAAAATGGGATTCTGAGCCTGGCGGGAACCGCCAACACAGACAGCCACCTTAACACTCCGACCGCCACGGCGGTACAAACAAACAGCGCGGCGGTCACCGCCAACAGCCAGGCGGCAGACAATGTACCGCCCACACTATTCCAACTCACCAATACGCCACCTTTTCCGGGGCGGGAGCACCGCCGATAAAAACACGGCGGAAACAGACTACGGACGGGAAAACGCTCACCACTACGCACTCCAGGAGGAAGGAGGACAGCATGGAACCCGAATTAAACATCCTACCTGCTCTCGTCTACCTTCTCATCTACCACGAGTACGAAGTCCGGCGCAGACGACAACGGTGAGTACTGCACCTACGACACACGGGAGGGGGAGGGGGAGGACGAAAGGTTACGGGCACACACATATGCGACACCCCCCCCCAACTATGTACTCACCAATGCAGAGCACCAAGTCACAGTGACACCACCCAAACACCCCTGAAAAATGCTAGGACATAATCATATTTGGAATAAATGTTTATGTACCAAAAAGCTCCAGAAAATTATCGTACAACCATGAAAGATATTCACAACAAAACTAATGACATACACATCAGTGTATAACTGAAGTACCAAGTCCTGCACATCCTACGAATTCAGCATGTCCGTGGGCCAAAGTCTTGAGAAATAAGGGCAAAGCCCACACAGGAGACCTGAGTCCTTTGGAGAGAACACTGCAGGGGCATCAGATGTAAAAACTACAGGCACCTCAGGGGGAAGGGAAGGGGGGGGCACCACAGCCACATGAGTCCACGACGCCAGATCCACGAGGAGCCACCATGCCCACTGGACCATCCTGGGGAGTGCAAAGCCACAGTCTCTCAATGTCTCTACAGTGGGTGGGCTGCCCACTGGACCATCCTGGGGAGTGCAAAGCCACAGTCTCTCAATGTCTCTACAGTGGGTGGGCTGCCCACTGGACCATCCTGGGGAGTGCAAAGCCACAGTCCATCAGGTGGATGACAGTCTCCACTGGTCAAGGAGAAGGCATGGTGGGCACAGTGAACCACAAACGGTTCTTGAGACGGCGCAGCCCAGCGGAGCGGTGCTTGAGACGGCGGTGCCCAGCGGAGCGGTGCTTCAGAGGAAGGGCCCAGCGGAGCGGTGCCTGAGAGGAAGGGCCCAGCGGAGCGGTGCTTGAGAGGAAGGGCCCAGCGGAGCGGTGCTTGAGACGGCGGTGCCCAGCGGAGTGGTGCTTGAGACGCCGGTGCCCAGCGGAGCGGTGCTTGAGAGGAAGGGCCCAGCGGAGCGGTGCTTGAGACGCCGGTGCCCAGCGGAGCGGTGCTTGAGACGGCGGTGCCCAGCGGAGCGGTGCTTGAGACGGCGGTGCCCAGCGGAGCGGTGCTTCAGAGGAAGGGCCCAGCGGAGCGGTGCCTGAGAGGAAGGGCCCAGCGGAGCGGTGCTTGAGACGGCGGTGCCCAGCGGAGTGGTGCTTGAGACGCCTGTGCCCAGCGGAGCGGTGCTTGAGACGGCGGTGCCCAGCGGAGCGGTGCTTCAGAGGAAGGGCCCAGCGGAGCGGTGCCTGAGAGGAAGGGCCCAGCGGAGCGGTGCTTGAGACGGCGGTGCCCAGCGGAGCGGTGCATGAGACGGCAGGGCCCAGCAGAGCGGTGCTTGAGACGGCGGGGCCCTGTTCAGCGGTGCTCTTCTGCACCGCGGGCCCTGTTCAGCGGTGCCTATCTCCACGGCGGGCCCTGTTCAGCGGTGCTCTTCTCCACGGCGGGGCCCTGTTCAGCGGTGCCTATCTCCACGGCGGGGCCCTGTTCAGCGGTGCTCTTCTGCACCGCGGGCCCTGTTCAGCGGTGCTCTTCTCCACGGCGGGGCCCTGTTCAGCGGTGCCTATCTCCACGGCGGGGCCCTGTTCAGCGGTGCCTATCTCCACGGCGGGCCCTGTTCAGCGGTGCTCTTCTGCACCGCGGGCCCTGTTCAGCGGTGCTCTTCTCCACGGCGGGGCCCTGTTCAGCGGTGCCTATCTCCACGGCGGGGCCCTGTTCAGCGGTGCTCTTCTCCACGGCGGGGCCCTGTTCAGCGGTGCCTATCTCCACGGCGGGCCCTGTTCAGCGGTGCTCTTCTGCACCGCGGGCCCTGTTCAGCGGTGCTCTTCTCCACGGCGGGGCCCTGTTCAGCGGTGCCTATCTCCACGGCGGGCCCTGTTCAGCGGTGCTCTTCTGCACCGCGGGCCCTGTTCAGCGGTGCTCTTCTCCACGGCGGGGCCCTGTTCAGCGGTGCTCTTCTGCACCGCGGGCCCTGTTCAGCGGTGCTCATCCAGCAGGTCAAGGGAGCCAGACCTGGCCTGGACTCCCTGCTCATTCGCCCTCGGACCGTGACGTTTCTGGACCCTTCGGGGACGGACTCCTGGCCTCCTTAGTGTCCTCCTTCCCAGCTGGGATGTGGCATGTGGGGTCCACCTTCTCCGCGCTCCTGCTGCCCTTCCGCTCCTTTGATGGGGCTCTCGGGCCCTTGCCTCCCCTAGATGGTGTGGGTGGTGAAGTGGCCGCACATTGCTCCTTGGGGGCAGCCCTGTCGGTCCTCGCACGGCGGTCCTTGTTTTTGCGGGTCCTCTTGCCGGGGGGGGGCTGGACGTGTCCTTGCTGCTGATCGATGTGTCACTGCTGGCAAAGGGTGGGCTCCAGAACCCAGGCACAACAGTGACACCCGAAGCTGGGCTGGTGGTGGCTGTGGTGCTCTTGGGACTCTTTGAAGATGGATGGGGGAGCTCATCGGGGGGAAAGAGGTTAAGGTTAGCCAGGAAAAGTTTTTTAGGGCCAAGGTAAAGGGTAGGAGAAGTGGAGATGGAAGTGGAGGTAGAGGAGGTGGTTGTAGGAGAGTCAGGTGTGCTGTCATTGGGTGAAGGTGCTGGTGCTGTAGGCTGTTGTGAGGTGGATGGCTGTTGGGTGGGTGGCTGCCTGCGTTTGTGTGTCTTGGAAGAGGGGGTGACAGACACAGTGGGAGAGGACACAGGGGACGTGTAAATGGCAGTGGGGGTGGTGACTGCACGAGTTTGGACTGTCCTGGAGGGTGAGGTGGTGATGGAAGCACTGGCTGATGTTGGGGTGCATGCAGGTGTGAGTGTAGACGTCACAGGGAGGGAGGAGGGAGACGAGGAGGAGGGGGACACAGGGGTGGCAGTGGCTGTTGGCATGTCTGCATCTGGGTGTTGCATGGGTGAGTGTTTGTGGGATCTGTGGTGCTTGTGTTTGGATGAGCTGCTCTTGGGTGTTGAGGTGTGTGCAGGCTGGTCTGATGGTGTGGATGGGATAGGCTGAGGAACAGGAGACAGAGAAAGGCTGGAGGCAGTAAGAAGAGGGAGGCTGGAAACAGGGACAATGGCTGCCGTCAGTGCTGAGGCCAGAGCAGTGAACGCTCGTTGATGGGCAGCCTGACCCGAATGAATGCCCTCCAGGTACGCATTGCTCTGTTGCACCTCCCTTTGCACACCCTGGATGGCATTCAAAAGGGTCGTCTGCCCAACAATGAGCGTCCTTACCAGGTCAATGAGCTCCGCACTGAGGGCAGCAGGGGCAACAGGGGCAGGGGCTGAGGTGCCTGGGGCGAAGGAGACGCGCGCCTTCCTGGGCGAACCGGCACGGAGCGAAGACTGAGGGGCTGCTGGGAGGGCGGGGCTGGTGCGCTGGGTGGCGGCTGTACCTGTAGAGGCGGGGGGCACGGATGTTGCCGCCACCCCTAGGGAGCTCCCATCCGAGGACGTGTCGCTTTCGCTGCTCTCACCAGCGGTCCCCGTCGTGGTGCTCCCCTCGCCCTCCGGATCACTGGTGCCCTCGGTGTCTGTTCCTGGGCCCACCGGGGCCTTGTGTCCTGCAGCTCCCTCGTGCTCCGATGCCAAATCTCCTCCGCCTGATGATGCTAATGCACACATGCACAAGAAGATGAAGAGAAAGGGTGGGGGGAGAAAAAAGAAGACCAGGTTGAGTGCATGCAATGTCAACACCGTTGGCGGAGAGGACAGACACAGGTGCCTAATGCACTAAGCCGCGCATTCGGGGTACACTACTCAGTACTACTGACTAAGACAACAGGCCAAGAGACGTCAAACGCGCACATGGGAGATGCTGGACCTTCAATGGCTGTACTTGTCACCCTACCGAGGTGGGGGCCGGGGGCACAGGGCCATGCCTAAGGGAGACGACTACACTACAGAAAGCGCCCTGGCCTAATGTCACCCACAGCCCTCCTCCCCCACCCAGACGCCTCCACTGCGCAGAAAGATAGGAGAATGTGCTGATACTCACCCCCTTGTGTCTGCTGTGATGTCTTAAAGCGCCCATCCAATTCAGGGTAGGCCACCGCCAGGATCCGGGACATCAGGGGGGTCATGGTGCGACTGGCACCCCTCCTAGGTTGGGAGGCCATCCCCAGCAGTGTTTCTGCGGTCTTCCTTGTTCCGCGGCGGATGTCCTCCCACCTCTTGCGGCAGTGGGTGCCCCGTCTGTTGTGGACCCCCAAGTTCCGGACTTCCTTGGCGATGGCACGCCAAATCTCGATCTTCTGATGGGCGCTGACCTATTTGACATGTACAGGATGGAAAGGAGGAAATCATCAATGACCTGCATGTTAGATGTAATTGGCCCCCCCCCACCCACTTTGCCATATGGCACATGCTCTCATCTGTCGGGCGTTGCACTCCTCATTCGCCCCCCACCCCACAAACTTACATCCACCCCAATCCACACAGGCATAGCCCATTCCATGTGCACCCGGTGTACTCACTTGTTGGTCTGGAGGACCGTAGAGTAGCGCATACTGGGGGAGGACCCCATCCACGAGCTTCTCCAACTCTTCAGACGTGAAGGCAGGGGCCCTTTCCCCAGTCGCAGCAGCCATTGTATCTTCCAGACCGAGGTCACAGCAGCACTTGCAGTATAGGTCCTCTCCTGTGGATGATCAGGTCTCGAGTGATTAAGCAGATAGAAAATGGCGGTCACGGCCGCGGCGGTGCGTACCGCGGCGGTGCGTACCGCGACCGCCGGCGCACTTCGTCATTGGCTCCTGAAACCCATAGGCTTCAATGTTAACCAATGCGGCTTTGCGCCGCGGTCTTCGACCGCCTACCGCCACGGTGTGCCCCGCCAGCGCATTGACCTCACATCCCATTGTCCCACTTCATAGGTCAGGCAGCCGCCATTTCAAGGGCCTACATGGCTTAATTTTGACTGCGACACACAGGCCTAGGCCTTGCATTGCCACACATACACGCCTTTCAACCCATTGCCATTCTTTAACTGTGCAAGCTGTCTGTACGTACCTGTGGTTTGGCTGACTCTGTGCTCCATGTTGTCCTTCCTAGGCACCGTCCGCTGGGACTTGCGATGAGAAGGAGGAATCCTCGCGTGTACCGACCGCTGGTGGACCTGTCGACAATGGAAGAACGCCATATAATACTTCGATACAGACTTGACCGTGCCACTATCCATGAACTGTGTGCCCAGCTGGAGCCAGCCCTGATGTCCCCCATCCGCCAACCCACAGGGATTCCCCCTCTGGTGCAGGTTTTGTCAGTCCTCCATTTTTTGGCCAGTGGGTCATTCCAGACCACAGTGGCCATGTCATCTGGAATGTCTCAGCCTATGTTTTCTAAGATTTTGAGCAGAGTGTTGTCTGCCCTGATGAAACTCATGCGGAGCTACATCATTTTCCCCGAGGAGGGTGACTTGCCTACAGTGAAGGGTGATTTCTATGCCCTTGGACATATCCCCAACATCATTGGTGCCATTGATGGGACCCATGTGGCTTTGGTACCCCCAAAAGACGATGAGCAGGTGTACCGAAACAGAAAAAATTATCATTCGATGAATGTCCAGGTGGTCTGTTTGGCTGACCAGTACATCTCCCATGTAAATGCCAAGTTCCCAGGGTCAGTGCATGACGCGTATGTGATGCGAAATAGCAGCATCCCCTATGTGATGGAGCAGCTACAGAGACAACGTGTGTGGCTAATAGGTGACTCTGGTTACCCCAACCTGCCGTGGCTACTGACCCCAGTGAGGAATCCCCGGACAAGGGCAGAGGAACGCTACAATGAGGCCCATGGGCGTACTAGGAGGGTGATTGAGCGAACCTTTGGCCTCCTGAAGGCCAGGTTTAGGTGCCTGCATATGACAGGTGGATCCCTAATGTACTCACCAAAGAAGGTGTGCCATATCATCGTGGCGTGCTGTATGCTTCACAACCTGGCTTTGCGACGCCAGGTGCCTTTCCTGCAGGAGGATGGTCCAGATGGTGGTGTTGTAGAAGCCGTGGAGCCTGTGGAGAGTGAAGAGGAGGAAGACTCAGAGGACGACACAGACAATAGGGACAGAGTGATACAACAGTATTTCCAGTAACACCCAGGTAAGAATCACCCACGCCATTTCCCAATTGCTTCTAGCCTCCTGCATCTGTACTTTCTGTAGTTCCCACCAGATATTTTTGGGTAATTTTTGATTTTCCCTTCCCTTCTCAGTGCTGTATGACGCAGTGCCTGACTTCTGCTTGGTTTGCCCATGAACTACAGCGTATTGACATTGGTATGTTGTCATCACTAATTGACAGAACAGATATTGAACAGTAATATGTAATACATTTGCTAATAATACAGCATGACTCCAAACTGATTTGTGTGCAATATGTGATTTATTTACAGGGCTAGATATTGGTACATGTGATTATAAGGGTGATGGGTGGGGGTGGAGTAATGTCCATGGCAGAGTCCAGTTCTCAGTCTCACAGGTGCATTGTCCTTTTGCCTGTGGAAGGATGGAGCAGAGGCAGTTCATGGTTGGACAGGGTGGCAATGTGGGACAGTGGGAAGAGTTCAGGGGGTATGTCCTGCTGGCAGGGGTCTTGACATCCTACTCTGTCTTTTTTTTGGATCTCAGGCTCCTCTTACGGGGTGGTTGTTCTTCAGCAGGAGGTGGGGTTATGGGGTCTGTCGAGGTGTTGGGACCTCCTGTCCACTAGCGCCGGCGGAGGTGGTAGGCTGTTCCTGGTCCGGGCTAGTGACAGGGGCCCTGTGTGGTGCACCATGGTCCCGCAACGCGTCCTCTATCCTGTTGAGGGCCAGGACGATGGTCCCCATTGCGGTCCCGATGATTCTCAGCTCCTCCCTGAACCCCATGTAGCGTTCCTCCTGCTGTGCCTGGATCTCCGTGAACCTGGCCAGTACCGTCGCCATCGTCTCTTGGGAGTGGTGGTAGGCCCCCATGATGGTGGTGAGGGCCTCTTGGAGAGTGGGTTCCCTGGGCCTCTCCTCCCCCCCCTGTCGCACAGCAGCCCTCCGAGCTGCCCGGTTTCCCCCGGCCTCTGTCCCCTGGACGGTGTGCCCGCTACCACTGCCCCCAGGTCCCTGTTGTTGTTGGGGTGTTGGGTTAGCCTGGGTGCCCTGTAGTGGCAGACACACCGCTGATTGAGCTGTCCTAGAGACAGAGGCATGGGCCCGCTGGGTGGGAGCTGTGCTGGTGTTGGCAGAGGGGGTCGGGTCTGGTGTGGCCTGTGGCTGCCTGAGGGGAACCGACTGCCCAGAGGTCCCCGATGGTCCGGGCTGGTCATCAGGTTCACTGTCGACAGAGCTGCTATCCTCAGAGTGGGCCTGTTCCGGTGGTGGGATGGACACTTCTGGACCCTCCTGGCTGGTGTGTTGTCGTTCGGGTCCTGCATGGGGTAAGAGAGTTTGGTTATTGTTTCTGTGTGTGCAATAGCGTGCGTGTTATGGGTGCCCTTGTCCCCCAGTGCAGGCATTCCCTTGAGGGAGGTGTTGTGAGGGTAGTTAGTGGGGGGGGGGGGGTTAGTGCAGTGGTCATGCTTAGGTGATGGGTGCCCATGATTTGTGTTGGCATGCAGGAGTTGGTGTTGGGATGGGTGGGTTGTGCTGATGAGACATTGTCAGGGAGGATGTGTGCTGGGGGGTTGGGGGTGAGGGTGGGGGTGTGGGTTGGCATGCTGGTGGGGTGGGGGGGATATAGTAGTTGAGATTGGACTTACCAGAGTCCATTCCTCCGGCTACTCCAGCGAGGCCCTGAGGATGCAGGATGTTCAAGACGTCTTGCTCCCACGATGTAAATTCGGGAGGGGTGGGTGGGGGTCCGCCGCCAGTCTTCTGGACCGCGATGTTGTGCCTGGAGACCATCGATCGGACCTTCCCCCGTAGGTCGTTCCATCTTTTGCGGATGTCCTCCCTATTGCTGGGATGCTGTCCCACCGCGTTGACCCTGTCCACGATCCGCTGCCATAGCTCCGCCTTCCTGGCTATACTGGTGTGCTGCACCTGCGAGCCGAAGAGCTGGGGTTCCACTCTTAGGATTTCCTCCACCATGACCCGGAGTTCTTGGTCCGAAAAGCGTGGGTGCCTTTGGGGTGCCATGGGGTGGTGTGGGTGAGGTGTGGGGTGGTGTATGTGATGAGGAGTATGTTGGTGAGTGGTGCTTTGTGCTACTATGTGGTGTGTGTGATGGTGTAGTGTGCCTCAGTGTGTCTTGCTATGGATTGTCTGCTGTGTCTCTCTCTCCTTCTCTCAGTAATTATGGTCGCAGGGGTTTGTGGGTGATGTGGGTGTGTGTTTTATAGTTGGTTGATTGTGTGGGAGTGGTGTGTGTATGTGTATCAGGTGTGTGTATTTCAAATTGTCCAATGTGGCTGTGTTTTGGTGATGTGTGTGTATTCTGACCGCGGCGGTGTGTAGCGCCAATGGAATACCGCGTTTGAATGACCGCCGTGTGGATTCGTGGGTCGTAATGGCATGGGCGTATTTCTGTTGGCGTGTCGGTGGAGGTTTGGTCATCTCCAGTTTATCGCTGCCCGCCGATGTGGCGGGCTGCAGTGGAGGACGGATTTTTGGAGGTTTGGCCGTTGTGGGTCAGAATGACCGTGGCGGTTGACCACGGCCGCGGCGGTGTTATGGCGGTCTTATGACCGGCGGTAAGGGCATTTTACCGCCGAGGTCAGAATCACCCCCATAGTGGCAATTCTTGGACAACAGCAATAGCCGCTGTCACAGTTTGGCACGTAAGACTACATACAACACTAGACAAAGGATGGGCAGGAATTGCCTCCTGGAATTCAGGAGCCAACCCCAGTACAAAGGAAAGCACTTTTACACAGGTGAGGACCAACAGTACACTTACCAGACACAATAACCCAAAAGGAAACAGAAACAGAAGGAACAAACTAGGAGGCAAAAGCATGAACAGGGAACAGGCTCAGGCTGAAGCAAAGCAGGAACAGGACTGGAAAACAGGGAGCAGGCTCTGGCTGAAGCAAGCAGGAATGGGGCTGAGAAACAGGGAGCAGGCTGTGGCTGAAACAAGCAGGTACAGGACTGGGAAACAGAGAGCAGGCTCTGACTGAAGCAAGCAAGAACAGGTCTGGAACACATGGTGCTGAAACAAGCAGGAATAGGACTGGGAAATAGAGCAGGTTCAGGCTGAAGTAAAGCAGGAACAGGGCTGAGAAATAGGGAGCAGGCTCTGGCTGAAGCAAGCAGGAACAGGGCTGAGAACCAGGGAGCAGACTCTGGCTGAAGCAAGCAGGAACAGGGATGAAAAACAGAGAGCAGGTTCAGGCTGAAGCAAAGGAGGAACAGGGCTGAGAAACAGGGAGCCGGCTCTGGCTGAAGCAATTAGGAACAGTGGTGAGAAACAGGGAGCAGACTCTGGCTGAAGCAAGCAGGAACAGGGCTGGGAAACAGAGAGCAGGTTCAGGCTGAAGCAAAGCAGGAACAGGACTGGAACACAAGCCAACAAGAGGTCTGGTACACAAAGGAAACAAACCCCAGTGCACAACGAGGAGCTTCAGGAAATGGCAGCTTACAAGCAGTTCCAGGTAGCAGCAAGCCCAGGGCGGTGTCACATGGCTGGGCTGCACAAGAGTGATCACAGGTGTGTGCAGTTCCAGTCTCTCACAAGTCCTGAAGAAGAGAATCCAGTACAAAGGAACAACAGGACTATTCCCATAGGAAACAATGGACAGCAGATAACAAGTCTTACCGACTACCAGGCAGTGCATTATGGGACCTGAAGTCCATAGAAGCAAATGTATGTCTTCAATAGCATACCATATCGAAAAGGGAAGCAAACAGGAGTCAGAAAGGGACTCTGGGTGAGTGTTAACGGTGATTCCCAGGCTACAGATAGTCCGTTTACGGCACCCCCTAGAGAGGGGATGACAGAGTCATAACAATTAACGCCCATCAAGTCACACCCAATCTCCCATTGTGTGTGGCTGTCTAGAGGGAATGCACAGAGCCAAGCTGTCACCCAACTCAGAGGTAGGCAGAGGCACAGAATCGTTAAAGTAAGAAAATGCCAACTTTCTAAAAGTAGCATTTTCAGACTTGCACTTTAAAATCTGACTTTACCATAAGTTGTGATTTTAAATTGTGAGCTCAGAGACACCAAACTCCACATTTCTATATTTTCCCAACTAAGAGTTACACTTAAAATATGTTTTAAGGCAATCACAATGTTATCCTATGGGAGGGATAAGCCTTGCAGTAGTGAAAAATAAATGTAAGAGTTTTTCACTATCTGGAAATGTTAAACTTTGTAGTACATGTCCAACCTTGCAAAAACACTGCACCCTGCCATTGGGGCTAACTAGGGCCTACATTAGAGGTTACTTACATGCAATACAAAGGTAGGTTTGGGCCTGGCAAGTAGTTAATAATAATAATAATGCTTGGAATTGTATAGTGCAGCTCATCACCCATGGGGGTATCCAGTTGCTGTCCCTGGGCACAGGGGGATTAAGTGATTTCCCAGAATCACAGGATGCCAACGCTGAGACTCCAACCGAGATCCTTAGCTCTAAGGTTGGCAGCTTTGGCTGTTACGTCACATCCTCTTCCGTAGTAGTTGCACTTGCCAGATCGAAATGTCAGTTTAAAACTGCACACACATGCTCTGCAGTGGAAGGCCAGAGTCATGTTTAAAGTGCTCCAGTAGTGGACAGCACAATCAGCGCTGCAGGCCACTAATAGCATTTAATTTACAGGCCCTGGGCACATATACTGCACTTAACTAGGGGCTTACAAGTAAATTAAATGAGCCAATTGTGGATAACCCAATGTTGCCACATTTTTGGCAGAGAGCACATGCACTTTAACACTGGTTAGCAGTGGTAAAGTGCCCAGAGTTCTACAGCCAACAAAAACAAATTCAGCAAAAAGTGGAGAGAAAAGGCAAAAAAAAAGACCAGGGATGACCCTGTAGAAAGGAACATTTCCAAAAGTTCCCCACTACATATCTGTTGCTTTTCCTTCCCCCACCTATACAGTTGAGGCAGACGAACTTAATGCATACAACATGGTATTGGTATACCTAATGCTTAGGACAGCGTCACCTCTGCCCCCACCTCACCAACTTACCACAACACTACTATCAAGATGCCTGCCACAGACATTAGATTTATTACTCTGAATGTCCAAGGGATGCACACGGTCAGGAAGCGCTATGCTATATATTCCTTTGCAAAACCCCACTGGGCACACATTGTTCTCCTCCAGGAATCCCATATCACAGCTGAAGAGTGTGGGCGCCTGCGCAAGAGATGGTGAGACACTCTACATGCCACAACCTACTCTGCGTATGCATGAGGAGCCGTGATATGGTCAGGCCTGGGGTCCCCTTTCAGGAGTTTGGCGTCATGGTGGACAGAGAGGACAGATATGTTTTGCTAGAGAGCCACCTAGATGGTCAATTTGTACTACTGGAAGCATTTATATGCCCAATGTGGGCAGAGACCTTTCTGGTCAGGCCTATCGGCTGACCTGACCCTTAAAACGCAGATGCCCTGGATCCTTGGCAGAGACTATGGTGGTCATTACAACCCTGGCGGACGGTGTTAAAGCGGCGGTAAGACCCCCAACAGGCCGGCGGTAACATTTTTGGAATTATGACCGTGGCGGAAACCGCCAACAAAGACAGCCACTTTAACACTCCGACTGCCACGGCAGTACAGACAAACAGCGCGGCGGTCACCGCCAACAGACAGGCGGGAGACAAAGTACCGCCCACAGTATCACAACCTACCAATCCACCACCTTTTCCGGGGCGGATTCACCACAGATAAAAACACGGCGGAAACAGGAATTTCAAAGGGAAAACGCTCACCTCTACACACTCCACGAGGAACGAGGACACCATGGAGTCGGAACTCCATATTCTTCCTGCACTAGTCTTCCTGCTCCTATACGACGATCATCAACGCCGGCGATGAAGACAACGGTGAGTACTGCACCTATGACATAGGGGAGAGGGAGGCAAAAGACAGGGACACACACACGCAACACCCTCACCTCGACCCTCACCCACTACAACACATACACCAATGCATATCCAAACATTACAGTAACAACCCCCAACCCCCCCGGAAGAATGCAGATACAAAAGGAAATGAGTGGAACCATTGTAATATATCAAAATACAGTAACCAAATATCTACATATATATACATATATATACACATTAAACAAAATATACACCACAATTAGTAGTGCAGGTAATGCACCATTCATTGTCCGTGGACCACTGGGCCCAAAATGCATGGGCGAGGCCCACACTAGATACCTGATCAAAACGGTGAGAACACTGCTGGGGCATCAGATAGAAATACAATGGGCACCTCAGGGGGAAGGGAAGGGGGGGCACCTCAGCCAGATGAGTGCACGACGCCAGATCCACGAGGGGGCTCAATGCCCATTGATGTATCCTGGGGAGTGCAAAGCTACAGTCTCTCAAGTCTCTACAGTGGGTGGTTTGCCCACTGTACCATCCTGGGGAGTGCAAAGCCACAGTCTCTCAAGTCTCTACAGTGGGTGGGTTGCCCACTGTACCATCCTGGGGAGTGCAAAGCCACAGTCTCTCAAGTTCCTACAGTGGGTGGGTTGCCCACTGTACCATCCTGGGGAGTGCAAAGCCACAGTCTCTCAAGTCTCTACAGTGGGTGGGTTGCCCACTGTACCATCCAGGGGAGCGCAAAGCCACAGTTTCTCAAGTCTCTACAGTGGGTGGGTTGCCCACTGTACCATGCTGGGGAGCGCAAAGCCACAGTCTCTCAAGTCTCTACAGTGGGTGGGTTGCCCACTGTACCATCCTGGGGAGTGCAAAGCCACAGTCTCTCAAGTTCCTACAGTGGGTGGGTTGCCCACTGTACCATCCTGGGGAGTGCAAAGCCACAGTCTCTCAAGTCTCTACAGTGGGTGGGTTGCCCACTGTACCATCCAGGGGAGCGCAAAGCCACAGTTTCTCAAGTCTCTACAGTGGGTGGGTTGCCCACTGTACCATGCTGGGGAGTGCAAAGCCACAGTCTCTCAAGTCTCTACAGTGGGTGGTTTGCCCACTATACCATCCTGGGGAATGCAAAGCCATAGTCTCTCAAGTGGATAACAGTCTCCACAGGTTCTGGAGGGCGACTGGTGCCCAGAGTGCTTCATCCTGTGAAGGACAGAGGTAGTGGATTTATCTCTCCACTGGTTCCGGAGGGGGACTGGTGCCCAGAGTGCTTCATCCTGTGAAGGACAGAGGTAGTGGATGCATGTCTCCACTGGTTCCGGAGGGGGACTGGTGCCCAGAGTGCCTCATCCTGTGATGGACAGAGGTAGTGGATGGATCTCTCCACTGGTTCCGGAGGGGGGCTGGTGCCCAGAGTACTTCATCCTGTGAAGGACAGAGGTAGTGGATGCATGTCTCCACTGGTTCTGGAGGGGGACTGGTGCCCAGAGTGCTT
Organism: Pleurodeles waltl; assembly: GCF_031143425.1. Lineage (NCBI taxonomy): Eukaryota > Metazoa > Chordata > Amphibia > Caudata > Salamandridae > Pleurodeles > Pleurodeles waltl. The sequence continues at coordinate 228,224,349 of NC_090451.1, forward strand.
CATCCTGTGAAGGACAGAGGTAGTGGATGGATTTCTCCACTGGTTCTGGAGGGGGGCTGGTGCCCAGAGTGCTTCATCCTGCCAAGGACAGAGGTAGTGGATGGATCTCTCCACTGGTTCTGGAGGGGGACTGGTGCCCAGAGTGCTTCATCCTGTGAAGGACAGAGGTAGTGGATGCATGTCTACACTGGTTCTGGAGGGGGACTGGTGCCCAGAGTGCTTCATCCTGTGAAGGACAGAGGTAGTGGATGGATCTCTCCACTGGTTCTGGAGGGGGACTGGTGCCCAGAGTGCTTCATCCTGCCAAGGACAGAGGTAGTGGATGCATGTCTCCACTGGTTCTGGAGGGGACTGGTGCCCAAAGTGCCTCATCCTGCGAAGGATAGAGGTAGTGGATGGATCTCTCCACTGGTTCTGGAAGGGGACTGGTGCCCAGTGTGCTTCATCCTGCGAAGGACAGAGGTAGTGGATGCATGTCTCCACTGGTTCTCGAGGGGGACTGGTGCCCAGAGTGCCTCATCCTGTGAAGGACAGAGGTAGTGGATGGATCTCTCCACTGGTTCAGGAGGGGGACTGATGCCCAGAGTTCTTCATCCTGTGAAGGACAGAGGTAGTGGATGCATGTCTCCACTGGTTCTGGAGAGGGACTGGTGCCCAGAGTGCTTCATCCTGTGAAGGACAGAGGTAGTGGATGCATGTCTCCACTGGTTCTGGAGGGGGACTGGTGCCCAGAGTGCATCACTCACCCCGTGACGGTCCCAGTTGTGTCACTGCCCCTGCCGCCCATGGGCTAGCAGGGCTTGAGTTGGCGGTCTTTGCCCTGTTCAGCGGAGCTTGCCATGGCGGTCTTTGCCCTGTTCAGCAGGGCTTGAGTTTGCAGTTCCTGACCTGTTCATCGGTGCTTGCCCTGTTCAGCGGTGCTTGCCATGGCAGTCTTTGCCCTGTTCAGCTGTGCTTGAGTTTACAGTTTCTGACCTGTTCAGCGGTGCTTGCCCTGTTCAGCAGTGCTTGCCATGGCGGTCTTTGCCCTGTTCAGTGGTGCTTGAGTTTGCAGTTCCTGACCTGTTCATCGGTGCTTGCCCTGTTCAGCAGTGCTTGCCATGGCGGTCTTTGCCCTGTTCAGCGGTGCTTGAGTTTGCAGTTTCTGACCTGTTCAGCGGTGCTTGCCCTGTTCAGCGGAGCTTGCCATGGCGGTCCTTCATTGCCCAGCTGGGCTGGGGCTGGCGGTCTTTCATTGGGCAGCTGGGCTGTGAATGCCGGGGCCTTCCTGGGCAGCTGGGCTGTGGCTAACGGTGGCCTCCTGGGCACTGACTCTGGCGGTGGCCTCCTGGCCACTGACGATCGGGTTGCCCTCCTGGGCACTGACTCTGGCGGTGGCGTCCTGGCCAGTGACGATCGGGCTGCCCTCCTGGGCACTGACTCTGGCGGTGGCCTCCTGGCCAGTGACGAGTGGGGTGGCGGTGGCCTCCTGGGCAGCAGGGATGATGGCGGTCTTCTCCGCCGTGCTGCTCCTCCCAGACTTTGGCGATTTCTTCTGCCCCTTCCCCACCTTGGGAGGAGTCACAGCTGAGTCGACACTCCCCCTGGGACCCTTGTGAGGGGCTTTGCTGGCTGGAGTCTTCACCCTCTCCCGCCGGGCACTGTCCAACTTCTGGTGCTTCACAGGGGGGGAACTGGCTGCGCTGTGGCTCCGTGTCACACTGGCTGCCCTGGTGCCCGGTGCACTCCACATACCTGTAACAACAGGCACCACTGGTCCCGGAGATTTTTTGGCTGAGGTGCTAGTACGGGATTAATGAATTGGAGGGGGGGTGGGAAAGAGGTCAAGCTTGGTCAGGAAACTTTTCTTAGGAACACTGGGACGGGTAGCTGGAGGGGGTTTGGGAGTGGAGGAAGAGGTAGTGGTTGTAGGAGGTGTATGTTTGGTGACTTTGGGTGAAGGTGCATGCGCTGGAGGCTGTCGTGAGGTGGATGGCTGTTGGGTGGGTGTGTGCCTGCGTTTGTGTACTTTGGGAGGGGGCGTCACAGACACACTGGGAGAGGACACAGGACGTGTAAATGGTAGTGGGGGTGGTGAGTGCACGTGAGCGGGGAGTGGTGGTGGGTCTGCTGGTGCGGGACGTAGTGGCTGTAGTGGTAGTGCATGCAGGTGAGAGTGTAGACCAGACTGGGAGGGAGAAAGGAGACGACGACGAGGGGGACACAGTGGAGGCAGTGGATGTTGCTGTGTCTGTATGTGTGTGATGTTTGCGTGAGTGCCTGTGGGATGTGTGGTGCTTATGTTTGCCTGCGCTTCCCTTGTGTGGTGAGGTGTGTGCATGCTGGTCTGATGGTGTGCTTGGGATAGGCTGGGGTACAGGGGATTGGGTCTGGGTGGAGGAAGTTGGAGAGGGGAGGCTAGACACAGGTACAATGGCTGCCATCAGTGCTGAGGCCAGAGTTTGCAGGGTTTGATGAAGGGCAGCCTCACCAGAATGAATGCCCTCCAGGAATGCATTTGTGTGTTGCAGTTCCCTTTCTACACCCTGGATGGCATTCAAAATGGTAGACTGCCCAACAGTGAGTGACCCGAGGAGGTCAATGGCCTCCTCACTGAGGGCAGCAGAGGTGACAGGGGCTGGGGTGCATGGGGCGAAGGTGATGCCCACCCTCCTGGGTGAGGGGGCACGGGGCGAAGGCTGAGGGGCTGCTGGGAGGGCGGTGCTGGTAGGGGGGGTGGCAGCTGTACCTGTAGAAGTGGGGGGCACAGATTTAGCCGCCACCACAAGGGAGCTCCCATCGGAGGACGAGTCCGTGTCGCTGGTTCCAGATCCTGTGACCGCCATGAAGCTCCCCTCGCCCTCCGTCCCACTGGTGTATTCCGAGTCCGTGGTGCGGCCCTCCATGCCCATGTGGGATGCAGCTCCCTCGTGCTCTGGTGCCACTGTACCTCCGCCTGATGATGGTGATGCACACAAGAACAGGGAGACCACAAAAAGGGGGGGGGACGACAGAAGAAAGACAGGTTGAGTGCATGGCTTACCGCTACCGTTGGCGGACAATACAGACACAGCAGCCCCCTGCACTACGCCGTGCTGTTGGGCTCTACAGATGCAATTCCTGGGATATGGCCTACATGGCTATGGTCGACATCTGCACACATAGATGACACAGGGGCATGTATACCTGTACTTGGCACTCTACAGAGGTGGGGTGCCACATGGCCTGCATTACGGAGGGGCCTAGCCTACGTAACTCGCCCTGGCCTAGGGAAACCCACAGCCCTCCTCCCCCACCCAGACACCTTCACTGCACGCAAAGTCTGCTGAATGATGTTATACTCACCCCCTTGTGTCTGCTGTGATGCCCTCAAGCGCCCATCCAACTCAGGGTAGGCCACCACCAGGATCCGGAACATCAGGGGGGTCATGGTTCGACGGGCACCCCTCCCAAGTTGGGAGGCCATCCCCAGCTGAGCCTCCGCCGTCTTCTCGCTCCAGCGGCGAATGTCCTCCCATCTTTTACGGCAGTGGGTGCTCCGTCTGTGGTGGACCCCCAGGGTCCGGACGTCCTTGGCGATAGCACGCCAAATATCCTTCTTCTGGTGGGCGCTGACCTACATGAAATGTACAGGGGAAGAAGAGAAGTCATTAGCAACTGCACCGTCGAAGTGAGTGGCCCACATCCCTAGCCTTGCCATGTGGCACATGCATTCACAGTCCTTCATGCACGCAGAACTGTGCCCCCTTCCTTCTTACAACCAGCCTTCTCCACACAGGCATAGCCCATACAACGTGCTCCCTGTGTACTTACCTGTTGGTCTGGAGGACCGTAGAGTAGCGTGTACTGGAGGACGACCCCGTCCACGAGCTTCTCCAACTCCTCTGCAGTGAAGGCAGGGGCCCTTTCCCCAGACGCACGAGCCATTGTCTCTTCCAGACCGAGGTCACAGCAGCACTTGCAGTGTAGGTCCTCTCCTGTTGAAAATCAGGTATCGATTGATTGAACAGCTAGAAAATTGCGGTCACGTCCGTGGCGGTCACGCCACAGGGATCCCCCCTCAAGTGCAGGTGCTATCAGTGCTCCATTTCCTTGCAAGTGGGTTATTTCAAACAACAGTGGCCATGGCATCAGGGATGTCCCAGCCTATGTTTTCCAACGTGTTGTCCAGAGTGTTGTCTGCCCTGCTGAAACACATGCGGAGCTACATCATTTTCCCTCAAGTGGAGGATTTGCCTACAGTGAAAGGTGACTTTATGCCCTTGGACATATCCCCAACATCATAGGTGCTATTGATGGGACCCATGTAGCTCTGGTCCCCCCCCACAGGAGTGAACAGGTGTACAGGAACCGGAAGAGTTATCATTCCATGAATGTACAGATGGTATGTTTGGCAGACCAGTACATCTCCCAGGTAAATGCTATGTTCCCTGGCTCTGTGCATGACTCCTACATCCTGCGGAATAGCAGCATCCCTTATGTGATGGGTCAACTCCAGAGGCACCGTGTGTGGCTATTAGGGGACTCTGGTTACCCCAACCTGTCATGGCTACTGACCCCAGTGAGGAATCCCAGGACCAGGGCAGAGGAACGCTACAATGAGGCCCATGGGCGGACTAGGAGGGTGATCAAACGCACCTTCGGCCTCCTGAAGGCCAGGTTGAGGTGCATCCATATGACAGGTGGTTCCCTATTCAACTCACCAAGGAAGGTGTGCCTGATCATCGTGGCCTGCTGTATGCTTCACAATTTGGCTTTGCGACGACAGGTGCCTTTTCTGCAGGAGGATGGTCCAGATGACGGTGTTGTGGCAGCTGTGGAGCCTGTGGACAGTGATGAGGAGGAAGCAGAGGAAGAAGACATTGACAACAGGGACTCAGTTATCCAGCAATATTTCCAGTGACACACAGGTGAGAATACATTCCTGCCTACTACAAGTACTTTCACACTTCTTCCCCTACCCTGTCTGTCGATTTCAACCAGTATATGGTAACTGAGTTGTACATTTCCATTACGATTTCACAGGTGTGGTTTCCAACGTGTCTTATCTGCTTAGATTCCTCATGGACTTGGGATGTGTGACATAGGTATGTTGACATTACATTTGAGAACGCATTTTGTCACTGTCATTGCTAATACACATTTTCAAAATCACAGACTGACACCAGATTGTTTTGTGCTTCAAGGGTGTTTATTGCAGTGCTAAATATTGGAGGGGGGTTGTAAAATGGTGAGGGGTGATGGTGGAGGAAGGTCCATGGCAGAGTCCAGTCTATTAGTCTCACAGGTGCATTGCCCATATGGGCATAGGAAGTGGAGCTGGGGCAGTTCCAATATGGACAGGGTTACAAAGTGGGACAGTGGGATGACAATCAGGGTGGTCTCATTTCTTGGCGGGGGTCTTGGCATCGTGCTCTGTCTTGCTCCTGGATCTCAGGGACCGTTTGCGGGGTGGTTCTCCGTCTGCAGGGGGTGGGGTGGTGGTCCTGTGGCGGTGCCTCCTGTCCACTAGCGCCGGCGGAGGTGGTGGGCAGTTCATCGTCCATGCTAGTGTCAGGGGCCCCTTGGAGTGCCACAGTGTCCCTCCTGGTGTTAAGTATCTCCTTCAGCACCCCTACGATGGTGCCGAGGGCGGTTCTGATGGTTCTGAGTTCCTCCCTGAAGCCCAAATACTGTTCCTCCTGCAGGCGCTGGGTGTCCTGAAACTTGGCCAGTACCGTTGCCATCGTCTCCTGGGAGTGGTGGTATGCTCCCATGATGGAGGAGAGGGCCTCGTGGAGAGCGGGTTCCCTTGGCCTGTCCGCCCCCTGTCGCACAGCAGCCCTCCCAGTTCCCCTGTGTTCCTGTGCCTCTGTCCCCTGGACCGTGTGCCCACTACCACTGCCCCCAGGTCCCTGTTGTTGTTGGGGTGGTGGGTTACCCTGGGTTCCCTGTAGTGGTGGACACACAGCTGATTGATGTGTCCTGGGTACGGAGGTATGGGCCCGCTGGGTGGGTGCTGTGCTGGTGTTACCAGAGGGTGGAAGGTCTGTGGTGGCCTGTGACTGGGTGTGGGGAACCGACTGTCCCGAGGCCCACGATGGTCCGGGCTGGTCATCTGGATCCAGTTGGACAGAGCTGCTGTCATCACTGTGGGCCTCTTCTGTGGATGGGGTGGAGATGTCTGGACCCTCCTGTCTGGTGACGTTGGGTAGTGGTCCTGCAGGGGTGTAAAGGCATGATTATTGCATCTGTGTGTGTCATGGTGTGCAATGGGTGGGTGAGCTTGTACCCCAGTGCTAGCATTCCTGTGTGGGGGCTTGTGTGATGATGGTTGAGGGGGGTGTTATGGGTATGTGCAGTGGGCATGCTTTAGTGATGGGTGTCCATGCTTTGTTGTGTCATGCAGGGCTTGGTGTTGGGATGGGTGGTTTGTGTTATTAGTACATTAGTGAGGAGTTGGAGTGATAGGGGAAGGGGCGAGGGTGGGGGTCTGTGATAGCATGCAGGTAGGGTGAGGGATATGATAGTTAAGATTTGGCTTACCAGAGTCCATTCCTCCACCGACTCCTGCGAGGTCCTCAGGATGCAGAATAGTCAAGACCTGCTCCTCCCGTGTTGTTAGTTGTGGGGGAGGAGGTGGGGGTCCGCCGCCAGTCCGCTGTACCGCGATGTTGTGTCTGGAGACCACGGAACGCACCTTCCCCTGTAGGTCGTTCCACCTCTTCCTGATGTCGTCCCTATTTCTTGGGTGTTGTCCCACTGCGTTGACCCTGTCGACTATTCTTCACCATAGCTCCATCTTCCTAGCTATGGAGGTGTGCTGCACCTGTGATCCAAATAGCTGTGGCTCTACCCGTACGATTTCCTCCACCATGACCCTGAGCTCCTCCTCAGAGAACCTGGGGTGTCTTTGCCGTGCCATGGGGTGGTGTAGATGATGTGTGGGGTGGTGTATGTGGTGATAAGTGTGGTGATATGTAGTGGTGTGTGGTGTTTTGTTCGTGGAAGTAGTGTGGGTGATGGTGTTGAGTGCCTGTGGCTGCTAGTTTGTGGATGGTGGTGTCTCTCTCTGGCCTTCTTTCAGATTTTTTTGTCGTAGGGGTTTGTGGGTGATGTGGGTGTGTGTTTTATATAGTATTGAGTGTGTGGGAGTGGTGTGTGTATGTGTATCAGGTGTGTGTCTTTCGAATTGTCCAATGTGGTGGTGTTTTGGAGATGTGTGTGTATTTTGAGCGCGGCGGTGTGTACCGCCAATGGAATACCGCGGTTGAAAGACCGCCGCGTGGATTCGTGGGTCGTGATAGCATGGGCGTATTTCTGTTGGCGTGACGGTGGAGGTTTTGTTTTCGCCAGTTTATCACTGACCTTTGGTGTGGTGGACTTGTGTGGGTGTCTGAATTTTGTCGGATTTCAGGATGTGGGTCATAATAGCTGTGGCAGATTTCCGCGGCCACGGCGGTGTGTTGGCGGTCTTCTGCACGGCGGTAAGCGGCTTTTACCGCCAATGTTGTAATGACCCCCTATAACTAAGTTCTAGACATCACCTTAGACAGATCACACACCCCCATTACCGCAAACACCCCCTCCCTGCACCCAATGCACAGGTGTCTCAATTCCACAGTTGGACCCTACATTGGTCCCTAACAGATGCCTGGAGAGCACAACATCCTAATACCAAACTTTATTCTTTTCACTTTATCCCAAATAACCTATTTGTCTGCCTTGACCGTTTTCTTTGGTCAAGCTCCATCATTCTCCTCGTGTGGAACTCAGACTACTTGGGCTGGCTGATCTCAAACCACGATTGCCACATTGTAGACTTGCAATGGCTACCTCCTCGTCCCCCAACGCCAATGTGGCGTCTTCCCCGTGACGACCCGGTCTTCCAGGAATCACAAGAAACACATATCCAACACTACTTCACTGAGAACCATTATATAGCTACTACCAGGAATATAGAGTGGGATGTGGTCAAAGTAATAATTAGAGGTGTTTGTAAGGAGGAGATAACTGGGGTATGAAGGACCCTAGAGCAAGACATTATGATCGCAGGCTTGCTGACTTGGGTAACAGGGCAGATCGAGACACTGCCATTGTCCGAACATTTCCAAAAGTGAAGTCGGACTATGCAGCTCTCCTTGAGCACCTACAACGCTTCAACTTCACAGCCCATGTGACCAATTTCACATGGAAGGGGACAAAGCTGGGCGTCTGCTTGCGTGGCTTGTTAGACAGGACACCCCTACCATCCCCATTACAGAGATTGAATCACGCTCAGGCTTAATGGTTCGTTCCTAGGCTGAGATGCTACAAGAGTTCTACTCCTACTACCAGATGATCTACCAAGCCTCCCGGGGTGCCCCACTGACGGCATTGCAAGCATTCCTGGCAGACATACCACTCCCACTTATCCCTCCAGCTAAGAGAGCGGCCCTAGACGGCCGATCACCACACAGAAGGTGGCACAATCCATTAGGGATCCCGCACACAATAAGGCTCCGGTCCTTGAGGACCTTCCTCTGAAATATTGTTCCACCTTCTCTACAATATTTGCACCCTGACTCATGGAGAGGTGTGAGGCAGCCCTCAGTTCTGGAGAACTCACTCGCTCCATGCAATAATCTCTTTTAGTCTCTATTCCCAAACCTGACCGGGACCCTACACAATTGGGATCCTATTCGCCCCTCGCCATTCTGGCTGCCAACTGTAAAATGTAGGTAAGATCCTTGCCAGCAGATACTCTCAGGTTGCTTCAGTGCTCATTCATGCAGATAAAAACAGGTTTGTCCCAAGTGATAACACTTCCCAGAACATCCAGCACCTTTTCCACATTCAAGATCAAGTTTCAAATCGTTTTCCAAATGCCTCTTGTCTCATATTAGACCTAGAAAAGGCGTTCAACTCGCTTTCTCTGAAATACTTCTTTCAAGTACTCACACACATGGGCATTTGGAAACCTCTACTTGCATATACCCAGTTACTCTATCGGAATCTGATGTCCCGAATCCGGTTTGGCTTTATTGTCTCGGACCCATTCCAGTTGGTCGCAGTACTCGGCAAAGCTCCCCACTTTCCTCTTTGCTTTTCGCCCTGGCGATGGAACGATTGGCCATACAACTCCAACGGGAAGGACATTCTTAGGGCAAACCCTTAGATGATCGCACACACTGGGTCTAAATATATATGGATGATCTGCTTCTTTACCTTCAGGGCGTGATGACAATTCTCACCCTCTCCACATTACTCTATCCAGTATTACAGATGCTTCTGTATTGTGGGTAAACTAGTCCAGGGTGGCAATTTACCCCGGCAAAACACACGTTCGCTGGTGCCCAGAAACAATTCACTACCTGGGTGTCCACCTGTTTCATGCTCCTTTATACCTATATGGGGGGAATCTCCATAGGTCCCTGATGGGCATTTAATCTCAAGGCGTATTCTGGCAATCTCTCCCACATGCTCCCATTGGCAAGATAACCCTGGCAAAACTGATAATTCTACCCAGATTGTTCTTCTATTTTGCCAATTTCCCTCTTATCTCCCCACGCTCATTCTTCACAGACCTAGACTCCCTCCAGTGTACACTAATATGGGGCACCAAACATCGCTGCGTAGCCCTCAAGAAATTACAGTTCCCAGTCGGTCGCTGGTGGACGAGGGGCTTTCTTCTTTGAAGCATATTTTCTAGCTGCGCAATTGAAGTGGCTCTTGCGATGGAAAACTAGCTGCTACATGGGAGAGACCAGGAACTGTTAGGGAATTCTCCCAGTGGCAACACTGCAAAATTCTCCCAAGTGTGTTGCCCCCTCCCCTTGGTCCCTGCAGCTGACAGTGGTATGCACATGCATTCTTCAGATACATCGTCTCTCTCTCTCTCTCTCTCTCTCTCGTTGCAAACCATTATACACACCCAACCTCCTGTACAGGGAGTGGTGGCGCCTGTACAGGGTGGGAGGTGCCTGGACAGGGGGTGATGGTGCCTGTACGAGGTGGGAGGTGCCTGGACTGGGGGTGGTAGTGCCTGTACAGGTGGAGGAAGTGCCTGGACAGGGGGTAGTTGTGCCTGTATGGGGAGAGGTACCCGTACAGGATGGGAGGTTCCTGGACAGAGGGTGGTGGTGCCTGTACGGGTAGCAGGTGCCTGGACAGGGGGTGATGGTGCCTGTATGTGGGAGTGACTGTGCAGTGGAGGGGCATGTGCCAGGGTAGTGTTGCTGTTGAAAATTGGTGGGGGCCCTGTGCACGTTTTGGGACCAGGAGCTATGTTGGCTCCCCTCCATATTTTGACTGTGAAGGCTAATTTGGTATCAGTTTGAGTCTGCCTTTCATCATCTTCATAGCCAATGCATAGTGGCTTGCACTCTCTTCCCTCTGTATGGCCATGATATCATTTAGCCTCTTTCCCATGGCTTGCCAAAACATATCAATCCTCTCCAATACCTGGGTCATTCTGGGGGGCAACTGTGGGAGTTGGCACATGTGCTGTAGTGAATCTGAAGTGTCAGACATTGTAGACCCTATGACACAAATATCCTGCCTCACATCCGACTGTTGTTGGAAGAAATCCTCCTCCCACTCTCCACCATGAACATCTGCCAGCCCTCTCCGCCTGAGACAGCCTCAGTTGCACCCATCATATCCACCAGCAACAGGGAGTGGGGGGAAGGCGGTAGCAGGTGGGAGGTTGTGGGGAGGAGATTTGTGCCTAGGGGCTACCTGCTCCTCACCAGGGCTGCCATGTACCTAAGATGTTGGAGAGAAGGCCTGGGAAGCACTGTCAGAGAAGGAGGGTGTAGGGGTACCAACCCGTGTGATATGGATATGAGGGCTGTGCTGGGGTACATGAGTAATGGGCAATCCTTTGGGGTGTAGTAGGAAGTGCTATGCTGACAAAAGCAGGCGTCGGCCCAGATGGTATGCCATGTGGGGTACCAACAGTGGGCAGGGATCAACCTCTTCATCTATTGAAACCCGGGCCTCATCTTCATCCTCCTCTGTTTCCTCCTCCTCCTTTTGTGCAGTTCTGGCAGCTGACAAGGCAGCTTGGAAGATTAATGGGTTCTCCCCTTGGATTGACAGTCATCCACCACTGGTGGACAGTCTTTCCCCCTGACTCAACTCATCTGTCCTCAGCACCTGTGAGACAGAAGTTGCAACAGGCTAAGTATTTGCCTTAGAATATCATGCAGTGCAACACAAGGATTGAGTCATCTTATCTCTGCATCAACAGATGTTACACATGTGACCTGGTTTGTGCATACTTACACAGACAGCTTACACTGTGGCATTTTGGTGTTCAATGCAGATGTACAATGCAAACGCAAACTCACCAGTTCCAACCACAGCTCTGTGTGGTATTGAGATTCCCCTTGATGTCAGCTGCCGGACCTGGCTCCTCGAGTGTATAGCAGGAGATATGGTCCTTGATCCAGCAACTTGTGAAGAAAGTGACACCATAGTTAATGTTCTGTATGATATATACGTGAATATGCATACTTGACACACACATCGCTGATTATGTTGGTGACATTTTACATACCAACTTCAGATTCAATGCAAAAGTGGCCATTTCTGCTAATGGCCTTCCACAAGGATTTGGTCATTGTGCATGAGAAGAGTATCAATGGTCTGCAATAGTATATCAGGGGCGTGCAATTTAATAAAATGGCTACTTGGCCATGGGGCAGGTTGCTTCTTAAATCTACTTGTCCTGTTAAAAAAATCTACCTGTCCCTTTGGTGCCATGTAATGCGGTGACAATTGTGGCAGCAATCTCCTTATGTAAGAGGTCTAATAATAGCCAGGGCCAAGACTATAGTAGGGCTTGAATACTAGCAATTTGAAGCCTTACTATAGCAATATCCTTATTTTTCCACCTTTCTACTGCTCTACTTACAGGAGCTGAAGGAAGCAGTAAGGAACAGTTACAAGGCTGGAATGCCTTTGAGTCTGTGCAAACATACTAACTTCCAAGTTTTAAGGATTTTCACCAGCTCTTCTCCATTTTTTTCCAATACAGAGAAAGGTTGGAAATGTATTCCTGACAAGGGTAGAAGTAGAAGTTCTTCCAGGGTTGGGAAAAAAGTGGTTGGAGAGAAAATAAACGCTCAGTAGATTTTCGTATGAGCAAATCTACACATGCACATTTGCTCATGCTAAAATACAGTTCACAAATATTTTCTAGGAGAATGATTTCCTGGGCTATTTCGGTAAATTCTTGTTAATTCATGAAAGCAACTAATTCAAGGATAAATACCATGGGTGCACCTTTGTGACTTTCTTTAAGAATTGGGCCCCTAATTAGCTCTGGCATTGATCAAGACATTTTGGCCCTCATTATGACCCTGGCATTTGGTAATAAAGTGGCGGTAATACCGGCAACAGGCTGGCGGTAAGCTCCGCCAAATTATGACCCTGGCGGTTAGATCTCCGAAAGACAGCCAATGTACCACACCGACCGCCAGGGCAGAAACAATAGTCACCACTGCGGTAGCCGCCTATAGCCAGACGGAAGACAAAGTTCCGGCCACCATATTATGACAACACAATCCGCCACCTATTCCGGGGTGGTACCAACGACATCAAAAGCCTGCCGGAAACACATTACAGAAGTGAAAGGACTCACCATTGGAGACACAGGGAAGAACCACGCCTTGGAACCAGAAGTATTCCTGATGATCTTCTGCGTTATGCTCCACCACGAACACCAACGCCGGCGAAGACAACGACGGTGAGTACAGCCGCCTAGCACACAAGGGACGGGTGGCACACACACGTGCCACACACACCCCATACACAAACACCATACACAAAACCAGCTGCACAAGAAAACAATTTATCCCCGTTAAATGGGTTGAAGAATGCAAGGACAACAGGAATTGACTAAAGTGATTGTAATAAGACCAACACAAAATTAATAATATGATTTGCTAATGCAACAGATATTTACTAATGTACAAAAAAGGGACCCTGCTCAGTCCTCAGTTCACAGGGGCCACATGGCAAAGTCCAAGGCCCCACTCGTTACCTGCACCAATATGGAGGGAACACTGTAGGGGCATCAGTTGGCAAATAGGCAGGCACCTCAGGGGGAGGGGGTCACCTCAGCCATATGCGGAAACAAGACCACTGGTTCTGGCAACATGCCCTGTACTTGGTCCTGGGGAGTGCAACGCCACAGTCTCTCGGGTGGGTGACTTGCCCACTGGTTCTGGAGGGGGCAACATGCCCTGTGCTTGGTCCTGGGAGTGCAAGGCCACAGTCTCTCAGGTGGGTGAATACCTCACTGGTTCTGGAGGGGACAGGCCGCACAGCAGCCCATGGAGGCTGGATCACATGGCGTCCGCCAGCAGTGACGACTGCACTGTGGTGGTGGTGGTAGTGGGAGGCTCCTGCTCAGCCCCTGCACCCTGCGATGGCTGCAATGTGGTGGTAGTGGAAGGCTCCTGCTCAGCCCCTGCACCCTCCGATGGCTGAACTGTGGTGGTGGTGGTAGTGTAAGGCTCCTGCTCAGCCCCTGCAGCCTTCGAAGGCTGCACTGTGGTGGTGGTGGTGGTGGTAGTGGGAGGCTTGTGCTCAGCCCCTGCACTCATTGATGGCTGCACAACCACGGCTGGTGGGGGGGCTCTGTGACAGCTGCTGGTGCAGGCTGCTTCGCCTTCTTGCATGCTGGTGCAGGCTCCTACCCCTTCTTGCTTGCTGGTGCAGGCTTCTTGCCCTTCTGGCTTGCTGGTGCAGGCTCCTTCCCCTTTCTGCTGGCTGATGAGGCTCCTTCCCCTTCTTGCTGGCTGGTGCAGGCTCCTTCCCTTTTCTGCTGGCTGGTGCAGGCTCCTTCCCATTTTTGATGGCTAGTGCAGGCTCCTTCCCATTCAGTATTTGTGGCCTGGAATCCTTTCCACCACGAGTAGGTGCTGATGGAACTGGGCCCGTGGACTGTTTGGCTGAGGTGCTTGGCTGGGCTCTTGGTACCATGGCCATATGTGCAGGACGGGGGAGGGGTAGGGAAGAGGTCAATGGTGGAAAGGAAAAGCTTTTTAGGGACATTGGGGCAGGAAGAGGGGGAAGTAATGGGAGCAGAGGATGAGGGAGTGGTTGTTGGAGGTGTTTGTCTGATGGATTTGGGTTTCGGGGCATGGGTTGTAAGCTTTTGTGAGGTGGATGTCTGTTGGGTGTCTGAGTGCTTGCGTTTGTGTACCTTAGGAGGGGAGACAGACACGGTGGGAGAGGACACAGGGGACATGTGCATGGATGTTGTGGAGGTGTCTGCCAGTGAGATGTGTGTTCTGCTTGGTGTGGTGATGATGCAGGTAGTGGATGATGATGTGCATGCAGGTGTGCGTGTGGACGTAACTGGGAGGTGGAGGGGCGGAGGAGGGTGAGACAGTGGAAATAGTGGGTGTTGTTGTGTCTGCAACTGGGTGGTGTTTGTATGAGTGCCTGTAGGATGTAGTGTGGTGATTGTGTTTGCCTGAGACACTCCTGTGTGCATGCTTATCTGGCTGTGTACTTAGGATGGGTTGGGGTTAAGAATACTGGGAAGTGGAAGTTGGAGGGGTGACGGTAGAAGCAGGGACAATGGCTGCCATCAGAGAGGAGGCCAGAGCCTTAATCGATCTCTGTTGGGCCGCCAATCCAGTGTGAATGCCCTCCAGGAATGCATTAGATTGTTGCATCTGGGCTGCCAGCCCCTGGATGGCATTCACAATGGTTGATTGCCCTACAGAGATGGATCTTAGGAGGTCAATAGCCTCCTTACTCAGTGCAGCAAGGCTCACTGGGGCAGGGCCTGAGGTGCCTGGGGCGAAGGAGAGGCCCACCTTCCTGGGTGAGCAGGCACGGGCAACTTGCTGAGGGGCTGCTGGGAGGGCGGTGCTGGTACGGGGGTGGCGGCTGTAGCTGGGGTGGTCACAGAGGTGTCTGCAACAACCAGGGAGCTCCCATCGGAGGAGGTATCAGAGTCTGTATTGTCCCCTCCAGTCTCCTCTGTGGTGCTCCCCTTGCCCTCCGTCCAACTAGTGCCCTCAGGATCGGTGGATTCTGCCTTCAGGGTCCTGTGGGATGCAGCTCCCTCCGTCGCCGGTGCCTCTGCTCCTCTGCCAGATGATGCTAATGCACATAAGGCCAGGATGGCAAAAAAAGAAAGGGGGTAAAAGAGAGAGAGAGAGAGAGAAAGGATACACAGGGTAAATGACTGCACCAACACCACTGTTGGCATACACAGCACCCTCACACACGGGGTACAGGCCTACGCACTATGCATTCCACTGCCAGTGATATTGCTAGCCACCAAGGCAGGAGGACGAGCATACACCGCCAACTGCAGCACACCTGAGACCCACGCAGCACTGGCCAGTAGTGGATGCTAAAAAGCTAGGTAGGCAGTATTTCCCCTTCAGACCCTTAACCACCAGAGGACCTACACTGCTATGTCTGGCCTGGCCTCGGGGGCACCCACTGACACCCACCCACCACCCAAATACCACCCCACCAGGCGTAAGTTGTAATGATAGCCACTGTACTCACCCCCTTGTGGCTGCTGTGTTGCCCTCAAGCACCCATTCAGTGCTGGATAGGCCACCACCAGTATGCAGGCCATCAGGGAGGTCAAGGTTCGACTGGCACCCCTTCCTCGTTGGGAGGCCATCCCCATCTGGGCCTCCGCGGTATTCTGTGCCCAGCGTCTCAGGTCCTCCCACCATTTAGGACAGTGCATACCGTCACCGCCGGCGTAGATCACCATTCGCTACTGTACCTCGTAGGGCCCAATATTACCCAATGAGGAATTGCACGGCAGGTCCCGACCGCCTACCGCCACGGCGCACAACGACAGCGGCATTACCTCACTTCCACCTGTCCCTCCACACAGGACAGGCGGACACCATTTCAGGGGGGAACAGGCCTATGGAATAATGCTACGTCACAGGTGAAATAGGCACATACTGTACAGATCACACTGATCCATTTCATGTATACAGATTGCAACTACTGTTGTGGCTCCATTGTTCAGTTTGTGACAGGCTCCTCACTCCTTTGTCACTTAGATTCCTACCGCTGCGGATGAATAGAAGGTGGAGGCATACCCCTGTGTTCAGACCCCTGGTGGACCTGGCTACACTGGAGGACAGGCATATAATACTCACCTTAAGACTGGACAGGGCCACAATCACAGAGCTGTGTGCCAAATTGGAGCCTGACCTGATATCTGCTATGCGTCAGCCCTCTGGGATCCCCCCTCTTGTGCAAGTTCTATCAGTGCTCCATTTCCTGGCAACTGATTCTTTCCAAATGACAGTGGGCTTGGCAGCAGTAATGTCACAGCCAATGTTCTCAATAGTGCTGACAAGAGTATTGTCTGCCCTAATAAAACACATGTGCAGCTACATTGCATTCCCCCAGGTTGAGGATTTGGCCACTGCGATGGGACATATCCCCAATATAATTGGGGCGATTGACAGAACACATATTACATTTGTACCCCCCTGCCAGAATGATAAGGTGTTCAGGAATCGTAAGAGTTTCCACTCTATGAATGTGCAGATGGTGTGCTTGGCGGACCAGTACATCTCCCACGTCAATGCTAAGTATCCTGGGTCGGTGCATGATGCCTTTGCCCTGAAGAATAGCAGCATTCCAAATGTGCTGGCCCAACTACAGAGGCACAGGGTGTGGCTAATAGGTGAGCCCTTGTTCCCAACCAGTATATGTTGGTGTATGGGTATGGTGTTGGCCATATAGGATAGTGTGTGGCTAAATGTTGTCCCTCAATATTTGCAGGTGACTCTGGTTACCCAAACCTATCATGGCTGCTGACCCCTGTGAGGAGTGGCAGAACAAGGGCAGAAGAACTTTATAATGAGGTATATGGGTGAACTAGAAGGATAATTGAGAGAACCTTTGGCCTCCTGAAGGCCAAGTTCCGGTGCCTCCATCTAACAGGCGGATCCCTGTGCTACTCACCCGATAAAGTCTGCCAGATAGTAGTGGCATGCTACATGTTGCACAACCTGGCCCTCAGACGCCATGTCCCTTTTCTGCAGGAGGAGACTGGAGATGCCCCTGTGGCAGCAGTTGACCCTGTGGACTGATGATGAGGAGGCAGAGGATGAGGACAACAGAACAACAGTGACCTGTCAGTACTTCCAATGACACACAGGTGACAGTGTAACTTTACCATTCAATTACTTTGGTTGTATTCTGTGTGGCATTGGCATACTGGTATTTCCCAACTCTATGCCCACTTACTGTTCCCGCTGGCTATTCAGTTTGCAGATGTTGGTGATGTGAAAGATACTCCTGGTGTGATCACAACAGCCAGTTACAGGTCATTATTCCTATGCTCATTCAATGTACAGTTCATTTGCACTGGTTGTACCTGTTTCAATCAATACATATTGAAATACATGACATACTTGAAAACGATTTTTATCAAAGGGTGTTTATTGAAGTGCTAACATATAGGGGAAAGTGCAGTGGGATGGGGTGATGATGGAGGAAAGTCCAGGTTATTGTTCCAGTCTGTTTGTAGCACAGGTGCATTGTCCAAGGGGACATAGGAAGGGGAGCAGTGGCAGTTCAAGGTGGACAGGGTGACTGAGTGGGACACAAGGGAGACAATCAGGAGAGTCTCATTTCCTGGCAGGGGTCTTGGCAAGTGTCTCTGGCTTCTGTCTGGATCGCAGGGAACGTTTGTGGGGTGGTTCACCTTCTGTAGGGGGAGGGGTACTGGTGGCCTGTGAGTCCTGTGGCAGGGCCTCCCAGCCACTAGCAGAAGTTGAAGGCTGTTCAGGTGACTGGCTAGAGGCAGGGACCCGCTGGTGTGAGACTGCCTCCCTCATAATGTTGGCCATGTCTGCCAGCGCCCCTGCTGTGGGGACCAGGGTGTTGTTGATGGCCTGCAAGTTCTCCCTGATCTCCTGGTACTGCCCCTCCTGCAGCCGCCTGTTCTCCTGCACGTTATGCAGGATCTGGCCCATTGTGTCCTGGGAATGTTGTTGGAGAGTGCCTCCTGGAGAGTCGGTTCCCTGGGCCTGGGCCTGTCCTCCCCCTGGCGCACAGCAGTCCTCCCAGTGTCCCTGTTGGCCTGTGCTCTGTCGCCTGAACTGTGTGCCCACTGACCCCAGGTCCCTGATTGTCTTGAGTGCAAAGTGTAGCCTGGGGTCCCGGTACAGGTGGGCACACTGCTGATTGACGTGTCCTGGGGACAGACGTTTGGGTACGCTAGGTGGGTGCTGTGGTGTTGTTTCCTAATGGGGGTGGCTCTGTGGTGGTCTGTGACTGGGCTTGGGTAACTGGCTGTCCAGTGGTCCCTGATGGGCCAGGTAGATCGTCCAGATCCTGAAGACCAGAGTTACTGTCATCACTGTGGTTCTGTTCTGTTGGGGGACTGGATAATGCTGGCACCCCCTCTCTGGTGACATTGGCTGGAGTACCTATGGAGATATAAATGATGTGTTATGGTTAATGTGTATGACATATTGTACATCCCTGGCTTCCCCTCTATGGTTGGTGTTGCCCTGCCAGCTTTTACTTGTGTATGTTGGTGTATGGTAGGATTGTTAGTTCTCTCTGCTATGCATGCTTTAGTGAAGAGTGTCCATGCAGGGCTGTGAGGGGTGTCCATGCATTGGTACAGCATGCAGTGCTTGGCAGTGGGATTGAAGAGATGTGATGGTGGAGTGTGTGGGATGGAGTGGAGTGATGGAAGTGAGGGTGAGGTTGAGGGTATGTGATGGCATGCAGGTATGGGGGGTTATAACTGTTGAAAGTTAACTTACCTGAGTCCAGTCCTCCTCCGACTCTGGCCCTCAGGATGCAGTATTGCCAAGACTTGCTCCTCCCATGTTGTGAGTTGTGGGGGAGGAGGTGGGTGTCCACCGCCAGTCATCTGTATAGCAAGCTTGTGTCTTGCTGCTATGGAACGTACCTTCCCCGTAGGTCGGTACACGTCTTCCTGATGTCATCCCTTGTTCTTTGGTGCTGTCCCACGGCGTTGACCCTGTCCACGATTCTCTGCCATAGCTCCATCTTCCTTGCAATGGATATCTGCTGCACCTGTGCTCCAAATAGCTGTGGCTCTACCCTGGCAATTTCCTCTACTATGACCCTTTACTCCTCCTCTGTGAAACGGGGGTGTCTTTGTTGTGCCATGGATGTCATGTGAGATGTGTTGGTGAGGGTGTGTTGGGTAATGTTTTGGGGTGTGTGATGTATAGTGCGTGAGTGTTGTATGGGTGTGAGTGGTGTGTGGCTCTAGTTGGCTAGGTGGTCTTGGTGTCAGTCTTGTGCCAATGAATTATAATCGCAAAGGGTTTTGGGTACTGTGGGTGTGGGTTTTATAGTGGTGTGGGTGTGGTGTGTGTATGGGTGTCCAGGTGTGTGTTGTTTTGTCTGTGGATGTCCATTGTGAGCTTGGCGTTATGTACCACCAATGGTTTACCACCGTTGAATGTCTGCCGTGGTGATTCGTGGGTCATAATGTGGTGGGCATTGTTCAGTTGGCGTAACGGTATGGGGTTTGATACCGCCACTTTATCACCGACCTTTGGTCTGGCGGATTTGTGTATGTGGCTGAGTTCTGTCGGATTGGTATGTGTGTGTCATAATATGGTGAACGGATATCCGCTGCCGCCGCGATAAGTTGGCGGCTGTCAGTGTGGCGGTAAGCGGGATTTACCGCCAATGTCATAATGAGGGCCTTTGTCTTTATTAAAATTAAATTTCTCTATCTGGCTTCTACGTTAGTGATAGCATTCTGCTCTTTCACAAGGAGCTCATTGGCACACCATGTAGTTTTGTCAATGCCAGGAATTACTGTGGCAAGGTGTGCTTTTCGAGACCAAAAAACATTTTTTGTTGTTTGACAATGTTTGTTACAATGGTGAGGGCAGCTCCCACAACAATAACCTGATACAAAAGCCATGTCAAAACTAGACATGCATTGACAAAACCAAAAGACTGACAACCAATGTTGGATCGATTGGCTTTGCCAGTGCTTGTTTATTTTCATGTTTCTCATAATGTTGTTGAAATGGTAACTATGATTTTTCATTATGAATATTTTTGGAAATACTAGCATGCATCAACACATTTTCCTAAATGATGTCTCCAAGAAATAGTACCTAAAAATTCACAGTAATACGGCAATTTTTTTCCTACTTGGATTTTTTTTCTGAATACAGTATTTTAAAAGAAAATAATTAATTATCAGTCTTGTTTACAAGCTTCTGCAAACATTTGCATCTAATCAGAGACCATTCTGGGAGCATTATATGTAGCCTTGTCTGGTTAAACGTTTCAAACATGTGTACACATTTTTTACAGGAACCACTTTCAGCATGTCAGTAGTGCAGTGTGATTTTAAAGCTTTCATTCAGAGCGCTCACCCTAATAGTAAAAGCTTTGCATTAATGCACCATAAATACAGATTTGCACAGCATTAACATATGGACAAAACTATTACTTCACCTGTAAATTGGCAGCCAAAGGGTTCATGCTGCAGGTGGTTGGGCCTGCTTATCCCAGGGACAAAATAAACATGAAAACGTGTTGTCCTTGACCTCAAATAATATGTCCTTGGTGGAAGGCTATAGGAATTCCACACACCTGCTATATAGCATGCAATGATGGCAGTGGGATTGTCTGTTGCAGCCAGGATGTCTCCCAAACCCCTGGATGGTATAATCTGTATCACTGAGGTAGTCCTGCAGCAGCTGTAATGTAACATGCATGTCTATATCTGAGTGCAATGGATGATGGTGATGATTCTGCATGTACGTGTCATAGGTATAGGTCAGAGATCTACAAGTTACAGGTGGGTGGCCACTTGTGTGCCTCCTGACCTTTACATGCGCCCCCCTGGTCACCAGCAACACTGGTCAGCTGTTTATTCAACACAGTCCTCATATTAACCAGGTATCACACCTACAGGCAAACATGTATTTGGAGGTTACTGAGAGATACAGGACAGAAATAACTAGAGTGTCCTGCACTTTGGACACACCTTCATTTTGGGGGCATCATGCATCATAAGTATGATGTGGTCTCTTCAAGTTTGTAAAGGAGTTTTCCACAACAAGCAGAGCTGGTTCGTCTGCACATCAGATCCTACCAGTGCACTGCAGAGTAAAACTTTAATATGCATAATTATCAACCAAGGTCTGGCTAGCATTAATTCTACTATCTCCACTGCTCACATACACACAAAGGTGACCCATTGTGGACTGGGAGGTCAACCGTTTCTGCTGTGCACTCTTTTTCTGGCCTGTGTTCCCAATGTACATGAACAACATCATGGTTTATTTTACCTGACACTAGATACAGTTATGTACAGCACATATCCTGAAATTATGTATTCCAACATTTACTCATATGTGATTATGGGGGAAGAGGAGGTAAAGTGAAAAAAACATTAGTCTAGGATCACACAATTTGGTCAATTGGAGAAGCTGGGCTGATTCCCAACTTAACTGGTTTCATGTTGTGCAGTTCAATGACTAGACGTATATGCTTTGCCTCTTCTACACCCACCTTACTAGCCACAGCCCCACTCCCCAACTGCAAGCCTGCTTGCATCAGTGCGCCCCTCATCCACATCATTTGCTTCAGATTTTGGGCCCTGGGATTTTGCCAGCAAGTATCCATGTAAAGGACTTACAAACCAGTTGTGACTACTCCTCTCCATAAGAGACTTGGGAGCATATTTATGAGCCCCTCGAGCCACCGGAGCATCAATTTTTGTGCAACTCCGTCTGCGCACACTCCTAAATCATATCTGTTAGGCCACGCCAAGCTACTTTGCATGGCTTTTAATGGCCTCCTAGCCATGGAGTGAGGCAAGGCTGCGCAAATCACTGTGTTGCCTTACTCTGCACTTGGGTGGCATTCCATGAGCCTAGCAGGGCGTATTTCCACACAACACCCATTAATTTTGACACTTCTTTAGTGTGGCAGAGCCATGTGAACATGGGGATGTGCAACAACCTTACATCTCCTGAGGTGAGACGTAATTACTTGTAACGTATAGACTTGCTGCACTGACCGCCTCCAAATCCACCTATATGAGGGCCAGTATGAACACTTAGATAAATACTGTACACATACATTTTGAGTCACCCTTTCATTAGCCACCACGTTAGGATGTGATATAGGTGGTCATTACAACCCTGGCGGACGGTGTTAAAGCGGCGGTAAGACCGCCAACAGGCCGGCGGTAAAAAAATTGGAATTATGACTGTGGCGGAAACTGCCAACAAAGACAGCCACTTTAACACTCCGACCGCCACGGCGGTATAAACAAACAGCGCGGCGATCACCGCCAACAGACAGGTGGAAGACAATGTACCACCCACAGTATCACAACCTACCAATCCGCCACCTTTTCCGGGGCGGATTCACTGCGGATAAAAACACGGCGGAAACAGCCATTTCAAAGTGAAAACGCTCATCTCTACACACTCCACGAGGAAGGAGGGCACCATGGAGCCGGAACTCCATATTCTGCCAGCGCTAGTCTTCCTGCTCCTCTACGAGGATCATCAACGCCGGCGGCGAAGACCACAGTGAGTACTGCACCTACGACATAGGGGAGGGGGTAGGCAAAAACACAGGGACACACACAACCAACATCCCAACCCCCACCCCGACCCTCACCCACTACAACACACACACCAATGCATATCTATACATTACAGTAACAACCCCCAACCCCCCCGTAAGAATGCAAAGACAAAAGGAAATGAGTGGAACCATTGTAATATATCAAAATACAGTAAGGAAATATATACATATATATCTACACAATAAACAAAATATACACCACGATTAGTAGTGCAGGTATTGCACCATTCATAGTCCGTGGACCACTGGGCCAAAATGCATGGGCGAGGCCAACACAAGATACCCGATCCAAAGGGAGAGAACACTGCAGGGGCATCAGATCGAAATACAACAGGCACCTCAGGGGTAACGGAAGGGGGGGCACCTCAGCCGGATGAGTGCACCACGCCAGATCCACGAGGGGGCTCCATGCCCATTGATGTATCCTGGGGAGTGCAAAGCCACAGTCTCTCAAGTCTCTACAGTGGGTGGTTTGCCCACTGTTCAATCCTGGGGAGTGCAAAGCCACAGTCACTCAAGTCTCTACAGTGGGTGGGTTGCCCACTGTTCAATCCTGGGGAGTGCAAAGCCACAGTCTCTCAAGTCTCTACAGTGGGTGGGTTGCCCACTGTTCAATCCTGGGGAGTGCAAAGCCACAGTCTCTCAAGTCTCTAAAGTGGGTGGGTTGCCCACTGTTCAATCCTGGGGAGTGCAAAGCCACAGTCTCTCAAGTGGATGCTGGTCTCCACTGGTTCTGGAGGGGGACTGGTGCCCAGAGTGCTTCATCCTGCCAAGGACAGACGGAGTGGATGCTGTTCTCCACTGGTTCTGGAGGGGAACTGGTGCCCAGAGTGCTTCATCCTGCCAAGGACAGACGGAGTGGATGCTGTTCTCCACTGGTTCTGGAGGGGGACTGGTGCCCAGAGTGCTTCATCCTGTGAAGGACAGACGGAGTGGATGCTGTTCTCCACTGGTTATGGAGGGGGACTGGTGCCCAGAGTGCTTCATCCTGCCAAGGACAGACGGAGTGGATGCTGTTCTCCACTGGTTCTGGAGGGGGACAGGTGCCCAGAGTGCTTCATCCTGTGAAGGACAGATGGAGTGGATGCTGTTCTCCACTGGTTCTGGAGGGGGACTGGTGCCCAGAGTGCAGCACACACCCTGTGACGGTCCCAGCTGCGTCACTGCCCCTGCCGCAAATGGGCCAGCGGTGCTTTCCATGGCGGTCTTTGCCCTGTTCAGCGGTTCTTGGCCTGTTCAGCGGTGCTTGAGTTGCCAGTGTCAGACCTGTTCAGCGGTGCTTTCCATGGCGGTCTTTGCCCTGTTCAGCGGTCCTTGGCCTGTTCAGCGGTGCTTGAGTTGCCAGTGTCAGACCTGTTCAGCCGTGCTTTCCATGGCGGTCTTTGCCCTGTTCAGCGGTCCTTGCCAAGGCGGTCCTTCATTGCCCAGCAGAGCTGTGGCTGGCGGTCCTTCATGGGTCAGCTGGGCTGTGGCTTGCGGGGCCCTCCTGGGCAGCTGGGCTGTGGCTGGCCGTGGCCTCCTGGGCAGTGACTCTGGCGGTGGCCTCCTGGGCAGTGACTCCGGCGGTGGCCTACTGGGCAGTGACTCTGGCGGTGGCCTCCTGGGCAGTGACTCTGGCGGTGGCCTCCTGGGCAGTGACGATGAGGCTGGCGGTGGCCTCCTGGCCAGTGACTCTGGGGCTGGCGGTGGCCTCCTGGGCAGTGACGATGAGGCTGGCGGTGGCCTCCTGGCCAGTGACTCTGGGGCTGGCGGTGGCCTCCTGGGCAGTGACGATGGGGCTGGCAGTGGCCTCCTGGGCAGTGACTCTGGCGGTGGCCTCCTGGGCAGTGACGATGAGGCTGGCGGTGGCCTCCTGGCCAGTGACTCTGGGGCTGGCGGTGGCCTCCTGGGCAGTGACTCTGGGGCTGGCGGTGGACTCTGGGGCTGGCGGTGGCCTCCTGGGCAGTGACGATGGGGCTGTCGGTGGCCTCCTGGGCAGTGACGATGGGGCTGGCGGAGACCTCCTGGGCAGCGGGGATGATGCGGTCTTCTCAGCCGTGCTGCTCCTCCCAGACTTTGGAGATTTCTTCTGCCCCTTCCCCACCTTGGGAGGAGTCACAGCTGAGTCGACACTCCCCCCGGGACCCCTGTGAGTGGCTTTGCAGGCTGGAGTCTTCCCCCTCTCCCGCCGGGCACTGTCCAACTTCTGGTGCTTCACAGGGGGGGGGACTGGCTGTGCTGTGGCTCCGTGCCACACTGGCTGGCCTGGTGGCTGGTGCACTCCACATACCTGTAACAACAGGCACCACTGGTCCCGGAGATTTTTTGGCTGAGGTGCTAGTACTGGACCTATGAGTTGGACGGGGGGCGCAGGGGGAATAGGTGAAGGGTGGACAGGAAAAGTTTTTGGGAGACACTGGGACGGGTAGCTGGAGGGGGTTTGGGAGTGGAGGAAGAGGTGGTGGTTGTAGGAGGTGTAACTTTTGTCGATTTGGGTGCAGGTGCATGGGCTGGAGGCTGTTGTGAGGTGGATGGCTGTTGGGTGGGTGTGTGCCTGCGTTTGTGTATCTTCGGAGGGGGCGTCACAGACACACTGGGAGAGGACACGGGACGTGGAAATGGTAGTGGGGGTGGTGACTGCACGTGAGCGGGGTGTGGTGGTGGGTGTGCTGGAGAAAGACGTAGTGGCTGTAGTGGTAGTGCATGCAGGTGTGAGTGTAGACGAGACTGGGAGGAAGGAGGGAGACGAGGGGGTGGGGGACACAGTGGAGGCAGTGGATGTTGGTGTGTCTGTATGTATGTGATGCTTGCGTGAGTGCCTGTGGGATGTGTGGTGCTTATGTTTGCCTGAGCTTCCCTTGTGTGGTGAGGTGTGTGCAGGCTGGTCTGATGGTGTGCTTGGGATAGGCTGGGGTACAGGGGATTGGGTCTGGGTGGAGGAAGTTGGAGGGGGGAGGCTAGACACAGGGACAATGGCTGCCATCAGTGCTGAGGCCAGAGTTTGCAGGGTTCGATGAAGGCAGCCTGACCAGAATGAATGCCCTCCAGGAATGCATTTGTGTGTTGCAACTCCCTTTCTACACCCTGGATGGCATTCAAGATGGTAGACTGCCCAACAGTGAGGGACCTTAGGAGGTCAATGGCCTCCTCACTGAGGGCAGCAGAGGTGACAGGGGCAGGGGCTGAGGTGCCTGGGGCGAAGGTGATGCCCA
Source organism: Pleurodeles waltl (assembly GCF_031143425.1). Classification (NCBI taxonomy): domain Eukaryota; kingdom Metazoa; phylum Chordata; class Amphibia; order Caudata; family Salamandridae; genus Pleurodeles; species Pleurodeles waltl. The sequence goes on from NC_090451.1 coordinate 228,250,115, forward strand.
CCCTCCTGGGTGAGCGGGCACGGGGCGAAGGCTGAGGGGCTGCTGGGAGGGCGGTGCTGGTAGGGGGGGTGGCAGCTGTACCTGTAGAAGTGGGAGCACAGATGTTGCCGCCACTACAAGGGAGCTCCCATCGGAGGATGAGTCCGTGTTGCTGGTTCCAGATCCTGTGACCGCCGTGGTGCTCCCCTCGCCCTGGGTCCCAGTGGTGTATTCTGAGTCCGTGGTGTGGCCCTCCATGGCCATGTGGGATGCAGCTCCCTCGTGCTCCGGTGCCACTGTACCTCCGCCTGATGATGCTAATGCACACAAGAACAGGGAGACCACAAAAAGGGGGGGGACGAAAGAAGAAAGACAGGTTGAGTGCATGGCTTACCGCTACCGTTGGCGGACAATACAGACACAGCAACCCCCTGCACTACGTCGCGCTGTTGGGCTCTACAGAGGCAATTCTTGGGAAATCGCCTACATGGCTATGGATGACATCTGCACACATAGATGACACAGGGGCATGAATACCTGTACTTGGCACTCTACAGAGATGGGGTGTGGTGCCACATGGCCTGCATTTCGGAGGTGCCTAGACTACGGAACTCGCCCTGGCCTAGGGAAACCCACAGCCCTCCTCCCCCACCCAGACACCTTCACTGCGCGCAAAGTCCGCTGAATGATAGTGTACTCACCCCCTTGTGTCTGCTGTGATGCCCTCAAGCGCCCATCCAACTCAGGGTAGGCCACCGCCAGGATCCGGAACATCAGGGGGGTCATGGTTCGACGGGCACCCCTCCCACGTTGGGAGGCCATCCACAGCTGAGCCTCCGCCGTCTTCTTGCTCCAGCGCCGACTGTCCTCCCATCTTTTCCGGCAGTGGGTGCTCCGTCTGTGGTGGACCACCAGAGTCCGGTCGTCCTTGGCGATGGCATGCCAAATATCCTTCTTCTGGTGGGCGCTGACCTACATGACATGTACAGGGGAAGAAGAGAAGTCATTACCAACTGCACCGTCAAAGTGAGTGGCCCACATCCCTACCCTTGCCATGTGGCACATGCATTCACAGTCCTTCATGCACGCAGAACTGTGCCCCCTTTCTTCTTACAACCAGCCCTCTCCACACAGGCATAGCCCATACAACATGCTCCCTGTGTACTTACCTGTTGGTCTGGAGGACCGTAGAGTAGCGTGTACTGGGGGAGGACCCCGTCAACGAGCTTCTCCAACTCCTCTGCAGTGAAGGCAGGGGCCCTTTCCCCAGACGCACGAGCCATTGTCTCTTCCAGACCGCGGTCACAGCAGCACTTGCAGTGTAGATCCTCCCCTGTCGAAGATCAGGTATCGAGTGATTGAACAGATAGAAAATGGCGGTCACGTCCGCGGCGGTGACGTCAGCGGTGGTACGTACCATCGCCGCCGGCGTACATCGTCATTGGCTCCTTGGACCCATAGGGTCCAATGTTAACCAATGCTGCATTGCGCCGCGGTCTTCGACCGCCTACCGCGACGGTGTACAACGCCAGCGCAGTTACCTCACATCCCATTGTCCCAGTTTAGAGGTCAGGCAGCCACCATTTTAGGGGCCCACATGGCCTAATTACCAACTGCGTCACACATACCTAGGCCTTGTCTCACAACACAAATACAGGCCACATTTTGTGTATGAATGGTGTTCTGTGTAGACTGTGGGTACATACCTCTGAGTTGTTTGACTCTGTGGTCGCTGTTGTCCTTCATAGGCACCGTCCGCTGAGACATGTGAGGAGATGGCGGAATCCTCCGCTGTACTGACCGCTGGTGGGCCTGTCGACAATGGAGGAAAGAAGTTTGATCACCACCTACAGGTTTGACCGTGCCACAATCCAGGAACTGTGTACCCAGTTGGAGCCTGACCTGATGTCAGCAATCCGCCATCCCACAGGAATCCCCCCTCAAGTGCAGGTGCTATCAGTGCTCCATTTCCTTGCAAGTGGGTCATTTCAAACAACATTGGCCATGGCATCAGAGATGTCCCAGCCTATTTTTTCCAACGTGTTGTCCAGAGTGTTGTCTGCCCTTCTGAAAAACATGCAGAGCTATATCGTTTTCCCTCAGGTGGAGGACTTGCCTACAGTGAAAGGTGACTTCTATGCCCTTGGACATATCCCCAACTTCATAGGTGCCATTGATGGGACCCATGTAGCTCTGCCCCCCCCCCCCCCACAGGAGTGAACAGGTATACAGGAACCGGAAGAGTTATCATTCCATGAATGTACAGATGGTATGTTTGGCAGACCAGTACATCTCCCAGGTAAATGCTATGTTCCCTGGCTCTGTGCAAGATGCCTACATCCTGCGGAATAGCAGCATCCCTTATGTGATGGGTCAACTCCAGAGGCACCGGGTGTGGCTATTAGGGGACTCTGGTTACCCCAACCTGTCATGGCTACTGACCCCAGTGAGGAATCCCAGGACCAGGGCAGAGGAACGCTACAATGAGGCCCATGGGCGGATTAGGAGGGTGATCGAACGCACGTTCGGCCTCCTGAAGGCCAGGTTCAGATGCCTCCATATGACAGGTTGTTCCCTATTCTACTCACCAAAGAAGGTGTGCCAGATCATCGTGGCCTGCTGTATGCTTCACAACTTGGCTTTGCGACACCAAGGGGCATATTTATACTCCGTTTGCGCCGAATTTGCGTCGTTTTTTTCGACGCAAATTCGACGCAAAACTAACTCCATATTTATACTTTGGCGTTAGACGCGTCTAGCGCCAAAGTTCATGGAGTTAGCGTCATTTTTTTGCGTGAACACCTTCCTTGCGTTAATGAGATGCAAGGTAGGCGTTCCCGTCTTAAAAAATGACTCCCAGGCATGTGCGTGGTATTTATACTCCCGGGCAAAAATCACGCCCGGGAGTGGGCGGGGCAAAAAACCCCGCATTTGCGCCTCTTTTTAACGCCTGGGTCAGGGCAGGCGTTAAGGGACCTGTGGGCTCAGAATGAGCCCAGAGGTGCCCTCCCCTGCCCCCAGGGACACCCCCTGCCACCCTTGCCCACCCCAGGAGGACACCCAAGGATGGAGGGACCCACCCCAGGGAAGAAAAGGTAAGTTGTGGTAAGTATTTTTTTATTTATTTTTTGTGGCATAGGGGGGCCTGATTTGTGCCCCCCTACATGCCACTATGCCCAATGACCATGCCCAGGGGACACAAGTCCCCTGGGCATGGCCATTGGGCAAGGGGGCATGACTCCTGTCTTTGCTAAGACAGGAGTCATGTTAATGGCGTCTGGGCGGCCCAAAAAAATGGCGCAAATCGGGTTAAGACGATTTTTTTGCCTCAGCCTGACTTGCCCCATTTTGGGACGCCCAAACGCCATTTTTCCCTACGCCGGCGCTGCCTGGTGTACGTCGTTTTTTTTCACGCACACCTGGCAGCGCCGGTCGGCTAACGCCATTCAATAAATACGGCGCCCGCATGGCGTTTCAGAATGGCGTTAGCCGGCGCTAATTTTTTGGGCGCAAAACTGCGTTAGCGCAGTTTTGCGTCAAAAAGTATAAATATGGCCCCAAGTGCCTTTTCTGCAGGAGGATGGTCCAGATGGCGGTGTTGTGGCAGCTGTGGAGCCTGTGGACAGTGATGAGGAGGAAGCAGAGGAAGAAGACATTGACAACAGGGACTCAGTCATCCAGCAATATTTCCAGTGGCACACAGGTGAGAAAACATTCCTGCCTACTACAAGTACTTTAACACTTCTACCTCTATCCTGTCTGTCGATTTCAACCAGTATATGGTCACTGAGTTGTACATTTCCCTTACGGTTTCGCAGGTGTGGTTTCCAACGTGTGTCATCTGCTTAGATTCCTCATGGACTTGAGATGTGTGACATAGGTATGTTGACATTACATTTGAAAAAGCATTTTGTCACTGTCATTGCTAATACACAATTTCGAAATCACAGACTGACTCCAGATTGTTTTGTGCTTCAAGGGTGTTTATTGAAGTGCTCAATATTGGAGGGGGTTGTAAAATGGTGAGGGGTGATGGTGGAGGAATGTCCTTGGCAGAGTCCAGTCTATTAGTGTCACAGGTGCATTGCTCATATGGGCATAGGAAGTGGAGCTGGGGCAGTTCCAATATAGACAGGGTTACAAAGTGGAACAGTGGTTTGACAATCAGGGTGGTCTCATTTCTTGGCGGGGGTCTTGGCATCGTGCTCTGTCTTGTTCCTGGATCTCAGGGACCGCTTGCGGGGTGGTTCTCCGTCTGCAGGGGGGGTGATGGTGTGGTGGTCCTGTGGCGGTGCTTCCTGTCCACTAGCGCCAGCGGAGGTGGTGGGCAGTTCATCGTCCATGCTAGTGTCAGGGGCCCCTTGTAGTGCCACAGTGTCCCTCCTGGTGTTAAGTATTTCCTTCAGCACCCCTACGATGGTGCCCAGGGCGGAGCTGATGGTTCTCAGTTCCTCCCTGAATCCCAAATACTGTTCCTCCTACATGCGCTGGGTCTCCTGAAACTTGGCCAGGACCATTGCCATCGTCTCCTGGGAGTGGTGGTATGCTCCCATTATGGAGGAGAGGGCCTCGTGGAGATTGGGTTCCCTTGGCCTGTCCGCCCCCTGTCGCATGTCAGCCCTCCCAGTTCCCCTGTGGTCCTGTGCCTCCGTCCCCTGGATCGTGTGCCCACTGCCACTGCCCCCAGGTCCCTGTTGTTGTTGGGGTGGTGGGTTCTCCTGGGTTCCCTGTAGTGGTGGACACACAGCTGATTGACGTGTCCTGGGGACGGAGGTATGGGCCCGCTGGGTGGGTGCTGTGCTGGTGTTACCAGAGGGTGGAAGGTCTGTGGTGGGCTGTGCCTGTGTGAGGGGAACCGACTGTCCCGAGGCCCACGATGTTCCGGGCTGGTCATCTGGATCCAGTTGGACAGAGCTGCTGTCATCACTGTGGTCCTCTTCTGTGGGTGGGGTGGAGATGTCTGGACCCTCCTGTCTGGTGACGTTGGGTAGTGGTCCTGCAGGGGTGTAAAAGTATGATTATTGCATCTGTGTGTGTCATGGTGTGCAATGGGTGGGTGACCGTGTACCCCAGTGCTAGCATTCCTGTGTGGGGGCTTGTGTGATGATGGTTGAGGGGGGTGTTATGGGTATGTGCAGTGGGCATGCTTTAATGATGGGTGTCCATGCTTTGTTGTGTCATGCAGGGCTTGGTGTTGGGATGTGTGGTTTGTGTTATTAGTACATTTGTGAGGAGTTGGAGTGATAGGGGAGGGGGCGAGGGTGGGGGTCTGTGATAGTATGCAGGTAGGGTGGGGGATATGATAGTTAAAGGTTTGACTTACCAGAGTCCATTCCTCCACCGACTCCTGCGAGGCCCTCAGGATGCAGAATCGCCAAGACCTGCTCCTTCCATGTTGTTAGTTGTGGGGGAGGAGTTGGGGGTCCGCCGCCAGTCCGCTGTACCGCCAGGTGGTGTCTTGAGACCACGGAACGCACCTTCCCCCGTAGGTCGTTCCACCTCTTCCTGATGTCGTCCCTATTTCTTGGGTGCTGTCCCACTGCGTTGACCCTGTCGACTATTCTTCGCCATAGCTCGATCTTTCTAGCTATGGAGGTGTGCTGCACCTGGGATCCAAATAGCTGTGGCTCCACCCGGACGATTTCCTCCACCATGACCCTGAGCTCCTCCTCCGAGAACCTGGGGTGTCTTTGCCGTGCCATGGGGTGGTGTGGGTGATGTGTGGGGTGGGGTGTGTGGTGATAAGTGTGGTGATATGTAGTGGTGTGTGGTGTTTTGTGCGTGGAAGTTGTGTGGGTGATGGTGTTGAGTGCCTGTGGCTGCTAGTTTGTGGATGGTGGTGTCTCTCTCTGGCCTTCTTTCAGAATTTTTGGTCGTAGGGGTTCGTGGTTGATGTGGGTGTGTGTTTTATATTGTATTGAGTGTGTGGGAGTGGTGTGTGTATGTGTATCAGGTGTGTGTATTTGGAATTGTCCAATGTGGTGGTGTTTTGTAGAAGTGTGTGTATTTTGAACGCGGCGGTGTGTACCGCCAATGGAATACCGCGTGGATTCGTGGGTTGTGATAGCATGGGCGTATTTCTGTTGGCGTGACGGTGGAGGTTTTGTTTTCGCCAGTTTATCACTGACCTTTGGTGTGGCGGACTTGTGTGGGTGTCTGAATTTTGTCGGATTTCGAGATGTGGGTCATAATAGCTGTGGCGGAGTGCCGCGGCGGTGTGTTGGCGGTCTTCTGCACGGCGGTAAGCGGCTTTTACCGCCAATGTTATAATGACCCCCTTAATGTCATAAGCCATATGTGAGCATATGGAGATGAGTGACATCAGTAATAGTAGACACACAAAACATACTGATGACATTTAATCCACAGTTTAGAAGCATATGCATTTGGTAAAGTCATTTTAGGTATACATACCGGGGTCCGACATCTGCCCAGTTTGTGGAGCCTGACCAGATGTCCCACCCATACATGTACCAGAGGTCACTGCAGGCTGTTTATTTCTGGGGAACGTCACAGGGCCTACAATGATGTTTGTGCTTTCTGTTTGCATTCTAGTTAACACATATGATACACAACATTTCATAGTTCATTTCACAGGTTGGAGACTGTTCATGGATTCAATGTAATGTGTCTATGAGGTGACTGATCACAATGGAGGAGTTAGGGTCCTCATTGGCCATACTTACATACCAGTTTTTGCTGATGATATGGGTTGATGTTTTCTATGACGTTGCCTCCCTGATGGGGGAGGGACCTCTGCCCCAGTGTGACTGCACTCTGGCTGTAGGTGGCAAAAAATGGAAAGGTCATCAGACTCAACCAAGTTATTTATATTTGTGCAACCTATCACGTATGTACACAATTGTATCCACATGCCAGTAGCCGTGGTAAGTGAATGTGTGGCATTATCCATTGCCATTTACCAGTGTTAAGGGGATGAGGCAGCAGTGATAGGCCACTGTTTGGGACTGAGGAATTGGAAGTTGCCATTGCAATCACAGAGGATTCTGGGACTTCCAGTGCAATGACTAAATGAGATACATGGGGGTCTAACTCATCATGAAAATTGCACATACTTGAGACAACATTCACAGTCACATTTGTAGAGGTAGCGTCATTGTTAGTATGATCACATATTACCTGGCACCACGTTGAGGTCATCACTCACAGGCAGCCCATGGAGCTGGTGGGGGGGTCTGTGGTGGAGAGGATGTCCCTCTCAAGTGTGATGAATTGGAGGTGGGTTCTAGTTTGTATACCAGGAAGAGCTCTGGCCACCTCTATCCTGCTGTATTTCTCCTTCATCCCCCTCTTCTCATCCTGCCACTTATTTTTAATATCAGTGAGAGTCCATATATCCTTCCCCAATGCAGTGATAGCCACGGCCAACTGCTGCCATAAGGCTGCCTTCTGTGAGGAACTACTTCTGTAGGGTGGGACCATGCAGTCATTTGTAGTTCCTCACTATGAATTTGAGGATCATGGTGGTCTCCTCCTCTGTGTAATTTTTCTCCCTCCTGAGAGGCAGCATGTCTTCAGGCAGATGCAGTGTTGTTGTGAAAAAACTAGAGCCTTGAATATGTGCTGCTTTTATCTGTTTTTTGGTGCAGGGTTGCAGGGCTGCAGGTGGTATTGATAGTGTGCAGGTGTGTGTAATTACAGTGATTCCGGCCTGAGGTCAGATGATCTGCCCTGAGTGCGGATAATACGCCCCAGCCATTAATGATCCTCCCTGAGTGTGGATGATCTGCCCTTAGTGCAGATAATCTGCGCTGAGTGCAGATTATCCACTCTGAGTGCAGACGGAAAGGTACTACTCAGAACCTACCTTTGTGGATATCGAAAAGTCGCAATTGGGCCCTGTGTCTTTAAGGACTTGGGAGGGACCCCTACTCTTTTAACCAGCAGATATCTGCTAGAGCCAGTTCTTCTTTCTGGCTCGATTTAGCATGGTCTCAGAACACCTCTGAAGTTTCACACCTCTGTCAAAATCAAGTTTTCTGCTCAGGAATATTTTTATACCTGCTTTCAATTGTTGTTTTTTCATCTGGCCTGAAGAAACTAGTTTTCTCCTAACACTGACATTTATTTTCCTTCAGAATGCCAGCTCTATTGACCAACTGCCCTTCATGTGGAAGGAAGAAAGCGGCAACTGATTTCCATAAAGTCTGTGTCATGGGGTTTCGGGCAGCTCTGATCAGGACTCTGGTTGGGACACCCCTTAAGGTCACAGAATATCCCAAAGAGGTAGTATACTGGGGCAGAAGAGCAGCTAAAGGCATACATGGGAAAGGGCAGCTATAGACAGGCCCAGGAAACAGGAAAGTAAAAGCAGAGCAACCCTTGTGTGAACAAACAGGAAATGGATTACTAATGGACAAGCACACTGGGGTTGTACACAGGGTAGGGCGCAGAACCTCCCACAGTGACAGGTAATGTCAATACCTCTGTGCAGTTTGCTCTTACAGATAGTCACCCCACAAGCCCCATAGAAAGGAGGCAGCAGAAGTGATTCTGTCTCTGGACCCTAGAGCACAAACAAGGATAGTACTAACATACACAAGACAAGCTCTAGTGGGTCGAGCTGGAAACACAGTGACGATTCCTGGAAAAACAGCAATAGCACACTGTCACTGTTAGGTACGAAAAACAACGTATAACACTAGACAAGGATGGGGGCTGGAATTGCCTCCTGGAAACCAGGAGCCAACCCCAGTACGAAGAAGGACACTTATACACTGGTGAAGACTGATAGAACACTTACCAGACACAAATACCGAGAGGAAATGGAAACAGAAGGAATAAACTAAGAGGAAGAGACAGGAACTGGGAACAGGCTCAGGCTGAAGCAAAGGCAGGACTAGGACTAGAAAACAGGGCTCAAACTTCTGGCTCGAACAAACAGAGACAGGACTGGGAAACAGAGAGCAGGCTCTGGCTGGAGCAAGCAAGGAGAGGGCTAGAAAGCAGGGAGTAGGAATAAGCTGAAAAAGGACTGGGAAACAGAGAGCAGGTTCAGACTGAAACAAGGCAGGAGCAGGACAGAGAAACAGGGAGCAGGCTCTGGAAGAAACAAACAGGTTCAAGGCTAAGAGATAGGGAGCAGACTCTAGCTGGAACAATCAGGAGCAGGGTAGAGAAACAGGAAACAGGTTCAAACTGGAACAGAAAAGGAACAAGACTGGAACACCATCCGACAAGGGGTCGGTAACACAAAGGAATCGAACTCCAATGCACAACGGGGATCTTGAGGAAATGGCTGCTTATAAGCAGTTCCAAGCTGCAGAAAACTCCAGGTGGAATCACATGACGTTTCAGACACTCGCAAATCCTGGAGGAGAGGATCTGGTGAAAAGGAGCAACTGGACTTCTCCCATAGAAAACAATGGGAAACAGAATCCAGGCTTTCATAACTACCAGGCTGTGCATTATGGGATTTGCAGCCCCAGGAAGCCAATGTACTACTACAAAAGCATACAGTGGCGAAAAGAGAAATAAACGGGAGTCAGCAAGGGACTCTAGATAAGTGTTCAAGGGGATTCCCAGGCTTCCGACATTCCCCTTACAGCGACCCTTAGAAATGGGACGACAGAGTCGTAACAGTCTGTGTGGTTTGCCTACCAAAGTCTTACTCAGTTAAAGAGTATGACATTTGCAAAAAGAATGTCTAAGAGGAAGTTAAAGATAGAGAAGGCATCAGAATTAGAGGTCTTATGGAAGATATGAGGGTTGAGGAAGAAGGAAGAAAAAGGAGGAGGAGAGAAAGATCTGCTTCTCACCCTGCTTATATAAGTAAACCTTCATCTGAGAAACACTCTCACATTAGGGAGATCTTCAGATAAAATGTTGTCCTCCAGATATAGACATCAACAACATTCCCACAGACACTGATCACAGGCGTTGGAAACAGCAGCATCACCTAAGGGGCAGCTCCTACATGGTCACTATGAGAAGAAGGATCAGTGGTGACTCATCAACGTGTGTGTTATTCCAGATATTCGGCATCAATGCACAGATAAGCCCATGTTGATTCATTCTCCATCGCCGAGCGCACAATTAACGTCATTGCCGCAGACTGCGACCTTGAAAAGGCATAGATTTATGTCTCCTCAGCCACTGCTGGCGTTGAAGAAAAGGCTTAAATGGGAAATACTATTTTCTCCAACATCAAGAAGATCACAAGTTATTTTATCTTCTTTTCCAGGGTGGTCTGCGTAATCTTCTTCCCATTACAACCAATAATCCTATTGGAGGATCTGGTTCAGAAACATCTGGAACCATTTAACCTGTCGCCCATCAAAACGGCTTCGAAGGCAAGATCAGTATCTCCTGTTAGGGAGTGGAGGGCCACCATTACCTGTTTCTGCTTCTTCACTGAAAACACCTTCCAATAGGAGAGGTTAGTCTTACTCTTGTTCTAGATCACCGTACATAAATACGACACATGCTTCATGCAATCCAACCTCTTCAGCACTTTCTCCTACCTGAGCATCTCCTGCGGATGATACATCAAGGTGTCCTAATTAGAAGCACAGCAAAATTGAAAATCTCATTGGAAAACATATCAACCTTCATATTCTGTTATACTAGAAACCCTCCAAAGTAGGGCTGCTTGAAACCCCTGTACCAGGTCTGCTAGATATAGCAGAGGTGAAATTTCCCACCCCTGCAAATGTGAAAGCTGTGACTCTTCATCTTGGAAAGAAGAATGAGCTACCCAACAAGACCCTGAGTTCTTACAACTGACTGACTTGATAATTGTTACAGTGGTCAGAAGAAAACACACCTCTGCAGCCGAGTCTATGACTCCTACAGATAGAGAGAACAAAAGATTGGATGCCACAGAAAAGAAAATGTGTGGCACATCTTCCACACAGTTTAAAACCGCAAATGCAACTGCTCTCCTGGAAAGGTACCACAGAGAAATAATTTGTCTCTGATTTGCCATAACATAGGCAGCTAAAACTTTTGGAGATGATCACAGAGGATTCTCTGATATAACCAGACCATAAGCGCTGCAGCAGATGCAGTCAAACGTTCAGCAACAGTTTATTGTCATGGAATGACACTAAGGAGATTATCATAGCTGCGTCTGTTCTCTTTAAAAGTGGAGGCTCAAATTGAAGATTGCTAACATAATGAAAAACAAAGTAGAAACCTTTAAAGCTGAAGGTTAGGAGTAAAGAACATTTTTTCAAATAACAGTATAGACCAAAGGACAAACAGTATTACTGTCAGACCATTCAATCCCAAGATGACCATAGCAACCTCAAAAATAAGAGTCAACAACAAAGACAGCGTCAGAGAAGGTTACAAAAACAAAAATCCTATCCCCCAAGACATCTCACGATAGAGGGAAATCTCATCCAATAATAAGCAATAAGACTCTAACTCCTCCCCTCCGGTTTCCCATTCCTGTGTATGAGCAGTGACATCATTCTTGAAAGAGTAGACTCTCGTAACTATGGACAGATGTGTCATAAACATCATTCAAAAAGCCTATTCAGTTCGATCCAAGGCTACACCACTGCCTGTTCCACAAAATCATTATTAAAATGTTATCTGTCCTATCTGCAAGGTGAAACACATCTTTTACTCCCAAAACAGGCAAAAAAAAGAAGTTCCATCAAGCCAACACAACAAAGTAATCCACTCAAGATATTTTCTTGTGTTTAAGAAAAGTCAGCCCAAACTATTTTGCCGATCGTAGATCTTCAGTTCGTAAACAAATTTATTCTCACAGAAAATTTCAGAATGTTGGCTCTTCATCAAAGTTACCAGCACCTAAGTTTCGATTTGCTCTCTGCAGTAGATTTACAGGGCATGTACTTTCACATCACACCCCTACGTCCACAAAGAAAGTATCTCACATTCCTAGGAGGAAAGAAACAATAGTAGTACGCTGTGCCTCCTTTTGGTCCAAAATCAGCATCTCCAACCTTCTCAAAATGCATTGCAGTAATTGCATTTCATCTAGAAAGAAAAATATTTTTGTTCATTCATACCTTGTAAACTGGTTAGTAAAAGAAAAGAAGCACAGGACTTCAAGAACACAGCGTTGATCTAAAAATTACAGCATCAAATACGAAAATGATTCTTTTAGCTTCTGATTGGCCAAGAAAATGGTGGCATTCAGACCTTCTACTACCATCTCTGTTACCTCACAAATGATTACTATGCTTACCGGATCTCCTGTCCAGACGTCAAAGCCAAATACAGCATTTGACCCTTCAGTCTTTCAATTTGGCATTAGTACGCCTACACTCAGACAGTATGGGCACTTGAGTCTGCTCCCTGCCTGTATGAATATTTTAAAAGAGTCAAGGCACCATTTCACTAGATTATGTTATAGTTTGAAGTGGATCTGTTTTTTGCATCTGATTCCAAGGCAACCGTCATTATTCTACCATGTTTACTTTACCTAGTGAAAGCAAAGTTACTATTATATTCAATGAAGGTTAATTTGATGGGCATTACTGCTTACAGAAGATCTCCACAGTAGGTTATTTTCTTCAAAATTCCCACAGTAAAAGAGTTCTCAAAGGCCTCAAGAAGGTTTTTACTCCATTATGAAGACCCGCACTGCACGGGTGTGGAAGGTAGTGCTTTCAAAACTGATGAACCTCCCATTTGATCCCATGCATAAATATACAAGATCTGTCATGGAAAACTGTTTTTTTAATAGCAATCACATCAGCAAGAAACATTGATTACAAGTTCTCTCAGCAATAAAGCATTTTACTGTCTTACATTCTGTTTGAGTAGTCCTAAGAACTCACCCCGCTTTCTTACCCAAAGTAGTTTTTTTATTTGCCCATTAATCAGTCTATCACTCTCCCTGCTTTCTTTCCTAGCCCAACTGCTGAAAGATCATTCCATTCTTTAGATATCAAACTCTGGTCTTATATAGATAAATTAAAAAAGAAATTAGCAAGACTCATGTTATTTGTCAACAGCGATCATATAGACAAGGTCTAGCTATTCTAAGGAGTCAATTGCTGGATAGATGGTAGCATGTATTTCTTTATGCTACCAGCTGGTTAAAAAGCCACTTCTAAACAAACTCACACATCATTCCACAAGAGGTGAAGTTGCAACTAAAGTCTGGCTAAGACTTGTCCCTATTTCTGACATCTGCAAAGCAGCTACATCGAAGTCTGTACAAACTTTTACTAGACACTACTGTTGCAATACATACACTCTGGCAGAAGCTAAAGTTGGTCAAGAATGACTCTGAAATCTTTTTAAGTAAATGTAGTTTTTTGTTACAGGTTTCTTAGTTACTCCTCAACTCACAATTTACCCATTTCAAATCAAAGCCACAAGTCTTATCATAGCTTGCTGCTGTATTTAGCGTTTATGACTATCAATGAAGATCCTGTGGTGGAAGAAAAGGTTATGTACCAGTAGTCCTGGCTTAGCATTGTAGAAATCTTCACTGAATTCATGAATGACCCATCCTTCTCTGCAGCTGTTAGTGAGCCAGATGAATTGAGAATTCTATTACTGACTCTGGCAGGTGGCTGCAGGTCAAGTCATTGTTGGTAGGAGTGCCTTCCAGGCCCTTTAAAGCACAAGCTCCATTTTTGTCTTCTTTTAATGTAAGCATGTTAGACTCCATTTTACACGTGTGCATATAATATTGAAAAGAAAGCAATCCCCTTTCTCTAACAGGCTCATTCAGGTTATCCCATCCAACCAACGGGTCTAGACCTTCAGAAAGATGCTGGGGACCAGGGTCCGACTGTTGCTGGTATGTCTATATGCTCCGATAGGCATCCAGGCACAACCATTTTCAAACAGGCACGCTCGATTGGTGTCTTTATATGTCACTCTCGATCTACCAGTGTTCCTTAGCTTTACTCTGAAACCACCTTTCATTTTTTCCACTTCTACCTCAATCACTCATACTGACAGGAGAGACTCGAGTGCTCCTTAGTTTGTGAGGTAACACTGCAGGAGGTGTGGGAGGTCAGCTTTTTCCAAGAGAAATTCCAAAGATGGCCAGTGAACAGTTGCATTTGAAATTAAGACGTGGGGCACTCTCTTGTTGGGAACTACTGATAACAGTTAGTCCATAATAGTGAAGCTCTCATAACCACATGTGAACAACTTTTAAGAGTGATGCTAGAACACAAACGTTCCCCAAGGGGAAGTCTAACTGTATGACATCAGAACTATCTGTGATTAGAAAGAATGGACCCGTCAGCCAAGTCAACATCTTGATTGGAGAGAATTAACCTGTGAGTCAATATAAAATTGCAGAATGCATGAACACCTCTCTTACTGGACAAGGAAGGCTATACCTGACTGAATGCATCTAGCACAGCAGTATTGGAGTTAAAAGACATTAACAAATGACTAAATGTCACATTGATACATTCCCAGGAGAAAGCTTCGACCTCAATGTAGAAACTAGTAGGGAGTAAGTTGGATTTATCAGCCACCAAGTGCCTGTTTTCCCCTGAATGTTGGCAATAATTAAAATATGGAAATTCATTGAAGAGTTCTGACTGTGCTCAGAAAGGAGTAAAGGCCCCCACTTTTAGTTCATGATGCCCAAAGACCACAAACAGCCATGAACAAAACTTATTGTCAACCATCAATATTAGTGCACAGGATTCTCATGCCAAAATAATCGAAGCATTCTGTTTAAATATATGTCTACTTCAACTTATCATTCAAGCATCCAAAAATCACTAATGTGACATTTATGTGCTACAGAAAATGAATAAGTATATACTGGGTGTTGATTTTGTTCTGGAATTATGCATTGGTACAGAGACTGAGGTCAGAAAGAAATGGTAAGACCAGTGTATTGCAAGAGGCAGATTATAAAAAGGGACGTGCGAAGTTGCAAAGAGTTTCTCTCACAAACGTTCCATAATTCTTGAAACTAGTTCCTAAAGTGCAGTTGTTCTAAGAGGAGCCTCCCCTGCCTTGGCTCCTACCAGTTTCAAAGTAGTAAGGAAAGTGCTTTCAGATTTAACACACAAGAAAGAAACACATTTTCAGCTCCAACTAGAACAACAATGGCTAGCATGTGGTTTCAAAAACCAATCCAATGAGTAAACCTAGGAAAAGAAGGAAAATCCATGAACCACAATCAAGCCAATAAGCATAATGTATATAAAACTTTGCTCGTTGTAAGAAAATGGGTTGTTGATTGACTGGGGTGTGAGTTCTGGTCAAGCAACAGCCAAAATCCCTTGCAGGATGAACCTGAAAAAGTCCCTGGCTGAGCACAAAAAGCAGTCCAGCTTAACTTAGAGTCACTGTGTAAAAGTATTTATGCAGCAGACAAACAATAATAAAGTGAAAACACAACACAATAAAAATCCCAAATCGATTTAGAAAAATAGAGTAAATTTCAATACATTATTTAATACTAAAACCCTCAAAATTCAATTAGTAGAACCGGAGTTATGAATTATTTAAGTTTAAGGTTCAAAAGAGTGCTTAGCAAAAAACGCCAACCGCGGACATCTGGTCGCCATATACCGGGGCAAAGCCTAACGCGATGGAACGCGGTTCGGATACACAAAGTGGATTGGGCGTGTTCAGCACTTACCTTTGGACTTAGAAACTTTTTGAAGAAAAAGTTTCTGAGAACGTAGTGTCTGAGAAGGAAGCATCATCGTCAGATAGCCTTTGGGTAAAGCCACAGTGAAGATTTTTACCTTCAAACTTAGTTATCGAGGTGGAAGTCGAAAATCTTCAGCGGGATAAAGCAGAAGGCTGTAGCCGAAGACAGTTCCACCAGGTCAGATAACCCTTTGGCGAAGGACCACTGAAACAGATTTGCTGCTATAGAGAAAAATGTAGCGGGAGAAGCCATGAACTCAAGCTTGGTCCAGGTCTCCTCCTGGTTGTCAGGGCACTTTTTGACCAAATTTTGTCCAAGTCCTCAGTTTTGGAAATTGGCCTTCTGGGCACCTTTAGCACCACAACCAATGGTGCAGGAATGGTTGGAGACCACTTGGAGGTTCAGGACTCCCATTGGATCAGTCTAGATGTGGGTTCAAGATGGTGAGAGATAATTATGTCCCTGTAGCTCTGAACTGAAGGCCAGCAAACTATCCCTCTGAGTCACTTCTGGAAGTCCTGGGTGCAGGTGAAGATGCAGAACTCAACAGGAGGGCAGGCCTCTGAAGGTTCCAGCCAGGCTCCAGTTTTTTTCCAGGTACAGCAACAGACTGGTAGAGTGCACAGCAGGTCACAGCATCAGTCCTTCCTCTGACAGTTCTTCTGCAGGTCCAGTGGTGAATTGAAGATTGGGTCTGAGAGATCTATTATTTGTCCTGCTCCTAGAATGTGGGAGAAGATTCCAGAAAGGGTCTTTGAAGTTCGAGGAGTTTCCTGCCTCCCCTGCCCTGGCTCCTATCTGGCTTCACTGACAATACAGGGATGTTAAGTCTATTGCGTGGTGGCAGAGCACAGCCTATTCTGGTGCAAGTGGGGCTGTGCTCAGCTCCACCCCTTAATCCTGCCAGTGGAAGGGCCATTCAGGCTCTGCTATTCCCACTAGTGTGTGACTCTCTGGGGTGAATTCACAAAATCTCAACTGTCAGTTACACCCAGTCATGTGACCTAAGGCAGGCTACAGGCACAGAGGGCTAAGGGCAGGAAAATGCATCCATTCTAAAAGTAGAATTTTCAAACTTCTAATAATAAATACGACTTTACCATTAAAGAGGGTTTATCATTACAAGTCCATAGGTACCCAACATGCTATATGTACCTCATCTTCTTGAGGATTTACAGCTTATCAAATATAATAAGGAATCCCCAATGTTATCCTATGGGAGGGGTAGGCCTCACAGCACCGAAAAACGAATTCAGGAGTTTGTCACTACTAGGACATGTAGCACTTAAAAGTACATGTCCTATCTTTTAATTCCACAGCACCCTCCTTTAACGGCTACCTAGGGACTACCTTAGGGGGTGACATATGTAATAAAAGGGAGTTTAGGCCTTGGCAAGGGGTATTAATGCCAAGTTGACATGGAAGTGAGACACTGCCTTCAGGCTGCAATGACAAGACATGTTTTAAGTGCTATTTAAGTGGGTGGCACAATAAGTGCTGCAGACCCACTGATAGCATTTAATTTACAGGCCCTGGGTATATGGTATACCACTCGACAAGTGACTTAAAAGTAAATTAAATATGCCAATCAGGTGTATGCCAAGCAAACCATGGGGGAGTGAGCATAAGCACTGTAGCGCTGGTCAGCAGTGGTAAAGTGCTAAGACAAACAGAGTAAAAATACAGAAACAATTTAGGCAAGCAGGCAAAAGGTTTTGGGGAAGACCACCCTAAGACTAACAGGTCTGACACTCAAGTAATAACATTTTTGCATGAACGTTTGTTAAAGAAACACCGTACTTTGGTCAGCAATGAGAGTGATAATATTCAGGCCCTAATTATGAGTTTGGCGGGCGGAAAAGGCTGGCCGCCAAACTCTGGCGGTCAGGAGACTGCCAGTGTGGTCTCCTTCCTGCCGGCCCTATTATGAGTTTTGCGCTAGGTCAGCGGGCAGAAACAGAATTTCCGCCCGCGGCCCAGCAGGAAACCCACAACAACATTGACGCCGGCTCATAATAAAGCCGGGGGCAATGCTGTTGTGCGTTGAGTGCACCAGCACCCTTCATGCAAATCACTGTCTGCAAAGCAGACAGTGATTTGTGTGACGGGGCTGGCCTGTGAGGCCCCCGGCACCCTGTCTCCGCCAGCCAGTACATGGCTGTGAAACCGCCATGTAAACGCTGATGGAGAGAGGGGTAGTAATCCCCAGGGCAGCGCTGCTTGCAGCGCGATACTGGTGGATTGGGACCACCGGCACCACTAGGCGGCCGAAAAGTGGCGGTGCCGGCAGTGGCCACGGTCGTAATGTTACGGTCAGACTGACGCTTTGGCGGTGGTCCGACCGTGAGGGTGATAGTCTATACACAAATTATATAATGGAAAAGGGATTAGCTAAATTGTAAAATTCGAAGACACAAACTTGGTACTAGCCCACCTGACTCATAAACGGTACCCATGTAAACTGATAACCCAAAACAAAAGATAAACTGAGAAAGGGCTGATGTATGTAGAGTGGACTGGTGCAGGAACTGAAGGACATAGATAGCCACGTCCCTCCACAGACTTATCATCGTATGTTGAGATTCCAGAATGAATCACTTCTAAACTCCTCGTCCTATTTTTTAAAACATGTCTTCCGTGATTTATTTCTGCTTTTAGATTTATTTTTCACGAAATTGTGATAGACGGGGACGGCCTTTACCCGTGAAGAGAACGAAGGAGTTTTAATTTTAGGCTTCTCTGCTAGCATCGTTCGGTTCCTGGCCTCCTCGGTGATGGATGCACTTGTATGGACGCGATGACAGCGGCAGGCGTGGAAGACAGACCCTTCGGCGGCGGGTCGCTGGCACTTGTGATTGGCGAGGTGAGCCAGCTGAGTGGGGCAGAGAGGCCGCTCCCGTCCTTTATAGGAGAAATCAATATTTCTCGCACCATTTCTAAAGCGTGGCAGGGCAGAGAGGGCAGCAATGAGGCGAAGAGATTGGGCACAGGATTGTTTACTCTAGTTATATGGTCGTGTGCTGGCAAATTAATATCTTTGTCTAATTATTATGCCAGAGTAAGATGAAGAAAGTAAGGAAGGCGTATTGAGGTTTGAGACACGTGTATGCACAACGTATATATTTTGGTATTTTGGATTTTATGCAGAGTACTACAATGCTGTTTCGTGCCCAATTTAGAAATGCAAACTCTAAACGTTTCAACTAAGTGTATATACGTTCATCGGTCTCCCGCATTCTCTTCAATTACCTGATCAGTTCGACTCTGGGCACTGCAACTTTTGCACCAGGGAAACTTGCAGATCTCCAGTAGTTGATTGAATGTGTAGCCTTTTGTTGTGTGGAAAGTGCACTAATTTCTTCTGGGTGTAGTAGCACTATGCAAAAAATGGAAAGTCAAAGTTTTACTCAAAATGATGAGAGAGTAAGGAATCTAATGCTATCTGTCGTATAATATCACAGCAGTTTATCGTGCCCATGCTGCTTGGGCCGATGCCCCCTTCCTGTGCTCCACGTCCTTTCTGGCAGCAGATGTTCGGCTGACTCGATGCTGCCATTTTAAGGACCCCAAAGCCCCATCGGATTTCTCCATTTTGGCGAGTTCATACCTCAACTGCAAGAGCTCAGTTTTGGGGAAGTCTGTACCACGCTATAAGAATGACATTCTGGGAATTACTCATTTGATCATACTGTGGGGAGTCCGTGCTCCATTCCAGCTATGCCTTTATCTGAGGTTCAAAGCCATGTTTCACTTCACCTACTGGTAACGTCTGATGTTATGACTTTTAAGATGAGCATATATTAAGCCCTGTAATTTGCACTGGTCCACTGAATGTGTCATCCACCAGATGTTTCGGGGACAAGATATGCTGCCATTCTGCCCCATTAACCAGTCGTTTACATCCACCATAAAGAAAACGTTGTTTTGAGTCTGAAGGCAAATAACTTTTTTATTTAATCAGCTACATTCTGGGGAGCTGGGACACGAGCGCAAAAGGGTGAGTTTATTTTTTCTGTTCAGGATGTAGAAGCAAACAACATGACGAATCTGCTATTTTAAGAATTCCTTTCTGCACCTACAGAGAGATAATAAGCACTGGGAACGCCAATTAGTCTAGCATATAACTGAAAGTGCCTCATGTGTCATTGGTGAGCTTAGGCACTCAGTGACTCATGATTGATGTACTCTATCACTCATCCTTTCACTTACAGATGCATTCATCCACCCACTAACTCCTTTTTACATTCACCCACTTACCTAGCCACAACAAAATACGTCCACAACCTCAACATGCATTTGCATAATACATTAAAAGAATAACGGTAGGAAAGAGAACGCATTCATCACCTAAACATAGTGGGTGTATGCTTACAATAAAAAATAAAATTAATCATAGCAAAAGGTGCCGTCTTGGAATAATATTGAACATAGTGTATGGCTGGTTTAAAGGTCAACATGGTTGCCACTTATTGAAGCTAAGTGTTTGCCATCTTGAAATGGAAAATCAATGTTAACCTACAGAAAATACCATTTCAAAATGGCCACATGGTCTAAAAGACATGGATCCATGGAATGCAGTGCACTGCAGGTAAATTTAGTGGCAAGCTAGCAACCCAGTAGCACTGACTGGGAAACTTCTGTCAAATAAAAAAGGAGAATAAAATAAATGAAAGGGGACCTATAAAAGAAGAAAATCGAAAACTAAAGCTCTGGTACATTAGCTTTGGCACTGAAGCATGCTCATTTTCAAGTGGATGTGCCAAGTAATCAGGAAAAATGCCATCACCGACAGATCAAGCGAGCCAGTGACTGAAATGAGCTGAGTTATTGCCCCACGCTGTATGCTTCCATGGTTGGAGAGAGTGAATGACACATAAGCAGACCAAAGGCAGAATAGTGCTGACTCAATACCCCTCTCTGCACATATTTGTATATCTATATGTATGTCTGTGTGTGTATTATAATGATTGCTTTGTCTGGAAGAGTCAGATAGACAACTAAATCTCACAGCCCTTACAGCAAATATTATCACAGTACATATCTTCTGCTCCCAGGGGTTGTCGGAAGGAGTAACCAATGCCAAAACGAAAACCTACTATAGTAATGTGTGAAATTCCATGTAACAAGATACCTGTCAACAGGCTTTAACAAAGAATAATAACAACCTACCATTGAAGCCAGTTTGCTTTAACAATTTGACTATAAACAAGTCAGTCCTATTTCCTTTGTTGTAACTATTCATAATAAGCAAATCTTACATCTGCAGTCAACATAATTTTCCCAGTGAACCAACCAAGCCTGTAGCCTTTATGATTAGCATATGTCATAATAACCAATTCAGTACTAATGTATTGAGCATAAGCTTTCCCACAAAGCAACGATCAGGCATACAGTCATAAATCACAGGCAGAAAATGCAATACCTCCTGAGAGGGTCTAACAACGATTATCACAGTGTAATTTTTCTACTGCAGGGATTGTTAGTGAAGGTAACCAACGCTAAAATCCTTGTCTACTATAGTAATCTGTAAGTTTCCCTGATGCAAAATAACTCTTCACACTTAACTCAGTGTATTAACAATTCATTTGTAGATGCCTATTAGCTTTAGCTTATGCCTTTCATAATAAAGTCATCAGGCGTAATGCTTTTGTCATAACTTTAAGTAATAAGCAGATCAGCCCTATAGCCGTGACCATTAGCTTGTCACCCTAATCAACTCTGTCTAGCTATTTTAAGAATAAGCATCCCAACAAGGGTAAATGTGCAGTACAAACACTTTCTTTTAGTGGAAGTATTCAACCTCTGCCCAATCAAATGCTGCACTTCAAGGGATTCAACATGTGGGTGGTGCCAAATCCTTCTCTGATTAGAGCTTCTGAAAGCTCTTTTTCTGTTGATCACACCTTCACTGTAAGTCAGACCTAAAAGAAACCTGAAGTGATTGCAACCATGAGATAAAGAATTTAAGGTATGAGAGAGTCAGTGTATTTTGAAATTTATAATATTCCCATTACACTGCAATGTGAGCACTCTATTGCAGGTGAAATGGTACATCAAACACCAACAGCAAGTACTCCTATGGGTGGAGCCACGGCCACTCTATGCATTACGAATTTGTAGCATGTCTAGCCAGACTAAGAAAATCATAGCAGTACCTTTTGGCAGGCCACAAACTGTTTTAAGACAGCCCACCTGCCAACTGAATCACATAGAGTGGTGACCGGATGAGGTGCCTAAGAGTGTGATAGGTCCATACACTGTAATTCTGAATTGCTTCCTAACAGCCAAACAACTTGAGTGTCTAAGATTTGAGCCAAAAGACCTTACAAAACATACATTCAATCAGATGTTTAATTTCTGAAATTCCAATTAGTGTTGACTATGAATTGTTTGAATCAAATATTTGATTTAGACAAACAGCCAACCAGCTCGCTCAACCTATTTCTCTTCACTGTTTTTTTTCTATGTGATATTTACATTTTTCTTTAGGGAAAGAGTAAGATTCATCATGTTCATGTGCCTTTGACACAGTTCTGGTCATTGAATCCTTCGTGCCACCCGTAAGAATAGCCTTGACTTTGACAGGCTTTATAAGTCAATTACTTAATTTATCTGTTGATATTTTGAGAGCTATTCCCAAAAGGTCAGAATGAAAGACCACCTTTCCTGCCATGCCACTCTGCCCTAGCCCCTCCACCTTTCATTCTATACATGGAATTGCTTTGTGAACTACTGCCTCACATATGAATTGCATACGTCCAATGTACCAGTGATACGCAGATATACCTACCAATCTCTTCTGAATCTGACATCTTTCTTTTTCTCAAACCCTGATCAGATTGCATCCCAGACGGGCACAGTATTATCTCAGTCTGAATTCATCAACTCCCAATTCAAGTACAAAGGTCCACAATACAGTTGATTCCAGAGGCTAATTTTCTGTTGACTATAGAAGCACTCATTATTTCCAGATTAGACTACTGAAATTATCTTATTAATAGGTTAACCAGTTGCCCCACTTATTGCGTCCGTCCTTACTCTTGCCTGCTTCGTCTTCAGCGGTGGGCACTTTGACAATATCATCGGTCCTTATCTCATCTCCATAACATGGCTTCCCTTTAGCTGCTCGTGCATCTTTAAAGTGCCTGCCCTGTACACAAAGCACTTTTCCATGAATTTGCCAAATTAATATTTGATAAACTTGTAATCTCTAAAGGCCTTTTTCACCTGTACAGTTCTATCACAATGAGCCTGGAGGCACCCAGCTTACCATTAGCCCAATCGTTCTCAGGATTTGTTCCCACAATCTGAAACTCGGTTCCTCTTGAGCTACGTCTCAGTGCTTAGCTCTAAGTGTTCAGAAGAAACCTAGAATGCCTACTGCGTAGTCATTAATTTTCAGTCTAATCTTTTAACTGCTGCCCTACTCTGCAACCCTGCCCATCCACAGACCCTTTTCAAACCACCTGCTCTTAACACAAATTATACTGGATTCTACCTACATAGACTTTAATAAATTCTATAGCTGACGTAAAGCTCTCTTATTATCGTTTGCAAGTCAAATTGCCATATTGATTTATTCTCTATATTGCGTAACTGAGCATAGATCCTTTTGGTTTAATGTGAACCTCTCTGCTGTTCCATGTCATGTAATTTCTACTCTGTATGTTCATTGCTGCACTCTTTCTACTTTCTAGCTATTCTACTGTGATCGTCTCTCTCGAACATACTTTTTCTCCTCATATGCACAATAATTTGAAGCCCCTCGAGCCTTGTTTCCCTGAAACAAGAAACATAAATAAACAACAATAAATCATTCCTTTAAGGAGAGACTTGTTAAGGCCGACTGTTTTTTTACTTCTGCTCTGCAACATGATCAAGCAGGTATGATTCTGGCAGGGCTACAAGTCAGGCAAGGCTTGTGAAAAAAGTGGCAGTGAATGACAAGAGGGCGAGAACATTGAATCAGGCATTGAATGAGAGATTTGGAAGAAAGGTGAAACAGGATGAAGAAGGGGATGTGCAGACAGCAGAGGTGGAAACCCTGATAGACACTACTGGGAGTGAGCATCGGAGAAGTGCCCATAGCCTGAAAACCAAAGAAAGTTGACCGTGGAGGAGAGCAACCAGCAGTATAACAGTATCCACTGCTTTCCAGGACTCAGCAGCCCGGCAGCGTTAAATGCTGTGTTCCTGTCTGTTACAACTCTGAGATGATTTGCTATAGCAGTCAAGCTTGGCGGAAGTATAATTTAAATAAGAAGGTTGACAAGTCACATGGCGGAAAAGACACCATCAGTATGACAAGATTTTAAAGTCTTCTGTCGCTACGGAGCATCAGATAGGGACAGGAGCCTCTACAAAGGTGTGGTGACAGGTGCACAGGATATTCTACCCTACCCCTATTATATCTTCTAATAGACGCATATCCTGTCAATTTACTGTTTTTGGGGAAACGTCAGTACTCTAGACTTAAACACTGTTCAACAACCCAGAAGCCCAGAAACACGAGAAGCACGTTTCCATTCTGACCTGTTAATACCTCAGGTATAGCCATATTGGGACTAATAACAGTAACAATTAGTAATTCTCATGAACAAGCTTCTGATATTTCTTGACATATACTGCAATAAGAACTTAAGGGGAAGGAGCTCAGCAATGGGATTCTTTTGAAAGTATCTTAACTAATCTCTCTGTGATGTAGCAGATGCTATGGCGTAAATAGGACAGTAATAGTAACACACTGCCTGTGCAGCTGTATGCCGAGGCTTGCTTTAATTGCATATCAGCTGTACCAAAAAAGATTTGAAAGGTAGAAGTCAAACCTTGTTTTGTGCCTATAGTCATGGCATGGCAAATTCGATAATCAACGAAACGTTAGTCAGTTCTTTTGACACAGCTGCAAAACACTGGTGAAGTGGTCCAAAATCAGTCCAAGGCTGAATAGACATGTTTCCCATTGATCACATGTGCAAATATTGCCGAGGGATAATGTTTTTCCTAAGTATCTTTACAAAAACGTCCGTAGTCCAGGGTTGAACAAACAGGGAGTTCTTGAGCTTAAACAAACGCGTGGTTTACCGCTTATAAAAGAGTCCATCTTTCTGCAAATTTCTCCCCATTTTATGGTTTCTACATTTGATATTGTAACCTCTAAACTGGCTACACCATGCTATTCCTATCCAGGTGCAGGTTCTCGGTTTAAAATGCTAGCTATTTTTAGTTCCTGAGTGCCATAACTTTTACACTAGTATGGTGGTCCATGTATGCTAGTCCGCTGCATAGCTCCACAGATTTTAGATATAGGAAGTGGGATGTAAAAGAGACAGTAGCGCACCCGAACCCAAACCCAAACTTTGGGGGTGGAGGGGGCTAGTACTTGAAGCCACAGTGGTGGAGGTGCCACTTCACGCGAAGCAGGCATAGATGTTCTCAGAGCAAGTATGAGAGCACACATTGCTAATATGCCTGGCTTTAATGCACTAACGCATGCAAAAAGCATTTATGCATATCTGTATTTTCATGCTTCAGCAAATTAATGCCAGATCTATTGGCTTTGCCAATAATTTACACTCAGACACTAAGCAATGCTGGGGCTTTGAGGCTTCCACCAAACCTGCGAGCATTGGATGTGAGCAAGTTGTTTGGTACAGAGAGAGTCTTGTGTCTGAGTGCATGTTTGACGCTTAAAAAAGAAAGCACTGCAGTCTTTTTGGAAGGTGTCTTTTCATACTAAAATCAAAGTATGACACATAACAAACAAATCATTCTATGGAACAAGATGTGTATGGTGGATCTCCTAATAAACACAAGAAAGTTCTCCCACAAACATCGAGAAGTAGACTTTTAGGAACCGTACTGAATGACTAAATGAATGAACCAACATTTATAAAGCGTGACATTTGCCGTTGGCAGGCATCATAGCACTACAGTGAGCACAGCAGAAGAAACACTATCGATACTTGGGCAAGTTAAAACATGCACCTCCTGAAACCTCTCTTTCGTACCCTTAACTTATTTTGGAAAAAATATTTAGGTCTTTCCTGAAGCTAGTCAGATTACTTTTGGTCCTAAGCTCGGCTGGCAGATTGTTCCTCAGCTGGTTGGCTCTGATCTTAAAGGACTTACCCCCTGCCTTGGCCTTCTTGTATTTTTGTGTCTGAATTCAGTTTGCTGTGGCCGAGCGAAGGTTTCTCATTGGCCTATAGAAGTCAAACATCTTTTGCAGCAATATTGGTCCCGATCCATTCACTGCCTTGTGGACTATGCAGAGAGATTTGAATATTATTTGTTTCTCCGAAGGCAGCTAGTATAGTGTTCTCAAGGCTGCTGATTGATGCAGAGTCCATTCTAGTTTTGGTCAGGGCCAGCTTAGCTGCAAACTCTTGTACCCTGTACAGTCTGTTAGTAAGATATATAGCAGTGCTCCCAGCATCACTGCATTGCAGTAGTCCAGTCTACTCAAAATATTAGTGTCTGCCCATTGCCAGAAATTCTTCTGGAGTTCCTCGGAGTACGAGGAAGGGGTCCAGTGAGGGAATTCTGTTTTACCTTGATTAAATGTAAGGTAAGCTTCAATTCCTAACAATACAATACATGTATAGATTTAATGAGTGTGCATTGAGGAATACCATTAGTAATAATATTGGAAGTTTTGTGTAATAGGAAATATACTATGTATTGTATTGTTAAGAATTGAAGCTTTTTTGATAACAATGGTTTAGTAAATTATTGACTTACAAATGTATATTTCTTCAAAGAAACGCTCTATTAGGCAAAGGTACACTAAAATGGCCGCCATTGACAAGAATCAAATTAGTCCTCTTTTTATGTGTATGGATCAGGATATTTAAATGAGGTGAAGGAATGTTGCTTCGTCTGTGATCAAGGCTTATTGCCGAAACGCGTTGGATTTAATTTGTTTGCTGTGAATACATTTTGGAACAGTATATGGAGGTGTCCTGGCCCTCTTTGGAATCAACAAAGAATTTTGTGATATGATACTTGGGCGTCCCCTGCGCCTGACCAGGACCACTGTATCGAGCTGCCGCACTATGGGGATTAACTTTGGAGAACAATATGTACACATATATATATATATATATATATGTTAAATAGAATAGGGCTCAAAGCTGAGCCTTGTGGTACCCCTTGATCCACTTTCTTGAACTCAGAACGGAAAAGGGGGGGAGCAGAGATTGCTTCGTATCTGTTCGTCAAGAAGGACTCGAACCATTGCAGACATCTGCTCTCCACTCCTATTTCTTTAAGTCTCAGCAGCATTATTTGAAGGTTTGATAGTGTCAAAAGCCACAGACAGATTTAACAAAATGAGTACTTCCACTTGACCTTCATCGACCATCATCCTCAGTTTGTCCAGTGTCCCAGTCAATGATGACTCGGTACCATGGGCTATGCGGAAGCCATTTTATTCGGATATAATTATTCTCCAGAAAGTCTACCAATTTCCTACTCATTTTTTCCCACTATCTTTGAGGGGTAGGGAAAAAGGGATATAGGACGATAAATGTCCATTTCATTCTGATCAGCTGAAGGTTTTTTCAGTAGTGGAGGTACCAAAACGTTTTTCCATCTCTTGGGTACGAGACCAGTCTCCAGAAATTGGTTGCTTATTTTCAGCAGACATGGTTAGAGTTCTTCTTCCCTATCTTTCCAGACATGTGTGAGCAGAGGGTCCAATAAGGACCCCAAAGATACACTCTGCATCTAAATTCCTCTTCTTGTATCGGTTCATTTCTGTCAAGTCTGGCTTTGATTTCTACTGGAGGGGCCATATGTGCTCTCTGCTCCTACTGAAAGATCCAGGCTGTTAGATGTCATGTTAATGTCAGCTAGAACACCGTGGATTTTGTCTTAAAAGTTGTTTGAGAGCT
Organism: Pleurodeles waltl; assembly: GCF_031143425.1. Classification (NCBI taxonomy): domain Eukaryota; kingdom Metazoa; phylum Chordata; class Amphibia; order Caudata; family Salamandridae; genus Pleurodeles; species Pleurodeles waltl. The sequence continues at coordinate 228,277,574 of NC_090451.1, forward strand.
TATCACATAACTCCTAAGAGGGCATGATAGATTGAGTTGTACACGTGGTTTAGGTAAGCCGCTAACCACACTAAAAATCCTTTTAGGTTTATTAGATGCTTCAGCATTGATTTTGGAGTAATAGTCTTGCTTGGCTTTCGTAATTTCTCTTTTTTATTCCTTAAATGTAGTCTTTAACTGTATTTTATCCGAATCTAGATATCGCCTTGTACCATAGTCGTTCGAATTTCTGACAGCAACTTCTTTTTCCTCTCAAAACATCTGTGCACCAGGGCTCAGATGGTTTCTCATGCATTATCTTTGTTTTTTCGGGAATTGCTACATCTAGGACCTGTATTAAATGTTCATGAAGGGCATTATAATACTCACCCACTGTCCTCTCTGCCTGAAAACAGTTATGGCTATCAAATAGCATTTTATCATTCAGTGTATTTAGCTTATACCAAGGTCTACCACAAGACTTTTGTTTCTCCCTCAGCTCACCTGGGTCTACATCAGGCCACTCCAAGATAAAAGAGATAAATGCATGGTCCGAGCAGCTTATCGGAATAGGTGTTCCACCTAGATATGTAGGTCCCACTACTGACTGTACAAGATCCAAGGCCTCACAGACTGCCAAGAGTTCCACCCAGACATTGAAGTCATCCAGCACAATAAAGTTGGAATGGGAGAGAGCAAGATTAGAGACCAATTGCAGAAAGGGCTGTAGGAAGCTGTTTAATGGGCCCAGTGGCCTATAGCACAAAACACCTGATGTTATAGCATTATTCTTTATTCCAAAGGTAAAGCCGAGTACCTCGCTGCCTTGTATTTGCTCCATTTGTAGGATGCTAACCTCCCACGTGTCCTCAACAATAATGACCTCCCTGCCCCCTCTTCTCTCCTGTCTAGGTTGGTGTACTGCTTTAAAACCTGTCAGAGAGGTAAGAACGAGATCTACTTCTGAGACTGGGGGAATCCAGGTCTCAGTTATGAAGATAATGTCCCATTTTTTGGTTTCTAAAATGAACCTAAGCTCTGCAGAGTGTTTAATCATAGAGCAGGCATTAACTAACCCACAATTTAATATCCTCCCCTTCAGTTTTAATGTGGGGACACAAGCCTGGTATACAGCATAACTCCCTTGACACTCAGGGGAGCGAGTGGGATCGTACCTATAAACAATTCCCTTTTTGTTTTTGCATAAGCTTCTATCTTGAGACTCCTTTTCTCCACTTCCCATCCAGCAGCATGGCTGCCACTGTGCATGGGTGGTGCATGGACGGGTGCAGACGGGCTTGCCTTTGGCGCACCGCCGGCGCTGTCGTGCCACCATGTTACTTTTATGCCTCCCACACAAGAGCTAGACCGCTCACCGCCACACGACAATGGCAGCCTTCAGTTGGAATGTCATTAAATGAGGGGGCTCACAAAGATCTCAAAAGGAAGGGGCACTTACAGAGAGGAATAAACAAGATACCTAAACAATGTAAAACATGTATGTGTTTATATTTATATAGCACAAACAAAACTGGGGAGTACTAGGGAGTTGTACATTTTGGGGAGTGAGACTGCATACATCAAGTGAGGGTTTAAATCTTTAAATTATCCAGGTACACACAGTTAAACCATGATAACAGATTAAGGCCCTCATTATAACAATGGCGGTTAAAACCCCCGACCGCCGTGGTGACGGCTGCCAGAATACCGTCACCGTGGCCACCATACGTCTGCCATATTATGATCACTACCAGACTTCCACCACAAGAAGGGCGGAAATCCGACAGTGATCATACTGGCAGATGGTGGTAAGGTGGCGCTGCTACCACCAGCACCGCCACGCCAGTTGAACGCCACAAGCTGTATCATGACCTGTGATACGGCCTGGTGGTGTTCTGCTGGTGGAGCGCTGCCGACGGTAGCAGCGCCCCTTTCCCGTTCCCTGCCAGAAGACCTCCTCGACCAAGGTAAGTCGGGCTTCTGACAGGGGAGGAGGGTGTCGGTGTGTGATGTGTGTGCGTGTCTGAGTGTGTGCATGAATATGTGAATGTGTGAGTGAATGCGTGTAAGAATGGTGAAGTGAGTGCGTGTCTGCATGTCAGTGTGATCATTGTAAGAATGTGTGTGAGCATGTCTGGAAGTATGCGTGTATGAATGCATGTATGCTAGTATGTGTATGAATGCGTGTATTCCAGTGTGTGTATGAATGCGTTATTGACAGTGTGAGTGATTGGGTGTATGCGTGGTGCGTGTCTGCGTGTGTGTGCGTGTATTGGAGTGGGGGGAGTGTGAGGATCAGAGTGGTTGGGGGGGTGTGAGGATCGGAGGGGGTGGGGGGAATTTGGATGGAGGTGGGGTGGTGGGTGTCAGGTGTGTGTTAGGGGTGGGGGAGCCACCTACCGATGACAGGGAAGGAATTCCCTGTCACCGGTAGGGCCTACCTCCATGATTATCGTGGAATTGCTAACGCCACGAAAACCATGGTGGTAGGCAGGCTCATAATGCCTCCGCCAGTACTATGCCGGCCGACAGGCTGGAGATTGACATCTCTGGCCCGACGGCTGATACCGCCATGGCGGTATGAGTCGAGAAGTGGCAGGTTGGCTGCAGCCAATCTGCCATTTTCCTAATGTGGCGGCATGTACCGCCAGCCTGTTGGTGGTACTAACGCAACATTTCCACTCACCGCCGGGGTCATAATGACCACCTAAGTGATTTGCCGAGAAGTGCACAATTTCTAGTGAAGTGCCACAGTGGATTCACAACCAGGTGCACAGATTGACTTAGTCACTAAACCACAGCTTCTTCCTTAGTTGATGTTAAAAGAACTTTCACAAAAAGGTTAACAGTTGAAAATGCTCCAAAAGTTCACCTTCAGCATTCCTTGTGAACACATATTCTTTTTTGATATTTTCTCATTGGCATTATGCTGTGTTCCAGCAACTGGGCGCACTTCACTTGAACCCCAAGAGGGTCTATTCAGTTCCAATGGACGTATTTTTAACAAAATACGCTGAAGATGTGTATGTGCATTCCATTTCAAGTGAGTGTATTGGGTTTTTCGTACCAATCCACACGTGTATCGACATGGCGTCTTTCATCATTGCTGAAAGCATGCTTCACTGTATTTTGTTTCTATAGAATGTGTTAGTTTGTTTAATAATCATGGGGTTTAGTTGGTCGCCTGCACACCTGGTTGGTTTCATTCTGGGTGTTGAGGCTGGCCGGCGCAGTTTGATACTGCCCAACACGCACCTTTGGGAATACCGTATTTTTTTATCAAAGTCACCCTCTTCCGTTTTTATTGTCTACATGTAGTAAGCACTTGGAGTTTCTGTTGTTTTTGATTTTTGAAGTATGAACCAGTCACTAAAGTAATAGCATGCATACATCTTTAGCGATCAGCAATATGGTGGTTTATATTTCACGTATGTGATTTTTTTGTTTTGTATTTTAGGTTCACAATGAATCTGTTTCATTGGTACTAACTGTTGGTGGGTTTTCATTATCACGGAAAGGCATGTCTATGATCGTTCGGGTAAAAAAATCAAATGCATGGTTTTATGTTTGGAGTTGCGCTATTGTTCCCAGCAAAGTTAACCCCCTGGGTGCCCAGGACGAGCTTGTCCTGCTATGGGCCCTCCCACATTTTTGTGATGGAACCTTCTGAAATGTGCAGGAATCTACAAAATTCCTACCTCCCCGCATTGTCGCATCTATACCGATAAAAGTTCTGCCCCACTTGTCAGCCTAAAATATTTTTTTTTCAAACTGCCCTTTTGGATCCGCTTTAGTTCCCCCTCAATTTCAACATGTTTTTGGCTCTTCTCTGTCACAGGCACTTGACCCACCTACACAAGTGGGATATCATTTTTATTGGGAGAAAGAGGGGAACGCTGGGTGGTAGGAAATTTGTCCTGGTGCGGTGATCCCACATTTCTGTGATTTTTTTAGCAAAATTTGAGGTTTGCTGAGGATTCTGGGTAAGAAAACACTGGGGGAGCCAAGCAAGTCACACCTCCCTGGACTCCCTCGGGTGTCTAGTTTTCAGAAATATTTGGGTTTCGTAGGTGTCCCTATATGGCTGCTGTGCCCAGGACCAAAAACGCAGGTGCCCCCTCCCCTCCACATAGTGTTTTGGGCCATTTCCTTTCGCGGGCACTAGGCCTACCCACACAAGTGAGGTACCATTTTTATCAGGAGACTTGGGGGAACGCTGAGTGGGAGGAAATTTGTGGCTCCTCTTAGATTCTAGAGCTTTCTGTCACCGAAATGTGAGGAAAAAGTGTTTTTTGGGCCAAATTTTGAGGTTTACAAAGGTTCCTGGGTAACAGAACCTGGTGAGAGCCCCACAAGTCACCCCATCTTCGATTCCCATAGGGGTCTAGTTTTCAAAAATGCACAGGTTTGGTAGGTTTCCTTAGGTGTCGGCTAAGCTAGAGGCCAAAATCCACAGCTAGGCACTTTGTAAAAAATAAATCAGCTCTGTTTTCTTTGGGAAAATGTGATGTGTCCACATTGTGTTTTGGGGCATTTCCTGTCACGGGCACTGGGCCTATACACACAAGTGAGGTACCATTTTTATCAGGAGACTTGGGGGAACGCTGGGTGGAAGGAAATGTGTGGCTCCTCCTAGATTCCAGAACTTTCTGTCACCGAAATGTGGTGAAAAAGTGTTTTTTTGGCCAAATTTGGAGGTTTGCAAAGGTTTCTGGGTACCAGAGTCACCTGATCTTGGATCCCCCTAGGTGTCTAGTTTTTAAAAATGCACAGGTTTGGTAGGTTTCCTTAGGTGTCGGCTAAGCTAGAGGCCAAAATCCACAGCTAGGCACTCTGTAAAAAAACAGCTCTGTTTTCTTTGGGAAAATGTGATGTGTCCACGTTGTGTTTTGGGTCATTTCAGGTCTCGGGCACTGGGCCTACCCACTCAAGTGAGGTACCAATTTTATCGGGAGACTTGGGGGAACGCTGGGTGGAAGGAAATTTGTGGCTCCTCCTAGATTCCAGCACTTTCTGTCACCGAAATGTGGTGAAAAAGTGTTTTTTGGCCAAATTTGGAGGTTTGAAAAGGTTTCTGGGTACCAGAGCCTGGTGAGAGCCCCACAAGTCACCCCATCTTGGATTCCCCTAGGTGTCTAGTTTAAAAAAATGCACAGGTTTGGTAGGTTACCTTAGGTGTCGGCGGAGCTAGAGGCCAAAATCCACAGCTAGTCACTTTGCAAAAAATCAGCTCTGTTTGCTTTGGGAAAATGTGATGTGTCCACGTTGTGTTTTGTGGCATTTCCTGTCACGGGCACTGGGCCTACCCACACAAGTGAGGTACCATTTTCATCTGGAGACTTTGGGGAACACTAGGTGGAAGGAAATTTGTGGCTCCTCTCAGATGCCAGACCTTTCTGTCACCGAAATGTGAGGAAAAAGTTTTTTTTCTTGCCAAATTTTGAGGTTTGCAAAGGATTCTGGGTACCAGAACCTGGTGAGAGCCCCACAAGTCACCCCATCTTGGTTTCCCCTAGGTGTCTAGTTTTGAAAAATGCACAGGTTTGGTAGGTTTCCTTAGGTGCCAGCTGAGCTAGAGGGCAAAATCCACAGCTAGGCACTTTGCAAAAAAACTGCTCTGTTTTCTTTGGGAAAATGTGATGTGTCCATGTTGCGTTTCCTGTCACGAGCATTAGGCCTACCCATGCAAGTGAGGTACCATTTTTATCGGGAGACTTGGGGAAACACAGAAGAGCAGAACAAGTGTTATTGCCCCTTGTCTTTCTCTACATTTTTTCCTTCTAAATGTAAGACTGTAAAAAAGACGTCTATTTGAGAAATGCCCTGTAATTTACATGCTAGTATGGGGACCCCGGAATTCAAAGATGTGCAAGTAACCACTGCTTCTCAACACCTTATCTTGTGCCTGTTTTGGAAATACAAAGGTTTCCTCAATACCTATTTTTCAGTCTTTATATTTCACCAAATGATTTGCTTATTCCGGGTAGACAATGTAAACCCATCCCAAGGTGCAGCTCATTTACTGGCCCTGGGTACCTAGGGCTCTTGATTAACCTACAAGCCCTATACATGCCCGCAACTAGAGGAGTCCAGCAGACGTAACAGTATATTGCTTTAAAAAATCTGACATTGCAGGAAAAAGTTACAGAGTAAAACGTGGAGAAAAATGGCTGTTTTTTCAGCTCATTTTCAATATTTATTTATTTCATCTGTTATTGTCTGTAGAAAAACCTTGTAGGATCTACACAAATGACACCTTGCTGAATTCAGAATTTTGTCTACTTTTCAGAACTTTCCAGGATCCAGCACTGGTTTCACACCCATTTCTGTCACTAACTGGAAGGAGGTTAAAAGCACACAAAAATAGTAAAAATGGGGTATGTCCCAGTAAAATGCCAAAATCATGTTGAAAAATGTGGTTCTCTGATTGAAGTCTGCCTGTTCCTGAAAGCTGGGAAGATGGTGGGTGATTTTAGCACCGCAAACCCCTTGTTGATGCTATTTTCAGGGAAAAAACCACAAGCCTTCTTCTGTAGTCCTTTTTTCCCATTTAAAAAAAAAACAACGAAATGTTCGCTATATTTTGGCTGATTCCTTGGTCTCCTTCAGGGCAACCCACAAACTCTAAGTACCTCGGGAATCCCTAGGATGTTGGAAAAAAAGGATGCAAATTTGGCGAGGGTAGCTTATGTGGACAAAAAGTTATGAGGGCCTAAGTGCGAACTGCCCAAAATAGCCAAAAAAAGGCCTGGCACCTGATGGGGAAAAGGCCTTTCAGCGAAGGGGTTAAAGTGGTTTTGGGTAATTTGGTTTAGATACCCCTGATGAAGGATTTTGATACCTGAAATACATTGGGTTCCTTGAGTGCGCCAAGATTATTGACTGCTAGTAATTCATAATGAATCATTTTGGATCGAGCCTCTGGCTTTCAAAGATGATAATTTGTTTTGAACTTTCTTCTGGATCAGTAATCATCGGAAAAAAACAATTAAAATATGAAGATTTGGTGCAGTTTATTTGGAGTATTTTGATAAAAATAAGTCCTTTGGAACTGAATAGACCCTCTTAAGGTTCAAGTGAAATGAATTATTGTTGTATCTATTTACTGAAGTGATGGTTTGTTAATAATGATGCATCTCCATTGTACCTAACTGGGTGGAACAGAGATTATGGTCCAGATGATAAGTACCTTTTTTTGTTGTGGTATTTTATAACACTTAAAATAAGATACTAAGGGTTGATTAATCTTTTTTTCATTTTTTAGCCCTGAAATCCTTTCTTGAAATGGCCATGCAATGCTGTGATATGAAAATGCCAAGATTGCAAAGTACAACTATAAGGGCAGTTGCTGTTTCGAACTGAAGGTTAAATATCTTTAGAAAATGCAAACACATGCCTAGGCCAAACCTGTACTCTGTCACATTTTCTTTTTCTCTGAACGAAAGAGGGCTACCTAAATATGCCAAAATTTAAATGTGCACGTGCTGCACCAAAAATTCATTGTGGCAAAATGTTGTCAACCATGTTCATAAAGGAACTGGAGCTCTGGAAAAATTAAAATTAGAATACATCTTATTATGATGACCATCAATAGCTCAAGACACTGCTGCAGGATTAGATTGAGAGATATGAGGATAACCAGATGGAGTCCTAAGTGTAGACCCACAATGTGGAAAGGTATGAGCATGCACATGGACCTTCTTCTCCCCGACACTGGGATGCTGTAGCTCCAGCTGCCACACAACGCCTGCACCAGCAGCTAGTGAGGAGCTCATGTTCCTCCACCTGAACAGATGGCTGATGATCTCTCGCAGGAAGATGGAAGGAATAGCTAGCAGTCTAGGGAAGTGTTTACACCTTTGTCATTTTGTCTGCTAATGGAACTATGATAGGAGCTTGAGGCTGCTGAAGGAAATCCCTCCTCCTCTTCCTTTGAAGTTGACCTGCTCACACATGTTTTATGCTTCACACATCCATACAATTCAATTTGGGGTTTACCTGCTGCAACCAAACCTGGAGAAGTTGTAGCAGAAGGACTGACTACTGGATCACCAGCGGATGTCGGCAATGTGCATGATGGCCTGGAGAACCAGGACACTGTAATGAATTGTATCCATTGACGGCAATATTCAGAGTGGCAGCGGAAGGAACAGACAGTATATGATAGCAGCAACACTCATTTGCAGTCACAAGAGCACGAGGTGCAGGTCGTGGCAGCTTTAAGACCTGCAGACACTAAAAGCAAGATTCAGTGACAGCAGCAAGGCTCAAGGATATGGCAAAAGTAGGAGTTGTGGTAACAGCAGGGCTCGATGTCACAGCTTCAGAAGTTTCAGATTATATCTCTAACAGCATCTTAAGTAACCATGTGTGACTACACACATACTGCCAGAAAGCCACTGAAGTGAGAGTGGAAGCAGTACTCTCACTTTCACCGATATACCAATGACCAGAAAGGAAAAGGCAAAGAACTAATATTAATAAAGGGGGCTCCATGTTCGGGCCACTGATATTTAGGCAGGGGCTAGCTGAACGAGGGAGGTAGTGCCCAATAGCAAATCTTACCATAGTGTGTAAAATTCAAACTTTCGACAGAAGCCGGAGAGCAAGTGTCAAAGCCTGCAAAAACACGATCCCTATAAAGTCAGGTGAATTCTAGATTTGGCTCTAATTATTATCCCATGGAGGGCTGGGAACAAGGCGGTGGTACACATGGGTAGACAGAGTCCATCCACTGTTTTCAGAAGGTGGACGCTGTCCACCATGCAAAGAAGCTGGGTCCCACTAAAATATGCTGAACTGGTCCGCTCTAATTTTCAGATACCAGGACATATTGATCTGTGCCTTCACATTGTCTGCGGCAAGAGAGCTTTGTTATTTTAAATTCCAGCTGGACACAACAAAGGCCTAATTTAAGGGGCAATCAGGCCTCCTTTTATTTAATTATCTTGGCAGGACCTATTTGGAACCTCACACCTAAATGCAAATGCAGTGGATGGGAAACAAAAGCACACAGCTTGTAATCATTTCACAGGTGCTTAAGATAGGTGTGGTTTTGACATTGTTCAGTCAATGTACATAAGAAATATGTGTGCACTGTAAGAATGTCAAATGTGTTGGTCTGTCCCCGTATTTACACAAATAACAATTTAAGTATCACTATTTTCTTTTTTTTTCTTTTTTAGCGCTACTCATGTCATGTACACAATACATTGACAATAAATCATTCAAGGGTATAAATCAATGTAGCGGCTGTGTTACATAAGACAGTGAGGTTTATAGTGTGTGGGAGTCGCATGTCCTTCTTAGCTCATGGGCTATATTACAAGGATTTCAAATTTTGAACTGCAAGCAACAAAAGGATCTCTTAGGCAAAAGCAGAAATCCACTTATCTATCTATGTAAAATAAAAAATCTACCATCTTCATGTGACATTATGTGCTTTACAGGAGACACATTAACACTCTAAACTACTTTGATTCAAAACTGAGACTAGAGAGAACACAGATTTCGCCAGCAAATGCCCCTAGGGTTATTTACCATTATTATTATTCCCTGAGATTTACTGGGTGCGTAAAGTAGAGGTGGGTGAGCTCACAAATTTACATGGAGAGCCAGGCCAGAGCCGAGCCAAGGGTCTGGCTCATAGAGCCGGTGCATGAGCTGAGTCCTGAAAATACTTACTATGTAAATCACACAACAAACATTACTTATAAAATGATACTGTCTCTTAAAAAATTGTGTATTTCTTTAACATGAGGAGCTTTGACATTAATACAGCACATTATGGCACTGCACTAGAAGAACTTAATAAAAGGTAATGTAAACCCTGTATGTGGCCCCAATTCATATAGACCAACATTATAGTCTAAGAAATCAAACACAATAGATTTTTGTACAGCTGGTAACCTGAAGTGCCATGTGTGAAGGGGCTTTCATGCTCACTAATGAAGGAAAAGGAGTTTTGGTAAAATAAACACAATTGCCTAAGATCACACAGTTTAAGTTGGGAAGCCAAGATTTATTCAGGTTACTGGTTTGACTTTTTACAGATCAGCCAGTAGATGGGTACATATTTGCCTTTCCTTATGTTCGCACTTTGTTTTCAGCTCTTTGCACAGTTTTCTTTAGTTTTTATATAGTGCAAACCTGACCCAACAATATTGAAGTGCTTTACGTGAGGACCTATTACATTACACAAGGTCCTATTAGTTATTTTTAGACAAGGGGAGATTACGTGATTTGCCTAGACTCATGTGATATAGAGAGATACAGAGACTCAAACCTGGTCTCTCTCTCCAAAGTCGGCGGCTCTTTCCACAATGCCACTTCCTGGGTGGGATGAGGGTGGCAAGCAGAAGCCACATGAAAGTTGAACTCGTTATGGGCTCGAGGTTCCAACAGGACTTCGAGCTGAACCAGAGCCAAGCTTCAGGTTCAAACCTGGGTCAAGTTTTTAATAGCTTGCACATCTCTAACACAAAGAACTTTGCAGCAGGTGTCCTAATCACATAAGATAATGCAGACTTTGCAACCAAGTAAGGAGAACAGTTTTACTGCCACAATTCTCTAAGTGGCCCATTTCTTTGTGGCAGAGTTTACAAAATATATGTATAGGTTGTGGTCCAGATTATGCATCGAGGTGACTTTTTTGGCACAGCCCCAACTCAGAATCGCATTTCTTAAATTTTGTAATGCACTCAAATGTACTCATGATAGACCTGATGAACATATGTGGGACTTGTTAACATCTTATGTCAAATCTTTTGATGCCACTTCATGTAGGTTATGGATTGTGATGCCACTTCCTATGATGTCACGTGCCATGATGGTATGCACCATGATGTCACTTGCACCTTGCCTAGCTTGATCAGTCCCCTCACTTCTTTTTTTAAGACTTATGCTCTGACGGAGGGGTAGTGAGGCAGTGGTCTGCAGAAGGTTGGGCTTGGGTGCTACAGCTACTATATTTCGGCTGTCTACAGGTGCTTCTTTAACAGGACCTGGGGTGATTCCGGAGATGGTAGTAGCTCCAGGTTACCAGGATATGGCTGACTTACCCAGTTCCATCTTCCAAAGTGGGCCAGGAGGGTCCAATTTTGGATCATCCTGGTAACCTACTGATTGGCCAAAGAGGGCTCCCCTGGTAAAAGGGAGTAGCTGAGTTCACCTTGCCAGATTTTTTGTAGGGGCCCTAGTGGAAATCTGGGGAGAAAAAAATCTAAATTTCATGAGGATGGTGCTTGCTTGATGGGCCAGTCCAGTGGGCCACCTTGATTTTTCGAAATGTCAGACAGAAAATGTTATGTCTAACATTGTGGATGTTCAGTGTACATGATATAAATATTTTGAGATGTGTCAATATCAAGAAAGTATACATCTGTGTCTTTTGGAAAATAAATACAGCCAGAGAATCTCAAAACCACGTTTGGTAGCCTTAACCTACTTCATGGGTTTGATGCTGGGTTGAGGAATGGAACTAGTTTACTGTGTTCACACAGACATCATCACCACTCAGCCTCTGTGGGTCCCTCGCCTTTGTAAAATGTGAACTCTTGCCTCTGGCATCAAGCTTGAGCTTTAAAATCTCCTTTCCAGAGAGAAATTCAAAAGAGGTGGGACTTCGGGTCTGTCTCAGGAGAAGGTGCATTAACGCACAGGACTGCAGTTGTCAGATTAAGGTTGGCGTAGGGGAATCGAAGACAGTGTGGGCAGCAGCTGATTTAGAACAGTGGGTCAGGTTGAGGAACAGCAAGGTTCAGAGGTTGAGCAGCCAACATGCATTTCAAATAAACCTTTGAAATGTGTCTGTGGGTTTAAGTTAAAACTGGGTATCCTTTTTCTCCATGCTTCCAACTACCAACTGCCACTCTCAGATATAGTAAGAAGGCCCAAATGGTAAACCACACCAAGGCAGAGCAGTCTGGGGTACACTATGCTCCTGGGGCAGATAGCTTTGGTGGGCGCATTGCCAGGTGCGGTTAATGTACAGTGCCATGCTGCTCCACTCTGCCAGTCTACTAAATGTTCTCCCTGGATAAGAGGCACACACAGCGTTCTGTGAGGTCGACTGTTAGAGGTCAGCACCCAGCAGCCCTCAACAAGGTGCAGTAAAATATTGCACCCAACGTACGTCCCTACTGTGGTGCACATGTCCCACCCTACCTGAACTGAGCTACATAACAAACAAGAGGTAGAGGAGCACAGTGACGGACTGCTCCCCCCCATCTCCCTGTTTACAGACTGTTAAAGTATCTGTGTGGCATGACAAGCAGCGAGCAAAGTTTTACTCAGATGCTGCCTGCTGGGTTTTCTTTCAAAAAAACTATCAAGTGCTGGTGCCACCCACCATCATCTACCGAAACAAACTAATTGCCCAGACTCCCATTTGCCAATATCACTATTCACGTTCTTATTAGCAAGAACTTTGCATTTTTAAAAAGCAAACTGCAAGTGCTCTCCTGGAGAATGCAAGATGATGTTGGTAAAAAATTCTGGACTGTCTTATGGAACTAAATCATTGCAACACCATTTAAAAGTCTGCCCCCCTTTTTTTGCATTTATATAGCGCTTGCTACTGCTTGTCATAGGTAATAAGTGCTATATAAGTGCAATTACATACAGTGTAATCAGGGAACCTGGAATTATGTGATTGTGCAGCTGAAGTGTTTTTCACATTATTATGAATCTCCTGCATTTGCCACATAATTCATCATTTGCTGTAACATCTGTAGCCAAAACAAATTTTGTTTCTCGCTCTAGCAGTTAAAAAGTTATTAAAAACACAAGGACACGTGTTGCAGCGCAGTGGAAGGATCTTTGTAAAAGTTGACTGGTTGCCTTTCTGTTGCTAATGGCTTTGTTTGAGTGTTAAAGTGGTACTATTGAGGTGCAACCTATGCTCAGACAGTGTTAACAGCGTAAAAGAATTACAAAATAGTGAAGTAATACTATCAGAAAATGTGCCGAATTGTGCCTCGTAATTTGCATTTTATTGCCACGTAATTTGATCAGCCCTCCGGCATAGTTTAGCTGTCTCCTGCCACATAATTTCAGTGGCCCTGAATATATTTTGTGAGTTCAATTCTTGGAAAATCCGAGGGTAACAGCCAGGTTGGGAACAGGGCAGAAACCCTTTCAAGTGCAGTGCAGATGATGCCTTGGTCGTTGGAGTGTTAATGAGCAATCATTGTCTCGCCTTTTAAAGAATGTTGAATGTACAGCCAGAGCCCCCACCATGGGACCAATGAATTAGCACATTATAAATCATTGGTGACCTCGACCCCTCCATTAAAGATACTTTCCAGCAGCCGGAAAAGCAGAACGTGACGTCTTAAAATGTTTTCTCAGACGCTCCGCTCCCTTCCCAGGCTTTCCGCCAGATGAGCACCCATGAAACTTCTGCCTGGGTTAGGGAACATGACAGGTTGGGGGGAGAGGTTGGAGGCATTGTGCGCCTTAAAAGAGAAATTTGTCCCACCTACTTGTTAAACATAACATGCGATTTTAGATTGCATTGTTTCTAGCAGCCATAGTGGTCGTGCTCTTTAGTTGCTGCTTCAAATGATTGGCAATACACAGTATCTCATCAAAGATAAGAGGACGTAAATCCCCAGGGCTTGCCAAGAAGGTGCATCTGGGTTTGTAGAGAATCTGTGGCACCCTTTCACTTTAGATCGTGTAGAGAATTGCCTTCCAAGAGACCTAGACCTAGCACTCGAGGAGGAAATTCCATTTTGAGCTCAGGTCACCTGAACTGAGGGGCATGGGTGTGAGGCAGGGGAGGACTCACTCTGCCCTGTTAAGGCAAGCATTGTGGCATTTTTATTTTTGGTGCAAGAAACTGTCGCATAGTTCGATGGACACAAAAAACAAGCAATTCCTGTAAATGTTAATACAATAGGAAAACTCTCAAAATAAGTGACAGAGTGATGTACCTTCCAAAATGCCCTTCTTGACACACTCTAATGACCTAATCTTCCTGGATTCGAATAGGAGAAAATACCATCTTGCTGTACTGAAGAATTTCTGTGTCGCCTCTGGAAATTATTAGAGAGATACCTTTTCTTCACAGTTTGAACTGCAGCTCTTGGCATATAGCTTGAAGACTGGTGGCTGCAGTATCTGGCTAATTCACGTGAGTAAATGGTGTGAAGGTACTGTCAGTAAAACTTGTCTGTTCCTTATTGTATTGTATTGTAATAGTATTTATATAGTGCTTACTACCCCGGACGAGGTGTTGAAGCGCTTTTCGGCGAGTAGCACACTGCTCCGGAATCCAAAAGGAATTAGTGGTGGGTTAGTATGGGGAAATATGAGTACAGTTTTAGTATTATGGCCCTCATTACAACATTGGCAGTAAATCCCGCACACCGCTGTGCAGAAGACCGCCAACACACCGCTGTGGCCGCGAAATTCCGCTACAGCTATTACGACCCACAGCTCGGAATCTGCCAAAATCCAGACACCCACACAAGTCCGCCACACCAAAGGTCAGTGATAAACTGGCAATAACAAAACCTCCACCATCACGCCAACAGGAATACGCCCACACTATCACGACCCACAAATCCACGTGGTGGTCTTTCAACCACGGTAAAACATTGGTGGTACACACCGACGCACTCAAAATACACACACATTTACAAAACACAACCACATTGGACAATTCGAAATACACACACCTGATACACATACACACACCACTCCCAATCCAATATAAAACACACACCCACATTACCCACAAACCCTTACAACTTAAAATTTGGAAGAAGCAGAGAGACAGAAAAGCAAAGACCACACCAGCATACAGCGGCACACAACACCATCACTCATACATATACACGCACAAAACACCACACACCCCAAAACATCACCCCACACATCACAACAGACACCACCTCACACATCACCCACACCACCCCATGGCACCGCAAAGACACCCCAGGTTTTCTGAGGGGGAGCTCAGGGTCATGGTGGAGGAAATCATCAGGTAGAGCCACAACTATTCGGATCACAGGTGCAGCACACCTCCATTGCTAGGAAGATGGAGCTATGGCGCAGAATCGTGGACAGGGTCAACGCAGTGGGACAGCATCCAAGAACACGGGATGACATCAGGAAGAGGTGGAACGGCCTACGGGGGAAGGTGCATTCCATGGTCTCAAGACACCACATTGCAGTTCAGAGGACTGGCGGCGGACCCCCACCTCCTCCCCCACAAGTAACAACATGGGAGGAGCAAGTCTTGGCTATACTGCATCCTGAGGTCCTCGGTGAAGTAGCTGGAGGAATGGACTCTGGTAAGTCAAATCTTTAACTACCATATCCTCCACCCTACCTGCATGCCAACACATACCCCCACCCTCGCCCTCACCCCCATCACTCCAACTCCTCACATATGTCCTATTATCACAAACCACACATCCCAACACCAAGTCCTGCATGCAACAACAAAGCATGGACACCCATCACCAAAGCATGTTCACTACACATACCCACACAGACCCCAAAACAATTATCACACAAGGTCCTACACAAGAATGTAAGCACTGGGCTACAGGGTCACCCACCGATTGCACACCATGGCACACACAGATGCAATAATCATGTCTTTACACCCCTGCAGGACCCCTACCCAATGTCACCGGACAGGGGGTTCCAGACATGTCCACCCCCCCATAGAAGAGGCCCACAGTGATGACAGCAGCTTTGTCCAACTGGATCTAGATGACCAGCCCGGCCCATCTGGGACCTCGGGACAGTCGGCTCCCACAGTCACAGGCCACCACAGAGCCTCCCCCCCCCCCCCACTAGCCTGGACGATGAACTGCCTGCCACCTCCGCCGGTGCTAGTGGACAGGAGGCACCGCCACAGGACCACGACACCAGCACCCCACCCCCTGCAGATGGAGAACCATCCCGCAAGCGGTCCCTGAGATCCAGGACAAAGACAGAGAACAATGCCAAGACCCCCGGCAAGAAATGAGACCACCCTGAATGTCATCCTTCTGTCCCACTTTGTCACCCTGTTCATCCTTAAACTGCCCTAGCTCCACTTCCTATACCCCTTTGGACAATGCACCTGTGAGACTAATAACTGGACTCTGCCATGGACATTCCTCCACCATCACCCCTGACCATTTTACAACCCCCTCCACTATTCAGCACTTAAGTAAACACCCTTGAATCACAAAACAATCTGGAGTCAGTCTGTGCTTTCACACATGCGTATCTGCAATAACTGAGGAAAATAGCAATGTCCATTCTATTGTCAACATACCTATGTCACACAGCTCTAGTCCATGAGGTAACATAGCAGAGGTCACACAGTGGAAGCCACATCTGTGAAATGGAAAGGCAAAGTGACAATTCAGGGTCCGTACACTGGGTGAAAGTGACAGACAAATGATAGGTCTAACACTTTTATCAGATGTAGGAGGCAGTGACGTCTTCTTACCTGTGTCTCACTGGATGTATTGCTGGATCACGTTGTTTCTGTTGTCTATGTCCTCTTCTTCTGCCTCCTCTTCTTCACTGCCCACAGGCTCCACAGCTGCCACAAGACCTCCTTCTGGACCATCCTCCTGCAGAAAAGGCACCTGTCGTCGCAAAGCCAAGTTGTGCAGCATACAGCAGGCCACGATGATCTGGCACACCTTCTTTAGTGAGTAGTACAGAGACCTGTCATATGGAGGCACCAGAACCTGGCCTTCAGGAGGCTGAAGGTTCATTCTATAATCCTCCTAGTTCGCCCATGTGCCTCATTGTAGCGTTCCTCTGCCCTTGTCCTGGGATTTCTCACTGGGGTCAGTAGCCATGACAGGTTGGGATACCCAGAGTCACCTGCAAATGTCGAGGGACGCCTGTTAGACACACACTAACCCTTAGGGACAACCCCAGACCCAGACAACTATTCACAGGGTATAGGGTCCTTGTCCTCACCTATTAGCCACACACAGTGCCTCTGGAGTTGCCCCATCACATAAGGGATGCTGCTATTCCTCAAAATGTAAGCGTCATGCACTGAGCCTGAAAACTTGGCTTTCACGTGGGAGATGTACTGGTCGGCCAAAAACACCATCTGCACATTCATTGAATTCCTGTTTCTGTACACCTGTTCACTCCTGCGGGGGGTACCAAGGCCACATGTGTCCCATCAATGGCACCTATGATGTTGGGGATATGTCCCAGGGCATAGAAGTCACCTCTCACTGTAGGCAAATCCTCCACCTGAGGGAACACGATGTAGCTGCGCATGTGTTTCAGCAGGGCAGACAACACTCTGGACAACACGTTTGAGAACATAGGCTGGGACATCCCTGATGCTATGGCCACTGTTGTTTGAAAAGACCCACTTGCCAGGAAATGGAGTACTGACAGGACCTGCACTAGAGGGGGGATTCCTGTGGGATGGCGGATAGTTCACATCAGGTCTGGCTCCAACTGGGCACACAGTTCATGGATTGTGGCACGATCAAGTCTGTAGGTGACTATTACATGTCTCTGTTCCATTGTCGACGGGTCCACCAGCGGTCTGTACAACGGAGGATGCCGCCATCTCCTCACCTGCCCCAGCGGACGTGCCCTATGGATGAGAACAGCGAGCACAGAGTCAGCCAACACTGAGGTAGTAAAACAATAATTTTATTGCACACATTTGTCAATACGCTATGTGTCTGTCACTGTGTATATGCAAGGCCTATATATGTGTGATGCATTAAAAATGTATGCCATGTGGCCCCCTGAAATGGCGGTTGCGTGACCTGTAATGTGGGCCAAGGGGATATGAGGTAACAGCACTGGCGTTGGACACCGTCGCGGTAGGCGGTCGAAGACCGCTGCGCAATCCTGCATTGGTTAACATTGGGCCCTATGGGTTTCAGGAGCCAATGACGATGTACGCCTGTGGTGACGGTACGCACCGCCGTGGACGTGACCGCCATTTTCTCTCTGTTCACTCACTTGATACCTGATCTTCGACAGGAGAGGACCTACACTGCAAGTGCTGCTGTGACAATGGCCACGTGTCTGGGGAAAGGGCCCCTTCCTTCACATCAGAGAAGTTGGATAAACTAGTAGATGGGGTCCTCCCCAGTACACCCTACTCTATGGTCCTCCAGACAAACAGGTGAGTACACTGTGAGCATGCTGTATGGGCAATGCCTGTTTGGGGTGGTGTGGATGGAAGATACGGGGGGGAGGCCTGCATGATCGGACGGTGAGTGTATGTGCGTCAGGGCAAGGGTGGGAACGTGGGACAATGACTGTGACGGTCCCGACGGTAAAAGTTTTACATTTTCCCCTGTACTATTCCTCTAGGGCAGCGTCCACCAGAAGAAGGATATTTAGCGTGCCATCGCCAAGGACGTCCGGACCCTGGGGGTCCACCACAGACGGAGCACCCACTGCCGTAAAAGATGGGAGGACCTTCGCCGCTGGAGCAAGAAGATGGCGGAGGCCCAGCTGGGGATGACCTCCCAACGTGGGAGGGGTGCCCGTCGCACCATGACCCCCCTGATGTTCCGAATCCTGGCGGTGGGGTATCCGAAGTTGGATGGGCACTTGAGGGCATCACAGCAGCCACAAGGGGGTGAGTACACTCTCATTCAGCTGACTCTGCGCGCATTGGAGGTGTCTGGGTGGGGGAGGTGGGCAGTGGGTTCCCCTAGGCTAGGGCGAGCTTTGTAGGCAAGGACCCTTTGTGAGGTAGGCTAAGTGGCACCCCATCCCCACCAGTGGTAAGAGCCATCTACACCTAGTCAGGCTCCAGTGACTTCCATGTGTGCAGCAATCGGGCATAGGCCATGTACCCCATGTCCCTGTGATTAATTAGGAAACTCTAAGTGCATGGCGTAGTGCAGAGGGCTGCTGTGTCTGTAGTGTCCGCTGACAGTAGCGGTATTGTATGCACTGAACATGTCTTTCTTCTTTCTTTCCCACCTTTTTGTGGTCTCCCTGTTCTTGTGTGCATTAGCATCATCAGGCGGAGGAGCTGTGCCACCGGAGCAGGAGGGAGCTGCATCCCACATGGCCCTGGAGGGCCAGACAACAGAGTCTGAATTCACCAGTGGGTCGGAGGGCGAGGGGAGCTCCACGGCGGGGACAGGAGCTGAGACCATCGACACCGACTCTTCCTCCGATGGGAGCTCCCTTGCGGTGGCGGGCCCCTCTGTGCCCACTGCATCTACAGGTACAGCCACCACCCCCCCTACCAGCACCGCCCTTCCAGCAGCCCCTCAGCGTGTGTCCCGTGCCTGGGGAATCTCCTTTGCCCCAGGCACCTCAGGCCCTGCCCCAGTCAGCCCTGCTGACCTCATTGAGGAGGCTGTTAAACTCCTGGGATCCCTCACTGTTGGGCAGTCTACCATTCTGAATGTCATCCAGGGTGTAGAGAGGCAGTTGCAACAGACAAATGCATACCTGGAGGGCATTCATTCTGGCCAGGCAGCCCAACAGCGAGCATTTCAGGCTCTGGCCTCTGCACTGATGGCAGCCATTGTCCCTGTGTCCAGCCTCCCCCCTTCAACTTCCTCCACCCAGACCCAATCCCCAGTACCTCAGCCTATCCCAAGCACACCATCAGACCAGCAGGCACACACCTCAACACACAAGGGTGGCTCTGTCAAACATAAGCACCACACATCCCTCAAGCACTCACACAAACATCATACCCATGCACACATACCAACATCCACTGCCTCCACTGTGTCCCCCTCCTCCACGTCTCCCTCCTCCCTCCCTGTCACATCTCCACTCACACCTGCATGCACTACATCTTCAGCCACTACCTCCCTCACCAGCACGCCCATCACCACACACCGGTCACATGCACTCACCACCCCCACTACCATTCACACATCCTGTGTCCTCTACCAGTATGTCTGTGAGCCCTCCTCCCAAAGTACACAAACACGGTCACACGCCCACCCAACAGCCATCCACCTCACGACAGCCTCCAGCCCATGCACCTTCACCCAAAGTCAGCAAACGAACACCTCCTACAACCACTACCTCTTCCTCCACTCCCAAATCCCCTCCATCTACCCGTCCCAGTGTGTCTAAAAAGCTTTTCCTCTTGAATGTTGACCTCTTCCCTACACCTCCCCCCCCCCGTCCGTCCGCTAGAGCCCGCCTTTCCAGGTCCCAACCCAGCACCTCAGCCACCACATCACCGGGCACAGTGGAGCCAGCAATACCCGGATTTTGGAGTGCGCCAAGCAACAGGGCTGCCAGTGTCCCAAGGAGCGAGGCCAAGGACATTCCCCCACCTCCAAAACAGAAAAAGTTGCCCACATCCCGGAGGGAGAAGGCCAAAACACCTGCCTCCAAGGGCTTAGGCAAGACACTTGTGGGGAGTAGCAAGACAGCTGCTCCACCATCAAAGGTGGGGAAGGGCTTGAAGAAGAAAGGCAAGTCAACGTCGCCGCCAACCTGCACGGCGGACAAGACTGCCACCGGCACCGCCACATGCACCGCCACCACGGACACCGCCGCCAGCAGCCCAGATACTGAGCCCTTCACCAGCACCGCAGACACTGTGCCCTTCAGCAGCACCGCTGTCAGTGAGCCCACCACCAGCACCGCCGCTACTGACACCGCCGCCAGCACCGCGGTCAGTGAGCCCGCCACCAGCACCGCCGCTACTGACACCTCTGCCCGCACCGCGGTCAGTGAGCCAGCCACCAGCACCACTGCTGCTGACACCACCGCCAGCACCGCGGTCAGTGAGCCAGCCACCAGCACAGCAGTCAGTGAGCCAGCCACCAGCACGGCAGTCAGTGAGCCAGCCACCAGCACTGTAGTCAGTGAGGCCGCCACCAGCACCGCCGCCACAATGACCACCGCAAGCACCGCCGCTAATGACACCGCCACCAGCCCTGCCAGCAGACCCGCGACACCCTGAGCCAGTGGCACCACCGCAGACATGGCTGCCATCCCCAGTGGTCATCCGTACGTGGCTGGTGGTCAGTTCCAGGGGCCTGGGCAGCTTCCATGTTGCCCCACCGTCAGTGGACTGTCACATCCACTACCTCAGTCCTTGGCAGGATGAAGCACTCTGGGCACAAAGCCCCCTCCAGAACCAGTGGAGAATCTCATCCACTACCTCAGTCCTTGGCAGGATGAAGCACTCTGGGCACAATGCCCCCTCCAGAACCAGTGGAGAAAGGCATCCACTACCTCAGTCCTTGGCAGGATGAAGCACTCTGGGCACCATGCCCCCTCCAGAACCAGTGGAGACTGTTCTCCACTTGAGAGACTGTGGCTTTGCACTCCCCAAGATAAAGCAGTGGGCAAACCACCCACTGGAGAGACTTGTGAGACTGTGGCTTTGCAGTCCCCAGGATAAAGCAGTGGGCAACCCGCACACTGGAGAGACTTGAGAGACTGTGGCTTTGCACTCCCCAGGATAAAGCAGTGGGCAAACCACCCACTGGAAAGACTTGAGAGACTGTGGCATTGCACTCCCCAGGATACATCAATGGGCATGGAGCCCACTCGTGGAGCTGGCGTTGTGCACTCATCCGGCTGAGGTGCCCCCCCTTTACTTCCCCCTGAGGTGCCTTTTTTATTTCGGCCTGATGCCCCTGCAGTGTTCTCTCCATTTCGATCGGGTATCTTCTGTGGGCCTCGCCCATGCATTTTGGGCCCAGTGGTCCACGGACTATATAGGTGCAGTGCCTGGACTTGAATTCTTGGTGTACATATTTGTTTATAGTGTATCTACATTTTGGACTAATAGATGTTTATTGATTACAACGATTACAATCGATTCCTTTTGTCCTTGCGTTCTTCCAGGGGGTGTAAATGTAATGTTTCAGCATGTATTGGTGTGTGTTGTTGTGGGTGAGGGTGGGGGTGTTGCGTGTGTGTGTCACTCTCTTTTCCCTCCCCCCTCCCCTGTGTTGTAGGTGCAGTACTCACCGTGGTCGTCGCTGCCGTCGGTTGTGCTCCTGGCAGAGGAGCAGGAAGACTATCGCAGGGAGTATTTGGAGTTCAGGCTCCATGGCGTCCTGGTTCCTCGTGGGTTGTGTAGAGGAGAGTGTTTCCCCTTCCAAGTCCTGTTTCCGCCGTGTTTTTGTTCGCGTTGAATCCGCCCCGGCAAAGGTGGTGGATTGGCCTGTCATAATAGTGTGGGCGGTACACTGTCTTCCGCCTGTCTGTTGGCGGTGACCGCCATGCTGTGTGTTTGTGCCACCGTGGCGGTCGGAGTGTTTCCGCCATGGTCATAATTCCATTTTTTTTACCGCCGGCCTGTTGGTGGTTTTACCGCCGCTTTACCACCGACTGCCAGGGTTGTAATGAGGGCCTATGAGTTAATTTGAGCTTCAGATATGTGAGTTTGTTAGTTGGATTGACTGGAGTAGTGGAGGAGGTGAGAATCCAGAGGTGTTAATTGGGAGTTTATGGTAGTAGGACTTAGGCTTGAGATAAGTAAAGGGGGGATGGAGGAGGGAAGAGTCTGTGGAAAGGGCTAGGGAGATCATAGTAGAAGGGTGAGATAAATTAGGGAGAATTTAGTAGGGTTGTTTGGGAGATCATGTTAGTAAAACGAGGTTTGAGTGAGTTAGATATGGAAGAGGAGGGAAGAGCTTAAGCACGGTTATTTAGGAGATGAAAGTAGTAGAAATGATTTGGGATGAGTCAGAGTGCGAATGGCAGATAGATTGATAGAGACATGACATATGGTGATGGGTAGACAAAGTGTGATATAAAATGAGAGCAGGGATTCATAAGTATCTAAAATAACAACTTATCTAGGAGCTATGCAATGAACATGTTAAGCATAGAATAACATACACACACATATATATATATATATATATATACACACACACACACACATACACACATTAATACACACACATAGGCACACATATATGTACATACATTTATATATTTAAACCATGAGTAAATATACATTAGTTAAACAGGTTTAAAGAGTATGTGTGTAGTTTATTGTTATGACATAGTAGCAATACATATTTTCTAAAGATCTATATATAACTAGAATATACACATAATCAGATAAAAAATATTTATCAACATAGGCATATGCAGCCCATAGCTGTTTGAATATGGTGGTTATGAAGGAAAGAGCGAACTCTTGTAGTAGTTTTCTGAAGACATGATAGTTACCTGTGGCTCTTAAAGTTGGGGGTAATGAATTCCATAGTTTGGCTACTTGAGCAGAGAAGGATGTACCACCTATAGTCTTTTTCTTGTATGATGGTGTTCTAAGGTGGGGTGCTAATCTTGAGCGGAGGTTTCTTTGTTGAATGTATTTGGTTATTTTGTTTCTGATAAAAAGCAGTCCTGTTCCATATTTAGCTTTGTGGGTGATACAAAGCAGCTTGAAGGTGCATCTTCAGGCAATGGGTAACCAGTGTAGTGCTCTCAAGGCAGGGGAGATGTGGGCTTGTGGCTTTACATGTAATAGTAGCCTGTCTGAGAAGTTCTGAATACGTTGTAGTTTTTTCATAATAGTTAGAGATGATCCATGGTAGAGGCCATTGGCATAATTCAGTTTGGATAGTACAAGCGAGATGGTGCGTTGTAGAGTCTTCAAGGTGATGAAGCTTGTTTGTGCTAATTTGTCCACTTGGGCATTCATTGTTATCTTAGAGTCCATGGTGATTCCAAGGTTTTTAACTTCCTTGGATAATTGAGGAGGTGGTCCGAGATCGTCAGGCCATGCGCACAGTAGGTCATAATTTTTCCAGTCACCACATATGAGTATTTCTGTTTTGGAGGTATTTAATTTGAGATGGCTCCAAGTCATCCAGTGATGAACAGCTCTGAGGCAAACACAGATTTGTGAGTTTCCAATGTTTTGGGGGCATTCTAATTTAAGTAGTATTTCAGTGTCATCTGCATAGTTGTAGCATGTGAAATGAAAATCATTGATCAGTTCTGGTAATATCATGTAGATGTTGAAAAGGAAAGGTGAGATGATTGATCCTTGGGGGACCCCTGCTTTTGTGAGGTAGGGTTTGGACGAGAAGTGGGGAGAATAGATGATATTAGTTCTTTTTTTAAGGTAGGATGTAATCCAGTCGAGAGCAGTCCCTTTTATGCCGGCTTCGTGGAGTCTTTGAATTAGGGTGTCATGGTCAATCGTATCAAAGGCAGCCGAGAGGTCCAAGAGAAGTAGTGCAGTTACTCCATTGCTGTCTACTGTGTTTTTAAGATCATCCCAGATTGCTATGAGTGTCGATTCAGTGCCTCTTCCTGGGAGGAATCCAGTTTGGAATTCTGAAAGTATAGAATTGTCTTCAATGAATTGTGACATCTGGGTGAATGTTGCTCTTTCTATCAGTTTGCCCAGGAATTGTCCATTTGTGATTGGTCTGTAGTTGTTGCGGTCTTGCGGGTCTAGGTTTGTTTTCTTTAATAACGGTCGTATGTATGCCTTTTTCAGGTCTACAGGAAAAGTTCCTGTAGTTAAAGAGTTGTTGATGATTCTTCTTACAGGTGTTGCAGCAGAAGTAGATAAAAGAATGTTCTTGAAGATGTGTGGTGGGAAAGGGTCAGAAGGGCAACCAGAAGGTCTGCTTGCTTTGACCAAATCCATAAAACCACCTTGTGATATTTGTTTGAAAGACTGTAGAGGCTGCGTTAGTTTATTCTTAGAGGGTATTTTAGGAAAGGGGTTGGTGCTGATGGTTTTTTTCTGTTTTGAATAGGAGTCCAATGTGTCTGCCTTGGTTGTGTAATGAGTTGCCAGTTTGTTTGTGAAATCTTGAGTAGTGGGATGACTTCCTTCCATGCATGTAAGTTTTCAAAATTCATTTAGAATTTTATAAAATTCTTTGGTTGCAGATTTAGCATTTTGAATTCTGTCTGAGTAGTACCTTTTTTTTAGCTTTTTTGATTGATGATTTGTATATTCTGTTAAGTTTGTGTAGCTGCAGTTTGTCTTGACTGTTGTTAGTATTGAGCCAGGTCCGCTGCAACTTTCTGATTTGTTGCTTTATCATTTTAAGTTCTGTGTTTCTCCAACGTGTTGGTTTTTTGTTGTCCTGTTTAGTTTTTCTGAGTGGTATTAGGATATCAAAAGCTTCCTGTAGCCACTCATAACGTTTTGGATCAGATTGAGTTTGCTCCAAGGTCGATAGGTGCATGTATGTAAGTAGTTGTGGGGTGTGTTGATTTGTGGTGTTTTATGTCGGAAAAGTTATCAAATGGTGGTCTGACCATGTGATTGGCGTGATGCTATGAACGGTAACTATTTCAGGCTTAGCAAAAATGACATCTGGGATGTGTCCAGCGATGTGTGTGGGATTGTATTCAATCTGATGTAGGTTCAATGCTACTAGGCCAGTGGTGATAGCTTTTGGATGCGGCATATTGAGTTTGTCAAACCAAATGTTTACGTCCCCAAGAATGCCTAGGTTTGAGTATAATGTAACAAGGTTTGAGACTGTATCTAGAAAAGCATCTGGGAATGTAGAGTTGTTAGCTGGAGGTCTGTAAATGAGGAGAAAGTTACAGGCGGAAGTTGGAGTAGGGTGGCGTCAGATGAGGAGGGCTTCATAACCTTGTATGGAAATGTTGTCTGTTTTACTGAGATTTATTGCCTGTTTGAATATAATAGCTAGTCCACCTCCTCTCTTGCCTATACGGTTTTGTGTTATGGTTTGATAGTCCGGAGGAAGGGCTTCATGCAACACTGGGGCCATGTCATCTCCCAACCATGATTCTGTTATGAATAGTAAGTCAGGTTGTGTGTCTGTGAGCAGGTCGTAGATGTGGTGCTTGTTTTTTGAGAGTGACCGAGCATTTGTGAGCTGACAGTTTAGAAAAAGTGTGTTAGTGGTGGTGTTGTTTTGTTTAGGAGAAGGGTGAGCAGTGTATTTTGAGCCTGTAGCAGGTGTGTTGTTAGTTGTCATAACTGTGTGAGGGTCACAATAGTCTTGTTTTTCAAGATAGTGTTCATCTTCCAGCAGGTTTAGGAGGCATTTTGTTGGGTCTGTGTGTGTGTGTGGGTGACTTGGTGGCTGAGACAGACATGAAGAGTGTACTGTTTTTTGTAGGATAGCCTTATTATGTAATAGGCAAGGGAATGCGAAGTTGTTAAAAGTGGCATGTTGTTTATTTTGTTTGCGTCTGTTTAGTGTGGATGGAGTATGGGTTGGGGGTGGTGGATGAGCATGTGGATCATAATGTAAGGCTCTAAATTGTGCAATGGATGAGAGGCGGGTGAATGAATGTTGCTGTGGTAGATGTTTGAAGAGTGAGAATGTAGGGGTAAAGATTGGACGGGATTTGTATTCTTTGTGTAGTCATGAGGGTGGGAGTGGGTGTGAAGATAAGTATAATGAAGGTGTGTGTTGATTTGATGTGCTGATGTGTGTGGTCTGTATTGTTTTTGTGGAATAGTGAGGGGATATTTATGTAGTGGTTTTCAGTGAGGGATTTATATGTGAGTTAGTGCTGGTGGGTAGAATTAGAGTATCACAGGGGGGTTGATGTGTTTTAGAGATGAGTGTATGAAGTGTTTAAGTGGGGCTATATGTGTGTCAGGGGAGTTTGTCTTAGTTGTGATGACTGGAAGAGGTAATATGTGTGGTGGAATGGAGTGTGAGGATTGTTTGGTTGAGTGTAATTGGTGAAGAGAGGGTAAGGATGTTTGTAGATGGTATGTTGGAAGGCTGGGTTTAGGAATTGTCCTGATGAAAGGTGGTCTGTGTGGAGCAAATAGAGGATAGTGTTGTTGGTTTTTATGAACAGGGAGTGTGTATCTTGAAGGCTGAAAGTAATGTATAGTGTGGTTTTGTGTTGTGTGGGTGATGGCAGGTTGCGTTAGTGGGAGTGGACAGAGTTGTGTTTGCAGTGAGAATGATGGTCTTTTACTGTTGTAGTTGTGGTGGATATGTGTATAGGTGTAGTATACGGGGTATTGTGTTGGATGATAGGACATTTCAATCTGTATGAGGTCATTTTGTGATGCAGGAGTTGGATGTCTTTGCAAATACGTACATTCTCCCTGTGGCTGAAGGGTACAAAAAGTCCTGAGACAACTGTTGCTGCGTCCTTTCTGGGAAACGTCCAGCGAAATAGTAGGAAAAGGTAATTTTCTGTGGATTTACAAGATGGATATGAAAACTGCCCTGCAACTTGAAAAAGCACACTGAAGTTTACGAAACAAGCCTTGAAATATTGTGGGTTTTCCTTCAAATTGGTGTTATCAGAAATTTTGGAAAAGTTTGAGCTTTTTTGTAAAACCGCTCCTGGAGGCCAGGAGGCAACACAGAAGGTTACTTCTTTTTCACTTACTGAAGGCACCCTACTTTATGAGACACTAATCAGCAATAGACTAGAGACTTGCCCCTCTCAAGATTTCTGCCCTCCCGAAAATATGCAGGTAAAATTGTTCAGTGGGATAACAAATTCTATCTAACTTTACTTATAGGTTGGTCTCAGAGAGCGCATAGAGCTCTGTGTCAACTGAGTTGATTTTTTAAAAGACTTTTTTTCAGTAGGATCTGGTGTGGTTTGCTCAATGCTAAAGCTACCAATTGGTTGGTGAGAGAATAAAGTATGAGAAGCTGAGAAACAATGTGTATTAACAGCTCATGGTGGTCAAATTAGCAATGCAAGCATTTCTAGCACCTTTTCAATGTTTGACAATTAAGATCTTAATGGACAGCGCAACAATTAAGCTTTCTGTGGGGAAACAAGACAGAGCAATGTCACCTCACTGGTCAGAAGAAGCTGAAGCTGTGTGAAACTGGTGTGTGGCTCACAGGACCTATGCGAGGTGTGATCACCTTCCTAGGATGAGACATTAACCTAAAGAATACCATGATGAGGAATAGAGCATTCTTCAAAAAGGGCAGCCCCCCCCAGATTCAAAGAGAACTAATGTTTCCTTAATCCTGCAAGCAGGTAATTTCCAAGCAATTATTCCCAGCTATACAGCATAGGCACATCATCTCAATCCCCCAGCTGGGAAATTTAATCTCTGCATCCCTACTTGTGCCTCTCATCTCAAGAGCCTTCAAGAAAGAAATATGAGCCATGCTCTCTTATTCCGATTGTTCCTTCCTCGGGGAGACAGGTGATACACAGACCTATTACAGGTGTCAGATCGGCAGCTTTCCAGACTCACGATTCACCCATGTCTGCTGAAGTGGCAAAGAGGAAATTCTTAAATAACCAATCACCTTCCATAAACTTCCGAGCCTGGCAACCAAACACATGGAATTGTGACACCATGCTGTCCCTGAGAGGGTTGTAAATTAGTATATGACCTGGGCTGTAATTCTCTGACTGTGATACCAAAAACATTGTCTTTATAATGCCCAATTTGGGGCTACCAGGCCTCAACCATAGTTGAGGCAGTTTGTCACTGGTGTGGTTCCTACTATAGCTCTCTAAATAGGCTAATGATACCCCTTTTTGCACTTGACTTTCTTGGTCTGGCGTGTGAACAGTCAAAGACTACTCAGGAATCTAGGGTGGGGCTTCAAGAGCTCTGAACTTAGATGTTAACCAGTTCACACAATAACATGCTGGCCAGCTCACTGTCTATCTTTAAATTAAATACTATAATCTCACAACAAACAAAGTTCAGTTCAATTGTAATTGTAATTACTGGTTGTAATCCTAGTAACCAGTTCAGTAAGGTGCTACATCCCCTTTTGGTTCTCTCTTCCCGCTCCAAGTCATTTTATTTCTCACGGCTGTGGCATAAGCATTAATTATGCACATGTCCAGGTTACTTCAAATTACCCTACTGATAAGAGGCATAATTCATTTCCTTGTCTTTTACCCATTAAGTTCACAAAAAGTCTCAAGTGCATGTGGTAGATGCTTCTGTAAGTCCTAGTCTCTCATTCCGGTCACAGGCTAAGAGTTAAGTTTACCTACTGGGTGACTTTGCGGTTCTAGCAGTGCAACAAGTGCAATTTGGATACAGCCCCTTGCAGGAGTGGCATTTCTGTTGGGGCTGCAGTTTCAACCTAATGCTGGAACTGGGATTATTGGAAGGAGTCATGTGGCAGTCTTATGCAGCAGCACTCATCTTCAGCATTAGTGGCCTCCATGGCTTGGTGCAGACAGGTGCTCAGATACAGCTGTTGTGGCCTCTAGGACTAGTCATCAGTAATAGAGCATCCTCAGCAGTTGCAGTCTGTGGACTGATCAGGGGTTACAGGATGACCCAATGATACTTGTTCTCACAGTGGGGCCTGTGCAGAAAGACTGGGGGACCACCTCACAGCATGGGCCTCATGTGGCTTCTCTCTCTTTTGCAGTCAGCTTCCTGTGTGGACTTCTCTTCTTGGACAGGCTCTTAGTTTCTAGCGCTGGGCCCTTTCCTTCCCCCCTCTTAGCTTTCAAGCAGGCTTCTGGGCACTAGGCAGACCCTTGACTTCAAGTGATGTTCCCTCACCTCTGGGAGAATGACTGTCAGGCAGACACCAGGCCTGGTCACATTGCAACTCTTGGAGTTCTCTGCAGAGCACTCCCCTCCTTGGTCAAGAGGAACCTGGAACTGCAATAAATCAGGATGATTTGGATCCTACATTTATACACATTTTCCCAG
The DNA here is from genome assembly GCF_031143425.1 of Pleurodeles waltl. Lineage (NCBI taxonomy): Eukaryota > Metazoa > Chordata > Amphibia > Caudata > Salamandridae > Pleurodeles > Pleurodeles waltl. Next base: position 228,307,104 of record NC_090451.1, read on the forward strand.
TGGTGAATGTGGGTCCACTGTCTAAGGCTTCAGGACTGGGTTGGTTTGGTTCTCTTTCAGATGTCATTGCAGCAAATTCTTTGCACACAATCATGGTTGTCACAACAGATGACAGTGGGACAGGCTGCAAACAGGAGTATCCACAGTAAAGACACAATGAAGTGTGAGATCCTGGCACCTGGTTGTTATCACTCTTCCTGAAGCAACAATTATGGATAGACAAAATGGCAGACCCTGCATAGAAATGTCATTATCTTGAACAACAGCCAACGCAGTCCAACACATCACCCCTACCATCTACCAACTGGCAGTGCTCAGGAAGAGCTAATCAGGAGCCTTTTGCTAAAAGGATTGTGTTGAATTTTTAACACCATCCCTGTCTCCATCTTCCCACACTCCAGTGTTTCGTCTCCATCCTCCAGTCACAGGAATGCAGATGATACACTTCCACTGTCTGAGGAAGCTATCTTCATACTCCATCTTGTGCCAATGCTAAAAACAGGGGCATATAAAATGGATTCCACTGGCTTCAGTATGCAGACAATAATCTACAGTCTTACTACCACACATGTACAACACACATGCAGGGTTTACATAACAGCAGAATTTTACAGGGGAGGGGAGTCAGCACTGTCTCCTCTTCCTGACACTGAGAATAATGTCTAAACACACTACTCATTCACAAAATCCGGTACTGTGTCACCACAGATTTATGAGATTCACCCAGGGAATGGACAGTAGTCCTATTAGTAGGCCTGTTACCATAATAAGGGCATGCTTTGTGCGCCCCTCCAGGTCATAGAACTGGTTCTGGACTTTGCATTTCTAAGGACAGGACTAGGCTTACTGCACACATGCAAAATTTACATAAGGCCAGGGCCAAAGAAAAATGTAGTTTATCAGTTTCACATGCAGTCACACTCTCGGGGCAGGAGTTCTTGCCTATTTAGCTTTTATAAAGCGGATAGTCCCTTCTCAGAAGTCTGACATAAGGATTATGGCCTATATATTGTTTTTGTCTATTATTACCTCTAATTGTGCAATTTTTTGTAAATGATAATTAGGACATAGGACCGGATTTAGAGTTTGTCGGAGGTGTTCTTCTGTCACAAACGAGAAGGATATCCCGTCTGCCATATTACAATGCCATTACAGTTTATGGAGATTGTAATTTGGCGGATGGGATATCCGTCACGTTTGTGATGGAGTAACCCATCCGCCAAACTCTAAATCGGACCCATAATATTTTTGTTGAGGATGTTAAGCAATGACTGTTAAGGTACCATACCATCACTTGCCGCTGCGTTGAACTACCACTACGTTGCCTCCACTGTCTCTTATTACGCCATCTCAGAGAAGCTTCCATCCCCCTTGTTTATCCCTGTTTTCTATCAAGTTACTATTACACTGTTTTAATTAGTTATGCCTTACGCTCTAGCCTGCTTTGTATAATTTACCTCAGATAAGGTCACAACAAGTAATGTTGTGGGGGTAACGTAGGTCGAAGTAGTGGATGCAATATGGGTGTGTACCCCCCTGGGTTGCATGTCAGTTCATCACTTGTCTCCACCCCAGTGTAACACTACATGCAGTGGGCTGGAACAGTTTTCAGAGATGGGATACTGCCATCAATGTTATATCAGTAGCCTTGAGAAAAATCCATGCGTTACACAAATTGTAGCAAATGACCCACTTCCATCCTGCAGAAGAATGGGTCGATCAAGGCCGGGCCAGGCCACCCATCTTGGTTTGATGACTCCCCAAATTCAGTGATTTTGCTGAGCCCTCCTCCTTCTTTGTGCTTACTTAATTTAAATCAAGGGGCTGCGACTGGGGCGTGTACATTGAGGCTCATGGAGGCGGTTAGTCTGGGTGCATTCTAAATTCTCCAGTGCTGCGTGGACTCCATTAAAGAAGACTTTTCTATTTACAGTGTAAGATACGTTCACCATCGATAATGGGCAGGCACAAATTACTTACAGCTGTTGGTGCTACCAAACATCTTCGCAATGGGGCTAGTATCATTCTGCTGCTTACTTCTGTGGTTGTGGGTGCTTCAGAAGGAATCAACACAGTTGAGGTTAAACTTGGTCCCTACCAGCCTGCCACTTTGCCCTCAGAGGGGGTGGGTCAAGAAGAGGGGCTTGGACTTGGCACTCAGGGAGCTGCAGTGAACTCTAATGATGGGCATCCCATGGCACCCTTCAATGATTCTGTTTTGAGCTGTACAGATGGCACAATGGTTCGAAAGTGGTTGGTGATGGTATTCTCCCTGGTGGGCCCAGGGCCATTACCAACACATAACTCAAAATCGCAAAAACCTATGAGGGGGCCTGTGACCCAGTCAGATAGTCACTCTTTACCTTGTGACAACCCTCCCTGTTAATGCCCCGTGAATCCTGCAGCCTTATAGTTTACAAGTTAATAACCCTGTTGACAGTGAAATTGAAATCATTGGTCACCACTATTATTCTGCTTGTGAGCACTAACTTTCAAACATCAAGCTATTGCTGATCTGAAGACCAACTTGGGGGGTGCTAGCTCAGTATGTCAGAGATAGATGTGACACCTCTGTCTCTGTAATTTCTAGGCCGGGACTAAGTTTGAGATTACAACCCATCCCAGAAGATGAAATTGCACTACATCCCAGCAGGGACATTCTCAGCCATTACCGATTTCAACCCTATGGCAATCTAACAACCTTTATCTTGCACTGTTCAGACCCTTAGATTGTCTTTTTTTACTGCAAGACCTCCATTTTCATCTTACTGCTTCAGTGAGACTTAGTGAGGGGGTGAATGCACAGAGCACTTTAACCTCAATCTGGGGTTCGTCAAGGCTACATTGTGGCCCTGTTTTGTTTTTTTACATTATGTACTAATAGCTTTGAAAAGTAATTGATTGAAATCGTCAGGGACATGCCCATAATCGGTTCTTGTCCGACCCCAGTTATGCTGTACACAGATGATGCCGTCCTTATCTCGCGCACTGTACTGGATCTAGACGTTTTGCTTAACAGATTTGTAGAATTTATAGAAAGCCCTGACTTCAGTACAAACTTGTCCAAGACTCATGTCATGGTACTTGGCCCTCGGTCCACTAAGACTAGGTCTTACTAGGTCTTAATGCATCAAAGGCCACACCCTTAGTCATGTTCCTGTATTCTCCTACCTGAGAGTTTTATTTGATTCTTCCCTGTCCTGGTCCCCTCTGATATTGGCTAGAGGGCACATGTTTGTCCAACTTTGTCTTTAGATTGGGCCATAAATAGATCAAAACCATTGTTGACATTTACAGAGCAAAGTGTATCTGCGTCGCTGCTAATGGCAGCGAACTATGGGGTAATTCCAATGTGTCTTCTTTGCAAGTCCTAGAGAATAAGTTATCTAAGAAAACTTCTCACCCTCACTAATAGTCATCATCCATGAGGAATTAGGGATTGACTTTCTCGAGGACTTGTTGATGTTACGGCCCTTACTTTCCTCGGTCTTGGCTTGAGGACACCCAGCTAAACTTTTAAATTGATTATTATTAAAAGATTGCTTGGCTCTTGCCCAAGCCACAAGCATCCAATGGAATAGCTATGTTAAGGATTAATTTATTAAATTGTGTTGACTTGAACTTTTTAATCACCAAGAGTCCCTAATTATGGAGGATTACACTCTGACTAAAAAGCTTTTGAAACCTGGAGGGTCAGAGACAGGGCATTACTGGTCATGCACAACTTCTATGTTAGAGCGTACTTATCACTTCAGACTACCTTTTTAATTGAACTATATCATTTATATAATATGTTTGATTACCTTTGGTTCCTTTTAGTATGTTTTAGAGTAACTTTAATACATAATCTATTTGCAATTCCTCGCAGATGTTCGTATGGTACCACTTTTACCCCTTGTAGCTGTAATAATTATTCTTCCCAGGACATGTTCCACTATATTATTTTTTGCACTTTCTACAGAAATTCAAGCAAGCTTTTTATTGTTCCGTTGCTCGCTGATAAACATTTTGCACACGTCCGATCTGCTTTGGTTTATCTCATATTATTACCAGATGAGTTGACTTGCTTTAATTTAGCTTGCTTTTTAGGGTGCAGCCTACCAGACAACATAAATGTCTGGTTTGCGTAAGGCATCTTGGGGACTTTCAGAAAGTTGACCTGTAAATGCATTCTGCTCGTTGCTTGCCATTAGCTTTGTGGTTTGGAACTTACGTTTTCTGGATTTCCATTTGCTGGCTTAATTTGCTTTAGTCTCCCCAGCTTGAGTTTGTACCTGCCCATGCTAAAGCCATGTTTACAGTATTCTTCCACAAACTCTTTTTCTGTAATACACAGGCCTGTATATCTTATTTTTTCATCACATTTGCTGGGCATTGAAAGACGAGTCAAATGTGAAGCTGTGTTTTTGAGGAAGCCTGGTGTATATTTTGCTTTCGGCTGACTTTAGCAGTGTCAGCCTGGGTGGAAGCATGAACATTTCTAAAATCATGTTTGAAAACTATTAGGCAATTTACACTCTTTATGGCATATTCACCGTCAAGCATAGGATAAGATCGTTTCAGAAGAAAGAGCCAGGCACATTGTAATACAATTTAACAATGCTTGCTTTTCACTTTAATGTGCAAAGCATATGGTTTATTTATGACATATGTGGCAACTCCATTTGGAGAGTTGGATAAGTTTAAATAAATTTTTTATGAAAGCTTTTTTGTTTATGTTTAGCTACACAATACATCTGATGGAGACTTCTAGCTGCAGCTTCCTTACCTTAGAATTCCCTGACATCAGCTTTGAATCCAGAGTTTTTTCTGAGCAGTACCCTGCGCGCACCGTCGGGCGTCGTCGTTCGGATCCGCGTGCATCGAATAGCTCTGCGTGCGTCGTCAGCGTCGTTGTAGCCGTCTATGACGTCACGGTTGTCTATATAGACGCCGTCTCGGCGCGTGTATGTCAGTTCTTTTCCTTCCGTGCCGGTTAAGCGCAGTTTTGGAAAGAGCTACCCTGCTTCGACGGTTTGTCGACGCTTTTTGGGCTGTTTGGAGTCATGTCTTCGAGAAAGACAGGATTCAAGCCGTGTGGTGCGTGTCATTGCACCATGTCGGTGACGGATCCGCACCGAGTTTGTCTTTGGTGCCTGGACAATGACCACGATTCCACCTCGTGCTTCGATTGTCGGGCCATGGCGCCGAAGGCCTTGAGGGAGAGATCCCTTAAGCTTCTTGCTGCCCGACATTCGTCTTCGGTCAGCGCGACTCCGCGGAGGTCACGGTCTCGCAGTAGGAGGAGGTCGCAGCACCGCTCCCGGAGCCCCAAGTCCTCTTCCTCGCATTCGAGGTCATCGGAAGGTAAGAGGCACAAGAAGAAGAAGAAGTCCAAGCGGACTTCGTCTTCGCCACGCCCGTCGACCGACGAGGCGTCTAGGGAACGTCGACGTTCTGAGTGCAGTTCTGCGGAGCCGTCGCCAGGGTCGACTCCACGTCTTCCCCCCTTTCGGGGGACCGAATCGACCCCCACTCAAATAAAATAATTCTACGAGGCCATGCGTCTCGTTTTTGAGCGGGCTGTTCCCTCGGGTGGGTCTTCGGATTCGATGCCGGCGGCTTCAGTCTCTCACAGTCGACCTCCTTCGGCGCCAGGTCCGACGTCGACGATTCTGCCACCGGCGCCCACCGGTGGCAGCCCCATCCTTATTCCGGATGATCCGGAGCCGGAGCGACGTCGTACGACGTCGACTACGACTTCGACGGAGCCGATTCGGCCCAGATCATTGTCTGAGCATTATTTGGAACAGCCAAACGCAGGAGAGGAATGGGAGGGGTCTGAGGACCCTTTAGAATCAGGATTGCAGCTGGGCTGGTATGAGGTTCTAGGGGAGGCCAGTGGACTGGACACGTCTCCAGATACTGGTATGCTCTCTCCTCCTAATGTGGCTGTGGAGGAGGGGGCTTCTTTCGCTATGGTGGTGCGTAGGGCAGCTGAGGTCTTGGACCTAGATTTTCCTACGGTGCCAGTCAGGACGAATATCCTGACAGAAGTGCTTCAGCTGGGGGTGTCAACATCAGAGCCGTTGTTGCCCTTCAATGAAGCTCTTACAGACGTCCTTCTGGGTACGTGGTCCAAACCCAGCACAGGGGCTCCTGTGAATGGGACTGTCAGCCGCCGCCATACACCCGCTCCCAGCGACCCTAGTTTCCTGACACAACACCCCACTCCTGAGAGCTTGGTTGTCCAAGCCTCTACTTCCCGTGGTGCCTTCCCTTCCGCTCCCCCAGATAGGGAATCCAAGAGGTTGGATCAGCTTGGGAAGAAGATGTTTTCTTCCTCCAGCCTGGCATTGAGGTCTGTAAACACATCTTGCCTATTGGGCCGTTATTCCCCATACTTTATGGGATACGGTGGCGCAAGTGCTGCCCCAGGTCCCGGAGGGTGTACGGGACACTCTCACCCAGGCTGTAAAGGATGGGAGAGATGCAGCCAAGTTTACAATCCGGTGTGGCTTGGACACGACCGACTCGCTGGGCAGAGCGATTTCATTGTCAGTGGCCCTACGTCGCCACGCCTGGCTACGTTCTACTGGTTTTTCAGGGGTTGTCCAGTCCAGCTTGATGGACATGCCCTTTGATGGCTCTCGCCTTTTTGGCAAAAAGGCAGACTCCGCGCTTGAGAGGTTCAAGGATTCTCGAGCCACGGCCAGATCCTTGGGCCTTTCAGCGCCGGCACAACAGCAGTCTGTCTTTCGCCCCTTCCGAGGCTTCGGGAGGGGCGTGGTACCACGCCAGCCACAGTTTAGCCACCGTCCTCAGGCTTCACAGCATCCCGGAAGAGGACGTGGTTGTGGTACCATCAGACCCAGAGGGTCTGGCCAGAGGTCGGCCGCCCCACAGCCCCCCTCCACTGCGCCCAAGCCCTCCTAGTGTGGTTCTGCAGGATCATGTCCGTCCAGTTGGAGGGAAGATTCGTTTTCATCTCCCTCACTGGCTTTCCGTCACCACGGACAAGTGGGTCCTGCAGATCATACGAAAGGGCTACTCCCTTCCAGTCTTTTCCTCCTTCTATCCCTCCGACAAAAGAATGGCCGATGGAGGACCATCTGGCTTTGCTCCACGAGGAAGTTACAGCTCTCTTGGCCAAGGGAGCCATAGAAAGAGTCCCGATATCAGAAGTAGGCAGTGGTTGTTAATCCTGCTACTTTCTCATTCCCAAAAAGAACAAAGGCCTTCGCCCTATCTTGGATTTAAGGGACGTCAATCTCTTCCTCAAGAAGGAGAAATTCAAGATGCTCACTCTTGCTTAGGTTTTGTCTGCCTTAGACCAAGGAGACTGGATGGTAGCGTTGGATTTGCAGGATGCATATTTCCATATTCCTATCCTGCCAAGCCACAGGCGTTACCTGCGGTTCAAGGTGGGCCACGAGCACTTTCAGTTTACCGTGCTTCCTTTCGGTCTTACCAGTGCCCCTCGGGTGTTCACAAAGGTGATGGCGGTGGTGGCAGCTCATTTGCGCAGGTCAGGGATTTCAGTCTTCCCCTACTTGGACGATTGGCTTTTGAAGGCTCCTACGCCCCAGGCTCTCGTCACCCACCTCCAGACGATGGCAGACCTCTTGCATTCGCTGGGGTTCACTATAAATCCGCCGAAGTCACACCTGACTCCCTCTCAGAAGCTCTCTTTCATCTGAGCTGTTCTGGACACAGTGCAGTATCGGGCTTATCCTCCCGATCAGTGGGTTCAGGATATTCAGGTTATGATTCCGATGTTTCGGCCTCTATCCTGGATCTCGGTGAGACAGACTTTGAGGCTGCTGGGACTCATGGCTTCCTGCATCCTGTTGGTCAAGCATGCCAGATGGTGCATGAGGGCTCTGCAGTGGGACCTGAAGTTCCAATGGGCACAGCATCTGGAAAATCTTACAGACGTGGTTCAGATCTAGGAGAGGACTGCGGAAGATCTGCAGTGGTGGTTAGTAAACTGCGAGTGGGTCAAGGGCAGACCCCTCTCCCTTCCCCAACCAGATCTAACAGTAGTGACAGATGCATCACTTCTGGGATGGGACGGCCATCTGGGGGAGGTGGAGATCAGAGGTCACTGGTCTCCGGCGGAATCCGGGCTCCACATCAACTTGTTGGAGCTTCGGGCGATCCGGCTAGCATTAAAAGCATTTCTTCCTGTTGTGAAAGGGAAGGTGGTGCAGGTGTTCACGGACAACACTACCGCAATGTGGTACTGCAACAAGCAGGGCGGTGTGGGATTGTGGACCCTTTGTCAAGAGGCTTTACGTCTCTGGACATGGCTGGAACAGCAGGGCATGACCCTGGTGGTTCAACACCTGGCAGGTTCTCTGAACGCCAGAGCAGACGAACTCAGCCGAAAATGCTTAGAGGATCACAAATGGTGTCTCCATCCAGAGGTGGCGCAAGGACTCTTTCAGCAGTGGGGAGAGCCTTGGTTAGATCTGTTCGCCTCCGCAGAGAACACGCAATGTCAGCAGTTTTGCGCGTTGGAGTTTCCAAGGGGGCTATCGCTAGGCGACGCTTTTCGTCGTGAGTGGAGTTCAGGCCTCCTGTACGCTTTTCCGCCTATACCACTTCTGCCCAGAGTTCTCAGGAAAATCAAGAACGACCGGGCCCAAGTAATCCTTGTGGCTCCGGATTGGGCACGGAGGGTTTGGTATCCAGAGCTTCTCAAAATGAGCATCGGTCCTCCAATCAGTCTGCCTCTTCGAGAGGATCTTCTGTCGCAGCAGCAGGGGAAGGTTCTCCACCTGAACCTGTCAACTGCGCCTTCATGCGTGGAGATTGAGCGGCGACAGTTGATGGTTTATGACCTCCCTCCCGAGGTCTGTGATGTCATTCTGGCAGCCAGGCGTCCCTCTACTAAGTCGATCTACGCCTGCCGTTGGAAACGTTTTGTTTCATATTGTTCAGAGAGGTCTATTGATCCTCTTTCTTCTTCTCTGTCTAACATTCTTTTGTTTATTTTGTCTCTCGCCCAGCAGGGTTCCTCCTTGGGGATTCTCAAGGGCTATCTTGCAGTCTTATCGGCTTTTCTTCAGTTGCCTGATCAACCATGTCTGTTTAAATCACCTATAGTACAGAGGTTTTTGAAAGGGCTTGTACATCTGTTCCCGCCTGTGCCTTTCGTTATGCCTCAGTGGGATCTTAATTTGGTTTGTACCTTCCTTATGTGTGCTCCTTTCGAGCCCTTGCATAACTGTCCTCTCCGGCTGCTCACTATTAAAACTGCTTTTTTGGTGGCAATTACATCTGCCAGGAGAGTGAGTGAGCTGCAGGCTTTATCTTCAAAGCCACCTTATCTCATGATATATCCTGACAAGGTGGTGTTAAGAACTCGTGCCTCTTTCCTCCCCAAGGTGGTGACCCCTTTCCATCTGGGTCAAAATATCACCCTGTCCACCTTCTTTGCACCACCGCATCCCTCTAAGGAAGAGGAGCGTCTCCTTCGACTGGACCCAAAAAGAGCGTTATCGTTCTACCTTGACCGCACTAAAGAGTTCTGGGTGGACGACCAACTCTTTGTGGAGTATGTTGGTGCAAAGAAGGGTCGGGCAGTACAGAAACGATCCATTTCGCGCTGGGTCGTTCTCTGTATAAAAATATGCTACGTTTTGGCAAAGAAGCAGCCTCCCAAGGGCTTGAGAGCTCATTCCACTAGGGGGAAAGCTGCTACCACTGCGTTAGCACGTGGCGTACCGGTGGTGGACATCTGTCAGGCTGCAACGTGGGCTTCTTTACACATGTTTGCGAAACACTACTGCCTGGATAGCCAGGTGAGAAGAGGGGGGCATTTTGCTCGTTCTGTCTTGCAGGACTTCCTAGTATAAAAAAAAAAAAAAATCTCCTTCAGACCCACCGCCATGGGTTATAGCTTTGGTATCTATTCTAAAGTAAGGAAGCTGCAGCTAGAAGTCTCTATCAGATGAACAAGTTACTTACCTTCGGTAACGAGGTATCTGGTAGAGACTCTATCTATCTGCAGATTCCTTACACCCGCCCAAGCCTCCCCGCTCTGGGGAAATATTTTCTCATGTGGATATGTGTATATATATGTATATATGTTTTATGTGTACATATGTATATTTTTGATTTTGGCAACTTTTGCCTTTCTAATAGGCATGAAAGTGTTTTTACTCCAAACAGTCAAAGAGGTTAAATGCATATTGGTTGGTTCTTCCATGACTCTGCGCTTCTGGCGTGGGAAGTTGTGGAAAGGAACTGATGTACGCGCTCCAACGACGCTGACGACGCACGCAGAGCTGGTCGACGCACGCAGATCCGAACGACAGCCGCCAGACGGTGCACGCGCAGGGTAGTGCTCAGAAAAAACTCCGGATTCGAAGCTGACGCCAGGGAATTTTAAGGGAAGGAATCTGCAGCTAGATAGAGTCTCTACCAGATACCTCGTTACCGAAGGTAAGTAACTTGTTCTTTACTACTAAACAAGCAGTCACAAGTGCAGTTACCTTGCAGGCATTAGGGTCGTGATTTGAAAGATGCATCAAGTGCAGTGGCACAGGGGCCAAAATCTCCAGGAAGCCCATTGAACTCTGATTATTGCTATATTTTATTACTAAATAAGCAGTCACAAGTGCGGTTACCTTTGAGGCACTAGGACCATGATTTGAATGGTGCAGCAGGTGCAGTGACACAGGGGCCAAAGCTCTAGGAAACCCACTGCACAGATTATTGCTATATTTTACTAATAAACAAGCAGTCACAAGGCAGTTGCTTTGGAGTCACTAGAGCCATGATTTGAATGGTGCAGCAGGTGCAGTGACACAGGGGCCAAAGCTCTAGAAAATGCACCCTACACCGATTATTGCTATATTTTAATAGAAAACAAGTAGTCACAAGTGCAGTTACCTTGCAGAGCCATGGGTTGAATGGTGCAGCAGTTGCAGTGGCACAGGGGCCAAACGCTCTAGGAAACCCAATGAACACAAATCATTGCTATATTTTACTAGTATAAAAGCAGTCACAAGTGCAGTTACCTTACAGGCACTAGGGCCATGATTTGAATGATGCAGCAGGTGCACTGGCACAGGGACCAAAAGCTCTAGGAAACCTACTGAACACCGATTATTGCTATATTCTACTAGTAAACATGCAGTCACAAGTGCAGTTGCCTTGCATGCACTAGGGCCATGATTTGAATGGTGCAGCAGGTGCAGTGGCACAGGGACCAAAAGCTCTAGGAAACCCACTGAACTTCGATTATTCCTATATTTTACTACTAAACAAGCAGTTACAAGTTCAGTTACCTTGCAGGCACAAGGGTTGTGATTTAAATGGTACAGAAGGTGCAGGTGCACAGGGACCAAAAGCTCTAGGAAACCCACTGAACTCCGATTATTGCTGTATTTACTTGTAAACAGGCAGTCACAAGTGCAGTTACCTTGCAGGCATTAGGGCCATGATTTGAATGGTGCAGCAGGTGCAGTGACACAGGGGCCAAAGCTCTAGAAAATGCAGCCAACACCGATTATTGCTATATTTTAGTAATAAACAAGTAGTCACAAGTGCAGTTACCTTGCAGGCACTAAAGCCATGGGTTGAATGGTGCAGCAGTTTCAGTGGCACAGGGGCCAAACGCTCTAGGAAACCCAATGAACACAAATCATTGCTATATTTTACTAGCATAAAAGCAGTCACAAGTGCAGTTACCTTACAGGCACTAGGGCCATGATTTGAATGATGCAGCAGGTGCCCTGGCACAGGGACCAAAAGCTCTAGGAAACCTACTGAACACCGATTATTGCTATATTTTACTAGTAAACATGCAGTCACAAGTGCAGTTGCCTTGCAGGCACTAGGACCATGATTTGAATGTTGCAGCAGGTGCAGTGGCACAGGGACCAAAAGCTCTAGGAAACCCACTGAACTTCGATTATTGCTATATTTTACTACTAAACAAGCAGTCACAAGTGCAGTTACCTTGCAGGCACTGGGGTTGTGATTTAAATGGTACAGAAGGTGCAGTGGCACAGGGACCAAAAGCTCCAGGAAACCCACTGAACTCCAATTATTGCTGTATTTTACTTGTAAACAAGCAGTCACAAGTGCAGTTGCCTTGCAGGCATTAGGGCCATGATTTGAATGATGCAGCAGGTGCAGTGGCACGGGGCCAAAAGCTCTAGGTAACTCACTGAACACCAATTATTGCTATCTTTTACTGCTAAACAAGCAGTCACAAGTGCAGTTACCTTGCAGACACTAGGACTATGATTTAAATGGTGCAGCAGGTGTGTGACACGGGGGTCAAAACAGTCTAGGAAACAACGGAACACCCATTATTGCTGTATTTTACTTCTACTCCCAATTCAGAACCAGCTATGACCGATATCTCCTTGCTCCTATTGACTGTCTGCCTACACCACCTCACTTCCTCACCCTTCCTCTTTCCCCTCATGTGCTTCCTCCCTCGCAGGCTTCCTCTTCTCCTCGCCTAGGACACTGGCACACCTTAAAGTGTACGGCTCACCTTTTTTTCACAGTATGGGCAGGTTTTATAAAAAGCACTTAAACGTTCTATAAAGTATTTTATCTCTCTATAAGAGCACCAGTTATATTGCACAAAGACACTTTTTCATGGCACTGGGGATAGAACATGATTTGGCCAGGATCACAGGATGTTGAGCCCATGCCAAGACTCGAACCCAGTTCTCCAAGTTGGCAGCTTTTTCTATTACTTCACATCTTTATTATAGTCATCTGCAACATGTGCAAAAAAACATTGACTAGGACAATAGATTTCACAAAGGCAAAACCTATAGGCTTTGCCAATGCTTGTAATTATTACATATAATAATACGATCTTAAAATACATACCTTCAGGATGGGTTCTGTACTACAACTTCTCCATTTGATTTTACTAAAATGTTGTTTATGTAGCATAGCAACCCAGAACATGCAGAGGGTGCACATAACTGACTTGCCTCTTAGCTGACTATTGGCATTGTCAGGGTGGATAGAAGCATGGACATTTCACAGTGCATGTTTGAAAACTATTGCCTAATAAAACATATGTGCATTGATTTAGTCTGATGTACCATTACTACCAAGATGAAACAGTTCCACCTGTGAATCTGTGAATAAAATACATTTTTTAAGAGACTTTTTCATATTCTGCACGTTTGTTGCAGAATGTCTTTAAAAATTAAGGGGGCCCAAAATGTCACTGTGCAAGACACACTAGCTGCTTGCTTTATTTCATGTTGAATAACTTGTAAATAAATGTTTGCCTGTTTTGAACAGGGGGACCAATGCAAAGGTCAGGTGTGTGCTTACTGCCCCCAGACTATAGATCTACAGGGACATTATAGTATTGATATACATCAGCACTAGCTTCAATTCAGCACAGCTGCAAGTAAAAAAAAGAAAATGTTATAACACAGTCAACACTGCCTGTGTCATAAAGATTGTTATCTTTACTTTCAGCCATTTGCAACATGGCTGCCATTTGCAACATGGCTAAAGACACTGGCAAAGCCAACAGATCTTGCATAGACAAGACCTACTGGCTTTGCCAATGTTTGCTATCTGGTGTGGTCTGCCTGAGGAACATTATATTCACTATATAATGTGTTGTTTGTATTCTTACTGGCTGCTTCATCACTGTTTTTAATTCTGTATCGTTTGTGGTTCCATGTGAAACCGAATAAAGATGGATGACTGGCTGACTGGAAAGTAGTTTGTGTTCAGGGGTACATTTTGGAACACATTGCATTTCACTAAAGCATGGTGTGCTAGGGTGGTGTCTTTTATACAGAGCACATTTACCTTTAAAATGGCCTCTGGAAATGGCCACCAAATTGTATCGGTCATGCACCTTACTGCTAAACCTATGTAGTGAACAAATGATGTGTGGAAATCGGATTTTCCTCATATTTATCATTTGTGCATCATGCTAGTAAAGTACCTGGGCTTGTTTTGATCCTATAACAATCTTTTAACCATCACATTTGAGAATCACGGTTAAAACAATGTACCTTACTTGAACTTTTCTTCCTGGAGATATATTTTGAAATACTTGCAACATTCATTTACATGTATTTAAATTGTGTTGTGCGTTGGAAAACGTTTCATAGGTTTTCCTTTGACACTTTCTCTACTACAGCAAGACTGTCAGTTAGTTCACATTACTAAATGTCCCCCTTTGCCATCAAGGAAAGTTAAAGTAAACACCAATCTCCATGTTAAATTAGCAGCATCTTGCCAGAATACATTGCATCATACTTGACCTTTCTGTTTGAACTCACAGCAAGTGCACAAAATGAAAACAAAATGTAAAGGTTTATTTATTGCTGCAATATTGTAGGCTGAAGAGAGGCAACAATAAACAGTATAAAAATATAATTATTATACTGTTTATTGTTGCCTATCCTTCATCTGGTTATATCCCAATGTGTTTCTCTGTTGTGGACAACTGACCCATGTAGGTGAATAATTTGTACATGATAAGACAAATAGTTTTTCGATAGTGCATTATATTGGGCTTCAATAGTCTGTTTGTTGTTGCTATAAACCTCTTTCTTGCCCATTCCCCTTCTAAACTCCTGCAGGATATCTTGGGAGTGCTGCAGCACTTCACTCACCACTTATTCCAACGCCCCTTACTACATGCATCCACTACATCTTCGGTGTTCTGCTCTCAAAGTGGGATTCCACCATTCCAAAGTCTACGACTTACTGTTATCTGAAGGTTTATTGCTTAATCAGGAGCAATTTAGTCAATAGTAATTTAATCTGTTAGTGCTTCACATTAGATCATGGCACCTGATGTGTTAAATTGCAACTGCAAGTGACCAGTCTCTCAAAATGCTTCTCACTTATCATTGCTAATGATTATTTTCTTTAATCAGTTCCTCTGGAATCTCGGCAACCGTACCTCATTTTTTGTGTGCAGTGATTAAATACTATTTTTTGATCTCTTATACGACACTGACTTCTGTAGACCAACTACTTTGTCATCTTTTACATATCCCAGTCAGCACAAAAAAATTATTTTCAAGGGCTTCTCACCTAATGCTTTCTTCTCTTTATGTAATAAATCTCTGTCTGTATCCTACACTGCCTCTCGCCACATTCTGCTGCATTTAAGAAACACACTGTTGCAGCAACATACAGACCTTCTGTTAGAGGGAAATCTGTTAATAAAATAAGACAGATCAATTTGACACAATAATATAGGTTTAATCGATTTTCAGCTGGGAACAACAGGCAGTCTCAACATAGAGGCCATGACTGAAGTTCAAAGTTCTAGTTCACAAGCAGTGGTATTTATACTGTAAAAACCACAAACAACTATGCTGACAAGTTCAGCATTGATGTAAGCAAGAACAAGCAGTACAGATAAAATAATAGGGGAGAGGGACCTCTTGACAAGAGCACATGCATTCTTACTGACAATTACTGGTCACCTCATGGGTGGGTAAGTAACATTGACGTCATTCAGCATCTCTATCTTTCCTGTAGAACACGTGATTATATTTTACATGATGCTGACGGTAGCCCTGCCCTGTGCTAATGCTTATTTGACCCTTACACAGTTCCCCTCACCAAGATATGAATGACTTGTGGTTTTTAGGATCCTGGTGCTAAAGCAGGATACACCCTTTTGTTCCACCCTGTTCATGCTAAGTGAACATTTTAAAATCAACAGTTGGTGCAGCTTTAAAGAAAAACTCTCATTCTAATGTGGCTTGGGCCTCTTGTGTGTTTCAGCACAGCTAACTTAACAATGCAGCATCTGTATAAGTTTCCTAAGTAATAAGTGTTTGTTTGTCCTAAATATGACCTGCCTTTTCTATTGAGCCCACAGTCTGTCTTTTTTTAGCATGTCATGTATTAAGCCTTTCACTACTTACATTAGTTTACAACTATCCCTAGCCTAAAAAGTTTGTTTTGGGATTTGGGAACTTGTGTTTGTATGTGATGTGTTCCTATTCTTCCTACATCATTCCCCCCTCTAGTTGATTATTCAACTACTTTTCCTACCTTCCCATCTACTAATGAAACTTGGGGAATCATCACATACCCACTACTCTGTCCCTCCCAATTTAGCTGTCATCCTTTTGCAACATGCTATTATTACCTGAAAAATAAGACACATCAAGAGCAACAACACGATCAAAGGCAACAAGGATTTGAACAACCCCGACATCCAGGATGGCACCCATTCGAACCAGCCCTCGAACCACCCATCAGGGGCACCCCCCTCATCGATCATTTTCTTTTGTAGATCATGCAATGTCTGAATGGCCTGAGTTAATGTCCCATTGTCTGCATCATTGGCCGGCACATAAGTACAACAGGCCGATCCAATCTTCTTACACACCCCTCCTTCCATGGCTGTCATAAATCAAGTACATATCTGTGTTGCATTACCTTCAGCCTAAGGGCTCTTAGTTCTTCCTTGATAGCATTGAACCCATCTTCGGTTGCATTTATGGTCTTCATCAATTCAAAGCGTGTGATCTGCAGCCATCGTGCAGTTGCCTTTGCCTGAATAAATGGTAGGATGCTACCAAAAAAGATTTGGGCATCATTATATAGTCTATGTTCCTGTGGAAAGTCTTTCCACACTTCAGTACCAAGGAACTCAGCAGCTCGTTTTGTCCGATAATGGTGAAAGAACGTTGTTGGACGGCTCATGGGATGGTCATGTAACTGAGAGATGTCCACACCTGGTATGACTAGGTAGGGTGTGTGCAAAGTCACTAGGGAGCAGAGGGCATTCCAGTTCGGGGGTAGTTGCATGTGGAGCAGGGCCCCACACATCCAGTAATGATCCATCAGGCTGGAGGTGTCCCCCTGCATATCAGCGTTGTAGGTGGTGATGTTGCAGTCGAGGTTACTCCCCACCTTCACTGTCCCATTCCCTCTGAAACAAAGAGAAAACTGTGTTAATTTCATTGCTATTGTAGGGTGTATGGTAGTTCCTGTCCATGTATATCTCTGTATGTTTGCATCCCATATTTCCTGACATTGGTCTATTATCTTATTAAAACTTAGTGGATCTTGTGTCTCAGTGCCATTTCATAATGATATTGCTCTACATATGACTTTGGCCTCTGCATGCCATTTATCATGGGCAAATACTGATCCTGTGATACTAAGAACTGGTCTGCCTGTGCAATTAGGGGGCAGGGGTTTAGCCAAATAGTTACTACATTCAAGTGATGGGTAAGACCTTCCAAAAATACCTTGATTTAATACCCCTTTTTCCCAATCTGGGTAAGAACTTTTTTGCCCTGCTTTCTTCATTTTTGATATCTCTTCCATTATCTCTTGTTTTTCCTGTCAGGAATTGTAGGACTTCTGGGGTGGTGTCAAATCTAGTTGTGTTAACTAGTGCAGTAACAGGACTAACGTGAGTTGGTTGTAGCTGTGCTCTCATTCTGCATAAAAATAGGTGCTGGAGACAATGTGTAATGTTTGGGGATACCTTTTTTGGGAGATGCAATCTATCTACTCCAGCAGCATGGGGGATGAGAGAGCATAAATAACAACTGGTGTTGGACGTGGATGTGCCTATACTATGCATGTGCTGGCACCACATATTATCAAACAAAGCAGTATGGAGAGGGTGATGGTCAATATAATTTTCAACAGTTCTACGCATGCATGTAATAATTAATGTAGGATCAAAAAAATAAACATATCCAAGGGCTAAACACATCAACATCAGTGCACCGAGGAGGAAAAACAAACATAAAATACATAACTGGAAAGAAGAATTGTCTAATATTGGAGCTTTAGAGGGAGGCTTTACTCCGGTTTCTTCTCCTGTTCTCACCCCTCTTTTTCCTGCTCAGTGTCCAAAGGGATGGATGGCATGGTTGGGGCCAGGCAGATTTCCTGGAGGTGGTACGATGGTTTGTGGCCTTGGACTTTCACTGCTGTAGTCGTGCTGTCTGTCACTGGGAAGAGTCCATTGAATTTGCAGTCCTTCCACTTTCTGACAAAATTGCGCATGTATACTAAAGTTCCCAAAGGTAATGGTATTTGTTGATCCTTTACAGGAGATGCGTGGGCGCGCTTCTTGGCTGCACGTGTAACCTGTTTAGAGAAGATCTTTGCAACTTTGGTTAGCTCAGACATGTATTCATTCATTTCAGTTTGTAGAACTTCAGGTGCACTCTCAGTCTCCAACTTATGTCTAGTTGATGGCACAAATGTGCTCATTGTTCTACCTGTCACTATTTGATGAGTCAAATGGTGATCTGATCCTGGGGTATTTCTCAAAGCAAAGATTGTCACAGGGAGGCAGTATAACCATTTCTTCTTCAATGTCACACATAGTTTACCTATTTTGTTCTTGAGGAGGCCATTAAGGCGCTCCACAATTCCATTGCTTTGCGGATGATAAGCTGAGGACAATTTATGTGTTATTCCTAACAAGGTGGTGAGGTGAGAAAATATATTATTGACGAAGTGGGTGCCATTGTAGGATCTGATCCCCTCAGGGACACCCCACCACGGTATTACTTTGTGGATCAAAAAATTAGCAGCAGACTTGGCATCACAGTGAACACAAGGTCCTGCTTCAATCCACCTTGAGAATGGGCAGACTACAACTATAAGATAGCGATAATGATTGCATCTGTCAATCATATCAATGTAATCAATGTGCAGTTCCTTAAAGGGACCTTGTGGGCGAGGTATTGTGGAAGCTATTACCTTAGAGGTAGGACTTGGTGAATACTGCTGGCACACTGTGCAGGTGTGTATGTACATTGTAATCATTTCATGTAAGTTAGGGACAAACCAATCATGACATATTTGGAGGGACATATTATCTCTAGCAGTTTGTGAAGGAAGATGTATCTGGTTTAGAGCTATCAATAGCAATGCTTGGGGCATGACAGGCTTCCCTGTTGACATTTGTCTGTATATTAAATCTTTTCCTGTCTGTGTGCATCCTCTGGCTTCCCACAACTGTTTCTCATGCTCTGGGGTCTTTTCTTGTATCTCTCTCATATGCAGGTGATCTGTGTAATGTCTGGATGCATTCAGAGGGTCTGTAGGTGTCAATGTTTCACTAGCTAACAAAACTGTGGTATGTGTGTCACTAAGAGGGCGTGTTGCTGCATCTTTGGCTGCCCAATCAGCCAGAGCATTTCCACAGGACAGAAAATCCTGACCATTAGTGAGGGCTGCGCATTTTACTATTGCAACTGCATGTGGCAATGTTAAAGCTTGCATCAAGTCCTCTAAAAGGGGGTGGTGCATGACAGGGCTTCCATCAGACTTGAAAAATCCCCGTCTGTACCACCGCATAATGCTGGAATGCACTGTTGTAGTGACATAGGCTGAATCAGAGTATACTGTTATTGTTTCTCCTTCCCCTTGTTTGAGGGCTGCCACTAAAGCTACTAATTCAGCAGCCTGGGCTGAATATTGAGATGGCAAAGTTATCTGTTCAGTTATCTGCAGTGTGTCTGAAGAGTTGTGCTGCATCACTCTGACCACTGCAGCACCTGTATGTCTTACCCCTGTGCCCTGATCTATTGTGGAAGACCCATCCACAAAATATACAACACTACCTGGAATGGGGTTTTCTGTTGCTTGGCTACACTCATCTGGAGTATATGTGGCATAATCATGGGCATCATCGTCAATGTCTGAAATGGGGTGTGCAAAGAAGGTAGCAGATTGACTATGTCGCATTTAACCACCTTCAAGGATGGTAATGATAATATTATTCCATAGCCTGATACTCTCTGTGTTGTTAATGTTGTTTTAGCTTTCTGAATTATTGCAAACACAGCATGTTCAGCATACAGTGTCAGAAGTGCTCCCATGACAATGGGGGCACTTTTCTCTGCTGCAAAGGCTGCTAAGGCTAGGGCTTGTTCACAAGGGTAATGGCTTTTCATGACAGAATCAAATAGGCCACTAAAATATGCAATTGGTTTGTGGCCTAAAGGATACTTTTGGGTGAGGATAGCCGTCATCACCTGGCCATTACAGTGGCAAAAAAGAAAAAACTCTTTGTTGTAGTCTGGTGTTCCTAACACTGGTGCATTTGTTATCTCTGTTTTTAGCTTACTGAAGTTTTGTTCCATCTCTGTAGTCCATGTTATCCTGTATTTCTGTGTTTTCGCCTGTTTGATAGATGCAAGCAGTGGGGATATTAAAGTACTGTAGTCAAAAACCCATTGTCTGACATAATTACATAAGCCTAGGAACTTCTGCATTCCTTTCACAGTCTCAGGCTCTGTCATCTGCCGAATGGATTCTGCTCTCCCGGGCATAATTCGGCGGCCTGATGCTGACAGTAGTTGCCCCAAGTATTGAACGTCTTCCTGGCAGTACTGTAATTTGTCCCTGTCTATCTTGTAACCTCTTTGAACAAGGGTGCACAACAGGAACACAGTGTCCTTTCTACACTGCTCCTCTGCTGGACTACAGATCAGTAGGTCATTGACATACTGCAACACTGTGCTGTCACATTGAAAATTGGTGAGGTCATTCTTGACCGTCCTATTAAAGACACTAGGGGACTTACAGTACTTTTGAGGTCATCGGGAATGAAGGTACTGTGAACCGCGATAGGAAAATGCAGTCAAATAGTGGCTGTCTTGGTGCAGGGGAATGCTGAAAAATGCATTCTTCAAGTCTATGACTGAAAAGTATTTAGCATCTTGGGGTTTGTTGGTTAGGATGATGGAAGGGTCCGGTACTACAGGGAATTCTGGTATCACTATGTCATTAAGGGGGTGCAGGTCTTGAATCATGCGCCACAAATTTCCCTTGGCCTTCCTTATAGGGTAAATTGGGGTGTTGCAGGGGGATACACCTGGGTATATGACTCCCTGCTCCACCAATGCCTGTATAACAGGTGCAATGCCCTCCTCTGCTTCCTTGGATAGAGGGTATTGTCTCACTCTTGGGAGTATTGCTCCTTCCTTCAAAATTATTCTGAATGGTACTGCTGTGAGGAGGAGGCCTACATCATAAGGGCCTTTTGTCCACAAGTTGGAGGGTACCTGCGCAAGGTCATTATCTTTGATAGGACTGGAGACATTTACTGGTATCACAGGCTTTGTCTCCAGTGTGGTGCGTAGAGGTATACTGTTTTGAAAATCAATCTCTGTCTTTCTAAGGTCATCAGCAAACAAATGGTCATCTGATATGTCTCCCACCTGCATGTTGGGATCATGAAAGATGACACATGCCCACATCGCACCAGTGTGGTCACTTGCCATCTGTGTCACATAGGTGGAGGACACTTCTAGAGCCTCTATTTCCAGAATGAGGTCTTTGTCTAATATTTCAAAATAGGGGCCCTGTCGTCTAAAGAGAAAGCTCTTGGGTAATTCAACTAGCTTCCCTGTCAGTTGTGGTGTTTCTGCTATGATGGTGTACACTGCTCTAGTAAAAGCTAAAGGCCCATATTTATACTTTTTGACGCAAAACTGCGTTGCCGCAGTTTTGCGCCAAAAATATTACTGCTGGCTAACGCCATTTTGGTGCGCCGTGCGGGCATCAAATTTATACTTTGACACACGGCAGCCAAACCACAGGTAGGAGTCATTATTTTTGACGCACACCGCAGCGTCAAGTCGTAAAGCAAAACAACGTTAACGTGGCGGAAATGACTGTGGGTCGATTTACGACCCCGCAAACCGAATATGCGCCGTTTTTTTATGCAATAGCGTAAAAAAAAAAACGCGAACACTGCCATTTCACCAGAGGAGAACCAAAATGGATCCCAGATGCCACTACAGACCCCAGAAAGATGACAACAGACCAGGAACGAGCCAGGAGGACCCACACAAGAACCAGGACACTTATAAGAAGAAAAGAAAGTGTCACTTTAGTGCAGAGGAGCAGGAAATTCTGGTTAAAGAGGTGACGGAACACCAGCACCAACTGTTTGTTACCTCAAAGTTGCCAATCAGTAGGAGAGAGGCTATATGGCAACAAATTGTTGACAAGATTAACAGTGTGGCAGAAGTACGCAGAACAGTTGAGTGCAAGAAACACTGGCATGACTGCAAGCGCAGGACCAAGGAAAAGATGGCCAGGAACAGGAAGGCAGCACTGCAGACTGGAGGTGGGGGTCCAGCACACCAGGAGGACCTGGACCACATGGAGGAGATGGTCGCAGCCGTCATCCCTGAGGAGATCGTCACAGGGATTCAAGGACAGGACATCGCAGACTACCAGGAGACAATGCACATGCAGGGTAAGTCGCATGGGAATTGAAATGCACTAATGTCAACTGCAACCGGGGGGGGGGGAATACCTACTACACATTGCATGTAAGTCATCATATATATGGAGTGGCATGGGTAAAGCGGCATGGCATGGGGACATGGCCTGCACAGACAGAAGCTGGGGCACACCATTACACTACACCAACAACAGTCCCATGGGGGCATGCTGTCATGCCAACGATGGAGCAAAGGGAAATCCACGCCAGGAGGGAAGGCTACAACGTCAAACTGAAATCCCGGCACACATCAGCCACCATACCCCCCACATTAACTAGGGTCCTCTTAACAACCTCTAGCCATACCGACAACTGGAATGTAACTGCGACAACAGTTGCCACTACCACTTCCGCTCTGTGTGCAGCTCAAGTAGCCAATGGCAGTAACCTCCCCATAGATCATACACACCTAAATTAGGGGGTTGAGGATGACAACTTCAACAATCCCCTGAAAAAAGACAAAGGCCCCAGTACTGTCTAATGTCAATGCCCATAGTTGTTGCAAACATCAGCCAATTTCAACAACAATAGGAGCTACACAGCACTAAGGACATACCCATGCTGCATATGTCAGGGTCCATCCTGTGCCTGGGTCACAGTGTAACATCCCAAATGTCATACTGCTCAGACGACAGCATGGGGGTGGCACATGTAACTGGTCACTGACATACACCTGCACAGTCAAAGGAGGAAATAGGACACTGCTACGACAATCAGGGCAATTCAATGTACCACACATTCCCCAACATCAGCAGTACACATTACCAATGCCAACATCCATATTGTGTTATAACATTGCTATGCATAGGAAATGCTACATGTCAAATACATTTAAGTGGATGTGAAAGATCAGAGATTGGGGCAGGTCCAGATTGTTAAGTGTGCTGCCAGTGCCATCAGAACACCCACAGCCAGTGAAAGGTCTCACCATGAGAATGGATGTAGACGGAGGGTTGAGTAGGACAAGAAGGTGGCAATTCACTATTTGGCCAAAACCAACACCTAGAAGAGATGATGCCGACAAGTCTAATAACTTAATAACATAAATGTGACATGCAGGTGGGCCGTAGGCCTGGGAGAATACCCATCTGAAGGACTGGAGCAATGAACAAGAAACAAGATCACAATGTGAATTCATCACAAGGCAGGCATGTCACATCACTCATGCCACAACACAGACACACTAATTGTACCGTTTCATTGCAGAGGAAGATGGATCTCTTGCGGATATGCCTGTCCCAGATTACCCTGATGACATGGATGACGAGCTGATAAACATTCCCCAGGAGACTATCCAAAAGGTCCTTGAAACCCTCCAGACCCCACCTTCAGTCACAAGGAGGAGCACAGAACAAGCAGACATCGCAGAGGATCCACCCACCACCCCAATTGTAAGACCTGCCAGCTCCAATACAGCTGAGGACTCAGACGACACAGGCACCAGCTTTGAGAGAACTGTAGTTGGGGTACAGCAGGAGCTGGCCAAGGAGGTGCGGTGGGGATGCAAACTATGGCAGCCAGCCTAGAGGGGGTGTGTTCGTGCATGATGTCATCTGCAGATCAGTCAGCAGCTATGCAAGCCCTAACATCTATCTTGCAGGAACAGCAAAAAACCCAGAAGGAAATCAGCACAGCTGTAATACAGTTGACCCAACACCTACAACAGCAATCCTGTCAACGCGTGCACGAATGCAACATTGAACCCCTCAGGGCCGACCTGGCTGCCTACCATCGTGATGTGGCTGCTATTCTCAAGAACCAGCAGATCCTCCTTGCTGCAGTCCTGCCCTTAAGACCTTCACAGGGAGCAGCGACCGGGATGTCTGACCCCACGTATTCTAACACTGAGGTGTGTGATGCCGCTTCACAACCACCACCACCAAAAACAGAGGAGGCAACACACACATCAGAAGAAGAAGACATGGAACAGATCACCTTCACACAGAAAAGTACCCGGAAGCACTAGTCCCTGACACATGGCCAACTATTACTAAGGTCCTGCGCTTTGTAACATGCCAGTCTTACAACAACTCTACTTAATGACTGTTCTGCTTACCACTATATATCTTGTCAGCCTGCCCAGTGATTGTCTCTCTCCTACTCATTGGCAAATCCTGTCCCTCTGCACTGTCTGAAACATCACCCCAGCATGTCAAAAGCATTTCCGTAACCCCTTGTGTAGGATCACAATGTAAGATGTCACTCTAATGGACTCACAATCATGGACAATGTACAGATAGCACTACAGCACTTTTCAATAAATAGCACTTACACAACAAATCTGTCTCTGAGTAATGTGACATATCAACTGTGCAGTAGATAACTGAAATGTGCCTACTGTCAAATTACGTCAATACAACTGTCCTGATATTATGTAGTCAGATAAAGCTGCACAGTGCCCATGATTGCATCATACTCTGCCCATCCTGAGGGACATATCTGATGAAGTGAGAAACCATACACCATCATGCTGTGTTGGACAGAATAATGCTTCCTCAAGGGATATCTAAGTCATCAAATAGTGGCCGCAAAATGTTGTCACCATGCAATACTAACACATATAATAGTGCACACTAATCTTAGCAAACACTACAAAAACTGCATGAATGAAGATGTCTGAGTTTACATACAAATAGGTAATCATGCTGAACTGTGTCACAAATGACGTATGTGAGTCATGAAGACAAGAATACTAGAGTGCCTACGAGAACTCATCTTATAAGGGTGTCCTTGATCATCACACTGCAGTCAGACCTAAAACTGTTCCCCCAATACCAAGTCTGGAAGCACTGTTTGTGACGTAGAAAACACACTTATCATCAGAAACACATTGTCATCCATATTAACTGTGATTGGTGGTTGCAATGAAGGGTGGAAACTTTGCAAGGTAGCTCTGGGGTAGCTGCCAATCTTACAGCTCAGTTGGGATTTGTTTGTAGCAAAGGACACAAATGTAATAGTACAAAACTCATGTACACTGATTCCAAGCCCAGGATCAAGTAACATTTAACACATACTGTTAAGGGTTAACCAAATATTTATTAAATGCTAATCACAGAAGAGGAAACTGAGGGAAAACCTTACCTACCCTAATCTACCCTGACTACTCATTACCCACAACTGTCCTTAACTAACCTAAGCTACACTTACTTATCACATGTAACGAAACGTTCTAAACATCCACCCCCAGCCCCCTTATGAGACGGGACATGGAGGACAACACATACTAACCTAAACACATACTATACTATCCTAAACAAATATATATGTTTTGTATTTTTTTTATTTTTTTTATTAAACACACAAGAACCCCAACATAGCCCGACACACATGTAATAAGAAAAAATAGAAACAATCAGGACCCCCCCACCCACTAACTAAACTAACAGCCTATACTAACCTAACACTAAGCCCACTAAGTATAAGAACAAGGAAAGAGGAGGGAATCATGTCCATATCAATCATGTCCACTTCACACGCCGGTTAATGTGGCGCACATCCCGGCTCAGGTGGCTTAACTTGCGCAGCACACGGTCCATCTTCCGTTCCAGGTTGTGGAAGGCTGCAGGGTCAACAGATGGAGCTGGGGCAGTCTGGGTACCAGTGGAGGAGGTCTGTGTGTGTGTGGAGCCAAGGCCAGTGGGCTGTCCTGCACCTGTAGCAATGCTGGGGCCTGGAAGTCCGGCAGATGTAGGCACAACAGTCCCAGCTGTGGGTGGGGCCACCTGGCTTGAAGTGGTGGTTGTGCTGGTGGTGGCTGTGATGGGCAAAGTAGGGCCACCCCGTGGGAAGGCCCTCCATGCCCCGGAGGCCTGTTCATGGCGATATCGATGGGCCATCCTCCTGAACCCTGACTCCACCAGCAAGATGTGCTGGAACTCACGGACCTGGTCTGGAGTCATGTTTGCAGCTGTGAAGACAAATGAAAATATTCTACATTAGTAACTGCATTGTGTGAAATGGCACAAGAAGTTGATCAGACAATACATCTACTATACTTGTAACAGCTCATATCACAATACAGATCATTGAATGTCCCTGAGGAAGTACATGGCAGGCCAGCCTACAAACGTCACATCACACTTAGCACATCCATAACCTACAAGATGGGTAACAACTGGCTTTGACTTGCCATCTGAGTTCTGCCAGTTATCAGCTAACAATCATGCTGCATATCCTCCGCCAAGACCTGGGCTACAAATGTCAGTGTACGGAATGCAAAACTAAAGCCACATGGTCTGCAAGTTGTAACAGGATTTGCCTGTATAGTACCAAGTGCCAAACCTGAGTGTGTATACTAGATTCCAAACAAACTGCCACTTATTCACATGTATGTGTAACATACTGGTAGCATCGGTACTAGGTACCCCATTCACAAATCCATGCCTGTGTTTGAGGGTGGGGGGGTGGATAAACAACTATCAATTTCCAACAACATGTACACCGAGGAGTGTATAGAAAACTCCACACTTGTTTGGCTCTACGCACACACCACAGGTAAGGTCTATCAACAATTAGGAGTCAGCAAACCCTAGACCAATCATAGGGCCACACATGTCAGGAAATGCAGAACTTGGTACGCAACATATACTTCCAGTAAGGCCTGACTTACATCAGACACAAGAACACCCATGATCATGATTAGCATGCACACCTAGGCCATTGCACTCAAGTTCCACATACTTGTAGCACTACATGTGGAAGTACATGCTGCTAGGAGGTTCTACCTACAGTTTAATAAGTACCTTGGTAAATAGGGAAGCAGAAGTCTATTGGAAAGCAATTTGCTGTACCAATCTTGGAGAATGTGGGTCTGACAGGATGACTAAATCTGAGCTGACTTCCAGTGCGACTCTTGTTGATACAAGTGTCATCCACATGACTCACCCCAGTACTCACTGTGGTGCCTACAGGAATGGCCTACAATCCCTAGATAATACCATAGGATACGCATTGGCCAACTCAAAACATTTGAGAAACTGAAATCCCACTCATGGAACAAGACAAATGATTGCCCAACGCAACACACCTTGCTATGCGTTCAACACACAGGAGTCCATAACCAGCAAACAAAACACATAACAGACATATCAACACTTAATGGAGTGGTCGGGGTCCTCAAATGTAGCCACCTCTCCCACAGTGTAGGTTGCGGATCCACCTGTAAGGCATGGAAGGAAGAAATGTGCTCAAAATCTGTGCACAGACCAACAATTTCATTAACATATACAATGTGTAGGCTGAATAAGGAAATGGCAGCCATTCAGACATGATGATACTGCATCTGATATATCACGGCCAACTTGTACATAGCCTGGGTCTCCTGTGACAGTTACACACATATCTGCACACATGCATTTGCCCTAACTATCATGTGGTGGCAAACATGCCCCGTCATTGGTGACCTGAAAAAAATATGGAGTGTAATAGTCTCATCATGTGCATCCAAGAGAGACATCCAAAGCCTGGTTACTTGAGGACTGCATTACCAGTCAAACATGCTATGTGGCCATGACACATTTATGACACATAGGTACAATATACAGAGGGACAGGGACTTTTGTAAGCCCTCATGTTGTTACAGTTTATTCATTTGATGTGGCCCAGCTATGGTGATTTGCACCAACCATGGAGATGTGAACCCATGTGCATACCTTTGGACTGCCATCCCTAATTGGAAGGTGGCACAACTAACTCCAACAAACATTCTAAGATGTTAGCTGAGGGCACCTTACACCTTTTCACGATGTTTCAAAATCCAGATCTGACATGTATCCAAAAAGATAAAGGACTACAATAATCCCTAACATTCATAGTACTTCCGTGAACGCTTTCCTTCCACACTCACCAGACTCACATGAGACATATGTCTGAGCCACTTTCCTATAATCAATTGACGTGAAGCCAGCACTCATTTTCTGCATCATGTAGTGATTCTAAAGTCAGTCTAGCTATTGCGTCAACAAAGTTAGCCAATATGTTGGTACATCTTTACTTCTCTGGCAAAAGTGCCCTATATAGACATGATTGGCTCCTATTTTGTTTGCTTGTCTGACACAAAGGCCGCACCAATTTACTTCACGGAAAAGTATCCTGTAAGTTTGCTGAGCACGTGCTACCTGACAGCAAGCAATTGTGATCCTTCCCATAGTGCATCAATTATCCTTGTATATTTCCTCAGCATTTCACACAGTCAGCAAGTTAGCTGGCAGACATAGTACAAATCATCTGATGTCACTACAGAGCATTTAATCGTGCACATTTACATGATTAGTACTCACCAACAGGGCCACCAATCACGATTCCCAGGTGGTCCAAGAGATCCTGCTCCCTGGTGATGAGGTCAGCCCACCGGTGCTTCAGCTGGTGGTCACTCCTCTGGCTGGCATACACACGCTGCAGGTGATGCAGCACCTTTCCCCACCGGATTCTGCGCACCTCTGTGTGATACCCCTGTATCACCCTGCCCCCTGCCTCGATCATCAGTGGCAAGAAATGGCACACAAGCTATATGAAGCCCCCAACTCCTCTTCACTCATCCTGCCAAGACGTGGCCTACCAGACATTGTGATAATGTGAAAGGGAATAGGGGTTAAAGAAATAGAAAGGGGAAAAGGGGGAAAGTAGGGGTACAAATACAGAAGAAAAGTAAACTTAACCACTAAAAGAGCCCAACTATCCCCAAACGACCACTACCCACAACAGACTCCCACAAACAACAAAAACACTAGATAAATGGACAAATGTACACAAAACACAGTAAGACAGTATACACCAACAATATTTATTTCACAAATTGACAATAGAGACAGCACACAGGACAAAAAAGCACAAAATCTATGGACACCACTCTCTACACAGCCACACAGTCTAGAAGAATCATAGACTGCAAAGTGAAAGTGAAAGTACACCCACTGTACATGATCTGTAAACTGGATATCCTATTACATCACTTCCTGTATAAAATGTCCGCCCTTTTTCGCGTTATGCATAATTTTTTGTCCACCAATACTGTATTTGCTTCATTTTTTTTGACGCACAGGAGTGAAAATTAGCCCGCATCCAAACAATAGTACATGGCCTGTACAATTATCTGGATGCGGCCTAATGTTCACTCCTGTGCGTCAAAATAAATGACGCAAATACAGTATTGGTGGACAAAAAATTACGCATAACGCTAGGAACGTCAAAATTTCAGTGCATGAACTGGTTTTGTGCATTTTTTCTGTTTTTATGTTATGTTACATTTGGGACACATCAGAGATAGGCTGATGGCACCCACTATGGTGTTGAGGGTGTATGTTCACATGTGTGATATCATACTGCAGCGGACCATGATCCGCTACTTCCTTCACAGTATTTTTACGGTTGGCTGACACACTAGATGGCCATATGTGTGGCCTACATATATGTATTCCACAAATTGGGCATGTTTGGCATAAGGAGAGGATAGCAATGTGACGCACATATGTACAATACCTAAATGCCTTTGGCTCAATGTGTGTGCTTTGGCAACTAATGTATTTGTTGACCAAGTGTGTGTGTATCACATGATGCATTATTGCACATATGCTTGTATGAATGTGACGTCCATGTGTCCAATCCTTAGATGCAAGTCATTGTGGAAATGAGAGAGGACATGTGTTAGTCATACATGTAGCAACATCCGTAATGTGGATTTCCAAGATTTAGGGTAACGTAGACACCACATGTGACAAAGCATGCACCAGATAGATGGCAGACGCTTGTTCATGTCAATGGTCCACATTTTCAACATCCTATGTCCTAGAGTTTTGGTAACTCCTTCCTAGGCACTAGTTGGTGAATCCCACAGTGAGTCATACACATGCATTGAGGAAGTGGGTACCATGTTGTTTGCCCAGACAGACAAAGGTGAATCACAAATGTATGATGACACCGCAGTTGAGGTGATAGAAGTGAGCCACAACTCTCAAGTGGCTGTGGTGGACCAGCAGACGAGGCAGCACGTGTCCACATATTTCCAGTGATCTATTGCACATAGGTGTCTTGTTCATGTGTGTGGTCCAATGATGATCCTGTATATTTTTGGGGGTTTAATTTGTCAGAGTCCGGTCCAGGACTCATCATGAGTCAGTGGCAGCTATTCCTGTATCTACTGAGTATCCTTTGTTGATCAATGTGAGTAAAGTGGATGTGGACATGAGGACCTACATGGGGATGATCCCACCCTGTCACTAAAGACGTGTAATGAGACAGTCAACAGGGCAACCTTGGTGTGCTGAGGGAGATAATGTCTCAGGTGTCATGTTCAGGCAGGTGTCATTACAACATTTGTACACAGGTTAGCCTCTGCAATTCCCGCTGCATCTGGGAACATCATAGCCTCTGTGCCGAATATTCTCGCAGCTATTCACCACACACGGCCCATCAATATGTTGTGAGCACTGTGATTCTGTGTGTGAACTGTCATGGTCCTGACATGTGTGGATTTTTCATGGACGTTATCAGAGGTTGCTGGTTCTGCTGAAGGTCCCGTACCCAATCCCTGCATACGGCCCTGGGACACTGTCACACTTTATCATTCATGCATAAATGAGACCCAGACAAGGGATGGGCCATGAATTTTGCTTTCCACAGAGGATTTAACTCATATGGTACAGTTAAAAGGCAGATGATGCTATACAATGTATTTGGGTATGCATTGAAGAAGCCCATGCCCAAATACCCCCTGATGAATGAGAGGTTTGCTAACGCAAAAGGGGTACATATGTAGACACAGGGATACTTTAGTGTGACACACAGACAGATGCCAGTCAGGCTGACAGAATGCAGGGTGAATCAGGATCCAGCAATTTGACAAGTTACATAATCAGTGGTCTGTCTAAGACTGTTTGGAGGACGAACTAGAGAGTTGACATGTCAAATTGTGTATGTCCTGTGTTTTTGAAGGTGACAAATGAACCAAAGGGCTGTGTTACACGTCTTAATTAGTATCAATGCTTAACGGTGTATTTCCAAAATGGCAACTCCTATGCTGTTCCAGGCATCAGCAGGGATAGTGCTTGTTGAAATGGGTGGTGTGTATGGAGGTGATCACAGGTGTGGGCTCCATCTGTTTCTCACAAGTCCTGTAGGTGAGATTTGCATTCTAATGGCCAACAGACATTTTCACACAGGAAGCAATCTACAGGTGCTAACAGGGCTTAGAAACTAGAAGCCAGTGTATTAATTGGCCTGATGTCCATGCAGTCAGATGTTCTATGACAATGGCATACCATAGGAAAGGGTGTAGCACACTGGATTGCTATTGACAGGTTGTGTGTGTAGAGGAGGGAATATCAGGGTACACATTTTAGTATTCCAGGGACCTCTTCAGACAGGTGGGTTGTGACCAGGTGCATGGGTGTGTCAGGAGTTAGGAAATGGGCTGACATGTACATGGAATGTCATGTGCGCAATGCTGCTCATATGTGTGGCACTTGTGCTGTCTATGTACATCTTCTATGGAACTCTGGTCACAGATAGTCCTTGCAAATATTGGATGCCGTTGGAATAACTGCTGTCAAGGGTCTGGTCAGACATTCCTGTTACTGATGCAAAAGCATATCGACTGCCTCATGTATGAGGCTTGTTTTCCCCTTATTGATTGATGGTGTCTTAGTTGTGTGCCATATGCTGTGTTGGACCTTGATTTCAACATGTATGTGTGAAATAGGTGTGGTCCTCTGCTATTGGCCTTCAAAGGAGAAATGTACATGATATATGTCATTTACAGTGTGTGTGTATGTGACCATTTTATGTTACGCATCACATTAGATATGGGATTTTCAGTGTCCTAATCAGTATATCAGCAATGCTCCATGAGGCAACACTCTTATTCTGATAGTTAGAGATGAAGGTGTGCAAAAATGATTAGCCAGACCATGATATGGTGATTATTATAGGTGTTTATTTAAATTAGTTCATTAAAGTGGTGATGGTGATTACATTTAAAAGAAATTGTTCACAATATGTTGCCGCCTGCGTATACCAGCGGCTGTGTTCTGTATTTCCCCCTCATATTGCAGGCCAGCATCCTCCTCTTCCTCCTCTTCAGGCATGTGTGGCTCTGGTTCCAGGAGGGGAATGTTCCTTTTGATGCAAATGTTGTGCAATATTGCACATGTTAGGATGATCTTACAGACCATCTCCGGGGAATATAGGAGGCTACCACCAGTGATGTCGAGGCACCGGAACCTTGACTTGAGGATGCCGAAGGTCCTCTCGACTATGGTGCGTGTCCTCCTATGTGCGTCGTTGTAGGCACGCTCTGCTACAGTACTCGGGTTGCCAATAGGTGTCATTATCCATGGCTGGATGCCATACCCCTGATCAGCTGCAAGAGAAAATTAATAGGATCATGTTGATGTAGCTAGCCCCATTGAAATGACCTTTCATGGCAGTAGTTGTCTTGTGTTGTCTGTGACTCTTTTGTGTTATTATGTCGCATCCTAGGCTTGTAGGATGTACCATCTGCATTGTGTTGTTTCCTTGGCTGAACGAGTGTTTGGCTGCTGACCGTTTGTCAGCAGTATGTTTTGGGATTTGCAGTACAGTGTGCCCTCCCTAGCATTGTGACTTGTGATTCAGGTGTCCGTGTGTCTTCAATGGGGGGTGAGATGATAGTTCCATACACAGAATAATTTTGACAGTGTTGTTAACACGTTCATATCAATGTACCATGGACATCCCATACCTTTAGACTTATGCACTTGATTAATGTAAACGTCATTGGGACAATTACAATTTGCAAGGTGACATTTAGGCAACCCACTCCACACGTTGTGATCTTTGACGTCTTAACATTAGGCTGTACAGTAATTTCAGATGTGTGACAGGTTCAATGGTGACCTAAGAAACATGGCTAGCGATGTCACGACCTCAGTGTGTTCCTGTTCACATGTTGCTGTTGTGGTGTATGTGTTGTGTGTCCTAGAGGGTTGCTATGCAGTGTGTATATAAGTAGGTTTTTGTACTTACCAACAAGTAGTCCATTGCCATACCGTCCATCCTGGAAGTGTTCATTGATGGTGCAGTGACGGAAGTTGAAGGAGTCATGGACACTCCCAGGATATTTAGCCATGATGTTAGTGATCAATCCTTGGTGATCGACTATGGCCTGCACATTGATGGAATGTGTGTGCTTCCTGTTGCCGTAGAGGTGTTCAGTTGCAGCAGGTGGCACAAGGCGTACATGTGTGCAGTCGATTGCACCAAGGACGTGTGGGAAGCCACTAATGAGGTAGAACCCCTGTTTTGTTTCCTGCTGCTTCAGCAGTGTGTTAGGGAAGCAGATGTGGCGGGGTGTAAGTCCAATGATGGCATCCAGTACTTTGGGCAAAAAGGCAGAGAATGATGGTTGTGATATTCTGGCAACCAGGGCACCAGTTGTTTGAAAAGAGCCACTTGCCAGCATGTGAAGTATGGCAAGCAGCTTGGTTTCTGTTGGGATGGTGCGGGTGTCAGCAAAGTGGGTGCCATCTGCGGTTCAATGTTTTGCAGCAGCTGCTGAATGGCCTGCCAGTTCAACCTGTACCTCTGGATGATGTTGTGTTCCCTGAGGCCATGAAGGGTTGTTCTGGGGCTGAATATCCTCTCCTGCCTTCTGTGCTGCCTTTGGGGTCCCTGCTGGTGTTGTTGTAGCTGCTGTTGTAGCTGTTGGGCTCTGCGTCTGCGTTCACGCTGGATAAGAATCACCTCCATGTCTCCCTTTTTCTGCTCTGCTGCTCTGCTGTTGCTTCTGTGTGTTCTGATTAAATATGTGTTTGCCCCATTTTAATGCCTGCCCTGACCCAGGCGTTAAATTTTGACGCAAATCGGGCTGTGCGTCATTTTCCAGCTCCGCCTCCCGGGCATGCGTCATTTTTGCCCGAAAGCATAAATACGACGCACAGCGTTTAAGTCATTTTTTGGACGGGAACGCCTACCTTGCATATCATTAACCAAATGCGGGTTGCCGCATCCAAAAAATTACGCACACAGCAGAATTTTGTCATCCGCGGCTCGGGCATCAAAGTTTAAATACGGGGCAACGTTTGCGCTGAATGTGCGTCAAAATCTTTGACGCACATTCGGCGCAGACGGAGTATAAATATGCCCCCAAATGTCTTCACGTCTGGCTGTAACTTGGTTACCATCTGGGGGGGGAGGGGGGTAACCATTGTCATGATGCGTGTACTAGATACTCCAGGTGTTGAACAGATCATAGTCCCATCCTCTTCAAAGTGAATAGTCATGTTCAATTTTGCCATGAGATCACGTCCTAACAGATTAGCTGGTACGTTTGGGGAGAATAAGAAACATCCATCAACATGCCTTCCCCCTATTTCCATCTTCACAGGTTTAGTGAATTGAACCCTCATTACAGCCCGAGAGAACCCCTGTGTGTCCATTGATAAATTTGACAATCGCAGTCCCCTCTCATGGTTACAGGACCTAGTGGCCCCAGTGTCAATGAGAAAGGTGTACTCTTTGTCATTTATGGCTACCATCACAGTGAGTTCTGTGGGTTACCGATAAGACTGGACACATGAAACTTCTCCTTGGGCACCTTCATTGGGCATATCCTCCCATGTAGTTTTGCTGGAATGGGTTTCCTCCCCTGACAGTTAACCCTCCTTGTAAGTTCTGGTGCTGCAAGGTGGGCTGCACTGTCTGCTGTGGCCCATACTGTGGTTGGGGCACTGATTGCTGTAACTGCTGAGGCTGTACCTGTGGTTGAGGCTGCAGTTGGGGCTGTGGGATATATATCACTTGGGGACTCGTGGCAGGTTGTGCTATAATGCCACCAGGTGGTACCATTTGCTGGCCATAATTTGCCCTTGTCTGGTTGCTAAGTTCATCTTCCTTTTTAAACCTACAGTCTCTAATGAAATGTCCTGTCATCTTGCAATAGTGGCATGTCTGTCCACTCTGGAATGTGTTTACTCTATTT
The DNA here is from genome assembly GCF_031143425.1 of Pleurodeles waltl. Taxonomy (NCBI): domain Eukaryota; kingdom Metazoa; phylum Chordata; class Amphibia; order Caudata; family Salamandridae; genus Pleurodeles; species Pleurodeles waltl. The sequence goes on from NC_090451.1 coordinate 228,342,299, forward strand.
TCCCCAAACCTTCCTCGCCCTCCTCTTCCATTATTCCTGTTATTGCTTCTCTGGGCATACTGGTAGGGTTGCATTGGGGTGCCTGAAGGGGGCACTCCCAGGAACACTGCAGCTAACTGGGTGGTGGCAGTGGCAATTCCTTCCTCTGTTTTCTTAGACAGTTTTTGCTGGACCAATTTAGATGTTGCTTTCTCTATTTTATCTTTCTCGTTCTTTTCCTTTTCTTGTCTCTTCTTACAAAAATGTATTATGTGTGCTTGTATCTATATCCATGGTTTGGCCTCTAAGGCCACTATATTATCTAATTTATCCTGTACTTCAGCTGGCAGACCCTTTTTCACTATATTGTAAAATAGTATTGAATTCTGTCCAGTTACATCCCAACTCTCCCCCACTTCCTGTGTCCACTTTTCCTTCATTCTGCTAAGGAATTGCACTGGGTCCTCATTTGGCTGCATTTTTTGTGCCATAAGGGACCCAATGTCTGGCCTGTCTGGATACATTTTTCTCAGTTGTTTCCAAACAATTCCCCTTACTCTATTAAAGGGTGCCCCATCACATTTTGGGTTGGTCAATGTCACATCCTTTACTCCTGCCTTTGTGAACAGTAGGTCTGTCTCATCTCCTATAAGGGAACTTAGTAAACTCTTAATGTCCCCTATTGCAAGGGTAATCCCTGCAGTATGTTTTTCCAGAGCTGCTATCCATTTCCTAGCACCCTCAGCAAGTTGTGGCAACTGTTTTTTAAGATTTTCTTTGTCCATCTGGGCCATGGTATATACTGAGGCGCCCCTGGGCCCTTGAATATCAAGGGCAGTTGTGACAGGACTGTGGTCCTATTGCCAGTAGGGTGACAAGAGTCATGCTTAAAAGCATATTTCTGTCACACTCTTAGACTTTTCTGCATATAGGGATAATCCCAGCAAGGATCCCCTGTGCCCTGAAAAATGCACATTTCTGCATTAGCCATGTTTTGTGGTTCAAAGGAACCCTCTCGCGGCCATGGTGTCATCTGTAATGCCAATCCTTCTGTCCAACCTGCTAGGTTGTCAGTAAAATGGACAACATTATACCAACTATTTTCAAACTGAGCTACTATTTCATTGGGTGTCAAATTATTGCCAGGGCATACAGGGAATGCATGTGCCATGTCTTTTCTCAGTGTCATTTTTCCTGCCATATCAAATGTTCCCTTTCTCTCATATGGGCGTGCATGCGCCCCATCAAATACTAATCTCTGTACTTCTCTTGGCTTCTTTTGTAAAGTCCGTCCTGTATTATTGTTTTCTTCTCCCTCACAGGCATATTGTGACTGTTCCTTGTTATGGTCCTCAAGAAGGGACATTCTTTTAACATGTTCAGTGATGTCATCTAATGCCCCCTCTGATCCTTTGTAGGATTTTTCTTAATCCAGATCTTCTTCACTTAAGCTGCTATGTGTGGAGACTGTGTCATCTAGTCCTTCTTGTTCAATCATTTGTGGTCTAGTGAGGGCCCTTGACTGCCTCAAGGGCCCTTCCTCCTTTTTCCAAGTCGCTCTTTGGTCTACCTGTCCATTTTCCTGCACTGTGACCCCCTTGCCTACACTATTCTCCTCTGCTCCTGGGTGCATAAACCTCCTGCACTCTGTGGGAGGACATTCTGGTGTGTAAGCTAACCTTGTCTCATTTTTAATGTTGGTACTTGGGTTTTGCAAAACACCTTCTTTTTTTGTAGCCCCATCCATTCTCTGGGCCTCTCTTGACCCCTCATTAGGTATACCTTCATTGTTCCTAATGGGGGACATCTGGTCCTCTAAATGAAGTGTAAATGTGGCATCTACTGTCCCTATGTATTTAGTACTGTCCCCACCTAACATTTCCCGTGGTGTACTGGCCCTTTGAGGACATGGAGATGGGGGGACATATTCTCTATGTTCAGAAAAAGATTCTAATGGTGGGCTATACTCGGGTCTGTATATCCCACAGCAGGGGGATGTGAAGAGGTGGGTAGTGAGTGTGGGGTACCAGGTTGCATCGTATACATGCTCTGTACCTTTGCACTGCCTAACCTTAATTGCACGTCTTGATAGGGGGTTGAGGAGCCGAAGGGAGGGTCTGAGGCTTTGTATTTGACTCATTCATATAAAGACCCTCCATAGGTCTAGGGTGATCTTTCTTTTCTCTAGTTTATTTCCCTTGAATTTACTCTGTAGGAAGATGGCCATGTGTTGTATTGTTGTATTATCAAATGTGCTCTCTTTGGGCCATGCATGTGCAAGTGTTAATGTTGCTTTGTGCCATTCCTTACAGTATTTTCCTATCCTGTCCTTGTCTCCTGGGAACACTTTAACCATGTGTTCTAAAGGAGACCCCATGTCTGTTTAGTGAACTTAATCCTTTATACTGTATGGTTTACACTCTAAATTGACTTCTATTTACTTCCTAGGGTATTTCCACACTTCACATACACTGTTACTAGGCTGTGAAGGTGAACATCAGATACATATATCCCTAATCTCTGAAGGACTGTTCTTCTATATATATATTAGGTAGGTGCATTTATGCGTGGCCTAAGTGGTTTGTTTGCCTAACACAACAAACAATAATGTTATTGTGATACATATATACATGTTTATAAGTTACTCATATCCTAAATTCCACACTGGGAGGTCCCTAATAAATGCATACAGTAGGTCTAATACTAAATATGAGTCTGTTATTACTGCAGGAAATTCACGTGACTGTTGCCCATGGTTCCACTGAAAAATTGCAGTGACTTCAGTATATTCACTTTCTTGCCACAAGGTGGCACCAGTGTCACACATGAAGAATTAAACTGAATATTTTAGAGGCCTTCAAAGGGGTGCCTCACTCTTGGAAAGACAACTGCAACAGGTTTTGTAGATTTCAAAACAAACTCCTTTATTCTAGTTATGCGAAGGTCCTGTTCACATCTATCTGAAAGGTAGTTAAATATATTTGTATGTATAGTAGCTGATAATTCTCCTTCTATTTGTATACCCTCAAGATATGTGTATATGTCCCAGTCTATACTGTTTGATACTTCATCTTGCCTCCAATCTTGAGGCTCTATAGTTTCATAATGGGGATAATAGTTAGTAGTGTCAGTATTTGTTATGGGGTTCATGAGGCTACTACACTACATTTAACTTGGAGGACAATGTCCTTCTATTAGTTCTTTGAATAATTATTTATAATTGTCTAACGGGCATTTCTCTTATGTCAATGTAGGTTGTTTTAAGGCCTACAGGTGATATACTATAAATACCTAGACATTCATAAACTTTTGACTTAAAAATAAATTATTCTATGGTATTGATATTACTGGTCTATTAAGGTCAGTTCTGTTGCAGAGGGCGACAGCCTGACAATTATAAAAATGAATAATTAATTCAGGAATGTGGAATTAATTTGTTTACTTTTTTGGGACATTTGCTCAATCCAGTCAATTACTTTACTTTTGAGTATCCTGTTATAACTTAACCTTCATAACAATGGGAGGTCTGATAATTGTTCCTAAATTATACACTAAATAACATAAACTTATATATGGACATTATTATGTGGCCACATTTCTATCTATACATGCATATACATACACAGTAAGTCTTCATTTCATACTAGACCAAACAAAATACTACTGGTCACTTCCCTCCGGATTCATAGAGGGGACAAATTTTTCACTATTTGCAACTACAAATTGTGACTTCCAGACTTAAGGTCTGGGTTAGGTTGACATGAGTGTTCTTTAGAACATACACTGATTGCAAGTCCAACACTACTCTTGACCACTTTTGACTTACTTAGTCAAGCTCCCTGCATCTTCCAGACTTACCACCGGGATCCCTTAATATTAAACCATTTCATATATAATCTTGCATGCAAACACCCAAATTATATACATTACAGTGTCAAAATTGTAAATGTCTTTATAAAATAAAAGGAACAGACCTCGTACGTTGTCCACCTCACTGCCTTCAACTGAGTCCCATCTGTCCCCACGAAATCAGAGATTTTTACATAAATGTTGGCATCTCCCTTACCTCTTTAGAAAGTGCGCAAATCACCTCGTGGAAACAGGCACGGCCCCCAGTCCAGCGGTTGGTGAGATCAAAGTAGAGCTCCTGGCTTAGCTCGCCAATATGTTAGAGGGAAATCTGTTAATAAAATAAGACAGATCAATTTGACACAATAATATAGGTTTAATCGATTTTCAGCTGGGAACAACAGGCATGCTCAACATAGAAGCCATGACTGAAGTTCAAAGTTCTAGTTCACAAGCAGTGGTATTTATACTGTAAAAACCACAAAAAACTATGCTGACAAGTTCAGCATTGACGTAAGCAAGAACAAGCAGTACAGATAAGATAATAGGGGAGAGGGACCTTTTGACAAGAGCACATGCACAATTACTGGTCACCTCATGGGTGGGTAAGTAACATTGACGTCATTCAGCATCTCTATCTTTCCTGTACAACAAGTGATTATATTTTACATGATGCTCACTGTAGCCCTGCCTTGTGCTAATGCTTATCTGACCCTTACACAGTTCCCCTCACCAAGATATGAATGACTTGTGATTTTTAGGACCCTTGTGCTAAAGTAGGATACACCCTTTTGTTCCACCCTGTTCGTGCTAAGTGAACATTTTGAAAGCAACAGTTGGTGCAGCTTTAAAGAAAAACTCTCATTCTAATGTGGCTTGGGCCTCTTGTGTGTTTCAGCACAGCTAACTTAACAATGCAGCATGTGTATAAGTTTCCTAAGTAATAAGTGTTTGTTTGTCCTAAATATGATCTGCCTTTTCTATTGCACCCGCAGTCTGTCTTTTTTTAGCATGTCATGTATTAAGCCTCTCACTACTTACATTAGTTTACAACTATCCCTAGCCTAAAATGTTTGTATTAGGATTTTGGGAACTTATGTTTGTTTGTATGTGATTTATGTGATGTGTTTCTATTCTTCCTACATCACTTCTGAAAGATTCAGGGAAAAGGCCCTTGAATCACAAATAAAAAGTGCAATCTATCTCTTTGTTCATAGCAGCATTCTGAGTTAGGTGCCTGATCAAGATGGCACCCACTAGATTTACAGCTCCTATAGCTGAGATCAGAAAGGGTCTCTTGGAAACTTGTTTACCAGAGTGTGGAGGTTTGGGAATCCATAACTATTCAAATTTCAAAATTGCTTTGGACCGTCTTATTTTATTTGTGTGTGAGATCATATACACGCTGTGGATAAATAATAAATCAGTTCTTTAGTCTCCTAATAAAAAATAATTGTTGACTCTTGTTTGTTTTTGATTCTTCCAAGGAACCACGGGATCTTCCTCCACCCAGGGAGGCCCACAAAGAAGAGGATATGCCTGGATTATAGTGTCTGTCTTTTCACATGAGAGTAATTAAAGAGGTTCCCTTTAGGTCAGGTTAACGGTCCCCACCAAACACAACCAGTGCTTCCCCTTCTAGAGTTGTTAACGACTATAGAATTGCCCCATTTTCTCTTCTGTTTGTTGGGGTTTTGATCAGGGTGAGAACCCTCATTTCTTAAAAGAAAATCGCATCTCTCCCTTTGCTGATTTAATCTTGTCAGTTATTCCAATTTAATATTCTGTTGGGCGGGAGGTCAAACTGTTACTTTGTCAAATGTGACATTTTCCTGCTTCTCTTTCCAGCATTCCCTAATCCCAGCACCCTCCTGGCTTGCCACAATCCTCTAGGGCTGTGGCGGGGGTCCTTGCCTTGGTTACTGCTGGACTCCACCACTCCTTTGTCCACACCTTGTTCACATCTTTTTCCCGTGGTGCACGTTCTCTTCCTCCGATGACCTTCCAGTGTGCTTTCTGCTTCTGTTTTGACTCTTGAGACCTGCGTCCTTCTCACTCTTTCGTGTTCACCCTTTTCTGTGTTCTCTTGTCACGCTACTCCTCATTTTTCTGCTGAGTGTTCTTCCTCTACTTCCTATTTACATAAAGTGTCTGTCTTTATTTCCCTTGTCTTTCTCTCGCCTTCGTGTCTGTCCTTCTTCCACTTCCTGTCTTTCTTCCCTTTCTATTCCTCTCTTATGGAGTCCTTTTTCTGTTTCTAGTATTTCTGGATCTATGGGAAGCTTCAGCAGCATGGGACCATTGGTTAGTAGGTATGTCTCCCTCCCGATCTTCCCCTTACACAGAGCCTGACATCATCTTAGGTCATCTATCTATATATTGGTAGCTTTCAGTCTACCACAACATATCTGCTCCTCTAACAATCCTCCAGGCTGTAGGAGTTCATTACTTACTATCCTGATTGCCATGATTTGGTCCTGCTGCGGTGTAGCAGACCAGTACACCACCTCCAACTCCCATCCTCGGCGCCCTTTGGCTAGGGTGACCACGTCACTCCAGGTCATTGTTCACTCCTGCCGATGGATATAGCTTTCACTAGCTTCCTGGGCAATACCATCCCAGGCTCACATACCTGCACAAGGACAGCTGGATGTCTGTTACACAGGGTTTGTGGCAGGGTCTTGTATACTCACCACTTACACCACTTAGAGTGCATGTTTACTATGACAGTCAAAAATTGATGTAAGTACATTGCTTCCATCTTGACTTGCTCTGCCTTCTTGGGAGGCCTGGGATGTATGAAGCTCATTCATTTCTCCTGCAATAGTCTGATCCAAACCTCCTTCAGTGGAGCTGTACACAAAGGCTACTGGCAGGAATGTCCGACTTTTGTCTCTGCTTGCCAATGCTCTTCCTTTTGCTTGCCAACTTTGTGAAGAATAGGAGTTCAGGCATATCACTGTGGGCCAGATGTATTAACATTTCATTTGCATAAAGCAGTTGTAAATAACTGCACACCTAATGTTTTGCATATGAAATCAGATTTTGCAAACCTTCCTATGTACTAAGAGGTCAATTTGCAAAATAAAGATTCAGAGTGGGTCTCAGTTTGACCATCATTTATATGCATGAGGTAGATCACAACCAGTGGATCACTCTGATTGGAGGGAATCACAAGGGTGGTGACTTGTTAGGGTCAACAGACCACTAGGTCTGTGATTGCCTTTCAGTAACTTAATTTTTTTTATTGTAAATGCAGCCTGTTTTCCTGAAGGCAAATGGCTGTGTTTAAAAAAAGTTTACTTTTGTTTATAAAGTTTGTGTTAGGGTTGGCAGTGACCCCCGGACCCTTCCTACACCCAAACAAACTTTTTCCAATATTCAGAAAGGGGAAGAAAGTCATAAGAAGATTTTTCCCCTTTGTGAACAGGTATCTCCTGCGAGGAATTAGTAACTTTTCAATGGTTTGCTACCAGAACTGTGGTTGCAAATCATTGATACATTGCTTACCAATTTGGAAGGGAAGCTCTAAACCCATCCCTTCCAACTTGCAATTCGGTATTCATTTGTAAACTCATTTTTCATTTCTGTAACTTTTACTGACTCGCAAAATGGATTTAGTACATACCAAAGAGCCATTTTGTGATTGCACAACCTTTGATTTTGTGAATCGCAGGGTATGCAACTGCAAAATGGCATAGTACTTCTGGCACCTGGTGTTGTGCAGTAAAACTGTTGTGCCTTGCCAATGCCATTATTCTTTTGGGTATTGTTTAACATTTCGAGAGTCCCCCCAATTATGTTGCACTTCACAGATATGGGTGTGTAAACCCATATATTGTTCTCAGGAGGTTTGCAGAGTACTGATGTTTTCTGCCAAAGTTAATTTTAATGATTTGATCATTACAATGACCACTTCACTATAAAAGAAATGACTGGGAATCCCCTGTAACTTGAAATAGCAGTAAACAGTGTTAAATGGCTATAGGCCTAAACAATAGTGTCTGTGTAGCAGCATATACATCTCATGTGACGCAACCTGGACTTCGGCCAATGAGGTGAAGGTGCTAAGCTCTCCTACTCCCCCCAGAGGCCACCATAGCTCAGGTTTCTACTGCACGTTCTGTGTGAGGGAGTCCCCAAGGAGAATTCTGCTCTGACCTCTCAGTGACCAATCTTTTTACTTTTTCATGTCTACTGTTGAATTGGACTAACCCTAACTTCAGCTTACAGAGTACTGTCAGTTGTTTTTGGGTACATTTTTTGGAATAGTCTCAATTTTCTGGGTCAGGGAGACCTCTCTTCTTTCACCAACTGACATCATGCCTGAGAGAGAAAAAAACTCTTTTAAAATTCTGCTCTACCTGTAGACAGAAAGAGTTTTACAATGATGATTCACATGACTAATTCAAGGTGCTTCGATTCTGCCTCAAACCAGCACCTCTGATATTTACCAAATGTCTAGCGCCAGTTGCTGCCTTCCTTAGATATCAGGGTCACAAAGTGTAACTGTACTTGGATGACTGTCTCGTCAAAGTTCCTTTAAGGAAAGAGGCAAAGGCTTCTATGGCCATTTGCATCTGTCTATTTCACAGACTGGGACTGACTCAAAACATGGACATATACTCTATGGAACCATAAACGAAGCTTCAGTTCTTGAGAGCGATACTAGACACACAACTGGAAAAGGCATTTCCATTGCCTGAAACATCAATAAAGCTCCAGGCCATGGCAAAAAAACACTCAACGAGACAATCAATCACAGTCAGGCAATACAAATCTCCGCTGGACCTGGATGTTGTCTTGAGCAGGCCTACCCATTTTGCAGGCTCGAAAAAAGAGCCATTCAAAAAGAAGTGGGCAATAATTGGAAACAAATAGACAGCTAATGGGACAAAATAGTTCAGATCACACGACAGCTGCAGCAGGTCCTGCTATAGTGGAAATTCCCCACAAATCTCCTTTCAGGTCTCCCTTTCCTTCCTTCATCAGACAGATTACTGCTAACAAAGACTTCCTCCATTGATGGCTGAGGAGCTCACTGTCAACCAGAGTCCTCTGTTTTCAGGCGGAAAAGATGCTTCATAATAGTATCCTAGAGCTTCGTCCCACAAGACTTGGCCTACAAGCATTCCTCCCAAGACTGCCAGGTCAAGCAATTCTCATCAGGATAATTGATTTTTTACATTGCCAAGCAAGGAGGAAAAAGGTCCCAGGTTCTCTCAGAAGAAGTGCAACTATTAGGGCACTGGGCCATTTCTCACCAAGTCAACATCGGCTTGGAGCACGTACCAAGAACAATCAGTTGAACACTATCAGAGTGGGAACTCCGCTAAAAGCATATGAACTACATCTTCCACGAGTTGGGTCACACACACGGGACTTGTTTTCCACCCAGAGCAACTAATAACGTTGGTGCTACGCCATCAGGTTTCAGCAACCAGAAACCCAGGGCAATGCTTTTTCCACCAAATGGTCCAATGTCTTTGCATATGCTTTTACTTTATTTCTACTGATCTCCAGGGTACTGAGGAAAATGAAGGTGTATCCCTGCGCCCTGATTCTCATTGTTCTGACATAGCCTTACCAGTAGTGGTACAGTGAACACATGAAACTATCTCCACTCCCAGAGATACCACTGAAATAGTACTCCAGAGTTTTGTCCAGACACAATGGAGAGGTACTCCATCGCTGCTTTAAGTTGCTGAGCTTGACAGCATGGTACCTGGCCACTTGGAGTTCGGTCCCTTTTTTTGTCTGGTGCAAAGGCAAAGGATTCCATTCAGTGCAAATGCAGCTTCACCAAATACTTCAAAACTTGTATCAAGGTTCAGAAGAGCCAAACACTCTTCGTCCACTCTTTCATCACAATGGATCATCAAGCAACTTAAGGAAGGACTTTTCAGAGCATTTATCCTATACAGCACCCTCCTATCCCATGGGAGAACAAAACCGTGTTGAGCCAACCTATGCTACTGCACTTTAAGCCTATCCACAGAGCAAATCTTGGATTCATTACTTAGATGTAGATGGTACTTCTCCTGGCACTTACATCGGCAAGGACAGTAGAAGAAAAACAAGCATTTAGGTTGAAAGAATACGTTTTCTGATTTGTAAGGGACTACAGTCCTGATTTATATACTGGCGGAGAGGGTACTCCGTCGCAACAGTTATGGAGTTCCCTCCCCACCAATATCGTGGTCTCCCATTACATGTGCAAGCAGGCAAACTTTAGGGTTAATCACAGCGGAGACTACTGTGTCTCCGCTATGATTAATCCCCTCTGGCAGCCTAGAGGAGTCAAGGCCATCAGAGAAAGGGCTGTCTGTCCACCCCCACAATTTAGATGGGTTGACATGTAGTCATTTTTTACTGTTCCTTAACACCAGGTAAAATCTGTCAGAAAGGTACGGTAAAAGCATTATAATGCCCCTTGAGTACTTTTTTTTCTTTTTGAAAAGAGAAGAATACTGTTTGCTACAGGACTGCATTTTTCCGATGCAGTCCCATAGCAAACAGTAAAATACATTGATAGGAATGGCCGTGAGAGCGTTTTCTGCCAAAGCCTTTAGAAGCGACCACATGGTAGGTGGTCATTTATCAAACTGGTAGGTGGAGTAGTCTCGGCCTGATGCATGTAAAGTCCTCCGTGTGGCCAAGAAACAATACTCCGTCCACCAGAAAATAAATCGGGTTCTAAGTCGTTTAATGGAGTAATCCGAAATTCATGCCTAAAGTCCTTACTGACTTCCATTTGAATGAGCCTGTCATTCTGTGCTCTTTTTCCTGAATTCTTCATCTTCAGCGGAGACACCATTGCATGCTCTACATATGTGCAAGTGTACTAGATTCTGCATTAAGATAAAGCCATACAGTCCTCTGACCAGTATTTTGTATACTTATGTCACCCAGGCAGAGGCTGAGCCCTGTCAAAACAAGGAATAGCACATTGGCTGTCAGCCTGCATCACATCATCTTTTGCCACAGCAAGGCCTTACATTGCCTCCAAGTAAGAGTGAGGCGCATTCCACCAGGAGCATGGCAACAATATCACCACCCTACTATAGTGTGCGCTTACAAGACATCAGTTGTACAGCTACAGAGAATGGCCTAGTTTGCATATGGCTAGGTCCAGACTGAGGTGGCATGTTGTGCAAAATAAGTTTGGAATGGGATGTGGCTTGAGTAATTACCAGTGGCTGAGATTAATTCAAACATTCCATTGATCACCTTTTTGTAAATTCTGGTGCAACACCCTAGTGGACCGTGTCTGCCCAGACGTGGGTCCCGTACAGACGGTCCCAATGAAACCAAGCAATACCTGACAGACGAGCCCTAAAAAGAGGCAAAACAGGTCTTGGGTTGCTTGTGTTCTGGTTCAGGGAGGACCTGGCTTGCCAGTTTGGACTGGACTGTTCCTTCTGAAGAAGGGTCAAGACTGATTTACATATGGCTGGGCCCAAACTGAGGTGGCATATTGTGCAAAATAACAATGGACTGGTTGCGGTCTGAGTAATTACCAGTGGCTGAGATTCAAGCTTTCCGTCCATCACTCTAGTATTTTTCAGTGCAATGCCCCAAGTGGGACATGTTTGCCCAGAGGTGGGTCCCGTGCACATGTGCCACTGAAACCAAGCTATACCCAACTGATGAGCTCTAATAATGGCAAAACTGGTCTTGGGTTGCTTCTGTTCTGGTTCAGGGAGGACTTGGTGTGGGAATTTGGGCTGGAGTGCTCCTACGACAGTAGGATCAAGACTGATTTGTATATGGCTGTGCCCAAACGGAGGTGGCATAGTGTGCAAAATAAATGGACTGGGATGCGGCCCGAGTAACAAGCAGTGGCTGAGAGTAATGCAAACATTTGATCCATAACTTTTGTTGTTGGACTCAGCAGCTGACTCAGTATTAGGGCAGGTAGCCTGCGTAGCCTGTTTCATTAAAGGTGAGCCTGCTTCCCATTTTGATATGAAAAACACCAAGAGAAGTGTAGGCCAACGATGATCGCACCAGTGTAAGTCCAAATAAGATTCAGTATCCAGCCCCCAAACCCTTGTGAACCCACTCATCAAGGATCACTTATTTTAAAACATAGCCCCACAGAATGAAGAGGACCGCTTGTGGTACATACAAAAAATATTTGTGCAAGTAACAAGAGTTCAAACATTCATCAAGACATCAAAAGGTAATTGTCCTCAGAAATCTGATTCATCCTCACGTCATCCAACAAGGAGCCATGTTGTAGTATCACAATAGAGTTTTATTGATTTTCTTTACATTACCATGCAGTCCCGCCAAGGTGTTTTGTCCAACAACGGACTTCATCAGGGCTGTAATTTAAAAACATCCATAAACAATCACACAATACAATAACAAGAAAGACAGTAACATGATCACTAATCTATACATTACAGCCTTCTTTTAAACCCCATCTCATTAAATTTGACTCCCTATAAACAACCACAACATGTCATCAATTCAAAGTAATTTGATGACATAAAAAATGTCCTTGCTATCCACTACACATTGATTAACCTCATGTCCTACAGAATGGCATGCCCAGTACAATTGTTACAATACCCTTTCCACAAATTCACAGAGTAAATCACTTTACCAGATAGTCCCAGTAGAAAACTAAATTAATCATACCCTTAATTGGTACCACCCTGCATATATCCTAGTCAAGTTCATGCATCAACAGTACCCACAAGTATAAAACATTATTTCTACAAAAAGGCTGTATGAAGAATAATTCAAATAATATAATCCACTCACTTGATATATCCATATAAGTATAGTTGTTGTAGCTTTCATAGTATTACACTGCCTCACAAATAATGATAGTGAGGTATTGTGTTCTGCCCAAGTGGGATCTAGATGGGAATACATGAGAGACCAAATAAGTGCTTAGCGAGCTGTATCATTGGCCATTCTAACGTAACTCCTTGTCTCATCTACCTGAGTCCTAAACCCACCATTGTCCAATAAAATACATCCTTTTGTTTGTTCGAACAAATATATTATAAAAAACTGTCCCTTCCTTTGTCCATAAGTAATCTTTCAAAAAGCTAAAACTTCATAATTCCCTTCTGCCTAGTAACACTGCACCTACTCACTTATTATAACAAAAGATGGAAATTCCCCACAAATCTGTCAAGCCAATCTACAACCTCCACCATTCCTTTCCAAATCAGCACTAACCTATATAGTTGTGAGCATGTCACCAAAAGCAGGAAATCCCTTGTAAGTGGGCCTGTTCCCATGACCTCTAGATCAGCTGCTAACCAAGTAATCACTACTTCTCTTACGCCCAGAACACCATATAGTGTCAGTGCCTCAAAACTGACCATTTCTGATGGATACAACTACCTGTGGATTCCTCACCTAATGAATACTCCCATGGCGCCAGCATTTGACGGAAATCTTCTTACTAGTCTCTGCACGTCGACGAGGACGTCACTCTAGCCCACGCGACGCCGTCTGACGTCATACAGGCAATAAGAAGTCCTCGCCGACGTGCCGATGACAGTTCCCTTTTTTCCGTGCATTCGAAACGGTTATCTTCGAGGGAGTTACTGTTACCTTCGTGGTTACAGTGTATTGTCTGCTGCGTAGTCTTCTCTGCGGTAACAATGTCTCAGAGGAAGTTGGGTTTCAAGCCCTGTCGAGAGTGTGGGGGCAAGATGTCAGTTACAGATCCTCACTCCGACTGTCTATGGTGTTTGAGCTCCGACCACGACGTCTCGACTTGCGATTCATGTCAACACATGAATCCGAAGGCCCTCAAAGAGCGCGAGGCCAAGTTATTCATGGCAAAGTCAAAGAAGAAGGAGAAACATCATAAGAAGTCTTCTTCGCCAAGGTCTCACCGGCGTCATCGAGACTCCCGGCGCCGTAGAGACTCACGACGCCACTCCAGCAAGGAGTCTCGTTCGAGGTCACCTTCGGCTCGGCGTCGGAGGACTTGTGAGGTCAGCCCCACGGTCACGCCGCATCCATCGACGCCGTTGCCCTCTCCGGCGTCACCGACTTCACCTGGTCAGGCGTCAGTGATTGAGGTGGTGCAGCCTCTTGTGTTTTCTCCGGCGTCGCAGACGTCGAGGCTGGCGTCGGGGTCGCCCTCGATCCAGGCACCCCAGTATCCGGCTTTTCCCACTCCTGGAGCCGATAGTACCGCGTTTCTTAATGCGATGTATACCATCTTTCAGCAGATGGCTCCAGGAGCTGCTCCGGCTGGTCCTTCGGGGCCCTTGGCCTTTTCGTTGGGTGATCCTGCGCCTCTTCGGCCGGCACCCTTTATGCCCTTTCTCCCTTTTGGGAATGTGGGCTCGGCGCCGGTGCCGGCGTCGGTGGCCGCTCCGGTGGCTTCGGATGTTTCGGCCCCGGAGGTTGCCCCTCCGTCGAAGTCAGGATTTTGCCCTGTGACTCCGGTTGGTCCATCGGCTCCTGCCTCGGCGCCGAAGCTGCCTGTGGCGCCGGACGCGGCGTCAGATGCTTCTGGAGATCGGCGCCGTTCTTCGACGTCGGCGGAGGCCATGTCGACTCCGCGTATCGAGGAGAGACTTCATTCGAGGAGGCGTGCTCTCCGTCTTTTAGAAGAGCAAGAGTACCAGCGAGTCCTAGAGGAGGGAGAGATTGAGGACTCTGGAGACGGACTGCATGGTCTGGATACAGCCAGTGGGCTGGACACTTCCCCTGAGTGGGACCTTTCATCTCCAGGGGAATATACGGAGGAGGCTGCTTCCTTTCATGCTGTGGTGAGGAAGGCAGCGAGCTTTTTGGACCTGCCTTTGCCGGTGGCAGAGGCAAAGCAGAATTTGCTGACAGAGGTATTGCATCCGGCCTCTGCTGCAGCTGAGCCTCTCTTGCCATTTAATGAGGCTTTGCTGGATCCGGTGTTGGAGGTGTGGAAGAAGCCGGTGTCTTCCTCGGCCGTTCATAGGGCTGTGGCCAGGAGGTATCGAGCTGCACCATCTGACCCTGGCTTTCTCTCTAGACACCCTACGCCGGAGAGCTTGGTGGTGCAAGCCTCCTGTTCCTCAAAGTCAGCGCCTGGTTCCTTCCCGACGGTGCCTGGAGACAGAGACTCCAAGAAACTGGATGCGCAGTCCAAGAAAATATTTTCGTCATGCAGTTTGGCGTTGAAGGCCACCAACGCCACGTGCATTCTGGGGAGGTACATCCATGCGCTGATGGATGATATTTCGTCTTCATTCACGGAGCTTCCCCAGGGTCTTTTGGATGTGGTCTCGGACGCCCAGGCTGCCGCGACCCAGATTATCCAGTCTGGGCTGGACACGACCGACTCGGTGGCCAGGGCGATGGGCACGGCTGTGGTGGCAAGAAGACAGGCCTGGCTCCGAAACTCAGGGTTCTCTGCGGATGTGCAGTCGACCCTGCTGGACCTCCCGTTTGATGGGGACAGACTGTTTGGAGCCAAGGCAGATTCAGCCTTGGAACGATTTAAGGAGAGCAGAGCCACAGCCAAATCGTTAGGACTGCAAGCTCCTTCTTCCTCTGCCTCTTCTAGAATTTTCAGGAGGTTTCGGGGATTTGGGCGTGGCTCTTATTCCTCTTCCTTTCGGGGGAGGTTCCAGCAACCCGCCTCTTCCCTCCCCTATAGGTCATTTAGAGGGAGGGGGAGGGGTGGGGTCCGTACCAGAGGAGCCTCTCAACAGCACTCTGCCTCTTCCTCGTCCTCTGGAGGGGTGCAGCAGGGGAAGCAGCCTTAGGCTTCCACCGTTTCCCACTCACTCCTCTCCTGTAGGGGGAAGATTACAGCGTTTTCTCCACAAGTGGAAGTCTATCACAACGGACACTTGGGTTCTCGGCATTGTGGGAAAAGGCTACGCCCTTCCCTTTCGGGAGTTCCCGCCCCTCATCCCGCCCCGCCCATCTTATTGTTCAGAAGAACACCTCCTGTTGCTAGAACAGGAGGTTCAAGTCCTCCTTTCAAAGGGCGCGGTAGAGTTGGTCCCAGAGCAGGAAAAGGGTCGAGGTTGTTACTCAAGATACTTCCTGATTCCCAAAAAGGATGGTCAGTTGAGACCAATCCTGGATCTGAGGATCTTGAATTGGTTCCTCAAACAGGAAAAGTTCAAGATGCTGACCCTAGCACAGGTGCTTTTGGCGTTGAACAAGGAAGATTGGATGGTGTCTGTCGACTTGCAGGATGCTTACTTTCATATCCCGATACTCAAGTCGCACAGGAAGTATCTCCGGTTTGTGGTAGGGTCGCAGCACTATCAGTTTGCGGTCCTCCCGTTTGGTCTTACTTCAGCACCTCGAGTCTTCACAAAGGTGATGTCAGTGGTTGCGGCGGAGCTCAGAAGGAGGGGGATAGCAGTATTCCCTTACTTGGACGACTGGTTGATCAAAGCCAAGTCCCCGGAGCTTGTGTCGCATCATCTGCAGTCAACAACCCAGTTGTTGTTCGACCTGGGCTTTTCGGTGAATGTGCCCAAATCTCACCTGGAGCCCTCTCAGCGCCTCCTGTTCATAGGGGCAGTACTGGATACAACATTGAGTCGAGCCTTTCCTCCGCCTCAGCGGATTCAAGATATTCAGGAATTGGTTCCAATGTTTCGAAATGGAGCGGTAGTTCCAGTCCTCAAGGTCCTTCGTCTGCTCGGTCTGTTCGCCTCCTGCATTCTGTTGGTCACGCATGCTCGCTGGCACATGAGGGCTCTTCAGTGGTGCCTCCGAAGGCAGTGGTCTCAACACAAGGGAGATTTAGAAGGTACTGTCAAGATCTCCAGAGATGCTGCTGTGGAATTGAAGTGGTGGATTGCGGGCAACAATCTTTCACAGGGGAAGCCGTTCGCGCAGTCGCCACCAGTGGCCACGGTAATAACGGATGCCTCCACCCTAGGATGGGGAGCTCATCTGGGGGATCTGGAGATCAAAGGGCTTTGGTCTCCAGAGGAACAGGTGTTTCATATCAATCTGTTGGAGTTACGGGCTGTACGTTTGGCTCTCAAGGCCTTCCTCCCATCCCTTCGTGGTCAGTCGGTACAGGTCCTGACGGACAATACTACCACGATGTGGTACATAAACAAACAGGGAGGAGTAGGGTCGTACCTTCTCTGCAGAGAAGCTCTTCGGCTATGGTCCTGGGCAAAGGACCATCAGATTTGCTTGGTGGCAAATCATCTGGCCGGGGTCTTGAATGTACGTGCGGACAGTCTCAGTCGCCAATTCTCGGCAGACCACGAGTGGCGTCTCCATCCAGATCAAGTCTGTTTAATCTTCCAGATGTGGGGGTTTCCTCGGATAGATCTGTTTGCCACTCGGGAGAACGCGCATTGCCCGTTATTCTGCAGCCTCCAGTATCCGATGCAGGGAGCGTTGGGAGACGCGTTTCAGATAACCTGGTGCGACCAGTTGCTTTACGCGTTTCCCCCCATACCCTTGATTCCTCGAGTGTTGAGGAAAATTCGCCAAGACCGGGCCCAAGTCATCTTAATAGCTCCGGATTGGCCAAGGAGGGTATGGTACTCCGACCTTCTCCAACTCTCACTGTGCCCTCCGCTCCGTCTCCCTCTCAGGGCAGACCTCCTCTCGCAGTCGCAGGGGCAGGTTTTACACCCCAACCTCCAGAGTCTGCACCTACATGCTTGGAGATTGAACGGGGCAACCTGAGTTCCTTCTCTCTCCCGCCTGATGTAGTGGATGTTATCTTAGCGGCCAGGCGACACTCCACTAAATCTATCTACGCTAATAGGTGGTCTAAATTTGTTATGTGGTGTGGAGAGAGACAGATTGATCCCTTACATGCTCATCTGTCACATGTTTTGTCTTTTGCACTGTCTCTAGCGCAGAAAGGTTGTGCAGTAGCTACCATTAAGGGTTATTTGTCGGCCTTGTCAGCCTTCATTTGTCTTCCAGACCAACCATCGTTATTTAAATCCCCT
This sequence comes from Pleurodeles waltl, assembly GCF_031143425.1. NCBI lineage: Eukaryota > Metazoa > Chordata > Amphibia > Caudata > Salamandridae > Pleurodeles > Pleurodeles waltl. The sequence goes on from NC_090451.1 coordinate 228,360,040, forward strand.
ATTGTTCTCAGATTCTTGAAAGGTCTTCTGAATCAATATCCTCCAAAACCATTCGTTATGCCTCAATGGGATTTGTCCTTGGTCCTGACTTTCCTTATGGGGTCCCCTTTTGAGCCTATGCATTCTTGCCCCTTAAGGTATTTGGTTATTAAAACAGTATTCCTGGTAGCTATAACATCTGCAAGGAGAGTGAGTGAGTTGCAGGCCTTATCGGTTAAACCCCCTTATATAACGTTTTATGGGGATAAGGTGGTGTTGAGGACCAAGGCTGCTTTCCTTCCGAAGGTTGTTTCACCCTTCCATTTGGCTCAGACAATCACTTTGTCCACGTTTTATCCTCCGCCTCATCCTTCAAAGGAGGAAGAAAGACTACATCGCCTGGACCCAAAAAGGGCATTGAGCTTCTATATCGACAGAATGAAGGATATCAGGCTGGAGGATCAGCTGTTTGTCGGATACGTGGGCAAGAGGAGAGGAAAGGCAGTCCACAAGAGAACACTCTCCAGGTGGGTTGTTCTTTGCATTAAAATCTGTTACTCTTTGGCAAAGAAGGATCCGCCTGAGGGCATTAGAGCTCACTCCACCAGAGCTAAGTCGGCCTCTTCGGCCTTGGCCAGGGGTGTTCCTGTGGTTGACATCTGCAAGGCCGCAACTTGGTCGTCCCTTCACACTTTTGTGAAACATTACTGTTTGGACTCTGAGGTCAGAAGGGACGGTCATTTTGCACGGTCAGTGCTGCAGGATTTCTTGGTTTGACCATTTAGGCACCCACCGCCGGGCGTGGTACTGCTTTGGGACTCTATTCATTAGGTGAGGAATCCACAGGTAGTTGTATCCATCAGACGAACGAGTTACTTACCTTCGGTAACGACTTTTCTGGTGGATACATTAGCTACCTGTGGATTCCTCACGGTCCCACCCGCCTCCCCGTTGCCTTTTTGGTCTCTCCAAGCAATCCTTGAGTGTGCTCCTTTTGGTCTTCAAAGTTGCAATACATTTTGCATGTATGATATTTGTATATATGTGTATATTTATATATAAATCTATATATATATTGGGTATATACATGATTCGTATGTATGAATATATTTATTTGTTTAAAAAAAAAAAAGGTTATATTAAATCTACAGCTATTTTATTGCAATGTTGTGTGATTTACAATATTAAGAGATGTTGCTTTGCTCTTTCATTGCATTGGGTTATTATTATTATTCTCATGCACGTAAAAAATGTTGGTACTGTCATCGGCACGTCGGCGAGGACTTCTTATTGCCTGTATGACGTCAGACGGCGTCGCGTGGGCTAGAGTGACGTCCTCGTCGACGTGCAGAGACTAGTAAGAAGATTTCCGTCAAATGCTGGCGCCATGGGAGTATTCATTAGGTGAGGAATCCACAGGTAGCTAATGTATCCACCAGAAAAGTCGTTACCGAAGGTAAGTAACTCGTTCTTATGTGACACAGCACGTCTGTTGAATAGCGCATTTCTATTGGAGCAATATTCCCAATATATATTCAACCAGTCACTGCTTTTCTTAAGCCCTGGATGTCCAATAGTGTCAGTGTCTCAAAACTGACCAGTCATCTAACACATCTCATATGTCGAGTAGTGCATTTCTTTTGGAGGAGTCTCCCCAAATGGCCTTATCCAATGGTAGAAAAAAGGCCCTCCCTAACAAGATTTGTCTAAATGTCCACTCACATTCACTTAAGCTTCCTTTCTGGTCCTCTCTTTTTATGGGAATGACCTAAACCAGGATAACCAATCAGATACGTTCTTCACAAGGCAAAATATGTAGAACAGATACAACAGCTTCCTTTCTGGTCCAAATGGTACCTTGAACCGACTTCTCATTCCGAAAAAAAAGCACCCAGAGTATGGTCTTAACCATTGGTTATCCCTGAACCAATCAACAGACAATGTGTCACCGCAGCGCTATCAAACACCATTGGCTATCCTTGAACCAATCAACAGGCAATGTGTCACCGCAGCACTATTGAAAGACCTCCATTCCTTTAGAGACTTTGGGACATATTTTGCAAAACAAGTGAGGAAAGGAGGAAAAAAGAGACCAAAAAGAGTGTTCCCATTATCCATGACACCGTCATTTGCTTTGTGTATGTATACATGCATACTGGAGCGGTAGTGTAGCACGGCTGGAGCGCAGCCTTAGCCATTGGCTGTCCCTGAACCAGTCAACAGACAATATGTCACTGCAGTGCTATCGAACACCTCCATTCCTTTTTTGGGGCGAGCGCAAAGCGCTCCGTCCCGTGTTGTAATCTCTCTTTGGGCTTCAAACCACGCCCATGGCACATCAGTCTCTTTCATTGGTTCGTGGGCTTGCCTTTTAAAATCTGCTTGCTTTCCTTAGTAAAAGGCATGCATAAGTCATGCCTTTTCAGGTGTTTAGCCCTCCTCGAGCACAGCGACCATGTACTGAAAACATACAAGGCTCCATGTTTTCCATTTGGTTTCTGGACTACTTTTTCTCTATTTTCGCAGCGCGATCTCGCTTGGCAGAAGTCGAGCACTTTGCATGGCATCGACCCTGTTACATAGTTTTTTGCACTTTTGCCGGTTACGTAGATAATTGCACTTTTGCCGGTAACATGGATAATTGCACTTTTGCCAATAGGTTTCACTATGAGTGAACTTTTATTTCCCTTTAGGTGCCTGTTTGCACTGATTTTTTTTATTTGAATAAATCTATTTATTGAGGTTTTATTACAACAGTACGAAATATATATGAATCGTCAGCATTTGAACACAATGCGTTATGTGGCAACAGTATTACTAACCACTGTTCGACTGAAATATTACATGGCATTACATTGTGAATTACAACATACCCTGCAAACCACTCATGTGATTGGTCTTATTCCTGGGCCATCTACAGAATGTGTCCAGCAGCACTTGTCCATTTAGAATACTCTACCAGTACTTTCTTAATGTGCCTTGTGGACCTAGTGTGAGACGTTCTGCTTAACATCTAAGGGGGAGCGCGTAATTTGGCAACATTCACTTGTGCAATGCTTTTACAAACTTAGAATTGTGAGTTAAGTGTCATTGTTGAGTAGACAGATGCTATTAACTCTGTGTGAACTAACCATGCAAACTAATATCAATTACTGGTTGTGAACAACTACACTATTATTTTCACATACTTGCTTCTCGATCAGGCTGAGGACCAAACTGCGTTTTAACATGTTAGCGGAGAGTTTAGGTCAGGCACCAGGCTTAATAAACTATGTCTTGCAGTCTTCTAGCAATGCATCAAAGCTCATCAATTTCCATACCTAGTCACCCAGCGCAGCACAACACTCCCCCAATGGGCACTCAGATGAACTAATCCAAGCCTCCCTCCTCAGGTTCCCCGCCTAGGCCCCGCAATCTTATCATCATTTCTTCCCAGCCAGTCGACAGTGGAAATTGGCGCAGTCCCAGCACCTCCTCCCTCCTCAGCGCTGAGCCCTCTGCTCCCGCCCATACCCCGAGGGAGTGTCTCCAGGCCTGCACCGGAGGTGGGCCCGGTGATTTCCACCTACGAGTCACCAGTCGCCTCGCCACAATGAGTCCCAGGTCCGTGAAGCGCACCTCCGCTCTAAGCCGCTTACTTGTAGGAAATAACCCCAGTATGCTCGCCTCCCAAGTAAAGGGGATCTGTCGAGCCGTGCAATCAGACAGATTATCAATTACCGCCCTCCAATAGGAGCATAGACTAGGACAGGACCACACCATATGTAACAAATCTGCACCAATCTCCTGGCATCGGAGACGAGCCGCGTACCGTCGGGCAAAGTATTTATTCACACGGGCTGGTGTGAGATAGGCTCTGTGGACCAAGTAGTATTGTATGAGGTGAAATCTGAAATTGCGTGGTATGTTAAGGTGCCCCGAAAGAGCTGACCTCCACTGCGCCTCCGCAATTGGACTTCCTACATCCACTTCCCATGCCGCACGCAGCGCCCCACTTTCCAGGGCCGTGTGAATTTGCAGTGCATCTGCAAGCCAACTAATCAGGCGACGACTCCGACCCAACACTTGCAGATATTGTATCAGTAAATGGGTGGGGGGAGCTACGGAGATATCTCCCCACCCAGTCCTCAGGGCCCATAACAAGGAGTTGTATAATAGGAACTGACCGGGAAACAGTCCCAGGTCCTGAAGCCTAGCGAACGGGAGCAACTGACCCTCTTCATAAAGATCGCCCAGCGTGAACAGTTCTGCTTCATGCCATGTCTGCAATTCAGAGCCCAACGTGACCCTAGGGCCCCGCGGTGTGCCCAACAGCACCAAAGCCAGTGCAAATGGAACCACCTGTCGCGTCAGTCGAAGGGATCTACAGAAGCATCTATGGGCCACCCTAAGGAACAACTGTCGCGGGGTCGGCGCACGTGTAAGCGGATGAAACAGGTGCTGAACCTGCAGCAGTGACCAGGGACCACTCTCCGATGCTGTGTCAGCCAGCTGGGCTTCCGCTAGCCACCTGGATATCCACTGAAGCTGGGCCGCCAGGTAGTAGTGCTCCAGGTGAGGGACTGCTAGGCCGCCCCTATCGGGCGGTAGGTACAACTTCTTTAGGGCAACTTTACATCGGCCACCGTTCCAGATAAAGTCTCTGAACCCCGTTTCCAGGGCCCTGAAGAAACCAGGAGGAACATAGGGGGTCATTACAACCCTGGCGGATGGCGTAGAACCGGCGGTAAGACCGCCAACAGGCTGGCGGTCTAACCTTGGTGTATTATGACCATGGCGGTTACCGCCATGTTCAACCGCCGGTTCTCTGTCCCGTCCGCCAGGGCGGAGACGACTGCCGGGCTGGAGACCTGGGTCTCCAGCCTGGCGGCCGTCAGTATACCGCCGGCGGTATTTGGCCCCGGCTTACCGCCGTGGATTTCCAGCCGTTTCAACCGCCATGAAATCCATGGCGGTAAGCACTATCAGTGCCAGGGAATTCCTTCCCTGGCACAGATAGGGGTCTCCCCCACCTCCACCCCGACTCCCTCCCCTACACCCCCCACCACCCCTGCCACCCCGCAAAGGTGGCAGGGCCCCCTTCCCCACCCCGACCCCCAACATAACATTTCTCACACACACCCGACATGCATGCAGGCACCACCAACACACACACGCACACACCCCGACATACATGCCTACATCCACACACACAGTCATACACGCACACCCACATTCAAACATACACGCACACATCCATGCAGACATACCCACAGCCATACACGCACTCATTCACATACACACAACACCCCCGCAAGCATACACGCACTCACACACCCCCTCTACATACACACACGCACACCCCCACGCACACAACACACAATACACCCCCACCCTCCTCCCCTAACGGACGATCGACTTACCTGGTCCGTCGATCCTCCGGGAGGGGACGGGAGCCATGGGGGCAGCTCCGCCGACACCACACTGCCAACAGAACACCGCCACGGCGAATCACAGGACGTGGGAGGAGAGAATGGATCAGAAACAGTGTCACCAGAGTACGGCCTTAACCATTGGCTCTCTCTAAACTGGTCGACCGACAATGTGTCATAAGAGAGCTATTGTACACCTCCATTCCTTTTATGAATTTGGGATAGATTTCACAAAACACGGGAGGGAAGTAGGAAAAAGGGGATCAAAAACAGTGTCCCCGCTGTCCAAGTCACTGTAATTTGCTTTGAACATGTAAACATGCATGTATATTATATCCATATGTTGATCACCTATCACAAGGATGTAAACACTCATGTAAGAACTGTATGAACGCAACACCAGTTATCCACTATAGGTGCACCGATCACACAAAGCACAGTCTTGGGCCAGTGGCTACCCACAAGACTGAAAGCAAACATTGCAGTAACAAAAACACTGCCGGCAACCAGCATTCATGAAATGAATATCACAAAAGACCACGTGTTTTATTGTGCAGCATAATGAAAATAAATCTTTTCGAAACAGATTCGCTTATCTCAAATGTCAAACCTTAAAAACTCATTTAATTACTGTAGGCAAGTACCCTCTTTTTGGCATGGTTACACCTACTTTTTGCCTTCTGCCAGTGTGTTTTGACTGTGTTCACTGGGATCCTGCTAACCAGGACCCGGACCCCAGTGACTGTGCTCTCTCCCTCTAAAATTGGTTGCTTTGGACTTCGCACACCCCACAATTGGCTTATTGGTGCTCCTATATAAGTCCCCAATATATGCTACTTACGTACCCAGGGCATTGGGGCACCATGGGCTGCCTATGGGCTGCAGCATGTATTGTGACACCCATGGGAACAGATGCAAAATGTGTTTGCAGGACTGCCATTGCAGCCTGCTTGAAAAGGTGCATGCACCCTTTCACCACAGGTCACTGCACCAGGTCACTGTAAGTCACCCCTATGGTAGGCCCTCCTAGCCCAGAGGGCAGGTTGTAGGTCCCTCTATGTTAGGGCACCCCTGCATGAGCAGAGGTGCCCCTGTGAATTCCAGCTCCATTACACTGGCCTTCACAAGTGCGGGAAGCCATTTTATCTGCGTATTGGACATAGGTCACTACCTGTGTACAGCTACGTAATGGTAACTCCGAACTTGGGAATGTTTGTATCAAACATGTTGGGATCATACCCCAATACTGTTGCCAGTATTGTTTGTATGATTCCATGCACTCTGGGGGCTCTTTTGAGGACCCCCAGCATTGCTCCTACTAGTCTTCTGGGGTTTTCTGGGCAGCATGCACTGCTGACATCCCTCAGACAGGTTTCTACCCACCTGCTGCTTGACCAGCTCAGGCAGAGGAAGGCAGATCAAAGGATTTCCTGCGGGAGGGGGAGGTAACACCCTTTCCCTTGGAAATAGGTATTACATGGTTTTGGTGGGATAGCCTCCCCAACCCACCAGTATGCTTTGAAGGGCACATTTGGTGCCCTCCTTGCATAAACCGGTTTGCACCAGACCAGGGACCTCTGGTCCCTGCTCAGGCGTGAAACTGGACAATGGAAAAGGGAGTAACCACTCCCCTGTCCATCACCACCCCAGGGGTGGTGCTCAGAGCTCCTCCAGGTGGCCACTTGAATTTGCCATTTTGAATCCAAGGTGGGCAGAGGCCCCTAGGAGCATCTGAGTGGCCAGGCCAGGCAGGTGACATCACAGCCCCCTCCTTATAGGTGGTCACCCTGCTAGGTGACCAATCCCTCTTCCTAGGCTATTTAGGGTCTCCCTCTTGGGTGGGTCCTCAGATTCAATATGCAAGATCCCAGCAGGATCCTCTGCATCGTTAACTTAATCTTATAGCCACTGGGAGTGCAACTGGACCCTCCAGGAACAAAAATCTACAACTACAGCAATGACTCTGCTCTGAAACGTTGTTTCTCTGGCTCCTTCCAGCAACTGCAACATTTCCCTGGCTGTGCATCCTCCAAGGGTGATGAGTCTTCAGCCCGCACAAGAAGTAAGAAGGAATCTCCCTCGGAGTGAAGGAGTCACTCCCCTGCATCTGCAGGCAACAACTGTAGTGATGACCGGCTGCGTGGATCCTCCCTCCTCTGGAACCGTGTGGATCCTGCATCACAGGTGGTGGTCTGGAGTGGTCCCCTTGGTCCTCTTTACCAGCTGTCCAACTTGGGAGACAGTAACCCCTTGCCTCTCCTTGCAGGACAGTATCGCTGTGCACTGCGACTCTTGCAGCTTTAGGCTGTGTGTAGCCCCGGCCCCCAGCATTCCGTCCTGCAAAGCACAGGCTCCTGCCTGCTTGTCAAGCGATGTGGGACGCCTCTTTCGGTGTGGTGAGTGGGCCTCACTGCGACTCCTGTGCCTTCTGCCAGTGGGTTGCCTGTGGGGGCTGCCTCCTTTTCTTATGACTCTCCCAGCTGCTGAGGGTCCCTCCAGACTCCCCTCCTTGGGTCGAGTCCCTTGGACCTTGCTGTTGCATTTGCTAAGGCTTGTTGGTGGTTTTCCAGCACCACTGACTGACTGCATCACAACCGCCAACTTGGTTCATCACTTGCATCACTCCTGGAACTATTCTTCAGCTCAGTTGTTGCACTGCTGACTTTCCTCGTCCACAATCAACCTGGTTCTGCATCCACAGAAGGGTGGGTAGTGGCTCCTGCCACCACCGGACACTCCATCACGAACTGGACTTGGTTCACTTCCTTTGCAGGTTTTCCTCTGTCAGGATCCACCATGGGTTCTTCCAGTCTTGTCTGGGTCTTGCACAATCCTCTTCCAAACTTCTCCTGTTGGTTTGGGGGAAATCCAGGTAGTTACCTCTGCCCTCCTGGTCGCTGGGACTCACTTTGCGACTCACCTCTTGGGGTTCCTAGTTCCTCCAGCTCCCTTCTACTGATTCCACTTCCTTGGGTAGGGGACTGCCTTTCACATTCCATTTTTTAGTATATGGTTTGGCCCTCCTCTAGAGCCCTCACTGTTTGCTATTGCTTTTACCAATGCCTATTGATTTCTATGCTATTTACTGATTGCTAATGTGTATATAATAGTCTGTTTACCTCGTGTTGCTATTCGGTATTTTAGTATTTGTGTTACTATAAAAAAGGGCCTTTATTTTTGTAACACTATGTGGTTCTTTCATGTGTGTAAATGCTGTGTGTCTATAGTGGTATTGCATAAGCTTTGCATATATTCTAGATAAGTCTTGGCTGCTCACCCACAGCTACCTCTGGAGAGCCCTGGCTTCCTAGACACTGCCTAACTTCACTAATAGGGGATACCTGGACCTGGTATAAGGTAATAACACCATAGATGCTCACCACACACCAAGCCAGCTTCCTACAATTACCATGAGATCAACCTGCATAAGTATCAAATGACTTAAATCGCCTGTGTCTCTCTGCTGCCATTTGCATACCAGTTTGCAGTGTTATACCCATAATAGGTTCCACCCCAAGTTCTTACTCAGACCTTTAGAGGAAATAATGGAGTTCACTTTTGAAGTTCTAACCTACCAAGACCGTTCTCAATCTACTTATCCATTTGGCCTCCTCCTTGCAGAGTTTAAGTTCCATATCCCCTGGGATCTTTGTCTATTTTTTGGATGTCATGAAATTTAACCCCCTGGGTGCCTTGGGCGAGCTGGTCTCAGACCAGCTTGTCCGGCACCCGGCCCAAGGGGGGAGTGCTGGCGCTCCCCCCGTGGGCCTCCCTCCCACACCCCAAGTTGGGGATGGAAGAGAAATCGCTTGCCCTTCCACCCCCAACTACCCCTCGCCCCCTAGTGACGTCTGATGATGTCAGCAAGCAAATCTCGTGCTGACCTCATCAGAGGTCACCTCGGATCGTGCTTCCAGCGTGATCCCGGAAGAGAAATGCAAAAGTATTTCTCTTCCGACCGGGAAGTTGGGCGGGAGAGACATGAAAGGAAAGGAAAGACGTTTCCTTTCCTTTCATGTCTCTCACAGCATTTTTTTTTTTGCATATATCAATAAGGGGAGCAGCCCTTTGGGCAAGGGCCACTCCCCACGGGGGCCAAATTATTTTTAGGCCATTGAAAACCCCTAGAAACCAGGGATAATTTTTTTTTTGTTTATTTTTATTTTTTTATATGTGGGGAGCGACCCCTTAGGCAAGGGTCGCTCCCGAAGGGGCCAAATTATTTTTAGGCCATTTCTGCCCCCTCCCCCCGGGGGCAGATCGGCCTAATATAATTACACCGATCTGCTCCCGGGGGGGGCAGAAACCACTAGACACCAGGGAGCGGCCCCTTGGGCAAGGGCCACTCCCCGGGGGCCAAATTATTTTTAGGCCACTTCTGCCCCCCCCAGCCCCCTCTGGGGGTGCTGATCGGGGGCTGATATAATTAGGCCGATCTGCCCCGGGGGGAGGGCAGAAAACCCCTAGACACCAGGGATCATTTTTTTCTTTCTTTATTTTTTTAATATGTTGGGAGCGACCCCTTACGCAAGGGTCGCTCCTCAGGGGGCAAATTAGTTTTAGGCCAGGGCAGAAACCACTAGACACCAGGGATTTTTTATTTTTTTTTATACTTACGCATAAGGGGAGCGGCCCGGGCGGGGAGGTTTGGGGGCAAAATATTTTTAGGCCATTTCTGCCCCCCGGGGGCAGATCCGCCTACTATAATTAGGCCAGTCTGCCTCCGGGGGGTCAGAAAACCCCTAGACACCAGGGATACATTTTTTTTTTTTAATATGTGGGGAGTGACCCCTTAGGCAACGGTTGCTCCCCGGGAGGGCAAATTATTTTTAGGCTGGCAGAAACCACTGGACACCAGGGAATTTTTTTTATGCTTATGCATATGGAAAGCGGCTCATTGGGCAAGGGCCACTCCCCGGGGGGGGGAGCAAAATATTTTTAGGCCTTTTATGCCCCCCCTGGAGGCAGATGGGCCTAATATAATTAGGCCGATCTACCCCCAGGGTGGCAGAAACCTCTAGACACCAGGGATATATATATATTTTGATTTACTTTATGTTTTTATTTATGGGGAGCGACCCCTTAGGCAAGGGTCGCTCCCCTGAGTGGCAAATTGTATTTAGGCCATTTCTGCCCCCCTTGGGAGTAGATTAGGCCAATCTGCCCCTAAGGGAGGCAGAAACCACTAGACACCAGGGATTGGTGTGTGTGTATGTGTGTGTTTTGTTTGGGGGGGCAGCCCCTTGGGCAAGGGTCGCTCCCCATGGGGGCACATTACTGTTGCCCATAACTGCCCCTCTTGGCAGCAAATCGGCCTATTTTTGGAAGGCCCATCTGCCCCTAAGGGGGGCAGAAAGCCCACCAGAGACCAGGGAAGATTTTTTTTTCAAAATAAGATGGTGGGGGTATGGTTATACCCCCACCCCAAATAAATGGGGCTAAAGTTGTTCTGCCCACCAGTGGGCAGATTGGGCAATTACCCCCGATCCACACAGAAAGTCTACTAGATGCCAGGGAATTAGAAAAAAAAAAACACAAAAAATAGTGGGGTGGTGGCTACCAACTACTATGGGCCTGGTTATGCCCCCACCCCAACTGAAGGGGGTAACAGTCTTTCAGCTCTCCCCCGCACACTAAAACATTTTATCCCACAGCAAGCAAGAGGACATTTGATTATTTGGGGTTTTGATTTTACATTTGGGCCATGAGAGCTTGGTATCTCTCAAAATCGCCCCACTTGGAATGGTGAGGGCTGCGCTTTTTGGACTTTGGGATGCTGCCATGTAGAAAAATCCACAAGACCTAGACACATCTGAAAACTATACATTTGCTTGATTCCAAGGTGGTGTGCTTCACATGCACCCCACACCATTTTCTTACCCACAATGCCGTGCAAACCTCCAACTTTGCTGGAAATCACAAATTTTCCCACATTTTTGTGATGGAACCTTCCGGAATCTGCAGGAATCCACAAAATTCCTAACGCCCAACATTGTCTAATCTATAGAAAGAACAACCCAAAGGAGGATAGTTATAGGAATCAGCGCTCACAGTCATTCACCCTAAGGTAGTGCGAAACATAAATATATATACACGGTGCTCTTGACAGGAGGATCCCCCCGCACCTCCTAGGTTCCTGAGAAGAAACAATTTAGCAAAAAACAAATGTCAAGACACTCGTGAATCACAAACTCCGTTGTTCTTGTGTCCTTGTTTTGGTGTCTTGTTCACCATCTATAATCCTAAATCCGACCAGGATAGTATAAGAAATAATTGTCAATTTATTCTTGAAATGCAGTGTCCTTTACAGCAACAGCCAACACGTGTTTCGTCCTGTGAGAGGATTAGCTCTCAGAGACTTCATCAGGGCTGTAGGAATTCAAGTTATGACCATAATTATAGTCAGAATTGTAAAATAGTCCTTAACAAGGACATCTAAAATTCCAAACCACGTGACTTTAGTGCCAAACTCATTTTATATGTGACAATTCATGAGAAATTCAAAATGATTAGAAAAAAAGAACTTAAAATTATGATTAAGCATGAAGCCACTACTAGAATTACTAGTTGAAAAGGGCAAAATCCAAAATTAACATGCTGTTACATAGTAGTTCAAACAGAGAGAAACTCGTAATACAATAGTAAAGGCAAAGAGCAATATGTGAGCCATGACACCCGAGTGTATATACCAGAAAAAAAGAAGCAGATAAGTAAGTAAAGATACCCAAATAAAACCAGATGCCATATTATAATACATTATAACGAAAAGGATAAACCAACACCCTATGAGTGGATTCTATAAACCATATATGACACCTAAGATCACACCAAACATACCTTACGTAAAATGATCAAGGAGAACGGATTAAATATCGTTTTAGTCCTTCTCCCGAGCGTCCAAACAAAAATTTCAATCTAAGATAAATAAAAGAATAAACAGAGATCTGACTCTATCTCAAATGCCTACCGGTAGGTCGAGACACAATTGAATTACTGAGTAAGCAAAAAATCTACTGAATACACCAGAAATCCACACCAAGCGATACCCATAAATCAATATCAACCTACCACCAAAATGTAGTCCGAGTTATCCTGCAACGGTGTATGAACACAATATCTGTCATAGAAAAAATAGTAATTAGTAATAATCCTAATTCTCAACTTTTATGTCCTCAAGTCCCCATGTACGCTCCCCATATATTAGTTTGCAAGAAAAAAGTCTAAACTAACCCCGCTTACCTTTGTGCAAGATAGCAGAAAGGACAGAAAAGTCCTTCTATCTCGTGGCGTTCTTCGATGTGTATATCTAAAGACGCCGATGGTCCACAAGGCAATCCTTTATACTGCGTCTAAATTAACTATTCTTACATCAAAAATAAACAAAGGACTGAAAAGTCTGCTGCGTGGGCGCCATCTTAGCAGGAGAAACATTCCCCGATAATGACGATGTCAGTCATATATTCGATAAGTAAATACAATTGTACCCGAACGAGCGCATACCTTGCGTTCTCATGCGAGCGATTAATAACAAAATATATTGAAGGGAAATAAGAAAACAGGACTCAATAATAATCCACAGCTAAATAAAATGACTAACGGTGCCCAATGATAGACACACGCGAGTGTATCTGAGTAAATAGAACGTAAACGGACAGTAAATCCGATGCTGTGTCTCACATGCTTATAAATTGTCCCTAAGTGATTCATTATACAGTCAAATAAGAAATTAAGAAAATAAGAGAGCCCCATAATTTTTAGAATGAACAAAAGAAGAAAACCTGCAATAAATGTGTGAGTTGATAAAAAAATAATTAAAATAGACAGTTAACCAGTAATCTACACCCGTGAGACATGGATCCCATATGCTCCATGCTGTAACACAGAACACAAATATATAAGTCATGTTTGTATTATACATTTGTAATAGTTAACATATTCATGTGTCTTCTGGAATGTTACGGAGAGTACATTATAAACTAAAGTTAATCAGTTTGACAAATACACCAATGCCTAACATTTATAAACAAACAGATGACCATTAGACGGTTACATGAAACCTTAGTAGAGCTAAAGGTACTAACTGAATCCCCAAAATTTTAAAATCATCAGACAGGTGACCATTAGGCAGTTGAAGAAACCTTAGTGGAGCTAGAGGTACTAACTACATCACACAAAAATGCAAGATTATTCACCCAGGAAGTACTCCATTTCTAAATTTGTATTCAAACCCTCCTTGACTGCTCTAAGTTTAAGGATCCAATAGCCTTCCCTCTTCCTCAGTGCCAGTTCTCTATTCCCCCCTCTGGGGTTCTTGGCTACATGGTCAAAGCCAAAAAATTCAAAACATTTCATTTGACCTTGTTGGGCACATTGCCTCATGTGAATAACTATAGGGTATCTATCATCATCTTGTCTCAAGGCCCTATGGTGTTCACTCACTCTAATATTGAGTGATTTGATCGTACTTCCTATATAATAAAGTCCACATTTGCATATGATCATATAGATGACAAATTTGCTGTCACAAGTGATGTTGTGCTTAATTAAAAATTCATCCCCCGCAGAGCTCTTGAACGTGGAAATTCCCGATCTAGTCCATCTACACATTCCGCAGTGTCCACATTTGTGGAACCCTTTGTTGCGACTGGTAAGCCAGTTGTCCTGTTGGTGTGTAATGCGATAACTAGGGCATAGTATATTCTTGAGGGTCTTACCCCTGCGGTAAGTAAATACTGGGGTATCAGTGATTAGTCTCTTAAGTGTTGGATCAGCTGTAAGCACATGCCAGTGTTTATTCATACATTTATGCAGAAGTATAGATGTTTTTGTGTAATTCGTAATACATCGAGTGCTCGCTTCCCTATGTATGGCTTTGTGTTTCAGTGTATCACTCCTATCCAAACAATTTATTCTATCTCGTGCTCTCTCAATAACATGTGACGGATAACCCCTTGTTTTTAATCTGGTTTCCATGTCACTTATACATTGTAAAAAGTCTTTGTCAAGACTGCAATTCCTCCTTGCCCGTACCATTTCACCGTATGGTATCGAGTTAATCTGATGTGTAGGATGTGAACTCTGAGTGCGTAATATAGAGTTGCAAGCAGTGCTTTTTCTGAAAAGACGACTCTCGATCTTGTTTACTTGAATAAACAGTTCCACGTCTAAGAATGTAATACTGGTTGTGCTGTATTCAGAGGTGAATGATATTTAGGTCATTGGAATTCAAATAACTCAGAAAATCGCTACGTTTTTGTAAGTCACCTGCACCACACACCATTTTCTTACCCACAATGCCCTGCAAACCTCCAACTTTGCTGGAAATCACACATTTTCCCACATTTTTGTGATGGAACCTTCCAGAATCTGCAGGAATCCACAAAATTCCTAACACCCAACATTGTCTAATCTATACCAATACAAATTCTGCTGCACTTGTCAGCCTAAAAATGTTTTTTTCCAAACTGCCCTTTTGGACCCGCTTTGGATCCCCCTCAATTTCAACATGTTTTTGGCTCTTACCTGTCACAGGCACTTGGCCCACCTACACAAGTGAGGTATCATTTTACTGGGAGACTGAGGGGAACATTGGGTGGTAGGAAATTTGTCCCAGTGCGGATATCCCACACTGAAAAGTGGGAAAATGTGATTTGTTTAGCTACATTTGAGGTTTGCTGAGGATTCTGGGTAAGAAAACATTGGGGGATCCACGTAAGTCACACCTCCCTGGACTCCCTCGGGTGTCTAGTTTTCAGAAATATCTGGGTTTGGTAGGTTTCCCTAGATGGCTGCTGAGCCCAGGACCGAAAACGCAGGTGCCCCTGCAAAAACTGGTAGTTTTGTATTTGATAATTTTGATGTGTCCACATAGTGTTTTGGGGCATTTCCTGCTGTGGGTGCTAGGTCTACCCACACAACTGAGGTACCATTTTTATCAGGAGACTTGGGGGAATGCTAGGGTGAAGTAAATTGTTGGCTCCTTTCAGATTCCAGAACTTTCTGTCATCGAAAATGTGAGGAAAAAGTGTTTTTTGGGCCAAATTTTGAGGTTTGCAAAGGATTCTTTGTAACAGAACCTAGTGAAAGCCCCACAAGTCATCCTATCTGGGATTCCCCTGGGTGTCTAGTTTTCACAAATGCACAGGTTTGGTAGGTTTCCTTAGGTGATGGCTGAGCTAGAGGCCAAAATCCTCAGCGAGGCACTTTGTAAAAACAGGTCAGTTTTCTTTGGGAACATTTGATGTGTCCACGTTGTGTTTTGGGGCATTTCCTGTCGCGGGTGCTAGGCCTACCCCCACAAGTGAGGTACCATTTTTATCAGGAGACTTGGGGAAATGCTGGGAGGAAGAAATATGTAGCTCCTCTCATGCTTCCAGAACTTTCTGTCACTGAAATGAGAGGAAAGAGTGTTTTTAGCCACATTTTGAGGTTTGCAAAGGATTCTGAGGTACAGAACCTGATGAGAGCCCCACAAGTCACCCCATCTTGGATTCCCATAGGTGTCTAGTTTTAAAAAATGCACAGGTTTGGTAGGTTTCACTAGGTGCCGGCTGATCTAGAGGTCAAAATCCACAGCTAGGCACTTTGCAAAAAACAGCTCTGTTTTCGTTGGGAAAATGTGATGTGTCCACATTGTGTTTTGGGGCATTTCCTGTCGCGGTGCTAGGCCTACCCACACAAGTGAGGTACCATTTTTATCAGGAGACTTTGGGGGAACGCTAGGAGGAAGAAAATATGTTGCTCCTCTCAGATTCCAGAATTTTCTGTCAGAGAAATGTGAGGAAAAAGTGTTTTGGGGGCAAATTTTGAGGTTTGCAAAGGATTCTGGGTAACAGAACCTGGTGAGAGCCCCACAAGTCGCCCCATCTTGGATTCCCCTAGGTGTCTAGTTTTCAAAACTGCGCAGGTTTGGTAGGTTTCCCTAGGTGCCGGCTGAGAGAGTCCAAAATCCACAGCTAGGCACTTTGCAAAAAACAGCTCTGTTTTCTTTGGGAAAATGTGATGTGTCCACGTTGTTTGTTTGGGGTATTTCCTGTCGCAGGTGCTAGGCCTACCCACACAAGTGAGGTACCATTTTTATCGGGAGACTTGGGGGAAAGCTGGGTGGAAGGACATTTTTGGCTCCTTTCAGATTCCAGAACTTTCTGTCACCGAAATGTGAGGAAAAAGTGTTTTTTTGGCCAAATTTTGAGGTTTGCAAAGGATTCTGGGTAACAGAACCTGGTGAGAGCCCCACAAGTCGCCCCATCTTGGATTCCCCTAGGTGTCTAGTTTTCACAAATGCACAGGTTTGGTATGTTTCCCTAGGTGCCGCCTGAGCTAGAGGCCAAAATCCACGGATAGATACTTTGCAAAAAACAGCTCTGTTTTCTTTGGGATAATATGATGTGTCCACGTTGTTTTTTTGGGGCATTTCCTGACGCCAGTGCTAGGCCTACCCACACAAGTGAGGTACTATTTTTATTTGGAGACTTGGGGGAATGCTGGGTGGAAGGACATTTTTGGCTCCTTTCAGATTCTAGAACTTTCTGTCACTGAAATGTGAAGAAAAAGTGTTTTCTTGGCCAAATGTTGAGGTTTGCAAAGGATTCTGGGTAACAGAACCTGGTGAGAGCCCCACAATTCGCCCCATCTTGGATTCCCCTAGGTGTCTAGTTTTCAAAACTGCGCAGGTTTGGTAGGTTTCCCTAGGTGCCGGCTGAGAGAGGCCAAAATCCACAGTAGGCACTTTGCAAAAAATAGCTCTGTTTTCTTTGGGAAATTGTGATGTGTCCATGTTGTGTTTTGGGGCATTTCCTGTCACGGGTGTTAGGCCTACCCACACAAGTGAGGTACTATTTTTATCAGGAGACTTGGGGGAACGCTAGGGTGAAGGAAATTGTTGGCTCCTTTCAGATTCCAGAACATTCTGTCACCAAAATGTGAGGAAAAAGTGGTTTTTTTGGCCAAATTTTGAGGTTTGCAAAGGATTCTGGGTAACAGAACCTGGTGAGAGCCCCACAACTCACCCCATCTTGGATTTCCCTGGGTGTCTAGTTTTCAACAATGCGCAGGTTTGGTAGGTTTCCCAGGGGTCCGGCTGAGCTAGAGGTCAAAATCCATAGCTAGGCACTTTGCAAAAAACAGCTCTGTTTTCTGTGGGAAAATGTGATGTGTCCACGTTGTGTTTTGGGACATTTCCTGTTGCGGGTGTTAGGCCTACCCACACACGTGAGGTACCATTTTTATCAGGAGACTCGGGGTAACTCTAGGGTGAAGGAAATTGTTGGCTCCTTTCAGATTCCAGAACATTCTGTCACCGAATTGTGAGGAAAAAGTGTTTTTTTGGGCAAATGTTGAGGTTTGCAAAGGTTTCTGGGTAACAGAACCTGGAAAGAGCCCCACAATTCACCCCATCCTGGATTCTCCTAGGTGTCTAGTTTTCAAAAATGCGCAAGTTTGGTAGGTTTCCCAGGGGGCCGGCTGAGTAGAGGCCAAAACCCACAGCTAGGCATGTTGCAAAAAACAGCTATGTTTTCTTTAGGAAAATGTGAAGTGTCCACGTTGGGTTTTGGGCCATTTCCTCTCGGGGCGCTAGGCCTACCCACAGAAGTGAGGTACAATTTTTATCGGGAGACTTGGGGGAACGCTGGGTAGAAGGAAATTTGTGGCTCCTTTCAGATTCCAGAACTTTCTGTCACCGAAATGTGAGGAAAAAGTGTTTTTTTGGCCAAATTTTGGGGTTTGCAAAGGATTCTAGGTAAAAGAACCTGGTGAGAGCCCCACTAGTCACCTCATCTTGGATTCCCCTAGGTATCTAGTTTTAAAAAATGCTCCGGTTTGGTAGGTTTCCCTAGGTGCGACCTGAGCTAGAGGCCAAAATCCACAGCTAGGCACTTTGCAAAAAACACCTCTGTTTTCTTTAGGAAAATGTGATGTGTCCACGTTGTGTTTTGGGGCATTTCCTGTCGTGGGCGCTAGTCCTACCCACACAAGTGAGGTACCATTTTTATCAGGAGACTTGTAGGAACTCTGGGTGGAAGAAAATATGTGGCTCCTTTCAGATTCCAGAACCTTCTGTCACCGAAATGTGAGGAAAAAGTGTTTTTTTGGCCAAATGTTGAGGTTTGCAAAGGATTCTGGGTAACAGAACCTGGAGAAAGCCCCTCAAGTCATCCCATCTTGGATTCCCCTAGGTGTCTAGTTTTCACAAATGCACAGGTTTGGTATGTTTCCCTAGGTGCCGGCTGAGCTAGAGGCCAAAATCTACAGATAGACACTTTGCAAAAAACAGCTCTGTTTCTTTGTGATAATATGATGTGTCCACGTTGTTTGTTTGGGGCATTTCCTGTCGCGGGTGCTAGGCCTACCCACACAAGTGAGGTACCATTTTTTATTGGGAGACTTTGGGGAATGCTGGGTGGAAGGAAATTTTTGGCTCCTTTCACATTCTAGAACTTTCTGTCACTGAAATGTGAAGAAAAAGTGTTTTCTTGGCCAAATTTTGAGGTTTGCAAAGGATTCTGGGTAACAGAACCTGATGAGAGCCCCACAAGTCGCCTCATCTTGGATTCCCCTAGGTGTCTAGTTTTCAAAACTGCGCAGGTTTGGTAGGTTTCCCTAGGTGCTGGCTGAGAGAGGCCAAAATCCACAGCTAGGCACTTTGCAAAAAACAGCTCTGTTTTCTTTGGGAAAATGTGATGTGTCCATGTTGTGTTTTGGGGCATTTCCTGTTGCGGGTGTTAGGCCTACCCACACAAGTGAGGTACTATTTTTATCAGGAGACTTGGGGGAACGCTAGGGTGAAGGAAATTGTTGCCTCCTTTTAGATTCCAGAACATTCTGTCACCGAAATGTGAGGAAAAATTGTTTTTTTTTTGCCAAATATTGAGGTTTGCAAAGGATTCTGGGTAACAGAACCTGGTGAGAGCCCCACAAGTCACCCCATCTTGGATTCCCCTAGGTGTCTAGTTTTCAACAATGCACAGGTTTGGTAGGTTTCCCTGGGGGCCGGCTGAGCTAGAGGTCAAAATCCATAGCTAGGCACTTTGCAAAAAACAGCTCTGTTTTCTTTGGGAAAATGTGATGTGTACACGTTGTGTTTTGGGGCATTTCCTGTCATGGATGCTAGGCCTACCCACACAAGTGAGGTACAATTATTATCAGGAGACTTGGGGGAACGCTGGGTGGAAGGAAATTTGCGGCTCCTCACAGATTCCAGAACTTTCTGTCAGAGAAATGTGAGGAAAAAGTGTTTTTTGGCCAAATTTTGAGGTTTGCAAAGGATTCTGGGTAGCAGAACCTGGTGAGAGCCCCACAAGTCGCCCCATCTTGGATTCCCCTAGGTGTCTAGTTTTCAAATCTGCGCAGGTTTGGTAGGTTTCCCTAGGTGCCGGCTGAGAGAGGCCAAAATCCACAGCTAGGCACTTTGCAAAAAACAGCTCTGTTTTCTTTGGGATAATATGATGTGTCCACATTGTTTGTTTGGGGCATTTCCTGTCACGGGTGCTAGGCCTACGCACACAAGTGAGGTACCATTTGTATCAGGAGAGTTGGGGGAATGCTGGGTAAAAGGAAATTTTTGGCTCCTTTCAGATTCCAGAACTTTCTGTCACCGAAATGTGAGGAAAAAGTGCATTTTTGGCCAAATTTTGAGGTTTGCAAAGGATTCTGGGTGATCCTGGTGAGAGCCCCACAAGTTGCCCCATCTTGGATTCCCCTAGGTGTCTAGTTTTCAAAACTGCACAGATTTGGGACGTTTCCCTAGGTGCCGGCTGAGAGAGGCCAAAATCCACAGCTAGGCACTTTGCAAAAAACAGCTCTGTTTTCTTTGGGAAAATGTGATGTGTCCACGTTGTGTTTTGGGGCATTTCCTGTTGCGGGTGTTAGGCCTACCCACACAAGTGAGGTACCATTTTTATCAGGAGACTTGGGGTAACGCTAGGGTGAAGGAAATTGTTGGCTCCTTTCAGATTCCAGAACATTGTGTCACCGAAATGTGAGGAAAAAGTGTTTTTTTGGGCAAATTTTGAGGTTTGCAAGGGATTCTGGGTAACAGAACCTGGTGAGAGCCCCACAAGTCACCCAATCTTCGATTCCCCTAGGTGTCTAGTTTTCAAAAATGCAAAGGTTTGGTAGGTTTCCCTAGGTGCCGGCTGAGCCAGAGGCCAAAATCCACAGCTAGACACTTTTCAAAAACAGCTCTGTTTTCTTTGGGAAAATGTGATGTCTCCACGTTGTGTTTTGGGGCATTTCCTGTCGGGGCGCTAGGCCTACCCACACAAGTGAGGTACCATTTGTATCGGGAGACTTGTGGGAATGCTGGGTGGAAGGAAATTTGTGGCTCCTCTCAGATTCCAGAACCTTCTGTCCCCGAAAAGTGAGGAAAAAGTGTTTTTTGGGCCACATTTTGAGGTTTGCAAAGGATTCTGGGTAACAGAACCTGGTGAGAGCCCCACAAGTCCCCCCATCTTTGATTCCCATAGGTGTCTAGTTTTCAAAAATGCGCAGGTTTGGTAGGTTTCCCAGGGGGGGCGGCTGAGCTAGAGGCCCAAAGCCACAGCTAGGCACGTTGCAAAAAACAGCTCTGTTTTCTTTGGGAAAATGTGATGTGTCCACATTGTGTTTTGGGGCATTTCCTGTCATAGATGCTAGGCCTACCCACACAAGTGAGGTACAATTTTTATCAGAAGACTTGGGGGAACGCTGGGTGGAAGGAAATTTGCAGCTCCTCACAGATTCCAGAACTTTCTGTCACAGAAATGTGAAGAAAAAGTGTTTTTGGGCCACATTTTGAGGTTTGCAAACGATTCTGGGTAACATAACCTGGTGAGAGCCCCACAAGTCCCCCCATCTTTGATTCCCATAGGTGTCTAGTTTTCAAAAATGCGCAGGTTTGGTAGGTTTCCCAGGGGGGGCGGCTGAGCTAGAGGCCCAAATCCACAGCTAGGCACGTTGCAAAAAACAGCTCTGTTTTCTTTGGGAAAATGTGATGTGTCCACATTGTGTTTTGGGGCATTTCCTGTCATAGATGCTAGGCCTACCCACACAAGTGAGGTACAATTTTTATCAGAAGACTTGGGGGAACGCTGGGTGGAAGGAAATTTGCAGCTCCTCACAGATTCCAGAACTTTCTGTCACAGAAATGTGAAGAAAAAGTGTTTTTGGGCCAAATTTTGAGGTTTGCAAAGGATTCTGGGTAACATAACCTGGTGAGAGCTCCACAAGTCACCCCATCTTGGATTCCCTTAGGTGTTTAGTTTTCAAAAATGCGCAGGTTTGATAGGTTTCCCAGGGGGCCGGCTGAGCTAGAGGTCAAAACCCACAGCTAGGCACTTTGCAAAAAACAGCTCTCTTTTCTTTGGGAAAATGTGATGTGTCCACGTTGTGTTTTGCGGCATTTCCTGTCATGGATGCTAGGCCTACCCACACAAGTGAGGTACAATTTTTATCAAGAGACTTAGTGGAACACTGGGTGGAAGGAAATTTGCGGCTCCTCACAGATGCCAGAACTTTCTGTCAGAGAAATGTGAGGAAAAAGTGTTTTTTGGCCAAATTTTGAGGTTTGCAAAGGATTCTGGGTAACAGAACCTGGTGAGAGCCCCACAAGTCGCCCCATCTTGGATTCCCCTAGGTGTCTAGTTTTCAAAACTGCGCAGGTTTGGTAGGTTTCCCTAGGTGCCGGCTGAGAGAGGCCAAAATCCACAGCTAGGCACTTTGCAAAAAACAGCTCTGTTTTCTTTGGGAAAATGTGATGTGTCCACGTTGTTTGTTTGGGGTATTTCCTGTCGCAGGTGCTAGGCCTACCCACACAAGTGAGGTACCATTTTTATCGGGAGACTTGGGGGAAAGCTGGGTGGAAGGACATTTTTGGCTCCTTTCAGAGTCCAGAACTTTCTGTCACCGAAATGTGAGGAAAAAGTGTTTTTATGGCCAAATTTTGAGGTTTGCAAAGGATTCTGGGTAACAGAACCTGGTGAGAGCCCCACAAGTCGCCCCATCTTGGACTCCCCTAGGTGTCTAGTTTTCAAAACTGCGCAGATTTGGTAGGTTTCCCTAGGTGCCGGCTGAGGGAGGCCAAAATCCACAGCTAGGCACTTTGCAAACAACAGCTCTGTTTTCTTTAGGAAAATGTGATGTGTCCACGTTGTGTTTTGGGGCATTTCCTGTTGCGGGTGTTAGGCCTACCCACACAAGTGAGGTACCATTTTTATCAGGAGACTTGGGTTAACGCTAGGGTGAAGGAAATTGTTGGCTCCTTTCAGATTCCAGAACATTGTGTCACGGAAATGTGAGGAAAAAGTGTTTTTTGGGGCACATTTTGAGGTTTGCAAGGGATTCTGGGTAACAGAACCTGGTGAAAGCCCCACAATTCACCCCATCCTGGATTCCCCTAGGTATCTAGTTTTCAAAAATGTGCAGGTTTGGTAAGTTTCACAGGGGGGCGGCTGAGCTAGAGGCCCAAATCCACAGCGAAGCACGTTGCAAAAAACAGCTCTGTTTTCTTTGGGAAAATGTGATGTGTCCACGTTGTGTTTTGGGGCATTTCCTGTCATAGATGCTAGGCCTACCCACACAAGTGAGGTACAATTTTTATCAGAAGACTTGGGGGAACGCTGGGTGGAAGGAAATTTGCAGCTCCTCACAGATTCCAGAACGTTCTGTCACAGAAATGTGAAGAAAAAGTGTTTTTTGGCCAAATTTTGAGGTTTGCAAAGGATTCTTTGTAACAGAACCTGGTGAGAGCCCCACAAGTCAACCCACCTTGGATTCCCCGAGGTGTCTAATTTTCACAAATGCACAGGTTTGGTAGGTTGCCTTAGGTGCTGGCTGAGCTAGAGGCCAAAATCCACAGCTAGGCACTTTGCAAAAAACAGGTCAGTTTTCTTTGGGAAAATGTGATGTGTCCACGTTGTGTGTTCAGGGCATTTCCTGTCACGGGCGCTAGGCCTACCCACACAAGTGAGGTACCATTTGTATTGGGAGACTTGGGGGAACGCTGGGTGGAAGGAAATTTGTGGCTCCTCTCAGATTCCAGAACGTTCTGTCCCCGAAATGTGATGAAAGAGTGTTTTGTTGACCGGATTTTGAGGTTTGCAAAGGATTCTGGGTAACAGAACCTGGTGAGAGCCCCACAAGTCACCCAATCTTCGATTCCCCTAGGTGTCTAGTTTTCAAAAATGCGAAGGTTTGGTAGGTTTCCCTAGGTGCCGGCTGAGCCAGAGGCCAAAATCCACAGCTAGACACTTTTCAAAAACAGCTCTGTTTTCTTTGGGAAAATGTGATGTCTCCACGTTGTGTTTTGGGGCATTTCCTGTCGGGGCGCTAGGCCTACCCACACAAGTGAGGTACCATTTGTATCGGGAGACTTGTGGGAATGCTGGGTGGAAGGAAATTTGTGGCTCCTCTCAGATTCCAGAACCTTCTGTCCCCGAAAAGTGAGGAAAAAGTGTTTTTTGGGCCACATTTTGAGGTTTGCAAAGGATTCTGGGTAACAGAACCTGGTGAGAGCCCCACAAGTCCCCCCATCTTTGATTCCCATAGGTGTCTAGTTTTCAAAAATGCGCAGGTTTGGTAGGTTTCCCAGGGGGGGCGGCTGAGCTAGAGGCCCAAATCCACAGCTAGGCACGTTGCAAAAAACAGCTCTGTTTTCTTTGGGAAAATGTGATGTGTCCACATTGTGTTTTGGGGCATTTCCTGTCATAGATGCTAGGCCTACCCACACAAGTGAGGTACAATTTTTATCAGAAGACTTGGGGGAACGCTGGGTGGAAGGAAATTTGCAGCTCCTCACAGATTCCAGAACTTTCTGTCACAGAAATGTGAAGAAAAAGTGTTTTTGGGCCAAATTTTGAGGTTTGCAAAGGATTCTGGGTAACATAACCTGGTGAGAGCCCCACAAGTCACCCCATCTTGGATTCCCTTAGGTGTCTAGTTTTCAAAAATGCGCAGGTTTGATAGGTTTCCCAGGGGGCCGGCTGAGCTAGAGGTCAAAACCCACAGCTAGGCACTTTGCAAAAAACAGCTCTCTTTTCTTTGGGAAAATGTGATGTGTCCACGTTGTGTTTTGCGGCATTTCCTGTCATGGATGCTAGGCCTACCCACACAAGTGAGGTACAATTTTTATCAGGAGACTTAGTGGAACGCTGGGTGGAAGGAAATTTGCGGCTCCTCACAGATGCCAGAACTTTCTGTCAGAGAAATGTGAGTAAAAAGTGTTTTTTGGCCAAATTTTGAGGTTTGCAAAGGATTCTGGGTAACAGAAACTGGTGAGAGCCCCACAAGTCGCCCCATCTTGGATTCCCCTACGTGTCTAGTTTTCAAAACTGCGCAGGTTTGGTAGGTTTCCCTAGGTGCCGGCTGAGAGAGGCCAAAATCCACAGCTAGGCACTTTGCAAAAAACAGCTCTGTTTTCTTTGGGAAAATGTGATGTGTCCACGTTGTTTGTTTGGGGTATTTCCTGTCGCAGGTGCTAGGCCTACCCACACAAGTGAGGTACCATTTTTATCGGGAGACTTGGGGGAAAGCTGGGTGGAAGGACATTTTTGCCTCCTTTCAGAGTCCAGAACTTTCTGTCACCGAAATGTGAGGAAAAGGTGTTTTTATGGCCAAATTTTTAGGTTTGCAAAGGATTCTGGGTAACAGAACCTGGTGAGAGCCCCACAAGTCGCCCCATCTTGGATTCCCCTAGGTGTCTAGTTTTCAAAACTGCGCAGATTTGGTAGGTTTCCCTAGGTGCCGGCTGAGAGAGGCCAAAATCCACAGCTAGGCACTTTGCAAACAACAGCTCTGTTTTCTTTGGGAAAATGTGATGTGTCCACGTTGTGTTTTGGGGCATTTCCTGTTGCGGGTGTTAGGCCTACCCACCCAAGTGAGGTACCATATTTATCAGGAGACTTGGGGTAACGCTAGGGTGAAGGAAATTGTTGGCTCCTTTCAGATTCCAGAACATTGTGTCACGGAAATGTGAGGAAAAAGTGTTTTTTGGGGCAAATTTTGAGGTTTGCAAGGGATTCTGGGTAACAGAACCTGGTGAAAGCCCCACAATTCACCCCATCCTGGATTCCCCTAGGTATCTAGTTTTCAAAAATGCGCAGGTTTGGTAGGTTTCCCAGGGGGCCGGCTGAGCTAGAGGCCAAAATCCACAGCTAGGCATGTTGCAAAAAACAGCTATGTTTTCTTTAGGAAAATGTGATGTGTCCTTGTTGGGTTTTTGGCCATTTCCTCTCGGGGCGCTAGGCCTACCCACAGAAGTGAGGTACAATTTTTATCGTGAGACTTGGGGGAACGCTGGGTGGAAGGAAATTTGTGGCTCCTTTCAGATTCCAGAACTTTCTGTCACCGAAGTGTGAGGAAAAAGTGTTTTTTTGGCCAAATTTTAGGGTTTGCAAAGGATTCTAGGTAAAAGAACCTGGTGAGAGCCCCACAAGTCACCCCATCTTGGATTCCCCTAGGTATCTAGTTTTCAAAAAGGCTCCGGTTTGGTAGATTTCCCTAGGTGCTGCCTGAGCTAGAGGCCAAAATCCACAGTTAGGCACTTTGCAAAAAACACCTCTGTTTTCTTTAGGAAAATGTGATGTGTCCACGTTGTGTTTTGGGGCATTTTCTGTCGTGGGCGCTAGGCCTACCCACACAAGTGAGGTACCATTTTTATCAGGAGACTTGTAGGAACACTGGGTGGAAGAAAATATGTGGCTCCTCTCAGATTCCAGAACATTCTGTCACCGAAATGTGAGGAAAAAGCGTTTTTTTTGGCCAAATGTTGAGGTTTGCAAAGGATTCTGGGTAACAGAACCTGGAGAAAGCCCCACAAGTCATCCCATCTTGGATTCCCCTAGGTGTCTAGTTTTCACAAATGCACAGGTTTGGTTTGTTTCCCTAGGTGCCGGCTGTGCTAGAGGCCAAAATCCACAGATAGACACTTTGCAAAAAACAGCTCTGTTTTCTTTGGGATAATATGATGTGTCCACGTTGTTTGTTTGGGGCATTTCCTGTCGCGGGTGCTAGGCCTACCCACACAAGTGAGGTACCATTTTTATTGGGAGACTTTGGGGAATGCTGGGTGGAAGAACATTTTTGGCTCCTTTCAGATTCTAGAACTTTCTGTCACTGAAATGTGAAGAAAAAGTGTTTTCTTGGCCAAATTTTGAGGTTTGCAAAGGATTCTGGGTAACAGAACCTGGTGAGAGCCCCACAAGTCGCCCCATCTTGGATTCCCCTAGGTGTCTAGTATTCAAAACTGCGCAGGTTTGGTAGGTTTCCCTAGGTGCCGGCTGAGAGAGGCCAAAATCCACAGCTAGGCACTTTGCAAAAAACAGCTCTGTTTTCTTTGGGAAAATGTGATGTGTCCATGTTGTGTTTTGGGGCATTTCCTGTCGCGGGTGTTAGGCCTACCCACACAAGTGAGGTACTATTTTTATCAGGAGACTTGGGGGAACGCTAGGGTGAAGGAAATTGTTGGCTCCTTTCAGATTCCAGAACATTCTGTCACCGAAATGTGAGGAAAAAGTGTTTTATTTGGCCAAATTTTGAGGTTTGCAAAGGATTCTGGGTAACTTAACCTGGTGAGAGCCCCACAAGTCACCCCATCTTGGATTCCCCTAGGTGTCTAGTTTTCAACAATGCGCAGGTTTGGTAGGTTTCCCTGGGGGCCGGCTGAGCTAGAGGTCAAAATCCATAGCTAGGCACTTTGCAAAAAACAGCTCTGTTTTCTTTGGGAAAATGTGATGTGTCCACGTAATGTTTTGGGGCATTTCCTGTCATGGATGCTAGGCCTACCACACAATTGAGGTACAATTTTTATCAGGAGACTTGGGGGAACGCTGGGTGGAAGGAAATTTGCGGCTCCTCACAGATTCCAGAATTTTCTGTCAGAGAAATGTGAGGAAAAAGTGTTTTTTGGCCAAATTTTGAGGTTTGCAAAAGATTCTGGGTAACAGAACCTGGTGAGAGCCCCACAAGTCGCCCCATCTTGGATTCCCCTAGGTGTCTAGTTTTCAAATCTGCGCAGGTTTGTTAGGTTTCCCTAAGTGCCGGCTGAGAGAGGCCAAAATCCACAGCTAGGCACTTTGCAAAAAACAGCTCTGTTTTCTTTGGGATAATATGATGTGTCCACGTTGTTTGTTTGGGGCATTTCCTGTCACGGGTGCTAGGCCTACGCACACAAGTGAGGTACCATGTGTATCAGGAGAGTTGGGGGAATGCTGCGTGGAAGGAAATTTTTGGCTCCTTTCAGATTCCAGAACTTTCTGTCACTGAAATGTGAGGAAAAAGTGTATTTGTGGCCAAATTTTGAGGTTTGCAGAGGATTCTGGGTAACAGATCCTGGTGAGAGCCCCACAAGTTGCCCCATCTTGGATTCCCCTAGGTGTCTAGTTTTCAAAACTGCGCAGATTTGGTACGTTTCCCTAGGTGCCGGCTGAGAGAGGCCAAAATCCACAGCTTGTTACGACTCGGTCGTCCCATTTCCAGGGGGCGCTGTAAGGGGACTGTCAGAAGCCTGGGAATCACCTTGAACACCTATCTAGAGTCCCTTGCTGACTCCTGTTTGTTTCTCTTTTCTCCATGGTACACTTGTGTAGGACTACTTTGGCTTCCTGGGACTGCAAATCCCATAATGCACAGCTTGGTAGTCAGGAAAACCCGGATTCTGTTTCCCATTGTTTCCTATGGGAGAAGTCCAGTTGCTCCATTTTCACCGGATCCTCTCCTCCAGGACTTGCAAGTGTCTGAAACTACACACACCTGAGACCTCTCCTGTGCAGCCCAGCTTGGAACTGCTTATAAGCAGCCATTTCCTCAAGATCCTTGTCGTGCATCGGACTTCAATTCCTTTGTGTTACAGACCCCTTGTCGGATGGTGTTCCAGTTTTGTTCCTGTTCTGTTCCAGCCTGATCCTGTTTCCTGTTTCTCTGCCCTGCTCCTTATTGTTCCAGCCAGAGTCTGCTCCCTACTTCTTAGCCTTGTACCTGTTTGTTTCTTCCAAAGCCTGCTCCCTGTTTCTCTGCCCTGCTCCTGCCTTGTTTCAGCCTGAACCTTCTCTCTGTTTCCCAGTCCTGTTTACTGCTCATTTCCTACTCCCTGTATTCCAGTCCTGTCCTTGCCTGTTCCAGCCAGAGCCTGTTCTCAGTTTCCCAGTCCTGTCTCTGTCTGTCCCAGCCAGAAGTTTGCGCCCTGTTTTCAAGTCCTAGACCCGCCTTTGCTTCAGCATGAGCCTGTTCCTAGTTCTTGCCTCTGCCTCTTTGTTTGTTCCCTTCTGTTTCTTCTTGGTTCTTTGTGTCTGGTAAGTGTTCTATCAGTCTTCACCAGTGTATACGTGTCCTCCTGTGTACTGGGGTTGGCTCCTGGTTTCCAGGAGGCAATTCCAGCCCCCATCCTTGTCCAGTGTTATACGTTGTATTTCGTGCCTAACAGTGACAGTGTGCTATTGCTGTTTTCTCAGGAATCGCCACTGTGTTTCCAGCTGGACCCACAAGAGCGTGTCCTGTGTATGTAAGTACTATCCTTGTTTGTGCTCTAGGGTCCAGAGACAGAATCACTTCTGCTGCCTCCTTTCTATGGGGCTGGCAGGGTGACTATCTGTAAGAGCAAACTGCACAGAGGCATTGAGATTCCCTGTCACTGTGGGAGGTTCTGCGCCTTACTCTGTGTACAACCCCAGCGTGTTTGTCCACTGGTAATCTGTTTCCTGTTTGTTCACACAAGGGTTGCTCTGCTTTTACTTTCCTGTTTCCTGTGCCTATCCATAGCTGTCCTTTCCGTGTATGCCTTTAGCTGCTCCTCTGCCCCAGTGTACTACCTCTTTAGGATATTCGGTGACCTCAAGGGGTGTCCCAACCACAGTCCTGATCAGACCCGCCCGAAACCGTGACACAGCTAGGCACTTTGCAAAAAACAGCTCTGTTTTCTTTGGGAGAATGTAATGTGTCCACGTTGTGTTTTGGGGCATTTCCTGTTGCGGGTGTTAGGCCTACCCACACAAGTGAGGTACCATTTTTATCAGGAGACTTGGGGTAACGCTAGGGTGAAGGAAATTGTTGGCTCCTTTCAGATTCCAGAACATTGTGTCACCGAAATGTGAGGAAAAAGTGTTTTTTTGGGCAAATTTTGAGGTTTGCAAGGGATTCTGGATAACCGAACCTGGTGAGAGCCCCACAATTCACCCCATCCTAGATTCCCCTAGGTATCTAGTTTTCAAAAATGCGCAGGTTTGGTAAGTTTCCCAGGGGGGCGGCTGAGCTAGAGGCCCAAATCCACAGCTAGGCACGTTGCAAAAAACAGCTTCGTTTTCTTTGGGAAAATGTGATGTGTCCACGTTGTGTTTTGGGGCATTTCCTGTCATAGATGCTAGGCCTACCCACACAAGTGAGGTACAATTTTTATCAGAAGACTTGGGGGAACGCTGGGTGGAAGGAAATTTGCAGCTCCTCACAGATTCCAGAACTTTCTGTCACAGAAATGTGAAGAAAAAGTGTTTTTTGGCCAAATTTTGAGGTTTGCAAAGGATTCTTTGTAACAGAACCTGGTGAGAGCCCCACAAGTCAACCCACCTTGGATTCCCCGAGGTGTCTAATTTTCACAAATGCACAGGTTTGGTAGGTTTCCTTAGGTGCTGGCTGAGCTAGAGGCCAAAATCCACAGCTAGGCACTTTGCAAAAAACAGGTCAGTTTTCTTTGGGAAAATGTGATGTGTCCACGTTGTGTGTTCAGAGCATTTCCTGTCACGGGCGCTAGGCCTACCCACACAAGTGAGGTACCATTTGTATTGGGAGACTTGGGGAACGCTGGGTGGAAGGAAATTTGTGGCTCCTCTCAGATTCCAGAACTTTCTGTCCCCGAAATGTGAGGAAAGAGTGTTTTGTTGACCGGATTTTGAGGTTTGCAAAGGATTCTGGGTAACAGAACCTGGTGAGAGCCCCACAAGTCTCCCAATCTTCGATTCCCCTAGGTGTCTAGTTTTCAAAAATGCGAAGGTTTGGTAGGTTTCCCTAGGTGCCGGCTGAGCCAGAGGCCAAAATCCACAGCTAGACACTTTTCAAAAACAGCTCTGTTTTCTTTGGGAAAATGTGATGTCTCCACGTTGTGTTTTGGGGCATTTCCTGTCGGGGCGCTAGGCCTACCCACACAAGTGAGGTACCATTTGTATCGGGAGACTTGTGGGAATGCTGGGTGGAAGGAAATTTGTGGCTCCTCTCAGATTCCAGAACCTTCTGTCCCCGAAAAGTGAGGAAAAAGTGTTTTTTGGGCCACATT
The DNA here is from genome assembly GCF_031143425.1 of Pleurodeles waltl. Lineage (NCBI taxonomy): Eukaryota > Metazoa > Chordata > Amphibia > Caudata > Salamandridae > Pleurodeles > Pleurodeles waltl. The sequence continues at coordinate 228,390,661 of NC_090451.1, forward strand.
TTGAGGTTTGCAAAGGATTCTGGGTAACAGAACCTGGTGAGAGCCCCACAAGTCCCCCCATCTTTGATTCCCATAGGTGTCTAGTTTTAAAAAATGCATAGGTTTGGTAGGTTTCCCTAGGTGCCGGCTGATCTAGAGGTCAAAATCCACAGCTAGGCACTTTGCAAAAAACAGCTCTGTTTTCTTTGGGAAAATGTGATGTGTCCACGTTGTGTTTTGGGGCATTTACTGTCGCGGGTGCTAGGCCTACCCACACAAGTGAGGTACCATTTTTATCAGGAGACTTGGGGGAACGCTGGGAGGAAGAAAATATGTTGCTCCTCTCAGATTCCAGAATTTTCTGTCACCGAATTGTGAGGAAAAAGTGTTTTTGGGCCAAATTTTGAGGTTTGCAAAGGATTCTGGGTAACATAACCTGGTGAGAGCCCCACAAGTCACCCCATATTGGATTCCATTAGGTGTCTAGTTTTAAAAAATGCGCAGGTTTGGTAGGTTTCCCTAGGTGCCGGGTGAGCTAGAGGCCAAAATCTACAGCTAGGCACTTTGCAAAAAACATGTCAGATTTCAATGTAAAAATGTGATGTGTCCATGTTGCGTTTCCTGTTGCGAGTATTAGGCCTACACACGCAAGTGAGGTACCATTTTTATCGGGAGACGGGGGAACACAGAATAGCAAAACAAGTGTTATTGCCCCTTGTCTTTCTCTACATTTTTTCCTTCCAAATGTAAGACAGTGTGTAAAAAAGATGTCTATTTGAGAAATGTCCTGTAATTCACATGCTGGTATGGGGACCCCAGGATTCAGAGATGTGCAGATAACCACTGCTTCTCAACACCTTATCTTGTGCTCATTTAGGAAATACAAAGGTTTTCTTGATACCTACTTTTCACTCTGTTATATTTCAGCAAATGAACTGCTGTATACCCGGTATAGAATGAAAACCCACTGCAAGGTGCAGCTCATTTATTGGCCCTGGGTACCTAGGGTTCTTGATGAACCTACAAGTCCTATATATCCCCGCAACCAGAAAAGTACATCAGACGTAACAATGTATTGCTTTAAAAAATCTGACATCACAGGAAAAATTTACAGAGTAAAACATGGAGAAAAATGGCTGTTTGTTTTTACCACAATTTCAATATGTTTTTTATTTCAGCTGTTATTTTCTGTTGGAAACCCTTTTAGGATCTACACAAATTACCCCTTGCTGAACTCAGAATTTTGTTTACTTTTCAGAAATGTTTAGCTTTCTGGGATTTAGCATTGGTTTCACACCCATTTCTGTCACTAACTGGAAGGAGGGTGAAAGCACAACAAATAGTAAAAATGGGGTATGTCCCAAATGCCAAAATTGTGTTTAAAAATGGGTTTTTCTGATCCAAGTCTGCCTGTTTCTGAGAGCTGGGAAGATGATGAGTTTAGCACTGCAAACCCTTTATTGATGCCATTTTCAGGGAAAAAAACACAAGCCTTCTTCTGCAGCTCTTATTCCCATTTAATAAAAAACAAACACATTTTTCGCTGTATTTTGGCTAATTTCTTGGTCTCCTTCAGGGGAACCCACAAAGTTTGGGTTCCTCTAGAATCCCTAGGGTGTTGGAAAAAAAAGGCGCAAATGTTTTGTGGGTAGCTTATGTGGGCAAAAAGTTATGAGGGCCTCAGCACGAACTGCCCCAAATAGCCAAAAAAAGGCCTGGCACCTGAGGGGGAAAAGGCCTGGCAGCGAAGGGGTTAAGATCAGTATTGTTAGGATGGCACTGCTGCATGTGCTGAGGCAATGGTGACAGCTAATTACTGTTCAAAGCTGTTCTATGATGTTCCTGCACTCTCAGTTTAAGGGTCCTCTGCGAGCACCCAATATAGATCTTCGAAGAGTTACAGACTATCACATAAACCACAAAACAGCTGTTACAATTAATGAACTGTTTTATAAAGTACATTCTTGACGATTATACTTACATTCTTTAAACATATTAAGGCCATATCTATATATATAATACATTCTCGACTGATGTGAAATCCTTTTGGTGGACCGGTAATCAGTTCTTGCTTTTTGGACCGAGCCAAGAGCGATCTTAAATTCTCTCAGTGCAAGTCCATCTGACGGTAATATCAAGGTTTGGAAGAATCAGTCTTTGTCCACTCTTTTCTTACAATGGATCACCAAGCAACTTACGAAGAGACTTTTTAGAGTATTTTCTCTTATACAGCACCCTCCTGTCCCATGGGAGCTCAACACTGTGTTGAGCCAGCCTAAGCTGCTGCTCTTTAAGCCTAGCCACAGAGCACATCTCAGAGTCATGGCCTTCTATGAGCGCTTAGGAAGGTGTCAAAGTGGCTTCCAGTGGAATCATGGAGAGCGGTGATCCAAGGGGTTATCTTGTTCCACCTTAACTTTGGAAATGCTCTCTGTTTAGGGAGTCCCAAAGCAGTAATAAACAGGCTACAGATTATCCAGAATGCTGCAGCTCACATTCTGTTGGGAATACTGAAAGCACAGGTGGCAACCACAGCACTTAAACCACTTCATTGGCTGCTGATAAAGTGTCGAATTCAATTTAAGGCACTCTGCATTCTATACCGGGCAAAGCACAAAGTAGGCCCTACCCCTTGCAACATATGGAACTTTTGCGAATCGGGACGTTTGCGACAGGAAAAATAGTACGTACATGTGCCCCTATGTCCATATTTCCAAAAAAGGACTTTTCAGAGTCTGTGACACCTGTGGCAAAAAAGACTGCATTCAGAGGACCCTCATAAGCAATGCATATATTGCCTCTATCCAGAGCATAAGGTGAGAGACTGTTAAATATGTTGCACCTTTTCTCAGAAAACTCTAAAGGACAGGGAAGGCAGACTTGTACTGTGACTCCAAAGACTAAAAACCATAAAATGTCCATTATCGAATGGGGCAAGTGATGATTCTTCACAGACGCAAAATCAACAGATGACGGATGGAATACAGAACAAATCAAACATTCAGCCCCAGTCACAGATCTGGGTTTAACCCCTTTAGTGCGGGTGTCGGCCACTGGCTGATGCCCGCACTACCTCCCTGGTGAGGGTCACGACCAGTGGGCGACACCTGGGAGGGGGTTTGAAAATCCTTGTGTGTGTCGCACCCGAGGATTTTCTTTTTTTTTTTTAGCCCTGGGAGACACGGAAGAGCTTCCGTGTCTCCACCCGCCCCCCACCAGCCCCATTGGGACGTCAGGGCTCCGCGAGGCGCGCTGACGTCTCAGTGTTGTTTTCCCCATCAGAGCAGGATCCCCACACAGAATAGCACAAGTGTTATTGCCCCTTGTCTTTCTCTACATTTTTTCCCTCCAAATGTAAGACAGTGTGTAAAAAAGACATCTATTTGAGAAATGGCTTGTAATTCACATGCTAATATGGGCACCCCGGAATTCAGAGATGGACAAATAATCACTGCTGCTCAATACCTTATCTTATGCCCATTTTGGAAATACAAAGGTTTTCTTGATACCTATTTTTCACTCTTTATATTTCAGCAAATGAATTGCTGTATACCCGGTATAGAATGAAAACCCATTTCAAGGTGCAGCTCATTTATTGGCTCTGGGTACCTAGGGATCTTGATGAACCTACAAGCCTTATATATCCCCGCAACCAGAAGAGTCCAGCACACGTAACGTTATATTGCTTTAAAAAATCTGGCATTGCAGGAAAACGTTACAGAGTAAAACGTTGAGAAAAATGGCTGGGTTTTTTTCAGCTCAATTTCAATATTGTTTTTTTCAGCTGTTATTTTCTGTAGGAAAACCTTATAGGACCTACACAAATGACCCCTTGCTGAATTCAGAATTTTGTTTACTTTTCAGAAACACTTAGCTTTCCGGGATCAACACTGGTGGGGGAAAAAGCCCAGCAGCTAAGAGGTTAATCCATCAGTTTTTTTGCTTGCCATGCCATTCCAGTTTGGACCCAGCCATATGCAAATCAGTTTTGACCCTGTTCCCCATAGGAACAGTCCAGCCCGAACTGCCAGACCAGGTCCTCCCTAGACCAGAAACAAGCATCCTGGGACCGGTTTCAGGGTATCACCCTTCATCAGCCAGGCTAGCTTGAATCTGGTGGCATAGCAAGCATGGGACCCACATCCGGGCATACCCTTCCCACTTGGGGCAACAAATGCAAGAACAACAGATGATGGACGGTATGCAGAACAAATCAAACATTCACCCCCAGTCACAGATCTGGTTTTAATCCATGAATTTTTTTGCTTGCCATGCCATTCCATCTTGGACAGCATCTACCAGTAAAAGACCAAAAACTGGAGAATGTTTGCCGCAGACCCACCTGCAAATGTCAGTAAAAAATCAAAACAAACTGACTTGTGTGGATTCCCCAAAGCTTTCTTACCCAGAATACCCTGCAAAGCTGAAAGGTTGAATAAAAACTCTATTTTTCTTGCATTTCTGTCACACATACTACAGGAATATGCTGCGATCCACAAATTTCCTACCACCCAGTGATTCCTCACCTGTCCTGATAAAAACACTACCCCACTTGAGTGCCTATACCTAGTGCCTACGTAAGGAATGGATCACCCCAGGGTCAACAGTTGCATCATGTAAGTACCAACATTGACCGTTGTAAGATCTATTCCTGTCGCGGGCACTAGGCCTACCCACACAAGTGAGGTACCATTTTTATCGGGAGACTTGGGGGAGTGCTGGGTGGAAGGAAATGTGTGGCTCCTCTCAGATTCCAGAACTTTCTGTCACCGAAATGTGAGGAAAAAGTGTTTTTTTGGCCACATTTTGAGGTTTGCAAAGGATTCTGGGTAACAGAACCTGATCAGAGCCCCACAAGTCACCCCATCTTGGATTCCCCTAGGTGTCTAGTTTTCAAAACTGTGCGGGTTTGCTAGGTTTCCCTTGGTGCCAGCTGAGCTAGAGGCCAAAATCCACAGCTAGGCACTTTGCAAAAAACACATCAGATTTCAATGTAAAAATGTGATGTGTCCATATTGCCTTTCCTGTCGCAAGCATTAGGCCTATCCACGCAAATGAGGTACCATTTGGACTTGGGGGAACACAGAATAGCACAAGTGTTATTGCCCCTTGTCTTTCTCTACATTTTTTCCCTCCAAATGTAAGACAGTGTGTAAAAAAGACATCTATTTGGGAAATGGCTTGTAATTCACATGCTAGTATGGGCACCCCGGAATTCAGAGATGGACAAATAACCACTGCTGCTCAATACCTTATCTTATGCCCATTTTGGAAATACAAAGGTTTTCTTGATACCTATTTTTCACTCTTTATATTTCATCAAATGAATTGCTGTATACCCGGTATAGAATGAAAACCCATTTAAAGGTGCAGCTCATTTATTGGCTCTGGGTACCTAGGGATCTTGATGAACCTACAAGCCTTATATATCCCCGCAACCAGAAGAGTCCAGCACACGTAACAGTATATTGCTTTTAAAAATCTGGCATTGCAGGAAAACTTTACAGAGTAAAACGCTGAGAAAAATGGCTGGGTTTTTTTCAGCTCAATTTCAATATTGTTTTTTTCAGCTGTTATTTTCTGTAGGAAAACCTTATAGGACCTACACAAATGACCCCTTGCTGAATTCAGAATTTTGTCTACTTTTCAGAAACACTTAGCTTTCTGGGATCAACACTGGGGGGGGAAAGGCCCAGCAGCTAAGAGGTTAATCCATCAGTTTTTTTGCTTGCCATGCCATTCCAGTTTGGACCCAGCCATATGCAAATCAGTTTTGACCCTGTTCCCCATAGGAACAGTCCAGCCCGAACTGCCAGACCAGGTCCTCCCTAGACCAGAAACAAGCATCCTGGGACCGGTTTCAGGGTATCACCCTTCATCAGCCAGGCTAGCTTGAATCTGGTGGCATAGCAAGCATGGGACCCACATCCGGGCATACCCTTCCCACTTGGGGCAACAAATGCAAGAACAACAGATGATGGACGGTATGCAGAACAAATCAAACATTCACCCCCAGTCACAGATCTGGTTTTAATCCATGAGTTTTTTTGCTTGCCATGCCATTCCATCTTGGACAGCATCTACCAGTAAAAGACCGAAAACTGGAGAAGGTTTGCCTCAGACCCACCTGCAAATGTCAGTAAAAAATCAAAACAAACTGACCTTGGGCACGAAAAGAGGCATAAGGACCCTCCTTCAACTCCAGAATAGACAAATCTTCCTCACAAAAGATTAGATCTGAACACACTACTCCTTCCCTGAAACAAGCGCTACTAAACTGTGCTTTCCAATGACGACTGCATAGACGGTAACAACAACAACAGCAACATCGACTTTTACTATTGCAAGTTCACCGATGATCTTCTCATCATCACCGCTGTCATCCATGATGGTTGTTAATACCAGGATCCTGAAGTGCCAATCGACGGAGACACCGTCGATAACAACCTTTCTAAACTTTCCGTCACTGATGAAGACCCCGTCGATGACATAAGACTCACCAGCGATGGGCTCGTCGATGACACTGTCGATGAAGGTCTCATCAATGAGGATACCGTTGATGCCATCATTGACGAGAAATGCAACCTTGCAGTCAACAACACAACAGACGATGGCCTTACTGTCAACAAAGAAGCATCCAGTTAGGGAAGAGTCACAAACAACATTAAAAGCAGTCTTCAAACACTTTCCACCACTATCTTTGATACCTTTAAAGGTAAAATCATCAGCATCAGCCAGTCTGCCAATTCACATCTCCCCAAGTAAGGTGTTACCTTATCTACCAACACATGTCTTGGATGAGCGTGACAACTCTAAAGATGACAGTCCTCTTGGCATAGCAAGCAGCCCATCTCAGCCACGGGTCGAAAACCCAAGATTTTGGAGAGGGTGAAGATGATTATTATGGTTTACTACACTGCTGGAGAACACACAGAAATATTCCAGCAGGAATATTTTACGCACCAACAAGAGCAGTATATTCCTATGCCTGCGTTCCTCATTACAAATTTGCAGAGTATGCTGCAGGACTATTACTGCAGCCCTCTTCAACCCCTACAACACCTGTGACTTAGACAGCACATCCTGTACAACTGGTTCAGACCCCTACTCCTTTGCCAGTGCCCACTCAACTGGTTACAACACCTACTGCCCCCCACCAGGCTTTGCAACTCATTTATCTCAACCCCCTGCTGATGATGCACCATCTAGAGATGATGATAGAGAAGAAAGAGGGATAAGAAGTGTAAAGACTGCACAAGATGACTGGGACGACTACCTTATTCCCACTCCCTCTCCACCTCTGGCGGCACTGGTAGAGTCTCTCGTAGGGGATTTCCATGTATAGTCATAAGCACCTGATAGTCCCGCCCACGTGCGGGGACCCCAGAGCACTTCTTCAAAATATCTTCTAAGTGGAAGTTTTCGCCTTTCTTCAGGAAGGCCTGTAAAGTCACTTAAGAAAAGGACAGAAAATGCAGCCTATGTACCTAGGCTACACTGGCTGAGCTCTTCATCTTAAATCAAAGAAAGGGTCAGCACATTATAATTTAAGAGTAATTTGTTCACAGAATGAATCACCCTTACAAACCCCTTTTTCATGATAGAGATGAAAGAAAAGGAGGACAGAGTAGCCTCATAAGCTGCTATTATATGGCTAAAAAGGAGCCTGTGCCTTTAAGAACTCAGAGACCACCAGTATCCCATCATGCACAGCTGGTGGTAGTTGCTTCAGTTGTTTTTTCTGGCTCCTGCTGACAGGACCCTTGAGCATTGAGTTTGACCAATATTTGTTTTTTCAGAAATATTCACTGCTGAATTTCAGTGACCCTTTCACTCTACCTTTTTGGTCTTCCCCCACCTTTTTCTGACAGAAATCTGTGTTTTTTATTAGTAAAAAATGGCATCCCTTTTTGATAAATGCACAGACTGTGGAAGGAAAAAGGTCAAGACTGATCCTCATAGAGTTATATTCTCTGTCTTCCAGGTACCCACATACCTGATTCCTGCAAAATTTGTAAGACCTTTTCCAGGTACACCCTACATGATATGGAGAAGATTGGCCTTCAAGATATGGAGGGGCGATGGAAGCAGAAGTCCATGTCTACAGGTGGGACCTCAGGGCAAGGAGAGGCACAGTCTTTTACCAGGGCTCTGTCATCGGCCTCTGAAGGGCTCTCCAGTAAAAAAAGGTTAAAAAAAGGCCTGAAAAACGTTGACTGTCCTGGTCGTCGTTGAGAGTGCCTACGTCCAGAAGAAGTGCTGCGCAGACCTGTTCACCGTCTCTCCTTGGGGCAATGTTGAAGAGACGATGCACATCGACGTTGGGGTGAATAAGACGACGGCGACACCGTAGTTGCACCGAAGAGCACCAACATTGAGGATCTTATTAATGGCGATGTTCCCTCACTGCTCTCCGTCGAGGTCGACAAATCATGCCCATTCAACAGCAAGATCTAGATCGACGTTGAGATGCGCCCTATCACAGTCAAGATAGCTTAGACGTTGAGAATTCAATCACCCTCAGGAAGTAGGTCAGCGTTGAGGGAACGAGGAAGGTCGACGTCTATCACCATTTCTGACTCTTCACTAATACAGGAAGCGTACCGAAAGCGTAGAAGCATCTAAAGTTAAGCAGACTCTGACTATTCACCCACCTATTCTCAGTCAAGGGAAGCACCAGCTGAAGTTCCTCCAGTGCTATCTACGCTTTCTCCTCTTCAGCTGATTCTTCCACCTCCTACAGGCCCAAGACCTAGGATGCCTTGTCCTACACCACCTCCACCATTAATGGCCCCCGCGAGTCCCTGATCACGGTCTCCTACAAGACATCATTCAATGCACCACTCCAGACATCGTCACCAGAGTTCAAGGTGTATCCCTTCAAAGTTGAGACACCATAGATATCGTCACAATAGTTCCCAATCCAGGTACTCCACTAACACTTCCTCCTCAAGTACAGGGAGATAGTCACCAGCTCTCACAGATTCTCCATCTCAACGCGTCTCACCAGTGGATGACATTTCAACTTTCCAGGCTGTATTGGTGCGAGGTGCAAATAAGTTAAACATTCCAAAGTCTATGCCTACTCTGACATATAACACAAGAATATGACTTCACACCGGAACACCTATTAAGGTTAATTCCTAAACACGTACGCCCTCCCTAAGGTAATTTCCATTTATGGAAGTAGAAGCCTCACACACCACATAATAGTGTCATGCTTCATCCTTTGCTTCTACTTCCGACCCTGGTAGGATCAATGCCACCTGGGCTGACTCAGCTGTCTATCTCCTTTGAGCAGAAGGGAGTTCTTGATAAATATTTTTTGGATAAAAAGACCGTGATCCAGACATATAAAAATACCTTGTGTTTACCCCTGGTATTTCCTTTATTAATGGGGAACATAGGTATTGTTAAAAGCATAAGGTGAACCCACGATAATACTGTTTCAGGTCACCTGTTCAAGCCAACATGCTTCTGCCCATTTTTATAAGCCCCTAAGGGTCTCGAGCAGTCATCAGGGCCAAGGATCCCTATTCACCTAACTATAACTTTCTAGTTCACCCTACAAGGCATTGTGCAGGGAACCACCAGCATAAAGTCCTACCTTCCATAAGGTTAATGCTTCACAGGACACCTGTAGGAAGATAACACAGAAATTCACACTTGTCCTGTCCTTGGTTTCATCAAAACAACCTACTTAAAAGCCCAGTGTCGATACGTGAGGATGCACACTATAAAATGTGACACAAAGTGGACCAATTCATGCACTAGCCACTTCTAATTTAGGAACCCTATCATCCACTATTAGGGGATATATTAGGTGGAAAATATTTTAATTTAGAGTCCATTCTTGTGATTGTACCGTAAATTTGAGAGCCTCTTGTTTCTTGGTCCATGATAGGGGCCACAACCTTTATATTCACACACTAAAAGAGGGACAGAACTACTTAGACAGGAGGTATTACACATTGCAGCCCACCTAACATAGATGATACCCTGAATTTAAGACCCTTTATCTATAAAAGAACCATATTAATATTAGAGGTGAGAGAAAGATTACGAAGAGTCTATATCTAATGGTGCCGACCAGTGGGGCTCATATACCCAAGCTGAGTCGCATTGTTCACAATATAGCTAACATTGCTTTGTCATAGTTTGACTCTTGCTCTAGGCAAGACTGCTGGTTTAAGGATGACAATACTTATGTTTGTAGGCGACTATGCCGTCCTACAACAAGTCGCAACTGTCACCCCAATCCTCCCGGCTCACAAGCAGCACCTCACCAAAACCCAAAAAGTAAAAGGCAATTTGTGTCAGTCTTTACGCATGGTCTCAAGAGTGTGACATCTCAAGAAGTGTCGTGGTGAAACGTTGATTACCCCTTTCTCACATTAACAACATGTCTCAATCAAACACTGGCAATAAAGGAGATGCAGCAAGGTTTCAATAGGTTTTATTTAACAAAACTGCTGTCTACGATATGTTGCATGGGCTGAATGATTAGGATAATAAATAATGCAAGAAACAGAATGGTAAAGACAAGAGTCATTAATACAAAGACCCCCACCATCTTGCAGTGACATGAAATGACATGAGATGTGAAATATGTCCTAATTCCCTGGTGTTACAAACCTGATCTCTAACCAAAAGAGAGCTAGGTGTGTTAAACCTAATCTGCCAATGCCATGTCCAAGAGAAGAGCCCCCCCCAACCCTCGTTACCTTGGTATGAGGTCTCTAGCTCAGACTCTGTAGGGACTGAAAGAGTGGGTCAGCGTCAAGGCGACATGCAGCGGCTCATAAGTAGCCTCGCGAATCAGCCCTTGTCTCAAGGGGCACGATGGTGAATTAATTCTCATCGGGAATATCAGCAGTGCTTGGTCCACAGGAGGCACTGGCGTAACAGCAAGACACACTGTAGCCAAATGTTCAAAGAGACACCACATGCAGCGAAAGACTGGTTACACACGCCATAGGAGTGGTCGGAATGACAATGACCAATCATGCTCCAATTCTTCCAGCAACGGAGCATTAAAGACCTGAACCATGCGTTCACTGCACAGTTGAGCTGGTGGCAGAGGCTCCATTGCTTCATGTAGCTGGAAAGACACAACCACTGCAAATCAGAAGTAGTAGCAGTAGTATTCCGCCTGTTAATGCCAGAATTATAGGGAAGCTGCCAAACACACTGGAAAAGAGTGAATGGATGGCCGATGGAATGACTCCGAAGACAGTCTGGAAGATGGACACAAATCCAGACCCAACAGCCTTGAAGAAATGGACAATCCCCCATAGTGCTTGAAGCGTTGAATAATTGGGATACCAGCTCTCCAAAGTGCTTGAGGAAGTTGGTATTTCATCTAGCCGATGTCAACGCGACTTGTCATAATTTACATTAGCAGTATCAATGTGAGGCCACATTTCTGATACTTTGATCTCTTGTGTGGGGGTGGGGATAAAACTTGCCCACAACACGTAACGACCTTAGAGACTGAAATTGCGTAGGTAATTCCTGGTCTCATACGGCAACAGCTTTGGTCGCTCAGCTCCATATAACTTCCATTTGAAAGTACATGTAATGCTGATCGAATCAAAGGGACGGGAGTACCCTTCAGAAAACAGGCCAAGTTTGCAACCCCTGCATTGCAAAGGCCGTGAAGGGACACCTGCTTGCAGATCATTAAATGACTAACAGTAGTCTTGCATTCTCTTCCTCTAAGAAAGACCTCTGTTTCAGCGTTCAGACATTTGTATTCAAAGGGCAAAGATTGTTCAGACATTTCGAAAAACGAAAAGTGGAAATGGGCAGATTAATAATACCACTGTTGAAGGACTGTCTGCAACTGTGAAAGGCAACTTCTCTAACTTCTCTATGTGAAGCATGGTGAAACTCGTTTCCCTTTTAGCCATTGTCCGTTGTTCCTTGGATAAATTAAAAGCAGTAAACAAGTCACTACCGTTAATCTACTTCCATGGAACTCAGCCATTTTTCAAAGTTTGTAATGTCCAACCTAACTGCATGATGGCACGCAGCTGACTTTGCCCGTAATATAAAAAGTGACATGTATGTCTGAATAATATCTATTGCAGACGGTATTATGTTTGTCAGGGAATAAATCCTGTTGGACAGAGTGTTCATGCCGTTATCGACAACAGCTAAAGCCTTTTCTGAGTTTTCCTTGTCTATTTGCCTTAAGCTCGCAGCAGCTTCTATCTGAAAAAACTTCCAGATCTCATTATACATAGCATAGATGAATCTTTTAGAGCATGGCTTTCTAGGACCTAACAAAAAGTCCTGCAAGTCTATGTCTTCAGAAAGAGTGTTAAGATGTTCCTTAACTGCGGCTAACGTGTTAGTCTGTCCCCACTGTTGGCACAGTTTACCCACACTGTATACTGTAACTATACCCATGTGTTGACCCGAGACAAAGCAAGGGTCTGGCCGGCTAATCTTGAAACCCCCTGAGGAATTCACAAAACATGTCTGACACCCATTTGTGACTATTGGCCAGATTAACCACCCGCCGGGACTGGACAGTGAAGAGTTATAGGTACAAGCCTGAACGTTTGCACTTAGTTCTTCCTCAGTGACATTGAGAAAGGATTGCCAGTTATTAAACTTTGCCGGTGTGGGGATACTGGGCATGTTCATTTCTTTTATTTTCGCTAACCCCAGACACGAAGTCTGTTGAATGCTGTAAAAAGATAATTTGCACAGGAATAAGGCATGCTCTAAATAAAGCTTCTCTACCCTGTATTTGCCAACCATGTGTTCCCCATACACTCTTTAAATCAATAATGTTCTTCCAGTATTCGTAACCTTCAACTGCAAGACGGGAAACAAAGCAGTTTGAATACATCAGTTTTGGTCAGTTGGCAACATTTTCCTCATTTTTGAAGGAGGTAATTTGAAATAAATGACTTTGGATGTTTTGTGGCATGCCCAGAAAAATAAGTACATTTATCTGAATAACATTTTGGGCTCCCCACAGGTGGTGTTGAACAGTGTTCCCACTGTGTGTAGTTAAATACTGGTCTACGTCTAGTGGCCCTTAGCAGGTAGTAATGCCCCCAATTGTTATAGCAGAACATTTCCCCATAATTTTGTGTATTTGTGTATATATCATCACTTTTCAAATACTGAATAGTCCTTCATTTCAGTTAACATTGAATCAACTGTCTGGACATCCCAATCATCAGATACAACACCAGGTGTAATTACATCATTCATAGAAATTCAGAAGACATATGGAATTTGAATGACCGCAGTAGCCCCGTATATATCAAATGGAACGTTGTCCCACACAATCACATCAGGAATAGGTACAGGTGAAATGTTCACAAGGAACAAGTCTCTTCAGACCATATGTGAGGAATGATATGGAGTTAAGACTTCACAGGCTCAACAGAGGAGTGTTCAGAAAGGTAACAACCATTTATAAACAAAAAGAAAACAGTCATGAAACCAATCCATAGAAATAATGTAAAAAATGTCAAGCAGAACGATAAATAGTTCCATGGGTGAATTAAATAGTTACTTTTAAGCCATAAGTACAGCTTACCTGTCTTTGAAACATTTCTAATCACAGGAGTGGATGAGTCTGAAGAAAAGTCATCAGTGTCGATGAAGTAACCAGAAGTAGTCTCTACAAACGCAGGAGCAGGTGTATTACCGGTGGATGAATCCACTTCCTGTGGAGGCTCATAGTAGATGGTGCCGTCAGTCTGTGTAGTGTTGTTATAAAAAAACTGCCAAATCTTGGACAGGTGCTGTCGTTGAAGTGGTAACTGGAATCAGCAAGAGCTCTTTTTCCCACCCTCCCCACGGTTGAGGAGGTATTTGTAGCACCGTTGGACATGCTATGCTTGTGTAGTCAGAAGTAGTGTTGTTATTTCTGCTTTGAAGAGGTATGTCCTGTTGAGTAGTGAGAGGGGACCTAGAACTACCCAAGGGACCTCTGGGTCTTCTGTGCAGGATGGGCCACATGGGAAGTTTGATGTCGTCAATGGAAATTAATCTGTTTGCTTTAGAACCAGGCAACAGTGGCAAGATGACAGTTCTGGTGCGTTGTACTCCCAGGACTGGGACCGGTGCTCTGTAGGATGGATCGAATTCCTTCTTCACAGCGATCTTCTCACAAACCAGATCCCCAGCTTTATGAATCCAGCCAGTGGAAGTTGTTAGTAAATCCCTTATTCCTAAAATGACAGCACTGGCGGATGATTTATCATCACAAAATTGCTGAAGCTCCTGTTAAACAGTGAGATTTTCATTTATGTCAAAAGGACCTTCTTTGCAGATTATTCAGCGCTCTATGGACCCTATACAAGTGATTAAGCCAACTGCGGCCATAGCCTAATACTCTAGCTGTTTAGGACTGCTTTAGATCATGATTCCTCCTCTCCACAACTGAATTTCCCTCAGGATGGTATGGTGAGGAGTAATGGAGTTCAACACCCATCGTCCCCATGGTGTCTCTGAATGCCTTAGAGGCAAAGGCAGGGCCTTGGTCCAAATGAAATGCTGCAACCGCATATGTACCAATAAAGATCAGCAAGTCTTTTATAACAGTTTGAGTGTCAGCTGATCGCTTAGGCTATTCCCACAGGAATCTAGAACAAGAATCTGCAGCGACTAAGATGTATTTGTATGCACCATCAGGTTGAAGGGGACCGCAGTGGTCCAGGTACACACATTATAGTGGCTTTTTGGACACTAAGAGGGATGTCTGTGGTGGGCGTTTGATGTTGGAGCCCTTAATGTGCTGGCAAATGTCACAACAAATGGCATATTGTTTTGTCTGTTTGTATAGACCTGGCCACCAGAGGCGTTTCTGGAAGAGGGTAACTGTGGCCGAAATACCAGCATCAGCAGGTGCGACACCCTCATGCACTGCTTTTATTAAATCTAATCTCTGGTCTTGGTTGGGGATCGCTCGATCTCCAATCCCAGGAAGTGTTGCGTAGGCAACATTCTGTGCACTGATATGATAAGAGTATTTTGTAGGGTATCCTTTTGGAGGAGACCCGCCTTCAGCCGAAGCTATTACGGCAGTCAAAATTTCATTACCCAACCTTGTCTGAGAATGAGTCATTGCAGCCACAGAAGCCGTAGCTACTGCAGATTTGGCTGCTTCATCAGCCAAAGTATTGCCAATAATGTGTACTCCTACACATCGGTGGCCCAATGTATGTACTACATGGACACAAGGTAGCTTATCCTTAAGATCAGCCACCCTCCCCCACTGTGTTTTATGGTGTTCCCTTTGGAGTCTCTAAATCCGTTCAATCGCCAATGATTCAGATAATCATTGTAGGGTTGGACGTAGTAGTATGAGTCACAGACAATCAAAGTCAGTAGTCCTGGCTCTGTGTGGTCTAGCGCTAAAATAAGGACTTTGAGTTCAGCCAGCTGAGCTGTGCAGTCCCGTAAGGTCTGCATGTAGGTACTGTGAGGGTGGAAGACTCCACCCTTCATCACTCCGCTCACAGCTGCGCAAGCGGCTGTATATTGATGTTTGGTACCTACAGCAGGTTGTGCTGAACCATCAGTATAAATGACAGCATGGTATCTGTAAAGTGGCAAAATATCTAGAGGAGCGGGGTACTCCTGTTCGTAGCAGAGAAATTCTTGTGTCTGAAGTTTTGGATCAAAGATGTAGTCAACATCGGTGGCAGTCAAGGATGTTGCCCACTGAATCCAGCGTGGATGTAATGGTTTAGCGTTTGGAACGCTTGTTTTGGTGACAGCCTCTAAGGCTGGCAAGTTGATAACAACAATAATGCGTTTCCCTTGGGCAAGTGGTTTCTCCTTGATGACCGCCACTTGTACTGCAGTTAGAATTTTTTCTGTGAGTGAAAAACGTTGTTCTGCATTTGAGTATAAATGATTTATATGCTATGGGCACTGTGTCGCCCTCGTTAAAGGTGACATAAGTGAACCCAATGGCACCAGCAATTATTCTGATGACCAAATTTGTTTTGTTGTCACATGTGTGCAAGTGTTTTTCCTCTAACATGTCCTGTTGCAATTCCCTAAGGATGTGTGTGTGGTCAACTGTCCAGTGTCAGCTAGAAAAATCAGGGCATATTAAGTCACAAAGGCCCTCATTACAACCCTGGTGGTCGGTGTAGAAGTGGCGGTAATACCGCAAACGGGCAGGCGAAAAAAAAAAAGGAAATTACAAGCATGGCGGTTACCGCCATGCCAAACCGCCACTTCTGCATTCCGACCGCCAGGGTGGTAACGACCGCTGGGCTGGAGACTTCGGTCTTCAGCCCAGCGGCCGTCACTAGACCACCGGCGGTATCACGACCCCGCATACTGCCATGGATTTCGTGGGGTTCTGTACCGCCACAAAATCCATGACGGTAGGCACTATCAGTGTCAGGGAATTCGTTCCCTGGCACTGATAGGTGTCTCCCCCAGCTCCTTCACAGAGTCCTCCCCCCAAACCCACAACCCACCCTACCACCACCCAAAGGTGGCAGGACCCTCCTCCCCACCCCCCCAAAACATTGACAGACAGCCCCCCACCCCTACACGCACACTCACACAACTACTACACATACACGCAGACATACATGCACACATGCACACAGACATATACGCATACATTTCCCATACACACAACACACCCCCGCATGGTAACACGCACTCACACACCCCCTCTACACACTCACACGCACACCCCCATGCACGCACACAACACCCTCCCACCCCCCTCCCCTAACGGACTATCACCTTACCTGATCCGGTGATCCTCCTGGAGGGAAAGGGATCCATGGGGGCTGCTCCGCCGCCAGCTCCCCGTCACCAGAACACCACCACACCGAATCCTGGGTTGTGATTCGGTGGGCGGTGTTCTGATGATGTGGCGGTGGAGGTGGAGCAGCCTCCACTTCACCGCCGACCGCCAGTATGGCTGCTGGCGGCTCTCCGTCCGGAAAAGGACGGAGGGCTGCCAGCAGTCATGATACGCTGGGCAGAAAACCACCTGCACTGGCGGTCTTCAGCACTGCGGTACCTCGGCAGTCTTTGAAAAAGACCGCCGAGGTCCAAATGAGGCCCAAAGTGTCTTGATACGTTGTGATAGGAATGTATGTTCTGCCAAAATTAAAGAAACCAAGTAAAGACTGTAGTTTCTTGAGAGTGTTAGGTGGGTGGAGTTGAGCACATTTCTCTAGAATGCCAAGCTCTTCCCCTCATTTGATTGCTCATATCCCAGGAACAGTACGCTGAGATAGGCTATTTTAGACTTCCTAATATTATATTCGTAGCCAAGGGCTATGAATCCTATAACGATCCGATCAACCCTGGCAAGATGAATGTTGAGGCTGTCATCTGTGAGGTAGATGTCATCCACTTAAGACAACACCTCAGGATCATTATCATGTATTATTGATGTTACACAGGCTTAGAACCGCCCTGGTCTTTTCTTGTAGCCTTGGGGCAAACAGCAGAAGCGTTTTTGTGAGCCAAATGAGAATGCACTCAGGTCCCGACTTTTATGTGCTAAATTCTGGCAGAAAAAAATGTTGGGAGATATCCAAGATTGTTTTGTATTTTTTGCGCACTATGTTATTAATTAGTGCTGTGCTATGTGAATTTTGTATAGCCTATGTTTGTGTATGACTGTTTAAGTGTCTGTAATCTAGGACTATTCTGTAAGAATGGTCTGGTTTTGCAACGGGGAATAACGGGTTATTCATTGCAGTGACACAGGGCTCAGTAACTCTCTGGTTTGCTTCATGCTTAACAGGATACTGTGACTGAGGTTGGGGTTTAGACCTGATAGGTATTACATGGCAAGGAGAATCCTTGTCCTAACCTACATGATTGCGGTACAGCGCAGGTGCCTGTGCTAAAGCCCAATTGACAGTGTAGGCTGTTTTACCCCTTCTGGAACAACATCAGAGAAAGAAGGCAAAATGACAACTTCCCCATGTGGGAGCTTACGGACGTGCTCGGGAGGCCAGTCCGTTTCGGCCAGTAGGATATCACAACTAAGTTCATCCCAAAATATCACACCAATGGTCCGCTCTATGTCTCCCCCAAATTGGATAGTTAAATCATAAACCTTTCGGGTGGGAGGACGCGCCCTTCCTCAGTCTCAACTGCAATGAAATTGCTAGTTGCTGTCGCATCCAGATGATCTTTCAGACTCTGATGACATATTGTGACTTCTGCTGCACTGTCTAACAGTGTCACTGCCCACGTCTTGTTCTTCAGTAATGTTCTCAAGTGTAGTGGCATTTTTAACTGACAGTGCTGCCACCTTTTTCATTTTAAACTGTGTTTTTTGTTGTGGGGACTTATCTTCTATTTGTGTGAAGACTGTGGCGAGTCTTTCTTCTGTTTCACGTATTCAGGATGTCGATCAGGACGGTCCCCTCTCTCGCTACGTCTATCCGGTGCATCTTGAAAGGAATGAGAGGGACGTGAATCAGTATATCTGTCAGGAGTTTTTATATTTTCTCTATTTATGACATTAAGGTGGTCATTACAACCCTGGCGGACGGTGTAAAAGTGGCAGTAAGACCGGCAACAGGCCGGCGGAAAGAAATTGGAATTACGACTGTGGCGGAAACCGCCAACAAAGACAGCCACTTTAACACTCCGACCGCCACGGCGGTACAAACAAACAGATTGGCGGTCAGCGCCAACAGACAGGCAGAGGACAAAGTACCGCCCACAGTATCACAACCTACCAATCCGCCACCTTTTCCGGGGCGGATTCACCGCGGACGAAAACACAGTGGAAACAGGACCTCAAAGGGAAAACGCTCACCCTGCTAGCCCTTATCTTCTTGCTCCTCTACCAGGAGCACGAACGCCGGCGGCGAAGACCTTGGTGAGTACTGCACCTACGACACAGGGGAGTGGGGAGGGAAAAAACAGGGACACACACACGCAACACCCCCACCCCCACCCTCACCCACTACAACATACACATCAATACAGCATGATACATTACAGTTACACCCCCAACCCCCCGGAAGAATGCAAAGACCAAAGAAAATGAGTGTAACCATTGTAATATATTAAAATCCAGTACGCAAAAATATACATATATACACTATAAACAAAATATACACCAAGAATAGTAGTCCAGGTAGTGCTCCATTGAAGTCCGTGGAACACTGGGCCCACACGGTATGGGTGAGGCCCACATAAGATCCCCGACCATGATGGAGAGAACACTGCAGGGGCATCAGATAGTAATAAAACAGGCACCTCAGGCGGAGGGAAAGGGGGGGCACCTCAGGCGGTTGAGTGCACGGCGCCAAATCCACGAGGGGGCCACATGCCCACTGTTCAATCCTGGGGAGTGCAAAGCCACAGTCTCTCAAGCCTCTACAGTGGGTGGGTTGCCCACTGCTGTATCCTGGGAGTGCAAAGCCACAGTCTCTCAAGTCTCTACAGTGGGTGGGTTGCCCACTGTTCCATCCTGGGGAGTGCAAAGCCACAGTCTCTCAAGTCTCTACAGTGGGTGGTTAGCCCACTGCTGTATCCTGGGGAGTGCAAAGCCACAGTCTCTCAAGTCTCTCCAGTGGGTGGTTTGACCACTGCTTTATCCTGGGGAGTGCAAAGCCACAGTCTCTCAAGTGGATGCCTTTCTCCACTGGTTCTGGAGGGGGCTTTGTGCCCAGAGTGCTTCTTCCTGCCAAGGACAGAGGTAGTGGATTTAAATCTCCACTGGTTCTGGAGGGGGCTTTGTGCCCAGAGTGCTTCATCCTGCTAAGGACTGAGGTAGTGGATGTCTTTCTCCACTGGTTCTGGGGGGGCTTTGTGCCCAGAGTGCTTCATCCTGCTAAGGACTGAGGTAGTGGATGTCTTTCTCCACTGGTTCTGGAGGGGGCCTTGTGCCCAGAGTGCTTCATCCTGCCAAGGATTGAGGTAGTAGATGTAAATCTCCACTGGTTCTGGAGGGGGCTTTGTGCCCAGAGTGCTTCATCCTGCTAAGGACTGAGGTAGTGGATATCTTTCTCCACTGGTTCTGGGGGGGCTTTGTGCCCAGAGTGCTTCATCCTGCCAAGGACTGAGGTAGTGGATGTCTTTCTCCACTGGTTCTGGAGGGGGCCTTGTGCCCAGAGTGCTTCATCCTGCCAAGGATAGAGGTAGTAGATGTAAATCTACACAGGTTCTGGAGGGGGCTTTGTGCCCAGAGTGCTTCATCCTGCCAAGGACTGAGGTAGTGGATGTCTTTCTCCACTGGTTCTGGAGGGGGCCTTTTGCCCAGAGTGCTTCAACCTGCCAAGGACAGAGG
This sequence comes from Pleurodeles waltl, assembly GCF_031143425.1. Lineage (NCBI taxonomy): Eukaryota > Metazoa > Chordata > Amphibia > Caudata > Salamandridae > Pleurodeles > Pleurodeles waltl. Next base: position 228,410,912 of record NC_090451.1, read on the forward strand.
TAGTGGATGTAAATCTCCACTGGTTCGGGAGGGGGCTTTGTGCCCAGAGTGCTTCATCCTGCCAAGGACTGAGGTAGTGGATGTCTTTCTCCACTGGTTCTGGAGGGGGCCTTGTGCCCAGAGTGCTTCATCCTGCCAAGGACAGATGTAGTGGATGTAAATCTCCACTGGTTCTGGAGAGAGCTTTGTGCCCAGAGTGCTTCATCCTGCCAAGGACAGAGGTAGTGGATGTAAATCTCCACTGGTTCTGGAGGGGGCTTTGTGCCCAGAGTGCTTCATCCTGCTCGTGACGGACTCAGTAGCGTCAGTGCCCTTGGCGTTCATGGGCCAGCGGTGCATGTGGCGGCGGTGCCCTGTTCAGCGGTGCTTGTGGCAGCGGTGCCCTGTTCAGTGGTGCTTGTGGCGGCGGGGTCCTTTGCAGTGACTCAGCTGCTGGCGGTCCTTCATAGCCCAGGGAGGCTGGTTCTGGCGGTCCTCTCTAGCCCAGGGCTGGTGCTGGGGGTCCTCTCTGGCCCAGCGGGGCTGCTGCTGGCGGTCCTCTCTGGCCCAGCAGGGTTGGTGCTGGCAGTCCCCTCTGGCCCAGTGGGGCTGGCGGTCCCCTCTGGCCCAGTGGGGCTGCTGCTGGCGGTCCTGTCTGGGCCAGCGGGGCTGGTGCTGGCGGTCCCCTCTGGCCCAGCGGGGCGGTGGCCTCCTGGGTAGCGGGGATGATGGCGGTGGCCTCTTGGGCAGCAGGGCAGATGCTGGCGGTGACCTCCTGGGCAGCGGGGATGATGGCGGTCTTCTCCGCCGTGCTGCTCTTCCCAGACCTGCTGACTTTCTTGTGGCCCTTCCCCACCTTGAACAGTGTCGCAACTGACTTGACACTCCCACCTGGAGCCCTGGGAGCGGCTTTGGTGGCTGGAGTCTTACCCCTCTCCTGCAGGGCAATGGCCAACTTTTGATGCTTCACAGGTGGGGGACTGTCCGTGCTGTGGCTCCGTTCCACACTGGCTGCCCTGGTGGCCGGTGCACTCCAGCTTCCGGTGACTACAGGCACCACTGGTCCCGGAGATGTTGTGGCTGAGGTGCTAGGTTGGGACCTGGAGAGTCGGGCCCTAGGAGACGGACGGGGTGGGGGAGGTGTGGGAAAGACGTCAAGGTTGGACAGGAAACGTTTTTGGGAGACACTGGGACAGGTAGCTGGAGGGGGTTTGGGAGTGGAGGAAGAGGTTGTGGTTGTAGGAGGTGTTAGTTTGGTGACTTTGGGTGAAGGTGCATGCGCTGGAGGCTGTCGTGAGGTGGATGGCTGTTGGGTGGGTGTGTGCCTGCGTTTGTGTATCTTGGGAGGGGGTGTCACAGACACACTGGGAGAGGACACAGGGGATGTGTGAATGGCAGTGGGGGTGGTGACTGCACGTGAGCGGGGTGTGGTGGTGTGTGTGCTGGTGATGGCATTAGTGGCTGTAGATGTAGTGCATGCAGGTGTGAGTGTAGACGAAACTGGGAGGAGGAGGGAGATGAGGAGGAGGGGGACACAGTGGAGGCAGTGGATGTTGGTGTGTCTGCATGTGTGTGTGCTTGCGTGAGTGCCTGTGGGATGTGTGGTGCTTATGTTTGCCTGAGCTTCCCTTGTGTGTTGACGTGTGTGCATGCTGGTCTGAAGGTGTGCTTGGGATAGGCTGAGGTAGAGGGGATTGGGTCTGGGTGGAGGAAGTTGGAGGGGGGAGGCTAGAAACAGGGACAATGGCTGCCATCAGTGCTGAGGCCAGAGTCTGAAAAGCTCACTGAAGGGCCGCCTTACCAGAATGTATGCCCTCCAGGAATGCATTTGTTTGTTGCAACTGCCTTTCTACACCCTGGATGGCATTCAAAATGGTAGATTGCCCAACCGTGAGGGACCTGAGGAGGTCAATGGCCTCCTCACTGAGGGCAGCAGGGGTGGCTGGGGCAGGGCCTAATGTTCCTGGGGCGAAGGTGATGCCCACCCTCTTGGGTGAGCGGGCATGGGGCAAAGTCTGAGGGGCTGCTGGGAGGGCGGTGCTGGTAGGGGGGGTGGCGGCTGTACCTGTAGATGCGGGGGGCACAGATGTTGCCGCCACCACAAGGGAGCTCCCATCAGAGGACGAGTCTGTGTCACTGGTGTCAGCTCCTGTCCCCGCCGTGGAGCCTCCCTCACCCTCCGTCCCACTGGTGAACTCCGAGTCCGTTGTCTCACCCTCCAGGGCCATGTAGGATGCAGCTCCCTCCTGCTCCGGTGCCACTGCTCCTCCGCCTGATGATGCTAATGCACACAAGAACAGGGAGACCACAAAAAGGGGGGGGACAGAAGAAAGACATGTTGAGTGCATGCATTATCGCTACAGTTGGTGGACACGACAGACACAGAAGCCCCCTGCACTACGCCGCGCACTGGGGCATGGCCTACAAGGGTATGGACGACATCTGCACACATGGATGACACAGGAGCATGACTAGGTGTACTTGCCACTGTACACAGGTGGGGTGGGGTGCCACATGGCCTGCCTTACGGAGGGACCTTGCCTACTAAACTCGCCCTGGCCTAGGGAAAGCCACAGCTCACCTCCCCCACCCAGACACCTCCACTGCACGCACAATCAGCAGGATGAGAGTGTACTCACCCCCTTGTGGCTGCTGTGATGCCCCCAAGCGCCCACCCAACTCCGAGTATGCCACCGCCAGGATCCTGAACATCAGGGGGGTCATGGTGCGACGGGCACCCCTCCCACGTTGGGAGGCCATCCCCAGCTGGGCCTCTGCCGTCTTCTTGCTCCAGCGGCGAATGTCCTCCCATCTCTTACGGCAGTGGGTGCTCCGTCTGTGGTAGACCCCAGGGTCCGGACGTCCTTGGAGATGGCACGCCAAATATCTATTTTCTGGTGGGCACTGACCTACATGAATTATACAGGGGGAAAAGAAAAGTTATTACCAAATGCACCGTCACAGTCATTGGCCCCCATCCCTACCCTTGCCATGTGTTACATGTACTCATCGTCGTTTCATGCACGCCTCAATCTCCAACCCCCCAACTTACATCCAACCCACTCCACACTGGCATATCCCATACAGCATGCTCCCAGTGTACTTACCTGTTAGTCTGGAGGACCGTAGAGTAGCCTGTACTGGGGGAGGACCCCCATCCACGAGTTTCTCCAACTCCTCCGTGCTGAAGGTAGGGGCCCTTTCCCCAGACACTCGAGCCATTGTCTCTTCCAGACCGAGGTCACAGCAGCACTTGCAGTGTAGGTCCTCTCCTGTCGAAGATCAGGTATCGAGTGATTGAACAGATGGAAAATGGCGGTCACGTCCGCGGCGGTGCGTACCTTCACCGCCGGCGTACAACGTCATTGGCTCCTGAGACCCATAGGGTCCAATGTTAACCAATGCAGCATTGCACCGCGGTCTTCGACCGCCTACCGCGACGGTGTACAACGCCAGCGCAGTTACCTCACATCCCATTGTCCCACTTTACAGGTCAGGCAGCCGCCATTTCAGGGGCCCACATGGCTTAATTTTTAACTGCGTCACACATACCTAGGCCTAGCCTCAACAAACATACAGGCCACTTTTCGGATTGTGATTAGTGTGCTGTGTAAGCCGTGGGTAAGTACCCCTGAGTTGGTTGACTCTGTGCTCGCTGTTGTCCTTCATAGGCACCGTCCGCTGGGACATGTGAGGAGATGGTGGCATCCTCCGGTGTACAGGCCGCTGGTGGACCTGTCGACAATCGAGGAAAGACATGTGATCATCACCTACAGGCTTGACTGTGCCACAATCCAGGAACTGTGTGGCCAGCTGGAGCCAGACCTAATGTCAGCTATCCGCCATCCCACAGGAATCCCCCCTCAAGTGCAGGTGTTGTCAGTACTCCATTTCCTTGCAAGTGGGTCATTTCAAACAACAGTGGCCATAGCATCAGGGATGTCCCAGCCTATGTTTTCCAACGTGTTGTCCAGAGTGTTGTCTGCCCTGCTGAAACACATGCAGAGCTACATCGTTTTCCCTCAGGTGGAGGATTTGCCTACAGTGAAAGGTGATTTCTATGCCCTGGGACATATCCCCAACATCATAGGTGCCACTGATGGGACCCATGTGGCTTTGGTACCCCCTGCAGGAGTGAACAGGTGTACAGAAACCGGAAGAGTTATCATTCCATGAATGTGAAGATGGTGTGTTTGGCAGACCAGTACATCTCCCATGTTAATGCCAAGTTCCCTGGCTCAGTGCATGATGCCTACATCCTGCGGAATAGCAGCATCCCTTATGTGATGGGTCAACTCCATAGGCACCGTGTGTGGCTATTAGGTGAGCACCTGGAAGCAAGTCAGTGGGAATGGTTGTCTGGGTCTGGGGATATCCCTACAGGTTAGTGTGTGTCTAACAGTTGTCCCTCAAAATTTGCAGGTGACTCTGGTTACCCCAACCTGTCATGGCTACTGACCCCAGTGAGGAATACCAGGACAAGGGCAGAGGAACGCTACAATGAGGCCCATGGGCAAACTTTGCGGATAATAGAGCGGACCTTCGGCCTCCTGAAGGCCAGGTTCAGGTGCCTCCATATGATAGGTGGATCCCTATTCTACTCACCAAAGAAGGTGTGCCAGATCATCATGGCCAGCTGTATGCTTCACAACTTAGCTTTGCGACGACAGGTGCCTTTTCTGCAGGAGATGGCGGTGTTGTTGCAGCTGTGTAGCCTGTGGACAGTGGAGACGAGGAAGCAGAAGAAGAGGACATGGACAACAGGAACTCGGTGATCCTGCAATATTTCCAGTGAGACACAGGTAAGAATACAGACCTGCTTACTACATGTACTTTAACACTACTACCTCTCTACTGTCTGTCGTTTTCACCCAGTGTATGGTCACTGAGTTGTCACTTTCCCTTACGATTTCACAGATGTGTGTCCCACAGTGTGACATCTGCTGTGTTTCCTCATGGACTAGAGCTGCGTGACATAGGTATATTGACATTATAATTGTAAAAGCATTTTGTCACTGTAATTGCTAATACACTATTTCGAAATCACAGACTGACTCCAGATTGTTTTGTGCTTCAAGGGTGTTTATTTAAGTGCTCAATATTGGAGGGGTTTGTAAAATGGTGAGGGGTGATGGTGGAGGAATGTCCATGGCAGAGTCCAGTCTATTAGTCTCACAGGTGCATTGCCCAAATGAGCATAGGAAGTGGAGCTGGGGCAGTTTGAGGATGGACAGGGTAGCAAAGTGGGACAGAAGGATGACATTCAGGGTGGTCTCATTTCTTGGTGGGGGTCTTGAAATCGTTCTCTGTCTTAGTCCTAGATCTCAGGGACCGTTGGCGGGGTGGTTCTCCCTCTGCAGGGGGTGGGGTGCTGGTCGGGTGGTCCTGTGGTGGGGCGTCCTGTCCACTAGCGCCGGCGGAGGTGATGGGCAGTTCATCGTCCAGGCTTGTGTCAGGACCCCTTTGGTGTGCCACATTGTCCCTCCTGGTGTTGAGTACTTCCTTCAGCTCCCCTACGATGGTGCCCAGGGTGGAATTTATGGTTCTGAGTTCCTCCCTGAAGCCCAAATACTGTTCCTCCTGCAGGCGCTGGGTCTCCTGAAACTTGGCCAGTACTGTTGCCATCGTCTCCTGGGAGTGGTGGTAGGCTCCCATGATGGAGGAGAGGGCTCATGGAGAGTGGGTTCCCTTGGCCTGTCCTCCCCCTGTCGCACAGCAGCCCTCCCAGTTCCCCTGTGTTCCTGGGCCTCCGTCCTGGACCGTGTGCCCACTACCACTGCCCCCAGGTCCCTGTTGTTGTTGGGGTGGTGGGTTAGCCTGGGTTCCCTGTTGTGGTGGACACACTGCTGCTTGACGTGTCCTGGGGACAGAGGTATGGGCCCGCTGGGTGGGTGCTGTGCTGGTGTTTCCAGAGGGGGGAAGGTCTGTAGTGGCCTGTGACTTTGTCAGGGGAACCGACTGTCCCGAGGTCCACGATGGGCCGGGCTGGTCATCTAGATCCAGTTGGACAGAGGTGCTGTCATCACTGTGGGCCTCTTCTGTTGGTGGTGTGGACATGTGTGGACCCTCCTGTCCGGTGACATTGGGTAGGGGTCCTGCAGGGGTATAAAAGGATGTTTATTACATCTGTGTGTGCCATGGTGTGCAATAGGTGGGTGACTGTGTACCCAGTGCTTGCATTCCTGTGTGGGACCTTGTGTGATGGTGGTTTAGGGGGGTGTATGGGTATGTGCAGTGGCCATGCTATGGTGATGGGTGTCCATGCTTTGTTGTTGCATGCAGGGCTTGGTGTTAGGATGTGTGGGTTGTGATAGTGGGACATTTGTGAGGAGTAGGAGTGATGGGGTGGGGGTGAGGGTGAGGTTGGGGGTATGTGATGGCATGCAGGTAGGGTGTGGGATGTAATAGTAAAGATTTGCCTTACCAGAGTCCATTCCTCCACCTACTCCTGCGAGGCCCTCAGGATGCAGAATCACCAAGACCTGCTCCTCCCATGTTGTTAGTTGTGGGGGAGGAGGTGGGGGTCCGCCGCCAGTCTACTGAACTGCAAGGTGGTGTCTTGAGACCACGGAACGCACCTTCCCCTGTAGGTCGTTCCACCTCTTCCTGATGTCATCCTGATTTCTTGGGTGCTGTCCCACTGCGTTAACCCTGTCCACTATTCTTCGCCATAGCTCCATCTTCCTAGCCATGAAGGTGTGCTGCACCCGTGATCCGAATAGCTGTGGCTCTACCCAGACGATTTCCTCCACCATGACCCTGAGCTCCTCCTCAGAGAACCTGGGGTGTCTTTGCCGTGCCATGGGGTGGTGTGGGTGATGTGTGAGGTGGTGTGTGTAGTGATAAGTGGGGTGATATGTAGTGGTGTGTTGTGTGAGGTGCGTGGAAGTTATGTGGGTGGTGGTATTGTGTGCCTGTGGATGCTTTGTAGTTGTTTGTGGTGTCTCTCTCTGGCCTTCTCTTGGTAATTGTGGTCGTGGGGTTTGTGGGTGTGTGTTTCATATTGGATTGTGTGTGTGTGGGAGTGGTGTGTGTATGTGTATCAGGTGTGTGTGTTTCGAATTGTCCAATGTGGCAGTGTTTTGTAAGAGTGTGTGTATTTTGAGCGCGGCGGTGTGTACCGCCAATGGAATACCGCGGTTGAAAGACCGCTGCGTGGAGTTGTGTGTCGTGATAGTGTGGGCATATTTCTGTTGGTGTGACGGTGGAGGATTTGTTTTCGCCAGTTTATCGCTGACCTTTGGTGTGGCGGACTTGTGTGGGTGTCTGAATTTTGGCGGATTCCGTGCTGTGGGTCATAATAGCTGTGGCGGAATTCCGCAGCCGCGGCGGTGTGTTGGCGGTCTTCTGCACGGCGGTAAGTGGCTTTTACCGCCAATGTTGTAATGAGGGCCTATATCTCCTGTTGGAGTTGTCTGGATGTGGAGAATCTACTCTCCGACGTCTGTCTTTAAATTGCTTCTGTTTATCCCAGCGCTTTTTAGAACCCTCCTGTGCTTGTTTAGTACCTTCCTTAGGGGTGGTACTCTGTATTTAGAGATTCTTTGGCTTGGCTCCCAAACTATCTTGTCCTATAATGGTATAGGTGTCAGAGATAATTTTCGGTAGCTGTTTCTCCTGGTCCAAATGTGGAATCTCTCTGAGGTGCTGGCGTATAGCCAGTGCTACCACTTACCCTTTAATGTTACTGAGTATGTTTGAGGAGACTGTGTCCAAGTTACGCATTAATTTCATCCCCAAATCTAGGGCTGGTGCAGCTCCGTGCTCATTCTGAATTTGTTTAAACACTTTCGGTAAATTGGCTAGTTTTGGGGTACCATGTGTGGTAGTATAAATTGCAGCGAAGACTGTACCCTATGTGGCGCAGTCATCCACCGAGGGAACCCTCCTGAAGGGCAAGCACATTGTGAGAATTCTAAGTCCCATATTTATACTTTTTTAGCGCCGCATTTGCGTCATTTTTTTACGCAAAAGCGGCGCAAACTTGCAAAATACAATTGTATTTTGTAAGTTTGTGCCGTTTTTGCGTCAAAAAGCAGCACAGCCGCGGCGCTAAAAAAAGTATAAATATGGGCCTAAGTTTTTCCTGTGGGCCCCTATGGGGAAACACAGCTTCAATCTGATTTGTTTCCTGGGCTATCCAGAACAGGATTTTCTCTTGTTTTGTGGGTACCTTACCCATGATAGTATGACTGTTTGTGGATTAATCCCAGTAGCCAGTTGGTTGTGGTAGTGGCCGTGGGAAAGCAGCATGCCACAACCCCTACATCCACAGTTCCACCGGACAAAGAGAGACGAAAGCTGGACTCTTGGACGAAAAATCTGCAAAACTGCAGCAACCACAATGAAGGTGGCAAGCACCACTGCCTTATTAGGGAGAAATGACAGAGCCCTCTGGGTATCACTACAACAGTTTGTTGACTATCTTCCCAGAGATAAAAGACAGGACTGTAATAAGATTCTCGGTGAAGGCCTAATGGTATCCAACTAAATCATTAGTGCAGATGCAGACTCCTCTTGTAGGAAAGTACCCTCTTTTTGGCATAGTTACCCCCACTATTTGCTTGCTGTCAGTGTGTTTTGGCTGTGTTCACTAGGATCCTACTAACTAGGACCCCAGGGACTGTGATCTCTCCCTCTAAAATTTGTTGCTTAGGACTTAGCACACCCCACAGTTGGCATACTGGCCCTATGTGAGCCTCTAGTATATGTTACTTAGGTACCCAGGGCATTGGAGCACCAGGGGTTCCCCATGGGCTGCAGCATGTATTGTGCCACCCATGGGAGCCAATGCAAAATGTGTCTGCAGGTTTGCCATTGCAGCCTGTGTGAAAAGGTGCATGCATTCTTTCACTGTAGGTCACCCTTATGGTAGGCCCTCCTTACCAAGAAGGCAGGGTGCAGGTACCTGTGTGTGAGGGCACCTCTGTATGAGCAGAGGTGCCCCTATGAGCTCCAGCTCCATTTTCCTGGACTTCGTGAGTGCGGGGAAGCCATTTTATACGTGTACTGGACACAGGTCACTCACTACCTGTGTCCAGCTACATGGTGGTAACTCCAAACCTGGGCATGTTTGGTATGTTGCCAGTATTGTTTGTATGATTCCATGCACTCTGGGGACTCCTTAGAGGACCCCCAGCATTGCTCCTGCCAGTCTTCTGTGGTTTTCCAGGCAGCCTGCACTGCTGCCACCCCTCAGACAGAGTTCTGGCCTCCTGCTGCTTGACCAGCTCAAGCAGAGGAAGGCAGAACAAAGGATTTCCTTTGGGATAGGGAGACAACACCCTCTCCCTTTAGAAATAGGTGTTACATGGCTTGGGAGGGGTAGCTTCCCCAAGCCACTGGTATGCTTTGAATGGCACATTTGGTGCCCTCCTTGCATAAACGCATAACCCGATTTACACCAGTCCTGGGACCCCCAGTCTTCGCTCTGGTGTGAAACTGGACAATAGAAAGGGGAGTAACCACTCCCCTGTCCATCACCACCCCAGGGGTGGTGCCCAGAGCTCCTCCAGGTGGCCACTTGATTCTGCCATCTTGAATCCAAGGCGGGCAGAGGCCCCTGGAGTCATCTGAGTGGCCAGGTCAGGAAGATGAGGTCACAGCCCCCTCCTGATAGGTGGGCACGCTGCTAGGTGACCAATCCCTATTCCTGGGCTATTTATCGTGTCCCTCTTGGGTGGGTTTTCAGATTTGATGTGCAAGATTCCAAAAGGACTCCTCTGCATCATTTACTTCATCTTCTGGCCACCGGGACTGCCACTGGACCCTCCAGGAACCGACAATCTGCAACTCCAGCGATGACTTCTCTCTGCAACATTGTTTCTCTGGCTCTTTCCAGCAACTGCAACATTTCCTTGGCTGTGCATCCTCTGAGGGTGATGAGTCTTCAGCCTGCACAAGAAGCAAGAAGGAATCTCTCTAGGAGTGAAGGAGTCACTCCTCTGCATCCGCAGGCCACAACGACTGACTACGTGGATCCTCTCTCCTCCGGAACTGAATGGACCCTGCATCACAGGTAGTGGTCTGGATTGGTCCTCGCTACCAGCTGTCCAACTTGGGAGACGGTAAGCTCTTGCCTGTCCTTGCAGGATAGTACACCTGTGCAACGCGACTCCTGCAGCTACCAAGGCTTGTTTGTTCCTTCTCCAAGGGATCTTCAGGCTCTGTGTAACCCAAGCCTCCATCACTCTTCCCTGCAAAGCAGATGCCCTTTGGACTGAAGAATGCACCTGTTATATTCCAAAGGCTGGTGAATACAGTTCTCCAAGCTTCAGTGCATCTTATCTAGATGATATAGCTGTCTTTAGCTCCACCTGGGACGACCACTTGGGACGACCACCTGGTCTACCTTGGTGAATGTATTGGAGGCCTCACTATCAAGGACTCAAAGTGCCAGATAGGGCAGGGAAAAGTGGTTTATCAGGGCCACCTAGTAGGTAGAGGCCAGATCCAACCACTACAAGGCGAAATCCAGACCGTTCTACCCCTACAACACAAACCCAAGTCAGAGCCTTCCTAGGCCTGACAGGATATTACAGGAGGTTTATTAAGAACTCCGGCTCTGTTGTCGCCCCTCCAAATGACCGCACCTCTAAAAGGATGCCAAAGAAAGTTTTGTGGACAGTTAGCCACCAAAAAGCTTTTGATGACCTTAAACAGGCAATGTGCCGTGCTCCTATATTAAGAAGCCCTGACTACTCCAAGCAATTTATCGTGCAGATAGATGCTTCTGAGGTAGGGATAGGGGTAGGGGCAGTACTATCTCAACTAAATGAAGAGGGCCAGGATCAACCTGTAGCTTTCATTGGCAGGAGGTTGACCCCCAGGGAAAAGCGTTGGTCAGCCATCGAGAGGGAGGCCTTTGCTGTGGTCTGGGATTTGAAGAAGCTGAGTCCATACTTATTAGGCACTCACATCCTTGTTCAAACAGAGCATAAGTCCCTCCCATGGTTATAACAGATGAAAGATGAAAATCTAAAAATTTTGAGGTGGTCCATATCCCTACAGGGAATGGACTATACAGTGGAATATAGACCTGGGAGTAACCACTCCAATGCAGCTGGACTCTCCAGATATTTCCACTTAGAGAGTGAAGACTCGACTGGACAAGGTAAGCCTCATTGTCTTTCTTTTGGGGCGGGGAGTTATGTAGGAAAGTACTCTCTTTTTGGCATGATTACCCCCACTTTTTGCCTGCTGTCAGTGGCCCTCATTATGACCCTGGTGGTAAATCCCGCTTACCGCCACGCTGACCACCGCCAATTTACCGCAGCGGCGGCGGATATCCGTTCACCATATTATGACACACACACACCTATCTGACAAAATACTGCCACATACATAAAACCGCCAGCCCAAAGGTCAGTGATAAACTGGCGGTATCAAAACCCACACAGTTACGCCAACAGAACTACGCCCACCACATTATGACCCACGAATCATCACGTCAGACATACAATGGCGGTAAACTATTGGCGGTACATACCGCCACGCTCACAATGGACCCTCACAGACAAAACAACGCCACACTGGACAATTCAAACAACACACACCTGACACACAAACACATACCACTATAAAACACACACCCACATTACCCACAACCCTTTATGATTACAAATCATTGGCACAAGACTGACACCGAGACCACTGACACAACTACATACACACACCACATACACGCATACATCCCTCACACACCCCACTTCACACACCCTAACACATTACCCAACACACCCTCACCAACACATATCACGTAACACCCATGGCACCACAAAGGCACCCCCGTTTCACGGAAGACGAGTTAAGGGTCATGGTAGAGGAAATCATCAGGGTAGAGCTACAGCTATTTGGAGCACAGGTGGAGCAGATATCAATAGCCAGGAAGATGGAGCTATGGTAGAGAATCGTGGACAGGGTCAACGCCGTGGGACAGCACCCCAGAACAAGGGACAACGAAGAGGTGGTATGACTTACAGGGGAAGGTATGTTCCATAGCAGCAAGACACCAGCTCGCTATAAAGAGGACTGGCGATGAATCCCCACCTCCTCTCCCACAACTCACAGCATAGGAGGATTAAGTCTTGGCAATACTACTTCCTGAGGGCTTGGCCAGAGTCGGAGGAGGACTGGACTCTGGTAAGTCAACTCCCTCCTATTATCACTCCCTTACCTGCATGCCATCACATACCTTCACCCTCGATCCCATCTCTCCACTACATCCCACACACTCCACCATCACATCTGTTCAACTCCAATGCCAAACCTTGCATGCTGTACCTATTCATGGACACCTCTCACAGCCATGCATGGACACTCATCACTAAAGCATATACAACATAGAGAACTAACAATCCCACCATACACCAACATACACAAGTAAAAGCTGGCAGGGCATCACCAACCATAGAGGGGAAGCCAAGGATGTACAATATGTCATACACATTAACCATAACACATCAGTTACATCCCCACAGGTACCCCAGCCAATGTCACTGGAGAGGAGGTGCCAGCACTATCCAGTCCCCCAAATGAAGAGGCCCACAGTGATGACAGTAACTCTGGTCTTCAGGATCTGGACGATCTACCTGGCCCATCAGGGACCACTGGACAGCAGGTTACCCAAGCCCCGTCACATAGCACCACAGAGCCTCCCCCATCAGGAAACAACACCACAGCACCCACCCAGCGTCCCCAAACCTCTGTCCCAGGACACGTCAATCAGCAGTGTGCCCACCTGTACAGAGACCCCAGGCCACATCTCGCACACAAGACAATCAGGGACCTGGGATCAGTGGCAGTGGGCACACCGCACAGGCCAACAGGGACACTGGGAGGACTGCTGTGCACAATGGGGAGGACAGGACCAGGAAACCGACTTTCCAGGAGGCACTCGCCGAGATCCTGGGAGCCTATCAACATTCCCAGGACACGATGGGCCAGATCCTAGACAACATGCAGAAGAACAGGCGGCTGCAGGAGGGACAGTACTAGGGGATCAGGGAGGACTTGCAGGCCATCGACAACACCCTGATCTCCATAGCAGGGGTGCTGGCAGACATGGCCAACATTATAGGGGAGGCAGTGTCACACCAGCGTCCCATTCCACTAGCCAGTCTTCTGAACAGCCCTCCACTTCCGCTGCCGCTAGTGGCCAGGAGGCCCCGCAACAGGACTCACAGGCCACCAGCACCCCTCCCCCTGCAGAAGGTGAACCACCCCACAAACATTCCCTGCGATCCAGACAGAAGCCAGAGACACTTGCCAAGACCACCACCGGGAAACAAGACTCTCCTGATTGTCCCCCTTGTGTCCCACTCAGTCACCCTGTCCACCTTGAACTGCCATTGCTCCCCTTCCTATGTCCCCATGGACAAAGCACCTGTGCTACTAACAGACTGAAACAATACCTTGGACTTTACTCCATCAGCACCTCATTCCATTGCACTTTCCCCTCTATATATTAGCACTATATTAAACACCCTTTGATAAAAATCTATTTTGAGTATGTCATGTATTTCAAATATATATTGATTAAAACAGGTAGAACCATTGCAAATGAACTATACATAGAATGGGCATATAATTAATAATGACCTGTAGTTGGCTGTTGTTGATCACACCAGGAGTATTTGTCAAATCACCAACATCTGCAAAATGAATATCAAAAGGTAACACACAGAATACAACCAAAGTTATTGAAATGTAAAGTTGCACTGTCTCACCTGTGTGTCATTGGAAGTACTGACAGATTACAGATGTTCTGTTGTCCACATCCGTAGATTAAACCCAGATCTGTGACTGGGGGTGAATGTTTGATTTGCTCTGCATTCTGTCCATCATCTGTTGTTTTTACATTTGTTGCCCCAAGTGGGAAGGGTATGCCTAGACATGGGTCCCATGCTTGCTATGCCACCAGATTCAAGCTAGCCTGGCTGATGAAGGGTGATACCCTGAAACAGGTCCCAGGATGCTTGTTTCTGGTCCAGGGAGGACCTGGCCTGGCAGTTCGGGCTGGACTGTTCCCATGGGGAACAGGGTCAAGACTGATTTGCATATGGCTGGGTCCAAACTGGAATGGCATGACAAGCAAAAAAACTGATGGATTAAACCCAGATCTGTGACTGGGGGTGAATGTTTGATTTGCTCTGCAGTCTGTCCATCATCTGTTGATTTGCATTTGTTGCCCCAAGTGGGAAGGGTATGCCCAGACATGAGTCCCATGCTTGCTATGTCACCAGATTCAAGCTAGCCTGGCTGATGAAGGGTGATACCCTGAAACCGGTCCCAGGATGCTTGTTTCTAGTCCAGGGGGGACCTTGCCTGGCAGTTTGGACTGGACTGTTCCCATGGGAACAGGGTCAAGACTGATTTGCATATGGCTGGGTCCAAACTGGATGGCATGGCAAGCAAAAAAACTGATGGATTAAACCCAGATCTGTGACTGGTGGTGAATGTTTGATTTGCTCTGCATTCCGTCCATCATCTGTTGTTTTTGCATTCCTTAGGACAAAGGCATCATGCACCAACCCAGGATACTTAGCAATGACGGGGGAGATATAGAAGAAGAAACTTTATTCGGTATGAAATAAATCAACCCTTACAAAACATAAATAACAATAAATAAGCCATAATAACAATACCATAATAAAAATCAATTATCATAATATTAAAAACAAATAAAACCGCATTACCTAAAATAACAGTCTAAAAGTTCCTTAAAAACACTCTACCTTGCTGTGCCAAGTAATGGCTCCTCTCAGGAACAGTCCCACCCCCCTCCATACCAATGCATCTGAAGCCATTTGCAGCCACAAAAAAGCCAGACGGTATTGCACGAAACCCTTTGGCCTAAGCAGGGGTAATAAATAACGACTTCTAAAAGGTGCATAAAAGACACAAAATAGTATAAAATGGGGCAAGGTCTGCAGGGACACCCCGTCACAAGGACACGGCCTGATAGATTTCCTACCATACTGACCTAACGGGAAACAGAGATTACTTCTAATGCTCCCCAAGCGAAAACGAGTAATTAGAGTCCTTTCCCTCAGATCATTTATTGCTAAAAGGTAGGGCTCAGGACCCGCCCCCATCTTTAACAAAACAAAGTCCCTGACCGATTGTTTTTCTATTTCCATCCACTCTCTTTTAGCCCCCCGGATTTTAAAGAAATTCTCCTTGACCCAATATTTATCCCGGCTAGTCAGACCCTTAGGAGTGTCCGGCCGCCCCAATTCCTGAGCTACCTTTCTTATATACATCAGCCAGGGGATATATTTAGCATTAGCACAGGCCAAACAGTCCCTTAAGATCTCTCTATTAAAAGAGGCATATTCATTACTCCAAATCGAGATCCAGAACAAGAGGGGAGCCAGCTGAATAGTGTCTTGCACACACTCAAGATCCAGTTCTAAATGTAGGCAAAAACCAGAGGTACTTTGGCCAACACCCAATAATCTTCTACAAAAACAATTTTCTTCAACGAGGGGGGCTCGGGTATCCCTATCTCCCCAAAGTGCTGCACCGTACAAAAGGACAGGGAGGCATTTTCGCCTGTAGATTTCAAGCATGGGCTTAATTGGTTTACTTCCCACTCTGACAGCACACTCAAACGTGGCACCAACTGAGGCATGGAAGAGCATAGTCCTCCTGGAAATACAGGGTTTCCATGAACCTTTATCATCAAAGATCACCCCTAAATATGGGAATTCATGTACCCTGCTAAAAAGTTGATCATCGACCTTTAGATCCCCCACCCTACTCAAAGGTCTGCCACATACCATAAAATGCGATTTCTTATAGTTAATCTCTAGACCCAAGCCTGACATGTAAGAGGCATAAGCTCTAACTACTTTACGGAGGCCATTCATAGTGCGGGCCATAAGGACTGCATCATCCGCATATGTCAGCACAGGGACACTAGAGCCATTCACCTTCGGGACATCCCTACAATGTTCCACCAAGAAATCAGACAATCCATTTGTGTATAAAAGGAACAGTGTAGGGGCCAACACACACCCCTGTCGAACGCCCTTAGTGAGCTTAAAAGCATCTGAGCAATCCCCATTTATCCCCACCCTCACATTTGCAACCAATCCTGAGTGGAGGTACCGGAGCAGCTTTACAATATTAGGATCCATCCCTAACTGACTTATCCTTTCCCACAATATAGACCGATTTACCTTGTCAAAAGCACAGCTGAGGTCCATAAAGGCAAGATAAACTGTGCCCTTCCTGGCTTGCGTATATTTCCCAATCGTCATCAGAAGATTTAGGCACTGTTCACGTGTGCCAAGACCCTCCCTAAACACATTTTGGTCCTGGCTCAAAATTTCCTTCTCTGCCATCCAAGCCTCAATACGCCTTAAAATAATCCGACCCAAAATCTTCACAGAAGAGTCAAGTAAGGAAATGGGGCGATAGGACTTAGGGTTATTCCGATCCCCCTTTTTATAGACTGGGATAATACAAGCCCTTCTCCAAGAAGCAGGAATTCCCACTGTAACTGCCGCATTGAGAACATTTAAAAGAACAGGTGCCCATAGCTGAGGATAAGATTTGTACAGATCCATAGGGATAGAGTCCGGGCCCGGGGCTTTATTATTCACACACCCCTGGAGTGCATTAATGACTTCCTGAAGCGAAAACCTGATCGCTAAATTAGGGACCACAGCACACTCTTTATCCCAATTAGTTCTTAGGGGGATACCCTCAAAGATTCTACAGAAATGTTTGACCCAGGCCTCCGAGGCAATATTACAGCCCAGACCCTCAGATGTCTCCTTCGCAAAAGAACCTCTATTCACCACCTTCCAGAACAAACCAGGATCCTTCATGGCTGTAGCACGCTCCAAGTCCTCCCAGGCTCTTTCTTTAAATTTTTCCTTACTCTCCCTCAAGGCCCTTTTATACTTAAACCTTGCTGCTTTCGCTGCGGTCCTGTCTCTGGGGGATTCCTTAAGGGCCATTTTCATATTTGCCCTAGCATCGTAACAGGCCTTATCAAAACACCCACCTCTGTGCTTGGTGGGACGACTATCCATTGAGGATAGGCAGTCTCTAACTACTATATTTACTTCAGCTATTGCATCCATGACTTCTTTGGGGCTCGGAGTCTCTCCCAAAAGTATATCCAAAAACAGGGGTAAATTATCCCCCACTACTTTCTCTATAACTCGTTGATCATCCACCTGTTTCCAACCGAGACGCCTACCCTGGTCTCTTATCTTCACTATTGCGGGTCCACCCCGTCCTGATTTACTTGGAGCCACTGGGAGTTTAAAACACACTGTAAGGGGGTTATGATCACTTATAGATTCCCCAAGCACTTCTCCTCTCATTATCAAATCTTTCAGTGGAGGAGACAAAAAGATGTAGTCAATTGTGGTTCCTGACCCTCTTCCCACAAACGTTGGGAGCTGTTGAAAATCTACTACTTCAGTGTCCCGGAAATTCAAAAGGCCCATCTTTCTAAGTTCCTCAATCAGAACCCTGCCTCTAGCATCCTGAACATCCTCCGCCGAGTTGTCCACACAGTCAATCTCGAAAGGATTAATCACTGTACCTAGCTGACCCAGCTTGGCATTAAAATCTCCTGACACAATAGCACAGAATTCCAGCCCCAACGCCTCCATTCTACACTTCATCACCTGGAGGACGGAGAAGAGAGTCCCAATTTGACACACCCCACCCCATACAGCATTATAAAAATGAACCAACAAAACATTGAAATTGTTTGAAAAAATTACCCATACAGGCAATATACCCTGATGATTACAATTAATTTGAAAATTTGCCACTATCTTAGAGAAACGGATTAAGGTAACCAAACCCCCTTTAGAGCGACCTCCGGGTGACTGAACAGCTGAGATAGCAAATCTATCAAAACCATCCCACACAGCCAGCCCATCTGACCAGGTTTCCTGTAGCATAATAATGTCATAATCAGCCACACACCAAACCCAAGCCTGGTCAGATAACTTGGCATCATACCCCGCAATATTCCAAGAAATAAGATCACACTTCAAGCCCCCCCTCCAACACAGTCAAAGTCTTAGTGCTTTGTCAATCCACCCCAGCTAAGTCAGAGTTTATATTATTTACTGTACCCCTGCAAAATGGCCGCAGGGCATTCTGGCCTAGGGGGAGAAACCTGCCCAAATCAGGAGAGGGATCAGCCCCCAATCGCATATGATTGTAGAAATATCCCAGGTGGGCCATACCAATTGTTTCTGCTCTTGGAACGGCAGTACTATAAGAGGAGAGAAGCCGTTGAGCCTGGCCCGGGTATCTAACATTTATAATAACAGAATCCTCTTTCCCCTCTTTTTTCTAGGCCCAATCCAGTCAATTCTTCTAACAAACAAAACATCCACCAAGTCTTTACATGAAAAATTGCAGTTATTGCTCAGCCAGTGGCCAGTTTTATTTTTTAATTGAGCCTTAGATTCAATTACCCCATGGGCCAAAACAGGAACATTCGTCAACACTACCACATAGGGGGCACATGCCGGAGGGAGATCAAAAACGGCCAACGAAGACTTTTTAATCAGCGGTTTCTGGTTAGACTTCCCATCCGTCTGTTGGCAGACCCCCCCAGCCACCACCGAATCATAGCCCAGTCGCCTGCCAAGGCTGGAATCATTTGGGACCCCCTGCCCATTTGTGGGGCCATAGATGAAACCAGCACAGACTGCGCACCGACACCTTGGCCCCCCAAATTAGATGGATTATCCAGTATCTGAGGCATATTTCCCAGGGACCCAGCATTTTCCACCAGTAGGTTCACCTCCTTGCTTGGTTGAGACAGACAACACAGGGCCTCACGACCCCCCCAAGAAGGGCTCCCTTGGCTTCTTAAATCGCATAGCCGAGAAACTGCTTTTTCTATCTCCGATAGTTTTGCCATCACAGGAGCCAGCATACCCTCAATCATCTCCTTAAACTTTGCCAATAAATTGGTTGCTTCACAACCCATTTGCTCGCTGGAATCAAGGCCGCCAGACAACTCCTTGCAATTAACCACAAGAGAGGGTTTCGTTTTATGGACTGATTTCTTCAAAGACTTTTTCTTCCTCGGCGGAGGACTACACTTATCCATAGGGCAGGTCGCAGGAGAGGACAGCAAGAGCCTTTTACTTCTTCTTGAAGGCCCTGGGTCGCCAGAGTCCCCCGAAATCTCAACAGGGTCACACTCTGGCACACCGCGTAGATCTCCTCCAGGATGGATCACCACCCCCTCCTCCTCCAAATCCACAGAGGGATCCCTAACTACTGAAACATGCCGCCAATTCTCCTTCTCCATGGATAACCTCCTCTCTGCCAGATCAATTTCCTTAGTCACAACCCCAACAGCTCTAGCGAGAAAGGAGTCCAATGTAGTGTTAACATTGTCCTGCCTACAACCCCCTCCATTCATAGCTCCAGGTAGCAGGCCCTTTTTCCGCCCCATCTAAACAAGCGGTGGCACCCCAGTAAGTGGAGCAACAAGAGTCACAAAATTAGGCACAGTCTCTCAAGGCAAAAAGGTCTCCCGTTGCTTATAATAAGGTACAAAAACACAAAAACTCACCATCCATAACAAGATGAAAGGGGGGTGGCCCAGCCCAACCTCTGACGGTCGATGACGGGTGCAAGACAGGCCCGCCCGCGCCAAGTCAAATTTAAAGGGGCTCGAAGGGTCCCGCCCCCACAAGCGCCAGCAGGCAAGGAAATCCTGCACGTCCCGCGAAGCGGGCGTGCGACGTCAAGAAAGGGGCTTGGCACGTCCTGCCTCCAAGCACCAGGCAACCAGGCAACCAAAGAGATCCTGTGAAGTCAAATTTAAAGGGGTTTGAAGGGTCCCGCCCCCACAAGCCAAGGAAATCCTGCACGTCCCACGAAGCGGGTGCGTGACGTCAAGAAAGGGGCTTGGCACGTCCTGCCCCCAAGCACCAGGCAACCAGGCAACCAAAGAGATCCTGCGCGTCCAGCGAAGCGGGTGCGTGAAGTCAAATCTAAAGGGGCTCGAAGAGTCCCGCCCCCACAAGCGCCAGCAGCTAAGGGAATCCTGTGCGTCCCGCGAAGCGGGCGCGCAACGTCAAGAAAGGGGCTTGGCACGTCCTGCCCCCAAGCACCAGGCAACCAAAGAGATCCTGCGCGTGGGAGATATATTGGTCCGCCAAGCACACCATCTGCACATTCATAGAGTGGAAACTCTTACAATTCCTGAACGCCTGTTCATTCTTGCAGGGGGGGGGGCAAATGCAATATGTGTTCCGTCAAATACCCCAATTATATTGGGGATATGTCCCATTGCATAAAACTCAGCCTTCACAGTGGCCAAATCTTTAACCTGGGGGAATGCAATGTAGGTGCATGTGTTTTATCAGGGCAGACAAGACTCTTGCCAGCACGACTGAGAACATTGGCTGTGACATTCCTGCTGTCAAGCCCACTGTCACTTGGAAAGAACCGGTCGCCAGGAAATGGAAAACTGATAGCACTCGCACAAGAGGGGGGATCCCAGTGGGATGACGGATAGCAGATATCAGGTCAGGCTCCAATTGGGCACACAGCTCTGTGATTGTGGCCCTGTCCAGTCTATTGGTGAGGATAATGTGCCTGTCCTCCAGTGTAGCCAAGTCCACCAGGGGTCTGTACACCGGGGGTATGTCTCCATCTCCTATTCATCCACAACGGTAGGAATCTAAGGGACAAAAGAGTGAGGAGGTTGTCACAAAGTGAACAATGGAGCCACAACAGTAGTCTGCAATCTGTAAACATGTTATGGGACAGTGTGATTTGTCAAGTATGTGCCTATTTATCCTGTGACGCAGCATTATTTCATAGGCCTGCCCCCCCCCCCCGAAATGGCATCTGCCTGTCCTGTGTGGAGGAACAGGTGGAAGTGAGGTAATGCCGCTGACGTTGTACGCTGTGGCGGGAGGCGGTCGGGAACCGCTGTGCAATTCTTCATTGGTTAATATTGGGCCCTATGGGGTACAGTGGCTAATGGTGATCTACGCTGGCGGTGACGGTATGCACGGCTGCGGACGTGACTGCCATTTTCTATCTGATTCCTCACTTGTTTCCTGACCTTCCATAGGAGAGGACCTACACTGCATGTGCTGCTGTGACCTGTGTCTGGAACCTACCATTGCCTGTGTGATCGGGAAAAGAGCCCCGGCCTTCACTTCAGAAGAATTGGAGAGACTGGTGGATGGGGTCCTACCCCAGTACGGAATGCTGTGTGGGCCTCCAGACCAACAGGTGAGTACACTGTGGGAACGATGCATGTGGCATGAATGTATGGAGGTATTTGTGAAGGCATCGTGTAAGGGGGGATGGATGTCATCTTGGCTGGGTACACGTTGAGTGCTGGGCTATCTGTGTGCCAATAGTGATGGAAACGGGTATGGTGGGTCATTCGTGCTACAGGCTGGACTGTTTGGCTAATGGTGTTCTTCTTTCTGTATTGCCTCTGCAGGTCAGCGCCCATCAAAAGAAGGGTATATGGCGTGCAATCGACAAGGAAGTGCAGACCCTGGGGGTCTATGGCAGGCGAAGCACCGACTGTCGGAAACGGTGGGAGGACCTGAGACGCTGGGCACGGAAGACCGCGGAGGCCCACTTGGGTATGGCCCCCACACGAGGAAGGGGTGCCCTTCGAACCGTGACCCCCCTGATGGCCTGCATACTGGCAGTAGCCTATGCAGAGCTGGATGGGCTCTTGAGGGTATCACAGCAGCCACAAGGGGGTGAGTACAGTGGCCATCATTTAAGCTCACGGCTGGAAGGGTGGTATCTGGGTGGTGGGTGGGTGTCAGTGGGTTCCCCTAGGCCAGTCCAGACATAGCAGTGTAGGCCCTCTGGTGTCTAAGGGTCTGAATGGGAAATACTGCCTACCTAGCTTGTTAGCATTCACTTTTGGTCAGAGCTACGTGGGTCCCAGGAGTGCGCAGTTGGCAGTGTGTGCTCCTCCTCATGTCTGGTGGCTAGCAATATCAATGGTAGTGCAATGCATAGTGCGTAGGCCTGTACCCTGTGTGTGAGGGTGCTGTGTATGCCAAGGGTGGTGTTGGTGCAGTCATTGACCCAGTGTATCCGTTGTCTCTCTCCCCCCTTTCTTGTTTTGTCTTATGTGCATTAGCATCACCTAGCGGAGGAGCAGAGGCACTGGCGACGGAGGGAGCTGCAACCCACAGGACCATGGAGGCAGAGTCCACCGACGCTGAGGGCACCAGTGGGCGGAGGGTGAGGGGAGCACCACGGCAGAGATTGGAGGTGACAATACAGACTCTGATACCTCCTCCGATGGGAGCTCCCTTGTGGTGGCAGACACCTCTGTGACCACCCCAGCTACAGGTACAGCCCCCACTGCCCGTACCAGCACCGCCCTCCCAGCTGCCCCTCAGCGAGTTGCCCGTGCCCACTCACCCAGGAAGGTGGGCATCTCCTTCGCCCCAGGCACCTCAGGCCCTGCCCCAGTGAGCCCTGCTGCCCTGAGTGAGGAGGCTATTGACCTCCTGAGATCCATCACTGTAGGGCAATCAACCATTGTGAATGACATCCAGGGGTTAGCACCCCACATGCAGCAATCTAATGCATTCCTGGAGGGCATTCACAGTGGATTGGCAGCCCAATAGAGATCGATCCAGGCTCTGGCCTCCTCTCTGATGGCAGCCATTGCCCCTGTTTCAACTGTCCCTCCTCCATCTCCCACTTCCCAGTCCCATTATCCTTAACCCCAACCCATCCCAAGCACACAGCCAGATGAGCATGCACACAATACAACACCCAAGAGTGTCACAGGCAAACACAAGCACCACACTTCATCCCACAAGCACTCAGACAAACACCATCCAGTTGCAGACACAACAACATCCACTATTTCCACTGTCTCCCCCTCCTCATCCATCTCCCACCCAGTTACGTATACACTCATACCTGCATGCACTACATCATCTTCCACTACATGCATCATCACCAGACCAAACAGAACACACACCTCACTGGCAGACACTTCCACAACATCCATGCACACGTCCTCTGTGTCGTCTCCCACAGTGTCTATCCCCCCTAAATTACACAAACACAAGCACTCAGAAACCCAACAGCCATCCACCTCACAACAGCATACAACCCATGCAACTGCACCCAAATCCAGCAAACACCTCCAACAACCACTCCCTCATCCTCCGCTGCCATTACCTCTCCCTCTTCCCGCCCCAATGTCCCTAAAAAGCTTTTCCTTTCACCATTGACCTCTTCCCTACCCTTCATCTCTCCCCCCCCGTCCTGTACGTATGGCCAGGGTATCAAGAACCCAGCCAAGTACCTCAGCCAAACCGCCAGCCGTGGTTGTTCAGCCAACAGTGAGTGTAGGGGCTGAGCAGGAGCCTCCCACTACCACCACCACAGTGCAGCCATCGGAGGGTGCATGGGCTGACAGGAGCCTCCCACTACCACCATCACAGTGCAGCCATCACCGCCGGCAGACGCCATATGATCCAGCCTCCATGGGCTGCTGTGCATCCTGCCCCCACCAGAACCAGTGGGCAAGTCACCCACTTGAGAGACTGTGGCCATGCATTCCCCAGGACCAAGCACAGGGCATGTTGCCACCTCCAGAGCCAGTGGGCAAGTCACCCCTTCCAGAAACTGTGGCACATCACTCCCCAGGACCAAGCACAGGGCATGTTGCCCCCTCCAGAACCAGTGGGCAAGTCACCCACCTGAGAGACTGTGGCCTTGCACTCCCCAGGACCAAGCACAGGGCATGTTGCCCCCCCTCCAGAACCAGTGGAAAAGTCACCCACCTGAGAGACTGTGGCCTTGCACTCCCCAGGACAGAGTAATGGGCATGTTGCCCCCTCAAGAACCAGTGGTCTTGTTTCCACATCCGGCTGAGGTGCCCCCCCGAGGTGCCTGCCCATTTGTCAACTGATTCCCCTGCAGTATTCTCTCCGTATTGGTGCAGGGATTGAGTGGGGCCTTGGACTTTGCCCTGTGGCCCCTGTGGACTGGGCAGTGTCCCTTTTTTGTACATATGTACATATCTGTTGCATTGCCACATCGACTTTTTATTTTTTATGTTGATCTTATTACAATCACTTTAGTCAATTCCTGTTGTCCTTGCATTATTTAGCCGATTTACGGGGATCTATTGTTTTTTTAGTGCAGCTGGTTGTGTGTGTATGGGGTGTGTGTCACTCTCGTCCCCCCCCTCCCTTGTGTGCTAGGCGGCTGTACTCGCCGTCGCCGTCTTCGCCGGTGTTCGTGTTTGTGGTGGAGCATAACATAGAAGATCATCGGAAAGACTTGGAGTTCTGGTTCTATGGTGGCGTGGTTCTTCCCTGTGTCTCCAATGGTGAGTGCTTTGACTTCTGAGCTGTGTTTCCGCCAGGCTTTTGATGGCATTGGTACTGCCCTGGAAAAGGTGGCGGTTTGGCTTGTCATAATATGGTGGGCGGAACTTTGTCTTCCGCCTA
Source organism: Pleurodeles waltl (assembly GCF_031143425.1). Taxonomy (NCBI): domain Eukaryota; kingdom Metazoa; phylum Chordata; class Amphibia; order Caudata; family Salamandridae; genus Pleurodeles; species Pleurodeles waltl. Next base: position 228,435,364 of record NC_090451.1, read on the forward strand.
GCTGTAGGCGGCTACCGCCGTGGTGCCTGTTGTTTCCGCCCTGGCGGTCGGTGTGGTACATTGGCTGTCTTTCGGAGATATCACCACAATGCTCATAATTTGGCGGTAGTTACCTCCAGCCTGTTTGCGGTATTACCGCCACTTTATCACTGACCTCCAGGGTCGTTATGAGGGCCAGTGTGTTTTGACTGTGTTCACTGGGATCCTGCTAACTAGGACCCCAGTGACTGTGCACTCTCTCTCTAAATTTGGTTGCTTAGGACTTACCACACCCCACAACTGGCATACTGGTGCCCCCATGTAGGCCCTTAGTATATGGTACTTAGGTACTCAGGGCATTGGGGCACCAGGGGTTCCCCATGGGCTGCTGCATGTATTGTGCCACCCATGGGAGCACAAAACGTGTCTGCAGGCCTGCGTGAAAAGGTGCATGCACCAGCTCACTGTAAGTCACCCCTATGTCAGGCCTTCCTAACCCAGAGGGCAGGGTGAAGGTACCTGAGTGTGAGGGCACCCCTTCATGAGCAGAGGTGCCCCTACGAACTCCAGCTCCATTTTCCTGGACTTCGTAAGTACAGGGAAGCCATTTTACCTGTGTACTGGACACAGGTTACTATCTGTGTCCAGCTACATACTAGTATCTCCGAACCTGGGCATGTTTGGTATCAAACATGTCGGAATTATACCCCAATACTGTTGGCAGTGTTAGTTATATGATTCCATGCACTCTGGGCACTCCTTAGAGGACACCCACCATTGTTCCTACAAGTCTTTTGGGGATTTCTGGACAGCTTGCGCTGCTGCCACCCGTCAGACAGTTTTCTGCCCTCCTGCTGCTTGACCAGCTCAAGCAGAGGAAGGCAGAACAAAGGATTTCATTTGAGAGAGGGAGGCAACACCCTCTTCCTTTGGAAATAGGTGTTACATGGCTTGGGAGGGGTAGCCTCCCCAAGCCACCGGTATGCTTTGAAGGGCACATTTGGTGCCCACCTTTCATAAACCGGTTTGCACCAGTCTAGGGTCTACCGGTCCCCACTCTGGCGCAGAACTGGTCAGTGGGAAGGGGAGTAACCACTCCCTGTCCATCCCCACCCCAGGGGTGGTGCCCAGAGCTCCTCCAGGTGGCCACTTGATTCTGCCACCTTTAATCCAAGGTGGGCAGAGGGCCCCTGGGAGCATCTGAGTGGCCATTTCAGGCAAGTGACGTCACAGCCCCCTCCTGATAGGTGGTCACCCTGCTAGGGCCTTCCTGCTCTATTTAGGGACTCCCCTCAGGGTGGGTCTTCAGATTTGATGTGCAAGATTCCAGCAGGACTCCTATGCATTGTTTACTTCATGTTCTGGCCACCGGGACTGCAACTAGACCCTCCAGGAACCGACAATCTGCAACTCCAACAATGACTTCGCTCTGTAACATTGTTTCTCCAGCTCCTTCCAGCAACTGCAACATTTCCCTGGCTGTGCATCCTCTGAGGACGACGAATCTTCAGCCTGCACAATATGCAAAAAGTAATCTCCTTTGGAGTGAAGGAGACACTCCCTGCATCTGCAGGCTGCAACTGCAACGACGATCGGCTGCGTGGATCCTCTTTCCTCCGAAACTGCAAGGATCTTGCATCAGAGATGGCAGTCTGGAGTGGTTCCCTTGGTCCTCTCTACCAGTTGTCCAACTTGGGAGATGGTAAGCCCTTGCCTGTCTTTGCAGTACAGTACCCCTGTGCACCGCAACTCCCGCAGCTACTAAGGCTTGTTTGTTCCTCCTCCAAGGGATCTTCAGGCTCCGTGTAGCCACGGCCTCCATCACTCTTCCCTGCAAAGCACAGTCTCTTGCCTGCTCCTCCAGTGACTTGGGACTCCTCTCCGGGTGTGCTGAGTGGGCCTCACTGCGACTCCTGTGCCTGCTGCCTGTGAGTTGCCTGGGGGGTTGCATCCTCGTCTTCTGACTGGCCTCACTGCTGAGGGCCACCTTGGATTCCCCTCATCGGGTTGAGTCCCCGGCAGCTCAGCAACTCTTCATCTGCGACTTTTGCCTTTGCCAAGTCTTGTTGGTGGTTTTCCAACTCCTCTGACTGACAGCAACTCTTCTTCTGTCGTGGGACATCACCTGCATCAGTTCTGGAACTTTTCTCCTGCTCTAGTGCTGCACAGCTGGCTCCTTGCCTCCATCGTCAACCTGGTCCTGCATCTCCAAAAGGGTGGGTAGTAGCTCCTGCCCCAACCGGACACTCCAACTTGAATTGGACTGAGTCCTCTTCTTTTGCAGGTCCTCTTCTATTAGGATCCCCCATTGGTTTCTTCCAGTCTTGCTTGGGTCTTTCTCAGTCCTTTTCCAAAGTTTATCTGTGGGTCTGGGGAAAAATGAGGTACTTACCTCTTCTCTCCTGGTTGCTCGGGGGCACCCTGGTATTTACCTTTTGGGGTTTCTTGTTCCTCCAGCTCCCCTCTACAGATTCCACTTCTTTGGGTGGGGGGCTGCCTTTCACATTCCACTTACTTAGTATATGGTTTGGTCTCCATTTAGTACCTTCACTATTTTCTATTGTTTTTACTATTTGCTATTTCTTTCTATGCTAATCACTGACTTGTAATGTGTATATAATAATGTGTTTACTCACCTCCTGTTGCAGTGTTGCCTATACAGTATTTTAATATTTGTGTTACCATAATAAAGTACCTCTATTTTTGTAACACTGTGTGGTTCTTTCATGTGTGTAAGTTCTATGTGACTGTAGTGGTCTTGCATAAGCTTTGCATGTCCACTAGATAAGTCTTGGCTGCTCATTCACAGCTACCTCTAGAGAGCCCTGGCTTCGTAGACACTGTCTACACCTCAGTAAGAGGAGATACCTGGACCTGGTATAAGGTGATAACACCATGGGTGCTCACCACACACCATGCCAGCTTCCTACACCTCTCCCCTGGCCGCACACAAATACTGCCATGGTGTCTCTCCGAAGACATTCCTGGCTCGCCTCTCTGAAACCAGAATCCCAACAAGGGATACTCAGTTTGCCATTTTCAGGTACTACTCTCTTTAGTTCTCACATGGATAAAGAAATGGTGAGGATGAAAGCAGAGCTAGAGACATTAAAAGCTGTTGGCTTAGAGAAACCAAAAGACTTGAGAAAAACTTTCAGGCCTTTCCATGCTGTTTTTCTTCACAGAGTGTTCAAGCCCCTCGTTGGTATCAGGTTCGCCAACAATCGGGTACACAATCCCAGCAGTACCCACGATCCTGCCAGCTTGACGAGAGGAGACAAGCTAGGGAAGGTCAAACCAACGAGCTGCACAGGGAAGCAAGCAACCTACAGGATCAAATCCCTGAATCATGTCTTCCCCCTCTTCTATTACCCACTCCGATAGGGCGAATCATCCAACATTACCTGAGCAGCAAAATATCACGCAAGACGCCTGGGTTCTGAATATTGTTTGCAATGGATATTGTCTCATATTCACCAGTCTCTCACTGTCCATTCCTCCGAAGCCTTGAACATCCCACAATTACAAGCAGAGGTAGACATCCTTTTACAGAAACAGGCAGCGAAGCATGTTCCTCTTCATCAACAAGGAACTGGGATTTATACCAGGTACTTTCTCGTCAAGAAGAAAGACAAACAAATTCAGATCCAATCTTAACCTCAAACTGGCAAAGAAGTGGATTTGGGAAGACAAAATTGCGGATGCTGTCATTACACCAAATCTACCCTCAGTCACATCAAGGGTATTGGCTCTGCTTCATCAACCTTCAAGATGCATACTTCTATATACCAATAGCCAGGAAGCATCGGAAATTCTTGAGGTTCGTAGTGGGACACAACCATTATCAGTATCAAGTGCTTCCATTTAGCATAAAGTCAGCACCCAGAACCTTTCCCAAATGTATGGCAGTAGTTGCTGCCCATCCCTGAAAACACAAGGGCCCTCATTCCAACCCTGGCGGTCATGGACCGCCAGGGTGGAGGGACACGGAAGCACCGCCAACAGGCTGGCGGTGCTTCCAGGGCCATTCTGACCGCGGCGGTAAAGCCGCGGTCAGAAAAGGGGATCCGGCGGTTTCCCGCCGGATTTCCCCTGGCCCAGCGCCGCCATGGTGATTCCGACCCCCTTCCCGCCAGCCTGTTTCTGGCGGTTTACACCGCCAGAAACAGGATGGTGGGAACGGGTGTCGTGGGGCCCCATGGGGCCCCTGCACTGCCCATGCCACTGGCATGAGCAGTGCAGGGGCCCCCTAACAGGGCCCCAAAAAGATTTTCACTGTCTGCTTTGCAGACAGTGAAAATCGCGACGGGTGCAACTGCACCCGTCGCACCCCTGCAACTCCGCCAGCTCCATTCGGAGCCGGCTTCATTGTTGCAGGGTCTTTCCCGCTGGGCCGGCGGGCGCCCTTTTGGCGGTCGCCCGCCGGCCCAGCGGGAAAGTCGAAATGACCCCAGCGGTCTTTCGATGGGCCAAAGTCAGGATGACCCCCAAAGTATTTGTCTACCCTTTTCTAGATGATTGGCTAATCAGGGTATCCTCGTTTCAAAAGGCTCAACTGCAGTACAGTTGGACTTTCGAAGTATGTGTCCTTCAGAGGACAGACGCTTATCAATCCTTCGGAAATCTCATGTTCTCATGAAAACCTCTCACCCAACTGTGAGAACAGTATCCTCTCTCCTCGGCTTGATGACCTCCTGCATATTTCTCACACTGAATGCCCGTCTTCACATGAGACTACTACAGAAATGTCTCAAGGACCAGTGGGATCAGTGGACAGGCAATTGGGACAACAGGATTCAGCTTTCCCATCACGCGCAACTGTCATTAAAATAATGGTGCTCTCCAGCCAATATCCTACAAGGAACACCACTCCATCAGGACATTCCTCTTCAAACAGTAGTCACAAATGCCTCTCTCCTAGGATGGGGAGCCCACATGGACCACCTACAAATTCAGGGAAAGTGGCCACAGAGAGAGTTGACATATCACATTAATCTCCTAGAGCTGCTCACAGTAATCTAGTGCAGAAAGCGTTCCTTCTATCGTTCACCTCCAGCTTCCCTCTTATTTAGACAGACAATACAACAACCATGTGCTACCTCAACAAACAGGGAGGTACGAAGTGTAGGCCCTTGTTTCACGAAGCCCAGACCATCTGGAAATGGCGTCTGGCCAGGGTCTTGTCCATAACTGCGACCCATCTTCCAGGAGAGTAAAATATCCGAGCCAATTCTCTCAGCAGACTCATCCACGAAAACCACGAGTGGGTCTTAAATGACAATGTTGTTCAAGACATCTTTCAGAGGTGGGGAACACCTGCCATCATTTTGTTCACCACTGCAGTAAACACCAAATGCCAAAACTTTGCATTGAGGTACTTCCAACCAGGGACCCAGGGCAATGCACTATGGATCAATTGATCCAGCAGATTTCTCCACACCTTTCCACCTATTCCCCTAATTCCGGTAATTCTCATCAAGCTATCCCAGTTTAGAGCCAAGTTGATACTTCTAGCTCAGGAGTGGCCACTTTAATGGTGATTCACAGATCTCCTTCACTGGTCCATCCATCCACATCTCAGGCTGCCATACAGACTGGATCTATTATCGAAATTCAGAGGTCAGATGGTGCATCCTAGTCTCTCCTCTTTGAGTTTGGCAGCATGGCTCCTGGGCTAGTACAATATGGTCGGCTGAATCTTCCACAAGACTGCATGGACATTCTTAAAGAAGCGAAGCGACCTTCCATACGAGCTGCATATACCTTCAAATGGAAAAGATTTTGCATATGGTGTTCATTGAAAAACAAAGACCCTACCAACTCCCAGGAAGATCTCATACTTACATACTTATTCCATTTGGCACAATCTGTCTTGCAGTTCTCTTCTATAAAAGTCCACCTGGCAGGTCTGCATACAGAAAATGCCCTTCACAAACCTCTTTTTTCAGAATTACTGTCATCAAGGATTTCTTAGAGGGTTTGAAGAAAGTCTTTCCTCCCATTAGGTGCCCTTCTCCTCGATGGCAGCTAAATATAGTTGTTTCACGCCTTGTGCAGGACCCTTTTGAGCCCATAGATAAGGCCTTCCTCCAACACTTATCTTGCAAAACCGTTTTCCTAGTGTCTATTACATCTGCCCGCAGAGTCAGTAAAGTCCAGGCACTATGTTCAAATGAGTATTTCATTCCAACAAAGTAGTCATGAATTGTAGGAAGCTGGCGTACTCACCTGAAATTCCTCCTAAAGGTGGTTTCGGATTTCCATGTTAACCAAACCATCTCTTTGCCTACATATTTTCAGAATGTCTCTACTCCGGGGGAAAGATCACTCCATTCCCTGGATGCAAAACGAGTTCTCAAGTTCTGTCTTAACAAAACAGGAACCATCCTCAAATGGGACCAGTTGTTTATCAATTATAGTCCTCTGCACACAGGCTTAGCCACCTCAAAGCAGTCCATCTCACGATGGGTAGTCTCATGTATTCTATTCTGCTACCAAAAAGCTAACAAAACACTCCCTATCAGACCAGAAGCACACTCTACTAGAGGGAAAGCAGCTACTGCTGCTTTGCTGCACAATATTCCTTTTTGAGAAATGTGCAAGGCAGCAACCTGGAAATCAGTTCACACATTCACTAATCACTACTGCCATGACTTTGATGCTAGAGCAGACACTTGAGTAGGGCAGGCTTCCCTCAGGAACCTATTTGCTTCAATGTTGTCCAGTTCTTCCTCTCTCTGTTTCTCCACTCTCCATATGGGTAGGTTTGCTATTATATTCAGTTCTTATGATTATATATTGAAATCCCCTGCAATAGAAGGAGCGGCTTCTTATCTGTGACTCCAGTTCTCTTGTAGAAGGATTTGCTTGATAAGTCATGAGCAACCCTTCCTCCTCCCCGGGAGAATAGACAGAGGTATTGATACACACTGTATAAGTCTAGTGTCACTTTAAAAAAGAACTGAAGCAACTGCCACCAGCTGTGCATGATGGGATATGGGTGACCTTTGAGTTCTTAAAGCCACAGCCTCCTTTTTAACCATATAATAGCAGCCTATGAGGCTACTGTGTCCTCCTTTTCCTTCATCTCTATCATGGAAAAGGGGTTTGTGAGGGAGATGAATTCTGTGAAGAAATTACTCTCAAATCAAATTGTGCTGACCCTTTCTTTGATTTAAGATGAAGAGCTCAGCCAGCGTAGCCTAGGTACATAGGCTGCATTATTATTCCTTTTCTTAAGTGACTTTACAGACCTTCCTGAAGAAAGGCGAAACCTTCCACTTAAGATATTTTGAAGAAGTGCTTCAGAGTCCCCGCACATGGGCGAGACTGTTCAGTGCTTATGACTTATCATAGAAATTTCCCTATGAAACAACTGGAGCTACAGGTAAGAAACTTTTCCTGCCCCATGGGAGGACATTGATGGATTCCATAACTTGATGGGAAGAGCAGCCAAACATTTTGAACTGCCACTGGTAACCATAGAAACACACTGTTTTCTATACGGTTAAGAAATCAGTCAGGGCTATTGCAATAATTGATTTTATTTGGCAGGAAGGTCTGAAAGCCATAAAAACCCAGCTACAGTGTCACCAATCATCCCATGATTGGATAAAAAATATAAAGCGCTCAATAACTCTAACTTACCTTATAGGTACCTTATAGTCAACCAAAGCATGACTGTAGTATCACTAGCAGTGCAACGTCGCTCAAAGAACCCCTCCACCCCGATCTCCTCTCCTCCAGACAATGATGGCCGACAACTTGATAGCATCAGCAAAAGGTTCTCCATCATGGCGGCCACTGCAGTAAGAGCGGCGAACACATTCGCTATATTGGCCCGTTATGATCACCAGATGAGGTTGGACATGTCACCATACATCGACCTGTTAACGGAGGATGCAAAGCTTGAAGCAGGTAAGATCCTCCAGGAGGGTGAGCGTGCATCAGCGGAAATGTGTCAACTACAGGGTTCAAGCAGCTTGCAGGTGCTGCGGTTCTCCACACAGACAGACATTTGATGGAGAATGTTTGTTTGGCAAACTTGTGGATGGTGCCCTTCAATCTACAAAGGCTGACACAGGTACAAAAACATCCCTTGGCAGGCTCCAATTACTAGGGTAAGGGGAAACTATTGCTTTAGAGGAAGTTACCAGCCCTACAGATAGTATCCGTCAGGCCAATTACAATACTGTCTGCAATGTGGTCAACAACAGCAATACAGGCCACTGCCAGCAGTTGCATATAAATACTGTAGCAGATGAAAGTTGCCTGCTCGAGGCAGAGATATATGGAGGCAGTGACCCAGCTGTGATACTGACTACATCATCCTCACTAACATCCCTTTCCATCAGTGGTCCGCAATAACATCAGACAGGTGGATTCTAGTTGTTCCCTGGAATTTCTCCAAAAACCTCCAAACACACTACCATCAGGACCACCACCCCTTGATTAAAACAACTCCTAAAGGAAATATACTGAACGTGATACAAAAAGGAGCAGTAGAGATAGTTCCAAAGACCCAAAGGGGAAAAGGCTTCTGCTCCTGCTCTTTCTCCTCAAGAAAACCTCAGGAGATTGGTGTCCCATTCTCGATCTCCGAAGGCTGAACACATTTCTGAAGAAAAATTATTTTTGCATGGTGACACTTCCAGACAAACTGCAATTCTTGAACAGCAGAGATCACTCGATCTTCAGGATGCATAGTTTCATATCCCAATACGCCCAGAACATCGCAAATTCCTCTGCTTCCAGGTAGCCGATATTCATTTTCAATTCAGGGTACTACCATTCGGTCTAAAATCTGTCCCTGGAATCTTCACCAAGATGCTGGCCCCAGAAGCAGCTCATCTCAGGCAACAGGGAATTCAAGTATTTCCATACTTGGACAATTGCATCAAACAGCCACTACCACAGCCACCTACCTCTCATTATACAGCAAACTGGGCGTGACAACCAATTACCACAAGTCTTAACTAAAACTAACAACAACATGAACATTCTTGAGGGCCATTCTGGACACAGTGAAAAACAACGTTTTTCCCTTCAAGGGCAGAGAAAGAAAAATTCATCAACTAGCTCAGAGACAATCCTCAAAACGGTCAGTTTCTGTTCGGAAGTACAGATTGTTCATGGGAATGATCTTGCCTTGCATCCCGCTGATCCCAAACTGTTGATTGCATCTGTGTCCACTTCAGGAAGACCTCGTCAAACAATGGCTCCTGAGACAAGGCTCCTTTGAAAACTTCATTCAGAAAACGCTAACAATGAGAACAGCAATGAATTGGTGGGACACAATCCTCAAAACTATCCAAAGGGCTTGGATAGCTACAGACAATCCCCAGCTTCATCATAACAACAGATTATTCACTGCAAGCTAGGGGGCCCACCACCAGGACTTACAGATCAGTGATAAGTGAACCACAGAGTAAATTAAACAACACATTCAGCCATCTGCCGATCAGCAACATGGTCCAGCAGGCACACATTCACAAAGCATTATTGCCTGGACGAGACCCATAAAACCAATGTGGCTGTGAGACAGGCAGTGTTACGACATCTGTTTAAATAAAGTGAGCCTCTTTCATTTTCCCACCATCCGCTAATTGTATTTTACAATTATAACAATATTTCTTTTTACTTTATTGCTTGTTATTCTGGTTCAAGCATGTGAATCTATGAATGATCTATGAAAGATCCAATACTGGAGAAGAAAATAAGCTGCTTACCTGTAACTGTAGCTCTCCAGTATTGGTGTCTTTCATTGATAAACATGCAACCACCGTCCTCCCCATAGAGGCGCCTCCCATTCCTAAGAACTACTAAGATCTCACTGATGCTCAACATCTGAGGGAATCAGCCTCTTCTGGGAGTGTTTTAGAGGGTGCCTTTGTCTGATTGGTCAGGGTTCAAGTTTGGTCCTCTTTTAAAAAGGATGTAGATAGGCTATTAAACTGACTTGTCATTGCCATTATGGCCTATGATAGTAATATATACTGCTTTATTAAGGTACTGTGTTTCTCCCACTTCAACGACAGGGAATGGTTCAAGCATGTGAATCTATGAAAGATACCAATACTGGAGAACTACAGTTACAGGTAAGTAACTTATTTTCTTCTCCTCCAGTACTTTTTTATTTTCAAAAAGAAAATCCCACTTCTGGATTTTCTTTTTGAAAAGAATAAAAGAATACTGTTTGCTACAGGGCTGCGTCCTTTCGACGCAGTTCAATAGCAAACAGTAAAATGCATTGATAGGAACCATCATGAGACCGATTTCTGCTAATGCATTTATAAATGACCGCCTATTGGGCAGTCATTTACAAATCTGCATTGTGGAGTAGTCTTGTCCTGGTGTATGTAAAGTCCTCCCCCAGGCCAAAGAGAATACTCTGGGGGTCATTCCGACTCCCGCCGGCGGCGGTAACCGCACGCCCGGCGGGAGCTGCTGAATGACCGCGGCGGTCATTCTGAGTTTCCCGCTGGGCTGGCGGGCGACCGCCAGAAGGCCGCCCGCCCGCCCAGCGGGAAACCCCCTTCCACGAGGATGCCGTCTCCGAATGGAGCCGGCGGAGTGGAAGGGGTGCGACGGGTGCAGTTGCACCCGTCGCGATTTTCAGTGTCTGCCACGCAGACACTGAAAATCTATGTGGAGCCCTGTTAGGGGGCCCCTGCAGTGCCCATACCAATGCCCATGCCCAGGGGCCCCACGACACCCGTTCCCGCCAGCCAGGTTCTGGCGGTGAAAACCGCCAGAACCAGGCTGGCGGGAAGGGTGTCGGAATCCCCATGGCGGCGCTGCTTGCAGCGCCGCCGTGGAGGATTCCCTGGGGCAGCGGGTTTCCGGTTTCTGACCGCGGCTGTACCGCCGCGGTCAGAATGCCCATGGAAGCACCGCCAGCCTGTTGGCGGTGCTTCCGCGGTCGTTGGCCCTGGCGGTCCATGACCGCCAGGGTCAGAATGACCCCCTCTGTCTGCCAGAAAATAAATCGGGCCCTAAGTAATTTTATGCAGTAACCCGAAATTCCTGCCTAAAGTCCTTAAGGACTTCCATTTGAATGCACCAGTCATTCTGCACTCTTTTTCCTGGCTTCCTCATCTTCAGTGGAGATGCCATTGCACTTTCTGTATATGTGTAAGTATATTGAGTTCTGCATTAATAAGAAACTGCTCATTTGGCTCTGTGACCTGCCTAGTGGGTGGACCATTGTGTGCGAAAACAATGATATGGGTCCTTCTTAGAAGGTCACACGTGCTGGCCAGATTGCTTTCAAGGCAAAAAATCTTGAGCAGTTTCTATAAGGGGGAATCAAATGGTCTGTTCCTCCTGCAGTCGATTGAGGAATTATGAGTGTTTCCACAAAACACATTGGCTAGATCTCCAAGCCGTTGTATCCAGGGATATACCTCTGCTACACTGATCTATGGACAGTCCTGCCACTTCCTCTCTTGGTGTCTCCTGTAAATGCTGTTGTCCTGATGATGACCCTTGTTTGAGTTGCTTTATGGGTCGAAATGTTGACATTTATTTACCATGGATTAGTCTTCAAAAACGATTTGACAAGAACTCCAACACTCTTTTCCTTGGCTGTTGTTTCTTCTCTTTTGATGTCACCTCCAAATACATATACATATTTTTATATTGTATACTATTTGCACAATTACCTTTCACCCTTTCAACTTGCACTGCACCTCTTCACCTTTAGGAGCACCTGTGATTTGCATATCATTTTAAACCAAAATTGAGTTTTTAATTGAATGAAGAAATTTTTGCTAATACAATTGCTTTAAACGTAACATTTTCATGTGGGTCTATAGACAACAGTTGCCGTGGAAGTCTAGCGTTATACTTCCCCCTTGTAGGACCATTTGTGTTTTACTTTTGTTTATCTTACCCAGGTACAAGGGTCATCGGGTAGCCCCTTAAAACTTGTAAATGTACTATTTTTATTCAGGCATGTCCATATATGAAATATCTAGTGCTGGAGAAGAAATTTGTTTCTGATGGATACTTCTACCTGCAAATTCCTCACCTGTAGAGTTATCCAAGGCATCAGACTGGATCCGGACATTTCAAAGCACTCACGTCACCAGAAGGGGATAATGGCTTTGGCCAACGCTGGAAGTGATGTCAGATGATGTCCCCTTAGTCATATATTGCCCGCCTGTGTGCAGTAAAGTTAGTTTCTTTCTTTCCGTGCCTTCAGCACAGTTCTGTAGTTCTCTCTCTATCTCTCTCTCGCGCTCTCTCAGTAGATGTTTTCCTTCCACACAATTCTTTTTACAAAAAGTCAATACAATATCTCCCCACAATAAATATGGGTTTAAATCCTGTTGGGATAGCTATTTGCCTAGGGTGCCTTAGGTCGACTCCTGGGCTTGTTCTTTATGCAGCAGCATACATCCCAAAGCTATTAAGAAGCTTGAAGCTAAGCTCCTTAATGTCCGACCTAAGGTGGACAAATGGAGCAGAACACATTCCAGACATCATTCCAGGTAACCATTTTCTCTATCTGGCAGTAAGCAGAAGAAACAAAATAAGGCAAAGAAGTGCTCCATGGGACAGTCACCCTGTCGTTCTCCCACTTCTACATGACATTTGTCCTTGGAGCTGAAGTTGGTCAACCTGCCTCCAGTGGCTCCTCTTTCAAGTGGCCATTCTGCTAGGCGACCACTGGTCTTGGTTCTGGGTCGGTCTCTGACTCCACTGGCTTCTGTTTCCACAGGTCCAGAACCTCCTATCCCAATGCAGGCTTTTCTCGACTTCCTGATGCCAGGTTTGAACCATTAATGTTCGTAAATGCCATTTATTCTGTGTTTCCGAGGGCATTTGGCTTACCTGCAAGCCATCAGCTCCATATGGGCAAGCAATGTTCCTCCCAATAGTGCCAACACGGACCAGTGCTGTACCTTTGACCTCAATGCCTACTCTACATTGCATTGACCTGGTCCTCAGATACACAATGCTTTTGATGGCACCTTTACCACCGGCGCCACCTCCACCACCAGACATGATGCTGAAGGCACGGTTAACCAACACTGCTCCGAAGCACAAATCTCATAGAGATACTCTATGCATCATTGAGAAAAAAGCATACAAGATTAGGATTCCTGAAATATTTAGCACTGATTTTGGCCCTCTAGACCTCAAACTGCTTGGGACACTAGTGAGGATCTTCACTGAGAATTACAGGGTCTATCCTCCACCAGTGGAGGGGACACCTCCCCAGAACAAGTTGTGGATTTCCTCCTCTGGTCCCCTTACATCAGAGGTGGTCTCTCTCTACAAAATCATGGTAAAGGCTGCAGAGTTGTTGGACCTACAGCTCCCAACTGCAGACACCAAAACAATCATCCCAGCATAAGTATTACTTCCATTGGTTCCAGCAGCAGAACTCCCTTTTAATGAAGCCATTCTAGATCCAGTCATGGTGGCATGGCAGACCCCATCATCCTGTCCTGTGGTCAACAGATTTGCAGGCCGTCGCTATAGCCCTGCGTCAGGTGACCCCATCGTCCTCTCTGTGCACCCTTCCCTACAGAGTCTGGTCATACAAGCTTCTTGCTGTGGTCAATCAGAAGGAGCCTTTCCAACAACTGAGAACCCCTTCTGACAGATAATTAAAGTGACTGGACATCTGGGAGAAGAAAGTCTTTTCCGCAGGAAGTGTGGTCCTCCAGACCATTAATGCAAACTGCCTACTAGCACGTTTCAATCACACTTTGTGGGATACGGCTCAGATGATACTCTCTCATGTACCAGACGACATGCACCAACATTTCCAGGAGGTTATATAGGACAGTCAGAATACCTCCCAACATATCATCAAATCAGCCTTATATACAGCCAACTCAGTAGCTTGCACAAATTTATTGGACCTAATGTTCGATGGAGGAGCTATATTCAGAGAAAAGGCTGACTCAGCGCTGGAACTTTTTACATCTAGTAAGGCCATTGCTCACTCCCTGGGTGTACATCTGCCATCTTCGTTGAGCGACTACCGTCAGTTTCAATGCTTTTGAGGGTTCCAGAAGAGATTTTCCTTTCTCCAGAGCCAGCCGCAGACTCAACAAGAGTCTAGTCCACTGGCTAAACAATAGAGCGCCAGAGGAAGGGCCTGTGGATCCATCCACCAGACCTCCTCTTCCTCCCCTGCACTACCAGGAAAGCAGACCTAGTTCACTTCACCAAACCCAATCAGGGCTTTGAGGGAGCAGTGTCCCGCTTTCTCTTGGTGAGGCATTACTTCAAACTAGTGGGTCCTTCAGATCCTAGAAAGAGGTTACACCCTTCCTTTCCTTAAGGCTCCACCCTCCCCACCCCCACTCTTCAATTACCCATCAAACTTCCTCTTCCCCCCGGGTCCCCTTGCAATGTAGCAACAGAGAGTGACAGCACTCCTATGGAAAGCAGCAATGGAGTTAGTGCCATAACAGAAGTAGGGCCAAGGATGCTACCCACACTACTTCCTTGTGCCCAATAAGGATGGTGGTTTGTGTCTGATCCTAAACCTCAGGGAACTGATCTTTTCTGTTTTTCAAAAAGGAGAACTTCAAAATGCTGACCCTAGCTCAACTACTTCTGGCAATGGGACCTGGACACTGGATGGTTTCACTCGGCCTGCAGGATGCATTCTTTCACATCACTCTCCTGCAGTCACATTGGAGGTACTTGCAGTTTGTGGTGGGTTCTACATACTACTAATTTGCAAGACTGCCCTTTGGCTTGACATCAGTGACACAAGTCTTCATGAAGGTGATAGCAGTGGTGACAGCCTATTTCAGAATTCTGGCATCCTGGTATTTCAGTATCTGGATGTCTTGGATGATCAAAGCTGGTTCGCCAGAGATGGTGTCACTCCATCTGCAGTCAACAGAATCTCTTCTTTTCGGCTTGGGATTTTCAGTCTACAAGCCTAAATCTCAATTTCAAACCTTGCAATGACTCCAGTTTATAGGGGCAGAACTGGACACCAACGTTCTCTACATCTTTCCTCTACCGCAAATGATCAGAAATGTGGGAAATCGGGTTCTTAGGTGGTGGGGGCTGTGAGTCCTTCTCTAACAGCAGCAACAATCACTACAGGGTGAACCACAAACGGCCATTAAATTAACCTGTACTTATTTATACAGCACACAAACAGCAGTAATGTGAAAACACAACACAAGAAAAATCTCATTCCAATTTAGAAAAATCAAGTAAAGTTTAATAAACTATTTCACAGCAAAATGACAAAAAAACAATCAGTAGAACTAGAGGTTTGTAATTTTTAATTTTAGTGTAAGTAAAGCACTTAAGCACAAAGAGACAACTGTGGTTTTCTGGTTGCGCCAGACCGGGACAAAGTCACAATTTCAAGTTGATCATGATAGAGTGCAGGCTGGATACAGAGAACAAGGGACCAGGTAGTCCCACTGATAGTTGTACCTTATGTCCTTGATGCGGGGGTTGCATCACACTGTCAGTTCTGATGAAGAGCTGCTAGGGCTGCGATGCAAGGTCATGCGTCAGCTGGTGGCTTTGGGCTCAAGGAGCAGGTCCAGCCTTCCTTCTTCTGGCAGCAGGGCAGTCCTTTGTGTGGCAAGGCACTCCTTCCAGCAGCAGGGCAGCAGAGCAGTCCTTTTTCTGAGTCTTCCACAGGTCCAGAAGTGATCTGAAGAGTGGGTCTGAGGGTCCCATTTTTGTAGCTGGTGCTAGCTTTGAAATGGAAAAAGCTTCAGAATTTTTCTCCTCACCGAGATGTGTGGAATTTCCTTCTTCCCTGTCCCGTTCCCAGTGTGTCTGCAGTCACAATAGGCTAGTGCTGGGGCAGTGTCTTTGAACTGCAAGTGTGAAAGGTGACAGCTCCCATCCCTCTTATCAAGCCTGGATGGCCCATACAGCCAACATCCAGACCCTCTATTGTGTGGCTGTCTGAGAAAAATATACAAAGCTCAAATGCCACCTACACCTAGTCATGTAACCCAGGAAACAGTCTACAAGCACCAAATGATTAGGACAAGAAAACTTTCTAAAAGTGGTATTTTTAGAAATGTGACTTAAAATCCCACTTTACCCTAAATATGGTTTTAAATTACAATTTCTCAGACATCAAACATGACATTTAAATCTTCTCCCAAATAAAAGTTATCACTTAATAAATGTAATAAGGTAATCCAATGTTATCCTATAGGGAAGAAGGTCTCACAGTAAAGAAAAACAAATGTTTGTGTTTTTGTCTGCCAGGGCATGTAAAACTTATAAGTACATGTCCAACTTTTTAAATACAAGGCGCACTGCCCTAAGGGCTGTTGAGGGCCTACCCTTGGGATGCCTTATATGTATTAGAAAGGGACTTTGTGGCTTGGCAAATGGTTGATTTTGGCAAGTCAAAGTGGCAGTATAAAACTGCATACAGGCTAAAATGGAAGATCTGAGACATGTTTAGGAAGGCTACTTAAGTGGGTGGAACAATAAGTGCTGCAGGTGTACTAGTAGGGTTTATTTTCAGGCCTTGGTACATGTAGTACAACTCTACCAGGGACTTATAACTAAATTAAAAGTGCCAATCGGGTATAAGTCAATTTTACCATGTTTAGAGGGTAGTGACCAATCATTTTAGCACTTGACAACAGTCCTAAAAGCCCATATAAACTGGTTCAGATAACAGAAGAGGTGAAGGCAGAAAAATTGGGGGTGGCTCTGCAAAGAGGGCCAAGTGAAAAAAGAGACATCCAGGAAATGGTTCCATCTTTCCAGCAGTGGGTAAGAGTTCCAGTCCTGAGAGTCCTGAGATTCCTAGGTCTACTGGTTTTCTGCATTCTCATGGTCATGCACGCATGTTGGCACATGAGGACCCTGCATTGGTGTTCTGCAGGTAGTGGCTAAAGTATAGAGGAGACCTGTCTGACTCCATTGTGATTCTCCCCAACACACTGCTGCAGTGGAATTTGCATGATGGGGGGAACAAGGCAAACCTCAAATGTGGAATGGCCTTTACTCCCCCTCCGGCTGTGACTACACTGGTGACTGAAGCCTCCACCCTAGTGTGGGCAGCCCATTTGTATGATCTTGAGATCAGAGGCCTCTGGTGTCCAGAAGAACAGATTCTTCACATCAGCCTGTTAGAACTGCAGGCAAGTCAGCTGGTACTCAAGGCCTTCCTCCCTTCCATCTAATAACAATCCTTCCATATCTCAATGGACAACACAACAGTGATGTGTTACGTTAACAAAAACTGTTTGCAGGGAGGCAAGTGACTGAATGGGGAGATCCAAAACTAAATGTGGTGACCCCTTACAGTTTGGAGACCCTAGGAGTTACAAGTCAAGCGTTCACACTCTGGAAGAAAAAGCATTATGCAACCACCCACCTACACATGTGGAGAGGAAAAAAGCAGAAAGCTTACTTGATTGTAAAGCACTGGAGGTTGCAGAGAGAGTTGCACCTGTCCCACTACTGCCGCAGGTGCTGTGTCTCCCACAGAAGATCCTATGGTTTGTGTAAGGGTCAGATCCTCCACAGTCTTCATGCCCATGGCTGATAAAGCAACCACAGCTGATAAGGCCTCTTCTGCCAAAGACTTACTCTTGCCTGTTGCTAGGTCGACCAATTACTTGCTTATTATAAAAGACAGGCTACATATTGCCTTGAACTTTTTCTAGGGCAGTGAAGGCAGAAACCTATTCAAAGACGTTTTTTAGCAAAATGTTCCCTAAAAAGAAAGCCGCTAGCAGAGACCATCCTATCAGTGGAGGGCATGTCAGTAATCTTGTGAGGACAGATTTGTGCCATTTCTCGTTCATAGTAGCACTGAAATTACCCAAAATCCATATGGATCTTTGAGCCCAACCCCCAAAGGTGAGAAGATTAAGCAAGTCAAAGGAAGAGGAAACCTGCTCCAAATCGTCATTCAGTCTAATTAGGAGGCCGAAAATAGCTAACATATGATTTTAGCAGTGTCTGGTGGACAGTCTACTACCTGACTAGGGTATCTGACGTTCCTTAAGAGAAAGGATACTACATTCAGATCCATCTCATCAGTGACACAGGACTTTCCCCATAAGTATATTCGCTCAGGAACTAGCCCAGAGAGTAGATATCAAGCCTTCTCCAAGGGGCGAGCAAGCCAGTAACTAATGAATGGGACACTTGCTGGACACGTGCACACTCCATGAAACTTAGGGTTCAAGGTTTTGGCTGAATCAAAAAGTTGTTCTCTGTCCAAGTATAAGAAGGTGGAGGCAGAAAGGTTGAGGAGAACCCCACTAGAACTACAGTTTGGCCAGGTGGGAATCAATGGATATATAGGTGGTCATTCCAACCTCAGCGGTAAAAGGTGCTTACCGCCGTTCAGAAGACCACCATAACACCGCCGCGGCAAACCACCACGGTCATTCTGACTCACAACAGGCAAACCGCCAAAATACAGACATCCACAAAAGTCCGCCACACCAAAGGGCAGCGAGAAACTGGCGATGACCAAACCTCCACCGCCACGCCAACAGAAATACGCCCACACTATCACGACACACGAATCCACGCGGCGGTCTTTCAACCGCGGTATTCCATTGGCGGTACACACCGCCGCGCTCAAAATACACACACTTGTACAAAACACTACCACATTGGACAATTCAAAATACACTCACCTGATACACATACACACACCACACCCACACACCCATTACAATATAAAACACACACCCACCCACATCACCCACAAACCTCCACTCCTAGAGATTCGTGAACACGCACCGAGAAAAGACATCCGAGCACCCAGACGGCCAATTCACTGTCACCCAGCAATATTTGCACGCACTTCACACAACACAACAATACACATCACCACACTTAGCACCACACAATCCACCCTACACATCACCCACAACACCCCATGGCACCGCAAAGACACCCCAGGTTCTCTGATGATGAACTCAGGGTCATGGTGGAGGAAATTGTACGAGTAGAGCCACAGCTGTTCGGGGCACAGGTGCAGCACACCACCATTGCCAGGAAGATGGAGCTATGGAGCAGAATAGTGGACAGGGTCAACGCTGTGGGACAGCACCCAAGAAATAGGGACGACATCAGGAAGAGGTGGAACGACCTACGGGGGAAGGTGCGTTCTATGGTATCCAGGCACAATATCGCGGTGCAGCGGACTGGCGGCGGACCCCCACCTCCTCCCCCAGAATTTACAACATGGAAGGTGCAGGTCTTGAACATCCTGCATCCTTGCGGCCTCGCAGGAGTAGGCGGAGGAATGGACTCTGGTAAGTCTCATCTTCACTACTTCATCCCCCCCTCCCCACCTGCATGCCGACTCATACCCCCACCCTCACCCCCACCCCCATCACACCTACTCCTTGCAAATGTGTCACCATTACAACCCACCCATCCCAACACCTAGCCCTGCATGCGTCCACAGAGCATGGACACCCATCACCAAAGCATGCCCACTGCACATACACATACAACCCCCCCCCCCAAACCACCATCACAACAGCCCCACAAAGGAATGCCAGCACTGGGGTACACGGGCACCCACCCATTGCACGCTATGGCACACACAGAAGCAATAACCATACTTTTATACCCCTGCAGGACCCGAACGCCAGGTCACCGCGCAGGAGGGTCCACAAATGTCCACTCTACCCCCAGAAGAGGCCCACAGTGAGGACAGCAGCTCTGTCTCCCTGGATCTAGATGACCAGCCCGGTCCATCGGGGACCTCGGGACAGTCGGTTCCCCTCACACAGCCACAGGCCACAGCAGACCTTCCCCCCCTCTGGAAACACCAGCACAGCACCCACCCAGCGGGCCCATTCCTCTGTCCCCAGGACACATCAATCAGCGGTGTGTCCACCACTACAGGGAACCCAGGCCAACCCAACACCCCAACAACAACAGGGACCTGGGGGCAGTGGAAGTGGGCACACGGTCCAGGGGACAGAGGCCCATGGAAACAGGGGAACTGGGAGGGCTGCTGTGCGACGGGGGGGGCAGGCCCAGGGAACCCACTCTCCACGAGGCCCTCTCCTCCATCATGGGAGCATACCACTACTCCCAGGAGACGATGGCGACGGTCCTGGCCAGGTTTCAGGAGATCCAGCTTCTGCAGGAGCAACAGTATATGGGGTTCAGGGAGGAACTAAGAAACATCAGTTCCGCCATGGGTACCATCGTAGTGGCCCTGAATCAGGTAGTCACCACATTGCGGGACACTGTGGCACCTCAAAGGGCCCCTGACACTAGCATGGACCAAGAACTGCCTACCACCTCCGCCGGCGCTAGTGGACAGGAGGCCCCGACACAAGACCAACAGGCCACCAGAACCCCACCCCCTGCAGAAGGAGAACCACCCCGCAAGTGGGCCCTGAGATCCAGGAAGAAGACAGAGTAAGATGTCAAGACCCCCGCCAGCAAAGGATACCGCCCTGATTGTCATCCCACTGTCCCACATTGTCACCCTGTCCAACCTTAAACTGCCCCTGCTCCACTTTCCACAGGCATTTGGACAATGCACCTGTGATACTGATAGTCTGGACTCTGCCATGGACAATCCTCCACCATCACCCATCACCGATTTGCAACCACCCATCCAATTTAGAGCACTTGAATAAACACACTTATTGCACAAAACAATCTGGAGTCTGGCTGTGATTTTGTACAAATGTATTAGACATGACCGTGCCAAAATGTTCATTCACATTGTGATGCCAACAAACCGCTGTCACACAGCTGTAGTCCATGGGGAAACAAAGCAGATGTCACGCAGTGGGGCCCACATCTCTGAAAACGGAAGGGAAAGTCACAACACAGTTACCATACACTGGGGGGAAAAGTCAGACAGTAGAGAGGTAGGAGTCTTTAAGTAAATGTAATATGCCGGTGTGTACTCTTACCTGTGTGTCATTGAAAATACTGCTGTATTACTGTGTTCCTGTTCTCTATGTCGTCCTCTTCGCCTTCCTCCTCTTCACTCTCCACAGGCTCCACAGCTGCTACAACACCACCATCTGGACCATCCTCCTGCAGAAAAGGCACTTGGCGTCGCAAAGCCAGGTTGTGAAGCATACAGCAGGCCACGATGATCTGGCACACCTTCTTTGGTGAGTACATTAGGGATCCACCAGTCATATGGAGGCACCTGAACCTGGCCTTCAGGAGGCCGAAGGTTCGCTCGATCACCCTCCTAGTCCGCCCATGGGCCTCATTGTACTGTTCCTCTGCCCTTGTCCTGGGATTCCTCACTGGGGTCAATAGCCATGACAGGTTGGGGTAACCAGAGTCCCCTAATAGCCACACCCGGTGCCTCTGGAGTTGACCCATCACATACGGGATGCTGCTATTCCGCATGATGTAGGCGTCATGCACTGACCCAGGGAACTTGGCATTAACATGGGAGATGTACTGGTCAGCCAAACACACCATCTGTACATTCATGGAATGATAACTCTTCCGGTTCCTGTACACCTGTTCACTCCTGCTGGGGGGGACCAAAGCAACATGGGTCCCATCAATGGCACCAATGATGTTGGGAATATGTCCAAGGGCATAGAAGTCTCCTTTCACTGTAACCAAATCCCCCACCTCAGGGAAAATGATGTAGCTCCTCATGTGTTTGAGCAGGGCAGACAACACTCTGGACAACACCTTGGAAAACATGGGCTGGGACATCCCTGATGATATGGCCACTATTGTTTGAAAAGACCCACTTGCTAAGAAATGGAGTACTGACAGCACCTGCACTAGAGGGGGGATCCCTGTGGGTTGGCGGATGGGTGACATCAGGTCTGGCTCCAGCTGGGCACACAGTTCCTGTATAGTGGCTCGGTCAAGCCTGTATGTCAGTATGACATGTCGTTCCTCCATTGTCAACAGGTCCACCAGCGGTCTGTACACAGGAAGATTCCTCCATCTCCTCGCATGTCCCAGCGGACGGTGCCTATGAAGGACAACAGCGAGCACAGAGTCAATCAACCCACAGGTACGTAACCACAGCTTGCACATAACAGGATTCCCAATGCATTGAAAGGTTTGTATGAGTGTTGATGCAAGGCCTAGGTATGTGTGACGCAGTAGAAATTAAGCCATGTGGGCCCTTGAAATGGCGGCTGCCTGACCTGTGAAGTGCGACAGTGGGATGTGAGGTCAATGCGCTGGCGTGGCACACCGTGGCGGTAGGCGGTCGAAGACCGCGGCGCAAAGCCGCATTGGTTAACATTGAACCCTATGGGTTTCAGGAGCCAATTACGATGTGCGCCGGCGGTCGCGGTACGCACCGCCGCGGGCGTGACCGCCATTTTCTATCTGCTTAATCACTCGATACCTGATCTTCCACAGGAGAGGACCTACACTGCAAGTGCTGCTGTGACCTCGGTCTGGAAGGGACAATGGCTCATGCGACTGGGGAAAGGGCCCCTGCCTTCACTGCGGAGGAGTTGGAGAAACTTGTGGATGGGGTCCTCCCCCAGTATGCGCTACTCTACGGTCCTCCAGACCAACAGGTAAGTACACAGGCACCATGCTTAGTGGGCAATGCCTGGATTGAGTGTGGTGGATGAAAGATGGTGGGGAGGGGAGCGATTGAGGCATGCATCAAACGACAGAAGAGAGCATGTGCCACATGGCAAGGGTGGGGATGGGGGGCCACTCACATCGAGCATGCAGAAGGTGATGACAATTTTTCTCTCCCTGTACATGTCACATAGGTCAGCGCCCACCAGAAAATCGACATTTGGCGTGCCATCGCCAAGGACGTCTGGACCCTGGGGGTCCACAACAGACGGGGCACCCACTGCCGGAAGAGGTGGGAGGACATCCGACGCTGCAGCAGGAAGACGGCGGAGGCTCAGCTGGGGATGGCCTCCCAACGTAGGAGGGGTGCCAGTCATACTTTGACCCCCCTGATGTCCCGGATCCTGGCGGTGGCCTACCCCGATTTGGATGGGCGCGTGAGGACATCACAGCAGACACAAGGGGGTGAGTACAAATACATTCTGCTGACTTTGCGCGCAGTGGAGGTGTCTGGGTGGGGGAGGAGGGCTGTGAGTATCACTAGGCCAGGGCGATTTCTGTCGGCTAGGCCCCTCCGTAAGGCATGGCCCTGTGCCCCTGCCCCCCACCTCTGTAGGGTGCCAAGTACAGGTATCCATGGCCCTGTGTCATCTATGTGTGCAGTTGTCGTCCATAAGCTTGTAGGCCATGTCCCACGGATTGCGTAGTGGACCCCAAGTGCGCGGCGTAGTGCTGGGGGCTTCTGTGTCTGTCCTCTCCGCCAACGGTGTCGCCAATGCATGCACTCAACATGTCTTTATTTCTCCCCCCCCCCCTTTTTTGTGGCCTTCCTGTTCATGTGTGCATTAGCATCATCAGGCGGAGGAGAAGTGGCATCGGAGCACAAGGGAGCTGCATCCCACATGGCCCTGGAGGGTGAGACAACGGACTCAGAGTTCACCAGTGGGACGGAGGGTGAGGGAGGCTCCACGGCGGGGACAGGAGCTGACACCAGTGACACGGACTCGTCCTCTGAAGGGAGCTCCCTTGTGGTGGCGGCAACATCCGTGCCCCCCGCAACAACAGGTACAGCCGCCACCCAGCGCACCAGCACCTCCCTCCCACCAGCCCCTCAGCGTTTGCCCCGTGCCCGCTCACCCAGGAAGGTGGACATCTCCTTCGCCCCAGGCACCTCAGGCCCTGCCCCTGTCACCCCTGCTGCCCTCAGTGAGGAGGTCATTGTTGGGCAGTCTACCCTTTTGAATGCCATCCAGGGTGTAGAAAGGGAGGTGCACCAGAGTAATGCATACCTGGAGGGCATTCATTCTGGTCAGGCTGCCCATCAGCGATCGTTCAACGCTCTGGCCTCAGCACTGACGGCAGCCATTGTCCCTGTCTCTAACCTCCCCCTCCAACTTCCTCCACCCAGACCCAATCCCCTGTACCTCTGCCTATCCCAGACACACCATCAGACCAGCCTGCACACACCTCAACACCCAAGGGAAGCTCATCCAGACATAAGCACCACACATCACACAAGCATTCACACAAGCAACATCCACATGCAGACATACCAACACCCACTGCCTCCACTGTGTCCCCCTCCTCCTCGTCTCCCTCCTCCCTCCCTGTGACGTCTCCACTCACACTTGCATGCACAACATCTTCAGCCACTACGTCCATCACCAGCACACCCACCAGAACACTCCGCACACGTGCAGTCACCACCCCCACTACCATTTACACGTCCCCTGTGTCCTCTCCCAGTGTGTCTGTCACCCCCTCTTCCAAACTACACAAACGCAGGCAGCCACCCACCCAACAGCCATCCACCTCACGACAGCCTCCAGCCCAAGCACCTGCACCCAAAGACACCAGACTTCACACTCCTACAACCACATCCTCTTCCTCCACTCCCATACCCACTACACCTACCCGTCCCTCTCTTGCCAAATTGCTTTTCTTTTCCAAACTTGACCTCTTTCCAACAACTCCCCCACCCCGTCCATCTCATAAGACTCCAATCAGCACCTCAGTACCACAAAACCAGGACCTGTAAAGACTGTTTGCCATGGACTGTGGAGTCCCCCACCCTCAAGGGCAGCCAGTTCAGCTAGGAGCCAAGGCACGGCCAGCCCACCCCCGGAAAAGCATCCGAAAATTGCCAGTGCCCGGCGCGAAAGACCAAAGACACCAGGGACAAAAATCCCTACATTGGCTCCGGCAGGAAGTCGGGTGCCACCTGGCACACCGCCAAAAGTGGGAAAGGGCCACAGGTGAACAGGGAAGGGTGGAAAGGGCAGCACGCCCGACAAGTCCAGCAGCAGGCCAGCTGGCCAGGAGGGCCCCACCAGCCCCATCCCAGGTGTGCAGGAGGACACCCACAGGCCCGGTACTGCAGCCTAGGAGGGCCCCGCAAGCCGCGTCCCAGGTGTGCAGGAGGACACTCACAGGCCCGGTACTGCAGCCCAGGAGGGCCCCGCAAACAACCAGACAGATGGGCAGGAAGGCCCCGCCAGCCACATGTCAGGTGGCGAGTGACATCCATGCCATGGCCGGATCCGCTGGCCTGGACACTCTTCTCAAGCACTGCTGAACAGGGCACCGCCGTCTCATGCACCGCTGAACAGGGCACTGCCGTCTCAAGAACCGCTGAACTGGGCCCTTCATCTCAAGCACCGCTGAACTGGGCCCTTCATCTCAAGAACTGCTGAACTGGGCCCTTCATCTCAAGCACCACTCCGCTGGGCACCGCCGTCTCAAGAAACGCTGAACAGGGCCCTTCATCTCAAGCACCGCTCCGCTGGGCCCTTCATCTCAAGAACCGCTGAACTGGGCCCTTCATCTCAAGCACCGCTGAACTGGGCCCTTCTTCTCAAGAACCGCTGAACTGGGCCCTTCATCTCAAGCACCGCTCCGCTGGGCCCTTCTTCTCAAGAACCGCTGAACTGGGCACCGCCGTCTCAAGCACCGCTGAACTGGGCCCTTCATCTCAAGCACCGCTGAACTGGGCCCTTCATCTCAAGCACCGCTCCGCTGGGCACCGCCGTCTCAAGAACCGCTGAACAGGGCCCTTCATCTCAAGCACTGCTCCGCTGGGCCCTTCATCTCAAGAACCGCTGAACTGGGCCCTTCATCTCAAGCACCGCTGAACTGGGCCCTTCTTCTCAAGAACCGCTGCACTGGGCCCTTCATCTCAAGCACCGCTCCGCTGGGCACCGCCGTCTCAAGAACCGCTGAACAGGGCCCTTCATCTCAAGCACCGCTCCGCTGGGCCCTTCATCTCAAGAACCGCTGAACTGGGCCCTTCATCTCAAGCCCCGCTGGCCCATTGGCGGAAAGGGCAGGCCCGCATCTGTGTCGGGCAAGGCTGCACGAAGCACTCTGGGCACTAGTCCCCCTCCAGTACCAGTGGAGACTGTCATCCACTTGTGAGACTGTGGCTTTGCACTCCCCAGGATGGCACAGTGGGCAAGCCACCCACTGTGTAGACTTGAGAGACTGTGGCTTTTCACTCCCCAGGATGGCACAGTGGGCAACCCACCCACTGTAGAGACTTGAGAGACTGTGGCTTTGCACTCTCCAGGATGGCACAGTGGGCAACCCACCCACTGTAGAGACTTGAGAGACTGTGGCTTTGCACTCCCCAGGATGGCACAGTGGCCATGGAGGCCCCTCGTGGATCTGGCGTCGTGGACTCATCTGGCTGAGGTGCCCCCCTTCCCTTCCCCCTGAGGTGCCTGTAGTTTTCCTATCTGATGCCCCTGCAGTGTTCTCTCCGTTGGAGGCAGGTATCCTGTGTGGGCTTTGCCCATGTGTTTTGGCCCAGTGGCCCACGAACAATGGCTGATACACATATCGGACTGGACAATTTATGTATATAAATTTATAGATGTGTGATATATTTTATACTCAGTCTTACAATATAATTCTAATTTTATATTCATTTCCTTTTGTCTTTGCATTATTCCGGGGGGTTTGGGGGGGTAACTGTGATGTGTTGCTATGCATTGATGTGTGTGTTGTAGTGGGTGAGGGTGAGGGTGGGTGTGTCGCATATGTGTGTCCCCGTAATTTTTTGCCTCCCCCCTCACCTGTGTCGTAGGTGCAGTACTCACCGTTGTCTTCTGCGCCGGCGTTCGTGCTCCTGGTAGAGGAGCAGGAAGACAATGGCTGGGAGGATGTGGAGTTCGGGTTCCATGCTGTCCAGATTCCTCGTGGGGTGTATGGAGGTGAGCGTTTTCCGTTTGAAATGGCTGTTTCCGCCGTGTTTTTATCGGCGGGGCTACCGCCCCGGAAAAGGTGCCGGATTGGTGGGTTGTGATAGGGTGGGCGGGACATTGTCTCCCGCCTGTCTGTTGGCGGTGACCGCCGCACTGTTTGTTTGTCCCGCCGTGGCGGTCGGTGTGTTAAAGTGGCGGTCTCTGTTGCCGGTTTCCGCCAGGGTCGGAATTGCATTTTTTTAACGCCAGCCTGTTGGCGGTTTTGCCGCCGCTTTAACACCGACCGCCAGAGTTGGAATGACCCCCATAATCTGCCTCCTTGCTGGTCACCTCAGAAGAATGATTATAGCCTCAGAAATAACCTCAGCAGGTGTGTGCCTTACATCGTAATGGGTAGAAGGGGGTTTGTAAATATCAGAAACAGATGGGAGTGAATCCCACGGATATTTAACACAGTTTCTGAAACTGACCTTATAGTTGGTGGTTCTCAAAATTAGAGAGACCCAGGAGTTTACGCTTCTGTTTACCTGTGCCAAGGTGTAATGAACTAGGTCCTATATCAACTCCTGTGATTCCTGGGCCTACCTGCAAGATCCTTCTGACACATGGTTGATAGCTTCCCAGATGCTGATTCATACAGTCACACCTGCTCAAAGCATCATATTTCAGAGAGTGAGTACTACAAAGAGAATGTCAGTTGTTTTAGTGTAGGTTCTAAGTTGAGCTCCAATCAACAAATAAATCTGCAACAATTTCCATAGACAGGGACGAGTGGCTAGGGAGGGGTCATACCAGCATAATTGTGTGTAGAAAATGATAGAATGTATATTACAGCGTCAAAAGGGAGAGAAGAATAGCTACAGGAAGGCTACAGAAAACAGGGTAAAGTGCAAAGAAGTACCTACTCCAAGAGTACCTCAATATCCCTAAGGATGCCATCTCAAAAACCTTCCAGCCCCAGAGTCTCTCTCATTGTCTGTTTTTTTTTTAACTTAATCTTCTCCCTTTGATTTCCTCATTGCAAGATGGGGAAATCTTCATTATGTTGGTGTGCAGCCCTAGAAACGAAACTTCACAATAATCCTTTGCAAGAAGGTTACAGTGATTCATGCTGGCAACAACAAATCTGATAGAGACTTGTAAGTGCAGAATCCTTACCTCAGAATATTCCACAGACATCAGACTGGATCTGGAATTTTTTTAACATGTGGCGTTGTTGACATTGTCTGTGCGTGAAGTGCTGTGCTTGTTGCCTATATTGGTGCCACCCCAACGCGCTAACATCAGTTCCTGCTTTTCCATGCCATCAGTGTGGATCCGGACAAGCTCCCTTCAGTCATTTTTTATTGGATTTTTATAACATTTTGCCAACAACTAGTGTGTCCTTTTCTCAGTTCCAGCTTTGTGGAGCCTGTAATCAGCAGATGACGGTGAAGGGCCCCCACTTGGTGCATCTGTGGTGCCAGGAGAAGGATCACAACTCTGCATCATGCGCAGAGTGCCAGACTATGAACCCCAATGCCCTCCACAAGTGAGTCATGAAGTTCTTGTTTGCTAGCTATCAACTCCGCACCGCTCCAAGTCTTGTTTGTTAGGGAGATCTTGGGACTGCTCCCAGAATCGCTTGTGTCGATCCTCATCCTGTTCCATGACTACTTCTGGTAGGCTCATAAGAAAATGTGAAAGAAGTCAAAGTGCTCTTAGACTCCTCTGTGTCACGCCTGCCACAAATCTAGGCACTGCTCAAGGGTGGTTCCTGTGCTGCTGGCATCTGACACTGGGCCCGCTCTGCACTTCCCGGAGTTTCCCAGAGCTGGAGCGACCCCTGCCCAAATCTATGAATTCTACTTGTCCATTAGTCTCATATTTGGGCAGCCAAACCCTTCTGGAGCGCCTTCGGGCCCCATGAGTTCAGGAAGGTCTTCAAATAGAGCTCTGCCATTGGGTCTGTCCTTGTCACCTGTTAGCCCTTTCAAGCTCCGTTAGCGGATCTGGCCTGACTATGGCTTTGCGACCTCCTCCAGGGGCCGTTCTAGTGTTGCCATTCCTGGCACTGCTGACCCCCATTGACTCCAATACAGAGCCAGACCAACATCCCAGGACATTGGCGCCGCCAAGATATACACGGCCTGACTCAGAGTAGGAGCCCTGTTTCTCTGAAGGCCCCCTGAGAAAGACGAATGGGGAGATCTGATGATCCCTATGGGTATTCTGATCCTCTAGCAGAGTACGTGGCTGATGATACCTGGTACAAGGATTTGGCTGACGCCAGCAGTTTGGGCAACTTACTAGATGCTGGTCTCTTCTCTCCTCTCACAGTGGCTATGGAAGAAGGGGTTTCTTTTCCGATAATGGTCCAGAAAATGGCTTAGGACCTGGACCTGATGCTGCCCCCAGTTGGGGTCAAGAGCAATATCTTGACAGAGGTGCTTCGCCTGGGTAACCACCTAAAAATCTTAGTACCCTTTAACAAAGCCCTCACAGATGTCCTGCTTGGGGCCTGGGCCAAACCCTGCACAGGCATTCCTGTGCACAGGACTATTGCTTGTTGCCATCACCCTGCTCACCAGGATGCAGCCTTCCTCACCCAGCACACCACTCCTGAGAGTTTGGTAGTCTAGGCCTCAACCTCCCATATAAATCCAGGCATCTTTCCCACCACACCACCAGATAGGGAATCCAAGAGGCTAGATATCTTCTGTAAGACATTTTTCTCTTCCAAAAGCCTGGCACTGCGGTCCATGAACACCACATGCACATTGGGCTGTTATTCCCACACAGTGTGGCATACAGTTTTACTAGTACTGTCTATGGTACCAGAAGAGGCCCGGGCCATACTTCCTCAAGTTATTGCTGATGAGAGAGATGCGGCGAAGTTCACAATAAGATGCAAATTAGATACAACCAACATGTTGGTCACAGGCATTGATTCAAGTGTGGTGCTTTGCTGCCATGCGTGACTCAGAAATAATGGCTTTTGGGGGAATTTCCAGGCCTCCTTTATGACATGCCCTTCAATGGGACTGATTTGTTCGGCAACAAGGCGGATTTGGTTCTGGAAAGGTTTAAGGACAGTAGGGCCACTGCTAAGTTGTTGGGGCTCACTATGGCTTCACAACAGCCGCACTCCACTTTCTGCCCCTCCCATGGCTGCAGTAGGGCTATCAGCAATGTATGTTTCCCCCTAGCCACCACAACCAGCAGGCACAGGCCTTCCATGGCACCTGATGCACCTCCCACAGACCTTGTGGGAAACAGAGCCAGAATTCGACCCTATCCATTCCCCCCGCAGTAACTACTACTCAGAAGCCTGTTTAGTTTGCCCTTGTTTCACTATGGGCACCTGGTTGGTGGCATGATTTGGTACCACCTGCACCAAATCATTCAGTGGGGATATGTACTCCCATTCCAACAGACCCCGCCATCCTTGCCACCATCCTCCGATCAGCTGACGGAGGACAGCCTCTCACTTTTGCGATAGGAAGTATTGGCTCTTCTGGCCAAAGGAGCCTTTGAGAGTGTACTTGCATCAGAAGCAAGTTGTAAATGCTATTCCCTCTACTTTCTGGAGCAGAAGAATGATGGAGGCCTCCGTCCCATATTAGACCTACGCCCTCTAAACTACTTCTTGAAGAAGGAAAAATTCAAGATGCTCACCTTAGCTCAGGTCTTATCTGCCTTTGACCATAGAGACTGAATAGTAGTGTTAGACTTGCAGGATGCTTACTTCTATATCCCTGTCCTTCTTGGCCACAGACAACGGTATCTGTGGTTGATGGTAGGCCAAGGACATTATCAGTTCTCTGTGCAGCCCTTTGGCCTTATTACCATTCCTCAGGTGTTCCACAATGTGCTAGCAGAGTTGCAGCACATCATTTCTCCAGACTCTATGGGGTCGTGGTTTCAAATCCCACTGCTGCCACCAAGCGTAGGAGGCTGGCTCTCTATATACTGGGCAGAGGGTCCGGGGAACCACATGTTGGTTTACAGAGGTAAAAACTAGACCACCTAATGCTCTAATGTTTATGGTAACTTGGTCGAGCAGTTAGGCCAATCTTGGAGAAGTGCTGACCATTTGTTGTACTCACAGTAGCAATAAAGCAAGACACACTCAAAGGAATAACTTGAGACCAATTTACAAAAACACTTCAGATTTGTATAAAAATTTTAAGACCAAGGTCATCAAAATTGTGTAAGTACTTTTTTGAGTTATGATTTTTCAGAGTTTAACAAAAATAGTATTTTTGTACGTAATTACGCACCATAGGAATCAATGGGAACATTTTTTAAAAATACATATAAAATCAGGCAACGCGTTTACCAATGTCTCTTTTTGCATATAGGTCAAGGTCGTCAAGAGCTCCTGTAGGCCAGCTGGTGGAGTTTGGGTAGTTCCGGGTTTTGTCGGGAAGAGTTACTGAAAAGTCCTTGGAGCTGGTGCAGGACCACTGCAGATGGACTTCAAGGTGAGCCCAGTGGGCCCCCTTGGAATGTAGAGGTCGCAAGGGGTGTGGGACCCTTAGAGCACAACTGGTTCTCCGGTGCAGGGCCCATGGAGGCTGAGTGCAGAGCAGATAAATGAGCCAGGGGCTGTGTGCAAAGGTGCCTTTGGAAGCAGGAGGGAGGTCACTTTAAGGGTTGCTTGCAGATCAGCAGGGCCACTCTGGTGGGTGGTTCTGGTGGTTTCTGAAGTCCCTCAACTGGGGCTTCCTCCTGGTCCTTTTGGAGTCCGGAATGGACTTTCCTTCCTGGTGTCTGACATTGAGTGACCAGTACCTGGGGCAATTGCACGGTTCAGCCACTAAAAGCCGCAGTGCCACCACACTTGGCACACTTGCAAGTTTTGTCCTCACAGTCCGTTGGGTGAAATTTGATCTGGCTGCAGTGTCCGGTTCTGTAGTCAGCAGCCAGTCATTGAATTGGACTCCACTGGTCTTTTGGTCTTCGTTGCAGGAGAGTATGTCTTCACTCTGGGGGGAGATCTTCAGCGATTTCAGAAGAGTTGAGGTCCTCTGGGGATTTTTAGAGTCCATCCGATGTCCGAGCAACCCCTCAGGGCCGATTGTTGAGTCCTGGGTGCAGCAGGCAGGGTTTGGCGCCTTTTTCTTTGTGCAGCCAGAATGCAGTTCTCAAGCCTCGGGTCTTCCTTATTGCTGGTCTTCTTGAGTCCTTGCAATCTGATCTACAGGTCTAGGGGTGCCCACTAAATACTGCATTTATTGGGCATTTAGGGGAGTACCTAGTAGTGACCAATGGGTCATCTACTGTAAGGTGGCTACACCCACTATGTGACCACTTCCTGTGGGCAAAGGTCACTTCCCTACCCCTGATAGGCTATTTTCCTACCATGCAAAATGGAGGAAAATGAAATGGAGGGCCACCTCGCATGCAACACCTTAGTGGTGGTGCAAGCTGGGGTGGCCACTCCTCCTGTCCTTTGTGCATTTTCCCACTGTTACTTCCACCAAAAGTGGGGAGGTTGCAAGGGGTAGCCTTCTGCTGCTATCAGCAGGCCTGGGGGTCGAGTTTCAAGGGTGGTAAGCCCTTTGAAGCTCATAGGCAGGGCTGTGCAAATTTCTGGGGGAGGAGGTGTAACACCTCTGCCCAGGAAGGGCTTTATTTTCTGGGCCCAGAGAGCAATGACTCTCTCCCCAGGGTTACAGAATCTTGTCTGGTGGTGTTAGGATGATTGTGACCGGCCAGCAACCATACCAGGGTTAGTTAGCTTTTGCAGGGGTCACCTCTAAGGTGGCTCCTGAGTACCTTTTGCAATAAGTCCAAAACAGGTGCCAGTTTGGATTAACTGTTCTGGGTTGTTTGATACCAAACAACCCAAGGTGAAGATTGGCCATCATGTAGCTGTGAAACTTGTGCTTACCAGTATCCAACACATGTATGTAAAATGGCTGCTCTATTCACTTACTATGCCCCAGGTTTGGCAGGGGCACAGTAGGGGCATATTGATCATGCATCTATGCCCACACATGCAGTATAGTACACCCTGACTTAGGGCTGGAAGGCCTGCCGGAGAGGTGACTTACCTATATTGCATACAGTGTGTAGTGGATAGGGCACACAGGTTGTGTGCCATGTCAGATTTGCACTTTAGGATTGCACCAGGACACTCAATCTGCAATGGCAGTGCTGGGTGCACCTGGATACATGGTTCCTGAGGGTGGCAAATCTGTGCTGCTGCCCTCAGGGGCCTACCCCTAGTGCCCCATGCCCTGGGTACCTAAGTACCATTTACTAGGGACTTATAGTGGCAGCTAAAGGGGTTGCCAATTGTGACAATATTTGTATCCATTTTAGGGGAAGAACACTGGCACTGGGGATTTGGTTAGCAGGTACCTAGTGCACTCCAGTCCAAGTTGCATTCAGAAACCAGGCAAAAAGTGAGGGGGTACTGCAACAAGGGGCCAATTTCCGACAGCTCTTGCTCGGTGATGCATTTCATCTTGAGTGGCGTCCTGGATTCCTGTATGCCTTACTGCCAATTCCACTTCTGTCCAGAGTTCTCAGGCAGATCAAGGACGACTGGGTCCAAGTTATTTTAATGTCCTCAGACTAGAAAGGAATGTCTGTTATCCTGAACTCCTGAGTTTGAGTATCTGTCCTCCGATCAGTCTGCCTGTTCAGGAGGATCTCCTGTCACAGTAGCAGGACAAGGTTCTGCACCCAAAACTGTCCACTCGCCACCTACACTCGTGGAGATTGTGCGGCGACAGTTGAAGGCATTTAATCTCCCTTCCAAAGTGTATGATGTCATCTTGTCAGCCAAACGCCGCTACTCAAAAACAATTTACGATTGCTGATGTGTATCCAAATCTGTTAATCATTTGTCTGCACCCTTGTCTGAAGTTCTGCTGTTTGTTCCAGCCCTAGCCCGGCAAGGTTTTGCTTTGGGCATGGTTAAGAGATATCTTTCTGCCATTTCCACCTTCCTGTGGTTACCCGACCAACCTTCCCTGTTCAAATCAACTGTTGTGACTCATTTCCTGAAAGGTTTACAACATATGTTTCCTTCTACGCCCTTCATTATGCGCGAACTAAATTTAGTGCTCCCCTTCCTCGTGTGCTCACCTTTTGAGCTGGTGCACAGATGCCCTCTAAGACTGCTGACCATTCAAACTGTCTTCCTTGTGGCAAGGTTAGTGAATTACAAGCGCTTTCTGTTAACCCCTGTACACTTCCTTCTAGACAAGATGGTTCTTTGAAATACCTGAGCATTTTTTTTTGCCAAAGGTGGCTACACATTTTCACATTGGATAGACTATCAGACTGCCTACTTTCTTCGCCGCCCTCATCCTACTAACTGTCTTGGCCTGAAAAGAGCACTGTATTTTTTAATTGATCACACCAAACATTCCTGGGTGGATGATCAACTCTTTGTTGGTTTTATGAATGTGAAGAAAGGCAAAGCAGTTCATAAAAGGACCATCTCCAGATGGATTCTCCTTTGTACTAAAATCTACTATGCAGTGGCTAAAAACTACCCCGCTGTGGGCTTAAGAGTTCATTCTACCAGAACTAAAGCTGCACCACTGTGTTGGTAAGTGGGGGGCATATTTTTGTATCTGTTAGGCAGCCACATTGGCATTGCTGCACACGTTTGCTAAACACTACTGCCTAGACATTCAGGTCCAGTGTTATGGGCATTTTGCCTGTTCGGTCCTCCAGGATTACTTAGGGAGAGATTACATCAGTATCTATTCTAAGGTAAGGATTCAGCACTTAGAAGTCTCTATGAGATGAAAAGTTGAAAACAGTGATTTGTAGGTGAAAAGGGCGGGACTCCAGACAGCTGCCATGTTAACCTGGAGTGAGGTAGCCAACCTAGTTATATCGTTGTAGTTATCATGCCCCTTGTGTGTACGGTCATGAGATACAGAAAATGTATTTTATGTATGCATTGTCAATGAGAGCAACGTAAGTGAGCGATGCAGCCAGAAAAGGTGGGTTTTCAGCCTTGCTCAAACGTTTATTGATGTTTTTGTGCTTTTGAAAGGGACCAGTGACATATCTTCTGTCTTTTCTGCTTTTGCGTCTGATCCTTGGTACGTTTGTTGGTTTGGTCAGTCTGTAGTAGACAGGATGTTGATAGTATCTGAAATTTCTCTGGAGGTTCCTACGAATGGTGGTTTCCCGGCCTTTGTATGTCAGGCAAAGAGTTTAGGAATTAATCGTAGCCTGCATGTGGACCCAGTGAGGGCCTCCGATTTGAGGACTGGTGCTTTTTTGTAAGTTAAGAACGAGATGTACTGCAATGTTCTGTGCTATTCGTAATCTTGTTACTCGGTCTCCCATTTAGCCAGCGTACACTGCATTACGGAAAGTCACACACAAACATAGTAGTGCGTGCACTGCCATGGCCATTGTTAATCTGGGGAACGGGTGGATGGCGTTCACCAGAGATTTATTTTTATGATCTTAATTTGATAGAATGTACCTTTAACTACCTCCCTTATTTGAGCATAGAGACCGAAGCCACTTTCCCACATTACTCCTTCATGACCTAGCTGTGATGGGGTTGATGTCTACGAAGAATAAATAATACTTAGGCCCATATTTATACTTCTTTAGCGTTATGACACAAAAGCGGCGCAAATTTACAAAATTCATTTGTATTTTGTAAGTTTGCGCCGCTTTTGCGTCAAAAAGTGGCGCTAAAAAAGTGTAAATATGGGCCTTATTTTGTTGAATAGGTCAAACAGGCCCCTGTTAAGAATTTCTATTTTTGATCCATTGCTAGTTAGATGAATCCATATTTCTATAGCTTGAGGACTTCTGATAAATCTGTTTACTGGTGTTTGTCTCCTGTTACATGCAAGTATATTTACCAGTTGTAATAATACCGATTAACTTTTATCAGTTCTCTTCCCTCCAATGTCTCTCCATTGAAGTGAAACCCATTGCGTCCGTGCCTACCAAACTTTTTGTGAAAGAGGCTTGTAGTCTCTCTCTCTCATGTCTGCTATAAGCTTGTGTTCCATGCAGGCCATGGCCCTTATAGCCTATAAGTAGGATTCTTGGCTAAATGGAGGATATTACATGAGTTACTGACAGCAGTAGATTACTTACCTGTAGAGAATAACGCTCCCCCGATAATATTGCTCGTCGGTATAACAATCATGCATTACCCAGTGGTGTGGAAATAACGCTGAAGATAAATGATGCCAGGGTACTGACCACCAGCAGTAAAAAAACATTTGGCGAACGTAATACATATTTTAATGCACAGAGCAGCTAAACAAATACTGTTGGAGGGCTGTTTCTCATGTACTGCCCACACATGTCCAAAATGACACAAAAATCGTGCCTCATTGACTGAATGGTGAGCGACTAAATTTAAACAAACCTTTACCATTTGAAAGTGGTTATGGATTTTACCCAGTTTAAAATAAACTCGGAGCTAATGTTATGCTGTTGAAGTAAATGCTGTCATTTCGAGGCAGTAGTTGTTTCTCTAATTGGGATTGCCAACAGTAATATATTACCACTAGTGGTAAGGCATTTGCGGTTGCTGGTAAATGGCAGAAACCATGAACAAGGGATTTTCCAAGTGGTTGATTTTCCTTGCTTTTGTAATATGCAATATAATAAATTCCGCTTAATGGTTGCATATCACATTAGCAAGGTAAGTAGTATGGACCAGCACGTATACCGACTTCACATTATAAACTACCAACATATCTTTTATGTAAGCAAATACAGAGAAGTATAGGTTTACTATTCTAGCTCCACATCTACTTGACAATAGGTTGGTTGTCGACTGTGGAGTCGATAAAATTGCAGGTCTATGTTAAAACTTTGATATTTCGTTAGAACACCTTTTAGAACAAATTACTTAGGCCCATATTTATACTTTTTTGATGCAAACTTGCACCAGCGCAGGTTTGCGTCAAAAAGTTTAACGGTGGCTACCGCCATTCCAACACACCAGTCGGGTGTCATATTTAAGGAATGACGGTAACCGGCGCTGCGGCCTGGTTAGCGTCAAAATAAATGACTAACCGGGCAGCGGAGGCGTAGGGATGACTGGGGGTTGTGCGTCAAAGAATGGTGCAAGTCAGGTTAGAGTAAAAAAAAAAATCTCTTACCTGACTAGCGTCATTTTGTGACGCACAACCCCCATGGAAATGACTCCTGTCTTAGCAAAGACAGGAGTCATGCCCCCCTGCCCAGTGGCTATGCCCAGGGGACTTCTGTCCCCTGGGCATGGCCATTGGGCACAGTGGCAAGATAGGCCCCCCATGCCATTTAACAAAAAAAAAAAAAACTTACCTCTACTTACCTTAGATGGGTCCCCCCATCCATGGGTGTCCTCCAGGGGTGAGTGAGGATGGCAGGGGGTGTCCCTGGGGGCAGGGAAGGGCATCTGTGGACTGCTTCCATGGTCGGAGACCATGGAAATGAGCCCACAGCTCCCTTAACGCCTGCCCTGACCCAGGCGTTATAAAGCGGCACAAATCCGGCTGGGCGGCATTTTTAAGGGCCGCCTCCTCCTGTGCGTCAAAATTATGTGGGACGATAAATAAGGCGCACATGCCTTAGAGTTATTTTTTGCACGGGAACGCCACCTTGCATGTCATTAGCGCAAGGTAGGTTTTCACGTACAAAAAATGACTCAAACTCCATAACTTTGGCGCTGTACGGGTCTAGCGCCAAAGTATAAATATGGATTAAGTTTGTGCCGCATTTGCGTAAAAAAAAAAAGACGCAAATCTGGCGCAAGCAGAGTATAAATATGGGCCTTAATTTTAGTGATCTCTCTCCATTTGCTGGAAAAGCTTCTTAACACTTTACAAAATCAATCCATACATAAAACAAGGTGCACTGATACTGTCAGTTGAAACAAACCCAAGTGAGAGGCTGGAGAAATATATATGTTTATTAAATAAAATATTACATTCAGTGGCAACACAATAGTGACGAAATGTCCAATTCAAACGGATTTGTGAAAAAACAGGAGGAGTAAATTCATTAACATCAATGAGGACGTGCCGGATTCCTCTACAAACCAAAAGCAGTTAATTAAGAAAGAAAGAGAATAATGCAAAACAATGAAGGCATGCCAAAGGCATTTTCCTCAGGGCACACTGCAAAAATGTAATAAAGTATGTTAGCCTGGTCAGTTCTTGGCCTGTGTAGAAACAGCCAGGATCAACAGACACCTTTAAGGAGTGTAGCTGGGGGCAGATTGAACTTATTTAGTAATCAGGAAAGGCAGATGGGGATTCAGTTGATCTTGAAAACGTGTCTCTGACCATTAGAAGGAGATTACAATTAGAAACCTGCTCCAGACTCGGAGCCAAATGATGAGAGCTGTCAGAATACTAAGGCCCCCATTATGAGTTCGGTGAGCGGGGTATGCCACCCGCCAAACTCGTTCTGCCACCGCCCATCCTACTAAGAATTCACCACAGGGCCTAAACCTTGACGCCGGCTCGTAATTGAGCCGGCGCCACTGTGGCGGTGCGTGCAGCAGCACCCGTCACCCATTCCACTGCCTGTAATTCAGGCAGTGAAAATTGTGACTGGCCTGTCCATGGGGGCCCCTGCACTGCCCATACCAAGTGCCTGGGCAGTGCAGGGGCTCCCATGGGGCCCCCGGCACCCCTTTTCCGCCAGCCTTTGCATGGCGTGGCACCTGCCATGCAAAGGCTGGCGGAAATAGGACTTGTAATCCCCAGGGCAGCGCTGCAAGCACCGCTGCCCTGACGGATTACCATGCAAAGGCTGGCGGAAATAGGACTTGTAATCCAGAGGGCAGCACTGCAAGCACCGCTGCCCTGACGGAATACAACAGCCGAGAGTGCCAGGCTGCTGCCTGGCGGCAACCTGGCAGTGTCAGCGGTCCGACCGTGGCGCTTTCGCCATGGTCCTAATGTCGCCGCAGTCTGACCGTGACCCTGGTGGTCTGAAGACCACCAGAGTCATAATTAGGGCCTAAATGCGGTTATGAAGAAAAATGCCAATTTTTAAAATTATTGCATCATATCCCCACATTCTGGATTTGGCACAAAATCGTGGGGGTGGTATGGTGACTGAGGATTCGGACTGGTATTCATCAATTGTGTGACTGCAATATAGGAAACGATGAGATTCGTCACCACTCGTACCTCGGGTAAGGCAGTATGGTTGGTGTAGGGGTCAGTCGCAGGATGTGTCCTGATAGCCTCACAGGAGGTCTCCTGTTATCCCTGTGCTAACGCTTCCCTGTATGATTAATTTATACACTTGGGGACTTGTTTTAGGCCAATTAATCTTTCGACCCTGATTGAAGACACCTTAGGACAAGATAGCTAATCAACATGTCAATCAATATGTCAATAACGTCATCAATATTTATCATAACAAGGCAATTTACTTTAGTCAAAGACATTTAATAAGACTCAGGACACCACCATGACCTTTCAGTCATGAATAACCACACCAGTCTAGTATGATTTTGTGATATTTATTCCCTATTGATTACAATTCTACTAGCAAGTTTATTACTCTCAAAACCAAGAAGCACATTAGCAAAGTCACAATATGGCAACTCTGATAAGACTTCATCAAAGCAAGAATCACGAATATTAGAACATAACACGTCGTCAACATAGATCAACCTCAGCAGAGTATCGTTAGCGCATTGTTCAACAAAGTATAGATTCAGTCATTTGTCTATTTGCTTCTGGTCAGTGAACCCCTCATTTAACCTCGAATTAGCATTGGCATGTTGGGCTTCATGCAAAACAATTTGAGCAAAACCAATTTGGAAAACCTCTAGCTATGGTCTCTGTCAAAAGAGAAGCAGTTGGTACCTAGAAAGGAAAAGCAAATTGACAATCACAATTTTCATTGTCATACAGTATAGTTACCCTCCGTATTGGGTCAGCAAGCAGATTCTGTCTTCATCCTCAGGACATTAGTTGATTCGCCATCAGTCAGGAACTCAGCAAGTCGGGTAAAGGGGCACTTCCTTCATAAGGAGGTAAAGTGTAAACGGGCAATGATAAGGGCAAGAATGGTTTTAGTAAAATCAGCAAGTCACTAAACAAAGTGACAAAGTGTCTGGATCATAGCAAATCGCATCAGCATCTCCCTAACTAACTCATTTCCTTGTGTCAAGAGGTTTTATCCCTTTTCCGTTGTACAGTCCCCTAAAATCTAATTGGCTGAGTGGTTGCACCCCACTATCTCTATCCAATGAACTTTAAATTAGCTCTTCAAATTTGTCACCTCATAATAGTTCTCACGTATTTTATTGGTCCTTATGATTGACGTCTTCAGTGGGTAGAATGT
The DNA here is from genome assembly GCF_031143425.1 of Pleurodeles waltl. Lineage (NCBI taxonomy): Eukaryota > Metazoa > Chordata > Amphibia > Caudata > Salamandridae > Pleurodeles > Pleurodeles waltl. The sequence continues at coordinate 228,475,335 of NC_090451.1, forward strand.
CCGGTATGATTTCATACTCTAGTGGTCCTTTGCACATCTTCAGTCAGTGGCTTCATTGTCTGTACCGGTTCAGGCGACCCTGTACCAGGTAATAATCTACACTGTTGCATTCAGCTAAAATGTTTCTACAAGCAAGTCGAATTTCATGAGAACGGATCTACTACAGTTACATTCAGCTTCTAGCTTTGGAAAAACAAGAGTTCATGTCCTTCAGCAAGGCAGCACACCACACTTTTAGAAAAACACATTTAATATGAGAGCCAAGCATCTAGGCCTCGACTCATGCTAACTAAGGCCAAATGTTTTATTAGCAGAACTCTAGCATATAACCTTTAATAATTAGTATAAAACTTAGCTTATTATAACATTTCAACATTATAAGTCATTTTCATTAGTCCCCGTATATATTGGCGGCCACTCCCGGTGGGCACATTTCAAGCACGCGTTTTAGCAAAATACATGAATTCATTTTCTATGTGGCATTATTATTCATTAGTTCATAATCATTTCTGGCCAATATTGATTATGTAAGCTACGCTCTCTCAGTCCCTCCTTTGATGACACTTGTCATCACACAAAACCTTTCCCTTCACAACCTTTCATTTTCCTTAATATACGCGTTTCAACATCTTCCCCCTTGTGTGAGCTTTCCCAAATTTCTTTGAACATTTTCTCCTTTTCTTTTTCTTCATTTCTTTTGTTTCGTTTTGTCAAATCTCTTTTGATTCTTTTATTAATTTTGCATGATAACCATATTCCCAATAAACAAATCAGGACAATCAATAAACCCCCTAATATTTTTGCAAGAACCCCTTCCAAATACAACTAAACCAATTCCCTACTCTGGTAATTCCTTTCCCAACTTTTTCCCAAACTCCAGATTCCTTCAGCTCCTTTAAATCTGTACTATCTCTTGTTAAGTTAGTAAGCATACTTCTAATCTTTTTGCTGTTATCAGGTATGAACACACAACAATGGCGCTCATTAAGCATCTTACAGACTCCGCCACTCTTTGCTAAAAGAATGTCTAAAGCAAGCCGGTTTTGAAGAGTCATAGCTCTTTCCGCAGCAAGTTCAGTATCCATCAGGAGTATAGCCCCTGTGAAATTTGTCAGCATGTTATCCACAATAGTAGACAACTTTTGAATCTTTATGGAGTTTAAGATAACCCCGATTGAAGGAATTATGGCTCCAAATATGCCACCTACGACAGTAGCCGCTGTCTCTCTCTTCTGTCTAGCATTATGTAATTCAGACATTTTAGGAATTTGCTTTAAGTCATCAACCTGGTAGATCTTTGGGAAAACTATTCCCAAATAACATTTCCCATACCATCCTTTAGGAAGACGGTAATAAGCATTAAGTTCACATATATAATAGATCCCAGGGATCGCTGGATCCTGTCCATTTAACATAAACGTCCACTTACTGTGAAACAAAAACACATGTCTGCATTCACTCGTTCCCACAAACAAAGTATCAAGTCCAGATTTTGGCCTATATATGTAAAGCCTACCTACATGCAGTGCGTCTATAGCTAATTTACCCTGTGTCTTTATTGCGGGGTAAGCATAGTCATTTGCATATGTGCGTTTTTCTAACCCTTTTTCTAGCCTTTCTTTAATGCCTTTCGTCTGTCATCAGTGTGATCTAAGAAGCTTTTCTCTACAGGTGTTAGTAAGCAGGTTAGATTATTGCGATGCGCATAAGCTGTTCCAAATGTCAGTGTTGGCTCAAAGAAACCCCTAACTAATTTTATGCTGTGTTCTTTAGCTAATTTGTTTGAAAACTCAATTACAGGCACAAAGGAAAACACTACATCTAAGTTAGAATAAAAGTATTGCACGTGTTCTTGATTATAGAATCTCGTTAATAGCAAACTACAACTTATCCTGTATGTTAATGGCAGACTATGATAAGTAACCCCTTCTTGTACTGATGAAGGAATCTTTGTGCACACATAGCAATTTTTTGCATCCATAGTGTCAACATACTCATTCAGCAAGCGATCGAAGACATTAGTAGACAGTTCCCCTTTTGAATTAGTTCCCTCATGCAAGTATTTAGTATCCCGCTCAAACTTTTCAAACGGTGTTAGTGTAGCAGTCTCGGAATTTGAAGCACTATTAGTCACTTTCTTATCCACCAACGGCATTCCCACAATCACACCTATAATTATTATTGCACACACAATACCCAAAATAGCACTCAACCAACCACACATCTTACTCTTATTACTATTACTTCTAGTGTAACCCATGATCTGTAAAGTATCAGATAGCAGAATAATGTAAAACAAACAATCAACTTGAGGACGATATAAAAGCTCCTCTTTTTTTTTTTTTTCTTGTGCAAAGTCTCTTTCTCTCTGCGAGTATTTACAGCGTTTCACTCACTCCAGGACCCATTTGTTAAATCAGGTTAGCAGCTTGTCACAATCGGTTTTTCAGAGTCAATTCAGGTTAACAGTGTCACATCCGGTAATTTATCAGTCTCTTTTCTCAGCTTTTCAGCTTTCGATTTAAATTTCAATTTTAACACAGTCTCTCTCTAAAGTTGAATTCAGGTGCCGTAGTATTGACCTGGAACTTCTCGATCAAAACACAATGCTAAGAATTCTTGTTGCCATTCGGCTGATGTTGCATACGCCCATTCAGGATCTGCGTACCTTCTGTTTGCAACTCTCTTTCTTTTCAGTTTACGTTCACCCTGCAACTCTCCTTCACTAAGATCCTCTTTTCTGGTTGCGCCGACTTCTTCCTCTATTGTGTCATTAGGAACCACTTTCTCTCCTGCAGCTTGTGGCTCCGGCCAGTTATCTCTTTTAAGTGTTTTCTTTCTCCTTGGCTTTTCAGGACGTTGAACAGCACCCTCCTCTTGTGCTATGGTGTTTTCTCTTGATGGACCTGCAAGCAGCTCAGGAGGAGTCAGAACACCTCGACTTCCTTCTGCCTCACTTCCTTCGCCTTCGGGGTCTGTTATGGGCTCAACTTCAAACCCGTATCCGTCTGCTTCTGGGAGAACCTCTCCTTGACTCGGTTCCCTTGCTGCAGTCGGCTGAGATAGGCTCACTGTCACCCCTCTGGAACTCGTTTTGAGTGACTAAGCCATCCTCAGCGGGTTCTCCTTCAGTCTCAGTTCCCCTTTGAATACTCTCCGGCCCTGAGACTTCCTTCTCTGCAGCTGTTGTTTTGGACAATTCAAGTTCCTCATCAGTTGGACACGTCACCTTCTTTGTGTGACTGGCATGTATCCAATTCGGAAGACCTGCACATTTCACAGCAGTAGTGGTTGTCAATATTACTTGATATGGCCCCTTCCAACGCGGCTCCAAGCACGACTTCCTCATGTATTTCTTGCGAACAACCTAGTCACCGGCTTTTAGAGTGTGACCTGGATCACTTATCGGTGGAAACATAGTAGCCTCCACCTGGTGAGAAAAAGAGCGGACCACATCAGCCAGACCCTTGCAGTAGTCCAACACCATATCATCCGTGATAGTTACAAGAGCATTCGCAGGCAGTGTGGGCAATCTCATAGCTCGACCCATTAGAATTTCGTGAGGAGATAGTCCTGTTTTCTTGTCAGGTGTGTTTCTCATTGACATCAGTACTAAAGGCAATGCATCTGACCATTTCAAGTTGGTAGCTGCGCACATTTTTGCCATTCTCAACTTCAAGGTACCATTCATCTGCTCCACTAGTCCTGAGGCTTCAGGGCGATAGCTACAATGCAACTTCTTCTCAATGTTCAATGCAGCACACAAGAACTTAACCACCTCACTGTCGAAGTGTCTGCCCCTATCTGATTCGAAAGAGATCGGAAACCCGAAATGTGGTATTAGTTCCCTAAGCAGCAGTTTTGCTACTGTGAGACTGTCATTTCTACGTGTAGGGTAGGCTTCAATCCAGTGACTGAAAATGCACCCAATCACCAAAACCTTGCGACTTGATCTGCATATCCATTTCCCATTGACACAAAGTCTTGTGACTTAACATGGGCATTGCATTTCACCACGGCAATTTCAAGAGGTAACTAAATTGCGTGCAACAAATCCTTAATTTTCTCGCCATTTTTCACTGGTGAACCGGAACAGGTCATGAAACCCCTCTGGGACCATAGTTGGCAAAAATCATGTACAATTCCAAATCCATACCTGCTGTCAGTATAGATAGTGACTTTTTGGGTTTCGGCCGTGTGGCATGCCCTAGTAAGAGCAATTAATTCTGCCACTTGTGCGGAGTAAACTCTTTCGAGCCAGGAAGCTTCTAAGATACCAGTGACTGTACACACAGCATACCCAGCTCTCAGTACTCCTACTGCATCTCTCAAGCATGAACCATCAACAAACATAATGTAATCATTTTCCTCTAATTGGGTATCTTTAATGTCAGGTCTTGGTTGGGTGCATAGATCTGTTACCTCAAGACAATCATGTTCGACTTCCTCAGCATCATCAACGTTCACATTTTCAATAGGAAGCAAAGACGCCGGGTTCAATACAGTACATCGTTTCAAGGAAACATTTGGAGATCCCAGTATAATGGTCTCGTATCTTGTAAGGCGTGCATTCGTCATATGCTGCGTCTTAGTTCGGGTCAACAGGATTTCAACTGAGTGAGGGACCATTACTGTTAGGGGATGTCCCATCACTATACCTTCACACTGAGTGAGGCTTTGACCAACTGCTGCAACTGCACGCAAACAACCTGGTAAGGCTGCTGCGACTGGGTCCAAAGTAGCTGAAAAATATGCTACTGGGTGGTTTGCACCTCCATGGACCTGTGTCAGGACAGACAACGAACAAGCATCACGTTCATGACAAAACAGTACAAATGGCTTTGTGTAATCAGGCATACCTAAAGCTGGTATCCTGCACATACTTTCCCTCAATTCCATGAATGCCTTCATCTCTTTGTCAGACATGGTTATGGTACCCGGGTCATCCTGTACTTCCTTAACCGTCAACTTCACTAGAGGTTTAGAGATAATCGAGAAGTTGGGGATCCACTGACGACAGTAGCCCACCATTCCCAGGAACATCCTGACATCTCTCTTTGTTGTCGGGGGATTCATCTGCAGTATGGCTGTCACTCTCTCTTTGGATATTCTCCCAGACCCCTTCTCAATCAAGTGACCTAAGTACTTCACTTCTTTCTGACAGTATTGCAGCTCTATGGGGACACTTTGGGGGTCATTCCGATATTGGCGGGCGGCGGGCACCGCCCGCCAAGCGGAAACCGCCAATTGGCCGCTCCACGGTCAAAAGACCGCGGAGGCCATTCTGGCTTTCCCACTGGGCCGGCAGGCGCACGCCAAGGGAGCGCCCGCCGGCCCAGCGGGAAAGGCCCTGCAACCCAGAAGCCGGCTCCGAATGGAGCCGGCGGTGTTGCAGGGGTGCGACGGGTGCAGTTGCACCCATTGCGATTTTGACTGTCTGCTAAGCAGACAGTGAAAATCATGCTGGGGCCCTGTTAGGGCGCCCCTGCACTGCCCATGCCAGTGGCATGGGCAGTGCAGGGGCCCCCAGGGGCCCCACGACATCCGTTCCCGCCATCCTGTTCCTGGCGGTAAAAACCGCCAGAAACAGGGTGGCGGGAAGGGGGTCGGAATCATGGAGAAGCAGACAGTGAAAATCATGCTGGGGCCCTGTTAGGGCACCCCTGCACTGCCCATGCCAGTGGCATGGGCAGTGCAGGGGCCCCCAGGGGCCCCACGACATCTGTTCCCGCCATCCTGTTCCTGGCGGTAAAAACCGCCAGAAACAGGGTGGCGGGAAGGGGGTCGGAATCATGGAGATTCAGGCCAGACAGGGGAAATCCCCTTTTCTGACCGCGGCTTTACCGCCGCGGTCAGAATGGGCAGGGAAGCACCGCTAGCCTGTTGCCGGTGCTTCCGTGGTCATCCACCCTGGCGGTTGATGACCGCCAGGGTTGGAATGACCCCCTTTATGTCCATTCTTTCCCAAATGGTTTAACAATGCAATTGTGTCGTACCTGCAGTCATCTTTTGTTCTGGACGCAATCAACAAATCATCAATATACTGTACTAGAGTCGAACTGAAAGGCAATTCCAACGACTCCAAATCCTTCTTCAATATCTGATTGAAGATGGAAGGTGACTCAGAAAACCCTTGAGGAATTCTGCACCAACTATAAACCTTGTCCAGGAATTTGAAACTGAATAGAAATTGGCTATCCTCATGAAGAGGCACCAAAAAGAATGCTTGTGACAAGTCCACAACTGTGAACTACTCTGCATCACATGGAACCTGAAACATGATCACTGCTGGATTTGGCACTACGGGGCAACATTTTACCACAATCTCATTTATTTTCTTTAGGTCTTGAACAATTCGATCCTTCCCACAAGGCTTTTTCAGACCCATTATTGGTGAATTGCACAGGCTGCTCAATACTTCTTTCAGAACCCCTTGCTTCACAAAGTCCGCAATTATCTGCGTCACTTGTATAAGGACATCTTGTGCCATGTGGTACTGCGGTACCTGGGGAAACACTGCATTTGGCTTTACCTCTACTTTGACTAGTTCTACTCCTTTTATCAGTCCCACTTCCTTTCCTGTCAGGTCCCACACCTTCTCTGTCACTGTTCCCTGCAAATCAGCTGGTAAGTCGTGCACTGTGAGCATTGGGAATAAGGTTATCAAAGGGTATTCCTCATTTGCGGTATCCATCTCTAACTCTGGAAACTGGCCATCATCTCCTTCATCATCACTGTTTGTCTGCACCTCAATCCCTTCTTGGAACAAGTAATTGAGCACCTCGTTTTGCACAGTAAGTCTCTGCCCAGTAGGGATACAGGACTAGAGTCACAGACTACAAATTTATGTAATCCCTGGAAATTGCCAATCTCAACTTGGACCGCAACTGTAATCGGGTTTGTCAGGAACTGATTTGCTACTCCTACCACCCTTGTAGTACGCCCCGAAAGTGGCAACTTCGAAACCTCTGCACTTCTGACTGTAGAGCGTGTAGTTCCTGTATCAACCAAGAATGAAACCTTATGTCCCATCACCTTTCCCTCAACATAGGGACCCCTCTGATCTACTTCTAGGGACGCTGCAAGCCTGCACTCCTCACTATCTGAACAATCATCCGACCATTCATCGTTTATTCCATCCTCACCACGCAATGGGAACTGTTGTACTGTGTTATTTTGACTCATCATTTGACCTGTGACCTGTTGAGGAAGCATCACCTGTTGCTGTCCCATTGGAGCTAATGGTATCTGCATTTGCTGTCTAGGTACCATGGGAATCTGCTGTTGTCCCTGCTGCATTTGTGCTGGTTGAACATGCGGCATTTGTATCTGCTGTATGGGCTGTAACTCCTGCATCTAAGCCATGCTATTCTGGAAGTTCTGATTTTGTCCCCTCATTTTTGGACCCCTCACATTTTGAAATGTACTGACATCATTGCTTTGTTGAACAACACCATCCCGCACCACCATTGGACATTCCCACTTCCAGTGCCCCACCCCCCCGCACGCGTGACACAGTGATACCTTTTTCATCCCCTGCACATCATTTTGAACCACAACAGTATTAAAATCTGGACCACGGTTCACAAAACCTCCTCGTCCTCGACCTCTTGGTTGTGCCTGAAACATTCCATTCGCTTGCGGTTGCTGCTGTACCATCTGCTGTATTCCATTTCCCTGCATCCCTGCTTGCGCTGCCTTAATTTGCATTACCATCACCTTCTCTTTCAACTTGCTCTGTTTCAATTCGATCTCGTCACTACAGTATTTTGCATACTGCAACACCTCATCAATCGGTTTTGCTTGCCAACAGATCAAATGATTCTTGATCATCTGGCTAATCTCTGGTCTCAGCCCTTCAACAAATCTGAACACAAGGTGATTCATGTCTTTCAGCTCAATGACCTCAGTACCACTGTAGTGTTTGAATGCCTTCAACAACCTCTCATAGTAAGCATGTATCGATTCTTTGGCCTCCTGTGAGGTTCGATCGATTTTCTGCCAATCAGTCACTTTTGGCGACATTTTCTGCTTCAAAAACTCAATCACTTTGTGATAATACTTCATCACCTCTGCAGACAGTGCTCCTGTAACCTTATCCCTTGCTGGCTCCTCAGACGGCCAATCCACACCTCTCTTGCACTCAAGCCATAAGTCAGGTGGAACTATAATCTCAAACAGGGTATTCACGTCCTCCCAGAGACATTTCGCAAGCTTCACAAACCTGTCCATCTGCTGATACCACTCTATCGGCTTCTCCCTCAACCTGGGATAATCATTCGTGAATGACAGAATGTCACCTTTAGACCACAGTACATGGACTAAAACCCCTCCGGCTGTTTCTCTCATTGGTAACATTTTTATTGTCCCCGTGTCCGGTGCGGCTTTAGCCTGCTTTGGTTCCGGACCGTCACCTTTCTCTTTATCTCTTTTCTTTGCCCATCTGCCTTCCCACTTCTCTAAGGCTCCCCAAATTTGCACACTTTGCAGTATTTCCTTAAGATGCGCTTTCATTCCAGTAGATCTCATGTGTTTGAAGTCTTTAGGCTCAAAGTCTAACCTATAACTTCTCTTCAAATGTTTAGTGTTTTCAATGTCTATGTTGTATTTATCCGCCAGGTTTGCCAACCTCTGATGCACCTTGCTCACTTCTCTAGTTAGTTTGGGCACAGATACCTCAATTCTGCTTCCGTGTATGACTCTAATCTGTTCACCCATATTGTCCCTTCCACTAGTTCCATGGCTTCTACACCTAGTCTCACAAAATTCAGATATTCATCCCTCTCTGACCTCTCTGCGGTCACTGCAGTAGTCTGCGGAGTGTTGATTTTGTCTAAACACTCATTTAATTGTTACGCTGTTAAGCCTTGCAACAAAATATTTCCAGACTGCAACAAGGGTGTCTGTGTCGTAGTTGTACTCGTTATCTGTGGGGTTAGCGTACCTAACCCTGCTTGCCTCATTGTCTCCAAAGGAACCCCAATCGGACTAAAGTCCAACAATGATCTAGATCCTTCTGCTGTCTGTTCTCTTGGTATCATTCCTTGGGCGGTTCCCGTGAACCCTCCTCTTATTGCCTCTTGGGTCATTACTCCCTGATCGCATACGCCAGGCTGACCCTGCGCATACAACGGTACTGGTGGACCAACAGTAATTGGGAACGATATGGCAGCTGGTGACTGTCCAAGTCCCAAACCCTGTGGAGCATTAACTCCCGTAGCTTGATTCATCATAGGTGCTGTTGCTACTGACTGCGGTCCTGCAACTGAAGTGTAACTCGGAACCAGCTGTTGCTGCGGCAGGGCAGCAATTGTGGAGTTGGCTCAATCTGCACTAACTTTGATCTCATTTATACCGGATCAGGCGGCACCATCAGACTCGTAGTCGTCTCTAGTACTGGGACATCTGGATAAATCCTTTGAATCTGTGGTGGCTGCAACTGTTTCTGTGTGTCTGGCGCAGTGGGTACACTGACACCATTCTGTATCAAAACTGTATCACTTGTCTGTATTGTACTCGTGGTTCCCTTACTTTGTGCCGGATCTTCAGGACCCACACTAGTGCTCTGTGCGTTATCATTTATAGCATATGCTGGCGGGTGATCATGTAACAACTGATTAAGAAACTCTTCATCGTCTGAGTCATCTTCGTCTGCCCAAGACCTCTGTGTCTCCTTTGGCTTACTAGAGCCCTTATCTGTTTTACAGGTGGCTTTCTTTCCCTGTGTCTCATCTTCTTGTGTTATTGCCAGAAACAATTTGAGTCCGTCAACTATTCCCCTACTCTACATCCTGGACTCATTATCCCACCTAGCCTCAGCTAAAGTCTTCTCTGCTCTTTTCATTCTCCTTTCAAATTTCTGCTGTCTTTGTCGTATGGCCATTAAATCCCAGATTGCTAATGCTTCATACTGAGCTGGTCTCGGAGGGGGCTTTTGTACACTTAACATCCACCTCAAATTCTCTAAAATTCTCGTATTAAACGTTCCGTACTCCGGAAACGCCAAACATCCCTCCTTCTCTGTTAATTTTCACCATTGCTTCATCCAAAGACATGGCGCGACTCCTTTTTCCTCCATTACGATATAAGCTGGAGTACCCTCAGGCGGTGTAGGCTCCCCTTCACTCGCCATAATATATCTATCTCCCTTCAAAGCACTCTTTAAAGCCTTGAAAAACGTCATCTGTGCGTCTTTTATTTCGTTTAGAATCTAATCAGGAAGTGACTTTAATTCCCAGAACACTCTTCACCCACTTTTCTCAACCTATTGCCTCTCACGGACGGCTGCCAATCCGTGCGCGACCCCTCTCTGCAACTGACCTACCTCAGCGTGGCTCAACCGACGTCACACTCACACACACTGCAAAGTGTCTGGATCATAGCAAATCGCATCAGCATCTCCCTAACTAACTCATTTCCTTGTGTCAAGAGGTTTTCTCCCTTTTCCATTGTACAGTCCCCTAAAATCTAATTGGCTGAGGGGTTGCACCCCACTATCTCTATCCAATTAACTTCATATTAGCTCATCAAATTTGTCACCCCCATAGCAGTTCTCATGTAGTTTATTGGTCCTTATGATTGACGTCTTCAGTGGGTAGAATGTCCGGTATGATTTCATACTCTTCTGGTCCTTTGCACATCTTCAGTCAGTGGCTCCACTATCTGTACCGGTTCAGGCGTAATAATCTACACTGTTGCATTCAGCTAAAATGTTTCTACAAGCAAGTCGAATTTCATGAAAACGGATCTACTACAGTTACATTCAGCTTCTAGCTTTGGAAAAACAAGAGTTCATGTCCTTCAGCAAGTCAGCACACTGCACGTTTAGAAAAACACATTTAATATGAGAGCCAGGCAGCTAGGCCTCGACTCATGCTAACTAAGGCCTAATGTTTTATTAGCAGAACTCTAGCATATAACCTTTAATAATTAGTATAAAACTATATCTTATTATAACATTTCAACATTATTAGTAATTTCCATTAGTCCCCGTATATATTGACGGCCACTCCCCGTGGGCACATTTCAAGCATGTGTTTTAGCAAAATACATTAATACATTTTCTATGCCGCATCATTATACATTAGTTCATAATAATTTCATGTCAATATTGATTATATAAGCTACGCTCTCTCACCTGTAGTTCATCAAGCGTCTCTACTGGGTTGTGCAAAGAATCCTTCTTACCATTTTCAAGGCGCAACTATTCTACACTGATCACCTGCCCTGTGTACCCGATGACCTTGATGAATCACAAAAAAGCGTACATAGTTTAAAGTGGCCCAAATGCCAAAAGCAAGCAGAAGTGTGTCCGGGGTAAATTTCAATCTGTGCAATACGAACAAGTGAAATAGACACGTCATGTCTCAGTTTCGTAGAATGCTTTAGTGTGTCAGGACCTTACATTTGCGAGTGTGAAAATAAAAACCTCCTACTAGTTTCACCTGCAAAACCCTATATGGCCGGCAGTGAAACAGAGTGGCTAGGAGCCACTGTAATCTCTGGCTGGCATATTAGCAAGCTTGTTCGTCCTTCTACCACTGGACGGGACCACACATCAGTTTCCTTCAGTGTGCTGTGACAAGGGCCCAAACCCCAGTCTCCGAAACTTATCAAAGCCAGCATCACATGAGCATCAAATGCCCCAGGAACAAGGTAAGACCAGAAATCCAGAAATACGGTGGATTAAGAACCCACCAATGAAAAAACCGAAGCAGCACAGGGTAGATTCTTAGGAGAAGGCCCTCGGAGATTACTGCGGTGGTCTTCCTCTAGCACTGCTCCTGCCAGAGTGCTACAGTGCACAGCATGCAGCATGCTGCAAGACCAGGTCACTGCTAGCCTACGTTAGATTCAGAACTCATACGCCATTGGCTATATCCCTTGCAGTATGTCTTGGTCGTTTAAAAGAATGAGGCTTAAATTGCAAGTTATGTGTAGTATCACAGGCCACAGACATGGAATGGATGGCAAGTCGGCCAAAGATAGTGGAAGTGACATCAGGGAGGCTTTGTGCCAGATTGAACCTTTTACCTTTAGCCCCTCAGCAATCTTCAGTCCGGGACGAAGAGAGTAGGTCTAGGACAGGAACTGCAGAAAGTTACAAGGGCATCCTATAACCTTGCTAGTGTTCTAGTCCTCCAGCTACCTGCCATCATGACCCCTGAGACCAATGGTGGCAAGGGCAGTGCCAGAGGTAAGGTTGTCAGCAGCGGCTAGGTAACTTGCCCTATGATAACCCAAACACGATCCATTTTACCCCTGGTACTGCCTTCCAAGGGCAGCAGAAGAAAGAGAAGGTAAATAAGATGCTAAGTGCTGTTTACTTCTGTGTTTTGCACTTTATGCTATTCCCCAAACAAATCACCAGAAAGAAGGAACCTGATGAGGGACTAAGACGTGGACAAGGGGTTAATCCCATGATGCAGGATGTCATTAGAGGTCAAGGGATGTGTGATGTCACAACCACGACCTCTGACAATTTAGTGAATAAAAGTTGTCAAAGGCCAAGGCAGGCCACACCTCCTTGCCATCCATGAGCGCATATTAAACACACCACAAGCTGGTTCGGTGTGTGCTGGGATCCTGTCTTTGCAGAGAGCCTGTGCCACCATAGAGAGACAAACGCAGAGCGACGCTATTGCAGAGGCCTAAACGGCGTTTCTGAATGATTTTCCCATGCAATCCTTATCGATTTCGTTATTAATATTAAAGCCAGACAGCTAATCCATTATTTTCTGAAGAAAAACACTTGCAGAGCAGTTGAAATCGAAGATAACTGAAAACAGAATTAATTAGAACGCCTCTTTTATTGAAAAAGTGGTTGTGTGCAATTTAATGGAAGTTAATCTGTGGGGCAGTAGAGAATCCTCGTCTATAATCCTAATAGTCCCGCAGTCTGTTACCGATAGCGTAACTCACCCAGGACAGACTCAGAAACGCACACCGTCCTGAAGTAATTACCGTTGGTGGTTTCATGGCGGGCACAGCAGACCCAGCAACAGCAATTCAGAGCACTACTAAGTGCCCACCTGGGCCTATTACACAGGCACATAGAACCTAATAGATAAGGACCACCACCAAGCATGTCAGAATGTTAAGTTGGACTGGGGGCAGACGTTTGTGGGGTATCTTTTAGGTTTCAGGTCTAAGTAGCAGCTCATAATGAAGAAAACGTGTATTTTAAGGAAAGTGAAAGCATACGGGCCTAGTCACAAAGTTAATTTACATCTTTTAGTAATTTACACGTGAATTTTTTTACACCTTTGTATAGCTTTACTACTTTGGACAACTCACAAAATCTGAGTGTAAAGTTACTAAAACAGTATACCTTTATGTCTCCCCTTCCTGAATCAGGTTACGGGAGCCACATTTACGAGTGTGAGTTACCACTGCCAAAAAGAAACAACAGCCAATCCAGCACCGCAAATGGTTAACCACTGGTAAGTAAAACCCCATATGACACAATGTTGAATTCAATTATTTAAAATAGTTATATATGTAAGTATAATTAAATGTTATAGTATATCTAAAAATAAAACATGTTTATTACTTAATTATAACATTTTAACAATATTTTTTGAATTTATATAGTAATGCAAACATAATCATATTACATGGAATTAATTCTATACATTACTTTTAATAATTATTATATAATTATAATAAACATTTATTTTTTTACTTTAGATGAGAATGTATTTTTTTAATTTAATTTTAGAAAAATAATCTTACTTTAATTTAATATCCTTAAATTAATTAAAATATTTAATTCACAATTGAGTTAATAGAGCTGCAGGATTTTTTATTTGGTTCTACAATTAAAATAAATATATGAAATTGATTTACATCAAAATTTAACATAAAATATTTGTACTAATTTATTATAAAATGTAATAAACGTTTCACATTTTCCCTATACTTTACTACAGGGAGAACTACACACCGATAGGGGAGTACCCTGTGACCTATCTGCTAATATGATTTGGTTTATGTTTGTGAACATTTGATGATAGAGTTTTTTCCTAAAATAATGCAACATGTTTATATATGGGTTAGCTGATACAGTCGGTGCCACTCAGGAAGGGGCTTTCTTATGCCAACTTTGGTGGTGTGTTCTGAAGAATGGCACATTTGGTGATTGATTATGTAGCACACCATATCTTTTCTTATGGATACTTCTGATTGGACCTTCCTCCCTTTTAGAATATCCCAAGCGCAAGACTGGGTATGGACAATTTAAAGAGCATTGCTTCCCCACGCTGGTAGGTGTTGCGGTGAGCTCTGTGTTGACTGCATTCTGCACTGCAAGTGCTAAAGGACCTGCATATAAGTGTCACCCCTGTGCGTAAATTTCAGTTCCTCCTTTCTGTACCTCTGTAAGTTTATCCAGAGCTCGCTCCCACCTTTGTCTTGTCAGTTGATGATGTTTTCTTACAAATTTCTACTTTTTCCCCAGTCTGCAGGGGAACTATGTCCCCTCCTAAAACGACACGGTTTAAACCTTGTTGGGACTGCCACAAACAAAAGGCTGTTACAGATCCACATGAGGTGTTCCTTTAGCATTTGGGTTCAGCGCACAACTCCAAGCCCTGTGACGAATGTACCCTTATGAACTAGAAATGGATCAGAGAATGCAAAGTGAAGCTGTCTGTTACCAAACATTAAAAGGAGTCTTTGAAGTCCCACTCAAAGCTGAGGGCTTGTTTGAGGCCATTCCTGTGATGGGTCCTCATCTTGGTCTAGGTTTTCCAGTAAGTCGAAGTCAAAGCAAGTATGATCCCATTTCCCCCACTGTCAGTCTGAGAAGTAGCAATGAGATCAGGGTGCCTCGTGGCCTCGCTCCCAGTCCTCCACCAAGGAGCCAATGCCACAACTAGAGAGGCACTGTTTCAAATCTCTGGCACTCTTTCCACTCCTTCTGGTGCGCCTTTGGGCTCCAAGGATCCTAAGAGACCTCCCATGGGTGGACCGCCAGGGGGTCCACCCTCAGAGCCGTCTGTGCCTTCTGAGCCAGCTCGGGCTCCACTGTGATGCTGAAACCGACTTCAGATCCGGCACCAAAATCCATGCCGGTGCCTATGAAATCAGTTTTGAGGCCAAAGGATGGCTCCATTCCTATAGTCCTCTTGAACTCTGAGATGAATCTTCGGCCCAGCCGAGGTCATGTCCAGAAAGACAAACTGATGGACCAGGCTCCAGTTCAGTCTGACTGAAACAGAACCAAGCATTTCCCCCGAAGCCAAACCTAAGTGCTCTAACAACTTTTTGGGTCGGACTTTGACTTGAGCCAACCACCCTTTGGGGATGACAATTGAGATGATGGGAATTATTTCCCCCACACTATGATGATGGTCATTTCTACATGGACTTGCAGGAAGTCAGTGGGGTGAACACTTCTACAGACACTCGGTTGTTTTCTCCCTCTAGGCCACCAACAAAAGAGAGAGTGGCTCATGTGCCATATTAATGAGATGGCCAGTGGAGGTATTAGATTTACAACTGTCAACTACAGAAGTCAAAACTAATGTACTGATAGACGTTTTGCAACCTTACAAACTTCATCCAAACCTGTACTTCCATTTAATGAAGACTGACTGACACATTTATGGGCACCTTGTCCCTATTAAACATGGTCCAGGAGCATTTAAAATTTTCTGTGCTCCCATTCAGCATCCCTAGTGCCCCTCAGGTGTTCACAAAATTAATGACAGTGGTCGCAGTACACATCTGGAGGTTGAGGATTCCAGTTTTCCTGTACCTCAACAATTGGCTGTTGAAGGCGGGGTTTCCGCTGTCAGTTGTAGAGAACTTCAGGGCCACGCCAAACCTCCTGACATTGTTGATGTTCACTATCAACATGCTGAAATCACACCTGACATATTTTCAGAGGTTCCCTTTCATTGAAGGTATCCTGGATATGGTGTAGTTTCAGGCCTTCCCTCCATCACAATGAGTCCAGGATATCTGGGCTATGATCCTGATGTTTCGCCTTGATTCTGGGTCTCGATGATAGTGACTCTGAGGCTTCTGGGCCTCTTGGCCTCCTGCATACTACTTGTCAGCTTTGTCAGGTGACATATTAGGGTTCTTCAGTAGAACCTGATTAGTGGGCCCAGAACCAGGAGAACCTGTCACATTCCCGCCTCAGAGGTGACTGGAAAGATCTGCAGTGATGCCTGCTCAACTACTATTGGACTAGCACTCTCCCTACCCAACCTGGAACTAATGGTGGTGTTGCTATGGGGATAGGAAGGCCATGTGGGAGAGGTGTAGATCAGAGGACCCTGGTGTTTGACAGAGACCTGTCTCCACACCAACCTGTTAGAGTTATGGGCTGTTCACTGAAAGCCTTCGGGCTGTCCAGCAAGCATAGGCTGGTTCAATCAATCAATCAATAAGGGGATTTGTAAAGCGCACTACTCACCCGTGAGGGTCTGAAGGCGCTGAGGAGGGGATGGGGAGGAGGAGGGGGGGAGGTGCTGCTACTGCTCGAACAGCCAGATCTTGAGAAGTTTCCTGAAGGTAAGGAGGTATTTGGTCTGGTGCAGGTGGGTGGGAAGAGTGTTCCATGTTTTGGCGGTGAGGTGTGAAAATGATCTACTGCCGGTCGTAGTTCTGTGGATGCGCGGGACGGTTGCAGGGGCGAGGTCAGCGGAGTGGAGATGCCGGGTCGGGGTGTAGAAGGAGAGTCGTTTGTTGAGGTGTTCTGGTCTGGTGTTGTGCAGTGCTTTGTGAGCGTGGGTGAAGAGTTTGAAGGTGATTCTCTTGTTGACGGGGAGTCAGTGCAGGTCTTTCAGGTGGTCTGTGATGTGGCAGTGGCGGGGGATGTCAAGGATGAGGCGTGCGGAGGCGTTCTGGATGCGTTGCAACCTCTTCTGGAGTTTGGCCGCGGTTCCTGCGGGGAGGGCATTGCTGTAGTCCAGTTTGCTGCTTACAGGGGCTAGGGTGACTGTTCTTCTGGTTTCGGTGGGTATCCATTTGTAAATCTTTCGGAGATGCGGAGGGTGTTGAAGCAGGAGGGGGAGATGGCATTGACTTGCTGGGTCATAGATAGTGAGGGGTCCAAGATGAATACTAGGTTGCGTGCGTGGCCGGTGGGAGTCGGAGTGGTTCAGAGAGTAAGAGTCCCATGCAGGTTCTTATGGTTAATCTGGTGCTACCGCAGTCAGGGTGGTGTGGGGTCCTGGGTACTGTGCCAGGAGGCACTTCATCTCTGGAGCTGTCTGGAACATCAGGGCATTTCCCGGTCATGAACTGCCTGAAGGGCTATTTGAATGCCAGGATGGACAAACTCAGCCAGTGTAGCGACAGGCGGTTCTGGATTCGCGTTTACACCCAGAGGTGGCACAGGAAATGGTGAGAACTCTGGCTATATCTTTTCACCACCGCAGAGAATGTGCAGTGTCACAACTTTTGCAATCTTGAGTTTCCAAGCAGATGCTCTCTTGGGGGCATATTCCATATGTACTGGAGGAAGGGACTCCTGAACGCCTTTCCGCCCTGCCTTTCTTGTCCTGTGTCCAGAAGAAGATCAGGAACAACTGGGCCAAGTGGTCCTAGTGACTCTGCATTATGCAAGAAGAATGTGGTCACAGGATTTCTTGAAATGGCTATCTGTACCCCGATCAGGCTACCGCACCAGGAGGATCTCCTATTGCAGCAGCAGTGCAGGGTTCTGCACAAAGCCAGTGCAAAATACACCTTCATCTCTTGAGATTGATACAGTGGCAGTTGATTGGATTTGATATTTCGCCCAAAGCTGTCGATGTCATCCTGGCAGCCAGGCATCCATCTACAAAGCCTGTCTAGTTCAGGTGCTTTGACAACTTTGTTACTTGGTATGACACCCATAATTATGACACATTGCAAGCTAAACAATTGGATGTCCTGTATGTTTTATCTCTGGCCCAGCAGGGACTTGCAGTGAGCACCGTTAAAGTTTATTTGCCATCCCTTTCGGCCCTTTTATATTTACCAGACCAACTGCCTTTGTTCAAATCACTCGTTCTGATGAGGTTTCTAAAAGGTTTGACTCCTTTGTTTCCTCCAAACCCTTTGTGGTGCCACAGCTGGATCTTTATTTGGTTCTCACTTTTCTCGTGTGCGCGCCATTCAAAGCAATAAACAGCTGTCCACTATGGCCCTCATTCTGACCTTGGCGGGCGGCGGAGGCCGCCCGCCAAAGTCCCGCCGTCAGGTTACCGTTCCGCGGTCGAAAGACCGCGGCGGTAATTCTGACATTCCTGCTGGGCTGGCGGGCGGCCGCCTTCAGGCCGCCCGCCAGCCCAGCGGGAAAGAGGCTTCCACGATGAAGCCGGCTCGGAATCGAGCCGGCGGAGTGAAAGCTGTGCGACGGGTGCAGTTGCACCCGTCGCGTATTTCACTGTCTGCGCAGCAGACAGTGAAATACATTTAGGGGCCCTCTTACGGGGGCCCCTGCAGTGCCCATGCCAGTGGCATGGGCACTGCAGGGGCCCCCAGGGGCCCCGCGACCCCCCCTACCGCCATCCGGTTCCCGGCGGGCGGACCGCCGGGAACTGGATGGCGGTAGGGGGGGTCGGAATCCCCTCGGCGGCGCAGCTAGCTGCGCCGCCTTGGAGGATTTCAATGGGCGGCGGTACACTGGCGGGTGACCGCCAGTGTTGCCGGTCCGACCGCGGCTTTACCGCCGCGGTCGGAATGCCCATTGGAGCACCGCCGGCCTGTCGGCGGTGCTCCCGCGGTCCTCCAACCCGGCAGTCATGGACCGCCAGGGTTGGAATGACCACCTATGTCTCCTCACACTGATGACTGACTCTGGTCGCGATGGCTTTGGCTCATGACATGAGTGAGCTTCAGGCTCTCTCGGTGCAGCCACCTTACACCATTTTTTCCTAGACAAAGTGGTGTTGAGGACCAGGGTTGACTTTTTGCCAAAAGTTGTTGCCGCTTTTTATGTTGGGGAATCTGTCACTCTGCCAACAAGTGCGATATTATGTAAAACATTGACTTTGTACAGTATTTTAAGGAAATATGTACACTTCAAGTTGTAATTTATAGTTTTCTGTAGTGGCAAAGCTGAAATAAACTATAAGGGGAATAAAGAAGGAAGGAAAGAGGTGAGGATAGATGGATGAATGGGTGGATTGAACATAGATCTACATTTAGACGTTTGATTAGGACATGATATTGTCTGGTCAAATCCATGAATACTTTGGACATTACAAGTAAAAACTCATGCATTGGCCGCCGTAAGAAAGTATGAAAAGGGTTATGCCATGCAGCTTTGTCTGTAATGACATTAAGCCGATCTGCTAGTCTTCATAAATGATCCAAGAGCCTAAACAAACAAGGGCGGGTAAACGCATTTTCGAACAGCACTTTAAAAGACAACCGATAAATATTTCAAGTAGGAAAGCCGAGGTGCTGACTTTAAACACACTACTCAGAAATCAGCAAATCCAGTCTGTTAGCTTCTCCCGAGCGGAATTCCTTTCATAGGACTGGCTGTTGCTGGAGCTAGCTGGCGATCACCTAATTTCAGAAATGGAATTGCTGTTTCTGTATTATTTATGGAAGATTCACTTCAGATTAGGATTTCTCTCGATATGTTAGCTTGTGTGACATTGCAGAAAGCATGCAGAAGGACCGAAGCTCAATAAAATATGTAGAGCACACAACAAACTCAATTTTCTGTAGGCACCTGAATATTATTTATTACTGCCCAAGTTAACAATACCGTGTATGTTTCTCTTCAAATACTGAAAGTAAGTAGAAATGTATTGTTTTAGTTATTTAAAAACATAACAATATTTACAACACAAAGTAAAAAAAAACAAAGAAAATTTTCTAAACTCAACGAGTAGGTACTCTTTTAAGGTTATTTGTTTAAAATAAGAAAACAATGAAAAAGAAAACTAGAGAAAGGGCACATCATGTTAAGTGAATGAAAAAGAAAAGAAAACTAAAGAAAGTGCACATCAAGTTGGGTGAATGCTGTCCCGTGCACACTGTCCCCTGGGGCCATAACATTAATGTCTCCATCTCAGTTGTCAACAGGTATTTAGGGCCATATGTACGAACACATTTTCCCATAGACACAGAATGGGTAAAACCCTTTGCTACATCTGGCCCTTAGTGGGATAATCAAACGTATGCCAGAAGCGAGTATTTAGCCACATCTGGACATATCAGGCAGGGTAAAAACCGACCTCTGGAATCTGTCCACCAATTTTGTAGCAGTATGTTAGCAGCTTTTTGATGAAATAGTCAAACGTGTGAAACGAACAAGAATGTAACCAATTTACAATTTAATTGATGGTCGTCAGGACTGAGGCTCGCTATTATGGCACGTCTCCATGAGCTGATGTTTCTCTCATTTAACAAATTTTTAAGAGTTTTAATCGAAGGGAGAATAGGTCAGATGTATAAAAGATGAATGAATGTCTCCTTTTTGGCATTACAGAATCTGCATTCTAAGGATCCTATGCACTCTCATTTCAGCTGACATGCTAGTGCTGGGATGCGGCCAAAACATATAGGGGGTCATTACAAGCTTGGCCGCCGTGCGGCCACCAATGCAGCCACACTCTTGCGGACCCCATTACAACATCCCCGCTGGGCCGGCGGGCGCAAACCTAGTTGCAGTATTGCGGCCGTGCGACAGGTGCAGTAGCACCCGTCTCGCTTTTCACTGTATGCAGACAGTGAAAAGCTGCACAGGGCCCTGTTAGGGGGCCCCCAGAGGCCCCAGGACTCCCCTTACCGCCAGCCTCTTCCTGGCAGTGCAAACCACCAGAAACAGGCTGGCGGTAGGGGAGTCATAATCCCCAGGGAAGCGCTGCTTGCAGCGCTGCCCTGGCGGATTATCACCACCGGGGCTAAAACGGCGGGAAACCGCCGGCCCTGGCGGTGCGACCGCGGCGTTACCGCCGCGGTCGTAATACGGGTCTCTGTACCGCCAGCCTGCTGGCAGTACGGACACCACATTACCCGTAATGACCCCCATAGACATTAAACAGTGTTTTATGTAAGCTGTAAAAGGGACACCCTGGCAGTTGTATCTGCCAGGCTAGAGTGTATTTTCACTGCTTATTTACTGCCCTTTTAAAAAAGGTGTACTTTAGATCCATAGTCTATAATTCTGTCAAGGACAGTACTTTTATGGATTTTTCTAAATAGTCACAATAGGCCAAATTGAGGTCACATTGCATGAGCACCCATAGAGCAATGTTTAATGGAATGTCCTGCGCTTGTCATATTTTGAACCAACTTTTTATTGTAGTTGATCTTCTATCCAGGTCTTGCTTCTTTAGCCCAAACCCAAGAGGAATTTGAGTTGATGATGTATGTGGCAAGGAGAATGCTTTTCTGTAGGAATGGATCTGCAGTTTGTCCAACTAAGCTGAATCTTGGCCTCTTAGGGTTGCACTTGCATAGGTGACTTTTGGAAGCAGTTTTGCTGAAATTACTGCTAATAATGGTTGAAAAGAAGGGCCATCCAAACTAAAGGCATGAGTTAGTGCCTTCCCTTTTTGTGCCATGTCCTGATTTTGGTGATTAAAATTGCTGTTTGAGTCCATAGACATACCAAGGTACTTGCAGCTGTCTACTGCTTCCAAAGCAGGTTTACTTAACCAAGCCATAGCCCTACTCCTTGGACGGCTTGAGGTAGACATTGTTTTTTATTTTGTTGTGTTAACCTTGAGATGGTTTGTTTTGACATAAGAAGCCAATGTGTTAACCAGCCTTTGCAGACCCACTTTCGTCATGCGAAATAGCACGATGTCATCTGCATAAGCGAGGTGGGAAAGACTTCACGGACCTAGCGGAGGGGGATGTGAGTTTACCTGGTCCAGTGTAGGAGAAAGGCCTGCCATAAGTAAGTTAAAGAAGTGAGGCACCAACACACATCCCTGCTTAAGGCCTTGACTTGTTGATATTTTGCGAGATAACCTTGTTCCGTCACCTATTTTCACCTGAATCCAAGTGTCCAAGTATAGTTGTTCTATACCTCAGAGAAGCTTTGGTGGAATTCCCCATTTCCTTAACCTTAGCTAGAGTAGCGCCCTGTTGACATGGTCAAAAGCTGCTTTGAAATCGATGAAGGAGAGATGTAATTTTTTTTTTATCTTTTGCTTTGCTCCATCACTGAGTGCTTGCTAGAATATTTGTTACTGTGCCTGTACCTTTCCTGAAACCTGATTGGTTCAATGGAATTATGTTGTTTAGAGTAGACCAGTCTATGAGATCCGCTAGTACTAAATATGCATAGCCCTCTGCTTCTGCACAATCAGCCTGTAGTTTGTAGCTCGGCTTTATCTCCTCCTCTAATTATCGGATTAATGATAGAGCCGCACAAAGTCTCTGGAATTACTCCATTTGTCCGAACTTCACTTAAGAGCTTGGCTCGTGCTCCTGACCAGTATTCATGATCCTCTTCGAAAATGGCCTGTGGCATACCATTTGGGCCTGGTACACCATCACAGTGTCCCGCAAGTATGACTTTTTTAACCTCAAAGGGTGAGAATGATGTGCAAGCTCTGATGGTTATATTTGGCATATCTACGGTCACAAGAGAATAATTTGCTGCCAGACAGTGCTCATCACCGTTGTTACAGACATGGCCATTAGACTTTTTGATGGAAAAGACGTTGGCTAAATAAGAGACCCATTGTGACTCTGGGATACTAGAGTGGTTTATCACATTCGCTGGTCTGCTTAGGCCATTTATTGTTTCCCAGAATTTCCTGGAATTTATCTACCTGGCTTCCAATAATAGTTTTATCCAGAATCCCTCTTTGGCATACCTTTTTTCTTTCCAGATTTGCTTTTATACTGTTTTTTTGTGATTTTGCTTTTTTCCAGAGGGATCACTGAAGGGTTCCTGTTCTTAAGTGCCCAGTGGCTTTCCTCAGCTCTTTTCTCAGAGCCAGACTCTTGACTGAAAGTTTGCTTGGGTGTTGTCTCAACTTCGGCGGGTTCGTATTCCCTGATGATGCTTGTGCTAATAATTGCTTGCAGACATGCTTATGCATCTGTGGAGGTGCTACTAATGCTCGCATAAGACATTAGGCTTCTCCCCAAATTGACAAATCTTACTATGGAGTTGCTGTTCCACCTATGACGCCTTAAGTTGGCCAGGTGGAGAGAACCCATGGCTACTGTCTCTGACATGTGGCATTGGGGTATTAACCCCAAAGTTAGTACTTGATATAAATGATCACTATCTGTAAAGCTTAAGATTCTGAAATACCTAATTAGGGAAAATAATACTGGAAGGCAGGATCAATCCTGTCTCAGGTTTCTGGGGAAGCCAACTCACGGAGTACTCTGAAGTAACCACAGGGCTACACATATAGCTTTACAAACTAAATAAATTAGTTTGATGCGAACTGTGGGCATGGCAAAGTAGGGTTTGACCCAGTTTATTCCAGCTGTGCTTGGGTTGGTGCATTGTACCAACATGGCAGCACAACCGGTAAGGGGAATCCAGGAGGTATGAAACCACAGTAAACTTGAGCTCAGAAGAGATGATGGACCTCGTTGACACCAGGGGTCCACTTCAACTCAGGCCAGCGGCGATCGGTGCAGTGGTTGCTTGAGGTGTTGGGTTTCTCATAGCACAGAAGCTGTAGAGAGGGGGGCCTGCTTGCAGAGGCTGCAGGAAACTTTAGGGAGTCCAGGAGGGGTGAACCCACGATGGACTCAGACTATGGGAATCCTTGTTGGGACCGGAGGTCAACTCACACTTGGGATGGCAGGTGCAGTGGTGACTTGAGGTGTCAGGTCTTTGTGGTTCTTGAGGCCGCAGAGTCATTTCTTTAGAGTTGGTTGGAGAGCAGATCTGCTGCTCACGGGAGACTTGAGTCTTTTTCGAAGGCACCAGGGGTGCCATTTACTAGGTACTTACAGAGGGTGCTAAAGGGTTTGCCAATTTGGGAAACCTTGGGTGGGCGGCCTGCCTTAAAAAAAGACTCAAGTCTCCCGTGAGCAGTGGACATTCTCTCCAACCAACTCTAAAGAAAGGACTCTGCAGCCTCCGGAACCACATAGGCCTGAGTTGAAGTGGACCCCTGGTGTCAACGACATACTTCATCTCTCCTGAGCTCGAGATTACTGTGGTTTCACACCTCCTGGATTCCACAATGACGCCCACAGCCTCAGACCACAGGACCTCCGAACCGCGAGTGATTCTGGACAAGGAAACCTGACACTGTCACCCCTGGTGAGAAGGACCAAAGGTGCACCTGCATCCTTGAGCACCCCACGTCTGCAACCTACCTGTGGTTGTCCCCGACTGCCCCCACAGCCAAAGCCTGCAGCCTAAATCCACGGAGACCAATCCAGATTGAATTACATTGGGCAGCCGATGGTGTACTACACCTCTGCACCCAGTCGCCTCAGTACTGACCGGAGTGACCTGTTGGTGTAGTCCTGACCCTTATCCACTACTCTCCTTAAGTCTACAAGCTTGGTCCTGCGAGTTGCAGTGAAACGCTTGTTTGCTGAATATGTTTTCCTTCCATAGGTTGACATTGCACTGTTTCAATTTTTGCAAGTGAAAAAAAATTATGCTTAAAAACATACTTACCTTATAGCGACGTTCTTGGGTTCAAAATATATATACAAGGAAGTGTTATTTTTCTAAATTGGTCTCAGATTTATTCTTTAAGTGTGTGTCTCATTTATTGCCTCTGTAAGTACAACACATGCTTAGCACTGCCTCTGATAAGCCTAACTGCTTACCCACACTACCACAAAATAGAGCATAGGTCCTATCTACTTTTGCCTCTGCAAACCAATAAAGGTCCACAGGACTCTCTGTACGGTGCACTTCTTTTTAGTACACCATATAGAGAGCCAGCTTCCTACAGTTAGGTCTCGAGGATGTCACCGAAAGACCAACAGTGAATCAGGGCAGAGGACAGCAGTTGGTATCCTTGGGCATGTCTGTTTGCTCCCAGAGGTCATGGGCCAGCCATGTAGGGTTATTCTCCGAGCAAGGGTTGGGAGACCTATTCTCCTGCATGAATGGTCAGAGTCTGAACATTCTGACAAAACTGATGTCCACCCCATTCCATAGTCTGAAGAGCTCATGGATTTCTTTGGTCCAGCAGACTTCCTGAATAACTATCACCTGACTAGCAATTGCGGCACATCTATCTGACCCCTGGAGAAAAATATAACGTTTTGACACCTGATAACCTCTATCAGCTACATTCAATGTCATTTAGTTTATAGTTCAACTCTGTTGAAATTGGCCCCGGTGGGCCTGAGGGCGGCGGAAGTGCAGGCGTATTTCGAGAACATTGCACTGGTGTGGTTTGAGGAGATTCACAGGGCGTATCTGGATGTGCCGTTTACAGTGGAGGAGGTGGCTGCGGCGATTCGGGGTCTACCTGGCGATAAATCTCCAGGTGTTGATGGATTGACCCCTGCGTTTTATAAAGAATATGTGGATATCCTTGCACCGTGTTTGCTGGAGGTGTATGAGGAGTCCCTGGAGGCTGGGTCGCTTCCGGCCTCACTTCGGGAGGCTCTATTAATAACAGTTTTGAAGCCGGGGAAGGATCCGACCCGGTGTGATTCTTACCGCCCACTCTCCATGATAAACATTGATAATAAAATATTAGCGAAGATGATAGCGGCGCGCTTGCAGCCTCTTCTTTCTAGGCTGGTGCTACCAGATCAGTCGGGATTTGTCCCTGGGAGATCTACGAGTCATAATTTGCGTACCTTCTTCGCGGTGGCTGGCTCATTGGAACCAGGCGACAATGTAGTTGCGGTATTTCTTGATGCTGCCAAGGCCTTCGACTCCCTGGCCTGGGAATATATGTTCGCACTTTTGGGCCGAGTGGGACTTAGCGCGCGTTTTGTGAGCTGGATTCGACTGTTGTACACTTTGCCCACTGCCAGGTTGCGTCTTAACGGAGGCGTATCGGCTCCATTTCCTGTTGAGCGGGGTACACGTCAGGGGTGCCTGCTGTCTACGCTTCTTTTTGCGGCTGCTATGGAACCGTTGGCGGCGGGGTTGCGACAGAAATACAACAATATAGGTTTACAGTTCAGACAACGTCCTGTC
Source organism: Pleurodeles waltl (assembly GCF_031143425.1). Classification (NCBI taxonomy): domain Eukaryota; kingdom Metazoa; phylum Chordata; class Amphibia; order Caudata; family Salamandridae; genus Pleurodeles; species Pleurodeles waltl. Next base: position 228,501,400 of record NC_090451.1, read on the forward strand.
CTGATATCTCTGTACGCGGAATAACTCTTATACGTGCGAAACCCAGGTCAGAACCTAGATACTTTGCTAGATGAAATTGTGCGCTTTGGGACCTTTTCTGGTGTTACTATTAATTGGTCGAAGTCGACGGTCCTGCCCCTGACTCCCAGCGTAGGGGGTTTCAACTCTCAGTACCCTCTGGTTTGGGCGGAGGGCCCGGTGCGCTATTTGGGTACACACTTGTGCTGTGACGTGGATGCATTGCGCCTCGCTAACTACGGGGCAGCGCTGGCGTGGCTGGAAGGAAAGGTGGCGATCTGGAGCACTCTACCGCTTTCGTTAAGTGGGCGCATTGCCATTGCGAAGATGGTGGTTCTCCCTAAATTCTTGTATCTGTTTATGAATCTTCCCCTCCCGCTTGCTGGGGGTTACTTCAGGCGTCTCCGATCTGCGCTCATTCGTTTGGCGTGGGCGGGACGTCAACCGCGTATCTCCTGGGAGAAAATTACGTTGCCATTTGAGCTGGGCGGGCTGGCGGCTCCTGACCTGGAGCTGTACTATCACTGTGCTCAGGCACACTTCGCGTACTACTGGCTGAATCCGATCCGTTATATGCCGCATCTGGCGCCTGAGAGTGATTCCGTGTGGCCAGATGGCTTGGTACGTGTGCTTGGAAGTCGGGTGTCGCCACGTTCTAAGGGAATTGACACGGTGTCCTGCACGGCGAGAGCGTGGAGGGCTCTGATGCAGCGTGCTGGGGTTTCTACACCTTTTGCCCCGTCGTTGCCTGTTATGGCAATTGCTGATGCACAGATGTTTCGGGATGGTGGAATGCGCGGTTTCCTTCGTGATGCTGGCCTGACGGTGCTAGGAGACTGGCTGGTGGACGGCCGCTTGCTGGATCTCTCTGAGGCACTTTCGGGTTGTGCTGGTACAGTGTTGCAACGAATGTACGCTCTCCGGGTTCGTGCCTTGTTGCGAGATCGTTTTTTTGGCCCATCCGGGGCTCCCCTGGAGTTTCGGGCCCTTGAGGTGCTTTGCGGCGTGCGGTCCCCTGCCAAGCTAGTAACTAAGTTGTACAACTGTACGCAGGTGCAGAGGAGTGGTCATGGGGAGTCCTCTAGGACAGCGTGGGAAAGAGATGTGGGAGAGCCCGTCACGGAGGCAATGTGGCGCAGCTGTTGCGCTCACATGAAAGCACTATCCCCGAACTATAGGTTACCTCTGCTGCATTTTAAGTTTCTGCATCGATTGTATTATACTCCCAAGGGGCTTCACTCTATGGGGCTGCGGGCGGATGCATGCTGTGCTCGCTGCGGGGCTCCGGATGCGGGCTTTTTGCATCTGGCGTGGGAGTGTGCGGAAGTATATGATTTCTGGATGGAGGTTTGGCAGGCGGTGTCTGAAATGGCCGAACTGGAGATGCCTATTTCCCCTAAGGTTGCTCTTTTGGGCTATGTTGATGAGATTCAGGGGTTGCATAGGCGTCTAGTGGGTCTGCTCATGCTGTTGGCTAAGCGCAGGGTTGCTATGTGCTGGGGCCGGGGGAGAGCGCCGCGTAAATCTGAATGGCTGCGAGACGTGGTTCTTTGTCATGATCAGCTGTCGGTCTTTTGGGAACTCATGCCAGAGGGGTCCCGCCCCAAGGATATCTGGCCCCCCCTGAATGACTATCTGGCGGCCCGAAATGAGTGTGCGGTGTGATCGGTGGTGCCCGAATGCAAAGTTTATCCCCTCCGTGGATTAGGTGTGCTAGTGTGCTATCATGATAAGCTTGCACGATCTGGTTGTGTGCTCCACCTGCCTTTTAGATAGTCTGTTTTCTTCTCTGTAGTTTTTGCCCTCGACTATGCTATGCTGTGACCTCTGGTGGGTAAGGTTTCTTCCTCCATTGGCGCTGTGGATTACTTCGCTTCGCCGGCTGTGGAGGATGTTCGGAGATGGGTCACTTGATATAGTTGCATGCAATGAGAGCCTTTAACGGGGAGCTCCTTGTGTTTTGGGATAACGTCGTAGCTGGATGGTCTGCAGTTCCTCCTTTCATTGATCTTCATGTCGAGGGTCCTGTTTGTACTATGTATGTTTTATTTGTGTACGGCATAATGAATAAAAAAAAAATATATATATATATCTCTGTTGAAATTAAGCATACACATACAACTGCCTACATCCGCCGGCTGGCGGAAGCACCTCACAGCTTTAATTCAGACAAAGGTTGGCGCAATAAACATTTCCTGCAAACAACACCCCCCTCCCTAAAACAACTGGACTGAGAGTGCCAGATGTGGGAGTGCTATCAAAGTTCTGATTCGTCACACCCAAGGGACACTAGCCCCAACCTAAGGATTTCTCCCTAGCCACTTGCAGAGTGACCAGTAGCCGAGCATCGGCTGGCCTGCTCCTACTACTACATAGAGGACTTCGAGGGACCCCAGATTCTTTGGCCAAGTTAGTCCCACTTCACCCGTGGTCAGAGGATCACCCACAAAGACACCCCCATTGACCACATCACAAACTGAGCATCCTTTAAGCATCTTTTGCCTGCATCCCTCAGCATTAGGACAATTTTATTGTCACCCATGGCAGTTATCCTATATATGTTGGATTTTGCTTCAAAAATGCACTCTGGTGGCCAGATAACTGTCCAAAATGTTTACTCTCTCCGCCTTGACCTCTGTCCTGCCAAACTGTTCATCCAACCCGGACTGGATTAGTCAAATTGACTGTTTCAAACCTTTCAACAATTTCCAAAGTTTTTCTTTATCTAATGCTTGTTTGCTGTTGCATTTAAAAGCAATATTATGTTTAAAAATCTGTATCTTCAGAAGACTCCAGTGGAGTTTGTTCATGAAGATGTCTAAATCTAAAAATTCATAAAAATATAATTTACTTTTATAAATCATATTCTTCTTTCTTTCTTGTGTTGCTTTCTTGTTTTGATGTTTGGTGCTGTTAAATGTTTTACACATTGTTCCTTTGCTAAGCCTTACTGCTCACAGGCACAGCTACCAAGGGTTGAGCTTAAGTTAAGTAAATGTACCTGACTGGACCAAAGACGGTATTTGTGAGTGTACTGCACAATAAGTCCCCACGGCCATATAATATAGTACACCCTAATTCTCACACCAGTCATGCAAATAAAAGGCTTAGGGGCAGATATCAGGCTGAATTGTAGGATTCTGAGTTGATAAGATAGTTACCTTACTCAAACATCTTAAGTGGTTTCTTTGCAGTGGTCACAACTCAACATGGAAAAAGGCACCACAAAGGTTCACGGTGCACAATCAATCCCTTTCATGAAGGACATGAGTTACCCGTTGCAAGTTTAGTGTCCTGGATACATCTCCCTTGATGAATTGGTTGGCAAACTTAAATTCAAGTATCTGGGTTTTCATTCCTGGTAGGTTTTGGCACATCTGCAGCCAGGAGTATGAAAAAGAAATAACAAGGAAGCAGCCTTATCCATCTGTGCACCCAATGTCTGGAACAACATTGCCATATATATCAGGACTACGTCAAAGCTGCTTCAATTCAGGAAAGAGTTGAAGACCCACATCTTTAAAAACACAATGCATTAACTGTTCACAAACAAGCTAAATCTGTTATCACTCATTAATTTTATGCTTGTCTTTGACCATGTATAGTGCTTCAGTGCATTTTGGCTGGGCATACACTATAGAAATGTCTCATACATGTATGGATACATATCTTGTCTATGCTCTTCCTATTTATTCATGGCAACACAGGGCTTGCTCTACCCCTTTTTGATATGACAGCAACTGCGTTGTTTAGAAATATGTGTGGCTGATGATAACTTTTCGAAATAGAGGCTCTTTCATTAGACTGGTGAGATACTGAAAAAGGTTCCTTTTCTGAATGGAGCTTGAACCCATGTATCTTTTTTCATATCCTCCAAGCCGTAAGGAACGTAGATACTCATTCTCCATTTGGGGGTGCTGACGGGTGGGCAGGTAGGATCGCAGTCATAAATCACAGAACTAGAATGATCCTTTCCAAATTCCATAGGAACATTTTTACAGATGGAACTACATCAGTGGATGAAACCGAGGGTTTTGAGCTTGTTGACACTTTTCCTTTTTCTGTCAAGTGGCAAAATCTACCTTCACAAGGTAGATCACCTTATCTGTTTGAGAACTAAACACTGTATCCCCCCCATCCCTCCAAAATTAGATTAAATATTTCCACTTAGCCCATTGTCAATAAAATAAATAAATCACCTGGCCCTCTTTCAGGAGTCTTTTCCCTTCTGTGCAGAAATATGTGAAAGAAAGATCAGCCTTACTATCTAAGAAGTACTGTACAGCACCATGCCATGCATGACTAGTTTGCTGGTTGTGCAAGTATGTCTGAGATCCATCCTCTTATCAACCCTTAACAATTGGCTCCAAGGATGATGGCTCAGAAAGATTTATGCAACATATTTGATTACTGAATTCACACACATCTGGTGTCTCGGAAACAAGGATCTTCCTAATGTGTCTTGCATTTCCGTTCCTGTCTTTGTAGATATAATCTGGCACAGACAGAAGTAAAGTAAATCTGCAATGGTAGTTCTCTAAATCTTCAGCCGTTCGCGGCCTAGGCTCCAAGTTGATCCAGTCATAAACATTAGTTCTTTTAAGGCCTTCAAAGGCAATATGGCTTCAACCAAATGGCACTGCAGGGCTTCCAAGTGAATATTTAGTAAGTGGCTGACTTCAAGGCTGTGGCTTATTCCTGTTTGGTTACCCACAAGAAGGCCGCTCCTCTCTGGAGTTTTTTAGATGTTTTCTTAGGGAATGCAGCAGACACTGATATGTCCAGCAATAAAACAAGGGTACTCTAAGGCACATGGTTCCTCAGTCTTGAGTGACTTCTCTTGAGGGTCTCAATGTTGTTTTCCAATCAAATGTGGCTCAAAATTTAAAAATGTTCTAAATGGCATACATCTATTTGGAACTTGAGCTGCTGTCAGCAACAGACTTGACATTGAAGGATTTCTCTGTGTAGATGGATGTTTCAAATTCAATGTCCATGGTGTGAACGGTGACATTGATATCAATCAAGAGACACTCAGTGCTGATGATGGGCGGTTAGCAGCTTCCTAAGTAGGGCCTAGCAAGATGTGGGAGGGAGCCCTAAACTGAAACTGTGACATTGTATGTATGTGTAAATAATTTTATTGTGCTTGAGGACTGCAATGGAATAGTTGTATGTCAGCAGAATGTGAGTGTGAGATGCACGTGTGGGTGTAGAATGTTGTGGGGAGGTTGAACAAAGGACAGTTGGAACAGGATGCTGGAGGAATAAGAGCCGGCTGTTCTTTTTAACTGGACAATCTCAACTGAATAAACGTTACCTGAAATCAATATCTGTGTGCTGCCCATGATTTTGTGCTTCCTGCACTGGCAACAACAGGAACACATGAGCACAATCCAGTTCACAAGCGTGGAGTCTTGTACATGTGGGAGGAATTGCCTGTAAGGCCTGCTTATGAGCTATAAGTTAGCAGAGGAATACCCAGTGATTGTCAGATTTACTGTGTGTATTTTTTATATCTCCCTATTACCTGTGATGGTATCCTACAGCTTTTGCAGGTGTGTTAGGCTAGCCTTGAGGGGACATACTCGAAAAAACAAGTCTTAAGTTTCTTGTAGAATTCAAGAAGAAAGGAGGAGGTTCTAATGTAGTGTTGGTGGTCAATCCATGCTTTAGGACTGATGTATGCGAAGGTGTAACCTTCTGACTTGTTTTTGTGTATGCATGCAATGTGTGCTAGTGAGAGTCCGGTTGAGTGAAAGTGCCTTGGGGATTGGTGGCCTGTGTTCTCTAGTTCTTTGCATGGGCCATAAGCTTGAACTGTGCACGCTTGTATATCGAGAGCCAGTTGAGGTCTCTCAGGGTGGTGTGTTGCGAAACCAGCGTGGGAGTTTGAGGACTAGTCGGGTATCTGTGTTGTAGGCGGTCTGTAGTCTTTTGATGAGTTGACTGGCTTTGTGATTTTGTTTGGTAGCCATCTTTAAATCTTTCTCAAGAATTTCAGGATGTGGAAGCTGGCTGTGGGGAAGATGTTGACCTGAGTGTAAATGTCCAGTTGCTGTTGATGATGATCCTGAGCTTTGTTGCTTACGGGCTGGGGCTGGGAGTGGGTCTAAGGTCTATTGGCCACCAATCAGAGTCCCACTGTGATGCATCCTTTCCAAAAATCACTTCGGTCTTCTCTGGGTTCAGCTTGAGGCATTTGTACTTCTTCGGCCATGCAGATGTTGAAGTTTTTCCTTGTGCTGGGTGTTTTATCTGAGACAAATAGTATCAGGTGCCTAACATGGAGTTGGTAAATTGTTATCATTTTTGCTAGGATGTGTTTGATTTTGTTGCCAGCACTTTAAAAAGTCTTGCATAACGTTTCCACCTGGAGGTGTCGGACTGTGTCGTCAGCACTTTTGCAAAGTGCCGGCTGTAAGTAGTTAATCCTGTGGCCAATGGCTATTTAAAAAAACCAGCAACATCCACTTTCTGTTGAAAATCACATGTCAACGCGGCTTCAAGGCGTCAGTGGTCATATAGGATTTGGTAGGATTTCGGCCCTTGAAGCATTCTTCTGTTAGTTCTGATGTGAAGGTTTTCATAAAGTAAAGTGTTCAAGGTTATAGGCAATGTAGTGCTTATTTCAATATTTATCATAGTGTGATGTGCGCAGGTTGTAGCGGAGGATATTGTTGAGTAAATTACGCCTTGTAGAGTAAGGTGTACACGTTCTTATATCACTTGATGATAAGCGACCAAAAAAGCTATTTAGCAGTTCAAGACAGTACGTAGTACACACTTTGACATTAGTAATTTTTAAACAAGTGTATTTATTTTTTAATCTATTTGTTTTCTTTTTTCTTTTTTTAAAAATTGTTTTGTATTATAATCTTTAATAATGTATAATTACATTTATTTATATTCAACTCTTTTTATTCAAGGTTTTCCATTTAACACATAAAGGCACATTCAGCATTAAGGCACGTTCAGGAGTTTTATAGAGACATTTATAAATTAACTAATAAAAGATTTTCATGACTAAAGAAGATTTGATTGATGGAATAACGTATACATGCAATATTTCCCAAGGATGGACTGATATCTAAGGAGGTCTTCCTCTGTCTACATTTGGGATTGAGTTTGTGCTGGGACTTGGTTTTTTATTGTAGCACCCTTTGGTTATTGGGGATTAGGGGGCTGATCCTCTAGTCTCGTGCACGACTTACCCATAGTAATAGACTCCAGTTCAATATAGGACTAAAGGGAAAGGTGCGGCCATAAATGCCTCGGCCCCAGTTTTGCTTGTATAGCACTGCAGCTGATAGTCCACTGTTACATGTAAGATGGTCAAAGCCCTTCCTGCTTTTACAGCAGGTACTATTTGAATTCGTAGTCATAGTCTTGTTCAGAGAAGACATTCTGTGAGTCATAAAAGATTACCATTCTGATACAACTTAATACCCCACCATCCATCCCTCCCCGATCCATCAACAAAATGTATTTATTTATAAACATAAATACTTTTATTTTGTGTATGTTTTTCTAATGTTATGTTGTTAGGTATATATATGTTTTTGTACATGATTAGGATTTAGAATGGTATACCTAACCTTTCCTAACTCCAACCCTTTAAATGCTTTTGTTTATGTTGGAGTACAACACATGCTTAGCACTGCCCTTTGATAAGCCTAACTGCTTACCCACACTAACACAAAATAGAGCAAAGGTCCTATCTACTTTTGCCTCTGCAAACCAATTAGGGTCCACAGGACTCTCTGTACGGTGCACTTCTTTTTAGTACACCATATAGAGAGACAGCTTCCTACAATTAGGTCTCTCGGATGTCACCGTAAGTCCAACAGTGCATCAGGGCAGGGAATAGCAATTGGTATCCTTGGACATGTCTGTGTGCTCTCAGAGGTCATGGGCCAGCCGTTTAGTGTTATTCCCTGAGGAGCAAGGGTTGGGAGACCTATGCTCCTGCATGAATGGTCAGAGTCTGAACATTCTGACAAAAATGATGTCCATCCCATTCCATAGTCTGAAGAGTTCATGGATTTCTTTGGTCCAGCGGATTTCCTGGGTAACTTTCACCTGACTAGCGATTATGGCAGATTTATTTGACACCTGGAGAAAAATATAATGTTCTTGACACATAATAACCTCTATCAGCTACATTTTATATCATTTAGGCCCTCATTATGACATTGGCGGTAAATCCCACTTAATGCAATGCTGACTGCCACCAACATACCGCCACGGCGGCGGATACCCCCTAACCATATTATGACACACACACACACCAATCCGTCACTATTCGGACACACACACAAATCAGCCACACCAAAGGTCAGTCATAAAGTGGCGGTAGCAAAACCCACTAAGTTACGCCAACAGAATAACGCTCACAACATTATGACCCACGAATCACCACAGCGGACATTCAATGGCGGTGAACCATTGGCGGAACATACCGCCGCGCTCAAAATACACACACACAAACAAAACAGCACCACATTGGACAATTCAAACTACACACACCTGGCAACCATACACACACACACCACTATAAAACAAACACCCACAGTACCAACAAACCTTTACGACTACAAAACATTGCTGAAAGACTGACATTGCGACTACTGACAAGACCAGACCCACACACCACCATCACCTATACACTACCCACACACCTTACAACACACACCCCAACACATCACCCTACACACCCTCACACACACCACTCACACTACACTCATGGCACCACAACGACCCTCTGAGGAGGCGCTGAGGGTCATTGTGGAGGAAATCATCCGGGTAGAGCCACAGCTATTTGGATCACAGGTGCAGCAGATATCCATTGCTAGGAAGATGGAGCTATAGCGGTGAATCATGGACAGGGTCAACGCCATGGGACAGCACCCTAGAAAAAGGTATGATACCAGGAAGAGGTAGAACGACCTACGGGGGGAGGTACGTTCCATTGCAGAAAGACACCAACTTGCTGTACAGTAAATCAACTCTGCCTTTCTATCACATCCATACCTGCATGTCATCACATACCCCTACCCTCACCCCCATTACACCACCACTTCCCACACACCCCACCATCACATGACACTCATCCCAATGCCAAGCCCTGCATGCTCTATCAATGCAAGGACACCCCTCACAGCCCTGCATGGACACCCATCACTAAAGCATGCAAACTAGAGACAATCAGCTAGCCCACCAAATAACAACTCTCTAGGTCAACCCACCCATGCATAAGATGTCACACACAGAAACAATAACACTGCATTTACATCCCCACAGGTATTCCAGCCAATGTCAGTGGAGAAGAGGTGCTAGCAACATCCAGTCCCCCCACAGAAGAGGCCCACAGTGATGACAGCAGCTCTGCTCGCCTGGATCTGGATGACCAACCTGGCCCATCAGGGACCTCCGGACAGTCGGTTACTCAGCCACAGTCTCACACCACCACAGAGCCTCCCCCTCAGGAAACACCACCACAGCACCCACACAGCAGCCCATACTTCTGTCCCCAGGTCACGTCAATCAGCAGTGTATCCACCACTGCAGGGTCCCCAGGGCACCCCACAAACCCAGGACAATCAGGGACCTGGGGTCAGTGGCAGTGGGCATGCGGTTCAGGGGACAGAGGCACAGGACAACAGGGAAGCTGGGAGGACTGCTGTGCGACAGAGGGAGGACAGGCCCAGGGAACCGACCCTCCAGGAGGCACTCACCGTGATCCTGGGAACCTACCAACAATCCCAGGATACGCTGGGCCTGGTTCTGGACAAGATGCAGGAGAACATGCGGCTGCAGGAGGGACAGTACATGGGGATCAGGGAGGACGTGAAGTCCATTAACGCCACCCTGGTCTCCATTGCAGGGGTGCTGGCAGACATGGCCAACAGTATGAGGGAGGCAGTGGCACACCACCGGGCACCTGACACTAGCCTGACTACTGAACAGCCCTCCACCTTCGCTGCCGCTAGTGGACAGGAGGCCCCGCCACAGGACCAACAGGCCACCAGCACCCCTCCCCCTGCAGAAGGTGAACCACCCTGCAGACGTTCCCTGCGATCCAGGCAGAAGCCAGAGACTATTGCCAAGACCCCCACCAGGAGATAAGACTCTCCAGATTGTCATCCTGTCAACCTTGAACTGCCATTGCTCCCCTTCCTATGCCACCTTAGACACTGCACCTGTGATGCAAATAGACTGGACTCTACCCTGGACTTTCCTCCATCATCAACCCAGCTCATTGCACTACCCCCTCTTCTTCAGAGCACTGCAATAAACACACTTAGAAAAAATAGAAGTATGGTGTATGTCAAATGATTTAAAAATGTATTCGTTTAACAAGATTCAAACATTGCATTTCAATAATGTTTGCATAGGGAAGACTGTAATTGGCTGCACTGAACACACCAGGAGCAATAGTGGGGCACCAACATCTGCAAACAGAGATGCCAAAGGGTACAGTGAGTGGGCATAGAAGTAGGAATTCATATCCTGCCAGTGACAATGTTACACATCAAACTGTAAATGAAATGTGAAGTTACACAGTCTTACCTGTGTGTCATTGGAAGTATTGACGAATGACTGTACTTCTGTTGTCCTCATCCTCATCCTCTGCCTCCTCATCTTTACTGTCCACAGGGTCCACTGCTGCCACACAGCCATCTCCAGCCTCCTCCTCCTGCAGAAAAGGCACATGGCGGCGCAAGGCAAGGTTGTGCAACATACAGCATGCCACAATGATCTGGCAGACCTTCTTGGGTGAGTAGCACAGGGAACCACCTGTTAGATGGAGGCAACGAAACCCGGCCTTCAGGAGGCCGAATGTCCTTTCTATTATCCTTCTTGTTCGCCCATGTGCCTTATTGTAACCTTCCTCTGCCCTTGTCCTGGGATTCCTCACAGGGGTCAGTAGCCATGAGAGGTTGGGGCAACCAGAGTCACCTGAAAATATCGAGGGACAACTCCTAGCCACACACACACCCTTAGGGCCCACAACATACCCATACACCAACATCCACTGGGTGTGAACCAGAGCTCACCTATTAGCCACACCCTGTGCCTCTGGAGTTGGGCCATCACATTTGGGATGCTGCTATTCCTCAGGATGAAGGCATCATGCACAGACCCAGGATACTTAGCTTTGACGTGGGAGATGTACTGGTCCGCCAGGTACACCATCTAGACATTCATGGAGTGAAAACTCTTTTGATTTCTGAAGACCTGTTCATTCTGTCAGGGGTGTGGGGTGGGGGGAGGGGGACAAATGCAATATGTGTTCCATCAGTTGCCCCAATGATGTTGGGGATATGTCCCATTGCATAGAAGTCAGCTTTCACTGTGGGCAAATCTTCCACCTGGGGGAAAACGATGTAGCTGCACATGTGTTTAATCAGGGCAGCCAACACTCTGGTCAGCACTATTGAGAACATTGGCTGTGACATTACTGCTGCCAAGCCCACTGTCACTTGAAAAGAACCAGTTGCCAGGAAATGGAGCACAGATAGCACTTGCACAAGAGGGGTGATCCCGGTGGGGTGACGGATAGCAGATTTTAGGTCAAGCTCCAATTGGGCACACAGCTCCGTGATTGTGGCCATGTTAAGTCTATAGGTGAGGATAATGTGCCTGTCCTCCATTGTTGCCAAGTCCACCAGGGGTCTGTACACGGGGGATGACACTGGGGATGTCTCCATCTCCTATTCATTTGCAGCGGTTGCAATCTATGTGAGAAGCTGGTCATTATCTGGATATGCATATTGTGATTGTTACTTTCTTAAGGTGTGATAGGTTCAAAATATGAATTTGTGTCATGTGACGCAAATAGGATCCATGGCCATCACCCCCCCCCCCTTGAAATGGCATCCACCTGTCCAGTATGGAGGGACAGGTGGAAGTGAGGTAATTCCATTGACGTTGTACACTGTTGCGGGAGGCGGTCGAGAACCGCCGTGCAACTTCTCAGTGGTTGTCATTGGGCCCTATGGGGTACAGTGGCCAATGGTGATGTACACCGGCGGTGATGGTACGCACCGCCATGGACGTGACCGCCATTTTCTATCTGTTCACTCACTTACTACCTGACCTTCAACAGGAGAGGACCTACACTGCACGTGCTGCTGTGACCTGTGTCTGGAACCGACCATGGCTCGTGTGACTGGGGAAAGGGCCCCTGCCTTCACCTCTGTGGAGTTGGAGAGAGTAGTAGATGGGGTCCTACCTGAGTACTGATTGCTGTATAGACCTCCAGACCAACAGGTGAGTACGCCATGAGTACGATGCATGGGCCATGAATGCATGGAGTGCTGTGTGTGAAGGCCTCGTGTAATGGGGGGTTGGTGGATGGGCCCTGGGCAGCATGCAGCATGTATGCTGGGCCATGTCTGTGCTAATGGGGATGGGAAGGGGCATGGTGGGCCATAAGTGTAACAGGCAGGATGGTCAGACTAATACCATTCCCTGTGTGTATTTCCCTGAAGGTCAGCGCCCATCAAAAGAAGGGTTTATGGCGTGCCATTGCCAAGGACGTGCGTAACCTGGGGGTCTACAGCAGGCGGAGCATCCACTGTCGGAAACTGTGGGAGGAGCTGAGACGCTGGGCATGGAAGACCGCAGAGGCCCAGCTGGGGTTGACCTCCCAACGAGGAAAGGGTGCCCGTTGTACCCTGAACCCCCTGATGGCCGCATACTGGTGGTGGCCTATCCGGTGCTGGATGGGCGCTTGGGGGCATCACGGCAGCAACAAGGGGGTGACTACAGTGCCCTTCGTTACAAATTACGCCTGGTGGGGTGGTATCCGGGTGGGGACTGTGTGCCTTGTGGGTGCCCCTAGGCCAGGCTTGACATTGCAGAGCAGGTCCCATGTTGGACAGGGTTCTGATTTGAAGGTCCTCCAACCAAGCTAGTGGCATCCACTACTAGGCAGGGCTGTGTGGGTCTCAGGTATGCTGCAATTGGCGTTAGGTGTCCCTGGGCTGGTGACTAGCATTGTGACTAGCATTGTGACTGGTAGTGCATTGCCCAGTGCGTAGGGTTGGTCCTTGTGTGTTTTGTACGCCAACAGTGGTGTTGGTGCCACCATTAACCAAGTTTATCCTTTGTCTCCCCCCCCCCCGAATTTTTTGTTTTGTCACCCTGTCCTTATGTGCATTATCATCATCTGGCGGAGGAGCAGAGGCACTGGGGACAGAGGGAGCTGCATCCCACAAGACCCAGGAGGCCGAATCCACCGACGGTGAGGGCACCAGTGGGAGGGAGGGCAAGGGGAGCACCAAGGCGGCTACTGAGGGGACAGTTCGGACACAGATACCTCCTCCGATGAAAGCTCCTTGGTGGTGGCAGATACCTCTGTGCCCGTCCCAGCTACAGGTACAGCCGCCACCCCGTACCAGGACCACCCTCCCAGCAGCCCCTCAGCGAGTTGTCCGTGCCCACTCACCCAGGAGGGAGGGCATCTCCTTCGCCCCAGGCACCTCAGGCCCTGCCCCAGCCAGATCAGCTACCCTAAGTCAGGAGGCTATTGACCTCCTGCGGTCCATCTCTGTTGGGCCGTCAACCATTGTGAATGCCATCCAGGAGATGGCAGCCCAAATGCAACAGACCAATGCATTTCTGGAGGGCATTCACACTGGCTTGGCGTTCCAACAGAGAGCAATTCAGGCTCTGGCCTCCTCTCTGATGGCAGCCATTGTCCCTGTTTTCCCCCTCCCCCTCCAACTTCCTCTTCCCAATCCCATTCCCCTCAACCCCAACCTATCCCAAGCACACAGGCAGACGAGCATGCACACAGGACAACACACAAGAGTGGACATGGCAAACACAAGCACCACACTTCATCCCACAGGCACTCACACAAGCACCATCCAGATGCAGACATACCAACATCCACTGCCTCCACTGTGGCCCCCTCCTCCTCCTCATCCACCTCCCTCCCAGTAGCGTCTCCACTCACACCCGCATGCACTACATCCTCATCCATTACCACCATCACCAGCATACCTATCAGTACACACCTCTCACTGGCAGTCACCACCCTCACATCCATGCACACGTCCCCTGTGTCCTCTCCCACTGTGTCTGTGCCCCTCCTCCCAAACTACACAAACGCAAGCACTCAGACACCCGACAACCATCTACCTCACAACAGCATACAGCCCATGCACCTGCACCCAAATAAAGCAGACTGACACCTCCTACAACAACTCCCTATTCCTCCACTCCCAAACCTTCTCCCTCTTCCCGCCCCAATGTCCCTAAGAATCTTTTCCTCTCCAACATTGACCTCTTCCCTACCCCTACCCCCACCCCGTCGCTCACGTCAGGCCAGGGTGGTCAAAACCCAGGCAAGCACCCCAGCCACCCAGTCCACGGGCACAATAGTATCCCTAGCAACTCCAGGTGGGAAAGAATCCCGGCCACCAGCCAGCAAGACAGAAAGGGTGCCTGCCCCAAGTGCTTCAAGGAAGGGCAAGGAGCCAGCTGCTGCCAGGAAGCCCAAGGGGCCTGCACCAGCAGGCAGTAAGGACAAGGGGCCTGGTGCTGGGACTCAGTCGGAGCCCCCACCACCAACCATGGTGGTGCAGCCGTCCGAGGCTGCAGGGGATGGGCTGGATCCTCCCCCCACCACCAGCAGCAGCCCCAGTGGGCAGCCGTCCAAGGCTGCAGGGGATGGGCTGGAGCCTCCCCCCGCCACCACCAGCAGCACCGCCACCACCAGCAGCAGACCCTGTGGGCACCGTCCGTGGCTGCAGGGGATGGGCTGGAACCTCCCCCCACCACTACCAGCTGCAGCAGCAGTACCACCACTGCCACCACTGAACAGACATCTCCGCCGGCAGACAGTGTATAGTCCTGCATCCATGGGCTATTGTGCGGCCTGGCCACTGCAAATCCTGTGGGTATGACACCCAGCTGAGAGACTGTGACCTTGCACTCCCCAAGATCTGCATCACTGGGCACGATGACCCCTCCAGAACCAGTAGAGAAGCCATCCACTCACCCCGTCCTCCCCAGGATGAAGCTCACTGGGCAAGATGGCCCCTCCAGAACCAGTAGAGAAGCCATCCACTCGCCCCATCTTCCCCAGGATGAAGCTCACTGGGCACAATGCCCTCTCCAGAACCAGTGGAGAAGCCATCCACTCGCCCAGTCCTCCCCAGGATGAAGCTCACTGGACACGATGCCCCCTCCAGAACCAGTGGAGAAGTCATCCACTCGAGAGACTGTGGCCTTGCATCCCCAGGACAGAGAAATGGGCATGTTGCCCCCTCCAGAGCCAGTGGAGAAGTCATCCACTCGCAAGACTATGGCCTTACCTTGCACTCCCCAGGACAGAGCAATGGGCATGTTGCCCCCTTCAGGACCTGTGGTGTTGTACCATCTACCGGCTGAGGTGCCCCCCGTTCCCCATCCCCCTGAGGTGCCTGCCTATTTCCGACCTGATGCCCCTGCAGTGTTCTCTCCATGTTGTTGCAGGAGTGAGGTGGGGCCTTGGACTTTGTGATGTCGCCCTGTGGCCACGAACACTGAGGACTGGGCAGTGTCCCTTGATTTGTACATATGTATATACTTTTTTATTTGGATGCACATATTCCTACAATATTTATCTTATTATACTCAATTTAATCTATTGGAGTTGTCCTTGCATTATTCCTGAGTGGTACGGGGTCAATATCTTATGTTAGTGCATCTGCTTGTGTGTATGGTGTTGGGGTAGGGGTGTTGCATGTGTGTGTCACTCTCTTTATCCTCCCCCCTCCTCTGTGTGCTAGGTGGGTGTACTCACCGTGGTCGTCTTTGCCGTTGTTGGTGTTCGTAGTGGAGCAGCATGTAGAAGAGCATGGGGAAGACATGCAACTCGGGCTCCATGGTGGCGTGGTTCATCCCAGAGTCTCCACAGGTGAGTCGTTTCCCTTCTGTGCAGTGTTTCCGCCAGGCTTTTGATGCGGTTGGTACCTCCCAGGAAAAGGTGGCGTCTTAATACAGTGGGCGGAACATTGGCTTCCGCCTGGCTATAGGCAGTTACCGCCGTGGTGCCTGTTGTTTCCGCCCTGGCGGTTGGTGTGTTAAAGTGTCTGTCTGTCTCAGCTGTTTCTGCTGTGGTCATAATTTAGCGCTAATTACCACCGGCCTGTTGGCGGTATTAATGCCACTTTATCACCGACCGCCATGGTTGTAATGAGGGCCTTAGTCTTTTGTTTATGTTGGAGTGGGAATAGTAAGTATATCACTACCACAATCCAACACTTTCCCTAGTGGTGCTTATATTAGAGTAGGAATAGTAATATAACCTCTCCAAAGTCAAACACATTACCTACTTTTGCTTAGATTGGAGTGGGAATTGTAAAATGTATCCATGAAAAGTTCAGCCTTTTCCCTGATTTGTTTACATAGGAGTAGAAATAGCAAATTTAACCTGTCCATGGTCCAACACTTTCCCTTCTGTTGGTTAGATTGGAGTGGGAATTGTAAGTCTAACCACTCCAAAGTCTAACACATTGCCTGATTTCACTTATGTGGGAGTAGGAATAGTACATTTCGTCCCTGTAAAATACATCACTTTCCCTGATTTACCTTACAATGGGAGTGGGAATAGTGAATCTAAGTTCTCCAGAGCACAACACTTTTGCTACTCTTGTTTACAATGGTGAGGGAATAGTAAATCTAACCCCTCCAAAGTCCAACACTTTCCCTGCTACTTAAATTCGAGTATGGATAGTAAATCTAGCCTCTCCACAGTCCAACACTTGCTAAGGTTGTTTATTTTTTATTGTTGTCATTTTTTAAATATGTTTTGTCTTTAATTTTTGCAATTTTTTGAAAAAAAATGTGTCTTTTATTTATTTCATTTTTAAAAACGTATTTTAATGTATATATATATATATATATATATATATGAGCAAACCAGGAGAATCCACAATACTCAATAGTTCGATATGATGAGTCCAGAGAAGAACAATCAGGTAGATCTCAGTCCATATATTGACTTTATTGCACGATGAATGTGTAAATCTTCTCACTATATTCTTCAATCAATCAGTGCAGTAGATGAATCAGTCCTTGTACAACATCCAGTCAAATCATCTATGAACAGCCAACATGTGTTTCGTCACACCATGTGACATTTTCAAGACTGCAAAGTATAAGATATTTGTACAAATGAATTGCATTGGTATCATGTAAACACATGACATACTTTTAGGACAGCCTATTCCATCCCCACCAAAGTTTAGTGCATAGAAGGATTTAAATAGGTTTTATTATCACAAAGATCACCATCTACTGTGCACCGAAAATATCTTGAAGAACACAAACAAGTAGTCACAGACAAGACGTGTGTTCAAAGAGAAAAAGAAGGAAAAACACCTGATGTGAAAACTCAAGAAAAAAGTGACAATTTTTTAGCCATACACCACAGCTACCAACAAATGTACACGAAGAACGCCACAGCCACAATGGCATATATCTCATGGATCAAGTAACTGAAAAACACAAAACCCATATAGGTCCTGGATTAAATCCATTTATGTAAATGCCCACTGGAAAAGAAAAAAAATAAAAATGGCTAGACCATGATACCTATCAGTATAGGTATAGGTGCGGAAGACATTGTGACGCGAAGGGTTAATTAGCTTGAGCAGTGTAGATGAGCATGATGCCTGCTGAAACCCGAACAACATAGAAAAGTTCACAATATTAGTTTCAAGCTTGTTTGTGTAGGAGACTCCGTCTCAACCTTGAGAACGAGAGTACAGGGAGAAGATGGAATGAAATCAATGGCTGGGGAAGGGCAGAGCAGCCAATAGACAAGTGCTGATAACATAGCTAGAAAATGCCAGAAGGGGATAGAATCCAAGCTTTGAGTTATTTAAGCACTGAAGTGCGGGTGAGGGATTTGAAGCTCGCAGATGGGGTTGTGAAAGCTGCCATCTCCAGACCCAGTGCTGCCTCCCTGTTTGCTGTTCAGAGACCGTGATGCTTGAGAGGGGTGTTTCTCTGCTCTATTATTATGATTGATTATTATGCTTGCACTGTATTTATAATCTGAAGTATTCAGCTCGTATATATTTTGCTTTCTGAACATCGTAGTGTGAGCCTGCTGCAGTAATTGAAACATGCATTTTGGTGTGCAGCAAATCAAAGCTTATCTGAAGTATTCAACTCATTTATATTTTGCTTATGCATTTTGGTATACAGTTAATCAAAGCGTATATCTGTCAATGAACTCTTTGCTCATATATATACATAGATGCTCTTTGTAGTGTACTCATATATAAATAGATGCTCTTCATTGCTATTCTTATTCTACCATTGTTGATGTGCTAAATGCATACATTTACCTGAAATTCTAGTAAAGCTAAATTGTATTCATAATTGGCGTGTGGTCCTTCATTGAGCGTCCTTATTGACTTATACCGAACAGGTGTCAGCCAGTCACCTGGGTAAGAAATTTTGGTACCAGAAGTGGGGTGTAAGTCAATAATGCCTCTTTGGGGACGTAAGAAAAATGGGGCAGAGAGCGGAAGGCAGCATGGGGCAGAAGCCAGATCCATTCCCGGGTGGTTAGCAACTGACCCGTTCTCTGGTGTGGCAGGACTCCTGAACCGGTGGGCAGCACCGGTTTTATGGGAAGCACTAGATGAGAAAGTGACTCCTCTCATAGTGGAAGATGCGGTAGAGAGTGTGAAACTAAGAGGGGCGAAGCTGGAGCTGAAAGCAGCAGGGTAAGTGGGATGGCTTTTCCTGTCTGCGCTCCGTATGGTATACAGGAAGACAAAACTGCAGGATGAGGTTGCAGCCTTGCAGGAAAGGCAGTTACTTATGAAAGAGACCATAGAAAGTGCAGTGACTCGGGGTGCTCAAATGGAGGCAAGGTGCACCGCATTAGCAGTACGAGTAGCAAAACAGAAGAGTAGGCAGAAGCCTAAAATGCCCTCAACTGTGCATGTGTTTCGTCACACCATGTGACATTTTCAAGACTGCAAAGTATAAGATATTTGTACAAATGAATTGCATTGGTATCATGTAAACACATGACATACTTTTAGGACAGCCTATTCCATCCCCACCAAAGTTTAGTGCATAGAAGGATTTAAATAGGTTTTATTATCACAAAGATCACCATCTACTGTCTGTGCACCGAAAATATCTTGAAGAACACAAACAAGTAGTCACAGACAAGACGTGTGTTCAAAGAGAAAAAGAAGGAAAAACACCTGATGTGAAAACTCAAGAAAAAAGTGACAATTTTTTAGCCATACACCACAGCTACCAACAAATGTACACGAAGAACGCCACAGCCACAATGGCATATATCTCATGGATCAAGTAACTGAAAAACACAAACCCCATATAGGTCCTGGATTAAATCCATTTATATAAATGCCCACTGGAAAAGAAAAAAATGAAAAATGGCTAGACCATGATACCTGTTGATCAGTATAGGGAAAGGTGCGGAAGACATTGTGACGCGAAGGGTTAATTAGCTTGAGCAGTGTAGATGAGCGTGATGCCTGCTGAAACCCGAACAACATAGAAAAGTTCACAATATTAGTTTCAAGCTTGTTTGTGTAGGAGACTCCGTCTCAACCTTGAGAACGAGAGTACAGGGAGAAGATGGAATGAAAACAATGGCTGGGGAAGGGCAGAGCAGCCAATAGACAAGTGCTGATAACATAGCTAGAAAATGCCAGAAGGGGATAGAATCCAAGCTTTGAGTTATTTAAGCACTGAAGTGCGGGTGAGGGATTTGAAGCTCGCAGATGGGGTTGTGAAAGCTGCCATCTCCAGACCCAGTGCTGCCTCCCTGTTTGCTGTTCAGAGACCGTGATGCTTGAGAGGGCTGTTTCTCTGCTCTATTATTATGATTGATTATTATGCTTGCACTGTATTTATAATCTGAAGTATTCAGCTCGTTTATATTTTGCTTTCTGAACATCGTAGTGTGAGCCTGCTGCAGTAATTGAAACATGCATTTTGGTGTGCAGCAAATCAAAGCTTAACAACAACAACAAGCTTAGTCAATTAACTCTTTGCTCATATATATACATAGATGCTCTTTGTAGTGTACTCATATATAAATAGATGCTCTTCATTGCTATTCTTATTCTACCATTGTTGATGTGCTAAATGCATACATTTACCTGAAATTCTAGTAAAGCTAAATTGTATTCATAATTGGCATGTGGTCCTTCATTGAGCGTCCTTATTGACTTATACCGAACAGGTGTCAGCCAGTCACCTGGGTAAGAAATTTTGGTACCAGAAGTGGGGTATAAGTCAATAATGCCTCTTTGGGGACGTAAGAAAAATGGGGCAGAGAGCGGAAGGCAGCATGGGGCAGAATCCAGATTCATTCCCGGGTGGTTAGCAACTGACCCGTTTTCTGGTGTGGCAGGACTCCTGAACCGGTGGGCAGCACTGGTTTTATGGGAAGCACTAGATGAGAAAGTGACTCCTCTCATAGTGGAAGATGCGGTAGAGAGTGTGAAACTAAGAGGGGCGAAGCTGGAGCTGAAAGCGGCAGGGTAAGTGGGATGGCTTTTCCTGTCTGCGCTCCGTATGGTATACAGGAAGACAAAACTGCAGGATGAGGTTGCAGCCTTGCAGGAAAGGCAGTTACTTATGAAAGAGACCATAGAAAGTGCAGTGACTCGGGGTGCTCAAATGGAGGCAAGGTGCACCGCATTAGCAGTACGAGTAGCAAAACAGAAGAGTAGGCAGAAGCCTAAAATGCCCTCAACTGTGCAAGTGAGGGCACTGGTACGCAAACAGAAGAGTAGGCAGAAGCCTAAAATGCCCTCAGCTGTGCAAATGAGGGCACTGATACGCAAACAGAAGAGTAGGAAGAAGCCTAAAATACCCTCAACTGTGCAAGTGAGGGCATTGGTACGCAAAGAAAATTGGGATCCATATACTTGGGATGGAACAGTCTCAGATAATGATGACTGGAATTGGGAGGATGAGGTGGAAGTATGTGTAACAGAACTAGGTGGAGTTGAAAGTGGAGAAGGAAGTGTAGGTGAAGTTGTAGGTGGAAGAGGAAGTGTAATGGAGGTTCACCCACTCGTGCAAAACAAATCAAAAGGAGTGAATGGTGGGCAAATACAGAATTCTCGTTTGGTGAAAGTTTATACGCAGAGTGAGTTGTTGGAGATAACCCCTATGTTTAGGCAGATGCCTGCAGAGCCTTTGTTTAAATGGTTGGTGAGATTGTGGGACACTGGAGCAAAAGATTCATTGCAGAATCCTTTTACGTTAGGATCCATCACAGAAGGAGACCCGTTTGAGCTGGAAATTATACTACAGGATGATGTAGATGATGTAGTGATGTGGAGCCTATGGCAGAGACAGGGAAAAAAGAGGGTGCCACAAGGATTTTGGTCAAAGAGATTAACACCATCCATGAGCAATTACACCCAGTTAGGAAAAGAACTAGCAGGGGCATATTGGGCATTAGTGGAAACAGAACCCATAACTGATGATCGGCCGGTCACCTTAAGAACATGGGTCCCCTTACTAGGTTGGACAAGAGAAGGAGGGGTTGGCACTAAAGTAGGCAGGGCGCAGGAGTTTACCATTGTGAAGTGGAAATGGTATCTGCAGCAGAGGGCAAAACCGGGACCAGCAGGAGGGTCGAATTTACAAGAAGATACGCTAGGGGCAGTGGACTTGCAGGCAATGGCCCCTGCGCCAGAGCCCTCTGAAATGGAATCCTCACCATTTAAGACAGTCGCGCCTTTTAAACGACTCACTGAAGAAGAACAGCAAAATGCATGGTTCACAGATGGTACCGCCCGGTACTATCAAGGAGAAAGACAATGGCAAACAGTCGCATTCCAGCTTGCTACAGAAACGATGTTGCTGCGAGGAGGGGATAATGGATCAAGCCAGCTTGCAGAACTGCAGGGGGTAGCAGCAGTGATCGAACAAGCCCCCATCGGAGAGAAAACATTTGTGTACACTGACAGTTGGGCCACTCACCAAGGATTAGTAAGCTGGTCCCCGACTTGGCGCAAGGATGGATGGAAAATTAAAGGCACCCCCATTTCGGGAGGCAAGCAGCTATGGGAAGAGATGTGGGAGAAAGGGCAAAAATGTCAAATCTATGTGGGACATGTGGATGCCCATTGCCCATCGGATACCTCACTTGCATCTCTATTCAACAACACCGCAGATCAAATGGCCAAAACACGAACGGTGGTCATCAAGGAGGAAGCTGAAGCTGCTTTAGCAAACAGGGCCCATGCAATATCCGGACATCTAGGAGAGAATGGCACTTATGCATGGGCACAGCAACGACAAATTCCAGTTACTAAAGAACAAGTGCAACAAGCGGTAAAGGAGTGCCCCACATGCAACCAGATTATACAAATGCCCCTGCAAAAGAAGCCTAGCGGCCATATCAGAAGAGGAACTGCAGCTGCTACGGTGAGGCAATTGGACTATATCGGGCCGCTACCAAAAGAAGGAGGAAAAAGCTACGTATTGACCATGGTGGACACCTACTCTGGCCTTATGTTGGGTATGCCCTGTAAGTCTGCAGATCAAAAGTCCACTTTGCGAGGACTAAACTACCTGATAAAACATTATGGGGCACCTGATGAGATCCAAACAGATAGGGGCACACACTTTTCAGGGAAAACAGTGCAGGGCTGGGCACAGGACCAGGGAATTTGGTGGATTTTGCACCTTAGTTATCATCCACAAGCTGCAGGCATGATTAAGAGATATAACGGATTGGTGAAAGAAGAGCTAAAAAAGTTATCAACACATGACAGACTTGCACAATTGATTTGTGAACAAGCGTCCCCCCCCCACATTGAAGAAAGATCTGCCCCCCGATAACACCCAGAGAGGTGAGGGAGGATTTGGAAGCACAGGAAGAAAAGTATGGGTGAACCATCCAGGGAAAAAGCCAGAGGCAGGAAAGATATTGATTCAAGGGGTGGGGAGTACGTATATTGCACTTTTAAAGAACTCTAATGTACCTGTATTTGTACCTGCAGTGTGACTTACCCCACGGTCATAAACAATGACATCTGCGTCGATGACGTGGTTCCTGTTTGCGGTCATAATTACAACCGGAAGAGGTGTTTGGGTCCGACCGAATATAGCAGAGAATGTCGTTACGGACCTTCATGTCACTTGTGCACCTCAAGCCGCTAACGTAACTGATGACCAGGGAAATGTTTCACTTTGCAACGTGAAGGTACCTGGAAGCAAGTGGATGGCTGCCAAAGCTGTGACCTGGAAGGTAACTGGACAACAAATCCGACATGCCAATGGACTGAACGAGTTGCAGGGGACGCCAGCAACAGTACAGGCTTTGAGTTATATGCTAAACATGATATGTAAATATTGTGATACCATTGTACCTTTTACACCAGCACAGGCATATCCGTGTAAACCTTATGATTGCTCTGACAAACAAATTATCCTACCAGGACATATGGTGGTTGTTACAATGAACAATGGAAGCAAAGGAGTTCGATACTCCAAACCACCAGCCTTCATGTTTTATGTAACCGAAAGACGCATAGTCAGAAACTTAGGCAACGTTTCCATAGTTCAATATAGAACAGGAGGTAAGCAAGCTCTGCATGCAAGCATAATTAATCGTATTGTGTTACAGATAAATATTGCCAAGAGGAATTTCTCAAAGTATGATCCATTATGTGCACCATGGACACCACAGTTATGGCCCTTGCCAAAGTTACGCATTAGAAGAGATCTAGGGTCCTTGATAGCTGGGGCCACCGGAATCGGGGTAGGGGCCCTGAATTCTTTTGATGTTGAAGCCATTAGGAATAAGCTATCTTCTACAGGATATAGTACAGGGGCCCTGAATTCTTTTGATGTTGAAGCCATTAGAAATAAGCTATCTTCTACAGGATATAGTACAGGAGAGGCTATAAAAGTAATTTCTCAATGGGGGCCCACACACTCACAAGAAGTATGGAAAGTCCTGCGTGGGTTGTATCGCGATTGGCAATGGCATAAATTCACTTATGAACAATTCAGAAAAAGCTTTCAAAACACACAAACAGTGACTAAGGGCATCCAGTGCATACTATGGCAAAGCATTGTTAATCAACAGTATGCAGACTTTAAAGCAGAATGGGGACAGCTTCAGGGTGAATATTGGAGACAACAATTGCATTTGCCTGAGGAAATATGGGTAAAGCCCACACAGTTTCACTGTGAAGAAGAAATATGTTATGCTCTTTTTGATATAGCAAGAAGTGATCTTCCTCCTGACATATGATGCCCCTTTATATTGCTCCCCGTAGTGATAGGTAAAGAATGGTGGATACCTCACACTGACAAAAAGTGGATTGATCAAACAAATCACACTGTAGATCCCACTAGATATGCAGATTGGTCTAAGGGGTGGGTATGTACCCACACTGGACGGTTGCTAGATCCATGTCTTCACACAATACCAGGAGAATGTGAATGGTTACCTTATCCTATTAATGGCACAGACTTATATCAGATAGGGACAGAGAGTATATGTTATGTCACTAATCATCCCTTACTTATTAACGGATTTATACAACCCACCAGAGAGCAAGTAATGTGTATGTGCAATATTACCAGCATTATTGACATAAGCACTCACATATTGTTCCGACCGACTAAGTTCACCATAACCACACTACAGACGCAAACGCAAGCGCAGTTAGAGTGGAACATCTCGCTTGTTGTTCAGCTACCCAGATTAGAGGCAATCAGGCACTACGCACAAGTTACCTTTGCTAAATTTGATATGGCAGCTAAATACACCAAGGATACAGCCATACAGATGACCATAGACGCTAAACAGCTTATGCACACTGCTTCACGCATCCAGCAAGTAACTGAGCATCATTGGTATGACATCTTCTTAGGCTGGGCACCAGTAGCTACGAAGACGCTAAATATAGTGTTACATCCGCTAATTTGGTTATTGATTGTTTGTGTTACGCTAATGACTATACTATGTAGACTATATGTACACACAAAACAGCTTTGTACTAAGATGCAGGCGCTTAGAATAACGCTGACAAGTATTCGTAGCAACCTAGCTAGCGGATTGTCAAAATAAATGATATCTGTTTCGAATGCATCACGCTCATCTAAGGGGTGGAGTGATCAGTATAGGGAAAGGTGCGGAAGACATTGTGACGCGAAGGGTTAATTAGCTTGAGCAGTGTAGATGAGCGTGATGCCTGCTGAAACCCGAACAACATGGAAAAGTTCACGATATTAGTTTCAAGCTTGTTTGTGTAGGAGACTCCATCTCAACCTTGAGAACGAGAGTACAGGGAGAAGATGGAATGAAAACAATGGCTGGGGAAGGGCAGAGCAGCCAAGAGACAAGTGCTGATAACATAGCTAGAAAATGCCAGAAGGGGATAGAATCCAAGCTTTGAGTTATTTAAGCACTGAAGTGCAGGTGAGGGATTTGAAGCTCGCAGATGGGGTTGTGAAAGCTGCCATCTCCAGACCCAGTGCTGCCTCCCTGTTTGCTGTTCAGAGACCGTGATGCTTGAGAGGGGGAGAGGTCCAAGCGGGCGGTAGAGGGCTTCCCAGCATTTCGTGGACTAAGTTAAGTTCCACACAGGGATGAAAGGCCTTTGTTTCTCTGCTCTATTATTGTGATTGATTATTATACTTGCACTGTGTTTATAATCTGAAGTATTCAGCTCGTTTATATTTTGCTTTCTGAACATCGTAGTGTGAGCCTGCTGCAGTAATTGAAACATGCATTTTGGTGTGCAGTAAACCAAAGCTTATCTGAAGTATTCAACTCGTTTATATTTTGCTTATGCATTTTGGCATACAGTTAATCAAAGCTTATATCTGTCAATGAACTCTTTGCTCATATATATACATAGATGCTCTTTGTAGCGTACTCATATATAAATAGATGCTCTTCATTGCTATTCTTATTCTACCATTGTTGATGTGCTAAATGCATACATTTACCTGAAATTCTAGTAAAGCTAAATTGTATTCATAATTGGCGTGTGGTCCTTCATTGAGCGTCCTTATTGACTTATACCAAACAGGTGTCAACCAGTCACCTGGATAAGACACCTGTCTATATCATTCAAGATCCTCTAGACTTGAGTCTTAATAGTATGATAAGCACAATGTTCCAAAAGATGAAGTTTCAACACCAGACATAAGTATATCCAATCGGTATATCTACATTGACTATGATAGGCCCATGATACGTCCTAATCCTATAGTGGGAAAAAAAAGGAGAAAAGAGAAACCAAAGAGAGAAAAGTTCATGAAAGATAATACACACTAACAAAAAACAAAGACAAAAACCGAAACTGGATAGATTGCCAGAAGCTAAATTCTGTGTATCATTAGAAAGGACCTAAAACATTGAATGGACAAACACCATGCACTGTATAATATTTATGCATATTATTTAGTAATCCACAGAATTAGAGGTGGTCGTCCTTAAGCACAAATACTAGTGCTATGTCCGTGCAGTAATAGATCCGGAAACACATCCCTTAGCTACCATAAACTCCGAGTATAATTCTATATCCTCTATCAACCATATTTCTAGACATGGCCCAATATATGCAGGTTCATGAAGTAACACCAATTAGGCTTAAACATTTTGCTCTATTACCTTTCCAATTGATAAGCCGTACACGATGTCAAATACCCCATTGATATCATTAAACATGTTATATTAGAAACTTATTTTACTAGTTATATACACAACATTCATCCAGGAGAGTTAAAAACCTGCTTAGTATGTAGAACCTGGTATCAGCGTCACTTCATTGTACGAGTATCTCATACTCGAAAAGCACGCCGGCAGAAATAGACGTGCTGCAGACTGATAGCGGACTATGGATGCCAAGAAAAAGTGTCTGCCATCTTGAAATATGAGAAAGTCACTCGTATACAACCTAATGAGATATCAATAGGTGCATACATATATGTGTATATATATATATATATATATATATATGTATATGTGTTTGTTTTAACTTTTACATTATTATTCATATTTTTAACTTAATATTTTGTAAAACTTGTTTAATTATTGTTTTTATATTTTGTAAAGAATATATATGAATATGAATTGCTTCTGCTGTAGAAGTTCAGCATATGGTGGTGATTTTAACAGTTGTCCTGCTATGGATAAGAACTGCCTGGAATTTAAGAAGAATTGGCATTTTAGTCATGTGTGCAAGAGTGGTTGGTCCATAAATATTGTTTTTGTCCCTTTTCGTAAGTAGTATCTTTAGAAGTGCTATTTGTGGGAGGGTGCATGTCCCTAAACCGCTCTTGAATGCTCCCTTAACCCCTCTAATTCAGCCCGATATCCCACCTATTTTGTTGTAAGTATTCTCTATTTTTCAGCCACTCCCCCAGTCCCTTCTACATTTGCTACTAAGTAGTAAATTTATATGTCTCCCAGTAGAAAAGTAGTTCTGCTACAAGGAGCACAAACTAAAGTATGTGATTAGGCCCCTCAGTCTTTATCAGTACCCGGTAATTAGTGGGATGTATCACACACTGGTTGTTTTCGAATCCTGTACAAATAGATGTTTGCACAGGAATTCTCATTTTATGAGGCACTCATAATTGAGGCCACAGACTGCCCATCACAGATACAGAGTAAGCATTTTAAATTCTGAACTATGAGTTTTGGTCAAAACGAATGTAGAAGAGAAAGTCATATGACAGGAGAGTCCAAAAGCAAGGGATGAGTGGTTAAGAAAACAAATAAGGCAGGATCTGATTGCATCCAACGTCCAATTCACAGCAGGCCTATGAATGCAGCAATTAGGGCCCTTTTAGAGTATATCCAATGATTGACATCTACCAAAGAGGTTTATAGTGCACATAGTCCTCAAGCACTTTATAGTAGGGTGGATGGGACACCCTCTGCTTTTTAGCAACTCTTGCGCATAGGCCAAACTCTAAATAAAGTACTGAGTGTCAGAAAGTAAGTGTCTCCGTGTGTCTAGTAAATGACCCTCCATCCCCCAACCTTCCCTGCAAACTTAATTTTGCCAAAATTAAAGCTACTCTATATAGCAACATCCCTCCATTAATTATTCTGGTCGAATTTTGCTTCCCTTGATAAATATGTTTTCACTTTTTGTAGGAAGTTGGCTCTGTACATACTATCTCAAAGTAAGAGATGGTGTGCACAGTGTCCAAGGGTTCCCCTTGGAGGTAAGATAGTGGCAAAATTAGATAATTCTAATGCTCTATTTTGTGGTAGTGTGGTCGAGCAGTAGACTTATCAGAGAGTAGTTTTATTTAAGCATTTGTTGTACACACACAGGCAATAAATGAGGAACACACTCTCAAAGACTTAACTCCAGGCCAATAGTTTTTATGTAGAAACATATATTTTCTTAAGTTCAAGATTTGAAGTAAAATACATAAAATTCAAGGTACTCCACACAGGTAAGTTAGGAACTTTGAATTAGAGCAATAACATATACAGTTTTTGTTAAAATGACGATAAGCTATTTTAAAAGTAGACAGTGCAAAAATCAACAGTTCCTCGGGGAGGTAAGTATTGGCTAGATTGTGAGGTAAGTAAGACACTTGCAAGTCTCAGTTCCTGGGCATAGGCAGCCCACCGTTGGGGGTTCAAGGCAACTACAGAGTTACCACACCAGTAGCTCAGGTGCAGAGGTCAAAGAGGTGCCCAAAACATATAGGCACCTATGGAGAACAGCGTTGCTCAAGTTCCAGTCTGCCAGCAGGTAAGGACCTGCGTCCTCGGGGGGCAGACCAGGGGGGGTTTGTAGAGCACTGGGGGGGGACACAAGTAGGCACACAAAACACACCCTCAACAGCACAGGGTGCAGTAGGCAAAGCAGGCGTCTGGTTTTGTATAGGAAACAATGGAGGGACCAGGGGGTCACTCGAGCGGTGCAGGCAGGGCACGGGGGGGCTTATCAGGCAAGCCACCGACTGGGCTAGGCAGAGGGTCGCCTGGGGGTCACTCCTGCACTGAGGTTCGGTTCCTTCTGGTCCTGGGGGCTGCGGGTGCAGTGCTTGGTCCAGGCGCCGGGTCCCTTGTTACAGGCAGTCGCGGTCAGGAGGAGTCTCTGGATTCTCTCTGCATGCGTCGCTGTAGGGTCCAGGGGGGGTGTCTCAGGCTACTCACGAGGTCACAGTCGCCTGGGTGTCCTCCCTGTGGTGTTAGTTCTCTGGAGCTCAAGCCGGGCCCGTCGGGTGCAGAGGGCGAAGTCTCACGCTGCCGGCGGGAAGAGTGAAGTCTTTGAAAGTTGCAGAAAAGTTGCAATATTGTTGCTGATTGTTGAGCAGAGCCGCTGCTCACAGGAGTTTCTTGGTACTTAGGTTCAGGGCAGTCTTCTGAGGCTTCAGAGGTCGCTGGTCCCTGTGGATGCGTCGCTGTTGCAGTTTTGCGAGTCAGGAGACAGGCCGGTAGGCCTGGGGCCAAAGCAGTTGTCGTCCTCCATCATCTCTGCAGGGCTTTCAGGTCAGCAGTCCTTCTTCCTGTTTCAGGTTGCAGGAATCTGATTTCCTGGGTTCTGGGGTGCCCCTAAATACTAAATTTAGGGGAGTGTTTAGGTCTGGGGGACAGTAGCCAACGGCTACTGTCCTGGAGGGTGGCTACACACTGTTTGTTCCTCCTCCCTGAGGAGAGGAGGGCACATCCCTAATCCTATTGGGGGAATCCTCCAAAACTAAGATGGAAGAATTTTAGAGGGAGGGGTAACCTCAGCTCAGGGCACCTTATGGGCTGTCCTGACTGGTAGGTGACTCCTCCTTGTTTTCCTCATTATCTCCTCCAGCCTTACCGCCAAAAGTGGGGGCAGTGGCCGGAGGGGCGGGCATCTCCACTAGCTGGGGTGCCCTGTGGCGCTGTAACAAAAGGGGTGAGCCTCACCGCCAGGTGTTACAGTTCCTGCAGGGGGAGGTGAGAAGCACCTCCACCCAGTACAGGCTTTGTTCCTGGCCACAGAGTGACAAAGGCACTCTCCTCATGTGGCCAGCAACTTGTCTGGTTGTGGCAGGCTGTCAGAAACTGGTCAGCCCCACACTAGAAGTCGGATTGGTATTCAGGGGGCATCTCTGAGATGCCCTCTGGGTGCATTTTACAATAAATTCCACACTGGCATCAGTGTGCATTTATTGTGCTGAGAAGTTTGATAACAAACTTACCAGATTTCAGTGTAGCCATTATGGAACTGTGGAGTTCGTGTTTGACAAACTCCCAGACCATATACTCTTATGGCTACCCTGCACTTACAATGTCTAAGGTTTTGCTTAGACGCTGTAGGGGCATAGTGCTCACCTGTGGTATAGTGCACCCTGCCTTAGGTCTGTGAGGCCTTCAAGAGGGGTGACTTATCTATGCCACAGGCAGTGTGAGGTTGGCATGGCACTCTGAGGGGAGTGCCATGTCGATGTAGTCATTTTCTCCCCACCAGCACACACAAGCTGTGAGGTAGTGTGCATGTGCTGAGTGAGGGGCCCCCAGGGTGGCATAAGACATGCTGCAGCCCTTAGAGACCTTCCCTGGCATCAGGGCCCTTGGTACCAGGGGTACCATTCACAAGGGACTTATCTGAGTTCCAGGGCTGTGCCAATTGTGGAAGTAAAGGTACAGTTTAGGGAAAGATCACTGGTCCTGGGGCCTGGTTAGCTGGGTCCCAGCATACTTTCAATCGTAACTTGGCATCAGCAAAAGGCAAAAAGTCAGGGGGTAACCATACCAAGGAGGCATTTCCTTACACCTTTTTTTTAGGACTCTTTAAATTCCTTGTCTTTCCTCTAGACGTATGAAGGCAGATGGTGAAACTATATTTCAATAAGACGGCATGATCAGCTTTCTCTTATTAGTTAAGACAAGAACAACACAGATCAATATCAAATCTTAGAATAGTTTTTTATACAATGATTACATCTATCCCTTGTCTCCTAATTTGCCTCTGCAACAGAGACATGTTAGCTGTGAGTTGAGGCCCTTATCACTGATGAAGCTGACTACCTTCCCAATCAATGTCATCTTTAGGGCCTCTCAGTGTGTTTTTAGGTCGAGCGTGCAAGCGCTTTGACCTGTTGTTAATATTGTGGGCTTCTAACCACAACCATCTCACGCCCATCACTTTCACTCGTTTGTGGGCTTGCCTTTCATAACTCACTTGATGTCATTGGTAAATGCTTTACGTGTGTCCCGCCCGGAGGCTGTTTTTGTCACGCCTTGTAGACTGCCCCTGTTACATGGATAATTGCACGATAGCTGACACACTTCAGCGCGGGCGAACTATTTTTTTCTTTGGTCTCGCCGATTCTCGCTGCAGGGCGGTCATGGCACTCACAGCGAGAACACGCACAACAGAGTAAACTTGATGTATTATTCCTACCTGTTTATTCAGAATATTTTGTACGGATACAATGCACTTTTAAATTTCCTTCCACCCTCATGAAAATAAGATAAGCCTCTTTATTGGGTATATTTTATATGCTGTTGCACCCCTTGTATACTGCTCTTGGGGGGCCTTGAGCGCGTTATACAGGTTCACAAAACAAAGTGCCAGCGGCCTGGCTGCCTGGTGTTTATTCCGTCATATAGCATAGCATAATATAATACATCATAACACAACGTAACATAGCATAACAAAACACATTATAATACAATATAGCATAGCATAAGATAACACTACAAAGGATAGCATAACAACACAACAACGCAACATAGCATAGCATCACATAATACAACATAACATAGCATAACATTACACAACATAGCATAACATAACACAACATAGCATAACAACATAACACAATATAGCATAGCATAACATAATACAACATAACACAACATAGCATAACATAACAATATAACACAACATAGCATAGCATAACACACTATAACACAACATAGCATAACATAACACTACATAGCATAGCATAACATATCTGATAGAGACTTCTATTTGCAGATTCCTTACCGTACAATTTCCCCCAGGTGTCCGACTTGATCCAGATAATTTTTTTTCAAACAGTATCCCTTGGCGCCTTTAGGTGGCGTCGGTCGACTCCACGGTCGTCGTTGGCATCGTGGTCACTGTGATGAAGTCACAGTAGTATATAGGCACCACCCCGGTGCGCTGACGTCAGTTCTTTTCTTTCCACGCTAGCTTACGCGCAGATCTGGAGAAGAGCTACCCCAGTAATTTTTTCACTAACTACAACATTTTTGACAAATTTGTTTTTGGCGAGTTTTGGTTTGCGTCGAGGCATGTCCCGTAAGACCGGATGCCAGCATGATGTCAGTGACGGAGATGCACCTCGTGTGCCTCTGGTGTCTGAAGCACGACCCGAAAGTCGTGCTCCGCGTCGGGCCATGAACCCAAAATCTTTGAGGGCGCGGTCCCTAAAGCTCAAGGTGGCCCGACACTTGACTTCATGTCATTGACGGTCCCATTTGAGAGGAAGGTTAGGTGACCGGTCGCAGAGTCATCACCATTCGTCGTCTGGACATTTGGGTAAGAAGGAGAAGTCGAAGAAGGCAAAACATTCTGCGGCCCACTCCCCATCAGTTACCTGACATAGTGCTGGAAGAGCGTCAACACTCTAGGCCTCCGTCTGTGGAGCCTCCATCTGGGTCCGCTTTGCACCTACCCAACTTTCCAGGAGCCAGTGCCACCCCTGCCCAACTTAAAGAATTTTATGAGGCCATGCTCCTCATTTGGGCAGTATGACCCACCCTCGGTGCCTTCAGGCTCAGAAGAGTCAGTGAGGGCCGCCTTGGGTTCCAAGACGACGGCTTCGGCCCGACTCCGGAAGGCATCTCAAGATCCGCTACCGGATCCGTCGTGATGCCTGTTGTGCCAACGCAACCTTCACTGTTGTCGGGTCAAACATCAACGCTCCCAGCACCGGTTGGGCCCACAATCGACGTCGACCCTATGCTTATCTCCGACGACCTGGAGCTGGAACAACGTTGCTCAACGCCGATTCTGTTTTCCATGGGTTCTCCTGGGCCGAGAATTGATCCTGACCCCTACTGCTATGGGCATGGATACAGGGATAGTGTAGAGGGGTTGCTGGACCCTTTAGAATACCAGCTTGACCTTGACATGGACTGGGTACATCATTTGGGTGATGCCAGTGGGTCTGGACGCCTCCCCTGATGTTGGCATGCTTTTTCCCCTACCGTGGCTGCGGAGGAGGGAGCGTCATATTCTATGGTGGTGAGAAGGGCTGCTGAGTTTTTGGACCTTGAGCTTCCTTCCGTGGAGGTCATGACTAACCACATGACTGAAGTGCTTCAGCCTGGGGCCTCCAACTCAGAACCCCTCCTTCCCTTTAATGAGGCACTTATGGATGTCCTACTGGGGACCTGGTACAAACCCAGGACAGGGGCTCTTGTGAATAGGACGGTTGCCCGCTGCTATTGGCCTGCGCCGACTGACCCAAAATTCCTTACCCAACACCCTAGGCCTGGGAGCCTTGTCATCCAGGCTTCATCATCCTCTGGCGCATTTCCTACCGCTCCCACAGACAGGGAATTAAAAAGACTGGTCACCTTGTGGAAGAAGATGTTTTCTTCTGCCAGTCTAGCGCTGCGGTCTGTGAACACCACATGCCTTTTGGGCCGCTATTCCCAGACTCTCTAGGACATGTTTGGGCACGTGCTGCCCTGAGTTCCGGAAGAGGGCCAGAACATCCACTACCAAGCCCTGACAGATGGAAGAGACGCAGCTAAGTTCATGATACGTTGTGGACTGGATACGATCGACTCACTGGGCCGATCGGTTGCATTGCCGGTGGCACTGAGACGCCACGTCTGGTTGAGGACATCCGGCTGTTTGGGGGAAGTCCAGCCATCTTTGAAGGGCATGCCCTTTGATGGCACCAGTCTCTTCAGAGACAAGGCGGTCTTAATGCTAGAGCGCTTTAAGGATTCCCGGGCTACGGCTCGGTCCCTTGGCCTTACAGCCGCTCCTCGCCCCCATCAGTCCGCCTTTTGCTCCTTTCGTGGCTACGGAAGGGGCACCCAACTGCGTTTATTTCCACCTGGCCATAGACTGCGCATGCTGTACAGCCCCTGCGCAGACGCAGGTTCCAACGGGATCGTGGATCAGGGAGTCAGTGGGCCGCCCAGTCCACCCCTGCTCCCTCCTCTGCCTCCAAACCTTCCTAGTCCGTTGGAACATCCGGGACCAGTTGGCAGCAGGATTTGCCATCACCCGCCCCACTAGGAATCCGTTACCACGGACAGGTGGGTTTTACAAATTGTCCGAAGGGGCTACTCCCTCTCCTTCGAGACTTCCTCTCCAGCCATGCCACCATCATTTGATCACCTATTGGAGGATCATTTGACACTTCCCCGCGAGGAGGTCAAGGCTCTCCTGGCCCAGGGAGCCATAGAGAGGGTCCCTGCGCCAGAAGTAGGTCGTGGTTGGTATTCCCGCTCCTTTCTGGTACCCAAAAAGGACAAGGCCCTTTCCCCTATCCTAGACTTCCGGTGCCTCAATCTCTTCCTCAAGGAGAGGTTCAAGATGCTAATCCTAGCTCAGGTTCTTTCTGCCCTGGACCTTGGAGATTGGATGGTAGTATTGGACTTCCAGGACGCCTATTTCCACACTGTCCTCCTGCTGGCCCACAGACGTTAGCTACGATTTGTGGTTTCGTGCTCCCATTTGGCCTTACCAGCGCCCCTTAAGTGTTCATGAAAGTGATGGTAGTGCTTGCAGCTCATCTGCGCAGGTTAGGGGCTCCAGTCTTCCCCCACCTCGATGACTGGCTGTAGAAGGCCCAGAAAGTCGTCTCCCATCTCCAGACTATGGCAAACTTCCTACATTCGCTGGGGTCCACCAAAAATGTGCCAAAGTCACACCTGACTCCCTCTCAGATGCTCCCTTTCATCGGAACTGTTCTGGATACAGTGCAGTTTTGGGCTTATCCTCCTGAAAAGAGAATCCAGGATATTCGGGCTATGATACCAATGTTTCAGACGCTATCCTAGATTTTGGTGAGAATGTCTCTGCGGCTGCTGGGCCTCATGGCCTCCTGCATCCTTCTGGTCCAACGTGCCAGATTGCATATGCGGGCTCTGTAGTGGGACCTGAAGTTCCAGTGTGCGCAGCATCATGGGAGTCGCTCCCACATGGTTCAGAACTCAGAGGGCAGTGCGAAAGGTCTGCAGTGGTGGTTGTTGAATCCAGATTGGGTCAAAGGCAGATCCCTCTTCCTTCCCCAACCAGATCTAACAGTAGTGACAGATGCGTCACTCCTGGGATGGGGCAGCCATGGGAGAGGCGGAGATCAGAGGCCTTTGGTCTCCGGCGGAGTCCAGGCTCCATATCAACCTTCTGGAGCTCGGGCGATCCGACTTATATTGAAAGCATTCCTTCCCTCTCTCAAAGGGAAAGTAGGGCAGGTGTTCAGCGACACCACCACCGCCATGTGGTGCTGCAACAACCAGGGCAGAGTGAGGTTGTGGACCCTTTGTCAAGAGGCTCTTCACCTCTGGACATGGCTGGAACACCAGGGCATTTCGGTTACGAATGGCATCTCCCTCTGGAGGTGGCGCAAGATCTCTTTCAGCAGTGGGGAGAGCCTTGGTTAGATCTGATTGCCTCTGCAGAGAACGCACAATGTTAGCTATTGTGCCACAATGGAGTTTCAAAGACGGCACTCGCTCAGCGACGCTATTTGTCCCAAATGGAACTCAGGCCTCCTGTACGCCTTCCCACCAAAACCACTTCTCCCCAGAGTTCTGAAGAAGATCAGGCAAGACCGGGCCCAAGTAATCTTGGTGGCTCCAGACTGTGCACGAAGAGTCTGGTATCCCGAGTTATTGAGCATGGCCACGGATCCTCCGATCAAACTGCCCCTTCAGAAGGATCTTCTGTCACAGCAGCAGGGGAGGGTTATCCACCCAAACCTGTCCAGTCTCTGTATCCTTGCATTGAGACTGAGCGGCGACAGTTGACAGCTTTTGGCCTTCCACCCGAAGTCTGTAATGTCATCTTGGCAGCCAGGTGTCCTTCCACCAAAACGGTATATGCCTCTCGTTGGAAGAAATTTGTGGCTTGGTGTGTCAACAAATCTTTTCATCCCCTCTCTGCACCTCTCTCAGAGGTTCTCCTCTTTATTCTCTCTCTTGCCCAGCAGGGCTCAGCTCTGGGCACCCTCAAGGGATATTTGTCTGCCATCTCTGCCTTTTAAAGGCTACTAGATCAACCTTCTCTTTTCAAATCTCCCAGCTTTGGGAGGTTTCTTAAAGGCCTCACTCATATGTTTCCTCCCTTACCGTTCATCATGCCTGGGTAGTATTTTAACTTGGTCCTCACATACCACATGTGTGCCCCTTACCAGCCACTCCACAACTGTCCTCTATGGCTCTTTACTCTTAAAACAGCTTTCTTGACTGACAACACCTCTTCTCGCAGAGTGAGTGAGCCTAAGGGTCTTTTTTCAAAGCCACCATTCCTAACAGTGTTTCCTGACAAAGTGCTGCTTCGTATGAAGGCTTCCTTTCTTCCCAGAGTGGTAACACCTTTTCAAGTAGGCCAATCAATCACCTCACCTTCTTTTTACGCACCCTCACATCCCTCTTATAAGGAGGACAGACTCCACCGCCTGTATCCAAAAAGAGCGTTGGCGTTCTACCTAGATCGTACCAAAGATTTCCGGGTGGACGATCAACTCTTTCTGGGTTATGTGGGTGTGAAGAAAGGGAAGGCGGTGCAGAAGAGGACCATCTCGCAATGGGTAGTCCTCTGCATCAAAATGTGCTACGCTTTGGTGAAAAAGCAACCCCCTTAGGGTTTGCGCGCTCATTCAACCAGAGCCACTGCTGCTACCACAGCCTTATCACGCGGAGTTCCATTTGTGGATATCTGCCATGCCGCAACACGGGCGTCATTAGATACATTCACCAAGCATTACTGCCTGGACAGTCAGCTCTGCAGAGACTGATATTTTTGCCGTTCGATCCTGCAGGGCTTTTTGGTGTGATCTTGGTTCACAGCCCCCCACCAGGGATGGTATTGCTCAGTTATCTATTCTAAGTTAAGGATTCTGCAACTAGAAGTCTCTATCAGATGTACAAGTTACTTACCTTCGGTACCGATATATCTGGTAGAGACATATTCTAGTTGTAGATTCCTTACCGACCCGCCCATCCTCCCCACACTGCAAACTGATTTCTAGGGACAGGTACTTCCCTTTAAGAGCCCTAGTTTGGCACACCATTCTTAGTGTTCTTCATGGCTCTGCGCTACTAGCGGAAAAGTCGTGAAAAGAAACTGACGTCAGTGCGCCGGGATGGCGCCTATATACTACCGCAATGTCATCATGGTCACCACCACGACCGTGGAGTCGACCGACGTCACCTAACTGCACACAGGGGTACTGCTTGGAAACAAATCTCCAGATCCAGTCTTGAGCTTGGGGGAAATTCTAAGGTAAGGAATCTGAAACTAGATTATGGGGGTCATTCTGACCTCGGCGGTAAAAGGCGCTTACCGCCGGTCAGAAGACCGCCATAACACCACCGCGGCCGTGGTAAACCGCCACGGTCATTCTGACCCGCAGCTGGCAAACCGCCAAAAACCCGACATCCACAAAAGTCCGCCACACCAAAGGTCAGCGCAAAAATGGCGATGAACAAACCTCGTCAAGAATAGGGGGATTAGGAGGATTCAAGGTCCAGTGTATGTCCTCCTGTACAAGTTACTAATAATGTGATACACTGTTCCTGAGAAAAAAACAGGGGACTGTAAGGCAAGTGCTATGGGATCCTATTAGTTAGGAGCACGAGTCCTCACACACCCAGTTGGGTGTCATGCTTCATCATCGGACAGGCTCCTCGTCAGACTGGCGCTGCAATGTCTGACGGGCACCACCCAACGGGGGGCTCTTTGCCGGAGATCTTTTCTCGATGATGCCACACTCACCCTCAAAAAAATCAAGGGGAAGACACCGAGGAGGGTTGAAAACGGAAATTAAAATTGGTTCAGAACCCTAACTGTATGATTAACTTTATTCTATTTGTATAGGGTAGAGGCCAAGATTAAAATATTCGTCACGAGAGTGGGACAGAGATAATGATCAACCACTCTCTGACTATCT
The DNA here is from genome assembly GCF_031143425.1 of Pleurodeles waltl. Lineage (NCBI taxonomy): Eukaryota > Metazoa > Chordata > Amphibia > Caudata > Salamandridae > Pleurodeles > Pleurodeles waltl. The sequence goes on from NC_090451.1 coordinate 228,539,539, forward strand.
GTCTTGTAATGGGGGGTCAGGAAATTACAAAACCCACCTCAAGAATTGGGTCGACATGTTTCGCGTCTCAGCGGTCCACATGGATCCAATGACGCTTCCTCAGGACCTAGTATAAAGAAACTCCTCCTACTAAAAGCTGAGTAAGCTATTAACATATCAAATCTGACAGTCAAGAAAAGGTAGGTAACGTCAGTCACTTACATCAGTCCATTATGACCATAGATTTAATGCCTATACGTCGCCCCTCCTAATTTAAGTAAGGGCTTCCTGGGATCACGCAAGCTTACAGCCAGGAACACATAGCACACTAATTGTTGGTTATTCTAGGTATCCGGCTGGGGGTGGTTGCACCTACCCTTGGTCGCGCTCCACCGTCACGCCAACAGAAATACGCCCATACCATTCCGACCCACAAATCCACGCGGCGGTCTTTCAAACGCGGTATTCCATTGGCGGTACACACCGCCGCGGTCAAAATACACACACACATAGAAAACTCAGCCACATTGGTCAGTTTGAAACACGCACACCTGATACACATACTAACACCACTCCCACACACCCAACACAATATAAAACACACACCCACATCACCCACAAGCCCCTACGACCCGAAATTATTGACGAAGGTTAGAGAGCGAGCACAGAATAGACAATCCCACAACACAGAGGCACACAACACCATCACCCACACAGAATCCACGCACCAAACACCACACACCACCACACGCACCACACTCATCACCACAAACGCCACCCCACACCTCATCCACACCACCCCATGGCACCCCAAAGACACCCCAGGTTCAGTGATGCCGAACTCAGGGTAATGGTGGAGGAAATAGTCCGTGTAGAGCCCCAGCTCTTCGGGGCACAGGTGCAGCACACCACAATTGCCAGGAAGATGGAGCTATGGCAAAGGATAGTGGACAGGGTCAATGCGGTGGGACAGCATCCACGCAATCGGGAGGACATAAGGAAGAGATGGAACGACCTACGGGGGAAGGTGCGTTCCATGGTATCAAGGCACAACATTGCGGTGCAGAAGACTGGCGGCGGACCCCCACCTACTCCCCCCGAATTTACCGCATGGGAGGAGGAAGTCTTGCACATCCTGCATCCTGAGGGCCTCGCAGGAGTAGGCGGAGGAATGGACTCTGGTAAGTCAAATCTTCACTACTGCTTCCCACCCCCACCCCACCTGCATGCCAAATCATACCCCCACCCTCACCCCCACCCCCATCACACCAACACCTAGCAAAAGGCTCACCATCACAACCCACCCATCCCAACACCAAGCCCTGCATGCAACCACAAAGCATGGACACCCATCACCAAAGCATGCCCACTGCACACACACATCACCCCCACAAGCCACCCTCACAAAAGCCCCCACAAGGAAATGCCTGCACTTGGGTACACGGACACCCACCCATCACACGAAATGCCACACACAGAAGCAATAACCATACCTTTATAGCCCTGCAGGACCCGAACGCCACCACACCGCCACGGAGGGTCCAGAGATGTCCATCCCACCCCCAGAAGAGGCCCCCAGCGATGACAGCAGCTCTGTCTCCCTGGAGCCAGATGACCAGCCCGGCCCATCGGGGACCTCTGGACAGTCGGTTCCCTACAGACAGCCACAGGCTACACCAGACCCAACCCCCTCTGGGAACACCAGCACAGCTCCCACCCAGCGGGCCCATGCCTCTGTCTCCAGGACACGTAAATCAGCGGTGTGTCCACCACTACAGGGCACCCAGGTTGACCCACCACCCCAACAACAACAGGGACCTGGGGGCAGTGGTAGTGGGCACACCGTCCAGGGGACAGAGGCCCAGGAACGCAGGGGAACTGGGAGGGCTGCTGTGCGACAGGCGGGGGACAGGCCCGGGGAACCGACTCTCCAAGAGGCCCTCTCCTCCATCATGAGAGCATACCACCGCTCCCAGGAGACGATGGCGACGGTACTGGCCCGGTTCCAGGAGATCCAGGAACTGCAGGAGGAACGGTACATGGGGTTCAGGGAGGAACTGAGGAACATCGGTTCCGCAATGGGGACCATCGTCGTGGCCCTTACCCAGATCGTCACCACATTGCGGGACCATGTGGCACCCCAAAGGGCCCCTGTCACTAGCCCAGGCCAGGAACAGCCTACCACCTCCGCCGGCGCTAGTGGACAGGAGGCCCCCACACAACGACAGGCCACCAGAACCCCACCTCCTGCAGAAGAAGAACCACCCCGCAAGCGGAACCTGAGATCTCACAAGAAGACAGAGTAGGATTGCAAGACCCCCGCCAGCCTAAGATACCCCCTGATGTCATCCCACTGTCCCACATTGTCACCCTGTCCAACCTTGAACTGCCCCTGCTCCATCCTTCCCCAGGCATATGGACAATGCACCTGTGCGACTGAGAACTGGACTCTGCCATGGACATTACTCCACCCCCACCCATCACCGTTTCCCAATCATGTACCTATATGTAGCACTTAAAATAAATCACTTATTGCACTTAAAATAACAGGAGTCAGCTTGTATTTTTAACAAATGTATTACACATAACGGTGCAATAATGTCCAGTTGCTTTGTGATGACAACATACCAATTTCAATAAGCTTTAGTCCATGGGCAAACAAAGCTGAAGTCAGGCAGTGGGTCATACAGCTCTGAAAAGGGAAGGGAAAGTCACAAATCAGTTAACAGGAACTGGGGGGAAACACAGACAGTGGAGACGCATGAGGCCTTAAGTAAATGGAAAATGGCGTGGGTGATTCTTACCTGTGTGCTACTGAAAATATTGTTGTATGACTGTATCCCTGTTGTCCGTGTCGTCCCCGTCGTCTTCCTCCTCTTCACTCTCCACGGGCTCCACAGCTGCTACAACACCACCATCTGGACCATCCTCCTGCAGAAAAGGCACCTGGCGTCGCAAAGCAAGATTGTGAAGCATACAGCAGGCCACGATGATCTGGCACACCTTCTTTGGTGAGTACATTAGGGATCCCCCTGTCATATGCAGGCACCTAAACCTGGCCTTCAGGACCCCGAAGGTCCTTTCTATGATCCTCCTAGGTCGCCCATGGGCCTCATTGTACCGTTCCTCTGCCCTGGTCCGGGGATTCCTCACTGGGGTCAGTAGCCACGACAGGTTGGGGTAACCAGAGTCACCAATTAGCCACACACGGGCCCTCATTCTGACCTTGGCGGGCGGCGGAGGCCGCCCGCCAAAGTCCCGCCGTCAGGTTACCGTTCCGCGGTCGAAAGACCGCGGCGGTAATTCTGACTTTCCCGCTGGGCTGGCGGGCGGTCTCCTTCAGACCGCCAGCCAGCCCAGCGGGAAAGAGGCTTCCACGATGAAGCCGGCTCGGAATCGAGCCGGCGGAGTGGAAGCTGTGCGACGGGTGCAGTTGCACCCGTCGCGTATTTCACTGTCTGCGCAGCAGACAGTGAAATACATTTAGGGGCCCTCTTACGGGGGCCCCTGCAATGCCCATGCCAGTGGCATGGGCACTGCAGGGGCCCCCAGGGGCCCCGCGACCCCCCCTACCGCCATCCGGATCTCGGCGGTCCGACCGCCGGGATCTGGATGGCGGTAGGGGGGGTCAGAATCCCCGCGGCGGTGCAGCAAGCTGCGCCGCCGCGGAGGATTCAATGGGGCCGCGGTACACTGGCGGGACCCCGCCAGTGGTGCCGGTCCGACCGCGGCTTTACCGCCGCGGTCGGAATCCCCATTGAAGCACCGCCGGCTTGTCGGCGGTGCTCCCGCGGTCCTCCGCCCTGGCGGTCAAAGACCGCCAGGGTCAGAATGAGGGCCACGGTGTCTCTGTAGCTGTTCCATCACATAAGGGATGCTGCTATTTCGCATGACATACGCTTCATGCACTGACCCAGGGAACTTGGCATTTACATGGGAGATGTACTGGTCAGCCAAACAGACCACCTGGACATTCATCGAATGATAACTTTTTCTGTTTCTGTACACCTGCTCACTTTCTTTGGGGGGAACCAAAGCCACATGGGTCCCATCAATGGCACCAATGATGTTGGGGATATGTCCAAGGGCATAGAAATCACCCTTCACTGTAGCCAATTCGCCCACCTCAGGGAAAATAATGTAGCTCCGCATGTATTTCATCAGGGCAGACAACACTCTGGACAAAACCTTAGAAAACATAGGCTGAGACATCCCAGATGATATGGCCACTGTTGTCTGAAAAGACCCACTTGCCAAAAAATGGAGTACTGACAGAACCTGCACCAGAGGGGGAATCCCTGTGGGTTGGCGGATGGGGGACATCAGGTCTGGCTCCAGCTGGGCACATAGTTCATGTATAGTTGCTCTGTCAAGCCTGTATGTAAGTATGATATGTCGTTCTTCCATTGTCGACAGGTCCACCAGCGGTCGGTACACGGGAGGATTCATCCTTCTCCTCGCAAGTCCCAGCGGACGGTGCCTAGGAAGGACAACATGGAGCACAGAGTCAAGCAACCCACAGGTTCGTTCACACAGCTTGCACAGTACACGAATCGCTATGCATTGAAAGGCTTGTATGAGTGGCAATGCAAGGCCTAGGCCTGTGTGACGCAGTAGAAATCATGCCATGTGGGCCCTTGAAATGGCGGCTGCCTGACCTGTGAAGTGTGACAGTGGGATGTGAGGTCACTGCGCTGGCGTGGCACACCGTGGCGGTAGGCGATTGAAGACCGCGGCGCAAAGCAGCATTGGTTAACATTGAACCCTATGGGTCTCAGGAGCCAATGACGATGTGCGCCGGCGGTCGCGGTACGCACCGCCGCAGTACGCACCGCCGCGGGTGTGACCGCCATTTTCTATCTGATTAATCACTCGAGACCTGATCATCCACAGGAGAGTACCTATACTGCAAGTGCTGCTGTGACCTCGGTCTGGGAGATACAATGGCTGCTGCGACTGGGGAAAGGGCCCCTGCCTTCACTTCCAAGAACCGCTGAACAGGGGCCTGCTGGGACAAGAACCGCTGAACAGGGGCCCGCCGGGACAAGAACCGCTGAACAGGGGCCCTTCATCTCAAGCACCGCTCCGCTGGGCCCTTCCTGTCAAGCACCGCTCCGCTGGGCCCCGCCGTCTCAAGCACCGCTCCGCTGGGCCCTTCCTGTCAAGCACCGCTCCGCTGGGCCCCGCCGTCTCAAGCACTGCTCCGCTGGGCCCTTCCTGTCAAGCACCGCTCCGCTGGGCCCTTCATCTCAAGCACCGCTCCGCTGGGGCGGGCATCTCCACTAACTGGAGTGCCCTGCGGCCTTTTTAACACAAAGCCTGAGCCTTTGAGGCTCACTCCAAGGTGTTACAGTCCCTGCAGGGGGAGGTGTGAAGCACCTCCACCCAGTGCAGGCTTTGTGTCTGGCCCCAGAGAGCACACAGGCTCTCACCCCAGGGGGTCAGAAACTCGTCTCAGTGGCAGACTGGCACAGACCAGTCAGTCCTGCACTGAAGGATTGGGTAAAATACATGGGGCATCTCTAAGATGCCCTCTGTGTGCATTTTTTAATAAATCCAGCATTGGCATCAGTGTGGACTTATTATTCTGAGAACTTTGATACCAAACTTCCCAGTGTTCGGTGTAGCCGTTATGGAACTGTGGAGTTTGATTTGACAAACTCCCAGACCATATACTTAATATGGCCACACTGTACTTACAATGTCTAAGAATAGACTTAGACACTGTAGGGGCATATTGCTCGTGCAGCTATGCCCTCACCTGTGGTATAAGGCACCCCGCCTTAGGGCTTTAAGGCCTGCTAGGGGGGTGACTTACCTATGCCACAGGCAGTATTTTGTATATGCATGGCATCCTGAGGGAGATGCCATGTCGACTTTGCCTTTTTCTCCCTACCACCACACACAATCTGCAATGGCAGTGTGCATGTGTTAGGTGAGGGGTCCCTTAGGGTGGCACAACACATGCTGCAGCCTTTAGCCTTAGCCCTGGTCACAGGGCCCTTGGTTCCACTGGTACCTTTTACAAGGGACTTATCTGTGTGCCGGGGGTGTGCCAATTGTGGAAACAATGGTACATTTTAGTTAAAGAACACTGGTGCTGGGGCCTGGTCAGTAGGGTCCCAGCACACCTCTTAGTCAAGTCAGCATCAATATCAGGCAAAAAGTGGGGGGTAAATGCAACAGGGAGCCATTTTCCGACAATAACACTATATAGCACAACATAGCGTAGCATAACACAAGATAACATAGCATAACATAATAAAACATAGCATAACATAACACAATAACACACAATATAGACTACCTTAACAAGACTACATAGCATAGCATAACAACACAACATAGCATAACATGACACTACATAACATAGCATAACATAACATAGCATAAGAAACACAACATAGCATAACAACGCAACATAACACCACATAGCATAGTATAACATAACACAATATAACACAACATAGCATAACACAACACAACATAGCATAACATAACACTCCGTTGCTTAGCATAACACAACACAATATAACACAACATAACATAACCTAACACAACATACCATAGCATAACATAACACAATATAGGATAGCATAGCACAACATAGCAAAGCATAACATAACACAACATAGCATAGCATAACAAAACACTACGTACCATAGCATAGCATAACATAACACAATATTATACAACATAGCATACAGTACATAACACAACATAGCATAACATAGCACAATATAACACAGCATAGCATAACATAGCACAGCATAACCCAACATAGCATATCATACCATAACACAATATAACACAACGTAGCATAGCATACCATCACACAATATAACACAACATAGCATAGCATTACATAACACAATATAACAGCCTAACATACGACAATATAACACAGCATAGCATATCATAACTCAACATAGAATACCATAACACAACATAGCCTAGCATAACATGATACACTATAACACAATATAGCATAGCATAATATAACACTACTTAGCATAGCAAAACATAAACAACATAACACAACATAGCATAACACAACATAACATAACCCAGTATAGCATAGCATACCATAACACAATATACACAACCTAGCATAACATAACCCAACATAGCATAGAATACCATAACACAATATAGCATAGCATACCATAACACAATATAACAAGAGCATACCGTAACATAATACAATTTAACACAATATAGCATAGCATAGCATAACGTAACACTAGTTAGCATAGCATAACATAAACAACATAACACAACATAGCATAACATAACAGCACAACGTAACACAACATAGCATAGCATTGCATAAAACAACATAGCATAACATAACACAGGTTGGCATAGCAGAACATAACACACCATAACATAACACAACATAGCATAGCATAACACAACACAGCATAGTATAACAAAACATAAGACAACATAGCCTATTATAGCATATTACAACATAGCATAGCATAACACAACACACAACATAGCATAACACAACATAACCCACATAATTCTTCTCCAAACCACATACATCCACTCTATCCCAAACCAAAACAGCATGGGTAAAATAAATTGTCATTTACAGTGCTAATGGCATTAACTCCAGCAAATACGAAAACGATTACATTGCAGATGCTTGTTTTAGTTTCTGGAAGGCTAATGGGGTTTAAACGCTATATACTTTTTGCTTTTCTGCTGTTGGCCAAGCCAGCCTCCAGTCTGGCTTCACAATTCGGTACGAACTAGTGCGCAAAGCAAATAAGTGCGATGAATAAAGTTTTTTGTCTAAATCAGCGTTCTTCTCTTGTGGGTTCTTAAACGTGTTTTACCCATACCTTTTAGCACAATTTGTCCCATAAGCATTAAGCAACTTATGCGCTATCCAATGTATTTTGCTTTATTCGTATTCTTTTATGAAGCACTTAGGCTACTTTTTGGCTGCATCAGAGCATTGAGGTCTAGGAGAGGAAACGGATTGGAGAGAGGGATTTTGGGGGAAAATATCAAGTTCAGGGGTCGATTTAGTGATCCAAGAAATGCACTTTAATAAACTCCCATGCTTCGAACAACCTAGTTTGACACATTTGCTGTGGATGCGGTTTCAGGGGGAGCGATGCCTTGATAAGTATTATTTATCTCGAGCCGTTCATGACTCATTCATTGAGCGTCACAGGCCTACATTTAACGGAACACACATATGTAAGCACGGTGTTCTTGAGTAAGACCCAGAAACGTATTGCATTCATTGCTGTTACACAGCATTTCCTCGGATTAAAGGATCAAAACAGGTACTATAAGTGATAATTTAGGGCAGGGCGAAATCTGTGCCATGGAACACCGTGCGAGGAATGTGACGTTTAACTTGGTAAACTTTTGTGAAGTGAAAGTTTGCTAATGAGGGAATTTTTGTACATTAATCAATAGTGCGCATTATTAACAATAAGATTATTCATTTACACTTGACTTCCCTTGTATATACTAATGTGATATTGTTGCCATTGAAACATTTTTGCTATGACTCACTAAAAAGTGGTTTCTTGGCTTAGGCTAATTTCGCCTGTGTTTGGCCTCGATGCCATCTTCTTGAGAATGGATGTTCATGCTTTGTTATTATTTCTGCTGCACATTGTCAAGCAAGATGTAGATTTTTTTTTTGCTGATTGACACTGTTCTCCAAGAAGGCTGTCTTGCATGGGCTCACTATTGTAACATTTTTAGACATAGTGGTTCACTGTTGTTTATATAAATGGTGTTTTCTCAGGGGATCTCCATTGATAGTCATAAGATTTGAATAGTTCCGCCTACGACATGCGTGGATCCGAGAGCACTCTTTCAAAATACGTGTTCTTAAGTGTTGATGTTTGACTTTCTTCAGTAAAGTCTTGAGAAATACTTAAGGTATGTAATTTGCAGCCTATAGTAAAAGGCTACAATGGCCAATTTCTTCAGATTTGTATTTTAAAAAAGTCAATTCAATGCATGTGTGTGTGTATGTATATACATATCAATATATATATATACACACACACACACATATGTATATAACCTTTTTGTTTTGCTACTAACTTTAGAAGCATTTGACAAATCTTCACAAAGTTTTTAAAATGAGTACACTACTTACTTCAGCTGCTTTCTTGAAAATTTTGGGGTGATCCATGATGCGGGGGAAGAGAAAAGGGGGGAATCCCAAAAGGCATTTTTCTCATGCAATTTCCCATAGGGATTTTGAACACAACTACAGCGTGAAGTGCTGAATGGAATTACACCAAATTTGGCAGAAAGGTAGATCTTGGTCCAGAAAGATCTCTTTATGTGATTTGGTGGAAATTCGTTCAGTAGTCGTGGTGTTAATAAAGAAAAATGTTATATCTAGGGACATAGATCCTCTGCAGATCCAACAGATCACATGCTGATATCTGATTGGCTGCCAGCACTTTACACAGGAAATGCTGGCAGCTGTCTTGGGACTCGGACTCAGACAAGTCCCAAGAAAAAAGAAACAGAAGAGGGCAGGGTAAGAATACTCCGACCCCCTAGGCCTGGTTTTGGAGTCCCACATGGACCCTGCCAGGGGCCAAAAATGTTTTTTTGTATTGAATTTTTGCTGCAAAATCGCGCTGAATCTGTGAATCTAAAGGCCCAGCTCTCCTCATGCTGCTGCATCACTCTTGTTCCTGTCTTCTCCTTGCCTTTTCTCCGTTTTGTGAGTGCCTTCTCCTTGCTTTTCCCTTGTCCTCACTGCTTTTCCCCCATTTTTTGTGTGCCCACTCTTCTTTTTTCACTGCTTTCTCTTTGCTTTTCCCCCATTTTGTGTGTGCCTTCTCCTTGCTTTTCTGTTGTGGCATGGAGCTTGATTGACGCAGGGGGTTGGCTGCAGGCCAGACCCCACAGCTAACCCCACGCTGCATTACAAACACCATAGAAAGTCACTGAAAAAAACAAAGGTTACGGGGTTATTATAGTTAGGATCAGAATTTCTATGTACAAAACCGTTGAAATTCAGCTGTTATAGTGTTATTTCAGGTATCTATGACTTGTTCCCTAAGGTAACTAAAACTCGTGCCCTCGCCTTGCACTGCTACTTACAACACATATTACATCACTAATGACATCTTCTATGACATTATTGATGATATCACTGTAACATTTCCAGTGACATTTCTGCTGATAAAACTGTTCATGGCAGGAGCTTGAGTTATAGTTACCTTAGGACATGAATAAGACTGATTTGCATTTGTCTGGGTCCAAACTGTGGTGGCATTGTAGGCAAAAAAACGATGAATTAAACCCATATCTTTGTGACTGGGGGTGAATGTTTGCATTGTTCAACATTCAGTCCATCATCTGTTCTTTCTGCCTTTGTCGCCCTAAGTGGGAAGGGTATGCCCAGACGTGGGTCCCATGCTCACTGCGCCACTTGATTCAAGCTAGCCTGGCTGATGATAGGTGATACCCCAAAACTGGTCCCAGGATGTTTGTTTCCGGTCCAGGAAGGATCTGACCTGGCAGTTCAGGCTGGACTGTTCCCACTGGGAAAAGGGCCAAGGCTGATTTGCTTATGGCTTGCTCCAAACTGGGGTGACGTGCTAGGCAAAAAAAGATGGATTAAACCCAGATCATTGTGACCGGGGGTGAATGTTTGATTTGTTAAGCATTCCGTATATCATCTGTTCTTTTTGCCTTTGTCACCCTAAGTGGGAATGGTATGCCCAGACGTGGGTCCTATGCTTACGGCACCACTGGATTCAAGCTAGCCTGGCTGATGAGGGGTGATTCCCTTGAAACCAGTCCCAGGATATTTATTTCCAGTCCAGGGAGGACATGCCCTGGCAATTCGGGCGGGACTGTTATAGTTGAGAAGAGGATCAAGACTGATTTGGATATAGCTGGGTCCAAACTGGGGTGGCATGGTAAACAAAAAAACAATGGATTGAACACAGATCTTTGGAACTGGGGGTGAATGTTTGCATTGTTCAACATTCTGTCCATCATCTGTTCTTTTGCATATACTTCAGGGTGTCAACAGAATCCATTGATGCTTAGCAAAGATTTTCCTCAGTTTTTACCCGAGACAAATTCACAATGACGGTGCCTGAGGGGAGAAGGATTGCATACTTGGTCTAGTCCTAAAGATAGACTAGAGTGGCTTATATGTAGATGGTGAAGTGAATGGCCACTCCATATCATTTTCAATCAGTACTGGTGCTACCTGCTCTACAATTCATTCTGTTGAGGTTCCCAGCATATCACACTCAGAGCAAAAGAGGTCCAAGTTATAGGGATTGGCAATAAACAAAATATTAACCAATTTACAGCAAAATCCTAGTTAAAAAATGGAAAACAGTTACCTGTTCACATTGTGTGATTCAAGTCCTGTTAATTGACTTGGAAGGGGCTTGCTTTGCAAGATGAATTCTGTAATTTTTTGCACACTGGATGATGTCACAATTGAAACCCATGATGAAGATTCTGGTGGTCATTACAACCTCGGCGGTCTTTTAACAAGACTGCAGAGGGACCGCCGTGCGGAAGACCGCCAGTAGTGGCGGTTTGCCGCTCGGCGTATTATGACCGTTGGCTGCCCTCCGTCGTTTTTCTGACGGAGAGCCGCCAACAGCCATACTTGCGGGCGGCGGGGAAGTGGAGGTTGCTCCACCTCCACCGCCACGCCAACAGAACACTGCCCAGCTAATCACGTCCTGTGATTCTGCGCGCCGGTGTTCTGTTGGCGGTGTGGTGTCGGCGGAGCTGCCCCCATGGCACCCGTCCCCTTCCGGCGGATCGACAGAACAGGTAAGTCGATCGTCCATTAGGGGAGGGGGGTGGGGGGGCGTTGTGTTGGTGCATGGGGGTGTGCATCTGTGTATGTATGGGTGGGTGTGAGTGCGTGTATGCTTGCGGGGGTGTTGCGTGTTTTGGGAAGGAGTGTGTGTATGTCTGTAGGTATGTCTGTGTGGATGTGTGTGTGAATGTGTGAATGTGGGTGTACGTGTCTGACTGTGTGTGTGGATGTTGGCATGTATGTCGGTGTGTGTGCGTGTATGTGTGTTGGTGGTGCCTGCGTGCGTGTCGGGTGTGTATGTGTAAGGTAATGTTGGGGGTCGGGGTGGGGAGGGGGGCCCTGCCACCTTTGGGGGGTGGCAGGGGTGGGGGGGTGTAGGGGAGGGAGTCGGTGTGGGGGAGACCCCTATCAGTGCCAGGGAAGGAATTCCCTGGCACTGATAGTGCTTACCGCCATGGATTTCATGGCGGTTCCTACCGCTGGAAATCCACGGCGGTAAGCCGGGTCAAAATACCGGCGGCGGTATTGTCACGGCCGCCGGGCTGGAGACCCAGGTCTCCAGCCCAGCGGGCGGAACGGAGAAGCGGCGGATGACCATGGGGGTAACTGCCATGGTCATAATACTCAAAAAAAGACCGCCAGCCTGTTGGCGGTCTTACCGCCGCTTTAACACCGTCCGCCATGGTTGTAACGACCCCCTAAGTCATTAAACTAAAATCACAACAATAGAGTTCAGCTGTTCCTAGTTCTTACAAAAGATGACTTGCCCCTTGCGTTAAGACGCACAGTGAAAATAGATGTATGGGGTTTCATAGGAAAGGGAATATAACTAATAAAAAAAGGGCAGAACTAGTTAGACTACAGGTCAAACTAAATGCCATTTACCCTAGAATTAGATAATGTAAACATTCACAAGAAACAGAAGCAGAAGAATGAATTAAGCCTGTCATGGAACAAGGCATTCTACGGGAGGTGCTTGATAGTCCTTTCAACTCTCCTTTGATGGGTATTAAAAAAAACGAGTGTGTCAAATTGTAGTACCATATTGTCTAGTTGTACCATATCCTTCTGCAATACTGTATCATATTCTTGTGGATACAGAGTGGTATACATCCACTGACTTATGCCAAGTGTTCTTTTCCATTCCTCTGTATGAGGGCAGTCAATATCTCTTTGCATTTCAGTTCCAAAATAAAGTTCTCGTTTGGTGTAGAACTGCACAGAGGTAAACGTAAATCCCTCTATCTTTAGTTAGCTTCTAAAGAATGATTTGGAAAGTTTGCAGCTACACTGCGACACAGTTTTATTGCAGTACACTGATGAGCTGCTACTGACATTAAAGGCAAACAAATATTGCAAACTAGATACAATTGAGCTCCGGAAACGTCGTGCTGACAATGGTCTTAAGGTGTCACCCACAAGGATGCAGTATTGTAAAAAAGAAGTGATTTATCTTGGACATCACATTGAGAAGGGGGGAAAAGAACGTTTCTAAAGAATGCTTTTCAGCAATCCTAAACATAAATCTTCCAACCACCAACAGGGAAATGAGGATGTTTGTAGGAATAGCTGGCTGCTATTGTCAGTGGATCCCAAACTTTGCCTTACCTGCAATGCTTTTAGGCCCATATTTATACTTTTTTAGCGCCGCATTTGCGTCATTTGTTTACGCAAAAGTGGCGCAAACTTACAAAATCCAACTGTATTTTGTATGTTTGCGCCACTTTTGTGTCAAAAAGCGGCACAAATGCGGCGCTAAAAAAGTATAAATATGGGCCTTAGTGAGGCTCATGTGCAGTGACATTAATGATCCAGTACCATTTGATGATGAATGCATGAAAGCCTTCCGAGAATTAAGAGAAATTCTTTGTAGCGTACCTTCCGTATGAATGCCTCATCAGAAACCAGAACTTGACAAACATCCCCCTCCCAAGTTAAAAGATGATAATATTGGGAGCTGAAAAACATTTCAGTTAAGAGGTGCAATGCTTTATATCTTGCAACTCTCCTGCCAATTCAAGACAACAGTGGAGATGATGATGAATATCCTCACCATGATTATGTTAGCAAGACAGAATTGTTTATCAACCCAAGACCAGGTATCACAAATGTTTCTTTTAAAATGGTTGATTTGACTTTGTATGTAGATGGTTTTTGTCTGAGAGAACACCAAAGAGCACTAAAACCTGCTTATGCGGTCTTTTCATTTCTGAAATTATTGAAGTATCATACCTGCCTAATGTAGCTCCAGCACATGTGACAGAGTCGATTGCTCTGACAAGGGCTTGTTGCTTTGCAGATGAATTAAGTGTGACAATTTAAACAGCCAGCCAGTATGAATTTTGAACAGTACATGATTTTGAGCAGGTTAGGTCACAAAGAGGTTTTATGACATCTTCTGGTATTTCCATCAGGAAAGATTTCCACCAATCTCAACTTTTTAAGGGCTATACAGCAACCGAGAGAAATATTGGTGGTCAAATGTACGGATTATAAAGCTGATGATGACATAATCACAATGGGTAATAATTATGCAATTCAAATGGCTAAATATTGTTTCCTTGCAAATGCTGCCATGAGTTCAATAAACAAACATTTGCACAAGTATCAGAGCAATATGAAACCCATGTAAAGATTGCTGACAATGCAAATAATGTTAGTTGTTTTCTGTTTAATCCAATACAGACCACATTAAGTAAATTGAGGAACTTCCAAGATTAAGCGTCAGAAAATGAGAGAAGGAAATGGAAATTAACTGGTTGTAAGAAGGCATGGCAAAGATGGCGACCAGCTAAGCTGCACTCTTATGAGCTCCTCAGCCGCCCACCAGGCCCCACAATCTTGCCTGTAGTGCCCCATCCTAAAGCCACCATAGCTGTGGGAGTGGGGATTGGGGGCAGTAAAGCCTGGAAATGTGTGGAACCACCCTGAGAGGCACTTATTTGCAGGGAGCTGAACCTGGGGAAACAAAGGCGGCGCAGAAAGGTCCGATGAGGAAGCGGTTACTGCCTAACCATGAAAAGAGACACCGGGCCAGCTCTCTGAGTGAGGAGCTCCAGGTATCTCTGTGAGCGGTGACCCCACCTAAGCCACGGTGACAGAGTGATAGTGACGGAGGCTGGGACCCAAATGGGGTTGGCCTCTTGCAGAACCAGGCTAATGGGCTTGGACTGTGGGGGCCCGGAGATCCTGCCAGGTCCAAAGGCAGTGCTTAAGGGGACCAAAAGCACCAATCCCACCCTGCCAGTGAGCTGGCCGTAGGGCGAGGAGAGGGGCCTCACTCACCCCATGGTGGCAGTCAACAGGCATTGTGTTAGTGTGGATTGGCAGCACCGTCATGATCTAACATGGGAGTGCCAGAGCGGGAAGTGGAAATCGAGCCCCGTCTGCCCCCACCCTCAAATTACTGACAACAATGAGGGAAAATGAGTTAACTGTGCCCACTTCCTGCTGACGAGGTCTACTAAATAACAGTCTTTGTCACCCCTCTGCTCTATTGGGACTAACTCTCCACTGAGAGAGATGAGCAAGACCAAGCACCATAAGTCCACGCAGGGTGAGCTGCCAGTGAGATGGGTGAAATTCCGGCAGAAAAACACAGTACTCAGCCACATGAAGTCCACAGTGGATAGGCACACCAGCAAGTTTGACAACATTCTTCACGCCATCCAAGCTGACCCCTGAGGCTAAAATTGGCTTGATGGACCTGGACGTTAGCCTACTAAGAGCAGATCACAGAAATCTGACTGACAGAGTCAACAGCAACAAGTCCATAATCACTTTGCTACTTTGCTGCGTCCAATGGTACAGGAACTGCAGAAGCAATTGAACGGCCTATAGGAGGAGGTTGAGTCACTCCAACGCAGAGCAGAGGACCCAGAAGGGTGCCCCAGACACAACAATGTGCAAATAGTGGGGATACTAGAGTTTGAGGAAGGCCCCAGCACCAAACTGTTCATAGAAAACTGGCTCACAGAAGAGGTGCTACAGTTTAAAGTCCTGAAATTTGTTTTATTGAAAACGCCCTGCAGAGTTCCTGGCAATCTGCCCCCACCGGGACCATGACCCCAGCTCGTCGTAGCTAGACCTTTTAATTTCTGTGGCAGGGACCTTTACTACAGGTAACTTGAACCAAGGGACTGATACCTTTGAGCAGACATGTTCAACATATACCCTGATTATACCACTGAGGTCCAGAAATAATGCTTAAACTTCACGGAAATCAAAAAAGCACCTCTGGGCACTGGATCTTCTCTATGCTGTAATGTATGCGGCCAATTTGAGGGTCATTGAGGACGATAAAACACTCTTCTTTGCCTTGCTAGGGGCTGCTTAGGAATGGCTGCAAACAAAAGGAATCAGCATGGAGTCGGCTCCGGAATCAGGTGACAGGCTGTGGTATAGGCATCGCCCCTGGAGGCGCTGTACTAAGAGGCCGAGGAGTGTCCTACTACAGAGGAGGCACCAGAGGTGAGGGCACTAGTAGTGTCAGAAGTACTGCAGCAGACCTCCAGTCTGGACCAGCCAACCGCAATCCTACTGAACACACTCTAGTCTCTGATTTGAGATCCACTGAGTCGGGAACCACCAGACTTTGCTTAACATCTAGGGCAGCAGACAACATCATTTGACTTTATCTGGTCAGCTCAGAACCTGACATGTGAAGACCTACAAGACAATGGGAGGAAGGCATACTGACTATTCTGGTTAAAGGGAGGGCATGTTTTTACTCATGGCAGCATGAGTGAGGGCCTGGAGGAAAGTCCTGCATTGCAGCAATCTCATGTTCGCCATGCACCCCAGCTCTATTCAGTTGATGGAGGTCCAGTGGACTATATTTGCGGTTGTCACTGTTTTCTGTTGATTGTTTTAGAGGTGGCCTACTATGGCCTTCCACCTGTGACAGGGATTTTAGATTTTTACTTGTTGTTACACTGACCCTGGTTGTTGATTTGGTATTATGATATCCTCAGGCAGTTGGGCCCCCACCCGACCACATGGCAAACAGCCGTCTACATGTGAAAAAACACACACAGACTCCGCTGCCCAGACTGACCCATGTCAACAAAATATAACTTCATAACATGGAATGTCCGGGGGACAGCCAACCCCTGATAAAATGGGATTCATTCATATTTGAAACGTCATCACACGCACTTTGCTTGCTTTCAGAAAACATACCTGATGAAGTCAAAATTGAGAAAGCTAGCTAATAAGTGGCAAGGACAGGTACATGGGACCACATATTCTTCCTATGCCCGGCTTATGTTAATAAAGGTTTCCCCTGGGGGTCACTTACACCATCCAGTGCACTGCTGTTGACATTGATAGTCGATATGTGGTAGTCGAGGGAAAATTAAATGGCGACTCATTCTCGATCATTGCCATTCTTGCCCCCAGTGCACAACAGTTCGAGCTCTTCAGTACCCTGACTTCAACCCTACTTCAGGACCCTGGGGCTTCCTGTCTTTGGTAGGGGTTTCACCTGTGTGGGGGACATAGATGCTGACTGCTTGGTGCCACCCCTTCAAGGGGTGCCTGGCCAGAGGACAGCATGTTGATTCAGGTGCTGGCTATATGACATGCAACTGGTGGATGTGTGGCAACAAATGCACCCAGAGGACAGGGAATTTGCATATTACTCACTGATGCACTGCACATGTTCTAGACTGTACTATTGGTCATGCACTCAGGATGTATGTTAAAAGATACCTGACTCAGAGTATTTAGGGCGCGCCATGCCAGACCACAAGCCCATGAAGTTCACACTGGTGTGGGAAAAGGTATGGGCAAGGGTTCCCACGTGTAGACTAAGAACAGAAGCACTCTTGAACAAGCACTTCCGTGAACAAATAGGCATGCACATACAGCACTACTTTGCAGAAAATGCGGGGTTTGCCACGAATGGAGCTATGAAGTGGGACACATTCAAAGTAGTGATAAGGGGCCACGCCACTAAGATCTCATGAGGCATGCAGGCCGCACAACAGGAAATTAACTGATGTGGAGGAAGAGCTGAAGAGGACTAAGGGCCAGGTGTATAAAGCTCCTTGTTTACATTTCTTAAATAGCAAATTTTAAGAAATTGCAATTTTTGAAATGCAAAATGGGATGTATGAAAATTGCGAGTTGGTAATAGTGATTTCTTAAAATTCACAATCGCTATTTGCGAGTTGCAAATACTGAATCACAAAAAATAGCGAATCGGTATTTTCAAATCGCAAATTGCGAAAACGGCAACCCGGAACAGCCTGATGACATCACAACCAGGAAGTGAGTCAGCCCATGCTGTTTCCAGAAGCCCCACCCACAGGAGCAGGCAGAGAGACCCAGCCAAGCACCAGGGTCATGGCCACTGATGGGAATGTGAAGGAGAAAGGAGACAGGAAGTGCAAGCTCAAATTCAGTAAGCAGGAATTGGAGGTGCTCACTGAGGAGGTGGTCAGGAACCACAACAAACTCTTTGGGAAAAACTCACTACAGGTACCTGAAAGTGAAAAGAGGAAACTGTGGTCAGACACCCAGACCAAAATATGTGCAGTGGGTGTTGTGCAGCGCTCTGTCTAGGAGATACGCAAGCGCTGGTACGACTTGCGTTTACATGCCAAAGAGAGGCTAGCCAGCAGGCTAAAGGAGGCAAGGAGCACCGGAGGAGGACCACCCACCCAGACACTATCTACACCAATGGAAGACATGGTGGAGTCAACACTGCTTCCTGAAGCTGTCAATGGTGTCAATGACATTGACACCTCAGCCACACCCAGCACCAGCAAAGGTAAGGGCAGTAATGATGTGTTTCCACATATGTGCATGTACAAATGCCCCTTAGAAAATAGCTATTGGCACTATGCAGTGTGATAAGTAGTCCATGCCACATCTTACATACAACACAACAAAGCCTTATGGGAGTGGTAGTCCACACCCCCAAAGTGCAAATACCACATAAATAGCAAGGTAGTGTGAAACCAAATAGAGAAACAACACAAAAGACTCTCAGTGATACTATGCCAGTGTACATTTAATACTATTATGCAACTATTTGAGTACTATTCAAAAATGACATGCTGCACATTGTTGTAGCAGATGTTCCGGGCCCTGACGCAGCAGAAGGTGGAAATGTGGGGGGTTGCGAAACTCAGCCACAGTCCGACTCATACACCAGTCAGTCCTTCATACATGCACCAACTAGATGAAGGACAAGAATGCTACCTCTCCCTGAGTATAACCTGGACTCTGATGAAGTGCTGGATTAAGAACCCACACCACCCCCAAAGACTAGAAGCACAGGCAGACAGCAGTCCCTGCCCCAGCGTTAGTCCACTTCCCTCAGGAGGCATCGCGAAGCAGGCAGACAGTGCACAGAGGAAGATGAGAGCCCATCACTCTTTGGCAGCCTTGAGGCTTCCATGCTGAAAGTGCAGCGCCTGCAATGCAAACACATGAGGTCAATGCACAGGCAGTTAGTGTCAATCGATCATAACACGGGCGCAATGCACAGGCAGTTTGAGTCTCACAATAACAACATGAGATCAATGCACAAGCAGGTGGATGCACTCAATGAAAACATGGGAGCAATGCAAAAGCAGGTGGATGCACTCAATGAAAACATGGGAGCAATGCACAAGCAGTTTGAGTCTCAATGAAAACATGGGAGTAATGCACAAGCAGTTCGAGTCTTCCAATGAAAACATGTGCAAGCTGCATGTGGGACAGCAAACAGCAGCAGAACATGCAAAGGATATGACAAACGCCATTAGGGAACTCTGTACTGTGATGCAGAAGGACCATGTCAGCCACCGTAGGCGCCATCACCAATTGATGGGAAGGTTGGATGGGTTCTGCAGATCCGTCAATTGGCTCACTACCACAACTGCCTTGGTATCACAACATGCTTTGGGCATACAAGTGGAGATGGCACATTGCAGTCGGGATGTTGCACAAGGATTGGTGCAAATAACCAATGTTTTGGACCCAAAGCAGACTGCACGGAGTGCTACAAACAGCGAACTTGGTGGTGGGAATAGTGAGGAGCTCTTTAGCCTCAGCAGTCTCACAGCCCCTGTGATGGATCCTAGGCGTCGCTGTACCAGACACAGTACTGTCTTTGAACCTGCCACCGAAGCCACTGAGCACTAAAGTGGAGTGCGTGTATGTAGGAAGTAATGTTGAGGGGTAAAGAGGACTTGCATAACATGTAGCAAAGCAGTTATACTATGATGCTAATAGTGTGACACTGTTACTCCCACCTGTTTGTGTATGGTGCATAGCTATGTCTTATTCAAACATGTATTACCTGAAGTCAAGGCAATAAAGATGCTACCTACAGCAATACATAAAATAAATGTGGTATTGTCATTACTTACATCGGAAATAGTTTTGCGTGATGTCAGCATGTCTTTGTCTGCCCTCTGCTGCACTGCTTCTGTCTGCTGGGTCAAGGGGTGGCAAGGGATCATCATCCTCATCTGAGTCCGGCTCAGTGGGTTCCACAGGTATGCCCCTGGTTGTTGCAATGTTGTGCAACATGGCACAAGTAGCCACGATTTTGCATGTTGTTTCAGGGCTGTATTGCTGCTGTTGTGTAGACACCTAAAGAGGTTCTTCAGCAGGCCAAAGGTTCTCTCTACAACGCTGCAGGTTGTCCTGTGAGCATCATTATACCTGCTTTCGGCAGGCGTTGCAGGATGTAGATAGGGTATCAGTATGAATGACCGCACAGCATAGGCACTGTCTCCTAGAATGACAGGAGAGTAAAACGAGTAATTGTTATCCATGACATCACATATACATCAATGCAACATTGTGAACTATAACCTTACCAAGTAGGTATCTTTCGCCAAACGAAATCCGTTATAATGTTGGAGGCATTGCTAATTACTTGTATGTTCATGGAATGTGTAGTTTTACGGTTCCGATAAACATACTCTGTGGCCGATGGTGGACAGATAGCTACATGTGTCCCATTGATGGTGCCTATTACATGTGGGAATTGGGCAATCTGGTAGAAATCGAATTTTGTCTGTAGTAATTCCTGTGGGGTGTTTGGGAATCTTATGTGCTGTTGAATTTTGCTCAGCATGGCATTGAGAAATGCATTGAAAAATCGTGAGAGAGCACTCTCTGAGGCCCCTCCAGCTGCTGTTATGACCCCTTGGTAGCTCCCTGAGGCTAATAGATGCAGGGAGCGTAATACCTGCACATCGGTGGGTACGTTATTGGTCCTGCGTGTGTTTCGCTGCAGTAGGGGTTGTAGATCAGCTATCAGCTCAAGTATCATGGCTGAGCTTAACCTGTACTTATCAAATACCTCCTCTGTCTTGTCAAAAAGGGTAATGCGCACTCTAAAAATGCGCTCCTGTCTCCTCCTCCCTGTCCTCAAACCTGCCAGGATCCTCATTCTCCTTGCCATCACATAGAGTGCAGCCATTGTGGAAAAGAGGCTGAGTCATTCCGGGCCTCTTTATATAGGTTGCACCTGTTTACCACCTGATTTCACTTTGTGGTAAATTGCACGTGCAAAAGGCCATTCTGTGAATATTCACTATTTGCTGATGCATTGCATTGCGAGACGGAATTTGCGAATCGCATTCTGCGATTTGCATATTCAGAATGCATTTTGCAAATCGCAGAATGCGATTCGCAGAATCATGTTGCTATTTGTGATACACATACTGCAACCCGCAAGTTCATGTCACCATTGCAAGGATTTGCTATTTTAGCGATTCCTTATATTTGCACTGCGAATGTCTTTCATACATCGTGAAAGGCGATTTTGCATTCACAAACAGTGAAATTTACTGATTTGCACCGTTTGCGAAGGCAAAATTCTTTTATACATCTGGCCCTAAGCTCCTCGGAAGGCGCTGAACCCGCTACCTGTTCTCCTGAAGAAGCACTCAGATTTGCAACATAGAATGGGCTGCCTCTCTTCTGGGGAGTAAATGACGTGTCAGCAGGTAGGGGGGGGCAAAGCGGGCAGAATGCTGACCTGGTTGTTAAAATTGGAGGAAACTAGGAGACCGATCAGGGCCATAAGAGGCCTAGGCGCCGCAATGGTCAACACGCAAGAGGCCATTTGCGAAGTATTTACAGAATACAACAAAAGGCTATAAACAGCACAGGGAACCCCAGACACCAGTAAACCTGCGAGGGAGCCCTACCCCTGCAATAACTCTGCTACATTAACACTGGGCCATCCCTTAAGGAGCTGAGTCGAACATGATCTCACTCTATGCCAATGATGCCTTTATGTACCTTTGCGACACTCGAGAGTTGCTTGCAGGTTTAATGGTTGAAATTGACCTATTTGGAGAGCACTCGGGTCACAGGGTTAACTGGGAAAAGACTTGCCTCTTCCTAATTACTAAGATGCTGGCGACAGGTAGCTTAGCTATCCCTCTCACTAGGCTTGCATGGAGAGCCGACACCTTCAAATACTTGGGAGTGAATATCTACCAAAAGGAGGATGACCTGGTCGAGGGTAAATTGAGGAGGGTACTGTTGGTGATGAAGCAAACTCTTGCCTTCTGAGGCAACTCCCTTCTATTTCCAACGAGCCACATAGCCATAGTCAAAATGCTTATCCTTTTGAGACTGCTTTATTTGTTCTCACCGATCCTGGTGTTACTGAAATGCTCATATTTCACAGACTTACATATTGCTGTCAGATCTTATCTGGGGTAGCAGAAGAAAGAAGGTAGCACTTCATAGGATGCAGCTCCAACTTGCAGAGGGTAGCCTTGGTTCCCAGTACTACATGAATACTATGTGACGGCACAGTTTCAGGGTCCAATGAGATGGCTTGAGGGCGGGCACGAACAGGAGAGCATGGCACAAGTGCACATTTTGGGACATAGAAAGATTGTAGAATGGCTGTTCACCCCTGCGCTACGAGATATGACACTGCCTAGGCCGAACAAGACCGCGCAAATTTATCCGACCTTATGCCGCACAGTTCCCACTGTGGTCGCTCCCAGAGACAATAGAGATTTTGACAAGATTTGACTCTAGGAAGTGGACACAGGCCGGGATTGAACACAGGAGGCACATGTACGATAAAGGCAGGTTAATCAAGTATCTGACTATTATGGACAAATCTGGGATAGGCCCCGGTAATTCTGTAATGTATGGTGCACTAAAGCAAAAACTGGGCTTCCTGTGGGGCCATTCAGAACCACCTGGCAACTCAGGCCCATATTTATACTTTTTTAGTGCCGCATTTGCGTCACTTTTTGACGCAAAAGCAGCGCAAACTTACAAAATACAATTGTATTTTGTGAGTTTGCGCTGATTTTACGTTAAAAAGCGGCGCAAATGCAGCGCTAAAAAAGTATAAATATGGGCCTCAGTGCTCCAATGTCTACTAACTCACTGCAATGGTCGTGGGGCTGTAATGGTCCTTTATCTCGCTCGACAAGCACAATTATTGCACCCCTGTGACGATGTCGAAGCTACATGGCTGCAATGTCTTATCCGCAAAACCTTGGATAAACAATGGGCTGTGACATTAAACAGGTATGGAATACCAGGTTCAAGCTCTTGCAGTTCCTACACTAAACATACCTGTCCTCAAGAAGACTAGGTTGTATGGTACCAGGGGCCAGATGTAGCAAAGCTTTAGCGAGTCGCAAACGGCGAAAATCGCAGTTTGCGAGTCGCTAAAGTCACTTTGCTATGTAGAAATGCATTTTGCGAGTCGGAACCGACTCGCAAAATGCATTTCCGACTCGCAAATAGGAAGGGGTGTTCACTTCCTATTTGCGACTCGCAATGGTATGCATTTTCATTTGCGACCGCGATTGCGGTCGCAAATGAAAGCGCAGTTACCATCTACTTGAAGTGGATGGTAACCCAGGCGCAAACGGGAAGGGGTCCCCATGGGACCCCTTCCCCTTTGTGTCTGGCCCCAAAAATAATTTTTCAGGGCAGGCAGTGGTCCAATGGACCACTACCTGCCCTGAAAAATACCGAAACAAAAGGTTTCGGTATTTTTTTCCAAGTGCAGCTCGTTTTCCTTTAAGGAAAACGGGCTGCAGATGGAAAAAAAAAACTGCTTTATTAAAAAGCAGTCACGGACATGGTGGTCTGCTGTCTCCAGCAGGCCACCATCCCCGTGAGTGCCCATACTCACAATGGGGTCGCAAACTGCAACCCACCTCATTAATATTAATGAGGTGGGTTTTTGCGACCCCATTGCGAGTTGCAGAAGGTGTCTGAGACACCTTTCTGCATAGCAAATTGCGACTTGCAATTTGCGAGTCGCACGGACTCGCAAATTGCAAGTCGCAATTTTAAACCTACCTACATCTGGCCCCAGGTTCGCGCTCTCAGTCCCTCAACCTGAAATCGGCCTCCTGGGATGGATGCCTAGACCAAAAAGCACATAAGCTGGAGTGAAGGATGATAGACCTAGCACTGACATCGTATAAACACCACAATGCGATGTCCTGGAAGATGATACAGCTCCCTTCGGTGGCTATCTGGTGCAGAAACCTGAAGAAGTGGGCGATGGCAGAACGAACTGCCATTACCAATATCAGTAAGCAGGCAGGACAACTGACAGGAATAGCTATCAGGAAAAAGTATATCACCATGCTGGAGAAGCGCATTGACGACAGATGTCCCAGAGTATGGCGATTATTCTCACACCAGAGGGCCCTCTGGCTGTAATCCCTGCTGGGGGTCCCAGAGGGTGGTGAACAAGGATGGCTTACTGTAGCAAGAGCTGCATCTTGCTATTGTCCTCTGAGGGGCTACTGGGAGTATCACTGAAGCAGCATGAAAACGGGCCTGAGGACAAGGAGATAGGGCGGTAGGGCAACACTAGGAGGGTGGTCCAATCTCGAGTGGGCCTCCCCCTAGTACATTTACAGGCACTAGGTAAGATGCAGGGTCAAGAGTTGTTCATGTTTAGTTAGTCCCCGTTATTATTTCCAAATTGCACCGCTTCCCCTTGCTGATAAGTTTTGGGAATGCATACAATCAGACCGAAGGCACAGGACTTGAGCATGTGACTGCCTGTACTGCACCAAGAACGTGATCAGAAGGGGAGAGAAACAAGTAGAACTGCCGATTTCCTGATGTTGTTTTCAATATGCATGCAACATGTACTCAAAAAATTGTAAAATCAAGAAGGAGCATTTTTTTTTTTTTTTTTAAAGACAATGGTTGTAAGAAAAAAATCAGTGATTTGTGGGTGACTCCAGGACGTCACTATGGGCCAGATGTAGCAAAGGGTTTGCGCCTCGCAAATGGCGAAAATCGCTGTTTGCGAGGCGCAAAAGCCTCTTTGCTATTCAGAAATTCATATTGCGAGTCAGGACCGACTCGCAATATGCATTTCGGAATCGCAAATAGGAATGGGTGTTCCCTTCCTATTTGCGATTCGGAGTGGAATGCAATTCTATTTGCGACCGCATATGCGGTCGCAAATGGAGTCGCAGTTACCATCCACTTGAAGTGGATGGTAACCCACTCGCAAATTGGAAGGGGTCCCCGTGGGACCCCTTCCACTTTGTGAATGGACCCACAAATATTTTTTCAGGGCAGGGAGTGGTCCAAGGGACCACTCCCTGCCCTGGAAAAATACCGAAACTAAAGGTTTTTTTGTTTTTTTAAGTGCAGCTCGTTTTCCTTTAAAGAAAACGGGCTACACTTAAAAAAAAAAAAAACTGCTTTATTTAAAAGCAGTCACGAACATGGAGGTCTGCTGACTACAGCAGGCCTCCATGTTTGCGAGTGCCCATAGTCGCTATGGGGCCGCAATTTGCGACCCACCTCATTAATATTAATGAGGTGGGTCTTTGCGACCCCATACCGACTTGCAGACGGTGTCTGAGACACCGTTCTGCATACCAATTTGCGAGTTGCAAATTGCGAGTCGGAAGGACTCGCAATTTGCAACTCGCAAATTGGATTTTTGCTACACCTGGCCCTATGTACTCACAGACCCCATGCTACATTCAGTAGCATGTTATTTACATGGCTATTCAACATGTAGGTAGGGTGACCACCTTGCATTGAGGCAAATTCTGGGCAGGACTATAAAAAATTCAGAACAAAGGGTCAAAATTCAGGCCAAAGGGTCAAAATTCAGGACAAATGTTCAAGAACAAAAGTCACTTTTACAGACACACCCAAGAGAGGCCATGCCTCACTATGTTGTTAGTGCATTTATTTACTCTTTTTTTTAAAATAGCACTATTTATTTACTGTGGTCTTTTTGTGACTGCTTCCTGGTATGCTACATTCAGTTGTCACATTACGTCCTTGTTCAGTAGTAAATTAATGCCCTTCAACACTGCGTCTAGGCCATCACCCCTACCCAAATCTACCCAATCTTTCCAGAAGAGAAAGTAACAGCAAAATGTTGATTATGTTTCTGAACATTTTAAAATCCCTGACAAACAGTTTGGGAAAGATTAAAGTAATTAACTTTTTGATAGTTTAAACAAATTGAACAAAAAATCTGGCTCCCCCAACCGCCCAGGGACTTTCGGCCTAAATTATTTTTAATGAGGCAGGGCAGATGGTGTGGGCAACAGTCTCACACATAATGTCAGGATGTGAGGTACCCACAACTTGTCTGTAGTCTCACAGCGCTAGAGTGTATGTCTGGGACTCTACATTTATCTCAGAAATGGGAGCCCAGACTAACAATCAAAGATAATAAAAGAGGAGAATGAAATCGAGATCAAATGGGAGATCCATGGCAAGTGATTCAAAAGGTTGTTGCTAAGAAATGGATAAATAAGAAAGAGAAGAACAAGGTAGGACAATTCCTAAAATCAGACAAGATGGGTCCACCAAGACTATCGGAAGGTATTGGGTACCTGGGGAGTTGACTCTGCACACAGGAGAGAAACAGAAGAGACTCTGTCAAGTGGTTGAACAAGCAACACCCATCCAACTTGGCAAACTCTTCTGGTGCAATAGACTGCTGTTCGTGCTTGTGAAGGGTGAGCAGGGGCCAGACCGCTTGCAAGGTTGTGCAAGGCAACTGCCCACTGTGTCCATGTCTTTAAATGGTTTTGAAATTGAGCAAAAACCAACCTAGTGATCTGGGTTATCCCTAAGTGTCAAGTACACATAGAATCTTCAAAATATTTAGGATGTAAATTGCACAAACAAAATGTAGAATTTTAAAAATGTAATTAGTGTTTCTTTAACATATTGCACTGTTTCCCCTTTATATATAATTAGATCTCAGATTGAACTGGGAACCAGTTACCTTTTGGATACCTAGCGACTAATATCTACCATTCTCTCACTGATTTGCAGTATGGAAATCTCAGCAGAGCGTCACGGTCCCTCCAAGCACAGTTTGCTTTTTGGTCTTCTCTTCTGCTTTCTGTAATGTGCCACGTGGCACTAGTAAAGATGGTGTCCTACCCCAATGATAATATTATTTAGCAAACCTTCCCCTACTTGTCCTTCGTTCCTTCTTCAGACATGCCACACAGCTGATTTGGTTGCTGCGCTGCTTTCACGTAGCTCTTTCCATTCTAAAGCTACCCGTGAATGTGGGTGGATTAGGTCCTCTGGACTTAGAAGGCTATTATTCAGCTGCACAGGTCCAAAAGGTGGCTCGCTGGTTTTCTGCCCACCTCCCTGCATGAGATGGGGTTTATCAGTAAAGACTTTTAAGGAAAGCTTAATGCACTGCTCATTGTTTCCTACTGACCATTCTACGGATCACCATCCGGGTTATCATGCACAGCTTTCTCTTGCCTTGCTAAAACCTGTAAACTTACTGACACGAAGAAACCATGTGCTCCTGCAATACCTTTGCTAAGCCTTCCCACTCGCACATGACGGCTGTGCTCAGAGCAACTCCATCAGTGGCATGCTGCATGTGTCTTAAAATTGGGGGATTTATTTCTGGATGGTGAGCTCCTAAATTTCCAAACCCATCTTCACCCCGGTCAACTCCTTACTGACAACCACCTTAAATAATCATTAAATGCCCTATTTCATGTCTGCCACCTAGCACTAACCCTACAAGAGGTGTGCTAGAAGCTCTACACCATAGGAACTGGTGGCAAACTGATAGAATGGGTGTACAGACCTTTTCTGCAACATGGAAACCACTCCAGGTCTTCTCATCATACTACCAGGGTGACTGATGTGGCCAAACCTCTGAAAGATGTGGACTGGACTAAAATACTTGACTCTCCCCACAAAGTATCCCATGGCTGTCACTTTAAGTACATTCATAATGAATTCCGCCAATTGCTTGCCATTGGCCTTGTGGTTTGTAACTCACATTTTGTTGCTTTCAATTTGCTGGCTTTATTTGTTTTAAGCTAAGCAGCTTGAGTTTGTCCCTTCCCTTGCCCAAATCTTAGTTACAGTATCCTTCCTAGTGCTCCCTTTCTGAAAACAGGCCTGTAAATCTTGTTCTTATCTCATCATATTTGCTGTGCATTCAAAGAACAAAGTCAAATGTCTTCAGTGGGAACTGAGGGGCAAATTTATGTTCTGTTTGCACCGAATTAGCATCATTTTTTTCACTCTAATTCGGTGCAAAACTAACTCCATATTTATACTTTGGCGCTAGATTCGTCTAGCGTCAAATTTATGGAGTTAAAGTCATTTTTTGGACGTGGAAACCTACCTTACCTTAATGAGATGCAAGGTAGGCGTCCCGTGCAAAAATGACTCTATGGCCTTAACGCCATATTTATACTCCCGGGCAAAAATGGTGCACGGAGGGAGGAGGGGTCAAATTTCAACACCTGGGTCAGGGCAGGTGTTAGGGGACTTGTGGGCCTATTTCCATGGTGGAACACCTTAGAATAAGCCCACAGGTGCCCTCCCCAGACCCCATGGACACCCACAGCAGAGGGACAGCGGAGGATGGGGGACCCCATCCCAGGTAAGTACAGGTAAGTATTTTATTTTTTAAGTGCCATGGGGGCACTAAAATGGGCCCCCATACATGGCGCAGGGTGCAATGGCCATGGTCCCCTGTGCTGGCCATTGGGGTGGTGGGCATGACTCATGTCTTTTCTAAGACAGGAGCCACGTGGTATGGATGGTTTTGCATCAGAAAATGACACTAGATAGGTTATAGTCATTTTTTTACTCTAACCTGCCTAACATCATTTTTTGGTGCAAAACCCCCTTCTTCCATACCGCCGGCCCCACCCGACTAACGTCATTTTTTTTTTTTACACTAGCCTACCCTTTGCACCGGCTTGCACCATTCCATAAATATGGTGCTCGCCTGGTGCACAGAAATGGTGCAAGCCGGTGCTAAACTTTTTGGTGCAAAACTGCGTTAGTGCAGTTTTGCCCTAAAAAGTATAAATATGGACCTTAGTGTTTACTTTTCTTTCTCCGACTTCAAAGTGAGAGGATTTATGTGAAAATCTTGCTTGATACTGGGGTTAGGAAAGAGTTTTTTTTATCACATGACAACATTTAAATAAACTTCTGAATATATCAGAATTAGGAGTACAAATGAAGCAAATGTTTTTAATTCTGAACTTTTCTGGAAACAAGTACCTTTATATGATTAAAACAAATCATTGCATTAAGTGATGCAATTTCCACACATCACTGTCTGTGCACAGTATAGTTTGATTTGAAAAACTGTATGTCTGTGCAAATGTAATGGTCATTTCAATCAAAAATGTGTTGTCTATAATGGCAGTCTGTAATGGCAGTGTGTTACCACACCATGCACACTCCACTCTGCTCTGCACCACTCCACACCACTGCACCTTTCTCTGCATCATTCCACTTTATACCACTCCATGCCACTGCACTGCACTCTCCTCCATTCTGAACCACTCCACATTATGCCACTTCAATCTATGCTATGCCTCTCTACTCTAATCTGTACCACTCTACTCTATGCCAATGCACTTAACGACTCTCTACACCACTGTGCTCTGCGCCTCTGTACGCTATATCGCTCCAGTCTAGGCAACACCAATCTGGTCCGCATATGCCACTCTGCAACACTGCACTGTACACCACTGCACTCTAAGCTAATACACTCATGCTAGTGCACTTTACTCTGTAACACTCAACTCTGTGCCCCTGCACTCTACATCAATACACTGTACGTCACTCTAATCTACTTTGCACCTCTACTCTATGCCACGGCACTCTACAACACTTTAATCTATGCCATCACACTCTATGCAACTCCACTCTAGCCTGCACCTCTCTACTCTACACCACTTCACTCTACTGTGAAACAATCTACTTTATGCCACTGCATTCTATGCCACTGCACTCTACCCTGAACCTCTCCACTCTATGCAACTGCACTCTACTCTGAAACAATCTGTTCTATGCCACTGCACTCTATGCCACTCTGACCACTGCACTCTAGTTCAATGCACTCTACACCACTGCATGCTGACACTCTACAGGCCGCCACTATACTCTACACCATTCTACTCTGTATTACTACATTCTGCACCAATACACTCTATTTCACTGCACTCTATGCCACTCTACTCTAACACCCTGCCACTCTATGCCACTGCACTGCACGCCAGTGTACTCTAAACTATTGCACTGTATGCCACCGCCTTTTACTCTACACCATTGTACTATATGCCACTGTTCTCTCTACCACTCTACACCACTGCACTGACACTCTATGCTGCAATACTGCACTCTACACCACTCTACTTTGTACTACTGCATTTTATGCCACTGTACTCTATGCCACTGCACAGTGCATCACTACACTCTACGGCACTGCACTCTATGCCACTGCACTCTAGGCACTATGCTCTATTCTGCACTGCACCACTCTACAATACTCCACTCTGCACCACTCTATGCCACTGCACTTTATGCCACATGAGTCTACTGTGCACTCTGACACTGCACCACTCTGCGTTACTGCTCTCTCTGCCACTCTATGCCACTGCACTCTGCGTCAATGCATTCTAAACAAATGAGCTGTACACCACTGCCCTGTACCCTGCACCACTGTACTCTAGGCCACTGCTCTCTGTGCCACTCTACTCCACTCTGCATCACTGCACTGACACTCTGCTGTGCACCGTTGCACTCTCCTCCTCTGTACTGTACACCAATCTACTCTGTACTACTGCATTCTACGCCACTGCACTCTATGTCACTCTATCTTCACTCCACTCTACGCAACTGCATTCTACAGCACTATACTGAACTCTGCACCACTCTACACTGCACTCTATACTCTGCCACTCTATTGTATGTCACTCTAATCCACTGCACTCTATGCCACTCTACACTGCACTCTATACTCTGCCACTCTATTGTATGCCACTCTAATCCACTGCACTCTATGCCACTCTACTCTAAACAACTGCACTGTACCCCACTGCACTGTGCTCTGTACCACTGGGCTCTACGCCGCTGCTTTTATGCCACTCTACTCCACTCCACACCACTATGCCACTAACTTTTAGCCATACTGAACAGCAGCCACTCTGGTGTATAACATGGAATACAATTACATCATAATATAGGCTTTTGGAAAATGTGCAAATACATTTCGTTTAATTAAAAAAAAGTGCTTCTCAAATACAGATTTGAATAATATAATTTATACCTAGTACTAACATTTTTTATAACATGCCATTAAAACCACACACTCCACAGATCACCTTGGAACACCATTACAGTACCTCTCTAAAAGAAAATATCTTTCCCATCAGAGAGCTTCAAGTGACTCCTTTGATTAACCTCTATGCAGGTTTTCAAGCCCCTTTGCATTTGCAGATTTAAAAGTTGCCCACACTGCACTTCTTTAGGGAAGGAGACACCCTGGCAAGAAGGCCTTTTCTTATCTGTCTGCCCCTCCCTCCGAGCACAGGAGACTCCCTGCCTTTCAATCCAGCTCGGGGAAACTGATTTGCCGGTAATTTCGCCCTGTAGTCCGGTGTCCTTCTGGTGAAAGGCAAAAATTCCGGACAAATGCCATCCGTTAAGCCTTTCATCACGGACAACGGAGGGCAGGGAGAAATTACGGACAGTCTGTGAAATTTACGGATGGGTGGTCACCTTACATGTAGGGAGAGATGCCTTGGTTACAATTTTCAAGAAGTACTGGTATAAAAAACAGTTCAGAAATGTAGCAGAAAACTTATGTCAAAAATGCATGACGAAGTAACCTGGGAAAATAAACACTTGTGATGATGAGCCATATTGGAAAGTTAAAAAGCCCATGTTCGAGACTTCAAGCTGACTTCATTGAAATGCCTGTTTGTAATTGGCTTAAATATGTTCTCATGATTCTCTGCTTGGTCTCGAAAGGGTTGAAGCTTATCCAACTAGGAGAAGCTGCAGACTATGGCTAAACTCTTTTTGAGAGAGTTATTAAAGCGGTTTGGGTGGTATTGAGACCGATCATGGGACTTATTTTAAATATAAGATCCTACATTTATTATGTACTGCATTTCAGATTGAAATGAAGTTCCACTGTAGTTATTGTCCACAATCATTAAGAATTGTAGAGAAGATGAATGGCACCATCAAAAGTAAGCAGGCCAAGGTGTGTGCCTCCTTAGATTTAAGATGCCTTGACATTCTTCATTTTGTACTCATGAGAATTAGAAGTACTCCAACTAAAAAGAATGGTCTTTCGTCTCATGAAGTATTGATGGGTTTAGCTGTGAGAATTCCATACATACTTTACATACCTTCAACCCTTGCATCAGTAACTGATATCATTGGATTACTGCAAAGGTCTGGCTGATGTGGTGTAATCTGGCTCTCATCAGGTAAATCTGGCAGCAGAAAAAGAAACTCAGAGCCAGATTTACAAGGAACTGGCGCAGCATGGTGCTGGTTCAAAAGTGGCAGCGCCACGCTGCATCAGTTCTGAAACGCAGGGATGCAATGTATTTACAAAAATACGTCACACCCCTGTGTTTCCCCTTGTGCTAAATGTAGCTACCAGCCAACACAGGCATTTTTTTTTATCATAGTGCAAGGGTGTCTGTGTTGAAGGGAATTATTGTTTATGTACAGGATGTATCCCTTCCTACACATAACCAATCTACAATAGTGATTTGGCAGTTGTATGTGTGCTGCAGAATGAAGTACAAATAAAAGTAGCAAATCTTCATTACTGAATGATTCTTTATGTGCTGGAAGGGACACCTTCATTCACATAAATAATCATTTGTGGTGTTTTGCTCTTTCTATGTGCAGAATGAAGCACACATGGAAAAAGCAAAATCGAAGAGAAATAAAAGCATTTTTCCTCGTTGCGCCATGCTGATGCCACCCCGGCTACGAATTCTTGTATATGTGGAGCAGTGTCAAAAGCAATGGGTGTTGTGGTGGAACGCCCACAGCAACACCCATTGCACGCCCCTCTGCCACAGAAAACTGCGTCAAAGGGGCCCATATTTACAAGGCGGCACTAAGCCACAAAAAGTGGCTTAGTGCCGCCTTGTAAATATGTTGCAGTGCACAGCACCATCGGAGCGTCACAAAAAGTGACTCTCCTGTGAAGCTAGGGGCTTGGAAATATGCCCCTTAGTGTCTCTCACTACAACCAGGTGATTGGGTTCTGATAACCAGCATGTTCGTAAAAGCTGTCTATTGCCAAGATGGAAGGGGCCACATCAAGTTGTGCTTGTGACTAACACTGCTGTGAAGTGTGCTGGAATCCTGTAGTGGATCCATGTTGCTCACTCGGGAAGAGTGAAGATGGCAGATGATTAAGTAGTGACAACAACCATAAATTCAGAGTCAAGTTCAAGTTCACATTAACAACAAATCCCAACTCTACCATGCACAGTGTTCACACAAGTTATGTAATTTGAGATGTGATAAGGGTTGTTAAGGCTACTATAATTTCAAATGGTCCAAGGGATGTAATTTGTAAGCAGTGTATAGGAAAGGGTTGAATTATAGTTAATGTAGTGTGGCTAGCGACTTGACAACACTGTGTACGGAGGTACGCAATTTATAGTAATTAGAAGGTGGTACATAAAATATAAATTTAGGGTATAACTATAAATTTTGAATTTGTAAAGTTGGTATTGTTAGAGTTTGGTTTGTATAGAAACAGTAAATAAAGTTATAGTAATTTAAAGGTGATGCATAAATTATAAAGATAAGGTATAACTTTAGAATTTCTAATGTTTGTGTAGTTGAGGTTTGTTTTTATAGAACAAATAAATTATGTTTTAACCTTCGTTTTTTTCACTGAAGTCCAATGGTTTTTATTTTTAATAAAAACGTGTTTCAAATCGTAGAGTGGAGTGTCATTGAGTGGAGTATTGTTAAGTGGAGCTTCACTGAGTACAGTAAAGTGAAGTGGCGTAGAGAGGAGTGACATAAAGTGGTATAGAATTGAGTGACATACAGTGAAATAGCATAGATTGGAGTTGCGTAGAATGGAGTGGCAAACAGTAGAGTGGCATAGACTGGAGTGATGTAGAGTGGAATAGCATAGAGTGGAGTGACATAGGTGGAGTGGCATAGAGTGGAATGATGTATAGTAGGGTGGTGTAGAGTGGAGTAGCATAGAGTGGAATAGTATAGAGTGGAGTGGCATAGAGTTCATTGACCTGGATTGAAATAGTATAGAGAGGAGTGTCGTAGAATGGACTAGCAAAGAGTGGAGTGATGTAGAGTTTAGTACCATAGATTGCAGTAGCATACAGTGTAGTGATGAGGACAGGGGTGGCATAGAGTGGCATAGAGTGGAGTGGTGTAGAGTGGAGTGCCATGGAGTGGAATACCGTAAAGTGGAGAGGCACAGAGTGGCATATAGTTGAGTGGTAAAGAGTGGAATGGGGTAGAGTGGAGTGGCTTAGAGTGGAGTGGGCTACAGTGGTTGGCATAGAGTAGAATGGCATAGGCTGGCATAGAGTTGTGTGGCATACAGTGGAATAGTGTAGAGTGAAGTGGCATACAGCAAAGTGGCCTAGCGTAGAGAGGAGTGACATAGAGTGGTATAGAATTGAGTGACATACAGTGAAATAGCATAGATTGGAGTTGCGTAGAATGGAGTGGCAAACAGTAGAGTGGCCTAGACTGGAGTGATGTAGAGTCAAATAGCATAGAGTGGAGTGACCTAAAGTAAAGTGGCATAGAGCGAAGTGGCATAGAAGAGAGTGGCATGGAGTGGAATAGCATAGTGTAGAGTGGGGTGGAGTGACTTAGAGTGCAGTGGCGTAGAGTTGAATAGCATATAGTGGAATGGCATACAGTAGAGTGGTGTAGAGTGAAATGGTGTAAAGTCAAGTAGCTTAGAGTGAAATAATGTACAGTTAAGTGGCGTAGAGTGGAGGGACGTAAATTGGAGTGGTATAGAGCTGAGTGGCATAGAGGAGAGTGAAACAATGTAGTGTAGAATGGTGTACACTGGAGTGACTTAGAGTGGAGTAGCATAAAGTAGAGTAGTATAGATCTAAGTGGCATTCAGCATAGTGGCATAGAGTGCAGTGGCATAGAGTGGAGATGTGTACAGTGGAGCTGCATAAAATTATGTTGAGTGCAATAGCTTACAGCAAAGTCACGTAGAGCGGTGTAGAGTCGAGTGATATGGTGGAAAAGAGTTGAGTGGAGTTGCGTAGAGTGGCATGGCGCACAATAGAGTGGAATAGAGTAGGGTGTAGTGGTGTAGAATGAAGTGGCATTTAGTGAGTAGCACAGATTGGAGTGGCTTAGACTGCTGTGGTGTAGAGTGGAATACCTCAGACAGGAGTGACAGAGAGCAGCGGCATAGAGTGGAGTGGTGTTGAGTGGAATAGCATAGAATGCAGTAGGATAGAGTGGAGTGGAGTAGAATGGAGTAGCGTAAAATGGATCGACACAGTGGAGTTGCATAGAGTGGCATACACATGAGTGGTATAGACTGGAGTAGCATAGAGTGGAATAACGGAGACTGGAGTGGCAAAGACAGCAGTGGCGTTCAGCAGGGTAGCATAGAGTGGAGTGGCGTACAACAGAGTGGTGTACAGTGGAATGCCATGGAGTGGAGTGGCATATAGTGAAGTTGCGTGGAATGATGTAAAGTCAAGTAGCATAGGGTGCAGCGTCGTAAAATGAAGTGGCCTAGAAAGGAGTGGAATAGTGGAGTGTGGAGTGGGGTAGAGTGGAGTGGAGTAGAGTGTGATAGCATATAGTGGAGTGGAGTAGAGTGGATTTGGCGTAAAGTGGAGTGGCGTAGAGTGGAGAGGTGTGGAGTGGTGCAGAGTGGAATAGCCTAGCATGGAGTGGCGTGGGGTGGAATAACATAGAGTGGAGTAGCGTAGAGTGGTGTGCAGTCAAATAGCATAGAGTGGAATAGCCTAGCGTGTAGTGGCGTGGGGTGGAATAGCATAGAGTGGAGTAGTGTAGAGTGGTGTGCAGTCAAATAGGATAGAGCAGAATAGTGTAGAGTGGAGTAGCATAAAGTAGAGTGGTGTAGAGTAGAGTGGCATGCAGAGGAATAGCATAGAGTGGAGTGGCATAGAGTGAAGTGGTGTAGAGTGGAATAGCGTTCAGTTAGTGGAGTTGTGTAGAGTGGAAAACAGAGTGGAGTGGCATACAGTGGAGTGGTGCAGAGTGGAGTAGCATTGAAGGGCGTGGCGCGGCATGGAGTGGCAAAGAGTAGAATAGAATGGAGTGGAGTATAAAAGTGTTTAGTGAAATGGCATAGAGTGGAGTGGTTAGTGACGTACAATTGAGTGGCATAGAATGGAGTGGTGTTGAGAGCAGTGGCAGAGAATGGAGTGGCATAGAGTGGAGTAGTGTTGAGTGTAGAGACATGGGCCCTCATTATGAACTTGGCTGCAATCACCGTGCTGACAGTGAACAAAAGAACGCTAGTGGAGGTAAACTGTATACCGCCGTATAATGATTCCAAAAAGACAAACCTCCAAAAATCTTGCAACCTCCACCCACCGCCAAGGAAAACAATAGTGGAAAGGCAGTACACCTCACCCCGCCACCACCAAGCAGACAAACCCCCCCGCCCACCAAATAATGATGCACAAATCAGCTCAGCGGACAGTAAATGTCGAACGAGCACTGGCGGTACAGACCGCCACGGACAGCAATGAGACCCACCAACAACAAATGCAGACATTGGCAAGTTCGCCAAGCACACACGTGACACACATCCACAGCACTTTAAAACACACACATACACACCCCCACAATCCTTTGGAACGCCAATAGCATGACAGATATTGACACCACAACATGCATACACTGAACTAGCAATCACACAAGTCACACACAGAAAAACACCACCAAAACTCATACATTGCACACCCACCATCACAAGCCAAACACCTAACCACACAAAAGCACCCTCACCAACACACCTACAACACACCACCCACAACACACACCATGGCACCTCCTAAGTACCCCTGCGTCACAGACAGGGAGTTAAAGACTATGGTGGACGAAATACTCAGGGTCGAGCCACAGCTATTCGGGGCACAGGTGCAGCAGACACCCTTGGCCAGGAAGATGGAGCTACGGCAAAGAATAGTCTACAAGGTCAATGCCATGGGAAACCATCCACGCAAAGGGATGACATCAGGAAGAGATGGAACGACCTGCTCAGGAAGGTGCGTTCCATGGCACCCAGGCACAACATCGCCGTACAGAAGACTGGTGGTGGTCCCCCGCCTCCTCCCTCCGAATACACCGACTGGGAGGAGAAGGTCCTGGCTATCCTGCACCCGGAGGGCCTCACTGGACTCACTGGAGGACTGGAATCGGGTAAGTCAACTACAATACCTTAAGTCACCACACCTGTAATGCATGTATCACCCCATCTCTCTCACTACCACCATGCCCCTACCCAGCCCACAACACCCACACACTCATATCCATGTCACCTCCATGCCCACAATCCCCCATACAAATCACCATCCGGCCCCCTTTGCACAGTCACCAACCCATGCATGTAATGTCAGGAGCACTACAACACCCACAATGCGCCCCCCCCCCCCAATAAATGCATCAAAATGAACACAAAGGGAACCTGAATGTCACTACATGGGAATTCAACCACCAGTTACTGCTGACCAGTGCTGCAATTGACAAGAAAGTGCAGGACACCCACATCTGTATTCTCTCACACACAGGCACCACCCCCCATACTACCTGGACGGAGACGTCAAGGAGTGCCAGTCCTCCACCTGAAGACGAAGGCCCTACTCAGGAGAGTACAGAGGGATGTCTGGACACAGAGGAAATCCCTGGCCAGTCCCACACCCCTGGACAGTCACTCTCCGGAAGCCCCACCCAGGTTACCAATGACACCCCTACCAATCAGCCACCACCATTATATTTGGCCCATTGCCCCCATACCAGTGTCTCCAGGCCATGGACTGGCTGGCCACATGTACAGAGGCCTGAGTCTCCACCCACCACCAGGCAGGATGATGAAGGGCCCAGTGCAAGTAGGACTGCCAGGCCTGTGCAGGGGGCACTGGCACAGGGGGCTAGGGCCAGTGGGAGGGTATCAGTGGCCCAAGGAGGGATGCTGCAACCTAGGAAGTTATTGCTGAGGTCCTGGGAGCATATCACCATTCCCAGGACAGGATGGGCCAGATCCTGGCCACGTTGGAGCAGAATCAAAGGCTGCAGGTAGCACTCCACCAGGAGGCCATGGAGCAATGGAAACAGCTCAATGCTACCATGGCCTCCATTGCAGGGGTGCTGCAGCGCCAGACAAACATCCAGCCTAAGTCCTCCACCCACCTGTAGGCCCCTTCCACTAGCCAGGACACTGCCCTGCCATCTACATCTGCAGCAGCTACTGGACTGGTGGCACTGCCAGAGGACTCACAGGACACCGGCACCCCTTCCCCTGCAGCCCAGCTTCCCCCTCGCAAACGTGGCATCAGACCCAGACGTCCCACTGAAACACTAGCCAAGACCAAGACCACTGCCAGGAAGTGACTCTGCCCTAAACTGTCTCCCTTGGTTGCCACTGAGCTACCTTGTTGACATGCCACTGCTATCACACCATCTTCCAATGGCCCCATTGACTATACCCCCTGTGCTACCAACAGCTGAGCAAATGTACCTGAGTATGTTGTTCACCATGTGCCCACTCCCTTCCACCGTCCCATCACTCATGGATGTTTTGACTTTGAATAAATATACCGTTGCACTCAAAATATCTGTCCTTAATATGAGCAATCAATTGTGAATGTGAATACATTAGCCAGTTACGCATCATAATGCCGCTTTTATTGCAGGAGGGGGTCTAACAGACTGTAGTGTCTGAAGTATGTCACACTGTACATTCCATAGCGTTAACTCACATCTGACACTTTAGTCATGATTGTGCTATATCACTGGTAAGGGACACCACAGCACTTACTACATGAGTCACTCTGAAACAATGCAATGAAGCCATCAGCATCATAGGAAATGTACCTGAGAGTCACTGGAAGTGTAGCCGGATTAACTGGGTCCTAGAGTTGATGTCTTCCCCCTCTTCTTCACCATCACCCTCATCCCTCCTCTGAGGTGCCATGGCTGGCTGGAAAGCATCCTCCTCTTCCAGAAGTGGGACAGCTTTCGACACAGCCAAGTTGTGCAGCATGCAGCAGGCCACCACTATCTTACACACCTTGTCAGGGTCATAGCACAGGGATCTTCCAGAGAGGTGCAGGCAACAAAATCTTGCCTTCAGGAGTCTTATGGTCTGCTCAATCACCCTCCTAGTTTGCCCATGTGCCTCACTATAATGCCTTTCTGCATCTGTCCTGGGATTCCTCACAGATGTCAGGAGCCATTGCATGTTTGGGTAGCCAGAATCCCCTGCAAAAGTGGGCAAAAGAGGGTTGAAAACACACTCTATCTACTTGCATACACCCTGCCTGTCAGCTATGTAACTGATCCAGTGTCATTCACACTCACCTATGAACCAAGCTCTGTCCCCCTGTAGCTGTCCCATCATGTGTAGCACACTGCTGTTTCTCAGGACAAATGAATCATGGACTGATCCTGGGAACCTTGCATTAACATGTGAAATGTACTGATCAGCATTACACACCAATTGGACATTCATGGAGTAATAGTTTTTACTATTCTGAAACACCTGTTCATTTACTCTTGGGGATATGAGGGCTATGTGGGTACCATCAATGGCACCTATCACATGGGAGATATTTGCAAAGGCATAGAATCCTGATTTGATGGCGGTGAGATTCGCCCTTTGGGGAAACTGGACATAACTTTGCAGGTGTTGAACAAATGCATTCAGAAACGTGGCTGAGATACCCTGGCAGCCATGCCCACTGTCACATGGAATGAGCCTGTGGCCAAAAAATGGAGCACAGATAGTACCTGCCCAGTTGTATGTATGGCATGGTGATTCCTATTAGCTGGCTTTAGAACAGGCTCCATTTCTGTACAGAGTTCAAGGATTGTAGCTTGATTCAGACGGTAATTTATGATGATGGGACGTTCCTCCAAGGTGGCCAGATCTATCAGGGGTCTATCAACAGATGGCGTTGTCCTTTGCCGCATGGGTCTGTACCTATGGGGGTGGAAGGAAGACACATTGAGTTGGGACATACACTTGCACCACATGGTGACAGAATTCATGTTTTACATGTGACACAAATGTACCGCACACAGACACAAAGAAGGAGGTAATCCTGTCAGGCTAATGTGTGGTGAGGTGTCTTAGTCATAATGGCATCACAGTGTAGACACATTTCCCACCATGCTTACATGTGGAGGACCAGTACTCATGTCAGTACTCGACGAAGGGGAGAGGGAATGGAGCCATGGATGAGGTCCCCGGCCACTCTATGGATGGGTGGTGGATGCAAAATGGCAGCCTTCTGCCATACAGGTAGTGTAGTGTGGAAGTGACTTCATTCCACTGGCGTTACTGGTCATGGCAGTAGGCGGTGTTCACCGCCGTGCACCTGATCACTGGATAACATGGTTGTCAATGGGGAAGCTGGGCCAATCATGATCCCCGCTGGTGGTGA
This sequence comes from Pleurodeles waltl, assembly GCF_031143425.1. NCBI lineage: Eukaryota > Metazoa > Chordata > Amphibia > Caudata > Salamandridae > Pleurodeles > Pleurodeles waltl. Next base: position 228,580,252 of record NC_090451.1, read on the forward strand.
AGGTGCATATCGCTGCGTAATCTACCGCCATTTTGACAGGCGCTTTGACATTTGACTCCTGCACTACGAGAAGGAAAGAACTCCACTGCGTGTGCTGCTGTGTCCTGACTCTGGTCCCTGAGATGGCACGTGTTACAGGGGAACAAGCCCCAGCCTTCACCGCAGAGGAGCTGGAGAAGCTGGGGGATGTTGGACGGGGTCCTACCCCTGTATGAGCGACTAGAGGAGCAAGTGAGTTGTTATTTGTCCTCCTTAGATGTGTGTGAATGTGGCGGATGCCTGTATGTGTTTTTGTTCACTGTGTGAATGCTCACCCATAGTGTGTCTGGCAGTTTTTGGCTTGGAAATGGTCTATATGTATGTCTCCATGGGCCATATCAGGTTGAATGGGCATGGCATTTGTGTATGTGGCACCAATACTGACATCTGTTTCTTTACTCTGTGTGTTCCATGCAGGTCAGCGCCCATCAGAAGGTGGGACTGTGGCAAGCCATCGCCAACGAAGTGCGGACCCTGGGGGTCTACAACCGGCGGAGCACCCACTGCAGGAAATGGTGGGAGGACCTGAGGTGCTGGGTCAGGAAGACCGGAGAGGCCCAGCTGGGGGAGGCCTCCCAACGAGGGAGGGGTGCCCATTGGACCCTGATCCCCCTAATGGCCCACATTCAGACGGTGGCCTATCCAGATTTGGGTGGGTGCTTGAAGGCAGCACAGCAGCCACAAAGGAGTGAGTACCAACACTGTTGTGATGCCACTATGATGAGTGTAGTTAGGTGCTAATGGGTGCATGTATAGTAGTGCCAGGCATATAGACAGGTGTGTTCCCGCAGTGCTGCCCCCCTCCACATCCGTGGGATAGTGTCCTAGGTAGTTTTGGTCTGGTCTGTAGGCCTGTGAGTGGTCCCCTGTTTGGGCCATTGTATTGAATGTAGCCTCATTGACTTGCAGATGTGTTGGCTTGGCATTATCTTTCATTGGTTCACTTTAAAAAGTGTATCAGAGTAGTGAGGCAGGATGGAAATGTAGTGTACTGTGGGGTCATGCCTACCAGTCAGGGGCACATTCATAACATGTGTTGTGTATGCTGAGGGTTAGTGCCTGAGCTGGGTGGGAGTGTATGTGTCCCAACATGTACATATTTCCTGGAATTGACATACTTCTTTCTTGTTTTGTCCCCCCGTGCTCTTGTGTCCTTGTGTGCATTAGCATCATTTGGCGAGGGAGCTGAGGCACCGGCAAGTGGGGATGCTGCAGCCCATGGGACCCATGTGGCAGAGTCCACTGATGCCAAGGGGAGCAGTGGGTTGGAGGGCATAGGGAGTACCACGGGCAGGGCAACTACCACTGGAGGTAGTGACTTTGATACCTCCTCCGATGACAGCTCCCTGGTGGTGGCGGACCCTACTGGGCCCACCCATTCTTTGCCATCTTCCGCCACCCCCCATATCATCACTGCCCTCCCAGTAGCTCCCCAACAAGTTGCCTGTGCCCGCTCACCCAGTAGGGTGGGCATCTCCTTCACCCCAGGCACCTCATCCCCTGCCTTAGTCAGCCCTGCTGCCCTCATAGAGGAGGCTATTGACCGCCTTAGAACCATATCTGTAGGGCAGACAACCATTGTGAATGCCATCCAGGGGCTACCATCTCAGATGCAGCAATGCAATGCATACCTGGAAGGCATTCAAGGTAACATGTCTGGCCTACAGAGATCTTTTCAGGCTCTGGCCTCCTCTTTGACGCCAGCCAGTGTCCCTGGTCCTTCTGTCCCCCCTACCACCACCTCTACCCCTTCCTGCACCCCACTCCCTTCACCCATCCCCAGCACACATACAGACAGCCATGCACAAAGATCAACACACAAGAAGCACACATAGAAACACAAGCACCACACTTCCCACAACAGGCAGGCACACACCCAACATACCAAAGCACACACAACAACGTCCACCTCCCCCACTGTCAACCTCCCCCGCCTCCCTGTCTGTCACCTCACCATGCACACCCTCACGCACTGCACCCTCAGTCACTGCTGCTGTCCCCATTCTTGCATTCACCACAACAGCTAACATTCAGTCATGCACTCCAGACACCACAACCTGCACTCACCACGACTACATTCACAGATACCTGCAGCACACTCACCAGACCTGCAGACACCCACACAACATCCATATACACTGCCAGCATGTCTTCTCCCACTGTGTCCACTCCCCCTCCTCCCAAAACACTCAAACGCTCACACTCATCCACACCACACATACCCACCATACATAAGCAGACTAAATAGGCACCTGCATCCACGTCCAGCACACCTACACCTCGTACCACAACTCCCTCAACCACCACCCCCAGACCTGGCTCCAAAACCCTAAAAAGCTTTTCCTCTCCCGTGTTGACCTGTTTGAACCCACTGGCCCAACCCGTTGTGTCCCTAAACGTCCACTCCTTCCTCTTCAAAGTCCTCAACAGTCCGCCCTTCCCATTCCTGTCCCACTTCCCCAGGGAGGAAGAAACCCTGTGTTGCCCCAGGTCCCTCTGCCACCCCTGGTCCAGGCCCACTCCCCCTCCTTCCAAGGGCAAGCCCAAACCCTCTCCACCTTCACCTCCACCTACTAAACCTAAGCCCAAGAACCCCCCCCTTCAAAACATGACTCACCACCCCGCCACCCCCTACCCCTGATCCCTGAGGTGCCTGGCTGCCCCATAGATGCCCCTTCTCAGTGTAGTTTCCTTTGCCATTGTTTGAGTCAAGTGTAGCCTATATTTGCCCTTCCGGGACTTGTACATATGGACTGGCCTATGGCCTTGTTTGTACATTTGTTTTTATTGCAGTTGAAGTAAATTTTTGTGTCCAGCAGTCCTGTTGGCACAATATTGAGCTGTTGTGCAACATTTCACTGTGGGGGTGTGGTGTGCACAGGTGTGTGCATTGGTGCAGGTATTTGTTGGCTTGAGTCTGGTAAGTACATCTTGTTATGGTATGTATGGCTTAGGATGGTGGGAAGGGTTGGGAGTGATTTTCGGTGTGGGTGGATGGGTGTGTATCTGTGCCCTTTCCTCCCATGTGTACTAGGCTGCGGTACTTACCGTCGCCGTCTTCTTCGTTGGGCACGGTCCTGGGGAAATATGGCAAGGAGAAGTAATGGGATTATTTCCAATTCTCGCTCCATGTCGGCGTGTTCTGTGTGCCTCCGGTGAGTGTTTCCCTTTATATGGGTCGTTTCCACCAATCTTTGCGTGGCAGTGGTTCATCCCCCCTCTCCTCCCGGAACTGATGGCAGTGCGGTGTTTCATTATTTGGTGGGCGGGTAGGACCTTTCATCAGGACTTAGAATGGCCCCCCGTCGTCGACAAGACTACCAAAATGGTGGTGGGTGGATGGCCCGTTGTCTGTTTCTCATGTGCTTCATTATTTGGCGGTCCCGACCGCCAGCCTGCTGGCGGTAGCTACCGTCACCGCCGGCAGTGCGGTGTTTACCGCCATGTTCATAATGACCACCCGGAGTGGAGTCGAGTAAAGTTGAGTGGCATACAGTAGGGTGCTGTAGAGTGGAACAGCATAGGTTGGAGTGGCTTAGAGTGGAATAGCATAGAGTGGAGAGTCATTGAGTGGAATATCATAGAGTGGAATGGTATAGAGTGGCATAGAATCTACTGGCGTAAATTGGTGTGTTGTAGAGTGGAGTGTCATAGAGTGGATTGGCGTAAAGGGGAGTGGTGTACAGTAGAATATTGTAGAGCTGAGTGGCCTAGAATGAAATAGTGTAGAGTGGTGTAGAGTTGAGTGGTGATGTAGAGTGGAATCGGGAACAGTGGAGTGGCATAGAGTGGAATAGCATAGAGGGGAGTGGCTTAGAGTCACATAACGCAGAGTGGAGTGGCATACAGTAAAGACGCATAGAGTGGAGTGTCTTAGAGTCAAATAGCGTAAATGGAAGTGGCATAGAGTGGAGTGGCGTAGAATGGAGTGGCACCGATTTGCATAGGTTTGAGTGGTGTAGAGTGGAATAGAATTGAGTGGTGTAGCATAGAGTAGACTGACACAAAATGGAGTGTCTTAGAATGGAGTGATGTAGAGTTGAATGGCATAGAGTTCAGTGACATAGAATCATATGGTGTGGAGTGGCGTAGAGTAGAATAGCATAGATTGGAGTGGCGTACAGTAGAGTGATATGGAGTGAAGTGGTGTAAAGTGTATTTTCATACAGTGGAGTTGTGTATCAGGGAGTGGCGTGGAGTGGCACAGAGTTGAATAGCATAGAGTGTCATGCAGTTACTCCAGTATTGGAACTTTCATAAATTCACATGCTTGAATCCTTCCCCGTTGTTGAGATGGGAGTCCCTGGTGTAATATAGAAGCTATGCTCAAGGGCATATACAAAGTAAGTGGATTAGGCCTTAAAATTAGAAACATATCACTGTTGTTTTGTAAAAAAGGAACAAACTCCAATGTCAACCAATCAGATCACACCACCCTCTAGAATCCTCCTGTGAGGAGCTGCCTTCCCTCAGATTTTCCACCGCACATCGACCTTAGGAGTCTCTTCTGAGCTCTGCTCAAATTTCTCTCAGATATTCTCTTCTGAGGAGATTTGGATTATTTTTCTCTTCAACAGTTCTCCCAAAGTGGGTGCTTCAACCTGACATCGATGTCGGAGACACCTAAGAAAGGGCTTTTTAGAGCCTGTGCTACCTGCATGAGGAAGAAGCTACATGTGGATGACCAGCATAAGGACTGAATTTGCTGTCTCTATCCTAACCTTAAAACTAGAGACTGCAAGGTATGTAGGACTTTTTCTACTAAAACCCTAAAGGACAGAGAGGGACGTCTTCTCATTTGGCTACAGAAATTGAAGTCCAGAGGCAATCCGCTTTCTGATGAGGACAGTGCCTCCTCTTCTGTGTCTGTCGTAAAGACACCTGTAAAGAGACAGTCTGAGGAAATGTCAGGCACTCAGGAACCACCTAAGAAAGCTTAAAAGAAATCATCTGAGATGTCCTCAAAAAAATGTAACCCATCAAAAAAGGGAAAATCAAAAGCTTTAGAGTTGAAATCTGGAAAGAAAGCTGTCTGTGAGCCCTCATCCCCACCTTTCAGCCTAAAACATACTTTCAAAAGGCCAGCCTATGCACTGTTGACGGGACCATCACCGTCGGTAACACCATCGACGGCCCATGCCTTAAAAATGACATTTACCGCCGGCGGCGGCAACTACTGAATCCTCGACGACAGTCTGGTCATCCTCATTGACGGCGCGCCCCATCTCTTCGCCGTCACAGCAGTCTTCGTCGATGCGGCTCGTCTCGCCGACGATCATACCGTCGACGCTTCAGTTGACGGAACACTTGTCGGCGATTCCACTGTCAGCGGTGACCTTACCGATGACAGCCTCGTTGACGACGCTTCAACCGACGATGGCCTCGTCGACGACGCTCCCGCCGTCGACGATGCTTGTTCTGTCGGCACTCTCATCGACGATGCCTCTGTCTACGATCACTTTGTCAACACCGCCACCGTGGACATCTCACCTCTCGTCGATAATCAAGATAATGGCAAAGACACAGAGACCATCTACCTTAGCTCTGTTCTCGTCAACAGAGCAGACTAGTCAAAGGAAAGTAAAAAAACATCACTTTACCCCCTCAATTACATCTCCTAGTAAGGTCTCGAGCCTACTACCTTTGCATTTGTTGGACAAGATGACTCAGAAAAGGATGGACTCTATGGGGTGGCCAGCAGTCCATCTCAGTTACGGGTCAAGTGTCATGAGTATTCAGATGATGATGACTCTTATTATGACCAGCACTATTATGAGCAGCAACAACCAGGGCTGGTAGGTCTCCCTCCTGGCTTGGTGTCAGATTTACAAGCAATGCTGGCGGATTATAGGGAGCGTTTTCTGCCAATGCCTACATCGAGGCATCAGCCGACAATTTCTGCTATACCACCAACCCCTCAGCAGTTTCAACAACCGCAACCTTTAACCTGTCTAGCCCTCAAGCTTCTCCTCAGTCTATGCCTGTGCAGGGGCAAGCCTCTTTAGATGAAGATGCTGAGGAAGGAGAGATCCATACAATGAACTATGAATGGGATGACTATATTATTCCAGCACCTGCCTCTCCTGCGACACCTGATGTGGAGTCTCCTCTGGAGGATATCAGTGGCTTTCATAACCTGCTAGGTAAAGCAGCCACGCGGTTTGATCTACCAATGCCTGCTACTCAACTGGATTGTTTCCTGTACGATTTCAAAGAGCCTCACAGAAAAATAGTTAGGGTTATCCCAATAATCAACCATGTTTGGAGTCAGGGCTTGAAGATAATGCAGAATCCTGCAACGGTTCCTGCAGTGCTGCCTAAGTTAGACAACAAATCCACAGATGATGCCCCTGCTTGCCTCACAGGCCACCCGAAACTGGACTCTGTAATCTCACAGGTGGCGTAACCGCATTCTAGGAATCTGTCAACACTGTTAACCACACTGCCAGATAAAGAGGGGAGACTTCTGGATAACATCGAAAAGCGTTTTTCCTCAATATCTGCCATTGTAGTAAGAGCTGCCAATTCTTTGGCGCTCCTTGGTAGATACGATAGACAGCTCTGGTCAGACGTGTCTCAATGTTTGGAGGAACTCTCAGAAGGTTCCAAGATGGAGGCAAAAAAGGTGCTAATGTAGGGACATCGTTCTTTGGCGGAAATTATTGATTGCGCTCTTGATATTTCAGCCATAGGTTTTAGGCTGCTTGCTGGGTCAGCTGTTTTAAGACCTCAGGGCTGGCAAAAAAACACTAATTTTCAACCTGAAGTTCAGATGAAAATCTTAGATCTTCCCTATGACAGAGAGGCGCTCTTTGGGAAGCATGTCGGTGACGCACTTCAGGCTATAAAGTTGGACACTGAAACACCAAGATTGTTAGGCACTCTGCAGTACAGGAAAGTGCCTTTTTGTGGAGCCAGGGGCAGAGGATAACCTTCATTTCGTGGAGGATATCAGCACTATAGATATCCATCGTACTCCACCACTTTCCAGGCTTCAGACCACAGTATCAGCAGAGACAGACGCCCCCCGCGGCTTACACCAGGCCCTATCACAAAAGTAAGCCTGAAGGACAATCTAAAGAGACTGCCCGTAGACAATGACTGCCTCCAGCCGGTTCTCCCCCACTCTTCCTCTACAGCATTGATACAGTCCGGGGGTCGCATGCGGCCCCTCTGACCTTTGCATGCGGCCCCTAGGTCAAAAGCAGCACTGGGCTACCATTTTCTTGAAACTGCACTAACATTAACGAAGAAGTTAAATAAAGAAACAAGCCTTTATGTAAAGGTTAACTGGTGTTAAAGAAAAGAAGTAACTAGGTTATACTGCACTGTTTAACTTCAGAAACACCTTTATTTTTAAAGACCTCTTGCATTAAAAATGTAAAAATATGACAAAATCTATTTAAAATTCAGAAAGTGTATTTCATTAACACATATTTCGTTTCACCTTTGTACATCACGTTATCAGAGCCTTGATAAATATATATATTTTTTTTTTAGCGATAGTTTTCAAACATGAATTTACATTCATTTTTCCCCACCCTAACAACAGTGTCAGTAGTGAGCTAAGATGCAAGTCACTTGTTAAGTGCACTTTTTGGGCTGGGTTCTCTTATGCACAGACAACATTATAGCTTATTAAATCGAACACAGGAGAAGGTTTTGCACATCTTGAAGTCATGTATTTCAACATCCTTTTATATATGATAATGAAGGGGGAAAAAAGGGAAAGTGGAACAAAATAATTGCCTTGGATCACACAATTTGGTAAAGTGGGGAAACTGGGATTAATTCGAGGTGTTCTGGTTTCACATTGTGCAGTTCAGCGGCTGTATATGCTTTGCTTCCAGTACACCCACCTTACTGGCACCACCCCGTGGAACTTTCTCCTCCTTAGTGCCACGCTGCTAGCATTAATGCAGCCCTCTGTCACATCACACACGAAACATTTTGGCCCCCGGGAAAATGTTTGTGAGTACCCATGCTCTACAGTCTTCCATGGAATATTAAAACATCAGATGCAGCGCTGGCAGCAAATAACGAAGGACAAATGGGTGCTGGATGTAATCCAGTTTGGACACCTCTTAGAGCTTGTTCAGATTCCCCCTTTAATGCCTCCACTCCTGGCTAGACAAAGACATCTTTCTCTGCTCAGCTTAGAAGTAGAAGCCATGCTGAGCAAAGGAGCCATAGAAGTTGTTCCATGTTCCCAGAGAGGGGAGGGTTTCTACTCCCGCTTTTTTCTCATTTGGAAGAAATCTCGCTTATGGAGACCAATCCTAGACTTGCGGGAGCTAAACAAATACCTCAAAAAATAAACATTTAGAATGGTCACACTACAAGACGTCCTACAACTTCTAGACAGAGCAGACTATATGGTGTCTTTGGACCTTCAAGACGCGTATTTCCATATTCCAATTCATCCACTACACAGGAAGTTCGTAAGACTTGTGGTGAACGGCAAACACTTCCAATTCAAGGTCCTTCCCTTTTGTCTATGTTCGGCACCACAAATCTTCCCCAAATATTTGGCCAAGGTTGCAGCCTTCCTAATAAAGAAAGAAGCACCAGATTTTTCCTTATCTAGACGACTGGCTAGTGAAAGCTCCCGACGTCCAGTCTGCGCGCAAGTCCGTCAAGGCGACCCTACGCCTTTTCACGGACTTGGGCCTTGCTCTAAACCGGGAAAAATCATTTCTCCAACCTTCCACTCGGTTAGCCTTCCTAGGGGTTATACTGGACACACAACAGACCAAAGCCTACCCAACACTGGACAGGCAAAACAAGTTAATCTCCCTAGTGAAGCAAATCCAAAGAAAACAGTTCCTTTCGGTTTGTCAGTACAAATCCTTACTAGGGATGATGTCATCGTGTATAAGCCTCATTCCTCACTGTCAACTTCACATACGTCCACTTCAAGAGCACCTGGACAAACAATGGAAGCAAGCACAAGGATCCTTCGAGGACACGATCCACATAACACCGCTCATTATAGCTTCTCTCGATTGGGGGACAATACCTGAAAACATTTCACGAGGTCTGCACTTCTTGCCACAGATTCCTCCACTGACTGTAACAACAGAAACATCACTGACCGGATGGGGTGCATGTCTGCAGGACCTTCGGGTGAGCAGCACATGGCCCCCTTCTCACCATCTCTTACACATGAACCTTCTAGAGCTGACAGCATTGTATTATGCTTTGGAAGCCTTCCTCCCAGAATTCGAGGATCGACGGTGCTTGTCAGAACGGACAATATAGTTGCCGGGTTTATACCTGGAGCTACTGCATGTTGTTGAGCTGGGGCAGCACGTGCTGAGTTTGTGTTTAATGTCTGCATCACAAATTGTACTAAGCGTCTATATGTAGCCGTTAAGTCTGTATATAAACGAAGAACTTCAGCCACCGGCATATTTGCAACCACAGGATGTGGTGTATATGTGGCCAATAAAGGCCAGGTCGGACCATCATTACTCAGTGGACCTAACCTTACTGGTAATATTGTATGGGGTAGGGCGCCATCAAGCCAATTATTATGTTCTTGATAAGATAGAGGTATCTCTAAATACACATACGCCCTGTACTGGCCAGGAGCGTTCGCAATCGTATATGTGTGAAATGTATTTGTATTCCCATCAACTGCTGGAAATGTGACCCAAGAGTAAAAAAGTTCTGTTCTATAGGCTGCATGGGTGGCCACCACAAACGTGACTGGACCCCCCTGGTTTGTAAGACCATGTGCAAGCAAATGCGCTGTGAGCGGTTGTCTCATATTAAGAGCTATTTGTATTACCTGGGGATTCGCCATTAAAAAAACTGCGTTGGTTCAGAGAAGGCACACCAAAAACAGGGTCTTTCCTTTTAAAGTTCAAGCTTGAACAACCATCCGCTATTTCTAGGATTACCTATATCGCGGTGGTGGAAGTCCTCAGTGCCACGGACGTCTCCGTTAAAGGAACTGAGGGATCATTATAATATATGAGACCGAGAGAGACTGGTGGACCCGAAAACTAGAGCCAGACCAAACGTTGGCGGCGCCATGTCGCGTAGGCTCTCATTATCCTAATGAGACTACTGGATTTTTGGGTAGCAGGGTCGTTCTCAATGTGGGGGACTAAGTCTAACCCACGGAGAAGGACCCTTGTCACCCTCAATCCGGTTTTGCTCCGGCTAACTAGCAGTGCCTCATCTCTCCCAGAGGGAAGGGATGATTGGGCAGCCGAGCGCATTACATCTTAGAGCTTCTCAGGGAAGTCGTGGTCACTCAGATCCCAACCAGTTCTCTCATACCAAGTGTGGTCTCATATACAAATGACAGAGGCAGTTTAAGCTTTACAGATTGATTTAATAAAACAACTGCAATTTAGATAACAAGGCGTGAGCCGCAATAACCAGAACCATACAACACAGTAGGATTGAAATAGTAACGAGGAGAGTGAAACATAGAAATAACGCTATCATAGTGTTACCAGATTATGTTCTCTCTTCTAAGTTCTATTTTGAGCACAGCATGTTAAGCTCTAAGCTTGCCTTTCAGATTCCCCGGGAGGACATCAACCCTCATACCTGAGCAAAGGCCTGTGATCTGGATCAGCATCTGCAACAGGGCAGTCAGCGTCTAGTTGTGGTTCCCTGGTCGGAATCTCCCTCTTACGTGTACTAGGACTAGGAAGTGTTTTAATAACTAACACACCCGTGTTCTAAGAAACGTCCCTACGTAAGAATGTGTACTTTCTACGAACCCTAAAGACTAAACTCCTACCACGTCTATCGGCAATGTACCAGACTGTATCCTTGACTGAAGCAAAGAGCGAGCAAGAATGTATTGTTTGAGAACTCCGGTGCTGAAGTAAGCTAAACAGTGTGATAGAAGAAAATAAAACAAGACTGTGAAACTGGTTATTGAAAAATAACAGTACGAGGCTGAATAAAATGCATCAAAGTACACAGAGGCCTAATGCTTTAAGCAAATGTGCAAAGGCTATATTAAAAATGGCTACACTATACCACCACAATGCACTATCTCAACAAGCAAGGAGGAACACGTTCACACCTGCTCGCTCGAGAAGCGCAGACCATTTGGAACTGATGTATCCAGCATTCAGTGCACATAACAGTGAAGCATGTCCCAGGCCTGCAAAATACCATCGCGGATTCATTGAGCAGGTTGGCAACATCCCCTCACGAGTGGGAATTAGACCAGCGGACAATGGATGGAATATTCGACCAGTGGGGAAGACCGAATCTGGATCTGTTTGCAACTTCCCAGAACGCCAAATGCAAATATTACGCAAGTTGGCATCACCAACAAGAATCCTGGGGGGATGCATTTTCAATTGCATGGTCAGGGATTTATGCATACACCTTTCCTCCAAACTCTCTCCTCACAAGGGTAATCAGGAACATAAAGTCAGAGCACTGCCAGATAATTCTGATAGCTCAAGCGTGGCCACGTCAACCTTGGAACACGGAGTTACTTCTACTGTCCTCATGTCCACCCATCAGGATCAAACCAATTCTGGAGCTGCTCACCATCAACCAGGGGCAAGTCAGACACCCGGATCCCAAGTCTCTGTCCTCCTTTGCATGGCTCCTGAATTCAACGAATTCGGCCGCTTAGACATATCAAATGATTGCAGGGACATACTGGCTAAAGCACGGGCAGATAGCACGAATAAAACGTACCACCTAAAGTGGAAACGATTTTGTTTGTGGTGCGAAGCTAGGAATATACACCCTGTTGCCTCCTCCCCGTAAACAGTGTTACCATACTTCTTACAGCTAGCCTGCTCAGGGCTTGCCCATGCATCCAACAGACTCTATCTAGCAGCTATCTCCCGATATAGAAGAATACCAGGCAAACCATCCTTATGTTCTCTGAGATTAGTGAAGCAATTCTTGAAGGGTCTCCTCAGATCCTTTCCTCCTGTTAAAGCCCCGCCTTTAGCATGGCAACTTAACCTCATCCTCGACCATCTCATGAAGGAGCCCTTCGAGCCCATTCACAGGGCAGACATCAAGTATCTCACATGGAAGGTGGCTCTCCTTCTCGACCTTACTTCGGCACGAAGGGTCAGTGAAATCCAGGTTTTCACAATACAGGAGCCTTTCCTGCAATTCAAAAATGATAGAGTGAGTCTGCGCACCAATCCCAAATTCATCCCTAAGGTGCCTTTGGATTTTCATATTAATGAGCCAGTGGTGCTAAAGTCTTTTTTTCCAAACCCCCAAACTACTGCGGAAAGAACACTGCATTCACCTTGATCTTAAAAGATGCATCAAATTTTATTTGGACAGATCAAAATCCTTTAGGAAGACTAACCAGCTATTCATAGCCTTCAGTACCTCTAGAAGAGGGCACCCTGTAACTAAAAAGACTATTTCTCATTGGATTAAGGACACTACCGTTTATTGCCATCAGAAGGCAGATAGACCATTGCATACAAGTGTGCGAGCACATTCCACCAGAGCAATATCTACATCCTGTGCACTGTTCGCAGATGTTTCAAAGAAGGACATCTGTTGTGCTGCAACATGGAAGACAGCTCATACTTTCATGCAGCACTATTTCCTGAATACGGAGTCACTTCAAGATGCAGCGGTTGGGCAAGCAGTCCTCAGATATCTATTCCAATTAAGGTGAGCCATTTTTAGCCCTCCATCCGCTTGTTTTGTATTATCTCACATTTTCTGTAAAAGTAATTTCTTTATGCTTTTCAGACTGTGGACCGCAAGAAAGCTTAAGAGAATGTTGTCACACTCTTTCACATACAGAATGCTTTGTTGCTATTAAACATGTCGAAAATGTGTTATTCACTGCTTACTATTCTGATTCAAGCATGTGAATCTATGAAAGTTCCAATACTGGAGTAAGAAATAAGTTACTTACCTGTAACTGTAGTTCTCCAGTATTGGATACGTTCATAGATTCACATGCCACCCACCCACCTCCCCTGGGGAGCTCAACTTCATTCCCTCAGTATTATTTATAGTACAGCACTAGTGCTTGGAAAATATGAGGGAAGGCAGCTCCTCACAGGAGGGTTCTAGAGGGTGGTGTGATCTGATTGCTTGATATTGGAGGTTGGTCCTATTTTACAAAACAACTGTGATATGTTTCTAATTTTAAGGCCTAATGCACTTACTTTGTATATGCCCTTGAGCATAGCTTCTGTATTACACCGGGGACTCCCATCTTGATGACAGGGAAGAATACAAGCATGTGAATCTATGAAAGTATCCAGTACTGTAGAACTACAGTTACAGGTAAGTAACTTATTTCTTCAGTAACGTAGAGTGGAGTGTTGTGGAGTGGCATAGAGCAGAGTTGCATAGATTGGATTGGTGTACGGCAGAATAACATAGAGTCGAGTGAAGTAGGGTGGCATAGAGTGGAGTGGCTTTGAATGGATTAGCATAGAGTGGAGTGGTGTACAGTTGAATAGTGAAGAGTGGAGTGGTTTGAGTAAAATAATGTAGAGTAGGGTGGCTCATAGTGGAATGACGTAGAGTGGAGTGGCATTCAGTAGGGTGACATGGAGTGGCGTGGCATAGAGTGGAATAGTGTAGAGTGCAGTAGCGAAGTGTGACGTGACACAAAGTGGAATAGCATAGAGTAGAGTGGTGTAGAGTGGAATGGCATAGAATTCAGTAACAGAGTGAAGTGGCATAGAGTGGAATAGCATAGAGTGCAGTGGCATAGAGAGGAATAGCACAGAGTGGAGTGGTGTACAGGAGAGTGATGTGGAATAGAGTGACATAAAGTGGAATAGCATACAGTGGAGTCGTGTATAGTGGAGTGATGTGGCATGGCATAGAGTGGAATAGCGTAGTGTGGAGGGGCGTAGAGTGGAGTGTTTTGAGAAAAATAATGTAGAATGGAATGGTGCAGAGTGGAGTGGCGTCCAGTAGAGTGGCGTAGAGTGGAATACCATAAAGTGGAGTGGTGTAATTGAAGTGGGAGGGAAGTGGCATAGACAGGAGAAATGTACAGTGGAGTCGCATAAAGTGCAGTGGTGTACAGTGACGTACAGTTGAGTTGCTTAGAGTAGAATGGTTGAGTCAAGTGGCATACAGAAGAGTTGCATGGGGTGGAGTAGAATAGCGTAAAGTGGAATAGTGTACAGTAGAGTGGTGTAGTGTGGCGTACAGTTGAGTTGCATACAGAGGAATAATGTAGAGTTCAGTATCACAGAGTTGAGTGCTGTATAGTCAAGTGGTGTACACTAGAGTGTATAGTGGAGTGGCACAGAGCGGAGTGGCACAGGGTGGACTGCCATAGAGTGGAATATTGTGGAGTGATGTGTTGTGGAGTGGCAGAGTGGAGTGGAATATTGTAGAGTGCAGTGGCATGTGTTAGAATGGAGTGGTATGTCAGATTGGAGTAGCTTGGAGTATTATAGAGTGGACTGTTGTATATTGGAGTGATGTGTTGTAGAATGGAGTGATATGTCATAGAGTGGAGTGGCATGTCATTCAGCATAGTTTAAACATATCTAGGGAGAAAATGGCTGAACGGTTGTAGATAATATTTTGCAGGAATATAGATTATGAGGTGGAAAGATTCCTGTTTTGTAGTAGATGTAAATTGAATTAGTAGTGTTAAAGTTATAAGACACTAAAAACTTAGTGATATATTGAGACGTGGTGTACCGCTGTAATCTTCTGGTATACCACAGAACATACCGATCATAAAGCTGTATATATTTGGCTAATGACTGTCTTTACAAAAGTAATAGGCAGCCATGTTGTTTAAACCACATTTAGTCTAAATGGAAAGTGGTACCTAAAATCCAAGGGGAGTATATTCGCAGGATGGGGGTCTAGGAGCATGAGGGATCCGAACTGGAAAGTTGTGGAAAGGATAACAATAAACAGTTTTTTCCTGAGATGGTGCAGTGCTTGTAGAGGAAGATACTCCTCAGCTTTGTAGTGGCCCGGTTTTAGTGAGAGGAGACAATTAATTCTTAGCAAGTTTGTTTATTAAACAGTAAGTGGGCATAAAGAAACTGAGAAGAAGCTTTCTGTTCATTGATGTGACTTTGAAATGCACAGGAAGGATTCCGAAATTTGGATATGATCAGAGGAGGAGATGATGCTCCCTAAGAATGTAGCATCTTTGGCAAAGAGGCACCACTTTTTAAGTGCAGTAGCCATAGCTAAGATGATGAACAAATAGGAAAAGACCAAATGAGGCAAAGGAGGGTGTATGGCAACAAAATGTAGTTGAAACTATGTCCAGGGTAGCAAGAGATCGTAGAACTATGATGTGTTCTATAGTGTTAAGGTTTGAAGAGACACCTTGGAGAATCAGGATGGAGGAAATCAGATTTTGAGAGGCAGCTAAGACCATGTTCTGAGCATGAGAGGATGATTGTGTAAGAGTCATTTTTGTGCATTCTAAATGAGATTTAGTAGTTGTACTCCAGTAATGGGTTAGATTGATAAACTGAGTTCTTTCAAGAGTTTTGGAGATGTAAAGTATAAGGACGCAGTGGTGGTTGATAAGGGTGTGGTGGTGCTGTCAGAGGTCCCAGTAACTACAGATAGAGCCCAGTAGGTTGTATGATGTTTGCCTCCATTCTGCACCCTACCACACCTCTCAAGACAATATTATATGTGAGTTGTTGGTGTAACTGAGTGAACTGAGTTGTTGCCACCAATTTACAGGCCTTGGCCTTTAATCCTTTAGATCAGTGGTTCCCAACCTGTAGTTCAGGGACCCCTGGGGGTCCGCGAAGCCTCCTGAGGGGGTCCGTGACTGCTTGGAAAATGAATTAATATTAACAGATTAATAAAGTGTATATAAATAAAGTGGCTAAATGTACAATTGAAAATTTTAAAATGCACTGTAAAGGTCAAGGAATGTGAATTTGGTGGATACAAATTTAATTAGTATCCTCAGATTGATTTGTGGAAGCAGTGCAGATGCATCAAACAGAATATTGTATGGACGATGTGTGGCTTCAATTGAATTTAGAAAAGCTCCAACCTTCCTCTTGAAATTAAAATGTTTATGTTGTATTTTATTTGCTTGAAAATTAAATAAAATGTGTTATCATTTGTGTATGTGTCTGTTGGAATGCTTGTTTCTGCATGTTTCATGCATTGTTTTGCAGTTCACATAATTGACAATGTTTCTGCCTGGGCCCCCGTTGTCTAGTAATGACTCAGTGGGCAGTCCCCAGATTCCAATAATGATTCAGTAGGGGTACCTGGGTTCCAGCAATGACAAAGTGGGGGTCCACAGAAGTCAAAATGTTGGGAACCATTGCTTTAGATTTTGTTTTCAGTTCAGTAAGCTAAGTTACCTTCACTGTTAAAATTCCAATCCTATTAAGAACAGCCTGCTTCCAGAAATAGAAGAGTTCAGTTCGCAATATTCACGAGTGTCCCAGAGTTGACACAATCAGTTCCCGAATGTTTTATACTTTTTCTATGATTTCATTAAGTGGTATCTTACTAATGCTGCTTTGCACATCTCCCCGCAGTCCCAAATTTAAACTGCTGAAAACTATATATCATAGCTCCAAATTACAATTTAATTAAAAGGCTTCAGCTTCTAATGCTGTGTGGGACCTTCTAGCCTCTTTCATAATTCTAGGAAATGACCTATCCCATCATCTCCTTCATCGGAATAATATAGGGCTCAGAAACTCTGTATCCCACCACTCGCTAATGTAATATAACATGTAATTAATCTGCCCCCAGATAATGTCACAGATATTGAAAACACTTAGTAGTTTAATACCAAAAATGATAATTAAACATGGGCGCAGACCCGACTTCATCCGTCCCTGTGTTGATTTATTATCCTTCGAGATTATACATTTTTTTAAACAGGGCCGAACATTTTGCAGTTAAGTTTTGACTGAATGGGGACTGCCATACTGGCCTTTTATTCCATCTGGCATCTCCCAGTGGGCTATAGCCACTGAAGGCAGGTTATAAAAGCCACGTACTCCTACTGGTGTCTGTCACTTTCCCCAGCTACCCAGACAAAGGGTACTCTGAGAGAGAGAGGGAGGAGGGGAACCGATGGATAGAGAGTGAGTGATCAGAGAGGGAAAGAGAGCAAGTGGAGAAGAAAAGACAGAGAACAGGTGGAAAGAGAGAGAGTGAGGAGACGAAGCCCTGGTAGCAAGGGGGCCATGGGCTAGAATGAAAGCAAGAACAAGCATTGGCAAAGCCAGTAAGTCTCGCCTATGCAAAAGCTATTGGCTTTGTCAACGTGTTTTAGCCATGTTGTACATCTGCATAGCTGTACAAGTTACGTGGGGAGATTGTGGAGGGGGTGAGTAATGTTAGGCAAGCAACATCGTGGGACGCGATGGGGCAAGGACCAACGCAACCACCTTTTGGTTCACGGCAATAGGTTGTGAGCTTTTTTTTTGTTTGTTTCAGCACCAAGATACCCCTTTAGTATGAAAGGGGGTTGGGAGGGTGGGACACGCAACAACACGAGAAGGGGATAGGAGTGATGGGGCAAGCACCTATTTGGGAGGAGTGGGAGGAATGGGACAAGCAACAGCATGGGAGTGGGGTGGGAGGGACTGGCTAAAGGGGAAGCAACAATGCAGGATGTGACGGGATAGACAGGGCAAGCAACAAAGTGGGAGAGAGGTGGGTGGGTAGGGCAAGCAATGACGGAGCAAGCAACAATGAAGGGGCAAGCAACAATGCAGGAGGAGGTGGGAGGGACAGGGCAAGCAACAATGCAGGAGGGGGCAGGAGGGTCAGGGCAAGCAACAACGCAGAAGGAATAGGGCAAGCAGCCACATGGAGCGGGACATAGGGGTGGGGCAGCTGGCCTGAAACCACATGCACTCTTGTGGAGTGCTGCAAGTAAAAGAAAAAAGTAGCTCAGAAGGCATGAGCAGTGGACTGACACTGGCCAAGGAAGCAGTACTTGGACAATGTTCCAAGGGAGGGACAATCCCATGAAGAGGAAGTGAAGCTGACACGCTTACCAAAGAGAAGCAGGAAAATGAGTGATGATGAAGCCAACCAACAGTAAGCAAATGGCAGCTCCAAGCCCCTTGTAAGTAAATAAAATATCTTGGAAGCAACAGCGCATGCAAGACCTGAAAATGAGCCTCGAGAGACTCTGGTTGAGCAATAAAAGACAGCCATAACTGTAGGGGGTGTGTAAAAGATGGAAAACAGACCGTTAAGACAAGTGGGCTCTGGTGCTACTGCATCTGTGCAGTAACAGTAGCTATACCCCTGGAAGCTGTCACGATTAAATCTCAGAGGTGTTCTGAACAAGCTACCACATGCAGCCACTGGACTGAAACACCTTTGTGGCATCCAGCTGCGGCAAACAATGCACCTCCCACTGCTCTTACCATTCAATTGTGCCTCACTTCCATTGCCTCCTCCAATATCTCTTCCACATCTCCTAATGGGAAGCCTTGAAATCTATCCAATTTAAATATCACTTTATGGTGAGCAACCAGGCGCAGTTAGAGGTGTGCAAAATTTGCAAAGCGTTTGTTCGTGAAATGCACGTTTTGCAAAATCACATGTACTAAATATATTTACCCGGTATCTGTAGTAACGTTTCTTCCAGGAAATATATCTTCCAAAGAAAAGTCAAGATCTGTCCGGAGACTTGAAGAAAAAAGCTTACCTAAGAAGAAAATGTATTTCGGCAAAATATTTATTACTTGAACCAACCTTCAGTTACCAAATATTATGCGAAATATTCTAATGTCAAAACAGCAAAAAAGTGCACATTTTGGGTTAAGCAGAATTTTGGAATGATGTAAAAACTTTGCACAGCAATTAAGCACATTTTGAGTGTTGGTGCCATCCACCTCCAGCCACCAGAACAAATTCATCGCTCGTCTTATTTGCCCAGTTTCTCATGTCCCTCCCACCACCAGGTCCTCTCATATCAACCCTCTTTTTCATATTAGCATCTACCCTGGGTAACCTCAATGCTACTGTGAATCCATTAAAGTACTGCTCTTGGCTTTCTGTCCTCCTTCTCATCTAGCCTTCCCCCTCTTCTTTAGTCAGGTCTCCTTTTTCTTTCACACATTACATTCTGGCCCTATAACAGGCCCTGGGTCAGTCCGTATCCCCACCATCACATTCCTAGTTTTTCCAAACCAAAACTGCGGAATTGCTATTTTTTTTCACCATGCGGAATTGTTTTTTTTAAAATCACCATGTTAGAAGGATATGTGGCCTAGCAAGAGCCGGGCTTCATGCCAAGCATGGATTAAAAGGTAATTCTATCACCTCTCGCCCACTGACCTCCCCTTCTCAAAAAGAAGAATACTAAAGCTTGCTGAGGCTGCCGCAGATGCTCCGGGGTCTTTTCACATCCCTTAATGGACATCAGCTGTTTAAAGCCAGAAAAGATGAGCTGGAAACAGCTCTTCGATGCGTGACTTTGTGTACGGAGTCGATCTTGTGTATCACAGTGGCACCATGCAAAGTGGCAGGTTTGGAACTCATATGGAGAAACTTCATAATCTCTTTGCTACCAAGTAGTGAAAATACATTTATTGTGAAAAAGAAAAAAACATTATATGTGAATCCAACCCTTTGTGGAACATTTCTTAAATTGCACCCCTCATGAGAGCCCGCCATTGGCTGCCTCAGAAATTAAAGAAACGATTTGTCTGAAACAGAGACACAGCATGGCGCAGCAAGGGAACTTGCTGAGTTATAGGCGAGAGCAAAAATACCTCATATTTACAAAGATATGGAACATTTCTGCCGTCTGCTGTCTAACGCCAATGCAGGTACCGTTGCACCATTGTACAAAGCTGTCTGCATTATTGCCAGGATTTATGCAAGGCTACCTTCCTGCACAAAACAATCCAAAGAGGCATATTCGTATTTCTATATGTGCTGCAGAATGCAGAACATACAGAAGGAGCAAGTAACCAGGAAAAATATATATTTCTCCTCATTACGGCTGTGTCGGGTATGCACACCATTTTGGTGCAACCCTGGCTTACAATCTTTGTAAACATGGGTTTGCATCAAAATGCATGAGTGGCTTTTTACTAAACCACACAAAGCCATGCAAAGTTGCTTTGCATGGCTTAGAAAATGCCAAGAAGGATGTTGTGTTGTGGCTGTGACACAAAAAAACAATGCAACACTGACGGAAAATCATAGTTGATCTAGGCCTATGTGTGTACAACTACTCTGGAGGCACTAAGGGCCAGATGTATCATCAAGACCATTTGCGAATCGGAAATAGCGATTTGTAAGAAATCGCCATTTCCGACTCGCAAAGTGCCATGTATCACATTTGCGAATCGGTAATAGCGATTTCTTAAAAATCGCAAATGCTATTACCGAATTGCAAATTGCGATACCGGCCCCATTCGCAGCTATGGGCCTGTAGGCCCATATCTGCGAATTTTTAGCATTTCCAAAATTGCGATTTCTGAACCAGAAATCGCAATTTTGGAAATGCAAAACCCCAGGGTGCTGGGGGCCTAAGGCCCCCTCTGCTGCACCCCAAAAACAATTTTGGGGACATGGAAGGTGTACACATGCCAAAAGGGCATATGTGCTTTACATGTACAATTTAAAAAAGCATTTTAAATGCATTTTAAAATTTTGCACATGGTTACCACCAAGTTCAACTTGGTGGTAATTAGCGATTCCTAAATGCCAAAATCACATTTAGGAATTGCTTCATACATGTGCTAAGGAATCGCAAATAAGGAATCCTTATTTGTGATTTCTAATTTAGAGAGTCGCAATTTGCGACTCTCTTAACAGGGTCGCAATTTTAAGGAATCGCTATTTTAGTGATTCCTTAAAATTGCGTTCAGAATGTATTTCATACATTCTGAAATGGCATTTTGCATTCGCAAACGGGCATTCGCACCGTTTGTGAATGCAAAATGCTTTCATACATCTGGCCCAAAGTTTTGGCGAAAATGATGCCGCAGCTAATTAGCATTAGTGTAGGGTGCGGGTAATTAGCAGGTCAGTAATGTGCGACCAGTTCTGAGTTTGACACCCCGGAATAAAATAAAATTAGTCAATAGTGCATATTATTTGCCATTTCGACGTACACAAACAGTATGAATACGGTTTCCCACAATATGCAGCAGGACTTATCTGCCACAAATCGCAGGACCAAGCACCTGCATTGGACCTAACTAACCTCAACTTGTAGTACAGATTTGGGCAAAGACATCAGCTTGACCCAAAACGTAATATGCAGCCCCAAGTCAATTGGACTCCAAATAGGAGTGCCCATATCAAATTAGTTCAGCGCAGAAGGCAGATTAGAGAGTATATGTATATTTATTTAAATACGTGATCTTGCAAGAATGATTCTTTTTTGCATGTTTTCTTGTTACCTTTTAGGACTGTCTATGTGTGTATGTGTTTCTATTTATGTACATTGTATGATGTAACTCCAGCCAACGGGCACTCTACAGGCTCAAAGGTACGCATACAGTCAACAAGTGATAGGAGATGTAGCTGAGTTCAGGAGGAGAAGTGAACTCTTACTGTACCATGATGTAGTGCTCTTTATTCTTTAACGAGATGTGTCTTCACCTCTTTCTGAAATTGAAGTAGCAATGAGGCACTCTTTATGGATATGGGGCTTTTGTTTTAGATTCTGGTTGCATAGATCAGACTGATGGTGTCCTGACTGCAGATGTGCCGAGAGCCATTAGACATGCTGAGCTTGTTTTCAGGCTAAGTAGGATTCTGGTTGTGATGGCTCTGTAAATGGTGTGTGTGGTTTTGAAAATGGTGTAGGCTGACAAGAAGAGCCAGTGGAATTCCACCAGTATTGGTGTGCCTTCTTTCATGCTTTTAGAGGAGCTTGTGTGGTCTTCACAGCTAGAAATGAAAACGTGTCGGATTAATAAATGGATCACTAACACGGAAATCACAGAGTTTTGGGGCCTTTTGGTTTGTGCTTTTTTAAATAGATATCTGACAAACTAGTGCGTTGGCAAGAATACACCATGAGATCAAGTTTCTCGGATGTACAAAACTTTTATATCCTAAAATAGGAGCCTATAAGACTACATACGATAGATAACCTTGGGTTCAGTCACGTGCTCTATAATTATTATCTGCGCAGGTAACCCATCTCCAGTGGGACTTCTAAATTGTCATCACGTGATGATTGAAAAGATTCAAAGCGTTTTGTGCTTTATTCTGACAAGAATGTTAATTTATTGTCATCTGAGTAATATATGTAATTGAATGTTCGATGCAACGACTCAAAATTAATTCTCTATTGCTCCCCTATAAATTGCCCCAGATGTAAAGTTCTTACACATTTCTGGTACCTCTCGGATTTGTGAGCGAAAATATGACATCACTTGTTGAATGCATTTACTCTAACTTCTTACTCTCCACTCATTGGAGGTGTTTTGTAAGGTGCTCAGACACTCGATACCAGATCACAAAATATTTTTGCTTGGCACTATTTTATGTGCTTGGTGGTTAATTAAGGCAGTGCTTTATCCAAACACCAATTATCACCATATTATGAAAACAGTGATGGTAATATGTAACGTTTTTGCAATTTTTTTGTGTGATATTTGTTGTGCTGATGTGCTCATTTGTGCTCATTACTGTGTTCTTTGTGCTGCACTATTCCTATTTGATTTGTAGTGTTGCACTGCGGTTGTTGTGTTATGTTCAGTTTTTACAGTTTTTTGTGATGTGCCCAGCTTTGATTTGCCTGTGTTTGTTATTTAGCTTTCTGTATGTAATTACAGCATGTTCAGTTGTTCACTTTAGATGTCAACGAATTCTGCTATATTTGAAGTCGAAAGCAGCACATGCCTTGAAATTGTGTCAGTCTAGCAACCATTTACCACATTCTTAGATGCTGTAATAGTGCTGCTCCGGCACTTCCATTGCTTAAGACACCAGTCAGCCCAAAACTGTGGCAGAGCCTCTGTCTTAAGTTAGCCCATCTATTGCTCACTTTATGATATGGCCTCAATGTTTAGGGTTTCAAGCATGCAATATTAAGAACTACATAAATAAATATATCCAACTTTCTACTGATATAAGAGATAGATGTATGTTTTGTGTAATGCTTGCTGAAAGAAGGATGCGCATTTTCTGCAACCAGGGCAACCTGAGTGCGTTCAACTAAAAACTGCGTAATTACAGAGGTCCTGCCTATAATGTTCATCGTCTTCTGTGTTTGACTGCTAGATCTGTACCAGTTTTCCCTTATTCCACCCATGGTCCGCAACAGGTTAAAAAGGCCCTGACGCTGCTGCTTCTTGCTACAATATGCTGCGTCTCCTTAAGCTCTCTCTCTGGGTAGAGATGGCATGTTAGGGCAGCACCATCTTGGGGTGATTTCTGTGTGATTGCTTTCTAACACCGCATGTAGGAAGGATATATACCATAGTATTACCATCATGTAGTTTGCAATTGTCATAATGTATTTCCTAGATTCTGCATTGTGTTATTTTTACTTTAAGCATTATTTATTATTTAAATCATTCCCAATCCAAGATCACTGAACAATTTTCTAGAATTAGTCACTTCCTGTTTGGCAGTATACGAGTCGAGTCTATTTGGAATCCAGTTGCTTCACAATTGTTTCTTCTATACTGCACGCTCACTAGACTCCCCGGATTATCTGGTGTACTCAGTTCGTGCTAATTTCCTGCTCTTCTCTTGCTGCATGGCCTGGACAGTTAGAAGGTTTTTCTGGTCTCCAGGATTTTAATTCCCTGCTGGATATTATTTTCTGGAACACTACTAGATTTCAGTTACAGTTTGGTGCCCGGTACCGCCTTTGGAGATAGTAGGCTGTTCCTGTGCACAAAGAAGTCTTTCCATGCATCGCCAAGAAGACCAGCTTTTTACACGTTGTACTGCTAACCGATTCAAGAAATGAAGCAGGTCTAAGAATTGCTGACAGCTGTAAAAAACGTAACTCTGCAGGTCTAAGGTCTGACCACTGTAAATGCCTCATTACGTCAGTCCCTTGCTGTACTGCAACAGGCTCTTTGGATTCTCCCCTGGCTGGCTTGGCGGATTACCATTTGACAGCAACTCAAGAAAACTGAAGACTTTTCTGGACACCTGCCAAATTCATTTCACATGTAAGCCCCATGTTTATGCCAGTGATAGACCTAACATGGGTTTTGTTGTTAGCAACACCAACACCATAGGAAACGCCTTGGCTTGGGCTATGCCTCTAGTATCGGATGTGAGCCCACTTCTGGACTCACATTAAAAACTTTCCAGCTTTACTCACTGAATTAAAAAAAGAGTTTGATCACCAAGACCTTAGGTTCTCTGCCCAAGAGAAGATTTTGGAACTTAGGCAGGGTTTCATGGCTCTGCATACTTATATCTCCAATTTCAAAGGCCTAGAGAGATCAACATGCCAGGCTAAGCCCTCTTCACCTTAATTTGAAGAGGCCTAAAAGATAAATTGAAGGACAAACTAGCGAGAGTAGCTAGGCCTGCATCCATAGAAGACATTATTCAGTTGAGAAGTTAAGCTGTTAATCATCTTCAGAAAAACAAATTGAATATAGAAAACAATCCTTGTCAAAACCTCCTTTTTTGACTATCTTCAAGTTACCACCTAAGATTCCTACTTTAAAAGAAGAGCCCATGAAAGTATGTTTCACTAAACCTCCTTTGACTGAGGAAGAAAACCCCAGGTGAGGGAGTCAAGGACTGTGTCTTTACGTTAGTAAACTGATTGTCTTACCTAGTTATTGCCCAGTAAGCCTTGTCTGTCTTCCTGGGAGGTCAGAAAACTAGCAAGCTCATCCCTTGTGCAGGCAATAGAGGGGAGTAATGATCAATCACACCTGCCTTCTCCTTTGAAATCTTTCAGTTGTGTTCCTCTGCAAGGGGAATTACTGATCCAGCCACAATACCTCTTGGTGCCAGTTCCTATCGTTTGTGGATCTGGACTTGTCTATATGGATGTTTATTGGGCCTCAGAAACATCAGATCCCAGTCCATAAGGAAAACAGTCCATTTGCTGTAGAATCTGTAAAGGGTACTTTAGTGGCCTCTAGGTTAGTCGTGGAAGAAACTCAACAAGTGCCTCTCAGTATTGCTGCCCATTATGAGAAGGTCACCTTTGATTTAATTTCTTCCCCTTGTTATCTCATTATTTTAGGTATTAGTTGGTTAGGTAAACACAATACTGATATCAACTGGTCTGCAAAATCCTTGTTATTTGGGTTCAGAATTTTATATCTCTCACTCTTCAGCAAATCTTCTTTTTTTTCCCCAGAAAGTTCTGAAATCCTTGATGACAGCTTCTCTCAGTCAACCGCACAGTTGTCAGAAATTCCTGACATATATCATAAATACCTTGATGTTTTCCAAGAATCAACGATCAAAAAATCACCTCCTCATCACCCTTTTGATTGCACCATTGACATCCTTCCTGAGTCAATAGTTGCTTAAGGATGTGGCTTTTCCTTGTCCCTTTTAGAACACACAATTCTAAGGGAGTATTTTGACTTTAACTTAAAAAATGGTTTGATAGTTCAGTCTAAACACCCCCCCTTTTTTGTACCTAACAATGGTGCTTTTGTACTCCAACCTTTCATTGACTACAGAGACTATGGGCCTCATTACGACCCTGGCGGGCGGCGGAGGCCGCCCGCCAGGATGCCGCCCTCCATAATACCGCTCCGCGGTCAGAAGACCGCGGAGGGTATTATGAGTTTTTCCCTGGGCTGGCGGGCGGTCTCCAAAAGACCGCCCGCCAGCCCAGGGAAAAACTCCCTTCCCACGAGGATGCCGGCTCATAATCGAGCCGGTGGAGTGGGAAGGTGCGACGGGTGCTACTGCACCCGTCGCGTATTTCACTGTCTGCTACGCAGACAGTGAAATACTAGCGGGGCCCTCTTACGGGGGCCCCTGCAGTGCCCATGCCATTGGCATGGGCACTGCAGGGGCCCCCAGGGGCCCCACGACAATCCTTACCGCCATCCTGTTCCTGGCGGGCGAGCCGCCAGGAACAGGATGGCGGTAAGGATTGTCAGAATCCCCTCGGCGGCGCAGCGAGCTGCGCCGCCTTGGAGGATTCTTAGGGGCAGTGGAAAACCGGCGGGAGACCGCCGGTTTTCCCTTTCTGACCGCGGCCAAAGCGCCGCGGTCAGAATGCCCAAGGGAGCACCGCCGGCCTGTCGGCGGTTCTCCCGCCCCCGTTGGCCCTGGCGGTTCTCTACCGTCAGGGTCATAATGAGGCCCTTAGTGACAATCAAAGATTGTTAATGTTTGCCCCTCAGTTCTAATATCCTGGAAGCAATCCAAGGGGCTAACATATTCACCAAACTAGACCTGAGAGGAGCAAATCACCTGATTTATATATCAATCAGCTGATTAATGCAAAGCAGCTTTCAGAAAACCATTTAGGCATTTTGAATACTAGGTGATGCCATTCGGCCTCTTTAATGCCCCTCCGGTTTTCGAGGGTTTTATGAATGCTATCTTCTTTGATCTGTTCTTATAGACAATGATAATCTACTTAGATGGCATCCTTTTTTTTAAATTGCCAGCCAAACCTGAAAGGTGTCTATCTGGAAAGAAATCCATTGACTATCTGGGCTATATTCTTTACACTAAAGCAATAGCCATGTTCACTCGGAAGCTCTCTAGCCATTCTGGATTTGCCCATTCCTACTTTGATAAAAGAAACACAGAGCTTTTTAGGCCTAGCAAATTACTATTGCAGGTTCATCAAGAATTTCTCCAGATTTGTATCACTGAGTTGTTCATAAAGAATAAAATCTTTCAGTGGCATAATAACGCCATACTATCCTTCGAATAGCTTAAGCAAGAGCTCATTGGAGCTCCTATTGCATCAACCTGATGTCTCCAAGCCCTTAATTCGCCTGACCAATGCCTTGGATCTAGCTATCAAAATCGATTTATAAAGCACGACTTTCCAACCGGCGGTATCCAGGCGCTGGGAGTCGTGGCTGAGAGCTGGTTAGGTTATTCATCAAAGAGCCATGTCTTGAGCTTCTTCCTGAATTCGGTGAGGGTGGGTATGGTTCATAGGTCGGTGGGTAGTTTGTTCCAATTCTTGGCTACGATGTAGGAGAAGGCATGTCTTCTGCATCAGGTACGTTGGATTTTTGGCAGTTGGGTGAGGTTGGTTGAATGAAGCTCTCTGGCGGGCTGGTGGAAGGAGAGTCTGTGGTTGAGGAGGTTGGGTCAGATGTTGTGGAGGGCTTTGAAGGCAATGGTGAGGACCTTGAATTTCCATCTCTTGTGTTTAGGCAGCCAGTGTAGTTTCCTGAGGTGGGAGGTGATGTGGGTTCTTCTGGGTAAAATTAGGATGCGTCTTGCTGCTGAGTCTGTGGAGAAGTTGTGCAGGGAGACCCAGGTATAGTGTGTTTCCGTAGTCTGGTCTTCTGGTGATGGTGGCCTGGGTTACTGCCTTTCAGTATTCAGTGGGGATCCATTTGAATATCTTGCAAAGCATGTGGAGTTGGTGGAAGCAGGATGATGCCACAGTGTTTTCTTGTTTTCTGAAGGTGAGCTTGTTGTCTACGATGAAGCCTAGATTTCGAGCATGTTCAGGCGGGGTCGGGGTTGTCCGACAGCCCACCATGAGTCGTCCCAGGGGGAGAGACTGTTCCTGAATTTGATCACTTCTGTTTTCGCTGTGTTCAGTTTGAGGCAGTTGTCTCGCATCTAGTCGGCTACATGGCACATGGCATTGCTGAAGTTTTCTCTGGGAGAGGTGTGGTCTCCGGGTGGAGGGTGTCCTTCAGCGAGGGAGAGGGTGTGCTTTATGTCGTCGGTGTATGAGATAGTGTTGAGCCATTGGAGCTCACAATCTCTGCCAATGGTGTCACGTAGGTGTTGAACAGGGTAGGGCAAATGGGGAGGAGCCCTGGGGGACTCCGCATATGATGTCCTTGGGTTCTGATATAAAAGGAGGGAGGCAAATTCTTTAAGTGCGTCCTGTGATGAAGGCGTGGATCCATTTGAGGGTGGTGCTTCTGATCCAGATGTGGTGTAGTCTTGGTGTAGTCTTGAGGTGAAGGTGCACTGGCTGATGGTGTTGAAGGCAGCGGAGTGATTGAGTAGTATAAGTGCCACCTTCTCTCCTCAGTCTGGGACGGACCTGATGTTGTCTTTTGCGGCGATGAGTGCGGTTTCAGTGCGGTAGTTGGAGCGGAAGCCGCATTGGGAGTCCAGTAAGTTGTATTTTTCCAGGTATTCAGAGAGTTTTTTATTGATGGCATTTTACCAGATTTTTGCTGGAAATGGGAGTAGCGATATGGTAGAGCTGTGGGAGCAGACTTGATTCTGTTAGTTCAAGGTGGTTAGGTTAAAATGGAGAAGAATGTACTATTGCCTTTTTCTCCAAAACAGTTTCCTCAGCACAAAGAAACTACTCCATAGTGGAGAAAGAAATCCTTTTTTCCAAGACAGCCTTTGTTGAATGGAGACATTTTTGCTTGGAGCTCAATTTCAGGTAACTGTCCAGACATAGCACAGAAATCTTCAAGTGCTCCAACAAGCTAAATATTGGATCAGTACCAAAGCCCACTGCACATTCTTTTTTCAACAATTAGATTTTTTTTTAAATACATGCCCAGTTCTGAAAACATTATCGCAGATTCCCTATCCATGTGATATCCTGAATCTGAAAATTCAAGGACCGTTCATAAGATCATTGTTCCTCAAGCTTTTATTTCTGTAACAACTTCCTCATTTCTTGATGCTATTTGTAGGTAGACCAAACAATTCAGTCTCCACGACTTAGAAAAATATTCTTCTCATTTCCAAATAAAGAAATCAAATAGTGTATTTTATTTTCAAAACAAACTCTCTATTCACTCAAAATATTTGCAAAAAATAATACTTGAGTTCCACCATGACTCCTTGATATCTGGACATAGAAAAAGAATAGTCACAGAAGAAATAATCCAAGGAAAATGCGGGTGGCCAGCTCTCCGTCACGATGTCACAGGTTTTATCGGGCCCTGTGAGAGCTGTTCCCAGAGTAATTCTGAAGTACAAAGAAAAGCCAGGTTATTATTAAAACCTGAAATTCTCTCCAATCATTTATAAAAACTTAGTAGTAGATTTGCCCTCATTGGGAAATTGCATCACTATAAGGGTCACAACTGATTCATACACTAAAATGGCTCATTTTTCAGACTTTCCCAGATTGCTGACTGCTTCAGGAATGGCTGAGATCTTCTACTGTGGCATATTCAGACTTCATGTATTACCTTTGAAAATCATTTCTGATTGTGGGCCATAATATCTCTAAATTTTGGAAATCCTAATGTCAGAAACGTGGTATTCAAAGAGCACTGACTTCTAGTTTCCACCCTAAGCCGATGGGCAAGCATAAAGGTTAAACAGAACTCTTAAAGAGTTCTTAAGGTGTTATAGCTCTGCCTCCCAAAACAAATGGAAATCTCTCTTAATTGCAGCTGAGTTCACCTACAATAAGCCACCCCATACCACCACAGGCTTTTCTCCTTACTTAACTTTAGCTGGATTTCATCCTCAAACCTTTCCAGATTCCTTGGAAAGTGAAACCCCAGTACCGTCAGTCCAAGATTCACAAAAAAAGTTAAAAGAAGTCACAGAGAAATTACTTCAAAGTTTGCAGATTGCTATGTGTAGACAAAGGCTACAGGCCAATCAACATAGACAACCAGCTTCTACTTTTATTATAGGCCATTAAGTATGGTTATCCTCCATCAACCTTCCTCGGTTATGTCTGTCACCCAAGGTTTTCCATTCGACCTAATGGGCCTTTTGAAGTATCTAAGATCATAAATCATGTCACTATATGGCTTAAGCTTACTCTATCCTAGAGGTTTCACCCTTCCTTTCACTTTTCCCAGTTAAAACCTGATATCTGTAGTAGGATTCATCAGATTAAAAACAGGTAATCCGCCATACTAGTTGATGGACAAGTTGACTGCGTGGTTCAGGAGATTTGGGACTCCAGCTACTGTAAAGGGAAGCTCCATTATCTGATAGATTGAAAAGGGTATAATTCTTGTGATCGATCCTGAGAACCATCAGAACACTTTCATGCTCCCTTTTTAGTCAAACAATTTTATTTTACATTTCTCTATTAGCCAGGAGGACCTAAGAGGAGGCAGAGTGTAATGGTTTTTCCATTACCTCACCTGTGCCATGATCTGGTGCAGGTTATGTGGGCCCAACGCGGCTGCTCCTCCTGCTGCCATCCACTGTTCATCCTTGAGCTCGCTGCCTAGTACGCAATGGCATCCTAGAATGGCGGCATCTTGTTTTTCTTTGACATGTGTTACACACAGAGAATTATGGGGCAATCTCTCTACGTGACAGCTTTTTAACACTGCATGAAGGAAGAATCTATTACACAGTATAGCATCAAGTAGGTTTGGGCTGCAATTGTTTTGATGTATTTCCTAGATTCTACAATGTATTGTTTTTCCTTTAATTGATTATTATTTAATGTATTTCCAAGACTAGATGGCCAAACCATTTTCTGAAATTAGTAATTTCCTGTTTTGCACTATAAAAGGGGAGTCCAGATGTTTCTGCTAGCTTGCTCGCTAAATGGACTCCGTAAATTCTCCGACTTATCCTGTTCTTGCTTATTTCATGCTCATTGCCTTGCTGTTTGGTCTGGACAGTTGGATGATTTTTTCTAGGTTTCCAGTTTTTTCTTACTTCTGGATATTATTTTCTGGAGCACTGTTAGACTCTAGTTAAAATCTGGTGTTTGTCGCTGGCTTTGGGGATACTAGGCTGTTCCTATGAAAGAAGAAGACTTTTCAAGGATCGCAAAGAAGACCAGCCCTTGAGAACGTCAATTACAAGAAGAACAATTGTAATCCAATTGGAAGTAAGCAACACAGGAGCTCCAGTGTCTTAAACAAATGCCAGAAGTACCACGGTTCTGGATCAAGTACTGAGGATTCGCATGCATGGTAAAGCAAAATGTTGGTGTGAAATGAAAGCTTTTCCAGAACGAACACCTAACAAGATGGTTGTGAATTCTGGATATTTTTCTATAAACTTTGGCCCATATTTATACTTTTTGACACAAATCAGAGCTAGTGCAGATTTGCGTCAAAATGTTTAAAGCCGGCTAACGCCATTCCAATGCGCCAGCCGGGTGCCTTATTTATAGAATAACTGTAGCCGGCGCTGCAGCCTGGTTAGCATCAAAATAAATTACGGTAACCGGGCAGTGGAGGCAAAGGGAAGACTGGGGGTTGTGCGCCAAAGAATGGTGCAAGTCAGGTTAGAGTCAAAATTATTGGCTCTAATCTGACTAGCGGCATTTTTTGACGCACAACTCCCATGGAAATGACTCCTGTCTTAGCAAAGACAGGAGTCATGACCCCCTGCCCAATGGCCATGCAGAGGGGACTTCTGTCCCCTGGGCATGTCCATTGGGCACAGTGGCATGTAGGGGGGCCCAAGTTAGGCCCCCCTATGCCACTTAAAATAAATGTAAAAAATACTTACCTGCACTCACCATAGATGGGTTCCCCCATCCATGGGTGTCCTCAAGGGGTAGGCAAGGGTGGCAGGGGGTGTCCGTGGGTGCAGGGAAGGGCACCTGTGGACTGCTTCCATGGTCTCCCACCGTGGAAATGAGCCCACAGGTCCCCTAACGCCTGCCCTGACCCACGGGTTAAACAACTGCGCAAATCCGGCTTGGCGCCATGTTTTAAGGTCCACCTCCTCCTGTGCGTCATTTTGACACCAGAGGATAAATAAGGCGCACATGCCTTAGAGTCATTTTTTGTAGGGGAACGCCTACCTTGCATGTCAGTAGCGCAAGGTAGGTTTTCACGTACAAAAAATGGCATACAGTCCATAAATTTGGCATTAGACGGGTCTAGTGCCAAAGTATAAATATGGAGTTAAGTTTGCGCAGAATTTGCGCTATAATAAATTACGCAAATCCGGTGCAAACAGAGTATAAATATGGGACTTTGTGTCATGAAGCAGAAGACAAGCTCATTATTTCATGTTGCCTGGTAGTAAACAGCAACAATAATGTGCAGCAATAGAATTTTTCTAAGGCTGTGCAAAGTCTTTTTTTCAAGCAAATTTTCAGATTTTCACACTTTGAGGTGTTTCTTCTCTCATGCTTTCACTGGTTTGCAGTACAATTTTCACTTTAGTCAAGCCCAACCAAATAGAAGATGTCAAAAATTTTCTCTGCAAGTTTGTCTTTTTGCAGAATTTTTTTATGCTCAGTGGAAAATGTGTGCAGATTTTTTTCAGCAAGTTAACCTTTTGCAACTTAACTGTTTTTCAGGCAAATGTGGGGAAGTTTACAACTCCGCAACTTCATGAATATAGTGAGAGGGAGACCACACTATAGCATGCACAAGCATCTTCTTTCTATTTGTGTATTTAATGTCGGCCATAATAGCTTTTCAACAAGTGTTGTTCTTCACAACATAAACAATGTACATACGATGCAAAACAAAAAGTTTCATTGTTCTGAAGCTCAATGGTGGTTGACCACCAATATAAAAAAAAATACAATGTATTCTGTTAACATAGTTACATTGTTACAACAGGATGAATTAGTGGGAGGGTACAAGGTGAAATAAGAAGGTGTGGTGAAAGAAGTGACATAGTAGATAAATTTCCTTTCCCGTTTTTTAGGTCGAGCGTAACTGTACGACCTCTTGTATACTTTTAAGTATATCTCTTCTGTGGGCTTCTAGCTATTTCATTTGTTAGTTTCATTGTCATTTAAAAATCCTTTTTTACTAGTGGCCAGTCATGCCTCTTTGTCTCTCCTTCTGTGTGGAAGTAGGGTCCCACTACTGTATAATTACGTCTTGTCCTGCTTATCTATTCTGTAGGGGAGTTTTTTTAACTTTGTTTCAAGCTCCTGTCCAGGGAAGCTTCCCTTTTCATTTGAAGAAACTCTTACTCTGAACTTAACTGTAAACAAGGCTATCAATTAGGTCGTTATCTCTGTCACATTTGGCCTTTGTGGGCTGGCTGCACTCTCTCTCAGCTGCCCCTGGCTCCAGCCATTCCTTGGCTTGGATTTTCTTTACCAACTCTACAAGTGCTCCGCAATCTTTAGAGACAGTGCCCACTTCTGCTCCACACTGGGATCACACTCACAGCTCCATCAGTGCACCTCAGTTCACAAACTCCAAGCCCTCAGCTGTACCTGTGCCAGGAACCCCAAACATGCTGACTGCCAGAGCACCTCAGTTCGTAGTCGGTACACACTACTGTTCTAGAACTGGGACCTCAGGCGCAGCTCCATCAGTGCACCTCAGTTCACGCACTCCAAGTCCGCAGCCGTACCAATGCCAGGAATTCCACGCACTGTGCCAGAGCACCTCTGTTCTTGCAGTCAGTACACTCTGCTGCTCCAGTACTGGGGCCATAGGCGCAGCTCCATCCGTGCACCTCAGTTCACACACTGCAAGCCTTCAGCTGTGCCAATGCCAAGAACCCCACACGCATTGCCTGCCATAGCATATCAGTTCTTGCAGTCGGTACATTCTGCTGCTCCAGTACTGGGACCTCAGGCGCAGCTCTATTGGTGCACCTCAGTTCACACACTCCAAGCCCTCAGCTGTGCCAGTGCCAGGAAACCACAGGTGCTGTCTGCCAGAGCACCTCAGTTCTTGCAGTCAGTACACTCTGCTGCTCTAGTACTGGGACTTCAGGCACAGTTCCATCAGTGCACCTCAGTTCACACACTGCAAGCCCTCAGCCGTGCCAGTGCCTGGAACCCCACACGTGCTGTCTGTCAGAGCACCTCAGTTCTTGCAGCCGGTAAATTCTGCTGCTCCAGTACTAGAACCTCAGGTGGAGCTCCATCAGTGCACCTCAGTACACACACTCCAAGCTCCCTGCTGTGCCTGTGCCAGGAATCCCACATGTACTGTCAGACAGAGCACCTCAGTTCTGGCAGTCAGTACACTCTGCTGCTAAAGTACTGGGACCTCAGGCACAGCTCTATGAGTGCACCTCAGTTCACACACTCCAAGCCCCTCAGCTGTGCCCGTGTCAGAACTCCTTACATGGTGTCTGCCAGAGGACCTCAGTTCTTACAGTCAGTACACACTGCTGTTCCAGTACTGGGACCTCGGAAGCAGTTCTATTAGTGCACCTCATTTCTGCCCTGGTGTGGTCACTTCCTTTCCTATATTGGGACTCCACTGACATACAGTTCCATTACAGCAGCTCAATTCTAATATTCAGTCCTACTGCCAAGCCAATACTGGACCCAAAAGTGCAAAATACAGCTCAGCCAGTGCACCTCAAGTCTAACATCCAATGCCACTGTTGATGGGATCCACCACAGCTCCACCAGAATCCGTCAATTCTAACATTCAGTGCACATTTCTTCTCAGTACTAAGGTTCACACACATGCCCTTCAGGACTCCTCGCTTCTGTGGTTCAGAGGCAAGGCCACTCCCTTGCTGGGCCCCACTCGCAGCTTCACCAGGGCACCTCCAGGCTGACACTCAGCAATACTGGCATGCCAATACTAGGTCCCACACATAGCTCCATTAACATACCTCACTTCTGACCTTGTTACTATTCTAGTACTGCAGCCCACATACAACTCTATAAGTGCACCTCAAACCTAACCTGCAGTGCCCCATTATTTCAATACCAGGAATTACACAGTGCTCCTTTTCTCATTCCTCCCCTGCTGCCTTTCTGTCATTCCAGCACTGGGCGGGACACAGCCCTCTCTATACCACCAATCCTGATCTGAAGGAACCCAATATTGCTGTATTGGGGTTCACATACAACTCTGCTAATACACCTCCTGCTGCTCTGCAGTGTCCCTTGCTGTTCCACACTCTGACTTCTGTTTGAGGACGTGGGGGAGCCAATTAAATATATTCTTAGCTGTCATCTGTATTTGGGAGGGTCTGTTTCACCTATCTCACTCTGTTCATTCCTTTATTCTGTTTACTCTCAATGTTTTCTCTCTCCCCTACTTTTCTCTTTCCAGAACTTAAAATCCACATGGTAACAGTTTTGCTCTTTCTTTCAGCTGTGTATTTCTACAGTTCTCCCTTTTTTTATTCCCCTCTTCCTCTTGCTACCTCTTCTTTCAAACTCGCACACTTGCTATTTCTTTCCTTGTTTCGTTCCTCTCTTTTTTCTTCATCAGGTGTTCATTCTTTCACTACTTTTTCTCTTCCCTTCATTCTTTCTTTGTCTTTTTTATTAGCTTTTTCCTTTGACTCGGTATGCATCCTTTCATTTTTTTTAAAGATCTTTCTTCCTTCCTTTCTCAGGAGTTTTTCATATCTTTACCTGTCAATTCATGTTTTACTATAAATCCTTCCTTTTCCCATTTGTATGTGGATGCCGCAAGATACTTGTCGTACCCGAAGTGTGAAAGTGGTTTTCTCATTCTGAGGGAAATGTGTCAGTACATACATGGCCTGGTTCTTTCGCATGCTTGTTTCTCTCACCATCCCTCTTTTTTTCTTTAATGATCATTTTTCTTTTTCTTTTCACACGTTTGTAATATTTTTTCCTCTTTATCTTTTGTTCGCTCGCTTCCTTCCTTTTTTCTCTTCTCTCACACTTTTGCTCTATTTCTTCTCCTAGTTGTGCTTTCATTTTCTTGCTTTCTTTCCCTTCTTTCTTTGCAACCCCTTCTCTTTCTTCCTTTTGTCTGTTGTATTCCCTTCACTTCTCTTTTCCTGCCCTATCCGCCTTCTCTCCTGAGGCCTAGTTATCAATGGAGCAACAGGTGCAATAGCACCGGGGCCCAGAGACCTACGGACCTCACTCAACTCTAATTACTGCTGTATTTTCCTACCAAAATTCCAGTCAACCATTTTCCTTTCTTCCTCCAGGGCCCGTGACACTGTTACTATGCCACTTGCCCTCTCCATCTTTACTCCTGACTCCCTCTTACCTATCACCATCCAATCTGTCCCAAATTATATTTTTGTTATAGTGTTTTGAGCAGTACACTCTAATACCAAAAGTTTACTTCTGATAAAGGTTGATATGATAATTGTATATGTTTTAAGGTAGAGGAAGAAAGTAAATGGACGTGCTTTAGTTAAATGCTGGGCCACTGGAATTATATGGCAGGAAAAGACGAAATTGTGAGGCAGAGTTGACCAGTTTATGCGGCAAGAAAAGTCCAGTTATGAATTTACAATGCCAACAGCTCTAACTCAAGAAAATGCAAGACCTATTGCACTGCAAATGCTTATCTGACCTGTTGTCCCAGAACACACTGCCTTATACTGCTAGGCGAAATATGCAAGGGTAAAGCTGTGGGTTATTGCGAAGTTACTACACATCTCAGATTGTCAAACTGAGTGTTTGTGGTTGATTCGATATTTACTGGTCGACTCAGAATGGGGGACTTTCTGTTTTTGCTGGTGATCAATGTGAGAGCAAAAGGGGGTTGGTGGCGATCCCAGTGAAACACAGTCAACACATGGAGATGGACTTGGATAGCAGTCCTGAATGTTTCAGTACTAATCAGGTTTCACAATTACCCATGATTGGTGAGAAGTTAAAACAGTTAAGCTAAATATTTCCTCTTATTTATGTAAAGCACTGGATATGAAATGCAGGTGTATCAGTAATGGAAACTTAACATGCATTTACCTATAAGAGGGCTACCAGGTGTGCGAAGATGCCTAGTTTTTTCCCTTGCCAAGTCTGCATACCTTTTGCCAAAACTATGAAAACCATGCAGAATAGCATTAGTTCTGTGCAGGATAATTTTCACGTGAAAGTTGAGACTGTAACAAACATGTTGCATGCAAGTGTAATTTGTGTTGTGTTAGGAGGAAAAACTATGCAAGATAGCCACTGGCTAACATTATTGTCTCGAGTTACTAGTTCAATTTCAGAACTACTCACTAGAGTAAACTACGTAGGTATGAGTTGAAAATTCGTGCAAGATACCAGCAGTCAACAGACACTAAAGTGAAAATGACACAAGTGACTTGACATAAGAAAAGCAAGAAACTCTGGGAGCCATACACACAACAGATCCATCGAGTCTAATGCTTTCCATAGTCTCGAGCTTTGTCTTTGCTTTCACTCTACTGTTGTTCCGTTATAACCGCCCTGTGGCCCATTGTCTAGTTATGATGCAGCTTCCAAGTGAAAACGTCCTAGGCATACAGGGAGTGCAGAATTATTAGGCAAATGAGTATTTTGACCACATCATCCTCTTTATGCATGTTGTCTTACTCCAAGCTGTATAGGCTCGAAAGCCTACTACCAATTAAGCATATTAGGTGATGTGCATCTCTGTAATGAGAAGGGGTGTGGTCTAATGACATCAACACCCTATATCAGGTGTGCATAATTATTAGGCAACTTCCTTTCCTTTGGCAAAATGGGTCAAAAGAAGGACTTGACAGGCTCAGAAAAGTAAAAAATAGTGAGATATCTTGCAGAGGGATGCAGCACTCTTAAAATTGCAATGCTTCTGAAGCGTGATCATCGAACAATCAAGCGTTTCATTCAAAATAGTCAACAGGGTCGCAAGAAGCGTGTGGAAAAACCAAGGCGCAAAATAACTGCCCATGAACTGAGAAAAGTCAAGCGTGCAGCTGCCACGATGCCACTTGCCACCAGTTTGGCCATATTTCAGAGCTGCAACATCACTGGAGTGCCCAAAAGCACAAGGTGTGCAATACTCAGAGACATGGCCAAGGTAAGAAAGGCTGAAAGACGACCACCACTGAACAAGACACACAAGCTGAAACGTCAAGACTGGGCCAAGAAATATCTCAAGACTGATTTTTATAAGGTTTTATGGACTGATGAAATGAGAGTGAGTCTTGATGGGCCAGATGGATGGGCCCGTGGCTGGATTGGTAAAGGGCAGAGAGCTCCAGTCCGACTCAGACGCCAGCAAGGTGGAGGGGGAGTACTGGTTTGGGCTGGTATCATCAAAGATGAGCTTGTGGGGCCTTTTCGGGTTGAGGATGGAGTCAAGCTCAACTCCCAGTGCTACTGCCAGTTCCTGGAAGACACCTTCTTCAAGCAGTGGTACAGGAAGAAGTCTGCATCCTTCAAGAAAAACATGATTTTCATGCAGGACAATGCTCCATCACACGCGTCCAAGTACTCCACAGCGTGGCTGGCAAGAAAGGGTATAAAAGAAGGAAATCTAATGACATGGCCTCCTTGTTCACCTGATCTGAACCCCATTGAGAACCTGTGGTCCATCATCAAATGTGAGATTTACAAGGAGGGAAAACAGTACACCTCTCTGAACAGTGTCTGGGAGGCTGTGGTTGCTGCTGCACGCAATGTTAATGGTGAACAGATCAAAACACTGACAGAATCCATGGATGGCAGGCTTTTGAGTGTCCTTGCAAAGAAAGGTGGCTATATTGGTCACTGATTTGTTTTTGTTTTGTTTTTGAATGTCAGAAATTTATATTTGTGAATGTTGAGATGTTATATTGGTTTCACTGGTAATAATAAATAATTGAAATGGGTATATATTTTTTTTTGTTAAGTTGCCTAATAATTATGCACAGTAATAGTCACCTGCACACACAGATATCCCCCTAACATAGCTAAAACTAAAAACAAACTAAAAACTACTTCCAAAAATATTCAGCTTTGATATTAATGAGTTTTTTGGGTTCATTGAGAACATGGTTGTTGTTCAATAATAAAATTAATCCTCAAAAATACAACTTGCCTAATAATTCTGCACTCCCTGTATATATCCGAGCCCACTGTTCCCCAAAGGACTGTGTGGACTTCAGTCTGAAGTGGAAATCCTAACAGCAGTTGTGTGGCAACAATAATTTTCACTATCATGGCTAGGATAGAAAGGCCCAAGACTGGCATCAAACTGGCCCCTCGAATGCCATCTCCATTCCCAAATGGATGGAATGCAACATGCTACCTGAGATGGAAGCTGGGCACCCCCACCAGCCAATTATATCCCCAGGTTATAATTGCCCATCTGAATTTCCCTCTCTGGTAGGTAGTAATGGTGACCTCAGATGCCCTTAGCAGTTAGACATACACAAGCAGCCACAACACATTTCTGCTCGTCAGCAAGAGACTCAGTGCCTTGGGTTGGTAGATTACCCTATGACCGAGTCATTAGACTGAGCAAATTAAGTTCTGTGAGATCATTAACGTAAGCTGATGCGAGCCTCAGACATTCAGAGTCATTAGCTCATTGCTTTTTATTAAGTGTGTAGCAGAATCTCCTGCCAGTGCTTATTTACATAGACATTTCCTCGCTATGCACAGGCCTCATCGGGATTTCCAGTGGCAGGGCCTGTGAGTACATATAACGCTAACTGCTGAGGGGGTCTGATGCCTTTGGACAACGAGCAACAATAACCCGGACCGGGCACCTTTCTGTCAGGATAGCCAATGGCAGGTAGCCTGTGACATTAGGCTCCTAGTGACTGCTCCTCTTTGAGATCACCTATGAGAGGTGAGACTGGAATCAGCTGTCTTTGTTGGGGGCTGCCAGGTCGCAGTATTTAAGCTTTCCATATCTTTCACTCTTTGCATCTAGGCCTAAGGCCACTTGTTTTACATTTCGCCCATTCCCCGTCAACTGGCCATAAGTCCTGTCACCAGCCTGTCATCCCTATCTTTCTATTTACTGTACTCTACCTGTTCTTTTCCCTTTCTTTCATGTCTCACTCTCTTCTTCGCCAATTCCTCTTCACACTATCTTAAATCCTTCACTTCCATTGCTAGTACTTCTTCACCATTTTCGTGCCCTTTACTCTCCTCTCTCAAATATACATCTTTTCACTCACTCTAATTCTCTTACTATTCTTTACCCCCATCAAAAGCTCCTTCTCCCGTTGTTCTTCTGTTTCTACATGACCTGCTCTTCTACTTCTCTCCAACATTTTACTCCCTCCATCACATACTTTCTCCCTCTGTGTCTCTCTCATTCACTCGCTCCTCACCTATCTTTGTTCTCCACTTGATCCTTCATTCTCCTCTTCACATTTCCTTACTGTCCCTCTCTCCAAACCCTCGCACTCCGTTCACACAGTTTGCACTGTCTCAGTGTCTTACCCTTCTTTTTATTTTACTTAAATAGAATTTAGCTGCTCTTGGCTGCTTCCTGACAGGCCGTCCAACCTATCTGGTGCTCTCTTTCTCCTTCTAACCCTCAGTCCCCTCTTTTGGCTTTTGCACGCTCTCATTCCTTCACTAACCTCGTCATCTTCCCTTGTATCTCTCGCCTAATCTCTCTCCATCACCTATTCTCATTTTCCCCCTGATCCTAAGCCCGTCTGCGGCTTTATATATTCTTCCAACCCCATCATCTTCCCTTGTACATTTCTCTGTCCCTTCACTCTACCCATTGCCTGGCCTTGTTCTCCCCTCGATCCCTTATTCTACAAATCGCTTGCCATGTTCTTCTCCTCTCCATCCATTTGTTCTATATATCGTCTGCCCTTGTTCTCCTCCTCTTCATCCATTCAGTGTACCCACTGCTTGCTTTTGTTGATCGCCTATTTCTTCACTCTGCTCATTGCCTGCTCTTGTTTTTCTCCTGTTCATCCTTTCACTGTGCTCATTGCCTCACTTTTTTCTCCCCCATCCGTCCCTTCACTCTTTCCGTTGCCTGCCCTTGTTTTACTACATCTGTTTATTCTGCCCATCACCTGATTCTCTCTCTTCTTCTTTTTTCTTTCACTCTATAATTCACCTTTCCCTGGTTCCCTCCTCTCCATCACTTGACTCTACCCTTTGTATGCCCTTTTTCTTCCTGTTTTACCCTCACTCTACACATCTCCTGTCCTGGTTGTCCTTATGTCTATTCTTTCACGTTACCCTTTGCCTACCCTTATCCTCGTCTCTGATTTTCCACTCTACTCATCACCTGTCCGTGTTCTCCAATTTTCCTTTGACTTTACCACCACATATTATTGCCTTCCCTGACCATGGCCTTCACTGCCCCCCTCCGATCCCTTGATCGCTTCTCGTTTTCCTTGATCCCCTTCCTCTCTGCTCTTCTTCTTCAATTTCTTCTGAACGATTCTCCCTGCCCCAGTACCTACCCTTGTTCTCTCTTGGACACTTCAGACTCTCCGTCACCTGGTCTTTTTGGTGATCTTTCTTGCTCCTTGTACCTCTCTCACACAACATGACATGCAAAGGCTATCTGTCCGGATTATTTTTCAGTGAAGATAATTTCCAATGCAGAATTCAGCAAATTCTCTAGACACATTAACCGGGCTTGTGCATATTTAAAGTATTTTCCTCAGGACCTTCTGCTACATTTTGCAAAAACTATGAAATTTACTCAAAAGTCACAAAGTTCTAGGTGACTAGGCTTTTGCATTACTATTGAAACTTTTGTGACTTTTGACAACACGTAGTCCCTATTCTGTACATGAGAGTAATTTGATATGCTGTAAGTGGTTGGACACGATTTCTTGGAATTTACCACTCCGGTGTATTGGTGATGCTTTCTGCAAACCATAGTGTCTCAGCACAACTGTCTAGAATGTACTAGAAAACTGATATCTACAAAAAGGGTCCCAAGACTGAGAAAAAAGCCAATGGCAGAAATACCTTCATAGTCCAATATGACAAAGAAGGTTAAGCAGATGAACAACACAAAATCAGATAATGATAATATAACTTCATTGGCAATGGAGGAGACAAAGTACATCCCGCCAATACAGAAGACCTGTTCAGTAGAAGGCACAATATAGAGAACACAGAGGAGCAGAAAATATGGGGAAAATTGGGCAAAAACAGAATGACCGAAGAGTGATGACCCTGCCAAGAAATACACGAATGTGTTGCAATGCAGCAACAGTGCCACTCAATCCTCCTTTTATAGGGGAACAACAGGAAGCACTTGGGGCCAGATGTAGCAAGCAGTTTTGCCCATTCTGTGTCTATGGGAAAATGTGTTTGTACATATGGCCCTTAGTCACATTATAGCCGATGA
This sequence comes from Pleurodeles waltl, assembly GCF_031143425.1. Classification (NCBI taxonomy): domain Eukaryota; kingdom Metazoa; phylum Chordata; class Amphibia; order Caudata; family Salamandridae; genus Pleurodeles; species Pleurodeles waltl. Next base: position 228,622,197 of record NC_090451.1, read on the forward strand.
CCATCTTGGGTTCAGCTTCCATAGAATGAAAACATAATTCTCCATATTGCATTTGGGCCAACTGGAAGGTTATAATGTATGTACTGGATTCCACTTTCTAGATGGTAATAGCATAATTTTAGACATCCCCGCTTTCATCAGTGCTACCTTACATAATGGTAATGTCCAGCCTGCTTTTCTCATACCAACTCGCACAGAATACCATTGCTCCAGAGCAAGAACAACATGGCATTGTGCTCCCCACACTTCATGCATGTTGTCGCCATGACAAGAAGAGAAGTGCAAGCCTGCCAACCCATGGGAGGTGTCTGCAAGCCCCAAGAAAGCTAAGTTGAGCCTCAGGCCAGCACCACCCAGACAAGCAGACCTAGTGGGCCCCAATACCGGGGTAACTGTTATCATTAGATACACAGGAGATTCTCCAGGGAACGATATTGTACACAAAGGAATGGTGATACTTTAGTCACATGATGAGTAGCACCATTATAAGCAATTAAGAAAAATCGTAAATATTCCAGCCAATTGTTCTGGGAGGTGCTACGAGAACATCATAAATACTATTAGGGACACAGATTTATTTTCATTTATTAGTGTTCAGGTGATATCCAGAGGGCAACGCTAGTTGTATCCACACTGACAAACAGAGCACCTTTAAAAAATGGATGATATTTTGCAAATCTCTATCAAAATAATGCTGCGTGTTAGTCAATATAATCAAAACAATTGTGTTAAAGCATCTGCCCATTTCGGTGGCTGAAGGCATGGAAAAAAAAGAACACACACTGTGAAAACCAATAGGTCTGACCAATGCGAGAGCCTTTACCCATGATGTATAGCAGATCTGAGTGGAGTGGCAGTGTCATGGAGTGGAGTAGAATGGCTTAGAATGCAGTGGTATAGAGTGGAGTAGGGGTAGAGTAGCTTGGCATAGCATAGAGTGAACTGGCTTAGAGTGGAGTGACCTAGAGTATAGTGGCGTACAGTGGAGTGGCGTAGAGCGGCATAGAGTGGAGTGGCATAGAGTAGAAAAGAGAGAACTGGCATAGAATAAAGTGGTGTAGAGTAGAGTGGCGTAGAGAGAAGTGGTGTAAAATAGAGTAGATTAGAGAAGAGTGGAGTAGGGTAGACTGGTGTGATGCAGGGTGGAGTAAGAGGGTAGTGGCATAGCGTAGAGTGGTGTGGAATAGCGTGGCATAGAGTGGTGTAGAGTGGCATAGTGTATAGTGGAGTGGGGTAGAGTGGCTTGGATTAGCGTAGAGTGTCATATAGTAGACTGGCACTGAGTGAAGAGGAGTGAAGTAGAATGGCTGTGTGGAGTCAAGTGGCATAGAGTGGAGTGGAGTACAGTAAAGTGGATTGGCGTAGAGTGCAATGATGTAAAGTATAGTGGTGCACAGTAGTGTGAGCAACAGAGTGCAATGATGCAAATAGAGTGGTATAGAGCGTAATGCCATAGACTGCAGTGGCATAGAAGGGTGTAGAGTAGAGTGGTGTAGAGTGAAGTTGTGCTGAGCAGAGTACAGTAGAGTGCAGTGGTGCAGAGTAAAGTGAGTGCAGAGTGCAGTGGGGTTGACCACACTGGCGCAGAGTGGAGTAGTGCAGAGTAGAATGGCATACAGTGCAGTGAAGTGGAGTAGAGTGACATAGAGTGCAGAGGCATAGAGTGTGCAGAGCAGAGTGTAGTGGCATAGAGTGGTGCAGAATACGGTGGCATAGAGTGGTGCAGAGCAGAGTATAGTGGCGTAGAGTGCAGTTACACAGTAGAGGAGAGTGGTGTAAGGTCCAGTGGCAAAGAGTGCAGTGGTGCACTGTAGCGTAACATAGAGTGCAGTGGTGTGGAGTGCAGTTGCATAGAGTGCAGTGGCGTAGAGCAGAGTGGTGTAAAGTACAGTGGTGCAGAGTGCACTGGCACAGCATGGAGTGGCATAGAGTGGAGTGGTGCAGAGTAGAGTGAGGTCGAGAGCAGTGGCGTAGAGTGGAGTGGTGCGATGTTTACATAAAATATTGAGTTGAAAATATCAGGAAAAAGTATTGTGATACAAAAATATTATGATGCAAAATTATTGTCACTTCTATCTTTTTTTCGGTAAGTAATATTGTTTTTAAGAATACTGTTATAAATATACCTGTAAAAATATTGTTTTTTAAATTATTTTCATGTCTTTTAGTTCATATATTAATTGTCTGCATTACTATTGTTTGTATAGTTGTTAATACATTTTTTTAATATAGTTTGTAATTTTAAGTGATTTAATTTTTTGTATTTAATTGTTAATAGTAATTTATACTGTTGTAGTGGCTTGTTTGGTTTTTAGGGGGGCAGGGACGGGAAGTTAAGTAATAATTAATAATTTAATTAATTAATTATGTTAATGAAGTGATTCATGTTAATTATGTAACTTATGTAATACTGATTTGTTTTGCTTATTTTGTAGGTGTGGGTTGCTAGGTTTGTAGGGGTAAAGGACGGAAAGCTAGTTAAGTAATAATTCATTAATTGATTGATAATTACATGTTGAATTGATTATTAATTATGTAAATTGTGTAATAATATATTTAGTTATATTTTAGGTGTGGGTTTCTAGGTGCATAGGGTTACAGGGTGGGGAGTTAAGTAATAATTAAGTATTAATTTATATTTAATTGGACAATTCTGTAAATTGTTTAATTTATTTATTTTTACATGCCTATATATTTTTCATGTTAATTCTGTTTGTATTAAGAGTTTAATATTATTTCTAAATTAATATAGTTAAACATGTATGTAATGTGTTTGAAGAGAAGTAGTTTCCCTACTGTTGCTTGACTGGAGTGGGAATAGTAAATGTAACCCCTCCGAAGTCCAGTGTTTTTCCTACTGTTGCACAGATTGGAGTGGGAGTAGTGAATGTTACCCCTCCGAAGTCAAACACTTTCCCTACTATTGTGTTGTTTGAAGTGGGAATAGTAAATCTAACCCTGCCAAAGTCCAACACTTTCCCTACTATTGTGCTGTTTGGAGTGGGAAAAATAAATCTAACCCCACCAAAGTCCAACACTTTCCCTACTTTGCGCTGTTTGGAATAGGAATAGTAAATGTAACCCTTCTGAAGTTCAACACTTTTCCTACTGTTCCGCTAATAGAAGTGGGTATAGTAAATTGAACCTCTCTGAAGTCCAACACTTTCCTTAACTTTCCACTGACTCGAGTAGGAATAGTAAATATAAACCCTCCAAAGTCCAATGCTTTCCCTACTGTTGTGCAGGCTGGAGTAGGAATAGTACCTCTAACCCCTCCAAAGTCCTATGCTTTCCCAACTCTTATGTTAATTGGAGTAGGAATAGTAAATTTAACCCCTCTGAAGTCTAACACTTTCCCTACTGTTGCATTGTTTTGAGTGGGAATAGTCAGTATAACCCTTCCCAAGTCCAACACTTTTCCTTACTGTTGCTCTGTTTAAATTCGGAATACTAAATTTAACTCCTCTGAAGTCTTACGATTTCCCTACTGTTGCATAAGCTGGACTGGGAATAGTATTTCCAAGATTCCAGTACTTTTCCTCATATTTGGTTAAATATGCTTTATTATTATTTTATTTATTTATTTTGTTTAATATTATTTGTTCATATTTTCCGCTTATTTTATATAATAATGTTTGTAAAAATGTTTTTTTGTTTTTTACATTTTTTTATATTTTATTTGGTAATGAATTTAATGTTTTTATTATTTATTTATATAGATAGATAGATGTTGTATTAAGTATTAGTGGAATTTATTTCATATACATGATATTAATGTTATATAATAAAATATTTAATATTTACTACTTTAATCTGTATATATATATATATATACATATATATATATATATATATATATATATATACATATATATATATATATATATATATATATTTATTTATTTATTTATTTTTATTATGTGTCAGTGATCCTAGTGGTGTAGCATAAAGTAGAGTGGTGCAGAGTAAAGGGCAGTAGTGTAGAATGCATTGCTGTAGAGTGCAGTCATGCAGAGCAGAGTGGCTTAAAGTGCAGTGGCATAGAGTTAAGTGGTGCAGAGTAGAGTGGTTTACAGTGCAGTGGTGTGGAGTTCAATAGTACACAGTAGAGGGGAGTACAGTGAATGGCGTAAAGTGGAGTGGCTCAGAGTACAGTAAAATGGTGTAGAATGCAGTGAGGAGACTAGAGTGGCATAGAATGCAGTGGTATAGAGTGGTGCTAAGTAGACAGATGTAGAGTGTGTGGTGTAGAGGGCAGTAAAGTAAAGTGGTGCAGAGTAGAGTGTTGTAGAGTGCAGTGGTAGAGTAGTGCAGAGTAGAGTGTCATAGAGTGCAGTCGTGTAAAGAAGAGTAGAGTGCAGTGGCACAGACTGCAGTGAAACAGAGTGGAGTGGTGCAGAGTAGGGTGGTGTAGAGTGCAGTGGCGTAGAGAATGCAGTCATAGGCCTACTCAGAGTCTTAGTTCTATTTCTACGGGGTCCTTAATCTCTGAAGCTTCTCATGGGTTTTGTCATTAGTTCACAAAGGTACTGCACTGGTGAGCGCTGTATTTTAGACAAAGTAGAAGAATGCACCAGAAACAGTGTTTTACATAGTAAATGATACCAGGGGACAGAAAATAATGTTGCAGTGTTCTTTATTTGGAGGGCATGCAGAATCACAGTCACACATTATAGTACAGATATGCTTTTTCTCTGCCACAATGACAGACTTATTTGCTGTCATGGATGAGCTGATTTGCTTACATTGTTGGGCATGGGGGGGGGGTGGGAGGGAAAAGAAGCAACATTGAAGGGGGCCTTGCGAGGGAATAGAAGTTACCTGGGCAAGGGTATGGGAGACAGACTGAAAAAACTAGCACTAGTGCTTCAACCCAAAGGAAAAAAAGTATCTCCAGAAACGGGAGCAGTGGAAGGGCACAAGTACTTGATCCATGCCCAGGGGAAGGTCAGACACAAGAAGAAGGCATGACATCAGGCATACCAAGAGAAAGGGAAACAAACAAAATTAGATTGACGCTGAAGCTAACAAATGGTGAGCTGTGGGCAGACTGTAAGCCCACTGTATGTGAACAAAATATCTCGCAGGCAGCGCATGTGCTGACTAGGAGAGATGTAAAAATTATTCTTTTTTTTATTTTTTTTAAAGATCCTCCATGACCGTAATAAATTTGTTACCAAGCGTTGCCATTAATAGGCAGTAGATCATCTACAATGTATGTTGATACTGAGTGCCAAGTCTGTGGTGAAAGAGGCAACAAATGTAGATAGTCAAAAGAAAAAGGTATTTCACGTATTGCCTTTCCAGGAGCACAGATGAGGCAAGATCTAACATATTCATCAATGTCCTTCCGAACAGTGGGACACCAAAAGAAACAAAGAATCAGATCTAGCTTCTCAGCCAGAGCTATGTTGTGACACAGCTATATCACTTGTAGAGTTCTGGGGTAGATTAACAGGACTTCTTGGAAAAAAACACACACTGTGACAATAAGCTAATGGAGTCTCACACTGCAACAAATCTGATGTTTGCTTGTCCAAGTACGAATCAGCATCTCAAACCCTTTGTAGGATTGAATATACTATACATACGTTTTTATCTAAATGACTGGTGTCTCTAAGGCCCTCATTAAAGCCGAACCCGCCATTCAGCAGACTGCCAAATTACGAGTGGTGGCTTCTCACCTCCATTCTTGAGGCTGAGAGCAGCCATCATTCGTTCTAGCAGTCGGCGGTGCAGAGGCTGTTCCCTTGCTGGCACTGCCACGCCAGCATGAATCCGCCCTCTGTATTACGAGCTATAAAACAGCTCGGCGGTGACCTGCTGGCAGAGAGGGAAGACCACCAGGACCCATCCCCTCCCGGATGTCCTCCTCAATGGAAGAGGTAAATGGGCGTCCGTAGGGGGGGTCTGTGGTGTGTTTGGATGCTTGTGTGTGTTTGCCGAGAGGGTCAGGGGGGGTTGAATGCATGTGTGTCTGCGAGTGTATGTGTATGGGGGTGTCTAATTGGATGAATGCAAGTGAGTGGGTGTGTCTGAGTGCATGTATGCGTATGCTGAATGGGTGTGCATGTGAATGCATGCGTGCGTGAAGGGGTGGGGGGAGTGCCTGTGTGTGTATGGACGGTGGGGGGAGACGTGTGCGTGTGCATGTGTGTTGACGTGTGTGTGTGTGTGTGCATGTGCCAGCGACAGAAATGAAGATTTCTGTTGCCGGGTGCGTTACCGCCAGGCTTTTCGTGACGGGGTGACTGCCAGAGAAAGCCTGGCGGTGTGCAACCTCAAAATCCGGAAAGTGGCCTGAGGCCTGCTGCCGGATTGGAGGAGGTCCCCGCCTGCCGTGGCGGTGCAACTGCACCAGCCGGCCAGGAGGAGTTGTGAAGGATTGGCTTCAGCCAAACCTCCACAACTCGTAATATGGCAGTTTTCACTGCTGGCTTCGCGGCGGTGAGAGGCCACGGCGACTCTGGCTGTCTCAAGACCGCCAGACTCGTAATGAGGGTCTCAATCTTTTTCTTTATAATAACGGTGTGACAATGCATTGGCGAATAAATTTCGAGAGCCTGGATTGTAAGTAAATAAAAGTCATATTGTGCAAAAAAAAAGTAGGCCCAACAAACATGGTGGCTATTCTTACACTTAGGGTCCAATTATGACCGCCAAGGTCATGGTTGCATTCGGACAGCCGCCAAATCGGCGGTTTGACCATGATATTACAACCTTGGTGAAAGCGCCACAGGTGGACCACCGGCACCGCCACTTTTCAGCCGCCAGACGGCCTGGCGGTGCCGGCGGTCCCAATCTGCCAGGACAGCTCAGCAAGCAGCACTGCCCTGGGGATTACGACGCCTCTCTCCACTGGGGTTTACATGGCGGTTTCACCACCATGTAAATGCTGGCAGAGACAGGGTGCCGGTGGCCCCGGGGGTCGCCCCTGCACTTGGCCAGCCACGACACACAACAGCATTGCCGCCAGCCGTATTACAAGCCAGCGTCAATGTTGTTGTGCATTTCATGCTGGGCCTGCAGGTGGAAACTGTGTTTCCGCCCGCTGGCCCAACGGGAAAATCTTAATAGGGCCAGCTGGAAGGAGACCGCACTGGCGGTCTCCTGACCTGCAGGAGTTTGTCAGGCAGCCTTTTCTGCCCGCCAAACTCCTAATGAGGGCCTTATGGTAGAGCGCCCTCGCAAAATGGGGGGAGCACGGCCCCTTAGGACTTGGGTCGCCGTGGCCTGAAACCTCGCACACTAGTCGTGCGTCGGGCTGGCCTTAAACACTTCCACCCTTATGCCTCGCGAGGTGTGGGCGCGGAAGTGATTCCCTGGGGGTCATGCGGGGGCCGCATCATTTCCAGGCCTGGTCGCTGCCGCGCATCAAATGGGGCAGCTATTTAAGTCCCCCCCCCAGAAAGGCCTCAGCCTTTATTGTTGCGGCGGCGGCTGAAGCACCCGGAGAGTCGTCGACCCCTTATTTCTAGGACCTCGCATGGCGGAAGACTTTTAGACCCATGCACGCTGCACCAGAAATGTCAGGAACGTCGCGCGTCAGAGGACTTCGGATCCGGAGGAGGCGCGCACGCTGCCTGGACTCGTGCTCCACTGCCTCCCCTCCTCCTGCCGCGTAGAGTCGCATGTCGGAGGACTTCGAACCCATAGGAGGCGTGCATGCTGCCATGACTCATTCTCCACTGCCTCCCCTCCTAGTCTGTGCCTTTGCCCAATAGAGCTTAGTGTAGCGCGCATGCTGCACTAGTCCCGTGTTCCTTTTTTGCACAGAGAGTCCTAGTGGTGCTCTCAGTTTTAGCACAGTATTTTGAGTTGTCAAGCTCGCTGCCTTCTCTGCCTGATTAAGTTGAGGTGCTGCTGGGGGCAGGTTTTACTCATCTTTGCCCCCTTTTTAAAGGGGAAAGCTCCCAATTGTTCTGCCTGATTTAGCCAAGCTTGGTTTACCACCAGTGCAGGTTTTTTAATCTGTGCAACGTTGCGCATTTAGAGATTGAAGGGAAGTGGTGCATAATTAATCACATTGTGTAGCACATTTGATTGCGCATTAATGGTCATGGCTTGCAATCGCAGTAAGGTTGGTAAGAGAAAGGGCAAAGACCCTGAATCGTCGCAATTGTTGAAATTGGTATTAGTCAAATTAGGAATGGGGATTCAGGCAGTGGGAACTCTGCATCATACGGGGAAAACAATGGGACAGAGAGTGACCGCCCTAGGCGCTCGCGTTTGCCCCGTCATTCAGCATTCCCTCCTGTGAAGCGCAGTAGTAAGAAACAGGTTTCAAACAATCAGCAGGCATCTGCCGCCCCTGCATTAACCCCCCTTCCTGCGCAGTCCCCTAGGGCCGATACGTCAGCTGTATCTTTATGCACTACTCCAGATGTCCCCCCAGGAGAGCAGAGAACAGTGCCTATGCCAGAGTTATTGGTCATGGCCATTTTAACGGATATTCGGCAGGCATTGGCAACCTTAACGGTACCCCCTGCGATACCAGTAGTCCAGACTGCAGCGCAAATGGTCCCTCCCCCCGCCTCGCAAGGGCAGGGCAGGGCCACTGCCCAGGTAACTACGCAAGATGCAACCACGCAAGCGCTGCTGTCAGCGGTACAGCTTTTGTCTAGCCTTGATGCTCCCTCTACCCCTGTTCCCCCTACTGCTCCATGGGCCACAACTGATACACTAAAGAATACAGTAGCCGAACTCAAACGCCAGATAGAGGCAATTGTGGCAACGCGCAGTGGTAAGCCAGCGGCTACTGGAACTACTGGTCCGAGTGACATCCCGTCCCCGGGCGTGCAGTCTCATATGCCAAACAATGTAGAAAAAGGTTAAATCACTGAGACCAACACAAATATGTCTGGGGGTGGTACTGCGGCAGTGAGCGCCGGGCAAGACACTCTGTTATCTCGGCCAGGTAAGCTTACAGCCCACGATGCGGCAGATGTGAAAGAAAAGATTTGGAAAGGGTATTTTGTAGACATTTTTCTGCTCATCAGAGCTAAAAGAAGGGAGGTAGAATTGAAAGATAAGAAGGGAAAGGTATCATTATCCAGTGACAAAAAAACCAGAGTTGAGGAGAACATGACGAATTGGCTGTTTGGGTTTAATGTTTATATGTCTGTCATGCTTGAAAAGAAACAGGACTTGGCAACCCCTATGATTTTTTATGCTAATAAGATTTCGAAAGCACACCATATGTTTGGGGGTAATGCTTCAATGGAATATGATAGGGACTTCAGGTGGGCTAAGGTTGAAGACCCAGAAATAGGTTGGGACCAAACTGAAGTGAATGTATGGCTAGAATGCGTAAACAGCAAGCTGCCTGGGAAGCAGACCTTTCGCACACAATATTCCAGTGAGAAAAAGGGCTTGTGCTGGGCATTCAATAGAAAGGTGTGTTCTCGCCCAGCGGGGTCCTGCAAATTTAAACATACCTGTTCCTTCTGCGGACACCCTTCCCACCCAGAGGTCAAGTGCATTAAGAAATCCAAGGAAAAGGTTAAGGAGGGGAGGAAGCCCTCTAGCTGACTTAACTTTGCCATCACCCATACAGATTAACGCTTTTCTCCCATGGTTACAGACCCATCCTAACAAAGACTCTGTAGACCTATTGTTTAGAGACTTCTCTTGTGGTTTCAGGATTCCCGCCTTAAAAGTGCCTCCTATTCCGTATTGGAACAATTTACTGTCAGCCCAGCGAAATTTGGGGGTGGTTGCAAAGAAGAGTGAGAAGGAAAGGTTGTTAGGCAGGTTGGCGGGTCCCTTCTCCTCTCCTCCATCCAAGAATTTTGTCTGTTCTTCCTTGAGGGTGGTACCTAAAAAAGAGCCTGGCCAGTTTAGATTGATACATAACCTCTCAGCCCCACGTGGATCTTCAGTGAATGAAGCAATCGACCCCCAACTATGCTCAGTCCAATATGCAACTGTAGATCAGGCCCTTGAGAAGCTGCGCGACCTAGGACAAGGGGCCCTTCTTGGAAAAACTGACATTGAGTCCGCTTTTCGGCTCCTTCCAGTATACCCAGATGATTACCATTTATTAGGATTTCAATTTGCAGGGTCTTATTTCTACAATAAATGCATTCCAATGGGTTGTAGTGTGTCCTGCAGTTACTTTGAACAGTTCAGCTCCTTGTTGCAATGAATCTTCACCAAGCGCACTAGGCACAAGGAGGTGATTCACTACTTAGATGATTTTCTGGTACTGGGCCCTCCGGGGTCTGCAAGGTGTCTGTGGGCCTTACTGGCTTTGAATTCCATGTTTGAGGAATTTGGTTTACCACTAGCCACAGACAAGACAGAGGGTCCCACAACTTGTATTACATTTCTGGGGATTGAGATAGACTCAGTGGTGGGTGAGTGTCGCCTACCCATAGATAAGTTGTTGGCTTTTAAAAACTTGATTAACTCAGTCCTGGCACAAAAGAAGGTCACGCTACACCAGCTACAAGTATTGGTAGGACAACTGAAATTTGCTTTACAGATTATTCCCATGGCGCGCCCCTTTTCCCAGTCTATTGCTAGGGCGATGGCAGGATTGACTGAGAAGCATCATCACACCAGACTGTTGTTGGAAGTCAGAGAGGATTTAAAAATCTGGGCTTCCTTTTTAACAGATTTCAACAGGGCAGTAATTTGTCCTCCTCATCCAATTCCTAGTTCTACCCTGGGCCTCTTCACCGATGCAGCCGGCAGTGTGGGTTTTGGGGCCATTCTGGGTAACAAATGGTGCAGAGGGGATTGGCCAGTTGAGTGGCATGATGCTGGGATCACGAGGAATGTGCCATTTTTTGAGTTATTCCCCATTGTGGTTGCTGTCACAATTTGGCCCCTTACGTTCAAAGATAGATCTGTGATTCATGGCGTGGTGGAGGCCAATAGGCAAGGTGCATCATGCAGGCTTGTACTCCGACTACTGAAACAACTAGTCTTAATGTGTTTGAAACTGAATATTACCTTTTGTGCACGACATGTCCCTGGTGTTCATAACAATGCAGCTGATGCTTTATCTCGCTCATTGATGCAGGATTTTCTGAGGTCCCACCCACAGGTGGCAGAGAAGATGATGGAGTTCCCAGCACATCTGTGGAAGATTGGAGTCCTGCCCTCGCCTCTTTAGTAGCAGCGTCCCTAGCAACCTGCATGCGCGGGTCATACGAAAAATCATTCAAAAAATACAGTTTCTGAATTCTTGCAAAATTGCAGAGTGGTCTTCAACACAGGCCATTTGCTGTTTTTTAAAACATCTAAAGGAACTTGGCAAACCAGTTTCATGCGCAAAAGCTCACCTGTCCGCCATTCGTTTTTTTCGCAAAACTACATAATCAGGAGACCCAACTTAACGCCTTTATCATTAAGAGGGTGGTGGCCGGGTGGACTTGTCTAGATTGCACAAAGAAGGATCCTAGGTGCCCCTTAACTGCTCAAATATTGTTGGGGCTCCTGGATGGTCTCCTGAATGTTTGTTCCTCCCCTTTTGAGGCGACTTTATTCGCTGCTGCATTTTCTACAGCCTTTTATGAAGCTTTTCGCGTATGCGAATTAGTGGGATCATCCAAAGGTGACCACACGAGAGGCCTACAGTGGGCTGATGTGCAAATCATCCCGGGATTGGTGACAATTCAATTACAAAGGTCGAAAACCAATCAATTAAGAAAAGGGTCGAACATTGAACTTAGAGCGGCTCAGGGATCCCCGTTATGCCCAATGGGTCGCTTGGGCTCATACTTAGCAGCCCACCCACCTGCTGGGTCACCAGCTCTTTTTCTACATGCAAACGGGGAGTGCTTATCACAGTACCAAAATTTTGGCAGCAATGAAGGCGGCTCTTGGGGCTGCCAGGGGTTGACCCTAAGGGGTACTCATCCCACTCATTCAGGATTGGGGCGGCAACCCTAGCGGCCGGGGCAAGGATGTCCGCGGCAGAAGTAAAGTCCATCAGGAGATGGTGATCAAATTGCTATAAGCAATACATTCGTCCTGAGATGCAATGATGAGTGTTTCACACTCCTGCTTTGTGATTTCTCGTGTTGGTTACTTATGCAACTTTCTTTCGCTTCAGTTCTATGCCGTCTCACATGGTTTGGGTGCTAGGGCACTCTTTTGTCTGGCGAGCGGCCTACAGGTTGCAACTACTCCGTAAGCCCAAGCCGGCGGCGATTCAGGATGTGGCTTTTCGTTGGTGTGGCATTGGTGGGCTGGGAGTCACGCAGCTCCATCGACTGGTGGAAATGGCGAGAAGGTGTGAGGGACTCCAGTTCCCGGATCTCATTGTTATCCATATTGGTGGAAATGCCCTGGTGCGATTGGGCCACAAGACGGTCAGGGAAACTATTTTCACGGAAATCTCCTGATTATCCAAGGAATTCCTGAACACTGCCATCGCATGGTCGCACATGGTACCTCGTCGCAGCTGGGGTCCGAATGCTAAATCAAGGACCTTGAATGTGTCTGTTCGTAGACTTAATGCAGAGATATCGAGACTGTGTCCTGGTCCAGGCCGCTTATGGAACATCCCACACAAACTACTAAAAGGGCCAGACATGTTCCACAGAGATATGGTGCATTTATCCGATGCAGGAACGGATCAATTTATTGCAGACATTTGGTCCTTCTCTCGCAGCTTGTTTGGGGGTGGGGAGGGTGAAGGATCTTTGGGCCCCTAGTCACCCTCGTGGCGAGAGAGGAAATACTAAAGTCACCATAACCAACAGAGGGGTCCCCAAGGCTGGGTCTCCTGGATAACACCAGAGGTAGGATCCTGAAGTCCTGAACCAACCTGCGGATGTACACACCAGCTTTTGGGATAGGGAGCCCAGATCGCTGGGGTGGCCATGGGGCTCCCGCTCCTGGCTGCCCCGTCACACCCCCTTGGCAGATTGGTGTTTGGGGAGGGGGCGGAACCCAGAGCATGAGGACAAGGGACAGTGAAGTTGGGGGAGCTGGCCCCCCAAGGGATACAGGTGCGGCACAGTTCACCTGTGTGGTCCAAAGGAGGTTCAGGACAGGAAGGGATCCTGTCACATTGATTTATGGTTTGATGAGTAATTCTTATTGAAATGGATTAAAGATATTTGATGTATTGTATTGTTTTCCAGGTGAAATATTAACTGCATGTGTTTATAAAATAATGGTAAAATATACAAATAAATTCCTTCCAACAAATAAGGCTTTCTGTTGGCCTCCGGGTTCTAATGTTTTGACGTAATTGTAGATTTATATGATCAGTTCTGATTCTGAAAGACTGTTTGCTCCTATAAGCAAGAGCCTTCATTCAGTACTGCCATGTTTCATATACAAAAGTTTCCATTCCAAGACCGAACCCTTGCTTTGACAAGTATCCGGTTCCTAGAACAGGTCAGGGCGCCGACGATTACGCATGGTGACTCCACCCAGACACCTCATCACCTATGGAGCTGTGACACTTCTTTATAAAGTTAGTAGCTGCCTTGGGCGCGTGGGGCACCCTGCCACAGCGGCCGCCCTGTAGAACGCCTCCTTGTGTCAAAAGGGGAAAGGGCTAGTAGATTCCGCTTGGCTCCTTCTCTGCGCTTTGCTCCCCCTCTTTTATACGCGTTTTGCCCGTAGGACAGCCGTTTAAAGTGTGCCAGTTAACACGCAGAGATAATGAAGACAACAAAGTGCCCTTTAAACGACTAATCGCCTCATTTCCCCTCCCATTTACCAGCCGAGGCCTTTGTGGGACCAGCTGAAACATGGCATCCCTGCCCCACTGGAACGAAAGGCCTGCCAATTCATTAACGTGTTTAATTAGACGGTTCTTTTCTTCTTCGTTAGCCGACAGTGCTAGCATGAAGTAAATAATGCCGCGGAATCCTTTTCCAGCAGACAAGCAAGCTGTTTTATCGGTCCTCGGTGCACGGAATAAAGGGCCATTTTCTCCCTCCCCTTCTGCGCCCGCTTCCTCTCCCTGAGCTACAGAGGGGCGGCGCTCTGCCAATGAAGCTAGGGGCACTTGCACTCTGCACGACGCATTGAGCTTTGATGGTCGACTCGAGACACCCGCTGAGCGCCTCAGAACTGGTAAACTGGCTTGTGTGATGTTAAGGAACCTCATCTACGCAGTGTTTAGGAATTTGGGGTGGACGGCGCAAAGCATTCCGAGGTGTGCGGTCTGTGCAACACATTTATACAGCGATTAGGAATCTGATCTGTAGAGTTTTAAGAATTCCTGAGGAGTGCAGTGCTATGTATGTCAAGGGGTGTAGCGTTATGGAATCTGACATTTACACTGCTTAGAAATCTAAAGTGTGCTATCAAGTAATCTGAGGCACTAAGGAATCTGATCACAGTTCTTAGAGATATGAGGTGTGCAGTACCAAGCCCTCTGAGATGTGCAATGCTGGGAAGTCTAACATATACCGTTGCTAGGTATCTGAGGTGTGCAGTGCTAAGAAATATCAGATGTGCAGCCCTAACAGGTCTCGCTGACACGGTACATAGGAATTTGAGGTGTGCAATGCTGAGAAATATGATCTGGACAGTGCTTAGTGAAGGTGGCTGCTCTCTTCTCATGCTGTGGAGGCTGAGCCATTGATGCATCCCCTAGACCCAACTCATAGAGCAGAAAGTGCTGTGGACCTGAAACACTGAGCAGGAGACTGGCACCTCCTGAATTAGAAGATTTTCTTTTTGTCAGATCTACATTATGTGGTTACGACTTGGTCACCTGTTAAGCTCCTGCATAGTTCAAGACACTTAGATTATACTAAAATAATACATATAACATACTTATGATAAGAAATTGGGTTATCAGTTGCAAATGATGAGAGTCCTTCACAAGTAATAGGTCCACAAATGTCCCAGTACTGGACCCAAGCACCCATTGTAGAACTTGACTCTATTAGGGCAGTGAAGCATTGCCGTCCAAGGCCTACTCTAGGGAGGTGGTGTTGGCTTGCAATCCCAATTAGCTGGCATGCAACAAAACGCAATAAACTATTGTGCAGTCAGTGTTTTTTTGCTTTAAAAAGGAAAAGTACTTTTATTACACACACACTACTAAATACCACAAATTAATTTACAAATATATACATTCAAGTAGATGGACATACCATTAGTGGCACTCGCATATGACATTACACCCCTAGTGGATCTTAAACCCCATAGTCACAATACCCTCACCTATGCCAGCTGCAACCTTCTATCATATGTCATGTCATAGGTGTGTCATTTTAAATAAGGCAGGCCTACTGGTTTTGTCAAGGGGTCACTGTAAGGAAATGCCTCCTTGGAATGGTTACCCCCTGACTTTTTGCCTTTTGTTGATGCCAGTTATGATTGAAAGTGTGCTGGGACCCTGCTAACCAGGTCCCAACACTAGTGTTCTTTCCCTAACCTGTACCTTTGTTCCCACAATTGGCACAACCCTGGCACCCAGATAATTCCCTTGTAAATGGTACCCCTGGTACCAAGGGCTCTGATGCCAGGGAAGGTCTCTAAGAGCTGCAGCATGTCTTATGCCACCCTGGGGACCCCTCACTCAGCACATGCACACTGCCTCACAGCTTGTGTGTGCTGGTGGGGAGAAAAATACTAAGTCGACATGGCACTCCCATCAGAGTACCATGCCCACCTTCCACTGCCTGGGGTATAGGTAAGTCACCCCTCTAGAAGGCCTTACAGCTCATGCACTATACCACAGGTGAGGACATATGTGCATGAGCACTATGCCCCTACAGAGTCTAAGCAAAACCTTAGACATTGTAAGTGCAGGGTAGCCATAAAGAGTATATGGTCTGGGAGTTCGTCAAACACGAACTCCACAGTTCCACAATGGCTACGCTGAAATCTGGGAAGTTTGGTATCAAACTACTCAACACAATAAGTGCACACTGATGCCAGTGTGCAATGTATTGTAAAATGCACCCAGCGGGCATCTTAGAGATGCCCCCTGAATACCAGTCCGACTCCAAGTGCTAGGCTGACCAGTTTCTGCCAGCCTGCCACAACCAGACGGGTCGCTGGCCACATGGGGAGAGTGCCTTTGCCACTGTGGCCAGGAACAAAGCCTGTACTTGGTGGAGGTGCTTCTCACCTCCCCCTGCAGGAACTGTAACACCTGGTGGTGAGCCTCAAAAGCTCATGCCTTTTGTTACAGCACCCCAGGGCATCCCAGCTAGTGGAGGTGCCCACCCCTCCGGCCACTGCCCCCACTTTTGGCGGCAAGGCTGGAGGTGATAATGAGAAAAACAAGGAGGAGTCACCCACCAGTCAGGACAGGCCCTAAGGTGTCCTGAGCTGAGGTGACCCCTGCCTTTAGAAATCCTCCATCTTGAGATTGGAGGATTCCCCCAATAGGATTAGGGATGTGCCACCCTCCCCTCAGGGAGGAGGCACAAAGAGGGTGTAGCCACCCTCCAGGACAGTGGCCATTGGCTACTGCCCCCCCTGACCTAAACACCCCCCCAAATTCAGTAGTTAGGGGCACCCCAGAACCCAGGAAATCAGATTCCTGCAACCTACACAAAGAAGAAGGACTGCTGACCTAAAAGCCCTGCAGAGACGACAATTGCTTTGGCCCTAGCCCTACCGGCCTGTCTCCAGACTCAAAGGAAGCTGCACAGTGACGCACCTGACAGGGACCAGCGACCTCTGAAGCCTCAGAGGACTGCCCTGAAACCCGAAGGACCAAGAAACTCCAGAGAACAGAGGCACTGTTCACCCACAGCAGCATTTTTGCAACAAAGAAGCAACGTTTAAAAAACTCACCCTTCCCGCCGGAAGCGTGAGACTTCACCCTCTGCAACCTACGCCCCAGACTCGAGCTCCAGAGAACCAACACTACAGGGAGGACTCCCAGGCGACTGTGATCTCGTGAGTAACCCGAGACGACCCCCCGGACCACCACAGCGACGCATGCAGAGAGAATCCAGAGGCCCCCCCTGACCGCAACTGCCTGTAACAAGGAACCCGACGCCTGGACCAAGCACTGCACCCGCAGCTCCCAGGACCAGGAGGAACCGAACTTCAGTGCAGGAGTGACCATCAGGTGACCCTCTGCCTATCCCAGTCGGTAGCTGGCCCAAGAAGCCCCCCTGTGCCCTTCCTGCACCGCTAGAGTGACCCCCGGGTTCCTCCATTGATTTCTATTACAAACCCGATGCCTGCTTTGCACACTGCACCCAGCCACCCCGGTGCCGCTGAGGGTGTGTTTTGTGTGCCTACTTGTGTCCCCCCAGTGCTCTACAAAACCCCCTTGGTCTGCCCTCTGAAGACGCAGGTACTTACCTGTTGGCAGACTGGAACCGGAGCACCCCTGTTCTTCATACGAGCCTATGTGTTTTGGGCCCTCCTTTGACCTCTGCACCTGACCAGCCCTGTGTTGCTGGTGCGGTGACTTTGGGGTTGCATTGAACCCTCAACGGTGAGCTGCCTTTGCCCAGAAACTTGAACTTGTAAGTGCCTTACTTACCTGACAAACTAACCATTACTTACCTCCCCCAGGAACTGTTGATTTTTGCATTGTGTCCACTTTTAAAATAGCTTTTTGCCATTTTAACTAAAACTGTGTATGTTACTGGTCTAATTCAAAGTTCCTAACTTACCTGTGTGGAGTACCTTGCATTTTATGCATTTACTTCAAATCTTGAAACTTGTGGTTCTAAAATAAATTAAGAAAATATATTTTTCTATATAAAAACTATTGGCCTGGAGTTAAGTCTTTGAGTGTGTGTTCCTCATTTATTGCCTATGTGTGTACAACAAATGCTTAACACTACCCTCTGATAAGCCTACTGCTCGACCACACGACCTCAAAATAGAGCATTAGAATTATCTAATTTTGCTACTATCTTACCTCTAAGGGGAACCCTTGGTCTCTGTGCACACTATTTCTTACTTTGAAATAGTATATACAGAGCCAACTTCCTACATTGGTGGAACAGCGGTGGGGTCTAAGACTTTGCATTTGCTGGACTACTCAGCCAATACCTGGTCACATGACTAAATTCCAAAAATTGTCTTTAGAAACTGGTTTTTGCAATTTGAGCTATTTTTCTAAATTTTTAAAAGTCCTGCTAGGGCCTTATGTAAGTCCCTGTTAGCATTTCTTTTAGAGTTTAAAAGTTTGTAAACGTTTGGATTTAAGTTCTAGAAATAGTTTTAGATTCTTAAAGAGTATCTCAACTTTTAGAAAAATAATGTCTAGCACAGAAGAGATGGTGGTGGAACTCAACCTCACACCTTACCTGCATCTAGGGATGTCAGAGTTAAGGACTCTCTGTAAACTAAAAAATATAAAGACTGGGTCAAACCCTACCAAAGTTAAGCTCCAGGAGCTTTTCGCAGAGTTTGCAAAAGACCACCCCTCTGAGGATAACCCTACAGAGGGGGAAGCTAGTGACTTGGAGGATGATTCCCTCCCTCCTGTCCTAGTTAGGAAGGCCAGGGTCCCTCAAACCCTGACTCCACAAGTGATAGTCAGAGATACTGGTTCTTCCACAGGGGAGACCAGTAACTCTGGAAGCATTGAGGGCAGCCTCAATGAAGATGCCCTCCCGTTAGCCAGGATGGCCAAAGGATTGGCTTTGGAGAGACAGCTCCTAGCTATAGAGAGGGAAAGACAAGAGATGGGCTTAGCTCCCATCAGTGGTGGCAGCAACATAAATAGGGTCAGAAAAAATACTGACATGCTAAAACTAGCTAAAGGGATTGTAACAAAATATGAAGATGGTGATGACATCACCAAATGCTTCACAGCTTTTGAAAAGGCTTGTGCAACCAGAAAAGTAAATAAATCTCACAGGGGTGCTCTCCTTTGGGAAATGTTCACTGGAAAGTGTAGGGATAGACTCCTCATACTCTCTGGTAAATATGCAGAATCCTATGACCTCATGAAGGCTACCCTGATTGAGGGCTTTGGATTCTCAACTGAGGAGTACAGGATTAGGTTCAGGCGGGGTCAAAAATCCTTGAGTCAGACCTGGGTTGATTTTGTTGACTACTCAGTCAAAACACTAGATGGTTGGATTAATGGCAGTGGTGTAAATGATTATGATGGGCTGTATAACTTGTTTATGAAAGAACATCTTTTAAGTAATTGTTTCAATGATAAACTGCAGGTTTAACCTAGGTCCAATTTCTCCCCAAGAATTGAGAAAGAAGGCAGACCACTGGGTCAAGACAAGGGAGACCAAGACTTCCACAGGGGGTGACCAAAAGGAAGGGGTCACAAAGCCTCCCCAGGGAAAGAGTGTTGAGACATCCAAGTGAAAATGTAAAGAGACTTCTACAGGGCCCCAAAAACCTGCACAGGAGGGTGGGTCCAAAGCCTCTTCACAATCCTCATTTGGGTACAAGGGTAAAAACTTTGATCCCAAAAAGGCCTGGTGTCGCACTGTAGCTACCATGGACACCAAACTGGAGACAAGGCCTGTCCCAAGAAAGGTTCCACTTCAACTACTACTCCAGTTAGCACTGCAATAGCCAGTCTCCAGGTGGCATCAACAGTGTGCCCAGAGCAAATCAGGGTTCACACTGAAGCTACATTAGTCTCAGAGGGTGGGGTGGACCTAGCCACACTAGCTGCCTGGCCACCTAACATGCAAAAATACAGGCAGCAGCTCTTAATTAATGAGACTAGAGTAGAAGCCCTGAGGAATACAGGTGCCGGTGTCACTATGGCGACAGACAAACTGGTTTCCCCAGGACAATACCTGGCTGGACAAACTTATCCAGTCACCAATGCTGACAATCAGACTAAAGTCCATCCCATGGCAATGGTAACTTTAGAATGGGGAGGGGTCACTGGCCTGAAACAGGCGGTAGTCTCTTCTGCTATACCAGTAGAATGTCTGCTTGGAAATGATCTGGAGTCCTCAGCATGGGCTGAGGTAGAACTCAAAACCCATTCAGCCATGCTGGGTATCCCTGAACTGGCGTGTGTCAAGACAAGGGCACAGTGCAGGGCTCAGGGTGAAAAAGAAGTGTTGTAGTCTGGAATAATGGCCCAACATTTGAAGAGAAAAGGAAAGAAGACTGGGGAACCAGCTTCAGCACAGAAAAAGAAACATAACCTCTCTTCTCAGGAAGAAGTTCTATCCTCTGAGGGAACTGAGTCCATGGAGCTGGCACCTTACTAGGTTGAGATCTTGGGCCCAGGGGGACCCTCCAGGGAACAGCTGTGCAAGGGGCAAGAAACTTGTCCCTCTCTTGAAGGCCTAAGACAGCAAGCAGCTGAACAAGAAAAAGGAATTGTCATTGGAACCCACAGGGTCTATTGGGAAGATGGACTCCTTTACACTGAGGCAAGAGATCCCAAACCTGGTGCCTTTAGGAGAGTGGTAGTGCCTCAGGAGTTTAGGGAGTTCATTCTGACCTTAGCCCATGACATTCCCCTTGCTGGGCATTTGGGACAAACCAAGACATGGGAGAGGTTAGTCAACCATTTCTATTGGCCCAATATGTCCCAGAAGGTAAAGGGGTTTTGTACTTCCTGTGCCACCTGTCAAGCCAGTGGTAAGATAGGTGGCTATCCAAAGACCCCCATCATTCCACTTCCAGTTGTGGGGGCCCCCTTTGAAAGAGTGGGAGTGGATATAGTGGGTCCACTTGAACCTCCCACAGAATCAGGGAATCAGTATATCCTAGTAGTAGTGGATCATGCTACTAGGTACTCTGAGGCAATTCCCCGAGGTCCACTACTGCCCCTGCAGAAGCCAAAGCACTCATTGGTATTTTTACCAGAGTGGGTTTTCCTAAGGAGGTGGTTTCTGACAGAGGTACCAACTTCATGTCAGCTTACCTAAAATACATGTCGAATGAGTGTGGGGTGACTTACAAATTCACCACACCATACCATCCACAAACCAATGGTCTTGTTGAGTCATTGAAGGGCATGATCATGGGGCTCCCTGAAAAATTCAAAAGGAGATGGGATGTCCTCCTGCCATGCCTGCTTTTCGCCTACAGAGAGGTGGCTCAGAAGGGAGTAGGGTTTTCCCCCTTTGAACTTCTGTTTGGCCACCCTGTTAGGGGACCACTAGCTCCTGTAAAACAAGGCTGGGAGAGACCTCTTCCTGAGCCTAAACAAGATGTGGTGGACTATGAACTAGACCTACGTTCAAGGATGGCAGAGTACATGGAAAAGGCAAGCAAAAACCTTGAGGCCAGCCAACAACTCCAGAAGAGGTGATATGACCAAAAGGCTGCTATGGTTGAGTTTCAGCCAGGGCAGAAAGTCTGGGTTCTGGAGCCTGTGGCTCCCAGGGCACTTCAGGACAAATGGAGTGGCCCTTACCCAGTGCTAGAAAAGAAGAGTGAGGTCACCTACCTGGTGGACTTAGGCACTAGCAGGACCCCCAAGAGGGTGATCCATGTTAACCGCCTCCAACTCTTCCATGATAGGGCACATGTAAACATGTTAATGGTTACAGATGAGAACCAGGAGGCAGAGCATGAACCTCTCCCTGATCTCCTCTCCACTGACCCTAAGGATGGCACAGTAGATGGAGTGATCTACGCAGACACCCTCTCTGGCCAACAGCAAGCTGACTGCAGGCAAGTCCTACAGCAGTCTGCTGAGCTCTTTTCCCTAGCCCCTGGTCAGACATACCTGTGTAACCATGATGTGGACACACGAGACAGCATGCCTGTCAAAAATAAAATATTCAGACAGTCTGATCAAGTTAAGAAAAGCATCAAAGTGGAAGTCCACAAGATGCTGGAGTTGGGAGTGATTGAACACTCTGACAGTTCCTGGGCTAGCCCAGTGGTCTAGGTCCCCAAACCTCACACCAAAGATGGCAAGAGAGAGATGAGGTTCTGTGTGGACTAAAGAGGGCTTAATTCTGTCACCAAGACAGATGCTGACCCCATTCCAAGGGCAGATGAGCTAATAGACAAATTGGGTGCTGCCAAATACTTAAGTACCTTTCACTTAACAGCAGGGTACTGGCAAATAAGAATGGCACCAGGAGCAAAAGAGAAAACAGCATTCTCTACACCTGATAGGCACTACCAGTTTACTGTGATGCCCTTGGCTTAAAGAATGCCTCTGCCACCTTCCAAAGGTTGGTGAATCAAGTCCTTGCTGGCTTAGAGTCCTTTAGTGCAGCTTATCTTGATGATATTGCTGTCTTTAGCTCCAGCTGGCAGGATCACCTGGTCCACCTGAAGAAGGTTTTGCAGGCCCCGCAAGCAGCAGGCCTCTCTATCAAGGCATCTAAATGTCAGATAGGGCAGGGTACTGTAGTTTACTTGGGACACCTTGTAGGTGGAGGCCAAGTTCAGCCACTCCAACCCAAGAAATAGGCTATTCTGGACAAGGTAGCTCCAAAAACCCAGACTCAAGTCAGGGCATTCCTTGGCTTGAATGGGTACTATAGGAGGTTTGTGAAGGGATATGGATCAATAGTGACACCCCTCACAGAACTTACCTCCAAGAAAATTAACTGGACTGTGGACTGTCAAAAGGCCTTTGACACTCTGAAGCAAGCAATGTGCACAGCACCAGTTTTGAAAGCTCCAGAGTACTCTAAGCAGTTCATTGTGCAGACAGATGCCTCTGAACATGGGATAGGAGCAGTCCTGTCCCAGACAAATGGTGATGGCCTTGACCAGCCTGTTACTTTTATTAGCAGGAGGTTACTCCCCAGGGAGCAGCGTTGGAGTGCCATTGAGAGGGAGGCCTTTGCTATGGTCTGGTCCCTGAAGAAGTTGAGACCATACCTCTTTGGTACTTACTTCATAGTTCAAACTGACCTCAGGCCTCTCAGATGGCTAATGCAAATGAAAGGAGAAAACCCTAAACTGTTGAGGTGGTCCATATCCCTACAGGGAATGGACTTAGTAGTGGAACACAGACCTGGGACTGCCCATGCCAATGCTGATGGCCTTTCCAGGGTCTTCCACTTAGAAAATGAAGACTCTCTTGGGAAAGGTTAGTCTCATCCTCTTTCGTTTGGGGGGGGGGGGTTGTGTAAGGAAATGCCTCCTTGGCATGGTTACCCCCTAACTTTTTGCCTTTGCTGATGCTAAGTTTTGATTGAAAGTGTGCTGATACCCTGCTAACCAGGCCCCAGCACCAACGTTCTTTCCCTAAACTGTACCTTTGCTTCCACAATTGGCACAGCCCTGGCACTCAGATAAGTCCCTTGTAACAGGTACCCCTGGTACCAAGCGCCCTGATGCCAGGGAAGGTCTCTAAGGGCTGCAGCATGTCTTATGCCACCCTGGGGACCCCTCACTCAGCACATCCACTCTGCCTCACAGCTTGTGTTTGCTGGTGGGGAGAAAAAGACTAAGTTGACATGGCAACCTCACACTGCCTGTGGCATAGGTAAGTCACCCCTCTAGCAGGCCTTACAGCCCTAAGGCAGGGTGCACTATACCACAGGTGAGGGCAAATGTGCATGAGCTCTATGGCTCTACAATGTCTAAGCAAAACCTTAGACATTGTAAGTGCAGGGTAGCCATAAGAGTATATGGTTTGGGAGTTTGTCAGACACAAACTCCACAGTTCCATAATGGCTACACTGAAAACTGGGAAGTTTGGTATCAAACTTCTCAGCACAATAAGTGCACACTGATGCCAGTGTGCAATTTATTGTAACACACACCCAGAGCACATCTTAGAGATGCCCCCTGAATACCAATCTGACTTCTAGTGTAGGCTGACCAGTTTCTGCCAGCCTGCCACACACCAGACATGTTGCTGGCCACATGGGGAGAGTGCCTTTGTCACTCTGTAGCCAGGAACAAAGCCTGTACTGGGTGGAGGTGCTTCTCACCTCCCCCTGCAGGAACTGTAACACTTTTGTTACAGCGCCCCAGGGCATCCCAGCTAGTGGAGATGCCCGCCCCTCCGGCCACTGCCCCCACTTTTGGCAGCAAGGCTGGAGGAGTTAATGAGAAAAACAAGGAGGAGTCACCCACCAGTCAGGACAGCCCCTAAGGTGTCCTGAGCTGAGGTGACCCCTGCCTTTAGAAATCCTCCATCTTGAGTTTGGCGGATTCCCCCAGTAGGATTAGGGATGTGCCACCCTCCCCTCAGGGAGGAGGCACAAAGAGGGTGTAGCCACCCTCCAGGACAGTAGCCGTTGGCTACTGCCCCCATGACCTAAACACCCCCCCCCCAAATTCAGTAGTTAGGGGCACCCCAGAACCCAGGAAATCAGATTCCTGCAACTTACACAAAGAAGAAGGACTGCTGACCTACAAGCCTGCAGAGAAGGAGGAAGACGACAACTGCTTTGGCCCGTGCCCTACCGGCCTGTCTCCAACTTCGAAAACCTGCAACCAGCGACGCATCTGACAGAGACCAGCGATCTCTGAAGCCTCAGAGGACTGCCCTGGACTAAAGGACCAAGAAACTCCCGTGAGCAGCGGCCCTGCTCAAAACCAGCTACTTCTTTGCAACAAAGAAGCAACTTTCAAAGACTGCACGTTTCCCGCCGGAAGCGTGAGACTTCACACTCTGCACCCGACGCCCCTGGCTCGAGATCCAGAGAACAAACACCACAGGGAGGACTCCCCGGCGACTGCGAGCCCGTGAGTAGCCAGAGACGACCCCCTTGAACCCCCACAGCGACGCCTGCAGAGAGAATCCAGAGGCTCTCCCTGACCGCGACTGACTGTAACAAGGGACCCGATGCCTGGAACCAGCACTGCACCTGCAGCCCCCAGGATCTGAAGGAACCGAACTTCAGCACAGGAGTGACCCCCAGGTAACCCTCTGCCTAGCCCAGGTGGTGGCTGTCCCGAGAAGCCCCCGTGCCTGCCTGCACCGCTAGAGTGACCCCGGGTCCCTCCTTTGAAACCTATACAAAACGCAACGCCTGCTTTGCACACTGCACCTGGCCCCCCCTGTGCCGCTGAGGGTGTGTTTTGTGTGCCTACTTGTGTTCCCCCCAGTGCTCTACAAAACCTCCATGGTCTGCCCCCAGAGGACGCAGGTAGTTACCTGCTGGCAGACCGGAACCGGAGCACCCCTGATCCTCATAGGCGCCTATGTGTTTTGGGCACCTCTTTGACCTCTGCACCTGACCGACCCTGAGCTGCTGGTGTGGTAACTTTGGGGTTGCCTTGAACCCCCAACGGTGGGCTGCCTATGCCCCAGGACTGAGACTTGTAAGTGTTTTACTTACCTCACAAACTAACCTTTACTTACCTCCCCCAGGAACTGTTGATTTTTGCAGTGTCCACTTTGAAAATAGCTTATTGCCATTTTTACAAAGACTGTATATGATATTGCTTTTATTCAAAGTTCCTAAAGTATCTAAGTGAAGTACCTTGTATTTTATGTGGTTCTTCAAATAAACTAAGAAAATATATTTTTCAATATAAAAACCCATTGGCCTGGAGTAAGTCTTTGAGTGTGTGTTCCTCTTTTATTGCCTGTGTGTGTACAACAAATGCTTAACACTACCATCTGATAAGCCTACTGCTCGACCACACTACCACAAAATAGAGCCTTAGAATTATCTACCTTTGCCACTATCCTACCTCTAAGGGGAACCCTTGGACTCTATGCACACTATTTCTTACTTTGGAATAGTATATACAGGGCCAACTTCCTACAGCGCTTGAGCGGTTCAGGTACTCTCGAGCTACAGCCAGATCCTTGGGCCTCTCTGCACTTGCTCGCCAGCGGTCTGCCTTTCTCCCTTTTCGGGGCTTCATAAGGTGTGTGGTATCAAACCACCCACATGTCACCCACCATCCTCCTTTATCTCAGCATCCAGTGAGAGGAGGAAGTCGTGGTACCTTCAGACCCAGAGGGTCTAGCCAGAGGTCGGCCACCACCCAGCCCCCCTCTTCCATAGCACTCAAGCTTTCCTAATCTGATTCTGTACGACCATGCTTGTCCAGCTGGAGAGAGAATTCAGTTTCATCTCCCTCAGTGGCAGTCCATAACTTCGGACAAACGGGTCTAGAAGATCATACAGAAAGGCTATTCCCTCCCCTTCCAGTATCTCCCTGCCTCTATCCCTCCATTGAAAGCACGGCTGATGTATTTCATTTAATCTCGCTCCAAGAGGAAATTTGGCTCTCTTGGCCAACGGAGCCATAGAAAGGGTCCATTTGTCAGAAGTAGGCAGTGGTTGTTATTCCAGCTACTTTCTTATTACAACGGTCTCTGCCCTACCTTGGATTTAAGGGGCGTCAGTCTTTTCCTCAAGGAGGAGAAATTGAAGATGCTCACTCTTGCACAGGTCTTGTCTGCCCTAGACCAAGGAGACTGTATGGTAGCCCTGGACTTGCAGGATTCGTATTTTCACATCCCACTCACAGGTGCTACTTGTGGTTCAAGACAGGCCACGAGCACTTTCAGTTTACCGTGCTCCCCTTCGCTCTCACCAGTACCCCTCGGGTGTTCACCAAGATGATGGCGGTGGTAGCAGCTCATATGCGCAGGTTAGGGATTCCAGTCTTCCCCTACATCGACGACTGGCTGTTGAAGGCTCCTACGCCCTAGGCTTTTGTCGACCACCTTCAGACAATGGCGAATCTCCTGCATTCGCTTGGGTTCACTATAAACATGCGGAAGCCACACCTGACTCCCTCTCAAAAGCTCCCTTTCATTGGAGCCATTCTGGATACAGTGCAGTTTCGGGCTTATCCTCTGAGGAGCGAGTCCAGGATATTCAGGTTATGATACTGATGTTTCGGCCTCTATCCTGGATTTCGGTGAGACAGACTCTGAGGCTGTTGGGACTCATGGCCTCCTGTATCCTGTTAGTCAACCATGCCAGATGGCATATGAGGGCTCTGTGGTGGGACCTGAAGTTCCAGTGGGTGCAGCATCATGGAAATCTACCAACACGGTTCAGATCTCGGAGGGAAGTGCAAAAGAGCTGCAGTGGTGTTTAGTGAACTGCAATTGGGTCAGAGGCAGAATCCTCTCCCTTCCCCAGCCAGATCTCACAGTAGTGACAGATAGGTCACTTCTGGGATGGGGCGGCCATCTGGGAGTGGTGGAGATCAGAGGCCTCTTGTCTCCGGTGGAATCCAGACTCCATATCAACTTACTGGAGCTCTGGGTGATCCGACTGGCATTCAAAGCCTTTCATCCTGTTGTAAAAGGGAAGTCAGTGCAGGTGTTCACAGACAACACCACTGCAATGTGGTACTGCAACAAGCAGGGCGGTGTGGGGTCGTGGACTCTTTGTCAAGAGGCTCTGCGTCTCTGGACATGGCAGGAACAGCAGGGCTTAACTCTGGTGGTTCAATACCTGGCAGGTTCTCTGAACCCCATGGCGGATGAATTCAGCCACCGGAGCCTAGCAGATCACGCATGGTACCTCCACCCGGAGGTGGTGCAAGGACTCTTTCAGCAGTGGGGAGAGCCTTGGTTAGATCTGTTCACCTCCACAGAGAACGCACAATGTCAGCAGTATTGCACGTTGGAGTTTCCAAGGCAGCAATCGCTCAGTGGCGCTTTTCGTTGCGAGTGGAATTTAGGCCTCCTGTATGTGTTTCCACCCATGCCTCTTCTGCCCAGAGTTCTCAAGAAGATCAAGAACGACTGGGCCCAAGTAATCCTAGTGGCTCCGAATTGGACACAGAGAGCGTGGTATCCTGAGCTTCTCAAAATGAGCATCAGTCCACCAATCAGATTGCCCTTTTGGGAGGATCTTCTGTCGTAGCAGCAGGGGAAGGTTCTCCACTTGAACCTGTCAAATTTGCGTCTACATGCTTGAAGACTGAGCGGCAACCATTGATGGCTTTTGACCTTCCTCCCAAAGTCTGTAAAGTTATTTTGGCACCCAGGTGTCCCTCCACTAAAACGGTATACGCCTGCTGTTGGAAATGCTTTTCTATATTAGTGTACAGAAAGGTCTATTGATCCTCTTTCTGCTTCTCTTGCCCAGCAGGGTTTTGCCTTGGGTGCTCTCAAGGGCTATCTTTCTGCCTTATCGTCATTCCTTCGGCTGCTGATCAGCCTTCACGTTTCAAATCTCCCATTGTACATAGATTCCTCACTGGGCTTGTACATATGTTTCCCCCTACATCCTTTGTTATGCCCCAATTGGACTTAAATCTGGTACTCACATTTCTTATGTGTGCTCCCTTAGAGCCCTTGCACAACTGTCTCCTCCAGCTGTTCACCATCAAGACAGCCTTCTTAGTGGCAATAACATCTGCCAGGAGGGTGAGTGAGATGCAAGCTCTGTCATCAAAGCCACTGTATTTCACTATCTATCCAGACAAGTTGGTACTCAGAACTCGTGCGTCTATCCTCCCCAAGGTGGTGACCCCATTTCATCTGGGTCAGAACATCACCCTGCCCACCTTCTTTGCTCCACCGCATCCCTCTAAAGAAGAGGAGCGAATCCACTGGCTGGACCCAAAAAGAGCGTTGTCATTCTACCTTGACTGCACAAAAGAGTTCCGGGTGGATAACCAACTCTTTGTGGGGTATGCGGGAGCAAAGAAGGGTCAAGCAGTGCAGAAGTGAACCATTTCACACTGGGTCCTTCTCTGCCTCAAGATCTACTAAGCATTGGCCAGGAAGCAGCCTCCTAAGGGCTTGAGGGCTCATTCTACCAGGGGCAAAGCTGCTACCACTCCCCTAGCTCGGGGCGTTTCAGTCCTGGATATCTGTCATGCGGCAACGTGGGTATCTTTGCACACCTTTGCAAAACATTACTGCCTGGACAACAGGTACAGAGAGACGGACATTTTGCCCGTTCAGTCCTACAGGACTTTTTAGTGTAGTAGAGATATCTGCAGCCCACCCCCAGGAGGTTATGGCTTGGGTATCTATTCAAAGGCAAGGAATCTGCAGCTAGAAGTCTCTATCAGATGAACAGGTTACTTACCTTCAGTATCACATTATCTGGTAGAGACTCTATTTAGCTGCAAATTCCTAACACCCACCCATGCCTCCCCCCTCTGCGGATATGTCTAGTTGTGTTAGTGTTAATCCTTTTCAGGGCCCAAGTTTTTCACAGAGAAACTGTTGGTTCTATCTTTGACTCTGTGTTTCTGGCATGGACGTTTGTGGGTAAAAGAACTGATGTACGCGTGACAGGGTGGTGCCCTTATAGGCGACCGTGACGTCACAGACAACTCCAACACCACTGACAACGTCACGTGGAGCCGAATGACGGATGCGGATCCGAACCACACCACCTGAGGGCGCGCACAGGGTATTGCTCAGAAAAAGATTCCGGATTTGAAGCTGATGCCAGTGAA
Organism: Pleurodeles waltl; assembly: GCF_031143425.1. Lineage (NCBI taxonomy): Eukaryota > Metazoa > Chordata > Amphibia > Caudata > Salamandridae > Pleurodeles > Pleurodeles waltl. The sequence goes on from NC_090451.1 coordinate 228,651,360, forward strand.
TTCAAAACTAAGGAATCTGCAGCTAGATAGAGTCTCTACCAGATAATGCGTTACCAAAGGTAACTAACTTGTTCAACACTGTTAAAATCAGTAAGCACAGTATTCATAGACATAAGCATTCATTATAATGGCAAATGTTTCATCATAATATTGTCAAAAATGTATTTGTATTCAAATCACCAAGGGGGTCATTCTGACCTCTGCGGTAAAAGGCGCTTACCGCTGGTCAGAAGACCGCCATAACACCGCCGCGGTCGCGGTAAACCGCCACGGTCATTCTGACCCGCAACTGGCAAACCACCAAAAACCCAACACCAACAAAAGTCCGCCACACCAAAGGTCAGCGGGAAACTGGCGATGACCAAACCTCCACCGTCACGCCAACAGAAATACGCCCATACCATTCCGACCCACAAATCCCCGCAGCGGTCTTTCAACTGCGGTATTCCATTGGCGGTACACACCGCTGCGCTCAAAATACACACTCCTTTACAAAACACTACCACATTGGACAAATCAAAATATACACACCTGAGACACATACACACACCACTCCCACACACCCAATTAAATATAAAACACACACCCACATCACCCACAAACCCTTACGACCACAATTGCGACTGAAGGACAGAGAGAGACAGCACAGCATAGAGTAGACCATCACACAGAGGCATATCACAACATCACCCACACAATTTCCACGCACAAAACACCATACACCACCACACTCACCACACTCTACAACACATACACCACCCCTCACCTCATCAACACCACCCCATGGCACCCCAAAGACACCCCAGGTTCTCTGACGCAGAACTCAGGGTCATGGTGGAGGAAATAGTTCGTGTAGAGCCCCAGCTCTTCGGGGCACAGGTGCAGCACACCACCATTGCCAGGAAGATGGAGCTATGGCAAAGAATAGTGGACAGGGTCAACGCTGTGGGACAGCATCCACGCAATCGGGACGACATCAGGAAGCGGTGGAACGACCTACGGGGGAAGGTGCGTTCCATGGTATCAAGGCACAACATCGCGGTACAGCGGACTGGCGGTGGATCCCCACCTACTCCCCCAGAATTCACAGCATGGGAGGAGGAAGTCTTGCACATCCTGCATCCTGAGGGCCTCGCAGGAGTAGGCGGAGGAATGGACTCTGGTAAGGCAAATCTCCACTACTTCATTCCCCCCACCCCACCTGCATGCCAAATCATACCCCCACCCTCACCCCCACCCCCATCACACCAACTCCTTGCAAATGGCTCACCATCACATCCCACCCATCCCAATACCTAGCCCTGCATGCGTCCCCAAAGCATGGACACCCATCCCCAAAGCATGCCCACTGCACACACCAATCACCCCCACAAGCCACCGTCACAAAAGCCCCCACAAGGGAATGCCAGCACTGGGGTACACGGGCACCCACCCATTACACGAAATGCCACACACAGAAGCAATAACCATACTCTTATACCCCTGCAGGACCCGAACGCCACCACACCGCCACGGAGGGTCCAGAGATGTCCATCCCAGCCCCAGAAGAGGCCCCCAGTGACGACAGCAGCTCTGTCTCCCTGGACCCAGATGACCAGCCCGGCCCATCGGGGACCTCGGGACAGTCGGTTCCCCACAGACAGCCACAGGCTACACCTGACCTAACCCCCTCTGGGAACACCAGCACAGCTCCCACCCAGCGGGCCCATGCCTCTGTCTCCAGGACACGTCAATCAGCGGTGTGTCCACCACTACAGGGCACCCAGGTTGACCCACCACCCTAACAACAACAGGGACCTGGGGGTAGTGGTAGTGGGCACACCGTCCAGGGGACAGAGGCCCAGGGAAACAGGGGAACTGGGAGGGCTGCTGTGCGACAGGGGGGGACAGGCCCAGGGAACCGACTCTCCAAGAGGCCCTCTCCTCCATCATGGGAGCATACCACCACTCCCAGGAGACGATGGCTACGCTACTGGCCAGGTTCCAGGAGATCCAGGTACTGCAGGAGGAACAGTACATGGGGTTCAGAGAGGAACTGAGGAACATAGTTCCGCAATGGGGACCATCGTCGTGGCCCTTAACCAGATAGTCACCACATTGCGGGACCATGTGGCACCACAAAGGGCCCCTGTCACTAGCCTGGACCAGGAACAGCCTACCACCTCCGCCGGCGCTAGTGGACAGGAGGCCCCCACACGACAGGCCACCAGAACCCCACCTCCTGCAGAAGAAGAACTACCCCGCAAGCGGAACCTGAGATCTCACAAGAAGACAGAGTAGGATGCCAAGACCCCCGCCAGCAAACGATACCCCCTGATGTCATCCCACTGTCCCACATTGTCACCCTGTCCAACCTTGAACTGCCCCTGCTCCATCCTTCCACAGGCATATGGACAATGCACCTGTGAGACTGAGAACTGGACTCTGCCATGGACATTACTCCACCATCACCCATCACCGTTTTACAAGCATGTTCCTAAATGTAGCACTTTAATTAAATCACTTATTGCACTTAAAAAATCTGGAGTCTGCTTGTATTTTGAACAAATGTATTAGACATAACGGTGCAAAAATGTTCAGTTACATTGTGATGACAACATACCACTGTCACACAGCTTTAGTCCATGGGCAAACAAAGCAGAGGTCACGCAGTGGGGCCCACAGCTCTGAAAACGGAAGGGAAAGTCACAACTCAGTTAACAGGAACTGGGGGGGAACTCAGACAGTAGAGAGGCAGGAAACTTTAAGTAAATGTAAAATGGCGTGGTTGATTCGTACCTGTGTGCTACTGAAAATACTGTTGTATCACTGTGTCCCTGTTGTCTGTGTCGTTCCCGTCGTCTTCCTCCTCTTCACTCTCCACAGGCTCCACAGCTGCTACAACACCACCATCTGGACCATCCTCCTGCAGGAAAGGCACCTGGTGTTGCAAAGCCAGGTTGTGAAGCATACAGCAGGCCACGATGATATGGCACACCTTCTTTGGTGAGTACATTAGGGATCCACCTGTCATATGCAGGCACCTAAACCTGGCCTTCAGGAGGCCGAAGGTTCTTTCTATAATCCTCCTAGTTCGCCCATGGGCCTCATTGTAGTGTTCCTCTGCCCTTGTCCTGGGATTCCTCACTGGGGTAAGTAGCCACAACAGGTTGGGGTAACCAGAGTCACCTATTAGCCACACACGGTGTCTCTGTAGCTGTTCCATCACATAAGGGATGCTGCTATTTCGCATGATGTACGCGTCATGCACTGACCCAGGGAACTTGGCATTTACATGGGAGATGTACTGGTCAGCCAAACAGACCACTTGGACATTCATCGAATGATAACTTTTTCTGTTCCTGTACACCTGCTCACTTCCACTGGGGGGAACCAAAGCCACATGGGTGGGGATATGTCCAAGGGCATAGAAATCACCCTTCACTGTAGCCAAATCGCCCACCTCAGGGAAAACAATGTGGCTCTGCATGTATTTCATCAGGGCAGACAACACTCTGGACAAAACCTTAGAAAACATAGGCTGAGACATCCCAGATGATATGGCCACTGTTGTTTGGAATGATCCACTTGCCAAAAAATGGAGTACTGACAGAACCTGCACCAGAGGGGGAATCCCTGTGGGTTGGCGAATGGGGGACATCAGGTCTGGCTCCAGCTGGGCACACAGTTCCTGTATAGTGGCTCGGTCAAGTCTGTATGTCAGTATGACATGTCTTTCTTCCATTGTCGACAGGTCCACCAGCGGTCTGTACACGGGAGGATTCCTCCATCTCCTCGCAAGTCCCAGCGGACGGTGCCTAGGAAGGACAACATGGAGCACAGAGTCAAGCAACCCACAGGTACGTAACCACAGCTTGCACAGTACACGATTCGCTATGCATTGAATGGCATGTATGAGTGGCAATGCAAGGCCTAGGCCTGTGTGACGCAGTAGAAATGAAGCCATGTGGGCCCTTGAAATGGCGGCTGCCTGACCTGTAAAGTGTGACAATGGGATGTGAGGTCAATGCGCTGGCGTGGCACACCGTGGCGGTAGGCGGTGGAAGACCGCCGCGCAAAGCAGCATTGGTTAACATTGAACCCTATGGGTCTCAGGAGCCAATGACGATGTGCGCCGGCGGTCACGGTACGCACCGCCGCGGTACGCACCGCCGCGGGCGTGACCGCCATTTTCTAACTGCTTAATCACTCGAGACCTGATTATCCACAGGAGAGGACCTATACTGCAAGTGCTGCTGTGACCTCGGTCTGGAAGATACAATGGCTGCTGCGACTGGGGAAAGGGCCCCTGCCTTCACATCTGAGGAATTGGAGAAACTTGTTGATGGGGTCCTCCCCCAGTATGCGCTACTCTACGGTCCTCCAGACCAACAGGTAAGTACACAGGGAGCACGTAGTATGGGCTATGCCTGTGTTGAGTGGGGTGGATGTAAGATGGTGGGGAGGGGAGCGAATGAGGAGTGCAACGCACGACAGATGAGAGCATGTGCCACATGGCAAGGTTGAGGAGGGGGGGCCACTCACATCGACCATGCAGAAAATTGATTATATTTCTTTTTCCACCCTGTACATGTCACATAGGTCAGCGCCCATCAGAAGATCGACATTTGGCGTGCCATCGCCAAGGACGTCCGGGCCCTGGGGGTCCACAACAGACGGGGCACCCACTGCCGCAAGAGGTGGGAGGACATCCGCCGCGGGAGCAGAAAGACCGCCGAGGCTCTGCTGGGGATGGCCTCCCAACCTAGGAGGGGTGCCACACGGCAATTGACCCCCCTGATGTCCCGGATCCTGGCGGTGGCCTACCCCGATTTGGATGGGCGCGTGAGTACATCACAGCAGACACAAGGGGGTGAGTATCAGCACATTCTGCGATATTAGCGCACAGTGGAGGTGTCTGGGTGGGGGAGGAGGGCTGTGGCTATCTCTAGGCCAGGGCGGTTTCTGTAGGCTAGGCCCCTCCGTTTGGCATGGCCCTGTGCCCCCGCCCCCCACCTCTGTAGGATGCTAAGTACAGCTATCCATGGTCCGGGCTCACCTATGTGTGCATTTGTCATCCATAGACTTGTAGGCCAGGTCACAATAATTGAGTAGTGTACCCCGAGTGCGCGGCGTAGTGCAGGGGGCTTCTGTGTCTGTCCTCTCCGCCAACGGTGCCGCCAATGCATGCACTCAACATGTCTTTCTTTCTTCTCCCCCCCCTTTTTTTGGTTTTCCTGTTCATGTGTGCATTAGCATCATCAGGCGGAGGAGAAGTGGGATCGGCGCACGAGGGAGCTGCATCTCACATGGCCCCGGAGGGCCATGCAACCGACTCCGAGTACACCAGTGAGACGGAGGGCGAGTAGAGCTCCACAACAGGGACCCGTGGAGACGTCAGCGACACCGACACGTCCTCGGAAGGGAGCTCCCTTGTGGTGGCGGCAACATCCGTGCCCACCGCAACAACAGGTACAGCCGCCACCCAGCGCACCAGCTCTGCCCTCCCAGCAGCCCCTCAGCTTTCGCCCGTGCCCGCTCGGCCAGGAAGCCGGGCATCTCCTTCGCCCCTGGCACCTCAAGTCCTGCCCCAGTTACCCCTGCTGCCCTCAGTGCGGAGATCATTGACCTCCTCCAGACGCTCATTGTTGGGCAGTCTACCCTTTTGAATGCCATCCAGGGGGTAGAAAGGGAGGTGCATCGGAGCAATGCATACCTGGAGGGCATTCATTCGGGTCAGGCTGCCCATCAGCGATCGTTCAACGCTCTGGCCTCAGCACTGACGGCAGCAATTGTCCCTGTGTCTAGCCTCCCCCCTCCAACTTCCTCAACCCAGTCCCACTCCCCTGTTCCTCTGCCTATTCCAGACACACCTACAGACCAGCCTGCACACACCTCAACACCCAAGGGCAGCTCATCCAGACATAAGCACCACAGATCACACAAGCATTCACCCAAGCAACATCCACATGCAGACATGCCAACAGCCACTGCCTCCTCTGTGTCCCCCTCCTCCTCGTCTCCCTCCTCCCTCCCTGTGACGTCTCCACTCACACCTGCATGCACACCACCATCAGCCAGTACGTCCATCACCACCACACCCACCAGAACAGTCCGCACACGTGCAGTCACCACCCCCACTGCCATTTACACGTCCCATGTGTCCTCTCCCAGTGTGTCTGTCACCCCCTCTTCCAAACCACACAAACGCAGGCAGCCACCCACCCAACAGACATCCACCTCACGACAGCCTCCAGCACAAGCACCTGCACCCAAAGACACCAGACATCACTCTCCTACAACCACATCCTCTTCCTCCACTCCCATACCCACTACAACTACCCGTCCCTGTCTTTCTAAATTGATTTTCCTTTCCAACCTTGACCTCTTTCCAACAACTGACCCACCCCCTCCATCTCATAAGACTCCAATCAGCACCTCAGCCACCACAAGCCCTGCACCTACTAGGACCATCGTTCAGGGCTATTGGAGTCCACCAGCTCCTAGGGCAGGAACATCGGCCAGCAGCAAGGGGACAGCCAGCCCACCCCCTGGGAAAAGAACCAAAAAAGGGAAGGGCCGGCGCGACAGGCCTGAGACGGCTGCCCCCAAGGACACCACCCTTGCACCGTCACCTGGCCCATCCACAAAGGGAGGCAAGGGCCCCAGAGTTTCTGCCAAGGAGGGCAAGGGCAGCAGGGCGGACAAGTCTGGCAGCAGGCGAGCTGCCCAGGAGGGCCCCACCAGCCCCATTTGGGGTGTGACGGAGGACACCCACGGGCCCAGGACTCCAGCACAGGAGGGTCCCGCAAGCGAAAGGTCGGATGGCAACTGAGCGGGAATTATTGGCCAGATCTGGTTCCCTAGGAACACAAGACAAGCACCGCTGAACTGGGCCCCGCCGTGAGAAGCACCGCTGAACAGGTCCCCGCCAAGACAAGCACCGCTGAACAGGGCCCCGCCGTGAGAGGCACGCTGAACTGGGCCCCGCCGTGAGAAGCACCGCTGAACAGGGCCCCACCGTGACAGGCACCGCTGAACAGGGCCCCGCCGTGAGAGGCACTGCTGAACAGGGCCCCGCCGTGACAAGCACCGCAGAACAGGGCCCCGCCAAGACAAGCACCGCTGAACAGGGCCCCGCCGTGAGAGGCACCGCTGAACTGGGCCCGCCGTGAGAAGCACCGCTGAACAGGGCCCCGCCGTGAGAGGCACCGCTGAACAGGGCCCCGCCGTGAGAGGCACCGCTGAACTGGGCCCCGCCGTGAGAGGCACCGCTGAACTGGGCCCCGCCGTGAGAAGCACCGCTGAACAGGCCCCCGCCGTGAGAGGCACCGCTGAACTGGGCCCCGCCGTGACAAGCACCGCTGAACTGGGCCCCGCCGTGAGAAGCACCGCTGAACAGGGCCCAACCGTGAGAGGCACCGCTGAACTGGGCCCCGCCGTGACAAGCACCGCTGAACTGGGCCCCGCCGTGAGAGGCACCGCTGAACTGAGCCCCGCCGTGAGAGGCACCGCTGAACAGGGCCCCGCCGTGAGAGGCACCGCTGAACAGGGCCCCGCCGTGAGAGGCACCGCTGAACTGGGCCCCGCCGTGAGAAGCACTGCTGAACAGGGCCCCGCCGTGAGAGGCACCGCTGAACTGGGCCCCGCCGTGACAAGCACCGCTGAACTGGGCCCCGCCGTGAGAAGCACCGCTGAACTGGGCCCCGCCGTGAGAAGCACTGCTGAACTGGGCCCGCCGTGACAAGCACCGCTGAACAGGGCCCCGCTGTGACAAGCACCGCTGAACTGGGCGCCGCCGTGAGAGGCACCACTGAACTGGGCCCTGCCGTGAGAAGCACCGCTGAACAGGGCCCCGCCAAGACAAGCACCGCTGAACAGGGCCCCGCCGTGAGAAGCACCGCTCCGCTGGCCCCTTCCTGTCAAGCACCGCTCCGCTGGGCCCTTCCTGTCAAGCACCGCTCCGCTGGGCACCGCCGTCTCTGAACTGCTCCGCTGGGCCCTTCATCTCAAGCACCGCTCCGCTGGGCACCGCCGTCTCTGAACTGCTCCGCTGGGCACCGCCGTCTCTGAACTGCTCCGCTGGGCCCTTCATCTCAAGCACCGCTCCGCTGGGCACCGCCGTCTCTGAACTGCTCCGCTGGGCCCTTCATCTCAAGCACCGCTCCGCTGGGCACCGCCGTCTCTGAACTGCTCCGCTGGGCCCTTCCTGTCAAGCACCGCTCCGCTGGGCACCGCCGTCTCTGAACTGCTCCGCTGGGCCCTTCCTGTCAAGCACCGCTCCGCTGGGCACCGCCGTCTCTGAACTGCTCCGCTGGGCCCTTCCTGTCAAGCACCGCTGGCCCATTGGCAGGGCCGGATCTGTGTCGGGCAGGGCTTCACGAAGCACTCTGGCCAACATGCCTCCTCCATAACCAGTGGAGTCTGTAATCCACCTGATGGACTGTGGCTTTGCACTCCCCCGGATGGTACAGTGGGCAATCCACCCACTGTAGAGACTTGGAAAACTGTGGCTTTGCACTCCCCAGGATGGTACAATGGGCAATCCACCCACTGTAGAGACTTGAGAGACTGTGGCTTTGCACTCCCCAGGATGGTACAGTGGGCATGGAGGCCCCTCGTGGATATGGCGTCGTGGACTCATGTGGCTGAGGTGCCCCCCCTTCCCTTCCCCCTGAGGTGCCTGTGGTTTTATTATCTGATGCCCCAGCAGTGTTCTCTCCAATGGAATCGGGTCTCGTGTGTGGGCTTTGCCCATGTGTTTATGCACATTGGCCCACGAACAATGGAATGTAGCCAATATGTGCCGGACCTTTGGACTATGTATATATTGTTCATGTTGTAATATATTTATTTGATAAATTTCATATTTCACTTAAGTTCAAATATGCTTTAATATACTTCAATTTTAATGAACATTTTATTTTGTCTTTGCATTATTCTGGGGGGTTTGGGGGGTGTCACTCTGACTTGTTGCTCTGCATTGGTGTGTAGGGATGGGGGGGGGGGGGTGTCGCGTATGTGTGTGCCCGTAACCTTTTCTCCTCCCCCCTCCCTTGTGTCGTAGGTGCAGTACTCACTGTTGTCTTCTGCGCCGGCGTTCGTGCTCCTGGTAGAGGAGCAGGAAGACAATGGCTGGTAGGATGTTTAATTCAGGTTCCATGCTGTCCAGATTCCTCGTGGAGTGTGTATAGGTGAGCGTTTTCCCGTCCGTAGTCTGTTTCCGCCGTGTTTTTATCGGCGGGGCGCCCGCCCCGGAAAAGGTGGCGGATTGGTGGGTCGTGATAGTGTGGGCGGTACATTGTCTGCCGCCTGTCTGTTGGCGGTGACCGCCGCGCTGTTTGTTTGTCCCGCCGTGGCGGTCGGAGTGTTAAAGTGGCGGCCTATGTTGGCGGTTCCCGCCAGGGTCAGAATTCCATTTTTATTACCGCCTGCCTGTTGGCGGGTTGGCCGCCGCTTTAACACCGACCGCCAGGGTTGGAATGACCCCCCAAGTGTGTCTGAGTCTTTCTTCACAGTCTACAGACTGCCAATTAAAACCATAGGAAAACCACTAGAGGTCGCTGCACTTCAGAGCCCTACAACAAAAGGTCAGTCTCTGGGAGTGCTTGAATCAGTGATAACCTGTCCTTGGTGTTATTATTTTACTGCCCTTAGAGACTTATGGTGAGATTTCCCAGAACATTCCAATGCCCCTTACCGTAGCTGCACAGCAGCAACATTATGTTAAAAGGCGAACACACTGGCAATTAACCAGCTCAGTCCAATTACCTCAAATTTACCGCAATTTACCATAAGACTCAGGTAGTGAGACACACTAAAAAAGTCCAAAAACCGGGTGGTCATTTGCAAAAATCCTGGTAGACTAAATGGACGGTAGCCATTTGCTACACTTACATATACTGGCTTTCAGTCAGCCCTATTTATCCATTGATATGTTGTGCTATTCCAATTATTTTTCAAATTGCTACAGCGTAAAGCATGGGGCAGTGGCCTAGCCCACTTCATCCATATGGCCAGGGAGGCACCTGGTCGCCCCCTTAATAAACTCCCACACCCAGCCTGCACCTATCCATCAATGACCATGCCTGAGACCAACTCTTTGGATTAGAAATCGTGAGATCTCTTGGCCATATTTATTTTTACACATAAACAATTTTGTCAGACATCAAAAATTACACCGTAACCACATTATTTACATATTGTTTACAAGTGAAAATCTAACCTTAACAGAGATTCTAGAAGATGGGAGTCCTTAACCATAACTAGTTTGTTCCTATGCAACCACCAACATAACCGTTCCTGAGTTAGGTCATAACATGTTCAGTGACCCTTCCTCTTAAATTCTCCGTCTAGAGAATGGGACCCTTCTTATGGGAGGTCCCACCTTTCCTGTTCCGCACTGGGAGCACTCCCACACCTGGAGCTCTTGTGCAGGGAACCCGGTTACCCTTAGGATACATACCTCGGGCACCACTGCATCCAAGTTCTCAGTCTGTGCGACTCCCAGAGGGGGCACTATTGAGGGGCTGTCAGCAGCACTGTGGCCTTGCTGGTGTTTGGTGTGGGGCGGGCGTCTCCAAACAGCGAGGAGCATTGTTGATAGGGTGGCAAGCAGGAAGCAATAAGACCCACTCCTTTTAAAGGGGGGGGCTCTTGGCCTGCGATCGCCGCTTGCCCCCGGGGTGACAATGCAGTGACCATACCTCCCACTGGGACATCCCTGTCGAGCCACGGCGAGCACCACCAATGCCACATGGTCCCTGGCCCCCCCACCATGCACGTTGGCTCTCCGGATTTGGGAGAGCCTCTTTGATTGACTAACTTTATTCTGAATTATGGTAGTCTACTCTTTCACAAACAGCATATTCACATTAAGTAGTTCCTTCAGTGCCAGGGACTGATGGGATGGCAGTCTCTTTCAAGGGGTTTACTAAAGACCTGAGCTGTTGAATGAGAGTAGTGCACAACAAGAGCTGGTAATGTGGTGGGGAAACATGAGAAGACAGTGAAACAAGATTTCTTCAACAGTCGGGAGAAGAGTACTGCTGGGAGTGAGGAGGTAGGAGAGCTGCCTCTGGGAGACCATACACGAAGCCAGGATGAGCCCAAAAAGGGATGATGGGTGCCTTAGATTCTACAGTGGGAGAAAGGTGAGGAATGCACCTGGGAAATGGAATTACCTTTGGGGAACAATGGATTCAAGGCTAAAAGAGTGTGAGGTTTCAGTGAAATTGATGGATGTCAGAGTTTCATAAATAGAGAATAAAAGTGGTGCTCTGGAGCAACACCAGTGGGAACACAGTGGCTTTGGGGAAACAGTAGCGAATGCCATGATTGTGCTGGAGAATACTGAAGAAAGCAGTTAAGGATCATCTAACGTCCGAGCATTGGAGTTTCCTCTTGTGCCCCTGAGACACAAGTTATGGAAGCAGTATGTTCCTTCTTCTACAAGCACCAATTGCTCCCACAGAACAGCAGCGTGGATGAGCTGAGGAAGGTGCTCGCTCTACTGTCAAAGTCTATTGGACCCAACACACAGGCCCTTATTATGACCCTGGCGGTAAATCTCACTTACCGCCACGCTGACACCGCAAACTTACCGCCGCTGCGGCGGATATCCGTTCACCATATTATGACACACACACACCAATCTGATAGAATACTGCCACATACACAAATCCGCCAGACCAAAGGTCAGTGATAAACTGGCAGTATCAAAACTCACACTGTTACGCCAACAGAACAAGGCCCACAACATTATGACCCATGAATCACCACAGCGGAAATACAACGGCAGTAAACCATTGGCGGTACATACCGCCGCGCTCACAATGGACACCCACAGACAGAACAACACCACATTGGAAAATTCAAACAACACACACCTGACACCCATACACACACCACACCCACACCACTATAGAACACACACTACATTACCCACAACCCTTTATGATTACAAATCATTGGCACAAGACTGACACCAAGATCACTGACACACCTACATACACATACCACATACACCCATACATCCCTCACACACCCCAACACACCCTCTCCAACACACATCACATAACACCCATAGCACCACAAAGGCACCCTTGTTTCACTGAGGAGGAGTTAAGGGTCAATGTGGAGGAAATCGTCAGGGTAGAGCCACCACTATTTGGAGCACAGGTGCAGCAGATATCAATAGTCAGGAAGATGGGGCTATGGCAGAGAATCGTGGACAAGGTCAATGCTGTGGGACAGCACCCCAGAACAAGGGACGACATCAGGAAGAGGTGGAACGACCTACGAGGAAAGGTATGTTTCATAGCAGCAAGCCACCAGCTTGCTATACAGAGGACTGGCGGTGGACCACCACCTCCTCCCCCACAACTCACAGCATGTGAGGAGCAAGTCTTGGCAATACTGCATCCTGATGGCCTGGCCGGAGTCGGATGAGGACTGGATCCTGGTAAGTCAACTCTCTACTATCATCACCCCCATACCTGCATGCCATCACATACCCTCACCCTCACTCTACTACATCCCACACACTCCACCATCACATCTCTTCAATCCCAATGCCAAGCCCTGCATGCTGTACCAATGCATGGACACCCCTCACAGCCCTGCATGGACACTCATCACTAAAGCATGGACAGCATAGAGAGCTAACAATTCCTCGATACACCAACATACAGAGGTAAATCTGGCAGGGCAACCCCAACCATAGAGGGGAAACCAGGGATGTACAATATGTCATACACATTAACCATAACACATCATTTACATCCCCACAGGTACCCCAGCCAATGTCACCCGAGAGGATGTGCAAGCACTATCCAGTCCTGCAACTGAAGAGGCCCACAGTGATGACAGTAACTCTGGTCTTCAGGATCTGGACAATCTACCCAGCCCATCAGGGACCACTGGACAGCCGGTTACCCAAGCCCAGTCACGTACCACCACAGAGCCTCCCCCATCAGGAAATAACACCACAGCACCTACCCAGCGGACCCAAACCTATGTCCCCAGGAAACGTCAATCAGCAGAGTGCCTACATGTACAGGGACCCAAAGCCACATCTTGCACACTAGACAATCAGGGTCCTGGGGTCAGTGGCAGTGGGCACACCGTTCAGGGGACAGAGGCACAGGCCAACAGGGACACTGGGAGGACTGCTGTGCACCAGTGGGAGGACAGGACCAGGGAACCGACTCTCCAGGAGGCACTCTCAGAGATCGTAGGAACCTGTCAACATTCCCAGGACACGATGGGCCAGATCTTAGACAACATGCAGAAGAACAGGCAGCTGCAGGAGGGACAGTACCAGGGGATCAGGGAGGACTTGCAGGCCATCAACAACACCCTGATCTCCATAGCAGGGGTGCTGGCAGACACGGCCAACATTATGAGGGAGGCAGTGTCACACCAGCGTCCCCTGCCACTAGCCAGCCATCTGAACAGCCCTCTACTTCCGCTGCCGCTAGTGGTCAGGCGGCCCAGCCACAGGACTCACAGTCCACCAGCACCCCTCCCTCTGCACCACGCAAACGTTCCCTGCGATCCAGAGCGAAGCAAGAGACACTTGCCAAGACCCCCGCCAGGAAATGAGACTCTCCTGATTGTCCCCCTTTTGTCCCACTCAGTCACCCTGTCCACCTTGAACTGCCATTGCTCCCCTTCCTGTGTCCCCATGGACAATGCACCTGTGCTACAAACAGACTGGAACAATACCCTGGACATTCCTCCATCATCATCCCATTCCACTGCACTTTCCCCTCTATATATTAGCACTATAATAAACACCCTTTGATAAAAATCGATTTTGAGTATGTCATGTATTTCAAATATGTATTGATTGAAACAGGTACAACCATTGCAAATGAACTGCAGATAGAATGAGCATAGAATTAATGACCTGTAGCTGGCTGTTGTGATCACACCAGGAGTATTTGTCAAATCACCAACATCTTCAAAATGAAAATCCAGAGGTAACAGTAAGTGGGCATAGAAGTGGGAAATGCCAGCATGCCAATGCCACACAGAATACAACCAAAGTCATTAAAATGTAAAGTTGCACTCTCACCTGTGTGTCATTGGAAGTACTGATGGATTACAGATGTTCTGTTGTCCACATCCTCATCCTCTGCCTCCTCATCCTCACTGTCCACAGGGCCCACTGCTGCCACAGGGACATCTCCAGTCTCCTCCTCCTGCAGAAAAGGGACATGGCGTCTGAGGGCCAGGTTGTGAAACATGCACCATACCACCACTATCTTGGAGACCTTCTTGGGTGAGTAGCACAGGGATCCACCTGTTAGATGGAGGCACCGGAACCTGGCCTTCAGGAGGCCAAAGGTCCTTTCAATGATCCTTCTGGTTCGCCTATGTACCTCATTATAAAGTTCTTATGCCCTTGTCCTGGCATTCCTCACAGGGGTCAGCAGCCATGATATGTTTGGGTAACCAGAGTCACCTGCAAATATTGAGGGACAACATTTAGCCACACACTATCCCATATGACCAACAACATAGCCATACACCAACATATACTGGGTTGGAACCAGGGCTCACCTATTAGCCACACCCTGTGCCTCTGTCGTTGGGCCATCACATTTGGGATGCTGCTATTCCTTAGGGCAAAGGAATCATGCACCGACCCAGGATATTTAGCATTGACGTGGGAGATATACTGGTCCGCCAAGCACACCATCTGCACATTCATAGAGTGGAAACTCTTACGATTCCTGAACACCTGTTCATTCTGGCAGGGGGGACAAATGCAATATGTGTTCCGTCAATCGCCCCAATTATATTGGGGATATGTCCCATTGCATAAAACTCGGCCTTCACAGTGGCCAAATCCTCAACCTGGGGGAATGCAATGTAGCTGCAAATGTGTTTTATCAGGGCAGACAACACTCTTGTCAGCACTACTGAGAACATTGGATGTGACATTCCTGCTGCCAAGCTCACTTTCACTTGGAAAGAACCAGTTGCCAGGAAATGGAGAACTGATAGCACTTGCACAAGAGGGGGGATCCCAGTGGGATGACGCATAGCAGATATTAGGTCAGGCTCTAATTCGGCACACAGCTCTGTGATTGTGGCCCTGTCCGGTCTACAGGTGAGGATAATGTGCCTGTCCTCCAAAGTAGCGAAGTCCACCAGCGGTCTGTACACAGGGTATATCTCCATCTCCTAAGGGACAAAAGAGTGAGGAGGCACAAACTGAACAATGGAGCCACAACAGTAGTCTGCAATCTGTAAACATGTTATGGGATAGTGTGATTTGTCAAGTATGTGCTTATTTATCCTGTGACGCTGCATTATTTCATAGGCCTGCCCCCGCCGAAATGACGTCTGACTGTCCTGTGTGGAGGGACAGGTGGAAGTGAGGTAATGCTGCTGACGTTGTGCGCCGTGGCGGGAGTTGGTCGGGAACCGCAGTGCAATTCCTCATTGGTTAACATTGGGCCCTATGGGGTACAGTGGCCAATGCTGACCTACGCCAGCGGCGACGGTATGCACCGTCGTGGACGTGACTGCCATTTTCTATCTGATTCCTCACTTGTTTCCTGACCTTCCATAGGAGAGGACCAACACTGCATGTGGTGCCGTGACCTGTGTCTGGAACCTACCATGGCCCGTATGACCAGGGAAAGGGCCCCAGCCTTCACTTCAGAGGAATTGGAGAGACTGATGGATGGGGTCCTACCCCAGTACAGACTGCTGTATGGGCCTCCAGACCAACTGGTGGGTGCAGTGTGGGCACGATGCATGTGGCATGAATATATGGAGGTGTGTGTGAAGGCATCATGTGAGGGATGTCGTCTTGGCTGGGTACACGTTGAGTGCTAGGTTATATGTGCGCCAATAGTGATGGAAACGGGTATGGTGGGTCATTGGTGCTACAGGCTGGACTGTTTGGCTAATGGTGTTCTCCTGTCTGTATTGCCTCTGCAGGTCAGCGCCCATCAAAACAAGGGTATATGGCGTGCCATTGCCAAGGAAGTGCGGACCGTGGGAGTCTATGGCAGGCGGAGCACCCACTGTCGGAAACGGTGGGAGGACCTGAGACACTGGGCACAGAAGACCACGGAGGCCCAGCTGGGGATGGCCTCCCAACGAGGAAGGGGTGCCCGTCGAACCCTGAAACCCCTGATGGCCCGCATACTGGCGGTGGCCTATCCAGAGCTGGATGGGCACTTGAGGGCATCACAGCAGCCACAAAAGGCCCATCCAGCTCTGGATAGGCCACTGCCAGTATGCAGGCCATCAGGGGTACAGTGACCATCATTGAAGCTCACAGCTGGAGGGGTGGTATCCGGGTGGTCGGTGTGTGTCAGTGGGTGTCCCTAGGCCAGGCCAGACATAGCAGCGTAGCTTGTTAGCATCCACTATTGGTCTGAGCTGCGTGGGTCCCAGGTGTGCTGCAGTTGGCAGTATGTGCTCCTTTTCATGTCTTGGTGGCTAGCAATATCACTGGTTGTGCAATGTATGGTGCGTAGGCCTGTCCCCTGTGTGTGAGGGTGCTGTGTACACCAACGGTGGTGTTGGTGCAGTCACTAATCCAGTGTATCCTTTGTCTCTCTGCCCCCCTTTCTTGTTTTGTCATCCTGTCCTTATGTGCATTAGCATCATCTGGCGGAGGAGCAGAGGCGATGGAGGGAGCTGCATCCCACAGGACCCTGGAGGCAGAGTCCACCGACGCTGAGGACACCAGTGGGACGGAGGGCGAGGGGAGCACCACGGTGGAGACTGGAAGGGACAATACAGACTCTGATACCTCCTTTGATGAGAGCTCCCTGGTGGTGGCGGACGCCTCTGTGAGCACCCCAGCTACAGGTGCAGCCACAATCCCATACCAGTACCACCCTCCCAAGAGCCCCTCAGCGAGTTGCCTGTGCCCGCTCACCCAGGAAGGTGGGCATCTCCTTTGCTCCAGGCACCTCTGGCCCTGCCCTAGTGAGCCCTTCTGCCATGAGTGATGAGGCTATTGGCCTCCTGAGATCCATCTCTGTAGGGCAAACAACCATTGTGAATGCCATCCAGGGGCTGGCAGCCCAGATGCAGCAATCCAATGCATTCCTGGAGGGCATTCACAGTGGATTGGCAGCCCAAAAGTGAGTGAGCCAGGTTCTGGCATCCTCTCGGATGGCAGCCATTGTCCCTGTTTCAACCGTCCCCCCTTCAACTACCACTTCCCAGTTCCATTCTCCTCAACCCCAACCCATCCCAAGCACACAGCCAGACGAGCATGCACACAAGACAACACCCAAGAGTGTCACAGGCAAACACAAACACCACACTTCATCCCACAGGCATTCACACAAACATCATCCAGTTGCAGACACAACATCCACTATTTCCACTGTCTCCTCCTCCTCCACCTCCCACACAGTTATGTCTACACTCACACCTGCATGCACTACATCATCATCCACTACCTGCATCATCACCACACCAAGCAGAACGCACACCTCACTGGCAGACACCTCCACAACATCCATGCACACATCCTGTGTCCTCTCCCGCTGTCTCTGTCCCCCCCCTTAAGTACACAAACGCAAGCACTCAGACACCCAACAGCCAGCCACCTCACAACAGCATACAACCCATGCACCTGCACCCAAATCCAGCAGCCAAACACCTCCAACAACCACTCCCTCATCCTCCACTCCCATTACCTCTCCCGCTTCCCACCCCAATGTCCCTAAAAAGCTTTTCTTTTCCCAACTTCAGCCAAACAGTCCCTGGGCCCAGTTTCATCAGCACCTACTCGTGGTGGATAGGATTCCAGGCCACAAATACTGAAGGGGAAGGAGCCTGCACCAGCCAGCAAAAAAGGGAAGGAGCCTGCACCAGCCAGCAAAAAAGTGGAAGGAGCCAGCACCAGCCAGCAAGAAGGGGAAGGAGCTTGCACCAGCAGTTGTCACAGAGCCCCACCCCCCCACCAGCCGTGGTTGTGCAGCCAACAGTGTGTGCAGGGGCTGAGCAGGAGCCTCCCACAACCACCACAGTGCAGCCATTGGAGGGTGCAGGGGCTGAGCAGGAGCCTCCCACAACCACCACCACCACAATGCAGCCATCGGAGGGTGCAGGGGCTGAGCAAGAGCCTCCCATAACCACCACCACAGTGCAGCTGTCACAGCCGGCGGACGCCATATGATCCAGCCTCCATGGGCTGCTGTGCGGCCTACCCCCTCAAGAACCAGTGGGCAAGTCACCCACCTGTAAGACTGTGGCCTTGCTCTCCCCAGGACGAAGCACAGGGCATGTTGCCCCCTCCAGAACCAGTGGGCAAGTCACCCATTCCAGAAACTGTGGCCTTGCACCCCCTAGGAGAGAGTAATGGGCATGTTGCTCCCTCCAGAACCAGTGGGCAAGTCACCCACCTGACAGACTGTGGCCTTGCACTCCCCAGGACAGAGTAAAGGGCATGTTGCCCCCCCCAGAACCAGTGGGCAAGTCACCCACCTGAGAGACTGTGGCCGTGCACTCCCCAGGACCAAGCACAGGGCATATTGCCCCCTCCATAACCAGTGGGCAAGTCACCCACCTGAGAGACTGTGGCCTTGCACTCCCCAGGACCAAGCACAGGGCATGTTGCCCCCTCCAGAACTAGTGGGCAAGTCACCCACCTGGGAGACTGTGGCCGTGCACTCCCCAGGACCAGGCACAGGGCAAATTGCCCCCTCCATAACCAGTGGGCAAGTCACCCACCTGAGAGACTGTGGCCCGGCACTCCCCAGGACCAAGCACAGGGCATGTTGCCCCCTCCAGAACAGTGGGCAAGTCATCCTCCTGAGAGACTGTGGCCTTGCACTCCCCAGGACCAAGCACAGGGCATGTGGCCTCCTCCAAAACCAGTGGGCAAGTCACTCACTCCAGAAACTGTGGGCCATCACGCCCCAGGACCAAGCACAGAGCATGTTGCCCCCTCCAGAACCAGTGGGCAAGTCACCCACTCCAGAAACCGTAGCCTTGCACTCCAGAGGACAGAGTAATGGGCATGTTGCCCCCTCCAGAATCAGTAGGCAAGTCACCCACTCGAGAGACTGTGGCCTTGCACTTTCCAAGACCAAGCACAGGGCATGTTGCCCCCTCCAGAACCAGTGGGCAAGTCACCCACCTGAGAGACTGTGGGCTTGCACTTTCCAGGACAAAGTAATGGGTATCTTGCCCCCTCCAGAACCAGTGGTCTTGTTGCCGCATCCGGCTGAGGTGCCCCCCACTCCTGAGGTGCCTGCCTATTTGCCAACTGATGCCCCTACAGTGTTCTCTCCGTATTGGTGCTGGGATCGAGTGGGGCCTTGGACTTTGCCCTGTGGCCACGTGGCCCCTGTGAACTGTGGACTGGGCAGTGTCCCTTTTTTGTACATTTGTACATATCTGTTGCATTGCCACATCGACTTATTATTTTTTATGTTGATCTTATTACAATAATTTTAGTCAATTCCTGTTGTCCTTGCATTATTCAGCCGATTTATGGGGATCAATGGTTTTTTGGTGCAGCTGGTTGTGTGTATGGTGTGTGTGTATGGGGTGTGTGTTGTGCATGTGTGTGTGTCACTCTTGTTTTCCTCCCCCCGTGTGCTACGCGGCTGTACTCACCATTGTCGTCTTCGCCGGCGTTGGTGTTCGTGGTAGAGCATAATGTAGAAGATCATCGGAAAGACTTGCAGTTCTTGTTCCATGGCGGCGTGGTTCTTCCCTGTGTCTCCACTGGTGAGTCCTTTCATTTCTGAGTTCTGTTTCTGAGCTCTGTTTCTGCCAGGCTTTTGATGGCATTGGTACTGCCCCAGAAAAGGTGGTGGATTGGCATGTCATAATATGGTGGGCGGAACTTTGTCTTCCGCCTAGTTGTAGGCGGCTACCGCTGTGGTGACTGTTGTTTCCACCCTGGCGGTCGGTGTGGTACATTGGCTGTCTATCGGAGAAATCACTGTCATGGTCATAATTTGGCAATAGTTACCGCCAGCCTGTTGGCGGTATTACTGCCACTTTATCACCAACCGCCAGGGTCATAATGAGGGGCACAGTGTTTTGGAGGCACCATTATTGTTGTTCTGCGGGATCCAACTGTCCGTAAGTCCAATGTGCAGAAAACAGCTTCCCCAAAGCAATCCTTTGGGTAGATGGGAATAGAGTACTCCTCTTCTCAGATTTTAGTAAGCAGACTCAATGCAGGAACCAGCGGTTTCAGATCTTCCATAAAGAACTTCATGATATGGGAGTTGAAGCCTGGGTGTGGGATCCTGCAATGCTGAAGGTTTCATAGAGCAACAAGACAAATGTTTTCTCTAGACTGGAGGGTGCTCAAGCCTTCTTGAACAATCTTCAAACATCAATCTCAATTAATTGTGTGACATAGTCTTTGTTGTGGCCTACATGGATTAAGATTAATACTGCACAGTTTGATTTCCCTTGTAGTTACTGTTCGATATAATACAATTGGAATGTGGTTCTCAAAGTGGTTGTTTTACAACAATATTGGAGGCTTTCGCCATCACCTCCTTCTTTGTTCCCATTGTCTCTTCCTGTCTACCCTTCCATTGGATTTTCTCCTTCATGGTTTCGCTTCTTATAGAAGTCATTTGGTAAAATTGCAAATTAGTTAAAAGTTTTTGTTGTTGATATAACGAAGTATCACACACCCAATATGGTGCGTCATCATGAGGGGTAACTACTGTGACTTTAAGAAGTGCGATGGGTTTTTACCTATCGTTTTATATATTGTTTGCAAACAAAAAATATTTAATCCTACATGGTATTCAAGAGCCTCACCTACACCATTGTTAGAATTCTGAGGCGTGGACTGCCATGTAATCTGAGATGTGAAGTACTATAGAATCTGACATAAGTGTCTGAGGTGTGCGGTACTAAGGAATATGAGATGTGCAGTGCTGAGTGATCTCCCCAACCACGCATACAATTCAGAGGTATGCACTTCATAGGAATCTGAATTGTGCAGTGCTACGGAATGTGGCATACAAAGTATTTTGTGCACTGCTATGAACTATGCACCCTGAGTGCTTAGAAATATGAGGTGTGCAGTGCTAATGGATCTGGCATACACAGTGCTAATGAATTTGTGTACAGTGCCAATGATTCTGTTTTGTGCAGTGCATTTGAATCTCATCCACACAGTGTTTAGGAATCTGAGGTGTACAAGGCAACAGAATCTAACTCATTGCTTAAGATTCTGAGGTGTGCAGTGCTGTGGTACCTGTGGAATCAGACCTACTGACCTACCCAGTGTTATGTGTCTATTGCGGAGGAATCAGACCCACAGAGTGCTTAGGAATCTAAGGTGGTCTGTGTTAGGTGATCTGATCATTACGTTGTTTAAGTATATTAGGTGTGCAGTGCCAAGGAATCAAAGGCGTGCAATGCTAAGAACTCTACCATACCCAGTGCTTTCGAATAATTCAAGGGGTGTGGTACTTAGCAGTATGAGGTGCGCAGTCCAAAGGAATCTGAACTACATAGTGCTAATGAATATGAGGCATTCAGTGCCAATAATTCTGAGGTGTGCAGTACTATGGAATATGACTTACACAGTGCTTAGGTATCTGAGGTGTACAGTTCTATGGAATGTGGACTACTCAGTAGAGGTGGGCAAGCAATTGAAGGCTCGTACCAGGCTTGAGCCAGATGCCTGCTCTAGCTTAGCTTGAGGTCCTCTTGGAACCAAGTCAAGCTTTCATGTGGCATGTAGCTTTTTCAGCCCAACCTTTTATCTAAATCGCCACACCCTCCTGCCCTTCAAGTAGTGGATGAATTGGACGACGTGAAGCCAGGAAACCAGGGATCAGCCCATGCTTTCCCATTGACCAAACTGTGTGATCTAGGGAATAATGTTATTTTCTTGTGTCTCTATTTCCTCCGTGATCAGACTTGAGACCACCTTACACCAGCTAAGCATGATTGCTATACAAAATCCTCTTGTATGTTTTATTAGACTTCAGTGTTTCTCCATAAGTAACACTCTCATAAGCGGCTAGTGGTGTACATATGATAACTGGCTTGCCTCTTGGTTCCCTAACAACAGAATTGTCTTCAAGGTGATAGGGGAGAGGCATGAATATGTTTAGAAACTTTCACTTTTGATAAATGTTACTCAGTGCAGTGCAAAATCTGATTTACTAAGGTGAACTGCTTCTGCATGTTACAGAAATGTACTTTTAGAATTTTGAAGAGTCTTTACCATGCTTTTAGGTTGCAATTTACAGTCCAGATATGTTGAGCTCTCAGCTCATGTTATGGCTACTAGAGTCATATGGGACCATGGCTCTCTGGCTCAGCTCTCCCTATTAAAGATCCTCTGCTCAATGCTTAGGGGCCTGAGACATACAGTTCTAAGAATTCTGAAGTGTGTACGGCTAGGGACAAGGAGTTCTGAAATCCTAAGGAATTTGGCTAGACTGAACTTCAGATTCAGAATCTTTCAGTGACCAAAAATGTATGCTGTAGAGTGCAGCTGAATTAAAATTTGCCTAACTTTCAGAACAGGAAGTTTCAATTCTATTAAGGACACGGAGGCAACGATTATGCTTGCTTCCTTTGCTTTATTATAACATTTTAATCAAGCAGCAGCCATTTTTTAAATAACAACAAAAGTACTGTTCCTAGAAACACCAGGGAACCACAACAAGTTCATTAACCAGTCAGGCAGTGTAGTTCCCAAACATAGTCCATCTCTACTGTGCAAACTCCCCCTTTCTTCACACAAATCACCCCGCAGATCGATAATCATGTGTCCTGTTTTGAGCCATCCATTCCTATGAAGAAATAAACACTGTAAATAACCGGTCATAAAAGCAAGCTTCGTCAGATCACAACAGTAACTGGAAATCATACTCTTGAGGAGAATCTACTTAACCATACTATGTAAAGACATATCATATTTACATTTCAACTAATCTGAAAATGAATTACTTATTCTAGAACGGGGAGGGAACACATATGGTACTCATCACCGGGTGGGATAATCCTTGCCTTTGTCTGCGTCCTTAAATGAATGGAAACTTTCTGTTTCAAAAGTTAGGCAAATTTTCATTCTATGTCAGGACAGGAGGTGAGGATTATGCTAGTTCAAAGCTTAGTCACCACTAGCTGCCCCACATTCAGCCCCAGCTTAAAATAAAACCTCTTGAAGGTAGAATCTATGGACCAGTCCACTGTATTCATTTTGTCATCCAAACGCACACTTAAGCAAAAAGCTTTTGAAGCCATTGCTTCTCTGGTTGAATGAGCCCCAAATGCCTTGGTGTTGATACCAGGCTCCTGCAGTACCCAACAAGCCCATCAGGATATCTTAGGAGAGGACACAACATTGTATGTTTTTCTTAATGCAGTGAGCAACTGTCTTTTGCCCTGTAGGAGGACTTCTTCTGTCATCAGCTCATAAGCCTTGAGGCAGTGAACCACACGTAATTTGAGAATTTCCCGGAAAGCTGGGTATGATATGCGGATGTTGGATTTGGTTTGCCTACTTACAGTAAAAGAGACTTCATCCTGGGAAAACACCATACCAGAGAGGTCAAGGTTCATTGACACTTGTGCAGATAGCTCTTTCCAAGATAGGAATCTATTCGGTTGACAGGACATCCCACAGTGCTGAATAGCAGGGTTTTGGTGAGAGGGAAAGGTGAATTCCTCTAAACAACTGACAAACAAAAGGATGCTTTCCCGCTGGGGCACCATTGATAGGAGTGTGGCCCGCTGAAATGGCAGACTAAAAGATATTAATGGATCAGTAGGCAAGCACCTCCTCAGCCAAGCTGGACCAAAAAAATGAGCACTTGTAGTAAATCTGCGTCCACAGGATCTACGCCCCATCTGATAAGACCAATGCATCCATCGTGTCCTGGCCAACCAGTATCTTTTGAACACAAAGAGAAAAAATGACTTGTGAGGGACGGATGGAACTACATGTTCAGTCGACAATAATCATGTAATTATTACTGGACATTGGTTATTTTCTTTTTAACCACATCTGTCACTCACAATAGTAAACTCAAAGCACTTCTAGAAAGTAGAGTCAGATTTCATTAGTTTCTTAGAGGTGAAACGAAAAGGTTACTGTGATTATGTATGCAATGTAGTGCAAATTATAAGATAAAAAATTTCACATCCAAGATGCAAACTCCTCATATCAACTTGTGTATGCCATAGACAGCCTAACTGTAGTCATTATGTTTAGATGTCTCTAAAGGTAGTCCAGCTATACCAGATGCCTAGTGTCAATGGGCCATGTGATTAGGCTTGTATTGTTGATATAAAAAATCTCTTCATTCACTTGCGGACTCCTTTTTAACAAACGTCGACACGTTTCGGCCTTCTCACTTCAGGCCTCCTCGGGACGGTATGAGGAGTGTGAACCCAGGAGCTCTGGGGTTCACAGTTTCTCCAATCCTAATTTCATATAGGTGAATCAAACACCATCCATAACTGGCTTGAGTCACTTTTCTTGTAAGGACCGAGCCATTGGTTTTTAGTCTGAAGTTGCTGTGCACTGGCACAGCATGTTTGTCAACCTGGTAACATACTGTTTCCGTGATGGTTAAGAATCAATCCTGTGCACTTAATTGGAATGGCGTGTTCTTGTGTTGACCAACTTCCTCCTGTGGACAATTCCCCACACCTGGCGCCCCAGCCTGATCTGCTGGCGTTGGACTCTATGACCAAGTCGATGGGGGCCAAAGATCGCTGTCCTGTTCCACGCTTCCATATGGTGTAAGCAGCCATTTGATTCTGTCCTTAGCTTCATCCGACAAGGGCAGTGATTGAAAATACGTTAGACCTTTACACAAGTGTTGTGCTTTGAGCCGCTGGAGAGCCCGGTAGTGAAGGGGGTCCATGAAGATCACTTCGATAGAGGAGGCCCACAAGGTGTGCAATCTGCCTGAGAGATGTGTGAGATTTGGCAAGAGTTTGAAGCAATTTGTAGTGGATATTTGCCATCATCCAAGATGGAAGGCCCAGAGAAGCTGTAGTGGAATCAATCACAAACCCAAGGAAATTAGTTCTTTGAGATGGGGACAGAAGTGATATCTCATGGATGACAAATCCCAGACCCTGTAAAAAATTAACTGCCATCTGGAGCTGAACATATGGCTTCTGGGGGCACAGAGCTATACGGAGAATGTTGTATAAATAGACAACTAGCCTTATCCCTTGTGCCCCAAGATACTCCACTGCTGGCTTGAGGACCTTTGTGAAGCACCAGGGTGCTGGCTACAGGCCAAATGGGAGAGTGGCAAATTCGAAGGTCTGGGAGCCCCAGATAAATTGGAGAAACCGACAGTGAGGAGAGAAGCCAGGAATTGTCAGGTAAGCGTCTTTTAAGTCCAGATGTACCATCCAATCTAAAAGGAGCAAAACATCCTGGAGGAGGTGCATGCCCTCCATCTTGAAGTGGTGATAGACCAGCCACTCATTGAATTTCCGAAGGTTCCTTATCGGTCTCTGTCCACCGTCGCTTTTTTCTACCAGAGAAAGATTGCTGAGAAAAGCGTTGGAGTGAGTCACCGATTGACACATGGCCCCTTTCTCCAGCTGGGCCTCGACTTCCTCGATAATAAGTGCGTCAGCGTGCTAGGAAAAACTGATGGGCCTCAGCCAGGACACTTGCTGAGGAGACCTGTAGAACTCGATATGAAAACCCTGTACTATTTGCAATGCCCACGTGTCGCAGTGCATGGTAATGTGGCAATGGGAGACACAGTAAATGTGGGTGGGCCAGTGGGCTCACTAGTTAAAGGCACATGCCCTAGAGACAGTCTCCCTTTATGGAGGACTTGCTTGGGAACTGTGTCCCATATTGGCCTGCACAGCCGCCAAAACCAACTACTCAGGACGTCGCATTTTTCTTTTTAAGTGTGCACAAATACAGACCCTTCGGGGGCCTCAGCAGGAATTTTTGGGAAAATACAGACCCCTTGTCATAGGGGCGTCACCCAGGCAAGGCAAACAAGACTGCAGTGGCTTCAGAGGCTCCAACAGTGCGTGTTGGAATACCGCTGTGTCAAGACGTGCGTGGCAGATCCACAGAGACCCACCGCCTACAGAGCCCTCTAGCTGGGGGTGGGCCGCACAACTGTGTCTGTAAAATGGGGGTGATGTCACGTGAGGAGCGCACTTTGGGCCTCGCGACCTACACTAGGCATGTAATGGAAGGAAACACATTTAGGTTATGCATAAAGCTACAAAAAACCTAAAACAGCACTACATAATGTGTTGATAATAAAATAAAAACATAGAGAGAGCAGGAAAAGTGACTTAACTGGGGCTGTTGAGCAGCGAAGAGAGAGGAGACGTTTGGACAGCGAAGATGGACTATGTTTGGGACTGACACTGCCTGAAAGGTTAATGAACTTGTTCTGGTTCTCTAGTTTTTCTGGGAACAGTAGTTTAATTTTGTTATTACTACAAATAGCTGCTGTTTGATTAAAAAGAAATAATAAAGCAAAGGAAGAAAGCATAATCCTCGCCTCCGGCCCCGGCATAGAATTTGAGGCCTTCAGTTCAAGCCATTGTTAAATGACAGAAATAGGGCTCATTCCCAAAAGTATTTATGAGTATACAAAGTAGTACTACTTTACTTACTCGTAAATTCCTTGGTGAATCGACCCTTAAATGTCAAATGCCACGTGCAGAGAGGGCACAGTGCTTTTTATTTGTATTAAGTGTACATGAACAGTCCAAGAATATTCAGGTTTTATTCCCATTTTCTATGGTTTGGGTCTGTTGGGACAGTAAGTCTTCGGCATGTCTCTGGAGAGTGTGCTTCCCCTGCCTTATGGTGATCTCCAGGCAAGTCACTTAAAAGTTACTGTATGGTTTCTGGATCCCTTCCTCAGTGAACATGACAAACATGTATGTTCACTGAGGATCTCCCTGTTGACATGGACTGAGACTCTAGAGCTTAGCTCTGAGGTCGGGGGGGGGGGCTTGCATAGTGCGCCCCTCTTTCACAGAGAGTGGCTACTGTCCTCCCTACCAAGGCAGTGGTAGACTGACAGTGGTGGCAGCAATAAATCTATAGTCAGGGATACCTATATCCTTGTACCCTTGGGCTGGGGGCTACTAACCACCCTCATGTTCAAGTATGTGCAGCCTTCTTTGCCTGTTGTCCTGTTACCTTTTTCTACCTGGGATGTGTCTTTCAGAGCCAGTAGGTTCCCTAGGGGAGAATGGTGAGGTGAGCCAGTGTGTTTAATGTGAGCTGGGCTGTTCTGCTTAACATTCCAGCTTCCCCGTGCCCCTCCCTATTCCTTGGAGAAGCTTGGTGGGCTGGGGTTGACACTTGCTCTTATCTGTGTTTAGCTGCCCCAACTCTGCTCGGAAGGATGATAGCCAGTGCCTCCTGGTCTGGAGTTAATTAAAATTCCTCTGTGAAGAATAGCCTGGGCTGACACCAAGAGCCTGTCCCAAAGCCCATTAACTCATCCTATACATGTCTTATACACCCAGTGAGTATGACACAGATAGGCCTCATGATTGGAGGGGCACCTAAGATTCAAAAGTAGCAGATCCTCTGACTGGATCGGCCTATCAATCAGAGGTGATAAAATGTCTGGCCTCATTGGTCCAAGATTGGTCTTAATTTCTAACAAGCATCTACAGAAGCCAGCTGTGAGCCTGCGGTTAAAGGCAAGGAATCTTGCTCACAGTGTCTGAATTGAGGGTTTTCTCCGCGATGAATGGATTCTGCTGTAAAGGAATTTGCCAGGCGTAAAAAAGCAAAAGGATCAGTCAGCAACCTGAATACAGATGCAGAGGGCCAGCTGTTTGTGGGGCTTGTCCCATGGATCAGCATCGGCTTGGAAGGCAAGGAAATTGCAAACAGCTTCTCAAGATAAGGAAGCTTGCAGCACATCAACAGAGAGAGACAGGGAAACTTGATTCCACCAAGCCTTTGAAGGTGGGATCACTTCTACCCAGGCCCCTCCCCTGTGCTATTGGAGTCTGGGATACTTACAGTTACTATCTGTAGCTGGTGAAGAGTGTCCTGTGGTACAGGCCCCCTACCTTTCTCTTTGTGATACATGGGGGTACCAGGTTGTACTGGCATTCTGGCCGGTTAATATCCCCTTTCAGCTAGCCAGTGGCTACTGGTCTAGTGGGACTCCAGTAAACTGTGCTGAGACATTAGGGGGCATATTTATACTCCGTCTGCGCGGAATGTGCGTCAAAACTTTTGACGCACATTCAGCGCAAACATTGCCCCGTATTTAAACTTTGACGCCTGAGCCCGCGGACGACAAAATCCAGCCGTGTACGTAATTTTTTGGATGCGGCAACCCACCCTGCGTTAATGATATGCAAGGTAGGCGTTCCCGTCCTAAAAATGACTTAAGCGGCCGTGCGTCGTATTTATGCTTTCGGGCAAAAATGACACGCGGCCGGAGGCGGACCCGGAAAATGACGCACAGCCCGATTTGCGTCAAAATTTAACGCCTGGGTCAGGGCAGGCGTTAAAATGGGGCAAACACATCTATATTTAATCAGAACACACAGAAGCAAAAGCAGAGCAGCAAAAGGGAGACATGGAGGTGATTCTAATCCAGCGTGCACGCAGACGCAGAGCCCAGCAGCTACAACAACAGCTACAACAACACCAGCATGGACCTCAAAGGCAACGCAGAAGGCAGGAGAGGATATTCGGCCCCAGAACAACCCTTCATGGCCTCAGGGAACATGACATCATCCAGAGGTACAGGTTGAACTGGCAGGCCATTCAGCAGCTGCTGCGAAACACTGAACCGCAGTTGGCACCCACTTTGCTGACACCCCGCACCATCCCAACAGAAACCAAGCTGCTTGCCGTACTTCACATGCTGGCAAGTGGCTCTTTTCAAACAACTGGTGCCCTGGTTGCCGGAATATCACAACCATCATTCTCTGCCTTTTTGCCCAAAGTACTGGATGCCATCATTGGACTTACACCCCGCCACATCTGCTTCCCTAACACACTGCAGAAGCAGCAGGAAACAAAACAGGGGTTCTACCTCATTAGTGGCTTCCCACACGTCCTTGGTGCAATCGACTACACACATGTACGCCTTGTGCCACCTGCTGCAACTGAACACCTCTACGGCAACAGGAAGCACACACATTCCATCAATGTGCAGGTCATAGTCGATCACCAAGGATTGATCACCAACATCGTGGCTAAATATCCTGGGAGTGTCCATGACTCCTTCATCTTCCGTAACTGCACCATCAATGAACACTTCCAGGATGGACAATGGATTAGTTGTTGGTAAGTACAGAAACCTACTTATATACACACTGCACAGCAACCCTCTAGGACACACAACACATACACCACAACAGCAACATGTGAACAGGAACACACTGAGGTTGTGACATCGCTAGCCATGTTTCTTAGGTCACCATTGAACCTGTCACACATCTGAAATTACTGTACAGCCTAATGTTAAGACGTCAAAGATCACAACGTGTGGAGTGGGTTGCCTAAATGCCACCTTGAAAATTGTAAGTGTCCCAATGACGTTTACATTAATCCATTGCATAAGTCTAAAGGTATGGGATCTCCAGGGTACATTGATATGAACGTGTTAACAACACTGTCAAAATGATTCTGTGTTTGGAACTATCATCTCACCCCAGTGAAGACACACGGACACCTGTATCACAAGTCACAATGCTAGGGAGGGCACACTGTACTGCAAATCCCAAAACATACTGCTGACAAACGGTCAGCAGCCAAACACTCGTTCAGCCAAGGAAACAACACAATGCGGATGGTACATCCTACAAGCCTAGGATGCGACATAATAACACAAAAGAGTCACAGACAACACAAGACAACTACTGCCATGAAAGGTCATTTCAATGGGGCTAGCTACATCAACATGATCCCATTCATTTTCTCTTGCAGCTGATCAGGGGTATGGCATCCAGCCATGGATTATGACACCTATTGGCAACCTGAGTACTGCAGCAGAGAGTGCCTACAACGATGCACATAGGAGGACACGCACCATAGTCGAGAGGACCTTCGGCATCTTCAAGTCAAGGTTCCGGTGCCTCGACATCACTGGTGGTAGCCTCCTATATTCCCCGGAGATGGTCTGTAAGATCATCCTAACATGTGCAATATTGCACAACATTTGCATCAAAAGGAACATTCCCCTCCTGGAACCAGAGCCACACATGCCTGAAGAGGAGGAAGAGGAGGATGCTGGCCTGCAACATGAGGGGGAACTACAGAACACGGCCGCTGGTATAAGCAGGCGGCAACATATCGTGAACAATTTATTTTAAATATAATCACCATCACCACTTTAATGAACTAATTTAAATAAACACCTAAAATAATCACCATATCATGATCTAGCTAATCATTTTTGCACACCTTCATCTCTAACTATCAGAATAAGAGTGTTGCCTCATGGAGCATTGCTGATATACTGATTAGGACACTGAAAATCCCAGAGCTAATGTGACGCGTAACATACAATGGTCACATACACACACACTGTAAATGACATATATCATGTACATTTCTCCTTTGAAGGCCAATAGCAGAGGACCACACCTATGTCACACATACATGTTGAAATCAAGGTCCAACGCAGCATATGGCACACAACTAAGACACCATCACTCAATAAGGGGAAAACAAGCCTCATACATGAGGCAGTCGATGTGCTTTTGCATCAGTAACAGGAATGTTTGACCAGACCCTTGACAGCAGTAAGTCCAACTGCATCTAATATTTGCAAGGACTATCTGTGACCAGAGTTCCATAGAAGCTGTACATAGACAGCACAAGTGCCACACATATGAGCAGCATTGCACACATGAGATTCCATGTACATGTTAGCCCATTTCCTAACTCCTGACACACCCATGCACCTGGTCACAACCCACCTGTCTGAAGAGGTCCCTGGAATACTAAGATGTGTACCCTGATATTCCCTCCTCTACACACACAGCCTGTCAAAAGCAATCCAGTGTGCTACACCCTTTCCTATGGTATGCCATTGTCATAGAACATCTGACTGCATGGACGTCAGGTCAATTAATACACTGGCTTCTAGTTTCTAAGCCCTGTTAGCACCTGTAGATTGCTTCCCGTGTGAAAATGTCTGTTGGCCAATAGAATGCAAATCTCACCTACAGGACTTGTGAGAAACAGATGCAGCCCACACCTGTTATCACCTCCATGCACACAACCCATTTCAACAAGCACTGCCCCTGCTGATGCCTGGAACAGCATAGGAGTTGCCATTTTGTCAAATACACTGTTAAACATTGATACTAATTAAGCGGTGTAACACAGCCCTTGGGTTCATTTGTCACCTTCAAAAACACAGGACATACACAGTTTGACATGTCAACTCTCTAGTTCGTCCTCCAAACAGTCTTAGTCAGACCACTGATTATGTAACTTGTCAAATTGCTGGATCCTGATTGACCCTGCATTCTGTCAGCCTGACTGGCATCTGTCCGTGCGTCACACTAAAGTATCCCTGTGTCTACATATGTACCACACTTACGTTAGCAAACCTCTAAGTCATAAGGGGGTATTTGGGCATGGGCTTCTTCAATGCATACCCAAATACATTGTATAGCATCATCTGCCTTTTAACTGTACCATATGAGTTAAATCCTCTGTAAAAAGCAAAATTCATGGCCCCTCACTTGTCTGGGTCTCATTTATGCATGAATGACAAAGTGTGACAGTGTCCCAGGGCCGTATGCAGGGATTGGGTACGGGGCCTTCAGCAGAACCAGCAACCTCTGATAATGTCCAAGAAAAATCCACACATGTCAGGACCCTGAAAGTTCACACACAGAATCACAGTGCTCACAACATATTGATGGGCCCTGTGTGGTGAATAGCTACGAGAATAATCAGCACAGAGGCTATGATGTTCCCAGATGCAGCGGGATCTGCAGAGGCTAACCTGTGTACAAATGTTGTAATGACACCTGCCGGAACATGACACCTGAGACATTATCTCACTCAGCACACCAAGGTTGCCCTGTTGACTGACTCATTACACGTCTTTAGTAACAGGTTGGGACCATCCCCATGTAGGTTCTCATGTCCACATCCACTTTACTCACATTGATCAACAAAGGATACTCAGTAGATACAGGAATAGCTGCCACTGACTCATGATGAGTCCTGGACCGAACTGTGACAAATTACACCCCAAAAAATATACAGGATCATCATTGGACCACACACATG
Organism: Pleurodeles waltl; assembly: GCF_031143425.1. Taxonomy (NCBI): domain Eukaryota; kingdom Metazoa; phylum Chordata; class Amphibia; order Caudata; family Salamandridae; genus Pleurodeles; species Pleurodeles waltl. Next base: position 228,683,575 of record NC_090451.1, read on the forward strand.
AACAAGACACCTATGTGCAATTGATCACTGGAAATATGAGGACATGTGCTGCCTCGTCTGCTGGTCCACCACAGCCACTTGAGAGTTGTGGCTCACTTGTATGACCTCAACTGTGGTGTTATCATACATTTGTGATTCACCTTTGTCTGTCTGGGCAAACAACATGGTACCCACTTCCTCAATGCATGTGTATGACTCACTGTGGGATTCACCAACTAGTGCCTAGGAAGCTGTTATCAAAACTCTAGGACATAGGATGTTGAAAATGTGGACCATTGACATGAATAAGCGCTTGCCATCTATCTGGTGCATGCTTTGTCACATGTGGTGTCTACGTTACCCTAAATCTTGGAAGTCCACATTACGGATGTTGCTACATGTATGACTAACACATGTCCTCTCTCATTTCCACAATGACTTGCATCTAAGGATTGGACACATGGACGTCACATTCATACAAGCATATGTGCAATAATGCATCATGTGATACACACACACTTGGTCAACAAATAAATTAGTTGCCAAAGCACACACATTGAGCCAAAGGCATTTAGGTATTGTACATATGTGCGTCACATTGCTATTCTCTTCTTATGCCAGACATGCCCAATTTGTGCAATACATATATGTAGGCCACACATATGGCCATCTAGTGCGTCAGCCAACCGTAAAAATACTGTGAAGGAAGTAACGGATCATGGTTCGCTGCAGTATGATGTCACACACAAGAACATACACCATCAACACCATAGTGGGTGCCATCAGCCTATCTCTGATGTGTCGAAAATGTAACATAACATAAAAACAGCAAAAATGCCCCAAACCAGTTCATGCCCTGAAATTTTGACGTTCCTAGCATTATGCGTCATTTTTTGTACACCAATACTGTATTTGCGTCATTTTTTGGGACGCACAGGAGTGAACATTAGGCCGCATCCAGATAATTGTACAGGCCATGTACTATTATTTGGATGCGGGCTAATTTTCACTCCTGTGCGTCAACAAAATGACGCAAATACAGTATTGGTGTACGAAAAATGACGCATAACGCGAAAGAGGGCGGACATTTTATACAGGAAGTGATGTAATAGGATATCCTGTTTACAGATCATGTACAGTGGGTGTACTTTCACTTTGCAATCTATGATTCTTCTAGACTGCGTGGCTGTGTAGAGAGTGGTGTCCTTAGATTTTGTGCTTTTTTGTCCTGTGTGCTGTCTCTATTGTCAATTTGTGAAATAATTATTGTTGGTGTATACTGTCCTACTGTGTTTTGTGTACATTTGTCCATTTATCTAGTGTTTTTGTTGTTTGTGGGAGTCTGTTGTGGGTAGTGGTAGTTTGGGGATGGATAGTTGGGCTCTTTTAGTGGTTAAGTTTACTTTTCTTCTGTATTTGTACCCCTGCTTTCCCCCTTTTCCCCTTTCTATTTCTTTAACCCCTATTCCCTTTCACATTGCCACGTCTTGGCAGGATGGGGGAAGAGGAGTTGGGGGGGCTTCAGATGGCTTGTGTGCCATTTCTTGCCACTGATGATCGAGGCAGGGGGCAGGGTGATACAGGGGTATCACACAGAGGCACGCAGATTCCGGTGGGGGAAGGTGCTGCATCACCTGCAGCGTGTGTATGCCAGCCAGAGGAGTCACCACCAGCTGCCGCACCAGTGGGCTGACCTCATCACCAGGGAGCAGGATCTCTTGGACCACCTGGGAATCGTGATTGGTGGCACTGTTGGTGAGTGCTAATCATGTAAATGTGCACGATTAAATGCTCTGTAGTAACATCAGATGATTTGTACTATGTCTGCCAGCTAACTTGCTGACTGTGTGTAATGCTGGGGAAACATACAGGGATAATTGATGCACTATGGGAAGGATCACAATTGCTAGCTGTCAGGTAGCACGTGCTCAGCAAACTTACAGGATACTTTTCCATGAAGTAAATTGGTGCGGCCTTTGTGTCAGACAGCCAAACAAATTAGGAGCCAATCATGTCTATATAGGGCACTTTTGCCAGTGAAGTAAAGATGTACCAACATATTGGCTAACTTTGTTGACGCAATAGCTAGACTGACTTTAGAATCACTACATGATGCAGAAAATGACTGCTGGCTTCACGTCAATTGATTATAGCAAAGTGGCTCAGACATATGTCTCATGTGAGTCTGGTGAGTGTGGAAGGAAAGCGTTCACGGAAGTACTATGAATGTTAGGGATTATTGTGGTCCTTTATCTTTTTTGGATACATGTCAGATCTGAATTTGGAAACTTCGTGAAAAGGTGTAAGGTGCCCTCAGCTAACATCTTAGAATGTTTGTTGGAGTTAGGTGTGCCACATTCCAATTAGGGATGGCAGTCCAAAGGTATGCACATGGGTTCCCATCTCCATGGTTGGTGCAAATCACCATAGCTGGGCCACATCAAATGAATAAACTGTAACAACATGAGGGCTTACAAAAGTCCCTGTCCCTCTGTACATTGTACCTATGTGTCATAAATGTGTCATGGCCACATAGCATGTTTGACTGGTAATGCAGTCCTCAAGTAACCAGGCTTTGGATGTCTTTCTTGGATGCACATGATGAGACGATTACACTCCATATTTTTTTCAGGTCACCAATGACGGGGCATGTTTGCCACCACATGATAGTTAGGGCCAATGAATGTGTGCAGATTTGTGTGTAACTGTCACAGGTGACCCATGCGATGCACAAGTTGGCCGTGATATATCAGATGCAGTATCATCATGTCTGAATGGCTGCCATTTCCTGATGCAGCCTACACATTGTATATGTTAATGAAATTGTTGGTCTGTGCACAGATTTTGAGCACATTTCTTCCTTCCATGCCTTACAGGTGGACCGGCACCCTACACTGTGGGAGAGGTGGCTACATTTGAAGACCCCGACCACTCCAGTAAGTGTTGATATGTCTGTTATGTGTTGTGTTTGCTGGTTATGGACTCCTGTCTGTTGAACGCATAGCAAGGTGTGATGCGTTGGGCAATCATTTGTCTTGTTCCATGAGTGGGATTTCAGTTTCTCAAATGTTTTGAGTTGGCCAATGCGTATCCTATGGTATTATCTAGGGATTGTAGGCCATTCCTGTAGGCACCACAGTGATTACTGGGGTGAGTCATGTGGATGACACTTGTATCAACAAGAGTCGCACTGGAAGTCAGCTCAGATTTAGTCAGCCTGTCAGACCCACATTCTCCAAGATTGGTACAACAAATTGCTTTCCAATAGACTTCTGCTTCCCTATTTACCAAGGTACTTATTAAACTGTAGGTAGAACCTCCTAGCAGCATGTACTTCCACATGTAGTGCTACAAGTATGTGGAACTTGAGTGCAATGGCCTAGGTGTGCATGCTAATCATGATCATGGGTGTTCTTGCGACTCTGTGTCTGATGTAAGTCAGGCCTTACTGGAAGTATATGTTGTGTACCAAGTTCTGCATTTCCTAACATGTGTAGTCCTATGATTGGTCTAGGGTTTGCTGACTCCTAATTGTTGATAGACCTTACCTGTGGTGTGTGTGTGTGTAGAGCCAAACACGTGTGGAGTTTTCTATACACTCCTCAGTGTACATGTTGTTGGAAATTGATAGTTGTTTATCCACCCCCCCACCCTCAAACACAGGCATGGGTTTGTGAATGGGGTACCTAGTACTGATGCTACCAGCATGTTACACATACATGTGAATAAGTGACTGTTTGGTTGGAACCTAGTATACATACTCAGGTTTGGCACTTGGTACTATACAGGCAAGTCCTGTTACAACTTGCAGACCATGTGGCTTTAGTTTTGCATTCCGTACACTGACATTTGTAGCCCAGGTCTTGGCGGAGGATTTGCAGCATGATTGTTAGCTGATAACTGGCAGAACTCAGATGGCAAGTCAAAGCCAGTTGTTACCCATCTTGTAGGTCATGGATGTGCTATATGTGATGTGGCCTTTGTAGGCTGGCCTGCCATGTACTTCCTCAGGGACATTCAATGATCTGTATTGTGATATGAGCTGTTACAAGTACAGTAGATGTATTGTCGGATTAACTTCTTGTGCCATTTCACACAATGCAGTTACTAATGTAGAATATTTGCATTTGTCTTCACAGCTGCAAACATGACTCCAGACCAGGTCCGTGAGTTCCAGCGGCGGGCCATGAGATACCAGCACATAATTGCTGGTGGAGTCGGGGTTTAGGAGGATGGCCCGTCGATATCGCCATGAATGGGCCTCCGGGGCATGGAGGGCCTTCCCACAGGGTGGCCCTACTTTGCCCACCACAGCCACCACCAGCACAATCACCACTTCAAGCCCGTTGGCCCCACCCACAGCTGGGACTGTTGTGCCTACATCTGCCGGACTTCCAGGCCCCAGCATTGCTACAGGTGCAGGACAGCCCACTGGCCTTGGCTCCACACAGACCTCCTCCACCGGTACCCAGACTGCCCCAGCTCCATCTGTTGACCCTGCAGCCTTCCACAACATGGAACGGAAGATGGACCGTGTGCTGCGCAAGTTAAGCCACCTGAGCCGGGATGTGTGCCACATTAACCGGCGTGTGAAGTAGATCAAGAGGACCCTCTGCAGGGCCAACCTCTAGACTGTTTTTGATATGGACATGATTCCCTCCCCTCCCTCCTCTTTCCTTGTTCTTATACTTAGTGGGCTTAGTGTTAGGTTAGTATAGGCTGTTAGTTTAGTTAGTGTTAGTGGGTGGGGGTGGGGGGGTCCTGATTGTTTCTATTTTTTCTTATTACATGTGTGGTCTATGTTGGGGTTCTTGTGTGTGTAGCTTAGGTTAGTTAGGGACAGTTGTGGGTAATGAGTAGTCAGGGTAGATTATGGTAGGTAAGATTTTTCCCTCAGTTTCCTCTTCTATGATTAGCATTTAATAAATATTTGGTTAACCCTTAACAGTATGTGTTAAATGGTACTTGATCCTCGGCTTGGAATCAGTATACATGAATTTTGTACTATTACATTTGTGTCCTATGCTACAAATCCCAATTGAGCTGTAAGATTGGCAGCTACCCCAGAGCTACCTTGCAAAGTTTCCACCCTTCGTTGCAACCACCAATCACAGTTAATATGGATGACAATGTGTTTCTGATGATAAGTGTGTTTTCTACGTCACAAACAGTGCTTCCAGATGTATTGGGGGAACAGTTTTAGGTCTGACTGCAGAGTGATGATCAAGGACACCCTTATAAGATGAGTTCTCGTGGGCACTCTAGTATTCTTGTCTTCATGACTCACATACTTCATTTGTGACACAGTTCAGCATGATTACCTATTTGTATGTAAAGTCAGACACCTTCATTCATGCAGTTTTTGTAGTGTTTGCTTAGATTAGTGTGCACTGTTATATGTGTTAGTATAGCATGGTGACAACATTTTGCGGCCACTATTTGATGACTTAGATATCCCTTGAGGAAGAATTATTCTGTCCAACACAGCATGATGGTGTATGGTTTCTCACTTCATCAGATATGTCCCTCAGGATGGGCAGAGTATGATGCAATCATGGTCACTGTGCAGATTTCTCTGACTACATATCAGGACAGTTGTATTGACAAGCTACGTAGTTTTTTGACAGTAGGCACATTTCAGTTATCTACTGCACAGTTGATGTGTCACATTAACCAGAGACAGATTTGTTGTGTAAGTGCTATTTATTGAAAAGTGCTGTAGTGCTATCTGTACATTGTCCATGATTGTGAGTCCATTAGAGTGACATCTTACATTGTGATCCTACACAAGGGGTTACGGAAATGCTTTTGACATGCTGGGGTGATGTTTCAGACAGTGCAGAGGGACAGGATTTGCCAATGAGTAGGAGAGAGACAATCACTGGGCAGGCTGACAAGATATACAGTGGTAAGCAGAACAGTCATTGAGTAGAGTTGTTGCAAGCCTGGCATGTTACAAAGCGCAGGACCTTGGTAATAGTTGGCCATGTGGCAGGGACTTGTGTTTCCGGGTACTTTTCCGTGTGAAGGTGATCTGTTCCATGTCTTCTTCTTCTGATGTGTGTGTTGCCTCCTCTGTTCTTGGTGGTGGTGGTTGTGAAGGGGCAACACACACCTCAGTGTTAGAAGACGTGGAGTCAGACATCCCGGTCGCAGCTCTCTGTGAAGGTCTTAAGGGCAGTACTTTGCCTAGGAGGATCTGCTGGTTCTTGAGAATAGCAGCCACATCACGATAGTAGGCAGCCAGGTCGGCCCTCAGGGGTTCAATGTTGCATTCGTGCACACGTTGACAGGATTGTTGTTGTAGGTGTTAGGTAAACTGTATTACAGTTGTGCTGATTTCCTTCTGTTTTTTTTGCTGCTCCTGCAAGATAGATGTTAGGGCTTGCATAGCTGCTGCCTGATCTGCAGATGACATCTGAATGCACCCCCTCTAGGCTGGCTGCCATAGTTTGCATCCCCACCCGCACCTCCTTGGCCAGCTCCCGCTGTACCCCAACTACAGTTCTCTCAAAGCTGGTGCCTGTGTCGTCTGAGTCCTCAGCTGTATTGGAGCTGGCAGGTCTTACAATTGGGGTGGTGGGTGGATCCTCTGCAATGGCTGCTTGTTCTGTGCTCCTCCTTGTGACTGAAGGTGGGGTCTGGAGGGTTTCAAGGACCTTTTGGGTAGTCTCCTGGGGAGTGTTTATCAGCTCGTCATCCATGTCATCAGGGTAATCTGGGACAGGCATATCGGCAGGAGATCCATCTTCCTCTGCAATGAAACAGGGTACAATTAGTGTGTCTGTGTTGTGGCATGAGTGATGTGACATGCCTGCCTTGTGATGAATTCACATTGTGATCTTGTTTTGTGTTCATTGCTCCAGTCCTTCAGATGGGCATTCTCCCAGGCCTATGGCCCACCTGCATGTCACATGTATGTTATTAAGTTATTAGACTTGTCAGCATCATCTCTTCTAGGTGTTGGTTTTGGCCAAATAGTGAATTGCCACCTTCTTGTCCTACTCAACCCTCCCTCTACATCCATTCTCATGGTGAGACCTTTCACTGGCTGTGGGTGTTCTGATGGCACTGGCAGCACACTTAACAATCTGGACCTGCCCCAATCTCTGATCTTTCAGATCCACTTAAATGTATTTGACATGTAGCATTTCCTATGCATAGCAATGTTATGACACAATATGGATGTTGGCATTGGTAATGTGTACTGCTGATGATGGAGAATGTGTGGTACATTATATTGCCCTGATTGTCGTAGCAGTGTCCTATTTCCTCTTCTGACTGTGCAGGTGTATGTCAGTGACCAGTTACATGTGCCCCCCCCCTCAATGCTGTTGTCTGAGCAGTATGACATTTGGGATGTTACATTGTGACCCAGGCACAGGATGGGCCCTGACATATGCAGCATGGGTATGTCCTTAGTGCTCTGTAGCTCCTATTGTTGTTGAAATTGGCTGATGTTTGCAACAACTATGGGCATTGACATTTGACAGTACTGGGGCCTTTGTCTTTTTTTCAGGGGTTTGTTGAAGTTCTCATCCTCAGCCCCCTAATTTAGGTGTGTATGATCCATGGGGAGGTTACTGCCATTGGCTACTTGAGCTGCACACAGAGCGGAAGTGGTAGTGGCAACTGTTGTCACAGTTACATTCCAGTTGTCGGTATGGCTAGAGGTTGTTAAGAGGGCCCTAGTGAATGTGGGGTGTATGGTGGCTGATGTGTGCCGGGATGTCAGTTTGACGTTGTGGCCTTCCCTCCTGGCGTGGATTTCCCTTTGCTCCATCGTTGGCATGACAGCATGCCCCCATGGGACTGTTGTTGGTGTAGTGTAATGGTGTGCCCAGCTTCTGTCTGTGCAGGCCATGCCCCCATGCTGTGCCCCTTTACCCATGCCGCTCCATGTATATGATGAATGTCGTAGTTTGGACTCTTGCTCTGAGCAAGACTGCTGGTCTCAGGATGACCTTACTTTCGTTTGTAGGTGACTAAGGCCCTCATTCCGACATTGGCCGGCGGCGGTCGCCGCCGGCCTGTCGGGAGCCGCCAGAATACCGTTCCGCGGTCGAAAGACCGCGGCGGTGATTCTGACTTTCCCGCTGGGCTGGCGGGCGGCCGCCTTCAGGCCGCCCGCCAGCCCAGCGGGAAAGAGGCTTCCACGATGAAGCCGGCTCGGAATCGAGCCGGCGGAGTGGAAGCTGTGCGACGGGTGCAGTTGCACCCGTCGCGTATTTCACTGTCTGCGAAGCAGACAGTGAAATACATTTAGGGGCCCTCTTACGGGGGCCCCTGCAGTGCCCATGCCAGTGGCATGGGCACTGCAGGGGCCCCCAGGGGCCCCACGACCCCCCCTACCGCCATCCGGTTCCCGGCAGGAGAACCGCCGGGAACTGGATGGCGGTAGGGGGGGTCGGAATCCCCTCGGCGGTGCAGCTAGCTGCGCCGCCTTGGAGGATTCCTATGGGCGGCGGTACACTGGCGGGAGACCGCCAGTGTTGCCGGTCCGACCGCGGCTTTACCGCCGCGGTCGGAATGCCCATTGGAGCACCGCCGGCCTGTCGGCGGTGCTCCCGCGGTCCTCCACCCTGGCGGTTTCACCGCCAGGGTCGGAATGAGGGCCTAAGTCTCTTCCTACAACTAGTTGTAACTGTTGTCCAAACCTTACCGGCTTACTAGCAGTACCTCACCATAAACACAATAGTCAAAGGTGATTTGTAGCAGTCGCTTACACATGGACTCAAAGTACAATATCTCAGGGTTTGTCGTGGTTAAACGGAAATTACCCTTTTCACACAGATTTATTATGTCTCATACAAACAAAGGCAATAACACAGATGCAGTAAAGTTATAATAGTTTTTATTCAACATAACTGCAATTTGTGATAAGTTGCATGAACTGCAATGATTAGGATAATGAATATACCAAGCAACAGTATTGTGAAGAGGAGAGTCATTGTTATAAAGGCCCCACCATTATGCAATATATGAAAGAAATATATGTATATGTAAAAGATGGAACAAGCCCTAATACCTCAAGGAGAGTAGGTCTAACCTCCTACCTAAAAAAGGAGAGCTGGGTTCGTTAAACCTAATCTGCCAAAGCTGTGTCCATGAGAGGAGCCCCCAACCCTCGTTACCTTGGAATGAGGTCTCTATTTCAGACTCCGCAGGGACACGAAGACTGGATCAATGTCAAGATGACTGCAGCATCGGTATCAGCGATGGTGGCGATTCCCTCTGGTCGGAATCCCTCTGATTATCTGTCTAAAAGTGTGTTGTATTTATACAGATCTACAAGGTCCCCTGACATAAGTGTTATTCATAACAATAGATAACAGGCATGCTTGGGACGGCAATTAATATCAACAATCCCTCGAAAGTATAGAGAGGGAAAATCCCTAAGTGTGAATGCCTACTGTATGTTTGTCTTTCGTGCTTGATCTTGACGCCTTGGCGCAGTGACACTGATAATAGAACCCATAACAAGTGGCCTAACTATAAACAAGGCCGCCATTTTAAAGGAAATAAATAATTAAATGGACTAAGACAAAGCAAGCTAAGTAGGTTAAAAGTCACTGGGTGACGGGGGCACGAGTTTACAAGTCGACGGCTAAGCTAACTCCTGTTATCGCGTTAAAACAAACTAGGATTCACTACAATGACTTACATGCAATGTGTAGTAGGTATTCCCCCCCGGTTGCAGTTGACAACATTAGTGCATTTCAGTTCCCCATGCGACTTACCCTGCATGTGCGTTGTCTCCTGGTAGTCTGCGCTGTCCTGTCCTTGAATCCCTGTGACGATCTCCTCTGGGATGACGGCTGCGACCATCTCCTCCATGTGGTCCAGGGCCTCCTGGTGTGCTGGACTCCCACCTCCAGTCTGCAGTGCTGCCTTCCTGTTCCTGGCCATCTTTTCCTTGGTCCTGCGCTTGCCAGCGTTTCTTGCACTCGATGACTGTTCTGCGTACTTCTGCCACACTGTTAATCTTGTCAACAATTTGTTGCCATATAGCCTCTCCCCTACTGACTGGCAACTTTGAGGTGACAAAACAGTTGGTGCTGGTGTTCCGTCACCTCTTTAACCAGAATTTCCTGCTCCTCTGCACTGAAGCGACACTTTTTTTTCTTCTTATAAGTGTCCTGGTTCTTGTGTGGGTCCTCCTGGCTGGTTCCTGGTCTGTTGTCATCTTCCTGGGGTCTGTAGTGGCATCTGGGATCCATTTTGGCTCTCCTCTGGTGAAATGGCAGTGTTCGCTGGGTATTTTGACGCTATTGCGTCAAAAAACGGCGCATATCCGGTGTGCGGTGTCGTAAATCGACCCACAGTCATTTCCGCGTGTTAAGGTCGTTTTGCTTTACGACTTGACGCTGCGGTGTGCGTAAAAAAAAATGACTATCACCTGTGGTTTGCGCCGCCGTGCGTCAAAGTATAAATTTGACGCCGGCATGGCGCACCAAAAAGGCATTAGCCGGCGGTAATATTTTGCGCCACTGCAGTTTTGCGTCAAAAAGTATAAATACGGCCCTAGGTACCTGTGATCAGATCCTTGACGCCATCAGAGCGGTGTCCTTGTTAAGGACGGAAGGGCCTTCTGTTCTTTGGATTGTGGGTTCTGGGGCTGATCTGGAACATTTGCCTTCACATCTTATGCTGAAACTACACCATTACCGTACAAGGAGTGGTATCCTGGCTCTGGTGAATGAGAGCAACCCTGTGCAACATGGTCTGTAACCTGCAATGCTAATTGTGTGTCTACATGCTAACTGTGTTTGTATAGTGCTTAGTGTCTAGGCACTATAATACTGTTTGGGGTCAGAACTCTGGCACAGAGGGCTGTAGAGATGTCTGGTTTTCACTGTTTATCCTAGTTTTGTGTGTAGTATATTTCTCTTGTGTGTATTAAAGTACTTTTCTTTTTAAAAAGTAAAGCACTGACTGGACATTGATCTTATTAGCTGGTAGTACAGTATACCCTGTATTCTGAATGTCTAAACCCACCTCACCTCCTTGAGTAAGCCTTGGACTGCTGTGCCTCACTAATCTGAGAGAGTCAAGTGCTGGAGAGGAGTACTTGGTTATCCAGTTTTGGGTCCATTAGTCCTGAGGCCCCAGGACACCAGTGGGGGACATTCCAGTTGATGCGATTGGAGCGGGGTAGCCCCTGAGTGCCATGGTGCCCAGGAAACCTGGTCTAACAGGGTCCAATTCTCCAAGGCATTTAAGAGTATGTGAAGTGGTGGTACAGGAGTATTACTTTCAATACTCCTAAGTGCCTTTTTGATTTGTCTGCACGCTGCTTAGGGATCTGAGGCATGTAGTGCTTAGGAAAGTATCCTACACATAGGTTTGCAATTTGACCTATGAAATTCTACACAGTCTGGCCTGTGCAGTGTTTAGAAAGTTGAAAAATACAATTAAAATGATTCTTGCCCATGCAGTGATAAGGAATCTGCCTTGGATCTAGAAGTCAGATCTTCAGAGTGGTTAGGATTCTGAGCTGGATAGTGCATAGATATGTAACCTTTGCCGTTTTTAGGAACTTGACTTCTGAAGTGTGCTAATGAATGTGAACCATACACTATTAAATTATGTGCCTTTTTTGCTGCAAAGTGATGTGGCATGAGAGGTGGAAACAATGTGGCCTGGACAGTGTGCCTGCCCAGTGTAAAGGAAAGTGGCATATAGAGTGTGTGGGAATGTGGCCTGCACATTGTGCTGGAATGTGGCATGTGCAGTGTAGAGGTATCGCCTGTGCAGTGCGAAGGATTGTGTAATGTGCAATGTGAATAAATGTGCTCTGTGCAAAGTTTGTAATCGCAATCTAAGGTGTGTTTGTGTGGTAAATGCCCGATCGACCTCTGGCCTTGATCCACTACCAGATGTGAGCTCCAGTTCAGTGGGTAAGTGTTGCTGCCTTCTCAAGCAAGAAAACCTCATTTTGAACACACTGGATATGTGAAAAATAGTATTGCGACATAGGTACGGCATTTGTTGTTGCACTGTGTGTATCATCACCACCTTTGGGTTTGTCCTCTGGAAGGAAAGTCATCAAGGAAGGCTGCTATCAGCGCCATCATGTTTGTGAAGGAGTGTATTGGAACCGACCCGTAAAACGTTTTTCAAAAGGTCTCCGAAGTGAGCTTTCCATCTGAAATTGGCAGTCTGTTTTAAGTGGGATTTGCAGCTTTGTTTGATAAAAGGTGTTCCTGTATGTTTTGGAGCAGGAGTACACCACAGATGGTGACTGTGACTTGGTTAAACTGTCCCTTAACTGGTATAAAGTGGTAGACAGTGCTGTTACTATATGCAGCTGCGAGGATCACATATTCGGCTTAGCATGAGGGCCTGTAGTCTCATAAACCTTTGGAATCACAAAGGTACTCTTTAACCTAAAGAAGTGGTACACAGTCTCCTTTACAGTTAATGTTCCCTCTGGTGGAGGGAAAGCTCATGCCGGCCTTTCTCCAGAATTGCCCTTTGAGCTTGCCCCTCTAGACAATATGTGCAAGGATTTAGCAAATTTTACATAAAAGCCAATACCGGAAAGGCTGTGAAATACAAATGACAAAAAGATTGTCCCCAGTCCTTAACAGATGCGCTCACTAGGCAGTTATCCATATATATATTTATATATATATATATATATATATATATAATACACTTAGGGGGTCATTACGACCTCGGCGGTCCGCGGGAGACAGAATACCGCCATTTCCGGCGGTATTTCTGTCTCCCTATTATGACATTTCCGCTGGGCCAGCGGACGGTAACAGTGTTACCGTCCGCTGGCCCAGCGGAAATGTCACATCAACATTGCAGCCGGCTCGTAATAGAGCCGGCGGCAAAGCTGATGTGCAGTGGGTGCAGTAGCACCCGTCGCGCATTTCACTGCCCGAAATTCGGGCAGTGAAATGCGCAATGGGGCTATGCCTGGGGGCCCCTGCACTGCCCATGCCAAGTGCATGGGCAGTGCAGGGGCCCCCAGGGGCACCCCAAGTCCCCTTACCGCCGGCCTTTCCATGGCGGTGTGTACCGCCATGGACAGGCCGGCGGTCGGGGACTCATAATCCCCAGGGCAGCGGTGCATGCACCGCTGCCCTGGGGATTATGACCGCCAGGCGGAATCCTGGCGGCAAAGTGGAGGGGCCGGCGGTATGGCCGTGGCTTTTCCACCACGGTCATAATTGCTGGCGGGACACCGCCAGCCTGTTGGCGGTGTTACCGCCAACATACCGCCAGCCGCCAGGGTCGTAATGACCCCCTTAATCCAGGGTTTCCCAAACTTTTGACTTCCTGTGGACCCCCACTTTATCATTACTAGATCCCGGGGACACCCACTGAAGCATTATTGGTATCCGGGGAACCTCTGATGAGTCATTACTGGCAGCCGGGGATACCGGCCTAAACATTGGCAATGATTTGAAACGCAAAACAATACACACAACAAACATAAACAAGCATTTATCAAACACATACACAAATGATAACACATTTTATTTAATTTGTAAACAAATATAATAAATCAATAGAACGGTTGGAGCTTTTCTAAATTCAATTGAAGCTACAAATCATCCATACTATATTTTGTTTGATGCACCTTTACTGCTTTCCTAAATCAATCTGAGAATACTAATTTATTTTTAGCCTTCTTTTTCAAATTCCTTGACCTTTACAGTAGGTTTTAAAAATGTCAGTTGTACAATTAGCCACCTTATGAATATACACTTTATTTATCTGTTAATATTATTTAATTTTCTAAGCAGTCGCAGACCCCTTGAGGAGGCTTTGTGCACCCTAGGGGTACCCGGACCTCAGGTTGGGAACAACTGACCTAACCAGTTTCTGGCGGCACACAGCTCTGGAATCAGGCTCACTGCACAAGCAGGATTTATATGCAGTGAATAAGTTAGACTCAAACACATTACATTCACGAATCTGTCCCAATTCTACATTTAGACCCACAAACAGGTGCATGCTGACACACAAACACATACAGACATAAACAGATATAGACCTACAGACAAACATACACACTATTACTTTTAAAATCATGCTTGCTGCATTAATTTGACTGGAATTCTCTACCAGTTAGACTTAAACATCCTGCATCTTTCAGATTCATTGACACTGACCTGGTCACATTAATACGTACACATTGTATGGCTAGATTGGTAAGATGGCTGCTGATGAGTGAGCTCTCCATTGAGCTCTCTAGGGAAAGGGATCACAGACAGTGTAAATCTCTATTTTGCCCATGCCATCTGCTCACGAAAGTCGATCCAGTGAGTTACTTAATTAAGGAGAGTTGTATGCAGACCTGGGTGGTACCTTTTCTCCCTCTGGAGCCTGAGGCGGATGGTCCACGTTTTAATGTCAGTGATACTTCAGCAGTCTTCTTTCAGTGAGTGGCAGGTGCTGGGGGTGGGGCACAGCTCGAAGTGTGTGCCTTGTGGGCCGGATGTGCGGAGTGTATTGTGGAGTCTGTGTGCGGTGCTTACCAGCCCACCGTTTGGCAGCTGCCCTCCGCTCAGCTCCCCTGATGGTCTGTAAGCCTCCCACCACTGTATTATCCCCCTGTTGGGGCTGACCTTTGCTGAGAGTTGCAGGCCTTCGTCTTGTTGCTACTCTTTAACTGTTTCTACACACTGCGCTCCCCTGAGGGAGCTGACACAGACTTAAGCATTGTGGCTGATTGGCTCAGCATAAGGATGCTTCAGTCACATGCACCCTGCCAAAAACATCAATGGCCCTGGAGAAAAGGAGCATCATACAGGCTCCTGGATGTGGGGTGCTGGGTGAAGGCTCGCGTATCTGTAAATCCCTCCCCCCAACATACTAATATGTGCTCCAACCCGCAATGGCAACTGACAATTAACGTCTACTGGCTTGCCTGCAGAGCTGAGGAGTCCAGCAATCGCCTGACAGTCAGTCATCTTTCTTTTGTTTTGGCTTCTACTTACTTTGTCCAATTATAGACATCAGACTGCAGTGCATAGAAGCCAAAACACGGCTGATTCCAACTGACTGAACAACAGAAAGAGGACTGGCAACCTGCTTGTGACTTGTGCAGTGGCCTCCGGTGGATATTGATCTACTGGACATGGGACCAGAAGGAAATGGAATGAGGCAAAAGCTTTTAGGGGGTGATTCTGACCGCGGCGGACGGCGGTCGCCCCCCGCCAAGCGGTTCCTGCCGAAAGACCGCGGCAGTCATTCTGGCTTTCCCACTGGGCTGGCGGGCGACCGCCGAAAGTCCGCCCGCCAGCCCAGCGGGAAACACCCTTCCCACGAGGACGCCGGCTCAGAATGGAGCCGGCGGAGTGGGAAGGTGCGACGGGTGCAGTTGCACCCGTCGCGAATTTCAGTGTCTGCAAAGCAGACACTGAAATTCTTCGTGGGGCCCTATTACGGGGGCCCCTGCAGTGCCCATGCCATTGGCACGGGCACTGCAGGGGCCCCCAGGGGCCCCGCGGCACCCCCTACCGCCATCCTGTTCCTGGCGGGAGACCCGCCAGGAACCGGATGGCGGTAGGGGGTGTCAGAATCCCCATGGCGGCGGAGCGCGCTCCGCCGCCATGGAGGATTCTCAAGGGCAGCGGGAAGTCGGTGGTACACCGCCGACTTTCCGTTTCTGGCCGCGGCTGAACCGCCGCGGTCAGAATGCCCAGCGGTGCACCGCCAGCCTGTTGGCGGTGCTACCGCCGACCTCCGCCATGGCGGTAATTACCGCCAAGGTCAGAATGACCCCCTCAATTTTTTAACAACAATCTGAAGAGAGCTTCCAGGCTCACAACTGAGACAAACACCACAGAGACGTCGAGAAGGAAAGGTGTTTGTGCCCAAAACTGATATACGATTCAGTTACCCCCAGGAAAAAGAGATGAGTCACAAGAGTTTGAAATCTCTCATAGTAGTGTCACACTAACAAGCAAAAAGCCTTGAGAAAGCCCTAGGCTTGCATGCCACTTTAAAACTGTGAACTGTGAAACATGTGTTGGCTGCAAAATGTACAGCATTTAAACTTATGAAGCTTGAGTCAAGATAACTTATAACAATGCTGTTAACACCGTAATCACTATTCTCAGCTATTGTCTGTTTGTGATATTTATTCAATCAATCAATCAAACAATCAAACATTTGTAAAGTGCACTACTCACCCGCTAGGGTTTCAAGGTGCTGATGGGGGGGGGGGGGGAAGGATTGCTACTGCTTGAATAACCAGGTCTTGAGGTGTTTCCTAAAGGTCATGAGGTCCTGGGTCTGTCGTAGGTGGGCAGGGAGGGTGTTGCAGGTCTTGGCGGCGAGGTGGGAAAAGGATTTGCCGCTGGCTGTAGTTCAATGGATGCGAGGGGGACGGTTGCGAGGGCGTGGTTGGCGGAGCGGAGTTGGCAGGTGGCAGGTGGGAGTGTGGAAGTTGAGTCGCTCGTTGAGGTAGGCAGGGCCTGCGTTGTGGAGAGCTTTGTGGGTGTGGATGAGGAGTTTGAAGGTGATCCTCATGGTGACAGGAAGCCAGTGTAGGTCTCTGAGGTGGGCTGAGATGTGGTAGCGGCGTGGGATGTTGAGGATGAGGCATGCCGAGGCGTTCTGTATACATTGTAGTTTCTTCTGGAGCTTGGCCGTGGTTCCAGCATAGAGCGCGTTGCCGTAGTCCAGTCTGCTGCTGACAAAGTCGTGGGTGAACGTCCTTCTGGTTTCGGTGGGGATCCATTTGAAGATCTTGTGAAGCATGCGGAGGGTGTTGAAGCAGGAAGATGAAACGGCGTTAACTTGCTGGGTCATGGTGAGCGATGAGTCTAGGATGAAACCTATATTGCCCGTGTGGGTGTTGGTGTGGTTCCTAAAGTGGCTGGCCACCAGGAGTTGTCCCATGCAGAGCGGTTGGAGCCGAGGATGAGGATCTCTGTCTTGTCTGAGTTAAGGTTGAGGCGGTTCTTCTCCAACCAGTTGGCGATGGCAAGCAGTCCGTCGTGGAGGTTGGTTTTGGCGATGGCGGGGTCCTTGGTGAGTGAGAGGATCAGCTGGGTGTCGTCGGCGTAGGAGACGATGTTGAGGTTGTGGGATCGGACGATGTTGGCGAGCGGTGCCATGTAGATGGTAAAAAGGGTTGGGCTGAGAGAAGATCCTTGGGGAACGCCGCAGATAGTCTTGTTGCCTTCCGACAGGAAGGGAGGGAGGCGGACTCTCTGAGTTCTGCCGGAGAGGTAGGATGTGATCCAGTCCAGGGCCTTGTGGCGGGTCCCGGCGTCGTAGAGGCCAGTGCAGAGGGTATGGTGACAGACGGTGTTAAAGGCAGCTGAGATGTCCAGGAGGATGAGGGCCGCGGTTTCACCTTTGTCGAGCATGGTCCTGATGTCGTCGGTTGCGGCGATGAGGGCGGTCTTGGTGCTGTGGTTCCTATGGAATCCGGATTGGGAGATGTCCAGCCTGTTGTTGTCCTCCAGGAAGCGGGTCAGTTGGCCATTGACAATCTTTTCGATGACATTTGCCGGGAAGGGAAGGAGGGAGATGGGCCGGTAATTCTTGGGGTCTCCG
Source organism: Pleurodeles waltl (assembly GCF_031143425.1). Lineage (NCBI taxonomy): Eukaryota > Metazoa > Chordata > Amphibia > Caudata > Salamandridae > Pleurodeles > Pleurodeles waltl. The sequence goes on from NC_090451.1 coordinate 228,701,086, forward strand.
GGGTCCGCTTTGGGTTTCTTTAGCAGGGCGTTGACTTCGGCGTGCTTCCAATTCTCTGGGAAGGTGGCGTCTCGAAGGAGCTATTGATGATCATACGGAGTTGGGGGGCGATGATGGGGCTCGCTTTGTTGAAGACATGGTGGAGGCAGGGGTCGGAGGGAGATCCGGATTGGATGGTGCTCATGGTTTTGATGGTGTCCTTGCCGTTGATGTGGGTCCAGGAGAGCAGGAGGTTGGTGTGGTTGGGTGCGTTGGGGTTAGTGGTGGCCGCGGTGGTGGTGGGAGGCGAGGAGTTGAAGCTGTAGTGGATTTCCGTGATCTTGCGATGGAAAAAAGTGGTGAGGGAGTCGCAGAGGTCTTGCGAAGGAGGGGGGGTCGATGGAACATGACCTGGGGTTGGTGAGTTCTTTGACAATGCTGAAGAGCTCCTTGCTGTCATGTGCGTTGTTGTCGATGCGATCTTTGTACAAGGACCTTTTGGTGGTCCGGATGAGCTGGTGGTGCTTGCAGATGGCTGTCTTGAGGGCAGCGTGGTTGCTCTCTGTTTGTTCGTGGTGCCACTTCTTCTCGATTTTCCAGCACTCCCGCTTGGAGGCCTGAAGGTCAGCATTGAACCAGATGGCCTTGGTGCTGGTGCGGTTGTTGGAGGATTTCCTGAGCGGAGCGAGGGTGTTGGGGCAGTCGTCTATCCAATGTCTGTGGTTGAGAGCGGCTGTGTTGGGGTCGGTGGTGCTGGGTGGCGGGGCCCGGGCGAGGGTGGAGATCAGTTGGTCTTCTGAGATCTTGTTCAAGCTGCAGCGGGGGATCTGTTGTGGGCGGTGGTGATTGGCAGGTTTCTGGAAGGTGAAGTGGACGCAGCAGTGGTCGGTCCAGTGGAGTTCGGTGGTATGGCTAAAGGTGACATGGCTGCTGGCGGAGAAGACGGGGTCGAGCATGTGGCTGGCCAAGTGGGTCGGTGTCGTGACTAGTTGTTTGAAACTGAAGTTAACGAGGGTGTCGATCAGAGCAGTGGAGTTGCTGTAGTTGGCGTTCTTGAGGTGAAAATTCAAGTCGCCGAGGAGAATGTAGTCTGTAGAGGCAAGGGCCTGGGTGCTGATTATGTCGGCGATGGAGTGACTGAACTGAGGTCGGGGGTCTGGGGGCCTGTAGACAAGGGTTCCTCTGAGTGTGGTGTTGGCATTGATGTGGATCTGGAAGTGTAAGTGTTCGACGGCATCAAGGGTGTCATCGGTGTTAGTTGAGATTCTGATGGTGTTCTTGTGGACTATGGCGGATCCTCCTCCCAGTCTGTTGGTGTGGTCTCTGCGGGTGATCTTATAGGCTTCGGGGATGGCTATGGCGATGTCAGGTTCCAAAGAGGGAGTCATCCAGGTTTCGGTGAGGAAGGCGACATCTGGGGAAGATGAGGTGAGTAGGTCCCAGAGTTCGACGGCGTGCTTGTGGATGGAGCGGGTGTTGAGGAGGATGCAGCTGAGGAGGTTGTGTGTGATTCTGGCGTGGTGCTTGGTGGCTTCGGGGCAGCTGAAGCTGCAGATCCGACAGGAGAAGGGCCCTAGGGTGTGCCTCGGGTGGCTTGGACGCAGGTGGTGGAGTGGCCTGGGTTGAGGGCGCGGAGTTCGTTGGCACTGTAGTAGCGTCTGGCGGTGCGGGGAGTGCGTGGGCCAGGGGGACTGGCGGTGGGCGCGGTCCAGGCACTGACGGGTGCAGACGGGCTTGCCTCTGGCGCACCTGCTGCACATGGCTGCCATTAAGAAGGGGAGGTGGGAGGGAGGAGCAGCTATGATGCGGGAGCGGTGAGCGAACGGGGGCGTGAGGGGGGCAGGACCGCAGGGACGCAGCGGCGTGAAGGAACAGTTTAGAAGAGCCGAAAATGGGCAGAAGGGCCGCAAAGGCACAAAAAAGGAAAAAAGGCTAAACAGGCAAAGAAAATGGCACAAAACAAGGGAAACAGGAAAAAAGCTAAACAAGCACAGAAAATGGCACACAACAAAGACGGATACAAAACAAAACACAATACTTACGGAAACCCACTAGACACCAGGGATGAGGCGCAGGCGGGTGCCTGCGGGTGGTGGAGGGCCTTGAACTCGCAGCAGCAGCGAGGACGGGGTAGAGGGCACAGTCTGGTGGAGTTGCGCAGCGTGTGGAGCGAGCTCTGACCTTAAAAGCAGGGGTCACTCTGAGCACCACGCAGCGGCCGCCATTAAGAATGGGAGGTGGATGGGAGGAGCAGCTGGGAGGCGGGAGCGGTGAGCGAATGGGGGCACGAGGGGGGGCAGGGCCGCAGTGACGCATCAGCGGGAAAGAACGGTTTAGAAGAGCCGAAAACGGGCAGAAGGGGCAGAAGGGGCGCAAAGGCACAAAAAAGGAAAAAAGGCTAAACAGGCACAGAAAATGGCACAAAACAAGGGAAACAGAGGAAAAAAGCTAAACAAGCACAGAAAATGGCACGAAACAACACACCATACTTACTGACACCCACTAGTCACCAGGGATGAGGCGAATGGGGGCGGGCCACAGGGATGCAACGGCGGGAAAGAACGGTTTAGAAGAGTCGAAAACGGGCAAAAGGGGTGCAAAGACACAAAAAGAAAAAAGGGCTAAACAGGCACAGAAAATGGCACAAAACAAGGGAAACAGAGGAAAAAAGCTAAACAAGCACAGAAAATGGCACAAAACAAAGACAGATACAAAACAACACACAATACTCACGGAAACCCACTTGACTCCAGGGATGAGGCGCAGGCAGGTGTCTGCAGGTGGTGGAGGGCCTCAAACTCATGGCAGCAGCGAGGGCGGGGTAGAGGGCACGGGCACAGTCTGGTGGAGCTGCGCGGCGTCTGGAGAGAGCTCTGACCTTAAAAGCAGGTCAGGGGTCACTGTGAGCACTGTGCAGCTTCCACCATTAAGAAGGGGAGGTCAGAGGCAGGATCAACTGGGAGGCGGTAGCGGTGAGGGAACGGTGGTGCAAGGGGGGCAGGGCCTCAGGGACCCAGCTACAGAAAGAACGATTTACAAGAGCCCGAAAATGGGCAGAAGGGACGCAAAGGCACAAAAAAGGAAAAAGGCTAAACAGGCACAGGATATGGCACAAAACAAGGGAAACAGAGGAAAAAAGCTAAACAAGCACAGAAAATGGCACACAACAAAGACAGATACAAAACACACAATACTTACGAAAACCCACTAGACACCAGGGATGAAGCGCAGGATGGTGCCTGCGGGTGGGGGAGGGCCTGGAACTCACGGCAGCAGCGAGGGTGGGGTAGAGGGCACGGGCACAGTCTGGCGGAGCTGTGCGGCATGTGGAGCGAGCTTTGACCTTAAAAGCAGGTCAGGGGTCACTCTGAGCACCGCGCAGCGGGGCGATTAAGAAGCGGAGGTGGGAGGGAGAAGCAGCTGGGAGGCGGGAGCGGTGAGCGAATGGGGGCGCGTCGGAGGCGAGGCCGCAGGGACGCAGCGGCGGGAAATAACGGTTTAGAAGAGATGAAAACGGGCGGAAGGGGCGCAAAGGCACAAAAAAGGAAATAAGGCTAAACAGGCACAGAAAATGGCACAAAACAAGAGAAACAGAGAGAAAAAGCTTAGCAAGCACAGAAAACGGCACCAAACAAAGACAGATACAAAACAACACACAATACTTACGGAAACCCACTAGACACCAGGGATGATTCGCAGGCGGGTGCCTGCGGGTGGTGGAGGGCCTCAAACTCGCGGCAGCAGCAAGGGCGGGGTAGAGGGCACGGGCACAGTCTGGTAGAGCTGCGCAGCATGTGGAGCGAGCTCTGACCTTAAAAGCAGGTCAGGGGTCACTCTGAGCACCGTGCAGCAGCTGCCATTAAGAAGGGGAGGTGGGTGCAGCTGGGAGCGGTGAGTGAATGGGGGCACAAGGGGGCGGGGCCACAGGGACACAGCGGCGGGAAAGAACGGTTTAGAAGAGCCGAAAACGGGCGGAAGGGCGCAAAGGCACAAAAAAGGAAAAAAGGCTAAACAGGCACAGAGAATGGCACAAAACAAGGGAAACAGAGGAAAAAAGCTATACAAGCACAGAAAATGGCACAAAACAAAGACAGATACAAAACAACACACAATACTTACAGAAACCCACTAAACACCAGGGATGAGGCGCAAGCGGGTGGTCGAGGGCCTCGAACTCGCGGCAGCAGCGAGGGCAGGTAGAGGGCACAGGCACAGTCTGGTGGAGCTGCGCGGCATGTGGAGCGAGATCTGACCTTAAAAGCAGGTCAGGGGTCACTCTGAGCACTGCGCAGCGGCCTCCATTAAGAAGGGGAGGTGGGAGGGAGGAGTAGCTGGGAGGCAGGAGCGGTGAGCGAATGGGGGTGCGAAGGAGGCGGGCCGCAGGGATGCAGCGGCGGGAAAGAATGGTTTAGAAGAGCCAAAAACGGGCAGAAGGGGCGCAAAGGCACAAAAAAGGAAAAAAGGCTAAACAGGCACAGAGAATGGCACAAAACAAGGGAAACAGAGGAAAAAAGCTAAACAAGCACAGAAAATGGCACAAAACAAAGATAGATACAAAACAACACACAATACTTACAGAAACCCACTAGACACCAGGGATGAGGAGCAGGCGGGTGTCTGCGGGTGGTGGAGGGCCTCGAACTCATGGCAGCAGCAAGGGCAGGTAGAGGGCACGGGCACAGTCTGGTGGAGCTGCGCGGCATGTGGAGCGAGCTCTGACCTTAAAAGCAGGTCAGGGGTCACTCTGAGCACCACGCAGCAGCCGCCATTAAGAAGGGGAGGTGGGAGGAAGGAGCAGCTGGGAGGCGGGAGCGGTGAGCGAATTGGGATGTGAGGGGGGGCGGGCCGCAGGGATGCGGTGGGAAAGAACGGTTTAGAAGAGCCGAAAACAGGCGGAAGGGGTGCAAAGGCAGAAAAAGAAAAAAAGGCTAAGCAGACACAGAAAATGGCACAAAACAAGGGAAACAGAGGAAAAAAGATAAACAAGCACAGAAAATGGCACAAAACAAAGACAGATACAAAACAACACACAATACTTACGGAAACCCACTAGACACCAGGGATGAGGTGCAGGCGGGTACCTGCGGGTTGAGGGCCTCGAACTCGTGGCAGCAGCGAGGGCGGGGTAGAGGGCACGGGCACAGTCTGGTGGAGCTGCGCAGCGTGTGGAGCAAGCTCGGACCTTAAAAGAAGGTCAGGGGTCACTCCCTGTGACTAGTGCAACAACCAAAAGACATTTTCCAGGCACCACCATTCGAGCAATAACATTTTTTGAATCGTATTGGAGACATTTCTCTACTGCATTTTAACAATATTTTTGTAATGATTTTTTGTCATTAAATTAATCTATTTGGATCATACTAATTATGGGTTAAATACACTGTAAGGAAATGCCTCCTTGGCATGGTTACCCCCTGACTTTTTGCCTTAGCTGATGCTAAGTTATGATTTGAAAGTGTGCTGGGACCCTGCTAACCAGGCCCCAGCACTAGTGTTCTTTCCCTAAACTGTACCTTTGTCTCCACAATTGGCACAACCCTGGCACTCAGGTAAGTCCCTTGTAACTGGTACCCCTGGTACCAAAGGCCCTGATTCCAGGGAAGGTCTCTAAGGGCTGCAGCATGTCTTATGCCACCCTGGGGACCCCTCACTCTGCACATGCACACTGCTTCACAGCTTGTGTGTGCTGGTGGAGAGAAAATGACTATGTCGATATGGCACTCCCCTCAGAGTGCCATGATAACCTCACACTGCCTGTGGCATAGGTAAGTCACCCCTCTAGCAGGCCTTACAGCCCTAAGGCAGGGTGCACTATACCACAGGTGAGGGCATATGTGCATGAGCACTTTGCCCCTACAGTGGCTAAGCAAAACCTTAGACATTGTAAGTGCATAAGAGCATATGGTCTGGGCGTCTGGCAATCACGAACTCCACAGTACCATAATGGCTACACTGAAAACTGGGAATTTTGGTATCAAACTTCTCAGCACAATAAATGCACACTGATGCCAGTGTGCAATTTATTGTAAAATACACCCAGAGGGCATCTTAGAGATGCCCCCTGAAAACATACCCGACTTCCAGTGTAGGCTGACTAGTTTTTGCCAGCCTGCCACACACCAGACATGTTGCTGGCCACATGGGGAGAGTGCCTTTGTCACACTGTGGCCAGGAACAAAGCCTGTACTGGGTGGAGGTGCTTCTCACCTCCCCCTGCAGGAACTGTAACACCTGGCGGTGAGCCTCAAAGGCTCACCCCCTTTGTTACAGCGCCACAGGGCATCCCAGCTAGTGGAGATGCCCGCCCCTGCAGCCACTACCCCCACTTTTGGCGGCAAGGCTGGAGGAGATAATGAGGAAAACAAGGAGGAGTCACCCACCAGTCCGGACAGCCCCTAAGGTGTCCTGAGCTGAGGTAACTCTTACTTTTAGAAATCCTCCATCTTGTAGAAGGAAGATTCCCCCAATATGATTAGGGCTGTGCCCCTCTCCCCACAGGGAGGAGGCACAAAGAGGGTGTAGCCACCCTCAAGGACAGTAGCCATTGGCTACTGCCCTCCCAGACCTAAACACACCCCTATATTTAGTATTTAGGGGCACCCCAGAATCCAGGAAAGCAGATTCCTGCAACCGGAAACAAGAAGAAGGACTGCTGACCTACAAGCCCTGCAGAGACGACGGAAGATGACAACTGCTTTGGCCCCAGCCCTACCGGCCTGTCTCCTGACTCGAAAATCTGCAACCAGTGACGCATCCAACAGGGACCAGCGACCTCTGAAGCCTCAGAGGACTGCCTGAATCCCAGGACCAAGAAACTCCCGTGAGCAGCGGCTCCGCTCAACAACTTGCAACAAACTTGCAACTTTTCTACAACTTTAAAGACCTCACTCTTCCTGCCGGAAGCGTGAGACTTCACACTCTGCACCTGACGCCCCCGGCTCGCGATCCAGAGAACCAACACCACAGGGAGGACTCCCCAGCGACTGCGACCCCGTGAGTAGCCCGAGATGACCCCCCCTGGACTCCCACAGCGACACCTGCAGAGAGAATCCATAGGCTCCCCCTGACCGTGACTGCCTGTAGCAAGGGACCCGACGCCCGGACCAAGCACTGCACCTGCAGCCCCCAGGACCAGAAGGAACCGAACCTCAGTGTAGGAGTGACCCCCAGGCGACCCTCTGCCTAGCCCAGGTGGTGGCTGGCCCGAGAAGCGCCCCTGTGCCCTGCCTGCACCGCTAGAGTGACCCCCAGGTCCCTCCATTGAAACCAATACAAAACCCGCCGCCTGCTTTGCACACTGCACCCGGCCGCCCCTGCGCCACTGAGGGTGTGTTTTGTGTGCCTACTTGTGTCCTCCCCAGGGCTCTACAAAACCCCCCTGGTCTGCCCCCGAGGATGCGGGTACTTACCTGCTGGCAGACTGGAACCGGAGCACCCCGTATTCTCCATAGGTGCCTATGTGTTTTGGGCACCTCTTTGACCTCTGCACCTGACCAGCCCTGAGCTGCTGGTGTGGTAACTTTGGGGTTGCCTTGAACCCCCAAGGGTGGGCTGCCTATGCCCAGGAACTGAGACTTGTAAGTGTTTTACTTACCTCACAATCTAACCATTACCTACCTCCCCAGGAACTGTTGATTTTTGCACTGTGTCCACTTTTAAAATAGCCTATTGCCATTTTAACATAGACTGTATATGATATTGCTTTAATTCAAAGTTCCTAACTTACCTGTGTGGAGTACCTTGCATTTTATGTATTTACTTCAAATCTTGAACTTATGGTTCTAAAAATAACCTTATAAAAGATATTTTTTATATAAAAACCTATTGGCCTGGAGTAAGTCTTTGAGTGTGTGTTCCTCATTTATTGCCTTGTGTGTATAACAAATGCTTAACACTACCCTCTGATAAGCCTACTGCTCAACCACACTACCATAAAACAGAGCATTAGAATTATCTAATTTTGCCACTATCTTACCTCTAAGGGGAACCCTTGGACTCTGTGCACACTATTTCTTACTTTGAAATGGTATAGACAGAGCCATCTTCCTACACTCAACGACTGGGTGTTGAAGGTAGACACACCTTAGAAAGTAATCTCCCACCTCCAGAGTACGGCAAAGCTCCTGCATTTGCTGGGGTTCACTAAAAACGTGCCAAAGTCACACCTGATTCCCTCTGAGACGCTCCCTTTAATCAGAGCTGTTCTGGACACGGTGTAGTTTTGAGCTTATCCTCCTGAAAAGCGAGTCCAGGATATTCAGGCTATGATCCCAATGTTTCAGCCTCTATCCTGGATTTTGGTGAGAATGACTCTGAGGCTACTGGGCCTCATGGTCTCCTGCATCCTGCTGGTCCAACATGCCAGATGGCATATGCGGGCTCTGCAGTGGGACCTGAAGTTCCATTGGGCGCAGCATCAGGGGAATCTTTCCAACATGGTCCAGATCTCAGAGGGAACAGCGAAAGACCTGCAGTGGTGGTTGTGGAATCAAGACTGGATCAACAGCAGATCCCGCTCCCTTCCCCAAACAGATCTCACAGTGGTAACAGATGCGGCACTCCTGGGATGGGGCGGTCACATGGGAGAGGCAGAGATCAGGGGCCTCTGGTTTCCAGTGGAGTCCAGGCTCCACATCAACCTTTTGGCGCTCCGGGAGATCCGAATTGCATTGAAAGCATTCCTTCCCTTTCTCAAAGGGAAAGTGGTGCAGGTGTTCACCAACAACACCACGGCCATGTGGTACTGCAACAAGTAGGGCGGACTGGGGTTGTGGATCCTTTGTCAAGAGGCTGTTCGCCTCTGGCCATGACTGAATTTCCAGGGCATTTCACTGGTAGTTCAACGTCTGGTGGGCTATCTGAATGTCAGAGCAGATTAACTCAGCCGCCGATGCATAGTCGATCATGAATGGCGTTTCCATCCGGAGGTGGTGCAAGGTCTCTTTCAGCAGCGGGGAGAACCTTGGTTAGATCTGTTTGCCTTCGCAGAGAACGCACGTCGGTTTGTAGGAAGCTGGCCTGGTGTGTGGTGGGTACCTTTGGGACTTACACCTTATACCAGGTCCATGTATCCCCTCTAAGTGAAATGTAGTCAGTGTCTAGAAGCCAGGCACTCTAGAGGTATCTGTGGATCAGCCGAGGCTTATCTAGGAGACATGCAATACCACTGTAGTCTCACAGCACTTACTCACATGAAATAAAACTTTTAGTTGTACAAAAATAAAGGTGCTTTATTTTTGGCACAAATTACCACAAAATACTAGACAGGTGACCCACCCGTAGGAGGTAAGTAATACACTAAATATATACACTAGGAATCAGAAATAGTCTTAGAAAAGGTTGAAAAACAGTGCAAACAGTAATAACCAATAGTGACCCTAGGGGGAGCACAAACCATATACAAAAAAAATTGAATGTGAGCAAGGTACCCCCAACTAGGAAAATAAAATGTGTAGAGGGGAGCTGGGAGTACTAGAGAACCACAAAGGTAAGTAACAAAGTATCCTCTCCCCCCCCCCAGGTACCAGGAATGCAGGAGTAAAACACTGGATTTTCCCCAAACCACCCAAAAGGAGAAAAAGAAGAAAAAGAAGACACTCAGAGGAAACTGCAAGAAAACCAGTGGTGGATTCCTGAAGAAAGAAGGCCTGTGGAGAGAGGGGACCAAGTCCAAGAGTCACAGTGGAGTCCAGGAGGAGTAGGAGGTACTTCCCACACAGCTGTGGATGCAGGAGTTGGTCAAAGGGTACTTAAGGACTGGTCAGCACTGCAGCCCAGAAGCTAGAGAAGAGTTTCTGATGGATGCAGAAGATGTCCCACACTGGAAGGAAGACTGCAGACAGGTGTCCGTGCAGGATTTCCACCAACATGCCTTGGCAAAGGCAAACTCGCGGTTAGTGGAAAAGAGGTGTTGCCGGGGATGAGCAAGGCCCAGGAGGACTCAACCCAGGAGGGGGAGTCACATGGGACCCTCAGCGTCGCAGAGAGTCCACAGGAGCGGAGGCAGCACCCCCAGGAGTCCCACAGGACGGGGACACATGAGTCGCTGAAGGAGCTGCGCAGCACTACAAAAGAGGATCCCATGCCCCAGGAACAAAACAACACGCAGGAGGCTGTGCTTTGCAGGATGAAACGCTGGGGGCTAGAGCTACACATTGCCTGAAGATCCCTTGGAGGAGTTGCAAACAATGCTTGGCAGCTGCAAGAGATGCGGTCCTGCGTGGGAAAGCAAAGGCTTACCTCCACCGAAATTGGACAGCTGGCAGAGAGGACAAAGAGGACTACTCCGGACTACCACCAGTGATGCCGGATCCAAGCAGCTGAGCAGGAGAGGGGATCCACGCAGCTGGTCGTTGTTTGTCGTAGGTGCCTGCAGTTGCAGGGGAATGACTCCTTCACTCCAAGGGAGATTCCTCCTTCTTGTGCAGGCTGAGGAGTTTCTGAGGATGCACGGCAGGGAAATTGTTGCAAAGCTGACAGGAGCCCTGGAAACAATGTTGCTAAAGAGTCCTTTCTTCTTGGAAGCAGCTTGTTGGGTCCTGGAGGTTCCAGTTGCAGTTCCGGAGGCCAGAAGTCAAAGCAGACTGTGCAAAGGAGTCCTGCTGGAATGTTGCAAGCCGAATCTTAGGACCCACCCAAGAGAGAGACCCTAAGTAGCCCTGAAAGGGGGACTGGTCACCTAACAAGGTAAGCACCTATCAGGAGGGGGCTCTGACATCACCTGCCACTCAGATGCTCCCAGAGTTCCCTGCCAACCTTGGAAACAACATGGCAGAACCCAGGGACCCTCAAGAGGAGCTCTGGGCACCACCCCTTGGGTGGTGATGGACAGGGGAGTGCTCACTCCCCTTTCCATTGTCCAGTTTTGCGCCAGAGCAGGGACTGGGGGTCCCTCAACTAGTGTGGACTGGTTTATGCATGGAGGGCACCAAATGTGCCCTTCAGAGCAAACCAGTGATTTGGGGAGGCTATCCCTCCCAAGCCAGTCACACCTGTTTCCAAAGCGGGTGTTAACTCCTGCTATCAAAGAAATCCTTTGTTCTGCCTTCCTGGACTTGACCAGATCAAGCAGCAGGAGGGCAGAAAACTGTCTGAGGGGTGGCAGTAGCTGGGGTACCCGGAAAGCCCTGTAAGACTGGTGGTAGCAAAGCTGGGGGTCTTCTAAGGAGCCCCCAGAGTGCAAAGAATCATACTTCCAATACTTGCAACAGTATTAGACTATGATTCCAACATGCTTGATACCAAACATGCCCAGGTTCGGAGTTACCATTATGTTGCTGGACATAGGTAGTGACCTATGTCCAGTACACCCATAAAATGGCATCCCTGCACTCACAAAGTCCATGAAAATGGATCTGGAGTTTGTGGGGGCACCTCTGCTAGAGCAGGGGTGCCCTCACATACAGGCACCCTGCCCTTTGAGCTGAGAGGACCTACCATAGGAGTGACCTGTAGTGAAAACAGGTGCATGCACCTGTTTCATTAGGCTGCAATTGCAGGCCTGCAGAACCATTTCCATGGGCTCCATGTGGGTGGCAGAATAACTGCTGCAGCCCATAGGGATCCCCTGGAACCATAATGCCCTGGGTACCTAGGTACCTTATACTAGGGACTTACATGGGGGGACCAGTATGCCAATTGTGGGAAGAAAAAGGTGCAATTTAGAGGAGAGGGCAAAACTACTAGGGTCCTGGTTCGCAGGAACCCAGTAGACACAGTCAAACATACTGACAACAGGCAGAAAATGGGGGTAACCATGGCAAGAAAGAGGGCACTTTCCTACACAGTTGTTTTGCGCATTGGAGTTTCCAAGGTGGCACTCACTCGGAAGCACTTTTCGTCATGAGTGGAGCTGAGGCCTCCTGTACGCCTTCCCGCCAATACCACTTCTGCCCAGAGTTCTGAAGAAGATCAAGCACAATCGAGTCCAAGTAATCCTGGTAGCTCCAGACTGGGCGGTAAGAGTCTGGTATCCTGAGCTATTGAGCATGGTCATCGATCCTCCGATCAGAATGCCCCTTCGGGAGGATCTTCTGTCACAGCAGCAGGGGACGGTCATTCACCCGAACCTGTCCAGTCTCAGCCTCCTTGCGTGGAGATTGAGCTGCAGCAGTTGACGGCTTTCGACCTTCCGCCCGAAGTCTATGATGTTATCGTGGCAGCCAGGCGTCCCTCCACCAAAACCGTATACGCCTGTCTGGAAGAAATTTGTGGCATGGTGTGTCAACAAGTCTGTTGATCCCCTCTCTGCATCTCTCTCAGAGGTTCTCCTCTTTATTCTCTCTTGCCCAGCTTGTCTCCTCTGTGCACCCTGAAGGGCTATTTGTCTGCCATCTCTGCCTTTTTTAAGGCTACCAGACCTCTGTTCAAATCTCCCATTTTTGGGAGGTTTCTCAAAGGGCTCACACATATGTTTCCTCCTATCCTGTTCATAATGCCCCAGTGGGATATTAACTTGGTCCTCACATTCCTCATGTGTGCTCCTTTTGAGTCACTCCACAACTGTCCTCTACAGCTCTGACCCTAAAAACTGCCTTCTTGATTGCCATCACCTCTGCTTGCAGAGTGAGTGAGCTCCAGGCTCTCTCTTCCAAGCCACCATTCCTAGCAGTACATTCTGAGAAGGTGGTACTTCGAACCAGAGATTCCTTCCTTCCCAAAGTGGTGACACCTTTTCACGTAGGCCAATCAATCACCTTGCCTACTTTTTACGCACCCCTAAATCCCTCTCATGGGGAGGAAAGACTCCAACACCTGGATCCAAAAAGAGCGTTGCCGTTCTACCTAAAATTTCCGGGTGGACGATGAACTCTTTGTGGGTTATGTGGGTTCGAAGAAAGGAAGGCCGGTGCAGAAGAGGATCATCTCTCTATGGGTAGTCATCTGCATCAAAATGTGGTATGCATTGGCGAAAAAGCAACCCCATGAGGGTTTGCGCGCTCATTCTACCAGAGCAACTGCTGCTACCACAGCGTTAGCACGCTGAGTTCCCATCCTGGATATCTGTCAGGTGACAACATAGGCATCTTTGCATATGTTCACCAAGCATTAGTGCCTGGACTGTCAGGTCCGCAGAGATGGCTACTTTGGCCGTTTGGTCCTGCAGGACTTTTTTGTGTGAGCTTTGTTCGCAGCCCACCACCGGGGATGGTATTGCTTGGGTAGCTATTCTAAGGTAAGGAATCTGCAACAAGAAGTCTCTATCAGATGTACAAGTTATTTATCTTCGGTAACGATATATCTGGTAAAGACATATTCTAGTTGCAGATTCCTTTCCTACCTGCCAATCCTCCCCGCACTGCAAACTGATTTCTAGGGACAGGAACTTCACTTTAAGGGCCCTAGTTTTGGCACACCATGCTCAGTGTTCTTCATGGCCCTGCGCTACTGGCGTGAAAAGTCGTGAAAAGAAACTTAAGTCAGCGCGCCGGGGTGGCGCCTATATATGACTGCGACATCATCACAGTGAACACGACTCCCACAGAGTCGACTGACGTCACGCACGGGTAGTGCTTGAAGAAAAATCTCTGGATCCAGTCTGACACCTGGGGGAAATTCTAAGGTAAGGAATCTGCAACTAGAAGTCTCCATCAAATTAGATTTACACACACACACATCTGCTTCAGTTAGACAAACGCCCCTCCGTTAAACCCACAAATGAGGGAATAATTAGACACACACCCCAATTAAACCTACAAACAAGGCATTACACACACACACACACACTTTCTGTTAGACACATGTATCAGTTATACAGACTAAAGAACTGTTTCAGCTAAAGTCACACCTGACTCCTTCTCATACCCTCCCTTTCAAAGGAGCTGTTCTGGACACAGTGCAGTTTCAGGCCTATCCTCCCGAAAAGCAATTCCAAGATATTCAGGCTATGATTACCATCTTTCAGCCTCTGTCTTGCATTTCGGTGAGTTTGACTTTGAGGCTGCTGGGCCTCATGGCCTCCTGCACCTTGCTAGTAACACATGCCAGATGGCATATGCGGGCTCTGCAGTGGGACTTGACGTTGTAGTGGGCGCAGCATCAGGGACATTTCTCCAACATGGTCTAGATCTCGGAGGGGACTGCAAAAGACCTGCAGTGGTGGCTTTCGAATCCGCTTTGGGTCAGCGGCAGATCCACCTCCCTTCTCCTGCCAGATCTATCCATAGTGATATATGTGTCACTTCTGGGATGGGGTGGCCACATGGGAGAGGCAGAGATCAGAGGCCTCTGGTCTCTGGCGGAGTCTGGGCTCCATATCAATCTTCTGGAGCTCTGAGCGATCAGGGTTGCGTTTAAAGCATTTCTTCCCTCTCTCAAAGGGAAAGTAGTGCAAGTGTTCACGGACAACACTACCGCCATGTGGTACTGCAATAAACAGGGCAGAGTAGGGTCCTGGACCCTTTGTCAGGAGGCACTGCGCCTCTGGACATGGCTGGCACATTAGGACATTTCCCTAGTGGTTCAACATCTGGCAGGCTCTCTGAACGCCAGATCAGACAAACTCAGCCGTTGATGCATAGTTCACAAATGGCGTCTCCATCCGGAGGTGGCACAAGGTCTCTTTCAGCAGTGGGGACAGCCTTGGCTAGATCTGTTCGCCTTCGCAGAGAACACGCAATGTCAGTTGTTTTGCGCATTGGGAGTTTCCAAGGCGACACACGCTCGGAGGTGCTTTTCGTCTTGAGTGGAACTCCGGCCTCCTTTACGCCTATATCACTTTTGCCCAGAATTCTCAAGAAGATCAGGAACAAAAGGGCCCAAGCTATCTTGGTGGCTCCAGACTGGGCATGGAGAGTATGGTATCCAGAGCTATTGAGCATGGCCACCGATCATTCACTCAGACCGGTTCTTCAGGAGTATCTTCTGTCGCAGCAGCAGGGGACGGTTCTCAACCCAAACCTGTCCAACCTCCGCCTTCATGCATGGAGATTGAGTGGTGGCAGTTGATGACCTTTGACCTCCCACCTGAAATCAGCCAGGCGTCCCTCCACCAAAACGGTATACGCCTGTTGCTGGCATAAATTTGTGGCATGGTGTACTAACAAATTTGTTGACCCCCTCTCTGCTCCTCTTTCTGAGGTGCTTTTGTTCATTCTTTCCCTAGCCCTGCTGGGCTCTGCTTTGGGCACTCTTAAAGGTTATTTATTGGCTATTTCGGCCTTTCTTAAGTTGCCTGATGAGTCTTCACTCTTTGAGTCTCCTACTGTCAGTCGATTCCTTAAGGGTCTCACCCATTTGTTACCTCCCACTCCATTTATCATGCCTCAGTGGGACCTCAATCTTGAACTTACTTTCTTAATGTGTATTTCCTTTGAGCTGATGCAAAATTGTCCATTACGGCTCCTTACTTTCAAGACTGTTTTTCTTGTTGCCATCACTTCTGCTAACAGAGTGAGTGAGTTTCAGGCTCTTTTTTTCAAAGCCCCTATACTTGTCTGTGCACCCTGACAAAGTGGTGTTACGCACTAAGGCGTCCTTCCTTCCCAAGGTCGTTACAACTTTTCATGTAGACCAGTCCATCACCTTGCCTACTTTTTACGCACCTCCACATCCTTCTCATGAGGAGGAGGGACTCCACCGTATGGACCCAAAAAGAGCTTTGGCGTTCTATCTCAATCATATTAAAGATTTCCGGGTGGACGATCCATCCTTTGGTGGATATATGGGTGCGAAGAAAGGGAAGGCGGTGCAAAAACGTACCATCTCTTGATGGGTACTTCTTTGCATCCACATGTGCTACGATTTGGCCAAGAAGCAACGCTATGAGGGCTTGCGTGCTCATTCCACCAGAGCGACTGCTGCTTCCACTGCGTTAGCACGCGAAGTTCCTGTCCTGGATATCTGTCAGGCAGTTACGTGGGCATCCTTGCACACATTTACTAAATATTACTACCTGGACAGTCAGTTCCATCGGGACAACTACTGTGGTCGTTCGGTACCGCAGGACTTTCTAGTATGATCTTGGTTCGCAGCCCACCTCCGAGGATGGCATTGCTTGGGTATCTATTCTAAGGTAAGGAATATACAACTAGAAGTCTCTATCAGATGTACAAGTTACTTATCTTTGGTAACGATATATCTGGTAGAGACATATTCTAGTTGCAGATTCCTTACCAACCCACCTGTCCTCCCCGCTTGCGAACTGATTTCTAGTGACAGGGCTTCCCCATTCATGGCCTTCGCTCTGAGGCACCTATTTCAGCGTTCCTTGTGGCTCTGCGCTTTGGCGTGGAAAGTCGTGAAAAGAAACTGATATCACTGCACTGAGGCAGCATCTATGTACTACTCCTGACGTCATCACGGTGACTACGACGCCCGTGGAGTTGACTGACGCCATCTACCGACGCGCAAGGGTATTGCTCGAAATAAAAATCTCTGGATCCAGTCTGACGCCTTGGGGAAAATTCTAACTTAAGGAATCTGCAACTAGAATATGTCTCTACCAGATATATGGTTACTGAAGGTAAGTAACTTGTACATTAATGCCTAGGCTGGGGGTTTAACAGCTGTGTGTGTGTGTGTGTGTGTGTGCCTTCTTTTGTGTATGAGAGAGGGTGCAACTAGAGCAGCTTGTGAGAAATTGTCATTAATGCTTTGTGTTTGAGTCCAGCGGGTGTAGTGTGTGTGTAGCGTGGTGTGTGAGGATGTGTAGAACTAGTATATGTCAGGGTTTAACTGAAGCACTCTCATAAGTGCATTGTGAATCTGTAAGATCCAGAGCCTGATTTCCAAAGTCACTTACACACTTAAGTGCACAAATGGCTTGATTACAAGGGCAAATTAACCTTTTGAAATCCACACACCATGAATTTGTATTGGTAAATCAATTTACTCACATTTAACATGACACCTGTATGTTGTCATATTATCTGGAAATAAATCTGCTCCCAGGGCACAAGTGGATGCTCTAGTGCAGGGTTGTCTTGGAAAGTTAGTCAACCTAAAATCTTGGGGTTTGTGTGTGTTCACTCAATTTTTCTCAGACCTTTGCCACCTTTGGCTGGAGATTTACTATTGTCAAGAGGAAGAGTAGAGTCTTCCCAGGCTGGGAATGTTTAGGGAGACCCCTAATATTGGCACACTTGGAGGGGAAGCTTTTGCTTCAACGTGGAAAAATATTTCCCAGTGGAGATAAAAAAAAAGGTCAAGAGTAGATGCTCTTTTGGTAAGAGTATTCACACAACTCAATTGTACAGTAGGTATACTTATACATGGAACTACTTACAATCGCCAGTACTTCTTTCAAGCCGACTGCTGCGAATAATCTCCAGGCCGGGAGTTCCCCTGGAATTCTTTGAGAATTCTAAAAAAAAAAAAAAAAAAGATTTTTTTGAATGGGGCCCAGTGGCCCACAGAATCTACCTGCGTTTAAGAGGCTGTAAATTTAGCTGCGGCGGATACCTTCTGCTTTGGTGTGAATTGCGCCTTTTACATGTTTTTCTTTCCGACGGCACGTTACTGAGTGCGCAATAGCGCAGCGCCATTGATCTGCGGCCGTGACTCAATCCATCCCCTCCGCGCTCTGACACCGAGTCCTCCAGGGAGCGCCCCCAGTCCTCTTCCGCCAGCTAGAGCGGCATTGATTTTAAGGATTTTGTCGAAAGTTGCGATAATGATATATCATTGTTAAATTTGGTAGAACAAACTGCTTCTCTGATCTGTCAATGTGAGCATGAAAAACCAATTCACGGCCTAGTTCTGAGTAAGGTATTCCGAGCGAGCAGCAGGATTTGCAGAGGAGGGCGGATCTGCCGCGTTTATGAGCTTTGGCCTCGCGTGCTCGCATTCTAAGGCCAACGCAGACACAGGGACTACCTCTCTTATTAGGCATACGCGTACGGTTTATGAGTGCCTGTGTTGGTATTTGAATCAATAGTTATTTAATAGAATGTGTGACTGGATCCGGAAGAGATGGGAGATAATAGAAAAACAAGCACTGTTAAACCCAAATAAATCTCGCTATTGGGACGCATTGGCATTGTCAAGCGCTTTTAGCTAAGCTGTAGTGCTTCTCCGATGCTGTACACCATGTCCGAAAAAAAGAGAATAAAAAAGCCTAGATGTGGCTGGTCACATCATTTTGTAATCGTGCGCACCAAGTATGCATATCTCTACAAAATGGCAACAGTGCTTTTTAGGCCGAAGCATACCAGACAGGACAGCTGTTTGGTAGCTAGAGACTACTTGGGGACATTCTGAAAGCTTCACAGGGAAGGTATTCTGCCCTTTGCTTACCCTTGACTTTGTGGTTTGTAACTCACATTTGACTGCTTTCTGTTTGCTTACTTTATTTCTTTTAGGCTGTCCAGCATGTCCTTGTCCCTCTGGTGGAGCATAGCCTACTTACCACCTCTCTGACTCACCCCTTATATTTTTCTAGGAGTGCTCACTTTCTGTAAATAGGCTTTAACATTTTGTTCTTTTTTTTTCCACATTTGCTATGCATTCAAAATCAAAGGTCAGGTACTCAGGCTCTGTATTCCAGGGGAGCTTGGTGTTTATTTTTCTTTCTCTGACTTCAAACTGAGATGATTTATGGGACAATCTTGCTCAGTATTGGGAGTGTGCTGGAGCTAAGGCTGTAAGATGCCATTTTTTTCTAGCAGACAACAAAATTTAAATGTCTGCAAATAAACTGTACAAATATTTCGGAATATAGTAGAATTAAGAAAACATAAATTAAGCAAATTTTTTGTAATTCTGAAGTGTAATGGGAACAAATATTTGAGTACGATCAAAACAGATCAATCCACTAAGTGATGCTGATTTTCACACACTATCGTTTGTGTGCTGTATATTTTTATCAGTAAAATTGCATGTCCAGGCAAATGTATGGGTCATTTCAGTTGAACATTTTTTTGTCTGTATTGGCAGTACGCAACCATACATACTCTACTCTACTCTACAACTCTTTACACCACTCTACTTTATGATACTCAACTCCACTCTCTACGCCACCCCACGACACTCTACAAAACTCCACTCTATGTCACTATGCTCCATTGTAAAACACTCTACGTCACTCTGTGCCACTGTACTCTACTTTACGCCACGCTGCTCCACTCTACGACACTCCACTCCACTATGTGATACTCCACTTTATGAAGCTGCACTCCACTCTATGCCACACTACTCCTCTCTATGCTACTCTCCTCCACACTACTCCACGCCACTCTCTGCCACTCCACTCTGTCCCTCCCCTCTACAGCACTCCATTCTTCAACATGCCACTCTACAACACTCTACTCCACTCTGCTACACTCTATGACACTCCACTCTACTCGTCATTTCACTCTACGCCACTCTACAACACTCTATGCTACTCTTTGCCACTTCCCTCTATGCCACTCTGCTCCACTCTTCGCCACTCCACATTATGACACTCTACTCTACGAGGCTCCATGCCACTCCACTCTATCCCAAATCCATTCTATGACACTCCACTTTACAACACTCCACTCCACAATACTCTACTCCATTCCACTCTACTCCATTTCACAACACTACTCTACTCTTTGCCACTCCACAACACTCTATACAACTCCATTCTAGGACACTCTACATGACTTCACTCTGGGCCACTCTACTCCACTCTATGCAACTCCACAATATGCCACTCAAATCTATGACACTCCACTCTACAACATTCCTTGCCACTTTAATCCACTCCACACCACTCCACGTTATGCCACTCCACAATACGTCACCCCATTCTGCACTCCGCCACTTCACTCTACCACACTTCACTCTACTATACTCCACTCTGTGCCCCTCCACATCACTCCACTCTCTGACACTCTACTCTACTCCACTCCACCCTACTCCACTCTGTTTCACTCTGTGACACTCTACTTTACTCTACTCCATTCTGGGCCACTCCCTCTTTGCTACTCCACTCTACAAAACTCCGCTCTACGCCACTCCACTCTACGGGCTTCATCTCTACAAAACTTTACAACTCTCCATTCTAAATTTCTCCACTTTATGACATTGTACTGCGCTCTACTCTTTGCCCCTCTAGTCTATGCCCCTCCACTCCACAACACTCTATGGCACTCGACAGCACTCTGTGACTCTTCACTCTACAACACTTTACTTCACTCTATGCGCTCCATACCACTATATGCCACTCCACTCTATTCCACTCTGTGACATGGCACTCTGAGACACTCCACTCTATGACACTCTACAACTCTCCAATCTATGACACTGTGTGCCACTCTTTGACAGTCTATGCACTTGCAGGCACTGCCATGACTGCAGAGCCGTTAAATGGAAGAGATGTGTGCTGGGCCTGTTGACAACTCCAAATATGGTGGTTGGAGTACCCTCGCTATGCTTGGAGTAAAGTACATTGTCATGGTGATAGTACTAACATCCTCTGCCAAATTAAAAAATCAGGCCCTCAATGAGTAATGTCTTTTAAAATACTGTTGGAGCTCTACTGTAGACAGGGAATGGCACAATGTACAGGGCACAAGCCATAGGCGGACAGTCTCCCCGCTATTTTTAGGAAGGGGTCTCCGGTCCCCTAGCTCAAATCTGAGAGTTATGACCTAGTTCCTCCACACTTAAGCTGCTTACATATGTGAAAGTCTTAAGCATGTAACCTGACCTAGGGATGTTTATAAACATCCATCCCACTTGCTGTATTCCCTTTATGTGTGTTAATGACCCAGTAGGAGGTTATGATTTATTCTCTTAGCTGAGGAACAGAGAACTTGACAAGATTAATCCTTCTATTGTTTAACGAGCTGCAAATGTGAAGAACTTTGTGCTTTGGATATAGGTAAAGAACACAGGCCATAAACAAAAGTGCCTTAACAGCAAGTTTAATTATAAAATATACACACATCATATTTTGTTTTCTGACTTAATGCAATGTAAAAAATTTAAGCTCCACATGTCTTTGTAAAACATATTGTTACTTTCAGCCATTTCCAAGCTGTTGGGCCTTGTATATTTAAATTATACATGTGATATATTGAAGTAAAAACAAAAAATTGGTCTTCCACTATTTCTTTGTGACTATGTTAATTTGATGTTTCCGTAAGTAAAGTTTATTATAGGGGCGTGACATCACTGCTTGTTCACTAGGCTAAAGGTACTTTGACCTTCCCTAACAAATTTAGCATAATCCTCGTGTTGCTTACTTACCTTTTACTACTGAGATTGTTTTACTGATATTTTGATCTGTTTTTACATGCCCATGTTCAGTGGCATTTTGACAATCATCTCCTCACTAAAACGGCCATTTTCCACCCTCTTGCTTGTTCCAACTAGAGCCGCCAATTTGGGAGGTGGTCTAGTCTTTCCTGCCTGCAGCTCTGGCCCACTATAAAGGGCTTGATGAAGCGAGGGTGCAGGGGATCACTAGGCTAAATGTATTTTGATCTTCCCTAACAAATTTGCATAATCCTTGTGTTGCTTACCTACCTTTTACTACTGAGATTGTTTTACTGATATTTTAACCTGTTTTTACATGCCCGTGTTCAGTGGCATTTTGACACTCCTCTCCTCACTAAAACGGCAATTTTCCACCCTCCTGCTTGTTCCAACTAGAGCTGCCATTTTGGGAGGCGGTTTAGTCTTTCTTGCCTGCAGCTCCGGCCCACTATAAAGGGCTTGAAGAAGCGAGTGCGCAGTGGACGCGCGCAGTTGTCGTGCCGCTGGCATGCAAAAGGCGCGCCTCAGGCAAGCTCGTCTGCGCTCATCCGCGCTCGATCGAGACCAGGGACCAGGAATGCTACCCAGGGCTCTCCCGAAAGCTTAGTCTACTCAGCTTCTCAACTGTTAGCTATCAGGAAGGACACTTCTCACCTCTGTAAACACTCTTTAAATCCTGACTCCCCTATTATACATTGCAATGTGTGTCACTGGTCTCCCTTGTCTCATTTCCCATTCCTGCAGCGGATAAGCTTTGGTGGAGGTTGCCTATCCTTCTACTGTCGTTCCCTGCCGGCACATAAACTCCATATTTTCTCACTATTAATTGATCATGCTCCGGAGGCGTTATTTCTAACAGAAAAACCTGGCTGTCCGAGGACTCTGGTCCCGATATAGCTATGGCTCTTTCCCGTGATTATTATATACACCGATTAGACAGACCTCACTCCAGAGGAGGTGGATTCGCAATCATTTTTAAAAATACTATAAATTGTACTACCCAAAATTTGTCTATTTCAGACTGTGAAAGTCTCTTTTTCTCGTTAACAATCAATCCTACCTTTACTCTCTCCGGAACATTCATTTATCATCCTCCTGGTCCGGAGAGGAAATTTCTTCAGGCTTAACCAGAACTAATATCAGTTGATCCAAAGCCCCACTCATATTAAAGGACACACCATCGACTTGGTGTTTAGTAATTTGTCAAACCTTTTGGTTTTGCCTTTACTCCCTCTAGTTTGGACTGAACAGTATTGAATTCCTCTTTCACTCTCTCCTACCCCTGCACCCCCACAGTCCTCATCTAGCACTACCACCCATTGCTCCTTGTCTAAGTTAAGTCACAAAAACTGGATAGATAGTTTAGAACTTCATCGTCCGTTCTCCACTACTAATGGGACTTGCTTGGTGTCAACATTTAATGAATGGATTTCCAACTCCCTGGACAATGTACTTCCGGCTAAGACCGTCCATAGCATTGCACGTACCAAGAATTCCTCTTGGTGTTCTCCTAAGATACAGCAACATAAAAAGATAGTTAGAAAAGAAATGGAGAAAAACTTGTGACGATGACTCTAAACGTGAATAGGGCAGCAATTAGAGCCTATCACGTGGAAATTAAAACCGCCCAAGGACTGTTCTATGCTGCCAAAATAGAACAATCCTCCAATTCCCCTAAAGAAATCTTTACAATTTTTAAAGAATTAACTCAAGACCCTTCTCCTTGCAGTCCAATTCAAGCATCTTCAGAGCACAGTAACAATTTGGCAGCTTTCTTTCCTGAAAAAGTTCTTGATATTCAACAAGGCTTCTCCCACGTCTCCGTACAAGAAGCCACTACGGCATTTCAAGACTCTTTGAATGTCACTTTCATAGTTTTTCAGCCTCTGATTGAGAACCTAGTTCTCGATCTCCTCACCACTATAAAATCAGGCTCTCCCCTTGATCCAGCCCCACCGTCTATATTAATCCTCGGCGTGGACGTTACTGTGCCTGTTCTAACTAGGATTCTCAATAATTCTCTCACCTTCGTCAGCTTCCACAAAACTGGAAACATGCTGTCATCAAACCTTTATTAAAAAAGCCTAGGCTTGATCCTAGGTCATTGAGCAATTATAGACCAATTGCCCTTCTGCAATAAAATCTAAAATTATCGAAAAACATGTCAACAAACAAATTTCAGGCTTTCTCGAGGATTACAATCTTCTACATCACACTCAGATGGGTTTCAGACCTTTGCATAGCACGGAATCTGCCCTGTTGGCGGTTACCGAGGACACCCGTCAACGCTTGGATTCAGGTGGCTATGAAGCTATTATCCTTTTGGATCTGAGTGCTGCATTCAATACTGTAGATCATAATATTCTCCTTCAGAGAATCTCTCGGATGGGCTTTTCAGGGACCCCGTTTGAGTGGCTCTCAGACTTCCTGAAGGACAGGACCTTGCAAGTCCTAGATCAATCTTTTTTTTCTAAACCTCTTCCACTCAGTTGTGGGGTGCCGCAGGGCTCCTCTCTGAGCCCTACTCATTTTAACATTTATATGTCCCCCCCTGGGAAGAATTATTGAGCCACGTGGACTATCTCTAGTATCTTATGCAGATGATACTCAGTTGGTCTACTCCTTCTTTGCTAAGTATACCTAAGAAAAGGCTATCTTATCTTCCTGTCTCTCAGATATCGCCAGATGGATGATAGAGAGCAAGCTTAAGCTCTACGATAGGAAAACAGAAGTTATGATCATTGGGAATCCTTCTTTACTTAGGTGTCCCCATCCTTAGCAGTGAACTTGCCTAAGGATCTACCTCTGCCTAAAGATTCCATAAAAAGCTTGGGCTTTTGGCTAGACCCACACCTTACAATGGAATGCCATTCTAAGAAACTGGCAGCTACTGTTTCGGTTTTGTAAGAACCCTTAGGAAAATCTTTCAGTGACTTCCATTTTCAGCCAAAAGACTTATTACTCAGGCTCTGATACTTTCACGTCTCGATTATGGGAATGTACTGCTCCTGAGCTCTCCTTCGCATGTTCTAAAGAGACTTCAGGTGGTGCAGAACACTGCTGCTCCCCTACTCACAGACACCTCCGGACATTCATCAGCCTTGGCTTCCCTCCATTGGCTTGCGATTGAACAATGCATTATTTTTAAAGCTATGTGTTTTATTCACCGAGCCCTTTGAAACAAGGGTCCAGTCTTCCTCAGACGAATGATCACTCCCTAGACCCCGGAGAATTATCAGATCTTCTTCAGCTTTTTTAATTAACTCTTTTTGCGCTAAGAAAGTTAGATGTGGGGGGTAGATCCCTCGTCTGTAGAGCAGATAATATCCCGAACTCCCTCCCCTTGGAACTTCGTCATGACATGTCAGAATCTACTTTTCGTAGAAAATCGAAAACTGTATTGTTCCCTGTTTAGGTCTGTTCCTCTTACCTAGTGATCTTCCTCAGCGCTGGGAGGCCTTCGGGTAGCCATGCGCTCTACAAATCCTCGAAACTAAACTAAACTTGTGTGATTTTCTGTGTTATCATTTGTGGTATGATAATTAGGACCCCCACTATTTTACTTAAGACTTCTCTCTTATAGGGCACTAAATATCAACTGTTTTTACCTTTAACTGATTGCTGTGTTACATTCTCTGCTGAATTGCCAGTCTGTTCAGCAGAAGTACTCCTGTCACAAGAAAACATTCACATTGAATACACTATTTTTAATTTTGCAGGCAAACATAATGCAGGTATGTAAATCAATTTCTGTCTTATACCTTCTTTTAATCTGAGGCTTTAATTTCCCAACATACAAGGTAGGTATCAAAATCACGTCCTGAAATTTAGTACCAATTCTCAGTACATTTCCAACATAAAGTTCAAAATAATAGAACTCGCATTCACATACAAACTTAAGAAAGAGAAATAAAAAGTGGCCTGTGCTATGTAGCAGTAACTGATCGATTACTCAACAGATCAGTGAATTAGAAAGTTCAGCACAAACAAGTTAGCAACAAATCACAGAAACTCACACTCTCCCAATTATTACCTATTTGCTTGGCAAAAACAACCAGGATAGGTGGCTTTAACACTGGCCCCAATGTTTGGCCAGTTAGACCTTTCTTCAGGTACTCCTTGGAAAAATATATCAAAATCGGTGACCAGAAAGAATGTTGCACTTTCAAAATCGCTGGGGCAAAAGAAATTATGCTCAACAGGGACCTTCAAATAGATCTCCAGTGATTGAGACCGTGATACCAAAAAGGAAAAGCTGTATCAGAATTTGCAAAGCACTCTCTGCAGAGACTTACTAGAACCAGGATTTGGGTCCTGAAATGCCAACATGAAATAGCTGTGCCCCTCTGCTATCTGTGAGCTAAGCAGGGAGAAGGCTGTCATCAACCCGTAAGCGAAAATTCTTACAAGGACATTGCACACCAAGAGGTAGCCACATGAGAGCCCATCCAGGAAATCTGTTATGGCCCACTACAAACTTCAAGATTTGCTTTCATTTTTACACTATAACAACGTAAAAATAGACCATTGCACTCTAGGAAGCGTCTTTTTCAACCTTGTTTATTCAGCATAGTGTGAGTGCCTCGACCACCCAACACGTTTCGACCACCAAGGTCTTGATCACAAATAACCTTTTCCCTTTACTCTGATCATTTTATAATGTCATGGGACCACAATTGTTCCTGTAGCCTTATGGATAATGTAGTTTTACAATCATTTATGTTTGCATTTCGTGTATAGTAATGTCCATCCATACCTTCTAAGTGAGGCATTACATTTCATGATGTTTTTTTATATCAATACTGTGCTTCTAAGTGAAGCGATTCAAACTAATGTCTCAAAAATAAATCGTGACCAAATAACATCTATACATTAAATTATTTTCTTACAAACCAAATTCACAATACAATTTTCCTGTGATTGTCCACATTCCAAATAGACAAAAACAATATATAATTATTACACTAGCACAATTTGCATGTGATTCATGCACATTCACATGACAAAAGTTACGCAAAAAGTCATCAATTACACTATGCTAAAATTTTGCACAATGTTTTACTGTAGTCTATTTCAAGCTGAACATTCTTGTCAGAGACAGGTTAGGGGAGATAATGGGGCTCATTCTGAGCCCGGCGGGCGGCGGGAGCCGCCCACCTGGAGGGAGCCGCCAAATGACCGCACCGCGGTCAAAAGACCGCGGCGGCCATTCAGACATTTCCTCTGGGCCGGCGGGCGCTCTCCAAAAGAGCGCCCGCCGGCCCAGAGGAAATGCCCCTGCAACGAGGACGCCGGCTCAGAATTGAGCCGGCGTAGTTGCAGGGGTGCGACGGGTGCAGTTTGCACCCGTCGCATATTTCAGTGTCTGCATTGCAGACACTGAAATACACAGTGGGGCCCTCTTACGGGACAGGATGGCGGTAGGGGGTGTCAGAATCCCCCATGGCGGCGCAGCAAGCTGCGCCGCCATGGGGGATTCCAAGGGCAGCGGAAAACCGGCGGGAGACCGCCGGTTTTCCTTGTCTGACCGCGGCCGAACCGCCGCGGTCAGAATGCCCTGCGGGGCACCGCCGGTCTGTCGGCGGTGCTCCCGCCGACCCTGGCCCCGGCGGTCTGAGACCGCCGGGGTCAGAATGACCCCCAATGTGTTTGGCATGACATTTTCATTTTGTCTATCCCAGGAGCGGTTCTAGGATTTCTGGGACCCTGGACAGAAATCCAATGTGCATGGTTCCTCTAATTTCAGTGCTATGACCCTGTTCCATGATGCTCTGGAATAGCCCTGGGCCTCACAGCCATTATACAGCCTAACAACACCCAGCGTAAGGTGCCCCATTTCCCTGGGCCTTGCAGTCATGATCTAGCGCTGAGAGGCCCAGAGCCAACTGTGCGTGGCTCAGTGGACTGGAGCATTCTCCCCTGGGCCTCACAACTTTGGTCCAGCACAGCAAAGCCTAGGGAGGGGACCCCACTACCCTGGGCCTCAAAGCCATGATCCAGCACCATGCGTTTCAGAGCCAAGACTGCCAGGACCTCTTCTGGTGGGCCTTTTCACACATAACCTAGCACTGTGAAATGAGAGCCCCCTTTCCTGGTCCTCACAGCTTTGACCCAGCACTGTCAGGCCTACCGGAGGGGGGCGTCAGCCATAGTTCAGTGCTGTGAGGCCTAGGGTAGATGATTCCCTCCCCCAAAGCCTCACAGCCCTGATCTAGTAGGGTGAGGCCTAAGGGAGGGCTATGTTAATTTGGATGCAGCCTATTGGCTAATAATGCCTTTGTATTTTCATTGCAGTTATTTCTCTGTAAGAGGTTGCTAGTGCTTTCTTTGCTCTCTTCTATGATTACAGACACGTTTTAACTCTAGTTGAAGAGTTTTATTAAAGAAAAACCGTACAAAAATAAGGCATTTTTAGCCTGTTTGTCAACATAGACTGCATGATTTCTTACACATGTACATGATATATATGTACCAAAAATTGTTTTCTTTTACATATACATCTAAGGTGTGTTTATATGTGCTCCGGGGTCCTGGCATGTGGGTGGGAATATTTAGTGCTTATGACTTTGATGAGGATTCCCCTGGAAGAGAACTAGGATTTACAGGTAAGTAACTTATCCTTTTCCCAATCTGTGTCTGTAGGAAATGTGTCAGTACATACATGCCCTGGTTCTTTCGCTGCTTTTTTCTCTCACCATCTCTCTTTTTTCTCTAATGTTCATTTTTCTCTTTCTTTTCACATTTCTTTTATTATTTTTTCCTTCTTATCTTTCATTCGCTAGCTTCCTTCCTTTTTTTGTCTTACACGTTTGCTGTATTGCTTCTCTTAGTTGTATTTTCATTTTCTCATTCTTTCTTTCCCTTCCTTTTTTATTTCTTTGCGACCCCTTCCCTTTTATCCTTTTGTCTGTTGTATTCCTTTCGCTTCTCCCTTTTTTGCCCCATCAGCTTTCTCTCCTGAGGCCTAGTTATCAATGGAGCAACAAGTGTAGTGGCACCGGGCCCAGAGATCTATGGACCTCAATCAGCTCAAGTTACTGCTGTATTTTCCAACCAAAATTGAGGACAACTATTTTCCTTTCTTACTCCAAAGCCCATGATACTGTTACTACCCACTTGTCCTCTCATCTTTACTCCCGACTCACTCTTTCCTTTTATATTTTTGTTATGGTGTTTTGAGCATTAGACTCTTAATGCCAAAAGTTTATTTCTGATAAAGAATTATATGATAATTGTATATGTTTTAAGCTAGAGGAAGAAGATAAATGGAAGTGCTTTAGTTAAGTGCTGGGCCACTGGCATATGGCAGGAAACTACAAAATTATGAGGCAGGGTTGCCCAATCTATGTGGCAAGAAAAGTCCACTTATGATTTTACAATGCCAATAGCTCTAACTCAAGAAAATGCAAGACCTATTGCATTGCAAATGCTTGTTATCTCTCCATCTGCTGGACCCCGTGACCCAGTGGGGCGTAGCTGAGGGAGAGAGCAAAAGAAATGTAATTTATGGCACACAAGTTTGGCCCCCCGTTGATGCGCTGAGTGTGCATAGCACCAGCCCTGGTCATTCCCCTTGCCAGTATCTCAATGGACTCGTGAATGCTACGTGTGTCTTAGCATTCTGTTTTCACTCGAGATACCAAAAAGTGTATTTTGCATAATTTGACATACTTTTGCCAACATTTCACATAACACTGGAGAAAAAGTACCTTACTTTGCACATAAGTATTACTGATCCATATAATTTCTCTGATATTTTTTGCATTGATTTATTTCCACTTTCATTGTAGGATTTTCTCAATGCACATAGGAAAAACTCATATATGATTAATGGTGTAAAGCAGGCCTAGGTGAACATGTGAAATTAGAGATGAGCTGTGGGTGAATTTTGCTAGAGGGTTTAGACAGATATCGAGAAGGACAGTAGAAAGGTTTGATATCGCTCAGACTCCATAGGACAGCGTTGTCTGATAGGAAGAAAGGCTACTTGCAGAACTGTTAGCATATTTTAAAGAGAAAGTATTTGAGAAATTCATTATTTCGCAGGTATCATACTTTAGGTGGGTGTGCACTGGGCGCTACATTTTGAGAGTTAGAGCCATAAGCTGAATGTTGAAATTAGAGTGGAGTTACCAAGGTATGTGCAGACCAAAAAGCACAAACATTGGGCTATGTTATATTTTTAAAGGCATCCGGGATTATACCCTGCATGAGTAAGTTCTAGTCTTTTACAGGGCTTGTCAGTGGATTTTAACTAAAAAATAAACATTTACTTACCCACTGAATGCGCTAGCTCGCCTCTTCCAATCCATGCTTTTTAGTCCCTCTGTGCTGGTCTGTAGCAGCTCTCCACACCAATCCAGACCCTGCTGTCATGCTGCTGAAAATTTTAAGCAGCACACAAGCAGCGTCAGAATTGGCAGGAGCAGGCTCCCTTGACACTCCTGCAAGCATTGAGTCCTATGCCTGCTCTCCACCCTGCTGTCTAAGGTTTAAAGTGTGCATGTCAGGCTGGCCGTCACAAGACACCCGGCGTAGGTGAAATGCAGACTCAAAACTGGTGGAGTGAGCACCACTCACTCCCCTGCTGCCAGTCAGCAGCAGTAGCCCCATCCCCAAACACGGGTCAGGGTGGAGAAAGTGTAAAATAATATAGTAATAAATTAATTTGATCACCATTTCCTTTTTCACCATTGCGTTGCAGGCAGCAGGGAGGCGACTCTCCTCTGCTTCAGTAGTGCTTCAAAGGAGGAAACGTTTGCAGCCCTACAAGCCATTCCATTCACAAAACCCTAAAAAAAAACTAAAGGCCATCTTAGCAGTTGTAGGATACTGTAAATGTTTAATAATATAATTCTTTTGAAAAGCCCCCCGCCCCCAATTTAGAGACCTATGGAAAAAAGGGGCAAAGCTTTACAATGATAGAACTGGAGACGGAAGTAACATTTTAGAAATAATAATATTATCTCATCTAAACCAGTTTTACAATCTCTATACTTCTCAGAACCCCTTATCCTACAAACTGATGCTTATGATATCGAATAGCCTCTGTTCTCTCATAAACAACTTTAGAGAGATGAGAAACCCATTAATTTCATTAGTCGAAAACTCTTTGATTAGGAAGAGCAATTATCTCACTATCAAGGAGTGCTCTGCAATTAAATGAGCTATTGAGAAGCTTAATTGCTGTCTTGATAGTAGAGAACCTATTCCCTTTACCGATCATGCTCCTTTAATGTTATTGGCTCACAACAAAGGTAATAATCCTCAGGTTCTTGCCTAACAACCATATCAAATTCAGGATAAACATTGTAAGGCTAAAAATACAAGGAATGTAGATTTCTTCTCTAGATTTCAAAATAATCTATCAGAGCGGAAGAATTTAAGAGGGGAGGTTTGTGAAAAGTACTTACCTGATGGGGGTGACCAAGAATCCCACCAGGGCAGGCAACCTGGTCACCGATACAGCCACCTGGAGGGAAAAAGGAAAGCAAATTAATAGACAAGGAAGAAAGACTCCAGTAACACGACAAAGACATAGACTATGAATTGGAAAGAAGACTCAAGGAAGAAAGATACAGATGTCAGGGACGCACTGTCTTTTCAAAACGGTACTCAGAATTCAGGAGTGTGCCCTAGGAGTGAAGAATTGATGGGAGAAAGGGGACAATTCGAAAAGGAGGACACCCCGAAAGATGCAGAAGCCTCCATGCAGCAAGACCAAACCTAAAGTGCTGAACTGAAGCCTAAGGACTCAGTTACTGAATTTGCTCAACTGAGATGAGGAATCAAAAAGATATAAGGGGGACCCCCTTAATCAGTGCATTTTATGGGGTAATAACCATCGAGACTGAAGAAAAAATGAGAAGCAGGGTAGATTCTTTCAAAACTGCACTTTACCTCCACAAACACCAATAGGTGTGTTTCGAGCACGACAACTAAATTGTTAAAAATGCAATTAAAGAATCATTTTCTTCATATATCAAATATAGCTCTCATAATCTTTGCATTCAGGTTCACTTTTGACAACATGGGGCCAAATTATTCTGCTTTAAAGATAACATACAACAAACACATATTATTATATAAATACATATGTGTCGAAACCCACGCCTTAAAATATTCAATTAGCCTATCAATCCATAATTTGTAGGGTTTTTTCTAACCCAAAGGTGGTTGTTCGTCTCAGTACACAACCATAATCCACTGACCATATCGCCTTACACATAACACACTTCCATCAAATTCTTGTGTGTGTCCTCATTTGACATATGGAACCACAGTCCCTGGCATTGTCGCTTTCAACATTGGCGACTTTTGAAAACAATAATCTCTGCGCGTTTCGGCCTAACTAATTTATCAGCTTCATCAGGACCTATGTTTGATAGGTAATTCTTGAAATGTATTTGTTTAATCGATCTCCAACTTAAATTGACATTTCCGATCAGTCATAGAACAAACTGAACATGAAAAACATCTAGGATGCTAGTGAGGAAGGATAAGGCATAGAAATCCTTCACTTTTTTAAATTAGAAACAGCTTGTCGTTGTGGCGTTCCGCATCTCTTCCCCAGTCAGATGAGGAAGCTGGTCAAACAGGCCCATCTCTTTTAGTCCTTGACTCGCCACGGCCCTAAGGAGGGTTGTGGCTTCCCAGGAGGATATCTAATTGGTGATGCAATGTTTTGCCTCTTTTTCCAGTCCATACAGAACCTCCCTCACCCCCGATTGTCAAGAGCTGCTTGACCAGAGGAGACTGGGTTGCAGGGAAAGTGGCAAAAAAAATCACAGGGCAAGCAAAAAAGAATAGGCAGTATTGTGTAAATTAACATGGGCGCCACACGGAATAAGACCAAACATGAAGCATTGAACTGAGGCCCGAGGACTCAGTACTCAACAGGCTAAACTGAGCCTAGGAGTCCAGTAAGGCAGTCCCACCCCTTCCAGTTCCAGACACACCACAACACACAAGGCTCATGGCAGGTCTGGGACTTGAGGAGTTCACAGACTTTCCTGGTCCAGGTCTGGCTTCCCAGTTGAGTGTCTGGTTGGTGATGCAGTGTTTTTTTCTCTTCCCAACCAACCCTACCTACTTGGCGAGAGCTGCTTGATAGAAGGGTACGTGGACGGTGGCAAGAAAACACAAGGCAAGCAAAGAAGAGGATATAGGCAGTAATGTGCAAATTAACCGGGATGCCAAAAATAACCCTTCTAATCTATATGATTTAGAAATGACTGCCATTAGCCCAAATGCTCTCATTATTTTTTTAATTTTGCGTTGGTTTTTTTGTTGGTCCTGTTATGTATTGGTCACTCACTTCGATATAAAGGACAGAGCCATAAAGGGAAATGACAGGACAGCACAAGAAGAGGTAAATCAGGAATCAGAGAAAATGTGTGACAAAGAAAAAAGAAAGATAAAGACAATTCAGTCAGCGAGCCAGAGGGCTATACTGAAAAGAAGTAAGATAGAGCAAGAAAGAATTGCAAACTAGGCATCCAAGAGTCACAAGAAGTAAAGTGTAAAAGGAAAGAATAAGCACAGAAGTGCTAGAGTTATTATTATATTAGTAATTTGTATAATTTTGTCTTCCTCTCCACATCATCACTAACACCTAACATTTGTTCTCTCAGGGGTCTAAAGAAATGGGGTCCCGTGGTGCTCTAAAGCCACATGCCTGGAAAACACCAGAAGGAATGAGATTTTTGGGGAAAAGTGAACCTACTATCTAGTGAATTACTGTATCTTAAGGACGTATTGCAAATATTGACCTGACAGCTACAAAGCTTTAGCAACACAAAAGGATGATGAACTAAGTGCTGAAACTTTTCAAACACTCACCCCAGTCACAGATCTGGGTTTAATCCATTCTTCTTTTGCTCATCATGCCACCCCAGTTTGGACCCTGCTTGGGAGCAGTCCAGCCCGAACTGCAAGGTGAGGTCTTCCTTGGACCAGAAAAAAGCATCCTCGGACAGGTTTCAGGGTATCACCCTTCATCAACCTGGCTAGCTTGAACCCACTAGCACAGCGAGCAAGGGACACACATCTCGGTATAACCTGACCAACTTATGGCAACTTCAGCAACATAAAAGGATGATGGGTGAAGTGCTGAAGCTTTTTAAACACTCACCCCCAATCACAGATCTGGATTTAATCCATTCTTCTTTTGCTCACCATGCCACACCAGTTTGGACACAGTTCAACCAGGATTGCATTCCAATATCTCTGGATAGGGGGGCAGCACCATAGTGTACGTATGAAATCACCACAGTCAATATTACACCGTAAACATACCGACTACATCATTCTGCCCATTATGTGTAATGTAGCCTTGTCATAATACACCTTGTGTAGGATTTTATATTGAATATGGCACAGCTGAGATTTAATGGTTTCCTCTCTTTGGTGCATGAGTGCTGCCTCCTAGTCAATGTCCTCCAGTTAACTCACATCTCTGACCTAGTGCTTCCTAAGGGTGTGCAGGTTATCGGGCAGGTTATTATTCATTGTGTGATAAGTGAGAGAAATAGCCCCTTTAGATAATTCTTCTAGTAGTAATCTCCCTTTGAGTGGGGCATACTGAAGGCCATCTGATACCCAAGCATGTCGTGGTTGTGCATACTTCAAAAACTGGGACTTGTGTAATTTGTACTCAGAACAAAGCATAACCCAGGATTTGACATCCCCATTCTCCAGGATTTACCAAATGGTGGAAATTCCAATTGGATCCCATGCCCCAATCCCTTTTCTTTTGCTAATCTCACTGATCCAAGACCCCTGCCAAAGAGGGGTCCCCCATGACATTTTCCTGCCCAAGCCAATCTTTCATGTCACCCTTTACCATATTGCCAAGATCACCTGGGTCGCCGGAAGTAGGTTTTGTGTGCCTCTGCCACCATATATGTAGAATAAGTTACAGCAGTGAGTCAGGGTGCCTTTTTCTATTCTATACATAGGGTGGCCATGTAGTGTCTAGATCCAGTCATTAAGTGGGATTAAATGGGCTGCAGAATAGTAGGCTTCTATACTGGGGAGAGCTTACCCACCATTGTAGGTGTTCCACTGCAGAGTCTATAGAGCTATCCTCGGATGTCCACCTTGCTACAGAAGAGATCGCACCTCCCTATCAATATGAGTAAACATGTTACCTGGGAGGGGAAAGCACGCATTTTGAAGGGCTTAGAGTAATTGTGGTAGGGTAATCATCTTGAAGATGGCTGCCCTCCCCAGGAGTGATAGGGGCAGGTCTCTCCACCTCACTGCATCGTTCAGATAGACACCACCCTCCCCAAACTCAGGTGGTAGCAAGTTTCTCTCTGGGGAGTGATGAAGATACCAAGGTACATGAAGCCCTCATGGTCCATCTCCAAGTTACCTGGGAAGTGGTGCCAGTCTTGTGCCTGTCCCGGTGAGAATATGGTGGACTTGTCCCAATTTATTTTGTACTCTGAATGCTGTCTGTAGATTTTGGGGTTCATCCGAACCAGTGATTCCACCGTAAGGGCAAATAAGAGAGGGGATAGGAGACACCCCTGTTGTGTCCCCTGCCCAGAGGGAAACTCCAAAATCAGCAACCCATTGACACGAACCAGCATCCTTGGGGCTTGGTATAGAATCGATATCCAGCATCTAAATTTAGGCCTACATCCAAGTTTAGCCAGTATGCACTCCAGAAACAGCCAATGGACTGCAACGAACGTGTTCTCCGCGTCCAGAGATAAAAAAAGTTTGAGGAGACTGTCGGCCATGGACTTCACACATCCAGTGGTTGGTACGACATAGGTTCAGTTGGGTCTGTGTCACCAATATAATAGCTAGGATTTTGGCCTCTATATTTAGGAGTGATATTGGACGGAAGCACACCTTTCTCTTGGTTTGCCCTCTTCGTGTGTAACTGTGACTGTAGCAGTGCAGAGGTCTGGGGTTAGAATGCCCGTCTCGTCTATTTCTGTAAAAAGATTTAGTGGATGGGGACCCAAGATATCAAGATAGTGTTTGTAAAACTCTGCGGGAATGCCATTTGTCCCCGGGGTTTTGCCCATCTTTACCTTGGCATCCGCGGCCTCAATCTCAGTAAGCATGAGTTCTCTCTCCAGAATTGCAACCTCTTCGGACCCAAGCACCGATGTTGGAATTTCATCTAAATAATGAGTGATGGTTACTTGATCACTCGACGGCGGGTCTCATAAAATGAACTATAGTAATTAGGAAATGTCTGTACTTTCTGGACGTCCGTGATGTGGATTGTTCCCTCATCATCTCCCATCTCAGCGACCACTTAGCCTCTATTTTATATTTAGTTATCCAGGCCAGGAGTTTCCTGTCCTTGTCACCAACTTCGTACCAGAGGTGCAAGGTCGTCAATCTCTGTTGTCTTGCATAATCCTGGACCAGGTTATGGTATTTCGTACGTAGGGCAGCGAGTTGTCTCAAGAGTAGGGGGTCCGGTGAGTGGACTGATTTCTCCTCTAAACAGAGGATCTGTCGCTCCATCTGTACTAGCTCTGCCACCTCCTGCCTTGTGCCTTCAGTGCCCTGTCCCTTAGAAAGGTTTTGTAGGCCTCCCACAAAGTCACCTTAGATTCGACCAAATCTGTATTTTCCTCAAAATGAAGTTCAATATCTGGCCAAAGGCGACTGTCCACCTCCCTAGAGTGAAGTTCCCAGGCGTTCAGTTTCCACCCGTACTCACAATTCTGGTTCTCATCCCTAACTGAATAAGGAGTGGTGAGTAATCAAATAGACCCCTCGCTATGTTTTCCTCCCTAGTCACCTCTCCCACTTCCCCCCTGGTAGGTAGACATGATCCAACAGTCTAGCCATAATTGCATCACGTCATTAAAGACTTCTCCTATAATGTGGAGGGAGTTGGGAGATTCTAACAGAATACCCACCACTTTGGCTATCGTGGAAGGCTAAAGACAGGGAGGTGCATATACGCAAATCGAGGTAAGGCCCATGTGCCCCTAATACCCATGTACCTACCCTGCGGGTCTGTCCATCTCTGGGACACCTTAAAGGGGGAGATTATTTTTATCAATATCGCCACACCTCTAGAACCAGTAGTGTATCCCAAATGGGCCAATGTCACATATGTGCCCCTCCCCAGAAAGGGGCACTGGGTTCTCTGTAAGTTTGTCTCCTGTAAAATAACAAGATCAGGTGTAAGCATTTAATGTAAGTCGTTACCAGACCACGTTTTACTTTATTTTCATTAACATTCCATATCAACACCGAACGCCTGTGGATGGAATTAGCGGATGATGTAGTCATTGTGTAGCTATGCTATGATCCTACCTCTGCTGACTGCCTCCCCATCCTACGTATCACATACTCTACAAACATCAGGACTATAACTCAGGTATGAAAAAGAAACATTAAGTACATCCTTCCAATACCCAGCCCCCTTCTCCACCCCCCACAATCTCAATAACGCATCAAACCACAACAATATAGAACAACTGAGCGCAAGAAGATACAGAGAGGTCTGTTGCCCGATCTCCAAGAACATTTGAGATTATGCAACCGTGAAGCATATATAGAAATAGGAAAAAATAAAAAACAAAAAAAGAGAAAAGAGAAGAAGTAAGGGAAGAAAGACAAAAGAACGAGGGGAAGTATCACTGAGCAAGGTTAAATGAACTCAGACAAGTGTCTAACAGCAGTGCTCCACTGTGTTCCCTCAGAGTGGGAAGGGGATGGTTTATGACAGTTTCATTCAGTCGCAGTATGGACCTTCGGTCATATGAATGCCAAATTAAGAAGTCACTGTGTTCTGGATCTGAACCAATTGAACTGCGACTGCTGTCCCTGGTCTGTCATGTCTGTCTCTAGTGCAGAAATATTGATAGCAAGGGGATGCATATTTCCATCTCCGAGGATGATTCCCCTCTAGTTGACCCGACCTGGGTGTTCTGGGCTGTGTGTGCCCTCTGGGTTTCTTTGAGGCGAGCCTATTGTCTCCCCCTGTGTCTGAGGACTGTCATCCTCCATCTCTCATCACTTTCTGCTGGTACTGGGTGCCACCTCTGGAATGTTTAGGTTTACGGTTCCTCCTCCAAGTGTGATACTGTTTGGTCTTGGGTCTGGCCCCAGTTCCTCCAGCCAGTTGCTGACTGGGTTTCCCGTCCAACCTGGGTGGAAATCTAGGCTGTGCCTCCAGTCTGAAAGAGAGGGCCCTCCCCTGATACAGTGCCTTCCATTTGGCGGAAAAGAGAAACCTGTATTGGAGTTGGAGGGCATGTAGTTTCATTTTTGCTGAGTCAAAAGTATGTCATTGACATTGAACATCCAGACTGTAATCTGGGAATACCATAATTTTGGAATCTGCATGGTGCAGTTCTCCTTTATGGTGGGCCTCAAGAAGGATCATGTCTCTGTCCAGAAAATTAAGAAACTTTGCTATGATAGGATATGATGCGGAGCCCTCTGGGAAGGTTTTGCGCTAGGACCAAGCATGTGGAAACCTTGTCAGAGGTGAATGTAGTCAATAGCCAGGTGGTCAGGAATTTGTTGGTGTTGGTGCCCTCCATCCCTTCCGGGAAGTCAATAAAGCGGAAGTTATTTCTACATGCTCGATTTATGCATCCTCCAGGTGCCGTCATGATGTCTGCATTGGTCCTGCAAGTCTCCTTCATTCCCTTCTGGAGGGTATGTACCACGTGTTCCATTTCTGAGAGCCTAGTCTTGGCCGTTGTTACTCTCTTGGAAACGTTTCATAAGTCCTGGCGCAAGAGAGAGACTTCAGAAAATACCTTGCTAATTTTGCCCTCCAAAGCCTCCCTAGAGAATTGAATCGCCTGGAGGAGGGTCGCATTCTTTGGTACAGTAGATGTGTCAACCTCCTGTTCTACCCCCAGGGCCTTGGATTTAGTATATCTTGTATACCATTTCATGTTTGAATGGCTTCCTTGTCCTTCACCATGGTCCAGAGTGTGTTTTCCTCTCATTGGAGACAGAGTGGCCTCAAACGACGACGTGGGATATGGAAGTTGTAGATTGTTAATTATACTCCACAGCTCAGTGGGTGAGAAAAGTAAGCGCAGGGTCGTCCTCTGGCCCGTTGCTCCTTTCTGCTCCCCAGGTCGGTGTCTCCGCTCAAGCTACCAGAAATTGTCACCATACAGTAGGGAATGGAATCACATGCTCCGGTCATAGCCACTTTCTGCATTGTTTCTTGTGTCAAAAGAGCCCTGGATTGTCATTATAGCATGTGACATGTATATGGGGGAAGGGAGGGTACCAGATGCCCCCAGTGTTTCTGACCTGTACTGGGCTCATGATCACCCAACAGGTGCCAGGGGCCAGAGACACCACGATCTCGCCCACAGCAGACCCAGGTTCTCTCACAAGGCCTTCAGTGAAGTCCAAAAGGGGGCAGCCTTGCTTCTGGTGCCTCGGAGGCAGGCCCCCTACGTCACCAGCGCAACACAGCACTGGTAGCCCCCCGGGTCTGTGTAATCTGTAGCACCTTTGCACTACATTCAGGTGCAGTTCATCATTTGGAGCTCTGTGTGTATGGACCGAAACCCAGGAAGCCCCTCTTGGCCCAGCCTCTGTCGGGTGTGTCGCAAGTCAGCAACTGCTGGCTGCCTGACTGTCTCTGGATCCGGTATTCACACTAGGCCGGTGAGGCAATCAACGCTCTCTGAGCCCCACCAGTATATCTTCACCGGAGGAGGGGGCAGGGAGCATCCAAAGGGCCAGAGGGGCTGTCACCTCAATGTGTCACAGTTTATCCAGTGTTTCTCTGTCCACTCGGGGCCCACTCATGTGCTGAGCTCCCTCGTCCTCGCCGGCCTCAGTTGTGCAGGCATCCCGGATCTCCTCGGCAGGTGGCCACCGTTGTTGTTGTATCAGTGCCAGGGGGGTCCTAAGGGCTCCCACAGGCAATGTTTGAGTGGCCCAGCACTTTTTATGGTTCTTCCTCCCCCCCTCCCCCCACCAGGTCCTGCCTTGGGCCCACTCGGCTTGGCCCTTGCCGATCGTTCTCCTTTGTAGGACCTCTGGCTTTTCACCAATCCGCCAGAGTAACAGGCCCCCACCGGGAAAAGCAGGCTCAGAGGTCCACAAAAGGTCCCCCCTGCATGTTTGCATCGTCAAGATAGGTACTGCCGCATATGGAGGCACTGGGTGATGGACAGTCACCAGCTCTCTTCAGATGATGAGAGTCCAGTGTGACACTCTGCACCCCTGTTCCGCTCCGCCCGCATTGCCAGGTCACTGTTGCACAGCCCCTGTCGCCCGTGCTGCCTCACTTGCAGCTCAGGCCCCTACCTAGGGGTAGGTTTTGTTTCAAGCATTCCCCAGGCGGCGCCCCAGTGTTCCATGGCTGTGGGGGGTGGGGGGAGAAGGGAGAGACCCACCTTTTTATGTGCTGTGGCAAGTCTGTGTTCGGGCCCGGAAGGCCTTTATACTGTGTGAGCTGCCATCTTATTCCCTGCACACCGGCTTGGATGTCTTGTCCCCTCTAGCGCCAATTAACAGGGGGTCCCCTCACAAGTATGTAGGTTGTGTAGGCAGCCATTGTTGTGTCTGATTGCAGCATGATTATGTTGGATTTGTCGTTGCTGACCGGAGCTCCCAGAATATGTGACTACTCAGCCATGTTGTTCGCCACACCCACCCATATGCAAATTATTCTTGACCCTGCTCCCCATGGGAACAGTCAAGCTAAAAAGCTGGCCATATCAAAAGAAGAAGCCAAATAAAACAAATTTAAGAAGTTTACTTATACTTCACCTCTAACTATCAATTTTTGAGGCAGTGCTTAACACCCGTTTCTCACAAGCAGTTAGGCAGCCAACTTTTAGACTGTTCTTTTCTCTCTTTGTCCATCTCCCCTACCTCCCTCCATGAGATGAGCTGTAGCACAAGGCTGGTAAATTTCTTTATATTCCTAAGCTAGAGAATGTGAAACAGAGAAGATGTGCCCTAGAAATCTGAACACCAAGAGACCCTGGCAAAGGGAACTCCCACCCTGTCGATGTGCCACCAGTATGAAAAAAACACGTAGTTTTTTAAAACAGTGGATTGGACTCACTAGCAAAAATGGAAAGAAGTTATTTCCGAAGGAAATTACCTATTGTTTAGAGCGCTTAAGCAACCAAAAGTTAAAGGAGCTGAAGTCTAAGATAGATAACAAAGAGTGGCTGATTTTTCTGAATAGGTATGAGGAAGCAAATAAGAGGAAAATGTGTTGTAGATGTGTGGGATGAAGCAGACCTATGAAATACTCCATTAACAAAGTATGGCAGAATTAGGGCTTGTACCCTTACTGCCCTGTCTTCTATTTAACTATTTCCCCAAATTACCATTGAGAAGTCTGAACCAGAAGAGGAACATTTGGAGGATATATTGAATGTTTTAAGTTTCCCTCTGCCAACAGGTGACACTGGTGAGCCCTAGAATCCTAGATGGTGCCTCTAGAAATGATGCAGGGCTAGCAGCCCAGCCATTATTAGGGACTCAAGGAAGAAGCCAGTTAGTGTGTGCAGCTATGGTAGCAGGCGTGGAGAGACAAGCGACTAGCAGTGTGAGAGAACATTGTAGCGTGATCGCTTTGAAAAGCTGGGTTAACCACCTTACATTCCTGTTCTAGACTACACAGCCTGCTAAACGCCATACAGAGTGAGTTTGCAGTCTATTAATTGAGATAGCCTCAGACTGTCGATGAGACGACTAGCTAATGCCTCAAAACACCATTCTCTAGCAACGCTGACACGGATGAACTCTGAGAAGGGGCGTGTCCATGCGCCCTACATGGCGTACGCATTATATAGTGGCTCTAGACCCGGGTCAAAGCATCAACACGAGATCTGTCCCCAACAACGTGAAGAAGCTGC
The DNA here is from genome assembly GCF_031143425.1 of Pleurodeles waltl. Lineage (NCBI taxonomy): Eukaryota > Metazoa > Chordata > Amphibia > Caudata > Salamandridae > Pleurodeles > Pleurodeles waltl. The sequence goes on from NC_090451.1 coordinate 228,742,077, forward strand.
ACAGCTTACTGCGGTGAGTTGGAGAGGTGCTGGGATGCTGCGTGGCCCGAAGGTGGATTGGCAGCACCTGAGTGGGGACGGTGACTGATGGCGCCGGCTAGGCTTCCCTTCCTTCTGATACCTCCTTCTCCCATCTGCCGAATGGCCCGGCGTTGGGACGTGGACTGTGAGAGATCACTGAAGGCAGGCCAGGTGCGGGTGGACCAGGCGGGGGCTGGACTGAGCTGAACGCAGCGCCCACGGCCGCGCTACATGGATGGCACGCATTGCTGTGGCCAGCACGCACGGGAAGCCCGCTGATGGAGTGGGTCCCCGGGCTTGTTAGACTGTGGCCTACTGGTGCTCCCAGGCGGTGTTGGTGGAGGCCTGCTCCTGCACCAGCACCCGGGTGGGGGAGTCCGGTTCCAAGTGTGGATGCATGGCAAGAATGTCATCTGTGGCCCGGCTGGGGCCTGCTAATTGACGCGGCCCACTGTAGGTGGGGCAGGAACCACGGAGGAGACTGAATACACCACAGTGGTAGCGGAGGGGCCCAGACAGTGCACTGACTCTGAGATTGACCCACAAAAGAAACAGCAGGGTGAGCACGCTGTTTGGCTTGAAAGGAAGCGCTATGGTGCTGAGACGTGCAAGACCACCCACTGATATGGAAAACCATCACCAGTGTTAAAGCGCTGTTCCTTGGGGAGACCCGGTGGTGGAGACCAGAGGCGGCGACTGGGGGCGCAAGGAGCTGAATGGCCTGGAGGCAGGACCCAGTTTCGTCCCCGTAACGAGGCGCGGGGCAGAGCGGCAGCAGGTGGTAGATGCCAGCAATCAATAGGTCAGCCTGCCTCGGGGGTCCAGTCCGGGCTATGAATAACCAGTCCATCCACCCCCTAAGGGAATTGCGGGGGTGCTAGGGCCTGTTCTGTGCCACCAGAAGCAGGGATGAAGTGACAGATTTCACACACAACTCAAGGGGTGACCATCTGGAGCAGCATGTGTGGCCATCTGACCTTAAGGTGACAATCCCTAAATAAAATGGGGCACAATAAAACTAAGGCCCACAGAATGGAGGAATATGAACAGCGCCACTCCCCATCCTCAGAGGACTTGCCTTCCTCCACGCCACCTGAATGTGTTCCCCCTACAAGAGCAGAGACACTAGGGGACAAGCTAGATCAAGAGAAATCATGGAACAGAAGCTTGGCACTATCACCACAGACCTCAACCTACTGAGAGATGAGCAGCACAAATTGTCAGACAGAGTCAAATCAGTGGAACACACTTTGGCCACTTTGGCTCCGGCGCAGGCAGATCACGACTCCATGTTGAAGCAACTGCGCAAACAAGTGGAACAACTTCAAGACCGAGCCGAGGATACCGAAGGTATAGCACGCAGGAATAATATCCAGATAGTGGGCATGCTGGAGGGTACTGAAGGAGATCGACCCATGCAGTATATCGAGACCTGGCTACAATCGATGGTGGCTCCTGACGGCCTGTCTGCTCGCTTCACAGTTGAAAGGGTGCACTGTGTGCTTGCCAAGAGTCCCATCCCCAGAGCACCGCCGCGGCCATTAGTGGCTAAAATACTGTATTATACGGACAGGGACATGTTACTTTGGGCCACGCGGGAACGCGCACCGCTCACGGTGGATGGCTCCAGAGTATCTCTCTACCCGGACTACACGCTGTTGGTCCAGCGTCACCAGGCTTCCTTCCAAGAAGTCAAGAAACACCTTAGAGCACACAACCTTGTATACACATTGATCTTTCCTACAAAACTGAAAGAGATACATGAAAGAAGCTCTCATTTCTTTGACTCTCAAAAGGCAGCCAGGGAATGGCTCAATCAGAATTTTCAAGGAACGCAGAATGATCAACAACGGAAGTTTACATTACAGAGCTCTGGTCGTCTGAACCGGCATGCCAGCTGTAAACAAGACGCTGTAACCAATGGAGGGGGAGGTCTGTCCACAAGGCAGGCGCGTAAGCGCCAAATGAAGGCCATCCAACTCGCTACTAGTCTGCGGGACCCAAACTGTAGGTCTAGCACGAACTCATCCATGGCCGGGGTCCACTGCTGCCACACGGCCATCTCCAGCCTCCTCTTCCTGCATAAAAGGCACATGGCTGGGGACTCAAATACTGAGTCTGAGGGCAGTGTGACATTGTTCCCAACTATCACACCTCAGACCACTCATGATCTGTGAAAAGGGATGGCTGCCCATATTGTTCCTCGACCCCACTTCAAAGATATGGTGGACGCTACTGGAGAGACCCTCCAGATCATCGCGCAGGGACTTAGATCCCTGCTCTGATGCCTCAATGATGATTCTGTGATTATCAACCGTCATTACATTGATGCTTCCTCATTTATGTGTAACATCCTAGTATTATAAGCATGATGTTGGGGATATCTATATATGTAGTTAATTACTGATAAGACCGCGGTCTGGACCATGATGAGGTGGTATGACTGAAGTACAAATGTATGGTTTGGCTTTGAAGCCACGGCACCCCACTAGCATAAGCCTTACTATTTTTCTTTTTCTACAGTTTGTTATATTAGTTACATTGGTCGAGCATAGTTGTCTGCGCTGGACCGCGTATTGGGTAGGGTTGTTACATGTTATTAGTACGCTTCCATCATCACTGATACACAGGGGGAACGCAGTAGGTCCATGGGGATGAAATTGACACTTTCTACGTTAAGGACAATGACCTTGGTTACTGAATCATACAATATAATTACTTGGAATATCAGAGGACTGGGGACAAAATATAAATGGCTAGCATAATTGCACAGACGTCACGCTCATCTTGCCTTCTTGCAAGAAACCACCTTACTACACCAGAAACCCTAAAACTATAGCGCAAGTGGTGGAGACAATTGTTCCACACCTCCTTCTTGGCGTATGCCAGGGGAGCAGCCATATTGATAAGGGTGGAAATTCCATTTTCAGCCCAAGATACTAAAATTGACTCACAAGGTAGATATGTACTACTCAAGGATCTCCTGGATGGAGAGCAGTTAGTACTGGGCTGTTTTTATGCCTCACACCAGGACCAAGATGCTTTTTATGCACGCTTGTACAACGTGCTGGCAGAATGGACTCCCCTCCCTTGGGTATTAGAGGGCGACTCAAATGCGGTGCTGGATGTGCTCCTCGACCGCTTGCACCCGCCCCTTTTCTAGATCCGCACCAGTTCGCCAGGCAGGAACATTGCAACTGTGGGTTGAGGGGTGGGACATGGTGGATGTCTGGCAGTACTGTAATGTAGATGAGAGTGAATATTCCTCTGACTCCTACCCACATATTCTCCATTCCCACTTAGACCGATTTTTATGCACCACTAGCTTGCAACCCCACATAACTCATGCCAGATATTTAGGTAAGACGATGTCTGACCATAACCCGCTCAAGATTCAACTGAACTGGGTAAGTGTACCCATCCCGATACCAATGTGGTGCCTGCAGCCTACACTCTTGGAAGACAAGGTTTATAGAGAGACATTGGCTACTACTATAGACACATAGGCCCTCATTATGACATTGGCGGTAAATCCCACTTACCGCCATGCTGACTGCCGCCAACATACCGCCGCCGCAGAGGATATCCATTCACTATATTATGACACACACGCACCAGTCTGTCACTATTCAGCCACAGACACAAGTCCGCCACACCAAAGGTCAGTGATAAACTTGCGGTATCAAAATCCACACCGTTACGCCAACAGAACAATGCCCACCACATTATGACCCACAAATCACCACAGCGGACATTCAGTGGTGGTAAACCATTGGTGGTACATACCGCCGTGCTCAAAATACACACACATACAAAACAACATTACTTTGGTCAATTTAAATAACACACACCTGACACCCATACATACACCACACCCACCCCACTATAAATCACCCCCCTACATTACCCACAACCCCTTACGAATACAAACCATTGGCACGAGACAGACACCATGACTACAGACAAAACCAGAGTCACACACCACCTACACCTATACACCACCCACGCACCCCACATCACACACCCCAACACATCACCCTACACACCCTCACGTACACAACTCACACAACACCCATGGCACCACAAAGACACCCCAGATTCTCTGAGGAGGAGCTAAGGGTCATGGTGGAGGAAATCATCTGGGTAGAGCCTCAGCTATTTGGAGCACATGTGCAGCAGATATCAATTGCTAGGAAGATTGAGCTATGGCGGAGGATCGTTGAGAGGGTCAACGCTGTGGAACAGCACCCCAGAACAAGGTACAACATCAGGAAGAGGTGGAACCACCTAAGGAGGAAGGTGTGTTACATTGCAGCAAGACACCAACTCGCTGTACAGAGGACTGGCGGTGGACCCCACCTCCTCCCCTACAACTAACAACATAGGAGGAGCAAGTCTTGGCAATCATGCATCCTGAGGGCCTGGCAGGAGTAGCAGGAGGACTGGACTCTGGTAAGTCAACTCTATACTACTATCACCCCCCTACCTGCATGCCATCACATACCCCCACCCTCACTCTCACTCTCACTCCCATCACTCCACCACTTCTCACACACCCCACCAGAACATCTCACTCATCCCAATGCCAAGCCCTGCATGCCATACCAATGAGTGGACACCACTCATAGACCTGCATGGACACCTATCACTAAAGCATGCACACTAAAGAGAACTAATCATCCCACCATACACCAACGTACACTAGTGAAAGCTGCCAGGGCAAATACAAACAAAGAGGGCAACCCACTGATGCACAATATGTCACACACAGAAACAATAACACGGCATTTACATCCCCATAGGTATCCCAGCCAATGTCAGCTGCTAAGAAGTGCCAGCAATATCCAGTCCCCCTACTGAAGGGGCCCACAGTGATGACAGCAACTCTGGTCACCTGGTTCTGGATGACCAACCTGGTCCATCAGGGACCTCTGGACAGTCGGTTACCCAGGCACAGTCACAGACAACCACAGAGCCTCCCGCATCTGGAAACCACCACTGCACCCACCCAGCATACCCGTACCTCTGTCCCCAGGACACGACAATCAGCAGTGTGTCCACCACTACAGGGACCCCAGGGCACACCTCATACCCAAGACAGTCAGGGACCTGGGGTCAGTGGCAGTGGGCACATGGTTCAGGGGACAGAGGCACAGGACAACAAGGAAACTGTGAGGAGTGCTGTGTGCCAGGGGGAGGACAGGCCCAGGGAACCGACTCTCCAGGAGGCACTTGCAGAGATCCTGGGAGCATACCAACATTCCCAGGATACGCTGGGCCAGATCCTGGACAACGTTCAGGAGAACAGGTGGCTACAGGAGGGACAGTACCGGGGGATCTGGGAGGACTTGCAGGCCATCAACACCACCCTGGTCTCCATAGCAAGGGTGCTGGCAGACATGGCCAATATTATGAGGGAGGCAGTGGCACACCAGCGGGCCCCTGCCACTAGCCAGACATCTGAACTGCCTTCCACCTCCTCTGCTGCCAGTGGAGCCATGCCACAGGACCTACAGGCCACCAGCACCCCTCCCCCTGCAGAAGGTGAACCACCCCGCAAACGTTCCCTGCGATCCAGGCAGAAGCCAGAGACTATTGCCAAGACCCCCGCCAGGAAATGAGACTCACCTGATTGTCACCCTTGTGTCCCACCCTGTCCACCTCGAACTACCATTGCTCCCCTTCCTATGTCCCTTGGACAATGCACCTGTGCAACAAATAGACTGGAACAATACCCTGGACTTTCCTCCATCACCACCCCATCCCAATGCACTTGCCCCTCTACTTCTTAGCTCTTAAATAAATACCTTCTGAAAAAATACAAGTATGAAGTATGTCAAACTTATTAAAGTATATATTTGTTTAACCAGGTTCAAACATTGCAATTCAAATGTACAGTAATGTTCAAATAGGAAAGACCTGTAGTTGGCTGCAGTGATCACACCAGGAGCGATAGTGGGGCAGCAACATCTGTAAAATGAGTTGCCGAAGGGTACAGTGAGTGGGCATAGAAGTGGGAAATAACAGCATGCCAGTGCTAAAGATAATCTAAATAATTACAATGAAATGTGAAGTAACACTGTCTTACTTGTGTGTCATTGGAAGTATTGTCGAATCACTGCTGTTTTGTTGTCCTCATCCTCTGCCTCCTCATCCTCACTGTCCACAGGGTCCACTGCTGCCACACGGCCATCTCCAGCCTCCTCTTCCTGCATAAAAGGCACATGGCATCTCAAGGCAAGGTTGTGCAACATGCAGCTTGACACAATTTGTTTGTCAGACCTTCTTGGGTGAGTAGCACAGGGACCCCCCTGTTAGATGGAGGAACCTGAAGGTCTGTTCGATTATCCTTCTTGTTCGCCCATGTGCCTCATTGTAACGTTCTTCTGCCCTTGTCCTGGCAGGGATCAGTAGCCATGATAGGTTGGGGTAACCTGAGTCACCTGCAAATATCGAAGGACAACATATAGGCACACACTATCCTGTATGGCCCACACCACACCCATACACCAACATCTACTGGGTGGGAACCAGGGCTCATGTATTAGCCACACACGGTGCCTCTGTAGTTGCCTAACCACATTTGGGATGCTGCTATTCCTCAGGATAAAGGCATCATGCGCCGACCCAGGATACTTAGCATTTACATGGAAGATGTACTGGTCCGCCAAGTGCACCATCTGTACATTCATGGAGTAAAAAACTATTTCGATTTCTGAACCCCTGTTCATTTTGCCGGGGGGGGGGGGGCAAATGCAATATGTGTTCCATCAGTTGCCCCAATTATGTTGGGGATATGTCCCATTACATAGAAGTCACCCTTCACTGTGACCAAATCCTCCACCTGGGGGAATAAAATGTAACTGCACATGTGTTTGATCGGGGCAGACAAGACTCTTGTCAGCACTATTGAGAACATTGGCTGTGACATTCCTGCTGCCAAGGCCACTGTCACTTGGAAAGAACCGGTTGCCAAGAAATGGAGCACAGATAGGACTTGCACAAGAAGGGGGATCCCAGTGGGATGATGGATAGCAGATATCAGGTCAGGCTCCAGTTGAGCACTCAGCTCTGTGATTGTGGCCCTGTCAAGCCTATAGGTGAGGATAATGTGCCTGTCCTTCATTGTTGCCAAGTCCACCAGGGGTCTGTACACAGTGGTATGTCTCCATTCCTATTCATCCGCAGCGGTTGCAGTCTAAGGTACAAAAGAGTGAGGAGCCGGTCACAAAGTAAACATCGGAGCCACAACAGTACAATGCATGATGTTAATTTGTAATGGGTAAGTGGTATTTGTCCTGTATGTCCAATTATTAACTGTGACACAGTTATTATCCAGGGCCTGTCCCCCCCGAAATGGCATCCGCCTGTCCTGTGAGGAGGGACAGGTGGAAGTGAGGTAATTCCGCTGACATTGTGTGCCGTTGTGGTAGGAGGTCGGGAACCGCCGTGCAACTCCTCATTGGCTAACATTGGGCCCTATGGGGTACAGTGACCAATGATGATGTACGCCGGCGGTGAAGGTATGCATCACTGCGGACGTGACCGCCATTTTCTATCCGATCACTCACCTGCTACCTGACCTTCCTTAGAAGAGGACCTACACTGCATGTGCTGCTGTGACCTGTGTCTGGAACCTACCATGGCTCGTGTGACTGGGGAAAGGGCCCCTGCCTTCACCTCGGTGGAGTTGGAGCGACTGGTGGATGGGGTCCTACCCCAGTACGGACTGCTGTATAGGCCTCCAGACCAACAGGTGAGTACACTGTGAGCACGATGCATGTGGCATGAATGCATGGAGTGGTGTGTGTGAAGGCCGCATGTAGGGGGAGTGGGCGGATGTCTCCTGGGTGGCGTACAGCTTGTGTGCTGGGCCATTTGTGTGTAAATAGCGATGTGAAGAGGTGTGCTGGGCCATAAGTGTAACAGGCAGGACGGTCTGACTGATACCATTTCCTGTTGTATTTCTCTGCAGGTCAGCTCCCATCAAAAGAAGATTATATGGCGTGCCATCGTCAAGGACGTGCAAACCCTGGGGGTCTACAGCAGGTGGAGCACCCACTGTTTGAAACAGTGGGAGGACCTGAGACACTAGGCACAGAAGACGGCGTAGGCCCAGCTGGAGATGGCCTCCCAACGAGGAAGGGGTGCCCGTCTAACCATGACATCCCTGATGGCCTGCATACTGGCGCTGCCTATCTGGAGCTGGATGGGCGCTTGAGGGCATCACAGCAGCCACAAGGGGGTGAGTACAGTGCCCATCATTACAACTTAGGCATGGTAGGGTGGTACCTGGGTGGGGGATGTGTGTCAGTGGGTGCCCGAGGCCAGGCCTGACATTGAAGAGTAGGTCCCATGTTAGCCAGGGTTCTGAAGTGATAATCCTGATACCTAGCTCGTAGGCATCCACAACTGGTCAGGGCTCTGTAGGTCCCAGGTGTGCTGAATTTGGAGGTATGTGCCCCTCCCCATGCCTTGGTGGCTAGCATTATAACTGGTAGTGCAATGCATAGTGCGTAGGGCTGTTCCCTGTGTGTGACAGTGGTGTGTACGCCAACACTGGTGTTGGTGCAGCCATTGAACTAGTGTATCCTTTGTCTCTCCCCCCCTTTTTGTCTTGTCACCCTAACCTTATGTGTATTAGCATTATCTGGCGCAGAGGCACCAGTGACGGAGGGAGCTGCATCCCACAGGACCCAGGAGGCAGAATCCACAGACGCTGAGGGCACCAGTGGGACGGATAGCAAGAGAAGCACCATGGCGGAGACAGGAGGGGACAGTTCAGACACAGATACCTCCTCCGATGGAAGCTCCCTGGTGGTGGCGGACACCTCTGTGCCTACCCCAACTACAGGTACAGCCGCCATTCCCCTACCAGCACTGCCCCCCCCAGCAGCCCCTCATCAAGTTGCCCATGCCCCCTCACCCAGGAGGGTGGGTATCTCCTTCGTCCCAGGCACCTCAGGCCCTGCCACAGTTAGCCCTGCTGCCATGAGTGAGGAGGCTATTGACCTCCTGAGATCCATCTCTGTAGGGCAGTCAACCATTGTGAATGCTGTCCAGGGGCTGGCAGCCCAGATGCAACAGAGTAATCCATTCCTGGAGGGCATTCACACTGGCTTGGCGGCCCAACAGAGATCAATCCATGCTCTGGCCTTGTCTCTGATGGCAGCCATTGTCCCTGTTTCAACCCTCCCCCCTCCAACTTCCTCTTCCCAAACCCATTCCCCTCAACCCCAACATATCCCAAGCACACAGGCAGACGAGCATGCACACAAGACAACACACAAGAGTGGCACAGGCAAACAGAAGCACCACACTTCATCCCTCAGGCACTCACACAAACACCATCCAGATGCAGACATACCAACATCCACTGTGTCCCGCTCCTCCTCCACCTCCCTCCCATTTGTGTCTACACTCACACCTGCATGCACTACATCCTCATCCACTACCAGCATCACCACCACACCTAGCAGAACACACACCTCACTGGCAGATGCCTCCACCACAGCCATGCACATGTCCCCTGTGTCCTCTCCCACTGTGTTTGTCACCCCCGCCCAAGGTACACAAAGGCAGGCACTCAGACACCCAACAGCCATCCACCTCACAACAGCATCCAGCCCATGCACCTGCACCCAAACACAGCAGACAGACACCTCCTACAACCACTCCCTCTTCCTCCACTCCCAAACCTTCTTCCTCTTCCCACCCCAATGTCCCTAAGAAGTTTTTCCTCTCCACCGTTGACCTCTTTCCTACCCCTCCCCCCGTCCTTCACGTCTGGCCAGGGTGGCAAAAACCCAGGCAAGCACCTCGGCCTAGTAGTCTCCAAACCTAGTAGTGGTTGGAAAGGATCCAGGGCACCAGGCAGCCTCAAGGAAAGGGTGCCTGTCCCAGCTGCTGCCCTGAAGGGCAAGGAGCCATCCCCAGCTGCTGCCAGGAAGGGCAAGGAGCCATCCCCAGCTGCTGCCAGGAAGGGCAAGGAGCCATCCCCAGCTGCTGCCAGGAAAGGCAAGGTGCCTGCCCCAGCTGCTGCCAGGAAGGGCAAGGAGCCAGCACCAGCAGGCAGGAAGGACAAAGGGCCTGGTGCAGGGACTCAGATGGAGCCCCCACCACCAACCATGGTTGTGCAGCCGTCCAAGGCTGCAGGGGATGGGATGGAGCTTCCCCCCACCGCCAGCAGCAGCAGCACCACCACCAGTGGGCAGCCATCCGAGGCAGCAGGGGATGGGCTGGAGCCTCCCCCCACCGCCACCACCAGCACCACCACCACCACCAGTGGGCAGAGGCTGCAGGGGATGGGCTGGAGCTTCCCCGCACCACCACCAGCAGCAGCAGTACCACCAGTGGGCAGCCACCCGAGGCTGCAGGGGATGGGCTGGAGCCTCCCCCCACCAGCAGCAGCAGCACCACCACAATGGTCAGCCATCCGAGGCCGCACGGGATGGGCTGGAGCTTCCACCCCCACCAGCAGCAGCAGCAGCAGCAGCACCACAACCAGTGGGCAGCCTTCCGAGGCTGCAGAGAATGGGCTGGAGCCTCCCCCCACCAGCGGCTGCAGCAGCAGCACCACCACCACTGAGCAGCAGTCACTGCAGGCGGACCGTTTGTAGTCCTGCCTCCATGGGCTGCTGTGCGGCCTGCCCCCTGCAAATCCAGTGGGTATGACACCCAGCTGAGAGACTGTGACCTTGCACTCCCCAGGATGAAGAGCACAGGCACGATGCCCCTTCAAGAACCAGTGGGTAAGACACCCACCAACCTCAGTCTCCCAAGGATCAGAAGCACAGGGCACAATTCCCCCTCCAGAGCCAGTGGGGAAGACACCCACCAACCCCAGCCTCCCCAGGATCAGAAGCGCAGCTCACAATGCCCCCTCCAGAACCATTGGGGAAGACACCCACTAGCCCCTGCCCTCCCACAATCAGAAGCACAGGGCACAATGCCCCCTTGAGAACCAGTGGGGAAGACACCCACCTGAGAGACTGTGGCCTTGCACTCCTCAGGACTGAGCACAGGGCATATTGCCCCCTCCAGAGCATGTGAGGAAGTCACCCACTTGAGAGACTGTGGTCTTCCAGTCCCCAGGACAGAGCACAGGGCATGTTGCCCCCTCCAGAGCACGTGGGGAAGTCACCCACTTGAGAGACTGTGGCCTTGCACTTCCTAGGACAGAGCACAGGGCATGTTACCCCTCCAGAGCATGTGGGCAAGTCACCCACTTGAGATACTGTGGCCTTGCACTCCCCAGGACTAAGCACAGGGCATGTTGCCCCCTCCAGAACCAGTAGTCTTGTTCCATCTGCCGCTGAAGTGCCCTCCCCGTTCCCTGTCCCCCTGAGGTGCCTGCCTATTTTCCAGCTGATGGCCCTGCAGTGTTCTCTCTGTGTTGGTGCAGGTGACAAGTGGGGCCTTAGACTTTGGCCTGTGGCCCTTTGGCCCACGCACAATATGGACTGGGCAGTGTCCCTTGAACTGTAGATATGTATATACCATTACATTGCATTTTCATATTTTTACTGTGTTGTTATTATTACACTCACTTTTTCACAATCCTGTTGTCCTTGCATTATTCCTCAGGGGCACAGAGTAAATATGTTTTATTACTGCAGCTGATTGTGTGTATGGTGTTCGGGGTGGGGGGGGGTGTTGCGTGTGTGTGTCACTCTCTTTGTCCTCCCTCCCTCCCCTGTGTGCTAGGCGGCTGTACTCACCATGGTCGTCTTCGCCGTCGTTGGTGTTCGTGGTGGAGCAGGACGTATAAAATCATTGGGAATATTTGAAGTTCCATGGTGGCGTGGTTGTTCCCTGTGTCTCTAATGGTGAGTCCTTTCCCTTCTGATCTCTGTGTCCGCCAGGCTTTTGATGTCGTTGGTAACGCCCCAGAAAAGGTGGTTGTTTCCAGGGTCTTAATATGGTGGGCGGAACATTGACTTCCGCCTGGCTCTAGGCGGCTACCGCTGTGGTGGCTGTTGTATCCGCCCTGGCGGTCAGTGTGGTAAAGTGGCTGTCTAACTGAGTTCTCACCGCCATGGTCATAATTTGGTGGTAGTTACTGCCAGCTTGTTGGCGGTATTACCGCCACTTTATCACCGACTGCCAGGGTTATAATGAGAGCCATATTTTTCAGAAAAAAACAGACACAGCCACACCCCCACTGATTGAATCAAGGCTTTCAAAGTGATTATACGGGGTCCTCCATTTCTGTGAGTGTGGGAGCACAGACCGAAATACTGACAGACCTCACACAACTAGAAGATGATTTGGGGGCGTCAGAGCGAGAGGCGATACTAGATGACACCAAAACAGGCAATTACAAGCGTCACGGATCCGGCATGCGGAACTCCTAGAGCTCTTGCGAGTGGTAGATTACATACCTTTTACCCAGGGAGCACATGTGGAGGCGGACAAACCGGGTGCCCTGCTTGCTAAACTAATCAGGCAACAGCAGTCTCCCACGCCTATATCAATGATACAGTCCCCACAGCTGGGTTTAGTAACTAGCCAAACTAGCATTAACAACGGCTTTCATCTATACTATGCGGAAAACAGATTTGAGCTGAGGCGGTCCGATCTTGGACGTCTCGTGCCCCAGCACAATGGCCCTGCCAGGAGTTTCTGCACAGTCCTGCCTATATGCTAGTGACTAACATGGATACCAAAAGAAAAATATGATCCTCCAGATCCTGGCAGAATTTACACCATCTTGTCAGCAGAGGAGGTGGCAGATGGCAAGAAATCGCACTGGGCAGAGTTGGAAATCTCTGGGGACGCGCCTGGAACTTTGAAAGGGACTACATATCCCAGACTGCTTTGTGGCCCCAAGAGGCGGCCATTTTACCAGCACCTGCATCCACTTGACCAGACCAACGAGCGCTATATAGTGCGTGGGGGCACTTCGCAGAGTGGGACGCGCCTGGAACTTTGAAAGGGACTACATATCCCAGACTGCTTTATGGCCCCAGGAGGCGGCCATCTTATCAGCACCTGCATCCACTTGACCGGACAAACGAGCGCTATATAGCGCGTAGGGGCCCTTCGCGGCGCGGGACGCACCCTGGCCAAGGGCGGGCCCATCCACGCCCGTCATAGCCCAGAGGAGGCTGGGCTGGGCCACCCCCCTAACATTTTCTCTAAGCAGGCACCGTTGACTCTTGCCACTATTGTATCTTCTTGTAGGTGTATCTTTGAACTAACTTTTTATAGAACATTTATCCATCAATTATAGTTCAATTGGCAAAAGCAAAGCAATAGGAGGTGGGGCAGGGGCGGTGTTAAAAACTAAGCGGAAGAGACATAAGCATGTGGCCAATAACTGTGTTATGGACAGAATCAACAACCTTCTTGACGATTGAGAAGGAATCTTAACTTCCTCCCCGGATAGCGGCCCCAACGGAACTGGGGGAGAGTGCTCTCCTGTCAGGAAGGGCGCTGGTCACAAGAAAATTGCTGACATATTTGTAAAACGCGGCCAACAGGCTATAGCCTCCACAGGGCAGTGGGAGGGTAGGGATGTCATCATCCACGCTCCCCCATTATCAGCGGATAAGCCTTCAACTGATCCCAGTGACCCTATTCAGTGTATCAACCGCTTTACCCCTTTAATAAATATCTCAGACTCACAGGACGACCCTGACCCATGCATCAGGGTGGGTGGGTCAGTAGATGTAGATGTAAATGAGCACTCAGCTTATTCAAATGCACAGCATATGTTATGCATACAAGATTTAAAGAAGGAGGTATCAGAACTTAAGTCTAGGGTTAACTCCTTAATTGCAATAGTCAAGCAGCTAATTTCTCCAGACACAACAACTTCCATAAATCATCACCGCAATCTAATGCCAAATCACTCAGGTACCATGACGAAATTGCCCACAACGCTAGCAAAATGTTGTGCTGACCAATCTCTAGCTGATTCTAAGATCAAGAAATCCGATCACGCCTCCCCCCGCCCCACCCAATAGCTTAGGCGCAGGGAAGGCATTTGATGCCTGCTATCAAACTACAAAATCCACAAGCAATACTGGCCCTCATTCCGACATTGGCCGGCGGCGGTCGCCGCCGGCCTGTCGGGGGCCGCCAGAATACCGTTCCGCGGTCGAAAGACCGCGGCGGTGATTCTGACTTTCCCGCTGGGCTGGCGGGCGGCCGCCTTCAGACCGCCCGCCAGCCCAGCGGGAAAGAGGCTTCCACGATGAAGCCGGCTCGGAATCGAGCCGGCGGAGTGGAAGCTGTGCGACGGGTGCAGTTGCACCCGTCGCGTATTTCACTGTCTGCAAAGCAGACAGTGAAATACATTTAGGGGCCCTCTTACGGGGGCCCCTGCAGTGCCCATGCCAGTGGCATGGGCACTGCAGGGGCCCCCAGGGGTCCCACGACCCCCCCTACCGCCATCCGGTTCCCGGCGGGAGAACCGCCGGGAACTGGATGGCGGTAGGGTGGGTCGGAATCCCCTCGGCGGCGCAGCTAGCTGCGCCGCCTTGGAGGATTCCTATGGGCGGCGGTACACTGGCGGGAGACCGCCAGTGTTGCCGGTCCGACCGCGGCTTTACCGCCGCGGTCGGAATGCCCATTGGAGCACCGCCGGCCTGTCGGCGGTGCTCCCGCGGTCCTCCACCCTGGCGGTTTGAAACCGCCAGTGTCGGAATGAGGGCCACTGTCCCTAAATACACTTCACAACCTATCATTGACCGACTCCAATCTACCAGGACTGTTCTAATGGTCAATGTTCCTAAGCTACACCCACTGGCACAAAGAGAAGGGGGAGATTCCATTAGAAATAAGGCAATCCATTGGATTCGCCACGTAAGAGGCTGTTACTCTGTAATACGTGAGGATATAATTGATGCAGTAAGAAGGCCCGAAGTAGGCACACACTTTGACATTGTACAGTTGACACTTAGGGATAAAAGCATGGTTGACAACCTGGTAGCCCTAGACGCAAGGACAAGTGCTCCAGGGCAATCCTGTATCCAGTTCAAATATCCTAGTCCACCTGTATAACAGGTAATCCATCTGCTCTTAGCGATAATGATTGACTTAAAGCATTGTCTGAAATACATGCTGAACTTCCCCCTGACTCACATGAAACAACTGTCTCTGGTTTGGCTGTAGCCCACAATATTGCCTCCACAAGCACTCACGTTTCTTCTCCTAATAGATCCCACCAGACCACCGGCGACCCATTGCATAGCCGTGATAACATTGTACATTCTTTCCCCGGTGAATCTCACTTCTTACAGATAGCAAAGCATGAGAATACCGCATCTAGGATCAGGTCAGGTCCCCCAGATGGTTATTATTACTCGATACAGGATTCACTGGACAATAGCGATGACGACCCCTTTCCTCCCAAGCAACCTCACCTGTTAAACCACCCTCTGGTAAACAAACTCTCAAATATGTCAGTGGAGAGGGATGTCCATTCAACCACCTGGGTACGACTTGTCTCATGGAATGTGGCAGGTCTGAGATCTATCCTTCCCCTCCCGTTCTTCACCTCCTTTATTGAGGAACACAACATATGTCTTCTTCAAGAGACATCGTCGACTCTTTCGAACTGGCTATTCCAACTTTTATATTCCTGCCCTGCCCAATACCAGGGGCAGGCCCTCTGGGGGTCTAGCCACCTGGACTAGAACATCACTAAACTGCCGTATATCACAGCTATCCATTGATTCCTCCGACCTGCTAGGTCTTCGCCTATCATTTGGGGCTGATGCATTTGTGATTATTTTTAACATCTATACCAGAGGGGTTGGGGGGGTAGGGTTTCCAAAACCCTCTGCATTCTGGAGGCATTTCTGCAGAACTGTCCCCAACATTACAAAATTATTGTGGCAGGTGACTTTAACGTCACATTTGAACCTCTTGACTGGGATGATCTTGGGTCCACCCATGAGGAGGATCAGGTATGGTCTATGCCTGCCCTAGATATCCCACCCATTAAAAGGTGGTCACAAGTTGCTGTTCAAGTAAAATCATTGACTATGAAATTTGGACTTAGGGCACTCCATGGCAGGACCAAATCAGACATAAAGTTTGTCAAAAGTATAACAAAGTTAACCACATCAGTAGAATTGATTATTGTATAGTCAACATAAGATTATGGCCTTTAGTCATTGTCATGATGGTTATTGAGAGATCTGAAAGTGAACTAATCCTCTCTCAGTCCACTTGTCAGCTTTGGGCAACCACCTGTCCATGATCAACACCTCAGTTAAAGCACCAAAGGGAATCAGTCTGGTTAATGACAAACACCACCTAAAGTGGAACCAGGTTCTGGCTTGACCTACACTCATTGACGCTGCTAACAACACCTTGAGAACCACATTGACCTGCTTAGAGGTGGGCTCTGCAATCCCCAATGAGGAAACAAGCTTAACTCACACCTCATGTTTCAATGGTATTGTGGCCCTCTTCTCGGCTGACATAGCCTCTGATAGTAAGAGGCTCAAGGGTAGGCATCGCTGGTTTAACAAAGAGTGCTGCTCCTCAAGCAAGCATTTAATCCAAGCTACCAAATCTAAGGATGTAAATGCAATTAGCTCAGCCAAGAAGCCTTACAAATCAGCAATCGGCAAAGCTAAACGTGAACAAGACGACAAGTGGTGGGCTGCACTTAGTGACGCTGCACAAGAGAGGAATTGCAGCACATTTTGGTCCCTGGCAGCGGGTGGCCCTGTAAACAGGGAATTGAACATTACAACTAATATTGCAATAAAGGATTGGGTACACCACTTTAGCGGGTTGTTTTCTTACAACCATGATAGTTCTACCTCTCGACATAAGGACACTTGCCCAAATATTACCCTAACACCCACCCCTCCAGTGTTGCAACTATTTTCCGAGGCGGACATAGCATAATCTTTAGGTTCTCTAAAGCATGGTAGGGCACCTGGTGCGGATGGTGTTCCAGCAGACCTATTTTTAACCAATATAGCAATCTGGTCAAGATATATTACCATCATAGCGAATGCAATATCATTTAGGGGACCAATCCCTGAGTCTTGGAAGGGGGCCATTGTTGTCCCAATCTTCAAAAAGGGCCACAGAAGCTTCCCCAGTAATTATAGGTCAATTAGTTTAATAGACTGTGTGCAGAAAGTGTTCTGTCATTGCCTTCTGGGCAAGATTCAAGACTGGATGACGGAACGCAACATCCTCAGTCCCCTCCAGGCAGGTTTTTGCAAAAAAAATATCTACCATTGAGCAAGCCCAAAGGTTTCTGCTCTCATACTGGAAAACCGTTTTTATTGGTAAAGGGAACCTGTATGTTGCTTTTGTGGACTCGAAATCCGCATTCGATTTAGTATCCCATAATAAGCTGTGGGAAGTTCTTTCCCAAATGGGAATCCCCAAGCACATTCTTGTATTACTAACTCGGCTCCATGAGTGTAACTATGCATGCGTCAGGTGGGACGATAGGAGGCAGCTAACTGACAGAATTCAGGTGTCATGGGGTGTGCTGCAAGGGTGTGTTCTTGCCCCCACCCTGTTCTCCCTGTACATAAATGATATCGTCCCCTCTTTACTCAGACTGGAGGCTGACGCACCATCACTAGGCACACAGAAAATTTTGGTCCTGCTCTTTGCAGACAATAGACTCCTGATATCCAAGACCCCAAGTGGATTACGTAAACTCCCTGTGTGTTTTGAGGAATTTTGCTCCACACGGGGATTTGAAATCAATGCCTCTAAAACGAAATTGATGACACTTAATCCACATAGATCATTTAGAGGAAAGTTCACTCTCGATTGAACTCCACTTGAAAAGGTTGCCACTTTTAGTTACCTGGCCATAATGTTAACTGAAAAAATGTCTTGGAAATCACATATTGCAAAGCAAGCACTGAAGTTAAAGCAAACAACGGGGGTCTTAATATAGGACTTTAACCTTTCACATACTAAACCAATACACCCCGCAATCAGGATATATGAAACCAAGGCAGTAAGTTCAGCCCTTTACGGAGCTGAACTTTGGGACTATGCCAAAGCCCAAGAAATAAAGGTTTCTGAAAATAATTTCTTAAGAAATCTAGGGGGTCATTTTGACCTTGGCGGTCTTTTTGAAAGACCGCCGAGGGACCGCCGTGCGTAAGACCGCCAGTGGTGGCGGTTTGCCGCTCGGCCTATTATGACCGTTGGCAGCTCTCTGTCATTTTACAGACGGAGAGCCGCCAACAGCCATAGTGGCGGGAGGCGGGGAATTGGAGGTTGCTCCACCTCCACCGCCACGCCAACAGAACACCGCCCAGCGAATCACGTCCTGTGATTCGCCGTGGCGGTGTTCTGTTGGCATTGTGGTGTCGGCGGAGCTGCCCCCATGGCTCCCGTCCCCTTCTGAAGGATCGTCGGACCAGGTAAGTCGATCGTCCGTGAGGGGAGTGGGGTGGGGGGTGTTGTGTGTTGTGTGGGTGCATGGGGGTGTGCGTGTATGTATGTAGAGGGGGTGTGTGAGTGCGTGTATGCTTGCGGGGGTGTTGTGTGTATGGGAATGAGTGTGTGTATGTCTGTGGGTATGTCTGTATGGATGGATGCGTGTATGTTTGAATGTGGGTGTGCGTGTCTGACTGTGTGTGTGGATGTAGGCATGTATGTCGGCGTGTGTGCGTATAAGTGTGTAGGTGGTGCCTGTGTGTGTGTCGTGTGGGTATGGGTGATGTGATGTTGGGGGTCGGGGTGGGGAAGGGGGCAGGGGTGGTGGGGGGTAGGGGAGAGAGTCGGGTCGGGGGAGGGGGGTGGGTGAGACCCCTATCAGTGCCAGGGAAGGAATTCCCTGGCACTGATAGTGCTTACGCCATGGATTTCATGGCGGTTCAAACCGCTGGAAATCCACGGCGGTAAGCCGGGTCCGAATACTGCCGGCGGTCTAGTGACGGCCGCCGGGCTGGAGACCCAGGTCTCCAGCCCAGCGGGCAGAACGGAGAACCGGCGGATGACCATGACGGTAACCGCCATGGTCATAATTCCACAAAGTAAGACCGCCAGTCTGTTGGCGGTCTTACCGCCGGTTCTCCGCCTTCCGCCAGGGTTGTAATGACCCCCCTAGTGTCCCTCCCACCAAGTACTCCATTGTTTCTCCTTTTTAAAGACCTAGGCATGAAACGCATTGACCACAAAGCCCGCCTACGTCCCCTCTTGTATTGGCGGTGTCTTTGGACCACTCCGGAGCTTGCCTCCTTTACTATAGCCCTGCAGGTCACCTTAGAAGCTGACCACTCTCATAGTATCCCCTGGTTCAGACACATCAACGGGCTAGTTTACTCTCTTGGGCTTAGAGAACTTTGGGATTCCCACTACTTCCTTCCCTTCAAAAAGTGATCTTAAAAAATTGTACTGGCATATGGTATAGTCTGAAGACATGAGGGTTGCTCTTCACTCTACACTATTATGTGACCTCACCAACCTAAAAGAGACATGCAAATATGCGGCTTTCTGGGACATAATCACGGTGCCAAGAGAAAGGAATTTGTACTTCCAGTTCCATATTGGCACCCTGCCATTAAGACTATTTACTAGTCACTGGTCACATGATGAAACAACCATCTGCCCAGCTTGTAAAGCACCCATTGAAAACCTCCCCCATTTCCTATTTGTCTGCCCTGCATACACTGCCTCACACAGGAAATGGCTGGCCCCGGCTTGTAGACTGCTGGGAGTTCGCAGGTCCGACTTAGCTCTCCGAATTCTTAGATCAGACACGCACCCAATGCTAGTGATTGCTGTTCCAAAGTCCTTGGGGCAAGTTGGATTGTCAGAGGGAAACTTCTATCTGTATAATGGTTTTAGCAAGAATGTATAAACTTACTCTGGGAGTGTACTTAATTTAATTTAATTTTATTATTTTATCTAATCACATGTATTGTATATATTTTATTTAATTCTGTAATTATTTATTGTTGCTGTGCTTTTGTGGCTCTTGTAGCCAAAATAAAGCTCTTTTGACTGACTGACTATACTATGCAGATTTCTACGCCACAACCTCAACATCATCTCATACGCCGACAACACCCAACTGATCCTCTCCCTACCAAGGACTCCACCAAGATCTACCTCCATGAAGGAATGAAGGCCATCGCTGAATGGAAGAAGAGCAGCTGCTTAAAACTCAATTCTGACAAGACGGAAGTCCTCATCTTCGGCTCAACCCCCTCCGCATGGCATGGGATGACTCCTGGTGGCCTGCCACTCTCGTAACCACTCCGACTCCCACCGACCACGCATGCAACCTAGGATTCATCTTGGACCCCTCACTATCCATGACCCAGCAAGCCAACGCCATCTCCTCCTCCTGCTTCAACACCCTCTGCATGCTCCGAAAGATCTACAAATGGATACCCACCGAAAACAGAAGGACAGTCACCCAAGCCCTTGTAAGCAGCAAGCTGGACTACGGCAATGCCCTCTACGCAGGAACCACTGCCAAACTCCAGATGAGGCTGCAACACATCCAGAACGCCTCCTCACGCCTCATCCTGGATATCCCCTGCCACTGCAACATCACAGACCACCCGAAAAACCTGCACTGGCTTCCAGTCAACAAGAGAATCACCTTCAAACTCCTCTCCAACTCTCACAAAGCACTGCACAACACTGGACCAGAATACCTCAACAGACAACTCTCCTTCTACACCCTGACCCGGCATCCCCGCTCCGCGACCTTGCCCTCACAACTATCCCACGCATCTGCAGAACTACAACCGGCGGTAGATCATTCTTGCACCTCTGGCCAAAATGAGGAAACACTCTTCCCATCCACCTGTGCCAGACCAAAGACCTCCTTACCTTCAGGAAACTTCTCAAGACCTGGCTATTCGAGCAGTAGCATCCCCCCCCCCCTTTCACCTCCCCCTCTCAGTGCCTTGAGTCCCTCACGGGTGAGTAGTGTGCTTTACAAATTTCTGATTGATTGACAAACCGGGTGCCCTGCTTGCTAAACTAATCAGGCCACAGCAGTCTACCACACCTATATCAATGATACAGTCCCCACAGGTGGGTTTAGTAACTGGCCAAACTAGCATTAACAATGCCTTTCGTCTATGCTATGCAGACTTCTATGCAGCACCGCCACCAGTAGACCAACACTCCATACATATGTTTCTGCACTGCCATCTGCTCCCACAGGTGACAGTATTAGAAAGAGAGGCTCTGCAAGCTTCAATCACAGCTACCGAGATTCATGAGGCATTAAAAGAGATGGCACGTAATAAAACTCCTGGCTCTGACAGATTGCCGGTGGAATTTTATGCCACATACCCTAATTGCTTACTTCCCCACCTAGAGAAGTTGTATAAGAGGTCACTCGAAGAAGGAATATTCCAGCTACAACTCGAGAAGTGTTAGTGACCTCGCTTCTTTAAAAGGGATAGACCTCCTACACAGATGTCATCCTATAGACCCCTGTCTATTCTAAATACGGAATATAAACTCCTCAGTAAAGTATTGGCACTCAGACTACTCCCACTACTTCCGCACCTGCTACATATGAGCCAATGTGGATTTGTTCCACGTCGTGGTACATTGATGAATATCCGCCGACTATTTCAGTTGATGGATGAGTCGATACACCAATATCCGAACACCAGCTGCATCTCCTTAGATATACGACAAGCATTTGATACTCTCACCTGGCAATATCTGTTGGCATCTCTGGAAGCCTATGCCATACCACCAGAATTTATACGGTGGGTGAGGCTCCTGTACACAGCCCCGACTCCCAGGGCCAAGATGGGAGTGCTTATATCCGCCTCTTACCCCATATACCGTGGAACTAGACAGGGTTGTACTCTGCCCCTCCTTTTGTTTGTACTGGCATTGGAGTCCCTGGAACAACAGCTTTGCCGCAACGCAAAAGATTGGGGAATTGTGCTCAACCCCCACTACCCATGCTTGCTACTTGTATGCGGACGATATGAAACTTTACTATAGAGATTTTCAGCAGGGCACAAAGAGGACGGTGCAGATTTTTTCCCGATTTGCACTCCTTTCAGGGCTCCAAATTAATCCTGATAAGTCATATGCATATTCCTTTCAGGGCACCTGTTCGGAGCCTGCGATCCAATTTGGTCCCATGACCATTACAATGGAACCTATCTCCTTTTGGTATCTTGGTATACGCATTTACCGGGACCAAACAGATTTACTAGACGGGAATCTAAACCGGGCGATTACATTGCTCCTATCCCAAATCGACTTTTAGACCACACTACCCCTTTCAGTGGCAGGGAGGGTGGCCCTGACGAAGATGGTAATGTTACCACAGGTCTTATACCATTTTGTGAACCTAATGCTTATAGTACCACCCTGTGTATTTTGGACATTGAATTCCTTATTGAAAGACCTAGGTGGTCATTACAACCCTAGCAACCGGTGTTAAAGCTGCGTAAATACCGCAAACAGGCCGGCGGACAAAAAAATTGAAATATGACCCTGGCGGTAACCGCCAACAAAGACAGCCACTTTAACACACCGCCCGCCACGGCGGTACAGACAAGCAGCGCAGAGGTTACCGCCAACAGACAGGCGGGAGACAATGTACCGCCCACACAATTACAACCCGCCAATCGAGCCACCTTTTCCGGGGCGGATTCACCGTGGATAAAAACACGGCGGAAACAGCTTTTGCTATGGGAAAACGCTCACCTGAACACATCCCACGAGAAAGGATGACACCATGGAGGCCGAATTACAAATCCTACCTGCCCTTGTCTTTCTGCTCCTCTATGACCAACAGCTACGTAGGCGCCGAAGACACCGGTGAGTACTGCACCTACGACACGGGGGAGGGGGGAGGCAAAAGTTAGGGGGACACCCAACAAACACCCCCTCCCCCACCCTCGCATATTACAACATACACACCAATGCAGTCACAAAAATCACAGTAACAACCCACAATCCCCCCGGACGAATGAAAACACAAAGCGAATTTCGGGCAAACATTGTAATGTGGCAATATACATGTCATACAAAAATATACAGATATATATATCTCAAAATCACTCTTATTTACACATACAATCCGAGAAGTAGTGCAGATATGTACACAACAATGTCCGTGCACCAACAGTCCAAAAATGCATGGGCGAGGCCCACAAACTATACCTGACCAAAATCGTAGAGAACACTGCCGGGGCATCAGATAGAAACACTACAGGCACCTCAGGGGTAAGGGAAGGGGGGGCACCTCAGCCACATGAATGCAAAGCCAGATCCACGACGGGGCTCCATGCCCATTGATGTATCCTGGGGAGTGCAAAGCCACAGTCTCTCAAGTGGATAACAGTGGGTGGGTTGCCCACTGTGCCATCCTGGGGAGTGCAAAGCCACAGTCTCTCAAGTCTCTACAGTGGGTGGGTTGCCCACTGTCCAATCCTGGGGAGTGCAAAGCCACAGTCTCGCAAGTCTCTACAGTGGGTGGGTTGCCCACTGTGCCATCCTGGGGAGTGCAAAGCCACAGTCTCTCAAGTAGATGCAGTTCTCTACTGGTACTGGGTGGGACTGGTGCCCAGACTGGATGAGTCTCCCCGTGAAAGTTAATGTCCTGTCACTGTCCCAGCTGCACATGGGAGAAGGATGCCTGATGTGGCGGCCTCTTCATTCCTACACGGTGCATGCCCTGTTCAGCAGTGCTTTGACATGGCGGTTCAGGACTGTTCAGCGGTGCTTTGCCATGGCGGTCTTTGTCCTGTTCAGCTGTGCTTTGACATGGCGGTTCTGGACTGTTCAGCGGTGCTTTGCCATGGTGGTCTTTGCCCTGTTCAGCGGTGCTTTGACATGGCGGTCTTTGCCCTGTTCAGCGGTGCTTTGACATGGCGGTTCTGGACTGTTCAGCGGTGCTTTGCCATGGCGGTCTTTGCCCTGTTCAGCGGTGCTTTGACATGGCGGTTCTGGACTGTTCAGCGGTGCTTTGCCATGGCGGTCTTTGCCCTGTTCAGCGGTGCTTTGACATGGCGGTTCTGGACTGTTCAGCGGTGCTATCACATGGCGGTTCTGATACGGACATTGGTGTGTGGCATGACGTTCTCTACAATGGGCATTGGTGGGTGGCATGACGTTCCATCATTGCCCAGCGGGGCTGTGGCATCCGGGCCCCTCCTGGGCTGTGACTCCGGCGGTGGTCTCCTGACTAGTAACGATACTTGGGCCCTCCTGGGCTGTGACTCCGGCGGTGGTCTCCTGACCAGTAACGATACTTGGGCCCTCCTGGGCTGTGACTCCAGCGGTGGTCTCCTGACCACTGACGATACTTGGGCCCTCCTGGGCTGGGACTCCGGCGGTGGTCTCCTGACCACTGACGATACTTGGGCCCTCCTGGGCTGTGACTCCGGCGGTGGTTTCTGGACCAGTGACGATACTTGGGCCCTCCTGGGCTGTGACTCCGGCGGTGGTTTCTGGACCAGTGACGATACTTGGGCCCTCCTGGGCTGTGACTCCGGCGGTGGTTTCTGGACCAGTGACGATACTTGGGCCCTCCTGTGCTGTGACTCCGGCGGTGGTTTCTGGACCAGTTACGATACTTGGGCACTCCTGGGCTGTGACTCCGGCGGTGGCGGTGGTGTCTGGACCAGTGACGACGGTGCTGGAGGTTGTGTCTGGACCGCCGGAAATGATGGCGCACTTCTCCGCCGTGACACTCACAACTGGCTGGGCAGACTTCCTCTGGACCTTCCCTACCTTTGTTGGAGTTACAGATGACTCACCAATCCCCTTCGAACCCATGTCACTTGTTGTCCCACCAGGAGTCTTAACACGGTCCCGTCGGCCACTCTCCAATTTCAGAGCCTTTACAGGGGGTGGGCTGCCAGTGCCTTGGCTCCGGGTCCTACTGCCTGCCCTGGTGGCCGGTGCACTCCACAAACCTTGAACACGCACCACTGGTATTGAGGCTTTTTGGCTGAGGCGCTACGACGGGACTAATGAATTGGAGGGGGGGGGTTGGGGCAAAAAGGTCAATTTGACATAGGGACAGTTTCTGACGGACACTGGGATGGGTAGCTGGAGGGGGTCTGGGAGTGGAGGAAGAGGAGGTGGTTGTAGGAGGTGTCACTTTAGGTGTTTTGGGTGCAGGTGCAGGTACTGGAGGCTGTTGTGAGGTGGATGGATGTTGGGTGAGTGATTGCCGGCGTTTGTGTACTTTGTGAGGGGGCGTCACAGACACACTGGGAGAGGACACAGGGGACGTGTAAATGGCAGTGGAGGTGGTGAGTGCAGGTGATCGGCTTGTGGTGCTGGGTGTCCTGGTGCGAGTCCTAGTGCCTGTAGATGTAGTGCATGCAGGTGTGTGTGTAGACGAGACTGGGAGGGAGGAGGGAGAAGAGGAGGAGGGGGACACAGTGGAGACAGTGGATGTTGCTGTGTCTGTATGTGGGTGAGGCTTGCGTGAGTGCCTGTGGTGTGTGTGGTGCCTATGTTTGCTTGAGCTACTTGTGTGTGTTGATCTGTAGGTGCTGGTCTGTAGGTGTGCTTGGGATGGGCTGGGGTACAGGGGATTGGGTCTGGTTGGAGGGGGGAGGCTGGACACAGGGACAATGGCTGCCATCAGTGCTGAGGCCAGAGATTGCAGGGTTCGCTGAAGGACAGCCTGACCAGAATGAATGCCCTCCAGGAATGCATTACCATGTTGCAACTCTCGTTCTACACCCTGGATGGCATTCACAATGGTAGACTGCCCAACAGTGAGTGACCTGAGGAGGTCAATGGCCTCCTCACTGAGGGCAGCTGGGGTGACTGGGGCAGGGCCTGAGGTGCCTGGGGCGAAGGTGATGCCCACCCTCCTGGGTGAGCGGGAACGGGGCGAACGCTGAGGGGCTGCTGGGAGGGCGGTGCTGGTAGGGGAGGTGGCGGCTGTACCTGTAGAAGTGGGGCACACAGATGGTGCCGCCACCACAGGGGACTCCCATCGGCGGACGAGTCTGTGTCGCTGGTTGGTGATCCTGTGGCCGACGTGAAGCTCCCCTCGCCCTCCGTCCCACTGGTGCATTCAGAGTCTGTGGTGTGGCCCTCCATGGCCATGTGGGATGCAGCTCCCTCGTGCTCCGGTGCCACTGTACCTCCGCCTGATGATGCTGATGTACAAGAGGACAGGGAGAGCAGTGTAACTGTGGGTACATACCTGGAGGAATAGTGACTGGTTCTTCGCTGTTGTCCTTCGTAGGCACCGTTAGCTGGGACATATGAGAAGATGGCGGAATCCTCCGGTGTACCGACCGCTGGTGGACCTGTTGACAATGGAAGACAGACATGTCATCGTCACCTACAGGTTTGACCGTGCCACTATCCAGGAACTATGTACCCAGTTGGAGCCAGACCTGATGTCACTGATCCGCCATCCGACTGGAATCCCCCCTGACGTGCAGGTGCTGTCAGTGCTCCATTTCCTTGCAAGTGGGTCATTTCAGACAACAGTGGCGATGGGATCAGGGATGTCCCAGCCTATGTTTTCCAACATCTTGTCCAGAGTGTTGTCTGCCCTGCTGAAACACGTAAGGAGATACATCATATTCCCTCAGGTGGAGGATTTACCTACAGTGAAAGGTGACTTCTATGCCCTTGGACATATCCCCAACGTCATAGGTGCCATTGATGGGACCCATGTAGCTCTAGTCCCCCCCCGCAGGAGTGAACAGGTGTACAGGGACAGGAAGAGTTATCATTCCATGAATGTCCAGATGGTCTGTTTGGCAGACCAGTACATCTCGCAGGTAAATGCTATGTTCCCTGGCTCTGTGCATGACGCCTACATCCTGCGGAATAGCAGCATCCCTGATATGATGGGTCAACTCCAGAGGCACCGTGTATGGCTATTGGGGGACTCTGGTTACCCCAACCTTTCCTGGCTATTGACCCCAGTGAGGAATCCCAGGACCAGGGCAGAGGAACGGTACAATGATGCCCATGGGCGGACTATGAGGGTTATCGAACACACCTTCGGCCTCCTTTAGGCCAGGTTCAGGTGCCTCCATATGACAGGTGGATCCCTATTCTACTCACCGAAGAAGGTGTGCGACATCATCGTCGCCTGCTCCATGCTCCATAATTTGGCATTGCGACGCCAGGTGCCTTTTCTGCAGGAGGATGATCCAGATGATGGTGTTGTAGCAGCTGAGGAGCCTGTGGAGCCTGTGGACAGTGATGAGGATGAAGCTGAGGAAGAAGAAAACGACAACAGGGAGTCAGTCATACAGCAATATTTCCAGTGACACACAGATGAGAACATTTTCTGGTTTGACATTACATTAACTTTCACACGTCTACCTCTATCCTGTACCTACAGGGAGTGCAGAATTATTAGGCAAATGAGTATTTTGACCACATCATCCTCTTTATGCATGTTGTCTTACTCCAAGCTGTATAGGCTCGAAAGCCTACTACCAATTAAGCATATTAGGTGATGTGCATCTCTGTAATGAGAAGGGGTGTGGTCTAATGACATCAACACCCTATATCAGGTGTGCATAATTATTAGGCAACTTCCTTTCCTTTGGCAAAATGGGTCAAAAGAAGGACTTGACAGGCTCAGAAAAGTCAAAAATAGTGAGATATCTTGCAGAGGGATGCAGCACTCTTAAAATTGCAAAGCTTCTGAAGCATGATCATCGAACAATCAAGCGTTTCATTCAAAATAGTCAACAGGGTCGCAAGAAGCGTGTGGAAAAACCAAGGCGCAAAATAACTGCCCATGAACTGAGAAAAGTCAAGCGTGCAGCTGCCACGATGCCACTTGCCACCAGTTTGGCCATATTTCAGAGCTGCAACATCACTGGAGTGCCCAAAAGCACAAGGTGTGCAATACTCAGAGACATGGCCAAGGTAAGAAAGGCTGAAAGACGACCACCACTGAACAAGACACACAAGCTGAAACGTCAAGACTGGGCCAAGAAATATCTCAAGACTGATTTTTCTAAGGTTTTATGGACTGATGAAATGAGAGTGAGTCTTGATGGGCCAGATGGATGGGCCCGTGGCTGGATTGGTAAAGGGCAGAGAGCTCCAGTCCGACTCAGACGCCAGCAAGGTGGAGGTGGAGTACTGGTTTGGGCTGGTATCATCAAAGATGAGCTTGTGGGGCCTTTTCGGGTTGAGGATGGAGTCAAGCTCAACTCCCAGTCCTACTGCCAATTCCTGGAAGACACCTTCTTCAAGCAGTGGTACAGGAAGAAGTCTGCATCCTTCAAGAAAAACATGATTTTCATGCAGGACAATGCTCCATCACACGCGTCCAAGTACTCCACAGCGTGGCTGGCAAGAAAGGGTATAAAAGAAGGAAATCTAATGACATGGCCTCCTTGTTCACCTGATCTGAACCCCATTGAGAACCTGTGGTCCATCATCAAATGTGAGATTTACAAGGAGGGAAAACAGTACACCTCTCTGAACAGTGTCTGGGAGGCTGTGGTTGCTGCTGCACGCAATGTTGATGGTGAACAGATCAAAACACTGACAGAATCCATGGATGGCAGGCTTTTGAGTGTCCTTGCAAAGATAGGTGGCTATATTGGTCACTGATTTGTTTTTGTTTTGTTTTTGAATGTCAGAAATGTATATTTGTGAATGTTGAGATGTTATATTGGTTTCACTGGTAATGATAAATAATTGAAATGGGTATATATTTTTTTTTGTTAAGTTGCCTAATAATTATGCACAGTGATAGTCACCTGCACACACAGATATCCCCCTAACATGGCTAAAACTAAAAACAAACTAAAAACTACTTCCAAAAATATTCAGTTTTGATATTAATGAGTTTTTTGGGTTCATTGAGAACATGGTTGTTGTTCAATAATAAAATTAATCCTCAAAAATACAACTTGCCTAATAATTCTGCACTCCCTGTATATTTCACTCACTATTTGTTAATTGAGTTGTACCCTTCCATTTCAATTTCACAAGTGTGGTAACCTACGTGTCAACTGCTTGCATCCTTCAAGGGCTTGTGATGTGTGACATAGGTATGTTAACCTTACAGTGGGTAACCCATTATGACACTGTGATTGATAATACAAAGTACCAAATCATAGACTGACTCCAGATTTTTGGGTGTTTCAAGGGTGTTTATTTGAGTGCTCATGAAATGTTGGGGGGTTGTAAAATGGTGATGGGTGATGGTGGAGGAATGTCCATGGCAGAGTCCAGTCTATTAGTCTCACAGTGCACTGGCCATCTGGGCTTTGGAAGTGGAGCTGGGGCAGTTCGAATATGGACAGGGTCACAAAGTGGGACAGTGGGGGGACAATCAGGGTGGTCTTATTTCCTGGCGGGGGTCTTGCCATCTTGCTCTGTCCTGTTCCTGGATCTCAGGGACCGCTTGCGTGGTGGTTGTCCGTCTGCAGGGGATGGGGTGCTGGTGTGGTGGTCCTGTGGCGGGGCGTCCTGTCCACTAGCGCCGGCGGAGGTGCTGGGCAGTTCATCGTCCTGGCTAGTGTCAGGGGCCCCTTGGAGTGCCACAGTGTCCCTCAACGTCTTTTGAATGTCCGTCAGCACCCCTACGATGGTGCCCAGGGCAGAGCCGATGGTCCTGAGCTCCTCCCTGAACCCCAAATACTGCTCCTCCTGCAGACGCAGGGTCTCCTGCAACTTGTCCAGGACCGTCGCCATTGTCTCCTGGGAGTGGTGGTAGGCTCCCATGATGGAGGAGAGGGCCTCGTGGAGAGTTGGTTCCCTTGGCCTGTCCTCCCTCTGTCGCACAGCAGCCCTCCCAGTTCCCCGGTGTTCCTGTGCCTCTGTCCCCTGAACCGTGTGCCCACTACCACTGCCCCCAGGTCCCTGTTGTTGTTGGGGTGGTGGGTTAGCCTGGGTGCCCTGTAGTGGTGGACACACCGCTGATACACCTGTCCTGGGCAGGGAGGTTTGGGCCCGCAGGGTGGGTGCTGTGCTGATGTTACCAGAGGGTGGAAGCTCGGTGTTGGGCTGTGGCTGGGCAAGGGGAACCGACTGTCCTGAGGCCCACGATGGTCCAGGCTGGTCATCAAGATCTAGTGGGGCAGAGCTGCTGTCGTCACTGTGGGCCTCTTCTGGGGGTGGAGTGGTGTTGTCTGGACCCTCTGGCGTGGTAACAGACCTTCGGGTTCCTGCAGGGGTATAAGTACATGATTATTGCATGTGTGTGTTTCATGGTGTGCAATGGGTGGGTGTGCGTTAACCCCAGTGCAGGCATTCCTGTGTGGGGGCTTGTATGATGATGGTTGGGGGGGTGTTCTGGGTATGTACAGTGAGCATGCTTTAGTGAGGGGTGACCATGCTTAGTTGTGTCATGCAGGGCTTGGTGTTGGGATGGGTGGTTTGTGTTATGGGTAGATTAGTCAGGATTTGGGGTGATAGGGGAGGGTCTGAGGGTGGGGGTGTATGATGGCATGCAGGTAGGGTGGGGGATGTGATAGTTAAGATTTGACTTACCAGTGTCCGATCCTCCACCGACTCCTCCGAGGCCCTCAGGATGCAAGATGGTCAAGACTTGCTCCTCCCATGTTGTTAGTTGTGGGGGAGGAGGTGGGGGTCCGCCGCCAGTCCGCTGCACCGCGATGTTGTGCCTGGAGACCGTGGAACGCACCTTCCCCCGCAGGTCGTTCCACCTCTTCCTGATGTCCTCCCTATTTCTTGGGTGCTGTCCCACGGCGTTCACCCTGTCCACTATTCTGCGCCATAACTCCATCTTCCTGGCTACTGATGTGTGCTGTACCTGTGAGCCAAATAGCTGTGGCTCTACCCGGACGATTTCCTCCACCATGACCCTGAGCTCCTCCTCGGAGAAGCGGGGGTGTCTTTGGCGTGCCATGGGGTGGTGTGTGTGAGTGTGGGGTGGTGTATGTGGTGATGAGTGTGGTGAGTGTAGTGGTATGTGGTCTTTTGTGCGTGGATGTTGTGTGGGTGATGGTGTTGTGTGCCTCTGTGTGATGGGGTTGTCAATAGCTGTGCTCTCTCTCTCGCCTTCTCTCAGAATTTCTGGTTGTAGGGGTTTGTGGGTGATGTGGGTGTGTATTTTATATTGTGTTGGGTGTGTGGGAGTGGTGTGTGTATGTGTATCAGGTGTGTGTATTTGTAATTGTCCAATGTGGCGGTGTTTTGGAGCTGTGTGTGTATTTTTAGCGCGGCGGTGTGTACCGCCAATGGAATACCGCGGTTGAATGACCGCCGCATGGATTCGTGGGTCGTAATAGCATGGGCGTGTCTCTGTTGGCGTGGAGGTGGAGGATTTGTTTCCGCATGTTTATCGCTGGCCTTTGGTGTGGCGGTGTTGTGTGGGTGTCTGAATTTCGGCGGATTCCGTGATGTGTGTCATAATTGCTGTGGCGGTCTACCGCGGCCGTGGCGGTGTATTGGCGGCTTTCTGCGCGGCGGTAAGCGCCTTATACCGCCAATGTTGTAATGACCCGCCTAATATGGTGGAAAGGTCGCCGCC
The DNA here is from genome assembly GCF_031143425.1 of Pleurodeles waltl. Lineage (NCBI taxonomy): Eukaryota > Metazoa > Chordata > Amphibia > Caudata > Salamandridae > Pleurodeles > Pleurodeles waltl. The sequence continues at coordinate 228,773,500 of NC_090451.1, forward strand.
GAGTCGGCCTGACGAAACTACAGTTACCCCCAGACTCGGGGGGCTTGGGCGCTTCAGATTTCAAGGCCTACAGTATTGCAGGCCAACTACAATGGCTGTCCTACTGGCTAGCTAGCCATAATCTGGAAGAGATAAATTGTACAGAGGTGATGTGGAAGAGGGGCTTCATTCACCGGTTGCTATGTCCTGGGTCACCTAAACTACCCCTCGGGGCTACTCTGGAATTGCGTACGGCATTAGCTTATTGGAAACTAACTACACGTTCTTCGCTGTTGTCCTTCGTAGGCACCGTCAGCTGGGACATATGAGAAGATGGCGGAATCCTCCGGTGTACCGACCGCTGGTGGACCTGTTGACAATGGAAGAAAGACATGTCATCGTCACCTACACGTTTGACCGTGCCACTATCCAGGAACTATGTACCCAGTTGGAGCCAGACCTGATGTCACCGATCCGCCATCCGACTGGAATCCCCCCTGACGTGCAGGGGCTGTCAGTGCTCCATTTCCTTGCAAGTGGGTCATTTCAGACAACAGTGGCCATGGCATCAGGGATGTCCCAGCCTATGTTTTCCAACGTCTTGTCCAGAGTGTTGTCTGCCCTGCTGAAACACGTAAGGAGATACATCATATTCCCTCAGGTGGAGGATTTACCTACAGTGAAAGGTGACTTCTATGCCCTTGGACATATCCCCAACGTCATAGGTGCCATTGATGGGACCCATGTAGCTCTGGTCCCTTCCCCGCAGGAGTGAATAGGTGTACAGGAACAGGAAGAGTTATTATTCCATGAATGTCCAGATGGTCTGTTTGGCAGACCAGTACATCTCGCAGGTAAATGCTATGTTCCCTGGCTCTGTGCATGACGCCTACATCCTGCGGAATAGCAGCATCCCTGATATGATGGCTCAACTCCAGAGGCACCGTGTATGGCTATTGGGGGACTCTGGTTACCCCAACCTTTCCTGGCTATTGACCCCAGTGAGGAATCCCAGGACCAGGGCAGAGGAACGGTACAATGATGCCCATGGGCGGACTAGGAGGGTTATCGAACGCACCTTCGACCTCCTTAAGGCCAGGTTCAGGTGCCTCCATATGACAGGTGGATCCCTATTCTACTCACCGAAGAAGGTGTGCGACATCATCGTCGCCTGCTCCATGCTCCATAATTTGGCAGTGCGACGCCAGTTGCCTTTTCTGCAGGAGGATGATCCAGATGACGGTGTTGTAGCAGCTGAGGAGCCTGTGGAGCCTGTGGACAGTGATGAGGATGAAGCTGAGGAAGAAGAAAATGACAACAGGGAGTCAGTCATACAGCAATATTTCCAGTGACACACAGGTGAGAACATTTTCTGGTTTGACATTACATTAACTTTCACACGTCTACCTCTATCCTGTACCTACATTTCACTCACTATTTGTTAATTGAGTTGTACCCTTCCATTTCAGTTTCACAAGTGTGGTAACCTACGTGTCAACTGCTTGCATCCTTCAAGGGCTTGTGATGTGTGACATAGGTATGTTAGCCTTACAATGGGTAACCCATTATGACACTGTGATTGATAATACAAAGTACCAAATCATAGACTGACTCCAGATTTTTTGGTGTTTCAAGGGTGTTTATTTGAGTGCTCATGAAATGTTGGGGGGTTGTAAAATGGTGATGGGTGATGGTGGAGGAATGTCCATGGCAGAGTCCAGTTCATTAGTCTCACAGGTGCACTGGCCATCTGGGCTTTGGAAGTGGAGCTGGGGCAGTTCGAATATGGACAGGGTAACAAAGTGGGACAGTGGGGGGACAATCAGGATGGTCTTATTTCCTGACGGGGGTCTTGCCATCTTGCTCTGTCCTGTTCCTGGATCTCAGGGACTGCTTGCGTGGTGGTTGTCCGTCTGCAGGGGGTGGGGTGCTGGTGTGGTGGTCCTGTGGTGGGGCGTCCTGTCCACTAGCGCCGGCGGAGGTGCTGGGCAGTTCATCGTCCTGGCTAGTGTCAGGGGCCCCTTGGAGTGCCACGGTGTCCCTCAACGTCTTTTGAATGTCCGTCAGCACCCCTACGATGGTGCCCAGGGCAGAGCCGATGGTCCTGAACTCCTCCCTGAACCTCAAATACTGCTCCTCCTGCAGACGCAGGGTCTCCTGCAACTTGTCCAGGACCGTCGCCATTGTCTCCTGGGAGTGGTGGTAGGCTCCCATGATGGAGGAGAGGGCCTCGTGGAGAGTTGGTTCCCTTGGCCTGTCCTCCCTCTGTCGCACAGCAGCCCTGCCAGTTCCCCGGTGTTCCTGTGCCTCCGTCCCCTGGACCGTGTGCCCACTACCACTGTCCCCAGGTCCCTGTTGTTGATGGGGTGGTGGGTTAGCCTGGGTGCCCTGTGGTGGTGGACACACCGCTGATAGACCTGTCCTGGGTAGGGAGGTTTGGGCCCGCAGGGTGGGTGCTGTGCTGGTGTTACCAGAGGGTGGAAGCTCGGTGTTGGGCTGTGGCTGGGCAAGGGGAACCGACTGTCCTGAGGCCCACGATGGTCCGGGCTGGTCATCAAGATCCAGTGGGGCAGAGCTGCTGTTGTCACTGTGGGCCTCTTCTGGGGGTGGAGTGGTGTTGTCTGGACCCTCTGGTGTGGTGACGGACCTTCGGGTTCCTGCAGGGGTATAAGTACATGATTATTGCATGTGTGTGTTTCATGGTGTGCAAAGGGTGGGTGTGCGTTAACCCCAGTGCAGGCATTCCTGTGTGGGGGCTTGTGTGATGATGGTTGGGGGGGTGTTCTGGGTATGTGCAGTGAGCATGCTTTAGTGAGGGGTGACCATGCTTAGTTGTGTCATGCAGGGCTTGGTGTTGGGATGGGTGGTTTGTGTTATGGGTAGATTAGTGAGGATTTGGGGTGATAGGGGAGGGTGTGAGGGTGCGGGTGTATGATGGCATGCAGGTAGGGTGGGGGATGTGATAGTTAAGATTTGACTTACCAGTGTCCCATCCTCCACCGACTCCTCCGATGCCCTCAGGATGCAAGATGGTCAAGACTTGCTCCTCCCATGTTGTTAGTTGTGGGGGAGGAGGTGGGGGTCCGCCGCCAGTCCGCTGCACCGCGATGTTTTGCCTGGAGACCGTGGAACGCACCTTCCCCCGTAGGTCGTTCCACCTCTTCCTGATGTCCTCCCTATTTCTTGGGTGCTGTCCCACGGCGTTCACCCTGTCCACTATTCTGCGCCATAACTCCATCTTCCTGGCTATTGATGTGTGCTGTACCTGTGAGCCAAATAGCTGTGGCTCTACCCGGATGATTTCCTCCACCATGACCCTGAGCTCCTCCTCGGAGAAGCGGGGGTGTCTTTGGCGTGCCATGGGGTGGTGTGTGTGAGTGTGGGGTGGTGTATGGGGTGATGAGTGTGGTGAGTGTAGTGGTATGTGGTGTTTTGTGCGTGGATGTTGTGTGGGTGATGGTGTTGTGTGCCTCTGTGTGATGGGGTTGTCAATAGCTGTGCTCTCTCTCTCGCCTTCTCTCAGAATTTCTGGTTGTAGGGGTTTGTGGGTGATGTGGGTGTGTATTTTATATTGTGTTGGGTGTGTGGGAGTGGTGTGTGTATGTGTATCAGGTGTGTCTATTTGTAATTGTCCAATGTGGCGGTGTTTTGGAGCTGTGTGTGTATTTTTAGCGCGGCGGTGTGTACCGCCAATGGAATACCGCGGTTGAATGACCGCCGCTTGGATTCGTGGGTCGTAATAGCATGGGCGTGTCTCTGTTGGCGTGGAGGTGGAGGATTTGTTTCCGCATGTTTATCGCTGGCCTTTGGTGTGGCGGTGTTGTGTGGGTGTCTGAATTTCGGCAGATTCCGTGATGTGTGTCATCATTGCTGTGGCGGTCTACCGCGGCCGCGGCGGTGTATTGGCGGTCTTCTGCACGGCGGTAAGCGCCTTATACCGCCAATGTTGTAATGACCCGCCTAATATGGTGGAAAGGTCGCCGCCGAGTCGGCCTGACGAAACTACAGTTACCCCCAGACTCGGGGGGGTTGGGCGCTTGGGCGCGTCAGATTTCAAGGCCTACAGTATTGCAGGCCAACTGCAATGGCTGTCCTACTGGCTAGCTAGCCATAATCTGGAAGAGATAAATTGTACAGAGGTGATGTGGAAGAGGGGCTTCATTCACCGATTGCTATGTCCTGGGTCACCTAAACTACCCCTCGGGGCTACTTTGGAATTGCGTACGGCATTAGCTTATTGGAAACTAACTGCACGTTACACAGCTTCAGCAACCCCCTGTGCACCTAACATACCATTATGCAAGCTTCCTACCCTCTCGGGAACTATCATGGCAGCTATGCTCAGAGTATGGAAACAGCGGGGTCCATTCACCTTAGGGGACTTGTTCGAAGATGGAATGCTACTCTCACATTCTGACTTTGTCTGAGACTCTCTTTTTAACTCATGCTAAAATACTATCGTATGTACGCACATACTGGGCACCACAGGGTACTGAACCGGTAACGCATGCATCTCTTCATACAATGGGACACAGTAGGCATCTTGTTAGATGGATATATTGTGCGATCCGGCCACAGCTCCACACATCTCTGGAAAGATTGAAGGCCACATGGACAACTGATATATGCAGAGGCATTACTGTCAAAGAATGTACTTTCATATTACAATATGCTAAAAGGTGTCTCAACACTAGGTTTAAGCTGATTCCGTTTTACCTTTTTCACCAGGCGTACCTCTCTCCGCATAGGCTCAATAGGATCTATCACACCACAACGATGCACTGCCCTTGATGTGGCATCACTGATGCCGATCTCCTCCATATGATGTTGGCTTGTCCATCCCTCACACAGTACTGGACTGCAATAAGAACCATGCTGACAGAGGAAATATCACATGCTTACTTCCTCCTGGGACTACACCCTAGGAAATGTACCTCTAATGTACTTACGCGCTTTATGGACTTGGCTATGCTTTTGGCAAAACGTCAACTGACAAGGCGCTGGAAGTCCCCCCACACCCCTTCTCTCCTCTCGTGGATAGAGGAGATATTACACTGCAGCCAGGCGGAAAGTGCAGTCCTCAGAAGAGAAGAATATAGAGGACTGAGCAAAAAAACAATGGCCCTCATTATGTATGACCCTGGCGGTCGGTGGAGAAGTGGCGGTATTACTGCCAACAGGCTGGTGGAAAAAAAATGGAATTATGACCATGGCGGTTACCGCTATGGTCATCCGCCACTTCTCCATTCTGACCGCTGGGCTGGAGACTTGGTTCTCCAGCCCGGCGGCCGTCACAAGACCGCCGGCGGTATCATGACCTGCTGACCGCCATAGATTTCAGGTGGTTTGGAACCGCCATGAAATCCATGGTGGTAGGCACTATCAGTGCCAGGGAATTCCTTCCCTGGCACTGATAAGGGTCTCCCCCACCCCCCACCCCCACCGCCGAGTCCTCCCCCCCACCCGCCACCCCCCTGCAACCCCCCAAGGGTGGCAGGACCCCCCTCCCCACCCCTACCCCGAACATTGCAACACAACCCCACCCTACACGCATACAGACACCACCAATACACATACCCGGACGCATACCAACATACATACCGACATGCACACACACAGTCATACACACACACATACATACAGACATGCACGCACACATACTGACAGGCATACAAACAGACAGACACGTGCACATTTTCAACCACACAGTACCCCCGCATGCATACACGCACTCACACACCCCCTCTACATACTCACACACACACCCCCATGCACGTACACAACACACAACACCCCCCCAACCCCCTCCCCTAACAGACATTCAACTTACCTTGTCCGTTGATCTTCCGGGAGGGGACGGGATCCATGGGGGCTGCTCCGCTGCCAGCACCCCGTCACCAGAACACTGCCACGCCGAATCACGAAACGTGATTCGGTGGGCGGTGTTCTGATGATGGGGCGGTGGAGGTGGAGCAACCTCCACTTCCCGCCGACTGCCAGTATGGCTGCTGGCGGCTTTCCGTCCGAAAAAGGACAGAGGGCTGCCAGCAGTCATAATTCTCCGAGCGGAAAACCGCCTGCACTGGCGGTCTTCAGCGCGGCGGTTCCTCGAGTGGGACTCACTAGTAGAAATTATTAGAGCACAGGGCTGACTGTGAGTGGACAAATAGCATCTCTTGTGAGATGCTGGAAGCGAGCCTGAATTGAAAGCCTGTGGCTTCCACGTACTTTGAACTGAAAGGTTCATGTACACCCCTTCCTCATATGTGACTGGCTGGGAATAGGGTGGTTCTGAAAGCGATTATATGTGTTGCCCTGCCATGCAAGAAGAGGAACCCTTGAGAAGCTCAATATTAATTGCGACCCTTATGTCTTAACCCTTATAATTAGTAGACAGAAGTGGTGCAGGGTGGGGGGCAGTTGGGATAGGGCGATTGTTGATCAACATGAATGTTACATAACATAGAATCACTGGAACACACCTGTAGATCCATTATGGTCACGTTTTAATGTCAATAATCTACTGCTTTCTTGCACATACGTGAATGCAGGTGCTTTCTAAAAAGTAATTTTGTGACCAATAGTCTTGACACAATGGATGAAAGGAACATCCCGATTCTCAAGTAAATAGTAGCATTTGTGCATTAGAATGTGTGCCAAGTATTTTGACATCCATATTTCCTCCTTTTCTTTTTTGTCTCTTCTTTTTCGTATTCTGGGATTAAGTTCTTCCCTTGTCATCGCTGGCAGTGCATTGACCATTGTGTGCAAACAACAACATCTTTACCATCACCCGTTTTAAGTTCACTTTTCCTTCTCATCCCCATCTACTTCATTAAGTATATGCAGCTACATTTCCTCCCTGAGGCACTTGTGTACTTACGTGCTGGCCTTGCATCGCGCTCTCCAGGCTTGACTCGCCATGTTGACTGGACATAGACCCGTCCTCTGGCTTGTAACTGACCTGGCCCTCTGAACGCATCTCCGCCAGACTGTCCACTTATATTTTCTCCCTATTTCAGTATCATTAACAGGTGAGTTCCCTTGTCTCTACCTCCCTGGTGCGGGTCACGCCCAGTGGCCGACACCAGGGAGGGTGTTAAAAAAGCCTCTGATGCAAGGCATTGGAGGATTTTTTTTAAATTGAAAAAACCCCGGGAGACACGGAAGATCTTCTGTGTCTCCCTCCGCCCTTTTGTGATGTGAGCACGCCGCAAGGCGCGCTGAGGTCACTATCTGTTTTCCCCAGCCGAGCAGGCAGGGGCCTTGCGGCCGCTTCCTGCTCCAGTGGGGAAAACAGGCCCAAATGGCTTTCCTGACATTTGAGAAGGCCTCGTTTGAAAGGGGAGATTCTCCCCTTTCAAACGAGGCCTTCCTGAATGGGTTTCCTGGCCCTCAATCTCAGCGCAGCTGCGATCGAGGGCCAGAAAACCCCCCACTAGACACCAGGGATTTCACTTGGGGGGGTTGGCCCCCTTGGAAAACTGTAGGTTTACCCCTGGGGGGGCATGATTGCGCCTGATCGTAGCCCCACAGGGGTGTAAAAAAAAATTAAAAAAATATTACAAAAATAACAAACAATAAAATTGACAGAGGGTCGCGTGTGACAGGGCAACCCCCTGTAGGGGCAATAATGTTTTAACAGCTGTATGTTTTCATGGGGGCCACTATGGACCCCAAGGAAACCATACAGCTGTTAAAAAAATATAGATCTATACATACATAGATATATCTATGTAGCTATATCTATCTATCTCTCTCTCTATATATATCTATATATATATATATATATATATATATATATATAAAACAATCACTTTTATCAAAGTGTGTGGCTTCCCTGGGGGCTGCGATCGGTTCCAGGAAAACCACACCCACATAGAAAAGTGATCTCTTTATAAATATATATATATATATATATATATATATATATATATATATATATACGCATATATTCGCCAGCAGTTCTCTTGCAGTTGCGTCTTGCGTATTCAAAGCAATGCACATACTTCAACTGACGCGTTTCAACTGTAGCTTTTAGGCAGCAATAAAAAAGTCAATTAACTCTTGTGATTATGTTTTTGCTAGAAAATGATCTGACTTTTGTCCAGTGGCAGTTTTGATGCCATAAAGTAGCGCAGAAGGTTTATATGCCTACTGCAAGGATCAAAACTGTATTATATGTGAATAACTGAGTGGATTAGTAAAACCAGCCATTACCGGCTCTATAATACAAATGAAACGTATGTGCAAAGGGGGCTATGGAGAGATGAAATGCACTTTTGTTGGGTGGCAGTGAGGGAATCGGGCAAGGAAGTAATGGGAGTGGGAGAACCAATAATAATTGTTGGACTGGCGCTAGAGACGCTAAAGACTGTGACGATTGGTATGTGACAAGGTGAAGTAATAGTGTGTCTTTTTTGTTTTTTTGAGTGCCATGAGAGAACATGCTGATTGAGGGACGAAGCGAAGGTAAGGTGACCTCTACTGTTGAAGATATCACACACACACACCAGGAATTTTGTGACTATCTACGGAGGCTAGTGTTTAAGAGCGACAGTTTAGCCAGTAGCAAAGATGGTATCTCGTTGGATGACTGCTGTTCAAGCCCTATCTCGGGTTATAGAGGACAGCTCTGATGTAGGATCAGAGACTGAGATAGCAGATACTGAGACAGCATCTGAGGGATAGGACAATGGTGCAGACTCTAGAGTGATTTTTCAGTCGGAGGAGTCCCATTTGATAACTCCTCTTGCAGTGATTATGAGGGAGGTGATAAAGACAGTCCTGCTGTCCCTTCACAAGTACAGTCTATGCAGCTGGAAAATAGCAGGTTATCCCAACCCAGAGAGCAGGTGCATGCGGCAGCAAGGTCAGAGAGAGTGCTCTCTTGGGAGCTCCCCAATTTAGTTCAGCCCCAAATTCCACCACCCAAATTGTATTGTGGAGATATAAAAATTATCTATCACAAAACAACCTGGTTTTTGTAAGGCAGGCTCCTGCGTTTTTGGTCCTGGGCACGGCGGCCATATAGGGAAATGTACCAAACCCAGACATTTCTGTAAACTAGACATCTGGGGGAGTCCACAGAGGTGTGACTTGTGTGATTTCCCCAAAGTTTTGTTACCCAGAATACCCTGCAAAGCTGAAATGTTGAATACAATACTCTATTTTTTCTTGCATTTCTGTCACACAGACTACAGGAATATGCTGGGATCCACAAAATTTCCCCACCTGTCCTTATGAAAACGCTACCCTATTTGACTGCCTGTACCTAGTGCCTGCGTCAGGAGTGAATCACCCCAGGGTCAACAGTTTCCCTTATGTAAGGACCAACATTGACCGTTGTGTGATCTATTCCTGACACGGGCACTAGGTTTACCCACACAAGTGAGGTACCATTTTTATTGGGAGACCTGGGAGAGTGCAGGGTGGAAGGAAATCTGTGGGTCCTCTCAAATTCCAGAACTTTCTATCACCGAAATGTGAGGAAAAAGTTTTATTTTTGCCAAATGTTGAGGTTTGCAAAGGATTCTGGGTAACAGAACCTGGTGAGAGCCCCACAAGTCACCCAATCCTGGATTTCCCTAGGTGTCTAGTTTTAAAAAATACACAGGTTTGGTAGGTTTCCCTAGGTGCCGGCTGAGCTAGAGGCCAAAGACCACAGCTAGGCACTTTCCAAAAAAACACGTTTGATTTCAATGTAAAAATGTGTTGTGTCCATGTTGCGTTTCCTGTCGCGGGCAGTAGTTCTACCCGCACAAGTGAGGTACCATTTTTATCAGGAGACTGTCAGAACACAGAATAGCAGAACATGTGATACTGCCCCTTGTCTTTCTCTACATTTGTTCCTTACAAATGTAAGACAATATGTAAAAATGAAGTCTATTTGAGAAATATCCTGTAATTCACATGCTAGTATGAGGACCCCGTAATTCAGAGATGTGCAAATAACCACTGCTTCTCAACACCTTATCTTGTGCCCATTTTGGAAATACAAAGGTTTCCTTGATACCTTTTTTTCAGTCTTTATATTTCAGCAAATTAATTGCTGTATACTCGGTATACAATGAGAACCCATTGCAAGGTGCAGCTCATTTATTGGCTCTGGGTGCCTAGGGTTCTTGATGAACCTACAAGCCCTATATATCCCTACATCCAGAAGAGTCCAGCAGATGTAACGGTATAAATCTGCCATAGTTGGAAAAAGTTATAGAAGAAAATGTGACCAGAAATGGCTCTTTTATTCACCTCAATTTCAATATATTTTTAATTTAGCTGTTACTTTCTGTAGAAAAACCTTGAAGGATCTACACAAATGACCCCTTGCTGAATTCAGAATGTTGTCTACATTTCAGAAATGGTTAGCTGTCCGGGATCCAGCCTTGGTTTCAAACCCATTTCTGTCACTAACTGGAAGGAGGCTGAAAGCACACAAAATAGTAAAAATGGGGTATGTCCCAGTAAAATGCCAAAATTGTGTTGAAAAATTTGGTTTTCTGATTCAAGTCTGCCTGTTCCCGAAAGCTGGGAAGATGGTGATTTTAGCACTGCAAACCCTTTGTAAATGCCATTTTCAGGGAAAAAAACACATGCTTTCTTCAGTGGCACTTTTTTCCCATTTTTCTGAAAAAAACTAAATTTTGGCTGTATTTTGGCTAATTTCTTGGCCTCCTCCAGGGGAACCCATAAATTCTGGGTACCTTTAGAATCTCTAGGATGTTGGAAAAAAGGACACAAATTTGGCGTGGATAGCTTATGTGGACAAAAAGTTATGAAGGCCTAAGCGTGAACTACCCCAAATAGCCAAAAAAGGGCTCAGCACCGGGGGTGGGGGGGGGTGAGGAAGGCCCAGCAGCTAAGGGGTTAAATTCTCCTTGCCAGTCAGCATTGTTGCCTATAGCTATACCAGAAATGCCTGTAGCTATTTTGTATATACATTGCATGAATTTTCTAACAGTTGTGACTGGATGCCAGTTCGCTTAGGGTGATGTGATTCTATATATTGTAGCTTCCCTTCATTAATGATCTCTTCTGCCCAGTCAGATTATAGTTAGCAGCCCTCGACTTTGTAAATCCATGCTTGGCTGACTGCACCCCCACTTCTGATGGTATTCCTTGAAAAAACACTGTGCTCGAGTGTTCCTTCACATTCATATACTTACCTGGAAGCTGACTCTCTAATAGTAGCATGACACTCTCATTTCCTTCTAGCCTTTTTGGGTTCTTATTACTGGCTCTAGTCCATATAATTTTTCATTTATGCACTTATTTTTCCAAGGACTTTCCTTGCCGTTGCATGGACACCCACTCTTTTTCTTCATGACGTTGATTATGTACCCTGGACTGCTCCCCTGTTGACCTCTCTTGACCCTTTTTAATGAGTTGTTAATTTAAAAGTTGATTTTATTAATTATGTAATTATTTTCTTTTAATTTATATCCTCCCATCTTGGTTTTAGGAGGTGGTGCAGTGTGCTGCTCCCTTGAACTCTACATTGTTATCTCATATTCCTTTTCTTTTCTACTGTGTACCCTTTCCATGTTGAAGGTGCACTCCTTCCCTTGAAATAAACATTCCTTTGTTGGACTTTATAGCAATTTTCGGTGAACCATTGTTGTCACTCGTACTCGAAACATCCTTCTATGAAAGCGATTCTACCAATAAATTAGGACCCTAATACCTCTTCTACTGTTATTATCAGGACTTTACTTAGTACTAATTTAGTTCTTTTACAGGCCTGCCACTGTATTTGGCACTTGGTTGCTCTGGATCCAACCTCTTCCATAATAGAATCCAATTCATCCCCCTCAACGAAGCTGAGGATCTCTGTGCCCTTCGGACTATATATTATTTCAAATACTTTCTTTACTTTGTTCTTTGTACTCCATAGTAACATATGAGGTCAAATGTATCAAACATTTTTGCGATGGATCGCAAAAATGCATTTTGGTATCTGACGAGTCCAATTTGCGATTCGGTAACTTGTTACCGAATCGCAAATTGGATTTGCGACTACATAACGATACGGTATTAGGAAGGGACGTGTCAAGGGCGTCCCTTCCTAATACCGAATTGCAGAGGTATGTATGATTGTTTTGTGACCGTGAATGCGGTCTCAAAACAATCGCAGTTACCACCAATTTCAAATTGGTGGTAACCAAGAAGAAGGGACCAAGGGACCCCTTCCCTGTTGTGAATGTATGCAAAAACGTTTTTTAAGAGCAGGCAGTGGCCCCACGGACCTTGCGTATCGCAGTATGACCCTCCTGGAGTTTCATACATTCCAATGGCAATAACTTAATTTCGATTTGCAAAAAATCGCAATTAGGGAATCGCTATTGGATGAAATTATACATCTGGCCCATGCTCCCGTATATTCTTAGGCTATCCACTATGTTATGATGATGAGCTTGTAATCACCTGAGGGCTGAAACGCCACTGGCACACGGGGTCATTAAGAACTTTCTGCTAAATTAATTGTGTGGCAGAGGACAATAGAATTGGCCTCCATGGACTTGCTTTGTAATGCTATCCTCTGCAACTACTCAGCATATCGCCTGTCACCGTTACTTTTGTGTTGATCACATATTCGGGCTGTTATTTTGTTCACCAGTGACGTGTGTTTATTTTTTCACACTGAACACATTTATTAGTATTTTTGTTCCTTTAATCATTGACTAATACCATTTAGAATGGTTTACTGTTTTTTATGAATGATACCTGGATGGGCATCGTTGCTTTGATAGCTAATCATTGTGTGACTGTAAAGGAAAGTAAGAAAACATTGCACAAATGCAAACTAATGTCTTTAGAAATGAAGACATTTCAACAAGCAGTCAAAGAGAGGTGAAGGGAAACAACGAACCGAATGGGAGATTGGGACGGGGATGGTGAAAGACATGGGGGGTGGGGACAAGATAAAGAGAGAAGGGACGCAGCCCCTCTGAAAAATGTGTGCTTTAATTGTGGTCATATGGGACACCGGAAGTGTGATTGTCCAAATGTACTTTCTAATGCTGCTGCTCGGTATGAAGTTCCTGCATTCATTTACACAACGCAATCTGAATACCCAGATTACAAGCACAGCCTGGGAGGCACCAAATGTCCCACGAATGTCTCAAATCCACCTGTCCAAAATGGTCCTTATGTGAAATGTGTAATAAATGGCAAACCCACCACCTCATGCCTTACTGATACGGGGGACAGTTAGTTGGCTCTGAAAACCTCAGAATTGATCTCCTTGCCTCTTTTGGGCTTGTCCAGTGTCTCAGTGGGCATTTCTAATAATAAGATTTTCCTCATTACCAATCCTATTTTTCTTTCTTTAGGATCTATAACTGATCTATATTCCTTTTTGATAAGTCCAACTTCACCTACAAACCTTTTAGGTCGAGTCTCGTTATTGAACTGTATGGTTCACTGTACCGGGGACGAGGTTTATTTAATTGTGCCTAAAGCAAATGGAAATTGAGTTCTGGCAGTGTTATGTGAATTGGAGCGGTGGGAAAGACAAACAAAAATGGCCAATGTAAAAATGTGTGAAAAAGGAGTGCTTCAAACAGTGCCGCCTTCTTAATGATAAGAATGTGTGAATTGTGTTGTAGGTTTACTCTCAGTTGATCCATTGAAAATTTAAGTTAACCCCCATGAAGAAATTGCCTCACAACCCAGAGTACCCTCTACATCCAGAAGCCACGGCTTTAATTCGACCTGTCATTGCAGGTAGGTCGCTCCCCGCCTTGCCCTCCGCGCCACCTCCTTCTCCCATCCTCTCTCACTCCCAAATCCCGCCGCTGCCCCTCCCGCCTCCCCTCTCCTTTCTCTCACCATTCTTCACTCTCCGTTCTTCTCTCACCTTTCTTCACTCTCTGTTCTTCTCTCACCTTTCTTCGCTCTCCCAAACCCTGCCGCTGCGTCCCCTGCGGCCCCTCCCGCCTCCCCCCTCCTTTCTCTCACCGTTCTTCACTCTCCGTTCTTCTCTCACCTTTCTTCGCTCTCCCAAACCCCACCACTGCGTCCCCTAAGGCCCCTCCCGCCTCCCCCCTCCTTTCTCTCACCGTTCTTCACTCTCCGTTCTTCTCTCACCTTTCTTTGCTCTCCCAAACCCCGCCGCTGCGTCCCCTACGGCCCCTCCTGCCTCCCCCATCCTTTCTCTCACCGTTCTTCACTCTCCGTTCTTTTCTCACCTTTCTTCGCTCTCCCAAACCCTGCCACTGCGTCCCCTGCGGCCCCTCCCACCTCCCCCTCCTTTCTCTCACCGTTCTTCACTCTCCATTCTTCTCTCACCTTTCTTCACTCTCCGTTCTTCTCTCACCTTTCTTTGCTCTCCCAAACCCCGCCGCTGCGTCCCCTACGGCCCCTCCCGCCTCCCCCCTCCTTTCTCTCACCGTTCTTCACTCTCCGTTCTTTTCTCACCTTTCTTCGCTCTCCCAAACCCTGCCACTGCGTCCCCTGTGGCCCCTCCCACCTCCCCCTCCTTTTTCTCACCGTTCTTCACTCTCCATTCTTCTCTCACCTTTCTTCGCTCTCCCAAACCCCGCCGCTGCATCCCCTGCGGCCCCACCCCCCAGCCCTCTCATAGGACAGGCCCTCCCGCCTCCCAGCTTCCACTCCCACCCTCCCCTCCTCTTATGGCACGCGCAGCGCGCTAGCTAGGAGCAACCTTCGACCCTGCTTGCAGGTAGGTCGCTCCCCGCCTTGCCCTCCGCGCCACCTCCTTCTCCCGTCCTCTCTCACTCCCAAACCCCGCCGCTGCGTCCCCTGCGGCCCCTCCCGCCTCCCCCCTCCTTTCTCTCACCGTTCTTCACTCTCCGTTCTTCTCTCACCTTTCTTCGCTCTCCCAAACCCCACTGCTGCGTCCCCTGCGGTCCCACCCCCCAGCCCTCTCATAGGACAGGCCCTCTCGCCTCCCAGCTGCCACTCCCACCCTCCCCTCCTCTCATGGCAGACGCGGCGCGGCTGCGCCGCTGGCGCGCCAAACGCAAGCCAGTCTGCGTCCGTCCGCGCCTGGACCACGCCCAGCGCCAGAACCCCTGGCCCTCCCAGACACACCTACTCCCCCCTCACCCTCCACTCCCTCAACCCAGGCCTCCACCCCACATGCACCACATCTAGCCCCACACACACTCATGGCCCCTTCACCTGCTACACCTGCCACTTCTCCTGCTCGTCATCCCTCACACCACACACCAGCCACAGCGACCCCACCCTCAACAAACACAACACCCCCAACACAAAACTCACCCACCCTGCCCACACCAACCAACCCCGCAGCACACCAGCCCACAACCAGAACACACCCCGCAACAACACCCTCACGCACCACACCAACGCCACCTACCTGAACTGCCTGCTACTCAACATCCGCTCCCTTCACAAACATGCCGTAGAACTCTGGGACCTAATCAGTACACACTCACCTGACATCGTCTTCCTCACGGAAACCTGGAACAACCTCTCCTCAGAACCCGACATAGCCATAGCCACCCCCAAGGGATACAAACTCCAACGCAAAGACCGCCTAAACAAGCCAGGCGGAGGCATCGCCATCCTACACAGAGACACCATCAAAGTCACCACCAGCTCTCAAGACACTATCGGCAACACTGAACACATGCACTTCCTCGTCCACATCAACAACAACTCCACCCTCAGAGGTACACTAGTCTACAGACCACCCAGACCACGCACCGCCTTCTGCGACACCATCGCAGACAGCATCAGCCCGTACGCCCTCACCTCCACAGACTACATCATCCTTGGTGATTTCAACTTTCACTTAGAAAACCCACAAGACCACAACACTACCTCCCTCATAGACAACCTTAACAACCTCGGACTCAAACAACTGATCACCGCACCCACCCACTCAGCAGGACACACGCTGGATGCAATCTTCACCTCAAGACAACACATAGCCTACACCCACACCACCGAACTCCCCTGGACAGACCACCGCTGCGTCTACTTCTCCTTCACCAAACCCCCACACACTACCATCAACACACCACACCCTACCGCATGTGGGACAAGATCCCCACAGAACGTCTAAACTCCCAACTGGCCCATAACCCCCCACCACACCAACGACCCCAACGCAGGAGCACACAACCTCTCCAAATGGATCACTACCTGCGCAGACACACTAGCACCCCTCAGAAGACACATCACCACCCGCCACATCAAGAACGCCCCATGGTTCACCCCTGAACTCCAAGACTCCAATCGCAAATGCCGCCAAGCTGAGAAAATATGGAGAACAAAACCCTCCTCAACCAACTTCTCCACACTCAAAACCAACATTCGCACCCATCACCAACTCTTACGCACCGCTAAAAGAGTTCACTACAAGACACGCCTTGACAACAACTCCCAAAACAGCAAAGAACTCTTCACCATCATCAACGAACTTGCCAAACCCAAAGCCAGCAACAGAGACCCCACACACACACAGCCCCTATGTGACGCCCGTTCCAACCTCTTCCTCCACAAAATCCTGGACATCGACAACAGCTTCACATCACACACACGCACCACACATACCCCTCTCCCACCCAACTCAACCCCCCCTCAAGACCCCACCACACTATCCACATGGATCCCTACCACACACGAAGAAACTGAAAAAAACATGAACTCCATCCACTCCGGTTCCCCCTCCGACCCCTGTCCACACCGCATCTACAACAAAGATAGCCCTACCATCGCCCCCATACTCTACAACATAATCAACTCCTCTTTTGACTCAGCCACCTACCCAGAACCCTGGAAGCACGCAGAAATTACTGCTCTTCTAAAAAAAACACAAGCCGACCCCGGACATCCTATCCAGCTACCGCCCCATCTCCCTCCTCCCGTTCCCCGCCAAGGTTGCAGAGAAATTAGTCAACACTCGCCTATCCCACTTCCTTGAAGCAACCAACACCCTCAACCCCTCACAATCTAGGTTCCGCAAGAACCACAGCACAGAAACCGCCCTCATCGCATGCACTGACGACATCAGGACCAAAGTCGACAAAGGCGAGACCGTCGCACTCATCCTCCTAGACCTCTCCGCAGCTTTTGACGCCGTCTGCCACCACACACTCCACACACGCCTCCACAACATAGGAATCCGCCACAAAGCCTTAGACTGGCTCTCCTCCTTCCTCACCCAGAGAACCCAGAGAGTCCGCCTCCCGCCCTTCCACTCCAACACTACCAAGATCACCTGCGGAGTCCCCCAAGGGTCCTCTCTCAGCCCCACACTCTTCAACATCTACATGACCCCCCCTAGCCAACATTCTCCGAGCACACGGAATCACCATCCTCTCATATGCAGATGACACCCAACTCTTCCTCTCCCTCACCCGCAACCCCACCACCGCCAAAACCAACCTACACGCCGCTCCCCTAGACACTGCCAACTGGATGACCACTAACCATCTCAAGCTCGACTCAAACAAAACCGAAGTCATCATCTTCGGCCCCAACAAAACCACATGGGACACCTCCTGGTGGCCCACCGCCCTAGGCCCCGCACCCACCCCCGCAACCCATGCACGCAACCTCGGCATCATCCTCGACCCCGCCCTCTCCATGACACAGCAAATCAATGTTCTAACCTCCTCCTGCTTCCACACACTCCGCACCCTAAAAAAATCCTTCAAATGGATCCCCCCAGAGACCAGAAAGACAGTCACCCACGCACTCATCAGCAGCAGACTGGACTACAGCAACGCCCTTTACGCCGGCACCACACTCAAACTCAAACGCAAACTCCAAAGAATCCAGAACCCAGCCTCGCGCCTCGTCCTCGGCCTCCCCCAACACAAACGAATCTCACCACACCTCAAATCCCTACACTGGCTCCCCATAGACAAGAGAATCACATTCAAGATCCTCATCCACGCACACAAATCCCTCCACAACACTGGCCCAACCTACCTCAATGAAAGAGTAAACTTCCACACTCCCACACGCAACCTCCGATCAGCCGACCTCACCCTAGCCACAGTCCCCCTCATCCTGCACACCACCACAGGAGGCAGGTCTTTCTCCTACCTCGCCCCCAAAACCTGGAACTCCCTCCCCACCGACCTTCGCAAAACCAAAGACCTACTAGTCTTCAGAAGGAACCTCAAGACTTGGCTGTTCGACCAGTGGCCTTCCCCGGCCTGCCCCCCCTTCCCCCCCAGCGCCTTGAGACCCTCACGGTGAGTAGCGCGCTCTACAAATTTCTTTGATTGATTGATTGATTGCAGCTCTAAATGTAATGAATCTTAGCCCCACAGTGAGTCTCTGCAATAACCCCATACTCCTGATTTAAAAAAAAAAAAAAAACAGGTAAGAAGAATTGTTATGGATTTGTGTTCAATCTATAACACTGTAAAACCTAGCTTCCCTGTGGCACCCAATCCCGCTACAGTTCATTGCCATCTTAGCAAAATGTTTCATAGTCGTAGACTTGTGTTTTATATCCATGTTAATTCCTATCCACAAAGAAAACCAATATATTTTCTTGCTCATGTTTGGTGTGGGACAGTTGATGTGGAGGAGGCTCACACAAAGGTTTATAGAATCCCCCTGTATGTCTTCCCAAACCCCAAAAAGGGCACAGGCTTTAGAGGACAGAGTATGATTTTATCTTCCCAGTGTTCAATATTTAGGTCCCTGCATTTCTGCTGGGGAGTGTCACTTTTCTATAGACCAGGTCAAAGCCATTCATAAATCACCACACCCAGTCATCATCTTGGATATAGTGGAATATTGTAGACAGTAGATGTTCAGTTTTGTAGGTTTAATGAGTCCCCTTTAGGATTATGTTAAGAAGGATACCCATGAGCCATTTCAGTGATCTGAGGAGGCAGAATAATCCTGCAGCTGAAGCAGGCACTGAACTCTGCCCTTCTTTGGACCTCCTAACTATTCTAGACCTTTTACTTTGAATTTTCATGAACACGGTTGTGCTCTAGGAGTACTGGTACAGAACCACAGTGATCAAAAGATATCTGTTGCATATTACTGTTCTATCTGTTCTTCTTGTAGAAGCTTCTGAAAGCATTGTTCTAAGTTTTTCTCTGATTGTGGCTGTTTCCCATTCTCTAGCTATCCTGTTACTCACCATGAAATACAACATTTGTCTGCGGCCCTGATGTCCTGGTATGATACTTTCTTACTCTCCACTTCTCACATTACATTAGTGTGTTATTCAACCCTGAATCCAGCGTATCATAAAAAAATGACGCAAACGCAGTGCTAAAAAAACATAAATATGGGCCTTAATTTGAACTTGTGTATTGTGTGGATGATTCAGGTCTCTGGAATGATGTTGGAAATCTTGTTACGGCGTATGCGCTATGTATTTCCCATGAGGTAATCGTAATCGAAAGCTGACATCTACCGCTGGTCTCCTCTGCCCAAGTGGCTGAGCTGATTGTTCTCGCAAGTACCTGCCTTTTAGCGTCCCATAAAATTGCCACTGCGTTCACTAATTCCAGTTATGTTTTTTTGTGGGGGCCATGATTATGGATTATTCTGGATGGAAAGGGTTTCCTTATCTCAGTGGGAACACCTACTATTACAAATGTGTTGTTTGTTAAATTTGCAGTTCTTAAGTGTACATAACATCAGTCTTCTCAAGGTGATATGACCTGGGTCAAGACTTTCACAGAGGAAATGGCAAAGAAAGCTGCAATGTTTTCAAATCATGTATTTTATGAAAACTAATGGTTTTCTGTGCCCACTCTTAAGGACTTGTCTCTGTAGCTGATCTGGCATCTGTCATGGATCTTGTAGAACTGCAAAAGGGACTCTGATGGAGAGTAGTGAGCTGAAACAGGGAGAGTTATAGTCCCACCATTTCTGCTCCTCAACTTTGCCAGGATCTATCATTGCTATGCTGATATCAGAATGTACAACATGATCCATACTGCTGCAACCCACTGGTTTGTGTCCATCTGTCTGTTGCTCAGCAGATGTACCAGTGCTGAGCTATATGCTGAGCCCACAATATTATGAAAAAGAGCATAACCTCTACCAGTGCCCACACAGCACTTTGAAGCCCCTTTGTCTGTATTCTGATCTACTTTATCCAGAGGCTCAAATGTTGTTCCAATTGCTGTGTATTGGTAACTGTATGTATGCAGACTGACAACTGCTCCTCTAGGCTCCAGCCCCCTGCACCTGTTATGTCTTCTGCCGCTGCCCTGCTCACCACACCCTGTCCAGCATCTCCACTGAGCCAGCATGTGCCACTGTGCAGGTCCATCTACACAGGAATCCACAATGGATCTGTTTTGGTGTGTTCATCATCAGCCTTGTCTTTAGCATAGTATGGTTCTGTCTTGTGGAAAAGTGGGAGTGGGGGCACCCTGAAGCAAACCCCCACTGTGCACACTGGTGCCAACCTGCAAAGTCAACGTTCTGTCTATAGTGAAAATACTGTGCTTTGTTGAACAATACCACCAGAAAAAAATCTTTCTTCCTGCTGGATTTGTACTTATGAGGGCCTCTGATTTATGTGTCCTTTTACTGCAAGGAACATGCATTGAAATCCAGATAAATGGGATTTACCCTGGTTAATGTGACAGTGACACTGATCTACTACCCTTCAATACAGATTTCCACTATCCCAATAAGAGTACTGTTTCTGAACCCATTTATCTTGCTTTCTCTGTTCAAGGACCATATTGTGAGCAACACAATAGAAGCATCTTCTTGGGTCATGGTGAGCTTCTTTTCTAGGACACTGTATTGCCCTGCCTCCTCACTTTCCTTCTGAGAAGTTGCAAGGATATCAAGATGCCCACCCATCTCGTTCCTGGTCCCCTGCAGAGGAGCCAGTTCTGCAGCTTATCCCGGCAAATCCCAAATTTCTGGGTCCACCAGTGACCCTGCAACAGGTTGAGGCATTCAAGGAAACCATCTTGTGGATCTTTGGCACCCTGCTAGGTCCCTTGTGAATGCCTTCAGTCCCCAAGGATCTGCGGAGCCCTCTAGTCAGGTTACCACTGGAGGACCATCGTCAGAGCTGTCTGTGCCCTCTGATCCCACAAAAGGTTAAGCTCTAACTCCTAAGCAGACTCCACATCTGCCACCATGATCCATGCTGGCTCCTTCTCTGAAGATGCCAGCACTGATGCCACCAATTCCAGAGAGGATTACCAAACCTATGTCTTGCTCTGAATCTAACCCATCTCGACCTCGAGAAGGTCACTTCCTGGAACAGTCTTGTAGAAACAATCTCCTTTTCATTTTGAATCAGACAAGATGGCACCTTTGCCTAGGAGCCAAGTCTCAGAGAGAGCTCCAACAACTTTTCAGAACATATTATAATTGCCCTGGCTTCTCCCTTTGGTTCCTTAACAGAAGAGAGCCTCATTTGCTGTGGTCATCAGATGGGCAGTTGAAATTCTAGATTTACAGTTACCATCTGTTGAAGTCAAAACTAATGCATATGCTAAAGTTCTGCAGCCTGGGCAGACCTCGTGTGAGCCCTTGCTTCATTTCAACATAGCCATGACTGATACCGTCATGGGCTCATGTGCTAAACCTTGTTCCTGCCCTCGTGTAAATAGGCAGGTAGCAAAATGCCACAGGCTTGCTCCGGGTGACCCTACTTTTTACAAGCATCAACCTACTCTTGGGAGCCTTGTTGCTTAGGCCTCCATTGGGAGGATTCAACCAAACTCTTTTGATGACTGAGGCATTCAGGAAACAAGTGTTCTTGTCAACTAGCCTCGCCCCAAGTCAGCGCCAGCTGTTTGAGGGCAGCTACTCCCACACATTAAGGGAGTTGGTTGTAGAGATCTTGCTAGTGGTCATGGAGGAGTTCCAAGCCAATTTGGCAGAGAATATTCAGGAAGACCATGATGCGGCCAAATATGTCATACAGTCGGGCCTGGACACAGCTGCCTGTTTACAAGGGGCCAGGACTAGTGTGGTGCTCTAGCGGCATGCATGCATGAGTTGTACGGGCTTCTCTGGTAATGTTTAGGTGTCACTAATGGATATGCCTTTTGATGGGTCTTGCCTCTTTGTCAAGAAGATTGACTCTGCCCTATCACGCTTTAAAGAAAGTAGTGCGACAGTGTGTTAGCCTGGTCCCTCTACATCCGCATGGCAGTATGCCCAGCAGTGTCACCCCATTCAAGGCATCCGCAGATGTTTTGGCAACACCAAGGCCACTACACCAACAGTAGGCACTCCAGTCATTTCAAATCAAGGTAGCGAATCTAACAGATTGCATCCAGGTCCGCATGGGCAGTGAACCTCCTAGTCCCTGTACCCAGGTAGCGGCCTCCAAGCCACTTTAGTGTGCCCTTAGTGGCACACAACCACCCTTTCAGAGGCAGGATCAGTTATTTTCGCTGGAGGTGGCAGACCATAACATCCGACAAGCGGGACCTGCAGATAGTTCAGTGGGTCTATGCCCTGCCATTGCTTTCTAAGCCTCTGCCTGTTCCACCTACGCCACAGCAACTTTTGAAAGACTGCTTGTCCATTTTGCTGCAGAAGGTTCAGGCTATTTTGGTGAAAGGAGCAATTTTGAGTGTCCCAGCCTTGGAAAGTGAAACTGGGTATTACTTCTGTTCTTTCCTTGTGCAGAAGAAGGGCAGAGGCTTTCATCCTACTTTAGATCTTTGACCTCTCAGTTTCTCCCTGTGGAAGGGCAAATTTAAGATGCCGAGGTTGTCCCAGGTTCTGTCTGCCCTGGGTTCCAGAGACTGGAGGGTAGCACTGGACCTGCTGGATGCCTTTTTCCATGTTCCCATCTTGCAGGCTTACATATGCTATTTGCGGTTTAAGGTAGACCATGAGTATTTTCAGTTTTCCTTTGCTCTCTTTCTGCCTCACTAGTGCCCCTCAAATTTTCATAAAGGTGATATGGGTAGCTGCACCATACCTTTGGAGATCGGGTGTACCAGTCTTTCCCTACCTCGAATACTGGCTGTTAAAGGTGGGCTTGCCACAGTCAGTCTTGTGCAAAAAGAGAGTGACACACACACGCAACAGGCAACACCCCCATCCTCACCCACAACACCATACACACAAACACATGCAACAACATTACATTTACACATCGTAACCCCCTGAAAGAACGCAAGGACAAAAGGAATACAGTCAAACCAGTGATATATTAGAAATAGGCAGATATACGTAACGAATAGAAAAACAGTATTTACAAATATTTACAATATGTACAGAATGCCCTACATTGTCCTTTGCAAATGTCTGTGGGCCACTGGGCCAAAAACCATGTGCCAGGCCCACACTTGACTCCTGCCTCAATATGGAGAGAACACTGCAGGGGCATCAGGTCATAAACACACTGGCACCTCAGAGGGATTGGGAAGGGGGGGGACCTCAGCCAGAAGATGGAATAACACCACTGCTCCTCGAGGGGGCTCCATGCCCACAGCAATGTTCTGGGGAATGCAAAGCCACAGTCTCTCAAGCCTCTCAAGTGGGTGGTTTGTCCACTGCTTGGTCCTGGGAGTGCAAAGCCACAGTCTCTCAAGTCTGTCAAGTGGGTGGGTTGCCCACTGCTTGGTCCTGGGGAGTGCAAAGCCACAGTCTCTCAAGTCTCTCAAGTGGGTGGGTTGCCCAATGCTTGGTCCTGGGGAGTGCAAAGCCACAGTCTCTCAAGTCTCTCAAGTGGGTGGGTTGCCCACTGCTTGGTCCTGGGGAGTGCAAAGCAACAGTCTCTCAAGCCTCTCAAGTGGGTGGGTTGCCCACTGCTTGGTCCTGGGGTGTGCAAGGACACAGTCTCTCAAGTGGATGGCCTCTCCACTGGTTCTGGAGGGGGCTTTGTGCCCAGTGTGCTTCATCCTGCCAAGGATAGGGTGAATGGATGCATACCTCCACTGGTTCTGGAGGGGGCTTTGTGCCCAGTGTGCTTCATCCTGGCAAGGATAGGGTGAGTGGATGCATATCTCCACTGTTTCTGGAGGTGGCTTTGTGCCCAGTCTGCTTCATCCTGCCAAGGATAGGGTGAGTGGATGCATATCCCCACTGGTTCTTGAGGGGTTTTTGTGCCCAGTGATGAAGCACTTGGGGTGTGGCAGTTCACATTCCCTCGCCTGAGTGTCTGAAGCACGAGATTTACAGGGACGACGTAGCATGATACTCCATGGAGGCAGGGCCAGACTCCATCCTGCGGCGACTAAGGCTGCAAACTGGTGGTAGTGCTGGTGCTGGTGGGGCTGCTGCCAGTGGTGGTGGGAGGCTCCAGGCCGTCTCCTGCAGCCTCGGACAGACTCACACTGGGGCTGCTGCTGCTAGTAGTGGTCCTACTGTCAGCGGTGCAGGTGGCAGTGCTTGGGGCGGGGATGCAGGCGGTGCTATCCATGGTGCAGGTGCCGGTGTTGCCAGTGGTGGAGGGAGGCACCAGCCCGTTTCCTGCAGCCTCAGACGGCTGCCCACTGGGGATGCTACTGCTGACAGTAGTGGTGGCAGCGGTGGGGCAGGTGGCGGTGCTGGCCGCGGTACAGGTGGCAGGGCTGTTGGTTCTGATGGTGGGCACCTGGCCCTCACCTGCAGCCTCCTAGGCCTGAAGTGCCTTGGCTTTTCTGCCCCTTCCTCACCTTGGCAGATTCTGCTGGGACCTTGGCTCTGGCAGCTGGAGTTTTGGAGGAGGCCTTGCTGGATGGGTCGTGCTCCTTACCCTTGCTGCATGCTGTCCCCTTCTTCACCTTGGCAGGTGGTGGAATGGTTTGGTCCATTGCAGGGGTTGGTGGCACACTGGCTGGCCTGACGGGGGCCCACTTTGATCCTCTGGGACTTGCAGGTACCACAGCGGACGCCGACTTGGTGGCTGAGGTGCTGGCCTGAGATCTGGACACCCTGGCCCGAGGGGAAGGATGGGGGTGGGGGTAGGGAACAGGTCAATATTTGCCAGGAAAAGTTTTTTAGACACACTGGGATGGGAAGATGGAGAGGGTTTGGGAGTGGAGGAAAAGGGAGTGGTTGTAGGAGGTGTCTGTCTGCTGAGTTTGCGTGAAGGTGCATGGACTCGATGCTGTTGTGAGGTGGATGGCTGTTGGGTGGGTCGGTGCTTGCGTTTGTGTACTTTGGGAGAAGGGGTCACAGACACACTGGGAGAGGACACAGGGGACATGTGCATGGTTGTGGGGGTGGTGACTGCTAGTGAGGGGTGTGTTGTGATGGGTGTGCCTTTGATGGAGGTAGTGGATGAAGATGTAGTGCATGCAGGTGTGAGTGTAGACGCTACTGGGAGGGAGGTGGACGAAGAGGAGGAGGGGTACACAGTGGAGGCAGTGGATGTTGGTGTGTTTGCATGGGTATGGTGCTTGTGTAAGTGCCTGTGAGATGAAGTGTGGTGCTTATGTTTGCCTGAGCCACTTTTGTGTGGTGATTTGGGTGAATGCTGGTCTGAAGGTGTGCTTGGGATAGGCTAGAGTTGAGGGGATTGGGTAGAGGAAGTTGGAGGGGGGAGGCTAGACACAGGGACAAATGCTGCCATCAGTGCTGAGGCCAGAGCCTGAAATGCTCTCTGTTGGGCCGCCACGCCAGAGTGAATGCCCTCCAGGTATGCATTTCTTTGTTGCAAATGCCTCTCGGCATCCTGGATGGCATTCAGTATGGTTGACTGCCCAATGGTGAGGGATCTCAGGAGGTCAGTAGCCTCCTCACTGACAGCAGCTGGCTGACTGGGGCAGGGCTTGAGGTGCCTGGGGTGATGGAGATGTCCACCCTCCTGGGTGAGCGGGCCCGGGAAACACGCTTAGGGGCTGCTGGGAGGGCGGTGCTGGTAGGGGGGATGACAGCTGTACCTGTTGTTGGGGTGGGCAGAGAGGTGTCCGCCACCGCCAGGTAGCTTCCATCGGAGGAGGAGTCGCTGTCTGTGATCTCCACTCCTGTCCCCCTTGTGGTGCTCCCCTCGCCCTCCGTCCCACTGGTGCCCTTACCCTCAGGGGATTCATCCTCCAGGCCCATGTGGGATGCAGCTTCCTCCGTCGCCGGTGCCTCTGCTCCTCCGCCAGATGATGCTAATGCACATAAGGACAAGGTGACAAAATAAAAAGGGTGTGGAAGAGACAGGGAAACACTTGGTCAATGCCAGCAACACCACTACCGTTGACGTACACAACACACAGGGAGGAGCCCTATGCACTAGGTCATGCCCAACCATTTACTAAGACAGTCACCAGCCCTAGGTGATTTCTCTTTATATCCCTGCGTTTCCAGCTCGCTATTTCTTTAGCTAGTTTTCAGTATTTTATCTAGCTTTCTTTTCTCACATTTGACACACTACCCGTCTCTCGCTGTTGATTCCTAACGCCAGCATCTGCACTCCAGAAACCCACAGGACCCTGCCCAGTAGTAGATGCCCACTTATACTATTGGGGTAGGAGTGCTCCAGAGCCTGCCCAACAAGGGACCTATCCTGCCATGTTCACACTGGCCTAGGGGCACCAACAGTCCACATCCTCCACCCTGGTACCTCCTAACGCATGCAAAGTCAGCTTTCAGAATCTGTACTCACCCCCTTGTGTCTGCTGTGATGCCTTCAAGCGCCCATCCAACTCCGGATAGGCCACCGCAAGGATGCGGAACATCAGGGGGGTCATGGTGCGACGGGCACCCCTTCCTCGTTGGGAGGCCAGCCCCAGCTGGGCCTCTGCCGTCTTCTTTGCCCAGCGGCGCAGGTCCTCCCATCTCTTGCGGCAGTGGGTGCTCCGCCTGTCAAAGTCCTCCATGGTCCGCACCTCCTTGTCGATGGCACGCCAAATACCCTTTTTCTGTTGGGCGCTGACCTGGAGGGAAAAGACAGCAGAAAGTCTTATGTCTGGACCGTCAGACTCATTGCCCACGAGATCCCACCCATCCACTGATGCACATGCATTGACCACCTTACATGCTGCACTCTGGCCAGGACGCCTCAGCACCCCCAACATGTGGCTTACATACACAGCACTCCATACATTCATGGCCCACGCATCATGCTCACAGTGTACTCACCTGTTTGTCTGGAGGACCGTAGAGTAACGTGTACTGGGTAGGACCCCATCCGTCAGTTTCTCCAACTCCTCCGCAGTGAAGGCATGGGCCCTTTCCCCAGACACATGAGCTATGGTCGGTTCCAGACACAGGTCACAGCAGCACTTGCAGTGTACGTCCTCTCCTGTTGAAGGTCAGGTAGCAAGTGAGTGAACAGATAGAAAATGGTGGTCACGTCTGCGTCGGTGCGTACCGTCACCGCCGGCGTACATCGCCATTGGCTCCTGGAACCCATAGGGCCCAATGATAACCAATGTGAAGTTGCGCTGTGATCGACCGCCTACTGCAACGGTACAGAACGCCAGCGCAATTATCTCATTTCCACTTGTCCCTCCTCACAGGTCAGGCAGCTGCTATTTCAGGGGGGCACAGGGCATGGCACGTAACTGTGTCACAGCAGACATTGGCACATCAACTGACTCTCGAGTTCACATTCTGTTTCTGTAAAGTAAACAAATCAACATTTGTGCAATAGATGTGGGAATATGACCCTCTGCTCACCGTTCTCTTCCATAGGCTTCAAGTGCTGAGGCAGAATATGAGATGGCGGCATCCTCAGGTGTACAGACCCCTGGTGGACCTTGCGACAATGGAGGACAGACACATTATCATTACCTACAGACTTGATCGTGCCACAATCCAAGAACTGTGTGCCCAATTGGAGCCAGAGCTGATGTCAGCTATCCGCCAGCCCACAGGATTCCCCCTCTAGTGCAGGTCCTGTCAGTTTCCATTTCCTGGCAAGTGGTTCCTTCCAAACAACAGTGGCCACGGCATGTCTCAGCCAATGTTCTCTAACGTGTTGACCAGAGTGTTGTCTGCCCTGCTGAAACACATGCGCAGCTACATCATTTGGCCACAGTGAAGGCTGACTTTTATGCCCTGGGACATATCCCCAACATAATTGTTTCCATTGATGGTACACATGTGGCATTTGTCCTCCCACTGGAGAAATGAACAGGTTTACAGGAATAGAAAAAGCTATCACTCGATGAATGTTCAGATGGTGTGTTTGGCGGACCAGTACATCTCCCATGTGAATGCCAAATTTCCTGGCTCTGTGCATGACGCCTTTATCTTGAGGAATAGCAGCATCCCATATGTGATGGGCCAACTCCAGAGGCACCGGGTGTGGCTAAAAGGTGAGCCAAAGGTCCCCACCCAGTATGAATTGGGGTATGGGTATGGGTATGTGGTTGTCCCTAAGGGTGAGTGTGTGGTTAACAGGTATCCCTCGATATTTGCAGGTGACTCTGGTTACCCCAACCTCTCATGGCTAATGACCCCAGTGAGGAATGCGAGGAGAAGGGCAGAGGAATGTTACAATGAGGCACATGGCCATACAAGGAGGATCATTGAAAAGACCTTTGGTCTCCTGAAGGCCAGGTTCCTGTGCCTGCATCTGACAGGTGGATCCCTGAACTGCTCACCCAAGAAGGTGTGCCAGATCATTGTTGCATGTTGCATGTTGCACAACCTGGCCTTGAGATGCCAGGTGCCCTTTTTGCAGGAGGATGTGCCTGGAGATGGTCTTGTGGCAGTAGTGGAACGTGTGGACAGTGAGGAAGAGGAGGCGGAGGAAGAAGATGTGGACAACAGAACCAATATAATACAGCAGTACTTCCAGTGACACACAGGTAAGACACTGTAACTCCACTTTACATTTCAGTTATCTGCTGGACATTGTACAAGGCAGCCTCTTTCCCTATGTTGTTCCCTTTGGAATCTCTATTTTTAGATCTCTGTGTCCCAATCTGGCTCCTGCTATGTGTACTGCTGCCCACCAAAGGTCATCCTAAAGTATATTTCACTGTACATTTGAGTTGCAGTGCATTGCTAATGTTGTGCTAATACATTTGTGAATCATTAGACAGACTCCAGATTGATATTTGTTCCAAGGGTGTTTATTTAGGTGCTCATAAGTAAAGGGGGATGTGCAAGGGACTGGGGTGATGGTGGAGGAAAGTCCAGGGTAGAGTCCCGTCTCTTGGTATCACAGGTGCATTGTCCAGTGGGGCATAGGAAGGGGAGCAATGGCAGTTCAAGGTAGACAGGGAAACAGAGTGGGACACAAGGGTGACAATCAGGAGAGTCTTATTTCCTTGCAGGGGTTTTGGCAGTGTTCTCTGGCTTCTGCCTGGATTGCAGGGACTGTTTGCGGGGTGGTTCTCCTTCTGCAGGGGGTGGGGTGCTGGTGGCCTGTTGTTCCAGTGGCGGGCCTCCTGTCCACTAGCTCCGGTGGAGGTGGAAGGCTGTCCCTCGGTTTGGCTAGTGTCAGGCACCCGTTGTTGTGCCGCTGCCTTCCTCATGGTCTTGCCCATGTCAGCCAGCACCCCTGCAATGGTGACCAGGATGGTATATATTTTTGTTAGGTCCTCCCTGATCCCCAGGTACTGTCCCTCCTGCAGCCGCTGGGTCTCCTGCAACTTGGCCAGTATCTGGCCCATCGTCTCCTGGGAATGGTAGTATGCTCCCAGGATGTTGGAGAGTGCCTCGTGGAGAATCGGTTCCCTGGGCCTGTCCCCCCTCTGTCACACAGCAGTCCTCCCAGCTTTCCTGTTGTCCTGTGCCTCTGTCCCCTGAACCATGTGCCCACTGCCACTGACCGCAAGACCCTGATTGTCTTGGGTTTGTGGGGTTGCCTGGGTCCCTGTAGTGGTGGACACACTGCTGATTGACGTGTACTGGGGACAGTTGCATGGGCCCGCTGGGTGGGTGCTGTGCTGGTGTTTCCTGAGGGGGGAGGCTCTGTGGTGGGTTGGGACTGTGGCAGGGGAACCGACTGTCCGGAGGTTCCGGATGGGCCAGGTTGGTCATCCTGATCCAGGCGTGCAGAGCTGCTGTCGTTACTGTGGGCCTCTTCAGTTGGGGGACTGGATGTGGCTGGCACCTGCTCTCCGGTGACGTGGAGTATGGGTTCTGTGGGAATGCAAATACATTGTTAATGTGTCTGCGTGTGCCATCTTGTGCATGGGTGTGTTTCCCTGTATGATTGTGATTTCCCTGTCAGCTTGGCCTTGTGTGAGTGGTGATTTTGTGGGCTGGGTGAGTCTCTCTACTGGGCATGCTGTGGTGATGGGTGTCCATGCAGGTCTGTGATGGGTGTCCATGCATTGTTGTTGCATGCAGGGCATGGTATTGGGATGGGTGGGTTGTTAGTGGGGTATATGTGAGGTGGTGGAGTGATGGAGTGAGGGTAGGGGTAGGAGTTTGTGATGGCATGGAGGTAGGGTGGGGGGGTTAAAGTAGTTAAGATTTGACTTACCAGAATCCAGCCCTCCTGCTACTCCTGCGAGGCCCTCAGGATGCATGATCGCCAAGACTTGCTCCTCCCATGTTGTTAGTTTTGGGGGAGGAGGTGGGGGGTTCACCGCCAGTCCTCTGTACTGCTACCTGGTGTCTTGCTACCACGGAACATACCTTCCCCCGTAGGTCATTCCACCTCTTCCTGATGTCATCCCTGGTTCTTGGGTGCTGTCCCACGGCTTTCACCCTGTCCACGATTCTCCGCCATAGCTCCATCTTCCTTGCAATGGACGTCTGCTGCACCTGTGATCCTAATAGCTGTGGCTCTACCCGGATGATTTCCTCCACCATGACCCTTAGCTCCTCTTCAGAAAACCTGGGGTGTCTGTGGGATGCCATGGATGTGGTGTGTGTGTGTGATATGTGTGAGGATGTGTGGGGTGATGTGTTGGGGTGTATGCTGTGATGTGCGTGAATGCTGTATGGGTGATGGTGTTCTGTGGCTCTGATTGAGTGGGTGCTCCTGGCTTGTCTCTTTCTGCCTGATATCTATTTTTTCGCTGTAAGGGGTTGTGGGTAATGTGGGTGGGTGTTTTATAGCAGTGTGAGTGTGTGGTGTGTGTGTGTCAGATGTGTGTAGTTTGAACTGTCCAATGTGGTGTAGTTTTGTAAGTGTGTGTGTATTTTTTGCGCGGCGGTGTGTACTGCCAATGGTTTACTGCGATTGAAAGACTGTCGCTGGGATTCGTGGGTCGTGATACTGTGGGGGTATTCCTGTTGGCGTAATGGTGTGGGTTTTGCTATCGCCAGTTTATCACTGAGCTTTGGTGTGGCGGACTGGTGTGGGTGTCTGTATAGTGGCGGGATTCTCAGTGTGGGTCATAATACCCGTGGCGGAATACCGCCGCGGTCACGGTATATTTGCGGCCTTCAGCATGGCAGTAGACGGCATTTACTACCAGGGTTGTAATGAGGGCCTAAATCTTTACTTACCTCTATATACGCCCCTTCAAGGTTTTGTGGTAGTCAGTGTTATGGCTATGAATTTTTTCTTGGATAATATTTTTTATTTAAAGTACGATATTCTGGTCGCATACTGCAGTGTGTCTACGCAGGTGGCCTACACGTAGTGGGCAGAAATACCACTTGTGCCTCTCATCCTGTAACTCCAATGAAGAGGCCTGGGAGCTGCATGAATGGGTGTAAAATGTGGTGAAGGGGCCAGGAGCAGACAAAGAAGCGGGTGATGAGGGAGGTGTGTTTGAGGCTGCTGGTGGGATGGCGACTGCAGCCCCCGCTGGGTTTTGGAGTATGTCTGTTTCAGCTTTTAGCAAATCACCAGCCCAGCGGCAGGTCCTTCTCGGAAGAAAACGAAATCCAAGATTCTCGTGTACCTCCGAGTTTAAAAACGAAAAGTCATTATCTCATGTACGTCTCTGCAAAAATGAGCGTGGGGTGTTTTGTGCGCTGGGGGTCCGAGGTGGCTTTGATGGGAATGAAGAAGCAAACCCTTTATGACACTCTGAGAGGCTTCATTTTATTCGTTTCGGCCCCTTCTCTTCTGGAAATTAAAAATTGGGACATCTGCAGGAAATGAGGCGACAGTTTGAAAGGACGATAAAAGGTTCCTGTGAAATCGGTTTCTGAATTTTCGCATGAAATGGTAAGCAGGAGGAGGGCGGCGAATGAAGGGAAGAAGGGTAGAGAAAAATAAGAAGCTGGTGTCTTTAAGACGTGCTTTGTTTGTGACCCCTCTTTGAGAATTCTCCAAGGAAACAAACACAGCCTCATCTTTTCTAGTAATCACATTTATCTGGCAACGGCAGGCCTCAGAATTATTTATGCTACAGTGGGCTGGCTTCAGGAAGACTTGAGCTGTTTCATTTATTTATTGTTCGAAAGTGAGGGGGTTTGACTTAAGGTTCCCAAAAAGTCCCTTGGGAGTTCGCTATAAAAATGCCAAGAGCTTTATTTTGACACAGTATGTGTGTGTCGCTCTGCTTGTCTGTCTTTCTCTGCCCCTCCCTACCTGGCTACCTCCTTCTGTACATTTGTTTAGGACTGGTTGCGTCTCTGTCTTAACACTGTGCCGCTCTGCTTTTATGTATGCCTGTCCAAATCTGGATTTAGGCACCATATCTACCTATTAATTGCCTGTCAGTCTCTCTACCCGCTTGTCTATATTTCATGTCTATGTGCCAGTTTCTCTGTGAGGTTGAATTGTCCCGGAATTTTATTTGTATGCCTAGCTCCCTGCCTAAGCGTCACCTGGCTACCTGAACGTCTGGCTCGCTTTCAGCTTCTAGTTCCTTGTGTTAGTGTTGTTCTCTTCCTAATTGTCTTTTTCCTCTCATTCTGCTGTCTGCTTATCAAAACATAAATGCATCTCTCTTTAGGTATTTGTTTATCAGTACGGCTGTCTTTTACACATACTGTAGGGTTTGGTTCCGCTCCTTTCAATCATTGACTTTTTTTGACCAGCCTCTTTCAGTAATTGGCTTCTGACCTTGTCAATCACATATTGGGTTAACCCCCCCCAAAAAAAATTGTCACCCAGTGCTGTTGGCTATTTGGATGTATCAATTTACCCCTTCACTGTTTTGTCATCCTATCTCTTTGGCCTTCTCTATTGATGTCGCTTTTTCCCTTTGTCTCACTAGCCTTTTCTGTTGAATTGCTTAGCTCTCTTTGCCTCTTTAGTGCACTCCACCAATGTCCTCTTTTTCTGTGTCCCTTGGCTCTTTATCTGTTAGGTTCAATTGTTCTCTTTGTCTTTGTGGCTCTGTCTGTTGACTTATCTTGTGTGTATCTCCAGTCCTTTCAAAGTTGATTTTTCTTTCTCTCTTCACCTCCCCTACACTCATTACGCTGGTATTTATATGGTTATTGATGCTCAGAAACTTGAGAGACTTTATCTCTCTATCTCACTTTATTTTGACCTACCCAGCCCTTTTTGATTCTCTATCCCCTTTCTGTTGATTGTCTATCTACAGGGAGTGCAGAATTATTAGGCAAGTAGTATTTTTGAGGATTAATTTTATTATTGAACAACAACCATGTTCTCAATGAACCCAAAAAACTCATTAATATCAAAGCTGAATATTTTTGGAAGTAGTTTGTAGTTTGTTTTTAGTTTTAGCTATGTTAGGGGGATATCTGTGTGTGCAGGTGACTATTACTGTGCATAATTATTAGGCAACTTAACAAAAAAAAATATATACCCATTTCAATTATTTATTATTACCAGTGAAACCAATATAACATCTCAACATTCACAAATATACATTTCTGACATTCAAAAACAAAACAAAAACAAATCAGTGACCAATATAGCCACCTTTCTTTGCAAGGACACTCAAAAGCCTGCCATCCATGGATTCTGTCAGTGTTTTGATCTGTTCACCATCAACATTGCGTGCAGCAGCAACCACAGCCTCCCAGACACTGTTCAGAGAGGTGTACTGTTTTCCCTCCTTGTAAATCTCACATTTGATGATGGACCACAGGTTCTCAATGGGGTTCAGATCAGGTGAACAAGGAGGCCATGTCATTAGATTTCCTTCTTTTATACCCTTTAATGCCAGCCACGCTGTGGAGTACTTGGACGCGTGTGATGGAGCATTGTCCTGCATGAAAATCATGTTTTTCTTGAAGGATGCAGACTTCTTCCTGTACCACTGCTTGAAGAAGGTGTCTTCCAGGAACTGGCAGTAGGACTGGGAGTTGAGCTTGACTCCATCCTCAACCCGAAAAGGCCCCACAAGCTCATCTTTGATGATACCAGCCCAAACCAGTACTCCACCTCCACCTTGCTGGCGTCTGAGTCGGACTGGAGCTCTCTGCCCTTTACCAATCCAGCCACGGGCCCATCCATCTGGCCCATCAAGACTCACTCTCATTTCATCAGTCCATAAAACCTTAGAAAAATCAGTCTTGAAATATTTCTTGGCCCAGTCTTGACGTTTCAGCTTGTGTGTCTTGTTCAGTGGTGGTCGTCTTTCAGCCTTTCTTACCTTGGCCATGTCTCTGAGTATTGCACACCTTGTGCTTTTGGGCACTCCAGTGATGTTGCAGCTCTGAAATATGGCCAAACTGGTGGCAAGTGGCATCATGGCAGCTGCACGCTTGACTTTTCTCAGTTCATGGGCAGTTATTTTGCGCCTTGGTTTTTCCACACGCTTCTTGCGACCCTGTTGACTATTTTGAATGAAACGCTTGATTGTTCGATGATCACGCTTCAGAAGCTTTGCAATTTTAAGAGTGCTTCCCTCTGCAAGATATCTCAGTATTTTTGACTTTTCTGAGCCTGTCAAGTCCTTCTTTTGACCCATTTTGCCAAAGGAAAGGAAGTTGCCTAATAATTATGCACACCTGATATAGGGTGTTGATGTCATTAGACCACACCCCTTCTCATTACAGAGATGCACATCACCTAATATGCTTAATTGGTAGTAGGCTTTCGAGCCTATACAGCTTGGAGTAAGACAACATGCATAAAGAGGATGATGTGGTCAAAATACTCATTTGCCTAATAATTCTGCACTCCCTGTATATTTGTGTCTTTAGCACAGTCTCAGGTCTCACTTTGCAGGTTCTAATAGTCTCTCACTACCTCTCGCAATGGGGATGTTTGTCTCTAGCCCTCACTTTGTGTAGTTTTCCATTTTTGTCTCTACTGCCCTTTTCATACTACTATGTTTCACTTTATTCATCTCTTTAAGCCATCTCGCTGCTTGTTGCTCTCACTTCTGATTTCTGTTGCCTTTTCCTTCCATATCTGTTTGATTTCTCTTTACATCCCTACGTTTCCAGCTCGCTATTTCTTCAGCTAGTTTTCAGTATTTTATCTAGCTTTCTTTTCTCACATTTGACACACTACCTGTCTCTCGCTGTTGATTTCTGTTGGTACGGCATGCTGCAACACATTTTATCATAGTATTTTTTTACATGGTAATACCATCTAGATTAGTGCCAGTTTAATAATCAAATTGAGACCCTAGCAACTGAAAGGTGACCAGTTAATCTGTGCAAAGGGCCTTCCGCTGCACATGAACACATCTCACAACATTTAAGTAACTCTTGATGCATTTGAGCTAGAAACAAAATGTGTTTTTGTTAAAATATGCAGATTATTCAGCAGATGATGGATTATGTGGCAAATGCGTCAAATCCACAAGTATGCTAAAAAAGCAGCAGCCGCAGAATCACATAATTCTAGTGGCCTTGCTTATGAGCATCCTAGAGCATAATGTGGTACCCTTCTGCAAAAATACTGCATCACCTCATCAGCCATAGTTAGTGCAACATAAATACTTAAGTCTACCATATAATTTTTCTGCCTTGTCCCCTTTACACCGTTCATGTTTTTAGTGTATCTTATTTTCTGCTGTCTCAGTCGCTCTGGCCCACCTTCAGCTGATTTGTCATACTAGCTCTTTCTGTATCTATTTCTCTATGTTTTTTTTGTTTTGCTATCTCCTTTTCTTTCTAACTCTTTAATTTGTCACGCTCCACTTTTTCCCTGTAGCCCGATCTGTGTAGCTTGGTTTACAGTGAACTGATAATCCATGCACTTCAGGGGTGAGGCATTTCATCTACTGTAACTAAATTGAATGGGGTCAGATTGATGTGCGTGCGTAGTTAATTTTAAAGATAAGCCATGCAGCGAACTGGTTAAAGAAAACCTCAGCAGGTTAATATTTACACACCGATGGCTAAAAATATGTTCTTACATCAGAGGAAAAAAACAGTAACATGCATGCTTAACAAACTGGAACTGTATATTTTTTTCCCGAAGAACAAACCTACTGAAGTACGTGTATTTTTCTGGTTATGATTGTGCATGGCTTTTGAAAATGTAATACTTCAAATTATGACATTTAGAAGAACTACAGTGATAATTGCAAAAGTGTATGTAATAACTGTACAACAGATTGTATATTTCACATGTTGAATTCTCTATTTTTGGGATATTGCATAGACTGAATCCACAATTACTTGTTTTGTTTATCAGTATACATTCACGATTATTCGTAGAATGTTTGTTTTATCAACAAGGAGTAGCATCCTCCTTGCCCCCAAAGCTGGCCATTGAAGGCTTCAGTCCCGAGTGCGTGGTAGTGATGAGCGCTATGACCACCCAGTGAAACACCGTGTGTTCATAACACCGGGTTCGACTTTACACCCGAGTACAGCTTTTTGCAGTCTTAAACGGGCAGCACCTGTGAGCCCTGTCTTCACAACCTTCTTGTGCACAACATTACCCCTGCACACTGTTATGCCCCGCAGTTTTTACCAGGTAGGTGAAATCCTGGAGGAAGGTATCTGAAAGAGACTTCTAGTTGCAGATTCCTTACCTTAGAATTCACCCAGGCGTCAGTCTGGATCTTTCAGCAGTACCCTTGCATGCTGTTAGGTGGCGTTAATCGACTCTGCATCTGTTGTTGGTGTCGTGGTTGCAGGATAAGACATCGCAGGCCATAAATAAGCGCCACCCCAGCGCTCTGATGTTAGTTCTTTTCATCTCCAGCAGCCTACGTGCAGATCCGAAGAAGAGCTACCCAACAGTCACTTTTTGACTGGCCTTTTTGATGAAGATTTTAGACTTTCTGGTGCGTCGATGTCATCATGGAAGAGCAGGTTCAAGTTCTGCAACTCCTGTCATCAGATGCTGTTCATGGAGGATCCGCACTTCATGCATCTCTGATGTCTGGAGTGCGACCACAACTTGAAGTCGTGCTCCAAGTTCTGGGCCATGAACCCGAAGGCTTTGAGGAAGCAGTCTGTAAAGCTTCTTGTGGTCCGGCTCCGCATCACCCCCAGTCTTGGTTGAGAGGAAAGTCCAGAGAGCCCACACCCTTCGTCATCCCATTCAGAATCTTCAGGACGCTTGGGTAAGCATAAGAAGAAGAGTAAACATCCTTCGACTTCACCCCGTCGGTCAGACGACACAACGCAGAAAAAGGAGAGTCGTCACTCTAGGCCTCCATCCTTGGAGCCTACTTCTTGGTTGAGTTTCTGGGAGCAGGAGGCACCCCTGCCCAACTTTGTGAGTTCTCTGAGGCCATGAGCCTAATTTTTGAGCAGTCCAACCCTGCTGGTGCGCCTTCGGGGTTGGAAGGGGCCACCTCAGGTTCCGTGCCGGCAGCTTCGCCCTTGGCTCTGGGTTGCACCCAGGTATCCCTTTCCAGATCTGCACCAGCATCGGTCGTGCCATTGTGACCTTCCCTGATGCCAGTGCAGATGTCGACGCTCCCAACGCCGTCCCGGCCCATGGTTGTCATTGATCCCATACTTATCGCTGCCTCCAGCATGGAGCCAGACCGACGTCACTCGATGCTGATTCCGCCTTAGGTGGGGACCTTGCTTCCTGAGTCAGATCCTTACCTTAGAATTCACCCAGGCGTCAGTCTGGATCTTTCAGCAGTGCCCTTGCATGCTGTTAGGTGGCGTTAATCGACTCTGCATCCGTCGTTGGTGTTGTGGTTGCAGGATAAGACATCGCGGGCCATAAATAAGCGCCACCCCGGCACTCTGATGTTAGTTCTTTTCATCTCCAGCAGCCTACGTGCAGATCCGAAGAAGAGCTGCCCAACAGTCACTTTTTAACTGGCCTTTTTGATGAAGATTTTTGACTTTCTGGTGCGTCGATGTCATCATGGAAGAGCAGGTTCAAGTTCTGCAACTCCTGTCATCAGATGCTGTTCATGGAGGATCCGCACTTCATGCATCTCTGATGTCTGGAGTGCGACCACAACTTGAAGTCGTGCTCCAAGTTCTGGGCCATGAACCCGAAGGCTTTGAGGAAGCAGTCTGTAAAGCTTCTTGCGGTCCGGCTCCGCATCACCCCCAGTCTTGCTTGAGAGGAAAGTCCAGAGAGCCCACACCCTTCGTCATCCCATTCAGAATCTTCAGGACGCTTGGGTAAGCATAAGAAGAAGAGTAAACATCCTTCGACTTCACCCCGTCGGTCAGACGACACAACGCAGAAAAAGGAGAGTCGTCACTCTAGGCCTCCATCCTTGGAGCCTACTTCTTGGTTGAGTTTCTGGGAGCCGGAGGCACCCTTGCCCAACTTTGTGAGTTCTGTGAGGCCATGAGCCTCATTTCTGAGCAGTCCAACCTTGCTGGTGCGCCTTCGGGGTTGGAAGGGGCCACCTCAGGTTCCGTGCCGGCAGCTTCGCCCTTGGCTCCGGGTTGCACCCAGGTATCCCTTTCCAGATCTGCACCAGCATCGGTCGTGCCATTGCAACCTTCCCTGATGCCAGTGCAGATGTCGACGCTCCCAACGCCTTCCCGGCCCACGGTCGTCATCGATCCCATATTATCGCTGCCTCCAGCATGGAGCCAGACCGACGTCACTCGATGCTGATTCTGTCTTAGTTGGGGACCTTGCTTCCTGAGTCAGATCCTGACACTTATTGATATGGGTATGGTGAATGTAGGAGTCTGGCTTGGTATATGGTGTACACCTATAGGTGAGGCACCCTGTAGTGATTCCATGCAGCCCTTAGTGATAGTGTAGGTGGCTCTAGATAACCAGACCTCTCATCAGGGTAGCTGTGGAGAGCAGCTGAGGCTTATCCAGGAGGGTGTAAAGCGGTTGCAAATACCACACAGGTCAGTCAGTGAAGCACACACAGGAAAGAACCACAAAGGTGTTAGAAAAATGTGTAATATTTATGATAATACACACTCCAGAACTAACTTGAGTATATCTCCTAACTGGAGATATGGTCATAAAAAAATACACTTAGCAACAGGTATGTAAAGACCCAAGATAACATGGGCTTCTATGGGGGGCCAAACCATATACTAAAAAAATGGGATGCGAAAACCACAATCAATCCACACTACCACCCAAGGACCCTTAAGACTGGGAAAGTACTAACACACCAAAACTAAGTAGGTAGGCTTCCTCAGGGCCAGTGTGCAGAGTAGAAATCTTGGGTCAGAGTCCATGGAATAGAATAGGGGAGTTGCTGTTGGAATTTTTGCGTTTTAGAAGCCTTCCCAGAGGACCCTAAGGAAACCTATTGGGATATGGGAGGTTGGATAGTGTCTCCACCCGTGGATCCCCAGAACAGTGGACTACCTATACCAGGGAGCCCAGGTGCATTGGGGTGAATTCTTGTTGGAATCTCCAGCTGAAGTCAATGAGGACCTCGGTTGTCCAGCTGTTGTCGTGACTAGTGGACCAGGTCGGTGGAACCTAGGCCTGGATTTCGGAACAAGAGGACCTAAGGTGAAAGGGGACAGAGTCCAGACCACCCAGAGTTGCTCAGGTGGTGCAGGAGGGCAATGCCTACCCTTCTTGGTGAAGCTTCCTGCAGGACAGTGGATGAAAAAGTGCAGCTGGGGAGTCCAGGAGATGCAGGAGGATCCCAGGAGTTGTCCATGAGCTGTCCCACGCAGGTGGACAGATGGAGAGCGGTCAGTGGTCAGCAGAACCACCAGCAAGCCTTGGCAAATGCAAGAAAGCATTGTGCAGAGTTTGCAGGAGTTTTGGGGACCAGCAAGATCCAGATGCCCCAACTATGGCAGGTAGGTCAGGGCCAGCCCTTAGCAAGCAGGAGAGCCAGCAGAAATAATTGGAGCCCCCCAGCAGGACCCTCTGGCAGCAGGCACAGGGAGTCACAGGGAGGCCTCAGTCGCACAGCAAAGAGGGATGCCCATGCTACAGGAGTTGCAGGGTAGGAGTCGTTCTTGGAGTTGGAGAGTGCAGGAGGCTGGGACTTCTTGGAGCTAGGAGGTGTTTGGACTGAAGAGCCAACAAGCCTTGGCAATGACAAGCAGATGTGGTGCACAGGGGTTCCAGCCAAGCAGCTCCAGCGAGGACTACAAACTTCCCAGTTGCCTGAAAGATAGGGCAGACCTCTGGAGAGTCACAGAATCACTACCTGTGTTGCAGAGCCTTGGAGAGTCTGTGGGACAGTAGGATCCACAAGCCGGTCATTGTTGTTGAGGTGCCTGCGGGTGGAAAGCAGCGACTCCCTCACTCCGAGGGAGACTCCTTTTTGCTTTCCCAGTGCAGGCAGAGTCCCAGTGACTCTGTAGGATGCAGAGCCAGAGGGTTGCAGAAGTCTTTGCAGAACTTGGAAACAAAGTTGCTTTAGGAGCCCTCCTACTGATTACAGTCTTGTTTCTGGTCCCAGTGAAAACAGCAGCTGTTCTGGTGTCTAGGCTGCAAAGGTATCTTGCAGAGGAGACTTGCAGATGGTCCCTGAAGTCTTACAGATGAATCTGGGGTCCCACCCTTGGGGGAGCCCTTAGGTAACCCAGGAAGGGGGCTGGACACTAACTGCAATGACCCACCTGTCAAAGGGGGTCAGGGACATCACCCAGTTAGATTAACCAGTCAAATGCTCCCAGGGGCGTGCGCTCATCTTATTTCATAGATGGCAGTTTCAAGTGGCCACCTGACAGAGCTTTGTGTACCTCCCTTGGGGAGGAGCTGCACTGATTGACCAGAGCGGGAAGTGGGGGATCCTGCCCTGGTGCAAACCAGTTTATGCAAGGAGGGCACCAACTGTGTCCTTCAAAGCAGTCTGGTGGCGCTCAGACACACCCTCACCCCAGTGCAGAGACACCTATTTCCAAAGGTGGTCACACTTCTGTCCTACTGGGAATCCTTTGTTCTGCCTGACTTAGCAACAGGAGGACAGAACAGTGTCTGGGGTCAGCAGCTGCACAGGCTAGCTTGCAGATCCTGCAAGGCTGTACAGGCAGACATGTGGGATCCCATAGGGCACCCCAGAGTACATGGTATCATGCAACTAACACTGGAATTGGTGTATTTCCATGATTCCAACTTGTTTGATTCCAAACGGTGAAACCATTATGTAGTTGGACAACTCGTGTTGACCAGTGTCCAATACATACCTTAAGATGACTTCCCTACACTTACAAAGCCCCGGTAATGGAGTCTGGGCTTTGTAGGGGTGCCTCTGCTTGTGAAGGGGTGCCCTAACACTTAGAACCATGAACCCTGCCCTTGGGCTAAGGGGGCCTACCTTAGGAGTGACTTACAGGGTCACAGTGCAGTGACCATGATACAAGGCAATCCTTATATCTGGAGTGAAAGATGCATGCACCATTTAATGCAGGCTGCAGTGACATGTCTGCAGTCATGTTTGCATGGGCCACCATGGGTGGCACAATACATGCTGCAGCCCATGGGGGATCCCTGGTGAATCAATGCACCATATACTAGGGACCTACATGGGTGGACCAGTATGCCAATTGTGGGATACAAAGTTACCTTACAAATACATTTAGGGGAGCTACCACTGACACTGTGGTCCTAGTTAGCAGGATCTGAGTGTAGTACAGTCTAAACACACTGAACCTAGGCAAAACGTGGGGTAACTATGCCAGAAAGATGCTACTTTTCTACAGTGAAAGTATGGAGGAGTCGCTGGACCCTTTAGAACACCAGCTTGATGACTGCATGGACTGTCTCAGGACCTCAGTGCAGCCAGTGGTCTACACACTTATCCTGACGCTGGCATGCTTTCTCCCCCTACCAAGATGCAGCCAAGTTCGCAATACGATGTGGACTGGATACAACCGACTCATTGGTAAATTGGTCGCATCGACAGTGGCCTTGAAGCGCCATGCTTGGTTGAGGACATCTGTCTTTTCAGGGGATGTCCAAGTTGTGCTTATGGACATGCCCTTTGATGGTACCCATCTCTTTGGAGGCAAAGCAGACTTGGCGCTCAAGTGCTTTAAGAAGTCATGGGCTACTGCTCGGTTCTTGGGCCTCGCAGCTGCCCCTCACCCCCCTGAGTCTGCTTTTTGCCCCTTTTCTGTGTCCAGTCTCTGACTTCTTGCATGGAGATTGAGTGACGGCAGTTGAAGGATTTTGACCCTCCGTCTGTAATGTTATTTTGGCAGCAGGAGTCTCTCCAACTAAACGGTATATACCTGTCGTTGGAACAACTTTGTGACATGGTTTACAGACAAGTCAGTTGATCCCCTCTCTGCCCCTCTTTCTGAGTTCCTTTCATTTGTTCTTTCTCTTGCCCAGCAGGGCTCTGCTCTGGGCACCCTGAAGGTTATTGTCTGCCATCTCGACTTTTCTCAGATTGCGTGACCAACGCCCTTGTTTAAATCTCCCATTTCTGAAGGGTCTTACCCATATATTTCCTCCTTCTCCATTCATAATGCCCCAGTGAGATTTGAACTTGGTTCTGACCTTCTTGATGTGTGCTCCTTTTGAGCCAATTCACAACTGTCCACTTCAACTTCCTACCTTAAAGACAGCCCACTTCTGCTCGCAGAGTGAGTGAGCTGCAGGCTCTATCCTCAAAGCCACCTTTCATTTTAATCAATCCTGACAAGGTCGTGCTTCATACCAGGGCTTCCTTTTTACCTAAAGTGGTCACACCCTTCCATGTAGGTCAATCCATCCCCATGCCTACTTTTTACGCATCCCCACATCACTCTAAGGAATAGGAGAGACTCCACCGCTGGACTCAACAAGAGCATTGGCTTTCTATCTTGATCGTACTGAAGAGTTCTGGAGGGATGATCAACTCTTTGTGGGTTATGTGGCTTCGAACAAAGGTTGAGCAATGCAGGAGAGAACCATCTCTAGATGGGTTATTGTCTGTATTAAAATGTGCTATACCTTGGATACCCAGCCACCAATGCATTATCACACAAAGTTCCAGTCCTGGACATCTGTCATGCAGCAAAGTGGGTGTTTTTGCATACGTTCACCAAACACTACTTCGTTGACAGTCAGGTCCGCCGGGATGGGTACTTTGCTCATTCAGTCCTGCAGGACTCTCTAGTATAATCTTGGTTTGAAGACCCACCTTTGGGGTTGGTATTGCTTGAGTATCTATTCTAAGGTAATGAATCTGCAACTAGAAGTCTCTATCAGATGAACAA
The DNA here is from genome assembly GCF_031143425.1 of Pleurodeles waltl. Lineage (NCBI taxonomy): Eukaryota > Metazoa > Chordata > Amphibia > Caudata > Salamandridae > Pleurodeles > Pleurodeles waltl. The sequence continues at coordinate 228,816,631 of NC_090451.1, forward strand.
GTTACTTACCTTCATTAACAAATTATCTGGTAGAGACATATTGCAGATTCCTTACTGATCCACCTATCCTCCCCGTTCTGCAAACTGATTTCTAGGGACAGGGACTCCCTTTCAGGGCCCTGGTTCTAACACACCTGTGTCAATTTTCTTCATGGTTCCGCGTTTCTGGCATGGAAAGTTGTAAAAAGAAACTGATGTCATTGTGTCAGGGTGTTGTTGCGGGCCCTATATAGGCGCCATCCCGACACAATGTAAGATCTGTAAGGAATGCCTATGTATTGTGTTATTCCACTGAATTTTCTCCTTGCTCTTTTGCAGTTTCTAAGTTTATAATTTCATACATGCTAATATTTTAGAGGAGCAAAGTGGAAGATTTTTAACAAATATTCGGGAGACTAAATTTCACCCATTGACTGCTATTGAAGGCGAAGCAATTGCAAGCGGGAGACAGCCAAAATAAAGCCATTTTTGCTTAAAAAATAAGGAGTCTCCCACCTGAATTGGGTCTATTGGCATGTATGTAATTTCTACTTGAGAGGGGCATGGTTTAGATCGCAGCCAAGTTGACGGCTCTCTGTTGAGCTCCAGCAAGCCCTCAGTGTGTTTCTGACACAGGAGATGTAGTGGTGCTTCATATGGAGGGACAATGAGGTGGAGAGGTCCCTGAGCTGAATGGGCGACTCTTAGAGATACGTGGGGCACCCTAACTAGAGGATACTGTGACGACTCCAAGGCGGCTCTGAGGCTGATCCCATAATCAGAATGGAGGGGCCCACTTCAGGAGCGTTGTATGCTGATGCCAGAGAATGACCTTCTTCGCCTGGGAGATCATAGAGCTCGGACTGCTCCAAGCTTGCACCATTAGTAACAAGGTACCCATTTTCCCTACTTTCTCCTTCCCTCCAAAGTCGGCAGCAGTGTGGAGCGGAGGACCCACACCATCCTGGTGAGAGAAGCATACGGGTCGTTTCCAATCCAGGGCAATGGGTAGTTAACAGAGTTCTACCAGACCGCTACAGTTTTTCAGCAATGCAGTGTACCAATGTGCTACTAGTTCCCAGAAGTTTGGAAGACAGGGCTCCCTGAGTTACTTGAGATACCGACTTTTTGTGAGCACTGTCTTTTTCATTGGATATCTGGCTATCCTTTTGACCATTTACTCTAGGGGCACACCCTTTTTGTCCCAGAAATCTCAGGCATAGAAATTGCCATATCTCCTAGTTGGTGGGACATAGTTCTTTCGCTTCAGGTCTTTCTGGCATTGCTCAATTTGATGGTCCCAGCCTCAATACCCCATGCATGCATGTTCCTCAAAATGTAGCCTCAGAGTCACAGGCATGCACCTTGAGATAGCTCACATAGACCTAGTCTCTTTGCTTAATCTCGGCAGTACCTACCTCAGAGTTCCACACAATCCTCTCATTATCATCAGAGACATCGAACTGGGGGGCATAGCCAAGATGGCGGTTTGAGCAGTCTTGCAGTCTGACACTTTGAGGGTGGGGCTGTTGTAATCTTACAGAATTCTGTGCCCTCCCTCTCTGGGACCCATACATGTCTTGGACTATGTAGTGACCACCCCCTGGACTGATTTGAGGGGCCCTGTTGTCACCTTAGCCAGCGCCCCCAAGAGATAACCGGTGCTGTGGAGACAATGCGGGAGCCGGGTGTGGTCTTGCAGGTCTGGACTAGAGGATGACAGCTTGCTGTACAGTGCAGAGGAGCTGATGATGTGTGCGGATACTCAGGCCGCTGCTGGGCTTGCTGTGCCTGGTGGAGCGCAGCAGGTGGCACCAGTACCTGGGCGTGTTCTTGCTCTGGGCTGCTGGGCTGCAAGACTGCAGGGCCTGTCCCTTTTGATTCTTGCCCTCGGCATAGAGCCAAGAGCTTGGATGGGGCCATGGCTCTGGACCATTCATGAGCTTCCTAATCCTCTATGTTCTCTGTAGACAAGGGATCATCTCTCCTCTCCTCCCCCGGTGACCCATTGATACTATACAAGGCATGACCACCTATTCCTCAGCCTATTGTGGTTTACATTTAGGAGCCCTTTGGACTGGGAAGGACCTTGATTCTGAACCCCCCAATGGATGGATATTGGTGACGCATGTGATGGGAGTCAGGACATCCAGCCCTCCCCTTACCATTCCTCTGTGACTGTGCCCAACCCTACTGTCTCTCAGGGGAGTCCCAGCCCATTACACTATTCGCCTACTGCCTGGATGGGGGCAACAGTATCTGAGCCCTTCTGCCTGATAAGAAGCATACACTGTGGCCTGAAGACCTCTGCCTGACAGTACCTGGGGCATTTCATAGACTGGTTTACCTGGGGGCTGTTCGGACTGTGTTGCTGATTACACCTTGCTTCCTTTTGCGATGGGACTAAATTAATGGCTCTGCAGGGCTTAATTCTCACCTACGCGCAGGTCTGAGTGGGCCACTGCACCATCTGCATTGCAGTGCAGGGTTGTGGAGTTGGGACCGGCCTTGTGTGAGAGACCTACATACTGATGGTGAAATTTAAACCGTCTAAAATGTTTTCCGCCACTACTCGTGACAATGGTGATGCCTCCTCCCTCTACACAGGGGGCCAGTAGGGAAACATTGCTCCAATTGGTGCAAACATTAGAAAAACACTCCAACCAGTTTGAATGGATTCTGCTTTCCATTCAAGAGACAAAATCCACAGAGGAATCCACGGTTGATGCTTTCGCTTTAGAGATGTAGAGCTGTCACTGCTCCAAACTGATCACAAGAAACTGTCCAAAAGAGTGGATAATGTTGAATCAACTCTTGGGGCACCCAGGCCCACAGTGCACGAGATGCAGGATCAAGTGCGTCAGTTTAAACAGGAACATGCAGGAGGCCCGAAGGCCACTCCAGATGCAACAACATCCGCTTACTGGGAATCCCTGAGTGCATGGAGGGCCAGAGTGCAGAGCTATTCCTGGAGACATGGCTGGCAGAGACAGTACTAGCTGGCAAGATCCCCTGTTTCTTCTTCCTTGAACCTGTGCACTGTGTCCCATGGCACCCAGAACACATGGGTGGGCCCCTCCATCCCATTACTGCATGCTTGTTGAACTATAGCGGCAGAGACCTCCTACTGCAATTATTCCCACCATGGGGCCCTGGAAGGTGAGGGCTCAACTTTCACAGCATATCCGAATTTCACAGCTATAGTCCGGAAGAAACATTCCTCTTACACTGCAGTGAAGTGCCACCTATGATCTATGGCCCTGAAATATGCTCTGCTGCTCCTGGCAACATTTCAGGTGGTGGCAGGGGACATCACTCACTTCTTTAACACTTCTGAGGAGGTACATGAATGGCTCAGTTCCAGGGGAGCTGACTCATATTTGGAGAGCGAGACACACTCTGGCTACTGGGAGGGCAAAAAAACATGGAAAAGCATAAAAAACAGACCCAGAGTTGGCAGATAACCTCAGAGAGCTGCACATGGTGAGTATTCAAGCTTGGGCGAGGTATCAGGCATGGGGGGTTTGTGAGGAAAAAGTGGGGTTGCATGGGCCTCTGCCCCAGAGTCCATGGGCAATTGGGACTGCTGTTCTCCTACTAGACTGGAAATGGTATCAATCTCCATGGCATGGTGGGATGGGTTCCCTTGTATCTGGACTTACACTGTACCTTGTCCCCTATTGCACCATAAAGACTGTTACTGCTTGTTTGGACAGGGGTTTTTGGCCTCTCAGTCCGGGGTGAGGGTGTTGTGGATGTAATGGTTATCTCTTTTTTTCTTATAGCCCTGTCTGCTTGTTGGATGACCACATTACCTATCGTGGGAAGGTATGCATTGGGGGTGACATTTCACATGATCACTTGGATTACACACAATGATGTCTATAAAGATCATAACATGGAATGTTTGCTGGCTTAATTCCCCAAACGAAAGATACAATGTACAAGCATTTCTAAAGTGGCAGTGACGCAGGTGGCCTTCCTGCAAGAGATGTATCTTACCATAGCTGAAGGGCTTGCATTACACAAAAGATGGCACCGCAGTGTGTATTACACAACATACTGACTAGACACAGGAGGGGTACCCATATGGATTAGTCTGGGGTCCGCTTTCGTCCACACATGCAGGTGATAGATCGTGCGGGACGGTATGCAATGCTAGCGGGCCAGTTAGATGGGAGGGATGTTGGACTACTCAATATTTATGCACCTTCCACAACACACTACCCCCACTCCCGGTGAGAGTCACTAATTATCACCTACTGGTAGGAGGGGACTTTAACTGTGTAGCTGATATGCTCCTTGATAGATTACCCCTCCCCCATGAACCCCACTTGCAGGACTACCAAGGGGCTTTGCAACTGGATGACCCCCCCACAAATGGAACACTGCTGTTATTCTGGGATGCATGCACTTTACAACCCTTAGACAAAATTCTGTGCACCACACTATACAGGGCAAGGTCCTATCAGTGGAATATTTGCCCAGAACAGATTCTGACCACAACCTGCTGCAGAGAACATTTGCTTGGGATGTAACCAGACCCCAATCCCCATGTGGATATTAAATGGACTATTCTTGAAGGACCCAGTCTTCCGCAACGCGCTGGGGGAGGCTATGGCCATTGATCATTACTTTAGAGAGAACAATGGCACTGCCTTCACCAAACTGTTGGACTGGAACACATTTAAGATGGTGATGCTTGGACATTGCGTTGCAATAGCAGTGGGTTGCAAGCGCAACTGCATGTGGACATCATGCTCCGGAAGCACCTCCTCTAGCTCCTGGAAATGGTGATGGTGAAGCCCCCTCTGTCCCTCTCCGGAGCATAAGTTGCGTTAGGAAAGAGAATCCCCTCTGGCTTTGATGGAGTGACTGAAAGGGGTGTGATTATCACTCCTACATTACCCAGACTTACAAAGAATGGCATAAAACGGGTTGCTTATTAACCTGGCTCACCAATTCTTACAAGAGAGGGTCACACATTTTGGGCATTTGGACAGACAAGGATGACATGGCTTATTTACAGGTGGTGATCAATCAAGTCTTTTTAGCCTACTACAAACGATTATACACACCCGGAGTCACATGTGGTGCATGATTGCTCCATGTATATATTAGCTGGGCCAAGCTGAGCCACATCCAGTTGCTGGAGGTGGAACTGTTAGGTCAGGCCGCCTCAGAGCAAGAGGTCAGGGAAGCGATCATAGCTCTGGCGAGGGGTAAGTCACGAAGTTTTGATGGACTTCCTGTTTAGTTTTCCACAAGCTATTGAAGCTGCTTGATCTTAAAGCTTACTGTCTTATTTAACGCAGCTAGCGAGGTTGGAGAACTACCTGTCACTATGCAGTAGGCAGTGATTATGGCTTTCTCTAGACAAGGGCAGGATGAAGAGAGAGTGCATTTGTACTGACCTCTCTGTCTACTGAATGTGTACTATAAGATTCTTAGCTGATTCCTGGCGGACAGACTCCTGGCCCACATCCATAACCTAGTGCACCCAGACCAGGCTGGGTTTCTACCTACAAGCAGTATCTTCCAGAATATCTGGCGGCTCATACAACTCTTTTTGTTTTTTTGTTTTTGTTAATATTCTTTTTGTGTTTTAAACAAAACAAATAACAAAGCAATCCCCCAACCCAGAGGGCATGTGGAGAAGCGTGCATCAATTTACAGACAATATTTCCATCAAACTAGGACTGAACCCTTATTTGTAGTGGCCTTACATCAGTCTTCCATCGTTTCTTGAGCCCAAAGGGCCATGTCTAAGGCCCAAGTTGGACATATCTTTTCAACTTGTGCCATCCCTCTCCTGGAGCCCTACCCCATCACTTCTCTTATTTCCATCCATGAGCCCCAAATCTTCACAAATTTGTGGGGGCATACCATGTCATGGTAAATCAACTGCTCTGCCCCCATATACTAGTCCATGCCTGCTCACACAACTCTTGACTGCTCCGTGGAGCTCCCCCACATTGGCCATGGCCATGGTAAATCAACCGCTCTGCCCCATAAACTAGTCCATGCCTGCTCACACAACTCTTGGACTGCTCCTAGGAGCTCCTCCCGATGCCATGACCTAGACTATTGATATCAAGAAGACGTTTGACTCCCTGTCATGGGATTTTCTTTTCACCACAATTTTGGAATGGGGCTGGGCAATGGGTTCATTGGCTGGATGAAACTACTTTACACTAAAAAATGTCCAGAGTTAAAACAGGCACTATCATTTCAGGTTGCTACAGTGTGGGCCGGGGTACATGGCAGGGATGCCCTTTATCGACCATCCTCTTCACCTAAGACTTGGAACCACTTGTCAAAGGGATCTCTCATAGGACACACTAGTGAGGTCTCTGCATTTATGGGAAATCTCTCTTTCTCTCTTTAAACACGGATTATATGGTATTATACCTGCGTGGAGCCTGAGCAGATGTCAGTGGTGCCTTTGATGCCATAGAATAGTATAGCACACACTCTGGCCTGCACTTTAATTGAGAGATATCCTGCACATTACCACTTTTGCCAGTTGAGGAGGTGACTGCTCCGGAAGCACTGAGAGAAAGGCTCTGATGGACACCGACCACATATCTCTGTTCTGTATTTATCACTTGGTAGACCAACATTTTGAGGGTAATACACGAGCAGCTGTGGTGGCATTACACCTAGTGATCACGTTTTGGCTGACCCTTCCACTGCTGCTCATGGGCACAGTCGCCCTGACAAAAATGATCGTCCTCTCTAGATTGTTATATTTTTTCACTGCCCTGCTTCTGCAAGTCCCTAGAGAGGTGTTCTGAGACACTGACGCCTGACTCTGCAATTAGCCTGGGGCACTGGCAGAACAAGAGAGGCTCTAGCAAATCTAAGTATGTCTGTGTCTGAGGTGTCCCGGACTTTAAATTGTTCTGCCAGGTGACCCAGCTGAATTGGGTGGCCCGCTGGTGTGCTGATTGCTGGGGTAGCCATCATGGAGCAGATTCCAGTTGCCCCTCCAAGGGTCACATTGACTCATTTATTGCTGAGGCCTGAAGCCCCACTACAGCCGCAGAGGAAGTGAATACTGTTAGCATCCCTTTGATATGATTGGACGCGAGTGCTACAGCGCTCCAAAAGCCAAATGCCCTATTTCAGGTAGCTCCCAATTCTCATGCTTCTTTCCATCCCTCATAGGGCGGTGACTTGAAAGAGCTGAGGAAATGGCCAACGCTTGACCTCACTAGGGTTAGAGACTTGTATATCAACCGTGGCAGTACTGCCCTGAGGGATCATTATGGGATCCCAACGCAACACTCTCTGTTTTATGGGTCACAGCAGGGGCAGTCGGTTGCTGGTGGTGTGCAGCCCTGACTGAACCTGAGGTACACCTGGGTCTGCAATGCATTTGTGAGATTGATGGGAGGCGACATGCAGTCTTGGTCCTATATAAGGCACTGCTCGGACAAGCAAAAACAGATCTGAGGCCCATAAGCAAGAAGTGGAAGTTAGATCTGCACACTCACATTGGAGAGACGGATGGGGCTAAATTACTGGAACGCACCCCTAGAGTTTCCTGCAACACGCACTTTAAAGTGATTTAATTTTACTTTTTTCACAGTGTCCAAACAGCTGAACCTCATGTCCTCAGTTGCAAACTTGTGCTGCCCCAGATTTGGAGAGCCTGATGCTGCATTTCTCCAGATGGACTGGGCGTGCCCTATACTAGGCCCATTCTCGAAATCAGTGCTAGAAGAGCCGACCATGGCCACACAGGGCCTGTTGCCTGCATTTACTGCAGCTTGTCGCTTGGGTTTTTTCCCTGACCCAAGACAGAGGCAGTTACAACCAGATTTGCAGACCTATCATTAATCCTTGTCAGACACCAGCTGACTATGGCCTGAAAAAATAAAGAAGGCACCACCATCTGGGGTTGGTTTGAACAATCAGTCCAAGCATTCTACATGCTCAACAAGTACTGATGTGTTGTTGATGTCCACCCCTATCACACCATATCATGAGGCCAGGGGAGATCTGACCATTAGCCCTTCTTGCCCCGAAACGTACCTTCCTCCCCGTGCTATATACCCACCCACCCTAATTTTGATTTGCCCCTATCATCCCCTAAACTCTCACAGGGATGGTTCATGGTTGTACTTGTTGATTATTGGCTTATCTCTCTATAATATTGCTTACCCTCCCAGGTTTATACTGAACATCTGTCACACCTTGACAATTCTAAATGTGAAAACAATTATGAATGTGAATTCATGAGATACCAGTGATTGTATGAGCATTTGAATCTAAGGTTATTTTGACTAATACTGAGAGTTGCAAAGCAATTGTTATGTACTTTGAATTTATGCAATGCGAAAACTCAATAAACTGTCATTTAAAAAAAATTCAGAGACATCAAGCTAGCTCATTGATACTGGGGAGGTTCTGACCTTAAGATAATACTCTTTCCTCCTAAGGCTCCCACCATGGCCAAACACAAAGACATATGCATTAAAGACAAAGTAATTAAAGCAAAACTCAAACGCTCCCAACAAGACTCTCCGATCCTGGAATCCCCAGTGAAAGACAAACCAGAAACTTTGTCCATACTTGAAGCTATTGTTAAAAAACTAAACAAGGTATATGACTTAGGCGATGTACCAAAACAAATACTGAACTTACTCCAAACTGAAGTTGCAGGCATCCTCAAAGATCTGATATAAAGTGCAGAATCCAGAATTAGTTGGTTGAGGACTACAACAATCCACAATCCGAACGCCTTCAGATACTGGAGAGCTCACTATTTAACCTAAAATGTGAGTTGACCGAACTCAAAGACCTAAATAGGAGAAGCAATCTACACATTTTTGGCCTTCCAGAAGGTGTGGAGAACAGGGTCTCATCACAGATTGACTTTTTAGTATCCTAGATTCCGGCCACTCTGCATATTACGCTTACCAAGGACATCCAAATGGAGAGAGTCCGCAAAGTCCCTACACACAAACCAAAAACCCATTAGCACCATGGCTAATGATTTTTAAGCCTCTGCACCACTAGCATTCTTAACTAATTATTGCCCATGAGGGGAGTCAACGCTGTTAGCCGGCAGGGACACAGAATAACAATATACTGGGATTGTGCAAGAGAGACTGTTTTACAGAGAAAAGGTTTTCTAGCCTTGTGACAGAGGTTTACAGAAATGACAATTCAACACTCATTTGCCAGCCAGTCAAATTAAAAAAAACTATGTTTAAAGGTCGGACAAGGACTTTCACTGACCCTGTCGATCTTGATACTTTTTTCAACAATAAATCAGAATCCCAGATGGAGGTGGGCTTTTCTCCGTTTGGTTTAATTATTTTTATGGGTAATGACACTGTATGTTACGGTACTCCATCAGTGCTTTACAGATACTGTAGCCTGGACAACTGATATAATTCCACATGTTCTCCTGCTGCTGCATCCTCTCAGTGTACAAAATGTCTTGTTCAATACTATTGTACCTCTTTACATTGCTATGGTATTCACAGCCCCCTTTCCCAGTCACTGCTAGTTAAATTGTATTGTTTGGCTCCTTAGGGGACTTAGAACATATGCACCCGTCCCTCAGTGTCACACACATTGGGGGCTTGCCACTTTGGTGGTTCCTGTAGACAGTTTCCCCTTACTTGCCTTGTCTCTTACAGACTTCCGTGGGTGGGATGGGAGGCAGGATCTTTGTTGGTGGTCCCACAGCATCCTAATGTTGTACATTTTTGCAATTTCTTCTTTTGTTGTGTCTTGTCCTGATTTCTGCCCTCTTCAGACCCGGTGAAATGCTTTGTCGTGGAATGCATGTTTATAACTCCTTGCTTGAACATTGTTTTAAGACTTATGAGATGAGAGGAAATCACTCACGACCTCAAGTCTTCGCTACCGATTTGGACAATTCCAAAGATTTGATGAAGAAGGCTTACTCCTGTATTGTGACATGCTTCATCATAGCCAAACCCATCCACCCTGGCAAGATAGTACTGCCAGGGCAAACTCAAGCCAATATTGGGTACAATGGCTCTTGTGTGCCTCACTTATGCAAACATGTTTCTGCCCATCCCAAGGCCTAACCGGGTCTAGGGCATTCTTTAGGGCTGTAGCCGATCCCGTATGCAACACTAATTATGATGATAAAGGAAAGGACCTACCTTCCCTCAAAGAAGTCATTTAACCTAATAGAAAAGGTAAAATGTAATCTATCAGTCAACACTGTACTTCAAGGTTGATGAATTACAACAACATCTTGCTATGTCCTAGTTTTTTAGAATATATCAGATTACAGAAAAAACACCAGTGTCACACGTGATAGTACACACATATCATGCTTTTTAGAGAAGTGTTGCACTGCACACATGGTAACAAACACAAACTGCTAGTTCTCCAACACATTCTCTGCTTTTACCTAATTGGTTAAGCTCCTCTGCCTCATGGCTGGTGGGGGGTGGTGGGCACCTCCTGTAGTCACACACTAAAGTGTGAGGGAACGAAGGAAGACCCACAACGAGAGATTTAAAAGAGAATGCTCTTTTACCTTCTATCCCCCCCATTCCTCATGCTCAAGGTGGCTTGTTTATCTATGTCAGGGGACTACTAAGGGAGTAGTCTATTCAAGAGGGAAAACCTGCTCTGCACACATAACGTTCAAACAGCTTCCATCCCTAGATGTTACCCCCATCCGGTTTCTCGAGCACTTACTTCATCAAGGATGGCTGCCCACACGGAATCTGACATGGCCCCTCATCTAACTGACGCGAACTGAAACACTGTATGTTCAGGAAGTGGTTTAGATATTAAAAGTCACTCCCCTTTCTCAGTCTTTCAAAAATAATCACAGGTGTACTTCTCATTCATCCAGGCCGGCCCTGTCTTCTGCATACATAATGGTCCCTTAATCAGGGTGTACCTCATCCAAGGCCACACTCCTCTCGTTACGGGCGTGTAGCACACACTTTTGTGATGTTCCCTGTCTACAGGATATCTCTGTCATTACCGCTATCGCACTTTCTCGAGACATCATTGTCCACGCCCCCACATTAAAGGTGTGTAATTCAAGCTGGCCCCCTTTTTTGCCATACCCCTGTTGTATGTACACAGGAATAGCCCGCTTTAGGGTGATGTCTATGAACCAAATTCTGAAGACATTCAGCCTTCCCTCGTAGTTCCTCACTTCAGGGACTGCAAGTAATTTAATATGCTCCCATCCAATGCTTTACATAGTACATGGGCTAAGGCCTACTTAATCTGTCAGTACATTACATTTGATGATACTTACTAGAGGTCAGTGCAAAAATGAACCCTGGATACTCTCTGCTCGTATAATTAAAATCAAGTGGCCCAATACTTTTCCAGTCATATATGTGTGTAGAACCCTCGACCCATTGCTATATAAGATGAGGCGATAAGGCGATGGCCAGGATGTCTTGTCCAATCCACACAAACAACGCCTCCTTATATTTTCCTGAGGGTGTTCTAGCTATCCCTCTTTTTATAGGGCATAATCCACCCACATCTTTCATTTGGGTAAATCCAATAATTTTGAAAAAAAACGTATTGTCTATATGTGGAGCACTATAGGTTGTTACACGTGCTGTAAAAAATTATAATCATAGGGAGGCATCAGACACATGTCCCAGAAAATGATTGCACGACCCCTGCCTATGAGTCTCATATCAGGTCAGAAAAACCACCTCATGGGGTGGTGAAAAAGGAGGACTGTCCTAGAACACCCCCTGGGATCTCATCGTTCAGCCCTACAATGTCTGTTCGTAATCTAACACCCATCTCTGTACATATTTTAGTAAGGCTGTACTCATGTCTCCTTGCTTATTCACAAGTTTCTCAATTATATACCATTCTATGTCATCAGCCGTATGGTTCTTCTCAGTAAAATGTTTTGTTAGTTTTATGTTGTCCTTCTTACACCTTATTGTGCTTCTATGTTTTATGTTCTTTGTCTGTACTTTTCTTGTCGTAATATTGACATAAATTAAAGTACACGGACATTTCCAAACGTAGACAACATTCTCTAAGGTACACGTGGTCAGATGTTTCAATACCCATGGTGTAGTGAGTCCAATGTTTCCTTTATTATCATAATTAGTGTTGCATGTGGGATCCGCTACAGCTCTGAAGAATGCCCTGGACGTGGTTAGGACTTAGGATGGGCAGACACATGTTGGCATAAGTGAGGCCATTGTACCAAATATTGTCTACCATTTTGTAGATTGAGGTTTTTAATCATACCGAGGATACCACACAGTACAGAGATATTGTGTGGTTTAACCTCACACATTTTTTATAATAACTATCTGGATCCTGGATAATTGTCCAGAAGATTTATTTTCTAAGAAGTCCCTCAGGTAAAAAAAAAACCTAAAGGTTGAGTCTGCTCTGGCAGTAGTATATTGCCAAGGTGAGATGAGATTGGCTCTGATGAAGCACGTCACAATACATGAGTGAGCCTTCCTCATCCCATTTTTGGAATTGTCCAAATCGGTGTCGGAGAAGACGTGAGGTCATGAGTGATTCCTTTCCTCTCATAAGTCTTGAAACAATGTTTCAAATACTATACATAGTGGGGATCACCCCTCTTATGTGTATGTGATAGTTTATGAGGTTGGTGCATTTCTAAAAAGAAAAAGCCTCCTCGATATCTCTCTCTCTCTGTGGTGGTTTAGTCTAGAACTCATTGCTTGCCATTCATAGGCCCTCCCCAACCAAGCTTATACCTAGGCCTCACAAATGGTGCCAATGGTGTCTCTGAAGATAATTTCCATTACCAACAAAGAGTTGAACTAACTTGTCAAAAGGAAAAAAATATCAGACTATTGTAATGACCTGAGGGGTGATGTGGTATTCCTAGAGGAAACCAAATTGGTTTTAGAGAAGCATTATCCGTTAGGAAAGTATGGGTGGCAGATGTAACCTGTTCAAAGCTTGTAAAAGGGCAAAGGAAATGCAAATATGATGTCCTTGTACCCCCCTAGGTCGACATGTTTCAGCCTTTAAATGGCCACCACAAGACCCAGGGCTTTCATCACGACCAAACAAACCCTATGCTACCCTATGTTGTCACCCAATTTGTTCTGGTAAAGCCCCAGGATCTGATAGTTTTCCCATAATATTCTATAAGAAATGTATAATTTTCATCATAAAACCACTGGGAGCCACCCTTAATCACTTTGCAATGCAAGTTATGGTCTCAGGAGCCATAGTGGGGGCCACATATGGAATGATTACCCCAGAAGGGAAAGGTCACACTGAACCCAGAGACTACAGACCGATCTCCCTCTCCTCTTTAAACATGGAGGCTAAGATCTGCACCAAGATTCCATCTAGAAGAATGTAACCTCTTATCCTCAAACTCATACATAACTCCCAAACGGGGTTTGTCTAGAGAAGAGTAGCCAGCAACAGTATTCACACTTTTTGTCATATTGTAGAGCGGTCCCAACTATCCTCACACCAGACTGCGGAAAAGGCCTTTGATAAGGTCTCATGGCCCTTTCTCGATCCGCATTCTTAACAAATAATATGGGTGTCTCATCCACAAAAATGACTATGGCACGATGGCCCTCATTATGACATTGGCGGTAAATCCCACTTACCGCCATGCCGACTGCCGCCAACATAACGTCGCCACAGCAGATAACCGCCAACCATATTATGACACACATATACCAATCCGTCACTATACAGCCACACACACAAGTCCGCCAGTCCAAAGTTCGGTGATAAACTGGAGGTATCCAAACCCACACCGTTACGCCAACAGAACAACGCCCATCACATTATGACCCACGAATCACTGCGGCGAACATTCAATGGCGTTAAACCATTGGCGGTACATACCGGTGCGCTCACAATACACACACTCAAACAAAACTACACCACATTGAACAATTCAAACTATAAACACCTGACACCCATACACACACCACACCCACACACTCACACCACTATAATACACACACCCACAATACCCACATCCCTTTACGATTAGAAATAATTGCCATCAGAGAGAGGTACAGCAAGAGCACCCACACAACCAGAGCCACATAACACCATCACCCATACACCATCCACACACCTTACATCACACACCCCAACACATCACCCCACACACCCTCACCCCCACCTCTCACACTGCACCCATGGCACCACCCCAGGTTCTGGAGGAGGAACTAAGGGTCATGGTGGAGGAAATCATCCGGGTAGAGCCACAGCTATTTGGATCACAGGTTCAGCAGACCCCCACCTCCTCCCCCACAACTAACAACATGGGAGGAGCAAGTCTTGGCAATCATGCATCCTGAGGGCCTAGCAGGAGTAGGAGGAGGACTGGACTCTGGTAAATCAGATCTCTATTACTATCACTCCCCTGCCTGCATGCCATCACAAACCCCCACCCTTACCCTCACTTCCATCAGTTAACCTCCTCCCACATACCCCACCATCACAACCCACTCATCCCAATACCAAACCCTGCATTCAACACCAATGCATGGACACCCCTCACAGACCTGCATGGACACCTGTCACCACTGCATGCACACTGGAGAGAATCACCTAGCCCACCAAACAGCAACTCACACAAAGGCAAATCTGCCAGGGCAACAACAACCATAGAGGGCAACACACCCATGCACAATATGTCTCATGCAAAAACAATAACACTGCATTCACATCCCCACAGACACCCCAGCCAGTGTCACCGGAGAAGAGATGCCAGCAACATCCAGTCTCCCCCAGAAGAGGCCCACAGTGATGACAGCAGCTCTGGTCACTTGATCTGGATGACCAACCTGGCCCATCAGGGATCTCCGGACAGTCGGTTACCCAGGGACAGTCACACATCACCACAGAGCCTCCCCCTCAGGAAACACCACCACAGCACCCACCCAGCGGGCCCATACCTCTGTCCCCAGGACACGTCAATCAGCAGTGTGTCCACCACTACAGGGACCCCAGGCCACCCCACAAACACAGGATGATCAGGGACCTGGGGTCAATGGCAGTGGGCACACGGTTCAGGGGACAGAGGCACAGGACAACAGGGAAGCTAGGAGGACTGCTGTGCGACAGGGGGAGGACAGGCCCAGGGAACCGACTCTCCAGGAGGTACTCACTGCCATCCTGGGAGCATAACAACATTCCCATGATACCCAAATACTGGACAAGTTGCAGGAGAACATGCGGCTGCAGGAGGGACAGTACCTGGGGATCAGGGAGGACTTGAAGGACATCAACACCACCCTGGTCTCCATTGCAGGGGTTCTGGCAGACATGGCCAACATTATGAGGGAGGCAGTGGCACACCACCGGGTCCCTGACACAAGCTAAACCGATAAACAGCGCTCCACCTCTGCTGCTGCTAGTGGACAGGAGGCCCGGCCACAGAACCAACAGGCCACCAGTACCCCTCCCCCTGCAGAAGGAGAAACACCCCGCAAACGTTCCTTGCGATCCAGGCAGAAGCCAGAGACTGTTGCCAAGAACCCCGCCAGGAAATAAGACTTTCCTGATTGTCACCCTTGTGTCCCACTCTGTCACCCTGTCCACCTTGAACTGCCATTGCTCCCCTTCCATGCCCACTTGGACAATGCACCTGTGATACAAATAGACTGGACTCTATCCTGGACTTTCCTCTATCATCAACCCAGCCCATTCCAATACCCCCTCTACTTCTTAGCACTTAATTAAACACCCTTTGAAAAAATATGCAGTACGTCAAATGATTTAAGTATGTATTTGTTTATCCAGGTTTAAACATTGCAATTCAACTGTACAGTAATGTATATATAAGAAAGACCTGTAGTTGGCTGCAGTCAACACATCAGGAGCGATAGTGGGGCACAAATATCTGCAAATAAAGATGCCAAAGGGTACAGTGAGTGGCCATAGAAGTGGGAAAAACAGCCTGGCAGTGACAATGTCAAACACAAAACTGTCAATTAAATGTGAATTCACACTGTCTTACCTGTGTGTCATTGGAAGTATTGACAAATTATTGCACTTCTGTTGTCCTCATCCTCTGCCTCCTGTCCACAGGGTCCACTGCTGCCACACGGCCATCTCCAGTCTGCCTGGCGACGCAAGGCAATGTTGTGCAACATACCATGATGATCTGGCAGACCTTCTTGGCTGAGGGATCCACCTGTTAGATGGAGGCAACAAAACCTGGCCTTCAGGAGGCCACAGGTTCTCTCTATAATTCTTCTTGTTTGCCCATGTGCCTCACTGTAATGTTCCTCTGCCCTTGTCCTGAGATTCCTCACTGGGGTCAGTAGCCATGAGAGGTTGGGGTAACCAGTCACCTGCAAATATCGAGGGCCAACTGTTAGCCATACTCTAACCCTTAGGGCCCCCATGATACCCATACACCAACATATACTGGGTGGGAACCAGGGCTCACCTATTAGCCACACTCTGTGCCTCTGGTGTTGAGCCATCACATTTGTGATGCTGCTATTCCTCAGAATAAAGGCATCATGCAGAGACCCAGGATACTTTGCATTGACGTGGGAGATGTACTGGTCCGCCAGGGACACCATCTGCACATTCATAGAGTGAGCTCTTTCGATTTCTGAACACCTGTTCATTTTGCCTGTGGGGGGGGGACAAATGCAATATGTGTTTCATCACTAGCCCCAATAATGTTGGGGATATGTTCCATTGCATAGAAATCAGCTTTCATTGTGGCCAAATCCTCCACCTGGCGGAAAACGATGTAGCTGTACATGTGTTTAATCAGGGCAGACAACACTCTGGTCAGCACTATTGAGAACATTGGCTGAGACATTCCTGCTGCCAAGCCCACTGTCACTTGGAAGGAGCCAGTTGCCAGGTAATGGAGCACCAATAGCACTTCCACAAGAGGGGGGATCCCAGTGGGGTGATGGATAGCACAGATTAGGTCAGGCTCCAGTTGGGCACACAGCTCCGTGGTTGTGGCCCTGTCAAACCTATAGGTGAGACTAATGTGCCTGTCCTCCATTGTTGCCAAGTCCACCAGGGGTCTGTACACGGGGGATGTCTCCATCTCCTATTCATCCGCAGCGGTTGCAAACTATGGGGTAAAATAGTGAGCAGCTGGTCATTATCTCTTAATTCCAACCACTACAGTTCAATGCATGTTGTGATTGTAACAGTATTTTGTTGGAGATGTCCAAATGGTGCATTTATGTACTGTGATGCAGTTAGGATCCATGGCCTCCCCCCCCTGAAATAGCGTCTGCCTGTCCTGTATGGAGTGCAGGTGGAAATTAGTTAATTCTGCTGACATTGTGCGCCGTTGCGGGAGGCGGTCGAAAACCGCTGTGCAACTCCTCATTGGTTAATATTGGGCCCTATGGGGTACAGTGGCCAATGGTGATGTACGCTGGCGGTGACGAAGTGCACTGCCGCGGATGTCACTGCCATTTCCTATCTGTCCACTCACTTGCTACCTGACCTTCAACAGGAGACGACCTACAGTGCATATGCTGCTGTGACCTGTGTCTGGAACTTACCATGGCTCCTTTGACTGGGGAAAGGGCCCCTACCTTCACCTCGGTGGAGTTGGAGAGACTGGTGGATGGGGTCCTCCCCAGTACCGAATGCTGTATGGGCCTCCAGACCAACTGGTGAGTACACCGTGAGTACGATGCATGAATGCATGGAGTGCTGTGTGTGAAGGCCTCATGTAGGGGGTGGGTGGTGGATGGGCCCTGAGCAGCGTGCAACATGTTTGGTGGGCCATGTCTGTGCTAATGGGGATGGGAAGGGGCATGGTGGGCCATGAGTGTAACAGGCAGGACAGTCGGACTAATACCTTTCTCTGTGTCCATTACCTGCAGGTCAGCGCAAATCAAAAGAAGGGTGTATTGCGTGCCATCACCAAGGACATGCAGACCCTGGGGGTCTACGGCAGGCAGAGCACTCACTGTCGGAAACAGTGGGAGGACCTGAGTCGCTGGGCACAAAAGACCACGGAGGCCCAGCTGGGGATGGCCTCCCAACGAGGAAGGGGTGCCCGTCGAACCCTGACCCCCCCGATGGCCCGCATACTGGTGGTGGCTTATCTGGAGCTGGATGGGCACTTGGGGGCATCACAGCAGCCACAAGGGGGTGAATACAGTGCCCCAGTGTACAACTTGCGCCTGGTGGGGTTGGAGCCGGGTGGGGGGGGTGGGCCCTGTCGGTGCCCCTGGGTCAGGCCTGATTTTGGAGGGTTGGTCCCATGTTGGGCAGGGTTCTGATGTGAAAGTACTCCAACCAAGCTAGTGGGCATCCTCTAGTGGGCAGGGTTCTGTGGGTCTCAGGTATGCTGCAATTGGCATTAGGTGTCCCTATCCCTGGGCTGGTGACTAGCATTGTGACTGGTAGTGCATTGCCTAGTGCGTAGGGCTGTTCCCTGTGTGTGAGTGTGTTGTGTACGCTAACGGTGGTGTTGGTGGCACCATTGACCAAGTGTATTCTTTCTCTCCCCCCCTTTTTTGTTTTGTCACCCTGTCCTTATGTGCATTAGCATCATCTGGTGGAGGAGCAGAGGCACCGGGGACGGAGGGAGCTGCATCCCACAGGACCCAGCATGCCGAATCCACCAACGGTGAGGGCACCAGTGGGACGGAGGGCGAGGGGAGCACCACATCGGAGACAGGAGGGGACAGTTCTGACACCGATACCTCCTCCGATGGAAGCTCCCTGGTGGTGGCGGACACCTCTGTGACCACCCAAGCTACAGGTACATCCGCCACCCCCTGTAGCAGCACCGCCATCCCAGCAGCCCCTCAGCGTGTTTCCCGTGCCCGCACACCCAGGAGGGTGGGCATCTCCTTCGCCCCAGGTACCTCAGCCCTGCCCCAGTTAGCGCTGCTGCCCTGAGTGAGGAGGCTATTGACCTCCTGCGATCCATCTCTGTTTGGCAGTCAACCATTGTGAATGTCATCCAGGGGCTGGCAGCCCAAATGCAACAGACCAATGCATTCCTGGAGGGCATTCACACTGGTTTGGCGGCCCAACATAGATCAATCCAGGCTCTGGCCTCCTCTCTACTGGCAGCCATTGTCCCTGTTTCCAGCCTCCCCCCTCCAACTTCCTCTTCCCAATCCCATTCCCCTCAACCCCAACCTATCCCAAGCACCCAGTCAGACCAGCATGCACCGAGGACAACACACAAGAGTGGACATGGCAAACACAAGCACCATACTTCATCCCACAGACACTCACACAAACACCATCAAGAAGCAGACATACCAACATCTACTGCCTCCACTGTGGCACCCTCCTCCTCCTCGTCCACCTCCCTCCCTGTTGCATCTCCACTCACACCTGCATGCACTACATCCTCATCCACCACCACCATCACCAGCACACCTATCAGTACACCCTCACTGGCGGTCACCACCTCCACATCCATGCACACGTCCCCTGTGTCCTCTCCCACTGTGTCTGTGCCCCTGCCTCCCAAAGTACACAAACGCAAGCACTCAGACACCCAACAGCCATCCACCTCACAACAGCATCCAGCCCATGCACCTGCACCCAAACACAGCAGACTGACACCTCTTACAACCACTCCCTCTTCCTCCACTCCCAAACCATCTCCCTCTTCACATCCCAACGTCCCTAAGAAGCTTTTCCTTGACAACATTTACCTCTTCCCTATCCCTCTCCCCTGTCCCTCACATCAGGCCAGGGTGGTCAAAACCCAGGCAGGCACCTCAGCCACCCAGTCCAAGGTCACAGTAGTGTCCACAGCTACTACAGGTGGGAGAGGATCCCGGGAACCAGGCAGCCACACTGAAAGGGTGCCTGCACCAAGTGCTGCAAGGAATGGCAAGGAGGCACCCCCAGCTGCTGTAAGGAAGGGCAAGGAGGCACCCCAGCTGCTGCAGTGAAGGGCAAGGAGACACTCCCAGCAGCTAAAAGGAAGGACAAGAGTAATCCCCGGCTTCTGAAAGGAAGGGCAAGAAGCAGTCCCCAGCTGCTGCCAAAAGGAGCAAGGAGCCATCTCCAGCTGCTGGCAGGAAGGGCAAGGGGCCTGCACCAGCAGGCAGAAAGGACAAGAGGCCTGGTGCTGGGACTAAGTCAGAGCCCCTAACTTCAACCATGGTGGTTCAGCCGTCCGAGGCTGCGGGAAAGGGCTGGAGCCTCCCCCCACCACTGCCAGCACCGCCACCAGCACCCCCACCAGCAGCAGCAGCCCCAGTGGGCAGCCGTCCGAGGCTGCAAGGGATGGGCTGGAGTCATCCCCCACCACTGCCAGCACCGCCACCAGCACCACTGCCAGCAGCAGCAGCCCCAGTAGGCAGCTGTCTGAGGCTGCAGGGGATGGGCTGGAGCCTCCTCCCACCACTGCTAGCACCACCACCAGCGCCACCACCAGCAGCAGCAGCCCCAACACTGCCAGCTGCACCAGCAGCACCACCACTGCCACCACTGAGCAGTCGTCACTGCTGGCGGACAGTGTGTAGTCCTGCGTCCATGGGCTGTTGTGCGGCCTGGCCCCAGCAAATCCTTTGGGTCTGATACCCAGGTGAGAGACTATGACCTTGCACTCCCAAAGATCTGCATCACTGTGCACAATGCCCCCTCCAGAACTAGTGGAGAAGTAATCCACTCACCCCATCCTCCCCAGGATGAAGCTCACTGGGCACAATGCCCCCTCCAGATCCAGTGGAAGAAGCCATCCACTCACCCCATCCTCCACAGGATGAAGCTCACTCAGCACAATGCCCCCTCCAGAACCAATGGAAGAAGTCACCCACTTGAGAAACTTTGGCCTTGCACTCCCCAGGATCAAACACAGGGCATGTTGCCCCCTTCAGAGCCAGTGGACAAGTCACCCACTTGACAGACTGTGGCCTTGCACTCCCCAGGACAGAGCACAGGGCATGTTGACCCCTCTAGGACCAGTGGCGTTGTACCATCTTCCGGCTGAGGTGCCCCCCCATTCCCCATCCCAGTGCCTGTCTATTTTTCACCTAATGCCCCTGCAGTGTTCTCTCAGTGTTGTTGCAGGAGTAAGGTTGGGCCTTGGACAATGTGATGTGGCCTTGTGGCCCACGGACATTGAGGACAGGGCAGTGTCCCTACATTTGTAAATATGTATGTACTTTTTTATTTTGATACACATCTTTATACTATTTTATCTTATTACACTCACTGTAATCAATTCCTTTTGTCCTTGCATTATTTCTGAGGAGTACGGGGAGTATATGTAATGTTACTGCATCTGGGTATGTGTATGGTGTTGGGGTGGGGGTGTTGCGTGTGTGTGTGTCACTCTTTTTTTCCTCCCCCCTCCCCTGTATGCTTGGCAGCAGTACTCACCGTGGTCGTCTTTGCTGGCGTTGGTGTTCGTAATGGAGCAGAAGGTAGAAGAGCATGGGGAACACATGCAACTCGGGCTCCATGGCAGCGTGGTTCTTCCCTGAATTTCCACAGGTGAGTCCTTTGAAATCTGTTTCCCGCCAGGCTTTGATGTCGTTGGTACCGTCCCGGAAAAGGTGGCAGATTGGTGTCTCATAATACAGTGGGCGGAACATTGTCTTCAACCTGGCTGTAGGCGGTTACCGCCCTGGTGCCTGTTGGTTTCGTCCTGGCAGTCAGTGTGTTAAAGTGGCTGTCTGTCTGAGCAGTTTCCGCCATGGTCATAATTTCATATTTATTACCGCCAGCCTGTTGGCGGTATTACCGCCACTTTATCACCGACCGCCGGGGTCGTAATGAGGGCCTAAATGCGTGTCCTACTGCGGGAATCAAAATCAATGGTGCCTTGTCTGCTCCCTTTAATTCGCACCAAGGCGTCCAGCAGGGCTGCCGATTATCAGCTTTGCTTTTCCTGTTAGCCATTTACCCATTAATACAAATGCGGAATAGGTCATCAGAAAGTAAAGATTTTCATTTTGGCACATCCTCATATAAAACTGCAGTGTACACAGAGTATATTCTTATATTCTCCATTGAAATTGAGGAAGCCATACCAGTGATCACTAGCATGATCCACCAATTCTCCTTAGTTTCTGGTTATATCTTAAATAGAGGCAAAACAGAGGTTCTGCTCCTTAACTCACATTGTTTGCCAGTCCACCTTAAATGGCAAACCAAATTCATAAAAATATTTAGCCATATGGTTTACCAACGATTTATCTGAATCACTACAACATAATGAATCCCAAACTAGAGCTAAAGTTAAAGATCTTTCCTCCCCCATGACACGGAAACAAATATAATGATCCGGTAGGATAGAGACCCTTAAAATTATGATTACACCTGTGATAAACTGTGTTACATCCATGCTTCCCATGCGTGTCACACCTGCCTTTTTTAACACCATAAACAATTTGCATCAGGGTTTCTAGGAAATGGCAAAATCCTCTGACTAGATTTTGCACA
Source organism: Pleurodeles waltl (assembly GCF_031143425.1). Classification (NCBI taxonomy): domain Eukaryota; kingdom Metazoa; phylum Chordata; class Amphibia; order Caudata; family Salamandridae; genus Pleurodeles; species Pleurodeles waltl. Next base: position 228,838,993 of record NC_090451.1, read on the forward strand.
AGGTGGTTACAAATTACCAAACTGGGGCCACTACCAAACTGCTTTTCTGGCAGCTCAAGGCACCCACTGATTGCGGGAAACTCAATTACTCATCCTCAATGACTAGATATAGAGTGAAAAATATATGGACCATACCATATCTCCTGTTTTTATCACCATGTCTGGATACAAGGTGCACACTCACAGCAAATATTTATAGACCCTACCGAAGCATTGAACTGGATAAAAACATGCCAAATCCAATTACTAAGTCAAAATCTTTTTCATTATGAAATAACCTGAAAATTAAAGAAGAGGTCCCTAACCTAGGACTGACATGGGCCAGAAAAGACATATGCCTAATCAAAAATCTGTATAATGAGGATTCCTCCCCTTGCCTATTTGCAGAAATTCAATCAAAATTCCAGTTGGCTAATATTGACTTTTATACCTTTCTGAAACTTAAAGCTGAATTGTCTAAACTTGTCACGGTTTTCAATGGGCTTACCGTCGAAGTTGATGAGGGTTGGGGAACGACCCCGGTTCCGGCAGGTTCTGCTCTGGCCGAGGTAGGGGTGACCCCTTCCGGTAGCCACTGTGCTGTTTGACAATAGCAAGCCACTACAGTCCGTGCCCTCCAGAAGGAGCCCCAGAGGAAAAACCCCAATAGGGTAAAAAACCTCCAACAGGAACTCCCTGAAACAGAAGGAGGACACCAAGGCGTTAGAGCTGAAGATCCGAGGGTACAGGAAGACTGGAGACGAAGATAGGTCAGGAAATACTGGATCCACAAGAGGAAACCAGCCGGAGCGTGACTACCACCAAAGGAGTGTTGCAACGCAATGAGCAAGAAACTGAATTCCCCTTATATACCCCTAGACAGGAAGTAGGAAACAGGAAGTAGAAACACCACCATCTTGGATTGGGGAAAAGAGTATAACAGTGACTAAAGAACATGCGTCCAAACAAAGAGAAACAATGCATGCTGGGAAGAGGGGAAGTGGGAAAGGAAAAAGGCATGCATAAAAACACCACCATGTGCAGGCATCCGGCTTTTGCCTGTTGTGACCGTTAAGTGGTGGAAAGAGTGATACCCAGAATTCCCATGTTTAATACATGTGTGCGCCTAAGCGCGGCAAACGCTGCCCTCGTGGCAAGGACCGTGACCCAATTTGGGTCCTCTGGCCCTGCCGCGTGTATCCAGGAATCCGCGGCCGGAGAAAAGGAGCGCGGCGAGTGCCGCGACCCCTGACCCGAGCCGTGGCTTCCCCCGCGGTCCGACCGCAGCCCGCTGCAGCCCCTGAGTGCTGCGCCGCGGCGGCCCGTGCTCGCGGCCGCGGCGGCGCAACAGTAGGTCCCCACCCGAGGCCCCAGGTTTGTGAGGGAAAAGCCGAAAAAAGCGACGGACCAAAAGAGGGGCATGAACTGAAGGGGCATCTTCCCAGGAACACTCACTCATAGGGTAGCCTTTCCAATGAACAAGGTATTGGAGGCGTCCATGGAAAAACCGAGAGTCACAGATTTCCTGGACCTCATACTCGGGCACATTATCAACTAACAGAGGGGGAGGACAAGAGAATTGTCTGTGGAAAGGATCAAGAAGGTAAGGTTTAAGTTGAGAGACATGGAACACAGGGTGTATCTTCCAAGTCTGGGGCAGGCGAAGACGCACAGACACTGGGTTAATCTTCTTGAGAATCAGGAATGGACCATAATAATGGGGTTTGAATTTGTTCTGAGTAAGTCGGAGAGGGAGGAATCTAGAGGAAAGCCACACTTTATAATGGACTTGATAGTGAGGAGCCTCGCAATGTCTCTTATCAGCCATCTTTTTCATGCGTGACTTAGTGGCCACAAGGTTGGAATGGATAACACGTTGGACACCCCGTAGCTGTCGAACATAGGAGGAGATGGCTGGAAGATTGGAAGTATCTTTCAGGGGAGTTGGAAAGGCCTTAGGATGGAAACCGTAGGAGCCATAGAAAGGGGAGACTTTCAAGGCGCTGTGTATTGAGTTGTTGTAGGAGAATTCTGCAAGCGGTAAATAGGTAGCCCAATTACTCTGCGTAGCATTGCAGAAGCTACGTAAATATTGTTCGAGGCCTTGATTGAGTCGTTCCGTCTGTCCGTTAGTTTGCGGTGGAACCCCGATGATAAGGCCACTTCGATTCCCAAGGTCTTACAGAATTGTTTCCAGAATCGGGAGATATATTGAGGACCCCTATCCGATATAATGACCTGAGGTAATCCATGAAGCCGAAAGATTTCTTGTGTAAAGATTTGACCTAATTCTTTTGCCGTTGGTAACTTTCTTAAGGCCGTGAAGTGAGCCATCTTGGTGAAGGAGTCCACGGTTACCATTATTACGTGATTTCCCATGGAAGAGGTAATGAGCACATGAAATCTGTGGAGATAGTGTGCCATGGACCTGGGGGAACTGGTAGTGGGCGAAGTAATCCTACTGGTTTAGTACGGGGTGTCTTGGCTTGAGCACATATAGGACAAGATGATACATATTCCTCAGTATCTGTCTTGAGAGTTGGCCACCAGAAGGAGCGAAGCAGACGTTCTTGGGTAGCTTTCATTCCTCAATGACCTGCGATGGGGGAATCATGGCACATACGTAAGGCTTCAGTCTGTAATATTTTAGTGGGTAAGAACAGGGCCTTATCATGATAATAATAGCCTTGATCTATATGCAGTTGCGGACGCAACTTATTCAGCTCTGTCTCTTCTAGACGGGCATATTCGGACTTGACTTGGTCTAAAAAAGTCTGTACTACCCCAATGATCTTGTTATTGTCAAATAGGTTCTGTACAGTAGAATCGCTGCACTCAGGGTAACGTCGGGACAAGGCATCCGCCAGGATGTTCTGAGAACCAGGGATGTAAGTGATATAGAAGTCATATTGGCTGAAAAAGAAAGCCCATCGAGCCTGCCTGCTATTCTGACACTGAAAGTTTCTTAAGCACTGTAGATTTCTGTGGTCTGTCCGGGCTTCAAAAGGTTCTTTCGAGCCCATCAGAAAGTGTCTCCATTCTGTGCATGCGGTCTTTAAGGCGAGTAATTCACGTTCTAACACGGAATAGTTCGCTCTGAATCGGATAAAATGTGTGACAGGTAGAATACAGGGTGTTCTAAATCATCATCGTCTTGTTTTTGCAGTAATGCAGCCCCAATGGCTCTTTCTGAGGCGTCTGCGACAACAATGAATTGTTTGCTGGTGTCTGGGTGTCGTAGAATAGGGGCTTGAATAAAGGCTTTCTTTAAATCCTGAAAGGCTAACTCTGCGTCTTGTGTCCAACAAAAGCCCTTCTTTAGATGATCTTTTTTAAGGGTTTGAGTAATGTAGCTGGTTCTCTGGGCAAAGTCTGCTATGAATTGTCGATAGAAATTGGCTAATCCCAAAAAACACTGAGTCTCCTTGATGGAAGAAGGAGATGGCCAATTCAATATAGCTTGCACCTTGTCTTAATCCATGGCGACTCCAGTTTGGTTAATGCAATATCCCAAGTATTTTATTTCCGTCTGATCAAACTCACACTTTTCAGGTTTGCAGAATAAATGGTGTTGTCGGAGTCTCTCTAAAACTTGGCGAACATGCTTAGAGTGTTCCTCTGGATGAACAGAAAAGATTAAAATGTCGTCGAGATACACCACCACTGTTTGTTGTAAAAGATCGGAAAAGATAGAATCCATGAACCTTTGAAAAATGGAAGGGGCATTGGTGAGTCCGAATGGCATTACTCGATATTCGTAGTGACCAAAGGGTGTTCTAAAAGCGGTCTTCCATTCATCACCCTTTTTAATTCTTAGAAGATGGTAGGCTCCTCTGAGATCCAGCTTGGTGAATCTCTTTGCCCCTCTGACTGCTTCTAGGATGTCCTTAATGAGGGGTAACGGGTACCGATCTTTAATAGTGATCTTGTTTAATCCTCTGAAATCAATACAGGGACGCAAATCTTTAGTCTTCTTAGGCACAAAGAAGAGAGGAGCCCCTGCAGGTGAAGAAGAGGGAGCAATCAACCCGCTCTGTAGGTTCTCATCAAGGTATTCTTTAAGAATCTGCTTCTCAGGTTCCGTGAGAGAGTACATTCGCCCGAAAGGAACCGCTGTATCTGGTTCTAAAGGAATGGCGCAATCGTATTCTCTATGGGGTGGCAGTTCAGGTTTTTCTGGCTTCTGGAATACATCGGCATATTACTGATAACGCCTAGGAACTCCCTGTAGGACGTTAATAGAGCTTCCCACCTTAGGGGGTGCTGCTAAGAGACCTTTTGGGGACCAATAATCCCCTGTTAGGTAGCAGTGGTGTTGGCAAAAGTGAGAGGATAAAGAAATAGTTCTTGTTTCCCAGTTGATGTAAGGGTTGTGCCGTGTGAGCCATGGAATTTCCAGGATCATGACGTGGTGTGGTGATGAAATTAAATCAAACAAAAGATTTTCTTGGTGTTTCCCAAACTGGAGACAGAAAGTAGGGGTGGTATATTGTACGGGTCCTGAGGCCAAGAGTGATCCATCCACCGTGTGCACTTGTTCTGGTACTTCCTTAGGTATTTGTGCTATCTGTCGTTCTTTGGCCCATGCTTCATCTAAATAGATGCCACTGGCTCCGCAGTCCAATAAAGCCAAGGTTCTTTCTTCCCGGCCATCAGTTAAATGAAGGATAACTGGTAAAAGAAAAAGAGCAGTTCCTTCCTCCCTGGAAGAACAAATGGAAGGTATTTCACAATATCCCGTCCTCACCCTTCTCACTGAGGACGGGAGTTGGCGTTTCCCAAAGGCTTGGTTGGACGAATGGGGCAGGTGCAAATTAGGTGACCAGCTGCACCACAATATAGACAAAGCCCCTTCCTTCGTCTATGTTCTCTTTCACTAGCTGATAAAGGTCCTCGAGCCGTATCAATTTGCATTGGCTCTTCCTCGGTAGTCCCCTTAGGTTCAGGACAGACTTCCTCGGTACGATGAGAGAAGGTGCGAGACGTCACTGAGTGAGATGGCAAACGACTCTTCTTTTTCTCCATTCTTTGTTCGTTCAACCGATATTCTATTGTCAGAGTCTGATCCATCAATCCTTTAAGGTTCTCTATTCTAGCAGAGTGCACCAGTTCGTCCTTAATGTCCTCTCTGAGACCTCTGCGGAACAGTGTCACCAAGGTACGTTCCACCCAGGATGTTTCTGCTGCTAATTGTCTGAAACGGGTGATGTATTGTAATACATCATGATTCCCTTGTTGGATATCGCAAAGAGCTTCTTCTGCTGAAGCCTCGAGTCCAGGGCGCTCAAACATCTGTTTAAAGGTAGTGACAAAGGTGGAATAATTAGACAGGCAAGGATCATTTCTTGTCACTAAAGGAGTGGCCCAAGCCAATGCTGGCCCAGATAAGGCGCTAATCAAATACCCCACCTTGGTCTTGTCTTGTACAAATTGCGAGGGGCAAAAGGCAAAATAAACCGTCAAGGCATCCAAGAATTCTCTTCATTTGTTAGGATCCCTGGAGAAACGAGGTGTAGTGGCAGCTACTGAGGGTACATCAGTGGTCCTGGATGCAAAGGCTTGTCGATAGACGGTATTTTCAGTACGTAGCTGTTGGAGTTCTTGAGCCTGTTGTTGTATCGTCATGAGCAGGGTCTGGCTCGTGGGTTCCGTATTTGCCACTGGATTATCCATGGTTCCGGACTGCAACTGGATTTTTGGGCGTTGCAATCTGTCACGGTTTTCAATGGGCTTACCGTCGAAGTTGATGAGGGTTGGGGAACGACCCCGGTTCCGGCAGGTTCTGCTCTGGCCGAGGTAGGGGCGACCACTTCCTGTAGCCACGGTGCTGTTTGACAATAGCAAGCCACTACAGTCCGTGCCCTCCAGAAGGAGCCCCAGAGGAAAAGCCCTAATAGGGTAAGAAACCTCCAACAGGAACTCCCTGAAACAGAAGGAGGACACCAAGGCGTTAGAGCTGAAGATCCGAGGGTACAGGAAGACTGGAGACGAAGATAGGTCAGGAAATACTGGATCCACAAGAGGAAACCAGCCGGAGCGTGACTACCACCAAAGGAGTGTTGCAACGCAATGAGCAAGAAACTGAATTCCCCTTATATACCCCTAGACAGGAAGTAGGAAACAGGAAGTAGAAACACCACCATCTTGGACTGGGGAAAAGAGTATAACAGTGACTAAAGAACATGCGTCCAAACAAAGAGAAACAATGCATGCTGGGAAGAGGAGAAGTGAGCAGCATGCTGGGAAAGGAAAAAGGCATGCATAAAAACACCACCATGTGCAGGCATCCGGCTTTTGCCTGTTGTGACAGGTAAGTGGTGGAAAGAGTGTAACCCAGAATTCCCATGTTTAATACATGTGTGCGCCTAAGCGCGGCAAACGCTGCCCTCGCGGCAAGGACCGTGACCCAATTTGGGTCCTCTGGCCCTGCCGCGTGTATCCAGGAATCCGCGGCCAGAGAAAAGGAGCGCGGCGAGTGCCGCGACCCCTGACCCGAGCCGCGACTTCCCCCGCGGTCCGACCGCGGCCCGCTGCAGCCCCTGAGTGCTGCGCGGCGGCGGCCCGTGCTCGCGGCCGCGGCGGCGCAACAAAACTAGGCCCATTTTACCACCCACACATTATGTCCTGCCTGGTATTATGGTACTCAACCAGGCATGTTGCATCGAAAATATATAAGCTGTCAACCAGTTCTGCACCAGCAACATCAACATTGGTTCAACTAAAATGGACCAAACAATTGGAGAACCTTCAGATTCACTTACATTAGAAAACGGGACTAACATCTGTGACACTGCACCACATAATAAAATCATTCCCTCAGTTGCTCAATCTATGTTTTTATTATGCATCTACTCCACAGAAATCTCAAACTGGAAAATGATAACAGACCAACTAGCAAAGATATTCAAGACAATGGTTACCTTAAAATCCCAGATGGTTTTCTTACAGCCTTGTGCTCTCCACTTTCACTGCATCTTGATACATGCGATCTTGCACTTCTCAACCTTCTCTTGGTCATTGCTACAAAGGTTATTCTTACTGAATGGAAATAATTTAACCACATATCTTATCACACTTGGTGCGTATGGATCATATACATAAAAGGTGCACACCACTCCCAAGTGGCTTTATCAGGAAATCCCAGGATTTCACAAACATGGCAGACATTAGATTACTTTACTGTCCAGAACACCACTGGTCATCACCTTTGAAACTGTCTATGACACGCCAAATGTTACACATTAATTTTTGACTAACCACACCCCACCCTGACTCAGCACCCACTGGATCCCCCATCCATTCTGCTATTCCTTCTGGTTTTTCTCTTTCTATTTTCAGTTAGCATCCTCATTCACACAAGTGCATCTTAACTGAATTCTATACACAGGTTACAACTGAAGTTATTTAGGGACATATCTTTAGGTCACTTTTATCAATGGAATGTTGCTTTTACTAAACTATCTTTATCCGTTTGGTGTGTATTAATTTGGCCCGATTATGTATAAGGGTGGTAGATCAGACTGAAATTCCAGAAATTGTAATTATGTGAGATGAATAATTGACTATTGTCTATGTGTGTTGTGGTTACCTTTTTCACAATTTTACATATGGTTTACATGTGATTTGACTTTTATTTAGGATATGGTGTTGTGGCAATAGTTTTAAGGGTTTTTACCCTAATAAACCAATAAATTGTACATACTAGTAGTCAAGCTTACTTCCTCACTCAATTTTTACCATAATTGATGTGCTAGATTTAGAACTGTGTTGCACTTTACCCCGCTCGGCAGACGTAAAGTTCCTATGCTCGCCCTTTAAGCGTGGTTAAATTGGCTTAACCCAAATTAATTTAAGGAAGGGCCACTAGAATTATGTGATTCTGTGGCTGCTGCTTTTTTCGCTCAAATATTGATTTGCCGCATTCCCCCACATAATCCATGATCTGCTGCATAATCTGCAGATTATAACAAAAATGAAATGTGTTTCTAGCTCAAATGATCAGGTTACTAAAAATGTTACAACATATATTTACCTGCAATGGAAGGCCCATCGCAAAGATTACCTTGTCATCTTTCAGTTGTTTTTTTCTATATTTGTGAAATAATTGACTAGACACTACTGCCATGGGTAAAAAAACTACAAAATAATGAAGAAAAATTATTTTAAAAATGTGCTACATTATGCCACAAAATTTGGCTTTTCTTTACAGATAATTTAGTTAACCCTGCTGCATAATGTGGTGCTCCCCTGCCTCAAAATTCCAGTGGTCCTGCCTATAAATCCCTAGTAGGTGCTATAGAAGGGTACACAGGACCTGAAAGTTAAATGTCACTTGTGAACTGCAGCACCTGTTGTGGTGTCTTCAGAGTGGGCCTGGGAAACGTAACTTCAGGCCCACCACGTGTACTGGCAGCCAAAGCCTAAAACTTGATGTCACAAAAAACCTGCTCTCAAACCTGTCACAATAACTCTTTTTGACAGGTGGTAAACACAGCTCTTGAATATTAATGACTCACTCCTAGGTCCCACTTTTGCCCACAAGGTATGGGGCCTGATATTTAAATATATGTGTGAAATTAAATTTAGCATGTTGCTCCAGTGGTTAGGCTACAAGTATTATTTTGACTGTCAAGGATATAGCTGAATCTTAGAAAAAGTAAAAGTATAGATTATAAACTTTAACCTGTAACTTTTGACAGGAACTGCTAACAAGTCATTAATGGACTATTTTTTAAATATTTTTGGTAATCCACTATAATGATAAAGTCAGATTTTTAATAAATACTTAGGCAAAGTAACTTCTACAACATTACCTTTTACCTGCCTGAACCTCAAGTAGGCTAATTAGCATTAACCCACTGACAGATGGTATGCTATTTCAGTGCCTGGTCTTAATGAGGTGTGCAAAACTGCTCCCGGAGCAGGAACAATTGCCTCAGTGTCAGGAGGTGTTTTTCTGCCACTTGTAGTGCAACCAGTTCGGGTGGAACCAGGAACATTAACATGTAAAGGAGCCTGCCCTTTCACAAGTACATGTAAGATGAGAGTGTGAGAAGCCAACCCTTTGCCCTCCCCAGCCACACTGGCATCAAACCCATTAATGGGGGATAGACCTCCAGAATCAGTTTTAAGTGACCACAGAAGAGGGGACTGCTCATTTCCCTGGTCACGCCTCTGAGTGTGCGCACCAGCGTGCTCAAGGCAGGAAATGTTTCACCATCTTGAAATTTAGGAGTGAAATGCACTGTGGGATTGTTTAATGTAGGGTAGACAGGAACTGCGGCAAAAATGGGTAAGGTTGCCTCTGGAAACATTTACCCCATTGGTCAAGGAGGAGCTAGAATCAACCTCCATCCACAGACTAGTGCCAACTATACATGTGGCACCTCAAGGCACCATCCTCAGAACATTATCTGAACCTGTGGAAGATCAGAAGAAGACTGGACCTGCTGTCTGTGACCTGGGAGGAGCCCTGAAGGACTAGACCTGCTCCCTTTAGTGTCCATGACAAAGAAGAGGGCTCCAAGGGTGACTTGAATGACCTCCTGCATAGCTACAGAGAAAGATCAATCTGCAAGAGGCCTTTTTCCTGAAGTGACCAGATGACTAGTACCATCTGGACTTTGACTGTGCCTTACTGGTGGTGTCTGCTGCAGTGAGTCCTGCCCACTAAGTGCTGTCCCAGAGGTCTTAATGAGCCTTATAAGTGACCCAGAAACCTTGAAAAGTTGGCGTTTAGAAAATATTGGACCTTCCAAGATATCAGGCGCTGTCAAGGGCACCTCACAGCAAAGGTGTCCAATTTTAATGCAGCTTAATCAGTTGCAGCTTCAAGCTTGCCCTGCCTGAGGGTTTCGAGCTCCATAAATAAGTCAGGAGTTAAAATGTTTGACTGGGACAAACCCATTTGGGGTATCCAAACTGCGCTCCATCATGGTCGGCCTAAAAGTATATACTTTGCCTGTTACATACATATCTGTCTACTGGCATACATTTCATGAGGAACGTGGTTTATCAGCCAACAGCACTATGCGTGCTGAGACTTAGATGTAAATACCTACAGTGAGAACAATGAAACTACGTGTCCCTGCATGCTTAATGTTGAAGGCCAAAAATAAAGGACCTACTGAAAAGCACCTTTATGTCAGCTGAATAGTGTATGTGCCAGCCCTAACTCGCGTTTACTGATAAACCTCTTACTTTCAGTATCCATGCCAAGTCCCTCTTAAACTCTAACCCGCTCTCTTTTAATACACCATCTGACTTCTTCTAACTATCCCGACCTTCTCCCTCATTTCGTATGATATTCTGGTCCCTGTGAATAATCTCGTGTACTCCCTAATATTATTATCTCTTCCTGCCTCCTATCACTATCCAAAGCGGCCCTGGTAATATCAACTCCTTCCACTTTTAACACCCTGTCCCCCTCTACACCCCCCTCCACGTATTAGTTCCACAGACTGTTCTCTATGCATAACTCTGTCTATTAGGATAAATACCTGCTCCCCAGTCTTTGTTTTATTGTCCTGCCTCTGCCCCTATGAATGCTCTAGCCTGCCGCCTTTGCTGTATTCTCCCTGCCCCTTATTTATATCCCACACAGCTCCTTATTAATTCCATGATCCGATCCTCTGTCCCTCCGAGACTTTGACATTTACGCTGCAACTCCTTAATCCCGTGGCACAAGTTGCATTTATTTCGTTTTCTCTGCAGACAGAGATTTAATGCCCCGTCAGGCTTCTGTATGGGAATCCTAGGACAAGAGTTATGGGCCATTTCCTGAATGTCGGAATAGGACTTCTGGGTATCGGCGGCATTCTGGGGGAGTCAGTTTATGACACACTGTTGTCTCTGTTTGGGATACAACACATCCGAGTGCATGGAGAGGGTGAGCTGGGCACAGGCAAATATACATTTATCCACTTCAATGTATCAATCGAGCACATGTGCCCCATATCTCGTCCTGTGTTTCAAATGACAAAACTGAAGCACAATGAGTTTGCTGCACTTTATTTGGCCAGTTTCGTGCCAAGGGCGCTATGGGTCCTAAAGGAAGGAAATAAAAAGGGCCACTGCTGCCACTTTGGATGGTACAAACCAGCTGCAAATAGGATGCAGGTTCTCCTTCAAATCTCACTTCCCCTGCACCTGTTGCAAAACATTTTGTGGTCTCGTGTTTAGAACAGGTTTGAACGTACTACCCATTTTCAGCTAATTCAAGCCCTCGACGTGCTGAACAATGATTATATGTTACACATTCTGAAAAAGTATGCAAAAATCCCGAAAGATCAGTTTTCTTGCCCTCTACTAGCCAATTAGTACTAAAAGAAAGTGTGAACGAGCATTGATAAAGCCTTTCATTTTTTGCTTTTGACTAGATTTGTTTTAATAACAACATTTTACGTGATATTCAGTATTGCACCTCCTCACCCCCCGCGGAGGTTTCACAATAAGGGTGACTTGGAGGAAGTTTACTGGACCAATGCACAGTCTTAAACTGGGACATATGCACGTAGCACCTGAAATTGTTCTTTTAATCGCTGGATATTCGAATCACAAATCCACCTTCTCAACTCATTGATGAAGTGAAGAGAAAGAGGTAGAAAGAGTGAGCAGACAGGTGGAGAGGTGAGGTAATGAATGAACAGTGAGGTAAACTGAGAGATTAAGGGCCTGATTTAGAACTCGACAGACGGCTTACTCCATCGCAATGGCGCCAGATATCCCAGCCGCCAAAATCTAAATCCCATGGGATAGAATGGGATTTAGATTTCATCGGATGGGATATCTGTCACCGTTGTGACGGAGTAAACTGTCCGCTGAGTTCTAGATCAGGCCCATAGTAATGAGAGAAAGTATGTGAAGATGGGCATCCTAAGGAGTACTATACACTCCTGAGCTACTATTATGGTGCATGCATAAATTCAGACTAATGGGGTTCGCAGCAGAACGTTCAGCATGGAACAGGACATCACTGACCCAAGTGATGGCACACGGGGAACTAGTCATGACACGACCTACTGCAGCGCCAATTTCTTGCTTATGCTGCTTTTAAAAAAAGGCAGTTAGGAATACATGGGATGAATATGGATATAGAACCCGGGACTGACAGGACCTTACAGATATTACCTTTGGTTAGCATTGCCGAGATATTATTATGCTTCATAGAGCCACCTGGGAAACACAAAGAAGAGGGCTGGGAAGCCTGAGAGCCCTGTGGGTTTGAACCTAGGAGAGAGGATAACTGACAGAGAATGGGTTGCAGCTGTGCAACACGTAGCTAAGGGCGCCAGAAATGCTAGACTAAAATTAATCCATGGTGCTAGCGAGAAGACCGAGATCTATGAACTGGAAATCCCCTAATCCCTGACATAAAAAAGTGGAAACTTGAGTTACACAAAATAAAGCAAGCAGAGGGGGACAGTAGTAGGCAGTGCAGAGCAAAGATGAGTAGGCAATGTAATGTGATTGACTGGGACTCCTTGATATTGGCTATTGTACGCAAGCCAGATGAGAAGCCACCTTAAATGAACTAAATGCAATAACAATCTATTCACATCACGCACAGCATTGTTACAAAAAACATGCCTCTACAACACACTCAAAACCACCTAAAAGAGTTTCTGTCAAATCTTAAGGTAAACACCCGTACGACTCGCAAGGCACATCACGACAGGAATAATTTGCAGCGGTATTAGTGTTGTCAGTTTCTTCCTTTTATTACACTGCTTACATTTATTTTCTGAGTATCATTAAGTGTTCTTTAACAATGTTAAATAAATGTAAGAGCCGACACAGAGCATACTTTATTGTAACAACGCATATGTTACATACTTCAAATGTTGGACAGTGGCAAAGTATACATGTAGATAATAGTGAAAACGCAATAAAGAATAATTTTCAAAACAGACACAGACAGTAGTAGGGAGAGGTGAAGCAATAAGAGAGCGATAGAGAGGGGAGTAGAAAGAGGTATTAAGAGAAGCGAGGTAGAGATTGGTGAGGTGGTGAGTTGAGAGAGGTCCAAGTGGGTACATAGGGATGTAAAGAGAGGTATAACAAGAGTGTTGTTTAGTGTGTTAAAGACAGGCTTATTGGAGTTACCAGTGCAGGTTAAAAAAGTAGTAAAGTAATTTGCTTTCTGTATAGAATGCAAACATGACAAAAATAATGGATTGTGATCTACGATGTAATGACTGAGTAGACTTTTCAGATGTAAAATAGACCCTTGAGGTGTAGATATTGAATATTGACTCTAGCTTATCATTAGGCTAAGATTTTGAGGTCAACATATCAGGGGTTTGGAATTCAATAAAATATGTACTTGTCCATGAGAGAGGTTGCTTCTTAAACCTACTTGCCCTGTAAAAACCTCTACTTGTCCCTTTGGTGCCAAGTGATGCAGCGACAAATCGTGGCAGCAATCTCATTAGGTAAGAGCTCTCTGATTTATGCCAGGGCTAATACTATAGTAGGGCTTGAATATTAACAAATGCAAGCCCTACTATACCAATTTCCTTATTTTGCACCTTTCTGTAGATCTACATACTGGAACTGGATGAAGCAGTAAGTAATAGTTCCAGAGCTGGAATGCCTTTGAGTCTGTGCCAACCAACTAACTTGCATGTTTTAAGGATTTTCACCAGCTCTTCTCTAATCTTTTCCCATACTGAGAAAGGCTGGAAGTGTACGCCTGACAAGGGCAGAAGTAGAAGTTCTTCCAGGGTTGGGAAAAAAGTGGTAGGGGGGAAAGTGAACTTTTAAACATTCAACAGGTTTTTGCATGCACATATCTACACATGCATATTTGCTCATGGTAAAATACAGTTCACAAATATTTTCTAGGAGTACGGTTTCCTGGTGTACTTATGTAAATTCTTGAGAATTCATGAAAGCCACTAATGCAAAGACATATACCATGGTTGCACTCTTGTGACTTTTTAAAGAATTGGTCCCCTAATTAGGTCTAGCGTTAACCAAGAATTTTTTTAAAATTAAAATTCTATTTCTCTCGCTATACATCTATCGGCTAGCTTTACTGTGAGTGACAGCATTCTGGTCTTTTACAAAGAGCATATTGGCACACAAAGTAGTTTTGTTCTGTGCCATGAACCACTGTGGCAATGTGTGCTTTGTGAGAAGAAAACTCTTTTTTGATTTTTGCCAGTGTTTGTTACAATGGTGAGGGCCTGGCAGCTCCCATAATAAAGTGTTTCAAAAGGCATGTCAAAACAAGTCATGCATTGACAAAGCCAAAAGACTGACAACTAATATTGGATTGGTTGGCTTTGGCAGTACTTGTTTATTTTCGTGTTTCCCATAATCTTGTTGCAAATGGTTACACTGATTTCCATTTATGAATTTTTTTTTAAATACTAGCATGCATCAACAAATTTTACTGAATTCATTCTTCAAAGAAATAGTACCTAAAATTTCACAGTAATTTAGCAGAACATTTTTTTTCTACTTGCATTTTTTCTGAACATTTTATTTTGAAAGCAAAGATTCATCAATCTTGCTTACAAGCTTCTGTGAACATCTGCACCTAATCAGAGAACATTCATGGGAGCATTATACGTAGCCTCGCATTGTTAAACTTTTCAAACATGTGTGCACACTGTTTTTTTTTTTTACTGGAACCACTTTCAGTAGTACAGTGTGACCTTACAACGTTTATTTAAAGGGCTCACACTAACAATAAAAGCTTTGAATTAATGGACCATAAATAAGTTTAAACAGCATTAACATATAGACACAGGTATTACCTCAACTGCAGACAGTTCCCTTCCTGTAAACTGGCAGCCATATGGGTTGGGCCTACTTGTCTCAAGGGCAAAATAAACATGAAAACTTGTTGTCCTTGACCCCAAACAATATGTCCTGGTCATCGTGCTATAGCAATTCCACACCCCTGACATATGGTGACTACAAAAAGTTTGCAGAAGGTAATATGAAGTAGGTTCTGGTGTGTACTGGCATATTGAGAGGATATTGTTTCTTCAAACAAAATATGAATTGTTTCATATTCTTGATGTTTTAATAATCTGGTACATGCTCTGTCTAGTTGCAGAATCCTTACCAACCCACCCATCCTTCCCGCTCTGCAAACTTATTTCTCTGTGTAGGGTTACCCCTTTGAAGATCCCACCACTTTGGGTACGCAGAGTGCCTGGCATGCAGGAGCACTGCTCAAAATGTTTCTGGATCCAGTCTGACACTTGGAGACCATGCAAAGGTAAAGAATCGCCGGCTAGAGTCTCTACTAGATAAGGCTTTATTGAAGGTAATTAACTTGTTCTTGTGGGTAGCTGTTGCACACAGAAAGTGTTGTTTTAATTTAGAAAGGTCTAGCTGGTTGAAGCAAACCAACAAGGATGAGCCAAGTAACCCTCAGTTGCTCAGAAAAAATAAGTTACATTCATGGCATTGAATGTTTGTGCCATGTGGGCTGTCGGTCACAGCTTACATAAGTGTCTGCCTCTGTCCCCAACAGTCTAAGACTTTGGTTATGTACAGTTACCTTGCTAAGGTTCCAGAAGTGTGGTTCTTCCAATTCAAAATTATTTTACATTCATTTGTCTTGATCAAGAGCCCTTGAAAGACATATGTGAACACCACATTGACAACAATATGCTTGTTGACTGACCAGGAAGCTGTATGTATAGTAACAATAATACAAATTGAGCTTTTTCCACAGATGAGCTGTTGGTTATCAACTTTTGCTTTACTTGCTGCACCACTATATATGGGATAAGGCACTCCCTACTTACTGTACATTATAAGGTTATTGCAAGTCACAGAGGAGTTCCATGACCATATAGAGGAATGAGGCCAAAAGCTGTGGTCCTTTATAACGTCATGAACATCCGAAGTAACTTTCAATATCCTTAAAACCTTAAATAAAATATATAGTAGGGGATTTTGTCTTCCTTATAATATGTGGTTGCGCTATGCCCTTCCCGCAAACAAGTTGTATCCTTGGTATTTTGCTTTTTCACATGAAAGAAGTGGTGATTGGAAGAGGAAAGAGATTGTTACAGACAGAAAGATTAAAAGTAGAATCTAGTGCGAAATTAAACACATCAGAAAGCAGTTAGTAATTTGTTGCAAAAGATATTAGAATCTGTTCAAAGGATGTCATATTAAAAATGTACTCAGGCTCAAAATGTGTAGAAAAAGGCAGAGATATTCTGTTTAGTGTGGAAAAAATAAACATTGCAATAAATATGTTGTTTCTGCTCACCAGTCACAGCAGAAAACAGATTATAAGAATGAAAAGGAAGTTGTTGTTTTGGTGCTTCGTTTAAACTGCAACTTCAGTTATGCCGCATGACCTGCCTTTCACCCTGGCTGCTGGCTTTGGCAGCAGCCATTGTGATGTCAAAACTCAGTTTAATAAGTTATTACTGTTGAGCAGCCACATCATTTCATTATTACTCTGACTAGAGACCTCAGGAGTCATCTGTAATAAGGAAATTGAAGACGGCCTTTTACAATGAGATGCAGTCTCCCATATTTTATATGTGTGTGTGTGTGTGTGTATATAAATTTGGCAGCTATTTCAACTCTCATTGACGACTGCATCGCCTGAACTAAAAATGTATTCACCCTATTGATACTATTATTTTATTCCATGCAAATCCAAAACTCAGAATTGAAAGTCATATATAAATAATGTGTTCCTTACTTACCTTGAAACTTGGTTGCTTATTTACATGCTTATATAAGAGTAAACAGATGTCTTGCAACTAGGGGCATAGCTTCGTCAGTAAAATTGGAGCGAGGGGTGAACTTCCGATTCTCCAACAATCACGCTGGCATATAATGTTAAAAAATATTATACAACAAGCAGGGCTCACGAGAGGGGCTTAAGCAGCAGTGGAAAGGGAAAGAAATGCAGAGTGGTAGGAGTACGAAGTGAGAGAAAACACAATATTTTATAAAATAACCAACATTTTGAGGCTTTAATATCAGAAAGAGGGAGCGTGTTTATCGTTTTTGCCAGTGTATATACGAAAATCCCAGATGAAGTTCGACAGAGACCTCAACATACCCAACTGATAGCACCTGTACCCAAGTATTCATCAGAAAATACATTTATTAGGGGGATGTAACCCCCCACACCTACGGCTCCACTTTCACACCACAGACCTGCCAACTTCCTAATAAAACTCGCTGTGTGAGAGGAGGCACCAATGAGAGGGTGGGGCTGAGGAGGGGAGGACCTTAAGTCCATTACCTCTCAAGCTCTGAAAGTGCTTCTGAGGGTGTGTGACAATCAAGGTAGGGGGCGGCCCTTGGACAGGTCACTTCCGTGAGCCACAGTATTCCCTAAGCCCCCTCTAACAAAATGATCTGAAGGCTGCCTCTAATTCTCCTGGGGTGGTTGTAAAACCTCAGTGGACATCAGCTGTGCTTAGTCTTGAACACAATGTGAGTTGAAAACGCTTGCTGCAGTTGTTTCCAACTCACATTGTCTGCCACCATGTGACTTTAGCTCCTCACCGGGCCAACAATGCCGTGTGCATGGCGAGACTGGCCGTACCTGGCTTTGGTTGTTTTCTCTGGAGGATGGAAGGGGGGGAGGCACATTGGTTACTGGGGCCGGTTTTGTAGCTGTGCACCAGTTTTGAAAGCACTGCAGAGTTCCTTATATATCCAAAAGCTTTCAAGCAACAATAAAAGTGCTACAATACCTCTGCTGAATAATGTACATGCTGGAGAGAGATCAGAGTGTGGTCTGGTGGCAGTTTTGACTCATATAAGGTAGCACAAAGAGTTAATATGCCTGCTGCGAAGAGGGTGTACTATGCAGATCAAAGAACAGTATTTTCTGATGGATACACCTACCTGTGGATTCCTCACCTAAAGAATTCTCCCCTCGCGCCAGCCTCAATGGAAATTTCTTCTAGCTCTGCACGTCGACGATGACGTCACAATCGCCCGACTCCACGCGACGCCGTATGACATCATCTAAGCAATAAGAAGCCCTTGTCGACGTGCAGACGTCAGTTCCCTTTTTTCCGTGCCTCCGAGTAACGGTTTTTCTTCGAGGCTCACAGGGAGCTACAGTTGCGTATCAACGGTTACAATGTCGCAGCCAAGGAAATCCGGCTTTAAGCCTTGTAACCAGTGCGGGGTCGAATGTCGGTTACCGATCCCCATGAGAATTGCCTCTGGTTCCTTAGCTCCGACCATGAGGTCGAGTCATGCGGCTCCTGCCAGCGCATGAACCCGAAGGCACTCAAGGAAAGGGAGGCAAAATTGTTCTTGGCCCGTTCCAAGAAAAAGAAGGAGAGGCGTCATCGGAGGGAGTCCTCTTCAAGATCCTCGAGGACTCATCATCTCCATGGTGACTCTCGGCGCCGTCACGACTCCCGGCGCCGATCGAGTAAGGGACGGTCCCGGTCCAGATCAGCATCTCCGTCAGCTCGGCGCCGTCCGACGTGGGAGATTAGCCCGACTGTCATCCCTCCACCTCCTACGACCCCGACTTTACCTGGGTCGGTTTTCGAGGCCGAGCCTCTTCAGAGGTCAGAGGGTTCTCCTAGCCAGGAGTTACCTGGCCCATCTACGGCATCCATGCCGGCGCCGGTGCAACAACAATACCCGGCTTTCCCGGCGCCGGGTACGGATCCTGCGGCTTTTTTGAATGCCATGTTTAGTAATTTTTCCGCCATGGCGCCGAGTGGAGGACAAGCAGGTCCGTCGGGCCCTTTGGCCTTTAATTTGGGTGTTCCGGAGTCTTATAAGTCGACGCCTTTCACGCCATTTTTGTCTGCTGCAGCTGAAGCGGCCCTGATGCCCTTGACGTCGCCTAGGAGACCTGCTACACCTGCTACGGCGCCGATGGATTTACCTCGGATCCATTCCACAGTCAAGGTTCCTGTGGAGCCAGAGGGTCCAGCGTCGGATGGATCCGAGGTTCGTCGCCGACGGAGATCTTCGGTGTCAGCCGACACCTTATCGACGCCAGGTCTCAAATCTAGGCTTCGATCTAGACGTCTAGCTTTGCGCCTTCTGGAGGAGGAAGAATACAGCAGACAACACCTGGAAGAGGGTGAGATCTTGGAGCTTTCCGGTGACTTTCAAGGACTTGATACTATAAGTGGCATCGACACCTCCCCTGAGTGGGATCTAGCTTCCCCTGGGGAGTACACTGAAGAAGCTGCTTCTTTCCATGCAGTAGTACGGAAGGCTGCAGACTTCTTAGATCTCCCTCTTCCGGCTGCGGAGGTGGAGAGAAACCTGTTGACGGAGGTGTTACATCCAACTTCTGTGACGGAAGAGCCTCTCTTGCCTTTTAATGAGGCTCTTCTAGATCCTATTAAAGACATCTGGAAAAAACCTGTGTCTTCAGCGGCTGTCAACAGAGCGGTGGCACGACGCTATCGGGCTGCACCAGGTGACCTTGTCTTCCTCTCCAAGCACCCGACACCGGAGAGCTTAGTGGTTCAGGCCTCCTGTTCTTCCAGGTCTTCTCCTGGCTCGTTTCCCGGAACCCCTGCGGACAGGGAATCAAAGAAAATGGACCATTCTGCCAAAAAGGCCTTTTCTTCACGTAGTATGGCTTTAAAGTCAACCAACGCGACCTGCATTTTGGGACGTTATATCCACGCCCTTATGGAGGAAGCGAAAGGCCATCCAAACTTGTCCCAGGAAGTGTTACAGTTGCTGACGGACGCTCAGGCGGCGGCGACCCAGGTGATCCAGTCTGGGTGAGACACTTCAGGCTCAGTGGCAAGAGCTATGGGCACGTTCATAGTTTCCAGACGACAATCTTGGTTGCGTTCGTCTGGCTTTTCATCAGATGTGCAGGCGACTCTCCTGGATCTGCCCTTTGATGGCGAAAAACTCTTTGGAACAAAGGCAGATTCTGCTCTTGAACGATTTAAGGAGAGCAGAGCCACAGCGAGGTCGCTAGGACTTCAGTCAGCTGCCTCATCCTCCTTTAGATCTTATAGGAGGTTTAGGGGTTTTGGACGTGGCTCCTCCTTTCGTGGCAGATTTCAAGGACCACAACAAACTGCAAGCTCCCTGCCATACAGATCCTTCAGGGGCGGGGGCAGAGTCCAAACAAGAGGAGCCACCCAGCAGCACTCTGCCTCTTCCTCTTCCTCGGGAGGGATGCAGCAGGGAAAGCAGCCGTAGTCCTCCACCACTCACTGTCCACGTGTCTCCGGTAGGGGGGAGACTTGCCCATTTTCTTCCGATGTGGGCGTTTATAACAACGGACTCTTGGGTCATCGAGATTGTGAAGAAGGGGTACGCTCTTCCCTTTTGGGAATTCCCTCCTCCCTTCCCTCCCCGCCCATCCTTCTGCTCGGAAGACCATCTTCTGTTATTACAACAGGAAGTGTTGTCCCTATTGGCAAAAGGTGCGGTAGAGTTGGTTCCCGAGCAGGAGAGGGGTCAGGGCTGTTATTCAAGATACTTCCTGATCCCCAAAAAGGATGGTCAGTTAAGACCAATTCTGGACTTGAGGACTTTGAATTGGTTCCTCAGGCAGGAAAAGTTCAAAATGCTGACCCTTTCACAGGGTCTTTTGGCGTTGAACGAAGGAGATTGGATGGTGTCTGTCGATTTGCAGGACGCATATTTTCATATTCCGATTCTCAAATCGCACAGGAAGTATCTCCGGTTTGTGGTGGGATCGCAGCATTATCAGTTTGCGGTCCTCCCGTTTGGTCTTACTTCAGCACCTCGAGTCTTCACAAAGGTGATGGCGGTGGTAGCGGCAGAGCTCAGAAGAAGGGGGATAGCAGTGTTTCCCTATCTGGACGATTGGTTGATCAAAGCCAAGACTCCGGAGCTCGTGCGGCGTCATCTCCAGTCGACAACTCAATTGTTGTACGACCTGGGTTTTTCAATCAATGTGCCCAAATCTCACCTAGAGCCCTCTCAATGCCTCCTGTTCATAGGGGCAGTATTGGACACGGCATTGAATCGCGCCTTTCCCCCGCCTCAGAGGGTTCAGGACATCCAGGCGTTGATTCCAATGTTTCGAAATGGAGCGGTAGTTCCAGTCCTCAAGGTCCTTCGTCTGCTCGGTCTGTTTGCTTCTTGCATACTGCTGGTCACTCATGCACGCTGGCAGATGAGGGCTCTTCAGTTGTGCGTCCGCAGGCAGTGGTTTCAGCACAAGGGAGATCTCGAGGAATCGATAAAGATCTCCAGAGACACTGCAGTGGATCTTCAGTGGTGGGCAGCGGTCGACAACCTGTCACAAGGAAGGCAGTTCTCGCTGCCGCCACCAGTGGCCACAGTGGTAACGGATGCTTCCACTCTAGGGTGGGGAGCTCATCTGGGGGACCTGGAGGTCAAAGGCCTTTGGTCTCCAGTGGAACAGAGATTTCACATCAATCTGTTGGAATTGCGGGCAGTACGTCTGGCTCTCAAGGCCTTCCTCCCTTCCATTCGCGGTCAGTCAGTCCAGATCCTAACGGACAATACTACTGCAATGTGGTATATAAACAAGCAGGGAGGAGTGGGATTGTATCTTCTCTGCAGAGAAGCTCTTCGACTTTGGTCCTGGCTTCAGGATCACAAGATCTGCGTGGTAGCACATCATTTGGCCGGGGCTCGGAACGTGCGTGCGGACATTCTCAGTCGATGCAACTCGGTCGACCACGAGTGGCGTCTTCATCCAGATCTGTTTCTGTACATATTCCAGATGTGGGGATATCCACAGATAGATCTGTTTGCAACTCAGAAGAATGCGCAGTGCCCGCTATTTTGCAGCCTCCAGTATCCGGTGCAAGGAGCTTTGGGGGACACGTTTCAGATGTCCTGGAAGGGTCAGTTGCTTTACGCGTTTCCCCCCATATCCTTGATTCCTCGAGTTCTGAGGAAGATCTGCCAAGACCGGGCCCAGGTCATCTTAATAGCTCTGGATTGGTCAAGAAGGGTGTGGTATTCAGACCTTCTCCAACTCTCTCAGTGCCCTCCGCTCCGTCTCCCTTACAGGGTGGACCTCCTCTCGCAGTCGCAGGGGCAGATTCTACACCCCCACCTCCAGAGCCTGCACCTTCATGCCTGGAGATTGAACGGGGCAATCTGAGTGCTTTTTCTCTCCCACCGGAAGTGGTGGATGTTATTTTATCGGCCAGGCGACACTCCACCAAATCGATCTCTGCAAGTCGTTGGGCTAAATTTATATGCTGGTGTGGAGAGAATAGAATTGATCCCTGAAAGGCTCGTTTGTCTGACATATTGTCATTTGCTCTTTGCCTGGCACAGAAGGGTTGTGCGGTTGCCACAGTCAAGGGTTATTTATCTGCACTGTCGGCTTTTCTGTGCCTTCCTGATCAGCCTTCCTTGTTTAAATCTCCTACTGTTTTAAGGTTTCTAAAGGGGCTTACTAACAAATTTCCACCATCACCATTTGTTATGCCTCAGTGGGACCTTAATTTGGTATTAACATTTTAAATGGGGTCCCCATTTGAACCGATGCATTCTTGCACTTTGCGGTTGCTAGTTCTCAAGACTGTGTTCCTGGTGGCCATAACATCGGCCAGAAGGGTCAGTGAGCTTCAGGCTCTTAGTGTAGAGCCCCCATACCTTTCTTTCTATAGAGACAAAGTGCTGTTAAGGACCAAGGCGGCTTTCCTCCCGAAGGTTGTTACACCCTTTCACCTGGGGCAGTCTATTACTCTCTCTTCCTTTTACCCTCCACCTCATCCATCCAAGGAGGAAGAGAGGCTCCACCGGCTGGATCCACGAAGAGCACTGAGCTTCTATGTCGACAGGACGAAGGAGTTCAGGCAAGATGATCAGCTCTTCGTTGGATACGTGGGGAAGAGGAAAGGTAGAGCTGTCCACAAGAGAACGCTATCCAGGTGGGTCATTCTATGTATTAAGATTTGTTATTCTTTGGCGAAGAAAGAACCACCTGTGGGGCTTCGTGCCCACTCCAACAGAGCTAAGGCTGCTTCTTCGGCTTTGGCTAGGGGTGTTCCTGTGGCTGACATCTGCAGGGCGGCGACTTGGCCGACCCTCCATACTTTTGTTAAATATTACTGTTTGGATTCTGAGGTTAGGAGGGATGGACATTTTGCTCGCTCGGTGCTGCAGGATTTCTTGGTTTGACCATTCGGGCACCCACCTCCGGAGGTAGTACTGCTTTGGGACTCTATTCTTTAGGTGAGGAATCCACAGGTAGGTGTATCCATCAGAAGAATAAGTTACTTACCTTCGGTAACGCTTTTTCTGGTGGATACAGTATCTACCTGTGGATTCCTCACGGTCCCACCCGCCTCCCCATTGCCTGATTGGTCATACCATGAAATCCATGGGTGAGCATCCTTTGCCTTGTACATTTGTATATACCTGAATCATGTATATAGTTGTGGCATCTGTATATACATTTCTTTCTCTAATTTAGATAGCTCAAGGAAAACATGTTTGGGCTTGAATGACATATTTTACTTTTGTATAGAGCAGTTATTACTGTTATCTAATTTTATTTTTATTATATTAAATGTTCTGTTTTCATTCATTTGATGTGACTATGCTCTCTTTAAGGTCAACCTGTTCGCCTCTATGGAACGTAAAAAATGGTGATAACTGAGGTCTGCACGTCGACGAGGGCTTCTTATTGCCTAGATGATGTCATACGGCGTCGCGTGGAGTCGGGCAATTGTGACGTCATCGTCGACGTGCAGAGCTAGAAGAAATTTCCGTCGAGGCTTGCGCGAGGGGAGAATTCTTTAGGTGAGGAATCCACAGGTAGATACTGTATCCACCAGAAAACGCGTTACCGAAGGTAAGTAACTTATTCTTATGTGCAATACCCGGTGGGATATTGCTTTTATCACAGAGATCCTTTTGTTACCATGCAGTTCATAAATTACAAACATAATCTAGCACGGTGAGCTATGAATTTTCATCAAAGAGCTGTATACAAACTGCATTGTAGAGGTTTGAAAATTATGTTTTTTCCCAGTCTTTGATTATCCTAATTTTGCTAAAAAAGGGTTTGTTTGGGTAGAAATAAATTACCATTACTAAAGTCAGCCCTAACCACTGTGCTACGTTCTGACTCCTGAGTTTATGCTTCCCCAGACCAAGCACTCTTTAAAATGCCTACCAGTATGAATGACATGTGAATCCTACACCTTGTAGTCCCCTTTGTTTTATGTAACATTCTCTATTCACTGATTTACACATGTATGATTCATTGTCTCTGTATGTGTGTGTGATGTAAAGTGCTCCAACACCCTGCTAAGAGAGACGCTATAAAACAAATTAGATGCGAGAGAGGGGCTATGGAGAAATGAGAGGCACTGTTATGGGGTAATGTTATGGGAATCATTGAAAAGCCCCAACAAAGACTGCCTGTCCTGGTGGGCTGCAAGGTCATCATTTACTATGCTTTAAAAATTATTACAATTGAATACATAATGAAAAACGTGTTGTAGCATGCACTGTTTCTGCCATTTCTCCCCAAATTTTCTTGTGGGGGGGGGAGCAGTTAGAACACCCCCCAAGCCCATTTGTAGTGGTCAGACTCTCTCACTATGCGCCCTGTCTGGCTGGTCTGAACACATTTGCAAGGGCTGCTTTGGGTTCCCAGTCCGGCCCTGGCCGTGTGAATTGGCAGGTCTGACACCAGCCTTTGAACTTAATTATGAATAATATATTTGGGAGCACATAATTCGCCATAACCTTAATGCCTAGATTTTGACTGACATACTTACCCATCAAAGACAAAAAGTCTTTGCATAAACATTGTCTGCTTATACTTAGGTAGCATATGCAACAACCGTAATTTCAGTAGCAATCAGTGCTTTAAACGGGCTAGTGCTGTCCGGTATTGAGTACTGGCACTTTTAAATTTTGAGCGGGAGCATACCTGCACTTCTCAAGAAAGACGCAATACTTTTCATTGGAGAGTACCGGCACTTCTCAGAAACAAGCCGGTACTCTGATAGAGAGTACCTGCACTTCTATTTTTCCATTTCAAGCACTGGTAGCTATGATAAGATTTACTGGTACACTGTTTGTTCAGATTAGGAATTTACTGTGCATCTCGGAATGATCATGAAATTGTTTTCAGTGAAGTGTATCTTCCGTTGAAGTTTTGTTTAGGATTAAGCAAATATATACATCACAAACGTTCTTTTTTCGAGCTGGATATCCTGAAGCACAAAACTTAACAACGTTGCAAAATTTTACATAAACCTTCGTAAAGTTAGCAAAACAAAACATGGATCAAACGAAATGATATATTAACAATACGTGCTGATAAAAGTACTACACCCGAACACACAGTCATGTTTTCACAATTGTATTTGGTGTTGGTTTTTAAAATCGTGTTTGGACTTGGTTTTGACTCGGATGGTGGTTTTGTACCGGCAGGCTAAATCCGCACTCTGCCATGCTCAAGCCCTCAGGAACAGTTTAACTGGTAGCCTCCTGACTGATTCTGGAAAAGAAAGGTCTCGTTTAATGGACAATCTGATGGAGCCTTCGTCGCAGAGGAGCCACGGTAGTGCAATAGCTTTGTTTTCTAGCATTCGGTTGCAAGTGCAGGGAAGGTCAGCCTCGCTGATTGGCCCTTGAGTCAGAGGCTCTTGGAGCTAGGGGCGCGCACGTCATTGATGGATGGGCCAGTTTGAGTTCTGACATGCAGCTTTGCATGGATGGCCTGCGAAGGCAGATGTCAGGCGGTTATTTCATGTCATTTGTAACAATTGAATAATACTGTCCTTCAGGTGGGGACAGGCTGGGGGCAGAGGGGACGAACGGTGGAGGGCAGATGTAGAAAAAGCAAGAGAACTGCGAGTATCAATGGCAGATATATGAACACATGTATAGTACTGCAGCATTTACATAGAGCTTACTATCCCTTTGCGGTACACTGAAGCACTTTCCTACATGGGTAGCACGCGACATCATGTACATGTGTGGTTGGAAGTGTATTGTCTTTACTTTGATCTTAAAGGAAGTCTTTCCATGTCGTGTGTGATGACCATCACAAATGTAGTTATTGTGTTATAGGACACAGCGCTTAACATTGTGATGAATGTAAACGTGTTAGGCACTCACAGTCTATGGCTTTCAGTAAGGTTGCAGCAGTGCTTTAAATGGGAAAAAAGTGCAGCTACTCATCAAATTGAGCTGTGGCCTGGGAGTGTGGCAAGGAGGTGGGGATAGAGGCAGGACTAAGAGCAGGGCAAATGGCAAACACGTAAAGGGCTCAAGAATGTCTTTTGGTGCAAACGATGACAAAGTGCTTCAATCTGTAATGTATTCTAGGTGCCCTTACATGTATTAAGGATACTGTTAACATTCTCTTTCAAATATTGCATATATATAAAGATTGCGTCTGCACAAATGGCACATGAATCACATTTAAATGCTTCTGTGCCCTCGGCGCACTGCATCTCTACCCTCTGACATCTCTGCATATGCATCCTTAGTGCACTGCATTTCTACCCTCTGATATATCCGCCTAAGTACCCTCTGGTACCTCTGATGCCTCTGCCAGTCTGCCCTCTGTACCCTCACTGAATAACTCAGCACAGTGCAGCAGCACCACCTACCTGCTTCTAGGGATATGTGACATTCATTATTCCAGTTCACAAGTTAGTGGCTTTACAAACGGAGACCAGAAGGCTACTTGCATTACACACATTGTGTATGTGCAAGATGTACTTCAAAGCGCAGGAATGCACAATGGTCAAATACTTCTATAATGTGTTTATCAACTCTGGAAGCTGTAGCTACAAAGAACTAGTGAGTCGTCATCAGCCTTGGTTGAGATCTTGTACAGCGATTTGGCATTCGACTGGATTTTAAAAATACAGTTCCATACAGCATCAATAACATTGAAATAGAGATGTGAGGTTGGGTGCTGTGCTGTACTTCTCTGCAGTTTTATATAAATGCCAGATCTACCCAAATTTATTGGAGTGCTTTTTATGAGCAACAGTTACATTACACAAAGTCAGGAGATCTGGTTGCTACGCCACATCTTTTCCCCTTCAGTGGTGCTTGGAGCGGGGGTGGCGTGCAGGGCAGTCACCTATGTCAGAGGTGCAGAAGGTTCCTCACTGGGCCCCCAATCTGATTGGTGCTAGTGGGAAACCTACTTCTTGCAGATCTTCTCTGTCTCCTCATCAGAATTTTATGGCTCTTTGTTTTCCATCCTGCTGCCTGCGCTGATAAAGAAGAAAGGGAAAGCCAGAGCAAATTGTATGTCCTAAATAGCTTCCCTGCACAGCTACCTGGCGGGTGAAGTCACACATTGCTCTGCCGTGGAACGTCACAAGCGGTGTGAAATAGCCATCATGTGAGCATGCGTCGCAGTGTAGAAATGTTATACAACCTCATATGATGACTATTTGTGACCTGCAATGCCGACCTGATGCAGTGAGTACCGGTACACTCCTTGGTAATGGAGGAGTTCCAGTACTCTTGAAAGGAAAAAAAGGTACAACTGGTACCCAGTATCAGTGAGTACATGCCCATTTAAAGCACTGGGTGGCAGCTTTTAGCAGCTCTGCAGGTCCCTTTATGTATTGCTTATGATCATAGTTTACTTAGCTGGTTACTTTCTTGGGCTGTCAGTTCGGAGATATGTTGTTTAAAGTTTAGGGCCAGATGTATCATTCTTTACAATAGGGATTACCTAATTGCTATGTATTGCGAATCGTAATTAAGTCATCGCTACTGGAATGTTTGAAACTCCAGGAGTTTCATACTGTGATTCGCAAGGGCTCGCAAATGGACCTACACTATTAATATTCATGAGGTAGGTCACAATTTGCGAGCCATTGCGACTGGCTAAAATCACAGGGATGGTGGCCTGCTGGCCTCAGCAGACCACCATGTCTGTGATTGCTTTTCAATAAAGCAATCTTTTTTTTTTTTAAATGCAGCCCGTTTTCCTTAAAGGAAAACGGTATGCGTTTAATAATAATGTAAAATGAAAAGTTTTCTTTTCATTTTTTAGGAGTAGGCAGTGGTCCGTGGGACCACTGCCTGCTCTTTAAAAACGTTTTCGCATGCATTCACAAAGGGGAAGGGGTCCCTTGGGGACACCTTCCCCTTTGCGAATGGGTTACCACCAGTTTGAAATTGGTGGTAACTGCGATTGTTTTGTGAACGCATTCACGGTCACAAAACAATCATACATACCTCTGCGATTCAGTATTAGGAAGGGACGCCTTTGACACGCCCCTTCCTAAAACTGAATCGGTATGTAGTTGCAAATCCAATTTGCAATTCGGTAACAAGTTACCAAATCGCAAAGTGGACTTGTTACATACCAAAATGCATTTTTGCAATCGCAAACAGTCCGTTGATGTGTTTGATACTTCTGGCCCTTAGGCCCTCATTATGACCCGGGCGGTTGGCGGTAATATGGTGGAAAGTACTGCCAACAAGCTGGCAGTACTTTCCACCATATTATGACCTTGGCGGCCATGGATAAAGGTCTTCCCCGCCCCATCCCCATCCCCCTCCCCAGATTCCCCCTTCCTCTCCACCCCCCCCCTACATTCATGCCCCCTTCACACACACGCATACACACACCCATTTCCACATTCATCCACGCATGCATACATCCATTCACACACATCCGCACACACTTTCATACATACTTGCAGACACCCATTCACAGAACACAACATACACGCACTCACACCTCCATACATGCACACACATTCAACATGAAACACACACCTTCATACACGCACAAACATTCACACACACCCCCACACACAACACCCCTCCATCCCCCCTCCTCCGGGTCGGAGCACCCACTTACTTGTGTTCAGGGGGTCCTTAGGCAGGAGGCGGGATGGGGCGCTGCTGCCACCAGCAGCATCCGCCAGCAGAACACCGCCAGCAGAACACCGCCAGGTCGTAATTATGGGTCATAATACGGCTGTCGGAGGTCTACTGGCATGGCGCTGCTGGTGGCAGTGGCGCCGCCATCTGTCGGCATGGCCACCGCCAGATTTCGGCCATTCTTCTGGCGGAAATACGGCTGTTGTCATAATACGGCGGTAGGCTGTTTTTACTGCCAACATCATAAGGAGGGCCTTAGGCCCTCATTACAACCCTGGCGGTCGGTGTTAAAGTGGCGGTAATACCGCCAACAGGCCGGCGTTCAAAAAAATGGGATCCCGACCATGGCGGAAACCGCCAACACAGACAGCCACTTTAACACTCCGACTGCCACGGCGGTAGCAACAAACAATGCAGCGGTAACTGCCGACAGGCGGAAGACAATGTACCGCCCACACTATTACACGGCACCAATCCACCAGCTTTTCTGGGGCGGAACCAACGCCATCAAAAGCACGGCGGAAACAGTACACAGAAGGGAAACCACTCACCTTTCGATACCAAAGGAAGAACTAGGACGCCATGGAGCTCGAATTGCAGATCCTACCCATGTTGCTGTATCTATTAATACACCACGAAGTGGAAAGACGGCGGCGGCGACGACGGTGAGTACTGCACCTAGCACACATAGGAGGGGAGGAGGGAAAAGAGAGCGACACACACACATGACACGCAACACCCCCACCCTTCACCCACAACAACATACACACACACAAGAAGAGGGTGAAGGTTTGGGAGTGGAGGAAGAGGGAGTGGTTGTAGGAGGTGTCAGTCTGCTGCGTTTGGGTGCAGGTGCATGAGCTGGATGCTGTTGTGAGGTGGATGGGTGTTGGGTGGGTGTGTGCTTTTGTTTGTGTACTTTGGGAGGAGGGGTCACAGACACAATGGGAGAGGACACAGGGGACTTGTGCATGGATGTGGGGGTGGTGACTGCCAGTGAGGGGTGTGTAGAGATGGGCGTGCTGGTGATGGAGGTAGTGGATGAGGATGTAGTGCATGCAGGTGTGAGTGGAGACGCTACTGGGAGAAAGGTGGATGAGTAGGTGGAGGGGGACACATTAGAGGCAGTGGATGTTGGTGTGCCTGCATGGGGATGGTGCTTGTGTGAGTGCCTGTGAAATGAAGTGTGGTGCTTGTGTTTGCCTGAGCCACTTTTGTGTGTTGATTTGGGTGAATGCTGGTCTGAAGGTGATTTTGGGATAGGCTGGTGTTGAGGGGATTGGGACTGGGTAGAGGAAGTTGGAGGGGGGAGGCTAGAGACAGGGACAATGGCTGCCATCGGTGCGGAGGCCAGAGCCTGAAATGCTCTCTGTGGGGCTGCCACACCAGAGTGAATGCCCTCCAGGTATGCATTTGTTTGTTGCGAATGCCTCTCGACACCCTGGATGGCATTCAGAATGGTTGACTGCCCAACATTGAGGGATCTCAGGAGGCCAGTAGCCTCCTCACTGAGGGCAGCAGGGCTGACTGGGGCAGGGCCTGAGGTGCCTGGGGTGAAGACAGATGCCCACCCTCCTGGGTGAGTGGGCACAGGAAACACGCTGAGGGGCTGATGGGAGGGCAGTGCTGGTAAGGGGGGTGGCAACTGTACCTGTTGTTGGGGTGGGCACAGAGGTGTCTGCCACCGCCAGGGAGCTTCCATCGGAGGAGTCGCCGCTGTCTGGGTTTGGAGTGCTTCAGAGCATGCCTAACAAGGGACCTACCCTGCCATGCTCGCCCTGGTCTAGGGGCACCCACAGTCCACATCCCCTACCCAGATAAAACCTTAACGCGCGCCAACTCATGAATCTGAATTTGTACTCACCCCCTTGTGGCTGCTGTGATGCCCTCAAGCACCCATCCAACTCCAGATAGGCCACCGCCAGGATGCGGAACATCAGGAGGGTCAGGGTACGATGGGCACCCCTTCCTCGATTGGAGGCCAGCCCCAGCTGGGCCTCCGCCATCTTCCTTGCATAGCGGCGTAGGTCATCCCACCATTTGTGGCAGTGGGTACACCGCCTGTCAAAGACCACCAGGGTCCGCAGTTCCTTGGCGATGGCACACCAAATACCCTATTTCTGATGGGCGCTGACCTTCAGGAAAAATACAGCAGAAAAGGGGATTAGTAATACCGCCTGGACCGTCACACTCATGGCCCACCATATCCCTCCCATCCACTAACGCACATACATTGACCACCATACATGCAGCACTCTGCCCAGGACACCTCAGCCCCCCCCTACATGTGGCTTACACACACAGCACACCATACATTTATGGCCCACGCATCATGCTCACAGTGTACTCACCTGTTTGTCTGGAGGCCAATAGAGTAATGTGTACTGGGGTAGGACCCCATCCACCAGTCTCTCCCTCTCCTCCGCAGTGAAGGCATGGGCTATTTCCCCAGACACATGAGCCATTGTCGCTTCCAGACACAGCAGCACTTGCAGTGTAGGTCCTTTCCTGTTGAAGGTCTGGTAGCAAGTGAGTGAAGAGATAGAAAATGACGGTAACTTCTGCGGCGGTGTGTACCGTCACCGACGGCGTACATCGCCATTAGCTCCTGGAACCCATAGGGCCCAATGATAACCAATGCGCAGTTGCGCGGCGGTCATCGACTGCCTATCGCAACGGCGCACAACGCCAGCAGAATTACCTCATTTCCACTTTTCCCTCCTCACAGGTCAGGCAGCTGCCATTTCAGGGGGGCACAGGCGATGGCACTTAACTGCGTCACAGCAGACATTGGCACATCAACTGACTCTTGGATTCACATACTGGTTCTGTAAATGAAGAGATGCATCATTATTGCAATTGATGTGTGAATATGACCCACTGCTCACCGTTTTCCTCCCCAGGCTTCAACCGCTGAGGATGAATATGAGATGGAGACATCCTCCAGTGTACAGACCCCTGGTGGACCTTGCGACAATGGAGGACAGACACATTATCCCAACATACAGACTTGATCGGGCCACAATCCAAGAACTGTGTGCCCAATTGGAGCCAGACCTGATGTCAGCTATCCGCCAGCCCACAGGTATCCCACCTCTATTGCAGGTCCTGTCAGTGCTCTATTTCCTGGCAAGTGGTTCCTTCCAATCAAAAGTGGCCATGGCATCAGGGATGTCTCAGCCAATGTTCTCCAACGTGTTGACCAGAGTGTTGTCTGCCCGGCTGAAACACATGCGCAGCTACAACGTATTCCCCAGGTGGAGGATTTGGCCATAGTGAAAGCTGATTTTAGGCCCTGGGACATATCCCCAACATCATTGGTGCCATTGATGGTACACATGTAGCATTTGTCCCCCCTCCCCCCGGAGATCCGGTGTTCCAGAATAGAAAAAGCTATCACTCTATGAATGTGCTGATAGTGTGTTTGGCTGACCAGTACATCTCCCAAGTGAATGGCAAGTATCCTGGCTCTGTGCATGACGCCTTTACCTTGAGGAATAGCAGCATCCCATATGTGATGGCTCAACTCCAGAGGCACCGGGTGTGGCTAATAGGTGAGCCCAAGGTCCCCACCCAGTATATGTTGGTGTCTGGGTATGGGGTTGTCCCTAAGGGTTAGTGTGTGTCTAACAGTTGTCCCTCGATACTTGCAGGTGACTCTGGTTACCCCAACCTCTCATGGCTACTGACCCCAGTGAGGAATCCCAGGACAAGGGCAGAGGAACGTTACAATGAGGCACATGGGTGAACAATGAGGATTATTGAGAGAACCTTCGGCCTCCTGAAGGCCAGGTTCCGGTGCTTCCATCTGACAGGTGGATCCCTGTACTACTCACTCAAGAAGGTGTGCCAGATCATCGTTGCATGTTGCACAACCTGGCCTTGAGACGCCTGGTGCCTTTTCTGCAGGAGGATGAGCCTGGAGATGGTCTTGTGGCAGCAGTGGAGCCTGTGGACAGTGAGGAAGAGGAGGCAGAAGAAGAAGATGTGGACAACAGAAGTAATATCATACAGCAGTACTTCCATTGGCACACAGGTAAGACACTGTTACTTCACTTTACTTTTCAGTTTTCTGTTGGACATTGTACATGGCAGCCTGATTTCCCTATGTATACTGTATGGCCACGTACTGTACCCTTTGGCATCTCTATTTTCAGATCTCTGTGCCCCACTCTGGCTCCTGGTATGTTTACTGCTGCCCACTACAGGTCATACCAATGTATAAATTACTGTACATATGAATTGCAATGTTTTCAGAATGTTGTACTAATACATAATTCAATCAGTTGACAGACTCCAGAATTGTATTTGTTCCAAGGGTGTTTATTTAAGTTCTAATAAGTAGTGGGGGATGTGCAATGGGCTGGGGTGATGGTGGAGGAATGTCCAGTTAGAGTCCAGTTTCTTTGTATCACAGGTGCATTGTCCAATGGGGCATAGGAAGGGGAGCAATTACAGTTCAAGGTGGACAGGGTGACAGAGTGTGACAGAAGGGTGACAATCAGGAGAGTCTTATTTCCTGGCAGGGGTCTTGGCAATGTTCTCTGGCTTCTGCCTGGATAGCAGGGACCATTTGCGGTGTGGTTCTCCTTCTGCAGGGAGTGGGGTGCTGGTGGCCTGTTGTTCCAGTGGCGGGGCCTCCTGTCCGCTAGCTCCGGCGGAGGTGGAGGGCTGTTCATCTGTGTGGCTAGTGTCAGGGGCCCATTGTTGTGCCACTGCCTCCCTCATGGTGCAGCCAGCACCCCTGCAATGGATGGTGTGGATGTGTTTGAGGTCCTCCCTGATCCCCAGGTACTGTTCCTCCTGCGGCCGCTGGGTCTCCTGCAACTTGGCCAGTATCTGACCCAAGGTCTCCTGGGAATGTTGGTATGCTCCCAGGATCCCTGCAAGTGCCTTGTGGAGAGTGGGTTCCCTGGGCCTGTCCTCCCCCTGTCGCACAGCAGTCCTCCCAGCTTCCCTGTTGTCCTGTGCCTCTGTCCCCTGAACCGTGTGTCCACTGCCACTGATGCCAGGTCCCTGATTTTCTTGGTTTTGTGGGGTTCCCTGGGGTCCCTGTAGTTGTGGACACACTGCTGATTGACGTGTCCTGGGGACAGTGGTATGGGCCTGCTGGGTGGGTGCTGTGCTGGAGTTTCCTGAGGGGGGAGGCTCTGTGGTGGTATGGGACTGTGGCAGGGTTACTGACTGTCCAGAGGTCCCTGATGGGCCAGGTTGGTCATCGTGATCGAGGCGTGCAGAGCTGCTGTCATCACTGTGGGCCTCTTCTGTGGGGGGACTGGATGTTGGTGGCACCTCCTCTCCGGTGACATTGAGTGGGGGTCCTGTGGGGATGAAAATGCAGTGGTATTGTATCTGCGTGTGCCATCTTGTGCATGGGTGTGTTTCCCTGTATGGTTGTGATTGCACTGTCAGCTTTGCCTTGTGTGCATGGTGAATTTGAGGGCTAGGTGATTTTCTCTAATGGGCATGCTTAAGAGATGGGTGTCCATGCAGGTCTGTGATGGGTGTCCATGCATAGGTGTTGCATGCAGGGCTTGGTATTGGGATGGGTGGGTTGTGATAGTGGGGTATTTGTGATGTGGTAGACTGATGGGTGTGAGGGTAGGGGTAGGAGTTTGTGATGGCATGCAGGTAGGGTGGGGGATATAGGAGTAAAGATTTTACTTACCAGAGTCCAGTCCTCCTGCTACTCCTGCAAGGCCCTCGGGATGCATTATTGCCGAGACTTGCTCCTCCCATGTTGTTAGTTGTGGGGGAGGAGGTGGGGGTCCACCGCTAGTCCTCTGTACGGCTACCTGGTGTCTTGCAACCACGGAACTCATCTTCCCCCGTAGGTCGTTCCACCTTTTCCTGATTTCATCCTTTGTTCTGGGGTGCTGTCCCATAGCGTTGACCC
Source organism: Pleurodeles waltl (assembly GCF_031143425.1). Taxonomy (NCBI): domain Eukaryota; kingdom Metazoa; phylum Chordata; class Amphibia; order Caudata; family Salamandridae; genus Pleurodeles; species Pleurodeles waltl. The sequence goes on from NC_090451.1 coordinate 228,873,665, forward strand.
TGCCCACGACTCTACGCCATAGCTCCATCTTCCTTGCAATGGACGTCTGCTGCCCCTGTGATCTGAATAGCTGTGGCTCTACCCGGATGATTTCCTCCACCATGACCCTTAGCTCCTCTTCTGAAAACCTGCGGTGTCTTTGGAGTGCCATGGATATGGTGTGGGTGGTATGTGTGAGGATGTGTGAGGTGATGTGTGGGGTGATGTGTTGTGGTGTGTGCTGTGAGGTACGTGGATGGTGTATGGGTGATGTTGTTCTGGTGCTCAGATTGAGTGGGTGCTCCTGGCTTGTCTCTCTCTCTGTTGGCAATCTTTTTTTTCGTTGAAAGGGTTGTGGGTAATGTGGGTGTGTGTTTTATAGTGGTGTGAGTGTGTGGGTGTGGTGTGTGTATGTGTGTCAGGTGTGTGTAGTTTGAATTGTCCAATGTGGTGTAGTTTTGTTAGTGTGTGTGTATTTTCAGCGCGGCGGCGTGTACCGCCAATGGTTTACTTAACCGCAGCGGTGATTCGTGGGTCCTGATACTGTGGGCATATTACTGTTGGCGTAAGGGTGTTGGTTTTGGTATCGCCAGTTTATCACTGACCTTTGGTCTGACGGACTTGTGTGGGTGTCTGTATAGTGGCTGATTTCTATGTGTGGGTCATAATACCCGTAGCGGTATACTGCCGTGGTAATGGTATTTTGGCAGCCGTCAGCACAGCGGTAGGCAACATTTACCGCCAAGGTTGTAATGAGGGCCTAAGGGTCTTAATATGGCATTGGCGGTCCGAGGACCCCCAACGCAGAGGTGGCGCTCAGACTGCCGTGACTGCAGCGGTCCAACAGCCACATTACTACAAGGTTGGCGGGCAGACCCACCAACCTACCGCCAACCCGCCAGGATCATCAATCCCAATAGGCTGACAGTGGGTGCAGGTTCTAATCAGCCAGGGCCGCGCTGAAGTCAGCACCTCCCTGCTGATTACAACCTTGTTCTCCACTTGCCTTTCCATGGCGGTACCACCGCCATGAAAAGCCTGGCGGCGAACAGGTGCAGGGGGGAACAGGGGGGTCCCTGCACCGTTCATGCCTGTGACCTGGGCAGTGCAGGTGCCCCCTGCCCAGCACTCTTGGGAGACTTGGGGGAACAATCGGTGGAAGGAAATTTGTGGCTCCTCTCAGATTCCAGAACTTTCTGTCACCGAAATGTGAGGAAAACGTTTTGTTTTTTTGGCTAAATGGTGAGGTTTGCAAAGGATTCTGGGTAACAGAACCTGGTTAGAGCCCCACAAGTCACCCCATCCTGGATTCCCCTAGGTGTCTAGTTTTCTACAATGCACAGGTTTGGTAGGCTTCCCCCAGGGGCCCGCTGAGCTAGAGGCCAAAATCCATCGCAAGGCACTTTGCAAAGAACAGCTCTGTATTCTTTGGGAAAATGTGATGTGTCCACATTGTGTTTTGGGGCATTTCCTTTCGCGGGCACTAGGCCTATCCACACAAGTGAGGTACTATTTTTATCAGGAGACTTGGGGGAGTGCTGGGTAGAAGGAAATTTGTGGCTCCTCTCAGATTCCAGAACTTTCTGTCACCGAAATGTGAGGAAAAATTGTTTTTTGGCCACATTTTGAGGTTTGCAAGGATTCTAGGTAACAGAACCTGGTGAGAGCCCCACATGTCACCCCATACTTGATTCCCCTAGGTGTCTAGTTTTCAAAAATGCACAGGTTTGGTAGGTTTACCTAGGTGCCGGCTGAGCTAGAGGCCAAAATCCACAGCTAGGCACTTTCCAAAAAACATCTGTGTGTCCTTTGAGAAAATGTGATGTGTCCACGTTGTGTTTTGGGGCATTTTCTGTCGCGGCCACTAGGTCTACCCACACAAGTGACGTACCATTGATATCGGGAGACTTGGAGGAACACTGAGTGGAAGGAAATTTGTGGCTCCTCTCAGATTCCAAAACTTTCTGTCACCGAAATGTGAGGAAAAAGTGTTTTTTTGGCCAAATGTTGAGGTTTGCAAAGGATTCTGGGTAACAGAACCTGGTGAGAGCCCCACAAGTCACCCATTCTGAATACCTCTAGGTGTCTAGTTTTAAAAAATGTATAGATTTGCTAGGGTTTCCTAGGTGCCGGTTGAGCTAAAGGCCAAAATCCACAGGTAGGCACTTTCCATAAAACATGTCAGATTTCAATGTAAAAATTTGATGTGTCCATGTTGCATTTCCTGTTGCGGGCATTAGGCCTACCAACAAAAGTGAGGTACCATTTTTATCGGGAGACTTTAGGGAACACAGAATAGGAGAACAAGTGTTATTTGCCCTTGTCTTTCTCTACATTTTTTTCCTTCCAGATGTTAGTGTGTAAAAAAGACGACTATTTGAGTAATGCCCTATAATAAACATGCTAGTATGGGGACCCCGGAATTCAGAGATGTACAAATAGCCACTGCTTTTCAACACCTTATCTTGTGCCCATTTTGGAAATACAGAAGTTTCCTTGATATGTATCTTTCACTCTTTATATTTCACCAAATGAACTGCTGTATCCCAGGTATAGAAGGAAAACCCATTGCAAGGTGCAGCTTATTTATTGGCTCTGGGAACCTAGGGTTCTTGAAAAACCTACAAGCCCAATATATCCCCGCAACCAGAGGAGTCCAGCAGACGTAACAGTATATCACTTTTGAAAAGCTGACATCGCAAGAAAAAGGTACAGAGTAAAACGTGGAGAAAAATGGCTTTTTATTTAACCACAATTTCAATATTTTTTATATCAGCTGTTATTTTCTGTAGGAAAACCTTGGAGGAGCTACACAAATGACCTCTTGCTGAATTTAGAATTTTGTCTACTTTTCAGAAATGTTTAGCTTTCTGGGGTCCAGCATTGTTTTCACACCAGTTTAGTTTCTGTCACTCACTGGAAGGAGGCTAAAAGCACAAAAAATAGTAAAAATGGTGTTTGTCCCAGTAAAATGCCATAATTGTGTTGAAAAATGTGTTTTTCTAATTCACGTCTGCCTGTTCCTGAAAGCTGGGAAGATGGTGATTTTAGCGCTGCAAACCCTTTGTTGGTGCCATTTTCAGTGTAAAAATCACAAGCCTTCTGCAGCCTTTTTTTCCCATTTGTTTGAAAAAAAACGAAATTTTGCTGTATTTTGGCTAATTTCTTGGTCTCCTTCAGGGGAACCCACAAACTCTGGATACCTTTAGAATCCTCAGGATGTTGGAAAAAAGGACGCAAATTTGGCTTGGGTAGCTTATGTGGACAAAAAGTTATGAGGGCCTAAGCGCGAACTGCCCCAAATAGCCAAACAAAAATTTGGCCTGGCACCTGAGGGGGAAAAGGCCTTGCAGCGAAGGGGTTAATACCACAACAATGACAAACAACACCCCTACTAATATATATCTATGTCTATTTGTGTTATTAATTTCCATAACTTCTCTAGAATCAAACATTTGAGTAGAGATTATCAGCAATAGGGTCTTCTGTGTGGTTTCCACTTGTGCAAATGGCAAAACAAAGTTTAAAGGATGTGCAATTAAATTATTTACAGAATCTAATGGGTGTGTGTAGGAAAGTACCATCTTGCCTGGCATATTACCCCCATATTTCACTGTATATATGTTATTCTAGTGTATGTGTCACTGGGACCCTGCCAGCCAGGGCCCCAGTGCTCATAAGTGTGCCCTGTATGTGTTCCTCTGTGTGATGATTAACTGTCTCACTGTGGCTCTGCTAACCAGAACCTCAGTGGTTATGCTCTCTCTGCTTTCCAAATTGTCACTAACAGGCTAGTGACCAATTTCACCAATTCACATTGGCATACTGGAACACCATTATAATTCCCTAGTATATGGTACTGAGGTACCCAGGGTATTGGGGTTCCAGGAGATCCCTATGGGCTGCAGCATTTCTTTTGCCACCCATAGGGAGATCTGACAATTCTTACACAGTCCTGCCAGTGCAGCCTGAGTGAAATAATGTCCACGTTATTTTTCAGCCGTTTACAACTGCACTTAAGTAACTTATAAGTCACCTATATGTCTAACCTTCACCTGGTGAAGGTTGGGTGCAAAGTTACTTAGTGTGTGGGCACCCTGGCGCTAGCCAAGGTGCCCCCACATCGTTCAGGGCAAATTCCCCGGACTTTGTGAGTGCGGGGACACCATTTCAAGCGTGGACTATACATAGGTAACTACCTATGTATAGCGTCACAATGGTAACTCCGAACATGGCCAAGTAACATGTCTAAGATCATGGAATTGTCACCCCAATGCCATTCTGGCATTGGGGAGATAATTCCATGATCCCAGAGTCTCTAGCACGGACCCGGGGACTGCTAAATTGCCTTTCCCGGGGTTTCACTGCAGCTGCTGCTGCTGCCAACCCCTGAGACAGGTTTCTGCCCTCCTGGGGTCCAGCCAGGCTTGGCCCAGGAAGGCAGAACAAAGGACTTCCTCAGAGAGAGGGTGTTACACCCTCTCCCTTTGGAAAAAGGTGTCAGGGCTGGGGAGGAGTAGCCTCCCCCAGCCTCTGGAAATGCTTTTTTTTTTTTTATATATATTTTTTATTGTTTTTGTATAGCAGATATATAGTAAATGCGTTTGCTAAATGAACTTTCAGGATCACAGTATCTGTTTGATATTTCGTTTGAACAATTAAACCCCCCGTTAACACACTTAACTAGCCATTATTACAAACAATGTTAATATTCCTACTGCGTGGCACATATTATTGCACTTATGCTAGAAATCAGAGAGGCTCCCTTTTTAATTGCTATGAGACGCCTACTATTTATGAACGCACCCCTATGGGGAGCCTAGGTGTGTTTTCTTGCCTTTATTGAAGGTAGGTAGTGGGTGTGCCTGATTTCCAGGTGCCTTTGCTCGTGCTCCTATGATTGTGTGCTCGCTCGGAGTGGTCCCATTTGGGGTGAGTGAGGATGTGTACCCCTAAGGCCGTTTTCTTATTTTGGTCGTGTTCTGTGCTGTTTGAGTGGTTAGGCTACTGGCGTATGCAGTTTAAGTGTTGTATAGTCCCCTTCATGGAAGTTTGTCGTCATTTTTTGCTTCGAGTTTAGATACCATTGTTCCCCAGGTGTTGCACCCAGTGTGTGTCTGACCTTCTTGTGTCAGTTTTATAAGGACCTGATGTTCTGTGCGGACCCACCGCAATGTGAGGGAGTGCCAGGATTTCTGGTCTGGGGCGTTTGGTGCTTTCCAGTGCATTGCTATAAGTCTTTTATACATCACGTAGGCTAAGTCTATAAATTTGTGTAAGTGTTTGTGCTTTTTTGTCCTTGTCCTCACTCCCAGTAAACAAGATCTAGGGTCCGCTTCCAGTTCTAGTCCCGACCAGTCTGATAGCACCTTCACTATCCTGTTCCATTCTAATTGTACCCGTGGGCATTCCCAGACCATATGATAAAAGTGGGCAGCTGCGTCCATGCATCTAGGGCATGTCGGTGCTGTGTCGGGGAACATGCGTTTCAGCCTGGCCAGTGAGAGATAGGTCTGATGTATAAAGTTGAACTGGGTGTAACGGAATCTGGGGTTCTTTGATACCCCCGAGCGTGTAACAATGCTTTCGACCAGTCCTCCTGGGGGATCGAGACGTGGAGGACCTTGTTCCATCTCTCCCTGGCTCTTTCTAATTGAGGTTCTGAGGGCTTGGCAAGTATTTTATATAGGTTAGAGATTGCTTTGGTTTGGGCGTCGTCCTGTAACATATGGTGTATTGTGAGGGACGTCTCTGGCTCTTGGGCCCCCGTTGCCCATGCTTTCTTGATTGCATGACATATAATGTGATATGATAGGAATTGACCCGGGCTCACGTCTGTGAGGGCCTGTATGGCCTCAAATGGCATTAGTTTACCTTCTTCAAAACAGTCACCCACCAGACGTATTCCCGCCTCTGACCACACCAATGCAGTATGCGGCGCAATCCTCTGTTGCTCAAGGAGACACTCCAGCGGAATGTACGGGGTATAAGGAAGTGTTCCATGTCCCTTCTGGACATACCTCCCCCAGCTTGCATATGCCACTGCTAATAATGCATTGGTGGGTTCACTTTTGGGATGTTTGTTTGACAGCCATGTTAACAGGTGGACACCTTTTAACTGAGTCTGCATCCACACTGCCTCGGCTGAAAGCGGTCTGTGGAGCCATAGTTGCAGCCATTGCAATTGTGCCGCCGCATAATAAAGCTCAAAGTTGGGTGCCCCTAGTCCACCTGAGTCCACCGGTCGCTGCAGTGTGGGTAATGCCACCCGTGCTCTGCCTCCCCCCCATATGAGCTGTGTCAGCATTGTGTTCAGATTATTAAAAAAGCTGCGTGGGAGGACAATTGGCAGTGCCGTGAAGTAATATAGTAGTCTGGGCAGGATCAGCATGTTAGCGATCGCTACCCTGCCCGGTGGGGAGAGCGGTAATTTATTCCAGAAGCGTAGAGAGCCCTTTATGGAGGTTAATGCTCTCCCCAGATTACCATCTCTGAGGTCGTCTGTGCTGTGGTAAATGTGAACCCCCAGGTATTTAAATGTTTCAGAGCACCATTTCAGGCGCCCGTGTGGTGCCACCTCCTGTCTCCCTGGTGGCCATCTGATCAGAGGCAACACACACGATTTGTCCCAGTTTACTGCTAGGCCAGATATCCTACCGAACTCTGCTAGGAGTGTCATTATGGAGGGTATCGACTCCGCGCCTTTCCGAGTGTATATAAGAGTGTCATCTGCATATAGCGAGATTACGTGGTGTGTTTTATTCCTAATTAATTCCCATTCGTCCGCCATGGAGCGCACTTTAGTTGCCAGTGGCTCCATTGCAATTGCAAACAATAGTGGGGGAAACTGTCAGAAATCACTGCACCCGTCTTCACTCTGGCTTGTGGTTTTGAGTATAGTGTGCGGATCCAGCGCACATAATTAGGACCTATTCCCATCTGTCTCATTGTTGTCAGGAGGTAATCCCATTCCAGGGTATCAAACGCCTTTTCTATATCTAGTGACAGCACCATTTCTTCATATGCGTCAGAGGGGGTGTCCCACATTACACTCAGAAGCCTGTGGATATTTAAAAAGGTATTTCTCTTTGGGATGAAGCCGTTTTGGTATTCGTGGATTAAAGTATGCATGAAGGGAGAGAGTCTATTAGCCAATATTTTGCCCAATATCTTACAGTCTAAGTTCAGGAGTGAGAGTGGTCTATAGGATTTTACATCCGTGGGGTCGCGACCTGGTTTGGGGAGTACTACTATCATGGCCTCTGTCTGGGACGGGGGTAGCTGTTCGGTGGTCCAAGCTTCCTCAAACATCTTCAGTAGTTGGGGTTTCAGGTGGGACGAGAATGTAGAGTAGTACTCTATTGGGAGGCCATCTATTCCCGGCGATTTATTCCTGGGCATCTGTGTTAAAGCTAGATCTATTTCACCCGTGGTGAAAGGGGCTTCTAGTGTGTCCCTGTGTGCTTGAGATATTTGCGGCAAGGGGGTGCCTCCCAGGAAAGACTCAAATTGTGTAGCCGTGCACGAGGTGCTCTTCGTATATAAGTTCTTGTAATAGTCTCTAAACTTTTCATTTATCTCTGCCTGTGTGGTAACCATAGTGTGAGCATCAACCCGGAAGGCACCTATGGGAGAGTGTTGTTTATCCTCTCGCAGTAACCAGGCCAACATTCTACCCGACCTGTCGCCCTCTGTTTGCAAACGCGTTAAATAGTAGTTGTAGTCGTGGCAGCGGAGTCTGCTGTCTACTTCGTTATATTTTATGCGGGCTGCTTGTAGTGTTAAGTAAGGGGATTCTCCCCGTGCGGCTGCTATTTCCGCTTTTCTTAGTTCCTTTTCCAATTTAACAATTTCGGTATGTAATGTGCGCCTTACCCTCCAACTTGTAGTGATGCACTGCCCTCTAACCACCGCTTTATGGGCGTCCCATTCCACAGCGCGTGAGTTTGCAGTTAGGTCATTTATTTCCCAGAACTGTCGTATTGTGGTGTTTAATGCGTCTGCAAATGCCTGGTCCTGCAGCGCTTCTACCTGTAAGCGCCAAGTTGGGATCACCCGTCGGCTCCTGCCCCATTCGAGTGACACCCTCAGTGGCGAGTGATCCGAAATTGTCTTCGCTAGGTATTCTGTTTCGACTACCAGTGCGGCTATGTCCTGAGTGCCCCAGATTTTATCTATTCTGGTGTGTGTTCTATGTGGGGGTGAGTAAAATGAGTATTCCCTCTGAAGGTTTTTTTTGTGCACCATATATCATAAAGCCTCAGATCACCCGCCCAGTGTTGCAGTGGGGTTATGATGTTCTTCCTCGCTACTACGCTCGTTGGAGTGCTGGATCTATCCAAGGTGATGTCTGGTATGCTATTGAAATCCCCACCCCAAATAGCCGGGGCTGATGGGTTTGCTAGCAATGCCGGTGTGAGGGTGCCCAAGAATCCAGCTGTGCCTCCATTTGGGGCGTATATACCGACTATCGAGAGTAGTCTGCCATCTAGCTGGCATTCCATCACCACGAATCTACCACCTGGGTCTATTCTGTGTGTTGTTTGGTTGAATGGGACTCCTCCTGCAATCCATATCAGAACCCCCCGTGCGAACGCAGAGTATGTTGTGCCTATCAGTTGTCCGCCCCACTTCGCGCGTATTTCCTGCAGATCTGGTTCCAGTAAGTGTGTCTCTTGGAGGATAACGATGTGTGTTCCCAGTCGCTTGAGGCATGCGTGAATACGAGATCTTTTATTTGATGTGCCCATTCCCCTCACATTCCATGTCATTATATCGTATTGATTACTGTTGCAATTAGTTTGTGGTGCCATGCGAAAGTGTGGGGTGGTTCCGTTCATCTGCCTCAGTCTTGCTCACTGGTCTTCCAATTTGCTGCCTCTCTGATAACGCTGTTAAATAGGACTGCTTGTTCCAGTAGTGGTTGCATGTTTGCGGTGGCTCTATAGTGTGTGTTTTTGTTAATTTACTACTGCCCACCCCCCCAACTATACCCCACTCACTCGTGTCTACTAATATAAGACTACTTAACTCGTGAATATAAAAAGAAAAAAACCTGTATCCTTTTGGATTTCCATGGTGGTGGTAACATAGCGGTCTCATGTGGCTCATTTACGGAGCTCACACCAGACCGCAGACTAAGTCTGTATTTGTTGGTGGACGCCCCCGAGGCGTGTACATCCCCGCCCCCCCAAGAAACGCCCCGCCAGCGCTCGCATCGCATCCCCGCCATTTGAAAACAAGATTATGCAAAAGATACACATTTTGGAGGTTGCTCCTTCTCCATGTGCCCGCGGCACACCAGGAGGTCTCTGGGACGTTCAGCCTACTTATCCCCTAGCGTCAGAACCTTGAGCAGCTCCGCTGGGTGTGGTCAGAGATCGTCAGCTGTTCTGGGGGTGATCCTCGGGCCTTTTGCATTGTCCAGTATAGTAGAGACCGAGCTGGTCGTATCCAAGTCCGAATTGATCCCAGGTATCTCCCTGATTGCTTCGAAAGTGTTTTGTGTTAGCAGAGGAGTTTCTTTCAGAACTTTTGCTCTCTCTTCCGCTACCTGTTGGGGGGACGGTTGGACCCTAGTGCGTCTTTTTGAGCGTTTCCTTGACGTCGATGTCGACCACTCTTCCTCTCTCTTCGCTTCATCGGCCATGCGCGCGAGGCCTTTGGCGTGTAGCCATGTCCAGGCGTCTTCCGGGGAGTTGAATATGTGGGTGCGATCATCTGAGATCACTCTCAGCTTGGCGGGAAAGAGTAGAGCGTATTTAATGATGAGTTCTCGCAGGCGTTGCTTAACCCTAACATATGAGTTGCATTTTCTTTGCACCTCTTGAGTGAAGTCTGGGTATGCGTTAATGATTGATTCCTCGTAGTTAAATGGGCCTTTGTTACGGAACTGTTGTAGGATTGCATCGCGATCCTGGAAGTTTAGGAATCTGGCGATCAATGGTATGGGTGGTTGACCAGGGAGCGGAGGCCTACCTGGAATTTTGTGCGCCCTTTTCACAGTAAATAGCTAGTATGGGGCTCCGCCTAGCACCTCTTTGATTAGCCATTGTTCTAGTAATAGTTCTGTGCTTTGTTGTTGCACATTTTTGGGAAATCCCAAGAATCGGATATTGTTCCGGCGCGATCTGAACTCAGCCTCTCCGCCCGTTTCCATAGTGCCTTCAATTCCGCGTCCATGCGCTGGATCTGTTTTTGGTTGTCCTGAACCGTGGGGGATAACTCTGTCACCCCTTCCTCCACTGTTTTAACTCTATCCGCTAGCTTGCGGTGATCCACACGGAGTAGGTTCAAGTCCTGCGATACTGCGTCGATTCTGCTCTCCAGGGAAGTTTTAGTATCTATTATTGCTTGTAGAACCCTCTCTAGTTGCGCAGATTGCGATGCGAGTGTACTCTCCAGTGATTGTAATGACGGGCTTGTCGGTTGGTCGGTGGGTGGCGGGCCTTGCATGTTTCGGTCTTGGTTCTTGGCTGATTTCAGCCTACCCGCCATTGTGTTCGTTCAGTGGGGGGTCTTGTGGGTTGGGATGATGCACTACTGGGTGTAGAGATCAGCTGGTCCCGGTGCGCAGCTCTGGTATCCTTGGTATTGCCTCTGCTTGCCTACAGGGTGTTGCGGGGGCGTCGGAACCCAGTGGTCCCCTTTACTGGGAAAAGATTATCTGGAGCAGGTTGGCTGGGAACTAGTTGTGCCGGCCTTTGTTCCCTCTGACTCGCGGTCCGTACACTCGGGCTCTCAATTCAAGCCCCTGTCCACGGCAAGTCCAGCACCGGGGGGGGCGCTCCGCCAGTCGAGCACGGCTGCGCTGGGGGGAAGGGGGAGCGCGGATCCGGCCACGCCGGCCCTACCTTAGTTAGTGGGCCCCTGCAGTTATTCCGGTATTCCTCCTACCACAGCACTCCATTGCGCGGTGCTCTCTTGCAGCATGAAGGGGAGTGAATCCCTAGGCAGCTGTCCCTGTTCCTGTCGGTCCGGTCTGCGAGTTTGGTATCAGCGCCTCTCTAATGCTGTGGGGGCCAGGAGATGGTTGCCCCCACCTGTATTTACCATGCCCGGAGCTTCCAGACTCCAGCGCTGGCCGTATCCCTTCAGGCAGTCACGCGGCGGGGTTCCGGTCCCGGGGGTCTCCACGCGGGGCGCTTCACGGGCTTAGGGTGCCCTGCGGCGTCCTCTTGGCTCACGTGCCGGTCCTGTGCGCCGCACCCGCATACTGCTGGTTTGTTTCAGTTTGGTGCGCGCCTCGCGCACCAAACCTTGCTCCATGTGATAGGCTCGGGGTGGTGGCGCCCACCCAAACAGATGCGCGCGGCGGGGGGCACCTCACGGCCCCTCTCCGCCGCGTTCTTCAGGGCCTAACAGGCCCGGGATGCCCCGACAGGGCCACAGGTCCGCGGACCAAGCACCAGCACCCCGGAGCCCCGGGCAGCGCCCGCAGCCTCTCCTGCCTCAAGATGGCGGGCGTCGCGCGTCCCGGACTCCGGACCGGAGGAAAGGCACGGATCAGAGGCCACCACCTCATCGGTGCCGGGCTCCTCTTGCGTCGCCGATTGATCGGAGGTCGCTCCCCCCTCCCCGTCACCACGGGGGCGTCCTTCAAGATAGTTGTAGCGGGGCCGGGATGGAGCGCTCGTGCTAGCCGTCCATCCCGGTCGCCATCTTGGCTCCTCCCCGCCTCTGGAAATGCTTTGATGGGCACAGATGGTGCCCATCTCTGCATAAGCCAGTCTACACCGGTTCAGGGATCCCCCAGCCCTGCTCTGGCGTGAAACTGGACAAAGGAAAGGGGAGTGACCACTCCCCTGACCTGCACCTCCCAGGGGAGGTGCCCAGAGCTCCTCCAGCGTTCCCCAGAGCTCTGCCATCTTGGATTCAGAGGTGTGCTGGCACACTGGACTGCTCTGAGTGGCCAGGGCCAGCAGGTGACGTCAGAGACTCCTTCTGATAGGCTCTTACCTTTCTTACTAGCCTATCCTCCTTCCTAGGTAGCCAAACCTCCTTTTCTGGCTAATTAGGGTCTCTGCTTTGGGGAATTCTTCAGATACCGAATGCAAGAGCTCATCAGAGTTCCTCTGCATCTCCCTCTTCACCTTCTGCCAAAGGATCGACCGCTGACTGCTCAGGACGCCTGCAAAACCGCAACAAAGTAGCAAAGACGACTACTGCAACCTTGTATCGCTTCATCCTGCTGGCTCTCTCGCCTGTTTCATGGTGGTGCATGCTCTGGGGGTAGCCTACCTCCTTCTTGCGCCAGGAGCTCTGAAGAAATCTCCTGTGGGTCGACGGAATCTTCCCCCTGCAACCGCAGGCAACAAAAGACTGCATCACTGGTCCTCTGGGTCCCCTCTCAGCATGACGAGCGTAGTCCCTGGAACTCGGCAACTCTGTCCGAGTGACTCCTACAGCCCAGTGACTCTTCAGTCCAAGTTTGGTGGAGGTAAGTCCTTGCCTCCCCACGCTAGACTGCATTGCTGGGTACCGCGTGATTTGCAGCTGCTCCGGCTCCTGTGCACTCTTCCAGGATTTCCTTCGTGCACAGCCAAGCCTGGGTCCCGACACTCTAACCTGCAGTGCACAACCTTCTGTGTTGTCCTCCGGCGTCGTGGGACTCCCTTTTGTGACTTCGGGTGGACTCCGGTTCACTCCTCTTCTAAGTGCCTGTTCCGGTACTTCTGCGGGTGCTGCCTGCTTCTGTGAGGGCTCCCTGACTTGCTGGGTGCCCCCTCTGTCTCCTCATCCAAGTGGCAACATCCTGGTCCCTCCTGGGCCACAGCAGCATCCAAAAACCCTAACCGCGACCCTTGCAGCTAGCAAGGCTTGTTTGCGGTCTTTCTGCGTGGGAATACCTCTGCAAGCTTCTTCACGACGTGGGACACCGATCCTCCAAAGGGGAAGTTCCTAGTCCTCTTCGTTCTTGCAAAACACCAAGCTTCTTCCATCCGGTGGCAGCTTTCTTGCACCCTCAGCTGGCATTTTCTGGGCATCTGCCCACTCTCGACACTGTCACGACTCTTGGACTTGGTCCCCTTCTCTTACAGGTACTCAGGTCCAGAAATCCACTGTTGTTGCTTTGCTGGTGTTGGTTCTCCTTGCAGAATCCCCCTATCATGACTTCTGTACTCTCTGGGGGTTGTAGGTGCACTTTACACCTACCTTACAGGGTCTTGGGGTGGGCTATTTTTCTAACCCTCACTGTTTTCTTACAGTCGCAGCGACCCTCTACAAGCTCACATAGGTTTGGGTTCCATTCGTGGTTCGCATTCCACTTTTGGAGTATATGGTTGTGTTGCCCCTATACCTATGTGCTCCTATTGCAATCTACTGTAACTTTACATTGCTTGCATTACTTCCTTTTGCTATTACTGCATATTGTTGGTATTGTGTACATATATACTGAGGGTACTCACTGAGATACTTTTGGCATATTGTCATAAAAATAAAGTACCTTTATTTTTAGTATATCTGTGTATTGTGTTTTCTTATGATATTGTGCATATGACACCAGTGGTATAGTAGGAGCTTTGCATGTCTCCTAGTCCAGCCTAAGCTGCTCTGCTATAGATACCTTCTATCAGCCTAAGCTGCTAGAAACACCTCTTCTACACTAATAAGGGATAACTGGACCTGGTACAGAGTGTAAGTACCCCTTGGTGCCCACTACAAGCCAGGCCAGCCTCCTACATTGGTTGTGCAGCGGTGGGAGAAGTACTTGTAACTACTTACCACTTTGTCATTTTGTACTTTTAATAAGAGAATAATATACAAAACAAGTTCAGTGTATGTACACCTAACCAAAAAGTTTTGCTTTTCTTGTCTTACACTTTCTGCTAAGTGCTGAAAAGTACTGCTAAACTTTCTAAAAGTTTCAAAAAGTTTCAAAACGTTTTTTTTTTCCTGTTCTTTAAAAAGTCCTGAAACTTTTTCTCTCTTCTCTCTGTCCCTAAACCTTCTTCTATCATGTCTGATGTAGAAACTTCTCTTAAAATGGTCAATACAACATATGACAATTTTAACTTGAAGAGCCTAAGGAGTCTCTGCATTGATAGAGGTTTAGTGGTAGGAAAGAATCCCTCTAGAGAATTTCAGTCTAACATGCTTATTGAGAATGATAAGGCCCAGGGTGGCACCTCATCTGAAAAGTTGATAGATAGCTCACACTCTGACTCAGGGGAGCCCCTTGAGGGAGTGGTACAGGGTTCTCTTCCTAATCTGCCCCTTAGCAGACCACCTAGCATTGCTGGTAGTAATAGAAGCTCCCATCATAGTAGGGATGTTTTTGTTCCTGAAGGCCAGGTTGTTAGAGTGCAAGCTGTTAGAGGCAGGTCTCCCTCTGTTGAATCCAATATTTCTTCTGTATCCAAGCATTCCCAACCCACCCACCCTCAAGACAAATTGTTAGAAAGGGAACTCAATAAGTTGAGAGTGGAAGAGACCAGACTGAAGCTTAAACAGCAACAGCTGCTTCTAGACAGGGAATCTCTAGTTCAAACTCAGTTCAGGTTGCAACTCTGGTTCACGGAGGCTGAAATGGTATCTCACTCTTGTCCTCCAAATCACAGATTTTCCCTTCACAATCGTTATCAGCAAAATATTGAATTGAATTGGTTATTAGTATAGCGCAACTGTCACTCCTTTGGGAGCATCCTGGCGCTGTAACAGACAGAAAACTGAATGATGAGTGGATGGAGCAACGGGATCCCCAGATAACAAGGGGTAAAGAATCACAGGCTAAGGGAGTAGCAAAGGGAATCTCGGATACCAAAGATCCAAGTCTTAAGCAGTTTTCTAAATGCTGCTTCCGAGTTAATAAGCCTTAAGTGACTTGGGAGTAAATTTCAGGCCTTAGCTCATAGGACCATGAACAATTTACCTTCTCTTGTTTTCATTCTGAAAATGAGTAATTTAAGTAAATTGGCCTGAGAGGACCTCAAGGTTCTACTAATAGTATAGTGAGTGAATCTTCTGGTAAGGAATTTTGGGCCAGTTTCATTATATGGCCTAAAAGTCATCAGGACAGTTTTGTAGACAAATCTCTTATGAATTGGCAGCCAATGAAGGGTTTTCAGGGTTGCAGTAGCAGACAGTCTTACCGGGAGTTTAAGCACTGCTCTGGCGGTGGCATGTTATACCACTTGGAGTATATGTAGCACCTGTTTGGACGATCTGGCGAACAAGTTGTTACAGTAATTCAGCCTTAAGGTGATAGTGCACACTCTATTGTTTTCCTAGCTGTAAGAGGGAAAAGGGAAAGAAGTGTCTTCAAAGATTTTATTAGTTTGAAGCAGGAACCTGCAGCCACAAGCACCTCAGTTCGAAAGGATGGTTGAGAATCAAATTTAACTTCCAAATTTCTGACAGCCTCTACCGTGGTAGGGTGAGGGGGAGCTTCCTCTGATCACCAAAGGGCGGGATCAAAGTCATTGGCCTTGCCAAGTAGCATGATCTCAGTCTTATCTGAATTGCACTTAAAGTGGTTAGCATGCAGTCAATTTTTAAAGTTCAGCTCTGAACCCAGAGAGGATTTATCTGATGAACTACCATCTGGGTATCATCAGCATATGAAATACTTTCTATTCAAAGATGTTATAAGGGAAATTAGAGGAGCCATGTAAATGTTAAACAGCACAGGGCTTAGTGAGGAGCCGTGTGGTATCCCAGAGGTGACTGCAGTTTTTTTTAAGGATCTGGACCCAGCTTAACCATCTGTTTACGACCAGTGGGGAATGATTGTAAACAAGAAGAGGCCGCCTCTTCAATCCCGCATTCTTTGATACAATGGAGAAGGATTTCATGGGAGATGGTTTTGAATGCTGTTGATAGATTTATTAAAGTCAGCACCGCATTCTTCCCAGCATCAAGTGTTAATTTTAAGGAGTCTGCAATTTGCAGCAGAACTGATTCCATTGAGTGCTTTGGACGGAAACCTGATTAGAGGGGATGAGGAACATTGGCCTTTTCTGTAAAGGCTATTCGTTGGACGCTGACCAGCTTCTCAATTATTTTACTGATCATTGGCAGTAAGGATATTGGGTGTAAATTAGATAGGGTAATGGTATTTGCAAGAGGTTTTTAGTTCAAAGGTTTAACCACTGCCAACTTTTAGTCTGTTGGGACGTCTGCTGTCACCAGGGAGTTGAAGATATGGTTAATTACAGGCTTGACTATTCCTACCAACTTATGCAAAATCAGAGGGGGGCATGTGTCATTGGGTGAACACGAGGGAAAAATGATCTGACAAGATTGTGCCAGTGAGATAGTCTGGAAATTTGTCAATGTACTCAAACATTCTCTCATGGGTTAATATACCTCCCTACCACTGTGGGGGAGACCCAAAGTGATAAAATTACTTGTGATTTTGTACTTTCTCAATGAAATACGGTTACATCTGGTCACATAGTGCCTGAGATGGTGGGATCTGTTTGCCCAATGCCTTTGGCTTGAGAAAAGAGTTACAAATTTTAAAAATTAGCTTTTTAACAAATTTAGCTTCCTCTATTTGGGTGGAAAAGTAGGGCTTTTTTGCTATCTTAATCTGCTGATGATAGGTTTTTACTGCTGTTCTGAAATGTACCAAATCTTCTGGATCACATGCCTTACACCATTTCCTTTCGAATTGCTTACAGAGCAAATGTTTCTTGCTTGAGGCAGAACTAAACCAAGGTGCTGAGGGTAAGGATTTTGGCCTATTCGTGCTCAGAATAATGGGTTTTAAACTGGTGGCTGCTTGGTTTATACATCTATTGAAGGAATCAATATTGTCAAAGATACATCCTTGCATTGTAGGAGTAAAATGAAGTAGGAGTTTTGAGAAGGTAGGATCCATCGCCCAACTTCTCCAGTTGCAAGTGGTAGAGGGAACCGTACCAGAGTCTGGGGGTTGGTTGCCCTGCTCACAGGTAATTTTAAAAGGAATTAGCATGTGATCTGACCAGCACATCCAAATGGAACCCTCTACAGCCAGATTAGGATTATTAGTGCAGATAGAGTCACCTGTGTGGCCACATTCAGGAGAAGGCCCTGAAACCAAGTTTTGCAATTCTAAAGTGCTCAGAGTATCAAGGAAATTGCTTCCCTTCTGATCATTGGCATTCTCAAGGTGGAAATTAAAGTCTCCAAGAAAGGTGAAGTTTGAATATCGAACGACCAGAGGAGACAGAGCTTTGCCAAGTGAGGCCCAAAATATAGCCCCTTGTCCAGATGGGCGATAGAGGAGAGCTCCCACAAAAGATTGGGAGGGGGTGATCCTACACAAAACCCTCAACTTTTGGCTCGTGTAAGATAATAGCAATCCCTCTTCCCTGTCGACCAGCCTAGCATGTCTTAAAATAGGATACCCTGATGGGAGTGTGAGGGCGATATCCGGATTGCTCCATTCCTTTAACCAGGATTCAGTAATAACGAAGAAGTCAACCTGCAACTCAGATATGAGGTCCTGGACTTCTTCAGAATGTTTACTGAGGGAGCGGGCGTTAATTAAACCACCCTGCAGTGTGCATGTCTTATGGGCTATCACCGGAGCGGGGATAAGGGATTTGATATCCCGAAGCATGTTTTACATTTGATGCAGGAGACTGGACCCTCTGTCTTTGTGAGATAATGATATTGTACTGTAAGGAGGTTTTATTAAATGTTTTTTTTTAAATTTGCTGACATTGGACTACCTGGTGATAGTGGGGCTGCGTGGCTGGCACTGGTTGCATCTCGTTTGCGGATGGGTGCAGACGGACTTGCCTCTGGCGCGCTGCAGCACCCATCCGCTGCGCATCAGCTCTTTCTTGCCGCCATGACAAACAGTCCTCAGTCTCTCCTCAGCGTGACACAGTACTAGGCCCATCATCAGGGTATGAGTCTGGATCAGGTAGTAGTTCAGGCCAAGACTCATTAACTATCAATTCATAAAACCCCCCACATCCCCAGGCTGAGGATGTGCTGTCACAGGGCCTTGCTAAGTCTCAGTACTTTGTACACTCTCTTCTTACTGTCTCTCAGTTTTGAGTTGCAATTCAGGAAGAGGAACTATCACATCATCAAAAGGACACTCCACTCTACGAGTTTGGGCTGCATTAATCCAGTTGTAAAGAATTCTGTACTTAACAGCAGTATTCATCACTAGAATGATCTAGTACGGTCCATGCCACCTAGGCTCGAGACACGTTTTCCAGGTCCGAGGTAATGGCACTGCTCCAGGCGTGTTGAGTCGGCAACAGCTCCAACCTGGCAGGGCACAAAATGGACCACATCAGCTTTTCCCTTGCAGCAATCAAGAATCATTTCGTTCATAATGTTCACAAGCACATTTGGAGGCACTACAGGCAGGATCGTTGCACTCCCCATGATTATCTCTTGAGGGGACAATCCTGTTTTTCTGTCAGGAACACTCTGAAGACATATCAGCACAAGAGGCAAAGCATCTGGCCACATCAGAGTTGTTGTTGCACACACTTTGGCCAATCTGGCTTTCAACATTCCAGTCACCTGCTCCAAGATGCCAGAAGCCTCTGGCCAATAACTGCACTGCAATCTCTGCTCCACTTCTAATGCTGTGCACAACATTTTCAGGACCTCATTATTGAAATGAGTCCCTTGTTCTGACTCCAGCAAAGCCAGAAAACCAAACTTAAATATCAACTCCCTCAACAACAACTTGACTACTGTGAGACTGTCATTTGTCCTAATCGGGTAGGCCTCCACCCAACCCAAGAAGATGCACACAATCACTAGGACATATCTCAGTCCACTGCACATAAGCATTTCAATGAAATCCATCTGCATTCTGTTGAATGACCCTCGTGACTTTCCTATATGACTTAATGTCACTGGAGTTCTTTTCCCTACATTCTTCTGGTGACACACAACACATCTGTGGCACAGTTCTTCAGTAACCAATCTAAATCGTTGGTTAAACCAATGTTGCATGGATAACCTAACCATGGCATCCTTCCCAAAATGTGGTGGTCTATGGAAATGTCTTGCCATTAGGATAGGAGGCTGTCTAGCAACATTGGTCTGCCATCTACAGAAACTCCTATATTCTCATCGCTCTTCACGCATCCTGCTGTGATCCAACCCTGCTGTTCTGCCTCTGACACTTCCTGCTGCAATCTCTTCACTTCCTCCCAGGTATCAGTTGTTGACAATAAAAAGTTATAGTTGGGCTCACCTTCAGATTCATTGTCATATTTACCGTTGAATGTTCGTGACCAATGAGAGCAGTATCGTGCAACTTCATCAGCTTAACAGTTGCCCACTATCACATAATCATCACCACTGTAGTAAGCGGGACACTTCACAACTGCAATTTTTGCAGGCTGCTGTAGTGCTGCAAGCAATCTCTTGACATGTTCCCCGTTGTGGATCAGGGATCGATCCAGATGGTGTCATAAATCCTCTTTGTGACCACAACTATCCAAGGTCATGAACACCAAAACCATACTGACTGTCTGTAAGTATAGTCATACTCTTTTTTTTTTTTTAATATATCTTTTATTGCTTTTATAAAGAAGATAACATAAATCAAAACCAATAAAATAAAGATATTTCCCAAGTACGTAACCCCTCCCTCCCCCCCCTCATGCCCTAAGTACATCCAATACAGATCTGAGAACGACCAGTCTCTGAGGTCTTGATGTAGGTCAAAGTTTCAGTGTATTTATGAAGCAGTTGTAGCAAACTGTTCAGAGTCCGATGCAGAATTGCCTTCCTCCTAAGAAGGGGCATCCACATTCTTTAGATTCTCCTGCAATAAGTCCCATTGTGTGACGCTCTTTCTGGGTCTTTGGCCCCGTAAAGCTTCTTTCATTAACACTGTGCTCTCAATTTCCGCCCACTTTTCTAGTGCACCTTGCCATCTATTTGCCAATGGACCCCCTGGATCTTTCCAGTGTGAGGTTATCTCTCTTTTTGCTAAGATTAGGGCCAGGTCTATGAATTTGTTTGAGGTTTTATGTGTCGTGGGGTGTGGGAACTCCCCCAAAATTGCTGCTATAGGATTTGGCAGTAGAGATCTTTCAGTGCAGCAGGGGGTCTTTGTATGCGAGCGTTAGAGGTAGAGATCCCAGCAGTATCTAGCAGCTTCCCACTCCAGAGAGAGAGGCTCTTTTGGTTTCCTGGGGTTCAATATTATATGTAAGAGTTTCCCTAGCGGGCAATTTAAAGGTATCTGCAGATCTTTTGCAACTGGGGGTTTATTAATCAATTTAGCCAACCATTGAAGCTGACCCGCCCAATAATAAATCTCTAAGTTAGGCGCAACTAGACCTCCTTCCCCGGTAGGTCTTTGAAGCGTGTGTAGTGCAATTCTGTGTCTGTTAGGTCCCCATATAAAGCTTGCGATTAGAGAGTTTGTGTTCTTAAATACCGGACTCTGGATTATTAGAGGGAGCGTAGAAAAATAGTATAGCAGTCTGGGCAGCACTATCATTTTAAGCAGGGCGACTCTTCCTGCGACTGTTAGAGGTAGGGTGCTCCAGAACTGCATGCTAGATTTAATTCCACTGATTGCACCATGTATATTCCCCTCTAGCATGTCTTCTTCTGAATGATAGATGTTGACTCCAAGGTATTTAAAGGTGTTTGGGGACCAGGGCAAACCCCTAGTATCGGAGGGTTCCGGGATGTTCCTGAATGCCGGAAAGATGGAGGATTTCCTCCAATTAATCCGGAGTCCTGAGGCAGATCCAAAGTTTTCTAGCATTTCTATAGCCCCCGGCAGGTCCGCACTCAAGTTATTGAAGAAAATTAGCATGTCATCAGCATAGAGGGCGATGTAGTGTGCCCAATTATTATTCAGGATGCCCTCATAATATCTTTTGGATCTTGCAGTTTGTGCAAGGGGTTCTACCGCTATAGCAAACAGGAGGGGGCAGAGAGGGCAGCCCTGTCTGGTCCCCCTTCCCACAGTGAAGGGCTTGGAAAAGGTGCCACCCGTACGTACTCTCGCTGTGGGGTTTGTGTACAATAATTTCGTCCATCGAGTGAAGCCCTCCCCCAGTCCCAGTTTTAGCATAACTTGCTCCAGGTAGTCCCATCTCAAGCTATCAAAGGCTTTTTCAATACCTATTGAGATTATTGCAGCATGCGGCATGGTATCAGGTACAGAGTGAAGAATTGAGATTAAGCGTCTGATGTTTTGCGCTGTACTACGTAGAGGGATGAAACCTGATTGATCCTGATGAATCAATGAGGTCATGAAGGGTAAGTGTCTATTAGCTAATATCCTGCTTAAAATTTTATAATCTAGGTTCAGCATAGATAGTGGTCGGTATGAGTGGACATCAGTGGCAGGTTTTCTGGTTTTAATAAAGGGATCATTATGGCCTCATTGGTGGATTGTGGCAATTTATTATTATGCCACGCTTCCTTATATAGAGTCCAGAGTCTAGGAGCTAGTGTATCCTGGTATAGCTGATAGAATTCTGAATGGAGACCGTCTGCTCCTGGTACTTTACCCTTTGCCATGCTTTGTATTGCAGCTTTAATTTCTGCTATTGAAATAGGGGCCGCTAGGGTTGTGCTTTCTTCAATTTCCAGTCTAGGGAGAGTAAGTGCCTCCAATTCTGTGATCTGATTGATATTAATTGATTCGGTGGGTGAAGCATAAAGGGAGGAGTAGTATTCGAAGAAGCAGGCGTTAATTTCTTTTTGGCTAAGTACTCTGTCGCCTGGGGTCCTCTCAATTTCGAGTATAATAGTTTGTTGTTTGGATGGTTTGGCTAACCATGCCAATAGAGTGCCTGCCTTATCTCCTTCAGCATGTTGTCTACTTAAGTACTGTTTGTAGTTGAAGCGAGAGAGCCTAATATTTTCTTCAACTATTTTCGTTTTAGATTCCCGCAACAGAGGGGACAGCTCAGGGTGTGAGGGGAGTTTGCGTTCAGTGACTCTTAGAGAGTCTTCAAGTTTTTTAAGCTCAGATTCAATAGATCTTTGCACTCCTATACTTTCCCCAATACAGTTGCCTCTGGTTACTATTTTAAAGGTTTCCCATTCTAATGTTCTAGTGGATGCTGTTCCTGTATTTAGTTTGAAATATTCTTTGATACTATTGTGGAGGAAGTGTTTGAAAGGCTTGTCCTCTAGAGCTTCTGCCCTAAGTCGCCATATGGGGCTCACGGGTTTTTCCCTATGCCAATCTAATGAGGTCAGTAATGGATTGTGATCTGAGATGATACGGCCCAGATATTCGGCTGTGACTACGAAGTGTTGTAGCTCTGGGGAGACCAGTACGGTGTCTAGTCTAACGTGTAGGTCATGTACTGCTGATAGAAGGAGTATTCTCTACTATGCGGATTGAGGTGTCTCCAACAGTCCCTAATTTGCCAGTGTTGTTGCCATTCTTTAAAAGCTTTAGCAGTTTTGAGCGTTTGAGTTTGTGAGGAGGGGGTGCGATCTATCCATATTGATATCTGTTATGCAATAAACGTCCCCGCCTATTAACTTCGGGCTCGCTAGGATCGGGCTCAGCTCCCTAGATAAAGTGTCAAAGATTTTTTTTTGATCCTGGTTCGGGGCATAAAGGCCCCCTATGGTTATTTCCCTTCCATCTAGCCTTCCCGAGATAACAACGTATCTACCATCTTTATCTAAGTTTGTGTGAAGGGCCTGGAATGGAACGCCGGGGCGTATCCAAACCAGAACTCCTCTTGCAAACGCTGAGTAATTGGTAGCGAATATTTGGCCTCTCCACCTTTTCTTCTATGCCAAACCTCCTGTTCTAGCAAATGAGTTTCCTGCAGTATAGCAATATGGGCTCCTCTACGTTTAAGGTAGCTGTACAACTTATAACGCTTGGCAATATTATTTAACCCCCTGACATTCCAGGTTATTAATTTGTATCCAGAAGACATAGGCCCTCATTCTGACCCTGGCGGTCGGTGATAAAGCGGCGGCCAAGCCGCCAACAGGCCGGCGGTCTAAAATATGCAATTCTGACCCTGGCGGGAACCGCCAACACAGCCCGCCAACTTAACACTCCGACCGCCACAGCGGTACAAACAAACAGCGCAGCGGTTCCCGCCAACAGCCAGGCGGCAGACAATGTACCGCCCACCCTATTACGACCCACCAATCTGCCACCTTTTCCGGGGCGGGAGCACCGCCGATAAGAACACGGCGGAAACAGACTACGAACGGGAAAACGCTCACCTCTACGCACTCCACGCGAGATTCCGGCAGTATGGAACCAGAGTTGCAGGTCATCCCCGCACTCCTATTCCTGCTCATATACCAGGAGCACGCCCGGCGGCGCGGAAGACATCGGTGAGTACTGCACCTACGACACAGGGGAGGGAAAAGATTACCGGCACACACCCACCCACCCACACCCACTACAACACACACATCAATGCATTCCCACAGATCACTGTCACAACCCACAAACCCCCCCCTCCGAAATAATGCAAAGACCAAAAGAAGAGATCATAAACGGGCAGATATATTTAAATATGGACACCAGTAATCCCAATAAATAAATAAACTATGTACAAAATATATACAGCTACTAAATGTAGTCCAACCACTGTCCGTGGATCACAGGGGTCCTGTGCAAAGGGGCAAGGCCCAGTCCCACGACAAGAACTCCACGGAGAGAACACTGCAGGGGCATCAGAAAGAAAATAGGACAAGCACCTCAGGGGGAAGGGAAGGGGGGGCACCTCAGCCACTTGAGTACACGACGCCAGATCCACGAGGGGACTCCATGACCACTGGCCCATCCTGGGGAGAGCAAAGCCACAGTCCAAACAGTCCATACAGTGGGTGGCCTGCCCACTGGCCCATCGTGGGGAGAGCAAAGCCACAGTCCAAACAGTCCATACAGTGGGTGGCCTGCCCACTGGCCCATCCTGGGGAGAGCAAAGCCACAGTCCAAACAGTCCATACAGTGGGTGGCCTGCCCACTGGCCCATCCTGGGGAGAGCAAAGCCACAGTCCATACAGTCCATACAGTGGGTGGCCTGCCCACTGGGCCATCCTGGGGAGAGCAAAGCCACAGTCCATACAGTCCATACAGTGGGTGGCCTGCCCACTGGGCCATCCTGGGGAGAGCAAAGCCACAGTCCATACAGTCCATACAGTGGGTGGCCTGCCCACTGGCCCATCCTGGGGAGAGCAAAGCCACAGTCCAAACAGTCCATAACAGACCCCACTGCCACTGGAGGAGGCAAGTTGGCCAGAGGACATCCTGCAGCCCTGCCCGAGATAGATCCTGCCCTGCCACGTCTGCCAAAGGGCCAGCGGTCCTTGCCCTGAAGGGCCCAGTTCAGCGGATCTTGAGACGGCGGGGCCCAGCGGAGCGGTGCTTGAGACGGCGGGGCCCAGTTCAGCGGTTCTTGAGACGGCGGGGCCCAGTTCAGCGCTCCTTGCCTTGAAGGGCCCAGTTCAGCGGTTCTTGAGACGGCGGGGCCCAGTTCAGCGCTCCTTGCCTTGAAGGGCCCAGTTCAGCGGTGCTTGAGACGGCGGGGCCCAGTTCAGCGGTTCTTGAGACGGCGGGGCCCAGTTCAGCGCTCCTTGCCTTGAAGGGCCCAGTTCAGCGGTGCTTGAGACGGCGGGGCCCAGTTCAGCGGTTCTTGAGACGGCGGGGCCCAGTTCAGCGCTCCTTGCCTTGAAGGGCCCAGTTCAGCGGTGCTTGAGACGGCGGGGCCCAGCAGAGCGGTGCTTGAGACGGCGGGGCCCAGTTCAGCGCTCCTTGCCTTGAAGGGCCCAGTTCAGCGGTGCTTGAGACGGCGGGGCCCAGTTCAGCGGTTCTTGAGACGGCGGGGCCCAGTTCAGCGCTCCTTGCCTTGAAGGGCCCAGTTCAGCGGTGCTTGAGACGGCGGGGCCCAGCGGAGCGGTGCTTGAGACGGCGGGGCCCAGTTCAGCGCTCCTTGCCTTGAAGGGCCCAGTTCAGCGGTGCTTGAGACGGCGGGGCCCAGTTCAGCAGTTCTTGAGACGGCGGGGCCCAGTTCAGCGCTCCTTGCCTTGAAGGGCCCAGTTCAGCGGTGCTTGAGACGGCGGGGCCCAGCGGAGCGGTGCTTGAGACGGCGGGGCCCAGCGGAGCGGTGCTTGAGACGGCGGGGCCCAGTTCAGCGGTTCTTGAGACGGCGGGGCCCAGCGGAGCGGTGCTTGAGACGGCGGGGCCCAGCGGAGCGGTGCTTGAGACGGCGGGGCCCAGTTCAGCGGTTCTTGAGACGGCGGGGCCCAGTTCAGCGCTCCTTGCCTTGAAGGGCCCAGTTCAGCGGTGCTTGAGACGGTGGGGCCCAGCGGAGCGGTGCTTGAGACGGCGGGGCCCAGTTCAGCGGTTCTTGAGACGGCGGACGGTCTATGGCCAACTGCTAATTGCCTGGTGGTGCCCTCCTGGGCAGCGGGGATGGTGCTCCTTCACTGCCCACCTGGGCTGTGGGTGGTGGGGCCCTCCTGGCCAGCTGGGCTGGGTCCTCCCTGGGCAGCGGCTATGGGGGTGGTGGGCTCTCCCGGGGCAGCTGTGCCGGTTCCTCCCGGGGCAGCGGCTATGGGGGTTGTGGGCTCCTCCTGGGCAGCAGGCCTGCTGCCTGACCTCTCCGACTTGCTGCCCTTGCCCTCCTTAGTCGTGGGCCTGTGGCCCTTGCCTCCCTTTGGAGCTGTGGCTGGTGACTGTCTCTGGGTGGTGTCCGGGGGGGATGTAGAAGGCGGGCTCCTGCGGCGCCCCTTCCGCCTTCTGCTCCTCTTCCCAGGGGGTGGGCTGGCTGTCCCCTTGCTGCTGGGCGAAGATCCAGACATGCGGGCTGGCGGGCTCCAATACCCCTGCACCCTTGTCAAGGGGGCTGCAGGGCTGGTGGTGGCTGAGGTGCTCTTCTTACCCCGACGAGAAGGAGGGGGGGGCTCAGGGTCAGGAAAGAAGTTAGTAGTGGCGAGGAAGAGCTTCTTGTGACAATGGAGAGTGGTAGGTACAGTGGGAATGGGAGTGGAGGGAGAGGATGTGGTTGTAGGTGAGTCACGTTTGCTGTCTTTGGGTGCAGGTGCAGGAGGGATAGGCTGTCGTGAGGTGGATGGCTGTTGGGTGGGTGGGTGGCTGCGTTTGTGTGGTGTGGAAGAGGGGGTGACAGACACAGTGGGAGAGGACACAGGGGACGTGTAAATGGCAGTGGGGGTGGTGACTGCACGTGTGCGGACTGGAGTGGAGGGTGTGCTGGTGATGGAAACACTGGCTGATGGTGAGGTGAATGGAGGTGTGAGTGTAGACGTCACAGGGAGGGAGGAGGGAGACGAGGAGGTGGGGGTCACAGAGGTGGTAGTGACTGTTGGCATGTCTGCATCGGAATGTTGCGTGTGTGAATGTCTGCGTGATCTGTGGTGCTTATGTTTGGATGAGCTTCTCTTGGGTGTTGAGGTGTGTGCAGGCTGGTCTGATGGTGTGGGTGGGACAGGCAGAGGAACAGGAGACTGGGAGGAGGGAGTTAGTAGAGGCAGGCAGGAGACAGGGACAATGGCTGCCGTCAGTGCTGAGGTCAGAGCCTGGAACGATCGCTGATGGGCAGCCTGACCCGAATGAATGCCCTCCAGGTACGCATTGCTGCGATGAACCTCCCTCTCCACCCCCTGGATGGCATTCAAAAGGGTAGTCTGCCCAACAATGAGCGTTCGGAGGAGGTCAATGACCTCCTCACTGAGGGCAGCGGGGGTAACAGGGGCAGGGCCTGAGGTGCCTGGGGCGAAGGAGATGCCCGGCTTCCTGGCCGAGCGGGCACGGACCGAACGCTGAGGGGCTGCTGGGAGGGCGGTGATGGTGCGCTGGGTGGCGGCTGTACCTGTAATGGCGGGGGGCACGGATGGTGCCACCCCCGCAAGGGAGCCCCCTTCCGAGGACGTGTCCGTGTCGCTGCAGGGTCCAGTCGTCCCTGTCGTGGAGCTCCCCTCGCCCTCCGTCTCACTGGTCCAGTCTGACTCTGTGGCATGGCCCTCCTGGGCCATGTGAGATGCAGCTCCCTCCTGCCCCGATGCCACTTCTCCTCCGCCTGATGATGCTGATGCACACAAGCACAGAAAGACAAACAAAAAGGGGGGGGGAGAGAGAAATAAAGGGATATTGATTACATGGATCTCCGGTACAGTTAGCGGACATGACAGACACAGATGCCCCCTGCACTAAGTTGCGCACTTGGGGTCCGCTACGCATTCCGTGGAACATGCCCTACACGCCTAGAGTTGACAACTGCACCCATGGATGACACGGCCCAGGGATGGCTGTACTGACAAACTACTGAGGGTGGTGGCTGGGGACACAGGGGCTTACGGGGGTGCCCAGCCTACAGATATCGCCCTGGCCTAGGGGGACCCCCAGCCCTCCTCCCCCAACCAGACACCTCCACTGCGCGACAACAGAGTAGATAATGCTTGTACTCACCCCCTTGTGTCTGCTGTGCTGCCCTCACGCGCCCATCCAAATCAGGGTAGGCCACCGCCAGGATCCGGAACATCAGGGGGCTCAGTTGACGGCAGGCACCCCGCCTACGTTGGGAGGCCATCCCCAGCAGAGACTCGGCGGTCTTCTTGGTCCCGCGGCGGATGTCCTCCCACCTCTTGCGGCAGTGGGTGCCCCGTCGATGGTGGACCCCCAGGGTCCGGACTTCTTTGGCGATGGCACGCCAAATCCCGATCTTCTCATGGGCGCGGACCTGTGTGACACGTACAGGGAGGGAGAAATACCACGTTCAAGTTTGTCAGCATTTTCCTTGCCAGTGGCCCAACATGCCCCCCATCCCCGCCAGGCCCCCCGCCAGGCCCAACATGCCCCCCATCCCCGCCAGGCCCCCCGCCATGCCCCCTGCCAGGCCCAACATGCCCCCCATCCCCGCCAGGCCCCCCGCCAGGCCCAACATGCCCCCCATCCCCGCCAGGCCCCCCGCCATGCCCCCCGCCAGGCCCAACATGCCCCCCATCCCCGCCAGGCCCCCCGCCATGCCCCCCGCCAGGCCCAACATGACCCCCATCCCCGCCAGGCCCCCCGCCAGGCCCCCCGCCATGCCCCCCGCCAGGCCCAACATGCCCCCCATCCCCGCCATGCCCCCAAGCCAGCCAGTGGCCCCAAATCCAGATAGAATTAAACTCACTTGTTGGTCTGGAGGACCGTAGAGTAGCGCATACTGGGGGAGGACCCCATCCACAAGTTTCTCCAACTCCTCTCCAGTGAAGGCAGGGGCCCTTTCCCCAGGTGCAGCAGCCATTGTCCCTTCCAGACCGAGGTCACAGCAACACTTGCAGTATAGGTCCTCTCCTGTGAAAGTTCAAGTCGCAAGTGGATAAGTAGATAGAAAATGGCGGTCACGTCCGCGGCGGTGCGTACCGCGGCGGTGCGTCCCGCCACCACCGGCGCCCTTCGCCATTGGCTCCTGAAACCCATAGGCTTCAATGTTAACCAATGCGGCTTGGCGCCGCGGTCTTGGCCCGCCGCCCGCCGCGGTGTGCCACGCCAGCGCATTGACCTCACATCCCATTGTCACACTTCACAGGTCAGGCAGCTGCCATTTCCAGGGCCCACATGGCTCAATTTCAACTGCGTCACACAGGCCTAGGCCTTGCATAGCCACTCAGACACGCCATTCACTGCATAGAGAATAGTTTACTGTGCTAGCTGTGAGTACATACCTGTGGGTTGCTTGACTGTGTGCTCCATGTTGTCCTTCCTAGGCACCGTCCGCTGGGTTGGGCGAGGAGACGGATGAATCCTCCCGTGTACCGACCGCTGGTGGACCTGTCGACAATGGAAGAACGCCACATTATCCTGACCTACCGTCTTAACCGTGCCACTATCCATGAACTGTGTGCCCAGCTTGAGCCCGACCTGATGTCCCCCATCCGCCAACCCACAGGGATTCCCCCTCTGGTGCAGGTCATGTCAGTACTCCATTTCTTGGCAAGTGGGTCATTTCAGACAACCGTGGGAATTGCTTCTGGGATGTCTCAGCCCATGTTTTCAAAGGTGTTATCCAGAGTGTTGTCTGCCCTGATGAAATCCGTGAGGAGCTACATCATTTTCCCTGAGGTGGGCGAATTGGCTACAGTGAAGGGTGATTTCTACGCCCTTGGACATATTCCCAACGTAATTGGTGCCATTGATGGGACCCATGTGGCTTTGGTTCCCCCAAGAGACAGGGAGCAGGTGTACAGGAACAGAAAAAATTACCATTCAATGAACATCCAGGTGGTGTGTTTGGCTGACCAGTACATCTCGCATGTAAATGCCAAATTCCCAGGGTCAGTGCATGACGCCTACATCCTCAGGAATAGCAGCATCCCTTACGTGATGGAACAGCTACAGAGACACCGTGTATGGCTAGTGGGGGACTCTGGGTACCCCAACCTGTCGTGGCTACTGACCCCAGTAAGGAATCCCCGGACCAGGGCAGAGGAACGGTACAATGAGGCCCATGGGCGTACTAGGAGGGTGATCGAACGCACCTTTGGCCTCCTAAAGGCCAGGTTTCGGTGCCTGCATATGACAGGTGGATCCCTAATGTACTCACCTAAGAAGGTGTGTCACATCATCGTGGCCTGCTTCATGCTTCACAACCTGGCTTTGCGGCGCCAGGTGCCTTTCCTGCAGGAGGATGGTCGAGACGGTGGTGTTGTGGCAGCGGTGGAACCTGAGGAGAGTGACGAGGAGGAAGACGACGGGGCTGAAACAGACAACAGGGACAGAATCATTGCACAGTACTTCCAATAGGACACAGGTAACATTTCAAAGATAATTTAGTAAATGTTAACTACTCTCCTGCATCTCTGCTGCCTGTCTATTTGCCCCAGTGTATGATGACTGAGTTTTGGCTTTTCCCTCCCTATTTCAGATCTGGGGTCCCCACTACGAGTCCTGTGCTTCGTTTCCCCATGGACTACAGCTTTGTGGCAGCTGTTTGTTGACTTCACCATGTACAAGGACATATTTGCACTGTCATGTCAATTACAATCTATTGAAATCACAGCCAGACTCCAGATTTTTTGGTGCAAAATAGGTGTTTATTTAAGTGCTCAAAATGGGATGGGTGGTTTCAAGTGGGTGGGGGCTATGGTGAAGGAATGTCCATGGCAGAGTCCAGAGTAACAGTCACACAGGTGCATTGTCCAGAGGCCTGTGGAGAGATGGAGCATGGGCAGTTCAAGGATGGACAGGGTGACAATGTGGGACAGTGGGATGACATCAGGTGGTATCCATTGCTGGCGGGGGTCTTGACATCCTACTCTGTCTTCTTGCGAGATCTCAGGGCCCTCTTGCGGGGTGGTTCTTCTCCTGCAGGAGGTGGGGGTCTGGTGGGCTGCTGCTGTGCGGGGGCATCCTGTCCACTAGCGCCGGCGGAGGTGGTTGGCTGTTCTTGGTCCAGGCTAGTGGCAGGGGCCCTTGGGTGTTGTTGAGTGTCCGCCCTGTTGTTGACGAGGTCCTGCAGCAGCCCTACCATGGTAACCAGGGTGGTGTTGATGGCTCTGATGTCCTCCCTGTACCCCCGATAGTGTTCCTCCTGCAGTACCTGGATCTCCTGGAACCGGGCCAGTACCGTCGCCATCGTCTCCTGGGAGCGGTTGTATGCTCCCATGATGGTGGTGAGGACCTCGTGGAGAGTGGGTTCCCTGGGCCTCTCCTCCCCCCCCTGTCGCACAGCTGCCCTCCGAGTTCCCCTGTTTCCCTGGGCCTCTGCCCCCTGGCCGGTGTGCCCACTACCACTGCCCCCAGGTCCCTGTTGTTGTTGGGGTGGTGGGTTATCCTGGGTGCCCTGTAGTGGTAGACACACCGCAGATTGACGCGCCCTGGAGACAGAGGCATGGGCCCGCTGGGTGGGAGCTGTGCTGGTGTTCCCAGAGGGGTTTGGGTCTGTAGTGGCCTGGGCCTGTGTGAGGGGAACCGACTGTCCAGAGGTCCCCGATGGTCCGGGCTGGTCATCGGTGTCCAGGTCGACAGAGCTGCTGTCATCGCTGACGGCCTCTTGGGTGGGGGGTGTGGAGAATTCTGGCCCCTCCGCCGCGATGTGTTGACGGTCGGGTCCTGCAGGGGTATAGAGGTATGGTTATAGTTTCAATGTGTGGTATATGGGTGTATCTGTGGGTTCTCGTGTCCCCAAGTGCTGGCATTCGTGTGTGGGGGCTTTGGTGAGGGTGGCTTGTGGGGGGGATGTGTATATGCATTGGGCATGCTTTGGTGATGGGTGTCCATGCTTAGTGGACGCATGCAGGCCTAGGTTTTGGGATGTGTGGGTTGTGATGGTGAGACATTGGCGGGGAATAGGTGTGCTGGGGGTGGGGGTGAGGATGGTGGTGGGGGTGAGGATGGTGGTGGGGGTGAGGGTGGGGGTGAGGATGGGGGTGGGGGTGAGGGTGGGGTTCGAGGATGGGGGTGAGGGTTGGGGTCTGATTTGGCATGCAGGTGGGGGGGAAGCAGTATTGAAGCATCAACTTACCAGTATCCATTCCTCCGCCGACTCCTGCGAGGCCGTCAGGATGCAGGATGTTCAAGACTTCCTCCTCCCATGATGTGAATTGTGGGGGTTGAGGTGGGGGTCCTCCGCCAGTCTTCTGCACGGCGATGTTGTGCCTGGATACCATGGAACGCACCTTCCCCCGTAGGTCGTTCCATCGCTTCCTGATGTCTTCCCGATTTCTGGGGTGCTGTCCCACTGCGTTCACCCTGTCGACAATCCTCTGCCATAGCTCCGTCCTCCGGGCAATGCTGGTGTATTGTATCTGTGTGCCGAACAGCTGGGGCTCTACCCGAACGATTTCCTCCACCGTGACCCTGAGTTCTTCGTCTGTGAAGCGGGGTTGTCTTTGGGTTGCCATGGGGTGGTGTGTATGATGTGTGGGGTGGAGTATGTGTATTTAAGTGAGTTGAGTGTGGTGGTGTGTGTTGTTTTGTGTGTGGATAGTGTGTGGGTGATGGTGTTGAGTGGCTGTGGCTGTTATTTTTTGGATGCTGGTGTCTCGCTCTTGCCTTCTTTACGAATTTTTTGTCGTAGGGGTTTGTGGGTGATGTGGGTGGGTGTTTTATATTGTATTGTGTGTGTGGGAGTGGTGTGTGTATGTGTATCAGGTGTGTGGGATTCAAATCGTCCAATGTGGCTGAGTTTTGTTCGTTTGTGTGTATTCTGACCGCGGCGGTGTGTCCCGCCAATGGAATACCGCGTTTGAATGACCGCCGCGTGGATTCGTGGGTCGTAATGGCATGGGCGTATTTCTGTTGGCGTGACGGTGGAGGTTTTGTCACCTCCACCTTTCCGCCGACCGCTGGTCTGGCGGTCTGTTGTGGCGGTCGGATTTTCGGAGGTTTGCCTTCTGCGGGTCAGAATGACCGTGGCGGGTTTCCGCGACCGCGGCGGGATTATGGAGGATTTCTGACCGGCGGTAGGCGCCTTTTACCGCCGAGGTCAGAATGACCACCATAGTCTTGCTTTACTAGTTGTTGGTTATTATTAGGGGAAGAGTCCCAAGGTAATTTGTTGCTACCAAAAGCTATCAAGTGTCTAGTTCTAAAGAAATTGACCATTCTAGGCCTCAGGGCACGACTAACCCCTAAAACTAATTGAGTAAACATAAATCCCAACTCCCACTCCCCAGGACCGGCTACTAAAACTCTTCCCGTCCAAACTGTTAACAATCCCATTCTAATATCCTATAGGTATGTGGCGTGGTAGGGGCCGAGAGCGCGTTTCCTGAGCCACTCCCAGGGCCTGGCCGAAACATGAACAGCTCTTTGTAAAGGCCGCTTTTATCACAGGATTTTTACCAACAGAGTTCTTGAGCTAGTTCTGAGCAGGATCCATAGTTGGAGTTTATAGTTTTCTTTTAAATACTCATGGTCTGGTTGAGCTGCACTTAGTAGAGTCAAATAATTTCTTCTGAGATTCCTGGAGTTATTATAGTAAGCTGGTGGCAGTGTCTCGTGAGGATATTGATGAGCCCCCGCAGCTGGAGTCAGGATCAGAGGTGTTGCCAGATGTTCGAGGTCTGTGAGAGGTTCCCCGGCTAAGGGCGGCGGCTGCATCCACGGCATCTCGCATCTCCAGAATAGACTGATGTTTAGGGGGGACTGCCTCTGTGGTCCGCCAAGAGGTGCGACCATGTTTCGTTCCTGGTACACGGGGGGGTCCAGTGGGAAGAGCCGAGATGGGCAGGTTCAAGGTATCCAGCCATTCGCCTACCAATTGAGGTGATAGGAAGAAATGCGTTTTACCTTCATATTCTATTCTGAGCTTGGCCGGGAAAAGCATTGCATATTTTATCCCATTTTCTCGTAGGGTACGTTTGTGGTTGTGAAAAGAGGACCTTTGCGCTTGGGTTTCTCTCGTGAAGTCCGGAAAGATCATAACCCGCTGATTATTGCATAAAGTTTCGCCTAGTTGTCGTGATTGGGAGAGTATATAGTCTCTGTCTTTGTAATGTAACATTTTAGCTATAATTGGGCGAGGTCTAGTTCCCGGAGGTGGCGCCCTGTTGGGGATCCTATGCGCTCCTTCTGTTGCAAAGTAAGCTGAGAGGCCTTCAGGGGCCAGAGTGTTTCTAATCCAGTTTTCCAGGAAGGATTCTGTATTAATTGCTGAGGATTCTGACTCTTCTGGCACTCCGATAAATCTGAGGTTGTTCCTACGAGCTCGGTTTTCAGCATCTTCTGCTCTAGTTTCCAATGTCTTGACTCGAGCAGTTATATGCTCTAGTTCCTTAGTTGTTGTTTGTTGTGCAAGGTCGACTGTAGATATTAGTTTTTCGTTCGTCCCCACTCTCTCTTTCAGTATGCGGTGGTCATCTCTTAGTAGTGAGATGTCCGACGATAAGCTATCAATTTGTTTCTCAAGAGCTTCACGGGATTCTTTGATAGCAAGTAGGACAGTGTCCAGTGTTGTTTCTTGTGGATTCAGATTGTCTGGGCCAGCCAAGTTGGTGGGTTGGGTAGGTTGTTTCGTATATGCAAGATCCGTTTGTGGTTGGTCTGCTCGCTTTTTAGATTTCCCCATGATTAAGAACTTTGTTGTGATCGGAGAGGGCGAGACGAGTTCCCAAGCCACCGCCGGGGACCGGCTGGATCACTTTGTTTACCCTGGTTTTCCTCCTTTCTCAGGGGGAGGGAGGGAAGTGACCCCTCCCCCGCTTTCCCACTCCGCCACTTCTTTTTACTGGTGCCGTCTGATGGGTCCTGTCAGATTCCGGGCATGTGGTGGTGGTCAGAGCGCAAAGGGAGTTCTGTGCCTCGATCTCCTGCGAGTCCACACAGAGTAGAGTCCGTGAGGTCAGTGTCTGAGCTCGGTTGTGTTCCCTCCGTGTCCTTTTATGCTTGGGGTCCCATTCTCATTATGGTCCCCAGGGTGGTCAGATTCAGCTCCTCAGGGGGCGAGCCTGGGCGATGGCCTCACTCAGGGAATCCATGGATGTACTGTAGGAGCTCCCTGTTCGCCGACCAGGGGTCTTCTGTAGTGTTCCAGTTATGGTTCCCACAGAGGTGGCGAAATGTAGGAGCAGGACGTGCTAATCTCGGCCTCATCTACGCAGCCAGAATTCCAGGCCCCTTAGCTTGCGGATGTATGGGTGGGAGCATCACAGGTCAGCACCCCCACTCCGTTTTCTACTTCGGGGGAGTCCCGAGGGGCGACCGGACGAGACTCTGATGAGGGCCCGCCCCGGGAACCTACGCGGTCCCGGGGTTCAGAATTATTCAAAGCCCCTGCGGTAGGGAGAGTCCGCCTCCCCCTCCACTCCGTGATGTCTTTCTGATGCGGATTCTTTTAACTTCAGGCAGGGGGGGCGAGAGTCCCTCGTGTTTTGGAAGCCCCTTTTTATGGCTTTTAGGGGAACCCAGGGGTCGGATCACTTGTTCATTATGATCCCCAGGTGGACAGATCCCAGTCCGCTCCCCGCACCCCGGCGGGCTCACCGTCTTCCTCCGCCCGCCCGCTCCCACACTCACAGGCCCCCGCACCAGATCAGGGTCACCAGCAATCTCAGCAGGCTCCTCGAATCGCCGCTATTGGTTCCATGTCGCCACCGCTGCTCCGGGCCTCCGAGCCCCCTCCGTCTCGCCAGCAGCCGGCGAGATCGCCACGGCCGCCATTTTGATTTCTATATTGTTCCCCCCCCGGGGCGCCTGATGCACTCGTCCAAAGATGCCTTCACGGGGGCCGTACCGCCAAAGAAAAGGTTGTCTCCGACACCAGAAGTCTACCGGAAAAGATCCCAGTGGGCAGTAAATGAATCGGTGATCTCTGCGCTGTAGAAATGTCGGCCGGGCCCCGATTCCCAGCCCCGGAGCTCCGCGCTAAGCTTGCAGCCTCATCGGCTGCCGGCCACACCCCCCAAGTGTAGTCATACTCAGCTGTTCAGAGACACTGCAAGCTCTAATAAGAGCTATCAGTTCAGTCCCTTGTGCAGAGAACACCCCTGACTACCTTTGAGACTGTACAGATCTCATAAGCAGCTCTCAAGTTTCCTCATTGTCTCTTAAACATGACTAGGGCTCCCTGTTTTATGGTATTAATTTTTTTAACATTTTGTCAGCATTTATCATTATTTATTTTTTGGCCATCCTATTGGTATTTATCCATATTTATTTTGTGTCTGGGGTAAAAATAGAGTTGCAAAATGGTATATTTCCACATTTATTGAACTGATGTATATGCATGCACACTTTTATGTCTGTTACATTTTAGCAAATTAAGCAGCCAAATATAACCAAACTTTACACCCACTGGTAAATATTACTATTATACTTCATATATATTTTAACCTATGCTTTTATTTAAGGAAATATTTTCCAGTTTTTTAATTCCCCAAGCTGTCTTTCTACTTAGCAGTTGGCCTGTGATTCACGAAAGACAGCATGGAGAATAAATTTTCAGTATTTTTCCACTTTTAAAAATAAATACCGACAGTAAACACATTTTTGTGTCTGTATTTATCTTTAAAAATCAGTAAAAAACAAAAACTGGGAGCCCTAAATATGACCCATCCACAAACACTGTAATCAGATTCTACTAGTTGCTCATCTCGTACAGCTCTCATCTTGCCTTGGTGCATAACTCAGTGACTTCAAGACAGTCATGCTCAACCACCCGCTCATCATTTTCATTCTCTGGAGGAGGCATTAAGGTGGCAGGATTCAAAGTAGCACATCTCTTAGGGGTCACGTTTTCTGAAGCCAGTAAGATCTGTTTGTATTTTGTCAACTGGCTATTTGTCAAATGCTGCGTGCAGCTACATGTCAACAAAATCTCAACCGAATGTTTCACAAGAACAGTTAAAGGATGTCCCATCAGTTCTGGCAGGCACTAACTGCTGCCACAGCTTTAAGGCACCTGGGAAGTCCTGCTGCTACAGCATCAAGAGTAGCAAAAAAGTAAGCCACAGGTGGTCTTGCATTTCTGTGCTTTTGTTTAAGCACTAAGCAAGCGCAGCCCTCCTTCTCACTGCACAAAATATTAAAAGCTTCATTGTAATCAGGCATTCCTAGTGCTGGGACACAACAGAGACTTTCTCTCAGCTCTAGGAAAGCAATCAAGCAGTCATTATCCCATGGTATCGAATCAGACACATCCTTGTGTTAGCCTCTGGAAAGACTTGGCGGCTGGCCACAAGGGAAACGTTGGGTATCCACTGGTGACAGTAGCTGAACCATTCCTAAAAACATCCTGACTTCTCTCTGGGTTGTTGGCGGATTCATTTTAAGAATTGTCGAGATTCTGTCTTGTGACACCTCCCTTGCTCCTTTCTCAATGTGATGTCTGAGATACAAAACTTCCTTCTGACAATACTGCAACTTACTCAGAGACACTTTATGTCCATTCTCAGCTAAGTGGTTGACAGTGCAATGGTGTCTTGTTTGCAAGCTTCTTGAATATCAGATGGCACTAACAGGTCCTCAATATACTGAATTAGGACAGAGTTACATAGCATGATAAGAGCCTCAAGATTCTTTTTTGAGAATCTCATTAAAATTGAGGGACTCTCTTTATACCCTTGTGGGTCTGTGCACCATGCCAAAACACAGTTCTGGAACCAGAAGGCGAAGAGGTACTTGCTGTCCTCATGCAAAGGAACAAAGAAACATGCCAGACACAATTTGATGACAATGAACCACTCAGCCTCACTTAAAATTTGAAACAAAATCACAGCTGGATTCGGTATCACAGGACAACAAGGAACAATTATACTGTTAATCCTTTTCAGGTCATGCACTATGCGGTATCTACCGCTAGGCTTCTGCAAGCTTATAATGGGTGAATTACATGGACTCTACATTATCTCCTTCAAAATGCCTTCCTGTATCATTGACTCAATCACTGAAGTAATCACAGCAATTGTTTCAGGGGTCAGATTATACGGTGGGGGTTCTTGGATACTCAACAATGGGTTTTACTTTTATGCAAATAGGCTCAGCTTCTTTTATGAGACCAATATCTTTTTCCGAAAAGTCCCAGAACGGAGACTTCACTTTATTCTTTATGTCCAGTGGTAAATCGTCATATGTCATTATGGGATACAACCCATCCTCTGGCCTATGACTACTCATCATTTCAAAATCTACATCATCATAATGGGTCTGGAATTCTACTCCTTTTGGAGTACAATAGATAGTGCAGTTTAATTTGCACAATAAATCACATCCTAGTAAGCTCACAGGACTTTAATCATATACCACAAACTGGTGATTCTCCTCAAAAGTCCCTATTTTAACAGGTACTTCTTCTGTAATGGGGTTTGTCATTTGCTTATTTGCAACTCCTACAATGTGGATTATATTTCCTAAAATGGGTAGGTTTAAAACTTCCACTGTTCTAACAGTAGAGCAGGAAGCATTAGTTTTGATCAAGAATGAAATGCAGTGGCCGTTCACCTTACCTTCTACAAATGGACCACTCTGGTCTTCATCTAAGACTGCTCCAAGTACACACTCTTCCCCCCACCCCCATTGGGCACTGTCTTTGTGACTGATCAGCGCCATAGTCCTCCGGCCTGTTAAACACAGGAAATTGCTGAAACGCATTCTGATTTTGGAAAGAATTCTGACTTAAATTTGGGGTTTGATTTTAATTAAATCGGGGACCATTTGTATTTTGCTGCAGCTTTGGGGCTTGTGGAACCTGCATCACTGAAGC
This sequence comes from Pleurodeles waltl, assembly GCF_031143425.1. Taxonomy (NCBI): domain Eukaryota; kingdom Metazoa; phylum Chordata; class Amphibia; order Caudata; family Salamandridae; genus Pleurodeles; species Pleurodeles waltl. The sequence continues at coordinate 228,911,719 of NC_090451.1, forward strand.
TTGGAGCATATTAGAACTGTGCAGTCTCTGTACGTTCTTTGACTGTCCGGGGTATTACTCTGGGACTGTGTAAACCATGAATTCTGAACCTGGTACTCATTCTTCACTTTTTTGAGATTAAGAAAACATGCTCACTTCCAGTGCCCTAACTTATTGCAACAATGACAAGGATTCAGTATCTTCAAAGTTGCCACATCAATTACAGTACTCGGATCAATTGGAACACCATGACCTCTACCTTGTTGTGGGAACCCATTTTCATCTTGTATCATAGGAGCTCCCTGCTGATACACTCCTTGCATAGAACGGACATTCTCTTCAAAAGGTTGACTCTGACTTCCTCTCTCTGCTGCTTTCATCTGTGCCACCATCAATTTCTCCTTCAATCTCTTCTGCTTCATTTCCAATTCTTCACTACAATTTTTTGCATATCTTAAAACCTCATCAACCAATTTATTCTGCCAGCAGATCAAATGCTCTTAAATCATCAAGCTAATCTCAGGTCTCAATCCAATCACAGGCCAAGACACAACATTTCCCATGCCTTTAGCTTCAAGAGTCTCCATTCCACTCTGCTGCTTAAACACCTGCAACAATCTCTCATAATAGGCATGCACTGACTCTTTGGGCTCGAGTCCTCCTGTCAGTCTTAATCAAATCAATGTCTTTAGCTGATAATTTTCCTTACAAAACGGTTATCACCTGTTGATATTTTTTCATCACCAGTGAGGATGGGGCATGTGATATTAGATTTCTCTGAGGTTCCTTGTCCAGCCACTCTACAGCCATTTTACATTCTGCCCACAAATCACTCGGTATCATAGTGTCAAAGAAGGGATTAAAATCCACCCACAAGACTTGAGAAATCTTCACGAATCGATCACCTGTGTATACCATGCCACTGGTCAATGTACCTGACCTAGGAAGGTAAGAATAACTTGTGGGTGGGTGCTCCTCCTCTGCTTCAGCTTGAGCACATGGTCACTTTACCCCACATCATGCATGAGTATGGCTTGCCATTTTCACATACATGTGAAACACAGGTTTTTTTTTAGGGTGGAAAATGTGGTCTATACTATGTACCCATTTAGTGCTGTTTTTAACTTATCTTGTTTTATGTTGTTTGATTATGTCCCCACATTCAGAAGTTTATGATTCCAGCATAAGATTTCAGTTATTTCTTACATAGGCTGCAGGAGTAGAGTTTTTCTACTCTCTTAGTGAGGGCTTGGCACAACAAACAGGCCTGAAGAACTGACACCTGATCTGTGTCGCTGTATTAGGTGAGAAACATGTTGACCATGACTAGCAGGTCTGTAGTGTAGGGAATACCCACACACAGTTCCATAATTAGAGTAATAGACATACATTTAGTTGTTGGTAGGGAACCAGATCACTGTTTTCTGTACGTCCCTTTTTTTATTTTTAACCTTGGCAGGGGTGCCAAGTTGTATGAAAGATAGTTTTGATGGGTACCTTTTGCGAATTTTAACAGTTTCCAGCCCCTCTCACATCCACTCACTACTGGCATTCTTTCTTAAAAAGATCTCCAGCAAAGATCCCTCTAGTAGGGTCCATCAGGAATTGCAGTGCCGGCCTAACGAGGAGCATGGCCAGATGATGAAGCATGTCACCCAATGGTGAGTGAGGGCTACTGTTCCTGTGGCATGTGGTGACTGAAAAGACCCCCTACCCTAAGTGGTGGAATGGAGTCCTTTCTTTTGGAACAGTGCATCTTATTTCAGTTATAGGTTCATGTAGGAAGATTGACACACTGGACCACATAATTCTCCCTAGTTTTGTATCCCTACATTTTTTGTTGGTATACATGGACATAACCTCCAAAAGGCACTTCGATCAATAGATAATTTGAAGTGCCCTCTCCATCCATTAAAGATGGAGGCGGCTCTCCTCTTGTTTTCTTTTGATTTTTAATCTTTGCCCATCTGCCTTCCAACTTATCAATGCTTCCTGATGCTTCAAATTAATTTCTTAATTTGCATTTTCATTTCTGATGGTCTCATACTGCAAATATCATTCTCATCAAAACATACATGATAGCTTTACTGCAGTGTCTCAGTGCGGCTTAAATCTGCATCATACGTTTGGGCCAATTCAAACAATGTATCATGAGCTTGTCCTGCACATTCAGTGATGTCTTTATATGTAAATACAAGTTGTTCTTTTGGTAGGTATTTAATGGGGAAAGATCAAGGGTTCCTTGTATCATCTCATCCACTTCTAACTTTAGTCTGACCACATCCACTACATTTTCCCTCACTGGGGACTGAATTATTTCTCTGCCTAATCCTGAACCTTCACTTTCTTTTGGAGACCCAATTGAAAAGTCTAATCAAATCATCTAGTTCTCAGGAATGAGTACCATTCTGTACTACAAAGGTATTGGACACTATCCTTTCTCTGGGCCAATGTTGATGACACCCGGAGGTGAATTCTAAATAGACATGTTAGAATTTTGCGATCTTTGAGTGGACTGCACTATAGGAGTAAATCCTGTCGGATTTATAGTTGAGGCTGTAGAGGTAACATAATGGATATTCACCTAAGTCGGGGCTAAAAGAGTTCCCCCCATTCCACAGCCGACAGAAGCATTAGCTGATATATCTACTCCAGTAGAGACTGTCAGAGTATGTGTTGTGGTTCCTGCTGACTTGGGTTTATACAAAGGAACTGTGGGACCAATAGTGACCAGAACAGCAATTGCATCTGGGGCATTGGTAACAGAGGCGCTAGTCCCTGAACTCTCTCTCATCAGGTTCTATTCCGTATTCACTGGTGCGTTGGTTATTCCAGAGTTTCCACTGGCAACTGCACCATTCATTTCCTTAAGTTGGGCCACATTATATGGAGCGTGCAGGTGCATGATTTACAATCTCTCATATGATAGATCTTTTTAAGTTGACTGAGTTGCCAAGGGAGTTAGAAATAATCAAACAATCCCTTTTTCGTGAAGCCCATTGGGCCACATAATAAGGACCAGAAAGCAGTGATTGAAGTTAAGTAACTTTATTACCAAGTAATAATCAGTCCAGTGTATATGCATGTCAGGAGAATATTAAAAAATATAAGATTACATCAGGCAAGCTGGAATATCACAATAGGTTCAGTCTCAGTAAGATAAGATACAAAATAATCACAGTCACAATAATACAGAAATGGGTGTTCCTTAAAAAACACTCCTAAACATAACTTCTAAAGTTGTCTAATCAAAGTTCTAAGTTTAGAATAAGGATGGTTTATAGAGTGGGCTCTCAAGGAAATCCGGAAATGCAAGGAGGTGTCAGCATAGTGAAGACTCCAGTAGAAGTCTTCAAGAATTGGAGTAAGTTTTTAGCATGAAGCTTCACACTTACAAGAATAAAGGAAGCAGGGCGGTCTGTACTGCTCAAAGTCTAAGGGAATCTGCTCTAACGTCTGTCTCAGTAACTATTAATTAAAACCAATAAAACTTCAACAACAATCATATCTCTTTCCACACCACCAGGAATCAATCATTTCACGTCTGGTGGATTGCATTTGCAACACAACCTCAATTTCCCATCCCGCAGAACTTGGACAGTTACTGCAACCTTGAACACTTCCCTTTTTCCTGATATTCAATAAAACTGTGCTTCATTTGCTTATTAAGTCTTCATGTTTCGTGTCAGGATTTCTCTTCTCAAGCCTTACTATCAATAAACTAATACAGTGGTTTTCAACCTTTTGACTACTGTGGACCCCCCCACTTTATCATTACTGGAAGCTGTGGACCCCCACTGAATCATTATTGGAATCCAGGGACTCCCATCCCCCTAAGCCCCTGACCCCCTCACCCCCACTGAGTCTGAAGGTTGAGGGCCTAATCTGTTAATATTATTTAATTTTCAAAGCAGTTGCAGACCCCTGAGGAGGATTTGTGGGCCCCCAGGGGTCCACGGACCACAGGTTGGGAACTACTGAACTATTACATGCAACAGTACTCCTTTCTTTAGCTAATTAAATCATTAGAACACACCTGCAAAAGAAAAAACATGCTACCCCAGCAGAATACATTTCAAAATGAAGGCCTTTAATCAGGCTATCTTTAACTTAACATTTAATGGGCATTTCGATTATATGATTATACATGCATACATATAACTTTCAAAATAATTGCAGCACATGAACAAAAGAAATGCATGTCACATCTGCAAATACAACTTAAAGTGTAAGTACGCACATGAATAATGAATACACAAACAATGTAAATGAACATTAGTGCACATTTAAAATGCTTCAGTTTCTCAGTAGCTACATTTCATTAATGTGTTTACATGTTCACACACATTATTAAAGGCACACAGTAAATATAATGTTAAAAACAAATGCAAAATTGCACAAAGACAATGTATAAAGAATGGAGTCTATATTGTGCTACTTCAGAAGATTATGTTAAAATTTCCTCATCAGCATCTCCTTTGTTTTTAACCTTGCCTGGGTGCCCTGCAGTTACTTAAAATTAAGGTGAGGAACCACAAGCCAATTTAAATTATTGTATCCCATCATTAGACTACCAAGTGCTCTCTTGGTTCACAAGGTACAACCAGACACAGTACCTGTTTAGATGAGGACTTGATGATGAAGCGTGCCATTAAGAAATTCTAGTGGGTGAGGGTCATTTTAAAAAAGAGTGAGGATCCCTCTTTAGATAAGTTGTGGGATGAGTCTGACAGTCGAAGCTAAGTGATGACACTACCAACAAGTGGGTTCTTTCTTCAATGATTTGAATTACAGCCACTTAGGTGGAGTCACATCTGCTTGCAAGAGGACTGAAAGAAGGCTGGCAGCATACAGTAACAGTATTCTACGCCACAATGCGGTGGCACAGTGCATTTTACTTTGTTAAAGAGGTGCATTATCTGTCTTTGTTGACAGCCATGATTGCTGTTTATGGGAGGGGCAGAAACGGTAAGCCGCCGTGGCTAATAGCCTGGGAAAATGACACTATTGCAGGCTTTTGTAACCATCATATTCATTAAAAGGTGATGTTTTAAACAAACGTAGAATCCTTTCGCTTATGACGAGGACTTGTTACAAGACCATTGTGTTTAAAACAAGTGACAGTCGGGTGTGGTTTCTTGGTCGTATTAAAATTTCACCGGATAATTCTAAGCTACAAGGCATTTCCTTTCAGGTTTTTTCTATATTGCTAATGGCCCACACGGAACTAGTCTTGTTAGTGGTGCCCATGCAGAAGGTGTTTTGAGTATATTCTGACTCTGTACAGAATCTGTTACATTGCATGGCATACTCATGAGTTTGCAAGGGACACCCTTTATGCAGGCAACACAGTCGGTGCCACCTTGCAGTTACACTCGTACCTGGCAGGGGTGGATTCGGCAGAGTAGTAGTGCTGGGACGGACTGCTTAGCTTTGGGAGGGAGCAGATGAGCAATAAGTGACCCGTGCTCATGGGGGAACTCCAGGGCAGTATTTACACTCCTTCATCCTTGGGTATGGGTGAGGGACCCACAGCACCACGAGTCTCTATGTGCACTTCACTGCGTTGGCTCAGTGACTTACCTTCCCCAATTTTGGTAGCACCATAGTGTTGATGAGGTGCAGGTGTGTAGCTTGCCCCCACACTTAGGCTTTTTAAAAGAGTACATGCCACAAAAGCTGACAGGTAGGGTTTTGCTCTGGTTCTTAGGCCAGCTTAGGTTGTAATGGTGTTTTATCACTGGACACTTCAAGTGATGGGGGGTGCTCAGGGTGTCTTCTTGTGTCTCTTGTACCTTGCCTGTCAAGGTGGACCACAAAAATCTGTCTGATTACATTAGCTGGCTTACAACAGATTCACAGTTAGCGATGTCCCAGGTATTGCAGCCACTGTAAACCAGAAACCCCATACCAGCAAGTTCACAAGATTAAAACACATTTATTGGGACCCTCAAAACCCTACCACAAACAGGAATAACACAAAACCTCAGCAAGGGTAGTAAACGCTATATAAATGCAGTCTAAGCACACAGACCTCTGCTTTGTCGGAGCCGTCTAATTTCTACAGATTTTTTGTTCTATGGTACTGTGCTTTGGGTTATATCTTTTTGTGCTGCATAATATTACTGAGCCTCATAAATGCCTGCTTCCGGCAATTAGTGGTGTCTACAATTGGTTAACTTAGAGTGAGCTTTACAGATTATTTCATTCAGTGCTTCAGTGCCCACAAAAGCCTTGTTTCCACTTTAAAAAAAGCTCTGATATAAATACACAAATTAATATCTCTATCGCAAGTTAAAATCTGACATATGTAAGTGTTCACATAAATTAAGAATCGGATTTCGGCAGAATGGCAGCCCCCTGCTCTGTTCAATATTTAAAATGTACCTGTGATGTAAATGTATACAAAAGTTTGTAGTTTTGACTCGAAAGTGCCAGCGGTAACAGCTGCATCGGCCTGTGACAGTAGGGCGAGGAGATGTCTTGCAAGATTTTTCTTCTGTTCAAAAACATGCACTTTATGGGGGTGATGGCTGAAACCGCACCCTAATCAAACATATACAGTATACACTTTAGCATAGGGGTTCTATTCTTTCTACTAATGCCTCGCTGTGCGATTAAGGCACGAGTTTTCCAGCACTGAAATAGAATAATTTTCAGTTAAAACAAAAAATGTGAGCAGGAGGGGTAAGGCAGAGAAAATGATTAAATGAATATGTATTATAGAGGTAAACTCACCTCTCTGTGGCTAAGGGTGACCTCTCTCCTTAGAAAAGTACAGTATTTGCATACTTAATAACCTCTTGACCATGCCCTGGCCTCGGAGAAAAGGTGTTTAGTAGGCCATTTGAGGACATGGCTAGTTTGGTGGAGATCGGTGAATCGGTTCAAAAGTCATAATGGGCACGACTGACTATTGTTTTTGTAACAATTGCCATTAAAGTGAGATTTCACACTGGAGATTTTTCTTTACAAGTAACTCTGAGACCACTGAACAAAACTTGCCCATGATTTTTATGGCTTGTCCACTTTTCAATTATTTGGTGCCATTTTTTGGTTTGCTTAAAATCAATTCAGTCATTTTTGAGATACAAACCAAATTACGAGTGTCCAGTACACATGGCAAAGTATGAATATTTTTCCAGTCACCTTCGAAAAAAGATCTTGGACTCAGTGTGCATGAGAAACAATATGGCCCAGATTTATACTTTTTTTGCTCCGTATTTGCATAATTTTTTGACGCAAAAGCGGCGCAAGCTTATGAAACACAACTATGGGCCATATTTATATTTTTTGACGCAAACCAGCACTGGCTTGCATCAAAAATTTTACCAGTGGCTAACGCCATTCCTACGCACCATGCGGGCGCCTTATTTAAGGATTGACGTTAGCTGGCGCTGCGTGCTGGTCAGAGAAAAAAAAAATGACTGTAACCAGGCAGTGCCGGCGTAGGGGAAAATGGGGGTTGTGCGTCATTAAATGGTGCAAGTCAGGTTTGAGTCAAAATTCATGGCTCAAACCGGACTTGCTCCATTTTTTTACGCAAAACTCCAATTGGAATGATTCCTGTCTTAGCAAAGACAGGAGTCATGCCCCTTTGCCCAATGGCTATGCCCAGGGGACTTCTGTCCCCTGGGCATGGCCATTGGGCACAGTGGCATGTAGGGGGGGCCAAATTAGGCCCCCCTATGCCACTTAAAAAAATATATATATACTTACCTGAACTTACCCGTACTTACCTGGGATGGGTCCCCCCATCCATGGGTGTCCTCCAGGGGTGGGCGAGGGTGGCAGGGGTGACCCTGGGGGCAGGGAAGGGCTCCTGTGGGCTCACTTCCATGGTCAGAGACCATGGAAGTGAGCCCACAAGTCCCTTAACGCCTGCCCTGACCCAGGCGTTAAAAAATGGCGCACATTAGGCTGGGTGCCGTTTTTTAAAGCCCGCCCCCTCCTGTGCGTCCAAATGGTACGGGAGTATAAATAAGGCACACAGGCCTTAAAGTCATTTTTTGGACAGGAACGCCTACCTTGCATGTCATTGACGCAAGGCGGTTTCCCGCATCCCAAAAATTACGCACACAGGGGATTTTTGACATCCGCGGGGTCGGGCGTCAAGGTATATATATGGGGCAAGGTTTGCAACGAATGTGCGTCAAAATTTTTGACACACATTCGCCGCAAACAGAGTATAAATATGCCCCTATATTTTTTTAATTTGCACCACTTGTGCGCAAATAAATGGAACAAAAAAAGTATAAATTGGAGCCTATGTATGCGCTTTGGACACTGACAAGATTTTCCTCCCAGTGTTTACAAACATTAGAAGGTAAACCCAGTTGGTCGTGCCTTTTTGACCTATTTGGTTTCCAATGTTTAAAAATACATGTTTTTGGAACATGTATTCACTGTTCCAAAAGTGCAGACACCAATCTTGAAGCAGAAAATTCAAAAAAGAAATGAAGTGAACAAAAACACATTTGAAAAGAGGGGCAGCCCGGTGTCAAATTCAGTTGTTCAGAACCCAAAATTTTTTAAAAGAACGCTCTTTTTTGTAAAGGATACAACAGGAGGGGTGGCGTTGGGGAGCGCATCAAATGATCGCTTCAGTGTAAAGTCAACACAGAGCAATGGATATCAATGGAGAGGGGGCGGCGGATCTGTGGAAAAGCCTGAGGCTGGGCCAGACTTGTTCAAGGGCAGGAGGGCAATTTAAAGGTATGTGCGGGAATGTTACTCTCCATTCTTGGTTGTTTGACAGAATGTTGTGTACAAAAATTTCGAGAGACATAAATATTGTGTCAAAAATATAATTTATCATAATATTGTGTTCCAATACTTACAATGACAACAACCCAAAAAATAATGTTAAAAATATTGTGGCAGGGAATATCGACCAGAAACAGGTAAAAATATAGTTTTATTTAAACAAAACTATCGACATTAAAGTAATTTATTTTCAGTAGTTAGTCAAAAAAATATAATGTTAGACTAATAGTTTTAATCATTTAATTTACATACTCATATTTTTTACATGTATATTTAAACTATTTAGATATAAGTATGCTTAAACTATAAAAACAAACACATTATTTTAAATGCATTTATTTTTAAATATTAACAGTGGCATAAAGTGATAGCAAACATATCTACAATTAACAAAAATATCTAATAACCTAATTTAAATTTTAAAATAAACGTAATAAATAGTTGTATTTATTGCAGTACGTGAATATAAAAAAACAATACACATATTTAAAAAATAACAATATTTTAACAGTTTCAAATATTTACAAAAATAATATTAACAGAACAAATAAGGACAGGAGTGGAATTTAAAAGTGTGGAGGGGACGCTACCCTTCTGCTTAGACTGGGCCAAGGTTGAGGCAAAGTTACAAAAAACCTCGCCCTCCTCAAAGGTTGGTGAAAAAATGCACCACTCCCCCTCGCCTAGCCAAGTGGTGAGGAGTTAATTGTCCCCTCCTCCTCACTTTGCTGAAGGCTGAGGAAGTCCAGAAACAACCCCCTCACTCTGCCCAAGAGTGAGGGGAAACTGCCTCACTGCTGTGCACTGCCCAAGTGCAGCGGGCTGTACAATCAGCACCTTTACCTTACCTAAGGGCGAGGGGGGTTGCACCTGCCTGCTTGTTTGAGGCCGAAAATGAACTCTCCCCCCCACCCTGTGAGAGTGGGTGTCTAATGACCCCCTCTTTTGGGCCTAGAGTATTGTGGGGGGCAAGGGGCAACAGGTCGACTGGCAAGCACTCCTGTGCCCTGTTCTCAGTTGCCAACAGAGTGCAAACAGGATGCCAGCTGATGCTCTACTCCATTGCCTGTACAATGATGGGGAGCACTGAGGAGTGGATTTCCTCTTACCTGCCCCCGCGACCTCTGCGCAAACAGAGCAGAAGGGCCAGTGGCACCGCTCCTCTTTTTCTTGAAGTCAGGAACACACTACCCTAACACATGGGCAAAGTCTGGGTATTTAAACTAAGAACACCGTAGGCCTTGGGAAAAGGAGGCATAAGTTCACGCACTACTCTCATCCTTCAGCAAGGCGGCAATAAACTTCCATGTCCTTAAGGAAGGTAGAGCGGCCCAGGCCTTTAAAGCACGTTTGGAGTTTGGGGTTTACTTTTAACTCACTATTAACCAGGCTTAGGCAAAATGTATGTTATGCAGCATAATTAGCAGAATTTTGGTAATTTTGTTTTACTTGTTTTTTTTTAAATCTTTCTTTTGAGATTTTCCATTATGATAACAAAACAGGTAAACCGAACATATACATGTCGCATTCCCCCCCCCCCCCACACGTCCATCCCAGAGACATATTGTGAACAATGATCGGACACACCAATCATATGTATACTGAGTGATCATCAGCACACATGCAGGCACCTGCTTCTTGGGCAACTAGAAGCGGGGATATAACAGCCCCAACTCCTGGCCTATTCAGTTCACCAGCACCTCCCTGTGATTAAGACACATTTGAAAGCGGCACAGCACGCAGGACATGCATGCATGTGATCTGGGCCATGCTTCTCGAAACTAAGGCAGTCCTTTTGAACATCTCTCCACACTTCCAAATCCTCTAGTAAAGTTTCATTCCTTCTGCTATATCTAAGATGGGTCTTTTCCTGACTAGGTCCACTCCATCACATCCGGAACACAGAACTCCCCTCTAAGGTCTCTCGCACCCATCCAGCCAATGGCTATTCATCTCTTTCCCAGTACCAAGGCCAGATGCAGGAACCTGTAATTCATCTTTTTCCTCTTAGGTTTGTCTACAATGGCAGGTAGGTAATGTTATGATGAGCAGCAGCGCCCCCCCCCCCTCCATTAGAGGGAAGGAGTATTGCCCCCCTGCTGCCAGTGCAGCAAAAGGGAAAAATAAAATGGTTATAACATGAATTACCATTTTATTTTTCACTGCTCCCACCCCAGCAGTGTTTGGGGCGGGGCATTGTTGCTGACTGGCAGCAGGGGAGTGGTACCCACTCCACCAGTTTACACTGTGCATGTCAGTTTGGCTGGCTGGCTGTCTTGAGCTGGCCTACCTGACATGCACAGTGCAAACCTCTCCACCCAGCTGTCTAAGACAGCATAGGCCCCCTGTGCTTACTGGAGCATTGAGGCAGCCCACTCCAGCCAATCCTGGCACTGCTCTCATGCTGTTCATCTGCATCATGAGAGCAGCGTCGGGATTTGGAGGGGGGAGCTGGCTAAGGCTCCATGAGGTGCCGTCGTGCTGACTGCAGTGAAGACCGAGCATTAGTGAGTATGTTTTTAATTTATATTTTTATGTTTCTGTCCCAGTGCCAGGCACTGTGAAAAACTCACATTGCCTTCAGCCTTAATTCAAGAGCTCTCAGTCACCGTTATAATAATGAGCCATGATTAAGAGCTTTGGAATTGAGTCTAAAGGCATTGTGACTTATTATAGTGCCTGCCTTCAGGCTGCCACTGGGCTCGATGACCCTCCACTGTTGCAGGTCACTGACCGCCACTGGTGATGAGAATGCCAACTGAATACCAGTAACCTCCCTTAATCGGTCCGCGACTTCACCCCAGAAGTTCGCCACTGCTGGACAAGACCAGTTAATGTGCGGAAATGAAGCCCCTGCAAACCCACATCGAGGACAATTTACCAGTTTGGTTGGATACATTTTACTTAGAACGACTGCTGTGACATATGTTCAATGTAGGAAATTAAAATGAATCAATTCAAGTTGAGAATTGCTGGACACCTTCTTGACCAGCTCACATGCCATCATCCAGTCTTTACCTGAGGGGTTGCTCCCTCAACTCAGTCTCCCATGCCAACCTTGCCTTCAGAGGAGATCTCCTTTTGATCGTTTTTTAAGGCTTTATACATCATTGTATTCATATTTTTCTGACCCCCAACTGCAGAATACTTCCCAGATCACTCATAGGAGTGGGTGCAATCGAAAAACTCGTCCAGGTCTTCCTTGTCGTGTCAGCCAGCTTGACATACTAGAGAATTTGCTCTGCTCTCACCTCTGTGAATGTTATAAATACCTCCCCAGATACAGGTTACCCGCCAGCATACATCCCCCTTCCTTTCAATGCACCATCAACATCGTAGAGTCGACATCCCAAAAAGATGCCAGTTCCCATATGTTGAGCTCTTTAGCAAAAGGTGGTCTCTTCAGGACTCTGGTCACTATCTTTCCCCATATCATAGCCGTCCTTCGCACCATATACAGGACTCCAGCATCCAATCCACTACACCTCATAAGTAACGTCACTGACATGGTGTCACTGTGTGTTCCCTACAAAATGCATTTCTCCTAATTGCTTCCGTTCCCCATCAATCTGGGTGTTCAAATCCACTCTACTCTGCTTGCCAGCCCACACAAAGGAGATCAACAGATTATTCAGCTGTTGAAATACAGCGGACCTCAATGGGTAGGGAGAGTTTTGAAGTGTGTACAAACAACGTGGTAGTACAGCCATTTTGGCAATAGGCACTCTCCCAATGACAGAGAGAGGGTGTGTTTTCCATAACTTGATTGACAAGCGCAGCCCTCCAGCCCCCCAGCCCCCCAGCCCCCCAGCCCCCCACCCACATTGTATTTATGTTGCTTTTCTCCATTTCTGGTGGCAGTAGTGACTCCCTAGGAGCCTGAAGATAGAATAGCATGTTGTCCTCATGTGGTGAAATTACATGTGTGATGTGCCCCACCATTATCCACCGTTCCTGCATTACTTGCCTCATTCTGATGGCCGTTGGCTCAAGAGTTATGACAGAAAGCAACTAGGAAGGAGGGCATCCCTGCCTGGTACCTCTCCCAATATTCCAGCCATTAGAGACAATCCCTCCCACTTACGTTGCTCTTGTTTAGTGAAATTCACGAAGTTATGTAAAAGTTTACTTTGAATGCACCGGAAACAATATGAACAACAGAGCGTTAGCGACTGTTGTTTCCTGTGCTTTTTTTGCGCTTTTATTTAGCACAAACAAAAGTCGTAAGTCTACTCATTTCATGCTGAAATACAGCTAGTTTTGCACTTCACAAATTTTGTGAGTTTACACACCTTTCTTAAAACGTCTCTCCCAATATTTTCAAACATCAAAAGAGATTTAAAAAATACAATCTCAATAAACCACCATTACCACTGCGATTACCGCCACCATTGCTATCATACCTGTTAGCACCATTGTCAGTACTATTACTACAACCACCCTTATCGCATCATTGCCACCACAATTTCCACTGCCATTCCTGCTACCATGATTACCACCACCAGTGTCTCCACTACTGCATTTAGCACCATCATTATCAACATTTTCACCACCACTGTTATCACCATTACAACCACCACCATTATCAGTCACCACCACTATCACCGCCATTACCACCACTAATATTACCATCACTATTATAGCATTTACCATCACCATAACCACAACCATCACTACTCTTGCTGCCATCATTACTTCCATTACTATCATTACCATTACAGCAAACACCACCACCTTTACCACCATGACCACTCCCAGTATCATATAAAACACCCACCTTCATGTGTCCACACAACCAGCATCACACCCCAACACTACTGCTATCATACTTTGATAAAAGGAATATCCATGTTTATATGCCAGTTCTCCCGCATCATGTAGCTCCATAGCCTTATACACTAGCACTACCACCATCATACACCAACACAACCCACATCATATGCCAATACACCCACCAACCCAGATCAGCACAATCAACATCACCAACCATCATGTCAGAACAAGCAATATTATACAGATCGCACAACCATATAATCAACGTATGCCAACACAACCACCATAATAAATACACATAACCAACATCAGATGCTAACACACCCACCATTAAAGGCCAAAATGCATCAGCAAATGCTCAGATCAAGAATATTCAGTCAATCAAAATTGTAACCTAATGCATCCACAATCAAACTCTAACACACCCAACAGCATATGTCCCTGCAACCAACTTCAAACGGCAGCACACACAACATCACAGTCCAACATAGCTACTATTATATGTCCACACGACAAAAAGCTAAACAAAAAAAATCGCAAGACACTAAAGTTGAAAGGGAGTGAGGATTTTGCCATGAAAATAAAAAAGTCTTGAAACTCATGTTTTAAAATCCTATCTTCACCTCATGGTCCCTCTCTACTCTTGTATTTTCTACTTCTCCTGACTCCTCCTTCATTCTATGCCCCCCTTCCCTGTCATGATCCTGCATCAGAGCAGAGTACGAAATAAAGAGTCAGCCGTCATCACATAATCAAGAATTATCAAACTTTCTGACTAATCAAACTTAAACTTAGATAGTCTAAACGAAGATGACTGCAATCCCTATCCCATCAAATCACTTTACCGCTGACCTCCACACCAGCCAGGATGAAAGTGTAGTGTCCCACTTGGACTCCTTGTTGTTCTGTACAAGACCCGATCTTAAATCAGGCACTTCTTAAATCAGGCACAACCAGCTACGAATATACTCATGCCCTCACCCATCGTACCACAGAAGTCACATCCATCTCAAACCCTAGGATGCAAATGGCACTTGGACCTCATGTGAAAACGTGCTGCCACCCCACCGAACCAGTCTTATACTTATAAAAACACATGGCACCGATCCCGTTAGCTTGAAGGAGACATAGAGCCCTCACACATTTTTGGAATTACAACATCGGATGAGCATTATAACAATTCTGCATCCACTCACGCTTCAGGTGGCATCCTTTGGTAACAGCTACTACACCGCCTACGCCAATCCACTTAGTGATGAAAAAGACATGGCACCCACCAACGTCTTCACAATAATACCATGGGGTGAGCAATGCAAAACTAACTCTATCAACTGCTCACGTTTGAAGGTAATTACATCAAGTAGGAGCTGTTAATCCACCCGCATTAATCCCGTTAGTTATCAACAACAAAGGACATCCACCCCCATTTTTAGAATACACACAATGGTGAGCTCAGCAAAACTGTATTAAAGTTCCAAATCCTTACCTGTGAGTCTAAGACTTTGTAATTCTTCTTGAAACATATACTTACTATGGTGATAGGTGCGATAACTATTGCCTCACTCTCTATGTAAATTATTTAGATAATCGTGTTCAACATATGCATGTATGTGCATCCTACATCATCCTATGCAACAAAAATTATGAATTTTCTGCTTACAGCAAAAGTACACAAAAGGAGCATGCCAAACGACCGAAGTAGACAAACTCAGACAGCATCAACAAACAAGGTTTGATGGGCCACAAATAACTTGGTTAGTGAGCTTCTTATTATATAGCTCCATGTCGAAGCATATTTCTTAGTCATATGGACCAAATTCTAATAGTTGTGATTTGAAAGAGGTGTATGGGGATAGTCTGCAATATAATCCAATATTTAAGTAAGAATTCGTCATGGAACATTTACTCCAAGGGTATTTCAAGTAGTTGAAAGACTGCACCAATAGTCAGCCATCGTCACCAGGCAATAAAAGCCATAATCCCTTTAATATTCCCGCAGTATTCAGACACCACTGGGCCAGATTCACATTTTGGGCAATATATCAGGAAGGCTTATCCCTTTCATGTAATGGTGAAAATGTGTATCCTGTTTCTGAAACATAGAAACGTTTTCCTAAATAGTTTATCTTATTCCTAGTTTATAAAGATGTAAGACCTTCAGCAGACCAGAGGCAATAAGACAGGCCAGGGAAGCGAACATGTTATTCAGAGTTTGCTATTTATTTATGTTATTAATAATCCCATAATGTGTACTTGAATTTAAGAAAAGAATAAAGGGATTTGCAAGCCCAAAATCTTGATTTTTTTAAATCCCAACGCTCATTCAGGTAGTCCTATATCAGTTATGCTATAGATGTGAAGTGTAACCACGGGGCTTATACCACAAATCACCTACCCATGAATCGGATAGTTACATCTCATTTTTGTCACCAATTTCATATTTTCACTGTGCTGGGCACTAATTAGGATTCATAGCACTTTTAAATACCTTCCCAAAAATAGAAGTGTATCCAAGCAAAACATAATTACCATCTCATTTTCTGTATGTAAATTTTCTAGGTGGCCTTTCTCATCCAATAATGTGTTGTGCTGAATACAAGACCCTATGATAAATTTTAAATTTTCAAAAAACAAACCCAGTAGATTACCAAAACCGTTGTTGCTAACATTTTTCAAAAGCAGGACCCAAGCCAATTGTACTTGCATATTTCCCACTTCTATCCTGACAGGAATGATAATTTTCAGATAATGTTTCATACCACACTTCTGGAATTCCCATGAGCTACAAATAACAGGTGTTAATGTTAGCCAACAAAATAATGCTCAATTTACAGGCCATGAAAGATTGAAAATTGAGATGCTCTAGGGGGATTCAAACGTGTGGCTGCTTATCATGGCAGATCTTAGTAACGAGTTTTTAATTCAATGAGAACAGGTCCAGAATGTCTTTAGAGTCACCTTGAAAAATATAACTGAAAACAGTATTGGTAACGTTTTAAAAATGAAACAAAAAATTGGGTACATCTACAACGTGTATTACTCCAGTGTAACCCCACAGTAAATGGATCAAGCTTTTGCTCACCTACTTTACCACATTGCTCTTGATTGGTTGAATCTGGTTGATATCAATGGAACATTATATATCCAATTTTGTCGAGAAAGCATGTTTAGAACCTGGAAAATGCCCTTTAAAAATCATTATTAAAGAAAGAATTTCTGTTTTTATTTCCATTTCCTCTGACAAGTAAGCATGGGCAAAATATTTTTACACAAGCTAAATCTTGCATAACGTTGGGTGTTGCATATGTCACAACACTTTTATTCTCTTACTGCCAACATTTTCTGCTTCAGACAGTTTCCCGTGGTAGACTGGCAGGAGCAGGAAATGTTTTGAAAGGCCTTTTCTGTTTGAAACGGTCTCCTTCTAGTTTCTTGCATAGCATTTGATCACAAGGTATACCCTCGCATAGAATTTTCTCACAGCCAATAGGCAAAATGTATTTCCGGGTGATGTGTATACCTGACATGTATATTCTGTATTTTATGCTTGGAAAACGATTTCAGTTTTGTCTAGCCATACTTCGTAAACATATATGGTAGAATCTCTGGTTCTAAATGAATCATTGGTGTCCTCAAGATCAAAATGTGATATGAGCAGGTAATCGTCAAAAGATAGCATCCCAAGTTCATCTCTGTCACATTTTATTTCATGTCCAGAAGTTCTTTGGCAATTGGTTCAATGGCCAAATCAAACACAAAAGGAAACACAGAACAATCCTGCCTCATAACACCTTCTAATGCAAAATCATCATCATCCAATAGAGTTTCTGGAACCAGAGCTTTTACATCCCCTTGTTATGTCCTAAAATAATTCCTAGAGCAAATGTCTCTATTGTTTACTTAATATAATCCCGGTTTACTCCAGTGAATGTCTTCACAACATCAGTAGACATGGCAGCTGATATCTTGGACCAGTAAACATCATGCCAACATCCCAATCCATCTTTTTTTTCTCATGATGACCTAGCCTGGCAGTTTGGGCTTGACTGTTCCCCCGAGGAGCAGGGTGAAGACTGATATGTATATGGCTGGGTCCAAACTGAGGTAGCATAGTGGGAAAAAAAAGATGTGGTAGGATGTGGCCCGAACGATTTCCAGTGGCTGAGATTAATTCAAGCATTCCATCCATCACTCTGTTGTTTTTGCATTTGCTGCCCTAAGTGCGCTGGGTATGCCCAGACATGGGCCCTGGGCACACTGTGCCACCGGAATCAAGCTATTCCTGGCTAAGGAGCCCTAACTAGGGTGAAACTGGTCCTTGGTTGCATGTGTTCCTGTTCAGGAGGACCTGCCCTGGCAGTTTAGGCTGGACTGTTTCACTGAAGAGCAGGGTCAAGACTGATTTGCAGATGACTGGGTCCAAACTAAGGTGGAATGGTGGGGAAAAAAATGATGGCTTCGGATGCGGTCCGATCGATCGCCAGTGCCTGAGATTAATTCAAGCATTCCATCCATCACCTTGTTGTTTTTGCATTTGCCTCTCTAAGTGCGCCGGGTATGCTCAGACGTGGGTCCCGGACGCATTGTGCCAGTGGAACCAAGCTATACCTGGCTGACGAGCCCTAGCTGGGACGAAGCCAGTGCTAGGTTGCTTGAGTTCCGATTCAGGGAGGTCCTGACCTGGCAGTTCGGATAGACTGTTCCCATGAGGAGCAGAGTCAAGACTGATGTGCATATGGCAGGGTCCAAACTGAGGTGGCTGGGGATGTGGCCCGAGCGATCACCAGTGGCTGAGATTAATTCAAGCATTCCATCCATCGTCTTGTTTTTTTGCAGATGCTATCCATATTTACAACCAAGATACCATCAGACTGAAGATGAGGCAGTGCAAAAGAAATACAAAATTAAGCATCATGCTTTCTCTATAAATGCACTCAGTACTTCTCTACTATTCTTCATTTTAGGAATAATCTTAAAACATACTTCTTTAAAGAACACCACAATGCATCAAATAGTCTACACCTCATCAGAACCCAGTATCCTCTGCCTTGATTCCATCTTTGCCTTTAAAGCTGTACAGCACTTTGCTGCCTTTAGCTAGGATTACATTAAACAAAAACTACATACATAGCGCAAACCTATATGCATGTAGCATGTTTTGGTGAATATAAATCCAGTAATTTGCATTAACCATAGATTATTGATTGTTCTGCTCGCAGGCTTGGATTATGCTTCTGGTATAATGATTCCGTACAGTGGTCTTTATTAACAATAAAACTGTTCTCTGTAGGAAATAATTGAGCAATGGTCATAGAAGCAAGAGATTGTGCAGCTCAACTTGGGATCTTCGTGTGGTACAATTGTAGGATGAAGCTTTTCAATCAGTTTTCAGGGATTCAGGGTTTTCAGGGATGATCCCTGAATTAATGAAGATATTTCTAAAGCGCTTGGCTACTACGAGAGTGTCCTGGCACTAAGGGGAACGGTCAAAACAGGACCCACACCCATCCTACAATTTAAACAAATAAATTTTATTTGCTTCTGAAAAATAGTTTTATCTGGAATGCATCTTAGTTGGAAGGGAAGCTCATTCCAGTGCTTGGCTGCCAAAACGGAACAGGCTGACTGACCTAGCTTCTTCCCCTTGGTATGTGATATACAACTAGCAGCCGAGCCAACTGTGAACATAAGGTTCTTCATGGGCAGTATTCATATAGCCTGTTGAGCAAGTATCTAGAACCAGCCTTGTAAAAAGCTTGGTGCGCGATGGTCAAGGCTCTAAAAATTATCCTTTTGTTCACCAGTAGCCAGTGCAGTTGGTCACGGTAATATAATATCGAGGCGTGTTTGGGGAGCTTAAACAGAAGGCGAATTGCTGTGTTCTGCACCATTTGTAGCCGCTGAATTAGATAATCCAGGATTTCCAGATAGAGACATTGGCACAGTCTAAACTGGAGAGAATCAAGGCCTAGACCACTGGTTTCCGGGATTCCCATGATATCAAAACATTTCCTTAGCATCTTGAGTATCCAACAGGAGGCTTTAACCACTGCCAACATCTGAGATTTAAAAGATAGGTCAACATCAAGGAGTACCCCATGGTTTTTACCCACCTCTGTAGGGGGAGAAGGTAGTGTGAAGCTGCTCGGCCACACACTGGACCAACCGAGAAGGGGTTTAGAGCCAAACATCTGTTTTGTCAGAATTGCATTGCAGGCAGTTGTTTAAGCCACCCCATCACTTCGACAATGCAGGCAGAAAACATCTACTTGGCTAGTGCCTAGTTATCTTTATAAGTTAGCAGGAACTAGGTATTTTCAGCATAAGAGGCAACTTGTATACCAAAGGATTCAATCAGAAATGCAAGCTGACATGTATGTGTTAAAAAGTGTGGGGCTCAGGGCTGAGCCCTAAGGAACCCCACATTTAAGAGTCTTCACCTCAGAAAAGAACAGTGTAAGCCACATGACTTGTTCTCTATGGTCCAAAAAGGAACCCAGCTATTCTAAAACCACCCCCTCCACCACAATTGTGGCTAAATGCTGCAACTGGATCTCATGTGAGACTGTCTGATTTGCCACAGAGAGGTCTAACAAAATCAGGACGGCATTGTGGCCAGAATCCAAAGTTAGCTAAATGGAATCAGTTATTTCCATGCTATGATGAGCTTGGAATCCTGATTGTGATAAATGAAGACTGAAAGTGTCCCAAAAAGTGGATAATTGGGTATTAACAGTCTTCTCAAGTAAACGTGAGAACCCCAAAACGTTTCAACCTAGTGGTGTAAGATCTAGAAGTTAGACTAGTGGATCAGTAGTGCCCCACTCATCAAGGAATCAATTGAAGATTACGTCACCATTCCCCCACCAGGGGTCATTTCCCCCCCTTTGCTCCGCCACCAAGCCTAAAAGCATTTCTCTTGTTTCTGGAAGGCTCTAGAATTAGAATATAATGATGCACAGTAGCTAGAGCATTGTCCAAGACAGTAATAATGCATATATTCAATACAAGCACTCTACACTTTATTACCAAATCATAGCAGGGCCGTTGAGTAGTAGGCCACTCCAATTAGAAGACTGGCTTAATTCAAGTTTTTGTTGGTAACAGTTCCAGACACAGAGCAGACTTCCTTGTATTCTGGAGTTTCAGGAACTGCAGCCCTGACAAAAAGAATTGTATCCATATGTGGAGTGCACTCCTGGTGTTGCTGCTCAGATTTTCAGGCTTATTCCTGTATATTTTCAATGAGACTGCCTCAGCAAAAAAAGTTTCTAGATTTCTCTAGTCATTGGAGGAGAAAGAAGGTGTGGGTAAAGAGGGAATTCCCTGTTATTGCAGACAGACACACACCCTTGATCTAGAGACACAGCCCAATTTCCCCAGAAGTATATTTGCACATCAGACAGAACACCACATTCTCAGGATGGAGCCTAAATATCCGAGTGTAATGGGAGTTATTGGTCCTTTTTGCACATGGTGGGGTACGGTAATCCTAATCACTACCACCAGGTAGTAAAACTCCATATTAGGAGTTTGAGCAGTGGAGGCCAATTCTTAAACTGAATGTACTAGGGTGATTTGGGGGTTACATCTCTCAGTAACAGCTTATGGCTTTGCATGAGGAGGCAAGTGGGCACAGCAAAAATAGTTAACCCTTTCAAGGAAAATAAAAAATAAGCAGGAATGGATAGTTGGTCAAAATAGATGAGGGTTTTCATGTCTAGAACTTACCCTATTCAGGGTAGAATTAAGTTGATGACTGGGCCATGGCCACAGCAGTGACCAAGATGGTTGCTTGCCTGTGAAGCTCTGGCATTGGCAGCCCGCTGACCGGATAGATCTCTGTGGCTACTGCAGCTAGTAACATCTACCCCATGGGAACGCACAATTGAAAGCCTGGGGGCATGGAATGTGGGGTCCCCGAATGCTTGACCTGCCTGCTGTACCTACTGCAGCAAGGACCGCGGGGTGACCCTGATGCCGAGACCATCAGGTCTCACCATGCCCACGGGCCTCCCTGTCTCCTGCCGTTCCTGTTGCTACAACTATGAACGGATGGCTCCTCTTTCCTGATCTCATGAACTGCTGCCCTCGCTCCTGCGAGGGCCCCTCCTCCATGCTGGTGCTCACTGCAGTTGGAGCCGCAACCACGCAAGGCCCCAAAGCTGAGGACTGAGGCCGGGTGAGTGCTCAATTGTTATGCATAGGAGCGCCTGCAAGTGGATTTGTTGTGGGTTCACTAGCACATCCAAGAGTTCGATAAGTGTAAGATGCTGTTACTTGCAACATTCAGACATTCAGACTTATTTGGGTATGTTCATTACATCCTTGAATATCAAGTTTGCAATAACCAATGCTTGATAAATGTCTAATTTATTACAACCATTGCTTGTTGATTATGCACATTGTATTCCACCAGCTCCAACTTTAACTGCCAAAACATGTGCTCTTCACAATGTGATCTGTATTGAAAAAGTGCCACAATCAGGAGGATAATTGCTAATTTCCTTAACAAGCAACTAACTGCCTTTCTACCTGTTCCAACTGTAACTGACAAAACAAGTGATCTTCCCAATGTGATCTGCATTGAACATGTGCCACAATCAGAAGTATAATTGCTAATTTGCTTAACAAGCAATCAACTGCCAAAAGGCACATGTGCACATTTGATAATTCGAGGAAGCTTGTGAGTCTGAGTCCTTGCTTGGCTTTGTACCTATTGCTCTGCTCACATGTTTCCAGTCAAGTCAAGTTCCCTGTCCTCCAGCCTGCCTGCAGTTGAGTTCCAGTGCAAGTCAAGCTCCTTGTTCTCCAGCCTGCCTCCACTTGAGTTCCAGTGTTCCTCGTTCTCCGACCAGCTTCCAGTCGAGTTCCAGCATTTTTCGTCCTCTGGACAGCCTCCAGTCGAGTTCCAGCTGTCCTTGCTTTCCAGCCCGCTTCCTGCAGAGTCCCGGTTCTCCTCTTTTGTCTTCTGCTGACGATCCCGTATTTCCTGTAAAAGAGAGAAAATAAGAAAGGTGACAAAACCCAGTTTGGGTTCTCCTGAAATGTTCAGGCAAGTAACTTAATTTGAAGGTAAAGAAAGATTGATTGCTTAAATGAAACAAAACTGAGCTCTGTCTTTTAAACAATTATGACAATAAGAACTATTGTGATTTATTGTTTGAGTGGGAATTCAAGATACCGCTAAACAGACATTAAGAAACGACGTATTTCCTGAAACTAGCGCTCCCAAGAGAATCAGGAGATTGGAAATAGAGTGTGTTTATAAAACTATTATTGGCAAGTGATTACACCAGAACACAAAGAAGCCCTTCAGTCAAGTTGATTTTTTTTTAGTTTGGACATTGCTTCAGAGATTCTGGAAGTATTGTAAAAAAGGGAAGAGACTTGTTCAGCCTTATATAAACATATGCACAATGTGTCAACACTAACTGATATTATGCTATGTACAATAGTTTATGCAAGTTCAGTGTATTAATGAAGTATCTCTTTTGCAGCCCAGAATCCTAAAAAACAAAGAACCCAGTATTTTGAGAAATCAAAAGTCCTGACGCCCAACACCACACGCAGTCCAGGGTCCAGCAGTCCGCTTCTGCAAGCCACGAAGCAGAAGGTGGTATTTTCTCTTTTTCTCTTCCCAAAACCCCTTTCCCCGAGAGGGCAATGTACTCTTCATCGCGGTCAGGTTAGTCCTCACCAGGATTGGGGAATTATCATTGCCCCATCGGAAGGTGAATGGCTTGCACAAAATAGGATTTCCTCCCCCTGCCTTTATGTTGCACTGATCTCCAGAGGGTTACCGGTGATAATGGGATTGGCAGGTGGGATACCTCCCTACAGTCCGCCCTCCTACTGCAGATCAAAAATAAATGATCTTGTGTGCGGCACAAGGAGGGAGTCCCGCATGGCCTACTTACATGTTGCTGGCAGCCGGGCCCAGGAGGGGCTGCGCTGAACTCTTGCTGTCCTTTCGGGGGCTGGCCTGGTCCCACAGGCGCTCATTCACCCCGGCATTTGTGAGGATTATTGTTGGCGGCTAATTAGAGCACAGCATTTTCCCATTTCTGAGAACCCTCCGGTCCTAAGCATACTGGAGGAAGTGACTTACACCTCTGACCCTTGCTGACCGCTGAATCACACCTCTGCAGCGTAGTGCTGACATCCTGTGCACAGTGGAGCAGCGTTTCAGCACCATTGAGGACCCTGCACAGAGACTGTTGCTCCTTCATTGCTAGTAACTGAATTCCTACCTCACCACCACCAGCACTACCACAAACCAAGCAGCTGCCATCTTGGGTATCCACACTGTCACCCACATGGCTCCCACTGACTGAAAAACGGTGTTCTCACTAACCTGCTACCGTCAGGGCCTACCTAACACCTCACTTCCCCTCCCTCTGTCTTCCATCATGGGTCGGAAGGATCCAAAGCAGCTTAAGCTCTCTTTGACCTGGCGAAACCACCACACCACCTTGGTACCCACTCAGAAACTGATGAACTTATGGACAGAGCAGAGGGTCCTGACACCCCCAGCGGCACAACGGCCATACATTCTGAACTCAGAGCCGGTTTCCACTCCATTGATGTCCACTTTGATGCCCCTGACACATTGACCATTTGGGCAAACACCTGGACCACCAGAAGACTAGGATCGATGGAGTGGAGGAGCGCATCTCTGGTCTTGAGGATGGAGCAGGAACCATGGTAAGGTGGTTTGATAAGAGGGAACGTGTCCTAAAGGAAATGGCGATCAAAAACAAAGATTTAGAGGCACAGTCCTGCAGGAACAATATGCAAACTTTGGAAATAGCTAAAACCACTAACATGGGACTGCCAGACACGTTAGTAGAAACCCCACTCACAGAGTTGTTTGCCTGTGACAGTTACTCCACCTTGTTTGCGGTGGAATAAGTGAATCGCTCTCTCGGCCCACGACTACCAGTTGGAGCACCCCTGTGACCAGTCATAGCCGGTTTCCTGAATTTTTGTGATAGAGACACTGCTCTTCGTCTAGCCCATGAGAAAGAGCCATTGCAATGACCGGGCTTGTCTGTCTCTCTTCCCTGACTTCACTCCCACTGTTCAAAAAGGCCACTGCAAACACACTGATATAAAAAACAGGTTACAGAAGCTGGGCCTCAAATATGCCATGATGTACCCCGCCAGACTTTGGCCCTCATTACAACCCAGGCGGTAGGTGATAAAGTGGCAGTAATACCGGCAACAGGCCGGCGGTAAAAAAAAATGGGATCACAACCACAGAGGAAACCGCCAACACAGACAGCCACTTTAACACACCGACCGCCACAGCGGTAGCAAAAAACACCGCGGCCGTCACCACCAACAGACAGGCGGAAGACAATGTACCGCCCACCCCATTACAACCCGCCAATCCGCCAGCTTTTCCAGGGCGGTACCAACGCCATCAAAAGCACAGCGGAAACAGTGTTTGGAAGGGAAACCACTCACCTCTCTACACTCAACGAAGAACCAGGACGCCAAGGAGCATGAGTTACAAGTCCTGCCCATGCTGGTCTACCTCCTCATACACCAGGAATATCAAAGGTGGCGGCGACGAGCACGGTGAGTACTGCACCTAGCACACAGGGGAGGAAAAAAGAGAGTGACACACACACGCAACACCCCCACCTCCCACCAACAACACCATACACACAAACACATGCAGCAGGATTACATTTATACCCTGTAACCCCCTGGAAGAACGCAAGGACAAAAGGAATAGAGTCCAATAAGTGATATATTAGAAATAGGCAGATATACGTAACAAATATTAAAACAGTATATACAAATATTTACAATATGTACATAAGGCTGTACATTGTCCTTTCCAAATGTCCTTGGGCCACTGGGCCAAAAATCACAGGCCAAGCCCACACTTGACTCCTGCCTCAATACGGAGAGAACACCGCAGGGGCATCAGGTTGTAAACACACAGGCACCTCAGAGGGATGGGGAAGGGGGGCACCTCAGCCAGAAGATGGAATAACACCACTGCTCCTGGAGGGGTGTCCATGCCCACTGCGATGTCCTGGGGAGTGCAAAGCCACAGTCTCTCAAGTCTCTGAAGTGGGTGGTTAGCCCACTGCTTGGTCCTGGGGAGTGCACAGCCACAGTCTCTCAAGTGGGTGGGGTGCCCACTGCTTGGTCCTTCGGGGTACAAAGCCACAGTCTCTCAAGTGGGTGGGTTGCCCACTGCTTGTTCCTGGGGAGTGCAAGGCCACAGACTCTCAAGTGGGTGGTTTGCCCACTGCTTGTTCCTGGGGAGTGCAAAGCCACAGTGTCTCAAGTCTCTCAAGTGGGTGGGGTGCCCACTGCTTGTTCCTGGGGAGTGCAAGGCCACAGTCTCTCAAGTGGGTGGTTTGCCCACTGCTTGGTCCTGGGGAGTGCAAAGCCACAGTCTCTCAAGTGGGTGGGTTGCTCACTGCTTGGCCCTGGGGAGTGCAAAGCCACAGTCTCTGGAGTGGATGGCTTCTCCACTGGTTCTGGAGGGGGCTTTGTGCCCAGTGTGCTTCATCCTGCCAAGGAAAGGGTGAGTGGATGGCTTCTTCCACTGGTTCTGGGGGCCTTTGTGCCCAGTGTGCTTCATCCTGCCAAGGAAAGGGTGAGTGGATGAATATCTCCATTGGTTCTGGAGGGGGCTTTGTGCCCAGTGTGCTTCATCCTGCCAAGGAAAGGGTGAGTGGATGCATATCTCCACTGGTTCTGGAAGGGGTCTTGTACCCAGTGTGCTTCATCCTGCCAAGGAAAGGGTGAGTGGATGCATATCTCCACTGGTTCTGGAGGGGGCCTTGTGCCCAGTGATGCAGCACTGGGGTGTGGCAGTTCATATTCCCTCACCTGGGTGTCTGAGACACGAGATTTACAGGGACCAGGTAGCATGATACTCCATGGAGGCAGGGCCAGACTCCATACTGCGGCGACTAAGGCTGCAAACTGGTGGTAGTGCTGGTGCTGCTGGTGGGGGTGCTGCTAGTGGTGGTGGGAGGCTCCAGCCCGTCTTCTGCAGCCTCGGGCGGATGCACACTGGGGCTGCTGCTGCTGGTAGTGGTCCTACTGTCAGCTGTGCAGGTGGCCGTGCTTGCGGCGGGGATGCTGGCGGTGCTGGCCGTGGTGCAGGTGCTGGTGCTGCCAGTGGTGGAGGGAGGCACCAGCCCGTCTCCTGCAGCCTCGGACAGCTGGCCACTTGGGATGCCATTGCTGACAGTAGTGGTGGCAGCGGCAGTGCAGGTGGCGGTGCAGGTGACGGTGCTTGCAGCGGGGATGCTGGCGGTGCTGCCCACGGTACAGGTGGCAGGGCTGTCGGTTCTGATGGTGGCCACCAGGCCCTCACCTGCAGCCTCCAACGCCTGAAGTGCCTTGCCTTGGCTTTTCTGCCCCTTTCTCACCTTGGCAGATGCTGCTGGGACCTTGGCTCTGGCAGCAGGAGTTTTGGAGGAGGCCTTGCTGGGTGGGTCGTGCTCCTTGCCCTTGCTGCATGCTGTCCCCATCTTCACCTTGGCAGGTGGCAGAATGGTTTGGTCCTTTGCAGGGGTCGGTGGCACACTGGCTGGCCTGACGGGTGCCCCCTTTGAGCCTTTGGGAGTTGCAAGTACCACAGCGGACGCCATCTTGGTGGTTGAGGTGCCGACCTGGGCTCTGGACACCCTGGCCCGAGGTGAAGGACTGGGGGGGGAGGGGGAGGGAACAGGTCAATGTATGCCAGGAAAAGGTTTTTAGACACACTGGGATGGGAAGATGGAGAGGGTTAGGGAGTGGAGGAAGAGGGAGTGGTTGTAGGAGGTGTCTGCTGAGTTTGGGTGAAGGTGCATGGGCTGGCTGCTGTTGTGAAGTGGATGCCTGTTGGGTGGGTGGGTGCTTGCTTTTATGTACTTTGGGAGGAGGGGTCACAGACACACTGGGAGAGGACACAGCGGACATGTGCATGGTTGTGGGGGTGGTGACTGCTCGTGAGGGGTGTGTTGTGATGGGCGTGCTGGTGATGGAGGTAGTGGATGAAGATGTGGTGCATGCAGGTGTGAGTGGAGACGCTACTGGGAGGGAGGTGGATGAAGAGGAGAAGGGACACACAGTGGAGGCAGTGGATGTTGGAGTATTTGCATGGGTATGGTGCTTGTGTGAGTGCCTGTGAGATGAAGTGTGGTGCTTATGTTTGCCTGAGCCACTTTTGTGTGGTGATTTGGGTGAATGCTGGTCTGAAGGTGTGCTTGGGATAGGCTGCGGTTGAGGGGATTTGGTCTGGGTAGAGGAAGTTGGAGGGGGGAGGCTAGACACAGGGACAAGGGCTGCCATCAGTGTGGAGGCCAGAGCATGAAATGCTCCCTGTTGGGCCGCCACGCCAGAGTGAATGCCCTCCAGGTATGCATTTGTTTGTTGCAAATGCCTCTCGACGCCCTGGATGGCATTCAGTATGGTTGACTGCCCAACAGTGAGGGATCTCAGGAGGCCAATAGCCTCCTCGCTGAGGGCAGCATGGGCTGACTGGGGCAGGGCCTGAGGTGCCTGGGGCGAAGGAGATGCCCACCCTCCTGGGTGAGCGGACACGGGAAACACGCTGAGGGGCTGCTGGGAGGGCAGTGCTGGTAGGGGGGGTGGCGGCTGTACCTGTTGTTGGGGTGGGCACAGAGGTGTATGCCACCGCCAGGGAGCCTCCATCAGAAGAGTCGATGTCTGTGGTCTCCCCTCCTGTCCCCGTCGTGGAGCTCCCCTCGCCCTCCGTCCCACTGGTGCCCTCACCCTCAGTGGATTCGGCCTCCAGGCCCATGTGGGATGCAGCTCCCTCCATCGCTGGTGCCTCTGCTCCACTGCCAGAGGATGCTAATGCACATAAGGAAAAGGTAACAAAACAAAAAGGGGGGGGGGGGGGGAGATAGAGGAAACACTTAGTCAATGCCAGCAACACCACTACCGTTGGCGTACACAACACACAGGGAGGAGCCCTAAGCACCAGGCCATGCCCAACAATTTACTAAGACAGTCACTAGCACATGGGGTACAATGTCTAATGCCATCATCTGCACACCAAAAACACACAGGACCCTGCCCAGTAGTAGATGCCCACTTACACTATTGAGGTAGGAGTGTTCCAGAGCCTGCCCAACAAGGGACATACCCTCCCATGTTCGCCCTGGCCTAGGCGTACCGTCACCACCGGCGTACATCGCCATTGGCTCCTGGAACCCATAGGGCCCAATGATAACCAACGCGCTTTTGCGCGGCGGTCATCAAACCGCCTACCGCGACGGCGCACAAAGCAAGCATTATTACCCCATTTCCACTTCTCCCTCCTCACAGGTCAGGCAGCCACCATTTCAGGGGGCACAGGGCATGGCACCTAACGGTGTCACAGCAGACATTGGCACATCAACTAACTCTTGAGTTCACATACTGTTTCTGTAAAGTAAACAAATCATCATTAGTGCAACAAATGTGTGAATATGACCCTCTGCTCACCGTTCTCTTCCATAGGCTTTAACCGCTGAGGCAGAATATGAGATGGCGGCATCCTCCGGTGTACAGACCCCTGGTGGACCTTGCGACAATGGAGGACAGACACATTATCATTACCTACAGACTTGATCGTGCCACAATCCAAGAACTGTGTCCCCAATTGGAGCCAGACCTAATGTCAGCTATCTGCCAGACCACAGGAATCCCCCCTCTAGTGCAGGTCCTGTCAGTGCTCCATTTCCAAACAACAGTGGCCATGGCATCAGGGATGTCTCAGCCAATGTTATCTAACGTGTTGACCAGAGTGTTGTCTGCCCTGCTGAAACACATGCGCAGCTACATCGGTTCCCCCCAGGTGGAGGATTTGCCCACAGTGAAGGCTGACTTTTATGCCCTGGGACATATCCCCAACATAATTGGTGCCATTGATGGTACACAAATGGCATTTGTCGCCCCCCCACCAGAGAATTGAACAGGTTTACAGAAACAGAAAAAGCTATCACTCTATGTATGTGCAGATAATGTGTTTGGTGGACCAGTACATCTCCCATATGAATGCCAAATATCCTTGCTCTGTGCATGACGCCTTTATCTTGAGGTATAGCAGCATCCCATTTGTGATGGGCCAACTCCAGAGGCACCAGGTGTGGCTAATAGGTGAGCCAAAGGTCCCCACTCAGTATAAATTGGTGTATGGATATGGGGTTGTCCCTAACGGTGAGTGTGTGGCTAACAGGTATCCCTCAATATTTGCAGGTGACTCTGGTTACCCCAACACCTCATGGCCACTGACCCCAGTGAGGAATGCCAGGACAAGGGCAGAGGAATGTTACAATGAGGCGCATGGGCGTACAAGGAAGATTATAGAAAGGACCTTCGGCCTCCTGAAGGCCTGATTACGGTGCCTCCATCTGACAGGTGGATCCCTGTACTACTCACCCAAGAAGGTGTGCCAGATCATCGTTGCATGTTGCACAACCTGGCCTTGAGACGCCAGGTGCCTTTTCTGCAGGAGGACGTGCCTGGAGATAGTCCTGTGGCAGCAATGGAGCCTGTGGACAGTGAGGAAGAGGAGGGAGAGTAAGAAGATGTTGACAACAGAACCAGTATAATTCAGCAGTACTTCCAGTGACACACAGGTAAGACACTGTAAGTTCACTTAACATTTCAGTTATCTGTTGGACATTGTACCAGGCAGCCTATTTCCCTATGTCTATGGCCACTGACTGTACCCTTTGGCATCTCTATTTTCAGATCTCTGTGCCCCACTCTGGCTCCTGCTATCTGTACTGCTGCCCATCAAAGGTCATCCTAAAGTATATTTCACTGTACATTTGAGTTGCAATGCTTTGATAATGTTGTACTAATATATTGGTGAATCATTTGACAGGCTCTAGGGACCATATTTATACTTTTTGACGCAAAACTGCGCTGGCGCAGTTTTGCATCAAAAATATTACCGCCGGCTAATGCCATTTCGGTGCGCCGCGCGGGCGTCAAATTTATACTTTGATGCCCGGCGGCGCAAACCACAGGTGTAAGTCTTTTTTTTTTATGCACACCGCAGCGTCAAGTCGTAAAGCAAAATTACGTTAACGCGGCGGAAATGACTGTGGGTCAATTAACGACACCGCAATAGCGTCAAAATTCCCCACAAACACAGCCATTTCAGCAGAGGAGAGCCAAAATGGATCCCAGATGCCTGTACAGACCCCAGGAAGATGACAACAGACGAGGAACCAGCCAGGAGGACCCACACAAGACCCAGGACAGTTTGAAGAAGAAAAGAAAGTGTCCCTTCAGGGCAGAAAAAGGGGAACATCTGGTTAAAGAGGTAACAGAACACCAGCACCAACTGTTTGTCACCTCAAAGTTGCCAATCAGTAGGAGAGAGGCAATATGGCAACAAATTGTTGACAAGATTAACAGGGTGGCAGAAGTACACAGAACAGTCATCGAGTGCAAGAAACGCTGGCATGACAGCAAGCACAGGACCAAGGAAAAGATGGCCAGGAACAGGAAGGCAGCATTGCAGACTGAAGGGGGGAGTCCAGCACACCAGGAGGCCCTGGACCACATGGAGGAGATGGTCGCAGCCGTCATCCCTGAGGAGATCGTCACAGGGATTCAAGGACAGGACAGCGCAGACTACCAGGAGACAACAAACATACAGGGTAAGTCGCATGGGGAATTAAAATGTACTACAATGTCAACTACAACCGGTGGGAGGGGGATACTGACTACAAAATGCATGGAAGTCATCATATACATGGAGTGGCATGGGTAAAGGGGTATGGCACGGGGGCATGGCCTGTACAGACAGAAGGTGGGGCACACCATAACACAACACCAACAACAGTTCCATGGGGGTATGCTGCCATGCCAACGATGTAGCAAAGGTAAAGCCACGCCAGGAGGGAAGGGCACAAGGTCAAACTGACATCCTGTCACACGTCAGCCACTATACCACCTACATTAACTAGGGCCCAATTAACAACCTCTAGCCATACCGACAACTGGAATGTAACAGTGACAACAGTTGCCACTACCACCTCCGCTGTGTGTGCAGCTCAAGTAGCCAATGGCAGTAACGTCCCCATGGATCATACACACCTAAATTAGTGGGTTGAGGATGACAACTTTAAAAATCTCCTGAAACAAGACAAATGTTCCAGTCCTGTTAATTGTGAATGGCCATAGTTGCAGCAAACATCAGCCAATGTCATCAACATTAGGAGCTACACAGCACTAAGGTCACACCCATGCAGCATATGCCAGGGTCCATCCTGTGCCTGGGTCACAATGCAACATCCCAAATGTCATACTGCTCAGACAACAGCATTGAGGAGGAGGACACATGAACTGGTCACTGAAATACACCTGCACAGTCAGAAGAGGAAATAGGACACTGCTACGACTATCAGGGCAATCCAATGTCCACACATTCCCCAACATCAGCTGTACACATTACCAATGCTAACATCCATATTGTGCCATAACAATGCTATGCATAGGATACGCTACATTTCAACTACATATAAGTTGATGTGAAAGATCAGAGACTGGGGCAGGTCCAGATTGTTAAGTGTGCTGCTAGTGCCATCAGAGCACCCACAGCCAGTGAAAGGTCTCACCATGAGAACGGATGTAGACGGAGGGTTGAGTAGGACAAGAAGGTGGCAATTCACTATTTGTCCTAAACCATCACCTAGAGGAGATGATGCCGACAAGTAAAAAAACTTACCACAATACATGTGACGTGCAGGTGGGGCATAGGCCTGGGAGAATGCCCATCTGAAAGACTGGATCAATGAACAGGAACCAAGATCACAATGTGAAAATCATCACAACGCAGGCATGTCACATCACAAATGCCACAACACAGATACACTAATTGTATGCTATTTCATTGCAGAGGACGATGGATCTCCTGCGGATATGCCTGTCCAGGACTACCCTGATGACATGGATGACGAGCTGAACAAGATCAGCCACAGACCCTCCAAGATGTCCTTGGAACCCTCCACACCCCACCTTCAGTCACAAGGAGGAGCACAGAACAAGCAGCCATCACAGAGGACCCATCCACAACCCCAATTGTAAGACCTGCCAGCTCCAACACAGCTGAGGACTCAGATGACAACAGGCACCAGCTTTGAGAGAACTGTAGTCAGAGTACAGCGGGAGCTGGCCAATGAGGTGCGGGTGGGGATGCAAACTATGGCAGCCAGCCTAGAGGGGGTGCGTTCGTGCATGATGTCATCTGCAGATCAGGCAGCAGCCATGCAAGCGCTAACATCCATCCTGCAAGGACTACAACAAACTGTAAAGGAATTCACCACTGCAGTAAGGGAGTTGCCGCAACACCTCACACCCCAAACCTTCCACTGCATGCACGAATGCAATCATGACCCCCTCAGGGCCGACCTGGCTGCCTACCATCGTGATGTGGCTGCTATTCTTAAGAACCAGCAGATCCTCCTTGCAGCAGTACTGCCCTTAAGACCCTCACAAGTAGCAGCGACCGGGATGTCTGACTCCACATCTTCAAACACTGAGGTGTGTGTTGCCCCTTCACAACCACCACCACCAAGGACAGAGGAGGCAACACACACATAAGAAGATGAAGACATGGAACAGATTAACTTCACACATAAAAGTACCCAGAAGCACTAGTTCCTGCCACCTGGCCACCTATTACCAAGGTCCTGCGCTTTGTAACATGCCAGTCTTGCAACAACTGTACTCAAGCAATGTTCCGGCAAACCACTGTCTATCTTGTCAGCCTGCCTTGTGATTGTCTCTCACTTACTCATTGGCAAATCCTGTCCCTCTGCACTGTCTGACACATCACCCCAGCATGTCAAATGCATTTTTCTGTAGCACTTGTGTAGGATCACAATGGAAGATGTCACTATAATGGACTCACAATCATGGACAATGTACATATAGCACTACAGCACTTTTTAATAAATAGCACTTACACAACCACTTTGTCTCTGTGTAATGTGACACATCAACTGTGCAGTGGATCACAGAATTTTGCCTCCTGTCAAATTACATAGCTTGTCAATGCAACTGTCCTGAAATAATGTAGTCTGATAACCATGCACAGTGGCCTGGATTGCACCATACTCTGCCCTTCCTGAGGGTAATATCTGATGAAAAGATAAAACATAAACCATAATGCTGTGTTGGACAGAATAATGCTTCCTCAAGGGATAGCTAAGCCATTAAATAGTGGCAGCAAAATGTTGCCTCCATGCAATACTAACACATATAACATTGCCCACAAATTTAGGCAAACAGTCAACAAACTGCATGAATGAAGGTGTCTGAGTTTACATCCAAATAAGTAATCATGCTGAACAGTGTCACAAATGATCTATGTGAGTCATGAACACAATACTACAAGAGTGCTTACTACCACTCAGCTAATAAGGGTTTCATTGAACATCACACTGCAGTCAGACATAACACAGTGTCCCCAATACCAAATCTGGAAGCACAGTATGTGACATTGAAAACATACTTATTGAAAAAAACACGTTGGGATTTATAGTAACTGTTATTGGTGGTTGCAATGAATGGTCAAATCTTTTCAAGGTAGCTTTGTGGTAGCTGCCAATGTTACCGCTAATTTGGGATTTGTTTGTAGCATAGGACACAAATGTAATACAAAAGAAATCATGTACACTCATGCCAAGGCCCTGATCTACAAGCATTTAACACATACTGTAAAGGGTTTACAACATATTTATTAAACTGTAAAAACAGAAGAGAAAACTCAGGGAAAAGACTTACCTACCCTAATCTACCCTATCTACTCATTACCCACAACTGTCCCTAACTAACCTAAGCTAAACTTACTTATCACATGTAACGAAACGTTCTAAACATCAAGCCCCCAGCCCCCCTTATGAGACGGGACACATGGAGGACAACAGATACTAACCTAAACACATACTATCCTATACTAAACAAATATATATATTTTTTTGTATTTTTTATTTTATTATTATTTTTTTTTTATTTTTTATTTTCAAAACACACAAGAACCCCAACTTTGCCCCCCACCCACCCACACACCCAAAAAGAAACAGTAGAAATAATCAGGACCCCCCACCCACTAACACTAACTAAACTAACAGCCTATACTAACCTAACACTAAGCCCCCTAAACCCACAAAGTATAAGAATAAGGAAAGAGGAGGGAGGGGAGGGAATAATGACCATCAAAATGTCTAGAGGTTGGCCCTCCGGAGAGTCCGCTTAATGAACCGCACCCGCCGGTTAATATGGTGAACATCCTGCCGCAGGCGACTCATTATTCTGAGGACACGGTTCATTTTACGCTGCATGTCCACAAAAGCAGCACGGTCAATAGCAGCAGCTGGGGTGGTCTGTGTGCCAGCTGAGGAAGTGTGAGGCCATGTAGGGTCAATGTCTGTGGGCTGCCATGCAGATGGTCCTGTGCTAGGGCCTGGAGCACTTGCAGATGTTGTTGCCACAACGGTCACAGCTGTTGGTGGTGCCACCTGGGTTGTAGTGGTGGTGGTGCTGGTGGTGGCTGTGGTGGGCAAGGAAGGGTCACCCTGTGTGAATGCCCTCCAGGCTCCAGAAGCCAGTTCATTTCGGTATCTGTGGGACATTCTTCGGTACCCCGACTCTACCTGCAGTATATGCTGGTACTGCATTGCCCGCCTTTGGAATTCGCACACCTGGATGGGTGTCATATTAGCAGCTGTGAAGACAAATGAAAAAAATTACATTAGGAACTGCATTGTGTGAAATGGCACAAGACGTAAATCAGACAATACATCTACTGTACTTGTAACAGCTCATATCATCATACAGATCATTGAATGTCCCTGAGGAAGTACATGGCAGGCCAGCCTAAAAGGTCGTATCACACATAGCACATCCTAACCCTACAAGATGGGTAACAACTGGCATGTTTTGGCATCAGAGTTCTGCCAGTTGTCAGCTAACAATCACGCAGCACATCCTCCGCCAATGCCAAGGCTACAAATGTCATTGTACAGGATGGAAATCTAGGGCCACATAATCTGCAAGTTGTAAATGGACTTGCTAGTATAATACTCATGTGCTAAACATGAGTGTGTATACTAGGTTCAGACAAAAGATTCACTGATTTACATGTCTGTGTACCAAACTTGTATCATCAGTCCTAGGTACACTATTCACAAACCCATGCCTGTGTATGAGGGTGGGGGGGGTGAAGAAACAACTAACAATTTCAAACAACATGGCAGCCAGGAAGCTTATGAGAGCAGGACATGTTTTGGCTCAACACACACACCACAAGTAAAGTGTATCTACAAATAGGAGACAGCAAGCCCTTGACCAATCCCAGCGCCACACATGTCTGGTAATGCAGACCTTTGTCCACATCATATACTTCCAGTAAGCCATGACATACAACTAACACAAAGATGCAAGAACACCCCAGGCCATGATTTGCATGCACACCTAGGCCATTGCACTCAAGTGCCACATACTTGTAGCACTACATGTGGAGCTACATGCTGCTAGGAAGTTCAACCTACAGTTTAATCAGTACATTAGTGAATAGGGAAGCAGAAGTCTGTTGGTAAGTATTTTGCAGCCCCATTCTGGGAGAACGTGGGTCTGACAGGCTGACTAAATCACAGATTAGGTCCAGTGCAACTCTTGCAGATACAAGTGTTATCCACATGACTCATCCCCATTCACATTGCGGGCCTACAGGACTGACCTACAATCCCTAACTAAGACAAGAGGATAAGCATTGGCCAACTCTAAAATGGTGAGAAAATGAAATCCCTCTAATAGAACAAGACAAATGATGGGCCAGCGCATCACACCTTGCTATTTGTTCAACACACATGAGTCCATCACACATCACCAGCAAACACAACACGTAACAGACATATCAACACTTACTGGAGTTGTCGGGGTCCTCGAATGAAGCCACCTCGCCCACAGTGTAGGGTGCAGGTCCACCTGTAAGGCATGGAAGGGAGAAATGTGCTCAAATTCTGTGCACTGTCCAACAATTCCAAAGACAAATACTATGTGTAAGATTACATAAGTAAGTAAAGCCACTCAGACATGATGATACTGCATCCGATATAGCACGGCTAACATGTACATACCATGGGTCTCCAGTGAAATTTACACACATATCTGCACACATGCAGTGGCCCTAACTATCATGTGTTGGCAAACATGTTTCTTCATTAGTGAGCAGACATAATAAACGGAGTGTATTCGTCTCATCATGTGTATCCAAGACATCCAAAGTCACTTTCCTTGAGTAGTGCATTACCATTCAACCAGCCATTGTGACCATTACAAATTTATGACACACAGGTACAATGTACAGAGGGGCAGGGACAGTTGTAAGCCCTCATGTTGTTACAGTTTCGTCATTTGATGTGGCCCAGCTATGATGATTTGCACCAACCATAGAGATATGAACCCATGTGCATACCTTTGGCCAGACATCCCTAAACGAAAGGTGGAACAACAAACACCAAATACCAGTCTAAGATGTTAGCTGAGGGCACCTTGCACTTTTTCCCTATGTCTCCAAATCCAGATCCGACATGTATCCGAAATGACGAAGGACCACAAAAATCCCTAACATATATAGAACTTCCGTGATCGCTTGCCTTGCACACTCACCAGACACACATGAGACATATGTTTGGGCCACATTGCTATCATCAATTGACGTGAAGCCTGCACTAATTTTCAGCATCATGTAGTGTTTCGAAAGTCAGTCTAGCTGTTGCATCAACAAATGTTGGTAATGAATTTGAAAATCTATACCTCACAGGCAAATGTGACCTATATATACATAATTGGCTCCTGATTTGTGTTGCTGTTTGACACAAAGGCGGCACCAACTTACATTAAGCAAAAGTATTCAGTAAGTTTGCAGAGCACTTGCTTCCTGACAGCTAGCAATTGTGGTCCTTAACATAGTCCATCAATGACCATGTATGTTTCCAAAGCATTCCACACTCTCAACAACATTGCCGGCAGATATTGTACAAATCATCTGATGCCACTACAGAGCATTTAATCGTGCACATTTACATGATTTTTACTCACCAACAGGGCCACCAATCACAATTCCCAGGTGGTCCAGCAGATTTTGCTCCCTGGAGATGAGGTCAACCCAGCGGTGCTTCAGCTTGTGGTCATTCCTCTGGCTCCGATATATGCGCTGCAAGTGATGCAGAACCTTTCCCCACTGGTGCCTCCGTGCCTCGGTGTGATACCCCTGTATCACCCCCCCACCTGCCTCAATCATAAGGGGGAGGAAATGGCAGACCATCCATACAAACCCCCCAAGTTCCTCCTCACCCATCTTGCCAAGACGTGGCCTACCCAACATCTTAGCACAAAAAAGGGTAATAGGGGATAAAGGAGAACAAAGGAGAATAGAGGGAAAGTAGAAATAGAAAAACGTAAACTAAACAACTAAAAGAGCCCAACTATCCCCAAACTATCACTACCCACAACAGACTCCCAAAAACAACAAAGGCAACACAATACTAGACAATAGTACACAATAAACAATCAGACAGGATACAACAACAATATTTTATTCACAAACTGACAAGTAATGGACCACACAGGAGACAAAAGCACAATTTCACTAGACAAAACTCTGAACACAGCCACACAGTCTAGAAGAATCACAGACTGCAAAGTGAAAGTGAAAGTACACCCACTGTACAGAATCTGTAAACAGGATATCCTATTACATCACTTCCTGCATAAAATGGCCGCCGTTTTTATCGTTATGCGTCAAAAAAAATTGATACATACAGTCTGGGCATCATTTTTTTCGACGCACAGGAGTAAAAATGGGGCCGCATCCATATATTTTGAAATAGTCTAACACTTAACCAATTTTCAGAGCATAATGCGTCGTTTTTCGGGCATAAGTGTCATTTTTTGATGCTTGTGTGTAATTGTTTGACGCATATGCGTCAAAAGTTCAGGACATTAACTGGTTTTTGGGTCATTTTACCATTTTAATGTAATGTTACATGTGTGACACAACTGAGATAGGCTGATTGCACCCACTTTGGTCTTGACGGTGTATGGGCACATGTGAGACATCATACGGCTGCGGACCATGATCCGCTACTTCCTTAACATGATTTTCACTCTTGGCTGACTCACTAGATGGCCATATGTGTGGCATACATAAATGTATTGCACAAATTGGGCATGTTTGGCGTCAGGAGAGGATAGCAATGTGACGCCCATAAGTACAATACCTCAATGTCTATGGCTCAATGTGTGTGCATTGGCTACTAATGTAGTTGTTGACCCAGTGTGTGTGCATCACAAGATGCATTATTGAAAATATGCTTGTATGAATGTGTAGTCAATGTGTCCTAACCTTAGATGCAAGTCAGTGTGGAAATGAGAGAGGACATGTGTTAGTCATGCATGTAGCAACATCTGTTGTGTTCACTTCCAAGATTTTGGGTAACGTAGACACCACAAATGACAAAGCATGCACCGGATAGATGGCAGATGCTTGTTCATGTCAATGGTCCAAAAGTTGCCGATTACGTGTCCTGGTAATTTGGAAACTGCTTCCTAGGCACTTGTTGGTGAACCCACCGTGAGTCAGGCATATGTACAGACTAAGTGGGTACCATGGTATTGTCACGGAAAGCCAAAGGTGACCCACAACTGTAATATCACGCCACAGTCGTGGTCATATGAGTGAGCCACAACTCTCCTGTGGCGGACCAGCAGACGAGGCAGCACGTGGCCACATATTTCCAGTGATCAATTGCACAGAGGTTTCTGATGGATACAACTACCTGTGGATTCCTCACCTAATGAATACTCCCATTGCGCCAGCATTCGACGGAAAACTTCTTCCTAGCTTCTGCACGTCGACGAGGATGTCACAATTGCCCACGCGACACCGTCTGACGTCATACAGGCAATAAGAGGTCCTCGTCGACGTGCCAACGTCAGTTCCCTTTTTTACTGTGCCATTCGAAACGGTTATCTTCGAGGGAGTTACTGTTGCTGTATCGACAGTTACAGTGTGTTTTTGGCTATTTTTAAAGTCAGGATTCAAGCCCTGCCGTGAGTGTGGTGGCAAAATGTCGGTAACGGACCCACATTCTGACTGCTTGTGGTGTCTTAGTTCCGACCATGATGTTGATAAGTGCAATTCTTGTCAACATATGAATCCTAAGGCCCTGAAAGAACGTGAGGCCAAGCTTTTTCTTGCGAAATCGAAAAAGAAGGAGAAGAGATGTCACCGAAAATCGTCGTCACCGAAGTCTCATCGGCATCATCGAGACTCCCGGCGTCGTAGAGAATCTCGGCGCCGGTCGAGCAGGGAGAGGTCTCGGTCGAGGTCACCATCTAATCGACGTCGGAAGACTTGGGAAGTCAGTCCCACGGTCTCTCCCCAGCCGACGACACCGTTACCTTCTCCGGCTTCACCGACTTCACCCATGTCATCAGTTCATCCTCCTTCAGTGTTTGAGGTTCCGCAGCCTCAGGTGTTTTCTCCGTCTATGCAGACGTCGAGAGCGGCGTCGATGTCGCCTTCTAACCAAGCACCTCACTACCCGGCTTTCCCGGCCCCTGGAGCCGATAGTACCGCATTTCTGAATGCGATGTTTTCCATCTTCCAACAGATGGCTCCAGGTGGTGGACCGGCTGGTCCTTCAGGCCCTTTGGCCTTCAACATGGGTGCTCCGGCTCCACTACGACCGGCACCCTTTATGCCCTTTCTTCCCCTGGGAAATGTGGGCTCGGAGCCGGTATCGACTCCGGTAGCTTCGGCTCCTGTGGCTTCAGCTCCTACGACTTCGGCTCCTGCGGCTTCGACGTCTCAGCCAGCGACGCCGACTAGACCTCCTCCGACTCTGGGACAGTCTTCTCTCTGTCCGGCTCCATGTTCGGCGCCGAAGAAAACCATGGTGCCTTTAGACCCAGCGTCTGACGGATCCGAGGATCAGCGTCAATCTTCGATGTCCGCTGACGCCATGTCGACGCCGAGGATAGAGGAGAGGCTGCATTCGAGGAGGCTGGCTCTTCGCCTCCTGGAAGAACAGTAGTACCGGAGACAAGCTTTGGAGGAAGGGGAGATTGAGGACTCTCGTGAGGGTCTCCATGGACTTGACACTGCCAGTGGTCTAGATACCTCCCCTGAATGGGACTTGTCATCACCCGGGGAGTACACAGAGGAGGCAGCCTCTTTTCATGCTGTCATTAGAAAGGCGTCTGACTTTCCGGACCTCCCTTTGCCTGTGACTGAAGCCAAGCAGAACATCTTGACGGAGGTATTGCACCCTGCCTCTACATCTGCAGAGCCAACTTTGCCTTTCAACGAAGCACTACTGGATCCCATAATGGAAGTCTGGAAGAAGCCGGTATCTTCTTCAGCCGTCAATAGATCTGTGGCTCGGAGGTATCGGGTTGCACCGGCTGATCCAGGCTTTCTTTCCAGGCATCCAACACCTGAAAGCCTAGTGGTCCAGGCTTCATGCTCAGTTCGGTCTGCTCCTGGGTCATTTCCAACTGTACCCTCGGACAGAGACTCTAAGAAGATGGGCATGTCATCCAAGAAAGTTTTCTCGTCATGTAGCATGGCGTTGAAGTCCACCAATGCTACTTGCATCTTAGGAAGATATATTTACGCCCTGATGGACGAGATTAAATCAACGCACACAGAGGTTCCTCAGGAATTATTAAGCCTGGTCTCTGATGCTCAGGCAGCTGCAACCCAGGTTATTCAATCTGGGTTGGATACATCTGACTCGGTTGCTAGAGCAATGGGCACTGCTGTGGCTACGAGGAGGCAGGCCTGGCTTCGTAGCTCTGGATTTTCCTCGGATGTGCAATCGACATTATTGGACCTTCCTTTTGATGGTGACAAGCTTTTTGGTGCCAAGGCGGATTCGGCCTTAGAAAGGTTCAAGGACAGTAGGGACACTGCCAAGTCGTTGGGCTTGCAAGCCACTTCTTCTACTTCCTCCAGATTTTTTAGGAGGTTTCGAGGATTTGGTCGTGGTTCCTCCTCCTCCTTTCGAGGAAAATTCCAACAACCCGCCTCTGCTCTCTCCTATAGATCCTTTAGAGGGAGGGGTAGGGTCCGTACCAGGGGAGCCACTCAGCAGCACTCTGCCTCTTCCTCATCCTCTGGAGGGGTGCAGCATGGGAAGCAGCCTTAGGCTTCCGCCAATTCCTTCTCACTCCACTCCTGTAGGGGGGAGGTTACTGGATTTTCTCCACAAGTGGGAGGTCATAACATCAGACTCCTGGGTTACCAGCATTGTGGGAAAAGGCTATACCCTACCCTTTCGGGAGTTTCCGCCCCCCATCCCGCCCCGTCCTTCCTACTGTTCAGAAGAACACCTCCTGTTACTAGAACAAGAGGTTCAAGTCCTCCTTTCAAAGGGCACAGTGGAGTTGGTTCCAGAGCAGGAAAGGGGTCAAGGTTGTTACTCGAGAAACTTCCTGATTCCCAAGAAGGATGGTCGGTTGAGGCCAATCCTGGACCTGAGGATCTTGAATTGGTTCCTCAAACAGGAAAAGTTCAAGATGCTGACCCTAACTCAGGTGCTTTTGGCGCTGAACAATGGAGATTGGATGGTGTCTGTCGACTTGCAGGATGCTTACTTTCATATCCCGATACTCAAGTCGCACAGGAAGTATCTCCGGTTTGTGGTGGGGTCGCAGCACTATCAGTTTGCGGTCCTCCCGTTTGGTCTTACTTCGGCACCTCGAGTCTTCACGAAGGTGATGTCGGTGGTTGCAGCGGAGCTCAGAAGGAAGGCGATAGCAGTATTTCCTTATCTGGACGACTGGTTGATCAAAGCCAAATCTCCGGAGCTCGTGTTGCATCACCTTCAGTCGACCACTCAGTTGTTGTTCGACCTGGGTTTTTCGGTGAACGTGCCAAAATCTCACCTAGAGCCCTCACAGCGCCTCCTGTTCATAGGGGCAGTACTGGATATAACATTGAATCGAGCCTTTCCTCCGCCTCAGCGGATTCAGGACATTCAGGCGTTGGTTCCAATGTTTCGAATGGGAGCGGTTATTCCGGTCCTCAAGGTCCTACGTCTGCTCGGTCTGTTTGCTTCTTGCATACTGTTGGTCACACATGCTCGCAGGCACATGAGGGCTCTTCAGTGGTGCCTCCGAAGGCAGTGGTCTCAACACAAAGGAGATCTCGAAGGCTCGGTGAGGATCTCCAGAGATGCTGCCACGGATTTGAAATGGTGGATTGCGGACGGCAGTCTTTCCCGAGGAAGGCCGTTCTCGCAACCTCCACCTGTGGCCACAGTAATAACGGATGCTTCCACTCTAGGGTGGGGAGCTCATCTGGGGGACCTGGAGATCAAAGGTCTTTGGTCTCCGGTAGAACAGATGTTTCATATAAATCTGTTGGAGTTACGGGCTGTACGTCTGGCTCTCAAGGCCTTCCTCCCATCCCTTCGTGGTCAGTCGGTTCAGGTCCTGACGACCAATACTACTGTGATGTGGTATATAAACAAACAGGGAGGGGTAGGGTTGTACCTTCTCTGCAGAGAAGCTCTTCGGCTATGGTCCTGGGCAAAGGACCATCAGATTTGCTTGGTAGCAAATCATCTGGCCGGAGTCTTGAACGTACGTGCGGATAGTCTCAGTCGCCATTTCTCGGCCGATCAAGTCCGTCTAATCTTCCAGATGTGGGGGTTTCCTCGGATAGATCTGTTTGCCACTTGGGAGAACTCGCAC
Source organism: Pleurodeles waltl (assembly GCF_031143425.1). NCBI lineage: Eukaryota > Metazoa > Chordata > Amphibia > Caudata > Salamandridae > Pleurodeles > Pleurodeles waltl. The sequence goes on from NC_090451.1 coordinate 228,954,994, forward strand.
TGCCCGTTATTCTGCAGCCTCCAGTATCCGGGACAAGGAGCATTGGGGGACACGTTTCAGATAACCTGGTGCGACCAGTTGCTTTACGCGTTTCCCCCCATACCTTTGATTCCTCGAGTTTTGAGGAAAATACGCCAATACCGGGCCCAAGTCATCTTAATAGCTCCGGATTGGCCAAGGAGGGTATGGTACACGGACCTTCTCAAACTCTCTCTGTGCCCTCCGCTCCGTCTCCCTCTCAGGGCAGACCTCCTCTCGCAGTCGCAGGGGCAGGTTTTACACCCCCACCTCCAGAGCCTGCACCTTCACGCCTGGATATTGAACGGGGCAACCTGAGTTCTTTCTCTCTCCCGCCTGATGTAGTGGATGTTATCTTAGCGGCCAGGCGACACTCCACTAAATCTATCTACGCTAATAGGTGGTCTAAATTTGTGGTTTGGTGTGGAGAGAGGCAGATTGATCCCTTACGTGCTCACTTGTCAGATGTTTTATCTTTTGCATTGTCTCTAGCACAGAAGGGTTGTGCAGTGGCTACGGTTAAGGGGTACTTGTCTGCCCTTTCAGCCTTTCTTTGCCTTCCAGACCAGCCTTCTTTGTTCAAATCCCCTATAGTACTTAGATTCTTGAAAGGTCTTGTTAATAAATTCCCTCCTACCCCTTTCGTTATGCCTCAATGGGATTTAAACTTGGTTCTAACTTTCCTTATGGGGTCCCCTTTTGAGCCCATGCACTCTTGCCCCATAAGATTATTGGTCCTAAAGACGGTCTTTCTGGTTGCAATTACTTCTGCAAGGAGGGTGAGTGAGTTGCAAGCTCTATCTGTGAAACCCCCTTATACATCTTTTTATGGGGATAAGGTGGTGTTGAGGACCAAGGCTGCTTTCCTACCGAAGGTTGTTTCACCCTTTCATATGGCCCAAACGATTACTCTTTCCACGTTTTATCCTCCGCCTCATCCTTCAAAGGAAGAAGAGAGACTTCACTGCTTAGATCCGAGGAGGGTGCTAAGCTTTTATATGGATAGAACAAAGGATTTCAGGCTGGAGGATCAGCTCTTCATCGGGTACGTGGGAAAGAGGAGAGGAAAGGCAGTCCACAAGAGAACACTCTTCAGGTGGGTTGTTCTTTGTATTAAAATGTGTTACTCGTTAGCAAAGAAAGAACCTCCTGATGGTATAAGAGCTCATTCCACCAGAGCTAAGACAGCCTCTTCGGCCTTGGCTAGAGGTGTTCCTGTGGTTGACATCTGCAAGGCCGCAACTTGGTCATCCCTTCACACTTTTGCGAAGCACTACTGCTTGGACTCTGAGGTCAGAAGGGATGGCCATTTTGCACGGTCGGTGCTGCAGGATTTCTTGGTTTGACCATTCAGGCACCCACCACCGAGTGCGGTACTGCTTTGGGATTCTATTCATTAGGTGAGGAATCCACAGGTAGTTGTATCCATCAGAAGAACGAGTTACTTACCTTCGGTAACAACTTTTCTGGTGGATACATTAGCTACCTGTGGATTCCTCACTGTCCCACCCGCCTCCCCGTTGCCTGTCTGGTCTAACCAAGTTGTTCTTGGGTGTGCTCCTCTTGGTTTTGAGGACTTGTATATATTTTGTATATATGTTTATATGTATATATATTGTTCTTATATTTATTCATTTGTTTTGAAAAAAAAAAAAAACAAAGGAAGAAAAAGGATGAATTAAGTTCTTAGGATGATGTATTTTTTTGGAACATCATTAAATATTGCTATTTGTTCTTTTATCTCAATGGCTTATTATTCTCAGGCACGTAAAAAAATGTTGGTACTGACGTCGGCACGTCGGCGAGGACCTCTTATTGCCTGTATGACGTCAGACGGCGTCACGTGGGCAATTGTGACATCCTCGTCGACGTGCAGAAGCTGGGAAGAAGATTATCGTCGAATGCTGGCGCAATGGGAGTATTCATTAGGTGAGGGATCCACAGGTAGCTAATGTATCCACCAGAAAAGTCATTACCAAAGGTAAGTAACTCGTTCGTCTGGTTCATGTGTGTGGTCCAATATTGATCCTGTATAATTTAAGGGGTCTATGTTGTCACAGTTACGTCCAGGTCTCATCATGAGTCAGTGGTGACTATTCCTGTATCTACTGAGTATCCTTCGGAGATCAATGGAAGAAAAGCCAATGAGGACATGAGAACCTACATGGGGATGCCCCCCCCCTGTCACTGCAGACGTGTTATGAGACTGTCAACAGGGTAACCTTGGTGTGCTGAGTGAGATCATATCTCAGGAGTCATGTTCCGGCTGGTGTCATTACAACATTTGTACACAGGTTGCCTGTAAAGTTTCCACTGCATCTGGGAACATCATAGCCTCTGTGTTGATTAATCTTGCAGCTATTCAGCACACACAGGCCATCAATATGTTGTGAGCAATCTGATTCAGCGTGTGAACTGTCAGGGTCCTAACATTTGTGGAATTTTCATGCACATTATCAGAGGTTGCTGGTTCTGCTGGAGGCACCATACCCAATCCCTGCATACGGCCCCGGTACACTGTCACACTTTGTCGTTAATGCATACATGAGACCAAGACAAGGGATAGGCCTTGCTTTTGGTATTACAAGACAATTTTACAATTATCGTACAATTAAAAAGCAGATGATCCTATACAATGTATTGGGTTATGCATTGAGGAAGCACCTGACAAAATACCCCCTGAGGAATGTGAGGTTTGGGAAAGCAAGTGTGCTACATATGTAGCCACAAGGAACCTTTAGGGTAACGCACAGACAGGTGCTAGTCAGGCTGACAGGATGCAGGGTCAATCAGGATCCAGCAATTTTACAAGGTACATACTCAGTGGTCTGACTTACACTGGTCGAAGGAAGAACAAGACAGTTGACATGGGAAACTGTGTTTGTCCTATGTTTTGGAAGGTGACACATAAATAAACCCAAGGGCTGTGTAACATGGCTTATTTTCCAGAAATGCATAACAGTGTATTCAACAAAATGGCAACTTCTATGCTGTTCCAAGCATCTGCAAGGGCAGTGCATGTACAAATGGGTGGTCTGCATGGAGGTGCTCACAGGTGTGTGCTGCACCACTTTCTCACAAGTCCTGTGGGTGAGATTCGAGTTCAAATGGCCAACAGTACCTTTCACATGGGAAGCAATCTACAGGTGATAACAGGGTTTAGAAACTACAAGCCAGTGTATTAATTGACCTGATGTCCTTGCAGTCATATGTACTATGACAGTGTTTCCCAACCTTTTGACTCATGAGGACCCCCAATGAATCATTACTGGAAGCCGGGGACCCCCAGCAATTTGTACGATTTAAATTTCAAACATTAAAACAATAATTTGCAAAAAATATAACAAGTACACACCAAACAAATACTCAAATTACTAAAGAAATATTTTTTTTATGTTGAAAAAAATATGCAAAATTCAAAACATTTTATTGGGAAGGTTGTTGCTGCATCTCGGCGACTACCTATTCATTGTTTGGTTTTATTTAGGAAAGGTGAATCCTCAGGTCAGATTCTACATTTCCGGAGTGGTTTCTGTTTTTATATTTTTTAGGTATGTAAGACCTGAGAAAGCTTTTTCACATAAATGAGTGATGGGGAAAGGAAGTAAACCATAGGGGCCCTCTCATCTCTCCCTAGCCTCTCCGTCACATGTACTTCATTTGTTGTAAAGCACCTCTCATACCACAGTAGGGAGTCAGGGCACTTTACAGGGGACTACAAGGGGTAGGATTCACATGTCATCCACACTAGTAGGCATTTTCTAAGAGTGCTTGGTCTGGAGCAGCACAAACTTAGGATTGAGAACACAACACAGTGATTAGCGAGGACGTTCGTAATAAGAGTGTATTTCTACAGAAACAAACCTTTTTTAGCAGCATAAGGAAAATGAAAGACTAGGGAAAAACAACTTTCGAATTTGTGCCATGTGGTTTGCATGTTGCTCTTTAATGGCAGTTCATAGCTCACTGTGCTAGATTATTATTACGAACTGCACAGTAATAAAAGAATCCCTGTGACAAAAGCAGTAACCCACTGTGCCATGCTCATAAAATACTGTTCTTTGCATTATACACGTTCTTTGCAGCATCTTGATATTAACCATCTGTGCTACCTTTGAGTCAAAACTGCCACTGCCCAAAACTCTCATTCCTCTCCAGCAGGTACATTAATCAATAGAGTTCTCTTGACACTTTTATTTTTGTTGTACACAAGCTTTGCAGTGCTTTTAAAACTGCTGAACAAAGGAAGTAATAAATATAAAAACAGGACGTACGTGTTTGTCAGAGGCCCCACTGGAGAAATGTCTTCCTCCCAGCCCAGGCCTGCGGACCCCCTGGGAATGTGTCACGGACCCCTGGGGGTCCGCGGACCACAGGTTGGGAACCACTGTACTATGACAATGGCATACCATAGGAAAGGGTGAACCACACTGGATTACTATTGTTAGTCTGTGTGTAGAGAGGAGGGAATATCTGGGTACACATTTTACCATTCCAGGGACCTCTTCAGACATGTGGGGTGAGACCAGTAGCATGGGTGTGTCAAGAGTTAGGAAATGGGCTGACATGGAATGTCATGTGCGCAATGCTTGTCATAGGTGTGGTACTTGTGCTGTCTATGTTCTGCTTATATGGAACTCTAGTCACAGACAGTCCTTGCAAAGATAGGTGCTGTACGACTTACTGCTGTCCAGGGTCTGGTCATACATTCCTGTTACCAATGCAATAGCACATCCACTGCACTCATGTATGAGGCATTTTTTTCCCTTATAGACTGTTGGTGTCTTAGTTGTGTGCCATATGCTGCGATGAACCATGTTGCCAACATGTATGTGTGAAATAGGTGTGGTCCTCTGCTATTGCCCTTCAAAAGTGAAATGTATGGGATGTATGTCATTTACAGTGTGTGTGTATGTGACTGTTGTGTAATACGCATCACAATTGCTTTGGAATGTTCTGTGTCCTGATCAGTATATCAGCAATGCTCCATGAGGCTACACTGTTATTCTGATAGTTAGAGATAAAGGTGAGCAAAAATGGTTACCCAGACCATGATATGGTGAGTATTATCTGTGTTTATTTACATATGTTGCTACAGTGGTGATGGTGAGTTGTTCTAAAAGAAATTGTTCACAATATGTTTGGCGCCTACGCAATCCAGCAGCTGGGTTTTGTTGTTCCCCCTCATGTTGCAGGCCAGCATCCTCCTTTTCCTCCTCTTCAGGCATTTGTGGCTCAGGTTCTTATAGGGGAATGTTCCTTCGTATACAAATGTTGTGCAGGGTGGCACATGTTAAAATGATCTTACAGACCATTTCTGGTGAATATAGGAGGCTGCCACCAGTGATGTCGAGGCACCTGAACCTCGACTTCAGGATGCCGAAGGTCCTCTCCACTATGGTGCATGTCCTCCTATGTGCCTCATTGTAGGCGCGCTCTGCTGCAGTGCTTGGGTTGCCAAATGGTGTCATAATCCATGGCTGGATCCCATACCCCTGATCAGCTGAAAAAGAAAATGATTGGGATCATGTTGATGTAGCTTGCACCATTAATATCACCTTGCATGGCAGTAGTTGTCTTGTGTTGTCTGTGACTCTTTTGTGCTATTGTGTTGCTTCATAGGCTTCTAGGATGTACCATCTGCATTGGGTTGTTTCCTTGGCTGAACGAGTGTTTGCCTGCTGACCGGTTGTCAGCAGTATGTTTTGTGATTTGCAGTACAGTGTGTACTCCCTAGCATTGTGACTTGTGATACAGGTGTCACTGTGTCTTCACTGGGGGTGAGATGATAGTTCCATACACAGATTCAAATTGACAGTGGTGGTAACACGTTAGCATCTATGTACCCTGGATATCCCGTACCTTTAGACATATGCAATGGATTAATTTAACCATCAGTGAGACGCTTACATTTAGCAAGGTGACAATTAGCCAAACCTCTCCATACGTTGTGATCATTGACGTATTGACATTAGACTGTACACTAATTTCAGATGTGTGACAGGTTCACTGCAGACCTATCAAACATGGCTAGTGGTGTGACAACCTCAGTGTGTTCCTGTCCACATGTTGCTGTCATGGTGTATGTGTTGTTTGTCCTAGAAGGTTGCTGTGCTGTGTGTATATAAGTAGGTTTCTATACTTACCAACAAGTAGTCCACTGCCATATCGTCCATCCTGGAAGTGTTGATTGATGGTAGAGTGACAGAAGATGAATGAGTCATGTACACTCCCAGGATACTTTGCCACGATGTTGGTGATCAATCCTTGGTGATCGACATTGATGGAATGTGTGTGTTTCCTGTTGCGGTAGAGGTGTTCAGTTGTAGCAGGTGGCACAAGGCGTACATGTGTGCGTCCATTAATTAGGTAAAACCCCTGTTTTGTCTCCTGCTGCTTCTGCTGTGTGTTTGGGAAGCAGATGTGGCGGGGTGTGAGTCCAATGATGGCATCCAGTACTCTTGGCAATGATGGCTGTGATATTCCGGCAACCAGGGCGCCAGTGCTTTGAAAGGAGCCTCTTGCCAACATGTGAAGTACAGCTAGCTGCTTGGTTTCTGTTGGGATGGTGTGGGGTGTCTGCAAGGTGGGTGCCAACTGTGGCTCTATGTTGCGCAGCAGCTGCTGAATGGCCTGCCAATTCAACCTGTACCTCTGGATGATGTCACGTTCCCTGAGGCCATGAAGGGTTGTCCTGGTGCGGAATATCCTCTCCTGCCTTCTGCGCTGCCTTTGGGGTCCCTGCTGGTGTTTTGGTAGCTGCTGTTGTTGTTGTTGCTGGGCTCTGCGTCTGCGTGCACGCTGGATGAGAAGCACCTCCATGTCTCCCTTTTGCTGCTCTGCTGTTGCTTCTGTGTGTTCTGATTAAATACATGTGTGTTTGCCCCATTTTAACCCCTGCCCTGACCCAGGTGTTAATTTTTGACGCAAATCGGGCTGTGCGTCATTTTCCGACTCCGCCTCCCGGCCGTGCGGCATTTTTGCCCGGAAGCATAAATACAACGCACGGCCATTTACGTCTTTTTTTGGACAGGAACTCCTACCTTGCATATGATTAACTCAAGGCGGTTTCCCGCATCCAGAAAATTATGCACACGGCGGGATTTTGTCGTCCGCAGGCGTCAAAGTTTAAATATGGGGCAAGGTTTGCGCCGATTGTGCGTCAAAATTTTTGACGCTTCTTCGGCGCAGACGGAGTATAAATATGCCCCTAGATTGGTATTTGTTCCAAGGGTGTTTATTTAGGTGCTCATAAGTAGAGGGGGATGTGCAAGGGGCTGGGCTAATGGTGGAGGAAAGTCCAGGGTAGAGTCCAGTCTCTTGGTATCACAGGTGCATTGTCCAATGGGGCATATGAAGGGGAGTAATGACAGTTCAAAGGTGGACAGGGTGATAGTGTGGGACAGAAGGGTGACAATCAGGAGAGTCTTATTTCCTAGAATAATAAACAAGGGGGATAGGGAGGAATATTGGTCCAGTGTATGTCCTCCCCCAATTAATACTATGCAAATAAACAAGATACACTGTTCCAAAAGAGAGTGGCAGGAGAAAGTATACAAGAGAGTCCTAAATTTTAGGAACAAGAGTCCTCACACACCCAGATGGGTGTCATGCTTCATCATCGGAGTTGCTCCTCGTCAGACCGGCGCTGCAATGTCTGATGGGCACCCCCCATAGGGGGGCTCTTTGTCGGAGATCTTTTCACGATGACGCCAAGACCCCAAGAGTGAGTTTGGAAAAAAGAGAAAACTAGGAGAGTCAAACTAAAGGCTAAATTGGCTCAAAACCCAAGATAAAGGGTAACAATTTTATTAATCCATGGGTGGGTTAAGGCCAAGATTAAAACTGATCAAGAGAGTGAGAAAGAGACAATGATCAATCACTCTCTACCACAATTATTAGGAAAAGGGGGGTGAGGAACTACCAGACCATCTCTGGAAAAGGGTCAACATGTTTTGCGTCTCTATGGTCCAGCCGGATCCAGCAACACTTCTTCAGGACCTAATGACTACATGCTTCTCCTAACTGCAAACTGAAAAGACTACTATAACCTGAAATTATTAGTTGTAATGTCTCCAGTCACTTACGCTAGTCCGGTAAAACTCGAACGTGCTATTCCTAAATGTCGCTCTATAATCAAATTAACACAGGTCACTCAGAGGTAGCAAAGTCTTCATGTATTTATACTGGGATGATGTCATTAATTAATATCATAGAAAGGACGGTGTCAAACAGTGAAAAACACAGTGAAGGTGGCAGACGTGGCACACAAATGCATGCAAGGAAAGTATCAGCTTACCCTCCCTGTCGAGGAACGTAATTCCTGGGACAGCATAGGCCCAAGGCCGGGCGCAAAATTTCTAAGAGTCAGTGTACAGAAATCAACAAACAACAACAAAGTCCGTTATTGTAGGGAAACGGTATACCAAGTCATAAAAGCTGTAATAAGTCAAATGACAATAACCAACCATTAGGCATGTGTCACAATGAGAGATAATGTTACAGTGACTGGACTAAAAGAAAATTAACATACGCCAGAATAGGTTATAGAGTTCTCACAATATTGTGCCAGCCGTGTGATCAGGTCAAAAAGATAAAGTTACTGAGAGCGTTCCTTGAAGTAGGGGTAGAACGATCAGTCAACTAATTGTTCATAACCTCAGGTAATACTAGCCTGGAGGTGCAATTCATTATGTCGAGTTCAACTCACAACAAATAGCGGGTGTGATCATTGCTCCTTTTCCATTAGGTTGGTTACGGACACACAGGTATCACAACCTGATTACGGGAAAAGCAGCCCAAACAAAACAAAAGCAGCCAAATGCGCCCAAAGACTGTGGGATTAGCAATATGCAAGTTTCATACTTGCTCCTCTTTATTAGGATAGTTGCAATTAAGCTAGAAGCTGCCCTTAAGGTGTACACGGTCAACTGTACGCTTGTGTTCTGAAAGCGTAAGTAAAAATGATTTATCCATAAGTACAAAAGCAGTCAAACATAGAGACTAGATATGCCCGTAAAAGCGGTGCGGTTGAACTTACTTTTGATGCTCCTGACCGTAGCGGGTAACCTAACCGAGGCCGTGCACCCGAATCAATGGGGACGCCGCGGCTTACTCGGCAGAAGAACCCACCAGCCAGAAGTACACACGTCATGTTGACGCTCGCGTTACCTAGTAACCGAGCCCAGCGTGTGTCGGAAAGTCTGATCGCAGTAATCAGGGGGTAAACATAGAAATGGGACTAACATTCTGAATCAAATGTCAGGACGGGTGACCAGTAAATACCAGTTAGTTTCACACCGATCAAGAGAGGACAGGCAAATCCTTGTCAATTCTCCTACTGGTTATGTCGGTACAATGATAAAGAGACGGAGCTCAATACTAGTTTAAGGTGACAAATATCAGGGACAGGGGGAGCCACACAACAGTCTTGAGAAAGAACGAGTCAGACTGTTCTAACCACGGGATGCTAGAACAGGGAATGATGTGATCCCCAAAAAAAGGGCACATAGTTGCTAATGTGCCAGGCTGATCCAAGGGATGTCATCATTAAGTCCCTTGACATGTGTGTTCAACTTAAACACCCAACATTGTTCAAGTTCAAAAAGAGATCTTGTACCATTAGGTGGGTTAGTCTGTAGGATGATCCACCACATGTCATCCGGGCTATGATTAACTTCCATGTAGTGGATACTCAGTTTTGTCGTCATTCGACCGCATCTAATGTTGCTGCGATGCTCATTTATTCTCAGTTTCACTGCTCGGGTGGTCATGCCCACATAGCGTAAATTGCATGGGCACGTGATCAAATAAACACAATTGCGAGTACTGCAGTTAGTATGTGTTAGTAGGCGCCATGTACCTATGGTTCAAGGTCAAGAGTATTCAAACGTTTTGTTAATGCACAGACGTTGCAATTCCCACACGGGAAATGGCCTACCACTGGCGGGATGTCCCCAAGCGCCCTCTGTCTGGGAAATGAAGAACCAGGACGAGGTCGGGTATGGACCAACATGTCCTTAATGTTGGTCGTCCTTTTGAAAGCAAAGAGGAGTTTTGGAATCTGTTCTCCTCCACTTTCTCTATGGTGTTTGACAAGTGGGGGCTAAATATGGACACAGTGTCCACAGGAGAGCAGATTCCAAAACCCCTCTTTGCTCCTCCCATGTTGTTAGTTGTGGGGGAGGAGGTGGGAGTCCACCGCCAGTCCTCTGTACTGCTACCTGGTGTCTTGCTACCACGCAACGCACCTTCCCCCGTAGGTTGTTCCACCTCTTCCTGATGTCATCCCTGGTTCTTGGGTGCTGCCCCACGGCGTTGACCCTGTCCACGATTCTCCGCCATAGCTCCATCTTCCTTGCAATGGACGTCTGCTGCACCTGTGATCCGAATAGCTGTGGCTCTACCCGGATGATTTCCTCCCTCATGACCCTTAGCTCCTCCTCAGAAAACCTGGGGTGTCATGGATGTGGTGCGAGTGATATGTGTGAGGATGTGTGGGGTTATCTGTGGGGTGATGTTTTGGGGTGTATGCTGTGATGTGCGTGAATGGTGTATGGGTGATGGTGTTCTGTGCCTCTGATTGAGTGGGTGGTCCTGGCTTGTCTCTCTCTGCTTGCTATCTTTTTTTTTGCTGTAAGGGGTTGTGGGTAATGTGTATGTGTGTTTTATAGTGTTGTGGGTATGTGTGGGTGTGGTGTGTGCATGTGTGTCAGGTGTGTGTAGTTTGAATTGACCAATGTGGTGTGGTTTTGTTAGTGTGTGTGTATTTTGAGCGCGGCGGTGTGTACCGTCAATGGTTTACAGCGTTTGAAAGACCAATGTGATGATTCGTGGGGCGTGATACTGTGGGCGTATTCCTGTCTGTATAGTGGCAGAATTCTCAGTGTGGGTCATAATACCCATGGCGGAATACAGCAGTGGGGATGGTTTGTTGGCGGCCGTCAGCACAGCGGTAGGCGGCATTAACTGCCACGGTTGTAATGAGGGCCTATGCATCTAGGTCATTGGAAAATTCCGCTTTTTGCACCCCGGCAGAGGCTCAGGACTTTTGCTCAATGCAGGCTACCAAAATACAGGTCAAGTAGAACAAACCGGAGCGCTCACCCTCCCCGTCCTCAGGAACGAGGTCCCCACCATCTGAGATCAACTCTACTACTATGTGCAGTGCAATAAGCTTCTTTTGCCCTTAAATTGCCCTTTGACCCTGTTGAAGACTTGCTGTGCAAACCTGTTGACAATACTACCCTAACTGCTGTGGCCCATTGGTGATGTTCTACTTGCGATCCTAAGGTCTATTCATAAATTCTTTTTCATGATGTGGGTACACTGTCTGAGGCGGTGCCATCCCCCACAAGGTGTACACTGACCTGTTCTCTAAAGGGTGTTTTTTCTGTGTTTGTTATATTTGGGATCTACTGTCTGTCCTTCAATCCAATATGGGTGGGATGGATGCCGGTATGTCTTATCTGTGCATGCACATCACATTGCGTTGCACTTCTGTGTGCCAGAAGACAAACTACAGTGTAAGATACCTCACTGCCCCCAATGTCCTCTAATACTATAGAACAATCATGGTATAAACAATCCCCAAAAGGGAAAGCAGGTTCTCACTTACGTCGCCAAACACCAGATAACACTAGCCTTTCTTCAGGAAACCCACTTGTCACCCCGAGATACTTGCCAATTTGCTCACACCTGGGGCCAGAATCTTTTCTTCTCCTTCTACAGCTCCTACTCCTATGGAGTCTGTATACTTATACACTCCCATTCACTTACATCTCACATGTTGCTGACGAGGATGGCAGATTTCTTCTTGTCTCAGGCTCTTTGGCTGGCAGAACTATCCTTATGGTCAATGTCTATATCCCAAGCATCAACACTCCTGAGTTTTATTGTAATCTTACTGCCATGATGTCTTGCATGCCAGTGGACCTTGCCCTTCTCTATGGGGATCTCAAGATCACTCAAGTGGAAAATCCATAAGCACTAAACCACAATCACTCCGCACACTTCAGGAGGTAATTGACACACTACCTTTCTGATGAGTGGCTGTTGTGCAACTTGCATACTAAAGGCTAAAGATTTTACCATTCCTCCCATGTATCTTGGTCGCATCTGGATTTTTGGTTTATCTCTCTGAATCTGCTACTAAGGATGCAGGATATAATACATATGCCCCTTACTCTAGCTCATCATGCTCCTGTTAATTTAAATCTTGCACTACTGCATTTGTGCTCCACCCCAAGACAATGGAGGTTCCCTGAGCTAGCGCTCCATGATGCCATGTTCCGTTCTGATCTCCTCACAGCCATTAATTAATATATCTTGTAGAGACTTCTAGTTGCAAATTTCTTACCTTAGAATTTCCCCTAGGCCTCAGACTGGATCCGGAGATTTTTCTTCGAGCAATACCCTTGCGCGTCGGTAGGTGGCGTTGGTCAACTCTGCGGGCGTCGTTGGCATCATAGTCGCCATGATGACGTTGGGAATAGTACATAGACGCCACCTCTGCGCAGTGATGTCAGTTCTTTTTTTTCCGCTACTCTGGACTCTTTTTGACCTTTTTGTTAAGTTTTCTAGTGAGCTTTTGGTGCATCGAGATGTCCCCGAAGACCGGGTTTAAGCTGTGTGAGGCCTGTCACCACATGATGTTGGTGACGGATCCGCATCAGGTTTTTTTGTGGTGTCTCAAGCGCGACCACGACCCGAAGTTGTGCTCCGAGTGCTTGTCCATGCACCCGAAGGCCTTGAGGGAGCAGTCCCTCAAGGTCATAGCGGCCAGGCGCTCAGCTTCACGTAGATCCCGGTCTCGCTCGAGAGGAAGGTCTCGAGACCATTCGTGGAGCCATCACCACTCGTCATCCTCAAAATCTTTGGGTGCAGGTAAGAAGAAGAAGTTGAAGAGGTCTCATCGCTCTTCAAATTCGCCCCGTCGCTCGGCTGATGTAACGCAGGAGGAGCGTTGATGCTCAAGGCCTCCGTCCTTGGATCGTGGGTCTGGGTCAGCTCTGCGCTTCCCCGAGTTTCCAGGAGCCAGAGCGACCCCTGCCCAACTTAAGGAATTCTATGAGGCCATGCGCCTCATCTTTGGGCGGACCGACCCCGATACGGTGCCTTCGGGCCCAAGGGGTTCGGTTGAGGGGCCTCTGGGTTCCGCGCCCGCGGCTTCGGACACCGAGGTCCCCTCCAGATCCACTCGCGGATCCGCACCGGCCGCACCATTGAGACCTTCCCTGGCGCCGGGTCGATTGTCAATGCTCCCAACATCGGTAGTGCCCACTATCGGCATCGTCCCGATCCTTAACCCCGATGATTCGGAGTCAGAGCGGCGTTGGCTAAAGCCGCCTTTGTCTTTAATGAAGCCTATTCACCCCAGGTCGGTTTTGGACCCTTTTTCCTATGGGTACAAATTCGGGGAAGGATTGGAGGGGTCCTTGGACCCTTATGAATACCAGGATGACCCATCTTTGGATTAATCACAGGATTTAGGCGACGCCAGTGGACTGGACACTTCTCCAGATGCTGGCATGCTGTCTCCTCCTACCATGGCTACGGCGAAGGGAGCGACTTATGGTATGGTGGTCAGTAGGGTGGCTGAGGTCCTTGGCCTTGGGCTTCCTACTGTAGAGATCAGGTCCAACCTCCTGATGGAGGTTCTTCAGCCAGGGGCTTCTTCATCTGAGCCCCTCTTACCGTTCAGTGAAGCCCTCACCGATGTCCTTTTGGGTATTTGGTCCAAACCCAACGCAGGGACTCCTGTGAATAGGACTAACGCATGCAGCCATCGGTCCGCTCCGAACGACCCTAGATTCCTGTCCCAACACCCCATGCCTGAGAGTCTTCTCATCCAGGTTTCCTCTTCTTCAGGCGCATTCCCTTCCGCACCCCAGGATAGGGAATCAAAAAGGCTGGAACAATTTGGGAAGCCGTTTTTTTCTTCCTCCAGTCTTGCGCTGCGGTCTGTGAACACCGCATGCCTTTTGGGCCGCTATACCCACTGTCTGTGGGATACGGTTGCGCAAGTTCTGGCGCAGATACTGGTGGAGGCCTGTGCTATTGTCTCCCAAGCTGTCACAATCAGATGTGGGCTGGACACAACTGACTCTCTGGGCAGATCGGTTGCTACAACAGTGGCATTGAGACGCCACGCCTGGTTGCATACTTCTGGTTTTTCTGGAGATGTCTAACAGTCTCTCATGGACATACCCTTTGATGGCTCCCGTCTCTGTGGAGACAAAGCGGACTTTGAGATTCAAGGATTCCTGGGCTACGGCTCGGTCCCTTGATCTTTCCTCTGCCCCTCGCCCCCCGCAGTCCGCTTTTCACCCCTTTCGTGGTCATGGAAGGGGCTCCCTGTCGCGTCCTCCGCTCAGCCACCTTGCCAATCAGCCGCTGCGTGGCCGGGGACGCGGGACAGGGAACCAGAGGTCTGCCCAGTCCACCTCTGCCCCCGCTGCAGCCTCCAAACCCTCCTGGTCCATCCCCTCACTCCCATCCAGTTGGTGGCAGGATTCGCCATCACCTGCCCCACTGGGAATCCATCACTACGGACAGGTGAGTTTTGCAGATAGTTCGAAAGGGCTACTCCCTCCCTTTCGAATCTGCCCAACCAGCCATGCCTCCATCACTCAGCCAAGTCCCGGAGGATCATTTGGCACTCCTCCGCCAGGAAGTCGCGGCTCTCTTGGCCAAGGGAGCTATAGGGAAGGTCCTAGTGCCTGAAGTAGGTCATGGTTGTTATTCCCGCTACTTTCTGGTGCCAAAAAAGGACAAGGGCTTACTTCCAATCCTGACCTTCGGGACCTAAACTACTTCCCCAAGAAGGAGAAATTCAAAATGCTCACCCTGGCTCAGGTTCTGTCTGCATTAGACCCAGGAGACTGGATGGTAGCGTTGGACTTGCAGGACGCTCATTTCCACATCCACATCCCCATCCTGCCTGCCCACAGACGTTACCTACGATTTGTGGTAGGTCACGAGGACTATCAGTTTACCGTGCTCCCCTTCGGTCTTACCAGCGCTCCTCGGGTGTTTACGAAAGTGATTGCGGTGGTTGCAGCTCATTTGCGCAGGTTAGGGGTCTCAGGGGGTCATTCCGACCGCCGGGGACCACGGAAGCACCGCCAACAGGCTGGCGGTGCTTCCCAGCCCATTCTGACCGCGGCGGTAAAGCCGCGGTCAGAAAAGGGGATCCGGCGGTTTCCCGCCGGATTTCCCCTGCATGGGCTGAATCTCCATGGCTCCGACCCCCTTCCCGCCATCCTGTTTCTGCCGGTTTTTACCGCCAGGAACAGGATGGCGGGAACGGGTGTCGTGGGGCCCCTGCACTGCCCATGCCACTGGCATGGGCAGTGCAGGGGCCCCCTAACAGGGCCCCATAAAGATTTTCACTGTCTGCTTAGCAGACAGTGAAAATCGCGACGGGTGCAACTGCACCCGTCGCACCCCTGCAACTCCGCCGGCTCCATTCGGAGCCGGCTTCCTTGTTGCAGGGCCTTTCCCGCTGGGCCGGTGGGCGCTCAGAATGACCGCCTCAGTCTTCCCCTACCTCAACGTAGAGAAAACTACTTAGAGAGCTACTCAAATACCCTTGAAGATACCATAATCTTCAATAATGCAAAAATTAAGTTTAAGATAATAAGAGCTATATATAATCAGCCAACTATAAACACATGATATCAGGCTGCTAGACTCTAGCAATTAATCACAGATAGAGTGATCCTATTATATGATTTTATATAAATCTTTTTATTTTTGTTATTATTAATCAGTGATGGTACAATCATAGAAAAATATATATATACATCATTTTATAAAAGAAAGATCAATAAAGTACCTAAATCAGACATACCCCAAGCATACTGGACTGAACAAATGAAAAGGAAAATCTTATCTACAAGTGAAACATGACATCAATACAACTAATCCTAATAACATAGTGAAACTAAAACAATTTTTAATAATAAAGATATATGGATATAAATTCTTCTAATACATTAATGATAATCTAATACATAAAAAGAAAGCCTACCTCAACAACTGGCTGTTGAAGGGCTGTTGAAGGCATACTCGCTCCAGAAAGTCATCTCCCACCTTCAGACTACGGCGTACCTCCTGCGCAGGCTGGGGTTCACTATAAATGTGCTGAAGACACACCTGACTCCCTCCCAGACGCTCCCTTTCATCTGAGCTGTTCTGGACAGAGTGCAGTTTTGGGCTTATCCTCCCAAAAAGTGAGGCCAAGATATTCCAGCTATGATTCTAATCTTTTAGCCTCTGTCTTGGGTTTCGGTGAGACTGACTCTGAGGCTGCTGGCCGCATGGGCCTCCTGCATTCTGCTAGTGACACATGCCAGATGGTATATGTGGGCTCTGCAGTGAGACTTGAAGTTCCAGTGGGCGCAGCATCAGGGGAATCTCTCCGACATGGTCCATATCTCGGAGGGGACAGCGAAAGACCTGCAGTGGTGGCTTTCAAACCCTCATTGGGTCCACGGCAGATCCCTCTTCCTTCCCCCACCAGATCTATCTATAGTGACAGATGCATCACTTCTGGGTTGGGGTGGCGACATGGGAGAGGTGGAGATCAGAGTCCTCTGGTCTCCGGCGGAGTCTGGGCTCCATATCGATCTTCTGGAGTTTCAGGCGATCAGGCTTGCGTTGAAAGCATTTCTTCCCTCTCTCATTGGGAAAGCAGTGCAGGTGTTCACGGACAATACTACCACCATGTGGTACTGCAACAAATAAGGCAGAGTCGGGTCCTGGACCCTTTGTCAAGAGGCCCTACGTCTCTGGACATAGCTGGAACATCAGGGCATTACTCTGGTGGTTCAGTATCTGGCGGGCTCTCTCAACGCCAGAGCGAACGAACTCAGCCGTCGATGCACAGCCCATCAGGAATGGCGTCTCCATCCGGAAGTGGCGCAAGGTCTCTATCAGCAGTTGGGAAAGCCTTGGTTAGATTTGTTCGCCTCTGCAGAGATCGCGCAATGTCAGCTGTTTTGCGTGTTAGAGTTTCCAATGCGGCACTCGCTCGGAGACGCTTTTCATCTCAAGTGGAACTTCAGCTTCCTTTACGTCTTTCCGCCTATACCACTTCTGCCCAGAGTTCTCAAGAAGATCAGGAACGACCGGGCCCAAGTCATCTTGTTGGCTCTGAAGTGGGGACCGAGAGTATGGTATCCAGAACTATTGAGTATGGCCATCGATCCTCCACTCAGATTGCCTCTTCGGGCAGATTTTCTGTTGCAGCAACAGACTTTTGATTTTCCACCCAAAGTCTCTGATGTTATCTTGGCAGCCAGGCACCCATCCACCAAAACTGTATACGCCTGTCGTTGGCATAAATTTGTGGCATGGTGCACCAACAAATCTGTTGATCCCCTCTCTGCCCCTCTAGCCAAGGTTCTTTTGTTCATTCTTTCTTTGGCCCAGCAGGGCTCTGCTTTGGGCATCCTTAAAGGGTATTTATCCGCCATTTCAGCCTTTCTTAGGTTACCTGATCAGCCCTCACTCTTCAAATCTCCTATTGGGAGTAGATTCCTAAAAGTTCTCACCCATTTATTTCCTACCACTCCATTTATCATGTCTCAGTGGGACCTCAATCTTGCCCTTACTTATTTAATGTGTACTCCCTTTGAGCCGATGCACAACTGTCCCTTACGGCTCCTCACCATCAAAACTGTCTTTCTTGCTCGAAGTGAGTGAGCTTCAGGCCCTTTCGTCCAAACATCCAAACTTGTCTGTGCACCCTGAGAAAGTGGTGTCGCACACTAAGGCTTCCTTCCCTCCAAAGGTGGTTACGCCTTTTCATGTAGGCCAGTACATCACCCTGCCTACTTTCTTCGCACCCCCACATCCTTCCCATAAGGAGGAGAGACTCCACCGTCTGGACTCAAAAAGAGCATTGCCGTTCTATCTTAATCGTACTAAAGATTTCCGGGTGTGGGTATGTGGGTGCGAAAAAAGGAAAGGCGGTTTAAAAACGTACCATCTCTCGATGGGTACTTCTTTGCATCAAGATGTGCTACGCTTTGGCCAAGAAGCAACCCCCTGAGGGCATGTGTGCTCATTCCACCAGAGCAACTGCTGCTTCCACTGCGTTGGCATGCGGAATTCCTGTCCTGGATATCTGCCAGGCAGCTACGTGGGCATCCCTGCACACGTTTGCTAAACACTACTGCCTAAACAGTCAGGTCTGTTGGGACAGCTATTTTGGTCGTTCGGTCCTGCAGGACTTCCTAGTATGATCTTGGTTTGCAACTCACCACCGAGAATGGAATTGCTTTGGTATCTATTCTAAAGTAAGGAATCTGCAACTAGAAGTCTCTATCCGATGTACAAGTTACTTATCTTTGGTAACAAAATATCTGGTAGAGACATATTCTAGTTGCAGATTCCTTACCGACCCACCATCCTCCCCACTTGCGAACTGATTTCTAGGGCCAGGGATTCCCCCTTCAGGTCCTTAGCTCTGGCGCACAAATCTCAGTGTTCTTATCGGCTCTGCGCTTTGGCGTGGAAAGTTGTTAAAAGAAACTGATGTCACTGCGCTGAGGCGGCATCTATGTACTACTTCCGATGTCATCACAGCGCCAGTGATGCCTGCGGAGTCGACTGTTGCCACCTAACGACACGCAAGGGTATTGCTCAAAGAAAAATCTCCGGATCCAGTCTGACACCTGGGGGAAATTCTAAGGTAAGGAATCTGCAACTAGAATATGTCTCTACCAGATATTTTGTTACCGAAGGTAAGTAACTTGTACTTCTCTATGAACTTGGGTTCTATTTCTGAACAGGTAGTGGTGTGGGAAGCCTTTAAGGCTTATGTTTTGGGGGGGTCTGTATTTCAATGCATTCTGATGTCCTGAAAAGCATACATAATGATCTGGCCTGAATGGAGAGAGATCTACATGCCATCAACTACGCTGCAGGAGCCTCAGACCAAGTGGAGCATAAGCGGACACTACTTTTACAAGAGTTCAGCGACCTGTTCGACCGAGAAGTGAAGATTCTTTGTAAAATGCTTGTGCCCGAAGGTATGGCGAGGGTGACCGTCCTGGTCGTACCATGGCCCAAATACTGCGTCCAAATTATCAAATGACATACATTACAACTTTACAAACTGCAGATGACTCTAAGATAACTGGTGATAACAATGTTGCACTCACCCTCTTATACTACTAACGTACTTTATACACCTAGTGGCATTCAGTCACTACTGAGGAAATTGCATCTTATCTATCTGAGATTGCTGTGGCCTGGCTCACGAGTGGCCAGCAACAATTCCTAGCAGCCCCCATCACGCTGGAAGAAATCTCACAGGCCATTGATGCTCTGGGTTGCTGTAAGGCCCCTGGACTTGATGAATTCACCGGCCTGTTTTATAAGGAGTTCAAATCAGCCCTGGTTCTGCACCTCTTTGAAGTGTATGTGGAGGCCCTTGAGGATGGCATACTTCCACGGACTATGTGAGAAGCTGTAGTGACTCTTCTCAAGTCTGGAAAACCTAAGCACCTTTGCACCTCCTATAGGTCTCACCACACGGCTGGCGCTCTTGATGGAACACATAATTTCCCCACTTCAGATGTAATTCGTGCCACACTGTTCCACCACGATTAACTTGCACACCATATTTGCAATAATGAACCAACTCAACCCCGCCTTCTCTGCAGCTGTTGCTCTACTGGATATGGAAAAGGCGATCAACTCCATCGAACTGCCGTTCCTGCGTCCTACACTTGAAAAACTATGCTCCAGTGGGGCTTCTGCTGCCTGCTTTTACTCCTATATGTGAACCCATTGGCCTGCCTGCGAGTTAATGGGCACCTTACTGATGCATTTCCCATATCCTGTGGTACCCGAAAGGGGTGCTCCTTTCCCCCTTCTCTTTAGCATTGTGCTTGACCCACTGATTTGGTATTTTCAGAAATGGCATTTGCACAGGGGTCTGTGCTTTAAGGGAGGCCCCATCCCTGCCAGGGTGTATGCTGATGACATACTGCTGTTCAGTAGAGACCCCGCCATTTATTCGGTAGATTATCCGCTTTTGTGCCTTCTCAAGCCTTTTGATAGACTGGCACAAATCCAAGTTATTTCCCCTGACAGAGACTACTGAACCTTCCTCCCTTGAATACTCCCTACTGTGGTGCAATGACTCCCCTAGATATTTGGAAATCAAACATCCCGACAAACAAAATGAGGTGATCCGCTGCAACTATTGCTGTGCCATTGGCAATCTCTCCTCCCATCTTGACAGGTAGATCTGCCTCCCACTCTCCATTGTGGGCCACATCGCAATTATAAAAATGGTAGTGCTTCCCCGCTTTTTTTCCTCAACATTCTGATCCCACTGAACATCTCCTTCTTCTCTACAATACATACTATCTTAACACATCGAATACGGGCGGGCCGCTGCCTCAGAGTAAAATGGGAAACACTTAGGGGGTCATTCTGACTCCCGCGGGCGGCGGAAGCCGCCCGCCTGGCGGGAACCGCCAGAAGACTGTACCGCGGTCAAATGACCGCGGCGGTCATTCTGACTTTCCCGCTGGGCCGGCGGGCGACCGCCAGAAGGCCGCCCGCCGGCCCAGCGGGAAAGCCCCTTCAACAATGAAGCCAGCTCCGAATGGAGCCGGCGGAGTTGAAGGGGTGCGACGGGTGCAGTGGCACCCGTCGCGATTTTCAGTGTCTGCTTTGCAGACACTGAAAATCTTTATGGGGCCCTGTTAGGGGGCCCCACGACACCCGTTCCCGCCATCCTGTTTCTGGCAGTGAAAACCGCCAGAAACAGGATGGCGGGAAGGGGGTCGGAATCCCCATGGCGGCGCTGCTTGCAGCGCCGCCGTGGAGGATTCCCTGGGGCAGGGGAAAACCGGCGGGAAACCGCTGGTTCCCCTTTTCTGACCGCGGCTTTACCGCCGCGGTCAGAATGGCCCCTGAAGCACCGCCAGCCTGTTGGCGGTGCTTCCGCGGCACTCTGCCCTGGCGGTTTTCAACCGCCAGGGTCAGAATGACCGCCTTAATCTTTCTCATTCTAAATGCGATTTTGAGGTGCCAGGCGTTTACCTTAACTATTTGGTGGGTAAATGCATTGTTCATTCTACTGGCAGACCTCCCCTTTTATCTCTACTTGCTAAGGGGCTACCCCAAGAACCCCGAGAAAATCACACTGTATCCACAATGTGCTGGGCATGGATCAAGAGTGGATGATGCCTAGGTTTTAATGTCCTTTACTTGCCCGATATACCTCTTAGAGATAACCCATGGCTCCCCGACACTGGAAACACTAGTCCAACATGCACTCTCTATACACAAGAGCAGAACAATGGGGGATCTCTTCACCAATGATAAACTAGATCTTCACTCTATGTTTGAGGCTGGAGGAGTGACCTCCACGATGAGCCGCTTTGTCTGTCTTCGACTACACAGCACTCTTCAGGAAATACTGCCTACCTTTCCAGAGAAGCTGCTGGATTCCGCCCACCCCCGATCATGGTCATTTCAACAGCTGAAAGCACTAGACTTGTATCTCGCTTATACCATGCAAGCCTTGAGCTGCGTCCACTGCGCCGACCTGAGCGAGGGTGACGTGGGAGTGAGATCTGAACTCTTCTATCTCTGACAAGGTATGGCAGTTTTGCTGTATGTGGACTAAACTGGTCTCCATCAACAGCTGACACAAACTCCTTCACTATAAATTCTTGCATAGAGCATAAACCACTCCTCAGTCTCTTGTCAGATTTGATCCAACACAATCCCACAGGTGCCCCGAATGTGCGGCTGATTATGCTGACTTCACACACTTGGCTTGGAACTGCACCATTGTACGGGATTATTGGCAAGCTATATTCACGACTCTGTCATGCTGGAGCATCCTGTAGACCCAGACCCTCTCCTGGCACTTTGGGGGTATGTCAAACCTCTCGCTCCACAACACAGGAGATTTGCGGCTATGGCACTTTTACTAGCCAAACGGTACATAGCCTTACTCTTGGGAACTAGTAGGAGGCCAAACACTGATGACTGGCTATGCGACATTATCTACTGTGATACCATGAGTGAAATTGTTGGCTCCTTTTTACCTCCTACATCCCCGCCCACAGATATTTGGGCCCCACTTTGTTCTTATCTGTTGACTCATGCCAAAACCAACCCACCCGATGCTGTACCTGACTCATAACTCCTGCCCCATCCGCTGGGTCCCTTGTCTTGCACTTATTTAGGCTTACACATGTTAATTGTGTGAAATGTGTTCACAATGTTACAACTTTTTTGTTTATTACAGATGTGGCTATGCGGTTTCTTGAAAATCAATAAAAACTTCTTTTTTTTAAACGTTAATGACTACTCTCCCTCAGGGGAGCCCCAGTCATCTAAATTGCTGTATTTCCTTGACAAGCCATCTGCTTTGCATGTAAAGTTGTAGTGTTCTCTCCAGAGAAATGGAGAATTGTGGTTGGCATCATCCTAAAATCTATTTCTGATATAGGCTTCTCACCTTGTGAATTTCCCCAGGTACCAGACTGGTTCCGAAAACTTTTGTAGCAATTCCCTCGCGTGTCACTAGGTGGCATCATGCGGCTCTGTGTTGGCCCCATCCCACTCCAGATGTGATGTCGGGGGCCCTGTAACACTGGTGCTAGTTACTTTCTTTCTGCCCCTTCCGATGCGGATTTGGAGGTAGAAGTCTGTCCATCTGACAGACCTTTTCCCTCAGGGAAGCAAAATCTTCCCCCAAAGCCCTCCCCCTTCCCTCCCCCCCCCCAAAAAAAACAGGTTTTACACTGTATTGTGACTGTCACCGACAAATGCCTGTGACAGACACCTTCAACATCTGCCTCTGGTGCCTCGGCACCTCACACAACTTGAAATCATGCCCTCGCTGTATGACAATGAACCGCAAAGCCATCTGCTACCGCAAAGCCAATCTAGCCGGCGCTGAATGCCGTAGAAATAAGTCCTCCCAGCTGAAGTTGAGGGCATGTATGAGCTTTTATTCCCGAGGCCTCTCACGTAAGCATAATCAATCGAATTTGCAGAGTTCAGATAAGTCCCAAAAGTCGCAAAAGAAACTCAAAAAATCCAAACATGGATCTCTGATGTCCCACCACTGGCACTGTTTGGAGTTGCAAGATACTCTGGTTACCTCCAGACTGCCGACCCGTTCCACGGAATGAACTCCTGAAGTTCTCCCACTCAACCTCCTTCCCAAGTGCACAGCAACAGAAGCTGAAATGCGTCAGCTGAGAGAAGCCATGAGCAAAATCTTTGGTATGCCACTGTATCTTGCTGGAGTGCCTTCAGACCAGACGTATCTGAAGTGGCTACCTGTCAGAACCCTATTAGCAGACCTTCACACCTGAGGTGGATCGCTTCTACAACCGACTCCACTGGTCAGAGCCTTGACATAGGGACCAATGTCAAAGACGTCAAATATGGATTTGATAATTTTAGCGAATTCAGAAGCTCAGCCCCTATCCTCTGGACAGCAACATTATACTCATTCCAACCCGGAGTCATACCACAACTATGATGACGATGATGGTGACTATGAAGTTATTTGTTATAAAGAGGGGAGAATATTTTGAAGACCTTCAGGTTCCCATTGGCCTGGACACCTCGCCAGACATTGGGTATCCTCACTGGACTACTACTACTGCTACTTAAGACTCTGCCTCCTTCGCCACAGGGTCAGGATTGGGGCAGAAGTCTTTGACCATACTCTTCCTATACAGAAAGTCAAACCAAATGTCCTAACTGAGGTCTTTTACCTGGTAATGAGGCCCTCATTGATGTGCTGGTGAGCACGTGGGCGGAATCAGCATCCTATCCTCCAGTAAATAGGTTAGTGGCAACACGGCATAGGGATGCCCCTGGAGAACCTGACTTTCTGCTCCAGCACCTCCCCCGGAAAAGCTTGATGGTATAGGCATGACCAACTGTTTGGGTAGGACAATCAGGAACAGTGTGGTGCTTCAGCACCATACCTGGATACCCTCCACAGGCTTTTTCATCAGACGTTCAGCAGTCCCTCTTGAACATTCCCTTTGATGACTCAAAGCTATTTGGAGCAAAGACTGACTCGACCCTGGAGAGATCTGAAGGAAGCAATGCCACTGCCCTCTCTCTGGGCGTAGGTCAGCCAGTTCGCAGTTCCAGCAACTACAGTGCCCCTTTCAAGGTCTCCATCAGGGGATATCAGCAGAGGCAGTACCTGCCCCAGCAGAATCAGTTCTCTCAGTCCCTTTTGGGTATAGGCCAGAGGGCAGACCAACAAGATCCCAGCCCCAGGGACAACTTACTACCCACAGCCCTACACCTATTCTTGAAAGCTCCTCAAAACTGTTTTGATTCATCCTTTGTGGCACACTGTGGCCTGATAGGACTATCAAGTCAGACCAATGGGTGCTCCAGATTATGAAATAGAAATATTCCCATAGTTTTCTGCTGTTTCTCATGGGCAAACCACCCACACGCACCATCTCCCAGAGTACCACTTGTGCATATTCCGCAGAGAAGTTCAGGCTCTGTTGGCCAAGGGAGCATTAGGGAGGGTGCAAAAATCAGGGATCTCGACTAGTTGTTACTCCTGTTATTTTCTGTTGCTGAAGAAGGACAGAGGCCTTAGCCCAAAATAGATCTCCGTCCACTGAACTTCTTCCTCTGGAAGGACAAGTTAAAAATGCTCACCCTGGCCCAACTTCTGTCTGCCATGGACCAAGGAGATTGGATGGTAGCGCTGGACTTGTAGGATGGATATTTTCACATTCCCGTCTTGCAGTACCACAAATGTTATTTGCCATTTCAGGTAGGCCAAGAGCACTTTCAAATCTCTGTTCTCCCCTTTGGCCTCACCAGGGCACTTCAGGTGTTAATAAAGGTGATGGTGATGGTTGGAGGCTTTCTACGTGGTTGGGAATACCAGTCTTCCCATACCTAGACAACTGGCTGCTGAAAGCAGGCTCACCTCAAACCCCCTTGATCTATTCACCGCTGCAGAGAATTACAGTGTCAAAACATTTGCAAGTTGGAATTCCCAGGACAGCCTTACCTCTGAGACACATTTAGCCGACATTGGGGGTCAGGATACCTGTATGCCTATCTACCCTTCCCTCTCCTGCCCACAGTACTCAAAAAGATAAAGAGAAACCGGACCCAAGTCATCCTAATGGCTCTGGATGGTGTGAGGAGAGTTTGTATGCGGAAAATCTGGCCATGAGCAAGTCCTCCAATCCGACTGCCCTTTCAGGAGGACCTCCTCTAACATCAGCAGGGTCAAGTCTTGCATTTAAGCCTACATAATCTGCACCTCCATGTGTGGAGATTGCACAGCGACAATTAATGGTTTTCAATCTTCCAACTAAATCTTGGTAGCAAGGTGTCCAACAGCCAAATCTGTTTATGCAGAACTCTAGGAGACGTTTGTTGTTTAGTGTTAGTCCTAAAATATCCAAAGCATGAATACACATTTATCGGTTGTTCTCCTGTTCTGTTTATCAATAGCCTAGCAGGGCCTTGCTGTGGCAACAGTTAAGCGTTACCTTTCAGCCCTTTCGGCCTTTCTGCTGAACAGCCATCCCTCTTCAAGTCACCAGTTGTGATGGGTTTTTTGAAGGGGCTACTCTGCATGCTCACAGCAACAACTTTTGTGATGCTGCAGTGTTGCCTTAATTTCTTTGTTAACTTATTCATGTGCAGTCCCTTTGAACTCATGCACAGTTGTCCTCTTCATCTACTTACCATCAAGCCAGTATTTTTTATCGCCCTAACATCTGCCGGGGAAGTGAGTGAATTCCAGGCATCGCCTATGGTCCTGCCATATTCTTCCTGAACAAATTAGCCCTCTAGACAAAAGGGAAATTCCTGCTCCAAAGTCATCACTCCGATAGAAGCTTAAGTAGAATTTGGTGTAACCAGCAATTCCACCGTAATTCTCATTCATATTTACCAAATTTTGGTTGCTGTTTTGACTTCAAAATGTTTTTGGTCCTGTAGTTCTACACACTTACGCTTCTTGGAAAGTAACAAGAAGAATTACTCAGGAGGATTCAGTTTGATAATTGCGATTTTGCACACATATAATTGGATTATGAGTTTCAAATATGTATGTGGAATGGTTGCAAACTTTTACATTAATATACCTATGCTAGTTTGTATTATGTGTTTTTGTCCTTAAAGACTTTGGAGGCAATTATTTACTAGCTATTCAATTTATCAGCCTAATCGGAAATGAACAACAATAAGGTCCTCATTACAACCCTGGCGGTAAATCCCGCGCTACCGCCGTGCTGATGGCCGCCAACATAACGTGACCGTGGCGGTATTCTGCTACGGCAGAGGTCTTCAATCTGTGGGTCGCGACCCCCAGGGGGGCCTGGAGTCCCGGAAAGGGGGTCGCGCATTTCCTCAGCCAATCGTTAACTTTCATTGATTGAGTCTCCTTTGCTGTGAAAGGAAGCTGCACAGACAGCTAAAGAAGCCATTGAGCCTGCTTCCTGAATGAAATGTAAATGTAAGTTAGGAGTTGATCTGCAAATGTAAATGGTAAAATAAACAAATGTAAAGGATGCTTTGGAGCCGGTTCTGGCTTTAATTGATCGAATCAGTCAAAGCTATGCGATGACAAATATTTGTTCTCTTTGAGTGGTAGTGCAAAGAGTTAACAACTGGGCAGTGAAGTGTGTGCCTTTAATTGTGACTGTATATACATAGAGACAGATTTATACTGGCCTTGCACCGTTCCAATGCCACATTAGCGTCATTTTTTTACGCTAATGTGGCATTGGAAGGGAAAAAAAGCTGCGTCATATTTACAAAATGGCACAATGCTTGTATTGCGCCACTTTGTGACCCCTTGTGCCTAATTATGCCTGCGCCTGGCATAATGTATGCAAGGGGGGCATTCCGGCACTAGGAGGGGCTGTAAAAATGGCACAAAAGAATCTATGAGATTTCCTTGCGCCATTTTTATCAGCATTTACCGCCTGCTAAGTGCAGGCGTTAAAAAGAGGCTTCCATTGATTACAATGGGCCTCTGGGTGCTTTGCAGGATTAGCGTCATAATTTTTTACGCTAATCCTGCAAAGCGCCAGACTAGCATAAAAAATAATGACACTGCCCTGATTTACAAAATCACAAACTGGAGCAGTGCCAAAACCTTACGCAGCCGTAATGAGGAGAAATGTTTTCATTTCTCTTCATTTTTTCCTCTTTCCATGTGTGTCGCACTCTGCTGCACACATGGAATAAGGAAAATACCTTTCCGGATTGTTTTTATTCAATGATTTGCAGGGGGTATTGAGGATGTTTATGATTGTTGATGATGAGGAGTACCAAGTTCTAGAAATTTTTGTAAGGAGTGGGTCCTTATGCCTAATAAACTTTTGAGGGGGTCCCGGCATCAAAAAGTTTGAAGACCTCTGCGCTACAGGTATTATGACCCACATTGAGAAAACCGCCACTATACAGACACCCACAGAAGTCCGCCAAACCAAAGGTCAGTGATAAACTGGTGAGAGCAAAACCCACACTGTCACGCCAACAGGAATACGCCCACAGTATCAAGACCCACGAATCACTGCGGCGGTCTTTCAAACCAAGGTAAACCATTGGCGGTTCACACCGCCGCGCTCAAAATTCAAACTACACACACTTGACACACATACACACACCCACACACTCACACCACTATAAAGCACACACCCACATTACCCACAACCCCTTACAGTGAAAAAATCTGAACAAGCAGAGAGAGAAAAGTAAAGACCACACCATCATCCAGAGGTACAGAACACCATCACACATACACGATCCACGCACCTCACAGCACACACCACAACATATCACCCCACACATCACCTCATATATCACTCACACCACATTATGGCCCCTCAAAGACACCCTAGGTTTTCTGAGGAGGAGCTCCGGGTCATGGTGGAGGAAATCATCCGGGTAGAGCCACAGCTATTCGGATCACAGGTGCAGCAGACGTCCATTGCAAGGAAGATGGAGCTATGGCGGAGAATAGTGGAAAGGGTCAACGCCGTGGGACAGCACCCAAGAAATAGAGATGACACCAGGAAGAGGTGGATCGACCTACGGGGGAAGGTGTGTTCCGTGGTCTCAAGACACCACCTTGCGGTTCAGCGGACTGGCGGCGGAATCCCACCTCCTTCCCCACAACTAACAACATGGGAGGAGCAAGTCTTGGCAATAATGCATCCTGACGGCCTTGCAGGAGTAGAAGGAGGACTGGACTCTGGTAAGTTAAAACTTTACTACTTTATCCCCCACCCTACCTGCATGCCATCACAAACTCCTACCCCCACCCTCACACCCATCACTCCACCACCACACATGTACTCCACTATCACAACCCACCCATCCCAAAGCCAAGCCCCCATGCCACACAAATGCATGGACACCAATCACAGACCTGCATGGACACCCATCACTACAGCATGCCCAGTAGAGAGACTCATCAAACCACGTAATCACCAATCACACAAGGCCAAGGCGACAGGGAAAGCACATTAATACAGGGAAACACACCCATTGCAGAAGATGGCACACACAGATACAATAACAGTGCATTTACATCCCAACAGGACCCCTACCCAACGTCACCAGACAGGAGGTGACAGCCATATCCAGTCCCCCCACAGAAGAGGCCCACAGTGATGACAGCAGCTCTTCACGCCTGGATCACAATGACCAGCCTGGCCCATCTGGGACCTCTGGACAGTTGGTTACCCTGCCACAGTCACAAACCGCCACAAAACCTCCCCCCTCAGGAAACACCAGCACAGCACCCACCTAGCGGCCCATGCTACTGTCCCCAGGACATGTCAATCAGCAGTGTGTCCACCAATACAGGGACCCCAGGCAAACACACTAACCCAGGACGATCAGGGACCTGGGGTCAGTGGCAGTGGGCACACAGTTCAGGGGACAGAGGCACAGGACAACAGGGAAGCTGGGAGGACTGCTGTGCAACAGGGGGAGGACAGGCCAAGGGAACCGACTCTCCAGGAGTCACTCTCCAACATAATGGGAGCATACCACCATTCCCAGGAGACCATGGGCACGGTACTGGCCAAGTTTCAGGAGACCCAGCGGCTGCAGGAGGGACACTACCTGGGGATCAGGGAGGACCTCACCAAAATCTACACCATCCTGGTCACCATAGCAGGGGTGCTGGCTGACATAGACAAGACCATGAGGGAGTCAGTGGCACAACAAAGGGCCCCTGACACTAGCCAAACCGAGGAACAGCCTTCCACCTCCGCCGGCGTTAGTGGACAGGAGGCACCGCCACAGGAACAACAGGCCACTAGCACCCCACCCCCTGCTGAAGGAGAACCACCCCACAAATGGTCCCTGCGATCCAGGCAGGAGACTGAGAACATTGCCAAGACCCCTGCCAGGAAATAAGACTCCTGATTGTCACCCTTCTGTCCCACTATGTCACCCTGTCCACCTTGAACTGCCATTACTCCCCTTCTAATGCCCCATTGGACAATGCACTTGTGATACCAAAAGACTGGACTCTACTATGGACCTTCCTCCACCATCACCCCAGCCCCTTGCACATACCCCTATACTCATTAGCCCCTAAATAAACACCATTTAATCACAAACAAATCTGGAGTCAGTCTGATCTTCCACAAATGTGTTATTACAACATTAGCAACAAATAGCAATGTAAATGTTCATTTACTCATACCAATGTATGACAATTGTTGGCCAGCAGTACATATAGCAGAAGGCTGAATGTGGAACCCAGATCTGAAAAAAGTTAATCCAAAGGGAACAGTCAGTGTCCATAAACAGAGGTTAAGAGGCTGACATGTACAATGTCCTACAGTATTCTGAAATGTGAGGAGGAGTTACATTTTCTTACCTGTGTGTCACTGGAAGTACTGCATGATGATGTTCGTTCTGTTGTCAATATCTTCTTCTTCTGCCTCCTCTTTCTTACTGTCTACAGGCTCCGAAGCTACCACAAGACCATCACCAGGCTCATCCTCCTGCAGGAAAGGCACCTGGCGTCTCAATGCCAAGTTGTGCAACATGCAGCATGCCACGATTATCTGGCACACCTTCTTCGGTGAGTAGTATAGGGAGCTACCTGTTAGATGGAAGCACCGGAATCTGGCCTTCAGGAGGCCGAATGTCCTCTAAATAATACGCCTAGTTCAGCCATGTGCCTCATTGTAGCGTCCCTCTGCCCTCGTCCTGGCATTCCTCACTGGGGTCAGTAGCCATGAGAGGTTGGGGTAACCAGAGTCACCTGCAAATTCCGAGGAATACCTGTTAGACACATACTAACCCTTAGGGACTACCCCATACCCAGACACCCACTCCTACTGTGTGGGGACCTTGGGCTCATCTATTAGCCACGCCCGGTGCCTCTGGAGTTGGCCCATCACATAAGGGATAGTGCTATTCCGCAAAATATAGGCGTCATGCACAGAGCCAGGACACTTGGCATTCACATGGGAGATGTACTGGTCCGCCAAACACACCATCTGCACATTTATCGAATGGTAGCTTTTTCTATTTCTGTACACTTGTTCATTTCTGAGGCGGGGGACAAATGCCACATGTGTACCATCAATGGCACCAATGATGTTGGGGATATGTCCCAGGGCATAGAAGTCAGCTTTCACTTTGGGCAATTCCTCCACCTGGGGGAACACGATGTAGCTGCACATGTGTTTCAGCAGGGAAGACAAAACTCTGGTCAACACGTTAAAAAACATTGGCTGAGACATCCCAGATGCCATCGCCACTGTAGTTTGAAAGGAGCCACTTGCCAGGAAATGGAGCACTGACAGGACCTGCACTAGAGGGCGGATAGATGACATCAGGTCTGGCTCCAATTGGGAACACAGTTCTTGGATTGTGGCACTATAAAGTCTGTAGGTGATTCCATTGTCAACAGGTCCACCAGGGGTCTGTACACCGAGAGGATGCCGCCATCTCATCATCTACCCCAGCGGTTGTAGCCTATGGGGAGAACGGTGAGCAGAGGGTAATTTGCCACGTAGGTAGCACAACTGTGTCTGCAGTAATGTTGAAATATCCGTGTGTGAAATAGTTAGTTCGTATATGTGCCAATATGTGCTGTGACGCAGTTAGGTGCCATGCGATGTGCACCCCTGAAATGGCGGCTGCCTGACTTGTGAGGAGGGACAATGGGAAATGAGGTAACTGCACTGGTGTTGTGCAGCGTCGCGGTAGGCGGTCGAAGACCGCCGCGCAACTCAGCATTGTTATCTTTGGGCCCTTTGGGTTTCAGGAGCCAATGGCCATGTACGCTGGCAGTGACGGTATGCACCGCCGCAGACGTGACCGCCATTTTTTATCTGTTCACTCACTTGATACCTGACCATTAACAGGAGAGGACCTACACTGCAAGTGCTGCTGTGTCCTGTGTCTGGAAGCGACAATGGCTCATGTGTCTGGGGAAAGGGCCCCTGCCTTCACTGCGGAGGAGGTACACAAACTGGTAGATAGGGTCCTCCCCCAGTACACGCTACTCTGCGGTCCTCCAGACAAACAGGTGAGTACACTGTGAGCATGATGCGTGGGCAATGCCTGTTTGGAGTGGTGTGGATGTAAGCCACATGTTGGGGGGGGCTGAGGCCTGCATGTAAGGATGGTCAGTGTATGTGCGTCAGGGCATGGGTGGGAACTGGTGGGCAATGAGTATGATGGTCCGGACGGGTGAGTAATTTCCTTTCCTCCTGTAGTTTTCCTCTAGGTCAGCACCCATCAGAAGAAGGGTATTTAGTATGCCATTGCCAAGGAAGTGCGGACCCTGGGGGTCTATCACAGACGGAGCACCCACTGCCGCAAGAGATGGGAGGACCTGCGCCGCTGGAGCAAGAAGACGGTGGAGGCCCAGCTGGGGCTGGCCTCCCAACGTGGAA
Organism: Pleurodeles waltl; assembly: GCF_031143425.1. Lineage (NCBI taxonomy): Eukaryota > Metazoa > Chordata > Amphibia > Caudata > Salamandridae > Pleurodeles > Pleurodeles waltl. Next base: position 228,986,952 of record NC_090451.1, read on the forward strand.
GGGGTGCCCGTCGCACCATGACCACCCTGATGTTCTGCATCCTGGCGGTGGCCTATCCAGAGTTGGATGGGCGCTTGAGGGCATCACAGCAGCCACAAGGGGGTGAATACAGTTTCAGAAAGCTGACTTTGCACGCTTAAGGAACTAGCTGGTTGGGGTATGTGGGCTGTGGGTACCCCTAGGCCGGGGTGATCATGGTAGGGTATGTCCCTTGTTTGCAGGCTCTGAAGCACCCCTGCCCCAATGGTACAAGTGAAAAAACTACTACTGGGCAGGGTCCTGTGGGTGTCATGTGTGCAGATGCTGGTGTTAGGCATTGTACACCATGGGCTGGTGACTACCTTAGTGAGTGATTGGGCATAGCCTAGTGCATTGGGCAGCTCAGTGTGTGTTGTGTACGCCAACGGTAGTGGTGTTGCTGGCATTGACCATGTGTGTCCTCTGTCTCTCCACCCCCTTCTAGTTTTGTCACCCTGTCCTTGTGTGCATTTGCATCATCTGGTGGAGGAGCAGTGGCACCGGTGACGGAGGGAGCTGCATCCCACATGGCCCAGGAGGGTGAATCCATGGAGGGTGAAGGCGCCAGTGGGGCGTAGGGCGAGGAGAGCTCCACGACGGGGACAGGAGGGGATACCAGTGTCAGTGACTCCTCCTCTGATGGAAGCTCCCTGGCGGTGGCAGACACCTCTGTGCCCACCCTATCAACAGGTACAGCCACCACCCCCCTACCAGCACCGCCCTCCCAGCAGCCCCTCAGCGAGTTTCCCGTGCCCGCTCACCCAGGAGGGTGGGCATCTCCTTTGCCCCAGGCAACTCAGGCCCTGCCCAAGTCAGCCCTGCTGCCCTCAGTGAGGAGGCTATTGACCTCCTGAGATCCCTCACTGTTGGGCAGTCAACCATTCTGAATGCCATCCAGGGTGTCGAGAGGCATTTGCAGCAAACAAATGCATACCTGGAGGGCATTCATTCTGGCGTGGCGGCCCAACAGAGAGCGTTTCAGGCTCTGGCCTCAGCACTGATGGCAGCCATTATCCCTGTGTCCAGCCTCCCCCCTCCAACTTCCACTACCCAGACCCAATCTCCTCTACCTCAGCCTATCCCAAACACACCATCAGACCAGCATGCACACACATCAACAGACAAAGGTGGCTCAGGAAAACATAAGCACCACACATCCCACAGGCACTCACACAGGCACCATACCCATGCACACATATCAACATCCACTTCCTCCACTGTGTCCCCCTCCTCCATGTCCTCCACCTCCCTCCCAGTCTCGTCTCCACTCACTCCTACATGCACTACGTCATCAGCCACTGCCTCCATCACCAGCATGCCATCACTACACACTGCTCACGTGCAATCACCCACAACCATTCACACGTCCCCTGTGTCCTCTCCCAGTGTGTCTGTGACCCCTCCTCCCAAAGTACACAAACGCAGGCACACACCCACTCAACAGCCATCCACCTCACAACTGCCTCCAGCCCATCCACCTTCACTCAAACTCAGCAGATGTACACCTCCTACAACCACTACCTCTTCCTCCACACCCCCTCTATCTTCTCGTCCCAGTGTCTCTAAAAAAACTTTTCCTAGCTAGCTTGAACCTCTTCCCTACACCTCCCTCCCCCCGTCCGTCCCCTAGGGCCAAGATGTCTAGATCCCAGCCCAGCACCTCAGCCACCATAACTGCATCTGCTGTGATCCGTGCAAGTCGGGGTGGTTTGAAGGGGGCACCCGTCAGAGCTACCAGTGTGCCACCTACAGATGGGAAGGACCACCCTATTCCGCCACCTGCAAAGGTCCAAAAGGGGCCGGCTTCCAGCAGGGGAAAATTGCACCAGCCACCCAGCAAGGCCTCGACCAAACACAGAGAGGACAGTGCCAAGGTCCCAGCAGCGACAGCCAAGGTGGGGAAGGGCCACAAGTGAAAAGGCAAGTCACCTCAGGGCACGCTGCCTCCTGGTGAGGGGCTGGTGACCACTATTTCGTCAGGGATGCCAGCGACCTGTTCCACACTAACCACCGCCGCAACGACCGCCACCTGCACTGCCACCTGCACCGCCGCTGCCACGTCAGTCTGCAGCATCCTCCCCAAGGATCAACCATCCGAGGCTGCCGGAGACGGTATGGTGTCTCCCTCCACCACAATAGACATTTGCACCACGACCAGCACCGGCAGCATCTCCGCCGCAGCCACCGCCACCTGCACCACCATCTGCACTGCCACGTGCCCAGCCGTTACCATTCTGTCGAACGTCGGCAGCATCACCAGTGGGCATGCGTCCGAGGCTGCAGGCGACGTCCTGGACCCTGGACACGCCACTTGAGGCACCACCTCCAGCACTGGCCCTACCAGCAGTTGGCAGCCTAAGTCGCCGCAGGATGGAGTGTTGCTCTGCCTCCATGGAGTATCATGCTACCTGTTCTAAGTATATCGCACGTCGCGTGGCTCAGACACCAGGGTGAGAGGATGTTAACTGCCACACCCAAGGTGCAGCAACACTGGGCACAAAGCCCCTGCCAGAACCAGTGGAGAGATACATCCACTCAGCCCCTCCTTGGCAGGATGAAGCACTCTGGGCACAAAGCCCCCTCCAGAACCAGTGGAATATGTCACCCATTTGAGAGACTGTGGCTTAACACTCCCCAGGAGCGCGCAGGCCACCAACTTGAGAGACTGAGGCTTTGCACTCCCCAAGACCAAGCAGTGGGCAGCCCACCCACTTGAGAGACTGTGGCGTTGCACTCCACAGCACCAAGCAGTGGGCATGGAGCCCCCTCGAGGAGCAGTGGCTTCATACCATCTTCCGGCTGAGGTGCCTCCCCTCCCCTTCCCCCTGAGGTGCCTGTCTTTTTTCAACCTGATTCCCATGCAGTGTTCTCTCTGTTTTGAGGCAGGTGTCATGTGTGGGCTTCACCCATGCTTTTTGGGACCACTGGTCCACAGACATTACAAGGGACAGTGTACGGCCTTGTGTACATAATTTAAATATTTGTATATTCTGATTATTTGCTTTTCTCTTGATAAATCTGAATGTTCCAATATAACACTGGTTAGACTCATTTCCTTTTGTCCTTGCGTTCTTCCACAGGATGACGGGTGTATCTGTATTGTTGTTGCATATGTTTGTGTGTATGGTGTTGTGGGTGAGGGTGGGGGTGGGGGTGTTGCGTGCCGCATGTGTGTCACTCTCTTTTACCTCCTCCCTTCCCCTGTGTGCTAGGTGCAGTACTCACCGTTGTCACCGCCGCCTTCTTTCTACTTTGTGGTGTATTAGTAGATACATCAACATGGGTAGGATCTGCAGTTCGGGCTCCATGGTGTCCTGGTTCTTCGTGGAGTGTCAAGAGGTGAGTGGTTTCCCTTCTGTGTTCTGTTTCCGCTGTGCTTTTGATGGCGTTGGTACCGCTCCGGAAAAGCTGGCGGATTGGTGCCTTGTAATACGGTGGGCGGTACATTGTCTTCCGCCTGTCTGTTGGCGGTGACCGCCGCGGTGTTTGTGGCTACCGCCGTAGCCGTCGGAGTGTTGAAGTGGCTATTTATGTTGGCGGTTTCCGCCGTGGTCGTGATCTCCTTTTTTTTACCGCCAGCCTGTTGGCGGTGTTACAACTGCTTTAACATCGACCGCCCGGGTTGAAATGAGGGCCTAAATCTGTTGAACTTCATTTTATGTGTTAGCCACGGGTTCAATGACCAACCCTGAGCGTAAGTTTAAACGTTCGGTACTAAATTATGTTTTATTGTATTGCTTAAATATGAAAAGCTGACACAATAACGACTACTTACTTACACCGTCATCCTCCATAGGAAGTGCAAGCAAGCTACCTGAGATTTAAGAAAGAATCATGTACCTATTTTGCTTTGCACACGACGCTGAACACAGCATCTGAGCAGAGGCGGTAAGCCATTCAGTCTCAAACCAAGCTGGAGCCAGATGCCTGGCTCTCACTCTGACTCAGCTCTAGCTCCTCTTGGACCCTGGGCAAAAAACGACCCAAACCTTCATGTAACATCCATAACCATTTTCTTTTCTACCCACGTAACCAGGCCCTCCCACCCTTAGCACTCCTGCAGGTGCTGCTAGGGGCTGCGACGTACTCGTTTGAAGATAGGCTGATAGTGGAAGCCATACTGAGTAGCGTAAAAGTCTTCAGAGAAGGGTGTTATGCTAATGTTGTATCTCCGAACATGCTTACAGAAGTCTGCAGGGTCTTGATTGTCAGCCCATATAACACGCTGTAATCACCCTAAAAGGATAAGTAAAATGTGCCATACCTACATGATATGGGCTTTGTGTGAAAGTCTGCAAGCAGCTGTGCTCCACAGTTCACTTTTGCCATGTGAACTGTTTGGTCTCTCCTAGAGCTTTCTTTTGTTAATGCTTGTAATTTTCTTCACTGAAGGTGTGGAACATCTTCTTAACTATCCTGAAATCCATATCTATGTTAGGCCAGAGGAAACGTGATATTATCATTAAAACAGAGTACCCTCCTAAACGTAATATAATCTTGTCATTTTTTTAAAAATAGTTTTTGTTTCTACTTAATTTAACGTTTAACAGCTATTTCTTGAATATAGTGTACTGATGTCTGTCCTCCAAGAATTAAAGACAAAGCAGTAACATTTAATGTAAAACAGGAAAGAAAAAGAGATACCCATCTACTGACTGAATTGCACAACCTCAAACCTGTCAACCTAAAGATTATTTGTACTGTGTGATTGTACAAGGAAGGGGGGCATGGCCTTCGCAAGAAGAGGGGTCATGGCGAGTGGGGATTTGGATGCCATACTCTGCCTAAATAACCTCCACTGCGCCCAGCTCCCACACAGGAAGAATGAACTCATCTTTAACCACTTGTCATCTCTCCCATATGGAAATTTTAAATGGCGCCCACCTGTGCAAAGCATTCACACATGAGCTGGTACCCTATTCTATAGGAGGGTTTCGAGTTCTTCGCGTGACAGTATCTTCACCGAGTTGTTGCATAATCAGATGTGAAACCATTTGTCACATTGTGGCGCCGTGTGAATTGGCAGGCGTGCAACATAAAACAAGGAATCTTGGAATCAAGCTTTTATTCCACACGACCTCATTATTTGGCCCTGTGGAATTACCTTATTTCACTGTGCCTCCTTTTCAAAGCTTTAACATCGCATTTGAGAGCACCTTGAAATACATCACTTCAGGATGTGCGCTGTTAAAAAACTGGTCTTGTGTATGTTTTAAAATAATATAAAACATAAAAGCCAGTGTCTAATTTCCTTGTTACAGGCGACGTGTGACGTCTCTAGTTGCTTGTAATCAAGAAACGGTGTGGCTGCCCAACTGTAATAACTTATTACAGTTGAGTTGTGATACCAAAAAAACTGCTGCCAGATACAACAGTCAAATGGAAAGGCAGAAATGTAACATAATTAAAGCTGCAGATTAAAAAGGAAAACTTGCTTTTTCCTCATGTGCCCTGTTTTATGGACGAACAATGATAAACATAAAGGAGGTCTTAATGACAACGCTTATTTTTATGCATGCTCTATGCAATCATAGGAAAGGATCTATCTGCATGTTTCTACCTATTTTGAACTGCAGTGGCGTTTTCAATCTGCTTTCTATCAAATTGATTCAATATCTTTTGCAACAAACATCTAGCCACCTTTTAATTTAGCACTAAAGATTTTACTTTTATTCTTAATGTTTGCAAACATACTATCTCTTTCATATGAAATAGCACACACCAAGGAGTTAAGTAGTTTGTGAGAAAGGTGATGGTGTGACCATGCATGATGGGAAATAGAGTACACCTCGCCATATATTATAAGGATATTACAAGTCATCTCGGAGTTCAATGTCCTTATAATTGACATCAGCCTTAGGCCTTGTTCCACTAAATGGTCACTGAATTCCTTGGTGACTTGTAATAGCTTGTAATGTACGGAATGATGTTTTTATCCCATATTATATTCTTGCTCCTGTTGTAATACCCTAGCTCACATACATGATACATACATAAACTGACATCTCTTGGTTCAGAAACGTCATAGTTGTCGGGGGAGGGGGGGAGGTAAGAATGTTTCTTAAGGCAAGTTTAGAAATTATCACTTGTAATAAATGCCATCACATAGAACGAAAACAGTCTAATGTGCAAACATGAAAGCCTTCTGCATTTAAAGTAAATACTTTGTTTCATTTTTACAATTGATTGTATTTTATATGACGTCTGTTGCAACATTTCTGTGCCAATTGTCACTGTTTCCAAACGAACCAACAACCAAGTGCCAACATTGTGGCAACCAGCAAGGCAGGCATTGGATCTAATGGCACAGTGGTCACATAAACTAAACGGTGAAAATGAAACGCATTCTGCAGTGCATGTGCTAACTCAGTGAGTTAGCATATATGCTACTGACAGCATAGCTCAGTCCCCTAACTATTAAGGGTAGCACTGATGGCCATCATGAATGTACAGTCAAGCACTGCGATATCAGTTTGATCTGCCAAGGCACTGACAGCAGAGGTCCTGCTGAACTGTGACTGTCCCCTTCATTACTTGGAGTGGGGCCAGAGACGACCTCCTCATAAGGGGCGCAGCCTTTGATTGCCTAGATGGGATTTTCAGGTAGGTCCTTCTATGCCACCTCACAGTGCTTTTTTGGTTAGGGAGCAATAACTGTATGCCACCTGCTGGGTCATGTATTGACCTTTTTTCACAAGCGTCTGTAAAACTATACCTCCATGCACATGGTGCTAACTTGTTGCCCACATAATAAGCATTTCAGAGGGACCAAACAGAGATCAACTACCACATTTATAGTTTTAGGAACTCTGCTCTGAAATAGCCAGAAAGGGGTTTATTCGCTTGTTACATAAATCTTTCATTAATTCATTATTTGCCATGGCAAATTTGCACAGTGTTACCCCACGAGGTGGAAAATGAAAATATAACAGTGGAACCACGAAACTAAGATTAGCAGAGGTTCGGAAGTAAAATTGACATACTGAATGCGGCCGCCTGTTGTTAATCAATACCCACTTGAATGCACGATTTTGGAGACAGTAATCTGGTCTGAAGGCCTCTTCTCCAGCTGATTGGATTTCTCCGCAAGGAACACGTGTCGAATCACTCAAGGGGCTGCTCCACGATTAAGCGGGGGATCCTAAGCAGTTCGGCTTGTTTGTCTTCTGAGTGACACGGTAAGAATGAACCTCTTTCTTCTGAAGCTCGATCTTTTTCAGGAACCATTGTCGCTAAAAAAAATCTTTCGGGGATTGCGATTAGGCAACCCTGCCAGCCGGTGAAACATTGATATATATTGTGCCATGATAATGTATGTATTGATGTATACATATAATATAAGAACACAATCATATAAGAGCACCCCAGCAAACCAGCGGATATCACTCCAAAGGTGGAGGTTGTGCCTGAAACAGATATCGCGCCCAGCGCCACCCCCTCCCGGCCCACACACCCCCACGCCACCAATCACCGCTAGAGTACCAACGAACTCCGTACCCTTAACCCAGGCCGCTCCACCACCTGCGTCCAAGCCACCCTGAGACACACCCATGGACCCTTCTCCTGTCGAGCCTGCAACTTCACCTGCCCCAAGCCGCCAAGGACCACGCCAGAACCACACACAAACACCTCAGCTGCATCCTTCACAACACACGCTCCGTCCACAAGCACGCCATCGAACTCTGGGACCTACTAACCTCATCATCCCCTGACGTCACCTTCCTCACCGAAACCTGGATGAACCCCTCCTCGGATCCAGACATCGCCATAGCCTTCCCCAAAGGTTATAATATCGCCCACAGAGACCGCACCAACAGACCAGGAGGAGGGATCGCCATAGTCCACAAGAACACCATCAGAATCTCGACTAACACCAATGACATTTTCGACAACGCCGAACACCTACACTTCCAGATCCACATCAATGCCAACACCACCCTCAGAGGAACCCTCATCTACAGGCCACCAGGCCCCCGCCCACAGTTCAGTGACTCCATTGCGACATAATCAGCACCCAAGCCCTCACCTCCACAGACTACATTCTCCTCGGCGACTTAAATTTTCACCTTGAGAACGCCAACAACAGCAACTCCACCGCCCTGATCGACAACCTCACCAACTTTGGTCTCAAACAACTGGTCACGATGCCCACCCACTCCTCTGGCCACACGCTAGATCCCGTCTTCTCTGCCAGCAGCCACGTCACCTTCAGCCATACCACCGAACTCCACTGGACCGACCACCGCTGTGTCCATTTCACCTTCCAGAAACCCACCGCTCACCACCTCCCACAACAGATCCCCCGCCGCAGCTGGAACAAGATCTCGGAAGACCAACTGATCTCCACCCTCGCCCAGGCCCTGCCACCTAGCACCGCTGACCCCAACACAGCCGCCCTCTACCTCAGACAATGGCTAGACTGCGCCAACACCCTGGCTCTGCTGAGAAAATCCCCAAACAACTGCACCAGCGCCAAGGCCATCTGGTTTACCGCCGACCTTCAGTCCTCCAAGCGAGAGTGCCGGAAAATCAAGAAGAAATGGCGCTACAAACCAACTGAGAGCAACCACGCAGCGCTCAAGATCGCCATCCGCAAACACCACCAGCTCATCTGGGCCACCAAAAGATCCTTCTACAAAGACCACATTGACAACAACACCCACAACAGCAAAGGGCTCTTCAGCATCGTCAAATAACTCACCAACCCCAGGTCATGCTCCATCGACCCTACCCCCCCTTTGCAAGACCTCTGTGACTCCCTCGCCACCTTTTTCCATTGCAAGATCAAGAAATCCACGACAGCTTCAACTCTTTACCCCCCATCACCACCACGGCCGCCACTAACCCTGACGCACCCAGCCTCACCAACCTCTTGCTCTCCTGGACCCACATCAATGACGAGGACACCATCAAAACCATGAGTACCATCCACTCCGGCTCTCCCTCCGACCCCTGCCCCCACCATGTCTTTAACAAAGCGAGCCCCATCATCGCCCCCCAACTCCGCACGATCATCAATAGCTCTTTCGAGACCACCACCTTCCCAGAGAGCTGAAAGCACGCCGAAGTCAACGCCCTTCTGAAGAAACCCAAAGCGGACCCCGAAGACCTCAAGAATTACCGTCCCATCTCCCTCCTCCCCTTCCTGGCGAAGTTCATCAAAAAGATCGCCAACGGCCAGCTGACCCGCTTCCTGGAATTCAACAACACGCTGGACATCTTCTAATCCGGATTCCGCAAGAACCACAGCACCAAGACCGCCCTCATTGCCACAACTGCCGACATCAGGACAATGCTCAACAAAGGCGAAACCGTGGCCCTCATCCTCCTGGACCTCTCAGCTGCTTTTGACACCGTCTGCCATCACACCCTCTACACTCGCCTCTGCGATGCAGGGATCCGCCACAAAGCTCTTGACTGGATCACATCCTTCCTCTCTGGCAGAACGCAGAGAGTCCGCCTCCCTCCCTTCCTGTCGAGGGCCACCAAAACCATCTGTGGTGTTCCCCAAAGTTCTTCTGTCAGCCCAACATGGCACTGCTCCCCAACATCGTCCGATCCCACAATCTCAACATCATCTCCACGCCGACGATACCCAGCTGATCCTCTCACTCACCAAGGACCACGCCACTGCCAAAACCAACCTACATGACGGACTGCATGCCATTGCCATCTGGATGGAGAAGAGCCCAAACTTAACTCTGACAAAACAGAGATCCTCATCCTCGGCTCCAACCACTCCGCATGGGACGACTCCTGGTGGCCAGCCACCCTAGAAACCGCACCTACACCCACCACCCACGCACGCAATCTAGGCTTCATCCTAGACTCATCGCTCAGTATGACCCAGCAAGTCAACGCCATCTCATCCTCCTGCTTTAACGCCCTCTGCATGCTTTGCAAGATCTTCAGATGGATTGGCACCGAAACAAGGACGGTCACCCACGCTCTCGTCAGCAGCAGACTAGACTAAGGCAACGCACTCTACGCAGGAACCATAGCCAAGCTCCAGAAGAAACTACAACATATACAGAACGCCTCCGCACGCCTGATCCTCAACATCCCACGCGGCAACCATATCTCAGTTCACCTCAGAGACTGCACTGGCTCCCTGTCACCAAGAGAATCACCTTCAAACTCCTCATCCACGCTCACAAAGCTCTTCACAGCACAGGCCCGGCTTACCTCAACGAGCGACTCACCTTCCACACTCCCACCCGCCAACTCTGCTCCGCCAACCTTGCCCTCGCCGCCGTCCCTTGCATCCATTGAACTACAGCCGGCGGCAGATCCTTCTCCCACCTCGCTGCCAAGACCTGAACACCCTCCCCACCTTCGACAGACCCTGGACCTCCTGACCTTCAGGAAACACCTCAAGACCTGGTTATTCGAGCAGTAGCAGTCCTTCCCTCCCCCTCCCTCAGCGCCTTGAGACCCTAGTAGGTAAGTAGTGTTCTTTACAAATGTTTTGATTGATTGATTTAGCTTACTTTTGACTTGCTATACATTATGGACCTATTTAGTGTAAAACAGCTCATATTTCTCATTCTTAATATTAATTTCTTCGACCAGTAGCCCACACAAATGCATTATGTCATTGCGGGACTTTGTACAGCAATACAGTTTCCTGCAAATTCCAATATGTATTTCGCTCTATTTGGGGCCTCCAACAGGTGTGTATCCCCTAACTTCTGTATCTAATAGTACTTTTCTGATTGGTACTTTTAACCACAGGTGTCAGACTGGATCCAGAGATTTTTCTCAGCAGTTCCCTGTCCCTTGGTAAGTGGCATTGTATGGCTCTGCAAGTTCTCCATCCCACCCCTGAAGAGGCATCGGGGCCACAATATAACCTCCACCTATGAGATTCACATCAGTTCCTTTCTTTTTGTGCCTTCTGACATGGATCTGGAGATCGCTCCCTCAATTTCTGTCACTGACAGAAAACATTTAACTAAAATGTGTACCTGGGACATTACCGCCTGAAAACAGCTATGTTCAAACTCTATAAGGATTGCTAGAGACGGGTGTCAGTGATGGATCGCATAAGATCTGTCTCTGGTGCAGTTATGGCTTGCAGGGGTTGCAGGGGGTGAGGCGGTGCGCAGCAGGGGATAGTTTAAAAAAATAAATTTAAAAAACGTACCTTCACACCGCGCCACACAGCCACACCTCTGTCTCCTCACAGGCACAGGCTCCCAGCCTGCCCTGCGGCCAATCCTGACGCTGCACTGAGTAGCGTTAGAATTGTCTGGGAGCACCAGGCCAGGGCACTCCCAGGCAGACTGGGAACCTGTGCCTGCTCTCTGAGAGAGCCCTGTGCACATGTGTGTTTGGCCGACCTGAGACGGCCGGCCAAACATACATGCTCACTGAGGGGAGTGCACTCCCCTCATCTCGAATGTCCCGCCCCTTTAACAATGAAAGGACAATAAACTTAGTTTATTATCCTTTTATTGTTAAAGGATTTGCAGCGGTTGCTGCTAGGGGGTGGGCAACGCTCCTCCGTCATAGTGGAGGGCCCACCACTGCTCTGGTGTATTGTTTCCTCACACAACTCAAAGTTGTGCGGCAAATGCGCTCCCTTGATCTAAAAGCTCCTCCAGGACATCACCTAATACAAAAAGAGAGCTTGGATATCACAGTCCCAATCAAAGTTGAAGATGTGGACTCGTTCTCGGACCTGAAAGGACTTCATCCCACTCCAAGTTTTTAGGTAAGTCAAAAAAGAAGAAACACGAGAAGTCAAAACTTGGCTGCCCTTTGCTCCCCTTCTTCCAGCCACTCTTGTCAGGAGGCGTCACATGGACACCAGAATTCCTCAAGACCTCGGTTGCCTACCGTGGATCTAGCTCCCACATTAATCCTGATAAAACCTGAAATCCAGATTTAAAAAATTATATATATATATATATATATATAATATATATGCAAAAAACAAAGGAGAACTTCAGAGGGGTATAGCTTTGTCCAGACACAAGGGAGCACCCAGTCTAAGTCAAACCAAGGCCCTTTCAGGGTTAGAGTGATGCATAAATTATGCAAAAAACAAAGGAGAACTCTGGGAAGTTCCCAATTTTAGGTGGAGAGCTGCTCTAGTAAGGAGCACCCTGCAACACCAGCGACACTCTAGATTTGCTCACCTCAAATGTCTGCTTATCTAGCAAAGTTTTTAAGCATAGGATCAGCACAGTGCTATCCTCGCCGAGCCAGATAGTGACAAAGTCTTTTTCCATTTGTACAGCAAAATCTTTAAGCATAGGATTGACACAGTGTCATCCTTGCCGAGCTGTAAAATGACAAAAACCATTTACCATTCCAGGCACAGTATTACAGCTTTGGACTGGTCAAATACCGTCCAAGCCAACCTGGAATGAGTAAAGCAACCCCTGACACGTGTTTCGCTCTCATTAGGGCTCTTCAGAGGGGTATAGCTTTGTCCAGACACAAGGGAGCACCCAGTATAAGTCAAACCAAGGCCCTTTCAGGGTTAGAGTGACGGATAAATTATGCACACAAAAAAGGAGAACTCTGGGAAGTTCCCAATTTTAGGTGGAGAGCTGCTCTAGTAAGGAGCACCCTGCAACACCAGCGACACTCTAGATTTGCTCACCTCAAATGTCTGCTTATCTAGCAAAGTTTTTAAGCATAGGATCAGCACAGTGCTGTCCTCGCCGAGATAGATAGTGACAAAGGTGGTCATTACAACCCTGGCGGGCGGTGTTAAAGCGGCGGTAAGACCGCCAACAGGCCGGCAGTAAAAAAATTGCAATTATGACCGTGGCGGAAACCGCCAACAAAGACAGCCACTTTAACACTCCGACCGCCAAGGCGGTACAAACAAACAGCGCAGCGGTCACCGCCAACAGACAGACGGGAGACAATGTACCGCCCACACTATTATGACAGGCCAATCCGCCACCTTTTCCGGGGCGGATTCACCGCGTATAAAAAACACGGCGGAAACAGGAATTTCGAAGGGAAAACGCTCACCTCTACACACCCCACGAGGAACGAGGACACCATGGACCCGGAACTCCAAATTCTACCTGCAATAGTCTTCCTGCTCCTCTACCAGGAGCACAAACGCCGGCGGCGAAGACCACTTGAGTACTGCACCTACGACACAGGGAGGCAAAAAATAGGGACACACACACACAACACCCCCACCCTCACCCATTACAACACACACACTAATGCATATCTATACATCACAGTTACACCCACCCAAAACTCCCCGGAAGAATGCAAAGACAATAGAAAATGAGTGTAACCATTGTAATATATTAAAAACAAGAAGGCACAAATATATATATACACCATGTACAAAATATATACCAAGCATAGTAGTCCAGGTAGTGCATTAAGAAAGTCCGTGGAACACTGGGACCACACGGTATGGGCGAGGCCCACACAAGATCCCCGACCATGACGGAGAGAACACTGCAGGGGCATCAGATACCAATAAAACAGGCATCTCAGGGGGAGGGAAAGGGGGGGGCACCTCAGCCGCTTGAGTGCACGACGCCAAATCCACGAGGGGGCCACATGCCCACTGTTACATCCTGGGGAGTGCAAAGCCACAGTCTCTCAAGTCTCTACAGTGGGTGGGTTGCCCACTGTTCCATCCTGGGGAGTGCAAAGCCACAGTCTCTCAAGTCTCTACAGTGAGTGGCTTGCTCACTGTTCAATCCTGGGGAGTGCAAAGCCACAGTCTCTCAAGTCTCTACAGTGGGTGGCTTGCTCACTGTTCAATCCTGGGGAGTGCAAAGCCACAGTCTCACAAGTCTATACAGTGGGTGGGTTGCCCACTGTTCCATCCTGGGGAGTGCAAAGCCACAGTCTCACAAGTCTCTACAGTGGGTGGGTTGCCCACTGTTCCATCCTGGGGAGTGCAAAGCCACAGTCTCACAAGTGGATGACAGTCTCCACTGGTTCTGGAGGGGGCATGGTGCCCAGAGTGCATCATTCACCCCGTGATGGACTCAGTTGCGTCAGTGCCCCTGCCGCTCATGGGCCAGCGGTGCTTGTGGTGGTGGTGCCCTGTGCAGCGGTGCTTGAGATGGCGGTGCCCTGTTTAGCGGTGCTTGAGATGGCGGTGCCCTGTTCAGCGGTGCTTGAGATGGCGGTGCCCTGTGCAGCGGTGCTTGAGATGGCGGTGCCCTGTGCAGCGGTGCTTGAGATGGCGGTGCCCTGTGCAGCGGTGCTTGAGATGGCGGTGTCCTGTGCAGCGGTGCCCTGTGCAGCGGTGCTTGAGATGGCGGTGCCCTGTTCAGCGGTGCTTGAGATGGCGGTGCCCTGTTCAGCAGTGTTTGAGATGGCGGTGCCCTGTTCAGCGGTGCTTGAGATGGCGGTGCCCTGTTCAGCAGTGCTTGAGATGGCGGTGCCCTGTGCAGTGGTGCTTGAGATGGCGGTGCCCTGTGCAGCGGTGCTTGAGATGGCGGTGCCCTGTTCAGCGGTGTTTGAGATGGCGGTGCCCTGTGCAGCGGTGCTTGAGATGGCGGTGCCCTGTGCAGCGGTGCTTGAGATGGTGGTGCCCTGTTCAGCGGTGCTTGAGTTGGCGGTGCCCTGTTCAGCGGTGCTTGAGATGGCGGTCTCCATTGCAGGGTCTCAGCTGCTGGCGGTCCTTCATGGCCCAGCGGGCCTTTTGCTGGCAGTCCTTCATGGCCCAGCGGGGCTTGTGCTGGCGGTCCTTCATGGCCCAGTCTCCACTGGTTCTGGAGGGGGCATGGTGCCCAGAGTGCATCATTCACCCTGTGATGGACTCAGTTGCGTCAGTGCCCCTGCCGCTCATGGGCTAGCGGTGCTTGTGATGGCGGTGCCCTGTGCAGCGGTGCTTGAGATGGCGGTGCCCTGTTCAGCGGTGCTTGAGATGGCGGTGCCCTGTTCAGCGGTGTTTGAGATGGCGGTGCCCTGTGCAGCGGTGTTTGAGATGGCGGTGCCCTGTGCAGCGGTGCTTGAGATGGTGGTGCCCTGTTCAGCGGTGCTTGAGTTGGCGGTGCCCTGTTCAGCGGTGCTTGAGATGGCGGTCTCCATTGCAGGGTCTCAGCTGCTGGCGGTCATTCATGGCCCAGCGGGCCTTTTGCTGGCAGTCCTTCATGGCCCAGTGGGGCTTGTGCTGGCGGTCCTTCATGGCCCAGCGGGGCTAGTGCTGGCGGTCCTTCCTGGCCCAGCGGGGCTGGTGCTGGCGGTGGCCTCCTGGGCAGCTGGGCTGGTGTTGGCGGTGGCCTCCTGGGCAGTTGGGCTGGTGCTGGCGGTGGCCTCCTGGGCAGCTGAGCTGATGCTGGCAGTGGCCTCCTGGGCAGCTGGGCTGGTGCTGGTGGTGGCCTCCTGGGCAGCTGGGCTGATGCTGGCGGTTGACTCCTGGGCAGCAGGGCTGGTGCTGGCGGTGGCCTCCTGGGCAGCTGGGCTGGTGCTGGCGGTGGCCTCCTTGGCAGCGGGGATGATGGCGGTCTTCTCCGCCGTGCTGTTCCTCCCAGACTTGCCGGGTTTCTTGTGGCCCTTCCCCACCTTGAAAGGTGTCACAGCTGACTCCACACTCCCAACGGGACCCCTGGGAGAAGCTTTGGTGGCTGGAGCCTTCCCCCTCTCCCGCCGGGCACTGGCCAACTTCTGATACTTCACAGGTGGGGGACTGTCTGTGCTGTGGCTCCGTGCCACACTGGCTGCCCTGGTGGCCGGTGCACTCCAGATTCCAGTGACTACAGGCACCACTGGTCCCGGAGATGTTGTGGCTGAGGTGCTAGTTCGGGACCTACGAGACGGACGGGGTGGGGGAGGTGTGGGAAAGAGGTTAAGGTTGGACAGGAAAAGTTTTTTTGACACACTGGGATGGGTAGCTGGAGGGGGTTTGGGAGTGGAGGATGAGGTGGTGGTTGTAGGAGGTGTACGTTTGGTGACTTTGGGTGAAGGTGCATGCGCTGGAGGCTGTCGTGAGGTGGACGACTGTTGGGTGGGTGTGTGCCTGCGTTTGTGTATCTTGGGAGGTGGCGTCACAGACACACTGGGAGAGGACACAGGGGACGTGTGAATGGTAGTGGGGGTGGTGACTGCACGTGAGCGGGGTGTGGTGGTGGGTGTGCTGGAGAGGGACGTAGTGGCTGTAGAGGTAGTGCATGCAGGTGTGAGTGTAGACGAGACTGGGAGGGAGGAGGGAGACGTGGAGGAGGGGGACACAGTGGAGGCAGTGGATGTTGGTGTGTCTGCATGTGTGTGATGCTTGCGTGAGTGCCTGTGGTGCTTATGTTTGCCTGAGCTTCCCTTGGGTGTTGAGGTGTGTGCATGTTGGTCTGTAGGTGTGCTTGGGATAGGCTGAGGTACAGGGGATTGGGTCGGGTGGAGAAAGTTGGAGGGGGGAGGCTAGAGACGGGGACAATGGCTGCCATCAGTGCTGAGGCCAGAGTCTGAAAAGCTCGCTGAAGGGCTGCCTGACCAGAATGAATGCCCTCCAGGAATGCATTGGTTTGTTACAACTGCCTCTCTACACCCTGGATGGCATTCAAAATGGTAGACTGCCCAACAATGAGGGACCTGAGGAGGTCAATGGCCTCCTCACTGAGGGCAGCAGGGGTGACTGGGGCAGGACCTGAGGTGCCTGGGGCGAAGGTGATGACCACCCCCCTGGGTGAGCGGGCACGGGGCAAAGGCTGAGGGGCTGCTGGGAGGGCGGTGCTGGTAGGGGGGTGGCGGCTGTACCTGTAGATGCGGGGGGCACAGATTTTGCCGCCACCACAAGGGAGCTCCCATGAAAGGACGAGTCCGTGTTGCTGGTGTCAGCTCCTGTCCCTGCCATGGAGCTCCCCTCGCCCTCCGTCCCACTGGTGAAGTCAGACTCCGTAGTGTCGCCCTCCTGGGCCATGTGGGATGCAGCTCCCTTGTGCTCCGGTGCCACTGCTCCTCTGCCTGATGATGCTAATGCACACAAGAACAGGGAGACCACAAAAAGGGGGGCAAGACAGAAGAAAGACATGTTGAGTGCATGCATTACCGCTACCGTTGGCGGACACGACAGACACAGAAGCCCCCTGCACTACGCCGCGCTCTTGGGCTCCACTGTTCAATTCCTGGGAAATGGCCTACAAGGCTATGGACGACATCTGCACACATAGATGACACAGGGGCATGACTAGGTGTACTTGGCACTCTACAGAGGTGGGCTGGGGTGCTACATGGCCTGCCTTACGGAGGGGCCTTGCCTACGGAACTCGCCCTGGCCTAAGGAAACCCACAGCCCACCTCCCCCACCCAGACACCTCCACTGTGCGCAAAGTCAGCAGAATGAGAGTGTACTCACCCCCTTGTGGCTGCTGTGATGCCCTCAAGTGCCCATCCAACTCCGGGTAGGCCACCGCCAGGATCCTGAACATCAGGGGGGTCATGGTGCGACGGGCACCCCTCCCACATTGGGAGGCCATCCCCAGCTGAGCCTGCGCCATCTTCTTGCTCCAGGGGCGAATGTCCTCCCATCTTTTCAGGCAGTGGGTGCCCCGTCTGTGGTAGACCCCCAGGGTCCGGACGTCCTTGGCGATGGCACGCCAAATATATTTTTTCTGGTGGGTGCTGACCTACATGAAATGTACAGGGGAAAAAGAGAAGTTATTACCAACTGCACCGTCAAATTGATTGGCCCCCTTCCCTACCCTTGCCATGTGGCACATGCATTCACCGTCTTTCATGCACGCAGCACTCTCCCCCCTTCCTTCTTACATCCAGCCCTCTCCACTCAGGCATAGCCCATACAACATGCTCCCTGTGTTCTTACCTGTTTGTCTGGAGGACCGTAGAGTAGCGTGTACTGGGGGAGGACCCCATCCACGAGCTTCTCCAACTCCTCCGTGCTGAAGGCAGGGGCACTTTCCCCAGACACTCGAGACATTGTCTCTTCCAGATCGAGGTCACAGCAGCACTTGCAGTGTAGGTCCTCTCCTGTCGAAGATCAGGTATCGAGTGATTGAACAGATAGAAAATGGCGGTCACGTCCGCGGCGGTGCGTACCGTCACCGCCGGCGTACATCGTCATTGGCTCCTGGAACCCATAGGGTCCAATGTTAACCAATGCAGCATTGCGCCGCGGTCTTCGACCGCCTACCGCGATGGTGTACAACACCAGCGCAGTTACCTCACATCCCATTGTCCCACTTTACAGGTCAGGCAGCCGCCATTTCAGGGGCCCACACGCCTTCATTTTCAACTGCGTCACACATGCCTAGCCCTAGACTCAACACACATACAGGCCACCTTTTGTGTATGATTGGTGTTCTGGGTAAACTGTGGGTACGTACCTCTGAGTTGTTTGACTCTGTGCTCGCTGTTGTCCTTCATAGGCCCTGTCCGCTGGGACATGTGAGGAGATGGCGGCATCCTCTGGTGTACCGACCATTGGTGGACCTGTCGACAATGGAGGAGCGACATTTGATTATCACATACAGGCTTGATTGTGCCACAATCCAGGAACTGTGTACCCAGTTGGAGCCAGACCTGATGTCAGCAATCCGCCATCCCACAGGAATCCCCCCTCAAGTGCAGGTGGTGTCAGTGCTCCATTTCCTTGCAAGTGGGTCATTTCAAACAACAGTGGCCATAGCATCAGGGATGTCCCAGCCTATGTTTTCCAACATATTGTCCAGAGTGTTGTCTGCCCTTCTGAAACACATGCGGAGCTACATTGTTTTCCCTCAGGTGGAGGATTTTCCTACAGTGAAAGGGGATTTCTATGCCCTGGGACACATCCCCAACATCATAGGTGCCATTGATGGGACCCATGTGGCTTTGGTCCCCCCCCCACAGGAGTGAACAGGTGTACAGAAACCGGAAGAGTTATCATTCTATGAATGTACAGATGGTATGTTTGGCAGACCAGTACATCTCCCATGTGAATGCCAAGTTCCCTGGCTCAGTGCATGACGCCAAATCCTGCGGAATAGCAGCATCCCTTATGTGATGGGTCAACTCCAGAGGCACCGTGTGTGGCTATTAGGTGAGCACCTGGAGGCAAGTCAGTGGGAATGGTTGTCTGGGTCTGGGGTTATCCCTCCAGGTTAGTGCGTGTCTAACAGTTGTCCCTCACCATTTGCAGGTGACTCTGTTTACCCCAACCTGTCATGGCTACAGACCCCAGTGAGGAATCCCAGGACAAGGGCAGAGGAACGCTACAATGAGGCCCATGGGCGAACTAGGAGGGTGATCGAGCGGACCTTCGGCCTCCTGAAGGCCAGGTTCCGGTGCCTCCATATGACAGGTGGTTCCCTATTCTACTCACCAAAGAAGGTGTGCCAGATCATCGTGGCCTGCTTTGTGCTTTATAACTTGGCTTTGCGACGACAGGTGCCTTTTCTGCAGGAGGATGGTCCAGATGGCGGCGGTGTTGCAGCTGTGGAGCCTGTGGACAGTGAAGACGAGGAAGCAGAGGAAGAAGACATGCACAACAGGGACTCAGTGATCCAGCAATATTTCCAGTGAGACACAGGTAAGAGTACAGACCTGCCTACTACATGTACTTTAACACTACTACCTCTCTACTGTCTGTCGTTTTCACCCAGTGTATGGTCAGTGAGTTGTCACTTTCCCTTACGATTTCACAGATGTGGGTCCCACTGTGTGACATCTGCTTAGATTCCTCATGGACTAGAGCTGTGTGACATAGGTATGTTGACATTAAAATTGAAAGAGCATTTTGTCACTGTAATTGCTAATGCACTATTTCGAAATCACAGACAGACTCCTGATTGTTTTGTGCTTTAAGGGAGTTTATTTAAGTGCTCAATATTGGAGGGTGTAGTGAAATGGTGAGGGGTGATGGCGGAGGATTGTCCATGGCAGAGTCCAGTCTATTAGTCTCACAGGTGCATTGCCCAAATGGCCATAGGAAGTGGAGCTGGGGCAGTTTAAGGATGGACAGGGTGACAAAGTGGGACAGTAAGATGACAATCAGGGTGGTCTCCTTTCTTGGCGGGGGTCTTGGCATTGTGCTCTGTCTTTGTCCTGGATCTCAGGGACTGCTTGCGGGGTGGTTCTCCCTCTGCAGGGGGTGGGGTGCTGGTGAGGTGGTCCTGTGGCAGGGCGTCCTGTCCTCTAGCGCCGGCGGAGGTGGTGGGCAGTTCATCGTCCATGCTAGTGTCAGGGGCTCCTTGTAGTGCCACAGTGTCCCTCCTGGTGTTGAGTACTTCCTTCAGCACCCCTACGATGGTGCCCAGGGTGGAGCTGATGGTTCTGAGTTCCTCCCTGAAGCCCATATACTGTTCCTCCTGCAGGCGCTGGGTCTCCTGAAACTTGGCCAGTTCCGTTGCCATCGTCTCCTGGGAGTTGTGGTATGCTCCCATGATGGAGGAGAGGGCCTTGTGGAGAGTGGGTTCCCTTGGCCTGTCTGCCCCCTGTCGCACAGCAGCCCTCCCAGTTCCCCTGTGTTCCTGGGCCTCCGTCCCCTGGACCGTGTGCCCACTACCACTGCCCCCAGGTCCCTGTTGTTGTCGGGGTGGTGGGTTATCCTGGGTTCCCTGTAGTGGTGGACACACTATGGATTGACGTGTCCTCGGGACGGAGGTATGGGCCCGCTGGGTGGGTGCTGTGCTGGTGTTTCCAGAGGGTGGAAGCTCTGTAGTGGCCTGTGACTGTGTGATGGGAACTGACTGTCCTGAGGTCCCCGATGGGCCAGGCTGGTCATCCAGATCCAGTTGGACAGAGGTGCTGTCATCACTGTGGGCCTCTTCTGTTGGTGGTGTGGACATGTGTGGACCCTCCTGTCCGGTGACGTTGGGTAGGGGTCCTGCAGGGGTATAAAAGGATGGTTATTACATCTGTGTGTGTCATGGTGTGCAATGGGTGGGTGACGTGTACCCCAGTGCTTGCATTCCTGTGTGGGACCTTGTGTGAGGATGGTTTAGGGGGTTGTATGGGTATGTGCAGTGGGCATGCTTTAGTGATGGGTGTCCATGCTTTGTTGTTGCATGCAGGGATTGGTGTTGGGATGGGTGGTTTGTGATGTTGGGACATATGTGAGGAGTTGGGGTGCTGGGGGTGAGGGTGGGGGTATGTGATAGCATGCAGGTAGGGTGGGGGATGTAATAGTTAAGATTTGTCTTACCAGAGTCCATTCCTCCAGCTACTCCTGAGAGGCCCTCAGGATGCAGAATCGCCAAGACCTGCTCCTCCCATGTTGTTAGTTGTGGGGGAGGAGGTGGGGGTCCGCCGCCAGTCCTCTGAACCGCCAGGTGGTGTCTTGAGACCATGGAACGCACCTTCCCCCGTAGGTCATTCCACCGCTTCCTTATGTCCTCCCGATTTCTTGGGTGCTGTCCCACTGCGTTGACCCTGTCCACTATTCTTTACCATAGCTCCATCTTCCTTGCAATTGAGGTGTGATGTACCTGTGCACCGAATAGCTGTGGCTATACCCAGACAATTTCCTCCACCATGATCCTGAGCTCCTCCTCCGAGAACCTGGGGTGTCTTTGCCGTGCCATGGGGTGGTGTAGGTGATGTGTGGGGTGGAGTGTGTGGTGATAAGTGGGGTGATATGTAGTGGTGTTTTGTGTGAGGTGTGTGGAAGTTCTGTGGGTGAGGGTTTTGTGTGCCTGTGGATGCTGTTGTTCTTGCTGGTGCTCTCTCTCTGGCCTTCTTTCGGAATTTTTTGTTGTGGGTGATGTGGGTGTGTGTTTTATATTGTAATGGGTGTGTGGGAGTGGTGTGTGTATGTGTATCAGGTGTGTGTATTTGGAATTGTCCAATGTGGCTGTGTTTTGTAAGAGTGTGTATTTTGAGCGCGGCGGTGTGTACCGCCAATGGAATACCGCGGTTGAAAGACCGCCGCATGGATTCGTGTGTCGTGATAGTGTGGGCGTATTTCTGTTGGCGTGACGGTGGAGGTTTTGTTTTTGCCAGTTTATCATTGACCTTTGGTGTGGCAGACTTGTGTGGGTGTCTGAATTTTGGCGGATTCCGACATGTGGGTCATAATAGCTGTGGCGGAATTCCGCGGCCGCGGCGGTGTGTTGGCGGTCTTCTGCACGGCTGTAAGCGGCTTTTACCGCCAATGTTGTAATGAGGGCCAAAGTCTTTTGCCATTTGTACAGCAAAATCTTTAAGCATAGGATTGACACAGTGTCATCCTCTCCAAGCTGTAAAATGACAAAAGCCATTTACC
The DNA here is from genome assembly GCF_031143425.1 of Pleurodeles waltl. Lineage (NCBI taxonomy): Eukaryota > Metazoa > Chordata > Amphibia > Caudata > Salamandridae > Pleurodeles > Pleurodeles waltl. The sequence continues at coordinate 229,009,108 of NC_090451.1, forward strand.
ACTCCAGGCACAGTATTACAGCTTTGGACTGGTCAAATACCATCCAAGCCAACCTGGAATGAGTAAAGCAACCCCTGACACTTTGTCACTATCTAGCGCGGCGAGGATAGCACTGTGCTGATCCTATGCTTAAAAACTTTGCTAGATAAGCAGACATTTGAGGTAAGCAAATCTAGAGTGTCGCTGGTGTTGTAGGGTGCTCCTTACTAGAGCAGCTCTCCACCTAAAATTGGGAACTTCCCAGAGTTCTCCTTTGTTTTTTGCATAATTTATGCATCACTCTAACCCTGAAAGGGCCTTGGTTTGACAAATATATATATATATATATATATATATATATATATATACACATATATATATATATAGTTAGGGTGACCAGAGATAGGGATTTTTTTGTTTTTTGTCCCTTTTTGATGAATGTACATGAATCTTTGCAGGTCTGCTACCCATGTTTCATTTTGGGAGGACTGAAAATGTCACCGCATTTGGTCAAGAGTGCAAATTAAAAAGGGGAGTCCCAAATAGGGTTTTAAATCCAGTGCATTTTCCATAGACTTTTGTATTTCGCACAGCACAAAATCTTTCAGCTGGGTTCTTATGAAATTTGACAGTATTACATATTAGGTAGTGTGGGTGCTTCTGGGGGAGTTACTCGATGTAAGTAGAGCAAGTAAATGTTACATTAGAAGGCTTTTCAACTTAGTTATGTCTTGTAGCACAATACTGGTTAAAGTAGCAACTACTAAAAGTAGCAAGGAAGTCCAAAAAATAAACTAGAGTGCATATATAAAGTTTCAAATTCACTACATGAACAACTGAAAGACCCATTTATGGTCGCATGCTAATGGAAACTATAAACAAATACATAACAAATAGAATACATCTTAATCTACATAGGCTTTCTTTGTATGCTCTCTGGCTGACAAAAAACATGGCCCAACAAGCCAAACAAAAAAAACCTTTCTCATGCACCCTGTGCAACAAAATTAAAAATTGCCCTACCATTGAGCCACACAGACTACTAATTGAAGGGCATGATAATTGGCCACTAGGAAAATAAAATAATCTCAATTTTTATAACAATAGCAATGATTGCCTTTAATTCACTTTGACCTTCATATGTAGCCAGTCCTATTAAAAGTGGCAAAAAAGTCCAAAGAATATACTAGACTGCATATGTAAAGTTTCAGATTTACTACATTAACAACTAAAAGACCCAGTTATGGACACATGCTAACTGAAACCTATAAACAAATATGTTACAAATAGAATACACCTTAATCTTCAGAAGTTTCCTTTACATGCTCTCTGACTCATAAGATAAAACTGTGCCCAACACACCAACAAAAAACATCTTCTTTATATACTCATCTGCAACAAAATGGAAAAGTGATCTAGAAATGAGCTACAGAAACTACTATATGGGGGACATCATAATTGTCCATTAGAAAAAAAAATCTTACTTTTTATAACAAAGATTGGCTTTAATTCCCTTTGGGCTTCATATGTAGCACAATCCTACAAAAAGTAGCAAGGAGGCCCAAAATAAACTAGTCTGCATCTGTAAAGTTTCAGAATTACTAAATGCACAGCTAAAAGACACATTTATGGTAGAATGATTATGTAAACCAATAAACAAAATAAACATCAAAAACAATAGATAAAAAGAAAGAAATCACATTAAATCTGATTGCCACTATGTAGTTATAGCTAGTATTCCCAAAGATAAGAATTTCTCGGATATTAGCTCCATAATAACTTTACACCCGTTTGATGAATCACCACAAGACTTTCTAGACCTATAGCATTTTCTACATTTTGAGATGATGTACATTTTTGTTTGTGATTCATTAAGGGGGTGCAAAGTTAAAAGAGGATCCAAAAATGTGTTTTCCACCAATGTATTTTCCATAAACTGTAGTATTTGATCTAGCACAGAAATACCTGCATAGAATCACATGAAATCTGTCAGGATCATAAATTATAGGTAGACGATTATGCTTTTTGGGTACTGCAGTTAAGTAGGGTAAGTATTTTATAAGTTATAAGGCATTTAAACTTAGTGATATCTGTTAACGCAGTACTTTCACAACATTTTGGTAAACTACCGTGGTACATGGTTGTAAACTTATTTAAAAATATATTTGAAAAATTACAAATAAATCTCCCTCCCTATTACCACTTTACTAAAGTGGTAATTGGTAGGGACCTACTACTTACCTGTATCTAAGACCCAAACACTGAGCACAGTCAAAGTGCAATAAAAACAATATGACTGACTTTTCATTCGCAAAAAACAGCTGTTACCCAATTATATACTGGCTTGTCATCACCATGTACAACGCTATACTGCAAAGTTATCCTGGTATACCATGGCCCAAACTATAACTAAAACCTAGCTGTATTATTGGATTGCGATATCCTTGTATCACTCATGGTGTCGCATGGGCAATGCAATAGTTATTTCAGATTTACAAAGGAACACAAGGCCAAAATAAGTGGCCCTGCATTGATGTGTAAATCTGGAGAAACGACAGGTAGCACAATTAGCTGTTTTGTGTTATTTTGCACACCATAAACTACATTGCTACTAAATTTCACATGCATCCTTATGCCACGCCACTATAGCCACTCCCCTATATTCTATTCCACTCTACACCACTTGACTCTGTGCCTCTCTACTATACAAGTCTCAACTCTACGCCACTCCACTTTACACTATTGCAGTGTACGCAACGCCACTGCATGCCACTGCACGCCACTCCACTGGACACTACTCCACCATGTGCTATTCCACTCTACTCCATTCTTCTGTACACCACTCCACTCTACTCTGTTTCACTGTTTGCCACTCCACTCTACAACATTCGAGTTAACACTGTTCCACTGTATGCCACTCCACTGCACGTTACTGCACTCTACATCACTTCAGTGTATGGCACTCCACTCTATGCCACTTCATTCTACGCTATTCCATTGGACCTCCCTCCAATATACGTCACTCCATTGTATGCTATTACACTCTACCCCACCCCACTGTATGTCACTCCAGTCTACACCTCTCCATTATACGCCACTCCATTGTAGGCTACTCCACTATACACTATTACACTCTATGCCACTCCACTGTACAACACTCCGCTCTATGCCACTCCACTGTACGCTATTACACTGTACACAACTCTATTCTATGACAGTCCACTCTATGCTATTACACCGTATGCAGCACCACTCTGCACCTCTTCAGCGTATGCCACTTCACTGTATGCCATTCCACTACACACTTTTCCACTCTACACCATTCCACTGTATGCCACTCCACTCTATGCTGTTCCACTGTATGCAACTCTACTGTGTGCTACTCCACTCTATGTCTATGCCACTCCAGTGTATACCACGCCACTCTGTCCCACTCCATTCTACACTATTCTATTGAGTACCACTCTACTGTACGCCACTCCACTGTATACTTTTACACTCTACCCCATTCCAGTCTATGCCACTCCAGCTTCATTGTACGCCACTGCATTGTACACTACTCCACAATATGCTATTCCAGTCTAAACCACTCTACAGTCCACCACTCCACTCTATGCTATTCCACTGTATGTGACTCCACAATAAGCTACTCAACTCTATGCAACTCCTGTGTACACCAATCCACTCTGCGCAACTCCATTCCGCGCTAGTCCATTGGATGCCACTCCACTGTACGCCATATCACTATATACGATTTCACTCTGTTCCACCCCACTGTATGTTTCTTAAGTCTACACCACTCCACTGTACGCCATTCCACTCTAGGCTATTCTACTCTATACTATTCCACTCTGCTCTATTCTACTCCACACCAGTCCACTGTACTCCACTCTACGATATTCCACTGTATGCCACTCCATTCTATGCTATTACACTGAACGCAGATTCAAGCTTTGGCCCTGTATTATATGGTATTCCACTCTACCCCACTCCACTGTACATCAATCCAGTCTAAACCACTTCACTGTACTGCACTCTAGTGTACACTACTACACTATATGCTATTGCACTTCATGCCACTCCACTGTACGCTACTATATCTACACTATTAAATGCTACACCAGTCCACTGTATGCCACTCCAGTCTACTCTACTCCACTCTATGCTATTTTACTTTATGCCACTCCACTGTAAGCTACTTCACTCTACGCCACTCTAGTGTACCCTCCTCCACTCTATATGACTCCACTCTACAAAACTCTACTACACTCTACGCCACTCTACTAGACTCTGCTGCACTCTATCCCTGTACACTCCACTGTCCAAACTTGCACTCAACTTCATGCCCATACACTCTATTTTACAACACTCTACTGCACTCTGTGACTGTTTCCAACACTGTATGACACGGCACTCCATCCTACTGCGTGAGAAGCCACTTCAAATTATAACAGTTTCCTTGACTTTGTGTTACACTACTTCAATGTATGTCCACTCTACGTTAATCCACTGTACCCTAATCCATTCTACGCCACTCCACTGTACACCACTCCAGTCTACACTGTTCCACTCTATGCCACTCCACTCAGCAGCACTCCACTGTGCAGGACTCCACTGTACACTATTACTCTGTATGCTACTCCACTTTATGGTAATTCATTCTACGCCACTACAGTGTACACCACCCCACTCTACGCCGCTCCATTGTATGGCACTTTCCTCCACTCTTTATAACTCCACTTATAAAAGTCTACCACACTTCTTGGCACTCTGTGGCATTCTACTCCACTCTATCCCCGTACACTAAACTGCCCAACTCTATACTTCACTCTATACCCATACACTCCAATATACAACACTCTATTCCACCATACAACACTTTTCTATATGACATAGCACTCCACTTTACTGTATGAGACCGCACTCCAATGTATAACAGTTTATTACCAATGCTACGTCAATGTACTCCACTCCATGCCACTCTATGACACACCAATACACTCTATTGTACTTTACTCCATACTACAAAACACCATTCCACTTGACTCTACTCCACGGTACGAGACTTTACCTCACTCTATGCTACTATACAACAAACCACTCTGCGCAGCTCCACTGTTTCACACACTCCACTATGTGCCAACACTGACTCCTGTCAACACCCCTTCAGTCCAGTGTACAACACTGTATTGTAGTGTATTCCACTGTACAACAATCTACTCCACTCTAAGATACTCTAGTCTACTATATAACACTGTACGCAACTCTTTGTATGCCACTGCAACCCACTTTACTCTACTCTGACACAGTACTCCAAACTACTCCACTGTGCACCACTCCGCTCTACACTACTCAATGCCATTGTACACTATAACACTGTATCCCATTCCACTCTACCACACTTTACAACACTGTACTATACAGTACATTACTCCACTCTACAAAAATCAACCTAGACTGTATGCTACTCTATTCTAGTCTACATCACTTTCCAAAACTGTACAACACCCCGCTACACTCTAATGTACAACACAATACTCCATCTTATGACACTTTACCTGACTGTATGCTACGTCACTCCACGCACACTGTAGTCTATGACACGCCACTCCACTCTGACACTTTACTCCACTCTACACTACCCCCCTCCAGTGTACTCCACTCCACTATACTCCACTCTACTACACTTTATCCCATTCTTTGGCACTGTACTATACTCTCTTCTATGCCACTCCACTGTCCAACACTCTACTCCACTGTACGAAACTTCACTCTACAACACTGTACTACACTCTATGCCACTCTGTTCCACTCTAAGCTACTGTTCTACACTGTATCAGTCAATCAGCCCGCTAATCGCCCAGAGGATTCCCAAGCTGTGGGGCCAGGCTACTCGGGGTCTCAATCGAAGAGCCAGGTCTTGAATCCCTTTCTGAATTCCTAGAGGGAGGGAGATGTCCTGAGGTGGTGGATGGAGAGGCTGTTCCAGGATTTCAAAGCGAGGTAGAAGGAGTGCCCTTCACTGTTGCTGCCGTGGATGCGTGAGGGGTGAGGGGAGGGTCAGTGGAAGATCAAGCAGTGTTTGATGTATGCGGGTCCTTGGTTGTGCAAGGCTTTGTAGGCGCATGTAAGGATCTTGAATTGGCATCTCTTGTGGATGGGAAGCCAGTGGAGTTTCCTTAGGTGTGAGGGGGGTGATGTGGGTTCGTTTGGGGAGGTTGAGGATGAGTTTGGCCACTGAGTTTTGGATGGTCTGTTGTCTTCAGGAGGTGTGATGGGATTCCGGCGTGGAGCGCGTTGGCTAGCTATGAGGGGTTGGGTGACGGTGAGTCTGGTGGATACAGGGAGCCAAACGAAGATTTTGCAAAGCATGTGGAGGGTGAAGAAGCCAGCGGAGGAGACTGTGTTGATCTGGGTCTTCATCGTGAGTTTGCTGTCTCGTGGTTGAGGGGTCTACAGAGAGTGAGAGGACGAGCTGGGTGTCATCTGCATAAGAGAAGATGTTCAGTCCATGGTTTCTGACGATGTTGGCCAGCGGGGTCATGTAGGTGTTTAAAAGTGTGGGGCTGAGCCCAGAGGTACGCCGTCAATAATATTCTTGGGTTCCGAGGTGAAGGGAGAGAGGTGGACTCTCTGAGTTCTTCTGGAGAGGAAGGATGCGATCCGTTTGAGGGTATATCTTTGATGCCGATCTGATGGAGCCTTTTGATCAGAGTGTGGTGGGAGATGGTGTCAAAAACCACTGAGAGATTGTGAAGGATCAGTGCGGCCCAGTCTCCTCTGTCCAGGAGGGTTCTGATGTTGCCTGCAGCGGTGATTAGGACAGTATACAGATTGTATGACACCCAATGACACACCACTCAACTTCTCTCTACGACACGTCACTCCACTATATGACACAGCACTCCACTGTATAACACTCTCCTCCACTGTACTCTGACACTCCACTTGAGAAAAAACACTCTGTCACACTCTGCTTCACCCTACCCCACTCTAAAACACTTTACTCCACTCTATGACAGTCTATGACACCATGCTATACTGTTCAATATGCCATTCCACTGTACAACTCACTGGTCCAGTCTACGATACTTGACTCCACTATATGAGACACATTGCCAGTACACTATATAACACTTTACATTGTACATAGGCCTTGAGCCAACTATGTTATCGGTACCACTTGGAGGGATTGGTTCTAATCTGATTTATTGGCAAGGTATGGATGCCTAAAGATGGAAAATATGTGATAGCAAGTTATAGCTCTTTGCCTTTTGTGAGTTACTACTCCACTCCCAAGATACCTTGATGTAAATGGATTTTTTTTCTTCATAATTTGTATTATTGTGAATTTTTATTATTAAAAATTACAATTACAGTAAATGTGATTATAGAAACCTGTAATAATTATAATAGTAATTATGATTATATTGGGTACACCAAGTAACATTTATACATTTTTTTATTAATTTATTTTTCCAGAGCTGGTGTTGAATGACCGTGAAGCATCATGAAGATGACTGAAATAACGCCATCCTGTCCCTCAAATCCCCATTGTATAATTAATTTGTGGCCAAATGTCCAACATTGAGTTAAGCTGAAAGTCTGCAAGACTACTCATCATAGAAACCTTTGTAGAGGCTGCTCAAGTAAGGAATCACATTCCACTGTTAGACATTGCGAGAAATGTGCCTATTTTACCGTGAGAGAGATTTACAGACTTTTAAGCGAAAATTTGAAGCAAGTGTCAGGGGTGATGCTGGAATGAGTGAATGCACGAGTAAACACTTAAACAGATCAATATCATTAAAGTCAAACGTGGATGCTGAAGAAGGTATATTTTGTGGAAAGATGAATTGATACAATGGAACATCAACTTGTGAGAAATTAATCAAAGTCCCGCAGCTCAGCGTTAACAAAAGGCTTCCAGATTGTGCAACCCTTAATTGTGATTCAAAGATCTTAGCGGTTTGTTTAGGGGCATGGTGGCTGGAGAGGCCATTATCATGCAGCTTTTTATAGGAACTATACAAGGTTTAAAGCAAAGGAGGATGATCATGCATCTAGCATTCAAATTGATGATTGCTACAAAAATATGAGAGGTGAAGCAGATGATGAACTATTTCAACAAATTAGAACTGTGATTATTCCTAACAAAGAGGTAATACGTATAACGACTCTCACTTGAGAGGCTGGAAACCCTCATGACATGCAGAGGAATACAGAGACTAGACGAATCAACCAAGAAGCATATTGGAAGAAAATTGGACTCTGGGTTTGGTGACAGTCTCCACATATTCCCAGACAACCAAGGAAAATTATGGGCCCAACCTGATAGTGTGATGCCACAGGATGTTATAAGAGAAACCAGAGTTTGAAAAGAGAATTACCAGTTTTAAAGGTTAAGGCAACACACATGAACAAGATAATTGATCAAACATCTCTCCTCGTCAGAAAAGGCATCTCAAGGTCAAGGGCTTTGTTACGACTTCAGCGGTCCTTTTTCAGGACCTCCGAAACCGCTGCAGCCAACAGACCGCAGTGCTCGCGGTCTGTTGGCTATCATATCAGGAGTCCTTAGAGGAAATGGGCAGAAGTCAGACTCCGAAGTGGCGGGTGCATCGCCAGCACCGCCACGGGAGCAGGACTCCGCCCACCGTATTACAAGCTGTAATAAGACGTTGCAGAGCCCTGTTGGTTTGGTGGTGCTGCCAGTGAAAGACCACCAGGACCCATCCCCTCCCGAGAAGTTAAGTGGGTATCCGAAAGGGGGGGGAGGGTGTCTGTGTGTTTGGGCACGTTTGTGCGTGACTCGGAGGAGGGTGGTGAATGTGTGCATGTATGCGAGCAAATGTGAATGTTTTGTGCGTGTATGTGCACATGTATGGGAGTGTCTGAGTGCATGTTTGCGAGTGAGTGGGGGTGTCTGTATGCATGTTTGCAAGTGAGTGGGGGTGTCTGTGTGCATGTTTGCGAGTGAGTGGGGAGTCTCTGGATGTATGCATATGCTGAGGGGTGTGTGTGTGAATGCATGCATGCGTGAAGGGGGGGTGTTTGTGAGTGTGTGGACGGGTGGGGGGATGTGTGGAGATGCGTGAATGTGTGTGCCAGCGACAGGAATGGAGATTCCTGTCGCCGGGTGTGTGAACGCAAGAGTTTTCGTGGCGGGGTGACCATTACAGAAAGCCTGGCAGTTTGCAGCCTTGTAATCCGACTGGCAGGGATTACTCCCCCCGGGCTATTTAAACATTGTAGAGGGGCTGCGTGGTCCTTCTTGAGGAGCCTCTGATGGCCCTCGGGACCGCACCTTCCAGGGCCGGCTCCTGCTAGGTCCTGGAAAAAAGGTCCAGCTGTCAAAATCCGTAGTTTCATCTCTGTCCCTTGCACGCAGGTATGCATGCAGGGGACAGAGATGAAGTGCTTCAGCAAGCACAGAGCTGCTGTCAAAGCAGCTCCCTGCTTGCTGAAGCAATGGCACCACGGGGGAGGCCTTAAGACTTCCACTGCAGTACCAGATAGCCCATACACTGCTTTTTATTAAAAAATTATATATTAATATATATATTATTGTTTTTTATTTTAATATTATAAATAATAGGGACCGCGGGGAGACCTTGGGGGCTCCCGCGCGGTCTCAGAAAGCCCATAGACGGCTTAAAAACATCTTTAAAAAAAAAAAAAAACACAACCCTCATAGCTCAGTGTGAAGGTCACGGACCTTAACACTGAGCTTTGAGGTTCGAGTCCTGTTGGACTCATTTCCCCTCTTTTTTTTTTTAATGAAAAAAAATTATACTTTTTTAAATAATAGATAAAAAGATTTTTAAACCAACAAAAATATCCCATTTTAAGTATATGAGATATTAAGGCCTAAAAAACTCTATCTCCTACTCTCTCACTTTCTTTCTCTCTTTCTGTCTTCCTTTCAATAAGTTTCTCCCACTCAGACACTTACAGATCCACTCACAGACCCACTCATGCACCCACTCACAGAACCACTGACACACACACTGACACCCCCCCTAAAACACTGATGTACACACTCTCACACCACGACAGACAATCTAACAGGCACTCTCACCCCCAGATACAGCCTCTCACACCTATTCTTACACCCAGAGAAGCTGCGGCCAACTCCCTATGTGCACGGCCAAAGGGCTGTGCTGAGCATAGGTTTGGGTGGTTAGGGAGTGTTGGCTGCAGGGTGTGGCTGCTGGCCAGGTCTTGTGGGCAACCTCCCCTGCGCATGGGTGAAGGTCGGGGAAGGTTGGGTGTATATAGGGGGTTGGCCTTTTACTGCAAATATTACATTGATATTATCAATGAAGTTATGAAAGATGGCATGATTTCCGTAATTTATGGGGTAATTAGCAGTGCATGGCGCGGGCGTGAGTTATAAATACCTTAGGCCACGAGTTATAGTTACTTGAGGTAACTAACTATAACTGGTGAATGTCTAGTGTTTGGTACGTTTAAAACGTGTCTAACTATGACACCCCTGTAACCTTTGGTTTTTAAAGTGAATTTCTATGTTTTTTTAATTCTATTTCCTAACTATAACATCCCTGTAACCTTTGCTTTTTTTGTGAATATATATATATATTATGTTTATAGATATATGTATATAAATCACAAGAAAATCCTTTAAGGGTTACAGTGATTCATAAATTATGCAAAAAGAGGAGAGAACTCTGGTTAGATCCCAAGTTTAGGTGGAGAGCAGCTCGAGTGAGGAGTACCCTGCAACACCAGCGACACTCTAGATTTGCTCACCTCAAATGTCTGTTTTTCTAGCAAAGTTTTTAAGCATAGGATTAGCAAAGTGCCATCCATGCAGAGCTACAAAGGGACAAAGGGCCTAATTACGATCTTGGTGGATGGGAGACTCCATCTCAAACGGGGCGGATATCCCGTCCTCCATATTACAAGTTCCATTATATCCTATGGAACTTGTAATATGGCGGATAGGACATCTGTCCAACAAGATCGTAATCAGGCCCAAAGTCTCTTGCGGTTTATACAGCAAAATCTTTAAGCATAGGATAGGCACAGTTACATCCTCGCCGAGCTGTAAAATGACAAAAGCCTTTTACCACTCCCAGTACAGTATTACAGCTTTGGATTGGTATAATACCATCCAAATCAACCTGGAATGAGCAAAAGCAACCCCTGACATGTGTTTCCTTATCATTATAGCTCATCAGAGAGGCTTAGCCTTGTCCAGACACAAGGAAGCACCCAGCATAAGTCAAAAGAAAACCCTTTCAGGATTACAGTGACACTTACATTATGGAAATATATATATCTATATATATATATATATATATATATATATATATATATATATGTATGTATAAATACACCCATATTCAAAGAAAGGAAAAATACTGAAACTAGGTCCTTGGGCTGATATCGCATGGCCTCTAGGTGGGTTACCGCCGACGGATCTGTCTCCAACTGCCTCTTGACACCCCATCTCAGGTCTGGACGGACTACAGAACCAACGCCTACTTTAACTCCTACTTCAGTGCTGACAATCGCACTGGAACCCTGTGCATCAACACCAGCAGTGAAGCAGCCAATAACAAAGGGCTAATCAATAGTCCTTCCAGACTTGGAAGTGAATCCATCACAATTACAACTGAAGTGCCCACTTTGACCTGTCTCACAGCATTCTGATTCTGACACACTTCAAATGCAGATTTTCAGACCTGGAGCCACTGGACAATGACAATTGCAATAATGAATCACAACAACATGATGATGAGAATCTATTTGTGGACCTCCAGGAGGCCAGGGGCCTTGACACTGCACCAGATACTAAACTTAATTCCCCATCTGGCCCCAGTATAGAAAAATCTGTTCCTTTTACTTTGGTGACTAAAGGAGCAGCCGAAAATCTTAATCTCCAACCTTCTTTAGAGGAGGTTAAAACAAATGAGGTCTTTCAACCATGGCAGATCTTATCAGAAACACTGCTCCCATTCAATGAAGCCCTTACAGGTACTCTTGGATACATGGGCGATCTTGTCCCCCTGTCAATTGACAAGTGACCTGACACCACAGACCTGCTCTCGAGACCCATCATTCACTTGCAGCACCCAACACTGGGGAGACACGTGGCTCGGGCTTCCACCAGTTGACTGAGCCCCAGTGCAGTCCCAACCACTCCACCAGACGGAGAGTTGAAATGTATGGAGACATTTGGGAAAAGAATGTTCTCCTTTGCCAGCCTTGCCCTTCGATCTGTCATCACGAGCTGCCTCTTGGGTAGTTACTTGCACGTATTATGGGACATGGTGGGCAAGTTCTTGCCTGCAGTCCAAGATGACAATTGTGCCAACCCCCAATAAACAATGAAGGGTGGTCATGGTGCAGCGAAGTACTTTATTAGGTCGGTCCATCAAGGGAGAATGAGTGCATGTTCTTACAGACAACAACAGTGCTATGGGGTACTGCAGTAAGCAGGATGATTGGGGTAGTGGGTCCTGTGCCAAGAGGCTTTATCCCTCTGCAACTGGCTGAGTAGTCAGGGCGTCTTCCTGGTCACACAACACCTGGCAGAATCTCTAAACGCCAGGGCAGACATACTCACCCAGCAGTGCCTAGGTGATAATGAAAGTGGCTGCACTCCAAGGTGGCATAGGGCATCTTCCAGAAATGGGTACAAGCCTTTCTTGATCTTTTTGCAGACGCTGAGAATGTGTGGTATCCATGACCGTCTGCCCTCTGATTCAGCTGCTTCTTTGGGAGAGTCTTATCTCACAGCAGGACAGGGTCCTGAACCATAAACTGTACTATTTATATCCATGTGCTTGGAGATTGAGCAGAGAATGTTGACTGCTGTTGATCTTCCTCTCAAAGTAGTAAATGTCAGTCTGGAAGCCAGGCATCTCTCTACCAAAACCGTCTATGCAGGACGCTTAAAGACATTTGTTGCATCGAGTTATATCCAACCCTTACAAGCCCGGTTTTCTGATATTTTTCTTTTTTTCTTGTCTTTAGCCCAGCAAAATCTTGCTGTGGAAACAGTTAAAGGTTATTTGTCAGTCTTATTGGTTTTTCAGAGGTTGGTAGGCCAGCAGTGTTTGTTAAAGTCACATCCTGTGATGAGATTTGTGAAAGGGCTGGTCCATAATCTGCTAAAACCCTCAGTGATTCACCCCTGTGACCTTAATCTGGTTTTAACATTTCTAATGTGCACTCTATTCGAGACTATGCATAGCTGCTCCCTGAACTGTTCACATTGAAGAAAGTGTGCCTCACTGCAACCACATCAGCTTGCCTCATGAGTAAGCTCCAAGTGCTTTCTGGCGACCAACAGTAAACCATTTTCTTCCTGGGCAAATTGGTGCTAAGGACCAAAGCAGCATTCCTCCCAAATGTTGTAACACTTTTCGACATTGGGCAGTCCATTTATCCCCCAGTGTTCTTTGTTCCTCCTCATTCGTCCAAAGAAGAAGAGAGGCTCCATCACCTGGACCTTAAAAAAGCTCAGAGGTTTGACATTGATGGTACCAAGGATCACCAAGTGGAAGATCATCTCTTTGTGAGTTTCTCTGGGGTGAATACATGAAGAGTAGTGCTGAAACAGACCACCACTGGATGGTATAAAGATATGTTATGGTCTGACCAAGAAACAGCCTCCGGGTGGCCTATGGGCTCATTTCACCAGAGTCAAAGCTGCTACCACTGTGCTGTTTAGGACTTCTGCCAGGCTGTATTCTGGGTGTCAATCCACACATTCACAAAGCACTACAGTCTGGATAGCCAGGTCTGGTGGGAGGGGTATTTTACCTGTTCAGTCCTGCATGACTTACTACTCTGACCCAGTTCACAAACCGATCACCTGGGGATGTACTGCTTTGGTGCTTATTTACAAGTTGAGTAATTTACGGTTGGACATTACATCAGAAGTTGTTTCTCAACTTTGGTAACACTATTTCTGGCTTTTCTTTAATGCTCTAACAGCTGATTTCCCATCGACCCACCCTTCTCCCATTTCTGTGAAGTGGACTCCTCTGGTATGTACTAAAAGGATGTCCTCTGCACACTACCACAATCGGATTTCTGAGGGCTTTGCCCGACAGCGAGGACCGATATCAGAAAGATACTCAAGTCGGTTTGCGGAGGTTGCAGTTAAATTGATGCCCTAATATCACTTTTGGATCCAGTCTGGTACCTGGAGGTATTCACATTTGGCGAAATTTGTGGTTAGCTAGAGTATCCACCCAAAGGAACGTTACTGAAGAAAAGTTATGTGTTTGTTTAGTGTGAACTCAGTGAAAAAATGGAGTGCTGAACAATAGCGTCACCAAAATGTAATGGAAGACTGTAGCAATGCCCTGTTAATCCTTTCCAGCCCCTCCCCCGTCACCTGTCTCCTTCCTTAGTGGCAAAAAAACTTGGAATTCAATATCCAGCTCTCTTTTCAACAACAGGTTTGGGCTGTTAGTGGTTGCTTCACACAATGATGACATTTCTGTTTCTGTTGCCTCTTCACTCTAGGAAGACGGTGATTTATATATTTATTACGCCTAGGCTTGACTGTGTCAATGGTCTTTACTTAGGGCTGTCAAAAGCTCTGTTTGGTCATTTTCAAGTTGTGCAGAACATTGCATCTCACCTTATTTGAGACTTCCTAGGCATACCCCAATCTCCCCAAATCTAAGATCTTTCCATTGGCTGTTTATCAAGAAGCGGGTTCTTTTACGGAAATATTCTTATATTATTGTTGATAAAGAACATTGCACTTAGTGAAGGCAGCCTTGTTGGCAGTGTTGCGGATTAGGCGCTTGAGGAGCGAGGGGCGCTCCTTCTCATTCTGTGCCCCGCAAAGACATGGAACCAGAACCCCCTTGAATTGCGGACTCTGGCTTCAGAATCTGTTTTCTGTAAGCGGTTGAAAACCTGTCTGTTTTCTTCTGGTAAATCTGGTCTTCAGGTATTCTTTTCCTATAATTTTCCTTTTCTTTTTTGTTAGCTGTACCTGCAGTTCTTAGCAATGGGACACTCCTCAAAGTATCTGTGCGCTTTATTTTGTCTGGAGTGCAGAAAAGCACTGCACATTTCCTACGCCTTGTAAGAACAAAATAATTTAGAACTGTCTGTTACTGACTGCGCCAAAGATATTCAAAGGAATAGTTTCAGAATTTGGGTGTTTCTTTTGTGGTTTGTGAGTTGGACCATGGCTCATTCTGTTTATTCCACAAATTCCGCTTTTATGTCCCACTTAATAGTGTAGTGGAGCGGTGTTCTGTGGTGGAATACCACTCTGCCCGATTACAACTGTCCCGGAGCTTCAGTACCTTGGATTTCCTAGGTGCAAGAACACCAAACTCAGATTGAATGTACACAAAATCCGGTTGGTAAAATCTCACGAGGTTCAGGCTGTAAAACATGCCTAGCCTTTGCCTGATCCCATCGTATAATACGACAGAGCAGATGGCTTCTTACTGCCACCCATGCCTCCTTACTGCCACCCATGCCTCCCCTGTCCATTTCACCCCTACCTCTCTCCCTTGCACCGGCCTTCTCACGCCCATTTACCTAAATGTATTCCCCGAATGGGGAGTCTTCATGCATGGTTGCACCCGGTATTCAAGTAATTTCTTATTCTGTGGATAAAAAGCAGGGGCGTAGTTTGGTCAAGACTGGGCGGGTGGGGAGGGTGTGGGGGTGGTGGGGGTGACCTTCAGGTTTCCCAAAAATCAGGCTGGCATATAATGTTAAAATGAATTATATGACAAGCAAGGCACACGAGAGGAGCAGCGGAAAGGGGGAGAAATGTGGAATGGTAAGGGTGGTAAGTGAAAGAAACACTAGGGGCCAGATGTATCATTCTTCACAATAGCGATTACCTAATTGTGATTTTTAGCGCATCGCAATTAAGTAATCGCTATTGGAATGTATGAAACTCCAGGAGTTTTATACTGCGATTCACAAGGGCTCGCAAATGGACCTACCTCATAAATTTTCATGAGGTAGGTCGCAATTTGCGACCCATTGCGAATGGCTACAATCACAGGGATGGTGGCTTGCTGGGCTCAGCAGAGCACCATGTCTGTGATTGCTTTTCAATAAAGCAATTTTTTTTTAATTTTTTTTTAAATGCAGCCCATTTTCCTTAAAGAAAAATGGGATGCGTTTGAAAATGAAAAGTTTTCTTTACATTTTTTAAGAGTAGGCAGTGGTCCCAGGGACCACTGCCTGCTCTTAAAAAACGTTTTCGCATGCATTCACAAAGGGGAAGGGGTCCCTTGGGGACCCCTTCCTCTTTGCAAATGGGTTACCACCAATTTGAAATTGGTGGTAACTGCGATTGTTTTGCGACTGCATTCATGGTCACAAAACAATCATCCATACCTCTGCGATTTGGTATTAGGAAGGGACGCCCTTGACACGCCCCCTTCCTAATACCGAATCAGTATGTAGTCTCAAATCCAATTTGCGATTCAGTAACAAGTTACTGAATCGCAAATTGGACTTGTTACATACCAAAATGCATTTTTGCGATTGCAAACAGCAGACATCTGGCCCTATATTTTGAAAAATAACCGACAGTTTGAGGACTTTCAAAACAAAGATGAGAGTGTGTGTGTGTTTTTGTCAGAGCGTGCCATACCCAGCTGAAAGCACCTGTATCCAACTATCTATCAGAGAATACAATTATTATTGGGTGCAACACCCATACACCCTTCCCCCCCCCGAATCTGCGCCTCTGATAAAAAGTCAGAATAGTCAGATTTAGGTGTGGGGATACCAGCTAGAGAAGTTATTTCCAGCGACACTGTGTTCCCTCCGGAAAATCTGCCTGTCTTGTCACTGGGGCCCCGGAGGATCGAAAGGGCCAGTGCGGACAGTCCAGGACTGTTGATTCTACTGTTTTCTCATTGGTGCTGAACATTGTTTAAATGGGAGCCCACAAGCAGCTACTGATTCCTGAGGGTTGCTGGTCCAGATTGTTCAGTCCTGGGGCAGGGTTTCATTTCCACCATAGTTTTATGCTTCATTTGCTTATTTTCTAACGACATAACACAACTCTCACAAATAATATTTGGATCTGTTTTTCAACAGTTTCTGCTAACTAACAGACATTTCGTAATACCCTCATGGCCCCTGAACCAGCCATGGTCTGCGGTTAGGGTTCAGGGTTACCACAGACAGAAATGAACCCTTAGGGGGTCATTCTGACCCTGGCGGTCACCGACCGCCAGGGCCAACGACCGCGGAAGCACCGCCAACAGGCTGGCGGTGCTTCCATGGGCATTCTGACCGCGGCGGTACAGCCGCGGTCAGAAACGGGAAACCGGCAGTGTCCCGCCGGTTTCCCGCTTCCCCAGGGAATCCTCCACGGCGGCGCTGCTTGCAGCGCCGCCATGGGGATTCCGACCCCCTTACCGCCATCCTGTTCCTGGCGGTTTTCACCGCCAGGAACAGGATGGTGGTAACGGGTGTCGTGGGGCCCCTGTAGTGCCCATGCCAATGGCATGGGCACTGCAGGGGCCCCCTAACAGGGCCCCACATTGATTTTCAGTGTCTGCCAAGCAGACACTGAAAATCACGACGGGTGCCACTGCACCCGTCGCACGCCTTCAACTCCGCTGGCTCCATTCGGAGCCGGCTTCCTCGTTGAAGGCGCTTTCCCGCTGGGCCGGCGGACGGCCTTCTGGCGGTCGCCCGCCAGCCCAGCGGGAAAGCCAGAATGGCCGCCGCGGTCATTTGACCGCGGTGCAGTCATTCGGCGGCTCCCGCCAGGCGTGCGGTTACCGCTGCTGGCGGGAGTCGGAATGACCCCCTTAGTTTGGTGCATAATGTTCACAGAGAAGACTTTTGGATGGCACATTATTTTACAGTTATCTTCAGAAACCTTTTACAAGCTTTAAGGTTCAATGTCTTCTGACTGAACGATTTATGTTCATTCCCCCCCGAAGTAGGAGACTCTGATCGGAGATCCCCCCTTTAAAATCTAAAACCTTTGGTCGCCGCATCATTTATTTAACCCAAGGTATCTCGCATTTAGGGTTAGGAAACTCCCTGGTCTTGACAAAATGACCAGCTATAATTGTATTTGTGTTTTTTCTCAGACTGTTTGTTATTCCAAGCAGGGTGGCCATCGTTTCTGAACATAAAGAGAGGAATGGAGCATGTTGAGCTCTGCTTAGGTCCAAAATGTTTTCTGGTGGCTGGCTAGTGTGCAGTTTGGCCATTCATTTGGAAACCCCTGAAATGTGACCATGGGCATTCTTCACATGGAATATAAAGAGAGTTAGGGTGCGATTGAGAGTTTAGCAGAGTGGGAGCTCTGCGGAAAATTGTCAGTTCTCCTCCCACATCAAAGTTATGGTTCCCCCTGCTGGAGTTAGTGGAAGCACCAACTTTACTCTGGTGACACATCTGCTGTGCAGTTAGACCTTTGGCCTGGTGGCCAGTCCACTATTCAACTGCCAGGTCACTGTGACAGTAGTCCAGATCTTTTAAAGATGAAACAACCAGCATTCATGCAAGGCACGACAGGAACTAGCAGGGAAAATGCAGAAAGGCACCAAGTAGTAAGAAAGTCCCTGTGCATTTCGTTATTTATGTTTTGTCCAGAAAAAACAAATATCAGCTTTGGGAGTTGCTTTTCTCTGAACAAATAAGTTTGCTGAGTGAGTACTTGATACATGGCGCCTGCTCAGTAAACTTGATGGCTGGTCGTTAGTAGCACAGAGACCTCACCACAGTGTTGGTCCTCTGCCAGAGTAGCAAAAGTCAGGAGATCAGTCCTCAAGCTGCTCTATATAATGGGAGAAGCGAGACCTTTAACCTATCCTCACCACCTCATCATGGAGAAACTACTGGGCACCGGGGCAAGTTAAGTCCCCCTTCGAAAATAAAGTCACCCCGATGCAAGTGAAGTGAGACCACCAGGCATGTTCTCCACCCCCAGCATGCAGTTATCAGTTGTGTCTCAATGGGTATAGTAAAGGGGGCAATTAGGTGGTCTCCTGCCTGGTGATCTCCTTCAGCTGTTGGTGTTGCATGCTGTTCTTGAACACTTATGAATAGAAACTTGAACATTTAACCCTTCTGTCTCAACACAGGAATGCTTAGACAGGGTGGGGTCGAAGAGGGCATACACACTCCCACCCCTATGTTGGGGGGCGTGGCCTGGCTGCTGGGAAAAATGGCTGACACCGAGTGAGGCTCTGCCGGGTCCCTGGCTGTTTATTAGTTCTATTTACCCTGCAGGCGGTTCTGGCGGGAGCGGACCTGGGCGCTGCCCTGGGTGAGCCCCTGTGTCGCTTTGGGTTCCGTGGGAGCGCGGTCGAGGCCGGAGCCGGTACCTGGATCCGCGCGGGCGGGCCTGGCGGTGGCCTCCGCCCGCGCGTGCGATTTGGAGCGCGAGGAGGCCTGAAGCCGCTCCCGCCGAGCGTGCTGTGCCGGGAGTGTGAGTGTGCCCGGGGGCCTGTTCGGCAGCTTGGTCGAGCCGCGGCCTCGCGGCCCTTGCTGCCCTCGTGCCCCCTGGGGCTTCCGCGGCCCAAGATACTTGTCAGGGACCCGCGGGCCTTTGGATTTTGGCCCGCTGTTGCTCTTGGTGGTGCCTGGGCTTGGACGGCCCGATAACGCGGACGAACGTGCGAGGAGCAGCCCCAGGGAAGAATGCTGGATCGGCCCTGAGAGGAGGGGGACAGACCTGAGGACTGTGGCGGCCGGGGGCACCAGACATTGGTGAGTGGACGGCTGGGGGTGGGTCGCGGTTTGGTTCTGCGGTGCTCCCCCCAGGGCGGTGCCCAGGAGGGCCCGTCAGATTTTACCGGAGGCCATATGCTGCGCTACCTGGAGTGCCTGATTGGATCGTAGGGCCGATTACTGGAAAGTGAGTAACGGTGACCTGGTGATGGTGCCGCCGATTGAGCCCGTGATGGTTTACTGAGGGCCTGAAGCTGTAGGGAGCCCCTCTCGCAGGGGTGCTGGATTTGGCTGGGGGCCGGGCTACCCCCTGCAGTGCTGATTTGCTGACCTGGAGCTGGTGCTGGTGGAGCATCGTGTGGCACCATCACGGACTGGCCTGCTCTTTGTACTGTTTTGATGTAGGACTGGTGACCTGGATGCTGGCTGGTGGACCTGCGGAGCGTCCTCGGCAGCTGGGAGAGAGATATCGGCTGTGGGAGCCCATTGTTCCGGATCCTTTTCATTGCTCTAGCGCGGGCAGGAGTCCGTATGCGTTGAGCTGAACTATGGGCAAGGTCGATCAACGTCAAGCAAAACTCACCTTCGAGGGTGGGAAAAAGAGGAGTGCTGCTTCTGCCTCCCAGCCCAGTGACGCGAGATTGGCGAGGAGAGCACGGAGATGTCTGTGCGGTCCATGTTTTTGGAGCTTAAGACTAGCTTGGCTGGCATCGATGCCAAGCTGGACCACGTGACGGAACAGCTCGACCGCATCAGAGCCCGGGTCGATGATCACGATCCCAGGTTTGAGGTTCTGGAGTCATGCACGTCGGAAATGGAAGATGCATGTCGGGGTGACAGAGAACAGATTGCACAAATGGAGCGCATCCTGGCAGTGATACGGAATACAAATGAGGACTTGGAGGCGAGGTCCCCCCTTAATAATATCCGCATTGTGGGGCTGCCGGAGGCGACTGATATGGGTCGCATGGAAGTCTTTGTGGAGATTATGCTGTTGGACTTGTTCGCAGGTGAGCTCTCACGGATGCTGGTGGTTGAGAGGGCGCACAGGTCCTTGGGGCCTCGGCCCCCGCCGGGAACTCCTCCGCGTCCAATTATCGCGCGCCTATTGAATTACCGGGATGCTGTTCTTCGACTGGCAAGGGAGAGAAGGCTGCTGATGTACAAGAACTCGGAAATCAACTTTTTTCCTGATTACACCCCTGGTGTGCAAGCTCAAAGGCGTGCTTTTTTGCCGACCAAACGGCTGTTGAGCCAGGCTGGAGTTGGGTTCGCCCTATTATATCCGGCCAGGTTGAGGGTGTGGCACGAGGGCAAGGTGCTGTATTTCACGGACCCAAAACAGGCGGCCAGGTTTGCTAGACGATTGCCTAAAGGACGGGGGCTGCGGAGTCGGGGGGACCGGGGGCGGAGGACGTTGCCTTAAGTGACAATGACTAACCGGCTTTGATTGGCCTAATTGTAGTGGTTGCGGCTGCTGGGGTGTGCGAGGCCGCTTCGTGCACGGGTCCGCCTGATGTGAAGTTTGCTACTTGGCCCATGGGCCCCTCTTCACCTAGTGTACTCTGGGTGGAGAGCTGTTAGGCCGGCTACCGCCCCTGGGATGAGTCCTGATAATTTTTGCTTTAGTTACAGGGGATGGGCTTTGGGTATGAGCTGGCAGGTCACTGTAAGGGTACGATTGGGGGGCCTGAGTGGGTGGGGGCAGGCGTGGGTTTCTTCTGGTTGTAGGGTAACTGTTTTAGATGTAGTTTTGGTTGTCTTTTCTTTATGTTTTTGGCAGGTGGAGATGAGCTTTCTTGTGCAGCGTTGGATGTCAGTAGAACGGGATGAGGGGTGATGATATGACGGTGGTCCGATGCTTGATGTGGAATGTGTGTGGGCTTAACGACAGGCGGAAGGCTCGATTGGTGGCTACATATGTTAAGCGACATGAAATTTATATTTGTATGCTACAAGAGACACATTTGGTGGCGTCTGCGGTGGGAAGATTGAAAGCGGGGTGGGTTGGTGAGGCTCATTACTCCACGTACTCTGGCTATGCTCGTGGAGTAGCAATTTTAATTCGCAAAGGGTTGCAGTGGCGCACACGAGAAGTTATTGTTGATCCAAATGATAGATATGTTCTACTGAGTGGTACGTTGCTTGACAGAGTTTGTCGGCTTGTGGCGGTGTATGGGCCGAATGTTGATGACCCAGAGTTCTTCCTGGAGCTGTGGCGTCTTGTGGAGTCGCTGGGTGTGGGGGCAGTGATCTGGGGTGGTGACTTTAACGTGATCCTGGATGCTAGGATGGATCGTGAGAGTGTGGCCAGGGTGCAGCATGTTTCTACGGCTAAGTCTTTGGCGGCAAGTGATGCGGAGTGGCGCACGGGTAGACTTGTGGCGGCGGAAGCATGGAGATGTGAGGAAGGGAACTTGTCTGAATTATGCCCATGGCAATTTGTCCCGAATAGATCGTTGGCTGGTTACTAGAGATGTGGAGGTCTGGACGAGAGCGGTGGATCATCTCCCCCGCACATTGTCGGATCACTCTCC
Organism: Pleurodeles waltl; assembly: GCF_031143425.1. Classification (NCBI taxonomy): domain Eukaryota; kingdom Metazoa; phylum Chordata; class Amphibia; order Caudata; family Salamandridae; genus Pleurodeles; species Pleurodeles waltl. The sequence goes on from NC_090451.1 coordinate 229,031,298, forward strand.
GGTTAGGCTGGAGTTGGGGATACCTAGCGAACTGCGCCAGTCGGTTATGTGGCGGTTGCCCTGTGGGGCGCTTCGAGATGAGGTCTTTAGGGAGGAAGTACGTGAGGCGATTAAGCTGTTTTTTGCCGAGAACCGGGGATCTGTGGGGTCTGCGGGTATCCTATGGGAGGCATTTAAGGTTGTTATTTGGGGAGTGTGTCTCTCGAAACAACATGGCGTAGTGAAGGCATTGAGACGGGAGATGACTGATATCGAGGGAAGGCTTATTGAGTTGGAGAGGCGCCTGGCTGCGAGTTGGTCTAGAGAGGTCCTTGTGGAAATTCGGCGAGAGGTGTCCTTGTATGAGGAGGCCTCCCTGAGAGAAATCTGTTTTACCAGGAAACATGCTCAGGCTCGTCGGTATGGGGCGGGTGAGAGAGCGGGGCGCACACTTGCAGATATGCTTCGCAGGCCCTGGGCCAGTAATTATGTTACTGAGGTTGTTGATGTTGAGGGAGGAAAGGTGACGGGATCGAATGGTGTAATGCAAGTGTTTACTGACTATTTTACGCAGCTCTATGCGGCCCGGAGGGCCTGAGTGCTGCGGCTGCACAGACGTACTTTGAAGATATTGCGCTAGTATGGTTTGATGAGGCGCACAGGGCGTATTTGGATGAATCGTTCACTGTAGAGGAAGTGGCGGCGGCGATTCGTGGTCTACCTGGTGATAAGTCCCCGGGCGTGGACGGCCTGACCCCAGCGTTTTATAAAGAATATGTGGATATTCTTGCCCCGCGCCTGTTGAAGGTGTATGCGGAGTCCCTGGAGACTGGGTCGCTACCGGCCTCGCTCCGGGAGGCTTTGATAGTAACAGTCCTGAAGCCTGGGAAGGACCTGACCCGATGCGACTCGTATCGTCCACTTTCAATGACCAACGTTGACAATAAAATCTTGGCAAAAATGATAGCGGCGCACCTGCAGCCACTTCTCCCTAGGTTGGTGCTACCAGATCAGTCGGGATTTGTCCCCGGGAGGTCTACATGTCACAACTTGCGCACCTTTTTCGCAGTGACGGGCTCACTGGGGGCAGAGGATAATGTGGCTGCGGTATTTCTTGACGCCGCCAAGGCTTTTGACTCCCTGGCCTGGGATTATATGTTTGCACTTTTAGGCCGTGTGGGACTCAGCGCGCACTTCGTGAATTGGATTAGATTGTTGTATACTCTGCCTACGGCTGGGCTGCGCCTTAACGGATGCGTGTCGGCTCCATTTCCTGTTGCGCACGGTACGCGTCAGGGGTGCCCTCTGTCCCCACTCCTTTTTGCGGTGGCTATGGACCCTCTGGCGGCGGGGCTGCGACAGAAATACAACGACAGAGGTTTACAGTTTCGACAGCGACCTGTCCTGATATCTTTGTATGCCAATGATATCGCACTATACGGGCGGAACCCTGGTCAGAATCTGGATATTTTATTAGAGGAAATCGTGCGCTTTGGTACCTTTTCTGGCATCACTATCAACTGGTCGAAATCAATGATTTTGCCTTTGACTCCCAATGTGATAAGATTTGATTCTCGATACCCTCTGGTCTGAGCGGAGGGGCCGGTGCGCTATTTGGGTATACAGCTGAGCTGCGATGTTGATGCACTATGGCTGGCTAACTACGGGGCTACACTGTTATGGCTAGAGGAAAAGGTTGAGACTTGGCGCGCACTAGCACTATCGTTAATTGGGCGCATTGCCATTGCAAAGATGGTGGTTCTCCCTAAGTTCCTGTATCCATTTGTGAATCTTCCCCTTCCGCTCGCGAGTGGCTACTTGCGACGCCTGCCGCGCATTTCCTGGGAGAAACTGACGCTGCTGTTTGAATTGGGCGGGCTTGCTGCTCCAGATCTGGAGTTATACTACTACTGTGCACAGGCGCACTTTGCGTACTATTGGCTGAATCCGATCCGCTACTTGCCGCTTTTGGCGCCTGAGAGTGACTCTGTGTGGCCGGATGGCTTAATGCGCGTGCTCGGGAGTCGAGTGCAGTCTCGAGTTAAGGGAATTGACACGGTGGCATGCACAGTGAGAGCGTGGGGGGTGTTGATGCAGCGTTCTGGGGCTACTGGGCCTTTTGCTCCTTCATTGCCCGTTATGGCGGTTGCTGATGCTCAGATGTTCCGGGACGGCGGGGTATGTGGTTTTCTCCGAGATGCTGGTTTAACAGAGCTGGAGGACTGGCTGGTGGACGGTCGTCTGCTCGACATTTCTGAGGCGCTGGCTGGCTGTGATGGTACGGCGCTGCAGCGCATGTATGCTCTCCGGGTCCGTGCCCTGTTGCGGACCGATTTCTTGGCCCAGCTGGGGCCCTCTTGGAGTTTCGAGCTCTGGAGGTGCTTTGCAATGCGCGGTCGCCGAGCAAGCTGGTCACCAAATTGTATAACTGTATGCAAGAGCAGAGAAGTGGCTCTGGGGAGTCCTCCAGGATTGCATGGGAGAGAGATGTGGGGGAGCCCATCACAGAGGCGATGTGGCGCAGCTGCTGTGCTCATATGAGAGCGCTGTCCCAGAATTATAGGTTGCGACTGCTGCACTTTAAGTTTTTGCACCGACTATGTTATACACCCAAGGGGCTCCACTCTATGGGGTAGCGTGCGGATGCGTGCTGTGCTCGCTGTCGGGCGCCGGATGCAGGTTTTTTGCACTTGGCGTGGGAGTGTGCGGAAGTCCATGTTTTTTGGGTAGAGGTTTGGCAAATGATTACTGAAATGGTCGATCTGGACATGCCTGTTTCTCCCAGAGTTGTGATGCTTTAGTGCGTAGATGAGATCCAGGGGCCGCATAGGCGTCTAGTGGGCCTGCTTCTGTTGCTGGCCAAGCGTAGGGTTGCCATGTGCTGGGGTAGGAGGAGAGCGCTGCGTAGATCTGAATGGTTGCGAGATGCTGCCTTTTGTCATGATCAGTTGATGTTTTTTTGGGAACTGATGCCTGAAGGGTCTCGCCCTAAGGATATTTGGGCTCTGTTGAATGAATATCTGGCGACCCGAAGTGAGTAAGTGGAATTGCTGGAGATGCCCACGCAGGAGGCTCATTCCCTCCCTGGATTGGGTATGACCCTGTGCTGCTGAGATGGACTAGCTTGACTTGGTTGTGTGCTCCACCTGCCTCTCTGTCTGTTTGTTCTTTCTGCTGTTTTCCCCCTCTGCTATGATATGCTGAGTCTGTTGCTGATTATGACATGTCTCCTGGACTGGCGTTGCGGACTATGTCGTTTGACGGCCAGTGGAGGTGGCTTGGAGAAGCGTCCCTTGATACTGATACTTACTGTGAGATACATTCGTTGATTTCCCCTTGCTGTCTGGGACAACGCTGTAGTTGCAGTGGACTGTAGCATTTGCCACTTATTGTTATGATGAGGGGACTTGATTGTGTTAATGTATGTTCTTTGTTTATGGCAAAATTCAATAAAAAAAAACAACAACAAAAAAATCCTATGTTAAAGTTAAGGATAGTGTATGTTCACCACCTTCCATTAGGAGAGGGGTAAATACATTACCCCAACCTTGCCCATGAAATTGCAATTCCACAAAAGTTTAAATTCTTTGAAAACTGGCTGATTTCTTTGACAGTTGGTTGTCTCTCCACCTTCTTCAGTGGCAGGAGGGGGATGGCACAGCAAAGTCTGACACTTGTCTCCAGAGTGGGCATTGCGACTTGAGGCCACGCTCTGATAACGACGGTCCGGTGAGAGCATACAAGCCATAGTAGAGAGCGGGTGGCGGCTCTGACCAGCATAGTGCCAGGAGAAGAAGTGGTGTGCAGGGAGTCGAGGAGAGCTCTATATTTCCCTGCAATTGCAAACTATGGAGGCACTCCACCGGTGGGGGACCGTTGCACTCGTGGTGCTCCGCACCGGGGGAGACCCCAGCGCAGTAAAAACATACATACAAAAAACAAAAGGAGAACACTGCAGAATCCTGAGCCCACCACAGCGCAATGACTGGGGAGATGGGACTAGTGGGATGTAATGGACCCCACTCCACGCCTGAGAAGCAAGACACTATAGAGCCACAGGGTAGGAGGAGAAGGGGGCTCTGGAGGCCACGGAACCTCTAAGATCTCGAGGGCCTGGAGAATCAATAACCGGAGGGGAATCCGTTACTCCTTTACCTTTACCACTAAAGGCGAACTGACCTGGCCACCAGCATCGAAAAGGACGGCACAGGGCTGCAGAGACCCAGATATGGGAAAAGCAGGCCACAAGAAAGATGTGGAGGTGAAAGACAACAATAATGTAAGTACCTTGACGGGATCTCGCCCACCTCATGGAGGGGATTGGGGACCCCACCATCCAGGATTTTTTACAAGCCATAACAGCCTCCGAAGAAGTATTAGAAGGGTTAAATTGATGCTCTGGCAGCAGACTTAACTATACCCAGAGACAACCACTGTCACCAGGTGGAAAAAGTGTCTACAGCGGAAAAACAAGTCAAGGAGATTCTACCAAAGGTTAGTGACGCAACCAAGACAATGAGCAAGATGGAGAAGCAAATTTGCGACCTGGAACTATGAGTAGAGGGTGCTGAAAATCATTCGAGACAAAACAATATCTGCATGATCTGCTTCCCAGAGCACATTGAAAAGAATAATATGGTGGAGTTTCTGGGGCGTTGGCATAAAGAGAAGTGTTGAAGGACGGACTCTCGCCCTTCTTCACACTCGAGAGAGCGCATAGGGTTCCAGCGCGCCCCCCGCCTCTGGGGGCCCCACCAAGGTCAGTTATAGCTTGCTTGCTGCATTATAGGGACAGAGACTATTTGCTGAACCAAGTAAGGAAGAAAGTCGACTGCACAATAGACAATAACATGGTCCGTATTTTCCCAGACTTTTCGCAGGAAGTACAGAAGCAAAGGGCCACTTTTAGAGACACTAAACAAAAACTGCAGCAAATGGGGATACAGTATGGAATGATGTTCCCAGCAAAACTAAGGGTGATGGCCAAGGGGGACGCACAGTTTTTTACCTCACCAGAAGAAGAATGGCAGTGGATAGACTCTCAGTCTCCACCTGTTGAGATCCATCTCTCAGGAGACCTGCAACAATGACAACAGGGAGGTCCCGACATAGAATGACTTACAAATTGATGGCCCCTTCCAACAAAGGTGTGCAATGGGAACGCCAAAAGGTGATAGAAGTGGTGGCCTCTCTACGTGGACCGGACCCCAGCTCTCCCCACAGGGTGAGTGAAAAGATGGAGCAAACTGGATCGGATCGAAACAGATATAACACGCATATCAGAAGAAACTGGACCGGAAGTGACGCCTGGGACATCGGACTGCATCATCTAACTCACTAATCCCTGGCTTTGTTCTCGAAGACTAGAGTCGGTGCCAGGTGGCCACCAAGATTCATCTGGGAGTAATCCTCCCGGCTTGAGAAGTCTGAGATGGCGGAACCTGAGGAAGGGTGATCGAGCTCAACAACACAGTAAAAAAAAATAAGATGGGCTGGGGGAGAAACATGCAACACGGCAGACTCCTCTAAGTGAACTTGAGGACCGCCCCCAAATTCGATAGACTAGTTGATGTAATTGTTTAGGTGTGGATGAGAGATAAAAACCCTTTTGTCCTGAGGAAGGGGAGTTGGGAAGTTAATTGTTGGGCTAGATATAAGGGGCAATGTGAGTCTTAATGTTTGGTCATTTTGAATCTAAAGGTGTGGTGCGAGAGGGTGCGGCTGCAGGTGTCGATGAGGATGAGATGGGCGCGGGGAAGCGCCTGTGGCCTAGACAGTAGTATGGCTACATTGGACTCATATAAATTCATTTCATGGAATGTCCAGGGCATGTACACGATGGTTAAAAAGTATAAGGTATTTTTGTACTTACAGAGGAGAGGAGTCCAGTTGGCAATGCTTCAGGAAACACACTTAGCACAAGCAGAGTGAAAGGCTATACAGAAACGATGGAGGGGCCAAGTATACTACACCACTCATTCTGCTTATGCAAGGAGGACCCTGATATGGATACGAGCGGGGGTCCCATTCCAGTTGCTGGATAGTCTCACAGACCCAGAAGGGCGATTTGTGCAATTCGTGGGAGATTGGAGGGCAGGGAGCTGGTAATGATTAATGTTTACGCACCCAACTTGGATCAGGGCACATTCTTTGCACAGCTTTTGGCCCGCCTGGCCCCATTCCCACAACATTCACTAGTACTGGGAGGAGATTTTAATTGCGTTGCGGACCCCATTAAATACCGCTTCCACCCCCCTTTACACGATTCCCAACTCACTAGAGTGGCATGGCAGTTTGCATCCTGGCAGTCACGTTGGGGCCTAGTTGATGAATGGCGAAGGCTATACCCTGACACCAGAGATTACTCATATTTTTCCTATTTACATGAAATACATGTTCGGCTGAATGCATTCCTGTGTACACCAGGTGTGTTCTTTCATATACATAATGCTGAATGCTTGGCTCGCTCCATCTCAGACTCTAACCCAATATTGCTATCATTGAGGTGGAGTTTACCTCTCCCCCGTATTCCTACATGGAAATTAAAACCGGAATTGTTAGAGGATGCACAATAGAAAGGGGAGCTGAAACAACATATTGCTCAATTCTTTGTGGATAACAAGGCCACAACCAGTAACCCTTTGATAAAATGGGATGCCTTTAAAGTAGTATTGAGGGGAGGTGCATAGTGGGTTCGGTAGGGGTGCGTAGAACGTTACTCAGAGACACCATAGCGGCAGAGAGCAAACTGAGAGAGGCAGAAAAGATCAGGCCGGAGAATCCAGACCACCAGCATCAAATATTGGAGCTCAAAGAAACTGTATCGGAGTGCGTTGAATGCCTTTGCTGCTTTGACTATAGGAATTACTTAGCAAGAGCCCACAGGGACAGGGTGGGCCGTATGCTGGTGTGGGTGGCATCCCCGACTCAGAGAGGCTCGATCATTCTGGAAATGAAAACAGAAATGGGGAATAACCTATATAGACAGGAAGAAAGGAATGCAAATTTTCTAGCCTTTCACGAGCGGCTATATAAAAGTACCCTCCAGTATGATAGAGAAACCACAGATGCATACTTGGGCCAGATACCACTCACCACACTCACACCTGACATAGCCAAGCATTTGGGAGGAGCCATTACTCAACAAGGAATTAAGGGGGCCATTAAAGAATTAACTAGGGGGAAGACACTGGGGACTAATGGCTTCCCAGGTCGAGTTCTATGCCATGTACGTTGATCTGCTGGCCCCAAGGCTGGAAGCCCTCTATACAGCCGCCAAAGAGCGGGTAATATTACCAGCAACAGCAAGAGAGGTGGTTGTAGTACCCCTACTAAAACCTGGTAAAAATCCTACAGAATGTGGCGCGTTCAGACCATTGTCCATGTTGAATCTGGACCACAAGATCCTTAGTAAAATCTTGGCGATGAGACTCCTCCCCTACATGCCGAAGCTGATACATCCAGACCAAGCAGGTTTTGTCCCAGGACAAAACACAGCAGATAACATACGCCAATTGTTGTCAGTCATGAGAGACCCTTCATATGACGACAAGACGGCAGGCGTGCTGGCAGTGGACATTGAGAAGGCTTTTGATAGCCTAGACTGGGACTTCCTTTACGCCATCATGGTAATGATGGAATTGGGGGCCGACTATATTGCATGGGTGCGGCTACTATACACCAAGCCCATCGCTAGATTTCGCACCGGTCGGACAGCATCAGAAACCTACGCAGTGGAGCGGGGCACCAGACAGGGTTGCCCCTTGTCTGCATTGCTGTTTGCACTAGCAATGGAGCTATTGGCAGCTGTAGCTCGTGGGGGAGAGGGAGGCCAGGGAATAACAGCAGGCGGTGGAAGACACCTCATAGCCCTGTACACTGACAACCTGCTGATTTTTATGAGGAATATGCATAGGAACCTGCCAAGGGCCCACATGATGTTGTCCAGGTTCGTCACTCTTTCTGGACTTGGAGTATACTGGGACAAGACCTGTTTGTTCCTACTGACCCCCCATCCCACCCCTCCTGAGCTGAACACTGTAATATGGGACCTCGCTGTCTTTCTTACCTGGGGGTCAGGTGTATCACAACCCACAAGACATCCTTGAGGGAAATGTAGGGAGAGCCTTGCAGTCCATCAAGACCAATATGGCATTTTGGCAGATGCTACTTTTGTCCGTAGCGGGTAGGGTGGCGCTTCTTAAAATGTTAGTCCTGCTTAGGCTACTATATTATTTTACAGTATATACCTATATGGATACCCAGAGCAATCTTTAGGGAATGGCTAGCACTGGTCATATCATTCCTCTGGGGCAACGGGCGAAGGAGAGTGGCCCTGGCCAATCTTCAAAAACAATCCATGGATGGAGGGTTGGCTGTCCCTGACTTCGTGGCTCACACAAGGTATAGCAAACAGCAGGATCCCGAAGCATTGGTGAAGCCATTCACCCCTCAGCTGACAAGATTAATGGTGCTGTTGGGGATCAGACCTAACAAGGCAGGGGACTCTCATGAATTGAAAACAATAATACAATGCTAGACAAGCTTCTTACACAAAATTAAGATAGAGACTCCCTACTCCTCAGACCTTCCTCTGCTTTCCATATTAGCATTACCGCATAGGGGTAACTGGGAGGGGCTCCAAACCTGGGATGCAGCGGGGGTACAGACAGTGGGCACCCTGTTTAAAGAAGGGACAATGATAACATTCAAGGACCTTAGAGCAGAGTTTGATCTGGCGAGGGGCCACTTCTTGCTCTATGGCTCAGTCCCTGCCGGTATTCGGCATCACTGGCGGGCGGGTTTGGGGGAGCCCCCAACACAGACAACTTGTACCTATCTGACGACCTCAAGGGGTAAGATAAAAGGTCACAAATTTATATTGCAGAATACAGTCAGATACGACCCTCCTGTTGGCCCCACTTAGAATAAAATGGGAAGGAGATCTGGGCACCACTATCCCTGACAAGGTGTGGGAGCAAATATGGGAAGGCATCCCTAAGGGGTCGAGAAATGCCAGATTCAAGCTTATTAACTTTTATGTGTTGCATCAAGCTTATTTAATCCGTGGTCAGATTAAAAGGCATTTCAACACGGAAGGAGCAAATGCCCTCGGTGCGGGTTGCTCAGTGCAGAATTCAAGCACACGTTATGGGATTGTTCAAAACTAGGAACGTTCTGGGGGGAGGTGACCCAATCAGTATCAAGTGCAGTAGACAAGGTGGTTCCCTGTACAATGGGCCATTGCTTACTTGGATGTTTCCCACATACGTCTAAAATGAAGGTAACCAGCAGGTTCCAGGACCTAGCCTATGACTTGGCCAAGAGGGAGATTGCCATAAACTGGAAAAACCTGACAGGCCCAAGAATATCTATTTGGAATAGGAAATTAGAAAAATGGGCTAGATGGGAGGGTGATACCCTTCTCAGGGAGGCCAAAAGAGGGATGGGATCCCTATATGTAGCAATGGGATGGGACACGGTAATGGAAGCCATGAAAGAATCGACCCAGATAGCCCTGGACCCTAAATAAGAGGAGAACTGATAAAACCCACCCACATGGCACCTGACAGCAGACATCCCCACTGGGCAGGAACTTGACATTGTCTCACACATGGGATGACAGCACACAACTAATCTTATCACACAATGTTCATCACACAACATGAACTCTGACTCCCTGGGAGTGGGGGAGGGAAATTGGGGTGGTAAAGGATGGGGGGATAATAGCGATTTCTTACAGACCCAGCGCTGTGGTATAATTCTGAAGAATTGAATAGGCTAAATCATTGTGCTGGGAAAAGTTGTATTTCACTATGATTGTATGATCATTTAATGACTGAAAGTATCAATAATAACTTGTTTACAAAAACAAAATAGCAGCAGTGGGAATCAGTCTGTGTCTCGCAACTTGCTGTGTTGTAAGGCACCCACTCACTCAGTTTGCTTACTGTTAGTGATTGTACACCTTTCTTAATTTTTCCTTCACTCTTCATGTTTCCTATCTGTAGGGTTTGTGACACTCTCGGTGTCCCTTTCTCAACCTTGCATGCTACTCATGGCTACCTCCTGTGCTCCCGAGCTCTCAAAGGATCTCATGGTACTGTCTGGGCTTTGATAACAGCGTACTATTTGGTGCATGGGGTAAGTCTTCCCTACTTGAAAGTACTGTGCTCAGATTGGCTGAATTATTGCATTTTCTGTTTTCCTGCTTCTTTGAATCTAGTAGATGATTTGAGTCAGTAGTAATATCTTCTATCTGTTCACAATCACTTACCTGTTTTCCCCATGCTACAGTTCTTGAAGCAAGCCTATACATCTGCGTTCACTGGCCTGCTCTCTTTGGGAGGAGAATGGTGAATATCATCAGAGCCTTTCCCTAGTTAGTCCTCTTTGTCCAAATGCCAACAGCTGGTTTGTGGACTGTTACTGCATTATGATGTAGTGCTCTTTAAAAGGGGAATATTCAACCTTTCCCGAATTAAAGTAGCTTTGGATGGTCCTGATGAATACAGGGCTGCTGCTCCACATTGTGGGTGCATAGTTGAAAAAGGCCTGTTGCCTTGTGGTTTTTCTTTTATACACTTTTGTGTCTCCACTCTAATAGAGTCTTGGCTGCTGGTGTGCTGGGAGCCGTCAGAGATGGTGAGCTTGTCAGCCAAACTAGGGAACATTTTCAGATGGCTTTGTAAATAATGCACCTAGTTTTGAAACAATGCAGGCAAGGGGAGTCAGTGAAGTTCCATCAAGGTGAGAGTGATCTTATATGTTTAGGTCCTGAATGAGAAGTGCTGCTGCATGTAGGATGCCCTTAGGTGAGGCCAGTGGGGAGTTTGGGAGGCCATGCAGCAAAGCATTTCTACCATCCAGATGCAAGAGCACAGGAGTTTGAGCTCCAATTCTTAAGTCACTTTCTGGGGGAATATTTTCACTTGGTCAGCAGAGAGAGTTGATTACAGGCCATATTTGTTTTTTAGCAGTGTGTTTATGCATGTTAGGTTAGTATCCAGGCTGAATCCAAATGACTTGGTATTAGGTAAAGACTGGGCTCGAAGACATTAAAGTTCATGTCATTGAGCCAGGTCCATACTATTTCTTGCTTGTTGTTCTTGGCAAATAACAGGGAGTATATCTTGGTGGGTTTGAGCTTCTAGTACACTATGGATACCCAGGTCTGTATGAGGTGCACGCAGTGTTAGAAGCAGTGGATATCTGGAGTGGAGGAGACTTTCAAGTAAAGTTGTGAATGGTTGGTATTTGGGTGAATTTTATGCTGTTATTGTTGGGCTCCATGTAGATGTTAATGATGGCATGGGACAGTATGAGATCCCCCTGGTGTCCTCCACAGGTAATAGGGATCTTCTAGGACTTGACAGAGGTCATGTGAATGAAGTGGAGTTAGTTGGAAAGGTAGGAGGAGAACCATTATAGGACATTGGCCCTCATTATGACACTGGGGGTAAAAAACAAATACCGCAGCGGATGCGAACATCTGTCCACCAGATTATGACACACACACCAAACCGACAGAAACCAGCCACAACCACAAGTCTGCCAGACCTACTGAATGTGATAAACTGTCGGTACTACCAGCCATACTCTTACGCCACCAAAACAACGCCCTCCAAATAATGACACACTGCCGCGGCAGATACGGCCACTCAAAAACAAAACAAGACAACAGTGGCCAGAACCATAAACCTACACCTGTCCCAAATACACCCACCCCACACACCCACGAACAGCACTATAAAACACACCCCACATCACCCACAATCCTTTGCAAACACGAGAATACTGCTACACTTTGCCACGCCAATCCCAGAGAGAACTCGACACACATATCCCAAATACCCATTCATCCTTAACACACCACACACCCCACCACTTCACACACCACCCTCTGCACAACACATTCCACACAACACCCATGTCCCCGCAAAGGCACCCCCGGTTCACTGATAAGGAGTTGCGGGTCATGAGGGAGGAAATAGTCAGGTTAGAGCCACAGCTGTTTGGAGCACAAGTACAGCAGATCTCCATTGCCAGCAAAATGGAATAATGGTGGAGAATCGTGGACAAGTTGAACCTTGTGGGACAACATCCATGCACAAGGAACGACATAAGGAAGAAGTGGAACGACCTACGGGGGAAGGTACGTTCCATTGCAGCAAGGCTCCAGCTCGCCATCAGGAGGACTGGAGGTGCACCCCCGCCTCCTCCACCACAACTGACAGCATGGGAGGAGCAAGTCTTGGCAATCCTGCATCCTGAGGGACTCACTGGAGTAGCCGGAGAACTGGACACTGCTGAGTCAACATTTACTACCTATCACCCCCCCATGCCTGCATGCCACCACGACCCCTCACCCTGATTTCCATCACCGTACTCCATCGCACACAGTGCACAACCCCAATTACCAAACCTAAATGCCAAGCCCTACATGCCATAACCACTGCATGCACATCCCTTCCACCTCTGCATGCACACCCACCAGCAATGCATGCACAGCATGGAGAACTAACAATCCCACAGTCCATTACCATACACAACCAAAGTTAGGAGGACAACAGCAATAACATAGCTAGTAATGTGGAATATGTCACTGAAATGTACCATAACACATCACTTACATCCCCACAGGTGCCCCAACCAATGTCAGCGGCAAGAAGGTGCCACGGCTACCCAGTCCCCACCAGAAGATGCCCCCAGTGATGACAGCAACTCAGGAGCTCTGGATCTGGATGAACTCACTGGCCCTTCTGGGACCACTGGTCAGTTGGCTACCCCATCACACAGCCAGTCCACCACAGGCCCCCCCACCCCTCTGAATCTAACACCACAGCAGCCAGCCAACACCCCCACACCTCTGTCCCCAGGACACGTCATTCAGTAGTGTGCCCACCTGTACAAAGACCCGAGTCCATACCACACATGAAAGACAATGAGGGTCCTGGTGTCAGTGAGAGTGGGCACACCGTTCAGGTGACACAGGCACAAGGGGACAGGGACACTCGGAGGACAGCTGTGCGCTGGGGGAGAAAATGCCTCGGGAACCGACTGCCCAGGAGGCACTTACCAACAATCCCAGGACAGGATGGGTCAGGTGATCACCATCATGCAGGAGAAACAGCAGCCACAGGGGGTACACCACCAGGAGGTCATGCAGTAGTTGCAGGGCATAAATGCCAACATGGCCTTGTTGGAAAGAACCATCTTTCTTGGCATGTTACCCCAATTTCTGCCTCTTTGTCAGTGTGTTTTTACTGTCTCACTGGGATCCTGCTAGTCAGGACCCCAGTGCTCATAGTTTGTGGCCTATATGTCAATATGTTTTACTGTGTTGCCAGCTTGCTTGTCTGTGCCACTGGAGTCCTGCTAACCAAAACTCCAGTGTTTATGCTCTCTGTTTCTAAATTTGCCACTATAGTCTAGTGACTCCATATTCCACTCCATACTGCCCCCCCCCAATAAGTCCCTAGTAAATGGTACCTAGGTACCCAGGGCATTGGGGGTTCCAGGAGATCCTTATGGGCTGCAGCATTTCTTTTGCCACCCATAAGAAGCTCATACAAACACTTCTTCAGGACTGCCATTGCAGCCTGAATGAAATAGTGTAAGCACTATTTCACAGCCATTTTCACTGCACCAGGTAACTTATAAGTCACCTATACGTCTAACCTTCAGTTCCTGAAGACTAGGTGTAAAGTTACTGTGTATAAGGGCACCCCTGCACTAGCAGAGGTGCCCCCACGTTGTCCAGGACCAATTTCCCAGACTTTCTGAGTGTGGGGACGCCATTCTAAGTGTGTACTACATATAGGTCAATACATATATGTAGCTTCACAATGGTATCCCGATTAGCGCCATATAAGGTGTCTAGGATTGAGAAATTGTACGCCAATAAGATTCTGGTATTGGGGGGCCAATTCTATGCACCATGGGGGCTCCACCATGGACCCCCAGTACTGCCAAACTAGCTCTCTGAGGTTTCCACTGCAGCCCCAGCTGCTGCCACCTCACAGACAGGCTTCTGCCCTCCTGGGACTTGGGCAGCACAATCCCAGGAAGGCAGAACAAAGCATTTTCTTTGGTACAGGGGTGTTACACCCTCTCCCTTTGGAAATAGGTGTCACAGACATAAGAAGGGTATCCTCCCAGAGTCTCTGGAAGTGCTTTGAAGGGCAAAAACAGTGCCCTCCTTGCATAATCCAGTCTACACCGGTCCCGGCTCTGGCAAGAAACTGGACAAAGGAAAGGGGAGTGACCACTCCCCTGTACATCACCATCCCAGGGGTAGTGCCCAGAGCTCCTCCAGAGTGTCCCTGGTGTCAGCCACCTTGGATTCCAAGGTGTTGGGATACTCTGGGAGCATCTGAGTTGCTGGTGCCAGCAGATGACATCGGAGACCCCTCCTGATATATGCTTACCTGGTTATGTGACCAATCCCCTTCTCAGGGCTATTTAGGGTCTCTCCCCTGGGTGTTTCCTCGGATTCGGTTTTGCAAGACTCCAGCAGGAATCCTCTGCAACCTCTGCTTCACCTTCTACAGTTGGATCAACCGCAGAACTGCTCCAGGAACTCTACAACTGCAACAAAGTATCTAAGAAGACTACTGCAACTCTGTAACTTCAGCTCCTGACAGCAACTGCAACAGTTTCCAGGTTGTGCATGCTCCGAGGACTGCCTGTCTTCATCTTGCACCAGAAGGACCGAAGGAATCTCCAGTGAAATGACCGAGTCCCTTCCCTGCTTCAGCAGGCACCTCTCTGCAGCGACGACTGGTACTCTGTATCCCCTCTCCTGATGACAAGTGTGGATCCTGGAACACTGGTGGTGAACCAACGTGACCCTGACTGTCCAAAGGTCCAGCTGTCCAAAATTGGTGGAGGTAAGAGCTTGCCTCCCCGAGCCAGACAGTACCCCTGTGCACTGCATGTTTTGCAGCTCCTAGGGCTTCTGTGCGCTTCTCCAAGGAATCCTTTGTGCACAGCTTAGCTCAGGTCCCCAGCACTCTATCCTGCGATGCTCAGCTCCCTGAGTTGTTCTGCGGTGGCATGGGATCCCTTTGTGTAATGCTGCGAGGACCGTGATTTGCAACTCATTTGTCTCCATGTCCTGGGACTCCTGTGGGTACTGCCTGGCCTTCTGAGGGCTCTCTGAAGTGCTGAGAGCCCCCTCTGTCTCCTCAGTCTGAGTTGAGACCCCCAGATCCCTCCTTGGTCCAGGTAGCGCCTTTTCCCGATGAACTTGTCTTTTGCGTAAGCCAAGGCTTGTTGGCGGAATCCAACGACGAAAACCTACCTGCATCCATCTAAACGACGTGAGACATCTTTTGCACCAAACAGGAACACTTGGTGGATTTCTGATTTTTTCTTCTAACCGGAGAATCCACTTTTGCACCTTCGTCTGGGTTAGCAGGAGCTCCTGTTACTCCTGTACTCTTCAGCTGTTCTTGGACTTGGCCTCCTCTCGCCACAGGTCTTCAGGTCCAGGAATCCATCATTGGTGTCTTGCAGTCTTGCTTGTTTTTTGCATAATCCTTTATCACGACTCCTAGTGTCTCCTAAGGAAACTTGCAGTACTTTACTCCTGTTTACCTGGGGTGGGGTACTTTACTTACCTTTGGTGTTTTCTTACACTCCCAGCTCCCCTCTACACACTACTCTTGCCTAGGTGGGAAACTGACATTCGCATTCCACTATTTTAGTATATGGTCTGTGTTCCCCCTAGGCCCATTATAGCCTTTGGTGATTTTCACTATTTGCACTATTTTATGACTGTTTACTTACCTGATGTTGATTACTAGTGTATATTTTGTGTATAATACTTAGGGAGTATAGCCTCTAAGATATTATTGGCCTTGTGTCACTAAAATAAAGTACCTTTATTTTTGGTAAGACTGAGTATTATCCTCCTTGTGTGTGAGTACTGTGTGACTACAGTGGTATTGCAAGATCTTTGCATGTCTCCTAGTTCAGCCTTGGCTGCTCTGCCTGCAGCTAGCTCTAGACAGCCTGGCTTCTAGACACTGCCTACATTTCATTAATAAGGGATAACTGGACCTGGTATAAGGCGTAAGTACCTTAGGTACCCACTACAAACTAGGCCAGCCTCCTACAGGCCTCCATTGTAGGTGTGCTGGGTGACATGGCCAACACCATGCGGGAGGACAGATCACACCAGTGAGCCACTTCTACTAGCCACTCCACCCAGCAGCCCTCCACATCTGCTGCAGCTAGTGGACAGGATGCCCTTCCACAGGATCCACATGCCACCAGCACCCCTCCCCCTGCAGAAGGTGAACCAGCCCGCAAACGTTCCCTGCAACCCAGACAGACACCAGATATAGTTGCCAAGACAAAGACCACCACCAGGAAATGAGCCCTTCTTGAATGTCTCCCTTGGGTTCCACTGTGTCACCTTGTCCACTTTGAACTGCCATTGCTCCCCTCCCTATGGCCCCTTGGACACTGGACCTGTACTACAAACAGACTGGCCCACTACACTAGACTGTTCCTATCCAACGCCCCACTCTATTGCACTTTGCATTGTTTACCAAATTTTCAAATAAAGACCCCTGGACACAACTTTAGTAATAGTGCTTTATCTGAAGGAAATGTACAATGTAATGTACAGTACTGAAATGCATGATCCTGAGCAAATGTCTAGTAATATATTGAACCATAATACATATGTGTTTCTCAGCAGTCTGTACACATCACAGTATTACACTGTTAAAACCACACCAACATCTGCAATGAGGCAAGGCATAGGTGACAGTCAGGTTGGATGCAAAGGTAGTGACTGGTATTATGCTGCAGCCATACAGCACAACACTTAAATTGAGTAATATATAGTTCAACAGTCTTACCTGAGAGTTATTGGAAGTACTGAAGTATCATATGTGTCTTGTTGTCCACATCCTTCTCCTCTTCCTCGTCTTCACTGTCCTCACTGTACACTGCTGCCACAGGTGCATTGTCACCCCCTCCTCCTGCAGATAGGTCACATGGCGTCTGAGGGCCAAACTGTGCAACATGCAGCACACAACAACAATCTTGCAGACGTTTTCAGGGGCGTAGCATTGGGATCCACTTGTCAGATGAACCTGGCCTTCAGGAGACCGAAGGTCCTTTCAACAATCCTCCTGGTACGCCTATGAGCATCGTTGTACCTATTCTCAGCCCCTGTTCTCAGATTCCTTACAGGGGTCAAGAGCCAGGACAGGTTGGGGTAGCTGGTGTCACCTGGGAGGAGTGAGGGACACACATTAGCCTTGCACAATGGCATGGGTACACTGACATACATTGGGTGGGGACTCAGGCTCACCTATAAGCCACACCCTGTGTCTCTGTAGTTGTGCCATCAGTTGTGGGATGCTGCTATTCCTCATGACAAAGGCATCATACACTGACCCAGGATACTTGACAGTGACATGGGAGATGTACTGGTCAGCAAGGCACACCATCTGGACATTGAGTGAGTGGAAACTCTTCCTATTCCTGTACACCTCTTCATTGGCCCAGGGGGGAACTAAGGCAATATGGGTCCCGTTACTGGCCGCAATCACATGTGGTAGGTATGTGTCTCTTTGCATAGAATCCAGCCTTCACAGTTGGCAATTCATCAACCTTGGGGAATGCGATGTAGCTGCACATGTGTTGGAGCAATGCAGACAAACCTTGCAAGCATAATAGAGAACATTGGCTGTGACATTCCTGCAGCCAAGCCCACTGTCAACTGGAAAGAGCGGGTTGCCAAGAAATGGAGCACAAATAGTACTCGCACAAGAGGGGATATTACTGTGGTGCAACGGATAGCAGGTAGCACATCAGGCTCCAATTTTGCACACAGCTCTGTGATCGTGGCCCTGTTCCGACAATAGATGAGTATGATGTGCCTGTCCTCCAGTGTAGCCAAGTCCACAAGGGATCTGTACACGGGTGCATGCCTCCTTCTCCTATTCATCCGCAGTGCTTGGTACCTATGTGAACCAAAAGTAAGAAGGGAGTGACAACAGTAACTATGGACACACAGCATCAGTCTACACAGAGCATGTTTGTATGTTGGACACTGAAGTTGTCTAGGTGTGTACAGTTGGCACCAATGACGCACTATTAAATCTGTACATGTGTACTAGAAGTAGAAAATGGCAACCACCTGTCAGGTATGCAGGGAGAGGTGGAAGTGACCTCACTTTGCCAGCGTTATGCGTCATGGCGGGAGGCGGTCATTGGCTAACATGAGGCTCTAAGGAGTTCAGGAACCAATGATGATCAACGCTGGTGGTGACGGTGTTCACTGCCGCAGACGTAACTGCCATTTTCTTTCTATCACTTCCCTTGATTCCTAACTTTACACAGGACTACAACTTCACTGCCTGTGCTACTGTGACCTGTGTCTGGAACCTGCCATGGCACGTGCAACAGGGGAAAGGGCCCCAGCGTTCACGTTGGAGGAATTGGAGAGGCTCTTGGATGGGGTCCTACCCCTGTATGAGCAGTTGTATGGGAAGCCTGACCAAAAGGTGAGTACATAATGGGTATGTTGCATGCGACATGGCTGCCTGTAGATGTGTGTGTGCGCTGTCAGTGTGTCATTTGGGGGGGGGTATGGCAGGTGGCAGCGTACATGAAGAGGTACTGGTCGTGTGTGTGCCTGATGTGGGGGAAAATGCAGTATGTAGGCCACGTGTGACAGGCTGAACTGTTTTGTTCATGGTGTCCCTCTGTTTGTGTTTCCTCTGCAGGTCAGCGCCGATCAGAAGAAGGGCTTGTGGCGTACCATAGCCAAGGATGTGCGGACACTGGAGTTCCATAGTCGGCGGAGCACCCACTGCAGCAAACGGTGAGAGGACCTGAAGCGCTGGTCCCAGAAGACTGCAGAGGCCCAGCTAGGGACGGCCTCCCAACAAGGGAGGGATGCCTGTCGGAACCTGACCTCCCTGATGGCCTGCATACTGGCGGTGGCCTACCCATAGCTGGATGGGCACTTGAAGGCATCCCAGTAGCCACAAGGGTGTGAGTACAGTGTATGTGACAACCATCTTTGTTGCCTGGCATGGGATGTGGATGCAGGGTTCTAGTCAGTGGATGCCCCAATATGCCAGCTTAGACATTGCTGCGTTGTCCAGCTTAGGTATTTTGGGTGTAATGCATATTTTTGATAGCTAGGTAGCTGGCTTTCCATGTCAGACAGGGCTTAGTTGGTTCCTGTTGGTGTGCAGTCTGCAAAGTTTGGCTCCTACCTGCTGTGGTACCTAGCCAATGGTATGCCAGTTTGGTCCTTACTGCCCATTCTAAGTCTCAGTGTGCTCCCTTTTGTTCCCCCCCCCCATTATCATCCTGTCCATGTGTGTATTAGCACCATCTGGCGAAGGAGCAGGGGCACCGGCGAGTGAGGGAGCTGCAGCCCACAGGACCCAGGAGGCCACTGATGCCGAGGGAACCAGTGGGACGGAGGGACAGGTTAGCACCACGGGGGGACAGGAGCTGATACAACTGACTCTGATTTCTCCTCTGATGGGAGCTCCCTGGTGATGGCGGATCTCTCTGGGACCACACCAGCTACAGGTTCTACCGCCACCCGCCGTACCAGCACCGCCCTCCAAGAGTGTGGGTGTCTCCCTCACCCCAGGCTCCTCAGGCCCTGCCCCATTCAGGCCTGCTGCCCTCAGTGAGGAGGCTGTTGACCTCCTGAGATTCTTCTATGTAAGACAGTCAACCGTAATGAATGCCATCCAGGGGCTGTCATTCCAGATGCAACAGTGCAATGCCTTATTGGAGGGCATTCACTGTGGCTTGGCGGCCCTACAGAGATCGCTTCATGCTCTGGCCTCTTCTATTACAGCAGCCAGTGTCCCTGTTTCTTCCATCCCGCCCTCCAGCTACCACTTCCCAGTTCCAGTCTCCTCTCCCCAAACCCATCCCATGCACACATTCTGACAAGCATGCACCCAAAAAAACAAACAAGACTTGCACAGACAAACACAGGCAGCACACTTCAGTCCACAAGCACACACAGATGCACACACAACATCATCCACGGTCTCCCCCTCCTCCTCCTCCCTCACAATCACATCAGCGCTCACACCTGCATACACAGCATCAACGGTCCCAGATCCTGCCACCTGCACAGCCTTGCCCACAGTCACCACAACAGCAGACCCGCAGACATGAACCCCACACACCACATGTGCAGTCACCACCATTACCACATCATGCAGCACACCCACCTCACTTGCAGACATCACAACATCCATCCACACATCCTGTTTGACCTCCCCCACCCTGTCTGCCCCCTCCAAAGACACACAAACGCTCAAACTCAGACCCCCAAAAGCCATCTACCTCACACACTCCATGCACCTGCACCCAAGTCCAGCACGCCTCCTCCTCTTACAACTACTCCCTCTACCTCCACTCCCACTCCTCCCCTCACAGCTCATCCCACTGGTCCTAAGAAGCTTTTCCTCTCCTGCCTTGACCTCTTCCCTCCCCCTCCCCCTGTCCTGCCTGTAAGAGAAAGGTCTCGCCCTCCGCCCCTACTACCCCCTGCACCAAGTCTAGCCTTGTTTCACCCCCTAAGACTTCAGCTGCCACAAAGGGGCCCCCTGCCCCAAGTCCACTCCTCCGCTACCAGAACGGAAGGGTAAAGAGTCGCCCCCTCCCAAACCCAAGCCCAAGGACCCCCTCATAAAAAAAGCTCTCCCAACCCCCACACCGCTGCCCCCTGAGGTGCCTGCCTATTTCCAACATGATGCCCCTGCACAGTGGAGTGCTGATGTTGTCAGGAGTCAAGTTGGGGCTTGGACTTTGCCCTATGGGCATTACAGACTTTGAACTGGCCAATGGTCCTATCTAGACATATGTTTTTCTATTTTGTTTGGATTTGGTCTCTTCATTCTCCTGGATTACAGTGGTTGAAACAGAGGTATGTGTCCTGGCTTTCTTTGCTCCAGGGTTCTGTTACTGTCGATTTACTCTGCAGATAGTTCTGGATGTGTGTTGTGTATGTATGGTGTGTGTTGTGCATGTGTCTGTCACTCTCCCCTCCTTCCCTTGTGTGCTAGGCGGCTGTACTCACCGTCTTCGTCAGCATTGGTTCTGCAGGACGGTTATGACGTGTTACAGCATCGGAAAGACTTCGAGTTCTGGTTTCATGGAAGCCGCAAACTACTATGTGTCCCTGGAGGTGACTGTCTCCTTTTATATGATGTGTTTCTGCCAGGCTTTTAGTGGTGTTGCTCCCGCCCCAGAAATCCTGGCCGTGTGCTGTCATAATATGGTGGGCGGATCCTTGTCTTCCGCCTGCCGGTAGGTGGCTACCGCCGTGTTCAGTGGTCGTACCGCATTGGGGGTTGGGGTAATACATTGGCTGTCTATAGGAGGGTTCACCACCATGGTCATTATATTATATCCCTAAAGCCACACTCCTAAGCAAGACTGCTGGATTAGGGATGACAGCACTTTTGTTTGTAGGCGACTAAGTCACTCCTACAACAAATTGCAACTGTCGTCCCGACCCTCCTGGCAAACGGGCAGTACCTCACCAAACTCAGAAAGCAAAGGTGATTTCGGGCTGCCTTATGCATGGACTCTGGATTAAACCTCTCAAGGAAGTTGTGGTGGAAAGGGAGTTACCCTTTTCTCTCGTTAGCAAGAAGTCACTTACACACAAAGGCAATGAAAGAGATGCAAGAGAGTTTTCAATATTTTTTTTAAAAGACTGCAAACTACGATAACATGCATGTGCTGCAATGATTAGGATAATGAACAGTAAAAGAAGCAGAATTGTGAAGATGAGAACTGTAGATATAAAAACCCCACCATCATACAATAAACATGCAATAACAAATTCCTATTTAAGAAAACCTAATCGTTATCCTAGTGAGTGCTAGGTATAAACCTAATCTGTCAGTACCATGTCCATGAGAAGAGCCCCCCCAACCCTCGTTACCTTGGAATGAGGTCTCTAGGTCAGACTCCTTGGCAACTGAAAGGCTGAGTTCTGCAACAAGGTGACATGCTGCATAGTTGGCATCTGGAAGGAACCCTTCTAATGACATTGTCCGTGTGAGGTGTATTTATACAGACCATGTAGGATCCCTGATGCAGGTATGTTCCTAAACAACTGATAATGTGGCCGACTTGTTGTCGGCAATCCCTAACAAGTGCACATGATGTTCCTATCATACGTAAGTGGGAAAGGGGCAGCACACTGATATCTACCTTACACATCATAGACAATGCCCTGCTGACCACAGAAGAAGGGGGCCTGTGCACCTTAATATTGCTGGACCTCAAAGCTGCCTTTGTCATAGTCAACCATCCTGTACTCATTTGCACCATGAAGTCTTAAAAAGGATTCCATGACAATGGCCCTCATCATGACATTGGCAGTCATCTGACCACCACGCCGGCGACGGAGGTAGTACTGCCACCAGACTGGTGGTAATCCTCCTGAGCTGAATAGGGAGCACTTAACTGGGCTGCCGGTTGTTCAAGTTTGAACCTTTAAAATGTCTTTTCCCCATCTGGTGTTCCTTCTCTGTACTCATTATTTAACAAGGCTAACGCCATAGACATTTCAGAAAATGTCAAACACGCATTATAAACAACATTTAGTAGCCATGGCTTAACAGATGAGGGCAGGGATGTCACATTTATAGTGGAAGCCCATGAAGCTTACCAAACAGAAACATTCTATTCCTGGTTCACCTTTTGTGAAGAAGATGACACAACACATACATATCACACATATAGAATAGTGAAAGTACTGCAATGGTACCAGACTTACTGGTATCTAGAGATACCTCTTTCTTATCAAGAACATCATAATTGGTTCAATGGCGTCCTACCATACAACCCGTGAGATGAGGTCCCTTAATAATGATGGACCAACGTGGCCCATATTTGCACATAACTGACGTACGCACACTCTATAATGAGCAAGTACAATTTTACAGACGACTGGTACAATTCGCTATGCAAACTTTAAACCCCCCCCCAAGCACGGGCTGCACCAGCTGGTCACCAATTGTCCGTTACTGGGAATAACCCACAAACAGTACATTCTATCATGGGCAAGGTGCCCACGGAATGTGAGAAGATTGCGTTCTGGATCGCACAAAACAACAATCAACTGGAAGCAGGGTTTCCCCATACGGGAGCCCAAGATAAACAAATAATTCTCACAATGTGCTTGCCATTTGGAATGGTTCCCTCAGTGGATGACTGCACCACATGGGGTATAGTTTTTGCTGCAATTTATACTACCACGCATGGTACCCAGACACTTGCCAACTTACCGGAAGTGTTAAAACGAATTCAAAATGAGCACACGGCTGCTCCAGCCCTAGATTTGGGGATGAAACTGATGCGCAACTTTGACACAGTCTCCTCAATAATACTAAGTAACATTAAAGGGGAAGCTGTAGATTCGGCTATACACCAGTAGCTCCAGGACATTCCACAGTTGGAACTGGAGCGTCAACTACCAAAAGTTATTTTGAAACCTATACTAGTATACAACGGAATAGTTTGGGAATCAAGCCAAAGAAGCCGGAAATTCAGAGTACCACCCCTAAGGACGGTACTAAAAAACACTGGGATAAACAAAAACAAAATAAAGACAGAAGAAGTCAGAGAGCAGACTCTCCTCATCTGTAGAGCTCCGAAAGGAGATATAATCTCGGAAATAGAGAAAGTTTAAAGGCTCCTGACAGATATACTGATACACGTCCCTCTCGTTCCTTTCAGGACACATCGGATAGATGGAGTGAGAGTGGGCTGGTCAGAACAGCATACTGACTACATGAAACAGGACAAAGACTCACAGCGTTCCTCAGACAGGAAAAAGACAAATCCCCACAACAAAAGCCACCATTCAAAAAGAAGAAGGTAGCAAGTGATTTCATTAAAACATACCAGAAAACTTGAGAACATCGCTGAGGACAAGATGTGGTCAGTAACCCTGCTGGACAGCGCAGCAGAGGTCACAATATGTCGCCAGAGTCTGAAAGATCATCTGGATGTGACAGCAACTAACGACTTTCTTGTAGTCAAGACCGCGGACGGGCACGTTCTTCCACCCAACAAGGTTTATGATTGGCTGGGCTGACAGTTGCGACTTTTTATATGAGTGACTCAGTCGCTTACAAATAAGAGTGCTGTTATCCCTAAACCAGCAGTCTTGCTTAGGAGCGAGAGTCCAAATGCGACATAGGTGAGTGATGGGCTGGTAGTTGGTTTAGTGTAGGTTTGGTTAGGAGTTGGATGGTCTCTCTTGCCTTCAAAGCTTCTGGGAAATTGCCTTGATTCGGGGAGGCATTGACAATGATAATTAGGGGTGAGAGTCCCTCTTCAGAGGGAGGTTAATGAAGGACAAAGATAAGGTATCACCTTTAAAAGCAGTGACTGTGAGGGAGTGGAGTATGTTGGTGAGATCTGTGCGAGACAGGGATTTGAAAGAGGACTACTGTAAAATGCTAAGAGGAGTAGCACTTTTGATACTGTTGATGGGCTGTCGGTTCTTCTGCATTTATTCACTGAAAAAAAGGTTGAGGGCACTACAGTTGTCTGTGGAGTGTGGGATTAGAGGCTGAGGCGGGGGACAGATGCAGTGCTTGATTGTCTTGAAGAGCATTCTGCTCTGTTGGCAGCTTCATTGATGGTGTTGGTATTAGGTGTGGGTGAAATATTCTGCTATGCCAGCGGAGTTCGAAGAATTCAGGAACTCTACGCTATGCGTGTAACACAAAGTCCCTGCTAAATTCTGCCATCTGGCGGGTAGTGGAATTTTATTTCCATTTGGACGGAGAGGAGTTGTTGTTTAGGTGCGCACTGGCAAGTGCAATGAGATTTGATGGCCAAAAGCGAGTGCACATGAGATTTGCTGGCCGCTCACAAGGCTTCCAGTCATCACTGAGCCTTTCGGTGCTATTTTGTGTCACACATGAGAGATTTTCTACTTACGAAGCAGCTAAATCTACTTGAAATGGCGTTTTCGAGTGAATTGTACTCCAACAGACCGTTCAGGTTGTTTTTTTACTGTGAAAAGCATTTTTAATACTTTATGAGTTTTTCAACAGGAAGGAAGTGACCCAGAGACTCCAAATTCCTGGTTATTATTTTGCATTTAATTTTCTACCCTTTGTAAGGGAAAAGGGTTGAACAGCTCAGTACATGTTCTCCATGTTTGTTAAATTTGCACCGTTGATTTATTTTACTCTGTGGACAAGTCTGCCCACAAGCTGTCAAGCTAGTACTAGCCATAGGTATGTGAAATAACTGTTTCTTAGGTATACGTTGTTTTAAAACATAATTTAGGCCACTGATGGCATTGGATTGAATTAAAAATTATGGATTAATTTTGAATTTTATGTTTTTTTCTCCAAAAAGTGTATGTTGGTGGGGTAATATTTGATGCTTCAAGAGGATGTATATTGTTGTAAAATTTGTATAGTTTACCTAATTTTCGTTTTTGATATTGCTGAATTAATGGTACTATTTTCTTCATTGTTATTACCATGCCCCCTTTGTCTGGCCAGTGTGTGTGTTTGCCATATGCCACTATTTGACTTTGTCTTTTCTCCATGCCATGTGACCACGGACTATTTAGTGTAGTCAGTGCCCCTAGGCCTACATGTGTTCATTGATATCCATGCACCCTTGTTTGTTGTTTGACCATGAGCCTAATGGCCATTTTGTATAGCCAGTCAGTGTGCTTTTGCCATAGAGCTGCATATATCCTTTGTTCTCTGATGACTCCTTGCTTTCTTTTGTTGTTGTTTGACCATGTGGATGGCGGCCAGTTTGTGCAGCCAGCTAGTGTGCTTTTAACATAGCCCTGCATGCGTTCTTTGTTTTCCATACCTCCTTGGTTGTTGTTGTTGTTTGACCATGCGACCAACAGCAATTTTGTGCAGCCAGCCAGCATGCTTTGCTTTTGCCATAGGCCTGCATGTGTACTTCTTTGTTGTCCATGCCTTCTTGCTTGTTGTTTGACCATGTGGCTGGTGGCTATTTTGTGCAGCCAGCCAGTGTGCTTTTGCCTTATGCCTGCATGTGTTCTTTTATATCAGCTTAATTAATATGCTTGAGGATCATTGTGGTATATGTCTGAACAATATTTAATAATGCATTTTTTCCATTGTTCGCATGCACCTCTTTGCCTCCTAAATCCCAGTGAGTCCCTCATATTCCCCTAGTACACCACAATTATTTTTTTATTTATTTATTTATGTTTATATATATTTTTTTTTATTTTGTAATTATTTGCTTTTTATTTATTTTTTTCATTTTCTCAAATGATCTTTCTTTTATTTTCCCTCCATCCAACCCCCTGCCTGCCATAGGGGCCTGTCGCACATCAGCATTCCTTTTTTAAAGATTGTCATTACTCATTTTCTCCTGGACTCCCTGCCTGCAGTAGGCGCACAGCCACACACACACCCACAATCATTTTTTAAGGATAATTCAATTTTCCCCTGGACCTCCCTGCCTGACATAGGCACACACCAGCATTTATTTTTTAAGGATTATTCCATCTTGCCCTGGGCCTCCTTGCCTGCCATAGGTGCACTGCCCACCAGCATTCATTTTTCAAAGATTGTTCCCCTGGAACCTCCTGCCTGCCACAGATGCCTCCACTTAGATGTACGTAAAAAAAAAAACATTACATCTGTATGTTGTTATCCTGATTGAAAATGAAATATGTTTTGGTGGTGTGGTTTGACTTAAATGGATACACTAACCACACTAAATTATATTGCCTGTACTATGAATAATAAAAAGAAAACTGCAAAAATGTCACGTTTCACTAAATGCTTTTATTGCTTGTTTGCTTTTGGGTGAACAAGACCCACAAAGTGCCCCCAGAAAGAAAACCGACACATAGTGATGTGACCACAACACGTGAATCCTTCAGTCTCTTCCGCTTGTGCAGCTAAGTTCCACTGTCAACTGACAGAACTTGAAGATGGCGTCAAAGAAAGGTGCTGCCAAGAAAGTGGCCAGTGAGGAAGAGAAGAAGAAGCTG
Organism: Pleurodeles waltl; assembly: GCF_031143425.1. Classification (NCBI taxonomy): domain Eukaryota; kingdom Metazoa; phylum Chordata; class Amphibia; order Caudata; family Salamandridae; genus Pleurodeles; species Pleurodeles waltl. The sequence goes on from NC_090451.1 coordinate 229,058,320, forward strand.
ATTTCCACCACTTGTGTGCCACCCCAAATCTTTTTCAGGAAATGTGTGCCTGCCGCACAGTCATCCAGCCAGCAAGCTGAGAGCAGCACTCCCTCATCAATGGTACCACCCCAATCTAAGCCCAAAGCCATGTCTCTCAGTGAGGCAGCCACTGCAATCATGGTGATCAGTGAGTCTGAATTAGAGTTGTCTCAACCGCAAATTAGTACCCAATCATCACAGGAAACTGAGCAAAGTGGACAAAAGGAGGAGGAGCAGCTAGCGATAATAGATCTTCCTGAAGTAGGAGTAGAACGGGAGGTTGAGCTTCCTGCTGAGCAGGATGTATCTGTTCTTGAACCATTGGCTTCCCGATCTCCAGCAAGAAAAAGAAACAGTACTCCTCCAACTTGTCTAATCCCCTCTTCTGATGATCATGACATGGATTGGACACAAACTGAGTGAGTCTCGCCGTGAGAGACAAGGGAAAAGTAAATTTATGAAAGTCTTAGAACTATGGAAGAGGAGTAAGAGGACTACGAGTCAGTCATTGTCATGGAAGGTGGCTCACGGGGCATCGACATTATGATTACACCTCCTATTCAACCTGTTCCAAGGGATGTGGAACTGGTACCACCACCACCACCTCCAGCTTCCATATTTTTAAGGCCCATCTGTAGGAAGGTAGCCTCTTTCTAGCCTTGTTACCCCCCACTTTTGGCCTGTTTGTGAGTATATGTCAGGGTGCTTTTACTGTCTCACTGGGATCCTGCTAGCCAGGGCCCAGTGCTCATAGTGAAAACCCTATGTTGCCAGTGTGTTTGATATGTGTCACTGGGATCCTGATAGCCAGGACCCCAGTGCTCATAAGTTTGTGGCCTATATGTGTTCCCTGTGTGGTGCCTAACTGTATCACTGAGGCTCTGCTAACCAGAACCTCAGTGTTTATTCTCTCTCTACTTTTAAAATTGTCACTGCAGGCTAGTGACTAATTTTACCAATTCTCTTTGGCACACTGGTACACCCTTATAATTCCCTTGTATATGGTACCTAGGTACCCAGGGTATTGGGGTTCCAGGAGATCCCTTTCGGCTGCAGCATTTCTTTTGCCACCCATAGAGAGCTCAGACAATTCTTACACAGGACTGCCACTGCAGCCTGAGTGAAATAACGTCCACGTTATTTCACAGCCATTTTACACTGCACTTAAATAACTTATAAGTCACCTATATGTCTAACCATCACTTGGTGAAGGTTAGGTGCAAAGTTACTTAGTGTGAGGGCACCCTGGCACTAGCCAAGGTGCCCCCACATTGTTCAGGGCAATTTTCTCGGACTCTGTGAGTGCAGGGACACCATTACACGTGTGCACTACATATAGGTCAATACCATGGTAACTCTGAACATGGCCATGTAACATGTCTAGGATCATGGAATTGTCATCCCAATACCATTCTGGTATTGGGACAATCCCATGCATCCACGGGTCGCCAGCATAGAGCCCGGGTACTGGCAAACTAACTTTCCGGGGTCTCCACTGCAGCTACTGCTGCTGCCAACCCATCAGACAGGTGCCCCCCTGGGGCCTGGGCAGCCTGGTCCCAGGAAGGCAGAACAAAGGATTTCCTCCGAGAGAGGGTGTTACACCCTCTCCCTTTGGAAATAGGTGTGAAGGGCCTGGGAGGAGTAGCCTCTCCTGGCCTCTGGAAATGCTTTGAAGGGCACAGATGGTGCCCTCCTTGCATAAGCCAGTCTACACCAGTTCAGGGATACCCCCAGCCCTGCTCCGGTGTGAAACTGGACAAACGGGAGCCCAGAGCTCCTCCAGTGTGTCCCAGACCTCTGCCATCTTGGATGCAGAGGTGTAAGGGCACAATGGACAGCTCTGAGTGGCCAGTGCCAGCAGGTGATGTCAGAGACCCCTCCTTATAGGTGCTTACCTTTCTCTGTAGCCAATCCTCCTCTGAGGGCTATTTAGGGTCTCTCCTGTGGGTATCTCACCAGATAACGAATGCAAGAGCTCACCAGAGTTCCTCTGCACTTCCCTCTTCGACTTCTGCCAAGGATCAACCGCTGACTGCTCCAGGACGCCTGCATAACCGCAACAAAGTAGCAAGAAGACTACCAGCAACATTGTAGTGCCTCATCCTGCCGGCTTTCTCGACTGTTTCCTTGTGGTGCATGCTCTGAGGGCTGTCTGCCTTCACCCTGCACTGGAAGCCACAAAGAAATCTCCCGTGGGTCGACGGAATCTTCCCCCTGCTAACGCAGGCACCAAACTTCTGCATCACCGGTCCTCTGGGTCCCCTCTCATCCTGACGAGCTGGGTCCAAGTGTCTTCGACAGTCCAGTGGCCCTTCTGTCCAATTTTGGTGGAGGTAAGTCCTTGCCTCCCCACGCCAGACAGTAATCCTGTGTACTGCGTGAACTGCAGCTGCTCGGGCTTCTGTGCACTTTTGCAAGACTTCCTTCGTGCACAACCTAGCCCAGGTCCCCAGCACTCCGTCCTGCATTGCCCAACTCGCTGAGTTGGACTCCGACGTCGTGGGACCCTCTTTTGTGACTCTGAGTTGACCGCTGTCCTCAGATCTTCTGAGTGCCTGTTCAGGTACTTCTGCGGGTGCTACCTGCTTCTGCATGGGCTCTCTGTGTTGCTGAGCGCCCCCTCTGTCTCCTCCTCCAAGGGGCGACACCCTGGTCCTTCCTGGTCCCCAGCAGCACCCAAAAACCTCAACTGCAACTCTTGCAGCTAGCAAGGCTTGTTTATGATCTTTCTGCTTGGAAACAACTCTGCATCCTTCAGCATGGCAAGGGACATCTTCTGACCAAAAGAGAAGTTCCTGGCACCTTCCGTTGTTGCAGAATCTTCGGCTTCTTCCACCCAGAGGCAGCCCTTTTGCACCTTCATCCGGGATTTAGTGGGCTCCTGCTCCCCCCTGGACACTTGCATGACTCTTGGACTTGGTCCCCTTCCTTTACAGGTCCTCAGGTCCTCAGGTCCAGGAATCCGTCTTCAGTGTTTTGCAGTCATTTGTTGTCCTTGCAGAATCCCCTATCTCTACTTTACTGTCTTTCTGGGGTAGTAGGGTAACTTTACTCCTACTTTTCAGGGTGTATATCCTCCGAGATACGTTTGGCATATTGACACTAAAATAAAGTACCTTTATTTTTTAGTAACTCTGAGTATTGTGTTTTCTTATGATATAGTGCTATATGATATAAGTGGTATAGTAGGAGCTTTGCATGTCTCCTAGTTCAGCCTATGCTGCTCTGCTATGGCTACCTCTATCAGCCTAAGCTGCTAGTACACCTCTAATCTACTAATAAGGGATAGCTGGTCCTGGCACAAGGTGTAAGTACCACAAGGTATCCACTATAAGCCAGGCCAGCCTCCTACACCATCTGAGACCTGCATCCATCACTACCTCAGCTGAAGTACGCACTGCAGAGAGGCAATTGTCAACACACCTACCTACCTCCAGTTCTGTGGGCATTGGCAGTGGTATCAGTGGCCCACTAAAAACGTTCTCCTACTCAGTTTGCAACATCTTTACGATTAGCAAGCAGGAGGATTACATTGCAAAATGCTCCATTTACCATGTGAGTTTTCATCGAGGTAAGCCTGGTTCACATTATATTACTGGAGGCCAAACAACCCATATGAAAAAAACATCACGCAATCCAGTCAGAAGAGCACCTTAGACAAATTGCTGCAGGTGGTGGTGGTGATGAGAGAGGGGAATCAGCTCTGATCACAATGGGAGGTGAAGGTGATGAGCAAGAAGAGGGTGACAGCTTTATGCAAAGCTGCCCTGACCCCAACAGTGCACCAGCAACCTCAAAATGGAGCATAGAGTGACAGTCTCAGGATGAACATTGAGTCTACCAACTCCTAGTTGTCTGAAGTCGCTTGCATCAGTGGCACCAGAAAATAAAAAATCTATGCTACTATTACAGGCATGTTTTTGGCAGGAGGGGTCCTACGAACGCAACCACCCAATGGCACAATTGTGCAATGGGAAGCTGGCTAAAGTGTTAGCGTTGGACCTCTTCCTTTTTTCTTTTGTGGTAGGAGTGGGATTTTTAGAATTTGTGGCAGTCATCTGCCCGAAATGGAAGGTTCCCAATCTGACCTATTTTGCCAGAGCTGCTGTTTCAGTGCTCCATCACGATGCGCTTCAATTGGTTGGACAAGCTTTGCAGCAGAGTGTCATTCACACTATCCACCTGATGACAGAGATGTGGACCAGATGTCAAGCAACTGATTACATGTGTATCACTGCACACTGGATCTCTTTTGTTGGGGTTAGGCAACAGCTTTCTACAGGTCTCAGCACTGAAGAAACTTTTAAGGGCACTTGCCATGGAGAAATCCCATACAGCTGCAAACATCTTGGTGTTTGAATGGCTGCAACCCAGAGGTTCCAAAATTGGATTCGTTGCCACAGTCAGTGGCTGTGATATACAGTTAAGGCCATGGCAGATTGTGGCTAATTCAGGGTCCTGTGTTTGGCACGTTCCATCAACCTGTTTGTGCAGGACTTTCTCAAAAGAAAAACATAGTCTGCAACATACTGACAATCTGCAGAAGAATCTGCACCCATTTCAGCCATTCGTTTAAAGCCTTGAAGCAGTTGAGGATCATTCCACATGCTAATAGAGTACCCGTTAAAGCCCTCATACAGGAGGTGCCAACACGTTGGAACTCGACCTATTACATGTTGTAACATCTGTTTCAGCAGTACACATCGACTATGCCATTCAAAGAGGAGGGGATGCAGTTGGGAAAAGCATGACCATGGATGTGGACAAATGGGGCCTAGCCAAATGCCTGACACAAATGCTACTTCCTTTTGAGGTTTTCACACAGGAAGTCAGCAAGGAAGATAGTACGATGGTCCAAGCTATCCCGTTGTTGCAGCCGCTACAGGACAAGTTACAAACGGTCTCACAATGATTTGCAGGTGTAAATGAGAACCCAGAAGAACATGCCTTGGTGAGAGCTTAATTCTGCACTTGGCTGAAATACAAGGCTGCAAAAAGACACTGTGTTGTCCAAAGAGTACAATTCTGCCACAATCTTTCCAAGAAGAATGCAGATGCACAACCAAATTTGGCAATACAGTATCATTTTTCTTTTAACAATTATAATATGTAGAACTGGGTGGGTTCACTTCACTCCTCCATAATTTGTATTTTTCAAACCTAGATAACAGAACATTTAGATATATCTAAAAATAACTTGGGGCTCAGGGGCTGAAGGACTGCTTGCAATTCATTTAAATGAATGGGGTCAGACTCATTCCTTCATTTTCTTCCACAACTCATTGGTGAGTATGTGCGGCTCATCGCCCTGATGAATATTGTGGTTGTGTTTGTCTTTGTCACATCTTTCCACAAATCTTGTTTCCCATCCACTTATCAAACCCCTAACCCTCTTCCCCTGGGCTATGTGATTTGTTGAGATGTGAATTAATTTACACCATAAATGGATCACACACTAGTTGGGGCGGATTTGGTGAAAGCGACACCAACTCACTGCAAGATCTTCTATTACCTGAACAGTAGCCCACACTCTCCCCACATACCCAACCACGCTTAAAAAGATCCATATTTTTGATGTAAAAGAGCATCATTCAGGCGCTTAATCTTGTCCACTCAAGACTTTGAGTCAATTTTCCTGACTCAAGGATTTCATAACTTTTGTTTTAATTGGATTCCAGGCTCCCAATTTCTCAGAAGTTACTATTGTTTGAATATCAGGTATTCTTTGTTGTGTCATGGTGGTAGTAGCCTGGTCTCAGTCTTTGTAAAGCTATGATATAGAACCTACTAACTGTGTTTTTCTTTCAATTTATTGCCTGTGATGGATAATCCTTATGATTAATCCTACAGTTGGAACTCACCTAGGCGAGAGTGGGAACTTGCTTGTAAAGCCTTCCCTGTTAGGGCACTATCACCACTATTAAGAAGGCACTTAGGAAAACCCTGCAGTAAGGTTTTGGAAGATTTAGAGAGGTAGCACCATCGCTTCATCTATTCATGCAAGAGATCATGGAGTGAAGTGAACTAGTTTAGTTAGTAAGTGTCTACCTTCTACTTCAGATAAGTAATTGTTTATCTAATTTGTTGTAGGCATTGTAGGCAATGGCAGCATACCCCCAATGGTCAATATAGTCATAGAAAGTAGTAGGACAAGGGTATAGTTAACTGGTATATACTTTGAGAAGCAGTTTAAAAAACAGGTTGCACGAAAAGGCAGGAGTGCAAAGTAAACATAAAATACATTAAAACTACTTCAGGCCTAAAGTATGATAGAATAATTTTTCCTTTACTTAACAACCTCTCCACCCTAAAACAGGCCCACCCCTCTCCCCAAACAATATTGCCCCAACCAATGTTCAAAGTAAATGTACAACAAAAATTCCAAAATAAGTCCAAAATGAACTGCCCTTCTCATTTCCCACCCTTTCCACCCACAACAAAAGTCCCTCTCACCAAAACAAAAAATAACAAGCATTTGGATTGCAACAGGGTCTCGCATTTCTCCGAGTTATAGCTATTAGCAGTTGTAAACTCCCAACCGGACTTTTCTTGCCACATTAAATGGAAACAAAGTGAGCGATTGCGCTGCTACAGTTCACTCGTAGTGAAACCTATCGGCATAAGTGCAATTATCTACGTAACCGGCAAATTACAATATAAAATACAAGTAAACATCAAGTTACCCACAGCAAACACAACCAAGAGGTCCTGAAACTACATTCTGCCATTTTACACACAGGATCGCCTCACCACGCCCCGGCGCTTTGTGACCCGATGAGCTGTCTCTTTGGCTGTTGTTTTTACGTTAACCAGCTTGCTATAGCGAGACTCGTGTTTATCTTTGAAGTGCTCAAATTAATGAGTACATGCTTTTCTTTTCTATAGAAGCCTTAATTTGTAAAAGCAGTAAAGTTGTTGTTATAATAATTACCCTTTGTCTGTTTGCACACCTTTGCAAATATGTGGTTAGCACAATCGGTTTCAAAAATACACAAAAACAAAATGCTGGTTTAAAAAAAAAAAAAAAATATCCTGAAGTCTTGCACCCCGGGAAATCTTTGTATTACGAAAAAGTAAAACAAAGTGTACATCGATCACGAAAGCCACATGTAAAACAAAATGCGTCACGGAATAACACAAGATTAGGAATCACACTATGTTCCTGGCATCACAAAAAAAGTTTAGCATTAGACACTTTCAACAAAGCTCTCTATTACTAAATCATAAAGGAATTTCGGGCTGCTTCAACTGGGCTCTCTGAAAGCCTGTCAGAGGTGCACTGAAAAGCCGGGAGCACAGCTTCTGGAGCGGAGGGAAAGGAAGGCACAGACAGCGGAGGAGTGGGCGGCAGAAGTGTAAGTATTCTTTTTTACATTTAGGACCGAAGGGCATGCTATGTTATATATGCCTAGCTCATTACTCCTCTGTCAATTTAACTAAGTATGAAAATGTTACCGAGTGCCGATCCCTTACGACCCCTCCCTGTATTGCCCTTAGTAGAAAAAAAATGGAAAAAAGAGCACGATTGCGCTGCTACAGTTAACTCATAGTGAAACCTATTGGCAAAAGTGTAATTATCTACGTAACCCGCAAAAGTGCAATTAACTATGTAACAGGGTTGATGTCATGCAAAGCGCTCGACTTCTGCCAAGCGAGATCGCGCTGTGAAAAAAAGATTAAAAGTAGTTCACAAACCTGATGGGAAACGGCGAGCCTCGCATGTTTTCAGTACTTGCTCGCTGCGCTCAAGGAGGGCTAACCACCGGAAAAGGCATGACGTATGCATGCCTTCCACTAATGAAAGCAAGCAGATTTCGAAAGACAAGCCCACGAACCAATGAAAGACACTGACGTGACATGGACAGGGCTCCAAGCCCTTTTCTAACTACTAAAGCGACGGAGGCTCAACCCTAAAAAAGGGCTCAAAAGAGGGCATTTTCAAGAAGGGTTTGCAGTTCTCGGTCCTGGGCCTGGAGGCATGCCATCTGAAAGCCCAGCTGTGCCAGCTTGCACAGCATTCAGCATTGGAACTGGCAGCCTGAATGGGGTGAAGAGGCAGCAGTGGTGGTATGGGTGGTTGCCCAGTGGTGCTGGTCATGTTGTTGTCTGGAGGATGGAGGCGCAGGCGGCTGGCTAGGGCAGCAACAAATGCCTCAGCTTCCTCCAGCCATTGATACTCAGCCTGGATGGCATCCAACCTCCTCCACCGCAGCTGGGCTGTTATCTCCTGATGTGTCAGTGGTGGTGAAGGAGTAGCTATATCAAGAAAGAAAAATAATAAAAAAGACTAATTATAAAACAATGCTCTGTGCAAACACTTGATTAAAATTATACAGTGGCACAGTAACAGCACATTGCTGGTCCTCTAGGGCCATTGGATTTTGATGTGATTAGGAGAGTCACAGGGCCATTCTTTACCCACACATGCCTCACAGAAAAGCATTGACTGGTTGAAAGGAATTAAGGCAGAATTACACCAGTTTAAAAAACTGTGTTTTTTTTCTTTTTAAGTATTTCCTGAAAAACTAAATAGACACTTGGGGCCTCATTATGAACATGGTGGTCCAGACCGCCAATGCCGGCGGCGGAAATTACCACCACCGGCATGGCGGTCTGGACCGCCATATAATGAACAAGGGAAGACCGCCACAGGCGGCCCTCCACCACCTCCAGGCTTCTGCCGACAGGCAGCTTGACGATGGTGGATTTCTCTATATGAAAGGGCAGAGCTGCAAGCAGCACCGCCCTCCGGATAGAGAACCCTTGTTCCTCCAGCCTTTCCCTGGCGGTTTCCCCCACCAGGGAAAGGCTGGCAGAAGGAGTGTTCTGGGGCCACCCTGGGGGCCCCTGCACTGCTCATGCACCTGGCATGGGCAGTGCAGGGGCTCCGTGCACAGCCCCGTCGCGCAGGTCACTGCCCGATTTACAGGCAGTGATATGGCCGACAGGTGCTGCTGCACCCACCGCACCGCAGCATTGACGACGGCTCCATGTGGAGCTGTCGGGAATGTCCAGCATTCTGCTGGGCCGGCTGGCAGAAACACTGTTTCCGCCCGCCGGCCCAGTGGAATGTACATTATGTGGCCGGCAGGGTCTTCTAGGGGCTGGCGGTCTATGTGTAGACTGCTAACATGAACACAGCAGGGAATCCTGCTGTGTTCATAATGAGCCCCTTTTTGTGGAAAAATATAAATAAATTACCTCTCATTAATGAGTAAGGTACCATCTACTATGGAGTAAAAGTATTCTTGTTCTGCTAAATTAATGGTAGGGAAATAATAATATTGACAGAACTACTTACTGGGGCCAGCAGATCCATCAGCCACAGGCGCTGGTGGTGGTGGTACTTCCACCTCCTGAAGCATTGCTGATGGCAGCCCCAGATTCACCTGGACTCCCCACCGATGACCTCATCTTGCCCTCGGTGCTGATGTAAGAAATAAAGAAAATAAGAAAAATAGATTAGTGACACAGTTAATCTCCCAGAAAATATTTGGGTAGGCAAAGGCAGTAACATTGTACTTTTCTAAATTAGATCGCCTATAGAGCTAGTATCAAGCTGATCTATTTCGGATTTCCTAAATGTAACCCCTATTCAAAATTTCCTAAATCTAAACTACATTTAGAACTACTAATGCATTGCAACAAATGATCTTTGCTTTTAACCCCCTTTGATGGGCCAACTCAGTCTCCCTTCTCAGTGCATAGATGCATACTATACGTCACTGGGAGATTGCTTGGGACTGTACGAGCTACATAAAGAAACACAGAAGACACAGAGAACGCTAACTCACTGGTATTACTACTCCCCCTATCTGCATAACAGAACAGAGGGGTCTGCATAATTCTTAAATAATCAGTCCAATCGAGTGCTGATGAGTAAAATTAGGTAGTGCCGAGCACCTGGTTTTCTCAAATTGGATCTCATATTATTTGTAACATTATGTAAACTTAACATACCTCTGAGTGTGCGCAGCATGCCACTTGAAAAAATATTAGCATTGTAGAACACAACAAATAAATAATAACTCACTGAGCCCCGCAACCTGGATGCCTAGCAGGCCAAGCAGGTTGTGCTCCTGGGATGTCGGCCCAGCGGTGCATCAACTGCTGCTGGGTGGGCTTCCCCTCCCAGTCCTCTGGTGCAAGCACCAGCTTACCTTCCGCCCCTGCAGCTGATGTTTTCACAGGGCATACTCACTCCCAGGCCTGCCGCCTGCTGCCAGTTTGGAGGGAAGGTGTTGCTGCACGTGAAAAATCAGTGCCACCCCCTCTGCCTCCAAACAAATGGAGTAGTACTGCCACCCTTGGCGGTGCTTGGGACTGCAAGGTGTGCGGCTGTCAGCCGCACTGGTGCCACCACTCCCTCTCACCCTGCCGAGCCATGGCTCTGGGTGCATTGGGTAGGAAAATAAAGAAATAAGAAAAGTAGGAAGGAATTAATAAAAGAAGAAAATAAAAAAGTGAGTAAGTAAAGGGAAAACCAAAAAACGGGACAAAAAGTCACAGAAAAAAAGAAACGTAAAATACACAAACACTGATAAAATAAAGGTAAATGAGGGGTGGATGAGTGGGATAGGGGAGGATTTCAGGGATTTAGAATAGATAGAAATCAGGCTCAGCACCATGCACAGAACAGAGAAAAGCAGGTAAAACAAAATGGCGGTGCACTAGCAATCACCTTTCGCACTCATTTTTCAATGTGGAACATGCTACTAGTATGAAAAAAGCAATGCAAAAGGGCAGCAGAGCATTAACTCTGACTAATCCCGGAGTTGTGCAGAACCTCACAGTTTTTTTGGAACCCCACTGAATTCCATGTAGCAAAACTCTGCAAGTTCCGCCCAGACCTAGTTGGTATAGTACTGATGTGATGAGTTGTCTGCAGGTAAACCGGAGTCTGTTTTCCTTCCATTTTCTTTGTTCTGTGGAAGGGATTTGTTGCTGATGAGCTCTTTGGAATGCCAGGCTGTTGAATGATTTGTCTTGCACTTGTCGTTTTAGTTGGAGCATCGATGTTCAAATGGTTTCCCAGAAACAATTGCTGAAGTCAATTAAAAGGATGTTGACGTTGGATGTGGAGCTTGCAGAATGAGAAATGAGTTCAAACTTTAGGTTCCCGAGAGAATTGTTCGAAACATCTGAAGGTTTAGTGTTCTTTTTGTGTTGACCTCGGTTTCATGGTTAGAAGCTGAACTGTGAGACAGGGATGATTAGAGTGTAGGTCTAGTCCAGAGGATTGGTCCTTGCCTAGAATGGAGTGTGCAATAGTTATCAAAAACCCTTACCATGCCGAAGGTCAATTAGGTACATTTACCTTCTTTTCCCCACCTTGCCCAGTGTAAGCAAAGCTCCGTTTAAATGGCCTGGGGCATCTCAAATATGGTCCACTCCCCAGTGCTCATTAACAAACACTGCTGCGGGGCAACTGTAAGCTGTCATAGGCACCCCCTTCTCTCTCAGTAAAATAATGGTGAAGATCAATCAGGAGGCTAACTTCCACCCTACGGCCCTGTTTGCATTTCTCGAACAGGGTAGCAGGGCAGTCATTCAGAGTGCAGCATGGCAGTTGTTAGATGCTACGGGATACTTACCTTGAGCCCTCGCATACATGGGCATAGGAAGAGCACAAATTAACCTCACACCAACCTATTGTGGAAAGTGGGGGTGTTGTTAAATGTTGTATCCTCTCCCTTGAGCAAGGAGTGGGAGGGTCTAAGGTGTACACCTGCCCTGTGGCAAGATAGTGGTATTGTCAAACCACCTCCCTTAGGCAAAGATGGGAGGAGGAACAAAGATGCACTCCCTTGTCCTAGGACAAAGTGGGAGGTCATCCCACTGAGTGAACTTTAGACTTTGGACATGGTAAGTGTGTGAGGTAATTCTAGTTCCTTTCACCATTAAGCAAAGTGGGAGGTGTTGTACATTACCCATCACACTTGACATAGCATGGGATGTAGGTGGGGGGGGCTAAAATCACCTCCCAACCTTTGACAAGGTGGAGAATGGTGAGGGTGATAACAAGCACCTTAGAACCCTTGTGAAAGGCTGGGAAATTTGTGTTCTCATAACCCCTTGCAGGAGGAGTAGAGCCTAAAAGTATGGTTGGGTGGCTATTACAGTTGGAGGGGGATTATGTGGAAGACAGCTAAAGTTAAGGTAGCCACTATTGCACCCCTGTCGACCCTAACTCAAGTTTAACTTAAATGTGTACAGGAAATATTTGTATATCTGGGAGTCAACAAGATGTGGGCTTGAATCTTTTATAAACACTGCACATATGCATCAGGTTTATTATCTTTGTGTGTAAATGCACCTCGGTGCGTGTCTGTGGTGCATACATACAAACATATCACACAACAACATACAGTAATTACAACAAAAACACAAAAGCAAAAAATCTGCCAAACAATTTTGTAGTCGTTATTGGTCACAATAAGCATGTTATTTAGGTCTGGGTAGACTTAAAACATGGCATGTGAATTCCAGGATGACTGTGAGATGTTCAGTGAGGCATGTGAACTTGAGGAAAGGGTTGCAGAGGAGGAGAGCTAAAATATATATATTTTTTTAATTGTTTATTTATGCATAGAAAAAAAACCACATAACTATGCACCACATTATAGCAGATTCCATTTAAGGGAAATTACAGTCAGCCGACTGGCCAATGTCAGTACCAGCTTGAGCCCCCAACCCGCGTCCACACATTGTGCTCTGACCTAGTAAACATAGAGAAATAAAACATTTATGGTACTAGACTAGGTCGAACCAACCACTGCATACTCAGTAGGTACATTGATTAGCGGCGACAACCACTACAAATTCAGTGCAGTGAATTTCAATACATTAACTATCGAACAAACAGAACACTGTGAGTATAGCGAGCACCAATAGAACAGAAGATAGTGCAACAAGTGCCCATACGACATCGAAGGCATCACACACACGCGAGCAAAGGGGGGGATCCACGGGGGTACAACTGGTTAACAGTCTATTTACAAGTCACGGACGAAGATGAGGAGGAGGTCCACTCATGACGATCCCCACATCAAAAGCCAACCCTGCAGACACACCCACCTTAAAACCCCAGAACCCACAGCTATCCCTCTATAACCCCCACTCATTCCTTGAATGACCTAACTATATCCTGAGTTCAGTAAGTGGAAGCGTCTGTTAAGGGGTCTTCCCCCTCACTCTCTTGCACACCAGATAACTCAATCATGGCATGCGAGAGCTCCAAGTCGCGATCAGCATGCTCATCCGCTCGAACCTTTCGTAGGCGACACTCCTCTGCGGTGGCCCAATCAGCCAAGTCACTCAGCCAAGCAGTGCGCAGCGGGGGATGCGGGCTAGCCCATCGGATCGCAATACGCCTCTTTCGCCAAGATAAGCCCCAGCTGTGCAAATCTATGTGCCATTTTACGACCCTTATTAGGGACAGGGAGCAGGCCCAGCAAACACTGTTTCATTGTTACATGCACTCGCACAGCCGTGACATCCCTCAGTGCCTACACTACCTGACGCCAAAAGGGTTGGACAGCGCTACAGACCCATGCCATATGATCAAATGAAGCTGGCGGCGCCCCACAGCGGCCACAGCTGTCAGGTCTTGAGGGGAGATATTCTATGCAAGCGCTGAGGTGTCAGGTATGCTCTATGCAAGTAATAGAAGTGCGTCAACTTAAATCGGGCATTGCTAGTCACATCCGGCACCAGTGAACAGGCTCTACTCCATTCCCCATCTGTGAACGCCACTCCCAGGTCAGCTTCCCAGCAGCCCCTGCTCCTATGCATCCCAGTTAGCCTGTCACCCTTGAGAGCTTTATAAGTTCGGGACAGGAGACCGCGGTCACCTCCAGGGTCATGAAGAGTCACCAGGAGGCGGAATTCAGCTGGCTCCTCCAGAAATGTCACCCAGATCCCTCTGGCCGTCCGCAAAATGTTCGCATACTGTAGGAACTGCCCCCAACCCACTCCAAACAGGGACTCCACTTCTTGCCTTGTAATAAACGTGCCATTGTGGTATAAGTCACCCGCATTATTACAACCCCCTGCGCGCCACTTTGCAAATCCATCACCTCAGCGGCCTTGACAAAGGGTCGGATCCACCATAATGGAAGCAGGTGTGCGTACGGGGCCCTGCGTAGAACCCGCACAACTGCACTAATAGGAGGCACCCTGCGAACCCTAGAGCCCCCCATTAGTGTATGCCGGAGACGGTCCACACAGAGAAAGCCAGTTAACAATTCCTTTTCCCAACTGGAATTTTCCTCACACCACCGGATTGCATACTGTAGTAACCCCGCTAGGTAATTTAGGTAGTGGCAGTCCTAGTCCCCCACTAGCCAGGTCCAACTTCAGGAGTTCCATGCGGACTCTACATCTTTTGCCCCCCAGACTAGAGATAATAGTAGTCTATCCAGCTGCCGGAGTAATGAAAGAGGAAGCTCACAGAGTGAATTCTGCATAACATACAGGCACCGGGGGAGAACGATCATTTTACTAAGTGCGATTCTACCCATAACCAATAATGGGAGAGAGGTCCAGAACTGAACAGAGGCACGGAGGTTCTCCAGTACACTTCCCATGTTTAAAGTAAATTGCAGTTGTGGGGAGTGCGACTCTTGAATGCCTAAATATGAAAAGGACTCAGTCTCCCAGGACAGGGTAACTCAGGCGCCGCCAACGTTGACAGACCTGCCATTGGGAATAATACAGTTTTGTGCCTATTGATTCGGAGGGCCGATACCTGCCCAAAAATGTCCATCATACCCAACAAGAGGGGGACCGCTCACTCCGGGTCTGTGACATACACTAGGGCATCTTCTGCATACAGTGATATTATATGCGTTCTTGTCCCCACACGGATGCCCCACCTATCCAGCCCAGACCGTAGTTGTATGGCCAGAGGCTCCATAGCCAACTTGAACAGCAGTGGCGACAAGGGGCACCCCTGCAGTGTGCCTCGTTCAATAGTAAAGGACTCTGACAGCTAAAAGATTTCTTAAGTGCTCTTGAAACAATCATCGGCAAGGCCAATGGGCCTCGATTTAATGTGCCAACTCACGTGAACCCAGACATGTATGGCTTATATGCGTTGCGGCTTGTATGCTGTTTATTACATTAATATTCTATGGTCTGATCCAATATGATCAGAGTAATCATAATAAACATGACAGTGGTCCTGTGGGACTAATTTAAATCATTACTCTGCCTCATGAATCGAAGGTAATGAAACATTAAAACGACTACTTGGTGCCAATTGTAATGACAATCATACAATGATTTCCTTAAAGAACATCAAAAACATCTTTTCTCCTTTAAGTAGGATTGCAACTCATATATCAAATATACTGGTGCAATAAATAAAGTGCAGACGATGCAAAACACATATATACAGAGTTGCGTAAACCGCTGAAACAACTCCCAGGAGTAATGTAAATGTTCTAGACAGTGTGGATCCTGCTACCAATTTCACAGGTTATTCCAGTAAGAGACAATCACAATTCAACCAACAATGGATTGTCGACTTTTCGATCTGGACAAGGTAATCTATCTAAAGCACCACAATCATTTTAAGGAGTAAATTCAATTCATAAAAGGTGTACTGAATACACCAACATCCTGGAGCGGAGACGCAGTGGAGAGTGATTACCATGTCTGTTTCAGAATTGGATTCTGGATTACGACTGGTGAATGTACAAAAACAGCACTTTGCCTTGCAGTTACATGGTAGCTATTTCCTTTTTTGTGATAAGGAGTACCTTGATGTCAGTGTATTCAGTGCAGAAAGGCTAAAATTACGCAATATCTTATCCACAAAAATTGAGTTTTTCGTGGAATGGTATTTATTATCAAGAGAAAGATAGGAAGGCAACATGGGGACGTGTAGAGGATGGGGCAAAATGTAGATGAAAAAGTGGAGGAGGCAATGGGGTGGATCTCCCCTTTTAAAATAATAAAGAATTTAATATTCAGTTGCTTTTTCAGTAATCATTTCTCTAGAATGGTTGTGTCAAACTGGTGAAAACCACGATAAAGAAAAATTCATCAAAAAAGATTAGACAAAAAAAGTTTCATCAGAACCACTTTTTTAAATAAGCATTTAATCAGAAAACACACAAATGGCAGAACCTTTTACATGTGAGAGGTTGGTAGACACCTCCCCTTGAAGGATATAGGTGAAGGGGACTGCAATCATGCTGCAAGCACTGGCAGACCCTCAAAACCTGGATAGAAAGGGTAGTCTCTCCTGAAGGTGTTTTTGGGTGTCCTTCTCAACTACAAATGCAAAAAGAACAGATGATGGACAGAATGCTGAAAAATGCAAACATTCACCCGCAGTCACAAAGATCTGGGTTTAATCCATTGTTTTTTTGCTCACCACTCCACCCCAGTTTGGACCCAGCCATGTGCAAATCAGTCTTGACCCTGTTACCCATGGGAACAGTCCAGTCTGAACTGCCAAGCCTGGTCCTCTCTGGACCGGAAACAAGCATCCTGGGACCGGTTTCAGGGTATCCCCCTTCATCAGCCAGGCTAGCTTGAATCCAGTGGTGCAGTAAGCATGGGACCCACGTCTGGGCATACCATTCCCACTTGGGGCGAAAAATGCAAAAAGAACAGATGATGGACGGAATGCTGAACAATGAAAACATTCACCCCCAGTCAAAAAGATCTGGGTTTAATCCATTTTTTTTTTCTCAACTAGAAGGCAACGCTATGAGTCCATATAGCAGAGAAGCTCCACAGTGATCTTGGCTAATTGTCAGGCTTGCTGGGAAGGGGAGGGGGGGAAATCAAAAACACAGCGACTGCACAAAGAAACAACTAACGGCAGGGTAGCATGTTCTTCAGAGCCATGTGAGAACTCCCCATCCAGGCACTGACATATCTATATCTTCTTAAGAATCTGTAGATCAACCATCAAGAAGCTATTAATTTAAATCTACCACACCTGCACGCACATAGAGTTGCTTCAAATCCACATGCTGGACAAAGATGCCTTAAAATATACCACTTGCATACGAGCAATGGATAACTATACATCCCAGCACGATGAAACAAATAGCAATGTACGTCAGTATCCCCATACATTCACACAACGCCCCTCACATATCTATAACAGGATCGAGATGGCCGCTATTCAATATATTTAATCACTAAACAATACATTGTACTCCGAATATGCTGACCACTATCCAGTATGACTGACCTCTAAACAACTGTAAACTTGGCTGCTATAAAAATGGTGGGAAGGTTCTTTACAAATTTACATTAAAATAATAAAATACCCCACTATGGCCCACATTACAAGTGGTCTCTTAATTCCAATGTGGCAGGTAACAAGAGTTGCTGACCCCATCAGAATTGTAAGTTTTTTACTTTGTTAGAAAGCTGCTTTGACCTTTTTCAATAACTTTGCTCTCCTTATGTATCTTATTGTGCATGGTCCGCCCTCATTCTAATTCCTCTTATTCAAAACGAATGACCCCTAGTTTAAATGTATCTTGTTAATGGTTTACCTCTCAACCCTTAGCGTATGATGTATTTTATGTTTTTAACCGGATATCCTAGCTAACATCCCACCAGCTATAGTGCATGAATTCACAAATCTTTTTCTTACTTGACTATGCTTGACTGCTATTAATACAACTTCAAATAAATGTATTTGAACACATGGATTTTTTTGAGAACAGCAGTCTAAAACCAATAACTGCTGAATTAACCACTAGCACCAGGTCCCGGAGAAGTGTGCTGCACACCACAAATTGCTACAGTGCCAGTAAGCGCTATTTAGATGCCCATCCAATAAAATCCAGTCCAATACAGAATAGTACGATACATTGTGAAACTGCAGCTCATGGGCTGTTACGGGATTGAGATGGGGTTAGTGTGTTATACTGGAAAAGCTCAGTGTCCGATCAGGGGTGGTGTACTGAATTTAGGTTAGTACAATTCATTGGAAAGCTGCGTTGTCCTATAGTGGTTATTGTGGTGTACTGAGTGGGTCAGGTAAGGGGTGCATAGCGCTAGGTATTCTGCGAGCCCACGAACGCAGATTGCATGTTTGAAGCGCAGCTGCTACTTCCTCGGTGTGCTTCCGGAAAGCGGGGCTCGGATGTTGAGCTCCATCTCGGAATACAAAGCAGGACGCTAATCTGGCCGCGCTCTTGCTCAGTTAGCAGGGGGCAGGCAAGGTTTGTGTGACAATAGGCAGAGCCAGGGTGTCGGGCACCCTCTATGACCCATTGACGGTGCAGCCACAAGGAGTCGCCCTTTCCCACTGCGAGCCTGGGCTCGAGAAGAGATAAAGCATTATAAAAAGGTTAAAATATGCCACTATTGTGTAAATTGTGGTTTGTGGAAGTGGAACGCTTTCAAGTAATGCGGGATCATCAGCAACAGGATGGAACAGCCTTAATATTATAGGCACGGTGAAGTGGGAGATTTCTGTACTTGACTATGCTTAACATTTCTGAAGCAGCAAATAAGGGCAGGCAAAGGGTGGACCAGGCTTAGAAACGTCTTCACCTTGAACAACAGAAATTGTAGTCCAATCCCTCGTCCCTACCATCTATCAAACAGCAGTGCACATGAAGACACTATTTAAAATTCTCTTGTTTACACAGTTAATGTAATTACTAAAAGTAGACTTACATTCTCCTCATTTAAATGTCTGGTTGTCCACCATCCACGCACAGGAATGTAGGCAATACACTTCCACTGTCTTGTAAGTTTTTCTTGGCACCATCTTATGCCATAACCCAATAAAGGGCCTCAAACATGGATCCATAACAACAAATGCAGAATCTCCTTTTTGGAGTCTGCATTATTTATCTTGTATAATCTCTGATGTTGCTATGATCAAGAGATGTCTGCTGTTGTTGTGCTCGGCCTAAACCTCTCAGTATTTTCCTATATTGCCTATATATGTGGATAGTCATCACTTTAAGCTATTCTTGCTGAAGCAGTGGTCTAGTCTAGCCTTTTAAGGGATTCAGGGTTTGCCTGATTCCACTGCTTAGCAAAAGTAATGCAAATAATGTGGTTTCCTTTTACAGTTTTGCTACTCCAGATTGCATGCAATATCAAGAGAGCCCCCTCTATATTTACAGGAGAATAAACCTTGCCTTAAAATTTTTAATTGTTGTGCAGCCTTTTCTTTCAAATGGCCTTCTACTTACTTTCCATCATCTGCATTCCTCCTCTCTATGAGCACAGCTTACTCTAAGTCACATTGATGTTTCCCTTAATTCCATTATTGTATTTCTGCAAATTGCCCACACTTTGTTTAAAAAATCACAAACTAGTCCTTAAAAAGCTGTACACCTGCAATCTACCAGTAGCTAGTCCCCTGCTGCTCATTGATTTGGACCACCAACCATATCTATGAATTGACACCCTCCCATGCTATGGGTTCTGCCCAACGCTCACTAGTGTACCAGTCCACAGGATTAAAACACCCATCACCAACTGGATAGTCATGGAATAACTGAAGAGATCTACCACATCCCTCTGGCAAATGGAGGACCTTTATTTAGTCCACCACTGCAGGTCCTGCGGAACCACACACTACAACCGCTTCTTTACACCTCACCAATCACAGTCGGAAATAGGATGATACTGCCGAGTCTTTCCCAGCAGATCTCTCCACTATTTCTTCCTCCGACCTATGGAAACTATAAACTGTGCTCCACTTTCACATTTGTTCATTCCTAACACTGCTAAGTGATCCATTCTGTAACAATAACCACAGCGTAGTGTTCATCACACACGACATCAAAACATTTCCCACCTTGGATCAAAAGAGAAACAAAATACTTCCAAACATTCACCCTGAAATTTGTAGGGTGCTACCATGTAGGCAAGCGCATCAGCATCCCCAGCATGCTATATTAATGTTACAATACAATGCAATACATGATATAGGATGAGTGAAATGTCTTATTGGGAGATGCTTGTAGTGTACTGAATGGAGCTGGGATCAGTACATTTAATGGGATATCTGCAGTGTCAGAAAGGGTGCTTTTTGTACTTTACTGAGCGGACCTGGGTTGGTACATATGATGGGAAAGCCGCAATGCCTGATCAGGGGCTGTATCTTGTGCACCTCGTAGAGCTGGGATTGTTACATACAATTGGAAAATAAGAATGCTCCAGTGTGTGATCAGGGGTTATTTGTAGTGTACCAAGAGGAGCTGGGTTGGTATATGTAATGGGAATGCTGCAGTGTGTGATAAGGGGCTGTTTGCAGTGTACTGAGAGGAGCTGGGTTGGTACTACAATGGGAATGCTGCAGTGTGTGATAAGGGGCTGTTTGCAGTGTACTGAGAGGAGCTGTGTTGGCACTACAATGGGAATGCTGCAGTGGGTTAATAAGGGGCTGTTTGTAGTGTACTGAGAGGAGCTGGGTTGGCACTACAATGGGAATGCTGCAGTGTGTAATCGGGTTATTTGTAGTGTACTGACGGGAGCTGGGTTGATACATATGGTAAGAATGCTGCAGTGTGTGATCAGGGGTTATTTGTAGTGTACAGAAAGGAGCTGGGTTGGGACACATAATAGGAATGCTGCAGTGCTTGATCAGGGGTTGTTTGTAGTGTACTGTGGGAGCAGGATTGACACCTGCAAGGGGAATGCTGCAGTGTCTGATAAGGGGTTATTTGTAGTGTACTAAGGGAGCTGAGCTCGCTACTTACCATGGTAATGCTGCAGTGTCTAGATTAGCTAGGGGTTGCGTGACGTCTCTTGTATGGAGCTGGGTTTGGTACATGGACTGGGATCTCTCTGGTATTTGAGCCTGATTGCGAGTTTTGAGTTTCATGATCTGATCATAAAACATACGCGTTGTGTAATCTCTAGGCGCTACGCACTACGATGTAACAGTTGCTCTGCGTAGGTCCGAATTAATGCAGAAACATAGTTTTTAATAGAGGTTTCAAAGAGCAGGTGTTTGTAATAAATGGTAAATAGCAGGTGGGTTGGGTCTGCCGCTCCCTTCCCACGTGACAGCATCGGGAATAGTGCCCTTTCGGGGAAAGCCGCAGAGAGCTCTTGGGACCTGGGCTTCGTCTTTCGGAGGAGCCGTGACCCGCTAAATGCCCCGAGGAAACTGCAGACTGGGCGCTTTTGTTATTTGAGCATCTATGAAGCAACACAAAACGCATGAATTATGAATCAGTTATTAGAGATTCGATACATAACTTTTTTTTTACAAGTTTCCGCAAAAAAGTATCACCCTCCCTATTCTCTTCCCCCCAATCATTAATGTCTGGCTGGAGATGCTGGGGTGATGGATGCGGCGACAGAAAGGGCCTCACACTGCTGACCCTGGTACAATGGCGCGGATCATGTCACGTAAAAGATCCACATGTGCAGTCCCCGCTGTAACTGGAGAGCATGAGATGAAGACATTTTTATTTAAAAAAAAAAAAACACATGAGATTGCACCATAAGCAAGACCTTCACAGGGCGGTGAGGAGAGATGGGAAGCCAAGCCCTGAGGAACATGAGAAAAAGGGGAGACCGAAATACACTCGAGCGAAAAAGCTAGTGTAGTGTGCGTTCAACACTGCTCAGAAAGAACCTGCAATTTCACCTTCACCTGCCTCTGTCTGCCGAACTGTATCTGCACTCAACCATTCGACCTGAAAATCATTCATGCATCCACGTACCTACCTCTTTATCAGTATACCCTTCTGCCTAGTTCCCCATGTACCTGTCTATCGCTTATGAATGAGTGGTTCATTAAGTTGTGGTCCCCTGAGCTTAAATAAAGTCCGACCCCTGGAGTTACATTTCGGTAGGACAAACCTACCAAAAGGTAACTTCCGGAAAGTGCCAGTAAAATATCAGGACATGCGGATTTTGGCGCTGAGGACCAGCATCAAACTCAGCATGTTATGTGCAGGGAGTGAAGTCGGAGCAGATCATTATCGTACTCGATTTTAACATGTGCGATAGCTACGTATCCCCCACCGAGCCGTTCCTAAAGACTGCTTCAACGCCTTCCTATACATCACCTATATATGTCGGGCCTTTCTCCGTCCCTTCTAATATGTCCTTGTCAATTACCCAGGTTGCTGTCTCATTAGTCGCATTTCTGCTTCACATTGTACGTTCGTATCTACAGCACTGGCTGTATCTCCTTAACTTCATTCTTTTCTTTCTCTCCCTTGATTCCTTCCTGTCTTCCTCCTTTCCTTCCTATTCTCTTCCATCCATCCTTCTTTTTCCCTCCGTCGTCCCTTTTCTTTTTTCTTTCTCTCCCGGTGCCTATCCCAACAGTCCTTTCTTCCATTGTATCTTCTTCACCATCGCCTCCCTCCCTTGCTCTAACCTTAAATCCATCTATTGCTTTTAAGATCCTTCCTTGATACCATCCGCTCATATTTATTTTCCTCTCCTCTTTATTGTTCTTCCTCCTGCGCCCTCCATTGTTTCTTAATTTTCTTCTGTCATTATCCCTTTCAAGCCGAATTTACTTACCTATGTGATGTAATATTAGGTTACATGTCATCTAGATCCAGAAGGGGAAGAATGGGACCAAGGAAGGCATTTCAAAACCATAAGATGGAAGAAAGGACCGTTGGTAGAGACACGAGGAGAGAACGAAAGGAAGCAAAAAGGACAAGGCAAGCAAAAGAAATATGATAGGATGGGACTAAGGAAGACATCTTGAAAGCAGTAGATGGACTGATGTTCCTTTATCCTTGCTGCAGCATCCTTATGTGGCATAGTTTCACAATTCTGTTTTAAGTTGATATTCTACACCGGAAGCACATTTTCCTATGACGTTATTTGTCTCCAAAGAGGACCCAGCCGCCGAGAGCGGGTCCGCTCTACACTTTTCAGGGCGCCCTCGGTTAATATTATGAAGTGGCAGCAAGTAGCTGCCGCAGAGAGCCCCCCCAGCCCCTCTTCCTGGAATCCCGCTCCCATCCCACGCAGTCCTGCGAGGCCCCGAGTGTGGAGCGGGTAAATATTTGATTTTTGTGCTGCAGTCGAACATTGCTGTGTCCCTGCATTAATGAAGCCCTCCCACCCCAGAGCTCAGCGCCTCAGCCATCTCAAATATTGTTTTTACAAGTCGATGGAGGTCGGATAGATATGGCTGGCCCGATCCTCTGGTGAATTCTCCTGTAGATAAAGATTACACACGCCAGATTGGCAGGGGTTTAAACAGACTCATTCTTTAACCAAACAAAGAGACGACAATGAAAATACCAGGTCATTTAACTTTTAAAAGAGGCCTGCCACTGTGAGTGAGGGACTCGGATATAAGGGGTCCCTTCTATGGATCTAGGTGGCCGTTCAATCAGGAACTCACATGACCATTTTTGCAACAGATGTGGGAAATGTTTTGAGAGGGAGGGCCATGGCGCAAACAGGGGGTTCCTGAACTCCAATAAGCTCAGGTGGGGATTTTTACCTCGGATGTTTGTGGCATCCTTAGTATTGGACAATAAAATGGAACACCAAGTACATCCCCCTAGCACTTTACATTGAGATTAGCTTCCCAGCGCTGTTCATGCTTTACTCAGAGAGCCCTTGTTTTTGTGACTCAGAACTTAATGCCGAGCCAACACTTTGAGACCCACTGACAAACTACACTACACTTTGTACTACATACACTAGTACTACAGTAATACTACTCATGTACTACAAAATGCTATTCACAAATCGCAGTGTAAGTGAGACCTCCACTTCCAGGTCGTCTACCTCGCATGGAGGCAGAGATCTATACATAAATAAGTCTTCGTTTTAGTAGTAAATGTGGGAGGGCAAGGTGGAGTGGCAGGGAAATGGGGAATGCTTATTCCTAAATGGGAGGGGGGTAGGGAAATTTAAGGAGGCACTTAGGGAGGGACAAGCTAAAACAGACACCCACAAAACAGTAAGTCCATGGCTAATCACAAATTACACTTCTAAAGTTACCTCCAGCACAAAAGTGTCAAAAGAGGTTTAAATGTCTACAGCCAAGCCTTGGCATAAGTCAAGCATAGAATATGGCCGCTCACCGGTCACACAGGACACTCCTATAGAATACATTGAAGGCAGGGAAATAAAATAACCCATAAAACAAATGTAAATTATTTTGAAATTTAAATTTTATAAATATATGTGTGTGTGGCAATATATACACATATATATTTATTACTATTTATGTTAATTTATATAATTATGATTCTAAAGCACCACATACATACTCTCCCTGCCTCATACCTAAAGAGCAAATATGTGATGCCTTGCATTTCGGGTACAGATGGAGGAAAGGATCTGGTTGAAAAGAAATGGAAGGTGGTTTTAATCTGGAAAGGTCAATAGACAACTCTCCCATTGAAGTAAACTGGTAAAAAGGCCCATTCTTTCAATTACAATCTGTTTCTGTCACCAGTGACAGTTCTTCTCAGGCAGGTGAGATGACAGTAGCCCCTCTCAGGAAAGTTTAATCCCCTTTATGTGCCCCTCCAGACCACAGTACCTCGTTTTGGGTCTCAGGCAACTTCACAGAAGGCCATCAGACTGGAGTATATGGTACGCAAGTAACTTCAATAAGTTGCCACCTTCTCAGAAGGAAAAGGCCAAAGCGTAAAAAACCTCCTTGCTGGATGAAGACTTGAGAGGATTGAAGAAAAACGGGAATCTGGAGCCCAATAGTGGAGTTCTTTAGGAGCGAGCAGTCAGAATCAGCAAGGTGAGAGAGTGAGGAAACAAATGAAGGAACACAAATTTGTTGTAATGCACCCTCCAACCAGAATGAGGCTTTTAAATAGTAAAAGATCAGGAAAAGGGAAATTAGACAAAAAAAACAACAAATAACAGGAAACATAATGGATTATAAAGACAGAAAAAACAGGGAGTAACACTCATGATGGAAACTGAAAAATGGAAGTGGACAAGCTGAGGAGTACCCTTAAAAGGCAGCTGCAAGCCCTCAGGCAGGTGATTTAAATGTTGGAGTTGAAGAGAGAAGTAGCAGTAGCCACGAGCGCAGGAGCATGAGAGGAAACAGGCCCAGATGAAATACTCTTCCATCCTGCAGTTGTGGGCTTCACACTGTGTTTTCTGAGACCCATGGTTCTCGGGCGCCTGGTGGCCGAGAAGCCTAAGATGCAAAACATGCAGCTGGACATTTCTGGGTCAACAGTGCTGTACCCCTTTGGGGTAATTTACAGATACAGGGACTTTCGGCCTGTTGCTTTCTTTAGTGTGCCACCTTGCATAACACAAGAAGACTCCCTTTACAATATTCTTCAAATGGCGTTCATTTTTGAGGAAATCACTTATGCCAAAACGATATATTTAATGACTCCTAATACCCAAATCATGACAAAGTTTCTTCTGTATTTTAATGGTAGTGCTTTGGTTATTGTTTCTGCCAGTTAATACGTTTTTAAAAATATTCGCCCTACAGTTGAAAAAGACAGTCCTGCTATGTCAGTTAGAGTTAGTGCCCCCTGGATGAGCAGGAGTACAAACAGGGATATAAATTATTCTATGCATCTTATTAAGGCAGCAGTCCAGGATACCATGCCACACACATCTAGGATGTTGCTCCTACTTGAAGTGAGAAAGGAAAGAGCCATTTGAAATGTGCCACTTTGAAATAGAATCCATAGGTGTCAGTGCCAGGAAGGATAAGGTCTCAGATTCTGAGTGTTCAGGTCTCCTCTTGCCAGACACTGGTTCTAAGCTGGCTACCACTCAAGCCCTTAAAACGACCGGTCAGCAGACTCCTCTCCTTTCCTCATAGGAGAAGGTAAGGTGGTATGGAAAGCTATAAATATTGAATAAACTATGTTTTTTATATATCATATTCTATTTATTCACGTTTTAAAACTAAAATATAGCACAGTGCATCAATCAAAAAGACCTTAAGCACTGATCTTACATGCCAGTATTTGGAAAATATTCAGTCTCTGTTTAGTCATTCTGATTGTCAAAGTACTCCCACCAATGTGCACAAACAACAAAACGTTTGGGGGTATACCGGGGCTTTGTAGATGAGTTCCTCAAACTTTGCTTATTTGGCCAAAGCTCCCAACCATTCTCCCAGCAGTGGTGTAGTTATTGACTTCCAGTGTTTAGCAATGTCTCACTTTGCCACCACATTCCCTACACTCACCAAGGTCTGTTCCGCCCTACTGTTCCAAAGTTGTCCATTATTCCTAGGAAGCCAATCTATAGTGACAGGGACACAGGACTGCCTAATTTCTTTGATACATCGGTGTGGCTTAATGATCAACACTCAATAAGCTATATAAAAGAAAGCCAAGGTGACGTTCCTCCAACTTCTGGACACAATGGAATTGTGTGTGTTCCTGTTCATAAAGGACATAGCCTGGGACTTTGGGTGCAATGTTTCTATCGGAGCACATCCAGGTCTGATTCACATATGGTTGCTCCCTGTCTGGAGTGTCAAAGTAGACTAAAATGATGTACTGGAATTTGTCTGGGCAATTTCCAGTGTCTAAGACTAATTCGAGCATCACAACCGTTTCTCTTTGGTTTTTCTCAATGTGATGCCCTGAATGCAGCATTGTAAGTTTGATCGGTGTGCACCGGTATGAGGTTAGCAATTCACTGGCCATACTACTCAAGCTGCACCTCAATGATGAGGGTCATCAAGGCTACAACTTGTCTGGGATTGCATGTGTTGTCTTTCAGAGCTAATATGGCCTGGCAGTCTGGGCTGGACTGTTGCTACTGTCTGCTATTTTGCATATAGTTAATCTGTGTCTGGAATGGCACAGTGGGTCAAAAAAAGCTTAACTGGAACATGGCCCAAAGTAACTACGAGTAGCTTAGATTAATTCCCGCTTTCCCCTCCATCAGTTTTTGACTCTCTCAGTTACTCCAGCCATTATTGTATCACCGCTATGTGCTACTGTTCCCATCCACCCTTACTCCTACAAACACAGTAGATGTCTGCATCGCATACAGGGTTGTTCTCCATAAGGTTGTACAGCCCTAATGTGCGCAATTCCCTATTAGCCTTGGGAAAGGAGTTTTTGGGGGTGCAAAGATTGTCCCTTTGAATTCCCATGACTCTAGATTTTAACATCACTTTAGGTGCACGCCAATGGAATAGGAAGGATGTATTCCTTAAGGCTTATTTCATGTATATGTGACAGCAACCCCCTTATCTAACTCTCATGTGCTAAAGGTGAAGCTGTGCGAAATTTGTGTCATTTACTTTTGTTTGGTTAGATGAAATTGCACAAACATTATGCAAAATTGCACAAAATGCAAAACCAGTATTTAATAATGTGTTTTAGCAAAAGTAAAAAACATAAGTGGTGTGAACAACAGCCAGTCATGTTCTGGTTTTCATTTTTCCCATCCTGTGGTGCAAATCTTTTTCACGAATGTGGTTTAATTACACTATGTGGCATAACATGAAATTCAAAAAAAGTATGCAAGATTATGCTGGTGAAATTTACTTGGGCCTAGTTAAAAGCACCTGGCCCAAGATCACCTTTTTCGTCTCTTCTGAGATGTGGTTAGTGCTTGTACCCTTTCCTAGACATAGGGGGTCATTATGAACTTGGCAGTCGAGACTGCCATGCCGGCGGAAATTTCTGCCACCGGCATGGCGGTCTCGACCGCCACAGGCGGCCCTCCACCACCGCCAAGCTACTGCCGCCAGGCAGCCGGACGATGGTGGAATTCTTCATCCGACAGGGCAGCACTGCAAGCAGCGCTGCCCTCCGGATAAAGAACCCATGTTTTGCCAGCCAAAGGCTGGCGGAAGGGGTGAACCGGGGCCCAACTGGGGACTCCTGCACTGTCCATGCATTTTGCATGGGCAGTGCAGGGACCCCGGTGCACAGCCCCGTCGCGCAGGTCACTGTCTGATTTACAGGCAGTGATTTGTGCGACGGGTGCTGCTGCACCTACCGAACTGCGGCACTGACGATGGCTCAGTGATGTGAACCTGACAGAGGCATAGTCCGATGATTGCTTTTGTTTGCTCTGTTAAATGTTTGGAATGCTTAGAAGGAAAGTGCACATTTTTGCTAATTATGTTTTAGTTTCTGGTAAAATAAGTGGCTGCATCAGATGAATCATAGGCTTTTCGGCGAAGGAAAGTCTATGCCACCAATACCAGAAGGTTCTAGCAAACTGCCAATTTCAGAACATCAGTATGAGAGAACACCATGGGTGCCACCAATAGCAGAAGGTTCTAGCAAACTGCCAATTTCAGAACACCAGTATGAGAGAAAACCATGGGTGTGTAGCTAGAGGGCAGCAATGATACTGAAATGTACAGAATGTGGGTTCTAGAACTAGGGCTCATTTTCCTCTTGCCTGAGACCTGGTTCGAAAAGAAAATGTCTCACAATGACTGTCAAACTGGACGTTTAAAACATCGGACTGTACTGTGCTAGTGAAGTTCACTCTAAGATTTTAGAAACCGTATACGCAACAGATTGAGTTTGTATAGCTTGTGCCTTTTGTACATTTGTTCAAACCTCCCGAATATTTTTCACACAGACCGTTAATGTGAAATTCACATAAATCCTGTTATTCTGCATTAAAAATGGAAGAAACGTGCGATTTCACCCATCCCTATTTATGACAGGATAGATAATTGTACAATAATGGGAAAGCCAACTTTTAACTACCCATGACCAGCTTATGCCTAAACCCACACACACATATAAAAAACAAAAATAGCTAAAGTGGTTTCCTTGCCTTTTCTTCCTTATGGGCGTTTGGTCGACTGATCCGCAGCAGCTTAGACAGACCGGGTATTAAGCAGTAAACCCTCCCATCACCAAGGCACCCACCTTTTGACAGACAAATCCCGCCTTTCTACAAGTGGTCTGTGTAATAACTCCTGTCATTTTGTGGAATTACCATTACTGGGGTTCTGGTAATTCCAGGGGTGGGGAAATAATGAAATCATGACTTTTTGGGAAATAGCATGAAGAAATTGCACTTGCCATGTAGATTTTGGCATGTCACCCCCTGCCCCCGTATTTCTGTCGGAGACTTCTAATCAGGCGCTGCCCGTCCTTTAGGGTGGAGGGGTCACCCCCCCCCCACCTTTTGCCCCTCATGAAGAGTGTCTGTTAGGCTGAACAAAGGTCAGCCTGACAGACACTCTTCATGTTCAGGTCAGGCAGCCAGGAGCAGACAAGGGCGATTTGTGCAGACTCCTGTCTGCCTGACCTGAACTTTGCTGGGCTGAGGAGGTCACAGCTCCTATGGGCTTGACCTCCTCGGCTCAGCAAAGGTGCCTTGAGGCCCTCCCCTGGGTGATGAGGAAAGCGTCAGCCATTGACTTCGACCTGGGTGCTTCAGGCTTAAGCCCTGAAGCGCCCAGGGCGAGTGTCAATCAGTGACACTTCGTCACAAAGTGGGGTGGGGTCAGCAGTCTCACTGACCCCATCACACTCTGTGACAAAGTTGGCAGCCAATGAGGGAAGGCAGCAGTCCCCGCCCTCCTGGGACCTCCGAGGCTGAAGGTAAGTGTGCATGTGTGAGATCTTTTAAAATGAATGTTTGGTGCGTACGTGCATGTTTGAATGTTATGAGTTAATGGATGTGCGTGCGTGCGTGTGTATGTGATCTTTTAAAATGAATGTTTGGTGTGTGTGTGTATGTTTGAATGTTATGGGTGTTGTTAATGGATGTGCGTGCGTGCGTGTGTGTCTGAAAGAATGAGTGTGTGATCTTTTAAAATGAATGTTTGGTGCGTGCCTGCATGTTAGAATGTTATGAGTCTTGTTAATGGATGTGCGTGTGTGTTTGAAAGAATGAGTGTGTGTGTGTGCTTGGCCCCCTCCCTCCTAAAGCTACCGGCCGCCACTGCTTCTAATCATTGCAACAGGTGGAATCTGCGGTTGAAACTCCACATGGCTTTAGGTGTTCCCATTACAAGAAGATGGGGTCGGTAACAGATTGATTGGACCAAGCTAATTAGAGACTGTGTGGCCAGAATTCCTTCTAGGGTTTGATTTGATTATTGGCTTATGCTGCGACTCTTGAAGGTGGGAATAATTGTGCAATAAGACTAGAGGAGAGGAGCAGATTTCCATGCTGAGCTACAGAGGCCCGCTACATGTGAGTGCTGTGCGCTGTTCACCACCAATTTTCTTTTCAGCTCATTAGTTGTGTGTTGGGGAGAATTGGTTTCGTGAAGCACTAATACTCTGTCATCCTTTTTTAGTTTTGAACAATGCGGTTTATGGTTGTTGAGGATTAAAAACAAGCATATTGTTTTCCTAGGTGTGTACTGGGACCGTTGACCTCAGTTTTCAAGGACATGTGGCTCATGCCCTGACTATCAGTTAACGGACCTCATGGTCCAAGGGGCAAGATGACGGATACATATTAGGCCATCTAAGATTAACAATTGCCCAAAAGAGCTGTGATCAGTTCTGTGAGCATGCACTGTCATCACTCACTAACACGGATCATGTTCCTTTATTTCTATCAGTAGGACTTTAACCCAGTGGAGTAACTCGAAATGATGGCCACCCCTGGAGAATGTGAAGAGGGGCTCCAAGTCTGACATATCTCTCATATTCATTGTCCTTGGGTTGAATAGGGCCCCTCTGAAGGGTTGGGTCCCTGAAGGGCCACAGAGGCTTTCATTACATCCTTTCATTAGCCCTGTCACCAGGACTGTGACTGGCCTCTGTCACTGCACTACACCATACTGTCAACACCTCGATCATCATAACCCTTACCATTATCACATGCAGGCACTGTCTCAAGCACTAGCACTAGTACTGTAGCTTCCATTGTAACTCTGGCTCTAACCAGTACTGCTAACCTTACAGACTTGTCACTCTAGATGTTGTGCTCGCTCACCACAGCACTGTGGTCACCAGCACTTTATCACCACCAGTGGTGCGGCAAGGATACCATGAGACCCCCATGCAAGCAAGACAACTACTGGCAAATGCAATAGGTCTGGCTTTAAAGTGCCAACGAGTGCAACATTCACAAGGAATGTTTAGATACGTTCCATGCAAGAATGCTTTTTACCTTGTTCAAGCCAGACTACTGGCTATGCCAATACAAGGCAAGTAGAAAAATGTATTACTGTCTGTAAAGAATGAATATAACAGAAAATAGAATGTGACGATCCTGGGCACTTTTCAGACGTTAATTTGTCCTTTATGCATTCCAAAAAAGCATATTCTAGAAGGTAGAATGATACAACCATCAGCCAATAGCATGTGGTGAGAGAATTACCACTCTTGTGGAGTCAAAGCCGACTCTGGGTGGAGCCAAAGCCCACACTATATATTTTAAGGAATGAGTAACAATAGGTAAATGGACAACTGAGCTCTTACGCCAGACCTAAAAAATGTCACCCAACCACCACTTCTCCAACCTAGCTCTGGTGGTAACATGTAGCCATACTTGGCCCCGGTGCCCTGCACTTTCTGCACTGTTGACAGCTACGTCCCTAATTTTCGCAAGGAATTCCATCACAAGCGCGCTGCTGGTTTGGCCGCAGTACCTCAGCGGGCTGGAAACACCCGCAGTGTCCCACTTCAGAAGCCACCGCATTATTGAAGCGACAACCTGAGTAAAGGACCCGTCCTCTAGGACATGTCTGGCTCAAACAGCGCTGTAGTGTCGTACCCGTGACGCAACGCTGTTGCGACCACTACCATGTGAGGTTCGTTCAGAGGGGTATCTCGTGATACCACCCCTAGTGCTGTATGTCAATAAAGTGACCCATGTGTCACGTGAGTACAAGTTAATAAAATGGGTGCGGCTGGCGGGCGTGGTTAAGTGTGTGCCTCCGGCCAGCAACACCAGAGCACGCCGGGGCCCTAAGTTAAAAATCACCCTCACGTGTCCGGCCTCTATTTAAAGCGCGCTACAATATAATGGAGCCAGTGCGCCCCTGACACCCTACAACACAACACTGGCAATGAGGGCGCCCTACCGTGTGTCTCCATGACGCGGCTGCCGCTTGCCTTGTCTCGTGGCTTGCGGTCCTCGTGCCCATCCATTGGAGCCGCTGGGCAAGTCTTGCCTCACGATCGACGTGCTGCCGGCACTGAAGTGATAGTGTGCCTCAGCGGTATGAAAGACGTACCCCAGCCTCCAGTAAGCAGCGCGTGTGCAGCGAAGGGCCGGTGAGTCAGATTAGGCCCCACCCACCCCTGTGAAGAAGCTTTTTAAAGGGCCAGCGTCCCAAAAGAATAGTGCTGCCGGTTCTCCATTGTAAAAATGCCCAGTATTGCACCCTGCTGTCCCTTGACTGGCCAGGATCAAGTGCAGAACACAACACAAACTATCTGAACTGTGCAATCAGCTGGTGAAGGGGAGAGAGCAGGTAGACTCTGAAGAAGTAGTGCAGAGCTGGGTCAAAAAAAAAGAAGAAAAAAAGAAGAAACACAAGATGAATACGATACCCCCCATAGAACCATTCATATGGGAGGGTGCCCCATCAGCACAGGCAGCGAGGTGGAAGGACTGGGTTGAGAGAATGCTGCTATTTTTCAAAGCCATGAAAATTGAAAATGCCCAAAAGAGGGCCATGTTACTGCATCTAGGAGGGGGAAGATATATATCGAATATTGAAAACGATTGGTAAAGCAACACCAAAAACACACCTGCCCCTCATCGCAGCCTTTAAAGCCCACTTTGAGCCCATGGTCAACGTCGACTACGAAAGATTCATATACAGGCAAGCCATTGACACGTTCTATATGAGACTCAAAGAACTGGCCATCACGTTCAACTTCCAAGATGAAAACGATAAACTCAGAGGGCACATTATTCAAGGGTGTGCCTCATCAAAATTATGGGAACAAATCATGGAGGAGTCAGGACGGTCCCTAGCGGACATCATGACAATGGGAAGAATAAAAGAACTGTTGAATGTTGAAAGCGAGAGCCTCACTGTTGGATATGGCCCTTTTTGCAGGGTTATCCCCAAACATTTTGCCTTCTTCCTCCTATTTTTTCAGGTCTGTTTTTGCTGGTTTATTGTCTCTGCGCACTTTACCACTGCTAATCAGTGCTAAAGTGCAAGTGCTCCCTATAGAAATTGCGCTGTTGATTGGTTTATCCATGATTGGCATATTTGAATTACTGGTAAGACCCTAGTAAAGTGCACTAGAGGTGCCCAGGGCCTGTACATCAAATCCTACTAGTGGGCCTGCAGCACTGGTTGTGCCACCCACATTAGTAGCCCTGTAAACATGGCTCAGACATGCCACTGCAGTGTCTATGTGTATAGTTTTAAACTGCCAATTCGACTTGGCAAGTGTACCCACTTGCCAGGCCTCAACCTTCCCATTTACTACATGTAAGGCACCCCTAGGTTAGGCCCTAAGTAGTCCCAGGGGCCACTTGCAGTGTATGTTTAAGGTAGGACATACACTAGTGTGTTTTATATGTCCTAACAATGAAATACTGGCAAATTCGGTTTTCACTGTGCAAGGCCTATCTCTCTCATAGGCTAACATGGGGGCTGCCTTAAATATCCTTAAAGTGCAGATTCCCTTTCAGAGTAGATACAAATGTGGAGTTTAGGGTCTCTGAACTCACAATTTAAAAATACATCTTTTAGTGAAGTTGGTTTTTAAATTGGCTGTTTGAAAATACCACTTTTAGAAAGTAGGCATTTTCATGCTTATACCATTCTCTGACTCTGCCTGTTTGTGGATTGTCTGTCTGGGTCAGTTTGACAGTTGGGCTGCTTTGCACCTCTCTAGACAGTGGCACAAAAGGGGGCGGAGGTGTAGCCTGCATCTCCTGATGAGCCATCTGAGCTAGAGAGGAGGTAGGAGTGGTCGTTCACACCTGAAAGGACTGTGCCGGCCCTCACACAATGCAGTCTCCGACCCTCTGGTATGCATCTGGGGCCTGGCCTGGACAAGAAGGATCTTGCAAACACTTGAGACTTTGCTTTGAAGTTTGCCAACTTCAAAGGCAGAACTGGGTATAAGAAGAAGACCCAAAACCCCAGACTTTTAGAATCTTTCTGGAATCAAGAGGAACCTCTGCCCAGGAGAAGAGCTGAAGGAGGACTACTGTCCCTTTGCTGTGTTGCTTTGCTGGACTGGCCTGCAGTTGCTGCTTCTGCCTGAAAAGAGTGCAAAGGGTGAACTTTGCTGTGTGTCCTGCTTGAGAAAATTCTCCAAGGGCTTGGAGTAGAGCTTGCCTCATGTTGGAAGTCTCAGGGACACCAAAGACTTCAGTTTCTTCGACCTGCAGCACTGGGAACTGTGTGTTTTGTGCTGTTTAAGAGGAGGAACCACTGCGATGCCGCTGGCCTGCATCGTGACCTGCCGACGCCACATGGAGTCGCATTGCCCCGCTTCGCACTGTGACCCTGTTCTTCCCGACGCAGTCATCGGACGATTTCACTGAGCCGCTGCTCGCACTGCGACCTGTGGGTCCCGCACTCCGGCATCGCCTGCTCACACTGCAGCCTGGGCATCCCCGATGACGGCGCTCCTGCTGACACCGGCACCACTGCCTGCACCGTGGCCTGTGGACACTGCTCATGAGGTACACGAAGCACCGTCCCATCCCGCACCGCAGCCCCGGTCCACCGACGCCAGCACCATCGACTCCTGTGTCATCACCAGGCATCCTGCCTGCACCGTAGCTTGTGGACACCGCTCATGAGGGTCACGAAGCAGCGTCCCGTCCCGCGCCGCTGGCTTGGGCCTACTGACGACATCGCTTCAGCAACGACGACGACGCTGCCTGCACCGTGACCTGTGGACACTGCACGTCGCACCGCCCCGCTTCACACCGCAGCCCTGGTCTCACCAATGCTGCTGGACGCCGTCACAGAGCCGCTGCCTGCACCGTGACCGGTGGACACCGCACGTCGCATCGTTACAGCTTCGCACTGCAGCCCCAACGCCATCCACGCTGGCGCACCTGACTTCATTAGCCTGGAGTTCGATCTGCAACGCGTGTGACCTCAAGGGCCTGACGACTCCTGCACCGACTCCAGACCCGACACAACGTCAGTGACGCCGCTCTCCGGAGCTCACCGTAAGGATCACGACGCCCTGCAAATCCAAGGTACTGTTTGCGGGTCTTCCTGACACCGTAGCTGGCCTGAACTGTTGGTTTTGTTGATCAGGACGCCGTGATAGCCCCAGTTGGAGCTATTGACTTCAAGGAATTGTAGTTTTGAGTAAATCTTGCAGAATTCATATTTTTCGTATAGTATATTGGATTTTTATCGTATTTGGTCTTGTTTTATATAGATAAATAGTGGCTATTTTTCTAAAACTAGTGTGGTGTCCTTTTGTGGTGTTTTCACTCATTACTGTGTATTATGTGCAAATGCTTTACACATTGCTTCTGAGATAAGCCTGACTGCTCGTGCCAAGCTACCAAGGGGGTGAGCAGGGGTTATCTGAGCAGGTATCTCCCTTATCCTGACTAGAGTGAGGGTCCCTACTTGGACAGGGTACAAACCGACTGCCAACTAGAGACCCCATTTCTAAAATTGGTTGTTAGCGATGAGGATAGGACTTGCATTTGCACTTGACATACAGTGATTGGTGTACACTACTACCATATCGCAGACCATTACGTGCCACATACACTTTTTTGTTTTGATTTTTTTCTCTTTGACCTATTTTTGCTCTTGAGTTCAAGTGAACCCCAACTACATCATGTCTCAATCAAGAGCATATTCAGTTACATCCCAGGATTTGTTTTTTGAGGAGGATAGGTTGGAAACCTATTCCATGAAGGAACTGAAGGCAGTTTGTAAAAACCTCAAAGTTCAGATCAGAGGCCTCACCAAAAAGGAGGAGCTACAGAAGGCGCTGAGGGCCTGGGTAGCAGCCAGAACTGCCAGTGGGCAGTCTGAGGATCCAAATGGAGAGTCTGCTGACACAAATGGAGAGTCTGCTGACAGAAATTCTAGGGAAAATGTACTGAGGGTGCAGGAGCTGCTGGCGGGGGAGGTACCCCCTGTGCCAAGCAGCAGTGGTGGATTAAAAGGACTGACTCCAGAAGAGTTGGAGGACAGGAGAGAAGCCAGGAGGCACCAGACTGAGTTGGAGAGATTAAAAATGGAGGCTCAGAGGGAGCAGAGAGCCATGGAGGAAAGAAAGATGCTTTTGGACCATGAGCTTAAAGTAAAAGACCTGGATGTGAGGAGCAGGTCCAGCCAGGATGGTGGCAGCAATTCCTCAGTGCAGTCAGGCAGAATTGTGCACATTCCTTAAAACATAGGGAGAGAGTACAAGAAGGGAGATGACATACAGAGGTGGTTTCAGGGATATGAGGCGTCCATCCACATGAATGGGGTCCCTGAGAAGAAATGGGGATCAGGTTTGTGGAACCACTTCACAGAGGAGGGGAGGGACACTTTGCTAGCTTTGGG
Organism: Pleurodeles waltl; assembly: GCF_031143425.1. NCBI lineage: Eukaryota > Metazoa > Chordata > Amphibia > Caudata > Salamandridae > Pleurodeles > Pleurodeles waltl. The sequence continues at coordinate 229,094,696 of NC_090451.1, forward strand.
TAAGGGGTACAACCTCACCTACGCTGACATGAAGGAGGCCCTTCTCACTTGGTATGGTCTCACTCCTGACAAGTACCGGGATTAGTTTAGGCAGAGTAAGAAAACTGAGTCCCAGATCTGGTTAGAGTGTGTACATTAGTTTTGCAGAGCACTGGATGGTTGGGTGAAGGGCAGTAATGTGACAGATTTTCAGGGGCTGTACAACTTAATTGCGTGGGAGCACTTGTCTAGTCTGTGTTTTGCAGAGCTGCGCCAGCACTTGACTGATAGTAAGCTGACTGACCTCAGGAAGCTTGCTATGGAGGCGGACCGCTGGGTGAGTACCAGGGTCCACAAGAAGGTTTATGGGGGAGACTCCGCCAAAGATGGGCAGGGTTCCCAGAAGAAGGAGAGGGGAGTCAAGGGAGACGCCGACAGGTCCCAGGATAAGGAGGGAGAAAAAGAGTCCCAGGCCCCTTCTGACAGGAAGGAGGGAGGTTCTGGTAGGCAGTGGCCCAGGGCACCCCATTTTCAACCCCAGTGCTTTGAGTGTTCTCAGTTAGGACACATAAAAGGGGACTCTGTCTGTCCTAAGACAACCCACATTGGTGGCCCCTCTACCGAGGTGGCTAACATGGCCTTAGGGAGAGGTAGCCCCCAGGGGCAGGTCATAGACCATGCCATGATATCCCTTAGTTGGGAGGTTGACTCAGAGGGTGAGTTGGTGATCCCTGAGGATGGGAGTCGTCACTTCAACCAGGTAACAGTGAATGGGGTCCCAGTCACTGCTCTGAGGGACAATGGGGCTAGCCATACAATGATGGTGGAAAGGCTTGTCTCCCCAGAACAGTACACCGGCCAGGTATGTAGGGTGACACCAGCCCATAGGCAGGACTTCTTCCATCCTATGGCCCTGATATCCCTAGAGTGGGGTGTGGAGGTGACCCAGAGGCGGGCCATAGTCAGTCCCCAGATGCCCACAGACTGCCTTCTAGGGAATTCGTTTCCCCAGGTGTCAGGGGAACTGGGCGTGGTGGCCCCCCAGAGGCACCCTCACAGTTCAGTTATCTGGGGGTACCACTCCAAGGTGGAGGGTACTGGATCCCAGCACGACAGACAGGAGGAGGGAGAGCCCACCCCTGTCCTCTGCTCAGCCTGAGGGTACAGGCCCAAGGGTGAGTGACCAGTCTCATGACACCACTCCTAAACTGGTGGGAAGGGAAGTGGAAAAGGGGTGCAAGTCATCTGGGGTTACTGCCTCCCACTTTTTAAAACCACAGAGGCTAGAGACCCTAACATGGCCTGGGTCCTGGCTCTTGACACTGACAGCTATCAGTGGCCTCTGTTGGTAGTTATCCTTGTGGTCAGAGTTTTCCCTGGGAGGGGGACTGAAGTCAGACCCCAGGGGTGGAATGGGCCACATCACACTGTTGGCCCTGGTCTTACAGTCTGCCTACTGGGATGCATCTGTGAGCAAGGTAAGGTTAGGTGCTGCACAGATGGAGTTCTCAGATGAGGAGAAGAGGTCCCCCAAGGTTAGTTCAGTGGGCCCTGAGAGTGTTGACCGAGGGATCAATCTGGGTTCAGAGAGGTGTAGAACTGTCAAGAGCAACTGCAGTAGTGGGCCATTGTTAAGGTTCTATCGCCCTGAGCAGGGAAGTACAGCAAGGTATTGATTGGCCTACCCTGGCTTTAGGCTGGGAGGGTGTTGTGTTGGAAATGGCCCTTTTTGCAGGGTTATCCCCAAACTGTTTGCCTTCTTCCTCCTATTTTTTCAGGTTTGTTTTTGCAGGTTTATTGTCTCTGCGCACTTTACCACTGCTAATCAGTGCTAAAGTGCAAGTGCTACCTGTAGAAATTGTGCTGTTGATTGGTTTATCCATGATTGGCATTTCTGAATTACTGGTAAGTCCCTAGTAAAGTGCACTAGAGGTGCCCAGGGCCTGTAAATCAAATGCTACTAGTGGGCCTGCAGCACTGGTTGTGCCACCCACATTAGTAGCCCTGTAAACATGGCTCAGAACTGCCTCTGCAGTGTCTGTGTGTGCAGTTTTAAACTGCCAATTCGACTTGCCAAGTGTGCCCACTTGCCAGGCCTCAACCTTCCCTTTTACTACATGTAAGGCACCCCTAAGTTAGGCCCTAGGTAGCCCGAGGGGCCGGGTGCACTCTATGTTTAAGGTAGGACATATACTAGTGTGTTTTATATGTCTTAACAGTGAAATACTGCCAAATTTGGTTTTCACTGTGCAAGGCCTATCTCTCTCATAGATTAACACGGGGCTGCCTTAAATATCCTTAGAGTGCAGATTCCCTTTGAGAGTAGATAAAAATGTGGAGTTTAGGGTCTCTGAACTCACAATTTAAATATACATTTTTTAGTGAAGTTGGATTTTAAATTGGCTGTTTGAAAATAACACTTTTAGCAAGTAGGCCTTTTCTTGCTTATACCATTCTGTGACTCAGCCTGTTTGTGGATTGTCTGTCTGGGTCAGTTTGACAGTTGGGCTGCTTTGCACCTCTCTAGACAGTGACACAAAAAGGGGCGGGGTGTAGCCTGCATTTCCTGGTGAGCCATCTGAGCTAGAGAGGAGGGAAGAGTTGTCGTTCACACCTGAAAGGACTGTGCTTGCCCTCACACAATGCAGTCTCCGACCCCCTGCTGTGCGTCTGGGGCCTGGCTTTGGACAAGGAAGGATCTTGCAAACACTTGAGACTTTGCTTTGAAGTTTGCCAACTTCAAAGGCAGAACTGGGTATAAGAAGAAGACCCAAAACCCCAGACTTTCGGAATCTTTCTGGAATCAAGAGGAACCTCTGCCCAGGAGAAGAGCTGAAGGAGGAGTACTATCCCTTTGCTGTGTTGCTTTGATGGACTGGCCTGCAGTTGCTGCTTCTGCCTGAAGAGTACAAAGGGTGAACTTTGCTGTGTGTCCTGCTTGAGAAAATTCTCCAATGGCGTGGAGTAGAGCTTGCCTCCTGTTGGAAGTCTCAGGGACACCAAAGACTTCAATTTCCTCGACCTGCAGCACTGGGAACTGTGTGTTTTGTGCTGTTTAAGAGGAGAAACCACTGCGACGCCACCAACGACGCTGTTGGCCTGCACCGTGACCTGCCAATGCCACACGGAGTCGCATTGCCCCGCTTCTCACCGCAACCCTGGTCTCCCTGACGCCGTCATCGGATGACTTCACTGAGCCGCTGCTCGCACTGCGACCTGTGGGCCCCGCACTCCGGCATCGCCTGCTCATACCGCAGCCTGGGCATCCCCAACGCTGCCGCTCCTGCTGACACTGGCGCCGCTGCCTGCACCGTGGCCTGTGGACACCGCTCGTGAGGTACACAAAGCACTGTCCTATCCTACACCGCAGCTCCGGTCCACCGACACCAGCACCATCGACTCCTGTGTTGTCAGCAGGCATCCTGCCTGCACTGTGGCCTCTGGACACCGCTTGTGAGGGTCACAAAGCCCCGTCCCATCCCGCACCGCTGACTTGGGCCTACCAACGACATGGCTTCGGCAATGACGCCGACGCTGCCTGCACTGTGACCTGTGGACACTGCACATCGCACCGCTCCGCTTCACAGCGCTGCCCTGGTCTCACCGACGCCGCCACCAAGCCGCTGCCTGCACCGTGACTTGCGGACACTGCACGTTGCATCGTCCCGCTTCGCACCGCAGCCCGGACGCCATCCACCCCGGCGCACCTGTCTTCATCAGCCTGGAGTTCGATCTGCAACGCGCGTGACCTCAAGGGCCCGACGACTCCTGCACCGACTCCAGAACCGACACTGCGACGTGGCTCTCCGGAGCTCACTGCGAGAATCACGACGTCCTGCAAATCCAAGGTACTGTTTGTGGGTCTTCCCAACACCGTAGCTGGCCCGCAATGCCGCGGCCGGCCTGAACTGTTGGTTTTGTTGATCACGACGCGGTGATAGCCCAAGGTGGAGCTATCAACTTCAAGGAACTGTAGTTTTGAGTAAATCTTGCAGAATTCATATTTTTCTTACTGTATGTTGGATTTTTATTGTATTTGGTCTTTATATAGATAAATATTGGCTATTTTTCTAAAACTGGTTTGATGTCCTTTCGTGGTGTTTTCACTTATTACTGTGTGTTATGTGCAAATGCTTTACACATTGCTTTTGAGATAAGCCTGACTGCTCGTGCCAAGCTACCAAGGGGGTGAGCAGGGATTATCTGAGCGGGTATCTCCCTTATCCTGACTAGAGTGAGGGTCCCTGCTTGGACAGGGTACAAACCGATTGCCAACTAGAGAACCCATTTCTAATACTCACACATGGAGGCAGCGCTCCAGTGCCCAGTTAAGGTAGAGCAACTTGCCGCAGTTACGCCCATGCCCTATAGATCCAAACCTAAGAAACAAACACTGTTGCAGAGAACATGCGGGCGATGCGGAGGACCGCCATACCCCTTGTCAGGCAGTCCAGCCAAAGGAAAGACGTGCGCAGGATGCGGAAATCAATCAATCAATCAATCAATCACTGCATTTGTAAAGCGCGCTACATACCCGCGAGGGTCTCAAGGCGCTGGGGAGGGGGATGCTACTGGTCGAAGAGCCAGGTCTTGAGGAGTCTTCTGAAGGCCAGCAGGTCCTGGGTCAGTCGTAGGATGGTGGGGAGAGTGTTCCAGGTCTTGGCGGCGAGGTAGGAGAAGGATCTGCTGTCGCCGGTGGTTTTTCGGATGCAGGGGACTGTGGCGAGGGCGAGGTTGGCTGAGCGGAGGCTTCGGGTGGGGGTGTGGAAGCTGAATCGGTTGTTGAGGTAGGTGGGTCCGGTGTTGTGCAGTGCTTTGTGTGCGTGGATCAGGAGCTTGAAGGTGATCCTTTAAGTTAAACCATTTTATTAAAGTATGCCGCCTGACGAAAAGTACACCAACCCAAACCACTGTAAACATAGCCCTCAAAGTTCAAACCCGGGGCAGTGACATGGACGACAATGAAGACGAAACACAAACAGTGCACTCAATCTTCATGGTCAGCGCTGCCGCACAGAAAAACGAGAGACTGCCCAAGTGCAAAGTACTCGTAGCAGGATGTCCGGTAGCTGCTATAGTAGACACTGGAGCATCCATCAATGTTATGGCAGATGCCACGTATTAAAGCTGGCAGACGCGACCATCCCCGACGCCGACCCATATGAGAGTGTTTGCCTATGGACAAGCTCAGCCACTCACCATGAGAGGAAGGTTCCGATCTCCCCTCTGTCATGGACCACACAAGATAGAGGCATATGTGTACATTGCGGAGGAGGGCCAGCGCACACTTCTGGGGTGTCACACGGCTGAAGCTCCAAGCATCGTGACTTTCACAATTGGTGTCTATGTTGAATATCTCAGTAACATTCTCGACTCTTTCCCGCAGGTATTTGAAGGAATAGGGTGCCTCAAAACCAAGGAAATCCCCCTACACATAGATCAGTTGGTTTAACCTGTGGCACAGACGGATTGCCTTCCACCTCAGGCCTCTCGTTGAAAGAGAACTGGAGAAACTGGTGGCTGCAGGCATTATCCAAAAGGTAAAGGGCCAAACGCCATGGGTGTCGCCAATTGTAGTGGCCAGGAAACCAAAACAACCAGGAGAAGTCAGAATCTGCATAGAAGTGAGGTTATCCAATGCCGCAATCAAGAGAGAACATTATTTGACTCCTACCGTTGATGACTTCATTGGGGAACCGAGCGAAGCCTGCTGGTTCTCAAAATTAGACCTTCGGTTGGGGGTATCACCAAGTAGTCTTAGCGGAAGAGTCGAGATACATCACAACTTTCTCAACTCATGTGGGACTTTGCCGCTACCGACGATTACATTTTGGAATTTCCAGCGCTGCAGAAGTCTTTCATAACACCATCCGCGAATTACTAATAGACTTACCTGGAGTCATCGTTAGTGATGACATTTTGATTTATGCCAAAACCATTCCAGAACACCACGCACAACTAAAAAAGGTCCTTCCGCGCATCCATGAATTTGGCCTGACTCTCCACAGAGAAAAATGTGAACTCCTAAAGAACAAACTGCCGTTTTTTGGCTAAGTATTTTCATCAGAGGAAGTTGCTCCTGACTCCGACAAAGTTGCAGACATCAAGAACGCTCCCCCACCCACCAGCGTAACAGAAGTCCGTAGCTTTCTAGGCATGGTGAACTACTGCGGGAGATTCATTAAGGACCTCACTTCCATCACGCAATCATTGAGGGACCTGACTAAAGCCACCACAGCATGGTCATGGGGTCCAGCCCAAGAGAGTGGGTTCCAGGCGACAAACGATGCCTTGTCTGCAGACACCACACGGTGATATTTTCACTCCCGGAGGGACACCAGTGTAGCAGTAGATGCCAGCCTGACAGGGCTAGGAGCAGTACTCCTGCAGAAGCTGCAAGAGGATGAGTGGGCTCCAGTGGCATACGCTAGCAGGTCACTAACGGGCACAGAAATAAGATACTCGCACATCGAACGAGAAGCGATTGCTATTCATTGGGGGTGCAAGCATTTTCATCTCAGTGTATATGGCCACCCGTTCACGGTCACAACTGACCACAAGCCACTGATCCCCCATTTAATGGCACCGCTTCCAAGCCACCCGCTCGCATTGAAAACTGGATGCTACAACTGCAGGAGTATAACTGTAAGGTGGAACATCACCCGAGCACGAGCAACCCAGCGGACCAGCTATCAAGGCATCCGAGGCCAGACACCCTAACTGAAGAAAGTGAGGCTCATGAAACAGAAGAATATGTTAAATGTGTAGTTGGGAGGTCTAGACCTCTGCCCATATCTGTCGAGGCCATCCAGCAAGCAACGGCCCAGGATGAAAACCTACAACGAGTCACGCGAGCAATGGAAACCCAGGCATGGCACACAATGCAGAAACAATGGAGTAGTCTCACCCCAGATGCACAGGCCACAATGGAAGCGCTATACCGTGTCCATCAAGAGTTGACTGTCAGTGGTGAAGGCTGCCTCCTTCGAGAACACCGGCTGGTGATCCCCACCAGCTTGGCCGACAGAGCGGTTCAACTAGTGCATGCTGGCCATCAAAGTATTGTAAAGACTAATAGTCGGATGAGGACTAAAGTCTGGTTCCCAATGATGGACTTGAAAGTTGAAGAGCTAGTACGCTCCTGCCATTGGTGTAAAGTGACCGTAGTGCAAAGTACACCAGTACCCACAGAAACAGAAGATAGACCTAAGAGACCTTGGGTCACAGCCAGCCTTGATTTTAGGAGCCTTCCTGATGGCAAACACATGATGGTACTAATTGATGATTTCTCCCGATATCAGGAGGTAGAGATCATCCAGTCTTTGACAGCACAGGAGGTACTACCGAAACTGGAAAAAATACTTGCCACTCAAGGAGTGCTCCAGGAGATCAGAACTGATAATGGCCCACCTTTTCAAGGAAAGGCATCAGACACCAGAAAATAACACCACGATGACTGCAAGCCAATGGAGAGGTAGAACGATTCATGCGAACGTTGAACACAGTGGTACGAATTGCTGTTGCAAAGAAGGAAATACCTGAACTAGCTGTATACTCTTTTCTGCAAGATTACCCTCAGACACCACACTCTACGACGGGGGTTGCCCCAAGTCACCTCTCCATGGGGCGGGTTGTTGCGAATGTCGTTTCTCATCATGAAACATGGACTCCTGAAATAGTTGATGAAGCTAAAGAATATCCCAAAAGAAAGTGATCCAATGTTCGGCGGCGGTCCTGTCTTTCAGACTTGAAGGCCGGAGATTGTGTCCTCCTAAAGGATAGGTTCCCAGGAAGCAAGTTCCGAGCACCATTCAATGATTGCCCATGGATCATAGCTCGGCGACAAGGATCCTTGGTAGTTGCGCAAAGGGGAACAGAACAGGTTGCAGGAAACATCTCATAGTTCAAAAGATTCTGTCCCCCGGTCTCTTCCACTGAGGTAGACACTGCGAGTAATCCCATCTCACCAGACGCTGAACACTTTTCAGATGATGACCGACTGGAGGAGCCTGTGTCCAGAAATAAACACGTGGGTGGCGTTCCTGAATTCCCTGATCAGGAGAGCAGTCCAGGTGCCAGTCGTGACAATGCCGTGTTGCCCGCCAGGTGAACAGTGGTGTCATAGTATGAGTTAAGAAGCAACCCTGCACCTTCGACTCGATTGCGAGATCACCTTGTATGAATGCCTATTGCTACACCTGTGCACAGTTTAAACCCTGTTACTTTGGGGGTCATTCTAACCCTGGCGGTCGGTGATAAAGCGGCGGCCAACCCGCCAACAGGCAGGCGGTCCAAAAAATGGAATTCTGACCCTGGCGGGAACCGCCAACACAGGCCGCCACTTTAACACCTGGACTGCCAGGCGGGACCGACAAACAGCGCGGCGGGCACCGGCAACAGGCAGGCGGCAGACAATGTACCGCCCACCCTATCACAACTCACCAATCCGCCACCTTTTCTGGGGCGGGAGCCCCGCCGATAAAAACACGGCGGAAACAGACTACGAACGGGAAAACGCTCACCTATACACACTCCACGAGGAAGGAGGACAGCATGGAGCCCGAATTACACATCCTACCGGCTATTGTCTACCTGCTCATCTACCAGGAGTACGAACGCCGGCGCAGATGACAACGGTGAGTACTGCACCTACGACACAGGGGAGGGGGGAGGAGGAAAGGTTACGTGCACACACATACGCGATACACCCACCCCCCCCAATACCTACACACCAATGCAGAGCAACAAGTCAGAGTGACACCCCCCAAACCCCCCGGAAGAATGCAAAGACATAATTCAAATGAAGTTTAAAATTTATGTATAAAATAGGTTCATTGAAGTCATGGTAAATATGCCATATGAAATATACAAAAGAAATAATGAACATAGTGCAAAGTATAAACATAGTCAATAAGCCCTGCACAGTCCGTTAAATCTCCATAGTCCGTGGGCCAATGTGTACAAACACATGGGCAAAGCCCACACAGGAGACCGGATACCATTGGAGAGAACACTGCAGGGGCATCAGATGATAAAACAACAGGCACCTCAGGGGGAAGGGAAAGGGGGGCACCTCAGCCACATGAGTCCACGACGCCAGATCCACGAGGGGCCTCCATGCCCACTGTACCATCCTGGGGAGTGCAAAGCCACAGTCCATCAGATGGATAACCGACTCCACTGGTATTAGAGGAGGCATGGTGCCCAGAGTGCTTCGTGAACACCTGCTCGACACAGAACCGGCACTGGCAATGGACCAGCGGTGCTTGAGACGGCGGTGCCCAGCGGAGTGGTGCTTGAGACGGCGGTGCCCAGCGGAGCGGTGCTTGAGAGGAAGGCCCCAGCGGAGCGGTGCTTGAGAGGAAGGGCCCAGCGGAGCGGTGCTTGAGAGGAAGGGCCCAGCGGAGCGGTGCTTGAGACGGCGGTGCCCAGCGGAGCGGTGCTTGAGATGAAGGGCCCAGCGGAGCGGTGCTTGAGACGGCGGTGCCCAGCGGAGCGGTGCTTGAGATGAAGGTGCCCAGCGGAGCGGTGCTTGAGATGAAGGGCCCAGCGGAGCGGTGCTTGAGATGAAGGGCCCAGCGGAGCGGTGCTTGAGATGAAGGGCCCAGCGGAGCGGTGCTTGAGACGGCGGTGCCCAGCGGAGCGGTGCTTGAGATGAAGGGCCCAGCGGAGCGGTGCTTGAGATGAAGGGCCCAGCGGAGCGGTGCATGAGATGAAGGGCCCAGCGGAGCGGTGCTTGAGACGGCGGTGCCCAGCGGAGCGGTGCTTGAGATGAAGGGCCCAGCGGAGCGGTGCTTGAGATGAAGGGCCCAGCGGAGCGGTGCTTGAGATGAAGGGCCCAGCGGAGCGGTGCTTGAGATGAAGGGCCCAGCGGAGCGGTGCTTGAGACGGCGGTGCCCAGCAGAGCGGTGCTTGAGATGAAGGCCCCAGCGGAGCGGTGCTTGAGACGGCGGTGCCCAGCGGAGCGGTGCTTGAGATGAAGGGCCCAGCGGAGTTGTGCTTGAGATGAAGGGCCCAGCGGAGTTGTGCTTGAGATGAAGGGCCCAGCGGAGCGGTGCTTGAGACGACGGTGCCCAGCGGAGCGGTGCTTGAGATGAAGGGCCCAGCGGAGTGGTGCTTGAGATGAAGGGCCCAGCGGAGCGGTGCTTGAGACGGCGGTGCCCAGCGGAGCGGTGCTTGAGATGAAGGGCCCAGCGGAGCGGTGCTTTAGAGGAAGGGCCCAGCGGAGCGGTGCTTGAGACGGCGGTGCCCAGCGGAGCGGTGCTTGAGACTGCGGTGCCCAGCGGAGCAGTGCTTGAGATGAAGGGCCCAGCGGAGCGGTGCTTGAGACGGCGGTGCCCTGTTCAGCGGTGCTCTTCACGGCGGGGCCCTGTTCAGCGGTGCCTGTCTTGGCGGGGCCCTCTTCAGCGGTGCTCTTCACGGCGGGGCCCTGTTCAGCGGTGCCTGTCTTGGCGGGGCCCTGTTCAGCAGTGCTTGTCCTGTCTTTCAAGGGAGCCAGACCTGGCCAAGACTCCCCGCTTAGTCGCCCTCCGACCTTGCGGTAGCGGGGCCCTCCTGTGATGGAGTCTTGTGCCCGTGGGTGTCGTCCCTCACACCCGGTATGGGGCTGGTGGGGCCCTCCTGGTGCGCTCGGCTGCTGCATGTCTTCTCCGCCCTGCTGCCCTTGCCCTCCTTCGCTGCAGCTCTCTGGCCCTTGCCTCCCTTAGATGATGTGGCAGGTGACGTGGCAAGGCCACTCTCCTTGGTGGCAGCCGTCTCAGGCTTTTCGCGCCGGCCCTTAATTTTTCTTGTCCTCTTCCCAGGGGGTGGGCTGGCTGTCCCCTTGCTGCTGGCCGATGTTCCTTCCCTAGGAGCTGGTGGACTCCAATAGCCCTGCACTATGGTGATACTAGATGCAGGGCTGCTGGTGGCTGAGGTGCTCTTTGGACTCTTACCAGATGGAGGGGGTGGGTCAGGTGATGCAAAGAGGTTAATTTTGGAGAGGAAAGGTTTTTTAGGAGCAATGGGAAGGGTAGGTGCGGTGGGTATGGGAGTGGAGGAAGAGGATGTGGTTGTAGGAGAGTCAAGTGTGCTGTCTTTGGGTGCAGGTGCTTGGGCTGGAGGCTGTCGTGAGGTGGATGGCTGTTGGGTGGGTGGCTGCCTGCGTTTGTGTGGTTTGGAAGAGGGGGTGACAGACACAGTGGGAGAGGACACAGGGGACGTGTAAATGGCAGTGGGGGTGGTGACTGCACGTGTGCTGACTGTAATGGAGGGTGTGCTGGTGATGGAAGTACTGGCTGATGGTGGTGTGCATGCAGGTGTGAGTGGAGACGTCACAGGGAGGGAGGAGGGAGACGAGGAGGAGGGGGACACAGAGGTGGTAGTGACTGTTGGCATGTCTGCATCTGGATGTTGTTTGTGTGAATGCTTGTGGGATCTGTGGTGCTTATGTCTGGATGAGCTGCCCTTGGGTGTTGAGGTGTGTGCAGGCTGGTCTGCTGGTGTGGATGGGATAGGCTGAGGAACAGGAGACTGGGACTGGGTGGAGGGAGTTAGAAGAGGGAGGCTGGAGACAAGGACAATGGCTGCCGTCAGTGCTGAGGCCAGAGCGTTGAACGATCGCTGATGGGCAGCCTGACCCAAATGAATGCCCTCCAGGTATGAATTGCTCCGATGCACCTCCCTTTCTACACCCTGGATGGCATTCAAAAGGGTAGACTGCCCAACAATGATGGTCTGGAGGAGGTCAATGACCTCCTCACTGAGGGCAGCAGGGGTAACTGGGGCAGGGCCTGAGGTGCCTGGGGCGAAGGAGATGCCCACCTTCCTGGGTGAGCGGGCACGGAGCGAAGGCTGAGGGGCTGCTGGGAGGGCGGGGCTGGTGCGCTGGGTGGCGGCTGTACCTGTTGTGGCGGTGGGCACGGATGTTGCCGCCACCGCAAGGGAGCTCCCTTCCGAGGACGTGTCGGTGTCGCTGACGTCTCCACGGGTCCCCGTTGTGGAGCTACCCTCGCCCTCCGTCTCACTGCTGAACTCGGAGTCGGTTGCATGGCCCTCTGGGGACATGTGAGATGCAGCTCCCTCGTGCGCCGATGCCACTTCTCCTCCGCCTGATGATGCTAATGCACACATGCACAGGAAGAAAAAGAAAATGGGTGGGGGGGAGAAATGAAGACAGGTTGAGTGCATGCATTGGCAACACCGTTGGCGGAGAGGACAGACACAGAAGCCCCCTGCACTACGCTGCGCAATCGGGGTACACTACTCAGTTCTTGTGACTAGGCCTACAGGTCTATGGACGACAAATGCACACATGGGTGATGCAGGACCATGGATAGCTGTACTTGGCACCCTACAGAGGTGGGGGGGTGGGGGCACAGGGTCATGCCTAACGGAGGGGACTAGCCTACCGAAAAAGCCCTGGCCTTGAGTTACCCACAGCCCTCCTCCCCAACCCAGACACCTCCACTGCGCGCAAAGATAGCAGAATGTGCTGATACTCACCCCCTTGTGTCTGCTGTGATGTCCTCACGCGCCCATCCAAATCGGGGTATGCCACCGCCAGGATCCGGGACATCAGGGGGGTCAATTGGCGGCTGGCACCCCTCCTACGTTGGGAGGCCATCCCCCAGCAGAGACTCGGCGGTCTTTCTGGTCCCGCGGCGGATGTCCTCCCACCTCTTTCGGCAGTGGGTGCCCTGTCTGTTGTGGACCCCCAGGGCCCGGACGTCCTTGGCGATGGCACGCCAAATGTCGATCTTCTGATGGGCGCTGACCTATCTGACATGTACAGGGTGGGAAAGGAAATATCATCACTTTTCTGCATGGTAGATGTGAGTGGCCCCCCTCCCCAACCTTGCCATGTGGCACATGTTCCCATCTGTCGTGCGTTGCACTCCTCATTCGCTGCCCTCCCCACCATCTTACATACACCCCACTCAACACAGGCATAGCCCATTCAGCGTGCACCCTGTGTACTAACCTGTTGGTCTGGAGGACCGTAGAGTAGCGCATACTGGGGGAGGACCCCATCAACAAGTTTCTCCAATTCTTCGGAAGTGAAGGCAGGGGCCCTTTCCCCAGTCGCAGCAGCCATTGTATCTCCCAGACCGAGGTCACAGCAGCACTTGCAGTATAGGTCCTCTCCTGTGGATGATCAGGTCTCGAGTGATTAATCAGATAGAAAATGGCGGTCACGCCCGCGGCGGTGCGTACCGCGACCGCCGGCGCACATCGTCATTGGCTCCTGAGACCCATAGGGTTCAATGTTAACCAATGCTGCTTTGCGCCGCGGTCTTCGACCGCCTACCGCCACGGTGTGATTTCTACTGCGTCACACAGGCCTAGGCCTTGCATTGCCACTCATACAAGCCGTTCCATGCATAGCGATTCGTGTACTGTGCAAGCTGTGCGAACGAACCTGTGGGTTGCTTGACTCTGTGCTCCATGTTGTCCTTCCTAGGCACCGTCCGCTGGGACTTGCGAGGAGAAGGATGAATCCTCCCGTGTACCGACCGCTGGTGGACCTGTCGACAATGGAAGAACGACATATCATACTTACATACCGGCTTGACAGAGCAACTATACATGAACTATGTGCCCAGCTGGAGCCAGACCTGATGTCCCCCATCCGCCAACCCACAGGGATTCCTCCTCTGGTGCAGGTTCTGTCAGTACTCCATTTTTTGGCAAGTGGGTCGTTTCAGACAACAGTGGCCATATCATCTGGGATGTCTCAGCCTATGTTTTCTAAGGTTTTGTCCAGAGTGTTGTCTGCCCTGATTAAATACATGCGGAGCTACATTATTTTCCCTGAGGTGGGCGAATTGGCTACAGTGAAGGGTGATTTCTATGCCCTTGGACATATCCCCAACATCATTGGGGCCATTGATGGGACCCATGTGGCTTTGGTTCCCCCCAAAGACAGTGAGCAGGTGTACCGAAACAGAAAAAGTTATCATTCGATGAATGTCCAGGTGGTCTGTTTGGCTGACCAGTACATCTCCCATGTAAATGCCAAGTTCCCTGGGTCAGTGCATGACGCGTATGTCATGCGAAATAGCAGCATCCCTTATGTGATGGAACAGCTACAGAGACACTGTGTGTGGCTAATTGGTGACTCTGGTTACCCCAACCTGTCGTGGCTACTGACCCCAGTGAGGAATCCCAGGACAAGGGCAGAGGAACGCTACAATGAGGCCCATGGGCGAACTAGGAGGATCATAGAAAGGACCTTCGGGGTCCTGAAGGCCAGGTTTAGGTGCCTGCATATGACAGGGGGATCCCTCATGTACTCACCAAAGAAGGTGTGCCAGATCATCTTGGCCTGCTGTATGCTTCACAATCTTGCATTGCGACGCCAGGTGCCTTTTCTGCAGGAGGATGGTCCAGATGGTGGTGTTGTTGCAGCTGTGCAGCCTGTGGAGAGTGAAGAGGAGGAAGACGACGGGGACGACACGGACAACAGGGATACAGTCATACAACAATACTTTCAGTAGCACACAGGTAAGAAACAGCCACCCCAATTTACATTTACTTAAGGCCTCATGCGTCTCCACTGTCTGTGTTTCCCCCCAGTTCCTGTTAACTGATTTGTGACTTTCCCTTCCCTTTTCAGAGCTGTATGACCCACTGCCTGACTTCAGCTTTGTTTGCCCATGGACTAAAGCTTATTGAAATTGGTATGTTGTCATCACAAAGTAACTGGACATTATTGAACCGTTATGTGTAATACATTTGTTAAGAATACAAGCAGACTCCTGTTTATTTAAGTGGAATAAGTGATTTATTTTAAGTGCTAGATATAGGTAAATGATTGGGAAGCGGGGATGGGTGGGGGTGGAGTAATGTCCATGGCAGAGTCCAGTTCTCAGTCGCACAGGTGCATTGTCCATATGCCTGTGGAAGGATGGAGCAGGGGCAGTTCAAGGTTGGACAGGGTGACAATGTGGGACAGTGGGATGACATCAGGGGGTATCTTAGGCTGGCGGGGGTCTTGCAATCCTACTCTGTCTTCTTGTGAGATCTCAGGTTCCGCTTGCGGGGTGGTTCTTCTTCTGCAGGAGGTGGGGTTCTGGTGGCCTGTCGTTGTGTGGAGGCCTCCTGTCCACTAGCGCCGGCGGAGGTGGTAGGCTGTTCCTGGCCTGGGCTAGTGACAGGGGCCCTTTGGGGTGCCACATGGTCCCGCAATGTGGTGACGATCTGGGTAAGGGCCAGGACGATGGTCCCCATTGCGGAACCGATGTTCCTCAGTTCCTCCCTGAACCCCATGTACCGTTCCTCCTGCAGTTCCTGGATCTCCTGGAACCGGGCCAGTACCGTTGCCATCGTCTCCTGGGAGCGGTGGTATGCTCCCATGATGGAGGAGAGGGCCTCTTGGAGAGTCGGTTCCCTGGGCCTGTCCCCCCCGTCGCACAGTAGCCCTCCCAGTTCCCCTGTGTTCCTGGGCCTCTTTCCCCTGGCCGGTGTGCCCACTACCACTGCCCCCAGGTCCCTGTTGTTGTTGGGGTGGTGGGTCAACCTGGGTGCCCTGTAGTGGTGGACACACCGCTGATTTACGTGCCCTGGAGACAGAGGCATGGGCCCGCTGGGTGGGAGCTGTGCTGGTGTTCCCAGAGGGGGTTGGGTCTGGTGTAGCCTGTGGCTGTCTGTGGGGAACCGACTGTCCAGAGGTCCCCGATGGGCCGGGCTGGTCGTCTGGCTCCAGGGAGACAGAGCTGCTGTCATCGCTGGGGGCCTATTCTGGGGGTGGGATGGACATCTCTGGACCCTCCGTGGCGGTGTGGTGGCGTTCGGGTCCTGCAGGGGTATAAAGGTATGGTTATTGCTTCTGTGTGTGGCATTTCGTGTGATGGGTGGGTGTCCGTGTACCCATGTGCAGGCATTTCCTTGTGGGGGCTTTTGTGAGGGTGGCTTGTGGGGGTGATGTGTGTGTGCAGTGGGCATGCTTTGGTGATGGGTGTCCATGCTTTGGGGTCGCATGCAGGGCTTGGTGTTGGGATGGATGGGTTGTGATGGTGAGGCTTTTGCTAGGGGTTGGTGTGATGGGGGAGGGGGTGAGGGTGGGGGTATGATTTGGCATTCAGGTGGGCTGGGGTTGGGAAGCAGTAGTGAAGATTTGCCTTACCAGAGTCCATTCCTCCGCCTACTCCAGCGAGGCCCTCAGGATGCAGGATATGCAAGACTTCCTCCTCCCACGCGGTAAATTCTGGGGGAGTAGGTGGGGGTCCGCCGCCAGTCTTCTGCACCGCTATGTTGTGCCTTGATACCATGGAACGCACCTTCCCCCGTAGGTCGTTCCATCTCTTCCTGATGTCCTCCCGATTGCGTGGATGCTGTCCCACCGCGTTGACCCTGTCCACTATCCTTTGCCATAGCTCCATCTTCCTGGCAATTGTGGTGTGCTGCACCTGTGCCCCGAAGAGCTGGGGCTCTACACAGACTATTTCCTCCACCATGACCCTGAGTTCGGCATCACTGAACCTGGGGTGTCTTTGGGGTGCCATGGGGTGGTGTGGTTGAGGTGTGGGGTGGCGTTTGTGGTGATGAGTGTGGTGCGTGTGGTGTTTGGTGCGTGGATTCTGTGTGGGTGATGGTGTTGTGTGCCTCTGTGTTGTGGGATTCTCTATTCTGTGCTTTGTCTCTAGCCTTCATCAATGATTTCGGGTCGTAGGGGCTTGTGGGTGATGTGGGTGTGTGTTTTATATTGTGTTGGGTGTGTGGGAGTGGTGTTAGTATGTGTATCAGGTGTATGGATTTCGAACTGACCAATGTGGCTGAGTTTTCTATGGGTGTGTGTATTTTGACCGTGGCGGTGTGTACCGCCAATGGAATACCGCGTTTGAAAGACCGCTGCGTGGATTTGTGGGTCGGAATGGTATGGGCGTATTTCTGTTGGCGTGACGGTGGAGGTTTGGTCATCGCCATTTTTTCGCTGACCTTTGGTGTGGCGGATTATTGAGGATGTCGGGTTTTCGGCGGTTTGGCAGTTGCGGGTCAGAATGACCGTGGCGGTTTACCGCGGCCGCGGCGGTGTTATGGCGGCCTTCTGGCCGGCGGTAAGCGCCATTTACCGCCGAGGTCAGAATGACCCCCTTTGTTTTGTGTTTTGGAGGGATGTAGTGTCGCGCCCGTGACGCAACGTCGTGACCACTACCATGTGGAGTTTGTTCGGAGGGGTATCTCGTGATACCACCCCAAGTGCTGTTCGTCAATTAAGTGACCCGTGGGTCACGTAAGTACGAGTTAATAAAATGGGCGCCGCCGGCGGGCGTAGTTAAGTGTATGCCTCCTGCCGGCAACACCGGAGCACGGGCCCTAACTTAAAAATCACCCACCCGTGTCTGGCCTTTATTTAATGCGCTACAACATAATGGAGCCAGCACGCCCCTGACACCCTACAACACAACAGGCGTCTTTCTTTTCAGTGGCCTCCTTTCAAATAAGGTCCGAGTCAGAGTTCATTGTTTCTTTATTTGAAAGCGAGACTGTTCTATGCCCCATGAACTAAGAATAGCTCCGAACAGAAGAAGAAAGGCTGTACCCAAATAATAGGGGAAAGAGGGAGAGAGAGTGCTCCACTCAGGCCAACCCCCAGTGAGAGACATCGTAACAGGCTTTCAGATACAATACACCTTCCGCTGAGGTTAGCATCTTATTCCCAGTGCTTAATTTGTGCTTGTTGTTTCCAGTTCTGAGCACCGGCACTTATTTTTAAGGGCCGGGGCTTATTCTTCTGTTTCAACCATTTGCTGCAAGCAAAACACCCATATGGGAAAGACGGAGGAAGGGGAAATCCGAAAAAGCGTCACAAAGGGAGAAAGTAGAAAGCTGCAGGAGTTAGCTGAAGGGGCAGGGAGTGGCTTTAAATGGATTGAAGAGGCCCGAGATGGTTTCAGGATTACGCCGCCTCAGTATACCGTGTTCCCCCATTTAATTGCAGCAGCCGCGTGTTAAGAGGCGGGCTTTGGGCATCGGCACGTTTATATTTACAAAGTAAGCACTGCTTATTTCAGCTATCATTCAGCAACTGCTATACGAACGCATACCTGGTCGGGGTTGTAAGCATCCTCCACGCCTCCTTTTTAAACACACTCCCCTCCAGCCCTCTCATAGGTCCGAGGTTGCCTTGTGAAACATTATCACAGATACCGGCTACGTTCAGCCATCGGTGCTCCTCGCGTGCACTTTGAGTAACCACCACTTTCATTCAGTTTCGTTACAAAACTTCGCACAGAAATTAAACTTCGCCCCAGTTATATTTTAGCAATTTAAACTGAAATTAACGTCTGGCCATAAACGGACAACCAACAGAAAATACATTCTATGATGTAATGATCTCCTAAAAATGAACACTGAAAAGACCCCAGCCTGATATAAGAACCATTTCATAATGAACCGAAGTAAAACGGGGTTTACAAAATGAGCCTCGCTCACTGTGAAAGCCTCAAGTACGAAGGGAAAACACATTCCCCGTTTATCTACAAATTAAGTGCGATCGTGTAATATTTGACGAAGGGTTCTTTGTGTTTTTTCTGCTTCAATGATCGAGAAATCTATTTTGAGAATAGGAGAGTGTGTGTCTCTTTCTATCTAGAGAAGATATAACGTTCATGATGTGGTATTTGTGGACTTGCCCAGGGAACGGGAATCACAACGATGATAACAAATCTAGTATTTCACACACGCTAAAACGAAAGAATACAAATTAGCACAGCGGCTGTTGATTTTTATTTTGCCGTTATGTCACTGTATTCAGTGATAACATTTTTCGGATTTGTTATAAAGCGCTGCTGCTACTTTCCGGTAGTCTCGAAGAGCTAACCCTGCTACACGCTGCAATTCTAATGCAGAAAGCCGCAGACCTTGCGTTTACACACCTCTTCTCTGGATGATGTTTGCAGCGACAGCCTTTCTGCCATGGAACATTAAGCAACGCATCACGGGGAGCTGCAGCGACGCTTAAGTCTTCATTATTCATCACGGCCAATCCCGGGCCCATGCTCTCCAAGTTAACTAATTAGAAAAGCTGCCTTTGAATTATAAAAATGAAAACATTCAAATGTTTGCATCTGTGGACATGGCATTTCTAAATCGGCGTGCATTTAGCGCAAAACGAATTTTGCAGCACAGAAGACTTTCAAGCGTGGCACATCAGCAGATGGACTGCGTTTTGTAGGGGCAATGTAGAGAAAAAGGGAAGGGCGGCACGTTAGTGTTTCTGCCTTGCTAAGGGACTTGAGTCTGTTGTCCATTTCTATTCTAGGGAAGGGCTTGTCCTTAGGAGGAGCCATGCTACTACTATTGGAATTTCACGGGATTAAGCTGGGTTATCGGGAACTAAAATACCATTAAGAAACGTTATAGACAGAGTAACGGGGCTGGGCAGCCTTAGTCTGTGCTTTAAAAAAATAAAATAATAATTTAGATTTTGGAGACTATTGATATCCTCTTTGTCTATGAAGCAACTTTTATGTACGTATCTGTCGATGGTTTCTTGTAATTGTGTTAATTTCACTACCTCTGCCCAACCACATGAAAGGGCAGTCTTTGTCTTATCTCCTGCTATCACCGTCTTTCTTCCTTCGCTCCGTCCTTACCTCTTTCTTTCCTTTCTCCCCTCTCTATCCTTCCTTTCTTCCGTCCTCGAATCCATCCGTCTTTTTTCTCTCCCGCCCTTTTCACTCCTGTCACTCTTTCTTTCACCTCGTCCTTTCTCATTTTTTCATCTACTTCTTTCCTTCATTTATTTCTTATTTCCTCCCTTCTGTCCTCCCATTAACTTATCCTTCTTTTCTTAATCCATTACTTTCCTCTTTTTATCCCACTCACCCTCTTTTTCTTTCCTCCTTTATTTTTGTTATGTTTAGAGCGGGCCGTACCAATGGCTCAGGGGTGTGGCAAACGCCGCTATGACTGCAATAGCGGTAACCCCTGGTTACAAGGGTTTAATGGTAGAGTCCTGACATCGGGACTCGGAGTAAATAAAATGCCTGGGCGGTTTGGCGCCTTTAGGGAGAATTATGCATCAACTCTCTGTGTCCGTGTTTTGATTTATCACTCCCCGACTCGAGGCCATTGAGGTGGGCCTGCACAATTGTTGCACCGATCCCCGGTGCACAACAAACTGGCGATGAGGCCGGAGAACCGACGACATACTCTCCGTGCCTCTGAATGGAAAAGCGGAGCTGCGGACGCGGCGCCGCTAAAACAACAAACACGGTGAGGGTGCGTTTCATGAGCGCGTGATTGCCGCTGAGGAGTAGACGCGCGCGAGGGTGCTGCCCCGTAGAGCACCTCACGGACCTGACCACATAGCGGCACCATCGGGCTAATTGGAGGAGGCTGCACTCTGAATTAAAAAAAAAACAAAAAAAACAGAGAGGAAGCTACCAGGAACACGAGTGCGGCGCGCTTGTGACAATGAACACAGAGGGGTGTGGCCGGCAATAAAAGGAAGCCCAGGGGACACATGCAAGAAAAATTTGCCACGTTATCAGTAAACACACCATAGTCACAGAGGCCAGTGTGTGTGGATTAAGAAAAAAAAAAACATCACCAACAGCACAGCATATAACATAGCCCTGGCAACCAGCAGATCCCTAAAGAAAAAAAAAGGTACAAGGAAATAATAAACAGGAAATACAGCATCATGGCCACATTCCCAGCATTAGAACCTTTTGTAATGGAATGGCCTCCATCAGCTCAAGCAGCGAAGTGGAAATCATGGGTGGAGCGCCTAGAGAACTACTTTGCAGCAATGGCGCTAGACCCAGAGAGACAGAGACCGATGCTCCTACACATGGGGGGAGCAATGATACACAGGATCAGCAAAACAGTAACAGAAGAGGGACCTCCATTCAATTACCGAACTCTAAAAAGGGCAATTACGGCATATTTTGAACCAATGGCGAACCCAGATTACAAACGTTTCCTTCTCCGACAGGCCAGACAACAACCAGAGGAATCGGTGGATGCTTATTATGCAAGACTAAGGGAACTGGCCAGCACGTGTACACTACAAGATCCTGAGGACGAAATAAGAGCTCAATTTATTCAAGGATGCCACTCTACAAAACTGAGGGAGCACATTCTACAAATCCCGGGGATGGCGATGGCGGACATGCTAACAATGGGCAGGTCAAAAGAACTATCCAAAGTGAGAGTGGCACACATGCAGTCAGCACTTACGCAGGCACTTAAAACAGAGCCGGTAAATGCCATCAGCTCAGTGTCCACAACAAACAAAAAGGACAAGTCAAGATCAGCAACCAATCACCGACAATGCTATATGTGCGGAGGGGTTTTCCTACACCAAGGCAAATGTCCTGCCCTAGGGAAACAATGCACGAACTGTCAAAAATTAAATCTCTTTGCAAAAGTATGTCGTTCCACAGCTAGGCCCAAGACAGAGAGACAGAGAGTTAGTCATACTGCGAAAGCCATCCAACAACCAGACTTAATTCCGGACATGGACGATGATGATGAACCGGATGGGACAGTGTATGTAATACATGCCACAGGACCAGGTAGTCAGGCAGGAAAAAAGATCCCCAAATGCGAAGTAAAAGTGGCAGGCCACCAAGTAACTGCGCTGATCGACACAGGAGCCTCAATAAACATTCTAACTCAATCAGTATTTAATCAACTGCAACAACCTCCCACACTTCGCCACACATCAGTGCAAGTATTTGCATTTGGGTCAACCACGCCACTCCCCTTGGCAGGAGTGTTTACGACGGACATCAATCACGAAGAGGCCACAGTGCAAGCTAAAATATACGTTGCCAAAATAGGGACAGGAATGCTACTCACCTGCCGCACAGCGGAAGAGCTAAAGCTGGTGACATTTGCGTTCAGCATACACCTAGGAACACTAGACACCCTGCAGGAAGAATACACGGGTCTGTTCAGAGGGATTGGCTGTCTGAAAGACCGTCAAGTGAGACTGCACATCGACAAATCCATAGAGCCACTGGCCCTTCAACACAGACGGATAGCGTTTTTACCTCAGACCATAGGTGGAGGCCGAATTACGGAAGTTAGAGGAAGCTGACATTATCGAAAAGGTGGAAGGGCCCACACCGTGGGTGTCACCCATTGTGGTTACAAAAAAACCAAAACAGCCCGGAGAGGTGCGAATATGCGTGGACATGCGCCTCCCCAATGTGGCCATCAGGAGAGAACGCCACCTCACACCCACAGTGGATGACATTGTAGCCGAGGTCAGTGGCTCGAAATGGTTCTCCAAAATGGACTTGCGGGCAGGATATCATCAACTAATGCTAGCCCCGGAATCGAGAGCAATAACAACATTTTCCACCCATGTAGGGCTGAGGAGATACAAACGACTGAGCTTCGGGATTGCCAGTGCGGCAGAAGTGTTCCAAGACACAATATGAGGAGTACTAGCTGGGTTAGTAGGGGTGATCAATGTAAGTGATGACATTCTGGTACATGCCCCCACGATAGAGACACATTTAAAAAGACTCAGGGCTGTCTTCTAACGACTACGCGTGAATGGATTAACTCTACACCGAGAAAAGTGTGAGTTTTTAAGACAGGACATTTCATTCTTTGGGTACCACTTTTCAGAACGGGGTGTTCGACCTGACCCAGAAAAAGTGGCAGACATACAGTCGGCGCCTGCCCCTACATCAGTCACTGGTGTTCGAAGTTTCCTAGGAATGGTAACTAACTGCGGGAGATTCATCCCAAATCTCACATCACTCACAGCCCCGCTGAGAGAACTCACGAAGGCCAACACTCCCTGGGAATGGAGTCAGACACAGTGGGTAGCATTTCAGGCAACAAAACAAGCACTCTTCTCAGAGACCACACTAGTATACTTTGACCCCGAAAGAGAAACAGAGCTGTCAGTAGATGTAAGCCCAGTGGGTCTGGGGGCTATGTTGCCACAACGAGGGAAGGATGGTGAGTGGGCACCAGTGGCATATGCCAGTAGAGCGTTGACCATGACGGAACAAAGATATTCCCACAGTGAAAAAGAAGCACAAGCAGTAAATTGGGGATGTCATCACTATCACTTAAATCTCTACGGTCATCCATTCCTAGTTTACACAGACCACAAACCTCTTATACCATTATTCAACGAGATAACATCACAGCCTCCCCCAAGAATAGAGAAATGGATCCTACAACTGCAAGGATATCAGTTTTCAATGGTATATCGGCCAGGCACCCAGAATCCGGCCAATTACTTATCACGCCATTCCCGGCCTGTCTCAGAAAAGGAAAGAGACGAAACAGAGGACATCGAGGAGTACGTGCAGCTAGTGGTGGCGAGATCGAGACCACTCCCGATGTCGGTGAGAGAGATCCAGGAAGCTACCCAAAAGGCCGAATTTTTGCAATTAGCCATGTCATGTGTTCAAGACGGGAAGTGGCATTGTTTGAAACAAAATCTGGCACTTCGGACAGCTGATGCAAGTATGGCACTGCAGGTGCTATTCCGTGTTCGACACGAGTTGGCAGTATCCTCAGAAGAGTGTCTGTTGCGAGGCAGTCACCTTGTCAGCCCGGAGAGTTTGCAACAACGAACAGTTGATCTAGCGCACGCTGCTCATCAAGGGATGATGAAGACAAAAGCCAGACTACGAAGCAAAGTGTGGTTTCCGGATATGGACTCTCGAGGGGAACAAACAATACAGCGGTGTCATGTATGCCAAATGGTGGGGCCTGCAGATCCTCCCTCCCCTATTATTACAGAACCAATTCCATCCACTCCGTGGCAGAGGGCAAGTGCAGACTTAGGTAGTCTACTGGATGGCCGGCACATGATGGTGGTCATTGATGATTTTTCAAAATATCCCGAGGTAGAGTTACTGGAAGCTACGACCACAGAAAAGGTAATACCGTGCCTGGAGAAGATAATGGCCACCCACGGAATCATGCAAGAATTAAGGACGGATAATGGTCCCCCGTTTTCAAGCCATGATTTTTCCCGATATCTGGATTCGCACTCCATCCATCACCGAAAAATCACCCCTCGATGGCCGCAGGCCAATGGGGAAGCAGAAAGATTTATGCAAACTCTCAATAAAGTAATACGAATAGCAGTAGCCCAAGGAAGAAACCTAGACTGCGCAACCTTTGAATTTCTAAGAGAATACCGTTTGACGCCACACAGCACGACTGGAATGGCACCTAGCGCCGTTTGCATGAGAAGAGACGTGAGAGACACCATCGCTCAGGTCTGGGTGCCAACTAGAATCCATGATCAGGTGGAAAGGAAGCTAAGGAACAGACAAAAGAAGAACGACCAGATGTCAAAGAAAAGGTGGGCTCGTGTGAAGGACAGGCGAGTCGGAGACCTGGTGTTGATAAAGAATCGACATCCTGGAGGGAAGTTCAAGACTCCGTTTGAGCCCCATCCATGGGCAGTCGTTGGAGTGAAAGGGACTCTCATGACTGTCAAGAGAAACGGGGAGATCGTCACTCGGAACATTTCATGGTTCAAGCAGTATCACTGTGCTGAAGAGGGACCTAAGGTAGTGGGCATGACTGAGGATACCTGTGAAGAGCAGGAGACAATTGTGATGCCTGGCTCGCACAGAGAGATCTGTCCCCCAGTGGGTCCTCGCTGCAGACCAGAGGATCGCGAATGTACGGAAACAGTGGGAACTGGTGAGTTGAGCCACGAGGGTGGCGTAGGAGAGTCCGACAAGCTACCTGAAGCCGTGGTGCCGGATGGTACCCTGCCAAGAGGTGGGGCCCAATACAATTTGAGACCTCGTATACATGCACCCCTGAAACTTAAAGACTATGAGTGTTAATAGTAGAACTATATTTCAGGTGAAATAGTTGCAGTCTGAATAATGTTCTTATTCATAGTTGTCAAGTAAAATGTTATGTTTCTATTTTGAGTTGAGGAGGAATGTTATGTTTAGAGCGGGCCGTACCAATGGCTCAGGGGTGTGGCAAACGCCGCTATGACTGCAATAGCGGTAACCCCTGGTTACAAGGTTTTAATGGTAGAGTCCTGACGTCGGGACTCAGAGTAAATAAAATGCCCGGGCGGTTTGGCGCCTTTAGGGAGAATTATGCATCAACTCTCTGTGTCCGTGTTTTGATTTATCACTCCCCAACTCAAGGCCATTGAGGTGGGCCTGCACAAATGTTGCACCGATCCCCAGTGCACAACAATTTTCTTTCCGTTCTCCCAGCGCACTGTTCTGCCTTTTTTTTCTATTTTGCCCTCCCTTCCACTCTCCCTCCTCCCCCCTCCCCCTACCCAGATATTCATAAAGGCCTATCTTTGCTTCCATAAGATGGACCTTCTTATTTAAAATAAATAACAAGCCCTCTCTGTCCCATTACAGCCAAGTCGCCTGGCCGTCACTGGGCCATTTCTGAGACCGTATGCCACAAAGACTACGAGCAGTCACCCTCTTCAGAGGTGATACAGTCCAATAACAGCAGCAGTCCACAGCCGCCTACTCTTGGGGATATCTTAGCCTCGTCGGGGCTAGTAAGCGCTATACAAATACAATTTATTACCAGATGCAAATACTGACAGGTGCAAATAAGGGTTGTTTTTTGTTTCTGTGCCCGATTAACAAATTGTGTTTAAAACTGGGTGGGAGACATGTTTCCTGTGGTCCTAGGTCAGTTAGCGGTTACCGTACTCTAGTTGAAAACAATGGAGCCATCTACTAGCGGTGTCCTCCGTCCGCAGTATTATTGAACTCCAAATTGGACAGCCAATTCTTCGCTTTAAGTTCTTGACCCCCTCAGGAACGTGAGGCAGAGCAGTCCAGGACTGTCTCGGGGAGGTGATGTGGGTAGACCCTCAAACTACAGCGTGACTCTTTAATACCCCTGGCAAAGCCAAAAGGCCTCGTCTTTCAAATGCGTTAACTGATATTTTTTCGCTTTGCCAGTGCTTGATGCCAATGCTTAACGTCATTGACAAAAAGAAAAAAAAAACACAATAGCTGGCTCCAGCATAATGAGGCAAATGTGTGCATGTGCACATGCAGCCGCCGTTTTGGTTTTGGCCCCAACATGGGTACATGATCAAGGCACACCCATCTTGGTGCAATGATTTAAAAACATATAAAAAGTGCATGAAAGCGTATTTAGTGAAAATAGCAGCTGCCAATTGAAACTAATGGGCCATCCAAAAAAGTTTTAAAAAACTACTTAAAAAAAATTGGTCGAGGAGAGGCCAAGGGAGCAGTGGAGGATGAAGAGCAGTGAACACGGGGAGGAAGCAGAGGCGCAATGAACGATCAGTGGAGTGTATAAAAACCAAGCCAGCCGAGCTAGACAGTGAGGGTTGGGGGAAGGAAGGCAGGAGCTTGAAGTGAGGGAACAACATGGAGATCTGGGGGTGGGGGGTCGGGCTAGGGATGTGAATTGTGAGAAGCAACCAAATGAGACTTCCAAGAAAGCCAACCAGTAATACATATCTGCCAAGGTTTCAGATTGCTATGTGTGACATATTCATAATTTCAGTGTAATTATGAGTGACATTTCAACAGCTATGAGTGACTTTGTTGCAAGCAAAATCAAGCGATGAAGACGAGGGAACCATATAAATATCATATGTCGAAAATCCTACACCTTCCGTTGTAAACCAGCTCCACCTTGTGGCCTTTGATAAACACTACTTGGAGCTTAGCTAGCAAAGTGAGAAACTGGAACAAGATCTCAAGCATTGCAATAATGTGAAAAATGACCAGAAATGCGTTACTCTAACGCAAGATGCGTGACACTTGGCAGGGCTGGTAAAAAACACTAAGCTGACCTAAACCCCTACTTAAGTATTAGTACTGTAAACAAAAAGTCTTTTGACGAAGAGATGCTGATGGTAGGGAAGACCTTAAAAGACACTATGCAGAAAATGAGGATCAACAAAGAAAACCACGTTATCTCCTTCCAAGAGACCAATATGAACTCCCTATTATAGTGCTTAAGCAATAAGCACTGTAAGAATGTTTACATGGGGGCTTATGGCCAATGTTAGTTAATACACGGTGTCCCGTGAGCCAGACAACTTACAAATTCAGAACGCAAGCAACCAAATGTACAGGAACCTAAATCTCTGTTTAACAGTTCAAAGCCTATAAATGTGATAGAGATTTCTAGCTGCAAATTCCTTACCTTTGAATATCTCCAGGCATCAGACTAGAGCCAGAAGATTTTCGAGCAGAACCCCTGCACACTTGAAGATGGCATCTTTTGGCTCTGCGTTTGCATCGACCTCGTCAGAAAGGACGTGCATGGTACCTATATAGGCACCACCTTGTGCGCTGACCTCAGTTCTTTCCTTTCACACCAGATAGCACTGATCCGGATTGAGCAATCCCTCAGTGCTTTTGGGAGCATGTGAACAAGCTTAGGAACCGTAAAGTCTTGAGAGAATGGTGTACCAGAGGCTGCCTGGCCCATCCACGTCACAAATCTATACATGAATAACCTGTCAGATTCAGGTATGATCGACAAGTGGAATGAGAAAACCTTGAATTCCCCTCCCCTGTTTAAAGTGCCCATCGGGGAGGGATAGAGGCTAAAGTAGCCCCTGGGCCTGAGCAGTCAGATGCTCCTGACAAATTAAAACATGCAAGTCTCAACCATATTACCCCTATGAAGATTGAAAACTCCATTTCGGGCCTATCTTCCTAAGTGGCAAATCCAGGAATTCAGGCTATGCAACTAATGTTTCAACCTCTATCCTAGATTTCAATGAGACTGCCTCTGAGATGGTTGGGCCTCATGACCTCCTGCATCCTGCTGGTGACACATGCTGGCTGGCATATACCACCTCTCAAGTGGGATCTGAACGCCCAATGGGTGTAGCACCAGGGAAATCTCTCCGACATGGTCCAGATCTCGAAGGGAACTGCAAAAGACCTGCAGTGCTGGTTAGAGAACTGTGACTAGGGCAGTGTAGACTCCCTCTTCCTTCCCCAGGAGATCAGACGGTGCTGGTCACTCCTGGGCTGGGGTGGCAATCTGGGAGAGGTGGAGATCAGAGTACTCTGATCTCCGTCAGAGTCAGAGCTTCACATATACCTGTCGGAACTTCGGGCGATCCGCTTGGCTTTGAAAGCCTTTCTTCCTTCTATCAAGGGAAGACCGGTGCAGGTGTTTATAGACAACACCACGTCCATGTGGTCCTACAACAAACATGGTAGGATGGGGCTGTGGATCCTGTTTCAAAAGGCTCTGCACCTCTAGACATGGCTGGAATGTCATGGGATTTCCCTGGTGGTGCAACACCTGAACTCCAGAGCTCACAAACTCAACCGAAGATGCCTAGTGGATCACAAATAGCATCGCAACCTGGAGGTGGTGCAAAGTCTCTTTCAGCAGTAGAGATCTGTTTGCCGCAGGCAAGTGTAGACTCCCTCTTCTTTCCCCAGGAGATCAAATGGTGCTGATCACTCCTGGGCTGGGGTGGCAATCTGGGAGAGGTGGAGATCAGAGTACTCTGATCTCCGTCAGAGCTTCACATATACCTGTTGGAACTTCGGGCGATTCGCTTGGCTTTGAAAGCCTTTCTTCCTTCTATCAAGGGAAGACTGGTGCAGGTGTTTATAGACAACATCACGGCCATGTGGTGCTACAACAAACATGGTAGGATGGGGCTGTGGATCCTGTTTCAAAAGGCTCTGCACCTCTAGACATGGCTGGAATGTCATGGGATTTCCCTGGTGGTGCAGCATCTGAACTCCAGAGCTCACAAACTCAACCGAAGATGCCTAGTGGATCACAAATAGTATCTCTACCTGGAGGTGGTGCAAGGTCTCTTTCAGCAGTAGAGATCTGTTTGCCGCAGCCAAGAACACACAATGTTAGCAGTTCTGGGCACTGGAGTTTTCAAGGTGACTCTCACCCAGAGACAATTTTCGTCTCAGGTAGAACTCTGACCTGTTGTATGCCTTTCCACTAATAACACTCCCGGCCAGAGTTCTCAAGAAGATCCAGAACACACGTGCCCAAGTCATTCTTGTGGCTCCGGATTGGGCACAGAGAGTGTGGTATCTTGAGTTGTTGAGCATGGTCATGGGTCCTCCAGCCAGGTTGCCTCTTCAAAATGATTTTCTGTAACAGCAGCAGGGCAGGGTTCTGCACCCAGACTTGCAGACCCTTCATCTACATGCCTGTGGATTGAGCAGGGAAGGTTGACAGCTTTCAATCTTCCTCCCGAGGCCTGTGATGTTATTCTGGCAGCCAGGCGTCCCTCCACCAAGTCTATACGCCTACTGTTGGGATAATTTTGTGTCATGGTGTGCTTCCCACAACAATGACCCCCTATCTGCACCTCTCTCATGAGTTCCCCTGTTTGGGTTATATTTGGCCCAGCAAGGCTCTGCATTTGGGCACAGTTAAGGTTATCTGTCCACCATCTTGGCATTCTTGCTGTTGCTGGACCAACCTGGCAAGGTTCCTTAAACCTTTGCAACATATGTTCCCATCTATGCCCTTCATCATGCCTTAGTGGGACATCAACCTTTCTTGTGTGTGCACCATTTGAGCCTCTGCATAGTTGCCCTCTTAAGCTATAGACCATAAAAAGTTATTTTTTAGTGGCCCTAACATCGATCCGGAGGGTCAGTGAACTGCAAGCTCTCTATGTGCACCTTCACCTTTTAACCAGACAAGCTGGTTCTCCGGACGCCTGCCTCCTTCCTTCCAAAGGTTGTGACTCCATTCCATGTAGGCTAAAACATCACCCTGTCTACTTTCTTCGCTCCAACTCATCCCTCCAAAGTAGAGGAGAGACTCCTCTGCCTGGACCCAAAAAGAGTGTTGTCATTCTACCTTGACTGCAAAAGAGAGTTCTGGGCAGACGATCAACTCTTCGTAGACTTGTGGAAGCAAAAAAGGGAAAGCTGTACAGAAGAGAGCCAGCTCATGTTGGATTGTCCTGTGCATTAAGATTTGCTATGCACTGGCCAGGAAACAGCAGCTAGGGGCTTGTGGGCTCCCTCTACTGGAGCCAAGGCTGTGACCACTGCGTTAGCACGCAGCGTTCCTCTCCCGCACATGGCAGCGACGTGGGCATTACCGTACATGTTCACAAAACATTAATGCCAGGACAGTCAGGTCTGTCGTGACAGACACTTCACCTGTTCAGTCCTGCAGGAATTTTTATTTTATCAAGTTTGCAGACCCATCTCCAGGGATATATTGCTTGGGTATCTATTCAGAGGTTTGGAATCTGCGGCTAGGAGTCTCTATTAGATGAACAAGTTACTTACCTTTGGTCTGTAGAGACTGTGGGGGTCATTCTGACCTCGGCGGTAAAAGGCTCTTACCGCCGGTCAGAAGTCCGCCATTCTACCGCCGCGGTAAACCGCCACGGTCATTCTGACCCACAACTGCCAAACCGCCAAAAACCCGACATCCACGGAAGGCCACCTCATCAGCGGTCAGCGATAAACTGGAGATGACCAAACCTCCACCGTAACGCCAACACAAACACGCCCATGCCATTACGACCCACGAATCCACGTGGCGGTCTTTCAACCGCGGTATTCCATTGGCGGTACACACCGCCGCGGTCAAAATACACACACCTTTACAAAACACAGCCACATTGGACAATTCCAAATACACACACCTGATACACATACACACACCACACCCACACATCCAATCAACTATAAAACACACACCCACATCACCCACAAACCCCCACTACTAGAAATTCAGAGAGAAGGCGAGAGAGAGAGAGAGAGCACAGCTATTGAAAACTCCAACACACAGAGGAACACAACATCATCACCCACACTACATCCACGCACAAAACACCACACACCAC
The DNA here is from genome assembly GCF_031143425.1 of Pleurodeles waltl. Taxonomy (NCBI): domain Eukaryota; kingdom Metazoa; phylum Chordata; class Amphibia; order Caudata; family Salamandridae; genus Pleurodeles; species Pleurodeles waltl. Next base: position 229,125,447 of record NC_090451.1, read on the forward strand.
ACTCATCACCACAAACACCACCCCACACCACCCCATGGCACCCCAAAGACACCCCAGGTTCTCGGACCAAGAACTCAGGGTCATGGTGGAGGAAATAATTAGGGTAGAGCCCCAGCTATTCGGCACACAGGTGCAGCACACCACAATAGCCAGGAAGGCGGAGCTATGGCAAAGGATCGTCGACAGGGTCAACGCTGTGGGACAGCATCCCAGAAACCGGGAAGACATACAAAAGTGCTGGAACGACCTACGGGGGAAGGTGCGGTCGATGGTGTCAAGACACAACATCGCTGTGCAGAAGACTGGCGGCGGACCCCCACCCACTCCACCCGAATTCACAGCATGGGAGCAAGAGGTCTTGAACATCCTGCATCCTGAGGGCCTCGCTGGAGTAGGCGGAGGAATGGACTCTGGTAAGTCTAATCCCAACTACTTCACCCCCCCCAACCACCAGCATGCCAACCCACACCCCCACCCTCACCCCCAACCCCCCAGCACACATCCTCCCTGCCAATGTCTCACCAGCACAACCCACCCAACACAACACCAATCCCTGAATGCCAACACAAACCATGGACACCCATCACCCAAGCATGACCACTGCACATATCCATCCCCCCCCCACAAACCACCCTCACAACTCCTCCCACAAGGGAATGCCAGCACTGGGGGACAAGAGCACCCACAAATCGCACGCCATGGCACACACAGAAGCAATAACCATACTCTTTTACCCCTGCAGGGCCCGAACGCCAACACACCGGCCAGGAGGGTCCAGATTTGTCCATCCCGCCCCAGAACAGGCCCCCAGTGATGACAGCAGCTCTGTCGACCTAGAACCTGATGACCAGCCCGGACCATCGGGGACATCTGGACAGTCGGTTCCCCACACACAGACACAGGCCACAGCAGACCCAACCCCCTCTGGGAATACCAGCACAGCTCCCACCCAGCGGGCCCATGCCCCTGTCTCCAGGAAGCGTCAATCAGTGGTGTGTCCGCCACTACAGGGCACCCAGGCTGACCCACTACCCCAACAACAACAGGGACCTGGGGGCAGTGGTAGTGGGCACACCGTCCAGGGGACAGAGGCCCGGGGAAACAGGGGAACTGGGAGGGCTGCTGTGCGAGAGGGGGTTGACCGGCCCAGGGAACCCACTCTCCAAGAGGCCCTCACTACCATCATGGGAGCATACCACCACTCCCAGGAGACGATGGCGACGGTACTGGCCAGGTTCCAGGAGATCCAGGCACAGCAGGAGGAACGGTACATGGGGTTCAGAGACGAACTCAGGAACATCGGTACCGCAATGGGGACCATCGTCCTGGCCCTCAACCAGATAGTCACCACATTGCGGGACCATGTGGCACCCCAAAGGGCCCCTATCACCAGCCCGGACGACGAACAGCCTACCACCTTCGCCGGTGCTAGTGCACAGGAGGCCCCCACACAACGACAGGCCACCAGAACCCACCTCCTGCTGAAGATCAACCACCCGCAAGCGGAACCTGAGATCACACAAGAAGACAGAGTAGGATGCCAAGACCCCCGCCAGCAAATGATACCCCCTGATGTCATCCCACTGTCCCACATTGTCACCCTGTCCAACCTTGAACTGCCCCTGCTCCATCCTTCCACAGGCATATGGGCAATGCACCTGTGCTACTGAGAACTGGACTCTGCCATGGACATTACTCCACCCCCACCCATCACCGTTTTACTATCATGGACCTATACGCAGCACTTAAAATAAATCACCAATTGCACTTCAAATGTCAGGAGTCTGCTTGTATTCTTTACAAATGTATTACACATAACGATGCAATAATGTTCATTTACATTGTGATGACAACATACCAGTGTCAATAAGCATTAGTCCATGGGCAAACAAAGCAGAAGTCACGCTGTGGGTCATACAGCTCTGAAAAGGGAAGGGAAAGTCAAAAATCAGTGAAAAGGAACTGGGGGGAAACACAGAAAGTAGAGATGCAGGAGGCCAGAAGTAAATGTAAAATGGCGTGGGTGATTCTTACCTGTGTGCTACTGAAAATACTGTTGTATAACTGTGTCCCTGTTGTCCGTGTCGTCCCCGTCGTCTTCCTCCTCTTCACTCTCCACAGGCTCCACAGCTGCTACAACACCACCATCTGGACCATCCTCCTGCAGGAAAGGCACCTGGCGTCGCAATGCAAGATTGTGAAGCATACAGCAGGCCACGATGATATGACACACCTTCTTTGGTGAGTACATGAGGGATCCCCCTGTCATATGCAGGCACCTAAACCTGGCCTTCAGGACCCCGAAGGTCCGTTCTATAATCCTCCTAGTTCGCCCATGTGCCTCATTGTACCGTTGCTCTGCCCTGGTCCGGGGATTCCTCACTGGGGTCAATAGCCAAGGCAGGTTGGGGTAACCAGAGTCACCTATTAGCCACACACGGTGTCTCTGTAGCTGTTCCATCACATAAGGGATGCTGCTATTTCGCATGACATACGCGTCATGCACTGACCCCGGGAACTTGGCATTTAGATGGGAGATGTACTGGTCAGCCAAACAGACCACCTGGACATTCATCGAATGGTAATTTTTTCTATTTCTGTACACCTGCTCATTGTCTTTTGGGGGTACTAAAGCCACATGGGTACCATCAATGGCACCAATGAGGTTGGGGATATGTCCAAGGGCATAGAAATCACCCTTCACAGTGGCCAAATCACCGTCCTCAGGGAAAACAATGTATCTCCGCATGTATTTCATCAGGGCAGACAACACTCTGGACAAAACCTTAGAAAACATAGGCTGAGACATCCCTGATGACATGGCCACTGTTGTCTGAAAAGACCCACTTGCCAAAAAATGGAGTACTGACAGAACCTGCACCAGAGGGGGAATCCCTGTGGGTTGGCGGATGGGGGACATCAGGTCTGGCTCCAGCTGGGCACACTGTTCATGTATAGTGGCTCGGTCAAGTCGGTATCGAAGTATAATATGTCGTTCTTCCATTGTCGACAGGTCCACCAGCGGTCGGTACACGGGAGGATTCATCCTTCTCCTCGCAAGTCCCAGCGGACGGTGCCTAGGAAGGACAACATGGAGCACAGAGTCAAGCAACCCACAGGTTCGTTCACACAGCTTGCACAGTACACGAATCGCTATGCATTGAAAGGCTTGTATGAGTGGCAATGCAAGGCCAAGGCCTGTGTGACGCAGTAGCAATTAAGCCATGTGGGCCCTTGTAATGGCGGCTGCCTGACCTGAGAAGTGTGACAGTGGGATGTGAGGTCAACGCGCTGGTGTGGCACACCGTGGCGGTAGGCGGTCGAAGACCGCGGCGCAAAGCAGCATTGGTTAACATTGCACCCTATGGGTCTCAGGAGCCAATGACGATGTGCGCCGGCGGTCACAGTACGCACCGCCGCGGGCATGACCGCCATTTTCTATTTGCTTAACCACTCGAGACCTGACCATCCACAGGAGAGGACCTATACTGCAAGTGCTGCTGTGACCTCGGTCTGGAAGAGACAATGGCTGCTGCGACTGGGGAAAGGGCCCCTGCCTTCCCTTCAGAAGAGTTGGAGAAATTTGTGGATGGGGTCCTGCCCCAGTATGCGCTACTCTACGGTCCTCCAGACCAACAGGTAAGTACACTGGGTGCACGTTGAATGGGCTATGCCTGGGTTGTGTATGGTGGATGTAAGATGGTGGGGTGGGGAGCGAATGAGGAGTGTAAGGCACGACAGATGAGAGCATGTGCCACATGGCAGGGTTGGGGAGGGGGGGGCAATGACATCTAACATGCAGAAAAATGTTGACATTTCCTTTCCCACCCTGTACATGTCAAATAGGTCAGCGCCCATCAGAAAGTCGACATTTGGCGTGCCATCGCCAAGGAAGTCCGGGACCTGGGGGTCCACAACAGACGGGGCACCCACTGCCGAAAGAGGTGGGAGGACATCCGCCGCGGGACCAGGAAGACCGCAAGTCACTGCTGGGATGGCCTCCCAACGTAGGAGGGGTGCCAGTCGTACCTTGACCCCCCTGATGTCCCGGATCCTGGCGGTGCCCTACCCCGATTTGGATGGGCGCGTGAGGACATCACAGCAGACACAAGGGGGTGAGTACCAGCACATTCTGCTATCTTTACACGCAGTGGAGGCGTCTGGGTGGGGGAGGAGGGCTGTGGGTGACATTAGGCCAGGGCGCTTTCTGTAGTGTAGTCCCCTCCTTTAGGCATGGCCCTGTGCCCCCGCCACCCACCTCTGTAGGGTGCCAAGTACAGCAATCCGTGGTCCAGCATCACCCATGTGCGCATTTGTTGTCCATAGACCTGTTGGCCTAGTCACAAGTACTGAGTAGTGTACCCCGATTGCGCGGCGTAGTGTATGAGGCTCCTGTGTCTGTCCTCTCCGCCAACGGTGTTGACAATGCATGCACTCAACCTGTTTTTATTTCTCCCCCCACCCTTTTTCTTTATCTTCTTGTGCATGTGTGCATTAGCATCATCAGGCGGAGGAGAATTGGCATCGGAGCACGAGGGAGCTGCAACTCACAAGGCCCCGGTGGGCCATGGTACAGACACCGAGGTCACCAGTGATACGGAGGGCGAGGGGAGCACCACAACGGGGACCCGTGGTAACACCAGCGACACCGACGCGTCCTCGGAAGGGAGCTCCCTAGCGGTGGCGGCAACATCCGGGCCCCCCGCCTCTACAGGTACAGCCGCCACCCAGCGCACCAGCTCCGCCCTCCCAGCAGCCCCTCAGCCTTCGCTCCGTGCCCGCTCGCCCAAGAAGGCGGGCATCTCCTTCGCCCCAGGCACCTCAGGCCCTGCCCATGTTACCCCTGCTGCCCTCAGTGAGGAGGTCATTGACCTCCTACAGACCATCATTGTTGGGCAGTCTACCCTTTTGAATGCCATCCAGGGGGTAGAGAGGGAGGTGCATCGGAGCAATGCATACCTGGAGGGCATTCATTCGGGTCAGGCTGCCCATCAACGATCGTTCAATGCTCTGGCCTCAGCACTGACGGCAGCCATTGTCCCTGTTTCCAGCCTCCCTCTTCTAACTGCCTCCACCCTGTCTCTGTCTCCTGTTCCTCAGCCTATCCCATCCACACCATCAGACCAGCCTGCACACACCTTAACACCCAAGGGCAGCTCATCCAGACATAAGCACCACAGATCACACAAGCATTCACCCAAGCAACACCCAGATGCAGACATGCCAACTGTTACGACTCTGTCGTCCCATTTCCAGGGGGCGCTGTAAGGGAACTGTCAGAAGCCTGGGAATCACCTTGAACACCTATCTAGAGTCCCTTGCTGACTCCTGTTTGTTTCTCTTTTCTCCATGGTACACTTGTGTAGGACTACATTTGCTTCTTGGGACTGCAAATCCCATAATGCACAGCTTGGTAGTCAGGAAAACCCTGATTCTGTTTCCCATTGTTTTCAATGGGAGAAGTCCAGTTGCTCCTTTTCCCTGGATCCTCTCCTCCAGGACTTGCAAGTGTCCGAAACCACACACACCTGAAACCTCTCCTGTGCAGCCCAGCTTGGAACTGCTTATAAGCAGCCATTTCTTCAAGCTCCCCGTCGTGCATCGGACTTCAATTCCTTTGTGTTACAGACCCCTTGTCGGATGGTGTTCCAGTTTTGTTCCTGTTCCTGTTCTGTTCCAGCTTGATCCTGTTTCCTGTTTCCTGTTTCCTGTTTCCTGTTTCTCTGCCCTGTTCCTGGTTGTTCCAGCCAGAGCCTGCTCCCTACTTCTTAGCCTTGTACCTGTTTGTTTCTTCCAAAGCCTGCTCCCTGTTTCTCTGCCCTGCTCCTGCCTTGTTTCAGCCTGAACCTTCTCTCTGTTTACCAGTCCTGTTTACTGCTCATTTCCTACTCCCTGTATTCCAGTCCTGTCCTTGCCTGTTCCAGCCAGAGCCTGTTCTCAGTTTCCCAGTCCTGTCTCTGTCTGTCCCAGACAGAAGTTTGCGCCCTGTTTTCAAGTCCTAGACCCGCCTTTGCTTCAGCCTGAGACTGTTCCTAGTTCTTGCCTCTGCCTCTTTGTTTGTTCCCTTCTGTTTCTGTTTCTTCTTGGTTCTTTGTGTCTGGTAAGTGTTCTATCAGTCTTCACCAGTGTATACGTGTCCTCCTGTGTACTGGGGTTGGCTCCTGGTTTCCAGGAGGCAATTCCAGCCCCCATCCTTGTCCAGTGTTATACGTTGTATTTTGTGCCTAACAGTGACAGTGTGCTATTGCTGTTTTCTCAGGAATCGCCACTGTGTTTCCAGCTGGACCCACAAGAGCGTGTCCTGTGTATGTAAGTACTATCCTTGTTTGTGCTCTAGGGTCCAGAGACAGAATCACTTCTGCTGCCTCCTTTCTTTGGGGCTGGCAGGGTGACTATCTGTAAGAGCAAACTGCACAGAGGCATTGAGATTCCCTGTCACTGTGGGAGGTTCTGCGCCTTACTCTGTGTACAACCCCAGCGTGTTTGTCCACTGGTAATCCGTCTCCTGTTTGTTCACACAAGGGTTGCTCTGCTTTTACTTTCCTGTTTCCTGTCCATAGCTGTCCTTTCTGTGTATGCCTTTAGCTGCTCTTCTGCCCCAGCACACTACCTCTCTAGGATATTCGGTGACCTCAAGGGGTGTCCCAACCATAATCCTGATCAGACCCGCCCGAAACTGTGACAGAATGCACGAACCAAAAAGTTCAAGCTCCCCAGGCAGCAAAGGCACACACAGACCTAAAATGCTTTCCTATCATGTTAAGACACCCCTTTCTAAGCCTATACATTCTCTGAAATCCTCTAAAAAAGACCTTAGTTTAAAGGATAGACTTGTTAAAGAAAACCATAACTTGCAAGTTCAGTACTATACTGAGTGGCTTGCTAATCTTTCAATGATAGACTATTATGTTATTTGTGGCTATGACCCCCAGTCCCTGTCTGTAATGAGTTTTTGCAATATCTATTAGCTGAAGCCAGTAAGAATGTTCGTAACCGTGGAAGTGCTTTTGCTACCTCTGCACAAGACACTCACACTCAAGAAAAACTGGTTAATTCCTCGCCTCATGCTAGTGCATCCCAAATTCACTTCCAGGACTCTGTCAAAACAAAGAACCCTGACACTGTTCAAGAAGCCACACTAGGGATTCCCTTGTTTTCTGTTGAGTGCTTCAGCCCATCTACGCGAGTTTCTCAGAATTCAAAGTGCAGTGCTGACTCTTATAAAGATCTATCAGTCCCTCAGAGCTTTCAAGTCAGCAGGCTAGACCCTGTATCTAAGGGATCAGTAAAAACTGTGGGATTCCTTAGTTCAACTCAAATGGCTTGTGCTCCTCCCAAATTGGATGATAGTACATCAGTCTCAATTCCTAAGTGTTGTGCTGACTCTTGTAAGGATCTACCAGTCCCTCAGTGCTTTCAAGTCAGCAGGATAGAACCTGTATCAAAGGGATCAGTAAAGACTGTGGGATTCCTTAGTTCAACTCAAAAGGCTTGTGCTCTTCCCAAACTGGATGATAATACACCAGTCTCAATCCCTAAAAGCGCTGTTAAACCCTTTTCTATTCTGAGTGGGTTTGATAACAATATGGACATACACACACTAAAAGAGCAGTTTTGGCAGATTAAAAGGCAGATATCGGACTTCTGTGATGAATATGTTGTAACATACACAAGAAATCTTCCACATGGGCTCTTTTCATCAATACATATTTCACTGTTGCCAGAACCAGACATTCTGTTTATCTGTAAGGTAGAAAAAGTAACAGAGCAGCTGATGGAAACTACTGCAAGGCAATTTGAAAACCTGAAAAAAGAAAATGATCACCAACTTTGGCTTAAAGAACAGTATGCTACTTTGTGTGCCTCTCCAAAGACTTCTATAGAGCAGATTGTCCCTTCTATTAATGACAGTCAAAAGACAGCTCCAGTTATAAATATATCAGCCTCTTCAGACTCTCTCTCAGCTTGTAGTTTTCCAGAGAATATCCCTGTGCAGTTGACTGAATCTCTGACATCTCTGAGAGATTTGACACCTCTTGATTCAAAGGATGGATCAGAGTCTTCAGAAGGAAGTGTCTCAGCCCCTCTATCAGAACAAATAAAGCCAAAGGAAGAAGAGAGTTCTGATGCAGACTCCAATAGCTGCACCTTAAGAAACCAAGATATGACTTTACTGGAGATTAATGGCAAGTTGTGCAACAGTGTTGAAGAATCTGAATCTAGTGATGACAGTGGTTCCTGCCTTGCCGTGAACAAACCGGCAGATAGTGCTGTTCAAATGGCGCACACACCAGAATTTTCAGATTGTGGGGATACTCCTGCTCTTTCAAACAATATCATAGAATTTTCAGATAATGAAGAGACAGATCCTGTTTCAAGTGAATTAATGGATTTTTCTGACCGTGAAGAAATACCCGCAGTTACTAAGATTGTAATGGACTTCTCAGAAAGTTTAAAAATCTCTTCTGTGTCAAAGCAAACCGTGGAGATTTCAGAAAAGGAAGAAAGCCAGCAATCTGAAACTAAACAGCCTGTCATAAGAAATGAGAGCCTTCTCCTAGAACTGGACACAGTTGCAGCCTCAACCACTGATCCTGACCTGCTGATCCCTGTCAATGTGTTTCCTGTTTCCAGCTCAACGGTTAGTGAAGAACAGATCTCTGATCTACCGGTATCTGACCTTGATTTAAAACCAGCCACACTAATGTCACCTGCTGTGTCCCTGAAACTAAAGACTCCTGAAAACCAGCAATCTGAAACTGAAGCTCAAGTACTGAAAGATGTAATATTTCCCACTAAAACTAAAGACTTGAATTTTAATCTTGTATTCGAAGATCTGATGATAAGTACTGTTTTTAGTGTTTTATTGCAAGAAACCATCATCAATTCAAAGGCTAGAGCTGAAAATTTAGATAACAGTGTAAAGGTGATTTCTGAAGAGACTCCAGTTCTATTTCTTTCCAAAGAACAACCTTTCAATGTTAACAGAGTTGAAGATCAACTACCTGTAGTAGAAACGCCTTGCAAAGAAACCATTTCTGATACCACGAACACACCACAGAGCACTTGCAATGAAGAAATCCCAGTCTTGTCTGAAGATCACCCTAAAGAATTAGTTAGTGGAACTTCTACATTTTCAGATGTTAATCCAGTTTCTAAAGACATGAAAACTCCTGTTGCTCCTGAATTTGATACTCCAAAGTCATCCAAGATGAAAGACAATTCTGACTTTTTCATGTTTACCTTGAGAACACCAGTTACCCATGTCTCCCAAGTCTCTATGCTTTGCAAGCCTCAGACCACAATCAATGCAAATACTGCTGCAGAAACAGACAGATCCTGCTTGTCGGAAGGAGTTACAGACCTTACAGTTACTAACACGCCAATTATCTCCTCTAAAGAAGACAGTACTGAACAGGAAACTAAAGTCCTAAAGAATACCGCCCATAATGCCATTTCAGATCTCCTTGCTCCTGAATCCACTTCACCAGAAACCAACTCCATGCACTCCTCCCGTATCACTCGAACAATAAAGAGGAAAGACATCGGAGCCCATATGGGTATTAGTACATGCTTTGCTCATTGGAAGATTCATTTGTGGCAGGACTGTAAACTTATCAACCAAGGTTGGAGTTGGATTTTCTTGCTGTGGCTTTTCCTCTTCAACTTTTTTCAGCCAAAGGATCGCCTTCTCTTCTTGAGCAGACTGGTGGGAGGGGGTATACTGTTACGACTCTGTCGTCCCATTTCCAGGGGGCGCTGTAAGGGGACTGTCAGAAGCCTGGGAATCACCTTGAACACCTATCTAGAGTCACTTGCTGACTCCTGTTTGTTTCTCTTTTCTCCATGGTACACTTGTGTAGGACTACATTTGCTTCTTGGGACTGCAAATCCCATAATGCACAGCTTGGTAGTCAGGAAAACCCTGATTCTGTTTCCCATTGTTTTCAGTGGGAGAAGTCCAGTTGCTCCTTTTCACTGGATCCTCTCCTCCAGGACTTGCAAGTGTCCGAAACCACACACACCTGAAACCTCTCCTGTGCAGCCCAGCTTGGAACTGCTTATAAGCAGCCATTTCCTCAAGCTCCCCGTCGTGCATCGGACTTCAATTCCTTTGTGTTACAGACCCCTTGTCGGATGGTGTTCCAGTTTTGTTCCTGTTCCTGTTCTGTTCCAGCTTGATCCTGTTTCCTGTTTCTCTGCCCTGTTCCTGGTTGTTCCAGCCAGAGCCTGCTCCCTACTTCTTAGCCTTGTACCTGTTTGTTTCTTCCAAAGCCTGCTCCCTGTTTCTCTGCCCTGCTCCTGCCTTGTTTCAGCCTGAACCTTCTCTCTGTTTACCAGTCCTGTTTACTGCTCATTTCCTACTCCCTGTATTCCAGTCCTGTCCTTGCCTGTTCCAGCCAGAGCCTGTTCTCAGTTTCCCAGTCCTGTCTCTGTCTGTCCCAGACAGAAGTTTGCGGCCTGTTTTCAAGTCCTAGACCCGCCTTTGCTTCAGCCTGAGCCTGTTCCTAGTTCTTGCCTCTGCCTCTTTGTTTGTTCCCTTCTGTTTCTGTTTCTTCTTGGTTCTTTGTGTCTGGTAAGTGTTCTATCAGTCTTCACCAGTGTATACGTGTCCTCCTGTGTACTGGGGTTGGCTCCTGGTTTCCAGGAGGCAATTCCAGCCCCCATCCTTGTCCAGTGTTATACGTTGTATTTCGTGCCTAACAGTGACAGTGTGCTATTGCTGTTTTCTCAGGAATCGCCACTGTGTTTCCAGCTGGACCCACAAGAGCGTGTCCTGTGTATGTAAGTACTATCCTTGTTTGTGCTCTAGGGTCCAGAGACAGAATCACTTCTTCTGCCTCCTTTCTATGGGGCTGGCAGGGTGACTATCTGTAAGAGCAAACTGCACAGAGGCATTGAGATTCCCTGTCACTGTGGGAGGTTCTGCGCCTTACTCTGTGTACAACCCCAGCGTGTTTGTCCACTGGTAATCCGTCTCCTGTTTGTTCACACAAGGGTTGCTCCTGCTTTTACTTTCCTGTTTCCTGTGCCTGTCCATAGCTGTCCTTTCCGTGTATGCCTTTAGCTGCTCTTCTGCCCCAGCACACTACCTCTCTAGGATATTCGGTGACCTCAAGGGGTGTCCCAACCATAATCCTGATCAGACCCGCCCGAAACCGTGACACCAACAGTCAATACCACCCCTGTGTCCCCCTCCTCCTCGTCTCCCTCCTCCCTCCCTGTGACGTCTCCACTCACACCTGCATGCACACCACCATCAGCCAGTACTTCCATCACCAGCACACCCTCCAGTACAGTCCGCACACGTGCAGTCACCACCCCCACTCCCATTTACACGTCCCCTGTGTCCTCTCCCACTGTGTCTGTCACCCCCTCTTCCAAGACACACAAACGCAGGCAGCCACCCACCCAACAGCCAACCACCTCACGACAGCCTACGTCACAAGCACCTGCACCCAAAGACAGCACACCTGACTCTCCTACAACCACATCCTCTTCCTCCACTCCCATACCCACTACACCTACCCTTTACATTGGTCCTAAAAAACTTTACCTCTCCAAACCTCTTTGCCCCACCTGACCCACCCCCTCCATCTGCTAAGAGTCCCAAGGGCACCTCAGCCACCACCAGCCCTGCTTCAAGTGTCACCATTGTGCACGGGTTTTGGATTCCACCCTTTCCCAGCACTGATACATCGGCCAGCAGCAAGGGGACAGCCAGCCCCCCCCCCCCCCTGGAAAGAGGACCCGTAAAATCAAGGGCCGCCGCGAGAAGACTGACACGGCTGCCCCCAAGGAGCAAAGTCCTGGGCCGTCACCTGCCACAACATCCAGGGGAGGCAAGGGCCAGAGAGCCTCATCGAAGGAGGGCAAGGGCAGCAGGGCGGAGAAGTCAGCCAGCAGGGGCGCGGACCAGGAGGGCCCCACAAGCCCCATCCCGGGTGTGAGGGAGGACACCCACGGGCCCAGGACTCCGTCACAGAAGGGTCCAGCAACTGCACGGTCGGAGGGCGACTAAGCAGGGAGTCCTGGCCAGGTCTGGCTCCCTTGAATGACTGGACAAGCACCGCTGAAGAGGGCCCGCCGTACAGAAAGGCACCGCTGAAGAGGGCCCCGCCGTGCAGAAAGGCACCGCTGAAGAGGGCCCCGCCATGCAGAAAGGCACCGCTGAAGAGGGCCCCGCCGTGCAGAAAGGCACCGCTGAAGAGGGCCCCGCCGTGCAGAAAGGCACCGCTGACGAGGGCCCCGCCGTGCAGAAAGGCACCGCTGACGAGGGCCCCGCCGTGCAGAAAGGCACCGCTGACGAGGGCCCCGCCGTGCAGAAAGGCACCGCTGACGAGGGCCCCGCCGTGCAGAAAGGCACCGCTGACGAGGGCCCCGCCGTGCAGAAAGGCACCGCTGACGAGGGCCCCGCCGTGCAGAAAGGCACCGCTGAAGAGGGCCCCGCCGTGCAGAAAGGCACCGCTGAAGAGGGCCCCGCCGTGCAGAAAGGCACCGCTGAAGAGGGCCCCGCCGTGCAGAAAGGCACCGCTGACGCGGGCCCCGCCGACGAGGGCCCCGCCGTGCAGAAAGGCACCGCTGACGAGGGCCCCGCCGGGCAGAAAGGCACTGCTGACGAGGGCCCCGCCGTGCAGAAAGGCACCGCTGAAGAGGGCCCCGCCGTGCAGAAAGGCACCGCTGAAGAGGGCCCCGCCGTGCAGAAAGACACCGCTGAAGAGGGCCCCGCCGTGCAGAAAGGCACCGCTCCGCTGGGCCCCGCCGTCTCAAGCACCGCTCCGCTGGGCCCTTGCTGTCAAGCACCGCTCCGCTGGGCCCTTGCTGTCAAGCACCGCTCCGTTGGGCCCCGCCGTCTCAAGCACCGCTCCGCTGGGCCCTTCCTGTCAGGCACCGCTCCGCTGGGCCCCGCCGTCTCAAGCACCGCTCCGCTGGGCCCTTCCTGTGAAGCACCGCTCCGCTAGGCCCTTCCTGTCAAGCACCGCTGGCCCATTGACAGTGCCGGTTCTGTGTCGAGCTAGTGTTCACGCTGCACTCGGGGCACCCTGCCTCCTCCATTACCTGTGGAGTCTGTGATACACCTGATGGCCTGTGTCTCTGCACTCCCCAGGATGGCACAGTGGGCAGACCCCCCACTGTAGAGATTTGTGAGACTGTGGCTTTGCACTCCCCAGGATGGCACAGTGGGCATGGTGGACCCTTCGTGGATCTGGCGTCGTGGACTCATGTGGCTGAGGTGCCCCCCCTTCCCTACCCCCTGAGGTGCCTGTAGTTTTGTCATCTGATGCCCCAGCAGTGTTCTCTCCAACGGACTCAGGTCTCCTGTGTGGGCTTTGCCCATGTGTTGATACACTTTGGCCCACGGACAGTGGAAATTTAAGTGACTGTGCAGGACTTATTGCCTATGTTTATCGGTTTCGCAATGTTCTTACTTGATTTTTTACAATTCATATTGCTATTTTACCATGACTTCAAAGAACCTCTTTTATACACAAATGTTGTTTCTCACTTTAATTATGTCTTTGCATTATTCCGGGGGGTTTGGGTGGTGTCACTGTGACTTGGTGCTCTGCATTGGTGTGTAGATAGTTGGGGGGGTGGGGGGGGTCGCATATGTGTGTGCCCGTAAGCTTTCCTCCTCCCCCCTCCCCTGTGTCGTAGGTGCAGTACTCACCGTTGTCGTCTCGCCGGCGTTCGTACTCGTGGTAGATGAGAAGGTAGACAATAGCTGGTAGGATGTTTAATTCGGGTTCCATGCTGTTCTCCGTCCTCGTGGAGTGTGTATAGGTGAGCGTTTTTCCGTTCGTAGTCTGCTTCCGCCGTGTTTTTATCGATGGGGCTCCCGCCCCGGAAAAGGTGGCGGATTGGTGAGTTGTGATAGGGTGGGCGGTACATTGTCTGGCGCCTGCCTGTTGGCGGTGACCACCGCGCTGTTTGTCTGTCCCGCCGTGGAGGTCGGAGTGTTAAAGCGGCGGCCTGTGTTGGCGGTTCCCGCCAGGGTCAGAATACCTTTTTTTTGACCGCCTGCCTGTTGGCGGGTTGGCCGCCGCTTTATCACCGACCGCCAGGTTTGGAATGACCCCCTGTATGTTGTTACAGATTCCTTACGGACCCTTCCATTCTCCTCCCTCTGCTAACTGGTTCAGGTGTAGAGGACATCCTTTTCAAGGCCTTAATCTTTTCCACACCAGTGGTCAGTTCTCATCGTGGCTGCAAGCTTCTGGCGTGGATTGTCACAAAAGTAAATGACCCAGCACACTGAGATGGCACCCATATAGGTGCCCTGCACTTCAATTCCGGCACTGATGGTGCTGACGGGGAGTTGAATGACACCACATACCAGCATGCAGGGGTACTGCTGAAAAATCTTCTGGATCTAGTCGGACTCCTGTGGATATTCAAAGGTAAGGAATCTGCAGCTAGATAAGCGTCTCTACCAGATAAGGAATTATCGAAGGTAAGGAAACTAAGGTAAGGAACTTGTTTGTTAAAGTTGCTACACTTCCAAGAGCAACATGCATCTATCTGTTGGAGCAAAAGTGATTTCAGTTTTAAATTACTCATGCTGGCATTTCTGTGAGATTTTGATGCACCTACCATAACACCTCTCCAGGCTTAAAGAACTGCCCACCCACCCCTTCACAAAGGGCAAAGTACCCTACCAAAGCCATGGCAAGCAAACAGTCACTTAAGGATGTGTTGGGGCAACATCCAGATACCTGTGTCTGGGCACAGTAATTTGGAATGCTGCTAGTTCAGTGACTAACCATCAAGGTCAACAACAGCTGTTGATGCACGTGGTTACGCTCTGACACTTCTTTTCATTTTATATAACCCATATACTATTGTATACATCACATGCACATATATAAAGTGTGATTTTCACAATAAGTTAGCATTAGTTAAAGTAGGCCTCAGTTTAAATAAGTCATGCTGTCATGAAAAAATGTACTTTTGGCTCCTGTGTTCTTTCTCTTGATTCAGGAGACAAGCTGCAGTCATTCAAGTTAATTAGATTGTTGGAAAATGTTTTGGTTTCTGTGAAAAGTGTTATCTGCATGTGTGTTACTAAGAGCTAATCAATGATTCTCTGCATCTTTGCTGAGGACAAGCTGACCGTAGTGTATCATTGTGCTACAAGATATCTCTTGAAAGTCATTTGGCTAAAACATTCCATTGTGCGATGGCTGTGAAGTAGGGTGAAGCCTTCTTATCAAGGAACGTGTAATCCTGATTGAGATCCTCCCCATGAGAACTGTGGGAAGTGTTGCATACTGTAAAGAATTGTATGATTTAATTATACATTGCTGAGCTAGTAAGATTTCGATGCTCCTTTCGCTAGCATGCCTGTTGTAGAGGTTGAAGGAAGCACCAAGCCACAAACCCCAGAGAGGGATGCCCTTTATGCATGTTTTGAGACTAAACACAGAATTTGAGGACGTTCTCAAGGGAAATCTTGAGTTGGGATTCATATATAAGTACAATGAAGAGGAACTCTTGTTCCTGTGCAAAGAAGCTGTGCTTGTGAAATGCATGAAATTTGGAGGGAATAGCTACAGATTTTGGGATTGATTTGTCCAAGAAACAGAATCTGAGAAAGAATTTTAGGATGTTCATGAGGAAAGAACCACTCAAGAACATGTGAATACTTGGACTAAAATTATACCTAAGGGATTTAGGGCCAGATGTACTAAGCAGTTTGCACGTCGCAAACAGCGAATTTAGCTGTTTGCGACATGCAAAATGCACTTTGCAATGCACAGACCTCGTTTTGCTATTCGGTAACCTGGTTACCGAATCGCAAAACTGGTTTGCGAATCGCAATTAGGAAGGGGTGTTCCCTTCCTAATTGCGAGTCGCAGTGCAATGCAGGATTGTTTTGTGAATGCGAACGCGGTCGCAAACCAATCGCAGTTTGCACCCTTTTGTAGTGGGTGGTAACCCATTCGCAAAAGGGAAGGGGTCCCCATGGGACCCCTTCCCTTTTGCGAATGGCACTGCAAACATTTTTTCAGAGCTGGCAGTGGTTCTATGGACCACTGCCTGCTTTGCAAAAAATGAAACAAACGTTTAATTTTTCATTTTTGTAATGCATCTCGTTTTCCTTTAAGGAAAACGGGCTGCATTACAAACCAAAAAAACTGCTTTATTAAAAAGCAGTCACAGACATGGTGGTCTGCTGTCCGCAGCAGACCACCATCCCTTTGAGGGCCGCCATTCGCAAGGGGGTCGCAAATTGCGACCCACCTCATGAATATTCATGAGGTGGGCCTTTGCGACCCCCCTGCGAATCGCAGATGGTGTCAGGGACACCATCCAACATTCTGGATTGTGACTCGCAATTTGCGGGTCGCACTTAAGAATTTTGGGCCAGATGTAGCAAAGGGTTTTTCCCATTCTGCGTCAATGGGAAAATGTGTTTGTACATATGGCCCTTTGCTACATCTGGCCCTTAGTTGGTAACATTCAAAAGTGTAGTTATTTTCAAAAGATTAAATATCAGTGACCTCAGGAAGAAAGGAGAAAGTAAAAGAAATATGATTTTGGAGGGCTACGTGGGGAAAGTATCCAAAGCGACACAGAGGACAAAGCCTATGTGCATGTACCTTGGAGTCATAGTGATCATTTTACATTTACAAATCAATTTCCACAACATAGTAAAAATTCTGACCTCTGGTACACATAGTTTGAGTGGTTTGTGAACATTTCAAGAGGCTTTGTGAGCATTTAAATACTTTCTTTGATATCATTGTCAATAGTAACTTGCGGGTAGAGTGCAAGGTATCAGTGCAATGGCCAAGTGATGAACCACCAAGAGTTGCTCAAACAAATGCCCTTTCTCCTGTTGTCATGGATAAGTAGAATCAGGTAATTACATTTTGAAGATCAAATATCAAGGGCTACTCAAGAGTCTAAGGAGTCTGTGCATGCCTGTAATGAAAGGCTAATGCAGGTCTTCCAACAGCATAACAGTGTTTAAAACCCAGAGAGGGGAAATCTCAGTAATTGTGTGCCTCAGTGTTATTGTGTTTTTCTTGGTTTGTGGAAGAAATTAGCTCGCCTGTTCAGCAGAATGTGATTTATTGGCTGTCGAAGGTTCTTGGCAAAATCCTGCAGTACGCAGAGTATTGCAGTGATGCTTTGGAATCGAGACAGAGGAAGATCAAAGATAAATTCATATTGGCTCAAACAAAGTTAGCATAGAAAATATTTCAGAATGGCCCCTAAATGACAAATTTAGGTTATAGTCCTGGTGTTGGTGATGGAATGCAGAGAGTTGGATTTCAAAGCAGTGGTCAGATGGTACAGAATGGGAATGGTGTCACACAGGGTGGAGGATGAGGAATGCCAGTTGAGCAAATTCAGGTATGGACATAGCAATTGTGTAGAAGACTACGGTACATTATTATTGTAACGAGATGGGCCACGGAAAATTGGAATGTAGGTTGAAACCTAATTGAATGCAAATTAATTTGATAGTCAGATGTCGAATATGATGCTCAAACAAAATATGGAAATTCAAAGACCCCAGTACTCTAACTTGCATCAAGCACCGTTAATGCAGTGGAATACTAAAGGTCTGAGATTTAATCCAAACCCCAACCCCAGAGTTTAGCATTCACAAGCCCTGACAGTTTCCAATAGTTTCCAGTCTTCAATAGTTTCCAAGATCCTGGTTCCAGTCAATCACAATGACGATGCCTGAGAGGGGAAGCAGATTCCGTGCTTGGCACAGTTTTTGAGGTTGACCAAAGTGGCCCATATGTGGATGGAGTGGTGAATGGCTATCCCATATTCTTTCTTATCGATACCGGTGCTCTACTGTGGGAACTGTAGAGGTTCCCAACCTGCCCCTCTTGAGGAAACAAGAGCAAGGTGTAAATATCTGAAATAAACGTTTATAGCAAATGTCTTTGTAAAGATATGTCCCCTTGAAGAGGACAAGCAGTTTATAATATGTGATTTGCATCCAGTTTTTTGGGCAGGGATATACTCTGCAACTTTAATTGTGTGATCTGTTGTACACTGGATTGTATTGAGCTTCTGACATACAATAAGGTTGTAGACTTTCAACCATACACACAAAAACCTACCATTGGATTGCTCCCTGTTTTGACCAGGGATGACTCGCCTTCTGATTTAAAGGACTCTCTGAAGGAGGATGTCTGGGAATTCACTGGCAAATATATTGGTCTTATCAAAGATGTTGAACCAGTGAGAATAACAATAAAGCTAAATTCCCTAATATACCCTATCACCAGAGGCGTGGTTGGAATTACCCTGGTAATTAAATCCATGTTAGAGAAGGCATTTTAAGGGAGCTATTAGGGATTCCCTGCAGTTAATCTGTAATGGGTTTGCAAAAGCAAAACAAGGAGCGGAGAATTGTGCAAAACCTTTCAAAGGTAAATAATATTGTTGTCTCATGTTCTGTGGGTCCACAACCTGTCCGCAATACTGTTCCACATACCCTGCAATGCTGAGTGGTTAACGGACTTTGACCTGTGCCAGGCTTTCTTTTCCATTTCTTTGCATGAGGACAGCCAGTTCTTCTTTGCATTCCGATTCCAAAATAATGTTATAACAAAATGTAGAGTCCTACAGGAGCAGAAAGAAAGTCCCTTGATCTTCAATCAGATGCTGAAAAATAATTTGGAATCCTTACAGCTACCATGTAACTCAGTCCTGGTTCAATATATGGACAACCTAGTGGTGTAATTGACAATGTAAGTTGCATGCAGACACAATTGCCCTAATGAACCATTTGGCCGGGACTAGACACAGGCCCTCATTCTGACCTTGGCGGGCGGCGGAGGCCGCCCGCCAAAGTCCCGCCGTCAGATTACCGTTCCGCGGTCGAAAGACCGCGGCGGTAATTCTGACTTTCCCGCTGGGCTGGCGGGCGGTCGCCTTCAGACCGCCCGCCAGCCCAGCGGGAAAGAGGCTTCCACGATGAAGCCGGCTCGGAATCGAGCCGGCGGAGTGGAAGCTGTGCGACGGGTGCAGTTGCACCCGTCGCGTATTTCACTGTCTGCGCAGCAGACAGTGAAATACATGTAGGGGCCCTCTTACGGGGGCCCCTGCAATGCCCATGCCAGTGGCATGGGCACTGCAGGGGCCCCCAGGGGCCCCGCGACCCCCCCTACCGCCATCCGGATCCCGGCGGTCCGACCGCCGGGATCTGGATGGCGGTAGGGGGGGTCGGAATCCCCGCGGCGGTGCAGCAAGCTGCGCCGCCGCGGAGGATTCAATGGGGCGGCGGTACACTGGCGGGACCCCGCCAGTGGTGCCGGTCCGACCGCGGCTTTACCGCCGCGGTCGGAATCCCCATTGGAGCACCGCCGGCCTGTCGGCGGTGCTCCCGCGGTCCTCCGCCCTGGCGGTCAAAGACCGCCAGGGTCAGAATGACCACCACAGTGTCCCCCATCAAATTGCAGTACTGCCAGTAGAAAGGCCTAGATTTCAGACACCATATTGAGAAAGTAAGTAGGAAGGTGTCTTGAGAGAATCCCTACTGTACAAAGAATAAACCCTCCCACAATGCAGAGAAAAGTCATGATGTTTCTAGGAATGGTGGGATACTGTCGTCAGTAGATTCCCAGGTTTTCTCCAGTGTAGTGTCTACTGAGGCTTGCACACCTACATGTGTCTGATCCACTACCTTGTGACAAGGAATTCATGAGTGCCTCCCTCAAGTTGAGAGAAAGTCTGTCCTGCACCCCAGTTCTAGAAATGCCCCATTATAACAAAGATGTTGTTTTAACAAAACCCCCAGTCTGATACATTTCTGCCACTCTTAATCCAGTAGCCGCAGTGTTGCCAGGTTGCCTAAAGGCAGTGGCTGCAGTCGACGTCAGAATTCAGCAAAATGAAGGCATAGTTATGGGGAATCTGCCTATAGTTATGGTTCCCCATTCTGTAGAGATTTTGCTCATGTGCACGAACATAACACATGACCAATAGCAGGCTAACCCTGTGGAGAACATCTCTCTTCGGAGGTGCTCCTACCTCAACCCTGCCACATTGTTCTGTTTGCCTGTGACTGATGAAAATGGTGACAGGGTTGACCATGACTGCATGGATGTTACAGAATTGGGTACCAAGGCAAGAACCAACATTAAAGATGTTCCTTTAGAAGCCTGATTGTATGTTTTTTTAAACCTATGTTTATTGGCATCTGGAAAAAAACATCACTTGGAGGTGCCATCAGTGGTACATACAGACAGCAGTAATCAATACAATCCAGTCAACAGTAAGTGCTTAGTGTCCAAGTGATGAGTTACCAAGTTATAGTGTGGTCACATGGAACAGAGTGTCTCAGCTATGGGTGTTGCTCAGAGTAAGCCTCATTTAGTACCATGACTCAAAGCCACAGAAAACAATTTAAAAAAAATTACAGCATCCAATATGTGCGGAATGTAAAGGGAACTAAAACAGTCAAACTAATACAGCGAGTGCTCTAATCTGTAAATTCAGGGAAAGTGAAGGCAGTTGGTAAGGGGGAGTGGTGTGGGGGAGTGATCTAATACCCCCCCTTGGGTCCCACGTAAGTGCACTTCCATAGCAATATTGAGTGTCCTGGGACCCAGGGTCATGGGTAAGGTTAAAGGTGTCTGGTTTTGTAATTAGGGTAGGGTGGGAGTCAGTAGCTTTATGCCTTCATGTGGTCAATCGCCTGAGTGTGTTTCCGGGGGAGTCGATTCTATTCTCATCAGCTGGTTCTTCCAGACCCTCAGAATCTCTCTCTGACCAGTCGTCCGGGTGTTCCCAGGCTTCCATGAACTCCTCCCAGAACCCCTCTATGGGGCATCTCCCTAGCCCCCTGGCTTCCTCCTTGAGCAGTGCCCTCTCCTCAGCTATCGCCCTGTGAGTGACATCTCTCGTTCCAGTCCCCTTCTGGCTAGGACAAGGGCCCGATCTATGAACCTTGAGTCCACCTTGTTCTTGGGTAGTGTGGGGAATAATCCCAGCAACCAAACATGGGAAGATGGAATGGCTCAATGTGGAGTTTAGGGTGTCCACTACTGTGTCCCAAAAATTGCAAAGCCCAATGCAGTTCCAGGTCATAAGGATAAAATATGCATTTAAGTGCCTACATCTGGGACAGCTACACAGTTCCCCGTCATAAACCACCTGGATTCTGTGGGGAGTCATGTATGTCACGTAATTAAAGTTTGTGTATTTCAGCCTTGTGTTCCTGGAGACTTTCTTGGGGTACGCCAGTATCCTGTACCACTTTGAATTGTGACGTCCCTTTCCAATATCCCTCCCCACCGCTGGCATAGGGTGAGTAGGGGTTTGCGGGTCATTTCAGAGAATGACCTGTAAAACATGTAACAAGGAGTCTTGAAGAGCCCAGGGATACTAATAATTGGAGGACTCTGTGTGTCACTGGTTTCTCACTTCCCCCGGCCCAGAGATCTCTGAAAGTACAGACCAATGCTTCATATGTGAAGAACTTCCCCGGGGGTAAATGATAGCTGTACATATGCTCTTCTATGGGGAGAATTGTGCTCTGCTGGTAGCAGTCGCCTAAAGTCACTAGCCCAGCCTTGGCCCAGGTTGACAACGTCCCCACTATGAATTAGGATATGGGGTCCCCATGCGGGAGACACACCTGGGGCAGTGCTGGGGCGTAGAAGGGTATTCCCGCAGCACTTCCAACACTTCAATGCAACTGCCAACAACACTATCGGGCATGTGATCACCACTGCTGGGCAAAGTAGCTTCGCTAACAAGGCACCCAACTGAGAGGATTACCCCACCAAGCCCAGCTGCTCCTGGCTCCGTCAAGCCACAGAGTGATCAACTGGAGTTGAAACGTCAGGTGGTATGATTCAAAAACAGGGGTTCCCAGTCTCCCCTCGTACACTGGGCGTCGGAGCATCTCCAATGACACCCTTTGGTGACCCCATCCCAGATCATCTCTCACAATAGAGTCTTCAGTTGCCTAAACCAAGAGGCTGACACCCCAACTGCAAGATTAATGAAGTAGAGTAGTCTCTGCAACATAACCATATTGGATACAGAGATCCGGGCCATAATTGGCAGCTTGGGGAAACGCCAGGAAGGAACACTGGCTCGGAGCGACCGGATGATTTTCCCCAGATTACCCTCCCAAAGGTCCACCAAGGAATGGTACACCTGTGCACCCAGGTATCCAAAGGCAGAGAGAGTCCACATCAGGTCCCGTGGAAGGTCGGGGACCCCTTGGCCTCTGGCAACATATGAAACACATGTGTCTTGGCTGTATTGACTAGAAGTCCTGAGACCACATCGAACTCCCCCAGGAAGAGCAGTGAAGTCATCGAGCCCTCCAGTCTGTCTGCCAGGTAGAGTAGGAGATCGTTGGCATTTTGAGAAATTATGGGGGTCATTATGACCCCGGCGGTCGGTGTCATAGTGGCGGTAGTACTGCCAACAGGCTGGCGGTACGTACCGCCATATTATGACATTGATGGTTTGGCAAAAGCCAAACCGCCAATGTGCCACACCGACCGCCACGGCGGTAATGACCGCCGGACTGGAGACTACAGTCTCCAGCCCTGCAGCCGTCACTAGGCCACCCAGGGTAATATGACCCCACCCACTGCCATGGTTTCCGTGGCTTTTTTACCACCTCGAAAACCATGGCGGTAGGCATCATCAGTGCAGGGGAATTCCTTTCCTGGCACTGATAGGGGTCTCCCCCGCCCCTCTCCCCCTCCCGAGAGTCCTCCCCACCAACCCTCCTTCTTCCAACCTCCCCCGACATGCACACATCTACATGCACAGAGATACACACGCATACACACACGCAAACCCACATTCATCCACACATGCATCAATCGATGAACACACACTGACATACATGCACACTCACATCCATTCATGCACACACACATTCCAAACACCCCACACCCTCATGCACGCACACAGAAACATACACACACCCCCAAACACACAACACCCATACCACCCCAAAACCCCCTCCCCAGTTGGAGCACCTGACTTACCTGCTTGCAGGGGGTCCTCCGGCAGGAGACGGGACGTGGCGCTGCTGCCACCAGCAGCATCTGCCAGCAGAACACAGCCAGGCCGATCATGGATCATGATACAGTCGTTGGCGGTCTACTGGCCACCTTACCGCCGTCCGCCGCAATGACCGAAGCCAGAATTCCGCCATCCTTATGGAGGAATTCTGGCTACGGTCATAATATGGCAGACGGTAGGTAGCCACGGCAATGGTCTTGTGGCGCCCATCACCGTGGCGGTAGGCGGCATTTACCGCCTATGTCATAATGAGGGCCTGTGTGTTCCCAACCCTTGACCATTATGCCTACGCCTGTGCCGTCTTGATGAAAGAGTTCAGCCAGAGGTTTAGTGGCCTGTGCAAATAAAAGGGGAGATCGAGGCACCCGTGTCTGGTGCCTCGGCATACCATATATTTCAGGGAGACAACTGAGCCCATTTTTACCCATGCAGTTGGGTCAGTTTACTCAGCCCACTCCCAGGCCCAAGACCTTTTCTAGGTCCACCGGTGTGGTTGTACCTCAGGGTGATAAAGGATGTGATATAACTTTTTGAGGTTAAGAGAGGAATTGCAAGCCAGTATGAACCTGTTCTGATCATTATGTATTAACATGGGCATATGTGGGAGTAGCCGGAGAGCCAGAACCTTACTAAGAATTTTGAAGTCCATGTTCAGCATTGAAAGAGGCTGAAACTCCAAGTTGTCCAGGATCTGGAGTTTCCTGTTCAGTTCTTTTTGTACTCTGATCGATTGGCCCAGGCAGTAACCACAAATTACCACCTTAAACACCTCCCAATCGAAAAGGCCCGAGGGTGCCGAGCCCTGGTTCTGTTCAGAGTACCCTGCAATGACATTCCCAAAAAAGTCACGATAGCAAGTATCCCCTAGGGCCAAGCTACCATGTAGGGATGGGTAAGCGCTTCATTAAAGGCTGAAAGCCCAGTAGTATGGGACTATTGTCTGAGTAAGTATGCCCTAGATATTCAGTGTTTGTCACATGCTGGCTAAGTCTGTGAGCAGACAAATTTGTCCATCCTGGTGTGTAGCTGGTAGATATGGGAGTAATATGAGCAGTCCCTGGTGTCACCATGATGGGGAATGGAGCAGCCACACAGTTGAAGTCCCTACCTAACAGAAGAACATCCGTTGATGAGGAAGCCAGGGAGGCCGAGAGGGTATGGAGAAATACCATCTGATTTTGGGTTGGGGCGTAAATACTGCCTAGGGTTATGTCCTTCCCTAGCAGCCTGCCTTTAAGGAAGACGTATCGGCCCTCTTTATCTATTGACGAATGAAATGGTGCGATTGGTGTACCACCCTGCTTCAGACCAATACCCCCTGGGCAAATATGGAGAATGTGGAGGTGATTAGCTGACCTCAACACCTATGGCGCAGTCAGTTGTATTCCTCCTCCATAAGGTGGGTGTCTTGGAGCATGGCCACCAGTATTCCTCGCCTCTTCAGATACCTGTGTATGTTATGACGCTTTGAGACTGAGCCCATACCTCGGATATTCCAAGATAGGACTTTCAGTGTGGTGCGCTGTTCATTCATTAAGTTTGACCACATCCCTCTAGATGCACCCAGGTCTCTCCTGCTTCTAGGCCCCCTCCTCAGGAAGTAGAGCAATCCCTGCAAAAAGTAACATTAAACCCCCCCCCCAACTGTAAACTCCCCATCCCAAGAGCAGCCCAGCAACGGCTTGCTGCCCAAACTGAAAGTTGGTAACCATTGTCTTCAGAACATCTTCACCAGTCGCCTGGTAGTGATCTGCCTAAGGACAAGGCCGCTGTAGAATTGTAAGGCCAATGTCGTGCCCAGCCTGCGTTCAGCCACCAAGGCATCTGTAGTCTTGCTTCCTGGTGAAAAGTATCAAAGCTGTGTTTGTGTAGTATCTCCATGGCAGTTGCTCCGCCAACCCCACCATCTCCTCCCGGGGAAAGGCCCCTGATCCAGGTTCTTTCCCTCCCCCCCACCATGCCAGTGCACCTGCAGAGGTTCGTGTCAAATTAGATCATCCACTGATCGCTGAGTCACCACAGGCAGATCATTACCATCCATCTGGGTACACTCTGACCCCAGAGTATGGATTTATGTTCAGATGCGATACCAGTCTCTGAGTCCAACCTTTGTGTCCTCACAGTCTCAGCCACTACATGCAGGGCAGCAGTCTGTTCCTGCTCAGTCTGTGATGGGGATGGTCTCTCCAGCGACCTGCAATGAGAAGTTCCATGGGAGCGTCTCTTCACCCTGCAGTTGTGAGCTTTGGTATTGAGATGAGCCCCTGGGAGCGACGATCCAGTTTTAGAGGTGTCTAGCCTCTCCTAGGCTGGGCTGAGACCTTTGCAGAAGTGTGTGGTGCCATCTAGAAAAATACAGAGTTTTGCAGGAAACTTCGGGGAGTACTGTACTCCTTCGTCCCTGAGGGCCTTCTTGAGTTCCAGAAAGGTGTCCCTTTTGGCATGCACGGTGGCAGTGAAATCCAGGAACACCGACACTTTGTTGTTGGCCACTGTGAAAGGGTCCTTCATCCGTGCCCTCTGCGGGATTTGGTCCCTGTCTCTGCAGTGGAGCAACGTAGCCACCACAGGGTGTGAAGGGCAACCCGCTGTGCACGCTCAAGGACGAAGAAGGGAGACAAGTTATTCGGTGTGACCTCCGTCTGGAGCCAGGGTTCGAGATAGGTCACCATGTTGTTCCCCTCTGTACCTTCAGGGAGTCCCACTACTTAGATATTATTTTGTCTGTTGTGTCCTTCAGCATCTTCAGCCCTGTGCTCAAGGACCTGCACTGTATCCATCAGCACTCCATCTGGCATGACACTTTTTGGCTTTCTAGTCTTAGTTCCCCCAGAGGAGGTTTCCACCTCTTTTACTCTGTCCACTAAGTTGTGGTGATCGGCCTGTAGCAGGCCCAGGCTCACGGATGTACCAATGTCATTTTGAAGAGTTGCTTTGGTGTCTGCAGTTGCAGTGAGTATTAATTCTAGTTGGGCATGAATAGAGTCCATCGGGGGCCTGGGGTCCATGGAGTCCACAAGCTCGGATTGGGCTGCTCCCCCTGATCCTTCGGACACCCTGGTCTGCTTGGCCCTTGGTTTCCCCATCGGGATTTCACTGGTAGACCCAGTCAGGATTGGCCAGGTATTCAATCAGTCGTCCAATGGATATCCCCATATGCAGTAAGGGTTAGTGCCACAGAAAGGGCAGCGGGTGCAAGCCAACCTTAATGTCTGCAACAAGTGAAGGCATGGAGTTTGCAGGAGTTTTAGCCACTAGGCAGGGTGAGGATGTATTTCCCCCATTGCAGGGGTGGCAAGACTCACAGCTTCATATTTAAGGGTCACCCAATGTCCTCAGCCACCAGATGTGGTCCCAGTCAATCCGGTTTTTCTCCCTAGGACATGGGGAGTGACTGCATAGTTGTGATGTGTGGAGGAGCTCAGCAGTCTTTCAGTAGCCTGCGGGAGGCACATAAATCCTTAAGGAGGTGGGGGGGCAACCTCTGAGCTTTACGTTCGTGTCAGGGCAGGGTTTAGGATCATTGGCCGCTTCCAGGAGCCAGATCAACAGTCTAGTACGATGAAATGCGTGCCAAGCATCCTGCCCTGAAGGTGATTACAAAGAGGACCACCTCAGCACCAGGTGGTAGCGCCTCCTCCAGCCGTCACAAGACAGGCAGTCCCTGGTGCAGGAGATCAGCCTAGGGGACAGCCATCTGGCTGACGGGGAAGCTCCAAGTATCGGCTGGCCAGGGCACTGTCCACCCCTACCCTCGCTCACCTCCCATCAGACTCCTGGCGGGTACAACCTCTGGCGCCATTCCTGTCAGTGCAGGCCTCAAGCAGCGGTCCCAGAGCGCCTCCCACCTCTGCCTGGGCCCCAAACAGAGGCATAGGAGTTAGGCTCTTCCCCCTCCTTTGATGCTGACATTGGGCCTCAGCCCGCCTGGGGCCTCCACGCTTCACTGTGTGGGCCTGCTGAAGACACTCCAGGGTGGCCTGCCCTCTACAGGTGCTCTGATTGGCGGACCCACAGTCTGCCAAAGGCCAGTGCAACTCCAGTTGCCCGCAGTCCAGGCTTCAAATGCTCTCGCCTTCAACCGGGGACAGCGGCCAAACACCTTTGTGGCTTCCCCTCGTCACCAGTGGCTCTAATGTTGCATACCTTCCCTTCTGCAGTGTTCCGGGGTGAATTCGCAAGCAGGTATGTTCTGCAGGTTTCTCGGTCGCTTTGACCAATCCAGCCGGCTGTAACCACATTCTTAGGCACCATTGTGGGTAGCAAGGGCTCCTGCCCGGCCAGGTAGATCTCAATCATGGCAGCAGTTGGGTCCGCAAAGGACTTAAGTAATTCCCATTATGTTATTCATTGTGCCCTAGTGGCAGTCAGCTCCATGGGGCTTTTTCAGAGCCCGGTGTTGCAGGATAAAGGAAGGGCAGGTCCCGAAGCAGCAAGCTCAGGCATCCCCCATCTTCAGCCGAGTTTCCGCCCGCCGGCCCAGCGGGGATGTCAGCCGCAACAAGGGAGCCGGCTCCAAATGGAGCCGGTGGTGTTGCCGCGGTGCGACGGGTGCAGTTGCACCCGTCGCACTTTTCACTGTCTGCTATGCAGACAGTGAAAAGCTCCATGGGGCTGTGGCAGGGGGCCCCACAACTCCCCTTTCCGCCAGCCTTTTCATGGTGGTTCCGACCGCCATGGAAAGGCTGGTGGGAGGGGGACTCGTAATCCCCTGGGCAGCGCTGCAAGCAGCGCTGCCCTGGAGGATTAAAGCCGCCGGGACTAACGTGGCGGTAAATCGCCAGTCCTGGCGGTGCCACCGCGGCGCTTCCACCGCTGTCATAATATGCGAGTTTGCACCGCCAGCCTGTTGGCGGTGCAAACTCCAAAACAGCCCTGGCGGTCTTTGACCGCCAGGGTTGCAATGAGGGCCTTAATGTCTCAGAGCAGGTGCAATCCCAGGATGGCTTCCACAGATCCTAAAAGTTCATCTGGCCCCGGTCCCCACTGTCAGGTTGGCATTTCTCCTGAAGGGTGCAGTCTTGCTCTATATCCTAAGATAGTAGTCTTGCTTAACACAGGGTAGTCACAACAGCATTTCCTCTCAAGTCTTTGATACAGGTTTGTCCCCAGCCTGAAATGAAGTAGCAGACTGCGATCTCTTCAACTTTCTGCTCTCTGCTCCCTTGTGTGCAGCTCTGACATAGATATCTGGAAATGCATGGAGCATCAAACTAGTCAACAGACCAACTATTAATGGTTGTGATTGACTATGCAAACCTTTTGCAATCTTTGAATTCCGGGGAGCTCTTCCAATCTCAGAGGTCTTCGGTTCTGCAGGACGAATGTATGTAGAGGCTATGAACAACTGAAGCTTCCCCTGGTATGGTCTTAGCTGGGTAAAAAAAAATGAGTACCCACTTTTGACAAATAGCCAAATCCTTCAGACATGCAGAGTGAGGCAGTAAGAGGGGGAGGGTCAGGAAACTCTCTGGCAAAGGCAGAGGGCTACTTCAAAGAGCCTGATGGGTAAACACACCACTTACGAGAACAACAACTAGGTTACAAGGTTGGTCTGTAATTAAAATGTGCAAGCTGCCAGGTGTTAAGGTGGCCCTGGTTAGTCATGCACACAGTCAACCACCATTTAAAATGTTACACACACACACACATGTGTAGTACAGTGGAGTTTCACTCGGTCAGGCAAGTGTATCTACCTCACGCTCATTCGCCAACATGCAGTGGCATGTTTTTTCATCCTATATGCATGCCCCACCAGTACTTGGAGATAAAGGGCCATTGTCTAGTGAGACTGGGCAGACATTTTGCAGGGGGCAGCCAGTAGGCATCGCCTTAAGGAGGAAACAGGTTAAAAGGCCTGTCCCTATGCTATAAACGTGCCACTACCACCAGTCTTTCTAAGCCTAGGTATAAACGGCATTAGCCACTCTTTGCAAAGATGGGTACATATTGATTGCCACCTCAGACTCAGAGCACAGCTCTGGGATTTCAGGTCGGCTAACCTGGAGAACAATGAGTGGGATTGCATGATTGTTCAGCTCGCTGAGGAAAAAAACTACAAAACACAGGGATATGCTGCAGGGCAGCACAGTTCTCCATAGTTGTGCTGGGGACTTTCTGTCCCAACAGGAGCCCCTCATCTAGATCTGATTGGCTACTTTATGCTCCAAGGTAATATAGACTTAGGGCCTCAGTACAGGTTTGACGGTCTGTGGACCGTCATGGCGGCGGCAGCAGCGGTCTCACCACCATTGGCTTGGGCGTTGGACTACCGTATTACGATGCATGCGTTTCCATAGAGGAAAGACCGCCACGGTCTTGTCAGCACCGCCAGGCAGTCCAGACCGCCGTGATAGCGAGACAGGCCAATGAGACCTTCGGAGCCAGTGTTTTTGCCAGACACATTATGATGGTGCCTTCTGCCAACGTGACCATGGTGGTCCAACTACTGCGTTCCAACATAAAGCATAAAGGAAGGAACTCACCTGCAGGCAGCGTCACATGTCCTGTGCTACCATGGCGCTGATGACACACGTCCTGCTGCTGCTGATAGATGGAGCCCAAAATGGACTCAACCAATGGTAAGAACATACACCTAACTGTGTCATTAAGCTCAATAACAGATCGTCACGCTGTCATCCACATGATATGGGGGCACGCTACATGGACCAAGTACACTTGTCCTTGTGTCCCGGGTCAGAGTCATTCACAACAAATGACAACTTCACAGCCATAAAACGCCCTCTTTGAGCAGGTCACTGACACCGCACCACCACACTCCACAAAAACACACGTCATCTTACTCACAGGGACAGAGAAGTGTGCAGAACATTGTGTCACACAACAATACCACATCAATATCACACGTAATTCAACTGACACCCCCACATTGCTCACATGCCATGGACTGTTGTCAGATTGAAGACACATATGTATGGATGTGTCATTTAACACAAATACCCCTCCCATGAAACATCCCTGTAATGGACCCACACATATTTCCCACATTGCAACACAATGGAAGGTCAATGAGGTGCACAAAAGTTTGTGAGACAAATATCCAAAGCTCACAATGCAAACAATACCTGTTCAGTAGGGATGGGGGCATCAAGAGGATGGACCTTCATATATCTCTAGGACAAACATTAGTAGAACCAAGTGACATGCCAATCTGCCAAATGTGTAAGTAAAGTCAAGGAGGCAAATACACTAGCAACAGCATGGGCCGTACATGTAGATGAAGTAGCTGGAAGGTACCCACATCAAAATTGACACATGGTCAGTTGAATGTAAAGGAAGGTAGCACAATTGGACACTCTCCATGTGTGAATAAACAAAGCTGTAGCTTGCACACATGAGCCGAATGTCCAATCCATATCAGAGGAACAATGCCAACACTACACATGCTGACATTGGCCAACCAAAGATATAATACTTACCATATCAAACATAAAACAATGCAATGACCCCCCAATTGGATTAACAAACACATATCCATACGGTGAACATCTACCCTTGTCCTGGGTGATACCAGCGCTGTCCACAAAGTCAGATTTTGCCAGCAACAGAAAATAGATGAGCAATCAGGGTGAAACACACACAACTGTAGCCATACAACACAAACTACTCAGTAACAACAAAGAGGTAGAAAAGTAATGGCAGGACAAATGTGTACCAACAAAACAACAATTAGGGTTTATTAACAGCAAATGCTGAGGAGCAAAGGCCTTTGGCCAGTCCAAATACTAGTCCATGCACATGATTGTGCCCAAGCTTGACTCCAATCACTGTCAGGGAACCTCCACAGGAAGGGGCATCAAGTGGACATGCAGGCAGCTCAGGGATTATGCTTGGGTGGGGGCCTCTTGGGTTTGGGAGGGGGTGGAGGTAACAGGGGATAGGGCAAGGTCAGAAAGGAAACTTTATTTAGGGAAAATGAGTAGAGTCTGCAGAAGGGATTGGGGATTTGGAGGTTGAGGGAGTGGTGATCTTGCCTGTGGGTGTTAATTTCTTTGGTGTGTGCGTGTGTGAGGTATGCTTGGGTTTGGGTGGTGTCTGTTGTGTGTGAGTGTGGGTGTTTGCATGTCTTGGGGGCTATGAGGTGGAAGTGCTGGGTGATGTGGAAGTGGTGGATGTGTGTGCGGTTGTTGGGGTGGTGTCTGGGGGTATGGTGGATGTGATGGATGTGTCCGTGGGTGGTGGGGTCATGCCTGTAGGTATGGTGAATGTGGTGGATGTGCCTGTGTGTGTTGGGGTGGTGTGTGGGGTTATGGTGGATGTAACTGTGGGTGTTGTGGTGGTGTCCGGGGGTATGGTGTCTGAGGTGTGTGGGTCTGTGGGTTGTGCGGTGTTGTCTGGGTGTATGGTGGGTGTGGTGGATGTGTCACTGGCTGTTGTGTGTGTGGGTATGGTGGTTGTGGTGCGTGGGTTGGTGGGGGGTCTGTTGAAAGGGGGCTGTTGTGATGTCTGGGGGTGACTGTTGAGTGCTTGCAAACTGGTGTGTCTTGTGGTGCTTGTGTTTATGTGTGTTGCTTTCATGTGTTGAGGTGGTTACATATGCATGTCTGCATGCTTGGGACAGGTAGAGGAATAGGGAATTTGGATTGGGAAGAGGGAGGTGGTGGTGGGAGGATTGTGAGGAGTGGATGGCTTCCATCACTGAGGAGGCCAGAGCCTAAAAAGATCTCTGTAGGCCAGACATGTCACTATGAATACCTTTCAGGTATGCATTTGTCTGCTGAATTTGTCTGGCCAAACCATGGAAGGCATTCACAATGGCAGTTTGCCCCACAGAGATACTCCTTAGGAGGTCGCTAGCCTCCTTACTAAGGGCAGCAGGAGTAACAGTGGCTGGGGGTGAGATGCATGGGGCAAGAGAGACGCCCACCCTCTTGGATGAGCGGGCACAACCAACTGGGTGGGGAACAGCAAGGAGGGTGGCAATAGAATTGGGGGTAGCAGACAAGGATGGTACAGGAGCAGGTCCTGATGGGTCTGCAAACACTAGGGAGTGGCCACTGGAGTTGGAAACAGATGATGACGAGGTCGATCATGTGTGCTCTGTGGCACGCCCCTGACTTCAATGTTTGACTATTCTACAGGACAGTGTCTGACAAATCCCTTCCTTCCATGGTCTGGAGGTCTGTACCTGTAAAATGTTCATTTACTCAGTGTGATTCAATCATTTATGATTTGCAATGTTTCAGACATCTTGACAGTCTATGTGCTGAACACTGTAATAAAATGTTTTCCTTGACCGGACACTTGTATGTATGTGTTTGTGTGGAACAGTTGAAATCCTGAGCTGGACACTGTGTACATGCAACATATCCCATCTTGAACAAGTACCTTGGATCATCATCGTATGGTTCACATGATCTGACATAGCTATATAGCTTAACTAGCTTAAAGAAGATAACCAGTTTATCCTTTTTAAATGATGTGGTGGAGCATCTTCTAGAGTGATAGCATCAAATACCTTGTTAATATAAGAGTAACGATGACTATAAAAAGTTTATATATCTCAATCAAAGGACCTTTTTTCAGAGCCTTAGCTGTTGGGAGAGATTTAATGACTTGCTGAATTTCTTCTTTACTGGGGAGTTCAT
Organism: Pleurodeles waltl; assembly: GCF_031143425.1. Taxonomy (NCBI): domain Eukaryota; kingdom Metazoa; phylum Chordata; class Amphibia; order Caudata; family Salamandridae; genus Pleurodeles; species Pleurodeles waltl. The sequence continues at coordinate 229,158,086 of NC_090451.1, forward strand.
TTATTACTTCTTTTTTAAAAAAATTTTAATATATATATATGTATATATATATATTATTTCGCTTTATTGATAATCTTGATAATATTTGAGGAAGAGTTTGGAAATTTCACAACCTGTCTCCTTGAATGTTATTGTTTTTAACTGATTTAAAGGTGCCTTTGTTGTCCAAAGTTAAAATGTGCCAATTTTGCAATATTCAACTACTCTCTCTACCAAATCTTTTTGTATCTCTGCTAGATCTTTATTTCTACACCTGATTTTCCTCTTTCTTTTGTCCTGCGCTTTGTCATTAGTATTTCTCTTAGAAATACTTTGAAATTTCCCCACACCACAGTTTACTTAGAGATTCCTGTGTTTAGTTTGTTATAGTTCCCTTATGTTATTCAGAATGCACTTCACAAAAATTAGGGGTGATATGATAAGACCCGAGAGAAGATTTCTGTTTCCGGACATTTTAACATTCCAGTGGTAAGATAACATGTCCATTCATGTCTGATTCTAGTACTTCTCCTAATGTAAATGAAAGCATGAATATATGGGTGAAGTGATTGCTAACAATTCACCGCACCATAGCTTATCTTCTTTGCTACCTTCATATGTGAACCTCACTTATATTCCTCTTGCCCACCGGTTCAGACCATATCAACCTCCTGAAGTGTAACATTAAAATATCTACTAAAATTATTGGAAGTGGAAAGTTTGTCAGTGATAATATTAAATCTTTTAGTGGACGAGATATCACACGCTTACCCAAAGATAATAAAAGCCATTTTCCTTGTCGGAACCCTCAGGGTCTATCTTTTCTAATGTTTGCAGCCACCGCCATTACAGCAGCTCTTGCATTTCAGTATCAAAGCGTCTGTATCGAAAACTATTAAGACAATACATCCTTACTTCCCACGTTAAAATGTATATCTTGCAACAATATGATATCAGCGTCGGACTGTTCCAAAAGTTTCATTTACATGTTTCGGTTTTTTTGTGGAAGCAAACCATTTACACTTACTGATGTCAGTTTTAGACTAGTCATATGGCGCATCTATTTTCTTCAAGCTCTACAGCATCGACTCCCTTATTCAAATATGTACCAGTTGTCTGTTCCTCAAGTTTTCCTTTTTTTTCTGTACCATGCTGTCCTGCCACTCTCCATCCCTCAAACTCCTCCTGCTAGCTTGTGCGCTCGAGTATGCGGTGGCATACTATAGTGATGCATAGAATGTTTATGCCGCCTGGTTCTGTTTCTGGGGTCTTCCTAGGAACGCGTTCCACTGGTTGGCAGTTGGAGCGGTTCCTCTGAGGGCGACAGCGGTGGCTTCTTTGTGAAGCTCTAACTGACGTAGTTTCCGCGTCCACTACACATACCTCCGGCTTCCTTCTAGAAATGCTACCTAAGGCATTCCGTCCGAAAGTATGATCTGGCAAGACTAAATAGTCTGTCTTATCCACTTCAAATGATTAAGCATGCTTTTCTGTTGACCGCCTACCTTATCGTTATTAATTTAGCTAACATCTGCTCTCTTGCTTCAAGAACCCAATCTTATCAGTTTCATTGCGCATGCTGTGTTTCCCATAAAGCAGCATCACTGTTGTAATTCTTAATTCAGAAACTCACCCGAGGCTCTGCGTGAGTCGAGGTGAAATAGGAGCGGCTCACGGTGATGCATAAGGTGTACATATCCTCCGCTCAAATTAGCATACCAATATTGTACTCATATTTCCCTATAATAATCCACCACTAATCCTTGTGGGTTCCGGAGTAGCGTGCTACTCCCCCAGGAGCGCTTCAAAGCCTCGGAAGGGGTAGTAAGCGCTATATAATTACAATTACATGAAGGTAACACTCTGTGCACTTCTGGGGGAAGTGCCACCTGAGTCGCTCTATTGCATGCTTGAATTTATATGGAAGGGTGGTCCATGAGCTGGCTGGGGAACCGAGCGTGCAGGCTGAGTTGCAAACCACCCCACTGGCTTAAGGATAAAATACTTGGGTTTCTTCTTTCACTAACTGACGAACAAAACTAATTGCAGGTACATTATATAATGGCCTTATCCAAGATGGTCGGTTACTCGTGTAATGTTAACAGAGATTCCGAATCCAAAATTTTGATGAGTTTTTCCTATGAGGTCAGCTCCTGTCATTGTAAAGTTTAAAGGGCCTTTTCCAAGTGCTGAAGGCATCACGGCTCATTTGTTCAGTATTTTCCATCACGTTGATCACCCCTTGCTTCTACATTTGTTTTCACGTTTTTCTCTTAGTTTTTCTACAATTACTTTTGGAGTTCTTCCCCCAGAGTTTGTGTGGCTGTTTTCTCCTTACTGATGCCAGGAGGAGTTTGGTACCTTGCTTTTATTCTTAAATTCAATCTGCTACTTCAGTCAAGAGCTACAGGATTGCCAAATAGTGTTTGTTCCCCTTTCTCCTTATTGTGACCTCTTAAAAACACGATGCTTTTCATACATATACTGTTCTGTGCAGGAGGGCACTGTGGCGTCTGAGAGGAGTAACATTTACCATGGTCAATCAATGAGGTAACCCTTTGCTGCGTTCAGTCCTTTGGAGTGACCCACATTCCACCCATTGTGTGAACCCTTTTGGCCTGTATAGTTTTCCTTTATACCCTCTGTTGCTTCAGAAAAATAGAATGGCTGGTATTGTATCGAGGTTCTGTCACTTTTTTGAGATACAGTTGGAGCAGAGTAATTTAGACTCCACCCTTTATACATCACAATTATGCTATTAGATATTTATATACAACATATTCACTGTGATTTGATTTCCTTAATGTGCGTGATGCTTTTAGATCTATTTATGGAATGTAATCATTGTAAAGACTAGGGATTTACATAAAAATGTATAAATTGAGTGTGAATAGCCTTTCCAGTATGCTGTTTTTTTCTTTTGCAGGTGCACTATCATGCTTCTAGTTAGCTAGATTTAGGTATATTTTTTGTATTAGACTGTTGATAGTGAGGCCCTCAGGGAGGAACCTGGCACTGACACTCTGTGTTTACCATTTCCCACAAAAACTGGAGGGTTTTTAGCTACCATTGATTGCTAAATCAGATCATAAATAATTAACTGCAAATTAATATTAATTTGATTAATGTTTTAAACGCATATAGAGTTGCTTGATAAGAAACCTATGCATACATTTTGTATAAATACCAATTTGTTAAAATTTCATACCAGCAGGATAATAATTTTATAGACGTTTCCACATAAATTGCTTTAGTCGCATAATAATATGCACACCTTGACTGTTATGGCTTCATAATTCAGTCAGACTTGCCACATTATTTGGTCCGGCACTTTAAGGTGTGTGGCAAAGTCTATTGAGTTTATTAGCTCATAGAGGAATCTTCTCCTCTTAAAACCCTTCTGATTCTCATAGATTAGTTCTCCCACCACCCCACTCGACCTTCTAGCTAAAATAGTGGCAAAGATTTTGTAATCACTATTCAAATGCTATGTGGGCCTATGGGATTTGCAGGAAGTGGGGTCTTTGTCTTTTTAAAAATTAAAGTAAACGTTGCCTCCCCTCAAGAGTGTTGTAAAAGGGTCTTATCCATCAGGATTTCCCCAAACAAGTAGGGGCGGCTCCTCTGCTAGGGCAGACGAGCATCAAACCTCCCCTGTCAAATCCCCCCCCCCACACCCACCAGCATTGGCAGCTGCTAAACCTTTACCAGAAATCGATAATAAACTGAGTTTATTTTCGTTTTCTGCTAAAGGGGCAGGGCCACAGGTGTGACGAGCAGTGAGGGGGCGTGCTCAGCACTCCCCCTTACTGCACATGTATGTTTGGCCGGCCGTCTTGGGCCGGTCAAACACACATGAGCAGTAGGGTCTCTACAGTTGCCAGGCTGGAGAGAGTCTGCACAGGCACCCAGTCTTCCTGCAGCCAATCCTGAAAGTGCCGTGAGCAGTATCAGGATTGGCCGCAGGTCAGGCTGGGAGCCTGTGCCTGAATGACGTGGCACGGCGGCGTGGGACGGTAAGTGTTTTAAAAAAAAAAATTAATTCATGTTTATTCCCCTCTCCTCCCTACACCGCCTAACCCCTTCCGCACCCCGCAAACCGCTATTGCAAACTAGTTATAAGATATATAATCGAGCTCCTTAGCACCTTAAAAAATTCATTTTGAAGACCGTCCGGGCCTTCGGCTCTGTGTGACTTCCTGAGCTAAACTCCCCTTCTTCTGATCTGAGAGTTTATTTAGTGAGTTCCCTTCTAGCCATTTGTTAACCTTCTTTTCTGTGACAACGATATTCTATGTGTATAGGTCTTAGAAAAACTTAATAAAAGCCTTCTCAACTTCTAATCCTTTTGTTGAGTATGTTCCTGTTTCCTCACTTTTAATCTTGGTCACTGTATTTGTAGTTAAGTCAGACTTTACTTTCCATGCTAACAGTTTCCCTGCATTATCGCTATATGCAAAGTGTGCCATCTTACTTGCCTCCCACCTGTGTCTCACCCTGGCATCCGGTACAAATGTAATCCAAGCCCCTCGCTCCAGCAGATCTCTCTAAAATACTCCTATTTGAGAAACTGCTGGAAGGATATGCACTGCCATGATGCGTGGTGAGATCTTGTGATCCCAAATCCCCTATTGTGTGCCCCAGAGTGAGGCATCTTGCTCCTCAACTATATGCGTGTATGAGCATTTGGGTTCCCTTTCTGACTGTTCTGCATGCAGAGAAGTGTGGAAGGGAGCTTAAGAAGGCTAAAACTGGCTATAACAGATAACTTTCTCTAGACCATGAAACTAATCGGCCTAGCAATCTGTAATAATGTGTCTAAATATGCAACTAATGGAATTGCTTATAACAATCTTTAGAAACTATCTTTAGGCTACACGAGAGTAGCACTGTCAGCAAAGCAGTTAAAAAATTTGTAAGGAGTAGTAAAGCTTCTATAAATTCCGAATATAGCGCGTTTCAAACTAATACAATTGAATAGAATTTCTGATATGTGTATTATTTATATATATTCAGAGGCAATTGAAGTATAGGATAATGGATCACCAAATTATGTGACGGTGTTGACTAAATTATGCAGCAAACAAGGCACAGTTTACTGCAGTGTTATCTAACTGTCCATTTAACACCCATTACTAATGTCCGTACAAAGGTTTCAACACATTAGTATTAATTGTACATCTGACTACAGGAATTTGGTACTAAAACCTGACCACAGCACATATGCATGGTGCCTGCCAGTGAGTGGCCCACATGTGACTCATTTTTCAAACGTTTTATCTGTATGATTGAGAAATAAAATTCTGCTTTTGTTGAACTCTGAAAATTATGCATCAGATGGCTACATTATGTTGGATGTGTAGTAAATACATAATAACATGGAAACTGCCATGGCTGTAGAATTGCACAATTCCAGTAGCCCTGCCCATATGAATCAACTTGGTATTTGTATCGCAAAATTTAGCTGAAAGGCAGTGGAGCGCTGTATAGTGGCAAAGGCAAAAATATAGTAAACGAGTGCTTGGAAGTGTGCAGGATTTTGAGAGTTTGACGTGGATTGTTACTGCATTGTACTATAGTGTCCTTTAAAGAGGTATGTCTTCATCTATTTCCTGACTTGCAGCAGGATTGGGTCCATCCTAATGCCCAGAGGGATGTAATTGCAGATCCTGATGGAAAAGGCCTATTGCCTTGTTTATTATTAGGCGTTGCCTACTAGACAGCTGTTACCTGTCTGTTGGCAAAAACCTCTTGTGGATCACACCAAAAACTCACAGTGAGCTTAGAGCTCACTCATTGCTTACTATTGGTTGCTTTTTTTGTTACCCTCATGTGCTTACTCCTTGTTTGATGGCTTACCTTCCTCCACATTTGTTTGGCCCTCTCATGCTGCACAGCCTCTTGAACATCCTTTTGATTGGTTGACTTGCATCCTTTCATTGCTTACAATTAGGGAGCTAATTTTTACTTTTTCATTCCCAGTTCAATAGAGTGCGTTTGTATTATTGCTGTCTCCCTTATGTGATGCTTCCTCGTCAAATCCCGGCACTCTGTGTTGCTCTCCATCCCTCCTAGCTTGTTTATAAAAGCACATCAACAGGCATATTTTTTCAGGGTATGACGAAAGGGCAGGCATTAAGGGAATTCCTATTTCATCTCCTGCATAACACATATTGCACAAAATCTCAGACCTTGGCACACTAAGACTTTTATGGAGCTAGGGGAGGCGCCGGCTGCTGCACAAACTAGGTTGGGGTTGGAGGCAGAAGGTGCAATTAGCATGACTGAAAAGAGAGACCTTTATCTGCCCATGAATGTGGTCACTGGGCTACTGCAGAGGACCAAATGGCTGAAGTGTATTTCAGTTCTGAGCCCTGTAGAAAGTAAATAAGGCATCTGCAAGCATTTTCCCTTAAACGTCCTTATTCTTTTTACATATTGTTCAGAGTTGTGAGTGAAAAGTATTTGAGAAACAAACCATGCGATTTATAAAACTGAAAATATTGAAATTGATGTACTGTTTAGAGATATCTTAAGATGTTTCTTTTTTCCTCTAGTATTTTGAAATGTGTTTTCTTTTACTTGTTTTAAACAATGCTTTACAAACAAGCACAGGCAAATCCAATAGCTTGCACACTCATCAAAGAGACGTGATTGATTGCCATTGCCAGTACTTGTTTTTCCTTTTTACACTTTTTCACCTTCACTTTGACGGTGTCCTGGCTTGTTAGTGCCAGAAATGCAGGGTTGCCAGCACCGCTGATATGTGTATAGGTTTACCTAGGAATGTACTGTTCACGGCTAAAATTGGAAAATATAAACATCTTTAAACTTGAAAAAGAGATACAGAAGGACTCTTAGTTATTTGCCAGAAAAGTGTTCATTAAAACACATTGCTGGTCATTATGACATTGGCGGTGACTGTTAAAGTGGCGATAATACTGCCAAAGGCTGGCGGTACTTACTGCCAAATTAAGACAATGGCGGTGATAACTCCCATAGACAGCCAATGTACCACACCATCTGCTAGGGAGTTAACACCACGCAGGTAACCATCAACAGCCAGGCGGAAGCCAAGGTACCGCCCACCACATTATGACACAGCACACTGCAACGATTTCCGGGGCGGTACCAACACCATCAAAAGCCTGGCAGAAATACATCACAGAAGACCAAAGTCTCACCAACAGAGACACAGAGAAGGTCAACTCTGCCATGGAACCGGAACTTCATGTCTTCCCGATGATCTCCTGTCCCATGCTCCACCTGGAACACCAACACCAACGCCGACGAATACGACACCGGTGAGTAAAGCCTCTTAGCACACAAGGGAGGGAGCGAGGAAAAGGAGAGTGTCACACACACGCATAACACACACCATTCACACAGACACACCATACACACAACCAGCTGCAGATGTAAACCAATGGCACAGGAGTCACAGCATAATAATACAAGGGCTGGAGGCCGGAAGTACTGAAAATATATTTGCAAGGCAAAAGCCACCATATGAACCACTTTTAGAACAGATAGACATAAACAATTGTCCAGAAAGGGCAAATGGCCATTCCAAAGTCCATAAGGCCCACATGTCCACAGGGTACAGTCCAAGCCCCAACTTGATCCTGACACACTACGCACAAAACTGTGCAGGGGCAACATCATGGAAGTGGACAGGCACCTCAGGGGGAAGGAAGGTGGGGGGCATCTCAGCTGAAGTCGGAAACCTGCCCACTGATCCTGGAGGGGGCTCCGTTCCCATTTCTCAATGCTGGGGAGTGCAAGGTCACAGTCACTGAGGTGGGGAACTTGCCCTCTGATCCTGGAGGGGGCTCCATGCCTATTTCCCAATGCTGAGGAGTGCAAGGTCACAGTCTATGTTTGATTGTGCCACTCTTGTGTGATGTCTTGTGTGCATGCTCGTCTGTATGTGTGCATTGGATGGGTTGGGGTTAAGGAGACTGGGAATGGGAAGTGGTAGTTGGAGGGGGGGCAGTAGAAACAGGGACAATGGCTGCCATCAGAGAGGAGGCCAGAGCCTGAATCAATCTCTGTTTGGCCACCAATCCACAGTGGATGCCCTCCAGGAATGCATTGCTGCATCTGGGATGCCAGCCCCTGGATGGCATTCACAATGGTTGACTGCCCTACAGAGATGGATCTCAGAAGGTCAATAGTTTCCTCACTCAGGGCAGCAGGGCTCAATGGGGCAGGGCCTGAGGTGCCTGGGGCGAAGGAGATGCCCACCCTCCTGGGTGAGCTGGCACAGGTACCTCTGTGAGGGGCTACTGGGAGGGCGGTGCTGGTACAGGGAGCGGTGGCTGTACCTGCATCTGGGGTGGTCACAGAGGTGTCCGCCACCACCAGGGAGCTTTCATCAGAGGAGGTATCTGAGTTAGTGGGTCCTGTGGGATGCAGCTCCTTCTGTCGTCGGTGCCCCTGCTCCTCCGCCAGATGATAGCAATGCACTCATGAACAGGATGACATAAGGAGAAGGGGCGAGAAAGGAAGCACTGGGTCAATTACTGCACCAACACCACAGTTGGCATACACAGTACCGTTACACACAGGGATCAGGAATGAGTACTATGTATTGCACTGGCATTCATTTGGCTAGATGCCACAGCAAGATGAGGGCCAACCACTGCGAACTGCACCCCTCCTGGGACCCACAAAGCCCTGACTGACATGGAATGCAACCGAGCTAGGTTATCTGCATTTGCTATACACCCATTACCCTTGAGCTGGATCACGCTGCAAACTCTGACCTGGCATTAAGGGGCACCAACTAACTCACACCCACCAACCGGATCCCATGCCACCTACCAATTATTGTAGTTACGCCCACTCTACACACCCCCTTGTGGCTGCTGTGATGCCCTCATGCGCCCATCCAGCTCTGGGTAGGCCACCGCCACTATGCAGGCCATCGGGGGTCAGGTTCCGACGGGCACCCCGTCCTGGTTGGGAGGCCATCCCCAGCTGGGCATCTGTGGTCTTCTGTGCCAAGTGTCTCAGGTCCTCCCACCATTTCCTGCAGTGGGTGCTCTGCCTACTGTAGACCCCGCATCTCCTTGGCGATGGCACACCATATACCCTTCTTTTGATGGGCGCTGACCTGCAGAGGCAATACAGACAGGAGAACACCATTAGCCAAACAGTCCAGCCTGTAGCACGAATGACCCACCATAACCGTTTCCATCACTATTGGCACACACATAGCCCAGCACTCGATGTGTACCTAGCCCAGAGGGCATCCCTCCCCTCTTGCACAATGCCTTCACATACACCTCCATACATTCATGCCACATGCATCGTGGCTACAGTGTACTCACCTGTCGGTCTGGAGGCCCATACAGCAGTCTGTACTTGGGTAGGACCCCATCCGCCAAGTGCTCCAACTCCTCTGAATTGGAGGCAGGGGCCCCTTTCCCGGTCACACGGGCCATGGTAGGTTCCAGACACAGGTCACAGCAGCACATGCAGTGTAGGTGTTCTGTGGAAAGTCAGCAATCAGGTGAGGTTATAGACAGAAAATGGTGGTCACATCCATGGCGGTGTACACCATCACTGCCACCGCTGATCCCCACTGGCCACTGTACTCCATAGAGCCTCATATTAGCCAATGAGGAATTGCACGGCGGTGCAAGACCACCTTCCGCCACAAGCCCTAGATACAGGATAGGCGGTCGCCATTTCATGGTGGAGGACTACACACAGATCTTCCGTAACTGCGTCATTGCCGAAAATTGCACATACATTGCCATTCCCACTGTCCCATCACATTAATGCTGCATGCACACTGAGGTCGTGGTTTCATTGTTCAAATTCTGACAGCCTACTCACTCTTGTGTCCCTTAGATACCTACCACTGCGGATGAATAGGAGAAGGAGACAAACCCCCATGTACAGACCTCTTGTGGACTTGGCTACACTGGAGGGCAGGCACATTATACACACCTTTAGACTGGACAGGGCCACAATCACAGGTCTGTGTGCACAATTGGAGCCTGACCTGATATCAGCTACTCGTCATCCCATGAGGATCCCCCCTCTTGTGCAGGTTCTATCAGTGCTCCATTTCCTGGCAACTTGTTCTTTCCAAGTGACAGTGGGCTTGGCAGCAGGAATGTCACAGCCAATGTTCTCAATTGTGCTGGCAAGGATATTGTCTGCCTTGGTGAAACACAAGTGCAGCTACATTTCTTTCCCCCAGGTGGAAGATTTGACCACTGTGAAGGCCGGATTCTATGCAATGGGACATATACCCAATATTTTTGGGGCCATTAAATACACATATTGCGTTTGCCCCCCTCCCACCCCTCCACCCACCGCGCCAGACTGAACAGGTGTTCAGGAATCGGTAGAGTTTCCACTCACTGAATGTGCAAAGTGTGTGCCTGGCAAACCAGTACGTCTCCCACGTCACTGCCAAGTATCCTGGGTCGGTGCATGACGCCTTCATTCTGAGGAATAGCAGCATTCCAAATCTGATGGCCCAACTACAGAGACACAGGGTGTTGCTAATAGGTGAACCAGAGTCCCCAACCACTGTATGTCAGTGTATGCCTGTATGCCTTCAAGTGTTATCCCCATAGGATTGTGTAAGGCTACATTTTGTCTCTCAATATTTGCAGGTGACTCTGGCTACCCAAACCTATCGTGACTCCTGACCCCTGTGAGGAATGCCAGGACGGGCTGTGAACTGTTATAATGATGCATATGGGTGAACCAGGAGAATAATTGAGAGGACATTCAGCCTCCTGAAGGCCAGGTTCAGATGCCTGCATCTGACAGGTGGATCCCTGTGCTACTCACCTGAGAAGGTTTGCCATATAGTAGTGGCATGCTGCATGTTGCACAACCTGGCCCTCAGACGACATGTGCCTTTTCTGCAGGAGGAGGCGACTGGAGATGCATGCCCCTATGGCAGCAGTGGACCCTGAGGATAGTGAGGATGAGGAGGCAGAGGATGAGGATGTGGACAACAGGACATCAGTTATATGTCAATACTTCCAATGACACACAGGTGAGTCAGTGCAACTGACCATTACTCTGACTATTTATGTTTTCTGTGTGGCTGTAGCATGAAGGCATTCACATCCTTTGCATCTCAACTTACTGTCTCCTATGGCTTGTCCTTCTACAGGTGTTGGTGAAATGTCAACAGTGTCCTGATGTGTTTACTGCAGACAGCTACATGTCATTATTTGTATGCTATCACAGTGTTCAGATCATTTGCACTAGATGTGACTGTTCCCATAAATGCACATTTTCAACACATAAAGTGGCATCACTCAAATTGTGTTCAAGGGTGTTTATTGTAGTGCAAATAATTGGCTGAAAAGTGCAATGGAATGGGATGATGATAGAGGAAAGTCCCAAGTTTTGTCCTAGTCTGTTTGTAGCACAGGTCCAGTGTCCAAGGGTCTATAGGAAGGGGAGCAAAGGCAGTTCAAAGTGGACAAGGTGACAGAGTGGGACTTGTCTGGGCAAGTGTCTCTGGCTTCTGTCTGGGTCGCAGGGAAGGTTTGCAGGGTGGTTCACCTTCTTCAGGTGGAGGGGTGCTGGTGGCCTGTGGGTCCTGTGGCAGGGCCTTCTGCTCACTAGCTGCAGCCGAAGTGGAGGGCTGGTCAATAGACTGGCTAGTGGTAGGTGCGCGCTGGTGTGCTGTCCATTCCCTCATGATGTTGGCCATGTCTGCCAGCACCCCTGCTATGGAGATCATGGTGGTGTTGAGAGCCTGAAAGTCCCCCCTGATCTCCTGATGGTGTTCCTCCTGCAGCTGCTTGTTCTCCTGCATATTGGTAAGGATCTGGCCTATTGTGTGCTCGGATTGTTGGTAGGCCCCCAAGACATTGGTGAGTGCCTCCTGGAGAGTCTGTTCCCTAGGCCTGTCCTCCTCCTGGCACACAGCGGTCCTCCCCGTGTCCCTGTTGCCCTGTGCCTGTGTCCCCTGAACGGTATGCCCACGCCACTGTACAGGTGGGCACACTGCTGGTTGACGTGTCATGGGGACAGAGGTGTGGGGACGCTGGGTGGGTGCTGTGGTGTTGGATACTGATGGGGGAGGCTCTGTGGTTGAATGGGAGATGGCTGGGGTGACCGACTGACCAGTGGTCCCTGATGGGCCAGGTAGTTCATCCAGATTCTGAAGTCCAGAGTTACTGTCATCACTGGGAGTATCTTCTGTTGGGGGACTGGTTAGTTGTGGCACCACCTCTCCGCTAGGATTGGCTGGGGCACCAGTGGGGATATAAGTGATGTATTATGCTTCATGTCTGTGACATATTGTACATCCCTAGCTTCCCCTCTATCGTTGCTGTTGCCCTGCCACCTTTGTTTGTGTATGGTGGTGTATTGTGGGATTGTTAGTTCTCCAGGCTGTGCATGCTTTTGTGATGGGTGTACATGCATGGCTGGGAGGGCTATCCATGCATTGGTATCGCATGAAGGGCTTGGCTTTGGGGTTATTCATATGTGTAGGTGCAGTGTGTGGGATGGAGTGAAGTGATGAGAGTGAGGGTGAGGATGTGAGATGGCATGCAGGTATGTGGGGTGATGAGTAGTAAATGTTGACTGACCAGTGTCCAGTCCTCGGGGAACTCCAGTGAGTCTCTCGGGATGCAGTATTGCCAAGACTTGCTCCTCCCATGCTGTGAGCTGTTGGGGAGGAGGTGGTGGGGTCCACCGCCAGTCCTCTGTATGACGAGCTGGTGCCTTGCTGTCACGGAACGTACCTTCCCCCGTAGGTCGTTCCACCTCTTCCTGATGTCATCCCTTGTTCTTGGCTGCTGTCCCACGGCGTTCACCCGGTCCACGATTCTCCGCCATAGCTCCATCTTCCTGGCAATGGATATTTGCTGTACCTGTGCTCCAAACAGCTTTGGCTCTACCCTGACTATAATTCCTCCACCATGACCTGCAACTCATCCGTGAAACGGGGGTGCCTTTATGGGGACAAGGGTGTTGTGTGGTCTGTGGGTGTTGGGTACTGTGGTTGGGTGTTCGAAGTGGGGCGCATGAGGTATGTATGGGTGTATGTGTCTAATTGTTGCAGTGGTCTTGGTGTCAGTCTGGTGGCAATTATTTGTATTCGTAAAGGGTTGTGGATAATGTGGGTGTGTATTTGGTATTGGCCAATGTTGTGTAGTTTAGTATTTGGGTGGCCATTCTGTGCGCTGGTGTGTACCACCAATGGTTTACCACCATTGAATGTCCTCCGTGGTGATTCATGGGTCAGGATGTAGTGGGCGTTGTTCTGTTGGCATAACAGTATGGGTGTTGGTACCGACACTTTAGCACTGACCTTCGGGCTGGTGGATTTGTGTATGTGGCAGTATTCTGTCGGATTGGTTGTGTGTGTGTCTCATAATATGGAGCACAGATATTCGCCATCGCAGCGGTACGTTGGCTGCCGTCACCGCAGCGGTAAGCGAGATTTAATGCCAATGTCATGATGAGGGCATTATCTATTTGCCCATTTTACACCAAATGACTGCCACACTGTGAAACATCCCTTTGTCCAGCTACCACATGCTTAAATATTCACTTGTTTTCTTTGATACTTGTGTGTCCAGTGAAATGTATCACACTCTCTAATTAATATTATTCTGTATTGCACCAGTGCAGCAACTGGAATCAGGTTAAGCATAATTAACTTTACTAAAAATAGCATAAACACAATTTCATCGAATGCCTTAATGGATACCTCATGCAATAAAATTGCCAGCAGTGACATTTTGTTGTAAAGAGGGGGGCACAATTTCTTGTCACCTATAATAAAAGATCCTCTCTCTCTGTGCAAGAATGATTGAAACCTCTTGAAGGATGGCCCTGCAAAGTAATCATTTTTGGTCCCCGGGTTTGCCAATCTCACAGGATTAGCAGTAACTGAATTAGGAGCGGGACCCTTGTTTAGAAGACATTCCATAGCAGGTAATAATGAAATCAAACTCTGTGGAAAGCAAGGCGAGGGGAGAGCCATAAAGGCAGCGATATTAGCACCGGCTGCCAGAGGGCCTTATTGCTGCCAGGAGGTGGAACGTGTTTTTCTAGTTTATTGCCTCCATGTTTACAAATGGTAGGAAATGAGAGGGTGATTTTGCCCCTCCCTTGCACAGAACTCACCGCTATCTATCTATCTGCTCACCTGTCAGTTTATCTGTCTGTCGATGTCTTTATTTCTATGTCTCGACCTGTGTGTCAACCCCTTGTATCCGCCTTTCTCTTCATATCTTTCGTTATTTTTTCATCCATCTCTCTCTACCTGCCTCACTGTTTGTCCAAGTTCATAACTCCGTCTCTACCTCTCCATCCCCCTGTTATCTTTTTCTGTTCAGGTAGGTACCACAGTAATTAACCATCACCCCTGTCTCCCTATTGCTTTAACCTTTGTTGTCACTTTCTAAATCTATCCGTGTCTTCCTTTACATTCACGTCTCCTCTCTATCTTTTTTCTGTCTTTATTTTTCTGCCCATTCTCTGTTTCTCCGTATCTGTCTATCTCTATCTGTCTATTCCTTTCTGCCTATCTTTCTATTTTTGTCTGTCTGTGTATGTTTATGACCATCATGTTCACATCTGGTTCAGTTATATAATCATAAAATGAAGGAGCAAAATTACACGAGGGTGAGAGCTCCATATTTACTGCTAAATCTAGCAATTGTGTCCATACATTCCTATTCAACAACAAGGAATTATTGCAAGAATCATAACCATCAGCTGGTAATGGTTGCCTGTTAGCAATAAAATAACCAAGGGCCAGATGTAGCAAGCTTTCTGTATGGCGCAAACAGCAAATTTTGCTGTTTGTGACATGCAAGAAGCACATCGCGATGCCCATTCCCATTTTGCGAGTCGGTAACCCGGTTACCGGCTCGCAAACTGGGAATGCGAGTCGCAAATAGGAAGGGGTGTTCCCACTGCGTGCACAGAGTGCAATTCTTATAAATGGTGGTTGTGGGATCTTGTTTTTTTGCGAGCTTTTAACCCAACAATATGTAATCACTCTCAAACCCCCCTGCAGTTTCGATTGTCTTTCTGGGACTCCACAGGAGTTGAGTTGTGTCAGTAGTTTAATCATGGGCAGAGACACTCAACCGCTACCTCTTCATTGATTCGTGCTGCCATACATCTATTTGCCCACTGCAACTTTGCTGCCAAATAGTAGGGCTTAATGCCAGGAGCAGCCCCATCGTCCCTTTCAGTGGAAGTTGCAACTTTGCCAAGGCTACCCTGTGTCTACTTGTACCCCAAATCAGGTTAGTGAGCAAAGTATCCATATCACTGAACCATTTCCTGCACATTACCATTGGTAATGTAGCAAAAAAAGTATAATATGCGAGGAAGCACTATAATTTTAGCATTTGCCATCTTACCTGTGGCTGACAACGGAATCGTCTTCTCGAAGCCCCCCCCCAATCGCAGTGCCACTTCTGATCTATAGAAATGGACCCCGCCACCCTAGTAATTTATAGGCGCAACTTTGCATGAAAGACCGCTGAACTCTTGTTTGTGTAGTCTTCCTTTCGGAGTGGTCTGTCCAGAGGCACAGTTGATTTTTGCCATTTATTTGAAGGCCAGGAAAGACCTTAAATGTATTCAATAGCTGAATTGTCCGACTTCTTCTCCCAAAGAAATAACAACATATCATCAGCATACAATGATGTATAGAATGCTACTTCCCCTGCCAATATGAAGTTATATGTGGTCACCTGCCTTGCCTTACACACTAGGAGTTTCAACCGCTAGGGCAAACAGCGGAGGAGACAGTGGACACCCTCGCTTTGTGCTTCTTTCAACACTATGCCTTTGAGATAAACAAGCCTGTTTTAATCCTAGCCATAGGTAGACTATACAGTACAGTAATATGGACTATTCCCTTAGTCCCTGGCCAACACCTATTCTTTTTATGACAGTGTATAAATATTTCCATTCCAGAGTACTGAACGCTTTTTCGAAATGTATTGTAAGTACCAGAGCCTTCTCATCAATATTTTCAAGTATCCATTACTGAAGCAATAAGCATGCATATATTCATCACTGTGTTACGACTCACAATGACATCCATCTGATCCTAGTAGACAGTAGTCTCATAGCAAACACCTTGCTCAGTATTTTAAAGACAACATTCAGCATCGATAACAGCCTGTATACCTTCATGTCTTCCTGCTCTCTCCCTGCTTGTGTAAAGGGATCACTAAAGATAACCTGGTTGATTGGAGTAGTTGTATGGTTTCCCTTGCTCTTTAATACACTGCAGATAGTTATGGGGCTAGTTGGTTTATGTAGGTCTCATAAAACTCTACTTAAAGGCCATCTGTCCCCGGGACTTTACCATGTGCCACCCCCTTCACTGCAGCTTTTAGTTCTTCGACTGTGATCTCAGCCCCAGTGCTTTTGCTTCATCTAATATCAGTCTCTTTATTGGGATGTCACCTAAGAAATCCTCTATAGCACAGCTGGGGTTTTCGTAGCTGCTTGCATAAACAGCTTGATAGTACCTCTTGATTGTGGCATTTATCTCTACGTGGGAGTACACCCGATCACCCTGTTTTGTACTAAGTGCCAAATTTACATTGTACTTTTCTGCGAGGTTGCTAGCCAAACCAACAGAGCACTGCCTCTCTCTCTCTCTCTCTCTCTCTCTCTCTCATGAGCCATAGACTCTTTTTACTCAAAACAGCAGTCTTTCTCTGTAGTCCGCTAGTCTTTCTTTTTCTGCTAATAAATCAGGTTATAGATCTGGGTGCCCAATGTACGTTTTCTAAGTGTTTCAGGGCCTGTTCTTCCAGATCAACATCCTAGATCTATGTCTGGCATACCCCCTCCGAATTAGCAATGCTTTGACACTGGACTGCTGCCTTAGAGGCTTCCCACTCTATTAAGCTTGAAGAAGCGGTTGCCTGTTTGTTCACAAAATAGGTGCGAATCACCTCCCAAATAGTCTGCTTAAATGTCTTATTCTACAGAGATTCGACTTTCAGCTTCCAGCTTGGAATTGTCATACAGACTTTATCCCAAGCCAGTGTCTTGTCCAGAGGGCTGTGGTCAGACAGGGACTTAGTTAAGTATTCAATATTTTTCACCTTAGCATACATACACGGTGTACAAAGGACTGTATCTAATTGAAGATGGAGGTTGTGTAAAGGTGAGAAACATGAGTAGTCTTGTCCTATATGAAGTAATACCGTGGATGAACCTATAAATCCCCAGTGTGATTACCACGCACTGAACTTGTTGGTGAATCTAATGTAGGGTTAGCCCGAAATAAAGCGGTTGTCATATATCTATTATTGTGTCAGCTACAAATGAAGTATCCCCCAGTTATTACCGCTTGTGTCATATAGAGTGCTATTTAGTGAAGAAACCAAGTCTAGAAACCTTGCTTGGTCTGTATTCGGGGCATATAAGTTCACATTTGTGAGATCCCTTCCATTAGGCCTTCCATTTGTTACAAAATAGTGGCCATTCTTATCTTTAGTAACTGAATTTGCTTGAAAATGAATCCCTGGTCTAATCCAAGTGAGAACCCTTGTGCAATTGCGCAGTAGTCAGTAAAATAGATTAGTCTACACCACAGTTTTTATAATGTTTTCCCCTCGGGTGTGGTTAAGTGAGTTTGTATAACATTGCAATTTGTATCCATATTTCTATCCCTCGCCTCTTTAGATAGGCCTACGCCTTGTACCTTGAATATATATTGTTGAGTCCCCAAAGATTCCAGGTCATGAGTTTAATGTGAGACATTACCACCGTTAATTCATCAATTGCCCTCCTCATTCCCAAACAATCCCAACTCCCGCACGCCTGGATAGCGAGACAATGGTCTTCTATTCAAACTCAGCCTCAGTAAATATCTGAGTATATTGGTACACATTAAGGAAAACTGGGGTAACATCTGCTCCCAGCTAGTACACACCACCGTTCAGCTATATTGTACTTAGTAGTATGTGTAAGGAAATGCCTCCTTGGCATGGTTGCCCCCTGACTTTTTGCCTTTGCTGATGCTATGTTTTGAATTGAAAGTGTGCTGAGGCCTGCTAACCAGGCCCCAGCACCAGTGTTCTTTCCCTAACCTGTACTTTTGATTCCACAATTGGCACACCCTGGCATCCAGGTAAGTCCCTTGTAACTAGTACCCCTGGTACCAAGGGCCCTGATGCCAGGGAAGGTCTCTAAGGGCTGCAGCATATCTTATGCCACCCTGGGGACCCCTCACTCAGCACAGACACACTGCTTGCCAGCTTGTGTGTGCTGGTGAGAACAAAACGAGTAAGTCGACATGGCACTCCCCTCAGGGTGCCATGCCAACCTCACACTGCCTATGCAGTATAGATAAGTCACCCCTCTAGCAGGCCTTACAGCCCTAAGGCAGGGTGGACTATACCATAGGTGAGGGCACCAGTGCATGAGCACTGTGCCCCTACAGTGTCTAAGCAAAACCTTAGACATTGTAAGTGCAGGGTAGCCATAAGAGTATATGGTCTGGGAGTCTGTCAAACACGAACTCCACAGCACCATAATGGCTACACTGAAAACTGGGAAGTTTGATATCAAACTTCTCAGCACAATAAATGCACACTGATGCCAGTGTACATTTTATTGCAAACTACACCCCAGAGGGCACCTTAGAGGGGCCCCCTGAAACCTTAACCAACTACCTGTGTAGGCTGACTGGTTCTAGCAGCCTGCGACACTCGAGACATGTTGCTGGCCCCATGGGGAGAGTGCCTTTGTCACTCTGAGGCCAGTAACAAAGCCTGCACTGGGTGGAGATGCTAACACCTCCCCCAGGCAGGAGCTGTAACACCTGGCGGTGAGCCTCAAAGGCTCACCCCCTTTGTTCCAGCACCGCAGGGCACTCCAGCTAGTGGAGTTGCCCGCCCCCTCCGGCCACGGCCCCACTTTTGGCGGCAAGGCCGGAGGAAATAATGAGAATAACAAGGAGGAGTCACTGACCAGTCAGGACAGCCCCTAAGGTGTCCTGAGCTGAAGTAACTCTAACTTTTAGAAATCCTCCATCTTGCAGATGGAGGATTCCCCCAATAGGGATAGGATTGTGACCCCCTCCCCTTGGGAGGAGGCACAAAGAGGGTGTACCCACCCTCAGGGCTAGTTGCCATTGGCTACTAACCCCCCAGACCTAAACACGCCCTTAAATTTAGTATTTAAGGGCTCCCCTGAACCTAAGAATTTAGATTCCTGCAACTTACCGAAGAAGAAGACTGCTGAGCTGAAAACCCCTGCAGAAGAAGAAAGAAGACACCAACTGCTTTGGCCCCAGTCCTACCGGCCTGTCTCCTGCCTTCTAAAGAAACCTGCTCCAGCGACGCTTTCTCAAGGACCAGCGACCTCTGAATCCTCAGAGGACTGCCCTGCTTCAAGAGGAACAAGAAACTCCTGAGGACAGTGGCCCTGTTCCAAAAAGACTGCAACTTTGTTTCAGAGGAGCAGATTTAAAGACCCCTGCAATCCCCGCAAGAAGCGTGAGACTTGCAACACTGCACCCGGCGACCCCGACTCGACTGGTGGAGAACCAACACCTCAGGGAGGACCCTCCGGCGACTCCGAGACTGTGAGTAACCAAAGTTGTCCCCCCTGAGCCCCCACAGCGACGCCTGCGGAGGGAATCCCCAGGCTCCCCCTGACCGCGACTGCCTGACTCTAAAATCCCGACGGCTGGAAAAGACCCTGCACCCGCAGCCCCCAGCACCTGAAGGATCGGAACTCCAGTGCAGGAGTGACCCCCAGGAGGCCCTCTCCCTTGTCCAGGTGGTGGCTACCCCGAGGAGCCCCCCCTTGCCTGCCTGCATCGCTGAAGAGACCCCTTGGTCTCCCATTGACTTACATTGGAAACCCGACACGTGTTTGCACACTGCACCCGGCCGCCCCAGTGCCGCTGAGGGTGTACTTTTTGTGTGAGCTTGTGTCCCCCCCGGTGCCCTACAAAACCCCCCTGGTCTGCCCTCCGAAGACGCGGGTACTTACCTGCTGGCAGACTGGAACCGGGGCACCCCCTTCTCTCCATTGAAGCCTATGCGTTTTGGGTGCCACTTTGAACTCTGCACCTGACCGGCCCTGAGCTGCTGGTGTGGTGACTTTTGGGTTGCTCTGAACCCCTAACGGTGGGCTACCTTGGACCCCAATCTTAACCCCGTAGGTGGTTTACTTACCTGCAAGAACTAACAATACTTTACCTCCCCCAGGAACTGTGAAAATTGCACTGTGTCCACTTTTAAAACAGCTTATTGTGTTTTATGTCAAAAGTATATATGCTATTGTGATTATTCAAAGTTCCTAAAGTACTTACCTGCAATACCTTTCAAATTAGATATTACATGTAAAATTTGAACCTGTGGTTCTTAAAATAAACTAAGAAAATATATTTTTCTATAACAAAACCTATTGGCCTGGATTTGTCTCTGAGTGTGTGTTCCTCATTTATTGCCTGTGTGTATGTACAACAAATGCTTAACACTACTCCTTTGATAAGCCTACTGCTCGACCACACTACCACAAAATAGAGCATTAGTATTATCTCTTTTTGCCACTATCTTACCTCTAAGGGGAACCCTTGGACTCTGTGCATGCTATTCCTTACTTTGAAATAGTACATACAGAGCCAACTTCCTACATTGGTGGATCAGCGGTGGGGTACAAGACTTTGCATTTGCTGGACTACTCAGCCAATACCTGATCACACGACAAATTCCAAAAATTGTCATTAGAAATTGATTTTTGCAATTTGAACTATTTTTCTAAATTCTTTAAAGTCCTGCTAGGGCCTTGTGTTAGTCCCTGTTAGCATTGCTTTTAGAGTTTAAAAGTTTGGTAAAAGTTTGAATTAGATTCTAGAACTAGTTTTTAGATTCTTAAAAAGTATCCCAACTTTTAGAACCACACCTTACCTCCATCTTAAGATGAGGGAGCTAAGGTCACTCTGTAAAATAAAGAAAATAACAATGGGCCCCAGACCTTCCAAACTACAGCTCCAGGAGCTGTTGGCAGAGTTTGAAAAGGCCAACCCCTCTGAGGATGGCAACACAGAGGATGATGATAGTGACTTGGAGGGAGATTCCCCCCTACCAGTCCTATTTAGGGGGAACAGGGCCTCTCAAGCCCTGACTCCAAACATAATAGTCAGAGATGCTGCTTCCCTCACAGGAGGGACCAACATCTCTGAAATCACTGAGGATAACTCCAGTGAAGAGGACATCCAGTTAGCCAGGATGGCCAAAAGATTGGCTTTGGAAAAACAGATCCTAGCCATAGAAAGGGAAAGACAAGAGATGGGCCTAGGACCCATCAATGGTGGCAGCAACATAACTAGGGTCAGAGATTCTCCTGACATGTTGAAAATCCCTAAAGGGATTGTAACTAAATATGAAGATGGTGATGACATCACCAAATGGTTCACAGCTTTTGAGAGGGCTTGTGTAACCAGAAAAGTGAACAAATCTCACTGGGGTGCGCTCCTTTGGGAAATGTTCACAGGAAAGTGTAGGGATAGACTCCTCACACTCTCTGGAAAAGATGCAGAATCTTATGACCTCATGAAGGGTACCCTGATTGAGGGCTTTGGATTCTCCACTGAGGACTATAGGATTAGATTCAGGGGGGCTCAAAAATCCTCGAGCCAGACCTGGGTTGACTTTGTAGACTACTCAGTAAAAACACTAGATGGTTGGATTCAAGGCAGTGGTGTAAGTAATTATGATGGGCTGTACAATTTATTTGTGAAAGAACACCTATTAAGTAATTGTTTCAATGGTAAACTGCATCAGCATCTGGTAGACCTAGGACCAATTTCTCCCCAAGAATTGGGAAAGAAGGCGGACCGTTGGGTCAAGACTAGGGTGTCCAAGACTTCCACAGGGGGTGACCAAAAGAAAGGGGTCACAAAACCTCCCCAGGGGAAGGGTGGTGAGACAGCCAAAAACAAAAATAGTAAAGAGTCTTCTACAGGCCCCCAAAAACCTGCACAGGAGGGTGGGCCCAGAGCCTCTACACAAAACAATTTTGGGTACAAGGGTAAAAACTTTGATCCCAAAAAGGCCTGGTGTCGTAGCTGTAATCAGCCTGGACACCAAACTGGAGACAAGGCCTGTCCCAAGAACAGTACCACTTCTAACTCCACTCCAGCTAAAACTGGAATGGCCAGTCTCCAAGTGGGATCAACAGTGTGCCCAGAGCAATCAGGTGTCACACTGAAGCTACATTAGTCTCTGAGGGTGGGGTGGATTTAGCCACACTGGCTGCCTGGCCTCCTAACATGCAAAAATACAGGCAGCAGCTCTTAATTAATGGGACAAGTGTAGAAGGCCTGAGGGATACAGGTGCCAGTGTCACCATGGTGACAGAGAAACTGGTTTCCCCTGGTCAATACCTGGCTGGACAAACTTATCCAGTCACCAACGCTGACAATCAGACTAAAGTGCATCCCATGGCTATGGTAACTTTAGAGTGGGGAGGGGTCAATGGCCTGAAACAGGTGGTGGTCTCCTCAAATATCCCAGTAGACTGTTTGCTTGGAAATGACCTGGAGTCCTCAGCATGGGCTGAGGTAGAACTGAAAACCCATGCAGCCATGCTGGGTATCCCTGAACTGGTGTGTGTCAAGACAAGGGCACAGTGCAAGGCACAGGGTGAAAAAGTAGAGCTGGAGTCTGGAAAAAGGGCCCAGCCTACCAAGAGAAAAGGAAAGTCAGCTGGGAAACCAGCTGCAACACAACAACAAAAAGAGAACCTCTCTTCTCAGGAAGAAGTTCTGCCCTCGGAGGGAACTGAGCCTATGGAGTTGGAACCTTATCGGGTTGAGCTCTTAGGCCCAGGGGGACCCTCAAGGGAGCAGTTGTGTAAGGGGCAAGAAACCTGTCCCTCTCTTGAAGGCCTTAGGCAGCAAGCTGCTGAAGAGTCCAATGGCAAGAAAACTAGAACACATAGGGTCTATTGGGAAGATGGGCTCCTGTACACTGAGGCAAGAGATCCCAAACCTGGTGCCACTAGGAGAGTGGTAGTGCCTCAGGAGTTCAGAGAGTTCATACTGACCTTAGCCCATGATATTCCCCTTGCTGGGCATTTGGGACAAACCAAGACGTGGGAGAGACTAGTCAACCACTTCTACTGGCCCAATAGGTCCCAGAAAGTTAAGGAGTTTTGTGTCTCCTGTACCACCTGTCAAGCCAGTGGTAAGACAGGTGGACATCCAAAGGCCCCCCTCATTCCACTTCCAGTGGTGGGGGTCCCCTTTGAAAGAGTGGGTGTGGACATAGTGGGTCCACTTGAACCTCCCACAGCCTCAGGAAATATGTACATCCTAGTAGTAGTGGATCATGCTACTAGGTATCCTGAAGCTATTCGCCTTAGGTCGACTACTGCCCCTGCAGTAGCTAAGGCCCTCATTGGTATCTTTACCAGAGTGGGTTTCCCTAAGGAGGTGGTGTCTGACAGAGGTACCAACTTCATGTCAGCATACCTGAAACACATGTGGAATGAGTATGGAGTGACTTATAAATTCACTACACCCTATCATCCACAAACTAATGGCCTTGTTGAGAGATTCAACAAGACATTAAAGGGCATGATCATGGGGCTCCCAGAAAAACTCAAAAGGAGATGGGATGTCCTCCTGCCATGTCTGCTCTTCGCTTACAGAGAGGTGCCTCAGAAGGGAGTAGGATTCTCACCCTTTGAACTTCTGTTTGGCCACCCTGTAAGGGGACCACTAGCTCTTGTGAAAGAAGGCTGGGAGAGACCTCTTCATGAGCCTAAACAAGACATAGTGGACTATGTACTTGGCCTTCGCTCAAGGATGGCAGAGTACATGGAAAAGGCAAGTAAAAACCTTGAGGCCAGCCAACAGCTCCAGAAGTTTTGGTATGACCAAAAGGCTGCACTGGTGGAATTTCAACCAGAGCAGAAAGTCTGGGTTCTGGAGCCTGTGGCTCCCAGGGCACTTCATGACAAATGGAGTGGCCCTTACCCAGTGCTAGAGAGGAAGAGTCAGGTCACCTACCTGGTGGACCTGGGCACCAGCAGGAGCCCCAAGAGGGTGATCCATGTGAACCGCCTTAAGCTCTTCCATGACAGGGCTGATGTGAATCTGTTAATGGTAACAGATGAGGATCAAGAAGCTGAGAGTGAGCCTCACCCGGATCTTCTGTCATCAGACCCTAATGATGGCTCAGTAGATGGAGTGATCTATTCAGACACCCTCTCTGGCCAACAGCAATCTGACTGTAGGAAGGTCCTGCAACAGTTTGCTGAGCTCTTTTCCCTAACCCCTGGTCAGACACACCTGTGTACCCATGATGTGGACACAGGAGACAGCATGCCTGTCAAAAACAAAATATTCAGACAGTCTGATCAAGTTAAGGAAAGCATCAAGGTGGAAGTCCACAAGATGCTGGAATTGGGAGTAATTGAGCACTCTGACAGCCCCTGGGCTAGCCCAGTGGTTTTAGTCCCCAAACCGCACACCAAAGATGGAAAGAGAGAGATGAGGTTTTGTGTGGACTACAGAGGACTTAATTCTGTCACCAAGACAGATGCCCATCCCATTCCTAGAGCTGATGAACTGATAGACAAATTAGGTGCTGCCAAATTCTTAAGTACCTTTGACTTAACAGCAGGGTACTGGCAAATCAAAATGGCACCTGGAGCAAAAGAAAAGACAGCATTCTCCACACCTGATGGGCATTATCAGTTCACTGTTATGCCCTTTGGTTTAAAGAATGCCCCTGCCACCTTCCAAAGGTTGGTGAATCAAGTCCTTGCTGGCTTGGAGTCCTTTAGTGCAGCTTATCTTGACGATATTGCTGTCTTTAGCTCCAACTGGCAGGATCACCTGGTCCACCTGAAGAAGGTTTTGAAGGCTCTGCAATCTGCAGGCCTCTCTATCAAGGCATCCAAATGCCAGATAGGGCAGGGAACTGTGGTTTACTTGGGACACCTTGTAGGTGGAGGCCAAGTTCAGCCACTCCAGCCTAAGATCCAGACTATTCTGGACTGGGCAGCTCCAAAAACCCAGACTCAAGTCAGGGCATTCCTTGGCTTGACTGGGTACTATAGGAGGTTTGTGAAGGGATATGGATCCATTGTGACAGCCCTCACAGAACTCACCTCCAAGAAAATGCCCAAGAAGGTAAACTGGACTGTAGAATGCCAACAGGCCTTTGACACCCTGAAACAAGCAATGTGCACAGCACCAGTTCTGAAAGCTCCAGATTACTCCAAGCAGTTCATTGTGCAGACAGATGCCTCTGAACATGGGATAGGGGCAGTTTTGTCCCAAACAAATGATGATGGCCTTGACCAGTCTGTTGCTTTCATTAGCAGGAGGTTACTCCCCAGGGAGCAGCGTTGGAGTGCCATTGAGAGGGATGCCTTTGCTGAGGTTTGGTCCCTGAAGAAGCTGAGACCATACCTCTTTGGTACTCACTTCCTAGTTCAAACTGACCACAGACCTCTCAGATGGCTGATGAAAATGAAAGGTGAAAATCCAAAACTGTTGAGGTGGTCCATCTCCCTACAGGGAATGGACTTTATAGTGGAACACAGACCTGGGACTGCCCATGCCAATGCAGATGGCCTTTCCAGGTTCTTCCACTTAGAAAATTAAGACTCTCTTGGGAAAGGTTAGTCTCATCCTCTTTCGTTTGGGGGGGGGGGTTGTGTAAGGAAATGCCTCCTTGGCATGGTTACCCCCTGACTTTTTGCCTTTTCTGATGCTATGTTTTGAATTGAAAGTGTGCTGAGGCCTGCTAACCAGGCCCCAGCACCAGTGTTCTTTCCCTAACCTGTACTTTTGATTCCACAATTGGCACACCCTGGCATCCAGGTAAGTCCCTTGTAACTAGTACCCCTGGTACCAAGGGCCCTGATGCCAGGGAAGGTCTCTAAGGGCTGCAGCATATCTTATGCCACCCTGGGGACCCCTCACTCAGCACAGACACACTGCTTGCCAGCTTGTGTGTGCTGGTGAGAACAAAACTAGTAAGTCGACATGGCACTCCCCTCAGGGTGCCATGCCAACCTCACACTGCCTATGCAGTATAGATAAGTCACCCCTCTAGCAGGCCTTACAGCCCTAAGGCAGGGTGCACTATACCATAGGTGAGGGCACCAGTGCATGAGCACTGTGCCCCTACAGTGTCTAAGCAAAACCTTAGACATTGTAAGTGCAGGGTAGCCATACGAGTATATGGTCTGGGAGTCTGTCAAACACGAACTCCACAGCACCATAATGGCTACACTGAAAACTGGGAAGTTTGGTATCAAACTTCTCAGCACAATAAATGCACACTGATGCCAGTGTACATTTTATTGTAAACTACACCCCAGAGGGCACCTTAGAGGTGCCCCCTGAAACCTTAACCAACTACCTGTGTAGGCTGACTGGTTCTAGCAGCCTGCCACACTCGAGACATGTTGCTGGCCCCATGGGGAGAGTGCCTTTGTCACTCTGAGGCCAGTAACAAAGCCTGCACTGGGTGGAGATGCTAACACCTCCCCCAGGCAGGAGCTGTAACACCTGGCGGTGAGCCTCAAAGGCTCACCCCCTTTGTTCCAGCACCGCAGGGCACTCCAGCTAGTGGAGTTGCCCGCCCCCTCCGGCCACGGCCCCACTTTTGGCGGCAAGGCCAGAGGAAATAATGAGAATAACAAGGAGGAGTCACTGACCAGTCAGGACAGCCCCTAAGATGTCCTGAGCTGAAGTAACTCTAACTTTTAGAAATCCTCCATCTTGCAGATGGAGGATTCCCCCAATAGGGATAGGATTGTGACCCCCTCCCCTTGGGAGGAGGCACAAAGAGGGTGTACCCACCCTCAGGGCTAGTAGCCATTGGCTACTAACCCCTCAGACCTAAACACGCCCTTAAATTTAGTATTTAAGGGCTCCCCTGAACCTAAGAATTTAGATTCCTGCAACTTACTGAAGAAGAAGACTGCTGAGCTGAAAACCTCTGCAGAAGATGAAAGAAGACACCAACTGCTTTGGCCCCAGTCCTACTGGCCTGTCTCCTGCCTTCTAAAGAAACCTGCTCCAGCGACGCTTTCTCAAGGACCAGCGACCTCTAAATCCTCAGAGGACTGCCCTGCTTCAAGAGGAACAAGAAACTCCCGAGGACAGCGGCCCTGTTCCAAAAAGACTGCAACTTTGTTTCAGAGGAGCAGATTTAAAGACCCCTGCAATCCCCGCAAGAAGCGTGAGACTTGCAACACTGCACCCGGCGACCCCGACTCGACTGGTGGAGAACCAACACCTCAGGGATGACCCTCCGGCCACTCCGAGACTATGAGTAACCAAAGTTGTCCCCCCTGAGCCCCCACAGCGACGCCTGCGGAGGGAATCCCCAGGCTCCCCCTGACCGCGACTGCCTGACTCTAAAATCCCGACGGCTGGAAAAGACCCTGCACCCGCAGCCCCCAGCACCTGAAGGATCAGAACTCCAGTGCAGGAGTGACCCCCAGGAGGCCCTCTCCCTTGTCCAGGTCGTGGCTACCCCGAGGAGCCCCCCCCTTGCCTGCCTGCATCGCTGAAGAGACCCCTTGGTCTCCCATTGATTTACATTGGAAACCCGACGCATGTTTGCACACTGCACCCGGCCGCCCCAGTGCCGCTGAGGGTGTACTTTTTGTGTGAGCTTGTGTCCCCCCCGGTGCCCTACAAAACCCCCCTGGTCTGCCCTCCGAAGACGCGGGTACTTACCTGCTGGCAGACTGGAACTGGGGCACCCCCTTCACTCCATTGAAGCCTATGCGTTTTGGGCGCCACTTTGAACTCTGCACCTGACCGGCCCTGAGCTGCTGGTGTGGTGACTTTGGGGTTGCTCTGAACCCCCAACGGTGTGCTACCTTGGACCCAATCTTAACCCCGTAGGTGGTTTACTCCGCAAGAACTAACAATACTTTACCTCCCCCAGGAACTGTGAAAATTGCACTGTGTCCACTTTTAAAACAGCTTATTGTGTTTTATGTCAAAAGTATATATGCTATTGTGATTATTCAAAGTTCCTAAAGTACTTACCTGCAATACCTTTCAAATGAGATATTAAATGTAGAATTTGAACCTGTGGTTCTTAAAATAAACTAAGAAAATAAATTTTTCTATAACAAAACCTATTGGCCTGGATTTGTCTCTGAGTGTGTGTTCCTAATTTATTGCCTGTGTGTATGTACAACAAATGCTTAACACTACTCCTTTGATAAGCCTACTGCTCGACCACACTACCACAAAATAGAGCATTAGTATTATCTATTTTTGCCACTATCTTACCTCCAAGGGGAACCCTTGGACTCTGTGCATGCTATTCCTTACTTTGAAATAGTACATACAGAGCCAACTTCCTACATTGGTGGATCAGCAGTGGGGTACAAGACTTTGCATTTGCTGGACTACTCAGCCAATACCTTATCACACGACAAATTCCAAAAATTGTCATTAGAAATTGATTTTTGCAATTTGAACTATTTTTCTAAATTCTTTAAAGTCCTGCTAGGGCCTTGTGTTAGTCCCTGTTAGCATTGCTTTTAGAGTTTAAAAGTTTGGTAAAAGTTTGAATTAGATTCTAGAACTAGTTTTTAGATTCTTAAAAAGTATCCCAACTTTTAGAAGCATAATGTCTAGTACAGATGTGAATGTGGTGGAACTCGACACCACACCTTACCTCCATCTTAAGATGAGGGAGCTAAGGTCACTCTGTAAAATAAAGAAAATAACAATGGGCCCCAGACCTTCCAAACTACAGCTCCAGGAGCTGTTGGCAGAGTTTGAAAAGGCCAACCCCTCTGAGGATGGCAACACAGAGGATGATGATAGTGACTTGGAGGGAGATTCCCCCCTACCAGTCCTATTTAGGGAGAACAGGGCCTCTCAAGCCCTGACTCCAAACATAATAGTCAGAGATGCTGCTTCCCTCACAGGAGGGACCAACATCTCTGAAATCACTGAGGATAACTCCAGTGAAGAGGACATCCAGTTAGCCAGGATGGCCAAAAGATTGGCTTTGGAAAAACAGATCCTAGCCATAGAAAGGGAAAGACAAGAGATGGGCCTAGGACCCATCAATGGTGGCAGCAACATAACTAGGGTCAGAGATTCTCCTGACATGTTGAAAATCCCTAAAGGGATTGTAACTAAATATGAAGATGGTGATGACATCACCAAATGGTTCACAGCTTTTGAGAGGGCTTGTGTAACCAGAAAAGTGAACAAATCTCACTGGGGTGCGCTCCTTTGGGAAATGTTCACAGGAAAGTGTAGGGATAGACTCCTCACACTCTCTGGAAAAGATGCAGAATCTTATGACCTCATGAAGGGTACCCTGATTGAGGGCTTTGGATTCTCCACTGAGGACTATAGGATTAGATTCAGGGGGGCTCAAAAATCCTCGAGCCAGACCTGGGTTGACTTTGTAGACTACTCAGTAAAAACACTAGATGGTTGGATTCAAGGCAGTGGTGTAAGTAATTATGATGGGCTGTACAATTTATTTGTGAAAGAACACCTATTAAGTAATTGTTTCAATGGTAAACTGCATCAGCATCTGGTAGACCTAGGACCAATTTCTCCCCAAGAATTGGGAAAGAAGGCGGACCGTTGGGTCAAGACTAGGGTGTCCAAGACTTCCACAGGGGGTGACCAAAAGAAAGGGGTCACAAAACCTCCCCAGGGGAAGGGTGGTGAGACAGCCAAAAACAAAAAGAGTAAAGAGTCTTCTACAGGCCCCCAAAAACCTGCACAGGAGGGTGGGCCCAGAGCCTCTACACAAAACAATTTTGGGTACAAGGGTAAAAACTTTGATCCCAAAAAGGCCTGGTGTCGTAGCTGTAATCAGCCTGGACACCAAACTGGAGACAAGGCCTGTCCCAAGAACAGTACCACTTCTAACTCCACTCCAGCTAAAACTGGAATGGCCAGTCTCCAAGTGGGATCAACAGTGTGCCCAGAGCAATCAGGTGTCACACTGAAGCTACATTAGTCTCTGAGGGTGGGGTGGATTTAGCCACACTGGCTGCCTGGCCTCCTAACATGCAAAAATACAGGCAGCAGCTCTTAATTAATGGGACAAGTGTAGAAGGCCTGAGGGATACAGGTGCCAGTGTCACCATGGTGACAGAGAAACTGGTTTCCCCTGGTCAATACCTGGCTGGACAAACTTATCCAGTCACCAACGCTGACAATCAGACTAAAGTGCATCCCATGGCTATGGTAACTTTAGAGTGGGGAGGGGTCAATGGCCTGAAACAGGTGGTGGTCTCCTCAAATATCCCAGTAGACTGTTTGCTTGGAAATGACCTGGAGTCCTCAGCATGGGCTGAGGTAGAACTGAAAACCCATGCAGCCATGCTGGGTATCCCTGAACTGGTGTGTGTCAAGACAAGGGCACAGTGCAAGGCACAGGGTGAAAAAGTAGAGCTGGAGTCTGGAAAAAGGGCCCAGCCTACCAAGAGAAAAGGAAAGTCAGCTGGGAAACCAGCTGCAACACAACAACAAAAAGAGAACCTCTCTTCTCAGGAAGAAGTTCTGCCCTCGGAGGGAACTGAGCCTATGGAGTTGGAACCTTATCGGGTTGAGCTCTTAGGCCCAGGGGGACCCTCAAGGGAGCAGTTGTGTAAGGGGCAAGAAACCTGTCCCTCTCTTGAAGGCCTTAGGCAGCAAGCTGCTGAAGAGTCCAATGGCAAGAAAACTAGAACACATAGGGTCTATTGGGAAGATGGGCTCCTGTACACTGAGGCAAGAGATCCCAAACCTGGTGCCACTAGGAGAGTGGTAGTGCCTCAGGAGTTCAGAGAGTTCATACTGACCTTAGCCCATGATATTCTCCTTGCTGGGCATTTGGGACAAACCAAGACGTGGGAGAGACTAGTCAACCACTTCTACTGGCCCAATAGGTCCCAGAAAGTTAAGGAGTTTTGTGTCTCCTGTACCACCTGTCAAGCCAGTGGTAAGACAGGTGGACATCCAAAGGCCCCCCTCATTCCACTTCCAGTGGTGGGGGTCCCCTTTGAAAGAGTGGGTGTGGACATAGTGGGTCCACTTGAACCTCCCACAGCCTCAGGAAATATGTACATCCTAGTAGTAGTGGATCATGCTACTAGGTATACTGAAGCTATTCGCCTTAGGTCGACTACTGCCCCTGCAGTAGCCAAGGCCCTCATTGGTATCTTTACCAGAGTGGGTTTCCCTAAGGAGGTGGTGTCTGACAGAGGTACCAACTTCATGTCAGCATACCTGAAACACATGTGGAATGAGTGTGGAGTGACTTATAAATTCACTACACCCTATCATCCACAAACTAATGGCCTTGTTGAGAGATTCAACAAGACATTAAAGGGCATGATCATGGGGCTCCCAGAAAAACTCAAAAGGAGATGGGATGTCCTCCTGCCATGTCTGCTCTTCGCTTACAGAGAGGTGCCTCAGAAGGGAGTAGGATTCTCACCCTTTGAACTTCTGTTTGGCCACCCTGTAAGGGGACCACTAGCTCTTGTGAAAGAAGGCTGGGAGAGACCTCTTCATGAGCCTAAACAAGACATAGTGGACTATGTACTTGGCCTTCGCTCAAGGATGGCAGAGTACATGGAAAAGGCAAGTAAAAACCTTGAGGCCAGCCAACAGCTCCAGAAGTTTTGGTATGACCAAAAGGCTGCACTGGTGGAATTTCAACCAGAGCAGAAAGTCTGGGTTCTGGAGCCTGTGGCTCCCAGGGCACTTCAGGACAAATGGAGTGGCCCTTACCCAGTGCTAGAGAGGAAGAGTCAGATCACCTACCTGGTGGACCTGGGCACCAGCAGGAGCCCCAAGAGGGTGATCCATGTGAACCGCCTTAAGCTCTTCTATGACAGGGCTGATGTGAATCTATTAATGGTAACAGATGAGGATCAAGAAGCTGAGAGTGAGCCTCACCCGGATCTTCTGTCATCAGACCCTAATGATGGCTCAGTAGATGGAGTGATCTATTCAGACACCCTCTCTGGCCAACAGCAATCTGACTGTAGGAAGGTCCTGCAACAGTTTTCTGAGCTCTTTTCCCTAACCCCTGGTCAGACACACCTGTGTACCCATGATGTGGACACAGGAGACAGTATGCCTGTCAAAAACAAAATATTCAGACAGTCTGATCAAGTTAAGGAAAGCATCAAGGTGGAAGTCCACAAGATGCTGGAATTGGGAGTAATTGAGCACTCTGACAGCCCCTGGGCTAGCCCAGTGGTTTTAGTCCCCAAACCTCACACCAAAGATGGAAAGAGAGAGATGAGGTTTTGTGTGGACTACAGAGGACTTAATTCTGTCACCAAGACAGATGCCCATCCCATTCCTAGAGCTGATGAACTGATAGACAAATTAGGTGCTGCCAAATTCTTAAGTACCTTTGACTTAACAGCAGGGTACTGGCAAATCAAAATGGCACCTGGAGCAAAAGAAAAGACAGCATTCTCCACACCTGATGGGCATTATCAGTTCACTGTTATGCCCTTTGGTTTAAAGAATGCCCCTGCCACCTTCCAAAGGTTGGTGAATCAAGTCCTTGCTGGCTTGGAGTCCTTTAGTGCAGCTTATCTTGACGATATTGCTGTCTTTAGCTCCAACTGGCAGGATCACCTGGTCCACCTGAAGAAGGTTTTGAAGGCTCTGCAATCTGCAGGCCTCTCTATCAAGGCATCCAAATGCCAGATAGGGCAGGGAACTGTGGTTTACTTGGGACACCTTGTAGGTGGAGGCCAAGTTCAGCCACTCCAGCCTAAGATCCAGACTATTCTGGACTGAGCAGCTCCAAAAACCCAGACTCAAGTCAGGGCATTCCTTGGCTTGACTGGGTACTATAGGAGGTTTGTGAAGGGATATGGATCCATTGTGACAGCCCTCACAGAACTCACCTCCAAGAAAATGCCCAAGAAGGTAAACTGGACTGTAGAATGCCAACAGGCTTTTGACACCCTGAAACAAGCAATGTGCACAGCACCAGTTCTGAAAGCTCCAGATTACTCCAAGCAGTTCATTGTGCAGACAGATGCCTCTGAACATGGGATAGGGGCAGTTTTGTCCCAAACAAATGATGATGGCCTTGACCAGTCTGTTGCTTTCATTAGCAGGAGGTTACTCCCCAGGGAGCAGCGTTGGAGTGCCATTGAGAGGGAGGCCTTTGCTGAGGTTTGGTCCCTGAAGAAGCTGAGACCATACCTCTTTGGTACTCACTTCCTAGTTCAAACTGACCACAGACCTCTCAGATGGCTGATGAAAATGAAAGGTGAAAATCCAAAACTGTTGAGGTGGTCCATCTCCCTACAGGGAATGGACTTTATAGTGGAACACAGACCTGGGACTGCCCATGCCAATGCAGATCGCCTTTCCAGGTTCTTCCACTTAGAAAATTAAGACTCTCTTGGGAAAGGTTAGTCTCATCCTCTTTCGTTTGGGGGGGGGGGGTTGTGTAAGGAAATGCCTCCTTGGCATGGTTACCCCCTGACTTTTTGCCTTTGCTGATGCTATGTTTTGAATTGAAAGTGTGCTGAGGCCTGCTAACCAGGCCCCAGCACCAGTGTTCTTTCCCTAACCTGTACTTTTGATTCCACAATTGGCACACCCTGGCATCCAGGTAAGTCCCTTGTAACTAGTACCCCTGGTACCAAGGGCCCTGATGCCAGGGAAGGTCTCTAAGGGCTGCAGCATATCTTATGCCACCCTGGGGACCCCTCACTCAGCACAGACACACTGTTTGCTAGCTTGTGTGTGCTGGTGAGAACAAAACTAGTAAGTCGACATGGCACTCCCCTCAGGGTGCCATGCCAACCTCACACTGCCTATGCAGTATAGATAAGTCACCCCTCTAGCAGGCCTTACAGCCCTAAGGCAGGGTACACTATACCATAGGTGAGGGCACCAGTGCATGAGCACTGTGCCCCTACAGTGTCTAAGCAAAACCTTAGACATTGTAAGTGCAGGGTAGCCATACGAGTATATGGTCTGGGAGTCTGTCAAACACGAACTCCACAGCACCATAATGGCTACACTGAAAACTGGGAAGTTTGGTATCAAACTTCTCAGCACAATAAATGCACACTGATGCCAGTGTACATTTTATTGTAAACTACACCCCAGAGGGCACCTTAGAGGTGCCCCCTGAAACCTTAACCAACTACCTGTGTAGGCTGACTGGTTCTAGCAGCCTGCCACACTCGAGACATGTTGCTGGCCCCATGGGGAGAGTGCCTTTGTCACTCTGAGGCCAGTAACAAAGCCTGCACTGGGTGGAGATGCTAACACCTCCCCCAGGCAGGAGCTGTAACACCTGGCGGTGAGCCTCAAAGGCTCACCCCCTTTGTTCCAGCACCGCAGGGCACTCCAGCTAGTGGAGTTGCCCGCCCCCTCTGGCCACGGCCCCAGTTTTGGCGGCAAGGCCAGAGGAAATAATGAGAATAACAAGGAGGAGTCACTGACCAGTCAGGACAGCCCCTAAGATGTCCTGAGCTGAAGTAACTCTAACTTTTAGAAATCCTCCATCTTGCAGATGGAGGATTCCCCCAATAGGCATAGGATTGTGACCCCCTCCCCTTGGGAGGAGGCACAAAGAGGGTGTACCCACCCTCAGGGCTAGTAGCCATTGGCTACTAACCCCTCAGACCTAAACACGCCCTTAAATTTAGTATTTAAGGGCTCCCCTGAACCTAAGAATTTAGATTCCTGCAACTTACCGAAGAAGAAGACTGCTGAGCTGAAAACCTCTGCAGAAGAAGAAAGAAGACACCAACTGCTTTGGCCCCAGTCCTACCGGCCTGTCTCCTGCCTTCTAAAGAAACCTGCTCCAGCGACGCTTTCTCAAGGACCAGCGACCTCTAAATCCTCAGAGGACTGCCCTGCTTCAAGAGGAACAAGAAACTCCTGAGAACAGCGGCCCTGTTCCAAAAAGACTGCAACTTTGTTTCAGAGGAGCAGATTTAAAGACCCCTGCAATCCCCGCAAGAAGCGTGAGACTTGCAACACTGCACCCGGCGACCCCGACTCGACTGGTGGAGAACCAACACCTCAGGGATGACCCTCCGGCAACTCCGAGACTATGAGTAACCAAAGTTGTCCCCCCTGAGCCCCCACAGCGACGCCTGCGGAGGGAATCCCCAGGCTCCCCCTGACCGCGACTGCCTGACTCTAAAATCCCGACGGCTGGAAAAGACCCTGCACCCGCAGCCCCCAGCACCTGAAGGATCAGAACTCCAGTGCAGGAGTGACCCCCAGGAGGCCCTCTCCCTTGTCCAGGTGGTGGCTACCCCGAGGAGCCCCCCCCTTGCCTGCCTGCATCGCTGAAGAGACCCCTTGGTCTCCCATTGATTTACATTGGAAACCCAACGCATGTTTGCACACTGCACCCGGCCGCCCCAGTGCCGCTGAGGGTGTACTTTTTGTGTGAGCTTGTGTCCCCCCCGGTGCCCTACAAAACCCCCCTGGTCTGCCCTCCGAAGACGCGGGTACTTACCTGCTGGCAGACTGGAACTGGGGCACCCCCTTCTCTCCATTGAAGCCTATGCGTTTTGGGCGCCACTTTGAACTCTGCACCTGACCGGCCCTGAGCTGCTGGTGTGGTGACTTTGGGGTTGCTCTGAACCCCCAACGGTGGGCTACCTTGGACCCAATCTTAACCCCGTAGGTGGTTTACTTATCCGCAAGAACTAACAATACTTTACCTCCCCCAGGAACTGTGAAAATTGCACAGTGTCCACTTTTAAAACAGCTTATTGTGTTTTATGTCAAAAGTATATATGCTATTGTGATTATTCAAAGTTCCTAAAGTACTTACCTGCAATACCTTTCAAATGAGATATTAAATGTAGAATTTGAACCTGTGGTTCTTAAAATAAACTAAGAAAAGATATTTTTTTATAACAAAACCTATTGGCCTGGATTTGTCTCTGCGTGTGTGTTCCTCATTTATTGCCTGTGTGTATGTACAACAAATGCTTAACACTACTCCTTTGATAAGCCTACTGCTCGACCACACTACCACAAAATAGAGCATTAGTATTATCTCTTTTTGCCACTATCTTACCTCTAAGGGGAACCCTCGGACTCTGTGCATGCTATTCCTTACTTTGAAATAGTACATACAGAGCCAACTTCCTACAGTATGTAACAGTCCCCCGTCACTACATTACTCACAGTGTTTGTAGAAACATCAAGAATAAGACAACTACAAAATTCCAAAACCAAGTACTTGATCAATAGTTAAACAATGTCATCTGCCCGTCTTGTTAAATAGTTGGGTAAATCTGTTTTACTTTCATAATCCAAATTGGAAAAGTGAAATCTGACTCCAGGCCTGTGTCACTGTCATTCCCAGCTCCTTCCTCCAGTGCAGTTCACCATTAGAG
This sequence comes from Pleurodeles waltl, assembly GCF_031143425.1. Taxonomy (NCBI): domain Eukaryota; kingdom Metazoa; phylum Chordata; class Amphibia; order Caudata; family Salamandridae; genus Pleurodeles; species Pleurodeles waltl. The sequence continues at coordinate 229,194,434 of NC_090451.1, forward strand.
CCAGTCTGCAGTTTGTGACAGCTGCAACTGCCCTGGCATTATCTCATTGGGCCTGATTTCTTAAAGGGCCACCCCAACATGTCGTCCTGTTTCTGTTTCTTGTACTTTTTTGGGGAAGAGGTTTTAGGTTCTCTGTTCAGGCAGTGCTTTTTCAAGGTTGATAGTCAATCCAGTCCCACACCTATTTAGGCAATTTAGCAATTTAGTTTCAGCATTTATCATCACTCTCAGTTTTGTTGGAAACAACATACCCATACTTTATGTCCATCAAGTGTAACTATTTATTAATTTGCATGAGTGTTATTGTTGTACCACCATTGTGAAGCCTTGGAAAAGCATCACATTACCATTTTCAGTCATTATTTTTTCCTTCCTCCGTGCCTATTGTAGTATATGATCACTGTCCCTGCAATGGAAGAGCTTGGCAAGCAGTGAAAGGGATCCTGGTAGAGGGAGCTTTGCCAGAATCCTATGGGCACGTTCAAGTACAAAGAAGGTAGGCAATCCCTCTAGTGTTACCAACTTTTTCAGCCACGTCTTTAGAAGGGTGACCATTTAGTTACCTTTGACGCGTTCAGGGAGTCCTATCACCCTAATGTTGTTCCTCCTAGAGTGTCCTTTGGAGTCTTGAACCATATCTTCTAAAAAGCACACTCTTTCCATTAAGTCGCATACCTAACCCTGCATGTCCTCAGTGGGTAGAACAACGTCCGCCACTGCATTTTCCGGTGTACTGATTTTCTCTGCCATCTTGGACTGATCATTTCATATCAGTCCTACATCTGTTATAAGGCATGTATTTTATCCCCAAGAGCATCAATGATTACTGTTTTGGCAAAGTGAGAAATTTGTGTGCCTTTACCTAGGTTAGTCAGCACAACACTGGTGTTGGTACTACAGGTCTGACACTAGAGACATCCTTTATAGGATTCAAACAGGCGCTCACCCATCATAGTGGCATGCTTCATCTTCAGGACCTGCCCCTCGCTGGGTGGGCACTGCAATGTCCAGCAGGCCCATAAAAGGGGATCTTTGCCAGAGATCTTTTGCTTGAGCTGTTCGGTGTCAAACAGGTGAGTATAGCCCTATACCTAGCTTGGAGAGAGAGATGGTAGAGTAGTTGAAAGGTTAAAATTGGCAATGGGTTGTTAGCTGCCAAAGTTTATTATACAGTGCGGAAACCCTATGCCAAGGTTAAAAACAAGACTAACAACCACTTAATGGAACAATTGACCTTTAGTTCTTAAACCAGGGTCAACATGTTTCATGCCTTTTCTGCTCCTACGAGTCACTGGCTCTTCATAAGTACCATTTATAGGTTCCCTATTCTACCTCAGGAGTTCGTATTTGTATGTGGTAGTCAAGTGTTCTTGTATTGTGATTTCACTATTATAGTGATCATGTGCATAACATAAAAAGCAAGGAAATGTAAAGATAAATGGTCTCACATTGGAGATCAGGATTCTGTCAGACCTACCAGGAGACAATTAAACAAATAAAAAATGTACAAGGGTGTTTATTAGTACACACATAAAATGGCCTCGAAATTGCTCAAATCATGCAGACTGGTGACGCAGCATGCAAATTGTGTGGTGATTGCAAAACTCTAGTGTGGTGTTTATCGTCACAATTGAACGAAGAAAGCTTACCCATTGCTTAAGGTCGATGGGCCTCTTAGAGTACCATGGAGCCACTTCACATACTTGCAAACTACCAGAGAAACATATTTTGAGAAAAAACATAAGATACAAAGTTCACTATCTATTGAGGTACTGAAGCCCAAAGGGATAATCTTAGTGGACACTTACTTGCGCTGTGGAGAAACAATGTGGAGAACCTACCTGCTGAATCGCACCCCAAACAGTGCCTGAATGCCGAGCGGATGCCGGAATTTACTCGGTTTAACAGATTTGACAAAGGTAGAATTAACCATCCCCATAATGACATTTGTGACCATGACATGGGTGGCATTTTTCGAAGCATTGAGTGAAAAACCCTTTTCCTTCAAACTGAGACTTCAATAAATCTCCTAATATTTCACAGTTCCAGACAGGGGCTGGTACTGAAAGTTGTTTGCAAGGAGAGTGAACTTACATGGTGTAGTCCTGTCTAAATCATTTTTATATATTTCTCAAAAAGAAGGGGGGTGTGGATCAGTATGTGAAGGCAAATGTGTAACATAGGTTCCATGTCATTATGTAAAAGCACATAAATGTAAAAACTCCTGTAAGGAGTATCAAGTGAAGTTGACATTAGAAGATCAATTATTTAGAAGAGACATACAAAGTATTTCGCCATTCAGATGGTAAATATCAGTACGGAGTTTGAAGATCCACAGTTGTTCTCGGAGCAACAGTCTCTGATGAATTGTGGGGCCATCCTGTAATTTTTCCAAAATTATCCTCTTTATGTTATTTGGAAGAAGAGTGACACCTGGCTGTACTGCGATGTTCATTAATGCTTGGTTTCACTGATCTTGTGTTCATGCCTATATATAACAGTTTGCACGGGCATTGGATTAAATACAGTTCATATGCTCACATATCTCCCATTTGTGGGGTAGACTTAAACCAACCTCTCTTGTAATTTCTTCTACGTGGCAGATATTGCAATTTCCAGAAGGCTAATGTCCCCTAACCTTAAGAAGACCCTATAGTAGTGCGCACAGTGGGATTGACGTAGTTTTCCGTGGTCACGTGTGTTTCAATTTGGCCCTTATGTTTGTAGATCTTTTAAATGCAAACAGTGGCTTTGGAAGGTTTCTTTGGCCGGTATTCAAAATTTTCCATTTCTTGTTGATGTTTTTCTTGATATGAGTGGATTTCGATGTTAACAGTGGTAACATATGTAATTCGGTAGGTTGGTAGTTTGAAAAAAGTTTCCAGTAGTGATTCTCCATTGTTATTTTGTGCCCTCTTTCATGTACTGTGGATGCTTTTCTTTGGATATCCCTCCTTACAAAGCTTAGCTGATAATTCTACAGCTTGTTCATCGTAGTCATTCAGGTGGCTGCAATTTCTGCGCAGCCATAGAAACTGGCCATATGGTAGAGTCTGTTTCAGAGCCTTAGGGTGATGACTATCATTCCTTAAAAGACTATTCCCATCCATCGTTTTATGGTAAAAAAATTTTTTTTTTTTTTTAAATATATTTTATTAACATTTGTTATCTTACATCTGTTTACTCTCTCATTGCAACATTTCGTGTTCATTATACATTTCTCTCAGACCGTTTGCATTTATAATTCGTACTACTCGTAGTTCTTTACTCAATTCCAGGGCATTGTAGGCTTCCTTCATGCTTACGTCAGTCCCTGACTCTAGTGGGTTTATCATATTTACATTTTGCGTTACGTTACTCGCCGTTCTACGTTATCTTTTTGGATCTCGTAAGTCAGTAATCAACTTAGTTCCGTTCTGATCTATAGCTTGTGTTAGAAACCAACAGAAAGGAGAGAGAGTAAAAAAGTAAAAAGAAAAAGAAACGGAGTTTGATATGAATTTTTTTTTTAAGTAAATAGACCAACGAACAAGTGGTCAACATAGCGGCTTTGTGTGGGTGGGACTTGTGTCTGGTACTATAAGAAGGCACGGAAACATAGGAACATGAGAAGGAGGGCCAAGCCCCGGGCGAACCAGCGCGCAGAGAGGCAGTCATCCAGCTCCTTTATCTCTCCCCTCTACTGGTGATGTATAAGGTTGCTAGTCGTGTGCTTCTGTGCTACCTCAGTCAGTGCATTTTAATTGTATAAATGTACATCTTCAGGCCCCTGTTTGGGAACTTTCCCCACTGGGTCAGCTACCTGGAGTGTGCTACTCATCCCTTATTTCAACCTCGGGTGCTACTGCCCTCTTACATTGACCATCTTAGTGCGAGACCAGGTCCTCCCATTCTGGGGCAATAGGGACCTGTCGGATTCCCCTAGCTTCTTCTGCTCTTAGTACCTGCAGTTCAGCCCTAGACCATTTCAAAACATCACCTCTCCAGTCAGCCTGTGAGGGGCTGCCCGGGGCCTTCCAGCCCTTCGCGATTAATCTTTTATAAAGTGCTAGGGCCAAGTCAAGGAATCTCCCTCTCACCCTCCCTTGCAGCGCAGCCGCACTGAGACCCAGTAAGCACAGTTCAGGTGCGGGCAACAATTCTATCCCTAGTAACTGAGCTAAGATAGTCATTGCTCTCTCCACCCCGATTGAAGCTCTGGGCACCCCCACACCATATGGTCAAAGTCAGCATCTCCCCCCCGACACCTCAGGCACGTCCTCGGGGTCGCCCCGTATATACGGAACAGTCGATGGGCGTCAGGTATGTCCTATGGAGGTAGTTGTACTGGATGTACCTTAACCGTGTGTTACGCGAGACCACTCAGGGGTAAGCCAGTGCTTTGTTCCATTCTGAGTCAGACAATTCCCTCCCTATCGTGTTCCCCCACCTTTCTCTCAAGGATCGTAGAGGATCCAGCATGGCCTCCACCTGGGCCCGGTATATCCTGGCGACAGCATGGGGTTCCGCCCCCGATGTCAGTAGTAAATGCAGCACCCCGTGCGTAGCGGGCTCTGCGTTTATCGTATCCCAGTGGTCTTTCAGAGTGTGTATTAGCTTACTGAAGAGTAAAAACTGACCCCTGGGGACCCCCTCCAACAGTAAGTCAGCGAATCCCTTCAGCACCCCCTCCTTGAAGAGTCCTCCCACTGTCTCAATCCCCGCGCCCGTCCAAGGGCCCAACCCCAGTTCTTCCGAGTCCTTCCCCCCGGGCCCCACCACCAGTGCCGCTAACGGCAGAGCTGGAGAATATGGCGGGCCTACTCCTACTCTTTTCGTACACTTTTTCCAGCATGCCAACGCGATCTTCTCCATTGTGTTGTTCTCAGGAAGGGCTATCTTCCTGCCTGCCATATGTGCCGCAATCCTTGCCGTACCTATTACTCCCTGTGCAGTACAACGGTCAAGGTGTCCTTTGTTTACTTGCCAGCCGGCCACCCACTGTAGCTGGGCTGCTAGATAGTATGCCTCGAAGTCAGGAGCGCCCAGACCGCCCTTACAGGGTGGTCTACAAATGGTCGTCAAAGCCGTTCGTCTGCGTCCGTCATCCCACACTAGTTCCCTGAGCAATGTATTCAGGTCGCGAAACCATGACGGAGGGATCAGTAATGGCAAGTTGGCGAAGTAATAGAGGAGTCGGGGAAGCATAATCATTTTGGCCAGTGCCACTCTGGCCATTATTGAAAGTTTTAGTGAACGCCAAAACCCGACCGAGGACCGCAAGGATCTGAGTACCTTACCCAGGTTACCGTCTCTGAGGTCGCTCATCTCGTGGAATATTTGAATTCCCAGGTACTTGAAGGTCCGTGGAGCCCAGCTCACATCTGGCGGACACTCCCCCGGGCGCGCGGATCCCTGCATCATGGGGAACACGTATGTCTTGCCGTGGTTAAGGCATAGCCCGACACCTCCCCGAACACCCCCAGGGCCCAGGGAAGATAGATCAGGATATCATCCGCATACAGGGAGACAATATGCTCGTCCGGGCCCCATTCAATCCCCTTGCCCACCCCCTCTCCCCGCAGCTGGGCCGCCAGAGGTTCAATCGCTAATGCAAACAGCAGCGGGTACAGAGGGCACCCCTGTCGGGTTCCACGAAACACTGGGTACCCGCCCGAGACTGTCCCGCCCGTCCTCACTCTAGCCATTGGAGACGAGTACAGCAGGTCCACCCATTTAACCCATTTCTCCCCAAGGCCCATTTTTAACATCGCTGCCCTCAGGTAATCCCACCTAATCGAGTCGAAAGCCTTCTCGAAATCCACCGCCAGTAAGACCCCGGCAGGAGGCTTCAACTCGTCGGGCATGTACAGGATGGAGAAAAGCCTCCTAAGGTTCAGGGAGGTGCTGCGTCCAGGGATAAAACCATTCTGGTCAGCATGTATCAATGTGGTCATGAGGGGGAGCAGCCGGTTGGCCATAATCTTGCTAAGGATCTTAAAGTCACTGTTTAGCATCGATAACGGGCGGTAGTCGGCCACCAATGCTTCCCTATTGTTGGTCTTGGGGAGTGGCACTACCAGCGCCTCACGCAACGTGTTAGGCAGTTCTCCACTATTCCACGCCTCTGCGTACATGTCCGCCAACTCCGTAACCAGCAGAGTTTTATATTTTTTGTAGAAATCCATAGGGAGCCCGTCCGTACCAGGGGTCTTCCCAGGGACCAGTTGTCTTATTGCCTCATCTATTTCTTCTGTAGTCACCGGCCCCCCAAGGTTGTCTCGGACCGCCGGGTCTAGTACCGTTAAGGGGATCTGTATTAGGTAATCATCTAGAGTCCCTGTTCCAGTTCGTTAGGTCTTCTATACAGGTGCATATAATATTCCCTAAATGCGTCATTAATAGGGCCTGGGTTAAGTCTGCAGTTCCCCCCTCTGTCCAACACATTTGTGATAGGTTCGCTATCTCCGCTCGGGCGCACCAGCCATGCTAAAAGCTTCCCCGATCTGCCCTCCTCTGATTGTAGGGATGCTAAGTATCTTTGCATGTCATGGCATCTAAGCCGCTCCTCAGTTTGGGAGTGTTCTCTGCAGGCACGGTCATATTGTTCATCACCTTGTGTTGCTGGGCCTTGTCTCAGTTCCCCTTCGTGTATGATCTTCTCTAGGGCAGTTAGCTCCCTCTCTAGTGTATGCCTCACTCCTGCCGACTGCCCAAGAGAGAAACCCCTCGTCACCACTTTAAGCGTCTCCCATTCCACGGCCCTAGAAGAGGTGGATCCCTTGTTAGTCTCAATGTGTTCTGTCAAGTGGCAATGCAGCACCTCCCTATACGCCTGATCCTCCAACGCCGCAGGGGCCAACTTCCAAGAAGGTATAGGGGGTCTGTCCTGTGGTACCCTCAGTGTTAACAGTTGTGGGTTGTGATCTGATATTGTGCGGGCCAGGTACTCAGAGTGGATCACGCCTCGAGCCAGTCCCGCAGTGCAGACCACCCTATCAATTCTGGTGTGTACCCGATGGAGGCCCGAGTAGAATGAGTAGTCCCTAATGTCCGGGTGTCGCGTCCGCCAGACATCCACTAAACCCCAGGTGCCCATCCACTCCACCAGCCTTTGAGCTGTCTTAATTGACGTCGCCCCTTGTAGCGGCGGGGTGGATCTGTCCATATCTATGTCCAATACTGCGTTGAAGTCCCCTCCTATTAGTACTTCCCCAGTGCGTTGTCGGATGAGGTGTCTTGATAGGCCTGTCATGAATGAGGTCCGGTCCTGATTAGGGGCATAGATACAGCCTAACACCAATGGGGTCCCATGCAGTTTCCCCTCCAATATCACGAACCTACCTTCTTTGTCTATGTTGGAAGAGTCAATCGTTAGGGGGACACCCGCTCTAATCCAAATTAGTACGCCTCTTGCATAGGCTGAACATTCTGTGGCAAACACCTGCCATCTACGTCTTAATTTCTCACCCTCCCCCGGTGCTAGGTGGGTCTCATGTAGCATTGCTATCTGCACTTTCCTTCTTTTTAGGAAGGACAGAATTCTATGTCTTTTGGCCGGAGTGCCCATCCCCCTGACATTCCAGGTTATGAAATTGTAGTCTGCCATTTTAATCCTGCAGTCTGGCAAGAGCAGGCCTGGTGCACCCAGGGCCCGGATTGAGTCCCCTGCATGTTCGCACCCCTACAATGTACTGAAGTCTCCACCCATCCTGCCGACTGAACTCGTGTCTGTAAACCCCAACTCCCCATCGCCAGGGCGCCTCCGGAACTGTAGGTGGCCCAGCAAACTGTGCAACAGTGCAACTTGTTCAAAAACATAACTGCCTTATTCACCAGCCAAATCTGCGGGCGAAAGTCAAGTCTAGGGGGGTGGCCGGGTCCGGAGGGGCCACATGTTTACTCACAGTGTGCCAAGTCTCCAGGTGCTGTTACCGTTCTGAACTATCCGAGTTCATCAGCCGTTTGAGGTGTCACCCTTGGGGCACGAGCCAAGCTCCCTGAACCTCCTGCGGAGGACACCGTCGTGTCGTCAGACTCCACCTCAGAGCCATCCTGGGGGGAAGCCTCTCCGCCCACTCGGGCCGCTGCCTCAATGGCCGCCTTCCTGCCCGTTTCTCTTTGCGTTTGCGTTGGCGCCAGCTGAGGGCGATCCTTGGGTCTCTTCCCCCTCGGGGCTCGACGGGGCCTTCCCGTATTGGTTTTCTCACGCGCCGATTGATCCGTGTGGGACCCGTGCCTCTCGAGCCATTCCCATGCCTCCTCTGGGGATTGGAAAAATTTGGATTTCCCATCCACGATCACTCATAGTCTTGCTGGGAATAGCAATGACTACTGGATCCCTTCGTCTCGCAAGGCTCTTTTCACCGCTAAGAATGAGGCTCATTTGTTTTGGACGTCTAGCGTAAAGTCTGGGAACAGTGTCACTTCTCCATTTGCCACTCTGAATGGGCCCATCTCTCTGGCTTTCTGTAGAAGGATGTCCCTGTCTCTATAGTGTAAGAGCTTAGCGATTACTGCACGAGGCCGCTTGCCAGTGGCAAGGGGTCTCGCCGGCACACGGTGTGCTCGTTCCAGCGTGTAGAAAGGAGTCAGGCATCCAGGTGCTACCACCGTGCTGAGCCACTTCTCCAGAAATTCCACCCTGTTCGTCCCCTCCGACCTCTCCGGAAGGCCCACCACTCGCACATTGTTCCTTCTGTTTCTTCCCTCTGCATCTTCAGCCCGTTGTTCAAGTCTTGTCACTCTGCCAGCCAGGGAAGTTACCTCCGCCGTTGTGTCTTTCTGTCTTGGCGCGATGTCTGCCAATGAGGCTTCCGTTGCTTTGACTCTGTCCACCAGCTTATGGTGTTCCGCCCTCAGGAGCCCCACCTCAATTGCCACTTGGTTGATGTCGCGCTGCAATGTCGACTTTGTGTCCTCTATTGCTCCCAGTATCTTGTCTAGGGTGTCTTGTACTTTGGTTTGTGATTGACTCTGTGTGTCCGCCTCCTCACCCCCAGCAGACGCCATGTGGTCCATGGCTCTGTTCTTGTGTCGGCCCTTGGGGGGCATCAGACCGACAAGGTGGTGCACCCCGGTGGGCACAGCAGGCGGTCCGGGCTTCTTCGTATGTTCTACTTTTGGTCTTTCCCTCCGCTTTGGTCTCCAAAGGTTTAGCTCCTGTTCACGGACATCCCCGGATCGGGCTCCGAATGCCCCGCCGGTCGACTCCGGCGTCCAGCCACTTCAACGGTGGGTCCCTCGCTCATTTCTCTTATCGGGTTTTTCCTTTGCAAGCAGGGTCGGGCGTACACCTCAGCCTCTGTTCGGCCGTCTCCCTATGCGGGGCGTTTGTCCACTCCCCAACACTTCTTCCGTTGCTGTAGTCTTTCCTTAGATCGTGCACAGTGGCCCCATTCAGGGGTCAATGGTGTTCCCGGGCGTTCAGCCGCTTTCTTAGTTTCTCATTTTGGGCGGACGATTTCTCCTATTTTGTTGAGTGGGCCCCTTTCAAAGCAGAACCTATGGGGCCCGGCCCCTCCTCGGGGGACCTCTTATGTGGCCCCCGCGAGAGCCAGGGGGCCACGAGCTCAATTCTGTTCTCCAGAGCCCCGATCGGGCCCAGTGCGTCTCGCTCCAGTCAGGCCTGGAGGATTAGGGCCGTGTCCGCTTCCCTGCCTCCAGTTAGGCTTTGTTCTTTGGAGCGGGGCCCCTCTGCGGCCCCCGCCCCGTCGGGTGCCCCGGGGGTCCTTACCCCAGCTGTTGGGCCCAGGCGCATCCGCCGCCACACGCGGGCCGCCCGCTCCGACACCAGGGCGGCCCGCCGCTTCACGCAAGGCCGCGGTTTCCCAAGGGGGGATGGGCCGCAAGCCTCCTCTCGTGTCGGGCGGCCCGCCTCTGTCCCGCACTCACCTCCGTCCCACGTCAAAGGATCGGTCGCACCGACAACCTGTCAGCAGTCTGTTGCTCGTGCTCCGGTGAGGAACAGCCCGGGCTGGCGTGCTCTACAGGATTTTTACCGCCGGCCCCTCCGGAGCTCGGGAATTAGACGTGCGCCATGTTCGGCGCTTTGGCCACGCCCCCTAAATTTTTGTTGTTCATATTAATTTTCAATCCTGTTTGTGAGATCCTAAAAGACAATCTGATCTCTGGAATATGCCTGAGTGAATTTAAGGTAGGGCTCCAGAGTGGTAATCCAGGCGAAGAATGCTTCAGCTCTAAGAATATTGCTGTGTCAGATTATTAGGATGTTCGTCTATGAACCTCCGCCATAAAATTATTTCTTGTTTAAATGTGTTATCATTGTTGAAGATTAATGTTTCTTTAAAACGGTGCATATGGGGACACAATAGACTTGACGCAAGTGTGCTTTCCACAGAAGCGTCTTGGGTTTGAAGGTATAAGTTGTTTTAAAATTGTGACAAGTTTTCATTCAGTGCCAAAGTGTCAAATTCCATGATGAAGTTCACAGGTGTGATGAATGTCCAAGTGGAAGCCTTTAGTATTTCATCTATCATAGCAAGAGTTACATCTTGTGGAATACTTATGGATAGCCTCTACATCTAGAGTGTTGAAAAGGTTAAGCACATCTTTTGTGTTTTTCAAATAGAAGATGTATCTGATAGAAAAGGACGGAGAAACAAGTCTCAAACAATAGACAAATGTCGCAAAACAGAGTCAATACCTGAGACTATGGGGTATCCTAGAGCTGGTATAATCCCTTTGTTAATTTGTGGTAAAATGTCTAAATACAGAATTTCCGGATTCAGCTTTTTATAAAAAAAGAGCCTCTCACTCAGTAATCGACCCCATAGTCTCTGCTTCATGAACCATTGTCTTAGTCTTTTGCCCCAAGAGTAGTGGTGGGATCATTGTTGATTCTCTTGTTACTCTTCTGACCCGATAGAAGCCGTAGGCATTCTTTCCTGAGGCTTTGGAGGGCATAATCATTGTTGTGCCTTCTTTATCCATAGGTTTGAGGGTGATCCTTCTATCACTTGATAGAGTCTGTATTGCTTCACGTTTCTCTCTAGAGATATTCTGGGAGACAGTTTTCGGACCAAGTTTGGAAACCTCTTTGATGACTGCGTATTTAAATGTGTTCATATCACTCGGTAGTGTTGCTGTCAGGGGGGTTGAAGGTAGAAGGATTTCTTAATTCTGTGCTATGGACTGCCTCTGTATCTGGTTTACTATGAAAGAAAAACTGTAATAGGAGTTTTGGAAGAATCATGACAGTTTGCATTGTAATTGAAAGGGATCATCGCTAGGCATGGTGCAGAAGCCAAGGCATCAATTTAGTACCTTCATTTCAGTATTTGTAGGAGATCATTCTGATAAATTTACAATTAGGTTGTCTTCTTCTGGGATATTTCTTTTTACTTGCTCCTTGTTTGTATTTGTGGTCCTTCTGCCCACTCAACTGGGGTTGTTGCTTTCTGCCTCCTCCCCTGTTCTGGCCTGTTCCTAAACAAAGCTGAGGTAGTACGAATCTTGGTTGGAATCCAATATATATATATATATATATTAGAATGGTGCTGATAATGGCAGTGTAGTTATGTCTGAGGTAGAACCTCCATAACAGTGGTATTTTTCGTTTTCTTAATAACTTTGGGATTCTTAAAAGAACCTGCATGAAACTTTAAAAATAATGTTCATCCAGTTTCGGTCATTCATCGCAGGATTAGTGCAGATCTAAAAAAAAGGCATGAGAGAAAGGGGTGCAAAAGTGTGATTTCCCATATGAATCCCTTTAGGATTCTTTGCTCTTCTATACAAAAAATGGCTAAAACAAATTACACCAAACTTGCAATACAGTTAGTACTTTTCTCAAGGATTGTGCTTTTGCTGATTTGGCATAAATCCATTCAGTAGTTTGTAAAAAAAAAAAAATAAAATAGCTTTGCAATACATACCCAGGTTAGGCGTAACAAAGTTACATTTAAAGCAGTTTTGTCATTTGGAGGCTCTATTTTTAATTTGCTCATCAGTTTAAAAAATTGATGAATTAACAGGCAATTTAGCAGATTTGTACCATGTTTAGCTACCTCTTGATTCCTACTCTTGTGGAGATTTATCAAGGGGAACACTTTTAAAGGGTGGGGGTAAAAATATATTCATTTGGTCATAGCTATGGCATCATTTGAGAAATCCACATGAATTTGGTAGATTGTATATATATATATATATATATATGTATTCACTGAAAAAACAAAGATTAAAGTAACATTATAGTTAGGTGAAATGTTCAGTAACTATGTAACTTTTTAAACTAAAAAAAACAGAAATATTTAACAGTTATAGTTATCTCAAGTATCTATAACTAGTGCCCTAAGGTAACTGTAACTCATGCCCCCCATACACATCAATAATTTAATTGAAAATGTTACAGTGATATTATCAATTATGTCATAGAAGATATCATGAATGAAGTAACGTGGGTTAATCAGCAGTACATGGCAAAGGCGCCAGTTATAGTTAGTTGAGATAGTTGTAGCTATAACTGGTGAATTTCTATTATTTTTAGAGTTTAAAACATTACGTTGTTAGTGAAAATTTCACCTAACTATAATGTTACTTTAACCTTTGTTGTTATTTCTAGTCTTTGTGATATAAAGTAATGTTTTATTATTCTACGTAAAGCCAACCCTTCATTCCTCCAATCCAGCACTCTATGTGTAAAGGAGATCTATCATTTTTCTCTGAAACTTAGCAATAATTCCAATCAAACATTTATTTTAGTAACACACACAATACAATGTTTATTATTATGGATTATTTTGAAAAAATCTAACAAAGTTTTATTAAACTACATGTCTATGACTCTTTCTTTTATAGATTTTATTACATTTTTGGGGCGGAAAATGTGAAAATAAGTTGTTAGAGATGTATTCTTTTTTCTTTTAAAAAAAACACAAAACAAACATATTTCTTAGTTCTACTTGTTAACATGTTGCACCCTGTAAGGAAATGCCTCCTTGGCATGGTTACTCCCTAACGTTTTGCCTTTGCTGATGCTAAGTTTTGATTGAAAGTGTGCTGGGACCCTGCTAACCAGGCCCCAGCACCAGTGCTCTTTCCCTAAACTGTACCTTTGCTTCCACAATTGGCACAGCCCTGGCACTCAATTAAGTCCCTTGTAACTGTTACCTCTGGTACCAAGGGCCCTGTTGCCAGGGAAGGTCTCTAAGGGCTGCAGCATGTCTTATGCCACCCCGGGGACCCCTCACTCAGCACATGCACACTGCCTCACAGCTTGTGTGTGCTGGTGGGGAGAAAAAGACTAGGTCGACATGGCACTCTCCGCAGAGTGCCATGCCAACCTCACACTGCCTGTGGCATAGGTAAGTCACCCCTCTAGCAGGCCTTACAGTCCTAAGGCAGGGAGCACTATACCACAGGTGAGGGCATATGTGCAAGAGCACTATGCCCCAACAGTGTCTAAGCAAAACCTTAGACATTGTAAGTGCAGGGTGTCCATAAGAGTATATGGTCTGGGAGTTTGTCAAACACGAACTCCACAGTTCCATAATGGCTACACTGAAATCTGGGAAGTTTGGTATCAAACTTCTCAGCACAATAAATGCACAATTTATTGTAACATGCACCCAGAGGGCATCTTAGAGATGCCCCCTGAATACCAATCCAACGTTTAGTGTAGGCTGACCAGTTTCTGCCAGCCTGCCACCCACCAGACATGTTGCTGGCCACATGGGGAGAGTGCCTTTGTCACTCTTTGGCCAAGAACAAAGCCTGTACTGGGTGGAGGTGCTTCTCACCTCCCCCTGCAGGAACTGGAACACCTGGCGGTAAGCCTCAAAGGCTCACCCCTTTTGTTACAGCGCCCCAGAGCATCCCAGCTAGTGGTGATTGCCGCCCCTCCGGCCACTGCCCCCACTTTTGGCGGCAAGGCTAGAGGAGATAATGAGAAAAACAAAGAGGAATCACCCACCAGTCAGGACAGCCCCTAAGGTGTCCTGAGCTGAGGTGACCCCTGCCTTTAGAAATCCTCCAACTTGAGTTTGGAGGATTCCGCCAATAGGATTAGGGATGTGCCCCGCTCCCCTCAGGGAGGAGGCACAAAGAGGGTGTAGGCTCGAGATCCAGAGAACAAACACCCCAGGGAGGACTCCCCGGAGACCGCGACCCCGTTAGTAGCCCGAGATGACCCTCCTGAGAACCTAGAGCGAAGCCTGCAGAGAGAATCCAGAGGCTCCCCCTGACCGCGACTGCCTGTAACAAGGGACCCGACGCCTGGAACCAGCACTGCACCTGCAGCCCCCAGGACCTGAAGGAACCAAACCTCAGTGCAGGAGTGACCCCCAGACGACCCTCTGCCTAGCCCAGGTGGTGGCTGTCCCGAGAAGCCCCCCTGTGCCTGCCTGCACAGCTAGAGTGACCCCCGGGTCCCTCCATTGAATCCTATCTAAAACCCGACGCCTGCTTTGCACACTGCACTCGGCCGCCCCTGTGCCACTGAGGGTGTGTTTTGTGTGCCTACTTGTGTCCCCCCCAGTGCTCTACAAAACCCCTCTGATCTGCCCCCCGAGGACGCGGGTACTTACCTGCTGGCAGACTGGAACCGGAGCACCCCTGTTCTCCATAGGCGCCTATATGTTTTGGACACCTCTTTGACCTCTGCACCTGACCGGCCCTGAGCTGCTGGTGTGGTAACTTTGGGGTTGCCTTGAACCCCCAGCGGTGGGCTGCATATGCCCAGGAACTGAGACGTGTGTCTTACTTACCTCACAATCTAACCTTTACTTACCTCCCCCAGGAGCTGTTGATTTTTGCACTGTGTCCACTTTTAAAATAGCTTATTGCTATTTTAACAAAGACTGTATATTATATTGCTTTTATTCAAAGTTCCTAACTAACCTGTGTGACGTACCTTGCATTTTATGTGTTTACTTCAAATCTTGGACCTGTGGTTCCTAAAATAAACCAAGGAAAGATATTTTTCAATATAAAAACCTATTGGTCTGGAGTAAGTCTTTGAGTGTGTGTTCCTCATTTATTGCCTGTTTGTGTACAACAAATGCTTAACTCTACCCTCTGATAAGCCTACTGCTCGACCACACTACCACAAAATAGAGCATTAGAATGATCTAATTTTGCCACTATCTTTCCTCTAAGGGGACCATGTGGCTCCCTCGCTTTTATTTTAAACGACAGCCCTGTGAGATGCGGTCGCGAGGGCCTCTTCGAGGCTTAAGGAGGGTGGCCTCACATCTCCTCCCTATCAGGCTGTGGCCCACCAGGTGGTATTGTTATTTTTAAACATTCAAATGCATGGCAACATTTTAAAAAAAAGTTTTTTTGCCTCTAGACTGGGTCCTTCTGGGACCCACTACCGGGCCTAGGGAGCGAGGGTATCTGGACCCTGCCACCTATGTCTTATTTTGTGGGAGTGTTTTAAGACTTGGAACCGAGTCCTGAGGCGTAAGATGGCTGCCACCTAGTTGAGGTTGTGGCAGCCAAACAGATCTCAGGATAAGATCTGTTGGCTCTGCGGATCCACCACGGCGTGATATATGCAATTTTATGTAAACTTATTTTCTCCAGAACTGAACGGACTTACACCGAAACACATAGAGCACTCTTTCTGGACCAAGATCTACCTTTCTGCCAAATTTGTTGTAAATCCAGTCACCCCAAAACTATACATGCGCAAACTAGTCACTTTTTCTGAAGGTTTTGTGGTGATTTGTCAAATGTTGCTAAAGTTATTAGCAACACAAGAAAGGCATTTCCTGTGGAAACACAATTAACTATAACTACCTAGTGGCAACCACCACTGGGTCATATATATATTATAGTATAATATAATACTGGACTCCCCACCAACACGCAAGTACTTCCTTTTCTATTGCAGAATATGTCACTTCAGCTCCCCTTCAATATTCTCGAAGCAAATGCTATGACATGTTCTTTCCCTTTATGCACCTGCATCAATACCTCCCTCAAACCATGCATACTTGCATCCGTTGTGTATTGTAGTATGTCGTTGTGCCACAAAATGTTTTACTTCAACAGCATTAATGATGTTTCCCCTGAGATCGTTAAACGCTCGTTGACATTCTTCAGACCACACATACTTCTGATTTTTCTTCATTAGTGTAGGAAAGTACCATCTTGCCTGGCATGTTACCCCCATATTTCACTGTATGTATGTTGTTTTAGTCCTTGTGTCACTAGGACCATCCCAAGCAGGGCCCCAGTGCTCATAGTATGTGCCCTGTATGTGTTCCCTGTGTGGTGACTAACTGTCTCTCTGAGGCTCTGCTAACCAGAACCTCAGTGGTTATGCTCTCTCTGCTTTCCAAATTTGTCACTGCAGACTAGTGCCTAAATTTACCAATTCACATTGGCATACTGGAACACCCATATAATTTCCTTTTATATGGTACTGAGCTACCCAGGGCATTGGGGTTCCAGGAGATCCCTAACGTCCATGTTATTTCACAGCCATTTACCACTGCACATAAGTAACTTATAAGTCACCTACATGTCTATCCTTCACCTGGTGAAAGTTGGGTGCAATGTTACTTAGTGTGTGGGCACCCTGGCCCCCACATCGTTCAGGGCAAATTCCCTGGACTTTGTGAGTGCGGGACACCATTACACGCGTGCACTTTACATAGGTCACTACCTATGTATGGGTTCACAATGGTAACTCCGAACATGGCCATGTACCATTCTGGTATTGGGGGGACAATTCCATGATCCCCCGGGTCTCTAGCACAGAACCCGGGTACTGCCAAACTGCCTTTCCGGGGTCTCCACTGCAGCTGCTGCTGCTACCAACCCCTCAGACAGGTTTCTGCCCTCCTGGGGTCCAGGCAGCCCTGGCCCAGGAAGGCAGAACAAAGGATTTCCTCTGAGAGAGGGTGTTACACCCTCTACCTTTGGAAATAGGTGTGACGGGCTGGGGAGGAGTAGCCTCCCCCAGCCTCTGGAAATGCTTTGATGGGCACAGATGGTGCCCATCTCTGCATAAGCCAGTCTACACCAGTTCAGGGATCCCCCAGCCCTGCTCTGGCGCGAAACTGGGCAAAGGAAAGGGGAGTGACCACTCCCCTGACCAGTTCCTTCCAGGGGAGATGCCCAGAGCTCCTCCAGTGTGTCCCAGACCTCTGCCATCTTGGAAACAGAGGTGTTGGGGGCACACTGGACTGCTCTGAGTGGCCAGTGCCAGCAGGTGACGTCAGAGGCTCCTTCTGATAGGCTCTTACCTCTCTTGGTAGCCAATCCTCCTAAATTGGTAGCCAAACCTCCTTTTCTGGCTATTTAGGGTCTCTGCTTTGGGGAATTCTTCAGATAACGAATGCAAGAGCTCACCAGAGTTCCTCTGCATCTCCCTCTTCACCTTCTAGCAAGGATCGACCTCTGACTGTTCCAGGACGCCTGCAAAACTGCAACAAAGTAGCAAGACGACTACCAGCAATATTGTAGCGCCTAATCCTGCCGGCTTTCTCGACTGTTCCAGGTGGTGCATGCTCTGGGGGTAGCCTGCCTTCACCCTGCACCAGAAGCTCTGAAGAAATCTCCTGTGAGTCGACGGAATCTTCCCCCTGCTAACGCAGGCACCAAAAGACTGCATCACTGGTCCTCTGGGTCCCCTCTCATCCTGGCGAGCGTGGTCCCTGGAACACAGCAACTCTGTCCAAGTGACTCCCACAGTCCAGTGACTCTTCAGTCCAAGTTTGGTGGAGGTAAGTCCTTGCCTCCCCACGCTAGACTGCAAAGCTGTGTACCGTGTGATTTGCAGCTGCTCCGGCTCTTGTGCACTCTTCCAGGATTTCCTTTGTGCACTGCCTAGCCTGGGTCCCCAGAACTCCGTCATGCAGTGCACAACCCTCTGAGTTGGCCTCCGACGTTGTGGGACCCTCTTTTGTAACTTTGCGTGGACTCCGCTTCACTCTTCTTCTAAGTGCCTGTTGGTGTACGTCTGCGGGTGCTGCCTGCTTCTGTAAGGCTCTCTGAGTTGCTGAGCGCCCCCTCTGTCTCCTCCTCCAAAAGGCGACATCCTGGTCCTTCCTGGTCCTCAGCAGCACCCAAAACCTCTACTGCGACTCTTGCAGCTAGCAAGGCTTGTTTGCGGTATTTCTGCGTGGGAACACCTCTGCAAGCTTAATCGTGACGTGGGACATCTGTCTTCCAAAGGAGAAGTTCCTAGTCCTCTTCTTTCTTGCAGAACTCCAAGCTTCTTCCATCCGGAGGCAGCTTCCTTGCACCTTCATCCGGGGTTTCCTGGGCTCCTGCCCCCCTGGACACTGTCGCAACTATTGGACTTGGTCCCCTTGCCTTGCAGGTCCTCAGGTCCGGAAATCCGTTGTCAGTGCACTGCTGGTGTTTGTTGTTCTTGCAGAACCCCCCTATCACGACTATTGTGCTCTCTGGGAGTAGTAGGTGCACTTTACTCCTACTTTTTAGGGTCTTGGGGTGGGGTATCTTGGACACCCTGACGGTTTTCTTACATTCCCAGCGACCCTCTACAAGCTCCCATAGGTCTGGGGTCCAATCGTGATTCGCATTCCACTTTTGGAGTATATGGTTTGTGTTGCCCCTATACCTATGCTTGTCTATTGCAACCTATTGTAATTCTACACTGTTTGCATTACTTTTCTGACTCTTACTTACCTATTTTGGGTTTGTGTACATATAACTTGTGTATAAAACTTACCTTCTTACTGAGGGTACTCACTGAGATACTTGTGGCATATTGTCATAAAAATAAAGTATCTTTATTTTTAGTAACTCTGTGTGTTGTGTTTTCTTATGATATTGTGCATATGATATAAGTGGTATAGTAGGAGTTTTGCATGTCTCCTAGTTCAGCCTAAGCTGCTTTGCCATAGCTACCCTCTATCAGCCTAAGCTGCTAAAAATACCACTATTCTACTAATAAGGGATAACTGGACCTGGCACAAGGTGTAAGTACCTTTGGTACCCACTACAAGCCAGGCCAGCCTCCTAGAATTAGCATACGCAAAGGTTGTGCCACATCAGCAAACATTTTTACAAATTTGGAATAATATTCCGCCAAACCTAAAAAACGATCTCAACTGATCCTTATCAATCAGACTGGCCGCTTTCTCAATAGCCTCCAACAAGCTAACTTCTGGTTTAATACCATTTCCAGAAATAGTATGTCCTAAATATTCCACAGTATGGCATCCAAACTTGCTCTTACTAATTTTGACTGTCAGTCCTGCATCCTCCAAAATATGGCACACCTTCCTCATAACACTGTCATGTTCATCCATACTTTCTGCCCACACCAGCACATCATCTTGAAAAAACCTCACATTCTCAACTTCCCCTAGCAAACTCTGCTTAACTCTCTGGAACACTGCCGAAGCAGATGCCAGACCGAATGGCATGCGTAAAAATCTAAACGCACCTTCAGATGTGATGAAGGATGTGAGATGTTTTGATTCTGGATGCACCTTTATTTGATGATATGCACTCGATAAATCAAGTGTTGAAAACACTTTTCCACCTTGAATCCCAGCTAGTAACTCATTAATATTAGGTATGGGATGTCTATCTATTCAAATATTGTAATTTAAATCTCTTAAATCCACGCACCTTCTGATCTTGCCATTCGATTTCCGGGCCAAAACCACCGGACTTAACCATTCTGATGACTTAATTTTCCATATCAACCCCAACAACTTTTTCTATTTCTGCTTTTAAAGCAGGTTTCAAAACCACTGGCACATTCCTCACTTTCTGTGCCTTGGGCACTGCACATTCTTTCAAGATAATGTTATGTTGAAACTTCTTTAGGCACCCCAACCTCTCCCTAAATAGGTTAGGAAATTCCAATTTCCATTTCTCAGTAACATCATGTGACACAGTTAAATCTTGTTCCTCGGTATTGGGATTCAACAAGACCATCAGCTCCCTTTGCTCATTCCACCCTAACAAACACTGGGCACTCTCCACTACATACACCCAACATGTGGTCTATCTATGTTTAAACACAGTCACACTTGAAAACAACCCAAAATAGGTATTCTGTTCCCCCCATAATCAACCAATTTGATTTTAACTCTGGATAAAACATTTGACCTAATTTATGCCACCTCTCCTTATCAGTCAGTTTATAAGGAGAACACAAATCTGCCCACACGCTAACCAACACCATTTACATTCACATTGCACTTTTGTGACCTATATTGGTCATTCTCCAACATAAAAATGTTCTTCTCACACAACTCCGTGGCGACATCGCTAAGCATAAATACCTCTAACTGGGTATCAACCCCATCATCACTGGACTGGATTTGTTCTTCCTTCTGAATTTCACTTCGTACAAGATTTACACTTTTTCTTTAGTGTTCCTTTTTGATTACAAACCTTAGAAAAATGGCCCTTCCTATCACATTTAAAACACCTAGCATCCACAGCAGGGCAATTCATCGAAGATGCCAAATGCTTTACATTCCCACATCTATAACATTTTAAGCACCTCCCCCTTGCCATTGCCCTTATTACATTTGGCCTTGCTAACAGTTTGTACTGACATGTCCTCGACATCTCTCTTCCCTATCTCTTCAACATAACGCAAAGTATCTTCAATACATTTTGCAATCATAACTGTTTCATCTAACGATGGATCTTTTAAACTCAACAACTTTTCTTGGATCTTCAAATTTTTTGTTCGATTTATTAACTGATATCTAATTATTTCCTCATGCAAATCCCTGAATTTGCACGTGTTTGCTAAAGTTCGCAAAGCACTAATAAATTGTTCGATTGATTCATGGGGAGCTTGTGCCCTTGAAAAGAACCTACGGCGTTCTACCACAATACTGGTTTTCCTGCTATAATGAGTTTCTAACGCCCCTATTGTGCTGGAAAACACATCATCTTCGCCTTCTTCATCTGAACCACCCTTCCCATCTACAATGATATTTACTTGCGGTAATGTTTTCAATACCTTACTACCTTCAACTCCCAAATTATGTTTTAACAAAGCCAATTTTCTTTTTGCCGTGAAAATGGCTCCACCTAATGCCTCCAAATAAGTTTCAAACGCATCACACCAATCCTCCCAAATCATACTTGGTCCCCCAGGCATTGCTAAAAAGGTAGGTGGGGTTGTTATCGACTGCATGTTGCCCTACACAAATAAATGCACAATATACACAAAAAACACATAAATAGTCACTATAGTCCAAATATAGTTTGCCTCATGCTTGTCATACTACAACTGCCCAAATAAGTCCCATATTGGAGTCCGCACAAAAAAAAAACTAATATAAATAAAGTAGTCAACGATGTCCCAGTGTCAGTTTCAGTTTAAGCGTAGTGTGCTCAGTTGAAATTAACAGCCCCCTTCTTCATCGAGCACGTGTACACTGTTGACATTAATGGCATCCGACATTATCAAAAAGAAATTAACTCTCCGTCCGATAAGCACACGCCTCGTTGAGCTTCTCCATGTGTCAATCAGACGGAAAAGTTTTGTTCACGCTCCGTTAAATCTTCGTTAAATAAACACTCCATCCGATAAACGTGAACACTGTTCCCAATATAAAAGAAGGTTCATGTAGTTTTACACTGACACACGCATTTCGCCTGATTTCTACAGGCGATCCTTGACATGCTGAAGTCCCTTCACTGCCGATCCATATGAGGAAAGATTCTGTGCCAGCTCGCGTACTCGCTTTAAATCAAAATATGCGAGCAACGTATAAACGGCATTGCCACCTCAGCGCAAGGTAAGCGTTGTTCTTCAACTAAAGCTTGTGTTACTTGAACATTGAATACTTTGCCAAGGGTCCTCAAAATTCCTGAACGGTTACGGCACCAGCTGTCACAAGATAAAATGTATCTTCATGTTGCACCGTGTTGCACTGCACGGTATCACACTCACAAAATGTTCACCTTACAACACTTGAGCCCTTTATCCTAATAAATGCTGCTGTACCGTAGCATCACCATTGACTTCTCGCTGTGTGCGAATTTTCTGTCCCATGAATATCCATACATATTCACAACAATGCCAGGGTTGATTGTTCACACCAAAAAACAGGGGAATCCGATCCTCGTTGCTACTTTATAGAGACACCTCTTTCTTTTCTTCTTTTTCTTAAGTCTTCTTTAATCCCAAGAGATACACATCCAACCCTGGCAGGTCCAGTCACCAGCCAAACATTCTCATTTCTTAATTCCAATTCCACTCATGTTGCTAGGCAGTCATTAAGGCCTCCAGCATTCTAACACATAAATACAACAGTGATGGACTTAGTTCTGTTTTGAAAGTGTGTGCCCCGGTGTCCACACAGGGCCCCAACATCAGACAAAATCGTTGGGGCCATGGGGGCAGCCCCAATGCCTGGCTGCCCCTACTGGCTCCCCAACCAGCACTCATTATGGTGTGCAACAGGAGCTAGCTCTTTTACTTTGCTCCCCCATGGGCAGGAGTAGCATTTTTCTCTGCTCTTGCCTGGGTGGGAGCAAAGGTGTGTTCCCTGTCAATTAGAGTGCAGGCTAGGAATAAAGTTTATGTCCTGCCTGCACTCTCCTGGGCAGGCAACACAGCAGTGCCCAATGAATGGGATCCTCGGGACACTGAAGCAGTCATCGGGCTCCGGGAATCTAGGGCTCAGGGAGGGGGACCTAATACTCCTCCCCAATATTGAAGTCATGGCCTTGGACTATGGGTTCCCCCAGGCCTCCATGAGGCTACGGGAGGGGGGCCTCCCCTAAAAAACAATAGGCACCACCGGATGGAGTCCCCGGCCAAAAAAAAGGCTTGGAGAGGAGGTCTGTGTGCTCATCTTCCCATTTAATGAAAAGCAACCTTGGGAATTGGGTCCCCAGGGCCTAAAAGAGGCTCTGGGAGGGATGCTGCAGTCTCAGAGTCCTAAAATGGCTGCTGAAACATCTTTGTTGATATGGTGACAGCCAATTAGATCACATCTTTTAATCTATTAGATCTGCAGATCCTACACGGTGTGAAACATACAAATATTTTAAATCATAATTTCTCAAAAATTACTGAACGGATTTACACCAAATCACAAAGCACACTTTGTGGACCAAGATGTAATTTTCTGCTAGAGCTGGTGTAATGACGTTTAGCTGTTTTTTACTGTATCTCTGTTCAATTTTCCTATTGATAATTGTTTTTCCATAAGCAAGGCGTTTATTGGTTTGCTAATATCTTTGGCACTGTTTGATGAATCTTCACAAAACGTTACCAAAAAAAGCAAATTCACCTTAGCTCCTTCCTGGAAAGTTTAAGGATGATCTGTCAAGTAGGACTGAGAAGAAAGGGGGTCCCAAAAGCAAATTTCCCCATGCATTTTCTATAGATGTTTGTCAGATGCGTTATTGCAAAAACAACTGAACAGAATTACACCAAATTTGGCAGGAAGCTAGTTTGGGGTTCATAGATTGTGATTTTTTTTTATTTGGTGTAAATCCGTTCAGTAGTTTGTACTCCTGTGGGAGCGAGCCCTCTGATTAGCTGCCAGCAATATGAGAAAAATGTTGCTGGCAGCCACTACAGGACTTGAGGGCTTATTCCCGGTCCTGAAGTTTGAACATAAAAATAATAGGAGGCTGTGCATCCTGTGGGGGAGGGACACTTCACTCTGTCACTCCACTCTGTGCTGTTCCACTCTAGCCCACTCCACTGTATGCCACTGTACTCTAGGACACTCCTCTCAATGTCACTGCACTCTATGCCTCTCGATACTATACTGCTTCACTGTATGCCACTCCACTCTAGGCTATTCTACTCCACTTCAGTCCACTCTATGATACTGTACCGTAGGCCACTCCACTGTATGCAATTCCACTCTGTGCTACTCCACTCTATGGCACATTACTGTACACCACTGCATTCTAGGACACTCCACTCTACGCCATCCCACTCTACGGCACTCAACTCTATGCCACTCCACTCTACGCCATTCCACTTTATGCATTTCACCGTACGGTATTCCACTCTATGCCCCTCCAATCCATACCACTTCACTCTACGTCACGCCACTCTATGCTTTTTCACTCTATGCCACTCCACTGTACGCCACTCTACTGTATGCCACTACACTCTACACTATTCCCCTTCACCACTCAACTCTATGCCACTCCATTCATGCCATTTCACTCCAAGCCACTCCACTCTATGCCACTCAACTGTACACTATTCCAAAGTAGACAACTCCACTCTATGCCGCTATACTCTACCCTATTTAACTCTACACCATACCACTCTATGCCACTCCAATCTGTGTCATTCCACTCTACGCTGTTCCACTCTACGGTACTTCACTGTATGCCACTCCAATGTACGCTCGACCACTCTACGCCACTCCACTCTATGCTACTCCACTCTGCACTATTCTGCTCTATCCCACTCAACATTACGTCACTCCACTCTACTCCACTTCACTCTATGCCACTCCACTGTATGCTATTCCACTCTACACTGTTCTACTCCACTGAACTCTAGTCCACTCTAGGCTATTCTACTCTACGTTAATCTACTGTGCACCACTTCACTCTACGACACTCTAGTCTATGCCACTCAACTCTATGCTATTACACTCGATGCCACTTCAATCTGTGCCACTCTACTTTACACAATTCCACTATGTGCTACTCCACCCTATGCCACTCCATGCTATGCCACTCCACTCTATGCTATTCCACTCAGTGCCATTCCACTCTGTGCCATTCCATTGTACACTTTTCTACTCTACACCACTCCACTCCACACATTACTGTACGTCAATCCACTCTGTTACATTTCATTTTACACCATTCCAACCTGACACTTCACTCTATGCCACTCAACTCTATGCCACTCCAGTGAACTCCATTCCATTCCACTCTACGCCACTCCACTCTATGGTATTCCACTCTACACCTCTTCAGTCTACGCCACACTTTGCCACTCCACTCTGAGCCACTCCACTTTAGAAGTTTCCTCTAACGGACTCTTCACTGTACAACACTATCCTCCAATGTACTCTTTGACACTTCACTTAACAACACTCCATTCATTGACACTCCACTGTACGATTTGAAACACTTTGAAACACTTTTTTATTAAAAAATAAGAACCATTGAAATTCAATGGAAAAAAAACACAGGTTAAAACGTATATATAGTTAGGAAACCTTTATTTCTTTCTTTCTGCACAAACTATACAAACTACACAAACTTTAGAAATCCTAAAGTTATAGTTATACCTTATATTTATAATGTATGCAGCACCTTCACATTACTATAACTGTATTTATTCTTCCTGTATAAACCAAGCGTAAACTACACAAACATTAGACATTCTAAAGTTATAATTATACCTATAATAATTTACGCACCACTTTCAAATTACTGTAACTTCCTTCTCCTCATACACAGTGTTGTCAGCTCTCTAGCAAGACTACATTAACTATAACTTGTGACTTTATGATGCAATGCTTTTGTATTACATCACTTATACTACGTGAAATGATAGCATTCATAACAACACCTATGACATTTGAATTGACAAAATGTGTTAGAACACTGTGCATTGTAGAGTGAGCATCTAATTCTCTGTGGTTTGTGGATATTTTGGATTGACCCGCTCCTCCAGTCTTCGCGCAACACCTCCCTGGTGGTTGAGGTGCAATGGGAGTCTCATTGGTACATAAATATATGTTCATATATCTAGTTGAAAGCAAAATGCAGAAATGTGTGGGCCATACCCCCTTTTTTGCACATTTACACCTTGTTTTTTGGTGAATATTAATAAACTTATTTGTTTCTTACAGTGACTGCTGTGCTGCATCATCCTGCGTTAACAAGATTGATGTCGCTATATATATATATGTATATGTGCTTTGCCCTCTACCCTCCAACCTCAATCAATGCTGTGATATATGAATAAGTATATTTTATCCAGATATTCCTGTACAACTTTATTTACTGCTTTCTATTCTGATTCACACATGTGAATCTATGAAAAAACCTATTCTGCAAAACAATATCTCTATTGGTGATTGCTCTGAGATGCAGGGGAAATCTTTTATGTACCAGTAGTTTTGTACTACCTATGTACCTCTTCTTGCAGGAGCACATAAGTACAATTATCAGAGCATTTCTTGCATGCAATGAGCTTGGTAATTCTCCTCTTTTGGCAGTAAAACGAATCACGCAGGAATTACAACTTAATCAATATTTGCATGCTTTACATTTCTTGCAACAGACTGAACTTTCATTTTTTGTTAAAAATGACTCGTCTTTCTCTTCATTTTTAGGCTCACTTCTTACAAGGGTGCACCACTGGGATTTTACCTTCCTAAAGATTATAGATATTTTTAAGTAATATCTTGCCAATAATGATATCAGATTTGACTACTTTCCAGTGTTTGAGGATTATCTTTCATATTTTAGTACGCTGAGTACTGAAAGTTGTTATAAACCTAATTTGTGGATCCTGTTTCTTAAATTCACTTCGTACAAGGGTGCCCAGCTGGAATTTCACTTTCCTGAAGATTTTTTTTTTTTTTAGGTAACATCTTGCTGATAATTATATCAGATTTGACTACTTTCGAGTGTTTGGGTATTATCTTTCATGTTTGAGTATGCTGAGTACTGAAAATTGTTATAAATCGAATTTATTTTTCATATTTCTTGATCTAAAATAGTGCATCTTCTCGTCTTTGTTGTTCATCTCATTTAGTGTCATCTTTCTACCCCCTCTAATTGAATTGACTAATCATAATTTGTTTCTCAGCCTCACATTTCTGGTGTGTACTGCAAATTTGTTTTGGTCTTAATAATTCACTATGGGAAACATGTTTGGGGACCTGAATGAAAGCTTTGAGCATCTGAAATGCTATTATCGGAAGTAGGTTTTCTATATAAAAAGGAAGTAATCTGGTTCTGTTTTACTTTTAGTTGGATATCCACCAATACATCACTCTTATGTTATATGTGAATTCTAAATTTAAATCATTAATGATCAGAGCATCAACGAAATCAATTACTTCTTCCACTCCCCCCATCTAAAAAATATATTGTCAACATATCTTTTCTTGGTATAATCCTCCAATTCTTCATAATGAAGCACCTGCTCCTCCCACCAGCCCATAATCCAAGTTGCATAGCTGGAAGTAGAGCAGTTTCCCATAAAAGTCCTTCTGATTTGTTGTTAAAATACCACCAAAGAGATTGTGATTTTCATCCAGACACCACTGTCATCTTTAGCAGCATTTTTGAATGGCCATAAAGTTTGAATGTCCATGAGATTTCTCTGAAGCTCAGAGGTTCAGTCATGCATGTATCTCTCTGATAAAGAGCAAACCAATACATGTTGGCTGCCTTTTCAATGGACTCTGGTAAATGCTTGTTTCAACCGGGACAGATCACTTGAATTTTTGGGAAATGCATTTATTGGTTATTGTGCTGTAGTGGTGACTATCGTGAGCAAGGCTTTCACAGAAGAAATGCATTGTCTTTTGTTGCCATAAAATGAACTGTTTGAGTGGTGTCCCTTGCTGTATGCTGCATGCAGGCAAATGTGGAATACTGTGAACATGGAGTGGCACTGCCATACATACATACAGTGATATAAAAACCCACATTTTACAGGGAATGGTAAAATATTAGTAATATTTCACAGTTCCATGTGAAATGTGGGTTTCATCATCGTAATGGCAACCCCAAACCACTCCAAAGTATATTACCATTGTCGGGATCTCTAGTATTATGGTGAATTGTTTTCTTAGTTTTGCAACAAGGTTATCTCAATTATACAGCGAAAAAGGTGCATTGTGTGGCACATTCTTCTACAGTGTAATTTTCTACCATTTGAGCTAGGAACGTTTCTTATTCAATAAATGTTGTAGCCACTGGACAGTAGTCGCTGCTGCAAATATCAAGGGGAGGGGCGGGAGGACGGATGACAGGGATGGAGGAATAAATTAACAAAAAAAGACCTTACCGTTTGTCACCACGGCTTTCCTCTCCTGCCACCTCGCTCGTCCTCCTTTCCTGTTTTGGTGTCCCACCATTCGCTGGGACACCAGAACAGGCTCCCCAGCAATCCTGGTGCTGCTTTAATGCTCAAGCTAGCATGAAAGCAGCATCAGGATTGGTCTGAGCGGCTTGGACTGCCACTCATACACAACCCTGGCGCCTGTGCAGTTTCTCCAGTCCGGCTGGAGAAACCTAAGTGCGCATGTGTGTTTGGGTAGCCGTCTTAGGCTGTCCAAACACACATGTGCACTTAGTGCACACAATTCATCACCCCCCCTCACCTCCGGTGGCCCAGCCCCATCCCTCTCTTCACATACTGGCTGAGCCAGTAGCAGAAAAATAAAACAATATTTAAGTATTCTTTTATTTTTCTGCTGCTGGCTCTTAGCCAGTGGGGCGACTCTCCTCCCCATTGTGGAGGATCCACCCTTGATACTCAATCGCTGAAATCTGCCGCCTTTTACCATTGTCCATTTGTTTTTAGCAACAATTAATTCATGAAAATTAAACCTAAATATTTCATTTGCTGCATTCTGAAAAAACAGCTTTTTCAGGCTAACTCCCTCAGAATAAATGTGTAATATAAAAAATATGCAACATGCGGTATGGTCCTAACTTGCCATCTCTGCGTTCTGTGGAAGCCTTTTGCTTTATGATGTCACCAGAACCCCTTGGTGGTGGAATAATGGGCCATATTACACAATTACTCATTTGTTTTTTGTTTTTTTTGTTTTGTTTTTTTGTGTGTCTGTGTGTCTCTGTGTGTGTGTGTGTTTGTGTGTGCGTGTGTGTGTGTGTGTAACCATAACTCAGTTTTTTAACAATGTCTTTTCAGTGAATTTCATAGGTGAGGCATTCTCCTTTGCCACTCTCAACAATGGTAATAAATAGCATATTACATTCTGCACATCTACATATATGTGTGTGTTGATAGATAGATAGATGATTAATCTATCTGGTTAAATTGCTGTACACGAGCCTGATGACCACGGTTAAAACTGGCCAATTAATCTCAGAACCTATATGCATATATAGGGGTGTCAGGCAGGGCTGTCCGCTGCGCCCGCTGTTGTTTCGCTAGCAGTGGAACCATTGGTGCACATCCCGCTCGGTGGTGGATTGCGCTGTGGGATCCCTATGAGCGATGCGCACCACTCTGTATCACTTCATGCCAACGACATGCTTTTATACCTCAGGGATGTCCGCGACATTCCAGTCCAAATAGCACGCAAATTTGCTAGATTCGCAGACGTGTCTGCCCTCCAAGTTAACTGGAGCAAGTTCTGCTTGTTTTTTCTTTGAGTCCTCAATGTCTGACCCCCATGCTCCAAATCACTAACACTCCCCTGGCATGGCGCCCTGACACATTCCGCTCTTTGGCAATCTGCATATACCACTCCCCGACAGACCTAATGGAAGGGAATTTGAGTCAGGCAGTCACCAACTTATGGTCGCAAATTGTGCTTTGGCTGACCCTGCAGCTATCTATGGCCAGATGCATAGTTCTCATCAAAATGGTGATGTTACCACGTCTCCGCTACTTTTTTGCCATCCTCCCTCTTTACATAACGAAACCGTTCTTTCGCTCTTTGCAGCAAATTACAGGAGAATTCACCTATATTCCCTGCCCTCCCACTTGCAGTGGGTGGCTAGGTGGTTTGCCAGCTGCAAGTTGGAAGAGAAGGCTTCGGCTTCCTCTGCATGGGACGTGCCCCAGGTGCTGCGCTCCTTCCACCTGCCATCAAAGCTGCGGATGCCACAGCCGTCCATTCTGCGGATGGCATACCGATGCTACAGAAAGACCCTTTGCCTCACCAGAACGATGAGACCATGTGCGCCAGCATTCCCGCTCTTGGGCATGCCACACGCCGCAGGAAGCACAATACGGCAAGAACTATTACCTTGGCACGCTGCTGGGATACATACGCTGGGCGATATGTACAGTAATGGGGCACTCCCATCCATAGAGGAGCTCATGGCGGATACAGGCATACTGCCATGACAGTTCTTATTGTACAGTTCCATAACCAGATCCTTAACAGCATGCTGGGGCAACATACCACAGGGACCAGACATGCACCTGAAGGTACAATATCTGCACGTGATGGGAGTCGGCCACCATCAGCTATGCTGGCTCGCAGATTCCCTGCACACCCACACCTCTGCCTCCCTAACGCTGCTGTGGCACCAATGGGATGCTAATCTGGGCAGACCACATACTGACCGGGAGTGGCAGCATACTGCGAACTACCCCACCATGATACCTCGCAGTGCCCGCTTCCGCCTTATATAGTGCTATGTACTTCATAGGGCTTACCTCACTCCCTAAAACTCAATAGATATTTTCACCGCACTGATGCAGCTTGCCCATGCTGCAGCACAATAGACGTAGAATTCCTTGACATGCTCTGGGAGTGCCCGTCACTCACTCAACATTGGAACCCGACCACTATTCAGCCAGATGCACGGGGCATGTAACACATCATAACTGGGGGAAATGCCTTCTAGGCCAGCTGCATCGCACCAAGAAGAACAGGGCCTCGACCTAGTTCATCGATCTCACCACTTTACTTGTGAAGTGCCAGATTACGTGAAATTGGTATTCGCCTGACTTCCCTTCCACCCTGAAGGGCTGGGCACTCTGCGTGACCGCCTGGGCACAGGCTGAAAGCTGGGCCCCCACCGAGAGGATGCTAAAGGACTGCGCAAATACCCCATAGCTGCCATGTGGGGTGCTCTCTTGGTGGAATTCCAGGGTGCCACACGCGACGGAGATCCCCCCTCACCCTGTGGTACGAGGCAACAACCAATCGCCCCACATAGCCACCTGGGGTGCATGACTTGGAAAGCACCACACGGCCACACATCCCCACATTATTACATTTGTAAGGGTATTACGAAGCTACCCCTGATAACAGGTGCAGACTTGTGTTAATACCGTTAATAAGCCGAAAAGCTCTTAATTGTTACCATGTACTTGCCCACGTGTGTCAAAAAATCTATCTGTGGGTGCCAAGTAATGAAGTAGAATACTATTCTAGTTAACTTATCTTTGTAATCACATGATAAATGTCATCAATAAATCCAGCTTTTGATGTTTGTGAATTGTGATAGGGTATATTGAATACACAAAAAGCACAATAAAAAGAGTTCAAACTAGAGAGATAGGTAGATGAGGCCAACAGTCACAGCAGTTACAAGTAATAGATTGTCACGGTGTGCGGGGAGAGGGAGAAGGTAGGCGTGCGTGGTTGTGTATATCAGTGTGGGGAAGAGAAACGTATTTGTTTTGTCATCCAAGCAGTGTCTCCTCGAAGTGGGGGTGCCACATTACACATGCTTTCTGACATTGGTGATTCCACTTTGCTCTTGAAAGGTAAAACAGCCCATGACCTTGAAACTCGGAGAGTAGGATGGAGTAACATTCACGAAGGGCCAGGAAATCAGTCCATTCCTAAGTAGTAACGACTTATTTCAAAGCTAATGCTGATTTCAGCACTTATGTAAATCGAGATGGCGTGTCTCCTAAGGAGAGGTGGGATGAAGGCAGTGATGGGGAGGGAGAGCCTTGATCTTAATAAGATTAAAAGCCGTGCTTTTTATTTGCAAAATGCTAATCTGTTTTTCTGCATTTTGTTGTGATGGCTTGTCTTTTAGTGGAGCCTGCAGGGTGCAATGGCCGCTGAAAGCCCAGAAGAATGCGATGGGAGGAGATGCTGGAGCTGCTGCTGAAATACAGTACTTCCAATTAGTTCCGCATGCCTAGAAAACAGAGGCGAAAAGACAGATGAAGGTAACGTTGGCTCCTGTTGGTGGATGCCACAGAGAGAAGGCAGCTGCTTTGTTCTGCTATGTAACATTAACTAAAACTCCCTTTCTTGCGATGGGGGGAGAGTGCGAGGCCAATAGTGCGTTCGGAGCACATGTTAACAAATAGTTGCTCTTGGATTCTAATGTGTGCGAAAATACTATACTTTTTCGCAGCACGAATTTTGTCATGTAAAATCTGGCCGCATTTATAAGTAGACACATCCCATTTCTGGGTTTTGCAGCCCCACTGTACTTAGATCTTGCTAATGTATTTTGAAATACTTGAAAAGTTTAGCTTGTAATCCAAGCAGTTGTGTTTGAAAACATTGATTTACCTCACCTTCCTCCTTCCACACTCTGCTGTACCCTGCAAGAGTGCCAATGGGGAAAGTTGACAAGTGCCTTCAGTTTTGAATAAGCAAAAGGTAAGTTAACACTGTGTTAAAAAAAAATATCAGCAGCTGTTGACGAAGCCATCTGACATTAATAGTCAATATTTGCAAAAGCATTTTATGCTGCAAGATAAATGTGCAAAGCCCTCTATTGTTAGTTTTCAAAGTGAACCCCTTTAAGGAAATGTGGATATGAGTAATACGCATCACACCCCTACTTTCTGCATCACTGAAGTATCTACTCAAACGCACCAATTTTGAATGTTTCTTTAATTTACTTGACTCTCTTTACCGTGACTTCTAAGTTTAAGCTTTAAACAAAAAAGATTATCTTGTGGACTTAAATTTGGTGTGGAGTGCCTAACTGAGAGCTGTGGAAACCGCCTTGATAAAAGAATTTGAAAACAGTATTTGTATATAGTTCACATAACCTCTCCTCTAATTTTAGAGGTATCTTTACGACAAAGGATTACTGTTTAACAATGATGTAACTATTTTAATTCCACTGCAGGTATTCTTTTCTACAGGAATCCCAGCACACATTGCTAAAATGGGGCTGTCTTAATGGGCCAGTCCCAAAACCACCAAACAATGGCTCATTTGTTACAATGAGTAGTCACATTGGGCAGGCCTTTACACTTTGAGATGGTGTGCACATTGTGAGCTGATAATTGGCTAATAGAAATGCCATCCTATCACCCAAGAAAATATATAGTGCGGTATTGGAACTTGGGGATGTACTGGTTGCAGTGGGCTTTGTAAAAAGGGTATCGGCAGTGCTTACTTTGAGTTAGTGGTTGCCAGTGGTGTCCAACAGCTCTCATTTTTGGGGATCAGCACTTATTGTAACCAATCATAATTTTACCCAGCACAATAGAAAGAACGAGTCGAAAAGGGGAAAGAAAAAGGAAGAAAACACACAAAAACGGTGACAATGGGAATGGTAGGGATGAAAAATACCTGCAAGAATGACAAAGGGGGGCAGGAAGTGCAAGCTGGTAGAAGACATAAGAAAGAGGTGGAATCAAGGACTAGGCAGCCTGGATATTTGGCATCCCAACCTTCAATAGCACCAGCCACAGGCTTCTGAGCAATACCGTGGGCTCCAACACTTATTCTTTTACTTATTGAACACTGGATGTCTGCTGCAGTGGCCTAGGTCCTTGTATTGGTTGAATTTGCTAGTAAAGTTGATCATGATATGTTGACCATGCCACTTCTAGTGTTTACGCAGATTTTTTATCAAGACTGACGTGGGCAGACCTGTTGGAATTTCCAATTTTCTTACCTGCTTTCCTAAAAACCTTTTGGGGTCGAGCAAAGCTTAACATATGCAGTAGACTTATTAGCCTAACAGATAAGTCAGTCTGTTGGAAAATTGGGGCATGTCCTTATGGACTGACATGCCATGGACGTCAGGAGAAGCCAGGGGTTGCGGATGCTTCCCTGTTTTACCCTTTGGTGCCCTGGACACAACCCTTGCTCCTGCTGGTCTCAGGAGACAGAAAAGTAAACAAGACTTTAAGATCTTAAGTACTGGTAGTCCCAACAGGATCACCAGAGAACCTATATATGATTTTTCCGCAAAGATGAGAGACAGTACAAGAACCAGCATCTCTGTCTACTGATAGGTCCCTGCACCACATTCCAAAGATCCCAAGGAAAGAATATTATTTCTATCGCTGTACCACCAACATAGGAACTCACTTTCCAGTATAACTTCACTTCCATTAATTTCAGTGCATAACATCTTGCCACTATTTTCTCCACACAACCTGCCAAAATTATAGAATTACCTCCAACAAAGATAAAAGCGACTAAAAACCATGTGGAATTCAGAAGAAAGATTTGAGATAATCATTCAGATGTAACCGTCAGATAAGAGCCATTACAAATAGCAGCATCTCTTTCTACCTACAGATGCCCATACCCCACTTTCGAAGTCTCAAGATAGAGCACATCAACTGTATACCTGGATACACATCTTAGCTGACTCTAGCTCGAGACAACCTGTAAAGATGAGCCACTCCTGCATGAAACTGAATTTGGCCTGACCCACTTTTTTGTCTGCTTTACTCAATTACCCTTTTCTAAATAGCATGCTTTTTGCCATTCTGGTCCCATATGCACCTTTTCCTCATTAAATCATAGCAATCTCTTAATTTCCCTTTAATCATATATAAACATTTCTCAAATCATTAGCAGTAACATTTTTGCACTAGGAACGACTGATAACTCTTGAATGTATTACATTTGTACAATTAATTCTTATTTTTTTATTTTCTAATTTTAATCTTTAAATTGTAAACTAAGCATCCAAACCTAACCTAATCCAAACCAAATTACATTAATCCCAATCACAAATAGCCTAGATTTAATGCCTAAAAGTGCGTATATCGCAAACACACGATTAAACCCTACTAACTCAGAGTGCAAGCATTCTAGAATAATGCACATATTTCTTTCATGAGAAGAGCGCAAGTTGGCAACTTAATTTATGAATAAACAGTGTGTTAACCACTATCCCTGGGTTTCCAGAGTAGCTTGCTACTCACTGAAAGAACTTCAGCACCTTATCAAGGGCACAATATGATTGGAAGTGCACTTAAATCCCTGTTACTTTATGTAGTATCTTCTTGTCTTTCCTTTAGCTCCTCTGTAGAAAATAGGAAGATTTTGAGAGGCTATGAGTGGGACAGTTGGTCAATCATGTGATGTCACCGGAAGTCAGAGTGTGGGATCTCACTTCCTCAACTTTTGGCATTTTGGTGATAAAAGTCTATGCCATCTGCCTCTACCAGGTTCCCAAATCTTCCTGGGCATCCATTTTGCCTTTTCACCCTTCTCTTTACCTCTCCTCTTGCCTGTCAATTGTGTGAAGCTGAAATCACAGCAGCTCGAACGTTACTACGGCATCGAGGTGTCTGTGTGTGCAAACCCTCTGTCTCAGAGGAGTGTCTCTGCGCTCACAGAGTGCGCCAGCCCCCTGCCTTTCAGCATAAATGCTGCTTCAGTATTGAAGACAAACTTGCTTCCCCCGCGGCGTGACCCCTGCTTTTGTGTGTGTGCTCTTCACCTGCATGGGAGAGCCGTCTGTCTTCTTGCCAGGAGAGATGCGCAGAGCCATCACCATTGACCAGCAAAATATCTATTGAAACTCTTTCAGAATTATGAAGGTAAAATATGTCAGTCAAGTCAGATATTTTTCCAGACCTTTCTGCCGACAGAGTAAGCTGCGCAGTGCACGTCAGCTACAGTGACATCTGCTGAGGCGTTGGCAGATCTGCTTAAGGTGACACACAGGCGTGTCAGCAGGAACTCACAATTCAGAGCCAGGATCTTCTGAGAACGGAATGACTCTCAGACCAGATCTGCTACAAGTCTGTACATACAGCATTCACGACCTACATCCAGGACTATCTGCACATGCAGCAGCAAAAACCTTTCCACAAGTCTGCACTGAAAATACTCAAGGCCTTTTGCCACCTCTCTGTGCCGACAGCCGTCAAGGTCGGTCTCTAAGTCTGTTTGTAAAGGTGGCAATCAGGTCCTTTCCACAAGTCTGTCAGGGAAGACAGCAGACAAGACATTATTGGAGATTTGCCAATGATCGAGGCCGGTCTCAGCTTTGACTTTGACTTTGAGGACAGAAGCCAGATTCTTTCGCCAAGTATATCTGTGCTGACAGTATCAAAGCCTGTGTCAAAGCTTGTCTGTGCAGTCAGCAGCCAAGATTTTTCCGACAGTACTCAATGGCAGTCTGCATTGAAGGTAGTCAAGTGTGTCGACAAAGCTGCTCATCCCAACAGCTGTGATTCGTCCAGAAATCGATCTGTGCCAAAGCAGCCAAAGCTTGTCTAAAAGTCTCACTTCATTGAACGCACCTGTTCACCAGCTGTCTGCTCTACCACCACCAAGAAGTTGATACACAGGTCTAGCTGTGGGCATAGCCTCACTCATGACGTGTCAATAAGTATTTTGTTCCAGCAACAGTAACGATCCGGAACAAGGCCAAATAATACCCCGACTTTTCAGATGTAGAGAGCTAGAGATACCCATTCCCCAGTCTGGACTAACCTGATAGCCAATTAAAAATGCCAGCGAACTAGTCTTATTTATGTGTGCATGAAACCCAAGATCCAAGGCGCTGGGCAAGCCAAAGGCAAGAAGACACAAGCCACATCAGCTGAAGAAATGCACTATATAAATACTCAATAGCATTGCAAGACCTAAAGGGGGTCATTCTGACCCTGGCGGTCAGTGACCGCCAGGGTCAACGACCACGAGAGCACCGCCAACAGGCTGGCGGTGCTCTCAAGGGCATTCTGACTGCGGCGGTTTGGCCGCGGTCAGAAAGGGAAAACCGGCGGTCTCCCGCCGGTTTTCCGCTGCCCTCAGGAATCCTCCATGGCGGCGCAGCTTGCTGCGCCGCCATGGGGATTCCGACACCCCATACCGTCATCCTGTTCCTGGCGGTTCGCCCGCCAGGAACAGTATGGCGGTATGGGGTGTCGTGGGGCCCCTGGGGGCCCCTGCAGTGCCCATGCCAATGGCATGGGCACTGCAGGGGCCCCCGTAAGAGGGCCCCACAAAGAATTTCAGTGTCTGCTTAGCAGACACTGAAATTCGCGACGGGTGCAACTGCACCCGTCGCACCTTCCCACTCTGCCGGCTCCATTCGGAGCCGGCTTCCTCGTGGGAAGGGGTTTCCCGCTGGGCTGGCGGGCGGCCTTCTGGCGGTCGCCCGCCAGCCCAGCGGGAAAGCCAGAAAGGCCTCCGCGGTCTTTCGACCGCGGAGCGGCCATATGGCGGTTCCCGCCAGGCGGGGGCGGCGACTGCCGCCCGCCGGCCTCAGAATGAGGCCCAAAGTCTTTTGTTAGGACTTTACTAGGCAGATGCTCTAAAGCCTGTTGTATTGTCTAAAGATTCTTAAACTGCCAAGATATACTGAGGATACAGCTCATGAAGCTGACCACCCACCTGTGGAATGCAACTGAATATTGGTAGGGATTGTAAATTCATAAGTCTTTTGATAGCCTGCTTGATCCTGCACCCAATCGTGGAAGCTGATAGTTACCTTCCCTTACCCATTCTGGTAAATGTTTAAGATGGAAGCTCAACCTGTCTTAATTGACATGTTCCTTCTAGGTAAGTAAGAGTTTCCCTAGGCATGGCAAGCAATGAAGCACCTTGTCACACAAAAGGTTAAGGGAGGATCAATTTCTTTTCAAAGTGAAATAAAGACTCTTCCTTGGGTGGAGAAGATTGTCCTTTCTAAAGATTGTCTCCATTCTGTGTAATCTTTCAAAAAGTCTCACAAATAAATAATCATCACAACACATCAACTGTGCACGCCGGAGTACAAGCCCTGAAAAATGCAACTTTAACATATGAGCACTCAAGAGGAGTAAACTCTAGGTTTTCACTATAATCTAACCTTTCATAGATCCATGTAAAATTCATGGAGGCCTTCTACTCTTTTTAGAATCTATGTAAAAGTCCTGGTGGAAGGAAGCTTTTTTTTCCAGGTGCTGTCCTAGGCGGGTGACACCCAGATTAATTTCAAATTTGCCCAGGGAGATACTGACTCTTCACTGCCCCATCATCATTATCTGGCAAGCACTCAATGCTGGGTGGCAGAAAACGTTCCCAAGCTTAATTAAGACAAGACTGCGATCTTGAATTCTGGAGTCAGCTCCCTGACGTGGTCAGATGAATTGTTGCTATCCTCTCTAGGAAACCCTCCTTCCCCAGTCATTTCTGTGAAAAATCATAGGTACATTGTTCTGCTGAGGACCTTGAAGAGAATCTTCACATTTCTTCCACATGGCAACTGGACGGGGTTTTAAGTGCTACTGTCCTCTCCCACTTAGGTTTTGGGAACGTCCTCTATTTCAGCCTGCAGAATACCACATGACAGAATCGCAGCACATTCAAAGTATGGCTGTTTGGCCTGACTCTGAGCTCTCTATTTTTGATGAGGTATCTGAAATGTGGCTCTCGGTGAAACAGAGGATTCATTACAAGGTCCCTGTATGATGCACTGGGCGTACCATAATATAAGTTCAAAACATATGTCATCACTGTTTCTGCCCTTGTTACATAACATGTACCAGCCACTGCCATGAAGCCTTGCTCTCTGGTGCTCTTGCAGGTGCCTCAATACCAGTGAGAGAACCTGCCAAATAGACTCTTCAACTTTCTGGTACCATCACTGTGGAATAACTTACCTTGGAAGCTATGCTAAATTAATTTCTGTCTTAGGTTTCTTAAACAGTTGAAGTAATTTCCGTTCTGCTAACTGTCCTACTTTCTATTTTCATTTTAATATGCCCCTGGCTGTCTTAGAACCATCATGCTCATGTGTGTAAGAGCACCTTAGAACTAAATAAATAAACAAATTGTAAAAGAGGCTGACTGAAGTCCCTGAAGAACCATGGGCCAATCCCATCAAGGAGAAGATGAATGGAATATTGAGCTCTTACTGTCAGAGGGATAACTTTACAGAAGGAACCTCAGGGCTCTTGTAAGAAATTGGGTCATTAGTTGGGGGGTAAGTACCCACCTCAAGTAATAAACAGGATTCTTGTCAGAGTGAACCATTAAACTCACTAAATAAACATGAGCTCCACTGCCTGGTAGCTATGCTAAAGAGCAGGCAGGCTCAAATTGGAGGCAATGTGTAAATTATTTATGCAGGTCTAAAACAGTAATAAAGTCAAAATGCAAAACAATAAAAATCCCAAAATGAATTATAAACATACAGTAAAATTTAATATAATGATTGGCACCAATATGACAAAATTCCAGCTGGGGGAACTGAAGGTGTGAATTTTTAAAGTTTTAAGTAGAAATTGTGTCAAAAAGCACAAAGAATCACATAGTCACAGGACCGAGGCGCAATTTAATGCTGACTGTGATAGATAGCAGGTCATATACACTAATCTGGTTCTTCCTGGCCAAAAATTTAACTTCTGACTTTAGTCCTTTAAATCCCAATCCAGCAGAAGAGTACACTTCTAAATCCCCCTAGGATCTCAGGGGAGTCTCATTGTGGCAATCAGAGGCCAACAGTAGAGCCCTGTAGAAGTCCAGTTGTCACTGGTCAGAGGCAGGAAAATGCCTCCTGCAGATATTGTGTCCCTGTAGCTTTAACAGGAGGTTAGTCGTATGACCCTTGTAGTCTTCTTCTTTGTCCTGGGTACAAGAGGAAGAGGAGGTCCAGTATTCAGGGCTCCTCTTAAGTCACAGACAGCAGGCTTACTGTCTTCTAGTCTTCCACAGGTGCAGAAGGTGTTCTGAAGTGGGTGTCTGGAGATGCCACGTTTATGCCTGCACGAGCTAGTAAATGAGAATGCCCCCTGGGGACACCTAACCAATGGGGTAAAGGTTCCCTGCTCTAACCCTACCCACTTTGGGTATTTTCAAGGTGCCTGATGTCTTTAGCCACACTCAACCTGGGCTCTGGGCGATGGGTGTGTGTATGTGTGTGGGAGGTGTACTATGGTGCTCCTAATGTCCTCCCACAACTAACACTAATGTCCAGGTGAGGAAGGTCATGTATCCACAGCAATCACATAAGCCTCATAGAATAAAAGTTGAGTTTTCAGCCACCACACACTGGATACACACAAAGGCCCTCATTACAACTTTGCCACCCGCCAAGTTGTAACAGCCGTGAAGCCGCCAATGCGGGCGCACTCCCGCGCTGGCCATTATGACATCCCCACTGGGCCGGCCGCAACATGGGAGCCGGCTCCAAATGGAGCCTGCGGTGTTGCGGCTGTGGGCCGCTGTTGCGGCTAGAGGCATGGGCAGTGCACGGGCCCCCAGGGGCCCGCGACGCCCCTTTCTGCCAGCCTTTCCATGACGGATCCTACCGCCATGAAAAGGCTGGCGGGAGGGGGACTCGTAATCCCCTCAGCAGCGCTGCAAGCAGCGCTGCCCTGGAGAATTAAATCCGCCGGGACCAACGTGGCGGAAAAACGCCAGTCTCGGCGGTGCGACCGCAGCACTTCCGCCGCGGTCGTAATAGGCAAGTTTGCACCGCCAGCCTGTTGGTGGTGCAACCTCCAAAACAGCGCCAGGGTTGTAATGAGGGCCATAGTGTTTTGGCATCCTGTTTCCCTCATTTGAAGTGTACTCCAAATGTTCTATTTATATTCAGCAGAGGTGTCAATCAGTCTTTGACA
This sequence comes from Pleurodeles waltl, assembly GCF_031143425.1. Classification (NCBI taxonomy): domain Eukaryota; kingdom Metazoa; phylum Chordata; class Amphibia; order Caudata; family Salamandridae; genus Pleurodeles; species Pleurodeles waltl. Next base: position 229,234,785 of record NC_090451.1, read on the forward strand.
CTGTAATGTCAAAAAGAGGCCCACTGTGATTGGGGTCTGTCTGGCTGGGGGGAACAAAAGGAGGGCCCAAGTGTGTACTAACATTTGCCTGTAACAGGGGAGGCCTCTGCGAAGTGCACCCCGAAGCCATATGAAAACCCCCAGCAGACCTATCAACTACCATATGCCATTCAAGCAAGATGTGACCCTTTAATGTCTAAAAGGATCCTCAGAGCCTCAGCCCAAATATTCTATCAAATTCAGATGAGTCTTCTTTGCCCATACAGGTCAGCCTATTGTCCTCCTGGGAGCAAGTTCACATCTCATTCATGCCTATTTAAATGGTAGTTACTGCCTGGCAGAAGTGGGAGAGCAACATGCAGATTTAAAATCCAGGCACTTCAGGCAGGATAATGTAATCTAAAAGTTCTCCTTCCAAAATATGTATTACAAATGCAGCTTCTCCAGTGATTTGGGCTTGTAATAAATATTTCAACAAGTCCAAAAATGAAATTATGATGGAGACTTCTGATTGAAGGTTCCCCATCTTGTAAATTTTCCCCAGGCATCAGACTGGATCCAGAGAGTTTTCCTTGTGCGTCGATAGGTGGCATCATGTGGCTCTGCGTTGAATCCATCTCACGCAGGATGTGATGTCTGGGCCACCACATTTCCACCATCTCTGTGCGCTAATGTCAGTTCCTTTCTTTCAGTGCCTTCTGACATGGATTCGGTACCTCCAGGCCATGGAGTTGTTCCCCACATTTAGAGTAAATTCCACAATTTATTTTGATGTGCCCGACTTTGCCAGGGCCATTAGTGACACCTCAAAAACACCATAAATTTAAATTAGCCTTGAAGAGAATATCTGGTACTCCACTGGATTCCTCTGGAACAGCTTCGGAACCTGTGGATCCGAGGTGCCCTGCAGTTAGTTTACTGCCAGCGATTCACCTCCAATGCTGTGCCACTCAACCTCACTTAAAGACCATCCCCACCCCTGAGCATGGCTCCATCAACTTCACCTCCGATTCAACATCCAGCACTGTCTCCGGGGCCTCAACCGATGCCGCAACCATAGGTCACAGCGCTGGCTTAAACATCTCCCAACACCGAACACAAAACAAAAGTGTTCCAAAACTCATTTACTACCACTCAAGCAACACACTGTGAAGATTTAGAGCGTACTATGGGGGTCATTCTGACCCTGGCGGTCCATGACCGCCATGGCGGAGGGCGGCGGAAGCACCGCCAACAGGCTGGCGGTGCTTCCTGGGCGATTCTGACCGCGGCGGTAAAGCCGCGGTCAGAAAAGGGGAGCCGGCGGTTTCCCGCCGGTTTCCCGCTGGCCCAGGGAATCCGCCATGGCGGCGCTGCTTGCAGCACCGCCATGGGGATTCCGACCGCCTTCCCGCCAGCCTGTTTCTGGCGGTGTCCACCGCTAGAACCAGGATGGCGGGAACGGGTGCCGTGGGGCCCCTGCACTGCCCATGCCACTGGCATGGGCAGTGCAGGGGCCCCCTAACAGGGCCCCACAAAGATTTTCACTGTCTGCTGTGCAGACAGTGAAAATCGCGACGGGTGCCACTGCACCCGTCGCACCCCTGCAACTCCGCCGGCTCCATTCGGAGCCGGCTTCATTGTTGAAGGGGCCGGCGGTCTTCTGGCGGTCGCCCGCCGGTCCAGCGGGAAAGCCGGAATGGCCGCCGCGGTCTTTCGGCGGCAACCGCTTGGCGGGCGGCGACCGCCGACCGCCGCGGTCAGAATGACCACCTATATGGTATGGCTGGGTAGCCCTACCATGCAGTGCACTCACAAATACCATCTTTGGTTCAGTCATGTACGTTTACTTAACCTTAAGCTAAACCCTAAGTAGCTGTGGCTGTGAGCAGTAAGGCTTAGCAAAGAAACACATTTTTAAGCATTTCACAACACTAAACAACGAAATAAGAAAGTAACACAACACAAAAGAAACAAGACAATAGGTTAGAAAAATAGATTCGATATTTATGTATTTTTAGAGACTTGTAACATCAAATTCCCCTGGAGAGTTCTGGAAACATAGATTTTTAAAGGAAAACATAACTTTAGCATCAACCGCACACAAGCATTGGTCAACGAAAACTTTAGACACTTTTGAAAATGTTGGAAAATTTAGTTTGGCAACTCCGGCCCAAGTTGGGTGACCAAGTCTGGCAGGAAAGAGAACTAGTGGGCCAGAGAGAATACTTTGGATAGTTACCTGGCCACCAGAGTGCTTTTAGAGCAAGATCCAAACTTTACAGGATGACCGCCATAAGCAATAATGGAGTTGTCTTGATGCTGAGGGAAACAGGCTCGAAGATGCTCAAGGATGCTCCGGATGCTGTGCAGTCCAAAAGTGTGAAGTCCGGTCGAGTCTTCAGTTGACATGTGAGTGGAGTGATTCTGGCAACAGAGTCTGGGGCCCCACAAAGTCCTCTTTGGAGGGTTCCAAGGGCTACAAATGCAGACCTTGTGCTTTTGCAACACAGCGATCACAATGCAAATCTTTGGTGGAGACTGGTGTCCCCTTGGGGTGACGAATCCAGGCTCACGAGTCCAGCAGACATGGGTGCACCTTTTGGCTGTCTCTTAATTGTCATTGGGGGTGCCTGCCATCCAGTAGCGACAAGACTTCTGCAGTGGCTACCAGAGAGGTGACTTGGGCTCCTGCTGCTTTAATGTCTCCAGTGCTGTTCACGGGGGTCGCCAACTGATCCTTAAAGTCTCTGCTTTGGTCTGGGGATCAATGTTTCCCCTAACTAGGCATGCAGAACAGGGTCCAAACTCCACTACCCCAAAGTACAGCAGGTGCAGTCGCTCGAGCGTCGCAGCCGCTCTTTGTGCACTTCCAACAGGTGCAGAGTGGTCTTCCTCTTGTCCTCTTTCCAGATGAATAAGTTACTTACCTTCGGTAACGCCTTTTATGGCGGATACATTAGCTACCTGTGGATTCCTCACTTCAAGAATTTTCCCCCACGTGCCAGCTTCGACAGAATTTTTTCTTCTAGCTCTGCACGTCGATGATGACGTCACAATTGCCCGACTCCACGCGACACGTATGACGTCATCCAGACAATAAGAAGCCCTCGTCGACGTGCAGACATCAGTTATCACCACTTTTTTACGTGCCTTTGAGGCGAACAGGTGACATTGAGTTTGCAGAGAAATATAGGGGGTCATTACGACCCTGGCGGAACAAGTCCGCCAGGGCCGTGGGACGCGGTGGCACCGCCGACAGGCCGGCGGTGCCCCGCGGGGCATTCTGACCGCGGCGGCTCAGCCGCGGTCAGAGAAGGGAAACCGGCGGTCTCCCGCCGGTTTCCCGCTGCCCCAAAGGAATCCTCCAAGCCGGCACAGCATGCTGCGCCGGCATGGGGATTCCGACTCCCCCTCCCGCCATCCAGTTCCTGGCGGTTCTCCCGCCGGGAACCGGATGGCGGGAGGGGGAGTCGCGGGGCCCCTGGGGGCCCCTGCCGTGCCCATGCCTATGGCATGGGCATGGCAGGGGCCCCCGTAAGAGGGCCCCTAAAAGTATTTCAGTGTCTGCAAAGCAGACACTGAAATACGCGACGGGTGCAACTGCACCCGTCGCACCTTCCCACTCCGCCGGCTCTATTACGAGCCGGCGTCATCGTGGGAAGGGAGTTTTCCCCTGGGCTGGCGGGCGGTCTTGTGAAGACCGCCCGCCAGCCCAGGGGAAAACTCGGAATACCCTCCGCGGTCTTACGACCGCGGAGCGGTATTTCGGAGGGGGGAAGCCTGGCGGGCGGCCTCCGCCGCCCGCCAGGCTCGGAATGAGGGCCATAATTACATCAAATAAAATTATATACCAACATTTATTGCAACAATATAAAACTATAGTAATGGAAACATCGCACTCATGTGGAAACAAATATATATATATTTATATGCATATACACATCCGAACATGTTTCTTTTAAGAAATACATATAGGTAAATAAATATGTACATCTAATCATTATATACAAATATACCAGAAACCGGTGCTCACCCACCAAACAGGCAACGGGGAGGCGGGAGGGACCGTGAGGAATCCACAGGTAGCTAATGTATCCACCAGAAAAGGCGTTACCGAAGGTAAGTAACTTATTCTTCTGATGGATACAACTACCTGTGGATTCCTCACTTCAAGAATAGAGTCCCAAAGCAGTACCACCTCCAGAGGTGGGTGCCTGAATGGTCAAACCAAGAAATCCTGCAGCACTGAGCGAGCAAAATGGCCATCCCTCCTGACCTCAGAGTCCAAACAATAATGTTTGACAAAAGTATGGAGGGATGCCCAAGTTGCCGCTTTGCAGCTGTCAACCACAGGAACACCCCTAGCCAAGGCCGACGAAGCAGCCTTAGCACTAGTGGAATGAGCTTGGAGTCCTATAAGGGGTTCTTTCTTTGCTAAGGAATAACAAAGTTTGATACAGAGAATGACCCACCTGGATAGTGTTCTCTTGTGGACTGCTCTGCCTCTCCTCTTCCCCACGTATTCAACGAAGAGCTGATTGTCTTGCCTGAACTCCCTCGTCCTGTCGACAAAGAAGCTCAACGCCCTTCGCGGATCCAACCGGTGGAGCCTCTCCTCCTCCTTGGATGGATGAGGTGGAGGGTAAAAGGAAGAGAGAGTAATAGTCTGCCCCAAATGAAAGGGTGTAACAACCTTCGGGAGGAAAGCCGCCTTGGTCCTTAACACCACTTTGTCTCTAAAAAAGGAAAGATATGGGGACTCCACACTAAGAGCCTGGAGCTCACTCACTCTTCTGGCCGAAGTTATGGCCACTAGAAATACAGTTTTTAAAACTAGTAATCATAAGGAACAAGAATGCATCGGCTCAAATGGCGACCCCATAAGAAAGGTCAATACTAAATTAAGATCCCACTGAGGCATAACAAACGGAGTGGGCGGAAACTTATTAGTGAGACCCTTAATGAGTCTCAACACCAAAGGTGACCTAAACAGAGAGGGTTGGTCTGGGAGACACAGAAAAGATAAATAGCCCTTAACTGTGGCAACAGCACAACCTTTCTGCGCCAAGGTTAAAGCAAATAATAACACATCAGACAAATGAGCCCTCAAGGGATCAATTTGGTTCTCTCCACACCATCTGACAAATCTGGCCCACCTGCTTACATTTATTGATTTGGTGGAGTGTCGCCTGGCCGATAAAATAACATCCCCACCTCCGGCGGGAGAGAAAAGGAACTCAGGTTGCCCCGTTCAATCTCCAGGCATGAAGGTGCAGGCTCTGGAGGTGGGGGTGTAGAGCCTGCCCCTGCGACTGCGAGAGGAGGTCTGCCCTGTAAGGGAGATGGAGCGGAGGGCACAGAGAGAGTTGGAGAAGGTCTGAATACCACACCCTTCTCAGCCAATCAGGGGCTATTAAGATGACTTGGGCCCTGTCTTGGTGAATCTTTCTCAGAACCCGAGGAATCAAGGGTATGGGGGGAAACGCGTAAAGCAACTGACACTTCCAGGACATCTGAAACGCGTACCCCAAAGCTCCTTGCACCGTATACTGGAGGCTGCAGAAGAATGGGCAGTGCGCGTTCTCCCGAGTGGCAAACAGGTCTAGGTGAGGAAACTCCCACATCTGGAAGATGTAAAGAACCAGATCCGGATGAAGACGCCACTCGTGATCGGACGAGATGAGCCGACTGAGAACGTCCGCACGCAAGTTCAGAACTCCGGCCAAATGATTTGCTACCAAGCAAATCCTGTGGTCCTGAAGCCAGGACCAGAGTCGAAGAGCTTCTCTGCAGAGAATATACGACCCCACTCCTCCCTGCTTGTTTATATACCACACTGCAGTAGTGTTGTCCATCAGGACCTGGACTGACTGACCGCGAAGGGAAGGGAGGAAGGCCTTGAGAGCCAGACGTATCGCCCGCAATTCCAACAGATTGATATGAAACCTCTGTTCCACTGGAGACCAAAAACCTTTGATCTCCAGGTCCCCCAGATAAGCTCCCCAATCTAGAGTGGAAGCATCCGTTACAACTGTGGTCACTGGCGGAGGCAGCGAGAACGGCCTTCCTTGCGACAGGTTGCCGACTGCAGCCCACCATTGAATATCCGCTGAAGTGTCTCTGGAGATCCTGATCAAATCCTTGAGATCTCCCTAGTGTTGAAACCATTGCCTGCGGACGCACCACTGAAGAGCCCTCATGTGCCAGCGTGCATGAGTGACCAGCAGAATGCAAGAAGCGAACAAACCGAGCAGACGAAGGACCTTAAAGACTGGAACGACTGCTCCATCTTGAAACATTGGAATCAACGCCTGAATGTCCTGAATCATCTGCGGCGGAGGAAAGACCCGATTCAATGTTGTGTCCAGTACTGCCCCTATGAACAGGAGGTGTTGAGAGGGCTCCAGGTGAGATTTGGGCACATTCACTGAGAATCCCAGGTCGAACAACAACTGAGTTGTCGACTACAGGTGACACCGCAAGAGCTCCGGAGACTTGGCTTTGATCAACCAATCGTCCAGATAAGGAAATACTGCTATTCCCCTTCTGAGCTCCGCTGGTACCACCGCCATCACCTTCATAAAGACTCGAGTTGCTGAAGTAAGACCAAACGGAAGGACCGCAAACTGATAGTGCTGTGACCCTACCACAAACCGGAGATACTTCCTGTGCGACTTGAGGATCGGAATATGGAAGTACGCATCCTGCAAATCGACAGACACCATCCAATCTCCTTCGTTCAATGCCAGAAGAACCTGTGACAGGGTCCGCATCTTGAACTTTTCCTGCTTGAGGAACCAATTCAAAATCCTCAGGTCCAGGATTGGTCTCAACCGACAATCCTTTTTGGGGATCAGGAAGTACCTTGAATAGCAGCCCTGACCCCTCTCCTGCTCTGGAACCAACTCCACTGCGCCTTTCGACAAAAGGGACATTACCTCCTGTTGCAATAACAGAAGATGGTCGTCCGAACAGAAGGAGGGACAGGGAGGGAAGGGAGGGAGGAGGAATTTCCCGAAAGGGAAGAGCATACCCCTTATCCACAATGCCGATGACCCAGGAGTTTGATGTTATGGACTCCTACATGCGAAGAAAGTGGGCAAGTCTCCCCCCTACCGGAGACGTGTGAGCAGGGAGTGGTGGAGGACTAAGGCTGCTTTCCTTGCTGCACCCCTCCGGAGGAAGAGGAAGAGTGCTGCTGGGTGGCACCTGTAGTGCGTACTCTACCCCTGCCCCTGAAGGATCTGTAAGGAAGAGTTCCTGCAGATTGCTGTCCTGCCGCATGGAGCCTGCCACGAAAGGAAGCGCCACGACCAAAACCTCTAAACTTCCTAAAAGATCTAAAAGTAGAGGAAGTGGCTGCTTGAAGTCCCAATGACCTCGCCGTGGCTCTACTCTCTTTAAAACATTCTAGATCAGAATCGGCTTTTGCCCCAAAAAGTTTGTCTCCATCAAATGGCGGGTCCAGGAGAGTAGTCTGTACATCCGGGGAGAATCCTGACGAACCAGCCAGGCCTGCCGTCTCGTCGCTATGGATTTGCCTATAGCTCTTGCCACTGAATCCGAGGTGTCCAGCCCAGATTGAATTACCTGCGTCACTGACGCCTGAGCGTCCGACAACAGGTTCAATACCTCCTGTGGCAAACCAGGGTGGCCCTTAGCCTCATCCATAAGGGCATGAATATAACACCCCAAAATGCAAGTCACATTGGTAGACTTTAATGCCATGCTACAAGAAGAAAAGGCCTTTTTCGCTGCCTGATCCCTCTTCTTAGACTCCCTGTCCGCAGGGGCCCCTGGTAACGAACCAGGAGCAGAACGGGAGGAGCAAGCCGCCTGGACAACCAAACTCTCCGGAGTCGGATGCTTGGTGAGAAAGTCTGGATCACCTGGAGCCACACAATAGCGTCTCGCTACCGCCCTGTTGACGTCCCCCGAAGTCACTGGCTTTTTCCAGATGTCTTTAATGGGGTCCAAAAGAGCCTCAGTGAAAGGCAAAAGAGGCTCCGCCACTGCTGACGCTGGATGCAACTTCGGTCAGGAGGTTTTTCTTCACCTCCGCAGCAGGAAGTGGAAGGTCCAAAAAGCCTGCTGGCTTCCTCACCACAGCATGAAATGAAGCAGCCTCCTCCGTATACTCCCCCGGGGATGCCAGATCCCACTCCGGGGAAGTGTCCAGGCCACTTGCTGTATCTAAGCCATGCAGGTCCCACAAAGGCTCCACGATCTCACCTTCATCTAAATGCTGCCTGCTATACTCTTCTTCCAGGAGTCGTAAAGCCAACCTCCTGGATCGGAGCCTGGATTCGAGCCCTGGCGTCTATAAGGCGTCGGCCGACGCCGAAGATCTTCGATGGCGCCGCTCCTCGGAGCCATCCGACGCAGGACACTCCGGCGCCACAGGCAACTTCACCGTTGACTGGATCCGTGGCGAATCCATCGGCGCCAGAACAGCGGACATCGTCGGCGTTACAGGTCTTCTGGGCGACGCCAAGGGCATCGCGCCGAAACAGTTCCGGAAGGAAGAAAGGGCATAAAGGGTGTCGGCTTGTAAGAAGCTGATACCCTTTATGCCCTTTTAAAGGCCAAAGTTAAAGGCCAAGTTAAAGACCAAAGGACCTGTCTGACCCGCATGCCCTCCACCAGGCGCCATGGAGGCAAAAATATTAAACATTGCATTAAAAAATGCAGTGGGATCCGTGCCCGGCGCCGGGAAAGGCAGATAAGTTTCAGGAACCGGCACCGGAGGAGAAGCCGATGATGGTCCAGGCATCTCCTGCTCCTGATGTGGCTCGACCTCAAATACCGACAGTGGAGACGTCGGAGAAGCCGGTGTCGTTGGATGTGGAGGCGTGACAGTCGGGCTAATCACCCACATCGGCCGGTGCCGAGCTGACGGAGATCTTGAATGGGATCGGTCCCTGCTCGATCTGCGCCGTGATTCATGACGATGCCGAGAGTCCCCATGGCGCCGATGAGTCTTCGAAGATCGTGAAGAAGACTCTCTCCGATGATGCCTCTCCTCCCTCTTCTTCGAACGGGCAAGAAACAATTAGGATTCATGCATTAGCATGAGCTGCATGACTCGACCTCATGGTCGGAACTAAGGCACCATAAACAATTTTCATGGGGGTCCGTGACCGACATTCGACCCCCACACTGGTTAAGGGGTTTAAAACCTGACTTCCTCGGTTGAGACATAGTTACACTGGAGTGAAACTGTAGCTCCCTGGTAGCCTCGAAGAAAAAACATTATTTGAAGGCACGGAGAAAAGGGAACTGACGTCTGCACGTCGACGAGGGCTTCTTATTGTCTGGATGAAATCATACGGCATTGCGTGGAATCGGGCAATTGTGACGTCATTGTCGACGTGCAGAGCTTGAAGAAAAAATTCAGTTGAAGCTGGCACGTGGGGAAAAATTCTTGAAGTGAGGAATCCACAGGTAGTTGTATCCATTAGAAACAGCGAATACTGAGGTGCAGCATGCCATATTTTTCCCAGGAAAGTGCCCTGAGGGTACCATGCGGTAAGTAACCAATATGCTACTGGGTCCCCTCCTACCTAGTGAAAAATGTCCTGTTATTTGTGGGATTTGGCTATCTCATAATGCTACAATCTTGCCCCTTCAATATGGCATGATCCTACCTCGGACGTGAAGAGCAAGGTAGGCGACCCTAGAGGTGTTGGGGTAACTTTCCCACCTCTGGCCCTGCCCTGCCCCCATACTGTCTACAAGGACAAAAGACATCCTGCTTAGGGGTGTTGGGCAAGGAGGCCCATCAAAGGGGGCTTTCCCTTTGAAACATGCCTCTGGGCTAATCCCCTGAGTGGCCATTCTAGATGAGGAAGTGACAACTTCATTCTGTGGCACTGCCTTTGTCCTTGAGCCTGGGAGTCATTCACATGTCTCATCAGGTGGTCAGAAAGCTGTCTGTATGTTTGTGTCTCTGTGAGGCCACTGTACGAACAGAGCAAAGAGTGGTCACTTTCCTAAAAGTGGCCAACCATTAATAGTGACATTAATTTCAGCCTTTGCATCAGTTCGCATTTAATATCACAATTAATTTGATACCACACATGACCTAGTTTGATAGTCCCACTCAAACGTTAGCCTGGTGGAGATGCCACCTGATATTCCTATGTTAGCCAATGGGGCTACCAACTTTACCCACAGCAAAACGACTATTTAGAAGTACGTATGTCTCACAACACAATATATAGCTCCTTGCCTTAGGGCTCTTTAGGTTTTCCCTAGGGGAGACTTACATACATGGTAAAGGGGCAAGATGGCTTTACCATTAGTTTGAATGGCAAAGTTGACCTGACAGTGAGAACACTGTTCTTCCGGTCTGCAGTGGCAGGCTGGGAGTCATTTTGGGTCTTGTCACACGAAGGATGGCACAAACCATGCTGAGGCCTTAAATGGACACTCTGGCCCTCATTCTGACCTTGGCGGGCGGCGGAGGCCGCCCGCCAAAGTCCCGCCGTCAGATTACCGTTCCGCGGTCGAAAGACCGCGGCGGTAATTCTGACTTTCCCGCTGGGCTGGCGGGCGGTCGCCTTCAGACCGCCCGCCAGCCCAGCGGGAAAGAGGCTTCCACGATGAAGCCGGCTCGGAATCGAGCCGGCGGAGTGGAAGCTGTGCGACGGGTGCAGTTGCACCCGTCGCGTATTTCACTGTCTGCGCAGCAGACAGTGAAATACATGTAGGGGCCCTCTTACGGGGGCCCCTGCAATGCCCATGCCAGTGGCATGGGCACTGCAGGGGCCCCCAGGGGCCCCGCGACCCCCCCTACCGCCATCCGGATCCCGGCGGTCCGACCGCCGGGATCTGGATGGCGGTAGGGGGGGTCGGAATCCCCGCGGCGGTGCAGCAAGCTGCGCCGCCGTGGAGGATTCAATGGGGCGGCGGTACACTGGCGGGAGCCCGCCAGTGGTGCCGGTCCGACCGCGGCTTTACCGCCGCGGTCGGAATCCCCATTGGAGCACCGCCGGCCTGTCGGCGGTGCTCCCGCGGTCCTCCGCCCTGGCGGTCAAAGACCGCCATGGTCAGAATGACCACCTCTGTCTTACATGTCCTGGGTACCGTATACTAGGAACTTATAAGCAAGTCAGGCCGTGGCAATTGGTTGTGTCCAATTCAGCATATACTTTGCATGGGGTCAGATCATTGGCACTTTGGTCTGTTAAAGAATTCCATGCACTCTCTGAGTTGAAAAACGAGCAGCATTGGTCCAAACTTCTGTAGGTGAACATGCAAAAAGAGGCATTTCCTTACACACATGTATGTCTACTCACATCCAGAAACCTCTCATTTTCATGCTGATGCAACTGTGGCAAAAGAGGAGTCCACCTCCTTTGCTACAGCGATAAGGAGAGTACCAGAAGTTTTGGATCTCACTCTGCCCGCATCCATCAGAAGTGAACATAAATGTTGTAACTCAGTGGTTCCCAACCTTTTGACTCCTGAGGACCCCCACTGAATCACCTCTGAAAGCCAGGGACCACCAAGCACTTTGTATGATTTCAATTTAAAGCATTAAAACAGTAATTCGCAAAAAATACACAATAGTACACACCAAACACATACTCAAACTAATAAAGATATAATTATGTTATATTGAAAAATAAGCAAAAAATATAAAAACTTTAATGGGGAGGTTGATGCTGCATCTCGGCCAGTAACTTTTCAATGTTTGGTTTGAGTTAGGAAAGCTGAATTCTCAGATCAGATTCTACATTTCCCAAGTGATTTCTGTTTTTATTTTTTAGCTACATAAGATGTGAGAAAGCTTTTTCACATAAATGTTTGGTGGGGAAAAGGAAGTAAACCATAATAGCCTCTCATCTCTGTCAAATGTAATTAATTTGTTTTATAGCATCTCTCATACCACTGTAAGGTGTCGGACCACTTTACAGGGGACTACAAGGTGTAGGATTCACGTCATCCACACTGGTAGGAATTTTGTAAGAGTGCTTGGTCTGGAGAAGCACAAACTCAGTATTCAGAACATAATAGTGACTAGCATTGACTTTAATAAAAATAATGTATTTCTACACAAGCAAATCTTTTCAGCAGCATAAGGAAAATGAAAGACTGAGAAAAAAAACATACCTTCCTAATTGGTGCCATGCAGTTTACATGCAATTCTTTGATGGCAGTTCATTGCTCACTGTGCTAGTTTACAATTGTAACTTATGAACTGCACAGTAACAAAAATAATCTCTGTGACAAAAACAGTAACCCAATGTGCTATGTACAAAATATACTGTTCTTCGCATGCTATTGGTTCTTTGCATCAGGCATATTAACCATCACCAACTACCTTCGGTGAGTCAAAACTGCCACTAGACAAAACTTCCATCTCTTTCCAGCAGGTACATTAATCACCAGAGTTATCTTGACGCTTTTCTTTTTCCCCTAAAGCTGCTGGATGTGCAAGGAACTTTGCAGTGCTTTTAAAACTGCTGCACAAAGGAAGTAATAAATTTAAAAACATAACGTGTTTCGAGAGACCCCAGCTGGAAAAGTGCTATCCTGGCCCAGGCCTGCCAACCCACTGGGAATGTGTCACAGACCACAGATTGGGAACCGCTGTTTTAACTGAAGTGCTCAACCCAGGCAAAAAGAACCTAGAACCTCGGGTTCCCTTCATTGAGGGCCTCATGGATGTAGTCATTGGCACCTGGGTGAAGCCGGGAGCTTGCTCCCCAATTAACAGGCAAGTGGTAAGGTGGCATAGACCTACTCCTGAGGATTTGGATTTTGTTTGGAATTTCTCCCCTAGCACGCACTCCAGAGAGCTTGGTAGTGCAGGCATTCACTAGCCTCCTTAATTCAAATGCCTTGGGATGAAAGTGGTATTATCTCATGGAGTTTAAGCCCTTGCCTGACTCAATTCATCACCTTGCCTGCCTCTTTACTCCACCTCACCCCTTTAAATAGGAGGAAGGTCTGACCATCTGATGCCAAGAGGGCCCTCAGTTTTTATATTGATCACATAAGACACCATTGTTTGGAGAACTCTTTGTGGGACTCTCCGGTGCAAAAAGGGGAAGACAGTGCAAAACAGAATCACATCCCAATGGGTATTTTTATGTATTAAGATTTGCTATGGGCCAGCCAAAAGACAGCCACTAGAAGGCTCTTGTGCTAATTTCACCAGAGCGAAGGCTGCAACTACTGCACTGCTGCAAAGTGTGCCAGTCTTGGACATCTGCAGGCTGTGACGTGGAAGCCCTCCACACATTCACAAGCCATTACTGCATGGACAGCCAGGTCTGGCAAGAGGAGCACTTTGCTCCAGCTGTCCTGCGTGATTTCCTGGTCTGAGCCACTCCACAGACCGACCCACAACCTGGGGTGGTACTGCTTTGGTATCTGTTTACAAGGTGAGGAATCTGTGGTTTGAAGTCTCTACCAGAAGAACCAGTTATTTACCTTTGGTAACACCTTTTCTGTTAGAGATCCTATCTAAACCCAGATTACGGGCCAACCAACCCCACTCCCCTTTCTGTGGAATGGACCCATACGGTCTATTAATAAGATCTCAATCTGGAGACCTGCACACTGGCATATTCCTAATTGTGTGGGCACTGTGTCTGACTGCAGTAACAGAGATCAGAAAGAAATGGATGTCAGCTTGCAGAGGTAGTGCAGATATGGTGGCCCGACGTAACATCTGGGGTGGGATGGATCTGATGTGGAACTCCACAATGGCGCCTATTAAGGTTTAACGGAATTCCTATTAAAATTACCCAGATCCAGTCTGGCTCCTGGGGAAAGTTTGCTAGAGGAGGAATCTACAGTTAGATAGAATCCTGTGTATTCACTTTGTACCACATACTAGGGGCTTATTGGCAAATTAAACAAGCCAATCAGTTGGAAACCAATTTTACCATATTAAAAGGAGGGGTACAAGCACTTTAGCACTTGCTAGCAGGTGTAAGTAAAGTGCACAGAGGTCCGTAGCCAGGAAAAGGGATCAGCAAAATGGCAAAAAAATAATAATCTGGGGGAGACCCCACAGAAAGGGCAAATTTCCAACCTCTCCTTAAAGCATCAAACTGTAGCTGGCTGAAATCCGAGAGTAGAGGTTAGGTAGCCAGCTCTTATCAGACCTTTCCCTAAAATGTATAATATCATGTTTTCTATATGTATACTGAAATGGGTTGGCTATCTCCAGGGTGAGGCAAATCCTCATAGCTTTTTACCAACTAACATTTGCAAAGATGTTAATGTTCACCCATGGCAAAGTTTCACAGTTCACATTTGCACGTTTTTTTTCCTCATTTCAAGATCATTTTGTCTATTCAATAAGGTAACTTTCAAACTAAACTCAGCGAAGATGGAAAATGTATGGGCATGTTTTTGCATGGTTAATTTTTGCGACGCTTTCCGTTTTCATGGGCAACTTGCATTGCAGCTTTTGCAAGACCTCTCAATGAGTAACCACATCTTTATGCAGAAGTATTCTCTGCAAATGTACCTGTTCAAGGGTTTTATCTACACAGAGTGTTAATCGCTGCCAGACTACTTTCTGCAAAGCCTATTGATGTATATGTATCGACAGAAAATTAATCTGTTTTCTAAGAGGCACAGTCTATGTTAAACTATATTTCTGATGGATACAAACTACCTGTGGATTCCTCACCTTATGAATTCGTCCTTGCGCCAGCTTCTGACGGAAAGTCTTCTTCCCAGCTCTCTATGTAGAGGAGGACGTCACAATTGCATGGCTCCACGCGACTCCGTCTGACATCACCGTGCCAATAAGAGGTCCTCGCCGGTGTGCTGACGTCAGTTTCCTTTTTTCCGTGCCTTCGACGCTAACGTTTTTTTCCTGGCTCGTTTGATAGAGGTGCAGCTTTAGTAGTTACAACGTCTCCCCTGAGAAAATCGGGTTTCAAGCTTTGTAATGAATGTGGAGGTCGGATGTCGGTCACTGATCCGCTTGGGGACTGCCTTTGGTGTCTTAGCTCTGAGCACGATGTCGAAGAGTGTGGATCATGCCCAAACATGAACCCTAAGGCGCTAAGAGAAAGAGAGGCCAAGCTTTTCTTAGCGAAGGCTAAGAAGAAGGGCCATAAGAGGGTTTCATCTCATGCTTCTTCCAAGAGGCACAAGAAGTGGCGGCATCATGACTCACTGCACCATCATGACTCACGGCGCCATTCGACACGGAGCCGATCGAGGCCGAGGTCTCCATCTGCTAGACGTCGAAGCAATTGGGAGGTGAGCCCTACTGTGACTACGCAGCCCCAGAGTCCAGAAATATCTCCGACGCCGCCAGTCTATGAGGTGGCTCCTCATAGCCCTCAGTTTTCACCGGCGCCGCAAGAGCCTGATGTGCAGCAGGAGGATCAAGACCAGAAATACCCTGCCTTCCCGGCTCCGGGAGCGGATCCGGCGGCATTTCTAAATGCTATGTATGCTGTTTTCCAGTCTATGGCCCCTGCTGGTGCTCCGGCGGGTCTCACGGGGCCATTAGCATTTTCATTGGGCTCCCCGGCTCCATAAAAGATGAGGCCGTTTATGCCGTTTTGCCCAGTTGAGGGTGCCGGGTCGATGCCAATGATGTCTCCACGAGGTATGGCGTCACCATCTAGATCCGTGGCGCCGTTGCCATCACCACGTCAGCCGGCACCAATGCTATCCCCTGGCCAGCCGGCTCCATTACCTGCATGCCAGCTGACTCCAAAGAAGGCGCCGTTGGAGTCCGGGTCGGAGCCAGGTCCGAGTGTTTCTCGGATCCATCGATCCTCTTCTGTGCCCGGTCGGGATTCGGAAGCGGTGTCTTCGGCGTTGGTGGATTCGATGTCGACGCCGAGGCTAGACTCCCACTTGAGATCTCGAAGGAAGGCCTTGCGTCTCCTTGAAGAGGAAGAATACCGGCAGTTGGAAGAGGGTGAGCTTGTAGAGCCTTCGGATGAATACCAAGGATTGGGGTCGGCCAGTGGGCTGGATACTTCCCCGGAATGGGACATTTCATCTCCAGGGGAGTTTACAGAGGAGGCAGCAACATTTCATTTAGTCATTAGAAAGGCAGCAGACTATTTAGACCTGCCTTTATCTGCAGCAGAGGTGAAGACAAATCTGCTAACTGAGGTGCTGCATCCCTCTACGTTCTCGGCTGATCCTTTGCTGCCCTTCAACGAGGCATTGTTGGAGCCTATTATGGACTTGTGGAGGAAACCAGTTTCGTCTCTGGCTATGAATAGAGCTGTAGCAAGGAGGCATAGGGGAGCACCTGGGGATCCTGGGTTCCTTTCACGTCATCCAACCCCGGAGAGTTTTAGTGGTTCAAGCGTTTTGCTCCACAAAGTCTGCTCCTGGTTCATTTCCTGTAGTCCAGTCTGATAGAGAGTCCAAACGAATGGAACAGTCTTCGAAAAAGATCTTTTCGTCTTGCAGCATGGCGCTCAAGGCTGCAAACGCTACATGTGTGCTGGGCTGGTATGCCACGCCCTTATGGACTCAGGCAAGGCTATGGTCGGGGATCTGCCACAGGACACACAGAGGCCTTTTGGAACACTCTTTTCGGACGAACAGGCTGCAGCGCAGTAGATTATACAATCTGGCCTTGATACAACGGACTCAGTTGCCAGGGCAATGGGGACATCTGTTGCTACAAGGAGGCACGCTTGGCTGAGGTACTCCAGATTCTCTCCGGATGTTCAGAGCACCTTACTAGACTTGCCCTTCGATGGTGAAAGGCTGTTTGGGGAGAAAGCAGACTCTGCCCTTGAACGTTTTAAGGAGTGCCGGGCTACAGCAAAGTCATTAGGCTTACAGGCTACCCCTGATGCCCCTTATAGGCCTTTTCGCAGGTTCAGAGGGTTTGGTCGTGAAGCAGTTATTCGGAGGCCCCAGTACTCGGCCCAACAAGCTGCCAATCCATCCTATCGATCCTTTAGAGGGCGAGGGAGGGCTAGAGCTAGAGGGGCAGGCCAGCAGCACCCTTCATCTTCATCCTCTTCCTCTGGTGGACAACAGCAGGGGAAGCAGCCTTAGTTTTCCCCACTTTATCGAGCATGCCTCTCCTGTAGGGGGAAGGCTTCGTCTTTTTCTCTGCAAGTGGGAGCTGATAACAACAGACCCCTGGGTGTTGAATACTGTGGAAAAAGGATATGCTCTCCCCTTTCAGGAGTTCCCTCCTCTCTTCCTCCCCCCATCCCTCGTTTTGTTCAGAAGACCATCTCCTGTTGTTGCAACAGGAGGTTCTGGCCATGTTATCAAAGGGTGCAGTAGAGCTGGTTCCAGAGCAGGAAAGGGGTTAGGGTTGTTATTCAAGATATTTCCTGATCCCCAAGAAGGACGGTCCCCTGAGACCGATCCTAGACCTGAGGATTTTCAATTGGTTCCTCAAGCAGGAGAGATTCAAAATGCTGACTCTAGCGCAGGTACTTATGGCGTTGAACAAAGAGGATTGGATGGTGTCTGTCGAATTGCAGGATGTGTATTTTCACATCCCTATACTCAAGTCGCACAGGAATTATCTCCGGTTTGTGGTGGGGTTGCAACACTACCAGTTTGAGGTCCTTCCGTTTTGTCTTACTTCAGCACCTCGGGTCTTCACAGAGGTGATGGCAGTGGTTGCAGCACATCTCATGCGGAAGGGAATAGCGGTATTCCATTACCTGGACGATTGGTTGATCAAAGCCAAGTCTCCAGAGCTGGTGCTGCATCACCTGCAGGTGACAACCCAGTTGTTGTTCGATCTGGGGTTTTCGGTAAACGTGCCCAAGTCTCACCTGGAGCGCTCTCAACGCCTCCTGTTCATAGGGGCAGTACTGGACACAACATTGTATAGGACCTATCCCCCGCCTAAGCGGATTTGGGACATTCAGGCACTAATTCCAATGTTTTGAAATGGAGCGGTTATTCAAGTCCTCAAGGTCTTACGCCTGCTCAGTCTGTTTGCTTATTGCATTCTGTTGGTCACTCATGCGTGCTGGCATTTGAGGCCTCTTTAGTGGTGCCTCTGCAGGCAGTGGTTTCAGCACAAAGGAGATCTCGAGGATTCGATAAGGATCTCCAGGGACACTGCAGCGGATCTCCAGTGGTGGGCAGTGGACGGCAACCTTTCCCAAGGAAGGCCGTTCTCACTACCACCTCCAGTGGCCACAGTTGTAACGGATACCTCCACTCTAGGGTCGGGTGCTCATCTGGGGGATCTGGAGATCAAGGGTCATTGGTCTCCGGTGGAACAGATGTTTCATATAAATCTGTTGGAACTGCGGGCGATACATCTGGCTCTAAAGGCTTTCCACCTTTCCCTTCGCGGTCAGTTGGTTCAAGTCCTCACGGACAACACTACTGCGATGTGGTACGCAAACAAGCAGGGAGGAGTAGGGTCGTACCTTCTCTGCAGAGAAGCTCTGCGGTTCTGGTCCTGAGCTCAGGACCATCAAATTTGCTTGATAGAAAATCATTTGGCCAGGGTTCTGAACGTATATGCGGACAGTCTCAGTCGGCACTTCTCGGCCGATCACGAGTGGCGTCTCCATCCGGACCTGGTCGGTTACATCTTCGGGATGTGGGGATCTCCGCAGGTAGATCTATTCACCACTCGGGAGAACACGCACTGCCCGTCGTTCTGCAGTCTCCAGTATCCGATGCAAGGAGCGTTGGGGGACACGTTTCAAATACCCTGGGACGGACAGTTGCTTTACGTGTTCCCCCCATACCCTTGATTCCTCGGGTCCTGAGGAAGATTCGCGAAGACAAGGCCCAAGTCATCTTGGTGGCACCGGATTGGCCGAGAAGGGTGTGGTACACAGACCTTCTGCAACTCTCAAAGTGCCCTCCGCTCCGTCTCCTGCTCAGGGCAGACCTCCTCTTGCAGTCGCAGAGGCAGGTTCTACACCCCCACCTCTAGAGCTTGCACCTTCATGCCTGGAGATTGAACGGGGCAACCTGAGTTCCTTTTCTCTCCCACTGGATGTAGTTGATGTTATTCTGTCCTCCAGGCGACACTCCACTAAATCCATTTATGCTGGTAGGTGGCTAAATTTGTGATTTGGTGTGGAGAGAAACAGAAAGATCCCTTGAATGCCCACCTTTCAGATGTTTTGTTATTTGCTCTTGATTTAGCAAAGAAAGGCTGTGCAGTGGCTACAGTTAACGGTTATTTGGCTGCTCTATCGGCTTTTCTTTGCCTCTCGGACCTGCCCTCTTTATTTAAATCTCCGATTGTAAATAGATTTATAAAGGGCTTGATTAATAAGTTTCCTCCCATACCCTTTCATATGCCTCAGTGGGATTTAAATCTTGTTTTAACATTTCTGATGGGTTCACCGTTCGAGCCCATGCATTCATGTCTTTTAAGGTATTTGGTCCTTAAGACTGTTTTCCTAATCGCTACAACCTCTGCTAGGAGGGTTGGGGAGCTTCAAGCCCTTTCTGTAAAGCCCCCCTTTACCTTGTTTTTCCCTGATGAAGTGGTACTGAAAACCAGGGCGGCTTTCCTGCCAAAAGTTGTCACTCCTTTTCATATAGGGCAAACTATTACCCTTCCCTCTTTCTACCCTCCTCCCCACCCCTCTAAAGAGGAAGAGAGACTCCATCGATTGGACCCCAGAAGGGCTCTCAGTTTTTATATTGAGAGGACGTAAGACTTTCGCCTGGAGGATCAGCTGTTTGTGGGGTATGTCGGTCAACGGAAGGGCAGAGCAGTCCATAAAAGAACAATCTCCAGGTGGGTCATTCTTTGTATAAAGGTTTGCTACTCACTGGCAAAGAAAGTTCCTCCTGAGGGTATCAGGGCCCACTCCACCAGGGCTAAGTCGGCCACTTCGGCCCTGGAAAGGGGGGTCCCGGTGGTGGACATTTGCAAGGCGGCAATTTGGGCGTCCCTCCATACCTTTGTAAAGCATTATTGCTTGGATTCTGAGGTTCGGAGGGACGGCCATTTTGCACGATCTGTCTTACAGGATTTCTTGGTGTAATCAGACGGGCACCCACCTCCGAGTGTGGTACTGCTTTGGGACTCTATTCATAAGATGAGGAATCCACAAGTAGTTTGTATCCATCAGAAGAACAAGTTACTTACCTTCGGTAACGCTTTTTCTGGTGGATACAATAGCTACCTATGGATTCCTCACAGTCCCACCCGCCGCCCCGTTGCCTGTCTGATTGCACTAGGATAAGTGGTTGTATAGATATATGTATATATTGATTTTTTCCCCCTGTATATATAAATGATTATGTTGAATCATGAAGGTTTTATGTATATGTTTATTTATTGGAGTTGTTGTGGAAGTCGGTTCTCACCTGTTCACCTCAAAGGCACGTAAAAAAGGGGTGAAACTGACGTCAGCACGCCGGTGAGGACTTCTTATTGGCACCGTGACATCAGAAGGAGTTGCGTGGAGCCGTGCAATTGTGATATCCTCGTGGAGAGCTGGGAAGAAGACTTTCCGTCGGAAGCTGTCGCAAGGACGAATTCATAAGGCGAGGAATCCACAGGTAGCTATTTATCCACCAGAAAAAGCGTTACCAAAGGTAAGTAACTTGTTCTTTTAGTGTCAAGGACTTGTGCAAAATAAACTGCTACAATGTCACTATTTTCTCATGGGAGTGGCATTCCGAAATAAAGTTGCAGCTATTGCAAAATTGCAAAGTTTCTTACAGACCTTTTACAACTGTAGCAAGGAAAATATTTCATACTGCTTTTATGAAATTTTTGAAACAGGAAACGGACCTGCTAAGCATGGCAATAGACATATCTCATTAAACACAATGCATTGGCCTCCATCTCACTATACTTGCATAGTATCAGTTTGCTCTGTATATTTATCAGCAGCTCGTACTTCCCCTGTGATGGCGCTTTACTGTGGAACTGGCATCTACACAACCTAATGTGGTCAGTGAGTTTAGGGTAGGATGGAAACGAGAGAAAAGGTCAACATGGTTCGAGGCGGGCAGAACGGACCAATAATGAGCATGCACACACTGCACCATTTTATATCACGGCTAAAGCCAGGCAAAATTTTTACTAACTGGGCGAAACCTCGTGGAATATGCGTATTTCACACTATGAAATGTTTATAATGTTTTTGTCATATTGTGGTCACACAATTTTGAAGTTGTTTTGCCTGCATTGGACTGGTTGGAGCAGAATGTATCTTGCAGGAATTGCAAAGCAGCAGCCATGAGACATTCTGTACTCGAAACATTCTCCTGGTATCGTGCTTCACTTATGTACACGTGGTATGACCCTGTTTTTGCTTTTCGTTTCACTTAGTTTTTGCAAAACATATGTGTATTTCACAAACAAAAACAAATGTCACAGTTTTGCCCAGGACTAAATGCCTTCGGCTTCGAGGGATGATGCCGATGGGCACAATTTAATCTCAGAGAAGTATGCACGTGCATTGTTGGTGGTCCAGAAATCCTACATCACCACACGGAGAATATTTTTCGTGACCTTTGCTGAAAACACCCAAGTGCCCGCATCATACCAAAGCACTGAGAAAAAACCCAAGCGCTTGGCTGTTTGTCAATAGCTTCGCGCTAAGTGCGGATCCTCCATCTCGCCTTCTGTTCTCTCTCACCGGAGGTGGATTATAAATCAATTGACTATATATTTACATGGGTCAATGATGTAACTCAATATGGATAAGACATTGGCAAAGAGGCCAATCACTTAAAACACAAATAGATAGCAAGCCGGGTTAAGCCAAAGGCCGACGGCCTGGGGTGAGTATTGATAGCTTGCTGTCCCTGGAGCTGCAGCTCAGCTGTGCAGCACAAGTGGCTGTCTGAGGGATGAGGAGGCGGTGAACCAACATCAATCACATGCTTTCTGTGCTCAGAGAGGGCGAAGGTGATGCTGAAAGCAGGGTGAGGCGTGGCTATCAATGGTGGCACCTGGGCCCATTGCACCTCTAGTGTTGTTGTATTTTACTACCTAGTAGGTAGACAGGGAGTCTATTATCCTAATTCGCATAATGGCGAGGTCACTGTATACCTATACCAAGGCTTAATCACTGCCTTCATGTGCGACAGGTGTCTCTGCAATGCACCTTCCTTGTCACAGGACAAGAGAATCACGTCTCTCCTCCACACAGTAATCGCTACCAGTAGGGTGCCCACATTTCTATTATCACTTCGCAGGACAATTTGCACATGTGGAGACACATTGAACCTGCAGAGACATTTCGCACATGCAGTGCCAACAGAAGACGTTTATCGGGAAGCAGGAGTGACTACATTTTTAGGGTTTCGTTCTGAATCTCGTCGTCTTAGAAGATATAATTGAGCCGGAAACTGAGCTTATTGACTATAGTAACAGCTACCCTCAGTAAGGGTTCTGTGAAGCAGACTAATGGTACACTGTTAAGGGTGACCATTGACGCTGCAGATACTCAAATGCAACTAGATGAATGTCACCATAACCATCCCAATATTTTACATTATATGCAGTGTTTCATCAAAAGGATGCTCCAAAATGGGTGGGGAATGTATGGAGGGTAGGGTATATATTTCAGTGCCATGCTCTTTGTTTTAAGGAAACTGAACGGTGCCATGTGGAAGGATATTGCCTAATCATGGTTATATGTAGATTGGTTCATTGGAAACGCCTTAAATCTGATATCCAGACTACAAACTAAATTAATAAGAAATTGGAGGTAATTGGTAAATAAAGGGTGAAAATATTTAAAAATTTTATAACTCTAGTGTGAGAATGGTAAAGCTACTTGGGAAGAAGTTGTGAAAATTTGCATAACATTTCTTGGGATTATAATTAGCCCTAAAGAAGAGGTAGGCTGCTCAACGTGATGTACACGTTGGCTGTAATTTGCCAATCTTTGTACTTTTTGCGGATAATGAATTGACACAATAGGAAAGAAATTAAACTTTTCTGATTTCCGACAATGCAAAAAAAAATACAAAATTGTATGCAATACAAATAAGATGATTGTTTTAAATTGGTGGATTTAGGAAAAGAAAAATATTTTAAAATGCTTACAAAAAAGCCAATGATTTGTGATTGTACGATAGATTCCCCACAGACATTGTAGCATCTTGGTAATGCTACTTTGCATATAAAGTGAACTATTCATAAAGTATTTAAGTTCTAATCCTTTTACTACCTCTTAGAGGAAGCCTTGACTGATCGTTATTGCAGCTGTTGAGAGAGAAGTTTAGAAAATGAACAACTCTGGCATCTACATGGAATGAAATAGTCTTAAACTTTAAAACACCAACATGTAAATGTCAGTAGCTCTTGTGTGTACTGTCCAGAAACCACCTACTGCCACTAGATGTGGTCCAGAGGGTCCGTTTTAGCCATGATATTAGGATAAATGTTATCTAGGATACTTGATATCTAATTCCAGCTTTACCACTTGAACAAAATATGCTGGAAATAAACACAGAATTCCTTAGCTGGACAAGGCCCACAACACAATGACAATTTCATGGGAAGGGTGGCCTTTTGGCCCGGCCATCACAATTACCTCCACCCCAGTTGTGGTGGAGTGAACGTCTTGGAAATGTGGAACCGGGTGACATGGGTTTTAGTCCCAGCCTCCCATATTGCCAAATTGTGTGTTCCTGGGCAATCACTTTTGAACCTATTCCTCTGCACTCTTTAGAGCATGATTGGGAGTACTTAAAATCAATGTAAAGCTGCCAGCAAGTGTGTAGTTAAAATGGATGACATATAACCTGGGGGAGTGACGAAGTACTACTTCTCATGGTATATTCATAAAATGCAAAATGGGGGTAAATTATATAGCCTTCTTCAACATGCTGTAGTCTGTAGTGCTTCTGTCCACTGATCTGAAAATATGTCAGCACTTTGAATCAGGTTTAATGGACGAAACACACACCAAAGGCATACTCCTAGGACAGGACACTATCATGCTTTACATTCACATGTTCCAGGCTGCGTATCAGAAGGTGGCAGGATTTGCATTTCAATGGCAGAAACTACTCCAAAAGCTACATTGTACTGGGTCAATCCTGTGCTGGAAATTCTGTCTTCAAGTCACCAACAGGACATCTTTTACCTCTTTTGCAGCTCAAAAAAGGCTGCAAAAGAAAGTGAGACTTGTTTGTCTTTTGAGGGGGTTAAAAGTGTTGGGGAACCAAACTGCAGGAAAGTGGGAATCTCCCAGTACCTCTGTATTGAGAGTGGGACAGGAGCCACGATTACAGGAAAAACTTGCAAAATGCACAGTGGTTGGCTACACAAAGAGGTGAGGTGTAGTGCACATTATCTCTTGTACCACTTCCATGTCCCCTTCTTTACTTCACAAGGCGTGGCAGTTCCACAGCCAGCTGCGTAAAGCTTTTTTTAAAAACCTCTTTCATGACACCACCACCACCACCCTTTTCTAGGGTGGTGCCACAAAAGCAACAATTTCCCACAAACCTGTGCTGCTTTTGTTTTTGTCTCTTCAGAAACAGCTTTCTGACTGCTATGGAGGAGCCTGGGGGATCTCTCCCTCTCCTCTTCCTCCCCAAAGCTAAGCATTTGCAGAAGTTATGAGAGAGTCTATGACCCATTTCCAGCAGGAAGGACTGGTAAGGTACGTTAGGGGATTTGCTTTGCAAGCTATGGCTTTAGAGTAATTCCCCTTTGCCCTGCATAATACACAATACTTACACAGGTTTTTGTTCGGGCTTACCACTATTTAAAGATAGCTCAGGGGTCTGCTGCTTTGCTCCACAATAATTGTCTTTGCAGCACCTTCTGGCTCAGTGGTTCCTTCTCTGCTGACCTTCTCTGTATTATGGATTAGTTTGTGCATAATTGGTGGGAATAGGTCCTTTTCAGAGAAACAATTGAGCTATTCAGATTGAGTGCCTTCCTTCTGTAGTGTGACCTATTAGTTTATGACGCAAAGGGCCTGATTTAGAGTTTGGTGGAGAAGGTACTCTGTCGCAACGGTGATGGAATATCCTCTCTGTGAAATTGAAGATCCACCTTCGTCTAGTTTTAGGTGGACATTCATTATGACAAGGACTACTCCGTCTCCATCGCTGACATTCCTCCGATAACCCAATGGTGTTAGGGTAGTCAGACATTTCGCCATTTGGCTGCCTGCCCAATTTAGAGTGGGTGGTCAAATAGCCAGGTTTCATTTTCACACACCGCTGTCAAAGCTGTGGTGGTACGTGAAAGTAAAAGTTTTTAATGACCCCTATACCAGAGGAGGAAAATACCATGGTGAAGGGATCATTAATTTTCTTTTATTTCCAAAAAGACAAAATGTATTTTGTTTTTGAAAATATGAAAACATGGTAAAAGTTTGATGGATGGCACCGTCATGTTGACAAAGTCGTCCATCAAACTATTAACACATTGACAGGAACTTCTATGATGGCTGTCCCTGTCAATCTAAGAGATGTCCACTAGGCCTGCGGACATCTCTAAAGTCGATGTGTGGTACTTTGCCTCTTGTGCCTATGTAAAAACTCCTACTCTCACTGTACATCAGACATTGAAACATCTATTTTTGACTTTGGTCTATAGCCGAAGTAGGTCTGTTGGGAGAATGTGTAGAAATATACCCCCTCCCCACTTCCTCCTGCTCTAGGGTCACCTGAACCCACAGCAAGAAACACAATAACCTAATCCATCAACTAAATAAAAACATTACTACTTAAAGTATCTACGGTGGGACCGTAGAAACTCAAGGTCTAAATTGGTCCTGTTCGGTCTCTAATAGGAATAATAGGAACGTAGGCACAGTACTTGCTGTTTCATGTGGAAGGCAGAGGAAAGTAAAGGGGGAGGAGTAGAAGTAAGAAGAACCTCTCCCCCACACCAGAAAGAGTCAGGTGGTGTCATTTTGGTTCACTGCAACTACTGAGGACCCAGCATAATCAACAGTGGGATATGGTTCTGGGCCTGTTGCTTGACCAACATAGGTTGCTTCTCCCCTGTTATCAAAATCCTCATCTTATTCGTGTGTTAATGGTCTTTCCACTGGTTTGTACTGCAGTCTTGTTCTGCTTCTACAGGGTCACTAGCACCCTTTTGGTTGTGAATTTGTTACTATTCTCCATGAAGGCAGGAGGGGTGATAGCAAGCCCATTACATCTTGGTCTTTTTTCTACCCATTCCCAGACCTCTTGCAGGGTCTCACTTTCAGTTTTGCTGGATAAATGAGCATATGATGCAGGCTAATGGCTCTTAATTTCTTATTTGCTTCCCTGAAATACCTGCACATTTTCTGAACATGCGTTGTAAAGTCACTATCCGATGCAAGTCATATTCCACACTTCCCGCATTTCTAACAGTGGTCAAGATTTTATGCCTGTAGTTGAAAATGTGGGCAATGGTTGGGCGTGGCAGAGCCCCTGGCGGTGGTTTCTGTATCAGGGAGCACATTTCACAGTGAACCACCTAGATAGTTAGGGGGTCATTATAACCCTGGTGGTCTTGAGACTGCCAGGGTTGCGGTGGCAGTAGGACCGCTGCCAATGTGGCAGTCTGACAGCCACATTACGACCATGGCAGTAGTGCCACAGTCGGGCCACCAGCACAGCCAGTTCTCCACAGGAGGGACTGGCGGTCCTAATCCACCAGGGCAGCGCTGCATGCAATGCTACCCTGGGGATTACGAGTCTCTTCTCCGCCGGCGGTTACAAATGGCTGTAGCACCGCCATGTCACTGCTGGTGGAGACGGGATGAATGGGGGGCCGCTGCACTGCCCATGCATTTGGCTTGAGCAGTGCAGGGCCCCACCTGGCCAGCACTGTCGCGATTTTCAGTGTCTGCTTTGCAGACAGTGAACATCGCAATGGGTGTTGGTGCACCCTGCAAACTACAGCATTTCCACCAGCTCTATTATGAGCCAGCGTCAATGTTGTAGGCTGTTTAAAGCTGGGCCAGCGGGCGGAAACACCGTTTCTGCCCACTGACCCAGCAGGAAACTCTTAATAGGGCCCCTGGGAAGGTGACTGCAGTAGCAGCAACCTGACCTTCGGGACTTCGGCAGACAGCCTTAGTCTTCGAAAAAACCATGTGTGTATTGATTGCTCTAAGAAGGGGCAACAAGACTGAGCTTGTTGACCAAGTACAGCCTTCAGTATCCATCGCTCTCAACTCAAGTGTCCTCATTACTTCCATCAGGGTGGTGAGGTTTTGTTGCATATCTTTCAGCAAGTTTTCTGTATAAGTCACTCTGGTCTCTGCCGTGGTAATCCTTTCAACTGCCTTTCGCAAGTCTTGTCAAAGCAGCAGCACGTCTGATCCTCCTCTCCAATATGAGTTTCTAGTGCTTCCCTAGAGGATTTTATAGCTTGCAGTATGAGGTCTTTGGATTGCGGATCCTCTGGCATTGCTCTTTTAGTGTCTGACTGCACCGCTTGCCTTGTGACACTCTGTGCACCTGGATGAGAGGAGGCAACAAAGTTTTTGGGGGTGTATTGGTGCGTGACCTGAGGTGGTAGAGAGGGCACCCCATATCTGCCCGGTTCCCTGTATTCACCAAATTCAGGGCCTGGCAGTGATCCTGTCCAAGGCTCTCACACCTGCTGGGAGGCAGACAGGGAGCCACACTCATTCGGGACGAAGCAAAGCGGTTCCAGCCCCAGGTGAGACCAGGAATCAGCTGCCGACACCACCGTTAAATCTAGGGAGCAGGTATTATTGTCTCCGACTCCCGACGGACACCCTGCATCCCCCACCACCCATCAAAGGAGGCAGACAGTTTGCGGGCTTCTGCTCTGCTGCCTGCAGTATATGCTCTGCAGGGGCAACTGTTCTCCACGTGTATGACTAGGAGTTGGATGCAGTTTTTCAATCCGAGGTTTCCTCTCAGTATTCTGACCTTGGTTGTCCTTGAAATGTAGTGAGGGCATAGGATGGGCCCCTCCCTTCAGGATAATGAGAAGATTTATTGGGGCTAATGTGTAGCTGTAAAAAAGAGCGTCCACCATCATGACCTGCCAAGCCACACCCCCAGGAATCACAGTTATAAGTGGTATGATGTTTATTGCACTATAAATTCTGCACTGTTCCCTGCCACCAACAATCCTGGTTACATGTTGGCATGGTAAATCTGCCAGAATTTGATGGGTAAAAATGCCCATTAAATACTGCCACATGTGGATTTCGGTACCAAAATCTGCATGCTGTGTCCCATTACCTGGGCAAAACTCATAACAGACGTTAATTATCATGCCAAATAAATTACAAACACCTCAGTGCTAGATTTTATCAGATGCAAAAATGATCTTACCTGGCAGTGCCTGAGCCACTACTAATAAGGGCCTAGGATGAGAAAAAATTAGCAGTAGTGGAGTGCAAGAGGAGTTTACGAGAAGCTGTAGGTTTCGCTAATGAGTGACAGTGACAATGGGTGTAGGTGAAAAGTCAGTGTAGTAGGATAAGGACAAGAAGAGTAGGTATCAGTGAGGAGCGACATTAGGGTAGCAGGAGTAGAACAGAAGGAGTGTGATTAGGATTTCTGGTGGATAAGGGAGACTTGAGAGACAAAAACTCAAGGACCTAAGTATAATTAAAACTGTAGAGGAAAGGACAAGTTG
The DNA here is from genome assembly GCF_031143425.1 of Pleurodeles waltl. Taxonomy (NCBI): domain Eukaryota; kingdom Metazoa; phylum Chordata; class Amphibia; order Caudata; family Salamandridae; genus Pleurodeles; species Pleurodeles waltl. The sequence continues at coordinate 229,263,283 of NC_090451.1, forward strand.
TTGTAGGTGTAGGCCAAGTATTATGCTTGGGTAATAGGAATAGGACAATAGGAATAGGATTGGAGGAGGAGTAGAAGAGAAGAAAATTAGTTTTAATATAAAATAAATGTGCAGCATTAAAGTTTTCACAATATATTGGAGCTTTGCATTCATTCAGTGTCATCAAAGACCATGAAGAGATTAGAATGATTAATCACAAGACCTACATATACCACTAATTAACTAGTTCATAGTGAGTACCTACATCTTCATGTAGCTCACAGTTGGTGAAAAGACTGTCTGTCTCATGTGTTTTACTTCTATCTCACTCACAGGATTGTGATAGATGAACCCTGGAAGTAGAGTAGGCATGTGCGGTAGGAGGAACATGGAGGGAGTAGGTAGCACTACAAGGTGGTAACAGCAACCTACTGTGGCCCCCAGACATAAATCGAAGGCAGTAGCTCTGCCTTTGTGTATGGGCCACAACGCCACGTAATTGAGGGAATGTCCCTTTTGAATTTGCGGCTGCTGACAATTAGAACTGGTGTGGTGTATATTCAAGGAGCGCGTGCAGTGAGGACCCAATGCATTTTCAATAATACTGCCACTGATGTCCTTGTTCTCGGTAGCTTTTTAAGTTAACAGTGGGAAGTTATTATTTAGCAATTAGCACACGTACATAATTGGTATCCTTGTATATTTGGCAATTTTCTTAAGCTCAAAACCATTTGTCATCCCAAAGTTAGCACTGGAACATTCTGGGTATTTATGACCTGTTTACCTGCAGACACATGAATTAGTACTGCTTCCTCTTATTTGAGAACAATCCATCTTCTTGAGGACCCTATTTCTACTTACCTGACTTTTACCTGCAACCCACTTCAGACATCTTTTATGTAGTTAGGATCACTCTTTCAACTGTAGACAATATTTATAATTATAATAATGAGCCACAGGGTAATCTGGATGCTGTGTGGGCGTACACCAAAAAGGGGTTTATCAGAGATGCACCAGGCAGAGATGATGTTGAATGAGGAAAAGGATACCAAAAAGGCAAGAGTGATGATTTGTGACATAAAGAGTAACCATGCACCATTTTATTTCTATATTTACTGGCTACTGCTGAATAAATACACAACATGAAGGAGGACTGAAGTGGAAGGGCGATTAAGGCGGGCAACCTGAGCAGAAACTACACAATTGTTAAAAGGCTCAGATTCCTCCTTCTCAGTCTGGGTCGTGGAAGCCAAAATTCTGAGCAGGGGTTGAAGTTCCTCTCAACTCAAGCTCTAAAAGGCCTTCAAAAGCTGACAAGCTTCAGTTGGGCTCAGACCTCAGCCTGACTGCTACCTTGCACATACAAGGGTGAGGCAGATCTGCCAACTTGTAAAGAAAGTTCACCATGTGAGGAATGGTGTAGCCTCCGAGGGGGTGGGACCTCGTGCCGAGAGGTACCCAAGAGATACACTCCACCCTACCAAGCCCACCACCCTCCCGAAACCCCCAACAAAAAGATTTAATGAGGCCGTTGACCATGTCCTGGATTTTTTTCACACCTCTTAATGGACATCAGCTGCTTACTGCCTCCAAACACAAGCTGGAAAGCTATGTTGTGCAGGGGTTTCCAGCTCGTCTTTCCTGCCACAGTGTGATTTCAGCTCCTCACTGGGTGACCATGTAAAGGGAGCCAAAATTGTATGACACAGGATGGCACCACAATGTGAGCTGGCAGGTCGCCCGTGGTCTTTAGTCTAAAACATGCCCATGTTGCAGAGTTTTTGCCATCCTTCCTGGTCACTCTACCCACACTCACTTTAAATCCTTCACACAATAACATGGAGAAAGGGATAACTCGGCACGCTCTTAGTTCCTGTTTTCAATTTCTCTTTTTGAGGTATAAGAGGAGGCCGCTGCGGGGCCGGCTATAGGAAAGCACAGCTGCTTTAGCAAGGGGAGCTACAGAAGAACAGTGACTGATCAAATCAACATGGCCGCGAAAAGAGGCCTCCACGTATGATTTAAAAATAAAATGTAGACAGGGAGTGGGAGGTCATATTTGTTTCTCAACCGGAGAAGACACAGGCCCACTTCATAGCATGAAAGATACCTTCAGACACTAAGGTATCAGCGGTTGAAGGATGAATGTGAGTCAGTGGGATACAAATGTTTCGATGGAAAGGGGTTTTGTGCAAAATAACGTTGCAAGTCTTTTTTTATCACAGCCTGTTGGTGACTGTAGTAAAACTGAACATATATGTTCTATACCCTCATGAAGAAACCTACTTCCCAATTGAATTTTTCTTCTAAGCTGCATTGCAGACGGTTGGTCTTTGTTGATATGATTATTTGCTACGAGGGGTACTTGCTTACCCAGCAATACTGCAGCAGGTAAAACATACCTATGTAAAGGATACCCTCTCCCTTTGGGGGATTTTTTCTATATTAATTTAGGAGTTTTGTATAGCACTGCACATCACTTAGGCCACATCAGAGCTTGAATGAGAAAAAGAAGACAATAAAATTAATAACGAGCCACTTCCTCTGTGTAATTGATATTCCTCTCTTAGAGTGGTTCTCCTGTTCTCCTTGTAGACTGCAGCATCCTTGTGGGGCATGGTTTCTATTTGGACATCCTTTGTCTCTTCGGAATACCTGCTGTCTGTAGTGGATACCTGGTGCATGTGGGGAATAAATTCTATATGTGTGGGCCACCTATTGTCTGTTGGAGGTAATGGTTATGGGCACGCTCTGTCACTATTTTATGATTTGCATAACATTTACATTAAACTTCACCACATGTATTTATATATAAAGTGTGATTTTTACAAATAAATTTGACCATAGTTAATGTAGGCCACAAGTTAAACGAAGTACGTTTCTTGTTCTTTTGCCTGTATTGTAATTGTAGGTAGTATTGCTAACTGTTTGATGAACTAGAATTGTGGTTCTTGTAAGGTAATGACTTTTGCAAATGGTAGTCCTTCTTGCTTAACCAGGTATCGGCATGGCGAATTGCACCTTGGAAATGTGTAACTTATATAGCTTATTTAATGTAAGTTGTTCAAATAGTAATCTTCAAAATATGTTTTTACCCATGGTCCCTATAAATTTTAAGATGGCACCTCCTGTGAACTAAGAGGGTGTGAGTGAGCTGAAAATGGATGCTAAATGCAAAGTTGTTCTGAATGGGGACCCTCACAATACTTTTGGCTCAGGCCCCCCAACATTCTAAATATATCCCTGCACAGACTTACAGTTTTACTGATTAAACAATACAGCATAGAGCACCTAAATGATAATGTGTGGAAATGGCGTTTCGGTGAATATTTATCATTTGAACCTCACCAAATAAAGTGGCTTTATTTGTTTTGATCCTATTAAAATCTCTGTTTCCTGCACACTACAGAATTACAAAAACAAATGCACTTCAGTTTTCTTTCCTAACTACTGAATGCATACATTTCAATTACTAGTATTTACATTTTGTGTGCAGCAAAACAAATCATAAGATTGTCATATAATTCACCTTAAAAACACCTCTCACTTTGTAGTCAGAGAAAGAAAGGTTAACACCAATTTCATGTTAAAAAAATAAGCAGCAACTTGTCAGAAGACGTAACCTGACATTTGACCTCCGTTGTTGAAGCACTGCAAATATGACAAGATAAGCACAGAGCTTAGAGGCTTCTTATTTTTTGTTCAGACTTTTCCTACCCACTAAAAATTAGCTCGTGACACACCTGCGGTTTGTGACCCACAATTTAGGAATCACTTGTCTAGTAGGTTCAGGCAGCCTAATCCCCCTTTATCCTTAGGAAGCATAAGAAGTTTGTTTGATATGCAGGGTTGTTTCCTGTTCCATGTAAACACGCATATATGTGGCTGTAGTTGGGTGACGTCCTTCATGGGGTTGGGGCGGAAAGGGACTGAAAAAGGTAGAGGAGTCTGGGGAGGATGTTCATCTTAATGACGTTAATAGATATAATGGGCACCATCTGCAAAAGTCTTCTAGTATAGCTTTACAACAGTCCACCAAGTTGATCCTTCATAATTCCTCGAACTGGCCTGTGTTATGAAGTCTGATATATCTGATTGAGAAGGTAGCACACTAAAAAGGGACTTGCAAGTGTGGTACGTCCTGTGTGCCTATTCTGAGGTTGGAAATGTGAGAATTGTCTTTGTTTATTTTGAAGCGAAGACAACTTCAAACTGGTCAAGCTTGGAGACTAGCACCGGAAAGGGGTCTAGAGGGTTTGCTAGTGTGAGAAGGATATTGTATGCGAAAAGAGTGATTTTCGTTCCCTGGCCCCCAAATTGGATGTCTGTAATCACTTGTGTGAGTCTGATTTTAATAGTGAGGGGCTCTACCTGTAGGGCAAACAGGAGTGAAGAGAGAGGGCTAACCTGTCTTGTACCCCTGGCGAGTTGTACTGGAGTGATATATTGCCCTTGCTGTGGGGAATGGCATAAGTCAACATAATTAAATCTCTCATTTTGAGTCCTAGCTGTATTTTACCTAAGACTTGTTGTAAGAAGAGCCAGCTTCACCCAGTCAAATGCTTTTTTGGCATCTAAGGAAAACAGGAGTGGCAGTATATATCGTTTATGTACTTTTTCTACCAAGTGAGCAAGACGTATGACATTGTCCACTCCCGGTCTATTGCGATTAAAGCCCACCTGATTCAGGTCTAACAATCCAGGGAAGAGGGCCTTCACTCGCAGAGTGGGTTGTGGTTCTAAAAAGATTTTGATATATAGTTTAGCTTCTGTGTTTAAGAGGGCAATTGGGAGATATGACATGCCAGTTTTACCCAGGGTTTGGAATGAGTGGTATTTCTGCTTCACACATTAAAGATGTAAAGCTAGTGTTCTTCAGAAGGAATTGAACAGCGAGAGTAAGTGGTTTTGCATTACTGGTAGGAAGATTTTGTAGAATTCCAGTGCTTGACCATCTGGGCCTGGAGATTTCCCAGATGAGAGAAGTTTGAGTGCTAAGTGAAGTTTCAGTATTTCTATGGGGGCTTTACAGTTTTCTCTGCGATGGGGATCTCTGTGCAGCCATTCACAGTCCTTTAAGTAAGTGTGTGTATCAGTGAGGCTTTCATTTTGCCTTTCAAAGATGGTTTGGTAGAAGGTATAAATGTAGCCCACTTTTCAGCTTCTCCCTTCGTCAAGGTGCTGAGAGGCACACAGGTGTGTTTGTGTGGGAAAAGCGATTTAGCTCTATGAAGCCTGATCTTGTGTGCTAGGAGAAAACACACCTTAGCCCCCTTATCGTAGTATCATTGGCCTAGGCTTACAAGGGACCATTTCAGGTGAGTATAAGTGTTGAGAATGAAGTATTCAGTGATTGCAGTGTTTATGGCCGATATGATCATTGGATTCCACAAGATTTGAGGATTTAGGTTGCAACTCCGTGATCCTTGCAGAGGAAGAGGTTGTCTTGCTAAAGAAGAAAGCACCAAATCTGGCTTTGCTTATTTTATGAGTTGAGGTCACTAACATTAAGGGGGGAGAGGAGTTTGAATGCGGGTGAGGACCTTGCCGATAGTGGATGGTGCATGTTATGAGCGGGGTGGGCCTTAGTTGTGTGGATGCTGAGTGGTGCCATTGCTGGCACCCGTGCATGCTATTGGGGGTGGTGCAAAAGCAGTACTTTCAAAAACATGTAACACAAATAGGCCACCAGGGCCAGGTCAATTTGGCGGGTCCTAACAGTGGGAGAGGCCGCCTAGAGAGCTAGATGTGCATAATTGGATAGTGATATACCTGACAATGTAGCTGAATCGAGCATGGAAAGTAGGGAATGTGTGATGAGTATGTAATCACTGCATGAATAAGACAAGTGTACAGGAAAGAAATAGGAAAAATATTTCTTGCCTGGGTGGATTGTCGTGATGCGTCCAGCAAGCCCAGTTATATAATTTTTTTGAGGAGAGCAGAGATTACCCTTTTGATTTAATATATGTTCACATTTCTATCTCAATTCGGGTCCCATGCCGAATTGAAATCACCTCCCACTATAATGTCACAGCGTACATCCTGGAATTGACTTACCAGGAGTTTACACAGATTTTTAAGTCCCATACAGTGTTAGAAGTGTAGACATTTAATAGCATAACTGGGGAGCATTCACCCGGGAAGCACTCATTTAAGACACTGGCCTTCGGGATCCCTAGCGATAGAAGGTTTCTGGTTGATGCGTCGTTTGCACAGGCAAGCAACGCCAGTGCTTAGGTAGGAGGAGATGCCCAGTACTGGTGAGGGTATCGCGGGTAACACATGCACCCATTGATCCTCTTTAAGGGGGTGGGTTTCATGTAGCAAAGTGACATTAACGTCTTGCTGAAGAAGATAGCACCAAATATGGCATCACTTATTGGGCAAGTTGATGCTCCTAATATTGAGGGAGAGCAGTTTGAATGTGGGTAATGGCATAGCCAATGGTGGATTGTGCATGTTGTGAGAGCGGTGGACTTCAGTTGTGTGATCCATGAATGGCGCCGTTTCTGGCACCAAGTATGCTACCTAACCGATATGACTGTATGCAGAGTGGGTGAGGGGGCAAAAAGGGTACTATTAAAAATATGTAACACAGATAGGCCGCCAGGGCAACACAGTTAGCCTGTACAGGGTGAGATGCTGTCTGTCCATACGAGACCTAGATGTGCATGGCCGGATAGTGATCTTCCTGACAGTGTAGCTGACTCCAGTGTGGGAAATAGGGACTTTGTCATCAGGACGTAATCAATGAGTGGATAGGGCAAGTGTGCATGGAAGAAATAGAAATAATCTTTGTTGTCTTGGTGGAGTGTTGCTTGGTGTCTAGTAAGCCCAGTTCTGTGATTTATTTTTTGAGGAGAGCTGACATTACTCCCATGCTATGAAGTATGTGTGTATTTCTGTCTTGTTTTGGGTCCCATGCCAGACTGAAATTGCCTCCCACCATGTCACTGTGCACATTCTGGATCTGAATTGCCAGGAGATTATGCAGATACGAGTCCTGTGCTGTGTTAGGGGCGTAGACATTCAATAGTTTAAGGGAAGGGGGCCCTGGGCAGCATTAACTTAAGGTAGCTATATTGAGGATCCCCAGTGATATAAGAAGCTTTCTGAAGAAGATGTCGCCTGATCTGGCATTTCTTATTGTGCAAGTTTAGGTCTCTAAAATTGAGTGAGAGGAGTTTGATTGCTGGTGAGGACATAGCTGATAGTTGATTGTGCATATTATGAGTGTGGTGGACTGCAATTGTGTAGACGGTGAGTGTGCCATTGCTAGCGCCTATGCATGCTACCTGATATGTTAGACCTGTGTCTGGATGGGGGGGGGGGGGGTGCAAAAGGGATGCTATCAAAAACATATTTCATTAATCAGCTAACAGGGTCCAACAAACTGTGCCCATCAGCAACATAGGTGTGGTCGCTAGTCCCCACTAGAGGTGCAAACCTCAAAGGTGTGGTAAGGAGGAATGGTGCGGTCTTAACTGGTGGGCAGCCAGTCATCGGCGATGATATGCAGCGTAGTAGAGGTAGAGGGCAGGTGATCAAGTCTCAGTAAAGGTGCTCAGCCCTCCTCCCTCGCGTCACCTGATCAAGCCCATTCGGAGGGATGTGTGTGAGCAAACTTGTCAGTCTGTCGGTCTGGCTGCCATTCTATGAGATAGGTGCTGTTGGGTAGGGTTCTTGTTTAATTCTGAGAAGGTGTGAGATGATGTCTGCCTTAGCTTCAGCAGGAGTCTTGTCGCTGAGTGGTCTGGTTCTTGTATTTAGGCGAACCATTTCCCATTTTGGGCAGAGGCCCAGCCACATCTTGGGATGCTCCCCAAGTTAGGTTTTGGCTCCCTAATCTTGGGGAAGGTCCAGCAGGGTTCTCAGAGAAGATAACGCATTGCAACATTAAGCTGAAGGGTTGTCCCCACTGACATTTGATGTGGCGTTTGTTAAGAAAATCAGAGATGGGTCGAAAATCCCTGCATCAACAGAGAGTAGGCCGAAAGCTTTTGGAAGAAGCAGATTGTGTGGCCCTTAAAGACCAGATCTGACTTCCCCTTTGCAATACATATGATGTCTTCCTTGTTGTCAAAATAGTGCACATGACTGAGGATGTCAGGGGTCGGGTACATTTGGATGAAGCTGGCAAGGAGCCTGGGGGCCCAGTCTAATGGCGGTCCTGGCAGGTCTGGGTTACCTCTAATCACCTGGAGCAAATCTTTGGTGAAGCTCATGATGTCCATTCCCTCCGCACACTTAGGGACCCTCCCCCCACAGATACATATATTGCTGTGTCAGCTGTGACTCTCAAAGTCCTCCAGTTATATTTGCAGGGCCACATGTTGTTCTTCCAGAAATTGCACCCTCCATCATATCAGTGCTTAATCCTCAGTTCTAGAGTTCATCGTGCACTGCTCGATGGCCCACTTCATTCCTTTCTTTCCTCAGTTCCTAAAGACAGGACTTAAAGTCCATTCATAGCAGGCCAATTTCAGGGAGGATTCCAGTCCAGAAGAGGTCCATGTCTCCTTGCGTGACCGGGATGGTGTCGGGCTCCTTGCCTTGTGGAGGTGGGTCATCTTGTTTGTGTTACCCCTCTCCTGTGCGATTCCACCTGTCTGCCACAGAGCTTTCATTATTGTCCTTATCTTAATGGTGAGTGGGGGTGATTTTGGGGGCATGCCCATTGCTGAGTCAGATGGTAGGAGTCAACCCCAGCAGTGGTGAGGGGTCGGCCTTGTTAGCCTGGTGATGACATTCAAAAGAATGCAGCTCCTAGAAGAGGTATCCTAGGTGATGAATGCATTCTCAGAACGTGCGGTCCGTGTAGTCTAGGTGTGGAGCTGAGTCAGTAGACATTGCCTGGTCAATTTCCCCCAAGGCATGTGCCCTATAGGCCCGCCAGCCAGGAGTGCTGCAGCAGGAAGAGCGCAAGGAGCTCAGAGCAAGCAACACGGGCCATCTCCCCTCAGAGGCCACAAGATCTCCTGCCTGGCCCTACAGTACTCAGCAGTCTCCACAGATAATGTGCAGATGCCAGTGCGACCAGTTGGGGAGTCATGAGAACAGTCCAAACTTGAGGCTTTGGAAATGGGCCGTACAGTCCTTAAGACTTGATAAAAAGCTCACTCATCTCTGAATATAGGGCCCCAAGAGTGACCAAGGTGTTAGTAGCCTCTCCAGCGTATTCCTCATTGCAATTGTGCCACTCCTGTTTTAGAACCTCGGCCACTAGGGTCCCATGTGGGGGAGGGTTGCGGGGAACACCATCATGTAGCTGTAGGCTGAAGAGAAGCCGAGCTCTGTAGAGCTGTATCTGACTCCATGCTCGGCTTGGCCACACCCCTGTATTTGAGAATTTTGATTAATTTTAATTATATACTGAATATATTCATGTACAGATCATTGACTTTGACACTCTTAAATTATTTGAATTTGTAACATTGCTAATCTGCTAATAAACCTTCATCGTTTGTAAATCTACTCTGTCATCATTGTGGGGCCTAATATGCTTCACTGGCATTGAGGTTTTGTTGATTTGTTGATATTCTAAAGGTCAGTTGTACAAGTGTAATTTATATTTGAGTTTGCACCAAAGATCTGCACGATGCAAACCCCATCCACGCTGCAACAGTTGTCTATCCGGATACCTTCTCTATCTGAGTGAGCACTGCACTATATCAGGGGTATTCACTTTTATTTGGGTTTTGTAGCTTTAACTTGGGGGACACCTTCAGTGTACAAAAGTAATATGGGGCCAGATGTATCAAAGCTTTTTGCATTTGCAAATTGTGCAAATCGCAAAAATCGTCCGTTTGCGAATGCAAAAATGCCATTTGCGATATATGAAAGGCATTACATTTTTTGCGAATGAGACATGAATTTGCGTGTCGCAAACAGCGTATCGCAAATAGCGATATGAATTACCGAATCGCTAATAGCGAAACGCAAACTGCGACACCGATTAGCGAATCGCAGATAGCGATCGGCTAAATCGGGACTCTATTTGAGATACGTTGATTGCGACTCGCAAAAACCAATTCACAATGCGATGCATCAGAAAATCGCAAATTGCGATTATTCGCAGAATGGCCTTTTGCACATGCAATTTACCAAAAATTGAAACCAGGTGGTAACCAGGTGCAACCTATATAAAGAGGCCCAGAATGCCTCAGCTGCTCTTCCACAATGGCTGCACTCTACATCATGGTGAGGAGAATGAGGATCTTGGAAGGTTTGAGGAGAGGGAGGAGGAGACAGGAGCACATTTTCAGAGTGCGCATTACCCTTTTTGACCAGACTGAGGAGGAAATTTATGAGAAGTACAGGTTAAGCTCAGCCATGATACTTGACCTGATAGCTGAGCTACAACCCATGCTGCAGCGCACAACACACAGGACCAATAGCATACCCACCCATGTGCAGGTAACATGCTCCCTGCACCTACTAGCCACCGGGAGCTATCAAGGGGTCATAGCAGCAGCTGGAGGGGTATCACAGAGTGCCCTCTCTAGATATTTCAATGCATTCCTCAATGCCATGCTGAGCAGAATACAACTGTACATAAGATTCCCCAACACCTCACAGGCATCACAACAAACTAAAATTAATTTCTACCAGATAGCACAGTTTCCACATGTCCTAGGTGCCATCGATGGGACACATGTAGCAATCTGTCCACCATCGGCCAGCGAGTATGTGTATCGCAACCGTAAAAACAATCATTCTATGAACATACAGGTGATATGCAATGCCTCCCACATTATCACCGATCTCGTGGCCAGATACCCAGGTAGCACACATGACTCGTACATCTTTCGCCACAGCGGTATTCACACAAGACTGCTAGCTGGGGAGTTTGGGGAAGGATATCCACTAGGTAATTTTATAGTTTACAGTGTTGCATTGATGTAAGTGTGACGTCAGATGTCACAAGTACTTATTTTACTCTCTGCATTCAGGAGACAGTGCCTACGCTGTGCGCACCTATATGCTGACACCCTACCTGATCCCTGCAACTCCAGCAGAGAGGCGGTACAATGCTGCACATAGGGCAACCCGCAATGTGGTGGAACGCACTTTTGGGCTGCTGAAGGGCTGCTTCAGGTGCATCCATAAGAGTGGAGGGGCACTACAGTACAGTCCAGAGACGACATGCAAAATTGTGGCCACATGTGCTATCTTTCACAACATAGCAACCAACAAGGGCATACTAGTGGAACTCACAGAGCCGGACTCAGATGAGGATGATGACCCCTTACCATCCCTTCAATCAGCAGACAGGAGCAGTGCAGCAGAGGGCAGGCAAAGACGTGTTGACATCACACACAACCATTTTTGATGTAAGTAATGATAACTCCACTTCAATAATATGTATTTCTATAGTTAGCATCTTTATTACCTTGACTTCAGGTAACAAATGTGTCATTAGGACATAGCTATGCACAATAGGCAGACATGAACGATTAACAGTGTCACACTATTAGCATCATAGTATAACTGTAATGCTACATGTTTCGGTAGTCCCCTGTAGCCCTCAACATCACTTCTTACATCCACGCACTCCACTTGAGTGCTCAGTGCCCTCGCTGGCACCTCTTGTAGCAGGTTCACATGCAGTACTGTGTCTGGCACTGCGACGCCTTCGATCAATCACAGGGACTGTCAGACTGCTGAGGCTAGAGGACTACTCACTATCCCCAACACCCAGTTTGCTGGTTGTGGCACTGTGTGGGGTTTGCATTGCATCCAGTATGTTGATTATTTGCACCAATCCCTGTGCAACGTCACAACTTCATTGTGCCATCTCCACCTGTGTGGCCACGGCACGCCATGATATCAAGGCTGTTGAACTTGCAAGCCGATTGACGGATCTACAGAAGCTATCAAACCTTCCCAAGAATTGGTGATGGCACCTGTGCTGGCTGACGCCCTCCCGCCGTATCTCAGTGCAGAGTTCCCCAGTGGCGTGTGTCAACTCCTTGGTGTTTTCAGCTGCTGTTTGCTGTTCCTCAATCAGAGTCTCCAACTGCTTGTGTTGTAATCCCATCTTGTTATTGTGAAACACAAACTGTCTGTGCAGTGACCTCATGTGTTTGCATTGCAGGCGCTGCACCTTCAGCATGGAAGCTTCAAGGCCGCCAAAGATTGATGGGCCCTCTCCTTCATCTTGGCACTGTCTGCCTGCATCGTGGCGGCTCCTGAGGTGAGTTGACTGTCGCAGGTGCAGGGACTGCTGTCTTCCTGTGGGACTAGCCTCTGGGGGTGGTGTGGGTTCATCTTCTGGCATCTCACCTGAGTCCAGGTTGTACTCTGGGAGTGGTAACACCCTTACCCTGCGTCTAGTAGGTGCAATACTGTAGGACTCACTGGTATTTGTGTCAGACTGTGACCGTGTTTCTGGTTCCCCCACTTTTTCAGATCCTGCAGCAGCAGGGACTGGGGCATCTGCAAGGACAATGTGCAGCATGTCAGTTTTTGCTTTTTTCACAGACTTTTGCATTGTTGCTTTAAATGTACAATTAAATTGTGTCACTATAAGTCATTTGTGGTGTTTTTCTGTGCTGCTGACCACTATCTTGCTATTTATGTTGTGTGTTCACCTTAGGGTTGTGTACTACCACTCCCATAAGTCATAGTTGTGTTGTATGTAAGATGTGACATGGACTACTTTTCACTGTGCATCAAGCTAATGGCTATTTCCTAAGGGGCATTTGTACATGCACATATGGGGATATACATCATTGGTGGCCTTACCTTTGCTGGAGCTGGGTGTCCCTCAGATGTCAATGTCAGTAACGCCACTGACAGCTTCTGGAAGCAATGTGGACTCCACCAGGTCCTCCATGGGGGTGGACGGTGTCTGGGTGGATGGTCCGCCTCTGGTGCTCCTTGCCTCCTTTAACCTGCTGGCCATCCTCTCTTTGGCATGGGAATGCAAGTCATACCATCGCTTGCGTATCTCCTCCACAGAGCGCTGCGCAACACCCACTGCTAAAATTTTTGTCTGGATGTCAGACCAGAGTTTCCGATTCTCACTCTCAAGTACTTGGAGTGAGTTCTTGCCAAATAGTCTGTCATGGTTCATAACAACCTCCTCAGTGAGCACCTCCAATTCTTGCTCACTGAATTTGAGCTTCCTCTTCCTGTCTCCCTTCTCCTTCACATTTCCAGCATTGGTCATGTTGCTGTTTGGTCCTGGCTTGCTCACAATGCTGGCTCCCTGGTGCTGGGCTGTGTCTCTCTCCCTGCTCCTGTGGATGTGGCTCCTGGAAACAGCTATGGCTGACTCACTTTCTGGTTGTGATCAGGCTGTTCTGGTTTGCTGTTTTCGCTATTTGCGATTTTCAATTACCGAATTACAATTTTTTTAGCGATTTGGTATTTGCATCTCCCGAATTGCGTTTGCGAATTTTAAGAAATCACTATTAGCCATTTTCAAATTTGATACATCGCTTTTTGCATTTCTTAAATATCAATTTCTTAAAATTCGCTATTTGAGAATCGCTAACTGAAATCTTGATACATATGGCCCATGGTCTTTATCACCATACTGGATCCTGCTTGTGGATGCCTCACTGCGCTCATTGCTGACTCTCTTTTGGAGATAACGGTGATTGTAGGACATAAAAGCACTAATAGGGAGACTTCTGTTCTCTCTGGATGATGGCTGTTCTGTGGGTAATGTCCACTCTGTATGTGGTACTTGTTCTCAGTAAGGGAAAACCTATTGTCGGTTGTATCTACTTTCTCTGAACCCTGGGTGGGTGCCCACTCTATTTGTGGGAGAAAGTAGCTCTTTTGTGGAATATTTATGGAAGTCAATTAGGATTAGCCAAGAATAGAAGTTGTTACCCCTGATTTGACCTAAGGTAATCTTGCTACCCTATTAGTGGCCATGGGGGTAGTGAGAGGAAAGGGAAGTATACAGCACTGTGAGAGCCAAGTTTGCTTTCTGTAGTTTTCACACTTTGCCCTTTCCTTAAACCCTGTGGGGAAAATCCGAAGCTATGCTGAAGACTTAAGTAATCACATGGGTCAAGAGCTTTGATGTCATTGGTGGTCAAATAATGCATAGTGTGACTTTTGCTACCCCTGACGTTTCTACTGTTCTCTTTTCAGGATCACTACTGTCTGTCGGTGATACCTGCTCTGTATAGCGGATCCTTGCTCAATATATGTAAACAGGTGGAAAATATGTAAATTCTACAATATTTGCATCTATTTTTGCCTAACCCTCATTCTGCTTTGAGATTGTTGTCATTCCTTGTTCAGAACTTGGGGAAAGCTTTAGAAACTGAGTTTTGGAAGAAATAATGGTTGGCTCAGAACGGTAGCCTCAAATACTCAATACCTTGAATCAAGAAGGAATGTACATTAATGTCTGAAGGAGAGTACGTGCATAAATAGGTTCAGAGTGTACGTCGAAAATGTTTGGGAACCCAAGTTCCAAAACTTTTGAAAAGCCTCAGCTACTGACTTTAAATGAAATCTGGCCTCCTTGAATGTACTAAAGTCCTGCGAACCAAACTTTTCTAACAGGCTTTCAATTGTTGCCCATCCTACGAATCCGGATGAACTCCTACTCCCATATTCACAGTTCTTCTATTGATATTGTTGTCTTCTATTCCAGGCCTCAGAAGTGGCCTAAATGATGTGTAGCACTTTATAAAACTCTTAAATAAATAAATAAATATAAATTGGTGTTGTTTCGAGAATAAGGCTTTTTATGGATGGCATATTTAGGAAAAAGCTTTAATTTAGAAATTAAAGTTCAGAGAGTAAGGTGATTTCAGATTGCCTTAGCAAGGTAGGTACGTTACGAAATTAAAACGTATTCTAAGCAAAATATGTAGGTTACGAAATTAAAACATATTTGCACAACAGTAGTTAATATGGCTAATTGAAGAGGAAAAACATTTTGAGAAGGAATGTGAAAAAATATGGTAAGTCTGTGAGTGCTTGTTGACAAGTTGAGAATAGTATTTTCAGGGATGTATATTTTGCTAAATGTCATGCGTTGGTCAAGAAAGAAGCTACAGGTTCAGTTAGCAAGATATGCAAAAGAAGGTAGATTCAAGATAGGTTAGTAAGTGGTAGAAAGAAGTTAGACTCCTGAAGGAAAAGCCGGATTAAGAAGGCAGGTGGGTCGAAGGGTTAGGTAAGGGAATGGCGATCAGTTTGAAAGGATATGGTCAAAACCGTTCCTGTAGAGAGGTAAGACGTCAGAGGAAGTTAGTCTGAGTGTGGATGTGTCTGCAAAGAAAAGGAATGAAAGGACTGATTGGCAGGCCCTGGTTTATACTGCTGTTTCTGCTCATGTTTTAAGGCATAAACACTAACTGTGACCAGTGTTTTTAATGTCTTCTCTTCCAAGAAGGCCTCTTAACAAGGATCCCTGGAATGAGAACAAATAATGTTTGTCTTATAAAAGCATCACAGCCTCACAGGCAGCTCCCAGTCTGATGGCTGAGCAGCTGCCAGACCTTTGTTGTGGACCGAGAGCTGACAACCTTAAATATGCTATGACTTGTTACCGAATCCGATCCAGATGTTGTTACTGTGAGCCTTTCTCGTTGTCACCACATCTTCTCCCACAGCCAGGACACAGCTGGGTCCCGCCTGGTGCTCCTTGGAGTGAAGTCTTGCTGTCAGATGGCCATTTTGTGTTCTGGTTTCTGCGTCAGGCATTTTACTGGTTTTGGGAAATGTAGCTCAAGGGAGCAGTGAGATTGAGGGCAGGGATTTAAGTGGGGTGGGTAATTAAACCCTGACCTTGAAATGGGTTCCTATTAGCCCTATATTCATGTCCCTAGCTTTACCGGAAAACAAATTCTGAACTATGACTGTAAAAACTGTTAAGGTAATCCATGTATCGATGTAGTTCTTGTGAGCATTTCACTTGTTTTATTTAATCCTGCATTTCCTAAGGGTTTTAGACCTCAGAGAACTCACCAGGATATGTAAGAGTTCCAGTGACACCCAAAGTCCCATTAATTGCCCACGGTGACACCACTCAGTAAGTTCAATTGCTAACAGCCAAATATTAATATTAACGTGGTCAAATTACTCCATTAATGGCTGGTTACTCTTCCAGGCTGCAGGCACAACCCAGTGAGTACATTTTATACATCGCATTTTAAGTGCCACTGGAACTCTTACACATCCTGTTGAGTTATCTGTTAACTCAAGCCCATTCCATTGTTTGCCTTCTTCGACAATGCTCCTCAATACCTTTATCTATCATACCCACATGTTCCTTCATCCCATCATGACCTCGTGACTACCCTTTAATCAGGTAATATTCCTGTTATTACTCTAGCCTACCAAAAATAGATATCCCCTTCCCTCATTAACCATAATTTTATTGTCCACCACTTAGGTGTCCCTAGTACCTCATTGTCTGGAAGAGAACTCGACATTTCTAACAAGTTCAAAATGCCATCAGCACCAAAGCACACTACTTATCACTGGCTTAAAAGAATTTGCATTTTCATTGATTCACAGATGTGTGCATGTATAAACACATAATCAAAGCTGATACCTGTACATAAAACTGCCACCTGTTCATTTTTTCCTGTTTTTTAACGAATTCAACGCACGTTTGTTGATTCGTCTGCTTGTTGCACTCGGTTTGTGACATCTGTACAGTTTCTATGTCGCATAAAAATTGCTACACTACATGTTTAGTGGGCATTTGTACAACATTTTTAAATACATGCCGCGGTTTGCCGCAGCACAGCAGGCGCTCCTCTCAGGTAAGATATCTTCAGTCCTCTGCGATCTTGTTGCGAACTTCCAGCCAGGAGCGTAGGAGACAATACATTTCTGGGGGGCACAGCGACAGCCTTGGGGACTTCTCAATTGACCCTTTACAAATCGCCCATTGTTTGTGAAATGCAGGCTCCGATAAATGTACACAATCATATAGTTTGGACGTGAAATAGGGAGAAAAGAAGGCATGTTGTCAGTTTGAAAGTATATTTTATTGTTATTTACATTCACAAAGTAATTAGACCTAATCTGAGAAAAACATGTTGATTAACCTTGCATCTTAATGCCAAAGCAAATAAAGGTAGGAGGGAGAAAAGGAAGAACATACTTTTTGTTCCCCACACCGATCATGTCTCTCACCTCATGCAAATTGAAAACGCATTAGGAATATCAAAATTGTAAACTGTGCTCTGAAACCGTAGTTCTAAAAACACTTCTGCTCCTCTGTGTGATCTTGGGCAGTTCAGCTCCACATCAGTCAAAACTAGGAGCATTTACATTGAAGAAGCTCTTGGTGTTACAGACCATTTAATACATGGGATTCTGTGATCCCTGTATAAACAGCAGTCATTAATTTCTATCTATTCAGCTACTTCTGATGCATCAAGTAACAGATTATAAGGAAAAGATGTCGGAACTCGACTATTATAAGGTTATTACAGTCCAGTTTTGACTTGCCTTCTGCCAGAGCCAGCAGCCAAGGTGAAAGGCAGGTCAGGACATGGAACATAATTAAAGCAGCTGTTTAAAGCAACAAATGGAACATTGCTTTTCTTTCTTCTGCTCTATTTTAGTAGCTTAAAATTACAGAAGCCACGCACTAAGGCAGTGATTCCCAACCCTTTGACTCCTGATGACCCCCACTGAATCACCACTGGAAGCCGGGCACCCCCAAGCAATTTGCATACTTAAAATTTCAAACATTAAAACATTAATTAGCAAAAAATACACAAGCAAATTCACACCAAACAGATACTCGAATTACTAAATATCTAATGATTTTATATTGAAAAAATATGTAAGAATCGAAAAATTTTAATAGGAAGGTTGACACTGCATTTCCGGTGGCTAACTTTTCAATGTTTGATTTTATTTAGGAAAGCTGAATCCTCAGGTCAGATTCTGCATTTCCCAAGTGATTTCTGTTTATATTTTTTAGGTACGTAAGATCTGAAAAGGATTTTTCACATAAATATGTGGTGGGGAAAGGAAGTAAACCATAAGGGCCTCACATCTCTACATAGCCTCTCTGTCACATATCATTCATTTGTTTAATAGCACCTCTCATACCAGTGTAAGGTGATGGAACACTTTACAGAGGACTATAAAGTGTAGGATTCACGTGTTATCCACACTGGTAGGCATTTTCTAAGAGTGCCTGGCATGGAGAAGCACAAAGTCCGGATTCAGAACATAACACAACAATTAGCTTTAACTTTAATAATAAGAATATATTTCTACACAAGCAAACCTTTATTAGCAGCATAAGAAAAATGAAAGACTGGGAAAACAAAACATAACTTTCTATTTTGTGCCATGCAGTTTGCATGCAGCTCTTTGATGGCAGTTCATAGCTCACTGTGCTAGATTATGATTGTAATTTATGAGCTGCACAGTAACAAAATAATCTATGTGACAAAAGTAGTAACCCACTGTGCTAGGCACATAAAATATTGTTCTTTACATGATACACATTCTTTGCAGCAGGCATATTAACCATCTGTGCTACCTTAGATGAGTCAAAACTGCCACTAGACAAAACCTCTACCTCTCTCCCACAGATACATTAATCACCAGAGTTATCTTGATTTTTGTATTTTTGCCCAAAGCCTCTGGTGACGGCTAAGAAACGGGGGTGGTGAGGCAGGGGGATGGAAAATAAAAAAAGAACACTTAATGTGTGTGTGGCTGCCATCTCTCTTCCGTCCTCTTCTCTTCCTGAGTTCCGGCAGCACGGAAGCACACAGGCTCCCAGACTCCCCCCAGCCAATCAAAACACTGCTGTCACCCGCATGACAGCAGCGTTGTGATTGGTCTGAGCAGTCTGGTTTAGCACTCAGACAGGGAGTGGGAGCCTGTTCATGTTCTCCACCTAGCTGTGCAATACAGCCGGGTGGGGAACTACTAAGTGCTCATGTTTGTTTGGCCAGCCCAAGATGGCCGGCTAAACCGTCATGTGCACTTATGGTGCACATTCCACTCCTTCTTCATGTGACACAGCCCACCCCGCCCTAACTTGGCTCTGCACTGAAAAATAAAATGATAATAACATTGTGTTATTGTCCTTTTATTTTTCCTTTTATGTGCTGCTCAGAGCAGTAGGGCAACACTCCCCCCCCTTAGCGGAGGAGCCGCCGCTGCGGGATGTACAAGGAACTTCGCAGTGCTTTAAAAACTGCTGTACAAAGAAAGTAAGAAATAATAAAAAACATGTTTTTTTTAGATGCCCCAGCTGGAGAAGTGCCTTTCTGCTGGCCCAGGTCTGCGGATTCCCTGGAAATGTGCCATGGACCCTTGGGGGCCTCAGACCACTGGTTAGGAACTGCTGCACTAAGCTTTTAAGTGGCTTGTGGGTAAGTTGATGGTGTGACCAAGTATTATATATGCTATTTTCGCCCTTGGTGTAGATGATAAGGATACTGCAAGTCATCTTGGAGTACCATACTTTATAAAGAAGCATTGGCAAAGCCAATAGGTCTCACCTATGTAGAGCTATTGGCTTTGCTAGTGTGTTTTAGCCATGTTGTAACCTAGCATGGCTGCTGTTCAGCGTGGCTATACGTTAATGACATATAGCAGAATGACATATCATAAAGTGTTGTCGATTGGTGTGGCATAGAGTGTTGAGGAGTGAGTAGAGTGTCGTAGAGTGGAGAGGCATAAAGAAGACTGGAGTGTCATAGAGTGGAGTAACGTAATGTGGAATGCCATACAGAGAGTTGAATGGGTTGTTGTTGAGCCTAGTACATTGTGGTATAGTGCAGTGGCATGGAATGTCATAGAGTGGAGTGGAGTAGAGAATTGTAGATTAAAATGGAATAGAATGTCATGGAGTGGCATAGAGTGGAATCGTATGTAATAGAATAGGGTGGAGTAAAGTGGCATGGAGTGGTGTAGAGGCAATTGTGTAGAGAGTCGAATGACAGTAAAGTGTTGTATAGTGACACCGAGTGGAATAAAGTGGGGTGTCGGAACGGAGTATTATGGAGTGTAATGTCGTAGAGTGAAGTGTCATAGAGTGGTCTAAAGTGAAGTGGTGCGGAGTAGATTGGCATAGAGTTCATTGGTTTTTAGTAAAGGGTGTAGAGTGCATTGGTGTATAGTGCACTGGTTTAGTGTAGAGTGCACTACTCTAGTGGTGAAGAGTAGAGCCACAGAGTGGAACGATACAGTATAGATCACAGTGGCAGAGAGTGCAGTGATGCAGAGTGCTGTGTCGTAGGGTGATGTGATGCATGGTAGAGTGGAGTTCTGCAAGATAGAGTGGTCTAGAGTGCAGTGATGCAGCATAGAGGGGTGTAGAGTGTAGTGGCATAGAGTGCATTGGTGAAGAGTGCAGTAGAGTGGCACAGAGTTGAGCGGTGGCGAGTAGAGTACAGTGGTGCAGAGTACGGGGTGTAGAGTTCAGTGGCAAAATGTGCACTGTTGCAGAGTAGAGTGTCATAAAGGGCAGTGGTGTGGAGTAGAGTGGCATAGAGTGCTTTGGCGTAGAGTGCTGTTGCATAGAGTGACATAGAGTACAGTGGTGCAGAGTAGAATAGAGTGGCATAATGTGCAGTGTTGCAGTGCAAAGTGGGTCAGAATGCAGTGGTGTAGAGTGATGTAGGGAACAGTGGTGTTGAGTGCAGCGGTGCAGAGTAGAATAGAGTAGAGTAGAGTGCTACAGTAAAGTACAGTGATGAATAGCAGAGTGTTGTAGAGTGCATTGACATAGCCTACTGTGGTGCAGAGTAGAGTAGACTGGCCTAGACTAGAGTGGGGTAGAGTGCATTGGCATAGAGTAGAGTAGTACAGAATAGAGTAGAGAGGTGCAGAGTAGATTGCAGTGGGATGGAGTGATCCAGAGTAGAGTGGAGTGACATAAAGTGAAGTATGCATAGTGTGGTAGCACACTGCATTACAGGCAACACATCTTCAACTGAAATGCCCATTACATTTGCAAAGACAAACAGTTTCACTGATAAAAACATACAGCACACAAATGTTAATGTGTGGAAATGTCATTACCTAGTGTATTGATTTGTTTTGATCATCTTAAAATATTTGTTTCCACTACACTTATATTCTTAAGTATCTGCACATTTCATTCACAAACATTTGAAGTTTGTTGTGTGGTAGATAAAAATAGAATCCTAAAGCCTTCCTCCACCACACCCCCAGTAGCTAGCATGATTGCCATATAAGTTCTCTCACTTTGAAATCAGAGAAAGAAAGATAAACGCCAAGCTCCATGGGAAGACAGAGCATGTAATTTGACCTTGGTCTTTGAATGCACAGCAAATAAGACAAGATAAGAACAATATTCAAAGGCCTGTTTACATACATCGAACTCTGGTGGAAGGATACAGTATACAAGAGATGCTCTACTGGAGGAACGAACTCAAGCTGGACAGCCTAAACCAAATACAGCTAGCAAATAGAAACCACACAAATGTAAGTTGTGAAGCCAAAGGTAAGCAATGGGCAGAATTCATTCCCATGGAAGCTTTCCAAATGTCCTCTAAATGACTTTAGAAAACCAGAGAGCTTCGATCTAATGAACTCAGCCTTTAGCCTAGTTCTTATATATTTTTATGGAACTCCTCCATAACTTCAACAGTCAAACTGTATCTTACTATTTAGGGCCCTTTACACACGCTGTTATTGGCCAGGACTTCTGTATTGTCCTGTCACATTATGAAATGTGTGCAGATAAATGCAAATGCATTGATACAAACACTGTATTTCTGATGCCTGGGTTGGCTATCACCAGAGCCACTGTAATTATGCGATTGTGCGCTGCAGTGTTTTTTGCACAGTTATGGATTTGCCGCATTTGTCACAAAACCTAACATCTACATAATCTGCAGATTTAAACAAAACCGGTTCAAAAGTTACTAAAAGCACAGCAACACTTGTTGGTGCACAGTGGAAGGCCCCTTTGCAAACATTGACTGCTAACCTTTCTTTTGCTTGTTGCTATATTTAGGTTTTAAGCTGGTACTAATGAGGTGAAACCTAAGCGAAGGTAGTGTTAACAAGTATAAAAATGAGAAAATAATGAAATACTATCACATTATGTCGCATAATTTGCCTCTTCTGCCTGCATAACTTAGTCAATCCTGCCACATAATTTGGCCCTCTCCTGTCGCATAATTCTAGTGGCCCTATTACTAATGTATCCTCATGTAACTGTTATTCTTTATTTGCCATTTTTTCTGTCTCTACTCATAAAAAAATGAAAATTAATTAAAAAAAATATAATACAAGTCAAATGAGAATGTTAAATACAGAAAAAATAATATACTTCAATATGCTTAGGTATGTGACAATAACAACAACATAACTAATAACGCTAGGCAAACTGCCTAAAATGAAACGTGGCTTCTCCTGTCAGCCACCCTGTAATCCAACCCGTTATCACTTAGATAAAAAACATTTGGCCCAATTCACAATGGCAAATTTAGACATTTGGTCTAAATTTAGACCAAACGTCTAATTTTACAATATTTGGAAATTCACAAAGGGCATTTACAAGTAGTATCTTTACGTCTGCACTTGGGGCAGATCTCCGTTACGTGTAAATGTTAGAAAGAGATACCCTTCTAGTAGCTACATTGTATAGTGTGAAAAGATAAAATCTCGCCTTCCCTCTTTCACTAAATGGAGCACTTATGGCTCATATACATACCCTAGGCCAGCATTTATTTTTTGTGGTGGTGGTCACCTGTACTCCTTTTTGGGAGCGGAGGCTTGTTTTTAATAATTGGACTTTTTTTTTGTTGACTCAGAGCAAGATAGATTTATTCAGAAAAGGGTGAAGAACCAATGAGAAAACAGTCACAATGTGAAAACGAAAGCTTGAAAAGGAGAGATTGAGAGACAGGAAGGGTAATATGGTGGAAGACAGAGGCACGAGTAGTGATCATAACTAGGCAGCCTTGGTATTAACCCTGGCATTCAGCAGATCTGTCAGTGGGCTACTAAGAAAAACGTTAGAGCCCTGAGCCTATTTTTAAATGAAGTACTGTTTCAAGCATATATAGAGAGCAGTGCCTGACACTCAAGTTCTGTGGTGCACATCTTCTACCCAGGCTAGATTGGCACCTGACAATCACAGGCCTCTAGCAGGAGTGTACCACAAGCATCTAGGCATCAGGGGCCAAAGGAATAGGATGCTGCAGCCCTCATCCTACTTATGAGAGCACCACAATTTTGCACACGCCGCAGGGCGGGGTGGATGGGTGGTGGTGGCAGTAGAAAAAGCTACTACGTGTCTTGTGTATTCATTGTTGTCTGCAGGGCATTGGGTGGGGGACACAGTGGCCCCTCATATGTAAATGATATACTTACTCGCTCCTATTGAAAGAAGACACACAAACTTGGTCGGCTATTTTTAGTGCGTTTATACATGGCGCCAGTGCCCTTGCTGGTGGGTGCCCCTCCCAAAGCCCAATTCAAGAACTGCCAATGTTTGCATTTTGCCCTTTCCACAAATGGAAAGAATATTTTGTTAACCCGTCCATAAGTTGTAAACAGATTGGCAGAGGCCCGCACCGTGAGGAGGCATAAGGGGCCTGCCAATACATAGCACCGAAGGCCTGGAAGCGGTGGCCTTAGGGACAATGGGGCAGAACTGGCACCCTCTCTCCTTCAGGTGGACAGGAGAAGGGGGTGAAGGGCAGCAAAGCGCACCAGAAGGTAATAGAGTGGCATGAAACGGCCAGCCAATAGGAGGCCAAGCGCCTTTGAAATGTCCCCACAGGGCATCATGCCTATATTAAAAAGGGGGCAAACGCGGGGTCCAGCCACTGTTGCAGCTGGGACAGCATAGCTGGAAATTCGCAACAAGATCACTGAGGAGTGAAGATTTCTTACCTGAGAATAGAGAATGTGGTGTGGCAAACCGCGGCGTGCGTGACCCAGGATCTGCATCGTCTGGGCTGCTTAGCAGCAGCGTGGCGGGAGCTGAAGAACCAACAACAGAGGATCGCTACACTTGAAGCGATGCAACTCTGTTTCGGCATTGCATCCTGTTTGTTGCCAGGAGATTTGTCTAGAGAGCCTGCGATGATTTTAAGAAAGTACCCGGAAGAAGGGAACTGCCAGCAGAGGACAGCGTCAGCTGTGGCTGCAACTCAACTCTGTTTTGCAGCAGGAGCCGTCAGTGGTTGCACAGGGTTCACCGGCACAGGAAAACTGTGGGCAGAGGACCGCTACACTGGTGGCGACGCAACTCTGCAGCAGCGTACATCACCCCAGCATCAGGAGCACTGCCCACCAGACGCCCCTAAAGGGGAAACATCAGAAGAACCACAGCACCTACGGGAATTCCAAGGACAAGTCTTGTCAGTGGAGGGCTCATGTCCAATGAGATGAGCCCAGCATTGAAAGACTACACGGAGCAGCACCTGGGGCCTAGAGTATTAGGGATGTGCCGCCAGTAAGCAGAGTAACACTCCAGCTCTCTGTACGCCCTCAGCATTTGAGCACTCAGCCGGTTGTCTCTGCAGCTTCTAAAAGCTGCATTAGGATGGGGGGGGCAGCTCTGGGCAATTTGAACACTTTGGCAACTATTTTAGATGGGGAGTACCCTTGGGCAAGTCGAGTGTGAGTGATAAACAGGACCGTAATTACATCGACAAAGTGAGGATCCGCCCTGGGCAAACAAGCAAAGAATTTATAAAGAAAGTTTGCAGTATTTGCGCAGGTGGGGCTTGAGCGCCCTTGGGCAATTAAGACGCATCGCTCAACAGGCAGTGACACTATTAATAAACAAGGAGCGGCACTGGGCAAACCGATGGATTCAAATCCTTGCCTTTTCAGGGGGATTCAACATTGCGCACGCTGCAATAAAAGAGCTAGAGCAGTTTTGATATCTGCTGGTAAAGAAGCTCATTGACTACAGCGTAATTGACCAAAGCAAGGTGCGGCCACTGAGCGCACTATACTTGCCAATCGCCCCCGGCACCCAAGGCATTTAGTTAGGAGCTTGATTATTGATTACTGGTATGTATTCGGATATTGCATCTTCTGTCCCGTTGTATGGCTGGGGACAGCCCTGAAAAGGGTGACAACTCAGTCTGTCCTAACAACCAAGGACCCACAACACGGCTAGGGACTGCCCTGAAAAGGGTGATGTGACCAAGGCTGTACTAACAACCAAGGAACCAGAATACGGCTTGGACGGCCCTCGAAAGGGTGATGCAGCCCAATCTGTACTAACAATCAAGGAACCAAAATATGGTGGGTTGCAGCCCTGAAGAGGAGCGACATGACCCAGTTTTTTGAGGCAGAGAGGAACCACAAGCAGCAGGAACAACCACCAGTTGGCGGCGCAACCTGTCTATAGGGATGGCAGAACCACGTATTGATCTGCACTCAGAGGACATCGAAGAGATAATGAAAGCCGCAAGAGAAGCAGCGACCACCCACAACAAAGAATGGCTACTAGCCCAATTGAGACGAAGGCAGAACAGCAAACGAGTCCGGAAGAGCCCAGCAACACTAGAGAAAGTGAGAATTGGTGCGAGGACCGGCTGAAGAAAATGAGGAGATGGAAGCGATGTCCCTGGCAAGGAGGACAAGAAGGTGGCTAAGAAAAAAGGGGAAGGAGACAAGCCAACTGCCCCTTGGCAATAGCATCAAGCACCAGCAAAAGGGCAAAAGCAGCGAGCAGTGAGCAGATAAGTGCAATTATGCAAGCTTGTTTAAAATCTTTTACACCATTGCTGTTCACCAACAAAGGAGGGACAGATGCGCTAGGGGTGACACAATAGAGGTAGGTGATCAGTTTACAGCAACACAGACCACGGGCAGAGCAAGCGCTAGCGAGGAAGCAAAGAATTTATAGACATCTTCAGGCTGCTGGAAATGCAATCAAGGGACTAGACCTTGCGACATGCAACAAGAAAGAAGAAGATAGGAGAGAAAGGGCGCTAGTGAGAAAAGAGAGGAATTTCGATCATTGGCTGGGTGCCTTCAGGATTATGGCCTGCATGATAGTTGAGAAATTCCCCCATGGTGCGAAGGATTTATGGTTAAATAAGTTAAAGATTCACAAGACCTATAGACAGTTCGCAGGAGAAGCATGGTTTGAATATGACAAGAGCTTTAGGCTGAAGTTTCAGGCACACCCAGACATGGAGTGGGTTAAAGAAGGCGTATCAAGCTACATGCATAAACTTTCGGTAGCTAAGGAGGCCAGAGCCAGGTCAGGAAGGTAGGATCACCCCCCCAGCGGAAGGGACATTTCAAGGGCAACACCACAAAATAAAATGATGGACCGAGTGTTGAACCTTTTCAAACACTCGTCCCCATCACAGACCTGAGTTTAATCCATTGTTATTTTGCTCGCCACATCACCCTAGTTTTGACCCAGCCATATGCAAATCAGTCTTGACCCTGCTCCCCATGGGAACAGTCCAGCCTGAACTGCCAAGCCAGTTCCTCCCTGGACTGGAAACAAGCATCCTGGGGCCGGGTTAGTGGTATCACCCCTCATCAGCCAGGCTAGCTTCAATCCAGTGGCGCAGTGAGCAAAGGACCTACATCTGGGCTTGGGTGCCATGAAGAGCAATGGATTTAAACCAGATCTGTGACGGGGTGAGTGTTTGAAATGTTTCAACGCTCCATCCATCGTCTCTTTGTGTGTGGCACATTTCGAAGAGCAACAAAAGAAGCAGAAGTCGTTTTCCAAGCATAAGCATTTCCAAACCTGGAAAAGGGGGAGCTTCAGGAAAGAGCTCCACAGCAATATCTTACAGATGCGACAAGGATGAATGCACTTGAGGCCTGGCTTGCAGATTTAGACATGTGTGCTTCACCCGTGGGGGGGGGGGGGGAGGGGAATCGAGAAAGATAAGAAAGACAAGAAAGAAGTAGACCGAAGCGTCGGAGGAAAAGGAAGGCATGGGAGGGTTTTCAGCTAACACCCTCTCCCATTAACACGCACAGGCTAAGACTGCTAGCAGATCAGTATGATAATGATTCTGACACATGGCTACTACGCAAAGGATTTGAGAGGGGTTCCAGAATCCCAGTGATAAGTCACATCAGGTCAGGGGTAACCAAGAACCTCCGCTCAGCTCTACAGCACCCAGAAATTGTGCCCAAGAAAATCATGAAAGAAAGAGAGCTAGGCAGGGTAGAGGGTCCCCTGGACTTGGAAAGGCCAGAAGGGCTAGTAATTTCCCTACTCGGGTGGTACCCAAGAAAGAGCAAGGGCAGTATAGACTAATCCACCATCTATCATTCCCGAAGGAGAGTCGGTAATGACCTGATTGACCCAGAGGACTGCGCAGTGGGTAACGCATCAGTTGAGGATGAGATTGAGCTAGTGCATGCAGCAGCAAGGGTGGGGTTGATGGCAAAGGCAGACATAGAGTCTGCTTTTAGGCTGTTACCAGTGCACCCTGATAGCTACCACCTTCTAGATTTTTAGTTCGAGGGGGAGACATACTTCGATAAGGCTCTACCCATGGGTGTTCAATATCCTGTGCATACTCTGAAAATTTCTCCACGTCTCTGGAATTAACCCTACACAGGAGAAATTCACAAGCGAGCAAGCTCCACTAGCTGGATGTTTTCTTATTCGTGTGTGAACCGGAGTGCAAGGAATGTAGGAACCTACTTATCGCCTTTCCAGAAACTAGCAGATTAACTGGTGCCACTGGCAGCAGACAAGACAGTGTGACGTGCTACCAGGATTGTATTTTTAGGGATAGAGCTGGATTCTGGTCCGGCACCTCACAGATCCTCGATGAGCACCGGATACAAAAGGCAAGTTCAAGGGCCTGATGGGTAGAGAGAAAGGCAAACTGGACGAGCTGCAAGAGCTGATTGGTAAATTGAATATTGCAGCTAGGGTCATTCCGGTGGGGAGAGTATTTGCATGAAGACTGACGCAAGTGACCAAAGGGCTGAAGAAAAAGCACCACCACCTCACACTGAGCACTGGGGCAAAACAGGATCTGAGGACTTGGATATCCTTCCTGAAAGATTTCAATGGGGTGCTGATATGGAGGAAAGGAGGGGTATCCAGCAGGCCGCTAGCTCTATACACTGATGTCGCAGGCAGCCTGGGTTTTGGGGCAATCCTGGGAGACAAGTGGTATGCGAAGAAGAGGCCTCTCGAGTGGGCAAAGGCAGGAATATCAAGGAACATAACATTTCTGGAATTGTTCCCCATCATTATGGAGCAAGTGGCAACAGATTGATGTGTGACACTTAGAGTTTGGTTTTCATGGCTGTGCAGCCGTGCAGGCCCTTGATGAAAGTTTGCATCCCTATAGCTACCTCTTGTGCCTTGGCTTTGGGCAGAAACCCCTTGACAGAAGATTGTACGATGTTGCTTGTTGCACTCTGCAAATGTTCATGGGGTGGGGCTTTCTTTGCAGCCTGCCCTGCTGTATATGAAGCTCCAGGGTCCTGCTTGCTCCAGGCTCTGATCTCTGCACTGATGAGCTGTTTGTGTAATTGGCTTCTTCCTATCTGCTTTGAAGGTGCTCGGTCTGTGACTTCTCCTTTCTTGCCTCCTGCATCTGCGCGCCAGCTCCTCGTAGTAAATATTGCTTGACAAGGAGACGTGGTGTGGATGTCCACTTGGCAAAGGAAACCAAAGGAGACGACCAAAGGAAGTGTGCTAAATGCGCGGCGACTGGGGTCAACCACAGTGCATGGCATTTCTTTGAGGCTTCCAGAAAGCCAGGAGCTTCTATAGAAGGGCTGCAGAGATGCACAATGCCTAGAGATCTCCTTCACATGATATTATCTAAATGTAGACAAAAATCTTTTGTTGTATTCTTAAAAGTATAACTCTGCTTGGAAATTAAGTGTATTGTGTTTGATGTATGTTCATTCCCACGCCACCTCCAAGAGAGGTCCCTGACTAATCAATTTCATTACCCTCTGATAGTTAAACCTAAGGTATTTGGCAATTCAGTGAGTTTGCAGAAGTACATGGTTCCTTTGACCCTATGGACTATGATAATACTTGTCAAAAGAATTGCCTAAATACTCTTGCGGACATGACAATAGGCCCTATTCAGGAAGGAGACTCACGATTTTTGAAGCCAAAAATTGCTTTATTTTGGCAGTTGCCCGCTTGAAATTGTTTCTCCTTCAATAGAGCCAACGGGAGAAATAAATTCTCCCGATTGTTTTTTTTTTAAATGTCCCACTTTCCTCTTCTGAAGTGTTGGCATGCATGCTCTTGAGCCCCACAAGCCATGGGAAACTGGCCTGACACATACATAAACATTCAAACTTATTGTATCTTGTGCTTTGAAGTTTCTTTATTTTAAGAATGTCTTCCTGTTAACACCTACTTATAACGTCAGCAAGCTTTAAAACCTAAGCACTTCAAAACCTTACGTCATGTTGCATCAAGGTATTCTCGTTCCACTTTTGTTTCCAACGGGCTGATGAATATTCATGTCAACAAGCACATTTTCTCAATAGATTTTTCAACATCTGCACACTTACTTCTCTAAATATATGCTACAAAATTTGGAGGTGGGTTGTGCCCTGCACTTTACCTTAAGACTCTGTATTCTGCTGATTAGTTTTTGTAACCTGATGAGGCAGTGATGCCAGCCGA
Source organism: Pleurodeles waltl (assembly GCF_031143425.1). Lineage (NCBI taxonomy): Eukaryota > Metazoa > Chordata > Amphibia > Caudata > Salamandridae > Pleurodeles > Pleurodeles waltl. The sequence continues at coordinate 229,292,828 of NC_090451.1, forward strand.
GCAGGTAAAAAGGCCAAATGCCGGGAGCAAACTCATCATCTGGTTTGTGCTCCTCAGGTTTATGGTGGCTTCGGTGTCGGACTTTGCCAAAGTCATATGCCTACCGACAATGCAAGGCACACTAGAGGCCATGGACCAAGAGTCCACACTTCTGGCGTTATTGCAGAGAGATGCTTCGTTTGGCCAGGAGGCCTGTTGCTGTCTCCGTTACAAGGTCTAAGCTGCACAATGGTTATGTCCCCTCTTCCCTCTTGCATTTTCAAGGCTGCGGAATCGACCCCCACATTAATAATGAGGAAAAGGCACAATGCTAATACATAGTAAGGGCACTAAAGTTCTATTACGACCGCTTTTAAAAAAAGTGTCTGATTCTGACAGTAGGTAGCAGGGTCCCAAGACGTAGACAGTGGCAAAGGAGTAGCAGATCTGGCACAAAGGTAACTTCATTGCTTCTTTGATTTTGCAAGGACACTGTTAAAGCAGGAATAAAGCTGAACGTTGATTTTCATTATTTATTTCGATCGTGGTCTGTCTTTCATTTTATTCAGCATAGAAAGGGGAAACAAATCGAATGAAATGATTTATTTTGTCTTAGCTCTGCACGACCGTATCGTCTTTATGCTATCAGTATGGTGCTTCACACAGCCAGCCAGGTCACACTGGTGCATAGGCCAGGTCAATTCTAAGGGTTCGTTCTCTTATTATTGCGTATAAATGTCGAGAATGCAGCATGAATGCGCCTATTATTTGAATCACAAAAGTCTCCCTTCCCTAGCCCGCCTCTGGGGGTTTTGTGCTAGATCAATCCTACAAACTTTAGGGCTGCTGTCTTGTTCCTTATTGTTATCTTTTTAAATTCTATATCATAAGAATGTACCCATTGCTTACTTTGTGTCAATGGCTTAAGTATTGGTATTGGCCCTTACTTTTGGCGACCAGGACTAAATTTTCATCATAACACTATGACCCAGAGCAATAAATAAGGGAAAGGCAGAAAAGAAATAAAGAAGGAAGAGAATATAGTAAATCAGTGTGAGAGGGAGAAAGATTAGATGAAAAGGAAACTGCAAGAGTCAAATAAAGAGGCAGGCGACATACTTTTAGGATGCTTTATTGAATTAGTAATTAGAGTCTTCCAGTATTATATCCATACTTTGACAACAAAATCTTCACTCTTAATTTGTGGCAGTATAAACGTTAGTGGCCTCTTTATTTCAATTTCCAAAACTCTTCAAATTTCTAAAATTGATTCCACCTTGCCAACAAGTGCTGAGCAAGTAACCCTATATTAAAATCTTAAACTTAGACATTCACCCCAAATCAAAACATTTTGCTCTCTATTTTGTTTTAGCCAATGCTATTCTGCTTGACTCTTGAGTCTGATACCTCAGCGTGAATCCTTAAGATATGCTGAGCAATATGAAAATAGCTTGCCAAACTTCCTTTGGATGTTGAGTAATGATATAGAAAGTAGAGGGTGGTGGAAGAAAGAGACTTAAGATGGAATCAAGACTATGCAGACTTGGTATCTAGTAACCTTTTGGGCCGCTGCCTTTTTTTTTTATCACAAAGTAAGCACAAACTCTGCCCATTGTCATCTACTATCCTACTCTGATTCACACTCAAACACCCAACTCCTCCATTGTCACACCAGTCTCTTTTTCATTATCACCCCTGTTATTCTCTTACTGCTTCGCCCTTCTGCTGTCACCTAGAGGTGATTCATTGTGTGGTGTGTACATTGAATGGGACCAGCACAGCAGGGCCTCGAACACATTGCACCTCTGCAGCCGCTAGGGCTTGTATGGGCTCATGGCAAGCACGTTTTATCTCACAGAAACCCCGAATGCACGGTGTCCGCAGAGGAAATAGTGTCCCTGCGAAACAATGTACAACAGTAGAAATAATGCCACCATAAATAATGTGCCAGGGGACATAATGGACCTCATAAATACTGTGCACGGACGTGTAATGGCCTTCATTTCTTCACGTTAAGATTTTTATCATGCGTTTTGACAAACGTGCCATAGACATAATTTGAAAAAATAGTATGCAGTACAATCGGGAAAAATTAAGGTATATGTGGTAAGATAACACGGACATTTATAAAAACAGTTCTGAAAGGGAAAGCAACACAGATACGAAAGTATACCAGACATGACTTGCTGTGGAGGGGACAATCTATGATTTGTAAAGTGTTTCGTACCACAGTATTTAAAAACAATCGTTGACAAAGGCAGTGGGCCTGGCTTTAATGCCCTAACTTATTTAAAAACACATTTACAAATGATGTTTTATGAGTTCTATACACAAATGCTGTTTGGCACATTGAAGAACATTTTAGTTTGCTAATGTTGGGGAAGACGTAGCACAAAGGATTGCTTTCTGTAAATAATGCATAGATCTATAAGAATTGATTGATGTCTCAACCTGGGTGGTACCACTCATCAGGGACCAAACCGGTGTTCCATGGGAGGACCTGAGGGACATTGTGCATACTTTTGCCTCTTACTACGAGGACCTCTACGCACGGGTCCCCCAGCCCACAGTGGAACAGGAAAACCCCATTCTCAGGGACATTCCACTGCCCTCTATTTTGGCGTCCTCGGCCGTTGAGCTGGACCTGCCCTTGACGGAGGAGGAGGTGGAGGGCACAATATCGGCTCTCCAGTCCGGGCAAACCCCAGGTCCTGATAGTTTTCCCATCGAATACTACAAGAAATTCCATCAGCACTTGATGCCTCACTTGGTGAACACGTCTAAAGAGGCGACCCAACGAGGCCCATTTACCCCCGGCCTTGATTGGGCCACAATTGTGGTTATACCCAAGAGCGATTTGCCCCACGACCAATGTTCATCCTATCAACCTACTTCGCTAATTTAAGGCAGACATTAAGATATTCGCAAAGGCGATGGCCACTCGCTTGGCCTGCACACTACCCTCTCTGGTCCATCCTGACCAGTGCGGCTTCATGCCGGGTAGGAGCACGCGTCATTGTCTTCAATGGTTTCTAGTGGCTGATGTTGTATAGCGAGTCCTCAGGGTTGCACTTGATCCCCGGGAAGTCGCTGTTGGTGGAGGCGCGGAGCCAAGCAGGGGGAAGCAAATGGTGTCCAACTATCTCCGTAAAGCGCAATGCTTTCAAATACCTGGGAATCCATCTCTCCCTGAACCCAGAGCTGGCCTGGGAATTAAACTTTCAACCCTTGGCCCATGCTTTGGGTGCGGACCTGGCCCAATGGCACCATCTGCTCTTGAACCCTCTGGGTTGTAACGCCCATTTCAAGATGATCTGCCTTCCCCGCTACTTGTACGTCCTGACAAACTTTCCTTATTTGGTGCCCCGGGCCTGGTTCCAATCCCTTACTTGCAAGCTTACATCCTTTTATGTGCTGGAGAGCGACATCGCTTGGCCTTTAGTTCTGCAGAAATCTCCATACAAGGGTGGGATGGGAGTGCTAGACCTCTACATCTATTATTTGTTGGCTCAATTGGTCCCAATTAATGAGTGGTTTACTGGGGGACTATCGGATAGAGCTCCGCCACATTGGATTCAATGGCCTGTTGGGAATGCTGGATACCAGCCCGGGCTGCCTCTGGGTACACACAAGCGGCGATGCGATGTTTGAGGGCGGCCTTGCGACTGACAGGGTGGGAGCGGCGCCTCACTAAGCTGATGCCCTTATGGCAGGGCACATGGCTGTGGCAGGTTTCCAATTTGGAGGGTTTTAGGCAGTGGGACAACATTGGGATTACTTACTTGGGGGATGTACAAAGTGGCAGGGGCTGATGTCATTCCAGCAGCTGAAAGATCACTGTGCCTTGGCTAACCCCCATTTTTTCCATTTCCTCCAGATGTGCCATGCACTGAGAGCTCACTTGCCACCAAACTTGTCCCACCCTGATCATAGCCCTCTTGAGGCAAACTTCTAATTGGACGCTTGGGGAAGAGTGCCATCACTCAGATCTATCGCTCACTTCTGACCAACGCGCCAGATGGGTTTGCCAAGCTGCGGGACAGTTGGGCCATTTGGGTGGGAGAATTAGATGAAGATGTCTGGAGGAAAGCATACCTTGCGCCCGAGGATTGGCAATATCGGCAAGACTGAGGATGGTGCAGATAAATTATTTCCACATGACATACTTGTCCCCGCTGCACCTGCCATACATGTGCCCGGCAACCTCCTTGGGCTGCTTGAGATGTGGCCACCTAGAGGCACACCTACTACATGTTGCCTGGGACTGCCCAGGGGTACACTCCTTCTGAAGTGAGGTGGAACTGGAGATCTCTGGTGTCCTGCGGCGACTGATTGAATTGACTGCGAGGGTGGTGCTGCTTGGCCTCCTGGAAGAGTTGGGAAGGACACGGATGGAACGGGTATTCATTAAACTAGCATGCCTAGTTGCAAAAAGGGACATTGCTCCACTTTGGAGAAGTCCGGTGGCGCTGTTGATTTCAAGATGACGATCCATGGTAGACTGGTGCTCTCAAGTAGAAAAGCCAATTTATGAGACACGTGGCTGCCCTCAGAAACATGAGGCAATTTGGGTTGGATTTCTAAGCAATATAACTGTTCCTGGGCTGTGAAGAGGAGAAATGTTATTACTTATAAGTAATGTATGGATCCGCCTCATATATTTGTGCTTGCTAGCACTCACTGTCACGTTGTTGTTCTTTTGTTTTCCATTTCAAAATGAAATAAACTTGGTTATAAAAAAAAATCTCGTAGCATTATAATGTCTTGCTAAACAATGTAATGCAGACATATTGTGTCTAGATAAGTAATGTTGCCAAGCAACTTGAAAACATGACACCATACAAAGAAAATACTCTTCCCTTCCAAAACACTGTGCCCTGAGGGAAAAGGGTACCGGAAAACCATACAATGACGATATTGTCACAATGCATGCTGTAAAAAGGGAAAATATGTGTGGAATTGTTACTGGTAGGATGGAGGTGGGTGAGGGGCTAAGGCTAGATTTAGGATTTGGTGGCAACAGACAATTCTACAATTGTATAAGAAGAGTGGTGCAAAAACCACTGATACAATTTCTTGCACTACATGGATAGAAAACACACCAGCTTAGAAATGCTTATTTTTTCGAAAATGAAAACCAAAACGATCTCTGATAATTTGTTGTAACATTGATGTGCATATGTGAACGAAAAGAAAACTGGCAAAGGCATTTTCATTTGATTTTGAAATCTGACTAACAATTGGGTATTTGTCCAGGTGCTAAATGTAACTGGGACACTTCTAAGAGACAGACAGTGAAAGTCAAATAGTGTGTGTGCAATGGTGTCTATTTTTCTGTGGACCAGCAGTCAAGTGAACAGAGGAGTGAAGAATAGCCTAGATAGGGGCTAGAGACCAAGTAGAAATTCCAAATAGTAATGTTATGATCATATTTTTTTCTTCTAGCTACTTCCCTTTTCATGTTACACATGCTAATCGTTCAGATATGAATGTGAGTGATTAATATAGATTGCACATTCATTTTGTTATTTTTCTCTGCAACGTGATATGCTCAAATATATCGGCAGTATTTAGATTGGTTTAACTGTTCTGTTCTAAATAATTGTGATTAGGTTGTGTACAGAGTTTCATGGAAAGCTAATAACTACAGGTTGTATTCATTATTATTGTTCAAAGAACACTGTCTCACAGAATTAAAATAAGAACTGCCGCCTGCAGTAGTGGACAACGGGTTTGAGTCTCGGCATTGAATCAACATCCAGAGATTCAGAGCAAATCACCCCGTTCCTAAAAATACAAATGAATGTGTCCTTGTGTTAATTGAATATTGCCAGTGCAAAGCACACCAATACCTTCAGGACCAGTGTGCGCTATATACACCTTCTGCAAATTAAATACCCAAAAAAAGCACAGAGAGGTTGGGAAACAATGGCGGCGAGGTGAGTGGGTGAAGAAGAACGATGCAGCACTCCAATACCTTTGGGTCATGTTCGTACTATATTAAAACAAAAAAATACATAGCAGTGACAAAGCAGGAGGGGATAGGAGAGACAGTGAAAACAATGAGGACGAGAGATGGGGTAGAGAGGGCCTGCAAACACAAGCACTATTGAGAAGTGCTAGGTTTAAGATAGAAAAAAAGTACCTCTACCAGCAGCAGCCACTGAAAAGATACTGGCTGCAAAATAGGAAACTGTACTTCGTCCAAGCTTCCTGGACAACCAGACAACCGAAGAGGAAGAACAGAAAGTGGAAGCAGGAGGAGGCCATAATCAATAAGTAGCAAGGAAATGAGAGCGACGTGGGAGCCAACCAATGCTAAGTAAATGTAAGTATGGGGGTAGACTCTAAGCCCGTTTTTCAGCTTTTAAAAAAAAATCACAATAGCTTTCACTGACAGTGCATGCATGCAGTAGACAAAACCTGGTCCAGCTTTCTGCCTAATTTGGTGTAATTCCATCCAGCGGTTTGGGCTGTACTCATCTCTGAATGTCCCTATGGAAATTGCATGGGGAAAAGCATAATGGGACCCCCCCTTTTTCCCCCCTCCATTTGATGAATCACCCCAAAACCTTCAAGACAGCAGCTGAAGTGAGTGGCAGACTAGTTTTGAAAAGTTTATGAAAATTCGTCAAGCGGAGTCAAAGTTATTGACAAAACAAAAAATCCCTTTCCTATGGAAACCAGGCCATCACTATAATTATCTTCTAGTAACATCCAGCATGATATATATATATATGTATATATATATATATATATATATATATATATATAGTTAATGTGGTGTATGTAATTATACCTTACTTTACATTAAAAAATTACCTTTGAAATTCACTAGAAAAAAACAACTGTTAAAGTAACCTTATAGCTAGGTAAAAAATTAAATGACAATGTAACATTTTCAACTCCAAAGACCACTGAAATTCACTAAGATGCTGAACTACATGAGCAAGGCTAGGTGAGCCGAAACATGCTGTAGATTTCAGTTAAACATAAAGATAAATCAGCCGTCAAGGAATCCTGAGCGCACACTTTCTTTTCCGACTGACAGTCTGAAACAAAACTCTAGATAACATCACCATCCCTTTAACCAGTTTTTTCAGTATATATATATATATATATATATATATATATATATATATATATATATATATATAAACCGAAGGTTAGAGTGAGGTTATAGCTAGGAACTGCAATCATATCTTTCTTTACTTCAAAATACCTTTGAAATTCACTGAAAAGAAACTAATGTTAAAGTATTGTTACAGTTAGGTGAAAATTTCAGTGACAATGTAACATTTTAAACAACACAAACCACTGAAATTCACCAGTTCTACTTTTTTCTAGTAACTCTAACTAGTCCTAAAGTAACTCTAACTAGCGCTCCTGCCATTGCACTGTCTCTCATTAAGGATTTAATTTTAAATATTGCAGTGACATTGTAGAACATGTTGCGAGTGATGTAATATGTGGGGTAATTAGCTGTGCATGTCAAGGGTGTGAGGTATAGTTAATTTGGGGCACGTATTATAGTCACAAGAGATAACCATAACTGGTGAATTTCAGTGGTTTGATAAAGCTAAAAGGCCCAGTTTTCATATAATGGTTTTGTGCCTCTTTGGAAAAGTCAGTAAGTCTGACAGAGTGTGGCCATGACCTGCGAGACCAACTGCACGCTATGCATGCCAGACAGCTGTGCACAGTGTGGGGTTGGTGTTATGCATGATAATAAAATATTAGCTTACATTAAAAGAATCTTAGGTATTTACTGATTTTTTTTTTTTTTTTAAGTAATAGGATAGTTAGGCATGGTAACAATATCTTACATTCCATTTTTAAAAAACGTAGAAATTGACTGAAAAAGCCAAAGGTTGAGTATAAATTGTGCCACAAATTTTTGGGACAACATAACATTTTAAACAAAAAACATTGAAATTCACCAGTTATAGTTATTTCTAGTAACTATAACTTGTGCCCTAAAGTAACCATAACTTGTGGCCTTGCCATGCACTGCTAATTACCCCACATATTACATCACTCTTGACATGATCTGTGTCATCACTGATAACATCACTGCAACATCTGAAATTACATAATTGATGACAAAACTGTGCATGGTGGGAGCACAAGTTATAGTTATCTTAGGTACGAGATATAGATACTTGAGATAATAGGAACTAGTGAATTTCAGTGATTTTGTTAGTTTAAAACGGTATGTTTTATATTTTCACCTAACTATTTCTCCCCTTTAACCTTTGAGTTTTTTCAGTGAATTTCTATGTTTTTTTAATGCTGATCTTATCAGTTCGTCTGTCTCTACATACTGAAATAGCAGGCTCTGCTGTTACATTGAACATAATGCCCCATTGTTCAAACATGTATGTCACTGTGAACTATCTCTAAAGCTCAAATTAGGCTTTCTTTTTGGTGCAAAGATTAGCTTAGTAAATAGAAAAATTAGGGTAGGATTACTATAATGTTAAACAGGCAAACGTTTGGAGTATTCTTTGTTGGTTATGCTTTTGGTAAACATTACAGTTACCATTCTGTTTATTGTAGCTACAATTCTCATCTTATGTACTAGGGCAAATTTTTGATTTAAAAAATAGAACTTTGAAATCAATCCATTATCTCCTGGTGTTTTTGAATGTGCCTTTCATCAATGAAAGAGGGTTTGGATATCACACTACCTGTGTGATATCTCATAAGATTGATTGTTACCTGAAACCAGTCTCACTCAAATATTGCTCAGTGGGTTGTGTCATGGTTTTAGTACAACTGGCTTTCTTTCTCGGGATGGCACCTTGACAAATTCCTTAGTGTCAAGTGAAATGTCTGTGCCATGTTCTAGAGACTCTAGAAAACATATCAGTAATGAGCTTCTGCAATCTAGTTTGGGATTTTTAGTTTGGACTCTGAAGCAAAGATGGTGAAGGGTGGGAAAGGTTTGATTTTGTGAAGGTTTTTCAGATATATACTGAAAAGTGTAGACATGAAACCAGGGTGATGCAAAATATTTAGGGGTCATTACGTCTTCGGCGGATGGAAAAGCCCGTCCGCTAAAGTCCCGACGGGTAGGTTGCCGCTAGTGCGGCCATCTCCCCACCAGCCCCATTACGAGTTTCCCGCTGGCCCAGCAGGAAACGCCCTACAGCATTGTCTCTGGCTCCTAGTAGAGCCGGTGGCAATCCTGTAGTGCATAGGGTGCACCAGCACCCGTTGCAATGTTCTCTGTCTGCTAAGCAGACAGTGAACATTGCCACTGGGCTGACCAGATGGGCCCAGTGCATGGGTAGGTCATGGGCCCCCTGCACCCCGTCTCCGCCAGCTGTTTCTTGTCGGTGCTACCACCATGAAACCGCTGGTGTGAGAAGGGAGTCGTAATTCCCAAGGCAGCAATGCCCTGGCGGATTAGGACTGCCAGACCAACGCTAAATTGTAATCTGGCAGTGCTGGCAGTCCGACCACAGCACTACCACCATGGTCATTATGTGGTGTCCGACTGCCACCGCGACCCTGGCTGTCATTGGACCACCAGGGTCGTAATGAGGGACTTGGTCTTGTGAGAGAACTTCGATGGACAGTTGTGAAAAAAACATTGAGGAGCAAGTTAAAGACACTTGAGAGATGGGAAAGCAGAGGGAAAAGAAGGAATTATTGAAGGGTTAGCATTGAAGGGAAAGTACAGACATGCATGTTTCATAGCATCCAATCGGGCATCAATTGTATCTGATAAATTAAAATTGCATGTTGTTCGCATGTAGAGTGAATGGTGTCAGGCTGCATCAAAAAGCATCTTGTTCTAGGTAGAGATGCTCAAACATTTTAATTTGTGCACACAGTCCTGTGAAGTTCACAAACTTTGCAGTGTGTGAAATGTTGTTCATTGTGCAAAATTCCACTGGTAAAAAGGAGTGTACAAGAATGTTCCTGCAAAGTCATTTTTTCATGACCATTTTGATCCTTCTGTCATTTCCATGAAGTTTTGAGAAAACCTCGGGGACTTTGTGAATTAAAAGTTTCCCAACTTTGCGCACTGCTATGGATGGATGTTTGGATGAAAGCACGGAGGAGTTGATTGTTGAATGGATATACTAGTAAACAATTGAAAGGATGGAATTGGAAGGAGGAGAAGGCAGGATGAATCATCGTGTTGATCGTTGGAATAAAGAAAGAACACAAGATTAACCATTAATAAGTATTTTTCAGTCAGTGTTTCGTAGCGATGTTTTGGCATTTTTAAGCACTATGGATGGAAGATTGGAGCTCTGACTGGATGCATTAATGCGCTAAGGGAAATTAGAGAGGCTAGGAGGGATAAACTGCTATGAATAAATCAAAAAGATATCTTAGTGGTTCTATGCAACACTTGCAGTGGCCTGATGCTGATAATATCAACACCATTGAAGTGGATAATTGTAGCACATTCTCTACAGTGCTCAGAAACAGGACAAGCGTGGCAGCAAGCACTATTTAAAATCGTGATATTGTTTTTTTTTTTATTAAAAGGAATTGTATGGTAGAGTAATGGGAAGATGGATTCTTAGGTGGAGTTAATGATGGCTGGATGAGGAAGTGTGAGGTGGGTTGGATGTGAAGTACATACCATTTATAGATTGTACATTGATAAATAAGTGGCAAGGGTGATGAAGGGCAAACAGATTAATGAAGGCAGAGAGGTAGCTTTAGGGGATATATGGATGGCTCAAAATATGAATGAATAGATGGATGGAGGCAAAATGGGTAGGAAAGAGAGATGGACCGCTGAATGACCCAGTCGATGGACAGGTAGAAGGATGCATGTTGGATGGGTGGATGGAAGAATGAATGAAGATCTGGCTCAAGGATCTCCTTTGCGATTTGGCAGCTGAATGGAGTCCAGGAGGGTAGAAGAAAGAAGCAGTGGAAAGATGGAAGGTGGTAGGACTGGCAGGGTGGGTGATGAATAGAAAGCTGAGTTGCAGACTGATTGCTGAAAGAACAAGTGCATGAAGGAAAGGCTGGATGAATTGGTGGATGAGTGATGGATTATGAAATAGGAGACATGAGAGTAGATAGATGAACCCACTGACTAACTCAACAACGGATTGTAGGATGATTTGAGGATGTAATGCTGTAATGGATTGATGGATTAGCGATGGATGGGTGGGTGAATGAGTGGGGGTGTGTATAATGTTTTTTTGTAGGCTTTGATAAATCAGTGGAGAAATGAAGGGAGGTGAGCCAAGTAGAATCAGGAATATGTATGTGAAAGTGGAGGGGAAGGACTGGAGTGCCGAACAGAGGTGTAGATGGATGGATGGGTTAATATTTGATTTGATAGGTGGTTGGAGGAAGGAAGGACAAGTGGGGTCATGAGGAGCTGTATGCTGCTGCATGGAGGTATTATCATTTGATCATGCAGGTCTTTAGTTCTCTTGTGATTTGCCGGAGTGACAGTATGGTTCTGAGGTGCAGGGGGGAGGTTGTTCCAAGCCTTGGCTGCCAGGTGCGAGAAGGAGCGTCCTCTGCTGTTGGCTCAACGGATCCATGGGGTGTCTGCGAGGGAGAGGGAAGCTGATCGGAGGTGTCTGATCGGCTGGTGGAAGGTCAGGTGTTTGTTGATGTATGCTGGTCCTTTGTTATGCAGGGCCTTGTAGGTGTGGGCCAGCATTTTGAACTGGCATCTCTTCTGAATCAGGAGCCAGTGTAGTTTCTTGAGATGTGGTGTGATGGATGAATGAATGGATGGATGGACGGACGGACAGGCAAGTGGGCAGAAGGATGGGGATGGGTGGATGGATGAAATAATAGAATGGTGGTTGAGGATGAATTATGAGCGAATGATGGAAATGATGAGTGGATTATAAATTAATTTTAAATCATTAGTTTGATCGGGACAGGAAGGTGCAGTGGGAGGATGAACGGGGGTAAAGAACGGTAGGTTGATGAAGGTAGAGATGGCTAGAGAGAGGGATGGATGAATGGGTTGACTACTGGAAAAGAAAGGCTTGGTGGCTGCGGAGTACATTGATAAATAAATGGCTCGATATATGGACGAAATGATAGCGCGGGAGGTGGAGGGTAGAGAGGGCGCGGATAAAGGCACAATTGAACAAAGGAATAAGCAGACTGACGTGGGAGCTTCTGTGGCATACACCCCAAACATGAACTTGTGAATTTGAGATAAGCTGGCAGGAGGCCCGGGAGCAAGCTGAGGGGTCAGAGAGAGCAAAGGCCTGCGGGACACCCCCGCCCAGCAGCAGTGTTTAACAGGCCGCATCACTCTGAATGTGGGACAGATGAGGCGCGGGGGTGGGAGCTCCCGGTCTGTTCAGGCTCCCAGACGGCAAACTGAGCAATGTGCATTAGAAAGAGGTTCTCTCCCCCCGTCACACTGCCTCTGCTCTCTGTAACATAGATGTCATTTTTTTCTCAGGAGAACAATAACCTTTTTCCTGATTTTAAGGCCAGTTCAGCTGGCTCGGAGGCTGGGGGGAGGTCAGGAGGCAGCTGGAAGTTTCCTTTCAGATCAGACAGATGGCTCAGGTTAAGTGACAGCTCCGCCACGGACTCCTCGCCAGTAATTGGAAGTAATTTGTATTTTGCATCCAAACTTGACCATGGCTGCATGAGGGGAAGGTTAATATGGATGCGGCTTCCCATTAGCCCTTTCTGGGAGAGTTTTAAATGAAGGGAGGGTTGAAGTCAGGGAGGGATGATGGGGTCGTTGCTGTGGTTTTAATCCTTCCAGCAGGCTATCGGCGACGTGGCCTCGCGCTCCGGCGCAATTCAAGAGTCCAACATTGTGAGAAAAAATGTGTCGATTTACCAAAGTGTACCGGAATCACGACTAGTGAACCCTTCACCAGGTGTTCTGTAATCTTCACCAATGTACAACCTAGTTCTTGTTTATCCTGGTGTGCTGTAAACTTCACCTTCTCTTACCAGGTCGTCATGACATCTTCAGTTCTGTACATATCAATCCTTTTCCTACCAGGTTGTTATGCAATCTCCATCGCTGTACACAGTGATCCTTTTCCTACAAGGTAGGTCTGTTATCTTCACCACTAGAAACATCAATAGTTTTCTTTCAAAGGAGGGTTGTAATCTTCATAACTGCACACCACTTTCCTTTTCCTGCCAGGGTTTTGTGCAATCTTCACCATTGCAGCGTCTTGAGACCCCACGGGTGATTAGTTGCTATATGGTTGGTGTACTCCCCAGCCCTTTCCTTACCTGAGTGTTCTGTAATCTTAAATCTAAACCAAAGGAGGGGAGGGACCGGGAGGTTAGTGGTCCAGTGTACAGTCTCCCAGTACTGGTAATCATAGATAGTAAAAGGGTACACTGTTCCAATATCAGAAAGCAATCCCAGAGGACTAAGTTCTCCAGGAGCAAGAACCCTCATGCATCACAGTGGATGACTGGCTTCATCATCGGGAACGCTCCTCGCCAGGCCGGCGCTGCAATGCCTGACGGGCTCCCAGGAGGGGGCTCTTAACCGTATTGCTCTTATAGTAGCTTGATAATGTTAAGTCATTTAGACAAGGTACCTTATTCCAGGCACCTGAGCAAAATCGGAGAGAACACAAAAAGGATAAAATTGGTTATCCATCTCGAAAACACATCATAAGTTTAATCAGTCTTAATGAGAAAGAGACCAAGATTAAAACCAATGTGAAAGTAAGTTATTGAGTGATAATGATCAATTACTCTCAACAGCAAAACAGAAACACAAGAGGACTAAACCTAATTATAGTGCCTCTAATCGTGGGTCAACATGTTTCGCGTCTAGTGGCCCAGCCGGATCCATCGACGCTTCATCAGGACCGGAAAGAAAATAACAACGTCTCCAAAAAATATATATATTGACTAAAGGTAAACCTAATGTGGGAGTTACAAAGAGACAGTCACTTACTTTAAGTCACTGGCTTCGTCAAAAAGGTCGCCCTAGAAAAGAAAGTCACACATTTCAACAGTGCCTAAAAATAGGTGATAGATGTGCACAAGTGAAAAAAGTGGGTGGTGAAAAATCACAAATTAATTCAAAAACAGTTTTTTTTATAGCTTACCATCCCCGGATTCGAGAACAAGCTCCTTAGCAATCACCTGTCAGGAACTAGGACTGACACTGTTTATATATAAATATAATGGTCATAAAGAAAGTAAATGTTATCAAAAAAATAAATTTGAGAAACAAATAAAACACCATTCTGACGTCATGATGTCATGTTCAAAACAGTCATAATAAAAAAACAGTTTCAAGTCACAAACATCCTTACTACTGTATAATTCATGTATTAGGTACAATAAACCACAATGAGTAATTATCATGAAGCCAGGGCGTGCGTACGTTGGTGATATAATGTTTTTACAAGTATCGCCCTTTCAATTCCAGATACTGAGGTGTTCTCGCGGTGGAGTGATTTTTGGGATAAACTGGCATGTTTCATAGCACGGGGTTACAGTACCTCTCACTGCGGCCGCCCCCATAAATATGCTACACTGGTGGCCCCTACAACATCACAATTTCTTTCAAAATATAGTTGTCCTAAACAACCAAAGCTATCTTCCATTTCCTCCCTTCCCCTTTCTAATTTTTGTTGAATCTACCCACGAGTTGAAACTGGGAATCTTTTTTTCCATTCATAAAAATCTTTACTATCAAAAGTATAATGACACAGAAATCTAAGACTGCTTACTAATTCACAATTGCTAAACTACTTTCTTGTTTACAGACAAAATTATTTGCAAGGTAAACATTGCTCCAGTCCAAACTTATGTCCTACAGTTCTTAATCTGTACTTTACACCACTCCACCCCACTGCACTCTGCACCACTCCATTCTATGCCACTGCACTCTACGTCACTTCACGCTATGCTTTCCTACTTTACCCTTTGCCACTCTACTCTATGCCAATGCACTCTTTGCCACTCTACACCACTGCACGTTTCGCCACTGCACTCTACACCACTCTAGTCTAGGCCAAACTAATCAACTCTGCATAAATCCACTCTATGCCGCTGTATTCTACGACACTGTGCAACACTGCACTCTATGCCACTGCACTTTACACCACTTTACACCATCACGCTTCATGCCACTCTATGCAACTGCACTCTACCCTGCACCACTCCACTCTGTCACTTCACTCTGAAACAATCTACTTATTGCCACTGCACTCTAAGCCACTCTACTCCACTCTGCACCACTGCACGCTATGCCACTCTACTTTTAACCACTAGGACAAGTGCTTAACAGCCTCACCCCTCTAGCACAAAGCTAAAAATATTTGATCATACCGCAAAAATATTATCTCACAGGTGTGACCCTACCCAGGGCCAGACAGGGAAACCAAGGAAAGAAGCCCTGACAAAAATGCTCAAAAGAGTCTTGCCCCCGTCCTCTCCTCGCCTTCTTTCTTTCCACCCAATCGAACTCTGACTTTCTTTCTCGCCTTATTCTCTTTTCCTTCTCTGATCTCTCAGTGTATATCCCTCTATATCCCTCTTCCTCCCTCCATCTAATCCCCCTGTGTCTGGGGAGCTGGGGAAAGAGACAGGAATGGCACTAGCCCACTGGGGAAATGCCAGATGGATACAAGGTCAGTCCGGCCCTGCCCATACCATCTTCGATCACCCACTCTCAGTGGTAAAGTCCAGTGTAACAGTTCTTAAATACCCCAGGCTCCACCCACAGCCCCTTACTTCCTATTGACCTCTGAATTATTGACATTGGGGCTAAAAGTATGATAGCTATGCTGCGTCCAAAAATACCAACCTCCCTCCCTAGTCTACAAAGGGGGGCAAAAATTGTTGCATGCAAAGATTCATCATTATAAACTTTGAAATACATGGTTTTCCCAAAACATGTGTATTTCTTTTAATTATTTGGAGGTTTTGTTATGCACTAGGTATAGCCATTTAGTTACTTTAGGGGCCACGTTTGGCAGATAAGTGACATGTAGAAAAGCAGAAGAGGGCGCAAAAGTCTACTTAGAAATGTAGTGCCCATGTCTGTGGTTCTTCACCACAAACACCTGAAGCCAGGGATGTAGCTATCAAAAGTGGTCTGGTACAGTGACACTGGGGCTTGTGTCTGTGAGGAACCCTCCAAGGGGATGAGGGGCCAATTTATCACAATTTGAGATTGCTTTTTACTTCAAAACCAAGAGATGGGGCCCAGTGTCCTTGTTTACGTTAAGGGCCAGGGTGTCCATTCTCTTTCTATGGCTCCACTCTGTCACTAGCGTTCATATTTTCCTGTATTGTCGGAAAGTTTTTTTCATCATATTAAATTGTACGCCATATACTCTCCCAGTGAATCTGCAACTGTTTGGTGTAGTTGATTCCTCTTGGATTACTGTTTATATTGTTATCTTTTTTTCAATATGTTAAAAAAATTATACTGTTCTATTCTGGGTTTCCATTCAAACGTGTTTAACGTTTGATTATAGGTGTGGTTCTCCCCTAATGTTTTGCCTTCATCCTTCCTGTTCTGCTGACTTAGTTTTTGCTGGCTTTAGCACTCTGCACACTTTGCCACTGCTAACCACTGGTAAAGTGTGTGTGCTCTCTCCTTTAAAACATAGAACAATTGGCTAACACCCATTTGACACTTTTAATTTCCTTGTAAGTCCATAGTAAAGTGGTACCCCATGTATCCAGGATCTGTAAATTAAATGCTACTAGTGGGCCTGCAGCACTGATTGCGCCACTTACTTAAGTAGCCCTTTAAACTGGTCTCAGTACTACCATTGCAGCCTATGTGTGCAGTTTTAAACTGTCATTTTGACATGCTGCCAAAATAAACCTTTTTCCAGGCCTAAACCTTCCTTTTTGATACACATATGTGACTCCTAAGGTAAGCCCCTGACAGTCCGGGGCAGGATGCAGTGCATTTAAAATGTAGGCCACATACTTTTAGGTTTTACATGTCCTGGTAGTTCACTATTGCAAGGCCTGCCACAACTATCAAATAATATTGGAGTTACTTTATTACAGTTAATAACCTCTAACTTTCAATGGGGGGCAGGTACAGGTCCAGTTTGGTGTCTAAAGAATGGTAATTAAAAGCACTCTTTCATGGTAAAGTTGGATTTTTAATCAGAATTCTGAAAATACCACTTTTAGAAAGCTGGCATTTTCTCGTCCTAGCCATTTGGTATCTGCAGCTTGATCCTGAGCAACATAACTATGTGTAGCTGTCAGTTGGTCTTTATGTATTGCTCCTAGACATTGAGAAAAAAGGGAAAATAGATGTTGGCTTGATAGGCCACTCTGAGTTAATGAGGGAGAGGAGCTGACACCTACTACACTTGCATATTACAAACGCTCTGCCTGAGCACTCTCTCAAAGGGGTTGTAACTGGTCTTTTATGACCCCAGACAGGGTGGGGGCAAGGCAGGGAGGAATGGGATGCCTGACACCTCAGAAGGGTGGAAATCTTTAGAAGCTTCCTCCACTTCAGAGTGAACACCAGGTATAAATATCGAACACTTATACCACACTCTTCAGTACACGTCTGGACCTGTGGACTCTGCTAGGAAGAAGGACTGCTGATCTGAAATGACTGCCACTCTGCTGGACTGCTGCCCTAGTGTGCTGACCTGCTGCTACTGCCCTCCTTGCCTGGGTGAGAAGAACTGGACCTGAATTTCTAAAACCCATGACCCCAGAGTGACTCGAAGGGCTAGTTGGCTGGCCTCCTGATCAGAAGCCTCAGGGATAGAACAGCCTTCAAACAACCTTGAACCCAGCCCTTATAATTTGCCATCTGTGAGTCTTGCCCTCCCAAGTTGTGCCATTCCAGTCCTGGACCCTTGGAAGTGAGCCTGAAGGTGGTGTTCCATCCCGTCTGTGGGTCCAGAAGAACCAAATCCTCTCCTCCCCGGTGTGGCGCGCCTCCCGCAGAACTTGTGCCTTGCCTCTGCTGCTTGATGCATTGCCCTTGGAACCAACACATCACCTCTGCGACTTCCCAGACGCAAGGTCATTGCCTCGCCCATTGTAGCCCATCAAAATCACCACTATGCAATGCATCCACGCAATGATATTGCATCACACTTTGCAGCTGTGTGGGACCACCACTGCACAATGTATCTCCTTACCTGGACTGCAGATCTCCTCTGCTGTGCAGCATTTCCACGATGCAGGACTCCGCATCTCTTTGCAACCAGGATTAAGGTACCGCGTTCATCGGGACTAAGTGGGACCCTGAAGCTGGCCTGTGCACCATTGTGGAACTTGTGACTTTGTACCGGTACAACGCAATCAGAAGACAACAGTTGGCAACTTGTGCTTCTTTGGAAGTATTTTCTCTGAAATATTTAAACTTGCATATGACTGGTTCTGCTGACTTAAGTTTTGTCGTTTTGGTCTTATTAAAATGTACTCTATTTTTCTAATTTCGTGTGGGAATCTTCTTGTGTTGTGTTATCACATTATTATGTTTTAAGTGTTGCAGCAATACTTTACACATCTAAGTTAAGCCTGACTGTTCTACACCAAGCTATCAGAGCAAAGATTAAGCACAGGTGATTTTGAGGTTTGCTTGCAGCTTCACCTTGACAAAGCTTGTGGCTGCTTTTCGAGTAGGGTTTCACCCTCTCAACCAGTAACCCAATTTCTTACAGAAGGGATTTCTATGACAGTGTATGCTCCTGTATGTCTTTGGTTGTATAAACAGTTTATTATGTACCCGATATTTGCAGTGCGTGAGTGTTTCTTTTGGTTGACGGTCTATACGTTTTTTTTGTTACAGCTGCCCTAATATGATGTTTTCCTGCAAAAAAAGTGTATAGTTTCCTGCACCTGACAATACCTATTTGTGTATTCTGCAGCTGACAATATTACAATGTTTTCAGGTGTTAAACAGGTATACTACCGTTTAATGTAGTTTACAGTCTGTAGTGTAGTGGTGACTAATCCACTTTAAAAGCGTGGGGCATACATATGCACCCAAAATTTCAAAGATCAAGTAAGTGAAGTGAGCAAACGTGAGGTCTCCTGGGAGGTCACGAGAGGTTGTTTGAAAAAATAAAGCCAAAAGTTATCATTTTACATCCCATTTTTCAAATAAATTGGACACTAAGCAATTTATTTTTAAAGCACTTTAAGCAAAATCAGCATGCAATTTGATAAGGCCTTCTAACATTTTTCAAGGTGTATGATGCCGCTTTGTTCGCTTTTAATTTGCCTTCCTTTCATTTTTTCGCCCTCCACCTTCCAAACAGATTTTGCATAACATATTAGGACCGAGAGTCTATTTTCAATTGAAAGGCTGAAAAATTTGAGAGATCTCAGACTGCAGGTATCAGAGCTTTTCCTCTGGTTAAGCAGATTTAACAGGTTCAGGCAATAAAAATTTCACTTCGACTACAGATGCTTTGCAGTGATGAAATAAAAAATTCTTACACATTTAATTTTGCGTAAATAATTGCTATTTTATTAAGCAAACACATATGGATTTCTGAAAACAGCTTTCTTGCCCCCTCCCCTTTATTGGCAGCTTTTATACTTAGTAAAACTTGCATGATTATGCCCCAAGTATCAGCTTGTCAAGTTAATCAGTTACTCACATAGGTCACTCTTCCACATGGATACATTATGACTTACATGTCTGTATGCAGGGCCACTGGAATTAGGCGATTGTGTGGCGGCGGCAATTTTTGTATATTTATAGATTTGTCGCATTTGCCACACATTCGATATATGCCACATAATCTGCTGATTTTAACAAACAAATGTTGTTTCTAACTAAAACAGTTCAAAATATACTAAAAATGCAGTGACAGGTGGCACTTCGCAAAGCTGGACTGGTCACCTTTCTGTTGCTTAGTGCGATATTGCGGTATTAAACTGGTATTGATGAGGTGCAGCCAATGCCCATACAGCACTACCAACTTTAAAAATGCTCAACTAATGAAGTACAACTAGTACAAAATGTGATGTATTATGCCGCATAATTTGGTTTTTCGTGCTGCATAATGTACTCAACTTTCCGCATAATTTGGCCATCTCCAGGCGCATAATTCGAGGGGCCCTGCCTATATGTCACATCCACATTTCAGGGATGCTTATTGTATGTTAGTGGTAAACACTAATTATGGATGACTGCCATAAGTTGGGAATGTCTATCAGAAGTTATGGCAGGGGTACCACATGTAAGGTTACCAATATACCACATTCCCCCACTATGCCTCTGTAGTGCTTAATTTGAGAATAAAATGATGCAGCTGTGCAAAGCCCTCCTTTTAAACACGCGGCTGCTGCTATTAAATGTACAAACACAGAATACTGAGGCAGCATAATCCTGAAGCCATCTCAGGCCTCTTTAATCCATTTACAGCCACTCCCTGCCCCTTCAGCTCATTCTTGCAGCTTTCTGATTTCTCCCTTTGCAATGTTTTTTTCTTTTTTCTTTTCCATATATGTCTTTTAATTGCAGTAAATGCTTGAGGCAATAAAATAAGTGCCGGCCCTAAAAAATAAGTGCTGGTGCTCCGCACCGGAAACAACAAGCACATATTAACCACTGTGCCTCTGACGGCACAAATGTACCGGGATGCTCATTCTACACTGAGAAGGGATGCTATGTAAAAAGAATTAAAATCTTCATTGCTGGTTTTTGTAGGTGAGTGTGAAATGGGGCTGAGGGATGTGCATCTCAGTATAGTTTGTGAGTGGTTGTGAAATGTGAGCATGTGTGTACATGTGTGTGTACATGTGTGTGTCTCTGCATGTGTGATGTGGCCGCCCCTGTTATAATGCTGAGCCTGGCATAGTGATAATAATTATTCGCAAATTGTGGGCATCCATGGCATGAAGTACCCAACCCTGGTATAAATCTCGCCTTGGCATAATTGTGTAATTGCTGTAATTTTTGAAAAAATGTAGGCATATATGGCATGATGATGCCTGCCCCTTTATTAATGATACCCAGGCAAAATAGCGGCTTTTGTTTCCATATTGTGAGCATCCGTGGCTTGGTGAAACCTAACCCTGGTATAATGCTGATTCTGGCTTACTGACGATATTTATTGGCATACTCTGAGCATCCAAGACAAGAAGATGGCCAACTTTTTTATAATGCTGACCCTGCCATAAAGGTAGTAATGCTTGGCATGGTCTGGACATCCGTGACATGACGGGTCGCACTCCTGCTAACAATGCTGATTCTAATATACCAACAATATATCTCGGCAGGTGATGGACATCTCTTGAAGAAGTAATGATATATGGATGTACATAAAAGACAGATGCTATCCGTATTTGGCCGTAGAACATATGAGCAAACGTGAGTACTTTAGGAAAAAATACTGATGGTTGGAGACCAAGTATTCATTTGCTAAAAGTCTAAAGATGGTATTTCAGTACACAATATTATTTTTATGAAAACTATATGTTTTATTTTGGCAGATTTAGTTGTTTTTTTAATCAAAAGAATGTATGTGGTAGGAAATCAGTGTATTTTCATAATCTGACAAGCTGATGTTTGGGCCAAAAATATTGCATTTCAAAATATCTGTTTGGAGCTGCTATTTAAATAATAGTATTTAATAAATATTAGGGAATCTGACAGAGCAAGAGCAGCATGCAGGTCACCCTTTTATTAAATAAATAAACAATGTCATTCTGATGCTTGTACGAAGCCTGGAAATAAATAAAAGTGTCAACTGAGTCAGAGGTTTCTTTCATAAAGGTCCAAGGAGTAAAAGTATTTGAAGATGTATTAATCTATTCTCAAAGCTGCATTTCTGAAAGTTGCTGTACGTTTAAAGTTCTTTACTTGGGGGCGTGGCCAAGCAAGATGGCCGACGGGAAATGCTCCTAGTGATCTCCCACCATCCTGGCTGAATCCTGTCCTGATCCTGGGGTGCCTTTGACGTTTGGCACCCCCTCCCCAGCTTCGCGGGACAGCGCCCTGAGTGCGTTGCATTGACAAGGCCCCATTTTGGAGGATTTACCTCGGAGCTTGGGGACACTTCCCTGGGCCGTTCGCGACTCGGCAGTTCGGTGCAGGCCGGAGGCGCTGAATTACGGGGACAGCCTTTCTCCTGCTCTCCGCTCCCGGTGGGGGGTTCTTTCCACCCCCTCGTGGGGCCCTGGGTCATCCGGCAGCCAGTGGAGGGCTTGACGCGGCCTGCGAAGGTCTCCAGGTAAGGAGACGAAGCAGCGCGGGCCCATGTTGTCGGGCAGGTCGGTCAGACTTGGGGCACGGAATTGTGCAGCCCCTGCGCTTGACAGTGGGAGTCCTGAGGGCCTGCTGCCGGGATCGGCTGATTACTGCTGCATTGTTGGAGACACGGCTGGGTGGGGGCTGCCCTCCGGGCCCGTGTAGATGAAAGGATCTCCTGGAAATTGCCTGTGCCTGGACTTGGGTATACCAAGACGGATTGTGGATTGAACAACCTGGGCCCGTGCTGTCGATGGGGCCCGGTCGGCTAGTGTTCACCCTGGTGGCGCGGCGTATTAAGTGGCCCTTGCAGAGCAGCGGAGGCGTTGAGAAGATGCTGGAGGGAGCGGCAGGATTTGGTTGACCAATTTGAGACGCAGCTTGGTGGGGGGGGGGGCACCTCGAAGCCACACAAGGAGGAGGAGATTTCCAGGCGGCTGTCTGGGGCCTGGTTGTGGGCCCCCTGAGACTGAGGGTGTCAGGCTTGTGGGGGTGCCCATGTGGGTGTTTAGCCCTCCCTGGTTCGGGGCTACCTACAGGGAAGTGGTGTGTGGCAGCGTTCTGAGGCTGCGGAGGAGGATCCCGAGCACCTGATCCTGCGAACTGTGGGTGCTCTTCCCGCCCCGCTGGGCTGGTCAGCACGCAGATGTAGTCTGCCTCTGGGGCTGCTCTGGAATGGGGCGACATCGGCGGACCGATTCCTTGCAGGGGAACACTATGGAACAATATACCACCCTGGTGCCCCTACCACAGCGCAAGGCCCGATTGGGATGGTCTGAAGATGGCCAGAGTATGGCGACAAACGCTGAGGAGCCATCACGAGCCTTGATTCTTGCTGCTTTACAGGGTTTGTTGGTGGCTCTTGAAGGCAAGATAGAAACAGCGGCAGTTGAGGTAAACCTCCTCTGGGCGGATCTCAGGAAGGTCTCCGACAAGGTCAAGGTAGAGGAGGGCTCTATTGTGGAGTTGGGGGCCTTGCATAAGCAGATGGTGCAAACGACCTCCACGGTTGGAAGGCTGCAGGCAAGACTGGAAGATGCAGAGGGCAGCTCCCGGTGGAATAACATCGGATTTCTGGGATTTCCAGAGCGTGCAGAGGGGTCTGCAGCTGAAACCTCTGTGGAAAATTGGATTAAGGACGTTCTGCAGCTGGCAGGCCTCTCCAGAGTGTTTGTGGTAGAGCGTGCTCATAAGGCCACTGTTGCGCCTCCATGGCCTGGTGCAACTCCGAGGGCTATTATTGCGCGTCTTTTAAACTATAAAGACAGGGACTGTGTTCTGAGGGTGGCCTGCAACTCTGACAGGGCAGTATTTGAGAACGCCAAAATATCCATCTATCCTGATTACACAAACAAGGTGCAGAACGCCTAAAAGGGTTTCCTTGAGGTGAAAGTGAAGCTCCGGGCCATGAATCTGAGATATATGCTTCTGTATCATGCGCGCCTAAAAGTGCTCTCTGGCGGTAGGTGTCACTTCTTCGAGCATCCGGAGGAGGTTTGGAGATGGTTGGAGATGTGGTACAAGGCCACTCCGGGCAGTTTGGTAAGGACGGGTGGAGTGGCTCATCGGGCTTCTGAAGCTGATGGCCCAGACTGGAGAACTCATGGGGGAAGCCTGCTGGAGGGCACTGTAGCTCCGGGGTCAGCTATGGACTCTGCCCACAGAACTGAGATACAACAGGATGGGACAATGGAGGTGGTGACTGCTGGATGGGCGGATGGGTCTGGTGGAGAACTGGTATGGGAAGCAGAGAGGGTCTCCGCACAAGTCTGACTTTGTTGCTGACTTCTGGAGCTGTCCTTCGTGCCCTCTATCAGGGGGCCTGTGTCTGAGTGAGATTCATTGGTCTGTGAGAAGTGGTGCTCCGAGACAATGATCAGGTTCTTGAAGGGGCGCTATCTGAACTTGGGTTGTATTGGACATTGGGGGGGCAACGCTAATAACATTGAGCAATGATGGTTTGGTTTGCGGGCACTAGTATGTTGTAGTTTGGGTGGGGGGTGGTTTCTCCACGATTGTGGTAGGCCTTCATAACTGGGTAGTTGGCGGTTAGGCTGTTGCCCTGGCAGCATTTCGGAATGGATTTACAGTATGGTAGTATGTTTTGGTTGTTCTACTGTATATCCGGGGTGGGGGTTTGAGGTGTTCGATTGGCAAAGTTCCCCAACATTTGAAGTTGTTCCAACAGTGCAGGTATAATGGCGAGATATGCATGGTGTACCCTCTTTGTCCTCCTATGGTGGGGTGGAAGTCAGGGGGTGTCAGTAATGTGGGAGGGATAGCAACTCAGTACCAATATGAGTCGTCAGATTAACATGTTGACGTGGAACGTCCGGGGGTTGAAGAGATTCACCAAGTGTTACAGGGTACACTCCTTTCTAAAGAGACATAAGGTTCATATTGCCTGTCTTCAAGAAACGCACATGACAGAGGAGGAAGCACAAAAACTGTCCAAGAAGTGACGGGGTCAAATGTTCTCATCCTACTTTTCCTCTTACTTGAGGGGTGTGACCGTATGGGTGGCTCCAGGGGTTCCTTTCACTCACACATATAGTGAGGTTGATGTTGAGGGGAGATATGTTCTGGTCGAGGGTATGTTGGATGCATCACCCATCATTATCCTTAACACTTATGCGCCTAATACTGATGATCACTCCTTTTATACAAAAATACCAGAGATCCTGGGGGAGAGTGTGGATAGGCCTATTGTTTGGGCGGGGGATTACAACTGTATATTGAATGGTGAACTGGATCGCCTCTCGCCGAACCTGGGGACCAAGCCTCTGATGGTGAAATTGCTTGTGGAAGTGATGAACCAGTTAGGGCTATGGGACAGTTGGAGGGAGTTGCACCCAGAGAGCAGGGAATTTACCTGTCACTCTAGAACACGTAATACACATACTCTGTTGGATAGGTTTCTCCTGGCCAGTCTTAACAGCTCTCAGGTTCTGGAAGTTACACACCTGGGTCGGTTCCTGTCCGACCACGCACTTGTTCTGATGCAATTACAATGGGGGGCAGCGGACACCAGTTTAGCACATAGTTGGCGTTTGCCCGCGGACTTCCTCATGGATGTGGGGTGTCGGGATGGGGTGGGTGAGGCCATCAATGGTTATATGAACTTGAATTGCAACACAACAACGTCTAGGGGTCCGGAGTGGGGTGCCATGAAGGCCGTTTTCCGAGGGGTTTGCATTGGCATGGCATGTGGGTTACACAGATGAATGGAGAAGGAACTTACAGTTCTGGAGGCAAAGTTAGGGGGTTTGTAGCAGCAGTTCCAAGACACAAGAATAGCTGAAAGGGAGGAACTCAGGTTATACAACAAGTTGTTGGGATAACCTGAGTCGGGTCACACTCAAAGCACACAGGCAGCGCCTACATCGGGAGGGGGATACATTTGGCAAACTCTTGGCGCAGATTCTGAAACAGGAGGTGGAGTCTCTTCCCATTGTGCACATTTGGAATACTAGTGGCAAAACGTTCACGAAGCGCACAGGTATTCTGCGGGTTTTGGCAGAACTTTTGCAGGAGGTATCAAGGGCTGGTGCGGTACCCCCAGAGGAAGACGTGGGGGGGGGTTCTGAAGCAGATGCAGCTCCAGCAATTGGAACTAGAAAATAGGGAGGTCTTGGAGATGGCGATTACTGTGGAGGAGGTGAGCAAGGCAGTGGCTGCGATGTCTAAGTCGAGATCCCCGGGCGGTGATGTTTTTCCCTCTAGTTGTATCAGATGTTCTCTCTGAGGGAGAGGCTTCTGGAGGTGTTCGAGGAAGCCCGTGTGCGTGGCATGCTGTCAGAATCTATGCTTCAGGGCATTGTGTGCTTGATGCTCAAGCCAGGAGGGGATCCTAGTGACCCTTCATCATATCGGCCGCTTACCATGTTAAATAGCGATGTCATGATACTTTGTAAGATCTTGGCCACTCTGCTTCGTGGGGTAATTCGGGGTTTGGTACATGAGGATCAACGTGGGTTTATCTTTGGTCGCAGCATGTCTTACAATTTGTGTCGTTTGGCACATGTTTCGCATGAGACTGAGGTCGAGGAAACTGAATTGGCACTAGTGTCCTTGGATCTGGAGAAGGCCTTTGATACGGTTGAGTGGGGCTATCTCCTAGAGGTTTTGCATGGCAAGGGTTCAGCCCTGGTTTCTGTGCTTGGGTGCGGTTGCTCTACACTGCTCCCACTGCACAAGGTCGGGTGGGGGGAGAGCTGTCGGACTCCTGGGAGATTGGTAGGGGCGCAAGACAGGGATGCCCGCTTTCACCTCTCCTCTTTGCTCTTGCGCTGGAGCCACTAGCAATCTGGCTTTGAGAGGGGATTGGGGCGTGGTGTATCCAGGCGGGGCAGACCACTCATGTGGTTTCTCTGTATGAGGATGATGCATTGGTTTATCTCCGGGAACCCCGTGTCTCGGTTCTGATGTTACTACAGAGGATGGATGTTTTCGGGGTTGTGTCTGGTCTCAGGGTGAATAGGAAAAAATCACTCCTGTTTCCCTTGGGGTCCCTTTGCGATGTCCCCCAGGCTGATCTACCTAGGGCATGACTAAGGTGGGAAATTGATAGTTTCCAGTATCTGGGCATCCGGGCCACTCATACTGTGGTCGCGCATAACAAGCACAATGTCAAGCGAGTAGTTTTTGGCCTGGGGTGCTCGGTCTCATTCTGGAACAGATTACCTCTTTCTGTAATGGGCAGGGATGCTGTGGCAAAGATTGTGTTTTTGCCGCGGTGCCTGTACTTGGTCCAGAGCTCGCTATACCCGTTGACCGCTCTGCTTTTCCATCATCTGGATAGCCTGTTAATCTCCTTGGTGTGGGCTGGGTGACGTAGTCTGGCGGCTCTGCCGGTGTTGCAGAGGGATCTTGAGGGCGGACGGCTGGCGATTCCCAATATTAGACATTATTATTACGCCGCACACCTGCAGTATTCTGCCAGGAGGATGACGGATGACGATAATTGGGAGAAGAGATTGTTTGCCGGAATGTTGGATGGGCGAACATTGGTGCACCTATTGATGTCGGGAGGATGATCTGATCCAGCTGCTCCCTACTTGGTCAGGTCCACTGCAGGGATCTGGGCACAGACAGTTAAACACGTGCTCCGACGAGCCCTTTTCGACAGAGAGCTGAGAATATGGGATTTAGCACCCTTTCGGGATATGGAAAAGTTGATGTCCGTGGAGGCATGGAGACTGGGTGGATGTTAGGTGGCCGGGGATCCTTACCCCAATGGGGAGTTCCTTTCCTTTACTAAAGCTACGGAGTTGTTTGGTTTGGGCTCTGGTCAATCCCTGCAATTCTCTAAAATTTAAAGTGTGGCACGTGAGATCTGGAGTGGTTGTCTGGTGGCCCCTAGGGCACCTGCGGTGCTGAATGGCCTGATTAACTGGGGTGAGGGGATGCGCTCGATTACCCGGTTTTATAAAGCTCTTCGGAAGGATCCAACAGGTGTGATAAGTGTGGAGCGCAGGGCGTGGCAGAATGTCCTGGGGGTACCCATAGCAGATGCTGATTAGGATTTGGCCTTGTCTGTGTGCGTATGGTGTCATGTAATAATAGGTTTAAATTACTTCATTTTTACTTTGTACACAGGTTTTATAAAGCTCTTTGGAAGGATCCAACAGGTGTGATGAGTGTGGGGCGCAGGCCGTGGGAGAATGACCTGGGGGTACCCATAGCAGATGCTGATTGGGATTTGGTCTTGTCTATGGTGCGTATGGTGTCATGTAATAATAGGTTTAAATTACTGCATTTTAACTTTGTACACAGAACGTACCTCACACCCAGTCAACTAAACAAGATCTGAAGGCTGTGCAGAAAAGCTTGGACAGTGGTGAAGGGATGATGTGGCATCCTAGAAGTGGCCTGGGGTGCCTAGCCCCTAATACCTCACACCACCCACTTAATAGCCCATGCACAAAGAAGAGAGTGTTGAGAAGACCCTGAACCGAAGAATGGCGATGGTGAAACGATGCCCAGCTAGAAGGAGAAGGATGCTCAGCTGGAAGGAAAATAAAACTGATGCCCTGCAAGGAAAGACTATAGCAGCTGAGGCCCTGGATTATGATGGTTCTCCCTGCTGGCCCCCTTATGTCTCCTCAAGAACATATGGGGAATGGGCCTGCTGGAGGACCTAGGCTGGTTCCCCAAGGACTTATGTGGTCTGTCCCTGGACTCTACTGACACACTGGTGCCCTTCAAGAGGCTAGGAGGCTCTAGGACTGCGTGAATGTGGCCAGCAGGAAGGGTGTTTTGTTGGCTGAATGCAGAGGGGCTGCACAAGATGCCCCCACTAGCAGGAGAATAGCACCAGGAGTCAAGCTTAGGACAGGTCTGGCACAGGGAGCAATACAAATCCAGCTTTCCACTAAAAGTGACCCTTTAGAGGAGAGGTGGCCTGAATGTAATGCTCCTGGTGACCAGCCCTAACCACTAGGAGTCAAAACAAGATAAAGATGATGAAGATCGATCCTACAGAACTAGAGATATCCCTGTTTAAAGTTCTACCATTTTAAAACAAAAAGAAACAAGAAACACAGGTGCATTGTGCTCTTCTGTGATTCATCCCAACTACCCCAGGGGATCCTATCCCTGAGAAACACAGAGCAAGGAGGAAAAGGAGGGCTCACCCGCCCCATACGCATGTCTGTGAGGACGAGGACACCCTACTATGAAACCTCGTGTCCGCAGTCTGCTTGGCAAAAAGAACATCGCCTTCTGCTCCTCCCACTAGAAGCAGCAGAGGTGGGAGCACATAGATGTCGGTTCCAGCTGGGGATCTGTGGCTTCTCTTGTGCTCTCCAGAGGGTGATTTAGTCGTTGGGTGCCCCAGGTGGGATGGGAAGAAATAGCACTGCCGTAGACTTCAAACTAAAAAGGAGAAGAACAGGCAAACAAGCTCATAAAATATGCATTGTTCCCGTCAGGAGCTACACAGAATGCCCCGGAAGGAAGCTTAGATTTGAATATCTGCATTTTTGGGTAACACCAGAACAGGCAGGCACCACCAAGAGTGTAAAGGCATTTGTGGGGTCAGCAGGGACCAAAGAAGCCTCTGACAGAAGTGTTTAAGAAAGTAACCATACCTTTCCCTGGGGATTGAATCCTTGATTTTTTTCTTTGTTTTCAAGCTTTCATGGAGCTGGAGTTTTTATCGGGCTCTGCAGCACGGGGATTCCTGGTGGTTGGTCCTATGCCTGGAGTAGCATTCTGATAGTAGTAAAGACTAGAGTACATATGTTTTTGAATTCAGAATGTTGTATTCACAGCAGTGATAATGACATGATAATGACTACGTTTATCATGGGATTGAATGTGTTTGAATATGGTTACTGTCCTCATTGGGTTTAATAATGGTACAATGTTAAAACATGACATGTGGCTGCTTTTACTAATGTGATGACGAGGTTATTGTGATTATAGTGGGTTCAGGACCCACTAAGGTTGTAATGTGATTTGAGGGTGCCACCAAATGCATTGCCATCTACCTTGTGTACATATGTATAATTTAGTATTAGTAGTATTTAGTAGTGCGTGCAATAAGAGTATTTTTCCTTTGTAATGAAAAAGCACTAACTGGACAAAAATGTATTGGGTGCTATTGCATGCTAGTGAATTGGCATTGCTAGCCCATGCCACTTCCCCTGACTAGGTCATTAGGCTGCTCTGCTTCGCTACTCTGAAGGAGTAAAGTTCTATAATAGGGTACTTCGTTTCCAGTAAAAAGATAATTGTAGATTTAATACTTGTGAAGGACTCAAATCCTTCACAACTAATTGCCAATTTTCTTACTAGTGTCCATAACCATCCTCTGCTTTTTGCAGATGTATGTGAAAACAATACTGTAAATTGCACTATTTTTCAAAATGTTACCTGGGAAGAAAAGTCAAGGCCACCTTGGAAAATCAATCTTCCTTGCTTTGCTCCATTCCTCAGGACAATTTGGAGGGTGTACTTAAGCGCCACTATTTTCAAAGATCACCAACCACCACTGGTTTGTCATTATGTAACCTATTTTGGCAGCTAGTTTTCTTAATTGGTCCATACATTGTTATTCAGTATATACAACGTATGATTAATACACTGTTTTCTGAAAATTATGCAATGCAGTTTCTTTGTAACTGATTCTTGACAGCGTTTGCAGCTGTAAATGCTTCATGTATTGTTATATGTGGTTGTTTCTTTGTATTGAGGTTGGCATTAGTAGACAGTTTTCTACAGTTGACACAATGCAAAGGGCTCTGCAGTTGATTCGTTCTGCAGTGTTCCCAGCAGATAATGTTATATGTAATGTTCTTTGGTGTTGTTACTTTGTATAGAGTTTCGAATAAGTGCCTTGTTTCCTGCAGTTGACACAATCAATGGGTTGCAATAGTTAACTTTATATGCTGAGTTCCCTCCGGGTGATGCTTTAGGTGATGTTCTCTGTGGTTGTAAGTAGAGGAGAACTAGACTGTTTACTGCAGTTGACACAATACAGAAGTGTCTGCAGTGACTCTGTCTGCTGCATTCAATGTTCTATGTGGTTGGTCTAAATATAGAAGTAGTATATTGTTTCCTGAAGCAATACATTGCTTAGTTCTCTGCATTCGATGGTCTGACTCTATGTGCAGCGATTCGTGCTTTTGACACTGTTCATAGATTTTTTCTGTAGTTGTTTCTGTGTGTAGAGTTTGCCATTAGTAGATTGTTTCCGGACGCTAACACAGTGCGTAGTCTGCAGTTTTTCTTACAGTTAATTCTATACGTAATGTTCTCTTTTATTACTTCTATGTTTACTCCAGTATTGGAACTTTCAAAGATTCACATGCTCGAATCCTTCCCCGTCATCGAGATTAGAGTCCCCGGTGTAATACAGAAGCTATGCTCAAATGCATATAAACATTACATGCATTAGGCCTCTATCTTAGAAACATATCACAGTCAATTTGTAAAAAATACCAAACTCTAGAATCAACCAATCAAATAACACCACCCTTTAGAACCTTCCTGTGAGGAGCTGCCTTCCCTCAGATTTTCCACCACACGTCTTGCTTAGGAGTCTCCTCTGAGCTCTGCTCAGTTTTCTCTCAGATAAAGTTTTTCTGAGGTGTTAGGATTTTTTTTCTTCAGAAATTCTCTTCACTTGGGTGCTTCAAACTGACAGCCATGTCAGAGACACCTAAAAGGAGCCTTTTATATCCTGTGCTACCTGCATGAAGAAGAGGCTACATGTGGATGACCAGCATAAGGACTGCATATACTGTCTCTATCCTAATCATAAAACCAGAGATTGAAAGATATGTAGGAAATTTTCAACTAAAACATCTCCTTTGGCTACAAGAGTTGAAATCTAGAGACAATCCTGTCTCTGAAGATGACAGTTCCTCATCTATGTCTGTCACCAAGACACCTGTGAAGAGACATACTGAGGAATCTACTGCCACTGAGGAACCTCCTAAAAAGGCACCTAAAAAGACATCTGAGGGTTCCTCAAAAATGTGTAGCCCGTCAAAGAATCGTTTGTCGCAGTTGGAGAAACCCAAGGTGTCAGATTCCCTATTAAAATCAAGAAAGAAAACCCTCTCTGAGCCCCCAATGCCGCCTCTGCGGGTAAAACATACATTAAAAAAAACAGCCTTTGCACCATCGTCGACGGCTCACGTATCAACGACGACATCAACCGTTGCCACCATATCTATGTCGATGGCAGCCTCAAACGAGTCCTCGTTGACGGTGTTTGCATCCTTGTCGACGGTGCGTCCCATTTTGTCACCGCAACTACTGTTTCCGTCGACACTTCTCACCTTGTCAACGATCCTCCTGTCGACGCTATCATCGACAGAACAGCCATCGACAGCTCCATCAACGACGTTCCCACCATCGACAACACCTCTGTCAATTACACTTCCGTCGACGATCACCTTGTTGACGCCACCACCATCGACAACGGCGACCCACCTCTCGTTGACGATCAAGGAAACACCTACAAAGAGACAAAGACCATCTACATTTCTCTTCCTTCGTCAGCGGAGCAGATTCGACTTAAAAAAGATTCCAAAGCATGGTTTGACCCCATCCCTTACATCTCCAAGTAAGGTGTCGAGACTGTTACCTTCACACCTTTTAGATGAAGATGATTCGGAGGATGGTGGGCTGTATGGGGTGGCTAGAAGTCCTTCACAATTACGTGTGAAATGTCAGGAATACTCGGATGATGATTCATACTAAGACCAGCAGTATTACGAGCAGCCACAGCAGCAGCAACAGCAAGGGCTGGTATGTATACCTTCCAGCTTAGTGTTGGATTTGCAAGCAATGTTGGCAGATTACAAGGAGCATTTTCTGCCAGTCCTACATCTGTGCACCACCCAATAATTCCCACTATCCCATCAACCCCTCGGCAGTTTCAACAGGTGCAGGTGTTAACTCCTCCTAGGCCACGTGGTTCCAACCCAGACTGTACCTACGCAAGTACAAACTTGGTGAGGAGGGTGAAATCCATACACCACAAGATGAATAGGATGAATATATAATTCCAGCGCCTGCCTCTCCTGGAACACCTATAGTGGAATCTCCTCCTGAGGATATTGGTGGTTTTTACAACCTGCTGTAAAGGGCAGCCACGCGCTTTGATTTACCAATGCCTGCAACTCAGCAGGACTGTTTCCTGTACGATTTCAAAGAACCCTTACAGGAAAATGGCCATAGCTATTCCAATAACTGATCATGTTCGGTATCAAGGTTTGAAGATAATGTGTAACCCTGCAACAGTACCTGCAGTGTTACCTAAATTGGATAAGAAGTACAAGTCAATGGCTAACAGGTCATCCAAAACTGGACTCCGTCTTCTCACAGGCAGCGCAGCGGTACTTTAGAAACCCTTCTACACCTTTAACCACACTGTCAGATAAAGAAGGGAGGCACCTCGATAACATCAGGAAGCGTTTTTCCTCTATGTCTGCCATTGTGGTACGAGCTGCTAATTCTCTAGCGCTCCTTGGCAGATATGATAGGCAACTGTGGTCGGACATAACTCAGTGTTTGGAAGACCACCCAGAGAGTACCAAGGTAGAGACCAAAAAGGTGCTAAAGGAGGAACAATGTTCTTCTGCTGAGATAATTGACTGCACACTTGACATCGCCACCATGTGCTTTAGACTGCTAGCTGGATCAACAGTTTTGAGGTGTCAAGGGTGGCTCAAAGCCACTGATTTACAACCTGAGGTCCAAACAAAGATTTTAGATCTTCCGTATGATGGAGAGGCACTGTTTCAGAAGCATGTCGATGACCGGCTTTAAACCATAAAGTCAGACATTGATACTGCCAGAATACTGGGCACTCTGCAGTATAGAAAAGTGCCTTTTCGTGGAGCCAAGGGCAGATGGCAACCTTCATTTTGTGGAGGATACCAACAGTACAGATATCCATCTTACTCCACCACCTTCCACACTGCCAGGCTCCAATATCAGCAAAGGCAGCCTCCCCCAGCGTCTTACAGCAGACCTCCTCACAGAGGAAAGCCCAGAAGGCAAACTAAAGAAGCCTCCCATAGGCAGTGACTGGCTTCAAGCACCGGCTACCTCTCATTCTTTCCCATCAGCTTTTCAGGGAAAGCTGAAACACCATATTCATCGTTGGTGTCAATTAACCAAGGACAAATGGGTACTAGATGTAATACAATTTGGCCACCTCCTAGAGTTTATACAGATACCCCCAGTGACACCACCATCCCAGGTGCAACAAAGACATCTACATCTGCTCAGATTAGAAGTGGAGAACATGGTGAGCAAAGGAACAATAGAAATGGCACCCTATTCCCAGAGGGGGATAGGCTTCTACTCCCGCTTCTTCTTGGAAAAAGTGATGTTTGTGGAGGCCAATCCTACAATTAAGAGAACTAAACAAATAACTGAAAAAGCAAACATTTGTCTATTGTCACATTGCAAGACATCCTACAGCTTCTCAACAGAGCAGACTATATGGCTTCCCTGGACCTTCAAGACACCTACTTCCATATTCCCATTCACCCAAGACATAAAGTTCCTGATATTCATGGTAGCCGGCAAGCACTTTCTATTCAAGGTCCTTCCCTTTGGACCCAGGTCCGCACCGCGGATCTATACCAAATGTCTGGCTCCTGTTGCAGCCTACCTAAGATGCAAGCGACACCAAACTTTTCCCTATCTAGACGACTGGTTAGTAAAAGCTCCTGACTTCCAGTCAGCACACAGATCCGTCAGAGCGACCTGATGCCTTTTCAAGTACTTGGGCTATACTCTCAACCAGGAGAAGTCACTACTCCAACCATCGACAAGGATAGCCGTCCTGGGCACTATATTAGACACAGAACAAACCAAAGGCTACCCAACCCTGGATGAACAGGAGAAACTAATCTCCCTAGCTAAACAAATTCCAAGAAGAAAGTCCTTTTCAGTTCAACGCTACAAATCATTGATAGGGATGATGTCATCTTGTATAAACCTCATTCCCCACTGTCGCCTTCATTTGTGTCCAATTCAATAGGAGCTAGACAAGCAATGGAAGCAGGCGCAAGGACATAATCCAGATAACTCCACTCGTGATAGCTTCCCTCGATAGGTGGACAGTTCCCAAGAACATTTCGAGAGGCCTACGCTTCTTACCTCAGATTCCTCCGCTAACCATCATGACAGATGCCTCAATGAACGGATGAGGCGCATGCCTGCAGTACCTTCAAGTAAGCAGCAAGTGGCCTCCCTCTCACCACACTCTTCATATCAACCTTCTCAAACTGAGAGCAGTGTATTTTGCATTGCAAGCCTTCCTCCCAAGAATTCACGTATCAGCAGTGCTTGTCAGAATGGACAATACGACCACAATGCAGTACATCAACAAACAAGGAGGAACTCGCTCGCACCTACTGTCCCGAGAAGCACTAACCATTTGGAGTTGCTGCATTCAGCACTCAGTGCACATTACAGTGCCTTCAAAATACCATTGCAGATTCGCTAAGCAGTTTAAAGACATCTCCTCACAACACTGAACAAAATATTCTTCCAGTGGGGCAAACCAAACCTGAATCTTTTGGCAACCTTCCAGAATGCCAAATGCCTGTTTTACACAAGTTGGCATCACCAACAAGGATCGTGGGGGGATGCCTTTTTGATTCCGTGGTCAGGAGTTTATGCCTTTGCCTTTCTTCCAATTACCCTCCTCCCAAGAGTGATCAGGAGGATCAAGTCGGAACCCTGCCAGATAATTTTAATAGCTCCAGCGTGGCCATGTCAACCTTGGTACACGGAGTTACTACTACTATCTTTATGTCCGCCCATCAAGATAAAGCTGATTCCAGAGTTGCTCACCATCAACCAGGGCCAAGTAAGACACCCGGATCCCAAATCTCTGAGCTTATCGGTATGACTCCTGAATTCAACGAATTTGGCTGCTTAGACATTTTAGGAGGCTGGCCTGGTGCGTAGTGGGTAACAAAGGTACTTACACCTTATACCAGGTCCATTTATCACTTATGAGTGAAATGTAGTCAGTGTCTAGAAGCAAGGCTGTCTAGAGGTAGCCGTAGGAGAGCAGCCAAGGCTGAACTAGGAGACATGCAAAGCTCTTGCAATACCACTGCAGTCACACAGAACTCACACACATGAAAGAAAATACCCAGTGTTACAAAAATAAAGATACTTTAGTTTGGTGACACAAATGCCAAAAATACCTTAGAGACTATACTCCCTTAGGATGTAAGTAATATACACAATATATACATAGTATCCAAAAACAGGAAAGTACAAAGTCAGAAAACAGTGCAAATAGTGAAAACCACAATAGGTTGCAATGGGCCTAGGTGGAACACAAACCATATACTAAAATACTGGAATGCGGAAGTCGGTTTCCCACCTAGGGAAGTGTAGTGTGTAGAGGGGCACTGGGAGTGTAAGAAAACACCAAAGGTAAGTAATAGAACCCACCCTAGAGGCCAGGAAAACAGGAATAAATCACAATAAGTTTCCTGAAACACACAAGAAGTTGTGATAGAAGATTATGCAAAAAACAGAAAAGACTGCAAGATACCAACGATGGACTCCTGGACCTGAAGACCTGTGGTAGAAAGGGACCAAGTCCAAGAAGCTCTGAAGAGTCCAGGAAGAACAGGAGCCCCTGCTAATCCGGATGAAGGTGCAAAAGAAGAACCACTGGTGAAAAGACAAAGGCACTTATGCACCCAAGAAAACAGATGCAGGTTCCTGGATGGTGCAGAAGATGTCCCACGCCGGATGGATAATGGCAGTCTGGTTTGTGTCACTGGATTCCCCCAACAAGCCCTGGCACACGCAAAACTCGCAGTTAGCGGAAGATGACGCTGCCCGGGCCCAGGAGGGACTTGGTGGCCTCTACCCAGGAGGAGCAGACAGAGGGGGCTCTCTGCAACTCAGAGAGCCTTCAGAAGACCAGGCAGCACACACAGGAGTCCTACAGCACGGGGACAAAGAAGGTGTAACTGGAGGCCCACGCAGCATGACACAAAGGGATCCCACACCCACGGAGAACCACTCAGGAAGCTGTGCATCACAGGATGGAGTGCTGGGGGCCTAAGCTGTGCTGTGCACAAAGAACTTCTTGGAAGGTCGCACACAAGCTTTGGCACCCGTAAGTCATGCGGCACCCAGGAGTACTGTCTTGCGTGGGGAGGCAAGCTCTTACCTCCACCAAAGTTGAACAGCTGGTTCTTGGGACTGTCGGGGTCACTTTAGTCCACCACCCGTATTGCTGGATCCATGCTTGTCATCAGGAGAGGGGACCCACGCCACTGGTCGTCGCTGCAGAGTGGTGCCTGCTGAAGCAGGGAAGTAACTCCGTCACTCCACGGGGGATTCCTTCGGTTCTTCTGGTGCAGGCTGAAGACAGGCAGTCCTCAGAAGATGCACGACCTGGAAACTGTTGCAGTTGCTGGAAAGAGCGGAAGTTACAATGTTGCACAAGTCATCTTTGCTTCTTTGTTGCAGTTTGTAGAGTTCCTGGAGGGTTCAGCTGCGGTTCCGTTGGTAGAAGATGAAGTAAAGGGTGCAGAGGATTCCTGCCGGAGTCTTACAATCCGAATCTGAAGAAACACCCAGAGGAGAGACCCTAAATAACCCTGAAAGTGGGGTTGGTCACCTAACCAGGTAAGCATCTATCAGGGGACGGCTCTGATGTCACCTGCTGGCATTAGCCACTAAGATGCTCCCAGAGTGTCCCACCACCTTGGAATCCAAGATGGCAAAACCCAGGGACACTCTGGAGGACCTCTGGCCACCACCCCTGGGGTGGTGATGGACAGGGGTGTGTTCACTCCCCTTTCCTTTGTCCAGTTTCACCCCAGAGCAGGGACTGGAAGTCCCTGAACCGGTGTAGACTGGAATATGCAAGCATGGCACCATCTGTACCCTTCAAAGTATTTCGAGAGGCTCTGGGAGGCTACCCCTCCCATGCCTGTAACACCTATTTCCATAGGAGAGGTTGTAACACCCCTCTCCCAAAGGAAATCCTTTCTTCTGCCTTCCTGGGCTTGAGCTGTTCAAGCAACAGGAGGGTAGAAACCAGTTTGTGAGATGGCAGCAGCTGGGGCTGCCTGGAAAACCTCAGAAGACTGGTATGGCACTACTGGGGGTCTACTGTGGAGCCCCCAGAGTGCATGGGACTGTGCAACCAATACTGGAATCAGTTTTGGGGTACAATTCCCAGTTGTTAGACACCTTGCATGGCCATATTCGGGGTTACCATTGTGAAGCTGGACATAGGTATTGACCTATTTCCAGTGCACACGCAAAATGGTGTCCCCGCACTCACGAAGTCTGGAAAAATGGTCCTGGATGACGTGGGGGCACCTTTTGCTAGTGCAGGGGTACCCTCACACACAGGTACTTTGCATCCAGCCATCGGGGTTGGAAGGCGTGACATATAGGTGTCTTATCAGTGACCTGGTGCAATATAAATGGCTGTGAAATGGTGCATGCACCATTTCACACAGGCTGCAATGGTGTCGCGTGGGCTCTCATTATCCTAAATGAGACTACTGGATTTCTAGTTAACAGGGTCGTTAAGGTTGTGGGGGACTGAGTCTGACCCACTTCGAAGGACCTCTGTCACCTTCAATCCGGTTTTGCTCCGGCTAACTAGCAGTGCCTCATCTCTCCCAAGGGGGAGGGATGATTGGGCAGCCGAGCGCATGACATCTTCAGAACTTCTCAGGGAAGTCGTGGTCACTCAGGTCCCAACCAGTTCTATCATTTACAGTATGATCTCATATATAAATGACAAAGGCAGTTTAAGTTTTATAGATTGTTTTTAATAAAACAACTGTATTTTGGATAATAAGGCATGAGCCACAATAACCAGACCATACAACACAGTAGGATTGAAATAGTCACGATGAGAGTGAAACATAAAAACAACGCTATCATGGTGTTAATAGATTCTATTCTCTCTCAGTAAGTTATATTTCGAGCACAGCATGTTAAGCTACTAACTTGCCTTTCAGATTCCCCGGGGAGACATCAACCCTCATACATGAGCAAAGGCCTGCGATCTGGTTCAGCATCTGCAACATGGCAGTCAGCGTTTAGTTGTGGTTCCCTGGTCGGAATCTCCCTCTTCCTTGTATTAGGACAAGGAAGTGTTTTTATAACTAACATGTCAATGTGATCACAAAATGTCCCTGCACAAGAATGTATATCTGCAATCCAAAGACTAAACTCCTACCAGGTCTATCGGCAATGTACCAGACTGTATCCTTGACTGAAGCACAGAGTGAAAAAGAATGTGTTATTAAACTCCATTGCTGAAGTAGGCTAAACAGTGTGATATAAAAAATAAAACAAGACCGTAGAACCGGCTATTTAAAAAATAACAGTACGAAGCTGAATAAAATGCATTTAGAGCAAAGTGCACAGAGGCTCTATACTGCAAGCAAAAGAATAAAATACATCCAGGGCAAAGCGCACAAAGGCCTAACGCCTGAAGCAAATGCGCAAAGAATACTTAAAAATGACCACACTACACCCTCCCCTTGTCGGTAGGAAGTGGTTCTAAACAAACAAATAATATTATGCCCCAGATATCAAATTATACAAAACACATTTCGACAAGTCCAGAGGACATGAAAGCACAGAACCAATTTTAAAATTTTCAAGCATGTGACGGTAAAGCCGAATCAATATAATGTCAATTTAGTAAAACATTTTCAAATGGAAGTCACGGAAAGCAGGATATCCTCCACTTCGGCAGATGTCAACACCGGAAAATCCACGCCAAATACCATCATGGAGCAGGTGTGTTCCAAAGCCCCAGAACCATCCAAAGCGGCATCCCGTGCAGGGCCAATGAACAAGACAATACCATCTTCCTCCAGGAAGGGAATCTCGTAAACTGCCTCACGAAGCAAACGCAACCACAGTGCACATGTCTGGGAATGAGCCCTAATTGGGAACATCAACAGATTAGCATCAACCACTGGGGGGCGCTGCAGTGAGAGACAGAGAGCCATCCCATGTTCAAACAAGCACCATAGGCACCGAAACACGGGTTGCACCCAATCCAAAACTGGCCGGAATGACAGAGACCAGTCACACTCCAAATGTCCCAGGAGTGTTGCTCCAAAATGCCGCATCATGCGCTCACGACACAGCTGCGCTGATGGGAGCGCCCATATTGGATCTTGTCGCGGCGGGACAGCCATTGCGGAAGAAAAACAGCAATAGCAAAACACCAGCCAATAAAGCCAAAGTTATCGGAAATCCTCCAAAGATGCTTCCGAAAATAGAATGAATAGCCGAGGGTATCAAACCGAATATGGAAGAGAAGGCATGAGCAAACCCAACACCAACGGCTTTAAAAAAATGTGCAATTCCAGCAGTGCTGGACGCATTAAATATACGTCCCACAAGTTCACCAAAGTGGCTCGGAAAGTTAGTAGTTAAAAGGGACTGTATTTCTGCTGATGACCTCGCCACCTGAAGTGCGTAGGTCTCGTGTGCAGATGTAAGGGCCACATGCTTTTGAAACAATAGAGCCTTTAGTCGACTCAACTTGTCGAAATTCACCTTGGAAGTAGCAATGTGAGGCCAGATGTCTGCTACCTCCCTAAATTGAGTGGGGGGAAACAAC
The DNA here is from genome assembly GCF_031143425.1 of Pleurodeles waltl. NCBI lineage: Eukaryota > Metazoa > Chordata > Amphibia > Caudata > Salamandridae > Pleurodeles > Pleurodeles waltl. The sequence continues at coordinate 229,333,084 of NC_090451.1, forward strand.
ACATTTCCGCAGCACGTAATGGCCTTGGTGACAACAACCACGTAAACTACTCCGGCCCGCATGCCACAACAGGCTTCACTGTTAAGAAGGACGTAGCTGCTGTTTGAAAGCACCTGGAATGTGTTTTTAATCACGGGGACTGGAACTCCCTTTAGCCTTTGCATGGGCTCCCTATGGGTGGCAAAAGTAATGCTGCAGCCCATAGGGATCCCCTGTAACCCCAATGCCCTTGGTACCTATGTACCATATACTAGGAACTTATAAGGGGTGACCAGTATGCCCATTTGGAATGGATACTGGGTTACTAATATGTAGTGATCAATTTGGAAACAGAGAGAGCATAAGCACTGGGGTCCTGGTTAGCAGGACTCCAGTGACACAATCAAGCATACTTTCAAAAACAGTGGAACATACTGACAAGCAGGCCAAAAACCATAAGTGCTGGGATCCTCACTAGCAGGATCCCAGTGACACAGTCAAAACACACTGACATCAGGAAGAAATTGGGGGTAACATGCCAACAAGAGGGTACTCTCCTACAGACATTCAAAAGGATTGCAAGGACGTCCTTGCTAAAGCCCGGGCGGATAGCACAAATAAAATGTACTGCCTAAAGTGAAAGCGATTTTGTCTGTGGTGTGAGTCCATGAATATGCATCCTCTCTCCTCCGCTCCGGAAAAGGTCTTACCATACTTGTTGCAACTAGCACACTCAGGGCTTGCCGATGTGTCCATCAAAGTTCACCTGGCAGCCATTTATCGGTATAGGAGAATGTCCGGTAAACCATCTCTGTGTTCTCAAAGGCTTATAAAAACAATTCTTGAAGGGTATTTTCAGATTGTTTCCTCCGGTGAAAGCCCCTCGTTCGGCATGGCAACTTAATACAGTCCTAGGCCAGCTGATTAAGGAGCCCTTCAAGCCCATACAAAGGGCGGACATCAAATACCTCACCAGGAAAGTGGCGCTCCCCCTTGCCCTTACTTCCACACATAGGGTCAGCGAAATCTAGGCTTTTACAATACAGGAATCCTTCTTACAATTTAAAAAGAACAGAGTTATTCTATGCACCAATCCTAAATTCAGCCCCAAGGTGCCTTCGGACTTTCATATTAATGAGCCTGTAGTACTGAGGTCATTCTTCCCAAAGCCCCATACTGCTGCATAGCGATCCCTTTATTCGCTTGATCTGAAGAGATGCCTCAAGTTTTATTTGGACAGGACAAAAACCTTTAGAAGAACATAGCAGATGTTCATAGTCTTTAGTGCCCCTAGAAAAGGATACCCAGTAACTAAGCAGGCGCGGCTCTTCCGTATGGGCGGATGAGCGTCGCCCCCCACCAGCAGCAAACGCTACAAATCCTTTTACATGGAAAGGATAATAAACTCTCTTTATTATCCTTTCCATGTGAAAGGGTCGGGCATTGGGGGTGACAAGCTGAGGAGAGTGCACTATGTACTCCCCTCAGAGTGCATATGTGTTTGGCCGGCCGTCTCGGGCTGGCCAACCACACATGCGCACAGGGCTCTCTCCAGCCCAGCAACACACAGTTTCGGGGCTGGAGAGAGCCTGCAGAAGCTCCCAGTCTGCCTGGGAATGCCCTGGCTGGGCACTCCTAGCCAATCCTGATGCTGCTTTGAGCAGTGTCAAGATTGGCTCAGGGCAGGCTGGGAGCCTGTGCCTGCAGTGGACCAGGAACAGAGGAGTGGCACGCGGCGGAGGAGGTAAGTGTTTTTTTTTTAAATTAATTTTCTCCTGTGCCCCTCCATGCCCCCCATCCCTCCCCACACACCCCACCGACAAAGCCACGCAAGCTGCTCCTGTAACTAAACAGACTATTTCCTGGATACAGAGATGCTCCGGGATGCAGCGTTTGGACAAGCAGTCCTTAGACATCTGTTCCAATGAAGGTGAGCCATTTGCTGTTCCTACCCTCCGCTTGAAGTGCTTCATGTCACATTTACTATATTATAATAACTATCCGTTCTCCAGTCTCTAATCAACAAGCATAAGCTGTAAGAACTGTTCACACTGTCTCTTAAATAACAGTATGTTGATATTGTAAATGCAGAAAATGTGCTACTCACTGCTTGCTATTCTGATTCAAGCATGTGAATCTATGAAAGTTCCAAAACTGGAGTAAGAAATAAGTTACTTACCTGTAACTATAGTTCTCCAGTATTGGAAACGTTCATAGATTCACATGCGAACCCACCCACCTCCCCTGGGGAGCTCAACTTCATTCTCTCAGTTGTTCCAATATTACAGCACTAATGCTTGGAAAATCTGAGAGAAGGCAGCTCCTCACAGGAGGGTTGTAGAGGTTGGTGTAATATGATTGGTTGAAGCTAGAGTTTGGTCCTTTTTTACAAAATGACTGTGATTTGTTTCTAAGATAAAGGCCTAATGCATGTAATGTTTATATAAGCATAACTTCTGTATTACACTGGGGGCTCCCATCTCAACGGCAGGGAAGGATTCAAGCATGTGAATCTATGAAAGTTTCCAATACTGGAGAACTACAGTCACAGGTAAGTAACTTGTTTCATACAGTTTGGTATTAGTGCGTGTTTCGTGCAGTTGACACAATGCCCCCATCTCTGTAATTGACTATGCATGTGTTTTAAGCAGATAACGCTATATGCAATGTTTTCTATCGTTTTTTCTATGTATAGTTTCAGATTTGTTGACTATCTCAGTGAGTTCATAAAATGCCTGGGTGTCCGCAGTTGACTGTTAATAGCGATTCCTGCAGTTACTGCCTCATGTAGTTTTCTCTTTAGTTGTTTCTTTGCATAGCGTTTGGTATTAGGAGACTGCTTCTTGAAAATGCCACAATGTATAGTCGTCTGCAGCTAATTCCAGTCCTACTGATGATGTTGTATGTATTGTTCACTGTATTTTGCTGTGTGTAGAGACTGGGATTAGGAGTCTGTTACCGAAAGTTGGCCCAATGCATACCTCCCTGCGGCTTAGCTTGCTCAGCATACAGTGTCTGTTTTGGATATTGATGACTCCTGTTGGGTTATAAAGGGGTCCTTGGACCTGTTTTTGGTTTTTACGGAGTGAGTGAGGTATAAATAGATGTATGTGTGATATAAGGCGTAGGGGTTTATGATAACAATGTGAAAGAATACCTCTGTGCATTACGAATGTTTTAAAGAAAGTATTCTATTGCCTTTTGTGTAAAAAATAAAAAAGTGCTACTTAGAGAAAACGAAGTTCTATAATAGATCGTTTTAGATGATTTAGCTATTTAGAAGGAATACGGGTTAAGCAGGAGTTTTGTGCTAATTCTATGGGGTAATAACCCCTCTCCCGAACCTAAAAATATGATCTGGGTTTGCCCATTGTGGATATCTTGAAATGCTGTGTGTAATGTTCTCAGCCATTGTTCCCTTTGTGAGAAGTTTGGTATTTGTAGACTGTTTCCGGTAGTTGACACAATGCATGGGTCGTAGGGGCTGGCTCTATCTACAGTGTTTCCCTCAGTTAAGGATCTGTCTAACGTCCTCTGCAGTTGTTTCTATCCATAGAATTTGGCATTTATAGACTGTTTCCGGAAGTTGATAGATTGCATGGGTCTTTGCATTTAGGGCCACAGGTACAGGTGTGAGCCGGTGATGAGCCGGCGGCCCCTGACTATGATGTGTATTGTATGATCCAGTGGGTGCTGCTCCGGCTCCGAGTCGACAATCTGCCATAGTCTGCTCATCTTAGCCAGCAATCGGCCATAGGCCAAAAAATGTCCCGCCGGTAATTCACAGTCAGTCTGTAGTTCGAAGGGTATGAGTACACTATTTTGGAACAGTGCACCTGGCGCAGCCACATCTGCATCTTCCCATGTCATCGCTTCCACCCTCCTTCCCAGGTCCCTAAAAGGTCCAATGGGACTGATGCAGATTGCAGGGGAGTATTGCAATATCATGGGGGTTCCAGGCATGTGGCAACAAGGCCTCTGACACCACCTGTTGTGCTAGACCCATAGAGGACTGCCCCAGTTCTTTTAGTAGCAGCCCCGCTAGCCTGCAGGCAGGCCATTGTAATTGCGCTGTTAGATAATAATATTCTAAGTTAGTGGCCCCAAGGCCCCCTTTCTCTACTGGTAACTGCAACTTGTTCAGAGCAACTCAGCAACCACCTTATTCCATAGGAAGCCCCCCAGCATAGCTTGTAAGGCGCAAAACGTGCTTCAGGGTATGTTTACTGGAAGATTGTGGAAGAAATATAGCAGACGTCGGGGCATTACCACTTCAGCAGGTGATACTCTACCTTGTTAATAATAATAATAATAAGAAAGACAAAGAAGGGACTGGGAGATTGACTGGTCCAGTGCACGTTCTCCCAATATACACTGTAACTATCAATAAGTGCTCTGTTCCAGATAACAGGGGAATGTTTAACCCCCCTCACATCGGCAAACACACTCAGAAGCAATAGCCCTCATGTGTCATCATTGGGCTCTGCTCCACACCAGACTGGCACTGCAGTGTCTGGCGAGGTCCGACGTGGGACCATCAAGCCATTGAGGGTGTCTCAGTACGAAAATCATTTCTTGAAAGAGACTGAGAGGGCTGCTGGAGAGAAAAAAGAAAATTAAAATTGGCTCGGGTACCTCCTCAGTGTAAAAATTATTTAATGAAAAGCGAGGACCCGGTCAAGATTAAAAACACAGTAAAAGTGACAGGGAAATAATGATCCCACACTCTTTACATTTGCCAGGTCGAGCACAATGACTTCAACCTTAGCTCAAAGTCAACATGTTTCGCGCCTAAGACTTGTCCTACAGGATCTATTGGCGCTTCATCAGGACTAGAATGAAAATCCTTCTCCAGAACATCACATGTATGCATACAATATTGTTCATAAAAAAAGGAGAGAGCAATTCTCACTCACTGCAGTTCTGTGTATACTAGCACAAAACTTGTAGAAACCTGTAAAACAAAAACAACAATGTAAAACACATGTGTGTGCCAAGGAAATCCTAAATCATTAGGAAGACAATGAAAATTACGTAAAAATTATTGGAAGTTCAATACTATAGCAAAGCTCAATAGATTATGAATGCCACGAATAATTGTTCGCTTACCCACCATAGACAGAAGAAGAAGTACCTCCACTAGGGCTTATGGTAAAAATCCATCAGGATATCTATAATAATATATTTTAAAAAAAGAAGAGAAACTAGCCAAATAAATCATACATAAAACTAAACTAATAGAAAAAATCAAACATATATGTCCTACAGTAGTCTAATTGTACAAACTGATGTCAAGGGCAGCCAACCCAAAAGCACAGTGCAGGAATTATACAGGCTACAATCACATTAAAATGATAAACGTGCATGGCCATCTTAAAGGTTAAAAATTGATGATAAGAATCCTAATCAGGGCTCTCTAAACTCGTAGCCTAGAGCTGGCAAAGCGCCGTCATCATATTAAAGGATCCTGTCTACAATTATAGAAAAAACGGGTCGAATAACTTACTCATGTGCTGTCATGGTAAACCGCTACATTGCGAATCCCGTCAGCGTTCTCAAATTCAGAGAAACTAGGAGCGTGCGGGATGCGGAAGATAAAGGGAAGGTTGCACGGATCAGCAACCAATCGGTGAGGCCTGCCAGTACTTCCTGGTTCAGCCCTCAGTCCTGTGTGATAGAAAGAGAAAAAAGATCACGTAACTCCGTGGTCCAGCCCTCCGATCTGTGTAATAGAAACAGAAAAAGGGCACGTAACTCCGTGTCTGAAGTTCCGACTACACTCAGAACGCTAGACCAGGTAGGTCTAGCGATGACTGTTGAAAACCTAATGTTTCTTAGGTAGGAGGGATAGGGAATGAAAGGCGGGGAACCAAGAAGGGGGGGGGAAGGACTGCTTCTATGGCAGAACAAAATCTAGTTAGAAAAAATAAAATACAAACATTATTTGAGGACAAGTATGTTGGGAATGGAGATACCAAAAACAGGGTAAAACAGAAATAAAAATAAAAATGAAAAATAAAGATAAAAGTCAAAATTAAAAATAAAAATGAAAAAAGGGAAAAAAGGAAGAAGAAAAAGAGAAAGAACAAGAAAAGAAAAACAGAAAAACTGAACTGTAGATTAACTCTCTATTAGTTCTTCAAAAGGAATTATCTCACACAAAGAATATCAGTTATGCTGTCGGGCTTATGGAAGGATACAAGTAATAACTCATCAAGTGTTGGCAGGAGCCGACCCTCTTTTAACACAGCCTGATACAGTTCCAGCATCATAGGAGCCAAGAGGTCCATAGAAGATTTGTAGAACTCAACTGACAGACCCTCCAATCCCAGGGTCTTACTCATGGCGGTGCCCCACATTTATTGCACTGTGATAGGTGCATTGAGATAACTCCCTGTCTAGGGGATCGCTGATGGGCAGTGTAACCCAGTCAAAAAATGGGGGATCATAGAGGGTCGGAGTGGTTTGTGAACGCTGCATGTATGTCCGTTTGGCTAGTGACCAGGTGGGTCAGAGTTATTCTAATCCTAATCATGGTGATAGGCATGACCAAAATCACACTCTTCAGTATCCAGCCCAGCAGGCGGCTGGACTTGTCACCTTCCACGTGCATTTTGGCCTCATAGGCCCTGAAGTCTAGACATCGCAGCTGCTCAAACAGTTGGGCATGATGCTCCCTTGCGGTTGCTAGTGCTGGTCGTGCTATCGGATCTGTACACGCTGCTACTTCAACAGCTCCTAAAGATGTCTCTGTCCGGTCCAGATCCCAATTAAGGTCAGCCCTGGCACCCACAGTCACATGGATGCACTGACCTTGGAGCACCACCTTCAGCACTTCCCATTTTACTAATCTGGAGGTAGCTGTGCCCCAGTTCTCTTTCAGGTAATTGGATAGCACCACGTGGGTCGCGTCCCTAAATATCAGGTCTTCCAGCATGGTCGGCTGCAACCATCTTGTGGGGACTGGAGGGCATGTTGCTCCCTATTCAGGATGTAATTGGCGTGGGTTGTGGTGTGAGAAGGTTTTCCTTAATTATTCAGCTGTTATAATCTGTAGCTGAGTGGCCAGATGACAATCCAGGTGTACGTGAGGATTGTGCGGGGGTGAATAATAGGAGTACTCTCTGGTAACTAGATTAAGGGCGCACCAGCTATCTAATAGGGACCAGTGTGCGAGCCATGGAGAAACAAGCAGCAGTGGCCACAACAGGAGAGGTCAGCAAAGGGAGATGCAAGCAATATTGTTGTGGATTTAAGAGACAGTTAAAAACTCTCCCAATGACCCAGGGTATATGCGCCTATCTTGTAAGAACTGCAGAGAGGCACCCAGAAAGGCTTGCTGTGCTACATTTGGCACATAAACGCTAGTTAGTAGGAGGGGCCTTCCATCAAACTGTCCCTCCACCAGGACATCTCGCCCCTCACGGTCTATTTCCATGGCTACACACCTAAAAGTGACCGCCGGCCTAACCCATATAAGAGTCCCCCAGGCAAAAATGCAATGTGGACAACTCTCATCCTGATATATTGCTATACTGTGTGTCACTTGGGTGGTGTCCCATTGCCAAGGACATTCCCTGTTACAAAGCATAATCTAGCCTAAGGCCCTATACAAGGGGGGAGAGGGAACTGGAAGGGTCTCCATGATAGTTTCCAAGTGTGTCAGCGTGAAAGGTAAGCAGCACACAGGCAGCACACTGGGCTAGTCAATGTTGCACTGGATGACCTTTCAAAAAAAAAAAAAAAAACAGAACCCCCACCTGCTAACCCAGGGCAGCCGAGCAACCTCCAACTGCCAAAACAAAGAACAAACAGTCCCATAGGTGGGTGTTGGACCTGGCCTTTTTTACAGGGTCATCCCCAAACTTTTTGCCTCCCTCCTCCTATTTTTTCTGATCTTTTGCTGTTGGCTGTAGTACTCTGAGCACTTTATCACTGCTGATCAGTGCTAAAGTGCAGATGCTCTTTCTTCTAAAGTTTGTATGATTGGCTTACACCTAATTGGCACATTTACTTTAACTGTACGTCCCTTGTATAGTGGTATCTCTATACCCAGGACCAGTAAATTAAATGCTACTAGTGGGTCTACAGCGCAGCTTGCGCCACCCACATAAGTAGCCTTTCAAACCTGTCTCAGGCCATCTAGCGCAGGGTCTGCGTGCGCAATTTACTTCCACAGAGGCATGACATCTAAATTTACTTGCCAGGCCTGGACCTCCCATTTTACTACATGTAAGTCATCCCTGAGATAGGCCCTAGCTAGCCCTATGGGCAGGGTGCTATGAATGTAAAAGGCAGGACATGTGCCTGGTTGTGTGACCTGTATAGATGGATTTATTTTACCATTATAGAAATGCCACTTTTAGAAAGTGAGCATTTCTCTGTGCTTATGACTGGTTGTAGGAGGCTGGACTGGCTTGTAGTGAGTACCAAGGGGTACTTGCACCTTGCACCAGGCCCAGTTATCCCTTATTAGTGTATAGGGTGTCTAGCAGCTTAGGCTGATAGATAATGGTAGCTTAGCAGAGCAGCTTAGGCTGAACTAGGAGACGTGTGAAGCTACTACAGTACCACTTAGTGTCATATGCACAATATCATAAGAAAACACAATACACAGTTATACTAAAAATAAAGGTACTTTATTTTTATGACAATATGCCAAAGTATCTTAGAGTGTACCCTCAGTGAGAGGATAGGAAATATACACAAGATATATATACACAATAGCAAAAATATGCAGTATAGTCTTAGAAAACAGTGCAAACAATGTATAGTTACAATAGGATGCAATGGGGAAACATAGGGATAGGGGCAACACAAACCATATACTCCAGAAGTGGAATGCGAATCACGAATGGACCCCAAACCTATGTGACCTTGTAGAGGGTCGCTGGGACTATGAGAAAATAGTGAGAGTTAGCAAAATAACCCTCCCCAAGACCATGAAAAGTGAGTGCAAAGTGCACTAAAGTTCCCCTAAGGACAAAATAGTCGTGTTAGAGGGAAAATGCAAGGAAAACACAAATCAGCAATGCAACAACGATGGATTCCTGACTGAGGGTACCTGTGGAACAAGGGGACCAAGTCCAAAAGTCACAAGCAACTCGGAGATGGGCAGATGCCCAAGAAATGCCAGCAGTTGGTGCAAAGAAGCTCTTACTAGGCTGAAGAACTGTGAATACTGCAGGAACGACAAGGGCTAGAGACTTCCCCTTTGGAGGATGGATCCCCCACGCCTTGGAGAGTCGTGCAGAAGTGTTTTCCCGCCGGATGGACGCCAACAAGCCTTGCTACACGCAAATCGTGCGTTTGGCGTTTTTGGACGCTGCTGGGGCCCAGGAGGGACCAGGAGGTCGCAAATTGGACCTGCAGAGAGAGGGGACGTCGAGCAAGACAAAGAGCCCTCACCAAAGCAGGTAGCACCCGGAGAAGTGCCAGAAACAGGCACTACGAGGATGCGTGAAACGGTGCTCACCGAAGTTGCACAAAGGAGTCCCACGTCGCCGGAGACCAACTTAGAAAGTCGTGCAATGCAGGTTAGAGTGCCGTGGACCCAGGCTTGGCTGTGCATGAAGGATTTCCGCCAGAAGTGCACAGGGGCCGGAGTAGCTTGCAAAGTCGCGGTTCCCAGCAATGCAGCCCAGCGAGGTGAGGCAAGGACTTACCTCCACCAAACTTGGGCTGAAGAGTCACTGGACTGTGGGGGTCACTTGGACGGTGTCGCTGGATTCGAGGGACCTCGCTCGTCGTGCTGAGAGGAGACCCAAGGGACCGGTAATGCAGCTTTTTGGTGCCTGCGGTTGCAGGGGGAAGATTCCGTCGACCCACGGGAGATTTCTTCGGAGCTTCTGGTGCAGAGAGGAGGCAGACTACCCCCACAGCATGCACAAGCAGGAAAACAGTCGAGAAGGCGGCAGGATCAGCGTTACAGAGTTGCAGTTGTCGTCTTTGCTACTATGTTGCAGGTTTGCAGGCTTCCAGCGCGGTCAGCGGTCGATTCCTTATCAGAAGGTGAAGAGGGAGATGCAGAGGAACTCGGCTGAGCTCATGCATTCGTTATCTAAAATTTCCCCAGAGACAGAGACCCTAAATAGCCAGAAAAGAGGGTTTGGCTACCTAGGAGAGAGGAAAGGCTACTAACACCTGAAGGAGCCTATCACAAGGAGTCTCTGACGTCACCTGGTGGCACTGGCCACTCAGAGCAGTCCAGTGTGCCAGAAGCACCTCTGTTTCCAAGATGGCAGAGGTCTGGAGCACACTGGAGGAGCTCTGGACACCTCCCAGGGGAGGTGCAGGTCAGGGGAGTGGTCACTCCCCTTTCCTTTGTCCAGTTTCGCGCCAGAGCAGGGGCTAAGGGGTCCCTGAACCGGTGTAGACTGGCTTATGCAGAATTGGGCACCTCTGTGCCCAACAAAGCATTTCCAGAGGCTGGGGGAGGCTACTCCTCCCCTGCCTTCACACCATTTTCCAAAGGGAGAGGGTGTCACACCCTCTCTCAGAGGAAGTTCTTTGTTCTGCCATCCTGGGCCAGGCCTGGCTGGACCCCAGGAGGGCAGATGCCTGTCTGAGGGGTTGGCAGCAGCAGCAGCTGCAGTGAAACCCCAGGAAGGGCAGTTTGGCAGTACCAGGGTCTGTGCTACAGACCACTGGGATCATGGGATTGTGCCAACTATGCCAGGATGGCATAGAGGGGGTAATTCCATGATCATAGACATGTTACATGGCCATATTCGGAGTTACCATTGTGAAGCTACATATAGGTAGTGACCTATATGTAGTGCACGCGTGTAATGGTGTCCCCGCACTCACAAAGTTCAGGGAATTGGCTCTGAACAATGTGGGGGCACCTTGGCTAGTGCCAGGGTGCCCTCACACTAAGTAACTTTGCACCTAACCTTTACCAGGTAAAGGTTAGACATATAGGTGACTTATAAGTTACTTAAGTGCAGTGTAAAATGGCTGTGAAATAACGTGGACGTTATTTCACTCAGGCTGCAGTGGCAGGCCTGTGTAAGAATTGTCAGAGCTCCCTATGGGTGGCAAAAGAAATGCTGCAGCCCATAGGGATCTCCTGGAACCCCAATACCCTGGGTACCTCAGTACCATATACTAGGGAATTATAAGGGTGTTCCAGTAAGCCAATGTAAATTGGAAAAAATGGTCACTAGCCTGTTAGTGACAATTTGAAAGTAATGAGAGAGCATAACCACTGAGGTTCTGGTTAGCAGAGCCTCAGTGAGACAGTTAGGCACCACACAGGGAACATATACATGCACACCTATGAGCACTGGGGCCCTGTGTGACAGGGTCCCAGTGACACATACATATAGGCCACAAACCTATGAGCACTGGGGTCCTGACCAGCAGGATCCCAGTGACACATAACAAACATACTGAAACCATAGTGTTTTCACTATGAGCACTGAGGCCTGGCTATCAGGATCCCAGTGAGACAGTGAAAACAGTGACAAACACCCTGACATACACTCACAAACAGGCCAAAAGTGGGGGTAACAAGGCTAGAAAGAGGCTACTTTCTCACACAACCCCTCCCCAAACGAAGGACAATAAGGCTAACCTTGGCCAGTTGAGACTTTATTGTCTAAGTGGTGATAAGTAGAGAGTAGCTCTGCAATAGACTGGTTACTCCCTTTATCATCCACTATATGGTTACTTCCCTGTGGGGATGTAAACCACCCTGTTTGAAGTTTTTTAGCTAACCAACAATGTGAAGATGTATTTTCAGAGTTTCTATCAGTAAGTTTTAGTTTAGAGCAGTGGGGATTATCCACTGAACCTATTTGTAATGATGGAAATGCCAGACAGGGATGCTGTCTCAGAAAAGCCATGGCTGGGCAAAAACTTTGTCCATATGGCTGGAAGAGAGAACAGGGATGCTGTTTCTCTTGAGTTGGAGCAGGGCAGGGATGCTGTCCTATGAGCTCCACACTAGGGCAGGGATGCTGTCCTAAGTGTTGTGAGGCAGTGCAGAGTTTCTGCACTAAAGTTTCTCTGGGAGGGTTGGAGGGATGCTCCATGTTAACTAAAATGGTGCTCTTTTTCTCACCAATGTTAGTTATCCCACAGAGAGGTACTTCCACCTCAGGGAGTACAGTTTTGCCAACTGATGATTCCCTTGGAACAGGTGCCACCCCAGGAGAGGTTTCTCCCACCATAGGAATGGTATCCTGAATGGTAGGGTGGTTAGGGGATACTGTGATACCCTTTTTACCTGTTGATGGAGAGGGATCCTGAGTTTTCAGGCCTTCTCTCCTTTGCTTTTTCATTTCACTTGAAATGAGAGGGAACAATTCCTCAGGGATGCCCATCATGGCTGCATGGGCATAAAACTCTACAACAGCCCAACCTGAGGCCTCTAGGTCATTACCTAAGAGACAGTCTACAGGTAAGCTAGGTGATACCACCACCTGCTTAGGGCCAGTAACTCCACCCCAACTAAACTGAATTATAGCTAAGGGAAGAAACTTAGTGGAGTTATGGACATCAATAATCTTATACTGTTGTCCAATGATGTGTTGTTCAGGAGGCACTAGGTTTTCAGTCACCAAAGTGAAACTGGCACCTGTGTCCCTGTAGGCCAAGGCCTCAACACCATTTATTGAAACTGTCTGCCTGTACTTATCCATTGTAAGGGGACAAGCAGCCAGTGTGGCAAGGCCAATGCCACTAGGTGTGACAGAAACTGTCTTGGGACTGATTACATCAGTTTCCACTATGGACCCATAAGTGAACCCAACTACACCCTTTGCTTGACTGTTGCCAGCAGTCCCACCACTAGTACCACTACTGCTAGGGGCACTAGAGCTTGATGTATTAGTGGTGGTAGGCTCAGGGGGTTTACCTGGACAGGACTTATCCCCTGGCCTATGGCCTCTGTTTTTACACACAAAGCACCAAGGCTTTTTAATGTGTGCAGGTTGGGAAGAAGAGGAAGAATTTGTTTTATCCCCACCCTCTGAAGAGTGTTTAAGATTTGAAGTGGGATCTTTGGTTTTACCCTTATCCCCATGCTTATCTTGAGATTTTTCACCATCTTTCTTCTTATTGCCATCTTTGTCATCCCCTGTATGAACTTTTCTGTTCACTCTTGTTCTGACCCATTTGTCTGCCTTCTTTCCCAATTCTTGGGGAGAGGTCAGATCAGAGTCTACCAGGTACTGGTGCAACAAATCAGACACAATTATTAAGTATATGCTCTCTCAGGATTGTGTTATACAGGCTTTCATAATCAGTAACTTTACTGCCATGTAACCACCCCTCCAAGGCCTTCACTGAATGGTCAATGAAATCAACCCAGTCTTGTGAAGACTCCTTTTTGGTCTCTCTGAACTTTATCCTGTACTGTTCAGTGGTTAAGCCATAACCATCCAGGAGTGCATTCTTAAGAACTTGGAAATTATTAGCATCATTTTCTTTCACAGTAAGGAGCCTATCCCTACCTTTTCCACTAAATGATAGCCATAGGATAGCAGCCCACTGCCTTTGAGGGACATCCTGTACAACACAGGCCCTCTCAAGTGCAGCAAACCACTTGTTAATGTCATCCCCCTCCTTATAAGGGGGAACTATCTTGTGCAGATTCCTGGAATCATGCTCTTTTGCAGGATGACTATGGGGAATACTGCTGCTGCCACCATGGGTATCTAAACCCAATTTCTGTCTTTCCTTCTCTAATTCAAAAGACTGTCTATCCAAATCCAGCTGTTGCTTTTTAAGCTTCAGTCTGGTTTGTTCCACCCTCAACTTATTGAGTTCCCTCTCTAACATTCTGTCATCAGGGTTGGTGGGAGGGACATTTCTAGAAACAGAGCTATGATGGGAATGAACAGAAGGAGACCTGTCCCTTACAGAAGCCACCCTAACAGCTTGGTTTACAGAAACATTACTACCAGTATGGTGAGAATAAATGCTTTTGCTATGATGTGAGACAACACTATTTATATGGTGTGGCTCATCATCATTACCATCTATGCTAGATTGTCTAGTAATGGGCAGGCTAGGAAGTTTCTTTCCTGAATCTTTTCCTGGGGGAGTCCCTGAATCAGATTGAGAACTATTAGGTACTTTTTCAACAGATGGGGCACCTATGGCCTTATCCTGTTCTCTAAGCATGTTAAGTAACAGTTCCAAGGAAGGATTCTTCCCTACACTCAAACCTCTCTCTATACAGAGACTCCTTGCTCTTTTCCAGCTAAGGTTGTCATATGCAAGTTTGGACAGATCAACAGTTTGGCCTGTGCCAGACATTTTTTAGAGAGAGTTAAAGTGATAGAAAAAGAGAAAAAAGTTTTCAGAACTTTTTGGAAAGACAGAAAAAAACTTTTTAAACTTTTAAGAACTTTTTGAAAGTTTAGAAGTACTTTTCAGCACTTAGAAAAGAGTGAAAAGAGGAAATGCAAAACTTTTTGGCTATGTGTATATACACTGACCTTGTTTTGTATATTTTTCTCTTATGAAAAGTACAATGACAAGAGTGGTAAGTAGTCTGAAGCACTTATCCCACCACTGCACAACCAATGTAGGAGGCTGGACTGGCTTGTAGTGAGTACCAAGGGGTACTTGCACCTTGCACCAGGCCCAGTTATCCCTTATTAGTGTATAGGGTGTCTAGCAGCTTAGGCTGATAGATAATGGTAGCTTAGCAGAGCAGCTTAGGCTGAACTAGGAGACGTGTGAAGCTACTACAGTACCACTTAGTGTCATATGCACAATATCATAAGAAAACACAATACACAGTTATACTAAAAATAAAGGTACTTTATTTTTATGACAATATGCCAAAGTATCTTAGAGTGTACCCTCAGTGAGAGGATAGGAAATATACACAAGATATATATACACAATAGCAAAAATATGCAGTATAGTCTTAGAAAACAGTGCAAACAATGTATAGTTACAATAGGATGCAATGGGGAAACATAGGGATAGGGGCAACACAAACCATATACTCCAGAAGTGGAATGCGAATCACGAATGGACCCCAAACCTATGTGACCTTGTAGAGGGTAGCTGGGACTATGAGAAAATAGTGAGAGTTAGCAAAATAACCCTCCCCAAGACCCTGAAAAGTGAGTGCAAAGTGCACTAAAGTTCCCCTAAGGACAAAATAGTCGTGTTAGAGGGAAAATGCAAGGAAAACACAAATCAGCAATGCAACAACGATGGATTCCTGACTGAGGGTACCTGTGGAACAAGGGGACCAAGTCCAAAAGTCACAAGCAACTCGGAGATGGGCAGATGCCCAAGAAATGCCAGCGGTTGGTGCAAAGAAGCTCTTACTAGGCTGAAGAACTGTGAATACTGCAGGAACGACAAGGGCTAGAGACTTCCCCTTTGGAGGATGGATCCCCCACGCCTTGGAGAGTCGTGCAGAAGTGTTTTCCCGCCGGATGGACGCCAACAAGCCTTGCTACACGCAAATCGTGCGTTTGGCGTTTTTGGACGCTGCTGGGGCCCAGGAGGGACCAGGAGGTCGCAAATTGGACCTGCAGAGAGAGGGGATGTCGAGCAAGACAAAGAGCCCTCACTGAAGCAGGTAGCACCCGGAGAAGTGCCAGAAACAGGCACTACGAGGATGCGTGAAACGGTGCTCGCCGAAGTTGCACAAAGGAGTCCCACGTCGCCGGAGACCAACTTAGAAAGTCGTGCAATGCAGGTTAGAGTGCCGTGGACCCAGGCTGGGCTGTGCACGAAGGATTTCCGCCGGAAGTGCACAGGGGCCGGAGTAGCTTGCAAAGTCGCGGTTCCCAGCAATGCAGCCCAGCGAGGTGAGGCAAGGACTTACCTCCACCAAACTTGGGCTGAAGAGTCACTGGACTGTGGGGGTCACTTGGACGGTGTCGCTGGATTCGAGGGACCTCGCTCGTCGTGCTGAGAGGAGACCCAAGGGACCGGTAATGCAGCTTTTTGGTGCCTGCGGTTGCAGGGGGAAGATTCCGTCGACCCACGGGAGATTTCTTTGGAGCTTCTGGTGCAGAGAGGAGGCAGACTACCCCCACAGCATGCACAAGCAGGAAAACAGTCGAGAAGGCGGCAGGATCAGCGTTACAGAGTTGCAGTAGTCGTCTTTGCTACTATGTTGCAGGTTTGCAGGCTTCCAGCGCGGTCAGCGGTCGATTCCTTATCAGAAGGTGAAGAGGGAGATGCAGAGGAACTCGGCTGAGCTCATGCATTCGTTATCTAAAATTTCCCCAGAGACAGAGACCCTAAATAGCCAGAAAAGAGGGTTTGGCTACCTAGGAGAGAGGAAAGGCTACTAACACCTGAAGGAGCCTATCACAAGGAGTCTCTGACGTCACCTGGTGGCACTGGCCACTCAGAGCAGTCCAGTGTGCCAGCAGCACCTCTGTTTCCAAGATGGCAGAGGTCTGGAGCACACTGGAGGAGCTCTGGACACCTCCCAGGGGAGGTGCAGGTCAGGGGAGTGGTCACTCCCCTTTCCTTTGTCCAGTTTCGCGCCAGAGCAGGGGCTAAGGGGTCCCTGAACCGGTGTAGACTGGCTTATGCAGAATTGGGCACCTCTGTGCCCAACAAAGCATTTCCAGAGGCTGGGGGAGGCTACTCCTCCCCTGCCTTCACACCATTTTCCAAAGGGAGAGGGTGTCACACCCTCTCTCAGAGGAAGTTCTTTGTTCTGCCATCCTGGGCCAGGCCTGGCTGGACCCCAGGAGGGCAGATGCCTGTCTGAGGGGTTGGCAGCAGCAGCAGCTGCAGTGAAACCCCAGGAAGGGCAGTTTGGCAGTACCAGGGTCTGTGCTACAGACCACTGGGATCATGGGATTGTGCCAACTATGCCAGGATGGCATAGAGGGGGTAATTCCATGATCATAGACATGTTACATGGCCATATTCGGAGTTACCATTGTGAAGCTACATATAGGTAGTGACCTATATGTAGTGCACGCGTGTAATGGTGTCCCCGCACTCACAAAGTTCAGGGAATTGGCTCTGAACAATGTGGGGGCACCTTGGCTAGTGCCAGGGTGCCCTCACACTAAGTAACTTTGCACCTAACCTTTACCAGGTAAAGGTTAGACATATAGGTGACTTATAAGTTACTTAAGTGCAGTGTAAAATGGCTGTGAAATAACGTGGACGTTATTTCACTCAGGCTGCAGTGGCAGGCCTGTGTAAGAATTGTCAGAGCTCCCTATGGGTGGCAAAAGAAATGCTGCAGCCCATAGGGATCTCCTGGAACCCCAATACCCTGGGTACCTCAGTACCATATACTAGGGAATTATAAGGGTGTTCCAGTAAGCCAATGTAAATTGGAAAAAATGGTCACTAGCCTGTTAGTGACAATTTGAAAGTAATGAGAGAGCATAACCACTGAGGTTCTGGTTAGCAGAGCCTCAGTGAGACAGTTAGGCACCACACAGGGAACATATACATGCACACCTATGAGCACTGGGGCCCTGTGTGACAGGGTCCCAGTGACACATACATATAGGCCACAAACCTATGAGCACTGGGGTCCTGACCAGCAGGATCCCAGTGACACATAACAAACATACTGAAACCATAGTGTTTTCACTATGAGCACTGAGGCCTGGCTATCAGGATCCCAGTGAGACAGTGAAAACAGTGACAAACACCCTGACATACACTCACAAACAGGCCAAAAGTGGGGGTAACAAGGCTAGAAAGAGGCTACTTTCTCACACTGGTGTTTTGCAGCTTGACTCCAATCCGTGTCTGGGGCAGAGTGACAGCTGGGCTTTGTGCATACTTTTCAGACAGCCTGTACACAGGGAGGGTGGCTGTGTCACAGTGCTGCATCTGCATATTGAATGGTCTCCTGGACTGAGAAGAGGAGAGGCAGGGCACAACTGCATTTGTAAAGGCTGTGCCCTGGTCTCAAACAAAGGGCTTTTTTACTCCCCACTGATGTCTGCAGCCTGTGCTGGAGAAGAGAGGGGACATTCCTAGAACCAGTTAGGACTGATTGGAGCCTCTCCTCCCCCTTTTGTAAAGCTTGTGAAAAACTGAGTATAAGTACAGGGGTATTCCCCCATGTTAGAGAGACACTAATGGACTACTGAACTGGACACAGGATGCTGCTGGAGGGACGCACCAGGAACTGCCTTTGGACTGCTGCTGTTGTGCTGACCTGTGACCTGCTGGATCACTAGGAGGAACTGCCACTGACTGCTACTCTTTGTGCTGGCCTGCTTGCTTGGGCCACACTGCCCTGTGCTCCCTCTCACTGTCTCCAGGGGCTGGGTGGTGTGCCCCCAACAGACGGAGGGGGGACTCATTCCAGAAGCCTCCCTAGGGTCACAGAGACACCCTCCCCTTAATAGGCGGTTGTGCTCAGGAGCTGTGGAACAATCCGCCTTGCCGGTCACCGCGCGCCATTCTTGGGTGGCCGACCGGGTTCGTAGGCAGTGCGGGAGAAGACCCCATGAGGTCTCCCAGTGGATCCTAGCGGTGTGTGTCCCACCCCCCATTCTTGCTGTACCTGTGAAGGGTGGGGAACAGTCCCACAAGGAAGGGACCGGATCAACGGTGGTGGCTCATAGTGGAGTCGCCACTTGAGTCTCGACAGGGTGGATTCCCTGGATTGTACTGGTACCGTAGTTGCCCTAATAGGCGGGTAGCTGTGTTTATTCTCTCTGGTGAAGAGAAGTACTACACTATTCATGATAAGAGCGCTGAGACCGGGTGTGTCGTGATACCACCCCTCTTGTAGACGCAGCGCAGGTGAACATAGGTTTCATGCCATTGTGACTGGAGGTAGGTGTTATGCCCTGATGGGATATATGGTTTTTCCTTGAAAGGATAACATGCATATTTTCAGGATTGTGTTACATACGGGGAGGGTTATGTTCCTGTGAGCTATACATAGATGGGAATAATTTCTTGATATGTGCTGTATTGGTCTCTAACATATGCGCAGGGAATACTTATTTGGATGTGCATTTATGATAACAATATTTTCCTGACTACTGCTTATGTTGCTAAATAACCAGTAACCTATGTGTTTTATGTGACTACTGCTGGCTTTTGCAGAGTAGTAGTACAGTAATGTTCTGATAACTGCTTGTGTAGCAGGGCATTACTGACTGGGCATGTTTGGTCTGATGATGTTTTGTACAATACAGTTTATTTTGATATAACTTGGTGTTGTGTTTTCTTTGTGGTGTATGTAGTACATCATGTGTGGTGTGTGTGTTGTGCAATCGCTTTACACATTGCCTCTGGGATAAGCCTGACTGCTCATGCCAAGCTACCAAGGGGGTGAGCATGGGATATCTTGCATGTGTAACTCCCTCGCCCTGACTAGAGTGGTGGGTTCTGTCTGGCTTAGTTGTGTAACCAAGCAGAAACCCCATTTCTAACAGTGGGATTCTCTGGGACGATTATTAGTATGCAGGAGATTTTCCAAGGAGAGTGTCTTTGGGGTGGCTAGTATGTTGCGGACAGGTGCTGCTTGGTCATCAAGTGCATTGGCCATATGTAACCCAAGGGTGAGGTAGTCGACCCATTTCATCTTAGTAAAAGTCAGGAATAAGAGAAATCCGAAGTGGGTCCCACTGAAACCGGGCACAGGTTCTAGTCTTGCATGGGCATCCACAAGTTATGGGGAAGGAAGCGCAGCCAATGTCACAGTATTTCTTCCAGGAGGTAGGCGTGCCCCCACCATTGATCAAGCTCAGGGCCGTTAAGGACAATTCCCAAGCACTGCTCCGCGTGTCTTACCTGCAGTGCCCTAACACCATAGTGTCTGCAGTCTGAGGAGTTACATATGGCAGGATTACTGATGTGGTGCTAGCCATTCACACACTCGAGCCTGTCTCAGAAAGCGTGTCCTCAGTAGCCTGGGGCGGTGGGGTGCACCTCTCTACTCCCAGAGTGGTTGTAGTTGACACCACCTGGATCTGTTCTTCTCGGGCCTCTGCCAGGGTGGTGGCGCCATTGACTCTGGGATCGCCATTTACCCGATGTTTACCATGCTGCAGCCCCTGTCTGTCTGGGATCACAGCGTTGGTATTGACAGAGCTGAAGACTAGTAGTGAAGCTGCTCCACCCAATCCCAGACATCTGCTGGTTCGGTATAAAAGTAGCTGGACTAATTTACCATGACCTTCAATTTGGCTGGGAATATCAGTGAGTAGATCAAGCCTACTTGTCATAGTTATTTCATCACTCCCAGGAAAGAGGCTCTACAGCATTGCACTGCAGAGTCTAGTCCGGGAATGGAAATATATGTGTGTTTTCATACAGAATCGGTTCTACAACCCCAACAGCACGTAGGATTGTCTCTTTGTCTAGTTCATTAGTCTGGCCACCACTGACCTGGGGGGTGCCCCTGGTGACGGTCGTTGTGCCTGTACCAGATGGGCAGGTTCCACTAAATAAGGAGCTGACAATTTCACAGGTGCACCAGCCATGTCTTAAAAATAGCACCAGGTCTGAGCACTCTGCCCCTTTGGGGATGCCCACAGTTCAAAGATTGCTGCGGCAGGACCCCTCTCAGAGTCCTCCACTCTCTTCTCAAGCTCATGGACTTTGGCCGTGAGGAACCATAGCAGCCCTTCTAGCTCGGGTACTGTGGGCTGGAGCTTGGGCAGTATGCTTTCATGATGTGGGCAGTGAGGTTTCTTTGATCATCATGCAGTAGTCCCACTTCAACTGCCTCTGCGTCAACCCTGTATCTTAAGTCTTGTCTGGTTTGGGCAATAGCAGTGAGAATTTTGTCCAACTTAGCAATCCCTAGGGTTATGGGTGGTTCCAATGGTGGTGTCGTCTAGTCGACCTTTTCAGACGTCCCGGCATCAGGTCCCCCCCCACCACCGACTGGGAGCTCCCTCCTCCTTGCCGCCCTATCACTGGGTCAACTGTTGCACGAGGGTCAGTAGTGATGTTAGGCTAATAAACTCCAGGTGGGGAAATGTTGTGCTTCAGATGGCATCTGTTGCCTACGGAACTGCCTGTCCAGGGCCTCCACTGCAAGACCTTGTGGCGGGGTGGCACGTGCATTCCAGGCAGTCAGGAGTCTGCTTCATTGATGTTTCATGTTTAATGGCACCAGAATGGTAATGTGACATCCTGTACAACTTGGGGCTCACGGAGGTGAAAAGTGATGTGTAGTGGAGGGCATCGCCACTCGTAAATAGTTGCAACCAGGAGTCTTGATTGGGGCCTCCAGTCAGCCCCAGTCCATCCACATCGTTGGGAACAACCTCACCCCTCAAGCCGAGCCAAAGTGCAGCAGGCATGGGGGATGTGAGCAGTCCAGGCTTCACACAGGCCCTCCCTGAGGCATTCAACAGGATAGGGGGGAGAAATAGGGCAACAGGGTCAGTGCCCAGCATGGGGGGGAAAATGCAGCCGTTAGATGGAGCTTACGCCCTCCCCTCTGCACCCTAGTTGACTCTCCCAAAGGGAGGTGCCCTACCGCCCCCAGCAATGGAGCTTGGGCTACCTAGCTTTCCAAATTTGTCAGTGGTACAACTCCCTATGTGCTGATGGTTGCAGCTAATCGCAAAAAGTCTCAAATGCAGTGATTGTCCATGCAAGGGGTAGGGGGAGTGAGCCTCCCGGGGGCCTAAAGGGTGCTCAGTCAGCCGTACAACAGCCCCCCAGGGGGCAGGCTGCTATTTCAGGTGTCCAGGCTCTTCAGAGTGCACTTGTTGCACTGCATGCACCTGCTGCATCAGGTGTGGCCCCCGCGATGGGCGCCATCCAAGATCCAGGGGCGTAATCAGGGTATTGCGCTGGGAGAGATGTGTCCCAATGTGCCTCATTCCATAGGGAGCCACGCTAGCAACACTGAAGTAGTGGTAGACACGCAGTGCAGGCCACTGCTGTGGCTCATCTGGCTCCCTGAGGGGGTTGGGGATCACTCACTGCTTCTTGGTGGGCCATGCTCCAGGGTATCAGAGGGGTGAAGTCCAACGTCATTGCTGAGGATCAGAAAAGCAGGCACAGCGCGGAAGATCATAGCAGTACCGATGGCCCACTAGGGTCCAGCAGGCCCATCTTGCTGCTCCAGATGGCTCATGCACAGGCTGCATGGTCGCTTTCAGGCTGAAGGCATGATGCTGTCTTCCTGATAGTCTCCTCATCTCCAGAGGCAGTTCGAGCGATGCTGTCTTCTCCCTGCACCGCAAACCACTCCTGCTAAGGCAGTCACAGTCCAGATTACGGCAAATGTCGGCGGATCATTAAGTCGCTGGCTGGAGCAATCTCAAAGCACGACCGCCATCTTGCCGCAGCCAGCCCAGCCCCATACACCTTACTCAACACTAATAAAAGGGTTCTGCATAACATTTACTTAGCAGTGTACATTCCAAGCAGCGCCTGACACGCATTACACTGCTCGTAATTCAGGCAGTGGAATGCGCAATGGGGCTGTGTATGGTGGCAGTGTCAGGGACCCCCGAGTACCCCATTCCTCCAGCCTTTCCATGGTGGTGTAAACCGCCATGGACATGCTGGCAGATGGGGACTTGTAATCCCCAGGACAGAGCTGCCCTGGCGGATTACAACCGCCGGCACTGCCAGACTGCAGGCTGGCAGCAGCCTGGCGGTGTCGGCAGTGGGACCGTGGCGGTCCAACCGCCACGACCACAGCGGTCCGACCGCCACTGTGACGGGTCATAATCAGGCCCATAGTCAGCATACAACTTGCAGCTTAACTGTTTATGCTTAAAGTTAAAATTCTTACTGTGGCAATATCTCTCAATGGGGTAAATACTGCTCAGGGTACGTTAAACTGAGAAACTTTACTATTTTTGTCAAAGACGAAATTCAGGAACTTTGCAAAACTTTGCTGATGAAAAAAAATATTGCACATCCCTAATCTTCCGTTTTCTGTATTTAAGAAACTGACAGATAATTCCTGCAGCACACACTAGGGAGACAGAGCACATCTTAATGCTGACATCAAAGCAATCACATAATTGACTCAGTTGTATTGCAGGAGAGGCTCGCAGGGCTTTTTTGGGGCAGGGCGGCGCGGTGCAGGAGGGTGCGGGGCGAATTAATTAAAAACAACATTTAAAAAAATCACTTACCTGCTTCTCCGCCATCGCCTCACCACTGCTCTCCTGCGCTGCAGGCACAGGCTCCCAGACTGCCCTGCAGCCAATGACACTGCTCAAAGGAGCGTTCGGATTGCCTGGGAGCACCCATCCAGGGCGCTCCCAGGCAAACTGGGAACCTGTGCTTGCTCTCTCCAGCCCGGCAACTGTGCTGCTAGGCTGGAGAGAGCCTACTTTGCATGTATGTTTGGCCATCCAGAGATGGCCAGCCAAACATACATGCGCACTGAGGATGAGTGCTGTGCACGCCCACTCAGTTATCGTCATCCCTGATGCCTCGCCCCTTTGACTACAAAACGACTATAAACCTAGTTTATTATCGTTTTGTGGTAAACGTTTTGCATCTGCTGCTTCTGGCGGGGGGAGGGCGCCATAGCGGAGGAGCCGTGCCTTTTGTATTGTTGTTTCATTTAAGTAGCTGCAGTTAGTACTATGGAAATGCAGCTGCTGTGTTAGTGATGGCCAGACTTACTCAGTATTCCCTCCCTTTCACCAAGTGAAAGGCACACCTAAACCCTGCTTCTGTCATGATGCTAGTGAATTGCATCTTCCAACCTGCAAAATGAAAAAATAACTGCTCCTGAGATGTGGAGGAAAAGTCGAACTTTTACTTCAGCAAAGGAGAGTTTGATTGTTATTATTTTTTTATTATTGTGTTAAAGTATATCATAAGTCGCTTCTCTTGAATTTTCCTTTGCCCTGTAATTGTTGAAGTTCAGAAAAAGATAGGGTAACATGGAGAAAACAGACGAGTGGAGAGAGTGAACAATGTGAACGAGTAACCGATAAATACAGAACAGAAGGGTTGAAAGGGCTGAGAGAGGAGTGGTAGGTTAGTTATATTGCAAAACTGAGGCATGCCGTTCATAAGTTAAAATATGGATTTCAATGTGCTTTCAACCATGAAAATGCTGTTTACTTTAAATTGCCATCTTGATGGAAAGGGTTTACAAATCATGTCTTAAAAAATAGAAAAATTGGGTAGCATGCCAAATTCTGTTTAGAATGATTCACAATTTTGGATCATGTGCCAGCTTGGCTGGGTATGTGTAAAGTTAAAATGATCTTGCTGTGCAAGATCTCTCAATGGCGATCAGGCCCCTTCCAAAACACTCATGATTTAATCCAGCTACAATTAAAACTAATATGTAGACATACAAATATAAGTCACTCTCAGGAGACTAAACAGTCAACCATTATTCAGTTTGCGTAACTCCATTCAACTCTGGGTGCACTTTTCACTTACTAGATGCCAGATTGGAAGCAATCTCTTGATATTAGGTAGTTCCTCAACACCATAGATGAAAGCTTCACAATTTAATACTTCTATACAGTGGCGTAACGTAACTTGAGGGAGCCCCCTGCAAAGTATATGGCAGGCCCCCCCATATCCCCACTGACCCAGTTAAAAGCCCATGCACAGTGCCGCTCAGTGCACGGTGCATGACTGCATGCTGCAGATGGGGCCCCCTGGAGCATGGGGGCCCCCGCAGTGCGGGGCAGCGAAGGCAAATTTTACACCATTGCTTCTAAAACATTACCTCTAAACCAGGGGTGTCCAACCTTTTCTGCAGTAAAAGCTATTTATGTTCAATGAAAATCATCCTGAGCTACGAATATTAATATAATTTTAAAACTGACCAAATCAAACAAGTTTACACGTTTGTTTTAAATATACACTTTTCAGTTTTTGTAGGCTGGACTGCTCGCAGGAGAGCTACATATGGGCAGCTCAAGGGCTACTAGTACCTCACGAGCTACTCGTTGGAGACACCTGCTCTAAACAAACATTTGAAATGTTCAAACTTCTAAAAAAGTCAAAAATCTGAAAAATTGAGGAGGAAGCATTTGGGAAAACAGTTAACTGTAGGGAAACTACAGAAGGAAGACAGGGTGTAGTAGTTTCCCTATAATAAAACATGCACTGACAAAGCCAATAGGTTGTGCCTTTTGGACTGATTGGCATTGACAGATTTTCTGCGGATACTATACACCACCGGCAAAAAGAAATGCTTTTCATCAGCAAAAAAAAATAGAGTGACATAAAAGTGCAATAACATGCACACAACCATATGCTTCTTGAAGCTATGGTGGCCCAGCATGATGAGGTGTGCAGTTGCATGCGTCTTCGCACATGCATACATACACATGATGTATCCTCCATCCATTTTTTAAATTTTTCTTATTTACCATTTTGTTGGAGGGCGCCACTTGCCGCAGTAAAAAGAAATGAATTTAAATGTAAACAAAGCACTTCTTAAAAACTGAACGTCCGACAGCGAGCTGAGGGGTGAGCATTTGAAAGCGGAAGCAACACACAAGGCCAGAACAAGAGAGACACATGCACTCTTATTGAGTGCTGAAAGAAAAGGAAAAAAAGAAGTTTCCTGAATGTTCACAAAGGAAGGATACAAATCATCCATTCAAAAAGATTGATAAAGACTTTGGGCCTCATTATGAGTTTGGTGGAGAGGATTACTCCGTCACAAACATGGCGGATATCCCGTCTGCTGTATTACAAGTTCCATAGGATATAATGGAGCTTGTAATGTGGTGGGCGGGATATCCATCACGATTGTGATGGAGTAATCCCCTCCGCCAAACTCGTAATGAGGCCCTTTATGCTCCAGGAGAGGGACAAACACAATAAGAGGAAGAAAAAACATTTAATAAAAAGCAAGAAAATGAGAGTGGCAAGAAAGCCAACCAGTGGTAGGCAATGTGCTTGAAAAAAAACCTTTGTAAGTTGTGGTATGATCTATAATAGGTCCTTCAAGAACAGACACACAAACATTCTGTAGGAGACCCAAAACAGAAACAAGGAAAATAGCAAAACCTAATTCTGTATGAAACATATATAGGGTACTTAAAGAAAAGAAGATGTTAATAGAAGAGAGCCAAGCACTGGCAGAGCTACTTGGCCTGGCTTTGGAAGTGTTTGGTAATAGTGTTCCGACTTTGTGAATATTGCCTTATCTGTCCTAAAAAGAAAATCCCATCATAAAAGAAACATTTTAGGCTAAAACAATATAGAAGCTGAAAGTAGGGCTTGTTTCATTGATGGACTGCATTAGCAGAGATAAACTGCACCCACAAACAAGAATGTTATGAAAAGGAGTTAAATGTTTTAGGCCTGATTTAGAACTTGGCAGAGGAGAATACTCTGTCACAAATGTGGCGGATATCCCATCGGCCGTATTATGATCCCATTATGTCCTATGGGGATTCTTATACAGAGGACGGGATAGCCGTCACATTTGTACAGTAATTACTTTTGACAAAAGACTTTTGGTTTATTTGCCGCTGGAAGAATGCTTATGTGTGCACTTCTTTAATTTGTGAACAAAAAAGGCAGTAAAACCAACAACTCGGTGTCATGACGGCAGTCATAACAGCGAATGCGAAAGGGCAATTAGTGAAGAGTGCTGTGTTTTTTTTTTTTTGCAGGCTAAGGCATCCCAACAGCAATCACTTACTAAAGAAAAAAAGCCATTGCAACATTGGTTTTTGGCTCCCAAGGTGGTCCTGTTCGTCCACCCGTGGTGGAGCTCTCAGGCATACTGACAGACACTGGAGAGCAGTAGAGTGGGGATCTGCTGCAGTCACCTGTAAGTGGTAATTATGTGTCTGCCCATGCCCTCAGGCTTGAAAGATATTGGTCACCTACTCACATCCCACTGGCTGCAACACTTAGGTGACACATCATGGTATATAGTGTGATAGTGGCAACCTTGCATGCTGTTACCCGGAGGGTAACCCAGACGCAGCAGGAGAGGTGCTGAACAATGTTAATCTGGGTGGGAAGATGGTAGAGACATCCCAATGCAGGACATGCGGAACCAGGGCCTCGCCACACCCAAGATGGCACTAGACACTCCACTGGTCAATGGGGCTATCAATAGAGAAAGTAACTTTGCAACACCAGTAGGCAAACTTTGGCTCATAACGTTAGACACCATAGGGAGCTGCATCACCAGTGGTGTTGTGCCTGCTCCTTGGTGTGGGGTCCGTCAGGATGAGTGACCAGACCAACACTACTGAACTCTTGTATAGTAATTGTGCCTGAGCACCTCAGCCCTTGCAGAAAGCTCAGATTATTCAACTAACTAATAGCCATGACTGATCGCTGGAGGTGGAAAGAGGATTCCTCTACACCCAAAAGAGGTTCTTCAAGGAATGGGCATCATAAAGCCTTAGAAAAGCCTGCTGCAATTGCAAACTTTACGCATGGAGCTTTGACAGTCCATCATTGTGTTGCATTCTAATATAGCAGTAAACAACAGTGATTCAAGCAGTTGTGAAAACAGTGGCAATTAAATGCATGGGCTGCAAACCTGGAAAAAGAAGTGTAGCCACACATCCAACTGCTTGATCCCCATATGCCTTGTGCAGAACTTGCAAGACCGGACTTCCATGTCTGTAAGCCAAATGCAATAGAAGGAAGCATTAGAATGAACATAAACATTGAGTATCCCTCTTTCGTATTTTGGGTATATCACACATCTTTCAAACAGTATCTTTGCAAGCTGACGTTCTTAAGGTATTGGTGGACCTAACAGACCAGAAAGGAGAACTTGACCAACTTCTGGTGCACAATCTATCACCTTCCATCAGAACAGAAACATCCTGATGCAACAATGGGTCAGGTGGCTATAGTAGTGCTGAATTTCCCTAAATGATGAGAGACAGTTTTGAAAGCAGTGATCAAACAGAAAGTGAAATCACCTACTTTTTTTCCCATATCTTAGCCCAGATACCTACGGCAGAAAGAAATGCCTTCTTAAAATTAAACACCAGTTGATAGCAAAGGCACTGATGGTATCAGCATGCTATCCAGTGTATCTACAGCTGGAGCTGGAGGGCACGTGTTACTCATTTTCTCATGTTGAATCAGCACAGACATTCCGCAGTAAATTACCAAAGGACTCTTGACAAGGCTGGAGCTCTATAACTGTGAGATTCGGTCCGGGCACCCCTTGAGGTAAGGGAGTAAGAACACTGTCAACGGTGCTGTGGTATTTTTCCTTAGGAACAGGCACCAGAGCAAGTGAAGAATGTTGGGTTTTCATGATTTTATGTATAATGTCTCTGCTTTTCTTTTCTCTTAAAAGAGATCCAGTCAGCTCTGAAGAGTCATTTTTCCTGCCAAAGGCTTAGGTTGCGGTTTGACTAAAAAAACCCTGGCTGTCTTTTGCCATAAGTTGTATTTTAAGGGCGCTGAATAGGGTTTATTACAATAGTGATACTATATGTGGCTTGCCATTTTCTATAGCTGCTAATAAAGAGATTTAAACTTAAACAAAAAACTACAAACCAGCTAAAAAATATCTAACAAAAGAATTGACTGAACATCATCAATAAAATCTAGCGAGAACACAAATGGGACAATGCAGCCATCCACAAAATGGCAACCCATTCAGGTAACGGCAAACCATGAAAAGTACATTTAAACCAGTGTCTGAAGGAGGATCAACTGAAGGATCAATCCCGTTCTGCATTTCTTATTGTATGTTTTTTTAATTGTTGACATGAGGTCTATTTTATCAGCAACAAGATATTGGTAAACCCACATTACAAATAATTAATCCATAGCTTCACGTCAAAATTCTTATTATTAAATTAGTATATCTAGCCAGGTCAGTAGATCCAATGAAAATGTATTTACAGGTACATAGATGAAAGACAGAGCATCACTATGATGTACATGTCTTTCATCCACGTAAAATAAAATGAAAATAGAGCAGCGATACGTTGCATTTGAAATCTCTGTATACATGTGTTGCCAACAGCACCAGCATGTATAATACAATTGAATCCGTTAATCACAAGTTCTTAAAGTTATTAGAAGAAAAGAAAAAAACTCAGGAAAAAAGATAATCTAAATGATCCGTTTCAAAACAAGAAAAACCCCTCTCCCAAGCGCCTCTTAGTCTCTTCAGCCCTCTTTTCCCTTTTGATTTCATAGTCACAGCTTCCATCTCAAATAGCTGGAAGACAAGTGCCCACCAATTTCATAGAAGGTGGACTGGGAGATTTCCATTCTAAGGCAATGTAGAGCCTAGCAGCAACTATTGATACAAACAGGGTGGTTTTATTTGATATCCCATGTTCACAGTGATGCTTTTACTAATGCCTTTGATTGTGTATGGATGACTTCTGATGGATACAACTACCTGTGGATTCCTCACCTCATGAATACTCCCATGGCGCCAGCATTCTACGGAAATCTTCTTACTAGTCTCTGCACGTCGACGAGGACGTCACTGTCTCGCACGCGACGCCGTCTGACGTCATACAGGCAATAAGAGGTCCTCGACGACGTGCGGACGTCAGTTCCCTTTTTTCCGTGCATTCGAAACGGTTATCTTCGAGGGAGCAACTGTTACTCTTGCGGTTACAGTGTATATCTTGCTGCGTACTCTTTCTCCGTGGAAATAATGTCGCAGAGAAAGTCTGGATTTAAGCCTTGTCGTGAGTGTGGAGGCAAGATGTCGGTGACGGATCCTCATTCCGATTGCCTTTGGTGTTTGAGCTCCGACCACGACGTCTCGACTTGTGATTCATGTCAGCACATGAATCCGAAGGCCCTTAAAGAACGTGAGGCGAAGCTGTTTATGGCCAAGTCGAAGGAGAAGCATCACAAGAAGTCTTCTCCAAAACATCGGCGTCATCGAGACTCCCGGCGCCGTAGAGAATCTCGGCGTCATTCAAGGGAGGCTCGTTCCAGGTCTCCGGATCGGCGCCGAAAGACATGGGAGGTCAGCCCCACGGTGACGCCGCATCCTTCGACGCCGTTGCCCTCTCCGGCGTCACCAACTTCGCCTGGACAGGCGTCGGTGATTGAGGTATTGGAGCCTCAAGTGTTTTCTCCGGCGCAGACGCCGAGGCCGGAGTCGGGGTCGCCTCCGAGACAGGCACCCCAGTATCCGGCTTTTCCCACCCCTGGAGCCGATAGTTCCGCATTCTTGAATGCGATGTATGCCATCTTCCAACAGATGGCTCCAGGGGGTGCTCCGGCTGGGCCTTTGGCCTTTTCTTTGGGTGATCCTGCGCCTCTTCGGCCGGCACCCTTTATGCCCTTTCTCCCGTTTGGGAACGTGGGCTCGGCGCCAGTGTCGGCGCCGGTGGCCGCTCCGGTGGCTTCAGAAGGATTGGCCCCGGGGATTTCCATCCCGTCGACGTCGGGATTTCGGCCTGTGACTCCGGTGGGTCCATCTGCTTCAGCTGCTCTTTCGTCGGCGCCGAAGTTACATGTGGCGCCGGATGCGGCGTCGGTGGCTTCTGAAGATCGGCGCCGATCTTCGACTTCGGCGGAGGCATTGTCGACTCCGCGTATTGAACAACGACTTCATTCGAGGAGACGTGCTCTCCGGGTACTAGAAGAGCAGGAGTACCAACGAGCCCTAGAGGAAGGAGAGCTAGAGGACTCGGGTGATGGGCTGCGTGGACTGGAGTCGGCCAGTGGGCTGGACACTTCCCCTGAGTGGGACCTTTCGTCCCCGGGGGAATATACTGAGGAAGCTGCTTCCTTTCATACAGTGGTACGGAAGGCAGCTAGTTTTTTGGACCTGCCTTTGCCGGTGGTGGAGGCAAAACAAAACCTTTTGACGGAGGTGTTGCATCCGGCCTCAGCCGCGGCGGAGCCTCTGTTACCTTTTAATGACGCTCTGCTGGATCCGGTTTTAGAGGTGTGGAAGAGGCCGGCATCTTCCCCAGCAGTTCACAGAGCCGTGGCCAGGAGGTATCGGACGGCTCCAACTGATCCTGGTTTCCTATCTAGGCACCCTACGCCGGAGAGCTTGGTAGTGCAGGCCTCCTGTTCGTCCAAGTCAGCGCCTGGTTCTTTCCCGACGTTGCCTGGGGACAGAGACTCAAAAAAGCTAGAGGCGCAGTCGAAGAAGATTTTTTCGTCCTGCAGTCTGGCGTTAAAGGCCACTAATGCGACCTGTATCCTGGGGAGGTATATTCATGCTCTGATGGATGACATCTCCTCTTCGTTTACAGAGCTTCCCCAGGGTCTTTTGGATCTTGTCTCTGATGCCCAGGCTGCTGCGACCCAAATTATCCAGACGGGACTGGATACCACCGACTCGGTAGCCAGAGCAATGGGCACAACTGTGGTGGAAAGGAGACAGGCCTGGCTCCGTAACTCGGGCTTTTCGCCAGATGTACAGTCCACATTGTTGGATCTCCCGTTTGATGGGGACAAACTGTTTGGGGCTAAGGCTGATTCGGCCTTGGAACGGTTTAAGGAGAGCAGGGCCACGGCTAAGTCGTTGGGACTCCAAGCTCCTTCTTCCACGGCCTCTTCCAGATTCTTCAGGAGGTTTCGTGGATTTGGGCGTGGCTCTTCCTCCTCTTCCTTTCGGGGAAGATATCAGCAACCTGCCTCTTCCCACCCCTATAGATCTTTTAGGGGGAGGGGTAGGGTCCGCACCAGGGGAGCCTCTCAGCAGCACTCTGCCTCTTCCTCATCCTCTGGCGGGGTGCAGCAGGGGAAGCAGCCTTAGGCTTCCACCATTTCCCACTCACTCCTCTCCTGTAGGGGGAAGATTACAGCATTTTCTCACCAAATGGGAGACTGTTACGTCGGACACTTGGGTTCTCAGTGTTGTGGGAAAAGGCTACACCCTTCCCTTTCGGGAGTTTCCGCCCCTCATCCCGCCCCGCCCTTCGTATTGTTCACAAGAACACCTCCTGTTGCTAGAACAGGAGGTAGAAGTCCTCCTTTTAAAGGGCGCGGTGGAGTTGGTCCCGGAGCAGGAAAGGGGTCAAGGAGTTTACTCAAGGTATTTCCTGATTCCCAAGAAGGATGGTCGTTTGAGACCAATTCTGGACCTGAGGATCTTGAATTGGTTCCTCAAGCAGGAAAAGTTCAAGATGCTGACCCTAGCACAGGTGCTTTTGGCGTTGAACATGGAAGACTGGATGGTGTCTGTCGACTTGCAGGATGCTTACTTTCATATCCCGATACTCAAGTCACACAGGAAGTATCTCCGGTTTGTGGTGGGATCGCAACACTACCAGTTTGCGGTCCTTCCGTTTGGTCTTACTTCAGCACCTCGAGTCTTCACGAAGGTGATGTCGGTGGTTGCGGCAGAGCTCAGAAGGAAGGGGATAGCAGTATTCCCTTACTTGGACGATTGGTTGATCAAAGCCAAGTCCCCGGAGCTTGTGTTGCGTCATCTGCAGTCAACAACCCAGTTGTTGTTCGACCTGGGCTTTTCGGTGAACGAGCCCAAATCTCACCTGGAGCCCTCTCAGCGCCTCCTGTTCATAGGGGCAGTACTGGATACAACATTGGGTCGGGCCTTTCCTCCGCCTCAGCGGATTCAAGATATTCAGGATTTGGTTCCAATGTTTCGAAATGGAGCGGTAGTTCCAGTCCTCAAGGTCCTTCGTCTGCTCGGTCTTTTTGCCTCCTGCATTCTGTTGGTCATGCATGCTCGCTGGCACATGAGGGCTCTTCAGTGGTGCCTCCGAAGGCAGTGGTCTCAACACAG
The DNA here is from genome assembly GCF_031143425.1 of Pleurodeles waltl. Taxonomy (NCBI): domain Eukaryota; kingdom Metazoa; phylum Chordata; class Amphibia; order Caudata; family Salamandridae; genus Pleurodeles; species Pleurodeles waltl. The sequence continues at coordinate 229,365,635 of NC_090451.1, forward strand.
AGGGGATCTAGAGGGTACTGTCAAGATCTCCAGAGATGCTGCTGTGGATTTGAAGTGGTGGATTGCAAGCAACAATCTTTCACAAGGAAAGCCGTTCCAGCAGTCGCCACCAGTGGCCACAGTCATAACGGATGCTTCCACTCTAGGGTGGGGAGCTCATCTGGGGGATCTGGAGATCAAAGGTCTTTGGTCTCCAGAGGAACAGATTTTTCACATCAATCTGTTAGAGTTACGGGCTGTACGTCTGGCTCTCAAGGCCTTCCTCCCTTCCCTTCGTGGTCAGTCGGTACAGGTCCTAACGGACAATACTACCACGATGTGGTACATAAACAAGCAGGGAGGAGTGGGGTCGTACCTTCTCTGCAGAGAAGCTCTTCGACTATGGTCCTGGGCAAAGGACCATCGGATTTGCTTGATAGCAAACCATCTGGCCGGAGTCTTGAACGTGCGTGCGGACAGTCTCAGTCGCCACTTCTCGGCAGACCACGAGTGGCGTCTCCATCCAGATCAAGTCCGTTTAATCTTCCACAAGTGGGGGTTTCCTCGGGTAGATCTGTTCGCCACTCGAGAGAACGCGCATTGTCCGTTGTTCTGCAGCCTTCAGTATCCGATGCAGGAAGCGTTGGGGGACGCGTTTCAAATGACCTGGTGCGGCCAGTTGCTTTACGCGTTTCCTCCCATACCCTTGATTCCTCGAGTATTGAGGAAGATTCGCCAAGACCGGGCTCTAGTAATCTTAATAGCTCCGGATTGGCCAAGGAGGGTGTGGTACTCCGACCTTCTCCAACTCTCAACGTGCCCGCCGCTCCGTCTCCCTTTCAGGGCAGACCTCCTCTCACAGTCGCAGGGGCAGGTTCTACACCCCAACCTCCAGAGTCTGCACCTACATGCCTGGAGATTGAACGGGGCAACCTGAGTTCCTTCTCTCTCCCGCCTGAGGTAGTGGATGTTATATTAGCGGCCAGGCGACACTCCACTAAATCTATCTACGCTAATAGGTGGTCTAAATTTGTTGCGTGGTGTGGAGAGAGGCAGATTGATCCTTTACATGCTCATCTATCGGACGTTTTGTCTTTTGCTCTATCTCTGGCGCAGAAAGGCTGTGCAGTGGCTACCATTAAAGGTTATTTATCGGCCTTGTCAGCCTTCATATGTCTTCCAGACCAACCATCTTTATTTAAATCCCCTATTGTTATCAGATTCTTGAAAGGTCTTCTAAATCAATATCCTCCAAAGCCATTCGTTATGCCGCAATGGGATTTGTCCTTAGTCCTGACTTTCCTTATGGGGTCCCCTTTTGAACCTATGCATTCTTGCCCCTTGAGGTATTTGGTTTTAAAAACAGTCTTCCTGATAGCTATAACATCAGCAAGGAGAGTGAGTGAGTTGCAGGCCTTATCAGTAAAACCCCCTTATACAACTTTTTATGGGGATAAGGTGGTGTTGAGGACCAAGGCTGCTTTCCTCCCGAAGGTTGTTTCACCCTTCCATTTGGCTCAGGCAATTACTTTGTCCACGTTCTATCCTCCGCCTCATCCTTCCAAAGAGGAAGAAAGACTGCACCGTCTGGACCCAAAGAGAGCGTTGAGCTTCTTTATCGATAGAACAAAGGATTTCAGGCTGGAGGATCAGCTGTTTATTGGATACGTGGGCAAGAGGAGAGGAAAGGCAGTCCACAAGAGAACACTATCCAGGTGGGTTGTTCTTTGCATTAAAATATGTTACTCTTTGGCAAAGAAGGATCCTCCTGAGGGCATTAGAGCTCATTCCACCAGAGCTAAGTCGGCCACTTCGGCCTTAGCCAGAGGTGTTCCTGTGGTCGACATCTGCAAGGCCGCAACTTGGTCGTCCCTTCACACTTTTGCAAAACATTACTGTTTAGATTCTGAGGTTAGAAGGGACGGCCATTTTGCACGGTCAGTGCTGCAGGATTTCTTGGTTTGACCATTTAGGCACCCACCGCCGGGCGTGGTACTGCTTTGGGACTCTATTCATGAGGTGAGGAATCCACAGGTAGTTGTATCCATCAGAAGAACGAGTTACTTACCTTCGGTAACGACTTTTCTGGTGGATACATTAGCTACCTGTGGATTCCTCACGGTCCCACCCGCCTCCCCGTTGCCTTTATGGTCTTGCCAAGTAATCCTTGAGTGTGCTCCTCTTGGTCTTTGAGGGTGCAATAGATGTATATATATAATATATTTATATATATGTAGGTATATGTCTATATATCTTTATGTATATACTTGGTGTGTGTATATATTTTAAAAGAGAGAGTTTTATATATATATATATATATATATGTACATAAAAAGATTTACAGTTATTCATACAATGTGGTGTATTTTTACATTATAATGGATGTTGCTTTGTTCTTTCATTGCATTGCCTGGTTGTTCTCATGCACGTAAAAAATGATTGGTACTGACGTCCGCACGTCGTCGAGGACCTCTTATTGCCTGTATGACGTCAGACGGCGTCGCGTGCGAGACAGTGACGTCCTCGTCGACGTGCAGAGACTAGTAAGAAGATTTCCGTAGAATGCTGGCGCCATGGGAGTATTCATGAGGTGAGGAATCCACAGGTAGCTAATGTATCCACCAGAAAAGTCGTTACCGAAGGTAAGTAACTCGTTCATCTGCTCCAACTGTCCTGAAGCAGGGAATATCTTTCTTGTTTGTCACTCAAAGCGACTATTTGTATCTGTATTGTCTAAAAAAACCTCAATAAAGAAATAGGAAAAAATAATCAAGATGAATATATGCTGGTCGGTAAGACTCCTATTTGTACGCATCAAAATATTTTCTGTGATCAGTGCGAGGTCAACCTGCCACCTAGTTAATAAGTAACAACTAATTTCAAATCAAAAGCCATATAATTTTGGGCAAGTAACAAGCATATACACAATGTCTGTATTATCTAACATGCACCTTGGGCAGGAAGCAGATCCCCAGATTTTCCAACTAGTAATTTTATCCGCTGTATAATAAAGTAAACAAACCATTTTGAAATGTTGCAGCTTAAACCGGGCAGGAATCTGCATTTTATTGGTCAAGCAAAAGGATTGCTCAGTCTTCTACAGATGCGCACCATGACCGATCTTAGTTGTCCACCTATTGAAATTGTAATTCTGTTTTTATAGCGATAACTACCACTGATGAGGCTTCAAAGCGCTTTTTGGCAAGTAGCATGCTACTCCGGAACCCAAAAGGATTAGTAGTGGATTAGTATGGGGAAATATGATTACAGTATTGGTATTAGTATAGGAAGGTATGAGTTAATTTGAGCGGAGGACATGTGAGTCTGTTAGTTGGATTGAATAGAATAATGGAGTGATAGAGGAGGGAAAAACCCAGAAGTGTTAATTGGGAGATCATAGTAGTAAGATTAGGTTTGGGATGAGTAAAGGAGAGGTGGATGATGGAAGAGTCTGTAGAAAGGGATTAGGGAGATCATAGTAGCAAATGGGGTTTGTGATGAGTCAAAGGAGAGATAAACGAGGGAGAATATAGTATAGGTGTTTGGGAGATGAGAGTAGTAAACTGAGGTTTGGGGTGAGCCAGGAGAGGTAGAGGAGGGAAGAGTCTAGGAGAGTTATTTTGAAGATCATAGTAGTAGAATGGGTTTGGGGTGAGTCAGAGGGTGGAGATAGAGGATAGGTTTATAGAGGTATAGGGTGATGATGACACAGAGTAAAGCTTTCAAGAGAGTATTTTTTTTCTCCTCTTGTACAGTAGGACTAAAGTGGTAAATATATAGATACATGATTACATAGTAAGGGAATATATGTGTATGGAATATAATATATTGAGATTTAAAGTTGTATCGTATAAACAAAGACTTTCAAGAGTTGCAGTATTTTAAGTTAATTTATCTGTGTACTTTTATACCATTATTTTATCGTGCCTCAATATTCCAATAGTAAAGTGCTTGTAGATAAATAGTTAAGATAATATATACCTATTGTGATAGATAAAATAAAATTAGAGACACATAAGCATCAGTCAAACAACTTATATAGAAACTATGCAATGACCTATGAACGTGTAAAGTGTAGAATAATATATATATATATATATATATATATATATATATATATATATATATATATACAGATATATACATAACACGCACATATAAACATAACACACAAACATATATATATACATACACACACACACATACATATTCATACATATATACATTTAACCGTAGGTAAAATATACATTTGTTTAACAGGCCTCAAGAGTATGTACATATTTTAAGGTAAAATAGTTATTATACATATTTGGACAAAGAAATACACATATCTAGATATATACATATAATCAGATTATAAAATGTTTACATACACAGGAATATGCAGTCCATTGCTGTTTGAGTATGATGATTATGTATGAAAGAGCAAACTATTAAGTAGTCTTCTGAAGATAAAATAGTTATCTGTGGATCTTATATTTGGGGATAATAAATTCAAATGTTTGGCTGCTTGTACAGAGAAAGATGTACCATGTCTTTTTCTTGTATGGTGGTGTTTTGAACTTGGGTGCCAATCTTGAGCAGAGGTTTCTTTGTTGAATGTATTTGGTGATTTTATTCCTGATAAAAAGTGGTTGTGTTCCATGTATTGCTTTGTAGGTGATAGAAAGCAGCTTGAAGGTGGATCTTCTGGCAGCCAGTAACTGCCCTTAAGGCAGGGGAAATGTGGGCTTGTGGCTTTATATGTAGGACTAGTCTGGCAGCCGAGTTATAAACGTGCTGTAGTTTTTTCATAGTAGATAGAGATGATTCATGGTAAAGACCATTGGCATAATTCAGTTTATATAGTAAAAGAGAGACAGTAGCCTGCACCTTGTATGGAAATCCGAGGCGGGGAATATGTGTCACAGAGTTTTCATTGTGATGAAGCTTGATATTGCTAATTTGTCCACTTAAGCATTCATTGTTAACTTGGAGTCCATGATAATTCCAAGGTTTCTTACTTCCTTGGGTACTTTAGGAGGTGGTCCCAGATCGTCAGATTAGGTGCGGAGTGGGTCATAGTTTTTCCAATTGCCACATGTGAGTATTTCCGTTTTGGAAGCATTCAGTTTGAGATGGCTCCATGTCAGACACTGATCAACGGCTCTGAGGCAACAGAAGATATGTGAGTTTCCAATGTCTTTGGGGCATTCCACTTTAAGGAGTATCTGTGTGTCATCTGCATAGTTGTAGCATGTAAGTTGAAATTCATTGATCATTGCTGGTAAAGACATCATGTAGATGTTGAAAAGCATGGGTGAGATGATTGAACCTTGAGGGATCCCTGCTTTTGTGAAGTAGGGTTTGAGTGAGAGAGGGGAAGTACGTATGACATTTGTTCTGTTTAGAAGGTACGATGTGATCCAGTCGAGAACAGTCCCCTCTATGCCGGCTTTGTATAGTCTTTTTATTAGGGTGTCATGGTCAGCTGTGTCAAAGGCAGCTGAGAGGTCCAGGAGAAGTAGTGCAGCAACTCCATTGAGGTCTGTTGTGTTTTAAGATCATCCCAGATGGCAATGAGGGCAGATTCATTCCTCTTCCTAGGCAGAATACAGTTTGGTAGTCTGAAAGTATGGAGTTATCTTCAATGAATTGTGACATCTGGATGAAAGCTGGTCTTTCTGTCAGTTTGCCCAGGAAAGGTCCATTTGTAATAGGTCTGTATTTGTTGGGGTCATGCAGATCCAGGTTTGTTTTCTTTAATAATGGGCATATGTATGCTTTTTTAAGGACTTCAGAAAGATTCCCATAGTTAAAAATTATTGATGATTCTTCTTACTGGTGTTGCAGCAAAGGTAGAAAAAAGAATGTTCTTGAAGATGTGTGGTGTACAAGGGTCAGAGGGGCAGCCAGTTGGCCTTCTTGCTTTGACCTGATCCATAAATTCACTTTGTGATATTTGTTTGAAGCAATGCAGAGGCTGGGTGGCTTACTCTTGGGTTAGATTTTTTTAAACGGGTTGGTGCTAGTGGTTTTTATTTGTTTTAAATAGGAGTCCATTGTGTTTGCTTTGCTTATGTAATGATTTGCCAGTTTGTCCATGACATCTTCAGTAATAGGATAAGTTCCTTCCTTGCATATAGGTTTTGGAAATTTGTGGAGAATTTTAAAAAATTATTTATTTTCAGATATAGCATTTTGAATTCTGTCTGAGTAGTACCTTTTTTAGCTTTTTTGATGGATAATTTGTATATTCTGTTAAGTTTGTGTAGCTGAAGTTTGTCTTGAATGTTGTTTGTTTTGAGCCAGGTTTGTTGCAGACTTCTGATTTGTTTTTCTCCAAGGTGCTGTTTTCTTTTGTCCTGTTTTGTTTTTCTGAGTGGTAGTAGGATATTGAAAGCTTTCTGTAGCCACTCAGAGTTTTTGAACAGAATATATTGTGTCTTGATCTGTGTTGGCTGTTAGTTGTGATTCTAAGTATTCAAAATTGAGTTTGTTCCATGGTCGATAGGTGGATGTATATAAAGTGGTCTTGGGTTGATTTGTGGTGTTTTATGTTGTAAAGTTACCAAATGGTGGTCTGACCATGTGAGTGGTCTGATGCTTTGAATGGTAACTAGTTCTGGGTTCACAAAAATGGCATCTAGGATGTGTCCAGCGATGTGTGTGGGATTATGTAAAATCTGATGTAGGTTCAATGTGACTAGGCCATTAATGATAGCTTTTGGATGGGGCACATTGTGTTTGTCAGACCAAATGTTTAAGACCCCAAGAATGCATAGGTTAGAGTAGAGTGTTATAAGGTTTGAAACTGTGTCTAGAACAGTTGTGTTTTGTGTGAGAATGAGGTGCCACCGTGTTGTAGTTGTGGTTGAATTGTGTATAGGTGTGGTTTGTGGGGTTTTGTAGTAGTTGTGAGACATCGAAATCTGTATGAGGTTTGTTTGTGATGCATTTGTAGAATGCCCTTGCTGATATTGTGTTTGGATGTTCGAGGATGTGGAGGGTTTGAGGTGGTAACTGGCAAAGGAGAAATTGGGCAGCGTTTCTGGCCCCAGCCCCAATAGGAGGCCTGGCCCTATTAACCAGTCACAAACCTAGCCCTAACAGCCAATAGAAACCAAAGCCCTAAGTCCAATAGGAACCATAGGAATCAGTACCCTAGCCTTGACGGCCAATTAGAACTGTAAACCTACCCTTAATCAAGTGGAAACCCTAGCCCTAGTAGCCAATCAGAACCCCAGCCCTGATGGCCAATCAGAACTGTAACCCTAAACCTTAGTCCAGTGGAAACCATACCTTTAATAGCCATTCAGACCCCTCACCCCAAGAGCCAATCACAACTCAAACTCTGAGCCCTTACTCCAGTAGAAATACTAGTCCTTGCAACCAATCACAGCAACAGATGCAACAACCAATAGGAACTTATATAAATGACAAGTGACCTGAAGCCCAGGCTGCTGTGGCAGGGGGAAGGGAAGTCCTTCTCTATTCATAATCTACTTGGATACAGGCAGGCACAAACCACACTTCCTAACTAGCAGATTTTTCTATTCAGGTAAGGGACAATTTTGAAACCACTGAAATTCTGCTTTGCGCACACTTCAACTAATCACTTTTTCTGATAGAGACCTCTAGCTGCAGATTCCTAACAATTGATTTTCCCAGGCATCAGACTGGATCCAGAAACATTTGCTGAGCAATACCCCTTTGGGTGGCTCCATTCGGCTCTGCGTTGCATCGTCTGCGCCGTCAGTGACATCACGACCACCTATATGGGTGCCAATCAGGCACACAGGTATCAGTTATTTTCTTTCTGCACCAGTTAGTGCAGATCCAGAGAGAGCTAACCCTCTGTCACTTTTTGGCAAGCCTTTTCGACATTTTGTTGAGATGTTTTGGTGTGTGGCGATATAGTCGAAGAAGGTGGGGTTCAAACCGTGTGGCGCCTGTCACGCACCACGTCGGTCACTGACCACCATCTCGTTTGCCATGCTCGGACTGCTGGGCCATAGTGCCGAAGGCTTTGAGGGAGCAGTCCCTAAAGCTGTTTGTAGGCCGGCAGTCAGTAACACTGGCACACGCGACTCTGAGAAGGTCTTGTGGTCTTGTCCCGGTCAAGGAGGAGGCCGCAGGACTAATCTTGGAGCCCCAAGTCCTCTTCTTCCCATTCAAGGTCCTCAGGGCATGCAGGAAATAGGCACAAAAGGAAGAGAAAGTCTAATAGAACTTTGACTTTGCCTCGTCGGTCGGCCGACGAGACGAGTGGGGAACATTGGCGTTCCCAGCGAGGTACTACCAAGCCATTTACCAGTTTGACTCCGAGTTTCCCACCTTTTCCAGGGACCGGGTTGACACCGGCTAAAATAAGGGAATTTTATGGGGCCATGCGCCGGGTATTTGAGTGGGCCTGACCCCTCTGGTGCATTCCAGGGCCCCGCGGGGTTGGGTGAGACTCCTATTGGTTCCATGCCAGCAGCTTTGTTCTCGGCTGAGTTGAATGGATCCGATTCTGGGTCTGGACCACTCGTACCCAGGTGACATTCCCCGGCACCAGTCATAACGCCGATGCTCCCGGCGCCCACCGGCAGCCCCAGCCTCATTCTTATCCCTGATCATCTGGCACCTGAACAGCATCATGTGATGCCAATTCTGATGCCAAAGGCACCCATAGGTGCCAGATCATTGCCTGACCCTTGTTTTTCATATTCAAGCATGGCAGAAGAGTGGGAGGGGTCGCTGGAACCTCTAGAACACTAGCTGGAACAATCCATGGACTGGTATGAGGAGCTAGGAGAGGCCAGTGGTCTGGGCACCTCTTCAGACACTGGGTTACTCTCTCCCCTACTGTGGCTACGGAGGAGGAAGCATCCTGCACAAAGGTGGTGCAAAGAGCAGCGGAGGTCCTCAACCTCGAACTGCCCTCAGTGGCTGTCAAGACAAATATTTTGACAGAAGTGCTTCAACCTGGGGCTTCCACATCTGAATCCCTTTTGCCCTTTAATGAGGCACTTACAGATGTCCTGCTGGGAACTTGGTCCAAGTCCAGCACAGGGGCTCCAGTTAACAGGACGATTGCCCAACCCCAACGACCCACTCCAGGTAACCTTAGCTTTCTCAGCCAACACCCCACTCCTGAGAGCTTGGTTGTCCAAGCCTCCACATCCCATGACACATTCCAATCCACTTCCCCAGGTAGGTAATCCAAGAGGCTGGACCTCCTTGGGAAGAAGTTGTTTTCTTCCTCCAGCGTGGCACTGAGGTCGGTGAACACCTCATGCTTATTGGGCAGTTTCTCATATATCATTTGGGACACGTTGCGCAACTGCTGCCACAGGTCTCAGAGGAGGTCCCGGCCATAGTCTCCCAACTGCTGAAAAACGGAATAGATGCAGCTAAATTCACCATACGGTGAGGACTAGACATGACTGGTTCACTGGGCAGAGAGTTTGCGTTAGCAGTGGATTTAAGATGCCATGCCTGGCTGAGGACATCTGGCTTTTCGGGAGATGTCCAAATTTAATGGACATGCCCTTCAATGGCACCTGTTTGTTTGGCGAGAAGGCGGACTCAGCGCTAGAGTGCTTTAAGGACTCTCGGGCTAGGGCTAAGTCTTGGGCCTCTCGGCGAATCCTCGTCAACTGCCTGCCTTTTGACCCTTTTGTGGCTATAGAAGGGGCGTGGCACCATGCCAGCCCTATGCCAGCCACCATCCCACACAACTAACCCAGGGTATGAGCTGGGTGTGGTGTCTTCAAATCTAGAGGATATGCAGGCCAGAAGTTATCTACCATACAACCCCTGGCAGCTGTAGCCTCTAAGCCTTCCTAGTTTACATCTGCAGGACCATGCTTGCCCAGTTGGAGGGAGAATATGTACCATTTGTCAAGAAGCCATGCGTCTCTGGACATAGCTGGAACAGCAGGGCATAACCCTGGTGGTTCAACACCTAGCAGGTTCTCTGAACACCAAGGCGGGCGAGCTCAGCCGTGGATGTCTAGCGAATCATGAGTAGTGTCTCCACTCGGAGGTTCCGCAAGGACTCTTTCAGCAATGGGGAGAGTCTTGGTTAGAGCTATTCGGCTCCGAAGAGAACATGCAATGTCAGCAGTATTGCGCATTGGAGTTTCCAAGGTAGCACTCGCTCAGCAACGCTTTTCGTTGTGAGTGGAGGTCAGGCCTCCTGTAAACCTTTTCGCCCATACCCCTCCTGCCCAGAGCTCTCAAGAAAATCAAGAACAACTAGGCCATAGTAATCCTGGTGGCGCCAGATTGGGGCACGGTGAGTCTGGTATCCTGAGCTTCTGAAAATGAGCATTAATCCTCTAATCAGGCTGTCCCATTGGGAGGACCTTCTGTCGCAGCAGCAGGGAAGGCTTCTCCACCCGAACCTGTCAACTATGCAACTTCATGCGTGGAGATTGAGTGGCAGCAGTTGACAGCTTTTGACCTTCCTCCCGAAGTCTGTAACGTTATCTTGGCAGCCAGATATTCATCCACAAAGACAGTATATGCCTGTCATTGGCAAAAAAATGTAAAATATTGTACAGAGAAGTCTCTAGATCCTCTCTCTGCTTCTTTATCGGATATTCCTATTTTCATTCTTTCTCTTGTCCAACAGGGGGACACTGAAGGGCTATCTTTCTGCTCTATCATCCTTTTTGCGGCTGCATGATCAACCCTCTCTTTTCAAATCCGCTATTATAAATAGGTTTCTTTTAGGGCTTGTAAAGATGTTTCCTCCTATGCCCTTTGTAATTCCTCAGTGGGATCTCAATCTGGTTCTCACACATCTCATGTGTGCTCCTTTTGAGCCATTATACTATTGTCCCCTCCAGTGGCTCACCATCAAGACAGCCTTCTTAATGGCAATATCATCTGCCCGGAGGGTGCGTGAGATACAGGGATTATCATCCAAACCGTCATATCTCACTGTGTTTCCGGAAAAAGTGGTGTTACATACCCTTGCCTCTTTCCTTCCCAAAGTTGTGACCCCTTTCCATCTGGGTCATACTATCACATTGTCCCTCTTCTTTACTCTCCCACATCCTTCTAAGGCGACTCCACCGGCTGGACCCAAAAAAAAGAGCGTTGTAGTTCTACCTCGACCGCACAAAAGAGTTACGGGTGGATGACCAACTGTTTGTGGGGTATGTGGGAGCAAAGAAGGGATGGGCATTGCAGAGGTGGACCATTCCCTGTGTCTAGGTCATTCTCTGTGTCAAGATCTGCTATGCCCTGGCTAAAAAGCAGCCTCCTGAGGGCTTATGGGCCCATTCCACCAGGGGAAAAGCTGCGACCATGGAACTAGCACTTCAAGTCCCTGTCCTGGACATCTGCCAGGCAGCAACATGGGCGTCACTGCACACATTTGCAAAGCTCTGTGGAGCTAGCACTTGGAGTCCCTGTCCTGGACATCTGCCAGGCGGCAACATGGGTGTCACTGCACACATTTGCAAAGCTACAGCCTGGAAAGTCAGGTCCACAGGGAAGGCATTTTGCCAGTTTGGACCTGCAGGACTTTTTAGTTTAAAACAGTCTGCAACCCACCGCCAGGAGGATATGGCTTTGGTATCTGATCGAAGTTAAAGAATCTGTTGTTAGAAGTCTCTAAGAACTGTCTGTTAAGGAGTCTGTTGTTAGAAGTTACTTACCTTCGGTAACACATTATCTGGTAGAGACTATATCTAGCTGCAGATTCCTTACACCCACCCATGTATCCCCGCTCTGTGGACTTGTTACCAGGGTTAGGATGATCCCCTTTCAGGACTCTAGTTGTGACACACATTGGGTATTGCTCAGCAAAAGTTTCTGGATCCAGACTGACTCCTAGGAAAATCAAAGGTAAGGAATCTGCAGCTAGATAAAGTCTCTACCAGATAATGCATTACCAAAGATAAGTAACTTGTTCTTCAAGCCAAAAAGAAGTGCTGCATATACTTTCCAAGCACAGTTTAAACCACAGAGCAGATTAAGCAGTCTCTTAAACACACTCTTGTTAGCCACCGAGGTGTATTTAGCCTTTTTTTAAACCTTGGAGGGGAGAAGTTTAATGTAGTCTGTGAAAAACTAGGAGGGAAACTCATACAGTCACGAATAGAACAAAAACAACAGTTTAACGTTTGCCGAAAAACAGGGAGCCAAATGTACACATGCACGGGTAGAGGAAAAAGTACTTTTTAAAAAATTAAAAGAAAACACAGAAACTCTGTGATCTTACAATTTTCTTTGACTCATGCTCACTAGGCTGTTTAGAGTGCAGAGATCCTGGGCTCACAAAATGGAGGTGACTGTCTTGGGATTACCTCCACAAACTTAAAGGGCCAGTGCAGGTGTGAGAGGAGGGCTCATGTTGCCTGGGAGCTAGAAAGCCAATCGCCACGCCCAGGCCGCTGTGGCAGGGGGAAAGGAGGTGCTCTTCTATTGCGAATCTCCTTGTATACAGACAGGCACAATCCACACTTCCTAGCTAGCAGATTCTACTTTTCAGGTAAGGGACAATTTTGAAACCACTGAAATTCTGCTTTTTGCGCACTTAAACTAATCACTTTTTCAAAACAAAACGAGTGCTGCATACACTTTCCAAGCACAGTTTAAACCACAGAGCAGATTAAGAGGTCTCCTAAACACACTCTGGTTAGCCACTGTGGTGTATTTCGCTTTTTTTACATTTGGGGGGGAGAGAAGCTTAATGCAGTCTTTGTGAAAAACTAGGAGGGAAACTCATACAGTCACAGGTAGAGCAAAAACAAAAGTTTAAACGTACCAAGTTTGCCACTAACTGGTCCAAATCATTTGCCTATCGGTCTGATAGAACATTGTAACATTCTTGGATTGTGATTTTCTTTGTTTTGGAAAAGAGGAGATCTAAAAAAATCTGATCTATCGAGATCAATGCTAATCTCCATTCTCTTTAGGCCATTTTGAAAGTAAGCTAGGGGCCATGTTAATGACGGTGGTGAGCAAGTACCAGGGATCCTGGTTTGAACCCAAGAATTCCTAGAGAAATTAGGCATTATCCAGAGAATCAGCAATTCCAAGCCTGACTCCCCAGATATTCCACATTTTTCCTTGAAATCTAATTTAAAGAGACCCCTGGTGTTTCAGCAAGTATCATATGGCCACGTGTACGAATGTTAGGTTTTGTGAGTCACAAAACCTGATGTACAACAGTGTCAAAGACACTATTTGCGATTCCCAATGGGGTCGCAAATGACCTACCTCATTAATATTCATGAGGTAGGTCGCAATTTGCAACCCCATTGGGAATGGCTCCACTCTGTGACTGCTTTTAAATTAAGCAGTTTTTTTTAATGAAGCCTGTTTAAAGGAAAAGGAGATGCATTTAAAAAATGTTTTCTTTTCATTTTTTTGGGACCACTGCCTGCTCTGAAAAAATATTTTCGCTACCATTCATAAAGGGACCCCTTCCCGTTTGCAAATGAGTTAGCACCAGTTTGAAATTGGTGTTAACTGTGATTGTTTTGTGACCTCATTCACAGTCACAAAACAATCCTACATCACACTGCGACTTGCAATTAGGAAGGGAACTCCCCTTCCTAAATGCGACTTGCAAAATATAGTCTGTACATACCAAAATTCTTTTTTCTTTTTGCAAATGGCCCAATTCTGCAAACCGGGCCATTTGCGACAAGAAAAAAGCTGCGTACATGTGGACCATAGTTTCATAATTCTGATGCGGCTGTTAGTTGTTCTTACTGGCCCGATTGAATTGGGAGCTCTTATTTAGAGCCTTAGAAGTAAAAAAAAAAAACTTTAGTAAAGCTAATACGTCTCTCCTTTGGGACCGTTAGGCTTTGCCAATGGGGTTTAACCATGCTGTACAAGATTCTTGATACTGTGCAGCATGGCTACAGAATTTAACCCAAAAGAAGGTTGACACCAACAGCTGCACAATTTTCTAGTGCACTACACAAGTGAAAACATAATTACTCTGGTGCTTTTTTTTATTTGCGAGAGAGAAAGTATTGCTCCATCACACCTCTTTTGTGTGTAAAAGGCCGCTTTATTGGAAACAGGTGCACTCACAAAGTTCACTCCCTTGGCCTTGTGCCTTACAAAACTAAAACCTCACTATACATAAATTCTCCTATCAACACACCCCTCTCCCAATCCTCCCCTCCCCCCTCCCTTCCCCTTTTGTACTTGCTGCTCAATAGTCCAGTCCTCCTTACTTCGTGCTCCTATCTACTCTGTCTAGTACCTTAATAGTCAGTTGCTAGCGTCTTGAGCGTGCAAGTCTCCAGCCCTTAACGCTCGATATTATCTAGGTATCCCTGCTACTGTCCACCCTTATCCAATCAGCATTTGTCTTGTCTTCTTTTCTTCCTATCCGTTCACGTCTGTCATGTGCCCGTTCTCTGTCTCCGCCACCAGAAAAGGAAGAGGACCCGGCCCTTGAGCCATCCTCTCCTTTTCTGCCCCCCCAGCCCGCTCCGGCTCAGTGTCAGTCCTACTTGCCTAAAATTCCCTAAAGGTCAGTCTCAACACCTCCTTCAGTTGGAGCAGGTACAATTCCATGCCCAAAAAGGACAGGTGTACTCCATCGCCCCTAAAGAATTCTTTATCTTCAAATCGTATATCCGTGTGTTCCACATACGTGAAACCCTGCTCTGAACAAAAAGTCTTCATTTCCCTGTTAATTTTCTTCCTGGCTTTTTCAATAGCTCCTGGTCTCCGAGCTCCCCTCCACATCTGGCGGGGAATAAAAAACGTCCATATCAAATGACAGCCATGCCACTGCTGGCGCACTACTGACAAATCTCTCTTCATGTCTTTTAATATGTCCAAACCCGTCCTCTTAACCATGTCATTCTCTCCCAAGTGTATTAATAGTACTTCCGGACAATGTCCCTGCCCTTTAAGCCGCTGCAACGTCCCTAACAACTCATGCCAACACATGCCCCCTCTACCCTCCCACCGAACGTGGTATCGTGTCACATCTAAACCCAAATTAGACCCCAGTTTCGTCGACTGAGCTTGTCTTGCCGCCCATTTTACGAAGGAGTGTCCCACGACCCAAATGTACAATGACTGCACCGCTGGCCCAGGAACCGAACCTGCAGGAAAATAAATAAAAATGAGTCCAATTCCCGGCGCCATCGCTTACCGCACATATTTCCTGTACGCATCTGACTTCCACCGTCCCAGCTCTAAAACCGCCGCCCTCTGCTAACCCGTCGACCTGCCTCAGTCGCCGTACCAATCCGAAAGGAATGTGTTCCATATTGTGACGAATCGACACCTATGTGGTTCAAACAAGATCTCATAACCACCAATAGCCGATAAGCAGACACCACGTCACCGTTCCTATGACAAAAAACTAACCCCGTCTGTCTCCACCCCATCCCCTGCATCCGTCGCGCCAAACGCATTGGGCACATGTCCTGCACAGGATAGGCCCGCATAAAAACCTGCCTCCCAATCTTCCGCTGGTCCGTCTTGGAGCGATTCAGGAATACGCCTACTCCGCTCTGAGAAATACAGAATCGTCCCATCGAACCCCCTCCCAAAACTTAGAACCCAATAACTCCGACACTCGGAAAGCCCCAAAGAACATCCAGGACATCAAAGTCCGAAATAATAACGCCTCCTCCAGACTCTTACAGATTTTCGCAGTCGATGCCATTATTGGCCTCAACAGGTCCAAAGAAATCGGCCGGCGCTCCCTTGCTCTACCACCCCTCTCCCTCGCCCAACCTTCCAAAAGCCGCTGCCCAAACTCCCCCACCGACGGCGCGTAACCCCACAACAGCTTACCTATAAAAGCTATTCCTGCCAACTTCCCTGCCATAGACACCTTAGACAACCGCTTGTCTATCATGTCCATCATATATGTAATCACGTCCTCAATCTGATCCTGTACCCGCTGCCGTCGACACGCTCCAGACTCTAAAAATTCCTGCCAAGCCCTTACATACTTGCACTGCGTCGAAGGAGCCAACGAATTCACGACCAATCGCAGAATCCTCTGTCTCCTACTCTCCAAAGCGCTGCTGGCATCGCCATCCTGTTCAACTGCTCGTCCGCGACCAACCCACGGAACCTCTCCCACTGTGAACGAGATAAAGCATCCGCAATGTAATTATTTACTCCAGCCATGTGTTGCGCCCGAAAATAAATATCGCGCCGTAAGCATTCCAAAACAAAAACTCGAAGCAGCTGTAACACCTGTGGTTCCCTCGCTGACTGCCTGTTTACCACCTGCACCACTGCCAAATTGTCCACTCGAAATAACACGCGCTTGTGCTGCAACCAATGCCCCCATAAACACACCGCCACAACCAGCGGAAACAGCTCCAAAAATGCAATACTCCGACCCCCCGCGCGCCACGCCTCCGGCTATGGTACCGCACAAAAATTGCCCTGCCAAAATATCCCAAACCCCAATGCCCCCGCCGCATCTGAAAAGATTTGCACATCCCACTCGCACACAGGCCATGCCTGAATCGGAATGCCATTAAATGACTCCAGGACTACGCACCATATCCTCAAATCCTCTTTTACTCCAGCACTAAGCCGTACATGATGATGCGGTACTATACCACCCGGGAGTGCCATCCCGAGCCGTCTGCAAAAAGTCCTGCCGGCACACACCACCCTGCATGCAAAGTTCAAATGGCCCAAGAGCACCTGGATTTCCTTCACTGTCAATTTCTTCCTTTGCACCACATGCCGCAACGTTTCCAGCATGTGCACCCGCTTTTCATTTGGCAAGCGCGCCACCATGGCCCGAGTGTCCAGTTCTATGCCCAAAAATGACAAGGCCGTGCAGGGCCCCACTGTCTTTTCGGGGGCTAGGGGCACACCCAGGTCCCCCATAATCGCTTGGAACCTCTGCAGTGCTACTTCACAGGACTCAGAATTTTTAGGTCCTGTGATGAAGAAATCATCCAAATAGTGCGTGACCGACGTATGCCCCGTAACCGTCACAAAAATCCACTGCAAAAATGTGCTGAAGCATTCAAATAAAAAACAAGAGCTCGAACAACCCGTTGGCAGCGCCTTGTCCACATACCAGCTGCCTTGAAATTGAATGCCCAACAGCTCGAAATCTCGAGGGTGCACCGGCAGTAGTCGAAAAGCAGATTTTATGTCTGTCTTTGCCATAAGGGTGCCCGGACCCAATGCCTCCACCAATGCCATTGCCACGTCCACCGAAGCATATGACACTTTCGTGAATTCCTCCGGTATGAAATCATTAACCGACGCCCCTTCCGGCCATGACAAATGATGTATTAACCGATTTTACCCAGGCTCCTTTTTGGGCACCACACCCATAGGGGACACTATCAGAGTATTCAAAGGCCAATCCGCAAAAGGGCCTTCCATTCTCCCCTCCGATACCTCCTTTCCAAGTTTGAGCCAGACCAGCTCTTCCCTTCCCCGGACCAAATGCAAATTCTCCGCCTACCGACGTTGTCGCGGTCCCATGTAGCCTAACTCAAAACCTTCAGAAAACCCCCGCAGCAACAATTGCTGCTCCTTCAGATCGTACTGACTCGTCCAGTACCGAAGCCGATCCAAATTAATTGGCGTAAAAGCTTTTTCCCAGAGATCCCTGCCCTCTGGCCTTGGGTTGCCCTGCATTCCCCGCGGGATTACCTCCTGATGCCGAGAACTGTTGCCCGCCGTTGTTACCCCCAAAGCAGTTGGTGAGAGCATGTTTTCCCCCGCACTTGGAGCATTCATGCTTGAATTTACAATACTCCCTCATGCACAACCCTTTGTTAAAATCCCAGCATGCTCCAGATTTCTTCCAACCTGAGCCTGCTGTTCCAGCTCCCCCTTTTTCGCTGGAGCTAGGGACATTGGCCCCACCCTGGGTGGGGCGATCTCGAAAGGGCCGATAAATGATTGGCAACCCGCTAGCCGTAAAGATTGTTATACCGAATTTCGCTGGGCCCATCGTATGCTGCCACAAGTCAGTATCAATCTCGCCCCATTGCGCTTCTTCATCCGCCGCCATACGCGCTCTAAATTCTTCGTCATATTGAGCCCATGCATATCCACCATAATTCAAGTATGCCTTCCCAATTACATCCATATATTTGAATAGCGCCACCGCCCGTTCCGGATAACGCTCGCAATAAACACTAGCAAAAATAAAAAATGCCGCCGTCCAATTCTCAATCATCACGGGGACCCTAGGCCGCTTCGCCAGCTCATATTCTTCCTCTTTGGACCCCTCTTTTGCCCGTACCTCCCTGTGCAGCAATTTAAGCATCTCCACATACTCCCCTTTTCAGATCTTTTATTTTGTCGCCGGCATGAGATGCGCGCCCAGAGGTTTCGCCGTCCCCATATAAGACAGCCGCTTATGTTTACCACCGACTTTACCAGGACCAAATTCCTCCCCACCTTTCTCCGATACCTCCCCTTTAGCCTTACCTGTGCTTTCTTTATTCACCTCCTCCTTTACTTCGTCAGTAACCACTCCCGCATCCGCAACATAGACCCCTTTATATAACCTCTCCCCCATACCCTCCTTGAGATCGTCCGTCCCCACTGCAACCCCGACCTGTCTCAGCGCTTTGCGTGCATTACCTTTCTGCAACAACGGGGGCCGCTCCGTAACCGTCCGTCTTGCTTCACTCCTCACTCTGGACGAGTCAGCCGGCACCTGTAACGACTGATGCACAGCATTAGCATCTCCCCCCGCTGCCCACCAAACCTCCTCATCCCGAATCTCTCCTTCCTCTACACTGTCCTCGTCAAAGTCTAAACTGTCCCCACTCTCAATCTCCTCACTGTCTGTATCCCGTGTCCCACTCCCAAAACGTGCCTTCTTTATGATATCCTCTAATTGCGCCGCCGGGATGCGCGGTCGCCGTAGGGCCGCTTTTTGCCCTTCCCGCTGTGATGCGTAGCCAGGCTGCTTTCCCTTACTCACCCTCCCACTGGGGGGCGCAAAACCCGATCCAGTGGGGTACCGTGTGACTACCTCCTTGGCTCGCACCGCCTCACCACCACGACGATGTCCTGTCCAGCTAGCCGTACTGGGCCCCGCCGTCACTTCTTCCTCCCAGGGTTCCGAGCCCGTCAAAAGCTCACCTGGGTCCCCGTCCTCGCTCCCACACAGTACTCCCTGCAAAAATCCCACATCAACATCGCTCAAATTGCTGTCATCTAAGCCTTGGGTCTTGCGCTTATCCTCTGGCCCCTTTTCCCTACCTACCTCGTCACTAACAGAATCACCTCGGTTAATAGCCCCCAGAATGCCCCCTACCCGCCGTAGGTACGAGTGGGGGGGCGCACCATAAGGGTGATCCCATCATCCTCAACCGCCTGCTCCCTGTCCTCTTCCTCTCCCTGCTCAGACTCGTCACTCCATTCCAGGATGTGACTCAGCTCCTGTACCGCTCTTCCTCAGCTTCACCCCCTCCCACCCCTTCAGAATACCCCATTAGGTCCTCCTCAAGAATGCTACTGCTCCTCTCTTGCCCCCTACGATCCTGCTCCACTCCACCTCTCACCATACTATCATTGGACACTTCCTGCCTCTCACCCCCCCACCACGACACCGTTATCTTTGCTGCCCGCAAAAAGCAGCCTTTTATTGCCCTTCTTCTTCAAAACCCTCCCTTTCACCTGCCAACCTGACCTTTCCGCCCCCCCAGGGCGTGCCGCGCTCTGCACACCCTCCGTCCGTGCCCCCGACGAAGTCAGCCGCCGCCCCTGCTGCTGCCGTAGCAGGGAAACTGAGGGGGTTCCCGCCCCGCACCCCGGCACCACCATTCCCGTTTTCTCGAGGCCGCCTCGCCCCTAAAGGGCGCGGCTGCCTCCTCGCGCCCCCAACCACACGCCCCTTGCATGCAAGGGCCAGCCTCCCGCTCCTCCCTCTACCCGCCCCACTCACCTGCTGGCTACCACGCGGTGGTGAGCACGCTGCTACCGCGGCCGCCACACCGCTCGCTGCCCTCCTCACCGGACGCTTACGGGGAGCAGCAGAGTGCCGCAATTAAATCGAGGCGCCCCGCTTCCCTCAGCAGTTCCATGGCTCGGATCACTCGCTGGTCCATAGCGCCAGAAGAAAACGCCCGTGCCTGATACCACCACGCCCAGTAAGTACCGCTCCGACCCCCGTTACTACTCTGCAAACTAACAAAACTATCCCTGCCTTACAATTATACCACAATGTCTATCTGGCGCCTGCGCTACCTGCCTACTCTCAACCTCGCCACCAATTTTAAACTAAGCTGCAACAGAAAGCTCGACCACTGGCCAGAAGCTTCAACCACAAAATGGTGGCGAGCAAAGATGTCGCCCCGAATTTATTCTGTAGCCTTAGGCTACAACTAATACGCTTTTGTATAGCCCAAACAGCGCCCATAAAGGGCGCGAATGGGCCATACCACCTCTCGCAAACTCCCCGGGGGGGTAGACTGCCGATTCCGGCGCTCCCCCCCAAACCCCCTTCTACTTACAGATCCGTGTTGGATCTGTAACTAAAAATAAAAAATGCCACGGGGGGTATGGAAGCAAAACCGGGGACACGGGCAAGTGGGAAGCAGCACAGGGACATAAACTATATGCAAGAAGCAGAAAGGCACACTGTGAGACAAAGCAAATGGGGGGACACCGAAGCACACAGCGCAACACATAGACTCCAGGAGCACAGAAGCACACAGTGAGACAGAGCTAAATGAAGAGGGGGAAGCAACATGGGAGACTGAAACAACACAGGAGAAACCCAGAAGCACACCGAGACCGTGGGGTGGGAGGAGAGCATAGAAATACAGACAGAGCAGCATAGTGGCCGGGCGTTGGGGCAGTGAAGCTCATGCACGACAGAGCAACACAGAGATTTTGGAGGAGTAGAGAACGACACAGTGAGACAGAGCAACATGGAAGATAGGGGACAGACAAGCATACAACAGGACAGAGCAACACAGAGATGGGGAGTACAGAAGCACACGGCAAGATAAAGCAAGGAGGAGGTGGGACCACAGAAACACAAGGTGAGACAGAGCAATTTAAAAGTAGAAAATGTGAAGTAATGAGTTACATTAAACACTGCGTAACAATGAGGTGTGCAGACAAAAAGAAAGGGCAAGGTATGTGCAAAAAGGGAGAAAGAGGAGCCCTACTTACCTGTTTACATGAGCGCAAGTAATGAGAAGAGGAGCCATTTTACATAAAAGACTGTTTGTGTAGGACAATGAAATGGGTAAAAAAAGTATTGAATGCAAAGCCAGGTAGTAATAACCTTCCTAAGGTCTGTGATGTGCAGTACTAACATGAAGATTCATTGGTAACGAGCAGCAGATGATGGCTCAGCAAATGGGTCCTAATAAAATGTGATTAAGCTTTGAGACTGCTTCTCAAAGATGGCCGCTTTGTGCCTTGCAGGACACTTTTTGCAGGGTCAGCACTACACGTTCACGAGCCTATCCTACCTCTGCCCCTCTGTGCCTGAAATCAAACAATATCTAGGGAGGCTGCTTCTAACTAATCCTTCTAGCACATGTGATAGTGATCAAGAACACAGGTTTAATCAGTCATCGGCTTTTGTGGGGGGGGGGGGGTCACAGGTCGAAAAGTTCAAAAAGATCTTCAGTGAACACTAAGTGAAGCAGAGTCAGCCTTCAATTAGGAGGGTGGTTATCTGAGATAGAAAAACAATTCTGAGAGAAGCACGAGATGCTTTCCTCATGGCTACGCCTCCTCCAGTAATAAATGTACTGGCTGCTTTGGCCAGGCAGCTTTAGAACAAGGTTTGGCAATGCCAGTAGGTCTTGTCTTGGGGCCTAATAGTTTTGCCAATGGTTTTTAGCGATGCAGTACAGCATCCCCAATCCTGCACAGCATGGATAAAGAAGAATTCAAAAAGTCTATGACACAGCCGCCTGCTTCATGTTGTGGGCACGTACACCATGCATGCATGTGCTTTCAAAGTAACACAGGTCCTTTTTTATTTTTATTTACAGATCTGAGTTGGATTGGTAAATTTAGAAAACATAAGAAAGCTTGTTTTTTTAAGTGGGTGAGGGAAACAACATGGGGTAGAAGCAATGGGGGGGACATGAATGGGGAAGCAACCCAAGAGGCACAGGTGGTCGGAAGCAACACTGGGGCGTAGGTGGGGGGAGCACCATGGAGGGCATGGGTGGGAGGCAGAGAAAAGCACCTGAGAGAGAGAGCAACGTGGAGCATGGGGGCAGAAAAGCAAACAGGTGATAGGGAGAACATGGAGCTAGGGGAGAAGCACATGGGCGAGAAAGCAGCACAGGAAGGAGAAGCACACAAGGGTGAGCAAGTGTCAAGGATACACACCCAATCCCTTCACAGCCCTCACCACCTCCTTGCAGTGAAATTCACTAGAAATGCAACCTATCTCCCAATTCCTTGATGCTAATAGCTCATTATGGAGTCTCATAATGCAAGTTTTTCACCTACTAGGAAATATGGCCTTCAGAACATCTGTTTTATGGTGGAGTTATTGACCTAAATGAGTCACTGGTGTGGTGCCTAGGATGTTTCAGGAAAGAAGCGAAAGTCAACATTTTCCAAATTCCAGAATAAAATTGGGCTTCTTAAGATGTGCCTGCCACACATACTACAGACATGTTAACTTACCACTGAAATGTAGATGTCCATTGTGTATATCACTTCATAATAGAGACGTTTTAAGACATAGTCAAAGTGGACTCTGGCCCAGGGCCCCAGTCTTCCAGGGGAGCCCCCCTGATATGGTTACCTCTGTTCTGCAGAGTCTCTTACCCTGATGACCTTGAAAAATATTTAAATGGATTGTTTAAAATACCGTTTTCCCTTAATGTATTGTTTAATTTGGGTGATGTGTGAGTGTAAGTCTACTACAGACATTCTGTAGAGAAATGTTGTGTTTTTGTTTCATGCAACATCCATTAAAAAAATATTTTAAATCAAAACAGGACCTCACATATGTGAAAAGGGTGGGTGTCACAGAGATCATTTGCAGTAATACCAGTGAATTGCTGTTGTTACAATATTGAAAACACACATCACTGTTCCTGAATATTAGTTGTGAACACATTTAGAATGTGGCCCAGTGTGACTGAGCAATGCTAGTGACTTGACCAAACTGGACAGGAAAGCGCTGTCACTGCAACATGAATTCAAAGCTCTTTGAAGCAGGGGTCCCCAAAATACGTCTGGCCCAGGGCCCCCAAAATCCCTAAAAGGTTACTTCTTCAGATTAAGGGTAGTTTATTTCTGAAGGCCCGATGTACTAAATAAACCATGTTGTATTTGCAAACACAGTGATTGGGAAAATGCAGGATTTTATATTGCAAAATAGTTTTTTAGTAAGTAATAAAACCATTTTATGATTTGGTAAAGCCTTTCCAGATCACAGAAGGGCTTTACTAACTCATTCTGAATTGCAGGGGCATGACTGGGGTCTACCTCTATGTGTGACTTACAAAGATACGTGTCCTCGTTGGACAGCTTCCCTTGGAATTGTGTCGGACGTCCTTGAGGGGAGCAGGCATTGTTCCAGAGACCTACTGCCTGCTGGATCAATGCACCCCCCCCCCCAACACACACACACTGCCTTCCCAAACTGGATTTTTTTTTTGTTTAAAGCAGCAGTGGTTCATTTAAGGACCACAGGCTGCTTTTAATAAAAGGTTCCCGTTTGTGAATGCAAACTCAGGAATGGTGGTCTGCTTTTTTCGCAAAATACGACCTGCCTAACTATTATTCATTAGGCAAATCATTCTGACACCCCCTGTGACTGGAGATGTGACATGACTTACTAGTACATAGGTCGCTTTGCAAAATTAGAGATATGTTGGGAAAAAGAGACATGTTTTGTTCATTTGTACATCGGGATGCTAAGTTGTTTTAGAAGGCATTCTATGCATGTTTGTCGTATTCTGGGGTGCTTGTCCATTTATGTGCTCTACGGTCTGAGAATAACTGACCCACTTAGAGGATTAGCTGTATTCTGAGTGCAGTTAGTTTCATGTTGGTCTCAGTGTGGGTGTGTTGCATTGCACAAGAATTAGAAACCCTGGTACATCAAGTGTTTACAGGGACAATTATTTGGTGAAGCAACCTGACTGTCTGCGATGGACGCCTTGAGTGAATGCAGGAATGGCTTTTACCACGTGGAGTACTCACACATGAATTTAGGGAACCGCAGTTTTTTTTCATAGTATACTTGGCAGGAAACGGACACTTATTTGCGTTCATCCGTGATCCGATGCAGTACTGCTTATTTGCATTTCCGCTTCGCCCTAACAGAAAACCTGCCTAACCTTAAACGGGGGCGTTAGTGTGTAACTGTGGCGAATTTCTGTTGTAAATAGAAGAGCTCGGCAAAAGTCAAACGTGCACACAGTATTTTAGCATACATTTCACATTGTGCTTAGAAAAGCTCTGCAAAAGGTAAACTTTTGGAGAAAAAAACTGCACGTTTTTTTATGGGTAAAGTGAAAATGATTTCACTAACAATGTGAAAATTATCACGCAGTGTGCCAAAAAACGCTGCGGGGAGAAGGCACAGGTAAACCATGAACTTTGCAAACTGCAAAAATCAGGATCTTTTCAAGCCTTCAGTGGCAAGTAAAAATGCAGAAAATGTAAATTGAAAGGAGGATCTGAATGGTATATTTACTAACCAAATGAGTGATAGCAAACCACAGCTTAGTTGTGTCACGTCAGTGTTATTCTGCCCCTGTGATAATTTGCATCTGTGCCCTTAGTTCTTTTTCACAAATGTGGTGTGGTGCAAGATATGTCCATTAGGGGTTTAAATGTGAGCACTCAATCACAACAAAATGTGCCCACAAACTTTGTGCAGAGGTCCAGCCTAATGAAGTACAAGTCATAAATAAATGCTTCTTCGTCGAGAAATCTGATTTTCTTTATGGCCACCATCTCTTTTTTATGTCCAGACATCTACTTCATATAGGGGTGGGACCAAATGATGATGCACCATAAAATATAATTTTCTTGCCGCATCTAAAGCTCTGAAAACAAAAAGGATAAACGTGAGAAGGCGCAGTTGTGAGGATTCTATTTGTGCTCGTTTGGAGCGTCTAAGAGGGCTCTTGGTAGGTGAGAGAAATGTCTGATCAGCTAGTGCTAGGATCAGGAAAATTTCACCTGGCTCCAGCCTTGCACTTGCGATTCCAGAATTGCCACCACAGATGGGGTAGCGACTTTGAATCTGCTATCGGTGCACCCAGTGATGAAAAGTACCCTTTTTGGGGGAACATTAGCAATAGGCTTGAAAATCGAGCATGGTTATAATCCTTGCTTTAAACCTGCCTCAATGTCTTAGATAAGAGAAGAAAAATCTATGTAAGATCCAAAGTATGCTTGTATTTCATGGTGGCTTCCCCTTGATTTAATTGAAATAGTCTTTTAGCATTGCAGCAAAGTGATGGAGTGCAAAAAACCTTGCGAATTACAGCAGAGCGAGAAAGCCAAGGGATGGTGATTACTTATTGCTTCAATATTCTATGGCATTTAATGAAATGGACAGAAAAGCTGGTGTAGATGGTTCTTTTTTTCTGTCACTTCATATGTATATATTTACCCACACAATACCTTAAGACATCATTCTTTATACCCATGCTCGCCGTGCTGCCTCTTCTGGGCTGCATGCATGCTGGTTTCTGCGTGTCCAATCTGCTTGTTTTCCCAGTATCGGGTTCATGTTATGAGAAATGGCCTAATGAGCCAGAACAATGATTTTGTAACCAGGTTCATAGTGCTTCAATGCGGCCTAAAGCCATTTATCTCGGGCTAGGTCCATCCCTTCTCCCACCCGAACCCCTGTGATTTTAATATGGAGTAGATGGACACACAAGCATCTTCTCCTATTCTTTAATCTGTGATTTTAATATACTAGCCCCAAGAGACCCAGTGGGTGTTGCATACTAGACACATGCTTTGTTGATAATGGATCAGTGGTGCAGCTCATGCTCTGCGCGGTCAACCTCTGGAAACTAATTTCAGATTAGTTCTTTAAACAACTGAGAAATGAAATGTCCCTTGAATCCGTGATATGCACATCACAAACTTCAGAATGCATTGTGAAAGGTGCACCAAGCTTTCAGCGTTGGAAAATGCAAGTAAGTTCAGTGGACCAATGCGGGATGAGGTTATGAGGACGCCCAAAGACTAGCAGAATCTTGGACATTAGTTCACATTTGTTAATGTATTTCTTGGGTACTAAGCAACACTTGTAGAACAGTACTCTATAGGTAGCAGGATGCAAAGGTGGAAAGTTTTTCCCCACACAAACATACCTTAATTCTTAAATATACTACGATTTCTAGTGTGTGACATTTTTAGCATGTGGGTTTGCACCAAAAGTAAGTTGTTTTGGGAAAGAAAAAAGCACCAACATTCACCCAGCCACGGAAGAACAGCTTTAAAGTTAACTTGCGAGAAAACTGTGCATCCATCTTCAATATTAACTTACACTGACAAAGAAATATTTACAGGTTGTGGGGATATGTTACGCAAGGGCACAGAACTTAAGAAAAGTGGGAAACTTCTAAGACTACAGGTAGATTAGTAATTGGGATGTACTTGTATAATTAAAAGTTTGCACTCAACTATGCATGTGAGCCCACACACACACAGACACATATTAACAAACACACACACGTAAACGCAGAACCAGTAACCATACCAATCAGAGAGCAGCTTCTACTTGATGCGAGGTCAGGTATTTATGCTTCTTCTTTTATCAGTTAGATTTCTGGCCAGTCAATTGTCATATTAGGTGACCACAAAGTTGAAAGGCAGTAGGACAAAATTGGGAATACATTAAGACTGTTGCTAGAGTGCGAGGAGCCATATGCATAAGAGAAAACATTATGTTAGCGCTACACTGACCAGTCACAGTAGTCCGTCTGGATGTGGTTTTGTGGTTGCAAAGTACCTGTGATGGAGAGAGATTTGTGACGGGTCAGTAACTCAAAGACTTCCCAGATGGAGTGAAGCCTTTGGAGCTGAGAAGTTTAATGGCCAGTTGTAGGTGGGAAATGGATTGCTTCAGGCAGTGAACAAGTCAGCAGGAGTGAGTGCTTCCTATCAGACAAAATTACTGCCATAGGGTTAGATTGAAGGGGAACACATATCAACTTAGCAAGGCATGTGGATAGTCGGTGGGAGGAGATGTAGTTTAGTGGCTAGAGATGCCCACCTTGAAACATGTGGAACAAGGATCGAGTTCAGGCCTCGGTCCAACCCCTGTGATTTAAGGCAAGTTACTTGAACTCTCTGTGCTAAAAAAACGGTAACATCGTCTGGTTCTATTGTACAGCACTTTAATGTCCTTGGGGCATGCTCGCACTAAAAACAATTTGCAGCAGTAAATGTAATAAATGCTCTACATAGGAGAGACTGATATTTCAGAAGTATGTGAATTTGTTTTAGCTGGTATGAAAACAAAGTGTGATAATTTGATGGAAGCTCTGCCTGAAGGATATTTTGAAGGTGTTGAGGATGACGGCAACTTTTAGTTCAAGGTGGAAGGTGTTTAGTGGAGGAGATCCAAAGGGACTCTTGAGAATGTGGAGGGTTTTAGAGGTGAATAGGGCTGTCACACGTTTGCGATCAAAGAGGTCATCAGTCCTAGGTGAGGCTGATGCTTTGGATGGAAATGAACACAAGGGTAGGAAACCTGAATGTGAACCTTTTATAGAGAGCGACCTAGACTGGCTGGGGCACATCCAGAGAGAAATGTGGATCTCGGAAGATCGTGGTATAATAATACTGAGTTCTTTTCAAGTGAGGCACTAGATAGGTCCAGGTGGATGAGGATGGAGAAGAGATGGGCATGGTTGGCAGATGTTATGAAGCTGGAGATGTAAGTAAGCACTTTTTTTCAGAGGACGCTAGAAATAAAGGGGTTGTTTGTGGAGATTACTGACTCTGAAATACTTCAGGGACATTAGATAAGAGAGAAAACAAGTTGACAGTAGTGGGGTTGGGACTGTCAGTTTTTTGTACAATGATGACAACAGTGATTTTGAAGCAGAAACATAACAATGCAAAAGCGCAGGAAAATGTTCAATCACTATAACATATTGGGACACGTATTACACTGCTGAAGTGAGAGTTATATATTGCAAGACAATTATGATGAGGCAGAAAATGGTTTCTTTACCCTCACTTTTATCCCCTTCTCCCGTATCCTATTCGCAACCATCTCTTTTTGTTCAGTGCCTATGTAGTTCTGGGTTTGTCAGAGTTTCCATTAAAACATTTTTG
The DNA here is from genome assembly GCF_031143425.1 of Pleurodeles waltl. Lineage (NCBI taxonomy): Eukaryota > Metazoa > Chordata > Amphibia > Caudata > Salamandridae > Pleurodeles > Pleurodeles waltl. The sequence goes on from NC_090451.1 coordinate 229,393,838, forward strand.
GGGGGTTTCTTACTAGCGTTGGTGGCGCTCCCTATCTCTGCATAATAAAGTTCATATTCTTTAGGTTCGGAATGGCAAGTTTTGTGCATATCTGTTTATTGAGGGTGAAACAATTAGTGGGGAAATCATAAAAATACAATTTCGCGTTTTAATTTCTATGGGAATCTTTGCTTTCTGATATAGAAAAAAAGGAATTAAATCAGTCTTGGCATGAAGATAGAACTTTACTCAAGGAAGCACCTTCGCTTTGTTTGGTATGAATCCATTCAGTAGCTTCCAATTAATTATTTCAGTCAGGGCATGAAGAGATTAAATTAAATACATCTAGAATGTTAATTCAAGGAGATCAGATGTCCGCGAACCCAACATTTCAAGGATATTAAATTAGGATTTGAATGAGGGAGTTTTTTCTCTCATCCTCCATTTTAGATCTGTGAATGCAAAGCCTGACCAGTGAATATGGAACAACCGGATTGGCTGACTGCAACTTGGAGAAAAATGTTGTGGCTGTCATTATAGGACTTGGTACTGAAAAAACAAATGGAGCAGGAGGGCACACCCTGTCTCCTTGGCTTCGGTGGTGAGTCCCCTTGGAAACCTCTCCGTGAAAAAAAGGTTTTAAAAACATTGATTTTGCTTGGGGGGGGGAGGCTGCAGACCTCTCGGCTAGGTTTGAACAGGGGCGGCTCTTGGCTAAGCCAGGAGCTGAAAGATAAAACAATATTTCTTTATTGTTTAATCTTTCAGCAGCTGGCTCAGCCAGCAGCATGTGAAGGGAGGGGCGGGCTGAGCCACAGGAGGCGGGAGGAGGAGAGAGTGCACCTAAGTGCGCCTGTGTATTTGGCCGGCCAGCTCAAGCAGGCGAAACACACATGCACGCTTAGGTTTCTCCAGCCAGGTTGTGTTGAACAGCCCGGCAGGAGAAACTGCACAGACCCTAGGGATGTGTCTGAGCGGCAGTCCAAGCTGCTCAGCCCAATCCTGACGCAGCTTTCATACTACCTTTAGAATGAAAACAGTGTCAGGATTGCTGGGGAGTCTGTGCTGGTGCCCCAGTGAATACTGGGACATCAGAAGAGGATTGAGGTGGCAGGTGGCAGCGGCGGCAGCGATGGGAAGAGGTAACTTGTTTAAAAATTATTTTTTATCCCAACCCCCGTCCCGCCCCTCCCCTTGAGATTTACAGCGTCCGCCGCTGGGTTTGCATTCCCAGCGGGGCTCCATGAGCCATGGGACCGAGAACAAATGGCAAGCTTCATCATCCTCTACTGGACCTTTTGGGGATGGGGGGGTTAGTTGATATGGAATCTACACAAACGGCCCACTAAAGGCCGCCTGAAGCTTCTCATGGGTTCATGGTTCCTCGTCGTGAAGCTTGTCTTGGATTCATAAACCCAACATATTTTTTTTCCAAATTGGTTCCCTTTACCATATTTAATTTTTTTTTTTTATTTTGTTTACTTAATCCCTCAGCCTTGTTCATGTTTAACTTTGATTGTGTTTATGAATATTTTTGATGCAACCTATATAGTTTTTAACATACCTAATATTTCCCCTATGCTTTTCCTATATATAAATCTCTCTCTCTCTCTCTCTATAAATATATATATATATATATATATATATATATATATATATATATATATATATATATATACTTATATGTGTGTGTGAGAGAGATAATGTTGGAACACTTTAAAAAAGATATTTTATTTTTAAAACTTGTACTCACCTGCAAAGGTAAGGCCCCATGCCATGCAGGGACTGACATTGTTGATGTAGCAATATTTACCTGTGATGTACTGACTACTGATGTACTGCCTGCAATGTAATGACTCCTAATGTACTGCATGCAACGTATTAGTGGTACAATTTCTTGGGTCAGAAACACTGGGAAGAGGTATTTTGTTCCACCTGTACTTGTACTCAGATAACTTACAATGCAGAATTCTAGCTTTCAAAGACATCACCTGGATAACGTTCAAAACTGGCCACAATCCTTGCTTAAGTTAAACCTAATAAGTAATTCTGTTTTTCTACTCCAGGGATTTATTTTCCATTCCATTTCTTTCCACTTGAAAAGGCCCACTTTGTATTTCCTCAAGCCAGACCTCTCAGCTTCACTCTTAACTCCCACCATCTTACAAAGCTACATTGTGAAGTTAAGAAAGACTGCACTGGACGGCCTCCTCGTGTGTAATGTCAAAACTATGACCCCACAAGAGATTTTGAGGCATATAATACAAATAATATTCATCTCACGCATTGATGGGGACCACAGCTTTCTAGATAGCTTCCTAAAGCATCCCTCATTTCTTTCAAGCATATGTACTGGACCCGAAATAGGACATCATCCCCGGTTCATGAACCTCCACGACCTTCTTGGGGATCAAGTTCATGACTTGCTGCCTTACTTTCAAAGTCATCCACTTGCTCAAACCTTCTTATATAAAAGAACATTTTGCTGTTTCTCTAGCTCACTTTAGAACTAATGTCACCTCGCTATAATATACCTATGACCACAATAGCCAAAATTATAGTGTTCGGAAGTGGAGAAACTGGGCAACACTAGTTGGACAACGGGAAACGCTAGACGGATCCCCTGTCACAAATGGATGTGTCCCGGGGTCACGTTTGCCCATCAATAAATAACGTGTGGTAGGCAGGTTTACTCCCTGCACGCACTGGCTTAACTAATAAGGGAGGCTCAGAGTAAATGATACAACACACTTCAGATACTGAGGTCAGGTGCAGTGCCTATGTGCACCGGCCCAGGGCCATTAAACTGGCAAGGAGGTGGGCGTAGCCCTCCACAAAGTGACGCCTCACACCAGCCCCACAGCTGAAGCAGCTCAATGAAGGGAGAGTTCTCCTGTCATCGTACCACATGCACAGCACCGCCCGGCTCAAGGTGGCATTGGCGATGCTCATGCTGCACGTCGAGGAAGTTCAGGAGTGCTCCGGGGCACACGGCCTCCACAGCCATACGGTTTAAACAAAAAAAAACACGCGTTGCAGCGGTATGAAGCACACATGCCGGCCAAGCAAGGACGGCTTCCTAAGATAGTGCTCACATCCCCCAGCCACATAGAAGAAAGCATAGTGTCCCCCAGAGCTGCGGGAGTGGCCTAGAGATATGACCCAACAGCCTAAGGAAGGGATATATCTCTCACACTAATGACAGTCATCCCTACCTTAGGCCTGTTTGCAACTGAAGGGGAGCCCGTCAATGTAGACGGGGCGAGACTGGGTGGAGCTATTAGAACTCTGATTGAAGCTACAGGGGTCAAAGCTGAAAGGAAAAGAGCACTCTTACCCCACTTGGGAGGGAAACGGATATAAGGTCTCCAAATCCATCTTAGAGGCCACACCCAAAATCTACGTCACACTGGTGACTGCACTCAATGCCCATTTTGAACCAATCAAGACTATGAGCGTTTCACATTCAGGCAGGCCAAAGCAGGGGCCCGAGGAGGAGCTAGATAACGTTTACGCAAGAGTCAAAGAACTGGACAGCATGTGCACATTTGCTAATGAACAGGAAGACATTTGTGGACAGCTCATACGGGGTGTGCCTCCACATCCGGCATGTGTCAGGGTAATCGCTTAGATACATTCTAACCATGGGATGTCTTCCCATATGGTGATAGTGTTACAAGGGTCAGTGAAAGTGGAGTCTGTCAACGCAGTACTACCCTGAAAAAGGCAGGGCAAGTCAAAGAAAACACCAGAGACCCCAAGAAAATGCAGCTGCTGTGTAGAAGCGACCCACCAACCTAATGACTGCTCAGTGAAAGAAATGTGCATCACGTGGGAAATATAATCACTTTGCAAGGGCCTGCAGGTCCTCCAAGAACCGAAAACTATCTCCAACAGTCAATGCCATAACTGAGACAGCAGGGGGAACAGAAGACATGGACGATGTTGAAATTGCGGAGCATACAATACATCCAGTGTTTGGTACAGGCAGTGCCTCCACTGACAGACGTCTGCTACCCCAGTGTTCTCAGATTGCCATGCCGTAGGAAGCTGACAAAGCTGAAGAAATGGAGGAATACGTCTGGTCATTGAATGATCCTAGCCATCGCCAGTGACTTTGGAAACAATTGACCAAGCCACCAATGCATATGAGTGCCTACAACTGGCCCTTACTACCGTCAGGTAAGGGCAGTGGGAAACACTAAAAGCACATTGGGACGACTGGAAACCTGAAGCCAAGAGAGTCCATGACTCTCTCTACCAGGTATGCCAAGAACTGGCTGATGACCCAGATGGGTGCATACTGTGGGGTCACTGGATTGTCATCCCAGTGAGTTTGACCACCCAGGTTGTCCAGCCTTGCCCATGCCAGCCATCAGGGTATAGTCAAGATGAAAAACCACCTCTTAGAAAAGTCTAGCTCCCCCTCATGAATGAGCTCATAGAGCTGACGGTACGATCATACCCATGGTGCCAAGTTGTTTTGCTCCTGGCACCTCTTCGCCAGTTCTGACTGAAATTAGACCACAACAACCATCAACCCCAATGGGTGATATTTGCTTGTCCTCATAGGCACCTACTTGAAGTATGCAGAGGTAGAGGTTGCCAACACCCAAGCAGTTAGCAGAATCCTTCCAAAGTAAAAAATTGATGGCAACCCACAGACTCTTAAAGGAACTCCGGACTGACAATGGTCTACCTTTCCATGGGTAAGAGATGGCAACATACCTTCAATTGCTGAAAATCCGGCACAAGAGTGTCACCCCAAGATGGCCTCAAGCCAATAGTGAGGTGAAAAAATTAATGAGGATTTGAACAAAGTAATTTGAATGCCCCTTGCCAACCAACAGTCACTAGAATGGACCATATATTCATCCTTGAGGGAGTAAAAGAGGACTCCCCACACCACCACGGTCAAGCTTCTGACCACTTTAGTATGGGACGTGTGGTCACTGACTTCATTCCACACCACACCCAGTGGTGTCCCCCAGGTGTGAATGACCAATAAACCTCTCCAAAGGCAAAAGGCAACAAGGCCAGTGCACAGCGCGGACTCCAACATCCGAGTAGGAGACCATGTACTGGTAAAGGACAGGTTCTCAGGAAGAAATATTCGGCTTCCATTGGAACAAGCTCTCTGGACAGTCACCCAGCAGTGTGGAACGATGATAATCGCTAGAAGGGGGGACAAGGAGGTGACACAGAACATATCACGCGTCAAACGTTTTCAAAGGGCGCCACTTCCAGAGGCAGAAGTCAAAGATTAAAATGAGGAGGAGAGAGAGGAAGAAGGAGGAGAGTCGACAGGACTATCCCCAAGGAGGCCCCCGCAGTTGGCGTTGCCTGTGTCAGGGATGCACGTGCCCGAAGGGGAGCATGAACAAGCAGTGGCCGAACCCCTACCCCACCAGGAGGCCATGTTGTTGGACTCCACGAGCTCCCAGGTGGGACCAAAGGACTGAACCAGGTACCGTCTCTGGCGAAACCCAGCATCTTCCATAAGACTCAGGGACTTTGCAGTGTGATGATAATCCTGCCTTGCTTATACTGTGAGGACAGTGCTGTATCCTTTTATCAAGGAACAAATGAGCATGCCTAAGTGTATCACCCGGCAATCCCATATCCCTTTTGTGCCATTCCTCTGATCTGGTTGTTTTGTTTTGTTTTTGGTTGGGGAGGAATGTAGCGTTTAGCCAGTGGAGCATCTGGGCAACACTAGCTGGAGAGGCGGAAACGCGCATGGCTAGGCGGGATAACACTGCCTTCACTAACAAGGTGGCTCAGAGAAATTCATACTGCACTTCCACTCTGGCGGCCCAAGGCCGAGTGCAGTGCATACGTGCACCGGCCTGTAGCCCTTACAAATACCTGAAACCAACTTCACCTCAGGAACATGGAAGTCGCTGCCTGAAGAGTTAACGGGAGCACAGTGGTAGCTTTTCCTGCTGCACTACAAATGTTTTTTACTTACCCCCGCTGTCTCCCACTATCTACTACTCTGAGAGGCACCTGTTATGTTTTTTAAAAAATGTACTCTATTTATTCTTCACATTATTCAATGTAAAGTGCTTTGCTTCCCTGCACTCTTGCACTATAAGAATACATAAACAAATGCAATCTTCTGAGTATTAGTAACACCCAATTTATTTATGCCTAATTACCATCCCACCACGAGTCTGAACGTACTGCACATTCCCATCCCACCACGAGTCTGGTCCCGAAGCCTTTCTGCAAACTCAGCGCCCTTTGTGGTTCTGCAATTCTAAGGCTGATAGTTTATACGGTTGTGTTTCACATTGTTTACAGGCGAGTCGTGGTCAATTAGGGGCCTGGTATGTTTGGAGCAGACCAATGTGGGTTTTTTTAAATTGGGGGCTCATACTGATTAGTGGCTGAATACAACCTTTTATCGCCGTGAGGAGCAGTATGAGAATGGATATGTGTGCAGAAGAGCATTGCTGGTTGTTTCATTTTTCAGGGGGCTTTAGTTGTCCATTGTTTGGATTCACAGGCATTTGGTTTATTGTATGCCCTTGGTGATCCTTTTATGTGTATGTGTGCACTTTTAAGTTTAATGTAACTTCTTAAGGATAGCTGATAAATAGATTCACAACAGAATTTAGATATGTCGGTAGAACTTGCATAGATGTTTCAGTGAGATGGCAAACTGTAAGCCAACTTTATGGATTGGAGCCACTGTTTGTATCTTATGGTGGCAGAGGTTCTGTGGAATATATGCATTTGGTGTAGGTTGATGTGTGAGTATAGATTTATCCAGATAAGCTGTTGGGATGGTAAAATAATGGATACAATGGGAACGTGTGTGTATGTGTGTGTGTGCCTGGTAGGAATTGTGCCTAATATGAACTGTTGTTAAGTTTGAAGAAAGCTTGATTCGAACGTACCAATGAGGAGGCAAACATTCAAACAACCACACAGCTTGGAACAGTATTGTGCTCCTGATGAAGCCGGGATTAATGTTTAAACTGTAATGTTGTAGGGTAATGTGCTATTATAGCTTTATGTTTGTTGAGGTAGACAATGCCTCTCTATCTATAGTTAGCGAACATGATTCTGTATCACCAATAGATTCAGTTATTGCCAGCTGCTAATTATAGGCAAGATATATTAGGCCATTTAGTGGTAGGAAGCTCTGTGACCGCAAAACGACTTTTTGGACTTCACTAAACCTATTTTACCGTTTGGTAGAGGCTTACTGCAGTGGCGTAACAAAGGCCCTTGCAGCCCCCGAGGTGCGGTGGGTTCTGAGCCTTAGGGGGTGCCCTTACCACAGTGCCTGGTCTGAGTGAGTCCGGAGGAGGAGCCCCTAAAGTTCCTTCGCCCCCCCCAGTTTGATTAGGCCACTGGCTTACTGAAGTGTAAAGTGGATTTAGAAATCAATTCTGAATTCCGATTTGGAAGGGGTGTGTTTAGATTGCTTCTTCCAAATTGCAGATTCGGTATCAGGTGTATAAATTATTTGCAATTTCAGTTCTGGTCGAAAACCATTGAAAAGTTACCAACATCTCAAAAGAGGTGGTAACTCATTTCTAAGAGCAAAGAGCTCCCATTGGGATCTTTCCCCTTTGTGAAGACTGACATAAAACGTTTATTGGAGAGTAGGCAGTGGTTCACGGGACCATAGTCTACACTAAAATAAACCTTTTTTTTTTGTAAAGGTTAACGTTTCTTTCTAAATTAGGTCCTGTTAGCTTTAAGAAAACTCTAAAGTATAATGAGGCAGATCAGATTGCAATGGACTCTGAATGGGAATTCTGCAAACTCACTTATTAGTCCATAAGGTGGTTCACAAAATCAGTAATAATTAACAAAACGTTGTTCATGTTGCAAGCACTTTTTGCAAATCGATTGTTAGCACATCTGGCCCCATGTGCTTTTTTAAAATAAGAGAATGATAGGAAAGGTATGGGACACTGTGTGTGTGTTTGTGTGTGTGTGTGTGTGTGTGTGTTTTAAAGAGTGAGATCTACATTACTTCACGGTGGGCCATCACTTCAGAGGGAAGAAAATAGCAACATCATTACATTTTGGAGAGCAAATAGAAGAGCTTATTTGGCATCCATTTAAGTTATGACTAATAATTTGAGGGTGAGAGATGAGTGGTGGTTGAAGGGAATCACCTTTTCACATGGGGTATAGGTGTGGCTATTCAGTTGGAGCGCATAGTAGAATACATAAGTAATCTGGAATAAGGTACCTGTTAGAAAAGTCACAATGAAGAGCAAATAAATGGGTCCAAAAGACAAGCGCCTGGTAGGGAAATGACTATGAATGAACACTACAAGAATAATAATTATGCCAATTTATGCTGCTGGTGTTCCAGAAATATGCACTTGGTGAATTCCAAAGATTGCCTGTCAAATAAAAAGATATATTTAGAAACAGCCAGTTGTGTAACATTAACAAAGGAGGGATAGAATGGTGGTAGCCATTCAGTAGTTATAGTTAGGATTCCGAGAGACAGGAATTCCTCAGGTTTTTGATTTGTAATAACTTTGCACACATTTGACGAATCTCCACTAAATGTTGCAGACCTATTCTTTTTTTCTACATTGGTAGATGATGCAAAGTTTTGTGGTGATTCATCAAGGTGGTGCAAAGAAAAAAAAGGGGGGGGAGATCCCACGAGAGGGGCCCAAAATGCATTTCCCTCCTAATGCAGTTTCCATCAATGTTTTGTATTGGACATAGCACCAAAATGGGTGAACAGATTTTAATGAAATTTGGCAGAATTGTAGATTATGGTGTGTAGACGATCGTTTTGGTAGAACAGGTGTTGAAGTTAAGAATTTTTAAAGTTATAAGAACTTTGAGCTTAGGGATATATGAGACCATTAAATACTGCAAAAGTTTGCGAAATACCATACATGCTAATAGCAAGGCAGTACATGATTGGATAATGACTACCTGTACAAACGTAAAAGGCAGATGTGTTGTTTTACCGACACTTTGACTGTGTTCTGGGTTAGTGCTTTAGATATAAGAAAGTAGTAGGTTTTATCTTTTCCCTACCTAGTACCACCTTATTAAAGTGATAATAGGTAGGGAAAATTAATTATACGTTTCTGTCATTTAAAAAAAAAGGTAACAGAATTCTGTGTTACCACCTAAGAAGTACTGTGATACTTCACAAAATTATTTAAAAAAATAAATATGTAAAAAAGTAAAAAAGTACACCGTACTAAACTTTATTTTACAAATATACCGTACTGTAGTGTGTTTTCAGTTTTGTATATATTTGGTGGCTCCCTTTTCTTTTTTTTGTGTCTTGTTTTGGGACTGGATGGAGCTGAGTCCCAAAGTGGCTGCCAACACTTTGTGGTTTTCTCGGCCCCCGCTTGACGGATCACCCCAAAACTTACAAGACAACAGCTAAACCGAGTATCATATTAGGTTTGAACATTTTGTGAAGATTCGTCAAACAGTGCCAAAGTTATTGGCAAAAAAAAATCGCTTTTCCTATGGAAACTAGGTCTGAACTATAACTACCTACTGGCATCTGCCAGTAGAATATATATATATATATATATATATATATATATATATATATATATATATATGTGCAAAACAGAAGAGAGAACTCTGGGTAGTTCTCAAGTTCAGGTGGAGAGGAGCTCCAATAAGGAGCACCCTGCATCACCAGTGACACTCTAGATTTACTCACCTCAAATGTCTGTTTTTCTAGCAAAGTTTTTAAGCATAGGATTGGCACAGTGCCATCCACGCCAAGCTAGAAAGCGACAAAGTCTTTTGCCATTCGTACAGCAAAATCTTTAAGCATAGGATTGGACCAGTGCCATTCTTGCCAAGCTGTAAAATGACGAAAGCCTTTCACCACTCCAAGCACAGTATTACAGCTTTGAACTGGTAAAATACCCTCCAAGTCAACATGGAATGAGCAAAAGCAACCCCTGACATGTGTTTTGATGTCATTACATCTCTTCAGAGAGGCTTAGCTTTGTCCAGACACAAGGGAGCCAGTATAAGTCAAAACAGCACCCTTTCAAGGCTGGAGTGATGCATAAATTATGCAAAAGAGAAGAGAGAACTCTGAGTAGTTCCCAGGTTTAGGTGGGGAGCAGCTCCAGTAAGGAGCATCGTACAACTCCAGTGACACTCTAGATTTGCTCACCTCAAATGTCTTTTTTTCTAGCAACGTTTTTAAGCATATGATTGGCATAGTGCCATCCACGCCAAGCTAGAGAGAGACAAAATATTTTGCCATTTAAACAGCCAAGTGTTTTTTAATGAAATGATGGACTGTTTCATTATGTTTTGCATGCTATCTTGTATTATGCAAATAATTATGAGATGTGTCACTGTTCCCTTGCTCATGAAATTGAATGGATAATTGTTGTTTAATTTAGCTCTTGTGAATTGAACGATCATGTAGAATACCACTTCTGTCTATTGTTTGTGAGGACCTTGATGGTGCATGTAAAGAAATATGGGCTGTAAAGAAGACCATAAGATTGAAACGCTTCGCCAAATAAATTAATTTGGAAATAATTCCTTAAATTGCAAGCTTTTTCTGTCAGAGCAAAGAGACCCATTAAGCTATAAGGATATATATATATATATATATATATATATATATATATATAAAAAGTCGCCACTGTGTAGTTATATGTCAGAGTTTCCATAGGAAGAGTAGCATTTTTGTTTTCCTATTAACTAAGGCGCCAGGTGACGATCGTATCTTTACGAAACTTCCCCAGTTTTCCCAAAACATTTTTTATCCACCGCATCTTTTCTGGAAAGTCTTGGTGTCATCCATCAAACGGGGGCCAAAAAAAGAAGAGAGTCCCAAAACTCTTTTTTCCACATGCAATTTTCATAGGAGAGAATTAGAAAATACAGAAAAAAATTGATGAACCAAATTACACCAATATTTGGCAGAAAGCAAGATCTTGACCCAGAAAGCATGTTTTTTTGTGATTTTGTGTAAATTTGGTTAATCGTTTTAGAGAAATTAAGGTTTAAAATATAGTGATATCTAGCGCTGTGCGTCCCTTAGTACAAAACGCAATAAACAATTTTGATTGGCTGAAACCATGGAACCGAGAGCTGTGATTGGCTGGCTGCACCTTCATGAGAAATATTGTGACCGTCGTTACAAGACTCAGGGACTCGGTTAATGAGTCCTAACAAATAATGTAAAAAACTATATAAAGGGGAAGGGTAGCGATACCATTCCCCCCCCCCCACCCCTTAGCTCTTATGGAGGGGTCCCAAGATATACTTAGGTCAGTTACATATAACTGATGCATTTCAGTGTTTTTTTGGTTTTAAAGCCATCGTTTTTTTATTATTAGAAGAGGTAAATAAAACGCAACTTTACTCCTTGTTTTTTCAGTGAATACCTAAGGTTTTTTAACATTAGTTAAAATCTTAGTACTGAACTTGCTTACGTATAAGTCCACCTTTGTTTTTTCTGTAAAAAATATAGATAGATAGATAGATAGATAGATAGATAGATAGATAGATAGATTACAGGTTTATAATCTAAGTTAGATGACTCAGCGGGTCATTCCGACCCTGGCAGTCCATGATCGCCATGGCGGAGGGCGGCGTAAGCACCGCCAACAGGCTGGCGGTGCTTCCTGGGCTATTCTGACCGCGGCGGTAAAGCCGCGGTCAGAAAAGGGGAACCAGCGGTTTCCCGACGGTTTTCCCTGGCCCAGGGAATCCTCGATGGCGGCGCTGCTTGCAGCACCGCCATGGGGATTCCGACCCCCTTCCCGCCAGCCTGTTTCTGCCGGTGTCCACCGCCAGAACCAGGATGGCGGGAACGGGTGTCGTGGGGCCCCCTAACAGGGCCCCACAAAGATTTTCACTGTCTGCTTGGCAGACAGTGAAAATCGCGACGGGTGCCACTGCACCCGTCGCACCCCTGCAACTCCGCCGGCTCCATTTGGAGCCAGCTTCCTCATTGCAGGGGCTTTCCCGCTGGGCCGGCGGACGGCCTTTTGGCGGTCGCCCGCCGGCCCAGCGGGAAAGTTGGAATGACCGCCGCGGTCTTTTGACCGCGGTGCGGTCATTCGGCGGTAACCGCATGGCGGGCGGCGACCGCCGCCCGCCGCGGTCAGAATGACCGCCCCAGTGACCTTGACAACAGTATTTTGATTATCCAAAGGTAATAAAGTGAGGATTGCCTGTTAACGTCATGGAAAGTGAAGCAAGTAAAAGAAGGTTTCCAAATATGGGGTCTGAGCCAGACTGAAAAGTGATGCCCAATTTCTTAAGAGAGCCACTGGGATAACTGTGACCCCAATTGAGATAACCCATCAAGAGTCTAACCAACATAAAGTGTCACATCAACTGTAGGAAACTCAATTTTGTTGCGTTTAAGAGAATTGAGAGGTATGTGGTGCTAAAGGTAAGACATTCAGGCCAGCCAATTTGTATAAAGGAGGCTGATGGCAAAATGGTTTGTTAATTGAGTATTGTTTGCAAAGCAAATACATTGAATTCAAATAAATAAGTCGTAGTGGCCAGTGAAGATTATAGACAGTGGTATTCAGAGAATATCACCACATTCTAGAGGTTTGAAAGAAGAGGTGAAGGGCCTGAGGGAGGCCGCTTGAAAAAGGTGTAAAAGAAGAAATGTTAGCTAGATAAGGCCACTGCCACCAATCCAACACTCGTCAACCTTCAAAAGAGGACGAGATGTGAGGCTGTTGAAAGCCACTGAAAGGTCTAACAGCATCATACTCAAGTGCCCTCAGAATCTGGAGTCCCGCATTAGTCATCCTGGAGATCAAAGATTACAGATTCTGTACTATGACCTGAACAGAATCCTGGCCTGGCAAGGGTTGAGCAGATTTAGATTCAAGAACACAAGGAAGTTTGGCATTACCAGAAGTAAAGAGTAATAGATGCTAGTAGTAGAAAAAAAACTAACATGATAGTTTAATAAAGTAGATGGATTTGTTGAATTTAACAGGTTGGACTAATGTTTTCTTCCAGATTTTTGGCACTGTAGTGCTGGAGGTTACATAAGGAAGAGTTTGGGAGAAAGTAGTAGGATTCTCCTTTGAGGACAATGGCCGAGGGGATACTCCAATTTCTCATTGGCAAGGTTTGGAAGCATAGGCCAGTGGTTCCCAACCTTTTGACTTCTGTGGACCCCCACCTTATCATGACTGAAACCCGGGGACCCGCCCCAGTGAATCATTATTTGAATCCAGGGTTGACTGAGTTATTACTGGACGCTGGGGCTCCTTGCCTAAACATTGCTGGATTCCATCAAACACATAACAAATGATAACACATTTTATTTAATTTGCATACAAAATAAAAATACCAATTTAAATTTTAATGGGTAGGTTGGAGCTTTTCTAAATTCAATTGAAGCCATACATCATTCATACCATATTCTATTTGATGCACTTGCACTGCTCCCACAAATCAATCAATCGGAGGATACTAATTAAATTTTTAGCATCCAATTTCAAATTCCTTGACATTTATAGTACGTTTTAACATTTTAAATTGTACATTTAGCCACTTCATGTATATACACTTCATTAATCTGTTAATATTAGTTACTTTTCTGAGCAATCATGAGAAGGCTTCATTGACTCCTAGGGGTTACCACACCACAGGTTGGGAACCACTGGCATAGGCAATTGTCCAAAAGAGAATATGTGTAAGGCAAGGAAGACGTGAAAACTTGGCTTCTCTTCTGGTTGCAAAAACAGAGAAAAGAGGATGAAATGTTCTCAGTTTTCTCCCCAACAGAAACTGTAAGGATGTGAAGGAGCATGGCTACTCCCAGGGCTGATAAGGTTCTTGGCAATTGGAAAATTTAAAAGGGAAGGATCTTGGAGCTTGGGAATAGGCTGACGGTAAAAATCAGCTTTATCTGTCCAAATTCAATTTTTTTATATTTTGACAGATGCGTTATAGGAAGCTTTCGAAATGGAGCAGCAGTTACAACTCTGTATTGATTCTTCTTACTTACAAACTTTGTAAGAATAATAAGATTATCCAAGTAAACAGCTGCATAGGCTTTAAAGTTCTTGCCTTCCTATACTTTAGAGGGACAATTAAGTCACCAGCTGACTTCACCCAGGTGTTGTACTCAAGGGAGTTGTGCTTTGTGTCACCCACATGCAGATTGCGATTTTAGAGAGTTTCAGGGATGAAGAGTTCAAGGATCTATGAAACATTCTATTAATAATGTAATAATCATTATAAATATAAATATTAATAATTTAACATTTTAATAATTTGATAATATTAATAAAGTGAAATCTAGGCAGTACATGTACAGAACAGAACATAGAACAGAAAGTGGGAAAGTGGGAAAGGCCAAAACACCTGAACCAGAAAGAACGTATGAGGAATTGAGCATTATATCATCACAGGGAGCGAACGTAAGGTATAAGATGGGGCCTGTGACTGGAGAAGGGCCAGTCACACTTTGGGTTAGGTTAATGGCAGCGCATTTCTTTATTGATTCTTTGTACCTGAGTGATTTAAAACCAGCCTAAATGTTAAAATCGCAGAGAAGTAAAAATTGGGAGCTTTGGAAAACAAAGGGAACAATACTCTCAGCCAAGAAAATGGCCATATCTGCTAAGCTACCTAACTGACAATAAATAAGACAGCAACGCAAAATACCTATGGGTGAGATGCTGGTATTGGTCAGTCAAGTTTCAGCGGGGCATTGAGGACATTGTGCTAAACTGGAGTTACAACTCAAAAACGCAATCAATTATATTTATGAATTACACTATTAACAATATGCTTGAAGATCTGGGCTCAAAGTTAACAATAATTTTTAAAACTGATAACAATATTTTTATTTTTATTCCAGTGTAATAGGTAATACCAGTTTAAAAACCGTATAAGCATATATAAAGCAAGACAACACATATGCCAACATAACATAAATGATCACGTTAGTATCATTTCTGTTCCTTTATTTTTAACCTCCAATCGTCTATTTTAATCATTAAAATGGTCTAGATTGCATACTCTGCCTACATTCTAAGTTATCAGAATTTATCGCCATCTTCAGTATATCTAGTTAACACATTTATCTTACATAGTGTCAAATAAAGTTCCATGTACCATCTCTGTTCGTTAATAAAACTAGGATCAGTACAATAAACTATGTTGCATATTTCTACTCTGTTTGCGCCGGAATTGCGTGTTTTTTTTTTACGCAATTCCGACGCAAAACTAACTCCATATTTATACTTTGGCGTTAGACGCGTCTAGCGCCAAAGTCCATGGAGTTTGCGTCATTTTTTAGCGTGGACACCTACTTTGCGTTAATGATATGCAAGGTAGGCGTTCCCGTCTCGTATTTACACTCCCGGGAAAAATTCACACCCGGGAGTGGGCGGGTCAAAAAAAATGACATACGGCCGCTTTTGCGCCGTTTTTTAGCGCCTGGAAAAGGCAGGCGTTAAGGGACCTGTGGGCTCTGAAGGAGCCCAGAGGTGCCCTCCCATGCCCCCAGGGACACCCCCTGTCACCCTTGCACACCCCAGGAGGACACCCAAGGCTGGAGGGACCCATCCCAGGGACATTAAGGTAAGTTCAGGTAGGTATATATATATTTTTTTTGTGGCATAGGGGTCCTGATTTGTGCCCCCCTACATGCCACTATGCCCAATGACCATGCCCAGGGGACAGAAGTCCCCTGGGCATGGCCATTGGGCAAGGGGGCATGACTCCTGTCTTTGCTAAGACAGGAGTCATTTCTATGGGGTTTGGGAGTCGAAAAAAAATGGCGCAAATCGGGTTGAGGCGAAAAATTTGCCTCAGCCTGACTTGCCCCATTTTTTTACGCCCACGCTCCATATCCCCCTACGCCGGCGCTGCCTGGTGTACGTCGTTTTTTTCCACGCACACCAGGCAGCGCCGGCGGCTAACGCCGGCTAACGTCATTGATTAAATACGGCGCCCGCATGGCGCTTCAGAATGGCGTTAGCCGGCGCTAATTTGTTTGAAGCAAAACTGCGTTAGCGCAGTTTTGCGTCAAAAAGTATAAATATGGCCCTATGTATCATTTGGAATGCATATGCGTCCTGCAAGGTGTTGAAGCCTCAGAAAAAATTGAAGATCAAATTGTATCCCACCATTTGTGGAGAAATGTTAGCATGCAATGTAGACCTCATTGTGTAGGATGTGGTGGTTTCATATGTTTAAATATAGAGCATTTAGTAGTAGGTTCCTCATTTTGGTATGGTACCAAAATATTACAACCAAAATATTGTCTGACTGAAATAATGTGTCCTAAATAGTTTATAAAAATATCCCCCTAAAGAAAGTATTAATAGAATGTAAACACTCAATGAGGAGATATTTTTTAAACAGTATTTAGGACACTATAGTTCTGTCAAAAGATATTTTTGATAGCAATATTCAGACATACAGCTGGGAATAAAATGGCAGAGTAAAACTACTGTGTGCAAATAGCTGGGGAATGTCATTCATACAGGATAGAGCAGTGGACTGATGTGGAAGTGTAGTGGCGAGCGTCCCTCCCCAGCCCCTCTGGCTGCTGCTGCCTCTGCCTTTGCTGGGACGAACTGAGAGTCTCCTGACTCTCAGTTCGAGGCCCTCCTCCACCCACAGGCTCGTCCCTGCGCCTCATCCCTGGTGGTCTAGTGGCCATCACAAGTAAGTATTTCTCTCGGTTACCCTTTTTTTTTATTAGCATCCTTTATTTTTCTCTATCCCTTTTTTACTTTTCTCCCCTCTTTTCTCTGCCCCCCTCCCCCTGCACAGCAGGCAGATGAGCACACACCCCTCCCCTTCTTAATGGCGGCCAAAGGCAAGCCCGCCTGCGCCCGTCTGTGCCTGGACCATGCCCAGCACCAGAAACCCTGGATCTCCATTATAGCACCCCCTGGACTGCCTCTGTTACGACTCCGAGACCTTCTTTGCCTCAACACCGAACATCTCAACAACTGCTGCACAATCTCCCTCAAGGACACCCACGGACCTTTTACCTGCAGGAACTGCAACTTCAGCGCCAGCCTCAACAAACCGAAGGTACTCTCCATACACAAAGATACCAACAATCTCCACAACCCCATCAACTGCCTGCTCCTGAACATCTGGTCCCTCCACAAACATGCCACCGAACTCTGGGACCTGATCGACACCGCCCAACCGGACATCGCCTTTGTTACCGAGACCTGGACCAACCCCACCTCGGGTCCAGACATCGCCATCGCCATTCCAGATGGTTACAGCATCCTAAGTAGGGACTGGCCCTCCCGCCCAAGGGGCGGACTCGCCATCGTGCACAAGTCCTCACTACGTGTAAAGGCCGTCCCAGAAGAACACTGCACCACCATGGAACACCTTCATTTCCTGCAGAAAAAACTTTGAGCAGAGCACAAAAGGGTAGTAAGGGTGAAAGGCACCGCACATCTAGGCAGTAAAACAATAACTTTAGACAAGTATCAAAGTAACAGAAGAGTCTGGTGCAACCTGGCCCAGTGCCTTACTACCCGGTAGGCACCAAAACGGGTAACAGGGTACCCAAAGACAAAATTGGACAAAATGGCCACAGCACACAGAAAGTAAAGTCCAATAGTATGGCAGGGATAAGTATCCCTGGTAGTATGTTGCTGAGGTGCAGAGTTGAATGGAGTCTCAAGTCCTGTTTAAAGCTGGTGTCTTTTATTTGTAGATACTAGACAACATTATACCATCAGCGAGATACAGCCATTCAACTCTGCACCTAAGCAACATACTACCAGGGATACTTTTCCCTGCCATACTATTGGACTTTACTTTCTGTGTGCTGTGGCCATTTTGTCCACCTTCATTTCCTGGTCCACTTCAACCACAACTCTTCCATCAGCAGCACACTGGTGTACAAGCCACCCGGCCCCTGCCCAGTTTTCATAGACGACGTCGTAGACATCGTTACCCCCAGGCCCTAGCGCCAGTCGACTACCTCTTCCTTGGCGACCTGAATTTCCACCGTAAGGACTGCACCGACCCAAACACCACCGCTCTACTTGACAACCTCACTACCCTCGGCCTCAGACAGCTGGTCTCCACACCCACACACATCGCATGACACACACTGGACCCCATCTTCACCTCAAGCAATCGAATCACCATCAAGACCATCTCCACCCCAGACTGGACTGACCACTGCTGCATACACTTCACGATCACTGCATCCAGCAGCCGCACCTGGACCTCCAGGACCCCCCAGAGGAAATGGAACAAAATCACCAACGAGCAACTCACCTCATCGCTTGTCAAATCCCTCCCTCCCCCCTCTGATGACACCAACACAGAAGGGCACAATCTCAATGCATGGATCACCGAATGCGCCAACACTCTAGCCCCTCTCCGACTGATATCGGCCAAACGCGTACCTAAGAAAGCCAGCTGGTTCACCACTGAACGTCAAGAATCAAAGCGTACCCGCAGACATTTAGAGAAAAAAATGGAGGAACAGCAAATCCAGCAAAGACCTCGCCTCATTCAGAGCCGCAACTGCTGGCCACCGATGAAAAATCAAGAATGCAATGAAGGATGCACTCTGGGAGCACATCAACTCCCAAGCACACAACTCCAAGGAACTCTTCTCAGTCATCAACAAATTCACAGATCCCCCCTCCGAAGCCACAGCATCCCCCATAACAGGACCTCTGCGACAAACTTGCCTCCTTTTTCCACCACAAGATCCAGGACGTCTACAACAGCTTCCTCCCGGAAAATCTTGGCACCAGAACCTGTGATCAACCCACCTCCCCCCCAGAACCTACCCAGACCATCCACAGCTGGTCCATGCTCACCACAGAGGAAACAGTCAACATCATGAACAGCACCCACTCCCAAGCCCCCTCGAACCCCTGCCCGCACCACATATACATCAGACCCAGCTCATCCAGCGCCCCGAGCTCCGTAACACAATCAACTGTGCCATCAGCATGCGCACCTTCCCCTAGGACTGGAAACACACCGAAATACACCCTGTCCTGAAGAAACCTTCGGCTAACCCATCAGGACTAAAGAATTTCCGGCCGATCTCGCTGCTCCCCAACCCCGCCAAAGTACTGGAGAAAGCAATCAAAGCACAGCTATGGAATTTCATTGAGGCCAACAACTCCATGGACAGCTCCCAGTCCGGCTTCTGCAGCTATCACAGCACTAAGACAGCACTCCTGGCAGCCACTGATGACAACTAATTACTCCTAGATCACGGCCACACCGCAGCACTCATACTCCTCGACCTCTTAGCAGCAATTGACATGGTCTCCCACAGCACTCTTCCGCGGATCCCTATGTCGTGGAGTCTGGTGTGCAGAGCCCTGGAATGGATCCACTCCTTTTTCTCCGGGAGGACACAGAGGGTCAGACTCCCGGCCTACACTTCCAGACCCACAGTAGTCAACTGCGAAGCCCCCCAAGGATCTTCACTGAGTCCCACACTGTTCAACACATACATGTCCCCTCCTCCTGCCATAGTCAGAAGCCACAGTTTGAACATCATGTCATATGCCGATGACACACAACTTATAATGTCCCTCACCGAAAACCCAGACACGGCCAAAAGGAGCTTTCATTCAGGAATGGAATTTGTCGCCACCTGGATGCTGCCTCAAGAGAAAGCTGCCTCAAGCTCAACTCCAACAAGACATTGCTCATCATCTTCGGAAATGCTGCCTCAGCTTGGGAAGACTCCTTGTGGTCCACATCCCTCAGCACCCCCCCTGCACCAACCGAGCACGCCCCCAATTTAGGAATCATCCTCTACTCCTCCCTATCCATGACCCCCCAGGTAAACTGTCACCTCCTCCTGCTAGCACACACTCTGCAAACTTCAGAAGATCTTCAGATGGATCCCAGCAAACTGTCACAGGACAGTCATCCACGCCTTAGTCACTAGCAACGCCCTCTGCGCCGGCACTTCAACTAGGAACATCAAAAAACTTCAACTCATCCAGTACGCCGCCGCCAGACTCATTCTGGACCTCCTTCGCCGAGAACACATCTCCCAACACCTGAGGACCCTCCACTGGCTTCCGGTCGAGAAACGAATCACCTTCAAGCTTCTCACCCACACGTACAAGGCCATACACAACACAGGACCAGCCTACCTGAACCTTCGGATGAGGCCCCTCCCTTCCCTCCCAGGCCTTGAGACCCTCACGAGTGAGTAGCCGTGCTTTACAAATACTGATTGATTGAGCAATTGATTGAAATGAGAATTGATGGAGGCCAATGATGTTACTTACTGAAGATAATGAAAGAGAGGTGGATTTAGAAAATGAATACAGTCATGGTCGATCTACCCAAGGTCAAGGACGATTGAGTTAGATAGGAATTTATGTCTGGATGTATGTTGATGCGTGTATTGTGGATTCATGCAAAGTGTAGATTTTATAAGGTGTGATAAGTGTATGTGGTGCTCTGTGCCTACTCCTTTGGGGTCAGGAAAGGAGGTTTCAGGCCTGCTCCTGTATTTCTCCAATTCAGGTTCTGAACTATCTTTCCAACCTCTCTAAGACCATGCCATGACTGTTGTCACTGTCAGCCCTTCTTGCTAATGGACCAAGTCTTCATATGAACCTGAGACTTTTCATCCTGAGTGGCAACCATGAGTTCACCTAGTTCATCTTCCACTTAGCCAGTTCTTTTGTGCTGTTTTCTGCTAAACTTGCTGCCAGTAGGCCTGCTTGCTAAGGGGTTGGGTGCCCACTGAACACCCAGGGAAAGAGACTGCCATAATTCCAGTCTACTATTGGAGAGAAAGAATGGAAGAACCAGATGGACGCACATATAAGGGAGCACTGGTATATCTTAAAAGAGGGATGAGCCTGAATAATATTGGCTTTTACATCTCTGTCCATTATATATGAGTTACCTCACTAACACTATACTGTGCGCTCCTATAACCAGTTATCAAGCCATTGCACAGGGAAAATGTAGGATTTTTGCCTATCCTTGGGTTGGAATTGGACACAACAGGAACGTGTTACTGGATATATAGCACAGGGAATGGTTCTTTCATGGTTGGTCTTTTTCTTTTATCTCTGAACCTAGCATTACAATCTTTCACTCTTTAAGAGAACAGCAGCTGTAACACAAGAGTGTGAACTAGCACCCATTCTATATGTTTTTGGAAATTGGTAAAACGTAAACGCTGACATCAGTAGCCTAATCCTCTGTTGATTCATAGCTGAAGTGCCTGCTGCCACAGGTGGCCACAGTGTGCAAAGGAATTTAATGAGCTGAAGAGGATTTTTTAAGAAAGGAGGATTTGAGTGTGCCAACTGTGTGTTCTCTAATGCCATTTTCTATGGGCTTAGGGCTGTATTTAGTTGAGGGAGAGAAGACTGAGAAGAATGTCACTATACCTTTTCATCTAAAGTAGTGCATGGTCATTCGAGAAAAAAATACGTTATTTGTTTTTATGGGAAACTAACTTCTACTCTGTCTACAAATCTCTGTCAAAGTGTTCAGGTGGGTCAGTCTAGATAATGTTTCAAGCTAAGTGAGAGTTGGGTAGCACAAATGGAATCATTTTTCGGTTGAGTATGTGCCTGAAATGAACAATGTGGTCTTGGAGGATTAGGCGCCACAGGAGTGAGTGAGCTACCAAAGAAGAAAATGTGACAGACATAGAATGGTGGCATGCATTTTACAGGAGGTGCCTGATATAACTTGGGTGGCTGGGCATAAACGACATTACCAACGGAAGACAATTTTATAAGATGGACAAGCTGAGTTTGAAGAATGAATAACTGCCAGGGGGAATTGTTTGGTGATGCATAGTGTTGTGAGATAACAGTTAAGTACTCATTATGAGTCTGCCAGCAAAACCGCTAGGTGTTAGGGATGAAGTGCTCAGAATGAGAATACTATTGGAAAACTATTTGAACACCTATTTTCACGTGTTCTCCCCTCATTTTAAAGACATTTCCCAGGATACATTACACCTGCTTTTCACAGGCAAACTTTGTCCTGTGATAAACCCAAAGGTGCTGGTTCTCCTAAAAACTTGTAATCCCTTTTCAGATGATTCTTACATACTTATTGTGAGGGTCTTAGTAGAGTAAACTCCACAAAGGTATTTAGGTATGACCAAAAGTTTTAGAGCTAATCATTGGTAGCGAAATATTGCCAGAACCATTGAACGTTTAGTCAAGGATTATTTAGAGTGCTCTAAGAGTGAAGTCTTATATCAAGGTGACTTTTCCCATAGTGTGTTTATGTGTGTGCATGTATGAGAATGTTTCTGTGAGTGTGTAATTACAAACGTTGCCAAGGGAGAGGGTTTGTTTAGATATCTTGAATCAATCTAGAGTCATAGACACTGTGGCACTGATTATGAGTTTGGCGGGCTGAAAAGCCCGCCCGCCAAACTCCCGCGATCGGGATACCGCCTATGCGGCAGCCCTTCCGCAGCCCCTATTACGATTACGAGCTTCCCGCTGGTCCAGCGGGAAGCAGCCCACAACATTGACACTGGCTCGTAATTGAGCCGGCGGCAATGTTTGCGGTGCGTCAGGTGCAACAGCACCCTTCACGCTTTTCTCTGTCTGCTAAGCAGACAGTGAAAAGCGCAACGGGACTGTCCATGGGAGCCCCTGCACTGCCCATGCCAAGTGCATGGACAGTGCAGGGGCCCCCATTATGCACCCCGCACCCCATCTCCGCCAGACTTTACATGGCAGTGCAACTGCCATGTAAAAGCTGGCAGAGGGCGGGTTAATACCGCCGGCGCTGCCAGGCTGTCAGCCAGCAAAAAAGTGGCAGAGCAAGCGGTTCAACCGTGGTGAGTTTGATTGTCACCGTGAGTCTGGCGTTCTAGAACTGCCAGACTTGTAATGAAGGCCTGTGTCACTATACTTGATTGTATATATGTGATGGGAGCCACGGATTTTGGGCTACTTAGCAGATTGCTCTGAACCCCAATATTCGTGGAGTTTCTGCAGAGTGGAGAGGATAGTCAATGGTCTACTGACCCACCTGCAGTCTGGACAAACTAGTCTGGACCCTAGCAAGGTTATTTTAAGTGGGCCCCCCACTTTGGTTCCGAAAATCAAACAACACAATGCTATTGGTACTACAGGTGTTCATCGTGGACTTATCGAGTATAGCAAAAATGCAAACAACCTTTGCAATGATAGTTACAAGGCTGCCTCAGGTGAACAATAAAAGAGAGAATACAAATAAAACATTTATGATCTTATAAAAGCAATCCAACAGAATCCTTTCTTAATTTTCTGCCATTGTGTGGCAATGAACCCCGCCCCACATAACTTTTCCTACGCTACCTTCTGTCACAACCCTCAACTTTGTTATAAGTCCAACTGCATGGGCAGAGAAATCATGTCTAGTGGTTTTTCCTCAGCGTGTCCCGCGAATAGAGTTCCCCATTTCTAGCTACAAGTAGAACGAGGGCTTTTTATAGTGTGTTTCACTGTCTAACACTTATGTAAATATTCAGTACAAGTAAAACTGAGTTAAGAGGCGTAATTTCCCATGACGTTCATTAAAATAAGGCATGAGAACTGTACAAGTCACAATACTAACAACGAGAATTCTGTTTCCCAGGTGTACCAAAAGTTATAGGTCATACCTGAGTTTAAAATCAAAGTCTGCAAAATACTGTCAGGAACTCAAAATGCCCCAAGAAAGTGCATGTTGGAGATCGTTACATGACAAGTGATAAGATTCAAAGAGGAAAACTTTAGACAGGAAGGACATCATAGCAGATAATCCTGTGTTGGTAATATATGTCATCGCCTTGTATTGGGTAGGTAGAGAGAGCAAATCACACCATCAAAAATTTATTCAGATGGTTATTGCAAGTTGTATAGACTGGAGAGACGCAGTGGGGCATATTTATACTCCGTTTGCGCCGAATTTGCGTCGTTTTTTTCGACGCAAATTCGACGCAAAACTAACTCCATATTTATACTTTGGCGTTAGACGCGTCTAGCGCCAAAGTTCATGGAGTTAGCGTCATTTTTTTGCGTGAACACCTTCCTTGCGTTAATGAGATGGAAGGTAGGCGTTCCCGTCTTAAAAAATGACTCCCAGGCATGTGCGTGGTATTTATACTCCCGGGCAAAAATGACGCCCGGGAGTGGGCGGGGCAAAAAACCCCGCATTTGCGCCTCTTTTTAACGCCTGGGTCAGGGCAGGCGTTAAGGGACATGTGGGCTCAGAATGAGCCCAGAGGTGCCCTCCCCTACCCCCAGGGACACCCCCTGCCACCCTTGCTCACCCCAGGAGGACACCCCAGGATGGAGGGACCCATCCCAGGGAAGAAAAGGTAAGTTGTGGTAAGTATTTTTTTTTAAAAAAATTTGTGGCATAGGGGGGCCTGATTTGTGCCCCCCTACATGCCACTATGCCCAATGACCATGCCCAGGGGACAGAAGTCCCCTGGGCATGGCCATTGGGCAAGGGGGCATGACTCCTGTCTTTGCTAAGACAGGAGTCATGTTAATGGCGTCTGGGCGCCAAAAAAAAATGGCGCAATTCGGGTTAAGACGATTTTTTTGTCTCAGCCTGACTTGCCCCATTTTTGGACGCCCAAACGCCATTTTTCCCTACGCCGGCGCTGCCTGGTGTACGTATTTTTTTTTCACGCACACCAGGCAGTGCCGGTCGGCTAACGCCATTCAATAAATACGGCGCCCGCATGGCGCTTCAGAATGGCGTTAGCCGGCGCTAATTTCTTTGGCGCAAAACTGCGTTAGCGCAGTTTTGCGTCAAAAAGTATAAATATGGCCCAGTGTGTGCCGAAAAGGGTGTATGGTTGGCGGTTGGCTCAGGAGGAATGATAGGCATTGTATCAACTAAATTATAGAATAAATAGTTGCATAGTAATATGTGTTTGACTGATTAAGAAGAGTAAAACGTGGTAAAGTATTACATGAAAACGAAAAACAAATGTATAAAGGGTGCATATACCTCAAGGTGTCAAGGTGCTGACCCATTAATCCAACCTAATCTTAGGGATAGAAGATCACCTTAGAGGCCTTAACGAGAGGACAGAAACACTATCAGTGAAAAGCCATGTTCTGAGGACTTTCCTAAAAGCCACACGATTTTTCAGGCCAGTAAGATGTCATGGAAGAGTATTGCACAACTTAGCTCTTGCCACTGAAAGAGATCTGCCTGCCCATCTTGCTTTCTGATACTTTGGGATCACCACCAAATTGTGTTCAGCTGAGCGGAGAGGCCTAGTCGGCAATTACCAGTGGAACATTGTTCTGTTGGCTTTGGTCCCTGAGCTATGTATGCATGCAGTGCACAAAGCTTTAAACATAATTCGCTTGTTAACTGGAATCCAGTGAAGCTTAACTAACCCCGCTAAGTTTGAGTGGTATTTAGGACGGCCAAGTATCAATCTCGCTGCTGCATGGACAGTTTGAAGCTTATTGAGAGAAGATTTATTGATTTAGATAAAGCACATTGTAGGAAGCTGGCTTTGTATATACTATATCAAAATGAGATATAGTGTGCACCGAGTCCAGGGGTTCCCCAAGAGGCTTTACAGAGGCAATAATAGATAGTACTAATGCTCTATTTCTGGTAGTGTGGTTGAGAAATGAGTCTTATCAGATGGTAGTGTTAAGCATTTGTTGTACACACACAAGCAATAAGTGAAAACACACACTCATTGACAACTCCAGACCAATAGGTTTTTACACAGAAAAATATTTTTGGTAATTTATTTCTAGAACCACATGATTCAGTTTGTAGGTAAGTACATTAAATGAAAGGTACTTTGCATAGGTAAGTTTAATACTTTGAATCAATTCGACATTACATACAGTTTTCTGTAAAATGGCAAAAAGCTATTTTAAAAATGGACACACTGCAATTTTCAACAATTCAACAATTCCTGGGGGAGGAAAATACAGTACAAATTTGGAGGTAAATAATCAACTTACAGACTCAGTCTCCAGGGCATAGGTAGCCCACCGTTGGAGGGTTAAAGATAACCCCAAACACCCAGCACCTGCAACAAAAGGCTGGTTAGGTGCAAAGGTCAAATAGGAGCCAAAATAACATGGGCGCCTATAGAAACAGGGCGTACTCCGGACCCGGTCTGCTTGCAGGTAAGTAACTGCGTCGTCGGAGGGCAGACCAGGGGATTTTAGAGGAGCACTGAAGGGACCCCAAGTAGGCACCAAACACGCACCCTCAGCGGCACAGGGGCGGCCGGGTGCAGGGTGCAAACAGGGTGTCGGGTTCCCAATGGAACTCAATGGGCGGACCTGGGAGTCACTTAGGCATTGCAAGCAGGGCACAGGGGGGCTTATCGGGCAAGCCTCCGACTGGGCAGGGAGGAGGGCTGCCTGCTAGTCACTGTTGCACCGCTGGTCGGTTTCTCTCGAGTCTGGAGGCTGCAGGTGCAGTGCTTCTCCAGGCATCGGATATCTTCGTCCCGGGCAGTCGCGGTCAGGGGGGTCCTCGGGATTCCCTCTGCAGACGTCATCGTGGAGGAGGAGAGAGGTCAGCCCAGGTCGGACACTTGGTTGGAATTGCCTGGGGGACCTCTCTGGCTGCTTGGTTCCTCTAAACACGGGCCAGGGGCGCCCGGTGCAGAGTAGTTTTGGACTCACGCTTCTGGAGTGAGGTGGGAGTCCCTCTAAAGATGGTTGCTTTTTCTTCTTGTTGGAAACGGACCGCTGTCCACTGGAGTTTCTTGGTCCTCAGCGATGCAGGTAGTCCCCTGGAGGCTTTTCATGGGTTGCTGGTCCTGTAAAATGCATCGCTTTTCTTTTGCATGGTCGTTGAAGCAGGAGACAGGCCAATATGGCTGGGGCCAAGACAGTTGTTGCCTCCTTCTCTTCTCCGCGGGGTTTTCAGCTTAGCCGTCCTTCTCCTTTTCTTGATGTCGTCAGGAACCTAAATCCCTTGGTTCAGGGAACCTTTAAATACAGGATTTTGGAGCGTTTGTAGGGTTAGAGGGCAGTAGCCAATGGCTACTGTCCCTGAGGGTTGCTACACCCTCCTTGTGCTCACTCCCTCTGGGGAGGGGAAAACATACCTATCCTTATTGGTCCTAATCCTCCAAAGCAAGATGGAGGATTTCCCAAGGAGGAGGGGTCACTTCAGCTCTGGACACCTTAGGGGTTGTCCAGGGTGAAGGGGTGACTCCTCCTTGTTTTTCCTCATTATCTCTCTGGACTTGCCACCAAAAGTTGGGGCTTGTCCGGGGGCGGGCATCTCCACTAGCGGGAGTGCCCTAGGGCACTGTAACACCAGGCCTGAGACTTTGAGGCTCACCACCAGGTGTTACAGTTCCTGCAGGGGGAGGTGTGAAGCACCTAAACCCAAGACAGGCTTTGTTTCTGACCATTGTAGGAGGCTGGCTTATAGTGGGTACCAGATGGTACTTACGCCTTGTGCCAGATCGTTTCCCCTTATTAGTAGATTAGTAGTGTTGTAGCAGCTTAGGCTGACAGAGGTAGCTATAGCAGAGCAGCTTAGGCTGAACTAGGAGACATGCAAAGCTCCTACTATACCACTTATATTATATAGCACTATATCATAAGAATCACAATACTCAGAGTTACTAAAAATAAAGGTACTTTATTTTAGTGACAATGTGCCAAAAATATCTCAGAAGATATACTTCCTTAAGAGGTAAGTAAAATGCACAAAACATACACACAAACCAAAATCAGGTAGGTAAACATTTAAAAAAGGAGTGCAAACACTTTAGAACACAATAGGATGCAGTAGGCCTAGGGGCAACACAAACCATATACTCTAAAAGTGGAATGCGAACCACAAATGGACCCCAGGCCTAGTGTAGTGTGTAGAGGGTCGCTGGGTGTGTAAGAAAACACTAAGGGTGTCCAAGATACCCCACCCCAAGACCCTGAAAAGTAGGAGTAAAGTCACCCTACTTCCCCAGAAACACACTAAAGTCGTGATAGGAGATTCTGCAAAGGCAACAACTGACTGCAAAGCACTGAAGATGGATTCCTGGACCTGAGGACCTGTAAAGGAAGGGGACTAAGTCCAAGAGTCACGCAAGTGTCCAGGGGGTCAGGAGCCCACTAAACCCCGGATGAAGGTACAAAAGGGCTGCCTCCGGGTGGAAGAAGCTGAAGATTCTGCAACAACAGAAGATGCCAGGAAATTCTGCTTTGCATAGAAGATGTCCCACGGCGTGCTGGAGGATGCAGAGTTGTTTCCACCCAGAACGACCGCAAACAAGCCTTGCTAGCTGCAAGAGTCGCGGTTGAAGAAAATGGATGCTGACCTGGCCCAGGAAGGACCAGGAGGTCGCCCCTTGGAGGAGGAGACAGAGGGGGTGCTCAGCAGCACAGAGAGCCCACGCAGAAGCAGGCAGCACCCGTAGAAGCACTTGAACAGGCGTTCAAGAAATCTGAGCACGGCGTTCGTCTCAACACTATAAAGGAGGGTCCCACGAAGTCGGTGGTCAACTCAGCGAGTTGAGCAATGCAGGACAGAGTGCTGGGGACCTGGGTTATGCTGTGCACGAAGGATTCCTTGCAAAAGTGCACAGAAGCTCTAGCCGCTGCAGTTCATGCAGAACACAGGATTAGTGTCTGGCGTGGGGATGCAAGGACTTACCTCCACCAAATTTGGAAAGAAGGACCTCTGGACTGTCGGGGTCACTTGGATCCAGCTCCTGTGTTCCAGGGACCACGCTCGTCAAGATGAGAGGGGACCCAGAGGACCTGTTATGCAGAAGTTTGGTGCCTGCGTTAGCGGGGAAGATTCCATCGACCCACAGGAGATTTCTTCTTGGCTTCCAGTGCGGGATGAAGGCAGACAGCCCTCATAGCATGCACCACCAGGAAACAGTTGAGAAAGCCGGCAGGATTAGGCGCTACAATGTTGCTGGTAGTCATCTTGCTACTTTGTTTAGGTTTTGCAGGCGTCCTGGAGTAGCCAGCGGTCGATCCTTGGCAGAAGTCGAAGAGGGAGATGCAGAGGAACTCTGGTGAGCTCTTGCATTCATCATCTGACGAGAAACCCACAGGAGAGACCCTAAATAGCCCTCAGAGGAGGACTGGCCCAATAACCAGGTAAGCACCTATCAGGAGGGGTCTCTGACGTCACCTGCTGGCACTGGCCACTCGAGGCCTCCATTGTGCCCTCACACCTCTGCATTCAAGATGGCAGAGGTCTGGGACACAGCGGAGGAGCTCTGGGCACCACCCCTGGGCAGGTGATGGACATGGGAGTAGTCACTCCCCTTTCCTTTGTCCAGTTTCGCAACCAGTGCAGGGGCTGGGGGATCCCTGAACCGGTGTAGACTGGCTTATGCAAGGAGGGCACCATCTGTGCCCTTCAAAGCATTTCCAGAGGTTGGGGGAGGCTACTCCTCCCCAGCCCTTAACACCTATTTCCAAAGGGATTGGGTGTAACACCCTCTCTCAGAGGAAATCCTTTGTCCTGCCTTCCTGGGACTGGGTTGCCCATACCCCAGGAGGGCAGAAGCCTGTCTGTGGGTTGGCAGCAGCTGTAGCTGCAGTGAAAACCCCAGAGAGCTAGTTTGGCAGTACCCGGGGTCCATGCTGGAGCCCAGGGGATGCATGGTACTGGCACCCCAATACCAGATTTGGCATGGGGGGACAATTCCATGATCTTAGACATGTTACATGGCCATATTTGGAGTTACTATTGTGAAGCTACATATAGGTATTGACCTATATGTAGTGCACGCGTATAATGGTGTCCCCGCACTCACAAAGTCCGGGGAAATTGCCCTGAACAAATTGCTAGTGCCAGGGTGCCCTCACACTTAGTAACTTTGCACCTAACCCTCACCAGGTGAGGGTTAGACATATAGGTGACTTATAAGTTACTTAAGTGCAGTGTAAAATGGCTGTGAAATAATGTGGACGTTATTTCAGCCATGCTGCAGTGGCAGCCCTGTGTAATATTGGTCTGAGCTCCCTATAGGTGGCAAAAGAAATGCTGCAGCCCATAGGGATCTCCTGGAACCCCAATACCCTGGGTACCTAGGTACCATATACTAGGGAATTATAAGGGTGTTCCAGTGTGTAGGAAAGTACCATCTTGCCTGGCATGTTACCCCCATATTTCACTGTATATATGTTGTTTTAGTTGTATGTGTCACTGGGACCCTGCCAGCCAGGGCCCCAGTGCTCATAAGTGTGCCCTGTATGTGTTACCTGTGTTATGACTAACTGTCTCACTGAGGCTCTGCTATTCAGAACCTCAGTGGTTATGCTCTCTCATTTCTTTCCAAATTGTCACTAACAGGCTAGTGACCAATTTCACCAATTTACATTGGCATACTGGGACACCCTTATAATTCCCTAGTATATGGTACTGAGGTACCCAGGGTATTGGGGTTCCAGGAGATCCCTATGGGCTGCAGCATTTCTTATGCCACCCATAGGGAGATCTGACAATTCTTACACAGGCCTGCTAGTGCAGCCTGAGTGAAATAACGTCCACGTTATTTCACAGCCATTTACCACTGCACTTAAGTAACTTATAAGTCACCTATATGTCTAACCTTTACCTGGTAAAGGTTGGGTGCTAAGTTACTTAGTGTGTGGGCACCCTGGCACTAGCCAAGGTGCTCCCACATTGTTCAGGGCAAATTCCCCGGACTTTGTGAGTGCGGGGACACCATTACACGCGTGCACTATACATATGTCACGACATATGTATAGCGTCACAATGGTAACTCCGAACATGGCCATGTAACATGTCTAAGATCATGGAATTGTCACCCCAATGCCATTCTGGCATTGGGGAGACAATTCCATGATCCCCCGAGTCTCTAGCTCAGACCCGGGTACTGCCAAACTGCCTTTCCCGGGGTTTCACTGCAGCTGCTGCCAACCCCTCAGACAGATTTCTGCCCTCCTGGGGTCCAGCCAGGCCTGGCCCAGGAAGGCAGAACAAAGGACTTCTTCAGAGAGAGGGTGTTACACCCTCTCCCTTTGGAAAAAGGTGTCAGGGCTGGGGAGGAGTAGCCTCCCCCAGCCTCTGGAAATGCTTTGATGGGCACAGATGTTGCCCATCTCTGCATAAGCCAGTCTGCACCGGTTTAGGGATCCCTCAGCCCTGCTCTGGCGTGAAACTGGACAAAGGAAAGGGGAGTGACCACTCCCCTGACCTGCACCTCCCCTGGGAGGTGCCCAGAGCTCCTCCAGTGTGCTCCAGACCTCTGCCATCTTGAAAACAGAGGTGCTGCTGGCACACTGGACTTCTCTGAGTGGCCAGTGCCAGCAGGTGACGTCAGAGACTCCTTCTGATAGGCTCCTTCAGGTGTTGCTAGCCTATCCTCTCTCCTAGGTAGCCAAACCTCCTTTTCTGGCTATTTAGGGTCTCTGCTTTGGGGAATTCCTTAGATAACGAATGCAAGAGCTCATCAGAGCTCCTCTGCAACTCTCTCTTCACCTTCTGCCAAGGAATCGACTGCTGACCGCGCTGGAAGCCTGCAAAACTGCAACAAAGTAGCAAAGATGACTACTGCGACCTTGTAACGCTGATCCTGCCGCCTTCTCGACTGTTTTCCTGGTGGTGCATGCTGTGGGGGTAGTCTGCCTCCTCTCTGCACTAGAAGCTCCGAAGAAATCTCCCGTGGGTCGACGGAATCTTCCCCCTGCAACCGCAGGCACCAAAGAACTGCATCACCGGTCCTCTGGGTCTCGTCTCAGCACGACGAGCAAGGTCCCTTGAACTCAGCAACTCTGTCCAAGTGACTCCCACAGTCCAGTGACTCTTCAGTCCAAGTTTGGTGGAGGTAAGTCCTTGCCTCCCCACGCTAGACTGCATTGCTGGGAACCGCGTGTTTTGCAGCTACTCCGGCTCCTGTGCACTCTTCCAGGATTTCCTTTGTGCACAGCCAAGCCTGGGTCCCAGGTACTCTAACCTGCAGTGCACGACCTCCTGAGTTGTCCTCTGGCGTCGTGGGACCCTCTTTTGTGACTTTGGGTGAGCTCCGGTTCACTCCGCTTCGTAGTGCCTGTTCCGGCACTTCTGCGGGTGCTGCTTGCTTCTGAGAGGGCTCCTTGTCTTGCTGGGCGCCCCCTCTGTCCCCTCACGCAATTGGCGACATCCTGGTCCCTCCTGGGCCACAACAGCATCCAAAAACCCTAACCGTGACCCTTGCAGCTAGCAAGACTTGTTTGCGGTCTTTCTGCACGGAAACACCTCTGCACGACTCTTCACGACGTGGGACATCCATCCTCCAAAGGGGAAGTTTCTAGCCCTTGTCGTTCTTGCAGAATCCACAGCTTCTACCATCCGGTGGCAGCTTCTTTGCACCCACAGCTGGCATTTCCTGGGCATCTGCCCACTCCCGACTTGATCGTGACTTTTGGACTTGGTCCCCTTGTTCCACAGGTACTCTCGTCAGGAAATCCATTGTTGTTGCATTGCTGGTGTTGGTCTTCCTTGCAGAATTCCCCTATCACGACTTCTGTGCTCTTTGGGGAACTTTAGGTGCACTTTGCACCCACTTTTCAGGGTCTTGGGGTGGGCTACTTTTCTAACCCTCACTGTTTTCTTACAGTCCCAGCGACCCTCTACAAGGTCATGTAGGTTTGGGGTCCATTCGTGGTTCGCATTCCACTTCTAGAGTATATGGTTTGTGTTGCCCCTATCCCTATGTGCCCCCATTGCATTCTATTGTGACTATACATTGTTTGCACTGTTTTCTATTGCTATTACTGCATATTTTGGTATTGTGTACATATATCTTGTGTATATTTGCTATCCTCATACTGAGGGTACTCACTGAGATACTTTGGCA
Organism: Pleurodeles waltl; assembly: GCF_031143425.1. Lineage (NCBI taxonomy): Eukaryota > Metazoa > Chordata > Amphibia > Caudata > Salamandridae > Pleurodeles > Pleurodeles waltl. The sequence goes on from NC_090451.1 coordinate 229,426,581, forward strand.
TATTGTCATAAAAATAAAGTACCTTTATTTTTAGTATATCTGTGTATTGTGTTTTCTTATGATATTGTGCATATGACACTAGTGGTACTGTAGGAGCTTCACTCATCTCCTAGTTCAGCCTAAGCTGCTCTGCTAAGCTACCTTTTCTATCAGCCTAAGCTGCTAGACACCCCTCTACACTAATAAGGGATACCTTGGCCTGGTGCAAGGTGTAAGTACCTCTTGGTACCCACTACAAGCCAGTCCAGCCTCCTACACACTGTGCCAATCAGAATTGGTGAAATTGGTCACTAGCCTGCAGTGACAATTTTAAAAAGCAGAGAGAGCATAAGCACTGAGGTTCTGGTTAGCAGAGCCTCAGTGAAATAGTTAGGCACCACACAGGGAACACATATAGGCCACAAACTATGAGCACTGGGGTCCTGGCTAGCAGGATCCCAATGACACATATAAAACACACTGACAAATAGGGTTTCCACTATAAGCACTGGGGTCCTGGCTAGCTGGATTCCAGTGAGACAGTAAAAACACCCTGACATACTCACAAACAGGCCAAACGTGGGGGTAACAAGGCTAGAAAGAGGCTACCTTCCTACAGCCACAGAGTGCACAATGGCACTCACCCCTCATGGTCAGAAAGTCGTATGGAAGTGGCAGGCTGGCACAGACCGGTCAGCCTTACACTAGCAGCTGGGCAAACATACAGGGGGCATCTTTAAGATGCCCTCTGTGCATTTTTCAATAAATCCCACACTGCCATCAGTGGGGGTTTATTGTGCTGAGAAGTTTGAAACCAAACTTTGCAGTATTCAGTGTAGCCATTTGGGTGTTGTGGAGGTCGTAATGATAAACTCCCGGACCATATACTCAATATGGCTACACTGCACTTACAATGTCTAAGAATTGACTTAGACACTTTAGGGGCATTTTGCTCAGGCAGCTATGCCCTCACCTGTAATATAGTGCACCCTGCCTTAGGGCTGTAAGGCCTGCTAGAGGGGTAACTTATCTATGCCACCGGCAGTGGATTAGGGACAGGGCACCGTGAGGGGAGTGCCATGTCGACTTTGTCTTTTCTCCCCACCAGCACATGCAAGCTGCCAGGCAGTGTGCATGCACTGAGTGAGGGGTCCCTTAGAGTGGCAAAATACATGCTGCAGCCCTTAGGGACCTTTCCTGGTCACAAGGCTCTTGGTACCAGGGGTACCTTTTACAAGGGACTTAACTGAGTGCCAGGGCTGTGCCAATTGGGTAAACAAAGGTACAGTTTTAAGGAAAGAACACTGGTGCTGAGGCCTGGTTAGCAGGGTCCCAGCACACTTTCAATCAAAGCTGGCATCAACCCTAGGCAAAAAGTGAGGGGGTAACCATGCCAACAATGGCATTTTCCTATACACATTACAATAATCAATCCTTGATGTAACCAGGGCCAGAACAGCTGATTTTCGTGCAGCTACAGGGATATAGGGGAAGACTTTCTAGAGTATCCTAATAACATTAAAGCAGGTTGATACCGTTGGATTCACCTGCAGGTAAAAAGCAAGGTGCTGGTCCACAATACCATCAAGATTTTTTGCTGATTTGGTAGGTAGAGGCAGGGTACCCAATATATCTGGCCACCAGTTACTGTTCCAAACTGAGGGTTGACCTCCAAAGGTAATAACCTCAGACCTATCTGCATTTAATTGAGAAGACGTTGAGTGGAAGGCTATCATAAGAACAGTTGGAAACACTGGAGAAGCATGATGAGTGCAAAACTACTAAAGATATTCTCATCAAGAAATATCAGAAAAACCAAAGTTCCAGAGGAATCCAGGGTAAATTTGATTTCTATTCAAAGCAACCTACGTTATGCATAAATTGTGCAATGGTGTGTGAACTGCCGATGGTGTGTATGGAATCTAAACAGGGATGTGTATGTGGGTGCGCGGACGTGTCTGTGCATACATATGTGGATGTGATAAGGATGAAGCGTGACTGAGTTGAAAGCTGAGTGCAATAGGATAGGGGATGGCACAGAGTTCTTCTGCAGTATGTTCGAAGCTATGTGTCAGTGGATTAAGCAGTGTTTGAAACAAGGTGTGCTGGCTGCTTTCCTGTATTTGGCCTAGACAAGGTTAAGAGCTGCTTACCTTCTTCTGTATCGACTTATTGTTTCAGGATCCCAGTACACAGTGGTACACAAGTTTTAGAGAAGATTATATGGATAGAAGTCGGAATGGAAACGCGTGAAAAGAGATGCTTTAATAGCTCAAAGTGGCGTAGCAAGGGTGCCATGCAAGCAAAGAAAATACCCCCTAACCTATGGCTTGATGTTAAAGGACAACTATAATTTGGGCGCAGTGGGACCCTCAGACTCGTGGTACAGGGTGCCACTGTACCTGCTGCACTGTAGATACCTACGTCCCAGTTCAACTATTAACACACAAAGCAGTGAAAGACACCTTAGCACCTGATGCGAAAGGAACAAACGTACGTTCACCTTCAGATTCAGTGCAAAATAAAATCGTGAAATAAAAGTCAGCTTTATTTTCCAATGCAATATATGACAGCTTTAAAAGTTTAGGCACAAGAATAACGTTGCGTGCAATTTGTAATAGAAAACATATTGATCCAAAAAGTACTGAAAAAGCAGCGCGACAGAACCCTGTTCCTGACGATGAAGCTTTGGTCCTGTTTATCGTGGCCTTCTCTCCGAACCTAAGGGCGCCGCCATCGCTGTGGACATTTTCCTCAAGGCCGCAGTTCGCGAACATTCTTTGTCGGTACGGAAGCAGGCAGGAAATGAAATATTAACTTCTTCAGAAAGAATGAATCCCAGGTATGTCGAAGCGCCGTTGGAAGCGCAAAAAAAACTGAAATGAAAGACAGACTGTCGTCAGTTCAGGAAATATGAGTTTAAAGCAGAAATAGGGAAGTGGGTTTAGGTGTCCCTTCGGCTGAGATTCAGTCACACGTGTTCCCACATCTGCTTCACTTTAAACACCATATTCAACAGTACAACTGCTGTCTGTTCAAGCAGATTATTTTTCCGCTATTGCCTTTTAGTACGTGCTGAGATTCTCGCATTCCTTAGATTTAAGTTATTTTAAAGATGTTTACTGTGGAAGTGTAATGCGGACCTTGCTCTGGCCTACACAGTGTAAATGTACCATTATCGTCTTTTTAACCTTTGTACTGCTGCGTTAATCTGAGTTACCTCTAGCCCACTGGTGTGTTTACCCGCATGTTGTACGGCGCTCTAGGTTTAAGTAAACGCAGAACAAAACAGAACGAAGAAATGTCATACTCTGTTAATTGCTCAAGTTTTCAGCAGGAAAAACCTGGAAAGACTCTCTTTGGCAATCAGTGCAAAACTCTGATTTTCAGGTGCTGACATGCATACGGGCATACCACGGCGCCCAAATCTGAACACCGATGCTCATTTTGGGGTTAGGAAATTTAGAATTTCACTCTGTTTTTTAACAAGACACTCGCTGGGTTCTACCTTCAGAAAACTTGAGAGCAGAAAGCTCAGCAAAGACAACATGCACAAGAGCAAATGGGTAATGAGTCAGTACGCTTCAGCCACTGGCTAATGTCACTCACTGTGAGTGATGGTTTTCTGCCCTATCACATGGAGCACATCCATAAGCAAAGTAGTTTGCTTCAGTTCCAGAGACTTCTATGGTAATGTGTGCTTTTTGAGACCAAAAATATTTTTACTTCTCCCATAAATAATGTTTGCCATAGACATGACCAAAAAGCAAGCATTGACAAAGTCAAAAGGCTCGAAGCCAACACCAGAGCTACTGTCTTTGCCAATGCTTGTTAATAATGATTTCTATCTGTGGTTCTGGCAATGCCTAGAAGTTGCCTCCTCATGATTAAATCACAAAATCACAAATGTACATAAGGTGTGCAAATTGCTGCTTTTCATTTTTGCCATTCGCTCTGGTAAGGCCTCCATGTGTGACGTGTTGCTGGAGCAGGTTTAAACAGTGAGTCCTGCATCTGTGCTTACTGCTTGACCCTCCCCCTATCCATTGGTCTTGCTTATAAATCAGGACTAGCGGGGTCAAAAACTGCATACCCACATTTGCAGGGGACATGTTGGACTTTCTAGATATGCTGGTTTAGCTTTGTAAATCAGCCTTACGATCGTAGTCTTTTATGTAATGTTACCTGCATTTTTTATAGCGCAGTATCACCCGTGAGGGTATTCTCGCACAGAAGCAAGTGTTTGAGGCTGACCTCGGGGGTGGCCTTTCTTAAAGAGCCAGGTCTTCAGCTTCTTGCAAAATTCAATAAGGAAGGATGGTGCTCTGAAGTGTTTGGGGGAGGTTGTTCCAGGCATTAGGAGCTATGTATGTGAAGGCTCGACCTCCTGATCTGCTTTTGTGTATGCGTGTGGTGTGTGCTAGTCAGACGCAGAGTAGAGGTGTCTAGAAGGTTGGTCTACATTTCGCTACAAAGAGGGACAGGTATGTTAATATTTATTCTGCAGATAAGACAACAAAACAGACAATAGTCAATCTACACTTTCAGGAATGCTGTTGTAGGATTCTAGGAAATTCATTTCTGCAGTCAATAGGAATGTCAGAGAGCAGTGAAAAAGCAGACTAGATCCATGGTTGGTGTGGTCATTGATGCTAACAGGTGATGTCACATATGGTTTAATTTCTGACGATACTCTATCTGCAGATTCTTCACATGTAGAATAATCCCAAGTGTCATACTGGATCTGGAAAGTTCAAAGCTCCCACATCACCGGTAGGGGGCGCTGGCTCCGTATCAGGAGCCAGAGGGACGTCTGATGATTTCACACAAGCCATATACTGCCCACACCAGTGCAACACCATCAAGTTTCTTTTTTCCTGCGCTTTCAACACAGATCTGGATCTCGTTCTCTCCTGACAGTCGACTGTTTCCCTCACAGCTTTTTTATCTCGAGCGCAATACTATGTCACATTCAAAACGGTCGGACTTTAAGCTTTGTAGGGATTGCGAGGGACTGATGGCTATGACGCACCCACATTCCCTATGTTCATGGAGCTTGGGATCGGACTGTGATTCCATTTCCCGTGCATCATGCCTCAGTATGAATCTATCAAGGAAAGCAAGGCCAAGTTGTTTATGGCCAGGGCCCATTAGAAAAGACGGACTTGTCAATATTCATGTTCCCATTTCAGGTCTCCTTTCTACTATTCCTCATGAACTAAGGAGAAAAAACAGGAAACACAAGAAACAATCTGGAAAAGGTAAGTCTCCCAAAGGACCCTGGACTCCCAAAGGATCTTTCTCCTGAGAGCTGGAGTTAGTAATGGTGGGGCCATCTGACTCTACTCTGGGGGGCTTCATGCCTGTAGCTCAGCCAGACATGAACTGTGAGTCGACTCCATTGGAATTGGTGCTTTACTTTCCGACGTCACCAGTGCCAGCTCCATTCCTGCTGGATCCATCTGTGCCAGCACCTAACACCATCTTTTTCAGAGTCCCCTGCACCAAGTACAAATCCAGCTGTGTTCCTTAATGCAATATTTGGCATTTTCGCCAGGCCTTGCAACCTTCAGGCTCCCCACCCGGACTACGAGCATCATTCGGTCTTCCCATGTTCATGCCAATTGCACCATACGGCATGGGAGCTGTAGCCCCAGCACCTGCACCAGCCTCCACACTAGTGCACAGCTACACAGTTCTGCCATTAGTGCCACCACCAAAGCCACCGGCACCTCTGCTGGAGCTGAGCTCTAACCCATTGTTGCTGCCTCCTCCGACTGCAGGGCACCCTCCTCAAATTAGGTCCAGGAGAAAGAGGTACAAAAGCTTATTGAAGTGCAATACTGTAGAAGAAGGATCCACAATCTCTTTCGTACAGACTCACTCATGTCATCATCCTATCCAGGATGATGATGGGGGCGAAAACCCCATGATATCCCCAGACTGTCCCCTGCCAGTGGCCTGTTCACTTTGCTGGAGCTGGCCATGGAATTTCCTGTCGGGCCTCCCACTGCAGAGGTTCTGTCATTCAACTCTGTGAAACATAGCTGAGGTTTTGAACCTACAATTACACTTTGTGGACATAAAAGCAAATGTACTCACTGAGGTTCTACTACCATTGAACCCCTTTTCGGAGCCATACTGCCTTTTAATGAGGCCTTGGTGGATCATATCATAGCAGCCTGGGAGAGGCTGTGCTCTGCATCTGCAGTAGTTAACAGACTAATGGTCAGATGCTATCGCCAAGGTCCTTGTGACCCATCATTTATTTCTGCTCACCCTTCTCCAGACAGTCTGGTAATTCAGGTATCTGCTCTTCAGGGCAGGTACATGACATGTTTCCTTTAGATCCCTTGGACAGAGAATCCAAAACGTTAGAGGTATGTTGTATGAAGATATTTTCAGCTGGCAGCATGACCTTGAGGTACCTGAATACAAATAGCCTTTTATCCTGCTAGGTAAACACTCTGTGGGACATGGCCCGAATGATGCTACCTCATGTTCTTGGAGATATGAAGCACACTTTCGGGAAGCATCAGTATCAGACGCCACACCTGGCTCAGGACCTTGGTCTTTACATCAGATGAGAAATCTAATTTGATGGACCTACCCTTTGACGGAACTTGTCTATTTGGGAACAAAGCAGATGTTTCTTCGGAAAGATTTAAGTCCAGTAAGGCAACATCCTGCTCTTTGGGTCTTCAACAGCCTGAAGCCAAAAAAAGGGACTACAAGCACTTTCATTACTTTTATAACTCTTGGGGATTTGCCAGGAGTTTCACTTTCGACAAAGGAAACCCTATCACACTCAGATGCAACAGCCCCATAACCCACTGACTCTGCCAGTACAGGCCTAGAGGCAGTTAAGAGCCATGGATCCTTCCAGCAGGAATCCTCTACCTCCTCCCCTTTTTCCCAGATATGCAGTCTTACTTCTCTCCCCCTGCCTCATTTGGAGCCTCTGGGAGGGCAAGTGTCCTTCTTTCTTCTGGTTTGGAAGGCCATGACTTTGGATCAATGGGTCCTTCAAATAGTGGAAAGAGGTTCCACCCTTCCCTTCCTTCTGGCCCCTCACCCCCACCTTCCCCCCCCACTCCAGACCATTTTGCCATCCTTCATCAAGAAGTGGCAGCACTCCTGAAGAAAGGAGCACTGGAGTTAGTGCTGGAGCAGGAAAAGTACAAGTATGCTACTTCTGTTATTTTCTTGTGCCCAAAAAGGACGGTGGTCTTTATCTGATCCTGGACCTCAAGAGTTGAACTTCTTCAGTAAGGAGAAGTTCAAGATGGTGACCCTAACCTAAGTGTTGGAGATGGGAGACTGGATCGTGTCACTCGACCTGCTGGATGCGAAGTTCCACATCCCCATCTTGCAGTCACTTCTGAATTATTTGTGCGTAGTGGGTTCTATGCATTACTAGTTTGCAGTAGTCCTGTTTGGGTTAACATTGGCACCTTGAGTCTTCACCAAAGTGATGGCAGAAGTTGCACCCCATCTCAGATAGTCAGGCTTTTTGATTTTCCCATATCGTGATGACTGCCTGATCAAAGCTGGGTCGCCACAGGTGGTGTCACACCATTTGAAGTCAACAGTGATCCCTCTGTTCGACCTGGGCTTTCCCACTAATGAGCCCCAATCTCACCTAAGTCCCTCCCACCGACTCCAGTACTGGACACCATCTTTCTCCGTGCCCTTTTCCCAACCCAAAGGGTTGCAGACATAAAGAAGATGGTCCAGTTTTTCCAAAAAGGTGCACAAATTCCGGTCTTGAAGGTACTGTGATTCCTAGGTCTGCTGGCTCCCTGCATTTTTCTAGTCACACATGCACATTGACGGATGTGGGTCCCGCAGTGGTGCATCCAAGGGCAGTTACTACTGTACGGGGGGACCAGTCACACTCCATTGTGATCTACCCCAGCACTATGGCAGAAGTAGTTTGGTGGTGAAATGAGGCAAACCTGAGTTGCAGAATGGCCTTTTTTCCCTCTCCAACTGTGGCTACAGTAGTGCCCGATGCTTCCACCTAAGGATGAGGAGCTAACCAGGAAGATCTGGAGATCAGACACGTCTGGTCTTTGGAAGACAAGTTGTCCACATCAACCTGTTGGAACTGCGAGCGATTCGGTTGCTGCTCAAGGCTTTCCTCCTCTCCATTCAAGGTCAGTCCATTCAGATCTTGACAGACAACACAACAGCGATGTGGTATGTGAACAAGGGAGAGCAGGGTCTCACCTGCTGTGCCTGGAAGTGTTGAAACTTTTCTTCGACAAACCACCAAGGGATCTGGCTCACTGCCAATCACCTATTAGGGGCACTGAATATCAGAGCCGAGAGCCTGAGCTGGTGTTATCTTACCAATCAGGAGTGGCGTCGTCTACTGGAAGTAGTCCAGGACATCTTCTCCCAGTGGGGCACTTCTCAGGTGGACTTGTTTGTCTCTTCAGAAAACGACCAATGCCAGTAATTCTGTGTCCCCCAGGATTCATTGAAGGGATCCTTGGGGAAAGTGTTTCATTGATGTGTGAGATTCAATTTGTATTATGCATCTCCACCCATACCATTAATTCCTCCAGTTCTGAAGAAGATTTGCCAAGATCGGGCCCAAGTCGTTCTATCTGCAACTAATTGGCCAAGGAGGGTATGTTACGCAGAACTTTGGCGCTTTTCCTGGAGTTCCTTTCAGGTGCCATGGGAAGTGGTTGACATCATTCTTGCAGCATGTTGCCCTCCGCTAAATCTGCTTACTGTGGAAGATGGAGCAGATTTGTTGCATGGACAATTACATAGACTGTTTGCAGGCCAAGTTATCCCAGATTCTGCTATTTGCTATTTTCCTTGCCGATAGGGGGTTGTGTGTACTGTTAAGGGGTATTTAGCACCATTGTCAGTGTTCCTTTGTCTGCCAGATTGGTCTTGCAGTATTTCCTGATGTAACCATCCATCAACCCTCCTCCTGTGGAATGTATCCTACAGCTGAGGTATCTGCAGATACAATTATCCATCAGAAAAAAAAGTTACACATCTGCAGTAGTGATCTTTCTGGTCAATACCCCATTTACCTGCAGATTCCTCACTGACTCGTCAGCCTCCCCATTTGGTGGACAGTTAAAGGAAAAGGTTAATAAGATCCCAAATATATGTATATTTTGGCACTGCACTACTTTAACAATATCAGTCCATACGCTCACGTCAGAGATTGAAAATGTTGTTACACTAGGGTGGGTGCTAAATGGCTTTGGTTACATCATCTGACTCCAGCATTAAAGTGGAGCCTGCACCACCTACAGGCAATGTGACAGCTTTAAAGTTTCCAGATTCAGACTGGCCCCTGAAAATATTCTCCAGGTGAGGAATCTGCAGGTTATCCAATAGAAAGATTGTTACTTCGGGTAAGTAATGTTTTCTTCTTTCATCTATCCACTTAAAAGAGTACACAAACTCAGTTTAATGCAGAAGGGTAAGTGTAAGATAAATTAAAAGCAGAAAAACGAAAAGATGCTACTGCCTAAACTTGCCAGGTATGTAGACAAGTAATATTAAACATAAGAGGGCATCATTGTTTTAAAGTTCCAAGGCAACTGCCAGATCTAGAAGCAATGTCTTGGCTGTCTTGAAGTAACAAAAACAATGATACATTGTGAACAATACTATTCCAAGGTAGCTGTTCAGAAAACATCAGGCTGGGCAGCCATAGATGAATGCTAAAGTGTAAGCCAAGGTGGCCACGTAATGCTTCTAAACAGGATGGCCATCTTCGAACAGTAAAACAGTGACACACTGTACACAATACCATTTCAAGACAGCTATCCAATGTACAAATAGTGGCCACACAGGATGCAGCACACTGCAGATGAAATGAGGAGAAAGCATGCATCCCAGTTGTGTGTCTGGGGAGCTGCAGCATGCTCAAAAGGGAAAATTAATCAAATAAAGAGGACCTATAAAAGTAAAAAATGGAAAACTAAGACTGACCACTAGCCCAGACAATAAAGCACACTCATTTTCAGGTGAATGCACAATGTGATCAAGTCAAACGGTGTGCCTCACACTGAAAAAGAATCAGTGGTAGAAACAGGCTAACCGATTGTCCCATGTGGTATGCTGTCATGGGAAGCAGCAGAATTAGAATGATACTTGAACAGACAGAAAAGGGTTGACCAAAAGACCACATATGTATGTATCTATGTAGAGTTTTTTTTTAAACAAGGGCATGGCAGACACTACCCCATCTTAGAATGTCTAACAAGGATTACTACAGTACTAATCTGCTACTCAAAGGGTTTGTCCGATGACATAACCAACACTAACACCCTTATCTACCACAGTAATCCATGGAGTGAAATACAGGTCAACAGGCTTTAACCCAGAGCAATAACAATCCACACTTAAAGGATATTGAATTTAACATATTATTTTCTCACAAAATAAGTCTGGCCCGCTACATTTGTTGAAATGTTCATATTGAAGAGATAAGACCTACGGCTTCTAACAGCCCTTTTTCTAATGAACCAATCAGGCTTGTAGCCTTTCTCACTGGCATGTCGCCACAAGAATCTCAGGCCATATGTATTCTGCATGAGCTTTTCCACAGGGCATCACTTACAGTCCAATGTACATAATTACAGTTGGCAAAGCAATATACAAGCCTTCCTAAAATGGGAAAAAAGGACTCCTCAAGTGCAACCACCTAACCCTCTGTGGTTTGTGACAGGGGTAGCCAACACCAATTCCTTAACACACTGTGGTAATCTGTGACTCCCTGTAACAAAATACCTATCCACAAGCTTTAACACAGTGTAATAGCAATCCACCCGTAAAGGCCTAGTGACTTAAATGTGGCTTTAACAATAAATCAATCAGGTCTGCTGCCTTTGTCATAGTAAACTGATCAGACGTATAGCCATGTTCAGTGGCTTGTATCCATACCCAACTCAGCACTGCTCTGTTAAGCATACATTTTCCAACAAGGCAAAAAGTGCAATACAAGCACTCTTTTTCAGTGGAAGTACACACAATCTACCCAACAAAATCTACACTCTGGACAATCAGTGTTTGGCTGGAGCTATAGCCCCTCTCAGTTGTTATAAGGTTACAAATAGGTACAAAATTACAACGTAACCTTACCTACAGTTGCATTCGCTAAATCGCTAAACTTGTAACACTATATATATATATATATATATATATATATATATATAGTACACTGTCCGCCAAACCCTAAGTCCACCAGCTCAATTATGAGCCAGGTCACTTTCAGTTTTTCTGACGGTGTTGCCCCTCCTGGCTGTGCCATTGGAAAACGTACTTCAGTGGATCGACAGAGAAGGGGCTGTCAAAGTAGCCCCCTATTTAGCGCAGACAGTCTGATGCCTTTTTTTCTGTGAGTTGCTTGTGTCCGCAAACAGAAAAAAAAATAGTGACTCCGACAGCCTGGTAGAAAAATTGCATGGTCTGGGGACAATAGTTTTTTGTTTTTCAGAAAAAAAGACCAGCTTTGGGAGTTTGTTTCTGAAAAACTAATTCGTTTTATGGGGTTATGTTATACTTAGCACAGACCATGTTGTGATTGACATCAAAGCAACTTGCAGTCTGGCATGATTGCACCCGGTGCCCATGTACAGAAAGCAGACTTTTTAATATATATATATATATATTTTTTTTTTTTCAAAACACACAGTTAATAAAAACTGCAATACTGCACTCCAGGAGGAAAATTTTTCCTTTATTGTAGTCAGAAAAAGTCACCATCCATCCATGGTGATGGATGGTGACTTTTTTTTTTACTGCAATAAAGGAAAAAGAGAAAAAGAATTTTCCTCCTGGAGTGCAGTATTGCAGTTTTTATTAACTGTTTGTTTTGAATTTGTGGGAGGAAAGGTCCATTCCTAAAATCTGCACCAGCATGAAATAGCGCGCCAAAAGGTGGACCAATTTGTTTGTTTATATATATATATATATATATATATATATATATATATATATATATATATTTTTTTTTTTTTTTCACTAAAAAAACAGGGTTAGTTAGGTTCATGTTTTACTGATACAAAACCATAGAAATTCAGCAGTTACAGTTATACTTATATTAAGAAACTATAACTCGTAGCCTAAAGTTACTTAACGGCACAGGTTAGTTTCTTAAGATAAGTATAATTATACCTGTAACTGCTGCATTTCTATGGTTTTGTGTGGGTAAGACATGAACCTAACTATAACGTCCCTGTATATGTAAAGTAACATATAATTACCATACTTTAATTCAACCACAGCCCTGCACGGCCTTCAATAGCTAAAAGAATGTCCCATGTTTTTTCAAACTGGGACTGTTTTGAGCTTGTAAGGACATACTGTACAAGTGTTTTGCAAGGTATGGGAGATTACATGAAGTTGAGCTTGCTGCATGCACCCCTAATGTGTATGTATAATCACAGTATGAAAGCCGTATTCTTTATTCTTTGAAGAGCATCTAGGTAGCATACCAAAGTTGCAAAGAAAGAAACCGAGTTTGCTTTGAGTTTAATCATATTTTAGAAAGAAAGCAAATAGAAATCTGATTATTTTCCTTTATTTGCTTTTACAGATGTAAGCCTCCTTCCAATACTGTTTAATTGATTGACTGTGATTTAGTCTTCACCTGAATTTCACAATCGTGAGAGAGTTTGAAGTAATGGAGTTCTAGGCGGAGTAGCATTGTGTATGCAGCAAAACAACTGCAACTAGAAGGATGGAGGCACAGTTTGCTGTAGTAGCTGACTCTAGGTGTCCGGTTGGTTTCTCAGGTGAGAATAGTCTGTCCTCGATAGACCGTGTGGGTTATAAAAAGAGCTTTGCAGTTTCATTTTTCCTAAATCAGTAGCCAGTGGTGTTCAGTCAAGTTGGGTGATTAAGGGACTAATTTAGAGTTTGGCGGACACTGTACCCTGCCTCAAACATAACGGAGTACACTGTCCGCCAAACCCTAAGTCCACCAGCTCAATTATGAGCCAGGTCACTTTCAGTTTTCTGACGGTGTTGCCCCTGCTGGCTGTGCCATTGGAAAACGTACTCCAGTGGATCGACAGAGAAGGGGCCGTCAAAGGAGCCCGCTATTTAGCGCAGACAGTCTGATGCCTTTTTTTCTGTGAGTTGCTTGTGTTCGCAAACAGAAAAAAATAGTGACCCGACACCCTGGTAGAAAAATTGCATGGTCTGGGGACAACAGTTTTTTGTTTTTCAGAAAAAAATACCAGCTTTGGGAGTTTGTTTCTGAAAAACAAATACGTTTTATGGGGTTGTGTTATGCTTAGCACAGACCATGTTGTGATTGACATCAAGGCGACTTGCAGTCTGGCATGATTGCACCCGGTGCCCATGTACAGAAAGCAGACTTTTTTCCATTTTTTGTTTTACAAATGACAGAGTTTTGAAGCATAGCACCATGGTTTGGTCTCTTCTGTGTTACAGTAGGGTTATGGCCGAGATGGAAGAATAAGAAGGTTTCACAAATATGAGACACAAGAAAAAACAAGAAATGCCAATGCTGATAGCCTCAGTGTTGGCTGCCTCTCTTTTGGCTTTGTCAAAGCTTGTTTTATTTTGTCATCGTTTTTACAAATCTCTATTGCTGGGGAAGCTGCTGGGCCATAGGAATTTCAGGCATTTAAGGGAACTACTTTGTGTGTGGATTGTTTCTTTTGAAAGAGCTAAATGCCATCAATCACATTGAAGGTAGCCAGTGGCTGAAGTGGGCGACCCACTGCTTCTGCTGTATGCTGTAGTAGGTAGAAGAAAAATGTGAATAACATACCATTGAGTTAGCTGAAAGCTTGTATAAGAATACTGCATATATGATTTTAGCAAAATCAAAAGGTCTTGTCTAAGGCAAGCCCTAAAACTGAGAAACGAAGGAGAAATATGTTGCATGCCTAGTGTTTGTTGTATGACTTTTGTCATCTTGTTTCATTCCGTTAATATTTCCTCTCATTTTTTATCAATTTTAACTGTGTGGCAATGTGTGTGAATAGAGAAATTACAACGAATTGAGGTGAATCATTAGTCTGCAGTAGAGACAATGTTTTTTTTAACTATTGGCTTGTCGCACAAAAATTAAAAACTATATGTGTGAAAATATTGGTGTAGAATGCAGCAGTGTCTCAATCATGTAATCATGTGGACTTCTGCGGGACCAGTAGGGATTCTAAAATGGAAACCAAGGCATAAACACGTATTTCAAACCCGTGAAGGCCCTAACATAGCGCGCTCTAGTCGTCAGAAGCATGGCAGGCATCTTCGGGACTCAAGAACAACACATTCCCTCCAAATGTCGCTTGTTAATATGGTGTTATTATGCCATCGGTCTGTCAACCCTATTCTTTATTGAATGCAGCACAGACGTGCTGTAAACACAGCCAAGAAGCAACGTGCTCACGATGCCTCATGAACACTAGAGACTTGTTTTGTATGTAGCACAGTCGTATCGTCAACGCAATCCAGATGGAACACAAATACAGTACAGATGTATCATGAACACGGTAGAGGCTTGTTTTGTACGTAGCACTGACGCACCGTGAACACAATCGATAAGTAACATAAACATAATACAGATATATCATGAAAACGGTACAGACTTGTTTTATACGCAGCAAAGAGCTAATGTGAAGTGTCTGTCAGATTTCACTGGGACTTCTACATGCCCACACTGACAAAAACACACAGACTCGCTGGTCTGTTTGAAGCCTTAAAGATGTTATTTTGGTTTGAAAAGTTTTGCGTTTTAATTACCCCTAACAATCTGCACTCCTCTCATTCCACTGGCCCTTAAGCCCCCCTCGTGCCCTGCTTCTCACATAGGGCCATAATTACAAGCCCCTTGAGCCTCCTTGCTTCACATTAGCATCATTTTTTTACGCTAATGTGGTGTTAGGTAGGCATTTCTGCCGTCATATTTACAAAGTGGTGCAATGCTTGTATTGCACCACTTTGTAACCCCTTGCAGCCATGATATGCCTGCGACAGGCATAATATATGCAGGGGTACATTCCAGGGCTGGGAGGCCCGAAAAAATGCCGCAGTGAAATTTACAAGATTTCACTGCGCCTTTTTGTGCATCATTTTTTAAGCCTGCTCTGAGCAGGCGTTAAAATGACTCACCCATTATGTTTAATGGGCCTCCCTGTGCTTTGCTGCACTAGATTCAAAATGTTTGACGCTAGTCTAGCAAATTCCCACAATAGTGTAAAAAATGTGACGGTCGTGCTAAAAACTGCCATGGCGCACCATATTGTACATACAAAAAGAACAGATGATGGACGGAATGCTGAACTATGCAGACATTCACCCCCAGTCGTGTGGCCTGGCAGTTCGGGCTGGTGTGTTCCCATGGGGAACAGACTCAAGACTGATTTGCATATGGCTGGGCCCAAACTGCAATGGCATGGCAAGCAAAAAAACTGATGGATTAAACCCAGATCTGTGACTGGGGGTGAATGTTTGATTTGCTCTGCATTCCGTCCATCATCTGCTGTTTTTGAATTTGTTGCCCCAAGTGGGAAGGGTATGCCCAGACGTAGATCCCATGCTTGCTATGCCACCAGATTCAAGCTAGGTTGGCTGATGAAGGGTGATATCCTGAAACCGTTTCCTGAATGCTTGTTTCTGGTCCAGGGAAGAACTGGCCTGGTAATTCAGGCTGGACTGTTCCCATGGGGAACAGGGTCAAGACTGATTTGCATATGGCTGGGTCCAAACTGGAATGGCATGGCAAGCAAAAAAAACGATGGCTTAAACCCAGATCTGTGACTGGGGGTGAATGTTTGATTTGCTCTCCATTCTGTCCATCATCTGTTGTTTTTGCATATTGTAAATACAGCACAACCATGGTGTCGTTAGGTGCCTGTAAGGGGGAGGGGGGGCGCAAGAAAAGTGGTGCATTGGCACATCATCTATGATGCACCACTTTCTTGTAAATATGCCCTATAATGTGTTAATAAGTTGTCCCAGTGTGGTTGTTGGGAGATCTGAAGTTCACCCATTCCCCCATCATACTGACCAAGCTACGCCCCTGGTTTATGCAGAACACAGACTTATTTTGAATGGAGTTGAGACGCAACATAAGCACACTACACGTGTGTCATGGATGCAGTAGAGACGTGTTTTATAAATAGGACAGGCATACTGGGAACTTAGTCGCAGCGTGAGTACAGTACAGATATTTTGAAAACGCAGGAGCCATGCAGTTTACATGCAGCACAGAGACGTTTTGAGGGTTTTAAGGTATGGGAAAAGTGGGTAATTAATTACCCAGACCGCCCCCCCCCACAACCCTCCATTGGCCTCCTCTCAAGAAATTAACTTTCTCTCTCTAGCTCACCTCTGGCTATTCATGTACCTCGACCTATCTCCTCTCTTCCTACCTCTCTCTTTTTCTCGGTCTCTCTTTTTTCACTGTCAACATAAGCATTTTTTGAGGCCCTGGAAAGACGTGTTTCAACTGTCTTTGTGTGACCCGATTTCTGAAGGTTTGGTGAACTTCATTTGTTCTTCAATTAGCAGAAAGTGAGTAGTGAAATTCAAAATTGTTACAAGGGCCCCAAAATATGCCTTGCCTGGGGCCCCAAACATCATTAAGACGACACAGATAAAGCACAAACTTAGCATGAATTCAGTTGAGGCATAATGTAAATACATTCAGACGTATCATCCATGCCATAAAGAGACATAAGTTAAAGGAACCATCAAATATCATTTAAACACAATACATGTGCCATAAATAGAAGAAAAGACATAACATAGGCACATCAAGGATGTATCGTGAATATAGTACAGGGATATCCTGAAATCGTTATGGGAATGTGTTTTGCAAATGTCACTGTATGGATATTGGTGAAATATAGAATAATGTTGGTCAGCAAAGAAACATACTGTTGCAGAAAGGGCAGCAAAAGGTGGAGCATCCAGTGTAAAGCTGGAAACCTAATAGGATATGTTGGAACAACAGCACAGACGAAATTAGTCAGAAGAGATAGAGCTGGTCTTCTTCTATTGTAACAGTCTTCCTCAGGGCACCTGCATGGACTCTTATTTCATGGTTATTATTTATCATTTAACAATTATATAATGCTTCTGTAGCATTGCCAGTATTAAGGTGCTTTAAATAGAACTCAATTTAGCGTGGTTCGGATACAGGAAGCATGTCAGATTATGAATTATAATGCAGATCTCGTTTACTTAGGAGCAGTAAACACTTGCTTTCGAGCACAGCTTTGGTTACTGGCACTCATCTCATTCTTTTACAAATTAGGCACTGAATGGATTTCAATGAAAGTTGAAGTAAGAATAGCTGAATCCTTACTGTTCTTTTGGAAAAAACTGAAAATGTCTTTCTTCAAAAAATATCTGATCTAAGACGGTTCTCTTGTCGCCCTTATTATATCTTGAATTGAATTTCTTGTCTCAAATATTCCGTCTCTTATATCCCTTCCCCACGCCTGTCCCTATTTGTTTCAAAGTATATCAACATCATCAACAAAGTACTTGATTGTTATACCTCGCCCGTTGCATTGAGTACTTGATTGTTATACCTCGCCCAAGCATTGATGCCCTCGGCAAGAGTGTGCTGTAAGAAAGCATAAATGCAATAAAACCAGTTCAAAAAGAGGCAGAAGTCTTGGTGTTTTAGATGGTTTTAAAACAGAGAGGAATAGGTTTTGCTGTTGATGTCAACAGGCAAAGTATTTCCAGAATTATTTGCAGCACCTGCAAAAGAATGTTTTGGGGCAAATAGATTCGAGAGGCACCCTTGGTCAGTTATGATAGGCTCCATTTCTTGAGTTCTTCTCGTGTTTGTATTTATGTGGCTAGACTGTGTGTAAAAACGCTCTGAAGTAGCTCTACTGAAAGCTTGGGTGATAAAAGGTGCAACGTAACTATATAAGACGCCCAGGTTGCAAGCATTCTGCCTGGGTGCACAAAGGAGCCTCAGGGTTGGTTGGTTGGCATAACAGTCAAATGTGATGACCAAAGATTTTCCTAGGTTGAAAAGCAAGACTTCGGCATTGGCAGACTTCAAGAAGAGTCAGCCAATCACCATATCCATAAGATGTGCTGCAAGTACACGCCACCACAACTCCATTCTTTTGTAAATCTTCAGAAGGTTCATTTTGCTCATCATGTTTTCTCAGAAATGTTAAACATTATTATTGACATAATGCTTAAATGTTATGTTGGCCTCTACCCCACCATCCTGCAGCTGCACGTTCCATGGTGGAAGCGTGGAGGTTTATAGTTCTTGGGTTCTAGACGTGTTTCCAGCTTTTATTAGATTGTCTTCTCACATCTCAACACTTAATTGAAAAAAAATAAAGTTCTAAACACGAATCAGTAAAATATTGTACCATATTATAGTTCTGTCTACACAGGAGTGAAGACAAGGAAGGGTTGCAATGCATCATCATGTCAATCTACTTGCTTAAAAAAGTGTGAGTCGTTTTTGCATTTTTTTTTCATTTGTAGGGACGAGCGTTCACGGACTTCACTTAACAGCTGGAATAGAGCACATTTCCTAATATTAGTGTAGATGTTTAGTTATAGAGCAAATCCAATAGCTATTACATTACTATTATTACCTACATACAAACATAAGAAACACGGGAGGCACAATACCTACTAACATTAATATTATACACAAAGATTATTTCTTCAGATAAAAGAAACACCCTCATTATGTAGGTATAGCTAGGTGCCCAAAAGCAAAGAAGCTAGCAAAGGGCTAACAAAAACAATTGGTGTCCTTAAAAGAGGAAAAACAGTCAATGGTAGGCCAAACATGCCATCATACAAGGCATATAGGTGGTCATTCCAACCCTGGCGGTCAATGACCGCCTGGTTGGAGGACCGCGGGAGCACCGCCGACAGGCCGGCGGTGCTCCCAAGGGCATTCCGACCGTGGCTGTAAAGCCGCGGTCGGACCGGCAACACTGGCGGTCTCCCGCCAGTGTACCGCCGCCCTTTTGAATCCTCCAAGGCGGCGCAGCTAGCTGCGCCGCCGAGGGGATTCCGACCCCCCCTACCGCCATCCAGTTCCCGGCGGTCCGCCCGCCGGGAACCGGATGGCGGTAGGGGGGGTCGCAGTGCCCCTGGGGGCCCCTGCAGTGCCCATGCCACTGGCATGGGCACTGCAGGGGCCCCCGTAAGAGGGCCCCTACAAGTATTTCACTGTCTGCTTGGCAGACAGTGAAATACGCGACGGGTGCAACAGCACCCGTCGCACCTTCCCACTCCGCCGGCTCGATTACGAGCCGGCATCCTCGTGGGAAGGGAGTTTTTCCCTGGGCTGGCGGGCGGTCTTTTGGCGACCGCCCGCCAGCCCAGGGGAAAAGTCAAAATACCCGCTGCGGTCTTGCGACCGCGGTACGGTATTTTGACGGCGGGACTTTGGCGGGCGGCCTCCGCCGCCCACCAAGGTCCGAATGAGGGCCATAATCTTTAGCAATTTTCTGTTAAATGAAAACCCACAGCCTAGCTAGATATAAATGTTGGGTTTCTTTAGATTTGTTAATGGTTTCCTTCAGATGCCCCCATCTGTTTCCTCACCAAATGTATTAACTTGTACTGGCCCTAGTACCATACTCTGAGGGACTCCTCCTACCACCATCACGACAGTTGTTGCTTCCTTTATGAATTGGTTGGTGGTTCAACAACAATGCAAGGCATCATCTGGAGAAACCAAAAAGTCACTACTGAAAAGACGATTAATTCACCCTGCAGTGGTTTGAACACAATGATCTCAATATGTGCTTTTCTCTTTGCACTCCCTCCAGATCATATGCCCCGACTCAGACTATATTTTTACCACTGTTGCCTCGATTATGATAAGTGGTGCATTCTTTTTTGCACCTAGTAATTAACAGGGCTTTCGATTTATATCTGTTGCGTCTTTTATAGGGGCACTTGTTATCGAAACCTGTGTGTCTCCTTTCTTACTCTGATTTCCCACAAAACCACCACAGAAGTTAGGATTCAATGGGCACCCTGCTCCTGATTACAAGTTTAGGGCTAAATTCCAATCCCAGTGATCTGAATTCAAAGTTGTGTGATAATTATTAGTCCCTCCATTTTTTCCTTACAGGTAAGGGTAGGTCAAACGTGCCAACATTTAGTAGAAGAGTTGGCCTACAAAAAAACGTGATAATGATCCACACTTCTTGAGGTCTAAATGCACCCCTAAATCTATTTTTCAGTATAAACTGTACAAAAACGTAACTAGGTTACTTCCATTATTTTAGTTGGGTGCTGTTTTCTGAAAGTATTCTTAACCTTCATCCTAATATGTCTTATGAATTACTTAAAGACCTTTGACCTTAATTTTTGCACCTTCTGGGAAGTAGTGGAATGCGTCCTAGATAAGACTTAAGAAGGCCCAGTGGTCACTGTAGAGATACAGCAGTGTTTCATGAATGTAGGTTGTTGCCACTGACCACAGTGTAGATTAGGAGACTGAAAGAGATCTCATAATTGAATATTATTCCAAGGTTTCTGTTTCTCAGCAACATGGATGGAGTGCTTCTTGAATGTGAGGTTGGTCAGAGATAATGAGTTAAATTCTGTTTGTCCCGGCACCAGAACCTTAGTCATAGTCAGCCTGAGGAATAGGAAACTCTCTTTCATCCAAAGGCACACGCGGTCTAGATGTGGTGAAGTTGGGCTGGTTAGAGAGTTATTATATTTCTTAATATCTACCTTTGTGTATTCACAACTATGCAATTTACAGTGTCTCTGTGTGATGAATTCTCAGTCTCCTGTATTCTATTTTTATGTCGAAACTATCACTCTATGTATTGTATGGTACTGTTTTGCATTGTGATAACATTAATATAGTGCTTTCAACACTTGATCAGGTACAGAAGCGTTTTGTGAATGACTACCAAAGCGCCCCCTGGAATGCTTATAACGTTAGAGGTTTTGCCATGTATGTGGAAATTACAATTAGTCAAGCTGTTTATCACACAGTCGTCACAGTTTTCAAGCAGATTGTCATGCGATTTGTCAAGCAATCAGTTACATAAAGTGTTCATTAAGCTGTGCGCAATATGCTATGCAATCTGTCATCTATATGGCTTGAAATGGTCATGCAATTGATCATTGGGTGATTGATCGTACAATCCCTGATTGCATGTTGACGGTCCTGCAAGCAGTCATGCCTTCATGCCTAGTACAAGTAGTTATAACTCTCAAGTTAATAGGTGGCTGGTTTATGAGAATATTTTACTGTTTTTAAATACTAATGGACCATTCTATTGTGAGGTAACCAGGCAGTGTAATTATTTATTACGTATTCTGCTAGCTCATTCATGCGACCATTAACTTTGATGCTGTGCATTTTGTATGGTTAGTGACAGCCTCTACCAATTCAGACTCTATTTTAGTCACACCTGCACTTGCCCCATGAGGAACCTTTATGGGTGACTTTGCCTAACACTGACCAGCAGTCACCTGTTTTCCTCGTGGATTTTGTGATCTTAATACAGCCACACCATGAGTGTTGTATATTCTAGCCAGTCAAGAAATAGAGCCCCATCATTCTTCATTCTTGTTCTGAGGTATATGATATGTCATGTTCTGATGGATACAACTACCTGTGGATTCCTCACCTAATGAATTCACCCCATGCGTAGCATTCGACGGAAACTTCTCTCTAGCTCTGCACGTCGGCGAGGACGTCACAATTGTCCGACTCCACGTGGCTCCGCCTGACGTCATCGTGGTAATAAGAGGCCCTCGCCGGCGTGCTGACGTCAGTTCCCTTTTTTCCGTGCCTTCGATAACGGTTACTTTTCCAGCTACCTGTATCGTTTGCTCTTCGGAAGGGATACTTTGTGTTTTTTCTTGACATGTCAGCTCCGAAGAAGTCAGGTTTCAAACCCTGCAGAGAGTGCGGAGGTCGGATGTCGGTGACTGACCCCCACAAAGTCTTTGGTGCCTGAGTTCGGACAACAACGTCCAAGAATGGGGTTCATGCCAAAAAATGAACCCGAAGGCCTTGAAGGAACGTGAGGCTAAGTTCTTAGCGAAGGCTAAGAAGGAGAGAAAAAGGCACCATGGATCATCGTCGGGGAAGTCAAGTCACAAGAAGCAACATCATCGTGACTCCAGGTGTCGTTCCAGAAGCCGGTCGGAGTCGAGGTCTCCGTCAACTCGACGCCGTAAGTCTTGGGAAGTCAGCCTGACGGTGTCTCCACAACCAGTGACTCCGCAGACGTCCCCGGCGCCGGCGGTCTTTGAGGTTGTGGAGCCTCAAAGTCAACAGGCTTCTCCAGTGCATCCAGGCGCGCAGGAGTCAAGTCCGGCGCCGGCTCCGGCTCCTCAGGACTATCCTGCGTTTCCGGCTCCGGGTACGGACCCAGCGGCATTTCTAAATGCCATGTTTGCCATATTGCAGATCATGACGCTGTTTATGCTGTTCTGTCCGGCAGGAGACTCTAACCAGGCACCGGTGCCGGCGGCGCAGCCGTCGACGTTGAGAGAGAGACCTTCGACGCTGTTGTCTGTTGAGTTGGAGCCTAGAAGCCGGATGGCGTAGATAGGTGCAGGGCCTTTATCCATGGTCCCGATGGATCTATCTACGGCGTCGGGAGGATCCGGAGATCCTGTAATGACGCCTTCACGGCGCCATTCACGGACGTCGTTGCACTACATGTCGACGTCGGGGTTGGAAGCCAAATTGAGATCCAGAAGGAAGGCCCCAGGGGAGTATACAGAGGAGGCAGCCACCTTTCATTCCGTCATCAGGAAGGCTGCGAATTTCCTGGAACTTCCCCTGCCTACGGCGCAGGTTAAGACCAACCTTCTGACAGAAGTTCTTCACCCTGCCACAGCCATTGCGGATCCTCTGTTGCCATTCAATGAGGCTCTCATGGAGCCAGTAGAAGAGGTGTGGAAGAAGCCTGTCATCTCGTCGGCTGTGAGCAGGTCGGTGGCCAGACGATACAGGTCTGCACCTGGAGACCCCGAATTTCTGTCTAAGCATCCATCTCCAGAAAGTCTGGTCGTACAGGCATCCTGTTCCTTGCAGTCTGCTCCTGGCTCCTTTCCGGGAGTACCATCTGACCGGGAGTCCAAGCATATGGAACAGTCGGCCAAGAAAGTTTTCTCATCGTGTAGCATTGCGTTGAAATCTACAAATGCTACCTGCATCCTTGGAAGGTACATACATGCCATAATGGATGCAGCGAAGACAGTGTTACCAGACATGCCCCAGGACTTGCGTGGCCTACTTTCGGATGCCCAGGCAGCGTCTATGCAAGTCATTCAGTCAGGGCTGGATACCACGGACTCTTTTGCAAGAGCCATGGGGACCCCTGTTGCCACCAGGCGTCATGCTTGGTTGCACACATCTGGATTTTCCTCAGACGTTCAGGCCACGCTCTTGGACTTGCCTTTTGATGGAGCTAAATTGTTTGAATCTAAAGCGGACTCTGCGCTAGAGCGCTTTAAGGAGTGTAGGGCCACTGCTAGGTCCTTGGGCCTGCAGGCTGTTTCGACCCCATTTAGATCTTTTAGGCGGCTGTGAGTTTTTAGAAGAAGTGCTTCCTTTCGTGGAAGATCGCTGCAGCCGGGACAGCAGTCTTCGAGCCTCCCCTATCGATCATTTAGGGGGCTGGGTAGGGTCCGCACTAGAGGGGCCACCCAGCAGCAGCACCCTTCCTCTTCCTCTTCCTCCGGAGCGATGCAACAAGGAAAGCAGCCCTAGTCCCCTCGCCATCGCGTCCCATGCCTCTCCGTTAGGGGGGGAGGCTATCTCTTTTTCTTCCCATGTGGGAGTCCATGACATCCGATTCCTAGGTCATCAGCGTGGTGAGAAAAGGCTATGCCCTTCCCTTTCAGGAGATTCCCCATCCCTTCCCTCCCCATCCTTCCTTTTGTTCAGAAGATCATCTCCTGTTGCTAGAACAGGAGGTTCTGTCCCTATTGTTGAAAGGTGCAGTGGAGTTGGTTCCCAAGCAGGAGAGGGGTCAGGTATGTTATTCAAGGTACTTTCTGATCCCCAAAAAGGATGGTCGCCTGAGGCCTATCTTGGACCTGAGGATTTTGAATTGGTTCCTCAAGCAGGAGAAATTCAAAAGGCTGACTCTTGCACAGGTACTTATGGCGTTGAACAAGGAGGATTGGATGGTGTCGGTCGACTTGCAGGATGCTTATTTCCATATTCCTATTCTCAAGTCACACAGGAAGTATCTCCGGTTTGTGGTGGGGTCGCAACACTACCAGTTTGCGGTCTTTCCTTTTGGTCTTACTTCCGCACCTCGGGTCTTCACGAAGGTGATGGCAGTTGTTGCAGCAGATCTCAGAAGGAAGGGAATAGCAGTATTCCCTTACCTGGACGATTGGTTGATCAAAGCCAAGTCTCCGGGGCTTATGTTGCATCATCTGCAGCTGGCAACCCAGTTGTTGTTCAGTCTGGGCTTTTCAATAAATGTGCCCAAGTCTCACCTAGAGCCCTCTCAGCGCCTCCTGTTCATAGGGGCAGTACTGCACACTACATTGAATCGGGCCTTTCCTCCGCCACAGTGGATCCAGGACATTCAGGCGTTGATTCCAATGTTTCAAGAAGGAGCGGTTGTTCCAGTCCTCAAGGTCCTTTGTTTGCTCGGTTTGTTCGCTTCTTGCATTCTGTTGGTCACTCATTCACGCTGGCACATGAGGGCTCTTCAGTGGTGCCTCCGCAGGCAGTGGTTTCAACACAAAGGGGATCTTGAGGAGTCGGTAAAGATCTCCAGGGACACTGCGGCGGATCTCCAATGGTGGGCTGCGGACAGCAATCTGTCTCAAGGAAAGCCGTTTTCACTGCCTCCTCCAGTGACCACAGTGATAATGGGTGCCTCCACCTTGGAGTGGGGAGCGCATCTGGGGGACCTGGAGATCAGGGGTCGTTGGTCTCCAGTGGAGCAGTTGTTTCATATCAATCTGCTGGAACTGCGGGCGATTAATTTGGCCCTCAAGGCCTTCCTCCCTCCCCTTCGCGGTCAGTCTATTCAAGTTCTAACGGACAACACGACCGCAATGTGGTACATCAACAAGCAGGGAGGAGTGGGGTCGTACCTTCTCTGCAGAGAGGCTTTACGGCTCTGGTCCTGGGCTCGGGACTATTGGCTTTGCGTAATAGCAAACCATCTGGCCGGGGTTCAAAATATGCATGCGGTCAGTCTCAGTCGGCTCTTCTCAGACGATCACGAGTGGCGTCTTCATCCGGATCTGGTTCTTTACATCTTTCAGATGTGGGGTTTTCCCCGGATAGACCTTTTTGCCACTCGGGATAACGCACACTGTCCGTAGTTCTGCAGCCTTCAGTATCCGGTGCAAGGAGCTTTGGGGGACGCGTTTCAGATGTCCTGGTGCGGCCAGTTGCTTTACGCGTTTTCCCCCATACCCTTGATTCCTCGGGTTCTGAGAAAGATTCGCCAAGACTGGGCCAAGTCATTCTAATAGCTCC
Organism: Pleurodeles waltl; assembly: GCF_031143425.1. Taxonomy (NCBI): domain Eukaryota; kingdom Metazoa; phylum Chordata; class Amphibia; order Caudata; family Salamandridae; genus Pleurodeles; species Pleurodeles waltl. Next base: position 229,452,025 of record NC_090451.1, read on the forward strand.
GGATTGGCCTTGAAGAGTGTAGTACGCAGACCTACTCCAACTCTCGCTGTGCCCTCCGCTCCGTCTCCCTCTCAGGGCAGACCTCCTCTTGCAGTCGCAGGGGCGGGTTCTACACCCCCACCTCCAGAGCCTGCGCCTTCATGCCTGAAGATTGAACGGGGCAACCTGAGTGCCTTCTCTCTCCCGCCAGAGGTGGTGGACGTTCTTTTATTGGCCAGGCGACACTCCACCAAATCTGTCTATGCCAGCAGGTGGGCTAAATTCGTTCATCGGTGTGGAGAGCAACAAATTAATCCCTTAAGTGCCCATCTGTCAGATATATTGCTGTTTGCTTTGTCGTTGGCGCAGAGAGGTTGTGCTGTGGCCACTGTCAAAAGCTCTCTTTCGGCCCTTACGGCCTTCTTATGTCTTCCTGATCAACCCTCTCTTTTCAAATCCCCATTAGTATTAAGGTTTTTGAAGGGGCTTACCAATAGGTGTCCTCCCACTCCGTTTATCATGCCCCAGTGGGATTTAAATCTGGTGTTAACTTTTTTGATGGGCTTTCCCTTTGAGCCGCTTCATTCTTGTCCTTTAAGGTATTTGTTTTTAAAGACTGTGTTTCTAACAGCCATCACGTCGGCTAGACCTGTGAGTGAGCTTCAGGCGCTTTCTGTTCGTCCACCTTTTACAACCTTTCATAAAGACAAAGTGGTTTTGAGGACCAGGGCGGCTTTCCTCCCCAATGTAGTGTCTCCATTTCATTTGGGACAATCCATCACTCTCTCAACATTCTACCCTCATCCGCATCCATCTAAGGAGGAGGAAAGACTCCATCATCTGGACCCCAGGAGGGCTCTCAGTTTTTACATTGACAGGACGAGAGAGTTCCGCTTGGATGACCAACTTTTTATTGGATACGTGGGGAAGAGGAAGGGGAAGGCCGTCCACAAACGAAAGCTATCCAGGTGGGTCGTTCTTTGTATTAAAATATGTTAATCATTGGCGAAGAAGGATCCTCCTGATGGGATCAGAGCCCATTCCACCACAGCCAAGTCTACCTCAGTTCTGGAGGCGGGCTGAGGTACAACTGAAGAACAGTGGAGTAATGATAATCCAGTGAGATTTATACCTTGATATTGAAAGGCGGGTATGTGAATGCAGGTACGGCGATAGTGTTAGATCTGTCGGTAAGGTAGGAGGAGATTCAGTCAAAGATACTTCCCTTTATGTTGGTTTCTTCTAGTCTTACTAGGAAGGAGGGATGATGCACTGTGTTGAAAGCTGCAGATTGGTCCAGAAGTAACCTACCACCCCACTTCTATCCACTTCTATCCACTGTGATTTTCAGATTGTCCCTGATGGCAGATTCTGTACCACTCATTGGCCTGTTTGTTGGTCTGATTGCAGCTTATTCCATTCCAGGAAATTGGAAATCTGAGTGAAAACTGCTCTATTGCTTTTCTGTAGAAGGTTCCATGTTGAATTGGGCAGAAGCCTGTTGATATGTGGGGTTGAATTTCTTCTTGATGCTGTCCTGGAAACTGCCTGGCTGTTAAAGATTTGTTTATAATGTTCATTAAAGGGATTTTGACAGCAGTCTATGTAAGTATATACTGCATGAAAATTGTTATTTGATCTGGATTTGAGAGTGAATTCAGTTTGTATTTGAGTTCTGCAATTTAGATTTTGTCTGTTTGTAATAACACACTGTGTGTTGGTAGTAGGTTTTGATGGGAAGTTGTGGATGAAAGAGGTGAGATGGTGATCACTACAGGGGCAGGGTTAATTTCCTTTGAACATGTTGATTCCAGACAAGCTAGAAGCAAATGTGGCCTGCTTTGTATGCCTGCTATATGTTTAACTATATAAGGAAGTTGAAAGAGGTTATAAGCTTTGAGATTTGTTATGATAGTATTTGAGACATTTATTGTTAGTCAACTCATATGTTAAGGTCAGCTAGGATGCACAGGTTAAATGCTTCGTGGATATGTAATATAAAGTAGGCCATCTGTGAATGTTTTGTTGCTCAGAGACAAAGAGTGTGAAAGTTCTTCCTTTTTAAGCTCTTTTATGACTATAAGCCCCCTTAGGGAGTCATTTTGAATTCTTCATGTGTCCCATTGGACCGACATGTCAGCTGAGACCTTAGCCACTGGTCCCCTGGTGGAAGACTACTGATGTTTTTCTGAGAAGATCTCACTGCCTACAATAGATAGAGTGCCAATACAGAAGATATATGCGTACGACAGATATATTGTAGGCAGAACAGTTTGCCAAGCTTGATCCTGTAGGAAAATGGCTCCTTGTTGCAGTTACCCCTCCACACCTTTTGCCTGATATTGATGCTGACTTGACTGAAAAGTGTGCTGGGACCCTGATAACCAGGCCCCAGCACCAGTGTTTTTTCACTGAAAATGTACCATTGCTTTCACAATTGGCACAACCCTGACACACAGGTACGTCCCTTGTAAAAGATACCAGTGGTACCAAGGGCCCTGTGACCAGGAAAGGTCCCTAAGGGCTGCAGCATGTGTTGTGCCACCCTAAGGGACACCTACCCAAACACATGCACACTGCCATTGCAGATTGTGTGTGTTGGTGGGTAGAAAAAGGCAGCGTCAACATGGCATCCCCCTCAGGATGCCATGCACACAAAATACTGCCTGTGGCATAGGTAAGCCACCCCCTAGCAGGCCTCAAAGCCCTAAGACAGGGGAGGGCATAGCTGCATGAACAATATGCCCCTACAGTGTCTAAGTCCATTCTTAGACATTGTAAGTACAGTGTGGCCATATTAAGTATATGGTCTGGGAGTTTGTCAAAACAAACTCCACAGTTCCATAATGGCTACACTGAATACTGGGAAGTTTGGTACCAAACTTCTCAGAATAATAAACCCACACTTATGCCAGTGCTGGATTTATTACAAAATGCTCACAGAGGGCATCTTAGAGATGCCCCCTGTAATTTACTCAATCCCTCAGTGCAGGACTGACTGGTCTGTGCCAGCCTGCCACTGAGGGACAAGTTTTTGACCTCCTGGGGTGAGAGCCTTTGTTCTCTCTGAGGCCAGAAACAAAGCCTGCACAGGGTGGAGGTGCTTCACACCTCCCCCCTGCAGGTACTGTAACACCTAGCAGTGAGCCTCAAAGGCTCCGGTTTCTTGTTATAATGCCCCAGGGCACTCCAGCTAGTGGAGATGCCCGCCACCCAGACACAGCCCCCACTTTTGGCGGCAAGTCCAGACGAGATAATGAGAAAAACAAGGAGGAGTAACCCTCCAGCCAGGACAGCCCCTAAGGTGTCCTGAGCTGAGGTGACCCCTGCCTTAGAAAATCCTCCATCTTTCTTTGGAGGATTTTCCCCAATATGATGAAGGGTGTGCCCCCCTCCCCACAGGGAGGGGGCACAAAGATGGTGTAGCCACCCTCAGGGACCTTAGCCATTGGCTATTGCCCTCCAGCCATAAACACACCCCTAAATTGAGTATTTAGGGGCGACACTGAAACCAGGAAAACAGATTCCTGACGACCCGAAACAAGAAGAAGGACTGCTGACCTGAAAGCCCAGCAGAAACGACGGAGACAACAACTGACTTGGCCCCAGCCCTACTGGCCTGTCTCCATACTCAAAGAATCTGCAACAGTGACGCATCCAGCAGGATCAGTGACCTCTGCCGACTCAGAGGACTGCCCTGCATCCAAAGGACCAAGAAACTCCAGTGGACAGCGGCTCTGTCCAAGCATCAAAGAAGAAACCAACTTTAAAGGGACTCCAGCCTCTCTCCGGAAGTGTGAGTCCCCAATACTCTGCACCCGACGCCCACGGCTCGAGTCCAGAAGAACCAACACTGCAGAGAGCACCCCAGGCAACTCCAACGACGTGGACACCCTGAGACGACCTCCCTGAACCCCCACAGCGATGCCTGCAAAGAGAATCCAGAGGCTCCTCCTGACTGCGACTGCCCGGTAACGAAGAACCCGACGCCTGGAAGAAGCACTGCACCCGCAGCCCCCAGGCCTGAGAGAAACCAACTACCTGTGCAGAAGTGACCAGCTGGCAGCCATCATCATTGCCCAGTCGGTGACTGGCCTGAGAAGCCCCCCTGTGCCCTGCCTGCATCGCCAGAGTGGCCCCCGGGTCTCTCCATTGATTTACACCTAAAACCTGCCACCTAGCACACTGCTCCCAGCCGCCCCTGTGCCACTGAGGGTGTATTTTGTGTGCCTGTTTGTGACCCCCCCAGTGCTCTACAAAATCCCCCTGGTCTGCTTCCCGAGGACGCAGGTACTTACCTGCTAGCAGACTAGAACCAGGGAACCCCTAGTCTCCATAGGTGCCTGTGTTATTTGGGGCCCTACTTTGACCTCTGCACCTGACCGGCCCTGTGTTGCTGGTGCTGGGTGTTTGGGGTTGAGTTGATCCTCCAACGCTGGGCTGCCTATGCCCCGGAGACTGAACTTGTAACTGCTCTACTTACCTGATAAACTAACTTGTACTTACCTCCCCAAGGAACTGTTGATTTTTGCAGTGCCCACTTTTAAAATAGCTTATTGCCATTTTTGCCAAGACTGTTTACCTTACTGTTTGAATTCAAAGTTCCATATTTACCTATGCCAAGCACCTTAAAATGTATGTACTTACTTGAATCCTGAATCTTTTGGTTCTAAAATAAATTAAGAAAAGAGGATTTTTCTATATAAAAACCTATTGGCCTGGAGTTACGTTTTTGAGTGTGTGTTCTCATTTATTGCCTGTGTGTGTACAACAAATGCTTCACACTGCCCTCTGATAAGCCTACTGCTCGACCACACTACCACAAAAATAGAGCATTAGTATTATCTAATTTTGTCACTATCAACCTCTAAGGGGAACACTTAGACTGTGCACACTACCTGTCACTTTGAGACAGCATATACAGATCCAAGGGCCAGATGTACGAAGCGTTTTGCATGGCGCAAACTGCGAAATTGGCAGTTTGCGCCATGCAAAACGCGCATCGCGATGCACAATCCCATTTTGCAAGTCGGTTCCGACTCGCAAAATGGGAATGCGACTCGCAGATAGGAAGGAGTGTTCCCTTCCTATTTGCGATTCGCACCGCGATGCAGAATTGCTTTGTGACCGCGAACGCAGTCGCAAAGCAATTTGCAGTCAGCACCCATGTCAAGTGGGCGTTAACTCATTTGCAAAAGGGAAAGGGTCCCCATGGGACCCCTTTGTGAATGTCGCCATAAATATTTTTTCAGAGCAGCCTACTCTGAAAAAACGAAACCAAATGGTTTAATTTTTTCTTTTGTATTGCAGCTCGTTTTCCTTTAAGGAAAACTAGCTGCAATTAAAAAAAAACTGCTTTATTAAAAAAGCAGTCATAAACATAGAGGTCTGCTGTCTCCAGTAGGCCACCATCCTTGTGAGTGCAGGGAATCGCAAGGGGGTCGCAAATTGAGACCAACCTCGTTAATATTAATGAGGTGGGTCTTTGCGACCCCATTGCGATTCGCAGAAGGTGTCTGAGACACCATTCTACATATGATTTTGTGACTCGGAAATTGCGAGTCGCTCCGACTCGCAATTTCCGATTCGCAAAGTCATATCTTACTACATCTGGCCCCAACTTCCTACAGATCCTGCTTGTTCAAAGTTGTTGTTTTTTCTAAAACAAATTTCAGGAGTGGATTTTGTTATAGAAAAACTAAAATGCAAAGGACCTGATGCGCAAGAAATTGTTTCCCTGTGGGCGGAGACGACTGAGTGATTTGCCAGCACATGACTGCTATTTCACATGGTGCTGCAGGGCAAGGAAATAAAATGACAGTCACTGTGCCTTATGTAGGGCAAGTCGACCATCACCATGACCTAGAAGTCGAGTGAAGGGCTAGATGTCAAGTCAAAGAATTCCGATGGCGAAGCCAAACTCAAAATTATCTGTGTCTTTGATTCATATTGCAGGATGTCTTACTATTTTTGCCCTTTTTATTCTTTGTCCTCCCTGAACGTATCTAGATGTTTTCAGGACAATGTTATGGTATCTAGAAATTACTTTCTATTGCACAAGTCTGTTCACTTTCTTGACACAAATTTAGGTCAACGAATGCAGGCTTAAAAGGTGCACAGTAGTGCCAGCCTGAACCAAAACCGAGACACTGAAACAATATCTCACCATAATTCTTTGGTTTAACACACATCGTATGTATTCCAAATACAACATAAAATTGAATCTCTTCAAAGCCAAAATTGATGAAAACAATTAAAAACATTATGCAAATACAGTGATACCACAAACCTTATTTCTCATTAACCTAACAAAAACAACTATTTTAACCCACATGCTATTCAGTGACATTATTTACATATTCAAGGAGGAACAGTTTCACAGTTTTAGAAACAGATTCACATTGCTTCTATCTTTCATGTGGCCAAAGCCACCCACAGTGATCCAGGTGATCTAGGCCACCGCCCAAATGGTCACCTGTTCTGGGCACGCCGCTCCCACAACCACTACATGAGGGTCTCTCACTCCAGTAGTGAGAGTACGGCCAGAAGCTCTGTGCCCCCTCCACTCAACAGCAGCTCACACCTACGATAGGCCCTCCCATCTCCCCCAACAAACAAGATTATTGCCATGGAATGAAAATGTGCAGAGGTACTCCAATGCTATTTAAAATTCTAGGGCCATGTATACTAAACTTTGTAGCAATTGCAAAACTTGTGATTTGCTAAATTAAGGTTGCAGTTGCTAAAAAGTTTAGTACTTTTATATTCAAATTATTTTAGGAGTCCGCAACATTTTACCAACTCCTAAAATGGGTTTAGAAATGTGGGGATATTTTCCAAATAGCGATTCGATTCCCTATATATTACTAATTTGCGTCTGGAATTCCTGTTGCATACCACTGATAACTTACTGGCTCCCAAGGTGGTATGGTCGCATATTTGCAAAAGTGAAGTGGTCCTATTTGGATCCTTTCCATTCACAAATTGTGGTACAAGTTCCAGGCGAAATAGGCAGTGATCAAAAGGAGCACAGCCAATACTCACTTAAACTTTTTTTCTTTTAAGAAAAGAAACCCCTTTTCCTTAAGGAAATCAGGCTTTTTAAAAAAAAAAAAATCTTTTGGGCAAAGGAATTACAGGGACGGTGGTCAGCTGACACTTGCAGTTCAATATCCCCATGAGTGTGACTGCACAATGGTTGTTCATTAGAGAGTGTGGTCCGCGACTCACTACAGTTCCTTATTTTGCGAACCAACCTACTAGTACATAGGTTGGTTCCCAAAATAAGTTACGGGTTTCAAAAAGTAAATTCACAAAGTGCGATCAGAAAGTTAGTACATCTGGCCCCTAGTTCTGTACATACCAGAAAAGATACAGACATTGTAGCAATTAGCTCTCCACTTAACAACTATATTCTGTACTGGGGCAGGTACATAGATGATATAATTATCATCTGGACAGGAAGCACCGAAAACTTTCAACAACTTTACAAGCACCTTAACTGTAACAATTATAACATATGCTTTACCCAACACAGAAGCAAAACGCAGATTGATTTCCTTGCTCTAACCCTGTACCATGAAGAAAATAAGATAATGTCCTAACTCTACGGAAAACCCACGGCATCCAATTTGGTACTACATGCGTCTAGTGCACATCCTTCTACTCAAATTAGTGCAATCCCATTGGGGGAAATGACTAAAGTTCGACTGAACTGCAGCAGCGACCATATATTCATGCAAGAACTGGAGGTAGTTACGCTTTCTACAAAGAGGGTACTCCAGGAAGGTTCTATCCAAAGCCAAAAACAGAATTCTAAACACCCCATGAGAATCCCTTTTGACCCAGGGAACTGGTAAACGGATCAAAGCAAGGCACCCTAACATGATTACTGCATTCAATCACTAGAGCTACGCCATACATCGTATATTGAAATGACACTGGCATTTACTGTTACTTGATAAAACACTGCACAAGTTTATTAAGGATAGACCTTAGATCACCTACGGCCGCAGTAAAACACTAAGAAACAAACTATGTCCCAGTTTCACTGGGACTAACACACAGATCTCCTGGCTAACCCCCCAACCATGTGGTTTCTTTAGATGTACATGTTGTAACGTCTGTCAATTTGCCATGGACAAGTGGGTGAATTTCTCATATATCTCTGTACAAGTACACTGTATACAACAGTTTATCAACTGCAATAGTACGTTCACGGTGTATTGCATTGTTTGCCAATGTGGTTTAATCTATGTGGGCAGTACTATCTGCCCTTTGAAATAACAGATCTAGGAACACATCAGAGCCATTAGGAACAATTGCCCTAACTATCCCCTGGCTGCCCATTATAATTTGTCACATGTAGGTTCTGAGGTCCTGGTACCACATTCCATGGCATTACACGCATTACTAATGATGAGAGGGGTTGGGACATGGTCTCCAAGCTCAGAAGGTGTGAAGCCAAATGGATCATTAAACTACGTGCAGTTGACCAGGGCCTTAACGTGGACAGATAACTGCATGTGTTTCTGTGGTGCTTCATCTATGGGTAGTCCTTGTTTGTTTTCCGCTGCAGTTGTTTCAGTCATAAATTGTGATTTGGTACTATTTCCTGGGGGGGAGGGGCAGGGAGGGTTGGCATGCTGACAATTAGGCACTTCCGGCCTCCTGGATTATCTATTTTACGTATATATTTCCTCACACCAGGCAGGGTGCCTGCTTGTGTACTAGACCACTCCATATACTGTTGCATAATACTGAATATTGACTGTATGATTGTACTGTAATATTACTGTATGAGTTTGTGTTGATCTTGTGTTCAGCTCAACATACCTACACTTTTGATCCTATTGTTTTGTTTATGAGCTAGCATTGACCTATGTTAGCCGACACGGTATGCCTTTGTTTTTGAGTTTTTTGGTTTATCATAAGTATACCTATGCCCGGATGTTTTTGTTTATACATGGTTAATCAATTTTACCTCACATCCCCAGTGAGGTGGGATTTCTGGCACTACTTTGAATGTTTACAGTATGATTATTGCGTTTTGTTTAACCCTCTTGGTCACTCCTTGTCTCCCTTCACATATACACACAATGCCCTACTTTATAGAGCATGCTTTGGCTCCCCGTTTGACAGGTATTGGGCAGTGGCACCTTGGTTTACTTTGGTCCTATGAGCACATACTCACACTGTCCACATGTGTTTTTTTTCTTCATCTTTCAGCCCCAGTCATAATGCGTAGCATATCTTCCTTCTTATTATTATCCAGTTTTACATATTCTGGCCCCTAATTCCACACTATTCCTGCAGACTCCACTGCAATACTTAGGGCATGTGTTTTCTTCTATACCTGGTCTGCCTTTTTTTATCTGCCGAGCTGCCCTATACGGCCCAGACCATCTCAGTCCATTTATTACTGTGGTTTTGATACTGTTTTTGCCTATTCGTGCCCCGTTCCAACACCCTGTCTATCCCTATACCATCCCTTTCCAGTAGTCTGCCACGTGTCAATATGGCTGCCACATTTCTCTTTAAGCTCCCCACACTTTGGCTTCGTCCCTTTGCTATTTCCTTAGCGTTTTTAAACGCTACGTTTTTCAACTCTGGCATGTAGGTTCGACTTAATTTCTTGCACGGTTGCGGTCGCCTCACACCAGGTAAGCGACCATACACTACCTAGTGTGAATTTCCTTTTTTTGCCTCGTGTTACTCTCGTCTAGTTACGCTCGCTTTGTTCGCCCCGCCACCCCACTCTAATGAGACTTACCCAATCCCACTGTTTGTGGATTTGTACGCTTTGGGTGTTTCTTTACTTTACTACCTAGTCGCCTTAATTCTGTCTCGTTTCACACTGCATTTGGCATGTTGTTACTTTCTCGGGCATTTGCTTACATTACTCACTCACCGGCCTCTCATGTAAAATTCCCTTTTCTCTCCCAGCCAGGTCAGGCACTTACAGTACAGTACTCACTCACTGGCCTTTTGGGACGGTTCAGTCATTTTAAGCCAGTTTCCCCCTGGTTCAGGGTCTCTTTAGCATTTACTGACAGCATGTACTGACCAGATGTGCTGTACACGTTTCCATTTTCTCTCAGTCAGGACTGCTCAGAATAGTCTCTTCCAATCTCCCCCCAGTCTTTTCAGACCATTATGCACTCTTACTAATTCCCCTTCTGGCTATCTCTCTTGCATTTCACTTTCTCACACATGCTTCTTTGCCTTTTTTATTTTTTTGCCCTATGTCCAATTTGTTTTTACATTTAGCCATTACAGCCCACCCGTTCATTTTCATTACTGCTGCCTTTCAGTTGTGGGGACCATCATTCCCTAACACTCTTTGGAGCCCCTCTACTCCCCTTTTATTGATTATCTTACACAGGCCTTTATGACTATCTTCTGGCACCTATATCAGATTGGTTGCTGGCCAACACAGCACAAGATCTATTTTCATAATTGCCAACTATCCTAGTTGCCGGGACCATTACTTCTACGTAGTATAGTTCGTTCGCCAACCCGTTTTTTTGTCAACATACCTCACCTTTTTACTATTTTTTTTAATTCGACCTGTTCTTACACAAGCTCCTTTTCTTACTTTTTCCTCCAGGCACGAGACTTACCACGGTCTTGGTTAGCAGGGTTTACCTATCACCCTGCCACGTTTACTAGTGATTGACCTCATTTACCTCCTACTTACTGTGCTGTCCCATAGGTAAGCTCCTAACATATGGGTTGGTCCCTTTACATAACCTCCACACATAAATGTATCAATTAAACTGTGGAGCCACTACTTATTGTTTTAAATTCCCTTCCTTTAGACGTGCGTACTATTTTTCCGAGCCTGTGTTCCTTAATGAGGTATGACCTATCTACCACTCCCCTTTTTTACTCTTTTCTTTGTTGCTTTATCACTTAAATACGTGGTTCCCACTACTCTATTTTAAGTATGTTGGGCCGTTCTAAGCACACAATATGCCAAATCACCGGTGATGGGGTTAAGATCAAGCTCACCTTATGATTGATTCAAAGACACTGCTTTGCGGTGGGCACACTGTATGAGGTGGGTGCTTTGGTTTATACACTTTGCTTGGGCTAGTTTGCCATTTCTTGAAACCACCCTGCGTACTTTTCTACAGGCAAGGTTAACACCCGTCCTTTATTAGTGATGGATGCATGCCTAATTTACAAAACACACATGTGCGATCTCTATGCTATCATCCTCAATCCTGGCATACTAGATTTGGCAACCACATCTCTATATATATTTTGCAGCCTCGAAAAAGTCACCTGTTGTGACGAAACACGTGTTGGCTGTGATTTTGGAACAATGCTCATCCGATGACTTTGATATCAATGTCTACTAATTACAGGATTCCACTACAACCAACTCAACTGGAGGACGTGTTAATTACAAACATTGTTTTGAGTGCTGCGGCTTCTGTGTAAAATCTCCATGATTGTGACCAGTCATGTTGAGTTGAAAATTGGGACCTGCACAATGGTTATTCATTAGAGAGTGCGGTCTGTGACTCACTACAGTTCCTTATTTGCGAACCAACCTAATAGTAGATAGGTTAGTTCACAAAATAAGTTACTGATTTCAAAAAGTAAATTTACAAAGTGCGATCAGAAAGTTAGTACATCTGGCCCCTAGTTCTGTACATACTAGAAAAGATACTGACATTGTAGCATTTAGTTCTCCACATACACATAGACGTTACCTCACACACCTGCAAAAGCTTCACAGTGCAATTAAGGTCAGGTTGGTGGAAATTTTCAGGAGCTGATATTGAATCAGTCGCATGGCAAAATACTGTTGACTCTTAAACTTTCCAGTTCTATCAATCATGATTCAGAGCCACTGTCACAGACCCTGTCTGCGTCATCCTGTGACATCGTCCCCTGGCATCGGAAGTAACACGTAACCGGGGAGGTGGTGCAGAAAGGGAGTGACACATGCCACCATGGCAACTTTGTTGACCTGACAGAGAGGTCTAGACACATGGGCACACCAGGCCTAGTTGTAGGCCCCCAAAGTAGAGGATTCCTTGTTCAAAGGTCTTTTCAGGTTCCTTTAGTAGTTGATTACTTCTCATCTTCCTGTCACAGTCCTAACAACTTGCACGCCCTCCTAAGTAGGTCAGAATTTGGTTGTTGTGATTCCTGGAGTATTATTCAGAAGAAGTGTGCGTTACATGGTCATTTATAGCAGTAATGCCTTTGAGGAAGCTGTGGGAGAGCAGTGTTCCAAATAAAATGCCAGTGAGGTTCCTGTGTGGAAAGTGGGTTTGCTTCATGACTAAGGCCTGTGACAAGGAAGTGGAGAGGGTGGCAATGGAGGTTCCTGCTAAGTTTTTCTAGGTAAAACACCTTAGTGACCGCTGGTAGGAATGGTTGGGCCCCATCGATGACGCAGATTGGACAGATTCCAAGAGCTCACACAATCTTCAGTTGATTGCAGCTGGTGCAAACATACTATCTATATATATACTGCCTAACTCTCCCTGATCCGTCTTTATCGGGTGGACATCTGCCCTAACTCCTCCTGTCCTCAATGTGGAGCAGACTTATATCACGTGGCATGGGCCTACCCTAAAATAGCGAACTATTGGAACAGGGTTACAGGGGAAATAACCGATGTCCTGGGGTTGGAGGTTCCCCTCACTCCGCACTGATAACGCTTGGCATGTTTGAAGGCAGGGGAGTCACGAGAGTTGAACAGTCGTTTTTAGGTACGGACCTCCTGATTGCTAAAAGAGATATTGCAGCACATTGGATCTCCCCTACCCGTCCCACCTTGTTGGAATGGTGGCGGAAGTGGACTGGTGCACGTAACAGGAACAGAGGCAGAGGCTGCCCTCGTGAACATGAACGCATATGGGGAAGTGGTTGGGTTCTGTGACTTGATATCCAGTAGTGTCTGATCTAAAGTATGGCTGGGATACATGTGACGGTATATATATGTACATGGTACTACTTAAGATTTACTGCTCTACTGGCAGTCGCAGTTTTCTTCTCCTTTCCTCTGTATTATATTAGTGTTTCCCCTGCTGTATTTCACCTCACTGAGGCATAAAATCAATAACATTTGTTTATTTAAAAAAAAAAAAAAATTCTAGGTACGAATCCACATGCAAGAAATTCCTTCCTAGCCTTCCCCATTCACTGCAAGGTTCACGAGGTTCCTTTTCCGGAAAGGGTAACGTTTGGAACAGAAGTGAGTGCACCCTGTCCCAGAGAGCGCTCAGTCATGGCAGTCTGGAAGCGAACACCGCAGATCGCTATGTGAGCTCCCAGCCTGGGGATCTCTCGCGGCGGCACCTTTGTTTTCCTTCTGTTCATTAGTTGTTTCTCTGGTGCTGTCACACAGCGCTGACAAGGAGCCCCCTTATTCTTAAATGAGGACAGTCTCCGGAGACGCAGTAATTAGCAGGCTAATCGTGGGAGGACCCTAGTTAATACCCAACGTCTTGTACAAATCGCTCATCCTCGTGTTTCCTTTCACGTGGCATATTCCTGTCCGAAGGGTATTGAGGTTCGGGGTCTCTTTGGGTCTCATACGCAGACTTGGCAAGGTTTCGGGACGTATCGAAAGTGTGAAACTGCACTCGAAGTGTGTGGGTTGTGTATTTAAAGACTGTGTCAGGCATCAGTCCGAGCAGCGTGTTTCATCTGCCCATGTGTGTAGTGAAGTGCTAAGCAGTGGAACTTACGTGAAACTCACACTGTAAGGCATATTTCGGAGTTCAAATGCACGTGATCGTCAAGTAATTTCCTGACATACTGAAGAACATCAGACATTATATAACCAAACATAAACTTCCCCCAGGGCCGGACTGGGAACCCAAAGCAGTCATGGCAAATGTTGTCAGACCAGCCCCCATAGGGTCCATAGCGATTGAGCTTGACCACTTCAGTGGGGCATGTGGGGGTGCCCCCCCAGGAAAATTTTGGGGAAAAATGGCAGAAACAATGCATTATGCAAAGCATAGTGAAGGATGACCATACAGTTCACCAGGATGCAGCAATCTTTACTGGGGCTCTCCAATGATTCCCCCACCATTACCCTCTAACAGTCTCCATAGTCCCTCTCTCACATGCATTTCATTTGTTTTATAGCACCTCTCTTATCAGCATAGGGTGTTGGATCACTTTACATCATATAAAAAGACAATGAATCAAGCATGTGTAAATCTTGTATAGAAAATATTACATAAGACAAGGGGACTACAATGTGTGGTATTCACGTCATCCATACTGGTAGGCATTTTATAAGAGTCCTTGGTCTGGGGAAGCATAAATGCAGAATTCAGAACGTAATGTAGTGGTAGTGGTGACTTTATTAACAATGATGTATTTCTACCCAAACAAACCCTTTTCAGCAAAATTAGGATAATCAATGTAGGAAGTTGGCTCTGTACATACTATCTCAAAGTAAGAGATAGTGTGCACAGAGTCCAAGGGTTCCCCTTAGAGGTAAGATAGTGGCAAAATTAGATAATTCTAATGCTCTATTTTGTGGTAGTGTGGAAGAGCAGTAGGCTTATCAGAGGGTAGTGTTAAGCATTTGTTCTACACACACAGGCAATAAATGAGGAACACACACTCAAAGACTTACTCCAGGCCAATAGGTTTTTATATAGAAAAATATATTTTCTTAATTTATTTTAAGAACCACAGGATCGAGATTTTAAGTAAATACATAAAAAGCAAAATACTTCACACCAGTAAGTTAGGAACTTTGAATAAAAGCAATATCATATACAGTCTTTGTTATAATAGCGATAAGCTATTTTAAAAGTGGACACAGTGCAAAAATCAACCGTTCCTGGGGGGAGGTAAGTAAAGATTAGTTTGTGAGGTAAGTAAAACACTTACAAGTCTCAGTTCCTGGGCATAGGCAGCCCACCATTGGGGGTGCAAGGCAACCCCAAAGTTACTACAACAGCAGCTCAGAGTCGGTCGGTTGCAGAGGTCAAAGAGGTACCCAAAACACATAGGCGCCTATGGAGAATAGGGGTGCTCCGGTTCCAGTCTGCCAGCAGGTAAGTACCCCCGTCCTCGGGGGAAGACCAGGGGGGTTTTGTAGAGCACTGGGGGGACACAAGTAGGCACACAAAACACACCCTCAGCGGCACAGGGGCGGCCTGGTGCAGTGTGCAAAGCAGGCGTCGGGTTTCAGATAGGAATTAACGGAGGGACCCGGGGGTCACTCTAGTGGTGCAGGCAGGCACAGGGGGGGCTTCTCGGGACAGCCACCACCTGGGCTAGCAGAGGGTCGCCTGGGGGTCACTCCTGCGCTGAGGTTCGGTTCCTTCAGGTCCTGGGGGCTGCGGGTGCAGTGCTGGTTCCAGGCGTCGGGTCCCTTGTTACAGGCAAAAAATAAGATACACTGTTCCAAGTAGAAAGGAAGAGAGGATACTATGGTAGGGGTCCTAAATTAAAATTATAGGAGCAAAAAACCTCACACATCCAAAAGGATGTCATGCTTCATCATCGGAGCTTGCTCCTCGTCAGACCGGCACTGCAATGTCTGATGGGCACCACCCCGAATGGGGGGGGGGGCTCTTTGCCGGAGATCTTTTGAGATAATGATGCTGTGACCCCAAAAGTGAGTAAGCAAGAAAGGAGATCAAGGATAGTGGTTAAAATTGGCTCTCAACGACTACACCTGGGTAACAGATTTATTGGACCAGATGAGAGGAAAAGGCCAAGGTTAAAAAAATCGTGAGAGTGAGCCAGATACAATGATCAATCACTCTATATCAAGGAACGAATGAGGGTGGGGAATTTCCAAACCATCCCTGTCAAGGGTCAACATGTTTCGCATCCTGGTGGTCCATACGGATCCAGTGATGCTTCGTCAGGACCTAAATAGCTATATGTATCTCCTAAACGTAAGGTAGTCTAGATTACTATTCACCAAAAAATTATCATGAAAAAATAGTATCCAATAACTTACATTAATGTAGAACTATTATTCCTAACTGTCGCCCATCCCAATTTAGGGAGCGCGCTTCCTAGGACCACACAGACCGGTGGTCAGGCGCACCATGCAGGGAACACAGACCCGGGTAGGTGTACCGGCGGTGGCGGCCACTTTCACAAATTGATTATGCGCCTGACCACCGGTCTGGTGGTCCTAGGAAGCGCGCTCCCTAAACTGGGATGGGCGACAGTTAGGAATAATAGTTCCGCATTAATGTAAGTGATTGGATACTATTTTTTCATGATAATTTTTTGGTGACTAGTAATCTAGACTACCTTATGTTTAGGATATACATATAGCTATTTAGGTCCTGAAGAAGCATCACTGGATCCGTATGGACCACCAGGATGCGAAACATGTTGACCCTTGACAGGGATGGTTTGGAAATTCCCCACCCTCATTCGTTCCTTGATATAGAGTGATTGATCATTGTATCTGGCTCACTCTCACGATTTTTTTAACCTTGGCCTTTTCCTCTCATCTGGTCCAATAAATCTGTTACCCAGGTGTAGTCGTTAAGAGCCAATTTTAACCACTATCCTTGATCTCCTTTCTTGCTTACTCACTTTTGGGGTCACGGCATCATTATCTCAAAAGATCTCCGGCAAAGAGCCCCCCCCATTCGGGGTGGTGCCCGTCAGACATTGCAGTGCCAGTCTGACGAGGAGCAAGCTCCGATGATGAAGCATGACATCCTTTTGGATGTGTGAGGTTTTTTGCTCCTAAAATTTAGGACCCCTACCATAGTATCCTCTCTTCCTTTCTACTTGGAACAGTGTATCTTATTTTTTGACATACACTGGAGGGCATACACTGGACCACAACTCCTCCCTATCCCTCCATTTTTTCGCCCTTGTTACAGGCAGTCACGGTCAGGGGGAGCCTCTGAATTCTCTCTGCAGGCGTCGCTGTGGGGGTTCAGGGGGGTCGCCTCGGGCTACTCACGGGATCGCAGTTGCCGGGGAGTCCTCCCTGTGGTGTTTGTTCTCTTGATCTCGAGCTGGGGCGTCGGGTGCAGAGTGTGAAGTCTCACGCTTTTGGCGAGAAATGTGAGTTCTTTAAAAGTTGCTTCTTTGTTGCAAAATAGTTGCTGGTGTTGAGCAGAGCCGCTGCTCACAGGAGTTTCTTGGTCCTTTAGTCCAGGGCAGTCCTCTGAGGCTTCAGAGGTCGTTGGTCTCTGTCGGATGCGTCGCTGGTTGTAGGTTTTCGAATCAGGAGACAGGCCGGTAGGGCTGGATCCAAAGCAGTTGTCATCTTCCATCTTCTCTGCAGGCTTGTAGGTCAGCAGTCCTTCTTGTTTCTTCAGGTTGCCAGAATCTGATTTCCTGGGTTCTGGGGTGCCTTGGGGTGTTTAGGTCTGGGAGGGCAGTAGCCACTGGCTACTGTCCATGAGGGTGGCTACACGCTCTTTGTGCCTCCTCCCTGTGGGGAGGGTGGAACATCCCTAATCCTATTGGGAGAATCCTCCAAAACTAAGATGGAGGATTTCTAAAGGCAGGGGTCACCTCATCTCAGGACACCTTAGGGGCTGTCCTGACTGGTGGGTGACTCCTCCTTGTTTTTCTCATTATCTCCTCCAGGCTTGCCGCCAAAAGTGCGGGCAGTGGCCGGAGAGGTGGGCATCTCCACTAGCTGGGATGCCCTGGGGCGCTGTAACAAAATGGGTGAGCCTTTGGGGTTCACCGCCAGGTGTTACAGTTCATGCAGGGGGAGTTGAGAAGCATCTCCACCCAGTACAGGCTGGTTTCCTGGCCACAGAGTGACAAAGGCACTCTCCCCATGTGGCCAGCAACATGTCTGGTATGTGGCATGCTGGCAGAAACTGGTCAGCCTACACTAGAAGTCGGATTGGTATTCGGGGGGCATCTCTAAGATGCTCTCTGGGTGTATGTTACAATAAATTGCACACTGGCATCAGTGTGCATTTATTGTGCTGAGAAGTTTGATACCAAGCTTCCCAGTTTTCAGTGTAGCCATTATGGAACTGTGGAGTTCATGTTTGACAAACTCCCATACTATATACTCTTATGACTACCCTGCACTTACAATGTCTAAGGTTTTGCTTAGACACTGTAGGGGCATAGTGCTCTTGCACATATGCCCTCACCTGTGTTATAGTGCACCCTGCCTTAGGGCTGTAAGGCCTGCTAGAGGGGTGACTTACCTATGCCACAGGCAGTGTGAGGTTGGTAGTGCACTGCGAGGGGAGTGCCATGTCGACTTAGTCTTTTTCTCCCCACCAGCACACAAAAGCTGTTAGGCAGTGTGCATGTGCTGAGTGAGGGGTCCCCAGGGTGGCATAAGACATGCTGCAGCCCTTAGGGACCTTCCCTGGCATCCGGGCCCCTAGTACCAGGGGTACCAGTTACAAGGGTCTTATCTGAGTGCCAGGGCTGTGCCAATTGTGAAAGCAAAGATATAGTTTAGGGAAATAACACTGGTGCTGGGGCCTGGTTAGCAGGGTCCCAGCACACTTTCAATCACAACTTAGCATCAGCAAAGGCAAAAGGTTAGGGGGTAACCATGCCAAAGAGGCATTTCCTTACAATAAAACTTTGGGAAAATATCAAAACCTTCTAACCTGTACATGCAGTTTGCATGCAGCTTTTTGATGGCAGTTCATAGCTCACTGTGCTAGATTATGATTGTAACTTATGAACTGCATAGTAACAAAAGGATCTCTGTGTCAAAAGCAGTATCCCACTGAGCATTGCACATAAAAAATAATTTTCTGTAATCTGCATAGTACAAGTTCTTTACAGCAGGCATATTAACGCGCTGCGCTACTTTAGATGATTCAAAACTGCCACTAGACAAAACTCCATCCCACTCCAGCAGGTACATTAATCATCGGAGTTATCTTGGCACTTTTATTGTTGCCTGAAAACTGTTGGCCTTACAAGGAACTCTGCAGTGCTTTTAAAACTGCTGCACTGCTACAAAACCGGCCCACCAGTAATAAAAGCAGCCCCCCCAACACTTCCAGCTTCCCAGGGAAATGCCCAATGCCTGATACGGCCAGTCTGGCCTTGATTTCCCTTTGCCAAATTATGATGCTGTATATCAGGGTACAAGCCGTAAAAAAAGTGGCGGGGGGACTAACCAAGTAAGGCAGTATGTAAGTGACAGTGAATGTGACATTACGGCGTTTGACATTGCACGTGGCATCACATGAACTGGTATCACAACCCATGACATCACAGGAAGTGACATCACAAGATGTGACATCAGATCTCAAAACATCACACACAGGAGGGCTATAATGAGTATATTTGAGCGCATTACAAAATTTAAAAAATGAGATTTTACGTTGAGGTTGTGCCAAAAAAATTACACAATCCTGATGTAAAATCTGGGCCTCAATTTATACATTTAATTTTTAAAACTCTACCAAAAGGAATATAGTAACAAGGAGAAATGTGGCAATAAATCTGTTCTGCTTAATTGGATGCAAGCTCTGCATTTAAAAATATCTTATGGGCTAAGGTACCTGCTGCAGAGATCTTTGTGTGCCCAGTACATTTCAGGGAATAACAATAATGGGAAGAGAACTCTGTAGGTTAATGGAATTGCCGGAGAGAGCTGTGTCTTGTCTAGTCCCAGTCTTGAATCTAAGTAGCATAGAGGATTAATATGTCCACTGCAAAGCACATTATGTAACATGCTGATGACAGATTTTTATGTTATGTAGCTAGGTAAGTTGGTTACTGCTTTTAACGCAGATATCTTTTTGTTAGTTGCAATGAATAAATTGTAATCCTTCTAATATAGCACAGTGAGCTAAGAAGAAAGTGACTCCTACACCTTGGAACCCTCACTGTCTTATGTAACACATCCTGTACATTGATTTACACACATATGATTTATTGTTATATAATGTGTATGTGTGATGTAAAGCGCTCTTTCAGCCTGCACTGAGATGCGCAGTGCTATAAAAGAAAAAAAAACAAATAGTGGTATTTAAATTGTTAATTGTATAAATACTGGACAGACCAGCATATCTAACATTCTCACAGTGCATGCATATCTCTTATTTACAGGGACAGAATAACGTCAAAAGCATGCCTCTCTTAAGTACCTGTGAAGTGAAAACAAGCTGTGTGCCTTTGTTTCCTATTCATTACATTTGCATCCAGATAGTTCTTAGCCAGGATACTCAAAAGAAGGCCTAGTGGTCCCTTAAATTTGGCATTTGTGTTGGGCCCGGATGGAATTTAAAATAACAAAGCCCCCTTGCCGCCTGCACATTGCTGGAAAGAAAGTAGACAAGTACAGGCGCTGCTGAATCTGCCTACGAATTCAGCATATTTCAGTGGGGCCTAATGTCTTGGAAGGGTAGATGGCGTCCAACCTGTAAAAAGAATAGGTAGACACTGTCTAAACTCGTTTACCCCTGACCGAACCCTGCTGTATGTCAACACATTGAGCTTCTTCTTGTGCTTAAGAAACTGCACAAAGACTCTACCTAAAATGGGGTGCGCTGACAGTAAGGAGGGCACAGCAGGGCCAGCCAGCGGGAAGATGGCAGGCCAGCATACGATTGCTCTACTTTATTCCTGGCCTGCCATCTTCTCCTGCAAGGACCTGGCGCTGCGGTGAGTTCTCAAAGCAGCTGGGGGTGGTGGGAAGGCATGGCCTCAGGCCAATGCAGTTAAAAGGTGTGGTGAGGTAGAGGTATGTCTCTTTGTCCTGCCCTCCTTGCAGCGACCACCACCTCCAGCTGACGGAAAATGCCGTAGGCCCCAGACTCTGCTATGGGACAGGGAGGTCTTCTTTTTCACCCACCCACCCATACCTTAACCCAGTGGAGTGGATGAGGTATAGATCTGCTATGTTGGAGTATTTCTCATGATGTTGTTTTTCAAATGATGAAATACTGTGTCATAATTCCTATTTCAATTATGTTTTCTGTCACAAGAAAGTGCTACGTTATATGTTGGCTTTTTGTGGTAATGGAACGGGGTAAATTCATGGTTGGGGGAAACATTTAGGTCCCCCGCGCATCTCACAGAGATTAAGGCACAGAGAACAACAGTGTCTCTTCAACCTCAAATGGGGTGCTTGCAAGAATCAATAAAGAAGCTGCAACCTTGTGGAGGGTTGGATCGGTCGGAGTCGTGGCTTACCCTCCTTCCCACACACACAGTTGCGCTAAGGCACAGTGGTCATTTGGGGTGGTTGGAGGATGTGGTCTGTACCAAGGAACCAAGGCATGGGCCTCTTGCCCAGGCTAGCTATCCGGTCGGTGGCGGCGGTACCCCAGGTAAGGTTTTGCTTTGAGTCGGTTCACCCCAGAGCAAAAGCTTACCTGGGGTGCTCTCGCCACCCACCAGAGAGCTAACCTGGGCAACAGGGCCATGCTGTTGTTCCCTCGCACCTATGTTCCTCATTGCAAGTTTACAAACTCTCACATTTAATATTACTAAAGCATGATGTGGTACCTCACTGTCATTTACAAACAGAAAATCTTCCTTTGAAATATTTTGAAATATTTGTACAGTTAATTTACAAGCTATTTAAATGTTGTTTGTTACAAAAAAAACGGACACCCACCAGCCTTTCATTTCACACTCCCTGAACCCCTGAATGATTGTCAGACAGTAGACTTTACAAAATCCTCTAACTTTGCAGTCAGAAAAAGAACAGTAAACATCAATCTCCAGGACAAAATAGGCAGCAATTTGTAAAACAGAAGCTGATAAGCTGACATTTGACCTCTGTCTTTAAACACACAGCAACTGTGACAAGATAAAAACAATGCATATTTATTGCTCATTCACATTCTGAATTAATAGAGCACCTGTTCTTTGCCTGCTCAAGCTCTCTCACCAGAAGGAGCCAGTAAGCTCTAAAAATATTTAGCCCTGATACACTATGACTCACCTTAGCAAATGGGCAAGTAGAGTTTTCGAGCCCTGTAAAAGTACCCCATATAGTACCAAACAACCCCTATTTTTCACCTTTGTCCCAGAAGTTTCCATGTGTTTTTGATTTCTGGCTGTGTGTGACTATTTTTTTTAATAACAGAACCCTACTAGAATACCAACACCAGCTTAACCCAGTTACACCCACTGGAGCTGATTTCCTTATGGTAAAGTATAGGGAAATTTTAAAAAGTTCATCAAACTTTGAAAATAAGCAAAGATATTTTTATGTTAAAAATTAATATACATTTTTGTATATATATATTTTAAATTTTAAACAACATTTTAAAAATGGTGAAGCACTATTAACTTTTAAATTAAGGCTGGGATTAGAGCAAACCAGTAGGTGATAGAATGCACTCAATCTCGCTATACGTGGAGTATGTATTGCTGTATCTTAAGGACACCTCCATATTACCAAATACCGTGGTGCACATGCTTCATAACTTTGCACAAATATCAGCACTGAGAGTAAACAGGTAGATGTTGTGCTTGTTCCCTCTACACCCAGAAGGGCCAGAACCCAGAATTAGCATATGTAATGCCATCCTTCAATGACACCCTCAAATGTTCCAATACCTGGGAGTGAGAATATACCACGATGAGACAAGTTTACTAGAAGGGAATATCACTAATGCAATCTCAGCCCCACGGAATCAGATGACTTCTTGAGAAACATGGCAGGAAACATCGTCAAAATGGTGATACTTCCTCAGCTCCTAAATTTCTTCGCCAGCCTCCCCTTTTTTCTCCGTAGTAAAATCTTTTGCAACTTGGACCCTATACTGGGCGATTTCATCTGGGGTAATGGTCGCTGGAGAGTCACACAGCTGCAATGGCTTTGTCATTGGCTAGCAGAGCACCACCTAGATAATACAGCTTATAATTTACTCCCCGAAGTATAGATGGTACTAAACTTTTTATGCCCATACACTGATTTCCTTGGCCACACTTTGTACTGGTGGGAAGACACAACTGGGAAGGCAGTTCCAAGACAAAGAAGGGACTAGAGTGTTGGCGTACCTAGCAACCGTCTCAAGAAATGCAGGGTTTAAGCTATTTCAACACTATGGGGGTCATTCCAAGCTTGGCGGGCGGCGGGAGCCGCCCGCCAAGCGGGAACCGCCAGAAGACCGTACCGCGGTCAAAAGACCGCGGCGGTCATTCTGGGTTTCCCACTGGGCTGGCGGGCGACCGCCAAAAGGCCGCCCGCCAGCCCAGTGGGAAACACCCTTCTACGAGGAAGCTGGCTCCGAATGGAGCCGGCGGAGTGGAAGGTGTGCGACGGGTGCAGTAGCACCCGTCGCGAATTTCAGTGTCTGCTAAGCAGACACTGAAATTCAAAGTGGGGCCCTCTTACGGGGGCCCCTGCAGTGCCCATGCCATTGGCATGGGCACTGCAGGGGCCCCCAGGGGCCCCACGACACCCCTCACCGCCATCATGTTCCTGGTGGTCGAAACCGCCAGGAACAGGATGGCGGTGAGGGGGTCGGAATCCCCCATTGCGGCGCAGCAAGCTGCGCCGCCATGTGGGATTCCTCAGGGCAGCGGAAAACCGGCGGGACACCGCCGGTTTTCCGTTTCTGACCGCAGCCATACCGCCGCGGTCAGAATGCCCTTAGGAGCACCGCCAGCCTGTTGGCGGTGCTCCCGCCGACCCCGGCCCTGGCGGTCAAGGACCGCCGGGTTCGGAATCACCCCCTATATCTTGCACAGGCATGGGCAACTTGAGGAGGGGTAAGGTGGGGGCGCTTGTCCCCCCTGGATTTAGATACAGCCTGGTGTGCACGCTCACAGTGCAGTGTAACAACTGTGGCCACCGTAGTGTTACGCTGCCTGCACTAGTAAGGCCGCAGCCTCCGCCAAAAACAGTCCGGAACGCCCCCCATGAACAATTTCTGCAGATGCTGATGTGCACAGGGCTTATTTATCACCTGTTAAGATCAATACATACTTCCCAGGCACTGACGCATGCTGTCCTTGATGAACTCAATTAAGTGGTGACCTGCTCCATATGCTTTGGTCCTGCCCTCTGTTGACTGATTGCTGATCATAGATCACAACTCGGTTAATACAATTGATCAAGTGATGGGTATCTACTTGCTATATGCTTGGGATGTTTGCGCATTGGGCTCTTTTCCATGCACCAAGAAAAACAAATCAATAGCTAAATTTCTTTACCTGGCCCTGTTATTCACAAAATGTACCATTACCCATCATTCGAAGACCGCAGGACCCCCACATGTGGCTGTCTGAAGGCACTCTCTCACTATTTGGGTGGTAACAGAGGGCAGGGCAGTACGTATTGTATTGTAATAGTATTTCTATAGTGCTTACTACCCCTGACGAGGCGTCGAAGCGCTTTTCGGCGAGTAGCACGCCACTCCGGAACCCAACAAGAATGAGTGATGGATTAGTATAGGGAAATATGAGTACAGTTTTAGTATTATGAGTTAATTTGAGCCACGGATATGAGAGATTGTTAGTTAGATTGACTGGAGTAATGGAGGGGTGAAGGAGGAAAGAATATAGAAGTGTTAATTGGGAGTATATGGTAATAGGATTTAGGCTTGGGATGAGTAAAGGAGGATGGAAGAGGGAAGAGTCTGTGGAAGGGGTTAGGGAGATCATAGTAGCAGGGTGAGATAAATTAGGGAGAATTTACTTGTTTGGGAGATCATGGTAGTAAAGTGAGGTTTGGTGAGTTAAATAAGGAAGCAGAGGGAAGAGCTTAGGCAGAGTTATTTAGGAGATGAAAGTAGAATGGATTTGGGATGAGTTAGAGTGGGAATGGAGGATAGATTGATAGAGACATGACATATGGTGATGGGTAGATAAGTGTGATATAAGATGAGAGCAGGGATTCATAAGTATCTAGTATAACAACTTATCTAGGAGTTATGCAATGACCTAAGAACATGTTAAGCATAGAATAACACACACACACACATACATATATATAAATCTATATATATATATACACACACACACATACATACACACATGAATACACACATATGCACACACATATGTACATACATACACACATATGTACATACATTTTGCAATAGTCTGGAGATGAGCACCTAGTTATTGTACTATTTTCCCTGGTTGCAATGTGTGTTTGTCCTTTTTGATGCTGCTTCACTTGAAACTGGGCAGTACGTAGGGAAGCAATAAAGGGCCTTTAAAAATATCCCCTCTCACAACAATGGGAGGAACTCCTTACGACTTTTCAATCCCTGCCTAAAAATTACACATTTCCGCCCTGAATCGCTATCAAATTACCCTATCATAGTGCCCTAGTCCTGTTGATTAGTGCCTAGTCCTGTTGATGTACTTCACATCCTTTCTATTATTAGGTGCCTCTTAGACTCAGACTGTCACCTCCAAATGTGCTTTAACTTTTTGTATTCCACATTTCTCTATATATTGTGACTTGTGTTGATATCTCTTTGTGGCTCATTTGATTCCATTATAACTGTGTGCTGCTTTATGAAAACTCCTGCCTAAGCCCGAAATATTTAGTCATAAGTATTTCCCGTTTTCCAGTAACTCAACCCTGTCTTTCGTACATTTACTACAAAAACGTATACAAATGCGTTTGGGGATCTCCACTGTCGGACGTAGATCTCAGCACATGAAAATTAGGAGAGGTGGAAACCTCTGCATGTGGGTTTGTGAATAGCAGTTTGTAGTGCATGAGTAGTACTACTGTTGTACCATTTGCCTTCAATGGGGAACCCCTTTGACTCCTTTGCTGTCAAGTTTTCCACTGATGGCAGCATTACCATTTTTTGAGGATGCAGGAGGGCTGCATCCCGGGGGGAAAAACTGTCCTGTGCCCATATAATTTGTCTTCCTAAGTGTGTGTGTGAGGTCTCCCATCTGCTTCTCAGTCCACTTAAGCAATCTGTCAGTGGTGCTACTGATATCCTCCAGTTGACGGTTCTGCTCTAGTCACCATGCAGTGCACCCTAGGACACAAGGCAACAACACTGCTGACGCCATAAAGCAGTGCCAACCAAGCCAGCCAGCAACCATCAATACTACTTGAGCCATCAATCAGCAGTACTACTGAAAACATCAAACAGTGCAACCAAAGCAATAAACCAGCCACACTAATGAGGCCATTAAACAGTGCAACCCAAGCCACAATTCAGCTTTACTGCTTAAGTCAACAGCAGTGCACCCTAAGCCTTCAACCAGCAATCCTACTGAAGCCCTCAAACATTATTACCCAAGGCACCAGCCAACAAAACTAGGGGACATCAGGACTACATTCTCCAGGCTGCACAGGGCCCCAGGAGGCAGCCCTGCATCGTTTTCACACCTGAGGCTGTGTAAGTCGTGCCTTTTCTTCCCATCGTGTGGGACATGGGGCTACATTCTCCAGGCTGCATGGGAGCTCAGGAGGCAGCCCTGCATATTTTCCTCACCGAGGCTATGTAAGGCACTATAAAGCACATATTCTATTGCCGCGGCAAAGGGCTTTGGGACTACATTCTCCAGGCTGCACAGGGCCCCAAGAGGCAGCCCTGCATCGTTTCCACACCTGATGCTGTGTAAGGTGCTATAAAGCACATCTTCTATTGCCGCCGCATAGGACATTGGGACTACATTCTCTAGGCTGCACAGAGCCCCCGGAGGCAGCCCTGCATCATTTCCACACCTGATGCTGTGTAAGGTGCTATAAAGCATGTCTTCTCTTGTTGCTGCATGGGACGAACGGGCTGTGCCCAGGCAAAGTCCTGGCCAAAGGCAGGCCTGTCCTGCGCCAGTCTGCTCCGGGGGGAGCATGCCAGGGCAACCCCCTTGGCCCACCTTGTAATGTATCCTCTGGGAAGACAATAATGTGTGAGTGGTGTTATTTACAAGCCCCTTGTGCCACTGAAGCATCACTTTTAGTGACTGTCTGGTGGTGCAATGCCCTGCGCCATATTTACAAGGCGGCGTTAAACCACTTTTTGTGGCTAAACGCAGCCTTGTAAATACGACCCCTTTACATGCATCAGTTAGTGTGAAAGGGGCCTGCATTGGGTGTTGCTGTGGGCATTCCTCCACAACACCCATTCCATTTTGACTCTGCCCCAGATTCACAATAAATTGTAAACCTAAGACAGCCCCCCTGCTGCTATGCCTTTCCATTTGGAAAAATGATGAGGCACTCCTAACGAGAAATATAATTAAAGACTAACATGTGACAAAGGTCTAAGTATTCTGTGGCTGGCATTTGTAAAAAAAAAAGTCCTTTGAAGTTATCAGCTTACCACAGCCATTTACTAATGTTGAAACGTGTTGCTATGGGCAGGAAGCAAGTTCAAAATCTATTTCTAACATATGTGCAAGAAATTAGGTTAAGCATAGAAACTCCAAAATCATCTATTGCAAGCTACATGTTAGTAAATTCTGAAAATACCTGTGGTATCCTAGCAATGTGATGTGTAGAGTGTTAGCGATGTGTAGAGGGTTCCAGGCTTGGGATGGATGATGCGGGTAGAACGCTGGGAACGTGAGGAATGAGAGGGACGGTTGAAGAGCTAGAAGAAGTAGTTGGTTGGCATAGGGCTGCTTACTCAACCTTGTAATGTACAATAAACCCTCAGCCTTCCTCCTACGCTCACTTGTGTGATTTCTAGTCTTACCCGCGCTACCCTGTGAGTGCGACCAGCTTGGAAGAACACAACGAAAGGCCAAGGCTGGTGTTAGAGAGATTGCAAATCAATGGCCTAACGCTAAAAGCTGAGAAGTGTAGGATAGACATTCCCAACATTGAGTATTTGGGTCATGAAATCTCAGCAAAAGGAATTCGTCCCAAGGCGAGCCTAGTTAATACCATTAAAAACCTCCCATTCTCATACAGCTTTATGACCTCAAAAGGACCTTTGAACTCAGACGGTTTTCACTCCTTTCTTGGAGACCTTATTTTAACATAATCCCCTTCACGCAACACAGTTTCCTTCACGGCCTTCCGTACATCATATCTAAATTTTCTTTTATTTTTCACTTCCCCTTTCTCTCTCCCTCCAAACTTCAATGTTATCGACCTTGTCCCTTTTCCTTTTTTCTATTACCCATCTGGGTTCAATCTCACTACATGGTACCTTACCCTTGAACAATTGGAAAGGAGTCACCCCTGTGGTGGAATGCGGTGTTAATCGATACTCACGGACTTTCTTCCTCATTTCACTTTCCCTCTCCACGCCACTAACATGCGCTAACTGCATAGACTCTTTCAGTAATTTTATAAAGCGTTCGACAACCCCATTAGATTCTGGGTGATACAGAGCTGTTCTTTTGTGTATAATATTCCTTTCCTTTAAGAAAGACTCCGTTGATTCAGAGACTAACTGCACCCCATTGTCAGTCAGCAACAAAGAGGGAAAACTCTTTCTCTCAAACAACTCAGCAAGAAAATTGATTATGTCTTTTGATTCAACCAAACTCACAAATTTGATCTCAGGCCATCGCAAGTACATATCAATGCAGACCAAGACATAATGGTCAGCAGATTTTAACCTAACTGGGCCCAAGATGTCCAAAGCTATGTCAGCCCAGGGCCCAGAAGCCTCCTCTCTTGTGACCATGGGTTGTATCCTATGTTTCAACACTTTGTCAGAACGCGCGTACACATGGCAATTCCTTACCTCCCTTTCTACCATCATATCTATGGCAGGCGACCAGTAGGCATTTCTTAATCTTTCCTTCATTTTAGAGATGCCCATATGACTTGTGTGGGCTTGATCAATAAGTTTTTTCCTCAAGATTACAGGTGGAACTAATTTGCTGCCCCTCATTAACACCCCATCCACCATTGACAATTCATTCCTGGCTTGCCAATAAGCCAAGAGATTTTCATTTTGTTCTTTCCTCACACCCCAACCATTCATGACCTTACCTAGTATTTCTTGCAAAATGATATCCTTTGACAATTCCTCCATCCACACCGACTCCGGTATCATTCCTTCAGTAACCATGCAGACTTTGATTTCTTCATCAGACAGAATATCTGCAAAACAAACTCCTTCAATTGTCTCTTCTTCCTTTCCTGTTTCCCTACATAGTCTTGAAAGGCAATCAGCCTGAACATTCAATGCCCCAGACATGTAGGAGATCACATACACAAATTCTTGCAAGGCTACTACCCACTTCCTAATTCTATGCGAGACCGTATCAATCCCCTTTTTTGCAAATACTTCTACAAGAGGTTTATGATCTGTTATTATCTGAAATTTGTGTCCCCACAGACACTTCCTTAGTTTTCTCATGGCCCAAAACACTCCTAGGGCCTCTTTTTCCACTACTGAATAGTTAAATTCTGCCTCCTTCAAACATCTTGATGCAAAGAGTATTGTTCTGATTTCCCCTTGTTTCTTTTGCAACAAGACTGCCCCAAGCCCTTTGGAGCTAGCATCAGTCATCAAGATAATTTCATCGCGTGCATCAAAACTCCCTAAATCAGCCGCCTTATCCAGACTAACCTTAATGTCCTGATACTCCCTTTCACATTCTTGATCCCACCTAAACTCTGACTCTTTCTTTAATAACGGTCTCATGCAATATGTTCTTTCTGCAAAACGTGGAACTAATTTATTGTAGCACTCCGCCATCCCAAGAAACTTTACTAGCTCTTCTTTGTTTTATGGACTGGGTAGGGTTTTAATGGTATTAACTAGGCTCGCCTTGGGACGAATTCCTTTCGCTGAGATTTCATGACCCAAATACTCAATGTTGGGAATGTTTATCCTACACTTCTCAGCTTTTAGCGTTAGGCCATTGATTTTCAATCTCTCTAACACCAGCCTTAGCCTTTCGTTGTGTTCTTCCAAGCTGGTCCCTGTAATTAAGAGATCATCCTGATACACCTTCACCCCTTCCGTACCTTTCAATATTTTCTCCATGGCCCTCTAAAATACCGACGCCGCTGAAATCAAACCATACGGCATCCTAAGAAACTTAAATGTGCCAAAAGGCGTTATAAAGGTGGTTAGTTCTTGAGTAGAACTGTGTAAGTTTATCTGGTGATAGGCGGAAGTCAAATCAAGAGTTGAGAACTGCTTCGCTCCACCAAGAGAGCACAACAACTCTGTTATGTTTGGAAGGGGATAGTGATCTATTATGACTGATTTGTTTAATTCTCTGAGATCAACACAGAGCCTGGCCTCCCCGTTGGCCTTCAGTGCCATAACTACCGGTGGCACCTGCTCAGAAGCTTCAACTTCTTGAATAATCCCATTCACAATGAGTTTATTGATTTCAGTTTTCATTTTTTTCCTAACCAACACCGGGACATTCCTCACCTTCGCTGATTTGGATAGCACTCCAGGCTTGAGCTTAATCTGATTTACATAGTTCTTGAGACAGCCTAAATTCCCGCTGAACACATCTGGAAACTCGCTCACCCACACACTCACATCTTCTGAGACAGCTTGAACCGCAGGGGTGTCTTTAAGTCTGACAGGAGGGTCTTCATTTGGGTCCAGCAGAATTTGCAGATCGCGTCGATGAAACCCGCTGATTAAGGAGTCCCCCTTCACGGAGACTTTGCTGGTATGAGATGACCTTTGAATTCTATACTCCTCCAAAAGTAACCCAGCAACTTGATTGGCTCACCTCCATGTCCTTTAAGTCTCACATCCGGTTTCAATAAGTTAACTGTTCCCTTTAGATGCTGGTCATAGAATGTTTTCGGTATTAATGTGATCTTTGCTCCAGAATCAAAGAGGATTTTGACCGATTTACCATTGACTAAAATCGACTCTACAGGACCATCAGAAGACCCAACTTTTGTTTGCAAAATCTGTACCACAGTCACTGCCTCTGCATCGCTTGCGTCACAATCACACAATACCTCTCTTATTCTTTTTGTATTATTCTTCACCCTGCAACATTTTGCAAGATGTCCAGTTTTACCACAATTGTTACAAACTATCCTCCAAGCAGGACATTCTTTGTTATTGGTCATGTGGCCAACACCCCGACACCTAAAGCATTTCCCAGTAAATGCTTTCTTTAATTTCACAGAATCGCTACCACATCTATTGTCATTGTGGAACATATGGCTGTTCTGTACAGTTTTTACAGTAGCTCCTTCTTCTTTCGCTGTGTCAGTTATAGCGGTGTCTTTACGAAGTACTTCAACACATTTCCTGGAGTGTTCGCAAGTCTTGGCTATGACTAAAACTTCTTCCAGAGACGGATTATCTTTTTGACACATCCTCTCCTTTGCCTTCTCCAGAGAACAGCCAAGCATGAATTGGTCCCTTAAATGTTCCTCAAAGGAGTTTCCAAACACACAAGTAGCTGCCAGTCTCCGGAACTCCGTTATATATTGTTCGGTTGTCTCACCTTGGCGTTGCATCCTCTTCCCAAACTGATACCATTCGAGAATAGTACTCATTTTGGGTAAGTAATGTAAATCAAGTTTCTTTACACATATATCAAATTCATTGAGACCGGTGGAGTCCCCATCTGATAGATCCGGCAAATTCTCAAAGACTTCCTGGCCCTCAGTGCCCAAGCAGTGCATTAACAACGACATCTTTCTTTCCGCGCTGAGGGAAGTTCCACACACCCTAGCGTAATTGTTAAAAACCTTTTTCCACTTTTGCCATGGAATGGGCTGGATCACCAGGAGAAGACAGAAAGAACGGTGCAGCTGGTACATTTTGCATGCTGACAGGCGCAGGATGAATCGGTTATATGCAAATAAAACCTGAACTTGAGGGAGGATGCACGCACTTTTATTGGTAAGATGTGCGTATCATCGCAAGGAATGTGAAGTATGCGGTAATGACCAAGGTGGGCTCTGTAGTGGTTTAGCCTGAGTTCAGTGTGTATGATCTGCACCCTACATTTACTGTCAAATAAATCTACACGATTTAGAAAATAAAGAGGAGACAAACGTGTTAAAGGGCCTGGAATACACGCCCAGTAGTGCCTCCGTCGTCAAAGAACCCGAACGCAGAAGACGCATTCGGTCAATATGCATCATTTTGGCTCCCCTGGTTACTGTTGCCACGGAGATCAAGGGTGCTCGCGTCAGGATAAAGCTCGAGCCTCGGGGGTCATGTGCGCGGAAGACGCATACAGTCAAGATGCGTCCCCTTGGCTTCGTTGGTTACTGTTGCCAGGGATACCAAGCGTATGCACGTCAGGGCTTGTCCTTGCGCAGTACAGCTTGAGCCTCGGGGCTCGCGGCGTCATGGGGCGCAGGCAGAAACCGTCTGATGAAGTGTACACAGGGGCACAGAGGTAATGAAGCAATGAAGTACCTTAAATTTAAGGAGAGCCTTTGCCGAGATGCCTCTTTGTCGTGTTGTTAGGGCTCAGCTTGTCTGCGCTTTTTTCCATCTCTGCCGCCTGCACGTCACTCGGTAACTACTTACGTCGCAGGAGAGGGAGGTGGGAATGCTCTTTAATATTTTGTTTTCAGTCTGACACAATAAAATATTTATTATGTTTCCCACTAGGTTTTCAGAATGGTTATCACAAGGACATACAAGGCGCGTGCAATGGGTGTTGCTGTGTATTTCCTTGTGATAATTATTCTAAACAGACCATGTTATATTTCTCTTTTCTCTGTGTTTTTTTTAAATCAGAAATATGCAAAAATGTTTTTCATTCCTTTTATTAAGTCCAGAGATTTGACATACTGCATGCAATCACTACTTTTGTTTTTTAAACAGTTTAACAATGACGAAGCATGTTTTTATCTGAGCACTTTTTCATGGGCAGCTGTACTTTTAAGTTCAATGCAGCCTGATTAAGCCACTGTTCTTTTACTTGTGTTTAAGTATCCATGGAATTATGCACTGCAGCTTTGCCATTGGAAGCACAAAGCACTTTAAGAAGTTTTTTTACGCATGTTTTAACTGTTTTTATGTAAACTGTATACTTCTGATCACCATGTTTTTGGATTTTATGAATTTATTTATTTGTACTTTTAGGGTTCTATGGCAGCCAAATTAAGTTTGTTTGACTTGACTTGACTAGTGGTCTTTAAGCAGTACAAAGTAAGCAATACTCATAAAGCCGCTAAACAGCAATACTACTGAGACCACCAAAGGCCGTCAACCAGCCAAACCCAAGCCATCATTCAGCAATAAGCACCTAACTCATCAAGCAGTGCAAACCAAACCAGCAACTGGCAACACTACTGAAGCCATCAAACAATACAAACCAAGCCATCAACCAACACTACAACTGTAGCAATCAAGCAGGACAACGCAAGCTGCCATCCAGCAATACCACACATTCCATAAATGATCAATGCTACTGAAATCATCAAGCAGTGCAAGCCAAGCTAGCAACCAGTATACTACCGAAGCTATCAAACATACAATCCAAGCCACTATCCATCAATACTACCTAAGTCACCAAACATGGCATCCAAAGCCATCAACCAGAAATACTATTGAGCCCATCAAGTGGTACTACTTCCCAAGCTGTTGCCCAGCTACACTACTCGAGACATCCAGTCTCCTGGCTGTGTGAGCATTATACAAAAACAACAAATAAACTAGACACTATTGCTGGGGACTTAGCCTCATGAGCCACAACACCTTCGTTCTGGAGTAGAAGCACGTGTTGACAGTTAGGCAACACTGACGCTTGTTGATAGTCCTGCTGCTGGGTGGTCTGTGTAGTGCTGTTGCTTTGTAGTCTGTGTAGTGCTGTCACTTGACGGTTCTCACACATGTATCATTAATTTGCAGTCTGCTGTGCCTTGAGACACACTCTGCTGTGAATCAAGAAGTCAGCCACTAGCCCTCTGTCAGCTTCATCCCTCCCTTCTTATCTGTACCAGCATACACACTCCATTTTTCTCAACTGATACTTCAGCACTACATTATCACCCTTCTGTAGAGGTGTGTTTGCGGCACTGGTGGATTGGTACAAAATATCTTCAAACGCAATCTATGGACAAGACACCAGATGCAGAAAGGTTTTACTGGTCTCAAACCCTCAGATCTGACTGGTAAAAAATGTTTTTATTGTACTAAACCCATTTAGTGATTATGAAAAAATGAATTTAGAAATGATTACCGATTCGCAATTTGAAAGGGGTGTGCTTGGGGGGGGTCCCTTCCAAATTGCAAATCAGTAAGGTATGTAGCAGTGGTTTACGACTCACATTCCAGTCACAAACTGTTGACCAGTTAGGAGCTTTCAAGTTGGGATAATTAATCCTTTGGGCCTTTTCCCCTTTGTATAACATGATGCAGCTTAATGGGAATAGGCAGCATTCTCTCACTGAAGTCTTTCAGAGTAGAATTTTTTTTTTTAAGCAGCTCCATTTTCTTCAAGAAACTTGGGTTTCTTAAAAAATATATTTTGAAATACTTTCACATGTATGGTTGTCAGCTGTCTCTTGCATGCCACAATTCCTGTGATGGTAGGCAATTGGATAGAGTCCCAGTTTGCAACCTGCCTTATAAATATTAATTAAGCAAGTCGTTGTTAGAACCCTCTCCGATTTGTCAAATTTCAAACTAACCTATTAGTTCACAAAGTTGCAAAAAATGCAGTTTGCAACTTGCAACCACTTTTATCGACAAGTACAATAGAACATCTGGCCCAAGGTACAGAGTAAGCGCCAGGCAGTAAATGCTGCCTTTCCAGACCTGCTAACTCACACAATGCCACCGTGTGACACTCAGTATTGGTTCCCTTCACATGGTCACTCAGTGAGGAGCTAATATCACATGGTGGTAGGGAAAACAAGCTGAAAACCACTGTAAACAGTGGTTTTCAGCACGTTTTCAGAGGCTTTTAACTGCCGACATCCATTAATGGGTGTAAAAACACCCCAGGACATCGGCAGAAGCCTCAGGAGGCTTTTTTTTTTTTAGATGAGGGAGTTGGGGGCCAGGGTGGGGATGGGGGCAAAATTGCCTAATAGGTGCGTCTTGCACCAGGCCACGCCATCTCCAGACCCCCCCCCCCCCAAACACACACTCTGAGATGAGATTTTTGGTGAAGTTGGCAGGTCTGCTTTTCCCAAGGGGTGGGTTTCTTTTGATGTAGCTACTTTGTGTCCTTTTGAAGATCTAATCAAACTATGATGCACTTTGCTTTTTGGTGATTTAAAAAATTCTCACACATTAAATATCTTGTACCCCCCTACTGAAAAAGGAAGAGTCAAGAAGATGTAGGCCAGCTTTTTGATTACTCCAAATATTTTCTACTCATCGGACTTTTGCTGTGGTTTGCTTCTTAATCAGGTCAGATGCACAAAGGTTTTTATTGGTCGAAAGCCCTCATGTCTGTGACTGGTAAAAAAAATGCTTTTTAAATGTACTAAACCCATACAGTGGGTCAGAAAAGTTGTTTCCAAATCACTTAAATGTCATTTTTAATAATTGATTAGTCAGTGACATTTTTGTACTCTTTACTACTTTCATTAGTTTATCCTGATGTGTACTTTGTGTATATATTTGTAATTTTTTTAAGCGAAACAAACTAAATGGATTGATTGAGTGTAGTTGGCATGCCACGCTCTCATGAACATTGAATGGTGGCTTAGTTGTACATGGATCTTATGGTGATAAGAGACAGCAATTTCACATAGAATGTTACAGAGGACATATTGCCAGGGCAACTGGTATTATCGGAAGGTGAGGGCTAAATTATGCAGATTTTTTTCTAAATTTATATGGCAAGAAAATGCTAATTATGGATAGCCATGCAGCTTTTTTATTGCAGCACTACTTCAGTATTTTGTGATTTTTGCACTGTCTGGAGAAATGTTTCACCTCGTTGGTATCAGTTTAAAAGGTGACCTACGGCTGTGAGGCAAAGGCTAGCTACTCTGCGGCAAAATGTGTGGTAACCTTTTTAGTAACCTTTGGTGTGTTTCAGCTAGAAACAGATTTGTTGTTTAAAATCTTCTGATTATTCAGAAGATGAGGGATTATGTGGACAGGTCGGCAAATACATCATCATGTGAAAGAAAAACGCACACTCTCTAAACCGTATAATTCCAGTGGCCTGCGTCCTGCTTATGTTCAGTACATTAATGTTATACCTCAGTGCACTATCCTCATGGTTTTGAGCTATTGATAGTTAAATCATTTCAGTGCATTATTTCTGCACACGTTCAACCTGTTCATTTTGAGTTTCGAGGGGAGATTTTCCAGGTTTAGTCACCCCTATTGTACTTATTTGGCCAGGCCTTTCCATAGAGCTGCTGAGCCTGGCAGCTCCTGTAGAGGTCAGAACTACTCTTCTAACAATATCCTTGAGAGGCCGAATATATGTATAATCTGTGGGTGTTCTGCAGTGCCAACCATAATTTTGGCCTCCAAGGACCACCACACTTGCGTTGACAGTCGAACCTCTGCACTCCAGGCGGTCCGACCGCCCAATTACAACCCTGGTGGGTGGACCCACCAGGGGACCACCGTCCTCGACGGGAACATGGTTACCAACGGCATGATGGCGGTCAGAATTGTACTCACCCAGGGTGGCACTGAACTCAGCGCTGCCTGGCTGATTACAACTCCCCTCACTGCCAAACTTTCCATGGTGGTCTGACTGGCATAGAAAGGCTGGCGGTGAGCGTGTTCTGGGTGCCACAGGGGGGGGGGCCTGCACTGCCTATGCCCATGGCATGGGCTGTGCAGGGGTCCCCCTGCCCAGCACCATCGTTATGCACACTGTGCAGACAGTGCGCATTCCCGGGGTGCTGCTTGGCCCCCTCTGTGCTACGACATAGCACTTGGCTCCATTAAGGGAGCCGAGTGCTATCTTGTAGCACTGTTCCTGCCAGTCTGACTGCCGGAAACGTTCTATTGCAATGTTCTTGTCGGTCAGACCAGCTGGAACATTGTAATAGGGCAGGGGAGCCATGGTGGTGGCATCCTCCTCGCGAATTTAACGGTCCTGCGGTGGGGCCACCAAACTCCTAATGGGGCCTTTGTCTGGAGTGTTGAATGCTACTGCAGCCTCCTTGCCTTTCTCTGCCTTCTTCAGTGCTGCAATCTTACCATGTGAGAAGAGCCTTCCTCATCAAGGTACATCCGAGGCTCACAGTATACTCAGTTGCCAATCTCCCCAGGGGTAGGCATATCACCACAACAACTGCTGACCCCTAATGCAGACCTAACCTCCTTAGAGAAGGAGGAAGCTTGATAAAGGTATGATAAGCACAATCAGCCTTGCCCATAAATGAAGATTACCAGGAACTAATTGGGTCATTGCCAAACATATGGTGAAACTGCTTTCAGAATATGGGTGCCTATGAGTGCCTGACTGCACATTGCGCCTTCTGTCCCGCAAAAACAGTATCATACAGTTCTCGTTTACTTTTCTCTTATGAATCCAAAGACGTTATTGGCATATAATTTGCCAACAGTTGTGTGGTAACCCCTCCAAACGAGGCGGCATTTTGAAATGAAGAGCACTTTATAGGCATCATCAAAGGGCTAACAGTATAGAGGTTCCTTTTTCATCTGCAAGATGATCACTGCAATGTTGCCTGTAGTACTGTGCAGCAGTGTTGTAAACCATGGCGACAAAAGCCATCTGAAAATGCCCATGGGGCAACCACACAACTAAACACGCAATGGCACAGCCAGTTGGTCTGGCTGTAGCAACTATGCAGCGCGTTTTTTTTTTTTTTTTTTTGCAAAAGCATGAGATATGCAAAAAAATCCCAAAATATATTTGAAAAAGTAAACAGTTAAGCAGCTCTGGCACTCCAATCCTGGAACTGCACTTTATTTTAAGCATCTGTGTACATGTGATTAAGCAAAATGTAGTCACTCACAGTGCAAGATAGCCACTGCATGAAGTGTACTACCCATTGCCCCATGCTGTGTACAATGGTGGGTGGAATGAAATGGTGAATGACACTTCAAAAAGCCCAATGGGTGCAGAGAGCTGACCAAAGGCTGCTGAATGTATGTATTTTTGAATAAAGTAAAACTAAGATATGTCTTACTCTTTACAACAGAGATCCCCCTGTGATCCCCAAGAGCCAAGTACACTTTACACATTACTTATTATTCATGTCCCTTATTTATTCTGAGGCCAATTAGTTGTAAATGTTTTACAAGTAGTCAAATAAACAAATATGTGCGTACTGGATTAGGATTTTAGCAATATGTTAACAATAAAGAGAAAAGAAGTAATTGTGTTGTTAAGAAGACAGTGTTTTAGTGAAGCTGCTACATGACCACCCAGAGTATAGTGTCGTTTGGCACAATTTCAGTTTCCTCTTCTAGTGGGCCTCTGCAAGGTGTCCCAGGATGGTCACCACTGGAAACAAAATATGGTTTGAGAAGACAGACTCCTGTTCAGGGATCATGCTGGCTGAGAACCAGATGCCAGCTGAAAGCTGGTCGTTCATCAAGTGCTTAGGGAATAGCTGTTGATACTACCCCATGAGGTTCTATTACCAAGGAAAGGTTACACCCTATGTTGTACTGGCCCAGGATATGCCTAGCTATTCAGTTCAGTGGCACGTTCGAGTGCCAGAGGAAGGCACTACTGGTTCCTCTAGTTGTAAAAGGTGTACCTGTTGCGAGTATAGGTATCACAGTTATTGGTCTAACTGACCCTCTGTCTTCTTTGGGCAATAAATGTATCCTGGTTGTGGTGGACTTTGCCACAATGTACCAAGAAGGGTACCACTGAGAATCACTACTGCTAAGGTAGTGGCTACAGCTCTCCTTGGAATATTTTCCAAGGTCATATTTCCCAAATCTTTGTTGTTTGATTGAAGGATCCTACCACGTTTCCATAGAGTATCACCTCCCAGACCAATGGGTTAGTGGAGTGCCTCAACAAGACTCTCAAATGCAAATAATTACTCTGCTGGAGGCCCTGAAGAGGAAGTGGGAACTACTCTTGCCATCTTGCCCAGTCCCACTGGTTTGCCCAAACCTGGACTTCTAATAGATCTAGAAGGAGCATCTTGGCTGCCTTCTGCATAGCTCTGGCAGTGTACACCCCTGTATTGTGTTCTACCTAGAGAAAGTCATTAATTGTCTCTGCAAGGCTTTTATTTTTAGGTCTGTGAATATGACTATTGTACAAGTTCTTTGATGGCATCTTGAGTAAAGTCTTGAGACCCCAGGAAATAGCTCTGATGTCAGGATGAGGACTTAAAGTGCACCCCTCAATTTGAGACTTTTTTTTCACCTTTCACCAGGCTGAGAAAGACTGGCAGTGGTGATAGCCTTAATGTTTACTCACCTCTCATATAATAACTACCTAGTTTCCTTCAACGTGTTATATTACTCTGCCTGTGTGGGCCAGGGATGTGTAGTTGCCTGCAGATACAAGAGGGTAGGCCGAACATTTTTGTATGTACTGGACTGACTCGGAACAGAAATCCATTTTGGAACTTTTGTGTATAGATGCCTGACAAAATTGACAACTAAGGTGAGTGTGTTCAGGTCTTTTGTGTTTGGGAGCAGGCTTTGGAATATTACTAAGCCTCAGCTTTGAAGTCAGCTAGAGAATGCAAGCAATAAAACACTTTGAAGGGGAAAGCCATTAACTGCATATACTTGCTTTTCCCCTAACTTAACTGTGCGATTTCTGACATTTTTGTGTGGTTATTGCGGTGAACTGACCCTCCTTGTGTGCCTTTGCCTCACATCTTCTATGAGGGAATTCCCAGCTCTACCCCACGTCCCACGAATTACCAGAGCAAAGATTACAGTGGAGACAGACTGTGTGTAATATTTTAACCCTCCTAAAACCAGACAAAAATTACAAAACAAATGGCCACCTGGAATTCCAATTTCGTTCATCCAGCCAAAAAGAAATACTGGGTAAAAGTCCAGGTGAGGATGCCAGGATTCTGTTGACCAAGTGGGGGGGGGACACAGCTGTTTGTCTGAGATATCTTCTGATCTCCAGGGATGTGGTTTTTGACTGTTAGCATCCTGTACAAAGTTAGGAACTGAACTTTTTCTAGTGAACTCTGCTACTAGGCATGCAACCCTGAAGGAGGCAATACTGTTGAGAAACGTTGGTCACAAGCAGCCTGATGACTGGGGAAACTTTGTAGAAGACCAAGGAATCATCCTTCCATCACCACTTTGTGTCTCATGGGGAGGGACATCTGTGGTGAGCCCACCAGCATTCCTGAATACCCATTGTGCACCCCTGGTTGTTCTCAACAGGGCCTTGACTTTACTTGGTTCCACTCCCTGCTGTGGAGTGTTCAGTGGAGTCTTGAGGCACAGCTTTGTACTCCAAAAGCCAATACACCATGTCTGAAACCATGCAAGTGAGTGCAGTGTTATTTAACTTTTACGTCTCCCTCTGAATAGCCTATTTTGGCAGTTACCCCTCCATATAGCTGTTAGTGTGCTCCCAAGGCAGGAAAAATGGGCTTCCTTATGCAGATATCGAACTGAGCCCTCCAAAAAGTACCCTGCATTGCGACAGCTTTGCCTCAATGGGTAGTTTAACAAATTCAGGCTCTCTAAGTGTGACAACTTCAGAAAACCTCAATTGCATTCTGTGGCTTCTGTCATACTGTTCTTTTCATCACTGGGCCCAGGGACTTCATGGCACAGACACTGAATACAGTTTTTGTGCCCCTACCAAAGACTCATGATCATCTCTGTGCCATTGCTCATCTCTGGTGCCTCCCCCACCCTGTGTGAAAATGATTGTGTGTGTTGTGGAGAACCTTTTAGCTTGGTTAAGGTGAGGTTGCTGGGCGCGGAATACACAGCCAGGGTAATCTTGGATCGCTGTCCACTCATTGTTCATATTAGATGGGGTAGACCGCGAGCATGTATCCCAACCTGGCGTCTTCAAACCCGGCTATTACAAGACCCCCGTTCATAAAAGAAATAGCCACACACATCTCTTCTTACTTTACCCAAAATGCTGGGATAACGAGCTCCAGAGCAAATGTGTGTGATGCACACAAGGTAGTCATAAGGGGTGCATGCATATCAACTACAGTGGGAGTACGACAAACACTGACACGAGAGCTCCGCAAGTTGGAACAAGAGGTTCACACCTGAGAGTGCAATTTTGCAGAGGGCACAACTACACACGCGGAGCTCTCTAGTATACGTACTCAATGGAACGAGGCAGATAGTCGACTCAGGCACTTTGATTATCGCCATTACATGGCCCGTACACATTCGGAGGGGGGCAGATCAGGTAAACTCCTGGCATGGCTATTAAGAAACGAATGCCGGAACTCCCCCATAGGAGCCATCCACCTTGACAAAGGTTGAATAGTAAACACCCAAGTAGAAATAAACACGGCCTTCAGAAAGTATTATTGCACAATATACAAGGCTCCACCCCCTCCCTCTGCAGAACAACTAAGCGAGTTCTTTAACAGCATTAGTTTAAACCGCCTAACTGCCACACAGGTGGCGGACCTCGATAGACCAATAGATCTCGCAGAAATACAACGGGCCCTACAACAATTAACACATGGCAAAGCACCCGGTAGTGATGGCATACCCATTGAATATTACAGCACATTCCCGGCTCAAATATTAACCCCATATCTAGCAATGTTAACGGAGGACCCTAAATCGTGGTCAATTACCCGATACTTGCCACGAGGCGCTGATAGCAATACTGCCTAAAACGGGTCGCGATCCATTAGATGTTCGCTCATATAGACCATCATCGCTGTTAAATACCGACTGCAAATTACTCTGTAAAATCTTAGCCAACCGGTTGCTCCCATGGGTATCGGAACTGGTCCATCAAGACCAGTCCGGCTTCATACCTGGCCGCAACACCTTCAGTAACATACGGAATTTTTTACGCCTAATGGCAAACTCCCCAGAGGGCGACTATCATCTGGTAGCTGTGTCACTAGATATAGAAAAAGCATTTGACACTTTAGGATGGCCATTCCTGACAGAAACCCTACGCCGCATGGGCTTCAGACGGACATATATTGACTGGGTAAAGGTGCTCTACGCTAGCCCACCGGCCAGGGTCAAGACAGGCGACATGATTTCCGAGCCATTAAATATAGAAAGAAGCACCAGGCAGGGATGTCCATTATCCCCACTCTTATTCTCTCTAGCCATTGAGCCATTAGCCGTTCGACTCCGTGCACTGGCCCCATTGTGGGGCGTCCGTGATGGTCACACACACCGGATAGTGTCCCTGTACGCAGACGA
This sequence comes from Pleurodeles waltl, assembly GCF_031143425.1. Taxonomy (NCBI): domain Eukaryota; kingdom Metazoa; phylum Chordata; class Amphibia; order Caudata; family Salamandridae; genus Pleurodeles; species Pleurodeles waltl. The sequence goes on from NC_090451.1 coordinate 229,494,048, forward strand.
TGTACTAATCTTTCTCCGTAATCACAGAGTCCCTACCTGACTTGCTGAAGCTGTTGCATCGATTCGGCTCGGTGGCCGGGCTGAGGGTGAACTGGTCAAAATCATGCATATTCCCTATGCGTCCGGGTCCGGAAACACACCGGTTGACCTCTAATCCGAGCGACATGAAGTGGTGTTACACCACTTTTAAATACTTGGGAATAAATGTGTATCATGATGCCCCGGACCTCAGGGACGGCAACCTCGGTCAAGTGATTAGATCCATCAGGGGCTCTTTGCCCTTTTGGTGCTCGCTCCCACTCTCGCCCATGGGCAGAGTAGCCATAGCAAAGATGATATTACCACGCCTTTTGTACTTCTTTATGGCCCTTCCATTGGTACTACCCGCCTCGTTTTTCAAACCCCTGAATAGCTTACTAACAGCCCTAATTTGGGGCAGTGGACGGCGGCGCGTGGCGTTATTCAAAATACATCAACCACTTACCCAGGGTGGACTAGGGGCTCCCAGATTTGAATTATATTATGCATCTGCCCAATTGCAATGGATATCTAACTGGCTCGGAAACTCCACCAGCACAGAAACACAGACGATTCTCTCGGATCTTGGTAATACCGAGGTATTGCATTTCCTCATGAATCGCGATAGCCCTAAACATTCACAGAATATCCTGTTGAACACTGTTCAATATCGAACCTCCAGTTCGGGGTCTGGGGCCGATTTGCACTAACGGGCGATACAGATCCGCAGTATTCCCCCAAGATCCCACTACTGGCCATTCCGAAACTTGCTAAAATAGCAACCAAGGTTGGCCTAAGCGCATGGCACGATAAGGGCATACAAACAGTCGGCGACATATATAACGAAGGACAGCTCCTAACATATGAGACACTGGCCGACAAATATAACCTGGGACAAGGTAGTTTTATAGCTTTTGGAGCAGTAAGACAAGTGGTGCGCTCTCTTTGGAAATGCGGAAACTCTGAACCAAATGTGTCCCCCACACTCCATGATTTGTCAGAAAACATAGTTGCCCCAATAAAGGTATCGAGAACATATAGAATCCTAACCTCTCACATCGAACACAGACAGGAACAAGCTAAAAACAGATGGGATAATGTGCTATCAGAACCACTCTCGCAAAACGCATGGAGCCAAGCTATGAAAATGATTCACGAAGTATCACGTAACCCTCGTTTCCGCTACACCCAGTTCAATTATTTACACCAAACATATCTATCACCCCACCGCATAGTACGTATGTTCCCCGAATCACCACAGTCGTGCCCTAGATGCGGTACCACAGAGGCCACCTTCTTCCACATGACATGGGACTACCCCCCAATCCAACACGCATGGAACGACATAATAACCTTACTAGTCGAGTGGACAGATATTTCACTGTCTCCCACACCCGAATTATGCTTACTGGGAATATGTGCGAGTCCCAAAAAACTGAAACAAACAAACAGATGTATAGCCCTAGCACTGGTGATGTATAGACGTCTCATAGCCATGCACTGGAAAGCTCCTGGTGCCCCGGGTACTGACCAATGGCGAGCTGAGCTGTTGCGCTGGGCCAGGGCTGAGGTGCAGGCGCTGCAGCTCCTTTTTCAAAAAGGGATCCTGGTTAAGGGCCTGGACACCTGGAATTCCTTTGTGATAGCTATAGAAAGTAAAGATGACAAGCGACCTCCCTGAATATATTACTTACCAGGCTATGCCTGGCGCTCAAAAGTTGCATGTAACACACCATCACACTCGGACATCCCCACAAATACAACAAAGCTATAAACCAACATAAACAATTGTGACATGGTCACTGGGGGGTGCCTAGTCATTTCTCACAAAAAGCACAGAGGTTCATTGGCAGTGAGCTAATCAAACGAGGGACAGTACATGGACACATTGTTTACCTTGGTCGGGCCCACAGCCGTGGCCCTCTCGTCTACCGGGTGGTTGCCCCTCCCTCACCCCCACCCCGCTCGGGGGCTGGGTCCCTAGGCTCGCCCTGACTCACTTCCGGGCTAGGGGCTTGGGTCTCTCGGCTTGGGCTCAGAATAAGGTTCATTAGACCACGGGTGGCATGCTGCACCCGCCTCCCCCCCTCCCCTCTCCAGCCCTCCCCCTTCCCACCCCTTCCTGTGCGCGCTCGGCCCGATCTTGATCCTATTTTCGTTTTCTTCCTCTTTACTCTCAATCTCTCGTTTACTATTTTGCATGATATGCTAATTTTGTGCTCCAAATGTACATCATCTCCTCAACCTCTTCGCTCATGTGCGCGTGAACTCCCACGTAGCCATACGTACACGGGAGGTGAGGATCCTGCACGGGAATAGCAAATGTAGCAAACAAAGGAAATTTGTATTATCCCTCACCCTGGAGCACAATTGTAACCGTTTGTATCTTTTTTCTGCCTTGCTTGTTGGTTGAGATAACAATAAATATATATTCAAAAAAAAAAGTGAGGTTGCTGGGTCCAGGGAAGAGGAAGGAATCGGTTGAGTCGAGGTTGGCTGGTTTGGGCACCAAATGCTATCAGTTGATTTTATCACAACTCCTATGAGGAACCACATTCCCAGCAACTGTGACCACTATTTATTCTTGACCATCCTTCTTTATACAGGGACTCCATGCACATATCCACACAATAGAGCAAGGACCAAGGCCAAGTCACACAAGTCCGGAAGCGTTTTTATTTGGGAAAACGCTGGAAGGTTGGAATTTTCTTGAACTCCGGAGGTTCCGGTTGTTTTGGGGCATGTTTTGTTGCTGGTGCTAAGCTAACACCCACAAATGAGGTACTGTCTTTATCTGGAGAAGTGTAGGAACAAAGTATAGCAGCAAATCTGTGGATCTCCTCAGATTCTGGAACATTCCATGCAGAAATGTGAGGAAAATATGTGTTTTAGTTCAAGCTGAGGTGTGCAGGGGCTTCTGGGTAAAAAAAAAAAAAAAACTTGGGAGGTCCACACAAGTTACACCCCCCTGGATGCCTCTGGGTGTCTAGTTTACAGAAATATCTGTGTTTGGTAGGTCTCATTTGGTGGCAGCCGATACCCAGGCCCAAAATCTACAGCTACCAATATTGCAAAACAGGGTTGGCTATGAGTTAAAAAATGTGATCTATCCATGTTGAGTTGTGGGCGCTTTCCTCTCAGATGCTACGCCTACCCACACAAGTGAGGAAATGGAATTCTAGGTGGCAGAAAATGTGTAGATCCCTGAAGATTCTGAAACTTTCCCTCACAAAACAGTGAGGAAAATATGTGGTTTTAGCTCAAAATCTGAGGTTTGCAAGGGCTTCTAGGTAAAAAAAAACACCTTTTGAGATCCATGCAAGTAACACCACCCAGGACTCCCCCGGGTGTCTAGGTTAGAGAATTGACTGTTTGTTAGGTTTCCCTGAGTGGCAGCTGAGTTAGAGCCTAAATTCCACAGCTACCCACATTGTGAAAAAGCATTGATTTTATTAGGTAAAATGTGTGGTCTCCAGGTAGCATTTTGGAGTATTTAATACTGCAGACGCTAGGCCCAGCCACACTAGTGTAGTACCATTTTTATCGGGAGACATGGAGGAATGCAGAATAGTAGATCATTTGTTATTACCAATTGGGTTCTCTGGTTTTGTGGTTCCAGTGTGCAAGAAATAAGTAATTTTATAAAATGCCGTCTGAAAATGATAGTATGGGTAGGCCCCAAATTCGGAAGTGTACATATAACCACTGTTCCTAAACCTAGTTTCTTCTACACATTTCAGAAATGCATAAGATCCTTGCAGAAATTTGGAAAAATGTACTACTCTTAGAAAAATGCAAAAATGGTGGTAAAAATATGATTTTGATAGAACTCTGCTTGTTCCTGAAAGCTGGCGATATGGTCAGCCTAGAACCGTAAAACTTGTGTTGATACCTCTTACTTGCACAGCAGTTATTTCCCATGTTTCCCCCAAAAACACACAATTTGGCTATTTTGTCAGTTCTCTGCAGGGGAGTCTAATAAACCATGGTACCTTTAGAATCCCCAGGATGTTAGTAAAAAGACTGCAAATTTGGCATGGATACATGTGGAAAAAAGTTATGAAAGTTTAAACACCAACTACACAAATGGATGCAAAAAACGGCTTAGCACAAGGAGCAAGGCTTAGCTACCAAGCAATTTAGTGTATCCTGCCTCCTCTCGAGTACGTGCATGTGGTACTTCTTTAGAACTCTAGCCCTCTTTGACCACCCCTGCCGGCCACCTTCCAAGTCGTTCACTCTAATGCGCTAACATATGTTAGGACGTTAAACCAAGACCTGTTGGCTTTGCCAGGGCTTGTTCCTCTTAAGTTAAAGCACTGGAGGAAGTTTTTGCTCCAGACCGCAGCAAGTCTTAAACTGCTTTGATTTACTACCCTGAGGGTCAAGTGCTAAATGGGTGTACTTGGTGCTGTTTTGGGGTAGGAAGTAGAGTGGCCTAAAAGACCAGACGTAAAATACACCAGTTGTCACAGTTAGAGCCCAGTTACCCATTATTGCCCTCCCTCCCCTCCCAAAGAATTATCACCCAGTGTCTAATTATTGAACAGAATTCCATCAATACCCTGACTACTGTCCTGAGGATCAGTGCCCAGAGTCAAGGCTCCACAGGATACCATTAACAACCCACTGCTGTCCCAAGGATAAATGCTCAAAGTCAACAACCTGACTGCTGTTCCGAAGATCAGTTCTCAGTCAAGGCACTGCGGAATTCCATCAACAACCTGACTGCTGTCCAGAGGATCAGTGATCAGAGTCAAGGCGCTGAAGAATTCCATCAACAGCCTGACTGCTGTCCCGAGGATCAGTGCTCAGAGTCAAGCCGCTGCTGAATTCCAATAATGACCTGACTGCTGTGCCGAGAATCAGTGCTCAGAGTCAAGGCGCTGCGGAATTCCATCAACAATCTGACTGCTGTCCAGAGGATCAGTGCTCAGAGTCAAGGCGCTGAAGAATTCCACCAACAGCCTGACTGCTGTCCCGAGGATCAGTGCTCAGAGCCAAGCGGCTGCATAATTCCATCAATGACCTGACTGCTGTCCTGAGGATCAGTGCTCAGAGTCAAGAGGCTGCGGAATTCCATCAACAACCTGACTGCTTTCCAGAGGATCAGTGCTCAGAGTCAAGCCTCTGCGGAATTCCATCAATAACCTTAGGACCTGCATGCCTCCAGTGGGCCCCCGTCCCAAAAGTCCCACCAAACGAAAACTGTCTGAGCACGAGTGTCTTAGCATTGGAAGAATATTTATTAAGAATACACGCCTTTAGTACACACTGTGCAAGATTAGTTGAATCACTTCTGGAATTAAAAACAATACATCATCAAAAACACACGCTGTAAACCAAAATCATTACACAAAATTTGCATTTTAAAAACAAGGACCCAGCCGCAACCCAAACCACCGTTGGACCACACAGGTGAACCATACTTCACCTGTATCCCTGGGGGGGGGGCAGCTCCATCACCTCACTGTACCTTGTCTTCGTGCTTCAGGTTTCGGCCCCCCCAACACCAATCCTCTGTGGGGGCGCAACGGGGTGGTCAGGAGCGGGAGCCCCATGCCCACCCCAACAACCTGGGCACCCCAGCCCCTGAGCTGGTGTGTACATCCGTCAGTTGGTTCAGGTCTGCAGGATCCTACCCTGGTTGATATCTCTGTTGTTATCCAAGGTACCCTGCTTTGAGTACCCATCAGTTGTTTAAGGTGCATTTAGTATTTCCTGTCACGCTCGCTATATCAGTCAATAATCTGTATCTAAGGGCTGGGAAGGTGGGTGAATGCACCGGTCCACACACTACCGCCCGTCCCGCAGCCACCAGAAGGGAGGAATCCAACCGGGGGGGGGGGGTACATAAATACCCCCCAGGGATGCGGCACGGGACGGAAGTGACGCACCCCGAGCGCGCCCACCTTCCTGTGGTGTTGCACTCACAAGACGGGCAGGGCGGAAGTTACCGAACGTCAAAGCTGGTTGGGTGTCCAGGGTCCGCGGCGGCCCTGGGTCCTAGACGCCGGTCAGAGTCAAGGCGCAGCGGGATTTCATCTATAACGTGTCTGCTGCTCTTGGGATTTGTACCTGCACAGTGCTAAATGTGTAATAGAGCGAGCACCGATGCACAAACCTCTGCTCAGGAAACCGCAGCTGTGCTTTTAAATGTCGGCGGGCCGAATACCAAGTTTGATCGTCTTCAATCGACTTCATGCGTCTTCCATCCACTATGAGCCACTCCCTGTCCCTTCACCTCACTCCTGAAGGTTCCTGCTTTCTCCCTTTGTGACCGTTTTTTCCGTCTTTCTTTTCCTGCTTCTTTCCCCTCTCTGATGAAGAACACAATGTGGCGATCCCGAAAAATAAGTGCGGTGGACCCCAGCAGCAACCACCTGCTCAGACTAAGCACTGTACATGTCTAGGCGCTGGACACAATTTCATGACTTCTGTCTGCTGTTTTGATGGTCTGCTCTCGGCGAGTCTAGGGCCTGCAGATCTCCATCAGTACCTCGATTGACCAGAAGTACCGGGTTTGCCAGGACAGTCCCGGTTTTTGGGCGCATGTCCCGTTGACCCGACCGTTTTCTGTACACTGAATACGTCCCGGCTTTGGGAGGGGGGTCTGTTGTACACGAGCCTTGAAATGTTGCTCCTGTGGCTTTTTTTTGTTGTAAGTATGCTTGTTACAGCATGCTGCAAAGGCTCCAGCAATCTGCCGCGAATAGCTGCTTCATTCTCTCAGTTTCGTTCGCAAGGATGAGGTAGCAGCTCGGCTTGACGTGTAACGTGCAACATGCCGCACAGCGTTCGCATGTCTTGGTTGTGTGGCACATACCATTTTAAACACATCAGCAAAGACTTTCGTTTGTGAGCTGCAGATCGGGCATAAAACAAGACGCAGGAGTCGCACCGGGGGCGTAGCTTGATCAGTAAGATTGTGGGTGTGGGCTTCAGACTTCTCCACAATCACGCTGGCATATATGTTAGCGTACATTATACCACACTTGGTGAGAGAGAGAGACTGTACCCAACTATTCATCATAGTGGGGTCAAACACTTGGAAGCACCATATCAGCAGCTCCAGTTGCCTACCATTGCCATGGTTTTATGCTGTTTATTGAAATTTAATTTGGTTCAATACATTTACATTTAATGTCCTCACTGCTTGCTACCAAAATGTATCTTTAATGTTGTGCAATGGGTGTTGCTATTAGTATAGAAGACACGAGCGTAACAGTGTATCATTGGTTTTAGATGTTGTGTTATTGTAGACTTCGTCGAAGAGGGCAACGTTTATAGCTACTTTTATGCCGATGTAATGTCACTTTTTTTTTTTTAAATCTGGTCACCCTCTCAATAACTTACCTGCTGCTACCCCCAGAGTCTAAGCAAATTCCATCACTTGCCTGCTTGCTACTCTAAGGATCAGGGCTCAGGGAGTCTAGGCGCTGCACAAAATTCCATCCGTTGCCCGCTTTCTGCTCTCGGAATCTGTGTTCAGAGGGTCTAGGGCTAGGCGCTTCACAGAATTCCAACGGTTACCAGCTTGTTGCTCTCGGAATCTGCGCTCAGAGAGTCTAGGCGCTGCACATATTTCCACCAGTTACCATCTTGCTGCTCTCGGAATCTGCGCTCAGAGTGTAGGCGTTGCACAGTATTCTATATGTAACCATCAGCGCTCAGAGTCAAGGCGCTGTACAAAATTCCAACAGTTACCAGCTTGCTTCTCTCTGGCTGTGCGCTGAGAGTTTAGGCGCTGCCTATAAATCATCTCCTTATTCACCACCTTTCTTTGACACAGGGCAGTTTGCGCTGCTAACAGTGTTAAAGTCATGAAGAGGTGGTTTTCATCGCCGAATTAAAACAGAGTATCCATTTCCTGATGTGTTATCATCTATGACTTGTGCAGCAGAACAAGTCCATCGCCCATCAGTGAAGGGTGCAGATTTGCTACAGTGCAATGCAATGGGTGTACTGTTTATAGGGATAGTTTGTGTTTTGGGGAGAGTTCACTTTTGAGCCCCCGCATGTATTCCTTTATAAACCGTCTACATCGGAGGCCCAGGTTGTCCTCGAGGCGAGGGCATGCCCTCCTGCCCACCTACCACCGACCACCTTTGAAGTGAAGCTATTGCGCTGCAAGTTCACGCAGTGTGCGGACGGAGGGGCTGCTGTGGAGCTCATTGGTGCTGAATGCTCGGTGGAAGCGGGGCCCGTGTTTGGGCAGGTGGTGGGGGGGCACAGCAGGTCACTTACGACTGCATTGTACTAGCCATCGTCGGCAGCGGTCATGCTAGTCAAAGCACCCGTGCAAGCCTGCAGGGTGAAGGCCCCATTCATCTCTCGTCCAACACCCCCCCCCTCCCACACACACACACATACACATTGGTAGTGCGGGTAGGAAGCACTTGGTGGGCGCGGCCATGACTCTGAGAAGTGGGAAGGTGACCGGGGGAGTAACACTAGGGGCGACAGGGCACAGGGTACCCCAGACCCCAGCTCCCTGGACAGGATCAGTAGAGTGGCCATGGCTATGACTCTGAGAAGTGGGAAGGTGACCGGGGGACTAACACTAGGGGCGACAGGGCACAGGGTACCCCAGACCCCAGCTCTCTGGACAGGGTCAGTAGAGTGGCCATGGCTATGACTCTGAGAAGTGGGAAGGTGACCGGGGGACTAACACTAGGGGCGACAGGGCACAGAGTACCCCAGCTCCCAGCTCCCTAGGCAGAGCTCAGTGGAGAGTGGATGTGGGCTGGTGACGGGGGGAATAACGTCAGGGACGCCCAGGGCTGTAGTCGGTGGGTCCTTAGTGACACGACGGGCTAGTGTCCGTGGGCATAAGAGTCGTGTTCCGGGGTAACATCTAATCTCTCATGGGGGTACCCTTCCATGTCCTGCCTCTTCTGCTGTCCCGTGTTTGCGGGGCCTGTCTCCTATATGCCAGGTGTTAGCTTTTATACACACATGACACACAAGTGCCCCGTTGTGTTCTAGTCACACACCTGTATTTGTCGTAGTAGTTTCAGACTCATGACACGCCACTGAACTGCCCTCGCTCGGCCCCCCTCACCCCTCCCGCGGGCATGGGAGTAATATGCAGCAGAAGCCCCCCCACCCCGCCGGTGTCTGACAGGAGGACACACAGTCACCCCAACCTTCCGCCCAGCTGTACAACAACCTTACACACACAGTTACAAGGAGTGCAGACCCCGAAGCATCCTTTAGTGTTCTTGAAGTGCAGACACTTGAAAGCAGTCACTCCCACGTGAAAGAGTGTTCCCAGTACTCGCAGTCCTGGGAGTAGAAGGGAGCATCACAGCCCGCCGCACCGTCTGTGAAATTAAACAGCCAGGGAGGGGGGGGCTACTGACCCACCCGTCCTTTGCTGGCCCTTGAACACAAAAACGCCCCCCCTCCCTCCCGGTTGAAACACCCGGCCGCTGATCTCAGCGCCCACCCTTCGGCGCTGGGTGACCCTCCGCTGTTCCAGCTGCCACCTCCGTCTTCTGTTCCATTCCCTGCCGATACCCGAACTCTAAGACACGCGCTGCGTATCAGCATCCCCGCACTTACCTTCGTGTTCGTACCCTGCACCTGCACATTAGGCCGGGATAAATCTCGGAGGCCCCTTGGTATTTATGTGCATATTCAAAACTTCCACTTGTGGACCATTTTACCCCAAAAACTGTCTACGGACTAGAGCAAAAGGAGGGGTGTGAAAAAACTTAAATATTTGAATAGATGAGCAGTTGCTATTACACATATTTATTGTAATATCGTAAAATATTTTTTACAGTTAAAATTGCATAAAACAAAATTATTACACATAATATCGCATATACGCTTACGTGTGTATATGTACAGATATACTGTCACAATTACTACCATGCATATTATATAGCGTGTGAATCATTTAAGGGCTGTAAAGATGCATCGCTGATTTTAAATATAGAAAATGGTTTAAGAGTAACGTAGTTGTTTTATGATAAAAGCAATTTAACATTTCAAAATTAAAAATAAAACAATGAAAGGCTAAAATTAGAAATACATAATCCGATGCACTTTAAAAATAAAAAAAACGTATTTTTAGTATTCCAGTAAATACAGTATTGTAAATAAAAGTATTTAAGCTCTCGACAAAATGAATTCCTGTAGATAAATATGTTTAAGGTCTGCAAAAGGCGCAACCATGTAGATTTATTTTTAAAGAATATAATGGATGCCCTGATTTTAATAATAAACAAGTTTACGAGTTGGGTTAGATGAAATGCTGTAAATATAAATATGTAAATTCTAGAATAAACGTCCTGCTGTAAGATAGAAATACGAACAATAGTAATAAATACACCGTTACAATAGATGACTTATTGAAAATTAAAAAATAATTGTAATACATGCGCTGCTATAAATAGAAATATTTAACGACTAGAATAGAGCCCATGCTGAAGCAGAACTGACCCCTGGTAAATATGTACATTTAGTGACTAGAAGTGAGATTAGAATAGAGTCCGAGCTGCTCTAGATAGTAATATTTAACTGTTGTAATCAAAGCCCTCCTCCTCCTAAATAGAAGTGTTTTAGGAGTAGAATAGAGTCCCAGCTGAAGTTAGAAATATGTAACTGTTTCAATAAATGCCCTCGGTAAATATAAACACATATTGACGAGAATTGAGACTAGAATTAGATGTCCAGCTGTAAATAAAAAAATATAAGGACTGGAATAGAGTCCCTTCCGAAAATAGAAATATTTAACTGTTGTAATAAATGCCCATCCCTTCGTAAATATAACAATTTAAGGACTAGTATACAGTTCCAGCTGAAAATATAAATATTTACCTGCTGTAAAAAATGTCCATCCTTTCTTAAATAAAAATGTTTAATGACTAGAATAGAGTTCTAGGCGAAAATAGAAATATTTAACTGTTCTACTGAATGACGCCGGATAAACAAATATTTAGGAACGAGAATAGATGTCCAGCTGTAATTAGAAATAGTTACGGGCTGTAATAGAATTCCGACTGTCATATTAAAAGCCGTTAGGACTGAAACAACTGTAGTGTTGAAGAAACGCTGCTTGGGCGCTGGGAGGAGTACGCTTTCAAAAACAGTGATAAGAAGTCGCAAAATACTTAGCTTTAACTTACGCCTAGTTTAGATGCCTGCTATGAATAACATGATTATGTTTAAAAGCTCGTGTCTATCCGATAGAAGCATTGGTGTAAACAACACGTTTAGGCGCTAGACACCTACTGTAAATTATGTTTGAGACGAGATGCCTAGCAGTAAATACATTGTTTTCTGCTAGAATAGATGTCTGTTAAAAATAGCATATTTAAGCGCTCAAATGAATGCCCAGCTGTAAATGCTGTGTGTAAGCGCTCGAATATGTGTCCTGTTGTAAATAGCACTTTGAAGCGCATATTAGAGGCACTAGCGTGCCTTCGCGAAGCCTTGGGTTTAAACCAGGTTCCGCATCCCCACCAGTGCTGAAGACGAGGCAGCTGAAGGCTCCTGCTGTTTCTCCGTCGCACACATCTGTTCGTCTGTAAGGTCACTTATACTGAGCTGTGTATCGTGCTGCGGGTGTGATGTAAGCCTTTGCAGAGTTGCCGTGGAGTTTATTACTTATGGGGCTACACTATCTCGGCGAGCCTCCTAACCTTCAGAAAAGCGCTTTACTGCGATTTATGCTTTCATGTGTGCCTTTGAACAGCCGGAGGGGGGCTGTGTCTGGACCGATGTTATTAGGGGTGTGGTCTTGTGTGTTGGGTGTACAATGTGTTTGGTGGAGGATGTAGGGTGCTCTGTGGATATGGCGGATGTGCGTGTGTGTGTATTCTAGGGAGTATGTGACTGGTGAGTGGCGGGGTGGTCTGCGTGTGTCGGGGGTGCTGTCTGTGCGCACGGGTGGGTGTACCTGTGTGTGTGTCTAAGTGTATTTTTCTCCACGTGTTTCTGTGGGAGCCTGCTGGGGGAAAGGGTGTGTCTTTGTGTGCGTGAGTACGTGTGCGTGGCCTGTTTGTGTGTGTGGTGCAGGGATGAAGATTTACCAGATACGAATGTACAAGAAGCAGCAGCGGGGTGACACCGCGCCACCATGTTATTGTCTCAGAGATGCCCTGGATATTACGAATTTCAAACAGGACACCCCACAACATCTGTCCTGCAGCCGCAAGCAAAGAACCCCTTGCCCACAACGGGGTGGAAGATCTTGGGGCACAAGAGGGGTCTGGCATTAAAACCCTCACAGTCGCTTGACGAAGGAATATTTAAGGCGGGAGAAAGCAAAACATATACGACTTAGTTTAACAAAGAGGTTATTTTCATTTAGACAGCGCTAAATATATAACCAGGCGCTGCCGTGCGCAGGGTTTACTGAACAGCAAGGCGCCTAGTCTTGATTCCACCTCACGCCTTTGTCTTCCACCTCGCAGACTTCCCGTCTCTTTGTCTCCCTTTCATATATTCCTTTTTAACCCCCGCTTTCTCCCTTTGTCAGTTTTTCTATGTTTCTCAAACGTCTTCTTTCAAACATTGCGCCTTTCTCTATCATGCTTTTAAGTCTGATGAAAAATATAAATCCCCAAAACGAGTGCTGGTTTCCACCACCTGCAACCACCGGCACAAATTAAGCAGTGCCCCTTACGAAAGAACTGGTGTGTTGTACAGCAGATACCCCTTCACCCCACCTTAGACCAGGACACGTTCAACGACGCATTATAACATAGGGGCCGCGAGGTTGCAGGTCAGACATAACCCCAGCCCCCTCCCCTCACCCCCTCCCCGGGCCTCATACGCGCATCAGAGGCGGCTGCATGCTCCAGGACTGTGCACCACACTTTTAAAGGGTTTATTGATAAAGAAAAAATAATACATTTTAGAGCTCTAACCTGGCCCCTTTTGTTGGAAAAGAGATATTATTAATAATTAAGCTGAAGCTTTGGATCCCCCACTCCTAGGTCCCAAACCCAGTCAAGCCTTGGGGTCGGTGGGGGGTGGTGGGCCAGTGTTTCATTACTGTAGATATACTTGTTTCAATAGCAAAGTGGGGTGGGGGTGGAGCAGGGTGCGGGGGCGCCCTCTGTGCGCAGCGGGTGGTCTCTAATGTGCCACAAGGCTCAGTCTGTTTTCCACTCCAAGAAAGAAGTGACGGTGCCAGCCGTGACCTCCGGGGAGTCAACCCTGTGATTGCGGTGCTAGAGAAACATATATGGGTACCTATGGAGCGAGCCTACTCACGGCCCTCTGGAAGCCTGTGATGTACATTCGTGCACAGGCACCTATGGAGAACGAACCACGTGCTCTATTATTGCGGTTTACAAGGGAGCGAGACGTATATAGTCACCAATAGAGCGAGCCAACTTAGGGCCCTCGGGAAGCTTGTAATGGACAGACGTGCACAGGCACCTATAGAGAGCCATCCCTGAGCCCTATGATTGCTGTTTACAAGACAGAGAGACGTATATAATCACAAATAGAAGAGCCAACCCAGCGCCCTCGGGAACCTTGTGATGGACAGACGCGCCCAGACACCTATAGCGAGCCAACCCTGTGCCCCATGATTGCGGTGATAGCGAGACCTATATAGGCACCTATAGTGCGAGCCAGCTGAGGGCCCTCAGGAAGCTTGTGGTGGACTGACGTGCCCAGGCACCTATAGAGAACCAACCCTGTGCCCTTTGCGGTGATAGACGAACAACGGGCACCTACAGAGTGAGCCAACACAGGGCGCTCGGGAAGTCAGTGCGGACAGACGTGCACGGGCACTAACAGAGAGCCAACCACGTGCCTTGTGAATGTGATAATAGAGACGTGTATAGGCACCTATAGAACGAGCCAACCCAGGGCCCTCGGGAAGCCTGTGGTGGACAGACGTGCACAGGCACCTTCAGACGGAGCCGATCCTGGGCCCTCAGACTCCCAGAGACCGACAGACGTGCACCTGCAGAGAGACTGGCTGGTTGTGACGGACAGATGTGCACTGACACCTTTAGAGAGAGCTCATCCGCTACACTGTGGCTGCCGGGACCGACAAAAGTGCACTAACTGACTACAGCGGGAGTGTGACCTGCTCCTGATGATAGCCTCTGAAAGCCAGAAGTGCCCTGACACCTATAGAGAGAGCCTGCCCTCTTACATCCTCTAAGGGACAGACGCGCACCTGCGCTAGAGGAGAGAGCTCCGTGATGTTCACTAGTGCACAGACGCCGATAGAGAGAGCCTGCCCTCTTACTTCCTGTGAGGGACAGACGCGCACCTGCGCTGGAGGAGAGAGCTCCGTGATGTTCACTAGTGCACAGACGCCGATAGAGAGAGCCTGCCCTCTTACTTCCTGTGAGGGACAGACGCGCACCTGCGCTGGAGGAGAGAGCTCCGTGATGTTCACTAGTGCACAGACGCCGATAGAGAGAGCCTGCCCTCTTACTTCTTGTGAGGGACAGACGCGCACCTGCGCTAGAGGAGAGAGCTCCGTGATGTTCACTAGTGCACAGACGCCGATAGAGAGAGCCTGCCCTCTTACTTCTTGTGAGGGACAGACGCGCACCTGCGCTAGAGGAGAGAGCTCCGTGATGTTCACTAGTGCACAGACGCCGATAGAGAGAGCCCGCCCTCCTACTTCCTGTGAGGGACAGACGCGCACCTGCGCTGGAGGAGAGAGCTCCGTGATGTTCACTAGTGCACAGACGCCGATAGAGAGAGCCCGCCCTCCTACTTCCTGTGAGGGACAGACGCGCACCTGCGCTGGAGGAGAGAGCTCCGTGATGTTCACTAGTGCACAGACGCCGATAGAGAGAGCCCGCCCTCCTACTTCCTGTGAGGGACAGACGCGCACCTGCGCTAGAGGAGAGAGCTCCGTGATGTTCACTAGTGCACAGACACCTTTAGAGAGAGCCCGCCCTCTAACTTCTTGTGAGGGACAGACGCGCACCTGCGCTGGAGGAGAGAGCTCCGTGATGTTCACTAGTGCACAGACGCCGATAGAGAGAGCCCGCCCTCTAACTTCTTGTGAGGGACAGACGCGCACCTGCGCTGGAGGAGAGAGCTCCGTGATGTTCACTAGTGCACAGACGCCGATAGAGAGAGCCCGCCCTCTAACTTCTTGTGAGGGACAGACGCGCACCTGCGCTGGAGGAGAGAGCTCCGTGATGTTCACTAGTGCACAGACACCTATGGAGAGCTCCCCCCTTTTTCTTCCAGTGAAGGACAGAAGTGCACTTGCACTGGAGTTGAGATCTCCGTGATGTTCACTTGTACACAAACACATATGCAGAGACCCCCTCGGTGCCCTCGGGCTGCCGTGGTGAACAGACATGCACAAGCACAGCTATAAATAACACATCCCTTCACCATGCCTCCGCCCCCTCCTGTCCCTGTGGTTTGAAGTGTGTGTTGGGGGAGTGGGTACCCCCATCCCAGCCACCCCCCCTTCTCAGTACCCACCTACGTCTTCGGCCACCCCGGGTTCTTCAGTTTAAAGGGCTTGCCCCTCACCCCGCCCAGTCCCTTAAAACACACACCGCGAGTTCCTGCCACTCTGCAGCGTTCCGGGTCACGCCTCTCTATATTTCCCCCTAAGCTGCAGGTAGACTGTATGCATCCATCATAAAAACGAGATTTATTAGAAACTGGGTTGGGGGGTATACCCCCCTCCTTTTTTTGTTTTTTTTCAAAACAACCATGCAAAACTCTGTAAAGAGCACTCGATTCCCCTTAGGGGCGCCCCTGCACACCTGTAAATTCCCTAAACAAAGTACAGACCCCTTACACCGGCCCCACAGTTTTATCTGAACAGATAGTCCCCTGTACCCGGCTACAAGTGCCGCTGAGGATCACACATTCCAACACTTGGAAACGCTGCCAATCTGAATATGCAAATCCGGCTCATTACAGAGCGCACAGCGGCCACGAAGTGAAATTCCGCTGCTTTGTTCCACGCTTTCACCTTTTAAAGTTACCCTCGATTAACGATTAGAGTTCATTTTAGGTTTTCTTACAAAACAATAAGGTCATTAATTCTTTTTTTCTTACAAATGCACGTTTGTTTTTGTTTATGCAGTTTAAAATGTTTTATAACACGGATGCATTTTAAACGCTCCACTCCTTCAATAAATAAAAAACCTCCGTTAAAATGTATATTTACTGCGAGCATGCTAAACGGATAATGAGCAGAACACCCGTTCTCCTTCTAAGAAATAATAAAAATAATCTTGTTCCTTTTTTTACAAATGCACTATCGTTTGTTCTGTATTGTTTTTAGAAAACGGAAGGTTGAAAGCGAGAGCAAGGGTGTAACTTCGCATTCTAACGGAATATTAACGTTCGTATTACTGTGTGCTTTTTCGTTGATTTTTATTCACTAGGAATTTGAGATTCGTAGATAAGAAACAGCAGCGCCGTTGTTTGCCATTTTTCTACTCCTGGGAAATCTGTATTTATTTTATTTTGCATCACGGGCAGAGGGAAACAAGCGGCGTTGGCATGAAGCATTTCTCGGGTGGAAAGAAGCCGGGTTGGTGCGGTGCTGTCAGAACCGGCGCCTCGGACCCCACTGATCTATCACAGACTTAGGAGCGGCCTGTCCGCGTGTCTTAAGGGGGCTTCGGAGCACACAGATGTGTTATATGAGAGTTAGGGGAGGCACCGCTGTGTGTCATAGAAGAGGATCCCGGACACAAATATGTAATGGAGAGGGGGCTTCTGAACTCAAATATGTAATACAAAAGGGCCCCCTGATTACAAATATGTAATACAAAAGGGGCTTCTGTACACAAATATGTAATACACAGGGAGCGTCTGAACTCAAAGATGTAATAAGCAAGGGACTTCTGAATACAAATATATAATAATACACGAGGGGCTTCTGAACATGTAATACAGAAGGAGCTTCTGAACACAAGTATGTAATACAGGAGGGGCTTCTGAATACAAACATGTAATAGAGAAGAGGCTCCTGAACACGTATGTAATAAACGAGGAGCTTCTGAACAAATATGTAATATACAAGGAGCTTCTGTACACAAATATGTAATACGCAAAGGGCTTCTGAACACAAATATGTAATACACAAGAGGCCTCTGAACACAAATATGTAATACACGAGGGGCTTCTGAACAAATATGTAATATACAAGGAGCTTCTGTACACAAATCTGTAATACGCAAAGGGCTTCTGAACACAAATATGTAATACACAAGGGGCTTCTGAACACAAATATGTAATACATGAGGGGCTTCTGAACATGTAATATAGAAGGAGTTTCTGAACACAAATATGTAATGCACAAGTGGCTTCTGAACACGTATGTAATACACGAGGGGCTTCTGAACAAATATATAATATACAAGGAGCTTCTGTACGCACATTTGTAATACGCAAAGGGCTTCTGAACTATGTAACACACGAGCGACTTCTGAACACGTATGTAATACACAAGGGGCTTCTGAACACAAATATGTAATACATGAGGAGCTTCTGAACACAAATATGTAATACACGAGGGGTTTCTGAACAAATATGTAATATACAAGGAGCTTCTGTACACAAATTTGTAATACGCAAAGGGCTTTTGAACACAAATATGTAATACAAGAGGGGCTTCTGAACATGTAATATAGAAGGAGTTTCTGAACACAATTATGTAATACAGGAGACACTTCTGAACATGTAATACAGAAGGAGCTCCTGAACACAAATATGTAATATACAAGGTGCCTCTGAACACAAACATGTACTACACGAGGGGCCTCCGAACACAAATACGTAATACACAGGGGACTTCTGAACACAAATATGTACTACACGAGGGGCTTCTGAACACAAATATGTAATACACGAGCGACTTCTGAGCACGTATGTAATACACGAGGGGCTTCTCAGCACATGTATGTAACACACGAGGGGCTTCTGAACACAGATATGTAATACACGCGGGGCTTCTGAACAAATATGTAATACACAAGGAGCTTATGTGCACAAATATGTAATGCGCAAATGGCTTCTGAACACAAATATGTAATACATGAGGGGCTTCTGAACATGTAATATTGAAGGAGCTTCTGAACACAAATATGTAATACAGGAGGGACTTCTGAACATGTAATACAGAAGGAGCTTCTGAACACAAATATGTAACACACGAGCGACTTCTGAACACGTATGTAATACACGAGGGGCTTCTGAACACAAATATGTAACACACGAGCGACTTCTGAACACGTATGTAATACACGAGGGGCTTCTGAACACAAATATGTAATACACGAGGGCCTTCTGAACACAGATATGTAATACACGAGGGGCTTCTGAACACATGTATGTAATACACGATGGGCTTCTGAACACAAATATGTAATACACAGGGGACTTCTGAACACAAATATGTAATTCGCAAGGGGCTTCTGAACACAAATATGTAATACAGGAGGGGCTTCTGAACATGTAATAGAGAAGGAGCTTCTGAACTCAAATATGTAATACAGGAGGGGCTTCTGAACATGTAATACAAAAGGAGCTTCTGAACACAAATATGTAATATACAAGGGGCCGCTGAACACAAATATGTAACATACGAGCGACTTCTGAACACGTATGTAATACACGAGGGGCTTCTGAGCACAAACATGTAATACACGAGGAGCTTCTGAACACAGATATGTAATACAGAAGGAGCTTCTGAATACACGAGGGGCTTCTGAACAAAAATATGTAATACAGGAGGGGCTTTTGAACATGTTATACAGAAGAAGCTTCTGAACACAAATGCGTAATACATGAGGGGCTTCTGAACACAAATATGTGACATGCAAGCAAGGGGCTTCTGAACACATGTATGTAACACACAAAGGACTTCTGAACACATGTATGTAACACACGAGGGGCTTCCGAACCCAAATATGTAACACACAAGGGGCTTCTGAACACAAATATATAATAATACAAAAGGGGCTTCTGAACACAAATATAACACACAAGGGGCTTGTGTACACAAATATGTAATAAGGGAGGGGCATATGTACACAAATATGTAGTACACAAGGGGCCTCTAAACACAAATATATAATACACAAGGGACCTCTTTTTTGCCATATAGAGAGTTTGTGAGCCGAAATCTATGTTTAAGAGGGACATGGGAGGCTTAGCAATGTACTGTAAGTTACACAGGGCATGTGACAGGGCTGCATTGGGAACAGCTACAGGGATGTAATGCAGGCTCCCACAGCCCCTGTAGTGCAGGGGCACCCCAAACTTTTTAGACAGCCCCAGTGCATTAGGGGACCACCATTAAATCTAAGCCCAATGAATATCTGTGGGATATGGGATACCTGGGCCCCCTCATCCCATTCTGCAGTTTCACCACTGAACAGATGTGCACAGAATTCTTATGGTCTCTGATCGCGAGTATACTGTATATCAAGAAACTGAAGAGTCTAGAAGGGAGATCTTTTCCAGGCTACTGAGAGCAAAAAGCCGCACCTTATGACTTGATCAGGAGTCTGAAGTAGTTACTTCCTAACTGGGGTCATGCAGTATTTTCATCTTCCTGTTTCTGTGCACTACATCTCAGTTCAAACTTCTCTAACCAGACTAATATGTCTACTAAAAGTATGCAGTCCCCAGCTAGGTATTTGAGAATATGGTACAAGTATTGTGGGGAACAGAACGAGAACTGGCTGGTGGGATGACCCCTGTTGAGCTTGCTTGGGAAGTTCATAACACAATCCTCTCTAATCACTTGGGCTAAGCTGTCTGTTCTAACTGGAGTTTATACCCCTCAAAGTCTCGCTCAGCTTTCTTCTCAGCAAGAAGACCTTTATCATATCAAGGTCAATATGCTTCACTCGTCTCTGCAAGAAGGCCATCGGCATCTCAAGGTCAATATTCTTCACTCCAACAGATGCAATGAAAGACTTCAGGGCCTATATTGTCCTGACAGTCAGCATTAAGTTAGCAGCACAACATTATCTTATGCCGGTTGTCCACAATTGGTAGCCCATTTTCTATTTACAGTGGTAGCTGTGGATGAATACACTGCATCTGCAAATGTTATACACTTTTGTTTATTACAGTAGGTGATACCCTCCCATGTGTATTATGAAACTGCCTAAGACAGTTCACTGCACATGCACTCTGTGGTTACTGTCGGCATACTGAATATGAGTTGTCAACTATAGCATGGACGCTACTTGATACGTTTCTTTCTTTTGTCTATTGGATAACAGAAAAACATTTGCTCCAATAATCCTCAAATAAGCTTAAAGAAGTGGAGTTCCTACACTGGAGACATAAGTTTGGTTTCATCACTTTAGAAGTCTTAAAATTGAACCAGCGCTGAAGAAGTTCTATGTATAGGACAAAACGTATTGCCTGAGCTAATCTGTTGCATTTCAGACTAATTCGAAAGAGAAGCGAAGGATTTTGTTGAAAAACGAAAGTGATGGTATATGAAATAATTATTAAACTTGAACCAGAAAAAAGAGGATAATTTTGATGATTTATGTGAAAGAGAAAAAAACTACAGTGGCCATGTGGCTATTTAAAAATAGTGTTTTCCTACTGACAGTGTAGCCCATTTTCTAGCCGTGATGGCAAAGTCTTCCCTCAGAGTTATCCCAAGGTGTATTCATAGCAACGAAAAATATCTGCCTATAGTTTTGGAACTTTCCCTGTCCTCTGGGTTTTAAGATTTGTATCTTCCAAAGTTGAAGCAAGGGAAGGTGACAGCTGAAGTTAGACTCAACAGAACCTGCTGCAGTGTGGGGTCTCCCACCCCCTACATGAAGGTAGACCTCGCAGTCCACACACATGATGCTCTTGGTGGGGAGAGAAATCGGCACTGCAGGACAATAATCCAAGCTCTATCCTGCGGGACCACGGCCCTGTCCCTTGGCTAGCTGCTCCAGGTGCATATACCACTTTTGACCTTCCTTGAGGCACAGGGGTCACTTCTGGGGCAAGGACAGAATCTGCATAGCAACAGATAAGGACTAAACTATGTAAATCTCCTTGTACGCTTAGGAGTGGTGGTATGATGGACACCGGGCAGGTGTAAACCTACTAGCCAAAGATGCCTTAGTGGAGTGGCGATTACGGAGACATGCTGCCCATCCTCTAGCTGTGCCTTTCAGTGGGAATCACGAGTGAGCATGGACACAGCCAGTGTGTCGTGTCCCATACCCACGCCCCACAAAGTAGTTTGAGGAGACCAGGATCTTGGGATCTCCAAAGTTTGAGGTGAAGATGCTGTTGGCAGACGCCCTTAGGTGTTCTGGCCCTGGTCACAGAGGGGTGATCTAGGGGCTGTTAGCCAGACAGATTCACAACAGTCAAGAGCTGGGCTGCTGGGGCAGATGAGATCATTGTGTGGTCAAACAGCGGTGGCACCCACATGACTTGGCCAGGGATAGCTCACTTGGGACTTGTACGGGAGGTCACTGCGGTCCTTGCACAGAGTCCCTGATTTGCCCCGGCTGTCTGTCTGTCCTGAGGGTGCGGCTATAATGGCGCACTGGGGAGTGGGCCTGAGACCGCTGGCGCCCGAGGCCTTTAAGCTGTGCTTCTCGCCTTGTGTCTAGTCGTGGCAGAAGGCCTCCGGCCACTGCAGGCTTTTGTGGGCTGCTCCCACCTGCACTGCTTTTCCTGCACTCCATCGTCTGCGGTCGCATTTATTTGCATTTATGAGGTCACGCTTGTTCACCCTGGAAAGTATGTTTAGAACCCGGTTTCATGACGCAGCGGCCCGGTCCGCCTACAGCAAAGGACTGGTTCACTCGCTCGGACACACACAGCGCGGCCACAAAGCCTTATATCCCCCGACATCGATAAAATAGTTCCTTGAGCTGATTAACAATAAACAAGCGGTACGCAAAGAAGCCCGTCTACACGCGCGCTTTGCAAATCCACGGAAGGGTGCAGAACGCTCAGATTCAAATTCTCAAGCCCTTGTACAAACATCAGACTATTTCCCAACTATTAAAACAATATTGTTTGTTTTTTTGAGGAAACGGAAGCCTTAAAAGTTTTTCTCGCGTGAAGGGCGGTCTCTTCTCATCTGCGTTTGCTTTTTCTCTTCTTTTTCCAGTAAAACATGTGCAGTTAATTGAGGGTGCACTCTGACCCGCAGCCACGTAGTGAAGTAATGCCAGCAAGGCAGCGGATCACGTATCGATACGTGAAACGTCTCCTGCGCGGGATTGATCCGCAGGTCACCCCGCCTCTCACGTTACCAGACCGCGCGCCGTGTGCACGCAGGCCCCGGTGCGCAGATACACATGATATCCCGCCCTCGGAGGCCGAGCCGGAACAAGCAGGCTCGGGTTCCATGTAAAAAATCTGCCAAAACACATTTAAAATTCAGCCAATGCAGGACAGGACACGGGCGCAGCCACAAAGCCACACGTTCTTTAAATGCGAAATAAGAGCCTGGATCACTCTGCTGACCGGCACCGGCCTTCAGGTTCGATAAGAATCCGACATCGAAAGGTGCGGGTTAGTGGCAGATTCAAGGCGCATTATTTATTGCTCTTCCTGTACTCACTTGTGAGCCGCGGGGAAGGTTCTGAGAAGAGCAACCTGTCTCACGAAGAGACTATGGCTGGATGCATCCCACCACGACAGGAATACGGACTCCTCATCTAACTCCTGCATTCCATTCCCTTCCTCCCCACCTCTTCCTTTCTCCTTCTCTTCCGCTACCCATCTGCTTTCCTCATACCCCGTTTCTTTTCCTATTTCTTCCTCTTTTCTCCTCCCGCCATTATTCGCTTTTTATCGCCCTTCCATTTTTATTTAATTCTCCTGTTTATCCATCGTTATGTCTGCGTTCCATTTCCTCCCTTTCCTTCCCTTCTTTCTTCACATCTCGCCATTCTTTCTTTCCTCCCTTTTTGTTTCTGTCTTCTGTTTCCATCCTCTCATCCTCTCTTCCCTTAGATCTCTTCCTTTGTTTCTCCCTGCCTATCTTATTTCAGTTTCATCCTTCTTTCTCTCCCTCATTTTTTCCTACGTCCTCCATTGCTTTCTTCATCCCGCCCGTCCTCCTTCCCCTCACTCTCCTGATGCCCTCCTTCTTTTCTGTGTTTCTGTCTTTTGCTTGGGACACTCCTTTCTCTCGCTTTCTCTTTCTGCCTCCGTTTCTTCCCCTTCGCCTTCGCCTCTATTCCCCACTCGAACTCCTGTTCTCCCCCCCCCCCCCCACCCCGTCTGCTTCCCGTTTTATTTCGTTCTCTTCATCCCCAACCCTCTTTTATTCCATACACGTCCCTTTATATGTTCATATGAATGTACGTGTGAGTTTATTTTTACTTTGATTTCTCTTTGTCGTCCCTTCCTCGTTGTTGAGGGAGGGATACACTCAAAGCAGCACATCCCCGGTTCTCCCCTGTTGGGGTCCAGAGCCCTGCTGCCGTGTACACGTACAGATGAAGTGTGTGCAATGTTTAGAAGAGGAAGCAATTGATGAAGCGCTTTAAATTATAACGCGCCGCTTGCCACTACTCCCTTTTTACATTTCGGCCAAGAGCGGCTTTACTGACACCCCGCCCCCGAATTAAAAACATATTTTCTTCTGACAACGACTTCTGGGTCAGCTCTCCAGAAACAGTGACAGCTAAACTTGGGTGTACATTTCAATTCTAACGAAAGTTCGCACCGTAAAATCGCATCATGTCGTACTGTACCATGTCGCATCGCATATTAATTATATCATAAAGAACGTTATATCGACTGTCGTAACATTTACGATATATAAGCACATCGCGTCATGTCACGTAACCGGGACTGTTGACTCAGTGGACTAACAGAATCTAGAGATCTTTGTTGACCTCATGGTCACAGGCCCGCCTTTCATCAATCTGAGGTCGATACAATAAGAATTGAGTTGGGAAATAATAAACATCAGCTGTTTCAGCGCCAAGATACTATTCTGGAATGTGCGCTTTACAAATACGTATGTGAAGTTTTATCACAAAACTTATTGTATTATATCATACAGTTTCCTATTATAGGGCATCAAATAAATTAACGTATCACCGCATTTATAGCTCATTGTCATATCGCATCATATATCATGTTGTTCCATATTGCATCATACACTTTATAATCTTTACCATATATGTTACTATGTCATAACATGACTCACAATGTTATAGTTTGTCTTATTGTCCATGATATGGTGTCATTTGAGGTCGCACACCATTTGTCATATTGTCTAATACTATATCTAATAATCATAAGTTATCATATCCTGTTCTATCGTTCCACAGGATAAGGTAATCATACAAAATACCGTACAAAGTTGAGCGGTGTGAGACATGATATCGCCGCATCTCATTCTCACGCCAGTCACACATCTTAGTATTGTATTTTATTCAACATTCTGTACGTACAGGTAGGTAGAAGGGTGGATGTGTCACCGTTGTTTGTGGGCGTGCGTGCCTCACGTATATTGTGTGCAAGTACACCGCTGTTTAATCAAGACCTACGCTATGACGTAGTGCGTGTTTTATGTACGCGGCAAGCACGCGTGTAAAATATTGCTGTATGTATGACAGAGAGGCACACGCGTGTGTGTATGTGCTAACACCCCGAGTGATGCAGTGAGTCTGATATTCAGTAAAGGCATTTATTTCACAGCCAAAATATTATTTTTGTAGCTGACATGTAGATTGTTGCGACCTGTCTAGTGAGCAGAAGGATATGACGTAACACGCACAAACAGTCCCAGCTCAGAGAGGAAGCGCACAGGTAGGCGTTGCGTGTTGCCCACGGGGGACACATATATTCTATGCACAGAGGCGGGCGCGATAACAACCGCCTGTGAAGCTCGCTTTGATGTCGAAGTCTGATGAAATGGACCAAGAAGAAATCTACCGAGGAGCAGGTATGGGACACAGCAGCCCCAATCCAGGCAGGAGTGGATTCCATCAGGGAGGGCCGCAGCGTTCAATCAGCACTTTGTTCACACTGATCCTGTGAGATGTGGGTCTGCAGGATACCGCCCCAATAAAGGGCCTCAGGGTGACTCTGGTGCTAGAACTGTAGGGCCGGGATCTGTGACGTGAAACCTGTGAGACTGAGTCTGTGAGGTGAAGGTAGGGAGCTAGGATTGTGTCTACGAGGTAAGGTCATTGAAATTAGTGTGTGAAAAGGTTTCTGCGAGATGTGGGTCTGTGAGTTGCTGTCTGTGAAAGGGGTCACATGGAATCTGTGGGTTGCAATTGAAGGGAACTGTGAAACGTGGACCCGTGAGATGTATCTGTGCAAGGGGTCTCGTGGAATCCGTGAGATGGAACTGAAAGGAACTGTGAGATGCTGTTTGTGCGAGGGATCTCATGGAATCTGTGGGATGGAACTGAAGGGAACTGTGAGATGTGGGCCAGTGAGGTGCTGTCTGTGTAAGGGGTCCAATGCTGTCTGTGCAAGTGGTCTCATGGAATACGTGAGATGGAACTGAAGAGAACTGTGAGACATGGGTCTGTGAGATGCTGTCTGTGAAAGGGGTCTCATGGAATCTGTTGGATGGAACTGAAGGGAACTGTGAGATGTGGGCCTGTGAGGTGCTATCTGTGCAAGGGGTCCCATGCTGTCTGTGCAAGGGGTCTCATGGAATCGGTGAGATGGAACTGAAGGGAACGGTGAGGTGCTGTCTGTGAAAGGGGTCTCATGGAATCTGTGAGGTGAAACTGAAGGGATCTGTCAAATTTGGGTATGTGTGATGCTGTCTGTGCAAGGGGTCTCATGGAATCTGTGAGATAAGATGGAAGTGGAGGGATCTGTGAGATGTGGGACTGTCTATGAAAGGGGTCTCATGGAATCAGTGGGATAGAACTGAAGGGAACTGTGATAGATGGGCCTTTGAGATACAGTCTGTGCAAGGGGTCTTGTGGAATCTGAAGGATGGAACTGAAGGGAGCTGTGAGACGTGGGTTTGTGAGATGCTGTCTGTGCAAGTGGGTCTCATGGAATCCGTGAGATGGAACTGAAGGGAACTATGAGACATGGGCCTGTGAGATGCTGTGTGTGAAAGGGGTCTCATGGAATCTGTTGGATGAAACTGAAGGGAACTGTGAGACGTATGTCTGTGAGATGTTGTCTGTGCAAGGGGTCTCATGTGTAGTGCGGCAGGACCATGCTGTACTACGGAACGGACAAAGGACACATGTACACTGGATGGGGTCTGCAAAGGAACTGCGTCAGCGCAGCCCCTGATTTATTAGGCCAACTCAGTTCTGCGTTCCATCAGGATAAGCGGAACCTGACACCAAAAGAAAAGGAGAGCCCGGGTGGCTCTCTACATCCCTCACATGTTTTAATTCACACAGAAGAAAAGAGAAAACATACCAGAAAACTAAAATGCAAAATTTGAGACAGAAATACTATACCAACAAAACTGAGCAGAAGGATACAAGGTCCAAAGAACAACACCCCTCTGGTGAGCAGGCAACGATAGTCCAACATTGCTTCCTAGGGACCCAGGGTGCAGGCAAAATCTCTGAGCTGGCTGCTTGGAGCCGGGTTGGGGCGGAGATGATAACGTCCACCCCTGGGAAGCGATCCTTCCAAGCTGGCATTTCCACCTGGAGGGTGTCGTGCACTTGGCGCCACTACCTGAGCCTCTTCAATCTGTACCTCAGTAGCTTGGGGTTCAACCATCAAATCTTCGATCTCTCCTTCTTCCTCCGATGTGACCAAAACCCCAGCTCTCCTGAAGTGTGATGTATTCCTAGTTACTCTCTGTCTGCCTCGTGCGGCTGTTAACATGGCACCCCGCACACTGATGACTTACCAGGGTTCAGGCTCAAATGGAGTTTGGAACTTCCCCCCTGGCCGGCGATTCTTCACTACCACCATATCTCCTTCCTGAAAACTCCGGTACCGACCTCGCCGTCGTGCACTAGCTTTTTGATTAGTGCGTTCTCTACGTTGTTGGGTAGCTTCAACATCTAGTTCTGGGGATGCCCACTGAGGACCAGCCGGGATGCAATCTCGAGGTGGAACTTTGAACATAAGGGCAGCCGGAGCACACCCCGTGGTACTATGAGGCGTCTGGCGATACGCACCTAAAAATTGCTGTAGGCATTGCTCACTGTCTACTCTTTGTTCAACACCTATTCTAAGGGCTCGGTTTAAAGTTCGCATGAACCTCTCGACATCCCCATTGGCCTGCGGCCAGTAAGGCATGACCTTGCGATGGTGTATGGCTAAACCTTCCAGGTAAGATCGGAACTCCTGTCCATTGAACGGTGGACCATTGTCTGTTCTGACTTCGTCAGGGAGCCCAAACATTGCAAAAGCCTTTTGGAGTACTGGCCTCACGTTCTCGAACGCAGTTGACAACACCACATCAACAACAGGGAACCTGGTACACGAATCAATGAGGACAACAGTCAGCCGCCCGTCTGGGAAACTTCCAAAATCCATGCTCACTTTTGTCCAGGGTGTTGTGCTAGCAGGTTCAGTGACCACCGGACAGCAGGGTGGTTCCCCTGATATGATAACGCAGGAATGGCACTTCCCCACCAATTCATCGACCTGACTATCCTGCCAGGGAACCACACCTTGGACCGCAATCTCGCCTTGGTTTTCGCAGTGCCTTGATGGCCTTGATGCGCTAGTTCCACCACTCTGGCCCATAAACTCTGAGGCAGTACAATTCTTCTTCCTCGGAGAACCAGTCCTTGACTGTCTGTGGACAACTCATCTCGCACCCTCCACATTCCTTGCATCGCTAATTTGCATTCATGATTGGCCACTCTAGTCTTTTCCAAGAAGAGCTTCCACTTCTTATGACTCAATGCTTCTTTGACCTGATTGAGTACCACGTCCACCTTGGTGGCATCAACAATGTCTCTTACACTAAGGGCATTGGGACATGCCAATTGCACCACCATGTTGACAAACACCTCCGTGCTCTCCTCGTCATTCTCTTGTGAGTCATTGGTCGTGATTGGGGATGGGTGGCAAGATAAGTAATCTGCCGGGTTATTCACGCCTGGTCGATAAACGACAGTAAACCGGTAAGGTTGTAACAGAACAGTCCACCGCTCTATTCGCGGGGGTGCCAAGCGAGGGCATCCAGCAAACAATGCGACTAGAGGTTTATGATCAGTCACCACCTGGAATTCGTGGCCATACAAATATAGGTGGAAATGTTTGCACGCCCACCGAATCGCCAGAGCTTCTCGTTCTATCTGGGCATATCGTGTCTCAACTGCAGACAATGCTCGGCTGGCATACGCAACCGGAACCCACTCCCACAGGTTCTGCTCTTGGAGAAGAACAGCGCCAAGACCTACTGGACTTGCATCCACCACCACTTCGGTACGTCTGCGAGGGTTAAAATAAGCCATGGTTGATTTGTCCAGTAGAGCTGTCTTGAAGTCAGCAAACGCCTTGTCTGCCATTGGGCTCCACTCCCACCGATGTCCAGTTTTGGTGAGCTGTCTGAGAGGTTCCGCCATGGTTGCGAGCTGCGGAATGAACCTTCCACAATAGGTTGCCATACCCAGGAAGCTTCTCACTTCTGTAGGACTTTTCGGAACCGGTGCTTGACGGATGGCATCAGCTTTACGAGGGTCCACCTGTAGACCATCTTTTGAGAAGACATAGCCAAAGAACTCCACCAACGTCTGATAGAAGGCGCATTTCTTCTTGTGGAGTGTTAACCCTGCCTCCGACAACCTCTGCAAGGTACCCCTAAGATGTCGGTGATGTTCTTATCTTGTTTTGGAATAAATGAGGATATCATCACTCAAATTAATCACCCCTTGCAGCCTGGAGAGCGTCTCTCTAATCATGTTTTGAAATACTTCGGCAGCCGAAGATACCCCAAAACTCAGTCTCTTGTATCGCCGAAGCCCTACATGAGTTGAAAAGGTGGTGATGTTCCTACTGTCGGGTTCCAGCTCCAGCTGATGATACCCAGCATTAAGGTCCAATTTCGAGAACCACTGTGCCCCGTTCAAGTCAGCTATGATGTCATCCATTGTAGGGGTTATGTGCCTTTCTCTTTGAATTGCTTTGTTGGGAAGGTGCATGTCAACGCAGAGACGGATAGCACCAGGTTGCTTGGGTTTTGGCGCTATCACCAGCGGCGACACCCACGGTGTAGGTCCTTCGACCTTCTCAATGACCCCTTGGTCTTCAAGTAGCTGCAGCTCCTTCTCCACTGCTGGTCGTAAGTGGAATGGAACACGTCGGTGTCTAAGGGCAATGGGCGTAACTCGGTGATCTATGTGTAGCTTGACCTGTTTGCCCTTGAGTCGCCCCAACCCTTCAAAAAGCTGCGGAAATTAATTAGGTGCTCAGCATGGGAGTCATATACTTGTCGAGCAAAGAATACTAGTTCTAGCTCTTCCACAGTGTGGCACCCCAACAGAGTGCCTCGGTCCCCAGTCACCACAAAGAACCTTGCCTGTGTTGACACCTGCCTGCTGGACATTGCCACCTCCATCGTGCCCTTTAGAGGAAGCAGCTCTCGGCCCCCATAGTTGTAAATTTTAGTGGTGGTTGGGGCAAGCGATAGTGTTGGGGTCAGTTGCTTGAATAGAATCTCATCCATCACATTCACCGATGCTCCTGTATCTATGAGCACCGTGGCCGACTTGCCATTGATCTGGATGCTGCTCATAGGTGGCGGCCGCCTCTTCTGCTGTCTCCCACCGGTGAACGAGATCACAAAGATGTCTTCCTCTTCATCTTCCTCGAAAACTGGCGTCCTCCGAGCCACGGTTCCACCAGATTCCTCTGTCTCTTTGGTTACGCTTCTAACCTTGGTGTCCCTTCCTTTTTGGTTTCCCTGCCATCCTCTTCCTGACCTGCACACTTTCGCAAAATGATTGTCTTTGCCACACATATCACACGTTTTCCCTTTTGCTGGACACACCATTGGTGGTTTGTGTTCGTACCCACAGCTCCTGCAGGCACGCGTGCCCTGTCTGCCAAAGTTTGTTTTCCGTCCTGGCGGTTGACGAGTCTGGATGGCATCTATCTGCTCTTCTTTCACCTGGACAGGACGCGTGATTGTCCTCTTACTGCCGCCATGGCATCCGCCCGCACCGCAGATAGTTCGTGCGAACGTGCCAAAACCAAGATGTCGTCAAGGGGCATGCCCTGCTGGCGTAGGATGAGCTTCCTTAGTGCGTTCGACCGGCATCCTTGAATAATCTGTGCTCTAATCTCCTCTTGTTGATTGAGGCCTACACACAAACTTGCTAGCTTTCTTAGTCGGGCATAGAACATGTCCATGGACTCAACATCTGTCTGCTGAGCCTGCCGGAGTTTAAAGCGTTCAAAGTCTGAGTTCAACTGTGGATCAAAATGCTTGTTCAGAGCCTCCACTGCCGCATTGAAATCCGACTTATCACCTGTGTTTGGGAGTGCGTCGAATAGTTCCTGCAGTTCATCACCCCCGTGAGCAGCATAAGAGCTCTGCGCACGGCCCCGTCTGGCTCTCTTGTGGCGCAGAAGTAATTTTCGAATCGGTTTAACCAGAGGCGCCATCTTGGCGAAGCTGTGGCCGGATCAACCAATTGGCTAAATGGGGGCAGCGCAGTGACTGAGGAATGAGCACTGGCGCCTACTTGCGCCGGCGGCTGGGGGTTTTCCTGCGGTGGGGCGCTTATCATGTCTCGCGGTCTGCAGGCGCTTTGTTGATGTATAGCCTTTCTTATCGTTATTCCTTAACGTTTGTGGTATTTGTGTTTTGTTCTCCTTATTAGTGTATTTTCCACTTTTATTTTCACCCCAGGCCACTTCTGATTGTAGCAGTTGTTTCCAAAAGAGGAGGGAAAAGAAACCTCTATTTTTTTTTTTTTACACTTCTTAATATCAAAAGTTTTTTTTTTCCCTTTGGTGGGGCCTACCCCTCTTTCTTTGTGCACCTTCTCTCTTTTATTGGCCAGTCTTTTATTTCTTTATTACTTTTTTTTCTTGACCCTTTTCCAGGGTCTGCTAGGGCTTTCTGCCCTTCCTCATTTCTTGCTCGGGGCTCCTGCCCCTCCCGCTCCTGTGCTGCGTTCCTCTCCCTGGGGAATGCAGCCTGAGCGTCGCGTCGCCTCGTGCCGGGTGTGTGCGTGTGTAATTTTACAAGATGCAGCCCCCGCGCGGTGCTGCCAAGCCTCCTGGCGAAGACGCTACACTTCACAGTCAGCACCGGAGGTGAGGCTTTATGCACCTCATTTCACCCAGCTCGGGCCGCGGCAAGGATTAACGGGGACCCGGGCTCGAGCAAGGATTTCCCGGGAGAGGGAGGCGAGGCGTAACTTCCCCCGATGCGGCCGAGCGCCGTTCTTCCGTATTCCGTCCGCATTTCAAGTTTTTTTTTTTTGTGCCGGACAGCTCCTCAGCTCATCCGCGACGCAGGAGTGTCGAAGTCCCACTCGTCGCCATTGTAGTGCGGCAGGATCATGCTGTACTACGGGACGGACAAAGGACACATGTACACTGGATGGGGTCTGCAAAGGAACTGCGTCAGCGCAGCCCCTGATTTCTTAGGCCAACTCGGTTCCGCGTTCCATCCGGTTACGCGGAACCTGACACCAAAAGAAAAGGAGAGCCCGGGTGGCTCTCTACATCATGGAACCTGCGAGATGGAACTGAAGGGATCTGTGAGATAGGGGTCTGTCTTTGAAAGGCGTCTCATGGAATCCATGGGATGGAACTGAAGGGAACTGTGAGAGGTGGGCCTTTGAGGTGCAGTCTGTGCAAGGGGTCTCATGGAATCCGTGAGATGGAACTGAAGGGAACTGTGAGACATGGGCCTGTGAGATGCTGTCTGTAAAAGGGGTCTCATGGAATCTGTTGGATGGAGCTGAAGGGAACTGTTGAGATGTAGGTCTGTGAGATGTTGTCTGTGCAAGGGGTCTCGTGGAATCCGTGAGATGGAACTGAAAGGAACTGTGAGATGTGGGCCAGTGAGGTGCTGTCTTTGTAAGGGGTCCCATGCTGTCTGTGCAAGGGATCTCATGGAATCTGTGAGATGGAACTGAAGGGAACTGTGAGATGTGGGCCCGTGAGGTGCTGTCTGTGCAAGGGTTCTCATGGAATCTGTGGGATGGAACTGAAGGGGGCTATGAGACGTGGGCCTTTGAGATGCAGTCTGTGCAAGGGGTCTCATGGAATCGGTGAGATGGAACTGAAGGGAACGGTAAGATGTGTTCCTGTGAGGTGCTGTCTGTGAAAGGGGTCTCATAGAATCTGTGGGTTGGAGCTGCAGGGAACCGTGAGATGTGGGCCTGTGAGAAAGCGCCTGTTAGATTAAGTTTTCACAGGGGGGATGTCTAATGGGCCTTTGTCACCCGGGCATCTGCGAGATGGCATCTGTCAGGTTGTGTTTGTAAGATGGGGTCTTGTGAACGGGGGTCTAATTTGAGAATCACTGAGGAGAGGGACTGAGAAAAAGGGCATTTGAAATACAGTGACTGTGAGATTTTGTATCTGAGAAAGGGTCTGTAAAATGTGGGCTGTGACACGGAGGTCTGTGAGATAAGCGTCTGTAAAATAGGTGTCTGAGAGGTGTTGCTCTGAGATGTGGTCGGTGGGAGAAAGTTTCTGATTTAGGGGTGTGTTAGAAGAGGTTCATGTAGTAGGATCTGTGAGAGTTAAAGACAACCAAAGACCGGAGTCACATGACGCATAGACAGAGTGGAAGGGCAGGATGGAGTGACAGAGTACAGGGGTAAAGTGCAGTTAGCAGTACACTCGAGGGACAGACCAGAGTCACATATTCGATGTACCGAGGCCAGGGACAGGGTGGAGTGAGAGTGCAGGGACAGGGCGGACTGACAGAGGCCAGGATCAGGAAGGAGGAATGGAGTGACAGGCACAGGATGGACTGACAGAGTGCAGGAACAGAATGGAGTGGCAGCGACAGGATGGACTGACAGGGTGCAGGGACAGGATGGACTGACAGAGTGCAGGGACAAGATAGGGTGACAGGGTGCAGCGACAGGATGTGCTGACAAGAGGCCAGGGTGGACTGGCAGAGTGCACGGACAGGATGGTGTGACAGAGTGCAGGGACAGGGTGGAGTGACAAAGTGCAGGGACACGATGGAGTGACGGAGGCCAGGGGCAGGATTGACTGACAAAGTGCAGGGACAGGATGGACTGACAAAGGGCAAGCATAGGTTGGAGTGACATAGTGCAAGGACAGGTTGGAGTGACAAAGGACAGGATCAGGATGGATTGAGAGCTTTCAGGGCCACGATTGAGTGACATAATGAATATGCAGATGGTAGTGGCTGAATGGATTGACAGAGTGCAGGAAAAGGATGCAGAGACAGGGTTCACGGAGAGCGGGCGAGAATCGATTGCAGGACAGGATGTAGCGGCACAGTGCAGGACAGAGTGTAGGGGCAGAATGCAGTGTATGATATGAGAACATGATCGATATGCAGAGACTGCGTGTTAGGGCATAGTGCAGGGCAGGATGGACAAAGGCTGCGGGGCATGATGTAGTAACATGGTGCATGCAGAGTTCAGGGACAAGGTAGCGAGCACACTTGGGGCAGAGTGCAGGGCACGACTGGGATAGTTTGTGGGCAGGATTGAACGGAAAGATACACAGACAGAGAGCAGGGTATTGCAACAGTGCAGGGAGATGAGGGGGCATAGTGCAAGGAGTGTTGGCAGGAAGTAAAGCATGGACAGAATACCCGGGCATGATTGGGGTAGTGTAACGGCAGGATGCAATCCACAGGTGCATGGACAGAGTGTAGGGGCGGGATGTAAGGATATAGTGCAGGGTAGGATGTAATAACAGATGCATGGACAGAGTGTAGGGACAGGGCATAAGGAGAGAATGCCGGACAGGGTGCCGTGCACAGATGCATGGCAGACTGCAGGGACATATGGAGAGAGTGCCGGGCAGGATGCAATGCACCTATGCATGGACAGAGTGCAGGGACAGAGCATGAGGATAGAGTGCTGAGCTGGATGCAATGCACAGGTGGATGGACAGAGTGCCGGGATATAAGGATAGAGTGCCAGCCAGGATGCAATGCACGGATGCATGGCAGAGTGCAGGGTCATAAGGATAGAGTGCCAGGCAGGATGCAATGCACAGGTGCATGGACAGAGTGCAGGGATGTAAGGATAGAGTGCCAGCCAGGATGCAATGCACAGATGCATGGCAGACTGCAGGGTCATAAAGATAGAGTGCCAGGCAGGATGCAATGCACAGGTGCATGGACAGCGTGCCGGGATATAAGGATAGAGTACCAGGCAGGATGCAATGCACAGGTGGATGGACAAAGTGCCAGGATATAAGGATAGAGTGCCAGGCAGGATGCAATGCACAGGTGGATGGACAGAGTGCTGGGATTTAAGGATAGAGTGCCAGGCAGGATGCAATGCACAGGTGCATGGACAGAGTGCAGGGATATAAGGATAGAGTGCCAGCCTGAGTGAAGGGATATAAGGATAGAGTGCCAGCCAGGATGCAATGCACAGATGCATGGCAGACTGCAGGGTCATAAAGATAGAGTGCCAGGCAGGATGCAATGCACAGGTGCATGGACAGAGTGCAGGGATATAAGGATAGTGTGCCGGCCAGGATGCAATGCACAGATGCGTGGCAGACTGCAGGGTCATAAGGATAGAGTGCAGGCAGGTTGCAATGCATCTATGCATGTACAGAGTGCAGGGACGGGGCATGAGGATAGAGTGCCAGGCAGGATGAAATGCACTGATGCATGGACAGAGAGCAGGGACAGAACTTAAGGAGAAAGTGCCAGGCAGGATGCAATAACAAATGCATGAACAAAGTGCAGGGATGGGGCATAAGGAGAGAGCGCCGGCGGGATGCAGTGCACCACTGCATGGACAGAGTGCAGGGATGGGACATAAGGATTGAGTGCTGGGCAGGATGCAATAACAGATGCAAGGGCAGAATGCAGGGACGGGGAATAAGAATAGATTGTCGGGCAGGATACAATGCACTGACAGGGATAGGGCATAAGGAGAAAGTGCCAGGCAGGATGCAATAACAGATGCATGGACAAAGTGCAGGGACGAAGCATAAGGAGAGAGTGCCGGGTAGGATGCAGTGCACCGATGTATGGACAGAGTGCAGGGATGGGACATAAGGATTGAGTGCCGGGCAGGATGCAATAAGAGATGCATAGATAAAGTGCATGAACGGGGCATGAGGATAGAGTGCCAGGCAGGATGCAGTGCACACATGCATGGACAGAGTACAAGGACGGGACATCAGGAGAGAGTGCTGGGCAGGATGCATGGGCAAAATGCAGGGACAGGACATAAGGATAGATTTCTGAGAAGGATGCAATGCACAGATGCATGGATAGAGTGCAGGGACGGACATAAGGAGAGATTGCCAGACAGGATGCATTTCACAGGAGCATGGACAGAGTACAATGCACGAGACATAAGGATAGAGTGCTGAGCAGGATGCAGTACACAAATGCAAGGGCAGCGTGCAGGAATGGAACATAAAGACAGCGTGCTGGACTGGATGCAATGCACAAATCCATGGACCAAGTGCAGGAACGGGACATGAGGATCAAGTGCTGGACAGGATGCAATGCAGAGATGCATGGGTAGAGTGCAGGAACGGGACATAAGGATAGAGTGCTGGGCAGGATGCAATGCAGAGATGCATGGGTAAAGTGCAGGAACGGGACATAAGGATAGAGTGCTGGGCAGGATGCTGTGCAGAGAATCAAGGGCAGAGTGCAGGGATGGAACATAAGGAGAGCGTGCTGGACAGGATACAATGCAGAGATGCATGGGTAGAGTGCAGGAATGGGATATAAGGATAGAGTGCTGTGCAGGATGCAATGCAGAGATGCATGCGTAGAGTGCAGGAACGGGACATAAGGATAGAGTGCTGGGCAGGATGCACTGCACAAATACAAGGGCAGAGTGCAGGGACGGAACATAATGAGAGTGTGCTAGGCTGGATACAATGCACAAATCCATGGACCAAGTGCAGGAACGGGACATGAGGATAGAGTGCTGTGCAGGATGCAATGCAGAGATGCATGTGTAGAGTGCAGGAACATGACATAAGGATAGATTGCTGTGCAGGATGCAATGCAGAGATGTATGGGTAGAGTGCAGGAACGGGACATAAGGATAGAGTGCTGTGCAGGATGCAATGCAGAGATGCATGAGTAGAGTGCAGGAACGGGACATAAGGATAGAGTGCTGTGCAGGATGCAATGCAGAGAGGCATGCGTAGAGTGCAGGAACAGGACATAAGGATAGAGTGCTGGGCAGGATGCAGTGCACAAATGCAAGGGCAGAGTACAGGGACGGAACATAATGAGAGTGTGCTAGGCTGGATACAATGCACAAATCCATGGACCAAGTGCAGGAACGGGACATAAGGATCAAGTGCTGGGCAGGATGCAATGCAGAGATGCATGGGTAGAGTTCAGGAACGGAACATAAGGCTAGAGTGCTGGGCAGGATGCAATGCAGAGATGCATGCATAGAGTGCAGGAACAGGACATAAGGATAGAGAGCTGTGCAGGATGCAATGCAGAGATGCATGGGTAGAGTGCAGGAACGGGACATAAGGATAGAGTGCTGTGCAGGATGCAATGCAGAGATGCATGCGTAGAGTGCAGGAACGGGACATAAGGATAGAGTGCTGTGCAGGATGCAATGCAGAGATGCATGGGTAGAGTGCAGGAACAGGACATAAGGCTAGAGTGGTGAGCAGGATGCAATGCAGGGATGCATGCGTAGAGTGCATGAACGGGACATAAGGATAGAGTGCTGGGCAGGATGCAATGCAGAGATGCATGCGTAGAGTGCATGAGCAGGACATTAGGATAGAGTGCTGGGCAGGATGCAATGCAGAGATGCATGGGTAGAGTGCAGGAACGGGACATAAGGATAGAGTGCTGAGCAGAATGCAATGCAGAGATGCATGGGTAAAGTGCAGGAACGGGACATAAGGATAGAGTGCTGGGCAGGATGCTGTGCAGAGAATCAAGGGCAGAGTGCAGGGATGGAACATAAGGAGAGCGTGGTGGACAGGATACAATGCAGAGATGCATGGGTATGCAGAGATGCATGCGTAGAGTGCAGGAACGGGACATAAGGATAGAGTGCTGGGCAGGATGCACTGCACAAATACAAGGGCAGAGTGCAGGGACGGAACATAATGAGAGTGTGCTAGGCTGGATACAATGCACAAATCCATGGACCAAGTGCAGGAACGGGACATAAGGATAGAGTGCTGTGCAGGATGCAATGCAGAGATGCATGTGTAGAGTGCAGGAACATGACATAAGGATAGATTGCTGTGCAGGATGCAATGCAGAGATGTATGGGTAGAGTGCAGGAACGGGACATAAGGATAGAGTGCTGTGCAGGATGCAATGCAGAGATGCATGAGTAGAGTGCAGGAACGGGACATAAGGATAGAGTGCTGTGCAGGATTCAATGCAGAGATGCATGCGTAGAGTGCAGGAACGGGACATAAGGATAGAGTGCTGGGCAGGATGCAGTGCACAAATGCAAGGGCAGAGTACAGGGACGGAACATAATGAGAGTGTGCTAGGCTGGATACAATGCAGAAATCCATGGACCAAGTGCAGGAACGGGACATAAGGATCAAGTGCTGGGCAGGATGCAATGCAGAGATGCATGGGTAGAGTTCAGGAACGGAACATAAGGCTAGAGTGCTGGGCAGGATGCAATGCAGAGATGCATGCATAGAGTGCAGGAACAGGACATAAGGATAGAGAGCTGTGCAGGATGCAATGCAGAGATGCATGGGTAGAGTGCAGGAACGGGACATAAGGATAGAGTGCTGTGCAGGATGCAATGCAGAGATGCATGCGTAGAGTGCAGGAACGGGACATAAGGATAGAGTGCTGTGCAGGATGCAATGCAGAGATGCATGGGTAGAGTGCAGGAACGGGACATAAGGCTAGAGTGGTGAGCAGGATGCAATGCAGGGATGCATGCGTAGAGTGCATGAACGGGACATAAGGATAGAGTGCTGGGCAGGATGCAATGCAGAGATGCATGCGTAGAGTGCATGAGCAGGACATTAGGATAGAGTGCTGGGCAGGATGCAATGCAGAGATGCATGGGTAGAGTGCAGGAACGGGACATAAGGATAGAGTGCTGAGCAGAATGCAATGCAGAGATGCATGGGTAAAGTGCAGGAACGGGACATAAGGATAGAGTGCTGGGCAGGATGCTGTGCAGAGAATCAAGGGCAGAGTGCAGGGATGGAACATAAGGAGAGCGTGGTGGACAGGATACAATGCAGAGATGCATGGGTATGCAGAGATGCATGCGTAGAGTGCAGGAACGGGACATAAGGATAGAGTGCTGGGCAGGATGCACTGCACAAATACAAGGGCAGAGTGCAGGGACGGAACATAATGAGAGTGTGCTAGGCTGGATACAATGCACAAATCCATGGACCAAGTGCAGGAACGGGACATAAGGATAGAGTGCTGTGCAGGATGCAATGCAGAGATGCATGTGTAGAGTGCAGGAACATGACATAAGGATAGATTGCTGTGCAGGATGCAATGCAGAGATGTATGGGTAGAGTGCAGGAACGGGACATAAGGATAGAGTGCTGTGCAGGATGCAATGCAGAGATGCATGAGTAGAGTGCAGGAACGGGACATAAGGATAGAGTGCTGTGCAGGATTCAATGCAGAGATGCATGCGTAGAGTGCAGGAACGGGACATAAGGATAGAGTGCTGGGCAGGATGCAGTGCACAAATGCAAGGGCAGAGTACAGGGACGGAACATAATGAGAGTGTGCTAGGCTGGATACAATGCAGAAATCCATGGACCAAGTGCAGGAACGGGACATAAGGATCAAGTGCTGGGCAGGATGCAATGCAGAGATGCATGGGTAGAGTTCAGGAACGGAACATAAGGCTAGAGTGCTGGGCAGGATGCAATGCAGAGATGCATGCATAGAGTGCAGGAACAGGACATAAGGATAGAGAGCTGTGCAGGATGCAATGCAGAGATGCATGGGTAGAGTGCAGGAACGGGACATAAGGATAGAGTGCTGTGCAGGATGCAATGCAGAGATGCATGCGTAGAGTGCAGGAACGGGACATAAGGATAGAGTGCTGTGCAGGATGCAATGCAGAGATGCATGGGTAGAGTGCAGGAACGGGACATAAGGCTAGAGTGGTGAGCAGGATGCAATGCAGGGATGCATGCGTAGAGTGCATGAACGGGACATAAGGATAGAGTGCTGGGCAGGATGCAATGCAGAGATGCATGCGTAGAGTGCATGAGCAGGACATAAGGATAGAGTGCTGGGCAGGATGCAATGCAGAGATGCATGGGTAGAGTGCAGGAACGGGACATAAGGATAGAGTGCCGAGCAGGATGCAGTGCAGAGATGCAAGGACAGAGTGCAGGGATAGAACATAAGGAGAGCGTGCCGGACAGGATACAATGCACAAATCCATGGATAAAATGCAGGTGACGGAACATAAGGCTAGAGTGGTGGGCAGGATGCAGTGCAGAGATGCATGGGTAGAGTGCAGGAACGGAACATAGGGAAAAGCGCCCTCCAAGATGGGAGGGCGCAGCCCGTTAGGAGACGGGGCTGCCGAAGCCAAGAGCCCCTACGCACTAGTTGTGCATTGTGCTGGCCTTTGACTTCCACCCCCATGCCTCCGAGGGGCGGGGCGGAAGTCCAGGGGGATTTGGTAAATGTCGCGGCTGCTTGGTGTTTGGAGGGGGGGTGGAACCCTGAGCGGGTGGTCAAGGAACGGTATAGTCAGGGCAACCACCCCTCCTAGGGATACAGGTGAAGTATGGTTCACTTGTGTGGTCCAATGGGGGTTCAGGACAGGAAGGGATTCTGTCAAAAGTAAATGATTTATGGTTAATGAATTATATCTCAAAGATGTGATTTATGTTTTTGTAAATATGACTGACTTTTTTATTGAAGTGATTTATGTTATACATATGCGTAAAAATATCATAAAAAATTGATAATAAAACTTCTTCCAACATAATAATTTGTCGGTCGGCGTGTAGCTGGTGTGGGGGTGAGGGCTTGCTGGCGGTCTCCGGATCCTAAGTGCTAGAGTGCTGGGCAGGAGGCAGTGCACAGATGCAAGGGCAGAGTGCAGGGATGGAACATAAGGAGAGCGTGCCGGACAGAATACAATGGAAGAGGCATGGGCAGAGTGGAGGAATAGGGGATAAGGGGAGAGTACTGGGCAGGATGCAGTGCACAGGTGCATGGGCAAGGACGGGACATAAGGATAGAGTGCCAGACAGTATGCAATAACAGATGCATAGACAAAGTGCAAGGACGTAAGCACAGAGTGCCGGACAGGATGCAATGGAGATGCCTGACCAAAGTGCAGGGATGGGACATAAGGAGAGAGTGCAGGCAGGATGTAATGCACAGGAGCATGGACAGAGTGCAGGGTGATAAGGATAGAGTGCCGGGCAGGATGCAGTGCACAGATGCATGGACAGAGTGCAGGGATGGGACATAAGGAGAGAGTGCTGGGCAGTATGCAATGCACAGATGCATGGACAGAATGCAGGGACGGGACATAAGGATAGAGTACTGGGCAGGATGCAGTGCACAGGTGCATGGGCGGCGATGGGACATAGGGATAGGGTGCCGGACAGTATGCAATAACAGATGCATAGACAAAGTGCAAGGACGTAAGCATAGAGTGCCGGACAGGATGCAATGGAGATGTATGACCAAAGTGCAGGGATGGGACATAAGGAGAGATTGTGGGCAGGATGTAATGCACAGGAGCATGGACAGAGTGCAATGCAAGGGGCATAAGGAGGGAGTGTCGGGCAGGATGCAGTGCACAGATGCCTGGACAGAGTTTAGGCACGGGGAATGGGAGGGCAGTGGACAGGACAGGAGAGCTTGCCTTGGCGGCACTAGAGAATACATACATAAAACATGGCCCTGCTGTCTGCAGAGCCGCCGCGCGCTCCCCGCCCCCTAACTGTGATTAAATTTGCAGTGGTCATTTCCCAAATGTCTGCCAGACACAAAAAAAAAAAATAAGTGCCCCCCGCCCAGGCTTTTCTCACCCCACTGCTTAGAGCCAGTAGCTTCCTGTGGCTCGCAATCTGCAGGGCTGTCAATCAGACACACTTGCACAGACAAGCCTGCCACTTTCATTAGGCGACAGAGTTTCACGTGTGATTGTGGACCCAGCAAAAAGACCATAAAACATAATAAATACGATTTCTGATTTCTGTCTCCCCAACATCTCTCCGGACTCCTTGCCATCGTTCATCCTGCCTGCAGGATTAACGGGACGACCCCCGAACTACAACATCTCTCCCACCAGGGTGTCATTCCGCGGAGAGCAGCACCCAACACAAGGGAAGGGGCAAAACACACCACCGAGACAGGACAACACCAGAGGGGGGCAGCAAATCTTATAGCGAGACAAAGAAGCAGAAATACTCAGTGCGAATCACAGACGAGGAGGCCACAGAGACCACGAACAAGAAAGTACCAACACGAGAGACAGAAAAAAAAACCACAGCAAACCAGAAACACAGGTGACAGAGACAAACAACAAGAAAGATGAAACACAATAACAGGAGGAGAACGGAGAGGAAATATACAGTGCGACTGATACAGAAACAGAAAAACAGCGAAACGGAGACATGCTGGTGTCAAAGACAACAAGGTGAACACACAAGGAAGAGAGAGCTAGAAGGGTAAATACGAAGGGCGAGGCAAAGAAAGCGAAAACATACAGCGAAACAGGTATGCACAGGTGAGAAACCAAAAGGAGAAACGCGACAAAGAGAGGCAGAAGAGGAAAGGCAGCGAGACAAAAAGAAAGCACAGGTAAACAGAAAACACGGGTGACAACACGAAAGATTAAAACACAAGAAAAGGAGCGAGAATTAAGGGAAAGACACGACGGGACAAACAGGAAAAATACAGCGAAACAGAAAAATGCACGAGGCAGAGGTAATTAAAAAGGTTAAATAGGTGTTAAAAGTAAGATGAAAGGGTACACGGTGAGATAGAAACAAAGAAAAAAAACACAGGTGACAGAGACAACAACGAGAATGAAAAACGTAACACAAACACTAGCAGTGATATACAGCCGGGCACACAAATATGGAAAACACACGTCGAAACCGACACACGTGACAGAAAAAACAACAAGAAAGAGGACGTCATCCTTTTTATCACAAAAGTAGAGGAGGGAGAAAGAGAAGCAACATCGAACTAGGTGGAAGAAAAAACAGCAAAGAGACACAGAGGTAACAGACACAGCATCGAGAAAGAAGAGGAACACAGAACGGAAAAAAAAACACTGAAAGGAAAAAGACACTGCGAGACAGCCAGGTACTCCGAGAGCTAAACAGAAAAACACAGGTGATAGGTTGACAACAAACGGAGAGGGGCGCAGAGAAGAACATGGAAAGAAGAGAACATGCGCGGAGGTGTTGGCTAAACTCAGCGAACCCCAAAGAACCAGAAAAAGGGAATACTGATGCGGCAAATACCACATCAATAAAGAGGAAAGACAGGGAGAAACCCAGGGAAACAGAGAAAGACAGGTAACAGACGTGAACGCTGGTAAATGGGGCATAGAACATACACCAAAAAGAAAGGGCCAGGCGGATAGACAAGCAAACAGTAGAACATGGAGGGACACAGTGAAAGGGAAGGCCCCTCAGAAACGAGCGGCAGGAGATAGAAGGGCAGAAGAGATAACATTTATAACAAAGCACAAACGCACGAAGAGAAAATGGATGTATAGCTATGGTCTTCTATAGCGCGGATCAAACCGTAAGGGCGTCGAAGCACTGGACAGAAAATACATAGGAGTAAGAAAAGTAGGCGCCGCGCACCAAGCATCTCTCCATGGGAAGGCAGACTCAGCCACAGGCAGGGCTATAGAACCCGGATGCCCCCAGTAGGCCCCCGCCCGAACACCCGCCAAACGTAAACCGACAAAGACTGATTGTTTTTGGCATTGGGATCATTTTATTTGCAAATGTCAAATATGAAAATCATATATCATAAAACATATCGTGTAGTCAAAATTCAATCCTGTCATAAAATAATTAAAATCATAAAAACATTGTGTAGTCAAAATTCAATCCTATCATAATCAATCATGATAACGACCCAACCAAGGATCCACCCGCGTCCAGAACACCGTTGGACCACACAGGTGAACCGTACTTCACCTGTATCCTTGGGGGGGCGGTTCCCAACACCTTACCGTCCCTTGTCCTTGTGCTCCGGGTTCCGCCCCTCCCCCCAACACCAATCCGCCGTGGGGGTGCAACGGGGCGGCCAGGAGCGGGAGCACCGTGCCCACCCCAGCGATCTGGGCACCCTAACCCCCAAGCTGGTGTGTACATCCGCCGGTTGATTCAGGACTGCAGGATCCTACCTTCGGTGTTATCCAGGGTACCCTGCCTTGGGTACCCCTCTGTTGCTTAGGGTAAATTTATTATCTCCTCTCACGCCTAATATTCCACCTCACACATTATCCTAAAACTTATGTCTAAAGGGATGGGAGGGTGGGTAACGATGAACCCCAGATGTGCCGCCCACGCCGCATCCATGAAAAAGGCCGAGGCCTGATCTAGGGGGCACTTAAATACCCCCCAATGGATGCAGCGGCATAGGCGGCCGGAAGTGTCACGCGTGACCTGCCCCTAATTTTTGCCCTTCCGCCCTCTCACCTCGCGAGAGGGCAGGAGTGCCAGGCCAGCAACGTAGGACCAGCGAACAGGGCTCGGGCCACGGTGCCCCCGGGTCCTAAGCGCCGCGCCCCCCCAATTGGGGAGGCGCTCTGTCATAGAACCCGGATGCCCCCAGTAGGCCCCCGCCCGAACACCCGCCAAACGTAAACCGACAAAGACTGATTGTTTTTGGCATTGGGATCATTTTATTTGCAAATGTCAAATATGAAAATCATATATCATAAAACATATCGTGTAGTCAAAATTCAATCCTGTCATAAAATAATTAAAATCATAAAAACATTGTGTAGTCAAAATTCAATCCTATCATAATCAATCATGGTAACGACCCAACCAAGGATCCACCCGCGTCCAGAACACCGTTGGACCACACAGGTGAACCGTACTTCACCTGTATCCTTGGGGGGGGCGGTTCCCAACACCTTACCGTCCCTTGTCCTTGTGCTCCGGGTTCCGCCCCTCCCCCCAACACCAATCCGCCGTGGGGGTGCAACGGGGCGGCCAGGAGCGGGAGCACCGTGCCCACCCCAGCGATCTGGGCACCCTAACCCCCAAGCTGGTGTGTACATCCGCCGGTTGATTCAGGACTGCAGGATCCTACCTTCGGTGTTATCCAGGGTACCCTGCCTTGGGTACCCCTCTGTTGCTTAGGGTAAATTTATTATCTCCTCTCACGCCACAAGGGCGACCAGGGGCCCAGGGTCCTTCGCCCTCCCCACCCCCAAACAAACTGATGGAAAACAGACCCCAATCAACCGTATCAGAGGAATGCACCCTCTCCTTAGCACCTGACCTTCAAACAGTCTGTGTGGGGTACTCCCTGCGTGCCCTGGACCGGGACCCTATTGCGGTATACTTGCCTCTCCCAGGTCCAGGTCTCCCCTCTGTACGGCCATGAGGTCCGGGAACAGAAGTCCCCCGCACTCTTCGTAGCACCTGCCTTCATCTTCAAGCAGCCTGAGTAGGGTATTCTCTGCACGACCGGGGCACTACAGTGGTATACTTGCCTCCCCCAGGTCCCCCCACTGTACGGCAATGAGATCCGGGGACAGAAGTCCCACGCACCCCTTCACCCATTGGACCAGTTGCTGCCGCTTGAGGGACTCAGACCATTGATCCCACACTATTAGGTATTCTGTGAAATGATGCCAGCTGAGGCTTGCGGAGCGGTGGCAACCTGGAAGCCGCCTGCT
The DNA here is from genome assembly GCF_031143425.1 of Pleurodeles waltl. Lineage (NCBI taxonomy): Eukaryota > Metazoa > Chordata > Amphibia > Caudata > Salamandridae > Pleurodeles > Pleurodeles waltl. The sequence goes on from NC_090451.1 coordinate 229,538,957, forward strand.
GAACAATGGAGTGCCGAGCACCCATACCATATACGATGTCCTGCTATTGAAACAAAGGAGACAAGCATGAGTAGGTTGCACAGAAGGGAAGCATAAGCAAAGCGAAAATAACTGTCATTGCAGCACAGGCCAAATATAACGTCAATAGCAGACAGCGGACCACCAGCCACTTGTTTTCATTTCCCAGAGTACATACCAGCGTGCGCTGCTACAGCGGCTGCCTCTCTACGAAATGACTTGACAGATAACCAGCAGGGCTGCTCCAAATGGTCTTAAGGCTGCCGCCTTGCCTGAAAAAGAACCAATACTGTACCCAGCACTCTTGACCCATGTGAAGGCAACCACTGCTGGAGCACCAGAAAATAGACTAACCGCCATTGACAACCTCCAATTAACTCCTGGGGCACAAGGGAGAACCTAGTGCAGCTGTAAGTTTACTGGCTGACCCCCCTACCCCCACTTGGGTCGTGACTGGCTCAGAGGGGATGTATAGACCATCCCCAGGCAGGGGGCTTCAAGTAGACCCAACTTAGGGTTACTGGAACATGCGGTCAGTGTGCCTGTAGCTCCTAATTACAATCTGCGCGAGGCATGTACCTATCGTATCTAACAGTGCCGACACTGCCCCAATGCACTCGTAGATGCAGGTTTTTCAGGGCTCTATCCGCGTGCCGCGGAAAAACAAAGGAGCTCCCAGCACATCTGTGTACCACAGGGGTCCGGCCCCACAGAACTTGTGGCAGCATCTCCTGCGAGACATGCTCAGGGGGTTGAGGGATCTTAATACGTGTTCACAATTATTCTGAGCCAGGAGCTCTGCCGCGTGGCTCTTGAGCAACTAAGCTTCCTTGCCCCACCCATAAGTAACTCCCCTGAGTGTAGGCGAACCTACAGAACTGACAAACTTATGTCTACTGGCAAAATTGCATTAGTCCTCTTGAGGTGTCCCATTTCCCAGCAGGTAGGACTATCCACCACTCTCCATGCTGCCAATTACATTCCTATAGACCTTCCAACCAAATAAAATTTGTTGAACTGAAGAGTACTGATGGAGAAGATGAGGGGGGAAGCGATTCTTATTAATGATGTCAATTAAAAGGCGGTCTCACTTCTTCAGTGACCTAGTTTTTAGGTCCTTAGATCAATAGTGAATGTTCGATGTATTTTAAACAGTATATGATTCCAAAGCTGTCTAAAAATACAAAATGGACTAAACCCGTTCAGCAGGGCTGCATATTGGCCAGAATTTGTACTCGAACCATTGGTACTGCAGGAGACCACCCAATGGCTATCGCCAAGCCCCAAATATTACTGCCTGGCGTGGTGCCCGTCACCTACGTTCATCAAGTGGATCCTTGTACAAACTCAGCGAGGAACTCCATAAGACAAGTTTCAGAAATGTACGAGACGATGTAAATGATAAGCATGTTTGACGGTAGCCCCAAAAATATAAAACCCCAGATGTGCCGCCCACGCCGCATCCATGAAAAAGGCCGAGGCCTGATCTAGGGGGCACTTAAATACCCCCCAATGGATGCAGCGGCATAGGCGGCCGGAAGTGTCACGTGTGACCTCCCCCTAATTTTTGCCCTTCCGCCCTCTCACCTCGCGAGAGGGCAGGAGTGCCAGGCCAGCAACGTAGGACCAGCGAACAGGGCTCGGGCCACGGTGCCCCCGGGTCCTAAGCGCCGCGCCCCCCCAATTGGGGAGGCGCTCTGTCATAATGGGCAGGCCCTGTCCGGCGCTGTGTGTCTGCCTATCTATCGCCGAACACAGCAGGCCAGGGCAACCCAGAAAGGACCCCCCAGGAGACTGGGCATGACCATGAATGCACAAAGAATCCCCTGAAGAGAAAGACATCTGCACAATCTTTTACTGGCGGAGTAGCAATAAAGAATATATCTGCTAACCTAGTTAAATGCAATGAAGTGCAAATCTGTGAAAGATTATATCGGATTTCAGGCAAACTTCGGGATGTATAAATATAAAATACAATTTGTTAATTATAAAAGGATAATAATCACACAAAGAAAATTTGTTAGATACAAGGGGTCACAACAAAAGTATAAATCGCACTTTCCCTCCAGTAACACTCAGATCAATACTTGAAAGTCCAAAATGATGACCCGAGGTGCCATGGGGATCACCAAATAATATAGTCCTCCTTATATTTCAAGAAAGATAACTTTGAGACAAGGGATATGCAGCTCCTTATAGGTAAGTAATTTTGGTGATCGCTGTGTCGACGTTTCGACTGGACGAAAGAGAGAGAACTAAAGAGCAGAGGATGGTAAGGAGGATATAAAAGATAAAGAGCAGAGGACGGTAAGGAGGATATAAGAGATAAAGAGGAGAGAAAGGTAAGGAGGGTATACGAGATAAAGAGGAGAGGAAGGCAGGGAGAATGGAAGAGAAGTGAGAGGAATAAAGAGAAGGTGAAGGCCGGGAGAATGGAAGAGAAGAGAGGAATAAAGAGAAGATAAAGGCAGTCAGAATGGAAGAGAAGTGAGAGGAATACAGAGAAGGTGAAGGCCGGGAGAATGGAAGAGAAGAGAGGAATAAAGAGAAGATAAAGGCAGGAAGAACGGAAGAGAAGAGAGGAATAAAGAGAAGATGAAGGCAGAGAGAATCGAAGAGAAGTGGGAGGAATAAAGAGAAGGTGAAGAAAGGGAGAATGGAAGAGAAGAGAGAGGAATAAAGAGAAGATGAAGGCAGGGAGAATGGAAGAGAAAAGAGGAATAAAGAGAAGATGAAGGCCGGGAGAATGGAAGAGAAGATGAAGGCAGGAAGAATGGAAGAAAAGAGAGAGGAATAAAGAGAAGAGGAAGGCAGGGAGAATGGGAGAGACGAGAGAGAAAAAAAAGAGGAAGGAAGGGAGAATGAAAGAGAAGAGAGAGGAATAAAGAGAAGAGGAAGGAAGGGGGAACTGAAGAGACGAGATCTGAATAAAGAGAAGAGGAAGGCAGGGAGAATGTAAGAGAAGAGAGGAATAAAGAGAAGAGGAAGGCAGGACGAATGGAAGAGAAGAGAGAGGAATTAAGAGGAGAGGAAGGCAGGGAGAATGGGAAAGACAAGAGATGAATAAAGAGAAGATGAAGGCAGGGAGAATGGAAAAGAAGAGGGGAATAAAGAGAAGATGAAGGCAGGGAGAATGGAAGAGAACAGAGCGGAATAAAGAGAAGAGGAAGCAGTGTGAATTGGAGAGAAGAGAGAGGGGAGTAAGGAGAAGAGGAAGGCAGGAAGAATGGGAGAGAAGAGAGGAATATGAAGAGGAAGGCAGGAAGAATGGGAGAGAAGAGTGAGGGATATACGGAAAAAAGGAAGGCAGGGAGAGTGTGAGAGAAGAGTGAGGGACATAAGGAGAAGAGATAGCGAGAGAGACCAGGAGAGAAGAAATGAAAGAGAAGAATGAGGCATATAAATAGAAGAAGGCAGGGAGACTGGAAGAGATGAGAGGGAAATAAAGAGAAGAGGAGGGGAGAATGGGAGAGAAGAGATAAAAGAGAAGAGGGAGACAAGGGGGATAAAAGAGATAGATAAAGATAAGAGAAAGCAGGGAAGATAGAAGAGGAGGAAAGAGATGTAATGGGAATACAGAAGATAATGAGAGATAAAGAGAACAGAGGGGCCGCAACAACCTGACAGAAGAGAGACGTAGAAGGTGGGGGGGGGGGAAGGATAGTTGGCAGAGAGGATATCTAAAGAGAGGAGAGGATGGCGGAGTTTTATACAGGTGTATGCAACATTCAGAAACCACTATGGAGGGACCGTAGAAGATGGAGGAAGAGAAGCACCCGGTAAAATGAGAGCCATCCAGATATGGAGATAGAGAGTGAGGGCAGGCAAAAATGAGCTTGGGGTCCATGACAGTATCAAACAGATATCAGCTCTGAGATCCCACCTGCACATTTCCCAACCCCTTTGTAACTGTCTACTTCGCCACTGTTTGAACAGCATCCGCCTGGCTATTTGCAAATCAGCAAAGAGTGGAAGGATTCGAATTCTAGTATTTTTCTTATTTAGTGATCAGGGGCAGCTCTTCCGTTAGGGCGTAGGAGCGTTGCCCCCTTGCCAGCAGCGGCAGCTGCAAAACCTTTACAAGAAAACAATAATAAACGGTCTTTATTATCGTTTTCTTGTAAAGTGGTGGGGCCATGGGCGTGACGAGCAGTGAGGGGGAGTGCTGTCTCCCCCTCAGTGCGCATGTATGGTTGGCTGGCCTTCTTGGTCCGGCCAAACACACATGCACAGTAGGCTCTCTCCAGCCCAGCAAAACAGTTGCCAGGTTGGAGAGAGAGTGCACAGGATCCCAGGGCCTGGGAGCGCCCTGGCTGGGCGGTCCCAGCCAAGCTTGACGCTATAAGCAGCATCAGGATTGGCCGCTGGCTGGGCTGAGAGCCTGTGCCTGCAGCACTGGATCTGCACCCTAGCCCCCGCTCAGTTAGGCAGCACACAGAGATAGCGGATCTGGGACTGTTGGCTCACCACAGGCCAGGGCTCCCGCAATCCCCACCATTTTGAAAAGAGCCGGCAATCCCTCCGCAAGGCTGTTCTGGGCAGTTCGGAGCGCGATCAGGCCTGCAGTGACAGCAATCAGCATTTAGGGAGGGGGATGTAGCCATCAGTGTCATCAGGCTCCTCTTCTAAGCAGATTGTAGGGCAGATGGCAACGGATAATAAGACCAGCACAAGGAGCCTCACTAGAATGCGGCCATCTTGAATCCGGGCACGGACAAAGACGCTACTTTAATTATTTTCTCGTGCCAAAATGTATGGCAGCCTGCTTCCAGTTTTGGACCTCATGGAGTTGAACTTCTTCCTCATAAAGTAAACGTTCAGGATGCTGACCCAGGCCTATGTGATACTGGTGTTGGAAGCTAGGGACATTAGGGTGTCACTATCTCCATCCTATGAGCACAGTGGAAGTCTATGCGATTTCTGGTGGGTTCTATGCATTACCAATTTGCAGTACTTCCCTTTGGTTTGACACTGAATCTTCACCAAAATGATGTCAGTGGTTGTGGCTCATCTCAGAAGCTTGGGTGTCTTAATTTTCCCATAACTGAACCACAGGCTGATCAATGCCGGGTCACCAGAGGTGGTGCCTCGCAATCTGCAGTCAAAGGTATCTCTATAGTTGGACTTTGGACTCGAGAGCCCAAATCTCACATGAAGCTCTCTAAACTAATTATGTTCATTGGATCACACCACCCTCCTTCGCATCTTTCCTCCAACTCAGAGGATTGCCAACAATCAGGAAATGGTACTAACTTTTCAACATGGTGTCAGAGTTCTAGTCCTGAAGATCCTGAGATTCCTAGGTCTGCTAGCTTCTAGCATTCTCCTAGTCATGCATGTACATTGGTACATGAGGGCCCTGAAGTGGTGCCTCTGCTGGCAGTGGCTGTAGTATGGGGGAGGCCTGTTGGACTCTATAGTGATCTTCTCCAGCCCCACAGCGAAAGCGGCTTGGTGGGGGAAAGAGATAGATCTCAGATTCGGTATGGCCACTCCTTTCCCCTCCAGCCATGGTGACATAGTGACAGATGCCTTCACTATGGGGTGAGGATCCCATCTGGAGGACCAGGATATCAGAGCCCTCTGGTCTCCAAATGAATAGGTTCCTCATATTAACCTGTTGGAACTGCGGGCAATTTGGCTACCGCTTAAGGCTTTCCTCTCCTCCATTCGGGGTTGGTCTATCTAGATCGACGTTACTCAAAGTACGGCCCGCGGGCCCCCAGCGGCCCCATGGACCTTCCTTGGCGGCCCGCGGACACGTACAGGAAACGCCATATAATAATGGCCGCAGTATATAAACATAGAAGAGGGCCGCGGGAGCATGCGCAATCGTGGCTTCTTTGCGCATGCTCCCGCGGCCCTCCTCTATGTTTACCTATGGCGGCCATTATTTATGGCGTTTCCGTGACGATCCTGGAAGCCAAAGCCCCATAAAAGTCAGCGCTTGCAGCTAACTTTTACGGGGCTTTTTCGTCTGCTTCCTGTCACCGGCTCCACGTCTTCTGCCCGCCTGCCTGCCTGCCGTTCTACATTTGTGGCATCTTTACAGTGCTTTATTGAGGCAGGTAAGGCTCTTTGGTTATATATTTATTTGTTTTTAATGTAGTGTGTGTGTTACTGGGGTAGGGGTGAGAGCAGATGGTGCTGTGTGTGTTACTGGGGTAGGGGTGAGAGCAGATGGCGCTGTGTGCAGATGGCGCTGTGTGTGTTACTGGGGTAGGGGTGAGAGCAGATGGCGCTGTGTGTGTATGGCGCTGTGTGTGTTACTGGGGTAGGGGTGAGAGCAGATGCGCTGTGTGTGATACTGGGGTAGGGGTGAGAGCAGATGGCGCTGTGTGCAGATGGCGCTGTGTGCAGATGGCGCTGTGTGTGTATGGCGCTGTGTGTGTTTAGCAATGTTTTGAAAAAGGGGGCGGGGTGGTTGTGCCCCCTATAAGCCCCGCCCCCCCCCACCCCTGCTGTCACTTCAGTGTGGCCCTCGGCCGCAAACCATACTGCAATTTTGGCCCCCGAAAAAAAGTTTGTGAGTACCCATGATCTAGATCGTGATGGACAGCATGATGGTGATGTGGAACGTGAACAAGCAAGGGGGAGTAGAGTCTCACCTACTATGCCTGGAGGCATTGAGATGGCAGTCTTGAACATCCTGCCAGGGAATATGGTTAACCGCCAATCACTTAGTGGAGTCACTGAATGTCAGTGCGACATCCCGAGTTGGTGTTATCTTGCCGACCATGAGGGGCATCTTCTACCGGAAGTAGTCCCGGAAACCTTCACCAGTGGGTCACTCCTTAGGTCGACCTATTCACTTTATCAGACAATGCTCAATGCCAGCAGTTCTGTGTCATCCAGTATCTGTTGAGAGAAGTATTGGGGGAATGCATCTCAGTTTAAATGGAAATTTCAGATGCTGTACATATTGTGCCCCATACCCTTGATTCCCTAGGTTCTGAGAAAGGCATACCAAGACCAGGCCCAAATCATTCAAGAAGGGTGTGGCATGCAAACCTCCTGCACTTCTCTACCTCCTGTTCAAGTTGTCTTTCAGACTGGACCCCCTCTCCCAGTCGGAAGAAATGGTACTGCATCCCAGTCTCCAAGGACTCCACCTACATCCTTGGAGATTGAGCAGTAACATCTGAGTTCCTTTCAGCTGCCACAAGAGGTAGTTGAAGTCATTCTTTTGGCATGTCTCCCCTCTACGAAATCAGTTTATTCTGGCAGATGAAATAGCTTTGTTGTATTGTGCACAGACAGCAACATTGACAATTTGCATGCCAAGTTCTCACAGATCCTGCAATTTGCACGTCCTCTTGCCCAAAGGGTTGTGTGATTGGCACTGCCAAGAGGTATTTAGTGGCATTGTCTGTATTCCTGTCTTTCAGACCAGCCGCCCCTCTTCACATCTCCCACTGTGATGTGTTTTCTGAAGGGTTTCGCAAATGTGTATCCTTTTATTGTTCCCCAGCAGGACCTTAATTTAGTGTGGACTTTTCTGATGAGGACTCCATTTGAGTCCCTGACAGTTGTTCCTTAATGATGTTGACTTTTTTATTGGTCAACATGGGCGAGTGCAGAGCGCTCCGTCCCCTGTTGTAATCTATCTTTGGGCTTCTAACCACGCCCATGTCACGTCAGTCACTTTCATTGGTTCGTGGGCTTGCCTTTTAAAATCTGCTTGCTTTCATTAGTGAAAGGCATGCATATGTCATGCCTTTTCCAGTGTATAGCCCTCCTCGAGCGCGTCAACCAACTACTGAAAACATGCGAGGCTCGATGTTTTCCATCTGGTTTCTGGACTACTTTTTCCTCTTTATTTCGCAGTGCAGTCTCGCTGGGCAGTAGTCGAGTGCTTTGCGTGAAATTGATCCTGTTACATAGGTAATTGCACTTTTGCCGGTTACATAGATAATCACACTTTTGCTGGTTACATAGATAATTGCACTTTTGCCGATAGGTTCACTGCAAGCAAACTTCTATTTCCCTTTGTGTGTTTGCTTTGTGCTGATGGCGGCCGTCGGCTCGCTTATGTCAAAGTTTTACTAATCAGTTTATATGGCAAGAAAAGTCTGGTTAGTTATGTGAAATTGTTTTACTTTTCACTTTTAATTTATGTGGCAAGAAATGTCCGGTTAGGAGTTTACAATGCTAATAGCTCTAACACGAGCAAACGGGATATCCATTGCATTGCAAATGCTTGTTCTATTTGCAATAACATCTGCCATATGGGTAAGCGAGTTGTAGGCTTAGTTCCCATCCACCCTTTACATACTTTTACCCTGAAAAGTTGGCGTTGAGAACCTGGAATGCTTTTCTGCCTAAAGTGGTGACTCCATTCCACCTCAATCAGTCCAGCACTCTCCTGCCCTTCTATCCCCCGCCTCATCCAGTGAAAGTGGAGGAGTGGTTGCATAGACTGGATCCTAGGTGGGTGATTAACTTCTACCTGGAAGGTACTAAGGACATTCATATGGACTACTAGCTCTTCATAGTGTACTGTGGTGCCAGAAAGGTATAGAGGAGCAGAAAATAACTCTTCCAAGATGGATTACCCTCCACATTAAGACCTCCTTTTCACTGCCTAGGAAAGAACCACCAGAAGAAATTAAGGCCCATTCTACCAGGGCTGAAGCCACCACATCTGCCCTTGCATGAGGTTTTCCAACTGCAGATATGTGCAAGGCAGCCACTTGGGCGTTCTACACATATTTGCCAAGCACTACTACCTGAATCCTGAGGTGTGTAAAAATGGTCTTTTCCCCAGTTCTGTCTTGTAGGATTTCCTGGTATAGCCACTTATCAACTCTCCTCCAAGGTGGGTATGGCTATGGATTCTATTCTGCAGGTTCCAGGATGATTCAGTCCGACACCCGGTATTATTTACAGGCAATGAATCTGCAGGTAAATAGAGAATCCACCAAAAAGATTGTTGCAGTGGGTAAGTAACTTTTCCATCCTGAATGCGAGAGGCCTAGACATGCAGCCCTCATCAACTGACAATAGGGGCCTGATTTGAACTACATGTCTAATTCCATTTCGGTTGCAAACTCCTGTTTACTCCCAAAATGGGATACTAAGTCATGTGGTATGTGCCCACGCGCTAATTGCTTTTGTGCTATTATGATTAAAATTGCATACTCAGAGCTATATGGCCACAAATTTACAGCCGGTAAAACCCAGTGATCATTTCTTCTGACTATGGCAGGGCCTCTGACATTGTACTGTAACTTTTCAGGGTTGAGCAAGAATTCTGCTGTTCCTTGACACACGAGTTGCTGTCGAGCTCTCGGGGCTTTTGCAGGTGGTAGTGTTTGGGCTCAGATACTTTGTAACCCAAGAGTTGCCACAATTAATAAACATGAACGTTCCGCTGCAGATAGAGACTAAGGCGGTCCGCCGCCCGCCATGCGGTCACCGCCATTTGGCCGCTCCGCTGTCAAAAGACCGCGGAGGCCATTCTGGCTTTCCCGCTGGGCCGGCGGGCGCCCGCCAAAGGAGCGCCCGCCGGGCGCCCGCCGGCCCAGCGGGAAAGGCCCTGCAACATAGAAGCCGGCTCCGAATGGAGCCGGCGGTGTTGCAGGGGTGCGACGGGTGCAGTTGCACCCGTCGCGATTTTAACTGTCTGCTAAGCAGACAGTGAAAATCATGGTGGGGCCCTGTTAGGGGGCCCCTGCACTGCCCATGCCAGTGGCATGGGCAGTGCAGGGGCCCCCATGGGCCCCACGACACCCGTTCCCGCCATCCTGTTCCTGGCGGTAAAAACCACCAGAAACAGGGTGGCGGGAAGGGGGTCGGAATCTCCAAGCAGCGCCGCCATGGAGATTCAGCCCAGACAGGGGAAATCCGGCGGGAAACCGCCGGATCCCCTTTTCTGACCGCGGCTTTACCGCCGCGGTCAGAATGGGCAGGGAAGCACCGCCAGCCTGTTGGCCGTGCTTCCGTGGTCATCCCCGCCAGGGTTGGAATGACCCCCTAAGCAGCTAATAGAGATCGCAGATATGAAAATGTGATGTACCTATCTTTTCCACTTCAGGAAGGATGGCTCTAACATGTTAGAAAGCTTTTATGTGAGGCCAGAAACCAGCTGAAGCCATGGTTGCATCTGTAGGGCCAACTCCATTTTGAGTGCTTGGAGGAAAAGACTGACAACAAGAGAACAACTGAATCAGTCGAATACTCGAAGTGTTTACGTCAGTAGGTGTTTTTGCACGCATCATTGTTTTTCCTCATTTTTGTTATTTGTTTGATATTAATATGGAATTTGTGCAAAATGTTTGATCGAGCGCTTTTACAAAAATGCATGTTTCCTTCTATCCTCTCTGTGCAATTAAACATGTAGCTTTCTCTTTTTGTCGAATACTAAACATAAAAGCACTGATCCACATTCGGGTTTTTAAGTGCCTCCCGTGAGAGAGTCTCAACTGTTCAAAATGGGAATAAAACAGGGCGCGTCTGCCGACCCAGCCGAGTGGCATACCATCAAACGAGGATCCCCAGTCTCTACACACTTCTTTAAATACTCTAATAAATCCATATAACAGGCCGGTCAGTCCCTGCAAGAACATATACGCACCCAGCATCACTGCAATTTTGTACATGCACAAAAGCGTAACGCAGGCCCTGACGCTTGGGGGTGGGGGGGGGGGGGGGGGCTTCAAGGTGCCCCATTCAGCTTACGTTTAGTGAATATCTGTGATAAATGAATAAATGATAGACTCGGGGGCCCTTTTCCTAATCTCCTGGGGCACCCAACATTTTGCGTTCCGCCAACGTGTATGCATGCACGTCCTACCTTTGCGTGCACAGCCGGCCTTTGCAGTCTTTGGCCCGTATTTATACTTTTTTTGCGCCGCATTTGCGTCGTTTTTTGACGCAAAAACGGCGCAAACTTGCAAAATACCATTGTATTTTGTAGGTTTGCGCCGTTTTGCGCCAAAAAGCGGCGCAAATGCGGCGCTAAAAAAAGTATAAATACGGGCCTTTGTGTTTTACAAAGCATAGGCCTTTGCTCCATTGTACAAATGCATCAAGGACACGTGCACACTTGGCCACGTGTGAGTCAACTCACCTCACACCCTTGCATATTTTGGGTACGCCATTCAACACCGACCAGCCTTTCCACACACTGTGGGACGATCACAAAGTATTCGGTAATGCTCTTCGGGTCACAGAGTCTTGTTTGGATGACAGTGTGTGAACATATCGGAGGTGGTGGCTCCCTCGATGTGACGCGTGAAACTTTTAGTAAATCGCGGGATCAAATAGCCCACATATACTATGGGGAGTAACGTGCAGTTGACACATTAGTCTCCACTCAAATGTATCAAACCTGGAATCGGCCTGAATTTGCGAACCTGTGAATGTGCAACCCCCATCAAAGGCGAATAAGTCCGCAACTTGCACGTGTATTTTGAGCGTTCTTTGTGTTTGGGTCTTAGAAAAGGGCCCATACACGCTTAATCGACCTATCCACGTGCATATACCCTATGACTACAGAACAAAAGCACAACTCTGTTCATGCACATGCTGACGTCAGAGTACAGCCACAAAAATTAGGCCGCACACAAGTGCCTAGGTATACAGACATGCACAACACAGTTGCCACTGTCAGTCCTTAATTTGCCCACCCACAGTTCACCTCTGAAACATGCGGCTTCTGCAATTAAATGTGCACGCAGGGAATACTGAGGAAGTATACTCCTGGAGCCATCTCGGGCCTCTTTAACCCATTTACAGCCACTCCCTAGCCATTCAGCTCAGTCCTGCAGCTTTCTGCTTTCTCCCTTTGTGGCGTTTTTTAAATTTTTCTCTTCCTTCGTATAAACCATATGTGTCCTTTTCTCGCAGTAAATGCTTGAAGCAGAAAAATAAGTGCCGGCCCTCAAAAATAAGTGCCGGCGCCCTGCACTGGAAAACACCGGCTCAAATTAAGCAAGGGTTGCCACACAGAGGCACACCCGTATTCATGTCCCTCCCCACACACACCTCTGCTCGTACAGATGTATTCTAGTGTTCGTACATGCGCACATGTTCAAATAGACGTATGCATATCAGGTTTCTCTCTCATACATATAGGCCCTCATTCTGACCCTGGCGGTCGGCGGAGAGACGGCGGTCGGACCGCGAACAGACCGGCGGTATTAAAAATGGCATTCTGACCGCGGCGGTCCCCGCCGCGACCGACCGCCACTTCTCCACTCCGACCGCCACGGCGGTCATGACCGCCGGGCTGGAGTTTGCGCACTCCGGCCCGTCGGTCGTCCCAAGACCGCCAAGGGTATTATGACCCTGCCTACCGCCGCGGTTTCTTGCGGCCGGGAACCGCCGTGCGAACCATGGCGGTAAGCACTATCGGGGCCAGGGAATTCCTTCCCTGGCACTGATAGGGGTCTCCCCCACCCCCCACTACCCACCCGAGTCCTCCCCCCACACCCTCCACCCCCCTGCCACCCCCCAGAGGTGGTACGAACCCCCTCCCCACCCCCAGCCCGACATGCATATACATGCACCCCGACATGCACACACCCCCAACATGCACATATACACACCCCCTACACACACATACACAACGGGGACACATACCCGCACACATACATGCAGACATGCGCACCTGCCGAACAGCACACATTACCCATAGACACAGCAGCACCCCCCGCCCGCATACACGCACTCACACACCCCCTCTACACACTCACACGCACACCCCCATGCACGCCCACATCACACAACACCCCCCCACCCCCTCCCCTCATGGACGATCAACTTACCTTGTGCGTTGGTCCTCCGGGAGGCGACGGGAGCCATGGGGAGGTGACCGCCAACAGAAGACCGCCAACAGAAGACCGCCACACAGAAATGTGGGTCGTAATTCTGTGGGCGGTGTTCTGCTGGCGTGGCGGTGGAGGTTGACCAGTCTCCACTTTCCCGCCGACCGCCAGTGTGGCTGCTGGCGGTTTTCCGGCGGAACGCTCCCAGCGGTCAGAATGCACACAGCGGCATACCGCCGCGGTCGGCGGTCTTCACCGCGGCGGTAACTCGGCGGTTTTGCGAAAAGACCGCCAGGGTCAGAATGAGGGCCATAGTGTTCAAATAGACAGATGTATGCCAAAGTGTACAAGCACACATACTTGTACGTTAGTGTTCAGAGGGAGAGAGATGTGTTCTAAAATACATACACAGAGAGACACAAAAACACACACTAGGGTTCTCGCTCTCTCACATACATTATAGTGATCAGACAGATGCATACCCTAGTTCCCCCTCTTATTCTCTATCCCACTCTCTCTCTCTAATACACTCACAAACACGTTGCTTTTCGAACCAAAAGATGCATTAGATTGCTCTGACAAGGCACTTAAGTCCTTATTGGCAGATAACACGCCTCTGCATACACAATGGTGTGTGAGTGTGTTTATATGTATGTTTCTGTGTGTGTATGTGCCCATTGTTCAAATGGTGTACAGACAAATACACACAAGGGTTTGCCTCTCTCCTTGCCAGATGTCAGGGACGGACCCCCATTTGGTTTGCCCGTGGTGCCTGGAGCCGGACCAAGACTCCGGGAACTGTCTCGACTGTAGCGCCATGAATCATAAAGCAATTAAAGAGTGGGAGATGAAGCCTCTGTTTGGCCTGACATCTGAAGAGACCACACCACTCCAGGTCACGTTTGCATAGAAGTATAGCCAAGCCCACTATTTGGAACTGTTTCTATATATCATAGTTGCATCCAAAATCATCATCTGGTTCCTGTACTTCATCTGCAGGAGCAACCCCTGCTCCACTCAAGGAATTCAATGAGGCGATGCTGCTTATATTTGGGCAACTCGACCCCGCAGGAGCAACGTTGATTCCGGTGACAATCGGGCCCAAAAGGCCATCCGGATAGGATACAGTGGCTTCTTTTCTTTGATATGCCCTGTGGCGTTTTGACTGGGGGGATACGAAGATCTCTATAGCTATCCTGACCTGTATGAAGAACCATTGGGCCAACCAGACAATGGCAGCCAGTATTAGGAACTGGCTAATTGCAGTGGTATAGACACCTCTCTAGATGCTGGCCTGGTCTCCCCCCCTCGTGTGGTTATGTAGAGGGGGCTTCCTTTCCTATGGTGGTGAGGAAAGTGGCTGAGGTCCTCGACCTTCAGCTACCCTCCGTGAAAGTCAAGACTAAGGTCTTGACAAAGGTGCTTCTGTCAGGGGTACCCCTACAAACCCCTCCTACCCTTTCATGAACCACTCTTGGATGTCCTGCTTAGGAACTGAGACGAGCCCTGTACAGGCATCCTTGTGCACATGATGATTGCATGTTGCCATCTCCCTGGTCCTGGGGACCCAGTTTTCCTCACCCAGCACCCCACTCCTGAGGGCCTCAACTTGCAAAGTCAATCGTGGCGTGTTCCTACTACTCCACCAAATAGGGATTCCAAGTGGTTGGACACCTTCAGTAAGAGGATTACACTGCAGTTGGTGAACATTGCATGCCTCTTGAGCTGATATAGCCACACCGTGTGGGACTCGGTTGTGCAAATGCTTCTTATGGTTTCTGGAGGAGGCCTAAACCATCCTGAACCAGGCTATCACTGATGGTAGGGACACAGCAAAGTTCACCATAAGATACGGGCTGGATACAACAGACTTGCTGGGCAGGGCCATTGCTTCATCAGTAGCACTCCGCTGACACACCTGACAGAGAATGACTGGTTTTTTGGGGAATGTTCGGGCATCCCTCATGGGCATGCCCTTCAACGGCACTTGAATGTTCTTTGACAAGGCTGATTCAGTGCTACAAGGAGATCACAGGTCGTTAAGGCTTGCCATGGCCCTATGCCAACCACACTCTTCTTTTTGCTCCCTCTGTGGCTGTGGTAGGGACTACCTGCCGTGTCCTTTACAACAAAGCCACCAAGGCAATTATGCTTTGCAGCATGTTCATGGCCACGGATGTGGCTCCCACAAGTCCCTTGGGAACCAAGGCCAGAGATCTGCCCAGCCCACCTTATTGGAGGCAGGATCTGGCACCACCTGCTCCAATTGACAACCATAACATCAGACTAGTGGGTGCTCTAGATTAGCTAGAGGGATCGGCTGATGGAGGGCCATTTCTCTTTGCTGTGCCTGGAAGTGCAGGCTGTTTTGGCCAGAGGAGCCATTGAGAGGGTGCTGGCATCAATAGTAGGTTATGGTTCTATTCCCGCTGCTCTCTGGTGCCAAAGAAGGATGGAGGCTTCTTCACTACTAGTTCTGTGCCATCTTGGTGCCTTCCTGAAGAAAAAAACCTAACACTTGCCTAGTTTCTGTCTGCGCTAGACCCTTAGATTCTGGATTATAGCATTGGAACTGCAGGATGCCTATTATCATATTCTCGTCCTGCAGGTCCATCAGCATTACCCATGGTTCACTGTGGACAGCTGCATTTCTAGTTCGCTGTGCTCCCCTTTGGTCTTAACAGTGTCCTGTGGGTGTTCACGAAAGTAATGGCAGTGTTTGCAGCACAGGTGCCGGCCATCAGGGGTTCCAGTCTTCCCCTACCTCAACGATTGGCTGTTGGAGGCAGGGTGGCCCCAGGCAGTTGTTGTCCATCTCCAGACTATGGCTTACCTCCTGCTCTTGCTGGGGCTCACTATCAACATGCCAAAGCCACACCTGACTCCCTCTCAGACGCCCCCTTTCATCTGAGCTATTCTGGAAACACTGCAGTCCTGCGCCTATCCTCTTGAGTGGAGAGTTCATGATATTCGGGCTATGATCCTGATGTTTCAACCTCAGTCCTGGATTTTGGTGAGAGTGACTTTGAAACTGCTGGGTCTAATGGTCTCCTGCATCCTGCTGGTGAAGCACACTCTATGGCATATTCGGGCTCTGCAGTGGGACCCGAAGTCCCAGTGGCGCAGCATTAGGGGAATCTTTCCAACTTGGTCCAGATACCACAGGGCACCACAATGGTTCTGCAGTCGTGGGTGGCGAATCGTGACTGGGTCAGCGACAGACTCCTCTCCCTTCCCCTCCCAGACCTCACAATAGTGACAGATGCATCACTCCTGGCCTAGGGGCCCATCTGGAGAGGTGGATATCACGGGACTCTGATGCAGCCTCTGTTCCACATAAACTTGTTGGAGTTGAGTGATTCACTTGGCATTAAAATACTTCCTCCCATCCATCAAGGGAAAGCTGGTTCAGGTATTGATGGACAACACCACCGCCATGCTAGTACTGCAATATACAGGATGGGGTGGAGTTGTGGACCCTGTGCCAGAAGGCTTTGAGCCTTTGGACGTGCTGGACGGTCAGGACATCTCCTTGGGTGAACCATACCTGATGGGATCTCTGAACACCAGGACAGACAAAGTCAGTTTTTGATGCCTCACCAATCACGAATGGCATCTGTATCTGGAAGTGGGTCATGCTTTATTCTGAGAATGGAGAGAACCTTAGCTCGACCTATTCACCACCAATGAGAATGCACAATGTCAGCACTTCTGCACATTGGAGTTTACAAAGCAGCTCTCAGTCGGAGATGCATTGCAGTTACACTGGAACTCAGGACCCCTGAATACCTTTTCACCAATCCCACTCCTGGTATTCAGGACTCTGGCATCTGTCCTCCCATTCCTGATGTTTCCTCCTAAAGTTTTCATTATACCCCATTGGGATGTTAAATTCATTTGAACGTTTCTGATGTGTTCCCCCTTTGAACCAAGGTACAGATGCTCCCTCAGACTTCTGATGATCAAGACAGCCTTCTTGGTGGCCATTACATCGGGCAGAATGGTCAGCAAGCTACAGTCTTTTTCTATTTTCTCTCCATACACCAGCTTTTTCCAGGGCAAACTGGTTTTCCATACCCTTGCCTCTTTTTGCCAGAGGTGGTGACACCTTACCACGTCCGCCAAAACAACACAGTGGCCTCATTCTTCACTCTGCCTCAGCCCCCCCAAGGAGGAAAAGAGGTTACATTGCCTAGACCATAAATGGCACGGTTATTTTACACTATTGCACCAAAGAACACAGGCTGGACAATCAGCTCTTTGTAGGATTCACTGGATCAAAAAAGGGAAAAGCTGTGTAAAAACAGAACATCTCCAGGTGAACTGTACTCTACATCAAGATCTGCTAGGCATTAGTAAAGAAGCAATACCCTGAGGACCTGTGGGCTCATTCCGCCAAAGCTGCATCTATTAGCTTGTGGTGTTCCTATCCTAGACATCTGTCTGGCTGTTACTTGGGCATCCCTGCACACATTTACTGAACACTGCTGCCTTGACAGCCAGGTCCATCATGGTGGGCACTTTGCCCGTTTAGTCCCCGGGACTTTTTGGTTTGAGCTAGTTTACAGACCTACCTCAAGGAAGGCACTGCCTTGGTATCTATTCTAACGTAAGGAATCTGCAGATAGAAGTCTCTTTCAGATGAACAAGTTACTTGCCATCAGTAATGCCTTATCTGGTAGAGACTATATTTAGCCACAGATTCCTTACCGACCATCTCATCCTTCCCATTCGTTGAACTGGACTTTGCAACCTAAAATGGTCCTTGTAGGCCCTTACATTCTGCACACTGGTCAGCCTTCTGACGTGGCTCACTGCCATGAAAGAGACTGATATCAGCATGCCAGGGTGGTGCCTGTATAGGCCCTGAGCATGTCATATCTGGAGCGGCTAACGCTTACAGCACCGTCAAGCGGATCAAGGCTCCACCTGCTGGTGCTCAGAGGCACAGCTCAAGATTTTCTGGATCAAGTCTGACACCTGGGAAACATTTTTTTTTTATTATTATAATACTAACTCCACTTTACCCTTTGTGTTTTGTCAGTGAATTCCTAAGGTGTTGTTAACGTAAGTTGAAATCTTTCTACCTCATGTATGTGTAACTCTACTTTAACCTTTGTTTTTAACATGTATTTTCTATGTTTTTTAATGTAAAGTGAGGTTTTGTTACATTATGTCTGCAGTCAACCCCATGCCCGTGCCAGGCCCTGCATCTAATCCCCTTCAAGTAGCCAACCCTGCACTGTACACAGCTTTCAACCAGGTCAGGCCCTGCACCCAAACTCCTGCAGGCAGTGGGGTTGACCTCCGGATTCCTACCCCATGTGTTAGCCTTTATGTGTTTTTCATCTTGTTGCAGTTTTTCAGGAGTCTTGCGGGAATTCCGTGGTTAAGCAACACTGCAAATGTTTTTTAATTTGCACTCAGGATGGGTCCTTCTGGGTCACCTGCACAAGGGTCAGGGTACCCCTACCTTGCCCCCTTATTTCCTTTTTATTTACATTTTGACGGTCTGGGATTGAGTCCCCAAGTCAGAAAATGGCAGCTGCAACATTTCTCTTCATGTTGTAGCCACCAATCACATTGCTCAGTCACACAGAACTCCTGTGAGGCAGCCATTGAGGGCACATATTTTGAAGTTTTTCCTGCAGGATTCCAGCAACAACAGATATCTATAACTTTTGAAACATAATTTCTCTAAAATGGCTGAACAGAATTACACAAAAGCACACTTTCTAGCTTTATGCCAAATTTGGTGTAATTCTGTTTAGGCGTTTTCTTCGTATTGCCGTTCAGTTTTCCCAATGGAAAAATTACATGGGGGGAAAATGTTTTAAAAGTAGTAACATGTAACTCACAGCTGATTTCTCTTTCAAGATCGGTGTAGTACGGAGACAGTTACTAGCCTTGAGGCCACTCCTTAAACAAAAAGGTGTAAAATACATTTTACAGGACTCTGCTATTATGATTGTTACTGCTGAAGATAGAACAAGAGGAGTCTTCATCCTGCAATAACTGGAATCCTACATAAAGGCTCTTGCCCCAGCCCAGATAGAAATATCTGGCTCAGAAGGGCTAGTAGACACTCGTATCTTTGTCACCCCACATCCTGCTCATCACTGGTGAACATGTTTCCATGACGAAGGACGACTAGACCCACAGAAGCATCTGCTGGTCCTTCCAAGTTTCTAAAGTTTGTAGTTCTTCACAGCTGTTGTATGTCACTTCTCTACGTTTTATCATACTCAATTTAAGCTCTAGCCAGTATTTAGTACAGCTGAATTCGGTATGCGCCCTCTTTTTACTGCTCAAACCCACAAACCTTTAGGCTATTCCTCGCAAGCCTTACTGAAGGAGGCCTGTGATTTCTGTCATCTTCCTGAGCGTATGCGTACAACTAGGCAAGGGCAGGTCCTCCGCTATGGCGGAGGAGCGTTGCCTCCCCGCCAGCAATGGCAAAACATTTACTATAAAATGATAATACACTATGGGGGTCATTATGACCCCAGCTGTCGGTGTAAATGTGGCGGTAGTACTGCCAACAGGCTGGCAGTACATACAGCCACATTTTGACATTGGCGGGTTGGCTTCAGCCAACCCGCCAATGTACCACACCGACCGCCATGTCGGTAGCAGCCGCCGGGCCAGAGATAACAATCTCCAACCCGGTGGCCGCTACTGTCCCGCCGGCAGCATTATGACCCTGCCTACCGCCATGGTTTTCACGCCACAAAATTCCATGTCACTGGTAGGAGGGCCACCCCCCCATACATGCACACTTGCAGGCACACACCACGCATTCACACACTCACTCGCATAGGCATACACGCATTCATACACGCTTGCATCCATTCATTCACACACACATCCGTACACATATTCAAACTGACACGCAGGCATGCATTCACATTTCCATTCATTCACGCATTCTCACACATGCACACACACACGCAAACAACAATACACACTCATTCGCATTCACGCACACTCTCACACATTCATGCACACAGCCCAACACACACACACAACAACCTCCACCCTCCTCGCCTGTCGGAAACCCGACATACCTGCATCCAAGGGGTCTTCCAGCAGGAGACGGGATGGGGCGCTGCTACCGCCAGCAGCGCCCGCCAGCAGATCACCGCCAGGCCATATTATTTTTCATAATATGGCTGGCGGCGGTCTACTGGCGTGGCGCTGCTGGTGGTAGCAGTGCCATCTTAACACCGTCCGCCAGCATGGCCACAGTCAGATTTCCGCCCTTCTTGTGACGGAAAACTGGCTGTGGTCATAATATGGCGGACGGATGTTAGCCGCAGCAACTGTAAATTGGCAGCCGTTGCCGTGGCAGTAGGTGGCACTTACCAGCAATGTTGTAATATGGGCCTATGTTTATTATCGTTTTGTAGTAAGAGGGGTGGGGCCAGGGGGCTGTGATTAACACGAAGGGGGAGAGATGCACTCCACCTCAGTTCGTATGTATGTTTGGCTGGCCGTCTCTGGGCCGGCCAATCACACATGCGCACAGGGCTCTCTCCAACCCAGCACTGTTTGCCAGACAGCAGGTATACTCTCACTCTGCCTCTGAGCGCCCTGGCTGGGCCCTCCATCCAATCCTAACACTGCTTTCATACTTCCAGTAGCATGAAAGCACCATTAGATGGGACACAGGGCAGGCTGGGAGCCTGTACCTGCATTGGCGGACTGGAGCGAAGCGGCATGGTGAAAAAGTTTTTTTTTTAACAATATATATTTTTTGTCCCCCAGCCACGCCCCACCCTGCCCTTTTCCCCCATGTGAGCCGCCCATGCAACTAGGGATCTGTCACCTCGTTCAATGAATGTGAACAGCATCACACACTATGCCAAGAGAAAAAAGGTACTTAATTACTGGGCCTACAAGAAAATAGGCATTGCCCTGTTGGAAAGGATTTGTGTATTGCAGACATCATAAGGATTTTGTGTGGGGCTTGTACCAGATATATTTTGGGGCCTCTGTTCGGAACGACTATGAATTTACATTCCACTAATATGAAATACACATTTTGATGTGCTCACATGGTACTGAGATAAGAATAGATTATTTCTTAGTGCACACAAGCGTACATTCAAAGATTGCCTTGTTAAATCAGAGCTTAATGCATCTCAGATCATGTTCTGGTGATTCTTCATCTGGACCTACAGCTCGTAGCCCCTAAAGCTAGCACCTGTCGAATGGACACCTTAAGATTCTGGATGCCAGAGGGAAAACTGAAACTGACTGGCTACCTTTTGGAACACCTAAACTTAAACCATAACTTGGAAATCTCACACCAGACACTATAGTCAGCAGGCAAATCCTACCTAAGCAGTCAGCTGATGAGGTATACTACACTAGCCAGCCAGAAATCCACTTAACAAACAAAAGTCACTTGAGACAGAAATACTTAGTTGTCAAAAAGCATACTGCTATTCGACTACAGACACAAAATTGACTGTCATAACCACAAAGAACTAGGAGTTAAACAACATATACACCACACAAGCTGAAAAGGCCTTCTTTCATATAAAGACGTTATGAGCAAGGGGGGATGGCAGGAAGACTCCATGCCGTTCAATTCAAACAACAAGAAGCCCTGTTGGCTATACCAGCAATATACACCTTAGAATAACTTACTCACTAGCCCTATGGACATGTTGACAGAATTTGCAAACTTCTATTGCCGGCTCTATACCCCTGAAGTCAATACAGATGCTAATCATGAACATGCACTACTGGACAGCTTGGCAATCCCTCGACTTGCAGAGAACGTGGGAAGAGATCTACATATTGATATACAGGAAGAAGAAATCACGGAAGAAATTAAAATGATGCCAACAGTGAGGCACCAGGAGAAGATGTCTTCATTTGAACTCTGCAACAGGACGGCTCACTTAACTTTGCCTCTGCCAGGCAAGGTCTTTAGAGAGACTAAAAAGTTGAACGGCTTGAACTCCTTTAATAAGGCATATATTTCCTTAATTGCCAAACCTGAAAGAGAACGGCAGTATTGCAGCAATTATCGACCATGTCGCTCATTGACAACAAGAAGATCCTCACTAAGGTTCTAGCCAATAGGCTCGAACAGTCAAGTCATCTCGTTACTGGTACATCATAACCACTGGGGTTTGTGACTGAGTGCTCAACAATTTATCTGATTTGCTTTGGGCAATACAGTGGCCCTCTCCCTCGACATTATGAAGGAATTTGATAAGGTAGAGGGGGGCACCCTGTTTCACACTATACATAAAATGGGCGTAGGTTCAAAATTCACAACAGTGACAAACAGGTGCTACCATCAGCCCTCTGTGGTGGTAAACTGTAACAGCTTTCTATCTTGCTTTCTTTCTGCTGATCTTGGAGCCATTAGCCATGACCAGAACATATTAACACAATATCTCAAAGAGTATCCATTTCAGTGGATTCAAACAAAATGAAACCCCTGGGCTTTTTGATCAGTGGGACGATTCAAGACATGATCATGTACAATCTAGAGATAGGGGCAGAATTCAAATGATCAAAATGGTTGTCACACCGGTTTTTAACAAGGTAGTTGGGATGATACCACCTGATATCGTCGCACATTGCTCCATATTACTGACAACCAGATTAAGAAGTACATTGGGCAGGGAGCCTCACTGAGGCGGACTATGTTAAAGTTCGATGCAGCTGCATCCTCTGGAGGTCTACTTCTACCAAAGCTAGAAATGTACTATGCTGCACATGGCCTATCACTTCTGCAATGAAATGGAGACCCAGAATTGAGTGGTGATAGAAAGAGCCCTACTAGAGAACGTGACTGACCGTCAAGTGATTTTCAAGCATTTGGCTGGAAAACACAAAGAAAAGAAAAACCCCATTCTAGTGAACTCAACAAGGATTCGGGTGGATTGACTTAAAGTAATTAAAAAGAATGGTTTTCCACAAATGCAAGCTCCTCTGTGATACAATCATCCCATCTACAATGAAAGTCGAATACTTAGCTGGCTTTAATGACAGCAAAAAGGGCATCTCTTTTCTCAAACATCTAGTCTTGGAAAGCATCTTCTAAAACTTTGCAGAGCTGCAAGAAGAATTTGCTCTAGGTTCATCCCAACATTGGAGATACAGTCAACTTAAATCTTGCCTGCTTGGCAAATTAAGCAACAATATAGCTGATCTATCGAGCTCCTCCTGGCACACTTACCTAGTGAGATGGTGAGACTATAAAAAATCTGATATCTGGATTATTCGAGCCTCTTATAAATGAGCTGTTTTCTAGAGCTATCAGGAAGCTGCTTCGATTCAGCAAAAGGTTCATAAATACTATACAGAAGAGCAATGATCTGAACTGCTCACTGTACACAAAAAGGCTTCAGGGAGGTCCGTTTAAAAATGTAGTTACTTCAAAATTATTCATGATTGACAACTGTCTCAAATTAAGTTACATGCTGCTAGGTTCTTACCGGATTTGTGGTGCTGGAGATGCGTGCACCAACAGGATATATGATTTGCATTCAAAGGATGTGCCCACTAGCGCAAGGGCAATGCGATAAGATGTGGTCCCGACTGAGATCAACAAGTGGTCCCGGATCTGACTTTACCCTCAGAACTTGCATTTCTACTTGACACTGCAGATGTAAAAGGCATTACTAGTCACTGGGAGAGATAGCTGGACCCATCCAGATGATACATTCGTGGACAGAAAAAATGATGACAATGGCCATATACAAAAGACTGATCTTGCAAGTGAATGATCAAATGCATGAAAACATGAGTTAGGTAAACTCTATGTAAGCTTGGAGTTCTTTTGCAAGTGATGGCTGGTATTCAACGAATCTCTTTCTTCTCCTTTTTTTCAAATAATTTCATAACCTCCACTATTTCAAGCAAGACTTTGCTGTTAATGTACTATGTTCTATATTTTGTAATCAAGTCGTGAGGTAACTGTCCATGGTGGAATTCATTTTAAAAGCTTTGTTCTTGGCCGGATGTTCATTTTCAAATAGTTTAGGCCCAATCAAGGCGAAACCAGACTTGGGTAGTTTGTAGTCCAGTTTAGGGAGGACTTGGCCTGGACTTTCAGGCCGGAGTGATCCTATTGGAGCAGGGTGCCTGAGTACTTATGAATCACTTACGTCATACACCTGCTGATTTTCATCATTGTGAAGGTGTCTGTATTACAACTGTTTCTCATCTTACCAAGTTCAAGGGTACTGCTCCTGTTTTTCTATTTGAAAATGTTTAATAATTAAATAACTGTGAAGTGTAGAAATCAGATTATGTTTTTTTCAAAGTTTAGGGCATGTCTGATGAATATCAAAATGTCTTGAACTGCACAAAAAAATAAAATATTGCATATTATTGTAATTGTAACCACCACCGCCAGGTTTTTCTTGCTGTTACTGTGAGTATGCTAATGTTCCTATTAATGACGATTTAGAGCCATCCTCTCAACTTTTGTCTCTTCTGATGAGTAACTTGCATAACACTGTTGTTAACAAAAAGGGTTTAGAGCCTGTCCGTTGCTTACCATTTGTTAGATTATGTGGCACTCTTCTTTACAACCTCATAGTTAGTCACTGCAGGCCTACCATCATTTCCATTCCGCTCTGTGAAGCAGGGACCAAGCACTGATGAATTAAACTAAATCATTGCCCGTCTGCTGCTCCCTGTGATTAACATACAATTTTGTTCTTTCTAACTTGTAGTGCCATGCAAACAGAAGGCATGTGACCAGCAAAATTGTGCCCAGCAGGGCAAACAAAATTGCCAAGATTTATTTTCTATAGTTAACTTTCTTCTATTTTGCCAAATCTTCATTTCTCACTTTGCACTCATGTTTTCTTCTGTGTTTGCTCGTGGGCGCTGTTCTTAAAAGATGATTATCTTGTTCTAAGTATTGCAGTGTGACATTTTTTCTTTCTTATGTGTGATTTCTAAAGTGATGCTTTAACACATAAAAGCAATCAGTCCCATTCCAATCTTTCTCCCTAGATTCTGCCTCACTCCAATCCAAAACTATCTGCCCCACTCTGATTCAAAGCAATTTGTCCCATTCCAATCTGCCCCACTTTAATCCAAAACAATTTGCCTTACTCCAATCCAAAACGATCTTCCCCACTTTAGTCTAAAACAATATGCCTCAATCCAATGTGCCCCACTCCAATCTAAAACAACCTGCCATACTCCAAACTGCCCCACTCCAAACCAAAACAATCTACCCCACTCCAGACCACAACAATCTGCCCTACTCGAATCTGCTACACTCTAATCCCAAAAATCTGCCCCAATCCAATCTAAAACAATATGTTCCAATCGAAAACAATCTGCCCTCTTCAATCCAAAACAAACTACCCTACTCCAATAAACCACACTCGAGTCCAAAACAATTTGCCCCACTCCAACGCAAACTAATCAGCCCCTCCAATCCATCCCACTCAAATCTTCCCCACTCCAGTCCAAACCAATCTGCCTCACTCCAATCTGCCCCAATCCAATCCAAAGCAATCCATTCCTACCCACGCCAACCCATTTTAACCCACCCAATCCAATCAACCCCACCCCAATCCCATCTAGCTCAATCGAATCCACACCACTCAGTCCAATTCACCGCACTCCAATCCAATCTACCCACTGCCACTCCATTCCACCCCACTCCATTCCACCCCACTCCAGTCCATCCCACTCAAGTCCAATCCACCCTACTCAAACCATTTCACCCCACTCCAAATAACTTCATCTAAGTGCAATCCACACCACTCCACCCCAATCCAAGTGGCCCCAATCCACTCCACTCCACCCCACTCCAATCGGCACACTCCAGTCCACCTCATCCCAATCCAGTCCACCCCACTCCACTTCAATCCGTACAACTCCAATTTAATCAACCCCATCCAGTCCATCCCACTCCAGTCCATCCCACTCCACTGCTGTCCAATCCACCCTCACCGTACTCCAGTCCAATCCACCCCATCCCAGTCCTGCCCACCCCACTGAGTCCAGTCCATCCAGCCCACCACACTCCAATCCACCCACTTCAGTTCAATCCACCCAACTCCAATCCAATCCACCCACTCCAGTCTATCCCACTTCAGTCCAATCCACAACAGCCCAATGCTCTTCACCCCACTCAAATCCAATCCACCACCCTTCAGTCCAGTCCACCCCACTCCAGTCCAGCCTAATTCACCCCATTCCAAATCACCCCAGTCTAATCTACACCACCCCAGTCTGCCCCACTGCAATCAAACCTAACCCAATCTTCCCCACTCCAATCCAAAACAATCTGTCCCATTCCAAACTACCCCACCCCAGTCTGCCCCACTTCAATCTGCCCCATTCCAATCCACCCTGCTACAGTCCATTCCACCTCACCCCAATTTACCCACTCTGTCCCAATTCACCCCACTTCAGTTCTTCACAATCTATCCCACTCCAGTCCAAAACAATCTTCCCAACTCCAATCTGCCTCTCTCCAATCCAAAACAAACTGCCCCACTCCGATTCAAAACAATCTGCCCCACCCTAATCTGCCCCACTCCAATCTGCCGCACTCGAATCCAAAACAATCTGCCCCACTCCGATCCAAAACAATCTGCCCCACTCTAAAATGCCCCACTCCAATCCAGAATAATCTGCCGCACTCCAATCTGTCCCACTGCAATCCAAAACAATGTGCCTCACTCCATTCTGCCCCACTTCAGTCCAAAGCAATATGCCCCACTCCATCCAGCCCCACACTAATCCAAAATAATCCTCCCCACTCCAATCCAAAACAATCTGCAACTAAACAATCTACCTCAATCCAATCCAAAACAATCTCCCCCACTCCAATCTACCCCCACACCAGTCCACCTCACCCCAATCCAATCCACTCCACTCAAATCGAATCCACTCATCTCCAGTCCAGTCCAATCCACCCCAATCCAGTCCAACCCAATCTACCCCACTCAAGTACACCCCATCACAATCCAGTCCATATTAACCCAATCCACCCCACCCCTATCAGGTAGTTCACCCTACCCCAATCCCATCCACCCCAAACAAGTACACTTTAGTCCAACCCACCCCACTCAATCCAATTCACCTTACTCCAATCCATTGTAATCCAGTTTACTCCACTCCAGTGCACCCCCGCCCCAATCTAATCTCCCCACTCCAATTCTGCCCGCTCCATGCCACCCAACTCTGTTCCATCTCACTCCAGTCCACCCCACTCCAATCCAGTCCATCCCACTCAATCTATTTCACCTCGCTCCAATCCACCTCTCCTCGGTACAATCCATCCCAGTCCAACCCACCTGCCCCTCCCCAATCCAATGCACCACACTCCAATTAACCCCACTCCAGTCCATCCCACCCCAATTCAATCCACCAATTCCACCCCACCCCATTTCAGTCCACCCCACTCCAGTCTAATCCACACTATTTGGGTCATCCCACTCCAATTCGCCCCACTCTGCTGCAGTCCAGTCCACCCGCTCAATGCCAATCCACCCCACTCTACCCCAATCCAATCCACACCACCCCAGTCCAACCCACCCACCCCTCCCCTCCCCAATCCAATGCACCACACTCCAATTAACCCCACTCCAGTCCATCCCACCCCAGTCCAATCCACCAACTCCACCCCACCCCATTTCAGTCTACCCTACTCCAGTCTAATCCACCCTATTTGGGTCATCCCAATCCAATTCACCCCACTCTGCTGCAGTCCACCCCGCTCAATGCCAATCCACCCCACTCTCCCCCAATCCAATCCACACCAGCCCAGTTCAGTCCACCCACTCAATGTAATCCATCCAGCCTAACACTCTCCAATTCACTCCAGTCCAATACAATCTTCCCCACTCCAGTCCAATCCAAATCACCACACTCCAGTCCACCCCACTCCAAGTCCAATCCCCCCACTCTAATCGACTCCACACCACACCAGTCCAATCCACCCCTGTCCAATCCACCCCACTCCAGTCCAGGCTAATCCTGCCGACTCCACTCTCTCTAATTCATCCCATTTAAAGTCACCCTCCTCTAGTCCAGTTCACCCACCCCAATCCAATCCACTCCACCCCAGTCCGCCCCACTCCAATATGCCTTACTCCAATCCAAAACAATCAACCCTACTCCAATCAACCCCACTCCAATCTTCCCCACTCCAACCCAAAACAATATGTCTCACTCTAGTCTGCACAACTCCAATCCAAACCAATCTGCCCCACTCCAAACCACCCCACTCCATGCTGCCCCACTCAATCGATTCCACTTTTTCCCAATCCACCCACTCCATGCCAATTCACCTCCTCCAATCCACCACAGTCCATTACACTTCAATCCAATCCACCCCACACCCATCCAATCCACCCCAATCCAGCTCAATCCAATCTACCCCACTCCAATCCGAGCTACCTCACCCCAATCCAATCCAACCCACTCCCTCCCCACCACAGTTTAATCCTATCGATCAAATCCTTCCCACTCCAATCCAAAACATTCTGTCAAACTCCAGTCTGCCCCACTCCAATCCAAAACAATCTGCCCCACTCCAAACTACCCCACTCCAGTTGGTTCCACCTCATCCCAATTCAGCCCTCCAATCCACCATAATCCATCCCACTCCAATCCAGTCCACCCCACACCCATCCAATCCACCCCAATCCAATCTACCCCACCACAATCGGATCCACCTCATCCCAATCCAATTCAACCCACTCCCTCCCCAATCCACTGCAGTCTAATCCGATCCATCAAATCCATCCCACTCCAATCTAAAACGATCTACCCCACTCCATTCCAAAACAATCTAACCCACTCCGATCCAAAACAACCTGCCCCACTCTAATCCCCCCATTCCAGTCTAGAACAATCTGCCCCACTCCAATCTGCCCCACTGCAATCCAAAGCAATGTGCCCCACTCCATTCTGCCCCACTCCAATCCGAACCAGTGGGCCCTACTCCAGTCCAAAACAATCTGCCCCATTTCAATTTGCCCCACTCAAATGCAAAACAATCTGCCCCACTCAAATCCAAAACAAACTGCCTCACTTCAATCCCCCGCTCCAATCCACCCCACTCCAGCCTTATCCATCTCACCCCAATCCAATTCACCCCAATCCAAATCATCCCACTCAATTCTAATTCAGTCCAGCCCACACCAATCCAATCCACTCCAAACCAGCCAAACCCAATCTATCCCACTCAAGTACACCCCACACCACTCCAATCCACCCCATCGCAATCCAATCCACCTCAGTCCAATACACCCCACCTCATTCCAGTTCACCCTAACCTAATCCACCCCATTTAATCCAATTCAATTTACTCCAATCTAGTCCACCCCACTACAGTCTAGTCTACTCCACTCCAATCCACCCCACCCCGATCCAATGTCCCCCACTCCAATTCACCCCACTCAATTCCACCCAACTCAATTCCAACTCACTCCAATCCACCACACTCTAGTGCTGTCATCCCACTCAATCTATTTCACCTCACTCCAATCCGCCCCTCTGGAGTGCAGTAGACCCACCACCCACCCCAGTCCAACCCCCACACTTCAATTAACCCCACTCCAGCCCATCCCAATCTAATCCACCAAACCCCACCCACCCCATTTCAGTTAACCCCACTCCAGTCTAATCCACTCCCTCTGGGCCATCCCACTCCAATCCACCCCACTTCACTGCAGTCCAATCCACTCCACTTTACTCCAATGCACCCCACTCTACCCCAATCCAATCCACCCCACCCCAGTTCAGCCAACCCCACTCAATACGGCCCATCCAGCCCACCCTACTCCAATCCACCCCACTCCAATCCAATACAATCCACCACACTCCAGTCCACCCCACTCCACTCCAGCCCAGTCCAATCTTCCCCACTTCACTCCAAAACAATCGGCCCCACTTAAAATCCAAAATAATCTGACTCACTCCAAACAACCCCACTACAATCTGCCCCACTACAATCCGCCCCATTACAATCCAATCCACCCACTCCATCCCAATTCACCCTACTCCAGTCCCCCACAATCCACCTCAATCATGCCCAATACCCATTCTATTCCAATCCACCTCATCCCAGTCCAATCCATCCCACCGCCTCCCCAATCCACCACACTCCAATGCAATCAATCACAATCCACCCCACTCTAATCCAAAACAAGCTGCCTTGCCCCAATATGCCCCACACCAGTCTGCCCCACTCTAGTCCATCTCACTCCAATCCAAAACAATCTGGTCCACTCCAAACCGCCCCACTCCAATCTGCCCCACTCCTATCTACCCTACTCCAATCCGCCCTTCTCCAAACCAGTCCACCTTATCCCAAACCTTCCACTCCATCCCAATTCACCCCACTCCAGTCCACCACAATCCATCTAATTCCAATAAAATCCAGTCCTTCCCAATACCCACTCCAGTCCAACCCACCTCACCCCAGTCTAATCAACCCATACCCTCCCCAATCCACTGCATTCCAATGCAATCCACTCACTCATATCCAAAACACTCTGCACCACTCCAGTCTGCCTCACACCAATCTGCCCTACTCCAATTCCAAACAATCTGCTGCACTTCAATTCAAAACAAAATGTTCCACTCCAGTCTGCCCCACTGCAATCCAAAACAATCTGCCCCACTCCAATCCAAAACAATCTGCCTCACTCCATTCTGCCCCAAAACTATTTGCCCCACTTAAATCTGTCCCATTCCAATCCAAAACAATCTGCCCAACTCCAGTTGATTCCACCTCACCCCAATCCACCCACTCCATTCCAATTCACCCCACTTCAGTTCACCACAATCCTTCCAATCCAATTCAGTCCAACCCAAAAAGGCTCAATCCAATCTACCACACTCCAATCACATCCACCTCATCCCAATCCAATTCAACTCACTCCTTCCCCAATCCACCACACTCGAATCCAATTTACGACAATCCACCCCACTTCAATCCAAACTATTCTGCCCCACCCCAATCTGCTTCACACAAATCCAAAACAATCTGCCACACTCCAGTCTGCCCCACTGCAATCTAAAACATTCTGCCCCATTCCAATCCAAAACAATCTGCCCCACTCCAATCTAAAACAATCCACCCCACTCCAATCTGCCCAACTCCAATCCAATCCACCTCAGCCCAATCCAGTCCACCCCATTCAAATCCAATCCACCCCAACCCAATCCAATCACCTGAATCCAATCACCTCCATTCAATCCAATCCACCTTACTCAAATCCACTCCTCCCCACTCCAATTAACCCTGCTTTATTCCACCCAACTCCATTACACCTCACTCAAGTCCACCTCACTCCAGTCCACCCCACTCCAATGCAGTCCACACCACTCAATCTACTTCACCCCACTCCAATACAATACACCCCACTCCAATCCACCCCATTCCACCCCAATCTAATCCACCACACCCAAATCCAATCCAACCTACTCCAATCCACCCCAATCCAATCCACCCCAACCCTTTCCAATCTAATTCACCAGCATCCGGGCCATCCCACTACAATCCACCTCACTCGACTGCAGTCCAATCCATCCCACTGTACTCTAATCCACCCCACTCTACCCCAATCCAATCTACCCTACCCCAGTTCAGTCCACTCCTCCAAATGCAAGCCATCCAGCCCGCCACCACTCCAGTCCTTTCCACACCGCCCAATCCACCCCACTCCAATCCACTCCAGTCCAGTCCAGTCCTAATTCACCCGAGTCCAGTCTAATCCACCCAGTCCACTCCACTCTAATTCATCCCACTCCAAACCACCCTACTCTTATCAATCCACCCCATCCTAATCCAATCCACCCCACCCAACCCTAGTCCTATCACTCCAATCCACCCACCCCAAACCAATACAATCCACCCCAATACAATCCACTTTACGCCATTTCAACCCACCCCACTCCAATCCAATCCACCTCATACAGCCCACCTACTCCAATCCACCCTACTCCACTCATTCCAACCCAATCTGCTCCAATCTAGTCCACCCCACTCTACTCCCGATCCACGCCACTACCTCAGTCAACTCCAACCAACTCCACTCTATGCCACTCGACTCTACATCACTCCACTCTGCAACACTGCACTTTATGACACTCTCTGCCACTGAACTCTACTCAACTCTATGACACTCTTCTCCACTCTACGACACTCTACTCCAACAAATCCATTCTACAACACTCTACTCCCCCCACTCCACTCTAGGACCCTCTACACCACTAACGTTTAGCTATGCTGAACAACAGCCACACTGGCCTACAACATGGCAAAAACACATTGCAAAAGCAAATAGCTTTTGTATAGGCAAGACCTATTGCTTGTCTATGATTATGTAGTGTGTATTCTCCTTCATGCACACAAACACACTCAATCAGTGTCAGAGCAGATACACATTTGAGTGAGAGCTCGTGTGTATACTCACATACACGGTTGAACCAAAGAAATACATATCACACACACGCTCACCCAGCACCCCACACAACAGTGTACAGATACTTATGATGGTTCTCACACACTAACCCATTTTAGTGTTCAACGAAGCAGATGCATGCTTGGGTTTTCTCTGTCTTCCTCTCTCTCTCACACACACACACACATAACAGAAATGTTAATTTTTAAACAGACGGATGCATACCAGGGTGGAGGAGCACACAAACACACACTCTCTTGTGTTCAAACAGACATAAGCTATAATGTGCGTACATGCACACAGATACGTACTTAAATGTGGGCATCATACACATATATACACACATACATCAGTGTGCAGACAGAACCACATACAAATGCGTGTTAATGTTTAGATAGACAAACGTATTCCAGGGTTCTCTCCTTCTCGCTCACATCGATACACGAGCATTTAGAAACAGATGCACACCAGGGTTCAAAGACGTATACATGCATGCATACACACACAGTGATTAGTGTTTGGAAAAACAGACACATGCTAAAATGTACACACACACACAGTCAGCTTTCGAATAGACAGATTAATTCTATATGTCTTTTATATATGCATGCACATATTCACCCACGCACAAGACATAGCGCTTTTCATACAGGTACATATCAAGGTTTTCACACACAAATTCATGCTAGTGTTTGAGCAGACAGAGCACATATCAATAAACAGGGAGTGCAGAATTATTAGGCAAGTTGTATTTTTGAGGATTCATTTTATTATTGAACAACAACCATGTTCTCAATGAACCCAAAAAACTCATTAATATCAAAACTGAATATTTTTGGAAGTAGTTTTTAGTTTGTTTTTAGTTTTAGCTATGTTAGGGGGATATCTGTGTGTGCAGGTGACTATCACTGTGCATAATTATTAGGCAACTTAACAAAAAAAAATATATACCCATTTCAATTATTTATCATTACCAGTGAAACCAATATAACATCTCAACATTCACAAATATACATTTCTGACATTCAAAAACAAAACAAAAACAAATCAGTGACCAATATAGCCACCTATCTTTGCAAGGACACTCAAAAGCCTGCCATCCATGGATTCTGTCAGTGTTTTGATCTGTTCACCATCAACATTGCGTGCAGCAGCAACCACAGCCTCCCAGACACTGTTCAGAGAGGTGTACTGTTTTCCCTCCTTGTAAATCTCACATTTGATGATGGACCACAGGTTCTCAATGGGGTTCAGATCAGGTGAACAAGGAGGCCATGTCATTAGATTTCCTTCTTTATACCCTTTCTTGCCAGCCACGCTGTGGAGTACTTGGACGCGTGTGATGGAGCATTGTCCTGTATGAAAATCATGTTTTTCTTGAAGGATGCAGACTTCTTCCTGTACCACTGCTTGAAGAAGGTGTCTTCCAGGAACTGGCAGTAGGACTGGGAGTTGAGCTTGACTCCATCCTCAACCCGAAAAGGCCCCACAAGCTCATCTTTGATGATACCAGCCCAAACCAGTACTCCACCTCCACCTTGCTGGCGTCTGAGTCGGACTGGAGCTCTCTTCCCTTTACCAATCCAGCCACGGGCCCATCCATCTGGCCCATCAAGACTCACTCTCATTTCATCAGTCCATAAAACCTTAGAAAAATCAGTCTTGAGATATTTCTTGTCCCAGTCTTGACGTTTCAGCTTGTGTGTCTTGTTCAGTGGTGGTCGTCTTTCAGCCTTTCTTACCTTGGCCATGTCTCTGAGTATTGCACACCTTGTGCTTTTGGGCACTCCAGTGATGTTGCAGCTCTGAAATATGGCCAAACTGGTGGCAAGTGGCATTGTGGCAGCTGCACGCTTGACTTTTCTCAGTTCATGGGCAGTTATTTTGCGCCTTGGTTTTTCCACACGCTTCTTGCGACCCTGTTGACTATTTTGAATGAAACGCTTGATTGTTCGATGATCACGCTTCAGAAGCTTTGCAATTTTAAGAGTGCTGCATCCCTCTGCAAGATATCTCACTATTTTTGACTTTTCTGAGCCTGTCAAGTCCTTCTTTTGACCCATTTTGCCAAAGGAAAGGAAGTTGCCTAATAATTATGCACACCTGATATAGGGTGTTGATGTCATTAGACCACACCCCTTCTCATTACAGAGATGCACATCACCTAATATGCTTAATTGGTAGTAGGCTTTCGAGCCTATACAGCTTGGAGTAAGACAACATGCATAAAGAGGATGATGTGGTCAAAATACTCATTTGCCTAATAATTCTGCACTCCCTGTAGAAAACAGGACCCCCAAATTATTGTTAGGGCCCAATTCATATGATTAGTTCGATGTGGAGGCAAGTTGGCAGACGTGCCCCAGGATCCCTTTACTCGCAATGATGGTCCATGGAAGGGACCTTGGAACGAAGAGCTCACCCTAGCTCAAGAAGAATAAATAAGCAACTTACTTATTCATTTTGTGTAGCATCAACCATCAGTGTTGGACGCCGGTGCTTGCCAGCCCTCGAAAACGAAAGCAGGGCCCAAATCTGAGAAAAAGAGGTGAGAACAATTAGCATAGACCTAGACCCTGTGCTTCGATGTCACTTCATCCTTTCAGGGCCCCGCCCTCCCCTTACAGTTGAAAGCGGGGTAGAATATTAGCAATGTGTAGTATATATGTATTTAAATATACAGTTTACATGACACATTTTCGTATGTAAATCACATGCAGCGGTCTGTTTTGTTCCTGTTAGTGCCCTGAGCAGGCCTCTTGTCTGATAAAACACTAGGAAATAAATATACCGGCTATTAACCCAAAGGAAACATGAAAAGAACGAGTTATTTTAACATTGTATTGTATCCATGTATTGAGGAGCTGAATGGGTGAAAATGTCATTTTAAAAGATGTGTTACCCTGATTTAGTGCTTTTAAAAAGTCGTTTTCAACAGGTAAAGTGAATGTTATATCTTGTAGTCACAATGTTTGGGATGAAAAGAAAACGAGATGGCTTCGCACTGCAGTCTTGCGTGTCTTTGAAATCCCACGTCAGTCGCCTGTAGAAATGATGATCCCTCTCAGGTCTTTTAGAAAGAACGCGAGGGCTGTACACGAGCCCGCACACACTCAGCCAGTAAACAGTATGAACGGCCCTGGCCCATACCTAAGGTAATTATCATAAAGTATTAGTGGGACCCAGGCCCAGCAAGGCTTCTAGGCTGCAACCCATGCATACCAGGGCTCTCTCACACACACAATCATGTTCGTTTTCTAAAACACACATGCATTCCAAGGTTCACACACTCTCACGCACCAGTGCTTGAAAATACAGACACATACTAGAGTGAAAGCCAAACCCCGCAGGCGCACGCACGCACACAGTTCGAACAGACAGATGCATACCAAGATTCATAAACATGCATGGTGTTGGGGGCAGGGTGGAAATTGCGGTCAAGACATAGATAATCCCAGCTTTGGTAATATCCGGTGCTTTCGGTGGAGAACACTTTTTTCTTTATTGTGATGTATAATTAAAGATCCTAATCTGCTTTGACGGGGAATTAATGATTGCGCTGATTGATTAGAATTCATAATACTGTCATATGCACTGTGTCGTGTTAATACCCGGGAGCGACTCCACAGAATCTGGGAATTCGGGCCATGTCAAAGGGCAGCACAGAAAGCTGCACCCTGAAACAGCATCTCCAAGGGCCTGGATGGAGACCCAGAGATTCCCGGGTCGGGTTGCCCTGTACTCTCCGGTTCAGGCCTGCCTCTGGTGTCATGTCAATACCTGATTCCAAACCCCCCTCTTCTTATTCGTAATCCTAAATCAGACCACTAGAGAATCAATCTCCTTATCCAAACCCTGGCCAGACAACGCCTCCGGAGACCCATCCCCATTTTCAAATACTGCTTCCAAAACCAGCCCTGTTTTTTTTCAAACCCTCCCTTCACCCACTACTCTCCTATTTCATACCTTTGGAGCCTACTCCTAATTGAAAGCACCCGGTGGAGACCAAATTAGTTATCAAGAATCCCACCTTTTTTGTCTTGTGAAGCCGAGCCTCCTTATACCCTTCTACTGACCACCTCAGCCTCCGATGGCCGTCTCTCTTTATCCAAAACTGGCATCCGATGATTACTCCTCCGGCCAAACCTGGCTAACATAGAGACCCTTCTATTGACCACACCAGGCAACCAGTGGTTCTTCTTCTATTATAAACCCAATCACCAAAGACTCTTTAATCGATCAAACTAAACCCTAGGGACCCCTCCATAACCAAAGCCTGTCCTCAAAGGAGGCCCGACTGCTAATCCACATTTGTCCATAAGAGACCATTTTTATGATCCAAATACAACTGGCAAGGACCCCAACCTGAACTAAAAGCAAGGTACTAGTACTCTAATTGAAACATAACTAACAGAGGTTCTTGTTCTAACCTAAACTCAGCCTAGAGAGACATTTCTCTTTGTCAGAGTTTAGCCTTGCGAGACTGTCTCATGATTCCAGTGGGTTACAGCAAACAAGATACTTGAAGTGTCAGCTTTTATGAGGTTTTTATTGGGTGTTAGCATAGTACTGTTTAGACTTTGTGGTCTCATATTCAGTATTTACAAGTTTGCTTTACTTATTTTTACTAATAGTCTCTTTCTTCTTTCAGCGTCTTTTGAGTGGCTCCACTGACCCATAAGGATGTGTCTCAGTGCACCCTCAGAAGAACAAATAAAGGACCATTTAAGTATTAAGCATGTGTTAGTTTGTTCTATAAGTCTCTTTGATGCTTCGGTAATTCTTCCCCTCTCCTGTTCTCTATGCTGTCACTCATAATTTTATTGTGTCACACCTTCTGCACCTCTCAGTCTCTAATGGCTAGACTTGAATTGTTCCATGTGAGACTTGGGTATTTTTAAATTCAGAGAACTCGAATTTCTACTTTGATCCCAAAGTTTTTCCTTCTCTTCTGGCCTTTTTATCCAACAGTAAAACCCTGTCTGATCGTCCTCTACAAAAAATATATCAGACTACGCCTTTTATGATATTTCTGTCCACCCCATTCCTTCTAGTCCCTGAATACTGTTTTCTATTTTCAAAGGACTTCGTTGGCACCAATGTGGCGTCTGACAGCTGTATAGGGCAGGACATACTGGCAAGTCTCCACGTTCCCTTTTTTAATACAGACAGGCCCATTTTCTAAGTCAAACCCGACCTCAAGAGAACCCTGTAATGACACCCTAGTTAATCTAGAATTGACCAAAAGGGACCCATTTCCTTGTACAAGTTAATTTCTCCAGAGACCCTCTTACTGACATGGCCCGGGCCTCTGAAAGACCCTCTCCTGACAAAATCAGGCCTCCTTAGTCCCCTCTGCTTATCTAGTGATAGTCTATAGAGATCCCTCTGCTGGTCAAAATGTTTTCCTGAATTTCATTCACAGACCAAACTTGGCCTTCAGAGATCCCTCTGTTTAATCAAACCCAGTCCTAAAACGACCTCTTCTTTTGTAAACCTTCCTCCAGACAACCTTTCTTGTTTTAATCCCATTCTCCATAAACCACTCTTTTTCTTCAGAAACCACTCTTTTTTAAAGCTTAGACTCCGGAGGCTAGTTGTATTTTGATGGCTGCCTCTAGTAGAGCTGAGGCTAACACTTTACAATGACCTTACAAGACAGTTTAACCTTCAACTTCACCAAAGATTGCTCAGAAGAATCTTGTGTACAGTGCACAGTTTGTTTACGAAATAAGTGCAGGGTCCCAAAGTTTGAATAGGAACCACTGTCTGTATGAATGTTTACATTGTCGACAATTTCCCCATTTTTCAGCGATATGCTATATTTCTTTTTATTTCTTCTTTTTCTGCATTTCTCACATTAACCCTTAGTTAAGGTTTGATGATGAAAAAGAAGTCCATCTCCCCAAAAATGAGTGTTGGTGTCCACCACTCACAACCACCGGCATGCATCAAACACTGCCTGTGTTGGACAATGTTGATGCCAACACCTTGGCTTGAGCAGCCGGACCAATCTGCTCTAAGACCTCAGGCGTTAGTGCTGTGCCTGCCCACCTGCTTTGAAGTCTACAAAACTGTGAGTTTGGCCAAAGCCATTTGCTAAGAATCTTGCTGAAATCAAGACATCTGTTCCCTGCTCTGCTGAGCAACTAATGGCAGGGTACTTGAGAGAAGATTGATCAGAGTAACCCCCTTATATGTATGTCCAGCCACTGTGACCTTTGTCCATTAGTACATGTTTGTGTAATGGGCCCTTCCCCCATTCTTGAGCAGCTGAAGACTGACATCCATCTGAGTGGAGCTCCTTTGATGTTACTGAACGTAGAGAAACACTAATAATTAAATAAACCATAGTAGTGCATACTGGAGTATATGGTGAACTCTGGTCAGCTAGTAATTTCAGTGTTGCTGTAAGGAAAAGCAACTGTTTTACTGCTCTGCCAGCTTTGGGGGTTTCACAACTTCATTCCATTGTCTTGGGGCGCTGCAGCTTAAATGATTAACTTTGACTTTACAACACTCGGTAAAATTGTTCTCAGTCTTGTTCTCAGTTATTGGGCTTTGGTCCTCATTTTCACCCTTGGGCTTCCTTTCGGATCATATCTTTTGTGTAGTTAGTGGATTTCAACCTGCTTTTTACTTTTTTGTGGTGTCTGGACTGGTTGATGATTTTACCGTAATTAAAGGTCTATTTTATGTCAGGTAACAACGTGGGCTTAGTAACCCTAGATTCTTTCACTCTTGTGGTTCTCTATCTCACTCCTTCCTCCTCATCCTGCAGAGATTTAGCCTTGTTGATTGATCCACTACTGAAGCTAAACCAAAGAGGATTAGAAGTCCTAATCCACCTTGATATACATGAACTTCCACATCCCACGGGAGCTCAGGTACTGATACTTTGGAACTACGTATCTCACCCTTGTTGGTACAGAGCAGTGAATGGCTGTCTCCGGCTCTCCTTAGCCTAAAGCCACCTGTGATGTTCTTCTCCAATTCCAAAGTAGGAAGGAAAAAACCTGCACAGTTTTTCCTCATATAATACATGGGTTGCCTATGAGAACTGTGAGTTTTACGCTTGTATTTGCATGTAAATTTTGACTTTTCCAATGCTTTTTAACAAGGTCATCTACTCCTGGACATAAAATGACCTCAAGTAGCTTTAGCTCGTGACTGTCCACTATCTAGTCAGTTGTGAGCCCAAAATGTGCGAGGAAGGTTGTCATGTTCAAAAGGAATGCAAGTTACCGGTGCCATGTTTTGGCTATCTACTTCATGGATGCCACACATAGAACATTGCCAACACAACACATGGGGCTGCAGCACATATCCAGTTACAGAGTTTGCATGAGACATTTCTGCTTGAACCAATTCTTGCTTGCTCTGTGTAGCCCAATAATTAGGATCTGCGCAAGATTACACTTGTGTCACAAGTTTACAGAGAAGCCTAACCCAAACCTGCATCCTGGGACGTATATTCTGATTCAAATCAGATGCCTCCATCTAGCACAGCTTTGAACCACACTACCATACCAGTACTGAGCACGGTTGTATGATGGAACCACGCATGCTGGAACCACCATGCCTTAACAAAGCAGTCGGAACCACAACTGCGTTGTTTCCTCGTCTGCCTTTACCACACATGCCTTTACAATGAATTTTTGTTGTGATTTGTAAAAGCATGCCTAGTAAAGGCATGTGTGGACACGAAATGCATAGTGGCATGCATGGTTCTGTCATACCACCCCCGACCCGCCCTGAGGCCCAAACCTACCCTCACCCTTAATACCAAAACAACCCCGAGCCCCCCACCGGCCTGAGCCCTAAAAAAACTATCCCAACCCCCCACCCCTATAAGCTAAAGTACCCCAACCCCCCACCCACCTAAACCTAAAAACAAAACTACCTGACAGCCCCACCTTTGCCTCATAAAAGATCAGTAGGAACTACAATGAATAAACCAAAGGGTCTTCATCAGGTCAGAGAACAGTTCTAAGAGCAAAGCCAAAAAATCTGAGAAAAGATGTAGCCAAAGAATTTGAAAACAGATGTACAGAGGGCACCTTTAGTGGAAGATAGAGAAAGAATCGCAAAATCTTTTATGACCATGTTTTTTTTTTAATGTTTATTTATTGAATTTTCAGCAACGTTACAAACAATAACTAGAAACATTGGATCAAGGTGAAAGGGTTCGGAAAGACAGCAGGGAGAGATTAATATGAAAGACCGATGCTGAGTCTTTGTCATGTCATATGACTAC
Organism: Pleurodeles waltl; assembly: GCF_031143425.1. NCBI lineage: Eukaryota > Metazoa > Chordata > Amphibia > Caudata > Salamandridae > Pleurodeles > Pleurodeles waltl. The sequence goes on from NC_090451.1 coordinate 229,579,423, forward strand.
AATCACGAATGCAAAAAAATAACTAAGGCAAAGGAGAGGGTATGGGAAAAGGGAAATAGACATGAGATGGTGGCATGAAAAGGAGCCTGGTGGGAAGGGGAAAGTGGATGAGGGAAAGGGGAGAACAGCACTAATGGCAGGGTACTTGAGGGAAGAGTGATCAGAGTAACCCCTCTTATTGGTATGTCCAGCCACTTTGAACTTTGTCCATTAGTACATGTTTGTGTAATTGGCCCTTCCCCCACTCTTGAGCAGCTGAAGACTGACATCCATCTGAGTGGTGCTCCTTTGATGTTACTGAGCGTGGGGAAACACTGATAATTAAATAAACCATAGAAGTGCATACTGGAGTATATGGTCAACTTCCGAGTAGTGAATGTATTACATGGCAAGGGACATCTGATACGGGTGGTCAACATATATGATAGGGGTTGCCTTAAGTTTAGGCTCTAGTGCTCAGGTAGGTCGTCAAGGTATCCTCTGCATGTGCGGTCAAGTATGCTATGAGGTGGGACCAGATATCTTGGGTCAAGAGCCGGTCGGCATCATATCCCAATACGTCTGCAATTGTCCCTAGCAGTATGTGGCACCACAAAGCCAGTCAGCTTTACGAGATACCCTAGGCCTGCCCAAACACAATGCAACTCTGCGTTTGGCAGCAGTATTCCCTCCAGTCTAAATCCCTAATCGGGAATATCTTTCATCTAGTCTGACAGTGCAATCTGTGGAATGCGGGTGACAGTCGTGCCTACCACACAATCAGGCACTTCAAACACCTCCAACCAAAAACGCTGAACAACAGGGCAGCTCCAAGCTAGAGGTAAAAAAGTTGCAGTGGGGCAAAGCAGCTGTAACAATGCGTGTCTGCGAGGAGGCCTATTTTATGTAGGTGTGGCGCATCTGTGAGGAGGCCTATTTTTTTGTAGGTGCGGCGTGTCTGTGAGGAGGCCTATTTTATGTAGATGCGCCGGAGTTTAGTAAGCAGATGTGCGCGCAGCAATATCACCAGCATTCAGCTAAAATGGAGACTTCTAATTGTGATTCTCAGCCCCCCAGGAGCAAGGCCGCGTTACTGGAGCAGTGGCCTTGCTACAGATATATAATTTCGTAATCAGGTGGCGTGGCGAGGGTGAGAAAAGTAGCACCTCCGGAGCCTGAAGGGTATCAGGGGCATTTCAAAGGTAGCATGACATGCACAAACCGCAGCTTGCAGCTGAAAATAGGTGATACAGTGCAGGAAGGTTCCATGTGGTGCTTGCAAAAGTTGCTTGGGTCAGGATAAATCTCTCCCAAAGTTGTTAAGTGTAATGTGCGTAATCGCATGTGCACACTGGCATTATTGATGAAAGGCAGCGCTGGATGGTCCAGAACTGACACAGAGGGAGCAAAAAGGCATTCCACCTGGGCTCGGCGCTGGTCTTCGTTCCATTCCCATGTGGTACCGGCCATTGTCGATCCTCGCCCAAGGCCGGAGCGGTGGTAGGTACAATGCTGTTGACAACAAGCATGAGTGTATATGGTCTTGTTCTGGAGATGTGTGCGGTTGGAATTGGATAGGGTGGATACAGCAGTGAGCAAATTAAGCCTGTGCGCAGTTGAGGTAAATATCCATGTCAGGAGCCATCAGGATGCCCTGTTTGAAGGGGGGGGTTGAGCAATTTTCAAGATACCCGAGGCTGGTTCCCAGCCCAAGCTAAAGAGTTCAAACGAGAGTGCAGGCCTGATCAAAAATTGCGAGACAAGAGCAAGGGGAGGTTTACGAATAGATAGCGGAACTTGGGAAGTATCACCATTTTAGCTATCGCCAGCTTTCCTGTGAGTGAAAGTGGACATGTGCGCCAGCGCTCCAGTTTGTCCTCCAACCAGGACATTGCATGACAGTAGTTGGCTCTCCATAGCTCATCAAAATTTTTGCTGAGCCAAACCTCTAAATAACACACCAGACCCAAGGCCCAGTATAGGGGGAAAGCCGGTTCAAATCGGAGGGTAGCTTCAGGCAGGGGAAATATGATCAATTTAGCCCAATTTAGCAGGACTCCGGATAATCCACCAAAGCAGATCAGTTCACTGATAAGAGTATCCAAATTGTCCTGTGGTTCCTTTACATATAGAGTGACATAATCCGCGTACAAAGAAACCAATATCGCAAGCGATGTGAAGGCTAGGCCCCAATTCGTATGATGTTGTCGCAAACGGGCGGCCAAAGGCTCCATCACTACTGCGACCAATAAGGGTGAAAGCAAGCAACCCTGAAGGGTGCCCCTCATCACCAAAAATAGCGCTGAGATGGTGCCATCGATACGTATTTGGAGGTGGGATTCTCATAGAGAAGTCCAATAAGATGAAGAAACCTAAAGCTAATACCTAAGTGGGCTAGCAAAACAAATAAATAAGGCCATTCCAGAGAATCAAAGGCCATAGTGGCATCTAGGAATACAGCCATAGACTTGGCGGAGGGGGTCTATTGTTTGTGCCACTGCAAAATAAGTCCATAGATTGAGCACTGTGGACCTGTTTGGAACAAATCCTGATTGGCTGATGAGGTTGGTGATAATCGGTAATAGAGGGAGCAATCTGGAGGCGATTAATTTGGCCAGACTTTTATTGTCTATATTTAGCATGGAGAGCGGCGGTTGGAGTCACAATAATGTGGGTATTTCGCTGGCTGAAGAATTGTCACAATGAGCGCTTCGAGGAGAGATAGTGGGAGTACCGCCCCTTCAATGGATTCAGCGTACATGTGTAAAAGATGCAATGTTAAGAGCTTAGCGTAGACAGTGGCAGTAGGGCCATCTAGGCCAGATGCCTTGTCCCCAAGGAGGACCAGAATAACCTCCATAATATCCTCAACCGTAAATGGGGCATCTAAAACGCACCTATGAATGTCCTCCAACCACAGTAGTTGACGTGTGTCGAAATACTCGGTATAGGACTCATTGGTGGCAGTATGGGTAGAAGAGTACAACAAAGTGAAAAAAGTAGTCAGCGTGTGCTGGACTGCCTCCGTTCCATGCCAATTTGGAGTGTGTCTTGGCCATCCACAAGTTTCACCAGGTAATCGCTGGCCCAGGGTTGATGCAGAGGTTAGCTAGCGTCTTCCCCATTCTGACTCCCTCACCATAATGCCAGACACGGACCTCTTGACCCAGGTAGCACAACTCACGCTGTGCAGCTTCTTTATACTGACTTAATGTGCATTGAAATTGCGCAAGGATGGATCCTCTTCCGCATACTAAGTCTGTTCAAGCTCACGTAACTTGGACTCGAGCACATCAAGCTCTTTCTGCAAGGTTTGTAGGATCCTGAATTCTTTGGACATGCATACCCCCCGAATAACCACCTTAAACGCCTTCCAAAGCGCAGAACAGGATTGGACAGAAACCTTGTTACGCTCAAAATAATCAAATATGATTTCATGTATTTCTACTTTAAAAACCTGGTCTGGAAGAGCACCACTGGGGAGATGCCAGGGGAAGGCATGCCGGACCCCACCTGGGATACGAATTTCAAGAAGTACTGGAGCATGATCCAATAACGTGCATGGGCAGTGGTCAACTCAGTGAGTCCAAGAATCAATGTCTTTTGTTGTGAGCCACAAATCTATACAGGGCTAAGTGTTGTGTGTGGCTTTTATACATGTGCTTTCCCTGACCAGCTCGTACTTGGAGCCCCAAAAGGTCCACCAAGTGATTCTCTGACATGAAGGAGTTTACAAGGCAGAAGCATGAGGGTGTGGTGGTTTGGTTGTGCTTTTGCGATCAGCCACTGCACATCAGCGTAGGGCCGTCGAGTCTTAGCCCCCTACCTGATGCGCACCAGGAATCCCAGGGGACGCAGCAAGATATCTTCAGCCTCATCTGGCCAGCTTCCCAAAGGCCGGGACAATCTCTGCCCAAGTCTGTCTTATGCTGCAGCCACAGGAGTCCTCGGGGGAAATAAACGTGGTGTCCATTTGTAGGGCATCTCAGGAATAGTGGTGATGCCCAGAGTTATCATAAGGAAATGTAGGATAAGGTTCCCAGGCCTGAAGCGCTTCACAAAGTGATTGTCATCTTCCTGCTGGGCTGTCTGGCACCCCCTGTTATGACCATGTTACTTATGTCAAGACCATCAATGAAACTAAGGACTAGGGGCCAGATGTAGCAACCCTTTTGCGAGTCGCAAACGGCGAAATTCGCCGTTTGCGACTCGCAAACGTGGGTTTGCAATGCACAAATGCATATTGCGAGTCGTTACCGACTCGCAATATGCATTTGCGACTCGCAAATAGGAAGGGGTGTTCCCTTCCTATTTGCGAGTCGGAGTGGTATGCAACTCCATTTGCGACCGCGTACGCGGTCGCAAATGGAGTCGCAGTTACCATCCACTTGAAGTGGATGGTAACCCACTCGCAAACGGGAAGGGGTCCCCATGGGACCCCTTCCACTTTGTGAATGGACCCCAAATTATTTTTTCAGGGCAGGGAGTGGTCCAAAGGACCACTCCCTGCCCTGAAAAAACCGAAACAAAAGGTTTCGGATTATTTTGAAATGCAGCTCGTTTTCCCTTAGGGAAAACGGGCTACATTTCAAAAAAAAAAAAATGCTTTATTGAAAAGGCAGGTCGCTAACATGGAGGCCTGCTGACGTCAGCAGGCTCCATGTTAGCGAGTGCCTATACTCGCAATGGGGCCGCAATTTGCGACCCACCTCATGAATATTCATGAGGTGGGTCATTGCGACCCCATTGCGAGTTGCAGACGGTGTCTGAGACACCGTACTGCATAGCAATTTGCGACTTGCAAATTGCTTTTTTGCTACATCTGGCCCTAAGTCACCAATATGGAACAAATAATGGCAACTGTTAAGAAACTCGATGCTAGGATGAATACCTGTGCCCCAAGTGAGCCAAACTCAGCCATATGAAACAGTTGATGACCAAGTGAATAATGCCTGTGTTAAAAGAAAGTTTTATATATGCACATATGCCTCCATGCATAATACAAAATGAAAAAATATACAAAACATAATAATAGCAACACAAAGTCAAATTAATGAATAGACGCGTCAGGCGATCTATTAACCACTGTTGTATCAAGTGTGATTAACTGAAGAAGCCGTCACTTCCAATAGCCCAATGAACAAACACCTTTAAAAACATTGATGTCACTCACGCGGCTTCACAGGGTAGCAGCAGTAGAATTCAAGTTAAATTGCAGTGTCATCTAGAAGAAAAGAAACCAGTTGGCCCCATCAACCATCTATATATCACCCCAAAGCGACAAATATCGCTGGACAACAATATGCAGTTCTGCGTATTTCTCCAACCTGTAACTCACTATGAAATCCACCAGTGCGCATGCCGAGCAACCCAAATGAACGGCGTTTAAAGCAGCTCCAGTCACCATAGAGTAGACATATAAAGGTCACTACCTTAAGTGTAACCCGCGGGCCTCGAGCGACCCAGATTGAGTACATGCGAAACTATGCTAATCGCAATAGACATAGACAAGGTATACCCCGTGGATACCATGGAGACTGCTGTATGTAGACATATCCTAATGCAGCAGTATTAACTCACAGATTGCTTCAAATAGATTCAAAATTCGTGACCAAACAAGAAATAAATACTTGTACCCAAAGAGTTGTCACAGGCATATCTTTTAGCACTATTGACAAAATGGCAACAAAAACGTATCACTAATAGAAAAGGGAAAACTATTTAGCACAACCACAGCAAGATGTGGGAGACGTATCTCTATCCAATTATACACCCACTATCACAGCAACACATATATTTTTGCATACACCTTCGTGATAGAAAACGAAGAAGAAAGTAAAACAGAAATGAAAGAAGGCAATTGAAGTTTCCAATAGTTAAAAATTATGAGTCTAATATTGTAAACAAATGAGATTTCTCAGTATCTTAAAATGTGACTGTAGATTGGAATTACAATAGAGTTTGCAATTGGCAAACCTAAAAGGACTTTACTTATGTAGAGCTGGAAAGCCCATCGAACTAATCATTATAGAACAGGAGTAGTACCCATTACAGATGTAGAAGGTTACAGATGCCAGAAATTACAAATGCAAAATGTTACCGATGTAAGATTTTACCAATGGGAAAAATAATTACAAATATGAAAACGTTGATCATTACAGATGTAAAAATCAAATCAGGCAACACAGAATAAACGTCTTTACATTCATAACTCTAATCAGGTTGGGCATAGAAAAGGAAGACCGGACACATCTACATATCAAAGTAATGTCAGAGGTGCACTCTTTAATCATATTGAGTCCTTTAGTAAAGCTGTCACATCTGAGAATCCAAGGACTGACGACCCGGTTTAGAATGGCCTGAGTGTCGGCTCCACGCAGATATCTCTTAATCAACTCAATTATTTGTTATTTGATGTAATTTGCAGAATTATTAAATTCCAAAAAATGAGAAACCAATAGAGCAGAAATTATTTTACAACGGATTCTGCTTGTATATTGTGATAGACTTGACTTCATCTTCTGCGTAGTTTCTCCTACTTAAATCACAGTGCATGGACACCAGATGGCATATTCAACATTTTGAGAATTACAAATGCTGTGTGTGACCTTTCAAACTATGTGCAATGTCACCGTAAATGAACGGTTTGGTGTTATAGGTTCATGCACCCATTATACAATTCCCACATTTGAAATGGCTCACAATTTTATTCTGGCTGCACAAAGAGGCTAGATCAGATGGAGTTCTTTTGGGGATATCTGCATGTACCAAGTGGTCTCTTGTGTTCTTTCTTTCCTTAAAGGAAAACAAGGGTAAATCACTTGAGATGCTTATTGCTGTAATCAGATGCCAGTGTTTCTTCACAATCCTGGCGACAGCATTATTCTGTGTGCAAAAGGTTATAATGCACGCAATCTTTTCCATGGTTTCCCTAGCCTTAGGGGGTCAGCAAACATTTCCTGTGGCAATACCAACCCTGTTTCAAAGAGCACTTTACTAAAATTGTGGGGCAGCCACGGGCCTCCATTTTCTTTGCTAAGATGTTAGCTTCACGAAATAGTCATCCTAAAATTTGCAATTTCTTCTGCCTCTATCCCTGTTCCACTATATGGTCATAGACCGTCTCGCTGGCGTGCAACAACCTTATAATGTATGGCAGTGGGTACTTTATGCTATTTATAGTGTGCACTGTTTCCACTAATATATCTCCATGTTCCTGTATTGCAACTTTCAGGTGTTTATTAAAGTGATATTTTTTTAAGTAATAACTCAGATTGGACATTATTTTTATGGTAGGCAGGGACCCTTGTGTTAAGCTGTTTTTGGCTCCCACTTCCCACAGTTGAGGTCTTGATTGTTCAACCAGGTTGTGCCAGAAAGTCAAAGAGGCTCTGGGGTCATCTTTCCTTATCAGACCAAGTTTGTATGAACCTTTTGCAGTCACCTCCTTAATACTGCTTGGGAGTCTCGAAAATCCCTTGACTCTGGGCCAGGAGCTAACAGTCACAGCTCATCTGTGCCATCAAGCCCCCTCCATAGATTATTTGCTGAAAGGATGAAAGTCTGTAGTTGTTTGGACCAGCTATTCCACCTTGTGGTTTTATTCCATTTGTTCCTCAAAAGATTCCCGGTTTGGCGTTTTCACCACTTGTTTCTAACCCTCCGTTATTCTTACTCGACTGTTCTACAGCAGAGGTCTAGAATTATGTTGTCCTGTAGGGAACTCAAGGTTTCTCCTTTTTTCTGTGAGGCAGATGTCTGTCTAAACTTGTTGGTGACAATCTCTTGCATATTTGAAGGTAATTCCTATGTACAGTACCCAGGGCCGTGTCCTACTGTCTCCCGCAACAAGACAGTTGTCTCTTCACCTGAGTGTGTGGTAAATTCTTACACGTCATCTCTCTGTTTTTATGTGACAATAGCGCTACCGTAGTTACAAAACAACAGGGAGTTGTATAACCTGTAATACAAATGTGTGATCCATTCTAGAAAGATGTAGGCCTGCAGCCGATGTGTCTTACCACTGGGGCACCAAGCTGATGTATGTGGCCACGCCACTTTATTTGACCACTTCCATTTAGCTGTTGATCAAAGTCCTCCATGTCTTTGTAAGGAGTTCCATATCTTCGTCCCGGAGTAGGCTGCAGCCTTCAATGTTTCACACCAATTCAGCTGTCTCCAAAGTTACCTGGTAACAAGCTTGCAAACATGCTTTATTTTGAGGGACCAGTGACTGACACATATAAGTTCTTCTTTGTATTTAGGAACTTGGCCATTGCCATTTCCCCAAGACAGTAAAAATACTGTATTTCTATAGGTTATACTTAAATCAACGTATGGATTGATGAATGACTTCACAAGTGACTTCATGAGCTTGGAGCTCCGGACCTGCGAGGTGGCAATTCCCCTTCCAGATGGAACCAAGATGGACAACATTCTCTTCTGGACCCTACCCTGCCTGCCTGAAGTGACCATCATCTGCAAGGCACTTAGCAGAAGAAACACAAGCCTCCAGACCAGAGTTAGCCTGCCAGCCTCCCTAAATCCATAGAGTTGCCAATGCACCAGGACTGCTGAGCCACTGTGGAGGCATGACCAGCTGACCAATAACACAGTGTACAGGCGGTGGAGGGTGGCCTAAGCGTGATAGAAACTAACCGGCACACTATCCCTGAATGCTTACAATATCTTTTTTCTTCTCCTGGCCACACATTCATTGACTCTTTCCCATACACCATATGTTTGTAAATTTCGCAAAACTGTGCACTGTTCCACCATGCTGATTGTGGGGGAGAACCTGTGACCCCACGTCTCACCTTTGTGATGTAAGCATGTGCAGGACTACACTAAGGACCTGCTTTAGACCTGGGCAGTAATGAAAAATGCTTTGACTTTGGAAGAAGTGCTAAATCTGGAGTAGAATCCCACTGAGGCATTTCCTGCAGCATATTATCCTTCTAGTGGGAAGGTCTAATAAAATCCTGGTGCGATCCAAGGCTCTGATTACCACAGAAAACTTAAAAATATGTACTGTGACTCGTAGAAACTAAATACAGGCGTGCTTTCTTGCCCACTCTCCTCTAAGGACTATTTCAGGTATAGATTTTGTGTGGTTTATGTTCGAGATTTCTACGCTTCATTAAATGATTTTTGTTACTTGTTTTATTAATTTAAGCAAGCATTAGAAATATAAGGCACTATTTAAAGAAAATTACGTCTTTCAGCTTCCTGCCTCGGTGATAGCGAACTGTTGCAGAAATTGCTCTTGCAGGTAAACCTATAGCTCCTTTAGTGAAAATATGACAAGTAGCCCTCCCTATAATAGTGGCCCACTCAGGCTCAGCATCTTTTTTTTGTTTTGCAGAAACAAAACCTCAAAGCGGTGGTATATTTCTGTGAAACAAAAGAATAAATGTCCCTGATTCTTTGGAAAATGTTCCCATCAAATGGGGTACATTTTTAGGTGTTGCCTAAAACAGTCCGTGCACTTTTTGTTGCAAGACATTTTTTTAGCTGTTAGAGGGCTTGGAGTCCGTCCATTTTTTCCATTGGTTGTCCTCACTGTAACTCTCATCTCATCTGCTGGCTTCCTATTTGATGCTTGTGTGGGCTTTACTTCCCCGTCCTTAGTTTATCCCTCCCCTGGAGCATGGACGCATTCCTGTGTCATTATACTGCTCTTTTTTTGGTGCTACTTTTTTCATTTTAGTTAAGCACTCTAAGAGAGTGTCTGTGTTTTCCATCTGTCTTCCTCCTATGCTTCCCTGCCCTCATATCTCTGTATCTCTGTCTTGCCACGTGCTTCCCTGCTCCCGCCTCATCTCCATGTTGCTCTGTTTCACTGTCTGATTCTGCGCCCGCACCCTCAGCCTCTGTGTTGCTGTGTTTCACAGTGTGCTTCTCTGCCACCAACCCCAGTCTCTGCCTTGCTCTGGTGTATGCCTCTGTGCTCCCCACCTCCCTCTGTCTCCAGGTTGCTCTGTTTCACTGTGTGCTTCCTCGTCCTTCCTGTGTTGTTTGTGTCCCACGTGTTGCTTCCCCCTTCTCTGTGTTACTCTGTCTCGCTTTGTGCTCAAGTACTCCCCTGTCGCTGTGTTGCTTTGTCTCGCCATGTGCTACCGTGCTCTCCCCATGTTGTCTTGTGGTGTGCTTCTCTGCCCCTATGTTGTTTCTGTCCACCACTTTGCTAACCCCTTGCCTCGTCCCTCGTTTTACTTTGCCCCCACCCGCATCCCACCTTTTGCTGCTGCACCTGTCCCCAGTGTTTTCTTTTCTTTTTAGTTACCATTTGAATAGATACACACAAATAAAATACCTGCTTTGTTTTGTAGGTGCACGCTTTTGAGGTGACTTTGCCTTCATAATGATACGGCCAGTGTCAGAAGTTTCTTGTTTCATTCTTTAGCCATGCTACACACATCATCAGGGATGCTGTGCAGCATCTCATAAACACATTGGCAAAGCCAACAGGCCCCAAAACGAGATCTGTTTGCTTTGCTAATGCTTGTTTATTTTCCTTCCCAGAGCGGTCAAGCCTTTCACCTGGAAAGTTTACAAAAAAAAACATTGGAAGGTCTGCCCTAAAAAGGGTGGACCTGTGGTAAAAGGTAGACTGTCTGGTAGTTTATGACGATGGAGCCACTTCCAAAATCTTGTTGGTTCCCCAACTAAAAACAGACTAAGGATTCACAAGTGTAGAATAATGGGACATCTGCTGAGTTACACCCTTTTTCCTCTACCCCCTCTAATGATCACATTATCTACGTTGTAACAAACTAAACTCAGTCCAGTAGCCATTTACTCACTGACATAGCTAATATAGCAACACTCTTTAATAGACATTTACTCCTCGACATAACCAATAAACTTCTTCTAATAATCACTCCACCACAGTTATCTAACTTTCACCAGTAGCCACTCACTACCTGGCCTAACCGGCTAGCCACACCTTCTAATATTCACTCACCCCCTCATTAAAGATGGAAGCCTCACCATCATTAATCAGACCTCTTCATGAATCACTCCTCCACAAAATAGACATTGATAACGCCTTCATCATCTCTCAGCCATCACTATTCAGCTTTCTATTAATCACTTTAGGGCCAGCCACCCTCTTTTGCAAGTCCTTATTATCTGATAGAAACTGATTTATTGCATTTTTCTCTACCTTAGGACAGTCTTAATAGCGACCCTGATTTAGGAGAGATTTTTTTCCTGGCATATGATAATAGTAACATAGTTTTAAGAATGTCTTTCTTGGCTTATGGCAGTCTTAAAACTGTATTTTTGGTTGAAAGCAGCTTTAAGCCTGTCCTAAGCCATGGAAGATGTTACTTCCCCAAGCCGGTGCTATGGGTCGGCTGCAGAGACCTGTCTGAAGCCTACAGTACTCAGATGGGTTGACAATAAAATATGTTCTATTGAGATAGGCAAAATACATTTTTGTCACTAACATACCTGATGTACTATCTCAGTTCGCAGGCCAAGGATGTGCAGATTGCACACCGACTACAAATGGGGTGTAATCTGTAATGCAACCTGCGTACTAAGGGCCATATTTATACTTTTCGACGCACAACTGCGCCAACACAGTTGTGCGTCAAAAAATCTAACGCCATTCTGAACCGCCATGCGGGTGCCGTATTTATTCAATGACGTTAGCTGGCGTTAGCCAGCGGAGCTGCCTGGTGTGCGTGAAAAAAAATGACGTACACCAGGCAGCGCCTCAAGGGATGGCCATTGGGCAAGGGGGCAGGAGTCATGCCCCCTTGCCCAATGGCCATGCCCAGGGAACTTCTGTCCCCTGGGCATGGTCATTGGGCATAGTGGCATGTAGGGGGGCACAAATCAGGCCCCCCTATGCCACAAAAAAAAAAAATAATAATTACTTACCTGAACTTACCTTAAGTTCCCTGGGATGGGTCCCTCCATCCTTAGGCGTCCTCCTGGGGTGGGCAAGGGTGACAGGGGGGGTCCCTGGGGGCATGGGAGGGCACCTCTGGGCTCCTTCCGAGCCCACAAGTCCCTTAACGCCTGCCCTGACCAGGCGCTAAAAAACGACGCTAAAACGGCTGGACGTCATTTTTTTTGACCCGCCCACTCCCGGGCGTCATTTTTGCCCGGGAGTGTAAATACGCTGCACATGCCTCGGAGTCAATTTTTTAGACGGGAACGCCTAATCCGGCGCAAACGGAGTATAAATATGGCCCTAAGTACTTTTCCTCTTTGCAAATCTGTTACGACCCCAACTTAAGAGGTGGTAACTTTTCGGTAGTTTGCTGCTGAAATTATGTCACAAACATTTCATATATTTCTTTAACACTCACAAAGAGGCAGATGTGGATGTCTCTTTAACGCCCCCTCCTGTTTGCGATCTGGAAAAGGGCTGCAAAACTCCTTTTGTGAACAGGAGTCAAAAAAGGATTTTGTGGATTTCAAAAGCTGTTTAGTGTTTGCAATTCAACATTCACATGTTTTGTCAGCTCGCAAATGAGGTGAGGTCAAGTTACTGTTAGTGCAAACAAGGAGCCCTAAGAACAAACCAACCTCAGGTAATAAATCACTCAGTCCAACTGGATATTTGCCTTGCACCTTTCGATAATCACCCATCTCAACCCCTCCTTTTTCATAACTGTCTGACAATTCATGCTGCTCCCTGGCTTCTGGCAACAGTCACCCCCACCCCCCATAATCACATTTTCTTGCCCATTTCCTTCAAATCATCACAGCCCCGCTTTTCAATTTATCTTCCATCCCCTTCTCGTAATCATCCAAGTAAGGCTGGCTACCAGAGAAAGCAGAATGTGGAACAAACATTGGCGAAGACAATAGGTCCTGCCTTTTGGCAGTCAGTGCAGACCTATTGGCTTTGCAGCGTTGGAATAAATAGACAAAAAAATGCCTTTTGACAATTATGTTCTGCTTTGGCATTGAATGAAAAAAACAATGCAATGAAACAATTGCTAGTATGCATCATCACACATACACGTGTTTGCAGCAGTGGCTGATGGCGTATACAATAGCACGCATCACCATGCATGCATGTGCGTACAGTGGCATAGCTCAAAATGAAGGGCTCCGCCTCACAATGTGACGAGGGCCACTGTGTGACTTTTTTTTTTATTTACTGTTCCAGGGTGGTGGATAGCAGTCTTGGAGTAGAAAATAACAAATTATATTGTTTGAAAGTGCATACAGAAAAAGGAGCTACCCAGCAGCGAATTGCAGCTAACAGGCACTCAAAAAAATGTCCATTTAAAAAACAAAAACATTTGTATTTTTAATGAACACAAAAGACTACAATAGGATGGGCATGGGTGGAGTATGTGAAAGAAATGCTGTGGGGAACAACAAAGATTTGAGCCAGGGTAGCAACAGAGGAGCTTGAGAGGGGACAATTTAAAAAAAACAATAAAAAGTGTGACGGGTGAGGGGAAAAAGGATCGACACATAGTATGCAAGTAAAAGCGCAGCAGTAGATATTTGAGGAGGGCAGAAGCAGCACAAGGGAGAGAGAAAGAAAACACATGCACTACCATGGAGAGGTGAAAGGAAAAAAGCTGTTCCCTGAATGTGTGCAGTGGAAGGATACAAGCCATCCAACCAAAAAGATAGGAAAGCAGCTGTGCTATGCAGGAAGGGCAACCGCAAGAAAAGGAAGATAAACCACTGACTAAGAAGCAAGCACATGACACTGACAAGAAAGCAGGGGACTGGCCCAAAATAGGTATTTAACAACAGACAACTAACAACAGACAGCTAAAAGCTGTCTGTAGGCGAGAAAAGAGCCTGTTCATCTATGTGTTTGTATTTTGCCTATCTCAATTTGAAACACAAAAGTGTTTTATGGCAATAAACCAAAAGACAGCAAGTCCGTGAAATGAAGTCAGTATGGGCTGATCATTAACAGGATGAAAATGAGTAAAATTAATGGACCACCTCATCAGCCAAATCAGTCTTATATTTACACCCCTTCCATATAATTACTAACAAGTTCTCCTTCCCTGTGTTATGGTCTTATAATATCGTATTTAATATTTTTAAACCGCCTTTATATTAAAAGCATCAACGTCCCTATCTGACACAAAATTCACCAATCCTTAAGCATTGAAAAACATCCCTAGTTTGAAAGGTCATTTACTCTGCCTTAAGATGGTCTGAAGACAATCTCAAGAGAGCCCAGTCTAAAGCTGATGCAGCCTGATCTCTTCAAGGAAGACCAACGTCTGTTCTAGATATATTTTTGATGGATATATTTACCAGCCATCTCTTCACAAATGTGTGACACTTACAGTAGTCTTAAGAAGCAGGCTTACGTGCATTTGATTCATTAAAAGAAATGATCTTACAATTGTTTTTAGTCCTAGCTTTGCACACTCTACAGACTGCGTAAAGTACACAGGTTGGGAAATTTGACGCATTTGTAAATAAACTTTAACAACTCCATTATTATATATTCAAATATTTTTGGCTTATTATTTTTAACTCCACTGCCTTTGCAAAGCTGGGATGTATGGTGCTCCTTCTCACAGTTTCACAGCAGTTGAGCCTGGATCCTTCCACTAATACTGTAAGCATGCACATACGCGTGTGAAATTAAGTTACATATATTAGCAATCGTCCAAAAATGAACACCTGAGTCATTTTTCAGGCGTTTGTCCAATAGTGTTGGATGTATAGTTTCCTACTACCCATCACATTTCTTGCACAAGCAACACGGAGAACGAGCTGTTTATTTACGACCTTGTCGAAGGTGCTGTGCGTTTTCGTGACTGACTTCTAACACCAACTACAGCTGCATGGCCATTGTGGGGTCCCTTCGCAGTCTGACTGGGGAGGCTTGTGACTTCTGTGGTGATATGTATATATATATATATATATATATATATATATATATATATATATATATATATATATATATATATATATATATATATATATATATAAAATCATCGCTCATTCATACATCAAAATTGTCGTAAAAAACACTATTTACTGCCTCAGTATTTCAATATTGCATATTATAAATATTACAGTGCATATTACAATGACTTTTTACGGGAAACACCTCCGCTAATAGTCACAAAGCTCTTCAAAGGGATTTTATCTCACTTCGGAGGTTTAATTTATTTTTTTCAAAGAAAAAAATATGAATACTTGCTATGGCATAACCAATATATGAAAATGTGCAGGGTGTATTTTGGTATTTATTATTATTGTTGAGCGAGAGGAGGACGATCATGAAATACGCAAGACTTTGCCTCTTGCTTCTCAGCATATTAGGTAAAAAAACACGGTTAAAGTGAACTGACGGTTCCAAAACAAAACCTAAAAACACTGCTGTTCTCCATGTCTGATAAGTATGCAGTCAATACCTCACGTCACACAACATCTATATAAACCATAATTCAAACACCGAATCTCATGGATAAGACCTCACCCTTGCTAGCAGGGATGCAATCACAAATGTCATAAATGTCCTTACAGCGCGGATTACACTTCACAGCACCATTAGCAGTATCAATGGCATACCTATGAATATAATATTGTTTATTAGTTTCAGTGTATATCTTATTTAATAATGTTCTGCTTTTAGGTGTTGTTACGAATCGAGAAGTCTTAAGTATTGCATTAGGTGTGCAAGATATGGCTTGCATGGTTGTGCGAGTTATGGATTGCAAACCGAACTGTAACTGGGGAATTCCAATGGTTCTTTAGTTTTGTTTTTGTAATGATAATTTCACTTTAACAATGATTTGTTAAGTGAATTTCATGTTTTTACACATAAATTAACGTGTTGTAGACAATCCTGTACATAACTTCATACACATGTTAATTTTTAGTGATTTTCTTGGTTTCTTGATGATACATTACATCGACCTCCTGCAAAGTATTTGTGCATGGCCTTCCACCTTGCACAGTAAGGATTGTGTGCAGCAAGGCCTGTACCACACATACCATGGGCAGTCAGCTTCCATTGTGGATAGGCTTCGGGCTGCCAAGAAGAAGCTGGCCCGTTTTATTTTTTATGTGTTTAATATTTGCATTCCCATATTTTGATATTATTATTCTTTTTTTTGAGAAAGCAGGATCCGAGCCCTTTCTACTGTAATGGTGCCCGGACCATATTTTTTTAGAGTTGAAGTTAGACAACGAAAGCCTTCAAGTCCACAAAATCAGCTTTAGGATAAAGGTATAAAAAGCTCCCTCGTCAAGTCAGATTCCTGTTTTTTAAAGAAATCTGGGTCCTCGAATGGGCCACAGCCCTGGGTTGCTGACCTGATATATCTAATTTTTTAAGCCTTTCTGGCCCACCCAACACATTATTGAACACTAGTTTCTTTAAAACAACTGAACAGATTTACACCAAACACACCTTTAAAAGCACTTCTACTTTCATGCCAGGTTTGGTGTATTTCCCTCAGCTGTGTTTTTCCTTTTTGTTGCGGAGAGCAGAAATCCTATGGGAGTTAAAATCGGAAATGCCACCTATTTAACAACTTTTCCTACAAACCTCTGACCTCCAGCCTACTCCCTCTGATAGTAACCCCCTCCCCACGCTCTGGTGTTCACCCCTCTCAGATTCACCCAGGGCCGATGAATATGACCCTCTTTCCTTCTGATGACCAGACACCTCCCTCTAATATTCACCCACGCAACCCTGATGTTTGCCCAACTGCTCCTGATAATCACATATCTGGAGGAGCCCCTTCCTGATAATCCCCAGACTAGCTCGCCACATATCAATATGCAGCTCCTCACCGTTGATTACTTCCTCTGGTAGTCACGTACTCCCATATATTCACCATGCTCCCCACCACCTGCCTTGGCCATGTGACAGTCAGTCAGTCTGCACCCTTTGCCAATCACCCTGCTCCATCCCTCTGAACACACAACTCCCCTTTGGGCACTTCATGGGGTTCCTGCAGTCTGTATGGTTCTCCCATGCAAAATGTTACTTGAACCCCAAGAACTACCCAAGGTTTGCAGCTCATCGCGGGATTAGCGGGTGCCTTCCACCTTGTTTTTCAACCATGGAAGGGGGAAGCAGGTCACAAAATGCTGTGGTTCTGTGGCGAAAACTCCTTCCAATTACTACTAAGTTGATAAAATAAGTGCCCAGCCTTACTGCCAGCTCCTCGCCCAGCCTCTTCTCCAATAGACACTTTGCCTGTTAATGACCCAGTACTGTCTGATCTCCATCCCTCCTTGTGTGATCGCCCAGTTCTATACTTATCAGGCCCCTTCATCTGGTAATCAGTCTACCCTGATGCTCACATTGGGCCCTGATATTCACTCCCATAAGCGCAGAACCCCACTGATAAACATCCTGTACTGTCTGATCTTCATCTTCCTTCATGATCCCGGGTTCCCATCTGATACTCACCCCTCGTTTGACAATCACTCAGTCCTGATGATCACGGGGGGCCTGGATCCCAAGCTCCCCCCTAATAACTACTCAGCACCACTGATAATCACCCCGCAATTCTCTGCCGAGCTATCGGCTTCCCAGAAAATGCCCCCGACTCATTTCTGATAATCACCAAGACCCACTCTGATAATCACCCCCTGCCGCATTAATCCCCCTCGCGCTCCCCAGCACCACCCTGCCCCCCCCCCCCATCTCCACCACTATAATGGAAATCACACAGCTTGTTTGAAGGTGCCATCCCAATATTTACCTTCGCTGTGGTCTGAAAAAATGCCTTTCATTGTTTTCATTACTGTTTCTATTGACACACTGGCAATCTGCAAACCCTGCAAGTCAAGATTTCGGCAAAAAATAAAAATAATACACAGAAAATAAAACCCGATCAAACAAAACACTCACCCTGGTGCACAACCTACAGCACGTGAACTTAACATTAAGCGGTTTTACGAAATGTCAGTACAAAATATACATATCACAGCGCACAGATTCGAAATTTCATTGGAGATATCTTCATTCATATAAATCAGGCTCTAAAAATAAAAATTTAAAAATTAATTACTGGTAAAGTACAACAAATGGCGCCCGCATTTCCTAAAATGTGCCCAAAGAATCTCTCGCTTTAAATTAGATTTGTTGTAATACAGTCTGCCGTATTTTTAAGCACAGACTTAGATTCCGTCTTCTGTAGCCTCTCAGATCGCTACTCTACTTGAAGCAGCGGCTTGAAACACCCGCCTGTGAGCTTCACAGTTGTGCTAACCTACCCACACCGCGCTCTGACAATTACCTATCCTCGTCGCCATCTGACAATCACACCCCTTCTGATAATCAGCCAAGGTCCCACGAGTACCCGGCCACCCACCCAAAGCCGGGTAGTTCCCGCGAGAATCACCCGCACGGCTATGATACCCCCGGGGCCGCTTGGAGGAATGACCGGCACCCTCGGTAATCTCTCAGCTTCTCTGACACTCGGCCGGACACCCCTCCCACCCACTAGTAATCACTTTCTTCTTTTCTGATCACGGGGCGATCTTTTCGATAATCGTTTTGCCCCTCTCGGGTGAACCCCGCCCCCCACCTCTGATAATTCAGCAGCTCCTCTCTGGGAATCACCCCTCCCCTAATGATTACTAAATAAATAGCTTTTCTCTGATAATCCCCAAAAAATATATATTTTTCTTATTTTGTTATATTTTATTATTATAGGCGCGGTAAACTTGTTTTTTTCTAGTAAAACTGGTAATTGAGCCCAACTTCCTTCCAGCGCTACCCCCGGGGTACTAACGGGTGGTTGACCGGGCGGATAACTATTGTTATGCCACCTTATGCTCAGCAGGGACACTTCGTGCGAAATGAATGAATGGTAATTGCTCGGCCCTGTTTTTTAAGGTTCTGCGTCACAGCAGCACAGGACATCTCACCGTATACGGCACTGAGTGCGCCAGCCCGCGCCTACTCTCGGGGGCCCTTGAGGGCCCGCTCTCGCCACAGAGGCATGCGGGGGCCTCGGGCTCCTCGCTGACTCCCTTCTGACCTTGTACGTGGCACTCCGCTGAAACCTCTATTAGTCCTCAATTAGAAAGGGCGGCGCGGTTATCAGTCACTGAGCACCCCTCCAAGGAACAGCGCAGTATAAACAACTCCCTGGCTCTGTCCTCCCGAGGCATCTGTATGTGCGTCACACATGTACATGCGTGTACGTTTCGCAGCATTACGCGTTCATCTTATTTACACCCATGTATATAGTTATGAATATCGCTTGACAACGATTACATAAAACAGCCCATGCCATTCCACATGGAGGACATCGCAATGCTCATTTGAATGTAACACTACTTGTCGACACAAGCTGTAAACCGTCTGTCGCTGCGTACACCAAATAGCCATGAACGCAGCATACATGTGACGCGTGTGCCCCAACCGTGATGTACGTCAACATATAACCATAGGACAACATTTCTATCGCGACTGTGCCTCCAGGCGTAGGCGCAAAATGTGCACCAAATGTACAACAGAAGTCACTTGCACCCACGTCACACGGGAAGAAGCCATTCACGCGTACACCCAAACTTCCTTCGGCACAGACAAGAAGGCACGTCCTTAGCGTGCATCAGTGGGAGCCAAGTATTGCACGTTAATAGTGCGCCAGGAATCTGAAGTGTACGTCAACGGTGCACCAGATATGTGTAGCAATGGTGCTTCGGCAGTTAGCATGCTGTGTCAGAAGATCTTATCAGTGGTACACCCGAAAGTGGCATTTTTCATACAAAGTGCGCCTCAACGGTACACCATTGTGCGTATCAGTTGTGTGTCAAAAATGTACTGTACTGGTACATCAGTAATTAACATTCTTTGCCACCGGTGTGTAACAATGGTACACCAGCAAATTAGCATCAATAGTGCACTACATGTGTGCATCTTTGATACTCCAGATTACACCATCCTGTTCCGAAGTATGCGCCAAAGGTACACCTGAAAATAGTACTACACACCAAAAGCGTGCATCAATGGTATACCAGAACGTATTTTTCCACAAAAGTAGAGTGCATCAATGGTACGTCAGAAACTACATTTCACACCATTCAGTTGTATACCAGAAATTAGAGTTCACGCCTTAAGTGTGCTCTAAAGGTATACCAGGAAGTAGATTTCACACCATAATTGTGCACCAGTAGTACAAAAAAAATAGATTTCGCACCATAAGTGTGCACCGATGGTATACCAGAAATTAAATTTCCTACCAGAAATATGCTTCAACGGTACAGCAGAATTTCAGTCACAACGCACAAACAACCGCACGTGTACACAACGTGCACATGAAAGGTGCGCCAGAAATTGGCGCACACCAGGGCAGCAGTACAGTGAACCCCAGAAACACATTTTACTAGCCTGTCTGCACCCATTACACAAACGCGTCAGGTGGCTGATTGCAGGGACGGGGAGCTATGCTGGGTCACGGGAGGTGGATGCAGTCATTAGCCGCAGGGAGGAAGAGATACCTCCACCCTACCTCTTAAGGTTTGGTGCTACTGACATAATCACATTAACATATAGGAGTCCTTCCTGCCCCCCACCTCCCCCCGGCGTTTACAGTGCCAGTACGGACTGGGCAGCAGTGCACTGGCCGCCGACGCCGCCTCCCCACGCGCACACACGCACAGAGCCCTCCCTCCCTCCCCTCCACACTTCTGCAGATCGATGCTTCATTAGACAGATAGGCCCCGCTCATGCAACCTTGAACGAGTCTCTCTAATTACCTGCGCAGGGGGACGCAGCGACCCCTCCCGTCCCCGTCCCTGCTCTCCTCTCTTCCTTCTGGAAGTCTCTCTCTTCCCCGCTCTCTTTCTCTCCAGCAGCAGACTGAGGGATGCTGCTGGGGGGAGTGCAGGTGGGTGGTGGCGGGGACTGCATTTATTCATAGATAGGGGCTGGAGTGCATCTCTGCTGGAGAGGGGAGTTGGCTGCGAAAGAGACAGGCGGGTGGAGAGAGTGCGAGACCGCAACGGGGGAGAGACAGCCTCACGGCAGAGAGGGACACATGTAGAGCTGGCTACAGGGCGATGGGGGAAGAAGAATACATGCATGGCTCCCTATAGGGGGAGAGAGAACAGGCAAGAGATATACACAAGAACAGATGGATGAGTACAGGGAGAGAGAAGGAAAATAGGGAGAAATGCTGAATTAGAGGAAGAGAGGCAGAATGAAAGAGGAGTACTCTGAATTAGAGGGAGAGGCGCCGTTTGCTCACAGAATGAAGGAAGTGCAGGTGAGAGACACACAGGAGTGACACTTTCAGGCGCTGAGGGGGTGGGCAACAGTGACACATACAGCAAAAGTGGGAGACATGCAGAGCTGAGCACAGAGGGGCAGGAGATAGATACATAAATAAAGGGATTGAGACGTGGGATACGTATATATACAGAGAGAAATGAGAGATAGGACAGGCCAAAAGAAAGAGGGAGAAAGACAGATGCCTAGAGGCAATGCGAGACGGGTAGTTGAGCACAGAGGCAGTGTGACGGAGAAAGCGAGACACATCAGCCCTAGGCCTGGACACAGAGGCATGGAGACCGCGGAGGCATGAGGAATGAAAGATGGAGGAAGAGGGGAGGCAGATTCTGCTAGAGCTCGAAAGAGAGTGACATCTGTGGACATATGTGACGCAGATGTATTTGGAGAAGGGGAGACCGAGAGAGATGCACGAGCGGGGAAAGGCAGGGGCGGACGGACAAAGGAAATGTCAGAGCCGGAGGTGAAAGGGCAGGGTTCAAGTCCAGAGCAGCCATTCATTGAAGCCGCAGACAGCCGGCCTGCACACTTGACTTTCATGGGCGTCCTGGCGGCCTTGGACGGCATTAATGAGTCCTGTTCAGCGTCAGCCCCGAAGGCTCGGGGGAGGCACGGGGCTGCGAGCAGCTGGAAACGGTGAGATGTCAAGAGCTCACACAATGCGTCCTGCAGGCCCCGTGTCCCCGGCGCCCCCTCGTCGGTCTGCAGACAGCAGCTGAAGACTCATCAGCCCCAGCTTCCCCATCCACCGACGCCTCAAGCCTCACCTGTCCTCCAGAACCATAGATTCTCCCGCCTTCCGAACACCTTGTCGACTGACAACAAAGTACTCACCTGCCCCTCCATCACCCACCTCCCCCAACCTTGTGACACCCGCATAGGACCATCCCCAGAACCCTACCTCAGGGCCTTCACACAACTCAAGACACCCCTTGGCTACTGATAACAAAGTACTCACCTTCCCCAATCACCCCAACCTTTTGACAACAGCATGTGGCCATTCCAAGCACCCTCCCTCAGGGCCTGCGCACAATTCAAGAGACCCCTTGGCTACTGATAACAAACTACTCACCTGCCTCTTCACCCCCTCAACCTTGTGACAACTGCATGCGGCCATTCCCGGCACCCTACCTCAGGGCCTTCACACAAACCAAGACACCCCTTGGCAACTGATGACGAAGTACTCCCCTGCCCCCATCACCACCCCACAACCTTGTGACAACAACATACGACCATTCCCAGCACCCTTCCTCAGGGCCTCCACACAACTCAAGACCCCGGTTGGCTACTGCTAACTCACCTGACTTAATTACCCAAACTCACCAGGGTTCAGACAACAGCAGAAAACCGTTCCCAGTAGTCTGCCTCAGGGCCTCCACACAACTCAAGACTCGTCTGCCACCAATGCCTCCTTAACACCTTGGCTACTGAAGACAAAGTACTCGCCTGCCCCCATCACCCAAACCCTTCAAGGTTCTTTTAACAGCATTGAATCATCCCCAACATCAGCACCATACCTCAGGGCCTCCACTCATCTCAAGACTCCTCTGCTACCAATACCACAAACTCTCCTGCCTCCCAACACCTCTGCTACTGATGACACAGTACTCGCCTGCCCCCATCGCTGAAATCCACCAGGTTTCAGACAACAGCAGAGAACCATTCCTGAGGCCAACACCCTACCTCAGGACCTCCATTGAACTCAAGACTCAGCTGCAAACAATGCCACAAACTCTCTTGCCCCCCCAACCCCCCAGCTACACAATACTCGCCTGTCCGCATCGCTGAAACCCACCAGGGTTCTGACAACAGCAGAGAACCATTACTGAGGCCAACACCCTACCTCAGGGGCTCCACACAACTCAAGACTCATCTGCCACCAATACCACAACCCACAAACCCTCCTGCCTCCTCAGCACCTCGGCCACACATGACACAGTACTTGCCTGTCCCCATTGCTGAAACCCACCAGGGTTCAGACAATAGCAGAGGACCATTGCTGAGGCCAACACCCTATCTCAGGGACTCCACACAACTCACTCACTTGCAACCAATATCACAAACTCTTCTGCCTTCCCAACTCTTCTGCCTCCCCAACCCCTCAGCTACACATGACATAGTACTCGCCTGTCCCCATCGCTGAAACCCACCAGGTTTCTGACAACAGCAGAGAACCATTCCTGAGGCCAACAACCTGCCTCAGGGCCTCCACTCAACTCAAGACTCATCTGTCACCCACATCACAAACTCTCTTGCCTCCCCAACACCTCTGTTACTGATGACGCAGTACTTGCCTGTCCCTATTGCTGAAATCCACTAGGGTTCAGATAACAGCAGAGAACCACTCCTGAGGCCAACACCCTACCTCAGGGCCTCCACTCAACTCGAGACTCATCTGCCACCAATACTACAAACTCTTCTGCCTCACCAACATGTTGGCTACCGATGAGACAGTACTCACCTGGCCCCATCTCTGAAGTCCACCAGGGTCAGACAGCAGTAGAGAACCATTCCTGATACCAACACCCTACTGCAGGGCCTCCACACAACTCAAGACACATCTGCCACCAATGCCACAAACCAGACTCTCCTGCCTCCCCAACACCTCAGCTACTGATGGCACAGTACTCTCCTGTCCCCATCACTGAAGCCCACCAGGGTCAGACACTAGCAGAGAACTATCACCAAGACCAACATCCTACTGCAGGGCCTCCACACAACTCAGGGCGTATCTGCCATCAATGCCTCCCAACACTTTGGATACAGATGACAAAGTATCACCTGCCCCCATCACCCAAACCCCTCAAGGTAACCACGTAACAGCCATGTTTTTATTGGTCGTGCGAACTGTACCTAAGTGAATGTGCCTGTATATGACTATTTATAGGTTCCATTTTGCTCCTTGTTTCTTATTAATTAACTTGTTTAGTCTAAAATGTATGTTCTTGATGTGTTTGGACTGCATACCTCCATTTTTCATGACCTCGGATTTCTGTACCTACAGTGCTACCTTTGTCATGTGAGTGATGTCTTGGCTTTGAGAGCTCGCATATTTTAATGGTTAAGGGGGATTCTGTGGAATCTGTGAAGCATATATATATTATTTTTTAAAATAAATATTTTCAGTCTTTGATTGGCGTGCACAGTATTTCTTTAACATATGTTCTCCAATACCACAAACACTCCTGCCTCCCCAACACCTGGGCCCACTGACGTCAGACAACCTATTCTAACTACCCTATTGGTGAAACCCAAAGCCCTCTGACAGCAGCAGAGAACCATCCTTGAGTCTGTTACAGTTTCTTAGGAATGTCAGACCCTAAAGCCTCACCTGTCTCACAAACCCCCAGCATATCAGCCTTCATACAACTTAAGGTATGTTTACCCCCATCATGTCTACACACTAGCCTTTAGGCAACTCAAGATTCACCTGTCGGCTACTACCCTAGCCCTCCAGCTCCAGCATTGTAACAACAGGTGGAGATACTGCCTCCCTCTGGAGCCCAATGCGTTCCCCTTCAGACATCACAGGACTTTTCTGCTCCCCAAAGCCACAAACCATCTGCCGTCACACATCATCTGAAGTTTTATCGACTCAAAATAGTCACCTGCTGTCCAAGTCCCAAGCCCACCAACCATCACATAACAGTTGAGTAGAACCTCTCTCCAACAACCCAAGCCACTGTCCTTCAGAAAACCCAAATCCTGTCTGCTGCTTAGGGTCCACACCTACAGTCGTTTGACATCCAAGACTTCCCTGTCCACCGTCTCCCCAGCCATTCAGTGTTCAGACACAAGCTGGCTATTCACCTGCCTTGATGAGTCCAACTTATCAGTCTCTTGACAATGTAAGCCATGTATGCTCTCCAGGACTCCAAATCAGCCTTTCATCATCTATGATGTCACTTATTCCCAGTTCACCCCAACCAACCATCCTTCACTTTATTTGAAGGTTCACCCGATATCCCAAACTAATGGCTTCTTTACAACTCACTGCCCCAACATCCCCTATTGAGTTTTCTTGGAGGCTAGCTACTGACCAAATTTACCTCACCATACCCACTGTTTGTTAGGTATCTTAAGATGAATGTGCACACCCTATTAGCTTTCAGAGAGCATGCTCACACCCATACTGAATGCCTCCAACTCTTCCATGAACATCCCAGATGCTTTGAAACATGCAACTCTCCTCCCAGTGCTGAAAAACCCTCTGTGAACCCCTCTACACTTGCCAACTACAGACCAATATCCCTGCTACCATTGCAGGCCAAGATCTTAGAGAAAATCATTAACAGGCACCTTACAAAATACCTAATTGACCACCAACTTCTCAACATCACTCTGTCTGTTTTCAGAACCAACCACAGCACGGAAATTGCCCTAATTTCTGCCACTGATGACATCTGCATGAGTCTGGACAGAGGAGACACGGCGGCCCTCATCCTACTGGGTCTTTCTGCAGCATTTGACACATTCAACAGTCTCATTCTCATCCAATTCCTACACCCCATTGGAGTCCAACAATACATACTCCAATGGATCTGCCCCTTCCTGACTGGAAGGACCCAGTCATTCAGCCTGGAATTGTACTCCTCGAACGCCTGCGATCTCAACTGCAGAGTTGCACATGGATCTTCTCTGAGCCCAACCCACTTCAATGCATATAAGATCCCTCTAGCCAGCATCATCTGCTCTCACAGCATTAACATGCTCTCCTACGCCAATGACACACAAATCATTCTTTCCTTCACAGACAAGACTTCCAAGACCGATCAAGTTCAATGCCTGTATGACTAAAATTGCACACAGGATGATGACCAAATATCTAAAGATGAACACCAACAAGACCGAAATCAAGATCTCTGGGAAGAGCACATCACAGTGAGACCCCATCTGGTGGCCAACAGAGCTAGGACCAACACCCACCCCACTATCCATGCCAGGAACCTGTGGATCATCGACAGCAAACTCGACATGACCGCCCATGTCAATGCTGTCAACGCTTTTTGCTTCAGTACCCTGAAGGTGCTGAGGAAGATTTCCAAATATCTCTCGATCAGCACCAGGAAAACTATCATGTACGCCTTGGTAAAAAGCAAGCTGGATTACAGGAACACCCTCTATGCCTATATCAACAAAAAACTCACCAGAAGGCTGCAGAATACACAGAACTTGGCAGCCAGAATCACTCTCAACCTCCCATGCCTCACTCACATCACAACTGAAGAAGCTCCACTGGCTCCCCATTCAGAAATGAGCCCAATTCAGACTCCTCACCCACATTTTCAAGACACTGTATAACACCGGCACAGCATACATCAACAATTGCATCTGCTTTCCCAACCTTTCAGATGTCTGAACTCTTCTGGACTCTTACTTGCAAAAATCCCACGCATGCGGTAAACCAGATTCAGTGGTCAAGTCTTTTTGTACATTGCGTCTAAAGCATGAAACGACCTGCAGCTACACATAAGAGCTTCTTCCTCACTTCTTCAATTCTGCGAGAAGATGAAGACCTGGCTTTTCAAGTAGTCCTATTAGGCCCTAGGTGTGACTAGACTCACACCTGCTTAGCGTCAGGTTTTCCTCCTGGGTGATAGTTTGCTCTAAAAATCAGCATAACATAGCATGTCAATTACATACACCATTTCGAACTTCAGTTAACTCAATGTTAAACTGTTCTCTAACATGCACTTTACCAATCTTCAAGCAACTAAAGACTAACCTGTCCTCTAACACATAAACCGTACCGCCCTTCAGAGTACTCAAGACTGACCAGCCCTCTAATATACACACTATCCCAACCTTCAGACGACTCAAGATTCACCTGTTTCTCAATACATACCCTACAAACCTTTAGATACCTCAAGACTAAATAGTTCCTAAGAACACTCCCTACTGACCTTCACTCAAGGCTCACCTGACCCTAGCACATATCCTACTGGCCTAATGACAATTCTACACTCATCTGTCCTCTAACGCACACTCTACTAACCTTCAGTCAACTTAAGAGTCACCTGACCCCTGACAAATAACCTACCAGTTTTCAGACAATTCCAGAGTCACCTAACCCCTAGGACACACTGGCAACCTTCAGACACCTCAAGACTCACCTGTACCCTAAAACAAAACCTACTGACCTTTGTACAACTCAAGACTCAACAGTCCTCTTAATACACATACCATACTAATTTTCAGACAGCTCAAGACTCAGCTGTCCCCTTGATACACAACCTACCAACCTTCAGACAACTCAATAATCACCTGTCCCCTAACACACACCCTAGCAACCTTCAGACAAATCAAGAGTCATCCATGCCCTAAGAGACAGTCTTTCAACTACCAGGCAACTCAAGACTAATCTGTCCTCTAAAACTCACCTTAACAACCTTCAGAAAACTCCAGACACCTGTCCTCTAATACACCCTCCCGACCTTCAGACAACTCAAGACTCATAAGTTACTAAGGTACATTATATCGACCTTCAGCCTCTTTTGAAGGCAAGAGTACAGTTTAAAATCCTCACCACGGTTTATAAGTGTTTATATGCCCAATCCCCTATTTTACCACTATGATTTCCCAGCACGCTCCTGGCAGATTGCTTCTTTAGATGACATTAACTGCAATCAGACCCTGAGCTGCAAATACGTCTTGTGGAGACTGCATAGTCTCTTTTCTATGGCCCAAGTTCTGGAGTACCACTCTGGACTCCCACTTCACTTGAGGGACAATCCTTCCCTAGCTTCACTTAGGAAATGAGTGAAAAGCTGGCTTGTGTTTTTGAGAGACAATTCTCCCTAGACATTTTGATGGCTTGCATGTGAGTTTTGCTGCACCTAGATGGGGACAAATCAGTGGTGTTCCCATTATAATAAATACAACTCACTTTTTCTCCGAACACCTGATCGAATGGACTACAGACAGCAATGCTCCTGTGCCCCGTCTCCACACACACACTGTGTTGTATTTATTGTTTGTTGGCATTCGTACAACTGGAGTCACACTGTCTTCCCAAAATCATCTCTATCCAGACAGCAGCTCAGGCCAGAACCAATGGCTGACAGAGTGTTGAGATGTACTAGTGGGATAGCAACTGACACTTTATCATCCAGTTACTAACACAAGCATGGCAATGACTTACTTAATGTCACACAACTCTCAGTTTTAAAATTGCTGTTCCAGTTCTGATGATGCAAACTCTTGGTAAAATCCCTACACCTACCTCCGTCCGATTGGTTGTATCCAATATCTGGGTGCCCAGGATCGCACAGCGCTGAGGGATGGTTCATGGTTTTAGAGTTGCTGTCAATTTTCTAAGTGTGCCAATCATTAGTGATGCTCGGACTACTTACCGTAATCGTTAGTACTCTAAATCGCTGTCATCCTCGTCATAATCCTTACTAATGAGGCTGCTGCCTCAGAGCTTAGACCCCCTTAACTAAAACCAAAAGCCATACACTGCAGAGCACATGACACCCCCAGGACCACGCCTACAGTGTATTGACATAAAAAAGGGACTATGGTTTCTAGTCCTCATTGACTGTATCCAATAGTTGGGCTGAAGATCACACAGCGCTCAAGGATGGATCCTACCTTGAGAGTAGCTGGCTATGTCCCAGTGGTGCACACCTTGTGCTGCCTCCCTCCCCACACTGGCCGGCCCTCCCCTTTGCAAGGCCTGACCAGGGGAGCACACCAGGAACTGAAACTCCCTCCAGCACTGTCTAATAAATATTAGAGACAGATGGATGGGCCGGGCAGACACTCAGAGCAGGCAGAGGAGAGAGAGGGAGATAATGTACACGGAAATGGCTGTGTAAGTACTGCTGCCTGATTTAAAACCTGCCATTAAAAGGCACGCAGCCATCAGTAACCGTGGGTCGGGCGAGTCCATTCAACGTTGAATTCGCCAGACAATGCATAAATAACTGTGTTTGCACGGCGGGGGCATTAAAAATGCAGGACATCTGAAGCTCCGCCGATGGCCTGCAGCCCCCACCCCCGGCAGAAGGTGTTTTGGGGGACCCTGGGGAGAGAGGGGGCTGTAATCTCCGGCCAGTGTGGAATGTACCGCAGAGGAGGAACGATGATTCTGAAAACACTGCTGTCCCCCCACTACCTCCCAGAGCACCTGCCTGGAGACGTAAAAACACCCGATGTGAGAGCCTTGGAAGAAAACTGCCCGAACACCAGGGCCCAACCGATAGAGGCGGGGCCTAATCCAGCACTATAAAGCCCCCACCCCGAAAATAATTCATAGCACGAATAGAACAACCCTTGACACACATGCGATGCGTGTTCTTTTTACAGCGATAATTCCTGAGCTGCACGGAAATAGAAGTTACCCTAATGAAGCTGTAATGTAAGGATGGGCGAACTCCCCATTGGCTGATTATAAGGGCTTCGTAAGAACAGCAGGTGCAGTGGCACCCGCGCCTAGGGGTGTGAGGGGCCCAATGCAGCCTAGATATGGTTGCTCTTCCAGTCAAGCCCAACGGACAGAGTAGCGTGCTGCCCTTTCACCTACATGTGGTGTGGGCCTTATCAGGGGTAAGTAGCGTCACGCAAATGCAGCTGCTACCTACCTGGTAGAGGGGACATTTTTTTTTTTTTTTTTTTTGCATTAGAGCCCGTGGTACCCTTGCTTCAACACTGCGGGGCATTTTCGAACATATATTAAATAATGTATGTGCACTCTACAGTGTGCAATGTACTATTACACAAAGGCCTATTGTCCCATGTTTGGACACTTATGTGCTTTCTCCACATAGCCATATGAGAACTGTTACCACAAACCTGGCCCAAGGTATGAGTGGGGGCAATCTGAGTATCTTGTCTTGGCACGGCCATACGAAGTGGCTCCATGAACAAGAAGGGGTTAAACATACGCAAAAACTACAGCCACCCACAGGTTATCAAACACTCCTCATCATGGTGCAACTGCCTGTACCGGCACCCTAAAAACAGTCACCATGCAGGGAAATACCGGGTGTCTGGTGATGCCACCAACACTGTGGGCAGCGTACAAGGAACGAGCATTCAGGCACCCTTGGGCTAGCTGAGCTGCCGTTCTTTTTAATATTAGAGGTTAAGGGCAGGTGTGATAACACAAGCACAATATACAATTAATTATGCAGGAAATACGGAGAGCCAAAAACAAGATATACATAAAGCAACAAAGTACAAAAGCAGGAAATATGCCAACAGCGACTACTTTAACCTAGATGAGAGTAAAGTGGTTCTGGCCCTAAGGATTTTGTGTTCATTATAATAACACTAGCTTAGTTCCTTATACCAGAGAGCTGATGACAGAGGACCTTAGCCAGCCTTTCAAGGGCCAGAAGTAAATATCCAAGCCGAAGAGTTAACAAGGAATGCTTAGAACTCATTTAGAACAATAATGCCGGGATGTCGCACACCATAATGAATATCAGCAATCTAGAAAAAACTGGAGATGATTAATCTTGTAGAATACCTCCTCGCAGCATGTAAAGATAGCAAGACAATCCGCATTCACATGAAGCAGGTTAGAATCCAAAGCTACACCTAAGGCACACTAAAGAAGGTGGCTGAATTTTCCTAAACAACCATCTAGAGGTAATACCATGGTAAAGTCCAAATAATCTGCATGCATAAATTGGCAGGTTTGCCAAAATGTACCAGAAACATTGCTGGTATCAGATGAGGTTCAATCAGGATAGTTCCTTGAATGTGTGGTCGAAAATATGAATTGATCCTTAACTATTTAAACATCTTAGCGCTGGTAAGATTGAACTGCATGCAGAGATTTTGAAATGTAAGGAACCTGTTTAATACAATTAGTTTGCCAGTGTTGTCAATATTTTGCTCATGCCATCTGAGATAGTTTTCAGTAATTGTGGAAGAACTGTGTTGGCCCAGAATTACATTCCATGGGATGGCAAAGTAATGCCTTTGATATTGTCCACCCGTGCTTGGTCTGTGGTTATCAGTGTGATTTGTTTAGAGAATCTTGAATGATGACTTATATATAACATTTCTGTACTATAATCCTGATATGAAGAGCATCTGAATAAAAATGAATGATGAGCCAACTTAACATAATTCATAGCCTGGGCTGGGTCATTAACAAAGTCCTTCCATTACTACCACCTAAAGTCAGGGAGATTTAGGTCTCTAGCCGTAACACATAGTTTTGCTTTGCAGCCCAAAGACTATACATTAGAATAAAGCTTTTTCAAGTAAAAATCAGAGGTATGGCAAATTGATGGACCGAAATAGAAAGAGAAAGGCGATTTCTGCCAGTTGTTTAAATGTCATCTAATTCTGCTTAAGAACAGATTCTGACACAAAGGCACTCATTCAGACCAAATACCTTCAGCATAGATACTGACACACACACACACACACACACATATGCATACGCTTACATACACACATACATACACACACACACGGGGATGCACACACGCATACACAAACATGTATGCATTCACACACAGATAGACACACAGATACACGGGCAGACACAATGACGCATACGCAAACACAGACACATGCATACACATACACACACAGCAGACTTTTTTCGCACATGCGGACAGACACACTCACGCATGAACACACAAACGGACAGACACACACTCACACAAGAATGCCGCCCCCACACACGCAGTCAGACACACTCACACACTCATATCTGCAGACACACATACCCACACACACAAACTCGAATGCTACATGGGCATACACAAAAAGAAATATGTGCTCGCTTAAAAACGCTTGCACAGATAAGCCCACTTGGTGCACTCCCATTAGCTCGAAGCACACATGTGCATAGTCTCACCGACTCTATACTTACAGAGTCACGGCCAGGGCCACACACTCAGGACAAACACTCACAAATCAACACATTTCAGGCGGTTCAGAAACGCGGTGGTTCATGTCCAGGAGTGTGCGTTCGAGATACTCTAAACTGGGTCGGACAGGGTCGGAAAATAGGCCCATGCATGAAAACAAACGTGGACCCCTATTAGTGAATTAGATACGTAAAAAGTGTCTCATGTTTGCAAATTTGGGCAATTTTAAACTTGCAAAGCTAAGCTGTATAATTGTTTTGCAAGGTATGGTAGAGTGCACTGATTTAAGCTTGCTGCAGTCAACGTTTGTTTTAATACCAGATAAATCAAAACTAAAAACAGGTCCAGCTGGCCGTAATATAGGCCCACCAACACCTAAAATAACCGGCCCACACACTAACCTGTCAGACCAGCCTGCTGGGCACTGCCTGACTACCTATAGGCCAGTGTACCTTGACTTTGAAGCATGTGACTCTTGGCCCAAAGCGAAACAAATCACCTGGGGTGAATTGCCCCACCCCTCCCCTTCCTCTTCACATGAGTGTATGAGAGAGAAGGTACTTCATGTTGTTATTTGAAGAGTGTCCCCAGTGGATAATTCTTGTCAAATATTCTTGAAAAGGGCTGAGTGCAGAGTGACTAATGCGCGTATTTCATGGTGGCTAATGGTATGCATAAGCCATATGCATAATGAGTCTCTAGGTTTATTTTGTGGTAATTGTAAATCCTTGGTTGCTGCCATAAATCTCCTTCCGTGGCAAGTACACATCCCATAGGTACGGCTAAGTTGAATGCATGTACCAGCTGCCAAAGATTGACACTGGACAAGAGTACGGTAGACCTAATTTGAAGTTTTTGTTGGCTCAGATAGGTGAAAGCTTGTTCTGTTAGCTGCTTCCTTCGTAGCTCAGTATCTGCCACTTACATAGCCTCTTGGTGCCAATAAATGTTTCAGATTAGAATAGTGACATCTGCTGGTTTCATAAGGATTGTGCGGGGTCAGGCCTTGTGACCAACCCTATCTGTGTCAGTAATGTTAAGTTGAGAGGGTGCTCGGAAGTTTTGAGCTTATCCAGAGGAATCTGATGTCTGTGTTCATGTTTCTTTTCACAGATAGTAGATTGATGCCTGCTGGTTGGGGACTTCCTGCCTGAAAGAACACCAGAGAGGTCAAGGTTTTGCAGGCATTCATAACATCTGTGTAAAGGGCCGGGCTGCCTACCAGTAATCTTCATTACTCCGGCTAGGTCTTCCTTCCCATAGTCCTCACACAGTGAGCATATGCTTCTCCTGCCAGCAGAAGTTTCACCAAGCCTAAAACGCTCACCACCTACTGCTATAGCACCCTTCTGACACACCTCCCAGTGTGCTCTAGAAAAGGAAGCCACTCCCTTCTTACTTCCTGTTTCCAAGCTTGAAGCTGAACACTATCCCCTCCCCCAAAGGGAGGGTGGGCATGGAAAACTAGACTGTGGCGAAGAAGACATAGACTCGGAGTATTGAAGATTACCTGTGACTAACTGGTCCATTAACCCCTTGTCAGTCTTCCTCGGTATGTTGCTGACACAGTGAGCTGATACCAAAGCCATTTCAACTTCAACTCAGTTATCCACTGGTTTTCTTAACTTCATCATTATCCCAACACTGGATTCAAAACTGCAGAATTAAAAGAGGATGATGCTCTACCCCTAACTGAAGTCTATAAGTGAAAAGGGAGAACGTTCAAAAACTAGGAAAAACAAATCAATTGAACAATGAAACATTGATATTTTTGGACAAAAGGCAGGGCTAGGTCTCAGACCTACCTTATCTGAAAAGATTTTCAAGAATTACTCTGATCTCAGAAGAGCCCCTAGATCCCTAATCCTCCTCCCTGAGGAGATTGCCACCAAAATCTTTATAGCACATGAAGTTCAGGTCCATCAATTCCTGTGGCTCAAATGGAGCCTTTTGAAGTGCCTAAAGCACCTGCAGCAGGTCCCGCAAGGGAATAGGACAATTAATTGATGGTCTTTTCAGAAAACAAATGTGCAATAACCTCAGAGCTAAGAGTACTAGATTCTCTAGACGGGGGCTCCTGAAGGCACTCGCCGCCCCCACTGAACTCTAAAAGTGGAAGCAGCTAATCTTAGCTGGAAACCATCTTTTAGAAAATCTAGAACTAAAGCAGGATCACCAGAAATAGGGTCTACCACCCTCTTCCCACACCATCTTTCCAAATTCCGCCAATGTCTTGAATAGTTCTCTAGCATTGACAGACACCTAAACTGTTGTATTAGCTCCACTACCTCAGAGAAATGAGACTTTTAGGTTTTCCCTTTCAAGTCCCAAATCCCCAGTTGCTGACGAGCCAGTGAGGCCGGTGGAAGGTGGGCACCCCTGAGCCGGTAGGGAAATTATGGAATAATTGCAGGACCTTGGGCTGCCAACTGAAGGAGGGGAGAATGCCATAGTTGTTGTTTCCAACACTGAACTATTAGCAGCTTTAAGTCTGCCAAACCATGGGTCTCAGAGGGAAGGCATGTAGGAGGGTCAGAGGCTAAGGAAACAAAAGTGCATCTGGTCTTGTCACAACCTTCTTACAGAACTGTGATAGAAGAGCATTCCCCTTGATCGCAGACAAATCCACTTCCAGTGACCGAAATCTTTCGACTATTTGACAGAGTGTAGCATGTGCTAGAGCTAGCTCACTAAAACCCTACTCAGTTGCTCTGCAGGCCCATTCTCCGTCCCCAGAAGATGACCTCAATGGATAGAAAGGAAAGTGATCTTCGCCCATTAGCCAATCTCTTGGGCTAAAGACAAGGACTTTACTTTCAAGCCCCCATGATTGTTGGAACAAACCACTACCACCCTGTTACCCCTCCTGAGAAGTACAATGTGCCAAGTGGACTGTTTTCTATTCTGTTTAATCGGAAGAGCACCCCTTCTTAGTCAATGGCCACACTCCTAGGACTGGCTCACTACCTATAATCACTCCTCAACCAATCCCGGGGGCCTCCGTTATTAGGACTTTCGGGGTGGCAAGGAGTATCAAGGGAAAACACCCTGACTAAGATCTTCTGCTTTAGTCACAACTGCAATGGCTGTCTCACTTCCAGCCCCACCGGGACTCTGGCCTCGTACTGCAGTGATTTGGGGTTCTCAATGATTCAGCAGATGGTTGTCTAGTGTGCATATGTGTACCGAGGACCAAGGCAGAACTATCACTGATGATGCCATCAGGCCCTGAACCCTCAAGCAGTCCCTCTCTATCTGAGCGAGATGAAGGTAGGAAAATTTGACCCGGATCTCTTCAGTAGTGTGCTCCTCATCTTGTGTTGTTGGTAAATGGGATTTGCTGGGGTTTAGTAAAAACCGCAGTCTTCTAAAACCCTAGAGACTGCCTACACTTGTTGCACAGCCTTAAAAAACACAAGAAGAATTTAGCCAGTCATCTAACTATGGGAAGCCCAAAATGCCTCTTGCATGAATTCCTCCCACTAACAGAGCCAATACCTTGGTAAAGACTCCTGGAGAGAAGGTCACCCTGAAGGGTAACACCTGGACTGGTAATGACTGCCCACTGCAAACTGAGGTTCCCCTGTGACTCGTGATGTATTGGGATATGCAAGAAAGCGTCCAATAGGTCTAATGACTCTAGAAAGTCTCCAGTCTTTATCTTGGGCAGGGTCTTTTGTAGGGACATCACTTTGAGCTTGACATATATGAAAAAGCTGTTCAGCCCTTTCAAAATCGTTACTGGTCTAAGGTCTCCAGATTCCTTTCTTACCAACAAGAAGATCAGCTAAAATCCTTCTCTTTCTTGCGAGAGCAGAACTTGTACTATTGCTTTCTTCAGAAGCAAACTTCAGACTCCTTCCAGAAAGGCTCTTTGGGAAGAGGTGTAGAGCAAACGAAATCTCTCAGGGCTTCTGGAAAAGGTATTTAGAACCCCTGTTGCACAATGTCTGACACCCACTGGTCCGAAATTGAAGTCTTCCATCTGTCCTGAAAGTCAGTCAGTCTGTCCTGAAAGTAACTCACTGGTAGCTTGTGTCTCACTGGTAGGTGGTGAAAATCCCCAGTGTAGTTATGCCTTGGGGGTGGGGGCAGATGGATTTGAAGTTGAAGATCTAGCACCCTCCGCCCAGGACTTTTCTGAAGTAGGGACCCCCAGCCACATCACCTTCCTCAAGAAGGCTGATCCATTTTCGCCTGAAAGGCTGTTCAAAATCTATTTTCGACCCCACCAATCTTCTTCTCTCTACATTTTATTCTCCCCATCGGTAGCTCTCTTTAATCTCACTCTAACACCATATCGATGTCTCGGCCTCTCTTTCTCTGCATACCACTTTCTCTTGCTTCCTCTATGTGTCTGTCTTTTAAGATACCTCACCTTGCTCTTTTTACCTTTGGTGCCACCTTACTTCAGAGAACCCCCTACCTCATCTCTACCTCCCTTCTCCTTCTACTTCACAGCTCTCAATATACACTTCTCTTTACCTCTCCAACCTTCTACAATCTCCACCCCCTGCCATTTCTTTTATCCAGCAAAGTCAGAGCGATTGTCTAGCCAAAGAAGAGTGCACATAGAAAGAGAAGAGGAAGGACAACGCAGACGAGAGTTATGGAGGAAATTAACAGAATTTACCGGATGGAATGGTGAGAAATCTCTGAGCAGTGCTTTGATTTTCACTGTTGGAACAAGCATGGCAGTTGTGAAGGAAGATTTATACGACCATACAGCAACTAAAGCTGTATATGTCTCCTTTGAATATAATTCATTAGTCAACTACATGTCCACAAAGTTCATCTGATCGTCTGTAGCTAACAATGGGAGGAACAGGCTGGTTAGATATTAATAGTAAAATATTTTTGCAAGAGGAAAGAAAGTGACACCCAAACGACAAAAAAATGGCTTTGTCATGGTTACGCCAGGCTCTCTTTTTGTGCTATTTGGCTGACAGGCATTGGGCAACTTGAGCTTTAGTCTGTTTTGCATGACCCAGTTTCTGAAAGGCTAATATATAATTCAATATTGTTTGGCATCCCAAGGACTGGAAGTAGCTAAAAAAAAACGGAAATAAATTGAAATTTGTGCCAAACAGGAGGCTCTAATGTATTTCTTGCCCGGAGCCCCAAAAATCTTTGCAATTGTACTGAGGTGAAAGACATCGGTGCTAGGCGAAGATGGCCAGAGGATACTTATGGATACCCTTTAGAGGAGCCTGGTGACATTCTCATATATATTTATAACTCTACAACTGCAGATTTGCCACCTCTCAAGGGGTGAAATTTGCAACAAAACCGCAGGACATTGTTGCTGTGAACTGCCCACCCCTAAACTCTGTTAGTAGATTTACTCACAGGGAAATCTGTAAGTGGATCGCTTTACGTGTGTACAACCAACTTTTGAAAATTCACAAGTGGTATTTCGCTCATAAATAGTTATTTACTTGTGTATGCTAAACTTGCAAATGCAAAAGGCTTTTTGTGAATGGGGCCCAGTGCTTTTAGCATTGGCCCTCTCCGTTAACAGAATGACGTCTGCTGGCTGTATGGGCTTCTTTGAGTTAATTTATGTTGCACATTTTCTATGTATGTTTAACATAAGCCATTTTAATGTCTCTTGGCATTGCTAGCTGCGTTGGTTAGAGATCTATTGCTTTTATTGATTTTTAAAATGGAGCGAACTTTATAAGGTGCTGGTGATCCCTAGCCTTGCAAGTTGTTCCAATCCAGGTAGTGTGTATGCTTTTCTTGCCTCGTTGATAGTGCTTTCATGTCCCAGTGTCAAGTGTCTCTCTGTCCTAGTATCAGGGCCTTTCTAAAGCCAATGCCAGTTTCCACATTTACCAGTATTTTGTATCTTCTCTGTCGAAGTGTATTTTCAGTGTCAGTGTCACTCTCTCCATCCACTTTAATTATTTTATCTATGAGATCCTTCCCAAGGTTGTAGTATTTTGACTGCCCTATAGAGAGGATCAGCTTTGTGGATGTATCCTACTTCCCATTTTAGCAGCTGTTGGCATCCTGCTTGACCGTAGGAGAAGTGTTGTTTTGTTGTCTTAGTTGAGGAGGAAATGCACATCTCACCAACCCAAGCCAGTTTTGTTGTTTTTAACTTACAGAGAATTCCTTCTTGCCTGAATGACTAGCCACCTAAGCCTTAGAAAAAAAAGATGTTTGTTGATTGGTAGTTGGAGGCTTGCCTATCTCGCTTCCCTGAACTGATCAAGGCCGGGGTACCCAGAGTGGCTCAAGTTTAAGTTTATTGACACAGTTAGTTAAAACCATCTCAAATTCAGACATACATAAATACTTAACATACTCACTATATGAAATAGAAACTCCTAAAGCATTTGTTTAAAACTAATCTTGTCATGATAATAATTGTGCCTGACTAAAACCTGCTCCACTGATTTCAACATTACTCGTGATCTTAAATTTTGGATTGTCTTACTCCCTTTTTAAAACTACTCTGCGTCCTGGTTGCTAAAAGTGAGACTCAGGGAATATCCTAAAGAAATTAACACTAGGTTATACCTGTGATATATTTGTGGCTGGAGATAACCATTTGGGAGCTTTCCTAACATTAATTGGTAAACCGTGCACTCTTGGCTTGCTAAACTTTATTCTCTAATTCTTTCTGGGCCTCTACCATGAATTTGGTCCCTCAACAAGAAAACGGAATTGAGAGACCAATAAGCCAACTGATGACTGCCGGCCTGCATGAGCGTATATTCAATGTCCTAAAGAAGTTTTTCAGATACAGTGTCCTGAGGCCTGGCAAATCCGGGCACACGCAAAATATGTGTTCTAATGACTCCTGTCTGTACCCACATAGTCAACAGGAATGTGTTGGATCTTGCTGTCTCCATGAAGGGACCATATATTTTGTTTCCATCAGCCCAAATCGAAAAAGCATGAACTGATGTTTCAGTGACTGGTTGAAGGATGCTGCTATATATTCCTGGGCCCGTAATGTTTTATACAATGTTATTACAGTCCGGGCATGCTGTCTGGGGTACCCAGAATGGGTAATTTAAGGAGCAATGCCCTGAAGACCTGTGAAGAACTGAGAGTGATTCCCAGGTGCTGGATTTGCAGGTTTACCATTCCCCTCCCACTGGAACAAACTGATAAGAATGTCTTCCTGAGTCTTGACCTTTCTGCCTGAAGTGTATGTTTGTGGACTAGAAGCACTTGCCAGTACGGGAAGGACATGAGCACCCTCCACTATAAACCTGCACGCCACCAGAGATGCCACAAGAAAAAAGAGCAGGCATGCTACGGGTCTGAACAAAGAGTTCATGTAAACTGCAAGTGACCAACAGTAGTGACCTTGCATGTCAAGCATCCTTTTCTCCATTAACGACCTATCCTCCAGCTGAGATTCTGCCAGACGTCACTTAGATCTCCACTTGGTGTGGTATCAAAATTGAGCAAGCAGTATGCTGAAAACCTGATCCAGAGACTGAGAACATTGATCGGGTGCCCTTTGCAAAGCAATGCAGGTGGCCCTCTAGAGCTCACTAAACCTATTCAGAGTGGCACCAATAACAGTAGAGGCGCCACACTGAATGATAAAGTCTACACTGAGTGGTAGAGTTTGAGATGCAGGGCTTTAAAGTTTCCTCAGTGCTTCTAGCCCTAACCCTAAAGTGGCAAGATCAACTGTGCCTCTTGGGGCACAAGAAAATCAAAAATGCATCCTGTGAATTTCAGGGTATGGACATCAAAACCTTCCTAGTGTCTCCAGTTCCCTATCTTGCGATATGAAAGGAGCTCAAGGGGCACTAGAAAATCATAGGTACACAATCACAAGTTTTCACAGTACTTGCCTCTTTGTTCCATTCCATCCTCCCACCAGGCAGATCTAAATGTGACCTAAAGAGCCCAGAAAAAAAGCAGGGAACCACTTTGATTTATTTACCAAAATCTCACCACGGCTGAAGAGGTCCCATTGCTACCTGAGAATTTACAGCAGACTTTAAAGGAACTCTAGTCAACCAGTGCTACTGTTGTAAGAGTCTTTATGTCACCTGGATTACCTTGTATGACCTCACTGTAACACTTGACATTTTATTATCTCTATATTTAACAGTGATTCCTGGGTTTGAGTTTTCTTCACTTTTATGGCGATGAGAACAAAATGTTTGGTCTCGGGTTAGTTGGAGATATGCGCTTGACATTAAGGCTTAAATGTGCATGAGGCATCTTTAATTCAGCGGTGTCACTAATAGAAGAGGCCTGCAGTTAGAGCTGAGTGCTATAAACACACTAGTAGATTTATAATTCAGAGACTAATGAGAGGTGCTCCTTGTGATGGGAAGAATTTTCATATGAATGTGCCCTGTTGGGATGGGATGTCTACTGCATGCCTGACTACTTGTGAAACTGGTATTTTGACTTTTTATTTAGCCTTGGCATCATGCTAATCTACCGTGTGTACACAGACATAGGCCTGTCCCTCATAACGTTAGATCATTAAACTGTGCAGTGAGCTGGAGGGGCGCTCACAGCATTCCTTCATGATGGGAATAGGACTGCTTTCCATGCACAGGGGAGACACATAAAATGGTGGCAGCCGCCTACATAGTTTTGTGAATCAGTAGTGTGACTAGACCTTTTTTTCTGTGTCAGTGAGAGGGTACTCTTATAAAGTGCTGCTGTTGTTTGACTCCCTAGATCTGCGTGCTGTCATTCCATGTGTGTGTCAAGCGTGTGTTCATGCAGTGAGTGTGCAGCATATGCATGGTAGTAGGACTCTGTATGTCGTAAGATTCTGAGCACAGGGATCACTGAGGACCATTTTAGATAGCCCCTGATTTAGTATGGCATAAGATGGAGGGTGGCTACAGCTTCCCTGACAGTTGTAGTGTATTGACTGCATTCTTGTGGCTGGAGGATGGAGATCCATACACTGAAGTGAAAGAGAAAACCGGCAAGACTCCTCTTCGAAATTCAGTGAGAACCCTGTTAGCAAGCAGCTGCTATTTCTTCCTGAGCACTGCCATTTGCTAAGTGGCAGATGTGAACGGTGGGACTGCAGGCTCTGTTGTTTAAGGTGAGGAAGTTTCTAGGCAGAGTCCGTCCTTGATTACTGCTTCAGGAAGGCTGATGACAGCCAGGTTCAGATATTGCACACTTCATTGTGCCCTTGATTTGGATATTCATGCCTAAAGCCAACATCATTGCTACCCACTATGGAAACCATCACCTCACACAAAGTGTGTGGCTGAGGAACAGCCACAGAATGCCATTTGACAGAGAGCCACCTCAGACTGGTTCTGAAACCTTACAAAATGGTTGACATCCTCTGACTGTAAAATGTGCACAAAGGTGGGACCCAAACCACTTCTCTTGGTTCCCGGTCCAAATACCTCATGACCCACGTTGGGAGTGCTCTGTAGAATACTGGAAGGACTGCTGTGTGACCAGAGATGGAGTCTGAATAGGGTATGGTAAGGGGGCATCACCTGAAGTCAGCACCTTCCGCTGGATTTGCTAAGGTTCTGCCTAGACCCTAGGAGCTTGCCTTCTGCTGAGAGAGGTAAGGAACGTTCATTTCTCTGCTGGAGGAGAGCCTACCAAGGAAAAGAAGTCCAGCATGTTTCCTACATGGGAAATTGCAAGAGAAAGTGAGAGACTGCAGGGGAGCAAAACCCGGAGAAACCTGCTTGTGGGAGGAACCTTCTGGTCTATCAAAATGGTTCTGGTTATGACCCATACAAAGCTGTCTACAAAAATCAGGTATTGAGTGAGAACTGCAGTTCACCATGACTGACAGACTTGTACTGCTGCTGCCAGCTTCAGAGTCTGAAAGCTCTGACTGTGACAAGGTGAGCTTCCTGATATGCTGAATGGCATAACTGCTGAAGAAATCAGCATGATCCAGAGAAGACTGGGTGCCACACCTGCCATATCAGCACCGTGTCTGCAACCAGTCTAGAAAGGTTGCACATACAGAAGATGAGAGCTATCACCAGCAGCCACTGTGCTAAAATCTTCACTCTTCAAGTTCCTAGTAAATCTGCTACCTTGGCCACGACATCTCAGAAACTACTGCAGCAGGGGCAGGACCACTACATGTGTTCATCCACCACCACTGGAAATTCAACTCCAAGATGCAGGTAACTGCGGGGCTTGAGAATTGTGAGGAAACAGAGTCTAAGTAGCAGATCAAGGTCTGCAGCTTGAACTAAGTATTTTTGCCATTAACCATGAGAGACAAACAGTAAACTAAACTATTGGGTGTGTATATGTCTGGTTGATAAGTGAGTGAAATATATGTGTGCCTGATCAATGCCACATCCTAGATTAGACTCCAGGGATTAGAGAAGCTGCGAACTCTGGTAGAAGGAGAAAGTACAAAGGTGTAGCACTTTGAGTGCAAACAGGATTTCAACACTATATCACATTCTTGAAACTGCACTGTGTAGTGCTATGTTTTGCAGTGTGTTTAAAGTATTTTCTTATATTCAAAAGACTTTGGCAACTGTACAATAAACACTGGCACTTATTTTCTTATGTGGTTGAACTGTAGGGGAATACAAAAGTTCTGGCAAAAGGTGACCCGAAAACTGCGCAACCTAACTAGCATTGAGCTGGAACTGATTGTGTGCCTTTGCCTACTAGGATTAGTGACATACAAGAAAGGAAATCATGCACTCTCTTAGGTAGTGGAATAAGGCTTATAAGAAATGAATTATTATTTGGGGTGGGTGACTAGCCACCTCAAGGAATAATCAGCAACCCCTGTCAGAGTGAACCCTCAGAATCACTAAATTAGCCTGAGGTCAACACCCTAGCATCTATGGCATAAAGCAGACAGGCTTAACGTAGGGCAATGTGTAAAGTATTTATGTGGTTCCAAAA
Source organism: Pleurodeles waltl (assembly GCF_031143425.1). Taxonomy (NCBI): domain Eukaryota; kingdom Metazoa; phylum Chordata; class Amphibia; order Caudata; family Salamandridae; genus Pleurodeles; species Pleurodeles waltl. The sequence goes on from NC_090451.1 coordinate 229,622,323, forward strand.
CAGTAATAAAGTCAAAATGTAAAACAAAAATCCCAAGCCAAATTAAAAAAATAGGGTAACATTTAATAAACAAGATGACATCAAAATAACATTAAATAAGGAGAACTCGAGATATAAGTTTTTAAAGTTTTAAGGAGGAATAGCATCAAAATGCATAAAGTGCCAAATTTAGTCAATCATCACATAACCTAGAACCTAGAATACCCAGAACAATTTGAAGCTGACCACAATGGAGTGTGAGTTGGATACATTAATTAGGTTCATCCTGGTCAAAGATTTTACCTTCTGACATTAGTCCTTTGAGTCCCAATCCACCAACGTAATACACCTCTGCAGCCCCCAGGACCTCAGGTGAGGCACTTTTGGCACGCAGAGTCCAGTTGCCACTTGTCAGATAGGTATTTGCAGGAAAAGACCCTCTGGTAGCTTGTTGTGTCCCTGTACGTTTAACAGATCAGTCTTTTGACCCTTGGAGTCCACTTCTTTGCCGTGGGTACATGCGGGAGCAAGTCCAGCCCTTCAGGGCTCTTCTCAGGTCACAAACATTAGGTTCAGTCCTCTGCTGATCCCCCTCAGATCCAGGAGTGTTGTGAAGTTGGTGCCTGCAGGTGCCACCTTTATACTTGGCATGAGCTAGTGGGTGGGAATGACTCCTGGGCACACCCAGACCAATGGGGTAAAAGTTCTCAGGGCCAACCCTACCCACTTTGGGCATTTTTACGACAGTGAAAGTGTTTGGCCACACTAAACATAGGCTCTGAAGTTTAGGGGTGTGTATGGGGAGCATACTATTGTAGTGCTAGTTTCCTCTCACATCTAACATTAAAATATAGTTTAAGGCAGTCATTATACCCATTATAAACCTAGTGGCAGAAGAATGGTAGTTCAAAAGTAGTGTTTTCCAGCAACTATACAGCAGATGCACAAGAATTGTTTTGGTATCCTGTTTCTCTTCCTTTCAAGTGCATCCCCAGTGTTATATGTAAAACTCAAAAGTTGTGTTTTCAGCAGCCCCAGCCTGCATATTTTGTCAGGTTCAGAGGAGTTCATCCCTGCCCATTCATGTCAGCCTATTGTTTGCTCATGAGAGGCATTTCACACCTTTGCCACACCTATTCAAATGTTAAATACTGGCTGGCAGAATTTGGACAACAAATGTAAATTGGAGCTTCAGGCAGGGAAAAGCTTACTTTCACAAAAGTTCACCATTAAATTTCATGTTTAATACCTCTTAAAATAGTTGTTTAATTATTTTTCCCAAGATACAATTCAGGATTTTAATCTTTACTCTGGTTTTCTACATAGGACAGTTGGTTTGCCACAGTGAAAAATAACTATTTGGTGTTAATCTCTGTGCTGGCATGTTAACATTGCATTTCTACATGTCTTATTTTTAAGTACAATGCACACTGCTTGTGAAATACAAAGCTTGCATCAGGTGTGTCTTATTAATATTTAAAGGTGAACTTTTGATCTGTTAAAAGGCTTTTTTTGACAGGTCAAATTGCAGTATTTGAACTGTCACAGTTAGTCTGCACCAGTAGGCCTAAAGCAGTGTTTGCACTGCCACTGTAATAGATGGCACAGTAGGTGTTAGAGTCCACTGGTGGCATTTACATTTCAGGCTGTCAGTATATTTTGTACTATATACTAAGGACTTATAGGTAAAACAAATATACCAATTAGTTTGTTAATGATATATTGTCTGATTAATTAAAATCATTACAAATAACACACCGTAAAATATATTTTTGCATGTAAAACCATTGACATGACGGCTCAAGAAAGTAACATCTTGGCAAATGTTGAAGTACTTGGATACATATGAGGAAATTAATATCCTAAGTCCCTGCCAGGTCATTCAAAAGGAGATCATTGGAACTAAAACACAGAAATGGACTAAGTTGCTAGCAAAGTCTAAAGAAGATGTAAACATTATTTTCACTGCCATCCTAAAAAAATAAAATCAACGATGCAGTTAGCCGAAACAAATATAGTTGTAAACATTCTTTCTGCTGCCATCTAGTTAATTTACTTAGGTGCTAAGAGGGATGACCACTGCAAATTTAAATAAAATCATGTTTAAATGGGGGCACAGACACTTACTACTGAGTAGCAGGAGTAAAGCCCACAGAGATACCCAACTTTAAATGTGGCAGCAGAACAGTAACATTTGTTACTTAGAATGTGAGAAAGTGAACCTGTTATGGTAGGTATACATTATTCAACTTGAAGAAGATTATATGTGTTGGAGTTCGTATTGGTGGGTAGGGATAACCCTTGTAATTAATGTGATGTCACTATGTTGTTGAAAATCAATAAAATAATTTTTTTTTAAATAATATGATGAGTTAGCAGTTTGGATATGTTTAATTTGGGCTAATTGGAGCGATCTTAGTTGGTTCAGGTCTTGTGCATTGGTCTTGTATGTTCTTTTGTTGTTTTCAGAAATCTCTTTTAAACTCTGAGTGCTTCGGTTTACAAAGGGATGAAGTTCTTTCTGTTTTAGGACCTGATCTTCAGTTGGAGTGTTTGTGTCTCTGTTATCTTTCAGTGAGGTATTCAATATGTCAAGAAATTAATTAATGTCTCTTTGTTAGAGGATGTCACGGATGATAAATCCCTTTGTGTGACATTGTGAGTGTTTCGGAAGGAACTGAGCTGCTGTTTGGTGCGTTTCTTTTGGCTGCCATGAGTGGATGGGATCTGATGTACATAGACAGAATTACAATTTGATCTGTCTAATCCTAAATTGTTGGATGGTGGCAAAGAAGGGAAGGCAATGATCTCATTGATTCCATCGAGTCTGCTGCCTTTGGAGTGGACTAATTTGGTGATAAATTGGTTGATGTGTAGTGTGATGCGGAGGAGGTGGAAACTTTTATTGTTCTTCTTGTTGAGCCTTCACATAGTTGAAGTATCCTTGGAAGATACACCTGGAATATTGAATAGAAAATGTGATGAGGTCAGTCATCTCCTTAATGTAATGTTTGTAGGTTGATATGCAATGGGGAGAGGGGGAGGTTGTCATACGTTCTTAGGAGGTTGTTGGAAGTTTGGTGCAGAAGGCCCAAACCAGGAACCTACAGAAAAATAAAACTACTGAAAACGTTCTAGTTTACTTAAAGGGGCTGATGCCGGTTAAGCAGATTAAAAGGGAAATGTAGGAAGTGCCAAGGAGTTGGCCGGAGGTTGAAATAGTCTGGATAAAGCTTTTGCAATGGCAAATGTAGAGAAGTGATAACAATTATATGACTACTGATAGGGCAGGGAAAGAAGAGATGAAGGAGTGATAGGTTTCTGCAACCAAGAGGGAGCAGAGTAGTGTTAACACAAAGACTAGCCTTTTCTTTGTATTTTTCTTGGCTGGACAGGAAATCTTCTGTGTTCTTAGGATCAGAAATATACTTGATGAAGCCGATCGAAATAAAGATACAGTTTATTAAAGTTAGATCTGGACACTGTGGTATTCATGGGTGACAGTAGATTGCCACAAGAAGGAAAGGCGTGCCTAAAGTGTATTATGGACCTGATAAATAGTATTAGAAACTCCTGCTTCCCTGGTCCTGTGAGCAGACAGGCTTGTCAGGAGACTGTCAGGCCTAGCTAAGAAAGTCCAATTGGTCTCTTGAAATCTAAGGTTGTCTGCATGCCAGACAGAGACTTTGAAGTCCAACAGGAAAGGCTGGAGGTCCAGATAAGGAGGAACAGTTGTAAGGCCAAATAAGTTGATCACAATGTTGTGGGCAGGTGAGGACTCCTGCAGCAAATAATTGTGCGTTGGTTTGTTCAAAATGGGGTGGTCTTGGGGTTAAGACTGTTAATGTGTACGACAATGGATCTGAGGATACCTGTTTTTGTATGTCCAGGTCGGTCTCAGGTATAAGCAAACATGTTATCAATTACATTATCAGTCAGTGGGTCCTTAGCCATACTCTCAAAAACAGAATGCAAGATCTTTGAATAAAGTCGGAGGATCCCAAGTGAGACCTTTCAGAGCTTTTATAAATCTGTGAGGCTTGCGAAAGGAGGGGCCCGGTTTCCTGCACTTTACAAACCATTCATGGCTACCACAAATTTGGCACTGAGGCTGCAGGAAGGCTATTCAAATTCTAGACTTGAGGAACTCGCCTCAGCAATCAAGTAGATGCATTTTGAGCAACCATAAGCACAAAGCATCCTTTATGTATACCTGATGAAATAAACCCTGTTTCCGGGTGTCTTAAAGCTACCATTTTGCCTCTTCGGCTGCTTCCTGGTTGATCCTTTTTATGTGTAAATGCGCGCTCCTTCTCACTTTTTTCTCATTATGCTCGCATTGTGATGTGTTTTAGGCCTGCCGTTTCTCTACTTGTGCTGTCTCAGCAGACGTTGGAACCACACGTTTTTGCGTGGAATGCTGCTTACTGAGTTCGATATTTTTAGTAATTAATGTGAGTGCTTTTATCCTATTTTGTTAAAGAATTTTTGCTACATCACCATGTGTCCGAATTGATTTGCGGCCTTTTTCTTGTTAATCATAAGCACATTTCTCTTTGTATAACCCTTTTATTGTTTTTATACCTGTGTGTTTGTGTATGTTGTTGTTCTTTCTCGCTGTTTCATCCGACTTTCTCGCTCTATTGTGCTCTTATAACTTATGTACGTATTAGTAGTATGGGTATGCATCTGTTTTTTATGCATTTCCAGGACCACTATAGTATCTTTACGGCATGTGTGCACCATGTCCACTTTAAACAAGCATCCCAGAGGCAAACTGCAACGTTTTCATTATCTTGCTGACCTCTGCATTCTATTCCCCCCATCTCACTCCCCCCGCCCCTCCCCCGCCATTCTCCTCCCATCTTGCTCCCCATCTCTCAGCCCATCCCCCTTTCTGCTGTCGCATTCTCACTCATGAATACTCAACACCGAGCAATAAATTCTGATCATAGAAGGCCGGAGGAGTCACGGGAATCAGGGCAGACCACGTGACCTGCAAAGGGAGGCAGCAGCAGTCCATGGGCCTCTGATAAAAACCACAGAATTCATCTTAATTCTTTTCTCCAATCCGAGTGGCCTTTTGCAGGTAGTGGTGGCGTCGATGCGTGTTCTGGGGCACCCTCACCTCTGCTGGGGGTAGGGGTGCATTTTATTTCCTGCAGCCCATGTCTCGTTAATGGTAGCCTCTGCTGCCCGCAGCCACACCTGCTGCTCATTAATCAGATGGCTTCCCGAGCCCGGGTAATGACCTTGAACGAATATATCAGCTTGTCATGGCGCAGAGTGAGGCGTCCGTGTCTTCCGTGTACACCGAGCCGCAGGGCTGATGGGAGTCCGGGCTGGAGTCAATGTAAATATACAACGGTAAGGTTTTTTCTGCTGCTGGACCCAAGACATAAGAACGCCGAAATGTTCTGGACAGACTGAGCCGCAGTCGTTTACACAAGCACCATGGGAAGTGTTTATCCCCAGTGAGAGCAAAGAGACCTGTGTCACGTGCGATGTCACGGATTGCCAATCACGCTGCATCAGACAGAAAGGGTCGTAAAGGGATTTACCCGCATCCCAACTTTTCATGGTAAATTTTGGCCTTATCCTGGCTTGAAAGAACTGAATGGGAGTCCAGGGTATGTTGCTCTTGTAGTGACATTCAGCATCTAAAAAGAAGTAAGGCTGAAATGCCGTCATCCTTCTAAAAATCAGTACCTGACAATTATCGCCCTATAGAGTATGTCGGGAGATAAACTCGGTTCACCACACTTCCAGTATACTCTGTCTATTGAATTACCTCAGAGTTACTTGAGTGACTTTGTCTCAGAGGAATAAGTCCACGGACCTGGCCACCATCTTTGAAGCGGCCATGCACCTGTCCACGAAAGGCACCCAGATGCTTGAAATAAACTGACTGATTTACTCACTCCATAACTTCAATGAAGCAGTAACACTAAAAAGCAATATCCTCCTAGAGAAAATCTTCACCCGCCTCAACATAACGCAACACTCACCACAGAACCCCATGAAGAACACTCCCCTTGAAGACTCACCAACCCCTTACTGGGAGGATCCAAGTAGTTGGAAAACAATTACCTGTCCATGGCAATTTCAATATCTTTTTAATGAGATGTAATCATTCCATTCCATACCGTGCCCATACCGAAACAACTCAGCCCACATGTGTTCATGTAGTCCAAGTCTTAGGCTTTCTCATGGGTGCCCACAAATGAAGGAAAAAGAAAACAAATTAAAAACAAAAGTAACAACTTAAATATAGTTATGTAGTATAGTGGACAGCAATGATGCCCCTCCGCAGTGTACGCTGCAAGCCATCCATGCTTTGTGCCACTCCTTTTATCAGTGAGAGCAAATTGTAAGACTGTAGTGTGAGCCCCAATGATAAGCAGTATCTATGCACACAGTTTCTTTTCTATTGAAGTTGTATCTATGTATGTCAGGTACTAACTCTAATAAGTAGCTGTATAGCAGGTCGGATTTGTGTTTCTGCTAAATCTGATGGGAAATTTTGCTTTAGCTGCCATTAATGAGCGTGAGTAGTTTAAAACCTGCATCATGAAAAACAGTGACAGAAAATCAAGTGAGATTAAGAGGGGCACACCTCAGCCCCATTGTGGATTACTTATAAGAATAATAATGTGTAAGTTGATCTTCTATGTTGAAGAACCAAACAGACATCCTGAATGCATATGAAAACTATTCAAGCCTGCCAATTATTCAAGGGACTTACGTCCCGTGTTTGCAAATCCCATAGATTCGAGATCCCAGAGAGTGACTGTGTGCAGCAGGCTCTGGGACCAGTGGGCCTTCAGAGTCACAGGCTCTGCGATGACAGTCAGAAGCGTAAGTTCCAAGGCTGTGTACAGTAGGCTCAGGTGATTTAGTGAGTGTACATCACCACAAACTGACCTGCACCCAAGTGCTGTGTGGAATACTAAAGATCATGTGCTGTGGACTGTGCAGCCAAGGGGAGTGAGCAGAGGATGAGGCTCAGACTGCAATGCACAGACAAGGCTGTGTTTAGGGAGCTATGGGACCACGTGGAAGGGATGCAGAGTGTGGTCAGAGGCTGGGTCTTGCTTCTAGGTCCTGCTGGTCACAACTGAAGATCGCTCAGCGTGAGCTCTTCTGCTATGGGAGCTAGACAAAGTCCTGGGCCACAGCCTGATATTCCCTGAATCAAAGGGCACTACACGCAATTAAAGATCTTACTCTGTAGTCATGGGAAGAAGGTACTGGGTGTGGCCAAGAACACACCATTCAACAGCGCTTGCTACACACAGGTTCTGGAACTGTGAACACTGGGCACAGAGTGTGGCTAGGCCATGCTCCCTGTCCAGTGAATAATGAACAAATATTGGTAGTATTGAACATTTACCACATTTTTGTAAAGTCCCATCCGTTTTGAGCAACTTTAAGAGTACTTTACACTCATGGAAAACAATAGTATCCCATGTTCACAGAATGCAAATATGTTGCTCGTTGCCTTCTACATCTACATACAGGTTGTGAGCTGAGCTTTGTGTACTGATATATAAAGTGTTGGTGCATTCAGCTCTTTCCCCGAACTGTGGTTATGAGAAGAAGTGGTGTGTCCAACAAGAACCTTTTTATATTGTTTTTTTAACATGTTATATTTTTTTCTGGGATTTTTATTTTTGGGGGAAACAGGAACATCCAGGCATGCATTCGAATATTTTTTTCAGGTCTTGCGGTGGTGTTCATCACAGTCAGTAAGTTGGAGAATTTCCAATCACAGAGGCTGGAGGGCAGCAATAAATGCAGTTTTGTGTCTGTTGTTGGTAGAAGGACAGGCTGTTGTGCAAAAGGCTCTCTTCTGTGGAGTTCACCAAATCTAGTACAAAGTCCAAACACCTGCAACCATTAAGGTGTTTCCTCAAAAAGAGCCGCCGTTGTCTTTTGGATATTAGTTTTCTTCATGATCTCGCCTTAGGCATTCGGTTGCCAAATTCATATGATTCAAGCCAAGGAGGTGGCTCAAAAGTAATATTTGAACATACATTTTCTGCAACAAATTCTGTGCTTTACAATGTACAGTGCAATCTGGATATTAAATAGTCAGACCCATGGGCACCGGGAAACAACTTTCATAGCCATCATAGGTTGAATAATGTGACCTCCACCTCCTTCACTACATCATTGTTATGAAAATCAGTTTGCTCTACTGTTTTTTGTCCAGATGTTGAAGGAGAACTTTAGTGAGCAGGTCCTGAGGAACCACTTTCTTATGCTAGACTGGTTCAGAACTACGAGGAGGCAGGAGTCACCTTTGTCTAAAATGATGTGAACATCATCCGCTATCTTCTGTAATGCCTCCTCACCTGATGCCAGATTGAAGTTTACCCAGTAGGTAATTTTCACTTATGGAAAACGTGAGCTCAACCTGTATGCAGCTTTCCAGGACTTTTATAATGACAGGCAAGTTAGAGAACAAATGGGAAGTATTCAGTTCACCCAGATCATAATAAATAATTGTACAATATAATGCGCCTAATATGTAACAAAGCCTGTAATAGAGAGCCTGTAAGTGTGGTCAAGACCAACTTTACACTGAAAGGCAGCATTTCGATCATTAATACCTTTGTCTGCGATTGATGAGTCTGCTTGAAATTATCCAAAATGTAGTACATTTACCTCCGTTTGATGCTTTAAAGTTTCATGCAGATTTGTCATGGAGTAAAGTTATAGGGGCATGCTAAAGTATCATTTCCCACTCAAAAATCTACTATGTTTGTTCTCTTTTTATTCAAAAACAGCTGGCCACGTGGGTACAGCAGGGTCCAGTTTAACTTAATGCTTTTATATGGTGTTATTCTATGTAAATGATAAATTCCCACAAACATAGTCTATTACATGTACACCATGGCCTCGAATCAAAACAAGCATATCACTGAATTTTGCCAATCCAGTTATGACAAACTTTGCAACCATAACTCCCCCACTGTATTGCTCATGACCTTGCACATGATGCCACAGATAGCACCACAAATACCTTCATGTCACCGATTGAAGCACATTTCACAATCACATAACCACTGACATCCTAAATAACATCACTCCAGCTGATTGCACTTCCATTTATCCATATCAGTTTGCAGACAGGATGACGTCCAGTGTACATTTTCCCATTGCTAGGATATTTGCTTATTGAAATTGGCCCTGCAGCATACCATCTACAATTGTGGCCAAAGAGGATACCTTTTGCTGGTGTGTGTAACTGATGCAGCATGTATTCTCTACATATACACGACATCTGATTTTATGTAGTCATTAGCATTTCTAGTCACCAGTGATGTCATGTGTGAGGTTATGCAAAGTGCATTAGGGAAAAAGTATGGTTCTTTAACACAACATAACTGGTGAACGTAGGTGTTTTTCAGGTTCTGGGTTGTAAATATAGCATCTTTGTCAGGAATATATTTAAATATTACCTGATTACACTGTTTGATTTCACGTAGCACACATAATTTGAAAACCTGTGATTCACTGTGATGTATTTGTGGAATAAAATCTTTGTATATTTCCTTGTTACTATTATGTGACTACAATACACAATTATTCTGAAGTACTACTACATACTCTCTTCGCGTGTCTGTGTGCATAAATATCTATATTTATTTATTTCCAGGAATTAATGTTTTTTCCAGCTATCGCTAAGCATATATATTGCATGTCAGGGGGAAGTCAGCTCCCTCGCCGTGCTGCCCTTTCCAAATCTCATATAACCTTTCTCAGAAAGAGAAGCACGTGTGTACATATATTCATCTCCATAGGATCAGGAGCTGGCCTATATATGGGGCAGGCGCCAATTGTTGTCTCTCTGGCTCTGTCATATTCATATTGTGTATACATGCATAATATTTTTTAAGAACTAGTATTTTTTCTGGTGGCCTTTTTCGCCTGTAAAGACTGGGGTTGATTAATATTTTCCTCTACCCTGTAACCATGGCAATAAGGTCAGCAGATATAATAATTAATTTAATCTTCTAGCTGCATCAGCGGTGTCCCCGAATAATAGAGAGCCATTTCTGCCTCCTTTCTTCCCCCGCTCTGCTGTCTGCAGTGAGTCGCTCATGTGACCTAAAAGGAATAAACAATTTTTTTATTCAGTACATATATTCTGTAGGCATAAAAAATTGCCTTTGTTATCCTTTCCTGGCCGATTCTTCTTTTTTATCTCACCTCCTCATCCACCCCCACTCCTTCTTCTGCTACCTCCCCCTACCTTCCAGGGAACCTGTCCGCCCCAATCATGCTTCCCCTCATACAGGCAAGCCGGTCACCAGCCCGTAAAGAAGATTGCCTTTGCAGAATCTAGCGACTGAGCGGTGCATTGTTGAGCTAAATGTTAGCACGTTGCTTCCGTGCAGCGGTCTTTATGTGATTGGCTGTCCAAGGCTTGCAGCCATCTTAGCTCTCCATTTTCACAATGTATGTTGACTGCGTCTGCAGTGAATGAAGCGCCCAACTTCACCGTAGCCCCTTCGTCTCCAATATCCTCTCTCGGTTTGCCTCCAGTCACTTATAGACACATGTAGCTGCCATTTTGTTTTCAGGGAGAGATGAATGCTTCCTCGTTATGGTGAACTATCTGAATATTGCAAAGTCTTTGGGTAATTGGAAGTTGACCTCTTCCTGGGTTATGACTGGGTCAAGGGTTGAAAGAGATTATGCGTGGAAATATGTCTGTCAGATAACTGCAAAGATGCTTTGGCTGCCCAAAAGCTACTTATAAATTCATCTTGTTTAAAAAAAAAAAAGTAGGATGTCAACACTGTCAGTGTGGCTTCTCTTGTGTTGGGAGCCGATCAAGGGGAAGTAAGATGAGGACGGCCACAACACTGGGTAAAAGCGAGGTTAGAAGAATGGTAAAATGAATGGAATTGTGATTGAGAGAAAGCTTATGGTGGTAATAAAATAATAAATTGGGTCCATAGTAGTGATAATTACCAGGATGAGCCTTTTTATGGCTAGTAAGCTGCCTGATATAAAAATGTGTGTGTATTTTACAGTGAGGTGGCCACATGTCAGTAGGCAAACACAAACTTTAATTATTTGAAGTTTGATAAAGTGGGAGCCACACCTGGCACCATGGCACCAGTGCCAATTTTCTGGCACTTTCTACACATTTGCCTCAGTAATGAACTAAGTGTAGGTGTGTACTTACTCATGACTACATTTATAATTGTTTATTGTATGAATATAACAATGATGCACTACATTGGTCTCAAGGTATTTTATAACCAGGTAAGACCCCCTATAATCCAGGTACAGAAACAGAAACAGGGAATTCATGTGGTGTCCTGGAATTTTTTTAATCACTTTTTATTTCAGATTGTGGCAAAAAAATATTTTTTTCCATTTAATCACATGTTTGAGAGTGCTTACATTCTGTGAAGGGACCTTTAGTCATTACTAAGGTCTTGGGAATACTTACCTCCTGCATCCCCAGGGACTGTGGTACCACATTATTGTAATCAGAATATCATCTGCCATAACTATTGTGTCCAAAACATTGTTTACAAAAAACATCACAAATCTGAAGTTAATATTAGGAAATGTGCACCCAATGGGACAATATTTTAGTAATGTATATTTTGTCTACTATATATATATGCTAGATTATATTTACGACTTCAAAATACTGACATAAAAGCCTTCCAGGTAGATCAACTATTACCAGCCTAAATCTGTGATCATTTTCAAATATTGCTTTCATCTTGAAGAATTTCCTTCCTTCTTCCTAGTGGAATAGTCATCCATTACACACCCCTAAGATTGTTCCTATACTGCCCCTGCCTTTGGGAGAGTTCTCATCCCCTATCTCCCTGTATGGCAGTACCAGTCTCTGAAAACTTTCTTACCTCATATCTCCATTAGGGGTACATCTTTTATTTTGAATAATTCTGTTGGAATTCTCCTCCCTTACTTCTGTGTATAATAGGCTCCATCTTGTACCCACCTCTTGGCGTAGGTATAGTTTTTTTACTTTCAATTGGGAGAGTATGTCTCCCTCTGGGTTAGTTCTCATTGCATGCCTCCCTCTGGAAGAAGTGGCAAGTGTTTTCTCCATCAAGGGGATTTCTTGTGAAAGCCTCCTATGTAGAATGTATTTATTTTCTTTATTGATTTATTTATTATGACACCTTTATCAAAGTGCTTTTCAAGCAGGAAACAATAAATAGTATAATACAATATGAAATGTAGGGCTCTACTCTGCTACAGTCAGAAAATGTTTCTTCAGTAGTTTTCTGAAGAGTAAGAACAGAATGGTTAGAAGTTGGGAGTTATGTCAAAGATAAGGAGTGTGAAGAGGCAAAACTACGGAAGTGAGTTGAGGTCAGGAAATAAAAATAAGAAAGAAACAGAGTTCAGACAGCATACCTCCCACAGGGCAGGAGTTAGGCTATCTTACCTCCCTGTAGCATAGGTAAACCTAGAATCTCACTTTATAGGTCTTTCTAGGACCTCATGTGATCAACCTAAAAAAGAGCTTTCAGGGGTCCTACAGAGAGGGGATTTGGCATCCTTCACAGGGTTTCAGCACCACTCACATTTTGGTGGAAAGGATTACATGTTTTGATTGGACAGACGTTGTGCGCGTCCACAGAGAAAGTGCATACCCTTCAAAAGCTGTAGTCATTTATGTATAAAGTTGTGTGAGCCAGAGCTCTTTTTCAAGTCTAGCTATTGCGCTACAACAGACCTTGACTTTTAGGTCACACACATGCCACTACAATGCTACATATGTCTCCTTGAAAATTAGATGATTATGGTATTTATTCTTCTCTTGCAGCAGCACAGACATGAGGAGGGCATTCAGTAGGAATGTGTTGCTGTATTGCAGTCCAAGCCATCTCCCTCCTTCCGTTTCTATAATCAACTCCAAAAATACCTTAATATGGCACTTCGTGAGAGAATTTTAAATTACCTTTCAAAAGAACCCCAAATGCCCCATAAAACTACCATTCCCTAAATCTTACAAACTCCTTGTGAACCCTTAGCACTACCCTTCCTTGAACCAAAAAAACCCTAACTATCCTTAAACTCTAACCCATCCTGAACCCTAAAATCCCCTAAAATCTCCTTACTACTCCTTAACACTACCCTTTCTTAAAACCCTAAAAACGCCTCACTATTCATTAAAGCTACCCCTTTATGAACGCTAAGAACCTTTACTAGTGCTTTGTGCTACCCTTCCCTAAACCCTAAAAGGTCCTTACTAAAAATATGACTACCCTTCCAGTAACCTTAAAAATCAGTTTCATCACCTTACAGATACCTTTTCCTGATCCCTGCAAATGCATATTACCCTTTAACTCCACCTGTCCCCAAAACCATAAAGGCCTCACTACTCCTTAACGCTACCCATCCTTGAACCCTAAAAACCCTTGCTACCTCTTAATTCTACTGTTTCTTTACCCCTTATACTCATTAACTCTACCCTTCCCTGAACTTTAGAACATTTTACTACCTCTTAATATTACACTTCCCTGAACCCTAATATCCCCTTGTTGCCCCTTAACACTACTCTTGCTTGAACCCCAAAAAGCTCTTTCTACCCTATACCACTACCCTTCACTGAGTCCCAAAAACTCTCTACTACCATTACCCTTCATTGAACCCTAAAAACCCCTTACTACCCCTAATGCTACCCTTTCCTGAACACTACATACTCCTTAGTACCCCTTTACTCATACTCAGGGACTTCGCCTGCTAGAAGCATGGGGGCCCTATGGGTTAAATGCTGTAAAGAATTGGGAATCAAATTACTGATTACTCCAATAATTCATTATTTCGAAGTAGGGCCTCAGAGCCCTAGCTCTGATCCCTGTTATTTGTTTGACCCCCTTCTGAAGTGATATCACAGTTTGGTAATACCTCTACTACAAACAGTTGTCATGACATTACTGCAAATCTAGAGACGATGTGCAATTACTGCTTTTGTCTGTTTTCCGCAGTTATTTGTGGAAAATTAGCACCAGCCTTTTGCTTGTGCTCTGGTACATATAGGCACAAAATGTGGTACTTTTCTCTCAATTCAAAAGTAGCATTCCCACATATTCTAAATGACCTCCAAAGTAGTATGTCCGTGAATGACAAAAACACCAAATATTAGTGCAAGACTATTCTAAATTCTTCAGAATAATGACTTGACAGTGCAATTGTCTGATTACATGTTTTAAGTCATTCTTTAAAATATGTATAGATTGGGCTATGGCTTGGCTTCACCCACCGGAGGATTACTCTCTCAAATCATGCTATTAGCTGACAATGTACCATTCCACCTTCCTGGGAGGGCTTTCATTAGAACGCATTCAAATTTAGTCTAAATCTGAAAAATAAAATAAACTATGCTGTTTGTCACATTCAGTTCTTTTTCTTCTATATGCACTCTACTCAGGAAGCAATATCTTTGCAACATTTTGCCAGCATTCCCAAAGTGTGTACAAACATCACTTCTCAATTGGTACATAAAACCAGGCCTATCAGCTTTGCCAACACTTGGTATTTGGTTATTTGAAATCATATATAAGTGTGGACCGTGTCAGTTATTTGACCTCCAAAGTCAGTCGCCAAGTGCCTACTTAAAACATTCAAGGCAAAATATAGGAAAAGGTTTCTTGCCCCCAAATATAATCTTATTGCATCATGGGGTTTATCGTTCTCAGTACAGGGGCCCTCATTAAGGAACTCCCTGCCTCTAGACATCAGGCTTGCACTTAAACTCTTTAGCTTCAGAAAAAACGCTAAAGACTTACCTATTGGCTAGGCAGTTTGTAATAGATTTATTAGTTTAAACCCTACCCTTTAAGGCCACAGAATTAAGTTGTTTCTTAGTCCACCAAGGCACAGTTTTTCTCACAACTGCTTCACATTAGCATTCTGCACCACTCGCCCACATCTTCAACTCATGTAGGGACCAACCGGCCCATCCTTCAAAGTGCTCTTTCCCATAAGGAAGAAGTTGTAGCTCACACCACTAGCTTCTGCAGGTGGTGTGAGGAGGGACCCTATGATGAAGCATGCCTCTTAAGGTGGGTGAGGGTTTCCCATCCTGAATCCATGAATGCATTGGGAGGAACAGAGATGTTAATAGTCTTTATAGTGGGATTAGACATCTTACCCATAGACCATGTGGACCTTTTGTGATTAGGGACAATTATACATTCAATACTTTCATAGTGAGTTAGAGGCAGCATATATATTGGCAATTTTACATTATTAGAATCCATCAACATTTTTTATTAGGTATGTAGTTTATTCCCATGGGAATGCTCCTAGAAGCTCCAACGTACAGGACCAGGAAACACCACTAACCAATAAGGATGCTGCTTTCATGCTGGTAACCAGCATGAAAGCAGCATCAGGATTGGTGGGAGCGGCCTCTCTCAGCACACACAAGAGTGCTGGAGGCCTGTGCTTTCTCTAACCCAGCTGTCTTCGTGCATATCAGGCTGGCCATCGCAATGCAGCTGGCTAAAAAGGACATGTGCACTTTAAACAAGTTCAGAGCTCCCTGCTGCCACTCAGCAGAGGTCGACCCATCCCGTACTGGCACTCAGTTCAGGACAGAGCACCGAACAGTAAAATGGTAATAAACAAAGTTTATTACCATTTTGTTTCTCAGTTCTGGGGTATTTTTTAGCGCGGCGACACTCCTCCGTTTACATGGAGGGGCCACCCCTGAATAGCTCTGGTCTGCAGTTCAAAAGGCTGCTCATTTAGATATTGAAGTTTGTCTCTTGTCCAATGGCATAACGTCTCACTAGTTTCTATTATGCCCTATTTGCTGCCAGATGTCACACACTCACTGCTGAAAGCACTGTCTGCAAAGGGAAACATCCTACCTCCTTCAGTTCTTTGGCACTTCATATTTGCATTTATCTATCCTTTTGTGTGTATTGGAAGCCATGAGCGAAGTTTTATTGAGCAAAGTGTAGTTGATTGAATTTAGGCAACTTTGCAATTTTGCACAATCCTACATATTTTTTTATCACCCCCCATCATTGTAGCCAGATGCCCAACCCAATATGGATGACCAACAGGTTGCATGGGATTGTATTTTTTCTGCTATTGCCTGGATGGCTGGGCGAAAAAACATAACAGCAGGAGCTGGGACTTCGGGAGTAAGTAAACGAGAACAAGTACAATGCAACAGAATAACTAAGCATTGGAAAAACCAATAAATCAAGCATTAGATGCCAGCTTTTGCCTTTATCTGATAGAGACTTCTAGTTGCAGATTCCTTACCTTAGAATTTTCCCCCTGGCGTAGGACTAGATCCCAAGATTTTTTCTTCGAGCAATACCCTTGCGTGTCGCTAGGTGGCGTCAGTCGACTCCGCGTGCATTGTTGGCGTTGTAGTTGCCGTGATGATGTTGGGAGTACTACATAGACGCCGTCTCAGCGCAGTGACAACAGTTCTTTTATTTACTCGGCATGCGCTGATCTGAGACAGCTACCCTTGGTCAATGTTTGACCGACTTCGACTCTTTTGTTGAGTTTTTGTGATTTTTTGGTGCGTAGAGGGATGTCTCCGAAGAGCGGCTTCAAACAATGCGAGGGCTGTCACTGCATGATGTTGACGACGAATCCGCATCGGGTCTGTTTGTGGTGCCTGGAGTGCGACCATGACCCTGTCGCGTTTGGCTCTCATTATCCTAAATGAGACTACTGGATTTCTAGGTAGCAGGATCGTTCACAGTGTGTGGGACTGAGTCTGACCCACTTGTAAGGACCTCTGTCACCCTAAATCCGGTTTTGCTCCAGCTAACTAGCAGTGCCTCATCTCTCCCAAGGGGAAGGGATGATTGGGCAGCCGAGCGCATGACATCTTTGGAACTTCTCAGGGAAGTCGTGGTCACTCAGGTCCAAACCAGCTCTCTCATTTACAGTATGATCTCATATACAAATGACAAAGGCAGTTTAAGTTTTATATATTGTTTTAATAAAACGACTGCATTTTAGATATTAAGGTGTGAGCCGCAATAACCAGAACCATACAACACAGTAGGATTGAAATAGTCACGAGGAGAGTGAAACATAAGAATAACGCTATCATGGTGTTAACAATTTCTATTCTCTCTTAGCTAGTTCTATTTCGAGCACAGCATGTTAATCTTCTAACTTGCCTTTCAGATTCCCTGGGAAGCCATCAACCCTCATACCTGAGCAAAGGCCTGTGATCTGGTTCAGCATCTGCAACGAGGCAGTCAACGTCTAGTTGTGGTTCCCTGGTCGCAATCTCCCTCTTCCGTGTATTGGGACAAGGAAGTGTTTTTATAACTAACATGTCAGTGTGATCACAAAATGTCCCTACGCAAGAATGCCAAAGACTAAACTCCTACCACGTCTATCGGCAATGTACCAGACTGTATCCTTGACTGAAGCACAGAGTGAACAAGAATGTGTTATTGAGAATTCCAGTGCTGAAGTAGGCTAAACAGTGTGATATAAAAAATAAAACAAGACCGTAGAACTGGTTATTTGGAAAATAACAGTACGAAGCCGAATAAAAAGTATTTAGAGCAAAGTGCACAGAGGCTCTAAGCTGCGAGCAAAGGAATAAAATACATCCAGGGCAAAGTGCACAAAGGCCTAAAGCCTGAAGCTAACGCGCAAAGGATACATAAAACTGACCACACTACAACCCAAAGTCGTGCTCTGACTCCGCATAGGTCCTGGTCTCGCTTGATGGAAAGGTCTTGAGACCGGTCGCGGAGCTACCACCACTCGTCGTCTTCAAAGTCTTTGGGTCAAGGTAAGAAGAAGGAGTCGAAGAAATCCCATCATCCTTCGACTTCACCCTGTTTCTTGGCTGATGCGATGCGAGAGGAGCATTGACGCTGAAGGCCTCTGTCTTCTGAGCCTGTTTTGGGTCTGGTCTGCACCTCCCTGAGCTTCTGGGAGCCGGGGCGACCCCTGCCCAATTAAAAAGAATTTTATGAAGCCATGCGCCTAATTTTTTGGCAGCCCGACCCGTCTACAACGCCTTTGGGCCCAAGGGATTCAGTTGGGGGGGTCTTCGGGTTCCGCGTCGGCGGCTCCAGCCACTGAAGTCCCTTCCAGATCTGCTGTTGGATCTGTACCAATGCCGGTTGTACCAATGAGTTCTTCCCTGGCACCAGTTCGATTGTCGATGCTCCCGACATCAGTGGTGCCCACCATCAATGTCGACCCGATCCTGATCCCTGCCACCGACGCCTCCTTCTTCAATGGGGCCTATTCACCCCAGGTTGAATTCTGACCCTTATTCTTATGGGTTGGAATTCGGGGAAGGATTGGAGGGGTCTCTGGACCCTTATGAATACCAGGATGACCCTAACTTGGACGGGGCACAGGAGTTGGACAAGGCCAGTGGTCTGGACACATCTCCAAATGCTGGCATGCTGTCTCCTCCTACCGTGGCTACGGCGGATGGAGCAACTTATTCCATTGTGGTCAGTAGAGCGGCTGAGGTCCTCAGCTTTGAGATGCCTACTGTTCAAGTCCGGTCTAATCTCCTGACGGAGATGCTTCAACCAGGGGCTTCCACATCTAAGCCTCTTCTTCCATTCAATGAAGCCCTCACTGATGTCCTTTTGGGTACTTGGTCCAGACCCAACACAGGGGCTCCTGTGAACAGGACAGTGGCACGCCACCATTGGCCCACCTGGAACGACCCTAAATTCCTGTTCCAACACCCCACGTCTGAGAGCCTTGTTATCCAAGACAAGGCGGACTCGGAACTGGAGAGGTTCAATGACTCCCGGGCTACGGTTACGTCACTCGGCCTTTCTACTGTCCCTCACGGCTACGGAAGGGGTTCCCTGTCGCATCCCTTTCCTAGCCACCCTGTCACCTATGCTGTTCAGCCACTGCCTGGCTGGGCACGCAGAATCCCATGTGGTCATGGGACATAGAACCATAGGTCTGCCTAGTCCACCCCTGCCGCAACCTCCAAACCCTCCTAGTCCGTCCTCCCACTCTGGTGTAGTTGGCGGCAGGATTCACCATTACCTACCCCACTGGGAATCCATCACTATGGACAGGTGGGTTTTGCAGATTGTTCAAAGGGGATACTCCCTCCCTGAATTCAGGCCAGGGCCGTAGTCAGAAAAAGCTGCCAGGCCTCTTGTGCACCGACCTGCCTCATGTGCAGGGCATGTGGGAGAGGCTAGTGCAAAAGAGGCCCGAAAAGGCAGCTTTCACTGCCTATGCCCTGGCCTGAATTCAGGCCAGGGTCGTAGATAGTGAAAGCTGCCATCTCAGTCCTTGTTTGTGCACCAGTGTGTATAAACAACGATAGAACAAAGTAAGAGAGGGGTCTTACCTGAGTCTTCCAGGGGGTCCTTCCTCTCCTCGTCATCCGATGGCAACAAGTCTCTCTCTGCAGCGGCCGCCTCCCTCTGTTATGGGCTGCACAGCACAAGCGCAGGCTGCAGCATGCACCGGGTGAACTCTGCTACGCTGGCGGGGCTAACAGAGTTCCAAAAACTCTGTTTGCTCCTCCTGCGGAGTGAAGCTCCCTGCACACCTCTAGCAAAGAGGTAGCAAGTGATGTTCTACTTGCCTCTGCTGTAGTTTACGCAGTAGATAGAAGCCTATTTTAGCCAACCATTTCTTTATGGTTTGTGAAGATATCACAGTTTAAACAATGTGCAGAGTTCTGACTGGATCTCTCTTCAAGTTGGCCATCCCTTTTGTTATAGTTAAAGTGTACATTTTGTGTGGGGTAGTGCTGCACGAGCTGTATCCCAGACCTCTGTGCAAAAGTCTTTGCTCTCTGCTAGCCTGTTTCGAGGATGAATGAAGGTAAGAATTTGAGAGGCAGATCGACAAGCTTGGGTGAAATATTAATTACACTGGGGAAATGTGCAAAATTCCTGATTAGTGATATTCATGAAATTTCACAACATTTTGTGTTACATAGTTTTTCTTCCCTTTTCCCTGCAGAATACATGTTTGCATAGAAAATGTCTTGGAGCGAAACATTTTCTGCTCGAACCAGAATCCTTCCACTAACTCTAATTATTTTTTTTACGCACAATATGCCCTCTCATGAAGAAAGACTCACAAGATGCAGAGAAACCAAATGGCACTCTAAAAACGTACATTTCTAAAATGTCCAATACATTTATCATAAAAAGGCTATTTCATACCACCCAGCTATGGCAATTTTCTGTATGTACTACATATTAAAAAGCTGTGCAGAAACTACTACCTTCTATCACCGCACTTCTGTCCTCCCTATTGCCATCATCTAGCAGAGAGCGCTCTGGAAAGCAGCTCCTCTATCCTGCCTCGTCACATGTGGACCAGCTTACAAACCGCTCTGTTACTATTGATGTAGACATTACCACAAATCACCACTTAGGGACTTGGAAGAATTGACTAACTGGTTTAAGATCCAATACACATAACTTGATCAGACACAAAGTGTAAGCACACATGTGCAGTCCTGCCAAATGAGCCTACCCAGGAGCAACAGACTACTCGATTTTTCCTCAGCGACGTGAAAGCTCTGCATTAGTAAAAGCCACCAAGGTTAGGCCCTACCAATAGAGGATCAACAACAGTGCCGAGATATTTAGAGGCTGATTTACTAATATTTCACGCATTGCAATTGTGCAAGGGAGACAGCAGAAGTGTGCCATATGTACTAAGATATAGCACACTTCAGCTCTCTTCTTGCACTGGTGCAGTACGTGCTGTCTAGCTCAACACAAGCACCCTTGCACCAAGCTGAATGTGTGTCTGTATTGCAAGTATTTGCATTCACTAAACCACACAAAGCTATGCAAATCAAGCTGCGATGCTTAATAAACGCCAAAAGGGATTTTGAGTCAGGGCTGCACCACAAGTGATGCAGCACAACACTAGGTCTGGGCCTTAGTGCAATTGTCAATGTCTTTTTACCTATGTCATTTCACCTTAGTAACTGTTTATTTGCTTTTAATCACGTATTCTTGGAAACTGTTAATTTTAGCATTAACATCTTACATGTAAAGTGTGCAATTCTAGCACTTGAGATCTGTGCTGCTTGCTGTTCAAGCTGTGTTTAAGCCTAAGGCCAGACTGCCCATACCGAGCATCAGGTGTTTCCCTTGGAGGCTGGAAGAGTGGGCGGCTGCCTTTGTTACTGGCGGGCTGGTTTTATAGAAGTGCAGAGGTTTTAAAAGCGTTGCAGAATTCCTTAGATATCCAACAATTTTCAACCAATAATAATTCTGGTGACTAATGTACCTGTTATAGAGAGAAGTTTTGTCTAATCACAGTTTTGACTCATCTAAGGTAGCACAGCGGGTTATTATGCCTACTTCAAAGAATGTGTACTATGCACATTATAGAACAGTATTTTATATGCAGTGCTCAGTAGAATACTGCTTTTGTCACATAGATCCTTTTGTTACTGTGCAATAATAATCTAGCACAGTGAGCTATGAACTGCCGTCAAATAATTCCATGCAAGCTGCATGGTACAGGTTAGAAAGGTATGTTTTTTTCCCAGTCTTTGGTTATCTTAATTTTGCTAAAAAGGGTTTGTTTGGTTAGAAATATTTTTATTGGTGAAGTCAGCACTAACCACTGTGTCACGTTCTGAATCCTGAGTTTATGCTTCCCCAGACCTAGCACTGTTAAACATGCCTGCAGTATGGATGACGTGAATCTTAGAACTTTGTATTATGTACCATTTTCTGTACACTGATTTACACACATATAATTCATTGTCTCCATATGTGTGTGTGATGTAAAGTGCACTGTAAGATCATCATTTTCCACACTTTAATAACTATTACAATCGAATATATAATGAAAAATGTTTTGTAGAATGCACTGTTTTTGCCATTTTATCCTACATTTTCTTTGGTAGAGGAACTCCCCCTGCAAGCTCCATTGTAGTGGTCAGACTCACTCGCTATGCACCCTTTGAGGGCAGGTGTGACAAAATTTGCCAGGGCGGCTTTGGGTTCCCAGCCCTGCCCTGTTTAAGACTCCATCTCTGGAATTCAATGATAGAGCTCTTTGGGGCTCGATGAACAGGTGAATACCAAGTAATAGTTAGACTTGCAATTGTTTTGAAGCTTTAAGATTGTGTTTGTAAGTCCTTTGAAGGTACTACACTGTTATCGTTATTGTGTATGATATTGTTTTCCAGTTGATACCGTTTATACTGTTGTAGTTGACACTGCTGTGCTGGCTATTTTGCTGGATGTTGTTGTGAATGGGATTTGTGTGGTTATAGCAATTAATACCTTTGATGACACTGATGCTGGTGTCACAGTGTTGCAATTGAATGTGTTGCTGTTATTCTTTCAGCATTTGCAGTGGATGCTCTTTTTTTGCTGTGGTTGTTATTGCAGTTGTTATCAAATTATGCTTTTGCCAGGTCTGTTGTGGGGGATGCTTTTGTGGTTGCAGTTTTTGCTGATGTTCTTGCAAATGGTACGGTTGCTTGGTTTTTGCTGCTTTTTTCTAGGCAGATGCTGTAGTTATTATTGTATTTGTTATAACGTATGCAGTTATTGTGGATGTTGAATTTATGCTTCTGTTTTAGTTGTTGTGGTTGATACCATTCCTCGTTGCAGAGAACTCTATTATTGTGTGGTTAATGTTACTGTTACAGTGGATACTGTTGTGTCTGATGCTGTTGTAGTTGATGCTATTTTGCCTATATGTCAGTGATTCGGTTGTTGTCGTTGATAACGTTTCACTAGTTGTATTTTATGCTTATGTTATGGTGGTGAATGTTGGTGTTAGTGCTGTTGTTTATGTTGAAATAGTTGCTGTAAGCACTTGCTGCAGTTTGTCATGTGGTTAATCCTGTTATTGGAAAAACAATGTTGCTAGTTTGGAATCCAGGATACCACTTTCTAATCTTGGCTTCTCCATTTGATTGCATTGTTTAAACTTGGTGAAATAATTATATTCCTGACATTTCTATTGCAATATCTACCAGTAATCTTGATCACTTGCAAATAGGCTAAATGCTCTTGACCAAAATGTACATTATATTTAAGGCCCCTGGTTTTCAATTTTTACTGATTTTTACAGATAAATACAGACAGAAAACAATGTGTTTACAGTCTGTATTGTTTTTAAAAAGTAGAAAAATACAGAAAATTTTGCTTTTTGTGAGAGACCCCCACGCCGTCCTTCATGAATTCCAGACCAAAAGCTGAGCAGATAGACAACATGAGAGTTAAATGTAGGCATATGTTAAAATATTTGTATATATGCTAATACTTACCTGTGGGTTTAGTGTTTTGATATATTTGGCTGCTTAATTTGCTACAATGTGACAGGCATCAAAGTATGAGTGCATGTTTACCAATTAAATAAATGTGGAAATATACCATTTTACAACTCTATTTACTGACAAAACACAAAATAAACATGGGTGAATGCCAATAAGATGACCAAAAAAATAAATGTGGATAAATATAGAGAGATATGTTAAAAAAAATCCAAAAAACTGGGATTCCTAATTATATTAAATTCTGTGGTTCGAGCGGATGTGATTAATGTTGGTGGTTTTGACATGGTTGTTTCAATGAGTGCTGTAGTTGGTGAAGAGGATTGTACTGCTGTTGTTACTGTATCTGTTTCACATGCTGCAACCAATGGTTTTATTCTGTTTATGGTTGTTTTCATATTAGCTTTCCCTGATGCTTTTGTCTGGGTTGTTGAGGCTGATGGTGGTTGTGTTTATTGTGTTTAGTGCTGATTTTAAGGTTGAGGCTAATGTTGCAGCTGACGCTTTATTTGTTGAAGAGGGTGCTGTTGTTGCAGTGTTTGCAGTTGACCACGCTATGTTTGTTGCAATTGATGTTGTTGTCTCTTTTTATTGATACCGTTTTCAGGACTATTGCTGTTGATGATTTTCTTATTGTTACTGGTGCTATTGTTGCAATCAATGCTATTGCTGTGTTTGTTGCTATTGATGCTGTGGGCTTTGATGATGTGATTCATGCGTTTTTTTGTTGTTACAGTCGTGGTTGATGCTGTTGTTGTGGCATCAGTTGTTGAACCTGATTCTTCCAGTATGGGTGCGGAGGTTCATGCTCTTGACTTAGTAGTGTTTTTGTTAAAGCTTTTGTCAATGTTGCTATTGTCAACGTAGCTGACTCACCAATAAACACTCTTCCATCACTGCCTTCTCACTGATACGGGTTCTTCTATCACTGCCCACTCACATCACTGCCCACTCACTATTTCTGCACAGTTATTAATATACTGCTGCATCACTGCTGACTCACCAGTACACGCTCTTCCATCGCTCTCTTCTCACTGATACAGTCTCTTCTGTCACTATGCCCACTCACTATTACAGCAGTTACTAATATACCACTGCATCACTCTCCTGACTCACCAATAAACACTCTTCCATCACTGTTGTCAAATTGATACAGACTCTTCCATTACTGCACAGTTACAAATATACCACCACATCACTCTCCTGACTCACAAGTAAACACTCTTCCATCACTGTTATGTACTCACTGATACAGACTTTCCCATCAGCGCCCACTCACTATTACTGCGCAGTTACTAATGTGCCACTGCATCACTGTGATGACTCACCAATAAAGACCCTTCCATCACTATCTACTCACTGATACATATTCTTCCATCACCACTCACCATTACTGCACAGTTACTAATATACCGCCATATCACTCTGCTGACTCACCAATAAACACTCTTCCATCACTATCTACTCACTGAATGTTCCATCACTGCCCACTCACTATTTCTGCACAGTTATTATACAGTCTCTTCTATCACTCTACCTACACTCTGTTACTGCACGGCCACTAATACACTTTCCCATCTCCCCGTCTTCTTTATCATACAAGTTTATCATGCTGCCCGTTACTACTACTGTCACATCACTCTTCCACCTCTCTAATGCACACGCCTCAATCACTGCCCATTCACCAGTGCACACTCTCCCATCACCACTGCCTACTCAGTATTTGTTTACATTTGTGTTGAACACACTACAAAGCTTCTATGCGCTCCGAGTGGAAAGCAAACTTCAGACAGAAGATTCGAGAATTTAAAGGCCAATCTGTGAGCAGTGGTGTAGCGGGGGCTTTAAATGGGCAGGTACTGTCTGGTACTGAGTACCTTTACTCCGTTAATATGAAAGGGAGAGTACCTGAACTTCTGAGCACTGATACAATACATTTAATGAGTAGAGTACCAGCACTTCTCGGGAGCAAACAGGTACGCTAAATAGTGAGTACCTGCACTTCTATATTTTCATTTAAAGCACTGCGGAGGGACACTGCTTGTGGCCAAGGCTCAGACAAGGCCAGCGACTGAAAAGCGCCTGGAAACCCTGCGCTAATGTTAAGTGTTCCTGGGAATCACCTGGAGGTCAGGTTTTCCTGCTGATATAAGGGCGCTGGACCTTCTAGACGTTGGGATACGAGGCTGTGGGAGTTGGTTGACACTATGGAGTAGACCATGAGACACTGTAGGCACCTTCTCTGCGGAGTGTTATTTTGAGGGTCACAGACAGGCCTTCAGTAGATACCCCATGCCAGATGCTTCTTTCCTGCTCCCAGTAGCTGTGAGACAAGAGCTTGTGAGACACGTGTTGGGGCGGAGGGGGATTTGAAGGCAGCAAGAGGACGTGGCTCAGGCCTAATGAGACCTAATTGTCAGCTTCGTCGACTACAGGCCCAGAGGCTGTTCCTCATACCTGGTGTGTATTGTATGCAAATAGCTCCAAAGGCCGACATGGCGGCTGTGTTGTGGATTCACAGGCTAAGCCAAATTAGCCTTTGGCTGTCAGAGTAATTGGAAGGTACTGTCTCCACAGGGAGCCTGGCGCATTACGAAGAACAATGGACCCAGGGCTTTGTCAGAAATAATAACACTGGGGAGAGGGGAGGCTGTGTGCCCTGCTTCCCACCCCCTCTGCATGTGCCCAGTGGCAGCCAGTAATTTTAGAAGGGGGGTGGCGGGAAGCACACACACACACTCATACATTCACACACACGCACGCACATCCATTCACAACACTCATCAACATTCAAACATACACACACCTACCAAACGTTAATTTAAAAAACACACACACCTTCAGCTCAGAGGTCCCAGGAGGGTTGGGACTGCTGCCTTCCCTCTCTGGCTGACCTTAGGTCAGCCAATGAGGGAAGGCAGCAGTCCCAACTTTCGTCACAGAGCAGGATGCGGTCAGTGAGACTTCTGACCCCACCCCACTCTGTGACGTGGTGTCACTGATTGACACTCGCACTGGGCACTTCAGGGCTTAAATCTGAAGCGCCCAGGTCGAAGTCGATCGATGACGCTTCTCCTCGTCACCGAGGGGAAGGGCCTTGAGGCACCTTTGCTGAGCTGAGGAGGTCACGCCCATAGGAGTTGTGACCTCTTCAGCCCAGCAAAGTTCAGCTCAGGCAGCCAGGAGTCTGCGCAAATCGCGCATGTCTCGCTCCTGGCTGTCTGACATGAAAATAAAGAGTGTCTGTCAGGCTGACCTTTGCTCGGCCTGACAGACACTCTTCTTGAGGGGCAAAAGGTGGGGGGGCGTGGCCCCTCTGCCCTAAAGGATGGGCCACGGCTGCGTGGGCCCCAGGAGTGCTTCGGGACTGAAACCCCAGCTCCTCTGTACCTTCTCGGATTATTCTTTATGTTTCAGGCTTTCACGCTTACCTTTTCACGCTGGATCCCCTGGTTAAAGGTCTTCTAGCCGCTAGGTTGAGGTCAAGGAGGGTGACTGGATGGGTGCACCTCAAGGGGGTGTGTGGTAAGGGTGGGCAGTAGGCTGGGGGGACGGGGGCACGTTTCTGGCTTAATAAAAATACCTTCTACTTAATATAGCGCTCTTCTGTCATTTTTCAGTGTTGTAAATAATAGACGTTACTCTTACGTAGTTTAATGGTGCACAATTTACAGTCCTCTGTAGGATGGAAGAGTGAGTCAATCTTGCCAGGGTTAGCCATCACGGCTTGCAGCCAGGTCTCGGAATGGAATGACATGTGAATGTAATTTCATTGAGCCTTGCTGCCATGACTTCACTTGGACCACCTTTAAGATTTACAGCAAGGCTTCATGTGCTGAGAAGAGAGGCCTCTTGGCTGTTGTCTCATCTGAAAACCAAATATTGAGGAACTTTTCCACATGGATGTCAATTCACCAAAACGCCAGGGGTAGTGAAATTACATCGTCATTTGTCGACAGGACGTGATGTCAAATGACCTTTGATCCATATTCACCCTCCAAATAACTGTTTCTATGTCAGTATTTATTGTCTCACTATTCTGTTTTTTGTCTCGTTCACTTCACCCCTGTCTTCTCCCCTATCTCAACTGTCTTTCTCACTACTTTCCGTATAGCTCACATCTTCCCCTTTCTCACCTGTTCTATTTTGCATATCTCTTTCACCTGTCTCGCTTACTCACTTGTCTATCTCTTTCTCACCTGTTTGTCTCAATCTTACCTCCTTAGCTCCTCGCATCTCGTTTTATTTAATAATCTCTCTGTCTTTTCACCACTTTCTTTCTTTTTCCGCTTTCCTTTCCCATTCGGTTATTTATTACTAGCTGTCTCTCTATCATTTTTGTGACAGCTGTCTCTCCCTGTCTTTCTGCCTTCGCTATCTTTTCTCTATCTGTATCACACCTCTCATACAATCATCCCCTGTCACCAGTCCTCTCTTCTCTCTGCCCCTCGACTGTCTCTTTGTCACCTATTATGTTTTTCACTCTCACTTGACTCACTCTCTTTCACACCTGTCACCTCTCTGATAACTCTTTATTCCCTCTGTCTCTCTCATTCTATTGTATTTCGTGCACCCTTCACATGCTCCGGGGGTGCAGAAGACAACCAGATGCACAATGTTGCTGAGGGACACAGAAAGTAAATAAGGCTCAGTAGAGCTCTCTTTCGCTTCTGTTTTTGACACTGCCCTTTCCACCTCTGAGGCCAGGGGTCGTAAGGACAATGCCAGGGGTCTCAGTAGGCAAGCAAGGGGTTGCAGTAGGCAAGCCAGAGGTCGCAGCTGCGAACTCTGGCGACCCCTAAATGACGTTGATGACTTTCCATTGAGACATTTGAAAAAGGAAAAAAAACAAGTGTGTATTTGTGAGCTTACACAAGTTCACGTTAGTGATTCAGACGATTGATGGAATTGTGCGTATTAGTCAGCGAAATAGAGAGCATGTGTTAATGAGGAGCAGTTGTATCCTGATTGGGCATAAACAAACCTCAAACTATAAGCTCCAAGACAGAAATTGTTTTCATAAGCCATCCTCACCTGTTTAAGAAAATATTCTTCATTTACAATCCCCAAGCCACATTTTGTAATTGTAATTGTATTCATACAGTGCCTACTATCCCTGATGAAGCATCACAGCACTTTTTGGCGAGTAGTACATTACTCCAGATTCCAAAAATGATTAGTGGTAGATTAGTATAGGGAAATATGAGTTAATTTGAGTGGTGGACATGTGAGTCTGTTAGTTGGATTGAGTAGGATAATGAAGGGATAGAAGAGGGAAGAGTCTAGAAAGTGTTATTAGGGAGATATTTGGGAGATCTTAGTAGTAAGATGGGGTATGGGATGAGTAAAATGATAGATTAAGGAGGGAAGAGTCTATATACATGGATTAGGGAGATCATAGTATTAAAATGAGGATTGGGATGAGTCAAAGGAGGAAAACATGAGGGAAGAATTTAGAAAGGTTTGTTTGGGAGATCATAGTAGTAAAATGAGGTTTGGAGTTATCCAAGTAGGGATACGGGGGAAGAGTCTAGAAAGGATTTTTTATTAGATCATAGTAGTAGAATGAGTAAAGGACAACTACTAATACAAATAAAATGCAGGAACCTAGGCATGACTGGGGATGCCAGTCTTAATTCACACACCCTAAAAGATCAGTAGTCACATCCACGTTCCATCAGAATAGGTTCCTCAAAGCACCACAGGATTACTCTTTTACATACTCTTACATATCTTTGTGAAAGGGCC
The DNA here is from genome assembly GCF_031143425.1 of Pleurodeles waltl. Classification (NCBI taxonomy): domain Eukaryota; kingdom Metazoa; phylum Chordata; class Amphibia; order Caudata; family Salamandridae; genus Pleurodeles; species Pleurodeles waltl. The sequence continues at coordinate 229,651,325 of NC_090451.1, forward strand.
CTGAAATGCCCAACTCCTTATGCCGAAAACCCCATATCAGGGGAGCCGCACATGTGGTGGGTCCCGCCGGGCAGGGGTGCTGTCAGGGAATAGAATGGAGGATCCAGGAGCACGGGGGCTGCAAGGAGTCACTAGCATCTGGTCCTTATGGCCAACCACCCGAACGTGGGCTGTGGGTGCAAAGCTAGCACAAGCCCTTGGGGGGAGTACTGATAGGTGGAGGGGGGCCCGAGTTAGGTATCCTGGTGGGCAGACGGGCCCCCAACACAAACTGTACCCCGAGAGGGGTTGCAGGCAGGTGGGGTCCTACCCTGAGAAGGTACCCACCCTGGGTCACATAGAGGGAAGAGGTGGTTCCTGGACCCGGAGACACCATTGTGACCAGTCATGATCTCATACGTGGCCTTAAATTGTGATAAGCAGGAACATGTTTAGATAGTGCTAGAAAACCATGTGTATTAGCATCTCTTTTAAGGCTGGCCATCAACATATGTAAATAAAGTTGAAAATGCTAACTGTTATTGTGTAAAATAATAAAATGATGTGTCATTTTACTGAAAAAGTTTTGTTTGTCTAATAAAATACGCCCGGGGTTTACAACTCCTAACCCAAAGATGTGTGTATTATTGCTCAGTGTGGAAAAAAGGGGAGGTGTTGGGGAGGGCGGCCTCGGCGGTACCAGGCCATATTAGTAAAAGTGGATAGAGGGCACAATCATGTATGTACTGACTGTACATGATTATTCCCTCTTCATTTCCATTTTAGATGGTTTGGGGTCAAGTCTACAGGTTTACTACTTTATGTACTCCAAAATACCCTATGAATAAGCCCCTGCTCATTCTGCATCATCAGCCTTAATTAAATCTGCACATTGTTTTATCATATTTAAAATATTTATTTATGAGGTTTTAGGAAGCTTGGACTATGTCCAGGAAAAAGCAGGGTGCTGTTCAAAGCTGCATCAAGAAAAAACAACCGTACTGAGTAAGATCATTCTTCACACAGTGAGATGAAGTAATGGAGCATATTAGCAAAGTCAGAAAGGTCTGCTAAGGATGAAAAGTGATCTAACAGTCTCTGGACAGAAAATGTGATTTCAATAAGAATATGATAGCAACAGGCTAGGGACTGTGCCCAGGTCCAGGTTCCTAGAGAATGTAATCTGTGTTACCTCTCCCATGCCCTGCCTATGGCACACACACACCCCTCCCCCACCACACTTGGAGAAAGGCTGTGACTGAAATTGACCTGAAACAGATAGGTTTTCGTTTGAGAAACACTTCTCAGGCCGTATTTATTAGAAAAAAAATAGTGACATATACCACACTTTTGATTCAATCAACACTGAGAAAAATTACAAAACAGTGAATGTTTGCACAAAGCTAAACTAGACTGAAGTCAACTAACATAAATCAACTAATAGTAGATTCTTGATCAAGTTTGGTCACACCCTGGTCCTTACAGCACTGAAAGACTAGTGAGCCTGAGTGCCACCCACTGGGCTCTCCCATCAATATATATGGCCACTGTGTAAGGCAAACTCCCCCAGCCCTCTCACAGAGAGAGGGCCCACGAGCCGGCAAGCTAGCTGAGCCCAAAATCATCCATGTCAGAGCAACCCCCTGGCACCCTTATGGAGATGGGCCTGGGCAACTGGGCCTGATCGTGGTCCCTTGGCACAAAGTCTCACTCCCCACTATGTCAGGGCAGTGTCCTGAAGTACCCGTAGAGTCAAGAACAACCACTGTAGTGAACGTCCCTGGTCCTGCCTTAAACTCTGTAGTACTTCTGCCAGTAGTTGAAAAACAAATACATGAGGAATTTGCCTGCCTTCCTGTCCCCCGCTGCCAAGTTGCATACCAGATATGTGGCCAAACCTGACCCCTTCACCACAATAAATACCAACAAATACGACATACAGATGCACAGATGTTGGGTAGATGAAATGTTATCTCAAAGCAAACCCCAGCAATCCAAACGCAGTTGACATCAAATGAAATAAACTTGGGAAGGGTGGGTGGGTCAACAAATTGCTCCACAATTAAAGGGGTGCGTCGGTGGTCGGCAGGGACACAGCACTCACCACAGCTTAGTGATTGCCAGATTCCTGTCCAGTCCTAAATGCCTTCACCTTTGCCCCTGTCGCCTGCCCAGGTGACCCCGCTGATTCCTACCATCCAAGGGGCGGCATATGTTTTTTAGGCCCATCTGCTCCCAACTGGGGGTAGAATCCACTTAGGCACCATGAATCTTGTGTGTGTGTTTTGTGTGGGGGGCGGCCCCTTTGGCAAGGGTCGCCCCCCAAAAGGGGCACATTATTGATGGCCATTTCTGCCCCCCTTAGGGGCAGATCGGCCTATTATTTTTTGGCCCATCTGCCCCAAAGGGGGGCAGAAGCCACCAAGACACCAGGGAATTTTGTTTTTGGTTCCCCTTTGTTTTTTTGTGCTGGGGAGTGCCCCCTTTAGCAAGGGCCACCCCAAAAAGGGGGCACAGAATAGTTGGCCATTTCTGCTCCCCTTGGGGGCAGATGGGCCTATTTGTTTAGGCCCATCTGCCCCAAAGGGGGCAAAATCCACTTAGGGACCAGGGATCTTGTGTGTGTGTGTATGTGTTTTGTGTGTGTTGGGGGGGGAGGCGGCCTCTTTGGCGAGGGTCACGCCCTAATGGGGGCACATTACTTATGGCCATTTCTGCCCGCCTTGGGGAAAGATCGGCTTATTTGTTTTAGGCCCATCTACCCCCAAGGGTGGCAGAATCCACTTAGGCACCAGGGAAAATGTGTAATTTCTTGGTGGCGGGGTGTTTGTCAACTGGCAAAGTATCTGTATTTGTGATTATAACAGTTTATTTCTTATTTTTGTTCTAGTTCAAAGCTTTTGCTTCCCTTGCTGTGGATCCTTGCTGTTTTGGCAGTATTTGACCTGCGGTTTGTGTAGTTGCATGTTTTGGGTAAGTAAAAGCAATTTACTCCAAAGGAGTATTGTTGACATTGCATGAATGACATGTTTGTAGGTGGTGTACTAAATACAGGATTGTGTGTGAAGTTGTCCTTAGATTTGTGCACAATGATATTTGTGTTGTCTGATGTGTAATTTGCTTTTCTTTTTTTTCTTTTTAGTGGGATATCATTGGTGATTGCTGTGTCTATGCAGAGTAGTTTCTGGTGATTCTAACTTTTTCAGGCAAGTGAGTCGTATAGTTTTTTAGCACATAACTCTTTGTGATAAAGCCACACTTTGTTTATTGCTTGTTTTAGACAGTTCTGGTTGCTGTTGGCAATCCATTTGTTGTTAGAAAGGATCATGGCTAGCTGCAGAGTGACCCCTCAGCAGGTTGTTGGCATGCTTTTTGAGTCGTCTTCTGACCATGATAATGAGACTGACTCTGCATCTGAGGCAGAGGAGAAAGTGAGAGATTCTGGCAGTGAGTTTTCTGTCTGACAGGAATCTTCTGATGAGGATGCCACTCTGAGTGCAGATGAAGGGCCTGTTTTAGAGGAGGACACTGATGTGCCAATAGTGCAGCAGCCTGGGGCTGAATGGTTTCCCTTTGGAAGACCTGACACCTGGGCTGCCCCAAACATGGAGCAGCCACAGTTACCTGCATTAACGGGTCTCCCAAGGTGTAGAGTAAATATGAAAAACATTTTGCCTGTCAATTTCTTTGGGTTGTTTGTGGACAATGTATTTTTGGAAGAGATTGTTGAGCAGGCTAATTTGTAGATGGAGCAGTATTTGAGGGACAACGCTGACAGACTTAGGCCTCAGTCTAGAGCTACCCAGTGGGTTCCCACAAATCTGGAAGAGATTAAAAAGTTCCTAGGTTTGACTTTTGATGGGGTTGATAAGGAAGCCATCACTGGCTTCTTATTGTCTACTAGTCCCTTGATGGCAAAGGGCTATATTTCCTCCAACCATGACTCGTAATCACTATTTGCTTCTTCTTCGGATGCTGCATTTTGTTGACAATGCTTTAGCCTTGCCACGAGATCACCCTAATTGTGATCATCTTTTTAAGGTTAGGCCTGTCCTTGATCATTTTGTAGATCGGTTTTCAGATGTGTATGTTCCACGCAAAGACATAAGTGTGGATGAGTCTTTGGTCCTGTTCAAGGGGCGTTTGGTTTTTAAGCAGTACATTCCTAGCAAGAGGGCACGGTATTGAATTAAATTGTATATGCTGTCAGAAAGTAGTGCAGTATACGTGTATCATTTTTCGGGTCTATTCTGGTGGGGATTCCAGTATTGACCCCCCCAACACCCTATTGTCCTCCCACTTTTGGAGTTAGCGAGAAAATCGTGTTGGAACTTGATAGACGACTGTTTAAGAAAGGTCACCATTTGTACGTAGATAATTTCTACACTGAAGGGCAGTTTTTCAAGGAGTTGTTCAGAGTGGACACTGTTGCTTGTGGCACAATCCGTTCTAACCGGAAAGGCTATCCAAGGGAGCTTGTCTGTAAAAAACTTGAGAGGGGACAGTGCAGTGCCTTGTGGAATGATGAGCTGCTAGCTCTGAAATTTTCAGACAGGAGGGATGTGTATATGCTAACTACCATCCATGATGAGAATACTTCCTCTGTGACTGTTTGGGGTCAGGGTAGAAGTGAGCAAACCTGCGTGCATTTTGGACTACAATAAGCACATGGGTGATGTTGATAGAGTAGATCAGAGGTTGGAACCTTACACTGCTCATCGTAAGTCTTACGTGTGGTATAAAAAGTTGGCCATACATTTATTTCATTTGGCAACTTTTAATGCTTTTATTGTGTTCAAAGATAGCTCCCCTGAGTCAAGGATGAAATGTGTTAAATTTCAGGAGTCAGTGATAGAGAGCCTTATTGTGGTGGAACAGGCAAGAGTTCCTAGAGTAGCAGTGCTGGAGGATGTGGTTGGATTGAAAGATTGCCACTTTCCTGATTACATTCCTCCCACTCCCAAAAAAGACTTGCCCACTAAGAAATGTAGAGTGTGTGCCCTAAGAGGTATCCAGAGGGAGAGCTGGATGTAATGCCCCGATTTCCCTTAAAAAGCCCGGGCAGTGTGTGGCTGGCTGTTTCAGGAGTAACCACACCCAAAGAAATTCTGGGAAATACCGTGAGCCTAAACTGCCTGTTTTATATTTTCATATGTTCAGTTTCACGGTTGGCATTTCTGTAATATATTCAGTTAGAACTTCTGTGTTTGTAGTTTTGTACTTATTTATAATTAGTGGTTTCTTTGTTGTTTAAAAACAAAAAAAAGTGATGGCGGTGTGCATGGAGTAGCGCTTGTCTAGAGGTGTGCGTGGAGTGGCGCTTGGCAGATGGTGTGTGTTGAGTGGCGCTTGGCTGGCAGTGTGCATGGGGTGGCGCTTGGCTTGCGGTGTGCGTGGAGTGGTGCTTGGACGGCGGTGTGCGTGGGGTGGTGTTTGGCTGGTGGTGTGCATGGGGTGGCGTTTGGCTGGCGGTGTGCATGCAGTGGCGCTAGGCTGGAGCTGTGCATGGGGTGACACTTGGTTGGCAGTGTGCGTGGAGTGGCACTTGGCTGGCGGTGCCAGCCAAACTTCAGTCCACACACGCCCATCAGCTGGTGTGATTGCTGTATCATGCATGTGGGCATATGTAAGTGATGGGCCCTTGAGTGGCGCTGTCTGTCGATGCGAGTGTTGTAATGTGCTGGGCCCATGGCTGGCGACGTGAATGGTCTTGTGAATGTCATGTATGAAAGGTGTGTGAATGGACTGTAAAGCAGTTGGTGCCTTATCGTGGCTTTACAGCTCACGCGTTGTGAGTCATTGGTTCCATTTTTTTGGACTTTCAGTTATTAACAGTGCATTTCATTTTTGTGAAATCTCTTGTTAATAAAATTTGATCTACTGAACCATCACTCACCCTTATGCCAAATCCAACCAGTATGTGTGGTAAAAATTACAAAACCTGCTCCGCTGTAATCAGGCGTCGCAGCACACCCGTGACACGCTAAGGGGGTCATTCCGACCCTGGCGGTCATGGACCGCCAGGGCCAGGGACCGCGGATGCACCGCCAACAGGCTGGCGGTGCATCCATGGGCATTCTGACCCCGGCGGTACAGCCGCGGTCAGAAACGGGAAACCGGCGGTTTCCCGCTGCCCTGGGGAATCCTCCACGGCGGCGCTGCTTCCAGCGCCGCCATGGGGATTCCGACCCCCTTACCGCCATCCTGTTCCTGGCGGCGAAGGATGGCGGTAACGGGTGTCGTGGGGCCCCTGGGGGCCCCTGCAGTGCCCATGCCAATGGCATGGGCACTGCAGGGGCCCCCTAACAGGGCCCCACTAAGATTTTCAGTGTCTGCCAAGCAGACACTGAAAATCGCGACGGGTGCCACTGCACCCGTCGCACGCCTTCAACTCCGCCGGCTCCATTCGGAGCCGGCTTCCTCGTTGAAGGCGCTTTCCCGCTGGGCTGGCGGGCGGTCGCCCGCCTGCCCAGCGGGAAAGGCAGAATGGCCGCCTCGGTCATTTGACCGCGGTGCGGTCATTCGGCGGCTCCTGCCGGCCCTGCGGTTACCGCGGCCGGCGGAACTCAGAATGACCCCCTAAGTGTCTCGGGTGGGAGCCCGATGATGAAGCATGCCACCAACTTGGTTGGTGGGTGAGGGGTCTTTTTAACATAACCTAGGTGCGTTTCTTTTCACAATTCTAGTGTTTGGAACATCACAGAAGTATGTGGACACATCAAAATGATCTATTACAAAACTACCTTTGTTTGGGGGGAGGGGCACCTATGCTTTTGGTTCCAGATGCGGCCTTCATCTAGGGAAACCTACCAAATCCAGATTTTTTTTTAAACTAGACACCCCAAGGAGTCCAGGGAGGTGTGGCTTGCGTGCATCCCCCAACATTTTCTTACCCAGATTCCTCCGCAAACACTTTTCTTTGTAGGATTACTGCTCCGGCACAAATTTCCTACCACCCAGCGTTCTCCCCAGTCAAACAAGTAAAATTATACCTCACTTGTGTAGGTCAGCCTAAAGATGTATTAAAGAAAATAATTTGCTTATCAACTCGCTTTGCAATCCCCTCAATCTCTCCAGGTTTTTGGCATTTTTTCTGTTGCAGGCACCTGGGCCACGCACACAAGTGAGGTATCATTTTTATCTTGAGACTTGGGGGAATGCTGGGTAGAAGGAAATTTGTGGCTCCTCTCAGGTTCCAGAACTTTCTGTCACCGAAATGTGAGGAAAAAGTGTTTTTTTGGCCAAATTTTGAGATTTACTGAGGATTCTGGGTAAGAAAATACTGGGGGATCCACGCAAGTCACACCTCCCCCTGGACTGCCTCGGGTGTCTAGTTTTAAGAAAATATTTGGGTTTGGTAGGTTTACCTATATAGCTGCTGAGACCAGGACCAAAAACGCAGGTGTCCCCCCCCGCAAAAACATGTTGTTTTGTAGTTGATAATTTCAATGTGTCCAGGGAGTATTTTGGGGCATTTCCTTTCGCGGGCACTAGGCCTACCCACACAAGTGAGGTACCATTTTTATCGGGAGACTTGGGGGAACACTGGGTGGAAGGAAATGTGTAGCTCCTCTCAGATTCCAGAACTTTCTGTCACCGAAATGTGAGGAAAAAGTGTTTTGTTCTGCCAACTTTTGAGGTTTGCAAAGGATTCTGGGTAACAGAACCTGGCGAGAGCCCCACAAGTCACTCCATCGTGGATTCCTCTAGGTGTTTAGTTTTAAAAAATGCACAGGTTTGGTAGGCTTCCCTAGGTGCTGCCTGTGCTAGAGGCCAAAATCCACAGCTAGCCACTTTGCAAAAAACAGCTCTGTTTTCTTTGGGGAAATGTGATGTGTCCACGTTGTGTTTTGGGGCATTTCCTGTCGTAGGCACTAGGCCTACCCAGACAAGTGAGGTACCATTTTTATTGCGAGATTTGGGGGAACGCTGGGTGGAAGGAAATGTGTGGCTCCTATCAGATTCCAGAAGTGCCTGTCACCAAAATGTGAGGAAAAAGTGTTTTCTTTTTCTAAATTTTGAGGTTTGCAAAGGATTCTGGGTAACAGAACCTGATGAGAGCCCCACAAGTCACCCCATCTTGGATTCCCCTAGGTATCTAGTTTTCAAAAATGCACAGGTTTGGTAGGTTTCTCTAGGTGCGGGGGGAGCTAGAGGCCAAAATCCACAGCTAGGCACTATGCAAAAAACAGCTCTGTTTTCTTTGGGGAAATGTGATGTGTCCACGTTGTGTTTTGGGGCATTTCCTGTCGCGGGCACTAGGCTTACCCACAGATGTGAGGTACCATTTTTATCGGGAGACTTGGGGGGACGCTATGTGGAAGGAAATTTGTGGCTCCTCTCAGATTCCAGATCTTTCTGTCAACGAAATGTGAGCAAAAAGAGTCAGAGCCCCACAAGTCACCCCATCTTGGATTCCCCTAGGTGTCTATTTTTTTAAAAAAATGCACAGGTTTGGTAGGTTTCCCTAGCTGCCAGATGAGCTAGAGGCCAAAATCCACAGCTAGGCACTTTGCAAAAAACAGCTCTGTTTTCTTTGGGGAAATGTGATGTGTCCACGTTGTGTTTTGGGGCATTTCGTGTCGCGGGCACTAGGCCTACCCACACAAGTGAGGTACCATTTTTATCTGGAGACTTGGAGAAATGCTGGGTGGAAGGAAATTTGTGGCTCCTCTCACATTCCAGAACTTTCTGTGACCGGAATGTGAGGAAAAAGTGTTTTTTTTTGCCAACTTTTGAGGTTTGCAAAGGATTCTGAGTAACAGAACCTGTTGAGAGCCCCACAAGTCACCCCATCTTGGATTCCCCTACGTGTCTAGTTTTAAAAAATGCACAAGTTTTGTAGGTTTCCCTAGGTGCCGGCTGAGCTACAGGTAAAATCCACAGCTAGGCACTATGGAAAAAACAGCCCTGTTTTCTTTGGGAAAATAGTGATGTGTCCATGTTGTGTTTTGGGACATTTACTGTCGCGGGCACTAGGCCTACCCACACAAGTGAGGTACAGTTTTTATCGGGAGCCTTGGGGAAACGCTGGGTGGAAGGAAATTTGTGGATCCTCTCAGATTCCAAAACTTTCTGTCACCGAAATGTGAGGAAAAAGTGGGTTTTTTTGCCAAATTTTGGGGTTTGCAAATGATTCTGAGTAACAGAACCTGTTGAGAGCCCCACAAGTCAGCCCATCTTGGATTCCCCTACGTGTTTAGTTTTTAAAAAGGCACAGGTTTGGTAGGTTTCCCTATGTGCCCGCTGAGCTAGAGGCCAAAATCCACTGCTAGGCACTTTGCAAAAAATACCTGTTTTCTTTGGGGAAATGTGATGTGTCCATGATGTGTTTTGGGGCATTTCCTGTCGCGGGCACTAGGCCTACCCACACAAGTGAGGTACCATTTTTATCGGGAGACTTGGGGGGACGCTAGGTGGAAGGAAATTTGTGGCTCCTCTCAGATTCCAGATCTTTCTGTCAACGAAATGTGAGGAAAAAGTGTTTCTTTTGCCACATTTTGAGGTTTGCAAAGGATTCTGGGTAACAGAACCTGGTGAGAGCCCCACAAGTCACCCCGTCTTGGATTCCCCTAGGTATCTAGTTTTCAAAAATGCACAGGTTTGGTAGGTTTCTCTAGGTGCCGGCTGAGCTAGAGGCCAAAATCCACAGCTAGGCGCTAAGCAAAAAACAGCTCTCTTTTCTTTGGGAAAATAGTGATGTTTCCACGTTGTGTTTTGGGACATTTCCTGTCGCGGGCACCAGGCCTACCCACACAAGCGAGGTAACATTTTTTTCGGGAGACTTGGGGGGACGGTAGGTGGAAGGAAATTTGTGGCTTCTCTCAGATTCCAGATCTTTCTGTCAACGAAATGTGAGGAAAAAGTTTTTTTTTTTTTTGCCAAATTGTGAGGTTTGCAAAGGATTCTGGGTAACAGAACCTGGTGAGAGCCCCATAAGTCACCCCATCTTGGATTCCCCTAGGTATCTAGTTTTCAAAAATGCACAGGTTTGGTAGGTTTCCCTAGCTGCCGGCTGAGCTAGAGGCCAAAATCCACAGCTAGGCACTTTGCAAAAAACAGCTGTCTTTTCTTTGGGGAAATGTTATGTGTCCACGTAGTGTTTTGGGGCATTTCGTGTCGCGGGCACTAGGCCTACCCACACAAGTGAGGTACCATTTTTAGCGGGAGACTCAGAGAAATGCTGGGTGGAAGGAAATTTGTGGCTCCTCCCAGATTCCAGAACTTTCTGTCACCAAAATTTGAGGAAAAAGTGTTTTTTTTTGCCAAATGTTGAGGTTTGCAAAGGATTCTGAGTAACAGAACCTGGTGAGAGCCCCACAAGTCACCCCATCTTGGATTCCCCTAGGTGTCTAGTTTTAAAAAATGCACAGGTTTGGTAGTTTTCCCTAGGTGCCGGCTGAGCTAGAAGTTAAAATCCACCGCTAGGCACTGTGCAAAAAACAGCTCTGGTTTCTTTGGGAAAATAGTGATGTGTCCACGTTGTGTTTTGGGACATTTCATGTCGCGGGCACTTGGCCTAACCACACAAGTGAGGTACAATATTTATCGGGAGACTTGGGGAAACACTGGATGGAAGGAAATTTGTGGCTCCTCTCAGATTCCAGAACTTTCTGTCACCGAAATGTGAGGAAAAAGTGTTTTTTTCCCAACTTTTGAAGTTTGCAAAGGATTCTGAGTAACAGAACCTAGTGAGAGCCCCACAAATCACCCCATCTTGGATTCCCCTACGTGTCTAGTTTAAAAAAATGCACAGGTTTGGTAGGTTTCCCTAGGTGCCGGCTGAGCTAGAGGGCAAAATCGACAGCTAGGAACTATGCAAAAAACAACTCTGTTTTCTTTGGGAAAATAGTGATGTGTCCACGTTGTGTTTTGGGGCATTTCGTGTCGCGGACACTAGGCCTACCCACACAAGTGAGGTACCATTTCTATCGGGAGACTTGGAGAAATGCTGGGTGGAAGGAAATTTGTGGCTCCTCTCAGATTCCAGAACTTTCTTTCACTGAAATGTGAGGAAAAAGTGTTTTTTTGCCAAATTTTGAGGTTTGGAAAGGATTCTGAGTAACAGAACCTGGTGAGAGCCCCACAAGTCACCCCATCTTGGATTCCCCTAGGTGTCTAGTTTTAAAAAATGCACAGGTTTGGTAGGTTTCCCTAGGTGCCGGCTGAGCTAGAGGTTAAAATCCACAGCTAGGCACTGTGCAGAAAACAGCTCTGTTTTCTTTAGGAAAATAGTGATGTGTCCACGTTGTGTTTTGGGACATTTCATGTCGCGGGCACTTGGCCAATCCACACAAGTGAGGTTACATTTTTATCGGGAGACTTGGGGAAACGCTGGGTGGAAGGAAATTTGTGGCTCCTCTCAGATTCCAGAACTTTCTGTCAACGAAATGTGAGAAAAAAGTGTTTTTTTGCCAACATTTGAGGTTTGCAAAGGATTCCGGGTAACAGAACCTAGTGAGAGCCCCACAAGTCACCCATCTAGGATTCCCCTAGGTGTCTAGTTTTTAAAAATGCACAGGTTTGGTAGGTTTCCCTAGGTGCCAGCTGAGCTAGAGGCCAAAATCCACAGCTAGGCACTTTGCAAAAAACAGCTCTGTTTTCTTTGGGGAAATGTAATGTGTACACATTGTATTTTGGGGCATTTCGTGTCGCGGGCACTAGGCCTACCCACACAAGTGAGGTACCATTTTTAGCGGGAGACTCAGAGAAATGCTGGGTGGAAGGAAATTTGTGGCTCCTCCCAGATTCCAGAACTTTCTGTCACCAAAATTTGAGGAAAAAGTGTTTTTTTTACCAAATGTTGAGGTTTGCAAAGGATTCTGAGTAACAGAACCTGGTGAGAGCCCCACAAGTCACCCCATCTTGGATTCCCCTAGGTGTCTAGTTTAAAAAAATGCACAGGTTTGGTAGTTTTCCCTAGGTGCCGGCTGAGCTAGAAGTTAAAATCCACCGCTAGGCACTGTGCAAAAAACAGCTCTGGTTTCTTTGGGAAAATAGTGATGTGTCCACGTTGTATTTTGGGACATTTCATGTCGCGGGCACTTGGCCTAACCACACAAGTGAGGTACAATATTTATCGGGAGACTTTGGGAAACACTGGGTGGAAGGAAATTTGTGGCTCCTCTCAGATTCCAGAACTTTCTGTCACCGAAATGTGAGGAAAAAGTGTTTTTTTGCCAACTTTTGAGGTTTGCAAAGGATTCTGAGTAACAGAACCTAGTGAGAGCCCCACAAATCACCCCATCTTGGATTCCCCTACGTGTCTAGTTTTAAAAAATGCACAGGTTTGGTAGGTTTCCCTATGTGCCGGCTGAGCTAGAGGCCAAAATCCACTGCTAGGCACTTTGCAAAAAATAGCTGTTTTCTTTGGGGAAATGTGATGTGTCCATGTTGTGTTTTGGGGCATTTCCTGTCGCGGGCACTGGGCCTACCCACACAAGTGAGGTACCATTTTTAGCGGGAGACTCAGAGAAATGCTGGGTGGAAGGAAATTTGTGGCTCCTCCCAGATTCCAGAACTTTCTGTCACCAAAATTTGAGGAAAAAGTGTTTTTTTTACCAAATGTTGAGGTTTGCAAAGGATTCTGAGTAACAGAACCTGGTGAGAGCCCCACAAGTCACCCCATCTTGGATTCCCCTAGGTGTCTAGTTTAAAAAAATGCACAGGTTTGGTAGTTTTCCCTAGGTGCCGGCTGAGCTAGAAGTTAAAATCCACCGCTAGGCACTGTGCAAAAAACAGCTCTGGTTTCTTTGGGAAAATAGTGATGTGTCCACGTTGTATTTTGGGACATTTCATGTCGCGGGCACTTGGCCTAACCACACAAGTGAGGTACAATATTTATCGGGAGACTTTGGGAAACACTGGGTGGAAGGAAATTTGTGGCTCCTCTCAGATTCCAGAACTTTCTGTCACCGAAATGTGAGGAAAAAGTGTTTTTTTGCCAACTTTTGAGGTTTGCAAAGGATTCTGAGTAACAGAACCTAGTGAGAGCCCCACAAATCACCCCATCTTGGATTCCCCTACGTGTCTAGTTTTAAAAAATGCACAGGTTTGGTAGGTTTCCCTATGTGCCGGCTGAGCTAGAGGCCAAAATCCACTGCTAGGCACTTCGCAAAAAATAGCTGTTTTCTTTGGGGAAATGTGATGTGTCCATGTTATGTTTTGGGGCATTTCCTGTCGCGGGCACTAGGCCTACCCACACAAGTGAGGTACCATTTTTAGCGGGAGACTCAGAGAAATGCTGGGTGGAAGGAAATTTGTGGCTCCTCCCAGATTCCAGAACTTTCTGTCACCAAAATTTGAGCAAAAAGTGTTTTTTTTGCCAAATGTTGAGGTTTGCAAAGGATTCTGAGTAACAGAACCTGGTGAGAGCCCCACAAGTCACCCCATCTTGGATTCCCCTTGGTGTCTAGTTTTAAAAAATGCACAGGTTTGGTAGTTTTCCCTAGGGGCCGGCTGAGCGAGAAGTTAAAATCCACCGCTAGGCACTGTGCAAAAAACAGCTCTGGTTTCTTTGGGAAAATAGTAATGTGTCCACGTTGTGTTTTGGGACATTTCCTGTCGTGGGCACTAGGCCTATCCACACAAGTGAGGTACCATTTTTATCGGGAGACTTGGGGAAACGCTGGGTGGAAGGAAATTTGTGGCTCCTCTCAGATTCCAAAACTTTGTGTCACCGAAATGTGAGGAAAAAGTGTTTTTTTGCCAACTTTTGAGGTTTGGAAAGGATTCTGAGTAACAGAACCTAGTGAGAGCCCCACAAGTCACCCCATCTTGGATTCCCCAACGTGTCTAGTTTTACAAAATGCACAGGTTTGGTAGGTCACCCTATGTGCCGGCTGAGCTAGAGGCCAAAATCCACTGCTAGGCACTTTGCAAAAAACAGCTGTTTTCTTTGGGGGAATGTGATGTGTCCATGTTGTGTTTTGGGGCATTTCCTGTCGCGGGCACTAGGCCTACCCACACAAGTGAGGTACAATTATTATCGGGAGACTTGGGGGGACGCTAGGTGGAAGGAAATTTGTGGCTCCTCTCAGATTCCAGATCTTTCTGTCAACCAAATGTGAGGAAAAAGTGTTTTTTTTGCCAACATTTGAGGTTTGCAAAGGATTCTGGGTAACAGAACCTAGTGAGAGCCCCACAAGTCACCCATCTAGGATTCCCCTAGGTGTCTAGTTTTAAAAAATGCACAGGTTTGGTAGGTTTCCCTAGGTGCCAGCTGAGCTAGAGGCCAAAATCCACAGCTAGGCACTTTGCAAAAAACAGCTGTTTTCTTTGGGGGAATGTGATGTGTCCATGTTGTATTTTGGGGCATTTCGTGTCGCGGGCACTAGGCCTACCCACACAAGTGAGGTACCATTTTTAGCGGGAGACTCAGAGAAGTGCTGGGTGGAAGGAAATTTGTGGCTCCTCCCAGATTCCAGAACTTTCTGTCACCAAAATTTGAGGAAAAAGTGTTTTTTTTGCCAAATGTTGAGGTTTGCAAAGGATTCTGAGTAACAGAACCTGGTGAGAGCCCCAAAAGTCACCCCATCTTGGATTCCCCTAGGTGTCGAGTTTTAAAAAATGCACAGGTTTGGTAGTTTTCCCTAGGTGCCGGCTGAGCTAGAAGTTTAAATCCACCGCTAGGCACTGTGCAAAAAACAGCTCTGGTTTCTTTGGGAAAATAGTGATGTGTCCACGTTGTGTTTTGGGACATTTCATGTCGCGGGCACTTGGCCTAACCACACAAGTGAGGTACTATATTTATCGGGAGACTTGGGGAAACACTGAGTGGAAGGAAATTTGTGGCTCCTCTCAGATTCCAGAACTTTCTGTCACCGAAATGTGAGGAAAAAGTGTTTTTTTGCCAACTTTTGAGGTTTGCAAAGGATTCTGAGTAACAGAACCTAGTGAGAGCCCCACAAATCACCCCATCTTGGATTCCCCTACGTTTCTAGTTTTAAAAAACTGCACAGGTTTGGTAGGTTTCCCTAGGTGCCGGCTGAGCTAGAGGGCAAAATCGACAGCTAGGAACTATGCAAAAAACAACTCTGTTTTCTTTGGGAAAATAGTGATGTGTCCACGTTGTGTTTTGGGGCATTTCGTGTCGCGGGCACTAGGCCTACCCACACAAGTGAGGTACCATTTCTATCGGGAGACTTGGAGAAATGCTAGGTGGAAGGAAATTTGTGGCTCCTCCCAGATTCCAGAACTTTCTGTCACCAAAATTTGAGGAAAAAGTGTTTATTTTGCCAAATGTTGAGGTTTGCAAAGGATTCTGAGTAACAGAACCTGGTGAGAGCCCCACAAGTCACCCCATCTTGGATTCCCCTAGGTGTCTAGTTTTAAAAAATTTACAGGTTTGGTAGTTTTCCCTAGGTGCCGGCTGAGCTAGAAGTTAAAATCCACCGCTAGGCACTGTGCAAAAAACAGCTCTGGTTTCTTTGGGAAAATAGTGATGTGTCCTCGTTGTGTTTTGGGACATTTCCTGTCGCGGGCACTAGGCCTATCCACACAAGTGAGGTACCATTTTTATCGGGAGACTTGGGGAAAGGCTGGGTGGAAGGAAATTTGTGGCTCCTCTCAGATTCCAGAACTTTATGTCACCGAAATGTGAGGAAAAAGTGTTTTCTTGCCAACATTTGAGGTTTGCAAAGGATTCTGGGTAACAGAACCTAGTGAGAGCCCCACAAGTCACCCATCTAGGATTCCCCTAGGTGTCTAGTTTTAAAAAATGCACAGGTTTGGTAGGTTTCCCTAGGTGCCAGCTGAGCTAGAGGCCAAAATCCACAGCTAGGCACTTTGCAAAAAACAGCTCTGTTTTCTTTGGGGAAATGTAATGTGTACACATTGTATTTTGGGGCATTTCGTGTCGCGGGCACTAGACCTACCCACACAAGTGAGGTACAATTTTTAGCGGAAGACTCAGAGAAATGCTGGGTGGAAGGAAATTTGTGGCTCCTCCCAGATTCCAGAACTTTCTGTCACCAAAATTTGAGGAAAAAGTGTTTTTTTTTGCCAAATGTTGAGGTTTGCAAAGGATTCTGAGTAACAGAACCTGGTGAGAGCCCCACAAGTCACCCCATCTTGGATTCCCCTAGGTGTCGAGTTTTAAAAAATGCACAGGTTTGGTAGTTTTCCCTAGGTGCCGGCTGAGCTAGAAGTTAAAATCCACCGCTAGGCACTGTGCAAAAAACAGCTCTGGTTTCTTTGGGAAAATAGTGATGTGTCCACGTTGTGTTTTGGGACATTTCATGTCGCGGGCACTTGGCCTAACCACACAAGTGAGGTACAATATTTGTCGGGAGACTTGGGGAAACACTGGGTGGAAGGAAATTTGTGGCTCCTCTCAGATTCCAGAACTTTCTGTCACCGAAATGTGAGGAAAAAGTGTTTTTTTGCCAACTTTTGAGGTTTGCAAAGGATTCTGAGTAACAGAACCTAGTGAGAGCCCCACAAATCACCCCATCTTGGATTCCCCTACGTGTCTAGTTTTAAAAAATGCACAGGTTTGGTAGGTTTCCCTATGTGCCGGCTGAGCTAGAGGCCAAAATCCACTGCTAGGCACTTTGCAAAAAATAGCTGTTTTCTTTGGGGAAATGTGATGTGTCCATGTTATGTTTTGGGGCATTTCCTGTCGCGGGCACTAGGCCTACCCACACAAGTGAGGTACCATTTTTAGCGGGAGACTCAGAGAAATGCTGGGTGGAAGGAAATGTGTGGCTCCTCCCAGATTCCAGAACTTTCTGTCACCAAAATTTGAGGAAAAAGTGTTTTTTTTTGCCAAATGTTGAGGTTTGCAAAGGATTCTGAGTAACAGAACCTGGTGAGAGCCCCACAAGTCACCCCATCTTGGATTCCCCTAGGTGTCGAGTTTTAAAAAATGCACAGGTTTGGTAGTTTTCCCTAGGTGCCGGCTGACCTAGAAGTTAAAATCCACCGCTAGGCACTGTGCAAAAAACAGCTCTGGTTTCTTTGGGAAAATAGTGATGTGTCCACGTTGTGTTTTGGGACATTTCATGTCGCGGGCACTTGGCCTAACCACACAAGTGAGGTACAATATTTGTCGGGAGACTTGGGGAAACACTGGGTGGAAGGAAATTTGTGGCTCCTCTCAGATTCCAGAACTTTCTGTCACCGAAATGTGAGGAAAAAGTGTTTTTTTGCCAACTTTTGAGGTTTGCAAAGAATTCTGAGTAACAGAACCTAGTGAGAGCCCCACAAATCACCCCATCTTGGATTCCCCTACGTGTCTAGTTTTAAAAAATGCACAGGTTTGGTAGGTTTCCCTATGTGCCGGCTGAGCTAGAGGCCAAAATCCACTGCTAGGCACTTTGCAAAAAATAGCTGTTTTCTTTGGGGAAATGTGATGTGTCCATGTTATGTTTTGGGGCATTTCCTGTCGCGGGCACTAGGCCTACCCACACAAGTGAGGTACCATTTTTAGCGGGAGACTCAGAGAAATGCTGGGTGGAAGGAAATGTGTGGCTCCTCCCAGATTCCAGAACTTTCTGTCACCAAAATTTGAGGAAAAAGTGTTTTTTTTGCCAAATGTTGAGGTTTGCAAAGGATTCTGAGTAACAGAACCTGGTGAGAGCCCCACAAGTCACCCCATCTTGGATTCCCCTAGGTGTCTAGTTTTACAAAATGCACAGGTTTGGTAGTTTTCCCTAGGTGCCGGCTGAGCTAGAAGTTAAAATCCACCGCTAGGCACTGTGTAAAAAACAGCTCTGGTTTCTTTGGGAAAATACTGATGTGTCCACGTTGTGTTTTGGGACATTTCCTGTCGCAGGCACTAGGCCTATCCGCACAAGTGAGGTACCATTTTTATCGGGAGACTTGGGGAAACGCTGGGTGGAAGGAAATTTGTGGCTCCTCTCAGATTCCAGAACTTTATGTCACCGAAATATGAGGAAAAAGTGTTTTTTTGCCACCTTTTGAGGTTTGCAAAGGATTCTGAGTAACAGAACCTAGTGAGAGCCCCACAAGTCACCCCATCTTGGATTCCCCAACGTGTCTAGTTTTACAAAATGCACAGGTTTGGTAGGTTACCCTATGTGCCGGCTGAGCTAAAGGCCAAAATCCACTGCTAGGCACTTTGCAAAAAACAGCTGTTTTCTTTGGGGAAATGTGATGTGTCCATGTTGTATTTTGGGGCATTTCCTGTCGCGGGCACTAGGCCTACCCACACAAGTCAGGTACAATTATTATCGGGAGACTTGGGGGGACGCTAGGGGGAAGGAAATTTGTGGCTCCTCTCAGATTCCAGATCTTTCTGTCAACGAAATGTGAGGAAAAAGTGTTTTTTTGCCAACATTTGAGGTTTGCAAAGGATTCTGGGTAACAGAACCTAGTGAGAGCCCCACAAGTCACCCATCTAGGATTCCCCTAGGTGTCTAGTTTTAAAAAATGCACAGGTTTGGTAGGTTTCCCTAGGTGCCAGCTGAGCTAGAGGCCAAAATTCACAGCTAGGCACTTTGCAAAAAACAGCTCTGTTTTCTTTGGGGAAATGTAATGTGTACACATTCTATTTTGGGGCATTTCGTGTCGTGGGCACTAGACCTACCCACACAAGTGAGGTACCATTTTTAGCGGAAGACTCAGAGAAATGCTGGGTGGAAGGAAATTTGTGGCTCCTCCCAGATTTCAGAACTTTCTGTCACCAAAATTTGAGGAAAAAGTGTTTTTTTTGCCAACTTTTGAGGTTTGCAAAGGATTCTGAGTAACAGAACCTAGTGAGAGCCCCACAAGTCACCCCATCTTGGATTCCCCTACGTGTCTAGTTTTAAAAAATGCACAGGTTTGGTAGGTTTCCCTATGTGCCGGCTGAGCTAGAGGCCAAAATCCACTGCTAGGCACTTTGCAAAAAATAGCTGTTTTCTTTGGGGAAATGTGATGTGTCCATGTTGTGTTTTGGGGCATTTCCTGTCGCGGGCACTAGGCCTAACCACACAAGTGAGGTACCATTTTTAGCGGGAGACTCAGAGAAATGCTGGGTGGAAGGAAATGTGTGGCTCCTCCCAGATTCCAGAACTTTCTGTCACCAAAATTTGAGGAAAAAGTGTTTTTTTTGCCAAATGTTGAGGTTTGCAAAGGATTCTGAGTAACAGAACCTAGTGAGAGCCCCACAAGTCACCCCATCTTGGATTCCCCTAGGTGTCTAGTTTTAAAAAATACACAGGTTTGGTAGTTTTCCCTAGGTGCCGGCTGAGCTAGAAGTTAAAATCCACCGCTAGGCACTGTGTAAAAAACAGCTCTGGTTTCTTTGGGAAAATAGTGATGTGTCCACGTTGTGTTTTGGGACATTTCCTGTTGTGGGCACTAGGCCTACCCACACAAGTGAGGTACAATTATTATCGGGAGACTTGGGGGGACGCTAGGTGGAAGGAAATTTGTGGCTCCTCTCAGATTCCAGAACTTTATGTCACCGAAATGTGAGGAAAAAGTGTTTTTTTGCCAACTTTTGAGGTTTGCAAAGGATTCTGAGTAACAGAACCTAGTGAGAGCCCCACAAGTCACCCCATCTTGGATTCCCCAACGTGTCTAGTTTTACAAAATGCACAGGTTTGGTAGGTTACCCTATGTGCCGGCTGAGCTAGAGGCCAAAATCCACTGCTAGGCACTTTGCAAAAAACAGCTGTTTTCTTTGGGGAAATGTGATGTGTCCATGTTGTGTTTTGGGGCATTTCCTGTCGTGGGCACTAGGCCTACCCACACAAGTGAGGTACAATTATTATCGGGAGACTTGGGGGGACGCTAGGTGGAAGGAAATTTGTGGCTCCTCTCAGATTCCAGATCTTTCTGTCAACGAAATGTGAGGAAAAAGTGTTTTTTTGCCAACATTTGAGGTTTGCAAAGGATTCTGGGTAACAGAACCTAGTGAGAGCCCCACAAGTCACCCATCTAGGATTCCCCTAGGTGTCTAGTTTTAAAAAATGCACAGGTTTGGTAGGTTTCCCTAGGTGCCAGCTGAGCTAGAGGCCAAAATCCACAGCTAGGCACTTTGCAAAAAACAGCTCTGTTTTCTTTGGGGAAATGTAATGTGTACACATTGTATTTTGGGGCATTTCGTGCCGCGGGCACTAGGCCTACCCACACAAGTGAGGTACCATTTTTAGCGGGAGACTCAGAGAAATGCTGGGTGGAAGGAAATTTGTGGCTCCTCCCAGATTCCAGAACTTTCTGTCACCAAAATTTGAGGAAAAAGTGTTTTTTTTGCCAAATGTTGAGGTTTGTAAAGGATTCTGAGTAACAGAACCTGGTGAGAGCGCCACAAGTCACCCCATCTTGGATTCCCCTAGGTGTCTAGTTTTAAAAAATGCACAGGTTTGGTAGTTTTCCCTAGGTGCCGGCTGAGCTAGAAGTTAAAATCCACCGCTAGGCACTGTGCAAAAAACAGCTCTGGTTTCTTTGGGAAAATAGTGATTTGTCCACGTTTTGTTTTGGGACATTTCATGTCGCGGGCACTTGGCCTAACCACACAAGTGAGGTACAATATTTATCGGGAGACTTGGGGAAACACTGGGTGGAAGGAAATTCGTGGCTCCTCTCAGATTCCAGAACTTTCTGTCACCGAAATGTGAGGAAAAAGTGTTTTTTTGCCAACTTTTGAGGTTTGCAAAGGATTCTGAGTAACAGAACCTAGTGAGAGCCCCACAAATCACCCCATCTTGGATTCCCCTACGTGTCTAGTTTAAAAAAATGCACAGGTTTGGTAGGTTTCCCTAGGTGCCGGCTGAGCTAGAGGCCAAAATCGACAGCTAGGAACTATGCAAAAAACAACTCTGTTTTCTTTGGGAAAATAGTGATGTGTCCACGTTGTGTTTTGGGGCATTTCGTGTCGCGGGCACTAGGCCTACCCACACAAGTGAGGTACCATTTCTATTGGGAGACTTGGAGAAATGCTGGGTGGAAGGAAATTGGTGGCTCCTCTCAGATTCCAGAACTTTCTTTCACTGAAATGTGAGGAAAAAGTGTTTTTTTTGCCAAATTTTGAGGTTTGCAAAGGATTCTGAGTAACAGAACCTGGTGAGAGCCCCACAAGTCACCCCATCTTGGATTCCCCTAGGTGTCTAGTTTTAAAAAATGCACAGGTTTGGTAGTTTTCCCTAGGTGCCGGCAGAGCTAGAAGTTAAAATCCACTGCTAGGCACTGTGCAAAAAACAGCTCTGGTTTCTTTGGGAAAATAGTGATGTGTCCACGTTGTGTTTTGGGACATTTCATGTCGCGGGCACTTGGCCTAACCACACAAGTGAGGTACAATATTTATCGGGAGACTTGGGGAAACACTGGGTGGAAGGAAATTTGTGGCTCCTCTCAGATTCCAGAACTTTCTGTCACCGAAATGTGAGGAAAAAGTGTTTTTTTTGCCAACTTTTGAGGTTTGCAAAGGATTCTGAGTAACAAAACCTAGTGAGAGCCCCACAAGTCACCCCATCTTGGATTCCCCTACGTGTCTAGTTTTAAAAAATGCACAGGTTTGGTAGGTTTCCCTATGTGCCGGCTGAGCTAGAGGGCAAAATCCACTGCTAGGCACTTTGCAAAAAATAGCTGTTTTCTTTGGGAAAATGTGATG
Organism: Pleurodeles waltl; assembly: GCF_031143425.1. Classification (NCBI taxonomy): domain Eukaryota; kingdom Metazoa; phylum Chordata; class Amphibia; order Caudata; family Salamandridae; genus Pleurodeles; species Pleurodeles waltl. The sequence goes on from NC_090451.1 coordinate 229,672,863, forward strand.
TGTCCATGTTGTGTTTTGGGGCATTTCCTGTCGCGGGCACTAGGCCTACCCACACAGGTGAGGTACCATTTTTATTGGGAGACTTGGGGGGACGCTAGGTGGAAGGAAATTTGTGGCTCCTCTCAGATTCCAGATCTTTCTGTCAACGAAATGTGAGGAAAAAGCGTTTATTTTGCCAAATTTTGAGGTTTGCAAAGGATTCTGGGTAACAGAACCTGGTGAGAGCCCCACAAGTCACCTCATCTTGGATTACCCTAGGTATCTAGTTTTAAAAAATGCACAGGTTTGGTAGGTTTCTCTACGTGCCGGCTGAGCTAGAGGCCAAAATCCACAGCTAGGCACTATGCAAAAAACAGCTCTGTTTTCTTTGGGAAAATAGTGATGTGTCCACGTTGTGTTTTGGGACATTTCCTGTCGCGGGCACTAGGCCTATCCACACAAGTGAGGTACCATTTTTATCGGGAGACTTGGGGAAACGCTGGGTGGAAGGAAATTTGTGGCTCCTCTCAGATTCCAGAACTTTCTGTCACCGAAATGTGAGGAAAAAGTGTTTTTTTGCCAACTTTTGAGGTTTGCAAAGCATTCTGAGTAACAGAACCTAGTGAGAGCCCCACAAGTCACCCCATCTTGGATTCCCCAACGTGTCTAGTTTTAAAAAATGCACAGGTTTGGTAGGTTTCCCTATGTGCCGGCTGGGCTAGAGGCCAAAATCCCCTGCTAGGCACTTTGCAAAAAATAGCTGTTTTCTTTGGGGAAATGTGATGTGTCCATGTTGTGTTTTGGGGCATTTCCTGTCGCGGGCACTAGGCCTACCCACACAAGTGAGGTACCATTTTTAGCGGGAGACTCAGAGAAATGCTGGGTGGAAGGAAATGTGTGGCTCCTCCCAGATTCCAGAACTTTCTGTCACCAAATTTTGAGGAAAAAGTGTTTTTTTTGCCAAATGTTGAGGTTTGCAAAGGATTCTGAGTAACAGAACCTGGTGAGAGCCCCACAAGTCACCCCATCTTGGATTCCCCTAGGTGTCTAGTTTTAAAAAATGCACAGGTTTGGTAGTTTTCCCTAGGTGCCGGCTGAGCTAGAAGTTAAAATCCACCGCTAGGCACTGTGCAAAAAACAGCTCTGGTTTCTTTGGGAAAATAGTGATGTGTCCTCGTTGTGTTTTGGGACATTTCCTGTCGCGGGCACTAGGCCTATCCACACAAGTGAGGTACCATTTTTATCGGGAGACTTGGGGAAACGCTGGGTGGAAGGAAATTTGTGGCTCCTCTCAGATTCCAGAACTTTATGTCACCGAAATGTGAGGAAAAAGTGTTTTTTTGCCAACTTTTGAGGTTTGCAAAGGATTCTGAGTAACAGAACCTAGTGAGAGTCCCACAAGTCACCCCATCTTGGATTCCCCAACGTGTCTAGTTTTACAAAATGCACAGGTTTGGTAGGTTACCCTATGTGCCGGCTGAGCTAGAGGCCAAAATCCACTGCTAGGCACTTTGCAAAAAACAGCTGTTTTCTTTGGGGAAATGTGATGTGTCCATGTTGTGTTTTGGGGCATTTCCTGTCGCGGGCACTAGGCCTACCCACACAATTGAGGTACAATTATTATCGGGAGACTTGGGGGGACTCTAGGTGGAAGGAAATTTGTGGCTCCTCTCAGATTCCAGATCTTTCTGTCAACGAAATATGAGGAAAAAGTGTTTTTTTGCCAACATTTGAGGTTTGCAAAGGATTCTGGGTAACAGAACCTAGTGAGAGCCCCACAAGTCACCCATCTAGGATTCCCCTAGGTGTCTAGTTTTAAAAAATGCACAGGTTTGGTAGGTTTCCCTAGGTGCCAGCTGAGCTAGAGGCCAAAATCCACAGCTAGGCACTTTGCAAAAAACAGCTCTGTTTTCTTTGGGGAAATGTAATGTGTACACATTGTATTTTGGGGCATTTTGTGTCGCGGGCACTAGACCTACCCACACAAGTGAGGTACCATTTTTAGCAGAAGACTCAGAGAAATGCTGGGTGGAAGGAAATTTGTGGCTCCTCCCAGATTCAGGAACTTTCTGTCACCAAAATTTGAGGAAAAAGTGTTTTTTTTGCCAAATGTTGAGGTTTGTAAAGGATTCTGAGTAACAGAACCTGGTGAGAGCGCCACAAGTCACCCCATCTTGGATTCCCCTAGGTGTCTAGTTTTAAAAAATGCACAGGTTTGGTAGTTTTCCCTAGGTGCCGGCTGAGCTAGAAGTTAAAATCCACCGCTAGGCACTGTGCAAAAAACAGCTCTGGTTTCTTTGGGAAAATAGTGATGTGTCCACGTTTTGTTTTGGGACATTTCATGTCGCGGGCACTTGGCCTAACCACACAAGTGAGGTACAATATTTATCGGGAGACTTGGGGAAACACTGGGTGGAAGGAAATTCGTGGCTCCTCTCAGATTCCAGAACTTTCTGTCACCGAAATGTGAGGAAAAAGTGTTTTTTTGCCAACTTTTGAGGTTTGCAAAGGATTCTGAGTAACAGAACCTAGTAAGAGCCCCACAAATCACCCCATCTTGGATTCCCCTACGTGTCTAGTTTAAAAAAATGCACAGGTTTGGTAGGTTTCCCTAGGTGCCGGCTGAGCTAGAGGCCAAAATCGACAGCTAGGAACTATGCAAAAAACAACTCTGTTTTCTTTGGGAAAATAGTGATGTGTCCACGTTGTGTTTTGGGGCATTTCGTGTCGCGGGCACTAGGCCTACCCACACAAGTGAGGTACCATTTCTATTGGGAGACTTGGAGAAATGCTGGGTGGAAGGAAATTGGTGGCTCCTCTCAGATTCCAGAACTTTCTTTCACTGAAACGTGAGGAAAAAGTGTTTTTTTGCCAAATTTTGAGGTTTGCAAAGGATTCTGAGTAACAGAACCTGGTGAGAGCCCCACAAGTCACCCCATCTTGGATTCCCCTAGGTGTCTAGTTTTAAAAAATGCACAGGTTTGGTAGTTTTCCCTAGGTGCCGGCTGAGCTAGAAGTTAAAATCCACTGCTAGGCACTGTGCAAAAAACAGCTCTGGTTTCTTTGGGAAAATAGTGATGTGTCCACGTTGTGTTTTGGGACATTTCATGTCGCGGGCACTTGGCCTAACCACACAAGTGAGGTACAATATTTGTCGGGAGACTTGGGGAAACACTGGGTGGAAGGAAATTTGTGGCTCCTCTCAGATTCCAGAACTTTCTGTCACCGAAATGTGAGGAAAAAGTGTTTTTTTTGCCAACTTTTGAGGTTTGCAAAGGATTCTGAGTAACAAAACCTAGTGAGAGCCCCACAAGTCACCCCATCTTAGATTCCCCTACGTGTCTAGTTTTAAAAAATGCACAGGTTTGGTAGGTTTCCCTATGTGCCGGCTGAGCTAGAGGGCAAAATCCACTGCTAGGCACTTTACAAAAAATAGCTGTTTTCTTTGGGAAAATGTGATGTGTCCATGTTGTGTTTTGGGGCATTTCCTGTCGCGGGCACTAGGCCTACCCACACAGGTGAGGTACCATTTTTATTGGGAGACTTGGGGGGACGCTAGGTGGAAGGAAATTTGTGGCTCCTCTCAGATTCCAGATCTTTCTGTCAACGAAATGTGAGGAAAAAGCGTTTATTTTGCCAAATTTTGAGGTTTGCAAAGGATTCTGGGTAACAGAACCTGGTGAGAGCCCCACAAGTCACCTCATCTTGGATTACCCTAGGTGTCTAGTTTTAAAAAATGCACAGGTTTGGTAGGTTTCCCTAGGTGCCAGCTGAGCTAGAGGCCAAAATCCACAGCTAGGCACTTTGCAAAAAACAGCTCTGTTTTCTTTGGGGAAATGTAATGTGTACACATTGTATTTTGGGGCATTTTGTGTCGCGGGCACTAGACCTACCCACACAAGTGAGGTACCATTTTTAGCAGAAGACTCAGAGAAATGCTGGGTGGAAGGAAATTTGTGGCTCCTCCCAGATTCAGGAACTTTCTGTCACCAAAATTTGAGGAAAAAGTGTTTTTTTTGCCAAATGTTGAGGTTTGTAAAGGATTCTGAGTAACAGAACCTGGTGAGAGCGCCACAAGTCACCCCATCTTGGATTCCCCTAGGTCTCTAGTTTTAAAAAATGCACAGGTTTGGTAGTTTTCCCTAGGTGCCGGCTGAGCTAGAAGTTAAAATCCACCGCTAGGCACTGTGCAAAAAACAGCTCTGGTTTCTTTGGGAAAATAGTGATGTGTCCACGTTTTGTTTTGGGACATTTCATGTCGCGGGCACTTGGCCTAACCACACAAGTGAGGTACAATATTTATCGGGAGACTTGGGGAAACACTGGGTGGAAGGAAATTCGTGGCTCCTCTCAGATTCCAGAACTTTCTGTCACCGAAATGTGAGGAAAAAGTGTTTTTTTTGCCAACTTTTGAGGTTTGCAAAGGATTCTGAGTAACAGAACCTAGTAAGAGCCCCACAAATCACCCCATCTTGGATTCCCCTACGTGTCTAGTTTAAAAAAATGCACAGGTTTGGTAGGTTTCCCTAGGTGCCGGCTGAGCTAGAGGCCAAAATCGACAGCTAGGAACTATGCAAAAAACAACTCTGTTTTCTTTGGGAAAATAGTGATGTGTCCACGTTGTGTTTTGGGGCATTTCGTGTCGCGGGCACTAGGCCTACCCACACAAGTGAGGTACCATTTCTATTGGGAGACTTGGAGAAATGCTGGGTGGAAGGAAATTGGTGGCTCCTCTCAGATTCCAGAACTTTCTTTCACTGAAACGTGAGGAAAAAGTGTTTTTTTGCCAAATTTTGAGGTTTGCAAAGGATTCTGAGTAACAGAACCTGGTGAGAGCCCCACAAGTCACCCCATCTTGGATTCCCCTAGGTGTCTAGTTTTAAAAAATGCACAGGTTTGGTAGTTTTCCCTAGGTGCCGGCTGAGCTAGAAGTTAAAATCCACCGCTAGGCACTGTGCAAAAAACAGCTCTGGTTTCTTTGGGAAAATAGTGATGTGTCCACGTTTTGTTTTGGGACATTTCATGTCGCGGGCACTTGGCCTAACCACACAAGTGAGGTACAATATTTATCGGGAGACTTGGGGAAACACTGGGTGGAAGGAAATTCGTGGCTCCTCTCAGATTCCAGAACTTTCTGTCACCGAAATGTGAGGAAAAAGTGTTTTTTTGCCAACTTTTGAGGTTTGCAAAGGATTCTGAGTAACAGAACCTAGTAAGAGCCCCACAAATCACCCCATCTTGGATTCCCCTACGTGTCTAGTTTAAAAAAATGCACAGGTTTGGTAGGTTTCCCTAGGTGCCGGCTGAGCTAGAGGCCAAAATCGACAGCTAGGAACTATGCAAAAAACAACTCTGTTTTCTTTGGGAAAATAGTGATGTGTCCACGTTGTGTTTTGGGGCATTTCGTGTCGCGGGCACTAGGCCTACCCACACAAGTGAGGTACCATTTCTATTGGGAGACTTGGAGAAATGCTGGGTGGAAGGAAATTGGTGGCTCCTCTCAGATTCCAGAACTTTCTTTCACTGAAACGTGAGGAAAAAGTGTTTTTTTGCCAAATTTTGAGGTTTGCAAAGGATTCTGAGTAACAGAACCTGGTGAGAGCCCCACAAGTCACCCCATCTTGGATTCCCCTAGGTGTCTAGTTTTAAAAAATGCACAGGTTTGGTAGTTTTCCCTAGGTGCCGGCTGAGCTAGAAGTTAAAATCCACTGCTAGGCACTGTGCAAAAAACAGCTCTGGTTTCTTTGGGAAAATAGTGATGTGTCCACGTTGTGTTTTGGGACATTTCATGTCGCGGGCACTTGGCCTAACCACACAAGTGAGGTACAATATTTGTCGGGAGACTTGGGGAAACACTGGGTGGAAGGAAATTTGTGGCTCCTCTCAGATTCCAGAACTTTCTGTCACCGAAATGTGAGGAAAAAGTGTTTTTTTTTGCCAACTTTTGAGGTTTGCAAAGGATTCTGAGTAACAAAACCTAGTGAGAGCCCCACAAGTCACCCCATCTTAGATTCCCCTACGTGTCTAGTTTTAAAAAATGCACAGGTTTGGTAGGTTTCCCTATGTGCCGGCTGAGCTAGAGGGCAAAATCCACTGCTAGGCACTTTACAAAAAATAGCTGTTTTCTTTGGGGAAATGTGATGTGTCCACGTTGTGTTTTGGGACATTTCATGTCGCGGGCACTTGGCCTAACCACACAAGTGAGGTACAATATTTGTCGGGAGACTTGGGGAAACACTGGGTGGAAGGAAATTTGTGGCTCCTCTCAGATTCCAGAACTTTCTGTCACCGAAATGTGAGGAAAAAGTGTTTTTTTTGCCAACTTTTGAGGTTTGCAAAGGATTCTGAGTAACAGAACCTAGTCAGAGCCCCACAGGTCAACCCATCTTGGATTCCCCTAGGTGTCTATTTTTTAAAAAATGCACAGGTTTGGTAGGTTTCCCTAGGTGCCGGCTGAGCTAGAGGCCAAAATCCACAGGTAGGCACTTTGCAAAAAACAGCTCTGTTTTCTTTGGGGAAATGTGATGTGTCCACGTTGTGTTTTGGGGCATTTCGTGTCGCGGGCACTAGGCCTACCCACACAAGTGAGGTACCATTTTTATCGGGAGACTTGGAGAAATGCTCGGTGGAAGGAATTTTGTGGCTCCTCTCAGATTCCAGAACTTTCTGTCACCGAAATGTGAGGAAAAAGTGTTTTTTTTTGCCAACTTTTGAGGTTTGCAAAGGATTCTGAGTAACAGAACCTGGTGAGAGTCCCACAAGTCACCCCATCTTGGATTCCCCTACGTGTCTAGTTTTAAAAAATGCAGAGGTTTGGTAGGTTTCCCTAGGTGCCAGCTGAGCTAGAGGTTAAAATCGAAAGCTAGGCACTATGCAAAAAACAGCTGTGCTTTCTTTGGGGAAATGTGAGGTGTCCATGTTGTGTTTTGGGGCATTTCGTGTCGCGGGCACTAGGCCTACCCACACAAGTGAGGTACCATTTTTAGCGGGAGACTTGGAGAAATGCTGGGTGGCAGGAAATTTGTGTCTCCTCTCAGATTCCAGAAGTTTCTGTCACTGAAATGTGAGGAAAAAGTGTTCTTTTTGCCAAATTTTGAGGTTTGCAAAGAATTCTGAGTAACAGAACCTGGTCAGAGCCCCACAAGTCACCCATCTTGGATTCCCCTAGGTGTCTAGTTTTAAAAAATGCACGGGTTTGGTAGGTTTCCCTAGGTGCTGGCTGAGCTAGAGGCCAAAATCCACAGCTATGCACTATGCAAAACACAGCTCTGTTTTCTTTGGGAAAATAGTGATGTGTCCACGTTGTGTTTTGGGACATTTCCTGTCGTGGGCACGTGGCCTACCCACACAAGTGAGGTGCCATTTTTATCGGGAGACTTGGGGAAACGATGGGTGGAATGAAATTCGTGGCTCCTCTCAGATTCCAGAACTTTCTGTCACCGAAATGTGAGGAAAAAGTGTTTTTCTGCCAAATGTTGAGGTTTGCAAAGGATTCTGGGTAACAGAACCTAGTGAGAGCCCCACAAGTCACCCATCTTGGATTCCCCTAGGTGTCTAGTTTTTAAAAATGCACAGGTTTGGTAGGTTTCCCTAGGTGCCAGCTGAGCTAGAGGCCAAAATCCACAGCTAGGCACTTTGCAAAAAACAGCTGTTTTCTTTGGGGAAATGTGATGTGTCCACGTTGTGTTTTGGGGCATTTCGTGTCGCGGGCACTAGGCCTACCCACACAAGTGAGGTACCATTTTTATCGGGAGACTTGGAGAAATGCTCGGTGGAAGGAATTTTGTGGCTCCTCTCAGATTCCAGAACTTTCTGTCACCGAAATTTGAGGAAAAATTGTTTTTTTGCGAACTTTTGAGGTTTGCAAAGGATTCTGAGTAACAGAACCTGGTGAGAGTCCCACAAGTCACCCCATCTGGGATTCCCCTACGTGTCTAGTTTTAAAAAATGCAGAGGTTTGGTAGGTTTCCCTAGGTGCCAGCTGAGCTAGAGGTTAAAATCGACAGCTAGGCACTATGCAAAAAACAGCTGTGCTTTCTTTGGGGAAATGTGATGTGTCCATGTTGTGTTTTGGGGCATTTCGTGTCGCGGGCACTAGGCCTACCCACACAAGTGAGGTACCATTTTTAGCGGAAGACTTGGAGAAATGCTGGGTGGCAGGAAATTTGTGTCTCCTCTCAGATTCCAGAACTTTCTGTCACTGAAATGTGAGGAAAAAGTGTTCTTTTTGCCAAATTTTGAGGTTTGCAAAGGATTCTGAGTAACAGAACCTGGTGAGAGCCCCCCAAGTCACCCCATCTTGGATTCCCCTAGGTGTCCAGTTTTTAAAAATGCACAGGTTTGGTAGGTTTCCCTAGGTGCAGGCTGAGCTAGAGGTTAAAATCTACAGCTAGGCACTGTGTAATAAACAGCTCTGTTTTCTTTGGGAAAATAGTGATGTGTCCACGTTGTGTTGTGGGATATTTCCTGTCGCGGGCACTAGGCTTACCCACACATGTGAGGTACCATTTTTATCGGGAGACTTGGGGGGACGCTATGTGGAAGGAAATTTGTGGCTCCTCTCAGATTACAAAACTTTCGGTCACCAAAATGTGAGGAGAAAAGTGTATTTTTGCCAAATTTTGAGGTTTGCAAAGGATTCTGGGTAACAGAACCTAGTGAGAGCCCCACAAGTCACCCATCTTGGATTCCCCTAGGTGTCTAGTTTTAAAAAATGCACAGGTTTGGTAGGTTTCCCTAGGTGCCGGCTGAGCTAGAGGCCAAAATCCACAGCTAGGCACTTTCCAAAAAACACATCAGTTTTCAATGTAAAAATGTGATGTGTCCATGTTGCGTTTCCTGTCGCAGGCATTAGGCCTACCCACGCAAGTGAGGTGCCATTTTTATCGGGAGACTTGGGGGGAACACAGAATAGCAGAACAAGTGTTATTGCCCCCTGCCTTTCGCTGCATTTTTTCCTTCCAAATGTGAGACAGTGTGTAAAAAAGACGTCTATTTGAGAAATGCCCTGCAATTCACATGCTAGTGTGGGGACCCCGGAATTCAGAGATGTGCAAATAAGCACTGCTTCTCAACACCTTATCTTGTGCCCATTTTTTGAAATACAAAGGTTTCCTTGATACCTATTTTTCAGTCTTTATATTTCACCAAATTAATGGCTGTATACCCGGTGTACAATGAAAACCCATTGCAAGGTGCAGCTCATTTACTGGCTCTGGGTACTTAGGGTTCTTGATGAACCTGCAAGCCCTATATATCCCCGCAACCAGAAGAGTCCAGCAGCCATAATGGTATATTGCTTTCAAAAATCTGACATCGCAGGAAAAAGTTACAGAGTAAAACGTGGGGGTAAATGGCTATGTTTTCCCCCTCAAATTCAATGTTTTTTTTATTTTAGCAGTTTTTTCTGTAGGAAAACCTTATGGGTCTACACAAATAACTCGTTGGTGAATTCAGAATTTTGTCTACTTTTCAGAAATGTTTAGCTTTCCGGGATCCAGCATTGGTTTCAGGCCCATTTCTGTCACTAACTGGAAGGAGGCTAAAAGCACAAAAAATAGTAAAAATGGGGTATGTCCCAGTAAAATGCCAAAATTGTGTTGAAAAATTTGGTTTTCTGATTCAAGTCCACTGGTTCCTGAGAGCTGAGAAGATGGTGATTTTAGCACCGCAAACCCTTTGTTGATGTCATTTTCAGGGAAAAAACCACAAGCCTTCTTCTGCAGTCCTTTTTCCCATTTTGTTTTAAAAAACTACATTTTCGCTGTATTTTGGCTAATTTCTTGGTCTCCTTCAGGGGAACCCACAATCTCTGGGTACCTCTAGAATCCCTAGGATGTTGGAAAAAAAGAGCGCAAATTTGGCATGGGTAGCTTATGTTGAAAAAAAATTATGAGGGCCTAAGCGCAAACTTCCCCAAATACCAAAATAAGGCCTGGAACCTGAGGGGGAAAAGGCCTGGCAGTGAAGGGGTTAAAGGAACATCTTGCTTCCCATGTTACCCATTTAAGTGAAGCCAGCAGGAAGGTGATATAGTTAGATTTGCACTTTTTTGTAGCCAAGCGTACTGCTGCATGTAAAACTAATTTTAGGGGTGCTGCAAGGAGTTTCAAGGTGGTTTATTAAGAGTCCATTGCCCCTGTTGATATGTGGGACTACTAAGGATTGTACTGCAGTTTTAAGGTCCTCGTTGGTGATAAATTATTTTAGAAATCTAAAAAAGTGCTTTTGGATCAATTTTTGTCAGGTATAAAACCTAAAGATTTGACTGAGCCAGTGTGTGTTTTGAGGTATTTCACACACCGCAGGCATAACTCCAAAGAACTTTGGAGCCATTTATAGGTAATACTTTAATTGTAGCATGATCATCTCAAACATGAGGTGCATAATGTAGAGAATGTTGATATGCGAGTCCAGAAGAGACTAGATCATTGAAACCAAGGTGTCATGGGGAGAAGGGGTGGCAACAACAGGGATTTTAGAAAAAGATGTTGGTTTTTGCAGACATACATTACACATATTTTCAATTTGAGGTTTAGGCAGATGAAGCGGTTTTCAGATAATCAATATATATTTATATCAGATGCTAAAGATTGAATTAAAGCTCAGGTCATCAGTTTTCATGCAGTTTCGGCACTAGACCATAGTTTTATGAAAGAAAAATGAGCACAAAAATATTGTGCGAGAAAAGTACTGCGGCCTGAAAATCGAGTACTAAAATATTGTGAAGGTGATTATATACATATGGATATAAATGTACTATTTTTAACTCAGCATATTTTGTTGGCTCTTTCTGAGACCTATGGCACCGTCAATTTCAGTATTTTGCACAAAATGAGTGTGGGTTGAGGGACAAGTCCCATACCCAGTTTGACTTCTTCCTCCCTGAGCGGGACAAGGCTATTCATTTGTCTCAGTACACTTTAAATGGGGAAACATTTAGGGCCTAATTTAGAGTATGGTGGTTGGGTTACTTTATTGCAAATATGATGATATCCCGACCGGCATATTGCCAAGTACTTTATATTCTATGGCACTTACAATTAGCAGATGGAATATCCATCACGTTTGTGACACAGTAACCCATCACCAAACTCTAAATCAAGCCCAATACTTGATTTTCATTTAACAATCCTGTCCATTCTGGGGCTTGTGGTCCTTTCCCACTGCAGTTGATCCAGTTGAACTAAGACACCCGAGGACTAGAGCATTGTGTCCTTGGTGGTATGGGGGTCATCTGGTAATTTTATCCATAGTCATTTAACCAACCTTTTGAGAGACTACCTAGGGTTAAGCTCTCTGTCCTATGTTCAGCTAGACACTAGAGTGGGATGAGAGCTTGTCTTTTGCGCATTGGTCTCAGGTACTTGCTTGCTCCTTGCAAGGTCCATATCACAGAGGACACATTACTGCAGTCATGGCTTTTCGTTTTGCAAATCATTGTTTTCAGGTGTCTTAATTGAATGCAATCAAATGATATCAACAAGGACTACAATTTCCATATTACATAAGACTGTTAAACTATGAGTGAAGCACTGCACATATTTGGACACAGGGGATCATCTGGTAATCTTCCAGCCAAAATAGGAGCAGGATTCCACGAGGTATGGTGGTACCATGGCACTAAAAGTACAGTTGTTGTGGTTAGAGATTCACATCTCGGATCATATTTATTATTTGAACATCATTGTTCCAAAACAAGCCATCATAACATCATTAACAGGACCTCGTCCAGGTGCCAAAACTAAAAAAAAAGTAAGAATGGTTCAAGACCAGGATGGCAGGGTCTGGCAGAAATTCCTGGATTAGCAGAAACAAAGTGATTGGTCAGGTACAGGCCTGGGATTATAAATCCCCTTCACTCAGTAACCACAAACCCCCTCCTCGGCCTGGCATGCCCCGTACATCCGGGGAGGTAAAATTGCATCTTTTGCGGGATATGCCAATCCTCGCGAGATGTGACAGCGGCGCCGCTGCCAGTCACACGCCCACAACCAAAGAAAAGCAAGTCAACTTGACGCTGTGTTGGTGAACCAGGCTGCATCGGAGCTTGCCTCAAGTTCACCCACACCTTAGAGGGAGGCCGGAAGGATTTCAGCCTCTGATGTTCTGTTTCATAAGCTGATAATTTTATTGACAATTTGGCTTCACTGACGGGGCGGCAGCCTTTGTGGTGCTTTTTCTACTGCAAATAACCGAAGCAGAGATGTAAATGAGATGGTTGTGATCACAGCACGGCTCGTAGATAATCCGGGGCTAATGGTTACGGAAAAGGAGTCCAAAGCCGGGATCAATATTCCATACAGTTCTGTGCCTACCGTCTTTTAATCACCTCATTGCAGAAATGGCAGTGAAATTTGAAATCTCATTTTCTCGATTTGTACAAATTGAACATAAATCATTGTGAGTGAGGGGAGGCGGCGGGCAACTTCGCTCCTTGTAGAATTGCATATTACTAATCAGCGGAATGCGGGAGAGGGAAGGGGTGGGGCGGATCTGCAGATGTAGGCATCCTGCCTGAAAAGGATGAGGGAAAAAGATTAACGAACGGATAGATACGAGGCGGGTGGGAAGGAATGAGAGAAGGAGTGAGGAGGAGAAAAAGAAAAGGAGGAACAGAAGAGAGGATGGCAGGGACGGAAGAAGGAATGTGAGAGAAAGGAAATAGAGGGAGGATGGCAGAAGGAGAAAGAAAGGAACTCTGGAGGAGATATGGGTGAAAACAATCCAAGGAGGGGGAATGTTGTTGTGAAGGGAAGTGGAAATGGCTAAGTAGGGAAAGGGTGAGAGAGAAGTAGAAAAATATAATGTGGGAGATAAAAAAATGCCATCAGGAGGGTCTGGAAGAGTAGGAAAGAAAAGGGATATCTAGTAATGGCATTACATAGCGAGAGACTAGTATGAGTAACGAAGACAATACAGAAGAGAAGGCTGAGAAATTGTGAAAAAGAGAGGTAGGATTTAATGGTGAAAGATATATAAAGAGGAAAAGACAAGAAGGCCTTGTGCTGAGAAGATGGGAGAAATGAAAAAGACAGAGAAGGGGACAAGATAGTGAGGACACCTGGTAGAAGTAGGAGATGAGGTGAGGGGGAATGCGGAGGGGCTAAATGACAGGAGGAATTCAAAGTACTATATTGACTGAAGATGGAGAAGAAGAGTGAGATCTTGAAACAAACTAACAGAAGAGATAAACATGAGCAACAAAAAGATGGAGATCAGTGGAAGGATACATGTTAGTGCCGGAAATACAATCTAGGGAACAGAGAAGTTTAAATAATAGCATTCTATTGCATAATTTACATAGTGCTTCATACTTATGGTGAGGCAAAAAATTACCCCGATTTGCATCTTGCCACTGGAGTGTGCCCACTGAATACTGAAACCACAACATTGATTGGACACAATGTCGAAGACAGAATATCGAAAATAAAACATCGACGGGTAAGTCTAGATTTACTATTCCTACCTCCACATATATGTACCTATGCGTTACATATTTCTTTACAGTATGTAGATGTGTAGTTAGGAATAAATCCTATAGTTCCCTATATGCCCTTATCTTTCAATATTTTGTCCCTCTGTATTCTGCCCTCAATATCCTTGTTCCACAATATTGTACTGCTGCACACTTAAGTATCATGAGTGAGTTAAAAAGTAGAAAAGTAAGTTGGTAACCTGAGAAGAAACTATACATTCCTCTAAAGGCCCAGATTTCACCTACGCCGACGCCAAAGTATGACAAATTGGGGGCAGCATTTTGACCCCCAGGCCCTCTTATACGCCTGAAGATGGATGAGATACATTTGGGTGAGCCATAGTTGGGTCAACACTCAGTCCCTAGCTAGACTAGCACTATGTACGTTCAAGGGTGAGGCAAAAGCCAGGAAAATTGCTGGCTGAATCGGTTGACCCCATATAACCATCCTGTCCTCACCCATGCATGCAAGCACAACACTTTCCCTTAGATCCCCTTGTTGTTTCTGCTTTACATGTGTATGCTACCTCCTGTCATTCTTAATATTTCCACCTACAAAATTCCCTTTTTCATTGTTAGTCGGAAATGACATTTTGTTATAAAAGAGGAACAATGTGATGAATAGATGTATTAATTTTGCTGGCCCCATCAGCATGGACTTTATTTGAAAAGGAAACAAACTTTGTAGTATTTGCCCAACTACCTTTATAATAATAACTTGTATTTATACAACACTTCTGTTGTCTCTTCGTACTGCAGATATTATGTCCTCCTATTGCCCAATTTAACTACCCTCAGATTACTGACGGTAGACTGAGTCATGCATGTCAGGATTCGAGCTGTGACCTGCAGATTACAGATATCTCAGGAATAAATGTTTACATGCCTGAGCTACCTTTCTGGCAGCTTGCTGTGAAATGAAGAAAAAGATAAGAGAGGAGCCCTAATAATGAAAGTAACAAAGAGGAGTCTTTGTCAAAGCTCAAAGGCGAGGAGGCAGAATAATGTAGAAGATAAACAAGAGCCCTGATGATGGAGAGTATAAAAAAGAGCCTGAAGAGATAATCACGTTCCAGGCGGAGATAGAGAGGAAACCAAATGATGAAAGGGATTGAAACGAGTGGAAAGGAAGACAGTGGAGCAGAGCTGGAAGGATAGATCGAGGATACATGCCGATTAATAGAGGAGACCCAAATATGGAGGAGATAAATAAGGGAGCCAACTGCAAATGGGGAGAAAAGTAGGCCACTAATTGAAGCAACGTACAGAGAAATTGGAGGAAACTGGAAGAAGAAAAATATGGCATAATGGTTAAGAATAAAGTGGGTAAAAACAAATAAAGGGGATGTTAAAAGAGATACAGAACAGGAGAAAACTGGGGAATACATCACGAGTGAGATAGAACGACGAACAGAGAACAAGGGGATTGATTATTAGAGATAACAGATTAAATATGGAGAAGGTAAAGTGAAGTGCTTGAGAAAATAGGGAAGAAGAGCTTGAATGATGAAAGTCTCAGAGTGGAAGACTTTGAATGTTGGAGTAGGTACAGTTAAGGATATTGAAGGAGGGGGAAGAAACTGAGAGGATATATTATGGAGGATCGTAAGAGGATGAAGTTGATAACAGAGTAAGGGGGAATTGTATTGAAAATGGAAATAGAGGAGAGAACATGTTGAAGACCAAATCATGAGGCAAATTGGTTGGGAATATTATCACTATATTTTCATGTATTCGAAATGCTATATTTTTATGTATTCAAAATGCTTCACACAAAGTACATTAAATAGTACAAAAAAAGCGTAGGATCTGATTCAGAATTTGGCAGAGAGGGTACTTGGTCATAAATGCGATGGAGAACCATCTTCACCAAAGCGAAGTCTGTCTGCCTCATTTAGAGTCAGGCAGAACTTCAGGTTGTAGACGGTGTGTACATACATCGCCAACAGCCCAAAGGAGTAATGACCATCAGAGGTTTGGCCATGTGTCTGCCCACCTTGTTTAAAGAGTTTTTGCTTTCATATACTACCATACAAAACGAAGTTGCATGTGAAAGCAAAACCCTTTAAATGACCCCCACGCCATTGGAGAAAGCACCCATGGCGACAAGGTCATTGTTTTTTATTTTCAAAAACAAAATCATGCTTTTGGATTTTGTTTTTCAAAATAAAAGATATGTTTCAATTACGGCTCCCTCATGTTGATGGAGCTGTCTGTCAAACTTTCAACGCATTTACAGGAACCGCTGTCACAGCGGTTCCTGGAAATGCAAGAGATGTCAGTTTGGTCAGCAGATATCTCTAAATTTGGCAGGCAGAGTACCCTTGCCATGGGGGTAGTAGAGTACTCAGGCCTTGAGTGACCAATGATAACATACGAATAGGATTTTAAACTGAGAGTAGTGAGTTAAACACTACAAGAGGATTACAGTAAGGAAAGCATACATTATCAATTATTAGAGTCTAGGGAGTGCTCCTGATACGCATTGTACAAAACAGTGGACATGGAGGATATTGAAGATGAGCAGACTTCATGTTTAAGGAGGTGAAAATGAACAGACTCTTCCAGTAGAAGGAGGTGATGCTTTAGATATTTTTAAAGGTTTTCTAAGGTTTACAGATAGCTGAAGAAAATCTATCTCAAGCAATATAGAGCTAGGACGGCTACTGAAAGACAAAACATGATTCAGAGTGTCGTGATAGAGGAGATGTAAGAATGTCCATGTTCAGTCAAAGCAGAAAATGCTAAATGTGTCTGCAAATAAAGAGGCAATGGAAGGAAAGATACTGTAGGTTCAAGGCAATAAGTAAGGTATACAATGGTCAATATGATTGATCAGTGCCCAGAGTATTACAGATTTTCGTTCTTAGATCCATGTAAACAGGGCCCACGGAGCTTGGTCCTCAATGAGATCCACTGAAGACATGAAACAAACATTCACTTGTTTGATCTAAGGGTAGCACTAGGCAACTTCTTGTCAAAATGTAATAATGTGTAATTTAAGAGAGGTAGTAAAGTGGCATTGATTGTCTTCAAATATAGCAGCATGACAGAGCAACAAAAGAGTATAATGTCACTTCATTATGTTATCTGATTGAAACTCTCATTCACCAGCTGCTGAAACACTCTTATGATAAGGGATTCTGCACACACTTAAAGAAAAGGACAAACGGTGTATGTGCATCATAAAGCTCAGCTGAGGCCTCTCAAGCTCATTCATATTCAATGTCGGCCACTGAATGCTGTGTGCACGAGGGGCTGCCTCCGTAGAATGGAAAGCTTGTATTGCTGTTTGACAGCAGGCCTAGGCCACATACGCAGGGTACTGGCCAGGCTCAACATATTGAGCCCAGTGCTTCTGCAACAAGCTGGCCCAATACACCTGCACTGGTCATTGAAGCATGCTTTCTAGAACCAAAGAAGCAGCCCTGTTGCTATGTTGGTGCCTTGGCCAAAGGTCTTGCCCATGCCTTCCATTATGTCTTTGACCAGTCTCTAACCCTGGCACCCAGATCGCTCCCAAAAACAATGCGAATCAAGCAAAAAGCCAGAAAACTTCACTATTGTATGTAAAGGCCACAGTTTATTCAACCAAAAATTCAGTCCATACCTAGGTGGCCAAAACAAATTTCTGATTGCATAAAAGACCATTAGTCGATCAACTCAATTATAAAAGTAGAATAGCTTCCGATAAACCAACCAATGTTAACGCATCCATCACGTCATTTACATTTTGAGTCATAAATCATTTTCTTGACCAATAAAGCATACAGGCTTCAGGAGCTGGAATTTCCTTGCCATCGTCAAGAGGGGTAACCCTTATGGGGGTTTAGGCTTAACTCACTACCCTGTGTTTCCTCTAAGCCCTTCCAACCGGCGAGTGCCATGTTCAGTTTACCCCCATTATCTGACTTGCCCTGCCATGAGACATCTCCAGGCACATCTAATATGTCTGTCTCCCCTTCGTGCCAGGGTTTGGCTTTAGGCTGACCCTTGTGAGACCCACTGTGCTGTCTTAGGGGTTTACTTCCCCAGGCGGTTCCTCCCAACCGAATGAGCAGCTTTATGCTGTTAATTTTTTGCTTAGGAGCAGGCTGCCAGTATCATGACTCCCCAAAGGTTGGCCAAATATATCTCTTAACCTGCTTCAGGAAGGTGGATTCCGTCTTTGTCATACAGATCTGGCTGCCTCAGGTTAATCAGGCCATGCCTAATACCAGCCATTAGCCCTGCAGAACTTAAATACTGCCACATTAAGCTTTTTGTAGGGTCACTTTTAACAAGGCCCCCTTCACTGGTGACAGGGGATGACCTCAGCCCATATCATCATTGCATTGTCGAATAGCTTGTTGCCTTCATTGAGGCCTTCCCTTTTGCAGGCCAGCAGTTCTTTCCTTTCTAGCTATGTTAGGTCGTTGCATACTAGGTGTATGATGAGTATATTTGGTGCGGGCTTCCTTGCCCCAAGCTTCACCAGTGTGGGTAGCAGCGGATCTCATTTCATACCGGGCAAACCCTTCTATTCTGTGGCAGTGTTGCATGGTCACTCTGCCTTGCCCCCGCGCTTGGGCCCACTATGCCTGAAAACTCTTCACATATGAGACTCCAATCATCCAGACTGTCTTCTGGCTACCACCTGCCAGGGCAAATGTTAGAGCACTATGAATATTGACACTCTGGCACTGCAGCTGCAGCCAAGTGAATATTGAGATGGATGGTGGCTTGATTGCATGCAGCATGTTCTTTTATGATAGGTGTATCCTTACATAGGCCTTGATTGCATGTGGTGTGTTCTTTTATGACAGGTGTATCCTCACATAGGCCTTGCATGTCCCTGAATGCCACCTTCTTGTTGCCATGATCCCATTCTCGTGTAGCTCATGCTGTGCGGCTGAGGTTACTGAGCCTAGTCTGAAAGAGTGTGTGCCAAATTTCTCTACCTGCAACCCACCCTTCCGTCCAGATGCTTAAACAAAGGGCCCCCTCCGGCGGGACTCAGGGCTAGGTACTTCCACACTATGCATACCAGGCAGTGCATTGGGTCTTCCAAACACACCAGCTGTACCCATGTGCTTTTCTCCACTTGGTCAGTTTTAGCTCTTCTTAGAAGTATGGCCAGCTGCTTCTCACCTAGCCTCAGGTCCTCCACCTTCAAAATAGGTCACCTGCATTCATCCTTAAAAGGGCCACCAGCTTGCTTACCCGAAACGAGCCACATAACGCCAGCTCAAACGTGATCTGAAACAATGCTACCTCAAATTGGACATAACCACCACTGCTGTAAGTAGTCTACCCAGATGTTGGAAATCGATTAGGATTCTCATATCGCCCCTAGCTCCCTCCAGCCTCTCTCAACCTTTCAAGGCTGCTTTTACATATTACAAATCTGTGGGGTTCTCACGGACTGCCAGCTTGTGACGTATGTGATTGTGGCCAGGTGGGCTTGTGCCATTAATTTCTTCTTTTTTGCCTCAAAGGCTAATTTTAGAAAGTATTCCATTAACCAGCTTACTACCCTGCTGTCCTCGAATGATCACAACCCTGTTACTTGCTTCACTGTCTGCGCATATCTTGTGTAGCACTTTGCAGACTCTGGCGCTAGTGCGTGTTGGATCAGGAAGGACAGGTGAGACTGCCCAGCTGCCACAGCTCCTCTAGAAAAGGGGTCATCTCTTTATTCACCTCCGGGGCTATGGACCTGAACTTGTCTATCTGGAATTGAGAGAGAACATCCACTTGTGAGTTGCGTATCCCCTAGACGTGTCTTGCCCTGATCTCTAGGTTGTGCTGCAGTCTCACCATAGCTCTCAATAGCTTCAGAGCTGTGATCCGCTGTTGATGACCGGGACACCCCCTTATTGTCTGACCATAGGGTTATCCTTTTGTTCTGCAGCTGGTCATTCCAAATTCTCAATGCCACCACGTTGAAAAAGAGCTCTCAGAAAGTTTTGTTCTTTGTGAGCCCTGTCTCAGCCCATTCCCGGGGCCACTCTGTGGCACACTATGCCCTACCTAGGATAGCGCAGAAACCTTCACTGCCTGCGGCATTGGTGAAAAATGACAGTTGATTTGCAGTTACTCAGGCTTCCTTCCATATCAATGTACTGTTCAATTAATCCATGAACGTCTTCCCCATCGTTAGAACAAACTTCACACCTGCTCCTAACGTGACGTGGTGGTGCTTCTTTCTGAGGCCTGTGGTAATGTGGCCGAGCTGTCTGGTAAACACCAGCCCAGACAGCATCACCTTTGCTCTGCAGTTAGGCTTCCCCACCAGCTCTTGAATCTCCCTCAGTGTTGCTTTGTCCTTCCACATCATGGCCCCTATGTCTCTTTTTAATGACCACACCTTGTACTCTGGGATCCATGATGTCTCAGTGACCGAGTTCAGCTCTTTTTCAAGAAAGACCAGCTTTGTGGTAGGGCCCAGTCCAGTGTCTTGCCTGCTGCTAGTGGCACCCCTAGTGTTTTGGTCAACTCTGTGAATGCCGCCAAAGTGCTATTTATTGCCTGACCCTGGCCCCCTTATGAAGAGGAAGTTGCCTAGGTAATGCAGTTTTTTCCTGCTTGGGTGTCTTCAGTGTAGTTCTAGGAAGGTTCTGAAGCGCTCAAAATAGGAGCCAATTTTGAACATCCCATGGGCATCACCGTGTCAAAATAAGCCTGTACCTCTTTCTGGAATCCTAGCAGATAGAAGCTCTCTGGGTGCACTGGGAGCAGCCTGAATGATGATTCAACATCTGTCTTTGAGATCTAAGCCCCCTTGACTGCTGCTCTTAATAAATCAATTGCTTCGTCTATGGTTGGCTACCCTATTGCACACTAGTCTGGGTCTGTCCCGTTGTTCGCTGACTTATCCTTCGGGGAAGGACAGATGGTGTCTGTATAGGCCAGACTCCTTCTTGGAGTATATCTTAAAACTCTACTCAAAGCCCTTCATCAGCCGTAGCTGAGTGTCATCTTGCTGCAGTAGCGGTTGAGGAATTCCCTCATCCTGCGTTTATTTATGGAAGAGCTTGCGAGCCCGAACTTGCCCCAAAACCTCATACCCCCACCCCGCCAAGGCTCTCACTGCCTCTTTTGGTCGCTTCTTTCCTTTTGCTATGAGACTTCCTTTTCTTACACTCAGCCTTTGGGTGCCCCCATAGCTGGCACACAAGTGCCTGAATTTCCACGCTGGGCCCTTGTACATTCATTCTTCCCATATTTCCAACATATGGTTGTGCCCCCTTAATTGTATGCTGATACCTTCACATAAGGCCTGGCTCTGGCAAGGCTTCTGCTTTTCTCTTGCTTCCCTTTGAACACAAACTGATGAAAGGACTGACCATTCCTTAGCCTCTCTTGCTAACATCATGTTATGCCTGTAGCCTGTAACATCCTCCTCATCCCATGTCATTTCTGGGTATAGCTGTATTTTTAGCCTAGAGCCTTTATCTTACTCTAGCCAGGTATCACCTGTAAATTGCCTGTGGGCCTCGCGTATTTTGGCCTCGTACAGCAACAAATCCTGTACTTAATGCAGAAATTTCTCAACTATGATGCAAACCATGATTCAAAGTGTGTCAATCTAATTATTGAAATTCTTTCCTTCCTCACTCTTCTCCTTTCTTCTTCTTTCTCATCCCCCACCACTATGTCTAGCCTCTCCATCTGTATTTTTAGGAGTGAAAAAATATCTACAAATTCCCTGAATCAGTTCCTCTCCTTGACAAGCCCTGTGGCCCTCATCACCATGGACAGCTAGCCTGGTCCCGGCATGACGTATGCTGCTGCCAATGGCACAACCTGTTCTGTGCTCTTGGACATGAAGGTCCCTCGCCCTCCTAGCAAATTCACCCATGCCTGTACTATGTATTCTACCATTGTACAATAATGCTCCTCCTGATGACTGCCTGCTTGGCTCCCTTAGTTTACAGTCTGCTAGTGGGTATCCTACTGCATGCTGCCCCCTGCCAATGCCTGCCTTCCTTTTACTTGGATCAACCCCTCTCCTGTCTGCCTTTATCCCGTGACCCAAATTGTGGCCTTAGCAGTGGGATGCTGTTGTCAGTGGCTGTGCGCGATCCCCCTGTGAGCCTTTATGACTGGTCAGCAAACAGCACTGGCGTCATTGATCTCAAGCATTCCTTAACAACTGCACTTATTTGCTTACCATTTGTGCTCTTGGTACAACTGTGCTTGGCTGTTGGCAGGCCACTCGACTGCTTTCGCCACATGTTTGTTGCTGGCCCTCCTCCTCTTCTTTGGCACCTCCTTTGTGTCGATGTCCTCGCTGAGGTCCTCCATTGCATCAGTTGCACCGCTGTCCCCAGTGCTTGGGCCGCCGTGCATGTCACTTGAAGCCTCAGTCGGTTCAGCCCCCAGCTGCCTCATCAACCAGTCTTTTCCATTTTTAGCCACAGCCACCATCGCCCTTTTTAGCATTTCCTCTGAATCCTATGTCGCCTGCCCCGCTATGTCTGGCTTGCTTCTGCAGAGGCCACTGGTTGGTGCCCTGCTTGGCACTTGCCTTGAGCCCTGTGTTGGCTCTTGCACTCTTCCCTGGTTACAGTCACCTTTGTGGTTGAGGATGGGGAAGGGAATTGCAGGTCGTGTGTCTGTACTGTTGTCTTCCACAAAATCGGCACCTTGGGCCCCTGGTTGCCAGGATCTGTTGCCTTACGGCTGACCTCATGCCTTCTCTCTGTTGGGCACTCCTTGTGCTTGATGGGGGGGGGGAGATTGGTTCAAGAGATTAAGTGATTTGCCCAGAATCACCATTTGTTCAGTAGAGGTAGGGATTCAATCCTGGTTCCTCAGTTCAAATACTGCAGCTTTGGCTGCTGCTAAGCACAGAAGCCCTCCCTCTGCCCTGTCCCCAAAGCCCATGGAGTGAAGGCGTGCTTGCTGCTGAAGACATGGTGCAGGTTGCGTTGTCTCAGTAGGATGTCCCTGCCTTATGGCTGCTGTTCCTACCAGCAGAGAAATGCTGGCTGCTGCCTCACGTGTCCTGTGCCTCGGAGGTGGCAGGGAAACACACTGCACTTGCTGATGGCAGCCGAAGATGCTGATCTTTGTAACTCATCGCTGTTTGCTTAGCAGTGAGTACGGCAGCCGGAATGCAGTTTGCATCACCCTCTTCAGACTGTCCTCGCCCTCCACTGTTAATTTTCCTGGTGCTTACGGCGCCATAATGGCAAGCAAGGCGCCTGAGATTATGATGCCTCCCTCTGCATGCAAAGTCACATCACTGCAGAAAGTGTCTGTCCCTGGCCCAGCTGCCACAATATTGGTCATCTGGAAACCTTGGGTCTTTTGCATAAATTTGGCCCTCTTGGAGGCTGTGCCGCAGCAAAATACTGTCCTCAGTCCAATCCAGTTAAGCTGATGTCTCACTTCTTTGACTGTGGATGCTAAGCGTCAGAGTTGCTGAGTGTTGTGCCGGGGGTTAGAGTGATCCGGATCCCCCTGCTGCAATTGTGCGACTCCATTTGCCACCTTGGTCCTGCTTGCTGGTGCTCCCCTTTCACAGATGCTTATAACCTGGTTGCCCCAGAGCTTATTGGACAGTTCAAAGGTTGTCCCCCTCTCTCTTTGACAGTCTCGATAATCCCACCCTCATACACACCCTGGAGTCTTGACAGGGATTTACCAGCAATGTCCTTCACTGGTTCTCTTCCTACCTTTCCAACCCACACCATTGTGTTCACATAGTACCTTCAGGTCACAATAGATCCTTAAAACATGTAGATTCCCCCAGGGTCCTTACTGTCTTCGGTCATCATCAACATTTACATAGGGCAGCTTTGTACTCCAACATAACATCAAGATTCACCAACATCCCAATGATGCACAACAGTACTTGGAAATCTCCTCTGCTTCAAATATGCAATGCCTCAAACACTGCTTGCACATCATCCAGATCTGGATGTCTAGCGCCTACCTGAATCTCAACCCAACCAAGACAGAATTCATGTTATTTGCCAAGAACAACAAGCAAGATATGGTGCAAACTTGGCTCAATGAGATAAACAGTGCCAGCTTCAAACCTCAACTTTCACCCATTGCCAAGTCACATGGATTTCCCAATGTACACCAACCTCACCCTAAGGAACACATTGCCTAAAAAAATGATGGCCTGTCACCAGCTCTTTCAAAGAAAGACAAACTGTTTCTTCCAGAAAGCAACTTAAAAACTGCTCTTCAAGCACTCATACTTGTGCACCTGGATGGTGGTAATGCAGTACCCCAGGGCCTCCCAGACTCCATACTGGCATCCCTTAGGGGCACCCTACATGCCACAGCATGTCTCACCTACGGCCTGAACAAATATGATCACATCACCCCCATCCTGATGGAGCTCCTTTGGCTCCCTTTGCCACCTCACACCATCTCTAAAACCAGCTACATCACTTACAAATTCTTCACGAGCAGAACTCCCACTTATCTTGCAGACAAGGTCACTAACTCTGGTGATTCTTAGCACACTCACAGCCAGGACACAATCAGAATGCAGACTGGGAAATGAAAGAAAGGAAAAAAAGAAGACAGCATGCCTTTTCCATCTGTGTGTGCAGAATCTGAAACTGCATCCCTTTATTCATCAGGATCACCCCAATGCTGCTGCAATTTAAGAAAGAGGTAAAGACTCACCTCTTTAAAGCACAGTACATCACAATGCATTAATTGCCACAACCTAGCTTCCTCTCCTCTTACTCATTGACATTATGCTTGGCTTTACCATGCACAGCTCTTCACTGCCTTTTAGCTAGGTTCATACTATAGAAATACCCTCTACTTACAAAATACTGTACACATACATCCATAGATCTGTACTGCATCACACTTCTATGGAGAATCCCTGCACACATGACATATCTGCAGAGAAGGTCTGTACCCCATCTCATCCCTATAGGGAAAGTCCTGCACCCCATCTCACCCTAATAGAGAAGCTCAGCATCCTAGCAATCTCTATTGTGAAACTCTGTACTCCATGTCATCTATGTAGAGAAACTCCACACTAAATCCCATTTCTATAATGTATCTCTGCACTGCACCTTATCTCTGTACAGAAGTTCTGGTATAATGCCAGATGTGGGCATGCTTATGCACAAATACCCTTCTATTGTCGGATGTGGGTGGGCCTGCTATTTGGTAAAGTATTTTGTGTTTGCGAGTGTGAGGTGCTGTCTTCACGAAGACTCTTCATGTCAATTTCCTTTGTATACAAAACGTACACCTATTTAAAAGTGTGCTTTTCTATTCTGGCAACTATTTAGTGAAGCTTATAATCACAACATAGTTATGGACTCCCACATTAATATCCAGCCTTGCTTGATCTGTCCCACGAAAGGAAAACCGATCATCCAAAACACAAATTGTGTAATATCCTTATGTATTAGAATAATTAGCAACTAAAAATGATATACACAAATGCCCTCAACACCTTTAGGAGCCACTGGACAGCTCTGAAGCACTGCAACATAGTATAGAACTGTCATCTCATAGACTTTAAGGGTCAATATTGCAGAGTTTGTGTCAATAGCAACAGTCCACCCTTACACCACCAATCACCCATATCTGGGGGAAAACTGCTAAATACTCATCTTCACTTACCACCTGTGCTTAATGTGTGCAGATGGTGAGCACCAACACTCATGTTCGAGGACCTGCACTTACGTTTCATCATCAGACTTTGAGCAAGAGAAAAGTGGCAAATACAGCAAGGAGGAGCAAGAGAAAGATAGAAAATGAGTGACATTAGGAGCCAGCAGGGATGAAAAAGAACCTGTAGGAGTGTTACAAAAAGACAGGAAGTCTAGGTGGTTGAAAAAGGGGCTTGAAGTAGAATCAAAAGTAGACAACTTTGGTCTACAGCAACCACAACATTTGCAGCTCCAGCAGCAGCCCATTCTACTAAGAACATTTCTCCACCCCTGTTTTTTTTATACAAATAAGCACTGCTTACCACAATTCCAATGATCAGGGGTATTCAAGTGGTTAACAGTATATCCTGGCATAACCAATCAATCAGTAGATTTGTAGAGCGCTACTTGTCACAAGTGAGGGTATTCAAGAGCTGGCAGGTCCAGTTGATTAGCGGAATTGTCAGGTCTTCAGCGACTTTTGGAACACTGGAAGAGATGGTGAGGTCCGGTGATGAAAGGATTGCTCGTTCCATGTCATCGATACTATGTCCTCACCTGCTATGTCAGATGGGAGGAGTGAGGGTTAGAGAAAGGGACATAGAGCAGAGGTTTCAGGTGGGCTGATGGAAGTTCAGGCGGTGATTCAATTAGGGTGGTGTGCAGTTGCGTAGGGCCTTGTATGCATGGTTCAGGCACTTGAACTGGCATTTTATTTTGTAGAGGGAGCCATTGGAGTTTCCTGAGGTAGTAGGTGATGTGGGTTAGTCCCGGGAGATCCAGGACGAGTCTGACTGCAGCATTCTGTATGGTCTGTAGTTGTCAGAGGAGATGAGTTGTGATCCGTGTGTAGAGAGTGTTGCCATAGCCCAATTGGCTGGAGATGAGGGCCAGGGTGAAGGTGCTTCTGGAGCTTTGGGACAGCCATTTCAATATCTTTAAAAGCATGCAGAGGATGACGAAGCAAGAGGAGGAGACGGAGTTGACCTGGGCATGTTCCAAATTTGAAAGAACCTTCTGTGTCCAAAAGAAACTATGACAAACAAAAACACCTAGGCACAAACATTTTAATTTCATGAGCTACAAAGATAGGACTTGGTGAGTGTGAAAAGCCTATTGAGCGCCTCTTGAGTGCTAAGCTTCCCTGATCATTTGGATACTGATTATAGTTTTTCTAATTCTCGAAGCTCCCCTCAGCTGAGAGTGACCTCATGAGAGCTCTTTGCTCGAATTTCTATCTGCATAGTAAAATTTTGGTAAACTGAAGGTTATGT
The DNA here is from genome assembly GCF_031143425.1 of Pleurodeles waltl. NCBI lineage: Eukaryota > Metazoa > Chordata > Amphibia > Caudata > Salamandridae > Pleurodeles > Pleurodeles waltl. The sequence continues at coordinate 229,699,220 of NC_090451.1, forward strand.
GATGACTCCATATCACTGCATTTTCACTCAGCAAAATTAAGTTTTCTAGGAGTTGTGGTCCAGGTGAATTTCTATTGATCTAAAACATCTAAAGAAATATTTGTGAAATAAAAGCCCAGGACTTGGTTATCGAGTTATTGGTGTCATGGGGTCATCTCAAAACCTTAACTGCAAGGGAGTAGCCAGAAAATTAAAATAGCCTCCACTGTGTACCAGTACTCTTATGGCATCAAGCAAGTGAAGCAAGTCATCATAACCCTCCCATCCAAGCATCTATCTATTCATCCTCTCATCCTTCCACCCGTTGATATCTACCCTGTCACCTTTACATTCTGTCAACCATTCCATCTTTCATCCATCATTTTGGCCCTCATTATAGCCCTGGTGGTCGGTCGGCTATAGTGGCGTTCGTACCGCCAACAGTCTGGCGGTACTGGACACCACATTTTGACCGTGGCGGTACCGTCGCGGTAACACCGCCATGGCAGTCCCGGCAGTCGTAATCCACCAGGGCAGCGCTGCAAGCAGCGCTGCCCTGGGGATTTGGACTCCCCTTACCGCCAGCCTGTCCATGGCGGTAGACACCGCCATACATAGGCTGGCGGTAAGGCGACTCAGGGTGCCAGAAAATTAAAATAGCCTCCACTGTGTACCAGTACTCTTATGGCACCAAGCAAGTGAAGCAAGTCATCATAACCCTCCCATCCAAGCATCTATCTCTTCATCCTCTCATCCTTCCATCCACCCATTGATATCCACCATGTCATCTTTATATTCTGTCACCCATTCCATCTTTCATCCATCATTAAGGCCCTCATTATAACCCTGGCGACTATAGTGACATTCATACTGCCAACAGTCTGGCAGTACTGGACACCACATTTTGACTGTGGTGGTACCGTTGCGGTAACACCACCATGGCTGTATACTGCAATGGCGGTTATGGCATTCGCAATCCGCCAGGGCAGCGCTGCCCTGGGGATTTCGACTCCCCTTACCGCCAGCCTGTCCATGGCGGTAGACACCGCCATGGAAAGGCTGGCGGTAAGGGGACTCAGGGTGCCCCTGGGGGCCCCTGCACTGCCCATGCACTTGGCATGGGCAGTCCTGGGGCCCCCAGGCATAGCCCTATCGCGCATTTCGCAGTGAAATGTGCGACGGGTGCTACCGCTGAGGTTGTAATGAGAGCCTAAGTCTGTCACCATGCTGTCCGTCCAGCCGCCTCCTCCCCAAATCCAAACCTATCCATCCATCTTCAGACCTATCCATCCATCCACCCTTTCACTCATTCATTTATCCTTTCACTCTTCCATCAACCCTTTCATTCATACATTCACCTTTTCACTCCATCCATCCACCTTTTCATGCCATCATCCACCCTCCCTTTCACTCATCCATCCATCCACCCTTTCACTCATCCTTCCACTCTTTCACTCATCTATCCACCCTTCGACACCAATCTATCCACCCCTCCATCATTCATCTACCCTTTTACTCATTTATCCTTTCACTATCCCATCCACCCTTTCCTCGTCCGTCTATCCATTCACCCTTTTACTCATTCATCCATCCACCTTTTCATCACACCACCCATCTACCCTCCTTTTCACTCATCCATCCATTCTTTCACACATCCCTCCTTACATCCTTTTACTCATCCACCCACCCTCTCACTTAGTCCATCCATCCTGTCTTTCTTTCATTTACTCATGCATCCATTTACCTTTTCACTCATCCTTTCACTCACTTATCCATCCATCCTTTCAACAGCCATCAATCCACCCTGTCACTCATCCATCAATTCACCCTTTCACTCCTTCATCCATCCAATCATCCATCCTCCCTTTCACTCACCTATCCTTACAGCCATCCTTTCACTCATTCATCTATGAATCTATCCATCCTTCTGTTCTCTCACTCAGCCTGCCATCCTTTCACATTAATTATAAATAAGGCTCCCAGTTTTAAATTTTTTACTGATTTTTTTCAGATAAATACAGACAGAAAACAAGGTGTTTCCTGTCTGGATTTATTTTTAAAAGCAGAAAAATACAGAAAATTGTGCTTCTTTTGAGTAACTTTCCATGCTGCCCTTCATGAATTCTAGGCCAATAGTTTAGCAGGTAGACATCATGGAGAGGTAGAAAGGCAGCATTAAATGTATTTAAACACAGGCCTATGTTAACAAATATTTGTATATAATGCTATTTTTACCTGTGGGTGTAGTGTTTTGATATATTTGGCTTCTTAATTAGTTCAAACGTGACAGATAGCAAAGTATGAGTGGTATGTTTATCAATTAAATATGTATGGAAATATACCATTTTACGTCTCCGTTTACTCTCAAAACACAAAATAAATATGGGAAAATACCAGTAAGATGGCCAAAAAATAAATATGGATAAATACAGACGGAAATGTAAAAAAAAAAAATACCGTAAATCCAGGAGCCCTAATTATGAACCTTTGTTCTACTGAGCTGCAGACAGAAGAGGCCCATCAAGAACCCTACCCCCGCTGTACCTGCTAAAGGGGGGGTTGACAACGCCCATGCTTAACTGTGCAATGTCTGACTCCTATTTTGAGATCCATCCAGTAATTACTCTGTGCCAGTAATTGCAGATGGTGGGCACCAGCACTTATTTTGGGGACTTAGAGCTATTTTTCATGATCAGACATTGACCCAGAGCAAGAGAGAGAAAGGCAAAACAGGAGAAAGAATGAGGAATCGAAAGATAGAAAAACAGTAACAAAGGGAGAAAGCGAGGATGAAACAGAAACAGCAAGAGTGAGATAAAGAGAGAGGGAGTGCAAGGTGGTGGAAGAAAGATGAATGAGATGGAATCAAGACTATGCAGTTTTGGTATTTGGCAACCTTGGTGTTAGGCAGCAGAGGGTGTCTAAGAAAAACTTGAGCCCCCTGCACTAATGTTTTTTTGCATATTGAAAAGGGTATCTAGAGGGTAGTAAAATACATTCGATCAGTTGAATTAACTATATATTTACAAAGGGGAATATACACACTGTGGTACTGGCCACAAAATACTGGTCTCAGTTTGCAACCAGTATTTTTGCGACCAGTGTGGTAATTTGTGAGCAGCCCTATGTACTAATAGGTCAATTTGCAAATTACCAATTCCTTGTGGGTCGCAATTCAACCTACCTCATATATATTAATGAGGCCGATCACAAATTGCGACCTACTAGGTATCGCAGAAAAATGAAAAGTGTAAGTTTCCTTTTTTAAGAGTTCCCCATGTTCCACGGGTTCACTGACTCCTCTTAAAAATGTTTTTGTTGACATTCACAAAGGGAAAAATGTCCCTTGCACAATAATCCTTCCCTGGTTGCGAATGGCTTACCACCTCCTTTGAGAAGGCTGCAAATTATTAATTAATAATAATGGTTGCAAAACATTAATACATACCATTGCGATTAAGTATTTGGAAGGGACACCCTAAACACACCCCATCAAAATACTGAATCAGTATTGGGTCGCAACCTAATTTGCAATTTGGTAACATGTTACTGAATCATAATTTGTAATGTGTACATAAGAAAATGCAGTTTTGTGATTATAAACAATTGGGCAATTTGTGACCACAAAAATGCTTCATACATCTGGCCCTTTGTTCCTTGATGAAACAGGCCTGAAGAGGGCTGGTTCCACTTTATTAGTGTACTTGGTGGTCTTGTCTTGAAGCCCTACCTCTTCTGAGAAAACGTGCATAGATACCATGCTTTGGTTTATGCTCTGCCTACCACTGTTTCTCTCATATCATAGGGAACACTTCGTCACTATGGACACCAACTAAATCTGAGACAGGCCTGATGAATAATTCTGTATGTTCTCTCTCATAATGGAATTAGTGTTTCCACTCACCCTCCACGATTGAGGGGCTACAAACTCAGACATGGCACGCAAGCTGGGATTGTTCTTCACAGCAGGGCTTGTTTAGTCATCACAGGAGCAGTGATGGTTTAAGGGGTGGTTAGGTACTTGGAGGGTGGTGGGGGTAGGTGGGTTAACAGGGCCAACCAAAGGTGAGTGGGGAACAGATAGGTCATAAAAACCACTTCCAGAACTAGCTACAGATTATGGGAAAAGCTAGTCCCAAAAGAACACTGTACAAGGGTACATGATAGATTAATAATGGGGACAGATCTGATCTTACTGACCCCTTGTGTGCTTCTCTCCTGCATTGCTTTGTTGCTTGAATACTTCTCCCTCAAAAGCTGCTTCTTGTCCAACCATCCTCTCCCCATTGCTCCCCCCACTCACCCACACGCTCCCAGTTGCTGCCCCACCATGCCTCAAGCTCCCTGTTGCCAATTAAGTATTTTTTTCATTTATTTTTTTGTGCAGGGTCAGGAAGCAAATTGCTGCCGGCCTGTCTGCCTTAAAAGGACTTTTGCTATGGTTTTATTTCTTTTTTTTATGTACTGATTCATCTCGAATTGGTAAAAATAAAAATAAATCCCTCATAATTTTGTATACCACTTGCCTAATAGAACATGCAGACAGAAATGACACAGCTGCGTCTTTGTGCCTTGTTTTAGCTTTCTGCTGTGCTGAACGGCATCTTGTTAATGCACTGCAGCATGGTTAAAAGGCATTGGCAAAGCCAATAGGTGCTAAATGCGACACTAGAAGGATTTGACATGCAGTGGCACCTGGAATATTTATGGAAAACACTGTGTTTTAGTCTGTATTCTAGGCATTCTCTAAGGATTTTTGGTTCACCCTCCTTCAGCCAACTAATAATTTGTCTTGAGACATTGTCAATCACATCCTGGATCAGATCACATGAGTATCTTAGTCTTACATCTTTTCTCTTAGCTGGTTGGATGATTACTTCTGCCTCCTTTGAGTAGTTTTTATCGAAATGTACACTGTCACCCACATTTAATTGTTTATATCATCCATGCAATGTATAAACAACACGTATAGTTTATGGTTTTTCCTGCAATAAGCATTTTTCCGGTCAGTACTGGAGTGCAGACATTAATCCTGTTGCTTTTATTAATGTTTTTTATGAATGAGTGGACAGTCCAGTAGGAACCATTGTGGCCGTTGTCTAAATCACAGAATCTTACCGCAGCTAGCGAAAGACTCCCAGCTGTAGAGGGTTTGTGGTCAAGGGTATTGGAGCTCAGCATGATGCAGGCCCCCTTGGAGGGACGGGAAAGAATGGGGAGGACTGAGCATGAAGGGCGAGGCATGGCAGGAGAAGGAAAGGAGGAAGATGCAATTTGGTGTAGCAATAATACCTCTTCAAAGGAGGAGATATCGGGAGAGAATAGGTCGAGTGGAGACGATGAAGACTGGAAAGACATGGGGGAAGGAGAAGTCTGGGGTGCTCGTTTTTCCGGAAGAACCAACATTCCCACAAAGTCCCACAATTTCCTCATGACATCACAAGGGACAACTGCGCCCTTAGCTAGCAGAGTCCAGTCCCAGCAGTATTTCAGATGAAAGCCAGCCTGCTTTCCTGAGACAGTTACTGCAAAATGGAGGCTCTCCTGGCGAAGAACCACCGACCCTTGTTGAGTGTCCCCTCCTCTCATGTTTTTATATGTTCTTTACCAGCAAATTGTTTTTTTCCATTGGGCTATAGTAGGAGCTGATTGGAAGCGCAAAGCCCCCTCTCAGCCGACGGGAGGGGCTGAAACATCTAAAGGGTTTTTTTTCCTTTTAAATTGATAGCCAAGAATAAAAGAGAATTGTAGGAGAAGCTGATCGGGAATGAATAAAGTCTCCTTTTAAGCTGAAATACCGCCCCACCTCCCACCCCTACCCCCCCTCCCAGAAAAGCCGGGCTATAATTGCTTGCAATCACTCGGCACAAATTGTCCGTTCCCATTTGCTTTTTAATTTTGTATAATCTGATCCATTCCGTGCTCGCTGCCTTTGAGCTTAACCTTCCCCATCTCCATCTCTGCCCCCACCGCTCCCCCCCCTCCCTCCACCCGAGCCTCCCATTCTCTCTCCCCCTCTTTCTGCCTCTCTCTACCGCTCTCTCTCTCTTCTTCGCATAATTCTTCTGTGTGGCGCAGGAAAAAATAGAAATAATTCATAATGACGAATCTGGTGGCTTTGACTGAGCAAAGACACTTATAGCAAAACAAAATGGACGCCCATAGGCTGGAGCGGGGACGGTGGTGTTCTTCCGCCACTTTAGGATGTCTGCTTTCTCCTTTAAAGTGCGGTTTGTTGTACCACCCGCCCCCACCCACTTGCGATATAACTGCTAGCCACAAACCACAGCTCATCATAATGATACCCAAGGGTGCGGAATAATGCATGAGATGCGGTGGAAAGCTCGTGGAACGGTGTCTGTTGGGCCAAGCGGGTAGAGGCCTACTGGGGTTTCAAGAGCATTCCTGGAAGGCCGGTGCCTCTGAAAGACCAGCAGAGTGGGAGCAGTCAGTCACCCTGTCAAGCACTCTTCTCCAGCCTCACCTACACTTGGAAGGCACCAGTCTGCTAGAATGTAATCATATCCCCCCCCAATTGCTGGATCCCCACATGACAGGCCACAACGGTTTACTTAAACAAATAACAATCATTTACAAATCTTTCTCTGTATTTCACGGAGTCCTGAGAAATGCTCTCCCTGCAGCTTCACTCCAAGTGGCAGTAAATGCTGAACCATAAGGCCACATCTTTGTTCTTCTGTGCCACACTTCGGCTTGTATATATGCAAGGGACGCTTGAACAAAGAGGGTGGACTTTTATCCTTAGTGCAGCAGTCGCCGTTGCACCGGAGCCACAGGGTTTGACGACCTACTACTAGGGTAGGACTACAACAGAAAAATAGGACCCGGGTTTCATGAGCAAGTCCAATTGGGCCCAGGGTCTCTTTTCAGAATGTTAGGCTAATAGAGATGGAAGCATTAGCAGGTCAGCAGTCCTCAGTTCTTTAAGTTTCAAGATGTGTCATCATTTGGGTGCTGTGCACAGTAAAGCACCCCCTCCACCCTCCCCACCAACAGGGCAGAGGCCAAAATGGGACAGTTTGGTAACACTTGCATGATGGTATTATTCATGGGAAAAATGTGCATCATGGCCCACGCCAACGTTTGACCTTAATGGATAATAGTGTTGATTTAACTGTCTGGTTCTAAGTGGTCTTGGAATCCATACTTTTGCTTTTGGAGCAGGGAAGTAGTTACCATTGGTGCATCAGGTGCGGTAGCACCGGTGCCATGAATCCTGAGGGGCCCATTGAGCTCTAATAATAGGTGTATTTATTACCATAACAGGAAGCAAAGGGGCCATGTTACTTGCCTGCATGACAGCCCATGGCATCCTTGTTGCTCTAGTGGCTTGAAGTTTCTTTCTAGAGGCATGGTGCTGTCTTTTTATGGAGAGCAAATTGATAGGTTATTCAGTAGTTGCCTTATTGATGCATTGTTTAAGTATAAATACAAATTAATAAAAAACTTTACATTTTGTGTGCATGCTATCACAATAAATGTTTTTGCTGGACCAACCATCTATCCATCCATCTATCTATAGCTCGCATACTCTTGACAAATTTTTGTTTTGAGGATGGCACGTGGCACAATTTATGGAATGTGTCTTCTGCTTTGGCAACCATAACAGGTGAATTTTTGTGGCACTGGGTTTTTAAGCCAGAACGGACCACAGTTTTTAAGTGTTTATTATAGTGAATTTAATTGTTTAATGACATACTTTTTTCAACAGCAGGACTTGACCACAAGGCCTGGCCTGCTGCCAGGCTCTGTGTCTAATCCAGTACAGGCAGCCAACCAGTAGAGGTTGGACACCAGCCCCATGCACAACTCCCTTCCGGAAGTCAACACCAATCCTACAGTGCACAACCTTCAGCTGTGCCCGGCAGGGATAGGGCTGGTGTCCAAACTCTTGCACCAGCCAACCCCTGCTTCTCCTGGTCTTGGCCCTGTACAGCAGGGGTTAACCGCAGGGTCTAGCCTGCTGCCAGGCACTGCACCCATCTCTATGCAGGCAACCTTATGTTTTCCATGTCTCCAGGCTCCTATCACCGGAGCCCTGTGGTCTGGCCCACCTTATAGTGTCTCCCCTTGCCTGTGGAATTTATCCAACACCCAATATTCGCAAATCATAATTGATTCACAAATCACTCATAAAAGAGTATCCAATTCCGGCATCCAAATTGACAGCTTGACGCACCACAATTGCTTTTTAACGTGCAAATCCCATGCCATTTTTTATGTTTTTACCTGTTGTGGGACTCAACTTTTCCATGTCTCTGGGTACCCCTCAATTGTCTGCAATAAATTCTTTAACTCGTTCATCCAATCCATACTATTTGCCGTAAATAATTGGATGTATTCTATGCTAACTTTGTTACACTGCTGCACACGTCTGTTGTTTCTGGAATGATATAAAGAAGCAGTGGTATGTTTGACACTAAGATAATTGTAGAAACTATGAAGCTCCCATGAACTTAACGGAGGTCCATTGTTGGTTGCAGCCTTATTAGGCACACCTCTAGAAATCAAGTCTGACAGCAATTGCTTATCTTTGGACAGGGTTACTGTAGGAAGCTGGCCTGGTGTGTAGTGAGCACCTATGGTGTTATCACTCTATACTAGGTCCTCGTATTCCCTATTCGTGAGGTGTAGTCAGTGTCTAGGATGCCAGGCTCTCTAGAGGTAGCTGTGAATGAGCAGCCAGGGCTTATCTAGGAGGCATGCAAAGCTCATGCAATACCACTTACAGTCACACAGCACTAACACACCTGAAAGAACCACACAGTGTTACTGAAAAGTACTTTATTTTAGGGACACAAATACTAAAATACTATATAGGCAATACTCTATTAGCAGGTGAGTAAACACACTATTATATACACCTCAGTAATCAGCAATGGGCAAAGAAAGCAATAGAAAACAGTGGCATGTCAGTAAACAATAGACAATAGTGACCTTAGGGGGAGCCCAAACCATATACTAAAAATATGGAATGTGAATGATGGACCCCCACCCAGGTAAGTGGACTCTTTGGAGGGGAGCTAGAGGAACTAGGAACCCCAAAAGGTAAGTACCAGTGTGCCCCCCCCAGCGACCAGGAGAGAAGAGGTAAGTACCTGTTTTTTCCCAAACCCACAGCAAAACTTTGTAAAAAGACTGTGCAAGACCCAAGCAAGACTGGAAGAAACAGAACATGGGTTCTTATAGAAGAGGACCTGTAAATGAATGGTACCAAGTGAAGTTCCAGTTGGAGTGCCCGGTTGGGGCAGGAGCCACTACCCACCCCCCCAATGGAGAACCAGGACCAGGGTGACGGTGAAGACCAGGAATCGGCTATGGAGCACAGGAGCAGAGGAAGAGTTCCAAGAGTGATGCAGTTGATGTTCCACATTGGAAGAGGAGTTGCAGTCCATCAGTGGTGTGGAAAAACCACCAACAAGCCTTGGCTTAGGCAAGAGTTTGCAGGAGAAGATTTGCAGAGCTGCTGGGGATAAGGAAGGTCTGAGGGGACTCAACCGACAGAGGGGAGTCCCAGGTGACCCCCAGCAGCCAGGGGAGCAAGAAGTCGTGGATGCAGCCCCCACAGGCAACTCACAGGCCGCAGGCAAATAGGTCGCAGCGAGGCCCACTCAGCACACCTGGAAAGTAGTTTCACATCACTGGAGCAGCAGGCAAGAGACCACACATTGCAGGAAAGAGGGCTAGAGGCTGGGGCTACACAGAGCTTGAATGTCCCTCGGAAGAAGAACCTTCAACCTTTGGTAGCTACAAAATTTGTGGTGCACAGGGGGACTGTCCTGCAAGGAGATGCAAAGACTCACCACATCCAAAGTTGGACAGCTGGTACAGGGGACCGAGGAGACCACTCAGGATCACCACCTGTGTTGCAGGATCCACATGGAGTTGCAGGAGAGAGGATCCACGCAGCCGGTTGTCGTTGCATTTGGTGCCTGTGGATGCAGGGGAGTGACTCCTTCAATTCAAGGGAGATTCCTTCTTGCTTCTCGGTGCAGACTGAAGACTTGCCACCCTCAGAGGATGCACAGCTAGGGAAATGTTGCAGTTGCTGGAAGGAGTCAGAGAAACAATGTTGCAGAGTGAAGTCGTCGCTGGAGCTGCAGATTGTAGGTTCCTTTGAAGTCCATTTGAGGTTCCAGTGGCCAGAAGTCGAAGTAAATGTTGCAGAGAACTCCTGCTGGAATCTTGCATGTCGAATCTAAGGATCCACCCTAGAGGGAGACCCTATATAGCCCTAAAAGGGGGATTGGTCACCTAGTAGGGTGACCACCTATCAGGAGGGGGCAGTGACATTACCTGCTTGACCTGGCCCCTCAGATGCTTCCAGAGGCCTCTGCCCACTTTGGATTCAAGATGTCAGAATCAAGTGGCCACCTGGAGGAGCTCTGAGTACTACCCCTGGGGTGGTGATGGAAGGGGAGTGGTCACTCCCCGTTCTATTGTCCAGCTTTGCACCAGAGCAGGGACTGGAGGTCCCTGAACTGATGCAGATTGGTTTATGCAAGGAGGGCACCAAATGTGCCCTTCAAAGCATACCAGTGGCTTGGGGAGGCTACCTCTCCCAAGCTATGTAACACCTGTTTGCAAAGGGAGAGGGTGTTGCCTCCTTGCCGCCCTCTCCAAAAGGAAATCCTTTGTTCTGCTTTCCTGGGCTTCAGCTGTTCAAGCAGCAGGAGGGCAGAAGCCTGTGTGTAGCATGGCAGCATTGTGGGTTGCCCAGGAAAACCCTGCAGACTGGTAGGAGCAAAGCTGGGGGTCCTCTAAGGAGCCCCTAGAGGGCATGGAACCATACAACCAATACTGGCTATAGTATTGGGGTATGATTCCAACATGTTTGATACCAAACATGCATAGGTTCAGAGTTACCATTATGTAGCTGGACATAGGTAGTGACCTATGTCCAGTACATGGATAAAATGGCTTCCCCGCACTCACAAAGACCAGGAAAAAGGAGGTGGAGTTTGTGGGGACACCTCTGCTCATGCAAGGGTGCCCTCACGCACAGGTACTTGCACCCTGCCTTCTGGGCTAGGAGGGCCTCCCAAAAGGGTGACTTATAGTGACCTGGTGCAGTGACCTGTAGTGAAAGGGTGCATGCACCTCTTCATGCAGGCTGCAGTGGCAGGCCTGCAAACACATTTTGCCTGGGCTCCCATGGGTACATTAACACATGCTGCAGCCAATGGGGAACCTCTGGTGCCCCAATGTCCTGGGTACCTAGGCACCATATGCTAGGAATTATATGGGGGCAACAGTATGCCAATTGTGGAGTGTACAAAGTCAAGGACAATCAAATTTAGAGGGAGAGAGCACATTCACTGGGGTCCTGGTTAGCAGAATCCCAGTGAACACAGTCAAAGCACACTGACAGCAGGCAAAACGTGGGGGTAACTATGCCAAAAAGAGGGTACTTTCCTACAGTTACCTCATTGACAAACTTGACTTGTGACCAACGGGAGTAACAATCTATTGCCACAATACCATATTTAATCACCCCCTCCAAAACATTTAGAGGACCAATCATTCCCATTTTGCACTATATTTTCTCCGGAACAGGAACAACTCCACAGGACTGGGTACAGTAAATGATTGTGCAACACACGCACTGCTTTGGAAACTGATGAACTGATTTATCCAAACCTGGTCACCAAAATAATTCTGTGATCCATCTTTTCATGGCATGCATGCCAATATGGCCTTCATGAGCCAGTTCCACTACTTTGGCTTCAGCCTGTTAAATAAATAAAATTTTTGGAATTTGGAAGCAACGTTATCATCTTTACATGATGTTTGTTGCATGATTTATGGGGCAATATATTCAAGGCTTGACTAATGTATGGACTTTTAGAGCGAGTCCAGACCCTTGACTCAGCTGTGACTCGGCTCTTTCTGTTAATATGTTGGCTTTCCAACCTCCACTGGAAATAACTTGTTCATGATTATTGAGATCCAAAATTATCTTGAGGTTCCTCTTTTCAAGTGAACCTAAAAAGCATGATCCATCTTTGACTTCATACACAGTAGCAGGAGCAGGAGTGGTGTTATCTTTGAATGTTAAAAAAAGTATAACTCCCTCAGAATATCAATTAACTTTCCTCTGTATGCAGCAGGCCTAACTAAGAACTTCTTCAAAGTGACATAGCTGAATTTTGCCCACTTATTCATCACAACCAGGGTGAAAGGAGATCCTGAGTCCACCATCATGTTCACATCAATGTCTCCAACACATACATGGCAATAAGACATCCTTACTACAACAGCACCCACTTGTATAACCTCACACCCATCATCCACAGATTTTCCTACTGGAAATGCATTCACCACTTGAATAAGATGTCTGGGACACCATTACACATAGGGCACACTTTTCCTGTTTGCGCCACAGAGCACAATTAAATAGGTGTGCTGTTGCAAACAGAGAAAGTACACCCTATTACAATGAATGCGCTTCCTCCAGGGCAGCCACGAACTCCTGCTGCCCTGTGGGCAGCGCATTCATGTGAAATAATGAGCAGTTGCTTCACTGTGCAGGCTGCAACCTGCCTGCACTTTAAAGGGTGATTAGAGATCCCTTTGCAGGTGGGTGCAGTGTATGACTGCACCCACCTGCGAGGGGATGTTGGGGGATCCATAGGGCCAATCTTTTCCCCTACCAGAGGGCTGCCATCAGGGGGCACACTGACAGTCTGCCACCAACTTGTGGCACACTTTGAGTGAGCCTCCTGACAGCTTCTTTGCCTTTGCAACCGCATCCATAGTACAGCGTGGGCGCAGAGGTAAAGAGATTCACTCATTTGCAAATTGGAGAATGCCATCTTAAAATGGGACTGGCACTACATGTGCGATAGTGCTATCTATATTACAGAAGGGGCTGCACAAGCGCCTATGGACCCTTCTGTAATACTAAAGTGCCCTGGAAGCACACAAAGTGGGGACATATGCTTGAGGTGCCCCAGAGACACTTTCTGTAATACGGCCTTATGCCTGCATCATTTAAAATATTCACAGGTTTGGAACAAAATTGTTTTCTAGAATTGCAAACTTTGGCAAAACAGCCCTTCCTCTTCCACTTATTAGAAATTTGGCCTGATGCAGGCAAGACTGTGTATTGCCCAAATGATCATTGCCACCATTACAGTAACACAATAAACTCTTAGACTGAGCAGGTAGCAACTGTCTTTGAAAATCTGACCCTCTTGTCTGTTAAATGCATCCTCCAAGGGTGCCTTTGTGTAAGTGATATTTCGGCCATGTAAGATGCAGTACTTTCTATTATATACCTGATGTAACTTCAACCACCTTACCCTGAGTCAAATTAGGAGTAGTCTACAAAGCTCCTGAAGTTTCCTGCTATTCATTCTCTTCACCACTTGGTGTCCAATGATTGTTTCTTAAAAGGTCTTGTACTCACATATTTAGGGCAAAATGCTTTGTGCTTCAACAAAAAATCTAATCGTTCACATGGAAGTTGGTGTCTCTTATAAAATATGTGCCTTTACAGACACACATTCTTGCGTGGTTTAAAATTCACATCCAACAACTTTAAAGCTGAAGCATACTCATCAACCATGTCTCCTTCACCCAGTATATAGTTTCACAAGGAAAATGCTTTAGAACTTTTCTGCTTTCAAGTCCCTAACAGTGTCTTAATGGGGCATTTTTTTAGGTAAAGACTTCTCCTTCTATAGCATCTAAATATGCTTCAAATCTCTCCTGCTACTCTTCCCAGTCCACCTGTGATAAATCTGGCAAAGATGGGTGGAGGCACAACTTGTTGCTGCATTTTATAACAGGCTGTACATTTAAAGAGTTGCTTGCTAGCCTGATATAAAATATACTTAGTGCTCATATATAATTCAGGAAATTATAAGATCCACATTCTACAAAAGACCATTAATAAGACACAACAGAACTCAACCCTGGAAGAATGTATGTGTGACTAGTAGCGGTCTAGTGTTCCTGCCCCTCTAAGCTTTTATCACCCCATTCTCTTGCTCTTTCAGCCCCTGTGTGTCTGCCGTCTAATCTAATTCAAGACACCCCCATATTAGTGGATTTTTTTTACAGTGTAAAAATCGCAATTAGAATTGATGTACTATTTTCAAGTCGGCAGAAAAAAATTCCTAGCCCTTCTCCAGCCAATCACGTTTGTCAAAAATGTTAAATGGGATTTACACTAGTCATGATGTATGATGTTAAATGGCACAGATAGGGAAAAGTGTTAACCCTTTAAAGCATGCACTGCAGCATTTTTAAATGCTTTCAATAACTGCGTAAAGCAAAAGCACACTTCTCAGTTATGTTCTATTTTTGTTAGTGACTTCTAGCCACAAATTCCTCAACTTTTGAATATTCACCAGGAATTCGACTGGATCTGGTAACTTTTCAGCAGTACTTCTGTGCACCAGTAAGTAGTGCCATGCGGCTTGCAACCAACGCTGTTCTGCTCAGGAAATGATGTGTGGAGTCTATGGAAGCACCACTCCTGTGCCCTGACATCAGTTCCCTTCTTTCTCTGCCTTCTGACACGGATCGGAAGCCCCGAACCATCAACTTTACCTTGACATTTTCCAAATTTCCAATAGTGTGCAACAGATGTCTTCCCCTAAAACAACAGATTTTAAGCCCTGTAGGGACTGTTGCAAGCAAATGTCTGTGACCAGTCCCACAGGCAACAACTCCAAGACCTGCAGTAACTGAGCCATCCGGGACTGCAGGGCAAAACTTTACATCGTCAAGCATAAGAAGATTATTCGCCGGAACCACTGTAATTTTCATTCCAAGTGAAAGGTTTGGTCCCAGTGGCATCCTGAATCCAGGAATCGCTGTAGCCACTCTTAAGAGCAGTGTCCAGCAATTCTTAAAAGAAACATAAGAAATCAAAGAGTGGCTCAGCCCCCTCTTGCCTCTCGTATTCACCTGGACGGACGTGGTAGCAGTGCCATGGATTTAGATCTTGCTTACCGAAGTCTGCTGACCACAGAGCCAATCCCGCAACTGTTTTCACCACAACCAAAGTTTCCACAGCCATCTGCCACTGCGCAACAAATAGAAGAGTTCTGTTAAGCATTCACTGGCTCATCGTCTCCGTGTCGACTCAGTTTGGTGCATCTTGAGGCCCCAAGGAACTGGTAGGTCTTACACCTGGAGTACAGCTGGTGAGTTCACCCTCTGTGTCAGCTGGACCCTGTAAGTCTGTTACAACACCTCTGGCCCCTGTATGGACTGCGCCTCTGGTATCGCCCCTGTAACTTCAACGCCAGCACTGAATCCATAGACGCCAGACAAGGAGCTACCCGGAGCAACCACTGTGAGATGGCACCTGCTCCACCTTGCCCAACACAGTGCAGGATAACTGTTGAGTCACTGCTTCTTGCACTTGCTCTGCCACCTCCATCGGAAAAACAACACAACCTACATTCACTCTGCACAGACTTAGGCAAGGATTATGAGGCAGGAGATGAGTTCACTCAGCCCTATTAAGATAAGAATTGGTATGATTACTTTATAAAAGGCTAGCGATCCCTTCTAAAATGGGCCTTTTCAAACCCCCTGGACCAGGCACAGAGGAGTCTGTTTCCTGCGCCATAGTAATGTAGGTTAGATGACATCCTTTACTTCCAGCTCCACACCTTGGAGGTAAAGACTAACGTATTAACAGAAGTTCTCCAGCGGAGACATACATCTTCTGAGCCCCTCCTACCATTTAGCAAGGCTTTAACAGACACCTTATTGGGGGCATGGACCACACCTTGCTCTGGTCCACCAGTCAACTGCCAAATTGTGCACTGCAATCACCCTGCCCTAGTCTACTATCTCAGCACTTGTCCTCTGAAAGTTTGCTGGTGGAAGTGTCCGCAAACAAAACCAATCCCAACACATTCCCAACTACTCCCCTAGAAAGAGAGTCACAATGTGTTGAGACCTTTAGCAAACAAGTACTTTCCTCCACCTGATTGGTGCTCAGGTCAGTGAATTCCATGTGCCTGCAAGAGCACAATTTCCACACCTTTTGGACCTCAATGGCTCACGTCCCCGACCTTTCCTTCTCCAAGCCTTTCAGGGTAGCAAGGATGCTGCCAAGTTCACAATTCATTGTGTCTTGGATACCACTGATTCCCTTGGGTGGGCAATTGGCACCTGTTTTGAAATTTGCCCCAAGCCTGTCTGCGGTACACCATTCTTTCAGGCAATGACCAGTCATCCCTCAAAGACATGCCACTCAGTGGGACTCGCCTGTTTAGGGACTAGGCAGACTCAGCTCTTGAGCAGTTCAAGGAAAGCAAGGTGCAGGCATGCTTCCTGGGTTTATCTGCTCAGCCTGAGCAGTTGCATTCATACCACTCCTTTCACTTTTTCAGCAGAGGTACCTTATACTGTCAGCCAATTCAACTCCAACATGGCACCCAGCAGTTTTGAGGCCTAGGTGCCCATCGCTCCCACAGGCAAGGTCAACAGCACACCGACAGCCCCCCGAGCCCCCACAGCTCCAGCTGCAAAACCCCTTTAGCTTGCCCTTAGTTGAGTACAGCCACCGGGTTGGAGGCAGGAAGTTACAACTTTTGCCAGGTTGGCAGACCATAACTTCAGCGAAGTGGGTCCTGTAAACTGTTTGGAAAGCTTATGCTCTCCCCCTCCTCATTTTCCACCATCTCCCTAACAACTGACAGAGGACCATATTTCTGTTTTG
Organism: Pleurodeles waltl; assembly: GCF_031143425.1. NCBI lineage: Eukaryota > Metazoa > Chordata > Amphibia > Caudata > Salamandridae > Pleurodeles > Pleurodeles waltl. The sequence goes on from NC_090451.1 coordinate 229,715,910, forward strand.
TGACAGGAAGTGCAAGTCCTTTTGGCTAAAGGGGCTTTGAGAGGGTACCTGTGCCATAGGTAGGACATGGTTGGTACTCCCACTACTTCCTGGTGCTCAAAATGAACAGAGGCCTCCTGCCTATTTTAGACCTATTCCCTCTCAACACCTTCCTCAGGAAGGACAAATTCTAAATGCTCACACTGGTCAAGGTCTTGTCTGCTCTAGACTCTGGAGACTGGATGGTAGCGTTGGATCTGCAAGATGTCTATTTCCATATACTCTCCTGCTGGCCCACCAGCATTACCTGCTGTTCGATGTAGTAAAGGAGAATTTTCAGTTTGCTGTGCTCCCTTTTGGTCTCACCAGTGCCTCTCTGGTGTTCACAAAAGTGATGTCTTTGATGGTAGCACATCTTCAGAGATCAGAAGTGCCACTTTTCCCCTACTCAACAACTGGCTGTTGAAGGCGGGCTCATCCCACGTAGTCATCAACCATCTCCAGTCTACAGCGAACCTTCCTGTCATCTTTGGGGTTCACTATCAACATGCCAAAGACACACCTGACTCCTCCTCAGACACTGTCCATCATCAAAGCAATTTTGAATATGGTTCGGTTTCATGCCTGTGTCCTGTGAAAGAGATTTCAGGATATTCAGGTTATGAGCCTGATCTGGTAACCCGCAAGGGGTATGCAGTTCCTGTAAAAGAGAATTATAAAGCAAAAAAGGTGTACGTCTGTGGAGGACTGAGGACCCAGATCAGGGGATCTGATTATTCAGGAACAATAGGCCTCACAAATCTAGAGAAGTCTCATGCTTCATCATAGGGCAGATCCTCATCAGGCCAGCACTGTAATGCCCGATAGGCCCCTCGAGGGGGCTCTTGGCTGGAGATCTTTTGATTTTTATGCTGTATGTGAAGTATGAGAAGCTATGCTCTGTGTGTGTGTATAAGTGTAGATTGGTGTGTAGTGAATTAAAATTAACTAAGGAGTAGTTAAGTGAAATTTAATATGGTGGCCCCCTTGTTATAATAAAAACAGTGTGTAACCGGATATGGATATAATGGTCTATTCCAGTTATTAAAAAGAGGACAACATGTTTCTTGCCATATTACAGTCATTGTCGATCGAGGCAATTCTTCAGGACCGATGACCTAATCTACTCAGGATTGGGTTGTTCAGGGTTATGATGTGTGTAAATAAATACCCAATCACAATTACATAAGTGAACCTAAGTGTATAACTTATACCTTAGTATTAGTAGAAACTGACCTAGCTAAGGTAAGATGTGAACTTCATTGGTCTGTGGCAGAGGCTGCGCTAATTTGCAGGATTTTCCACAGTGCGATTTGCGCTACGACCTACCCCTGTTTCTACCACTGCGACCCTGATCTTTCTACTACGGTCCTGGATTTCTGCGAGGGCAACTCTGAGATTGCAGAGATTGATTGCCTCCTGCATCCTGCTGGTCGAGCACACCAGGTGGCATGTGCAGGCTCTGCTGTGGGAACCTAAAGTCTTAGTGGGCGATACATCAAGGGGACCTCTCCAACCTTGTCCAGATTTCGTCGGAGACTGCAAAGGACCTGCAGTGGTGGTTGCTGGAATGCGATTGAGTCAGCAGCAGACCCTTCTCCTAACCTCACCTCCAGCTTACACCCGTAACCAAGGCGCCCCTTCTGGGTGGGGCAGCCATCAAGGAGAGGTGGGGATCAGAGGTCTCTGGTCTCTGCTGAGGGCTAGCCACTTGGTGCTGAAAGCCTTCCTTCCATCCATCAAGAGGAGGATTGTACAGGTGCTCACGGACAACACCACCATCATGCGGTACTGCAACAAACAGGGCAGGGTGGGGTCATGGACCCTGAACCAGGAGACCTTGCACCTCTGAATGTGTCTGGACCACCAAGGGCTTTTTCTGATAGTTAACCAAATGGCAGAATTGTTGAATGCTTGGACTGACAAGCTCAGGCATAGGCACTAACGTATCACGAGTGACAGTTATACCTGGGCGTAGTGCAATGACTCTTCCGCAAATGGGGAGAACCTTGCCTCGATCTCTTCTCCACCAGCGAAAATGCATAATGTCAGCACTTCTGCACATTGGCGTTTCCAAGACATCTCTTTGTCAGAGGTGCATTCCACCTTGACTACAACAGGCTTGTGTATGACTTTCCATCAACACCACTCCTGCCCTGAGGTCTCTACAAGATCAGGACCTACCAGGCCACAGTCAACCTAGAGGCCCCTATTGGGCATGGAGAGTATTGTATCCAGAACTCCTGGGTTTGAGCATCCATCTTCCGATCAGGCTTCCCCTTAGGGAGCATCTACTGTCACAGCACAAGGGCAGGGTTCTAAACCCAGGCCTTCACACCCTCCACCGGCATGCCTAGAGATTGACCAGCGGCAGCTGAACACCTTTGACCTTCCTCCGGAGATGGTTGATGTTATTTGGCTGCCAAGCATCCCTCGACTAAAACTGTAAATGCCTGTGGCTGAGACAAATTTGTGACTTAGTGCAGTACTCACACTTTTGAAAGGGTTACAGCAGAGCCTCACCGACCCTCCTGTCCTGTTCGTTCTGTGATTGGACTCTATATTCATTAATAAGATCCCAAGTCTAGGAATCTGCAAAATGCTGAGACCAATTTACTTTTGGGGCTCTGTGTCTGGGGGGCACTGACAGTTTCGAAAGTAACTGACGTGTGCAAAACTGGTGAAGGTATGGGCTCCACATGTCATTTCTGATGGATACATCTACCTGCGGATTACTCACCTCTTGAATGCGCCAGCATTCCAAGGGGCATTGGTACATACATGGCTCAGGACGCGGCACTGTGTGCCATCACTGGAGACATAAGAAGCCCTCGTCAGCATGCTGACATCAGTTCGCTTTTTTACCATGCCTTCGTCGTGTAACGATTTTCGTGAACTCTTTTTAGGGAACCATTGAATTTCTTTATATATTTTTTGCTATATGGTGTATTTTTTTTTTTTTTATGTGTACACTCCACTCCATAAATCGTGATTTAAGGCTTGCCAGGACTGTGAGGGTCAAATGTCTATCACTGACCTTCATGATATTTGTCTTTAGTGTTTAGGGTCGGATCATGGTGTTGACACTTGTTCCTTTTGCCAACGGATGAATCCAAAGGCTCTGAAGGAAAGAGAGCCAAATTTGTTTATCGTCCGAGCAAGGCATGAGAGAGCATAGGCTATTGCATATTTTTACCAAGATCAAAGTCTTCATCTCTTCATTCTCATTCTTCAAAGTCGGAGAGAAAGAAATATAAGAAGGAACAGTGTCATGGCTATCAACATCGTTCTTCGAAAGATAAGTTACTGAGGTCGAAGTCTCCACATCGGACTTGTGAGTAGGGTCAGCAGGATAAGACTCCAGCTTTGTCTGTGGTGCAGTTGCTGGAGTCATCTTTGGCTCCGGCGCCACAGCTGACTTGCCCTCAGCTTTGGAATACAACACCAATCTTGGATCCGTTTCCTCAGCCTCAGCAGGAGCAGGTGAACCAGCCTTTTGGGTGTGGTTCCTAGTCACTTTTTGAATGTAATGTTTACCATCTTTATTAGCACCATGACTACATCTGGTGTACATGCAGGCCTCATGGATCCTCTGGCTTATTTTCTGGGAGGCTTTTCAACGCCTTACCAGCAGGCACCTTATATACCCTTCCAGCAGATGGCCGAGGTTTCCTGGGCTACTCAGCCAATGGTGGATGTTACTAGGAAGAGGACTCCATCTCTTCTGATCCTTCCACCTGTAAAGGTTCAGCCAGCACCACAAATGACTTCTCCGATTCCGGCTGCCTCTGTACCAATGTTGCAAGCTTCAAGTCAGGTGCCTCTTCTCACCTATCTGGTCCCATTGCCGACATGGCCGTCACAGATGCCAGCACCGCAATATAGGTCAAGAAGAGAGGCTCAAAGGCTCATGGAAGAGGGGCAATATTTCTTTGGAGAAAAAGATCCTCAGGAAGAGGACGATGGTCAAATAGGGTCTTTACTGAATCTAGACTTTGAAGGGTTGAAGAAGGCAAGTGGTTTGGATCCATCTCCAGAATGGACGTTTTTGTCTCCAAAGAGTATTCTGCTTCCAGAAATCACTTCTCACCATTGTGTTATATGGAAAGCATCGGAAATGTTGGATTTACCTCTTCCCACTACAGAAGTAAAATCAAATATACTGACTGGGGTACTCCATTCTTCTTTATTATCATCTCAACCTTTGCTGCCTTTCAATGAGGTCTTAGCAACGCTGATTTTGGACATTTGGCAGAGTCAATGACGGCCTCTGCTGATTCAAGGCCGATAGCCAGAAGGTATAAACCGGCACCAGGAAATCCACTCTTTTTGTCCTCTCATCCTTCCTCTGAGAGTTTTGTTGCTAAGACTTCATACTAATCAAAGTTGACTCCTGCATCTTTTCCTTCTTAACCTGCAGATATAGAATCCAAAAAGATGGAACAGACTGTGAAAAGATTTTCTTTTTGGGCAGCTTGGCACCAAAGTCCATAAATGCAACCTGCCTGCTGGGTCATTACATTCATGAGCTTTTGCATTCTGCCAAGTCTGTTGTTCCAAAATTGCCTGATGTTGTTCAGTCTCTTTTCTGAACTTTTGAATGATGGTCAAGCTGCAGCCCACCAGATTATACAGCCTGGGCTGGATACAACAGATTCTGTGGCTACTTTGATTTCTACTAGGAGGTATGCATGATTGAGAGGCTCTTGGATTTCTCAAGATGTGCAGAGTGCCCTAATGGATTTGCCCTTTTATGGCTCTTGCTTGTTTGGATCTAAAGCAGATTCTGACCTAGAGCGTTTTAAAGAGGGTAACGCAATAGCTCGTTCTTTAGGACTTCAGTCTCACTCCAAGGATGATAGGCAATTTAAAAGATTCAGAGGATTCTCCAGAAGCTTTCCTTTTTGTGGGTGACAGCAGTATCAGCAGCAACAGTAGTAGTCATCCAACCCCCTCTACAGAGGTTACGGGGGTGAGGAAGGGGTAGACATTGGACAGTTTCCCTTCCCCTGTCTTCCTTCTCTCCCTCTTCCTTCTCTGCCAACATCACAGAAAACATCCCTAGTTTTCCCATCTTAGAGCATGCTTTACTGGTGGTAGGACAGGTGTCCCAGTTTCTGCATCAGTGAAGGTCCATAACAATGGACCTATGGGTGTTAAATATTGTGGAAAAAGGGTATGCTCCACCCTTCCAGGAATTGGCTCCACCCTTTCTGCCCTAACTGAATTTGCCTTCCACAGACTATCTTCAGCTCTCCAACAGGAGATCCAATCCTTACTTCAAAATGGTGCAGTTGAGTTTGTCTGGAGTAGGAAAGGGGTCAAGGATGTTGCTCATGTTATTTCCTGATTCCAAAAAAAGACAGTCGCTTGCAACTAATTCTAGACCTCAGGACTTTGAACTATTTTCTCAAACAGGAAACGTTTAAGATGCTGAGCTCAGGTGTTACTTGTGCTGGAGGAAGAAGACTGGGTGGTTTAAATCGAGTTGCAGGATGCTTATTTTCACATTCATATTCTGCAGTCGCACAGAAATTACATCCACTTTACAGTGGGGTCTCAACATTATCAGTTTGCAGTCCTCCTGTTTGATCTTATTTCCGTTCCTCGAGTATTCACGAAGGTGATAGTGGTGGTTGCAGCTCATCTCAGAATGTTGGGGATTCTATTATTCCCTTACCTATATGATTGGCTTATCAAATTAAAGTCTTCAGAGTTGGTGTTGCATCACTTGTTGGTGACGACTCAGCGAACCCTGTTTGTAGGGGCTACTACTGGACACTACAGTGAGTCAGTCCTTCCCTCCACCTCAAAGGATTCTGGATAGTCAGGCTTTGATTCAGATTTTTCAGAATGGAGCAGGGGTTCCAGTCCTAAAGGTCTTGCACCTGCTAGGTCTGCCAGCCTCTTGCATTCTTTTGGTCACCTATGCACGCTGGCACATGAGGGCCTTCAAGTTGTGTCTCCACAGGCAGTGGTTTCAGCACAATGGGAATCGCCAGGCGTCTATCAAGATCTCCATAGACACTAAAGTGGATCTTCAATGGTGGGACGTGTGTGGCAGTCTGTCTCAAGGGAAGCATTTTCACCCTCTGGCAGGTCATAGTATTGACCATGTTAAAGAGATAGCCTCGGTTGTCTCTTATTCAGAAGATTATTTTTTCTTTTTAGTGACTCTCACCCACTCTGTTAGTGGCCTGCTTCATCATTGGGTCCACTCTAGCTCCTAAAGGCCAGGGTGTGCTCAACCGACTTGGAGGAGCACGTGTAAAGATCCTACCAGGGATCTAAAGTTGAAAATACCTTACTGTTCACCACAGTGTCCCTTCATTCAAAGTGACAGTTGGTATGATTACTACTAGAATCAGTAAGGGGTACTCTAGGATTTTAGGGTCCTATTACCCTATAATTCATATGTTGGCATGTTTCAGCCCCTCTGAAGGCCACAAAGGCCCCAGGATTTCATCAGGACACATGTTTCCATTGCCCTGGTTGGTGATTAGACAGTTAAGGTGATAACATTGAATCATGCATAAGACATTGAAAATTGCATACAAGGCATGGAACCTCCACACACCTGTCAAGAAACATGAAGCGCACTTGTGGTCCCATTTTGGGTTACTACCTTGCTTCCCTGGGAGTTTCAGGGGTGCGCCCCTGTAGTCACACATTCGTCTAGGAGACAGAGCAGCATGTTGCACCTAAATACTCTTCTCTTCGCAAGCCATTTCCATTTTAACACCAATAGGATTTTTGGTTCTCAATATAGCAAAAAAGGGCTGAATAGAACTAAATCAAACTTTGCATGTAAATAGAAAAGTACTAAAGGAAGCACCTTTGCTTGATTTGGTGTAAATCTGCCCAATAGCAATTGAGACATTTACATTTAAAAAGAGGTTAGATTTTACAGACCTGTGTTAATTAATGGATCATACACAGACTTGCGAATCTACAGAGGATTTGCAGATCCAGATAAAAAATTAAAAGCACACTATTGAACAAGGAAGCTTTCTTCCCTCACCTCTGGCAAAGCTGTGTGCCAAACCCCACCAGCACCCAACACCCTGCAGACACACAAGCCGCATTTCCTTTTTTTTTGTTTTTAAACTTTTGTTCAGATACCGCAATATGCAACCCTCAGTACACAACATATCCCTGGGCAACTTACACCAAACCATGAAAGGCAAGTGTTAAAGTGTAGGATAAGAGGGATGGTAGTACGGGAAATAAATATAGCACACAAGATTCAGTTCAGGGAGTACAGTTCCGTTTTTATTGTCTGATTTGCATATTTTGAGACCCAGGATAAGTTGGCTGTTGATTAGTGTCTTTGTATTATATCTCCTCTTCTTTCCTTTCTAGGAGTTGGAGTGGCGGTGTTCTTGGTGATGGATGACCCTTGTGCAAGAGGACAACGACAAATTTGTGGTCAGGTCGGTGGTTTTATAGCTTTAACTGCTTTCAGAACTAATGGGGGAGGGATAAATAGGTCTGTGTTGATGAGAGGGGAAGAAGTAGTGACACGCACACCAATTCCTTATTTCTCTATGCACCTTGTGATGAATATAGTTCATCTTTTTCCCTCAGCCCCACCATCCCTGTCCCTTTTCTCTCCCTGTGCTCTTTTGTACCCAGTGCCAGCCCCAAGCCCATACCTGTCTAAGCCCCATCCCTCCTGGGGTGTGGCTAGAGCTGTTGCGGTGAGTCCTGGCTTTTGGGTCCTCTCCTCGAAGGTCCAGTGCCTCAGGGAATTCTTTCGACTCCTGCCCTTCTTCTTCCTTTTGCTTGTAGTCTTTTGCCTCTTTTCTCCTGCTCTCCTCGTTTCTTCTTTCTTCGAGGACCCTGTCTTTTCTCTCCTCGCCCTCTCTCTGCTGGTCGACTTCCTCCAACTTCCTCCTGTCTATCTCTCTCTCTCTCTCGGCCGCCTCCGTCCTCCCATAGCGTTATATTCTTCCCTGTGGCCGTCGGCTTTAGCAGAGCACTTCCAGGTGAGACCCAGCTCCGCTTGGTGCCCACGGGGCACTCTGATCTTGACACGGGGGATCGCATAAGGGGAGCGCCCTCATCATCCTCCCGTCCACAGCAAGCTTTCAGAGTAAAGTTCTATATTCATGCAAAGTTCGTTGTAATTCCATTCAGTGCTTATTTGACTCCAATTCAACATTTTTCTCTACATGGAACTGCATTAAATTAGCCATGCCAGATCTTAGCTGCACATGCATCATTGACGACAACACTGAGCACTGCAGGAGCATAAGTTATAGTCACTTTAAAGCACGAGTTATAGTTCCTTGAGATAACTATAACTTGTGAACTTCAGTTGCTTTGTTCATTTAAAACTACATGTTTTTGCAGTGGAAAACAATATATATATGTGTGTACACACATATATAAATATATATGTGTATATATATACATGTATAATTATATATATATATATATATATATATATATATATATATATATATATATATATATATATATACTATTTCACAGTGGTAGTCTCCACTGTATATTTATAGTTAGGTCTATAGGAAGTCCGTACGAGTTTCCATAAGACAAGCATTTATTTCACTAATAACTTTGACACATAACAAATCTGTTCAAACCATTGCCAAAAAAAAGTTTATCCACCTCAGCTTCTTCATGTCCTACATGGAAAGGTTGATGCGGTCCATGAAGTGAAGCAAAGAAAAACGGAGAACATTTATGTCCCATGAAAATACTGAACCAAAACATTTAAACTAGGGTCCTCTGATTGGCCAAGGGAGCTTTTTCTCCTGTCTACCCGTCCAGTACTCAGCAAGCTGACTGACTGATTGTAACTTGTAAGAAAATGTTGTTACGGCCACTATAGTACTCATGGACTCAGGCACTCATTATGACTTTGCCGGTCAAAACAGTTGACCGCCGATGTCACGCCCGCAAGAGACCGCCAGTGATGGTGGTGTTAAGACCGCCATATTATGACTCCTTGCAGCTTCCTGCCATAAATTGGGCGTAGAGCCGCCAGCAGCCATACTGGCAGTCGGCGGTCTAGTGGAGGTTGCTCCGCTGGCACCGCCATGTCATCACAATACCGCCCGCCTTATTACAAGTTTGTAATTGGCATGGTGATGATGTGGTGACGGGGCGGTACCGGCGGAGCAGACCCCATGGATTCCGCTCCCTCCTGGACGACCACCGTGAGCAGCCGTGGGTACAACAGTACTCTCGCAGGACCCAGCGTGGCCCTCCGCCGAGGTACTACAGTACTCCCACGGGAGCCATAGCCCAAGCTTCACTCCCATGATACTGCAGTACTGTGTAGGCTTCCCCAAGGAACTGGTGAATGTCATTGTGTTTTTTAAGTGTTCTGCTTACTGAACTGTAACTGTCCTTTAACTGTGATTTTTCAGTGAATCTCTGGATTTTGTGTGGTTAGAGCATTTGCCAAGTATGCATTTTGTGTATGGTTTGTTCTTGACATATTCAAATGTTTCATGTTGTGTTCTCTTTCTTTGAAGATGTATTTTGTTAAATTTGTGTTTTCTTTAATTGCTTTCTGGTTGTTTTCTTTTTCTTTTGTATGTTTGCTTTCTTTCCACTAATAATTGTTGTAAGTGGCGTGTAGCTTAATAGTTATAGAAGTGTTATATATTTGTATGTTAAAGTTGGAAGAGCAGGTTCAGTGCCTGACAAAACAGCAGGTGCTAATGGTAGCCAGACTGGAGGATCAGGAAGGCAGGGCAAAGTGAAACAATATCCAAGTGGTGGGGGTCCGGGAGGGGGCGGAGGGGCCCAGCGAGGACCTCTTCAGTGAAGACTTGATATCTAACACCCTCCACCCTAAGAGCCTCTTGAAATCCTTCTCTATAGAACGGGCGCACAGGGCGACAGTACTGCCACCTAAGGCGGGGTCCCCGCCGAGAACCATTATAGCGATGGTCTTTGACTACCGGGACACGGATGCCATTCTCCAGGCTGCCTACATGCATGGGGATCACACTTACGAAAATGCCACAATAAGGTTCTTCCCAGACTTTACACTACAAGTCCAGTGCCAGAGACGAAGCTTTGACAAGGTCAAGAAGGTACTAAGATCTAAGGACATCAAATACATGGTGCTTTTCCCGGCCCGACTACGAGTAGTAACAGAGGGTAAATCGTGGTTCTTTGCCACACCTGCGGAGGCCTGGGATTGGGTGGGACACAACAGGAAAACGCTTCCCAGGGGGCACAAAGACAAATCGTGCCACAGACCAGCAAACCAGAGACGCACTGGCACAATCTCTAACAAATGCATTGGACCAGGATCCTTCTGAGAGCTGAATGCAGAGTAATGGCACGATTAGAGGTGGTAGGAGAACACAAATAAGACAAATATGGCAATTTGAGCCTGGATGCAGCCTATCTCCACAGCCCACGGGCAGCGAAAGACTTGCAGGGAGAATGTTGAGGGGTGGACGCACAGCCGGGGGTAGATGGAGATAAACTAGATGTTCGATTATGCAGCTGTATGGTTAGAAGGGCCAGATAAAGGTGTTTTTGACATACACATCTACGTTGCGAGCATTTGATTGGCGATCCCAGCCATTCCTTAGTTATGTTGATTCTGGGGCGACAGGCGCTCTGCAAGTTGGGGTGGTGGGTGCGTTTTGGCTCACTATGCAGGGTAGCAGGTTGGGGGGGGTCATGGGGAAAATTTGTTGTGGGTAGGTTGTGATCCATTTGGTGTTTATTTTATTCTTGCTCAGCTATACACTTTCCACAAGAATGGGAAACGGCCACATAGTGGAGAAGGGAAGGACGTCAGGACATGGAAGGGTGAGGAGGGGAAACGCAGTACTATGTGACACAACATGGAGCGTAAGTGTAAATCGGAGGTGAGGGTCATGACCTGCAGCATTAATAGCCTAGGGAATAAAAGGCACTATAGCCTTAAAGTACATCAGATGACACGCAGCTGACTTTGTCCTGCTACAATAAACTAATTTGAAAGGCAACAGACATAAGGCACTGTGTCAAATGGGGTATTCTCTTGTTGCACACGCCGCCTACATGTCCAACTCAAGGGACACGGGAATACTGGTTACATCATCTGTACCATATACTCCGGGTGACACACGGGCAGATCCCTTATGTAGATTTGTAGTGCAGACAGGAACCTGGGAGGGTCAAACACTAATCATCTGCTCGGTCTATATGCCACCTCGGTTGCACAGTGAAACCTATCAGGCACTGGGTGAGGAGCTCTTGGGGCTGCCCAGGAGCATTCTGATCTTTGGTGGTGACATGAACGATGTTATGGACCAGGGGAAAGACAAATTGTCAGCGGCCTGCGGAATGGGGGTGCGGTTGAAATGTTAGTTCCTTTAAAACATTTGTTGAGGCAATGGGACTGGCAGACCTGTGGAGGGAGCATAACCCTGGGGGAGAACCAATATATATATTTCTCAACAGTACACAACAGCTTCTCTCGTAAAGACTATGGGGGTTATTACAACTTTGGAGGAGGTGTTAATCCGTCCCAAAAGTGACGGAAAAGTGACGGATATACCACCAGCCGTATTACGAGTTCCATAGGATATGATGGACTCGTAATAAGGCTGGTGGTATATCCGTCACTTTACCGTCACTTTTGGGATGGATTAACACCTCATCCAAAGTTGTAATAACCCCCTATATCCTTACACTACATTCTCAAGTGGGACAGTTTCAGGGGGCTACGCACCTTGCAAGGGATGTATTTGATCACTCTCCAGTGACGGTGTCGCTCATGGGCCCAAATAGGGACTGGAGGCTTCCCCCAAGGTTGGATCCATGGTACTTTAAAGATGTCGCCTTTAGAGACAAGATAAGGGGCCGGACTATTCAGTAATTCCAGGACAATGACAGGTCGGTAACTTCTTCAAGACCTTCTGGGAGGCTTACAAAACAGTCATCCAAGGCCAGACCCAGGCCCTGATAGGAGGGATCAGAAAAGAACAGTCCCTCTGATGTGAGGAGTTGGAAAAGGAAATTGCAGCTGTAGAGTCGGCAATGACGCAGGGAGGAGTGTCATTGGCTCCAGATTCTTCAGCAGGAGCTCAGGGATCTAGTGGACAATAAGGGGAGAGCACATGCTCTTGCCACCTAGCGTCGACTGCATGATGTTGGAGACAAGGCCAACAAACTAATTACCTGGCTTGCAGGGAGAGACAGAGCGAGAGGCTGAGAGGTGACAATCAGGGACACGGCAGGGGAAACACACACTTCCAGTGAGGATGTAGCCGAATCGTTTGCAGAGTACAATGAGAGGCTGTATGAGTCCAGGACTACGTCTTCGAACGAGAACTGTGCAGACCTCCTGGGTTATGTCTTTCTACGGGTCCTCTCATGTGCGGCCTGGAGGGAGTTGGAGGAGGACTTGTCAGAGGAGGAGATTGGGCAAGCCATTAGGGAGCTACAATCAGGGAAAGCAGCTGGGCAGAATGGCATACCGGTTGAGTTGTACAAATGTGTGGTCAAAGACGTCGCAAAGTACATGTTGTAGATGTTCCAAGCGGCAAGGATGGAGGGGATCCTACCTATGGATCAGAGAATGGCCTCTATAGTAGTAATAAAAAAAAAAAGGTAACAACCAGGAGGCCTGCAGTTCATATTGGCCTATATCTATGCTGAATGCGGAGGCTAAGGCTCTGGCAAAGATCCTAGCTAATAGACTGAGAAAGTTAATTGCAACAGGGATCCACCCAGACCAATCAGGGTTTATGCCACAGAAGGGTACCAGACTTAGGCCCTCATTCCGACCCTGGCGGTCATAGACCGCCAGGGCCGCGGGTGACGGAAGCACCGCCAACAGGCTGGCGGTGCTTCCTAGTCAGAAAACCGGGTCCGGCGGTTTCCCGCTGGATTTCCACCGGCTGGGCGAATCCGCCATGGCGGCGCTGCAAGCAGCGCCGCCATGGGGATTCTGACCCCCTTTTATCGCCAGGAACAGGATGGCGGGAACGGGTGTCCTGGGGCCCCCTAACAGGGCCCCATCATGCTTTTCACTGTCTGCCTAGCAGACAGTGAAAAGCGCGACGGGTGCAACTGCACCCGTCGCACACCTGCAACACCGCCGGCTCCATTCGGAGCCGGCTTCAGTGTTGCAGGCCCCTTTCCCGCTGGGCCGGCGGGCGCTACCTTAGGTAGCGCCCGCCGGCCCAGCGGGAAAGTTGGAATGGCCCCAGCGATCTTTTGACCGCGGGGCGGCCAAATGGTGGTTCCCTCCAGGCAGGCGGCAACTGCCGCCCGCCGGGGTCAGAATGACCCCCTTAATCTTAGATGCCTATACGGGGTCTTACACATGATGAACTCCCCAGGCCACGAGGACGGGGTTGTGCTCTCGCTAGATGCCAGGATGGCATTCAACAGTATTGAGTGGCCATATCTCTTTGCTGCCCTGGCCAGGCTGGATTTTGGCCCCAAGTATTGCGCATAGATCCAACTTCTGTACCGGGCCCTGTTGGCGCGAGTGAGGGTTAATGGGGCACTCTCCCACCCATTCGCTCTTAATAGGGGTACAAGGCAGGGTTGCCCTCTGTTCCCATTGATTTTTATGCTGGCATTGGAGCCCTTAGCAGCTTGGATATGGCAGAACCCCTTGGTGCAGGGGACAGTGGGGACTGGGGTATGGGAGGAATGTATCTTCCTATATGCGGATGATATCCTGCTTTATGCTACTCGACCCGGCACCATGGTGGACAGGCTGCTTCACATCTTCCAGACCTTCGGTAGTTATTCTGGATATCAGATCAACTGGGACAAGTCCCTTGTTTTCCTTCTAGTTGGGGGCATTCCCTCATTACCTCCACATTGTACTGCCCTGATGGCAACAAATGGGTTCAAATACCTGGGTATTTATGTAACATGCAGTACGGACACATTTTTGGATGAGAACTTGCTTTCCCAGCTGTAGCGCCTCCAGGATGATGTTTCTCACTGGAGAGGACTCACGGTGTCCCTGATGGGGAGTGCCGTAGTGTTCAAAATGATGGCTTTTCATGGCTGCTATATATCCTCGAGAACACCCCGCTCAGAGTGCCGACTACAGTGTTCCAAATAATTAACACTGTGCTGCAGAGTCTTCTATGGAATGGGGGCTGTTCGCGAATCTCACTGACCAAGCTCCAGAGAGGGGTGTTTGAAGGAGGTCTAGCTGTTCCTGACATACGTGCCTACTATTGGGCAGGGGCAACTCTGTACGATAAATAACTGGGTGTTCGCAGAGAGGGACTACCCGGCATTCTGAGTTAACAGAGAGGCAATGGGGGGCCGGGGATACCTGTTGATCCTGTATGGAGTATGGCAGGAGCAGCAGCTGCCATTCCACACTTAGTCGGTGGTGCGGGCCTGGAGAGAGGGAAATTTATCCTTGGGCTGGGAGGGTAAGCTTACAATAGAACCCCATTATAGGACTGTAGGAAAATGGCTCCTTGTTGCAGTTACCCCCCCTCTTTTTGCCTGATATTAATGCTGACTTGACTGAGAGTGTTCTGGGACCCTGCTAACCAGGTCCTAGCACCAATGTTCTTTCACTAAAAATGGACCATTGTTTCCACAATTGGCACACCCCTGGCACACAGATAAGTCCCTTGTAAAAGGTACCAGTGGAACCAAGGGCCCTGTGACCACCCTAAGGGACCCCTCACCTAACACATGCACACTGCCATTGCAGATTGTGTGTGTTGATGGGGAGAAAAAGGCAGTCGACAGGCCATCCCCCTTAGGGTGCCATGCACACAAAATACAGCCTGTAGCATAGGTAAGTCACCCCTCTAGCAGGCCTTAAAGCCCTAAGGCAGGGTGCACTATACCACAGGTGAGGGCATAGCTGCACAAGCAATATGCCCCTACAGTGTCTAAGTCCATTCTTAGACATTGTAAGTACAGTGTGGCCATACGGAGTATATGGTCTGGGAGTTTGTCAAAACAAACTCCACAGTTCCATAATGGCTACACTGAATAATGGGAAGTTTGGTATCAAACTTCTCAGAATAATAAACCCACACTGATGCCAGTGCTGGATTTATTACAAAATGCACACAGAGGGCATCTCAGAGATGCCCCCTGTATTTTACCCAATCCTTCAGTGCAGGACTGACTGGTCTATGCCAGCCTGCCACTTAGAGACAGTTTTCTGACCCACTGGGGTGAGAGCCTTTGTGCTCTCTGGGGCCAGAAACAAAGCCTGCACTGGGTGGAGGTGCTTCACACCTCCCCCTGCAGGAACTGTAACACCTAGCAGTGAGCCTCAGAGGCTCGGGCTTCGTGTTACAAAGCCCCAGGGCACTCCAGCTAGGGGAGATGCCCACCCCGGACACAGCCCCCACTTTTGGTGGCAAGTGTAGGGAGATAATGACAAAAATAAGGAGGAGTCACCCCCTCAGCCATTGGCTACTGCCCTGGGGCACTAACACACACTTAAATTCAGTATTTAGGGGTGACCCTGAACCCACGAAATCAGATTTCCTGACGACCTAAAGAAGAAGAAGGACTGCTGACCTGAAAGCCCTGCAGAGAGGACAGAGACAACTGACTTGGCCCCAGGCCTACCGGCCTGTCTCCAGACTAAAAAAACCTGCAACAGCGACGCATCCAGCGGGACCAGCGATCTCTACCGACTCAGAGGACTGCCCTGCAACCCAAAGGACCAAGAAACTCCAGTGGACAGCGGCTCTGTCTAATCTACCAAGAAGAAACCATCCTTAAAGGGACTCCAGCCTCACTCCGGAAGCGTGAGTCCCCAAAACTCTGCACCTGACGCCCCCAACTCGTGTCCAGAGAAACCAACACTGCAGCGAGGACCCCCAGGCAACTCCCACGACGTGGGCACCCTGAGACGACCTCCCTGCACCCCCACGGCGATGCCTGCAGAGAGAATCCAGAGGCTCCCCCTGACCGCGACTGTCCGGTAACAAAGAATCCGACGCCTGGGAAAAGCACTGCACCCGCAGCCCATAGGCCTGAGAGAAACCAACTGCCAGTGCAGAAGGGACCAGCAGGAGGCCCTCATTGTTACCCAGTTGGTGGCTGGCCCGAGAAGCCCCCCTGTGCCCTGCCTGCATCGCCAGAGTGACCCCTGGATCCCTCCATTGAAACCAACGTAAAACCCGACACCTACTTTGCACACTGCACCCGGTCGCCCCTGTGCCGCTGAGGGTGTATTTTGTGTGCCTTTTTGTGACCCACCCCAGCGCACTACATAACCCCTCTGGTGTGCTCCCCGAGGATGCAGGTACTTACCTGGTAGCAGGTCTCCATAAGCTCCATAGGCACCTATGTCATTTGGGCCCTACTTTGACCTCTGCACCTGACCGGCCCTGTTTTGCTGATGCTGGGTGTTCGGGGTTGACTTGAACCCCCAACGGTGGGCTGCCCATGCCCCGGAGACTGAACCTGTAAGTGCTTTACTTAGCTGCTAACCTAACTTGTACTTAGCTCCCTTAGGAACTGTTGATTTTTGCACAGTGTTCACTTTTGAAAAAGCTTATTGCCATTTTTGCCAAAACTGTGTACCTTACTGTTTTACTTCAAGGTTCCATACTTACCTTTGCCAAGTACCTTACAATTTATGTATTTACGTGAATGCAGAATCTTGTGGTTCTAAAATAAATTAAGAAAATAATATTTTTCTATATAAAAACGTATTGGCCTGGAGTTAAGTCTTTGAGTGTGTGTTCTCATTTATTGCCTGTGTGTGTGTATAACAAATGCTTAACACTACCCTCTGATAAGCCTACTGCTCGACCACGCTACCAAAAATAGAGCATTATTATTATCTATTATTGCCACTATTAACCTCTAAGGGAAACCCTTGGACTCTATATTCAGAGCTAGCTTCCTACAGGGACAGTAAGCTGCTGCAGGAGGTTGGGAAGCTTCAGGGTTTTAGGAAATGGGAGCTGATTGGGATAGAACATTTGGGGGATGTCTGGAGGGGAGGGGCACTGCTAGCATTTGAGGATCTGGAGAGGTAATACGAGATGGGACCGTCTGTGCGCTAAATATTCCTGCTGCTGGGGCATGCGCTTCGTAGGCACATATTAGAAGGGGAACAACTGCCAGAGTCTTCACCACTGGAGGACAGATTGCTGTCAGAACCCATGACCGACAAGGCCATCTCCCTGACATACAGGATGTTAATGAATAATGCCCCAGACCCTATGCAGTCATTACAGGCGGCTTGGGAAGGCGATCTGGGCTCATAGATGATGATGATTGGGCAGAGGCGGCCCAGAGCCCCAGAGAGGTAGCCATAAGGGCCCGCTTCCAACTGATACAGTTAACGATCTTACATAGAGCATATTACTCTAGATCACTCCTGCAGCGAATGGGACGTAGTGATTCTAATCTGCATGTCCGGGGATGCGGTGAGGTGGGATCCTTCTTTCACATCTTTTGGGAATGCCCGGTAATTCAAGGATACAGGGGAAAGGTGGTGCAAATCCTGAACAAGGTTATGGGGCTGAACATACCGCTGGAGGCCAGGTGGCTTGTCTTGGGAATTACGGGAAAAGAGGGGTGGCCCAAGCATGTAATGTTTTGGTTGCAACTGGCAGCCGGAGTTGTCAAGTGAAATATAGCAAAGGGGTTGGGAGCGAGCAGACCCCGGGGAATGCAGACTGGGAATACAACCTGGATTGGTGCTAACGGGCCGGGCAAGTGATCTATGAAGACAGGGAGTGCAAGAAGAAGTATGATAAAATATGGTCGTAGTGGATTTCCTACAGAGACATGGATCGATGATTCGGGGTAGGTAATAAGTGACGTTTTTGGGCCAGGGTGGGGTAGCCATGACGGGTTTGGAGTGTTAGACCTATGGGATTGCGACTGTAAAGTTGCCATGTAACGCTGTCTAGCCTAATGACAATATTATATACCCTACACGTGCTGTTTTCTATGTGGTCATAACGTGTTTAAATTGCATGCTGAGCACTGGTTGGAATAAAAAGAAGTTTAAAAAAAATCACAAATAACACATTATAAAAAGGAGAATAACACAAATGTGGTGCATTTATTTGAAAAAAGCATACACTGTTCCTGGAGTATACACCAGCTACTTCAAAAGAATGTTCTTCGCAACTAAAATAAATACCTTATGAAATTCTACATCCATTTTATCAGAGAATTACTAGATATGTCATTTTATGGTGTGTGATTTTATTATGTGTCCTTACTTAAATTCTAGCGAATGTAAATATAGATTTCCAACTCAAATGTGTTATACTGCAAGCGTTTTGAAAGTGATAGCTTTTGGTGTATCCAGTTTGAAAAAGATGTGTTTTTTTCCCTTCATCTTCCTGCTCTCGGGATGCCAGTTTGTTGACATGCCATCTGTGATTGGTGTATTTAGATGTATTTGAAAATGATGGGGATCACTATATTGCAGTCTAATAACGACCAACTAAACGATTACACCCCCTGTCACGTCTACTATTGTATCACTAATTTAAGTATACGTGGTGGTAAGAATAGCAAGTATACCTTCCTGTATAGATTTACCATGATGATATAGTGGTAGACGATATAACGGAAGCAATATTTTTGTAAGTTGATTTTTCAACCGCGATACAGTGACATACACACTTAAAATCCCTGCAATGTTCCCTATGAAGGCGGCACGCCCCTATTAGGCAGTCTTGAAAAAAATGCGATAATTATTGCTCCCAAAATATTTCAACACCTTAGCAAACAGAAATTATCAGGTGTGAATAATGGCACCCAGTTACAATTATTGCTCCCAAAATGAGGCATAACACAAGTGATGCCTGCTGCACCAAAATCCTTACATCACGGTATTTACAAAGCATTTCCCCGCGCTAAAATTCGGCAGTGTTGATTTGTTGAAATTCTCTTGTTGAAAAGTGCTGGGGTTTGGGAGGTGGGAGTGGAGCGTTTTAGTGCTTATCCCACAACTCCTGATTGTGATATGTACGGTCGGTAACCCAAGTTACCGCACATATCACAATTAATCGGGTTGACTGTAATGGGTGCCTTGAAGGTAAGGCATATGTTGGCTTCTGTTATTCTACATTAATGGTACTACTAATATCCATTACTCCAGCCTCGTCACAGTCCTTGGTAATGATGCCCATTCTGTTGCCGAGAGAGGAAAACTGAGGTTATGATGGTGGAATCCCAGCCTTGCCCACCCAGCACCTAGGGAATTAAGAAATAATGTCCCTGGATGCTTATGTTCATATTCAGGCTAACATCGGAGCATAGACTGTCAGGCAAGTGGTTTTAAGGACGGTGACAAAAAAGCAGGACTAGACGTGATGGGGATTACTTCTTCCCTCTGCTTCATCCCAGTCCTTTCTAATAAAGTACACTAAATTAGAGAATCAGGACTTGGAGTACAGAACCAGCAGATCTGCAAAGAGCATTCGAAAACAGAATGTGATATCCTACCCAGTTGATCTTTGTATGCTGACTTGTCAAATACAGAAACAAAATAGCATTACCTAGATATATAATTTATACCCCTGCCACCAAAGCCTGACTTCACAGTATCTTCTGCCTTTAGGCACTACTGGTACTCAAATATGTGTGACGATGTCCACGTTACAGCACAACCTAATTCCGCTAAGGGAACACTCTGGATTTACACTCTGGCCCTATGGTTGGTGCTTCTAAGAACCCACCAGCAAGAGAACCTGTGCCAGGAAGCTAGTCAAATGATTTGAGTAATGCTTGATGCAGCTGACGGTGACAATGGATGCTGTCTGACTCCACTTGGGCCTCCAAAGTTCTAACAAAGTAAATCCGATTGCTATACTCTCTAGCTATAGGTTACAACCGACCTATCCAACAGTTTCAACAGACCTATGGCATCCAACAGGTGTCACAAACTGACTTCCTCTGACTTTGAGATGACAACTATTTCTATTCTGTGAAAACATGAGGACATTCTGAATTAAAAGGCTGTGTATGAAATCACAAGTAATGCTCCCATGCAAACAACCATAAGCGGTTAAAATCATTGGTCTATAATACTCACAAAGATAGGGCTAGGAAGCTTTCCAAATTAAGAGAAGACGCATTGGTGATACAAGAAGTTTGGCCATGGGTTAGGAAAACACTGTAGTAATCGTGAAAAACAAATCTTCCTTATCCACTACCTCTTCAGGGTGCACAGAAAACTTTAACTGGTGATGACTAACAGCAAATTATGAAAACTGGCAAACGTAGAGACAACGCATTCACAAAACCAGGGAAGGAAAAATGAACTTTTGATTTTTTAAGCACATTGGACACCAGTGGTAGACTATCTCTCAACTGGCCACCCCAACACTATATGCCTGCCGTGTCTAAGAGCAATGAATATTTTCTTTAGCTACTTCTAGGAAGTAACCTGTATGTATTGAAATATATACTTGAAGCTTCTAAACTGTTCTGAAAATTGACTTGATAACTATCACTGCTTTATTTTCTCTTTGCCATGCAATGGATGGGGTTTCTTTGTGGCGAGGTTGGTTGGGAAGGGAGTTTTTATTTGGGAAACAGTGAAATTAATTGTGCATGCACATGTTAAATAACAAACAAAAACCAAACGTTCCAATTGAGAATTGCCAGTTGAGACTGCTGTGTATTTTTTATAGTTACCGTATATGGAATAATGAGAGCAATAATAAAAATGTGGTAAAAAAACAAAAGCGAGACAGGAGTTCTTGACCCACGACCATTACTGAAATATTGACCAGAAACTGTCATGGACCATGAGAGTGGAGGGTTTCTTAAAATGCTGGATGACAATCGCAAGATCTCTGGATCCCCTTTTCTTTGCACTTCCACCCTCCAGGACAAAGAGACAAGTACTCCAAGGAGCTAATTCCAAGGTTGAACCATCTGTAGACGTGGCAGGACCTTGGATACTTTCCACACAGAAGTGGCTAACCGTTCTAGCAGGGAAAATCAGCTGCTGCTGAGCATGAAGGTAATCACCATTATCACCTGTCTCCTTTTTCTTGTTCCTTGTTACAAAACATGTTTATAGTGTGAAAAGGGGTAAAGAATTCAGTACGCTGTTTGGCCATGGTATTGCAAGGCATAAGCACTCTACATATAAGGGCCCAGAAACCAGGAACAGAACCCCAAGGTCAGAGACTTTTGTGGGAAGACAAAAAGGCTGAGGCAAGTGAACATGTGAAATAGGAGATATTCTAATGCACACTATGGGGGTCATTCTGACTTTGGCGGGCGGCGGAGGCCGCCCGACAAAGTACTGCCGTCAGAATACCGCTGCGCGGTCAAAAGACCACCGCGGTAATTCTGAGTTTCCCGCTGGGCTGGCGGGCGACCGCCAGAAGGCCGCCCGCCAGCCCAGCAGGAAACCCCCTTCCATGAGGATGCTGTCTCCGAATGGAGCCGGCGGAGTGGAAGGGGTGCGACGGGTGCAGTTGCACCCGTCGCGATTTTCAGTGTCTGCTTGGCAGATACTGAAAATCTTGGTGGGGCCCTGTTAGGGGGCCCCTGCAGTGCCCATGCCAGTGGCATGGGCACTGCAGGGGCCCCCAGGGGCCCGCGACACCCGTTACCGCCAGCCAGGTTCTGGCGGTCAAAACCGCCAGAGCCAGGCTGGCGGTAAGGGGGTCAGAATCCCCATGGCGGCGCTGCCTGCAGCGCCTCCATGGAGGATTCCCCAGGGCAGCGGGAAACCGGCGGGACACCGCCGGTTTTCCGTTTCTGACCGCGGCGGTCAGAATGCCCATGGATGCACCGCCAGCCTGTTGGCGGTGCATCCGCGGTTGTTGGCCTGCCGGTAGTCTACCGCCAGGGTCAGAATGACCCCCTATATTTCATAGGAGGAGGAAAACTGCAGATAGGTGTGTCATGAAATTGTCCATCCCCCGGGTTTGAAACATTGGTAGACTAACAATCCCCAGATAGAAATCAAGTTTCGTCTGTGACTTTTTCCAGGCTTCATGTTCATAGGTGATTTAGGCCACTGTGACAGTCTAGCTCTCTCCATTCTATCAAAAGTGCATGCAGGATAGGAAGAAAGTGTAGAAGGCAAAATTTGGATCATTGCTGAGCCTGTCAAGGTGCCCTTGTTCTCTGGAGCCAGAAACCTCATCAATCCCTCTTGTTCTGTATAGGGTTGGATGCTACAAATATTTGGAGATGTATCTGGAGATATATTGTATAGAAGCAAATTTGTCCTGTCCTCATCGTGATGCCAAACTTTACACTTTAACTCCTGCTAAGTAACAAAAGGAAGATGGCCCCACCTAACTCCAGGACATGCAGACATTGTAGGTAGATCTCTCCTGCTCCTCTGGATCTCTTATATCATCTCCTTCTACCTTTCCCTTACTTCCCCTTAAAAAAGCTATGTTCGTTCAGTTGAGTGCATGGGATTTCAGACTGATATTATTGTAGGGGCTGTGGACCTGTAAATGCGATTTACATGCAAGACATTGCTTGAGGCAGGCTTCTCCAATGAGTAGCTTGAGAGCTACTGCTAGCACTCCAGCTACCCACAAGTAGCTCTCCTGTGTGAAATCCAGTCTAATAAATTAGAAGCTTTTTCTTACTTGAATTATTATACATATACTAAAATTGGAACACTGTGAATTCAAGACGTAAATTTGTGTATTTTCAGAACTCGTGACCTGATGTTTGAGGAGACTTGTTACTGATATTATCTTTGTGCCATTATCATTGCTGCTATGGCTGTTATATATTACCTATGTAGAAGCTTTCCTCATTGACAAAGCATTATTTTTTCATTACTGCTGGGAACCTTGCCGGATGCAGTAAGGTAATCATTCCTGGTAATCTTGCATATAGTGGCTACTAATGTAATCTTGTTGGTTGTTGGTGTCTAATAATATCAGTAATTCAGAATGAATGTCATTGAACATAAGTAGCTCTTATTACGGAAAAGGTTGGAAACCCCTGGCTTTATGTAATAAATTGTTCTGCTGCTAGTTTGGATCCTTGCCCTGATGAATGTCCTTTTAGTGAGTATAATGGTGCAGAAACATTCAAGCTGTTAATACCTACCTCAATGTGATTCGTTTTACTGTTGTGACAAAAACACAGTAATAAAGTTCACAAGCATGTATACCTTGGGTGGAACTTTATCTTTGTTTTAGTGGCACTATAGGTGTATGGTCATCCTCTTAGGTTCAAAGTTATCACCGTTAACTAATTTGTGCAAGGTTGTAGGTGGCAGCACCAGCAAGAGCCTTTTATAACCTTTTGAAGTAGGAGGAAGTATTTGGATGTGTGCTGTCCTCAATACAAACCCTTTTTTTCTTTTTGTGTTGGGTTCAGTGATGAAACCAAGGGAGGTAGG
The DNA here is from genome assembly GCF_031143425.1 of Pleurodeles waltl. Classification (NCBI taxonomy): domain Eukaryota; kingdom Metazoa; phylum Chordata; class Amphibia; order Caudata; family Salamandridae; genus Pleurodeles; species Pleurodeles waltl. Next base: position 229,739,239 of record NC_090451.1, read on the forward strand.
AGATATCTAAGAAGTCTTTAGCCCACACACCCCAAACAGAGGGTGAAGATCTCAAGAGGAGCTATTGCACCTCTACTGTTTTTCTCTGTTTTTACGTTTCTCTCTGATGTCTTTCCTTATGAGTTTGAGAAAGAAAAACACACATAAGACACAGACACAAGCATGTTATCTCTAGTCACTATCTGGATGGCATCTGTATGCCTTGTCAATGAGTACAATCTTCATTATTTTTTAAAATATATTTTATTAGCTTTTTCAAACTCATATAAAACAGTGTGAGTCATTAACAAAGAGCATACAGTTGTGACAGGATAAAGTAGAACACAGGAGCAAGAGTAGGACAGGAGACCCAGGGAACCAGTCCCAACCTCTCCGGACTTCCCAATGAACCCAAACAAATGGAAAATATTGTATTTCTGTAGCACCAACCTAGTCAAAAGGCAGCGGAGCACTATACAGGGTCAACGAAAAGCCTAAAGTCAACCAGGAATAGGAGAGAAGCAGTGTTCTGGGCAGTTAATACACTGTGATGTAGTGTTCTTTAAAGAGTTCAGTCTTCAAATCTTTCCTGGATGGGAGCAGTGCTGGAGCAGCCCTGCTGGATACAGGAATCTCTGTTTATTCATGAATCAGATCAAGATGTAGTCTGTCTCCTAATGGAGATAGGAACATCTAGGTGGAAGTGTAAATTGGGCCGGCCCAACGAGGAACTGAAATTAGGGTCGGCGGGGTTTAAGCCCCCCACCAATGTCATAATGAGGGCCTTAGTGTTTGTGAACGTGTGGAGGGATATCTATGTAGCAGCTTGGCAGATGTCCAAGACTGGCATGCCAGCACAGTGATAGCAGGTTTTGCTCTGGTGGAATGAGTGTGCAAGCTTTTCAGAGGCTGCTTCTTGGCTAACCCATAGCAAATTGTAATGCAAAACAATCCACCTGGAAATGTTTTTCTTTTGTACTGCGTTCTCCTTATTTGCTGCAGCGAAGACTGCAAGAAGTTAATTGTCCAATTGATGTGCCCTTGTTCAATTGATGTAAAAACTGAGGTCTCTATTAGGGTCAAGACAGTGGAGCCACACTTTCTCCTTAAAGGGGTGGAATGGAGCATAGAAAGCCAACAAGGTGATGCATTGCCACTTTATCCGCACCACCTTCACTCAGTGTCATCAGTGCCTTTCTTTACACGCCTTCTGACACACATCCTGAACGCCTTCGAGTTCTGTCAGTCTGACAGGAATTTTTTCCAAAATGTTTTCTTAGCCATGTTGTGACTGTCAATGCCAGATGTTGCTGACAAATGCTCACGAGGTCTGTCTATGGTGCTTCAGCTCCAAACATGACTGACTTGATGTTGCGTGATTGCTGCACAAAGATCAATCGCAGTGCTATCTGCAACCATGAAGCCAGACTTGTCATCATCTACCTTTGCATGAAGTCAAAAAAGACATAGGCACTCATTATGACATTGGCAGTAAATCCTGCTTACCGCTGCAGTAACAGTCGCCAACATACCGCTGTGGTGGCGAATATCTGTTCGCCATATTATGACACAGCCACACCAGTCCGACAGAATACTGCCACATACACAAATCCGCCAGCCCAAAGGTCAGTGATAAAGTGGCGGCCCCAACACCCATACCGTTACACCAACAAAACAAAGCCCACCACATTATGACCCACGAATCACCACGGTGGACATTCAACGGCGGTAAACCATTGGTGGTACATAGTGCCGCGCTTAGAATGGACACCCACATACAAAACAACACTACATTGGCCAATACTAAAAACACACACCTGACACTCACACACACCACTCCCGTCCACCCACAGCACTATAAAACACACACCCACAGTACCCACAACCCTTTACAAACAACAATTACTGCCAGGAGATTGACATGAACAGCACAGAGACAACTAGACACACACAACACTTACACCAATACATCCCTCACGCACCCCACATCACACACCCCACCACATTACTCAACACACTCTCACCAACACACACCACACAGTACCCATGTCCCCCACAAAGGCACCTCCACTTCACTGATGAGGAGCTAAGGGTCATGGTGGAGGAAATTGTCAGGGTAGAGCCACAGCTGTTTGAAGCACAGGTACAGCAGATATCCATTGCCAGAAAGATGGAGCTATGGCGTAGAATCGTGGACAGGGTTAACGCCATGGGACAGCACCCAAGAACGGCCTACGGGGGAAGGTACGTCCCATGGCAGTAAGGCACCAGCTCGCCATCCAGAGGACTGGCGGTATACCCCCACTTCCGCCCCCACAGCTCACAGCATGGGAGGAGCAAGTCTTGGCATTACTGCATCCTGCGGGACCCGCTGGAGTAGCCAGACGACTGGACACTGGTAATTCATCATTTAACACTTATCACCCCCCCATACCTGCATGCCATCACACCCCCTCACCCTCACTCCCATCACTCCACTTCACCTCACACACTGCACCTACACATCTGACTAACCCCAATGCCTAATCCTGCATGCCATACCAATGCATGGACAACCCTCCCAGCCCTGCATGGACACCCATCACCAAAGCATGCACAGCATAGGGAAACTAACAATCACACAGTACATCACCATACACAAGCAGAAGGTGGCAGGGAAACAGAAATGGTAGAGGGGCATCCAGGGATGCACAATATGTCACAGACATGAAGCATAATACACCACTTACATCCCCACAGGTGCCCCAGCCAATGTTTGCGGAGAGGAGGTGCCACGACAAACCAGTGCCCTAACAGAAGATCCCCAGTGATGACAGTAACTCTGGACTTCATGATCTGGACCAACAACCTGGCCCATCAGGGACCACTGGACAGCCGGTCACCCAAGCCCACTCACAGTCCACCACAGAGTCCCCCATCAGTATCCAGCACCACAGCACCCACTGAGCATATCCACACCTCTGTCCCCAGGACACATCAATCAGCAGTGTGCCCACCTGTACAGGGACCCCAGACCACACCTCATACACAAGACAATCAGGGACCTGAGGTCAGTGACAGTGGGCACACCATTCAGGGGACAGAGGAACATGCCAACAGGGACACTGGGAGGACGCTGTGCACCAGGAGGGAGGGCAGGACCAGGGAACTGAGTCTCCAGGAGGCATTCTCAAGATCCTGGGAGCCTACCAACATTCCCAGGACACGATGGGCCAGATCTTTGACGACGTGCAGGAGAACAGGCAGCTGCAGGAGGGACAGTATCAAGGAATCAGGGAGGACTTGCAGGCCATTAACACCACCCTGATCTCCATTGCAGGCGTGCTGGCAGACATGGCCAACATCATGAGGGAGGCAACAGCACAGCAGCGGGCCCCTACCACTAGCCAGTCCATTGACCAGCCCTCCACCTTCGCTGCAGTTAGTGGGCAGGAGCCCCACCACAGGACCCACAGGCCACCAGCACCCGTCCCCCTGCAGAAGGTGAACCACCCCACAAACGTTCCCTGCGAACCAGACAGAAGCCAGAGACACTTTCCAAGACCACTGCCATGAAATGAGACTCTCCAAATTTTCCATCTTGTGTCCCACACAGTTACCTTGTCCACTTTGATCAGCCTTTGCTCCCCTTCCTATGGCCCCTTGGACACTGGACCTGTGCTACAAACAGACCGGAACAATACCCTGGACCTTCCTCCATCATGACCCCATTCCATTGCACTTTTCTATCAATTTCATAACACTACAATAAACACCCTTGAACACAACTTGACTACTACTATTTTATGTTTTGAAAATGTGCATTTATGGAAAAAGTCACATCTTCTGCAAATGATCTGAACACTATGTGAGCATAGAAATAATGACCTGTAGCTGTCTGTTTTCAGCACATCAGTACACAGTTGTTATATCACCAACATCTGTAAAATGACAAGCCATAGGTGACAGTAAGTTGAGATGCAAAGGAAGATAATGCCATCATGCTACAGCCACACGGAATACATCACTAGTCATAGGAATGGTCAGTTGCACTGCCTCACCTGTGTGTCACTGGAATAATTGACGGATAACTGATGTTCTGTTGTCCTCATCCTCAGCCTCTTCATCCTCACTTTCCTCAGGGTTTACTGCTGCCACAGGGGCATCTCCAGTCTCTTCCTCCTGCAGAAAGGGTACATGCCTTGTGAGGGCCAGGTTGTTGAACATGCAGCATGCCACTACTATCTGGCAGACCTTTCCAGGTGAGTAGCACAGGGATCCACCTGTCAGATGGAGGCACCTGAACCTGGCCTTCAGAAGGCCGAAGGACCTCTTGATGATCCTTCTGGTTCACCCATGTGCCTCATTATAACATTCCTTTGCCCCTATCCTAGCATTCCTCACAAGGGTCATCAGCCACAATAGGTTTGGGTAGCCAGAGTCACCTGCAAGTATTGAGGGATAACATTTAGCCTCATACAGTGCTATAGGGATGGCACCTGAAGGCATACACTAACATACATTGGGTACGGACCAAGGCTCACCTATTAGCCCCACCCAGTGCCTCTGTAGTTGGGCCATCACATTTGGGATGCTGATATTCCTCAGGACAAAGGCATCATGCACCGACCCGGGATACTTAGCATTGACGTGGGAGATGAACTGATCCGCCAGACACACCATTTGCACATTCAGTGAGTGGAAACTCTTACGATTCCTGAACACCTGTTCATTCTGGCAAGGGGGGACAAATGCAATATGTGTCCCGTCAATCCCCCAGTAATATTGGGGATATGTCCCATTGCATAGAATCCGGCCTTCACAGTGGCCAGATCTTCAAACTGGGGGAAGGAAATGTAGCTGCACATGTGTTTTGCCAGGGCAGACACGACTCTTGCCAACATGATTGAGAACATTGGCTGTGACATTCCTGTTGCCAAGCCCACTTGGAAAGAACCAGTTGCCAGGAAATGGAGCACTGATAGCACTTGCACAAGAGGGGGGATCCCAGTGGGATGACGGATAGCAGATATCAGTTCTGGCCCCAATTGGGCACACAGCTCAGTTATTGTGGCCCTGTCCAGTCTATAGGTGAGGATAATGTGCCTGTCCTCCAGTGTAGCCAAGTCCACAAGGGGTCTGTACACGGGGGTATGTCTCCACCTCCTATACATCCACAGTGGTAGATATCTAAGGGACACAAGAGTGAGTAGGCTGTCACAATTTTAACAATGGAACCACAACTTCAGTGTACATAGTGCATTTATGTTATGGGACAGTGGGAATGGCAATGTATGTGCTAATCTAGGCTGTCACGCAGTTAATGTCGATATGACTGTTGTCCTCCCCCATGAAATGGCGACCGCCTGTCCTGTATGTAGGGACAGGTGGAAGCAAGGTAATTCCGCCAACGTTGAGCGTTGTGGCGGAAGGCAGTCTTGCACAGCCGTGCAATTCCTCATTGAATAATATGGGGCTCTATGGAGTACAGTGGCCAATGGGAATCTGTGCCGGTGGGGAAGGTGTACACCGCCACGGACGTGACCGCCATTTTCTATCTGATTCCTCACTTGTTTCCTGACCTTCAACAGGAGAACACCTACACTGCGTGTGGTGCTGTGACCTGTGTCTGGAACATACCATGGCTCGTGTGACCGGGGAAAGGGCCCCTGCCTTCACTTCGGAGGAGTTGGAGTGACTGGTGGATGGGGTCCTACCCCAGTACGGACTGCTGTATGGGCCTCCAGACAAACAGGTGAGTACACTTTGGGCACGACGCATGTGGTAAGGATGCATGGAGATGTGTGTGCAAGCATCGTGTCATGGGGGGGATGTCTTGTGGTGGTATACATGGTGTGCGCCGGGCGATGTGTGTGCCAATTGGTGATGGAAATGGGATTGGTGGGCCATATGTGTGACAGGCTGGATTGTTTGGTTAATGGTATTCTCCTGTCTGTATTAACTCTGCAGGTCAGCGCCCATCAAAAGAAGGGATTATGGCATGCCATCGCCAAGGACGTGCGGACCCTGGCGGTCTATGGCAGGCAGAGCACCCACTGTCGGAAACAGTGGGAGGACCTGAGACGCAGGGCACGGAAGACCACGGAGGCCCAGCTGGGGATGGACTACCAATGAGAAAGGGGTGCCCGTCGGAACCTGACCCCCCTGATGGCCCGCAGACTAGCGGTGGCCTACCCAAAGCTGGATGGGTGCTTGAGGGAATCACAGCAGCCACAAGGGGGTGAGTACAGTTGGCATTATTTAAAAAATTGGCAGGTGGGGTGGGATCCAGGTGGTGGATGTGAGTTAGTGGGTGCCCCTAAGGCCAGGCCAGACATTGCAGCGTGAGTCAACTCTAGGGTGATGGGTGTATGGAAAATGCAGATAACCTAGCTTGTTAGCATTCCATTTCAGTCATGGCTTTGTGGTTACCAGGAGGGGTGCAGTTGGCGGTGTGTGGCCCTCATCTTGCCTTGGCATCTAGCCAAATCACTGGCAGTGCAATGCATAGTGCTCAATCCTGATCCCTGTATGTAATGGTGCTGTGTATGCCAATTGTGGTGTTGGTGCAGTAATAGACCCAGTGTTTCTTTTTTTCTCTCCCCCCCCTTTTTTCTTCTGTCATCCTGTCCATGTGTGCATTAGCATCATCTAGTGGAGGAGCAGGGACACCGGCGACAGAGAGAGCTGCATCCCACAGGACCCAGGAGGCAGAGTCCACCGACACTGAGGAAACCAGTGGGATGGAGGGCGAGGGGAGCACTACGGCGGAGACAGGTGGTGACAACACAGACTCAAAAACCTTCTCCGATGGAAGTTCTGTGACCACCCCAGCTGCAGGTACAGCCGTCACCCCCCCATACCAGCACCGCCCTCCCAGTAGCCCTTCAGCGAGTTACCTGTGCCCGCTCACCCAGGAGGGCGGGCATCCCCTTCGCCCCAGGCACCTCAGGCCCTGCCCCACTGAGCCCTGCTGCCCAGAGTGAGGATGCTATTGACCTACTGACATCCATCTCTGTACGGCAGTCAACCATTGTGAATGCCATCCAGGGGCTGGCATCCCAGATGCAGCAATGCAAGACATTCCTGGAGGGCATCCACAGTGGATTGGCGGCCCAACAGAGATCAATACAGGCTCTGGCCTCCTCTCTGATGTCCCTGTTCCTACCGTCCCCCCTTCAACTACCACTTCCCAGTCCCAATCTCCTCACTCCCAACCCCTCCCATGCACACATACAGATGAGCATGCACACAAGACAACACCCAAGAGTGGCACAGTCAAACACAGGCACCACACTTCATCCCACAAGCACTCATGCAAACACCAGAAAGTTGCAGACACAACCACATCCACTGTCTCCCCCTCCTCCTCCTCCTCCACCTCCCTCCCAGTCAGGGCTTCACTCACACCTGCATGCACTGCATCAACATCCACTACCAGCATAACCACACCAAGCCAGCACATGCCTCACTAGCAAACACCTCCACAACATCCATGCACGCTTCCCCTGTGTCCTCTCCCACCCTGTCTGTCCCCCCTCCTAAAGGACACAAACGCTAGCACTAACACACCCAGCAGCAATTCACCTCACATCAGCATACTGCCCATGCACCTGCACCCAAATCCAGCAGCCATACACCTCGTACAACCACTCCCTCAACCTCCACTCTCATCCCTCCTCCATCCTCCCACCGTCCCTAAGAAGCTTTTCCTTACCCAACTTGACCTCTTCCCCCCCACACCCCCCCATCCTGCCCATAAGAGCAGGGTCCCAACGACCCAGCCCAGAACCTCAGCCAAACAGTCCACGCAGACAGTGGTGGCACCACATAGTTGTGGTGGCAAGTCAGTGAAGGATCCCACTCCACCAGCCAAGAAGGGGAAGGATCCCACACCTCCCCCATGAAGGAGAAGGAGCCTGCACCTCCTGCTTTGAAGAGGAAGAAGCCCTCGACTCCTGCCTGGAAGGCTAAGGAACACGTACAACCTGCCATGAAGGGGAAGAAGCCCTCAACCCCTGCCAGGAAGGGTAAGGATTCCACGCCTCATGTCATGAAGAGGAAGAAGCACTCGACTCCAGCTGAGGCTGTCAGGGTGACACCTCCACGACCACCAGTGGTCATGGGGCCCCCACAGCCAGCTGAGGAAGTGCATCCCTCACCACCAGCAAAGGCTGGCCTGGAGGCACCTCCATCTGCCACCACAGTGCATCCATCACCACCAGCAGAGGCTGCCCAGGAGGCACTTCCATCTGCCACCACAGTGCAGCCATCACCACCACCAGTAGAGGCTGCCCAGGAGGCACCTCCATCTGCCACCACAGTGCATCCATCAACACCAGCAGAGGCTGCCCAGGAGGCACCTCCATCTGCCACCAAAGTGCAGCCATCACCACCAGCGGAAGCCATGTAGGCCACCCTCCAGGGGTTGCTGTACGAGGGGCCCCCTCCAGAACCAGTGGAAAAGTTACCTACTTCAGAGACTGTGGCCTTGCATTCCCCAGCAAAGAGATATGGGCATGGAGCCCCCTCCAGAACCAGTGGGCTTGTTCCTGACTTCGGCTGAGGTGCCACCCCACCCCCCGGAGGTGCCTGCGCACTTGCAAACTGATGCCCCTGCAGAGTTCTCTCCGGATGAAGTCAGGATTCGAGTTGGGCCTTGGAGTGTGCCCAGTGGCCATGTGGGCCCTTAGTACATTGGACAGGGCAGTGGCGCTTTGTGTACATCTGTACATATCTGTTTCACATACAGTTGGGTTATTTATTAGCTGTTGATATGAATACATTCTCCTTAGTGCATTCTTGTTGTCCTTGAATTGTTCTGCTGTGTATCGTGTGCCATTGTTTTTCATGTGCAGCTGCACGTGTGTATGGTGTGTGTCAAGTGTGTGTTGTGCGTGTGTGTCACTCTCGTTTTCCTCCCTCCCTTACTTGTGTGCTAGGCGGCTGTACTCACCGTCGTCGGCTTTTTCGGCATTGGTGTTCCAGATGGAGCATGACGTAGAAGAGCATCGGAAAGACTTGTAGTTCGGGTTTCATTACGGTATTGTTCTTCCCTGTATCTCCGATGGTGAGTCCTTTCTCTTCTGTGATGCGTTTCCGCCAGGCTTTTGATGGCATTGGTACCGCCCCGGAAAATGTGTCAGATTGATGTGTCTTATGGTATGTCTTATGGTATGGTATGTTATGGTGGGCAGTACTTTGTCTTCCACCTGGCTGTTGACGGCTACCACCGTGGTGAATGTTGTTTCCACCCTGACGGTTGGTGTGGTACATTGGCTGTCTATGGGAGTTATCACCGCCATGGTCATAATTTGGCGGTAATTACCGCCAGCCTGTTGGGGGTATTACTGTCACTTTATCACTCACTGCCAGGGTCATAGTGAGGGGCATAGTCCTGGTCGAAGCTGAGGATACAGGCACACTCACACTCCTAGGGTGGATCTCGCAACCAACCTTTGTCAACGTCACGGAGTTCAGGTAAATCCAAGAAACTCAAAGAAACAGAAGAGGTCTAAGCATGGGTTTCCATCATCCCGCCACTCACACAGATCAGAGATGCATGACACCCTGTGTACCTCCAGGCCGTGGAGCCATTCTCTGACTTCAAAACTTATTCCAACCTTGCTCCAGATGCCCCTTGGCCCATGGACAAAGCCACAACAGATCTATGAGCTCAGGTTAGCCATAGACAATATCTTTGACACCCCTTCGTGCCCTAATGATCTGAGTTAGCCTCCAGCTGGGCTACCATCAGAGGATCCCTTCCGGACACTGACTGCATCATTCAATTTTGTTCCAAGGCCAGCACTCTCCATCAGCTCGGCTTCATCGACTCAGTACAACATCCAGTGCTGCTTTTGGCGCCATGACCGACGCCAGCACTCTGAATCTTGATGCCAACACCAATGTCACCGACGCTCGTATAGGAGCGAATAGTTGTGTCAGACACCAAGGCCCATATTCCACTCCCGAGGTCACATTCACCACACACTCATGCACATTCCGGCCCAGAAGTATACTGTCAGTATAGGGACGATGATGAAAATGGTGATGATAAAGCTGTTCATCATGTGGAAAATATTTTCGAAGACCTACAAGATACCAGTGATCTCGATCACTTCCACCTCTCCAGATGGAGGGGCATTACATATGACCAATGTGTGCTCCAGATCGTGGAATGTGGTTACTACCTACCCTTCCTGTCGTATCACCGGATATGCCACCCACACTGCAACACCTCCCGGAGGACCACTTCTCCATTCTCTGTGGAGAAGTTAAGGCTTTCTTGGCCAAGGGACCAATAGAGAGGGTACTAACATCAGTGATCGGGATTGGCTGTTACTCCTGTTGTTTTGTGGTGCAGAGGAAGGACAGAGACCTTTGTTCCATCCTACACCTTCAACCTCTGAACTTCTTTCTCCTGAAGGACAAGTTTAAAATGCTCATCCCGGCCCAATGTCTCTCTGCCCTGGGCCAAGAATACTGGATGGTGGTGCTGGATCTGCAGAATGCCTACTTTCACGTTACTGTCCTGCAATCCCACAGGCACTACCTGCGATTTCATACACTAGATAGGCCAAGACCACTTTTGGTTTCTGGTGCTGCCCTTTAGCCTTACCAGTGCACTTTGGTTATTCACAGAGGTGATGGTGGTAGCCGCAGCCCATCTGAGATGGTTTGGGAATCCCAGTTTTCCTATGCCTTGACGACTGGTTACTGAAGGTGAGTTTGGCTCAAACAGTTGTGAGCCATCTCCAGACGGTAGCTGCCCTGTTGACAGCAGTCAAAATATCAGTGTTACAAATGATGCCCGACAAAAATATCAATGCTATAATCTCTACTGCCATGATATTGTCAAGGTAAGTGTATATAAGTAAGCATAGATTTACTCTTCTTACGACTAAATCTATGCACCCTGGCGATTTCTATTTATTTTTGAGATATATAGTATTGAGAAGAATAAGAATAGTAATTAATTTCTTAACTCTGTCAACTTACCTTCACCATATATTGGCAGTTGAAATTCTGCAGCAGATATTCTACTTGTACACCACAGCAGGTTAGCATGCCTGCTGAATCCGTTTAATGTTCAGGATTATAGTTTCAAAACAAGGAAAGACCAAGTCAGCTGATTATCGTGCAGACGGTACAAAAAAGAGTGCAACTGACCAGAAGAATATTAACAACTGTATCTTTGTTATTAACATGTTTATGATAATTAAATTTAAAATCGCTATACAAGAGCTGTAAGTTTCTTATGCATGTCCCAAGCACTTATACGAAAGTGTGCATAGAAAATAAAACATCAGTACATCAGATAGCATAGCCACCAACAATAACATCACTGAAAGTGTAATCTATTGCTCTTTTCACATCTTTTTGATGAGAGTGGATAAACAGGCCTACTTTGTATATGTATCACTTGGAGGGACATACAGATGTAGACATTGGCACTGTACCCTGCTTATATATAGGGCTTCTAAGATATACAATGCTAATGCATAAGCTGCAGTAGCCTTTACATTACATATACCCTTATGACATCAGCAGTTCTGTGGCTATTGACATCATATACCAAATCAGCACTGTAAGGAGAACATTCTTGATAACCTTACACCTGGGCTCCCAGTCAGGATGCCTTTTTAATAAATGTAATGATTGTGAATATTACATGCAGCCATCACTAATGGGTTCCACTGCTACCATTTGTACAAGTGAGCTAAAATAAAGGTATTTGTGAATATTACCAGTTCACTCGGTTTTTAGGTTGCTTGTACCCTTTCACCAACTCTTTTTTTCCTCTAAAGAGATAGGGTGAGGTTTGTCAATTTCTAACATCCCATCTGTGACATCGTCTTCCTCCTCTTCTTTGCTTTAGTCTGTCTGGAAGAAATACTCATTCTTTTTCACCAGAGTAACCATTAGAAGTCTCTCTTGAGCCCCTGAATGTAGGCAAAGAATTCTGCTATCCCAGGTCCTTCTCTGAGAAAGGAATATTTGATCTGGTCTGATTGGTTGCCGCTTTGAAATGCAGTGGACTGTGATTGGAGCTGGACATCTGCCCCACTGCCCAGCTCCCAGAGTATTAGCAGGATACCTTTGCGGAAGTTGTTATAGAGTGTGGAGCTGGCATGCTTCCGAATCTCTCGTGGCTAGAATTAGACTTGAAGCTGTGCTGAAGCTTTGCTTGCTTTCCCGGCCTACTAACTTTGACTTGTGTTGAAGCCCACCAGCCAGCTTAAGGAGTCCTGCATCACCAACAGCCTGAACCTTCTCTACACTTCGCCAGGAAACAGAGGCAACTTTGACGACCATCAGATGTTTACAAACATGTGCTGAGCCCGCTAGCACCCGGGAAAGGGGTTGCCTGATAGATTTACCATTGTAAGCGCAGGTGAAACTGTGATCTCTCTGTCTTTCTCTCTCTTTCTCAGTCAGAACGTTTACTATTTTGTCCAGTCCTTTGATGCTCATGTGAACTTGCTGAGCATGACAGACCACCATGGAGTTGGAGAGCAGTAGCAAGCTGCCTTATCCAATTACCTTTGATGTTGTGTTTAAGCTACTCCCAAGCTGTTGCCTTTTGTGCCAATGACACCCCAATGTCAGCATGTCTGCAAAGTAAAAACACAAACTCCTAGGCAGTGTCCCTTTTTAGTTCGCAGCCTACCAGACTGCACAGTTGTCTGGTTTGTTAAGTCATCTTAGGGACTTTCAGAAAGCTGACCTAGGAATGTATGCCGCTCGTTGATTACCATTGGCCTTGTGGTTTGTAACTCACACTTTCTAGCTTTCCATTTGCTGATTTAGGCTCTCCAGGTTCAGTTCGTCCCTCCTGGTGCCTAAATCCTGTTCTCTGTATCCTTTCACTAACTTGCTTTCTGTTAACAGGCCTTTAAACCTTGTTCTTATCTCGTCACATTTGTTGTGCATTCAAAAACTAAGGTGAAATGTCAGGCTTTGTCTTTCAAGGGTGCTTGTTTACTTTTCTTTCTCTGACTTCAAAGTGAGAGGTTTACGTGACAAACTCCCTGAATACTGGGGGTAGCAGAGTTTTTTTCTACCACACAACGTTTAAATGAACTGTGTAAGTATTTCAGAATCTATCAGAATTATGAATGCACAAATGAAGCACATTTTTTGTTATTTCTGCAGTGTGTTAGACTCAAATACTTTAGTATGATCACAACTAATCATTCAACTAGGTGATGCAATTTCCACACATTCTTGTCTGTGCATTGTATAGTTTTGTTAGTAAAAGTGTATGTCTGTGCAAATGTAATGGTCATTTCAATTGAAAATGTTTTGTCTGTAATGGCAGTGTGCTACCACACCATGAATACTTTACCCCATGCCACTCCCCTCTAGCCTGTAGCACTCCAGTTTACACGACTCCACGTCACTTCACTCTGCACCACTCCATTCCACTCTACGGCACTGCACTGTACTCCACTTCATTCTACGTCTCTCTACTCTACCCTGTACCACTCTACTCTGTGCTAATGCACTCTTCTACATTCTACTCTACACCATTGCTCTCTTCGCCACTGCACTCTATTCTACTCCAGTATAGGCCACACCAATCTACTCTGCACAACTCCACTCTACGCCACAGTCCTCTACACTACTCTGCAACACTGCACTCTCCGCCACTGCACTCTGTGGCAATACACTACGCCAGTGCACTTTACTCTTCAGGGCCTAGACAGCTCCCTTCTGGCTGTCTTAGAGGACGTCCCCAGGTCTCTGGACCCAAATATGGAAAGGGGAGTTGGGCGTTGGTCTCCCCAACTCTAGAGCACAGAATGTTTTGCAGTCACCACTGGTGTGGCGATGACAGATTGTGGTAGAGAAATCTTGACAACTTGGCTGGAAGTCTGTGTCCCATCTTTTTAAGAAAGTGACAGACAAAAGTTGTGTATTTCATTAGTTCAGATCTAAGACTCGGTAGGTATGTCCTTTAGCTAATTGAATGCAGATTAGTCCAGCTAAGGTCTTTGTTGCAAGGCCTGAGTAAGAGGGTGAGGTGGAGCTAGCAGAGGGACTCCCAGCTTCAAAACTGCCTCTTTCTCCTCTCCTTAACACTCATTAGAATGGGCACTACAAAAGATCACTGGAATTCACTGCTGCTTGGGCTGTCCCTCCAACCCTCCACCTTGAATGCAGCAAATACACAATAGATCCCTTTGTAATGGGGGCATGGAAAATAAGGCAACATAGCGGATGCGATTTAAGCTAGCTCTGCCACCCCATTATCCGCCAAATTCACAGGCTATGTTGGCCATCCAGCGGACGGGGACGATTACCCTGAGTCCTGTAGCAGGTTGGGAATGAACCATGGCTCTGCTGAGACTAGCAGATCTATATGGGATTGTGGTGGGGCTCCAGCCTGTGGCCGCACAGTACTGTGTGTGGGCCTGGTGAAAAGGAGAAGGCTGAGGAACGACTGGACCTGGCGCCCCTTGCTGGCATATGAGCTGAGCGCCTGATGGTGCAGATGCTGGGGGGAGACCGACTGTAGCCAACCATCGGATAGTGTTGTTGACCTAATGGACCCTCCAGCGGAGATGACTGAACCCCGTGTTGCTGAAAGGAGCCAACACTAGGCCAGAGGTACAGAAGGGAAGGGCCCCACATTTAGCAATCGGGGGGAGCTGGCAACCACCCCTCTGACTTCCAGTGCTGATCTGTGAACTTGACCTCAGCGCCACATTCTCTTTTGCCGTCTGGACCTCAGGTGGGGTCGATACTCGCATACTGCTAACGTCAGCTCACAGCCGCCTATGCTGACAGTGCTTGAGACTGCTCGTGCTGAGGTGCCCCTAACCCATGGCCACCATGAAGCAGGTCCTGGTACCTTTCTTATACTCCACGGTGCAGTCGGAGTGGCCAGGATGGGAAGAACATAGACAACTGACCACCGGGCGCCCTCCCATAATGATGCCTCAACCTCAACACCAACATCAGTGTCGGGTGCACAGGACCAGCTTACACACCCTGCTTCATTGGAAAACGAATTGGATGCTGTACTGGTGGCAATTGAACAATCTAGATCCTCATTAGAAACTAAAATTGACACAGTGGCGTTGGATCTCCGCCTGTTTACACGCAGATCACCAGAAGCTTGCAAACAATGCAACAGCAACACAACAAGCCATTGGCACACTACAACCGAAAGTTCAAACTATGAACTCCTCACTACAAACTCTCTCTGACCGAGTACACATACTGGAAACGAGCATTGAAGATGCAGAGGGGAGGCCCCCTAGGAACAACATTTGCATAGTATGTCTTCCGGAAGGCATTGCGGGACGTGATACCGTGACTTCTATGGAATCCTGAATGTGTGGACTACTCGCAGGGGAAGTCTTATCGCACTTCTTCTCAATCAAGAGAGCCCATCGGGTCCAAGAACTTGGACCTCCATCTGGATCAAACTCTCGACCCATGATGGTCCGGTTTTTGCACTTTCTAGCTAGGGACGCAGGACTGTGCAAGACACGACTCCTTTCTGAGGTGCGGGTTGATAGCACCAAAATAAAGTTCTTTCCGGACTACACACGTGCGGTACAGTGGCAGCGAGGTTCCTTCCTTGTCGTTAAGCGCTGACTCCGGGAATTGGCATTTTGATAGTTGCTGCTGTTCCCAGCAACGTTTGTGAGTGGTGTCGAAATGCATAACGCACTTCTTCACATCCCCAGAAGACACTTGGAAATGGCTGGAGGAGACTGGCCTAGATAGACAGAAATCTTCTGCTCCAAAACTGCAACTTAGACGCAGTGGAACCCTTCAGAAAACACATCTCACCTCGCAGGCTGCCCCAGATCTTGAACAAATCATCGCAGAGTGTTGCCGGGCACTGAGGGAGGCTGCTGCCATCACCGACACGCCGCCCTGCTCCAGCCCAGAGATGGAAAAACCACAATATTCTGGCTGGGACCGCTTGACTGCCACATAGCCCTCTTGCTGTAATTCAATTCCCCCACTGGATGTCACCTCACAAACAGCAGAGACTGTCATTAGGAGGGCCACCACACGCTGCTCTGTCCTGACCAGCTCTGTAGCATGCACGTTAACTGAAACTCAGAGACCAGTCCACTTACTCATTTATCAACGAGGACACATGACCATCAGGTATGGGACCTCTTTTGCAAACTTTGGACAGAGACTGGACCTGGGCTTTCCAGACCTGTCTCGCTGGAGGAGCAGATGTCCAATCTTGCCTAAGACAACTGGGGTGGCCCTCTGGAACCACGTACTGTATCATCTGAAACCGAAGTCCTTGCTTACACGTTTTCTCCCCCCCCCCCCCACAAATGTTACCTCTTTAATGGGGTTGGGTGGCCCCTATTTATTGTGCACTGCTCTTTTGGTATTCAACATGTTAATATTTGCATGTTTTGTTTTTTTACCTTATATTTTCCTTACTGCTGCATTGCACACACACCAAATTTGCTAGCCTTCACGTAACTAACACATGTGTTAATCCTGTATTTCCCCACTCAAAGCCCTCCATAGGGGTTTCCTGGCCTAACACAGTAAGGTATCATGACTCCCACTAAAGTATTGACCTGGAATGTTCACAGTATCCACACCCCAATAGACACTATGCAATATACTCATACATATGGCCCTTTTGCAAGAATCCCATCTGACAGCCTCAGAAACTGACAGCCTTAGACAGAGCTGGCGTAGCCGGATATATTCTACCAACTACTCTTCCTACGCTGGTGCGGCCCTGATATGGATTTGTGCTGGGTTCCCGTTCTCAGTGGAGGTTGTGGTAACAGATCCAGAGGGCAGACCCCCACTAAAGTATTGACCTGGAATGTTCACAGTATCCACACCCCAATAGACACTATGCAATATACTCATACCTCCGAAAGCATGCCATACACATTGCCCTGTTGCAAGAATCCCATCTGACAGCCTCAGAAAGTGACAGCCTCAGAAAGTGACAGCCTTAGACAGAGCTGGCGTGGCCAGATATATTCTACCAACTACTCTTCCTACGCTGGTGCGTCCCTGATATGGATTTGTGCTGGGTTCCCGTTCTCAATGGAGGTTGTTGTAACAGATCCAGAGGGCAGATATGTGTTCATGAAGGGACACCTAAACTGCAACCATGTACTCATCAGCAACATTTATGCCCCCAACACTGATCAGACCTCTTTTTTAATACAGCTATCAGGAACTCTACCTTGATGGGGGCATACCCTGGCTACTGGAGTTGAATTTCAATAGTGTTTTAGGGATAGCGCTTGATTGCTCCTTTCCCCCTCTATCCCACACAATAGCGACCTCTAACTGTCTGCACAACTGGGACCTCCTTGACATTTGGTGCACCCGTAATGCCTCCACCAGATTTCACTTATTTTACTCTGCCCCACATGGACTTCATGTACGTATAGACAGGCTGCTTTGCATCACTAAACTTGAACAATATGTAACACAAATCAATTATCTGGGTCGTGCACACTTGGATCATAATCCCCAGTATCTCCTGCTTGACTGGGTCCCCGGTCCCCTGCCGGTACCCACATGGCAGGCGGCACATGAGGACTCCACGTTCCGAGAGTCTGTCTGCTGAATATTTTGGCCTTAATGAAGGCTCCAAAAACACACACTCCTCAGAAAAGGACGCCTTTAAGGTGACTCTTCGTGGTCATTGTATGGGATTGACCTGGAACATATGAAAGCAATTTGATAGGGAGATAACAGTGGAGCGATGATGGATTCATTTGGAGAATGAGGTAGTACAGGATTCTATCAGACACCCGGCACTTGTCATGGTCCAGAAAGAGCATACTGTACTCCTACAAAAAATTATGTTATCTCAATTATGCGGCGCACTCAGCCAGGATATATGCCATGGCTGATAGGGCTGGTTCCCTCTTTGCCTGGTTAATAAGACAGGATAGGCCCCAGCACCCCATGAAGCATTACAAGCCAAGACGGGCACACTACTCTACACACAACAAGAAATTCATGATGAGCTGCACTACCACTACTCTGACTTATATTGTTCTGATAGAGTAATCTCCCCAACTGTAATTGACTCATTTCTGTCTTAGCTACCCTTACCTCAGGCTAGGCTGGATCAGCAGTTGGAACTTAACAAACCTGTCACACTGACAGAGATCCAAAACGCCATTAAAGTCCTAGCTACTGGTAAAACCCCTGGCCCTGATGGTCTACCATCAGAATTTTATAAGGCATATGCCCCATTACTAGCACCCCACCTGCTCAGCCTTTATGAGGAAGCACTAGACACAGCGCACCTCCCCGACTCACTGTGCAACACTTTTCTAATCTCCTTACCGAAACCAGATAAAGACCCAACACACCTTAATTTGTAGAGGCTGCTAGCGCTTGTGAACTCCAACTACAAAATACTGGCTAAGATCATGGCAGACCGACTGGCGCCGCTGGTCCCCAAAGATCAAAACAGGGTTGTGCCATCCCGCGCAACATCGCTTAATTTACAATGTTTTTTCAGCTCCTAAAATATGCACCATTGCAATGGCCCCTGGCTGATTGCCTGGTATTTGACCTGGAAAAGGCATTTTGTTCGCTAGAATGGCCCTTTCTACTCCAGGTCCTGACAAAGATGGGACTAGGTATCCCGCTTCATGAGCATAGTTCCCTTACTGTACACCTCGCCACCGACCAGAGTGCGAACGGGCCTCTAATTTCTGACCCTATCAATATTGAAAGAGGCACACAACAAGGATGCCCTTTGTCTCCACTCCTCTTCATCCTGGCTGTGGAACCCCTAGCTATAGCCCTTTGTGCACAGGGACAAGAGTGGGGAATACCCATGGGTGTCGGTAGGCATGTGGTATCCCTCTATGCAGATGACCTCCTTATTTACCTACACGACCTTTCACATTTTTCCACATCCATTACCACCACACTCGCCACCTTTGCGGCATTGTCCGACTCCAGGTTAATTGGTCCAAAACTCTGTATTTTCCCATTCTTGACTACTAAATGTAACCCCAGCACACCTCCCGCTCTTATCTGGCAACTAGACACCTTCAGATATTTTGGAATCCAGGTCTACCATACAGAAGACGATCTGCTGGATGGCAATCTACTGCATACTGCAGCCTATCTGAAATCTGAAATGACCTTCTGGAAGACTCTTCCGCTGTAGGTGATGGGCTGTGCGGTTCTTTTAAATATGGTTGCATTGCCTCCCCTGCTGTATTTTTTTGTGAACCTCCCTTGGTGTATCCCAGCTTCATTTATTCGCTCCTTTGAGCGCATCACCCGGGATTTTATATGGCATGACTCCCGCTGCAAGGTGGCACTTGCCAAGCTATACAGAGCCACGAATCAGGGCGGACTGGCACTCCCTAACTTTGAAATCTAATATCTTGTGGCCCGGTTACAGTGGGTGTCTCGCTGGTTAGCTGCTTGAAACCAGCCTGACATAGCCACATTGTTCCCTCTTTGGAAACTTACTGACTTACTCTGCTTATTCCATCCATGTGCTAAACATCCTGTACCTAAAGCCCCACGATTGCATGCAGTGTACCGCTGGTTCTGCAGAAGCCTTTATCTCACTAGAAAGACCATTCCCTACACATCGGCAATTGCCCTGTTAGGGGCACCACATGGACCTCACCCCACATCATCAGTATAGTTGACTTCCTGGCATGCAGCTGTAATGCACACATTAGGGGATCTTTAGGACAACCACATTCTCACATACGATGCCCTGGGGGAGGAGAATGGTCTACCTTCCGGGGTTTTTCTCCTACATCGCTGCCTCACCAATGCGCTGATGTAGATGTGGGGGGAAATAGACCAAAAGCTTCCCACACACCTGGCACTGCAATATTAACATGTGGTTGGTACTGGTAAACAGTTAGTGCATTGGTTGGCAGGCTCCCTACAGCACCACACTTCCCCACTACTCACATTTCTCCATGATCATTGTGAAACTACTCAGGGCATGCCATAAACAGATAAGCAATGGTCTAACTTCTTGGAAGGCCCATTGAAAGTGCAGCGCAATACCAGATTCGGCCTTATGCAGTATTATATTATCCACTGTGCCTATTTAACGCCTGCTAAAATTACCCATTCCTTTAATCGAACGGACGCAGATTGCACCCGCTTCCACCTACTAGATGCAGATGTGTTACACATGTTATGGTCATGCCGCAACCTACAGTGTTACTGGACTGAGGTGATGCAGCGGTTGCTGCAATTTGTCAACCGCACAGTCCCCCTTACATGGGAAACGTGCATTCCAGGACTCTTCCATGCAGCCAAAAACAACTGCGTCACTTCGAGGTTTTTGGACTTAAGCCTCATCCTGGCCAAAAGACTAATCACGCACAGATGGAAGTTGCCTGACTGCCATGCTACGAGGCCTGTTTACAGTAAATGACAATTTGGGCAAAAGCGGAAAGCATTGCCCTCCGCCGGAAAGACGCCTTTGGCATCCGCCAGTACCCAATAGCCACTAGCTGGGATGCAATACTGGCCAATTTACACACACCCATCATAACACGTTAGCACAAGAGTCCGATCTGCCACTGGGTAATGGAGTGGATATGGAGGAGCATTCGTTACTACTTACCCACCTACATGACACCAGCGTCTGCAGAAATGAATCCGCAAAGCAAACCATAGTATTACCCACAAGTAGTTGGTTACCTCACTGAAGCACTTGCAGTAAGACCCGCCGGGTACCTCTCTACTTCCTCACACAGATGTACCCATAACATTGATAAATAACCGCAAGCAGCACCCCATATCTTTCTTCCTCTTTGTTAATGCATTATCCCTGATCTGGTTATTTCTGTTCTGTTCTTTGTTAATTGTTAATACATACTGTAAAATTGCAGACACCATTGTGTATGCGACCGCGCTTATGCTAGATTGGGTCAATTTCTGCAAGTCTGTATTAATGATAATATATTGCACTACCACATCAACCATACATTGCTTGTATTGATTATAGCGTAACTACGTTTCACCTGCTGTACTGAATATAACATCTTTCCCTATCATACATGTATCAAATTGCAAATGCTGTCAACTAATGAGTGTTATTGTGTAAGCACTGTCCTTTAAAACAATAAAAACAGATTCAAACAAAAAATAGATCCTATTGTAATTTTGGCCAGCTGTGTCATACATGCTTCATACACAAATCTTCTTCACAACGGTGCACACATGCGCTGTCCATGTCCACGTGAACTGGTAAAGGACCAGGTTGCATTGGACGCTCAATTTGAAAAAGCTGGGAGAGGCCAGTAAGTGACTTCTTCTGGCCTGGACAGCTAAAATTACCAGGATTGCCACTATAAACATTCTTGCTCCCACAACTGTGAGTCCACTACAGCCGGGAAATTGATAGTTGACATGCTTGGTAAGGAATTAGCGCATGGTGTGCCCTGCCCCTATACAAAGTCTTAATCTTGGTCTCAATCCGTGTTGCAAATGTAGCTCCACAGCACATGCAGAATCATCATGTGTGCTGAGATAGATGTCAAAAAGCTACAATTTGTTACACTGCATTTGAGGCAGGAACGCTCACTTTCCATATCCGTACATGGAACCTTTCTCTGTCTCAGTAACCTGTAACATTTACACATTAAAAAATACCTTAGTATGTAAGAAATGTATAATTCACAAAACTACCCCTGGAAAACTGTGATGTTTGCAAGGTCTCAGGAATGCTCTTCGAAGCCTATCTGAATTCAAAAAGGAAGAACATTAAAAAAAAATCTGAGATTGGAACACAGTGTTTCCAGTTCCACTACTCAAAATCTAAAAATATTGGGAATTCCACAGTCAAGGTAGTATTTCAGACTTACCTCCCTCCTGCCCTGTAGGATATGTTAAGACAGTGAGGGGCTCATTCTGAGCCCGGCGGGCGGAAACCAACGAAAGACCGCACCGCGGTCAACAGACCGCGGGGGTCATTTTGACTTTCCCGCTGGGCCGGCGGGCGATCGCCAGAAGATCGCCCGCCGGCCCAGCGGGAAAGCCCTTGCAACGAGGAAGCCGGCTCCGAATGGAGCCGGCGGAGTTGCAGGGGTGCGACGGGTGCAGTAGCACCCGTCGCGATTTTCACTGTCTGCATAGCAGACAGTGAAAATCTTTGTGGGGCCCTGTTAGGGGGCCCCTGCACTGCCCATGCCAGTGGCATGGGCAGTGCAGGGGCCCCCAGGGGCCCCACGACACCCGTTCCCGCCATCCTGTTCCTGGCGGGTTTTACCGACAGGAAACGGATGGCGGGAAGGGGGTCGGAATCCCCATGGCGGCGCTGCAAGCAGCGCCGCCATGGAGGATTCTCTGGCCCAGGGGAAATCCGGCGGGAAACCGCCGGATCCCCTTTTCTGACCGTGGCTTTACCGCCGCGGTCAGAATGGGCACTGAAGCACCGCCAGCCTGTTGGCGGTGCTTCCATTGCCCGTGACCCTGGCGGTTTAGGACCGCCAGGGTCAGAATGAGGGCCTGAGTGTGGAACTGATTGTGTGAGAGCACTGAATGACTGACTGAACTGGGTCATAGATGAAGTCAATCGTAATTATGCATTTTATTTTTTCACAGGTGCGTTTTATTAGTGATTTAAAGTGTGCAAGCTTTTGGAGATTAAGGGGCTCATTCTGAGCCCGGCGGGCGCCGCCCGCCAGGCGGAAACCGCCGAAAGACCGCACCGCGGTCAATAGACCGCGGGGGTCATTTTGACATTCCCGCTGGGCCGGCGGGCGATCGCCAGAAGATCGCCCGCCGGCCCAGCGGGAAAGCCCCTGCAACGAGGAAGCCGGCTCCGAATGGAGCCGGCGGAGTTGCAGGGGTGCGACGGGTACAGTAGCACCCGTCGCGATTTTCACTGTCTGCATAGCAGACAGTGAAAATCTTTGTGGGACCCTGTTAGGGGG
This sequence comes from Pleurodeles waltl, assembly GCF_031143425.1. Taxonomy (NCBI): domain Eukaryota; kingdom Metazoa; phylum Chordata; class Amphibia; order Caudata; family Salamandridae; genus Pleurodeles; species Pleurodeles waltl. The sequence goes on from NC_090451.1 coordinate 229,762,110, forward strand.
CCCCTGCACTGCCCATGCCAGTGGCATGGGCAGTGCAGGGGCCCCCAGGGGCCCCACGACACCCATTCCCGCCATCCTGTTCCTGGCGGGTTTTACCGGGAGGGGGGTCGGAATCTTGCAGCGCCGCCATGGAGGATTCTCTGGCCCAGGGGAAATCCGGCGGGAAACCGCCGGATCCCCTTTTCTGACCGCGGCTTTACCGCCGCGGTCAGAATGGGCACTGAAGCACCGCCAGCCTGTTGGCGGTGCTTCCGTTGCCCGTGACCCTGGCGGTTTAGGACCGCCATGGTCAGAATGAGGGCCTAAGTGTATGCCTGTTGTTTTGCTAATCGAGTTCCATCCCACTGCCTTAAGTGACCTTTATTCCACAAGGTAAGACTTCAGGTGACGTACTGTATGGTATTGGTCCACATGTCCCTTTTAAAGTTTGATTAAATCCAATCTAGTTCAATTTGCACCCTAAAAGTGTTAGGTGTTAAAAGTGTATTTCGGTTTTAATTAGGGAATTTCAAGTCATTTCTGTTTTTTGAGCGGAAGATACTTGGTGGTCAATGAGAGTTTGGTGCCAAACGAGTCCCACCATCCCGACCTCTTTATTCAGCAGAGGAACCCCCTCCTCCCTTCCGAAATCGCAATAAGGCCTATTTGTCCGCCATTACATCGTCCTGCAGTTCTGTCAGTCAACTCTAACTAACACTTCATGTATGTATCCTCAGTAAATTTTATCGACTTTTAGGTAACCCCAAATCTATAAAATTGTTTTCTTTGATTTCTTGACTGTTTCCAATCTTTGAAGTCGCATTTTTTTACTTCTAGCTTTAAAGCTTTGGACGATAGCAATAAAGGATTTGCAATCAAATTATTCTTACTTCCCTAAACGATTCAGATCATAGACTCAAAGTGGAGCCAATGAAGTGATTGCGATCTTTTGTTTAGCATATAACTCATTAGGAAGGCTTTATTTAGTTTGAAAGGTGTGCACAGGTTGTGTTGCCTTTTATAATAACTTGACATTGATGTTGAAGATTGCAAGCCTAAATCATGATGGCTTTTGGAAAATGGCTCAGGCCGACTCTTAGGCACCAGTTATAGGCAAGAATGTTCTGATAAGTCCACAATTTCTGCTGTTCACGAACATTGTAAAATATTCACTAAATAGGAAGCATATTGCTGCTTTTCACATTTTTGCTATGAGTGTGACTTCCTAGCAGGTAAATGCATAATCTGTGCATGCGCACCGAGAAGTGACATGCACAAAACCAGCCCAAAGCACCAAAAAGATGAAAGTCTACATATGTGCCAGATTTGGTGCACTTTCAGTTAGGCTGACGGTCTCTTTTTTGATGCAAAATTTCCCTCTCAGAGTCCCCACTCTTTTTGGGACACTTAAAACCCCCTTCCCTGACCAGTTATGGGGCTGCAACTAAGCCCAAAAATGATAATTTACTTTCGAACTGGATTCTTTTATTAGTAATGTTTTGGTTAGCCTGGTTAGTGAGGTTGACAAATACTTGTTTTTCCACATTTAGGTCCAGATTTAAGAGGGCATAGCGCCATTCTAACGACACATTAGCGTAATTTTGTTTACACTAATGTGGCGTTGGATGGACAAAAAAGCTGTGCATATTTACAAAGTGGCTCAATGCATGCATTGCACCACTTTGTAACCCTTTGCGCTACATTATGCCTACACCAGGCATAATGTATGCAAAGGGGGCTTTCCCCCGTTAGGGGGTGGGGCGAAAAAATGTTGCTTAATTTTTTCGGGCACTTTTAACGCCTGCTCAGAGCAGGCATTAGAAGGATGCTCCCATTGGTTACAGTGGGCCTCTTGGAGCTTTGCAGGATTAGCGTCAGAATTTTTTACGCTAATCCTGCAAAGCGCTGAACTAGCGTCAAAAAAGTCTGATGCTAGTTCCCTATCTACCACCATGGTGTGCCATATATTAAATACGGCGCACATATCTTGGCGTTAGGTGGGCGCTAATGGGTGCCAGAAAAGTGGCACTGCATTATGTGCAGTGCCACTTTTCGTAAATATGCCCCTTAATCTCTAGAGCTCTTCGGTTTTGTTACAACATCCTTGTTGATTTTCGTGAATATCACCTACGGCTAGTGCTTCGGATATGGTATCATCCAGTTTCTTCAGCAAGATATGTCGGAATATGTCCCTTCTCTCTCTGTGCTTATTCTGGATAAGGCAGCTCTTCTGATCTCTTTAGGTATTTCAGTTCTCCACTTTTGTATTGGAAGAAAAAGGAAATCCCTCTCTACTATTTTCAGGACGCAAGCCTTGTATACTTGGGCTGGCAGTTTATGCTCTTTTTCTCCATCCTCCCCAGGCACCCTTGTCTTATGAGGTGACTTGACATTCTCTATACCCTGCCTTAGTTGTTAGTGGCCTTATCAGAATGGTTGCCCTCTGTTTAGGGTTATAATTGGCTCTTGCTTTCACTGTACTTAGCAGAGCTTTACACATTGAAGAAATACTATTTTAACTGGGTCTGTTTTATTCTGTGGAAGAAAGTGATTGTCCAACCGTGACAACCTTTTACGCTGTTTCTTGTGGTATGTATGATGTCAAAAAGAAATTGCCTGAAGAAAGAAGGCAAAACCAACATGAAGAGGCTCCAATGTTCCAAACACTGTATCCTGGCCAATAAAGCAACACAGTGTAATTTGGAGCCAGGACCATTTTGGAACCGTTGGCACAAAAGATCTTTTGCCAGCCAGGTGATGCAACACTGTACGATTGTTAATCAGCATACTATAACTACACAAATTCTCTGTTAGGTAACCATTTACTAGAGCAATAACCAAGCAAACACCTAACAGGGCACGTCGCCCTTACTAATTGGAATTCCACCATTTTAAGTCAATCAGGATGTGTTGCTGTGTCTGTGAAGCCACCGTTGCCCAGTGACCAATAAGTGAAATGACTCGGGAGGTGGTCTGGGACAGTGCATGTCTGTGATATGCACACAGTTGGTAACAGAGAGAACATATTTGTTATATCCGCAGTGCACAAGCAGGACAATAGGATGCCATGGCAAATAATTATTTACTCAAAACTATATTTGTCCTCATCTCCAGCCTATGATTGGTATGTCCAATGCATTTCAGTTTGATTACATTTTTTATTGGATTTCATATAAAACTTGAGTAAAACAATTCCTACAAATCCTTTGCCCTCAAATCAAAACGTCGTCTCACTCTCAGGTCCCCCATCAATCAATTAATTCATTCGGCCAACATAAAATCTGATACATTGATTGCAAATTGAAATAAAAACATTTTGGATTCTTTTTAGGTTCCCAGGGTCTTTCATGTTTGGTTAGTGGAGGTCCAGTTTGAAATCTTCTAGGGTGTTTAAGTTCCTCAGTCTTCTGAGACACTGCAGATCTGGAAAATCTCTGGACAAATAGGTTAAAAGCCTCCCTCACTGTCTCCTAACCCATGTTTCTTTCCTTGAGCAGGTTTGAAAACGTCTTCCATTGCTAGAATCCACAAACTCCTGTCCATTCAAACCTCTTCCCCCGGAACCAATGTGGTGCCCCATAATGACAGTGTGCGTTGTTTCGCTGCCAAGAGTAGGTGGTACATAATTTGGGCTATTCTGCCATCTAAGGGGTAAATGAGGGCAGTGAGCCAACTGGGCGTCCGTTGCATCCTCCAATGGTGTAAGAGTTGAATTATTGATTGTAATAAGTCAGTCGTAATTACACATTCATTTTTTCACAGAAACAAGTTTTATTAGTGATTTAAAGTGTGCACGATTTTCGACATCAGGCTTACGTCCATTGGACCACTGCCTGCCCTGAAAAATTATTTTTTGTGCCAGACACAAAGGGGAAAGGGTCCCATGGGGACCCCTTCCCGTTTGCGCCTGGGTTACCATCCACTTCAAGTGGATGGTAACTGCGCTTTCATTTGCGACCGCAATCGCGGTCGCAAAAGAAAATGCGTACCATTGCGACTCGCAAATAGGAAGAAAACACCCCTTCCTATTTGAGACTCGGAAATGCATTTTGCGAGTCGGTTCCGACTTGCAAAATGCATTTCAACATAGCAAAGACGCATTTGCGACTCGCAAATGGCGATTTTCGCCGTTTGCGAGTCGCAAAGTCTTTGCTACATCTGGCCCTAGGTCTTTAAGAGGTGCAGTTTTTGGGAGGTTTGCTCGATTTTAGGATCAGAGAAATCTTAGATTCTGCAATTGTGTGTGTTCTTTTTTTATTCTTGATTATTTTATGATACATTTTCATTGGGATGGGGAGTATCTGAGCACTAAAAGTTTTATAGTGCTTTCAACCTGGCTGGGCCTAGGGCCTTGGATGGGCGCAGTTCTGATATTGTTCTAAGGGCCAGATGTACATAGGTTTGGCTTTACAATTACCAAATAGAACATTTTTGCGATTCGCTGTGTGGTAATCACAAACACCCATGTATCAATGTGTGTTTAACACATTATGCGAGTCGCATTGGGTCGCAAATAGCCCTACCTCATTAATAGTCAGGAGGTAGGTCTCGCTTTGTGACCCTTTGAGAATCCCAAAAATCACAGGAGTGGAGGCCTGCTGGGCTTTTTCAATAAAGCAATTTTTTGAAAATGCGTCCCGTTTTGCTTAAACGGGATGCGTTTCAAAAAGAATAATGAAAAGTTTTCTTTTCCTTTTTAAAGAGTAGGCAGTGGTCCTTTCACCAACAGTCCCTTGGGGATTCCTTCCCATTTGCGAGTGGGTTACCACCAACTCTGAGTTGGTGGTAAAATGCCAATGTTTTGTGACCACATTTCAGTTGCAAAACATTCACACATACCAGTACGAGTCAGTATTAGGAAAGGACGCCCTAAACATGCCCCTTCCTAATAACCAATTGCAAACCCTATTTGCGATTTGGTAATAGGTTACCAAATTACAAAAAGGGCCTTTGTGCATGTACAAATGTTTTTTTCCAGTCGCAAACAGCCCGTTTCTGAGAATCTATGCCACAGATGTGGGTTTTTCTAGTTTTTTTTGGTCCGCTGCTGAGACAGTAGGGAACTTTGCTCTCTCTATATAATGTTTACTGCATGCTGGCTCTGTGGGGTTCCCTTTACATAAATCTCTATAGTTGTTGTGAAAGCGATCAGCTTTGTCTGCTGCTCAAACACATTGAACCATTCATATATTTAACCCCTGCTATGTAACTTTAGGTATGTCTCTCTGAGGTTAGGCAGAGGTTTACTTGGTTTGCTGCTAAAATCGTAGAAGTAGCAGTCAAGTTTTGTCTGTAGAGAATTCGCCCTGTCTGTTTCCAGCATTCAAATCTGTCCCAGCAGGGTTACTACCTTCCACCATAGCTTCTCAGACTGTGTTCGTTGTGGGCTTCCTCAGTGTCTCTTAACCCTTGTCTTAGTTGAAAGGATAATGCCCCTTTCATTTTTTCAAACCCTAGCTTCCTCTATTATGAACTGCCCTCTAAGAACGTCTTTCATTGCCTCCCCGAGCACTCCAGCACTTATTTCACTTTTATTGGTAGGTGTTATGTATTCCTTAATAAGTCTGCTAATGTTATTAATGACAACATTGTCACGCAGTTGAGCTTCACGTAGGAACACGTTGTTCCTTTCCTTGCCTTAGGGTGAGGCAGTGGTCCATGATCAGAAATACCAAGTGGCTCCTGAGAGATGTTGTGGACCTCGGAGAGTAGTTTCTTGTCAAAGAGGATATGATAAAGTTGTGTATAGCTTTTGTACATGGCCAAAAAATTGGAACATTTTCTGCCTCCATTGATCTGTCGGGATTACGGTCCTACAGGTGGGCTTTCTCCAGACCCGAGAACACTGTAATCCCTCCATGGAAGTGTTTTTCCCTATTTAATTCACCATTCCGGACGAATTTCAGGTCACCTGCTAATACAATGTGACCCTCAACCCACTCCATGAGGGGTCCCAGTTCTTTAAGCAGGAAGGGTTCCTGCCCTTGGTTGGGCTGTAGTTTGAAGAAAATGATAGGGGTTTCCCTGAGAGAATACTCCAATGATCCACCTATCTACCCACCTTATCTTTCCTGCAGTTGCATTTTAAACAGGGTTACACTGTAAGTACCATACACGCCTGGAGAATTTCATCAATTCTAGCATCATAAAAAAGAAGAAGGTATAGATGTTTCAGCAATTATTTTCTTGTCATAAAGTGTAAGGACTAGCCTCCTGACAGAAAATGTGTTATTCTTTTTCATTTTCTGGGTGCTGAAGTTCAAAAGATCTTACTGGGATATGTATCCAAGGATGAAGAGATGTGAAAAAGTGGACGCAGACAAGGTCTTTTGAGTTTCCTTTTTGATTGCTTAAGGAAAGGGTCACTTCTCACTGAAGCCACAGTGCCACCCTGCACAGAATAGTACATGTGAAAGAGCTCAAACGATTCCTTATGATGAGATCTCAGTGAGGAGGAAAAAACCTTAAAGGGTGAAAAATCCTCTTTGGCAATCTTGAAGCTTTTGACCGAAGGGGAAGACTGATACTGAAGTTGTTATGAAGATATCAAGCTCCCCTTGACACAGGTAAAAGGATCGAGCCAAGCAAGAATTTTCTGAAGTTCCAACTACTAGAATAAGAAATTGGGAATTATTTTTGTAGCAAGGGGGCAAACAACTTGACGAAAAATAAGGGGGAAATTAATTGTGATGCATTCAACACTTGGAAATTGTTTCTTATATATGGCTCAAACAGGTGACATAACAGGAAAGAACTTCATATTATCTTGGATTTGAAATCCTGCATAACATTCAGTAGACAGATCACCGTCTTGGAAAGGGCAGTTTTGAAGCTTGTCAAAGCCTCTTTCCTGAAACACATGGTGTTTCTTTGGCACACGAAGAAGCCCAAATTTAAAATTCTTTCCTCTGGGCTGAATTGACAGCCATGCAACCTCTGCTTGCAGATTTTCTCTCCTGGTGACCACGAGGTACCAGAGAGCTCCTGTAATGAAGTTTGATCGCTCATTCTGCATTTTAATAATGTTGATGATAACATTCAGTGGATGATAGCAACACAAGGCTGTTTTCAATAGTAAGTTAGGAACTATATGGGGATTTCCGCATAAGTTTAAGATAAACAAAGGTGCCACAGTGGGTAAAGTATAAAGCATGAGGCAGTCAGGAAGGAGGTACCCAAAACTGTGAAAAAGATGTGCACTGATGACACAATTGATAATATTAAGACCTCCTAGTGACTTTCACAATCAATCATTCAAAATTTGTAAAGAACACTACTCAAGGCACTGGTGGGGGGATGGAGGGGTGAAGCGGGGAATGTCAGTTCTCTGTGCTTCAGTTGAAGAGCCAGGTCTTAAGGTCCATCCTGAATTGAGGTAACAATGGTGACTGCCTTAGGTGAAGAGGCAAGGTGTTCCAGCTCTTTTCCGCAAGATAGGCGAAGGATCTTCCTCCAGCCGAGGTCTTCCGTATGCGTGGTATGGTGGCTAGTTCCTGTTCAGCGGAGCAGATAAGTCTGGCAGGGAAGTAGAAGGTGATGGGGTGGTTGAGGTAGGTGGGTCCTAGGTCGTGGAGAGCCTTGTATGTGTGGACAAGGAGTTTGAAGTTGTTCCTTTTCTCGACAGGGATTTTTCATCAGTCATTGTGAAGCCCAAGAGGTCCGATTAAGTTTGCAGTGTGGACGTCAGATCTCTAAACAAGGGCATAAGGGATAACTGCTGTCCACTCTCAAAAACCAATGGGATTTTTGCATCTAATAAAGGGCCAAGGTATCCAGTAAACTACATCTCAAGGCAACATGCTACCAGGGTGTGTGGAAGTGGGGTTAAGGAGGGAGTCTTATGAGCTTATGGCATTTGTTACTCCTGATGGGATGTTCAGATTTAAATGAATGCTGTTTGGTCTCCCACTGGACCACACTATGTTCCATAGAGAGATGCAGATGTTATTCCTGGGTGGTCACCATGGTGTTACAGTATTCAAAGATAACATCCGTATATCTGGCAGTACTCAAAAAGAGGATGATACAAAATTGTGGCTATTTGTTTATATATTTTGGAAATGCATGACTTTAGGATGTGAAAATATTTATTTTCAAACAAGACACAGTTACATATTTGTGGCCATACAGGGAGTGCAGAATTATTAGGCAAGTTGTATTTTTGAGGATTAATTTTATTATTGAACAACAACCATGTTCTCAATGAACCCAAAAAACTAATTAATATCAAAACTGAATATTTTTGGAAGTAGTTTTTAGTTTGTTTTTAGTTTTAGCTATGTTAGGGGGATATCTGTGTGTGCAGGTGACTATCACTGTGCATAATTATTAGGCAACTTAACAAAAAAATATATATACCCATTTCAATTATTTTTCATTACCAGTGAAACCAATATAACATCTCAACATTCACAAATATACATTTCTGACATTCAAAAACAAAACAAAAACAAATCAGTGACCAATATAGCCACCTTTCTTTGCAAGGACACTCAAAAGCCTGCCATCCATGGATTCTGTCAGTGTTTTGATCTGTTCACCATCAACATTGCGTGCAGCAGCAACCACAGCCTCCCAGACACTGTTCAGAGAGGTGTACTGTTTTCCCTCCTTGTAAATCTCACATTTGATGATGGACCACAGGTTCTCAATGGGGTTCAGATCAGGTGAACAAGGAGGCCATGTCATTAGATTTCCTTCTTTTATACCCTTTCTTGCCAGCCACGCTGTGGAGTACTTGGACGCGTGTGATGGAGCATTGTCCTGCATGAAAATCATGTTTTTCTTGAAGGATGCAGACTTCTTCCTGTACCACTGCTTGAAGAAGGTGTCTTCCAGGAACTGGCAGTAGGACTGGGAGTTGAGCTTGACTCCATCCTCAACCCGAAAAGGCCCCACAAGCTCATCTTTGATGATACCAGCCCAAACCAGTACTCCACCTCCACCTTGCTGGCGTCTGAGTCGGACTGGAGCTCTCTGCCCTTTACCAATCCAGCCACGGGCCCATCCATCTGGCCCATCAAGACTCACTCTCATTTCATCAGTCCATAAAACCTTAGAAAAATCAGTCTTGAGATATTTCTTGGCCCAGTCTTGACGTTTCAGCTTGTGTGTCTTGTTCAGTGGTGGTCGTCTTTCAGCTTTTCTTACCTTGGCCATGTCTCTGAGTATTGCACACCTTGTGCTTTTGGGCACTCCAGTGATGTTGCAGCTCTGAAATATGGCCAAACTGGTGGCAAGTGGCATCGTGGCAGCTGCACGCTTGACTTTTCTCAGTTCATGGGCAGTTATTTTGCGCCTTGGTTTTTCCACACGCTTCTTGCGACCCTGTTGACTATTTTGAATGAAACGCTTGATTGTTCGATGATCACGCTTCAGAAGCTTTGCAATTTTAAGAGTGCTGCATCCCTCTGCAAGATATCTCACTATTTTTGACTTTTCTGAGCCTGTCAAGTCCTTCTTTTGACCCATTTTGCCAAAGGAAAGGAAGTTGCCTAATAATTATGCACACCTGATATAGGGTGTTGATGTCATTAGACCACACCCCTTCTCATTACAGAGATGCACATCACCTAATATGCTTAATTGGTAGTAGGCTTTCGAGCCTATACAGCTTGGAGTAAGACAACATGCATAAAGAGGATGATGTGGTCAAAATACTCATTTGCCTAATAATTCTGCACTCCCTGTAGTATCCAAACAAATCCGACTTTGGTTCAGTCTTTTTGACAGTACACTAGGCCCTGAAAATAAGGAATAGCTGGTTGTCTTCTTACGGCTGAGCATCTTTTATCCCAACTCCTGGGCCAGCTTTGCCAGCAAAACCGAGTCTCTAAAAGAACTTCTGGAAAAGAATGTTGTTTTTGAGTGGAATGAAAAAGTGCGATAAAATCGTTATGGTGAAGTGAAACAGCCATAGTGTGTGACCAAGCGATATAAGGTTTTGACCCGGATTGAGTGTGTGGTCACAGTGAATGTGGGAACACACGGTTTAGAAGCTATGTTGTTGCAAAGAGGTGCGCATGATCAATATGTTTGCACCTTAAGGGCTGGTGAACGGACAGAATCCATGATTAAAGCTTGGCTTGGCCATAGGCAGTTTTAAAATGTAAGCACTATTCATGAGGAGTGCCACTGTATTAAGGCCGACCTAAAGCTCCTGTTGCAAGTTTTAGCATTGCAGGCTACATTCGGACCTGTACAGGGGTATAGCTTGGTCAGTAAGATTAGGGAGATGTGAGCTTCAGATTTCCCAACAATTAAGCTGGCATATCTTGTTAACATACATTATCTGAAAAGCAGGACATAAAGGGGGAGAGGGCTTAAGGAACAGGGGAAACGAAGCGCAGTGTGAATTTTTTGTGATATTTAAAATAATATATTTTCTTAAGTACCCAACATTTTTAAGAACTTCAAAACAGAGAGGAGAGAAGAAGGAGGGAGGGAGGGAGAGAGAAAGAGAGCGAGAGAGAGAGAGAGAGAGATTAGTGTGTGTGTGCATGTAAAAATCATAGGTGAAATCTGACAGACAGCTCACCATACCTGACTGAAAGCACCTGTTTACAACTATTTACCTCATAATACATTTATTAGGGGGGTGTAACACCCCCAAACCCCGATTGAAGCTACAACCTTGCCTACATATGAAGTGCTGATGGACAGCTCACCATACCTGACTGAAAGCACCTGTTTACAACTATTTACCTCATAATACATTTATTAGGGGGGTGTAACACCCCCAAACCCCGATTGAAGCTACAACCTTGCCTACATATGAAGTGCTGATGGCCTTGTTATTGGTCACATTATACCACAACCTGTTCTAAGATGAAAGGGACTCCTGTTGTATTGCGAAGAGAACAGTTGCATGTAATGACTTTGGGTAGATAAATCTAAGAGGGTACCAGCAAAATTGAAAACAAATTTGACAAAGGATCAGTTTACCCTTAAGGTCACATCAGGTTTTATAAGCCTAAGCAAGTGAGTGATATTGTGCTGATAGTATACACTAGGTATGTATGTGCAAACCAAAGTTTGTAAATGGGTGAAGCAAAGTGTTTTGTATACAGTTGGAGGCAATCCGTGGCAAAAAAAAAACTGATTTCATGCATTACAAGAAATGGTGGTCCATGGCCAGAGTTCAGAGCTTCGATAAAGCAAGTGTGAGGAAATGCGCAGATGATTCTGTGCTCTGGAGGTAAAAAAAAAGAGGCCAGTTTCTAAAACAAGGTGAAGTATTTACACGGTGAACATAGTTTTCAAGTTGACCAAGCACAAGTGCGCAAGATAGACATGAAAATTAAGATTTTCAGGTATGAATTACCACGGTGTGAATGAAGATTGCTGAAATGTGGATTCTGTGTTTGCATCACCAGACAATGAGAAGTCCCAGTGGTGATAATATTATCTTTCATGGAAAAAAACAGGGTGGACGCAGGGGGACATGTGATTCTCCACATCTGACAGTCGGTGAAGCCTCAGCTGGAGCCAGTCACAGATACCAGATCCTGCCTCGGCTCATAATAATTTCAAACTACATAGGGGGTCATTACAACATTGGCGGTAAAAGGCGCTTACCGCCGTGCAGAAGACCGCCAATACACCGCGGCGGCGGCGGCATTCCGCCACAGCTATTATGACACACATCTTGGAATCCGCTGAAATTCACACACCCACACAACACCGCCACACCAAAGGTCAGTGATAAACTGGCGGAAACAAATCCTCCACCTCCACGCCAACAGAAACACGCCCATGCTATTACGACCCACGAATCCACGCGGCGGTCTTTCAACCGCGGTATTCCATTGGCGGTACACACCGCCACGCTCAAAATACACACACATCTCCAAAACACCGCCACATTGGACAATTCAAAATACACACACCTGATACACATACAAACAACACTCCCACACACCAAACACAATATAAAACACACACCCACATCACCCACAAACCCCTACGACCAAAAATTAGACACGAAGGCGACAGAGAGAGAGCACATAATAGACAACCCCACTACATAGAGGCACACAACACCATCACCCACACAACATCCACGCACAAAACACCACACACCACTACACTCACCACACTCATCACCACATACACCACCCCACACATCAACCACACCACCCCATGGCACGCCAAAGACACCCCCGCTTCTCCGAGGAGGAGCTCAGGGTCATGGTGGAGGAAATCGTCCGGGTAGAGCCACAGCTATTTGGCTCACAGGTACAGCACACATCAATAGCCAGGAAGATGGAGTTATGGCGCAGAATAGTGGACAGGGTGAACGCTGTGGGACAGCACCCAAGAAATAGGGCGGACATCAGGAAGAGGTGGAACGACCTACGGGGGAAGGTGCGTTCAACGGTCTCCAGGCACAACATCGCGGTACAGCGGACTGGCGGCGGACCCCACCTCCTCCCCCACAACTAACAATATGGGAGGAGCAAGTCTTGACTATCTTGCATCCTGAGGGCCTTGCAGGAGTCGGTGGAGGATGGGACACTGGTAAGTCAAATCTTAACTATCATATCCCCCACCCTACCTGCATGCTATCACACACCCCTCCCTCACCCCCTCCCCTATCACTACAACTTCGCACTAATGTACCCATGACACAAACCACCCATCCCAACACCAAGCCCTGCATGACACTACTAAGCATGGACACCCCTCACTAAAGCATGCCCACTGCACATACCCAGTACACCCCCCCAACCATCACCACACAAACTCACACACAGGAATGCATGCACTGGGGTACACAAACACCCACCCATTGCACACCATTACACACACACATGCAATAATCATGCTCTTATGCCCCTGCAGGAACCCAAAGGACCATCACCACACCAGAGGGTCCAGACAACACCACTCCACCCCCAGAAGAGGCCCACAGTGACGAGAGCAGCTCTGCCCTACTGGATCCTGATGACCAGCCCGGACCATCGTGGGCCTCGGGACAGTCGGTTCCCCTTGCACAGGCACAGCCCAGCACCGACCTTCCACCCTCTGGTAACACCAGCACAGCACCCACCCAGCGGGCCCAAACCTCCCTACCCAGGACAGGTCAATCAGCGGTGTGTCCACCACTACAGGGCACCCAGGCTAACCCACCACCCCAACAACAACAGGGACCTGGGGGCAGTGGTAGTGGGCACACGGTCCAGGGGAAGGAGGCACAGGAACACAGGGGACTGGGAGGGCTGCTGTGCGACAGGGGGCGGACAGGCCAAGGGAACCCACCCTCCACGAGGCCCTCTCCTCCATCATGGGAGCATACTACCACTCCCAGGAGACGATGGCAACGGTTCTGGACAAGTTGCAGGAGACCCTGCGCCTGCAGGACGAACTGTATTTGGGGTTCAGGGAGGAGCTCAGGACCATCAGCTCCGCCCTGGGCTCCATTGTAGGGGTGCTGAAGGACATACAGCAGACCTTGAAGGACACCGTGGCACTCCAAGGGGCCCCTGATACTAGCCAGGACAATGAAATGCCCACCACCTCCGCCAGCGCTAGTGGACAGGACGCCCCGCCACAGGACCAACACACCAGCACCCCAACCCCTGCAGACGGACAACCACCACGTAAGCGGTCCCTGAGATCCAGGAACAGGACAGAGCAAGATGGCAAGACCCCTGCCAGGAAATGACACCACCCTGATTGTCCTCCCACTGTCCCACTTTCTTACCCTGTCCATACTTTAACTGCCCCAGCTCCTCTTCCTATGCCCAGATGGGCAGTGCAACTGTGAGACTAATAGACTGGACTCTGCCATGGACATTCCTCCACCATCACCCATCCTCATTTTACAACCCCCTCCCATTTCTGAGCACTTCAATAAACACCCTTGAAACACAAAACAATCTGGAGTCAGTCTGTGATTTAGTAAAAATTTATTATCAATGACAGTGTCATAATGGGTGTACCATTCTAAAGCTAACATACCTATGTCACACATCCCAAGCCCTTGAAGGATGCAAGCAGTTGACACGTAGGTAACCACACCTGTGAAACCGTAATGGAAGGGTACAACTCAGTTACCAAATGTTGACTTAAATCGAAAAACAGGATAGAGGTAGATGTGTGAAAGTTAATGTAATGCTAAAAATGAAAATGTTCTCACCTGTGTTATAACCATTTTTTGTTGGACTTTGAATGATCATAGTAGGGGACGAACCACTCATATGTAGATTTCACATCTGTGTAAAGTTTGATGAAGGTTGTTTTATCATTAACAAATTCTTATGGAAATAATGTTGTGACACATCTCAATTTATGTTTATGATTTATCTATTAAAAGTCTTTTTGCTTTCTTAACTTCTCAGTTACTATATTTGCCATTGATACCACTTTAGTGGAAATTCATTTCATGTTTTTCCTATATGCTTAAATGTGTAATGACTACTTGAATATTGATAATAGAGGGATATCACTTTGTGTGTGCTCCATTCTTATTTATTTTCAATACCATCTGTACATTCATGGAATGATAACTCTTCCTGTTCCTGTACACCTGTTCACTCCTGTGGGGGGGGACCAGAGCTACATGGGTCCCATCAATAGCACCTATGACGTTGGGGATATGTCCAAGGGCATAGAAGTCACCTTTCACTGTAGGCAAATCCTCCACCTCAGGGAAAATGATGTACCTCCTTACGTGTTTCAGCAGGGCAGCCAACACTCTGGACAAGACGTTGGAAAACATAGGCTGGGACATCCCGGATTCCATGGCCACTGTTGTCTGAAAAGACCCACTTGCAAGGAAATGGAGCACTGACAGCACCTGCACGTCAGGGGGGATTCCAGTAGGATGGCGGATTGGTGACATCAGGTCTGGCTCCAACTGGGTACATAGTTCCTGGATTGTGGCACGGTCAAACCGGTAGGTTACGATGACATGTCGCTCTTCCATTGTCAATAGGTCCACCAGCGGTCGGTACACCGGAGGATTCCGCCATCTTCTCATATGTCCCAGCAGACGGTGCCTACGAAGGACAACAGCGAAGAACCAGTCATTAGTCCTCCAGGTATGTACCCACAGTCACACACAAGACTACACCACTCACATAACCCTTCCTGTATGTGTGTTGAGTGTAGGCCTAGCTATGTGTGACGCAGTATGAAATTAAGCCATGTGGGCCCCTGAAATGGCGGCTGCCTGACCTCTAAACTGGGACAATGGGATTGTGGGGTAACTGCGCTGGCGTTACACACCGTCGCGGTAGGCGGTCGTAGACCGCGGCGCAATGCTGCATTGGTTAACATTGGACCCTATGGGTCCCAGGAGCCAATGAACAGGTGCGCCGGCGGTGATGATGCGCACCGCCGCGGACGTCACCGCCGCGGACGTCACCGCCATTTTCTATCTGTTCAATCACTAGATACCTGACCTTCGACAGGAGAGGACCTACACTGCAAGTGCTGCTGTGACCTCGGTCTGGAAGCGACGATGGCTGCTGCGTCTGGGGAAAGGGCCCCTGCCTTCACTGCACAGGAGTTGGAGAAACTGGTAGACGGGGTCCTCCCCCAGTACACGCTACTCTACGGTCCTCCAGACCAACAGGTTAGTACACAGGGAGCACGTTGTATGGGCTAGTCCTGGGTGGAGAGGGCTGGGTGGAAGAGGGAAGGGGGCAGAGTCCATAGAACATTAATGCATGGGAATGAATTGGCCACATGGCCAGAGTAGGGAGGGGGCCACTCACAACGACGGTGCAGTTGGTAATGACTGTTCCTCTTTCCTTGTGCATGTCATGTAGGTCAGCTCCCACCAGAAGAGGGACATTTGGCGTGCCATCGCCAAGGAGGTCCGGACCCTGGGGGCCCACCAGAGACGGGGCACCCACTGCCGTAAGAGATGGGAGGACATTCGCCGCTGCAGCAAGAAGACGGCGGAGGCTCAGCTGGGGATGGCCTCCCAACGTGGGAGGGGTGCCCTTCGCACCATGACCTCCCTGATGTTCCGGATCCTGGCGGTGGCCTACCCGGAGTTGGATGGGCACTTGAGGGCATCACAGCAGACACAAGGGGATGAGTACAACCTCATTCTGCGGACTTTGCGTGCAGTGGAGGTGTCTGGGTGGGGGAGGTGGGCTCTGGGTGTCCCTAGGCCAGGGCGAGTTAGGTAGGCAAGGCCCCTCCGTAATGTAGCCCATGTGGCACTCTACCCCATCTCAGCAGAGTGCCAAGTCGAGGTATAGTTGCCCCTGTGGCATCCATGTGCGCCGATGTCCACTATTGCCATATAGGCCATTTCCCAGAAATTGCATGTGTAGAGGGCAGGAGCACGGCGTAATGCAGGGGGCTGCTGCGTTTGTCTTGTCCGCCAACGGTAGCGGTATGCCATGCACTAAAACCCTCTTTCTTCTGTCTCCCCCCTTTGTCTGCTCTCCCTGTCCTTTTGTACATCAGCATCAACAGACGGAGGTACAGTGGCACCGGAGCACGAGGGAGCTGCATCCCACATGGCCATGGAGGGCCACACCACAGACTCTGAATGCACCAGTGGGACGGAGGGCGAGGGGAGCTTCAGGTCGGCCACCGGATCACCAAGCAGCGACACAGACTCGTTCGACAATGGGAGCTCCCTTGTGGTGGCGGCACCATCTGTGCCCCCCACCTCTACAGGTACAGTCGCCACCTCCCCTACTAGCACCGCCCTCCCAGCAGCCCCTCAGCGTTCGCCCCGTGCCCGCTCACCCAGGAGGGTGGGCATCACCTTCGCCCCAGGCACCTCAGGCCCTGCCCCAGTCACCCCTGCTGCCCTTAGTGAGGAGGCCATTGACCTCCTCAGGTCACTCACTGTTGGGCAGTCTACCATTGTGAATGCCATCCAGGGTGTAGAACGAGAGTTGCAACACGGTAATGCATTCCTGGAGGGCATTCATTCTGGTCAGGCTGTCCTTCAGCGAACCCTGCAATCTTTGACCTCAGCACTGATGGCAGCAATTGTCCCTGTGTCTAGCCTCCAACTTCCTCCACCAAGACCCAATCTCCTGTACCCCAGCCCATCCCAAGCACACCTACAGACCAGCATGCACACAAGTCAACACACACAAGTAGCTCAAGCAAACATAGGCACCACACACACCACAAGCACTCACGCAAGCCTCACCCACATACAGACACAACAACATCCACTGCCTCCACTGTGTCCCCCTCCTCCTCTTCTCCCTCCTCCCTCCCAGTGTCGTCTACACTCTCACCTGCATGCACTACATATACAGCCACTAGGACTCGCACCAGTACACCCAGCACCACACCCTGCTCACCTGCACTCACCACCTCCACTGCCATTTACACATCCCCTGTGTCCTCTCCCAGTGTGTCTGTGACGCCCCCTCCCAAAGTACACAAACGCCTGCAATTACTCACCCAACATCCATCCACCTCACGACAGCCTCCAGTACCTGCACCTGCACCCGCACCCAAAACACCTAAAGTGACACCTCCGACAACCTCCTCCTCTTCCTCCACTCCCAGACCCCCTCCAGCTACCCATCCCAGTGTTCGTCAGAAACTGTCCCTCTGTAAAGTTGACCTTTTTGCCCCCACCCCACCCCCTCCAATTCATCAGTCCCGTCATAGAGCCTCAGCCAAAAAGCCTCCAATACCAGTGGTGCCTGTTCAAGGGTTTTGGAGTGCACCGGCCACCAGGGCAGGCAGTAGGACCAGGAGCCAAGGCACTGGCAGCCCACCCCCTGTAAAGGCAATAAAATTGGAGAGTGGACGACGGGACCGTGTTAAGACTCCAGGTGGGAAAACAACTGACATGGTTCCAAGGGGATTGGAGAGTCAGCTGTGACTCCACCAAAGGTGGTGAAGGGCCAGAGGATGTCTGCCCAGCCTGTTGTGAGTGTCACGGCGGAGAAGTGCGCCATCATTTCCGGCGGTCGAGACACAACCGCCAGCACCGTCGTTACTGGTCCAGAGACCACCGCCCAGGAGGGCCCAAGTATCGTCACTGGTCAGGAGACCACCGCCAGAGTCACAGCCCAGGAGGGCCCAAGTATCGTCACTGGTCAGGAGACCATCACCAGAGTCACAGCCCAGGAGGGCCCAAGTATCGTCACTGGTCAGGAGACCACCGCCAGAGTCACAACCCAGGAGAGCCCCACTATCGTCACTGGTCAGGAGACCACCGCCACCACCGGAGTCAGTGTCCAGGAGAGCCCCCCTATCGTCACTGGTCAGGAGACCACCGCCACCACCGGAGTCAGTGCCCTGGAGGGCTCCGGCTGCCACAGCCCCGCTGGGCAATGATGAAACGTCATGCCACACACCAATGTCCTTATCAGAACCGCCATGGCAAAGCACCGCTGAACAGGGCAAAGACTGCAATGTCAATGCACCGCTGAACAGGGCAAAGACCGCCATGGCAAAGCACTGCTGAACTGTCCTGAACCGCCATGGCAAAGCACCGCTGAACAGGGCAAAGACCACCATGTCAATGCACCGCTGAACAGGGCACAGACCGCCATGGCAAAGCACTGCTGAACTGTCCTGAACCGCCATTGCAAAGCACCGCTGAACTGTCCTGAACCGCCATGGCAAAGCACCGCTGAACAGGGCAAAGACTGCTGAACAAGGCACAGACCGCCATGGCAAAGCACCGCTGAACTGTCCTGAACCGCCATGGCAAAGCACTGCTGAACTGTCCTAAACCGCTATGGCAAAGCACAGCTGAACTGTCCTGAACCGCCATGGCAAAGCACCGCTGAACTGTCCTGAACCACCATGGCAAAGCATCGCTAAACAGGGTAAAGACCGCCATGTCAATGCACCGCGGAACAGGGCACAGACCGCCATGGCAAAGCACTGCTGAACTGTCCTGAACCGCCATGGCAAAGCACCGCTGAACTGTCCTGAACCGCCATGGCAAAGCACCGCTGAACTGTCCTGAACCGCAATGGCAAAGCACCGCTGAACAGGGCAAAGACCGCCATGTCAATGCACCACTGAACAGGGCAAAGACCGCCATGGCAAAGCACCGCTGAACAGGGCAATGCACCGGGTAGGAATGAATGGCCCGCCACATCAGGCATCCTTATCCCATGTGCAGCTGGGACAGTGACAGGACACGACCTTTCACGGGGAGATTCATCCAGTCTGGGCACCAGTCCCCCCCAGTACCAGTAGAGACCTGCATCAACTTGAGAGACTGTGGCTTTGCACTCCCCAGGATGGCAGAGTGGGCAAACCACCCACTGTATAGACTTGAGAGACTGTGGCTTTGCACTCCCCAGGATGGCACAGTGGGCAAACCACCCACTGTAGAGACTTGAGAGACTGTGGCTTTTCACTCCCCAGGAGGGCATGAATGGGCATGGAGTCCCGTTGTGGATCTGGCTTTGCAGTCATCCGGCTCAGGTGCCCCCCCCTTCCCTTCCCCCTGAGGTGCCTGTAGAATTTCTATCTGATGCCCCTGCAGTGTTCTCTCCGATTGTGGTCAGGTATCGTTTGTGGGCCTCGCCCATGTATTTTTGGACTGATGGTGCACGGACATTGTTATGTACATATCTGCACTACTTCTCGTCTTGTATATAATTCTGACTGATTTTCAAATATATATCTGTATATTTTTGTATGACATGTATATTGGCACATTACATTGTTTGACCGATTTTCGCTTTGTGTATTCATTCTTCCGGGGGGATTGTGGGTTGTTACTGTGATTTTTGTGAATGCATTGGTGTGTATGTTGTAATATGCAAGGGTGGGGGTGGGGGTGTTTGGTGTGTGTGTCCCTAACTTTTGCCTCCCCCCTCCCCCATGTCGTAGGTGCAGTACTCACCGTTGTCTGCGGCGCCTACGTAGCTGTTGGTCGTAGAAGAGCAGAAACACAAGGGCAGGGAGTATTTGGAGTTCCGGCTCCATGGATTCCTCGTGGGATATGTTAAGGTGAGCGTTTTCCCATAGCAAAAGCTGTTTCCGCTGTGTTTTTATCCACGGTGAATCCGCCCCGGAAAAGGTGGGGATTGGCGGGTTGTAATAGTGTGGGCGGTACATTGTCTTCCGCCTGTCTGTTGGCGGTGACCGCGGCGCTGCTTGTCTGTACCGCCGTGGCGGGCGAAGTGTTAAAGTGGCTGTCTTTGTTGGCGGTTTCCACCAGGGTCATAATTCCCTTTTTTTGTCCTCCGGACTGTTTGCGGTATTTCCGCTGCTTTAACACCGTCCGCCAGGGTTGTAATGACCCCCAAAGTGTTCCTGGAGAATTTGTTAAGAAGTTACTTAAATGTTGGTCATACAATCAAACTAAAATTCCTATAACTGCAGATTAAAGATAACAAACGTACTGTTGTACAAAGAAATGTATTGGTAAAATAACATCAATCAATGAGGAACAAGATACAAACAGTGCTACTCAGTCATCACTGTCGCCCCCCCCCCCCACTGAACAAGATCATCTATCAATATAATTCATAGAGCTTGAATCCAGGAATCTTGGGGCGGCGTAGACTACCCTTAACTGAAAATAGGTACTGTATCCATAGTCAAAAATAGAAGTCCCTCGTTTTCAAAATATTAAGGACTCATCACCAATTGTAATGCCTTAAGTAGTGTTAAGGAGAAGAAACCGTCAACATTTCTGTCTCATAAGGCTACCAGGTCTTCAAGACCATTATAAGAACTCAGTGTTGATAAACCTAAAGAGCACAAACAAACATAAATGAATAAGAACAGGATGTACACCGCTTTCCAACACCTAATGTGCTAATAATCCAAAACCCGCTGAGTATGCTGGTGCCCCAAAGTGACTAAACCTAGTAAAGATCACTCATGTGTAGGTGTCCATCACCACCCAGTAAATAGGGACTACAAACATGTGCCTCCAATTGCCTGAACCATGTGTTATGATCCAAGACTACAACCATCATTGTGGATAAAGACAGGGGTGTGGTGTTAAGAAAACCAAAATGAATAACAAAGTAACACTTGCCAAACAACAATAGAGCAAAGAAAAGGCCAGCCAGGGAAATAATCTGAAAACAAGTAACAATGCTCTATGTACATGGCCAATATTAACATAAATCAGTCAGAACTAAACCCTTGCCATCATACTTATTCGAAGAAACTGATCCAGTCCGCTCCCACAAGTAGCACTGGTTCAATACACGTACATATGCCTCAGATGCTCAATACAGTAGACAAGGGGACTTCAAAGTCTTGGTAAATACCCAAAGTATACAACATGGAGCACAACCAGTATGTAAATATCTACTCTCAGGCCCAACCACTTACTTTAGGAGCTGCAGCCATCAGCTACAAACAGCAACATTAACTCGTTGTCAAGTACGGCAAGGACGCTGAAAGCGCTGAAATTCTCAGGGCTTAAATAACATGAATGGGTTCTTGGGGGGGGGGGGGAGTCGACCACGGAAGGTCTCCCTCCTATCCCCTCTGGGGAGATTGGGGAATGGTGCAGTCTGAGAACTGCGTGGACTAGTTTTGGGCTACATAGTAGGCATTTGGTATATAACCCGGCATTTTGCAAAACCAGTCACCATTTTGTTGTTGATGACAGGGTGGCTGGTCATTAGTTGGTAGCGTTTTTGTCAGTGGTAGCATAGTGATCAGGAATGTAGCAGTTAGTTTGGGTCTGTTATAAAGGCCAAGGTTATAACGTCGTAGTGTTATGTTGGCAGACAATAAAGTGGCCCAGGCAAGGCAGCTGTTGGAAGAGGCAGACAGCCTTGATCTGGGGGTGGCAGGTGATCTGGCGAGAGATTGTCTGGCGCGCAGGGCCTCTGAAGTGGTCGCGAGACTGCGGTATGGGCTTGTTCACCAGTGCAAACAACCCATTTTCCTGTTTTAGTGGTCAGTACGTCTCGGGCTGTAGCAAACTCAGGGGAGCTTGGTGCAGCTCCATGGTCCCGAGTTTTGGCCTAACTTCCAGTGTCACAGCACATGGGACGAGGCAACCTGCATCGTGGGAGCGGCATAAGGAGTTTATTGTGGCCTCCTTTCTCAGCCACAGCAGCAGTAACCTGGTGCATCCAGAGGTACTGGTGCAGAGAGAAACGCACACGTTTTCCTTACAGGCAAGTGTGACAGTTTGGAATCTACCATGTTAAATTATTAAGAGGATAGTTGGAGGAAGGGGAGATGAGGGGCGAAGGTCAATATCAAAGAGAGGGGCATTGGTGAGCCACAAGGGCGTCACACGGGTAGGGGGGTTTAATCACTCTGTACCTCATGTTTTACAGGCAGGCAGCGGGCCTAAGTGCGGGCACCGACATTGGTGCCAGGTAAGCCTCCATGCTGTGTAGTGCAGCGCTTGCAGATGGTGTCAATTTGTGTGGAGGTAAAAGAGACTCCGGAGTGCGGGGAGGCCCACATTTGCAAAGGTGTTCATGTGCAAGACAGGGGAGCGGGGACAGACGACAAGAGTGGACTCCAGACAAAGTCAAATGATATGATGGATTAGCTTAAGGGACCAGGGACAGAGAGTGGCGCAGGGAAACAGGATGTGCCTGTGTCTCTGGAGACTGGAACAGGTGAGGATAAAGCACAGCAGGAACCTTTGGAGAGTAAGGAATTGAAGGTGAGGAAGTTACCCTACATGGGGACATCTAAACCTTTGGGGGCTCACTTATTGTTATAAACCAAGGAAAAAATCGAGAAGGGTGAATTTGTAGAAATGTTAAAGTTACTGCACAGGGAGCTCCGGGTGATAGAATGATCCAAGGAAGAGGAATATGAACTGGCAAAACGACATAGAGTGCCAGTCACAATAGAGAAATGGACAGCAGCCTCCTCATTTACGCAAGTGTGTACTTTGAGAAGTACCTGGAAAGGTCGGTCGCTTTTTTCAAATACATGGATGTCATATGAAAGGCTTAAATTAGTTACAGGGGGTATGCCTGTGCTCAGTATTATGAAGAATTCTGGGCATGCATGGCAGTCTATTCAGAGGTTCACTGGGACAAATTAGATTCTGATCTATGGCAACACACGAGGGGCTAGCCAAACTTGGAAAGACGATTTTTACGGCCAGCAGTTTGCCTATACCTATAATGTATCGCCCCTTTCAGGGGTGTCCCACCTAAGAAGGGGTGGTAATGTCAGGAAAAAGTCAGGGATGTGCGTCCGGGACTACAAACACACCAACTAGAGCATGTAGGGACTTTAATAAAGGCTCCTGCACCCGAGAATATTGTAAATTCCACCATGAATGCTCCAAGTGGCCCAATCAGTGTGCCTTGGTCTACTGCTATGGAGCAGGTGGGTCATCCGGGGGAGCGCCAGGACAGCTGTCAGAGTGCAAGGCAGTGCCGGAGTGCAGCATAACACACAGTTGGGCGGTTTCAGGGGTGGTGAGGTACTGAAGGAAAGGGCTCCTACTCCAATTAATATTGAGGAATTGGGGTTCTGGTTGGGAGTACGCCAGACTGCTATTGGATGGTTACACCTGGGGTTTCAAATTGGGTTATCAAGGTCCTAGGGTGCAGCGGTGGTCTGACAATCTTAAGTCTTTGTCTGCGCGCAAGCAAGTGGTGCGAGACAAGCTTCTTAAAGAAGTCCAGGAAGGACAAATGGTGGGCCCATTTGATGAGTGGACTTTACAAAATTAGATTATTTCCCCTATCGGAGTGGTACCTAAGAAAGAAAAGGGTCATTTTCGAGCAATACAGCATCTGTCATGGCCGGAAGGGGTCTCAGTGAATGATTATATACCAGAAGAGCAGGTATCAGTGTCCTATATGTCCATTGATGTTGCACTTGCACTGGTTGAGGAGGTCAGACAGGGGGGGCTAATAGCCAAGAGTGACATAAAGGCCCTCATTACAACATTGGCGGTAACTACTGCCTACTGCCACGGCGACTGCCGCCAACATACCGCCGCCGTGGCTACCAGCTGTCTAAGCGTATTATGACCGCCAACGGTATACCGCCAAAATGCTGGCGGAACACCGCCGACGGTCATGGCGGCAGACGGCGGTAAGGCGGCGCTGCTGACAGCAGCACCGCCACGCCAGCAAAACACCGCCGAACATATCATGTCCAATGATACGGCCTGGTGGTGTTTTGCTGGTGGACGCTGCTGCTGACAGCAGCGCCGCAGACTGTCTCCAGCCGGAAGAGCAGGTATCAGTGTCCTATATGTCCATTGATGTTGCACTTGCACTGGTTGAGGAGGTCAGACAGGGGGTGCTAATAGCCAAGAGTGACATAAAGGCCCTCATTACAACATTGGCGGTAACTACTGCCTACTGCCACGGCGACGGCCGCCAACATACCGCCGCCGTGGCTACCAGCCGTCTAAGCGTATTATGACCGCCAACGGTATACCGCCAAAATGCTGGCGGAACACCACCGACGGTCATGGCGGCAGACGGCGGTAAGGCAGCACTGCTGACAGCAGCACCGCCACGCCAGCAAAACACCGCCGAACATATCATGTCCAATGATACGGCCTGGTGGTGTTTTGCTGGTGGACGCTGCTGCTGACAGCAGCGCCGCAGACTGTCTCCAGCCGGAGGACCCCCTGCAAGCAGGTAAGTCGGGTTCTCTGACCGGAGAGGGTGTTGGGGGGTGTTGTGTGTGTTTTGGAATGCATGCATGCGGGTGTGTCGCATTGAATGCATGCATGAATGAGTGATTGTTAGTGTTGGGTGTTGTGAATGCATGTGTGTGACAAATGTATGTTGGTGTGTGTTGCAATGTGGGTATGCATGTGTGCATGCGTGTGGTGGTGGGTATGTGTGTGTGCATGTGTGTATATGGGTGCGCGTGCGGGTGTGTATATGTGCGGGGCAGGAGAGGAGGGAGGGTGGGGGAGGACTCTGGGAAGCGGGGCTGGTGAGACCCCTATCAGTGCCAAGGAAAGGATTCCCTGGCACTGAGAGTGCCTACCGCCATGGTTTTCATGACAGTAAGTTTGGCACGAAAACCATGGCGGTAGGCCGGGTCGTTATCCCGAGGGTGGGATTGTGACAGCCGCCGGGCTGGAGACCGAAGTCTCCAGCCCAGCAGTGGTTACCACCCTGGCGGTCGGTATGTTAAAGTGGCGGTCTTTGATGGCAGTTACTGCCAGGGACATAATCCCATTTTTTTTTACCGCCGGCCTGTTGGTGGTATTAACGCCACTTTAACACCGACTGCCAGGGCTGTAATGAGGGCCTAAGTCTGCTTTTTGTTTGCTGCCAGTACACCCTGCCAATTTTGACTCCTGGGCATACAGTTTGAAGGACAGTGGTATGTAGATAAAGCCCTTCCTATGGGCTGCTCCATATCTTGTGCATTGTTTGAGTGCTTCAGCACCTTTTTTGCAGTGGTTGTTTAGCCCATTACAGAGCACAAGCATATCACACGTTAGTTGGATGATTTTTTCATTGTGTGAACGCCCAGGTCACCGGAATGCCAAGTGTTGTTGACTAGATTTCAAGACATCATGGGAGACTTGGAAGTGCCATTAGCACCCAAGAAATCAGTGGGGTCCACCTCTGAGTTGGCATTCTTAGGCATTGAGATAGGCTCAGAGTCTATGATAGCTTGCCTGCCACATGACAAGAAGATTGAGATGCAATTGTTACTTGATAACATGCTATGCAAACAGAAAGTTATGGTCAAAGAAATACAGGTACTTCTTGGTCACTTGAACTGCGCGTGCTGTGTGGTCAGGGCAGGGGGATGTTTTGTAGATGCCTTGGCCTGGCGCTCCTGGGACAGCATGTGCCGCATCACCATGTGAGGTTGGCGGCAGCCCTCGGGGAGGACATGCAGATGTGGCGTTTTTTCTTGGAATCCTTTAACTGGGTACCTCTGGCCACGTGGCAGGAGCTGGAATGGGATGCATAGGTTTTCTCAGATGCGGCGGGTGGACAATGCTTCGCGATTTACTGGCAAGGCAAATGGTGCACAGAAGAGTGGCCACTGGACTAGAAACATGGTGGGCATAATATTGCCTTCTTAGAACTGTTTCCCTTAGTGGTAATGGTGACATTTTGGGGAACCCAGTTGGCACACAAGAAAGTTTTGTTTTGCATCGACAACATGTCTGGGGTCCACGTTATCTATCTACAGTCAGCCAGAGACCCTCAAGTGCCAAGAATTGCTACAGGTATTTGTACTGTGTTGTTTAAAGTAAGATATTGCTTTTGGAGCTCGACATATGCCAGGTGTGGACAATGACATTGCGGATGCTTAGTCTTATTCACAGTGGAAGAGATTCCATGGGCTGGCCACAGATGCAGACTCCGTCAAGACACAGATGCCACAAGTATTGTGGTGAATAGGAGACAGAGGATGCTACAATTGGTGTTGAACTCTTTATCAGTTTTCACAGGAGTTGAATGTACAAAGGCATGGACAGAATTTTTGGATAGTGGGGCACATCAGCGAAGTGAGACATGGGCAAGGACGGGCGATGTGGTACAATACATAATGATGCTCATGGAACGAGGACAGTCGAGAGTCACTATTGCAGAGAAGTTGGCGGGTATAACGTTTATGGGAAATTATTTTGGGGCTATTCTTCATCAGCTGGGGACGTGGGCAAGAGAATCTTGGAAGGATGGGCCAGGTAAGTAGGATCACGGGGGCTGAAGACAGAGCCCATATCTGTGGTTTTGCTGAGAAATACTGTCAACACTACCCAGGGTGTGCACCGCACCTGAGGAGGCTCTGCTCTTTCGCAGCCTCATGCCATGGATGTTTATTGGGGCATTTAGGGTATCTAAGCTCTTAGGAGGCAAAGTGTATTGTGGTATTACATGAGGGGATGTACAGATTAGCCAGCATGGGATTCAGTTATGCTTACGCTAGTCCAAAATGGACCAAAGGGGGAAAGGGGCAGCGGTATGGCTTCAAGCTTACTCAAAAGGAGACATTTGTCAATTGGGTCAACAGCTATAGGCTGCAGGGTCCTTGGGTCGCCCAGAGGTCTTTTCGCATGGGGACGGGAGTTCAGTTTCTGCCTTACAATTCTTGGAAATTTTACGGAAGGAGCTGCTCACCATGGGTTTGAACGCTTCAACATTTGGTACTCCCTCATTCCAGATAGGAATGGCTACTGAAGCGGGGAAGTACAGTTGGAGGAGGGATAGGATCCTGCAGTTAGGTAGATAGTCATCAGATTGTTTTCAGCGATATGTCAGACAGGAAGGAGTGGACTGTTGAGGCAGACATGGTGCCAGTTTTGTTGTGTTGTGTTTTTGCAGGTTTGGTGCCTGGCCCCAGAGGCAGCAGGCTTAAGCATATGGATTGTGGGGCATTCCTTTACTAAGCGGGCTGAGACACAAGATCAGCAAAGCAGCTTTGGGGCACATCTTTGCCTTGACCCAGAGTTATATTATGTACAGTGTCACGGGAAAGAGGGAATGAAGTGGTTTGAACTGTTGCCATGTCTGAATAAATTGCTACGCCAGGGCATGTGCCCAGATATTCTGCTTTTGCCTTTGGGGAGAATGATATAGTGGGACGGAAAGGATTGGGTTGGCTTTGATGAAAGAGGTGAAGAAAGTTCTGAGGGAGGTTCAGTCACAGTGGTATGGTTGTCACATAGCGTGGATGGCATTCATGCCGAGGAGATGTTGGCATGGGGCGATTTGCCCGGCAGCAATAGGGTGGGCTCGGCATAAGCTAAACAAAGAAATGTAAGCCTTTTGTAAAGAGAGAGGTATTAGCAGAGTAGAGCACTCAGATTTCAGGTATGAGGATACAGAATTATTTAACGAGGATGGGGTCCACTTGTCATTCATGGGGATGAAGGTCTATTTGCTCTAAGTTAGGGAAGTGCTGAGGACATTGTTGATGGTTATGTAGACTGCAGGCTTTTTGGGAGGGGCAGAAAAAGTCAGTTAGAGGCCTTTTTCTGGGTGGCTGTTGGAGGGCACGTTCTCTTGGTTTTCACAAGTTTATGGTTGTCGATAGTGGCAGGAATGGGTAAATAGGATTATGCCAAGACGAGCCAGGAAGTTTAAAGGTTTGTTTGGAAGTTATGTGAGTTAGAGGTTAACAGGTTTATAAAACTGAAAGAGACTTTTAAAGCTACATATAGCACAGACCAACAGGGAGGAATACAGTATTTTCAATATTGCTTGGAAGGGGAAGGCATTGTAGGGATAGGGGGTGTGTTACAATAAGGCAAAGGCCTAGGATTTGTTATTGTTACGTGCACCTGTGTAAAAAAAAGCGGCCTTTTAAACAACGGAATAGCTCAAAAGAGAATCACTAACAAACATAACCCACAATTTAATACCAAAACTAACAATAATCTTACTTGAAAGACAAACTTAAAAATCATGGAGGCCGTGCGAGAGATAAATCATACCACAACATGTCATGTGATCTTGCTATGAATCGCGGCGGCAACTTATAATAAAGCATTTGCCTAAATTACCTGAAAAGCCTCTGTTTTTCATCTTTACAGTGTTTTGTTAACCTTAACTACAGAGACACAACTATATCCATAACTACAGCTACTCTGTAAACCATATAAATATATATCTGTATATGGATGTACTAATGTACTCTCATATCTACATATCGGTATGTACAGTACATATGAAACCTACAATGAATAATGAAGCACCTGGTGGGAAACTCTTGATCTCGATGCAAGGCGTTTTGCCTGACAGGGAGCCGAAGGGCAATATCGTCCACTGGAAGGCAATATTGTCTTTCCTAGCCACAATAATTTCCACGATGAGATCAAATTTGCAGTCCTTATTTGATTTATGACACCCTTGAAACTCAAAGTATATCATAAATCAAAGTGTAAATTAAAAAATAGAAATCTGTCTCTTAAGGCACTCCATATAATTCGTACCTAGGCAGACAGCGGTCCAGTGAAAACTGAAATATGGGGGTTTTCAAGGTGCATAATCCTAGGAAGAGGACAATCGTACAGTTCCTAAAACAGTCAAATAGATGTGTTTGAAAAAGCTTACTGGAAGGAGAAGAAGCCGGTATATTTTCCTGGTTGATCATCCCCTGGGTTAAGATTGATTTTCTTGCTACTCAGCATCTGCTTATTATTGGAAGGGCAGGCAGGGGCATAGTGTAGGCCCCTGCAGCCCCTAGGTGTGGGGACAACCCTTCTAGGGGCTCCCATTCAGCCCAAGGAGGGTGAATATATGTGAGATATGGGGATTCAGGGGCCCCTCTTCACAGTCTGGAGGAGGGCCCTTCATTTAGCATCACCCACTGAGGAGGTGGAGTGTCTGAGAGGTGAAAGAGGGGATTTAACAATAATGAGGTGCCTAAAGTTGCTGATAGAACCGGATAAAGATTAGTCACATGTCAGCAAGAGCTGACTCCGTCCCAGCCCAGCTGGTTTCCAGGGGCACTTGAAGCCATGTCCATCCACCTCCACCATGTAATGTCCACCATTTTATCCTCCCTGGTTGAAAGTGGCTGCTCTCTGCTGTTTTGTTAAGAAAGAAGCCTGTATAACCCTACCCCGTGACCTCAATGCAGGGGGAGTTCGCAGAAAGCAAGGGAAGATGCGTCGTGCATGATAGCGCCCATGAAAGAATGTCGGCTCTGGTCTCTCGGGACATGCGGGGCCCTCCCAGCCGCAGACAAGAGCATGTTCACTTCGTTCAGGAGAGAGATGCGTCGCCGAGGAGACCCAAGCTGTGCTCGTTTCTTTTGATGGCTGGCTATCGGGGTCACTGCAACAGAAAGGTGACGATAGCTTTGCTTCTGGCGTGTGTGATTTGCTCTCAAAGAAGGGTCACTGTTTTGCTGCGGATTCCTCGAAGAACAAGACCTGCAAGATGAAAACAAACAAGGGAGACATCGCCGGCTTCTCAAACGAGTGCCTCGGCTGGGCTGTGCACAGCAAAGAAGGCGGGAAAAGAGAGAAGCGTGGTGTGAAGGGAGTGAGGTGAGATACTAGAGAGAGAGATGAGGGGAGACCTGGAGGCATGGGAGACGATGTGAACACATGATGGAGAAAGGATATATTTAGCGAGAGACCTAGAGACAGTAGAGAATATTTAAAGAGAGATGTAGGGGCACAACCACAAAGGACAAAAAAGGCAAAGATCTGGAGATGAAATAAAGCAAATATAAGGAACAAGAGACAAAAGAACAACTTGGAGATGTACGTGAGGTAGGGTGACCACCTGGCATGGAGGCAAATTCAGGTGGGGATTATAAAAAAATCACGACAAAAGGTCAACATTCAGGACAAATACAGGAGGAGCCATACCCCACTGGTTTATCAATGCATTTATTTACTATTATTTATTTTGCAGTATGTATTCATTGTGCTGTGTAGGAAATTGTATCTAGATATGCTACATTCAGGTGGCACATCAGGACCTTGCTGAATAGTAAATCGATGCCCTTGAGCACGGAATCAAAGGCATCACTCCTACCCAAATATACCCAATCTTTATTGCAGAGAAGCCAACAGCAACATTTTGATTATGTTTCTAAACATTTCAATACCCATGGCAAAAGGTTTGGGAAATATTAAGGTTAGTGACTTTTCACCTTATGCTAGTTTAGACAAGTTGAACAAACACATCTGGTACACCTGACCCTCCTCTAAACGTCACATCTAAAAAATTAATAAGGCAGAGCAGATGGTGTGGCTGAGAGTCACATCAAATGTCAGGATGTGAGGTACCCACAACTTGTCTGTAGTCTCCAGCACCAAGGAGGCCCGACTGCTGCGTTAGAGTAAGCGTCAGAGTCTCTGTATTTTTCTCAGAACTGGGAGCCTGACCACCAGACAGAGAATTAAACAGCAGGATGGATTCAGGATCAGATGGGATGTCTGCAGCAAAGGGTTATTGCTAAGAACCAAACAAATAAGAAAGAGAAGAAGGCAAGATAGTTCATAAAATCATAGGCTCTTCATGAGTATTGGAAAGTATTGTGTACCTGGAGATTAGTCTCAGCAGAAAGGCTAGGAACAAAAGAGGAACTGTCAAGTGGTTGAATAAGCAGCATCCTCTCACCCTGACAAACCGTGCTGGTGTGATGTTCCATTGGTATTGCTTGTGGAGGGCGGGTAGGGGCAGAGCCCCTTGTAATGTTGGGCCCTGGGCAATTGCCTATTGTTTCAACGTCTTAAAATGGCTCTGCAGTCAAGCCAAGACTGAACCAGTGGTCTGGCTCTCCCAAAGGACATACAAAAACCTCAAAATATTTAGGATGTAAATTACACATTAAACAAAATATAAGGACATGGTAAAGACTTCACAATGCTGAAAGTGTTTCTTTAACACATTGAAGTGTTTAAATTTATTATATTAGATCACAAAATTACATTGACATTTATTTGATTTGGAAATTTCTAAACATGAACTGTAAAACGCTTATTAACCCTCCCTCCTGACAAAGCCGTAAGTGAACAAAGGATACGAATTGTCAGGTTTCCCTTATCTCATGGCCAATATTATTTTTTACGGAGAGTGGAATATTACAGGCCTTTGAAGCATATACAAGTGAGGTTTTTACACGGTATCCATCTGGAACTGAATTACTTGAATGTGCTCTTAAATGTCACTATCAAGTAAACTAGACACACAAAGTAACTTGATTCACACAGTTTAATTGTGCAAGTGAGTAGGGATTTGAACCCAGGTTTTCTTGTCACACATAGTGCAATTAGGCAACTGTCTAGATTATTTTATTTTTCTCAATCCCCTTTATCACCAGAGGACAGTGATTTTGTACGATTCTGTCAGATTAATAGTAAGCTGTGTTAAGTAAATACAGATCACAGGTTAATTTGACCTGATGTCTAACAAAAACGTAACATATTGAAGGTGAGGGACTGTGGGACACTAATGGGGTTATTCTAACTTTGGAGGAGTGTTAATCCGTCCCAAAAGTGACGGTAAAGTGACGGATATACCACCAGCCGTATTACGAGTTCCATAGGATATAATGGACTCGTAATACGGCTGGTGGTAAATCCGTCACTTTTCCGTCACTTTTGGGACGGATTAACACCTCCTCCAAAGTTAGAATAACCCCCTATATGCTAACATCACTGGCTTTTGTCAGTGGTAGAAGAGGATTCAGGAAAGTATGAATACTGCGATCCTGAGTGCAGTGGAGATGGGAATAGTGAGTGTGGGGGCCGAACTCAAAGGCGTGGCTAAAAAGAACAAAATATTTTGTTACTGTTTTTTTACCTTTTACCATCAGATAACTGCATACAAAATAAGGCACACCTTAAATGAAAAATAAATGCAACTTTAAAAAATCTGTGGGAAATGCACTACTTTATGCAGTGAAACCTCTGTTGGTTAATTTGATCACTGCAGATGTATGTGTGTGCAACCAGAAGCCCATATCACTGATTTCTGTTTGGTCCAGCAGGGAATAGTGACTTGGGTATTGTTAATGCTAGGAGGCCCCTGCCTTCTCAGAAAGCACTGTGAATATGTAAGTCATTATTTTACATTTGCATTCCACACAGCATAAAGCACGCAAAATACACAGTTCACCTTGGAAGACCCCTACAATAC
Organism: Pleurodeles waltl; assembly: GCF_031143425.1. NCBI lineage: Eukaryota > Metazoa > Chordata > Amphibia > Caudata > Salamandridae > Pleurodeles > Pleurodeles waltl. Next base: position 229,794,545 of record NC_090451.1, read on the forward strand.
CTCTCAAAAAGAATAAATCTTTGTTTTCAGAAAGCTTAAATTGCCTCTATCAAATAACTTGCACCTCTAGCACTCCCAAGCAGCCTTTACTTTTAAAGATTAACCAACTGCACTGATCTACCATTCTTTTCACAGACAGGTGGCACCCTGACGAGACAGCTTGTTTCTTGTTTATGCGTCTGCCCCTCCCTCGGGATCACAGCACAGGAGACCTTCCACTTCAGCTGAGACATTTAAGGAGTAACTTCGGTCTTTTAGCACAAATGTTAAAATTACAGACAAATGCTGACCATTGAAATCTCCATCAGGGACAACGGACATTAGGGTTAATTCATGGACAGTCCGTGAAAATTACAGATGGGTGGTCACCCTAAAGTGAAAACACCAAGGCTGCCTGGCACAGAGATTGGGAGACAAAAGGAGGATTACACACTGTGGGGAGACATCTACAAACAGGTGAAGACATGCAACATAGAAAGAGAATTATAGAAGCACGAGGCAGAGAGGACATCAAGGGGCAGACCTCAAGATAAACAAGAGAGATCTTACTCTTTGTGGACAGAACTGAAAAACAGTTGCAAATTAAGATATTTCTCTTTCATCTGTGTGACTTATTTTTCAGTATTTTATTGTACAGTAGATTAAACAATATTTATTTCACAAAGTAATTATGACAAACCACGCTTTTGCATTTATTGATTTTTAAAATAACTGTTTGATAGGGACTTCTAGCCACAGATTCCTTACCTTGTGTATTTCTCCAAGCTCCATACTGCATACAAATGTTTTTATAGCAATTCTGCTGCGTGTAAGTAGGTGGCATTGTGTGACTCTATGTCAGATACGTCCCACCCCAAGTGTGAAACTGGGGCCACTATATATGCACCACATCTGCATACTGATGCCAGTTACTTTCTTTCCATGCCTTCCAATGTGGATCCAGAGTTCCTTCTTCGAGTTCCATCAGTCCTATAAGACTTTTTTCTAAACAAAAATCTCAGTGTGCAGTGACGCATCTCTCCTTAAAACACCATGGGTTAAGCCATGTTGGAACTGTCATTGTCAAATTTTAGTGACAGCTACCATGAGATCTGTCTCTGGTGCCTCAGCTCCAAACACGAGTTGGCGCTGTGTGATTGCTGTGTGAAGATGAATTGCAAGGCCATCTACATTGTGAAGCCAAACTTGCCATCACTGAACTCCACAAGAAATCAAAGATGACACTGCCCCAGTTGAAATCAAGGGTGGAGACGCACTCTCGCTATGAAGACCGATCTCACCAAAGTCACGTAGTTCAGGTATGTAAAAAAACAAAAAACACAAGTGGTCCAAGTATGGGTCTCTATTGCCCTGCCACCCACACCACTCAGTCACACAAAGCCCTGGGTACCTTCAGGCCACGGATTAGTTCTTCGACTTCAGAACTGATTCCAAAGCTGTTCCTAATGCACCCTGTGGCATCAGTAATGCCACAACAGGTCCATGAGCTCAGGTATTTGATACCTCACTGGATGCCTCTGGAGTGTCATTGGGCCCTAAGGATCCGAAGTACCCTCTAGTCAGGCTAGGATCCCTCCCCAACACCACCTTCACCACTCAACCTTGTTCCAAGGCCAGTGCCCGCCATGAGATCAGCTTCACTGGCTCTAACCTCGGCGCATCATTCATTGCGGCCTTTGGCACTAAAACTGATTCCACCACTCCAAGCCTTAATGCCAGCACCAACGTCACTGACGCCGGATGTGGAGCCAATACTTTTGCCACATGCCAAGACCCATATGACACTCCTTATTATGAGGAAAATATTTTCGAAGACTTACAAGATGTCAGTCGTCTGGTACCTCTCCAGACATTGGTCTTTCCTTACCCAACCTGCTATGGCAACAGATGAATCTGCCTCCTTTGCACCATGATCACGAGAGGGGCAGAAGTAATGGACCCAACGCTGCCTGCCACAGAGTCCAAGACCAACATGCTCATGGAGGTTCTTAACCTGACACAAACTGCCCATGGACCTCTGCTACGTGTTAATGAGGCACTTACAGATGCGCTGTGGAGCACCGGATCTTGTTCCCCAATCAATAACAAGTGACAAGGCAGCACCGACCAGCCCCTGGAGATCACACCACTCTGTACAGCTTGGTGGTGCAAGCATTCACCAGTCGTCACAAACCCAACCGTGTTTCCAACCACCACACCAGAGAGTCGAAGTGCACGGAGGCATTCACCAAGCGTATGTTCTCTCTGCCAAACTTGCCCTCTGGTCTATCAAACCACACTATCTCCAGGGGGTACTCTATTGCATTGTGGGACAGAATGACAGACATCTTGCTTGCTGGCCCAGAGGACATCTGGCTGACAGTGCAACATTTGATTCAAGACAGCCAGGATGCAGCAAATAACTCCATTTGCTCAGGCTTGGACACTACTGACTCTCTGGGAAGAGCAGGCTGGACCTGCTTGGTGCTGAGGTGCAGTGCCTGGATTTGCTCCACAGTCTTTTCCATTGAAGTTGAGCAGTGTTTAACTGACATGCCCTTAGATGGCTCTCTCCTCTTTGGAGCATATGTTGACATAGCTTTGAAGATGTTGAAAGAGATTAAAGTCACTGCAGGCATTCTAGGCCTAGCTCTACCTGTTTGGCAGTTCCCCTAGCAGTTTTTAAATTTTCGAGGCTTCTGTAGGAATATCAGCAGACGCAACATCAAAACCTACCTCAACAATAGGCCACTCAGTACTTTCGAGGTAGAGGCAGGAGATCAGGCCAACAGCGTGAAGGGCCACCCAGGGTCAACACGCTACCCAAACTTCACTCCTCCCTCTAGCAGCTGATGCAAAACCACTTTAATTCACCCTCAACAGCTCCTGATCGCTTAGTGGGAGGACGTGTCACTTCCACCTCCCTCGGTGAAAGAGCATTTCCTCTGACTTCTGGGTGCGCCAAATCATGGAACATGGCTACGGCCTACCCTTTCTGTCTCATCTTCCTTCTTTGCCATCTACACCACAACACCTTCTGGAGAGCCACTTGTCCATTCTTTGTGGAGAATGCTGTCTTAGCCAAGGGAGAAATAAAGAGGGTACTGACATCAGAGATCGGGACCAGCTGTTATGTTATTTTATGGGGCTGAAGAAGGATGGAGGATTTGTTCCATCCTAGATCTCACCTTCTGAACTTCTTCTTTGGGAAGGACAAGTTAAAAATGCTCACCCTGGCCCAAGTTCTGTCTGCCCTGGACCCAGGAGACTGGATGGTGGTGTTGGATCTGCCGGACGCCTACTTTCAAATGCCTGTCCATAGGCACTACCTACTGTTTCATCTAGGCCAAGAGCACTTTCAGGTTTTGTTTCTCTCCTTTGGCATTACCAGTGCACCTCAGATATTCACAAAGCTGTTGGTGGTGGTCGCAACAATTCAGAGGAGGTAAGGAATACCAGTCTTTCCATACCTGATGACTGGCTGCTAAAGGCAGATTCACCTCAAACAGTTGTGAGCCATTTCCAGATGATGGCCGAACAGTGAACATCATTAGGCTTTTCCATCAACATGCTGAAGTCACACCTGACTTCTTCACAACGGCTCCCCTTCAACAGAGCCATCCTGGATACTGTGCTATTTCGAACCTTCCCTCCGCCTGAACGAGCCCAGGACATTTGGCTATGATCCCGATGTTTCAACCCTTGACCTGGGTCTCAACAAGAATGGCTCTGAGGCTTCTAAGCCTCGTGATCTCTTTCAGCCTGCTCGTGGACCATACCAGATGGCACGTGTGGGCTTAGCACCAATGAAACATTCAGATTGCATGCATGTGTTACAGGAGCCTGTGAAAGACCTTTTAGAGGACCTCCTACTGCAGCAGTAAGGCCAGGTCCTGCTCCTGAGCTTGCACAACCCACACCTTCGGGTGTGGAGATTGAATGGTGACAGTTGATGTGCTGCAGTCTTTCTCCTGAAGTGGTTTATGTCATCTTGGCAGCCAGGCGTCTATCAACCAAAACTATATACGCAGCACACTGGAAGAAGTTTGTTGTCTCGGGCTCCTCTTGTGACATTCAAACTTTGATTACCACACTGTCTGAAATTGTCTTTGTTTTTTTCTCTGGCCCAACAAGGCCTGGCAGTGGCCACAGGTAAAGGTTACCTTTCAGCTCTCTCAACCTTATTGCAGTTACCAGATATGCTATCTCTTTTCATATTGTGATACGTGTCTTAAAAGGGCTGACCCACATGTTACTGCCAACATCTTTTGTGATGCCACAGTGGGGCCTTAAATGTTTCTCACCCACCTGATATGCACCCTATTTGAACTGATGCACAGTTGCCCTCTGCCTTCTGACTATCAAAACAGTGTTTCTCATCGCCGTAACATCTGCCAGGCAAGTGAGCCAACATCAGGCTTTGTCTGTTTATTAACCATACACATTCTTTTTCATGGACAAGTTGGTTCTCCAGACAAATGCAGCATTATTTCTGAAGATGGGCACGTCCCTTGCCAGCACACCCCTCTGGAGGAAGAGTGGCTCTACCAACTTGATCGCAGGAGAGTTTTTTCATCGATCGGACCAGAGCTTATCTCTTCAACAATCAATGTTTTTGGGCTTCTCTGGGGCTAAAAAGGAGAAACTAGTTCAAAAGAGGACCATCTTTTGATGTATTGTTTTGTGCATCAAAATCTGCCATGGGATAACCAAGAAGCAGCCTACAGAAGGCTTGCACGCTCATTTCACCAGAACAAAGCCTGACACCAACGCTCTGGTGCTGTATACCAGTCCTGGGCAACTGCCAGACTGCTACATGGGTGTCTCTCCAGATGTTCATGAAGCACTACTGCCTGGAAAATCAGGTCTAGCGAGACAGGCACTTTGGCCGATCTGTCCTGCAGGATTTCCTGGTCTGAGCCATTCCACAGACCGACCACCTGGGGAAGTACAGCTTTGGTATCCATTCACAAGGTGAGGAATCGGAGGTTAGAAGTCTGTATCAGAGAACAAGGTTCTTGCCTATGGTAATGCCTTTTCAGGTAAAGTGTCTATCTTACTGCAGCTTCTTCACCAACCTCCCTTCTTCCTGTTCTGTTGAAGGAACTCATATAGTCCCCTAATGAGTTTGTAGCCTAGAAAACTGCACACTAGTTCATTCTGATTTCCATGGGCTTTTTGTCTGACGACACATGCAGAGATCAGGAATAAACTGACTTCAGCACATGGAGGCAGTGCAGATATAGGGACTCCGATGTCACATCAGGGGTGGAACAGATCCAATATGGAGCTCTACAACGCCACCTACCGACACGCAATAGAATTTCTATCAAACATTTCAGGATCCAGTTTGGTGTCTGGGGAAATTCACAAGGTGGAGTTTGCAGTTAGATAGAGGCTCACTCTGTAATGGAGCTACTGTTGATAAGTAAATGGGCAACTGCAGAGCAGAGTTTGTGTGAATCACACATGTGAGGAATCCAGCCATCCAACATTAGCTGTTGAAATATCTTTGGGTTTCTGCTATGGATCTCTCTACTTATGGTCTCTGCTTTGCTCCTATAGGTGAATTACAACAGATTTGTACTGCTGCTCTGATATTAGGAAAGTTCAGACAATGAGAAATAGTCTTATAATGACAAGAAAGATCATGGTACATTGGAAGGCAGTAGAGAAACATGAAACGAGAGATTTGAGTGCAACATGAGAAAGTGAACTTCAGAGACAAGACGCATGAACTGGCATAGACAACTTGTGTTACCATGCAGAACCTTCCCAAGGGGCTCAACTATGGATTGTGTCCCTGAAACACCTATTCAGACCTGAGAACCACCCTACTAGAGGAAACATGCTTCTGTTCCTAAACTGCCACTGCCAAATTGGGCTAGGTACTACCTTTTGATTTCAGTGCCCCAAGAGGGGATTCCATTAGTGGTGTGCCAAAGAATATAACATACTTGTAATAAGCTAGAGCAGTTATATACTACGTTTGTGATGGAGTAACTTGTCCATCAAACTCAATATCTAGCCCTAAGTGAATTAAGATTTTGAGTAAATTCACCTGTTTGTAAGTTTATGGAAATTCCGTTACTCCTTGCCCTCACTACACACAGCAAAAACCTTTGAAATGGTGTATACTGCTTTTCTTTTGATGTATTGAAATGCATGGGCTTCTCTTTCCTCGTTCCTTTCTGTGGATGCTGAGCTGTACGTTTACATGGCGTCGTACTCAGAGAATTCTATGTTTTCTGCACTGAACAGGACAGAACCTCTTGAAAGTAGACACCAGTGCTCTTCTAATAGCGGGGAAAGTATGCAGCTAAGCGTTGTTTCCCCTTTGAAATTCTCAAGGAAGTCTATCAATGCTTGTGACTGCTAATGAAGTTGCAAAGTATCAAAAGGTTTACCCTCTATCCTTCTCTATTCATAACTGTTCGCTGAGTGGAAGCTGTCTGTGAGGGGTAGTTTTCCTTGTAAAATAACACTCTGGGCACGGGGAGGGCAGACAGTAGTTCCACGGGCAGCTGAATACTACTCCCAATGTCCAGTTCATAGTGGACCTCTTTCTGGCACTGGTACCCCTGTGCCTTTACCTCTAGGCGACAGGGGTGCAGTGCTGGCACATTGTGAATGTGAATGCAGAAACGGAGGTATGTTGTCCATTTAAGGGCCCCATATTTGCATTTTCGCAGCTGGTTGCGTGGGTTCAGGTACGGGGTCCAGACTCAAGAATATTGATGAGGGAAGATTTATGCGAGTCTTTGAGGCCGTATTCTCACCAAATTCTGTGACGTATTGGTGTATCAAGCAGAGCACACAAATTGCCTGTCGCATTGAAGACTCTGCGGAAACAGAGCCCCAATGCAACCTGATCCATGCCTATGGTTCCTCAGCAATATATCTGCATGTCACTAGTACCTAACATGGGAGTGTCATTAGTACCAGACTGTGTCCTTTATACTGATGTATTGATGACAGTTGCTTCCATACAATTTTCCTGTTTTTTTATTTTTTATTATTTGACTGCATATTTCCTCAATTTCTTGATTTTATATTGTATGAATCATATATATTATATATAATTATATATGTGGGTAAAAGGACTGTGCCCTTACAATAGAACTGTATAGAATGAATGCTTGGAATTCAAACATGCACAGTGTGGGTAAGACTATATGATTGCATCTATAGAGCGGAACCCTTCCCTCAGGACAGTGTTCTTAGATTATGGCTTAAGAATTGAAGATAATTGGACAAGGTTTTGCCTTACCGATCAGCAGCTTACATCCTACATATTCGTTCAAATCCAGCTCTTCTGGCTAGACTCTCGGTGCTTTAAGGTCATTGAAAGGAGACCCGTAGCTGTCCACGTAACTCCTAGATAACCTAATATGCATGCTCTTAATTTATGAATTTTTCCTTAGAATGGAACGGTGTTTTTAAGATTATAGTGCTGTGTCCATAGGAATAAATCCTTGTAACAGAATCGGGCCCTTATAATAATAGTGTGCCCTTAACATAGAACCACACACATCCATAGAAATGTGGTTTTAGAAGAATATAATCGCTGTGATCGGAAAGAACCTTTGCAGTAAATGTCATCCAGAAGACACCCTAGGCATCACATGCAGCAAAAACTCAGATAAGGATAAAAGAAGACCCAGTAATAGACTAAGATGCAAGCCAAAGCAATTAAAGAATAGTGTATTAGAGGGCTCGCTGGACTTAAGGAAGCCGACACGACACTAGAATACCAATAGCACTGATCAAAGGCAGAATGAGACCCAGTGCAGTGTGAAACACAGAAGAAGACACCAAAACCTAATCAGGCCAGAAGAAAGAGCATGCAGTTTGAAACTCATCTACGAGGCAGCCAGTCTGTCTAGGAAAATCTAGAACATGTTTCCAAGAATTCAGCAACATGGAAATAATAAAACACACCCGAAGGCTACTTCAGTGACTCTGCAACGAATTACTCACTTGTTTTGAATGCAACCAACTACAAGGTGGGACACAATATCCAATAATCCTTACAGCCCCATTCCTCTTGCCAGTCTGCAGGCAACACAAACATCACTACATCCCATTGAGGAAACAGAGTTCAGGTTCAAAGCATCAAATCTTCAGATAGAACCATGTCCAGTGGCTTTTATCGAGAAGCTCTTCCTAACACCACCCCTCATATCATGAGATTGGGTAATTTACCCATGAAGCCCAAAGACCTACGAAAGTACCGTCACCATAACCCACCTGGGAAAAGTCAGTGTTATGCAACTACAAACACATCACACATTTTGTACCAGACTAATATCCTGGGAAACAAAGTGATGAGACACCTCCATAAGTAAGTGAGCATGTGAAATGTTTTAACAACTGTAACTTAGTGCTGTGAGGTGATTGGGAGGTTAAATGTCAGGTTTGGGCAAGGCTCTTCCAATACATAATTATATTATTAAAATATAAATGTGTCCTTTAGATGGTGTTCGTTGTACAGAGCTAATACGTTACCAAAATATTTTTGGATATAGAATTCTGTCTTGGGTCTGTGTCCTAAGATTAGAAATAAACAATAATAAAGGTCTCTTTCTTTGAAATGGAAGCATTTCCTGACTGTAGGACTATCTTAATAATAGAAACACGTGCCTCCCGTAGGGGGTGCCCTTAGCACAGAGCCATGTCCTTACCATTAAACTGAGACTGTGTCCTTCAGAGTGCTAGGCAGGTTTGCGACTGGTAAATCAGTTCCTTAGTTAAATTTACACCCTTCTTTTGTCGTACATGCATAAAATATTCACATTTATTATAGAAGCAGAAGTAAAAGTCACAAAGGTCAATATTGTAATCTAGCTAATGCTGAAGGGCTCCCCGCAAAACAATCTGTCATCTCAGATAGCTTCAGCAACACAGAGGTAATCTTGGCCGCCAGAGTGCCCTCAAGCAACCAGGTTCTCATCTGCGCAGGACTGGATCTCTCTCAGGGGCTAGATTCTCATGCATCCCCTGGCACCAGTTTCCTGATACATCCCTCATGTGGTCGTATTCATAGTTTACCATTTCTCAGATTTAATCCTCCTTTCTCCTGTTCCGGTTGCTGCCTCCCCGTTTATATGTGGATTTATCCTCCTATTTTTCCTGTGAGTGCCTGTTGTCCTGACACTCTGGTTCCCATCCTAGTTCTCTCACTGTTGGAATTTCCGATTGGTCACTAAAAAACGTTTCTGGTAGATGCAGTTGCTGTGACGTGTCCTGCTCTGTCAGTTTAGTTTGTACGCAGAACGTTTAAAGTGCTGCCTTCACAGAAAAGAAGCTGTAAATTATAAAACCGACAGGCAATTCTCAGATGAAACATCTGAGCTACTGGAAGCTGGTGATCCACCTGTTAAAGACCTCTGACCTGGATGTAGTAATGAATATATATCTGAGTAAATATGCACATGTATATTTACCTTTGTGAATTGGGCCAGAAATGTCTGACTATTTCCAGGGCAGAAATGGGCCATCAAAAACTTGTGAATATCTATACACACACATGTTTGAGGGTGTTCCCAAATCTTTCAGGGCATGCTGAAGCTGAAACACCCAACCCCCTCCCCAGGAGAAGATTTACTCACATAAAAAAGTGTGTATAAGTAAATCTTTGTACAAGTGGAAAAGTAAGAATGTGTTTGTGAATCATAAACTCGTCTTTACTCTAAAAAAGCAGCCATTTGCACATGGAACTCAATTTACAAGCAAATGGCTTTGTGAGTCTCATCCCATAGTCCAGTGTGCATAAAAACATGCCAGATGCAGGTGTCTTAGAATCTCTGTGTAAGTAGTCTACAGTAATTGAACCCCTTCAGTGTGAGCATTGGCCACTGCATTACCTCCCTGTTGCATCTGTCGGACATTGAGCAGTGCTAGGAAGTCTTTAAAAGGACCCTCTGGTGCTCGCACCAAAGGGATTCATTTTTTAATTTTCAGCTCAGGGTGCTGGGGAAAGGAGAAAGTACTTTCCTAACAGCCTGAGGCTGTTTTTTTTGTTGGGTAATGACAATCAGTGTGCGTGGTGCTTTGACATCATTACCACAAAAGTGAATCTAAAATGAGCCGATTGGCTTGTTATACTTTAACTGTATCATTGCTCAGGAGCATAGTTCAGCCCGAGCACTGATTAAGTTAAGGGAGGTATATTTGCAATGGAGAGGATACCCCTTTAGCAATGGTGTCTTTACCCAGTGGATCCCTGCTCAGGGATTGTCACAGGAGAGTGATCCCCAAGCAGTGATCCATTCACTAGACACTAGGGACTTTTTTGGCAGAGTACAGCACCTCGGGCAAGGGCTTATGCTCCCCCAGACTCCCCCCCAAAGTTTTAGTCTTTCTGCTGCCCACAGGGGGAGGGGGTGGGTGGGAGTGCTTACATCCAATCTGCACTCACCCTCCCTCAGCGAGAGGGCAGAAAGCCCACCAGACACCATAGATTATATAATCAACAGAAACACAGGGGTAGGGGCTTGTCCACCTTGAGCATGGTCATGCCCCCACCCTAAAAAGAGTGCAACAGTCTTTCTGCCCTCCCCCAGTGGGCAGATTGGAGGTTTGCCCCAATCTGCCTCCCCCGGAGCCCACTAGACACCATGGATAAATAGAAAAAAATAAAACAAAGGTGTATGGGCTGCTCACTATGCACAGGGTTATACCCCACCCCAAAAAAGGTGGTATAACCTTTCTGCTGCTCCCTTCTCTTGAGATGGCAGATTAGAAAATGTGACCCATTTGGGGCAGAAAGCCCAACATTTTACTAGACACCAGGGATTAAAAAAAACTATGGAGTGGGTCTGCCTACCATGGGCATGGCCATGCCCCAACAGTGGGATTCACATTGACCCTGGTTTGTTTCTACCACAGGCAGTAGGCCCAGCTACACTAGTAGGATAGTGTATTTATTGGGACAAGTGCTGGAATACAGGTTGGTAGGAATTTTGTGGATCCCTTCAGCTTCTGGAGGTTTACTGCACAGAAATGCAAGGAAAATGATTGGTTTTAGGCAAAGTGTGAGGTTTGCAGGACACCGTGGGTAAGAAAAAGTTGTGGGATCCATGCAAAGAACACCACCCTGGAATCCCCTGTGTGTCTAGTTTTCAAAAATGTCTGTGGTAGGTACGTTTCCATGGGTGGCGACAGAGCCAAACACCATATATCAAAGATACCTCTATAAAGTTCTATTTCTGTATAATGTCTGGACCTTTATAAAATCTTAAAACGTAAACAAATTGCCTGTATTTTTCTGTGGGAAAAGTGGCAACACTATTTACAGGGCACTGTGAGTAAGAAAACAGTGTGGGATCCAAGCAAGATACACTATCCTGAACTCCACCAGTTGTCTAGTTTTCAGAAATGTCTGGGTTTGGTAAGTTTTCCTAGGTTCCAACTGAGATTGTGACAAAAATCCACAGCTATCCAAATTGGAAAAAATGGATTGGTTTTCAGTGGAACATTTAGGCCCTCATTATGAGTTTGGCAGACATCAAAGCCCGTCCGTCAAACTCCCAACAGGATGGCCGCTGCCTTCATGGCGACTACCTCTCTGCCACCCTGGACCTATTAGGTGTTTCCCGCTAGCGTGGCGTGAGCAATGCTGTTGCCTGCAGAGTGCACCATCACCCTCGCAATGTTCACTGTCACTGAGCAGACAGTGAACATTGCGACAATGCTGGGCAGGGGAACCCTTGCACTGCCCCTGCTAATTGCATGGGCAGTGTAGGGCCCCTCTGTGCCTCTCTGCACCTGTTCTCCGCCAGCCTTTTCATGGCGGTGAAACCACCATGAAAAGGCTGGTGGAGAACAAGGATGCAGCGCTGCCCTGATGGATTACGATCTCCACTCTCTGTCAACCCGTCAGGATCACCGATCCCGGCAGAGATGGCGGAACCTTGGCAGTCTGACCGCCAGGGTCTTAATGTGGTGGTCGGACCACCACAGCAGCAGAGGTCCTAACCACCACCACGGGGCTGGTGGTCTTAAGACCGCCAACCTCATAGTGAGGCCCTTAATGTGTCAATGTTGCATTTTGGGGCCATTCCTCTTGTTGGTGTGAGGCCTATACACACAAGCAAGGTACCATTTTTATTGAGAGACATGGGGGAACACTGGGTGGTAGGACATTATGGCTACCGGCTATACCGGGATTGGCAGAAATAGGGCTTCAGAGGCTTGTCTCACTTGCAAATGATTATTTTGGATAGTCAATACTACAATAATCTTTCAGAAGGCAAACAGAAATAAAGGAAAAAACAAAAAAAACAATGGTAGATAAAAGTTACCGTTCCCAGCTATCACTTGCGTGTTGTCTTTGTAGAAGGGACAAACATTTCTCTAGGTGAAATCTGTTTCTTCTGTTCCCAGGTTCACCCATCAAATGCCGCAACACCCCAGGTATCCTATAACTCTCCTGAGGTCAGCAGACCACCATGTCTGGACTGCTTTTTAAATAAAGCATTATTTTAAATACAGACCATTTTCCTTAAAGGAAAATGGGATGCATTTAAAAAAAAAAATGAAAAGTGGGACCACTGCCTGCTCTTAAAAAAATGTTTGCACTCAGATTCACAAAGGGGAACAGTCCCTTGTGGACCCCTTCCCATTTGCAAATGGGTTACCATCTCTTTCAAGGTGTCGGTAAAATGTGAATGTTTTGCAACTGCATTTTGGTCGCAAAATATTCACACATACCACTGAAAGTAGCTATTAGGAAGGGACTCCCTTAACACCCCCCTTCCTAATGCCGAATAAATATCCCATTTTGCGATTCAGGGGAAAGTGCCTTTTAGTGGTTGTAAACATCCTGATTCTGCAAATTGGACTGTTTGCGACTGCCAAAAAACGTTTGTACATCTGACCCTTTGTGGCTACTAGTAGAGTCCAAAGGTTTCCCTCACAGAAATGTGAGGAAACTAGGGGCCTGATTTATGAAATGTTAGCACCGCCTTTGTGTCATTTTTTGATGCAAAAGCGGCATAAAGTTTGCGCCGCTTTTGTGTAAAAAATGACACATAGGCGGTGCTAACTTTTCATAAATCAGGCCTTAAGTGTATTTAGCCAAAGTGTGAGGTTTGATGGTCTTTTCGGTAAGAAAATCTGGTGAGAGCCACACAAGTCCTGCAACCCTGGACTCTACCTGCAGTCTAATTTTCAGAAATGTGAAGGTTTCATTGGGTACCACCTGAGCTAGGGCCCAAAATCCACAGCTATCCAAACTGCAGCAAAACAGTTGGTTTTCAGTGGAAAAATATGATGTGTCCATGTTGCATTTTGGGCCTTTCCTTTTCCAAGCGCTAGGCCCATCCACATAAGTGAGTTGCAGTTTTTATCAGGAGCCATGAAGAAGCATTGTGTGGTAAGAAATGTGTGCCCCTCAGCAGATTCTAGAAGTTTCCTCACAGAAATGTGTGGAAAATCTATGGGCCAGATTTAAAGAAAAGTGGTGCAGCGCAGTGCTGCACCAAAATTGGCAGCTTTGCGTCACTTTAGAAATGCAAGGATGCGTGGAATTTAAGGGAATGTGGTGCACCCCTGTGTTTCCCCCTGCACTGGTGCTAAATTTAGCTGCCAGCGCCAACGCAGGCATTTTTGCACCATCGTGCAAGGATGTCTGTGTTGAGGGGAGTGGTTGTTTATGTGCGGGAAGGTGTCCCTTCCTGCACATAATCAATAACTAATGGTGCTTTGGCATTTCTGTGTGTGCTGCGCAATGCATCACACACAGAAATGCCAAAGCGTAATTTGAAAAATGATTGTTTATGTGCAGGAAGGGACACCTTCCTGCACATAAACAATAATTTCTGGCATTTTGCTTTTTCAGAATGCAGCACGCATAGAAAAAGCAAAAAACAAGGAGGAATAAATGTATTCCTCCTCATTGCACCCTGCTAACGCTGGGAGACCCTGGGGGTGGCATTAGATTCTGGCGCTGCCTCAGGTTTATGAGATTTCATAAATCTGAGGCAGCGTCAAAATGCAATGGCTGTGGCAAAAAGTGTCCTAACGCCACCTTGTAAATATGGCGCTCTGCTTAGCGCCACAGGAACGTCACTAAAAGTGATGCTCCTGTGGCGCTAGGGGCCTATAAATACGGCTGTATGTTTTTAGCCTAAGTTTGAGGTTTGCAAGGGCTCCTGGGTAAGAAACCCCAGTGAGAGTCACACGTCATGCCTCCCTGGACTCTCCAGATATCTAGTTTTCAGAAATGTGCAGGTTTGGTAGGGTTCCCTTGATACCGGCTTAGCTAGGGCCCAAAGTCCATATTTATCCAAGTTGCTAAAAAGTATGGATTCTGCTGGATGAAATAGGATAACTACAGGTTGTATTCTGGGGCCTTTTGTGTCTCAGGCGCTAGGCCCATCCACACAAGTTGGATAATGTTTTTATTGGGGTACGTGTGGGAATACAGAATAGTAGAATATTTGTTATTACCAATTGCATTTCTCTGCTTTTGTGGTTACCAAATGTGAGCCAGGAACCAAGAGAGAAGACATTTCACAAAATGCCCTCTAAATCATATGATATGGGTAACCCCAAATTCAGAGGTGTACAAATAGCCACTGTTCTTAAATTAAGTGTCATATATTTTACTATATGAATAGTTGCTATACTATTGGAAATCCTACAAACCCTATATATTATAATGACCAAAAAGGTCTGTCAGAGGCAATTGTCTATTGCTTTTGTAACACGGCCATTGTGACAAGATATTACGGATAAAAACACTGTCACTAATGACTGTTTTTTCCTACTCATTTTCAATATTTAATTATTTAGCAGCTGTTTTCTTGAAGGATGTAAACAAATACACCCTTTCTGAAATCAGAATTGTGTCTACTGTCCAGAAATGCATAGCATTCTAGGATCACCCATGAGTTCAACACCTGTTTCCACCACAATCTAAAAGTAGGTTAGTGGCACAAAAATTCAGAAAAATGGGCTACCTTTGTAAAGAAATGCCAGAACTATGTAAAAAATGTTTATTTGATTCAGCTTTGCGTGTTTCAAAAAGCTATCAAGTTGGTGATTTTAGAACAGCAAACCTTTTGTTGATGCCATTTTAGGAGAAAAACATCTCCCTGTGCAGAACCCTATTCCCATTTTTTAAAACAAAATTGCAGTATTTTGGCTATTTCTTAAGTCCCCTCCAGAGGAATCCACAAGTCCTGATTGCCCATGATGCTGGTAAAAAAAAGCATGCAAATTTAGCTTGGATATGTCATAAGGAAAAATAGTTATGGAGGCCTAAGCCCGAAGTACCCCAAATAGCAAAAAGGGACCTAGCACTGGCGTGGAAACCCACCAGCAGTTAAGGGATTAAAACCAGGGTGTTTCTACATTTTCTTGTTTTTAATTGTGATTCTCATGTTCTACACTTCAGTTCTCCTTGTCAGTTCCTCTCTTTTCGTTATAGTCTTCCCCTCTTGGTATTATTCCTGTGTCTACTCTTTTCAAACATCCACCAATCTTGTTTTTGCTAATGGCTCCTCTCTTTTTTTCTTAATTTTTATGCTGACAACAGCCTCCTTTGTTCTGTCTGTTGCATCCTCTCATGTGCTTACCTGTGATTGTTACTTTCTTACAAGTTTGTAGCCTTTTCGTGTATACATTCACCTTCTCTCATTCGTATTCCTAATTCATCTGTTTAATACTTTAATCTATCTCCCCCTCACATTCCTGATTATTTTTCACTTTAATCCTCCGTTTTAATAATGTAATTTCTTCTTTTTCTTCGTTTACTGTAACACATTCTTTATTGTTTGCAATTTTAGAGTCCCTGCTTTATCTCTCTATTTTCCGCTTCTTGCAATTATCTGTCAATCTCATATATTTGCACTCGACATTACCCCCTTGTTTTTCATGCTACTTTGTTTCCTGATAGATGTGCTGCTAAATTCTCCTATTTTTGGCTTACATCCTTTATACCAGGCCACCCATTTCTTTGGATGGGATGTCTTAATCTTCCCATAATGCACTCACGAATTCTAGAGGACACTGGGAGGTTGCTACATGCCCAGAGTCTCGGCTACAGAGGGTGTCAAGACTACATCAGGCTGCCTCATCTGAAGAAATTGCACATTGACTCTCGAGTGACCTCTTTATGTCAATGTAAGCCTTTTTAACCAGGCATTTTTATTAAATCCGTGGCTCACCAGGTCATAAAACAAGAAGCTGCCAAGCTTAGAAAAGGAACTGATGGTCATTTTCACCAGCTGGGCAACCACGATTTTCTTTGGGTGCTCTGTCAGGTACTCGGCCAGTTTGCGTGCTCCACAGTACTCCTGGAGGGAGAGCAGTAGCTGGTTGGTGGGAGAGACTTTGAATAGTAATTGAGCATGACCACAGCTCCTACTCTTTCCATTGGTTCTGGTCATTGTCCTTACAATTTCCCATCAACCTCTGTGGTTCCTTCGTTTCTCGTTTGCAGGCCATGGTACCATCAGAAGTAATGGGAAGGAATAGGTGGATGAGATAGAGGAGGGATACAGATGAATAGAAGGAAGACCTGAAAGTGGAATATGAGCGAGACTGGGGCACGAGGAGGAGGAAAAAGAGGATGGGTCAATGTCAGTATCGGTTATGGGAGTCTGTGCTGTACATTCAAGGAGCAGTATGGATGCAGAATATCAGAATCTAAACTGACCAACCCACTCCCAGGGTGTGCTTTACGAGGCTGGGCATCTAAGTGGTATTTGAAACCTAATGGACTTTTCTTCTGTCTGAAGCCTGAGCCTGCAAGGTTAGTAACCAATGGCTTGTTAATATCTGGCGCCTGGTATAGCACTGTAACCAGCCCTTGCCTCATACAGAACCTCCACCATTCCTTACTTCTCTCTCCTGCATAGTGAACACACCCCTGGTGCAGTCAGCAGTGATCGTGTAGATGAGCACTAGTGGCCAACGCTAAACCATGGCCTTTTAATAGCATCTTTGGTGGACTGCAACATGAGCGTTCTGTTAGTATCCTGGAATATGTTTGCAGAGTGCTAACACCCAGGGATATCTGAGCAATACTTGTGTATATATTTAGGAGCTGCTCTGAAATATTATGGCATTAGCCATGCAAATGATGATGTTTTATTTTCTGCCCAATAAATGTTGATGTACTATTACCAGGCACATAAACCGTGTAGGGCATTACATCCTGATGTAGTATTTTAAACAAGTGTTCTATCTTCTAATGTGGCAGGTTATAAAGTTTTGGCGTATTTAATTATTTCCTGAAATTGAGTAAAAACTAAATTATATCATAAACTGCATAGTTTGGCTTCTGTTCTTCCTATTTTTTGGGAGGTTTGGGGGCGGAGAGATACCTGCCTCAACCCTCAGTCCCCACTTTCTCGATTGAATGGGTGTTTGGTATACATTTGTTTTTGCCAAGGTAACCTTTGGCACCCTGTCCGACTGAAGTATTGTTGCTGCAGTTTAGCCGGAGTGATGTTTCATAGCTATTATGCCACAACTCTGTGGTTCTCCTGCCAAAGCTCATATATTTTGTTCTCTGGGCAGATTCACATTCCTGGGCCAACCTTCTGAACGGAGCCTGGATCCCCTCGGACTGCTTTTTAGGGTTGAGCGCGCGCAATCGCTCTGGCCACTGTTGTAATCTCTCTGTGGGCTTTTAACCAAGCTTATCGGTTTGGTTGGTTCGTGGCTTGCCTTTTAAAATTTGCTTGATTTCATTAGTGAAAGGCATGCATACGTCATGCCTTTTCCAGTGTTTAGCCCTCCTCTACAGCACTGATAAACTACTGAAAACATGTGAGGCTCTGTGTTTTCCGAATGGGTTCTGCACTATTTCTTTTTATTTCCTACGCAGAGCGATCTCGTTAGGCAATAGTCGAGCACGTTGCATGACATGGATAATTCTGCTTTTGCTGTTTACATGGATAATTGCACTTTTGCAGATACGTTTAACTTTGAGCGAACTTCGGTTTCCTTTTCTGTGTCTTCTTCCCGCTCATGCGACCGTTGGCTCACATATGTGAAACTGTTTTACTTTTCATTATCAGTCTTTGTGGCAAGAAAAGTCCAGTTAGGAGTTTACAATGCTAATAGCTCTAACTCAAGCAAATGTGAGACCCATTGCATTGTAAATGCTTGTTTCATAGGCTGTGAGGAAAGCGTTTTATTACATTGTGTAGTTTCAACGACCATAGACTTTAGTGGAGTGGTCCTGATCCAGCGGGTACATGATGCTGAAGGATGCTGAAGCAGTGACGAGGGTCTTTCTAGGGCTAGTCCTTGGTCCACAAACACAGTGGGGTGTCTTTGTCCAAAGAGGCAATGCCCTTTGAAGTCCAGCCAAAAACTGGTTGGGTCTGGTCTACCTGTCTCTGGTTACATGAAAACCAGTGACTCCCCTTTACTGGTGATAACTTCTTTGCTGGGTGACCAAACTGCACTCTTACGACTCTCCTGGGTCCAGCAGACTCAGGTGCAACTTTTGAGGGTCAGGACTCGGTCTCCCAGTCTGAACAGGCAGTAGCGGTCAGCCATACTTGGCTACCAACTCATCAAGGCAGGCATCTTCAGCTTATGTGGCACAGGAAGTCAGCCAACTGACTCTTGGAGTAACTTCTTCTGTCTGAGGCTCAGGGATGACCTTTTCTCAAGCAGGGCACCAGTTCTCTCTTTGCTAGCCCAATAAACAACTGGTTCAACCCAGTCTTGGTGGAGCCTCTCTTTGCTGGAGAAGTGTGGCATCCAGTTAGCCCGGAATGCACCATAAAGCCCACTTCTAAGGCCACTCCTAACATGGAAGAACCCTTCTTTTGGTGTGTCCCAGAGGTGTGGCTACATAGAAGCTACACACGCACGGGAAAATCAGTGTTGCCACTGCTTCACCCTCTCTGTCCTCAACGCCAACCTTTTTACAAGAACAAAAAAGCAGCACTTTTTGTGTGTGTCCACCATTTGCCCTTCAAAGGCAGCTTTGACTCTGAATCTCGCCTTTTGGGTTCATACCCTGTCTTGCCTTCCTGCCTGCGAGAGGTCAAACATGGGGGGGAAGTATGAAAGAGGCTGTCTCGTAGCAGCACCGGTAAAGAGTCACCGGATAACTTTGGGAAATAAAACGGCTACATTCTAAAGTTGACAGTTATACAAAATTTACATTAATTTTGACTTCAGCATCAAGTCGGGTTTAAAGCAATGATTCTTTCGATACCTTGAAGTGTCATATTTAGTTGTCCCATTCAGAAGTTAGCACTGCTGAGTTGTCACCATATAACTCTGTACTCACAAAAGGGGCTACTAGCCTTTCTACAGTAAAAACTACAAAGTGGGGTTTTTACAGTCAGGACATGTAAAACACATGTCCTACTTTTTATTATGCAGCACCCTCCGTTAGGGCTCATTAGGCCTATTGTAGAGGTGACATATTTGTTAAAAAGGAAGGTTCAAGCTTTGCCATTACTTTAAATGGCAAGGTTGAGTTAGCAGTTTACAACTACTTTGCCAGCCAGCAATGGCAGGCTGGGAGTTACTCTTTCCTTTGTTACCCTCATGGTGGCACAATGAGTGATGCACTCTACAGGAGGCAATTAAACATACAGGCTCTAAGTGCCCCTGATCCCATGTACTAGGAACTTAAAAGTATGTTAATTTATGTCAATTGAGGGTAAGCCAACCAGACAAATACCCTTTAAGGTTCAAAACAATGGCCTTGAGGTCTGTTTGGCAGGCCTCAGTGTACCTTCCGAGTAGAAACACCATCAGCATTAGTCCAAAAGTTGGGGTGATCATGACAGAAGAGGCAGTTCCTTAGAGTAATGTAGGCAGTGGACAACGCCTATGCAGGCACCTGCTTGATCACTGACTGAATATCAGTAACAAAAATATCATGTGGACAGAATCTTGTTTCAAACATATTGAAAACCAAAATATCAAGAAGGTAGGTGCAAATAGATAAGTATACATTTACCTAGCTTAACTCCACATTAAAGTACCTTGAAACTCTATATATCTTCATGGTACATAATATATGGAATTATATAAAGTAAAACTTTGCATGCCCACAGAAACTTACCTTCACAATATTTTTGTCCTTGATATTCTTGACACAATATTTTGTCCAGACTTAATTTTTCTGATATTAAGTCTAAATACCCCCATACCATATCTACCCTCCCATTTAAAGTTATAAGCATTGCCTTTAATGATTTATACAGTTGGTCAATAGATATATTAAGCCACAGTGAACGTTTTTAACATGCCTCTAACTAGAGATAACCCAGAAGGCATTCCACTTCCATGTGGCTATATAATATTGCATTACTGGCCCTTAGTCACTTCATTCTCTTCAACGGAGCTACCAACATTCCAGTTTTCTAATATAACGTTATCGTTCATTAAAGTCCTTCTTCTGGAACTATGACCAGAACTGGAGGCAGAGTCAGAAGGGCTATAATGTTACAAAAACATTCCAACCACGAAGGGGAGAAACAGACAAGTATTTGAATTTTGTGGCATAAGATCTATACCAGCAAACATTGCCCTCTGTCACTCTGTTGTCTTTAATGGTAAGTCCAACACTGCAGTGTTGTAATAAATGCTACATAATGTATTGTGACATAACTATGCAAGATCAAGGCACGGGCTTGGAACAGGACCAACGCAGAAACTCATCTTCTGGCTCCGGATTTGTTGGAATCCCTGCACCTCAAGGAGAAGGGACCTTTGTAGGACGTATGAGTGCAGAGCAGTGGTGAAGCTTAACTTGAGGTACGGGCGCCACCCCCACTCACCATGCCTTTTGAACTCCGCCCAGGCTTAAGAGCAGCGAAAGACTGTGGTATCCGAAGCTACCAACGGATCTGTTAGGCTCACAATGATTTATCTTCGTAATTGACTGCAAGTTGGCCAACACCCAGCAAAGCATGCCTCTTCTCTATCCTCAAAGCCTTAAAAAGCATCTCCTGGCCTCCCCTTCCCATCGGCCTGTCACATCAGAGCTCACTTTCTCACCGGCTGAATCGTCCATTACGGTCCTAATGCGCTGTAAAATAAAGGGGAGCGTGTTGATGTAAAATAATGATGCAATATTAGGGGCGCTGACAGGAGATGTATATTTAAGACCGTAAATTAAAATCTCATTAATATTTCAAGCAGAATACCCCGTACCCATCTCCCCACGTTGACCTGTGGCTTTGAGTTCACAGCATGAAGAAAGCGCAGGAAATTGGCTGGCCCTATATTGCGATTATTAGAAGTAAATTACTGCGCCCGGCTCTCAGCCTTCTGCACTAATTTTACGGAACGTGAATTATTGCAGCAGAAAACGCTGAAATGAGATGGAATTTTGTAATGGGCCCTTTTCTCGTTTGTTTGTCACAGAAAGTTGGCTTTTTAATGAAAATGAATCAGTGGTTTTAGATATACTGCCGTAGTAATAGTGCATCAAGCGTTTCTGGAAACCGTCCCCGTGAGGTGCTTTGGAGGCTATTACAGGCATGGAATGTTTCTGAACCATGTCCTGCACGACCCCGGGGTCAGCACTACGTCCCGAAAATAGAGTATCTCAAGGTCAGAGTGTCCACAAATCTATACCTTCTGCCTTTGGCTTGGCGAGAGCGCCATGTTTAATTGCACCCTATCATGCCCAGGCCTGTCTGCAGCAATGCCTAAGTCTGATGTTAATGAATACTTTTTGATTTTACTAAAATTATTTGTATAATATACTTGTAGCGCTCTCAGCCAGCCCTCTTCATCTATGTGTCTGTTGTTGTGTCATTCACATTTTTCTTCTGCCCAGTACATTATACAGACTAGAGAAGTGGTTCTGCCCACTTCAGACTCTGGCTAACGTCACTGTGAGTGACACACTAATGCAAGAAGCACATCCACAAAGTAGCTTCCTTCAGTGCTAGGTACTGCTATGGCCTGACCATTTGTGCTTTTGAGACCAAAAAATACTTTGGCTTTTAGCTAGTCTTTTTTAAGACAGACGAGGACCCAACGGCTTACCCAACAACACATTTTTGACAAAACAAGCATTGACAAACCCAAAAGGCTGTCAGCCAATGCCAGATCTGTTGGTTTTGCCAGTACTTCTTAAGTCCTTCGACTGCATCCATGTCCTGTGTGAATAAGGCATTGGGATAAAAACTCTGATTATCAGTACATTCTAGCTCCCTGTCTCCTAATCTTTTTTTCTCTCTCTCTCTGCCCCTCTTCTTCTGTCCTTCAAAAGACTCAGCTGGGCAACATTGGGTGAGCCCAACTTGGTCAAAGTTGCCACACTTCAGAACTTTCCCTCTCTCGCTCACCCTCTGTGTTTTATATTGTAAACAGAAACAACTGCTGTAGGATCATCAATGGAAAATTATTGTGTATAAGATCTGGGACTTTGGACAGAAAAATTAGAATTCTTAGGCCTTAACTAAAAGCTGGGGGTTAAATTCCAGAGGGATTGGCATTCCAAAATCTGCAATAGTTATTTCACCCCCATGGTTTTTCCCTGACACACACACTGGCACTATAAGCCTCATTGGGGTTTTAAAAGTGGTTATCACCATCAATCACATCATACACAACACGAGCAACACTGCATGATCACCATATGGTCCACGTCCAGTAGTTCTCCTTTCTGTAGACCTAAAATGGATAAATCTACAATGGTGTCCGTTCATTCATGCCTCACCTGTGCATTTCCTTCCCTTGTCATTTTCTGTTTATACCACACGCCACCAGTGGCAAAGACTCATAACAACCATTTCACATTGATGATACTTAGACCTATGTCTCCTTGGAAGCAATCAATGAGCCAAAAGGGGAAATCACCACAGTATATCAGACAAATCGGAATGGATGTATCAAAACTACTAATGTTTAATATGATAAAAATGGATCTTGTGCCAATAATCAATCACTTGACGGATTGACTACTAACTATCTTTCTCACTATGCTTGGTGTACTCCCTTGTACATAGCTATACATTTTCACTAATTCCTCCCATTTGCCTTGCAAACAAAACAAGTCAATATGGCTCACATTTAGCCTTCACTCTATGATAAAGTACCTCTCCTAAATTCACAAAACAGAAGTTTCACAAAAAAATTACTAAAATTGTACAACTGGTCAAACCTTAGTTGCAAGACCTATTTGTGGTCTTTATATGAAGTACATATGTATGCATGTGGCATTTGTATAGCACAAACATACCCAAACGAGGTGTAGCATTGGACTGGCCAAAGTCCAGATACATTCCACGAGTGGTTGAGTGGTTAGCTGGGTTCTGAGAGTGAAAATGGACTAATAGGAATAGGTCAAGGAAATGAGAGAAAGTTGATTGAAATGCCTGTCGCAAGAACAATCCCTAGGCTCTTCGTGCTACTGAGATGCGCTCTCAAATCTAACAGAAAACAGTCCATAATAGCTCAAAGTACGGAGACCTCTGCACATGTCCAATCCCTAACACATCGATATATATGCCTGATTTTGATGAAATACCATTACGGAGGATACTAGTCTCATCATCCCAAGCCAGTAAACAGCCATTTGTTAGATGACCACAATGTAAAAATACTTTGTAAATGAAAATCGTATGATTTTCATCTTAGCAAATCACAAATGTAGGCACAGGTACCCTAAAGGTTTGTGCATGCGCTCATCTTTCTCAAAGTGAAGCAAGGAGGGTCAATTCACTTTCCAGCACTAACGTTTCTAGTGCTCAAAGTTTACCCTCATGCAGTGCAAAAATCACTTTGCGCCAACCTCCTATTAATTCATACAGTAGCGTCATATTTGCAGTAGAACAGTGCAAGCACTGACAGCTTTTGGCCCAAGGCCAGATAAACTAAAGTGGTGAGTCTTGGCTTTGTGCCAAATCCTTACACCTGGTGAAACCAGGCATTACAGGCCAAGCAGTACATTTCCTGGTCTACCTACACCAAAAATGTTTGTTAGTGCTTAGGAATTTGTGCAGGAGTACCATGAGTGAAAATGACACACTAGAGAGTGCTGGTTCTCCCTTATCTCATAGTGCAAGGCTGAGCGTCATGCACAAGAGCAATTTTTGGCACTGCCGATCACATCATTGGCAAGCAACTCTGTACACCTGGCACTGTGCACTTTTTTTTATCATTTGCAGAATGCCTCACTGCAGTTTCTCATGCAACGTCCCCTTCCGTGAAAAGTTGCAAATCACGGCCCCAATATCCCATTCTTTCTCAAGTATAAGAGATAAATGTAATCAGTACTTCTTATTGTACATGAATTGATGGCAGGTGTAAGGACATTATCTCCTTTTTTTTCACAAAAAAAGATATAATTCAGCTTTTTAGGAAATGTAAAAAAAAATTGCCTACAGCTGTCTGTTTTCAGTGTTTACAATGGCTGCTCTAGGAAGAAGATGTAGGGAGAACAAAACCTAAGGGAAGGAACGTAAGAAAATAGCCAAGCAGGAGACCTGCCAACTCACATGGCACAACCGTGTGTCACATGATGTTGGCTCCCTTCACACGGTCACCCAATGAGGAGCCAATATCACACGGTGGCAGACAATATGAGCTAGAAATCCCTGCAGGGAGCGTTTCCAACTCACATGGTGTGAAGGCTGAGCACAGCTGATGTTCATTGGGGTTTATAACCTCCTGAAGACATCAGCAGCAGCTTTTAAAGCCTCGTTTTTAGGGTTGAGCGCACAAGCGCACCGTTCCTGTTGCAATCTCTCTTTGGGCTTTCGACCACGCCCATGTCACTCCTGTCACTTTCATTGGTTCGTGGGCTTGCCTATTAAAATCCGCTTGATTTCATTAGTGAAAGGCATGCAAACGTCATGTCTTTTCCGGTGTTTAACCCTCTTCGAGCACACCGGCCAAGTACTGAAAACATACGAGGCTCCATGTTTTCAGCCTAGTTTCTGCACTACTTTATATTTTTATTTTCCACACAGTGCGACCACGCTGGGTTTTACATAGCGCGATCACGCTCAGTTTTTTGGTGTTCAATTTCAGCACTATCGTGCTTGGTTTTACAAAGCGTGATCACTCTCGTTTTTGTTCATTCAATTTATGTGGCAAGAAAAGTCCAATTCGGAGTTTACAACCCTAATAGCTCTAACCCAAGCAAATGCAATACCCATTGCATTGCAAATGCTTGTTTGTTGGGGGGGGGTTAGATTTGCTCATGGCAGTCACCTGCACAAAGCCCCTCTCAATGGCCACACTCCCTCCAAAGCACGCTCAAGGCTAGGGAGGTGATGGGCTCAAGGCACTGCCCTCTCCCCAGAGCCTCCATCCCTGGTTCCCTTGTATCACAAAGTGAGTTTTATTTGGACGTTGGCTGGTCTGAATAGGATAAGGGCTTGCAGTTGTAATAAAGAGATGGTGAATGGTACTACAGAGTTTGTAGGGTCTTGAAGGGATCAAACATAGGGGAGGATCACGGACAGGCAACAGCAATAAGGTAAAAGTAGGTGTGGAAGAAGCAAAGAAGGACCAGGTGATGCGCTTCTCCACAGTGTAGCGTGCTACCTGTCTGAAAAGGTCCTTTGGTTCCCACAATGAGTTTGAAGTGCTGTATAAATGCAGTAATAGAAGAGAGGGCTGAGAGTACGAAGTATTTACATTTGCCTCCCGTATCCTATAAAAAAGCAACAAAATGATCTATATGGTCCTAATTAGGGCCTGGGAACAGTGGGTAAAAGTGAAAGGCATGCACTAGGATGAATTAAAATACGTAGGAGTTCATTTAAAAAAGTTGCAAAAATGGGCTCACAGAGAATTTTCTCTAGAACATGTTTATGCTACCTCCGTTTTCATTCGAAACACCTACAACCCTCACAAACATATACAAGTACGTCTGTAACAGCATACTCCAGTCCCCATACCTACCCAAATCGGCACTCCCCGTCCTTTCTGTGCCAACTCCCAGTTCAGATCTTTTTAATTTCTGACTCTGTTTCGACCTGATCTGGAACACTGACCTCCCTTAGCACCTTCAAAACAGTCCTCAATCACCTCCCCTTCTTGTAACACAGTGATCCCCCTGCGGCGCTGTACTCTCTAATGGAGACTTGAACCATATAAGCTTTCACTCCCCTCCATATGTGTAATGCAATATCTATACTATTCACATTTTGACTTAGTGCTCCATAGCCCACTTTTGTTGTTTCTAGGGGCCACATGTAGGTAGGTTCCGATTTGCGACTTGCAAATTGCGAGTAAGAGTGACTCGCAATTTGCAAGTCGCAAATCAGAATGCAGGATGGTGTCCCTGACACCATCTGCGATTCGCAGGGGGGTCGCAAATGCCCACCTCATGAATAATCATGAGGTGAGTCGCAATTTGCGACCCCCTTGCGAATGGCGGCCCTCACAGGGATGGTGGCCTGCTGCGGACAGCAGACCACCATGTCTGTGACTGCTTTTTAATAAAGCATTTTTATTTATTTTTATTTTTTATGCAGCCCGTTTTCCTTACAGGAAACGAGATGCATTACAAAAACAAAAAATGAAACGTTTTCGTTTCATTTTTTCAGAGCAGGCTCTGAAATTTTTTTTATATTGACATTCACAACGGGGAAGGGGTCCCATGGGGACCCCTTCTCTTTTGCGAATGGGTTAGCACCCTTTTGAAATGGGTGCTAACTGCGATTGGTTTGCGACCGCGTTCGCAGTCACAAACCAATCCTACATTGCACTGCGAGTCGCAATTAGGAAGGGAACACCCCTTCCTAATTGCGAGCCGCATACCCGTTTTGCGAATCGGTAACCAGTTTACCGAATCGCAAAACTGGGTTTGTGCATTGCGATGTGCTTTTTGCGCGTCGCAAACAGCGAAATTCGCTGTTTGCGACGTGCAAAGCGCTTCCTACATCTGGCCCCTAGGTGCTGTAAATCTCAGCGTTGCTATTGCCCTGTTCAGTGGAACTCAATTTATCGACCTGCAGAAGGAATGAAAGTTAAGTCGGCCTTGTAAGGGTTCAGACTCGCTTGCTGAGCAGCAAAACGTCCAAAACACGGAGCTAAGAATTTCATTGAATATATTGTCTAACTACTTGCCACATATATCTCTCTAGGATAGATGAAGTGTATGCTATCTTTATATTTGCTTGTGAGCCGTAATTCCAGTAGATACACCCCTCAATACCAGTTTCCACAGCAAAAGTATAGAAACTCGCCCCTCTATACCAAAAATTTACAAAACAAAATAACGTGTACCCACCGATTCTCAGTAATGTAGCTGGTAAACTTCTCAACAGTAGTAGTGTGTATTGGTAATGCAGGGAATGTCATAACGTACACACAGTCGATATTATTCTGTATATTGACAGAACTGTACTAAAACCAAGGCCACTGGAAATATATGGCAATGGAGGACTAAATTTAAAAGGTTAAGTAAGTTACACAACAAGAGAAGGTAAAAATAACGTAGAAAGATTAGACAAATTACGTGGCAGTATACGTTTGCGATTTGGTTGTTTTATTACACATTAATACTGTTTAGGAAATTATTCCCCATTATTTGTATCAGTTTAACATCTGAATACAGTCATGAGAAATTGAAAGGTGGCCAGCCGAGTTTTGCAACAGATCTGCCACTGAACAGCAACACACGTGGTGCTTTTTTAAATTTACTTTTTTGTCCGTTTGAGCTATATTGTTTTGGTTGAAATCTGCAAATTAGACAGCAAACCGTGGATCATGTGGCAAGTGAGTTAAGCGATTCTAATGGCCTTGAATAAAACTATTGGCTATGAACGAACACTGAGGGGCTTTCTTAAAGATGGGTGGTACTGGAAAATCCCCTGGCTTCAAGGGAAATTCTAATTTCAGAGACTTCTTTACTGGCATATCAACCACAAACATAGTCGTCTTTTGCTTTTACTTTGTGTCTGCAAATCAGAGGACGTTCCAGGACCACTAAACTCCAAATTAGGTCCTTTATTATGTTCTGGTCATGACATATGTTCAGCCTAGGAAATGAAGCAGGTCCTACCGAATCGAGCAGCTATCATTGAACCAGACCCAGGACCCTACCCAGCTCCAGTTAAACATACTGAATTTGCCCTAGTGTAATTTGCTGACACCGGGACACACCGGTACACATTCAGCAGCACCTTCACTTCCCGTTTGGAACAGCAACCTGCAGGCTGTGAGAGGGCTTTTTTATTTTCCATTCCAGCCTGGCTCAAAACAAAGGCCTGATTTGAAGGACCATCAGACCTCTTTTTGTTCGGGTATAATCCTGATTAAGAGTTCTGTGGAGCCTAACACTTAGGTGCCAATGCACCAGAGGGAAACAAAAGCACACAGCTTGTTTTTAACTTTGTTCAATCCCTGTATGTAAGAGATATGCATTCACCATAAGAATGTCAGAGGTATCTGTCTGTATGAGTAATTACACTAATATCAATTTAAGTAGCACTTAAGCACTTATTGATTTATAAAAAAATTAATTTATACCTCTTCTCATCCCAATGGATGGTGTTAGAGTGCTTTACATGACACACACACATTTTACAGAGGCAATAAATCAGACAAGTTGGTAAATCAATGAACAGGATGTGTTACATAAGACAATGAGGGGTACAAGGTGTTGGAGCCACATATCATTCATGCTGGTAGGCATTACATGCTAAGAGTGAATGGTCTGGAGAAACATAAAGTCAGGATTTAAAACGTAGCACAGCTGTTGTGGTTGTCTGTACTAACAAATGGATTTCTGTGGCAAAAATGGGATTTCTTTGAGCTATCTACATGAAATACAAATCTGTAATCAGCATGTTACATGACGTGCTTTGCATTAGGTACATCAACCCTCTATGCTACTTTAGGAGTCAAAACTCTGACTCGACAAGAACAGATATCTTCAGGAAGTTCATTAACCACTAGAGTTATCTTACCTTTAACATTATCCCTGAAAATTGCTGGGCACAGAACTATCTCTACAGCAGGTGCCTTAACCCCGTAAGATATTTTAAAATGCAGACCCCTTCTGGCTGATTACATAAGACAGACAGATTTACCATCACATTTGTAATTGTTTCCATTTCTTTGCAGCAGTCTTTTTAACAAAATAAATACATAAGTTAACAGGCATATTCTGGCACGCATGACTCCACCCTCTTTCCTCTGCCTCTGAGAGACTCTGACACACATGACTCCACCCTCTTTCTGCTGCCTTACTTTGACCCTCAATTTATGGGTTCCCAGAGTAATTTTTTCCATTTCCAGCACTGAATATGTGAATGAAGCCTAGGTGAAAATTTCCTGTGGGAATGTATTCCTTACACAGCTATCAACTCTGAAGTACCTGCAAATGAACTAAACTACAGTCTGATTGTGACAGGAGGGGTGAGTTCAACACTGAGGCCTTTATAATGTTATGACTGCACATAGAAAATTCATACTACAACGAATACACTGATGTATTATTCAGCAGTACTAATTAAATTTGAATAATTCATTTGCATAATTAATTGATTGTGTACGACATGTTGGCTGGATATGCAATCCTTCCTTTTGAGCCTGGCATGGAAATAAGGCAGCCACAGGGGGATTTCTCGTTCATGCGCGGATCCACCCAGCACTTTGGAT
Organism: Pleurodeles waltl; assembly: GCF_031143425.1. Taxonomy (NCBI): domain Eukaryota; kingdom Metazoa; phylum Chordata; class Amphibia; order Caudata; family Salamandridae; genus Pleurodeles; species Pleurodeles waltl. Next base: position 229,824,092 of record NC_090451.1, read on the forward strand.
TCAGGTTACAGTGTGGATAAAGCGTTATTAACACCCCAGGTCTTTTCCGGCGGTCCCTGGATGGTAGGCCGTTTAAGCAACTGCTACGTCGAAGATTATGCATAATCATGTTCTCTTGATATTCTCTCAGCTAGCTGTAGCTAGGTGTGACTTGGAGGCTGGGTTTCATATTTTTAAGCCTGTGAGAAAGACAGTGGTTTGATACTGGGGAGGGGATAAGGGCCCTGAAGTGTGAAGAGACACTGCATCATGGAGGGGTGACATGAATTTTCTTTTTGCAGATAAGTTCAGTCAACGCGTCAGTGAGTATGAATTTTATAATAAACATATTGGGGTTCATGGGGAGGGGGCGAGGTCAGGTGGTTAGGTTGCAAACTGTGAAACCAAGTAACCTGGGGCACCGTCTTGGTTTACTGTCTTGACCAAATTGCCCGACTAGGAGGGAAACCAGGGCTTTAAATGGAGAGGATCATATCTGTGCTCAGACCCAGCAGTTACTAAAATTTGACTTTGAAACAGGTACCTATGGGGCCCTATATTTATGTCCTTAACTCAACAAGCAAAAACACTTATGTCTTTCTCAACAAAGAATGTACTGTAGTCCTGGGTCACTGGAATTATGTAATTCTGCAGCCGAGGCTTTTTTGATGTAATTATGGATTTGCAGCATTTGCCACATAATCCATCATCTGCTGCACAATCTGCAGGTTGTAATAAAAAAGTACATATGTTTAAGTGCAGTGGAAGACCCTTCACAAAGGTTAACTAGTCATCTTTCAGTTGTTTATTTCTGTATTTAGTTGTTAATGAGTACCAATGAGGTAAAATATTTTCCCAGACAGTATTACTGTGTGTACACATTGCAAAATAATGAAGTAAAAATGTGCTGCTTTATAGTACATAATTTGCCTTTTCTTGCTGCTTAATTCAGTCAACCCTTCCACATAATTTGGTGCTCCCCTGCCGCATAATTCCAGTGGCTCTGTTTTAAGGTAATACGTCAACAAAACAGTGCCTATTTATGTTTTACATTTTACTTCGTCTTGTATTTCCTATGAGTATTTTCTTTTTCCAGACATTGGGGGTCATTACAACCCTGGCGGATGGCGTAGAACCGGCGGTAAGACCGCCAACAGGCTGGCGGTCTTACCTTGGTGTATTATGACCATGGCGGTTACCGCCATGGTCAACCGCCGGTTCTCCGTCCCGCCCGCCAGGGCGGAGACGACCTCCGAACTGGAGACCTGGGTCTCCAGCCCGGCAGCCGGCAGTATACCGCCGGCGGTATTTGGACCCGGCTTACCGCCGAGGATTTCCAGCGGTTTCAACCGCCATGAAATCCATGGCGGTAAGCACTATCAGTGCCAGGGAATTCCTTCCCTGGCACTGATAGGGGTCTCCCCCACCCGACTCCCTCCCCTACACCCTCCACCACCCCTGCCACCCCTCCCCACCCCGACCCCCAACATAACATTTCTCACACACACCTGACACGCATGCAGGCACCACCAACACGCACACACCCGACATATATGCCTACATCCACACACACAGTCAGACACGCACACCCACATTCAAACATACACGCACACATCCATACAGACATACCCACAGCCATACACGCACTCATTCCCATACACACAACACCCCCGCAAGCATACACGCACTCACACACCCCCTCTACATACACACACGCACACCCCCATGCACGCACACAACACCCCCCACCCCCCTCCCTTAACGGACGATCGACTTACCTGGTCCGTCGATCCTCCGGGAGGGGACGGGAGCCATGGGGGCAGCTCCGCCGACACCACACCACCAACAGAACACCGCCACGGCGAATCACAGGACGTGATTCGCTGGGTGGTGTTCTGTTGGCGTGGCGGTGGAGGTGGAGCAACCTCTACTTCCCCGCCGCCCACAAGTATGGCTGTTGGCGGCTCTCCGTCGGAATAACGACGGAGAGCAGCCAACAGTCATAATACGCCGAGCGGCAAACCGCCTGCACAGGCGGTCTTCCGCACTGCGGTCCCTTGGCGGTCTTGCAAAAAGACTGCCGAGGTCGTAATGACCCCCATTATGTTTCTGTAGTTCTGTTTCACATGTAACACATCCCTCTTGTGTAAGTGCAGACTGTAAACTGAATTACTTCTAGATGTTAGGTTGAATTCAGGTTATAGGTTGAGGTTAAATACAGGACATAATTGAGAGAAGAGGAGTTGAGTCTGAATTCTGATGGTCAAACACCAGAGGGTTAGGAGAAGGGGGAGGGAAAGTGAGAGAGAGAGAGACAGAGACGGCACACTCAACTGTTCATTGGTGAAGCTCTCCTTGGTAGTACATCTCTTGGCACGGTGCAGGTATTCACTGAGACTCTCAGGTGGTAGAGCGACCCACTCATTGAAAAAGGTACACGCAGCATGTTAGAGTTACTCAGTCATATCTGATGTTTCAAGCAAAAATAAAATAAGCATGTGTACTCCCCAGCTTTCAAAAGGCAAGTAACAATGAGCTTAAGCTAAGAGTAAGTGAAGCTGGTAAGCCCAGAACTCTCAAGCAAGGAAGGGAACAGAAGAACCACAGCCAGACAACAAAGCCAAAATATAGTCCAGAAAACAATGTCAGCATCATACGGAAAAGGATCAGAGATTCGTACAGGTAATTCCACAAGAAAAAGTCAGAGTCAAAACAGAATTGAAGCGCAAGGTCAGAATAAACAAAGGGTCAGAGAGCAAAGCCATAGTAGTTCACCAAAGTCAAACAGTATCCACAAAACAAAGTCAGGGTAAACACAGGGACATCTTACAGATTTTGGGGGGGCTGGACCAAACATATTTTGGGGGCCCCTGTTCAGGGCAGCTTTGAATTTATGATCCAATGTCAGCTTTTTCATGCCCTCTGGGGCCAAGTCATTGACACTGTACATGCACACTGTCCAAATTCTAAATGTGCATCTATCTAAAATTCAGAGACAGTGATGTGTGTTTTAAATATTGTAATAAAGCAGCAGCTCACTAATAATATTGCAAATTTTCTCTGCAACCCACTGCCATTTCTCATACAAGGGACTTTTTTATGGATGTTGTATGGTGCGGAAAAACATAAACACAACATTTCTCTGCAAAATGTCTGTAATAGAGTCTCACAACTGCCATACAGGAAACATGATATTTAAACAATCTGTGTTTAAAAATCATTCAAGGTTATCAGGGAAGGACTGCGTGAAGAATAGAGCTGGCTCCATCAGCGGGCTCCCTAAAAAACTGGAGCCCTGGGCCAGAGCCCACTTTGCCCATGCTTAAAACGTCTCTGGGTAAACAGGCAAGGAGGTCAAGGAACCGAGGAACCATAAAGGGAGAAAAAAACACAGTTGAGGAACAGCAAAGAGTCATAGCAACGCGAAGTGCTAAGCAGCTTCCTAGTAGTTTGAATACTACTGCTGCCTGTCATGACCCCGAGGTCCCATCCTAGACCCAGGCGGACCAGCCATTCACGCGCCTCAGCTGCACTAGGCGGATAGACACAGATTTAAAGGGAAACGCTTCATCCATGTTCTCGTAGTCCTAAAACCTCGGACCACCCGCTGATTCCTCACAGAAAGTGCGTGGATGGGGTATACACAGGTGTCAAAATATTCACAGTGTCAGTGGAAGAGAAGATGGGGTGTGCAAGTGAGGAGAGTGTGTGTCTGAGAGAGTCATCAAGAGAGTGAACTAGAGGGCGGGGATGCTGAAGGGAAGGTGAGGTAAGGAAGTTCAAGCAGAGTAAAAAGACATTTATGAAGAGGAAGGATATGAAATGTGAGACATGGAGCTAAAGGGATTTCAGAAAAAAAGATGTGTGGAAAAATACGGTGTGGGTAAAAGGGTGAGAGGTATTACAGATGGAAGTGATGTGAAGAGGAAATCAGCAGTGATTGAGGGTTGTACGACATTACCATGCATGCCGTTAACACACTTGCCTTACCACACGTGCTACTGCTTGCTGACCTTTACAACGCTTGGCGCTGTGGACTTTTATCACTACATTTTGTGATATTTACTATATTTTTTCACATAATTTTGGTATTTTATTTTTATGGGAATCCTGTAAACGGTCCCTTTTTCCACTCCTACCCTCCCTTTACCGCTTCCCTCAAGGACGGGCCCTGTTCCTTCTTTTACAACCTCTAAGCGTTTCCTGTAAAATGACAGCCTTCCTTGTAAGAGTAGCATAGGTTAAGATGAAAGGGTGAGAATCCTTAGCCAATTTCTACCAGGTCATAATATAACTGAGGGGTAGTAGACTGGTGTACCTGTCCTCCCAGCTTGATCCTACCGCGTGGTAAAATGCTGTAGGCACATTTTGTAAGCATGTGGTAGTTACAGTAGTGTAGATGGATACGGAAGGATACTGAAGAGAGATATTGGTGTTTGTTCTGAAACATACTGAAGGGAGGTGCAGCTTTGTGTGTTTGTGTGTGTCAAGACTAAATAATAATATCAAGTTGTCATTGAAAACCAAAATTTTTGCATATGCTCTACACATCACATGTACCATTAGCCAGTTTAATGGTACACAATTTATTGACCTCAGATGGATAAAGGCCGAAATGGCTCTGCTAGGATTCAAATATGTAATTTGAAAATCAAGGGTATTTTAGCACCTAGCGTTTAACTCACTGAGCCATTGACACCAAAGCAGAATGCTGGTTTATATGTGATTAAGTAAGAGTGAGACGATGGAAATGGCAATGCGGTGCATATTGAATGATCCTGAAGACAGACAATAGTGCAGGCGGATACTGAAAGGATACTGGATGCTGAATGAGAGTGAAAATAAATGCTGTGGTATAGGTCGATACTGGGGGATAAAGAGAGGGGTTGTTGATGTGCCTGCGGCCCTGGTGCTGGGAGATAGACGAGGCTACTGCTGTTGGTGAACGATGTTCTAGGATACGTACTTTTGTGTGGTTGGATGTTTTAAGAATTCCCTTAAGATGGATAATGAAATAGCCCAGAATTATATAAATGTAACTTTGAAAAGTTGGACATTAAATCGGATAATTGTGTAAATACACACCCTGTAGAGTTGATGAATACGTGATTTTATGGGCATTTACTTCCACTTTACACGTTTGCTTTTGGCATGGCCGTGCCGCACCTTCGGCAGTCCAGCAGCTTTCCACATGGTTCGAAAGAAAGTTCTCACTACACGCTACAGCCGGAGCAGCTTGTGATGATCTGCTACAGTGAGTAAAGATGTACTGTAAGTGGGGTTCAGTGCACCTGCATGCCTCATGTTGATAAACAATATTCCAGGAAGACCTAAATGTGTAGTCCGTGTCCAGGTTTAATGGTCTATGAGGAGGGAGTGATTAACTGATGAACCCATGTGCCGAATATTTCAGATAGCTCATACCCGCCCACCAAAGACAAACATTGACCTCAGCATATAATCTCCTCTGCCCTCCACCCACACTAGCAACCCCCAACCCGCCAGTGGAACCCCATCGCACAAAGTCCCCATGCGAATACCAACGTGGTCCAACCAACAGAATAAAAAAAAAGAAGAAACCTTGGGGATTACCGCAGAGGATTGCACAGATTACTGACTGTACAAGGCTGCATCAAAGAAGAGGTGTCCATAGTTAAGTTATTGACTGCGGGTATTTACCATAGCTGTTTGTGTGGTCACTGAGTGCTAGTTCACCCTGAGTGTCACCCAAGGTCATTGCCTCTGTCAGTTTGGTCTTCGAAGTGACACATGTGCTCCTTATCCGGAAGGATGGAATGCGGAGCGTTAATTGGATGATGATCATCAGGCCAAGTACACCCAGTGGAGGGGCCAGCGATCTGTCCATACTGCCTTGTACCTGGTAGACCAGAAACATATCCCAGTTTGAGGGCCCTATCACAACGCAATCACATATCATAGTATTAAGAACTTGTTAACGGTAGCAAGCGATTAGGGCCCAGGTGAGTAGTAGTCATCATATGTGCAGTCTTACTCCACATCGCATACATCACTCCAGGAGGAGGCAACTCTCCTGGCCAGACTTCTTATGGTCTCCAAAAGTAATTGCTTGACAAAAGAGCTGGCACTCTGTCGTGTCTGGAATATGTGAAGCTCATTACAGTGTGTGATCTCCAGACGTGCAGGGCTGAGCAAGGTGCATGGCACACTGGTTTGGCAGAGTTTATGTTTCACAGGTGCAGTGTGTTCCCCAGCCAAGGCACTCATCAATGACTACGGCACACACGGAGCTGGATATTAAACGTCTTTATTCATCTGCCTGTAACCACAAACTCAACATTCGAAACCTTCATTTACTTCACCATGCTCTAATTCTTTCGTCACCGTTCTACAGAGTTCATCAGGAGCCAAATGTTTTTGTCATTATTGACTCACCCAACACTACATCTCCCCCTCTGTTAAATAAAATATATATTTTTTTTACAACTATACACAATCATAGTTCTTCAGTCAGCCTTCGTGGCACTCTGATTACTTGTTCCAATCATATCTTCGGAAATTGGGAACCGGCAATATAAGTGTCCATGATCTACGTTGGCGATGCAGGAGCAACAGCAGTCAGGGGTTTTTCAATTGTCCTTTTAGAGCCAGTCTCTACGTTGACATCAGTATCTGACGAGTGGTGAGCTACATGTCGGAAATGCGAGAAATTGTGCGTAATGGATTTCCCAGGACGTTGGGCAGTCACCATGTGTCCTTTGCTGGTTATGACATGGAATGACTCAGCATCGAATGGGGTATCAGACTAATTTTTTCTTGACTGACAGACAAGCACTCAATCTCCTCTAGTGAAAATTATGTCTGTTGCATGTCGTCCATTGTTTGCGTAGGCCATCATGATCCTTTTACTATCCAAGTCTTTGGTACAGGTTTCTTCCTTAGTACTTGATCTTCTGTTGGTCTTTTGAGGTAACTTGGTCGTCATGGCTCTCCTGAACATCAAAGTTGCAGGGCTTTCACCTGTGGTCAAGGGAGGGGTCAAACAGTAAGCTTGCAGATTAAAATTCAAGACAGTTTTAAGGCTGTGTTTTTTTCAATACAGCACGCTGAACAGCTTTCTTTAATGTACTCATGAGCTTTGGTCAATGTACTCATGACTCGACAACTCAATTGGCCTGTGGCCAAAGAGGTGTGCTCTTCTGACGCTTCACATTAACATGACTGGAAAATTCTCTGAATTCTCGACTGTTGAAAGGTGGGCCATTTTCAGATTTTAAGATTTCAGGAATACCCCATGTTGCAAAGATGCAGTCTAATCTCTTGATGACTCTCTCTTGAGTGATGGATGAGAGCTTTTCTAGCAATGGAAAACTGGAGTATTCATTAACATTCACCATCAGGTGATGTCCATTGTCAAGAGGACCAAAAAAGTCAATAACAGTTGTTTCCCATACATGCTTTGGTAACTCTGACACGCTTAAGGTGCTTTCAGAGGCTTTCGATCATAGGCAGTTGCCTAGATGTCAGGCCTTCAACGCTCTTTCAACTTTCTCATTGAGATGAGGAAACCAGATTCAGTCTCACGGAGCTCGTTTTGCGGCCACGATTCCCTAATGTCCTTCATGGGCCACTTCAATTATCTGTTGTCGCAAACTCTCCGGAATAACAATTCTCGAACCCCTCAATATAATGCCTCCGTGAGTCACGAGCAGTTCATCTTTGACATTTTAACCTTCTGGTATTCACTGTCACTGGCAAGAGGTCTTTCATTTTTAACATGTCACTATCTTGACTCATGGCAGTGATAATTTGCTCCAATGAAATGGCAGCTGGTGTGTTTGATTTCACATTGAAATGTATGTAGGCATCAGCCATCCTGGATGGGGTATCATAACACTGGAAAGGCACTCTGTAAAAGTAGTCAGCAGGGTATAGTTATATTCTTGTAATCGTAGACCCCAGTGTTCAATGCGAGGAGGCACCTTGGCCTTTGGATTGCCAAAGATGGTTAACAATGCTTGATGATCTGTCACAAGCATAAAAGGCTTTCTGTTTAAGAACACATGTAAATGCTCACAAGCCCACACCACTGCTAAACTTTCTTTCTCAGGTTTTGAATAAGCACGTTCAGTTTGGAACAAACTTTTGCTTGCATATTTCACAATATATCTTCGAGCATTTGGGTGCCTGCTGTACTGTGCATGGATTGCACCTAACCCGACTGGGCTAGCATCAACAGCAACTTCTCTATCAAGCTTTGTGTTAAAATATGCCATTTCAGTAGTGTTCTCAATATCTTGTTTGATTCTCTTAAAGCTTTGCCTGCATTCATGTGACTAATGAAATATTCTTTTTAGTCAAGTCTCTCAATGGAGCACTCTTGATGACAAAGTTTTGTATGTGTCTGGAACAGTAACTGGCCATACCAAGTGATGAACGTAGAATAGAAATATCTTGTGGATGACTGGCAGTTGGCAACGCTTGCAGTTTACCTCAATCATAGACGCAGTGCCTTGAGACTCTCACAGGTGAGTAGCCGCATTTTACAAAAACTGATTGATTGAGTGATTGATCAGGTGTCAAACCCACATCAGAAAAGATAATGCCAAAGAACTTTAGCTTAGTATTACTGAATTCATATTTCTCAGCACTCAAATTTACTCCTGCATCAACAAGTAAATGACACACATGCTTGAGGGCTTTAGCATGTTCCTTTTTTATAGCTCCGAAAATGAATATGCCATCAGTATAATTGAAAGCATTCATGACTGGTTGTATGATACATCGCATGACATCTTGAAAAAGCTCTACAGCTGATGACACACCAAAATTTAGGGCCTAATGACGACCTTGCCAGATGGGATACTCCGTCACAAACATGGCAGATATCCCGTCCGCCGTATTACAAGTTCTATTATATCCTATGGAACTTGTTAAACGGCGGGCAGGATATCCGTCACATTTGTGACGGAGTATCCCATCCGCCAAGGTCATAATCAGGCCCTACATCTTTTATATCGAAATAGTCCAATATGTGTTTAAAAGTTTGTTATGTACCTGCCTTTCTCCTCGGGGTCCAACTGATGATATCTTTATTTTTTAATCAAGGCAAGAGAAGCCTTTTGCACCATTCATTTGTGTTATCATGTCAGCAATGTGTGGACCTGGATATTGTTCTCTTTTAGTTGCCTTGTTCGGTTGATGCATATCCACACAGATATGTATAGCTCCTTCTTTGTCCTTTTTAGGTACTACCACTATAGGAGAAACCCATGGCATTGGACCAGTAGAACGCTCAATGATATCATGTTTAAGTAATGATTTGAGTTCCTTTTCAACAGCTTCTTTCAAATGAAATGCAGTTCATCCGTGTCTTTGAGCAACAGGACAGACGTCCTCATTAATATGCAATTGTACTTTCATAGTCTTAAGTTTTCCTAACCCATGAAACAATGAATGGAATTGATTTACTATTTTTTGATGAGCATTCATGTTGTAATTCACTGAGATCAGTCCCGTATCAGCAGCCGTGCCTAAACTGAATAAACAGGCACTTGATGCAGTACCATGAAGCACATGAATGGGTGCTTGCACTTTTGTCTTCTTGTGTTTCATCGTCGCTACGAATTAACCTTCACTTTTCAATGGCATTGATGCAGCCCATGCATACACTTTAGTTTTCGATGGCGTCAGTCCTGGCAATGGAGATAGTTCATTATGTTTCTCCTCAGGCATAATGTTTATTGGACACCACTGTTGATAATGAAAAGTATTGAACAACTGCTTACTTTCAGTGTAATCTTCAATGTTTGAATGACTTTGGTCCTTTTTCATGTCGACTTCTCTTTGACTGGTATTTTTCTTTACATGTGGTCAGTCCAACATGCACACATTTTTCTGAGTTAAACATCAACATTGCACAACCATCTTCTTCACTTTCAATTGATATTGGTACTGAAGAACCTTTTGATGATAATTTAAATGACAATCAACTTTGTTTGATGTTAATTTCAACTGGTGTTGTTGCCTGGCCTTGCGGGTCAGCACCAAATGTCGCTTCTGGAACATTTGGGTGGCCATTTTGTCTTCTCGCTGTGATGCACTTACTTTTTCCTTCTCCTTGAAACCATTACAAAATGGTTCTCCTTCTCACAGCCTTTGCATATCTGTCCAAGGGCAGGACTTTTACCTTTGTGCGGAAACGAAAATCCACACCTGAAACACAACTTATTTTTCCGTGAAGCCATCACTTTGTGTCCTTCAGCCTTGTGCTTGCTTTTCATATTCATGACTGACTGACTTTTAGGCACCTCAGCCTCTATGTCAGCAGCTCGTCGATCGGCATGCTCGTCAGCTCTGGCAGCCATAAGAAATCGCTCAAGACTAAGAGTTTCTCTCAGCATTCGTCGCCTGAATTAATCTAACAGGCATCTGTCAATAACTCTGAGACATGTTGCTTCCTCATCATTAAATCCAGTGTGAGATGAGCATATCCATTCACTCAACAAATCCATCTATGGGTTCACCAACACTGTCATTTTTGGTACTCAGCACTGGATTGAACTTGCGATTCAAGGCTTCTTTAATTTGAGGGCACGTAACTTTGTCAGTTTGCAACATTTTCTTTACGACTCCTTTTACACCCTCATCAGCAGGATTCTTAAGGTATTTGATAATCTTCCTATTATCTGTTTCTTCTACTGCATCAATTAAATCATTAAATGTCTCTCTCAAAGCAGTCCATTTATCACCAGTATTCTGCTGTTTGGCATTATTAAATGGTGATGGTGTTTTCAGGAAGACAGACACTGAGAATGGAGTTCTCTCCGATAATGTCCGCTGTCCACTAGGACCCACTTCCACCATGCCATCTCTAAGGCCCTGTGATGTACTGACCTATAGATCACCTTGGACAGTCTGTGGAACTGTGACCTCTTCCTTGATCTCCATTGGGGCCTTTCACTTTTCTGGAGACCTCTGGAGTTGTTCTGAGCTGTCACCCAGTAGCTTGCTGGTGTGCAGGCCCAGGTATCTGTGCTTCTTCTTGGGTCTCTTTGCCCGCTTCTGAGGTCATAGAATTCTTCTTATCAAGGCTCTGGTAAGTGCAACAACAGTGTGGTTTATTATCAATTATTCTGTCAGCTAGCGCTTTTGTGTATTCTACTTGTATTTGACTATGGTTGTTTTCAGCCCTTTTTTTCAGTATCTGTTTGTGTCCGTCTTTAGCATTATCACTTCGTATGATGTACAGCTTTATGTTGCGTAGTACCCCGTACCTCTTTTTACGGCCTTGCCTGATGGTTCTTGGCCAATGATGTGTAGGCTTTTCAGTGAAGCTCTTGTTATCTTCAAGTGCTTCATACCGACAGGAGTTCCGCTTTGACTTCATATATGCCAAATGTCGATTACGCACTTCGACGGGGGCACATGTGGCACGCACAAGTAGTTTGCTTGGACCACGGCAAACTCTCTGAGAGAGCATGTCAATCTTCATGTAACCTATCCTCTATCTCGTCACCAGTTGTAGAGTCTTCCCAAGCCTGGGTACCCTTCAATGATCATGCCACACACAGAGCTGGGTATTACACGTCTTTATTCATCTGAGTGTAACCCCGAACTCACCATTCTAAACCTGCATTCACCACGCTCTAACACTTATGTCACAGTTCTACGGAGGCCATCAGGAGCCAAAAGGGTTCCATCATTAATAACTCACATGACACTACAACAGGTAGATATTTGCGTCTTACTTCCTGTGCTGTTTTTGTAAAGTCTGGGTAGATGGAGACAGTGTGGCCATCATGGGACAGCGACTGCTGCTCTCATGCCCCAGGGAACGCCTCATCCTGATCCCTGTGATTGAAGAGTCTAGTTAATATCAGGCATGGGAGCTGGTACCTAATGGATCTATGGGCCCCCTCCACTGAGAACAGGGGAGAGTAGTTATCCCAGACAAAGAGATTCTTCAGAAGGCTTTCAACATAATCTGTCATAGAATCAATATCGGGGGATCCCTATATTCCCACCAGGTGCAGGTTATTACATCTCAATCTGGCTTTGAGATCTTCATTCTTAGCTTGGATGATTTCCAGCACGTTGGTCAAATCTGCACGTTTTTTATGGTGTTTTGCAGTGTCATTGCAGCACTCAGTTGGTTTTTGTGCTTATCAAGAGTGGTCATCATTTTGTCCACTTTAGCAATGAGTGTGTCAAGTTTATTATCTACGGTGACTAGACTGTTCTGTAAATGCTGCAGCAATGTTTTAACTTCTGGATCATCTATGTCACCAGGGTCGCCCTGGAGGTTGTCAATTTTGTTGGGGGAGGAGGCTCTTCTGGAGAAATTCATCTCAAAGAATAGCTTGGCTTGCTTGTGATCACCTTTTCCCATCCTGATCTGAGATTATGCTAAATATGTAGGGTGGGAGACAGGTGCACACCATAACTGAGACTCTTTCCTCACATTATATGCTACAACCGGTAACAGACTTTGTATTTCTGCATCCGCACCGGCAGCAGAAGATAGATTTGTGTCACAGTCCCTTGGTATCACTTAAAGGTTGCTGCAGGGCAGATGTGCGCAATCTGTGCTGTGCCCGATCCTGCTGTCAGCCCCCACTGCATTCCACTCGTAGGGGCCCGCTCCATGACACTTTTGACGTGATTTGGGAAGGCAATGCAGTATTTGGTTGCGGTATGGAGTGAGAGCCTCGTGGCAGCCAGCAGGGAAACGCTCTCACCTGCAGCATGGGGCCCTTGCAGTCAGCGGTAGCTGAACTGAGGATGGTGCAAGGCCCGATTGACTGTCAGGTTGTGTTACAGGGTCCCTCCTTGCCACTGTAGCCCACCTCTCTCCACGGTAGCAAGTCGTGAACTGCCATCAGTTGGCCCACAGCTACTCAGAGTAGTCTCCAGGTGCTACTCACCACGTGTGGTGTGATGTGGCCACCAGTCTGGGTGCCGCCGTCTAGGGAAGGGTCACCAGTTTCCACAGGAATCAGCTGCAAGCCTCCACCAACAGGGCCGTGGATGCTGCTGGTCACCCCAGTGTAGTCTCTAGGTGAGAGCCAGAGTGCTGCTCACCCTCTGCAGTTATACGCGGCACCCCATCTTGGTGCTGTCAAGGTCGCTGGCTAATACTGCGCTGGAGACAGTCTTAGAGAATTGTCCCCTTTAGTGAGTCAATTGTGACATCGGCAAACTCCCACGCACTAATTCAGTTGCCCTATGTGGTGAATGGGCCTAAAGTTTCCCCAAGTTGTACGGATGTTGTTGGATTGTGCAAACCAGCGCCAGAAGCCTCACAGAGGCCATCTTGGAGCCAGGCATTCTAGAGCCCCAGTGCACATCCATCTTGATGCTGCCCACTAATCCGATAAGATCAAGTTTGTTTCTGAAAATCAAAAGAAAAATATCTGTGGCATGCAGGAAGTTTACTCCGGTCCCTCAAGGAAAATTCTCCCTTTTCCTGGTCGCCATACTTTGCATGGCCAGGCACCCTTAACTGGGTGCAGCATATCTTGTGGGCCAGTATATCCCACCGCTGAATGTGGTGGGGAAACTGCAGGCATGGTTGGGGAGGGGGTCGCCAATTTATGAGAGAGCTCACTCGCCCCAATCCTAAACTACCGTATATATGTCTTGTTTGGGAGGTAGTTGTTTGAATTTCATGTTTAAAGGTTAAGGCTGGAAGACTTTGCCAATTGCTAACACATTGTTGTAAGTCCATAGACCTGCCAATGCCCTACAGAGGTAGATGTGTACGTGAATGTGGTGTTTCTTGGTGGTCTGTCTAATTTGTGCTTTTGGAAGGCATGCATTTGTTGCCTTCCATCCAGTAGCTACCTTTACTCTCTGGTGGAAGTCGTATGGGGTCTTCCTTGCTCTGAAGCATATACATAGATTAAATCTATCCTGAAGAGACATTTTTTGAAGGATACCACAGATCGACAATGTAGCATGAATAAATACTGCATAATGATAGCATAGATAAATAATGTTAAATAGATGATAATGTAAACAAATCCTAGAGATAATGCCTGCTGTGGGAGAAGATGACCGATGGATACTAGAGAGTATGAGGAACATTCCAGGTTCACTGTCTACTTTAATCCAGCATTATATACTATTATGTAAATACCTATTGCTTAGTCTGGATATTGCAGGACACTGAAGACAGGGTAGGGGTGGAAATGAAAGAAACATTCTGCAGATCATTATTGTAGCATAGACTGTTATGTAGAAAAGTACCTTGAAGAACATGGATATAAGAGAGACAAAGCGCAGATGCATACTGCGGTATGCATGACTTCCACCAATGAACAGTATATACTAGGTGACAGGAGAAAATACTGTGGATGTGTCAGTGGTGCCGGTGGAGATGGAACAGTATAGATCAGGTTGCAGGAGAAAATACTGTGGATGTGTTAGTGGTTCCAGAGGAGATGGAACAGTATAGACTCAGGTGACAGAAGAAAATACTGTGGATGTGTTAGTGGTGCCAGAGGCGATAGTGAATGGAAGCTACGCAATACAGGCCCAACGAGTACATGAATACTATACTACAGCTCATTCGGTTGAACATACCAAGGAGGAGTTCAAGCTAAGCAAACAGTATAGTGCACTAACGTAGCTTAAGCTTCCAATGTGGTGTGGGATGCAAGCTTTGTGCTGACCAATGCGGTGATCTGGAGGCCGCACCTCCAAGCTGTGGTAAGGAAGACACTATCCTTCCAAAGACAGTAAATAGAGCATCGCGAACTGGGTAAGAGTTGCGACTGTTATTTACAGCGCCCAGAAACGGCAGACGGCGGTATGACGCATACCGCAGTGCGTATGTAAAGAACAAGTTAGCATTGACAGACATAAATATGGTGGAAGTGTTGTGAAATATTGTGCACTCTGAATAGATATTCTAGAATTGTACTCTTGATGGAGAATGCAGGTGAACACTTCCCAAAGTGGATTTATCTGGACGCGGTTGATATAGTAAAGCCAGTGAGTTAAGAACTATCAAACAGACTTAAAGGTCCCGTTGGATTCCGGATGTGCGTCACCGCTTGATACCCTCCTGCTGCTGGTCCTGCGACAGTGGTGAAGTCAGCTGGGAGTCCGCTGGGAAAGCAGGTTAACCACAGGCCCTTCCCTCGGTCACCCTGTTTTACGAATCCCATATGTTTCTTTCCACGCTGACTCAAACGTAATAACCAATAATGAGACAAGGCCTTTGAACAGTCTGTTCAGTGACTTATTCAAACCCCGATTTCATCTCCAAAACGTGACCTTGCGCTCCCCTAGGTTTTATCCCGGTCAGAGGTCACTGATCGCTTAAAGAAAGGGTCATGCGGTGTAAAGTGTCCAGGCGTCGTCATAGTTTAGGTGGCTGCTTGGGCTGTGCACGTGCAGCGATTTCACCCTTTAGCTCAACTCTTGCCACTTAATTTCTGTTCAGCACAATATATTTTTTAACAGATGCCGCAAGAGATCAGCCTCCTCCAGGCGGAGATCTTGTGGTTGGATGCAGCTGTCCAGTTAATCATTTACCTGCCCAGTTGTCCTAGCTATGGTTGATTTTTCTTCGGGTGAAAAGGGTGCTACTGAATACAGTGGGTTCCAGTTTTATCTAGAAGGGTTTTTTGTTTTCTTAGAAAGGTGAATGTGTGTGCTACAGGTAAATTCTCAGTGGTGGCCAAAGGATGTCTACAGTTCAGGACTAAGGCCTGTGAGCAAGATCCTGGCCTGTGGGCAAGAATAAGGCAGCTGAGAGAGATCCCTTCCTGTGAATAAGACCTAGGTCTGAGAACGAGATCCAAGCCTATGAGAGAAATCATGAGCAATACCCAGGCCTGTCAGTGAGATGTATGCTTTGAAGTGAGATCAGACTTGCTATTGAGCTTAAAACTCGAAAGCGAGATTCAGACCTTGGAATCAAATCTATTCATTTGAGTGAATTGAAAGACTGTGCTAGAAAGAAATATAAGATTTGCGCAAGAGCCACACCTGCTAGTGAGATGGTGCCTGAAAGTTATTCAAATCTGGTACAAACATTGAATCCCTGAGTGAGAACTTGGCCTTTCAAAGTGACCTGACTTGAATGTGATAAAATCCTGAGAGTGATAAGATTCAGTTCGTGAAAGAGGTGTTGGACTGACAGTGAAGATCAGTCTGTCAGTGAGGTTGATATCTTGGACAATGAGAATCACGCATAATCCCTGTCTCCACTTCTTAGCATGATATTCTGACCTGGGTGCGAGATTCTGCATTTGAGTGAAATATGATGGATAATTGTAAACCCAAACTTCTCATTTTAGAACACTCTCCAGGTGCCAAACTGGATCTGGAATCTTTTTTCAACAATGATCCCACATGCTGCTAGGTGGTGACATGCAACTCAGCTCTGGCTCTGTACTGCCCGGATGTGACAGAGTGGAGTTCCATATAAGCTCTCCCCCCTACTTGTTGACATCAGTTCCTTTCTTTCAGCGCCTTCCAGTGCGGATCCAGAGCTTCACTCCCAATTTTGTCAGCCTTCCAACCACCTTCCAGTTGAATGTTGTGTGCTAGGAAATGGTGTACCCTCCTCAAATGACATTTCCAACCATGCTGTACCTCTAGGAAGCAGAGGTCTGTCATAGACTTGCATGAAGTGTGTCTCTGGTGTTTGAGCTTGGGACACAACTTGAAGTCGTTTGACAAATGTGCCCTTGTATACACCAAATGCCACCTAGGACCAAGAAGCAAAGCTGTACGTTGCCGAACATACAAAGAAGGTACAACCACCCTCATGTAAGTCCACACTCACTCTAAGTCACAGCTGAGGGCTCAATCTCACTTCTGAGGCCACTACTGCAAAAGGTTTACTTTATAGTTAGAGTCCTCCACTAAGTACAAATTGAATTCCAAGCTCAAGGACATAAATGCGAAGAGGGACTCGACTCAACCCTGTCTTTCTGTATCTAAAGAGAAGACACAAGAGTGTCATGATGTCAGTCGATTTCACTCTAGGTCTCTTGTCGTGGTGCTGATTTCCAAATTGATTCCAGTGAGTTCTTAGTTTTCTTGATCATTGGCGATGCTGCAGCAGATTGATGCTTTCAGGGATGCCATGTTTATCAAATGTGTGGTGCACTTTCATCTCTCTCTGGTGCATTTTCAGACCCCAAGGAAAAAGGGCCTCTAGTCAGGTTACTATCAGTAGATCCGTCATCAGCCCCATCTGACTCCTCATGACCCTCTTAATGCTCTGTACCAAATCAGCTGCCTACATCTACTCCCGCTCCAGGGCTTGATTTGGGCCAGACCTTTACAATCCCAGTACCAATACCACAAGCGCTAGAGAAGGATCTGGTGCTGATTCATATGTCTAACCCCAAACCGACTTCAGCCCGATCTCGACCGATGTTGTGCTATAAAATTACTCAAGCACAACTGTTTGTCAAACAACCTGACTCTGTACCAATGCCTAACCCAGGGGGATGCACCAGCATAGGATCTATTATCTTTTCGATTCTGAATATGAACAAAATACACCACCAGACTGAAATGATGATGGTTGGGAGGGGGAATGATAATCACTGCCTTCTTTATAACAATGACAGATTTTAGATGAACTTACAATTGACTTGATACCTCCAATGATACAGAGTAGGTCTCACCACTTAGCCCACCAATGGAACTGAGTGCATCATTTACTGTAGTGGTCCAAAGGGCAGCTGAGGTATTGGAACTGCAATTGCCTTCAGTCAAAACCAAGACCAAGGCTAATGTCCTTACGGAAATAGTGTAACCTGAGCCAGCCACGTCTGAGCATTTGCTTCCCTTTAATAAAGCCCTCATTGATACCTTGATAGGCAGGTTGGACAAAGCACTGTTCTGGTGCATGGGTGGATAGACAGGTGCAAGGCATCACAAACTGAAGCCTGTCAATCCTGATTTTCTCACTAAACACCCTATCCCAGAGAGCCTGTGGTCCAGGCTTCAACCAGTAAGGTGAACCCTAATTTATTCCCCAGGACTATAAGAAGTCCAACAGGATTGAGGCGTTTGGTAAACAAATGTTCTCCTCAGGTATTCTGCCAATGAGATTGGCCAATGAGGTCTGTTTGTTGAATCTCCACATGCATTATCTCTGGTACATGGCCAGTAAGATCTTTTCAGCAGTACCGGAAGACCTTTTGGCCTCACAAGCTCAAACAGTTCATTATGGTCAGGACACAGTCAAATACTCAATTATTGCCAGTCTAGATATTACTTTTTGTCTGGAGAGGGCAAGTGGCATCAGTGTTGTATACCTTCGCAATGCGTGGATGTGTTCCACAAGATTTACTGAAGACGTAGAAGCCTCTCGCATGAATATGCCCATTTAATGGCTCACGTCTTTAAGGTGAAAAAGATGATTCTTCCCTGTAGCATTTTAAGGGCAGTACAGCCAGGGTATGCTCCCTGGATCTTTTGACACCTATCAAGTAGTTCCTACATCAGTTTAGAAAATTCAGAGACTACTTACAGGGGCTGTTGTATAGACAGCAAGTCACTCTAGCTGCTACTGTAGCCACCCATGGCCCACACCTACAGGGGCACCAGTCCTCCCAGTCTCCTTCCTCTTCAGCAACAGCTGCTAAACAACCTTAGTTTTTCCTTAGTGGTGCATATACATACTGTGGGGGGCGGGATTCATAATTTCCTCCCAAGGCAGTGATCCATCACATTCGAAAAGATGGATCATAAAATTCGTTCAACATACTGCTAAATCTTCCTCCATATCCAACCAACTTTCAGAGGAGCATCTCTCCATTCTGTAACAGGAGATGCGAGTGTTGCTTTCCAAAGGTGCTATCAGTTGCAGCTGATGACCATTAAAAGTGGTGGGGTGTAATCCTTGTCTTGAATTCCAGTGAGCGACGCTGACTCACTTACTTGAAGGGTTCAGGGGGTTTGCTCTCACTTGCTTGCAGTTAGTTTTATTCTCTCATTTTTTCTCATTCAGTCTTAGTCACTTAATCTCATTCACACTTGCAGTCACTTTTACTTACTCTGACTCAGGCTGTCTAACTCATGATCACTCTGACCCACTCAGTCTCACTCATTCTAAGTTACTCTTACTCAATCCTAATCATTCTAAGTCATTCTGATTTACTCCATCTCACTCTGTCTCACGTAGTCTCAATCATTCACTCAGTCCCACTCATACTGATTCACTCAATTTCATTGTGACTCACTCATACTCAATCAATCCCACTCATTTGTACTCAGTCTCATTCATTCTGACTCACACAATGCCACCCTGACTCACCCAGGATCACTGAGACTCACTCAGTTTCACTCTTTCTCACTCTGATTCGCTAATTCCAGCTCAGTCTCACTCATTCTCCCCTAGTTTCACTGAGTCTCCCCATAACTCACTTGTCCTCCCTGATACACTTAGGCCCTCATTACAACCTTGCCCGCCAAGGTTGAACCGCCAAGCGGCCACCTATGAAGCCGCAAACCCGCCGGCCACATTACAACATCCCCGTAGGGCCGCCGGGCGGCCGGCCCTGTGGGGATGTCGGCCGTAACATTGCAGCCGGCTCCTAATGGAGCCGGAGGTGTTGCGGCCGTGCGACGGGTGCAGCTGCACCCGGCTGGCTTTTCACTGTCTGCTGTTCAGACAGTGAAAAGCAGGGTGGGGCTGTGACTGGGGCCCCTGCACTGCCCATGCCAAGTGCATGGGCAGTGCAGGGGCCCCAGGGACCCCGCGACTCCCCCTCCCACCAGCCTTTCCATGGCGGTCTCTACCGCCATGGACAGGCTGGCGGGAAGAGGAGTCATAATCCCGAGGGCAGCGCTGCAAGCAGCGCTGCCCTGGTGGATTATGACCGCCGGGACCACGATGGCGGAAAACCGCCGGTCCCGGCGGTATGACCAATATGGCAAATTGTACCGCCAACCTGTTGGCGGTACGATCGCCAAAACAACCCTGGCGGTCTTTGACTGCCAGGGTTGTAATGAGGGCCTTAGTCTACTCATTCTGATTCAGTATCACTGTGACTCACTCATACTTAATCAGTCTCACTGATTCACACCTAGTCCCACTCAGTCTCACTCCTTCTGTCTTGCTCAGTCTCACTATGACTCAGTCTTACTCATTGAGTCAGCTTCAGTTATTCTCACCCAATTGTGCTTATTTTCAGTGATTCGCTCAGTCATACTCATTCTGATTCACTCTGACTCACTCAGACTCACTTATTCACATTAACCCCTTCGCTGCCAGGCCTTTTCCCCCTCAGGTGCCAAGCCTTTTTTTGGCTGTTTGGGGAAGTTCGCGCTTAGACCCTCATAACGTTTTGTCCACATAAGCTACCCACGCCAAATTTGCATCCTTTTTTTCCAACATCCTAGGGATTCTAGAGGTAACCATACTTTGTGGGTTCCCCTGAAGGAGACCAAGAAATGAGCCAAAATTCAGTGAAAATTTCGTTTTTTTTTAAAAAATGGGAAAAAAGGGCTGCAGAAGAAGGCTTGGGGTTTTTACCCTGAAAATGGCATCAACAAAGGGTTTACGGTGCTAAAATCACCATCTTCCCAGTTTACAGGATCAGGCAAACTTGTATCAGAAAACCCAATTTTTCAAAACGATTTTGGCATTGTACTGGGACATACCCCATTTTTACTATTTTTTGTGCTTTCAGCCTCCTTTCAGTTAGTGACAGAAATGGGTGTGAAAACAATTCTGAATCCCAGACAGCTAAACATTTCTGAACTGTAGACAACATTTTGAATTCAGCAAGGGGTAATTTGTGCAGATCCTACAAGGGTTTTCTACAGAAAATAAGAGCTGAAATGAAAAAATATTGAAATTGAGGTGAACAAAACAACCATTTCTCTCCACGTTTTACTCTGTAACATTTTCCTTCAATGTCAGATTTTTTAAAGCAATATACCGTTAAGTCTGCTAGACTCTTTTGGTTGCGGGGATATATAGGGCTTGTAGGTTCATCAAGAACCCTAGATAACCAGAACGAATAAATGAGCTGCACCTTGTAATGGGTTTTCATTCTATACAGGGTATACAGCAATTCATTTGCTGAAATATAAAGAGTGAAAAATAGGTATCAAGAAAACCTTTGTATTTCCAAAATGGGCACAAGATAAAGTGTTGAGAAGCAGTGGTTATTTGCATATCTCTGAATTCCGGGGTGCCCATACTAGCATGTGAATTTCAGGGCATTTCTCAAATAGACGTCTTTTTTACACACTGTCTTACATTTGGAAGGAAAAAATGAAGAGAAAGACAACAGGCAAAAACACGTGTTTTGCTATTCTGTGTTCCCCCAAGTCTCCCAATACAAATGGTACCTCACTTGCGTGGGTAGGCCTAATGCTCGTGACAGGAAACGCAACATGGACACATCACATTTTTACATTGAAATCTGACTTGTTTTTTGCAAAGTGCCTAGCTGTAGGTTTTGGCCTCTACCTCTGCCGGAACCTAGGGAAAACCTACCAAACCTGCGCATTTTTTAAAACTAGACACCTAGGGGAATCCACGATGGGGTGACTTGTGGGGCTTCACCAGGTTCTGTTACCCAGAATCCTTTGCAAACCTCAAAATGTGGCCAAAAAAACACTTTTTCCTCACATTTCGGTGACAGAAACTTCTGGAATCCGAGAGGAGCCACATATTTTCTTCCACCCAGCGTTCCCCCAAGTCTCCCGATAAAAATGGTACCTCACTTGTGTGGGTAGGCCTAGCGCCCGTGACAGGAAATGCCCCAAAACACAACCTGGACACATCACATTTTCCCAAAGAAAACAGAGCTATTTTTTGCAAAGTACCTAGCTGTGGATTTTGGCCTCTAGCTCAGCCGGCACATAGGAAAACCTACCAAACCTGTGCATTTTTGGAAACTAGACTCCTCGGGGAATCCAAGATGGGGTGACTTGTGGGGCTCTCACCAGGTTCTGTTACCCAGAATCCTTTGCAAACCTCAAAATGTGGCAAAAAAACACTTTTTCCTCTCAGTTTGGTGACAGAAAGTTCTGGAATCTGAGAGGAGCCACAAATTTCCTTCCCCCCAGCATTCCCCCAAGCCTCCCGATAAAAATTGTACCTCACTTGAGTGGGTAGGCCTAGTGCCCGCGACAGGAAATGCCCCAAAACACAACATGGACACATCACATTTTTCCAAAGAAAACAGAGCTGTTTTTTGCAAAGTGCCTAGCTGTGGATTTTGGCCTCTAGTTCAGCCGACACCTAGGGAAACCTACAAGACCTGTTCATTTTTTTAAACTAGACACCTATGGGAATCCAAGATGGGGTGACTTGTGGGGCTCCCACCAGGTTCTGTTACCCAGAATCCTTTAAAAACCTCAAAATTTGGCTTTAAAAACACTTTTTCCTCAAATTTCGGTGACAGAAAGTTCTGGAATCTGAGAGGAGCCAGAAATTTCCTTCCACCCAGTGTTCCCCCAAGTCTCCTGATAAAAATTGTACCTCTCTTGTGTGGGTAGGCCTAGCGCCCTCAACAGGAAATGCCCCAAAACACTATGTGGACACATCAAAATGGTCAAATACAAAACTAACTGTTTTTGTGGGGGCACCTGCGTTTTTGGTCCTGGTCTCAGAAGCTATATAGGGAAACCTACCAAACCCAACCATTTCTGAAAACTAGACACCCGAGGGAGTCCAGGGAGGTGTGACTTGCATGGATCCCCAAGTGTTTTCTTACCCAGAATCCTTTGCAAACCTCATAATTTGGCTAAACAAACACTTATTCCTCACATTTCAGTGATAGAAAGTTCTGGAATCTGAGAGGAGCCACAAATTTTCTTCCACTCAGCCTTCCCCAAAGTCTCCCTATAAAAATGATACCTCACTTGTGTGGGTGGCCCAGGTGCATGCAACAGAAAAATGCCAATAACCTGTAGAGATTGAGGGGTTAGCACAGCGAGTTGATAAGCACATATTTTTCTTTTATACATCTTTTAGGCTGACTCTGCTTTGGGGACCCACACAAGTGAGGTATCATTTTACTTGGGAGACTGAGGGGAACGCTGGGTGGTAGGAAGTCTGTGCCAGAGCTGTGATCCTACAAAGAAAAGTGAGTGCTTTTTTAAGCAAGTTTTGAGGTTTACAGAGGAGTGTGGGTAAGAAAATGTTGTGGGATCCAGGCAAGCCACATCTCCCTGGACTCCTTGGGGTGTCTAGTTTTAAAACATGTCTAGGTTTGGTAGGTTTCCCTAGATGAAGGCCGCACCCGGGACCAAAAACATAGGTGCCCCCCACCAAACACAGGTAGTTTTGCAATAGATCTTTTTGATGTGTCCACGATGTTTCAAACACTAAAATTGTGAAAAGAAACGCATTTAGGTTATGTTAAGAAGACACCTCACCCACCAACCAAGTTGGTAGCAGGCTTCATCATCGGGGTCCCTAGCGTGTCACTAGTGTGCTGCGACGCCTGATTACAGCGGAGCAGGTTTTGTTATGTTTACCATACATACTGATTGGATTTGGCACAAGGGTGAGTGATGGTTCAGTAGATCAAATTTTATTAACAAGAGATTTCACAAAAATGAAATGCGCTGTTAATAACTTAAAGGCCCAAAAAATGGAACCAATGACTCACAGTTCGTGAGCTGTAACGCCACGCAAGGCACCAACCGCTTTACAGTCCATTCACACATCTTTCATACATGACATGCACAAGACAATTCACGCCACCAGCCACGGGCCCAGCACAATACAACACTCGCATCGACAGACAGCGCCACTCAAGGGCCCATCACTTACATACGCCCTCATGCCTGATACAGCAATCACACCAGCTAATGGGAGTGTTTGGACTGGTGTTTGCCTGACAGTGTGTTGCAGTAGCCAACAGCAAGTCAATATTTACACCGCAAGCCAAATGCCACCCCAAGCACACCGCCAGCCAAGCACCACCCCACTCACACCGCCAGCCAAGCGCCACCCCACTCACACCGGCAGCCAAGCGCCACCCCACACACACCGCCAGCCAATGATCCACCCCACGCACACCGCTAGCCGAGCACCACCCCACGCACACGCCATCACTTTGTTTTTGTTTTTAAACAACAAAGAAACCACTAATTAGAATAAAGTACAAAACTACAAACACAAAAACTCTAACTGAATACATGACAGTAATGCCAACCGTGAAACTGAACATATGAAAATATAAAACAGCAGTTTACACTCACAGTATTTCCCAATAATTCTTCTATGTGTGGTAGCTCCTAAAACAGCCACCCACACACAGCCCAGGCTTTGAAGGAAAATCAGGGCAGAACATCCTAGTCTCCTTCCTGATACCTCTTCGAGCACAGACTCTACATCTCTTAGCAGCAAAGTTTTTTTTGGCTGTGGGAGGAATTTGCTCAGCAAAGTTACAATCTTTCAATCTAGCCACATCCTCCACCACTGCTTCTCTAGGAACTCTTGCCTGTTCCAGCACAACAAGGCTCGCTATGATAGACTCCTGACATTTCACAAATGTCATCCTTGACTCTGGAGAACTATCCTTGAACACAACAAAAGCATTAAAAGTTGCCAAATGGAACAGGTGAATCGCTAATTTCTTATACCAAACATAAGACTTACGAGCAGCAGTGTAAGGTTCCAACCTCTGATCTATTCTATCAACACCACCCATGTGCTTATTGTAGTCTAAAATGCACACAGGTTTGCGCACTTCAGCAACTTGACCCCAAACAGCCACAGGTGAAGTAATCTCATCATAGATGGTAGTTAGCATGTACACATCCCTCCTGTCTACAAATTTCAGAGCCAGGAGCTCATCATTCCGCAAGGCACTGCACTGACCCTTCTCAAGTTTTTTTCAGACAAGCTCTCTTGGATAGCCTTTCCGATTAGAGCGGATTGTGCCACAAGCAACAGTGTCCACTATGGACAACTCCTTGAACAACTGAACTGCAGTGTAGAAGTTATCTACCTATAAATGGTGACCTTTGTTAAACAATTGTCTACCAAGTTCCCACACAATTATCTCACTAACTCCAAAAGTGGGTGGACAACCAGGGGGGTCAATACTGGAATCCCTACCAGTGTAGACCCAGAAATTATAAACATATCCTTTACTACTTTCAGACAGCATATACAATTTAATTCCATACTGTGCCATCTTGCTAGGAATGTACTGCCTAAAAACCAAACGACCCTTGAACAGGACCAAAGACTCATCTACAGATATTTCTTTGCCTGGAACATAGATCTCTGAAAAACGATCTACTAAATGATCAAGGACTGGTCTAATCTTAAAAAGACAGTCAGAATCAGGGTGATCTCGTGGCAAGGCTAAAGCATTATCTACAAAATGCAACATCCGAAGAAGAAGCTCATACCGGTTATGACTCATGATTGCAGGAAATATAGCAATTGCCATCAAGGGACTAGTAGACCAATATGATGACAGTGATGGCTTCCTTATCAGCCCCATCAAAAAAGTTAAACCCAAGAACATTTTCAACTCTTCCAGATTTGTGGGAATCCACTGGCTAGCTCTAGAATGTGGGCTAAGTCTGGCAGCTTTGTCCCTCACATACTGCTCTGCATACAAATTAGTCTGCTCAACAATCTCTTCCAAAAATATATCGTCCATAAACAACTCAAAGATGTTGACAGGCAAAAAGTTTTCCATATTAACTCGACCCTGGGAAACCAGTAAACGCAGGCAACTGTGGCTGCTCCATATTTGGTGCAACCCACGTGTCAGGTCTTCCAGTGGGAAGCCTTTCAGCTGCTGGCTGCTGCACCATTGGCACATCAGTGTCCACCTCTAAAACAGGCCATTCATCAGCACTGAGAGTGGCTTCATCATCAGATGATTCCTCTCTGACAGAAAATTCACTTCCAGAATCTTGCACTTCCTCCTCTTCCTCAGATGCAGAGTCAGTCTTATAATCGTGGTCAGAAGATGACTCAAAAAGCACACCGACAACCTGCTGAGCGGTCATCCTACGGCTAGCCATGATCCTTCCTACAAAAAGTAACTGGACAAATACACCACCAACAACCAGCACTGTGTAAGATAAGTAGCAAACAAAGTGTAGCTTTATCACTAAGGGACAGACGTACGAAGCATTTTTCAAGTCGCGAACGGCGAATCGGGCCGTTTGAGACTTGAAAAATGCTATTTGGGATGTACAGACCCATTTTTGCGATTCGATAATCTATTTACCGAATCGCAAAAAGGGTTTGCGAGTCGCAATTAGGAAGGGGTGCTCCCTTCCTGATTGCGAGTTGCAGTCCCATGTATGATTGTTTTGTGACCATGAATGCGGTCGCAAAACAATCGTAGTTAGCACCAGTTTCAAACTGGTGCTAACCCATTCGCAAACGGGAAGGGGTCCCCATGGGACCCCTCCCCCTTTGTGAGTGGCAGCGAAAATATTATTCAGAGCAGGCAGTGGTTCCACGGACCACTGCCTGTTCTGAAAAAATGAAAAGAAAACTTTCAATTTTTTGTATTTTAAATGCATCTTGTTTTCCTTTAAGGAAAACGGGCTGCATTTAAAAAAAAAAAAAACTGTTTTATTTAAAAGCAGTCACAGACATGGTGGTCTGCTGTCTCCAGCAGGCCACCATCCCTGTGAGGGGGGGCATTCCCAATGAGGTCGCACATTGCGTCCTACCTCATGAATATTCATGAGGTAGGTCATTTGCGACCCCATTGGGAATCGCAAACAGTGTCATTGACACTGTTGGACATCAGGTTTTGAACTCACAAAACCTGAATTTCGTACATGTGGCCCTTAGAGTTTTAAATTAAAAAACTATACCACTCACTTGCCTGAAAAAGCTTAACTCACCAGCAACTACTCTGCACAGCAATCACCAATGATATCCCACTAAAAAGAAGGAAAAAAAGCAAATTAGACATAAAACAACACAATAATCATTGTCCATAAATCTAAGGACTATTTCACACATAATCCTGCATTCAGTACACCACCTACAAACATGTCATTCATGCATGGCAACAATACTCCTTTGGAGTAAATTTATTTACTTACCTAAAACATGCAACTATGCAAACTGCAGGACAACCACTGCCAAAACCGCAACAAGCCACAGCAAAGGAAGCAAAAGCTTTGAACTAGAACAAAAATGAGAAATAAACTGTTATTATCATAAATGCAAATACTTTGCCAGTTTACAAACACCCAGCCACCAACCATTTTAAAATTTTCCCTGGTGTCTAGTGTTCTCTGCTTGGGGGCAGATGGGCCTAAAAATAAAAAATAAAATAGGCCCATAGCAGAAATGCCATAGAATATATTGCCCCCTTTGGGGTGGCGACCCTTGCCCAAGGGGCCACCCCCCTCACACAAAGCACACACATGATTCCTGGCGCTAAGTGGATTCTGTCCCCCTTGGGAGCAGATGGGCCTAAAAAAATCCCTGGCGTCTTTATGGTTTCTGCCCTCCCTGGGGGCAGAAGGGCCTAAAAAAATAGGCCAATCTGCCCCCAAGGGGGGCAGAAATGGCATAGATTATATTGCCCCCTTTGGGGGCGACCCTTGCCCAAGAGCCCACGCCACCACACAAAGCACACACACACACATGATCCCTGGCGCTAAGTGGATTATAGGCCGATCATAGTGCATTTTGCCCCTTAGGGGCGACCCTTGCCCAAGGGGGCGCCTCCCCAACAGAAAAAGAAAAAGAAAAAAAAAATCCCTGGCATCTTCATTGTTGGGGGCAGAAATGGCCTAGAATATATTGCCCCCTTTGGAGGGTGACCCTTGCCCAAGGGGCCACCCGCCCCCCCACACAAAGCACACACACACACACACACACATGATCCCTGGTGCTAAGTGGATTCTGCCCCCCTTGGGGTCAGATGGGCCTGAAAAAAATAATCCGATCTGCCCCCAAGTGGTGCAGAACTGCCCAATAGTGCTTTTTGCCCCTTGGGGGCGACCCTTGCCCAGGGGGCCACCCCCAACACAAAAATATCAGCCACAAAAACAATCCCTGGTTTCTAGTGGCTTTCTTCCACCCGTGGGGGAGATCGGCCTAAAAATAAAAGGTCGATCTGCCCCCAAGGGAGGCAGAAACAGCGAAAAATACATTGGCCCCCCAAGGAGAGCGACCTTTGCCCATGGGGTCGCTCTCCCACACAGTACACACACACATATTCAAATCCCTGGTGTCTAGTAGGCATTCTTGCTGCCCGATCGCATTGCCATCGGGCAGCAGGAATGCTGAAAGAGACATTGAGGGAAAAGAAAACCCTTTCCTTCCCCCCATTGCCCTTTTTTCAGCAATTCTCCTCTCCCCCCCGCCCGAGGAGAAACTCACCTCCTCCTTGAAGACGCGCTGGAAGCAAATGGCTTCCAGCACATCTTGCACTCTTTGACGATGTCATTGGCGGTGGGGGTCAGGTGTGGAAGGGGAAGCGATTCCCCCTCAACCCTGACCTGGAGGTGGGGGGGGCGGCCCTTGGGCGGAGCCAGTTGGGGGGAGCCAGTTGGGGGAAGCCGGTTCACAGATGTAATGGTTACGTCCGTGGCGCCTGAGAGGCGCAGCCACGGACATAACCGTTACGTCCGTGGCTTACAAGGGTTTAATTCTGACTCATACGCACTTATACAGACATTCTCACTCAGTCATGTCAGACTCAATTACCCTCTCTCACACTGACTCACTCTGTCTCACTCATTCTCTGACACACTAAGATTCACTCAGACTTGACTCACTCAGTCTCACACTCAGTAACATTCAGTTATACTCCCTTGCATTCTCCCTCACTCATTCATTCTCATGTGTACTCCCTCTTGTCCTCATTTTGACTCACTTCTTTCACTGACACTCTCACTTTTACTTACATATACACACAGATATGCTGACACATACACACACACTCTCACACAAACGTACATAGGGCCTTATTTACAAACTCATTGCGCCACCGCTGCATAATTTGTTATGATGCATTTGTGGTGCTAGCAGTGCACTACACTGCTCCATATTTAAAAACCGATGCATTGTGCCCAATGCGTCAGTTTGTAAATCCATGCATCACATTATGCCTGCGCCAAATATAATGTATGCAGGCTAGGCGTTACCATGGGAGAAGCAACGCAAAAATTACACAGTGAAATTGACAACATTTAACTTAACTGCGTCATTGTGGGACTTCACTGCGTCAAAATCTTAGTGCCTGCTTAGAGCAGACATAAAATTGACGCAGGGCTTTTTCCTACGGGAGACACCTCGCACTGCTGGAGTTATGTCAGTTCAACAAAGCTACTCCAGTAATGCATGAGCTTATCGCCAACAGATGTGTCAGAAATTCTGTTGCATCTGTGAAAACGTACACAATGGAGCTCTGTATTCTAAATAGAGCGCATCCATGGCATTGTTAGGGGATGTGCGAGAAGTGCAAGAAATCTGACGCATCAATGGTGATGCATCAGATTCTTGTAAATGAGGCCCACAGTATTTAAAAGCATTTTTTACTTATCTTGCTGTCTATGCAAGTCCTGTTTGGACTCCTGCTGCGTCTCTCAGCTTCGGACACTTGAAATTCAAACCTCAAACCTGCGCAGTTGAATATTCGAGTTTTCAATCTCTTCTCATTCACCCTACCCTTCAACAACTCTGTGATGAGCTGTGAAAGGATGGGGTGACTGGCTGATTGGCATGTAGCCACGGGTACTGCAGGGCTTAAGCCTGCAATGCCTATGGCTACCTTTAACAGTGATGCTTTACCGCGTCACAGATTGAGAGGCACTGAGGCATGCCAGGGGCCCAAGGACAGGGCTGGGGGTTTCACGAGCCTTGGATAGTCTCTGATGGCTAGTGCAGGCACCTATGTGCGCCTGTGCCAGACATAGGGGGTCATTACGACCCTGGCGGACGGCAGAGAAGCGGCGGTAAGACCGCCAACAGGCTGGCGGTCTTTACCGTGTGTATCATGACCACAACCGCTGGTTCTCCGTTCCGACCGACGGGCTGGAGACCAGGGTCTCCAGCCCGGCGGCCGCCACTATACCGCCGGCGGTATTTGGACCCAGCTGACCGCC
This sequence comes from Pleurodeles waltl, assembly GCF_031143425.1. NCBI lineage: Eukaryota > Metazoa > Chordata > Amphibia > Caudata > Salamandridae > Pleurodeles > Pleurodeles waltl. Next base: position 229,854,104 of record NC_090451.1, read on the forward strand.
ATGGATTTCATGCGGTTTGAACGGCCATGAAATCCATGGCGGTAAGCACTATCAGTGCCAGGGAATTCCTTCCCTGGCACTGATAGGGGTCTCCCCCACCCTGACTCCCTCCCCTACCCCCCACCAACCCCCCTGCCACCCCCCAAAGGTGGCAGGATCCCCCTCCCCACCCCTCCCCCCAACATAACATCACTCATACACACACGACATGCACGCAGGTACCACCAACACACATACACGCACACACACCGACATACATGCCAACATCCACACACACAGTCAGACACGCACACCCACATTTAGACATACACGCACTCATTCCCATACACACAACACCCCTGCAAGCATACACGCACTCACACCCCCCCTCTACATACACACACGCACACCCCCATGCACGCACACAACACACAACACCCCCCCACCCCCCTCCCCTCACGGACGATCGACTTACCTGGTCCGACGATCCTCCGGGAGGGGACGGGAGCCATGGGGGCTGCTCCGCCGACACCACACCGCCAACAGAACACCGCCACGCCGAATCACAGGACGTGATTCGCTGGGCGGTGTTCTGTTGGCGTGGCGGTGGAGGTGGAGCAACCTCCACTTCCCCGCCGCCCGCCAGTATGGCTGTTGGCGGCTCTCCGTCCGGAAAAGGACGGAGAGCTGCCAACGGTCATAATAGGCCGAGCGGCAAAACGCCACCACTGGCGGTCTTCCGCACGGTGGTCCCTCGGCGGTCTTGAAAAAAGACAGCCGAGGTCAAAATGACCCCCATAGTCTCTAGCAGAGCTGTCTTAGACTGCAGTTAGAGGGGATTTTCTTTTTATAAGAAGAGTGAATAAAAGATTATTACCACACCCCGGAGAGCTTGGAGGTCCAAGCTTCCCTTACCAGGATTAATCACTGAATGTTCCCTGCAACTCCACCAGATAAGGAATCCAAAGGTTGGAAAACATTTGGTAAGAGGATTTTCTCTTCTTCCAGCCTTGAACTGTGGTCAGTGAACACTACATGCCTTTAGGGCCGATACCAACACACTGTGTGGGCTTGGGATGCGTAAGTGCTTGCTATGGTTGCAGGTGAGACCTGCACCATACTCTCTTAAGCTATTGCTGACACGTGAGATGCAGTAAAGTTCACCATCAGATGTGTACTTGCTATGACTGACTCAGTGGCACTGAAACACCATGCCTTGCAGCTTCTCAAGGGATGTCCAAGGTTTCCTCAGGAATGTGTTCTTTGATGGCTCTCACCTTTTTGGTAAGAAGGCAGACTCAGCGCTGGAGTGCTTTAATTATAGCAAAACTATGGCCAGGTCCTTAAGCCTATCTATGGCCTCACACCTAGACTACCTTTCGCCCCTTCGGTGGCTACGATAGGGGCTACCAACCACACCTACTAGTGGGGGGGGGCAGGATGTGCTACCACCTGCCTCACTGGAAGTCTATAACATCAGACAAGTGGGTTTGGAAATTATCCAGAGGGGCTACTTCATCCCTTTTCTGGAAACCCCTCCACCTATGCCACCCACGATTGACTGGCAGAGGTCCATCTCTCCTTTCCCCATCAGAAAGTGTTGGCTATTTTGGCCAAGAGAGCCATTGAGAGGGTGCTGGAAACAGAAGTAAGTCAAAATTGCTATTCCTGCTACTTTCTGGTATTCAAAAAGATTAGAGGTCTTTGTTGAACCCCAGGCTTGCATGATCTCCTGGAGGCTGAAGAGTGGCTTTAGACTTGCAGGACTCATATTTTCCCAACCCCGTTCTGCCTCCCTACAGGCACCATCTGCGGTTCACAGTGGGCCAAGAGCACTTCCACTTTGCTGTGCTCCTCTTTGGCCTCACCAGTGCCCCACAGGTGTTCACCAAAGTGGTGACGGTGATTGCAGCACATCTGCTGAGGTCAGGGGTTCCAGTCTTCCCCTACCTAGATGATTGACTGATGAGTATGGGCTTGCCTCAGGTAGTCATCTCCTACTTCTAGACTACTGCAACCCACCAGCATTCACAGGGGTTCACTATCAAGCTGCAGAAGTCACACCTGACTACCCTTCAAACACTCCCTTTCATTGGGGCCGTTCTGGACACAATGTAGTTACGGGCTTATCTTCCTGAATGGCGAACCCAGGATATTCAGGCTATGATACTGATGTTTCAGCCTCTGTCCTGGATTTTGGTGAGACTGACTCTGAGGCTTTTGGACCTTATGACCTCCTGCATCTTTCTTGTGACACATGCCTGTTAGCATATGATGGCTCTGCAATGGGACCTGAAGTTCCAGTAGGCACAGCACCAGGATAATCTCTGGTCCAGATCTCTGAGGGAACTGCAGAAGATCTGCAGTTGTGGCTGACAAACCGTGGCAGAGTCAGCAGCAGACCTCTCTCCCTTCCTGAACCAGAGCTAATGGTAGTGACAGATGCATCACTCCAGGCCGGGGTGTCCATCTGGGAGAGGTGGAGATAGGAGGACTCCGGCTTCTGGCAGAGTTCTTGCTTCATGTTAACCTGCTGGAGCTCCGAGCGATCCACTTGGCATTGAAAGACTTTCTTCCTTTGATCAAGGGAGGGCTAGTTCAGGTGTTCACGGACAACACCAATGCCATGTGGGACTGCAACAAACATTGCAGGATGGGGTCATGGACCCTTTGTCCAAAGGACCTGCGCCTCTGGACATGGCTGGCAGGCTTTCTGAATGCCAGGGTAGATGGACTCAGCTGTCAATGCCTAATGGATCACGACTGGCATCCCCATTTGCAGATGGTGAAAGGTGTCTTTCAAGAGTGGGAAGAGCCTGGGTTCCCCACAGAGAATGTGCAATGTCAGCAGTTTTGAATGCTGGTACTTCCAAGGCGGCTCTCACTCTGAGACACTTTTCGTCTCAAGTTGAACTCCAGCCTCCTGTGCGCATTTCCACCAATACCATTCCTGACCAGAGTTCTCAAGAAGATAAGGAATGATTAGGCCCAAGTCATTCTAGTGGCTCCAGATTGTGCATGGAGAGGCTGGTATTCCAAGCTCCTGAGAATGACCATTGGTCCTCCATTCAGGCTGCCCCTTTGGGAGGCTCTTCTGTAGCAGCAGCAGGGCAGGGTTCTGCACCAAACCTGTGCACACTTCACCTTCATGCTTGAGTTTGAGCGGTGGCAGTTGACAGCTTTCAATCTTCCTCCTGAAGCCTGAAATGTCATCTTTGTCAGCCAGGCATCCCTCCACCAAGATAGTATATGCCTGCCATTTGGACAAGTTTGTGGCATGGTGTGTATCTAAGGATAGCGATCCCAAGTTCTTTTGTTCGTTCTTTCTATGGCCTAGCAGGCACTGTTAAAGGAATCTTATCTGCCATTTAAGCATTCTTGTGGTTGGCGGCCTAGCCTTCCTTGTTCAAGTCACCTATTGTGACCAGATTCCTCAAAGGTCTTCAACATGTTTCCTCCCAGGCCCTTTAACATGGAATCTTAATTTGGTCCTAAATTTTGGTATGTGTGAGCCACTGCACAACTGTCCATTCCTCCTGCTTCCCATCAAGATGGCTTTTCTGGTGGCCAGCTTCAGCCAGGAGTGTCAGTGAGCTGAGGGCACTTGCTGTGCACCCTCCTTACACCACCTTTTATCCAGACAAGCTGGTTCCGCGAACCTGTGCTTCAATTCTTCCAAAGGTCATGACACCTTCACATGTAGGTCAAACATCACCTTGCCTACCTTGTTTGCTCCGCCTAACCTTTCTAAAGAAGAGGAGAGACTCCATTGTCTGAATCCAAAAAGAACACTCTTGTTCTAGGTTGATCGCACAAAAGAGTTCCGGGTGGATGATCAACTCTTCAGGGGGTATGTTGGTGCAAAGAAAAGGAAGGCAGTGCAGAAGAGGACCATCTCATGATGGCTAGTACTCTGCATACAGATCTGGTACACATTGTTCAAGAAGCAATCCCTTGAGGGCTTGTATGCTCATTCTGCCAGAATGAAGGCTGTGACCACTGCATTAGCTTGTGGCATCCCTGTCCTGAACATCTGCCAGCCAGCAACATGGGCATCTTTGCACACTTTCACCAAAATCCTTCTACCTGTGAGGTCAGGTCCATTCTGACCGATACTTTGCTTGTGCGGTCCTGTGGGCTTTTTGATGTAATCTGTGTTGCAGACCCACCCTGGAGAGTTTTTGCTTGGTTATCTATTCTAAGGTAGGGAATCTGTAGCTAGAGGTCTCTATCAGATGAACAAGTCACTTACTTTCAGTAACACTTATCTGGCAGAGACTCTGTAGGAAGTTGGCTCTGTATATACTATTTCAAAGTAAGAAATAGTGTGCACAGAGTCCAAGGGTTCCCCTTAGAGGTAAGATAGTGGCAAAAAGAGATAATTCCAGTGCTCTATTTTGTGGTACTGTGGTTGAGCAGTAGGCTTATCAGAGGGTAGTGTTAAGCATTTGTTGTACACACACAGGCAATAAATGAGGAACACACACTCAAAGACTGATTCCAGGCCAATAGGTTTTTATATAGAAAAATATATTTTCTTAGTTTATTTTAAGAATCACAGGTTCAAGATTTACAAGTAATACTTCAAATGAAAGGTATTTCACTCAGGTATTCTAGGAACTTTGAATAATCACATGTACAGTTTTGACAAAAATGGCAATAGGCTATTTTAAAAGTGGACACTGCAAAAATCAACAGTTCCTGGGGGAGGTAAGTAAATGTTAAGTTCACAGGTAAGTAAAACACTTACAGGGTTCAAAGTAGGGTCCAAGGTAGCCCACCGTTGGGGGTTCAGGGCAACCCCAAAGTTACCACACCAGCAGCTCAGGGCCAGTCAGGTGCAGAGATCAAAGTGGTGCCCAAAACACATAGGCTTCAATGGAAATAGGGGTGCCCCAGTGCCAGCAGGTATGTACCCGCGTCCTCGGAGGGCAGACCAGGGGTGTTTTGTAGGGCACCGGGGGGGACACAAGCAGGCACAGAAAGTACACCCTCAGCGGCAGGTGGGCGGCAGAGGGGCGGCCGGGTGCAGAGTGCAAATAGGCGTCGGGTTTCAGATAGGAATCAATGGGGAGACCCGGGGTCTCATCAACGATGCAGGCAGGCACAGGGGGGGCTCCTCAGGGTAGTCACCACCTGGGCTAGGCAGAGGGTCGCCTGGGGGTTGCTCCTGCACTGGAGTTCGGTTCCTTCAGGTCCTGGGGGCTGCGGGTGCAGTGCTGGTTCCAGGCGTCGGGTTCTTTGTTACAGGCAGTCACGGTCAGGGGGAGCCTCTGGATTTCCTCTGCAGGCGTCGCTGTGGGGGCTCAGGGGGGTCAAGTCTGGCTACTCACGGGCTCGCAGTCGCCGGGGAGTCCTCCCTGTAGTGTTAGTTTTCCGCAGGTCGATCCGGGGGCGTCGGGTGCAGAGTGGAAAGCCTCATGCTTCCGGCGGGAAACGTGTGGTCTTTAAAAGTTGCTTCTTTGTTGCAGTTTGTTGAACAGGGCCGCTGTTCTCTGGAGCTTCTTGGTCCTTTAGATGCAGGGTAGTCCTCTGAGGCTTCAGAGGTCGCTGGACCCTGTTGGATGCGTCGCTGTTGCAGTTTTCTTCGAAGTAGGGAGACAGGCCGGTGGGGCTGGGGCCAAATCAGTTGTCGTCTCCGTCTTCACTGCAGGGCTTCAGGTCAGCAGTCCTTCTTCTTTAGGTTGCAGGAATCTATCTTCCTCGGTTCTGGGAGCCCCTAAATACTGAATTTAGGGGTGTGTTTAGGTCTGGAAGGGCAGTAGCCAATGGCTACTGTCCTTGAGAGTGGCTACACCCTCTTTGTGCCTCCTCCCTGTGGAGGATTTCTAAAAGTAAGAGTCACCTCAGCTCAGGACACCTTAGGGGCTGTCCTGACTGGAGGTTGACTCCTCCTTGTTTTCCTCATTATCTCCTCCAGCCTTGCCGCCAAAAGTGGGGGCAGTGGCCGGAGGGGCGGGCATCTCCACTATCTGGGATGCCCTGTGGCGCTGTAACAAAGGGGGTGAGCCTTTGAGGCTCACCGCCAGGTGTTACAGTTCCTGCAGGGGGAGGTGAGAAGCACCTCCACCCAGTACAGGCTTTGTTCCTGGCCACAGAATGACAAAGGCACTCTCCCCATGTGGCCAGCAACATGTCTGGTGTGTGGCAGGCTGGCAAAAACTAGTCAGCCCACTCTGGAAGTCGGGTATGTTTTCAGGGGGCATCTCTAAGATGCCCTCTGGGTGTATTTTACAATAAAGTGCACACTGGCATCAGTGTGCATTTATTGTGCTGAGAAGTTTGATACCAAACTTCCCAGTTTTCAGGGTAGCCATTATGGTGCTGTGGAGTTCGTGTTTGACAGACTCCCAGACCATATACTCTTATGGCTGACCTGCACTTACAATATCTAAGGTTTTGCTTAGATACTGTAGGGGCATAGTGCTCATGCACATATGCCCTCACCTGTGGTATAGTGCACCCTGCCTTAGGGCTGTATGGCCTGCTAGAGGGGTGACTTACCTATGCCACAGGCAGTGTGGGGTTGGTATGGCACTCTGAGGGGAGGTCCATGTCGACTTAGTCATTTTCTCCCCACTAGCACACACAAGCTGGCAAGCAGTGTGTATGTGCTGAGTGAGGGGTCCCCAGGGTGGCATAAGACATGCTGCAGCCCTTAGAGACCTTCCCTGGCATCAGGGCCCTTGGTACCAGGGGTACCAGTTAAAAGGGACTTACCTGAGTGCCAGGGTTGTGCCAATTGGGGAGACAAAGGTACAGTTTAGGGAAAGAACACTGGTGCTGGGGCCTGGTTAGCAGGGTCCCAGCACACTTTCAAATCAGAACTTAGCATCAGCAAAGGCAAAAAGTCAGGGGGTAACCATGCCAAGGAGGCATTTCCTTACACAACCCCCCCACCCCCCAAACGAAAGAGGATGAGACTAACCTTTCCCAAGAGAGTCTTTATTTTCTAAGTGGAAGAACCTGGAAAGGCCATCTGCATTGGCATGGGCAGTCCCAGGTCTGTGTTCCACTATAAAGTCCATTCCCTGTAGGGATATGGACCACCTCAACAGTTTAGGATTTTCACCTTTCATTTGCATTAGCCATCTGAGAGGTCTGTGGTCAGTCTGAACTACAAAGTGAGTACCAAAGAGATATGGTCTCAGCTTCTTCAGGGACCAGACCACAGCAAAGGCCTCCCTCTCAATGGCACTCCAACGCTGCTCTCTGGGGAGTAACCTCCTGCTAATGAAAGCAACAGGCTGGTCAAGGCCATCATCATTTGATTGGGACAGAGCTGCCCCTATCCCATGTTCAGAGGCATCAGTCTGCACAATGAACTGCTTGGAGTAATCTAGAGCTTTGAGAACTGGTACTGTGCACATAGCTTGTTTCAGGGTGTCAAAGGCCTGTTGGCATTCTACAGTCCAGTTTACCTTCTTGGCCATTTTCTTAGAGGTAAGGTCTGTGAGGGGTGTCACTATGGATCCATATCCCTTCACAAACCTCCTATAGTAACCAGTCAAGCCAAGGAATGCCCTGACTTGAGTCTGGGTTTTTGGAGCTACCCAATCCAGAATAGTCTGGATCTTGGGGTGGAGTGGATGAACTTGGCCTCCACCTACAAGGTGTCCCAATTAAACCACAGTACCCTGCCCTATCTGACATTTGGATGCCTTGATAGAGAGGCCTGCTGTTTGCAGGGCCTGCAAAACCTTCTTCAGGTGGACCAGGTGATCCTGCCAGCTGGAGCTAAAGACAGCAATATCATCAAGATAAGCTGCACTAAAGGACTCCAAGCCAGCAAGGACTTGATTCACCAACCTTTGGAAGGTGGCAGGGGCATTCTTTAAGCCAAAGGGCATCACAGTAAACTGATAGTGCCCAGCCCATCAGGTGTAGCGAATGCTGTCTTTTCTTTTGCTCCTGGTGCCATTTTTATTTGCCAGTACCCTGCTGTCAAGTCAAAGTACTTAAGTATTTGGCAGCACCCAATTTATCAATTAACTCATCTGCCCTTGGAATGGGATGGGCATCTGTCTTGGTGACAGAATTAAGTCCTCTCTAGTCCACACAAAACCTCATCTCTCTCTTGCCATCCTTTGTGTGAAGTTTGGGGACTAAGACCACTGGGCTAGCCCAGGGACTGTCAGAGTGGTCAATGACTCCCAATTCCAGCATCTTGTGGACTTCCATTTTGATGCTTTCCTTAACTTGGTCAGGCTGTCTAAAGATCTTGGGGGTCATTACGACCCTGGCAGTCGGTGGTAAAGCGGCGGTAAGACCGCAAACAGGCCGGCGGGAAAAAAAATGGAATTATGACCACGGCGGTTACCGCCGCGGTCATCTGCCACTTCACCATTCCGACCGTCATGGCGGTGAAGACCGCTGGGATGGAGATTGCGGTCTCCAGCCCGGCGGTCGTCACTAGACCGCCGACGGTATCAGGACCCTGCATACCGCCATGGATCTCGGGTGGTTGGGAACCGCCATGAGATCCATGGCGGTAGGCACTATCAGTGCCAGGGAATTCCTTCCCTGGCACTGATAGGGGTCTCCCCCACCCCCGCTACCCCCCACGAATCCTCCCCCACACCCCCCACACCTCTGCCACCCCCCAAAGGTGCCACAACCCCCTCCCCACCCCGACCCCGAACATGCACATATACACACCCCTACACGCACACACCCCCAACATGCACATATACACACCCCTACAAGCACACATACACCCCGACAACACATACCCGCACACATACAAACAGACATGCACACCGTCCGACCCACACACATTTCCCATACACACAACACCCCCTGCACGCATACACTCACTCTCCCCCTCTACACTCTCACACGCACACCCCCATGCACGCACACAACACACAACACCCCCTCACCCCCTTCCCTAACAGACAATCAACTTACCTTGTCCATCGATCCTCCGGGAGGGGACGGGATCCATGGGGGCAGCTCCGCCACCAGAACACCGTCACCAGAACACCGCCACACCGAATCATGGGACGTGATTCAGTGGGCAGTGTTCTGTTGACGTGGAGGTTGAGCAACCTCCACTTTCCCGCCGTCCGCCAGTATGGCTGCTGGCGGCTTTCTGTACGAAAAAGGACGGCGGGCTGCCAGCGGTCATAATACACTGCGCAGAAGACCACCACCACTGGCGGTCTTCAGCACGGCGGTACCTCGACGGTCTTGCGAAAAGACCGCTGAGGTCGTAATGACCCCCTTTGTTTTTGACAGGCATGCTGTCTCCTGTGTCCACATCATGGGTACACAGGTGGGTCTGACCAGGGGTTAGGGAAAAGAGCTCAGAAAACTGTTGTAGGACTTTCCTGCAGTCAGCTTGCTGTTGGCCAGAGAGGGTGTCTGAAAAGATCACTCCATCTTCTGAGCCATCTTTAGGATCAGTTGAGAGGAGATCAGGGAGAGGTTCACTCTCAGCTTCCTGGTCCTCATCTGTAACCATTAACATGTTTACATCTGACCTGTCATGAAAGAGTTTGAGGCGGTTCACATGGATCACCCTTTTGGGGGTCCTGCTAGTGCCTAGGTCTACCAGGTAGGTGACCTGACTCTTTCTCTCTAGCACTGGGTAAGGGCCACTCCATCTGTCTTGAAGTGCCCTGGGAGCCACAGGCTCCAGAACCCAGACTTTCTGCCCTGGCTGAAACTCAACCATAGCAGCCTTTTGGTCATACCACATCTTCTGGAGCTGTTGGCTGGCCTCAAGGTTTTTACTTGCCTTTTCCATGTACTCTGCCATCCTGGAACGTAGGCCTAGTACATAGTCCACTATATCTTGCTTAGGCCCATGAAGAGGTCTCTCCCAGCCTTCTTTCACAAGAGCTAGTGGTCCCCTTACAGGATGGCCAAACAGATGTTCGAAGGGGGAAAACCCTACTCCCTTCTGAGGCACCTCTCTGTAGGCGATAAGCAAACATGGCAAGAGGACATCCCATCTCCTTTTGAGCTTTTCAGGGAGCCCCATGATCATGCCCTTCAATGTCTTGTTAAACCTTTCAACAAGACAATTTGTTTGTGGATGGTATGGTGTGGTGAACTTGTAAGTCACCCCACACGCATTCCACATGTGTTTAAGGTATGCTGACATGAAGTTGGTACCTCTGTCAGAAACCACCTCCTTAGGAAATCCCACTCTGGTAAAGATACCAATGAGTGCTTTGGCTACTGCAGGGGCAGTAGTCGACCTAAGGGGAATTGCTTCAGGGTACCTAGTAGCATGATCCACTTCTACTAGGATATACTGGTTCCCTGAGGCTGTGGGAGGTTCAAGTGGACCCACTGTGTCCACTCCCACTCTTTCAAAGGGGACCCCCACCACTGGAAGTGGAATGAAGGGGGCCTTTGGATGGCCACCTGTCTTACCACTGGCTTGACAGTTGGCACAGGAGGCACAAAACTCCTTTACTTTCTGGGACATGTTGGGCAAATAGAAATGGTTGACTAACCTCTCCCAAGTCTTGGTTTGTCCCAAATGCCCAGCAAGTGGAATGTCATGGGCTAAGGTCAGAATGAACTCCCTAAACCCTTGATGCACTACCACTCTCCTAGTGGCACCAGGGTTGGGATCTCTTGCCTCAGTGTAAAGGAGTCCATCTTCCCAATAGACCCTGTGTGTTCCACTGACTTTTCCTTTTGTTTCCTCAGCAGCTTGCTGCCTGAGGCCTTCAAGAGAGGGACAGGTTCCTTGCCCCTTACACAGCTGTTCCCTTGTGGGTCCCCCTGGGCCTAAGAGTTCAACCTGATAAGGTTCCAACTCCATGGGCTCAGGTCCCTCAGAGGGTAGAACTTCTTCCTGGGAAGAGAGGTTATTTTTCTTTTGCTGTGTTGAAGCTGGTTCCCCAGTCTTCTTTCCTTTTCTCTTGGAGGGCTGGGTCATTATTCCAGACTCCAACACCTCTTTTTCACTGTGAGCCTTGCATTATGCCCTTGTCTTGACACACACCAGTTCAGGGATACCCAGCAAGGCTGCATGGGTTTTGAGTTCTACCTCCGCTAATGCTGAGGACTCCAGGTCATTTCCAAGCAAACAGTCTACTGGGATAGCAGAGGAGACTAGCACCTGTTTCAGGTCAGTGACCCCTCCCCATTCTAAAGTTACCATAGCCATGGGATGTACTTTAGTCTGATTGTCAGCGTTGGTGACTGGATAAGTTTGTTCAGTCAGGTATTGTCTGAGCAGGTGTTTGTGGCCCTGTAGAAGACTCTTTACTTTTACCCTTGGATGTCTCAACACTCTTCCCCTGGGGAGTCTTTGTGACCCCTTTCTTTTGGTCACCCCCTGTGGAAGTCTTGGTCACCCTAGTCTTGACCCAATGGTCTGCCTTCTTTCCCAATTCTTCGGAAGAAATTGGACCTAGGTCTACCAGATGCTGATGCAGTTTATAATTGAAACAATTACTTAAAAGGTGTTCTTTCATAAACAGATTGTACAGCCCATTATAATCATTTACACCACTGCCATTAATCCAACCATCCAGTGTTTTGACTGAGAAGTCAACAAAATCAACCCAGGTCTGGCTTGAGGAATTTTGAGCCCCCCTGAACCTAATCCTGTACTCCTCAGTTGAAAATCCAAAGCCCTCAATCAGGGTAGCCTACATGAGGTCATAGGATTCTGCATCTTTTCCAGAGAGTGTGAGGAGTCTATCCCTACACTTTCCAGTGAACATTTCCCAAAGGAGAGCACCCCAGTGAGATTTGTTTACTTTTCTGGTTGCACAAGCCCTCTCCAAAGCTGTGAACTATTTGGTGATATCATCACCATCTTCATATTTTGTTACAATCCCTTTGGGCATTTTTAGCATGTCAGTATTCTCACTGACCCTATTTAAGTTGCTGCCACCATTGATGGGAGCTAAACCCATCTCTTGTTTTTCCCTTTCTATGGCTAGGAGCTGTCTCTCCAAAGCCAATCTTTTGGCCATCCTGGCTAACAGGAGGTCATCTTCATTGAGGCTGCCCTCAGTGCTTCCAGAGCTGTTGGACTCCCCTGTGGGAGAAGCAGCATCTCTGACTATCACTTGTGGAGTCAGGGTTGGAGGAACCCTGGTCTCCCTAACTAGGACTGGAAGTGGGACATTCTCCTCCACATCACTAGCTTCCCCCTCTGTAAGGGTATCTTCAGAGGGGTTGTCTCTAGCAAACTCTGCCAAGAGCTCCTTGAGCTGTACTTTGGTAGGGTTTGATCCAGTTTTTATCTTTTTTATTTTGCAGAGAGTCCTTAACTCTGACATCCTAAGATGCAGGTAAGGGGTGAGGTTGAGCTCCACCACCATCTCTTCTGCAGTAGACATTATTTCTCTAAAAGTTGGGATACTTTTTAAGAATCTAAAACCATCTCTAGAACTTAATCCAAACTTTTACAAAACTTTTAAACTCTAAAAGAAATGCTAACAGGGACTAACACAAGGCCCTAGCAGGACTTTTAAAAATTTAGAAAAATAGCTCAAATTTCAAAAATCTGTTTCTAATGACAATTGTTGGAATTTAGTCTTGTGATCAGGTATTGGCTGAGTAGTCCAGCAAATGCAAAGTCTTAGACCCCACCACTGATCCACCGATGTAGGAAGTTGGCTCTGTATATACTATTTCAAAGTAAGAAATAGTGTGCACAGAGTCCAAGGGTTCCCCTTAGAGGTAAGATAGTGGCAAAAAGAGATAATTCTAATGCTCTATTTTGTGGTAGTGTGGTCGAGCAGTAGGCTTATCAGAGGGTAGTGTTAAGCATTTGTTGTACACACACAGGCAATAAATGAGGAACACACACTCAAAGACTGATTCCAGGCCAATAGGTTTTTATATAGAAAAATATATTTTCTTAGTTTATTTTAAGAACCATAGGTTCAAGATTTACAAGTAAAACTTCAAATGAAAGGTATTTCACTCAGGTATTCTAGGAACTTTGAATAATCACAATAGCATGTACAGTTTTGACAAAAATGGCAATAAGCTATTTTAAAAGTGGACACACTGCAAAAATCAACAGTTCCTGGGGGAGGTAAGTAAATGTTAAGTTCACAGGTAAGTAAAACACTTACAGGGTTCAAAGTTGGGTCCAAGGTAGCCCACCGTTGGGGGTTCAGGGCAACCCCAAAGTTACCACACCAGCAGCTCAGGGCCGGTCAGGTGCAGAGGTCAAAGTGTTGCCCAAAACACATAGGCTTTAATGGAAATAGGTGTGCCCAGGTTCCAGTCTGCCAGCAGGTAAGTTCCCGTGTCCTCGGAGGGCTGACCAGGGGGGTATTGTAGGGCACCGGGGAAGACACAAGCAGGCACAGAAAGTACACCCTCAGCGGCACAGGGGCGGCCGGGTGCAGAGTGCAAACGGGCGTCGGGTTTCAGATAGGAATCAATGGGGAGACCCGGGGGTCTCGTCAACTATGCAGGCAGGCACAGGGGGGACTCCTCGGGGTAGCCACCACCTGGGCTAGGCAGGGGGTCACCTGGGGGTCACTCCTGCACTGGAGTTCGGTTCCCTCAGGTCCTGGGGGCTGCGGGTGCAGTGCTGGTTCCAGGCGTCGGGTTCTTTGTTACAGGCAGTCGCGGTCAGGGGGAGCCTCTGGATTTCCTCTGCAGGCGTCACTGTGGGGGCTCAACTCTGGCTACTCACGGGCTCGCAGTCGCCGGGGAGTCCTCCCTGAAGTGTTAGTTTTCCGCAGGTCGGGCCGGGGGCGTCGGGTGCAGAGTGGAAATTCTCCCGCTTCTGGCGGGAAACGTGTGGTCTTTAAAAGTTGCTTCTTTGTTGCAGTTTGTTGAACAGGGCCGCTGTTCTCGGGAGCTTCTTGGTCCTTTAGATGCAGGGTAGTCCTCTGAGGCTTCAGTGGTCGCTGGACCCTGTTGGATGCGTCGCTGTTGCAGTTTTCTTCGAAGTAGGGAGACAGGCCGGTGGGGCTGGGGCCAAATCAGTTGTCGTCTCCGTCTTCACTGCAGGGCTTCAGGTCAGCAGTCCTTCTTCTTCTTTAGGTTGCAGGAATCTATCTTCCTCGGTTCTGGGAGCCCCTAAATACTGAATTTAGGGGTGGGTTTAGGTCTGGGAGGGCAGTAGCCAATGGTTACTGACCTTGAGGGTGGCTACACCCTCTTTGTGCCTCCTCCCTGTGGGGAGGGGGGTACATCCCTAATCCTATTGGGGGAATCCTCCTTCTACAAGATGGAGGATTTCTAAAAGTAAGAGTCACCTCAGCTCAGGACACCTTAGGGGCTGTCCTGACTGGGGGGTGACTCCTCCTTGTTTTCCTCATTACCTCCTCGAGCCTTGCTGCCAAAAGAGGGGGCAGTGGCCGGAGGGGCGGGCATCTCCACTAGCTGGGATGCTCTGTGGCGCTGTAACAAAGGGGGTGAGCCTTTGAGGCTCACCGCCAGGTGTTACAGTTCCTGCAGGGGGAGGTGAGAAGCACCTCCACCCAGTACAGGCTTTGTTCCTGGCCACAGAGTGACAAAGGCACTCTCTCCATGTGGCCAGCAACATGTCTGGTGTGTGGCAGGCTGGCAAAAACTAGTCAGCCCGCACTGGAAGTCCGGTATGTTTTCAGGGGGCATCTCTAAGATGCCCTCTGGGTGTATTTTACAATAAAGTGCACACTGTCATCAGTGTGCATTTATAGTGCTGAGAAGTTTGATACCAAACTTCCCAGTTTTCAGGGTAGCCATTATGGTGCTGTGGAGTTCGTGTTTGACAGACTCCCAGACCATATACTCTTATGGCTGCCCTGCACTTACAATATCTAAGGTTTTGCTTAGATACTGTAGGGGCATAGTGCTCATGCACCTATGCCCTCACCTGTGGTATAGTGCACCCTGCCTTAGGGCTGTAAGGCCTGCTAGAGGGGTGACTTACCTATGCCACAGGCAGTGTGGGGCTGGCATGGCACTCTGAGCGGAGTGCCATCTCGACTTAGTCATTTTCTCCCCACTAGCACACACAAGCTGGCAAGCAGTGTGTACGTGCTGAGTGAAGGGTCCCCAGGGTGGCGTAAGACATGCTGCAGCCCTTAGAGACCTTCCCTGGCATCAGGGCCCTTGGTACCAGGGGTACCAGTTACAAGGGACTTACCTGAGTGCCAGGGTTGTGCCAATTGTAGAGACAAAGTTACAGTTTAGGGAAAGAACACTGGTGCTGGGCCTGGTTAGCAGGGTCCCAGTACACCTTCAAATCATAACTTAGCATCAGCAAAGGCAAAAAGTCAGGGGGTAACCATGCCAGGAAGGCATTTCCTTACAGACTCTATCTAGCTGCAGATTTCTTACAGATCCTCCCCGCTGTACAAAGTGATTTTATAGTGTCACCCTTCTAAAGGCCTTAGCTCTACACACCAATGTGTCAGCATTCTTCGTGGTTCCGCGCTTCAGATGTGGAAAGTCACAAAAAGAAACTGATATCAGCATGCTGGAGTGGCGTCTATATAGGCATTGAGCACGTCAGTTCCAGCATGGACGCAGAGCTGAACGACACCACCTACCTGCACGCAGGGATAGTGCTTGAAAATTTCCGGATCCAGTGTGATGCCTGGGGATAGTCTAAGGTAAGGAATCTGCAGCTAGATAAAGTCACTACCAAACAGGACATTACCGAAAGTAATTAACTTCTTCTTCAAAGACACATACCACTCCTTCAGTCAAACACTTACTGAGTCATTCAATCACTGTAGAAGTTTTCAGTGCAGAACAGAGCAAAAAGCTATAAATCAGACAGCTACACAGTATCAAAAGGCTGCATTTTTGATTTGCCCCTAGTCGGTCGATATAAAGAACAAGGCGATTCATATCTATTACAGGAGATCAGCCTTATTACAGTACCAACCCACATATCACTAAACCTTAGTCCCCTAGTAGCTGCCTCTGATCATCACAGAGTTCTACTAAAGAACTTGAGTGTTCACATAGCTCTCAGAATGTGCCTTGACTTGCGGACATGCTGCAGAAGAAGACAGGTTTAGAATTTATTTACATCCCTCTGTACAAGGCTGAAAATTAACATGAAAATTGTAGTCTTCTAAACTGCTACAAGTTCCTGAAACAAACACAAATATTCTTTTTCATCTATTAGTGTCACATATTTAAAATGCTTGCAGGCTGTAAACAGCGTATACACTACTAGACAGTTTTCACCATGTATTTAAAAAGTTGCCTCCGTTTTCTGTCTTATTTAAAATGTTACGTATTTTTAAATGTTTTAAATAATTACTTTTGAATGTAATAATTTATAATGCATCCAGATAGATTGTATAGGCAATAATTATTTTTACTTGTTTCATCTTTTCATTTTATTTAACTTATACTAAAAAATATTTTGAAGCTAATGACAAAAGGAAGTGGGAGAAGTCAAAATGAAAAGGGTAAAGTCCAAACAGCAACTCATTTGGAGGGTCGCCCTGAAAATAGAAGTACACATCTAGTCATTTTAAATATGAGCTCTGTCTTCAAATAACTTATTGTGCACCTGCTGACATCTACTCCCTTAAAGATTTTAAAAATCTTCTGCCAAAGTGCTGTCAGTTTAAAATTACGGTGGTATTTAGTACCAGAGATGATGCATAGTGTGAGGAAACAGACATGGAGAAGGGATGCTGGACTTAGGGCCTGATTTAGATATTGGCAGATTGATTACTCTGTAGAAGTGGTGACGGATATCCCAACTGCCGACATCTAAATCCCATTAGGTCCAATGGAATTTAGATTTCGGTGGACGAGATATCTGTTTCTAAATCAGGCCTATAATTAGGGATTTCTCCTATTAACTATTTGAAAATTTAGTATGCTATAAATGACTTAAAACTCATACAAGCCCTCACATTTTTAAACAGCAGATTTTATATCTACATTACCTCATCAATGATAATTTACTTCTGACTGCTCAGTTGGAAAGGTTTTTAATTAATTATGTCTTATTCTAGCAACAAGTTGTTCAGAAGCACCTCACTTATCTCATGATTTAAGAATGCTACCATTTTCGCCTAGCTCAAAGAACATCACGTTATATTTTCGATTAGAGCTGCATCACGCATAAACCCACAGCGGGTCTGGTTTGTGGACTTTACATCCACATTGGCCTAGGGAGACTGAAACGTGTTGTGGCATAAGTTAGTAAACACAAGAATCCTGATGATTTGCTTGCACTTTTGTTTGCCTTACATTCAAAAACTTGGGTCTGGTTTTTTGTAGGGGCCAGGTGTGAAAGGACGAAGAAATAGATCATTTTAATGGTCTAAAGCAAGGCTCTGTCTCCGCCCCTCTTCTAATTTCACTGTTCACAAATTATCTTCCAGCCTGGCTGCAGAACCAAATGGGTACCTTTCTAAAATTACTGGTAGACCTATAAATGCATTATTATTCTTCGACGATTTGGTAGCACTAAGGGGGTCATTATGACCCTGGCGGTCAAAACGACGGGAGCACCGCCAACAGGCTGGCGGTGCCTCCCGGCGTATTTGGACCGCGGCGGTAGCGGCGCGGTCGCACCGCCGGGGCCAGCGCTATACCGCCATTTCAGCCCCGGCGGGATTATGACTCCCCTGCCGCCAGCCTGTTTCTGGTGGTTTGCACCGCCAGGAAGAGGCTGGCAGTAAGGGGACTCAGGGGGCCCCTGGGGGCCCATGCCCTGCCCATGCACTTGGCATGGGCAGTGCAGGGGCCCACAGGCAGAGCCCCGTCGCGCATTTCACTGCCCGAATTTCGGGCAGTGAAATCCGCGACGGGTGCTACTGCACCCGCTGCACATCAGCATTGCCGCCGGCTCAATTACGAGCCGGCGGCAATGTTGATGTGACTTTTCCGCTGGGCCAGCGGAAAAGTCAAAATAGGGAGCCAGCCATACCGCCAGCAATGGCGGTATTCTGGCGCCCGCAACCTCGGCGGTCTGCGGTTGTAATGACCCCCTAAGTCTTTTATCAGTAGTTTAACAGATGTGCATTGGACACATATTGCAGGGTTAATAGTTTGCATATTAATTTTGGAAAATCCCAGATTCTGCAGCAAGGACATACAAAACCCAATGCTCTCTAGAAATTAAATGAAAACAAGCTTCAGAAAAATGTATTTTATATGCCACTTTGTGTGATTTGTAATGAAAAAAACTCACTCTATAAAAGCATGAATGCATCTGCTTTAATCACGGATTGAATGTTTGTTTGTTAAATCAATGTCAAAGGCATTAATACACAAACCTGTACTCGTTTTTCAAGAGAACTGTATTTAAACTGGCCTGTTTTTTTAGCCTTGTCTATTCTTATTGAAGCACTGTGCCTCGGCCTCGAACAGAGTAAGAAGTTCATTCCGTAAAGGTGTTTGTCTCCCTAACAAGACAGAAAGCACACTATGTCGCCAGCGAGTGTTTAAAAGATCATTCGTTCAGACCAATTCACCCTAGTCTTGCTTGGGAATTAGAAGCTTGCTAATTTATTTTAAACTATGGGATATATTTGATCCTTTTGTTATAATCATGATGGGTTTGATAGTAGCTTCCCTAAAATGGCTTAAGGAGAAATCAATGAAACTTTCCTTCTTTGCTGATAAGAATTATGTTCAGAAAAACAGGTTTTCATCTAGTCCAGGAGTCTCCAACCTTTTTTGTAATAAGTGCTACTTATGTTCAATGAAAATCACCCTGAGCTACTAATATTATTAGTACTGTAACAGTGACCACATCAGACTACATTAGTGGCCTCCCCTATACAATATTATCAGCAGTGATGACACCACTTCTAGGTAGCTGGCGAGCTGCCACTAGCTACCAGGCTACCTGTTGGAGAAGCCTGATCTAGCCTTTTCAAAGGATAGTCATGGGGGCGTGGCCACGGAGCCGAGCATGGCGCACGCTTAGCTGATCGGCTCCGGAGGGGCCGACTTTAAATCGGTGCCTGGACGCGCTGAAGCGGGCGGTCCGGTGCCCAAAGTGGAGTGGGTCGACTGCTGCGGACGGGGGGACCGAGGAGGTGCGGTCTCGCCCTCCTGGAGCGGGCCCCGAGTGACTGGGGCTGATCGGAGCTACGGGGAGGTCGCGGCCCAGCCGGCGGGCGGGGCCGAGACGCGCTGTGCCGGGGGGCTCCCCGTGTTGGAGGATAGCAGGTGAGCGGCCGACGCTGCCGGGGCGGCTTGAGTGCGGCCGCGGCCCCGGGGGCGGCCTCCGGCGGGCTCGTGCGCCCCGGTGCAGGCCTGGGACCGCGTGGGTCGCCGCTGGATTGCGGCCGCGGCCCCAGACTGAGCGGTACGCTGCGCCCGGCGCTGGCCTTGAATGCGGGCCCGCCCTGAAGGAGGGGTGCAGACCGGAGCGCCTGGTGGGGGCACCTACCGGTGGCGAGTCGGCCTCCAGCTCGGGAGGCGGAGCCTGATGCTCCCTGGCTGAGGGACTACGCACAGCGGAGAGACGCGGAGGCGGGGGGCCTCCCGGGGCTGCCCGGTGAGGGCCCCGCTTTGGGTGCGCCCCCCTGGTGAACGCACGACCGGATCTTTGGTGTTTGCTGCCCGGGAGCCCCCGAATGCCGACGACGGGACTTACTACACCCAGAGCCGTCAAAGATGAGTACTGACTGTCCTTTGTGGGGCGGGACAGCGTGGAATCGCCTTGTGCCATCTGCCGTCATCTACCAGTGTTGGGGGCCGGATGCCCTTGTTCCCGGGTGCGGAGCCCCCTTTGGTTGACCGGACCAACCCAGACCGGAAGGCCTTGCTACACCAATCGCTTATACGCACAACAACGCAAAGCTACGAAAGCATACTAGCCCCGGCTTAGCCAAAAACTGGCTTCTTGCCTATGGAGTAGATATGACGCGACCGGGGGACTGAGCGCGGCGTATTCACGATCGCTCGGTCCGCGGGGGGCCACTGGTGGACCTGGGCCTGAGCGCACTGGGCGCTAGCCTCATTGAGTCGCCCCGACCTGCCTGTCCAATGCCCCCCAAGGGCAAACATAAGAGCAAAACCATGGACCCTCTGGCACATACAATACTGGGGGAGAATGAACCGACCATGCAAAGCCAGCCGCAAAGCAAAATGCAAGATACTCTAGACAAAATACTGGGTGCCATTGAGGACACCAAATCCACATTACAGCGCAACATCAATCAGGTGGCGATAGAGGTGGGCCTCCTGAGAGCTCATCATCACAAATTGGCTGACAGAGTAAAAGAAGCGGAGGCAACGCTAGCGGAAGTAGTCCCAAAACAAGATGATGTATCAGCGGCGATGACCTCCTTGGCTGGCAGAGTGGCGAAGCTTGAACAGCGAGCTGAAGACGCAGAAGGCAGAAATAGGAGGAATAACATTCGCGTGGTGGGCCTCCCTGAAGGGGCCGAGGGGCCGAATATGGTGGAGTTTCTGGAGGAATGGCTAAGCACAGTTGTCGCACCAGGATGTCTGACCCCCTTCTACTCACTGGAGCGAGCTCACCGTGTACCAGCTAGACCACTAGCTCCTGGCAGGCCTCCACAGGCAGTAATAGCTAGACTCCTGCACTACAGGGACAGAGACATCCTCTTGCAGAAAGCCAGGGAAATGGGCCCATTTAAAGTAGCCAATGGTGAAGCAACATTGTTCCCTGACTTCACCTTAGAGGTCCAAAACAAGCGCGCCTCCTTCCTAGACGTTAAAAGAACCTTGCGAGAAGAGGGGATACAGTACTCGCTACTCTACCCAGCAAGACTACGAGTGATTGCGGAGGGGAAAACCACGTTCTTCCAAACCCCAGAGGAGGCATGGGAGTGGCTTGAAAGATCGGGGACACAGCCGACACGACCAGTATCGGAGAACCGCGGGGCGGGCGGGACCCGGCGGGCCTCGAAGGGGAAAAGACTCAGAGACCGCCAGAGACTAGCACCAAGGCGGACACAGAGGGAAACTGGCAGGAGAGAGGCCCTGGAGGCAGCGGCCAAGGTGGGTGGAGAGTCGTCGCCCCGGGGGATCTCCGAAGAAGAATCAGATAGTACGGTGGTGTCCTCGCCCGATGGCTCTGGGGACTCGACTTACGCACCAAGAGTGACCCCGCAGACTGCTGACGAACTTACATAGATCGTACCCGCGCCAGCGCTGAAAGGCGAGACAAGATAGGAAGCAAAATGGCCCCTCCGGACCTGGCCGCTCCCCCGGACCTGACTCTTGCCTGTCAGTCCTGACTGGCGAGTATTGCGGTGATGTGTTTGAATAATTTGCAGTGTTGCAGAACTTATTGGGCAGCCTACAGTTCCGGAGGTGCCCTGGGGATGGGGAGTTGGGGTTTGCAGTTACTAGTTATATCGGCTACACGTGCGAAATGGTACGAGCATGAGGAAGGTACAAACTTGTGGGGGAATCGATCGGGGCCTTGGGCGTGCCGACCCTTCATACAACAGGCCTTGAGAATAGGATGGCAGACTACAATATCATAACTTGGAATGTCAGGGGGATGGGTACTCCTGCTAAGAGACATAGGCCCTGATTCTGATTCTGGCGGGCGGCGGAGGCCGCCCGCCAGAATTCCGCCCTCCAAAATACCGCGCCGCGGTCAAAAGACCGCGGCGGGTATTTCAAGTTTTCCCCTGGGCTGGTGGGCGGCCGCCAAAAGGCCGCCCGCCAGCCCAGGGGAAAACGACCTTCCCACAAGGATGCCGGCTCGTAATCGAGCCGGCGGAGTGGGAAGGTGCGACGGGTGCATTTGCACCCGTCGCGTATTTCACTGTCTGCCAAGCAGACAGTGAAATACTTGTAGGGGCCCTCTTACGGGGGCCCCTGCAGTGCCCATGCCAGTGGCATGGGCACTGCAGGGGCCCCCAGGGGCCCCGCGACTCCCCCTCCCACCATCCGGTTCCCGGCGGGAGAACCGCCAGGAACTGGATGGCGGGAGGGGGAGTCGGAATCCCCAAGCCGGCGCAGCAAGCTGCGCCGGCTTGGAGGATTCCTGGGGGCAGCGGGAGACCGCCGGTTTCCCTTTACTGACCGCGGCTAAGCCGCCGCGGTCAGAATGCCCCGCGGGGCACCGCCGGCCTGTCGGCGGTGCTCCCGCGTGCCGCGGCCCTGGCGGTTCTATACCGCCAGGGTCGTAATGAGGGCCATAGAATCCTTTCCTTTCTAAAAAGGAGAGGGGCGCAGATAGCTATGCTACAGGAAACCCATCTCGCACCCGGAGAGGGAGAGAAACTAAGGCGGAGATGGAGGGGACAGGTGTTTGCCACAGAATATTCAGCTTACGCAAGGGGAGTCCTGATTTGGATTAGGGCGGGGGTCCCCTTCACGATCGATTCCTCCAACATAGACAATGAGGGAAGGTTTGTCATATTGGAAGGGAAATTACAGGGGCTCCAGTTGACCCTGAGTTGTATATACGCCCCCAACCAGGACCAAACAACATTTATGACGACCCTGTCTAGGCACCTTACACGTCATCGCACAGGGGAATTACTAGTAGGTGGAGACTTCAACGTAGTGCTCGACACTGACCTAGATAGATCTACCCCCCCACTACAGGGAGCAACATCAACCAAAACAGCAAAAAAATTAGTTGGGTGGCTAGACGCCTGGGGGCTGGTAGATGCTTGGCGGTTACAACACCCAGCGACCAGGGATTATTCGTTTTATTCGGGTCTTCACCAGGTACACACCAGAATCGATAGGATAGTTTGCACTGCGGGACTGGCTCGTAGAGTGACCCATGCTGAATACCTTGCCCGCACAATATCAGATCACAACCCTCTATTACTGACACTGAGAGTATCACAGGAAAGACCCCCCATACCGTCATGGAGAATGCTCCCAACAGCGCTTGAAGATCAGGCATACAGGGAGGAATTAAGATGCTTCCTAACAGAACATATAGAAACTAACCAGGGATCCACTTCCGCCAGAGGCATAGAGTGGGAAACTCTCAAGGTGGGGGTGCGGGGTCACTGCCTTGGACAGTCAGTGGGGATAAAACGTACGCTTGAGAGAGAATTAAACGCTCTGGAGAGGGTCATACATGAGGGGGAGCTGAGACAGGGCCCTGCAGGGCAAGTGGATGTAGAGTACGATCGTGCACATAGAGAGCACTCCCAGGCTGAAGAGCGACTAAGATGCCATAGTATGCAAAGATACCTGGCATCCATACAGTCAGAGTAGACTATTGGCATGGTTGGTGCGACCGAACAGAGATAGTGACCCTATTGCAAGTGTACTAGACAGGGGGGGAACACGCAGACTTAGCCCAGACTCCATTAATGACGCATTTAGAGATTACTACACACACCTATATAGGAGGCCCGCAGACATGGAGAGGGGGACCCTTGACAATTTCCTAACTCGGATACCTTTACCGGTAATGAGCCCAGAGGACAGGGTCGGCTTGGGGGGCCCAGTGACTGCGGATGAGACGATCGAGGCAATAGCACAGTTGGCCCCTGGGAAGACCCCCGGAACAGATGGTCTTCCTATGGACTTTTATAAAAAGTATAAAACCTTACTAGTCCCCAGGCTGATAGAAATGTATACGGAATCGGCAAAGAACGGAGAAGTCCCACGTACATTGCGTGAGGCACTGGTAGTGCCACTTCCTAAAACAAACAGCAAAGAGGCATCAGTGACAGACCATCGCCCACTATCAATGCTAAATAGTGACTTTAAGATCCTCAGTAAGATCCTGGCCAACCGGCTGTTGCCTCTTATGCCCACCTTGATACATCCTGACCAGAACGGCTTCATACCTGGTCGCAGCACCTCCCTAAACCTTAGGCGTATTTTCTCTATCATGCACATGCCCAGTGAATCGAAGCCACCAACTGGGGCGCTGCTAGCAGTGGACTTTGAAAAGGCCTTCGATTCAATTAGGTAGGACTACCTGAGGGCGACAATGCTAAAGATGGGCCTGGGTGAGGGCTGGGCCGACTGGGTGGACCTGTTATATTCATCCCCACTGGCAAGGGTCAAGACAGGTAGGACAGTCTCTGGTGCCTACCCAGTACACCGAGGAACCAGACAGGGATGCCCCCTATCCCCATTGTTGTTCGTACTGGCGATGGAGCCCCTGGCGTCCTGGGTGCGAGGGGAGGGAGCGGCCAGAGGGATTCAGTGGGGACCAACTGATCACATTATATCGCTATATGCAGATGACATCTTGATCTATCTTAGAGATGGGGAGAGTGGTCTCCCCTGGGCCCTGAACGCCCTGGAGGAATTTGGAGAAGTGTCAGGATTACGACTAAACCGCAATAAAACATATGTGTTCCCCCTGGTGCCTGGATATAGTTGTCCTGCAACTTGCCCAGCAGACCTGAAATGGGCCCCACGGACATTTAGATACCTGGGGATCCAGATCTATCATGACGTGGGAGACTTAAGAGAGGGCAACCTTGGTAACGCGCTCCGATCCTTGAGATCCTCTGTAGAATTTTGGCGCTCTCTGAGGCTGTCGGTGATGGCCAGGGTGTCGCTTTCCAAGATGATCATGCTCCCCCGACTTCTCTACTACTTTGCCAACTTGCCACTGCTAATACCCCGAACCTGGTTCCGCGATCTGAACGCATTACTCAGAGAACTAATATGGGACAATGGGCGCAGGCGAACTACACTTGCAACTATCTGCAGACCACCCAACGCGGGTGGCCTGGGAGCTCCCGACTTTGAGGCATACTATTTGGCATCCCAATTACAGTGGATTCCTGGCTGGCTTGCGGGCCAGGGCCAACTGGATTTATATACAGCCCAAGGAGCAATAGACACGGCGTGGATTGTGACATGCATGACAAACAGAAAGATAACCCCCCCTGGGAACAATATAATGATAAAAGTGGCGCTGGCATGCTGGAAAAGATGCATGAAGAGGGTGGGAGTGGGCCCTCCATATTCCCCAGCTTTGCCACTAGCGGTGCTTGCCATAGAACCCAGGGGGAAAGGGCCGGGAAACACCGGACTTGGCCCCTGGTTGTCATCTGGAATAGAAGTAGTAGAAGGACTCTTCAGGGAGGGAGTGTTGAGGGAATTTACTGAATTAACTGAAGAAGGGGTTCCCGGGGGGCAGTTCCTGCTTTATAGGAAGCTAGTACATACTCTTAAGACCCACTGGGGCACGGTGAACGCAGAGCCTACCACACACGAGGTCCTGAACTCGCTGTTGACATTAGGGGAAGAATCACATCTGATCACTAAAATATATCGGGCCCAAGTTGAGGCAGCCTTGGATCCACTACGGTCGCTGAGAGGACGGTGGGAGGGCACAATTGGGCGGGAACTAACTGAATCAGAATGGAGGAGAACACTGACCTACCCCCGAAAAATATCACATAATACACGGCTAAGATACATTCAGTATAATTACTTGCACAGAACCTACCTCACGCCTCACAGACTGTTCCGTATATATGGAGGGGCCTTGGGGAATTGCCCGAGATGTGGAGGAGGAGGGGCAGATTTTGACCACATGGTTTGGACTTGCTCGGCGATCCAGGCGGGCTGGAGGGAAATATTGCCCACCCTGTCTGAGTTGATTGAGTCTGAGTTAAGACCCACCCCTGAGCTGTGCCTGCTGGGCCTCAGACCAGCTGTGCTCTGCGGAAAAGTGGAGGGGCGCTTTCTGGACCTTTCCCTTGCTCTTTATAAGAGACTAATCTCAAGGGGCTGAAAGGCCACAGATCACCCCCTACTGTCTGACTGGAAAAGGGATATATCGACATGGACTAGAGCTGAACTACAGGTCCTAAAAGCAGAGGAAGCCAGAAATATTCCCCAGGTTCCTATAGCCCCGGGGTGGGAGAATTTAATGACGAGCTGGGAGAGTATAAATAAGAGGCTGGCAAGCCCAGTAGGAGAAACCAGTGCAACTCAATCCACACCGAGGATGGAACCAAATGGTGGAAGCACATAGACAGGCACCCAAGAACAGACCCTAGCCACACACAGACCGCACCAAGAGTAAAGGTGGGAGGACAGTTGGACCTCTGACTCCTGATCCACTGACAATAATAGTAAGCAACGTGAGTGTCACGCCACCTCCACGGTGTGCCGGTGCGCCCTGGATTACCATCTTCCCTTACTCAAAAATGGGCACATAATAGTATCTTCAAGCTAGCAATCACAAAAGCCATTTGCACGAAGCCGTAAAGTTGACCGTTTGGGGTCATTTGAATTTCTTTTTTCTCCCCTTCCTCCTTTCCCTACCTCCAACTAACTCAAAACGATTGCCAATAGAAATTGTACATCGCATACCTTGGGTTCTCCCTCCCCCTCACCTTCCTCTTCCCCTCCCACCACCCTTACCTTCCTGTACCCAACCCCGAGCACCACCCTCCCAAGTTACAAGGAAGAAGGGGTCCAAGTTTGTTGTTTGATTGTTTATTACACAGAATAACGAATTGCAGAAAGGAAATATACTTTAACAAGTAAATGTGCATAATTTATTGAATAAAAAATGTTAAGACCAACGATAATAAAGAGTGCAAACATTGAGCAAAAAGAAGAATACAACAGTATAAGCAAAAAATGCATGTAAAATGAACAAATATGAAACTGTGTAAAAACAAAATGTTAATAAAAATATATTTAAAAAAAAAATCAAAAAAAGAAATTCAAAGGATAGTCATGGTATTGCTAGTTAATTCTTACATATTCCTTACTGCATTATGCAGGGATTTTTATGAGGTAAAGGAAAATCAAAAGTGATGCCACTTTATCAATGTACTCAGTACCAAGAAAATCTAATAAGATTAATTAATTTCAATGCTCTACCTAGCTAGTCTGACTGCATGTAAAACATTTGTCATGTTTATACAAGCAGACATTAGAACTGTGTCTCAACCTTTTGATTATTATTTGCCTTGGAATTACAAAATAGTGTCAATAAGGGCTGGGTGTTTTTAAGGAGTTTGTCTACAACATGAACTATTTTATAATTGTATAGTATGTTGTTTGAACTTTTGTGATGAACATTATTTTATTGATTGTATAATTGTATGTATTTTGTTTTGTATTGTTTATAAGAAACTTTGAGTCTACATACATAAAGAAAATAAATAATATAAACAAAATAAACTGTTGAACATTGAGCAGGACGAAGGGAAATCCATCTTAGTGAGGCCAACTTGAGCGATGTGTACAGCAAAGTACTGATGCTCAGCAGTGGTAGAAATTGTCCTCAGGAGTTAGACAAGATACAGGGGAAGAAAGACCCGCTACAGAAACGAGTAGTTGCCAAGACCTGAAAGAATTATGGTCTAATTTGAATGTTTAGTAAAGAGAAAAGGCTGATTGTCTATAGATTACAGCGCATGCAGCGACAGATCGAAGAGATGAGAGCAGTGCAGAGTGAGATGGAGAGACAAGAGTCCAAGAAAATACCGAGATTAAGGGTAAAGCATGAAGAGTGATAGGTGGAGACTGGGGGTGGCTGGAAAGCAGTCTTGTCAGGGTTAGTAAGGACTATATAAATGCAATTTCAATAAAATAGTGTTTCAAAACCTCCACCCCTCGTCAGAGGTAGTATGCACTAGATAGATAAATGCAATATCAGTAAAATAGTGCTTCAAAACCTCCACTCCGCGTCAGGGGTAGTATACACTAGATATATGCAATTTCAGTCAAATAGTGCTTAGAAATCTCCACTCCTCGTCAGCGGTAGTATGCACTAGATAATCGTAATTTCAGTACAATAGCACTTCAAGGTCACATATGAGGTAGTAAGTGCTATATCAAATGCAATTTCAATACAATAGCGTTTCAGTGCCTCAAAACCTAGTCAGGGGTCGTATGCACTGTATGAATGCATTTTCAATACAACAGTGTTTCAGTGCTCAATGCCTCATCAGGGGTAGTATGCGTTATATAAATGCAGCATTATCCCAATAGCGTTTCAATGCCTCAACACCTCGTCAGGGGAAGTATGTGCTCCATAAATGCAATTTCAGTACACTAACACTTCAATGCCCTATCAAGGGTAGTAAGAGCTACATCATTGCAATTTCAATAGTTTGTAAACTGTAGACTATCAGTGAATATGCAATTTATCAGTAATCGTTACATAGTATTGTTATTATAGCTATATTAAAGTGCTTTTAGTGCTTTCACTGTGCAAAAGTCACTGTTTCATGGTTTGTCCTGGAGTTTGTTGTGCGGTCATTTTCCCACCTAATGTATTTTTACATTTTTCTGTTTTTCACTCTGCTCCTCTGCCTTTTTATTTTAGACTAGAGCAGCGTGATGACCCAGATATTTTTTGTTTTGTTTGAGGTCCTCTTCTTCTTTTGCTGTTTCTTTTAGTATTTATTTACAGGGGTATTAGAAATGAGGTATCTAGTTGGTAGTGGTTTGAACCCTGTCCAAGTAGGGACCCTCACTCTAGTCAGGGTAAGATAACCTCTGCTCACTCCCTTGGTAGCGTGGCAAGGACAGTCAGGCTTATCTCAGAAACAACGTGTAAGGTGTTTGTGCACCCACACAGTAACACAGTGAAAACACCACAAAGGTACTTCAGAGCAGTTTAGAACAATAGCCAATATTTATCTGAGTAAAACAAGACCAAACAACTAAAATCCAACATACACAAGCAAAGATATGAATTTTCAAAGATTAAATCTTATAAAAGCGCTTGGACACACAATAGCTCCAACTGGGGCTATCATGACGTCTTGACAGAGTCATCTCCTACAGTCCGACGCCACTTGCTAGCGAGTGCAGGCCGGTCACGGAGCCACGCGGACCCCAGGTACAGTAAATTGGAAAACAATGAGGAAACAAGCACGTTGCAGGGAGTCAGGGAGGTGAGGCGTCGCTGGAACTGGTGCGGCGTCAGTTCCTTACTGCTACAGGAAGGTAAGGCGTTGGTTCCTTACTGCTAGGCAGGGGAGGTGAGGTGTTGGCTTCTTACAGTTGCAGGGGAGGTGATGCGGCATAGGTTGTGAGGCGTCGGCTTCTTACGACAAGGTGGGGTCGATGAATCCAGCAGGTCAAGACATGAGGCGTCAACATCATTGTGTTGCAGTCACACAATGGGGCCCCTGATGCTGTGGCGGAGTCGGCTGCCATGGACGTCAGTGACACAGCCCTCTGGACTCACACTGTGACAGTGCTTCGGAGGGGCTGCGGTGGCATAGGGCCTGTGGCATTGGTCGCAGTCGCTGAATTCAGCGGGGACCACGGCTCTGGTGCAGGCAGCGGCACGGAGTCAGACAGCAGCACTGGTTTCAAAGTCGCTCTGGAGTCAAATGTGCTCGTTTCTTCCTTGATACGCCAAAACTCACTCCAAGTGCCTGAGAACTGGATTTGGCTCCACTTGGCAAGTCAGGACTCTCAGCAAGAGAGTCCAGGCACTGGCAGGTAAAGTCTTTGATGTCCCTGAGACTTCTTAACAGGAGGCAAGCTCAGTCCAAGTCCTTGGAGATCCCGCAAGGCATAATTGCAGCCCTTGTCACCGTCAACCCTCAAAGTCACTAAATTAACCTGAGGTCAACCCTCCCCCCGCCAAGGAGGTGCGGACCCTGGGGGGACTATGGCAGGCGGAGCACCCACTGTCACAAACGGTGGGAGGACCTGAGATGCTGGGCACGGAAGACCACTGAGGCCCAGCTGGGGATGGCCTCCCATCGAGGAAGGGGTGCCCGTCTGACCCTGACCCCCCTGATGGCCCGCATACTGATGGTGGCCTATCCTGAGCTGGATGGGTGCTTGAGGGCATCACAGCAGCCACAAGGGGGTGAGTACAGTGGCTATCGTTACAACTTACGGCTGGTGGGGTGGTATCCGGGTGGTGGATGTGTGTTAGTGGGTGCCCCTAGGCCAGGCCTGACATAGCAGCGTAGGTCCTCTGGTGGCTAGGGTTCTGAAGGGATAATCCTGTCTACCTAGCTTGTAAGCATCCACTACTGATTAGGGCTGTGTGGGTCCCAGGTGTGCTGCAGTTGGCGGTGTGTGCCCCTCCTCATGCCTTGGTGGCTAGTGATATCAGTGGTGGTGCAATGCAAAGTGTGTAGGCCTGTTTGTTGCCTGTGTGTGAGGGTGCTATGTATGCCAACGGTGGTGTTGGTGCAGCCATTGACCCAGTGTATCCTTTGTCTCCCTCCCCCCCTTTATTGTTTTGTCATCCTGTCCTTATGTGCATTAGCATCATCTGGCGGAGGAACAGAGGCACCGGCGACGGAGGGAGCTGCATCCCACAGGACCCAGGAGGCAGAGTCCACCGACGCTGAGGGCACCAGTGGGACGGAGGGCAAGGGCAGCACCATGGCGAAGACTGGAGGGGACCATTCAGACACAGATACCTCCTCCAATGGAAGCTCCCTGGTGGTGGCGGACACTTCTGTGACCACCCCAGCTACAAGTACAGCCGCCACCCCCGTACCAAACACCGCCCTCCCAGCAGCCCCTCATCTAGTTGCCTTTGCCCGCTCACCCAGGAGGGTGGGCATCTCCTTCGCCCCAGGCACCTCAGGCCCTGCCTCAGTTAGCCCTGCTGCCCTGAGTGAGGAGGCTGTTGACCTCCTGATATCCATCTCTGTAGAGCAGTCAACCTTTGTGAATGCCATCCAGGGGCTGGCAGTCCAGATCCAATAATCTAATGCATTCCTGGTGGGCATTCACACTGGGTTGGAGACCCAACAGAGATCGATCCAGGCTCTGATGGCAGCCATTGTCCCTGTTTCTACCATCCCCCTCCAACTACCACTTCCCAGTCCCATTCTCCTCTACCCCAACCCATCCCAAGCACAGTCAGACAAGCATGCACACAGGGCAACACCCAAGAGTGTCACAGGCAAACTCAAGCACCACACTTCATCCCAGAAGCACTCACGCAACCACCATACAGTTGCAGACACTACAACATCCAGTGCCTCCACTGTCTCCCCCTCCTCACCCTCCACCACCTCCCTCCCAGTCATGTTCACACTCACACCTGCATGCACTACATCAGCATCCTCTACCAGTATCACCACACCAAGCAGAACACACACCTCACTGGCAGACACCTCCACAACGTCCATGCACACGTCCCCTGTGTCCTCTCCCACTGTGTCTGTCCCCCTGCTAAAGTACACAAACGCAAGCACTCAGACACCCAACAGCCATCCACCTCACAACAGCATACAGCCCATGCACCTGCACCCAAATCCAGCAGACAGATACCTCCAACAACAACTCCCTCATGCTCCACTCCCATTCCTTCTCCCTCTTCCCGCCCCAATGTCCCTAGGAAACTTTTCCTTTCCACCATTGACCTCTTCGCTACCCCTCCCCCCGTCCTGCACGTATGGACAGGGTATCACGAACCCAGCCAAGTACCTCAGCCACACAGTCCACAGGCCCAGTTCCATCCGCACCTACTCGTGGGTGGAAAGGATTGCAGGCCACATATACTGAAGGGGAAGGAGCCTACACCAGCCAGCCAAAGGGGAAAGGAGCCTGCACCAGCAGGCAAGAATGGCAAGGAGCCTGCACCAGCAGGCAATAAGGGCAAGGAGCCTGCACCAGCAGGCAAGAAGGGCAAGGAGCCTGCACCTGCCACCCAAAAGGGCAAGGATCCTGCACCAGCAGGCAAGAAGGGCAAGGAGCCTGCACCAGCCACCCAAAAGGGCAAGGAGCCTGCACTAGCAGGCGAGAGGGGCCAGGAGCCTGCACCAGCAGCTGTCACAGAACCCCACCACCAACCATGGTTGTGCATCCATCTGAGGGTGCACGGGATGTGCAGGAGCCTCCCACCTCCACCACCACCACCAGCACCACCACAGTGCATCCATCAGAGGGTGCTGGGCCTGTGCAGGAGCCTCCCACCACCACCAGCACCAGCACCACCACAGTGCAGCCGTCACCGCCGTCTGACGCAATGTGATCCTGCCTCCATGGGCTGCTGTGCGGCCTGTCCACTCCTGAACCAGTGGGAAAGACACCCACTCGAGAGACTGTGACCTTGCACTCCGCAGGGCCAAGCACAGGCCATGTTGCCCCCTCCAGACCTAGGGGGCAAGACACCTACTTGGGAGACTGTGGCCCATCACTCCCCAGGACAAAGCACAGGGCATGTTGCCCCCTACAGAACCAGTGGGCAAGACACCCACTTGAGAGACAGTGGCCCATCACTTCCCAGGACAAAGCACAGGGCATGTTGCCCCCTCCAGAACCAGCTGGCAAGACACCCACTCAAGAGACTGTGGCCCATCACGCCCCAGGACAAAGCATGTTGCCCCCTCCAGAACCAGTGGTCTTGTTTCCACTTCCAGCTGAGGTGCTCCCCCCTTGAGGTGCCTCCCTATTTGCCAACTCATGCCCCTGCAGTGTTCTCTCCGTATTGATGCAGGTGACAAGTGGGGCTGGACTTTGCCCTATGACCATGTGGCCCACGCGAACTGAGGACTGGGCAGTGCCCCTTTTTCTGTACATTTGTAGATATCTGTAACATTGGCTAAATTATTACCTATACTGTGTTGATCTTATTACTCTCACTTTAGTAAATGTGTTTTGTCCTTGCATTATTCAGCTGATTTAGGGGGATTAACTTGTTTTCATGTGCATCTGGTTGTGTGTATGGGGTGTGTGGTGCGTGTGTGTGTCACTGTCATTTTCCTACCCTCCTCCCTTGTGTGCTAGGTGGCTGTACTCACCGTCGTGGTCTTCGCCGGCATTGGTGTTCATGGTGGAGCAGAACGTAGAATATAATCGGAAATACATGCAGTTCGGGTTCCATGGTGGCATGGTTCTTCCCTGTGTCACCAATGGTGAGTCCTTTCACGTCTGAGCTCTGTTGCAGCCAGGCTTTTGATTTTGTTGGTACTGCCAAGAAAAAGGTGGCGGTTTGCAGGGTCTTAATATGGTGGGCGGAACTTTGTCTTCTGTCTGGCTGTAGGCGGCTGTTGCCGTGGTAGTTGTTGTTTCCACCCTGGGGGTCTGTGTGGTACATTGGCTGTCTTTCGGAGATCTTTCCTCCATGGTCATAATTCGGTGGTAATTACCGCTGGCCTGTTGGCGGTATTACCGCCACTTTATCACCGACCCCCAGGGTCGTAATGAGGGCCTTAGTCCTTCAAGTCTCACTTCACAACAGGAGTACACCTCTAAACCCCCAGGACCTCATAGGAGGCACATAGAGGCTCACAGGGTGGCAGCCAGAGACCCGCAGTAGGGTCCTGTCTAGGTCCAGTTGTCACTGGGGGCTGACAGTTGCAAGAAATGCATCTTGTAATTTGTTTATCCCTGTGGCTTGAGCAGATGAGCCTCAGAGTCCACTTTTTTGTCCTGGATACAAGAGGGAACTGTTCCAGTCCTTCAGGGCTTTTCACAGACCCCAGAATGTAGGTACAGTCCTCTTTTGGTCTTCCGCAAGCCCAAGATGTGTTTTCAAGTGGGTGCCTGTAGGTGCCACATTTATGTGTGGCACAAGGTAGTGGTTGGGAATTACTCCTGGCCATGCCCTAACCAATGAGGTAAAAGTTCCTAGTGCCAACCCTAATCACTTTGGGCATTTTCAAGATGGTGAATGTTTTAGGCCTGGCTAAATGTGGACAGGCTGGGATGTGTGGGGGGAGTGTACTATGGTAATCCTGGTCTCCTTCCGCATGTAACAATAAAATCCAGTTTGATGCAGCCACTATAGTGACAATGAACCCAGACAGAAGGCTGCTAATACAAAAGCAGAACCCTTCTATTTTCTCTCCATTTGCATGTGTCCCAGTGGTCATATGTAAACTCAGAGACAGAAATATGGTAAGACAAAAGTCACATCCTTCAGCAACCAGACATTGGATTCACAAGGAATGTCTTGGCATCCTGTTCTCTCCCCTTTCAAGTTTGCTGCAAGTGTTATATGTGACCCCAGCAGACCTGTCAAGTAGGGTTTGACACTCAAGCAGTTTTTGATACTATAGTGTCAAAACAGATGCCCATATCTCCCAACCAGCATATTATGTAGAGTTAAGAGGAGCCACCTCTGCCCATTCAGACCAGCCTGTTACCTTCTCATGGGGATGCACTTCACACCTAATCATGCCTATTCAAGACTAATTACTGGCGGGGAGAAGCTGGAGAGGCAATGTAAATTAGCAGCCAGTTATGCTGGACAGAGAAAAGCTAACTTCCTAAGACGTTATTTTTCCCTAATATTTATTAAAAATCGGACCTCCCCAATAAATTGGATTTTTTTATTACTATTAAAAATAGCTGTTCAGTTATTTTTCTAGCTGGTCTCATTCCTGAGATATAGTAACAGGATTTTAATACATTCTCTAGTTTTCTATGTAGGAGAAGTAGGCCTGCCACACTGAAAAAAACATTGGGGTTCTAGTCACTGTAACAATATGGTAACATTGAATGTATTTAAGTGCCTTAAACCCTAACTTGTGGGCTACAAGGTCTGCATAGGGGTGACATATATTTTAAAGGGAGGTTTTGACCTGTAAAAAGAGTTTATTTTGACAGGTCGAAGTGTTGTTTTTACACTGCTACTTCCTGGTTACAGTGGTAGGCCCAAAGCCATATTTGCACTGCCACTCTAGTGGGTGGCACAATAGGTGCTGCAGTCCACTAGTTGCATTTAAGTTCAAAGCCCGGGGTATACTTTGTAGTGTATACTAGGGACTTATAGGGAAGTTAAATATGCCAATTAGGAGTATGGCAACTCAACCATGTTTAAAGGGGGAGCTACAGGGGGTACAGGACCTTTGCTGCTGGTTAACAGGAGTAAAGTGCAGTAGAGTTCTAAAGCCAACAAAAATATAGGATCAAGCAAAAGGCAAAACATCCAGGTTGACCGCACTGAAAAGGTGGATTTCCTACCATTGTGTAGATTAGCAGCATTTTATTAGGGGTATCCTTTAGTGTAGGAGTGAATATGCTATGTTATCAATAGAACATCAGTATGGCATCAGTCCAGACATCCTGTAAGTTAACATTGAAAATGTTATATTGTAGACGTGGGAGGGCAATATGGTTTCTTTAAGTATTGTGTACTTTAGCAGTGGATATGCAGCATGCTATTAGTAAGGATGTTACATCGTAGAAGTGGATATGTAGTATTAAGCTACAGTGTATGCTGTTGGTTAGCTATGGATAAGCAGTCTGGGATTGGGGCATTCTGCAGATTAGTTCCAGATATGCTATAATCAGGACCACTGGAATTATGTGATTGCGCTGCAGCTGCGTTTTTCACATAGTTATGCATTTGCCATGTAATCCATCATCTGCTGCTAAATCTGTGGATTTTACCAAAAAAAAGTTGTTTGTAGCTTAAACGGTTCGAAAGTTACCAGACATGCAGCAACATATGTTGCTGCTCAGTGGAAGGCCCTTTGCAAAGGTTGGCTGTTCACCTTTCTGTTGCTTATTGCTATAACTGAACATTAAAGTGGTACCAATGAGGTGCAACCTATGCGCAGACAGTACTACTAAGTGTAGAAATGAGAAAACAATGAAGTAATACTATCACAAATGTGCAGCATTACGCCGCCTAATTTGTCTTTTCTTGTTGCATAATTTAGTCAACTCTGCCATCTATTTGGCACTTCCCTGCCACATAATTCCAGTGGCCCTGGCTATAATTTAGTGTAGGTTAGGCAGTGTTTTATAAATAGATGGAATTTATGTTAGTTGTGTTGGCAAAGTAGGCTATTGTTGGAAGTGTTATAGGTTAGCAGTGAATGTGCAGCATAAGATTACCAGATTAGTAGTTCATGGCAATTATACTGTTAGTTGGTATCCTGCAGACTTGTAGTGGATGTTCTATGTTAGCCATGTCAAGGGATAAGCAGGATGGCATTGTTGGCCTTAATGTGAGCTACAACGTAAGAGTGAATAGTAGGTATGGTGTAAGTTAGCAATGTGAATAATGTACTACTAGTAGTGGTTAGTATATTACCAGTTAGCAGTATGGGGGTGATTCTAACCCTGGCGGTCGGTGATAAAGCAGCGGCCAACCCGCCAACAGGCTGGCGGTCCAAAAAATGGAATTCTGACCCTGGCGGGAACCGCCAACAGAGACCGCCACTTTAACACTCCGACCGCCACGGCGGTACAGACAAACAGCGCGGCGGTCACCGCCAACAGGCAGGCGGCAGACAATGTACTGCCCACAGTATCATAACTCACCAATCCGCCACCTTTTCCGGGGCGGGAGCCCCGCCGATAAAAACACGGCGGAAACAGACTACGAACGGGAAAACGCTCACCTCTACGCACTCCACGAGGAAGGAGGACAGCATGGAACCCGAATTAAACATCCTACCTGCTCTCGTCTACCTGCTCATCTACCACGAGTACGAACGCCGGCGCAGACGACAACGGTGAGTACAGCACCTACGACACACGGGAGGGGGGAGGAGGAAAGGTTATGGCACACACATATGCGACCCCCACCCCCCCAAATATGTACACACCAATGCAGAGCAACAAGTCACAGTGACACCACCCAAACCCCCTGAAAAATAAGACATAATTAAATTGTGAATAAAAATGTATGTACAAAATAGGCTCTGAAAAGTATTGGTCAACTAGCCAAAAAATCAATATCAAAATAATTCTATATACATTGCAATGGATAACCGAGGCAATTAGTCCTGCACATCAAAAGAAAATCGAAGTGTCCGTGGGCCAAAGTGTAACAACACAAGGGCAAAGCCCACACAGGAGACCTGAGTCCTTTGGAGAGAACACTGCAGGGGCATCTGATGAAAAAACTACAGGCACCTCAGGGGGAAGGGAAGGGGGGGGGCACCACAGCCACATGAGTCCACGACGCCAGATCCACGAAGGGGCCACCATGCCTACTGTGCCATCCTGGGGAGTGCAAAGCCACAGTCTCTCAAGTCTCTACAGTAGGTGGGTTGCCCACTGTTCTATCCTCGGGAGTGCAAAGCCACAGTCTCTCAAGTCTCTACAGTGGGTGGGTTGCCCACTGTGCCATCCTGGGGAGTGCAAAACCACAGTCTCTCAAGTCTCTACAGTAGGTGGGTTGCCCACTGTTCCATCCTGGGGAGTGCAAAGCCACAGTCTCTCAAGTCTCTACAGTGGGTGGTTTGCCCACTGTGCCATCCTGGGGAGTGCAAAGCCACAGTCCATCAGGTGGATTACAGTCTCCACTGGTCAAGGAGGAGGCATGGTGGGCACAGTGAACCGTTAACAGTGCATGCAGGAAGGGCCCAGCGGAGCGGTGCTTGACAGGAAGGGCCCAGCGGAGCGGTGCTTCTGACGGCGGTGCCCAGCGGAGCGGTGTTTGACAGGAAGGGCCCAGCGGAGCGGTGCTTGAGACGGCGGGGCCCAGCGGAGCGGTGCTTGAGACGGCGGTGCCCAGCGGAGCGGTGCTTGACAGGAAGGGCCCAGCGGAGCGGTGCTTGAGACGGCGGTGCCCAGCGGAGCGGTGCTTGACAGGAAGGGCCCAGCGGAGCGGTGCTTGAGACGGCGGGGCCCAGCGGAGCGGTGCTTGACAGGAAGGGCCCAGCGGAGCGGTGCTTGAGACGGCGGGGCCCAGCGGAGCGGTGCTTGACAGGAAGGGCCCAGCGGAGCGGTGCTCGAGACGGCGGGGCCCAGCGGAGCGGTGCTTGAGACGGCGGTGCCCAGCGGAGCGGTGCTTGACAGGAAGGGCCCAGCGGAGCGGTGCTTGAGACGGCGGGGCCCAGCGGAGCGGTGCTTGACAGGAAGGGCCCAGCGGAGCGGTGCTTGAGAAGGCGGTGCCCAGCGGAGCGGTGCTTGACAGGAAGGGCCCTGTTCAGCGGTGCCATTCTTCACGGCGGGGCCCTGTTCAGCGGTGCTCTTCTGCACGGCGGGGCCCTGTTCAGCGGTGCCATTCTTCACGGCGGGGCCCTGTTCAGCGGTGCTCTTCTGCACGGCGGGGCCCTGTTCAGCAGTGCTATTCTTCACGGCGGGGCCCTG
Organism: Pleurodeles waltl; assembly: GCF_031143425.1. Lineage (NCBI taxonomy): Eukaryota > Metazoa > Chordata > Amphibia > Caudata > Salamandridae > Pleurodeles > Pleurodeles waltl. The sequence continues at coordinate 229,891,877 of NC_090451.1, forward strand.
TTCAGCGGTGCTCTTCTGCACAGCGGGCCCTGTTCAGCGGTGCTCTTCTGCACGGCGGGGCCCTGTTCAGCGGTGCTCTTCTGCACGGCGGGGCCCTGTTCAGCGGTGCCATTCTTCACGGCGGGGCCCTGTTCAGCGGTGCTCTTCTGCACGGCGGGGCCCTGTTCAGCAGTGCTCTTCTGCACGGCGGGGCCCTGTTCAGCGGTGCTCTTCTGCACGGCGGGGCCCTGTTCAGCGGTGCTCTTCTGCACGGCGGGGCCCTGTTCAGCGGTGCCATTCTTCACGGCGGGGCCCTGTTCAGCGGTGCTCTTCTGCACGGCGGGGCCCTGTTCAGCGGTGCCATTCTTCACGGCGGGGCCCTGTTCAGCGGTGCCATTCTTCACGGCGGGGCCCTGTTCAGCGGTGCTCTTCTGCACGGCGGGGCCCTGTTCAGCGGTGCTCTTCTGCACGGCGGGGCCCTGTTCAGCGGTGCTCTTCTGCACGGCGGGGCCCTGTTCAGCGGGGCCATTCTTCACGGCGGGGCCCTGTTCAGCGGTGCTCTTCTGCACGGCGGGGCCCTGTTCAGCGGTGCTGTTCTGCACGGCGGGGCCCTGTTCAGCGGTGCTCTTCTGCACGGCGGGGCCCTGTTCAGCGGTGCCATTCTTCACGGCGGGGCCCTGTTCAGCGGTGCTCTTCTGCACGGCGGGGCCCTGTTCAGCGGTGCTATTCTGCACGGCGGGGCCCTGTTCAGCGGTGCTCTTCTGCACGGCGGGGCCCTGTTCAGCGGTGCTCTTCTGCACGGCGGGGCCCTGTTCAGCGGTGCTCTTCTGCACGGCGGGGCCCTGTTCAGCGGTGCCATTCTTCACGGCGGGGCCCTGTTCAGCGGTGCTCTTCTGCACGGCGGGGCCCTGTTCAGCGGTGCTCTTCTGCACAGTGGGGCCCTGTTCAGCGGTGCTCTTCTGCACGGCGGGGCCCTGTTCAGCGGTGCTCATCCAGTAAGTCAAGGGAGCCAGACCTGGCCTGGACTCCCTGCTCAGTCGCCCTCCGACCGTGCTGTTGCTGGACCCTTCGGTGACGGAGTCCTGGGCCCTTTGGTGTCCTCCCTAACACCCGGGATGGGCCTTGTGGGGCCCTCCTGCTCCGCGCTCCTGCTGGCTGACTTCTCCGCCCTGCTGCCCTTTCGCTCCTTAGATGGGGCTCTCGGGCCCTTGCCTCCCCTAGATGTTGTGGCTGGTGAAGTGGGTGAACTTTGCTCCTAGGGGGCAGCCGTGTCAGTCCTCTCACGGCGGTCCTTTAGTTTCCTGGTCCTCTTGCCTGGGGGGGGGCTGGCTGTCCCCTTGTTGCTGATTGAAGTGTCACTGCTGGCAAAGGGTGGACTCCAGAACCCATGCACCACAGTGACACTCAAAGCTGGGCTGGTGGTGGCTGAGGTGCTCTTGGGACTCTTTGCAGATGGAGGGGGTGGGTCAGGGGAGGGAAAGAGGTTAAGATTAGCGAGGAAAACTTTTTTAGGACCAAGGTAAAGGGTAGGAGTAGTGGTGATGGGAGTGGAGGAAGTGGATGTGGTTGTAGGAGAGTCAGGTGTGCTGTCTTTGGGTGCAGGTGCTTGTGCTGGAGGCTGTCGTGAGGTGGATGGCTGTTGGTTGGGTGTCTGCCTGCGTTTGTGTGTCTTGGAAGAGGGGGTGACAGACACAGTGGGAGAGGACACAGGGGACGTGTAAATGGTAGTGGGGTGGTGACTGCACGTGTGCGGACTGTACTGGAGGGTGTGCTGGTGATGGAAGCACTGGCTGATGGTGGTGTACATGCAGGTGTGAGTGTAGACGTCACAGGGAGGGAGGAGGGAGACGAGGAGGAGGGGGACACAGAGGTGGTAGTGACTGTTGGAATGTCTGCATCTGGGTGTTGCTTGGGTGAATGCTTGTGGGTTCTGTGGTGCTTGTGTCTGGATGAGCTGCCCTTGGGTGTTGAGGTGTGTGCAGGCTGGTCTGATGGTGTGGATGGGATAGGCTGAGGAACAGGAGACAGAGACAGGGTGGAGGCAGTCAGAAGAGGGAGGCTGGAAACAGAGACAATGGCTGCCGTCAGTGCTGAGGCCAGAGCATTGAACGATCGTTGATGGGCAGCCTGACCCGAATGAATGCCCTCCAGGTAGGCATTGCTCCGATGCACCTCCCTTGGATGGCATTCAAAAGGGTAGTCTGCCCAACAATGATGGTCTGAAGGAGGTCAATGACCTCCTCACTGAGTGCAGCAGGGGTGACAGGGGCAGGGGCTGAGGTGCCTGGGGCGAAGGAGATGCCCACCTTCCTGGGCGAGCGGGCACGGAGCGAAGGCTGAGGGGCTGCTGGGAGGGCGGTGCTGGTGCGCTGGGTGGCGGCTGTACCTGTAGAGGTGGGGGGCACGGATGTTGCCACCACCGCTAGGGAGCTCCCATCCGAGGACGTGTCGGTGTCGCTGGTGTCACCACCGGTCCCCGTTGTGGTGCTCCCCTCGCCCTCCGGATCACTGGTGCCCTCGGTGTCTGTTCCTAGGCCCACCGGGGCCTTGTGACTTGCAGCTCCCTCGTGCTCTGATGCCAATTCTCCTCCGCCTGATGGTGCTAATGCACACATGCACAAGAAGATGAAGAAGAAGGGTGGGGGGAGAAAAACAAAGACCAGGTTGAGTGCATGCAATGTCAACACCGTTGGCGGAGAGGACAGACACAGGAGCCTCATGCACTAAGCCGCGCATTCGGGGTACACTACTCAGTACTTCTGACTAGGACAACAGGTCTAGAGACAACAAACGCGCACATGTGTGATGCTGGACCATCGATAGCTGTACTTGTCACCCTACAGAGGTGGGGGCCGGGAGCACAGGGCCATGCCTAAAGGAGAGGACTACACTACAGAAAGCGCCCTGGCCTAATGTCACCCACAGCCCTCCTCCCCCACCCAGACGCCTCCACTGAGCGTAAAGATAGCAGAATGTGCTGATACTCACCCCCTTGTGTCTGCTGTGATGTCCTCAAGCGCCCATCCAAATCAGGGTAGGCCACCGCCAGGATCCGGGACATCAGGGGGGTCAGGGTACGACTGGCACCCCTCCTAGGTTGGGAGGCCATCCCCAGCAGTGACTCGGCGGTCTTCCTGGTTCCGCGGCGGATGTCCTCCCACCTCTTGCGGCAGTGGGTGCCCCGTCTGATGTGGACCCCCAGGGCCCGGACTTCCTTGGCGATGGCACGCCAAATGTCGACTTTCTGATGGGCGCCCACCTATTTGACATGTACAGGGTGGGAAGGAAAAATTCATAAATTTTCTGCATGTTAGATGTGATTGGCCCCCCCTCCCCAACCTTGCCATATGGCACATGCTCTCATCTGTCGTGCGTTGCACTCCTCATTCGCCCCCCACCCCACCAACTTACATCCACCCCACTCCACACAGGCATAGCCCATTCAATGTGCACCCAGTGTACTTACCTGTTGGTCTGGAGGACCGTAGAGTAACGCATACTGGGGGAGGACCCCATCCACAAGTTTCTCCAACTCCTCAGACGTGAAGGCAGGGGCCCTTTCCCCAGTCGCAGCAGCCATTGTCACTTCCAGACCGAGGTCACAGCAGCACTTGCAGTATAGGTCCTCTCCTGTGGATGATCAGGTCTCGAGTGATTAAGCAGGTAGAAAATGGCGGTCACGCCCGCGGCGGTGCGTACCGCGGCGGTGCGTACCGCGACCGCCAGCGCACATCGTCATTGGCTCATGAAACCCATAGGCTTCAATGTTAACCAATGCGCCTTCGTACAACGGTCTTCGACCGCCTACCGCCACGGTGCGCCACGCCAGCGCATTGACCTCACATCCCATTGTCCCACTTCACAGGTCAGGCAGCCGCCATTTCAAGGGCCCACATGGCATAATTTCTACTGCATCACACAGGCCTAGGCCTTGCATTGCCACTCATACATGCCTTTCACTGCATTTCGATTCAATTACTGTGCAAGCTGTGTGAACGTACCTGTGTGTTGCTTGACTCTATACTCCATGTTGTCCTTCCTAGGCACCGTCCGCTGGGACTTGCGAGGAGAAGGATGAATCCTCGCGTGTACCGACCGCTGGTGGACCTGTCGACAATGGAAGAACGCCATATTATACTACGATACAGACTTGACCGTGCCACTATCCATGAACTGTGTGCCCAGCTGGAGCCAGCCCTGATGTCCCCCATCCGCCAACCCACAGGAATTCCCCCTCTGGTGCAGGTTCTGTCAGTCCTCCATTTTTTGGCAAGTGGCTCATTCCAGACAACAGTGGCCATGTCATCTGGAATGTCTCAGCCTATGTTTTCAAGGATTTTGTCCAGAGTGTTGTCTGCCCTTCTGAAATACATGCGGAGCTACATTGTTTTCCCTGAGGAGGCTGATTTGCCCACTGTGAAGGGTGATTTCTATGCCCTTGGACATATCCCCAACATCATTGGTGCCATTGATGGGACCCATGTGGCTTTAGTACCCCCAAAAGACGATGAGCAGGTGTACAGAAACAGGAAAAGTTACCATTCTATGAATGTTCAGGTGGTCTGTTTGGCTGACCAGTACATCTCCCATGTAAATGCCAAGTTCCCAGGGTCAGTGCATGACGCGTATGTTATGCGTAATAGCAGCATCCCCTATGTGATGGAACAGCTACAGAGACAACGTGTGTGGCTAATAGGTGACTCTGGTTACCCCAACCTGCCTTGGCTATTGACCCCAGTGAGGAATCCCCGGACCAGGGCAGGGGAACGGTACAATGAGGCCCATGGGCGAACGAGGAGGATAATAGAAAGGACCTTCGGGCTCCTGAAGGCCAGGTTTAGGTGCCTGCATATGACAGGTGGATCCCTGATGTACTCACCAAAGAAGGTGTGCCAGATCATCGTGGCCTGCTGCATGCTTCACAACCTGGCATTGCGACGCCAGGTGCCTTTCCTGCAGGAGGATGGTCCAGATGGTGGTGTTGTAGCAGCTGTGGAGCCTGTGGAGAGTGAAGAGGAGGAAGACGACAGGGACGACACAGACAACAGGGACACAGTCATCCAACAGTATTTTCAGTAGCACATAGGTAAGAATCACCCACGCCATTTAACATTTACTTAAAGCCTCCTGCATCTCTACTTTGTGTATTTCCCCCCAGTTCTTTTTAATTGATTTGGGATTTTCCCTTCTCTTTTCAGTGCTGTATGACCCACTGCGTGACTTCTGCTTGGTTAGCCCATGGACTAATGCTCATTGACGTCGGTATGTTGTCATCATGAATTGAAGGACCATTATTGAACATTAATGTGTAATACATTTGTAAATAATACAGGCTGACTCCTGAATGATTTCAGTGCAATAAGTGATTTATTTTTAGTGCTAGATCTTGGTACATGATATTGAAACGGTGATGGGTGGGGGTGGAGTAATGTCCATGGCAGAGTCCAGTTCTCAGTTTCACAGGTGCATTGTCCATATGCCTGTGGAAGGATGGAGCAGGGGCAGTTTAAGATTGGACAGGGTGACAATGTGGGACAGTGGGATGACATCAGGGGTGATGTTGTGCTGGCGGGGGTCTTGGCATCCTACTCTGTCTTCCTGTGAGATCTCAGGTTCCGCTTGCGGGGTGGTTGTTCTTCAGCAGGAGGTGGGGTTCTGGTGGCCTGATGTTGTGGTGGGGCCTCCTGTCCACTAGCGGAGGTGGTAGGCTGTTCCTGGTCCTGGCTAGTGACAGGGGCCCTTTGGGGTGCCACATGATCCCGCAATGTGGTTTCTATCCGGTTGAGGGCCTGGACTATGGTCCCAATGGCGGTAGCGATGTCCCTGAGTTCATTGCTGAACCCCATGTAGCGTTCCTCCTGCTGTGCCTGGATCTCGGTGAACCTGGCCAGTACTGTCGCCATCGTCTCCTGGGAGTGATGGTATGCTCCCATGATGGTGGTGAGGGCCTCTTGGAGAGTGGGTTCCCTGGGCCTCTCCTCCCCCCCCTGTCGCACAGCAGCCCTCCCAGTTGCCCTGTTTCCCCGGGCCTCTGTCCCCTGGACGGTGTGCCCACTACCACTGCCCCCAGGTCCCTGTTGTTGTTGGGGTGGTGGGTCAGCCTGGGTGCCCTGTAGTGGTGGACACACCGCTGATTGACGCGTCCTGGAGACAGAGGCATGGGCCCGCTGGGTGGGAGCTGTGCTGGTGTTCCCAGAGGGGGTTGGGTCTGGTGTGGCCTGTGTCTGTGTGTGGGGAACCGACTGTCCAGAGGTCCCCGATGGTCCGGGCTGGTCATCAGTTTCTAGGTCGACAGAGCTGCTGTCCTCACTGGGGGCTGTTCTGGGGGTGGGATGGACAAATCTGGACCCTCCGTGGCAGTGTGTTGGCATTCGGGCCCTGCAGGGGTGAAATAGTGTGGTTATTGTTTTTGTGTGTGCCATGGCGTGCATTTTGTGGGTGCCCTTGTCCCCCAGTGCTGGCATTCCCTTGTGGGAGGTGTTGTGAGGGTGGTTGGGGGGGGGTGGATGGGTCTGTGCAGTGGTCATGCATTGGTGATGGCTGTCTATGGTTTGTGTTGGCATTCAGGGGTTGGTGTTGTTTAGGGTGGGTTGTGCTGGTGGGACAATGGCAGGGAGGATGTGTGCTGGGGGTTTGAGATTGGGGGTGAGGGTGTGGTTGTGGGTTGGCATGCTGGTGATTGGGGGGGGGGTGAAGTAGTTGAGATTCGACTTACCAGAGTCCATTCCTCCGTGTACTCCAGCGAGGCCGTGAGGATGCAGGATGTTTACTACCTCTTGCTCCCATTCTGTAAATTGGGGTGGAGTGGGTGGGGGTCCGCCGCCAGTCTTCTGCACAGTGATGTTGTGTCGCGACACCATGGAGCGCACCTTCCCCCGTAGGTCGTTCCATCGCTTTCGGATGTCGTCCCGATTTCTGGGATGCTGTCCCACAGCGTTGACCCTGTCTACGATCCTTTGCCATAGCTCAGCCTTCCTTGCTATAGTGGTGTGCTGCACCTGTGTGCCGAAGAGCTGGGGCTCTACCCTGATTATTTCCTCCACCATGACTCTGAGTTCTTGGTCCGAGAACCTGGGGTGTCTTTGGGGTGCCATGGGGTCGTGTGGATGAGGTGTGGGGTGGTGTTTGTGGTGATGTGCGTGGTGATGTGTGCGTAGTTGTGGTGTGGGTGATGATGTTGTGTTCCTGTGTGTGTTGTGCTTTGCGTTCCCTGTGCTCTCTCTCAGTGTATTGCGCCTTCTCTCAGATAATTTTGGTAGTAGGTGTTTGTGGGTGATGTGGGTGTGTGTTTTATATTGTATTGGATGTGTGGGAGTGGTGTGTGTATGTGTCTCAGGTGTGTATATTTTGAATCGTCCAATGTGGCTGTGTTTTGTAAGGGTATGTGTATTTTGACCGCGGCGGTGTGTACCGCCAATGGAATACCGCGGTTGACAGACCGCCGCGTGGATTCGTGGGTCAGAATGGCATGGGCGTGTTTCTGTTGGCGTGGCGGTGGAGGTTTGGTTATCTCCAGTTTATCGCCGCCCGCTGATGAGGCGGCCTTCCGTGGATGTCGGGTTTTTGGCGGTTTGTCAGTTGGTGGTCAGAATAAATGTGGCGGTTTACCGCAGCCGCGGCGGTAGAATGGCGGACTTCTGACCGGCGGTAAGGGCCTTTTACCGCCGAGGTCAGAATCACCCCCTATATGTGTTGCTGGTTAGCAGTGGATATGAAGTATCACCTCACAGGGAACTACAGGATAGCAGTGAATGTACTAGAACTTAGCAGTGTGTTTGTTATGTTAGTAGAGGATAAGCATTATGTATTAGTGGGTATCATGTAGGTTAGCCATGGATGTGCTATGACTGAGCGGTGGGCATGTAATACAAGATTAGTAAGTATGTCGTACACTAGCAGTGGATATGCAGTGATGATTTACTGAGTAAGCTACAGGGCAGCAGTGGCAATGCTACAGCTTACCAGAGGATATGCTGTTAGCAGTGGATAAGCAGTATAGTAGTAGAGAATATGCTGTTGCCAAGCAGATAATCTGCTGATTTAGCAGTGGATATGCAGCATGGGGCGGTGCAGGATAGCAGTGGGAATCCTGCAGGCTGGAAGTGGGTGTGCTATTGACCAGCTGCATGTATACTCTGTGACAGCAATGGATATGTGTGCACGTATGCTTTAGCTGTGGATATGTGTGTTAACAGTGGGTCATAGCGTACCGTAACATTGAGGGCTGTTTAGCTGTGGGTATTTCCATATTATATTTGAGACCATGTGGTGTTGACAGTGGGAATGAATGCATTTGAATACTATGTGCTTAGCAGTCAATATTTGGCTCACTTCATTGCTGAACATTAGGCTCAACCAGGGGACCTTTCATGTCACTGTTGCAAGTGCTTCCTTTTACTGTGCTGTGATTGACTAAAATCTACTAATGGTAGTACTTGGCCCAATATGCTCACAAGCCACTAAACTCCCAACTCCCTCAAAGTGAAGTCATTTGTTAATTTAAGTAGAAGATGCCAACACAGAAGCAAACAGTTTGCTCTCCTCTCTGAACAGCTGCACCCACCATGATTGAGAGGGTTTTCCCTTAGACTTGCGCTCTCTCTCCTCATCCCCAGCTCCACACAATAGGTAGGATGCGATGTAGACCGAAAAGCTCTCTTTCTGGGTGCTGGTGTGTGACCCATCGCTCTTCAGTCACGGTTTAAGATGGTTGTTTAAAAAGCAAATTTGAAGGGTTTTAGCCCATATATTGTTAATCAAAGATGTAATTAGTCTATTTCTGAGCAATCCTAGTGAAGGGAACTTGGGCCCAGGGATATAAAGTAATTTGGTGGCATCACACAATGTGATAAAGAAGCAGACGTTGTGTTTAGAACTATGGTATTCTTGTTCCTCAACTGACAAGCTAACACTATATTAACATATTTTCTTTGTAATAGCACTGTGGGCTCATGGATGTCCTCAGGGCACCAGGCTCCCACAAAGAGGAGTGGGCGAAGGAGGTGATATTTTGCTTGTAGAAGTTAAGGAGTAGATTGAGTGTGTGTGTTGTTGCCTGGAGATGACATATTCTAATGCCATTTAGAAACCTTTGTGGATAAATGCACCTGCTACAGAAATCAGTTTGTAACCTGCTGGACATAGACTCTAATTCAATTGTGAAAGTTCAGACTGATAATACTCTTACTGCAGTGCTTTGTGTGTAACATACCGGCCACAGGTCCCAATCATAATGAGATAGATCAGTGGGTCATGCATACTGCTCGGATATGCATACACCGTGTATGTCACCGATTACAATACTAGTGAGGTAACTCCCTCCAAGCAAGTCAGTGAAAGTGAGGGAGGTTAACTGACCTGTGATTAAAAACGGCAAGCAATTCATATGTAGTGGATTAATTTAAATATCAACACTGCTATAGAAATTGATTTAAAACACTGTATAACTTACACAACTGTGTAAGTGGCCTACATATTTTATAAAGCAACATCACAAAACAAAATAAAATTATGGACGGAGTGTTGAAACTTTTCAAAGACTCACCCCCAGTCACAGACCTGGGTTTAATCCATCGTTACTTTGCTCACCACGTCACCCCAGTTTGGACCCAGCCATATGCAAATCAGTCTTGACCCTGTTCCCCATGAGAACAGTCCAGCCCAAACTGCCAGGCCAGGTCCTCCCTGGACAGGAAACAAGCACCCTGGGACCAGTTCAGGGTATCAGCCTTCATCAGCCAGGCTAGCTTGAATTCAGTGGCGCAGCGAGCAAGGTACCCACACCTAGGCATACCCTAGCAACTTAGGACATACAAAGCAACATCACAAAACAAAATAAAATGATGGACAGAGTGTTTAAACTTTTCAAACACTCACCCCCAGTCACAGATCTGGGTTTAATCCATTGTTATTTTGCTCACCACATCACCCCAGTTTGGACCCAGCCATATGCAAATCAGTCTTGACCCTGTTCCCCATGGAAACAGTCCAGCCTGAACTTCCAGGCCAGGTCCTCCCTGGACAGGAAACAAACATCTTTGGACCAGTTTCAGTGTATCACCCTTCATCAGCCAGGCGAGCTTGAATCTAGTGTCGCAGAGAGCAAGGGACCCACATCTGGGCATACCCTAGCCACTTAGGGTGCACAAAGCAACATCCCAAAACAAAATAAAATGATGGACGGAGTGTTGAAACATTTAAACACTCACCCCCAGTCGCGGATCTTGAGTTAATCCATCGGTATTTAGTTTGCCATGTTACCCCAGTTTGGACCCAGAGAAATCAATCTTGACCCTATTCCCCATGGGAAAGCAAATGTGAAGGTTTTTTTCCCATATATTGTTAATCAAAAATGTAATTAGTCTATTTCTGAGCAATCCTAGTGAAGGGAATTTGGGCCTAGGGATATAAAGTGATTTAGTGGCATCATACAATGTGATAAAGAGGCGGACGTTGTGGTTAGAACTATGGTATTCTTGTTCCACAACTGACCAGCTAACACTAAATCACATATTTTCTTTGTAATAGAACTGTGGGCTCATGGATGTCCTCAGGGCACCAGGCCCCCACAAAGAGGGGTGGGCGAAGGAGGTGATATTTGGCTTGTAGAAGTTAAGGAGTAGATTGAGAGTGTGTGTTGTTGCCTGGAGATGACATATTCTAATGCCATTTAGAAACCTCTGTGGGTAAATGCACCTGCTACAGAAATCAGTTTGTAGCCTGCTGGACATAGACTCTAATTCAATTGTGAAAGTTCAGCCTGATAATGGTCTTACTGCAGTGCTTTGTGTGTAACATACCGGCCACAGGTCCTATTCATAATGAGATAGATCAGTGGGTCACGGATACTGCTAAGATCTCGGTAAACCATGTATGTAACCGATTCCAGTACTAGTGAGGTAACTCCCTCCAGGTAATTCAATGAAAGTGAGAGAGGTTAACTGACCTGTGATTAAACGGCAAGCAACTCACAGGTAGTGGAATAATTTAAACTACTTTAGAAATCGATTTAAAGCAATGTATAACTATCACAAGTTTGTAAGTGGCCTACATATTATATATACATGTATCTGAATACGAAAGGCCAACAAAATAATTACAGTATATTTGTGCTCTTTTTAGTCACGCCTCTGGCTACGATCCCACTGCCCCACATGCCTGATCTCCTTCCCCTTTGCAGCCAATATCTCAGTTTTTGTTCATTTTATTTTACACAGTGATCGCAGTGTGACAATTTTTACCTCTGCACCTCGGAAGATAAAGGGCCGCGTGGTCTTCTTGTGGGTTGTATGCATGCTATTCAGTACGTTTAGATTATTTTGGGTAGAGACTGTTTAAATAATTTGGAAAATATGTAAAAATCTGCAGAAATCTTTTAAAATTTGAAAATAAAGATAAAATCCATAGAGAAAACCTAAGGAACGTGTGAATGCGATGGTGATCATGTCTACCAGTAATTGTTAGTATAATGGCAACTGTAATATCACACAGTAAAACAAAAGGCACTCGCAATATTTATGTATTTTTCTATACAACTTAACATAAAAAGATATGATACTGGGAGAAAATGGCGTGCCAAATCCCTCAAGATGACTTTTGGTGCTAGCTGGGCTGAGTATTGCTCACCTCTGCAACCAAGGAAGCAGCCTACTCATTTTAAACATACCAAGGCTTGCCCTGGGTAACTGATGCCTAGAAAAATACATGAACTCAGTCAGGCCCATGGCAGACAGTATTTGTAATGCAAGTATAAAGATGGAGACAATCTGGGTGTGGAATGTTACCAGCAGGCAGGAAATGGGTAGCGACCTGGCAGAAGGGTAGCTCTATACATTTAGGCAAACTATGTGTTTCCCTATGGCGCCAAGTTAAGTGGGACATTAAATTCAATAAACGAAAAATAAATATTTTAAATAAATGCAGAACCACCAATTGCCTGGCTCGCCTAGAACACCAGTTATTAGCAGGTATTCCATGGCCACACTATACCAACAACGGTTAAGTTCCGTTAAATTCGATGTTTTAGGACAGTGGTTCCCAACCTGTTGACTTCTGTGAACCCTCACTTCATCATTACTGGAACCTGGGGACCCCCACTGAATCACTATTGGAAGCCTGGTACCCCAGCCTAAACATTGTCAATGATTTGAATTACAAAGCAAGCATTCATCAAACACATGATAATACATTTTATTTAATTTGCAAACAAATATGCTGCTCTGACAAATCAATCTGAGGGAACAAATTTAATTTTTAGCCCTCAATTTCAAGTTCCTCTGCATTTACAGTACAAAATGTAATCGTACATTTAGCCACTTTATTTATATACACTTTATTAATCTGTTAATATTATTTAATTTCCTAAACAGTGGTGGCCACCCTGAGGGGGCTTTGCGACCCCTAGGGGTCCACAGACCACAGGTTGAGAACTACTGTTTTAGGAGATTTCGGAATATGTGTTGTAACAGAGTGGCCTTTAAAGTATCAAGCTAAGCCCCAGCGCCTGGAGAGTAAAACACCTTAGCTGGGTTTGTTAATATTGTCTTACAAGTAATATGTACACTTTAACGAGTCTGGACAAGGTTACAACTGTTTTGTTGGGTACCAAAGCACTGGAACATCTTCCAATTGACTCCTTTTATTTTTTTAGAATAAATACATGAAATTGGTCGTTGGAGCTTAATATTTTTCTTACTGCCAGTTTTGGGCAGTTCGTTGTGATGCTGGATTGTCCTACTCTTTAAAAGCATCTTTTTGTTAGTCATGTTAGAGTGCTGGTGTAAAGGATCGCCGTGCATGGGTGACGCTCCTATTACAGCCTTTCTTTCCAGAAAAGGAGAGAATGTACTCAAAAGATCCTTCCAGGCCTCCTTAAGGTGGGTTCGCCCACTAGGACAGTGTGTGAGTGGTACTTGACTGAGACCTATGATCAGACGAAGGAGCAGGCAGATTACATTACCTTTGGAGGACGTGCAGCGAGTGCTGCAGGAGGTCGACCGTAATGAAGGCTGCTGGCGGGAGGGGCGAGGCCGAGACAGACGGAGAGTTCAAGGCCAGCATGTGTGCGTGTGACCCCGGGGTCACCGGGCGGGGGCCTGCGGAGAGGACAGACTGCGTCAGCTTGTTTGCAGTATTTATTCGACAGTCGTCATTGTGACTGCTGACTGCGACTGGCTTTGGGGGAGGGGGTCAGGATTCACCACGGCTCTCTTATTCACATTGGGAGCAGAAGCCCCCACACACAGAAGCGTCAGGCACCTCTGCCCCCTGCCCTTCTTGATTATGCAGCATTTGCAGCCTGTTTCGGGAACATAAGGCGCTGCGGCCTCCAAGAGAATATATTATAATTATTTATAGGGAGCTCACTGAAAGATCTAATGCCCCGCGAATCACTGCTTGCATATTCAAAGGTACATTTTATCAGCCTCAGAACGGCGAAAGGGTCGTGTGACCTTCAAGACCTCCTACCCCAACTCCGGACAGGTCCCCAAAGGCAACTAACTGCCCTGAAACGGGCAAGGAGTAGGATTCCCCTTTAAACTTGCAATTTCTTCCAAAGGTACGACAAGGCTTTGTAGCGTGTTACATGTTTGTAATGTGTTGTGTAGCATTTTCAGAACGACTAGAATTATGTGAAAACAGAGGACCAACTCGTGCATCAGGGTTGAATAAATTATGCATCAAGAAAAGGTACATTATATGGCATAATACAACGTATTCTGTGGTAGTTTCACCTCACTGACACCGGTTCAGCACGCATATAAAGCATTAGCAAGTAAAAGGTGAGCAGGAAAACGTTTTCCACCTTACAGCACCGTATGTGATGCTTTTTAGTAAGCACATCTTTCCTAAATCTCTGTATCTTTGGGCATATCTACAACACGTTGACAGCTGCACCCCTTTCTCTTTATCTCCATCCTCACCCATCAGAAGTAAATGCATATAAATTGGACAGCCTATCTGAAGTTAAATACCATCCCATCATCAATTTATAGGTTGTCTCTCTATTCCTAATTGACACGTCAGTTTCTGTGATTTTGCCATGGTGTACCCCACTGGTCACTAGTGCCTCCCTACAAGATGCACCTCCCATATCCCGATATATGAACTTTTAGCCTGTGTGCACCTCTAGCAGAAGTCTATCTATTGGTGAAACCATACGTTTGCGCTTTTAGCCCAAAGTACTAAGGACTTGACAATATTTAAGCCTCGTAGTTGCTGGCTTTAGATGAGACTTTACGATCCAGTTGCAGAAACGGCAATGTCTGGGTCTCATTTTCTTCTAAACTATACTGCAATTTACCAGCCAGTACTGGGCTGGTGGCCCAACTGCCTCACTGCTGCACATTTATTAGGGAGTGGAAACTGAAGTTTGTACGCCTCTGGGCACCCCCAAGAGCCTAAAATGAAGTAACTGTAGACTTTCTACCTGTAGCCTTATGGATGGGACTGAGCAGGAGTCAGGTTGACGCTCCAGGTATTTGTTGCACGCCCATTCCTTCAAACCTGATACATGTCGCTTTGGAATAGAGAGACAACCAATAAATTGATGATGGGATGGTATTTGACTCCAAATAAGCAGGCCCATTTACGTGCAAAGGGGTGCAGCAGCCAATGTTTTGTAGACCTGACCAAAGACAAAGGGTTTTTGGAAAGAGTGCTTGCAGCTATTAAAGACACTTTATAATACCTTTTGCTGATACCCTTTTAATGAGTTTTGTAGGTCTTGCAAGGACTCAGTTATAAATAGTACGAAAACCAATTGGGCTTGGACATTCCATGTCCTACTGATGGCTAAAATTGTTATAGCTAGAGGGTGGAAGAAGGAGTAGACTCCCTCAATAAAAAAAAATGGTAGTTGAGGTAGTGGGACTTGATGGCTTTGAATAGACTTGTGACATGCATCAACAAGAATAAGTGAAAGTTTCCGAATACATGCAACCCCTGCTCAAATGCATGAGTAGAAACAAAAGAGAGTTGCCATGCCCTCTACACCAGAGGTCATTGTTTATTTTTTTGTTTTTGTTTTATTAATCATGGTGATGGGTGGGCAAGCGGTTTCAGTCACTGTGGAGGATAGTATGCATACCAAGACTCAAAAAAGAAAGCTCATGCAAAATAGTATCAAATATAATGAACACAAGCCAAAGTGACAATTGTAAGGAACCTTGGCGTTATTTCCAAAGTCATCTTGTTAGGTAATAAGTGTGTAGCCAGTAATTAGGGATTAGGACACATACCTGCTGGAGACTATTTGAGAATCAAACGGGCATCAAAATCAGGATAATGCAGACTCATTACTGTTACTAGCATTGGACTGGCATTCCACATATGTCCCATGGAGGTACCAAAACTTTAAGGTCCGGTATCTCAAAGCTGGTTATTTGTAGCAGAGATCTGTAAATGACACGGGTATCAGTGTGGCTGGGTCAGGAACTGCACCCACCAGATCACCTGTTGAGGCTGAAAAACCGTGATCTAGGATTAAGATCTAAATAACACTTCAAATAGAACTACCTTCAGTTGGGTAACTTAAACATTGTCTATTTAAAGTATCTAACCATTGTAGAATATCAGTATGATGTGCTACATAAAGCACATTTTATAACAAAAAAGGAGAAATATTCAGAATCATAGTGCATATAAGGATGGTTCAAAAAGTTATCCTATTAGAGCATGTCAGCAGAGTAAACAGGGCACAACCCTAAGATCAAAGTTGAAAAGCAAATCCTCTGAGGCCTTCTTGGGCTGGACACAGCAAGTCTGGGCTCCCACAAATTCAAAGCTGCTTTGGGATGGTAAAGCCCCACATAGAGCTTTTGGACTCCAACCTTGTTGACAGTCATCATGAATCTTGTTTCTAGATAGCAAATCACGTTAACTGATGTCACTTTGAGACTGTTACAACTGAACAGTGGACTGGTCTTGTTGCTACTGTACCAATTGCCATGAAGAACTGTCAAGGGAAGAACTCAACACGTGATCAGATTGTGACCAGGAAGGGATCATTAGCAGGAATTTGAAATTATATTTGTTGGATCTTCACTTGCTCCATTACGCTTTGAGAAAAACACTAATCACTTGGTGGAAAATGGTTTATGCAATTATTTGCTTAACATAATTATTAGATTTTTTTGTTTGAAGAAGCAATACACTTATAGTAAAGTAATGGACTAGACATATACCCCCTATTTTTATATTATCTGTAAAAATAAATACAAAGAATGATTCACTAAATAGTTAGAAAATGGTCATAGGAAGTTCTCTTACTTGTAACCACCATATAAATCTTATTTTGGTGGGGTGGCGGCTCAGGAATGAGCGTCCCAAGACTACTTTTACTGTGGTCACAGAGGTTTTTCTATACCAGCTACCTTGAGTTGCATCACATCAGTGCTTGGAGCAATATAAAAATAAGGCATGGTCATCAAGATTCTTTTGGGATTTTTTTATCACAAGATTTCACAAACTCTTGCAGGATTAATGTGGAGCTTAGATTGGGTTCTGCAATGAAAACTCCACCCTGCTTTCTTCACATCCTCCTCAGTGAAAGAATATGTGCTGACAAGACACAGCACCTCAGTTTACACCAACCTGCTTATGCTGGCTCAGGTCAACATACACTGATGATAATCTTGCTCTCGAGCAGCATCAAGATGGCATGTAGCACCCTCTAAAGGATAGAAGAAGAGAGTGAGTGCTAATTAGAAATAAACTTGTTCTGAATTTAATACAGACTGTTATAGATCAATGAGGTTGCTGAACTAAAGACAGCAAACATAGGAACCTATACTCAAAGGTATATTTACACTTGTAAATTTACCCAAATGTAAATCTACTATTGCACATAGTAGTAAGGTAACACTTTTTTGCTATTTACTCCTAGGTGCAGATTTACACATCTCCACATGCTGGTGGAGCGTCTTATACCGGGATTTACAAATATAAAATTACTCATAACTTTTCACATGTAAATGGAGGTCGTAGCCACTGTGACAGGAATCTCAGTATGGAAAATTATATGGAAAATTATTAAAGTTTATTAACCTTTAGAAAAATATTTTAATATAAAATGGTAATGTTAAATATTTTAAGCACATTGACGTAACTGTGTATTAAATAATTAATAAGCATTCATTTAATGTTTAAATAATATTTCTTAAAGAATACCTAAACAAACACCTAAAGTAAAATTGTGATTTAATATGTACAAAAATGTATTAAACATTGTCTAAAATTGATTTAAATTATTTTATCTTTATTTTAAGTTAACAGTTTATTATTACTTTAATGTTAAATAAGCTTATTAATTCAGTTTATAAGAATACAATTAATGATACCTCTAATTTTAACATTATCAAAATTATATATTATTTTAAAAATGTAAGTAATTGTAATTATTTTTTAAAAAATCTGCAAGTCTCTTCCTCCATTGTTTTCTATGGGGGGGTGTTGCAGAACTTCTGAGCAGCTATATGTGGTGCTGGACTTACTCCAAGGCTTGGCTCGAGTACATGTAGTACTGTTGTGGGCCTTGTTTTGGCTGTAGTAACTTTAGAAGTGTAGTTTGTGAAGAGCAGTGGGACTACTCTTTTGATGGTGGATGTTTGGATTTGCATGTCCCTCCCTAAATCTCCCCTTACCTCTTGGTAACCCCTACCCATGTAGGTGCAAGTATTTCCCATTTTCCAGTCACTGCCTCTTCTCCTTCCCACATTTACTATTAAAACATAGACCTACGTGTGCAGAGATTTCTGCACATATGGCGGAGATCTCTGCACAGAAAAGATACCAATGGCGGAGGTCTCTACAGATATGTTGTGAATGGCATTTTGTATTAAGTGAAGAAATAGCATGTAGTACCACTTCACATATTACAATGCAACTTGTGTATAGGCCTCAATGTTTCTGAAGAGAAAGTGTCTGTGGAAAGGCAGATGTTTCTCTCTCCTTAGTATGGGGTCTTTGCTGTATGTCTCAGAGCTTACCCCTTTGCCATCCCCAGTTGGAAGGGGATGAACTGTCTACAGCTTAATTACAGCGAAGACTAAAGGGCTTGCTGTTGAAAATGAGCTGCCGCTGTGGTCTCCAGTGAGTTGGCCAGATGAACTTGGTTCTTTAGCTTTCTCTCAGGCCTGTAGTTAAAGATCTTTGGATATGGCTTGACAGAGGGTTAAACATGGCCCTTCAAGTTAAAAAAACTGGCTAGGTGTGGGTTTTATGAGACCATATGCAGAAGAGATTGTTCAGGCAATTATCATCTCTTGCCTGGACCATGGCAACACACTTTACCTTGGGCTCAACCAGTCTTCTCTTTAACAGCAGCAGACAATTTAAAATGGTGCTGTGTGACTGCTACTGTACATACCCAAGTTTGAATTGGTGTCCTCTCACCCACCCATACTTCACTGGCTTCCTATGGAGAAGCAGGTCAAATTTAAGGCAGTGTATATTGCCTATAAGGTCTTTTCAAACACCAGTCCTAGGTTTCTTAGGGGCATGACTTGTTAACATGTGCAAGGCAGGCCCCCTAGGTCAGCAAAATCCAACTCAGCATTTCTGCCCAAGGTAAAGAGAGCCAGAGCTGGAGGTCGGTCGTTTAGCTATTAGACCTCCATACTCTGGAATTCTCTCCTGATTCAGCTTTGTGCGAGCCCCAGCAAAACTGTTTTCAGGAAACAGTTCAAAACCTGGGAAACTGTTTATAGGTGTGTGGTAGTGCAGTAGTGATGGGAAGCCCTGGTTGGATTGCCACGCACTTCATAAATCATAAACATAAAGTTCTGAATTAAAGTATACACATCGGAGCATACTACAGAATCATCCATTTGAGTATTGACTGAAAGAGTGACAATGTTGCTCAATTCACAATTATCTGTTAGGGAGAATATTGACTTAATAGTAGTAAAGATGTTAAACATAGAATGGGATGCTAGTCGTAGATGAGAAACATAATACCCTTGAGAGGTTAAGTCATTGAGAACTTCAGAACACTTCTATCTAGCCTAGGTAACATGCCCTTGCTTACTAGAGTTTGGTTTTGTATGGTGTTTCACACTATTGCCGGACCTGCTTCCTCTTTCTCTTCCAATTCCCTTTTCTCTTGACCTCCTCCATCTCCCTTCTGCACTCCAGAGTGAGCAGAGAGACTACAGGGATGTTTGTACTCAAGGTACGTCTTTGGCCGTTGGTCATCTGGGTTCAAGAGCCTAATCATGGCTCTTGGGTAGCTCACTTCCTCGGGCAACCTCCACACAGGCTTGTGTTCTTTTTATGTTTATCTTATTTCTGAGCCTTTCTAAACCCAGCAGTACATTTCCTCTTCTTTCGGGGCTTCTTCCAGATTCCTAGACCACACAGTGGTATGCATTCTGTTCCTGGCAAATGCCTCTGGCCCGGTACACAGAACTCTTTCTTGTAGTCCAGACAAAATAAAATTGTTGCCTGGAAGTGGCCAGTATTTTGCATCTTTGGGGCACTCCTGTGAAGCCAGTGCCAATGTAAATTAAGTTTTCTTTAAAAAAATTAAACTATAAACTCTCCTCCACTTATCTGATTTTACTCTACAGCTTTCTTGAAGAAAACAGAAGACTGACTTTTATCAACTGATGATCTGGCTAGATGAGTTTGCCTGAGAGAAACCAGACTTTCTCGGCAAAGGCTTCATGATTGCTAGGTGATGACCAGCAGTATACAAAGGGTGTGGGGTCGCTCATGTGCGTTAACAGGGCAGATATTCTCCCTCTAAAGATAAGGCTTCAATATTAATATATTTTTACGGGAAATATAATTTTAAAGGATTTTTTTTTTTAAATGTTAAAAACAGAAAATAAGCCTTTTGAGTTATTTTCAGTGCTTTTGTTTATGACTACCAATCCGGTAGCTGTTTTGACCGCTGGACAGTGGAGTTGAGGTACAAGGTTTTCTAGTGAAGCTTTCAATAGCTGCAGATGTGCATGTGTTTATACTACAATGCTAATGGTTTCATATGAGGGTACTGCATATGAGTTATGCATCGTATATGCGCTCTTATTATACTGAAGCCGATCAGGCACCCACTTATGAGAGTGAGATTATTTGTTAAATGAAAGTGTAAATATACTAGCTGCAGCTTCCCTTTTCACAAACATACAATAAATATGGCTAAATACTGTTAACATTAGTAACAAATAAATATGGATAGGGAAAGACGAAAAAAGTTTTTTTTTTAAACATAAAGCCAGGAGCCCTGTTTACACGAAGTGGGTGTATGTTGCTCCAGCCCACCAGATATCTATAGGTAGCTGAACTTATGGATTTACGGAGCTGGTCTTTGTGCCTCAGTTCTGTGTCTGCATTCATTTTTTTTATCCCTTGTTATTACTTTCCATCCCCATTCTTTATGGTTTGTCACTTAAAACTCCCATTCTTTTTTACTGCTAACCCTGATGTTTTGCTCCATCAACAAAGGTGCTTATTTCTGTCTCCTTCAGTTTATTTGCATGCATCCAATGTCCCATGGACAATGTTTTGACTCTATTTGCTATAGGTCCCCATGATTCATTTGCCCCCTTCAAACTGTTGCCACTCCACCCCACGTGTTATGTATTTGCCTTCCTTATTTTCTTTACCACTTCAGTGTGCCTCATTTTTTTATTCTTGACATTTCTCCTTCCACTCTACTGTGCCTCATTTGTGCCATCCCTCAAATTTCATGTGACCCTCCACTCTATGCCTCTTTGTTGTCCCCACCTCAATATCATTTGCCCATTCACTTTGTGCTTTGGTTCTGCTGGCCTATTTTTTCCTCCTTTACCACATCACGTCTTATTATTTTCACCCCTATGACTTTTGGATACTCCAGACTTTGCATCATTTTGGACCCTCATTGATTATTTTTCACCTTGTATTCACCTCCTTCACCTTTACCTGTACATGCCCCACTTCCGCTTATGTTGACTGTCAGGGTCACATGACATTGTCTCCCGGCAATGCTGCAATTGGTGAGTGTAGGAATATCTGCCTTTTCTGCTTGGTAACCCCACATTTTTCACCTTTTTGCTGGAGCTTGTATTTTGCTGGCTTTAGAACTCTGTGCACTTTATCCCTTCTAGTCACTAGTAAAGTTCCTGTGCCCTCCTTTAAACATGTTGAATTGGCATAACCCTAAGTGGCAAATTTAACTCGCCTATAAGTTCCTGTTATGTTACAAAGTGTAGTTAAATGCCTCTAGTGTACCTATTGTGCCATCTATGCAGTGAGAACATGACTTCAGTGATACATTGTAGCCTGAGTGTAACATTGTAAAAACTGCAATTTAAACTATCAAACCCTTCTGACAGGTTAAAACCTCCCTTTTAAATATTCATAAGTCACCCTTATGTAGGCCTTGAAGCCCATAAGGCAGGGTGCCTGGTATTTAAAAGTATGAGTTGTAGGAATTTATTAACATATCCTTACAGTGACTAGCACCCAAAGGCTATTTTTCACTGTGATAGTACCTCAGGTAAATAACTTTTTCAAACAAGCCTCGGAGTCTAAGATCAGGAAAGACAAATGGGGGCCTGCCCATCGCTCCTCCCTCTCCTCGTTAGTAATTAGTAGCTTATTTTCTGTCCCTGGACTGCGTTATTGAAATTTTTTTTAGCAGGTGCTACATTGACAGAACAGAGAGTCTGTAAGACAGTCTAACGTCTTACTATGTCTTTAGAAAGTTTTGGGGTAAGAAAAGCATTATGAGGTGAAATAAAACAAAACCAGGGCGCAGTATACTTCTGGTTGTGTGCAGCCCAATCCATCAGAAGGGTAGAGCATTTTGGAATTGCTACTGACACGCCCTACTTCACAATGAGTCAATGAAGTAAGAAAGAGTGAAAATGAATAACTTACCCTGCTCATGAAGACCCTGTTGGTACTGCAACACTACCACCAGATATTCGTAACCAAAGACTTGGTTGTTCCTTGATTGTCCCACTGCAACATCGTGCACAGGACTTGCCCACTAAACTAGTAAGTGAAACGAAGAATACGAATCAACCAAGCTGTGGTTTAACCTTATAAAACGTTGAATGCCTTCCTGTAGCTTTCAAAGTAGAAACTCATGTTTAAAGTACATTTTATTATTCGCAGTGTCTTCTGTTGAGAAGTTCCCAAGTACCTGCAGACATTAGAACCCATGTATTGCCCCCCTAGAAACCTTGGATCTAGAACACACACCGTGATCCACCAACAGAGTGATGTGAAAGAAACAAGGAGGACTTACTCTAGAGGTGGCCAATTCTAGAATAACCTCACCCAGTCCCTTGTGGACTAACTCGAACACTTTCATCTTTATAAAAGCCTTGTAGAGTTATCTAGTTCAGAAGGAACACTCCCCCATGTGTTCTTCCACAAATACTTTATCAAAGTAGGCAATCAACCAGATTTGTGATCTCCACACAATCGTCTATGTAATTCAAAAGCTGTGCAACTTCCTTGAGCATTAAGCAGGGCCTTCACTGTTGAACCAAGAAACATGCCCGTCGTCTCTCATACTGGTGACTTGACAGCACTCATAACTGGTGA
Source organism: Pleurodeles waltl (assembly GCF_031143425.1). Classification (NCBI taxonomy): domain Eukaryota; kingdom Metazoa; phylum Chordata; class Amphibia; order Caudata; family Salamandridae; genus Pleurodeles; species Pleurodeles waltl. The sequence continues at coordinate 229,914,398 of NC_090451.1, forward strand.
ATGGTTGCACAAAAGAAGATGAACTTTGAGTACCCTGAGATATCCGAATACTTTCATATCCACCACTATACAAAACCCTACAATAAATGAAATAACTATGTGTCACAATGCAGATTCTGGTAACTGATACAGGAAGAAAGCAGAATGGTGACTTATGACGACTGTTCATATGACTAAAACCTCTCCTTGGGCACAGAATGAGAGTTGCAATATGTGGATACTGGGGTAGGAGTGGTGGAGCTGGATGTGGTAGCGATGGGTGCAGTGTGGAATTGGGTGTAGGTGTCTGAAAATACACGTTTGATTTTTCTCCCTTGATGTGGATATTCGGTGAAATAATAGAAAGGGAGGAGAAAGGTCCTCCCCTCAGACCCTCTGTTTGTCGAGCTTTTTCTAAAATGTCCTCTTTCTGGCACTTTGGGCCTTGTTCCCTCGTTCTGCCTTTATTATAAGCACTCCTTCTTTGCAGGGAGTTTTATTTGCTTTTATAATGTCTTGTGGGGGCAACTGAGGTTTATTGTGGGCATAGGTTGGAGTTCATACGTGAGACTCTGTTTATCCTGTAGAGAGAAGAGGCTGATAACTGAGGTCTACTAACAAGTTGACACCATCACATGGTTAGGGGGTGTGGGTTGTCTCATGATGAGCCACTGTGCAAGGCCTGTGTTCACTGATGGCTTTCAGAGAGAACATCGAGAACATAAGTCTGTGAATACGTTTCAGGTAGAGAATTCATTGGTAGAAAACAGAGTGTAAAGAAGTCAGTGTCAACCCTCATATTAGAAAGCTTGATCCTGAGAAGTCCAAATAGGACATTGTAGTTCATGGTGTAGTCCATGTAACTGTCTTCTGTCGGTGTGCTGTAAGGAACTTTTCAGTGTATCAGCTTCTGATATACCGGTGTCATGTGTTGTTGGGAGTCTCGAAGTGCCGCAATGTATGTACTACCTGGTGAACATGCTGATAGCCATCATCTTCAATTTATTAATTGTTTAAGCCAATAAAGACATCCAAGTGCTGCAAAGTCCAGGATTCTGGTATCATAGATACCATCCAGGATGGAATGGTATTAATGTAAATGTCAGGAGAATCTCTGTAGCGAGGATAAGTGCTGGGAAAATAATTCAGTGGATGACTGTGTGTAATACGAAACACTTGCTTCCTTGCTTTGTTATCTATGACTCTCATGGAGGGCCTCTGTCATTTATTTTAGATTCTGAAAGTTATAACCCCTAGCTATGACATCACAACAGCTGATAACAAAAATGGTTATGGACTGTTTTGATGTCATAAAGGCCTTCCAGGCCAGCCTGACTGGTGTCCCTGAGAGCCTGTGAGCGTAGCTCTGCTTGTCTGCTTTGACTGAAAGCAGAAAGCACAGCTGGAGGAGGGGGGGATGTCAGGAAAGGTAGTGGGTTTTGGTTAAGGATTGTAGGTAAGATATTTATTTTCCACATTGGCGTCAGGGAGGAAAGGGCATGTTAACTATAGCTCTTCCATTATCCTCTGCTCCTGCTCAGTAGTTGAAGGGGCAGATGATTTTGGGGGACAAGCATAACATAAAATTATACATGGGTAAAAAGTGAATAGTATGAATGTTTTTTCACCTCAGGGCTCTGAGTGATGTCTTAGATAACTCGAGCTTCGCTCTCATTGTCTATTTGGCATCACTTCGAAGCCCTCAGTGAAAAACATCTCCGTAATTGACTGTCAGCCATATGTAATTCTATGTCTTCATTTTCTAGCCATTAATACATATTGTCTCATGATTTAAGAAAGTCTGCAACTGAATTTCCAGATGTCACTTATTGTCTATGGGGTTTTTTGGTTTTTATAATTATTTTGGCACTTCAAATTCAGATTTATTGCTGTATGGTCCTCCCAGTCACATTAAATCATATCTGTATTTATCAGATTCATTTTGATGAACTATCCCTATCAAGGGTATGCCCAGTTCAATACATACATTTACTTCAGTATTACTTTAAAGCCAATTTCTGAATGGCTTTTCCAGTGGTGGTTTGCTTAAGAATCAAGAGGCTCATAAAGTGTGGTTACAATCTTCCACCAAAATGACTTTACCTGTTAGTGGTAAACTAAGAATATTTCATTCAAGTGACTTAACTTAATGGGACCATGTTAAATGTTGGTACTGAAATGGTTAATCCCCACTAATCTACATTTGAATTTCCACTATTTGAAAAACAGAGCATATATTGGTGCTGTAACTTTGTCCTTTTATAGACAATGTATGATGTTTTAAAGCTTCCACTTTTCTAGCCCATGATATACCTTTTTCTGTGTTGTGGGGTAGCATGGACTGTCCATGCCATGCTAGAGAAATTAAGTTTCTTTTCTTACGTTTTTATCAACATCGATGCACTCCTAAAAGAGTCACACATTCATTCTTACTGGTCTTTCTGGATCCAGTGTTCCTTAGAGTGTGACGCCAATCATCACTTTGTGATGGCTCTCAGTTTATCTGTGCACACAGTGAGCTCTCTTTCAATTTAAAATCTAGGAACAGCTTCCTCCATTGCCTGCCTGCCCCCCTGCCTGGAACCCTGTTGAAGAACAATGATTTTTATGTTTAATGGTGACTCAGAGCAAAATACCCCCTGCAGAGTATTCTCCAACACAGCAGCCCACAGCAGGGCTTGCTCTGCGGCAGACTTAAATTAATCAACCTAGGCTGTATGTCCACACAGACGCAGCCGTGTCTTGTGAGTGATCATCCCCTGTCCTAGAGAGTGTCTAATCCTGTAGCAACCACGGAGAAGCAGTCCATGCTGAAATTATGCAACCGCACACACATACCAAAGATGTAGTTTGAAAGGCATGTTAATGCAAAAGGTCTAGGCTTACAAACATTGGTACATCTCACTTTTCTGCCCACAAGCACTATCTAGCAAGCACATTGATGCTTGAAAATGCATTACCTCTCCCCTTCCTCTAACTTACCACATGTGTGGGCCTTAGACCCTACCCCTTATTTTTCCTACACCAAAGCTTTCAACTCCAGAGTTACCTCTAAGCCGACCTATCAAAGAGACCGGATCTACTGGTACTCCACTCCTTTCCAGAATCTACTTGCCCTCCATTCCTACCGCAGACCTACTCGGGCTCCGTTCCTTCCTGGTATCTACTGGTCCTGTATTTCTTTTCCAGCTTACAGGTCCTCCATTTCATCCTAGGACTTACTGATCCTCAATATCTTCTCAGGTCCCACTGGTCCTCCAATGCCTCTGTGGACAAACTGATCCACCATTCCCTCACAGGACCTACTTGTCCTACATTCCTTACCTGGTTCCACTGGTCCTCCATTACATCTCAGGACCTACTTGTCCTCCATTCCTTTCCTGTAACTACTGGTTCTCCATTCCTTCCATAGACCCATTGGTCCTCTGTTTCCTTCCTGAGACCTACCAGGCCTCAGAAAAACTACTTGCCCACTCACAATGGCAAGTCAGATTTTATCAGGATGAACTATTTTTAAGCCTGCTGGTCCTTTCTGGCGTGAAAGCTCAAGTAGACAAAGACAAAGTACAAGTGTTCTGTTCAGTCAGAAATGAGCTATAATTATATCTTTAAATCTTGTTTTTATTTTTCACATTTGCTGTACATATGAAGATAGGGGTCAAATGTCAGTTTATGTCTTCTTACAAATTGCTGCTTGTTTTATCCTGGAGAAACTCATTTCCAACTATGTCTCAGGATAGGGAGTCTAAATGTATGGAGGATTTTGGTAAAAGGATGTTCTCCTCAGCCATATTTGTCTTGAGATCTGTCAATCTCAGCTGTCTCCTGGCACATTACTAGGACGTATTGTGGGAAATGATTGGCGAGATCTTGTCAATGGTCTCGGAATAATACAGAACGAACCTGGCGCAAATTATCCAAGATGAGCAGGATGCGAAAAACTATGTCACCCAGACAGGACTTGACACTACCGTCTATTTGGGCAGGGCAGTCAGTACCAGCAAGCTTCTTAGGCATCATGCTTGGATGAGATCCACTGTTTTTTTCACGTGACGTCCAGACGTCCTGGTGGACATGCCATTTGATGGCAGTTGGCTTTTTGGCGACACAGTGGACTCTTATCTAGAATGCTTTAAGGAAAGTCCTGCGACAGCACCTTCTCTTTCCATTTCTGCACCCATGAAGCAGTATCCGCAGGAGCTTTCCTCCTTTTGGGGTTTTAGCAGGAGTTGTCAGAAACATTCAGATCCATGGCAGCAGCAGACCCTCAAGCCTTTAAAGGCCAGGGTCGGGGATCAAGCCACAGTATGGAGGCCGTCAGGGACAGTGCATTGCCCCTTGCAGCACAGTCACAAAACCACTTTAACTTGCCTGCTTTGGCAAGAGGCCACCCAGTTGGAGGCTAAATGCATTTTCTCAATGGGTCGCAGAGTATCGCCGTTAATAGGGACTGGATGTTATTCCTGTTATTTCAGGTGCTGAAGAAGGAAGGAGGCCTCCATTTGATTTTATGTATTCGCCTTCTCAACATCTTTCTCAAGGACAAATTTAAGATGGTCAGGCTAGGCCAGGTTCTATCTGCCTTGGATTCCGGTGACTGGATGGTAGCTCTAGACTTGCAGGACACCCACTTTCACATCCATGTCCTGCAGTTCCACAGGCATTACCTGCAGTTCAAAGTGGGCCACACACATTTCCATTTTTCAATGCTTCCCCTTGGCCTCACCATTGTTCCTTGGGTGTTCATGAAAGTGATGGTGGTGGTTGCAGGACATCACTTGAGTTTGGGATATAAGTCTTCCCTTACATCGACGACTGGCTGTTGAAGGCAGGCTTGCTGCAGTTGGTCACAGACCATCTCGAAATGAGGGCAAATCTTCTCTCTTCTTTGAGGTTTTCTATAAATGTGCCAAAGTTACACATGACTCTTTCCCACAGGCTCAGTTTGTCAGAGTGGTTCTGGATATGATTCTTCTTTTAACCTTTCCACCAGCTCAACAAGTTCAGCACATTTGAGCTATGCCCCCAATATTTCAGCCACTTCCATGAACATCCGCAGAAAATGTCTTTGAGGGCTCTGCGCCTCCTCACCTCCTGCATCCTGCTTGTAGAACACGCCAGGTGGTACATGCGGGCTCTGCAGTAGCATTTTGAGACTCAGGCGGTCATTCTGACCCTGGCGGTCAAAGACCGCCAGGGCGGAGGACCGCGGGAGCACCGCCGACAGGCCGGCGGTGCTCCAATGGGGATTCCGACCGCGGCGGTAAAGCCGCGGTCGGACCGGCACCACTGGCGGGCTCCCGCCAGTGTACCGCCGCCCCATTGAATCCTCCAAGGCGGCGCAGCTTGCTGCGCCGCCGAGGGGATTCCGACCCCCCCTACCGCCATCCCGATCCCGGCGGTCCGACCGCCGGGATCCGGATGGCGGTAGGGGGGGTCGCGGGGCCCCTGGGGGCCCCTGCAGTGCCCATGCCACTGGCATGGGCATTGCAGGGGCCCCCGTAAGAGGGCCCCTACATGTATTTCACTGTCTGCTGCGCAGACAGTGAAATACGCGACGGGTGCAACTGCACCCGTCGCACAGCTTCCACTCCGCCGGCTCGATTCCGAGCCGGCTTCATCGTGGAAGCCTCTTTCCCGCTGGGCTGGCGGGCGGTCTGAAGGCGACCGCCCGCCAGCCCAGCGGGAAAGTCAGAATTACCGCCGCGGTCTTTCGACCGCGGAACGGTAACCTGACGGCGGGACTTTGGCGGGCGGCCTCCGCCGCCCGCCAAGGTCAGAATGAGGGCCTCAGTGTTTTCAGCACCAAATACATTTTTGGATTTCACCCAGGTTTCTGAGGAAACTGTAGAAAATGTGCAGCTCAACCGCAATTGGACCTACTGCATACCCTTCTCTCTACCCCACCTAGATTTGACGGTTGTTACGGATGCAGCATTGCTGAGCCATGGAGGTCATCTGGGGGAGGTGGAGATCAGTGGACACTGATTTCCAGTAGAGGCTGTCTTCACATTGATCCATTGGAGTTGCAGGCGCTCAGATTGCAACTTAAGGTTTTCCTTCATTAGTCAAGGGGAGGTTGGTTCAGGTTCTCATGGGCAACACCACTGCCATGTGGTACTACAGCAAATAGGAGTGGGGTTGTGGATCCTGTGCCGCAAGGCTCTGAGCTGTGGAACTGGGTGAGTCACTAGTACATTTCTCTGGATCTTTAAACACCAATCCTGTGCCAGGAGGCTCTGTGCCTGTGAAACTGGGTGAGTCACCAGTTAATTTCTGTGGATCTTTAAACGCCAGGGTAGATGCCCAGTGGATCACGAATGGCAATTACACCATGATGTGGCACATGTCATCTTCTGGCAATGAGGAGAAACCTGACTCGATCTCTTCACCAGTTCCTTAGGCTATTCTCCCTCTGGGGGTTTAGACAAAACATCAGCAAAAAAAATATTGTACCAAGAACAACAAGGAGAAAAATATCATGAAGTTAAGTTTTTATGGATAAGCAAGGTTTTATTATGTATTATGTATAATTCCACATATATGTACCTTGACAATATATATATCTTCATGACACTTAGATATGGAGTTAAGAATAATAAATATGTACTTACCTATTTGCACTTACCTTCTTGATATATATATATGTCACTGATATTTTTGACACAGTATATTGTGTCCACAAAATATTTTTGTTACAGTTATTCTGTCTGTGATCCTCCCTCAGAAGTGCCTTCTGCCTGGTGTCGAGTGTGGGACTCCAGTATGGCTTTCTGCTCTACCTCTCTTGCCCAGAGTTCCGGAGCAGAGCAGGAACAATTAGGTTTGAGTAATTTTAGTAGATCCAGATTGGGCAGGGAAAGGGTGGTACCTTGAACTTCTGTCCCCTAATCAGGCCACCACTTCGGGAGGATCTGCTGTGAAAACAACAGGGTATGACTCTCCACCCAGTTCTGCGCATTCTACACTTTGGAGATTGAGCGGCGACAACTGGCTGTGTTCGGCCTCCCTCTCAAGGTAGTGGATGTCAACTTGGCAGCCAGGCAGCCATCCACAAAAAAAGCATCTATGGTGGAGTCTGGGAGACGTTTGTGGCTTGGTATAGAACTCTTGTGTGCCAGATTATCAGATGTGTTGCTTCTTATGTTATCTTTAACCCAGCAAGCACCTGCTGTGGCCACTGTTAAATGTTATTTGTCAGCTTTTTTACATTTACCATATCAAACTTGGCTGTAAGTCCAACAAGGTAGTGGCTATGCTTATGGTTCGCACCTCCTTATGTGTACATATCGATGTATTGTTCATATAATGAGCTTGTTCCAGCCAAGGGTGCCCATCAGTACTGCACCCAGCCACTACAGGTGCAAATTAGTTGGTGAAGAGACCAGCATACAATATGAAGAAAATATGTAGCGGGCACACCCAAAAAGTCCAAGAAGTCCAAAATTTACTGTGCTTGCAAATCAGCACGTAAAACGAGTATATGGTGCATCATGAGGATTTTATTCGTCCGTTGGCAAGAGATTCAAACCAAAGCAACTGTAAGTTCAATGGAAAAAAACAGCCAAACAGCTGACACGTGTTTCGTCTAAAAGACTTTTTCAAGGCATCAATGAAAAGGCATGAACCAAAATTGTGCAGAAAGTATTGAGTATCCTATGTCCTGGACATACCATAAGTCCAATGTATGTCATGTATACGAATAGCATATAATACGAATCAAGTAACATGCTACAACCTTGATAAGTCGTAAAGTCGTGTCTCTTCAACTATACGCGAATGCGGACAATCTTTGATGTTCAAATCACCTGTTATGATAAGTTTTCTGAAAGAATTAACACAATGTTTCCACTCACACCATTTGTGGTGCCACAGTGAGACCTTAACCTGATTCTCACATATTTCATGCGTACCTGATTCGAACCAGTGCATGGCGGCCCTCTGCCTCTTCTGAATCTGAAAATTATTCTCATAATGATAACATCAGCTCATCGCGTGAGGCACCATTGCAGTTCCAAAGTGCAACAATAATGCTTGGCTGCTTCAACAGGATGCCAGCTTCCGTTGTGTACTTTCTGAAGAGGCGGCACTTATCTGAGATCACAATGTGTGACAGGCTACTATATTCACTCTTTTCAATGAGAATCACTGTCTCACCTCTTGTCAGATTGCTGACAACTGCATGTGTTTCCCAGGCGATCTTTGGGTGCTGTTGTTTTCTCAGACCTTGAGCCATACCCATACCCATTACTTGGGTACATTTTTGTTTTTGAAATACTCCATTCACTGTCTCAGTATGTATACATGCAATGCCAATAATTAATTAATTATTTTTAGTCAGTTGTTTCTTTTAATACATACACTGTACCTTATATTTTTTCTTTTCACTGTGTGATCACTTGAGCACCGTTCCCTCCACGAAGTAGAAACTATTTTGCAGAGCATTGTTTGGCTCTTTCATTGATGCATTGTAATACAACATCTATTGTTGAAATTGAATCTTTTTACTGCATGGAGCCCATGTTCTACATATCTTTCCATGTTAGGCAATCCATCACCATTCCGCCATTCTTTGTGCCACCTCATCCATGGAAAGAGTAAGAAATACCTCATTGTTTGGGTCCCAAAAGAGCACCAAAGAACATTGGGTGGTCAGTCAGTTCTTTGTGAGGTTTGCAGGAGCAAAAGGCTAGGCCATGCAAAATAGAAAAGTTTCAAGATAGGTAGTCCTGTGTATCAAACTCATTTATGCACTGACTAGGAAACAGACCCCAGAAAGTTTAAAGCCTATGGCCTATTCCACCACAGCCGTGGTTGCTACCATTGTGGTAGCATATGGAGGCTGCAGTGTGAGTGTCAGTTTACATGCTCATGAAGCACTATTGCCATGACAGCCAGGTCCATCGGGGGTACTCTTTCCCCAGTTGGTCCTGCTGGACTTTTGGTCTGAGCCATTCCACAGACCCACCACCTTGGGTTACTGCTTTGATATCTCTTCACAAGGTGAGGAATCTGTGGTTAGAAGTATCCATCAGAAGAACAAGTTACTTAGCATCAGAAACACTCTTTCTGGTGGATAGTCTGTCTAACTGCAGATTCCTCATCCACCCTCACACCTTCCTGTTCTGTGGCATCGATCATTGTCTCGATCTTAAAAGTGTTCTAATTTAGAGATCTGCACTCTTCAAATCGGATCTGCCTATGGTTCTGCATTGGACAGTACTGACAAGGTTCAGAGACAAACTGACACCAGCGTGCAGGGCTTGCAATTACATGTGGGCCAGGTGTCACTTCTGATGCGGAAGAGTTGTATGGAGCCACATAACACCACTTACTGGCTCCCAATGGAAATGCTGAAAAACTTCTGCAGATCCAGCCTGGCAGTATTCAGAAGCTGAGGAATTTTTCATTAAATAGAATATCCACCAGAAAGAGCGGTAACAAAGGCAAGTAACTTTTTCTTTAGAGGATTCTGCCCAAAGCCCTGTAGTCACTCTTAAAGCTCATGCTGCTAGGAGTCACTACAGAAGTTAGACTTATTAATATCATTCATAAAAAAACTAAAACAAAAATTAGCATCACAGGTAGTTACTTTAAAACTTAAAGTGAATCACAACTCATTGTGGATTCGAAAGACCAAGAAACTTACGCCAAAACCCAAGAATCATCTACCTGAAGAGCCACAACTATCACTTAACCTTTTCACTTTCCAGAAATCTTTGAAAACCCACATTTTGAATTTTTTTTCTTATCTTCCTCTCTCTGACCTTACTTCCTGGCTGAATACCAGAGATGTACATTCTTCCACTGTCGTTCTTTCTCCTTCCATTATCTGTAAAGAGCTCCGCTCCTGATGTGGCTAGGTCCCTGGTATTAAAGTACCACTAATAAATTAAAATAAAATGCAATTCCCTTCTTCTGATTGGGTATGTTACTGATGAATTGCCCCTTGTACCAACGGATTCCCACTTAGTATTGTAGTAAATGATTTCCCTATGGTCTGCTCACACAAGCAGTGAGGAGCTGGTTTCACCGCCTTTTGACCATTATACTCTTACTACAAATTGCAAAATTTACTATACAATATTCCTATTACCTATGCCTGCTTGCTCCAGAATCACTCTACTCACAATGAAATTGGGATGAGGTGCTTTAAAGGATCCCTTTCTCCTTTTAGGGAAACATATTTGCTCTCTCGTACTCTAAGCAGGTCCTGTCTGTTTGTCTTCGCTGTGTATAAATGTGTAGTTTGAAGTCACTATTTACTTGTTCAGTGGTAATGCATGGTCCAAAAGAAATACAGTGGGGAACCTGTCCAGCTTCTGAAATGCTTACCCTTGCAAAAACATAATAGTCCCTCAGGATTTTGGTATCATGAAGGAAAACGCCATTGAATGATTGGTTGATTTCTTGTATAGTGCTAGTGATGGTGGTAATAGCACCAGAAGAAGTACTTATCTAGGTACCAATAGTGGTAGACCTAGAAGTAGTAGTATAATCATTAACAGCAGTGTTAGTGTTTGCAGTGACAGAACTGCTATCAGTAGTCCTAGTAACAGAAGGATTTCACCTAGTAGCAGCCATTTGAGTAGCCCTGGTAGTAGACCCACTTCTAGTTACTACTTCTGGCACTTCCTTAAGAGGTTGAATGAAGCTCAACGGGCTGAGAGCCTGATTCAGAGATCTCAGTAACTTGAATGTAGTGGAAGTGGAAGTAGTGGTGCCATTACTGATACACATGGTGTTATTGGTGTTACTGGAATAGACAGATTTAGTAGAAGGTGTCAACAGCCTTACCTCAGTTACACAGGCGTTGGCCATCTCACTCATTGTCATCACACCACATTGTGTGTACAGTCCTGGGCTTTTCAGCTGCAAATTAACACACTCTGGTGTGCTGGTCCGGTTGGTACAGTGGAACCAAACCAGGACTTCAGCACCTATATTGCATTAAGTTGTCATTAAATCCCAGTAGTGGAAACACTGTGTCTGTGATTGGGGTGAGTGAGCACCCCCCTCCCCCTCACCCCCACCCCCCGCAGAGCAAGTGAGAACGGACACGGATACTCCATAAAGCCGAGAGGGGTACACCTAGGTATCACCAAGCTGGGTGTTTTTCCTCCTGGGGGCTACAGGGGACGTCACACACTGCTGTGACTAGACAGTTCTGTATATAGTACATTTGTAGTTTTAGACCTCCGAGGCCACACTTCTTTCTTGGACTGACCCGGCGGCACTCGATGAAAGAAGTAAGAGATGGAGGGAAAGCTTGGCCTGTGTGTCCCCAGGCCGTGCCTTTGAATGGGGCGTCGGGAAGGCTCTACAGCTGCTGCTGCCTCTGGTCCGCGCACGTGTCCTCGTGTACCAATTGAAGATCAGAGGCAGCATAACCTGCATTTTGTTTTGTTTTTTCCTCTACTTCCTCTACTAACACGGGCTGGCAACAGAACTGAGGCTCTAATAAATCTTAATTCAAAGCAACGAGCTGCGACCCGCTGGCCTGAGGTTTAGACCGCCTGAGGCGTTAGCTGGGGGCAAGCGAGACGGGTTGCCAGAAGCTAGACTGTCTCTCCATGTTTACCCTGCAAAGGGCAAAACTGCCACCGCGAATAATCTTGTGCAGGCGGTGCACTGTGGCTGGGAGCGTGTCTTGCTCTAGAGTTGGGTGGAGGTAGCCCTTTAGGGAATTAGGAAGGTAAAATGGGGAAACCATGAAGAGAAAGCCCAACAGGTGGTTGTTTCCGAGAGTCAGTAAGATTCCTGGATCACAATCCCTTTTGCACATGAATCACAGATTTTGTAGAAAGTAGGCAAAAAATATCGTCCATCAAAGAAATAGCCATTAAAAAATGTATATATATACATATTTGGGTTACCTTATAATTCCAGTGAGGCCGAAACCAGAGTTTCCGCATTTGAATTAAGAGTTTTGTGTTTGAACCGTGCTCCCGTTTGTTTTTCTCAGTGCAAATTTCGACTGGGAAAACCTTATGAAGTGTGTGCATGGGAAAAACCAAAAGGGAGAAGAAAAATATGCGGAAACTGGCGCGGAAACCACCGCTTACTTCTGTAGCCCAAGACAAATGTTTGCTTCCTCTGGAATTTTGTCTGGGTAAATACTGATCACCTCAATACAGGTGTTCCCCAGCTAAAACAGCTAAGGCACTTATTTCCTCTGAAAATTCATAATCAGGACCAAAGTAGTAACAAACTGTCAGTATTAAGCTCCATAAAAAACTTGAAGTTGGGCACACTCTTTCCATAAAACTCCCAATTTATTTTAGATAATAGTCAATGTCACATCTCCATTTGCCCTTCTGTTTTAACAAGAACCTTATTTTGTGCCAAAAGAGACTGCCTGACTCGGTCTTTGCTCTTGTTCTCAAAGCCAGTGTATTGCATCTGGTGATGATGGATGACTGCCATCTTTTCCAACCACCTGTTATTGCCGAAGTAGGGTTAGTTTGCAGGTTTAGGAAGATGTGTGAATTAGAGATCAATACACATAACTTCCAGAAGTTAACTGGAGCCCTGGGACACACGTCTAGGAAAGTAGATATCTCAACACCAGCACCCAGGGATCCAAAGTCCTCAATATGCAGAACATTCCATTACATCGTGGTGTGTTCACTCAACTGTCAGCTGGATATGTCTTTTCTGCTTCCACTGGGTTGCTTTCTCCCTGAACTTGACAGTTTCAGTAGGTGTGGTCCTTTTTTGTTCTTTCTAATTCCTGTAGTGATCTGAGGCTGGAAGCCAGGGGTGCTACATCTGACAGAGACTTCTAGCTGCAGATTCCTTACCTTTGGATATTCACCAGGCACCAGACTGGATCAGGAAATTTTTGGATCAATCTCCTTGCTCACCGGTAGGTGGTGTTGTGTGGCTCTGTGTGCCATTGTTGGCATAATCCACGGCAGAAGTGACATGTGCATTGTCTATATGTACCACCCTAGTGCGCTAACCTCAGTTCCTTCTTTTCCGTGCCATCAGAACAGATCTGAACAAGCTCCCCTCTGTCACTTTTTGACTATGGCCCTCATTACAACCCTGGCGGGCGGCGGTCATTTGGGGAAAGGTACTGCCAACAGGCTGGCAGTACCTTTTCCCAAATTATGACATTGGCAGTTTGGCTCAAGCCAAACCGCCAATGTACCACTCTGTCCGCCAGGGTGGTAACGGCCACTGGGCTGGAGACTTCGGTCTCCAGGCAGCCGTCACAATCCCACCCTCGGGATTATGACCCCGCCTACTGCCATGGTTTTCGTGGCAAGCGTACCGCCATGAAAACCATGTCGGTAGGCACTATCAGTGCCAGGGAATTCCTCCCCTGGCACTGATAGGGGTCTCAACCCGCCCCCCTCCCCAGAGTCCTCCCTAACCCTCCCCGTCCGCACATTTACACACACACATGCGCACACATACACAGTCACACACACATGCATACCCACATCCACCCACGCATGCACAAATACATACCCACGCACCGCAACACGCATGAACATACATTGTCGCACACACGCATTCACAACACACTACATATACTCACATTCAGTCATTCACGCACACATTCAACGTGACTCACACCGCATGCACGCATACAAACACACCCCCACACAAACACACACACAACACCCCCACACATGCACACACCATCCCTCCCACCCCCCTCTTCTGTCGGAGAACCCAACTTACCTGCTTGCAGGGGGTCCTCCGGCAGGAGACGGGAGGTGGCGCTGCTGCCAGCTGCAGCGTCCGCCAGCAAAACTCCACCAGGCCATATCATGGCTCATGATACGGTCGGCAGTGTTTTCTGGCGTGGCGCTGCTGCTGGCAGCAGCACCTCCTTACTGCCGTCCGCCGCCATGACCGTCAACGGTATTCTGCCAGCCTTCTGGTGGAATTCTGTCTACGGTCATAATGCGGGTGGGCGGCTGGTAGCCACGGCGATGGTATGTTGGCGCCCATCACCGTTGCGGTAATGGGCAGTTACCGCCAAAGTCATAATGAGGGCCTATATGTTTTTTTGACAGTTTGTCAATGTCTACTGTGCCTTCTTTTCACCTTCTTTTTTCAACGATGTCCCTGGAGCCTGTCATTGACAGCTGTCGGTGACATTTCCCCACTTGATGTGTCTGTGGTGCCTAAAGAGGGACCACAACTCTGTGTCATGTGTGGGGTGCAGAACCATGAAATCCAAGCCATCCACGAGCGTACAATGAAGATCTTGGCTGCTTGTCATGCGACTCTGCACCGCTCCTATCCGTGTGGAAGGGCACCAGGCAGCTCCCGGAATTTCTTGCGTTGTTCAGTGTTGCAGTCCCAGACCTCTTCGGGTAAGTCCCATAAGAAGAATTCCATGAAGTCCGAGCACTCTTTGACTTCTCCGCGTCACTCCCATGCATCGGAGTACGCAAGAGAGCGACACCACAAATCTGGGCTCCACTATCAGTTTGCCCCTCTGTAGTCGGAATCGGAAACCGGGTCCACGCTTCCCTGAGTTTCCCAGAGCAGAAGCGACCCCCACCCAACTCTGAGTTTTATGAGGCCATTAACCTAATTTGTGGGCAGCTAGACCCTTCTGGAGTGTCCTTGATACGCATGGGTTTTGGAGGGTCTTGAACTGGGGCTCCATCGGTGGACTGAGTCAGCTTTAGACCCGAAACAGATGAGGCGGAATTTGACGCACCGCAGCTGCAGAGCCCAAATAATGAGGATGAACATTTACGCCCCTATGTAGGGACAGTTTTTTCCATATTTCTTACTTGCTTTAGTTCATTAATTTTTTTGTTTTAAGAAAAGGGTTAATCTGTATGAAAGTTGGTACAAATAGTGATGGCGCAGCATCCAAACAAGGACTGGTGCTGACCTGCGTAGGGACTGACTGAATTGTGCACAATTACTTCCCATAAAAGGAAGGTTAATGTAATATGAAGGGGAAGTCACGGATCAGAGCGACTGGAAAGAGGAGCTCAGAATTAGGGGACAAGAGGTTGTAGAAAGAAGTGAAAATGAAGAGTCAGGTGGGTACATGGCACAAGGAACACAAATGGCGGTGCGGAGAAGTGGAGCCGAGAATAGGTTGGGCAGGCCCACTGGAATTATGCAGCAAAAGTACCAAATTACGTGACGGGACTATCTATATTATGCAGCGGAAATCAGCACATTTTAAGAAAGCATTACTTCAATCTTCTCTCATTTTTACAGAGATTTACTCTGTCTGTGCAAATGTTTCCCCATTAGTCCCAGTTTAACACCCAGATAAAGCAGTAAGGAAACGGAAGGAGTCCAGTCTGCCTCTGCAAACGGTCTTCCACATGTCTCAGAATTTAGTTAATTTTCATCCATTTAATCTAGAAACACTTTTTTCCTTGAAATCTGCCGATTAGGCAGCGGATGATGTGGCAAATGCGGTAAATGTATTATACAAAAACGGTGAGGCAGCAAAATCGCACAATTCCAGTGGCCCTCATGATGGGTGAAGTAAAAAAAAAAAAAAAAAAGTCGCTATCAATAGGTGCATTGTGAAAGGGTAGTCCCAGTCAATAGATAATTTGAGAGGAAGGGAAAAGCAGCAACAGAGCAGAATAAAGTGTGTTTACGAGAAAAGATGAGAGGAAAGTAGCAAGGGTGGAATGAAACACATTAGGAAGTTTATATTGGAGAAGGGAATCTGGGATCCTGGATAATGAACAAGGAAAAGAAGCGACTGAAGAAAAGAAGACACTGAGAAGAAGCATGCCAAAATAGGATTTCAACAATTTTAATAAAGAGGCTGTGTAAACACACATAGACTATACCTCTAAAAGTAACACGAGTTACCCAAAAGTTTAACATTAAAAATTTAGAAAACCACAATTAAAGCACCTTTAATAGGACACATTTATATGAACCCAGTCACATTGACCCTGGAGGTATCTATATTTCATTACTTCAATGGATTAATGGGATAAATTTGGTAGATCTTAGTAGATCGGATAATTAATATACAGGACCTGCTGCATCAAAGGGTTTTGCGCTTGCAAAGACTGGGGTGCGCAGAAATTGCAACACTCTCAATTTCAATGTAATAAATTACATAATAAATTGCAAATGGAGTTGTGGCTCTCTGTATCCACACTGCAGCTCATTTCAGTTTGCAAGGAAAGTGAGCGTATAAGGATGAATAGCCTTTCCTTGCAACTAACAAAGATATGTATCAGTGGTCTGTGTTTGCCATTGCGGTAGCAAACTTTTGATTGGATACTGACAGCTCAAAGATTGTTGCATCAGTCAGCTTCCACTTTGAGAAAATGTGGTTGTTGGGCATCAACGAAGGTCAAGGGGACAGATGAATGCACTCCATAATGTCCCTTTGTATCATGATATTTTTAGGGTTGAGCGCTCCGTCCCTGTTGTAATCTGTCTTTGGGCTTTTAATGATGCCCATGTCACGCCTGTCACTTTCATTGGTTCGTAGGCTTGCCTTTCAAAATCTGCTTGATTTAATTAGTGAAGGGCATGCATACGTCATGCCTTTTCTGGTGTTTAGCCCTCCTCAAGCACACTGGCCAACTACTGAAAAGATACCAAGCTCCTTGTTTTCATCCTGGTTTCTGCACTACTTTTTTTTATCTTTCACGCAGCGCAATGGCGCTGGGTTTTACATAGCAGGATCGCGCTTGTTTTTCTTCTTTCATTTTATGTGTAAAGAAAAGTTTGGTTAGGAGTTCACAGCGCTTATAGCTCAAACTCGAGCAAATGCGAGACCCGTTGTATTGCAAATGCTTGTTTTAGTATGTGTGCCAAGGGTGGGGCTGTGCTTGTGAGGGGTTCGGGATGTGCCCATTAGTGTGGAGCGCATATCTATTCAGGGTGATAACAACTATTATCGGTTCTCAATGAACGAGGGTGCCTATGATCTTTGTGCTGTCCCATATGAGTATTCGTATTTCCCTACATCGGTGACTCACCTTCCCCAGCCACACTGCCCCTCACACTTTCCCACCCACTATTGGACTTTGTCCCCTTACTAGCAACCGTACCTTGTTTAGCCACATCTCTCCTGGGACGTGGCGGGCATGTGTGACTTTGACTGGTCCTTCTCTTCCGCTCGCTCTCCCCAGGTAGTTCGACATCTTCTTAGCGCCGTCCGGCTGTGTCTTCTCCTTCACAGGGTTCTCCTGCTCCACTGCACTCGCTTGTTCTGTTGGGCTTTCCATCTCACAAAGTCTACCACTTTCTGGTCGGTTGGTTGGGGCCCGTGGCTTCTGTCTTTGTGACTAATGGCATCTCTTCTTCTCCTGGTGTTTTCTCCTTCCTTGCAACCATGGTGTGCTGCTGCCTTTGTACGATGTGTGCCTGACCTCTGGTCCCATCATGTAACCTGCACGTCACCCTGATGTTTTCAGGTATCTCGGGGTATAAGATTTCTGATGTTCCCCCAGGATGCCTTGGATCGTAAGAGTCCCCTCCCCTGATGTCTTCCACAGCCAAGCTTGCTACTTCTATCCTGTTACAGTGCCCCCATTTCTGACATGGCCAGTCAAGCCATTAGGATACCCGTGTCCGTGAGAGGAAATCCACAGCTTTTTGGTGTTTGCCAGGAAGATGGAGTGTATGGAAAGGAAAGAGTTGCAAAGCTGAGAACCAACGTAGGATTCTAGGATTAGTGTCTTTATTGCACAACAGCCAGGTTAAAGTGGCAAGGTCTGTGAATAGGATAATAGAGCACCCCAACAGATAATTTTGGAGTGCTTCAAACGCCCACTTGATACACAAGCCTTCCTTTTCTATGGTGGATACGACTGTTCCCGTGGAAGCAGTTTTCGGCTGATGTAGACTACTGGGTGAAGATGGTTCAAGCTGTCAGGTTGAGATAAGATTGCACCCAGTCCCTGATTGGAAGAGTCAGTTTGTAAGATAAAGGGTTTGGAAAAATCAGAACATCGTAGAATAGGATTGGTACACAGAACAGTTTTAAGATAATTGAAGCTCTCACTTTTTTATTGTTGTGTTAGTTCAGTTATTCCGTTGGTCATTTGATTTTCAGCAGGTGTATGGGAGGAGCTGCTTTATCTGCACAGTATGGGATAAAATGTCTATAATAACCAATTAATCCCAGGAAGGATTGAACCTCACGCTTTGTGGCAGGACAGGGAAGGTCTTTGATGGCTTTCACTTTGTCTACCTGGGGTCTTATAGTTCCCTGTTCGATGGTGTATCCCAGACATTGAATGGAATCATTAGCTAGGTGACATTTTCGGGGTTTGCCCTAAGGCCCGCTTCATGGAGAGTGGCAAGAACCGGTTCGAGGTGACGGATATGCATGTCCCAGGAAGGGCTAAAGATAAAGATATTGTCAAGATCAGCAGATGCATAGGTATTATGATTTCTTAGGGGTATATCCATCAGTCTTTGGAATGTGGTTGGTGCACCGTGCAGCCCAAAGGGCATCACCTTGAAGTGATATAGGCCAGATGGTGTGGCAAAAGTGTTTTTTTCTCTATCCTGTACTGAAAGGGAATTTGCCAATATCCCTTTGTGAGGTTTAATGTAGTAAGGTGTAAGGAAATGCCTCCTTGGTATGGTTACCCCCTGACTTTTTGCCTTTGCTGATGCCAAGTTATGATTTGAAAGTGTGCTGAGGCCTGCTAACCAGGCCCCAGCACCAGTGTTCTTTCCCTAAAACTGTACCTTTGTTTCCACAATTGGCACACCCTGGCATCCAGGTAAGTCCCTTGTAACTGGTACCCCTGGTACCAAGGGCCCTGATGTGAGGGTAGGTCTCTAAGGGCTGCAGCATGTCTTTTGCCACCCTGGGGACCCCTCACTCAGCACAGACACACTGCTTGCCAGCTTGTGTGTGCTGGTGGGGAGAACATGACTAAGTCGACATGGCACTCCCCTCAGGGTGCCATGCCAACCTCACACTGCCTATGGCATAGATAAGTCACCCCTCTAGCAGGCCTTACAGCCCTAAGGATAGGGTGCACTATACCATAGGTGAGGGCATAGGTGCATGAACACTATGCCCCTACAGTGTCTAAGCAAAACCTTAGACATTGTAAGTGCAGGGTAGCCATAAGAGTATATGGTCTGGGAGTCTGTCAAACACGAACTCCACAGCACCATAATGGCTACACTGAATACTGGGAAGTTTGGTATCAAACTTCTCAGCACAATAAATGCACACTGATGCCAGTGTACATTTTATTGTGAAATACACCCCAGAGGGCATCTTAGAGATGCCCCCTGAAAACATACCCGAATTCCAGTGTGGGCTGACTAGTTTTGCCAGCCTGCAACACACCAGACATGTTGCTGGCCACATGGGGAGAGTGCCTTTGTCACTCTGTGGCTAGTAACAAAGCCTGTACTGGGTGGAGGTGCTTCTCACCTCCCCCTGCAGGAGCTGTAATACCTGGCGGTGAGCCTCAAAGGCTCACCCCCTTTGTTACAGCGCCACAGGGCATTCCAGCTAGTGGAGATGCCCACCCCCTCCAGCCACGGCCCCACTTTTGGCGGCAAGGCCGGAGGAGATAATGAGAAAAACAAGGAGGAGTCACTGGCCAGTCAGGACAACCCCTAAGGTGTCCTGAGCTGAGGTGACTCTGACTTTTAGAAATCCTCCATCTTGCAGATTAGGGATATGCCCCCTTCCCCTCAGGGAGGAGGCACAAAGAGGGTGTAGCCACCCTCAGGGCTAGTAGCCATTGGCTACTAACTATCCAGACCTAAACACACCCCTAAATTGAGTATTTAGGGGCTCCCAGAACCTAGCAAGATAGATTCCTGCAACCTGAAGATGAAGAAGGACTGCTGACCTGAAAGCCCTGCAGAGAAGACGGAGACACCAACTGCTTTGGCCCCAGCCCTACAGGCCTGTCTACCCACTTCAATAAAAACTGCAACAGCAATGCGTCCCCCAGGGACCAGCGACCTCTGAAGCCTCAGAGGACTACCCTGCATCTAAAAGGACCAAGAACTCCCGAGGACAGCGGCTCTGTTCCAAAGAAGATACAACTTTGCAACAAAGAAACAACTTTTAAAGGACTGTACGTTTCCCGCCGGAAGCGTGAGACTTTCCACTCTGCACCCGACACCCCCGGCTCGACCTGCGGAGAACCAACACTACAGGGAGGACTCCCCGGCGACTGCGACCCTGTGAGTAGCCAGAGTTGATCCCCCTGAGCCCTCCCAGCGACGCCTGCAGAGAGAATCCAGAGACTCCCCTTTACCGCAACTGCCTGCTTCTAAGGATCCGACGCCTGGTAAAGACATTGCACCCGCAGCCCCCAGGACCTGAAGGATCCGACCTCCAGTGCAGAAGCGACCCCCAGGTGGCCCTCTCCCTTGCCCAGGTGGTGGCTACCCCGAGGAGCCCGCCCCTTGCCTGCCTGCTTCGCTGAAGAGACCCCTGGGTCTCCCATTGGACTGTATTGCAAACCCGATGCCTGTTTGCACTCTGCTCCCGCCCACCCCCGTGCCGCTAAGGGTGTACTTTTTGTACTGACTGGTGTCCCCCCCGGTGCCCTACAAAACCCCCCTGGTCTGCCCTCCGAAGTCGCGGGTACTTACCTGCTGGCAGACTGGAACCGGGGCACCCCCTTCTCCATTGAAGCCTATGCGTTTTGGGCACCACTTTGACCTCTGCACCTGACCGGCCCTGAGCTGCTGGTGCAGTAACTTTGGGGTTGCCCTGAACCCCCAACGGTGAGCTACCTTGGACCCAACTTTGAACCCTGTAGGTGTTTTACTTACCTGCAAAACTAACCAAAACTTACCTCCCCCAGGAACTGTTGAAATTTGCAGTGTCTAGTTTTAAGATAGCTTATTGCCATTTTTGCCAAAACTGTACATGCTGTTTTGCTGATTCAAAGTTCCTATGATACCTGAGAGAAGTACCTTCCATTTAAAGTATTGATTGTAAATCTTGAACCTGTGGTTCTTAAAATAAACTAAGAAAATATATATTTCTATATAAAAACCTATTGGCCTGGAATTGTCTTTTGAGTGTGTGTTCCTCATTTATTGCCTGTGTGTGTACAACAAATGCTTAACACTACCCTCTGATAAGCCTACTGCTTGACCACACTACCACAAAATAGAGCATTAGAATTATCTCTTTTTGCCACTATCTTACCTCTAAGGGGAATTCTTGGACTCTGTGCATGCTATTTCTTACTTTGAAATAGTGCATACAGAGCCAACTTCCTACATTGGTGGATCAGTGGTGGGGTACAAGACTTTGCATTTGCTGGACTACTCAGCCAATACCTGATCACACAACTAAATTCCAAAAATTGTCATTAGAAACTGATTTTTGAAATTTGAGCTATTTTTCTAAATTTTTAAAAGTCCTGCTAGGGCCTTGTGTTAGTCCCTGTTAGCATTTCGTTTAGAGTTTAAAAGTTTTATAAAAGTTTGAATTAAGTTCTAGAGATAGTTTTAGATTCTTAAAAAGTATTCCAACTTTTAGAAACATAATGTCTGCTGCAGAAGAGATAGTGATGGAACTCTACCTTACCCCTTACCTACATCCTACGATGTCAGAGTTAAGGTATCTCTGCAAAATCAAAAAGATAAAGACTGGTTCAAACCCTACCAAAGTACAGCCCCAGAAGCTTTTGGCAGAGTTTGCTAAAAACAACCCCTCTGATGATATCTTCACAGAGGGGGAAGCTAGTGATGAGGAGGGAAATCTCCCACCCCCTCTCCTAGTTAGGGAGCCCAGGGTTTCTCCAACCCTGACTCCAGAAGTAATAGTCAGAGATGTTGCTTCTCTCACATGAGAGTCCAACAGCTCTGCAAGCATTGAGGGCAGCCTCAATGAAGATGACCTCCTGCTAGCCAGGTTGGCCAAAAGATTGGCTTTGGAAATACAGATCCTAGCCATAGAAAGGGAAAGACAAGAGATGGGCTTAGGTCCCATCAATAGTGGCAGCAACATAAATAGGGTCAGAGATTCTTCTGACATGTTGAAAATCCCTAAAGGGATTGTAACTAAATATGAAGCTGGTGATGACATCACCAAGTGGTTCACAGCTTTTGAGAGGGCTTGTGCAACCAGAAAAGTAAACAGATCTCACTGGGGTGCTCTCCTTTGGGAAGTGTTCACTGGAAAGTGTAGGGATAGACTCCCCACACTCTCTGGAAAAGATGCAGAATCCTATGACCTCATGAAGGCTACCCTGATTGAGGGCTTTGGATTCTCAACTGAGGAGTACAGGATTAGGTTCAGGGGGGCTCAAACATCCTCGAGCCAGACCTTGGTTGATTTTGTTGACTTCTCAGTCAAAACACTGGATGGTTGGATTCATGGCAGTGGTGTAAATGATTATGATGGGCTGTACAATTTATTTGTGAAAGAACACCTGTCAAGTAATTGTTTCAATGATAAACTGCATCAGCATCTGGTAGACCTAGGACCAATTTCTCCCCAAGAATTGGGAAAGAAGGCGGACCATTGGGTCAAGACTAGGGTGACCAAGACTTCCACAGGGGGTGACCAAAAGAAAGGGGTCACAAAGACTCCCCAGGGGAAGAGTGTTGAGACATCCAAGGGAAAAAGTAAAGAGTCTTCTATAGGGCCCCAAAAACCTGCTCAGGAGGGAGGGTCCAAAGCCTCTTCACAATCCAATTTTGGGTACAAGGGTAAAAACTTTGATCCCAAGAAGGCCTGGTGTCGTAGGTGTAATCAGCAGGGACATCAAACTGTAGACAAGGCCTGTCCCAAGAAAGGTTCCACTTCAAACTCTACTCCAGCTAACACTGGAATAGCCAATCTCCAGGTGGGATCAACAGTGTGCCCAGAGCAAATCAGGGTTCACACTGAAGCTACATTAGTCTCTGAGGGTGGGGTGGACTTAGCCACACTGGCTGCCTGGTCCCCTAATATGCAAAAATACAGGCAGCAACTCTTGATTAATGGTATTAGTGTAGAAGGCCTGAGGGATACAGGTGCCAGTGTCACCATGGTGACAGAGAAACTGGTTTCCCCTGGTCAATACCTGGCTGGACAAACTTATCCCGTCACCAACGCTGACAATCAGACTAAAGAACATCCCATGGCTATGGTAACTTTAGAGTGGGGAGGGGTCAATGGCCTGAAACAGGTGGTGGTCTCCTCAAATATCCCTGTAGACTGTTTTCTTGGAAATGACCTGAAGTCCTCAGCATGGGCTGAGGTAGAACTCAAAACCCATACAGCCATGCTGGGTATCCCTGAACTGGTGTGTGTCAAGGCAAGGGCACAGTGCAAGGCTCAGGGTGAAAAAGTGGTGTTGGAGCCTGGAAAAAGGGCCCAACCCTCCAAGAGAAAAGGAAAGAAGACTGAGGAACCAGCTTCAACGCAACAAGAGAAAGAGAACCTCTCTTCCCAGGAAGAAGTTCTGCCCACTGAGGGAACTGAGCCCATGGAGTTGGAACCTTATCAGGTTGAACTCTTAGGCCCAGGGGGACCCACAAGGGAACAGTTGTGTAAGGGGCAAGAAACCTGTCCCTCTCTTGAAGGCCTTAGGCAGCAAGCTGCTGAAGAGACCAAAGGAAAAATCATTGGAACACATAGAGTCTATTGGGAAGTTGGACTCCTCTACATCGAGGCAAGAGATCCCAAACCTGGTGCCACTAGGAGAGTGGTAGTGCCTCAGGAGTTTAGGGAGTTCATTCTAACCTTAGCTCATGATATTCCACTTGCTGGGCATTTGGGACAAACCAAGACTTGGGAAAGGTTAGTTAACCATTTCTATTGGCCCAACATGTCCCAGAAGGTAAAGGAGTTTTGTGTCTCCTGTACCACCTGTCAAGCCAGTGGTAAGACAGGTGGACACCCAGAGGGCCCCCTCATTCCACTTCCAGTGGTGGGGGTCCCCTTTGAAAGAGTGGGTGTGGACATAGTGGGTCCACTTGAACCTCCCGCAGCCTCAGGGAACCAGTATATCCTATTGGTAGTGGATCATGCCACTAGGTACCCTGAAGCAATTCCCCTTAGGTCCACTACTACCCCTGCAGTAGCTAAAGCACTCATTGGTATCTTTACCAGAGTGGGATTTCCTATGGAGGTGGTGTCTGACAGGGGTACCAACTTCATGTCAGCATACCAGAAACATATGTGGAATGAGTGTGGGGTGACTTACAAATTCACCACACCATACCATCCACAAACCAATGGCCTTGTAGAAAGATTTAACAAGACATTGAAAGGCATGATCATGGGGCTCCCTGAAAAGCTCAAAAGGAGATGGGATGTCCTCTTGCCATGTCTGCTTTTCCCCTACAGAGAGGTGCCGCAGAACGGAGTAGGGTTTTCCCCCTTTGAACTTCTGTTTGGCCATCCTGTCAGGGGACCACTAGCTCTTGTAAAAGAAGGCTGGGAGAGACCTCTTTATAAGCCTAAACAAGATATAGTGGACTATGTACTAGGCCTACGTTCCAGGATGGCAGAGTACATGGAAAAGGCAAGTAAAAACCTTGAAGCCAGCCAACAACTCGAGAAGATGTGGTATGACCAAAAGGCTGCTATGGTTGAGTTTCAGCCAGGGCAGAAAGTCTGGGTTCTGGAGCCTGTGGCTCCCAGGGCACTTCAGGACAGATGGAGTGGCCCTTACCCAGTGCTAGAGAGAAAGAGTCAGGTCACCTACCTGGTAGACCTAGGCACTAGCAGGACCCCCAAAAGGGTGATCCATGTGAACCGCCTCAAACTCTTTCATGACAGGGCAGATATGAATCTGTTGATGGTAACAGATGAGGACCAGGAAGCTGAGAGTGAACCTATCCCTGATCTCCTCTCCACAGACCCTAAAGATGGCTCAGTAGATGGAGTGATCTATTCAGACACCCTCTCTGGCCAACAGCAATCTGACTGTAGGAAGGTCTTACAACAGTTTGCTGAGATCTTTTCCCTAAACCCTGGTCAGACACACCTGTGTACCCATGATGTGGACACAGGAGACAGCATGCCTGTCAAAAACAAAATTTTCAGACAGTCGGACCAAGTTAAGGAAAGCATCAAAGTGGAAGTCCACAAGATGCTGGAATTGGGAGTCATTGAGCACTCTGACAGCCCCTGGGCTAGCCCAGTGGTCTTAGTCCCCAAACCTCACACCAAAGATGTAAAGAGAGAGATGAGGTTTTGTGTGGACTACAGAGGACTTAATTCTGGCACCAAGGCAGATGCCCATCCCATTCCAAGGGCAGATTAATTGATTGACAAACTAGGTGCTGCCAGATACTTAAGTACCTTTGACTTGACAGCAGGGTACTGGCAAATCAAAATGGCACCAGGAGCAAAAGAAAAGACAGCATTCTCCACACCTGATGGGCATTATCAGTTCACAGTTATGCCCTTTGGTCTAAAGAATGCCCCTGCCACCTTCCAAAGGTTGGTGAATCAAGTCCTTGCTGGCTTGGAGTCCTTTAGTGTAGCTTATCTTGACGATATTGCTGTCTTTAGCTCCAGCTGGCAGGATCACCTGGTCCACCTGAAGAAGGTTTTGAAGGCCCTGCAAGCAGCAGGCCTCTCTATCAAGGCATCCAAATGCCAGATAGGGCACGGAACTGTGGTTTACTTGGGACACCTTGTAGGTGGAGGCCAAGTTTAGCCACTCCAGCCCAAGATCCAGACTATTCTGGACTGGGCAGCTCCAAAAACCCAGACTCAAGTCAGGGCATTCCTTGGCTTGACTGGGTACTACAGGAGGTTTGTGAAGGAATATGGATCAATAGTGACACCCCTCACAGAACTTACCTCCAAGAAAATGCCCAAGAAGGTAAACTGGACTGTAGAATGCCAACAGACCTTTGACACCCTGAAACAAGCTATGTGCACAGCACCAGTTCTAAAAGCTCCAGAATATTCCAAGAAGTTCATTGTACAGACTGATGCCTCTGAACATGGGATAGGGCCAGTTTTGTCCCAAACAAATGATGATGGCCTTGACCAGCCTGTTGCTTTCATTAGCAGGAGGTTACTCCCCCGGGAGCAACGTTGGAGTGCCATTTAGAGGGAGGCCTTTGCTGTGGTTAGGTCACTGAAGAAGCTGAGATCATACCTCTTTGGTACTCACTTTGTAGTTCATACTGACCACAGACCTCTCAGATGGCTAATGCAAATGAAAGGTGAAAATCCAAAACTGTTGAGGTGGTCCATCTCCCTACAGGGAATGGACTTTATAGTGGAACACAGACCTGGGACTGCCCATGCCAATGCAGATGGCCTTTCCAGGTTCTTCCACTTAGAAAATGAAGACTCTCTTGGGAACGGTTAGTCTCATCCTCTTTCGTTTGGGGGGGGGGGGTTGTGTAAGGAAATGCCTCCTTGGCATGGTTACCCCCTGACTTTTTGCCTTTGCTGATGCCAAGTTATGATTTGAAAGTGTGCTGAGGCCTGCTAACCAGGCCCCAGCACCAGTGTTCTTTCCCTAAAACTGTACCTTTGTTTCCACAATTGGCACACCCTGGCATCCAGGTAAGTCCCTTGTAACTGGTACCCCTGGTACCAAGGGCCCTGATGCGAGGGAAGGTCTCTAAGGGCTGCAGCATGTCTTATGCCACCCTGGGGACCCCTCACTCAGCACAGACACACTGCTTGCCAGCTTGTGTGTGCTGGTGGGGATAAAATTACTAAGTCGACATGGCACTCCCCTCAGGGTGCCATGCCAACCTCACACTGCCTATGGCATAGATAAGTCACCCCTCTAGCAGGCCTTACAGCCCTAAGGCAGGGTGCACTATACCACAGGCGAGGGCATAGGTGCATGAGCACTATGCCCCTACAGTGTCTAAGCAAAACCTTAGACATTGTAAGTGCAGGGTAGCCATAAGAGTATATGGCCTGGGAGTCTGTCAAACACGAACTCCACAGCACCATAATGGCTACACTGAAAACTGGGAAGTTTGGTATCAAACGTCTCAGCACAATAAATGCACACTGATGCCAGTGTACATTTTATTGGAAAATACACCCCAGAGGGCATCTTAGAGATGCCCCCTGAAAACATACCAGACTTCCAGTGTGGGCTGAATAGTTTTGCCAGCCTGCCACACACCAGATATGTTGCTGGCCACATGGGGAGAGTGCCTTTGTCACTCTGTGGCTAGTAACAAAGCCTGTACTGGATGGAGGTGCTTCTCACCTCCCCCTGCAGGAGCTGTAACACCTGGCGGTGAGCCTCAAAGGCTCACCCTCTTTGTTACAGTGCCACAGGGCATTCCAGCTAGTGGAGATGCCCGCCCCCTCCGGCCACGGCCCCACTTTTGGTGGCAAGGCCGGAGGAGATAATGAGAAAAACAAGGAGGAGTCACTGGCCAGTCAGGACAACCCCTAAGGTGTCCTGAGCTGAGGTGACTCTGACTTTTAGAAATCCTACATCTTGCAGACGGAGGATTCTCCCAATAGGATTAGGGATGTGCCCCCCTCCCCTCAGGGAGGAGGCACAAAGAGGGTGTAGCCACCCTCAGGGCTAGTAGCCATTGGCTACTAACCCCCCAGACCTAAACACCCCCCTAAATTGAGTATTTAGGGGCTCCCAGAACCTAGCAAGATAGATTCCTGCAACCTGAAGACGAAGAAAGACTGCTGACCTGAAAGCCCTGCAGAGAAGACGGAGACACCAACTGCTTTGGCCCCAGCCCTACCGGCCTGTCTCCCCACTTCAAGAAAAACTGCAACAGCGACGCGTCCCCCAGGGTCCAGCGACCTCTGAAGCCTCAGAGGACTACCCTGCATCTAAAAGGACCAAGAACTCCCGAGGACAGCGTCTCTGTTCCAAAGAAGATACAACTTTGCAACAAAGAAACAGCTTTTAAAGGACTGCACGTTTCCTGCCGGAAGCGTGAGACTTTCCACTCTGCACCCGACGCCCCCGGCTCGACCTGCGGAGAATCAACACTACAGGGAGGACTCCCCGGCGACTGCGACCCTGTGAGTAGCCAGAGTTGACCCCCCTGAAGCCCCCCAGCGACGCCTGCAGAGGTAATCCAGAGACTCCCCCTGGCTGCGACTGCCTACTTCTAAGAACCCGATACCTGGTAAAGAAACTGCACCCACAGCCCCCAGGACCTGAAGGATCCGACCTCCAGTGCAGAAGCGACCACCAGGTGGCCCTCTCCCTTGCCCAGGTGGTGGCTACCCCGAGGAGCCCCCCCTTGCCTGCCTGCTTAGTTCCCATTGGACGCTATTGCAAACCCGACGCCTGTTTGCACTCTGCACCCGGCCACCCCTGTGCTGCTAAGGGTGTACTTTTTGTGCTGACTGGTGTCCCCCCCGGTGCCCTACAAAACCCCCCTGGTCTGCCCTCCGAAGTCGCGGGTCCCTACCTGCTGGCAGACTGGAACCGGGGCACCCCCTTCTCCATTGAAGCCTATGCGTTTTGGGCACCAATTTGACCTCTGCACCTGACCGGCCCTGAGCTGCTGGTGTGGTAACTTTGGGGTTGCCCTGAACCCCCAACGGTGGGCTACCTTGGACCCAACTTTGAACCCTGTAGGTGTTTTACTTACCTGCAAAACTAACCAAAACTTACCTCCCCCAGGAACTGTTGAAATTTGCAGTGTCTAGTTTTAAAATAGCTTATTGCCATTTTTGCCAAAACTGTGCATGCTATTTTGCTGATTCAAAGTTCCTATGATACCTGAGAGAAGTACCTTTCATTTAAAGTATTGATTGTAAATCTTGACCCTGTGGTTCTTAAAATAAACTAAGAAAAGATATTTTTCTACATAAAAACCTATTGGCCTGGAATTGTCTTTTGAGTGTGTGTTCCTCATTTATTGCCTGTGTGTACAACAAATGCTTAACACTACCCTCTGATAAGCCTACTGCTCGACCACACTACCACAAAATAGAGCATTAGAATAATCTCTTTTGCCACTATCTTACCTCTAAGGGGAATCCTTGGACTCTGTGCATGCTATTTCTTACTTTGAAACAGTGCATACAGAGCCAACTTCCTACATAAGGTATTGGGCTGCTCCAAGCTGTTCAATAAGTTCATCAACACGTGGCATTAGATAGGTGTCAAATTTGGATATGGAGTTTAGTTGGTGAAAATCTATGCAAAATAGAACAGTACCATTCAGTTTGAGCACTTAGACTATGGGTGAACACTATGAGATTTTGGACGGTTTGATAATGTCTCCTTCTAACATTTTGTTAACTTTCTCTTCTACTGCCTTGCATTGGGCCTCAGGGATTCTCTACGGTCTTAACCGGATTGTCTTTCCTGGCTCATTGTGGATGTCATGTTGTATAAGGGTGTTTGGGAAAATGCGTCCCTATTACGGTTCACCAAATCTAGGATTTGCTTTCTTTTTGTTTCTGTTAGATTGTTGCCTATAGAGGGTATGAGTACCGATTGTATCTCTTTTTGGGGTGGTAGGTCAATATTGATTGGTTGGTTAGTAGTGATGAAAAAGGCAGGTTGTGAATTTGACTAAATTGCGTCTAATACCTTCCACTCCTTTAACAAGTTGATATGATAGATTTGTCCATCACTGTGGTATGAGGAACACCTAGTCTATAAGTGACTGATCCAACCTTAGCGATAACGTCAAATGGACCCTGATCTATTGCAAAGAGTTTATTATCAGAAGAGGAAAGGAATATTAACACTTTGTCACCAACTTGTAACTCTCTCAACTTACTTCTCTGGTCATAACTGTGATTTTGTCTCTCCTGCGTTTTTTTTTATTTGGTTTCGGACCTCAGCCCATAGAATTTGTATCTTTTCCTTAAGGGAGCCAGTATAATCAAGGAGCTTCTTTCCTTCATCCTCTTGTTCCTTCCAGTGTTCGGCTCCATATTTGGTAATGTTCGAGGTTCTGTCCAAAGGCCATCTCAAAGGGACTATGGGCCTCATTACGACCTTGGCAGAGCGGATTACTCCGTACCAAACGTGACGGATATCCCGCCCTCCAAATTATAAGTTCCATTATATTCTATGGAATATCCGTCACTTTTTGGACGGAGTAATCCCCTCCGCTAAGGTCGTAATGAGGCCCTATGTCCTGTGTAGGTCTGAACATGGGTGCATATCGCATAGAGGACCAGGTGTAGTTTCCTATCGCCGTCCTGTCCTGCATCCAAAATAGTTTTCTTCAGAACAGTCTTGATTGTTCTGGTATGCCTCTCAACAACACCGTCTGGATAGTATACTAACATTTTCAGATGCCTTATGCCTAGAATGTGATATATCTGAGTTATGACTTTACACATAAATGGAATACCCTCATCTGTAAGGAGCTCTTTAGGAAACCCCACTCTGGAACAGAATGCTATCATTGCTTAGGTCACCACTCTAGTGGTCATAGTAGTTGGGGGAATAGCCTGGGGATACCTTGTTGCGTAATCAACAAAGAGCAATATATATTGGTATCCCTTAGAAGAGATTACTAAGGGTCCCACTAGGTTCATTCCTACTCTTTAAAAAAGTAGGTCTATGATAGGCAGGGGCTGTAAAGGTGCTTTAGGGACCTAGGGGGGTAAGTCACTTGACACTGTGGGCATGAGGTACACAACTTTCGGATATGAGAATAGACGCTGGGCCAATAAAAAAATCTTAAGAGGTACTCTTCCGTTTTTCCCTGCCATAATGACCCATCCCTCCCCTCCCGCGTTTGGCTGTTTGCTAAATGAAGGACCTGTGGTCGACAGGGACAAGGTACCACTAGTTGGATATGTACCTCATCATGGGAATGGGACTTTATGTTTCTATAAAGGAGACCCCAGTTGATTGTAAAGAAAATTCCTTACTTTTTGTTATCCCCGGCAACGACCTGTGCCCATGGATGCTGTAACGTGGGTTCCTCCCTTTGAGAAGCTGAAAAACGTTTAGGAGTTTTATCTTCATGAGAGACTCCAGGAGAAAGGGAACTCACATTAGCCTGGCAATCGAGATGTGTTTTCTCTTATTCTCTCTTTTCTTCCTGAGGTTTAATTTTTTCTTCTCCTTGCCTCCCTTAATGTTTTTGTTACAAAAAGGGGACTCTTGAAGCCAGTTGATGCATTCGCCTACTGTGGGAGCTCCCTGTAAAAGGAGGGGGAAATCACAGTAATCAGTACCAAGTATTAAATCTTCTATGAGGTGTGGAATGGCTCGGACCCTAAGTGTTTCTTTATACCCTCTCCATTCAATCTTAGCCCTAGGCAACGGGGTATATTCAGGTCTCTCCATGTACACAGGTTCTGGCCATTTTTTCTCCTTGTTTTCAGTGGTGGGGCGAGACCAATTCTGATTTATTAACCAAGTGTCTACACCCAGAATCTACTAATACTGTAGCCAGATGATCTTTTACTCTCATGTTGAGTGTGTAGATGGGCTTTTATCAGTCATGTAACGCACTCTACCTCTAGAAAGACCCACTTCCACGGGTTCTGGACTGTGGACTTTATGATGGCAGTTCCAAGCAATGCGGCCTCATTCTGCACAGTTATAACACTGAGGGCTTTTTCCTATCTCCTTCCCAGGAGGTCGGGGTATACTGTGGACCTCTTGACGACTTCTAGATGGTTTGGCCTGTATCTTAGATTTTTTGCTTGGGACCCGCAGGAGAGTTCCCTGTGCTTGGGTTCTTTTGAATTCGACCAAGCGGTGTTAGGCACAAGCCAAGTCAATAGCCGATAGGACAGTTATATCTGGGTGTTGCCTGATCCAATTTCTGGTGTTTCCAGGAGGTGCCTCTATGAACTGTTCTAATATTATTTTGTTCATAATCTCCTCCTTGGTACATTCACTGAGTCTCAACCATTTAAGGCCAAGGTCTTGTAAGGCCTTGTAACCTGCACGTCACCTTGTAAAACAGGACTCTGGGGTTTTCATGATTACCCCATTTCTCCAACCTCTAGCCCAGCCTCGTAACCTGCACGTCACCCTGTAAAACAGGACTCCAGGGTTTTCATGATTACCCTATTTCTTTCTCCTGAATATTAAATGATACGTTTTGCTATCATATCCTAGTCTTTCAATGATGGCCTTCTTTAACTCTTCATATGGAATGTCTCCTCCTGGATTAGCAGCTTGATAGGCTGTTTGCATCTCCCCTGCCAATAAGGGAGCAATGTACTGGCTGCATCTTTCCTTTGGCCATTTAGCGGATGTGGCTACCCTTTCGAAATTAGCGAAAAAGCATCTGGGTCTTCTCCCACCTGATATTTCTGGAGGACCGAGGTATGTTGGGGTGGACCTTAGAATTGGAAATAGTTTCTGTCAGCTTTTGTATTACTGTTTCACGTACCACTTGATTGTTGGCAATGAGTGTTGCCTGTGATTTTAAAACCTCTTGTAGCTGTTCCCTGTCCCTCTGTGAGGCCCGAACATGATCTTCCATCATCAACTGTAGGTGTCTGTTTCATTTGGCAAGCTGCCGCACTATGTCATCCAATGTGATGGTATACTCCATCCCTGCCCAGTGTCTAACAGCTGCTAATCCCACTTCTGACACCACTGTCACCGAGCGGAGAATGGGTCAACCCATGTATAGTGAGAGAGGAAATGAGGATGTCAGAGTCTCTTTTAGTATTTACAAGCAATTGCTTTCTTTATTTTGTCAGAATCCTCTTTTATCTAATTATACTTGTTTTAGCTTCTTGTATGTTTGTTTTCTTCTCTCGCTCCCCCTCTTGTGGTAAACTTCTTTTCTTTTTGTCTTTTCTTTTAGGTGAAGGATAGCTCGTCCCTTTGGGTCCACTTCTTTTCAGAGTGCCTTGTAAGAGTACCACGCCACATGTCAGGTAAGCGGTTTTTATTATGTGTGCCAAGGGTGGGGATGTGCTTATGAGAGGTGAGAGGGTTTCAGGGTGTGCCTAATAGTGTGGAGCGCATGCCCATACAAGGTGATAACAACTATTATCAGCTCTCAGTGAACGAGGGTGCCTATTATCTTTGTGTTCTCCTGTATGAGTACTTGTATTTCCCAAAACCGATTACTCCCCTTCCCGAGCCACACTGCCACTCACGCTTTCCCACCCACTTTCAGTCTTCGTCCCCTTACTAGCGACCTTACCCTGTTTAGCCACTTCCCTCCTGGGACGTGGCGGGTGGAGGTGACTTTGACTGGTCTTTCTCTTCCGCTCTCCCCAGGTAGTCCAACATCTTCTTGGCGTCATCCGGCTATGTCTCCTCCTTCAAAGGGTTCTCCTGCTCCACTGTGCTTGCTTGTTCCATTGGGCTTTCCGGCTTTTCCGAAGTCTCCCGCTTTCTGGTCGCTTGGTCAGGTCCCTCTGCTTCTGTCTTTATGACTAATGGCAGCCCTTCTCCTCCTGACGTTCTCTCCTTCTTTATGTCCACCATGACTGCTGTCTTTGTAAAATGTGCGCCTGACCTCTAGTCCAGCCTCGTAACCTGAACGTCACCCGGATGTTTTCAGGTATTTCAGGGGATAACATTTCTGGTGTTCACCCAGGGGGGTCTTGGATTGTAAGAGACCTCTTCTCTAATGTCTTCCACAGCTGGGCTCACGACTGCTATCTTGTTACAGGCCCGCTGAATAGAGGAGATCTGAGGATCCCTGTGGCTCCTCTGACCCCTGGCAGAGCCCATGGCTGATGACGACTGGTACAAGGACCTTACTGATGCCAGTGACCTGGACACCTCACCAGACACTGTACTCCTCTCTTCTCCCACAGTAGCTACGGAGGAAGGGGCTTATTTTTTGCTGTGGTGGTCCGGAGGGCAGCTGAGGTCCTGGACCTAATGCTGTCCATGATTGTGGTCAAGATCAACGTCGTGACAGAGGTGCTTCAACCCAGGGTATCTCCTTCAGATCCCTTACTACCTTAAACCCTTACTACATTTTAATGAAGCCCTCACTGTCCTGTTCGGGGCATGGGCTAAGTCCTGCACAGGCACTCCTCTACACAAGACCATTACTTGCCGCCATCGCTTTGCTCCCTGGGACTAGCCTTCCTCCCCCCATCACCCACCCCTGAGAGCCTAGTGGTGCAGGCCTCAACTCTCGGATTAATCCAGGCATGTTCCCTACCACATGACCAGATAGGGAATTGAAGAGGCTGGATAGCTTTAGTAAGTGGATTTTCTTTTCCATCAGCCTGGCACTGTGGTCCGTGAAAATTGCATGTTTATTGTGCCCTTATTTCCATACTGTATGGGATACAATTGTGCAAGTGCTGCCTGTGTTTCCGGATGAGACCTGGACCATACTCTCCTAAAGTTTTGAAGACGGAAGAGATGCAGCCAATTTCACTTTCAGATGTGGATTGGATACAACCAACTCACTCGGCAGAGCCGTTGCTTCAACTGTGGCACTCCGACGTCACACCTGGTTGAGGAATACTGGCTTTTCTGGGGATGTTTGGGCATCTCTTATGGACATGTCCCTCGAACTGACTTGCCTCTTTGGCGATAAGGTCTTGGAAAGATTCAAGTACAGTAGGGCCACTTCTAGGTCGTTGGGGCTCACTGTGGCCCCACAACAACTGCATTTGCCTTCTGTCCCTTCTGTGGATATCAGCCATGTGCATTTCCCCAAGACACCACAGCCAGCAGGCTTAGTCCTTTCGTTAGCGGCAGATGCAGCTCCGACAAGTCTTGTGGGGCCCAAATCCAGAGGCTTACCTAGTCCGCTTCCCACCAGCAGCCACACAGTCAATGCCTCTTTCATATGCCTTTGATCCAGCATGGGCAACCGGTTGGTGTCAGAATCCGGCACCATCTGCCTCAATGGCGAGAGATCACTTCAGACAAATGGTTGCTTCAGATTGTTCAACTGGGTTATGCCCTCCTTTCCAACAGACCCAATGCCACTACCACCGTCCCCCAATCAACTGACGAGGTTCACCTTGCACTCTTACAACAGGAAGTACTGGCCCTTGTGGCCAAAGGAGCCATCACGAGGGTACCAGCATCAGAAGTAGGATGTGATTGCTATTGCTGCTACTTTCCAGTACCAAAGAAGGGTGGAGGCCACCGTCCTATCCTAGACCTGCTCCCTCTCAATTACTTCTCGAAAAAGAAGAAATTCAAGTTGCTCACCCTGATTTAGATCCTACTAACCCCCAACCCTGGAGCCTGGATGGTAGCATTAGACTTGCAGGATGCATATTTCCATATGCTTGTTCTGTCTGCTAACAGACGTTACCTGCGGTTCATGGTGGTTCAGAAGCATTGTCAGTTTGCTGTGCTTTCCGTTGGCCTTGCCAGCGGGTGTTCACCAAGGTGATGGCGGTCGTTGCAGCACATCTGCGAAGGACAGGGGTCTCAGTCTTCCCCTACCTCGATGATTGGCTGTTGAAGCCTGGCTTGCCACAGGCAGTTGTCTCCCATCCCCAGACTGTGGCAGACCTCCTGCATTTGCTAGAATTCGCTATTATTGTGCATAAGTCACACCTGACTCCCTCTCAGATGCTCCCTGTCGTCAGAGCTATCTGTACACAGTTAAGTTTTGGGCTTATCCTCCAGAACTGTGAGTCCAGGATATTCGGGTTATGATTATGTGTGCAATCCTGGATTTTGGTAAGACTGACTCTGACGCTGATGAGCTTTATCGCTTCTTGCATCCTGTTTTATAAACATGCTCGTTGACATGCAGGCGCTGCTCTGAGGGCACAACATCAAGGAAATCTCTCTAATCTGGTCCAAATCTCAGAGGGAACACTAAAAGACCTGCAGTGGTGGTTCACGGATCGAGATTGTGTCAGTGGCAGACCCCTTTCCCTTACAATCCAGTGCTCACAGTGATGACAGATACATGTCTCCTAGGTTAAGGCTGCCATCTATGAGAGTTGGAGATCAGGTGTAAAGTTTCAGACCCACATAAAAAAAATCAGTCCAGATTTTTTTTGGGGGGGCGGGGGTGATCATGCAAAAAGATCCCTTTCCTTACGCTAAGTCTTCATGGGGAATGTTGGTGTGACTCAGGGCCGGGAATCCAGATTTGATATCAAGACAGGAAGCATTATTCATAAAACTTTTATTCACTCTTCTGAGAAGCAAACAGAAGCCTTCTCACCTTTAATGAAACTGTGATTCTTTATTCAGCCAGCCTATAAGAATCAGCATTTCTTTCACTCAGGACCAACCTCAAAGGGGTGCAGGAAGACTGACAATTTTATTCAAGTGCTATAATTTGTTTTTGGTGGACTTAGACAAGAAGCGAGAAGACAGGCAAGGAAATTTTAAAATTACTTGAATAATACCTGGCATACCATTTGTTTGTATTTGTTGGTTATCACGTAAAAGTGCGCCATTTGTGTTCCAAGTTCAAGTTGTGTGTGTGTGTGCTCTGAGAGATGGGTGTAGCATTTGACACCTACACTGCCTACGGTGCTTTGAAAAGAAAGGGTTATACTGCAACAGCCTTTTTATGTACTAAGACCACGCCCACAGATTTGTTAGTTTGGGTCCCACAAGGTTATTATGAAGGAAATGGAGAAGTGTGGAACTTTGCATTGTATTAATATGAAAAAATGCAAATTCCTGACTAGATCGCCACAAACGGATCCAGTGGCCCTTCTTATCTTTTCTCTACTGGATTCTCTGTAAATAATGATTAGGGCATCTATTTCGTTGGTGTTCATTTTTTTACATTTCCAACTGTATTTATCTATATTAACTTTGTGATGGACTTAGCTGTGCGGCTCAACAATTATTTTTAGCTTTGTAAAAAACAAGGAAGCTAAAACTAGTACATTTCCACATTTATTTAACCCATAAATGTACACTTATATCAGAATGCGCAAAATGTTTTAATGCTTTGAGTACCATGGATGATAGATCGATACGCTTATAAGAAAACATGCATATCTTATTAAATGCCTTGTGCACATCTACCAATGTTCCAACCTCATTAGAAACTTTCTCCCTTTTTAACTCTGTTAATCTGTCTGCCTTGCAGCTATTATCGACACCGTTTAGAATCACACAAAAACAACCCAATTTCCGTTTTATCCATATTTAAAAATAAATATTTTAAAAACAAATATAGATAGGAAATTGAATGATTCTACAAATCAGTAAAAATGCAAACCTCGGAGCCTTAATGATGATTTACAAAGAACACATTTTCTGATGGGACATGATAACAATGTTTATCTGTATGATAATTGAACTGTTTCATCATTTTGTAATAAGTGTTTTTGTTAGTGTGCTTTTTATGTACAAACGTACTTTAATTATCGCAAAAGTTTTCCAATAAAAAATAATTTATAAAAATAAATAGAGGTAACTGAAGCACAGCAAAAAGAATGATTTGCCCAGGATCACACGGTTTCTCGAGTGGGAAGTCCAGGATTCAATTTCAGAGTGCTTTGCTCCAAATGCCCCAATCTAGTTGGTTGAGCAGTTCTCCTCCCTAGCAGTCCACACAGGCGCTAACAATGCCAATTCATGTCATTCAAAATTCAGAGTATCCATTGAGATCCTTTTGAAATGTCAAAGTACACTAGCAATATGACTTGTATCTGCAGTGTGCTAGCCATGGCAGAAAAATATGAAAGCCCAGAAAAGGCAGGGGTTAGCTTGAAAGAATCCTCCTGTCTGAGGCCTTGTTTACCCTTTAACGTGAAACTGGGGTATTTAAAAATAAAATTGGACCATGTAGCTTCAGTAGTATGCAAAGCTTCAATGCCTGAATCAGAGCGCAGCAGTGAGTACCCTACCTGTAAATCCTTCCAATAAGACCAAGTGATTAGTAAATTGGACCAAATGAAAACAATCCATCACTGGACTCCTACAGCCCCCTATTTATTAACAACTCAAACCTGTTAACTGAAGGGATAGGATGACTCGACCAACAGCCAAACAGAAAGTGGTTCTGCTTCAGAGAGCTCTGGTGTAAGTCTGGCTGGTGGTTGGTGATGCTATGGGTGGGGGTCATGGCGTTAGGAAAGAACACTCTACTCCTGCCCTTGGCTATTTAAACCAGATGCTTTGTCACAGCCTCCTTTCCTGGCGCATACTTCACTACCTATAGTGACTTCTGGTGGATGGCACCAGCCCCTAGTGGTGCCATTACTCTTGACATGGAAGCACACGAGCTTCATGGGCTCAGCTGCAATGTTCTTCTTTCAACTGCACCTGGGTTGACTGCCAGATCCTATCAGTATAGCTTCCACGATAGGGGGCTCAGTTAGTACTTACTTGGGAGCAGAGCCCTGTTGGCTGTAATGTCAACCCTGTGATCTGAGCATGATCAGTGCTTCCTTGGCCAACCTAAGTGGTCGGTCAGAAACTCGTCTACTAAGGGCAGATGCCAATGGTCTAGGCAGTGCTCATCTGATATAAAAAATAAATGCTGGAGCCTCAAGCTTTTCGTAGCATCCCACTGTTGTATTGGCCAAACACTATGGCTGTCTAGTCTAGATGCCACATAAAAGTCCTTTCTTCCTCTATGTTACACTTCCTGTTTCATTGTTTCGTTCTTACATGTTCTGTCTTGCCCCTGTTTTTATGTCTTTGTCACTGCCTTCCAATATTTCTCTTCCTCCTTCTTTCTCACTTTATTACCTTTCTTTCTCTTGATTTAGGTCAAAGTCTAATGATGAAAAAAGGCCTGATCCCCAAAAATGAATGCCGGTGTCCACCAATGCCATCACTCGCACAAGTTAAGGACCGGGCCTGTGCATCTTCAAGGCACTATGGTTGGAGGGAAGAAGATGGTCTGGAGCAAAATAACTGTTACTAACTCCATCCTGTATCACTCATGATGGCCTTTTCTGATCATCATCCAATCTAACTTTGTCCCTTGTCCCAACTCTTTATTAGAGTAATTGTTTTGGGGTGGTGATCAGTCGGCTCTGCTGTTCTTGCATTCCCAACCCTTTATAGTCCATTATGTCATATTACAAAACTCGTAGGTATTGTGACATTCGCTGAGGATATAGAAATAGGACTCAAATATTCCTTTACAGTAGAGGTATGTGAAGTTGGAAGTTTTTGATTTGAAACTTTGAAGCATGTTTCAGGTCTCGCCTGATGCTGCGCTATAGTTTTCCAGACATTTTGTTAGTTTACAATGGGCTTAGAGCCCTGCCCATTGACTACCAAGGTTGGCTTCGCTGTCATTCTAATTTCCTTGCTCCTCTTTTTGAGGGTGTGCTGGCTTCACTTCCTTTCAGTCTGTTTGTCCTACCCCTGGACCTTGGCCCAAGTACTTGAGTCCGTCCTCTGCTTTCATGTTTAGCACTACTTTTTTCTTTTAGCTAAAGCGGTTCATAACAGTGCATGTGTTTGCAGGCTGTCTTCCTCATGTTCTTCTAACACGTCCCACTTTGTGTTGTTGTTTGCCCTCTCCCATCCTCCCGTCGCTTTCCATGTTGTTGCTTACTTTCTTTCGTCCTTCACTCAGTTGTGTCCTGCCCCCACCAACCTGATCCATCCGGTTGCTTGCCCCCTCCCATCCTGCTTTGTTACATTTCTTGCCCTCTCCCACCCTGTCCTGTGTTATTGGTTGACCCCCTCCAAACCCATCCTGCATTGTTGTTTGCCCCCTCCCGCCCTATCCGCCCTTCTTTCATGCTGCCTTCCACCCCGTCCCATGTTGTTGCTTGCCTCCTCACACCCTCCTGGCCTGCCCCCCAAAAAAACAAGCATTAGCAAAGCCAATAGGTCTAGACTTTTTGACCTGTTGGCTTTGTCAATGTTTTTAACCATGTTGCATAGCATGGCTGAAACTTAAGGAAAAAAGGTGCTATGGCCTGGCCACTGCTCGCCATGTCACAGCCCTTTTTTTGTTGCTGGCACGAGGTCAGGCAGTGCCATAACAAAAAAACGAAGTGTCCTCCTGCAGAATTTGACGAGGGCCCACAAGAATCACATATCCTACCAATATTCATTAGGCATGGGCTGAATGGGGCCCCCTTAAGGGGTGGGGGCCCCTTGTGCGCACCAGGGGCTTACGTTACGCCCCTTAGGGCAGGGCAAGTGGCTTTTATATCCTCTGTGTTGAACACCCTCTCTCCATAATGCCTTCCGCACCACCCTCCGCCTGCAGTTAAAAGAAAAAAGCTCAATGATACAGCAAGCATTGGCCATGCCATAGTGCTTTTAAAAAAAAAATCAGTCTCACTGAACAGCAGCTCTGCTGCTGTGCAACTTGGCTAAAAGCATTTACAAAGCCAATAGCTCACATAGTCATTGGCAATGCTTAGTTTTTAAATGCTTGCAAATTTTACAACTTTTGTTTTTCAAATTAAAGGCAGATTTAGTATCGTTTGTTTTAGGTTTACAGCTGCCCCTGGCAGCCATCCCTCATCAATTTCCCTCCCTTTAGCACAACACCTGCCACCACCTCCCCAAATCTCTTATCAAATCAGCCCTTTCCCTCCCACCTCGCCAATGGTAAGCCTCTCACTGTTAAATCACTGTCCTGAAGTTATAGCTCCCGTCCCCTCTCTCATCGTCTCAACTCTCCAGCCATGTTCTCGTCCCTTCCCTTGGGGCTAAGTCATGAAATAATTCCTTACTCTAAGGCCGAATACAGCACCTAAAAGCATTACCCCTTTGCAACAGGGAATATATTTAAATATTGTGAGCTTGGGAGGAACAGGGGAGGCAGAACAACAAAATGTTTGTTTTGAAGGAAAATAGTGACTTTTTGACGCAGGTCCGTGCTTGTTTCCACAAAGCACCTGCCACGGTCTCTTCTTTGTGCTAGAGACTTGTGAGAAGGCACAATAGAAGACAAGAGTCTTATGGGTTACAGGGGAGGTTGCATGGGGGGTCCTCGAAACTACAAGCAATTTTAGAAATTAGCAATATCATTGATTGTTAGTCAAATCCTTAAATTGGTGAACCAACCTGTATCACTGGGATAATTTAAGTGCAATGTACTGAAGCTGTAGCACACCAAGTGGGCCTGGAAATGGAATCCAGGACCTGCCTTAAAAAATCACTCTGGCAAACAGTTTATCTTGAAAGTACTAGGTAGAAGACAACCACATAGAGAAATTCAGCAAATCAGAAATCTATTGGCAGCTTTTCTTTCTGATAGAGTCCCAAGGGGGGGTCTGTCTAATCCACTAAAGTTGTTTTTCTTGCGAAGTGCAATTACTCTTACACAAGGGGAGGATATGCTCTCTGTTCCAAACCAGAATTTGGCACCCATTTCTGTGAACATGTAGCACAGGGAACTAGAGTTCCTTTAAGGTGTAGGTCAACCAAAGCCTTGTGGCATTGAAGAGAGGATCTTAAGCAGTTGTATGGTGTAGGCAAAATACCACTACTTCTTTACATCAACACTCACAGCAGCACAAGTTCATGCCATTGAGCCAATGGGAGGTGAATTAGCCAATACTACCGGGCCCAAAATTAATTGGTCTGTGCAATGCACCTCTCAGTGGTTCAAGTTAAAAGGAAGTCTTGTGCTTCAATCACCACAGACTTACAATATTGGCGTATTCAACCAGCCCTAGTGTTAGCATTATGATCAAGCTCAACATGAATTCTCAGATCAGGGCCATATATCGATGGGATAACAAAAACACCTATCCCGAGGTCTGTAGCCAGTGTTCTCTGTGTGCCCTTCCCTTATTCACTATTTCATAGAGCATTCACCAGAGGGCATTCACATTATGGTACCTCAGGTTTATTTAGGTTTGGACTGTCCGAATTTAGATGCCGATTATAGTTTGGGGTAGTTTCCAATCCTTGTGCAAAACTCCTGTTTACACTTAGGCTAGATTTCCAAGATTTGCAGTAAACACTGCACCACTACAATGTTCACATGATAAATTTTGGTTGGTCAAATCTGTGGAAATTTACTAGGATAAAAGTAAGTAGTAAACTTTGAGACCAGTGAAATTAGATGGGGGAAACAACACTTCTGGATATAATTTCCCATTTCTCAGAGACAACTTCTGAATATGAACTATTTACTAAACCTAGTGAATATGGCACCCTTTTGCTAATCTTTAGTTATCAAGAGCTTAGTATTAAATGAGGTTAAGGATGGTTGAGAGAGTTCTTTGTTTCTTCTGCTGTTGGATTTTCCAGTCTTGGAAAAAGTGTGTTCACCACATCTATAAGTCCTGGACAGACCTCTGTCACTACTTACTGACTTCTGGAAATATTGAGAATGCCTGGATTTATTGGATCAAGCTGCCTCAAAAATTAGACTCAAATGTCTGTGCTTCAGGGACCTTGAGGGCCTAATCGCCCAAGCGGTTTAGATGCCATAGCTTCTGCCATAAAGTAAAGTGAATCCCGTGTGTCAATCTGCATGAAACTGTTAGACTTGTTCTCAAACTTTATAAGGTAGATTTGCTGTTGTGATTGACAGCTCAATATAGATATGAATTTCAGCAGCTAATTTACATGAATGTTTGTGCATCAGAACTCAATAGTAGTTCTTGTTTTCTAAGTTGTTGAGTCATTATTACTTTGTAAGGTGTCACCAAAACATCTTTCCAGTGAACCGTTTAAGTTTATAGACTTTTGTGCTATGTGGAAAGGATTCACATCTATGGACAGTTGAGATTTCAATGTGAGTTGTATTAAGGATTTCTATGTCAGGAATGAAGAGAATGAAGTTGCTCTTGATTTGGATTTGCTTTCTGAGCCGGTATTAGTAATCTGTGCTCTAGTCACCAAAGCCCCTAGAATCATGTGCTTTTGGAATAGCCACAACACTCACCTGATCTAGCCTTTCCAGTGGTGCCAAAAATCATTATCTATATGTTCTTCTACTTATCTTTACAAGCTGAATTTGTGGGAGCGTGATAGGCTGGCTCTTATATCTCAGGTAGAAATTGATATCCATGCTTTCAGTGGTAATCCAGTAGATGGTACAGCTAAGCATGTAACAATGGCTCCTGAACTGTGGGGGAGGTCACAAGATTGGCTGACTGGATGTGTCCATCCACCGTTCACAGAAGTGAAATAGAAATAGTAACCAATATGGAGGGAGGTTCTCGAGCATCCAAAGTGCATATGATCAAGACCTCTATCGCTACACACAAAATGACTGTGAAGGGAATAGGGGCCAGATGTAGGTAGGTATCCGATTGCGACTTGCAATTTGCGAGTCATAGCGACTCGCAAATTGCAACTCGCAATCCGAGATGCAGAAAGGTGTGTCAGACACTTTCTGCGACTCGCCATGGGGTCGCAAAGACCCACCTCATGAATGTTCATGAGGTGGGTCGCAGTTTGCGACCCCATAGCGAGTCTAGGCACTCACCGGGATGGTGGCCTGCTGGAGACAGCAGACCACCATGTCCGTGACTGCTTTTTTAATAAAGCAGTTTTTTTTTTTTCTCTTTGCAGCCCGTTTTCCTTAAAGGAAAACGAGCTGCAAAAAGAAAAAATTCCGAAACCATTTGGTTTCGGTTTTTTCAGAGTAGGCAGTGGTCCATAGGACCACTGCCTGCTCTGAAAAAATATTTTTGTGGGCATTCACAAAGGGGAAGGGGTCCCATGGGGACCCCTTCCCTTTTGCGAATGAGTTACCATCCACTTCAAGTGGATGGTAACTGCGAGTTGGTTTGCGACCGCTTTCGCAGTCACAAAGCAACTCTACATCGCGATGCGGTCGCAAATAGGAAGGGAACACCCCTTCCTATTTGCGAGTCGGAATCACATTTTGCGAGTAGGTACCGACTCGCAAAATGTGATTCTGCATCGCGTTCGGCCTTTTGCGCCTCGCAAACTGCGTTTTTCGCCGTTTGCGAGGCGCAAAAGGCTTCCTACATCTGGCCCTAGATTCTTCTGCAGAGAGTTTACTGATATTAGAGCTAAGCAGGGATCATAAAAGAACATGACAGAAAATTTTGACCCAATGTTCACCAATAGTGCGTCAGGACTTACTTGGGGGATTCTGGGGATTCCAGAGCTGGCAGAAAGTTCCATCATGCTTATCTGTATTCATCACGGGGGTTAGCAACCTCCGCTTGCCAGTGTTTGGGGGACAATGGTGATGGTCATCTGCACAACTCTAGATATTGCCCATCATACTCTCTGCCTTAGAGAGCTGCTTGATTCTAAATGGCCACTACCTATTAACGGACTTCTGTTTTGTCAAAGATTGATTTCCCACTCAATGACGGATGTCATTGACTTATGGGTTCATGATCCTTTGCTTGTGGATTAAAAGGGCGTCTCACAGTATGTAAGCCAAAGCTGCCTTGTAATCTCTGCTGCCTGGGAACAACCATAGTTGGTGGGTTCTTCCACAGCTGATGAGTTTGCTCACCCGGCCCCCTTCATTCTTGTGCACCTTTTTTGTTGTTTTCGGGTTCTTGTGTATATGCAAGATTCTGAACTCTCTCTTGTTATTCTTGACATTTTACAATTAGGGGCCAGACGCCAGACTCCACTTGGTCCAAGTTGGCCCCATGACTAATGGTACCAGTGGTATGCTCCTTACTTACACAGGCTGCTGGACCAACATTGTTTTCTCTGCTTACCATAACCCTGTTTCCCCTGATCCTAGATCCCAAACTTCTGCAGTATGATTAGGACCGATGGTAATGGAAAATTTGGAGGCTGCTGTATAATCTGCACAGTCCTCTACTTTTGGTGGGAGTACAGGAGCCAAGGGTTCTGGCACTGGGCGCGGTCACGACGCGGACGGGTGCAGACGGGTTTGCCTTTCTCGTGCCAGCGGCGCGGCCACGCAGCAGCTGCCATTAAGTAGGGAGGTGGCGGAAAATCACGAGAAAAAAGGGGGCTGAGCCGAAAATGGGGATGGGGCCACAGGGCAGCAGC
Organism: Pleurodeles waltl; assembly: GCF_031143425.1. Lineage (NCBI taxonomy): Eukaryota > Metazoa > Chordata > Amphibia > Caudata > Salamandridae > Pleurodeles > Pleurodeles waltl. The sequence continues at coordinate 229,959,013 of NC_090451.1, forward strand.
GGCAGGGGAGAGAGAGAGAGGGGCAGAGTAAAAGTGAGAGAGAGAGAGAGTACTGAGTGAGAGAGAAAAAAGGAAAAGGATCACTAAGGGACAGTAGTGGAGCAGAGAGCAGAGCAAAGCAAAGCAAAAGGAGGAGAGAGGCAGAAGGTAGCCTAGTAGGAAAGCAAAGCTCTCCCACTAGACACCAGGGATGAGGCACAGGCAGAAGCCTGTGGGTGGAGGAGGGTCTCGAACTCCTGACAGAGGTCAGGAGTTCAGAGGAGCCAGGGAAAGGGCTCTACTTAGACGGTAGAGCCACGGGAGGCAGAGCAATGCACTGACCAGGTCACACCCATAAATTCTGTAATAGGGGATTAAAAAAGCAGGGACACTAAGGGGAGTGTCAAAGATGTGGCCGGGTAAAAGCAGGGGAATCTTGGTGATCACCCTCAAAATAGTCAGTTTTGGGATTTTTTCAAACAAGGTTACAGCCAAATTGATTTGCACAAAATGTAAGAAATTGTCCCATTGCTACTGTTATTCAGTGCTTAATTTGTGTTTGTTGTTTCCGGTGCTGAGCACCGGCACTTATTTTTGAGGGCTGGGTCTCATTCTTCTGCCTCAAGCATTTGTTGCAACCAAAAGAGACATATGGGAAAGGCGGGTGAAGGGAAAAATGAAAAAGCGTCACAAAGGGAGAAAGCATAAAGCTGCAGGAGTGAGCTGAAGAGGCAGGGGGTGGCTATATAGAGATTGAAGAGGCCCGAGATGGCTTCAGGATTTCGCTGCCTCAGTATTCCGGGCGCGCACATTTAATTGTAGCAGCCGTATGTTTAAAAGGAGGGCTTTGGGCACCGGCACGTTTTTATTTACAAATTAAGCACTGCTGTTATTTCCCCAAATGTTTGTGGGAAGAAGTATTGTAATTGTATTCATATAGCGCTTACTACCCCTGACAAGGCACTGAAGTGCTTTTTGGGGAGTAGCACGCTTCTCTGGAACCCAAAGGATTAGTGGGGGATTAGGATAGAGACATATGAATATAGTATTAGCATAGGGAGGTATGAGTTAATTTGAGCGGAGGACATGTGAGTCCGTTAGTTGAATTTAATAGAATAATGGAGTGATAGAAGAGGGAATAATCCAGAATTGTTAATTGCGAGGCCATAGTAGTAAGATGAGGTTTGGGATGAGTAAAGGAGAGATGGCGGAGGCAAGAGTCTGTAGAAAGGGATTAGGGAGGTCATAATAGTAAAATGAGGTTTGCGATTAGTCAAAGGAGAAATACATGAAGGAGAATTTAGTAGGGTTGTTTGGGAGGTCATAATAGTAAACTGAGATTTGGAGTGAGCCAGGAGCAGTAGTGGAGGGAAGAGACTAGGAAGGGTTATATTGGGGATCATAGTACTAGAATGGGTTTGGGATGTTTTGTAGATTAAACATATTTTGGGCTCACGGATATTAGCACTTAAAAAATCCCACTTTATCACCGAACCTTTCACATGTAAAATGGCTGAAACATGGGGAAACGGGTGCAAATTGCATAGGAACGCCATACATAATACGCGCGCACCAAATGACATTGGTTATGCATACATCACAAGCGAGTGACTACCAAAAAGCCTAAAAAGTGTATTGGCGCAACTTGTTAATTTATTTATTTGAAAGTTGCATAGCATGCAGTGGGTCAGTTGTTTCAGTGTACTGAAAAGCAGGCTCCCTACGAGCAATGCATGGGATTTTGTCTGGTGCAGCTACGTATTCATGTTGACTTCTCGTCGTCTTTAATTTCAGTCGCAGGTTTTTCTATTGTATTTGCACTGAAAAACATTAGGTTTTATTTAATCATGCTGGTTTAAAAAAAAAAAAAAAAGGTTTGTTTGGTCTGTTGCGCAGGTTCTGGGTTTGTGGTGTCCATTTGTGTTTTTGTGGCCAATTCACGTTAATTGAATGCTTCTTCGTACTGTGTGTGTCTTTAATCTATGACACAGGCGCTCACGAGAGAAGGCGACAAGGCCGGAGCGCGCTCAGTAATGGCGAGGCTTTCGGGTCAGAGCTGAGAGGAGATGGTGGAGGGCCATTCGCTTAATGAACCCCCGAGGGACCCGCTGCGGCTACTAACAATTTCTCTCCAAGTCATCAGGCCGAAGAATTGCAGCTCGGGCTGCTTCACGCCATCACTTCCCTTCACCCCTTCCCTTGCATCTCCCGGCTGCCTCTCTCCACACAAACAAGCCAATTACAGGGAAGCGGACGCGTGGGGCGTGCTTTCTGGAGAACTCCGCCACCCTCGTCCTTTTGGCAACCCTCGTCCTCCTCGGTGCTTCACCCGCTGCCCTTTTGACTATAGGCCTGCACCAACGTTTGCCCCAGTGGGTTGTGCGCAGGGTTGCCTCCCCCATGCATCAGTTGCCAGTGGGAGGAGGGTGTGGCGGAGGTCACAGTGACTGGCTGCAGTGCTTTTCTCAGTTTGTGCTTCTAATTGGAACTTTCTGCGACTGGCGGGGTGAGTGTCAGAAAGATGGGAGAGTAATTTACAGCAGGAAATCTTCCAACTGCCCTGGCGCAGTATTGCAAAGAGAGGGGGTAGTGTTAGATGGAAAGATAAGATTTACGTAGAAGGGGAGGGTGGAAGACTGACGGTACACCCGGAGAAAGCAAAGGCTCAATTACTGAGGCATTCACGCTCTCATAATTCCCAATGTTACTAGGGTGACCACCTGGCATTGAGGCAAATTCTGGACAGGACTGTACAAAATTCAGGACAAAGGGTCAAAATTCAGGACAAAAATTCAGGACAAAGGGTCAAAATTCAGGACAAAAATTCAAGAACAAATGTCAATTTTACAGACACACGCAAGAGAGGCCATGCTATGTTGTCAGTGCATGTATGTACTCTTTTTCAACATAGCACTATTTATTCACTGTGGCCCTTTTGTGATTGCCTCCTGGTGTGCTACATTCATGTGTCACATTACGTCCTTGTTCAGTAGTAAATTAATGCCCTTCGCGGCAAGGCCATCACCCCTACCCAAATCTACCCGATCTTTCCTGAAGAAAAAGTAACAGCAAAGTTTTGATTATGTTTCTGAACATTTCAAAACCCCTGGCAAACAGTTTGGGAAACATTAAGGTAATTAACCTTATGCTAGTTTAAACAAATTGAACAAAAACATCTGGCTTACCCCAACCGCCCATGGACTTTCAACCTAATTTATTTTTAAGGAGGCAGGGCAGATGGTGTGGGTGACAGTCTCACACCTAATGACAGGATGTGATGTACCCATAACTTGTCTGTAGTCTCACTGCACTAGAGTGTATGTTTGGGACTCCACATTTATCTCAGAAATGGAAGCCTGGACTACCAATCAAACATAATAAAAGAGTAGGATGGAATCGAGATCAAATGGGAGATCCACGGCAAGTAATTCAAAGGGTTGTTGCTAACAACTGGATAAATAAAGAAGAGAAGAACAAGGTGGGACAATTCCTAAAATCAGACAAGATGGGTCCACCAAGACTACTTGAAGGTATTGGGTACCTGGGGAGTTGTCTGCACACAGGAGCGAAACAGAAGGGGCACTGTCAAGTGGTTGAACAATCAACACCCATCCACATTGGCAAACTCTTCTGGTGCAATGGTTCGCTGTTAGTGCTTGTGAAGGGTGAGCAGGGGCCAGACCCCTTGCAAGGTTGTGCAAGGCAATTGCCCGCTTAGTCCATGTCTTTATATGGTTTTGAAATTGAGCAAAAGCAAAACTAGAGATCTGGGTTATCCCTAAATGTCAAGTACACATAGAATCTTAAAAATATTTGGGATGTAAATTGCACAAACAAAATTTACAAATTTTAAAATTTAATTAGTGTTTCATTAACATATGGCACTGTTTTCGCCTTCATACACAATTAGATCTCAGATTGAACTGGGAACCAGTTACCTTTTGATACCTAGTGATTAATATCTACCATTCTTACACTGATTTCCAGGATGAAAATCTCGGCAGAGCGAACGGTCCCTCCAAGCCCAGTTTGCTTTTTGGTCTTCTCTTCTGCTTTCTGTAGAGCCCATGTGGCACTAGCGAAGATGGTGTGCTACCCCAATGATAGTATTATTTTGCAAACCTTGCCCTGCTCGTCCTTCATTCCTTCTTCAGACAGGCCACACATCTGATTTGGTTGCTGCGGCGCCATCGGGAGCTCTTTCCACTCTAAAGCTAACTGTGACTGCGGGTGGATTAGATCTTCTGGACTTAGAATGCTTTTATTCAGCTGCAGATGTCCAATGGGTGGCTCACTGGCTTTCTGCCCACCTCCCTGCATGAAATGGGGTTTACCAGTAAAGACTTTTAAGGAAGGCTTAATGCACTGCTCATCGTTTCCTACCGACCATTCTATGGATCTCCACCCGGGGTTATCATGCATGGCTTTCTCTTGCCTTGTCAGAACCTGTAAACTCACTGAAACAAAGAAACCCTATGCTCCTGCACTACCTTTGCTAAGCCTTCCCACTCGCACAGGATGGCTGTGCTCAGAGCAACTCCATCAGTGGCATGTTGCAGGTGTCTTAAAATTGGGGACTTTGTTTCTGAACAGTGAGCTACTAAATTTCCAAACGCTTGTGGCAGACTACCATCTTCACCCCGGTCAACTCCTTACTTATAACCACCTTAAATAATCATTAAATGCCCTATTTCATGTCTGCTACCTAGCACTAACCCTACAAGAGGTGTGCCAGAAGCTCTGTACCATAGGAAATGGTGGCAAACTGATAGAATGGGTGTACAGACCTATCCTGCAACATGGAAACCACTCCAGTTCTTCTTGTCATACTACCTGGGTGATTGATGTAGCCAAACCTCTGCAAGATATGGTCTAAAATACTGGACTTTCCCCACAAAGTATCCCACAGCTGTCACTTTAAGTAAATTCATAGTGCTTCCTTGTGAATGCATTCTGCCCGTTGCTTGCCATTGGCCTTGTGGTTTGTAACTCACAATTTGTTGCTTTCAATTTGCTGGCTTTATTTGTTTTAGGCCATGCAGCTTGAATTCGTCCCTTCCCTTGCCAAAACCTTATTTACAGTATCCTGCCAAGTGCTCCCTTTCTGTAAACAGGCCTGTAAATCTTGTTCTTATCTCATCATATTTGCTGTGCATTCAAAGAACAAAGTCAAATGTCAGGCTCTGTCTTCGGTGGGAACTTAGTGTTTATTTTCCTTTCTCTGACTTCAAAGTGAGAGGATTTATGCAACAATCTTGCTGGATACTGGGGTTAGGAAAGAGTTTTTTCTATCATATGACAACATTTAAATAGACTTCAGAATATATCAGAATTGCACCATACTCTGTATCACTCCACTTTACGGCACTCCATGCCACTGTTCTCTTAACCATTCGGAACCACTCCACATTATGCCACTGCTCTTTATGCTACTTCACACTATGCCTCTCTACTCTACTCTGTACTACTCTGCTCTAAGCCACCACACTTTGCGCCTCTCTACACCACTGCGCTCTGCTCGTCTGCACGCCATACCACTCCAGTCTAGGCAACACCAATCTAATCTGCACAACTCCACTCTCTGCCACTCTGCAACGCTGCACTGTACGCCACTGCACTCTAAGCTAATACACTTTACTCTGTAACACTCAACTCTATGCCCCTGCACTCTACATCAATACACTGTACATCATTCTAATCTACTCTGCACCTCTGCACTCTATGCCACGGCACTTTACACTACTTTACTCTATGCCATCACACTCTATGCCACTTTATGCAACTCCACTCTAACATGCACTTCTCCACTCTAAGCCACCTCACTCTACTGTGAAATAATCTACTTTATGCCACTGCACTCTGTGCCACTGCATTCTAAGCCACTGCACTCTACCCTGCACCTCTCCACTCTATGCAACTGCACTCTACTCTGAAACAATCTAATCTACGCCACTGTACTCTATACCACTCTGACCACTGCACTCTAGTTCAATGCACTCTACACCACTGCAAGCTGACACTCTGCAACACTGCTCTGGCCGCCACTATACTCTACACCACTCTGCCCTGTACTACTGCATTTTGCACCAATATACTCTATTCCACTGCATTCTATGCCACTCTACTCTGCCCAATGCCACTCTATGCAACTGCACTCTACACCAGTGCTCTCTAAACAACTGCACTGCCCTTTACTCTGCACCACTGTACACTATGCCACTGTTCTCTGTACCACTCTACACCACTGCACTGACACTCTATTCTGCAACTCTGCACTCTACACCACTCTACTCTATGCCACTGCACTCTAGGCACTATACTCTACACCACTCTACTCTGCACCACTCTACACCACTACACTCTATGCCACATGAGTCTACTCTGCACTCTATGACACCAGTCTGCATTACTGCGCTCTCTGCTACTCTGTTGTATGCCACTCTACTCCACTGCACTCTATGTAACTCTACCCCATGCCACTCTATGCCACTGCACTCTGCGCCAATGCACTCTAAACAACTGCACTGTACGCCACTGCCCTCTACTCTGTACCACTGCACTCTACGCCACTGCTCTGTGCCACTCTACTCCACTCTACATCACTGCACTGACACTCTACTCTGCAGTGTTGCACTCTCCACCACCATACTATACACCAATGTACTATGTACTACTGCATTCTATGCCATTCTACTCTGCATCACTCCACTCTACAGCATTTTGCCCTACTCTGCACCACTCTACACTACACCACTGCACTCCCTGCAATGTGAGTCTACTCTGCAATCTATGCCACTGCACCACTCTACACTGCTGCTCTCTCTGCTACTCTGTTGTATGCCACTTTACTCCACTGCAGTCTATGCCACTCTACTCTGTCCACTGCCACTCCCTGCCACTGCACTCTAAACCCCTGCACTCTACACTAACGCATTCTAAACAACTGCACTGTACCCCACTGCACTGTACTTTGCACCACTGGGCTCTACGACACTGCTCTTATGCTAGTCTACTCCACTCCACACCACTCTGCCACTAGCTTTAAGCCATGCTGAACAGCAGCTACTCTGGTGTATAACATGGCTAAAACACATTAGCAAAGCCATTAACTCTTTCGTAGATGAGACCTATTGGCTTTGCCAATGTTTGTCAGTACTATGAGGTACCGAGGTACCTGAAAGAACTGTGAAAAATACAATTACATCATAATAAAAGCTGCTACAAAATGAGCAAATACATTTCGGTTAAATAAAAAAAAGTGCTTCTCAAATACAGATTTGAATAATATACTGTTTATACCTAGTGATAAAAAAAATTATAACACTCCATTAAAACCACACACTCCACAGCTCACCTTGGAACACCATTACAACACCTCTCTGAAAGAAATATCTTTGCCACCAGAAAACTTCAAGTGACTCCTTTTAGTAAAGTCAATGCAGGTTTTCAAGCCCCTTTGTATTTGCAGATTTACCAGTTGCCCACATTTGCATGTCTTTAGGGAAGGAGACCCCCTGGCAAGAAGGCCTATTATTATCTGTCTGCCCCTCCCTCCCTCAGAGCACAGGAGACCCCCTGCCTTCCAGCCCAGCTGGGGAAACTCTTCTGCCCGTAATTTCGCCCTGCCTCCATTGCCCTTTAGATGAAAGCTAAAATTACGGACAAATGCCGTCCGTTAAAGCTTTCATCACGGACAACGGACAGCAGGGCAAAATTACGGACAGTCCGTGAAATTTACGGACGGGTGGTCACCCTAAATGTTACATTAGTCAGAATGGGGTCTTTCGGGGCACAGCCAGAGGTGGGTCAGGTTTTATAGGAATGGGGATGTTCTCTGTACACACCTTAAAGGCCTGGCAAACCTCCATCTCTCATTCTGCAACATGCCACACAAAAGCATTTTGGGTTTACCTTGCGAACACTATGGATAAGCCAATTGGTGCATAAATCCAGTGCTCAAACAGTCTCAGATGCCCCTGTGTACAGCAACGTGTTTGAGGATGGCAGTGTTGCCTGCCAAGCGTGTATGTAGGTGTTGTTGTTGGTGTGCTACAGTTGCAGACCTGGAGGCCTCACATGAGGGGTTGCCAAGGCCACCATGCTTAAACTTTAGCGGAGGCTGCTTATGGAGATATGGCAGTGCTTCAGCGATTTACCAGCAGTATGTATAAACTGACCAGACCTATATATATCCTTTCCTTAAATATTGTGAGAACTGCACTGCTATTTGTTTACATGTTGTTATGAACAATAGGAGCCTTTGTTTAGTGGTCCCCTTGCACAGCATCATCTTTTATATTCTAGAGTTCACGCACTGTGTTCCGAGCTCTGTTTTTTATCTAGCTACTTTTGTGCAACACAAAAAACAATACATATATATGCTTTTGATGGATGCTTCTAACAGCAGATTCCTCAACTTAGAATACCCCCCAGGTGCTAGACAGGATCACGAAACTTTTCTTTATCATTACTCCCGCCGTTCTGTGTGTTGGATCCATACTGCCCCATTATTGAAGGAGCAGAATTGCATATAAGCATCATGAATATGCACAATGTCTGTTCCTTTCTTTCCTCACCTTTCTACACAGATTCAGAGCTCTGTTCAAATTTTGCAGTTTTTTTGACAACTCCTAAAATGAATTCTAGTCTGCTAGAGAGCAATGTTCCCAACCAAAAAGACTAGTTTCAAGCCATGCTGCGACTGCAGAAAAAAAAGATACTGGCCACAGAAATACCTGGGGTATCTGGTGTCTCGAACTCAAAATTGTGTAATAAATGTGTCCGCATACACTCAAAGGCGATCTGGGACTGGGAGATGAAGCTGTTTATCACAGAACACAAAAGTTTGCGGCCGTTGTGCAAGTGTCACTCACTTTAACAAACTTGGTCTCTTTCCCTTGGCCACTTATTCAAGCTGTCACCTTCGTACTCTAAGGCCCATATTTAGGAAAAAGTGGCGCATCAGCTATGATGTTCCACTTTTCTTGCACCCCCCCACCAGTACCTCATGACACAATGGTTGAACCGTATGTATGATAAGGTGCACCATGGCGGTCATTAACACAATAGAGTCAGTGTTTTTTACAATATTGTGACGCTTTGCGCCACTAGCGTAAAACAATTTCACACTAGTACAGCAAAGTACAAAGAGGCCCATAGGTTACTATGGGAGCATCATTTTAACGCCTTTTTTGAGCAGGTGTTAAAAATGATGCCAAAAATAGCTCTGTGAAATCTTCTAAATTTCACTGCAGCATTTTTGCGGGCTTCCTAGTGCCGAAAACCCCCCTTGCACACATTGTGCCTTGCACAGGCATAATGTGGCACAAGGGTTTACAAAGTTGCGACACTTTGTAAAAATGGAATGGCAGAAAAGCCACTTCAGCACCACCTTAATGTAAAAAAAAATGACACTTTGGGGGCACTAAGGTCGCGCTAGGGGCTCCTATATATGCCGCTAAGTCTTCCACTTCATCGAGATTGAAGTCCAACACAAACACAAAAAAGTGGGACTCTAGCTTTGCCTGCCATAGTATCTAAAGAGCAGAAGCAGGGCCGTCACAATGCCAGTCATACACCTTCAAGATCTTTGGTTGCGGAACCGATTCCTCAGCTGATCCTGGTGTGCCCTGAGTTTATCATACCATCAGCAACACCTCAGTAGATTGAAGCCTTCAAGGAGGCAATGCTGCAAGTTTTTGGTGTGCTTCAGGCTTCCTCTGGTTGTGCCTTTGGGCTCCAAGGAGCCACGGGGGCCCCCTGTTGTGTTGCCTTGGTATTTTCCGACCCCTTGGGATCTGTTAGAGGCTCCAAACCAACATTGGTACAGACTTCCGCTGTGGCTCCAAGACCTGTGTTAGTCCCTTCCATATCAACGCAGATACTAACAGCTTTGAAAGAGCAACCAGTTCTGATACCTATGTTGGACACTGAACTGAATTTGGTTCGATCTCTACCTATGTCTTACTGCGAAATCACAAAAACGCAACCAGTCATGCACCCTGATTCTGATCTGATGCCTCTGCCTCATTGTACATGCCAGCAGAGGTTACATTCTCTTTTAGGCTCTGACCCTATTTCAGAACAAGGGATACTCCAGGTTGTGGATGGTGATAATGGTGGTGATGGGAATGTCTTTCTTTCCCACTTGCTGCACAGATTATGGCATCTACACAGATCTGCAGGATGCCAGTGGGGCATGGCACTGCTTCTGAGGTATAGCTTATTTTGTCAATTGGGCCACAAACAGAAGAAAGTGCCTCCTTTACATTGGTGATGTGGAGTGCACCTGAGGTACTGGATTTACAGCTGCCTTCATTTGAGACCAAAACAAACACCTTGACACAGATTTTACAGCCTGTGTCAGCTACTTCTGAGCCATTGCTCCCTTTTAACGAGGACCTTACTGATATTTTGCTGGCCAGCTGGTCAGAACCTTGTTCCTGCCCAACCTTAAAAAGGATGTAGCACGGAGTCATGTACTGGCTCCTGGCAACTCTGATTTACTAACCAAATATCCTCATCCAAAGAGTCTGGTTGTACAGGCTTCATCAGTAAAATGAATCCCAAGTCACTGCAAACCACTCGTCCGGATAAGGAATAAGAGGATTGAAGCTTTTGGTAAGTGCATGTTTTCCACCTCAGTTTACATTGCTGTCTGTAAATGCTGTTTGTTCACTGGGTCACTTTGCACATGGTCATGGGACACGGCTAGCGAGATCTTGCCAGCAGTTCTGCAAATTTTAGGGTCTTTTTGGCCCAGACAATTCATTATGGAAAGGATGCAACCAAATATGTCATCTGCACAGATCTTGATATTACAGATTGCCTGCGGGGGTAGTCAGTACTAGCATTGTCATTGATAGGTGTATATGCATTCCACAAAAAGTTCCCCCCATATGCAAGCCTCCTTCTTAGATTTACCATTTGAGTGAAAAGGCATAATCTGTATTGGGGTAATTTAAAGAAGGTAGAGCTATGTCGGGTTCCATGGGTCTGGTAACCTCTACTAAACTGTTTTCACACCAATTTGAAACGTTCAGAGGCTGTTCCAGAGGAAAGGCATGTAGGCAGACATTCTCCCCAACAAGTACAGCAGTCACCCAGGTCAGACCTCCCATTCCTCCTTCCCAGCTGCTACAGCCACCAGACTACTTTAGTTTGCACTTATGGGTGCATGCCCATTCAGAGGCTGGGCAGGATACATCATTTCATCCCACAGGGTGGCAATCCATCACGACCTACAGTTGGGCCTTATGAAACATTCAACATTGCTACGCCCTGCCTTTTCTTTATACAGCAAATATTTCCCCCTGCATTGTATTGAACTTCAAATCATAACTTGTTCATTCTACTATAAGAAGTACGAGTGTTGCTATCCAAGGGTGTAATTGAGAGGGTACCAGACTTAGAGATAGAAGAGAATAGATATTCTTGCTATTTCCTTGTTCTCAAAAGGTAGATTTTGGACCTTCGGATTCTGAATTTCTTCCTGTAGAATGACTAATTACAGGCTTTGTGATTCTAGGATTGGTTGGAAGGCCTAGTTATTTCCCTGATCACGAACAACCAGGCAGGGACCCTGAAGGCTACAGCGACTGAGTAGATAGTTTCTGGCAAATCAGAAGTGGTGTCTACATCCTGAGGTGCCATGGGGCATCTTCCAGCACTGGGGATAATCCTGGCTAGATCTTTTCCCAAGTGTCAAAACCATGCAGTGTTGAAAAGTTTTGTGTGTTGGAGTTTCTTCAAAAACACTTATTAGGAGATGCATATCAGTTTGAATAAAACACAGCACTCCTATAAACCTTTCCGCCCGTGCCTCAAGTCCTGAAAAAAATTAGATAGGACCTGGACTAAGTCACCCCAGTGGTTCTACATTGGGCCTTGAAAATGTAATACCAGGAACTTCTGGGCATGAGCATCTGTCTTCCGATCAGGCTATCACTTAGCAAATATTTTCTGTTGTAGCACATGGTATAGTTCTTCACCTGAATCTTTGCACTCTACATCCACCTGCGTGGAGACTGAGCTAGAGCAGTGACGGTGTTTGATCTCCTGCCAGACATATTGGATATCATCCTTGCTACCAGGCATCCTTCTATGAGATACGTTCATGCCTGGCCCTTGGACAGATTTGTGGCCTGGTGTTTCCCTTGTAAAACTGATCCCTTAAAGGCAAAGCGGTCAGACACCCTTTTTTTCTTTGGCACAGTAAGCCCTTGCATTTGGCACTACAAAAGGTTTTTTTCAGTCTTTCAACCTTTATACGTTTACTGAACCAACTGTCCTTGTTTATACAAACTGTTGTGATGAGATCTAGTAAAGGTTTGACATGTTCTCCTCAAGGCCATTTCTGATGCCACAATGAGGCATTTCTCATGCATGCTCTTGGAAGTGATGCATATTTGCTCGCTGCATCTCCTGACTTTGAAGACTGCCTTCCTTGTTATGATTACATCCGCTCACTGTGTAAATGATCTGTAGACACTTTGGAATGCTACCAACATACAACACCTTTTTCCCAGACAAGTTGACACGAGGATTCTGTGCCCTTTTTTTCCAAAAGTCTTGATCAGCGTTTTTGTGCAGTACTTCAGGGGGGAAGAAAGGGAAGGCTGCACAGAAAGTGAACTGTCAAGGTGGATTGTCGTCTGTCAAGATCTGCTATGCACTGGCCAAAAACCATCCCCCAGTGTCACGCTCACTGAACTGTGTCCCTGGCATCGCACGTTTCAAAGCGGGATGCCCTAAATACTTATCTGCAGCATAGGGAGTCCTGCAGAGGGCTACAGAGGTCCATTCTTCACCTCGCTTGTCGAGTAGGCTTGAGGCACTCCTCTATTTGGGATCCATATTCTTGCACTCTGTAGCTTCTCCATCCCAGAATTCCTGGGGAAGGGGTTTTACCTCCCCAATCCATCAAGGAGGCTCTATCATGTATTCCTACCACCATTTCCAAATCCAGTATGACGTCCTTGCTTCTCCCTCAATGCCACTTCCTGTTTTGGGTACATAAGGAGCAGAATTGTCTTTCTCCTTGCTTTGCAACACTGCTCGCTCCTGCTGGTGTGTCCTCATTCCTGCTAGTGTGTCCTCGCTCCTGCTGGTGATTCTTGCTCCTGTTGCTTCCCTACTGAACCTTTCTATTCACCTAGTTCTTGGCATTTCCACTTACCGTATCTGAGTCTTCTGTGGCTTGCTGCAGTCCTGGTCTTCAGTACCAGTCATCATCGGCTTCCTGAAAGTCTCCAATCACCATCCTAGATTTTTCCCCTTTGGGCTTTTTCCTTTTGGGGGGCTCATTCTGGAGGGAACTATCTGATTAGATATTCTATTGTTGAAAGCATTCTGGCTACCAGAATGGGTCGCCCATACCTTTGGTAGACAAGGACAGTCAAAACCTGGACTCGCTTACTTTCCCATAATTCCAAGGCTGCAAATAGAAGTTAGTCCACTGAGGAACTTGACAGACTGCAACTCCCAATTTCCAGCTAGGCCCGCAGAAGCATGGAAGCTTCACAAGAGTTACCTCAGGCTGGGCAGGTGGATCCTCCACAAGCTTTGGTTCAGACAGTTCAACAACAAGGTCAACAATTGCAACAACTGCAAAATGAAACTTTGGTCCTACGTCTAGTGCTTGCTGTCAAACAACCATTTCTCCAGTAACCCCTTGTTTTTCAAGGGATCAAAATAAAATAAAAGAAATTCTAGACTCCCTGACAGTATTCTTTGCCTTCCGGCTGGGCCAGTTTACTCTGCATAGAGCCAAACTAGGGTATCTGATCAGCACTTTTATCAGGTCCGGCATTAGCATGGGCGACCAATTGCTAGCCGCAAAAGACACGAGCGTTTCTGACTGCGCAGCCTTTCTCAAAGCCTTCAACTGGATGTTTGAAATAGCTGGTTTAGAGGCATCAGGTGAAGAAGCTCTTTGTGACATTCAACAGGGTAATCAAGATGTTCTGCAAGACATCACCCGCTTTCACCAGTTACAAGGGACTCTGGTTACTCTCTTTTGCTGGGTCCTTCGTGAGGAAATAAAAGATGAACTGGTGCATTCGCCCCGCTCAGAAACAATAGCATCATTCATGGATCAGGCCCTGTCAATTGAAATTTGGCCCAATGAACGTAGGTATGAAAGATGCAGGACACGAGTTCAGCAAACTCCAGGAATGGCTCTTCTCAGTGTTTGAAAGATTGACATTTCTGTTCCAGAGAATCTTTCATCTTCAGGAGAAGAGACTGTGCAGATTGGGCTAGCTCACAGTCTTGTCTAAGAAAGAATGAGAACATACAAGAAAACAAGGATTATGTATGTAATGCTGCAGTTCTGGTCATCTAATCCGCAATTGTCCACATGTTCAAAGAAGATTACGGAAAATGCCAGATCCCATCCTCTTCAAGAAGGGGGAGGATGGGAAAGTCAGGAACCCTTCTATTTGTTCCTCCAGATAACTGATCACTTCCCTCTTCTTTTACTATTCATCCTGCTTAAAGGGGTTCCTTGCAGCAGACAATGGATGTCTGATAATGTGCTGTGGTAGAGGGGTGCACAAGCCCATGGCGGAACACACGGGCCGAGGTCAGGGCTTAACTGAGAGGCAACCTACGCATACTGTTACAGGGGACTGCATCCGACCCTCATGCCCTTGTCTGCCGCAGCAGAGGTCTCCCAGGTGAGGCTGGGACCAGGACCGATACTTGTTTTAGGGGGCAGATGGAAGATGGTGCATTCACCTTGAAGAGCCTGTGGTGCCTCCTGCAAGTGGCTTGTGCCAACCTGGCATCCCCGTCGGCCTAGAGAGCCCGGAGCTTAGACACCCAGATCCCATGTGGGCCCACACACAGCAGAGAGAAAAGGACAGCGGACCACCTAGGCACCACATAAAGAATAAAGGTACTCCCCACATATACAATTTTAGGTCTAGGGAGAGGTAGAAGAACCAACCACTATACATACAAATACTCCTTTGACGTACATTTCCTTACTTATGGCTACAAGCTCAATGGTCTGACCACAAAACATAACATTATAAATCCAAATTACACTTATTACATTGATTTATTACTTTGCATTACTTTTTTTAAATATTCATACTCAAAACAATTTTCTTTCCACAATATAATGCATCTCATTCTGCAATTCCGCTATGTACTTGATTCATTTTTTTCCATCGTCTTTTTTAAAATCACATTATATCATAAACAAACAAATATACATACTTGATATTTAACAGACTGTACAGATGTGCATATTTATTGCAGTTATGCTTGATTTGACCCCCCAATTAAGCAACACGCTCCACTCACTACTTACACACTTAAACATTCATTCATTCACATATCCCATTCTTACCAGTCCCAGCTATTCATCCGTTGTAAGGACGACGTGTGTACATGGGCGAAAGCTGAGGGTACAGCCCTGTAGTTGAAGAACGCAGAGGGCTCCTTAAGCACCCAGTAGCGGACATCTAGAACAAATTGTTGGATGCCTTTGAAAGCCCCATATAACAATCACACACAACCTCATTGTATGGACTTTGGTTCATAGCACCGAACCTACATCAGAACCCCCCTCGGCGAGAATCACTTCTGCCTTCAGAAGAGCACATGGGCAACTGTCATCGACACACACAACACACGAGTCATTCGTGACACATAACCTACCTACACTGGGCCAGGCAGAGGTTAAAGGTTACAGACGTCTGTTTTATCGTTCGAAAGAAACACATTATTTACTGCCAATGACCCTGGTCTTCTGTTATCTGTACAAAGATGCTAGAATTGCAGATCAAACACAGGAAACCCTTGCTATGGACAAAAACGTACTGCATGCAAGACAATGCTACAACATATAACTTGTGAACCTTTGCTGTAGTGTGCGTTAATGAAAACCAGCAATAAATCATCTTAAAAAACAAAAGACTAGGTGCAGTTGGAGGAAAATTGTCTCATAATGTGTTGAAAAGTTTATTCCAAAAAGTAAAAACATTTTACATAACAGAAGGCGAAGTTAAACCGGGAATTGTTAGAAACTTAGCAAGAGGTGAACATTAGGAAATCTGAAAAACTACGTAGGCGGAACAAACTTTATACCCCCTTAGATTGAATCTTACCTTAACCATATGGTCAAAAGACTCAGATACTCTCTCAAATATTATATCTAGGAAGAAATAAAGGCAGAGTCTGGCAGTCCCACATATTAATAGATTTTTCTGACATCTGGCCGAAGATCTGTGTGAGTCCTACCTCCCATTTGCCTCATTCAAGAGCGTGCGAAAGAAAATGGCGAAACAAAGGAAAATGGATTGAGCAGCAAGCCACATAGGAATGCTGGCTCTGTAAGGGACAACCGGAAACACAAGCTCGTATTTTATGTACTTGCCCTACTTCACTTTTTGAGTGCAGTATGTGGCTGCCCTTTCCTTCAATATGTTCATCATTCCAACTTGTGGTCATGCTGTCGCCGTTTGTTTACAAGGTGACCATTCTTAGGTGGTGACTGGGTTTATACAATTCATTAATTGTGTGCATAGGCTTTTAGCATGATAAACTGAGTAACAGTGACAATAGTACATCACATTTTAGGTTTATACCAAGGCTGGTTATTATTGCATAATGCTCTTACAGAATGATGTGTTAACTGCCACTGTACAGCTTTTTGCACTTTTCATGCAGTCTGGCTACACATATAATAGGTGGTTTCTGAAGTCTTGTTTTTATTAAGAGTCATATTTGTTTTTTCTAAGTAATGCTTAGTTTTATTGTTTTATAGTTAAAGGTATTAATTAATTGAAATAAACATGATTGGTTGATTGATTGGTACATGGGCAAAGGTCTAGGCAAAATCGCTGTCCCTGAATTTGTATGTATGCAAAGTGTAAAGTAATTACGGGGAACTGTGTAATGGCTTTATGAATGTGAGTGTAATGTAAATGTCATGTATAAGGTGCACTGCCCCATTTACTTGTTGATACCCCCCATTCACATTTCATCCTAGCTTCTGGAATCGGGCCTCCACCAGACCCATTTCCCTTAATGTTCTATGTACAGTACTCCTCTTTGAGATTCTCTTATCACCAGAAAAATATACCCTGTAAAGTGCTCTGCTGGTCACTGGTGCTGGCTCCTCTTTATAGAAAATACATTTTTAATTATTTTTTTAAATTACACTCCTCATTTTATCAGAAATAATTTATAATACATAGATACACTTCATGAACAATTATGATAATTCATAATTTCAAAGGACGACATTCCTTATTTCTACCACTTAACCTGTTTTACAAATCCCAATCATATAGTCAAACACATTATTCCTGCTTATTACGCCTTTACCGTCATATATCTCTGTATTTTCAAAAAGAGAAGAAAATATCCATATCTATAACACTGAATTCACATTTGGCTCCCCACTATTCGTTGGTGGGCGTTCATGACCATTTGCATATCTCATTCGTTCACACAATAATTAACCCTCTGTGCTTCCCTACTGAACCATATCCTTTCCCTAAATGGGTTTTAAGCTTTGTCCATTTATCTTCTTTCACATTTTGGCTCATATCCGGTTGCGTAATGCAGTCATTCGATAAGCTCTACGATCACCTCTGACTTTGTGGGCATCTTTTCAGTAGTCGATTTCGGTAATATTTGTTTCTTAGCTGTCATGAATATTTTATGTAACAGGAAATTTTCCCATTTTGATTTGTTCCAGTTTATAGGGCATGAAGAATAAACATTATAGGTGTAATATTTGCTTTTAATTTAGTGACTTAATATTTATGTTCTGAATCACATTTACATTGTCTGTAGAATTTGGCATTTCTATGCATAAATTGTCCCAAGCATTAGTAGCTAATTGAATATGTGCGTTGCTTGTAATGTAGTGCTGGTTATTCCCCAGTTAAACCACTGTAGGTTGTTAAGAAATGTTCTGTACTCCCCGAGTGACTGCCTGGGTTTCCCTCCTGTTATTACTGTCGCAAAGGCATAAAAACCTGTCGGTGTTGTCCGGTTTGTCCTTTATGTGAGTTAAAGGACCCAGTTGTTCGCCCTGTCCCGTTTTAATCCCGTTACTATTTCAACTGGACCTTTTTCCTCTGCTTTTTTAAAATCCCCATCATGTATTCGCATGACGAGCATTATACATTGAAATGTTATAATGGTGCTCCCCCGAATATAAGTTTGAGCCCATGTTTTTTTAACCTATTCATCTACGACTAGTGGTAAACATGAGGGGTAGTGTTGCGGTTTTACTGAATTTACAAAAGGATGGAGAATTAATGAGGTACTGCCACTAATGTTCTAACATAGTTAATGGGTGGGAATCTTCCGGGGAATTTTAGAAAGGAACGTGGCATCTAGGGCAAAACTCTAATATACAGGGATCTAGGGTGCTACCAAAATGGAATTGCCAAATGGCCCTTCTATACACCAAAAATTGCCTCCATATCAGCAAATGGAAGGATGATAACATCATCCATTTATTTGTCTACTTGAAGGTTTTTAGAAAGATATTCATGGCAGGTATTTTTCTTTCGGCCAATAAAAAAAATAGCAAAATCGTCAAAAGCCACTTCCTCTTTCAAATATGGATTAAAAACAGCAAATAGAAGATGAAATCAGTTAAGACATTTTTGGAGTGATCTAGAAGATTATTATGAAAGGTTTATTAAAGCAATCAGAGGCAGAATTGCCGTGTTAAAAAATCAGTATTCTAGTATTGCGTCTTGCCCCTTCAGTATTCGAAACTTGAAGAAGAACTTGTAGAAAGGAAAGTATTTAGGAACAACGGTGGGGACGAAAGCTGGTTAGTTTCCATCCATCTTTCCTTCTGGGGCCAAGGGATCATAGTCTGCCACTCAGAGTCCTGCCTGGGCGTAGCAAAACCAGATAAACCATGGGGAATGAGCCTTAAGTGTGAAGATGGTTCAAGATGGACATATGAGGGGGCTGCCACTGAGGCTGATGAGAACTGGAGACACGGACAGACAAAGGGTGCCTTAGAACAAAATCTTCTAGTCAAGCCAGTGAGCAGGTGCACTAGAATATAGGCTGGGTGTCACACTGATAGTAGTCCAAAGAACGGACCTCAGTTACAATCGAGGACCAAGATTGAGCATGGAATCATGGTTTCTATGACAGGAGAATGTTTGCAGCACTGCCGTTGCACACTCCCTGTGTCCCACATGGTCCCCTTCTAACCCTCAGCTTTGCAAATCTTGCCAGTGCCAGCTTCACGGTGTACTATCTTGCCTGTGCCATCCTCACCATACCCCCAATCCACCTTGCCCATCTCTTCTGTGACTAATACCATCATCCATACCCATCTTTGTCACCTATCACCCTTCCTCTCTATGCCCATGTCCACTTTGACTCCCATGCTGTCCCTGCCACCCATGCACTTTATCCTCGCTTGTCTACATGGCTTTGATGCACTCTGGAATTCTCATGCTGCTCTCCACCTCCTGTGCCTCTACCGCCACTTGTGCTTCATATGCCCCAACCCCATCACCCTGTGTTACCTGTTCTGCCTATCTTACCTGGCTTGCCTCGCATCTATTTGCCTAGCTATGAATTTCCTGTGGCCCTTTACTTCCCATTGACCATTGAAGCTCCATGGCCTATGTGCTTCCATGCATAGTCCCCTCGTACCTCACTGTCAATGCCACCCTCTGCCTGTGCTTCTTCTGTGTCTATCCTCATATCCTGTGGCTCCCTGCTGTGTCCCTGCACCTCCTTGAGTGTGCTTCGGTACTTACCTTTCCCACTGTTCTTCCTTGTCCATGCCACTGTATGCCTCCTTGCCTGTGCCCCATCCACTTGCCCCATTCCCTTTGTCTCTTTGTGCCCATTCCCTTAGTGCATCCCTTCCCATGCTGCCATGCACCTTACTGCCTGCATTTCGCTTGGGCCTGCCTTCCTATGCCCTTGTGATCCTCCCTACTTATATCTCTACTGTGTCTCGGTGCCTTTCTACCTATGGCGCTACTGAATCTCCAACAATTTCTCCTTGCCCTTTTAACACGGTGGCTACTTGTCGGTTCCTCCTTGTGCCTCCTTCACATGGCCTTGTTGCCTAACTTGCCTCTCTCCTCCGTAAATTCACCCACTTTCCTCTTTCACTATCCCACTTAGTGCCTTCATACCTATGTACCTGTGTCTCTTTTCCCTTGCCTCCATTCCCATAATTCAGGTGGGCCTCCATGTCTTCCTTCTTTCCTGCTCTTTCATCATCTATGCCCCTTTAGCATAGAGCCTTCCTGGCCCAATAACTCCTTGGTGTCATCACTCCTACCCTTGTGCATCTACGGCTTTCAGCCTCATGCCTCTCAGCCTCATGGAACCTACTCTTTTAAGTTTCCTATGCCCCACTAATGCTTCCCAGTGCCTCCCTGTCCCCTTGCTAGCCTTGTCCCCACTCTTCCGTACCACAATCACATCCTGAACCTTCCTACCGCCCTCATCTCCTGTAAATCCCTGCCACTCTCACAATGTCTTCAAGCCATGCAAGCCTTTTCTTGTTCCCTATCTCCTCACCCACTATACTGGTCGCCTGCCTAGCTTTACCTACTGTGTCTGTGCTGCTTGCCCATCTTTGCCTCTCTGACTTCTTGCTTCTAAGATTTTTCTGTCCATGCCACATAATTGTTCCCGCATGTCTCCTTACCTCTGATCTCTACGCCACTTTTTTTTCTGGGCCTTGTAACTGCCCCAAACCCACTGTTCCCCTGCACTTTCCTGCCAACCCCCTTCACCTCTTTGCCTGTGCCCCAGAGTCTTCATGCTCATAAACCCCTGTACATTTCTTGCGCTACCTATGCCTCCTGTCTCTGCCCTGTAGGGTGACCACCTTGTAAGAAGGCAAATTCAGGACAGTGAAAGTAGAAATTCCGGACAAAGGATCAAAATTCAGGACAGAAATTCAGAACACAAGGTCATTTTTACAGACACATTGGAAGATGTTGCACTGTACAAGCCAAAGTTGTTTTGAACATTGGAGTGTTGTGAAAACATTCACATATGGCTGGACAGATTCAAAGATGAGAAAACTAGCAAACATATACACTCCAAGCAGAATTGACAGCCAACATAAAAGGCAGTTTTCATAATTCTACCCAGATACCATGAATGATAGTGCCAGAAGCAGCGCACTGTTGCTAAACATAGGCATAGAGTTCACAGGCAGTAGCACTACTAGACAGTGTGAAAAAGAGAGAGAAATGATAGTGAGAAAGGAGGAGAGGGCTATGTACTGAGAGGAAGAGTCAGAAGTTTTGAAAAGTGAGAGTGAACAGTGGGAGAAGAGTAAAGCAAAAGATGATCTGCAAGCTGACAGAACGAGGAGCTGGTGATAAGAGAAAAGAAGGCAACAGAAGATGGGGCAGAGAAAGGATCACAAAACAGATATAGAAAGATGCTGAGGGTGACAGAAGGAAGACCGAAAAGAGAACAAAGTGTTGAGGGGGCATGTGCAAGATAGAGGGAACTGAAAGAAAGCATGTGGGGTAGTGTGAGAGGCAGAAACAAATGACAAGTTAGGAGAGAGGAGGGAAAGGAGAGAGAAAATGGAACTGAGAGATGAAGATGTTGAATAGGGAATGAATAGAGAGACGATACAATACAATAGAATTTATACAATACAATAGAATTTATAAAGCGCGATAGTTACTTCAAAGTGTCTCAGCTCTGCATAGTCAGTAATTCCCAGGACAGTTAACAGAAAACTCGACAGCAAAAAGCCTAATTAAAAAGGCAAGTTTTCAGATGTTTACGGAACAAAACCTTTGACCCTGATTGCCTAAGACAAAGAGGAAGAGATGCGAGGGTTCACTTTGTAACTCGCATGTCAGACCTTTTAATACCATTTCCAATGCACCATATCTTTGAAAATATGGTGCTACTCTGCTCTTTCCCTTTCATGCAGCACAAAACAGCAAATACACTTTCTGTGCTATGTTGCTTGTACAGTGCTCGGCTTTTTGGCTAGGGTCCCACTACAGAAATGACATACATACAGTACACACAGAAAATCACTGATTGTTAAGAAAAGGCTATTTTTCAAAGAATAAGGGGGAAATCCATCCAAGGTTCCAGCCGAAAGCATTTGTCTGGCAGGTTATGGTGTGGCACTAGACGATTCTGGAATTAGAACACTTTGGTCATGATTGTAGGCCTTACTACTTGTCCTCTTCATTTCCCAGTAACTGGAAATGTTTAAATAAAAACTTTGCAGAAACACACATTTTGATAAAGATTAATCCTTTTGTTTATAGCGGCCTCCTACCATCCCGCCCCACAATTAGCTGAAGTGCTTTTACCTCATGGTCTGGGGCTTTGCACAGGCTGCAAGAATGATAGCTACATCCCTGACAGGGCTGGCTTTATTGCTGGTGCCAAACGGTGAAAGAATATTTGTTGTGTCCCCACAAGACAACCTTCTCCAAGGATTTATCCAGTAGCACCCTCCAATGCTTCCCCTCATCACTACATAGAGCCGCCCTCATGTGTATTCAATTTCCTTTTACAGCACTACTCATCCCAAGTCTGTATGGTAGAATAGGGTGCCAGATTGAGTTATATCATGCACATATTATACAGAGACAATGGTATGTAAGTCTGTAGACCAGTGTATTGGAAATATTAGTTAAGACAATGACCACCGGATTTATGCAATTGTGTGGCTGTGGCAATTTTTGCATAATTATAGGTTTGGCGCCTTTGCCGCATAATCCATTGCCTGCTGCATAATATACAGAGTTTCATAGTTCAAGAGTTACTAAAACGCAACGATACATGTTTCTGCGCAGTGCAAAGGTCCTTTACGAAGGGTGACTGTCACCTTTCTGTTGCTTATAGCTAAATTTGGGCATGAAACTGAAACTAATGCGGTGCAACCAATACCCAGACAGTGTTAACATGTTTATTAATGACCATATAATTAAGCAATACTATCACAAAATGTGCCCCATTACACCGCATAATGTAGCTTTTCTTGTATTGTATTTTATTCAACCCTGCCGCATAATTTGGCCCTTCCCTGCAGCATAATTCCAGTGGCCCTGCTTAAGATAATGAGGACGACAACATATAGGAACCACATCATCCATACTGGCAGGTATTATATGCTAAGAGTGCTTAGTCTGAAGAAATACAAACACAAGATTTAAAACATAACATAGTGGATGGGGTTGTTTTTTCTAATAAGTATTTATTATTATCCACAGGAACCCTATTTAGCAACCTTCGAATAATAAAAGAGTAGTGAAAAAACAATAAGGTAGTAAACCCATCCCCTGCAGGTTCCATGCTTCTATTTGATTCCTGTTCATAGCCAGGGCAACTGGAACTATGCGGCAGAAGGCTTAATTATGCAGCAGGTTTGATTAAAGTATATGGGAAAAAAGAAAATTATGCGGTGTAATGAAGCATATTTCTTGATAGTATTACTTCATTATTTTCTGATTTTTACACTTGTTAAAACTTTCTGGGCATAGATTGCACCTCATTAGTACTGGTTCAATACCTACATATAGTAATTAAAAAGACAAAACTACCAGTCAACTTTTGTAAAGAACGTTCTGCTGTGCAGCAACATATGTTGTTGCATTTTTAGTAACTTGTGAACCATTTGAGCTAGAAAAAAAAACTTTTGTGAAAATTTGCTGATTATGCAGCAGAAGAAGGATTATGTGGCACATCCATAACTATGCGAAAAACTCCACTGCAGCACAATCGCATAATTCCAGTGGCCCTGTTCATAGCTCACTGTGCTTTATTAGGAATATATCTTATGAACAACAATTAACAAAAGCATCTCTGTGACAAAACCACTAACTCACTGAACTATCTACATAAAAAAAAAAAATTATGATCTTCATTTTACACATTGTGTTTTGCTGAAGGAACATTATCCCTCGCAATACTTTTATATAAGTCAAAACCCGGACTATGAAAAACGTTGATTTCTTCAACAGATACTTACATCCTGAGAGTTAAATTACTGTCAGATACTCTGGGTGCCCTATAACCCTGCAAGAATTGTGAAAATGCAGCCCCAGAGCTTGGCCAGCCTGGTGAGGATACTATGTCCTAGGGCAGGCAGGAACTTGCACATGCTGTAACTGCACAGAGAGTCCAATTAGCATTCTGTTTTTGACAGTTGGCCGGCAAACAGAATGACAATGGGTTGATAGCAGTCTGTGCCAGGTTGGGGACAGGCTGCTGCAGGACTTAGGCCCTCATTATGACATTGGCTGTAAATCCCACTTACCGCCATGCTGACTGCCGCCAACATACTGCCACCGCAGTGGATTACCGCCATCCATATGATGACCCACACATAGCAGTCCTTTACTATACAGCCACAAACACAAGTCCGCCAGCCCAAAGGTCAGTGATAAACTGGCGGTACCAAAACCCACACCGTTACACCAACAGAACTACGCCCATCACATTATAACCCACGAATCACCGTGGCGGACATTCAATGGCGCTAAACCATTGGCGGTACATACCACTGCGCTCAAAATACACACACTCAAGCAAAACAACACCACATTGGGCAATTTGAATAACACACACCTGACACACATACACACACCATACCTACACCCACACACCACTATAAAACACACACACACACAATACCCACAACCCTATACCATTACAAACAAGTGCAACAAGAGAGATAGCAGAATCACAGACAAGACCACAGACACACACAACCATCACCTATACACCAGCCACGCACCTTACATCACACACCAAACACAGCACCCCACACACACACTCACCCACACAACCCACAATACACCCATGGCACTGCAACAACACCCTAGGTTCTCTGAGGAGGAGGTAAGGGTCATGGTGGAGGAAATCATCTGGGTAGAGCCACAGCTATTCGGATCACAGGTGCAGCAGATGTTCATTGCAAGGATGATGGAACGATGGCCGAGAATCGTGGACAGGGTCAACGCCGTGGGACAGCACCCCAGAACAAGGGATGACATCAGGAAGAGGTGGAATGACCTACAGGGGAAGGTGCGTTCCACAGCAGTAAGACACCAACTAGCTGTACAGAGGACTGGTGGTGGACCCCCACCTCCTCCCCCACAACTAACAACATGGGAGGAGCAAGTCTTGGCAATCATGCATCCTGAGGGCCTGGCAAGAGTAGGAGGAGGACTGGACTCTGGTAAGTCAGATCTCTATTACTATCACCCCCCCACCTGCATGCCATCACATACCTCTACCCTTACCCTCACTCCCATCACTCCACCACCTCACACATACCCCACCATCACAACCCACCCCTCCCAATACCAAGCCCTGTATGTAGCACCAATGCACGGACACCCATCACAGACCTGCATGGACACCCATCACTAAAGCATGCACATTAAAGAGAATCACCTAGCCCACAAAATCACTACTCACACAAGGCAAAGCTGCCAGGTCAATAACAACCATACAGGGCAACACACCCATGCACAGGATGACACACACAGAAACAATAACACTGCATTTACATCCCCACAGGTCCCCCACCCAACGTCACCGGAGAGGAGGTGCCAGAAACTTCCAGTCCACCCCCTGAAGAGGCCCACAGTGATGACAGAAACTCTGGACGTCTGGATCTGGATGACCAACCTGGCCCATCAGGGATCTCTGGACAGTCGGTAATCCAGGCACAGTCCCATACCACCACAGAGCCTCCCCCCTGGGGAAACACCACCACAGTACCCACCCAGCGGGCCCATACCTCTGTCCACAGGACACGTCAATCAGCAGTGTGTCCACCACTACAGGGACCCCAGGCAACCCCAGAAACGCAGGATGATCAGGGACCTATGGTCAGTGGCGGTGGGCAACACGGTTCAGGGGACAGAGGTACAGGACAACAGGGAAGCTGGGAGGACTGCTGTGTGACAGGGGGAACACAGGCCCAGGGAACAGACTCTTCAGGACACGCTCACCAACATCCTGGGAGCATACCACCATTCAGAGGAAACGATGGGCCAGATACTGGACAAGTTGCAGGAGACCCAGCAGCTGTAGGAGGGACAGTACCTGGGGATCAGGGAGGACTTGAAGAACATCCACTCCACCCTGGTCATCATTGCAGGGCTGCTGGCAGACATGGCCAACACCATGAGGGAGGCAGTGGCACCCCATCAGGCCCCTGACACTAGCCAAAATGATGAACAGCCTTCCACCTCCGCTGCTGCTAGCGGACAGGAGGCCCCACCACAGGAACGATAGGCCACCAGCACCACTGCCAGCAGCCCCAGTGGGCAGCCGTCCGAGGCTGCAGGAAAAGGGTCTGGAGCCTCCCCCCATCACTGCCAGCCCCGACACCAGCACCACCACTGTCACCACTGAGCAGCCGTCACCGCCGGCGCACAGTGTGTAGTCCTGCCTCCATGGGCTGTTGTGCGTCCTGGACCCTACAAATCCTCTAGGTGTGACACCCAGGTGAAAGACTGTGTCCTTGCACTCCCCAAGATCTGCATCACTGGGCACAATGCCCCCTCCAGAACCAGTGGAAGAAGCCATCCACTCACCCCATCCTTCCCAGGATGAAGCTCACTGGGCACAAAGCCCCCTCCAGAACCAGTGGAGAAGCCATCCACTTGAGAGACGGTGGCCTTGCACTCCCCAGGACCAAGCAGTGGACAAACCACCCAGTTGAGAGACTGTGGCCTTGCACTTCCCAGGACCAAACAGTGGGCAAACCACCCACTTGAGAGACTGTGTTCTTGCACTCCCCAGGATATCGCACAGGACATGTAGCCCCCTCCAGGACCAGTGGCATACCATCTTCCGGCTGAGGTGCCCCCCCCCATCCCCTGTCCCCTGAGGTGCCTGTGTATTTTCAACCTGATGCCCCTGCAGTGTTCTCTCCATGTTGTTGCAGGAGTGAGGTGGGGCCTTGGTCTATGTGATGTGGCCCATGGACATTGAGAACTGGGCAGTGTCCCTCCATTTGTAAATATGTATATATGTTTGTAATTTAATGCACTTATTCCTAGTATTTTATCGTATTACACTCAATTTCTTCCAATCATTTTGTCCTTGCATTATTCCTGAGGGGTACGGGGTGAATATGTAATGTTTGTGCATCTGGTTGTGTGTATGGTGTTGGGGTGGGGGTGTTGCGTGTTACGTGTGTGTGTCACTCTCTTTTTCCTCCCCCCTTCCTTGTGTGCTAGGCGGCAGTACTCACCGTGGTCGTCTTCGCCAGCGTTGCTGCTCATAATGCAGGAAAAGGTAGACAAGCATCAGGAAGATGTGCAACTCGGGCTCCATGACATCATGGTTGTTCCCTGAGTGTCCAGAGGTGAGTCCTTTGACTTCTGTGTTCTTTTTCCGCCGTGCTTTTGATGTCGTTGGTACCACCCCGGAAAAGGTGGTGGATAGGCCTGTCATAATACAGTGGGCGGTACATTGTCTTCCACCTGGCTGTTGGTGGTTACCCCCGTTGTGCTTGTTGCCACCGCCATGGCGGTCGGTGTGCTAAAGTGGCTGTCTGAGCGGTTTCCGCCGTGGTCATAATTCATTTTTTTTTTACCGCCAGCCTGTTGGCAGTGTTACCACCGCTTTATCACCAACTGCAAGGGTTGTAATGAGGGCCTTACTATTTAAAAAGAGGGAGCAAGCTGGCCTCCTGTTACTGAGGCTTCACACTCAATGTCCAGAATTACAGACTAAAGGCATTTGTGAAAGGGCTCTTCATGGACAACAGAAGTGAGATCCAACTGTCCGTGCAATTTACAGACAGGTGGTCACCCTACTTTGCTGAGCTTTTTTAACCTGGTGCCCCCTGCGCAAGTCACATCCTTCTGACATTAAGAGCTGAAGCAGTTGTCCCATTTGGCACTTTCCTGTGAGAGCAGTTTGCCCTCCCGCTTCACATGCTGTAGTGTACTTCTGTGTAAAAATTTGCACCGTTGCTGGGTTTGGCGCCCTGAGTCTTGTGTGAGACAAACACTTGCTCTGCTGCATCTCATGTGGCACCTGAGCTGTGACTGAGTGCTTACCATATCATGAATGGTTGGATGTCAAAATATCAAGGTTCCATCATCGTTCTGAACTTGTACATCACCAGAATATCGATTACGCAATATCAAAGGAAGAATACAAGGAAGATATAGATTTACT
Organism: Pleurodeles waltl; assembly: GCF_031143425.1. Lineage (NCBI taxonomy): Eukaryota > Metazoa > Chordata > Amphibia > Caudata > Salamandridae > Pleurodeles > Pleurodeles waltl. The sequence continues at coordinate 229,987,156 of NC_090451.1, forward strand.
ATTCTTAACTCTATATCTGCTTACCTTGATGATATGTTGGTAGTAGATATTGCGTAGTTGCTGTAAATGCAGGTCAATATAAAAACTCAGACTTTGGGTACAATATCATTAGGAGCAAACCTTTTCACTATAGAAACCAAAATGAATGGATTTGCCTATGCCTGTTTTTCGAGGTAATGATTGGAATAACCCTTTCTATGGGCCATCCAGCTGTCCCTTCTCTATGGCTCAGTTATGCAGCACCTACTCTGTGAAAGTAATACAGACATCTGCTCTAACACTTGGAGCCCTTTGTGCCCCAGCACAAAGATATCTGTAGCTCAGCTGTACTTATGAAGTATCAGGCATATCCAGTCTGCCAATTTCCCTACATGTTGAATTTTCATGAACTCTTCCAAACATCCAGCACTGGTCTGCCTCTGCATTACCGACTCCCCTTGCCACAATGGAAGACAGCACATGGGCGTCAATAAAAAAGTAACAATCCCACTCATCCATATTCCACAAATAATAGACTACAGGGAAAGGATCTTGAAAGGGAACTACTTCAAAGGACACTTGGCAGTAGGCTGAAAGGCAGGCCCATCCACACACAGGAACAGATTTCCAAACAGAAGACTCTAGGAAGTACAATAATTGTGCAAAATGAGGCCACACTTCAACCAAATAACAGCTCGGGCAACTTTTTCTCTCCTGGGTGAAGTAGTCAGGAAGAAATGCTCACAAAATGAATGTGCAGATGCCTGCTTAACTGCCCTGCATATCTTTTTCTTTAATAGGACCTGCTTTTGTAAATAAACCAATCCTGCCTTAGTTCCAGTAGACAAAAGAAAGTTCTAGTAAGACAAAAGAAATACTCATAAGTACAATGAAAAAATTTAAGTATCTACTCTGTTCATTCCCACAACAGTAGTTCAGGGGCCCACCTGTTTCTGTGAAACCTGAATGCTCTCCTCACAGTCACATTGTGCATGACTGCTTCAGATCTGCTCTTGGGAGGTGTAAAAAAAACAGCATGGGTAGAAAAATCACATGGTTCATGTGAAACTTTGAAAGGACTAATGGGATAATTAACACACCTTACCTCCGTGGACTTGAACCCTCATTTAGGGTTTTCAGTGTAGTCTGCCATCTGCAAAGAGAGCAAGGATAATAACCTCTCCTGCCCGCCCTGTTAAGAGAGCTCTGCCTGCCTGAGGTAAATCTCTATTCCTTTAGTTACCACTGCCACTCCACTAAAGGTATTCAAGGTTTGCTGAGCGGCGTCCAGGTTTCATGTGGACGCTCAGTAAACTATTCTGTTTTACGAAAACATACTCCCTTAGCGGGAGTTATTTTTTGTGTAAAAAAAACAAAACAAAATAACCTTTCACTGCGGAATTCATATTTTTATTTTTTTACTCTTGGGACCGCCTGGGGTTTCCCAGTGGGACCAAAGAGAGAAAGAACATTTATCAGACCACCTATTCTAAATAAAGTGGACCATCTGATGTACTTTCGCTGAAGTGCCCAAGGTTGTCAGGAACGTTGATGTAAGGTATCTACTGGCAGAGACAGCAGGAGCACTTGTGGCATAAATATCGTGGTCTGCTCAACTCTAAATTGAGATGGTGGATAATCTGTTTGGCGGACAGGGTATTGCACTTTGTTTGTGGTGGAGTATGTAGGAAAATACTCTTTTTGGCATGGTTACTCCTACTTTTTGCCTGATATCAGTATGTTTAGACTGTATTCCCTGGGATCCTGGTAACCAGGACCCCAGTAACTGTGCTCCCTCCCTCTAACTTTGCTTGCTGGGACTTCACAACAGGTGTTCCCTATGGGCTGCAGCATGTATTATGCCACCAGTGGGAACCCATGTAAAATGTGTCTGCAGGCCTGTCATTGCAGCCTGCATGAAAAGGTGCATGCACCCTTTCACTTCAGGTCACTGAACCAGGTCACTGTAAGTCATCCCTATGGTAGGCCGTCCGAGCCCAGATAGCAGGGTGCAAGTACCTGCGTGTGAGGGCACCCTTATGAGCAGAGGTGCCCCTATAAACTCTAGCTCCATCTTACGCGTGTAGTGGACATAGGTCACTACCTATGTCCAGCTACATAACGGTAACTCCGAACCTGGGCATGTTTGGTGTCAATAATGTCGGAATCATACCCCAATACTGTAGCCAGTATTGGTTGTATGATTCCATGCACTCTGGGGGCTCCTTAGAGGACCCTAGCTTTGCTCCTAATAGTTTGCAGGGTTTTCCCAGGCAGCCCGCACTGCTGAAATCCTACAGACAGGTTTCTGCCCTCTTGTTGCTTGACCAGCGCAAGCCTAGGAAGGCAGAACAAGGGATTTCCTTTGGGAGAGGGAGGCAGTACCCTCTCCCTTTGGAAATAGGTTTTACATGGCTTGGGAGGGGTAGCCTCCCCAAGCCACTGGTATGCTTTGAAGGGCACATTTGGTGTACTCCTTGTATAAACCGGTTTGCACCAGTTCAGGGACCCCCAGTCCCTGATCTGGCGTGAAACTGGACAATGGAAAGGGAGTAACCACTCCCCTGTCCATCACCACCCCAGGGGTGGTTCCCAGAGCTTCTCCAGGTAGCCACTTGATTCTTCCATCTTGAATCCAAGGTGGGCAGAGGCCTCTGGGAGCATCTGAGTGGCCTGGTCAGGCAGGTGACATCACAGCCCCCTCCTGATAGGTGGTCACCCAGCTAGGTGACCAGTCCCCCTTTCTGGACTAATTAGGATCTCCTTCTTAGGTGGGTCCCATATTTGACGTGCAAGATTCCAGCAGGACTCCTCTGCAATGTTTATTTTGACTTCTGGCCACTGGAGCCTCAGTTGGACTCCACAGGAATCTATAATTTGCAGCTATAGCAACGACTTTGCTCTGCAACATTGTTTCTCTGGCCCTTTCCAGCAACTGCAATATTTCCCCAGCTGTGCATTCTCTGAGGGCGACGAGTCTTCAGCCTGCACAAGAACCAAGAAGGAATCTCCCTTGGAGTGAAGGAGTCACCCCCCTGCATCTGCAGGCACCAACTGCAACGACGACTGGCTACGTGGATCTCCGGTCCTCAAGAGCTATGTGGATCCTGTATCACAGGTGGTGGTCTGGAGTGGTCCCAGCTGTCCAACTTGGGAAACTTGCCTCGCCACGCAGGACAGTACCTCTGTGCACAGCGACTGTTGCAGCTACCAAGGCTTGTTGGCATCTCCTCCAAAGGATCTTCAGGTTCCATGTAGCCTCAGCCCCAGCACTCTTCCCTGCGAAGCAGAGCCCTCTGCATGCTTCTTCTGCGACGTGCAACTCTTTTCTAGGTGTGCTGCGTGGGCCTCTCTGCGACTCCTGTGCTTGCTGCCTGTGGGGGCTGCCTCCTCTTCCTGGAACTCTCCTCACTGCTGAGGGTCGCCCGGGACTCCCCTTTGTGGGTTGAGTTCTGCTGGACTTTGCTGGTCCCCAACAGCTCCCCATTTCTTCTCCAGTGACATTTACCTTTGCCAAGGCTTGTTGGTGGTTCTTCCATACCGTTGACTGACTGCAATCCTTCTTTCGGCATGGGATGTCAACTGCATCTCTCCAGGAACTCTTCAGCTGCTCCAGTACTGCCCGCTGACTATCTTCATCCACTGTCGACCTTGTCCTGCATCCACAGACAGGTGGGTAGTCGCTCCTGCCACCACCAGACACTCCAACATGAACTGGACTTGGTCCCCTTCCTTTCCAGGTCTTCCTCTTCCAGGATCCACCTTTGGTTTCTTGCAGTCTTGTCTGGTTCTTGCATAATCCTCTTCTGAAGTCCTTTTGGCGGACTTGGGGAAAACCAGATACCTACCTCTTTTCTCCTGGTCGCTGCGGGGGCATTCTGGTACTTACCTTTTTGGTTTCCTAGTTCCTCTAGCTCCCCTCTACCGATTCCACTTCCTTGGGTGGGGGCCTGACTTTCGCGTTCCACTTTCTTAGTATATGGTTTGGTCCACCCAGGCATTCAGTATTGTCTGTTGCTTTCAGTGTTTTCTATTGCATTCTGTGCTAATTCTTGACTTCTAATGTACATATGTTTACTTACCTCGAGTTAAGGTATTGCCTATATAGTATTTTGGTATTTGTGTTACCATAATAAAGTACCTTTATTTTTGTAACACTGAGTGGTTCTTTCATGTGTGTAAATTCGGTATGACTATAGTGGTATTGCATAACCTTTGCATGTCTGCTAGGTAAGTCTTGGCTGCTCTTCCACAGCTACCTCTACAGAGCCTGGCTTCCTAGACGCTGACTGTACCTCACTGATAGGGGATACCTGGACCTGGTAAAAAGTGATAAGCCCATAGGTGTTCACCACACACCAGGCTGGCTTCCTACATTGGTGGTGCAGCGGTGGGGTAAGCACTTGCAATTGCAATTGCCTTACCACTCTGTCACAAGGTACTTTCCACAGGAAAGGCCATTTGCTGTCTAGTAGGTACACACTGCACTTAATGGCAGGGATCTAGTCTCCTAAGTTCGGTTAAGTTAGGGGTCTAGCATAGCCCTTGCTAAAAACTTCTTTGGCAGCCTATTAGTTAAAGTAGTTAGAGTCATCTACACCGCTCTAGCTAGACAACATGTCTTCAGTAGAGCACACCTCTCAGGCCCTGGACTCCCAATATGGGGGTCTTACTTGTGTCTTAGATGTGTGCTGAGAGAAAACTGAAGATGGGGAGAAATCCCAATAAGAGTCTGCTTCTAGGCCTGCTTCTCCAGGATGACCAGGACCATACTGGTAGCCAGGAGGAGGGGGAGGAAGAAGTAGAATCTGACCCACAGTTCTAGAGAGACTAGACTTAGATACTGTGGAGGGTCAGGAAGTACCCAGCGAGGATCAGAGAGAACCTCGAAACTCTCGCAGTCCTGTTAGGAGCACTACTGGTAGTGGGAAGGTGTGTCATGCAAGTAGGCCCACATTTGTTCCTAGAGGGCTGGTGAAGAAGGTTTCCAAAAATAGGAACAGACCCTACTCTGCACATTCTCATGTCTCCTCAGTCCCTGAGGGGGCCCACTGCTCAACGTCAGGAAAGGATTCTCTAGATAGAGAACTCACACAACTGAGACTGGAGGAGGCCAAGCTGCAGCAGCAACAGCTGGCCCTAGACAGGGAGGCTTTGGCAGTGGAGAGAGAAAGGCAGGTTATGGGGTTAGCACCTCATGGTGGCAGCAGTTTTAGTTTCAGGGACACTATGGTCAGGGAGGAATCTTTTGATTCCAGGAATTTGAACAAGGTAGACCCCCCTTACAAAGTGCAGGGTGACATCTATAAGTGGTTCACTGCTTTGGAGAGGGCCTGTAAGGTACAGAGAGTCCCCCAAAGGCAGTGGGCAGTACTGTGGTGGCTCTCCTTCTCTGACAAGGGTAGGGACAGGCTCCTTACTGTCAGAGAAGAGGATGCAGATAACTGCACAGTTCTCAAGACAGCACTTTTATATGGGTTTGGTCTGACTACCGGACAATACAGAGTCAAGCTCAGAGAGACCAGGAAAGAGTCCTCTTAAGATTGAGCAGATATTGTGGACTGTTCTGTAAATACTCTGGAAGGCTAGTTGCATGGGATTATCAGGGCTTGTACAACCTAATTCTGAGAGAGCACGTTCTGAATAACTATCTGTCTGATTTGCTGCATCAATACCTGGTGGACTCTAATTTGACCTCTCCCCAAGAATTGGGAAGGAACGCAGACAAGTGGGGGAGTAGGAAGACTCACACAGGGGGTGACCACAAAAAAAGGAAGCAGGTAAGCATCAGTATAAAGATGGGGACAAAAAAAAATCAAAAGAGTCTTTATCAAGCCCACAAAACACCTCTGGGTTGAGGGCAAATCCTCTTCCTCCAACTTCAAAAAGCCTTGGTGCTATGTTTGTAAAAACAAAGACCATAGGCCAGGAAACAGCTCCTGTCCTAAGAAAGGCACCAAGACTTCCACCACTACTAACTCCACCCTTAATCCTAGTGCCCCTAGCAATAGCAGTAGTGGTGGGACTACTAACAGTAGTCAATCCAAGACTGTAGCTGGGCTCACTTTAGAGAATGTAGTGGGGTGTGGGCTGATTAGAGAGACCACTGAAGCAGTGCTAGTTTCTGATGGGGGCATTGACTTTGCCACCCTTGCTGCCTGTCCCCTTAACATGGATAAGTATAGGCACCACCCCTTGATAAATGGTGTTGAGGTGAGGCCTACAGGGGCCAGTGTCACTATGGTGACTGAAAAACTGGTGTCTCCTGAGCAACACCTACTTGGATACACGTTCCAAGTGACTGATGCTCATAGCAACACTTTGGGGGTTATTACAACTTTGGAGGAGGTGTTAATCTGTCCCAAAAGTGACGGTAAAGTGACGGATATACCACCAGCCGTATTACGAGTCCATTATATCCTATGGAACTCGTAATACGGCTGGTGGTATATCCGTCACTTTACCGTCACTTTTGGGACGGATTACCACCTCCTCCAAAGTTGTAATAACCCCCTTTGTGCCACCCCATGGCAGTTATTGATTTCAGCGGGGGGAGGGGAGGTTACTGGTCCTAAAAAAGTTGTGGTTTTCTCAGACCTACCTGTAAAGTATCTACTAGGGAATGCCTTGCAGACTTTAGCTTGATCTGAAATGGAACTGGAAGCCCATGCAGCAATGCTGGGCATCCCATGGCATATTTGTGCCCTCACAATAGCACAGGATAAAAAGCAAGAAGAGCAAGGAGCCTTTGGAGCCTGGAACAATGGCCCAAGAGCTTCCTAAACCAAAAAGCAGGAAGGGTAAGAAATCACCCCCCTGCCCCAGACTCCAGTGAGGGTTCCACTCCAGAGGGAGACGAATCCACTTCTTGGGTGGAACCTACACCAGATGAGCTGCAAGCTGACACAGCTGAGCTCTTGGGTGCGGGGGGCCTGCCAGGGAAGAATTCAGTAGGGAATTACAGACTTGCCCTACACTGGTGAGCTTGAGGCAGCAAGCTGCAGCTCAAGAGGCAGGGGATATCAGTGGCACCCACAAGGTGTACTGGGAAGACCGTTTCCTGTATTCAGAGACAAGGGACCCCAAACCTGGTGCCACACACCCCCCTCCCCTTAAAAATTGTTTTTGGCCCAGGGGCGGGCTCTCTGGAGGCTCGGTGGGGCACACAACTCCTCTCCCCTTTATAAACATAGCCCCGGCGTGGGCTCCCCCGGGGCTTACAATAAATGTGGCCCAGCCACCATTTATTTTTATACTCTGATCCTGAGAGAGTCTTGTGGGATCGCTGCATTTTTTGCTAGTTGTTTAGCCCCAGGGAGTAGGGTCCCTCTAGCCCCCTCCCATGGGGCCTAGGGGGCCAGGGTCTCCCTATCCTTCCCCTTTAATGAGGACCTCTAGGACCCGAGTTGGTCACCCCTGTTTTAGATTCATTTTTCAGTTCATATTTTATTCATTTTAGCTAGGCTGCTTTTTAGCGATGATTTTAACATATTTTTATCAGCTTGCTTTTATTCTATGAAAATGAGTAACAAGCTGCTGGTTTAGTTAGCTCCTGCACAACGTACAAGCAGAACTTTCTGTCCAAGGCTAAAGAACCTAGAACACCATATGCTGGGTATGTTGCCCATTTAGGACACATCTTCTAATACTTAAACACAGCATTGTATCACAGCTGTACTTCCAATACAGTATGATTTATTATCTAAATGGTGCACTATCCCAGACAGGGCAGAGGGAATTCTGGCCACGGCTATCCTGGGATGTATGCTGTGGGACATGCAGCTTGGCTGCTGCTGATCTACCAGCCTCCTGAGGGATTGCCATCTACATCACCGACTAACTCCTGACACTTGTTTCCAGGTATAGGGTTGGGGCTAACCTCTTCGATGGGGCCAGGCAGAAGGGTACACCCACTCTGCTCTCAACATAGACGTAAGGTTAGGTAGGAACCTCTAGAACATCTGTAACCACATACATCATGGTTGAATTGTTTATCTTCTTCACCATGTTCATAATGCTGATAACCTTGCATTGTTTCATCTGCCTAATTATGGCAGCTCACTCTTTGTATGCCAGATTGTGATTGTTTGAATAAATGTATTGAAAACGTATCTTGCATCTTTTTTGTTTTGCCTTGGCATGCATGAGTAACAATACGAAAGGGGTAAGATCTGTTTCCACTGTTTTCTTAGGAAGCCAGAGTGTCATGTTCAGGTTGCCATAATCACGTTCCACCCCAGTAGGTTTGGGTTTCGGGTGATGGACTGTGAGCAGGAGTTAGGCTGACGGGTAATAATGGTGTGATGTACTCAGTTTGCCATACTCTACTGTCCTGCCATTCTGAAACCACAGTCCTACTACTATAGTAGGAACTGCATAACATGGCGCCACCTCATATCTGGGTCAGGTCCATATTTAACGGATCTCCTGGCTAGTTTTTTCTTGTATTTCTAAGGTGCCCTATTCACTTTTATACAGAGACGTCCGTGGTGTTAGGAAAATATACTCCTCAACAGTATAGGTAGCACCTATATTAGATTATTCAAGCATGAACATTTAAAAGGATACCCCATTCAGGGCCTTATTACGAGGCTGGCAGTCCTAGGACCACCCGCCTCGCAGTGGCGGACAGACCACCGCAACTGTGGTGGCCCAACCGCCACATTACAACCCTGGTGGGCAGACCCACAAGGAGACCGCCATTCCTGCCAGGAACATTGTCCTGACAGAGTGACAGTGCTCAGAGTTGTAACCAGCTTAGGCGGCACTGAACTCAGCAACGCCTTGTTGATTACAACCCCACTTTCTGCCAGCCTTTTCATGATGGGGACCTTGCCATGAAAAGGCTGGCGGAAAGCCAGTGCCGGGAGCCACAGGGGGGGGGGGGGCTGCACTGCCCATGCCCATGACATGGGCAATGCAGGGCTCCTCCACCCAGACAGTGCACACTACGAGGGTGTGGGTCAGCCTTCTCTGTGCTATGATATAGGACTCTCAAGTCCTATATAGTAGCACTGTAAATGCTCTATTACAGTGTTCCCGCCGGTCAGCCCGGCTGGAACATAGTAATAGAGTGGGGAGAACTGCTGGCCCGCCTTTCAGTGTTGTAATGAGGCCCCTAATATTTCCTTCTCAGAATTTTGTTTTAAAATGGTGAATTCACTGGTTATGCCAGTATATTGTAGACATGCTGTCACACAGCATTTATTTAAATCGTCCACCTAATGAGAGTGGAGATGTTACGTATGTGGTAGAGGTATACAATGTGTACAAACTGAAACATTTTACTCATGGGTCAATTTTCATGCTGTCGATACCAACACAGATACATGTCATACATACACAGCAGCTAACATTCCACAACAATAGAGTGCATAGAATTATTTAGAAGTACCTCTGACACATCAGGACCATCACAATTGGTTCCTAGGCACCCTACCACATGTTGTTGAACATGTTAGATTGGGCTCCCTTAGTAATGTCGGGCCACATGGCCAGGCCTAGCTGCCTATACACCATATCCAAATATACAAAACTTATCAGCAGCTGATTTGCATCCATTACACAATTATCTAGTTAGATTATATAGAAGCTCAACACAATGTGTAATGGGAACATTGAACACTGCCCCAGCAAGGGCTACTTCAGCTGTCCAACAACAGTTGGCTACACCTGGGATTAATTCGATGACGATTCATGCTATTATGGGTAAAATACCCACTAAATGGGAGGAATTTATGTATTGGATTGCTCAAAAAAACAAATCAGCTAGAAGCAGTGTTTCACTATAAGGGACCCCAGGATAAACATAGAATTTTCACATTGTGCTTGCCACTTGTGATGGTACCCTCTATTGATGATTGTGCTACTTGGGACACAGTTTTTGCTGCAATATATACCATAACTCACGGTACACCATCACTTGTGGTTTTACCAGAAGTGTTAAAACAAATACAAAATGAATATGGGGCTACCACTGCCCTGGATTTGGGGATGAAATGAACTGGCAACTTTGCCATAGTATCCTCAATTATTTTAGGACACATAAAAGGGGAAGCAGCAGCACTGGTGGTACCAAAAATAATTGGCGAGATTTATACGTGTATAGGTTGCGATAATTTGGGGGGACCAGACCAAATAAGCCACAGCTGAAAAGGGTAATGCTAAGCGAGTGTATGAGTCTTCTAAAAAAATCCTAGGACAAACAAAAATCAAATTAAGATAAACTAAAATCACAGATAGAATCTCTGCAGCCGGAGAGGTCTGAGAAACATTGGGGGTCATTCTGACCCTGGCGGTAAAAGGCAGTTACCGCCGGTCAGAAGACCGCCATAACACCGCCGCGGCCGCGGTAACCCGCCAGGGTCATTCTGACCCACAACTGGCAAACCGCCAAACACCCGACCTCCACTGAAGGCCGCCACATCAGCGGTCAGCGATAAACTGGAGATGACCAAACCTCCACCGTCACGCCAACAGAAATACGCCCATGCCATTACTACCCACGAATCCACGCGGTGGTCTTTCAACCGCGGTATCCCATTGGCGGTACACACCGCCGCGGTCAAAATACACACACATCTACAAAACACTGCCACATTGGACAATTACAAATACACACACCTGATACACATACAAACACCACTCCCACACAATCAATACGATATAAAACACACATCCACATCACCCACAAACCCCCACAAATCGAAATTCAGAGACAAGGCGCAATACACAGAGAGAGAGCACAGGGAACGCAAACCACAACACACACAGGAACCCAACATCATCCCCCACACTACATCTACGCACAAAACACCACACACCACTACACTCATCACCACAAACACCACCCCACACCTCATCCACACCACCCCATGGCACCCCAAAGACACCCCAGGTTCTCGGACCAAGAACTCAGGGTCATGGTGGAGGAAATAATTAAGGTAGAGCCCCAGCTCTTCGGCACACAGGTGCAGCACACCACAATAGCCAGGAAGGCGGAGCTATGGCAAAGGATCGTCGACAGGGTCAACGCTGTGGGACAGCATCCCAGAAATCGGGAAGACATCCGAAAGCGCTGGAACGACCTACGGGGGAAGGTGTGGACGATGGTGTCAAGACACAACATCGCTGTGCAGAAGACTGGCGGCGGACCACCACCCACTCCACCCAAATTCACAGCATGGGAGCAAGAGGTCTTGAACATCCTGCATCCTGAGGGCCTCGCTGGAGTAGGCGGAGGAATGGACTCTGGTAAGTCTAATCTCAACTATTTCACCCCCCCAACCACCAGCATGCCAACCCACACCCCCACCCTCACCCCCAACCCCCCAGCACATATCCTCCCTGCTAATGTCTCACCAGCACAACCCACCCAAACCAACACCAACCCCTGAATGCCAACACAAACCATGGACACCCATCACCTAAGCATGACCACTGCACATACCCATCCCCCCCCCAAACCACCCTCACAACTCCTCCCACAAGGGAATGCCAGCACTGGGGGACAAGGGCACCCACAAATCGCACGCCATGGCACACACAGAAGCAATAACCATACTCTTTTACCCCTGCAGGGCCCGAACGCCAACACACCGGCCCAGAAGGTCCAGAAATGTCCATCCCACCCCCAGAACAGGCCCCCAGTGATGACAGCAGCTCTGTCGACCTCGAACCTGATGACCAGCCCGGACCATCGGGGACCTCTAGACAGTCGGTTCCCCTCAGGCAGCCACAGGCCACAGCAGACCTACCCCCCTCTGGAAACCCCAGCACAGCACCCACCCAGCGGGCCCATGCCTCTGTCTCCAGGACAGGTCAAGCAGCGGTGTGTCTACCACAACAGGGCACCCAGGGCAACCCACCACCCCAACAACAACAGGGACCTGGGGGCAGTGGTAGTGGGCACACCGGCCAGGGGACAGAGGCCCAGGAACAAAGGGGAACTGGGAGGGCTGCTGTGCGACAGAGGGAGGACAGGCCTAGGGAACCCACTGTCCAAGAGGCCCTCACCACCATCATGGGAGCGTACCACCACTCCCAAGAGACGATGGCGACGGTCCTGGCCAGGTTCCAGGAAATCCAGGCCATGCAGGAGAGCCAGTACATGGGGTTCCGGGAAGAACTGCGCAGCATCAGTTCCGCAATGGGTACAATCGTGGTGGCACTCAACCAGATTGTCACCACATTGCGGGACCATGTGGCCCCCCAAAGGGCCCCTGCCACTAGCATGGAGGAAGAACAGCCCACCACCTCCGCCGGCGCTAGTGGTCAGGAGGCCCCGACACAACAGCAACAAGCCACCCGGACCCCACCCCCTGCAGAACAAGAACCACCCCGCAAGAAAGGCCTGAGATCTAGGAAGAAGACAGAGTAGGATGTCAAGCCCCCCGCCATGCACGGATCCCCCCGGATGTCATCCCACTGTCCCACTTGTTCACCCTGTCCAACCTTGAACTGCCCCTGCTCCACCTTCCACAGGCATATGGACAATGCACCTGTGCGAACGAGAGTCTGGACTCTGCCATGGACATGCCTCCTCCATCACCCATCACCCTTTTTGAACTATACACCAATTGTTGCACTTCAATAAACACAATTATTGCACAAAAACCATCTGGAGTCTGCTATCTATTTTTTTTAAACCAAATGTATTCGATATAACCAACCAAAAATGTCCAATTACATTGTGATGACAACATACCAGTGTCACACAGCGGTAGTCCATGGGGAAATAAACCAGAGGGCACTCCGTGGGGACCAGATCACTGAAATAGGAAGGCAAATTCACAACTAAGTTACCATACATTGGGGTGAAAGGTCAGACAGTAGAGAGCCAGTACTGTTACAGATATAATAAAATGCAGGAGTAGATTCTTACCCGTGTGTTACTGGAAATACTGCAGTATCACTCTGTCCCTGTTGTCTGTGTCGTCCTCTTCGTCTTCCTCCTCTTCACTCTCCGCAGGCTCCACAGCGGCCACAACACCACCATCTGGACCATCCTCCTGCAGGAAAGGCACCTGGCGTCGCAAAGCCAGGTTTTGAAGCATGCAGCAGGCCACGATGATATGACACACCTTCTTTGGTGAGTACATTAGGGATCCACCTGTCATATGCAGGCACCTAAACCTGGCCTTCAGGAGGCCGAAGGTCCGCTCGATCACCCTCCTAGTACGCCCATGGGCCTCATTGTACCGTTCCTCTGCCCTTGTCCTGGGATTCCTCACTGGGGTTAATAGCCAAGGCAGGTTGGGGTAACCAGAGTCACCAATTAGCCACACACGCTGTCTCTGTAGCTGTTCCATCACATAAGGGATGCTGCTATTTCGCATGACGTACGCGTCATGCACTGACCCTGGGAACTTGGCATTTAAATGGGAGATGTACTGGTCAGCCAAACAGACCACCTGGACATTCATCGAATGATAACTTTTTTGGTTCCTGTACACCTGCTCATTGTCTTTTGGGGGGACCAAAGCCACATGGGTACCATCAATGGCACCAATGATATTGGGAATGTGTCCAAGGGCATAGAAATCACCCTTCACTGTAGGCAAGTCACCCACCTCAGGGAATATGATGTAGCTCCGCATGTATTTCATCAGGGCAGACAACACTCTGGACAATACCTTTGAAAACATAGGCTGAGACATCCCAGATGAAATGGCCACTGTAGTTTGAAATGATCCACTAGCCAAAAAATGGAGTACTGACAGCACCTGCACTAGAGGCGGAATCCCTGTGGGTTGGCGGATGGGTGACATCAGGTCTGGCTCCAGCTGGGCACACAGTTCCTGTATAGTGGCAGTGTTGAGTCTGTAGGTGAGTATGACATGTCGTTCTTCCATTGTCGACAGGTCCACCAGCGGTCTGTACACGGGAACATTCCTCCGTCTCCTCGCAAGTCCCAGCGGACGGTGCCTAGGAAGGACAACATGGAGCACAGAGTCAATCAACCCACAGGTAAGTTCCCACAGCCTGCACAGTACACGAATCTCTCTGGATTGAATGGCTTGTATTAGTGTCAATGTAAGGCCTAGCCATGTGTGACGCAGTAGGAATTAAGCCATGTGGGCCCTTGAAATGGCGGCTGCCTGACCTGTGAAGTGTGACAATGTGAAGTGAGGTCATTGCGCTGGCGTGGCACGCCGTGGCGGTAGGCGGTCGGAGACCGCGGCGCAAAGCAGCATTGGTTAACATTGAACCCTATGGGTTTCAGGAGCCAATGACGATGTGCGCCGGCGGTCGCGGTACGCACCGCCGCGGGCGTGACCGCCATTTTCTCTCTGCTTAATCACATGAGACCTGAGCATCCACAGGAGAGAACCTATACTGCAAGTGCTGCTGTGACCTCGGTCTGGAAGTGACAATGGCTGCTGCGACTGGGGAAAGGGCCTCCGCCTTCAGTTCCGAAGAGTTGGAGAAGCTTGTGGACGGGTTCCTCCCCCAGTATGCGCTACTCTACGGTCCTCCAGACCAACAGGTGAGTACACGGGGGCCAATGCATAGTGGGCAATGCCTGTGATGAGTGGGGTGGATGTACGATGGAGGGGAGGGGAGCGAATTACGAATGCATGGCACGACAGATGAGAGCATGTGCCACCTGGCAAGTTTGGGGAGGGGGGCCACTCACATCGAGCATGCAGAAAAGTGATGATGTTTCTTTTCCCCCCCTGTACATGTCACATAGGTCAGCGCCCATCAGAAGATCGATATTTGGCGTGCCATCGCCAAGGACGTCCGGGCCCTGGGGGTCCACAACAGACGGGGCACCCACTGCCGCAAGAGGTGGGAGGACATCCGCCGCGGGAGCAGGAAGACCGCCAAGGCTCTGCTGGGGATGGCCTCCCAACCTAGGAGGGGTGCCAGTCGTACCTTGACCCCCCTGATGTCCCGGATCCTGGCGGTGGCCTACCCCGATTTAGATGGGCGCTTGAGGACATCACAGCAGACACAAGGGGGTGAGTACCAGCACATTCAGCTATATTTGCGCGCAGTGGAGGTGCCTGGGTGGGGGTGGAGGGCTGTGGGTATCCCTAGGCCAGGGCGATTTCTGTAGGCTAGGCCCCTCCGTGAGGTATGGTCCTGTGCCCCCGCCCCCCATCTCTATAGGGTGCCTAGTAACGCTATTCATGGACCTGTGTATTCTGTGTGGGCAGTTGTCGCCCATAGGCTTGTAGGGCATGTCCCAGTGAATGAGTAGTGTACCCCAAGTGCGCAGCGTAGTGCAGGGGGCTTCTGTGTCTGTCCTCTCCGCCAACGGTGTCCCCAATGCATGCACTCAACTTGTCTTTATTTCTCCACCCGCCCCCAATTTTCTTTGTTTTTCTGTGAATGTGTGCATTAGCATCATCAGGCGGAGGAGAAGTGGCATCGGCGTAAGAGGGAGCTGCATCTCACATGGCCCCGGAGGGCCATGCAACGGACTCCGTCATGACCAGTGAGACGGAGGGCGAGGGGGGCTCCACCACGGGGACCCGTGCAGACGTCAGTGACACCGACACGTCCTCGGATGGGAGCTCCCTTGCGGTGGCGGCAACATCCGTGCCCACCGAAACTACAGGTACAGCCGCCACCCAGCGCACCAGCTCCGCCCTCCCAGCAGCCCCTCGGCCTTCGGCCCGTGCCCGCACGGCCAGGAAGGCGGCCATCTCCTTCGCCCCAGGCACCTCAGGCCCTGCCCCAGTCACCCCTGCTGCCCTCAGTGAGGAGGTCATTGACCTCCTGAGGACCATCATTGTTGGGCAGTCTACCCTTTTGAATGCCATCCAGGGTGTGGAGAGGGAGGTGCATCAAAGCAATGCATACCTGGAGGGCCTTCATTCGGGTCAGGCTACCCAGCAGCGATCGTTCAACGCTCTGGCCTCAGCACTGACGGCAGCGATTGTCCCTGTCTCCAGCCTCCCTCTTCTAACTCCCTCCACCCAGTCCCACTCCCCTGTTCCTCTGCCTATCCCATCCACACCTACAGACCAGCCTGCACACACCTCAACACCCAAGGGAAGCTCATCCAGACATAAGCACCACAGAACACACAAGCATTCACACAAGCAACATACAGATGCAGACATGCCAACAGCCACTACCTCCTCTGTGTCCCCCACCCCCTCATCTCCCTCCTCCCTCCCTGTGACGTCTACACTCACACCTGCATGCACACCACCATCAGCCAGTACAACCATCACCAGCACACCCTCCAGCCCAGTCCGCACACGTGCAGTCACCACCCACACTGCCATGTACACGTCCCCTGTGTCCTCTCCCAGTGTGTCTGTCACCCCCGCTTCCAACCCACACAAACGCAGGCAGGCACCCAACCAACAGCCATCCACCTCACGTCAGCCTCCAGCCCAAGCACCTGCACCCAAAGACACCAGACTTGACTCTCCTACAACCACATCCTCTTCCTCCACTCCCATACCCACTCCAGCTACCCTTCCCATTGCTCCTAAAAAACTATTCCTCTCTAAAGTGAACATCTTTTCCTCACCTGACCCACCCCCTCCATCTCGTAAGAGTTCCAAAAACACCTCAGCCACTACCAGCCCAGCAACTCCCAAGAACGTCGTGCCTGGTTTTTGGAGTCCGCCCTTTCCTTGGGCAGGGACATCGGCCAGCAGCAAAGGCACAGCCAGCCCCCCCCCCCGGGAAGAGGAGCAAAAAACTGAAGGGCAGGCGCGAGAGGCCTGATACGCCTGCCCCCAAGGAGGGTAGCCTTGCACCGTCACCTGCCACATCGGGTAAGGGAGCCAAGGGCCACGGAGAGTCTGCCATGGAGGGCAAGGGCAGCAAAGCGCCGAAGGCAGGGAGCAGCCGACCTGGCCATGAGGGCCCCACCAGCCCCATTCCGGGGGTATCGGAGGAGACCCAGGGCCCCAGGACTCCATCACAGGAGGGCCCCGCAACAGAAAGGTCCGATGCTGACTGAGCGGGAAGTATTGGCCAGGTGTGGTTCACTCGAAACACAAGACAGGCACCGCTGAACAGGCCCCGCCGTGAGAAGCACCGCTGAACAGGGCCCCGCCAAGACAGGCACCGCTGAACAAGGCCCTCCGTGAGAAGCACCGCTGAACAGGGCCCGCCGTGAGAAGCACCGCTGAACAGGCCCCGCCGTGAGAAGCACTGCTGGACAGGGCCCGCCGTGAGAAGCACCGCTGAACAGGGCCCCGCCAAGACAGGCACCGCTGAACAGGGCCCGCCGTGAGAAGCACCGCTGAACAGGGCCCCGCCGTGAGAAGCACCGCTGAACAAGGCCCCGCCAAGACAGGCACCGCTGAACAGGGCCCGCCGTGAGAAGCACCGCTGAACAGGGCCCCGCCAAGACAGGCACCGCTGAACAGGGCCTGCCGTGAGAAGCACCGCTGAACAGGGCCCCGCCAAGACAGGCACCGCTGAACAGGGCCCTCCGTGAGAAGCACCGCTGAACAGGGCCCCGCCGTGAGAAGCACCGCTGAACAGGGCCCCGCCAAGACAGGCACCGCTGAACAGGGCCCGCCGTGAGAAGCACCGCTGAATAGGGCCCCGCCAAGACAGGCACCGCTGAACAGGGCCCGCAGTGAGAAGCACCGCTGAACAGGGCCCCGCCGTGAGAAGCACCGCTGAACAGGGCCCCGCCGTGAGAAGCACCGCTGGACAGGGCCCCGCCGTGAGAAGCACCGCTGGACAGGGCCCCGCCGTGAGAAGCACCGCTGGACAGGGCCCCGCCAAGACAGGCACCGCTGAACAGGGCCCTCCTGTCAAGCACCGCTCCGCTGGGCCCTCCTGTCAAGCACCGCTCCGCTGGGCCCTCATCTCAAGTACCGCTCCGCTGGGCCCTCCTGTCAAGCACCGCTCCGCTGGGCCCTCATCTCAAGCACCGCTGGCCCATTGGCATGCCCGGTTCTGTGTCGGGCAGGGCTTCACGAGGCACTCTGCCCACCATGCCTCCTCCATGACCAGTGGACTCTGTAAACCACCTGATGGACTGTGACTTTGCACTCCCCAGGATGGCACAGTGGGCAATCCACCCACTGTAGAGACTTGAGAGACTGTGGCTTTGCACTCCCCAGGATGGCACAGTGGGCAATCCACCCACTGTAGAGACTTGAGAGACTGTGGCTTTGCACTCCCCAGGATGGCACTGTGGGCATGGAGGCCCTTCGTGGATCTGGCGTTGTGGACTCATGTGGCTGAGGTGCCCCCCCTTCCCTTCCCCCTGAGGTGCCAGTATTTTATTATTGTGATGCCCCAGCAGTGTTCTCTCCAATGGACTCGATCTCGTGTGTGGGCTTTGCCCATGTGTTGCTGCACATTGGCCCACGGACATTTGAACTTTGCAAAACTGTGCCGGACTTTTGCTACTTGTATATATATAGTTCTAGATGTGTAATAATTCTGTATATATTGCTAAGTTCGCTATACTTCATTATTGCTATAATATAGTTCTATTTTTACAATCATTGCCTTTTGTCTTTGCATTTTTGTTTTGGGGTTTGGGGGTGTCACTCTGACTTTTTAATCTGCATTGGTGTGTAGGTATTTCGGTGGGGGTGAGGGTGGGGGTGGGTGTGTGGCGTATGTGTGTGCCCGTAACCTTTCCTCCTCCCCCCTCCCCTGTGTCGTAGGTGCAGTACTCACCGTTGTCGTCTGCGGCGACCTTCGTGATCCTGGAAGAAGAGCAGGAAGGCAATGGCTGGGAGGATGTGGAGTTCCGGTTCCATGCTGTTCCGATTCCGCGTGGAGTGTGTCGAGGTGAGCGTTTTCCATTGGAAATGTCTGTTTCCGCCGTGTTTTTATCGGCGGGGCTCCCGCCCCGGAAAAGGTGGCGGATTGGTGAGTCGTGATAGGGTGGGCGGTACATTGTCTGCCGCCTGGCTGTTGGCGGTGACCGCCGTGCTGTTTGTTTGTGCCGCCGTGGCGGTCGGAGTGTTAAAGCGGCGGCCTGTGTTGGCGGTTCCCGCCAGGGTCAGAATTCCATTTTTTGGACTGCCAGCCTGTTGGCGGGTTGGCCGCCGCTTTAACACTGACCGCCAGGGTCAGAATGACCCCCATTATAATTTATGTGACTGTGGTAATTTGAAGCAGCCTGACAGGTATCAGTATTCTGATACACACCCTGCTCGTTCCTTTCAGACAAATTATTCGAAGGGAGCGGGCAGTCAGAATGCAGCGCTAAGGAGTATATGAAACCAAAAAAGGACTTACAGTGCTCAACTGACTTAATCATAAAGAAAGTAGAGAAACTTTTTCAACAAAAACCCCAATTCAAAAGGTTACAAGAATTACGGCAAAACATGCACACATATTGAGGACGTTACCTCAGGATAGGACGTGGGCAGTGACTCTGCTGGACAGCGCAGCAGAGATCACAATAGTTTGCTAGAATGTTCAAGAGTTTAGGGATGTGAGAGCAACTAATGACTACATAGAAGTCAAAACCTCAAATAGGTGAGTCACCCCTCCAGACCAAGTCTATAAATTAAACATAGAAACTGAGAGGGACATAATACGCACAATGCAGAGTAATTTTGTGGGAAAGATTAACACTTAGCTGTGAAATTCTCTTGGCTGAAAAAGATTGGCCACCAGAGTTTGTAAGAACCCTCCCACAAAGGGAAGATGTAATTTTACAGATTGGGCTCTTGCACAAGCCCCAGCAATATACCACAGCCGTGTGAGCTGGGATAGGGATTCTCCCTATCATGTAATACCCATAAGGTCCAGTCTGCAAGTGAAGCTACAGTACCCTATAAAACATGAAGCAAAAGCTTCTGTGAGGGAAATTCTTTCATAGCTTGAGTATCAGAGAGTAACTGAACCATGCATATCTCCTATAAACAACCCCTTGTTCCCAGCGGCTAAGCCGGCTCATTCTTATAGAATAGTCTTAGATTATAGCCATTTACACTTGTACATTTGCTATCTAAAACGCATACAGTACAGCACTAATGAACAATATTGTCCGAACAAAATAAAAAGCAACCTTGGGTATTTCTAATATTTTTTCTGCCAAAATATAGCACCTGAAAGCATTGTATTGGGATTTGCTGAACATGACTACAAATTCAACGTTAAGAAAACAAAAAATGCTTTTCTCAGTGTCCTATTTTTGGGATATGAGGAGAAGAGCCTGACATTACACTTCCAAGAGAAGAGTGCACAGTTACAACCACCAAACACCATAAAAAAACTGCAGGCCTTGTTAGAATTCTTTATTCTTGGCAGAACATACATCACAGATAATGCACAACCCATAAAACCACTTTACGACTTAATTCATCCAGATTTTTCAAACAAACATTGGACACAGAACACAAAAAAATACTCAGATCACTACAGACTGACATGCTTGATGCAAAACATCCACACACATGTGAAAACAAAACAAATCTGATCATCCAGGCATTTCAAGGTGCCATTGGCTTTACATATTCCACATTCAGTGAAAGTGACACAGCGCCGATTGCGTATAAATCACATTTATATTCCAGTGCTGAAATGTGTTTTGTATCCACTGAAAACATACTGACTGCAGTTCAGATAGATGTCATTAAAGAAAGACCACTGGCTCAGAGAAAATGCATTGTTGTAATCCCAGTTCCAGCCCTAGAGGCTGTCACAAAGACTAGTGTTCCAAATACAAAAGCTTTACATCTACGATGAATAAAATGGGCCACTTACTTGACTGGTACTGAAGTAGGCTATGTATTTGATGAAACGCAATAGTTTCTCAAGTACAAACTGGAGTACCCCATCCCCACTAACATTATGGCCCTCATTATGACATTGGAGGTAAATCCAGCTTACCCCCACGCTGATGGCCACCAACTTACTGCACAACGGCAGATATCGTTCACCATATTATGAAACACACACATCAATCTGTCAGAATTCAGCCACATACACAAATCCGCCAGACCAAAAGTCAGTAATAAAGTGGCGGTATCAAAACCCACACCGTTACGCCAACAGAACACCACCCACCACATTATGACACAAATCACCACAGGGGACATTCAACAACAGTAACTCACACTGGACACCCACAGACAAAACAACACCACATTGAACAATTCAAACAACACATCCCTGAGACCCATACACACACCACACCCACACCACTATAAAACACACACCCACATTACCCAGAACCCTTTATGATTACAATTCATTGGCACGAGACTGACACCAAGACCACTTAGCCAACTAGAGCCACACACCAAGCACACTCACCACCATACACCACTCACGCATTCCACATCACACACCCCAAAACATTACCTAACACCCCCTCACCAACACACCTCATAACACCCATGGCACCACAAAGACACCCCTGTTTCACAGAGGAGGAGTTTAGGGTCATGGTGGAGGCAGTTGTCAGGGTAGAGCCACAGCTATTTGGAGCACAGGTGCAGCAGATATCCATTGCAAGGAAGATGGAGCTATGGCAGAGAATCGTGGACAAGGTCAACGCTGTGGGACAGCACCTTAGAACAAGGGACAACATCAGGAAGAGGTGGAAAAACCTACGGGGGGAGGTACGTTCCATAGCATCAAGATACCAGCTCACTATACATAGGACTGACTGTGGACCCCCACCTCCTCCCCCACAACTCACAGCATGGGAGGAGCACGTCTTGGCAATACTACATCCTGAGGGCCTGGCCGGAATCGGAGGAGGACTGGACGCTGGTGAGTCAACATTTATTACTTATCAATCCCCATACCTGCATGCCATCATATACCCTCACCCTCACCCTCACTCCCATCACTCCACTCCATCCCACACACTCCACCATCACATCTCTTCAATCGCAATGCCAAGCCCTGCATGCTGTACCAATGCATGGACACCCCGCACAGCCCTGCATGGACACTCATCACTAAAGCATGCACAACATAGGGAAACTAACAATCCGACAATACACAAACATACACAAGTAAAAGCTGTCAGGGCAACACCAACCATAGAGCGGAAGCCAGGGATGTACAATATGTCATACACATGAACCATAACACATCATTTACATCCCCACAGGTACCCCTGCCAGTGTCACCGGAGAGGAGGTGCCAGCACTATCCAGTCCCCCAACAGAAGAGGCCCCCAGTGATGACATTAACTCTGGACTTCAGGATCTGGACGATCTACCTGGTCCATCAGGGACCACTGGACAGCCGGTTACCCAAGCCCAGTCACAGACCACCGCAGAGCCTCCCCCATCAGGAAACAACACCACAGCACCATCCCAGCGTACCCACACCTCTGTCCCCAGGATATGTCAATCAGCAGTGCACCCACCTGTACAGGGACCCCAGGCCACACCTCATACCCAAGACAATCAGGAGCCTGGGGTCAGTGGCAGTTGGCACACCGTTCAGGGGACAGAGGCACAGGCCACCAGGGACACTGGGAGGATTGCAGTGCGCCAGGGAGAGGATAGGCCCAGGGAACCGACTCTCCAGGAGGCACTCTCTGAGATCCTGGGAGCCTACCAACATTCCCAGGACACGATGGGCCAGATCCTGGACAACGTGCAGGAGAACAGGCGGCTGCAGGAGGGACAGTACCAGGGGATCAGGAAGGACTTGCAGGCCATCAACAACACCCTGATCTCCATAGCAGGGGTGCGGGCAGACATGGCCAACATTATCTCACACCAGCGGGCCCCTGCCACTAACCAGTCATCTGAACAGCCTTCCACTTCTGCTGCGGCTAGTGGCCAGGAGGCCCCGCAACAGGACCCACAGGCCACCAGCACCCCTCCCCCTGCAGAAGGTTAACCACCCCACAAATGTTCCCTGTGATCCAGACAGAAGCCAGAGACACTTGCCAAGACCCCCGCCAGGAAATTAGACTCTCCTGATTGCCACCCTTGTGTCCCAAACAGTCACCCTGTCCACGTTGAACTGCCATTGCTCCCCTTCCTATGTCTCCTTGGACACTGCACCTGTGCTACAAACAGACTGGAACAATACCCTGGACTTTCGTCCATCATCACCCCATCCTATTGCACTTACCCCCTATATGTTAGCACTTCAAAAAACAACCTTAGAAAAAAATCGATTTCGAGTATGTCATGTATTTCAAATATGTATTGATTGAAACAGGTACAACCAGTGCAAATGAACTGTACATAGAATGAGCATAGAGTTAATGACCTGTAGCTGGCTGTAGTGATCACACCAGGAGTATTTGTCATATCACTAACATCTGCAAAATGAATAGCCAGAGGGAACACTAAGTGGGCATTGAATTGGGAAATACCAGCATGCCAGTGCCACACAGAATACAACCAAAGTCATTGAAATGTAAAGTTACACTGTCTCACCTGTGTGTCATTGGAAGTACTGACGGATTACAGTTGTTCTGTTGTCCTCATCCTCATCCTCTGCCGCCTCATCCTCACTGTCCACAGGGTCAACTGCTGCTCCAGGGGCATCTCCAGTCTCCTTCTCCTGCAGAAAAGGTACATGGCGTCTGAGGGCCAAGTTGTGCAACATGCAGCATGCCACTTCTATCTGGCAGACCTTCTTGGACGAGTAGCACAGGGATTCACCTGTTAGATGGAGGCACCGGAACCTGGCCTTCAGAAGGCCAAAGGTTCTCTTGATAATCCTTCTGGTTCGCCCATGTGCCTCATTAGAACGTTCTTCTGCCCTTGTCCTGGCATTCCTCACAGGGGTCAGCAGCCAGGATAGGTTAGGGTAACCAGAGTCACCTGCAAATATTGAGGGACAACATTTAGCCACACACTATCCTATATGCCCCACACCATACCCATACACCAACATATACAGGGTGGGAACCAGCGCTCATCTATTAGCCACACCTTGTGCCTCTGTAGTTGGGCCATCACATTTGGGATGCTGCTATTCCTCAGGACAAAGGCATCATGCACCGACCCTGGATAATTAGCATTGATGTAGGAGATTTACTGGTCCGCCAAGCACACCATCTGCACATTCATGGAGTGGAAACTCTTACAATTCCTGAACACCTGTTCATTCTGGCGGGGGGAACAAATGCAATATGTGTTACGTTAATCGCACCAATTATAATGGGAATATGTCCCATTGCATAAAACTGGACCTTCACAGTGGCCAAATCCTCAATCTGGGGGAATGCAATGCAGCTGCACATGTGTTTTATCAGGGCAGACAATACTCCTGTCAGCACTATTGAGAACATTGGCTGTGACATTCCTGCTGCCAAGCCCACTGTCACTTGGAAAGAACCAGTTGCCAGGAAATGGAGCACTGATAGAACTTGCACAAGAGGGGGATCCCAGTGGGGTGACGGATAGCAGATATCAGGTCTGGTTCAAGTTTGTGGCTCTGTCCAGTCTATAGGCGAGTATTATGTGCCTGTCCTCCAGTGTAGCCAAGTCCACCAGGGGTCTGTACATAGGGGTATGTCTCCATTTCCTATTTATACGCAGCAATAGGAATTTAAGGGACAAAAGATTGAGTAGCCTGTCACAAACTGAACAATGGAGCCACAACAGTAGTATTCAATCTGTAAACATGTAATAGGTCAGTGCGATTTGTCCTGTATGTGCCTATTTTCCTGTGACGAAGCATTATGCCATAGGGCTGCCCCCCCCCTGAAATGGCGTACGCCTGTCCTGTGTGGAGGGACAGGTGGAAGTGAGGTTATTTTGCTGACATTGTGTGCCGTGGCGGGAGGCGGTCTGGAACCGCTATGGAATTCCTCATTTGTTAATAATGGGCCCTATGGGGTACAGTGGCCAATGGTGATCTATGCCGGCGGTGAGGGTATGCACCGCCGCGGACGTGACCACCATTTTCTATCATATTCTTCACTTGCTTCCTGACCTTCCATAGGAGAGGACCTACACTGCATGTGCTGCTGTGACCTGTGTCTCGAATCTACAATGGCCCGTGTGACCGGGGAAAGGGCCCCAGCCTTCACTTCGGAGGAGTTGGAGAGACTGGTGGATGGGGTCCTACCCCAATACAGATTGCTGTATGGGCCTCCAGACCAACAGGTGAGTACACTGTGGGCACGATGCATGTGGCATGCATGTATGGAGGTTCGTGTGACAGCACTGTGTAAGGGGTGAGGGATGTCCTCCTGGCTGGGTACACATTGAGTGCTGGGCTATGTGTGTGCCAATAGTGCTGTAAATAGGTATGGTGGGCCATATGTATAACTGCCTGGACTCTTTGTCTAATGGTGTTCTCCTGTCTGTTTTGCCTCTTAAGGTCAGCTCCCATCAAAAGAAGGGTGTATGGCGTGCCATCGCCAAGGACGTGCGGACACTGGGGGTCTATGGCAGGGGGAGCACCCACTGTTGCAAACGGTGGAAGGACCTGAGACGCTGGGCATGGAAGACCGCAGAGGCCAAGCTGGGGATGGCCTCCCAGCGAGGAAGGGGTTGCCGTCGAACCCTGACCACCTTGATGGCCTGCATTCTGGCGGTAGCCTATCCAGAACTGGATGGGTGTTTAAGGGCAACACAGCAGCCACAAGGGGGTGAGTACAGTGGCTATCATTACAACTTACGCCTGGTGGGGTGGTATCCGGGTGGTGGTTGTGTGTCAGTGGATGCCCCTAGGCCAGGCCAGACATAGCAGTGTAGGACCTCTGGTGGATAAGTGTCTGAAGGGAAAATACTGCCTACCTAGCTTGTTAGCATCCACTGCTGGCCAGGGCTGCTTGGGTCCCAGGTGTGCTGCAATTGGCGATGTGTGCTACTCCTCATGCCTTGATGGCTAGCAATATCACTGGTAGTGCATAGCATAGTGCGTAGGCCTTTACCCCATGTGTGAGCGTGCTGTGTACACCAACGGTGGTGTTGGTGCAGTCATTGACCCAGTGTATCCTTTGTCTCTCTCTCTCCCCTTTCTTGTTTTGTCATCCTGTCCTTATGTGCATTAGCATCATCTGGCGGAGGAGCAGAGGCACCAGCGACAGAGGGAGCTGCATCCCACAGGACTCTGAAGGCAGAGTCCACCGACGCTAAGGGCACCAGTGGGACGGAGGGCGATGGGAGCACCACGGCGGAGACTGAAGGGGACAATACAGACTTTGATACCTCCTACGATGGGAGCTCCCTGGTGGTGGCAGACCCCTCTGTGACCACCCCAGCTACAGGTACAGCCGCCACCCCGTACCAGCACTGCCCTCCCAGCAGTCCCTCAGCGAGTTGCCTGTGCCCGCTCACCCAGCAGGGTGTGCATCTCCTTCGCCCCAGGCACCTCAGGCCCTGCCCCAGTGAGCCCTGCCGCCCTTAGTGAGGAGGCTATTGACCTCCTGAGATCCATCTCTGTAGGGCAATCAACCATTGTGAATGCCATCCAGAGGCTAGCAGCTCAAATGGAACAATCTAATGCATCCCTATAGGGCATTCACACTGGATTGGCTGCCCAACAGAGATCGATTCAGGCTCTGGCCTCCTCTCTGATGGCAGCCATTGTCCCTGTTTCTACTGTACCCCCTTCAACTTCCACTTCCCAGTCCCATTCTCCTTAACCCCAACCCATCCCAAGCACACAGCAGGAGCTTCCCACTACCACCACCACAGTGCAGCCATTGCAGGTTGCAGGGGCTGAGAAGAAGCCTCACACTACCACCACCACCACCACAGTACAGCCATCGCAGGGTGCAGGGGCTGAGCAGGAGCCTCCCACTACCACCACCACGGTGCAGGCGTCACCGCCGGCGGAAGCCATGTGATCCAG
Source organism: Pleurodeles waltl (assembly GCF_031143425.1). Lineage (NCBI taxonomy): Eukaryota > Metazoa > Chordata > Amphibia > Caudata > Salamandridae > Pleurodeles > Pleurodeles waltl. Next base: position 230,013,826 of record NC_090451.1, read on the forward strand.
CCTCCATGAGCTGCTGTGCGGCCTCACCCCTCCAGAACCAGTGGGCAAGTCACCCACTTGAGAGACTGTGGCCTTGCACTCCCCAGGACCAAGCACAGGGCATGTTGCCCCCTCCAGAACCAGTGGGGAAGACACCCACTCCAGAGACAGTGGCCTTGCACTCCCGAGGACCAAGCACAGGGTATGTTGCCCCATCCAGAACCAGTGGGGAAAACACCCACTCCAGAGACTGTGGCCTTGCACTCTCCAGACCAAACACAGGGCATGTTGCCCCCTCCAGAACAAGTGGGGAAGACACCCACCTGAAAGTCTGTGGCCTCACCCCTCCAGAACCAGTGGGCAAGTCACCCACTTGAGAGACTGTGGCCTTGCACTCCCCAGGACAAAGCAATGGGCATGTCCCCCCCTCCAGAACCAATGGTCATGTTTCTGCATGCCTGCCTATTGGCAAACTGATGCCCCTGCTTTGTTCTCTCCGTATTGGTGCAGGCAACGAGTAGGGCCTTGGACTTTGCCCTGTGGCCATGTGGCCCCTGTGAACTGAGGACTGGGCAGTGTCCCTTTTTTGTACATTTGTACATATCTGTTGCATTGGGAAATCGTATTATTAATTTTGTGTTGATCTTATTACAATCAATTTAGTCAATTCCTGTTGTCCTTGCATGATTCATCCGATTTACAGGGATAAATAGTTTTCTTGTGCAGCTGGTTGTGTGTATTTTGTGTGTGTATGGGGTGTGTGTGGTGCATGTGTGTGTGTCACTCTCGTTTCCCCCACCCCTCCCTTGTGTGCTAGGCGGCTGTACTCACCATCGTCGTCTTCTCCGGCGTTGGTGTTCGTGGTGGAGCATAACGTAGAAAATCGTCTGAAATACTTGCAGTTCGGGTTCCATGGGGGTGTGGTTCTTCCCTGTGTCTCCAATGGTGAGTCCTTACACTTCTGTAATGTATTTCCGCCAGGCTTTTGATGGCATTGGTACCGCCCCGGAAAAGGTGGTTGATGACTATATTGGCGTAATCACGCAGGCTCTGCGTTTCCCGTTGGAGCCCATTCTTTAATATAAGGAGGGTTCCTGTTTATTGTATATGTACTGATTATAGCTGTGGGGATTAGGTAGGTTTAAGTTTAGGTCCTGATGAATCACACCCAGATCTTGTTAGACGTATTTTGAGAGAAAAACATGTTGACCTTTTTCTATTTTTGTGGTAATGGGATTTCCAATTTAGCCGCATATGCAGTTGATCCCCAGATTTTAGTTTTCACCAACATTTGACCCTTTTTTGGACAGGGTAAGATTCTAATTTCTCTTCTGACGTTCAGTCCAGTTTAATTACTTTTCCTTACGATAGAGTGCACCTCTTATGTGACAATACAGAGGCTGCCCTGCACTGCTTTAAAGCATCAAGGACTACTGCACTTTCACTGGGTCTTCAGCTGCCACCAACAGCCAAGCTTTTCTGTCTTTTTGCCACTTTCATGGCTTTGGAAGAGGATCCTTCCATTCTAAGTAATTTCAGCTGCCTGAGCAACAACCTAACTCCCTTGTTCGGCAATACAGGAGTTGTGCTACAGTACAAGGCTGTAGATCCTACTTGCACCCTTCCTCCTCCTCCTCTTCTTTCCCTGCGCCTCAAGGCAAGCAAGCCTAGTTTGTCCCTCAAACCCCACAGGGAGCATGTTGGAAGGCAGGTATACCATTTTCTTCTGGCCTAGATGGCCAATACTTCGGACCAGTGGGTTCGGCAGATTATAGAAAAGGGCAAACATTTCTCTTCCTTGAAGTTCTGCCTTCCATCCCACCTCCTCCCTCTTCCCCAAATCTTGATCAGTTGACCATTCTGCAGCAAGAAGCAGCGACTCTCCTTCTGAAAAGAGCAGTGGAGTTAGTGCCAGACAAGGAAATAGGCCAAGAATGATTTGCAGTTTACTTCCTAGTGCCCAAGAAGGACTGCGGCCTGCACCCCATTCTAGAACACACAAGCCTGAATTTCTTCTTCAAAAAGGAGAAATTCAAGAAGCTGGGCTGAACCTGGCTTCTGTTCTACTGGCGGTGGAGTTCGGAAACTTGATGGTGTCTCTGGAAATGCGAGATGTGTACTTCCACATCCCTATCCTGCGGTCCCATTGGAAGTATTTGCGCTTTGTGGTTGGTTCTATGCACTACCGGTTTGCGATACTTCCCTTTTGATTGACATCAGCACCTCAAGTCGTCACTAAGGCGATGGCAGTGGTTGTGGCCCATTTCAGATGATCAGTTGTGCCAATCTTTATGTACCTGAATGACTGGCTCCTCAAAGCTAACTTGTCACAGATTGTATTGTACACCCGGAGATTGACAATGTCTTTGTTGTTCGACCTGGGCTTTTTGATCAGCGAGTGTAAATCTCACCTGCAGTCCTCCCAACAACTCCAGTTCATAGGGTGGGTACTAGACACTGACTTTCTCCCAACCTTCCCTCCTGTGCAGAGGATAACAGACATCCAGGAGATGATTCCACTTTTCCAATCTGGCGCAAGGCTTCCAGTCCTGAGAATCTTGTGATTCCTAGGTCTGTTGGCTTCCTGTTTTCTTCTAGTCATGGGCCTACATTGGCACATGATGGCCCTGCAGAGGTGCCTCCTCAGACAGTAGTTACATTACGGTGAAGACCTATCAGATTCCATCATGATCTCCCCCAGCGCTGCGGTGCATGTAGCTTGGTGGGGGAACAAGGTGAACTTGACATATGGGATGGTCTTTACTCCTCTTCCAACTGTGACTACGGTAGTGACGGATGCTTCCACCCTGGGTTGGGAAGCTCATCTGGAGGATCTGAAGATCTGTGGCTCTTCACATCAACTTGCTAGAATTGCGGGCAGTAAGACTGGTGCTCAAGTCCTTCCTCCCCTCCAACATGAATCGTCCTGTCCAGATCTTTTTTTTAATTTTTTTATTTAGTACATTTTACAGTATACAACAACATATGATCAACAATCACAGGGCAAGCACTCATTATCATCACCATAATGACAGTTCTATCCTGCGCAGCAGTGTACATTCTGTATCCATGTCACGTCCAGCTTTTTTTGAGCTGTGGTGACTGTACCGTATGTAGCACAAGAAGCAAATGTTTGACATGATTACCGACCCTTTGGAGGTCATATGAGAAAAGGTGAGGTGGGGGGAAGAGGGGCGGGAGGGGTCAGAGAAAGGTACACGCATTCTGATAGTATTTCTGGGTGTAAGGGTGCACTAAGGGCCTGCCCAGGCAGGAATTTCCCTCGGGCAGTTCGGTGCATCTAAGTGCTGCACAGTTAAACCGCATCATCTAGGTCTGAGACATAAGATACATCTGAAGGGGCATCCAGACATCTGCCGGATGAGAGTGGGGCAGCATCATCTCCCAATAGGCCGTTAGCTGCTCCTGACAGTACGCTGCATCCTTCAGCCAGTCTACCTCGCGTGGTACATGCTTCCTCCCTCAGTTCATCGCCACACTACGCTTCGCCAGTACCAGCAGCAATCCCACCAATCTCCTTGACATAGGCTGCATGTCTTTCACATACCCTAAGAGTGCGAACTTGGGGGTGTGCAGAGCCCTTATTACTAATATTTCATCAATTGCTTCCAACACCTCTCGCCAGTAGCCCTGTAGCTCGCTGCAGCTCCAAGCAGAGTGTAGAAAGTCAGCATCTGGCGACAGGCATCTAATGCATCTAGCATCACTCTGAGACCTATTCGAACAAGTCGCTGCAGCATATAGTATATGCTGTTTAGGAACTTGAAATGGATTAAACGCAATTTATAGTTAGGGGAAAGATCATGCATATGCACTCAGCAGTATCGCCAGACTTTATCTTACAAAGCCTTGCCCATTTCCAACACCCACTGCGTTCTAGCCTTCGGATCTGCTGAGGGGGCATTGGCCTGCATGCTGGCATACAAACCGGTGACTATCCTACGGGGCGATGGGTCTTATATAGTAATTCAAGCATGTGAAAAGTCTGTGATGCAGGGGGGAATCCAGGGTAACGTGCGCTTACCTCCGCTTTTATTTGTAGTACGTTAGACAATGTAATGCTGTTTTGTAAGGCTCGCAAAGCGCAGCTTCCGAGGAAGTGAACAGGCCCTCTGGATGCAGCGATCCCAGGGTAGTTCGTTTTTCTAAATCACAGAGACGCGTGCAAGCCCCCCTTTCCTCCGCCATCTGCAATCCTGGAAGATCTGATATTGGTATTGAAGGTGCATATATCTCCGAGGTCCCAGTCTGGCGGAGCAATGCCTGCCAAGCCTGAGGAGTGCATGCCACCGTCTCAGTGCCCACCTTAGTCCGCTTAGGGGGGGTGATGTATTGCGCTGGGTAGTTTACGCTGCCACACAGCATGGTGTTCCTGGGCTGGATGAGGGAAGTGTCTCATTGGGTGTATCCAGAAGTGTGCGAAGTGTGCCTGGATGCAATAATAGTACAATTCAAGATCCGGGGCCGCCAATCCCCTCACTCTCGAACGGTTGAGTAAGCATTTCCCATGAGACTCTGGGCTGTTTGCTCATCCAGGCTAGCAATATCAGTAGTGCTTACTCGCTTTATGAAGCTGGTTGTGAGGGAGAGAGGGATATTGATAAATTAGTATAGAAATGTGGGTAAAATGGCCATCTTAGCTATTGCTATCTGGCTTCTCAGCGAGAGTGGGAAAGATCACCAGGCCAAGACCCTATCCTCCAACCATGAAATAGCTCTACCATAATTCTCAGCCCAGAGCTCATCCACATCTCTACTAATCCATATTCCCAAATAACGCACCGGCTCAGGCGCCCAGCGTGTGGGGTATTCAGAGAGGTGTGGGATTGTGGCATCTGACAGTGGGAATACTACAGATTTAGCCCAGTTAATGGTGATGCCTGAAAGGTAGCCAAAGCGCGCGCAGTCTTCTATAATGGGGTCCAGATGGATCTGTGGATCTCGCACATACAAGGCAGGCGACATTGTAAGCGTACATTTATACCAGAATTGGATGCTGCTGAAAGTCAAGTCCACGGCTGTTGTGATGCAGTCTCAGGCGAACTGCAAGCTGCTCCATCGCAACCGCAAACAGCAGTGGTGAGGGGAGGCATCCCTGTCTGGTTCCCCTAACGGCCTGGATGGGACTCATAACGCTACCATTGATTCTCAGTCTGGCTGTGGGGTTTGTATATAGTAAGCAGATTAATTGGATAAATCTAGGGCTCAGCCCCAGCCTAGCTAGTAGGCTGAACAAATAAGGCCAAGCAAGGGAGTCAAAAGCTTTTGTGGTGTCTGACAAGATCGCCGCAGCCCGATCTTCCAGATTCACCATCCTGGCTGCTGCAAAGAATGTACGGAGATTGTATACTGTTGAGCGCCTTGGCACAAATCCCAATTGATCTGGGAGCACTATAGTTGATAGCAGAGCTTGCAGTCTGGATGCTATTAATTTAGTTAGGATCTTATTGCCCTTATTACGGGCTTCAATATAGTAACTATAGGAGCTTCTCGGAGCAAAGGGGGAAGCGTCCCCTCCTCCAAGGACTCTGCGTACATATCGAGCAAGTGTGGCGCCAGGATGTCCGCATACTCTTCATAAAAGGCCACTGTTAAACCGTCTATGCCAGGTGCTTTGTCACCAGGTAGGGCACGTATGGTCCGAGTGACATTTTCAACCGTGAATGGGGAGTCAAAGTATTGTCTATAGGAGTTTTCAAGCCACAGTAGGCTGATGGTGTCAAAATATTCAGTCTATTTCAATGGGTCGGGTCCCTCTGGCGCGGAATATAAAGAAGTATAGAAGTCTGTCATCAACCTCTGAACTTCCACTGTGTGGCCGCGTGGCGAACGCTGCTTGGATTTAAGAACTCAACAATGTCGTCCCTAGCCCATGGTTTGCGTAGCATTGCCGCAGGTGTCTTACCAGCTCTCTCGCCCACCCCGTATCTTCTCGCCTGGGCCTCCTTCCCCAAAAAACACACTTTGCGTTGCTCTGCTTCTTCATATTTCAATAGCTTTTCTCTTGCCTCCCTAGCAATGCGCCATCCATACTCTTGCAAAAACGATGCTCCAGTGAGGAAAGCTGGGTTTCCAGATCAGCGAACTCGTATCAGATTGTTCGGAGCACACCATGTTGTTTAGCAATGTAAACTCCACGAATCACCATCTTAAAGGCTTCCCAGAGCGTGCCAGAGGAGGCGACAGAGCCCTTGATGTGTTCAAAATAGTACACTATTGCCATCTGCACTTTCCCTCTAAAAATCTGATCCCACAGTGCCCCACTGGGCAATCAACAGGTGAACTTCCGGTGAGCACCCCAGGGATCCTCAGTACAGTGAGCACCGGCTAGAGATCTAATAGAGTTTGGGGCGGGTGCTCCACCTCTGCAGTCCAGAGCTCTGCGTCTTTTGTCCCGAACCACATATCTGTGCGTGACCAGCTGTTGTGCACTGTGTTATTGCAAGTTCCATCACTGTGTGCACCATGCCTCAACCTCCATATATCCACCAGGCCATGTTTTGACATAATATCCATCAAAACCTTTGCTGCTGCCTGATGTGGGGGACATGTGCGGCTATCTCAGTCTACTGCAGAATTGAGCATCACATTGAAGTCTCCACCCCACAGCAGAGACCCAGCACCCAGCGTGCTCACCAGGCATCAGGCCTCTGCAAAAAACTCTTGATCGGCAGCGTTGGGGCCATATATCGACAAGAGTCCGAAAGGCTTGTCCTCGAGCAACCCCTGCAGCATTACATAGCGACCATTCGGATCGCACAGCACCCTCTTTGTACGCCATGACAATCCGTTACATATAATTATGGCCCCCGCACATAGCTTGAGTAAGTAGCTGTGTGCCATTCCCCCATTTATCCTGCTCGCAGCTGCGATTTAGTGTCAGAGGTTAGGTGAATTTCCTGTAACATACACAAATCAATTGCATGATGCTGTAAGTATGCCAATAGTAACCTCATTTTTCGAGCATCATTCAGACCCCTTACATTCCATGACTAGCATCTCACTGTAGCAAAATTACCCTGTTTCATCATGTAGTCACCCCTATCTCATCTGTACAGCAACGCTAGTTAGCGCAGCACTTAACAGCTTTGAGTGCGAGTACGTGGAAAGGGGGGGGGAAGCTTCCAGGGAAACAAGTATAAACGTTTCTGACTAACATCTCCCGTCCCTCCCGCCACCCACGTAGGCCCCCCAAATGGGCCAGACCACCCTTCCCCACCCAAAACAGACCCATGAACAAACACCAACCCCAATGTACAAATATTCAATTAGACTCATCCAGTGAGGCATTGTTGTGGCCGTAAGGCCCACCCAATAGATGGTGGGTGGGCAGGAAATATAGCAACCTGGTTTGACATTTGGACCAGGGGTCACCCATCTTCAAGAGTTGTCTGCACCACCAGGCTCAGCGACCCACTGCATTATGACACTGAATATACAGACACGTTGTAAATTAGTCATGGTCACTGAGGTGATCCCCCCCCTTCTCTGTTTTCAGGTACTCGGGCCTGGGACAATTTCTTATGGAGTGTTTTTACAAACTTAGCAGTTTTCAGGTCTGTGGCGAAGTGTAGTTTACCATTATGCTGAATTCTGAGCTTGGCTGGATATATTAGAGAGTATTTTGCGTCTGTTCTATTCAAGGTGTGCTTAACGGACATAAACGGTCTGCATGCCGCCTGTACACCTGGGGTGTAATCCGGGAAGATGCTAAGTGTATTATTGTTGTATGTAATAAGTTTGCTTTTGAGGTCACAGGCAAGGTGTAATACAGTGTCTCTGTCTCTTTAGTTCAACAATCGTACTATGATGGGCAGGGCCGGGGTGCCACTAAAACCTGGGAGAGCTCGCCCAGGAAAAGAGCTGTCAGCATAGTTTCTACATAGTCCTCCATGCAGCCCATGTCTGTTGACTCGGGTACTCCTCGGATACGGATGTTGTTTCTGCATGAGCGGGCCTCCAGATCTTTGTTTTTGTTGCGGATTAGTTCCGGCACCTGCTCCATCTGGAGGAGGCATTCCTCCTCACCGTGTCGCCCATCCTCCAAGTCTGAGGTGCGGGTCTCAACTTGTTCTAAGTGGGTGTCAAGGTCATCTACCCTGTCTTTCAAGCGGTTCATGTGGTACATAAGGTGATCTAGTTTGGCACCTATGCAGGCTTTGTGTGAGGTCCATAAACATGTCTTTTATTGTGGTTGGCTGGGCCTCTCTCTCTTGAGATTGATCCAAGTCCATCTCCTCTGCTGATCTGCCCGAGATTCCAGCCTTCTTCTTGTTCTCAAATGAAAGTTTGGCCTGTTTATGATCTGACTTCCCCATGACGCCGGAGTGGCTGCAGCCTGTCTCCACCCGGGATCTCAAAGTTGCTTACCTCCACACGGTCAGCAGTAAGATAAATACAATGAGCGTTCAAGGTGCGCTGTTTCAATGTTATCCAGCCACTGTACTTACATGTCGGGCTGCGCATTTGCCCAGGAGGGCTCGCATCACTCTACGTTTCACAGGACTGGCCCCCCAAGGCAGCAGCAGGCACCCGACTGGCCCACAGAGCCCTGTCGAGACTAGGCCCGCACACCCAAGCCGGGCACTTCGGTCCTGCTCCCTTCCTTCCTCTGCTTCTCTTCTCAGCTCTCCCCTGCGCATCCGATGGCCTCAGCACCACCTTTCCTTATCCGCCAGCGGCAGATCAACCATCTCTTCCCGCAACCAACATGCTGCCTGGTCAGTGCCGCGCCTCTTCTCCGGCACAAGGTCAAGGAGCCTTCCCTACCGGGCACACAGGATCGGCCAGGCTCGGAGGTCCTCCCGGCAGTGCGCACCTCAGCTCCCGAGCGGCGTCAGCCACGCAGCGCGTCCGCCCGCAGGCCCAAACACTTCAGCCCTGCCCACAGATGGGGGGATAAACGTGTCGCCGCACTCTTCAGGTCCCAGCGCGACCGGGGCCCCTGCTCACCGGTCTGCCCTTTCCTCCTAATGCAGGTCAGCCCATGGGTTCACCTCCGCGGGGCAGCTACCGGGTTCTCCTCCGCTGCTCCAGGCCCACGTCAGGCTCCCAGGATGCGGTCCAAAGCGGCCCGATCTCAGCCTCAGCAGCGCTTCTTTATTCCAATGTCTGCCCGCCAACTATTTTTCCTTGGTTGGGCCGCCAGTGAGGTGATGGGCTTGTTACCATTGGCATTCTTCAGCCAGCGTCCCCCGTGCCCAGATAATTGGAGAATTAATTCATTTGCATTGTGGAGCCTCACAGAGCTGTGCCCATCTTGCGGGCCGATCAGACCACGCCCCTGGCCTGTCCAGATCGTGACAGACAACACGACTGCAATGTGATATGTGAACAAGAAAGGAAGAGAAGGGTCTCACTTCCTTTATCTGTATACTTTGAGAATGTAGTCTTGAACACACTGCCAAGGGATCTGGCTCAATGCCAATCACCTAGCGGGTCTCCGAATGTCAGAGCTGACAACATGAGCTGGTGTTATCTAGCCGATCACGAGTGGGTGCTGTTTTCTGTCAGAGGTAGTCCAGGACATCTTCGCTCAGTGGGGCACTCCTCAGGTGGACTTATTTGCCTGTTCGGAAAATGCTCAATACCAGCAAATCTGAGCCCTCCAGTGTCCATCGAAGAGCACCTCGGAGGACGTGTATCAATTGAGGTGGAACTTTCAGCTGCATTATGTGTTTCTCCTATGCCCTTGATTCTTCAGGTTCTGAGAAAGATGTGCCAAGACCGGGCCCAAGTAATTCTTATAGCCCCGTATTTGCTGAGAATGGTGTGCTATGCTGACCTCCTGCGCTGCTCCACATGCCCTCTGCTCCACCAACCATTCAGGCTGGACCTTCTCTCTCAGTCAAAGGGACTGGTTCTGCACCCCAGTCTCCGAGGCCTCTACCCCCATGCTTGGAGATTGAGCAGGGACAATTGAGCTTCTTTCAGTTGCCACCAGAGATGTACTTTATATTGTCTGTGCGTAGCCCCTCCACTAAGTCAGCGTACTCCAGCAGATGGTGCAACTTCGTTGCTTGGTGTGCGGATAACAGCATGGATCCCCTGCAGGCCAAGCTAACCCAAGTGCTACAGTTTGCTCCCTCCCTGGCTCAAAAAGGGTGTGCCATTGGCACTGTGAAGGATTATTTGGCCACCTTGCCTGCTTTCTTCTGTCTGCTGGGTCAGCTGTCCCTATTTAAGTCTCCTGTTGTCTTACATTTTCTCACCTTTATCCTCCACTCCATTTGTAGTTCCTTAATGGAATTAGGTTCTTACATTTTTGATTGGGACACTGTTTAAAGCTCCCCATAGTTGTACACTTTGCATGTTGACTCTCAAGACAGTATTTGTGGTTGCCATAACATCTGCTAGACGTTTTAGTGAGTTACAGGCTTGAGCTGTCATCCCCCTTTCATTACTTTTACTTTCTGGGCACAGATTAAAATCTAATATCCTTCATTGCCCATTGTTAATGATTTTAATCTGTGCCCATTCACCCCATTAATAAAGGGATACCTGGGTGTGGATAAGACATTTTTATTATACTTAGGTTCCACGGTCACCATAATATTCAGAGTGCTTCCTGGAAAACGGTTGAGCACAACCTGGCCTTTAGAGACTGCGGTAAACCCGATGATGAAGCATGCCACTACTAGAGTGGGTGGGGGTTATATATAAAAGAATACAATCTTTTCTGAGTGGCAACCACTTTCCAGGTGTACTCTAAATAGTGTTAGGTGGGGAATACCTGTTATTGTGGTTTTGTAGATTTATTTAGGGAGAACATATCCCCTCTAGCCTCCATTTGGTGGAAACGTTTCCCATCCCTTTGTGTAGGCTGGGTCCTTGCGGTGTCCACCTTACCTTTAGTTTGCAGCACTTTCTACATGGGAAGCCAGATGTGACAAATGTACAATTTTACTATGGATGAACACAGCCAAGGCGTGCATAGCCCACTGTTAACCATGGGCTGCAACTGGGGAAGTTGTTAGATGACCTTGTAACTCAAATCTGTGGATAGTTCCATCCTGCGCCCCCCCCCCCCCACTTATAACAGTTAGCACTTAATAAAAAATAAGTGTTTGAGAAAGCGCCTTCGTCCTGAAGACATGTAAAAATATTAGCGTGTAAATTTATACTGGATGGATATTCCCACAGGGGGCCTACTAGCTTATTGTGTTTGTCTCATGTACCTTGTGGTAGGGGTGGGAGAGCTTTGTATCATTAAGAAACAAATGTTATGTATGTGCATGAATATATTTTAAACAACATGGCTAATAAATCTTGGCAAGCCCTTACAAAACCTTCTAGAGGAACATGGAAAAGAACATAGTTGACAGGTGAGAACATAGTTTAAAGGTGGACGGGTCAGAGGTCATATAGGTCTCAAGTGAACATGAGTATGGCCTACACATGCAACATCTGGACTCGGGTAACCACACAGAGGCTCTAAGAACGTTGTTAGGCCTGATAAGGTAATAATTCCCTGGACTGCGCTAGCACACTTAAAAATAAATATGGACCTGTTCTTGTACAGGTTAGTGTGAAAACCCAGATAGGTTATAAGGGGTGGGTGAGGGAGATATGGGAAAACCAAGGCTTCCCAAAAAAGTGGCATTGACCTGGTAGCGGTAGTGAGCACAAAAAAGCTCCAACATGTTTAGAAAATTTGTGAGATGTTGGAAATAAATAGGTTAATATATATTTAAAATTAAAACTAGGAATGGGATACCATTAAACAAAGGTAATTGGGTCACATTGGTCTGTCTCATAGTATTGAGGAACAAAGAGCCAATCTGTTTTTCAAATGTGAGATATGGGTTTGTGTGTGAAGCAAAATCAGTATTTATTACAGTAATAGCAACCCTTAGGCAAAATCAGTAATTTATTTTCTTTAAAAGGGTTGAAAATTAATTATGATTTGTTAAAATCTATGTGGCTCACTGTAAATCATTTATTTATATAGGCTATTCAAGAGTTTCATGTGGTTTCATAATCTGTTTTCCCCATTTTGTCTGGAATACATATTTTTCGGAGATATGGAGCGAAGAATATTTTGTGTGCTCCATTCGACAAGCAGCAAAAAGGGTGCCAACGGTTTACCTTTTTTTACACAACAGCTGAGATCGAACCTTTTTGGTATGCACTAGTTTAGAGGGCGCTCCATTGTAGAGAAAATTAAATCTCTTCTCTCATTACTGCCTCTTTAACAATCACCACAATAGGCAGTATAGAATGTTGTTCTGTTGGGTGATGTCAGCTTAGGTTTTGAGATATATGGTGGCATAATTCTCTGGATGGCCTCTTCAAAATTAAACTGCGACCTGTTACACCACGCTACGTTTTAGGAGTGAAAGCCATTCTGATCACAGTTCCTTGTGTACAATATCTTCTTAAAACTCCTCATATGATGTCTGGTTAGTGCCTTCTGCTCCTTACGTCCAGCATTAGAGGCCATGAACATACACAGACCGCAGGCGTTAATGTCGGGTTCTCTAATCAGGGGAATTTGGAGCTGGTTATTGGGCAGAGGATTTAATACAACCCTCTGATTGGAAGAAATATGAATTTTTAAAATATTTTTTATCGATTGAATAAAATGTTACAACCAGGGATATTACTGCAAGAACATGTTTATAGGATGACAGGAAAAGAAATTCAAGTATTTGTGTAATTGAGAAGCAGTTGCTTCAGTCAGCGACTTGCTCATTTGTGATGGATGCATGACTATCGTCTAGACACCAGGTTGGAGAGGTTCACATGTATAATGTAAAAATATGTTACTTTCTACTGGTGTGATTGATTGAAGAAACAATAAGGTAGCTGTTAGACTTTTCATCCTTGGTGTGGTCTCCCTTAACTTTTTGCCTCTGTTTTCCAGGTTGTTGATGTGTGCTGGACCCTGTTTTGACTGTTTTTATTACTCTGGGCACTACTAACCAGTGCCAAAGTGCAAGTGCTCCTATACAAAATGTGTATGTAATTGGTTTATCTATAATTGGCATATTTGATTTACTAGTAAGTCCCTAGTAGAGTGCACTAGAGGTGACCAGTGGGCCTGCAGCACTCGTTGTGCCACCCACCTAAGTAGCTCTGTAATCATGTCTCAGACCTACCACTGCAGTGTCTGTGTGTGCAGTTTTAAACTGTAAATTAGACTTGGCTAGTGTACCCACTTGCAAGGCCTAAAGCTTCCCTTTTCTTACATTTAAGACACCCCTATGGTAGGCCCTAGGTAGCCCCAAGGCCAGGGTGCAGTGTATGGTTAAGGTAGGACATATAGTAATGTGTTTTATATGTCCTGACCGTAAAATACTGCTAAATTCGTTTTTCACTGCTGCAAGACCTGTAGGTTAACATGGGGGCTACCTTTAAATATGATTAAAGTGTAGATTCCGTTTGGGAGCTGATAGACATGTGGAGATTGCGGTGCTGGTGGCTGTCTTGTCTGCCGTGCAGGTTTTCGACGACTTGCCTGTTTTTCTGTGCCCCTTCTCCACCTTGGATGGTGGCGTAGCTGTCTTTCCACTCCCAGCTGTACCCCTGGGAGAGGCTGTGGTGGTAGATGTTTTGCCTCTCTCCTGCCGGGCACTGGCCAACTTTTTGTGCTTTTGAGGTGGGGGACTGTCTGTGGTCTGGCTCCTTGGCACACTGGCTGCCCTGCTGTTTGGCGCACTCCAGAAGCCGGGTACTACTGGCACCACTGTTCCCGCAGATGTTGTGGCTGAGGTGCTGGGTTGGGACCTGGAAAGGCGGGCCCTAGGTGACTGAAGGGGTGGGGGAGGTGAGGGGAAGAGGTCAAGGTTGGACAGGAAATGTTTTTTGGACACACTGGGACGGGTAGATGGAGGGGGTTTGGGAGTGGAGGAAGAGGTAGTGGTTGTAGGAGGTGTACGTTTGCTGACTTTGGGTGAAGGTGCATGGGCTGGAGGCTGTCGTGAGGTGGATGGCTGTTGGGTGGGTGTGTGGCTGCGTTTGTGTACCTTGGGAGGTGGGCTCACAGACACACTGGGAGAGGACACAGGGGATATGTGAATGGTAGTGGGGGTGGTGACTGCACATAAGTGGGGTGTGGTGGTGGGTGTGCTGGTGATGGAGGTAGTGGCTGAAGGTTTAGTGCATGCAGGTGTGAGTGGAGACGAGACTGGGAGGGAGGAGGGAGACGAGGAGGAGGGGGACACAGTGGAGGCAGTGGATGTTGGTATGTCTGCATGTGTATGATGCTTGCGTGAGTGCCTATGGGATGTGTGGTGCTTATGTTTGCCTGAGCTTCCCTTGTGTGTTGACGTGTGTGCATGCTGGTCTGATGGTGTGCTTGGGATAGGCTGAGGTACAGGGGTTTGGGTCTGGGTGGAGGAAGTTGGAGGGGGGAGGCTAGAGACAGGGACAATGGCTGCCGTCAGTGCTGAGGCCAGAGTCTGAAAAGCTTGCTGTTGGTCTGCCTGACCAGAATGAATGCCCTCCAGGTATGCATTGGTCTGTTGCAACTGCCTCTCTACACACTGGATGGCATTCAAAATGGTATACTGCCCAACAGTGAGGGACCTGAGCAGGTCAATGGCCCCCTCACTGAGGGCAGCAGGGCTGACTGGGGCAGGGCCTGAGGTGCCTGGGGTGAAGGAAATGCCGACCCTCCTGGGTGAGCGGCCACGGGGCACACACCGAGGGGCTGCTGGGAGGGCGGTGCTGGTAGGGGGGTGGCGGCTGTACCTGTAGATGCAGTGGGCACAGAGGGGCCTGCCACCGCATGGGAGCTCCAATCAGAGGAGGAGTCTGAGTCGCTGGTCTCAGCTCCTGTCCCCGCTGTGCAGCTCCCCTCGCCCTCCGTCCCATTGGTGGCTTCTGACTCCGTTGTGTCGCCCTCCAGCGCCATGTGAGATGCAGCTCCCTCCTGCTCCGGTGGCACTGCTCCTCCGCCTGATGATGCTAATGCATACAAGAACATGGAGACCACAAAAAGGGGGGTGGGAGACAGAAGAAAGACATGTTGAGTGCATCCAATACCGCTACCGTTGGCTGACACTATAGACACAGAAGCCCCCTGCACTACGCCGTGCACTTAGAGTTCCCTAATTAATCACAGGGACATGGGTTACAAGGCCTATGCCCGATTGCTGCACACATGGAAGTCACAGGAGCCTGACTAGGTGTAGTTGGCTCTGAACACGGGTGGGGTGCCACAGGGCCTGCCTTAAGAAGGGACGTTGCCTACTAAACTCGCCCTGGCCTAGGGGAACACACAGCCCACCTCCCCCACCTAGACACCTACAATGTGCGCTGAATCAGCAGAATGAGACTGTACTCACCCCCTTGTGGCTGCTGTGATGCCCTCAACCGCCTATCCAAGTCTGGATACGCCACCGCCAGGATCCGGAACATCAGGGGGGTCATGGTGCAACGGGCACCCCTCCCACGTTGGGAGGCCATCCCCAGCTGGGCCTCCGCCGTCTTGCTCCAGCGGCGAATGTCCTCCCATCTTTTATGGCAGTGGGTGCTCCGTCTGTGGTGGACCCCCAGGGTCCAGACTTCCTTGGCGATGGCACGCCAAATATCCTTCTTCTGGTGGGCGCTGACCTACAGGAATAGTACAGGGGAAAAGGAGAAGATATAACCGTCCGCACCGTCACATTCATTGGCCCGCATCCCTACCCTTGCCATGACGCACCTGCACTCACCGTCATATCATGCACGCCTCATTCTCCCCCCTCCCCATCTTTCATCAACACCACTCCACACAGGCATTGCCCATTCAGCATGCTCACAGTGTACTTACCTGTTTGTCTGGAGGACCGTAGAGTAGTGTGTACTGGGGGAGTACCCCATCCACTAGTTTCTCCAACTCCTCTGCAGTGAAGGCAGGGGCCCTTTCCCCAGACACATGAGCCATTGTCTCTTCCAGACTGAGGTCACAGCAGCACTTGCAGTGTAGGTCCTCTCCTGTCGAAGATCAGGTATCAAGTGATTGAACAGAGAGAAAATGGCAGTGACGTCCGCGGCGGTACGTACCGTCACCGCCGGCGTACATCGTCATTGGCTCCTGGGACTCATAGGGTCCAATGTTAACCAATGCAGGATTGCGCAGCGGTCTTCGACCGCCTACCGCGACGGTGTACAACGCCAGCGCAGTTACCTCATATCCCCTTGTCCCACATTACAGGTCAGGCAGCCGCCATTTCAGGGGGCCACATGGCATTAATTTTGACTGCGTCACACATATCTAGGCCTTGCTTAAACACTAATACAGCCATATATCGATTTTCAAACATTTTGCTATAAAGATGTGTTTACGTACCTCAGTGTTGGTTGACTCTCTGCTTGCTGTTCTCCTCCATAGAGCACGTCCGCTATGGCAGGTGAGGAGATGGCGGCATCCTCCGGTGTACAGACCGCTGGTGGACCTGTCGACAATGGAGGAGCGACATGTAATTGTCACGTACAGACTTGATCGTACCACAATCCTGGAACTGTGTGCCCAGTTGGAGCCAGACCTGACGTCAGCTATCCGCCATCCCACAGGATTCCCCCCTCTAGTGCAGGTCCTGTCAGTACTCCATTTCCTAGCAAGTGGGTCTTTTCAAACACAGTGGCCATTGCATCAGGGATGTCCCAGCCTATGTTCTCCAACGTGTTGTCCAGAGTGTTGTCTGCCCTGCTGAAACACATGCGCAGCTACATCGTTTTCCCCCAGGTGGAGGATTTGCCTACAGTGAAAGGTGACTTCTATGCCCTGAGACATATCTCCAACATCATAGGTGCCATTGATGGGACACATGTGGCCTTGGTCCCCCCGCAGGAGTGAACAGGTGTACAGAAACCGGAAGAGTTACCATTCTATGAATGTGCAGATGGTGTGTTTGGCCGACCAGCACATCTCCCATGTAAATGCCAAGTTTCCTGGCTCAGTGCATGACGCTTACATTCTGCGGAATATCAGCATCCCTTATGTGATGGGGCAACTCCAGAGGCACCGTGTGGGGATATTAGGTGAGGACATGGACCCAATACAGTGTGACTAGGTGTCTGGGTCTGGGGATGTCCCTAAGAGTTAGTGTGTGTCTATCAGTTGTCCATCGCCATTTGCAGGTGACTCTGGTTACCCCAACCTGTCATGGCTACTGACCCCAGTACAAGGGCAGAGGAATGCTACAATGAGGCCCATGGGCGAACTAGGAGGATTATAGAGAGGACCTTCGGCCTCCTGAAGGCCAGGTTCCGGTGCCTCCATATGACAGGTGGTTCCCTATTCTGTTCACCAAGAAGGTGTGCCAGATCATCGTGGCCTGCTGTATGCTTTACAACTTGGCTTTGCGATGACAGATGCCTTTTCTGCAGGAGGATGGTCCAGATGGAGGTGTTGTGGCAGCTGTGGAGCCTGTGGACAGTGAAGACGAGGAAGCAGAAGAAGAGGACATAGACAACAGGAACACGGTGATCCAGCAATACTTCCAGTGAGACACAGGTAAGAAGACAACACTGCCTGCTACATCTGATTTAATTCTTCTACCTCTCATCTGTCTGTCATTTTCACCCAGTGTATGGACACTGAGTTGTCACTTTCCCTTTCGATTTCACAGATGTGGGTCCCACTGTGTGACCTCTGCTTTGTTTCCGCATGGACTAGAGCTGTGTGACATAGGTATGTTGACATTACGTTGGATATAGCATTTTTCCACAGTTATTGCAAATACACATTTTCAAAAGCACAGACTGACTCCAGATTGTTTTGTGAAATTTGGCCAGTACTGTTGCCATCGTATCCTGGGAATGGTGGTAGGCTCCCATGATGTTGGAGAGGGCCTCGTGGAGAGTGGTTTCCCTGGGCCTGTCCTCCCCCTGTCGCACAGCAGCCCTCCCAGTTCCCCTGTGTTCCTGGGTGGGTGCTGTGCTGGTGTTTCCAGAGGGGGGAAGCTCTGTGGTGGCCTGTGCCAGTGTGAGGGGAACCGACTGTCCCGAGGTCCCAGATGGGCCGGGCTGGTCATCTTGATCCAGTTGGACAGAGCTGCTGTCATCACTGTGGGCCTCTTCTGTAGGTGGAGTGGACATGTCTGGACCCTCCTGTCCGGTGACGTTGGGTAGGGGTCCTGCAAGGTGTAAAGGCATGATTATTGCATCTGTGTGTGCCATGGTGTGCAATGGGTGGGCCACCCTGTACCCCAGTGCTTCCATTCTTGTGTGGGACCTTGTGTGATAATGGTTTAGGGGGGTGTATGGGTATGTGCAGTGGACATGCTTTGGTGATGGGTGTCCATGCTTTGGTGTTGCATGCAGGGCTTGGGTTTGGGATGTGTGGTTTGTGATAGTGGGACATGTGTGAGGAATTGGAGTGATGGGGGTGAGGGTGGGGGTATGTGATAGCATGCAGGTAGGGTGGGGGATATGGTAGTTAAAGGTTTGACTTACCAGAGTCCATTCCTCCAGCTACTCCTGCGAGGCCCACAGGATGCAGTATAGCCAAGACCTGCTCCTCCCATGTTGTTAGTTCTGGGGGAGGAGGTGGGGGTCCGCCGCCAGTCCTCTGAACCGCAATCTGGTGTCTTGAGACCACGGAATGCACCTTCCCCGTAGGTCGTTCCACCTCTCCCTGATGTCATCCCTAGTTCTTGGGTGCTGTCCCACTGCGTTAACCCTGTCCACGATTCTGCGCCATAGCTCCATCTTCCTAGTTATGGTGGTGTGCTGCACCTGTGATCCGAATAGCTGTGGCTCTACCCGGATAATTTCCTCCACTGTGACCCTGAGCTCCTCCTCAGAAAACATGGGGTGTCTTTGCGGTGCCATGGGGTGGTGTGGGTGATGTGTGGGGTGGTGTGTGTTGTGTGTTGTGATGTGTGGGGTGATATTTAGAGGTGTGTTGTGTGAGGTGCGTGGATGTTGTTTGAGTGATGGTGTTGAGTGCCTGTGGATGCTGGTGTTGTTTCTGGTTGTGTCTCTCTCTGGCCTTCTGTCACAATTGTTGTCGTAGGAGTTTGCGGGTGATGTGGGTGTGTGTTTTATATTGTATTGGGTGTGTGGGAGTGGTGTGTGTATGTGTATCAGGTGTGTGTATTTCGATTTTGTCCAATGTGGAAGTGTTTTGTAAATGTGTGTGTATTTTGAGCGCGGCGGTGTGTACCGCCAATGGAATACCACGGTTAAAAGACCGCCGCGTGGATTCGTGATAGTGTGGGCGTATTTCTGTTGGCGTGACGGTGTAGGTTTTGTTATCGCCAGTTTATCACTGACCTTTGGTCTGGCAGACTAGTGTGGGTGTCTAGATTTTGGCGGATTCCGAGCTGTGGGTCATAATAGCTGTGGCAGAATTCCGCGGCGGGGTTTTGGTGGTCTTCTGCACGGCAGTAAGCGGCTTTTGCCGCCAATGTTGTAATCACCCCCATAGTAATGTGTTTTATATGTCCTGACAGTGAAATACTGCTAAATTCGTTTTTCACTGTTGCAAGACCTGTCCCTCTCATAGGTTAACATGGGGGCTACCTTTAAATATGATTAAAGTGTAGATTCCCTTTGGGAGCGGATAGACATGTGGAGTTTGGGATCTCTGAGCTCACAATTTAAAAATACATCTTTTAGTAAAGTTGATTTTAAGATTGTGTGTTTGAAAATGCCACTTTAAGAAAGTGGGCATTTTCGTGCTTAAACCATTTCTGTGACTCTGCCTGTTTGTGGATTCCCTGTCTGGGTCAGTTTGAGCATTGGGCTGGTTGCACCTCTCACTAGACAGTGACACAAAGGGAGCTGGGGTGTAGTCTGCATTTCCTGATGAGCCATCTTTGCTAGGAGGGAGGGGACGCATCGCTGTCCTGTGAAGAGAAGAAACGATGCACGCCGACCTGACTAAAGGAGAAACAACGCAAGGTCTCGCTCATGAGTGAAATAGACGCATCACAAGCCCTTTTTGACACACACTCGCCTGTGCAGGGTTATTTTTGATGCACCCAAAGTACATTTCCACGCTAACACCATTAGCGCTGTGTTTAAAATTACATGAAGACTCTTTTTGCATTTTTAGTGATAGCTTGACTTGTCTATTGTGGATTTTTGTTGTTTTGGTCTTGTCTTGTTTAGATAAATATTTTCTATTTTTCTAAACCTGTGTTGTGTTATTTTGTAGTGTTTGCATTAAGTTCCTGTGTGTGTTGGTACAAATACTTTACACCTAGCACTCTGAAGTTAACCCTACTGCTCGTGCCAAGCTACCAAGGGGGTAAGCAGGGGTTAGCTGAGGGTGATTCTCTTTCACCCTGACTAGAGTGAGGGTCCTTGCTTGGACAGGGGGTAACCTGACTGCCAACCAAAGACCCCATTTCTAACAGTAGCTCAGTGAGTTAAAAACTTGCTGCTGATATCTGCTATGATCTGCAGGGCTCGAGTCTGAGTACCATCAAGATTAACATTCTGAGGTCTGAAAATGGAATACGATTGCATTAGAGGCAAGGCGAATGCTGGAGAGTCATGGTGAGCACACAACACATTCATTATGCAGAACATGGTGTTGTCTGTTCTGTGTGGGGCCCTGTGCTCTTGAAGAAGACGCAGGAGGCAGTACCTTCTGAACCAGGAAGTGAATGGGTTTGAAACATGCACTAAATTGACTAATGATGATTGCTGCAACATGTTTACTAGCTGCCTTATTATATTTTAAGTTGGTGGGTGTTTACATAATATGTATAGATTATATGTGTAGTTTATGTATGGTGTAAAATGATTTGCATAAACTGTAGCAATACTTTATGGTATTGAATAATTGAACATATTGCTGTAATAGGTACTCATAGGCGCCTTTCTGGGTTTAAAAGCATTGCTTGTATTTCATACAGTGGGGCAATGGTGGTGCTATCAAATTGTACATTATGGGTGCTAGGATATGCTTAAATATCACATGCTTGACAGTTGCTCGTTAAGGAGTATCAACATTCACTGGGCTTATTTTTTTGCAGTAGGTCAAGTATCTGACACCTCTTTAAAAGCTAACAGACTCATTACGAGTTTGGTGGTCCCAACGTGGGATCGCCAAACTCGGGGGGAGGACGCTACCACCGCCATTGGGGTGGCGTCCCCCGCCACCCTATTACAATGTGGCGGGAACATTGTAATAGAGCGTTCTAAGATCCCGTAAATGAACCAAGTACTATCTCGTAGCATAGAGGGGGCCGACCAGCCCCCTCGGAATGAGCACTGTCTGGAAAGCAAGCAAACAGTACGCTTTCCGATAGTGCAGGGCAGGACTGCCCCTGCACTGCCCATGCTAGAAGGACAGTACCGGGGCCCCCTGCGCACCGTCTCTGCCAGCCTTTCCATGCCAGTGAAACCGCCACGGAAAGACTGGCGGTGAGGGGAGTTGTAATCAGCCAGGCGGCACTGAACTCTGTGCCGCCCTGGCTGAGCACAACTCAGACCCCGTTCCTGGCAAGCACGGTGGTCCCCTTGCGGGTACAGACTTCAGGGTTGTAATTGGGTGGTCGGACCGCACAGAGTGCGGCAGCCCGATCTTCAACGCGAGTGTGGCGTTCCTTGGACCACCACACTCGTAATGAGGCCCTAAGTGACGCTAGATTGTTGAAAGCCTCATTCTTTTAGAGTAGAATTTAACACTGTTTCTTTATTACATCCATAGATTGCATGCTATTACAAAAACATCACTTGCTATATTCCATCAAAAAGTCCTGCATGACAAATTGACAGTGAATTAAAAAAAAAAATCTCCCTTATTTATATTGAATTCACCTTTCTCCCGTCCCCTTCTAACATATGTATGCCTCTTCTGTACATTGACTACTCTAAATCTCATGCCTGTCTCTTATTCTCTTTTTGAAACCATATCCCTGATGTCTAGTTAGTGCCTTCTGCTTCTGCTTCTTGTTAGCAATATTAATTCCAGCAAGCAATTACTTATCACATAGTTCCCGCTAAAGGTCATTAATGTAGAGTACCACAAAGAGACTGGAGTAAATGTATGGAATGGTTTCCTTTAGCATGCAAGACTAATTCCAATAACCAGTGGATTGACCTCTAACTCTGGAGCTCCCTAGTAGCGCGCTGCTTGCCATCAAGCACTTTAGTACCTCATCAGGGGTAGTAAGCACTATATAAATGCAATTCCAATACAGGTAGTATTAGGGCCTCTTAATTTGTGTGATTCTTCAGCAGCTGCTTTCCTGGCATAATTATGGATTTGTAGCATTTGCCTATAATCTGTCTGCTGCATAATCTGCAGATTTTTACTAAAAACGTAATGACATGTTCATGTTCTGTGAAAGGCCCTACGCAAAGAATAAAGGGTCAACTTTCAGTTGCTTATTTCTGTATTTTGTTGTTAAAGTGGTATTAATGATATAAAATATTTGCACAGACAGTATTAGCAGGTGTAAAAATAAAAAAATAGTGATGAAATACCATTAAAAAATGTGCTGCATTATTACGCATTTAGTTAACCCTGCCACATAATTTGATGCTCCTTGCTGCATATTTCCACTCGTCTTGGATAATATTAACTTCTGTTATTTACAGTGCTTAGAAACAACATAAGTATGGTATAAAGTGCTTTACAAAAAAAGGAGGTTATTAGATGCTGAATGATTATGCCAACCAAGCCAAATGGCATATAGATTGGCTCGTATTGGTAGCATTGAGGATAATTCCATCCATGATCCTCGAATATGGTTAGTCTTTTGTAGGCTCCTGTGTATTCTAACCTCCTGCCCTCCCATCCAAGTTCTAATATGTCACCCTTAACTCCAGTGAGGAGAAAAAGGCAATCTGGAGATGTATCATGAACATGTCCGCTTGTGCAGAGCTCAGCGCAGTGAGCAGTGGTTACCTTTCTATGTTTTTGAATGATGCTGTTAAATGTATACACTTTAGACAGTGCTGTCGCATAAAGAAAGGTGCAGAGATGCTCTCTGCATGAGTGCATATGTTCATCATACAGACCCCAGTAGCAGATTTCTAAAGATTAGCTAACTCCTCCTTCCTGCAAGTTGGTTCTTGAATGCGATTTCTGTCAGTGTGTTGCTGAAAATCGGTTGTTTATCAGATAATTGTGGACATACATGTTATGCTACAAAAATATCAACAGCCAAATTATTGTGAAAGTAAAACTATACAGGGAAGTTCAAATTTACTGTTCTTAACTGTACATCTAGGTACCTTAAATATATGCATATTGTCAAGGTATTTATATTTCAAATTAAGTATAGTAAATCTGTACTTAAGAACACACACACACACGTATATATTTTCTGTTTCTAGCTCTGTGTATGTTTTTGTATATTTGTTCATGTGTATATCTGTGTGCAAGTGTGTTTCCCGTGTGTGTGTTTCTCCAACACTGCCTGTCTTTGTGTGTATGTTTCATCACACGTTTGGCCTGTCTGCGTCATGGTATGCATGCCCATGTGTTTCACCATCTTTCCATCAAGGTATATATATATATATATATATATATATATATATATATATATATATATATATCAATGTGTGTATATATATATATATATATGTATATATATATATATATATCATATATGCCCTTACCCACACGTGTATGTTTGGTCATATGTTTGATCATCCTTGTCTATCCATTTGTTTGTTTGACTACCCTCGTATAGTGGTTCAACTGTATGTTTGGCCTCTGTGTATGTGTATATTTTGGTCGTTTCCGTCTAATAAAGTATATATATGTTTGTGTGTGCGTTTGTATCTGTGCGTGTGTAATGATCCTTATAGTACCTTTATCTGTAATTTTGTATGACTGGACGTCGTTGTGTACTGGTGCATGTAATTGGCCTTCTTTTATATTGATGCCTGTGTATGTTTTGCTGTTTGCACAATCTGTGCACATGTATTTCTGCTAGTTTCTGTTTACTAGTTTCTGCGCATGCTTGGATGTGTGTTCGTCCGTCTTTCTGTATCTGTGTGTGTAGGCCTGAATCTCATGTTCGGTTTAAGGTCAGGTGAAGATCGATTCTACAGAGTTGTTTCAGGAGCTGCTAATTTGATAAGACAGAGCATTAAAGATTCAGTGTGGATGTGTATTGATCACGGGACAGGTCTTGTTAGACAGGGGTTTCTTTAATGATCAAACAAGTATTGGAAAAAGCTGAAGCTGGGAAGACTCAGCACCTGTCAAACCCCCTGGATTAAACTCACAGACGTTAATCATGTAATGTATGGGGGTACCACAGACTAGAACATCCACTTCCGAATCGCACAGCTCAGGCTCCATCCTGGTTTATATACAACAGCTGCTCCATAGTCAGAAATACACATGCTGACGCCTGCACATGCCTAGCACCCCATGGAAAGGCAATAACATTATAGTGACCACGCCACTATCCTTATATCTAGAGTAGCACATGAACTTGAAAGTAAAGTGTTATGAACTGTTTTTATTCATTTTGGGGATTTGTAAGGCACCACATGCGCATGAAATGTCTTGAGGCAGCTAGATGACCTGATCCGCTCTAACATCAGACTTAGGATTGCAGTCTCCATATTACTGAAAATATATACATTAACAGTTATACACATCTCTTTATGATATTCCTTAGCGTGAAACAAATCCAACACATATGCTCAGACTTACGTAGCCCCCATGCCTACCCTCAGCATGCACTACTCCAAGTACATTGTTAGATGTACACAGCTGCCACCAACACCTCACATCTTGACAAGACCTTTCACCACCACCAATTGGTCAACACAACCTTTCACCACCACAGTTAGGTCTACCTGGTCTCCCACCACAAGCTGTTTACTATCACCCTCACCACTGCACACCAATCCCTCACATCAGGTCTGTACAGCACAACCCTACCAGCATTGGCTCTGCACAGCTCTTTACCACTCACTTCAAGTCTGACTAAATGTTTACCACAAAGTTTGCACAACATTTCACCACCCTTGGAGGACCTTCCCTAGAGGACTTCAGAAAACAGCTCACACCCTAGCTCTTTGACCACCACCTCTACCAAACGAGCAAGGCCCGCAGCACCAAACTGGAGCCTGGAGACCCCCCGGGATGACAAGTGTGCACTCTGCAAGAACCTGCTGATTGATTGATTGCACTGATCTTCGCTACCATCATCTCCCTCCGGTCTTGCTGGCCCTCTACCACCACCATGAGGTCTGTACAAAATTCCTTTACCAATCACAAGCCCTTTTCCACTACAGTCATGCCACTACTGATCATCCCTCTCGACCACTCTTGCTCTTCACATGCCCTCATCACTACCTTCATGCCGGCACAGACCATAATCCCCACAACATCAGCACAACATTTACCCACCATGTAAAGGCTTGTTCTCTGCTTCATCACTACCCACTGATATCTCTAGCCATTCTTGCATAGCCACCTTGTTAGCTACATAAATGGTCTACTCTATGCTGTTCCCCATTAACAGACACAATTCTACACCTTTCTCAAACCATAATCGCCTTTTGATCTATAGAACCCCACTCCTCCATATTCCCTAACATTGCCCTAAGGTTATACATACTTATAATATCAATCCTACAGGTTTATACAGACACTCCCAAATCTGTTCAAACCCAAAAGATTAGTCTACTAACATAGCTGGCGAATTTCCCCACTTTGTAGGTTTTTTTGCAGGACACAATATCAGTGCCCCCCTTATCCGCCTTAAATGTTTCAACTAAAGGTGCTATTGAATTCTAGGGTTTTAGATTATATTGCAGTTCTAAAATATTGAAAAAGGGTACATTTTTTCTCCGAGAAGACTGTGGCTCAAAATACACCGTGCACAACGTTTTGTGATGTCCACCAGGCTCTGGGTACCGAGCGTGGCTGGAGGCATTCCACTAATTTCCCTGAACCCGCTACTCAGCCATCTGTAGCAGTTACTAGGAACAGTGGTGGTTTGCCCCCTTGGCCCATGCCCACTGCTCATTTTCCCTTATTCCACTGTGCACATCCTATGCCATACATGGCGCAAAATGGAATAAAATAAGACATCACTGATGTGATAAATGAAAAGTGGCAAAGTTGTCTGTCGCCTCTGGTGGTTCTACAGTGTTTTTGAGTATTGATATACTTTACGGGCTTTTCTTAGAAACCAGATGAATATTCCTACAAAATGGATCTTGTTACAAAAGAAAAACTGAGAGTTGTGGGCACATGTACTTGAAAATGAGGCACTGGGGGAAACTGCTGTCTGCAGCATCGGATGACACCAGGGGAGTTCTAACTCCACCACGATTCAGTAGATCACAATAAAGTTTAATTTTTTCCCATTATTCAGCACAATATCATATAACCATAGGAAGCAGGCCAAGTGTGAAAATAAAAAGATTCAACAATACGGACCCTAAAAAGGCGCCCACAAGAACGACCTGTAAATCATCTCCAAGAGCAGTCCTTTCCTTCCTGAGGAAAAGTTATGAGAAACCCTTTTCGAGTTATATGATGAGTGCAAATGATGTGTCCCCCTAAAAGATAATGGCCTTCATTACAACCCTGGCGGTTGGTGTAAAAATGGCGATAATACTGCCAACAGGCTGGCGGTAATTACCACCAAATTATGACCATGGCGGATACATCTCCGATAGACAGCCACTTTACCACACCGACCGCCAGGGCGGAAACAACAGGCACCACGGCGGTAGACGCCTACAGCCAGGCAGAAGTCAATGTTCCGCCCACCATATTATGACATGCCAATCCGCCACCTTTTCCGGGGTGGTACCAACGACATCCAAAGCCTGGCGGAAACACTGCACAGAAGTGAAAGGACTCACCATTGGAGATACAGGGAACAACCACGCCGCACGGGAGCCCGAGCTGCATGTCTTCCCCATGGTCTTCTATGTGCTGCTCCACCACGAACACCAACGACAGCGAATACAACGACCGTGAGTATAGCCGCCTAGCACACAAGGGAGGGGGGGAGGTAAAAGAGAGTGACACACACACGCACAACACACACACCCCCAACACCATACACACAGTCAGCTGCAGTACTAAAACATATTTACCCTGTACCTCGGATGAATATTGCAAGGACAAAACAAATTTACTAAAGTGAGTGTAATAAGATCAACACAGTATAAATAATAATTTAGCCAATGTAACAGATATTTACAAATGTACAGTTCAAGGGACACTGCCCAGTCCTCAGTTTGCGTGGGCCACATGGCCACAAACCAAAGTCCAAGGCCCACTTGTCACCTGCATCAACACGGAGAGAACCCTGGAGGGGCATCAGTTGGCAAATAGGCAGGCATCTCTGGGGAACAGAGGGCACCTCAGCTGGGAGATGAAATAAGACCACTGGTTCTGGAGGGGGCAACATGCCATGTGCTTGTTCCTGGGGAGTGTAAGGCCACAGTCTCTCAAGTGGGTGACTTGCCCACTGGCTCTGGCGGGGGCAACATGCCCTGTGCTTGGTCCTGGGGAGTGCAAAGCCACAGTCTCTTAAGTGGGTGTCTTGTCCACTGGTTCTGGAGGGGGCATTGTGCCCTGTTCTCTTGATCCTGGGGAGTCTGGGGTAGGTGGGTGTCTTACCCACTGGTTCTGGAGGGGCATCGTGCCCTGTGCTCTTGATCCTGGGGAGTCTGGGGTAGGTGGGTGCCTTACCGACTGGTTCTGGAGGGGGCATCGTGCCCTGTGCTCTTGATCCTGGGGAGTGCAAGGTCACAGTCTCTCAGGTGGGTTCCATACCCACTGGACTTGCAGGGGGCAGGCTGCACAGCAGCCCTTGGAGGCAGGATTACATACCATCCGCTAGTGGTGATAGCTGCTCAGTTGTGGTGCTGGTGCTGCTGGCTGGAGGAGGCTCCTGCCCATCCCCTGCAGCCTTGGACAGCTGCCCACTAGAGGTGGTGGTGCTGGTGCTGCTGCAGGGGGGAGGCTCCTGCCCATCCCCTGCAGCCTCGGACAGCTGCACAACCATGGTTGGTGGTGGGGGCCCCGTCACAGTTCCTGCCCCAGACCCCTTGCCCTTTCTGCCTGATGGTGCTGGCTCTTTGCTATTCCTGGCACTGGGGCAGGCTCCTTAGTCTTCCTGGCAGCAGCTGGGGCAGGCTCATTTGTCTTCCTGGCAGCAGCTGGGGCAGGCACCTATGTCTTCCTGGCAGCAGCTGGGGCAGGCTAATTTCCTTGAGGTTGCCTGGTGCAGGCTCCTTAACCCTCAGGACATGTGCCCTGGATCCTTTCCCACCACAAGTGGGTATGGTGACGACTGGGCCTGTGGACTGGGTGGCTGAGGTGCTTGGCTGGGTTTTTTGCCACCCTGGCCAGATGTGCATGACCGGCGGGGGAGGGGAAGGGAAGAGACCAAGTTGGGCAAATAAACACTTTTTAGGGACATTGGGGCAGGAAGAGGGAGAAGGTTTGGGAGTGAGGGAAGAGGGAGTGGTTGTTGGAGGTGTCTGTTTGCTGCTTTTGGGTGCAGGTGCATGACCTGTATGCTGTTGTGAGGTGGGTGGCTGTTGGGTGTCTCAGTGCTTGCGTTTGTGTACCTTAGGGGGGGGGGGGGCAGACACAGTGGAAGAGGACACAGGGTTGGCTGTTGGTGAGGTTTCTGCCAGTGAGGTGTGTGTTCTGCTAGGAGTGGTGGTGATGGTGTAGTGCATGCAGGTGTGAGTGTAGACGGAACTGGGAGGGAGGTGGAGGAGGAGAAGGAGGGGGAGACAGTGGAAATAATGGATGTTGGTATGTCTGCATCTGGATAGCATTTGTGTGAGTGCCTGTGGGATGAAGTGTGTTTTTTGTGTTTGCCTGAACCACTTTAGTGTGTTAACTTGTGTGCACGCTCGTCTGCCTGTGTGCTTGAGATAGGTTGGGGTTGAGGAGAATGGGATTGGGAAGAGGAAGTTGGAGGAGGGAGAGTGGAAACAGGGACAATGGCTGTCATCAGAGAGGAGGCCAGAGCCTGGATTGATCTCTGTTGGGCTGCCAAGCCAATGAGAATGCACTCCAGGAATACATTAGTCTGTTGCATCTGGTTTGCCAACCCCTGGATGGCATTCACAGTGGTTGACTGCCCTACAGAGATGGATCTCAGGAGGTAAATAGCCTCCTCACTCAGGGCAGCATGGCTCATTGGGGCAGGGCCTGGGGTGCCTGGGGTGAAGGAGATGGCCACCCTCTTGGGTGAGCGGGCACAAGCACCTCGATGAGGGGCTGCTGGGAGGGTGGTGCTGGTACGGGGTGGTGGCTGTACCTGTACCTGTAGCTGGGGTGGTCACAGAGGTGTACGCCACCACCAGGGAGTTCCATTGGAGGAGGTATCTGTGTCTGAACTGTCCCCTCCAGTCTCCACCATGGTGTTCCCCTCGCCCTCTGTCCCACTGGTACCCTCACAAGATGGTGGACTCTGCCTCCTGGGTCCTGTGGGATGCAGCTTCCTCCGTCGCCGGTGCCTCTGTTCCTCCGCCATATGATGCGAATGCACATAAGGACAGGGTGACAAAACAATAAGGGGGGGAGAGACAAAGGATACACTTGGTCAATGGCTGCACCAACACCACCGTTGGCGTACACAGCACCCTCACACACAGGGAACAGGTCTACCCTATATGCACTGCACTACCAGGGATATTGCTAGCCACCAAGGCATGGGTAGGGCCACACACCGGCAAATCCAGCACACCTGGGACCCACACAGCCCTGACCAGTAGTGGGTGCCTACGAGTTAGGTAGTTAAAGTTGCCCTTCTGCACCCTAGCCACCAGGGGACCTATGCTGCAATGTCAGGCCTGGCCTAGGGCGGCCCACTGACACACATCCACCACCTGGATACCACCCCACCAGCCGTAAGTTGTAATGATAGCCACTGTACTCACCCCCTTGTGGCTGCTGTGATGCCCTCAAGCGTCCATCCAGCTCTGGATAGGCCACCGCCAGTATGCGGGCCATCAGGGGGGGGCAGAATTCGACGGGCATGCCTTCCCCATTGGGAGGCCATCCCCAGCTGGGCATCCGCCATCTTCCGTGCCCAGCGTCTCAGGTCCTCCCACTGTTTCTGACAGTGAGTGCTCCACCTGCCGTAGACCCTCAGGGTCCGCACATCCTTGGCGATGGCACGCCATATGCTCTTCTTTTGATGGGCGCTGACCTGCAGAGCAATACACACAGGAAAATCGAATTAGCCAAACAGTCCTGCCTGTTACACTTATGGCCCACCATACCCCTTCACATAACCATTTGCACACACATGGCCCAGCACACAACCTATACGCCGCCCAGAGGACATCCACCCACCCCCTTACACGAGGCCTTCATACACACCACCCCATGCATTCATGCCAAATGCATCATGCCCACAGTGTACTCACCTGTTGGTCTGGAGCCCCATACAGCAGTCCGTACTGAGGTAGGACCCCATCCACCAGTCTCTCCAACTCCTCTGAAGTGAAGGCAGGGGCCCTTTCCCCAGTCACACGGGCCATGGAAGGTTCCAGAAACAGGTCACAGCAACACATGCAGTGTAGGTCCTCTCCTGTTGAAGGTCAGGTAGCAAGTGAGGAATTAGAAAATGGCGGTCACGTCCGCGGCAGTGCATACCGTCACCGCCGGCGTAGATCACTATTGGCCACTGTAACCCATAAGGCAAAATGTTACCCAATGAGGAGTTGCACGACGGTTCCCGACCGCCTCCCACAACGGCACCCAACGTCAATGGAATTACCTCACTTCCACCTGACCATCCACACAGGACAGACGGACGCCATTTTAGGGGTGGGGGGGCAAGCCCTGGATAATTGCTGCATCACTATCTAAATTTGGACATACTGGACAATTCACACTGACCCATTACAAGTTAACAGCATTCAATGTTCTGTTGTAGCCCAATTGTTAGTGACCGGCTCCTCACTGTTTTGCTCCATAGATTGCTACCGCTGCGGATGAATAGGAGATGGAGACATACCCCTGTGTACAGACCCCTGGTGGACTTGGCAACACTGGAGGACAGGCAAATTATCCTCACCTATAGACTGGACAGGGCCACAATCACAGAGCTGTGTGCCCAATTGGAGCCTGACCTGATATCTGCTATCCGCCGCCCCACTGGGATCCCCCCTCTTGTGCAAGTTTTATCAGTGCTCCATTTCCTGGCAACTGTTTTTTTTTCCAAGTGACAGTGGGCTTGGCAGCGGGAATGTCACAGCCAATGTTTTCATTTGTGCTGACAAGAGTGTTGGCTGCCCTGATTAAACACATGTGCAGCTACATTGTATTTCCCCAGGTGGAAGACTTGGCCACAGTGAAGTCCGAGTTCTATGCAATGGGTCATATCCCCAACATAGTTGGGGCGTTTGATGGTACACATATTGCATTTGCCCCCCTCCCCAAAATGAACAGGTGTACAGAAATCGTAAAAGTTTCCACTCTATGAATGCACAGATTGTGTGCTTGGCGGACCAGTACATCTCCCATGTCAATGCTAAGTATCCTGGGTCGGTGCATGATGCCTTTGTCCTGAGGAATAGCAGCATTCCAAATGTGATGGGCCAACTACAGAGGCACAGGGTGTGGCTAATAGGTGAGCTCTGGTCCCCACCCAGTATATGTTAGTGTATGGGTATGGTGTGGGCCATATGGGATAGTGTGTGGCTAAATGTTGTCCTTCAATATTTGCAGGTGACTCTGGTTACCCCACCCTATCTTGGCTGCTGACCCCTGTGAGGAATGCCAGGACAAGGGCAGAAGAACGTTACAATGAGGCACATTGGCAAACCAGAAGGATTATAGAACGGACCTTTGCCTTCCTGAAGGCCTGGTTCTGGTGCCTCCATCTAACAGGTGGATCCCTGTGCTACTCACCCAAGAAGGTCTGCCAAATAATAGTGGCATGCTGCATGCTGCACAACCTTGCCCTGAGACGCCATGTGCCTTTTCTGCAGGAGGAGGAGGCTGGAGATGCCCTTGTGGCAGCAGTGAACCCTATGGACAGTGAGGATGAGGTGGCAGAGGATGAGGATGCGGACAACAGTACAGCAGTCATCAGATAGTACTTCCAATGACACACAGGTAAGACAGTGTTACTTCACATTTCATTGTAAATATTTTTAATATCTGTGGCACTGGCATGCTGTTATTTCCTACCTCTATGCCCACTTACTGTACTCTTCGGAAATTCATTTTACAGATGTTGGTACCTCACAATAGTTCCTGGCCTGAACACTGCATTAAGCTACAGGTCATTACCATATGCTCATTTACTGTACAGTTGAATTGCATTGTTTTGAACCTGGTTAATGAATACATATTTGAAAAATTTGACATACTCCATACGTCTATTTATTCCAAGGGTGTTTATTGAAGTGCTAAGAAAAAGAGGGGCAAGTGCAATGGGCTGGGGTGATAATGGAGGAAAGACCAGGTTATTGTTCCAGTCTATTTGTAACACAGATGCATTGTCCAAGGGGACATAGGAAGGGGAGCAATGGCAGTTCAAGGTGGACAGGGTGACGGAGTGGGTCACAAGGGTGACAATCAGAAGAGTCTCATTTCCTGGCGGGGATCTTGACAGTAGTCTCTGGCTTCAGTCTGTATCGCAGGGAACGTTTGCGGGTGGTTCTCCTTCTGCAGGGGGAGGGGTGCTGTAGAGGGACCACCTATCCAATACCGGCAGCAGAGGTGGAAGTCAGTTCAGATGTCTGGCAACTGGCAGAGGCCTGCTGTTGAGAGACTGCCTCCTTCATCATATTGGCCATATCTGCCAACACCTCTGCAATGGAGACCAGGGTGTTGATGGCCTGCAAGCCCTCCCTGATCTCCTGGTACTGTCCCTCCTGCATCTGCCTGTTCTCCTGCACATTGTCCAGGATCTGGCCCTTTGTATCCTAGGAATGTTGATATGCTCCCAGGATCTCTGCAAGTGCCTCCTGGAGAGTCGGTTCCCTGGGCCTGTCCTCCCCCTGGCGCACAGCACTCCTACCAGTTTCCCTGTTGTCCTGTGCCTCTGTCCCCTGAACGGTGTGCCCACTGTCGCTGACCCCAGGTCCCTGATTGTCTTGGGTATGAGGGGTGCCCTGAGGTCCCTGTAGAGGTGGACACACTGCTGATTGAAGTGTCCTGGGAACAGAGGTATGGGTACGCTGGGTGGGTGCTGTGGTGGTGTTTCCTGATGAGGGAGGCTCTGTGGTGGTGTGTGACTGGGCCTGGGTAACCGGCTGTCCAGAGGTCCTGATGGGCCAGGTAGGTCATCCAGATCCAGAAGACCAGAGTTGCTGTCATCACTGAGGGCCTCTTCGGTTGGGGGACTGGATATTGCTGGCACCTCCTCTCCGCTGACATTGTCTGGGGTAGCTGTGGGGCAGTCATTCCTGTGTTATTGTTTCTGTGTCTGACATATTGTGCATCCGTGGCTTGCCCTCTTTGGTTGTATTTGCCCTGGTAGCTTTCACTTGTGTACATTGGTATGTGCTGGGATAGCTGATTCCCTCTAGTGTACATGCTTTAGTGATAGCTGTCCATACAGAGCTGTGAGTGGTGTCCATGCATTGGTATGGCATGCAGGGCTTGGCATTGTGATGAGTGAGATGTGATGGTGGGGTGTGTGGGAAGTGGTGGAGTGATGGGAGTAAGGGTGAGGGTGGGGTTATGGGATGGCATGCAGGATAGTTGGGGGTGATAGTAGTAAAGAGTTGACTTACCAGAGTCCAGTCCTCCTATTCCGGCCAGGCCCTCAGGATGCATGATTGCCAAGACTCCTCCCATGCTGTGAGTTGTGGGGAGGAGATGGGGTCCACCGCCAGTCCTCTGTACAGCGAGGTAGTGTCTTGCTGCAATGGAACGTACCTTCCCCCCTAGGTCGTTCCACCTCTTCCTGATGTCATCCCTGGTTCTTGGGTGCTGTCCCATGGCGTTGACCCTGTCCACGATTCTCCGCCATAGCTCCATCTTCCTAGTTATCGATATCTGCTGCACCTGTGCTCCAAATAGCTGTGGCTCTACCCTGATGATTTCCCCCACCATGACCAGTAGCTCCTCCTCTGAGAATAGGGGGTGTCTTTGAGGTGCCATGGGTGTTGTGTGAGTTGTGTAGGTGAGGGTGTGTAGGGTGATGCGTTGGGGTGTGTGATGTGGAGTGCGTGGGTGGTGAATAGGTGTATAGGTGTAGGTAGTGGGTGGCTCTGGTTTTGACTGTGGTTGTGGTGTCTGTCTCATGCCAATGGTTTGTATTCCTAAAGGGTTGTGGGTAATGTGGGTGGGTGTTTTATAGTGGTGTGTGTATGGGTGTCAGATGTGTGTTGTTTAAATTGTCCAATGTGGTGTTGTTTTGTTTGTGTGTGTATTTTGAGCGCGGCGGTATGTACCGCTAATGGTTTACCGCCACTGAATGTCCGCCGTGGTGATTCGTGGGTCATATTGTGATGGGCGTAGTACTGTTGGCGTAACGGTGTGGGTTTTGATACCTCCACTTTATCCTTTGGTGTGGTGGAATTGTTTATGTGGCTGAATAGTGACGGATTGGTGTGTGTGTGTCATAATATGGTGAACGGATATCCACCGCCACAGCAGTATGTTGGCGGCAGTCAGATGGCGGTAAGTGGGATTTACCGCCAATGTCATAATGAGGGCCAATGTACTTATTTATTTATATATTATATCAAGGAACCTCAGGTCGATTGTGGGCCTTGCTTGTTTTGAAGAGACTAACACTCTGAAGTTCACAACTCATATCATGACATCACACTGCCTCTTGTTTTCCTGGTGGAGAGGGAAGCTGTGTTAGTGACACGGAAAATCACAGAATGGCGAGGCACCTTGTGTCTCGACCATAATGGTGCAGACACGTGGACCAGACCACTGATTTCCTAGTTCTACTTTGTGATGCTCCCCAAGGCTAGAAGGCTCAAACTTGTTAGTCTGAGAACAGAAAGTAGGTGATCGCCAGAGATCATAGGGAATGGAGCTAGTTGGGGGGCATTCATCCGGCCTGAGTCTGGTGCCCCCTGCACCCGAGCCCCTGTGACCCTCCGCTCAGCAGATTGAACTGTACATAGCATGAATGTTGGAATGGGCCACTTTGAGGGGCTTGGGGGAAAAGCAGAAGACCCTGGAAAAGCAAGAAGAAACGTACCCACTGGAATGACAGAATGATACCTGGGCTCACAGTAAATTTCCATATCTTTGAGGACAGCATGTTTGGGAAAGAGGGATCCTAATCCTGTATACAGTGTTGTGTTATTTGTTCATTTCATTTATTTTTAGAGCGCTTGTACACCTAATGGCATCACATGCTGAGAGCATTCAATAAGACACATTCTGTTGCGGCATAATCTATCAGAGACCTAGGGTTTTTATGGCTTACCGCTGGCATAGATTTGTACTGCCACTCGTGTTCAGTTCTTTCTCTCTTTGCTTTGAGGAGTCCAGTGCAGACTATAGCCTTAGAACCCGCCGTAGCGGGCTCTACCGGCTATTAAAGGCCCGCTCCCGAGTTAAATGCCCGAGCCGAAGGCGAGGGCATTTAACAAGGGAAAGGGCCTTTAATAGCCGTTAGAGCCCGCTACGGCGGGTTCTAAGGCTATTAGAACATTCTGCCACTCAGGGCAGAATGTTCTCTTAAAAAAAAAAAAATTGCTCACGGAGCCCGAGGGGATTAGAATCCCCTCGGGCTCCGTGAGGCTTTGTTCACAGCTGCTGCTGTGAACAAAGCCCATTGGAATGTTGGCGCTGCAGGCTTTTACCGGCCAGTAAAAGCCCGCAGCACTCCATTGTTTTCAATGGAGCTGCCAACTTCCAATGTTCTAATTAGAAGTATTGGTTGGTGCTGCTGAGTCCTGATATTCATTGCTGCCTTATGTGAACGTGGTTGGGTGGATGTTATGATTTCATTTAAAATGTATACTGTTGTAGGATGGCAAGTGTTTACAGTAGGGTTGAATGCTATTGTTCGCATGCTCATGTCCAAAAGGTATGTCAGTGCAGTATTGAATGAATGTGAGATATTCTTTCTAACACGTTGTATTGGAAATGTCTGTGCAGTTATGGGTGTGTGTGAGATATTCTTTCTAATACTTGGTATAGAAATTTCATGTGTGTTGCGGTTTTTAGTGAAACGTGCTTTTGGTTGCACATCTAGTAATATGGTCACATTATAGGAAAGTGATAAAGATAAGTTTTGGTGAAAGAGGATGTTCAGGCAGTAAATGATGGGCAAATGAGTTAGGTTTTCACAGTCATTGTCTGTCTGCTGTAGCCCTGGCGGCTGTTTATGCTCGCTATGCTTGTTGGGAGCCCCGGGAAGGGACATATAAAGAAGTAATGTCAAATTCACAGGCGTGTCAGCTGAAGGTGGGTATAGGGCCTCCACATTAGAGCAAGATCTGGGGTGAAATGAGGGTTCTAAAATTTTTCAGAGGTGAGAAGGGGCTTTCAAACACGGAGGGGTTGGTTGTAGAGACGAGCAATGCAAAAGCTGAGCTGGGAATGAAAAGCACAACACGATTCATGCTCAGGAAGAATCATGTCACCCCAACTTGGATTTATTCCTGGGCACAGCCGCGTTCTTAGGCTGTTTTACTGTTATATTTGATAAGCCTGGCTTGGAGTGACAATCCTCTCTTTAAGATAAACTTAGGAGCACCTCTTAAATTTCTTTACGTGGTCTTAGCTGCCATCCGTGAACCGATTTAAGGGTAATTTGGACAGGACCATCTTCATGCTAGTTACTTTTAAGAAAGATATCTATTTTTTGCACAATGCGGTAAGATAGCATCTGCTCTCCGGGCCTTCTGAGTGTCTTGATCGTTGCCGCTGGCCTAGAGACTAACACCACAGGAGAGAATGTTCAAGAACTTTGTTGCATTAACATTCCTAAACTGTGACTAACACTCTGTGGGTTTCTTGGCTTTCGCGATGGAAGACACAGAAGGAACCTTCAGATATACCAGTATGGATAGAAACTGGACTTAAGTGGTGGCTTCTGTCACTGTACTATTTTGTATTTGGAGAATACTATTTGCATAGTGCCTCCTGAGGCTGATGTCTCAGACTAGTTCTCGGTGGACGACCGGGAGACCACTGTGTTCAATGTGTTTGGTTGGTAGAGTGGCATGTGCAGGAAGAGTTTTACTGTTATGCATGAGGACCAAATGGTACTCATGCAGTGAAGCAGAGTGGGAGATGCAAATGCATAATTTGCTCATCAATACAATTTTTGACCAAGCAGCTTATTCTTCAAATATTATGTTGTTACACTCTTTCTAGTATTGGCTCCGTGGGACTTATGGTGGAGGAGCCATATATTTGGAAAAGCCAAATATTTAACGCCTTCCAGAATTCAGGTGATCTTGTCTATTTTTTTTTTTATCTTTATCAGCAGCGAGTTCCAGAGTTTCGCTCTCCGAGCAGAAAAAAATGCCCCAGTGTGCACTGGGAAAGAAGCAGTAACTCAGAGAATCCTAGGGAAGTTTCAAAATGAGCCATCTTTTAATAGCGTTCTGTGCGAAGCCTTGAGAGACATCCCAGAATTATGCACGCATCATTGAGGAACCAGATTCTGGCATGTGAATTACAATTGTGGGCATCACCTTTTAACTCATAAACTCATGTAAGGCATTCTTCACACAAAAGATAATATGAATTGTCGAATGTTTTAACTTACTGTTCAGGCGGAAAAAAACATTGCATGGCTGTGAAGAGCATGTGTCCGTGCACTGAGTCCTTTTTAGCAGTTTTCGGCATTTTTTTATTTTTTTGGCTTCAGTACACACAGCAATCAGGTGTATGTGGAGGGCCCACCGTGACATGGAAGGGAGTCCAGAGCTGGGCTCTGTGGTACTGAGGAGCACACTATATACATATCTTTTGATTGACTTGAACTTGACTTTTGTGAGCTCACCGAGGTGATCGATAAGTGACAGTGTTGCCAGCAACAAATTATAGTTTGAAGACAGATCATTTTACCTACTGCCTGTCATGGGGAGTTGCCTTCTGGCCTCTCTCTTATTTTAAATTAGAGTCAGTGTCTTGTAACCGGTCCCTTTGATCTATCAATATGTGACATGTACGATTAGCATTAGTATGTGCAACAGAAAGTACATTGGGGTATGTGAGGTGCACGTCTGTGTAACCTGAGAATCCATTTCGGTATACTATGTATGAATGGTACCTAAGATGGAGGTGGAAGAGAACGTACCTGATGACAGAATGAATTGAAGGTTTTTTTTCAGAACCTTTCTGAGACTCTTTGAATTGAACCACACTGTAAGCTGTGGAGGGCAGTAGGCAGTCTCTTTGAAGTGTTGGTGCCGTCATTGTCCCCTTCCTGATTCATTCTTATCCAGAGATGTTGCACCCAACAGTTTGAAAAGTAGGACAGCTGGGAAGCCTAGCTTTCATTTGTACCTTTGTTGTGGGTCTTCCCTGACATAAAGCTCCTAGCCATACCCGACGTTCCTGTTGACATTAGAAGACAAAGACAGTAACTTGACCAGTCTAAGAGGAATTCCCAAAAGTCAAGAAATTCCTGAGATGCCAGAGCTGAACCTGTGAAACACACAAACCCTGTCTCAAATTTGGTTAGGAGGGTGGTGCATAGGCTATCAGTTTATGTTTCAAGATTTCTCATCAAACGGTACATGGTGTCCCACACTGCTGAAAACTGGGAAACTCTTCTGTGTTCCAAGGTTAGGGTTGCTGACAGCCAACCTCCTCTGCCAGGTTCAGAATTAGACACTTGGAAGTTCCTCAGACTGCCATTAGAATAGCTACCTTTGGAGTACATTGAGGGGATAACATGACTGACTGGTGAGGAAGGGTGCTGCAGGAAACTTTCCAAGAAGGAAAGGTCGCCCAGCTTACTTCTGTCCAGGGAACGAGATACACCATCACAATGTGTGATGAGGCCTTGGCACCATGGATCAGCCTCCAGTGTGCTCCATAGTGGGATTGCTTGCTACTTGGCTCTTTGCCTGCCTCTGGACACTCAAGCATGTGCCTGATTGGTCCAGGGAGAATTGTGAACTGTTGTCAGATAATACCAAATGTATCTAAATGACATGGCACCAAGAAGAATTCAAACATAATCAGTGGTTTTCACAGAAAACTAGCGAATACCTCTGAAAACCTAGTGCTTTTTCAAGTTTGCAGTTGCATTCAGTGGTTATTCCTAACTCTATCTAAATTATTGTTCAAATCTGTGGAGAGGGTATTTGCTTTATTTGGGTGGTGGGCTTGTGTTTCGGTCCGTGAAAGAGCCCAGATAAAAGATCATCCCAACCCAGACTGAAGAGAGCCAGCAACAGTCTCTCCTCTCCTGTATTCATGCAGCCCCACCAGCACTAACTGGACATGTGTGCCTGCACACTGGCAGGGTTGCTGGAGACAGCAACAACATCAGCGGGGCCTGGGCAGAGTCACTATGGCTTCTCCTCATATGCTGTGTAGGACAACAAACCACTGGGATTTGCATGGTCCCCACCACAGCTGGCAGAAATGGTCTTCTTCTGCCAAGGACTATCTAAGGTACAATGCAAGGGTGCAACACCGCAGGGACAACAAACTATCTTTAGGACAACTTACACTCTGCAAGCAAACTAGTCTTACATGTTAAATATATGCCCAGAAGGGTGTTGTGAAATTTTTGCCCACCATTTTCCCCAGAGGGCAACCTGTCCTGTCCTGCACTAATTGTATCTGTATGATTATTTACCTAGAGAATCAACCCAATTCTGTATCAGCTGGTTCCTATACACAGTGATTACTCCCTTGATAACTGTATCATAGTATTGGTGCCCTCTGACATTTATGTACACTATTATGTTGAGAGCGCAGTACTTTTTCTTTTCAGAAAGGCACTGTTGATTGGTATTAAATAACGTATTGAGTTCTTAGTTTCTACCTCATACCACCTCCACGAGTAAGCCTTGAACTGCTCAGCTTCACTACGATGTAGTTACTCTATGGGTCAAGCGATAAAGGGGAGTAGCTGGGGCTCACGTTTAGGTGCAATAGCAAGGTCCATCCAAGGATACCAGTGGTGAAAGGCTTACATTAAACAATTCGAACCCAATAACCCCTGATTGCATGGGTATCTTGAAAATGGTCCCACAGTTATTAACTTTGTTTTAATTGGTACATGTTAGAAATTGGGTGTCTGGTTGGCAGGGGTGGGAACCCTGTCCAAGCAGGTACCGCAATCCTAGAAAAGGTAAAGTCAGCTACACACCCTAAATTAACCTGTGCTCACCCTCTGGTAGCTTGGCATAGAGCAGTCAGGTTTACTTAAGAGGCAAAGTAGTTATACAACACTTCAAACAGTAAAGCAATAAAAACACAACACAAAAATATACCACACCTAGTTAAAAAATAGAGCTTAATTTAATGAACCAGCAAGACCAAAATGACAAAAATCCAATTAGTATAACTAAAGTTATGTTTTTTTAAAGAATTAAATTTAGTGCTGAAAAGCATAAAGCGCCAACTGTGGCTATCTGTCTGCCCTAGACCAGGTCAAATCTAAAAGTTCAGGCTGGCCATGATGGCGCGCAGGTCACATACTGGGATCATCCTTGGCCCGCTGAAACAGTACCTTGGTTTGCGATTGTTTTGAGGACAAGATGCGAGGCGCAAAGGAGGCAATGTGTCTGCATCGATCCCGTGTATGTAGGCAGGCCATCAGCTCCGAGCCATGCAAAGTCAGGGATGCGTTGAAAATGGGGGCAAAGCACGACACCATTGGCAACGCGATGTCCACGATCCTTACAGCAGCTGTGATGCATTGGTGTAGATGCAGTGTCCTCGATCCTTGCAGCAGTGTGTTGGCATTGATGGAGATGCGCCTGTTCCAAGAAGTGCAACGGCTTTGATGCATGGATTTTGGCGGTCGCAACACTTTATATGCACTTACAAGAGCCCAAGACTTGATTGACACCCCTTGGCAGGGCAAGACTCTCAGATTGTAGAGTTCAGGTGCTGTAGGAGGTGAGTTGGAAGTCTTTTGTGTCCCTGAGACTTCAGAAAATAGGAGGCAAGCCAGCAAGCCATAGGAGCCACAATGGTTCTGGGTTGGAGAGATTCAGGTCAAGTCCTTCTCACTACCAGGCAAGGAGGGCAGCAGGTCGGCAGAACAAGAGTCCAGCAGAGTGACAGTCCTGTCGGCAGCACAGCAGTCCTTCTTCCTGGCAGGGTATCCACAGAAGTGTACTGAGTTGGTTGTGTCTGAGGTCCAGTAGTGATACCCTTTTGTACCTTTGAAGTGGGGGAGACTTCAAAGAGAAGCCTTTGAAGTGCACAAAGTCCCTGCTCTTCCTGCCCTGGTTCCATACCTACTACAGGGGGGTATGTTGCCCTTTGTCTGGGGACAGGACAGAGCCCATTCAGGTGTATCAGCTTCTCCGTCCCATCCTGTCCAGGATGGCCGATCAGATTGTGGATGGCCCAACAGTCACACCTAAGCTTCCTTTTTGTGTGGCTGTGTGGAGGGACTGCACAAGCCCAGCTGTCACCCACCCCAGATCTATTCAGAGACAGACAAAAGGCACCAAATTGGTAAAGTAAGAAAATGCCAACTTTCTAAAAGTGGCATTTTCAGAATTACAATTTAAAATCCAACTTCACCATAGGTTGTGATGTTATATAGTGATTCCAGAGACACCAAGCTTGGGGGCACCATCTCTACTCAATTGGAAATTACACTTATAAAATGTAATAAGTCAATCCCAATGTGATCCTAAGGGAGAGCTAGGTCTTGCAGTAGTGAAAAAGAAATGTAAGCAGTTTTCACTACTAAGACATGCAGAATTTAAAAGTACATGTCTTACTTTTAAAATACACAGCACCCTGCCCTTGGGCTGTCTAGAGCCTACCTTGGGGTGACATATCTGTATTAAAAAGGAAGGTTTGGGCCTGGCAAGAAGGTTAACTTGCCAGGTTGACATGGCAGATTAAAACTGCACACACAGGCTCTGCAGTGACAGGCCTGAGACATGTTGAAGAGCTACTTAAGTGGGTGGCACAATCAGTGCTGCAGGCCCACTAGTAGCCTTTATTTTCAGGCCCAGGGCACAGGTAATGCACTTTACGTGGGACTTAAAAGTAAATTAAATATGCCATTTGTGTATAAAACAATGTTACCACTCTTTAGGGAGACAGCACATGCACTTTAGCACTGATTGGCAGTTGTAAAGTGCCCAGAGTCCTAAAGTCAGCAAAACAGCTGATCTCAAGGCAAAAAGTCGGGGGAACCATGCCAAGGATACCAGGTCTAACATTGCATTTGACTCCACCTGTAACCAAAACTTCTACCTATAGATATTATATTGCGTGGTTCTTGTTCCGTCTGTCAGTTGATCTGTGGCCTACTTTTTTATGAGGTGGGATGATATCAGTTTGCAAATCCTGTTCTTCCAACTTTCTAAGCATGTGCATCATATGAAAAATAGTTGCCTTCTGCCATTTTGGATAAATTGCCTACTGCGCTCCTGCTGCCACCTACCCAAATGCATTGCCTTATGCACCCACCGTTCTGACCCAAGTCCACCTTGTAACCACTAATGTAAGTCAATGAATCTAAGTCAACTCAACTCAATATCTGCCATTGAATATCTGCTCCGACGAACCTGTGAGTGATGGGCGTAGCATGTGAGCGAGTGAATAAATGATGTGTGT
Source organism: Pleurodeles waltl (assembly GCF_031143425.1). Classification (NCBI taxonomy): domain Eukaryota; kingdom Metazoa; phylum Chordata; class Amphibia; order Caudata; family Salamandridae; genus Pleurodeles; species Pleurodeles waltl. The sequence continues at coordinate 230,056,391 of NC_090451.1, forward strand.
AGCTTCAGATGAAACGTGAAGATCCATTCCAAATCCTCCTGGGCTGAGGCAGACGGAGCCGCGGTACTTGGGCGCTCTGACATGTTCGCTTCCACCGAGCCAGGCTTTAGGCGCAGTACTAGGCAACGAGCCACTTCCTGTTGGAAACCACATCCTTCTGACACACCTCTAGGAGATTATCCCATCATTAAATATTTGTAGGATAACGGGAGAAGCCTCATTTAGTTTTTGTTTCTTTCTCTCTGTGGTTTAATCACAGATGAAAGAGACTAATAGCGCTACCGAGCTTTCTGGTGATCAAAGGCCGATCAATCCTCTTTGTGGAGTAATTAACTATTTGCTAAACTTGCAGAATTGATTTCCATTTAGGGCTAAGAGCGAGGGTTTTAAATGAAGGCCGATTTAGCAGGAGTGAGGGGGGACTCTCCGCTGATGCCAGGAGATACTCGGCGTGATGAATTGGAGCCTGCTAATTGGAGGTTGGAAAATACGGCTGGAGAGCAGTTCTGTGCCCGTGTGCTTTGGGAAGAAGATGCAGGTGAAGGGGTTAGGGATCAGAGAACATGCTCTTCGGAGGCCGATAAAAGCCGAAGCTTGAGTGTGAGTACTGTATAGACTAATGTATAGTCGGAAAGACAGGTTTCAAGGGGTAGGTGCATTCGCACTACATACTAACGCCCAACATAGTCACATGGCATCTTTCAGCACGGGCCCCGATAACACACCACCACCGATATTGGTTTATTTACTTTAGGGCCTAAATGCGCGCGCCCCAGTAATCTAAATTTCACCTCAAGCGGGAGTTAGGTCCTGAATCGAGTTACAAGCGTAAACCCATTTCGCCATTTTTCCCTGCACACGTTTCAGTAGGTTAGTTGGTGATATTTGAGATGAGAAAAACACAATATTCCAAGTTTTGCAGCCCAGAACAGGTGAAGACTTGGGGTATTTCCTTGTTAACCCCACTTCCGACCTATGGAAACAGTAATGTGGTGAGGAAAAACCGAATTTTCTGGCCTCGGCAACCACCTGTGCGGTCTCAGATGACGCAATCGGGATGAGCCCTTAATCAGTGCTTAATTTGCGCAGGTTGCAGGAACTGCCAGTTTTTTTTGTTACTGTGACACTTTTACACAGAGCAAGAGGAAGGCAAAAAAGCGAGAAAGAAGACTGAGGTGAAAGGAAGGAAATCAGCCATAGGGAGAATGCAGGGATAAAAAAGAACCCGTATGAGTGAGAAAGAAATGCAGGAAGCGCAGGCTGGTGGAAGAAAGAGAAATTAGGCGGATTCAGACCTCCAGTATTCAGCAACTCGTAGGTTTGGCACTGCCAGCAGCGGGCTTCCAAAGGGAAACTTTATCTGTAGCGAGGGCTACTTCTGATCAGTGAAAGTCATCACGAGCTATCGAAGGCTAAACAAATTGCACATTATTACCAGACACCTCCACCCTCAGCTTCTTTGACTTTAAGCTTAACGTCCATAGAACCATATATTATGGTTTGAACAAAATACTTTGACTAGGGGTACTGACAGGGCTGCAATGTCTGTCAGTGAGAGTGTGGTTTTTGAGTATGTATGCACATATGTGCATATGAATGGGATATATGTGTATGGGTAACTGAGAGCCTGTGTTTGATATACTTGTCACAAAGGACATACGTTCCGCCATATATGGCACTGTTACATGTACAACACAAACATACAACCATTTTTTTTTAAATGGGAAAAATTTAAAGTGGAAACATGTTCATAATGTGAACTTTTTTCTGCACATTACATTTCTTAAAAAATGACTGTATTTTTCAGTTATTAATATTGCACAGTATTCTACTGGCCACAGGGAGCAAGAGACCTGCTGTTTGTAAAAGCAACACTTTGATTTTTTTTTTTGAGAAAATGAAAAGTTAACTTAATTATTAGGTAACTTTTCGTTTTAATTTTCTCTGATTTAAAAGCACTGGGAAACATCATTTTGTTCTCACCTACAATACTGAATTGACAAGGACATTTATTTAAGAGTTAAATAGCTTAGGGCTTCAATTCTTCACCTGTGTGCCCTTAGTCATAAATCTGACTCCAGTACTTCTCCTTATCAGGCCCTGCTATCTGTAGCCTGACCATAAGAATGTAAAATACACCCAGCCTTCCCTTAACTTGAAAAGGGAAAATGTGACCCTGTGCGTATTTAAAAATGAACTCCAGGCCGTGAGCTACTCTGAATGGGTCTGGGAGCTGCTGGCTGAATGGGTCTGGGAGCTGCTGGCTGTGAGCTACTCTGAATGGGTCTGGGAGCTACTGGTGGCACGCGATTGACTGGTTGGAGACACCTGCTTTTGACCCCTTATGTGCTTATAGTACCTGGATAGAGGTAAATGATTGCACCATTTTGTAGTTTAGAAGAGCCAGCTCTAACAAGATCTGTCTGAATATATAGTTGCCTTTCTGTTTCTTTCTGCAATTTTATGAGCAATGTTACTGTCTCAGGGACCAGTGCTTGAAATGGGCAATATGAGTACTCACACTTTTTAAACTTAAAAAGGAGAATAGCTTCACTTCACAGCACTTCCGCAATACATTTAACAGGAGAGCACCAGCACTTCTCAGTAGCAAGCATGTACTCTGAGTTAGTGAGTACCTTCACTTTTACAGTTTCAATTAAAGAACTGTCTGCAACAGAGTAAAACTGAGTAAAACCAGCTGTACAATCTGTTGTAGTAATGATTCTGTGACAATTTCCCCCAATTTCAACATTCTCCAGAATGGGTGGGCTCCTCTGGTGAAATCCATTAATAAGGCGTGTCAGACTGGATAGAAGTCTGCAACCCTCTGGCTGTGCAGTGAAGAAAATTGATTGTTTTGGTCTCTTAATCCTTTGGAACCAGTGCCTGTCAGCTCTGTTGATACTTTTTTGTCTTTGTTGTTAGCCAACAGACCATACTAATGTCTGTAACTGTTGTGATTGGTGTTTCCTGCGTGCTTTGTGCACATGGCACGCGCTGTTCTTAGTAGACTGTAAGCCAGCAGTCCCGCTTGATAAACATTACTAATAAGTATTGATTTATTTTCACCAATACTGTTATCACTCTGTTCCCTTAAACTGCTCTTTTTTGATGTCCCTGCCTTGCTTGTTTTTTTTCTTTTCCTGTGGTAGATACATCATCTCTCAACTGATTTATGAATATATTTACATGTTACATGTTTTAGGTTTTAGATATGGTACAGGCCGAGCAGGTTCTTATTTGTAAAAACTAAGGTCAGGTGTCGAAAGTTTTTCTTACAAACTCACCTCTGGTTCTTCTGAATGTCAGGCCCTAAATACCAATGCTGCCTAGTTTTATTTTTGCAGTTTTATATGCTGCAAACTCAGCCCAAGGCACTGGAGTGCGTTTCATGAGCAACAGTTACATTACACAAAACCAGATTATTATTTTTCTAAGGCGTGGGAAGATTAAGGCCCCAATTATGTCTTTGGCGGTAAAAAACGCCTACCGCCGCAGCGACGGCCGCCAAAACACCGTCGCCGTGGCTACCTACCATCCGCCATATTATGACTGTAGCCGGAATTCTGCCAGAAGGCTTGCGGAATTCTGTCTACAGTTATGGCGGCGGACGGCGGTAAGGTGGCGCTGCTACCAGCAGCAGCGCCATGCCAGTAGACCGTATCATGGGTTCTGATGGCAGACGCTGCTGCTGGCAGCAGCGCCATGTCCCATCTGCTGGAGGAGCAAGCAGGTAAGTCGGGTGCTCCAACAGGGGAGGGGGTGGGGGATGTTTCGTTTGTGGGGGTGGGGATGTATGTGTCTGTGTGCGTGCATGCGGGTGTGTGGAATGCGTGTGTGCATCACTGGGTGGGAGTGTGCCTGTATGTTGTGTTGTGTGAATGTGTGTGTACTTGTTTGTATGTCAGTGTGTGTGGATGTGTGTGTGAATGTATGTATGCATGCATGGCTGAATGTGGGTAAGAGTGTGCATATGCGTGTGTATGTTGGTGCGTGAATGTGCATGTATGTCGTGGGTGGGGTCGGTGGAGACCCCTATCAGTGTCAGGGAAGGAGTTCCCTGGCACTGATAGTGCCTACCGCCATGGTGTTCGTGGCGGTAAGGAAGCCACGAAAACCATGGCGGTAGGTGGGGGTATAATCCCACGGTTGGGACAGTGACGGCTGCCTGGCTGGAGACTGAAGTCTCCAGCCCGGCAGCTGTTACCGCCCTGGCGGACGGAGTGGTACATTGGCGGTATGGCTTGAGCCAAACCGCCACTGTCATATTTTAGGGAAAGGTACCACCAGCCTGTTGGCAGTACCTTTCTCCAAAATACTGCCGTCCGCCAGAGCTGTAATGAGGGCCTAAGTGATTTGCTCAGGATCACATTATGTTGAATAGAGACTGGTGGGAAGCTCTGGCTGTAATACCACATTCTCTCCCACTAGTCTTGGTGTAACCTCAAACCTCTTCTTTCTCTTCTCTACACTTCATGTTTATTTAGTTCACTGTTTCTGTATCTTTTTCGTTCCTGCATTCTCCTTTTTGCACAGTTTGCCTAGCTTTCTATTCCTTTTGCATTCTCCCTCTTTTGCCTTTCTATCTCATGATCAAAATCTGATGATTAAAAATTGGGCCCATTCCTCAAAAACCTACAAGTTGCAACCACAGACACAGATCAAGCACCTGGCCTAGCTCCAAGGAGCAGCAAGACACAAATTACGCACTCGGCCTAGCTTTAAGGAGCAGCAAGACACTATACAGACAATATTTTTATTGTAGCAGGAGCATCTCAGGCATGAACAGGATATTCAATGTGTTCCAATTGAGAACATGGTACAGAAATCAATATGTGAAGGAGAGATGTGGCATATTATTAGAACAATATACAGGACACCTAGGCCCTCATCATGACATAAGCGGTAAATCCCACTTACCACCATGCTGACGGCCACCAACTTACCGCCGCGATGGTGAATATCCGTTCACCATATTATGACACACACACACACAAATCCGACAGCATACAGCCACATACACAAATCCGACAGACCAAAGGTCAGTGATAAAGTGGCGTCACCAAAACCCATACCGTTATGCCAACAAGACAACACCCACCACATTATGACCCACAAATCACCACCGCGGACATTCAACGGCGGTAAACCATTGGCTGTATATACTGCTGCGCTCAGAATGGACACCCACATACAAAACAACACTACATTGGCCAATACCAAATACACTCACCTGACACTCATACACACACCACACCCACACACCCACACCACTATAAAACACCCACAACCCCTTACAAACACCACTTGCCAGCAGGAGACTGAGAAGAAGAGCATAGAGACAACTAGACACACACACCACTTACACCTATACATCCCTCACACACTCCACATCACACACCCCACCACATTACCCAACACACATCACACTACACCCATGGCACCACAAAGGCACCCCCGTTTCACTGAGGAGGAGTTAAGGGTCATGGTGGAGGAAATTGTCAGGGTAGAGCCACAGCTCTTTGGAGCACAGGTACAACAGATATCTATAGCAAGGAAGATGAAGCTATGGCAGAGAATCGTGGACAGGGTGAACGCCGTGGGACATTAGGAAGAGGTGGAACGATCTACGGGGGAAGGTACGTTCCATAGCAGCAAGACACCAGCTTGCCATACAGAGGACTGGCGGTGGACCCCCACCTCCTCCCCCACAACTCACAGCATGGGAGGGGGAAGTACTGGCAATACTGTAGGAGGCTGGCCTGGCTTGTAGTGGGTACCAGAGGTACTTACACCTTGTGCCAGGTCCAATTATCCCTTATTAGTGTAGAAGAGGTGTTTCTAGCAGCCTAGGCTGATAGAAGGTAGCTATGGCAAAGCAGCTTAGGCTGAACTAGGAGACATGTAAAGCTCCTACTATACCACTGGTGTCATATGCACAATATCATAAGAAAACACAATACACAGATATACTAAAAATAAAGGTACTTTATTTTTATGACAATATGACAAAAATATCTCAGTGAGTACCCTCAGTATGAGGATGAGTTATATACACAAGATATATGTACACAAACCAAAATTATGCAGATAATAGCAAAAGGAAGTAATGCAAGCAATGTAAAGTTACAGTAGATTGCAATAGGGGCACACAGGTATAGGGGCAACACAAACCATATACTCCAAAAGTGGAATGCGAACCACAAATGGACCCCAAACCTGTGTGAGCTTGTAGAGGGTCGCTGGGACTGTAAGAAAACAGTGAGGGTTAGAAAAATAGCCCACCCCAAGACACTGAAAGGTAGGTGTAAAGTGCACCTACTACCCCCAGAGAGCACAGAAGTCGTGATAGGGGGATTCTGCAGGAAGAACAAACACCAGCAATGCAACAACAGTGGATTTCCAGACCTGAGTACCTGTAAGACAAGGGGACCAAGTCCAAGAGTCGCGACAGTGTCTAGATGGGCAGGAGCCCAGAAATGCCAGCTGAGGGTGCAAGGAAGCTGCCACCGGGTGGAAGAAGCTTGGTGTTCTGCAAGAACGAAGAGGACTAGGAACTTCCCCTTTGGAGGATGGGTGTCCCACGTCGTGAAGAAGCTTGCAGAGGTGTTCCAACGCAGAAAGACTGCAAACAAGCCTTGCTAGCTGCAAGGGTCGCGGTTAGGGTTTTTGGATGGTGCTGTGGCCCAGGAGAGACCAGGAAGTCGCCACTTGGATGAGGAGACAGAGGGGGCACCCAGCAACGTAGGGAGCCCTCACAGAAGCAGGCAGCACCCGCAGAAGTACCTGAACAGGCACTTAGAAGAAAAGTGAACCGGAGTCCACCCGAAGTCACAAAAGAGAGTCCCACGACGCCAGAGGACAACTCAGAAGGTTGTGCACTGCAGGTTAGAGTGTCAGGGACCCAGGCTTGGCTGTGCAAGAAGGAAATCCTGAAAGAGTGCACAGGAGCCGGAGCAGCTGCAAATCACACGGTACCCAGCAATGCAGTCTAGCGTGGGGAGGCAAGGACTTACCTCCACCAAACTTGGACTGAAGAGTCACTGGACTGTGGGAGTCACTTGGACAGAGTTGCTGAGTTCCAGGGACCACACTCGTCGTGCTGAGAGGGGACCCAGAGGACCGGTGATGCAGTCTTTTGTTGCCTTCGGTTGCAAAGGGAAGATTCCGTCGACCAACAGGAAATTTCTTCAGAGCTCCTGGTGCAGAGAGGAGGCAGGCTACCCCCAGAGCATGCACCACCTGGAAATAGTCGAGAAAGCCGGCAGGATGAAGCGATACAAGGTTGCTAGTAGTCGTCTTGCTACTATGTTGCGGTTTTGCAGGCGTCCTGAGCAGTCAGCGGTCGATCCTTTGGCAGAAGGTGAAGAGGGAGATGCAGAGGAACTCTGGTGAGCTCTTGCATTTGTTATCTGGTGAGATCCCCAAAGCAGAGACCCTAAATAGCCAGAAAAGGAGGTTTGGCTACCTAGGAAGGAGGATTGGTTACCAAGAGAGGTAAGAGCCTATCAGAAGGAGCCTCTGACGTCACCTGCTGGCACTGGCCACTCAGAGCAGTCCAGTGTGCCACAAACATCTCTGTTTCCAAGATGGCAGAGGTCTGGGACACACTGGAGGAGCTCTGGGCACCTCCCCTGGGAGGTGCAGGTCAGGGGAGTGGTCACTCCCCTTTCCTTTGTCCAGTTTTGCGCCAGAGCAGGGCTGGGGGATGCCTGAACCGGTGTAGACTGGCTTATGCAGAGATGGGCACCATCTGTGCCCATCAAAGCATTTCCAGAGGCTGGGGGAGGCTACTCCTCCTCAGCCTTCACACCTATTTCCAAAGGGAGAGGGTGTAACACCCTCTCTCAGAGGAAATCCTTTGTTCTGCCTTCCTGGGACCAGGCTGCCCAGGCCCCAGGAGGGCAGAAACCTGTCTGAGGGGTTGGCAGCAGCAGTAGCTGCAGTGGAGACCCCGGAAAGTTAGTTTGTCAGTACCCGGGCTCTATGCTGGAGACCCAGGGATGCATGGAATTGTCCTCCCAATACCAGAATGCTATTGGGGGGACAATTCCATGATCCTAGACATGTTAAATGGCCATGTTCGGAGTTACCATTGTGACGCTACATATAGGTATTGACCTATATGTAGTGCACACGTGTAATGGTGTCCCCGCACTCACAAAGTCCGGGGAATTTGCCCTGAACAATGTGGGGGTACCTTGGCTAGTGCCAGGGTGGCCACACACTAAGTAACTTTGCACCTTACCTTCACTAAGTGAAGGTTAGACATATAGGTGACTTATAAGTTACTTAAGTGCAGTGGTAAATGGCTGTGAAATAACGTGGACGTTATTTCACTCAGGCTGCACTGGCAGGCCTGTGTAAGAATTGTCAGAGCTCCCTATGGGTGGCAAAAGAAATGCTGCAGCCCATAGGGATCTCCTGGAACCCCAATACCCTGGGTACCTCAGTACCATATACTAGGGAATTATATGGGTGTACCAGTATGCCAATGTGAATTGGTAAATTTAGTCACTAGCCTGTTAGTGACAAATCTGGAAAGCAGAGAGAGCATAACCACTGAGGTTCTGGTTAGCAGAGCCTCAGTGAGACAGTTAGGCATCACACAGGGAACACATACAGGGCACATACTTATGAGCACTGGGGCCCTGCCTGGCAGGGTCCCAGTGACACATAGACTAAAACAACATATATATATATACAGTGAAATATGGGGGTAACATGCCAGGCAAGATGGTACTTTCCTACAAACACTGCATCCTGAGGGACTCTGGAGTAGCCGGAGGACTGGACACTGGTAAGTCAACATTTACTAATCATCACCCCCATACCTGCATGCCATCTCACACCCTCACCCTCACTCCCATCACTCCACTACAGTCCACACACTCCACCAACACATCTCACTAATCCCAATGCCAAGCCCTGCATGGTATACCAATGCATAGACACCCCTCCCAGCTCTGCATGGACACCCACCACTAAAGCATGCACAGCATAGGGAAACTAACAATCCCACAATACATCACCATACACAAGCAAAAGCTGGCAGGGTAACACCATCGATAGAGGGGAAGCTACGGAAGTACAAATGTCATACACTTGAAGCATAATACATCATTTACATCACCACAGGTACCCCAGCCAATGTCAGTGGAGAGGAGGTGCCACCACTATCCAGTCTCCCAACAGAAGAGGCCCCCAGTGATGACAGTAACTCTGGACTTCTGGATGACCTACCTGGCCCATTAGGGACCACTGGACAGTCGGTCACCCAAGGCCACTCACAGACCACCACAGAGCCTCCCCCATCAGAAACCAACACCACAGCACCCACCCAGCGTACCCACACCTCTGTTCCCAGGACACGTCAATCAGCAGTGTGCCCACCTGTACAGGGACTCCAGGCCACACCTCACCCACAAGACAGTCAGAGACCTGTGGTCAGTGGCAGTGGGCACATGGTTTAGGGGACAGAGGCAGAGGCCCAACAGGGACACTGGGAGGACTGCTGTGCGCCAGGAGGAGGACAGGCCCAGGGAACTGACTCTCCAGGAGGCACTCTCCGAGATCCTGGGAGCCTACCAACATTCCCAGGACACGATGGGCCGGATCCCAGACAACGTGCAGGAGAACAGGCAGCTGCAGGAGGGACAGTATCGGGATCAGGAAGGACTTGCAGGCCATCAACACCACCCTGGTCCCCATAGCAGGGGTGCTGACAGATATGGCCAACATCATGAGGGAGGCAACAGCACACCAGCGGGCCCCTACCACTAGCCAGTCAACTGAACAGCCCTCCATGTCCGCTGCCGCTAGTGGCCAGGAGGCCCTGCCACAGGACCCATAAGGTCCACCAGCATCCCTCTCCCTGCAGAAGGTGAATCACCCCACAAATGTTCCCTGCGAACCAGACAGAAGCCGGAGACACTTGCCAAGACCACCGCCAGGAAATGAGACTCTCCTGATTGTACCCCTTGTGTCCCACTCAGTCACCTTGTCCACCTTGAACTGCCATTGCTCCCCTTCCTATGTTCCCCTTGGACACTGAGACACCTGTGCTACAAACAGACTGGAACAATACTCTGGACATTCCTCCATCATCACCCCATTCTATTGCACTTTCCTCTCAATTTTTTAGCACTACAATAAACACCCGTGGATAAAACTTGACTACTAGTATTTCAGTTATTGCAAATTATTTTTGATTGAAACAGCTATAACCACTGCAAATGAACTGTACATAGTGAGAGTATAGAATGAATGACCTGTTGCTGGCTGTTGTGATCACATCAGGTCATTGTTGTCATATCACCAACATCTGTAAAGTGAACATCCATGGGTAACAGTAAGTAGGGTAATCAAGTGGGTAAAGCCAGCATGCCAAGGCCACACAGAATACAACAATAGTCATAGAAATGTGAAGTTGCACTGTCTCACCTGTGTGTCATTGGAAGTACTGACGGATCACTATTGTTCTGTTGTCCAAATCCTCATCCTCTGCCTCTTCATCTTTACTGTCCTCAGGGTCCACTGCTGCCACAGGGGCATCTCCAGTCTCCTCTTCCTGCAGAAAAGGTACATGCCGTCTGAGTGTCAGGTTGTGCAACATGCAGCATGCCACTGATATCTGGCAGACCTTCTTGGTTGAGTAGCACAGGGATCCACCTGTCAGATGGAGGCACCTGAACCTGGCCTTCAGGAGGCCGAAGGTTCTCTCAGTTATCCTTGTTCGCCCAGGTGCCTCATTATAACGTTCTTCTGCCCTTTTCCTGGCATTCCTCACAAGGGTCAGAAGCCATGATAGGTTTGGGTAAGCAGAGTCACCACCAAATATTGAGGGGCAGCTTTTAGCCACACACTATCCTATTTGTCCAACAGCATAGGCATACACATACACTGGGTGGGGACCAAGGCTCACCTATTAGCCACACCCTGTGCCTCTGTAGTTGGGACATTACATTTGGGATGCTGCTGTTCGTTAGGACAAAGGCATCATGCACCGACCTTGGATACTTAACATTGACGTGGGAGATGTACTGGTCTGCCAGGCACACCATCTGCACATTAATGGAGTTGAAACTCTTACGATTCCTATACACCTGTTCATTTTGCCAGGGGGTGGGGGAGGACAAACGCAATATGTGTTCTGTCAATCGCCCCAATTATATTGGGGATATGTCCATTGCATAAAACCAGGCCTTCACAGTGGCCAAATCTTCCACCTGGGGGAAAGCAATGTAGCTGCACATGTGTTTTATCAGGGGAGAGAAGACTCTTGCCTGCATTATTGAGAACATTGGCTGTGACATTCCTGCTGCCAAGCACTGTCACTTGGAAAGAACCAGTTGCCAGGAAATGGAGCACTGATGGAACTTGCACAAGAGGGGGGATCCCAGTCGGAAGACGGATAGCTGAGATCAGGTCAGGCTCCAACTAGGCAGACAGCTCTGTGATTGTAGCACTGTCCAGTCTATATGTGAGTATTATGTGCCTGTCCTCCAGTGTAGCCAAGTCCACCAGGGGTCTGTACACGGGGGTATGTCTCCATCTCCTATTCATCCGAAGCCGTAGATATCTAGGGTACACAAGAGTGAGTAGGCTGTCACAATTGGAACAACTATACCACAACAGCAGTCCACATCATGCAATCATGTTTTGGGACAGTGGAATTTTAAAGTAGGTGCTTTTAATCCTGTGTCGCAGCAATTCTCGATAGGCCTGTTCACCCCCTCCCACCCCCCCGAAATGTCAACCGCCTGTCCTGTGTGGAGGGACAGGTGGAAGTGAGGTAATTCCGCCGACGTTGTGTGCTGTGGCAGTAGGCGGTCGTGAACCGCCATGCAATTCCTCATCCTCATTGGATAATATTGGGCCCTGTGGGGTACAGTGGCCAATGGGGATCTACGCCGGTGGTGATGGTATACACTGCCACGGACGTGACTTCCATTTTATTTCACATTCCTCACTTGTTTCCTGACTTTCCACAGGAGAGGACCTACACTGCATGTGCTGCTGTGACCTTTGTCTGGAACCTACCATGGCCAGTGTGACTGGCAAAAGGGCCCCAGCCTTCACTTCGGAGGAGATGGAGCGACTGGTGGATGGGGTCCTCCCCAGTATGGACAGCTGTATGGGCCTCCAGACCAACAGGTGAGTACACTGTGGGCATGATGCATGTGGCATGAATGCATGAAGCTGTGTGTGAAGGCATCATGTAAGGGTGGGTGGGGGGTGGGTGGATTTCCTCTTGGCTGTGTACATGTTGTGGGCTGGCCTAAGTGTTTTGCAGTGTTGATGGGATCGGGTATGGTGAGCCATGTGTGTGACAGGCTGGACTGTTCCTTTAATGGAGTTCTCCTGTATGTATTACCTCTGCAGGTCAGCGCCCATCAAAAGAAGGGATTATGGCGTGCCATCGCCAAGGAGGTGCGGACCCTCGGGGTCTATGGCAGGCGGAGCACCCACTGTCGGAAAACGGTGGGAGGACCTGAGACGCTGGGCACGGAAGACGCGGAGGCCCAGCTGGGGATGGCCTCCCAACAAGGAAGGGGTGCCCGTCGGACCCTGACCCCCATGATGGCCCACATAATGCCGGTGGCCTACTCTGAGCTGGATGGGCGCTTGAGGGCATCATAGCAGCCACAAGTGGGTGAGTACAGTGGCTGTCATTACAACTTATGGCTGGTGGGTTGGTATTCGGGTTGTGGTTGTGTGTTAGTGGGTGCCCCTAAGGCCAGGCCAGACATAGCAGCGTAGGTCCTCTGAAGGCTAAGGGTTGCATGGAAAATACAGGTATCCTAGCTTGTTAGTATTCACAACTAGGCAGTGCTGTGTGGGTCCCAGGTGTGCTGCAGTTGGCGGTGTGTGCTCCTCCTCATGCCTTGGTGACTAGCCATTTCACTGGTAGTGCAATGCATAGTGCGTAGACCTGTTCCTTGTGTGTGAGGATGCTGTGTACACCAACGGTGGTGTTGGTTCAGTCATTGACCCATTGTATCCTTTGTCTCTCTACCCCCCTTTCTTGTTTCGTCATCCTATCCTTATGTGCATTAGCATCATCTGGCGTAGGAACAGAGGCACAGGCGACAGAGGGAGCTGCAGCCCACAGGACCCTGGAGGCAGAGTTAACCGACGCAGAGGGAACCAGCGGGACAGAGGGCGAGGGGAGCACCACGGCGGAGACTGGAGGGGACAACACAGACTCTGATACCTCCTCCGATGGGAGCTCCTTGGTGGTGGCGGACACCTCTGTGACCACCCCAGCTGCAGGTACAGCCGCCACCCCCTGTACCAGCACTGCCCTCCCAGCAGCCCCTCACAGAGTTGCCTGTGCCCGCTCACCCAGGAAGGTGGGCATCTCCTTTGCCCCAGGCACCTTAGGCCCTGCCCCAGTGAGCCCTGCTGCCCAGAGTGAGGAGGATATTAATCTCCTGAGATCCATCTCTGTAGGGCAGTCAACCATTGTGAATGCCATCCAGAGGCTGGCATCCTAGATGCAGCAATGCAATGCATTCCTAGAGGGCATTCATGGTGGATTGGCGGCCCAACAGAGATAGATTCAGGCTCTGGCCTCCTCTCTGAGGGCAGCCATTGTCCCTGTTTGAACCGTCCCCCCCTCCAACTTCCACTTCCCAGTCCCATTCTCCTCAACCCCAACCCATTCCAAGCACACAGACAGACGAGCATGCACACAAGACAACACCCAAGAGTAGCACAGACAAACACAAGCACCACACTCCATCCCACAGGCACACACACAAACACCATACATTTGCAGACACGACAACATCCACTGCCTCCACTGTCTCCTCCTCCTCCTCCACCTCCCTCCCAGTTACGTCTACACTCATACCTACATGCACTACATTAATATCCACTACCAGCATCATTACCACACCAAGCAGAACACACACCTCACTGGCAGACACTTCCATGACGTCCATGCACGCGTCCTCTGTATCCTCTCCCACTGTGTCTGTCCTCCCCCCAAAGGACACAAACGCAAGCACTCAGACACCCAACAGCCATACAGGGGAAGAGCCCATCTGCCCCTGCCTGGAAGGGTAAGGGATCCCCGACCCATAAACAGGAGGACAAGAGGCACTCTACGCCAGCGGAAACTGTCAGGCAAACACCGCCATCACCATCAGCTGTCACTGGGCCCCCACCACCAGCGGTGGATGTGTAGCCATCAGTGAGTGCGGAGCTGCCCAGGAGCCTCCCCCAACCACCACCACCATGCAGCCATCAGTGAGTGCAGGGGCTGCCCAGGAGCCTCCCCCAACCACCACCACCATGCAGCCATCAGTGAGTGCAGAGACTGCCCAGGAGCCTCCCCCAACGACCACCACCATGCAGCCATCACCACCAGCGGACGCCATGTAGTCCACCCTCCAGGGGATACTGTGCGGGCTACCTCCTCCAGAACCAGTGGGAAAGACACCCACTTGAGAGACTGTGGCCTTGCACACCCCAGGACTAAGCAGTGGGCATGTTGCCCCCTCCAGAACCAGTAGGCAAGACACCCACTTGAGAGACTGTGGCCTTGCACTCCCCAGGACAAAGCAATGTTCATGTTGCCCCCTCCAGAACCAGTGGTCTTGTTCCCGCATTTTGCTGAGGTGCCCGTCCCCCCCTCCTGAGGTGCCTTCCTATTTTCAAACTGATACCCCTGCAGTGTTCTATCCGGATGTGCTCAGGATTCGAGTTGGGCCTTCGACTGTGCCCTGTGGCTATGTGGGTCCCTTTGAACTTTGGACTGGGCAGTGTCCCTTTTTTGTACCTGTGTACATATGTTGCATTGCCAAATCGGATTATTAATTTTGATGTTGATCTTATTACAATCACTTTCATCAATTCCTGTTGTCCTTGCATTATTCTGCTGATTTTCGGGGTCAACTTGTTTTTGTAGTGCAGCTGGTTGTGTGTATGGTGTGTGTGTGTCAGGTGTGTGTGGTGCCTGCGTGTGTCACTCTCGTTTTCCTCCCACCCTCCCTTGTGTGTGAGGCAGCTGTACCCACCGTTGTCGTCTTCGTTGGCGTTGGTGTTCGCGGTCGAGCATAACGTAGAAGACCATCGGGAAAACTTGCAGTTCGGGTTCCATGGCGGCATGGTTCTTCCCTGTGTTTCCAATGGTGAGTCCTTTCACTTCTGTGCTCTGTTTCCGCCAGGCTTTTGTTGTCATTGGTACTACCCCGGAAAAGGTGGCGGATTTCAGGGTAAAAATTTGGTGGGTGGAACTTTGACTTCTGCCTGGCTGTTGGCGGCTACTGCCGTGGTGGCTACTGTTTCCACCCTGGCGGTTGGTGTGGTACATTGGCTGTCTATGGGAGATATCACTGCCATGGTCATAATTTGGCTGTACCTACCGCAGGCCTGTTGGTGGTAATACCACCACTTTATCACCCACCGCCAAGGTCGTAATGAGGGCCTCCGTTTTTACACAATGCACATTTACAGTTTGAAGCACAGGCAGATAAACTGATTTGACTAGGTTGAGCGCTGAAACTGGAATATAATTCAGATGTTCGGTTCTAAGATCAACAATGTACCTTTGAGAACCCATCTCGTCCCTCTTTGTTCTTTTCCTTGATTTCGAAGCAGTTTAAGGCCCATAGACCACAATGATGTACAGAAAACAGTCTCTGATGGATAAGTCTACCTGTGTATTACTCATCTTTTGAATATCTTCAATACACCAGCATTCCACGGAAACCTTTCTTAGCAGTTCTTCCACATCGACTAGGACGTCAGAATGCCAATGGCTCAGCATGCAACCTTGTGTGACGTCACTGTAGCCATAAGAAGCCCTTGTCGGTGTGCTGATCTCAGTTCCCTTTTTACCGCACCTTCGAGAGAGTTACAACTCTTTCATTTTTTTCTAGATATTAAGTTGCAGGGAGAAATGTCTCCATCAAGGAAATCTGGTTTTAAACCATGCAGGCAATGTGAGGATCAAATGTCAATCATGGATCCTCATGAAGCCTCTCTTTGGTGTCTAAGTTTGGACCACAATGTTGACGCTGTTGTAGACTCCCATTATAGTAACAAGACTGGTGGAGTTTGGGCGACAGCACCACAGAGTATGGGGGACTGAGTCTGATCCCACACCGTGAGACAGCTGCCGGACTGACATTTTCAGCTAGCTAGCAACACCTCATCAATACCAAAAGGTAAGAGTGATTTGTGGCAGCCTATCGCATGAGAATCAGACTCCTCAGGGAAGCCTTGGTGGAACGGATCATACCACTTTCTCTCAGTTATATAAGTCTCATACATGCAAAGACAAACAGAAGCAAGATCTTGGTTCAATATATATTTTACTGAAGCAATTGCATTCTACGTAAAAAGGTATGAATTGTGATTGTGAGGAAAATGAAACACAGCATTATTACAGCAGTAACCAGGAAAGTGAAACACAAGAAGAGTCCCACCATATTGTCACAATGGCATCTCTAACATCCCTACCTACACTACTAAGTTTCCACATGAGAGCAAGTAGCGAGTAGCCCTAATCCGCCCTTCTAGTCCTGGTAAGGTTGTGCAATGCCCATACCTGCATTTACAGTTGAAGGAGTCCGCTTGGAGTCCTCCCACTTAGACGAAGAGGAACCAAAAGGTTTCAGCAGAAACTGCATTGATGTGCAGCATAAGATGGAAAGTTGGCTGGAATGTCCCTTTTACCCTTGTGTGGGCACGGTGATGTTTTATAATAACATATCTGTTATTCGAAGAATTGTTGCTATGTGACAACATGTATTTTTCTGTGTAGGGTAGACAATTTACTCTTTGGACCGACAATACCTGGTAAATATCGTGTACAGCTTTGGGTTGAGCACAGGATGAAAATGTTGTCTAAAGAAATTAATAACAAATTCTGTGTGAAAAGACAACTGATAAAAGAATGAAATACATCTCCACTAAAATTAAGCTTTGCTAAAATAATAAAAGGAATAAAAGCAAAATGTAATTTGGTGAGAGGGCATAGGCCTTAGACCTAGGGCTAAATAATGTTCCAGTGTAAATGCTAAAATAATTTTGCGACACCCTCCTCATTGTCATTTCAAAGGTGCAGGGACCTATATTAAAACCTAATACCAAAATCACCTTTCCTACATTAAGCACTGAAAGCAAGCTAAAATATATTGAATGAGATAAAATGTCCATGTCAACAAGCAAAAAAGACCAAATCTGAGCCAAATTTAAAATGTCAGTTTAGAATTTCTAAAACTCAAACATCAGTTAAGGCCAAATTTCAGCAAATCAACAATAATCATGATCTTTAAAAAAAATCGCAAATGTCAATGGTTATGGACTCCAGGAAAGACCCCACTTTGGCAGATGGTAAATTAACCAGCTCCTTGACAAGGAAAGCGAGGAAGCCCTCATGTTTCATTGCCTCAGCCATAGCTCCTGCTGAGGCAGCAGTTTCCCGTGCAATTCCAGATGTAGCAGTACCAAGAGCCACTTGATCTACAAATGGTGGCTCATAGGAAGGTTCCCTTAGCAATTGCAATCTCAGTGTGCTTGTTTGGTAATGAACCTTCATCGAGAACACCATCAGACCAGCGTCCAAAGAAGGTATGCGCTGCATGGTAAGACACAATTCCGATGCATGTTTGAATGGGCACCACAGACATTGAAAGACAGACTGCACGCAATTCAGAACCTGTCTAAATGATAAAGTCTAGTTGAACTCCAGTTCTTCCAGGAGTGATGCTCTGAAATACTGAGTCATGAGTTCATGACACAGTTGGGCTGGTGAAAGCACCATCAGTCGTCCTTGTTGAAATGGGACAGCCATTGCGAATGAAAAGTAGCAACAGTAAAAGGCTGCCAATAAACGCCATAGTAACAGGAAATCCCCCAAAGACACTTGAAAAAGAGAGTGTATAGCTGGAGGTATTATGCCAAACATAGGGGAGAAGGTGCTGACAAAACCAGAACTAACAGCCTTAAAGAAGTGTACAATCCCAGCAGTGTTTGATGTGTTAAGAATGTGACCTATGAGGTCACCAAAATGTCCTGGAAAGTTTGTGCTTAAAAGGGACTGTGTCTCTCTCTGTGGATGACTTTGCCACTTGGAGAGCTTAGATCTCCCAGGCAGATGTAAGAGCCACATGTTTTTGAAACAAAAGAGCCTTTTGTCTGCTCAGCTTGTCAAAATTTACATTTGAAATAGCATTATGTGTGGGGAGGAAAAAGCAAATTTCTGCAATATGTAACAATTTGGGAGACTGAAACTACATAGGCAATTCCGGTTCGCATATCAAAACAGCTGATTTCGTTCAGCATCACATAACTCTCATTCAAGAGCACCTGGAACGCCGGACGAATCAAAGGGACAGGGACCCCTTCAGATAACAGGCTAAATTTGCAGCTGAAGCCTTACATACCCCGTACAAGGACAGCTGTTTACAAATCATCACATGACTTAGACGTCTCAGATTCACTTCTGATAAGAAAGACCTACCTTAACCAGGTGGTGGCTTCTTTTTGTGAAAGTTTGTATCTTTTGTTATAAATTGCATGTAAGAAGCGTTTTGTGTGTGGTTTCTTGGACATAACAAGAAATCTTCTAAGTCTGTGTTTTCTGACAGGAGACTAAGGTGTTCTTTAACAGCTGTTAATGTGGAAGATTTCAACCATTGTTGACATAATTTGCCCATGCTATATGTGGTGACAATATCAGAGTGTTGTGATAATATGTAACGAGGGGCAGGTCGGCTCGCTCTAAAACCCCCTATGGAGTTTACAAAATGCACATGACAACCATTTGTGTCTGCTGGCCACAAGAACCACCCTTTTTGACCCCAAAGTGTCAAGTTAAAAGTTCAATGTTGGACCCACTCATGGAGCTGTTCTTCAGTGACATTTAAAATCTTTTGCCATTTGTTGAATTTAGCTGGTGACTGAATCCTGGGCGTATTCAATTCCTTAATTTTTGCTAAGCCTAAACAATTTGTTGTACAGTTTCATTTAAGAATATAAATTTCAATGGAATAAGGCATGCTCTAAACAAAGCTTTCCACCCCAGTATTTGCCAATTTCTAATTCCCCACACACGCTTAAAGTCAGTCAACTTCAACCAATAATCATAGCTTTCAATACCTAACTGGGAAACAAAATAATCAGAATTGCTTAATTTATTGTCTGTTAACAGGACATTCTGAAATTGTGGAAATTTAAAGTAACAAGATTCAGCATTTGTGACATCATGCTCAGAAAACTACGCAAACTTTTTTACATACTGGTGAAGTTGGGCAATGTTCCTATTGTGTGTAATTGTAGATATTTTTCAGGGTAATAGCTTTATGTATAAAATGGTGAAAAATAATGATGGTAACAGAAAATTCCCCGCAATTTGCTGTTGGTTGGTAAACATCTTCACTTTCACACACAGTATAGTATTCCAGGTCAGAAATGGTAGACTTAACTGTTTTCGTGTCCCAATCATCAGAAACCACCCCAGGTGTTACTATATAATTCATAGAGACTTTGAATACCTGTACGAATATATCAAATGATACTTTATCCCAAACAATCCCATCAGGAATCGGTATAGCTGAAATGCTCACTAAGGATAAGTCTCTGTGGACCTTATGTGAGGACAGTTGAGGCTTCAAAACCTCATACACCAGTTCGACAGCAGAGCTTTCAGGAAGATAATGACCATATATCAGGAGAATGAAAACAATGACAAAACCAATCTAAGGAAGGAAGGCAAGCACAGTTAACAGTACCCACAAATAATACCATGGACAACTCAGATAGTTAGTTTTAAGCCAATTGGATAGCTTACGTGCTCTTGATACAGGTGCAGCTGAAGATGCTGAAGAGTCTGAAAAAGAATTGTTGATGTCAGCAAAATATCCTGAAGTAGTTCATGCAAACACAGGAGCCGGCAGATGTATCCCTTGGTTGTTTGTTTTAAATGATTCCATCTATTTGTGTTGAATTTGAGCAATATTGCTCAGAGCATTGGACATTTCTTGTCGTAGATGTAGAGACAGATACTATTGAAAGTTCATTTTCTACCCTCCCCAAGCTTGGGGAAATCTCATCAACTGTAGGTTACATTTTGGAGAGGCACATCCTGATTAGCAGTGATAGGGGTTTGGGAACTGCTCAGGGGTCCTCGTGGTGTACTGTGTAGAACCAGCCGCTGGAAACAAAACAGTTTTCTTTGGTACCAGGCAGCGGTGGTAGAATGACAGTTCTTGTACTGTGTATTCCCAGGACTGGAGCCGGTGCTCGATATGAAGGGCCAAATTCCTTTTTTACAGCAATTTTTTCATGCACTAGATCCCCAACTTTCGGAATCCAGGCAGTAGACGTTGTTGGTGTCTCAAAGTAGCGGCACATGCAGATGAGTTTTCATCACGGAACTGTTGTAATTTTTGCAAGACAATGACACGTTCATTTCTGTCAAAAGGCGTCTTCCGTCACTGCGCCAGGGCCATCAAGATCTGGGACATACATAGGTATGCCAAACAGAACCTCATATGGGGTGCTGCTCCCAAGGAGTTTCTGGGTAGATTATTAAGTGCTGTCTGGGCTCCATACAGGTGGTTAAGCCAACTACAACCTGAGCCAGTACTCTACCTGTTAAAGATTGCTTTAAGTCTCAGTTCTTCTGTTCTACAACAGCATTTTCCTCAGGATAATATGGAGATGAGTAATGTAGTTGGACCCCCATCATCACCACGGTGCCTCTGAATGCCCTGGAGGCGAAGGCAGGGCCCAGGTCCGAATGGAAAGCGGCCATTGGATATGTCATAATGAAGACATTCAAATCTTTAATAACAGTTTGAGCACCAGCTGGTTGTTGTTGCCATCCCCATAGAAATCTGGAACAAGAGTCTACAGCAGCTAAGATGTATTTGTATGTACCATCACGTGTTAGGGGACCACAATGGTCCAGGTACACACATTGTTCTGGACCATTGTCCAAATCAGGAGGGATATCCGCTGTAGGCGTTTAATGGTGGACTTTCTTATTTGTTGACAGAGGTCACAACAAAGGACATACTGTTTGGTCTGTTTGTATGGACCTGGACACCAATAGTGTTTTTGCAATAATGTAATTGTAGCCTCCACACCTGCATGGGCAAAAGCAACCCCTTTGTGCACTCTAATCTTTGGTCACACGGTCACCCACCCCTGGTATTTTTACGAATGCAGCTTTTTGAACACTTAAATTATAGGAAAATTGTGGGATACGCCTTTTGCAGGAGCTTACTATCAGTCGAAGGTTTCTCAGCAGCCAGTGTTTCATCATCTAATCTTGTCTTGGAATGAGTAATCGCAGAAACAGAAGCCATGGTTACTGCTGACTTGGCTGCTTCATTAGCCAAATTGTTTCCTGCAATGTGTATACCTACTTATTGATGGCCCATTGTATGTACTACATGGGTATTTAGTAGCATCTCTTTTACATCTGCATTCTTCCCCCACAGGATTCTATGTTTGATGGTGCTCCCTTTTGAATCTTTGAACCCATTCTGCCACCAGTAAGGCAGATATTCATTAAAGGACTGGACACAATAATACAAATCATACACAATCCGTGTAAGGGGGTCAGAATCCATGTGTTCCAGTGCCAGTAATAGAGCTTTAAGCTCAGCCAGTTGTGAAGTGCAGTCCCCAAAGGTCTGAGTGTATGTGTTTTGGGGTGGAACTTGCCATCCCTCATGAATCCACTAACAGCCGCGCAAGCGCCGGAGTACTGTTTTTTTGTGCCTACTGCTGGTTGTGCTGAACCATCAATGTAAATTGCCATTTGATATTGTTCAAGTGGCAAAATATTGTTAGGTGTTGGGTATTCAAGTTCATATTGAAGGAACGCTTGTGTCTGAAGTTGTGGATCAAAAATATAATCAAAATCAGTGGCAGTCAGAGAGATGGCCCATTGTATCCAAAGTGGATGTAATGCTTTTACGTTTGAAACGCTGGCTTTCACCGCCGTCTCTAAGGCCGGTATTGGGGTCACAACAACAATTTGCTTCCCTTGGGCAAGAAGTTTCTCTTTTATCACAGCCATCTGAACAGCAGTCAGAATTTTCTCAGCGGGAGCAAAGTGTTTTTCAATTGTTGAATACAAATGTGTTTTGTATGCTATAGGGACGGTATCACCTGCATTGAATGTGACATAGGTAAACCCAATGGCACCAGCTATTACTCTATTGAACAAGTTTGTTTTGTTATCACGTGTGTAAGTGTTTTGCTTCAAACACATCCTGTTGTAATGCTCTGAAAATGCGTGTGTGTTCAGCTGTCTAATATTTACTTGAAAAATGTGGACGTACCAAGTCATAAAGCGGTCTTATGCGTTGTGCATAACCTGGAATGTATGTCCTGTCAAAATTGAAAAAGCCCAATAATGATTTTAACTTTTTGATGGTATTTGGTAGTTGTAATTGCACATACATTGCTAGAAAGTGGGACACCAGGCTTTTTCCTTCATCTGATAACTCGTATCCCAAAAATAGGGCACTGAGAAAGGCAATTTTTGTTTTCTTAAAATTAAATTTGTAGCCTATTTCAATTAAACCCACCACATTGCAGTCCACCTGCCTTTGGTGTGTGACTCAAGGCCAATGTTGGGGAGTATGGATGATACCAAGCTGAGAACAGTCCAGGACTGTTGTTATACACTTGTGGGAGTCGACCAAATTTTCTATGTGAGCCTAATGCGCTGAAGGCGGTCAAATCCCTGCTTTCAAGCCCTATATTTTGGCAGAAAAAAACGATGGAAATATCCAAAGTTGTTTCTACATTCTTTTTGCGCACTAAATTTTTAAGAATTTCAAGTGTTGTGCTGTGTGCATTTTATATAGCAAATGTGCGTGTATGACTGTTTAAATGTCAGTAGTCTAAGACTATAAATGGTTGTTAATTGGTGATATGTAGGGTTATATCACATCCTGGTACTCAAGTTGTGTAAGTATTTCCCTCACTGGTGCTTTACCTTCATAATTAATAAGATATTGTGGTTGTTGTAATGGTGTTGATCCTACTGGTATGATGCGGTAGAGAGAGTATTTGTCCTGTCCTACATGGTTGTGATACAGTGCCGAGGCAAGTGCCAAAGCCCAATCTACTGCGTAAGCCTGTCTTAATTCTTCAGGAACAAAGAGCAATAAAGATTACATAATCTCATCTTCCCCTAGTAGGAATTTACAGACAAATTCTGGTGGCCAATCTTTTTCTGCCAATATGATGTCACAACATAACGTTAGTTTTTCCCAGAATACAACTTTATATGTGCATTCTATGTCTCCCTCACTTTGTAAACCCTTTCTGGGGGGGAGACTCGCATGTCAGCAGTTTTGACTTCTAAAAAGTTGTTAGTTGCTGTCACCTCCAGAAGCTCTTGAAGATTCCAGTGAACTATTGTGAACTCGGCTGTGCTGTCTAGCAGAGTCAATGCCCACATCATGTTCTTCAGTAAAGTTCTCATTATGTGTGGCATTTCTAACCAAAATTGCTGCAACGTTTTTCTTTTTAAATTGTGCTTTCTGTTGTGAAGGTTTCTCTTCCTTTTTTATGGAACGTTCAGATGAGCGTTGTGACTCTTTTCTTGGTATTACGTACAAGTTTTGTTGTTCGGAATGCCTGCCTCTCTCACTGCATTTCTCCGATGAGTCCTGAGAGGAACCAGATTGGCTATCTATGTTTCTCAAATTGTAGCATTTTTCAGAGTCCTACGAGCACAGAGATTCTCCTCTTTGTTTTGTATTCTCTTTATTTTGATTTTGTTTATCACAGCATATTTTTAGAATCCTTTGCTGCTTGCTTGGTAGAGTCCTTATTGGATTTACCTTGTAGCCATGGTTTACTTGAGCTGGCCCCCAAACTGTCCTGACCTATACTAGAATAGGTCTCAGCGATAATCTTTGCCAGCTCATGCTTCTGAACTTGTACGGGAACATCCTGGAGCCTCTGGCGTACTGCCAACGCTATTGCTTCCCCTTTAAGGTTACTTAATATGATTGAGGATACTGAGGCAAAATTGCCCATCAATTACATTCCCACAACTAGGGCCAGGGCAGCCCCATATTCATCCTGAATTTGTTTTAACACTTCTGGAAGATTTGCAATTGTTTGTGTACCATGTGCGGTGGTGTAGAGTGCAGTAAACACTGCACCCCAAGTGGCGTAGGTGTTCACTGAGGGAACCATCCCAAATGGCAAGCACATTGTGAGAATTCTATATTTATCTTAGGGTTCTGTATGGGGAAATACTGCTTCCCATGCTCTATTTTATTGTGCTAACCAAAACGGAATCTTGACGTTTGGTGGGTACTTTACCCATAATTGAATGCACAGTAGCAGGATTGATGCCTGCTGTAGCCAATTGTGGTTGCGCTGCAGCAGCCCTTGCTAGGGCGGTATTCAAAATCTGCATTACAAATTGTATTAATCATCTATATATCTAAACTAAATTAGTGCATAGGTGGCGTATGTCTGTTACCGTCATTGTACCTATGTTAGGATGTGGCGTATAGTTAGCCAACTCTGGCCATGTAGATCCGTCATTACTTAAAGGTCCTAGTCTAATGTTTTGTGAAACATGGGGTAGGATGCCACCAAGCCAATTCTGGTGTTCTTGATAAGATAGTGGTATTTCTAAATATGCAAATGGTCTGTATTATGCGGTGCAATAGCTGGAGTATAGTGATGAAATGTAAGTGTATATTCTCATCTGCTGCTGGAAAAGTGACCCTTCTGTATTCATTGAAAGCTTTAATGACAAATATAACCGGTCCTCCCTCATGTGGGAGGCCTTTATTTAATAGATGCATTGTGAGAAGGAGTCTCATGTTTACTTCAATAATGACCCTGTTTTGGTCTGCCATTTTAAAAATGGAATTGAATTGTTTAGAGATAGAAACACAAACTGGAGAATCCTTTTAAGAGTTCAAGCTTGAACAACCAACAGCGTCAAATAAGTACTACCTAGCTAGATGAGGAGGATATATCTAATACCACCGACGTCTCTGTATAAGGTAGTTAGGGGACCTTTGCATGAAATGAGACAGAGGTACTTGGGAGATCTATAAAACCAGTGTATAACCAACGTTGGCGGTGCCATATTGTAGACTCCCATTATATTAACAAGACTGCTGGATTTTGTATGACAGCATCACCAAAATGGGGGACTGAGTCTGATCCCACACCATGTGAAAGCCGTCGGCCTTACCCTTCTGGCTAGCTAGCAGCACCTCAAATAGGAGTGATTTGTGGCAGCCTGTCCCATGACACTCGGACTCCTCAGGGAAGTCATGGTGGAAAAGATCGTACCCCTTTCTCTCCGTTATACAAGTCCCATACAGGCAGTTCAGTATATATTTTATTGGAGAAACTGCGTTCTACATAATAAGACCTGAATTGCAATTGTGAGGATAATGAAACACAGCGTTATAGCAGTGATCAGGAAAGTGAAACACAAGAAGAGTCCCACCATATTCTCACAATAGTGTGTCTAACATCCCTACCTACACTACTAAATTTCTACATAAGAGCAAGTAGCAGTGGTAGCCCTACTCCACCCTTCTGGGTCAGAGGTGAAGGGGATCTCTTTTAGTCTGCTGGGAGTCTTCCCACTTAGAGGAGGAGGAACCAGAAGGTTTCAGCAGAAACTGCTACGATGTGCAGCATGAGATGGCAAGCTGGCTGGAATGTCCCCTCTAGCCTGGTGAGGGCAGTTTGATGTTTTATAATAACATATGCTATTCTAAGAGCTTTCCTGATGTGATAAACACGTAATTTTCTGTGTAGGGTAGACAATGTACTCTTTGGACTGGCAATATCATGTAAATATCGTGAGCAGCTTTGAGTTGAGTACAGGATGAAAATGTTGGGCAAAGAAAATGACAAATTCTGTGTGGAAGGGCAACTAATAAAAGGATGAAAAACATCTCCACTAAAATGATGGATGCTTTGCTAAAATAATAAAAGGAATAAAAGTGAAATAGTGAAATAGTAAAATGTAACTAGGTGAGAGGGCACAGGCCTGAGGCCCAGGGCAGATAATGTTCCAGTGAAAATTCAAAAATACCCTCACAACAATGCTTGTTCATCATGTCAAAAGATTAACCCCAAAGTGCTGAAACAGAGAGAGGCAAAACTCTTTATAGCCAAGGCGAGACACAAGAAGAGAGGCCGTTGAAAGTCTTGTCCTCATTCAAACTCTGTGTCTTCCCATTTTTCGAAGTCAGCCAAGAGGAAGCATAAGAAGAAGCAGCATCATAATTCCCAACGTCGCTCTTCAAGACAAGGAACTCTGAAGTCAGTGTTGCCACGTCCAAGATTGCTTGAAGATTGAGGTGAGGTGACTCCTGCTCTGTCTCTGGTGGACTCCCCGGCATCGCCTTTGACTCCGAGAACACCACCGACTTCGCCTGGATGTCCTGATTCCGAGTCAGAGATAGACACAGTTCATCCTGTGCCTCTTCAGCCTCCTCGACTGGAGCAGCGGTATCCAGCTTTTCCTGCTGCAGGATCTGATCCGTCAAACTTTTTAAATGCTATATACAGCATTTTCAGCAATGTGATGACTCCATCTATCATATTCCCTAGGAGGATTTCCAGCACAGTATCAGCAGGCACTGGTCATGCCCTTGATGCTGATGTTCCAGGTTACCTGGCTGACTCTGGTGTCGAGAAAGGTAACTCCTTCGCCAGTCGAAGTTCAGCAGGTGTCAGTAGCTCCTGATCCGTTAACCACTTCTACACAGGTTTCCGAAGTAACCAGCATCATTAGCAATGTCACCAACGCTGGTACTGGCTTCACCGATGCCGTTGTTGAAGTCTAGACATAGATCTCAGAGGGAAGCTCAGACACTTCTTGAAGATGAACAGAATACTTTTGGAGAAGGGTAATGTAAAAGGGAGAAATAGTGGCCTTGGATCCAGATTTCGAAAGTTTAGAAGTGGCAAGCGGGTTGGACACATCCCCAGGTTGGGAATTGTTGTCTCCAAAAGGTATTCCTCCATCCTACATCATACCATTCTGTGAAAAGGAAGGCCGCTGATATGTTGAATCTGTCTCTTCCGTCATTTGAGCTCAAGTCTAATTTGCTAACAGAAGTGCTGCATTCTACTTCTTCCACATCAGAGCCTTTATTACCTTCTAATGAGGCACTGACTGAACCAATTCTAGAAATGTGGTAGAAACCCATGTTATCCTCTGCACTATTCAGACCAGCTACGAGGGGATACAAGTGTGCTCCAGGAAATCCTCTGTTTTTATCCACTCATCCTTTACATGAGAGTTTGGTGGTAGAAGCATCCTGTTCGTCCAGCTTAACTTTTTGATCTTTTCTGATGTCTCCAGCAGATAGGGAGCCTAAGAAGATGGAACCGTCTGCGAAAAAAGTATTTTCTTCTGGTAGCATTGCTTTGAAGTCAACCAAGTGAACTTATTTGTTGGGACGGTACATTCATGCTTTGATGGACTCAGCTAAAAAGGTGATTCTGAAATCACTGGAGGGTATTTAGGGTCACTTTTCTGAGCTGCTGAACGACAGCCAGGAAGCTGCTTGCCAGGTCTTTCAGTCGGTTCTGGAGACTGCTGATTCGGTTGCCAGAGTGATGAGGACTTCAGTCGCTACAAGGAGGCACACATGGCTGAGAGGGTCTGGATTATTGCTGGATGTGCAAACACCTTGATGGATTTGGCTTTAGATGAGTCAAGACTGTTTGGCGTCAAAGCCGATTCTGCCTTGGAGCGATTCAAGGATAACAAAGCAAGATCTTTGGGCCTTCAATCGCAGCCTAGGGATTACAGGCAGTTTTGGAAGGTCTGTGGGTTTGGCAGGAGCTTCTCCTTTTGAGGATGGCAGCAATGCCAGCAGCAGCAGCAACTGCTGCCATCCAATCCCCTCTATAGAAGTTATAAGGGGCAGGGTCAGCCATCCTCTTCTTCTCCAGCCAAAGTCACAGGAAAGCAGTCCTCGTTTTGCCACCTTAGAGCATGCTTTGTAGGTGGGAGGATGGGTGTCTAAGTTTCTACCACAATGGAGATCTGTAACAGCAGATCAATGGGTTTTAAATATTATAGAAAATGGGTACTGCAAGAAAATGGGTGTACTTTATGGCAAGGTTAGGGCCTTGGAATGCAGTACACTCACATTTATCTCCTTGGGTCCAGTCAGTCGCTCAACCTTCAGCTCAGCACTTTGGTAGCCATGGCACAGAGCAGCAAGGTTTAGCAAAGGAACAACCTGTAAAGCATTCAACAAAAACAAGCAACAAAATAAGAAAGCTACCAAACAAGAAAGAGACACCACAACAATTTATGAAAATAGGGCATATTTGTTTGAAATTTTAGAGTCCTTGATGACTAAGATCCACTGAGGGTTCCAGAAATATGAATTTTTAAGGTATTTAAAAATATCAACATCAAATGCAAACAAGCATTCGCAAGTCAAAACTTTGCAAACTTCGTAAAAGAAAGGAAAACTTTTGTTACACTGAGTTTGGTGACTCCAACCCGAGTTGGGCAACCAAATCTACCAGGATAGAGGTCTAGGAGTCTCAAATGAAAACTCTGGACCATTACCTGGCTACCAGAGTGTCCTAGAAGCAAGTTCCAAAATTTACAGGTTTAAATTCTAAACTTTGCCAGCTTAGAAGGTGCTCAATGGATGCTCCTGAGGCTGTTCGGCCCACAAGACTGAAGTCTGGTTGAGTCCTTGATCCACAGGAGAGTGTGGGCGACTTCGACTTCAGATCTGAGGGTCCCACAAAGTCCTCTACACAGGGATCAAAGGGCTGCCAGTGCAGCCTTTAGTTTTTCCAGCACAGCTGTTCTAGTGTAAAGCTTTGGTGGGGGCTAGTGTTCTTGTAGTCCAACAAACCCGGTATATGACCGCTCTCCCGTGTCCAGCAGACTCGGGTGCAGACTTTGGCTATCTTGGATTTCTTCGGTGGTGCGTCCGACAAATAGTAGCAGGGAGACATCCATTGTGGCTACCACTCTGTTGTTTTGGGCTGTTTCCGCTCTCGTGTCCTTGCAGAAGATTCCAGGGAACCAGCCAACTGATCCCTGGAGCCTCTGCAGTGGAATGGGGCCGGGAACCAACTTTTCCCTGGGCCATGCATGAAGAAAAGAGTCCAAACGCTACTAGCCCAGTGTTCAGCAGATGCAGTCGCTACGGCACCGCGGACTCTGTGCACTTCAAAGGAGTGCAGAGTGGTCTTCTTCTTGTCCTTGGTCCAAAACCAATGAGTACTAACTTCTAGGGTGTCAGTGGTCCCCATTATATCTCAGTAAAGTGCCTCAAGGGGATAATGTGGTCACTAGCCAATGAGCTAGTTGGTCCCCTCCTACCTGGTGGCACAGTTCTGGTGATGTGTGAAATATGGCTATCCCACAGTGTACTTTGCACACCACAACTGACATGGCTGTAGTCTTCCTCTAGTGTGAGGACCTTGGTAGCCCACTCCTGGGGGTGTGGCTACCATGGGCAGCATGCCCATAGAAAACTGGTTCTAAAACCTGTTTTCCCTCCTTTGGCCCTGGCTTTACCGTGTCTAGGAGAAACAAAAGCCTTCTTGCCCGGAAATGTCACAGTGGCCCTTCCAAGGTGGAATCACCCTTTGATGCCTGCTTTTTCGGCTAACACCCTTTGCAGCCCATCCTGTGGGTTGAAGTTGGACCTCCAATGTGGCAACAGCCTTTGTTCTCAGCCTGGGAGTCATTTATACGTCTCCGCAGGGTTAGGTAGCCTCTATCTGAAGTTAGATGCATTGGAGTACCAACCGTTAACTCTGCAGTTACCTTATAATGCTACTCAACCATCTTCAGCAAAAACCGACAGTTTATGGCTTCGCTGCATAGACATATCAAAAATATATGTCTTTCTTTATAATATACAGCTCCTTATCATAGGGCTACATAGGCCTGCCATAGAGATTTACAAATATGCTTAAGGGACTTAAGGCAAATTTGAAATTAATGGTAATGGTAAAGTCAGGTGTACAGTGGATACACAGCTTTTTCAGTCTGCACTGGCAGCTGAAAGTCGTGTTTTCACTTTGTCACACACAGAGTGCTGCAGCCTGTTTGGACAGCCATCCTTACATGCCTTTGGTACCTGGGTACCATATACTAGGGAGTCAGCATATTCCATTTGGGAGTATCCAATTCAACATACGCTTTTGAAAAGCGAAAGAACACTTGCACTGAGGTCCGCACACCAGACCTCAGTGCACTCTCAAAGTGAAAAACCAGCAGCTGGAAGTCCAAATTGGGGCAAAATGTTGGGGAAACCTGAAAAAAACTATTTTATTACAGGTATGCCCTACCCTTCTCAGAATTTCTTCCACCCTTTCCTCCCCAGTAAGGTCTTTGTTCTGAAGACCATCTTCTGCTACTTCAACAGGAGGTCCTGTCCGTACTCTAAATGGTGCAGTAGAGTTGGTTCCAAAGCAGGAAACGGGTCAAGGATGATATTCCCAGTACTTCCTGGTTCTCAAAAAAGACGGTTGTTTACATCCAATCCTAGACCGCAGGACTTTGAATTGGTTCCTCATGCAGGAAAAATTCAAAATACTGATCCTAGCACAGGTGCTTCTTATTCTGGAGTAGGAAGACTGGATGGTCTTGATCGATTTGCAGGATGCATATTTTCACAGCCCCATTCTGCAATCACACAGGAAGTTTTTCGCTTCAAGGTGGGGTCACAACATTATCAGTTTGTGGTCCTTTTGTTTGGTCTTACTTCCACATCTCGAGTCTTCACGAAGTTGAGGAGTGCCAGTATTCCCCTACCTGGGTGATTGGCTAATCAAAGCCAAGTCTCCAGAGTTGGTGTTGCATCACTTGCAGTTGACAACTCAGTTGTTGTTCAACATGAATTTTTCTATCAACAGGCTCAAGTCCCACCTAGAGCTCTCTCAGCACATTCTCTTCATAGTGGCAGTACTGGATACTATGGTGAATCAACCCTACCCTCCTTAGAAGATTCTAGACGTTCAGGCTATGATTATAATGTTTCAGATTGGAGCATTGGTTCCAGTCCTGAAGTTTTTGTGCCTGCTAGGTCTGTTAGCCTCCTGCATTCTGTTGGTCATTCATGCACTCTGGCACATGAGGGCCTTCCAGTGGTGACTCTGCAGACAGTTGTTTCAGCACAACAGGGATCTCAAAGAGTCAGCCAGGATCTCGAGAGACACTGCAGTGGATCTTCACTACTGGGGTGTGGCCGGCAATCTGTCTCAAGTGAAGCCATTTAGCCAACTACCTCTGGTGGCCACAGTAATAACTGATGCCTTTGCTCTAGAATGGGGAGCTCACCTGGGGGATCTGGAAATCAAAGGACTTTGGTCTCCAGACGAACTATTGTTTCATATCAATCTATTGGAATTGCAGGTGATGTATCTGGCTCCCAAGGCCTTCCTCCCTTACATTTGCGGTTAGTCAGGTCTTAACAGACAATGCTACCACAATATGGTACATAAACAACAGGGAGGAGTAGGGTCATGTCTTCTATGCAGAAAGGCTCTGTGACTCTGGTCCTGGGATTAGGATCATCAGATTTGTGTGATGGCAAATGTTCTGGCCAGAGTTCTCAACTTCCACACGGACAGTCTCAGCCGGAATTTTTCAGCCGATCACGAATGGCATTTCTATCCGTAAGTAGTTCTTCACATTTTTTGGTTAAGGGGGACCCCTCAGATAGACCATTTTGCCACAGGAGAGAACACTCATTGGCCGTCATTCTGCAGCCTCCAGTATCTGATGCAGGGAGCATTGGAGAATGTGTTTCAATTGGACTGGGTTCCCCCCATACACTTCATGTTCTGAGAAAGATGTGCCAAGACCTGGCCCAAGATTATTAATAGCCCTGGATTAGCCACGAAGGGTGTGGTACATAGACCTTCTTCACCTTTCACTGTGCCCTCCACTCCGTCTCCCTCACAGGGCAGACCTCCTCTCGCAGTTGCAGGGGCAGGTTCTACATCCCCACCTCCAGAGCCTGCACCTACATGCCTAGAGATTGATCAGGGCAACCTGAGTTCTTTTTCTCTTTCCCCTGATGTGGAGGATGTTATTTTATCAGCCAAAAGACACTCCATCATGTCGGTTTATGCCAGCAAATGGGCTAAGTTTGTAAACTGGTGTGGGGAACATTTTATAGACCACTTAAAATCACATTTAACTGATGTTTTGCATTGTATGCTTTCATGGCACAGCAAGGCTGTGCAGTTGCAACAGTTAAGGGCTATTTGTATGCCCTTTTGGCATTTTTTTGTTACCCGATCAGCCTTCTCTGTTTAAGTCCCCTGTGGTGTAAAGGTGTATTAAGGGACTTATTAAGAAGTATCCTCCCACTCCGTTCATTATGTCTTTGTGGGATCTCAACTTAGTGCTTACTTATCTTATGTGTTCTCCATTTGAACCTTTGCATAGTTGTCTTTTAAGGGTACTTATTTTTAAGACTTTTTCTGATTACTATAACTTCTGCTAGACGAGTTAGTGAGTTGCAGGCTGTAAGGGTTAAGCCTCCCTTCACGACCTTTTACCCTGATAAGTAGGTGTTAAGAACCTGAACTGCTTTCCTGCCAAAGGTTGTTACTCCCTTCCTCCTGGGCCAGTCTATCACCCTTCCTACTCTCTGTCCCCCTCCACATCCATCTAAAGAGGAGGAAAGGCTTCATCGCCTGGACCCCAAAAGGGCTGTTAGCTTTTATGTGGACAGAACTCGTGATATCTGGCTGGATGATCAGCTGTTCATTGGCTATGTGGGCAAGATGAAAGGAAAAGCAGGGCATAAGAGGACATTATCACAATGGATCATCTTTGCATCAAGATCTGTTGTGCTATGACTTTCAAAGGACCTCCAGAAGGTATTAGAGATCATTCCACTAGGGCTAAGTCTTCAACTTCTGCTTTAGCTAGAGGTGTCCGTGTAGCTGACATTTGTAACATGGCTACTTGGGCCTCCCTTCACAGTTTTGCGAAGCACTATTGTCTAGACTCTGAAGTGAGAAGGGACTGTCACTTTGCTCATTTTGTTTGAGAATTCTTTGGTACAGGCAGACATGCACCCTTCTCCGAGTGTGGGAATGCTTGGGTACTTAAAGAGTGAGGAATTGTTAGGTAGATGCATCCATCAGAAGTACAAGTTACTTCCATTTGGTAACGCTTTTTCTGGTGAATACAGCACCTGTGGATTTCTCACCATGCCCACCCACCTCCCCGTTGCTTGTCAGCATATATCTAAAAGAGTTTTGTATATAGAATCTGTTTTTATATGTAATTTTTTGGTCTAAAGTTCTTTGAACTGTGATTAATATTTTGAGTTATTTACACTTCTTCGCCTCAAAGGCACATAAAAATGGCTGTAAACTGATGTCAGCATGCTGACAAGGGCTTCTTATGGCTTCAGTGACGTCACACGAGGTCACGTACAGAGCCATGGGCATTGTGACATCCTTGTCCATGTAGGAGAGCTGTCAAAAAAAGCTTCTGTGGAATGCTGGTGCATTGGGGATATTCAACAGATGAGGAATCTGCAGGTAGATACTGTATCCATCAGAAGAAGAGTTACCAAAGATAAGTGACTTCTTCATTTGTATTCAGGCAACTGACTTCCACAAGCAGAGTAGTGAGTACACCGACCTATCACAGCATCTAAGGGCCCCCACACTCGCGTTGACGGTAGGATCGCTGCACTCCAGGTGGTCCGACCACCCAATTACAACTTTGGCGGGTGGACCTGCCTAAAGACCGCCATCCCCACTAGGATCATAGATCCCGACAGGGTAACGGCATTCGTAGTTGTAATTAGCCATGGCGGCGCTGAACACATCGCTACCTAGCTGATTACAACCCCACTTTCTACCAGCCTTTTCATGGCGGGGACCCTGCCATAAAAAGGCTGGCAGAAAGCCAGTGCTGCCCCCCCCACCCCATGCCGAACACCTTCAGAAGGCACACTGTCTGCTTTCCCTTAAAGGAGTCGAGGCCAATATCCTAGCACTGTTCCTGCCAGTCAGCCCGGTGGGAACGCTTATAACAATGTTCCCGCCGGGAAAATTGTGATACGCTCGGGGGGACATCACCATCATGGCAGTGGCTTCCTCCCCATGAGTTTGGCGGTCCTGTAGTTGGACCGCCAAACTCATAATGAGCCCCTCAGTATTTTTCAAGAAAAAAAATACCTCAGCTTCAGGTCCTAAAGTCTGAGTGTACAGACAAAGCAATATTACGAATAACATTAAAAAAAGATATCTAAAAGTTACCCACAGAAATGTAAAGAGGCAACAAATAAATGAGTTGGGAGACTGCTGCAGGTTTAAGCGTGCTCTTGACAGTAAATATTCTGTATGTTAGTGCAGAGACAGCCTTTTGGGAGGCTTGGGGGAACAGAAATTACCAGTGTATCATTTTAGACATGCCTAAAGAGTCTAGGAGGTGTTAAAGGTTGGGTGGGATGATGTTCTCTGTATTCTTACATATTTCTTTTCACCTATACTGAACTCTGGTACAGTCTTGGCTAAATACAATCCACATCCGGGTTGTCACCCCTCCATTGTTGATTGAAATAAATCCATGGCCATTCAGCTGCAAAAGGATCTCACTCTTCAAACCCACATCAGCACTTTAGCAAAGGGAGCACAATTCCACATCAGACTTAAATGTAGTTGTAACATTTCAGACCCAAGACTTCAAGCAATGTGTCCAATCTTTAGCCCTACTGAGGCCTGATTGTGGCATTTCTTGCTGTATTGTTTACATAGGCTACATATTGCACCCCTGAAATCAGTTCTTCATGCAACAGCAAGACTAGTCTCTGGGACCAAAAACATGAACACATCATCCCAGTCTTTGGTATCATTGGACTGACTTCTGGTCGAAGCGAGAAGTCCCCTGAAGTGAGAAGAAAGCTGAAGGCGGCCTGCACTAACCACAAAACTCTTCATTCTGATACTCCAAACTACCCATTAATCATATGGTCATCTCAGGCAGGCAGAGACAACTTAATACTTGAACACCTTGTCTGCAGTAAGAAAAAGACCAGTAAACAATCCTTTAGAAGGACTAAACGAGGGGGTGTAATTTCTTCCCACCCTTCAAGACAGTGGTCTCTTATGAGGTTTTCAAAGGCGAGTCAATGAGGCTATTTTTATTTTACTTTCCAAAGTGATCTTTTGCCTTCTCACTGAGCCCACACCGGGCACCACTGAAGCTCAAATTTATAAAGGCCCTTCCACTATACAGGTAGTTCACCTTGGATAAGGCATTTCTTGTGTCACCTTTACTACCTGTATGTCATCTACTTCATTTTGTAAATGTTGGGACTTATCAAAATCGCTGTGCTTTAGGTATTATTAAGCACAGTGCAACCCTCCACGTATTAATTATTCGTTCTGCTCCAGTAGGAACAGTCCAGCCCCGATTGCCACGCCCGGTCCTGTCTGAACCGGGACACAAGCAACCTAAGACTGGTTTCAGCCTGATAGGCCTTCTTCAGTTGGTGCAACTTGTTTCTAGAGGCACAGTGAGCAAGCAACCTATATATTGGGATACTCTTGACCCTTTAAGGCTTTACATTAAACACCAAAGAGGTGACAGGAAGAATGCTTACAATTTGTCTAACCATTGTCAGTCGCTCAGGTTAGCATTCCAACCCGTTGTTTTGCCTACCATGCCACATCGTGGAGAAGTGTGGCTCAATGGTTAGAGCGGCAGACCCTGATGCAGAAATATGGCCCGGGATCAGGGTTCAATTCCCGCCTCGGCGGGTCTTGGGCTCAATTTCCTCGGACCTGAAAATTCTCGCATTGGTGCCTAATGTAATTCTGGGGTCCCACTCTGTAACTCTGGGCAATAGCTTGCTTAATCTCCACAATGGTCCCCACAGCGCTGGGATGCCTAGCTTCACCTTGGAGGCTGCCCAGGAGTGGGCACCTCACAGGGAAAAGCCAGGAGGGGTTCCACAGCGGTATGCGTACAGCGCCTTGAGACCCTAACGGGTGAGTAGTGCGCTATACAAGTACGAAGTTTACAGTTATCAGATTAGATTCAGCTGTATGCAAATCTGCCAAAGGAGCAGTCCATTCTAAACTGTCCTGCCAAATTCTCTTTGAGCCAAGACATAATCATTCCTAGATGGGTTTTGGTCTGATCAGGCCTCATGAGTCGGATGCGGATTGGTTCCAGCGAGCAAGTTGGCCACACCTTGGCATATGCTTGGCTACCTAGGGCATTACATCAAACAAACAAAAGATGATGCGAGGAATGCTTGCAATTTGTCTACCTACTGGCAATCACTCAGGGTAGCATTCCTACCATCTGTTCTTTTGCCCACCATGGCACCTCTGATTAGACCCAGCTATATGCAAATCAGCCGTGGTTCTGCTCCAAGAGGAACATTCCAGGCTGAACTGGCAAGCCATGTTCTCTCTGAACCGGAATACAAGCACCTCAAGACTGATTATGGCCTGATTGTCCTTCATCAGTCGGGTACAGAGCAAGAGACCCAGATAATGCACTTAGGCATTTAGGTTAATACTGCTCCCTGAACACTCTGGTGTAGTTTTTTGGGGGAAATAGAACATGATATGTGTCATGTGCAGTGTATTATTTGTACAGGAGGAAATTATTTTTTTGCCATCAGATACTGACCCTGAGCAAGAGAGAGAAAGGAAGAATAGGGAGAAATAAGGATGAAACATAAGAAAACAGCAACAAATGGAGGAAGTATGGAGGAAAAGAACCTGTAAGAGACAGATAAAGAACATAGAGAGTGTAGGATAGTGCAAGAATAAGAGGTGAGGTGGACTCAAAACTAGGAAGCTTGGTATTCAGGAACCCCAGCATTTGGCAGTGCTGGCTGCGGGCTTGTTAAAAAACATTGTGCTCTCCAGTTAGTCATTTATGGAATAAGTATTGGTCATATATGTGGGCCTATGGACCAAGACAGAATTTGTGTTTTGTCATCGTCGGGCGAACCTGCTAACTCTCCAGAGCAGTACCCTCTTTTCAAAAGTCTTTTGGAAGACTTGCTTGGCATGATCCCGGCATCCTTTCCACAAGTAATATTTACTTCACTCTATGCACAGGTGTTTGCCCCGTGGTGTTAAGTCCTTTTGACCCAGCCCTCCTTCCCCTATGTATTTTTTTCTGCTATTTTGTGTAGCTGTGGAAGAGTGGTGCCGGCGGATGACATTTTTGGGGGGCGGGCAGTGGCCCATTTATGATTGTGATATTCAGTACCTGTCTATGTCCCTTTGGAGTGAGGGAGGTGCCTCCCATGCATCAACTTCTTTTTTTTCTACACCGGGGCTGCCCCATTGTACCTCTGCCACTTTTTTTAATTTTACGTGGGGTGAAGATTCTCTGCCTGCCTACGTACGTACACACACTGTTCTCCTCTGGGAGTGCAGCACCTCTCTTGCAGAAGTGCTACATGCCCTTCGAGTACACAGAAGTTCACTTCTCCATGTGTAGCTTGCTCAAGAATACAGCATGGCCATCTCTAGCCTTGTAAATGCTGGGGGCTATGCAGTGGTGTGCTTTGGAAGTGCAGGTTGTGATGAGAATGAAAAGCAGTCTCTTCTGGAAGTTCAGTGCACTTGAGGAACATACAGGGACCTCCTCTGGAAGTGTAGTGTACGATTGTGATACATACTGGTAATTTCCTTGAAATTGAGGGGTTTTCAGATATATATTGATCTCTGGAAGTACTATGCTACTTCTGTACCCATATAGTGATCTCTTTCCGAAGTACAGTGTTTTCTGGTGATATACAGTTGTATTCTCCGGAAGTATAGCATGCTGTGATGGAACAGTGGTCTCCACAGGACGTGCTGAGTCATCAAAGAAACAGCTGTCTATCCTGGAGTGCAGTATACTCTGGGGAGTGCAGTGCACTTTGGAATGTACGCATGGACTGGGGATGTACTGTGGTCTCTGAAAGGGCAGTGTGCTCTGGGGAGACACAGCGATCTCTGAAGGCACAGGGCGCCCTCTGGGTTTTCATTGCTTTCCTCTTGCCTGCTTTACGGCTCTTCAGCAGCCTCCTTCCTGAAGCAGGCTGGCATGATTATATGTATGTAGTGGGCTCCTCCCTAGATACTTAGATATGCATTGGTCTATCCCTGAAATACAAGGGTAGACATGGCTCTCCTCTCAGAAGTGGAGAGTGCTCTGGAGATTTATGCCAGCCTCTTCCCTACAGTGCAGCATGTCTTGTTGGAACACAGTGGAGTCCTATATAAATGCTACATGGTTTGGTTTGGAGGTCTGCTCGAAGTGTAGAGTAGTCTGAGCATATGCAGGGAATGGGTATTCATCCCTGGAGTGCATAATATTCTGTGTGTGTACAGGGTTTCTTTTCTGAAGTGTGGATTAATCTAGTGCAGAGACCTTCAAACTTTTTTTGCACCAAGCCCCTCCTAAGTAAAATGTTTTGAAGTCGGGCCCCCCCCCTCTAAAACTTTATGGCAAAGATTGGAAGAGTTTGAGGGGAATGACTGATTGCAGGGTGCGTGGATTAGAGATCATTTCAGATGTGCTTTTCTGTAGCTCCTGAGCCGCGCTAAACGTAAGACTTATAAACGAGCAAACGCATCAAACAAAAACAGATTTGACCAAAAAATCTACTCTCCATAATTGTGGTGCTATGAACCTCTTACATTCCTGGGCCCCAGTGCAACTGCAGCTGCTGCACTAATGATAGTAGCTGCCATAATGATAGCTGTTGCACTAATGATTAATGAATGAAGCAGTACTTATAAAGCGCGCAAATACCCAAGGGTGTCTTGGCACTAAAAAAAAAGATCTACACATAAACATAACAGCATCCTAAAAAAATGATAACAGCAAACCTGAAAAAAGATTTCAGATGTGGTCCAGGAAAAGAGTATAAAAGACACCCCTATGCTAAGACCTACTAAAACAATTTAATGGTAGGAGTATGTGTATAATCAGGTTTTCAAAAACTTGTGGAATTTCTGATAATTCAATAGATTTCTAAGGTAAAGAGGCATTTTATTCCATAACTGACTAGCTGTGTAGACAAAACCACAACCACCCCATAACACTTTATTTATCTTGCTAATTGATAAAAGGTAGGATGTTGAAGATCTCAAGAATCGAGCTGGGTTGTACCAGCTGATTCTTTTTTCTGGGTAACCAGGTTTAGCACAGTGTAGAACTTTGTGAACCAGGCACAGTGCTTTAAAAGCCACCCGCTTTTTTTAATGGGAGCCAGTGGAGGTCTTTCAGAGCATTTGCTGCTGACATAAACTTTGGCACTTTCTTAACAAGACGTGCAGCTGAATTTTGCAGAATCTGTAGTTTTTTAAATACTGTTTGTCTTGCTCCCATGTATAAAGCATTACAGTATTCGATCTTAGACATGACCCTATCTATCTTTACAGATTTTTAGTGCTCGAAGGGAATGTAAGGAAGCACTCTCTTTATAGTCTTCAGTCGAAAGAAGCAGGAGGATGAAAGCTTGTTAACCTGCTTCTTAAAAGATAAATCAGTATCGAAGAAGATCCCAAGGTTCCTTACCTGAGAAGTCGGTTTGGAGATGATCCCATATCTGGGGGCCACCAAGAGTGGCACCAGAAAGTGGGGTCTTTACCAAAAATAAGCACTTCAGTTTTATCTAAATTGAGTTTTAGCCAGCTTGAGGTCATCCAGCCAGCTATAGCATTCATATACGTTTTGAACCTAGCTGTGGCAGGCTGTTGCCTCTTCGTTAAACCCTTCAACAACATGCTGGACCATCACTTGAATCTTGAAACAGGCTGTCAGTTCCTTTCTAAAATAGAAATTAGCTCTTACATTTTGCCCCCCTTCACTTTTTGCGGCAAGGATGCCCACTGCTGTAATGCTAGCAAGGAAAATGAGCCCCCCTGCCCCTTTTAAAAAAAGTAAGACATTCATAATTGTGATGCAATGGGTCTCTCAGACTCCTGGGCCCCAGTGCCACTGTGCCTGATTCACTTTTGATAACTACTGGCTTGCAGAGCACTCCATCTCTCTCACTCCCATCTCTCTGATGCCCAAACCAAGGTGTCTCCTCTGCTTCAATTTTCCCCTCCCTTGGGTAATTGCCCCAATGCCCAAAGCAACACTGTCCCCTAAAGCAAGAAAAGAAGGACAGTAAAACTGTTGTAATTATGCAGCTGCAGAAGCAGTGATACCTACAACTCATTGAAGCGGGCTGTTTACTTTGCCCATTGTCCGAGGTCATCACCCCTAGGCCTAATGCCCAACGTAGGCTTTCTGCCACTTTGTGTTAATAAAAAAACATATCTACCCCTTCCACTTTCCCCCAATGTTGCTTGGGCCTTGTTCCATGAGCAGCAAGTGTGATCCTAATGCAACTGAGGAAATGAGCCCTATGCGCCCTTTCCTAGGAGGGCAGGGTTGATGGGCTCCTATGATGTGAAGCAGAGAGAGTGATAAAGAGTTAACCCCTTAGCTGCTGGGCCTCCCCCTGTGCTGAGCCCTTTTTTGGCTATTTGGGGTAGTTCGCGCTTAAGCCTTCATAACTTTTTGTCCACATAAGCTATCCACGCCAAATGTGCGTCCTTGTTTTCCAACATCCTAGGGATTCTAAAGGTACCCAGAGTTTGTGGGTTCCCCTGGAGGAGACCAAGAAATTAGCCAAAATACAGCAAAACATTTCTTTTTTTTTAATGTGAAAAAAGGGCTGCCGAAGAAGGCTTGTGTTTTTTTCCCTGAAAATGGCATCAACAAAGGGTTTGCAGTGCTAAAATCACCATCTTCCCAGCTTTCAGGAACAGGCAGACTTGAATCAGAAAACCACATTTTTCAACACAATTTTGGCGTTTTACTGGGACATACCCCATTTTTACTATTTTTTGTGCTTTCAGCCTCCTTTCAGTTAGTAACAGGAATGGGTGTGGAACTAATGCTGGATCCCAGGAAGCTAAACATTTCTGAAACGTAGATACAATTCTGAATTCACCAAGGGGTCATTTGTGTAGCTCCTACAAGGTTTTCCTACAGAAAATAACAGCTGAAATAACATAATGTTGAAATTGAACTGAAAAAAACAGCCATTTTTCTCCAGGTTTTACTCTGTAACTTTTTCCTGCAATGTCAGATTTTTGAAAGCAATATACCGTTACGTCTGCTGGACCCTTCTGGTTGCGGGGATATATAGGGCTTGTAGGTCCATCAAGATCCCTAGGTACCCAGAGCCAATAAATGAGCTGCACCTTGCAATGGGTTTTCATTCTATACCGGGTATACAGCAATTCATTTGCTGAAATATAAAGAGTGAAAAATAGGTATCAAGAAAAACTTTGGATTTCCAAAATAGGCACAAGATAAGGTGTTGAGAAGCAGTGGTTATTTGCACATCTCTGAATTCTGGGGTCCCCATACTAGCATGTGAATTACAGGGCATTTCTCAAATAGACATATTTTTTACACACTGGCTTACATTTGGAATGAAAAAATATAGAGAAAGACAGGGGGCAATAACACTTGGTCTGCTATTCTGTGTTCCCCCAAGTCTTCCGATAAAAATTGTACCTCACTAGTGTGGGTAGGCCTAATGCCCGCGACAGGAGACGCAACATGGACACATCACATTTTTACATTGCAAACTGGTGTGCTTTTTGGAAAGTGCCTAGCTGTGGATTTTGGCCTCTAGCTCAGCTGGCACCTAGGGAAACCTACTAAACCTGTGCATTTTTTAAAAGTAGACACATAGGGGAATTCCAAAATGAGGTGACTTATGGGGCTCTCAGCAGGTTTTGTTACCCAGAATCCTTTGCAAACCTCAATATTTGGCAAAAAAAAAACACTTTTTCCTCACATTGCGGTGATAGAAAGTTCTGGAATCTGAGAGGAGCCACAAATTTCCCTCCACCCAGCATTTCTCCAAGTCTCCCGATACAAATGGTACCTCACTTGTGTGGGTAGGCCTAGTGCCCGTGACAGGAATAGATCACACAACGGTCAAAGTTGGTCCTTACATGAGGGCAAATGTTGACCCTGGGGTGATCCATTCCAAACGCAGACACTAGGTACAGCCACTCAGATGGGGTAGTGTTTTTATCAGGACAGGTGGGGAAACACTGGGTGATAGGAATTTTGTGGATCGCAGCATATTCCTGCAGTTTGTGTGACAGAAATGCAAGAAGAAATAGGGTTTTTATTCAACATTTCAGCTTTGCAGGGTATTCTGGGTAAGAAAACTTTGGGGAATCCACACGTCACACCTCTGTGGACTCCC
Organism: Pleurodeles waltl; assembly: GCF_031143425.1. NCBI lineage: Eukaryota > Metazoa > Chordata > Amphibia > Caudata > Salamandridae > Pleurodeles > Pleurodeles waltl. The sequence goes on from NC_090451.1 coordinate 230,098,642, forward strand.
CCGGATGTCTAGTTTCCAGAAATGTCTAGGTTTAGTATGTTTCCCCATATGGCCACCGAGCCCAGGGCCAAAAACACAGGTGCCTGCCTTACAAAACCAGTTTGTTTTGTGATAGATAATTTTGATGTCTCCACAATACGATTTGGGCTGAACTAAATTGGGGAGCTCCCAAGAGAGCATTCTCTCTGTGCTTGCCGCCGCATGCACCTGCTCTCTGGGTTGGGCTAACCCGCTTTTGTCCCGTTGCACAGACTGTGCTTACGAAGGGACAGCAGGACTGTCCTCATCACCTTCCTCATAATCACTGGAAGAGGAGTTATCGAATGGGACTCCTCCAACTGAAAAATCACTCCCAGAGTCTGCGTCATTGTCCTATCCCTCAGATGCTGTCTCAGTATCTGCTGTCTCTGTCTCTGACCCTACCTCAGAGCTGCCTTCTAAAACCTGAGTGAGGGCTTGAGCAGCAGTCATCCAATAAGATGCCATCTCTGCTACTGGCTAAACTGTTGCTATAAAACACTAGCCTACGTGGACAGTCACAAAATTGCTGGTGTGTGTGTGATACGTGCAACAGTAGTGGTCATCTTACCTTCGCTTCTTCCCTCAATCAGCACGTTCTTTCAAGACACTCAAAAAAGGACACACTATTACTTCACCTTGTCACATACCAGTCGTCACTGTCTTCAGCACTTCTAGCGCCCAGTCCAACAATCGTTATTGGTGCTCCCACTCCCATGACCTCCTCCTCGGATTCCCTCACTACCACCCAGCAAAAGTGCCCTCATCTCTCCATAGCCCGCCCCCGCACATACATTTCATTTGTATTATAGCGTAGGTAATGGCTGACTTTACTAATGTACTCAACTATTTCCATAAAATACAGATTTGATCTTTGCAGTAGGCATATAAACCTTCAGCGTGACTTTATGGCATCAGAGCTGCCACTAGACAAGAGTCTGATCCTTTTGTAGCAGAAACATAATCGCAAGACTTGCTTGACTTTTTTATTGCTGCCTAAAAGCTACAGTTGAAACGCGTCAGTTGAAGTGTGTGCATTGCTTTGAAGACGCAAGCTGCAACTGCAAGACAACTGGTGGTGAATATATATATATATATATATATATATATATATATTTAACTTTTATATGTGGGTCTGACAAAAGTGATCTATATATGTATATATATATATATATATATATATCTATGCAGATAGCTATATCTTTTTATGTAGATATATATATATTTATATTTATATATATATTTATTTATATATATATATATAGAGAGAGAGAGGTCTATATTTTTTTAGTAGCTGTATGTTTTTTTGGGGGGCACAGTGGCCCCCAGGTAAACCATACAACTACTAAAAAAAAGTATTGCCCCCACAGGGGGTTGCCCTGCTCATGGGTGACCCCTTGTCAATTTATTTTTATTTTTATTTAGCCCATGGGGGGGGGGGCGCAATCTAAATTTAGCCCCAGGGCACACCTACCCTTTTTTAATAAAAATGCCCCCGGGGGTGAGGGCCGGCCTGTTTGTCGAGGAGGCCGACCCCACAAGTGAAATCCCTAGTGTCAAGTGGGGTTTCCTGGCCCTCGATCGCAGCTGTTCAGGAAGGCCTCGTTTGAAAGGGGAGAGTCTCCCATTTCAAGCGAGGCCTTCCCGGAAGTCGGGACGGCCGTTTGGGGACGTTTTCCCCATTGGAGCAGGAAGCGGCCACAAGGCCCCCTCCATTCCGTTGGAGAAAACAAAACAGTCACAAAGGGGTGGGTGGGAGCAGGGGGAGACACAAAAGATTTTCCGTGTCTCCTGGGGTATTTTTAAATTTTAAAAAATCCTCCCTGGTGTCGGCCACTGGTCATGACCCGCACAAGGGAGGTACTGTGGGTGTCGGCCACTGACCGACGCCCGCACTCTAGGGGTTAAAGAAGAAACATGCCTTCTCACCAGGGTGGTGCCTGCGACCGGAAGAAATGTAAATGTGTGCAATTTGGCAATCACAAGACTGCTTAGGAGGCAGTATAGGCCTTAATTGATAGAGTCACTTGAAGCTTCATGGTGAATGAATATTACATCTTTTTGAGAGGTAATGTAAAGGTGATTTCAGCAGAGTTCTGTAACATGTCCTTTTGCTAGATACTTAAAAAAAAAATGCACTAGACAGTCTCATTACTTGTTACATAAGTACATATTTTTAAAGCTATTGTTTTATTTTAAACACTGCATTTTGTGGCAGCCTTTTTTTAAATGTGAAATGGACTTTTAAAATAATGACTTTAGCAGGGCTTTTTATCACAGGCTTGGACCTCACAGCACTATAAATAAACAAGTTACTATTCCTTACTACACCAATCAGAATTTAATTATTTGACTCTCTTGTCACATACATAAACATCTGTCATGATCATATTATCCAAATAAACATTCATAGCTTAAAGGGGTACATTTCCTATCCATTAGTAAAACTTGCATTTATTTTTAATTTAAGGTGTATGCCTGTTATTTGATATACAGTTAACTGAGGGTGAAAACAGCAACAAAATGCTGAATATTTTGTCCTTTTTAGCCACCTCCTTCACCCTGCTCTTCACACTTACTGACCTGCCTCCATGGCATTAGGTATTACAGTCTCCACACTTTTTTAACACTGTATCTACTGCATGTAAATGAAGACAGCTTGGAAACTTGCTAATGGATCTTTCAGGCTATCTTCATTTACAAGTAAATCCAGAGGCATTTGCACCAACCCCCACCCACTCCAAGAAATACAATCACAGAGCTACTGGGGGGGGGCGTGCATCACAGTTTGAAAACCTCTGCTGTAGAGGTATATGTGGTTCCCTCCATGAAGTGTGTAGTACTCTAGAAATGTATGGTGTCTCCTCCCTGAAAAACATCTTCCTCACTTGAGGAACGGAGAGCTTCAGTATCCGTCACCACAGGTTGCAGCCTCAACTATACTAACTCACTGTATTTAAGGCTACCTAGTGCACTACTGAAAGGACTTCAGTCAACCCAAAATGCAGCAATTAGAAGTATTCTGTGGGAGTCATGAATTCTGTAAGATTACCTAATAACTTAAATATTTACATTGGCCACCTCCAGTGTTCATAGTGGCTTTTAAGACATGTCTGGACCACCGCAGTATCTTCGGATCAGCTGCCTTTATTTTTGAAGGATTCACCAGTAGCACTATACCACAGCAAGAGGGCATTTTGATCTATATAGACTTAGACCTTTTTATGGTTCTCCACTTTCACCACTAGAGCTTGGGTGGTTGCTGACTGTTGGTTCTCAGTGCCTTAAAGCCTGGTCTGTGTAAGAGTGCTTTAAAAAAGGTTGACCTAATGTATGCAGTGGACTTCTCCATTAAGGGTAGATAACTCAAGGTTGCATGGCGTTGGGTCCCCTCAATGAAGTGCAACGTGTTCTGCTAGAATACACTTGTAATACACGCCTTCATGTCAGACTTCATCATCCATCACACAGTCAAGTTGTGCGTGCCTTAAAAGGGCAACTGCACTTCGTGGTCACGTACATTGTAATTGTATTGTATTGTAATCGTATTTATATAGCGCTTACTACCCCTGACGAGGCGTCGAAGCGCTTTTTTCGATGAGTAGCACGCTACTCCGGTACCCAAAAGAATTAGTGATGGATTAGTATAATTTAATAAGGAGTACAGTTTTAGTATTATTATGAGTTAATTTGAGTTGCGGATATGAGAGTTTGTTAGTTAGGTTGACTGGAGTAATGGAGGGGTGGAGGAGGAAAAGAAATCCAGAAGTGTTAATTGGGAGTTTATCCTTCATTTACTCAATCCAAAGGCTTGAGATGAATAAAAGGGGGAGCGGAGGGGAAGGAGGATGTGGAAGGGTTAGGGAAAGCATAGTAGGAGGGTGAGATTAATGCAGGAGAATTTAGTAGGGTTGTGTGGGAGGTCACAGAGGTACAGTGAGGTTTGGTGAGTTAGATGAGGAGGTGGAGGGAAGAGCTTAGGCAGAGATGTTTAGGAGATGAGAGTGGTCGAAGGGATTTGGGATGAGTCCGAGTGAGAATGGAGGATAGTTTGATAGAGACATGACATAAGAGTGATGAGTAGATAAGTGTGATAAAAGAGAGCAGAAATTCATAGATATCTAGTATAACAACCCAAAAAAACCAGGAGCCATGCAAAGATCCACAAACATGCCTGGCACAGAAACAACATATACACATACATACACATATATATATATATTTATACACACACACATATGAATACAACACACATATGCACATATAATACATAATTAGAATCATGGGTAAAAAATACTTAGTCATCCATCCATCATCCTGGTAAAAGGCGGGAATTCCTTTACCTACTTCGAGGGTGGACGGGGTGTCGCTCAGCGGGCGGAGCTTATAGGTGCTTTATAAAGGGAGAGCCTTCTACTCTGTGTCTCCAGCAGAGGAAGATAGAACCCGCGTGTCTCAGTCATATACAGATTACGCTCCAGTACATCCTCAGTTCACCTCCAGGAAGGATTCTAGATCTTTTCTGCTATGGGATCTCTGAGCGCACAGCCTTGCTTTATCTTTGCCAAGTCCAAGAGTTAGGGTGGCTTGTCCTTTCCAGAAGGTGAGCTTCAACTGCGGCATCTGCTGCGTTTATATTGTACACTAGGGGTACGTGATGGGCCATGGGGTAAACGTCTCCAGCAACCTTGTGTGCCTTTTGCAATGTTATTGTTACTAGTGCGTCTTTGTGGAGATGTCCTCGTGCTTCTGAGCATCAATAACGCACCACGTGAATCGGCAGTAAACGCAGTGGGGTCGTTTGGAAAGATGACCATCATCCTGGTAAGAGGCGGGGATTCCTTTGCCTACTTCGAGGGTGGACGGGGCGTGGCTCAGCGGGCGGAGCTTACAGGTGCTTTATGAAGGGAGAACCTTCTACTCTGTGTCTCCGGAGAGGAAGATAGAACTTGCGCGTCACAGTCAGATACAGATTACGCTCCAGTACATCATCAGTTCACCTCCAGAAGCTAAGCTTCAACTGCGGCACCTGCTACGATTATAATTGTAAGTACTTCCTTTGAGGATTAGTTTCTGTAAAATAAGCATCGTGGCCTACTCAACCGGAGTATTTTCTACGAGTATGTCAGTAAGCGTTACCTAGCATGTTTCATACGCCCCGTTTGTATTGTACACTAAGGGTACGTGATGGGCCACGGGGTAAACGTCTCCAGAAACCTTGTTTTCCTTTGGCAATGTGATTGTTACTAGTGCGTCTTTGTGGAGATGTCTTCGTGCTTCTGAGCATCAACAACGCACCACCGGAATCGGCGTTAAAAACGCATTGGGTCGTTTTGGAAAGCTGTCCATCATCCTGGTAAAAGGCGGGAATTCCTTTACCTACTTCGAGGGTGGACGGGCGTGGCTCAGCGGGCGGAGCTTACAGGTGCTTTATGAAGGGAGAAACCTTCTACTCTGTGTCTCCAGGAGAGGAAGATAGAAACCGCGCGTCACAGTCAGATACAGATTACGCTCCAGTACATCATCAGTTTAACCTCCAGGAAGGATTCTAGATCTTTTTTTGCTATGGGATCTCTGAGCGCACAGCCTTGCTTTATCTTTGCCAAGCCCAAGAGTTATGGTGGCTTGTCCTTTCCAGAAGCTGAGCTTCAACTGCGGCACCTGCTACGTTTATATTTGGAAGTGCTTCCTTTGAGGTTTAGTTTCTGTAAAAATGAGCATCGTGGCCTACCCAACCGGTGTATTTTCTACGAGTATGTCAGTAGGCGTTACCTAGCATGTTTTATACGCCCCGTTTATATTGTACACTAAGGGTACGTGATGGGCCACGGGGTAAAAACGTCTCCAGCAACCTTGTGTGCCTTGGCAATGTGATTGTTACTAGTACGTCTTTGTGGAGATGTCCCCGTGCTTCTGAGCACGAACAACGCACCATCGGAATCGGCGTAAAAACGCGGTGGGGTCGTTTTGGAAAGCTGTCCATCATCCTGGTAAGAGGCGGGAATTCCTTTACCTACTTCGAGGGTGGACGGGGCGTGGCTCAGCGGGCGGAGCTTACAGGTGCTTTATAAAGGGCGAACCTTCTACTCTGTGTCTCCAGCAGAGGAAGACAGAACCCGCACGTCACAGTCAGGTACAGCCTACGCTCCAGTACATCATCAGTTCACCTCAAGGAAGGATTGTAGATCTTTTCCTGCTATGGGATCTCTGAGCGCATAGCCTTGCTTTATCTTTGCCAAGCTCAAGAGTTAGGGTGGCTTGTCCTTTCCAGAAGCTGAGCTTCGACTGCGGCACCTGCTACGTTTATATTTGGAAGTGCTTCCTTTGAGGTTTAGTTTCTGTAAAAAGAGCATCGTGGCCTACCAAAACCGGGGTATTTTCTACGAGTATGCCAGTAAGCGTTACCTAGCATGTTTTATACGCCCCGTTTATATTGTACACTAAGGGTACATGATGGGCCACGGGGTAAAAACGTCTCCAGCAACCTTGTGTGCCTTTGGCAATGTGATAGTTACTAGTGCGTCTTTGTGGAGATGTCCTCGTGCTTCTGAGCATTAACAACATACCACCGGAATCGGCGGTAAACGCAGTGGGGTCGTTTTGGAGAGCTGTCCATCATCCTGGTAAGAGGCGGGAATTCCTTTACCTACTTCGAGGGTGGACGGGAGTGGCTCAGCAGGCGGAGCTTACAGGTGCTTTATAAAGGGGGAACCTTCTACTCTGTGTCTCCCGGAGAGGAAGATAGAAACCGCGCGTCACAGTCAGATACGGATTACGCTTCAGTACATCATCAGTTCACCTCCAGAAATTTAGCTTCGACTGCGGCACCTGCTACGATTATAATTGTAAGTGCATCCTTTGAGGTTTAGTTTCTGTAAAATGAGCATCGTGGCCTACCCAAACCGGAGTATTTTCTACGAGTATGTCAGTAAGCGTTACCTAGCATGTTTTATACGCCCCGTTTATATTGTATACTATTGTATCTGTGTCTCCAGGAGAGGAAGATAGAAACCGCGCGTCACAGTCAGATATAGATTACGCTCCAGTACATCATCAGTTCACCTCCAGAAGCAGAGCTTTAACTACGGCACCTGCTACAATTATAATTGTAAGTGCTTCCTTTGAGGTTTAGTTTCTGTAAAATGAGCATCGTGGCCTACCCAACCGGAGTATTTTCTACGAGTATGTCAGTAAGCGTTACCTAGCATGTTTTATACGCCCCGTTTATATTGTATACTAAGGGTACGTGATGGGCCACGGGGTAAAAACGTCTCCAGAAACCTTGTTTTCCTTTGGCAATGCGATTTTTACTAGTGCGTCTTTGTGGAGATGTCCTCGTGCTTCTGAGCATCAACAACGCACCACCGGAATCGGTGGTAAACGCAGTGGGGTCGTTTTGGAAAGCTGTCCATCATCCTGGTAAGAGGCGGGAATTCCTTTACCTACTTCGAGGGTGGACGGGCGTGGCTCAGCGGGCGGAGCTTACAGGTGCTTTATAAAGGGGGAACCTTCTACTCTGTGTCTCCCGGAGAGGAAGATAGAAACCGCGCGTCACAGTCAGATACGGATTACGCTTCAGTACATCATCAGTTCACCTCCAGAAATTTTGCTTCGACTTCGGCACCTGCTACGATTATAATTGTAAGTGCATCCTTTGAGGTTTAGTTTCTGTAAAATGAGCATCGTGGAAATATATGGAAATACTTTAGCCTGCAATGCGTGTGGATAATTGTTTCAGTGCCCCACGTAGGTGTACTAAGTGCTTTATAAATGCTACAATAAAAATGTGCATTCTATGAATATAGAGCAGCTTCCGCCTTGCAGCGAAGAATTAGGAACTACGCAAGGGTGTATAGGCAAGGCAAGAAGGGATATCTACAGAAATGGGGAGAAATCTGTTTTCCCACTTTATTGCATCGGAGTATAGAAAGCTTTAGGGGTGAGGGAGCTATATTTTTACATATACACCAGGAGTGTTTGTCGTGTATGACTCCTCCATAGTAAGCAGGGGGGTCTCTGGATATAATTATAGTAGTCTCGTACGAGAGGACCAGCATGTTCAGCGGCTGAACAATGCTCCCTGGAAGTTCACTGTATATATACAGCCGCCTCAGATCTCCACTCCAAGTTCGGCATATAGTCCGCCCGGTCGTCCTTCGACGCAGCGTTATGACGTAGAAGACACGTGCCTTGTGACAGGGCACGGTGAAGCCACAGAGGCCTGTGAGGGCGGCGGGAAAGTACCCCACTAACAGGTGCCTTTGATACGCCAAAACCGTCTAGTCTGACAGAAACACTTTACTCGGACTCTATACTGACAACTTCGAGGTAAGAGGTTCCTACAAGAGAAGAGGTTTTGCCAGTCTCGGTAAGGAAAAGGCGGCATGGGTCCTCTGCCAGGCTGACCGGGTGGTTTACACATGCAGGGGCTCAGTCCGCCTGATGTATCGCCGGGTAATTACGTTAGGGACCCATCTGAGGCTGCTCGAAAATCAATCCTGCAGAGCTGGTGTGTTCGCCTGGAAATCCACTCAACCAGCTCAGGAGTACATTAGGCTGCAGGCCCACCGCGCTGACCTCTGCGATTGGGGTTGACACTTGAGCGAAGGCGTTTGTCCAGTTAAGGGAGGATGCTAGAAGCGGACTGATCTTTATTAAATTGGATTACTAAGATCTGCTTGTTCTCTTTAAAGATAGCTCCTCGAAGGTTATCATGCCCGGCTCCCGCTCGTTTTATCTGTCTGACTTGCTTACAGAGCGACTCTTGATGGTTTGGTCTCCTCTCTTCACTGGCTGGACTGTAGGGAAATGTCCGACAGACCGGTGCCTAGGCCAGTTTGCTTCAAGGCACTGCGAAATAGAAGAAGATAGGCCCCAATGTACAGCGCTTTTGCCGTGTAGATAGTTTTACACAAAAAAAGTTTAAGCTTTGAATGCTAACCTATGGACTGCGCTAGAGAGCCAGGGTTTCAAGTCGGAGAAATACTTTAGCATTTGGACGCAAGCGTTTTGCAAAGATCTGCCGTGTTCCGCAGTGCGAGGCGATGCCTATAGTAGTGTTGTGGGTGTTCGAGGAGGAGAGTGTCAGTGAAATGCAATGCGAACTACATTGGTGAAGCATAGGTGCCGTGGGTTTCCATACAAGCCAGAAAGCTAGAACCCCAAACCCATATTTTAGGAAGAGTCAGCCAAAACTGCAGCTGGTCCATTACATCCTTGGGCCCTGGTATCACTTCACAGGCAGTACATATTATAGTTGGCTACAGTGCGATAAATGAGTGACTAGGGGAGAGAAATGGAATGAATAAAATGGGGGAACGAGGAAACAAGCTTCCCCTCCAATGCTAGTAACGCACTAGTTGCATGCATTGCATAAACAGATGGCTGGTCTTGGTCATCTGACTCGCAGTGAGGATGTAAGAAAGTCCCCCACCAGTGCTTGGAAGCAACTTTAGGTGGCACAGACCATTAGACCTCAAGGCTTAATTATTTACTTGTTTACAAATGCTTGCCTCACATTGGTCTGTATTATTAAAGATACATTTGATTGCCTGTCTACACATCTCTGCTACTGAATTACACTTGAGTGTAGCAGCCCTAAACGAAAGGTAACACAGTGCAGATGTATTGCATGTGAAAGAAAAGAACACAAATTTTTGTGAAATTTCACCTTCAATTGTGCGTGTGCAGATTTGCCACAAAGTGCAGATGTTTCTGCAGCTGTACAGTTAGGGAGAACAGGCATTGTGACAACAGATGTTATTTTTACGCAACTCAATGGATGTATGACACCTCGAGGGCAGACCGCATGTTAGAGAAGTTTAATTGCACTACGTACAAAATGCATCATCAATGCAAACTTATTTCACTACATTTCTGCAAACGTTGGTGAAATCGTATACATTGGAGTAGGATTTGTGGTTAATAGCCAATGATATTGCATGGTGTGCAAGAAGAACACAGCACTTCCAAGGACATTTTATTATTGAGATGGATGTAGTCTGCAACAGAGGAACTAAGTATTGCTCAATGCTCAGACCCACACGCTACCTACCTCCAAAATCAGGCTCTTTATTTCCTACTACCTGTGAACCTGAGATCTAATGATAGTGTTCCAAATCAAGTAGGTGGTAGTAGCACGGACAGAAGCTTCAAGGCCGTCATAACCACCTGTGGTTGGAATGCTGTGAACCCAGTATTGAGATCCCAACTACCGGAGATAACGCCACTCAGCCAACAAATACACATAACACGTTTATTCATAGTATTTGTAACTTTTCTTCATAGCTAGTGCTATGAAGTGGCATAGTATTTGTGCTAGACAATTTTCTTACATAAAGAAAGTCACATGTAGACTGGTCATTGATAAACCCACAAGATAAGGTGACATTGAGAAAATAATCATATCACTATCAACAATACCATTCTTCTTTACACTAACAACACCAAAAAGATACATAGCAAAACAATCCCCCACAATAATGCAGGAAACGTGCTAAGCCTCAACACCACACATAACGGTACCCTTCTTTCACAATTCCACACATAATTCCTAGTTCAACAGGCCACACTAAGGCTGCGGTCTCACTGCTGACGGGCCAGCAGTTAAGACCACCACATTCTGAGTGTGGCGGTTTGGCCTGTGTCAGACTGCTAATTTTCTATGCATACCACCAGTTTGGTCGGACCGGCGGGCCGGAGATAATCATCTCCGACCTGGCCGTCCACCCAATCCTGCCTTCGGTATCACGAGTTCCCATTCCGCAAGGGATTTTGTGGTGGTAGCACTGCTACAAAATCCCTGGTGGAAAGGCTACCGGCAACAGGAATCTCTATGGAGTGTTACACTTTCCACCTGTGCCCATACTGTCATAGACTGTGACCAGGCCTCATAACACAGCGCTTCAGGTTTCATCTACACCTGGGTGATTAAACATTTGGCTAATATAAGTCCTAGGTGTAGAAACCTGGAAGTAGAATGATTACATTTTTTCCTGTGATAGAGCCGCAGTATACATGTTTCCCACGTGCTAGGAAGTGTGCGGTTCGTACAATGTTTTAACCGGCCTTTTACCACTCTCCAGTGTTCCATAGAGAGGGACAGAGCCATAGCATGTGTAAAATATCTGCATCCCCCATATGGCATCTGGGACAGTCTGCATCAACCGAGAAAGAAACTGTTGATTTGCTGTGGGGTCAGATAAGCTCTGTGGATAGTATAGAAGTGAATGAGGCAAAATCTGGCATTATGTGGTGTGTATAATGGGCTTTCCAATACTTGGGACCACTGTTTGTCTGTGAACGGTGTGTTTCTATGGGCCTCCCAATGACCCCACAGCCATGTGAGTGGAGGCGAGGTGTGATGCCTTAGGGATTCCGCCAATCAATGTAACAGGTGCGTTCTCACACCAAGTACATGCAGATACTGCATCGTCAGATGTGTGGGCAGTTCATGTGTTATATCCCCCAATTCTGTTTCATCGCTCTAATAAGCGAATTATGTAAAAGGAAACCTCCAGAGGGTAGATATTCTCCCGCAGGGTTCTCAAATGGGAGAAGAACGTGGTTATCATACAGATCCCCTAGCGTGTGGATGACGGCTATAGTCCAGGCAGTGAGTTTCATAGTGGAAGTAATGTGTGTTTGCAGTGGTATCCCCACCAGTGCCATTGCCGGTGAATAAGGGGTGACTTCCCTAATGAGATTGAGGCTCCGGCAGTAGCAGCATATCGTCTGTGTAAAGGGAAACCACGTGTACACCATCTCCCAAAGGTATTCCCAGTTCTCGTCCCCTTTCTCTGAGGCGTAATAGTAAGGCTAAGGGTTCCACCGCCAGGGCCAACGGGTGAGGGTACAAAGGACTTCCCTGTTGCGTGCCCCTCTCTATATTTATGAGGGGTGAAATCGAGGAGCCCGTGTGTACTCTGGTTGTTGGTAATGTATAAAGTAGTCGGACAATCCTTGTAAATCAATCGCCTAGGCCAGGGTTCTGCAAAGTCGGTCCTGGAGAGCCGGGTCCAGGCCAGATTTTTAGCATATCCACATTTAGAAAAAAGATATTTCCTAAATCTACAGTTTTCTAAATATGGATATGCTAAAAATCTGGCATGGACCCGGCTCTCCAGGATCGACTTTGCAGAACCCAGGCCTAGCCCCATGTGTTGTAAAACCCGAAAAAGGTAATGCCACTCCAATTAATCAAAAGCCTACTCTAGGTTAAGTACCAGGCATCCTACTAGTGGCCACTGCGCCAGTGCATGGCTGGAAAGCTGTAACAATCTACGGAGATTAAAAGATGTAGTGCAGGTCGTTACAAAGCCAATCTGGTCCCTATGTACCAGGCTAGGTAGCAGTGGCGCCAGGTGATCGGCTATGATTTTAGCCAATCTCTTATAATCATGATTGATGAGCGCCAGTGGTCTATATGAATTAATATTTGTGCGGATTTAAAAGCGTAATTTAAAAGGCATCTCAAAGTGTATTGGGCAGTTTCACCAATTCCAATGCCTCCCTGTATAGAAGAAGCAGGTGGGTTGCGAGTTGTGAGGCATACGTCTTATAAAAACTCTGAGGGTAGTTTTGTTACTAGACGGAGCCTTGAGGGGATTTAGAATTTCTGATAATGAAGTATGTTCATTCAGTTTGATTCTTTGCTCTGGAGTCACCTGCGGTAGTTGAAGATCCGACAAGAGAGAGTCAGTATCATGTATTGGGGGGGTGGGAAGGGGACACTAGTAGTTCGATATAATGTGGTGAAATGTTGGGTCATCTCCATATGTATTTTGCGTTATGTGTATAGCAATGTGTTTGTGGAGCTACGTAATGTTTCAATGTGACATTGAGGTGTCTTGTGTTATTAACCATTCCAAAAGGGATCCCGTTCTGTCTGCTGTGGCATGTGTTTTGGCTGCATGTGCTGCATAATTTAAACATCGTAGTCTTTCCAAAAGAGTCAAATGCGCCTTACGAGCTGCAATAAGTTGCAGATGAGTCTCCCTATTTTGTATTGCCTCATTTTCTAAATGGATCAGTTTCTGCTGCAGTAGTGTGACTTCTCCATCTAACTGACTGCACACATTTCAGGTCAGTCACAATCAACGTCCACGCAGGGTCACCTTAAAGGCTTCCCGTTCTGTGGCTCTGGCGCTAGTGGAGCCCCCGTTTCTGTTAAAATAGTCAGTTATTATGTGACTAACTGAATTGCTGGATCCTCCAACACCACCGGCTGCAGGTGTCATGTAGGAACCAGTGTGTGCTCCTTGTCCCAATCCAACTGAAGGTATTGTGGATTATGGTCCGAGTGTGTTCGCCCATGCATTCTACATGCTATATGTGTTGTATGAGATGCACAGTACAGAGCATACACACATGTTGTCCATGTGGGACCGAGTAGAAAGAGTAGACCCTGGTGAGATCGTTCCGAGTGCGCCATATGTCAAGGATGTTCCAATCATGCAACCATTGAGTCAAGTTGTGTGCATTGGAGACTGCTTCTGTGTAAGGAAGTGGCTGGAAGGAAAGATCAAGTGTCGTATCTTAAACGCTGTTAAAGTCTCCACCCAACAACCCTCCCCAACGAGATAGAGTCTCTGATAAGTGTTGCAAGAAAGAAAGCAGATCAGTGTTAGGGCATAGATGTTGCCAATGAGGATATGTCTGCCGTCCAATCGATCTTCCACCAATACGTATCTACCGTCTGAGTCCGTCAGCACTTCCTCAGCTACAAATGGAACTCCCGCTCATATCCAGATGAGGGTTCCTCGAGCACAAGAGGAATAGTTAGTGGAATATATCTGCCCACAAAATTTACGCCACAATCTATTGACTTCTGGTGTTGTCAGGTGGAAGTCCTGTAGCAGCGCGATCTGTATTGGGTGTCTCCGGAGATAGGAGTAAATGTCATATCGTCTTCTAGGCGTATGTATGCCCTGCACGTTCCAGGTCAGAATTTTAGTAGGAGCCATGTGGAATTTATAACCACACCCCCATCGGCACTATCAGCCGGGGCACCCGAAGCCCAACCACCCCTATCGCATTATGGCAAGTGGCACTGGTAAAAACAATGAATGCATAAAGTACAGCATATAAGCAACAAGTGGAATACCGTGGGAGCAGTACACATGAACCAGTGGCCGCCCAAACCTACAACAATAATTATTTTAAAGGGGGGGGGGTCAGTAGTGGCATATCGAGAGATCAGTACAATTCGGTCTCATGCAGTAGAGGTTGTGAGAAAAATCAAGGAGGTAGGAGAGATAGGAAAGAAGAGTGGAAAAGGAAAAGCCACCCCTAATGTGTCTCGGTGGAATCTTACGGTTGCAGCTTAGTCTGTCTATTGTCTACCATCCCTATTGCTGCTGTGATTCAGAGTTCTAGATGAGTGTCCGCTGTCTGTGGTGTGCCACCCGGTGGGTGCAGAGTCATTTTGAGAGAGCCAGGCTCTCGTAACGGAGCTTTCTTCACCCAACGCCAATATCCTTTCCACTTCCGGGCTCGAGCAGCAAGGTGTGGCCGTCAGTGCAGCAGCCCCCTGTAGCACCTGTCTTCTCTCAGCTGTTATTTGTTCTAGGTCTGGAGCAGATCGCTTGGGACCGCTGTTTCTCTTGCAGGAGTCCCTACGTGCCTGTCGCTGTTTCGGGGCTGCAGATCTCTAACTCTCCAAGCCTGATGTTTCTAACCATTCCCAGGTGTCCTCTGGAGAGTCAAAGAATTGTGTAGTGTCGCAACCGCAATCGGGCTAGAAACAACAAGGTATATATAAGGTCTAGTTCGCAGAGTCTGTGCTTAACTGCAAAGACTGTCATTGTACTGCTAGTGTATAGTCTGGGAAGAACATGATTTTTGAGTTTTCAACCTGTATCTCAGGTAGTGCTCTGGTTTCTCGTAATAATTCATCTCTGTCTCGAAAGTGTAAGAAGCGGATCACCAGAGGCCTTGGGGCTGCACCCGGCGGAGGTCTACATGTCGGCACTCTGTGGGCTTTCTCAATGGAAAAGAAACGTAACAGAGTATCTGCAGGGAGCAGGTCACGCAGCCAATATATTGTACCGCATTACGACCCTCAATGCCTTCAAGGATCCCCACCATACGAATGTTGTTCCTCCAGGACTGCCCTTCTGCATCATCAATTTGCGTTTCCAGTATCTTTACGCGGTCAGTAAGTACTTGCATCGATGTGTTCATAATACGGACTTGTGATTGCATTGAGTCCATTGCTTGTTCAGCTGTATTTGCCCTGTTGACAAGTTTCCAGTGTTGTGCGTGATCAGAAGCTACAGTGTCTATTTTGGACTCCAACAAGGTCCTAGTGTGCTCTGTGGCCGTCAGTACTGCATCTGTTTTCGCCTCCGAGGTGGCCTGGGACACTTCCCCATCTCGTGTTCGCTGCCGTGCTGTTAAGGGGGTTTCTTGACCACGAGAGGATGCGTGTTGATCCGCTATCCGAGTTTTCCCCATCTTGAGTAATCGTCAGGCGTCCCTCCTCTGCTCACCTGGGTCCAGTCGCTCAACAATGTTGTGTCTGCGGTACCACTACAGTCACAGGCTGCTTCTATTGGGCTGCAACCCCACACCGCACCAAGGGTCTCGATTAGGCCGCAGGAGTTCGCCGAAGTGTTCCTGGTTCAGGTATGTCTGTGACTGGGGCTTCCACTGGCTGGGGATTCGTCTCAGCATTTTCATTTGACAGTGTACCAGCTCAGAAAAAATCAAAGCACCAATTGTAGCATGGCGTTCCCTTGGCTTGTTTCCCCTTTTAAGTCCGACTTTCATGTTGCTTCCTCCATGGCCCTTTAGCGGTCCCGCAAACCACATGTTTCACATTCCTCTGGTTTATTGTTCTTCCTCCCTGCGGTTAGTCTGCCACAGGCAGCTCCCCTGCCTCGCACCCCAGTGCCGCCCGTTCACCACCGCTTCCATGTTCCAGCTCACCTCAGGTCAGCGCAGTTGCCTCTCTCACGGTTTCTTGCAGAGAGATGTGTTGTGACCTCTTTGGGTCTCTCCGGCCACTGTTTGCTTCCACCAGTAGCTTTGAGTGTTTACCACTCGGGCGACCTACAAGGCTCTCAGACAGGGAGGTCCATGTTCATCGTCTTTGCTCTAGCTGTTGGTAGGCTGCTGCCGGCGGACACGGTCATTACCATCAATTTGATCATCTAGCAGAATCCGGGTGCTTCAGAGCACTGGGGGATCTCGTTTTCCCCTGCCAGACTGCTTCCATGTCATTTAATTTTGTCAGGTAACGGGGTGGCAGAGCGGAGCTGCTTAACTTTGCGTCTGCCATGTCGCCTCGCCCCCTCCGCCCAGTCGATTATTCCCTTCTCTCCTACCCGCCCCTGTTGCTTATTTCCCCTACTCACCTGCCCCATCGCTTATTCTGTCAGCCACCTCATCGCTTATTCCGCCACCCACCCCTGCCGCTTATTCATCCGCTCCGTTGCTTATTCCTCCTCCTACCCCTGTCGCTTATTTCCCCACTTACCTGCCCCCATTGCTTATCCCCTCACCCGCCCCCATTGCTTATTCCCCCCCACCTTCCCCCATCGCTTATTTCCCTGCACCCACTCTTTCGCATATTTCTCCCTCCCATCCACCCTGTTGTTTATTTCTCCCACTCTCACCCACTCCGATGCTAATTTCCCAACCGGTTGATCATTCAGAGTTGCTTATTTCTCCTTCCCACCCTCCCCATTGCTTATTTCCCCCTCCCACCCGCTCACGTCGCTTATCCCCCCAACCACCCTCCGTCGCTTATTCCCCCCCACCTGCCGCTTATTCCTGCCCGTCATTTATTTCATCTACCCACCTGCCCCTGTTGCTTATTTCCCACCAGCCCCGTCGCCTATTTCCCCCACCACCCGTTGTTTATTCCCCCACCCGCCTCATCGCTTATTATGTTGTTTATTTTACCCCCTCCCACTGCTTATTTCCTTCCTCTGTCCCTCCCTCCCACCCTGTTACTTATTCCCTTTATTATTTTAATAGTAGTTGTTTTTTATCATGAGTTATCTTCAGCATGCTCCCATCCTTTAACTAAGGGTTGGTACAATTACAGTAAACATGAATGCACCCAGGAGCATTGTGTCTGCATCCAATGTGGAGCCTTCACAGTAAAAAAACTTCTGCATAGAAGAGATGCACATCACAAATTTCATACACATTCGATCTCACCTGCGCCGCTGGAGGCCAGATCTTGAGTAACTGAATAATAATCCATATTTCAGCAGGTGTAAAAGTTAGACCATAGAGTTTGCTACAAGCAATCGGTTTCTGCCTGGCACGCTTGAAGATGCCCAGTGTAGTGGAAGGGGTTGTGTAATGCTCCGGCACTCCTCCAATGCACACCAGATATTGGGGAGACACATGCACCCAACACTTAAAAGCATGTGAGCTAAATATTGGTCTTCTTTTTAGTGATACCCAACTTCAACTGAGATTCTTATATAATTTTAGCATGTGAGGCCAGCGGGTGAAGGGTGTGATCCTGATTTGCAAGGGCCATTTGCCAGGAAAGAGTCCCTCCCACCTTAGAGTAGCAGATAGGGTGACCTCTTCCTTCCATGTCATTACGAACATTGTTTCCAGGCCTGGACGTTGTGTGATTACCTAATGCATTCGGATGTTGAAGTCTTGTTTTTCTTCCACTGATCTAATTATACTAACACAACTGAAACCAGTACTTTGTAGGTGAAATTTTAGGGACAGAGACCGTGTCTGTCATGACCTGTAGTGAAGTGGTAACTGTAGTAGCAACACTGCCCATGACCCCCTGTAACATGTAGTAGGTCAATATTCAGTGGTGGCATCCCTTCATATATTTGTGCAATACACGCTGCCCACTTTTTAAAAGCCAAATAAAGTGTAAAATATCTTTAAATACCAAAGATAGAGTTCAGAATGAATGCTGTGAAGTGACCGCATTGATACTGCATGGTGCTCTGGAAAACACCTTCATTGAGAAATACAGAAATACACACTTAACTCGTCCTGAATACTGTATTGTCTCGGGTCATGCGTTTGGGTAGTGCTCTTGTGCATATTGGGGGTGATGTAAGACTGCTTATAAATGTCCTGTAAGTTTTAAATACTGTGTATGTCCGTGTTGAACTAAAACTGCCATGTATCCACATTGTTTTTGCTACAGAGATTTTTATAGTGCCCTATGTTCATTAATATGGCTCCTAAGCACTGCTGCAATTCGGGTGCCATAACATACTGGCCCATAGGTTTTTGTCACTGACCAGAGTCTCTTCTGTTTGTTGGGTGGGATCGTCAGCAGGGTGGGTGTGGTTGATATGGTGCTTGTGTTTTTGATGTTGCTTGAGCTGTTATGGTTAGTGTTGTTTGGTGTGTGTGTGTGTAGCCAGGGGTCTGTACGAATTTGGGAAGGGACTGGAATGTGCAATAATAAGAAATCAGTAGACCCTGGTGCCACTGCGCCTGCTGCACTATAGATATGTATGCCCTTGCGTGGAATGATACTTTTGGAAGGTCATTTTTATCCAGAAAGTGACCTGATTTGGTGATGGTCAAATGCATCCTTTGTCATAGTGGTGCTCCTTTCTGCACGTGCTCAGTATATGCAGCAGGGGTGTGGAATTTGATAAAAAAAATATACTTGTCCGTGGGACAGGTTGCTTTTTAATCTACTTGCCCTATAAAACAATCTACTTGTCTCTTTGATGCCATGTAGTGCGGCCACAAATTCTGGCAGCAATTTCATTATGCAAGAGCTCGGATAATAGCCTTTCTGATTGTGCCAGGGCTACAACTGTAGTAGGGCTTGAATGCTTGCAGTTTCAATCCCTACTATAGCAATTTCCTTATCTTGCCACCATTCCGCAGACAGCTCCTTTCTCTGTAAAGTGGCAGCCAAAGGGTTTGTGCTACAGGGGGTTGGGCGTAATTGTCTCCAGGACAAAATAAACATGAAAACTTGTTGCCCTTGACCCTAACAATATGTCCCGGGCAATATGAATTCCACATCCCTGTGCTGATAGCATCACAGTTCCATCCGAAATGTTGCACACGTCATGGGATGAAGGGTTGGCTCTTAAAAGGGCCATGAATTATGTCACAGTAGGGTCTAGGATTTCCATTATCACTGATAGTTACAAATGCAGGATTGGAAAATTAAATGTTTTTCTCAACACACTGGATGGCCCTGTTACAAGTGGCATTACCTGCAGACAGCGGACATGTCTCAGACAAACTCAGCATCATATATATATATAGCTAAACAATAAGGCAAAAAAGGCAAACTAGTAAACCTGCATTCACATCCAAAAGACAAGACCTGTTGGCTACTCTAATGCTTGTTTTAGTTGCCTTTATTAGATACTACTGGTGGCGACAAGCTTATAGATTGTCTAATTGTCCTACTGTTTTACTGCTGCTGCCTACAAATGTAGATTTCTTATCGTGCCTTGCTACTGTACTGTTGCTGTTTACAAATGTATATATTTTACATGTCACACTGATTTAAAAATGTTTGCTATAAATATATTTACCTTTCACTTGTCTTATTCCTGTACATATTCTATATATCTGTACTACCACTAAACATTGTGTAAGAATTCCGTCCTTTCAATCAACTATTATTGTGAGACACTCTCCACCTTTGGGCCTAGCATTGACATATAAAAAACTATTAAGTAAATAAAAAATACCCTTGCTTCCAGCTTGAAGCTCTTGAAAGACCATACTTCGAGGCCCACCTTCTGGCCCCAAAAGGCAGTTCAGTAATGAGCAACACTATCTTGTTGGGCCGTGAGTCAACCAAGACAAGATCCACTTCATTTGGGGAAACTACCCCATAGACAATTTGCCACAGTCTTTCTTCTTCATACACATCCCATTCTTCACACCACCTCCATTTAAACAACCTTTCTACATTAGATTTGTCACGCCTTATACCAGTACTGCATAGATAGCCTTCTTGGAAATTAAAGAAATTGATATTCACCCCTGGTAGATTGAGGAGTGGTCTGTTAGCTCTACAACAACTTTGGCTTTCTACCACATTGAATTCCCCTTCTGTTAGCTTAACACCCAGTCAGTACTTCATTAAATCTTTCAGCCAACCCTTCCGCTCTCAGGTGATACAGCTGTGGTGTGTACCATATTTCCTTTAATACTAACAACCATAACCTCTAGCACAAATTGTGTGTCATCTTCCATAACCACAGACTCTGGGAACCCTTTTCTCAGAAATATTTTAATCCTAAATTCAGTCACATCCACTGCCTTTGCCTCATTGACAAACATAATCTCTAGCCGCTTGGAAAAGCAGTTCATTTTGACTAGTTCATATTTTGGTGCAACTCTAGCACAGAACCTCGATCAGAAATATCAGTACCTATCTTTTGCAATGCAATTTTGCTTGTGCCAATTCGGAATGTATATTACTCTGGGACTTATCATAAACAATATTTCTGTCTGGTCCTGAGCTAGTGCTTATGCGAAGACTTCACCTTGAAAGTGCATGACTTTTTTATGTCATTTAAAATAACCTGTGCATTACCTGTTGAATGATGGGCTGTGCCAACTCAGATAGCATCCTCAAAGATTGGTGAGCCCCTTTTGGCATAACAGCTAGGATTAAATGTCACGGATCCCTGTGAAAGTGTTTTGTTGCTAAGGGTTTGATAACTCTATTGAATAAATAATTTTGTTTTAAACTGAAATCAAATATGGCAAGCTTGAAGCATTATTATTATTATGTTGAAATGTCATTGTTTACTGATTTTGTTGTAAACATATACCTTTCATTCCGTTAAAAAAAATTATCAAAACCTTTTACTTGTACCATAATAACTTTTGAAGTCGAATAGCTCTCATGTTCGTTTGCCATATTACTTTCCACGTAAGTTATTACTTGATTAACAAATATTCTTTTGTTCTGGCCAGTTAATAAAAACATGCTCCACGCAACAATATCTACTTATACGGCCATCTTTTTGTTAAAGCATACCATCTGCCACTGAGTTTTAATGGACATAATAGCACCCCACACACTCCGCTCCACAAACTACTTTCTCCTTGCCAACTTCAACTATCACATCAACACCTGCAACAACCACAACACCGCCTACCTGCTCGAACCTCGCCACCATCGGCCTCAGGCAACTTGTCACCTCTCTTTCACACATCGCCTGACACACACTCGACCCCATCTTCTCTGCCAGCAACATCATCACCTTCGGTAATACCTCCACACTACACTGGCCGACCACCACTGCATACATCACCACACCTCCCACTGCCAAAGACGCAAACACCTTGGCACGGAGCTTCCACAAATGGATCTCCGAATGTGCCAACATCCTAGCGACACTCTGAGCGACCTCATGCAAACACAACCCCAAGAAGGCCAGCTAGCTCTCCCCTGCACTTCAGGCACACCGCAGACATCTAGAAAAAAGATGAAGTAACAACAAGACCCCAAGAGGACCTTGTGGCCTTCAAATCTGCCATCAACCCTCACCACCACCTAATCATATCCACTTGAAAATCCGCCCTGCAGGACCGTTTCAACGCCACTGCACACAATACCAAAGAGCTCTTCACCGTGGTCAACGAATTCTCCAAACTCCAATCAGAAGCTGCAAACATCCCTTTATCCCAGGACCTCTGCGGCAGACTAGACACCTTCTTCCACCGAAAAATCAAGGATATCTTACGATAGCTTCGGACCCCAAAACCCTCAGAACTCACCTGCAACCAACTAGCCTGGATCCCCCGAACCTCTGCAGATCCTATACCGCTGCAGTACTTTCAACACAGATGAGATCCGCTCCATCATGAGTAGCATCCACCATGGACCTCTACCCCTACCACATTTACAGCAAAGCCAACACCTCCATCGCATCTGAACTCTGTCACACTCTCAAATGCCCCATAGAGACGGCTACCTTCCCCAAGGACTGGAGGCACTCCGAAATCTGCTCGCTCCTGAAAAAACCCACGGCCGACCCTCTGGATGTCAAGAACTCCCACCCCATGTCACTGTTGCCATACCCAGCTAAGGTAATCGAAAATGCCATCAGCACACAGCTCCGCAAACACACCTAAAATAACAACTTCCTGGACATCTCCCAGTCAAGCTTCAGGAGCAATCCAAGCATGATGACCGCCCTCCTCACTGCCACAGATGACATCCGCTCGCTCCTCGACCAAACAGTATTCCTCATCCTACTGGACCTCTCGGCTGCTTTCAACATGGTCTCTTACCACAACCTCTGCTCCAGACCCCAAGCAGCTGGCATCCGCGGCAAGGCACTACAGTGTATTCGCTCCTTCTTGACCGGTAGAACACAGAGAGTCAGTCTACCTGTCAAAACCTACAGAGATCAGCTGCGGAGTGCCCCAGGACTCCTCCCTGAGCCCCACACTGTTCAACATCTACATGGCCCCACTCACGTCCATCATCAAAAGACATGCACTGAACATCGTCTCCTATGCCGACGACACCCAGCTAAACATCCCATTGACCGAAAACCTCACAGCGGCCAAAAAAAATTTCCACAACAGGATGGAAGCTGTTGCTTTCTGGATGAAGAAGAGCTGCCTGAAGCTCAACTCGGACAAGACCGAGATCCTCATCCTGGGCCCTTCACATCTGCCTGGATGACTCTTGGTGGCCTGTGACACTTGCACCCCCATCCCAACGAACCACGCACACATCCTCAGCTTCATCCTGGACTCATCCCTTGCAATGACCTGCCAGATCAACTTTGTTGCATCCTCCTGTGTCCACACATTGCGACTCCTCTGTAAAATCTTCAAATGGATCCCAGCCGATTGCTGCAAGACCATAACCCACGCCCTGGTCACCAGCAGGCTCGATTATGGCAACATCCTCTATGCTGGCACCACCCAGAAGAATATGAAGAAACATCCAGAAGTCCTCCACAAGACTCATCCTGAGCATCCCCAGCTGTGAACACATCACCAAACACCTGAAAGACCTCCTCAGACTCCCTATCGAGAGAAGGATCAACTTCAAACTCCTCGTCCATGACTTTGGACCTACCTACCTCAACCATCACATCCCCGCCAGACATCTTTGCTCTCCTCAACTGGCACTGGCCACCATATGGAAGACCTCGGCTGGAGGAAAATACTTCATCTACCTAGTGGCGAAAAGCTGTAACACTTTGCCTCTTCACCTCAGGCAGTCATTATTGTTACCTCAATTCAGGAAGGACGTCAAGACCTGGCTCTTCTACTCCACCCCCCACAATGCCTTGAGATGCTTACGAGTGAGTAGTTGCGCTTTACAAAAGCTGATTGATTGATGGACACAGTAAGCAGTGATTAATGGATGTGCAATGTCTTATTTGGACATGTCCCAAGACACATGTGACTGTAGATATCATATATTATCCTCTAAATGCCGGAGTAGAGTGATTCTGTTTTTCAAAAACTCCCTAAAATGGTGGTTTGTTGTGGCAACGTGCTTGAGTATTGAGCTGATGCAGCACATTTCAGAGCATGGCCAAGCCTTAAGTTGTTCATAAATAATTCCCTTTCATCCAGAACAGTGAGCAAATATCTGCATGTCTAAAGTCAAACTAATCGCATTTTCAAAGCTTTGGCAGAACATGACATATTTCGGCTTTATAGACTCCACTTCAGGGTTCTCCAATGAGTAGCCCGTGAGCTATTGGTAGCTCTCCAGCTAAATGTAAGTAGCTCTCCTGTGTGCAGACCAGCTTACTAAATTAGAAACGTTTTGGGGTGAAAATAACATACATATTCCAAAATAGGGAATGTTCACTCAAAAGGAAAATGTCTTTATTTTCAGGACTCATAAGCTGATACTTGGGGAAAAATGGCTGAATTTCCAAAATAGGTTTAAAGCTGGTATTTGAGTGATAAATCATGTGAAATTGGAGAGACTTTTTTTAAATGGTATTGCCGTGGTGCCAGATGCATTGCAGCTGTGATGTATTACCCATATAGAGGCATTCCATATTGAAAAATACCTTTATACATTACTTTTGGCAGCCACGCCTCATGCACTGAGGTTATCGTAGGTAGTAATCTTGCATATGGAGGCCACTAATATAATCTTGTCCTTTGTGGTCACTATTAAAACACTAATAATGCTAATAATTAGTATCTATCAATATGTTTCATTGGGGATAAGTAGCTCCTATTACAGCAAAAGGTTGGAGACCCTGCTCTACAAGGATGAACTCCTCAGGCCAAGAGCTACTCACAGGACTTTCCCTCTATTTCCTTGGGTATATTCATGTTATTAGTCTGCCAGATAACTCATCGATAAGTAATTCAAGGAATCAATTGGCCTTGTATACAATGAGTTAAGGTTTCAGAGATTGATTTCCAAGAGATTTATTACATTAGGACCTCCCATCCCACACATTGGGTCTGGCCAGTGATTCTTTATGGCATCCAGGAAAGTCACCTATCAGTAATGTGAACTAAGTAGCTGTAATCCAGGATGGAATCCAGTTGATGACTCTTGATTTTTCTAGATCAAGTTTGCATTCACAACACACAATTTAAAATTTGATTTTGCATATTTAAAAAAGCCAATTCCTAATTTACATGCAGCAAATTGAAGGACAGTAGTGTCCAAGAGTATTAGGAAGCTATTGTAAGCCCACAGAAGTAAAGATCAGTCTAAGCATATTTTACAGGTAGCATGGTATTGTACTGTGGAAATCATAAACTTTGGGATGTATCTCATTAATCTCCAGTAATTCCTCATTAAAGTTTGATATGAGCAGATTAAAATGCATAGGAGTCTTCTTTGCGTGACTCCTTTGCTAACACATAATGTATATCCCTCACCCACCTCAAACAGACTGGAGCCCATGTGTTCCAGCATAGCAGCCATGCATGATCAAGTCAGTAAACCCGTTCTGTCCGGCCTGAGCTATAGTAAAGTGTAGTCAGTGCTACCAAAACTGTCTTGAATATCCTCATAGATTCTCTTTTCTAATTTATGTAGGTCACTGTTATTTGTATTCAGTGCAATATTTTCCTGCACTTTGTAAGGAAATCACTATCCATCTAATCTTTTATTTGGGATGATCTTTTATCCTGTTAATATTAGAATGTCAACTTCTGAAAATAAGATTATTACTTCATCAAAAGCAAAGAGGACACTCTCATTGGTGGCTTCTCAGCACACAGTGTAGTCCCAGAGAACACATCGATATTGGGGTTTCTTCAGCTGTGAAAGTCTTTTAAGGTAAATATCTGGCCATGACCATATGGATCTGATTTAAGGGTTGGTGTAGAGTACTCCATCTGTCATGGTTGGAAGGGCATTACCTCCACCACCCTTGTAGATTACATCTGCCAGATTTAGAGATGCCTGCTAGCGATTATTTGTGTACATTGAAAGAAGCCTCCGTCACAGCGGTTCCTTTCCATGTACAGAAAGTTTGGTGGACAGCAGCCATCGGTTTTGACAACGGTTCACCAAACTTTTCCAAAGATTTTGTTTTTCAGACGCAAAATCTCAGTGCGGGAGTCAGTTCCTGAAAAACAAAAAAGTAATCACCCAAACATCATGGCAGTTTTCTCAATATTAAGGGGCTCATCATTTTTTTTTCTGTCCTTCACCTGTGGTATTTTCTAGTGTTGACTAATAGAACAAAAAGACATTACATTGCCCATCCTAAATGGGGTGGATGGTGTAATGTTCTTCCTTTGATTGCCTTTAGTCCTTTGAGCTGTCTGAGGAAACTTTTTACCTCCCCATCTTAAAATGAGGAGGGTAGACTGAGGATTTGGAGAACGGGGTACTCCATTACGTTTGCGACTGAGTACCCCTCCTGCCAAACTATAAATCAGGCTCTAAGTATTTGTGATTATTCATTGAAACTTTGGCACAGTGCACATTTGTCTCCTCTTTAGACATTCACAGTTCTTATATTCACTACGAAAACTCTACAGTAGCAAAAGCATAAACATCACTAATGTGATTATTTTTTATTAGAGAGAGTGGCTTTTTTATCAGCAGGTTTTGCTACAGCTAGCATACTTATGGTGAAGTGAATCCTACATGTTGAATAAGTGTGTGCTGCTAAAAATCACTGCCCATGCAACTGAAATGTAATATTGGTTTAATGCACGTGTTCATATTTAAATTGCTCAAATTTACTCCCATGTGGAATTTTCTCATTTGGCATATGTGTGTTACATCTACATGCACCAGTCATCGAGATGAAGCAATGGACTGGTCTGCATTCTGATTATAAGTTCACTATTTTGATCTCTCAGTACCTCTCATCATCAGTTGTTACAGAGTGTTGTACCACATAACTAACACAGAGATATGGGGGTACAATGTGGTAGCTTTTCATGGAATGTTTTTCAGACATTTTTGGTTTCTGCAGATCTGAGGAAATGCCTTTTTTGCAGAGTCACCCTCACGTTTTGCTAGAAGTAGTGCTGGTTTACTGACTTTGAACACTGAGGGGCTAATGCCCAGAGTATGTGCTCTGACTTGTGAAGTGTTTGTGAAGTTAAGTAATAGCAGAGCACACTGTGCCTTGGCTACTGTTTTAAAGCAGCCATTAAATCACTATGGTTGGTGATGAACAAGGTACCTCAGTGAAAGTAGTGGCTGAAGAATTTTGATGGGTTTGTCTTATCAACACGCCACTAGGTTGTATGCACTTTATTGTTTATTGTACTTTGCTTAGATTGCTTTTATTTATCATGTCTCTATGTTGGATGCACTTTGTACTTTTATATGTTTTATATATTTTATGTATCTTTTTTGGCTAATTCTGTGCCGAATATAGTATACTGAACTGAACTTACTAATACCTGACTGGCATGTTTACCTTACCTAGTATATGGTATTCTGTGTACCAAGGGCCTGTAAGTTAAATGTAACTAGAGCGCTTCAGCATCTTTTTTGTTACCACTAACATTGAAGAGTTGTATCATGACTCTAGGACTGCCACTAAGACCTAGCTGTGCAGTTACTAACCTGCATATTCGACCTGTCAAAATACACCTTTGCAAGGCCTAAACCATCAATTTTAATACTGGTACATCACCCATAAGGGAGGCTCTAAGTGGCTACAGGGCAGGATGCATGGTATTTAAAAAGTTAGACAGGTGTTCTTAAATTGTACATTGTCTTGCAAGTGAAAAATCTCCAAAGCCATTTTTCACTGTAACAAGGCTGACTATTCCATAGAAAAGCAATGGATTACATTATAACACCTTATGATGTATAACTTTGGTCATAGAATAGTTAGACCTATGATTCAGGGACTCAAGTCAATTGTAATTCAAAATCCAACCTGATAGTTAAGTTAGATTTTACATTTCTAAAACATATAGTAGCCTTCTCTAAGATAATCCCCAACTGTAACCTGGCAGCCTACTGGGAAATGTGAACTGTTCTCAGGAAAGGGAACAAAAGGGCCTTGGCTGGGAGGAGGTGTGACTGCTTCCTGACAGAATGGCCTGGGGGATGTGTCCACCAACTGTACAAGGTTCAAAGGGACACCCACTGTTTCAGGCAGATGTAGTTCACACTGAAGCCTGCTTTTGCCATTGTCTCAGTAGCCAGAGTTGCAGCAATCCCAGTAGGGGGCAGGAGAGAAATATGCCCCTGAACTGGTTCTGCAGGGATGTGAAATAAGAAAAACACCTCTGGAGTGTGCCCAGAGATTTGGCCAAGGGAAGAAGCATTCTGACATGTTGGATTTTGGCAGAGCAGAGCACTTTAGGATAGTTTAGGGCCAAACAACCCCCCAGGAAATTAATCAAAGTATGTAGGGTTGCTCCTGTGATCCTTCACAGAGACAAACCTGTTCTTTGTATCTAACCTGTGGTTGGCCTTAACATTTGACTTTGACTCGGTGTAGTTCGATCAGAAACCAATGGTTAGTGCTTTGAGTTTTTTGGCACTGAAAAGCTTAAAAGAATTATACCTCCGGTTCCCTTTATCTTAATTTTGCCATTTTGGTCTCCATTTGTTTATTACAATGTAAATTATTTTTATAAACTGGTGTGGGATCATTTTTGTGTTGTGCTTAAAACTTGTTAAATGTTTTGGTACTGATAAATGCTTTACACTTCTTTTTCTTTGAGGTGTTCCTGACGACTGCTGTATGCCACAGCCAACTAGGACTGAACTAAGGTTTAAATTAAAGCAGCTAACTGGACCAGATACAGTATAGGAACATTATTACTTGGTGAGGTCTCACAGACACCCAAACTAAAAACCCACATTGTAACAGCTGATCACTATTTTATGCACAGGAAGATGTATTAAATATTTGAAAACACTTTTGTTTAAAAGTAACCTGTGTTAGAATTGTTATCGTCCAGAGGCTATGGGGACACATCATTTGATGATCCCTACAAGATGTCTTTGAAATAAAGGTTCAATTTAACATCCTTATTTAGAGGATACTTTATAGTTAGAAGTACATGGAGAAACATAAGGTAACAGAACAGTGAAAAAATGAAGGGAAAAGTGAATAAATCAAGAGTGGTTTTAAATTTTGGTGTTCTCAATTGTGCGTTTTGTCACAAAAGGTTGCTTGGTGTTTAGTGTGGAGAACCTGTACATGTCCAAGCTTTTGTAGGGTATGGCTGTTGTGTAGCCATTTTAGTCATAGCTCTATGCATGTTATTTTAGCATACTAGGCCTGCCGCTGTGAATTTTAACCTAGATATATTTTATTCAGCTTCATTTTATTATTCCTACAATAGCCACTTTTGCGGTCTTGTTTTATTTTACTCTATCTAGCTGTTTTTGCCTAGGCCAACACTGCATTCTCAAGCAAGACATTCTGCTCACTCCGTGCTTCTTTCAAGGCTGTTGTAAGATAGGTTGCTGATGAACATGGTACAAGTTTTGTCTCTGACATTCATAGAAAAAAACACATCCTTATGTAGGGACATTTTCTCAGAACATCAGTTGTTTTATTATAAAAACACATTCTTGTCCCTTGCTGATTGCCAAATGCCTCGCTACAGCTGCTTCTGCAAACTTAAGGCCTTTGCTCAGGTATGGGGGATGATGTCTTTCAAGGCGAACCTGAAGGGCAGAATTAGAGCTTAACACGCTGTGCTCTATTATAGCCTAGATAGGAATTAGTCTGTTGACTCTAGTGACAATATGGTAGTGTTATTTCTATGCTTTACTCTCCTTGTCACCGTTTTAATCTTGTCCTTCTGTATCGTCCTGATTATTGCAGCCCATGCTTTATCTAAGGTGCAGTTGCTTAATTAAAATATTATTGAAACATATACTGCCTCTGTCATTTTGTATGTGAGACTAATGTAATTAAGAGTAACGGATAAGCCTCTGGTGCTCTTTCGAACATGCACTGGAAGTTTGTCTTTCTACGCAGCGCTTGCTTCCATTGGACGCTGATCTGTTGATGTTCTTGCTGAGGGCTCATTACCAGACATGCGCGTTGAGGGTGCGTTTGCTATGGGAAGCTGCTTATGAGTTGCCCTTCCTGGAGGATGCAGCTCTTCACTCATTATTGGGCACACCAAGGGATGCCGCCTGAATGTGCCCTAATAACACCACCTCCTCCCTTGAAGCACATTGGGTGTACAATGGTTGTAGCTTTTTCAGTGGATACAACATTCCAGTGAGCATAAATCATTGTCAAGTATATTTCTATGCCATAGAGTGTGCCACGGCAAATCAGCAGTAAAGCTGGTACGAGTCCTTCCAAAAAAAAACACTTGCACATCTTAGCCTACTGTTGGGTGGTTCTTGAATCATGCTTGTCTGGTGGGGGAGGGGTGTCCTCTTATAGTCAAACACTTGAGAGAACATATTACAATACTTTAAACTACTATTATTAGGTTATTCCCGCTATTTTAGTTGAGCCATATTCTGATCTCGTTATTCCTACCATACTTATGCTGATGCCAGTGATAACAACACTCATGGTGTTATTGTACATGGTATACTCGTTAACTATCTATTCCCTAATTGTCATAATTATTGTAACCTTAATAATTTCAACTCAAAGCTCCCTTCTCGGGTTAGTTGCAAGGGGAAAGGTGTAAAAAATAAATCCCCCACTCCCAGAATTGGGTGCAGCATTCCTCAGAGTCAAAGTGTTGTGTTTATAGAAGATCTAAGCTTGTCGCTGGTCCATAGGTTGATGTTATTGGTATTTGATGTCTGGTGCACTAAAAAAAGGAGGGGTCTCAAAGCTCTCGCTAGGGGATATATCATGAGAAATGCAGCCTTTACAGGGGTGTGGAATTTATTAAAATATCTACTTGTCCGGGGGACAGGTTGCTTCTCAAATCTACTTGTCCTGTAAAAAGATCTACTTGTCCCTTTGGTGCCATGTAGTGTGGCGACAAATTATGGCAGCAATTAATAGCCTCTCTGATTATGCCAGGGCTACTACCATAGTAGGGTTTGAATACTTGCAGTTTCAATTCCTACTGTAGCAATTTCCTTATTTTGCCACCTTTCTGCAGATCTGCATACTGGGGCTGGAGGAAACAGTAAGCAATAGTTCCAGGGCTGGAATGCCTTTGAGTCTGCAAGCCTACTAACCTGCATGTTTTAAAGATTTTTACCAGCTTCTCTCGAATATTTTCCCATAATAAGAAAGGTTAGACATTTACTCCGGACAATAGCAGAATTAGAACTTCTTCCAGAGTTGGGAAGAAAGTGGCTGGAGGGAAAATGAACTTGCAAATGCTCAATAGATTTTCACATGAGCAAATCTACACATCGTATTTACCCATGCTAAAATACAGTTCACAAATATTTTACAGGGGTACAACATATACCATGGATGCACTTTTGTGACTTTCTTTAAAAATTTGGGGCCACATGTAGGTAGGTTCAGATTTGTGACCTGCAAATTGCGAGTCGCAAATCCGAATGTAGGATGTTGTCCTTGACACCATCTGTGATTCGCAAGGGCTTCGCAAATGCCCACCTCATGAATAATCATGAGGTGGGTCGCAATTTGCGATCCCCTCGCGAATGGTGGCCTGCTGGAGACAGCAGACCATCATGTCTGTGACTGCTTTTCAATAAAGCAGTTTTTTTTTGTAATGCAGCCCGTTTTCCTTAAAGGAAAACAAGATGCATAACAAAAATGAAACGTTTTTGTTTCATTTTTTCAGAGCAGGCAGTGGTCCGCAGGACCACTGCCTGCTCTGAAAAAATGTTTACAGTGACATTCACAATGGGGAAGGGGTCCCATGGGGATCCCTTCCCTTTTGTGAAAGTGTTAGCACCCATTTGAAATGGGTGCAAACTGCGATTGGTTTGCGCCCGCGGTCACAAAACAATCCTACATTGCACTGCGAGTCGCAATTAGGAAGGGAACACCCCTTACTAATTGCGAGTCACAAACCCGTTTTGTGATTCGGTAACCAGGTTACTGAATCGCAAAACTGGGTTTGTGCATCGCAATGTGCTTTTTGCATGTCGCAAACAGCGAAAGTCGCTGTTTGCGACATGCAAAAAGCTACCTACATGTGGGTCTTGGTCCCTAATTAGGTCTGGTGTGAACAAAGACATTTTGTTTTTATTAAACTTCTATTTCTCTCTCTTTCGGCTGGCTTTACTGTGAGTGATCGCATTCTGCTCTTCCACAAGGAGCATATTGCCACACAAAGTAGTTTTGTTCAGTGTCAGGAACTACAGTGGCAATCAGTGACATAAACGAAACTGGAGGGTGCCCCTTTGCAAAGAACATGGAGGAGCCCCCTCTCCAGACTCACTCAGGGCAGGTGATGTGCTGAAGGGGCCCCCTGGAGGGCGGCTGCGGGCCTTTGTTATGCCACTGGTGGCAACGTGTGCTTTTAGAGTTCAAAAACTTTTTGGGGGGGTTTTGCCAGTGTTTGTTACAATGTTGAGGGCCTGGTAGCTCCCACAACAATAAAGTGTTACAAAAGCCATGTCAAAACAAGACACGCATTGATGAAACTAAAAGACTTATAAAAATATGTCGGATCAGTTGGCTTTGTCAGTGTTTGTTTATTTTCATGCTTCCTATAATCGTGTTGAAAATGGTTACACTGATTTTCCATTAGAAATATTTTTGGGAAATACTAGCATGCATCAACACATTTTACTAAATGACACTTCATTTGCATATAATCAGAGAGCATTCTGGGAGCATTATACTTAGCCTCTTAGCCTAAACTTTTCAAACATGTATGTACACGTATTTTTTTTTGTACTGGAACCAACGTCAGTAGTGAAGTGTGACCTTAAAACATTTATTTACAGCACTCACTCTAATAATGAAGACTTTCAAATAATGAACCATAAATACAAGTTCGAACAGCATTGTCTTTTGGAAACACATTACCTCAACTGCAGAGAGTTCCATGCTTTGTAAACAGGCAGCCAAAGGGTTTGTGCTGCAGGGGGTTGGGCCTACTTGTCCCAAGGACAAAACAAACATAAAAACTTGTTGCCCTTGACCCCAAACAAGATGTCCCGGGTGTCGGGCGATAGGAATTCCACATCCCTGCTTTACATACATTTATCACTTGTAGATATGCATATCTTAATTAGTATTACCAGTGTTAATTGTTAAGTACACTAGAACCAGTGTTTCAAAGCTCCCTCCAAGGGTTGGTTCTAGAATATGAAAAGGGCTGGAAAACAGACGTGGGGAAGTGGTCATCCCTATTCATAAAGTCTGGGCATGAATGAGAGAAACAATCAACAATTTATATAGATGCTGCTGAACTCGTGAAAGTATAGTAGCTGACACCCATACAGTTGCCCAAGTCAGTGGAATTTCCTGCTGGACTTCCTTTAAAAACATACTTTGTCAAGGTTTGGTCACCGCCACTCTCATGTAGAGGATCTGCCCAGACTGCTGCTGCACAACTTTGATATGCATTGGGATGTCTTAAAGGTGGTGGGTGGCTGGATAAAGTATGCATGCTTAGTGACACGTTTGTCTCTGCGACAGACGGGCAACTGGGAAATGTAATCCGGTGGTGTTGGTTGTAAGCTCAACTTATCATGAATTGTTAAACGTGTACGTGTTATCAATACTTTGTCAGAGTCCACCGGGTCTTTGGGACATGCATTCGGGTGGCCTGAGTTTAGGCGAACCATCAGAAAGCATATGTGGTTATGCCTTCAGGTTTTTGAAAGGTCACTTGGTAAGGGCATCATCAAACTTGTTAAGGGCACCTTTATTGAAGGAAAAAAGTGTAAAACGTACTTTACATGGAAAAAAAGGGATGTAGAGAAATTTAAAGAAACTTTACACCTAGAATTGTGGGAATTCATATGTTTCAAGCACCAATTAGATGGAAAAAAACAAGGGGTGGGAGGGCATTACAACAAAGATTAATACAGTTTGTTTTTAAGTTGTGAAGGTGGTCCAAGATCAAAATAACCAAAAGCATACCAACAGTGGGTGGCTATCACCAATTTATTTTCTCTAAATTAAATTGTTCAAAAAGCAGCTGCAGTGTTGGTATGTGTGACACATTAGACTTGGTTTATTTCAGCTCCAGCATGATTATCTGCTGTGCTGCTGTATAGAAATTTGTACAGGACTCCCTTTTTTTTTTTTGAAGAGATGGGCAAAGAGAACATATCTTGGATTGGTGGTATCACTCGGAAGCCTCATTTCCATGCATGTCAATTGCGTCTAGGGAATTTCATTATTCCATCATTCATCAGACCCATACTTGTGGTTGATAGTCTATAGATCCATCTCTGTTCTTGCCTAAAAAGTTGTGATGCAGGTAACTTCTCAATAATAAACCATGTGAAATCATTTTCAGAGTGGCCTGTAGACAACGGTGCATCAATTTTGTGATTCTTTTTGCATCTGAAGGTGCTTCAATGCAAGTTGATGTTTACTCTAATTTTTCTCGTCATGTTCACAGGAACAGATCAAGATGTATACAGTATTAGTACTATCACAGTTAGTGTGTTGTTTTGAAACCTGCAGTGTTTTTAACCCGAGGTCCAATTCTTTGGTTGGTTTGTGCGGGACAGATATCACAATGTTCGCATGGAAAGTGACCCACTACGGAAGGACGTTTCCACAGTGTATGGATTGTGATGCCTTGTGTCTTTGGTCTAGTGTGGACCAGGAGGTCCCTTAATGATATGCCTTTCTTAAAGGTGAATAAGGGCTTTAAAATACTAGTGGTCCCAAAGTCGGAACTCTCCATTGTCTTAGATCTAGCCTTTCATTCAAATGTGTGCATGATGTGGTGACTCATATCAAGCGGTCATTTTTTGGTTTACCAAAAGTCTGTAATACGATTCTAGAATTATTACATGCTCTCTTCTTGGCCTTTTTAATTCGGTGATGGGGCTACAGCTTGCCCTCTAATTTCTTTGACCTTAGATCCGCATGTTTGTCATAGACTTCTATCTGTGCAATTCTTCTTAGTCTAAGAAATTGTCCCACTGGTAAATTGTCTTTTAAGGCTTTTGGATGGAAACTGTTGTACCTTAACAGGTTGTTGCAGTGTGTAGGTTTATAGTATACCTCAGTTTTTAAGGTATTCCCCTTGGGCCCTGATCATGAGGTCCAGAAATGGAATAGATTTCCTTGTTAGTTGTGATTGTGAATTGCAGGAAATTGTCTTTGGATTTGAGCTTACACCAACTTATGGACCTGTGTTTTACTGCCCCGCCAGATAACAAACACATCATCAGTAAATCGCTTCCATGTTTGGATATTGGTACTAAAGGGGTTGGTATTTTTGTAGATGTGTTTTTGTTCAGTGTGGACATATAAGCAGGCTATATTGGGAACAAGTGTACTGCCCATCAAAATTCCATGTGTCTGCAGCTAGTAGTAATTCTCAAACTGGAAATAGCTCATAGTGAGTGCCATGTGCACCCAATCTAAAACAATATCTTTGGGCTTAATAGAGTCCCACCATGCATCATTTAGCAAGGATTCTAGGACCGTGGGAGAGGTTTCATGTCAAATGCGTGTTTATAAAGCTTCAACGACCAAGGTCATGAACAAGTCTGGGTTTCCATGGGTACAAAGAATAGAGAGTGATGCAATTGTCCATCCACACTGGTGCTCAGCGGAGACTACTGCGCAAATGGACATCCGATTTAGAATTCTATTGCACAGGTGCAACAAAGTTTAGAATGAAAGGGGGCATTTGAAAATGTCAAATTGCCTCAATATATTTACATTCCTAATTCTCCATTGCCACCATCACTGTAGTATTTACTACCATTTTTTTTGTTTGCGTATGCTAACTTTGTCTCTAATACAAACCTATGAATATACTAGTCCAGGTGTCTTATCTGTCTACTTGCTGTGGGGCAAGGGTGAGGGATTCCAGCAAACTAATTTGTGTTGTCTATGGCAAGTTTGTCTCTTCTTAGAAAGGATCCTTTCTTTATTACTTGGGAGAAGTTCACCTGTCACCTGGGGAGGAGTTCCTGTCCATTTTCTCTGCTCCAAGTAGTGAGTTGGTACATCTGCTCTGTCTGGTCTGTCTGGGGGCCAAGGGAAATCTACTTGGTGTGTTCACAATTGGCTTTGTGAAGCATAAGGTTAAGGTTCAAATGCTGAATCCACATTATATCAGGCTTGCATTATTAGAGTGTGGATCATCTGTGTGCCTGACTTGGTCTTGTTTGAAATATATTTTCCAAATGGTGTCAGACTGACATCCAGGAAAGCCTTAGCCTTTTATTACCTGTAAGGGACTGGGTGGACCATTGTTTAATAAAATTCTAAAGCTGCTGTTGCCTGTAATCACAAAAGCGTGTTACCTGGCTATCAGTCCTTTTAGTTCAGCTCAGTTGTTTAACCAGCTTGAATTCAGTTCTTTCGGTCAAAGGCTGTTTTGAGACCCACACAATCATAAAATAACAGTTTTTACACCAACACCAAAACTGAGTTTCTTTTCTCGAGGCCCATCTTTAATAGCTTCAGTATGTTCTGTTTTTGTGTGAAAAGCTTCATTTCTCGTAATAGTCTGAATGACACCATTTCCAAACAGGGCAGTAATTGTATGTAATAAAGAAGAGTGCAAAACTGAAGAGGCAACAAAATAGTGGTGAAAAGGCAAAAATACTATGTCCTTTGCCACCTTCTCAGACTCCTTTTTACAAAATAATTTACATCTTCCATTATTCTGACTGTAATTATAACTCTGTCTTGCCCCAACCTAACGGCCCTTAAACAAACCCTAACCCTTGCCCCCAATCCTAACACTAACCTGTGCTCTTACCATAACGTAACACCTAGCCTAACCAGCCCATAAAATGATGCTAACCCAAGGCCTTACTCATCACTGACTCATCCCAGTGCCAACCTTACCCCTTACTCTTATCTTACCTCTAACCAGTATACACCAACCAGCATACCAGACCTTATTCTGACCCCTAAACATAGTCCTAAACCTAACCGTGAGCTTTTCTTATCCCATTATCAACAATACATTCTTCACTACCATTTTCGCATTTTGTGTATTTTTGTAGTCTTCTTTTTTACTTTTCTACTTGTCAGACGTGTACACTTTTTTTCGTACCACTGTCAGTAGTGCAGTGTGACCTTACAAAGTTTATTTACAGAGCTCACCCTAATAATAAAGGCTTTTCATTAATGAACCATAAATACAAGTTTGAACAGCATTAACATATGGACACACATTATTACCTCAACTGCAGACAGTTCCCTTCTCTGTACACAGGGTTTGTGCTGCAGGGCGTTGGGCCTACTTGTACCAAGGACGAAATAAACATGAAAACTTCTTGCCCTTGACCCGAAACAATGTCCCGGGCGGTGGGCTATAGGAATTCCACATCCCTGGTGTGTGTGTGTAATATATCTACATACATATATATCTATATATTTTAATCCCAAACAGTCCAAACGAGGCGCGCTTACTTTGTGTCAGTGCCTACGCCTATATATATATATATATATATATATATATGTGTGTGTGTGACAAAAATCCAACATACACAAGCAAAGTTATGAATTTTCAAAGTTAAAAAGAGTCTTAATCCATAGAAATAAATGAATGCGTTGTTTTTACACAAAGTACCTAGGTTGTGTGAAAAATGAAGCCGTACGAACGAGCGTGCGTCAGAAAAGTCAGCAATGCGTCGATTCCTTACTGCAAGTGAGGCCGTGAATCGTTTCTTCTCCAGTCGGGTAGGCGATGTGTTGTTTTTCTCTCCCGCAGAAGAGTGATGTGTTGATTTCTGGACGAGCAACCACAGGTCCATGCAGGTTCACTGTGGTTTTTATGGCCAGCGACGATACGTGCGAAATTCTGGCACACGGTGGTGAAGAGCTGTGATGCGTGGGCGATGTGTCAATTTTGGCAGCCGCACACAGGTGTTGCGCCAATTTCCCAGCCGCGATACAGATGGCGTGTCGATTTTTCATCCACTCTGTTGATTTTCCTACTGCACAGCTCCTGTGTGTGGATTTCAGTCTTGGTTCCACCAGCTTCTCTTTTCAAGGGCTCAGGGACTGGATTAGGCACCACTTGGCAGGTTATGAATCTCAGTCCAGGTGCTGGCAGATGAAGTCTCAGGGGGGAAGCTCAGTCCAAACCCTTGGAGACACTTCACAAGCAGAAAGCCACAGCTAAGTCCAGTCTTTGTCCTCTCACAGGCCGAAGCAGCAACTGCAGGTCACCCCAGCAAAGCACACCCACAGGCAGAGGGGCTGTGCTACTCCCGCTCTTCAGCTCTTCTCCTTGGCAGAGGTTTCTCTTGATCCAGAAGTAATCTAAAAGTCTGGGGATTTGGGTTCACTACTTATACCCATTTCTGCTTTTGAAGTAGGCAAACTTCAAAGGAAAGTCTCTGTTGACAAGATCCTGCCTTTCCCAGGCCTGCCCCAGACGCACACCAGGGGTTCAGAGACTGTGTTGTTTGAAGACAAGCACAGCCCTTTCAGGTACAGGTGTGAGCTCCTCCCTCCCCACTCTAGCCCAGGAGACTCATCGGGATATGTAGGACACTCCCCAGCTCACTTTGTGTCACTGTCTAGCAGGAATTCACAAACAACCCAACTGTCAGTCTGACCCAGATGTGGACTGCACAAGCAGACAGAGGCACAGAATGGTTAAGCAAGGAAATGACTAATTTCTAAAAGTGGCATTTTCAAACTGACAATCTAAAAACCAAGTTTACCGAAAGATGTATAAATTGTGAGTTCAGAGACCCCAAACTCCACATCTTTATCTTATACCAATGGGAAACTGCACTTAAAATATATTTAAAGGCAGCCTCCATGTTAACCTATAGGAGAGATAGGCTTTGCAATAGTGAAAAACAAATTTGGCAGTATTTCACTACCACGACATGTAAACCACACCAGTAAATATCCTACCATTTAAATAAATTGCACCCTACCATGGGGCTACCTAGAGCCTACCTTAGAGGTGTCTTACATGTACAAAAAGGGAAGGTTTGGGCCTGGCAAGTGGGTAGACTTGCGAGGTCGAATGGGCAGTGCAAGACTGCATACGCAGACACTGCAGTGGCAGGTTTGAGACATGTTTACGGGGCTATTCACATGGGTGGCACAATCAGTACTGCAGGCCCACTAGTAGCATTCGATTTACAGGCCCTAGGCACCTACAGTGCACTTTACTAGGGACTTACTGGTAAATCAAGTATGATAATCATGTATAAACCAATCACCAATACAATTTACACAGGGCACATATGCACTTTAGCACTAGTTAGTGGTAAAGTGTCCAGACTCCTAAAGCCAACAAAAACTGGTAAGAAAAAATAGGAGGATTGAGGCAGAAAGTTTGGGGATAACCCTGCAAAAGGGTCCAGGTTATTATATATATATATATATATATATATATATATATATATATATATCTATCTCAGACATTTGAGGTGAGCAAATGTAGAGTGTCGCTGGTCATGCAGGGCGCTCCTTACTGGAGCTGCTCTCCACCTAATTTTGGGAACTGCCCTGAGTTCTGTGTTCTGTTTTGCATAATTTATGCATCACTCTAACCCTAAAATGGTTTTGTTGTGATATGTATTATATATCTTCATTTTTGTAAGGTTTGGAGACTGCAGAGGATCTAGGTATCAATTGATTGGGAGCGGACATTGTTTTTGATGCTTTTTATTTGATTTCATTTGTTTGTGTTTTGGAATGTTAACTTGAATTGCTTTACCTTGTGTAAAATAAAAGGAAAAAAGTGAAATGAGGAAAATTTCAATGGGTAAATTTGAGCTTTAATTTACGGTAAATGCCCACAAGTGGCGCAATTATGGTTTGCCTAAAGCACATGTAATTGAATATGGGAGGAGCCCAGTAGAGGTGAAATTTTGATTTATTCTGATTACATGTGCAAATTCCTGGAATAATTTTGGAATTTCACACACTTGTTGGATGATATTACAATTATGTTTGGCTCCGGATCTAATTTTGTGCCACAAATTGGAAAATGAAGCTGGGGGTTGTGACCAAGGTTAGTTTTACATTTTTAACTTTCAATCCTGGGTGGAATAGAATTATAACTCCAAAAGAAAAATAGAATGAATTGTGATATTGATCATAACTTTTTGTTTATGTTAATGATGACATGGATTGTATGTAAAGGAAACAAAGCATGTATGTGAGCAAGTCCACAACGGCGGCGAAACGCGTAATGACCAAACATTGCAATGCAAGATAAAAGGGCATTTTTGAGAAAAGAGACATTGGGTCTGC
The DNA here is from genome assembly GCF_031143425.1 of Pleurodeles waltl. Taxonomy (NCBI): domain Eukaryota; kingdom Metazoa; phylum Chordata; class Amphibia; order Caudata; family Salamandridae; genus Pleurodeles; species Pleurodeles waltl. The sequence continues at coordinate 230,138,334 of NC_090451.1, forward strand.
ACCTGCTCCATGTTGGATGATAGTGAATTAGGGGAGGTGAATTGATCTATATCATTATCAAAGCAATTTCCACAAGCATTACACCAACAAGTTTCTAAAGGGGCTGTACAACCCAGGCAGCGGGTCATGTAATACAAATCCAGATTATTTTTCAACAGAGGGAGAGTAGCACACACAAGTCCACCAAGTAAAAATATTTATTAGTAACATAGAGTCATCATGTTTCGCCGTGGTCATGAATGGCAGCCATCTTGGCTTAAGGCGTTTTTAAAGTGCACACCCTTTCAACACCATAGGTACATGTTCTCATTGAAATTCAAACATCCGTCCTCTCGGCATGCATGATCTAGAGAATCACAAATAAATGCAATATGTGCTTTATAGCACCGCTTATAGAATAACTTCATATTTTAAAGTGCACAGTCCTTTCAACTCCATGGTCACATATTCACACTAAAATTCAAACATAGTTCTTCACTGCATGCTTGCTCTAGCGAATCACAATTGAATGCAATATGTGCTTTATATCATTGCTCATAGAATAAATTCAAATCGTTTTTGGCACAGTCATATCAAAATTCATAAGAAATAGGCCCTCATTATGACTTTGGCGGTCTTTTCAGAAGACCTCCGAAGCCATGGGTGCCAGAAGACTGCCAGTGCTGGCGGTCTTCCGACCACCATATTACGAGTACTGGACGATTTGGGCGGAAATCCTTCAGCAGTCATCCTGGCGGTCGAAGGCGCAGGGGCCGTTCCACCACCGGCCCCTCCCAGCATCAAGGACTCCACCAGGCGTATTACGACCTGTAATACGGCCTGGTGGTGTCCTGAAGGAGGAACGCTGCTGGAGGTGGAAGTGCCTGTTACCGTGCCTTGTCAAACGACCTCCTCGCCGGACAAGGTAAGTCGTCCGTCCAACAGGGGAGGGGAGTGGGAGGGTGGGGGGTGTAGTGTGTGTGGTTAGGTGTTGTCTGCATGTGTGAATGTAAGTGTGTATGAGTGTGTATGAGTGTTTGAATGCATGTGTGTATGGGTGGTTGAATGCATGTGTGTATGGGTGTTTGAATGCGTGTGTGTACGAGTGTTTGGATGTGTGTGTGTATAGGTGTTTTGATGTGTGTGTGTATGGGTGTTTGAATGCGTGTGTGTATGGGTGTTTGAATGCATGTGTGTATGGGTGTTTGAATGTGTGTGTGTGTGTATGGGTGTTTGAATGAGTGTATGATTGTTGAAGTGAGTGCGTGTTGGAATGTTTGGGTGAATGCGAGCATGGATGCGTGTGAGTGAATGCGAGCATGGATGCGTGTGAGTGAATGCGAGCATGGATGCGTGTGAGTGAATGCGAGCATGGATGCGTGTGAGTGAATGCGTGTATGTAAGTGTTGGTGAATGAGTGTGTACAAGGTGTGTGTGTGTGTGCGTCTGCGTGTATGCTGGAGGTAGGGGGAGGGGGTGCTGTACCAGAAAGGGGGGTGCTGTTCTGGAGGTGGGGGTGCTGTACTAGAAGGGGGGTGGGGTAGGTGGGTGTTGTACTGGAAGGGGGGTTGGGGAGGTGCTGATCTGGAGGGGGGTTCTGGTATGGAAGTGGGGTGGGGGTATTGGGATTGCAGGGGGCATTGGAGAGTGGTCTACCAGTGACAGGAGAGAAATTTCCTGTCACCAGTAGCCTTTCCGCTAGGGTTTTCGTGGTGGTTGTAGGAGGCTGGCCTGGCTTATAGTGGGTACCTTGTGGTACTTACACCTTGTGCCAGGTCCAGTTATCCCTTATTAGTAGAATAGACGTGTTCTAGCAGCTTAGGCTGATAGAGGTAGCTATAGCAGAGCAGCTTAGGCTGAACTAGGAGACATGCAAAGCTCCTACTATACCACTTATATCATGTAGCACTATATCATAAGAAAACACAATACTCAGAGTTACTAAAAATAAAGGGACTTTATTTTAGTGACAATATGCCAAAAGTATCTCAGAGGATATACTCCCTTAGGAAGTAAGTAATATACACAAAATATATGCACACAAACCAAAATCAGGTAAGTAGCAGTTAGAAATGTGGTGCAAACAATGTAGAATCACAATAGAATGTAATAGGGAGAAATAGGCCTAGGGACAACACAAACCATATACTCCAAAAGTGGAATGCGAACCACCAATGTACCCCAGGCCTAGTGTAGTGTGTAGAGGGTCGCTGGGGGTGTAAGAAAACACTAAGGGTGTCCAAGATACCCCACCCCCAGACCCTAAAAAGTAGGAGTAAAGTTACCCTACTACCCCAGAAAGACAGTAAAGACGAGATAGGGGATTCTGCAAGGACAACAAATGACTGCAAAACACTGAAGACGGATTCCTGGACCTGAGGACCTGTAAAGGAAGGGGACCAAGTCCAAGAGTCACGCAAGTGTCCGGGGGGGGCAGGAGCCCACTAAACCCCGGATGAAGGTGCAAAAGGGCTGCCTCCGGGTGGAAGAAGCCAAAGATTCTGCAACAACGGAAGGTGCCAGGAACTTCTCCCTTGTTCAGAAGATGTCCCACAGTGTGCTGGAGGATGCAGAGTTGTTTCCACGCAGAAAGACAGCAAACAAACCTTGCTAGCTGCAAGAGTCTCGGTTGAGGAGTTTGGGTGCTGTTAGGGCCCAGGAAGGACGAGGAGGTCGCCCCTTGGAGGAGGAGACAAAGGGGGCACTCAGCAACACAGAGAGCCCACGCAGAAGCAGGCAGCACCCGCAGAAGCACCTGAACAGGCACTTAGAAGATCTGAGGACAACGGTTGACTCGGAGTCACAAAGGAGGGTCCCACGACGTCGGACTCCAACTCAGCGAGTTGGGCAATGCAGGACAGATCGCTGGGGACCTGGGCTATGCTTTGCACGAAGGAAGTCTTGCAAAAGTGCACAGAAGCCCTAGCAGCTGCAGTTCACGCAGTACACAGGATTACTGTCTGGCGTGGGGAGGCAAGGACTTACCTCCACCAAATTTGGACAGAAGGGCCACTGGACTGTCGAAGACACTTTGACCCAGCTCCTGTGTTCCAGGGACCACGCTCATCAGGATGAGAGGGGACCCAGAAGACCGGTGATGCAGAAGTTTGGTGTCTGCGTTGGCAGGGGAAAGATTCCGTTGACCCACGAGAGATTTTGTAGCCGGGTATCGGATATCCCGGCTACATACCACGCTGAAAAAACAGACAGAAAAGGCGGACTGAGCGCGTGACGCGCTCAGGAGGAAGACGCCATCACCGCTAGGAACCCGAAGATCCGGGTTCCGGAAAACATAAAAAGAAAAAGCGGACTGCGCGCGGCAAGCGCAGAGAAGGAAGAGGACGGCGAAGGGAAAGTAGCGGAGTGTGCTGGGAAAGAGGACAGCGGGGAAGAGAAGAGAACCACCGACCCCCTACCTTGGGGAAGAAGAACCACTTACTGCGAGAGATAATCCCACGGAGGGACAGGACGGTCCCCAGAAGCTCGAACTCCGCCACGTCCCTGGAGGGACGTGGCTAAAGCAGGTACGGTCCTGCCTGAGGGACAAATTGCGGTTTATGGTGGGAAGGGAGGAGGAGACGAGTAGAGGGAGGAGGGGGGAGTTTGGGAAGGGAAGCACCCACAAAACAAAGAAGCACCCACCACTGAGCACAGAAATAGAGAGGTTTGATGGTCGTTAAAGAAGAGACTGAATTCACAGAGGTGTAGGATCGGGATCCTATAGCCCCCCTCAACCTTCAAGCCTACTCCGTTTTATTTTTCTCTTGGGAGAGGAAACTAATACCCTGTTCACCCCACACACTCTCTCTGTCTCACTCTCTCACCCTACGCACCCTCCCCACACGATAAAGAATACAAACTAGCTTACAGAGACACTACTTACCTGCCTTTCGTTCCTCTTTTTCCAGTCTTCCTGACAATACCACTGCCGGGGAACCATCTTCAGTCAACGGGAATCCTAAGGGAGAAGAAAACAGAGGAAGATCACCAACCATAAAGACCACAGATAGTGACTGTTATAAAGACAATTAGTGAATCACAATAAAATCACGTATATTCACCCACCCACCTGAGTGTCGTTTTACTCCCTATCGCTATACCCACGGCCACAGTGGTGTCAGAAGTGGGATCTGAAATAGCGATAGAGGACAGATCACGGAGGACAATATGGAAGTGAAACCCACATTGGAAGATATGATACAGCAACTGGCCGAAGGTCAACGCCATCTTCAAATGGTATGGGAGGCCCAACAAAGGGAAGATAGAGAGGCCCTCCAGAATGCACTAAAAAGTCAGGCCACTATCATGGCAAATAACCAGTTGGTGCACGAAACGGCCCTACAAAAGCTAACGGACACCATTGCTGCCAGTAAGGTTCACCCTAACGTACCGAATTCGGTCCTTCAAAAGTACCAAGAGGGGGAGGACCCCGATGCATTCCTTACAAATTTTGAAAGGGTGGCTTCCTCCGCCCAATGGCCCGAAGAACGCTGGGGTCAGTATGTGGCTCCTTTATTAACGGGTATCCTACAAACTGCATATCAGGCAGCCAATCCGGATGGGACCACCCCATATAAAGACATCAAAAAGAGTATCCTAGAGAGGGTAGGACACGACGCGGAGTACTACCGCCTACGTTTTCGGAAAATAAAATGGGGTCCTACCGAAGACCCCCAGACAATATATTATAAAGTAAAGGACTTAGAACTCAAATGGCTAGGCCCCATAGGAACGGAAAGGGAAGATGTTATAAAAGCGGTCATTCTGGAACAATATCTGGAATCCCTTCCTCCGCTCACCCGTAGTTGGATCCTACAGCACCCTAACGTCGATACAACTATGGCAGTTGACCTTGCCTGTGCCTACCACAGATCGACCGAGTTCAAGAGTGGAACCTCCAAAATGACAAGTCCTTCGAACCGACTCCAGCCAGTACGTACTCGGTCCTTTCCCCGCAAAGCTGTTGAAGACACTACTTTGCCGAGAGCAGGTGAAAAACCTCCTATGCAGCAACCTCAGTGCTACAGTTGTGGTGAATGGGGGCACATAGCATGGGTATGCCCTCACAAGGAGGACAAAACAGAACCCATGGCAATCGGGATTACTAGGGGAAGAGTCCTATGCACAGGGAAAGGTAACCCCAGATACATGCAGGAGATAAGAGTCAATGAGAAAACCATTACACCCCTGATAGACTCCGGATGTAGTCAGTCCGTCCTCAGAACCGGGGTGTTAGACCTGCCAGGACAACAGTCACCACAATGGGTTTCCATATGCTGTATCCACGGGGACAAAAGAGAATACCCCCTTGCCTCAGTTCGTCTAGAGTGGGAAGGGAGACAGGATGAGGTCCAAGTGGGGGTTATGGATCGCTTGGTCGAGGAATGTATCTTAGGGACAGACTATATATACTTTCCTGAGTTATTACAGAGAGTAAAAACCAGAATCCAATCAGACTCTTGGTGGGCAGAGGCTCCATTTTCGGGTATCCCCATAGAGAGTGAACCCCTCCGTTACAGACCTACTAAACGGGAGAAGAAGTGCAAGAAACAACTCTATTGGACACAAGAGAAGGAGGAGAACCCAAGGAAGGTCTTGGGCACTATCCCAACTCCCTTACCCTCCTTCCGGGGCAGTCAACGGGAAGACCCATCCCTTCAAAATGCATGGAAAACAGCCAAAACAGAAAGCACCGGCGAGGTGGGTCCATATTTTCTTATCTACAAAATCCTCCTGTACCGAGTCATCAACATGATAATAGTGAGAAAAGACAATTAGTTGTACCCAAACCCTACCGTACACAGGTGCTCTATCTTGCTCACAATCAACCGGGAGGGTGACACTATGGTAGAGAGAAAACAGAGGGATATTTATTACGCCGGCTTTACTGGCCGGGAGTTTATGCACATATCCGACGGTATTGTTCCCAATGTCCCAAATGTCAACTAGTAGACCCAGGGCCCCAGAGAAAAGCACCCTTACAACCCTTACCCATAATAGACATTCCCTTTTCCAGAGTTGGAATGGACTTGATAGTTCCACTCCTCCCATCCACAAAAGGGCACACATAGATTTTAGTTCACGTCGATTACGCCACCAGGTATCCAGAAGGCATACCTCTTACTAGCATGACGACCAGAAATGTAGCCCAGGCCATGATTGGCTTCTTTTCCAGGGTCGGGTTTCCTAACGAAATTTTAACTGATCAAGGTACACCATTCATGTCAGCCTTGATGGCGCACATCTGTAAGACTTTGGGAGTCACACAAATCAAAACCTCTGTACATCATCCACAAACCGATGGCCTAGTCGAACGGTATAACTGTACAATAAAATCATTATTGAAGAAAAAACGTCTCGGGATCAGGGTGAGACTGGGATCGGAAGCTACCACTGGTCCTTTACGCTATAAGGTCCCATGAACAAGCCTCTACAGGACATAGGTGGTCATTACAACCCTGGGGGTCGATGTTAAAGCGGCGGTAAGACCGCCAACAGGCCGGCGGTAAAAAAATTGCAGTTACGACCGTGGCGGAAACCGCCAACAAAGACAGACACTTTAACACTCCGACCGCCACGGCGGTACAAACAAACAGCTTGGCGGTCACCGCCAACAGACAGGCGGAGGACAATGTACCACCCACAGTATCATAACCTACCAATCCGCCACCTTTTCCGGGGCGGATTCACCACTTACAAAAACACGGCAGAAACAGGACTCCGAAGGGAAAACGCTCACCTCTACACACCCCACGAAGAACCAGGATGCCATGGAACCCGAGCTCCAGATCCTGCCAGCCCTCATCTTCTTGCTCCTCTACCAGGAGCACGAATGCCGGTGGCGAAGACAGCGGTGAGTACTGCACCTACGACACAGGGGGGGGGGAAACAGGGACACACACATGCAACACCCCCACCCTCACCCACCACAACACACACACTAATACAGCATGATACATTACAGTTACACCCCCCAAACCACCCGGAAGAATGCAAAGACAAAAGCAAATTAGTGTAACCAATGTAATCTATTAAAATCCAGGACGCAAAAATATATATATACACTATTAACAAATATATACACCAAGAATAGTAGTCCAGGTAGTGCTCCATTGAAGTCTGTGGAACACTGGGCCCACACAGCATGGGCGAGTACCACACTCAATCCCCGAACATGAAGGAGAGAACACTGCAGGGGCATCAGATAGCAATAAAACAGGCACCTCAGGGGGAAGGGAAAGGGGGGGCACCTCAGCCGGTTGAGTGCACGATGCCAAATCCACGAGGGGGCCACATGCCCACTGCTCCATCCTGGGGAGTGCAAAGCCTCAGTCTCTCAAGTCTCTACAGTGGGTGGGTTGCCCACTGCTTTATCCTGGGGAGTGCAAAGCCTCAGTCTCTCAAGTCTCTACAGTGGGTGGGTGGGTTGCCCGCTGCTTTATCGTGGGGAGTGCAAAGCCACAGTATCTCAAGTCTCTACAGTGGGTGGGTTGCCCACTGTACCATCCTGGGGAGTGCAAAGCCACAGTCTCTCAAGTCTCTCCAGTGGGTGGGTTGCCCACTGCATCATCCTGGGGAGTGCGAAGCCACAGTCTCACAAGTCTCTCCAGTGGGTGGGATGCCCACTGCTTTATCCTGGGGAGTGCGAATTCACAGTCTCTCAAGTCTCTACAGTGGGTGGGTTGCCCACTGTACCATCCTGGGGAGTGCAAAGCCACAGTCTCTCAAGTCTCTCCAGTGGGTGGGTTGCCCACTGCATCATCCTGGGGAGTGCAAAGCCACAGTCTCTCAAGTCTCTCCAGTGGGTGGGTTGCGCACTGCTTTATCCTGGGGAGTGCATAGCCACAGTCTCTCAGGTGGATGTATCTCTCCACTGGTTCTGGTGGGGGGGGGGGGGGCTTGTGCCCAGAGTGCTTCATCCTGCCAAGGACAGAGGTAGTGGATGTGATTCTCCACTGGTTCTGGAGGGGGCCTTGTGCCCAGAGTGCTTCATCCTGCCAAGGACAGAGGTAGTGGATGTATCTCTCCATGCCAAGGACAGAGTAGGTGGATGTATCTCTCCACTGGTTCTGGAGGGGGCCTTGTGCCCAGAGTGCTTCATCCTGCTCGTGACGGACTCAGTAGCGTCAGTGCCCTTGGCGCTCATGGGCCAGCGGTGCTTGTTGCTGCCGTGTCCTTGCCAGCGATGCTTGTTGTGGCGGAGTCCTTGTCAGCGGTGCTTGTGGCGGCGGTGTACTGTTTAGCGGTGGTTGTTGCGGCGAGGTCCTGTTCAGCGGTGCTTGTGGCGACGGTGTCCTGTTCAGCGGTGCTTGTGGCGGCGGGGTCCTTGGCAGTGACTTAGCTGCTGGCGGTCCTGTCTGGCCCAGCGGGGCTGGTGCTGGTGGTCGGTCTGGCCCAGCGGGGCTGGTGCTGGCCTCCTGGGCAGGTGGGCTAGTGCTGGCGGTGGCCTCCTGGGCAGCTGGGCTGGTGCTGGCGGTGGCCTCCTGGGCAACGGGGATGATGGCGGTGGCCTCCTGGGCAGCGGGGATGATGGCGGTGGCCTCCTGGGCTGCGGGGATGATGGCGGTGGCCTCCTGGGCAGCTGGGCTGGTGCCTGCAGCGTCCTCCTGGGCAGCGGGGATGATGGCGGTCTTCTCCGCCGTGCTGCTCTTCCAAGACTTGCTGACTTTCTTGTGGCCCTTCCCCACCTTGGAAGGTGTCGCAGCTGACTCCACACTCCCACCTGTACTCCTGGGAGCGGCTTTGGTGGCTGAAGTCTTCCCCCTCTCCCGCCGGGCACTGGCCAACTTTTGATGTTTGACAGGTGGGGGACTGTCCGTGCTGTGGCTTCGTGCCACACTGGCTGCCCTGGTGGCCGGTGCACTCCAGATTCCGGTGACTACAGGCACCACTGGTCCCGGAGATGTTGTGGCTGAGGTGCTAGGTTGGGACCTGGAGAGTCGGGCCCTAGGAGACTGACGGGGTGGAGGAGGTAAGGGAAAGAGGTCAAGGTTGGAGAGGAAAAGTTTCTTGGGAACACTGGGACGGGTAGCTGGAGAGGGCTTGGGAGTGGAGGAAGAGGTTGTGGTTGTAGGAAGTGTTCGTTTGGTGACTTTGGGTGAAGGTGCATGCGCTGGAGGCTGTCGTGAGGTGGATGGCTGTTGGGTGGGTGTATGCCTGCGTTTGTGTATCTTGGGAGGTGGCGTCACAGACACACTGGGAGAGGACACAGGGGACGTGTGAATGGTAGTGGGGGTGGTGACTGCACGTGAGCGGGGTGTGGTGGTGTGTGTGCTGGTGATGGAAGTAGTGGCTGTAGATGTAGTGCATGCAGGTGTGAGTGTAGACGAGACTGGGAGGGAGGAGAGAGATGAGGAGGAGGGGGACACAGTGTAGGCAGTGGATGTTGGTGTGTCTGCATGTGTGTGATGCTTGCGTGAGTGCCTGTGGGATGTGTGGTGCTTATGTTTGCCAGAGATTCCCTTGTGTGTTGAGGTGTGTGCATGCTGGTCTGAAGGTGTGCTTGGGATAGGCTGAGGTAGAGGGGATTGGGTCTGGGTGGAGGAAGTTGGAGGGGGAGGCTAGAGACAGGGACAATGGCTGCCATCAGTGCTGAGGCCAGAGTCTGAAAAGCTAGCTGAAGGGCCACTTGACCAGAATGAATGCCCTCCAGGAATGCATTTGTTTGTTGCAACTGCCTCTGTACACCCTGGATGGCATTCAAAATGGTAGACTGCCCAACAGTGAGGGACCTGAGGAGGTCAATGGCCTCCTCACTGAGGGCAGCAGGGGTGACTGGGGCAGGGGCTGAGGTGCCTGGGGCGAAGGTGATGCCCACCCTCCTGGGTGAGCGGGCAAGGGGCAAAGGCTGAGGGGCTGCTGGGAGGGCGGTGCTGGTGGGGGGGGGTGGCGGCAGTACATGTAGATGCGGGGGGCACAGATGTTGCCGCCACCACAAGGGAGCTTCCATCAGAGGACGAGTCCGTATCACTGGTCTCAGCTCCTGTCCCCGCCGTGGAGCTCCCCTCGCCCTCCGTCCCACTGGTGAACTCCGAGTCCATTGTCTTGCCCTCCAGGGCCATGTGGGATGCAGCTCCCTCCTGCTCCGGTGCCACTGCTCCTCCGCCTGGTGATGCTAATGCACACAAGAACAGGGAGACCACAAAAAGGGGGGACGACAGAAGAAAGACATGTTGAGTGCATGCATTACCGCTACCGTTGGCGGACACGACAGACACAGAAGCCCCCTGCACTACGCCGTGCACTTGGAGTCCACTGTTCAATCCCTGGGACATGGCCTACAAGGCTATGGCCAACATCTGCACACATGGACGACAAAGGAGTCTGACTAGGTGTACTTGGCACTGTACACAGGTGGGGTGGAGTGCCACAGGGTCCGCCAGAGGAAGGGGACCTAACTAGCACACTCGCCCTGGCCTAGGGAAACCCACAGCCCACCTCCCACACCCAGACACCTCCACTGTGCGCAAAATCAGCAGAATGAGGGTGTACTCACCCCCTTGTGGCTGCTGTGATGCCCTCAAGCGCCCATCCAACTCCGGGTACACCACCACCAGGAACCTGAACATCAGGGCGGTCATGGTGCGATGGGCACCCCTCCCACGTTGGGAGGCCATCCCCAGCTGGGCCTCCGCCGTCTTCTTGTGGTAGACCCCCAGGGTCCGGACGTTCTTGACGATGGCACGCCAAATATCCTTTTTCTGGTGGGTGCTGACCTACATGAATTGTACAGGGGGAAAAGAAAAGTTATTACCAACTGCACCGTCACGGTCATTGACCCCCATCCCTACCCTTGCCATGTGGCACATGCACTCACCGTCGTTTCATGCACGCCTCAATCTCCTCCCCCCACATCTTTCATCCACCCCACTCCACACAGGCATAGACCATACAGCATGCTCCCAGTGTACTTACCTGTTTGTCTGGAGGACCGTAGAGTAGCGTGTACTGGGGGAGGACCCCATCCATGAGTTTCTCCCACTCCTCCGATGTGAAGGCAGGGGTCCTTTCCCCAAACGCACGAGCATTGTCTCTTCCAGACCGAGGTCACAGCAGCACTTGCAGTGTAGGTCCTCTCCTGTCAAAGATCAGGTATCGAGTGATTGAGCAGATAAAAAATGGTGGTCACGTCTACTGCGGTGCGTACCGTCACCGCCGGCGTACATCGTCATTGACTCCTGGGACCCATAGGGTCCAATGTTGACCAATGCAGAATTGCGCCGCGGTCTTCGACCGCCTACCGCAATGGTGTACAACGCCAGCGCAGTTAACTCGCATCCCATTGTCCCACTTTACAGGTCAGGCAGCCGCCATTTCAGGGCCCCACATGGCTTAATTTCTAACTGCGTCACACATACCTAGGCCTTGCCTCAACACTCATACAGGCCAAATTTCGGACTATGATTCGTGTTCTGTGTAAGCTGTGGGTACATACCTCTGAGTTGGTTGACTCTGTGCTCGCTGTTGTCCTTCATAGGCACCGTCTGCTGGGATATGTGGGGAGATGGTGGCATCCTCCGATGTACAGACCGCTGGTGGACCTGTCGACAATGGAGGAAAGACATGTGATAATCACCTACAGGCTTGATCGTGCCACAATCCTGGAACTGTGTGCCCAGCTGGAGCCAGACCTGATGTCAGCTATCCGCCATCCCACAGGAATCCCCCTCAAGTGCTGTCAGTACTCCATTTCCTTGCAAGTGGGTCATTTCAAACAACAGTGGCCATAGCATCAGTGATGTCCCAGCCTATGTTTTCCAACGTGTTGTCCAGAGTGTTGTCTGCCCTGCTGAAACACATGCGGAGCTACATCGTTTTCCCTCAGGTGGAGGATTTGCGTACAGTGAAAGGTGATTTCTATGCCTTGGGACATATCCCCAACATAATAGGTGCCATTGATGGGACACATGTGGCTTTGGTACCCCCGCAGGAGTGAACAGGTGTACAGAAACCGGAAGAGTTATCATTCCATGAATGTGCAGATGGTGTGTTTGGCAGACGAGTACATCTCCCATGTTAATGCCAAATTCCCTGGCTCAGTGCATGACGCTTACATCCTGCGGAATAGCGGCATCCCTTATGTGATGGGGCAACTCCAGAGGCACCGTGTGTGGCTATTAGGTGAGCACCTGGAAGCAAGTCAGTGGGAATGGTTGTCTGGGTCTGGGGATATCCCTACAGGTTAGTGTGTGTCTAACAGTTGTCCCTCGCCATTTGCAGGTGACTCTGGTTACCCCAACCTGTCATGGCTACTGACCCCAGTGAGGAATCCTAGGACAAGGGCAGAGGAACGCTACAATGAGGCCCATGGGCGAACTCGGTGGATTATAGAGTGGACCTTCGGCCTCCTGAAGGCCAAGTTCAGGTGCCTCCATATGACAGGTGGATCCCTATTCTACTCACCAAAGAAGGTGTGCCATATCATCGTGGTCTGCTGTATGCTGCACAACTTGGCTTTGCGACGACATGTGCCTTTTCTGCAGGAGGATAGTCCAGATGGCGGTGTTGTTGCAGCTGTGGAGCCTGTGGACAGTGAAGACGAGGAAGCGGAAGAAGAGGACATCGACAACAGGAACTCGGTGATCCTGCAATATTTCCAGTGAGACACAGGTAAGAATACAAACCTGCTTACTACATGTACTTTAACACTACTACCTCTCAATTGTCTGTCGTTTTCACCCAGTGTATGGTCACTGAGTTGTCACTTTCCCTTACGATTTCACAGATGTGGGTCCCACTGTGTGACATCTGCTTTGTTTCCTCATGGACTAGAGTTGTGTGACATTGGTATAATGACATAACATTTGAAAGAGCATTTTGACACTGTAATTGCTAATATAGTATTTCGAAATCACAGACTGACTCAGATTGTTTTGTGCTTCAAGGGTGTTTATTTAAGTGCTCATTATTGGAGGGGGTTGTAAAATGGTGAGGGGTGATGGTGGAGGAATGTCCATGTTAGAGTCCAGTCAATTAGTCTCACAGGTGCATTGCCCAAATAGCATAGGAAGTGGGGCAGGTTGAGGATGGACAGGGTGACAAAGTGGGTCAGAAGGATGACAATCAGGGTGGTCTCATTTCTTGGCGGGGGTCTTGGCATCGTTCTCTGTCTTTGTCCTGGATCTGAGGGACCGTTTGCGGGGTGGTTCACCCTCTGCAGGGGGTGGGGTGCTGGTGTGGTGGTCTTGTGGCGGTGCCTCCTGTCCACTAGCGCCGGCGGAGCTGGTGGGCAGTTCATCGTCCAGGCTAGTGTCAGGGGCCCCTTGTTCTGCCACAGTGTCCCTCCTGGTGTTGAGGACTTACTTCAGCACCCCTACGATGGTGCCCAGGGTGGAATTGATGGATCTGAGTTCCTCCCTGAAGCCCAAATACTGTTCCTCCTGCAGGCGCTGGGTCTCCTGAAACTTGGCCAGTACCGTTGCCATCGTCTCCTGGGAATGGTGGTAGGCTCCCATGATGTTGGAGAGGTCCTCGTGGAGAGTGGGTTCCCTTGGCCTGTCCTCCCCCTGTCGCACAGCAGCCCTTCCAGTTCCCCTGTGTTCCTTGGCCTCCGTCCCCTGGACCGTGTGCCCACTGTCACTGCCCCCAGGTCCCTGTTGTTGGGGTGGTGGGTTAGCCTGGCTTCCCTGTAGTGGTGGACACACTGCTGATTGACGTGTCCTGGGGACAGAGGTATGGGCCCGCTGGGTGGGTGCTGTGCTTGTGTTTCCAGAGGGGGGTAGCTCTGTGGTGGTCTGTGACTGTGTCAGGGGAACCAACTGTCCAGAGGTCCCCGATGGGCCGGACTGGTCATCTAGATCCAGTTGGACAGAGCTGCTGTCATCACTGTGGGCCCTCTTCTGTTGGTGGTGTGGATATGTGTGGACCCTCCTCTCCGGTGACGTTGAGTAGGGGTCCTGCAGGGGTATAAAAGGATGTTTATTACATCTGTGTGTGGCATGGTGTGCAGTGGGTGGGTGACCGTGTACCCCAGTGCTTGCATTCCTGTGTGGGACCTTGTGTGATGGTGGTTTAGGGGGGTGTATGGGTATGTGCAGTGGCCATGCTTTGGTGATGGGTGTCCATGCTTTGTTGTTGCATGCAGGGCTTGGTGTTGGGATGTGTGGTTTGTGATAGTGGGACATTTGTGAGGAGTTGGAGTGATGGGGGTGGGGGTATGTGATAGCATGCAAGTAGGGTGGGGGATGTAATAGTTAAGATTTGACTTACCAGAGTCCATTCCTCCATCTACTCCTGCGAGGCCCTCAGGATGCAGAGTCGCCAAGACTTGCTCCTCCCATGTGGTTAGTTGTGGGGGAGGTGGTGGGGGTCCGCCGCCAGTCCACTGAACCGCAAGGGGGTGTCTTGAGACCACGGAACGCACCTTCCCCCGTAGGTCGTTCCACCTCTTCCTGATGTCATCCCTATTTCTTGGGTGCTGTCCCACGGCGTTGACCCTGTCCACTATTCTTCGCCATAGCTCCATCTTCCTAGTTATGGAGGTGTGCTGCATCTGTGATCCGAATAGCTGTGGCTCTACCTGGACGATTTCCTCCACCATGACCCTGAGCTCCTCCTCCGAGAACCTGGGGTGTCTTTGCCGTGCTATGGGGTGGTGTGGGTGGTGTGTGGGGTGGTGTGTGTAGTGATGTGTGTAGTGATCAGTGGGGTGATATGTAGTGGTGTGTTGTGTGAGGTTCGTGGAAGTTATGTGGGTGGTGGTATTGCGTGCCTGTGGATGCTTGGTAGTTGTCTCTCTCTGGCCTTCTCTCTGTAATTTTGTCATAGGGGTTTGTGGGTGATGTGGGTGTGTGTTTTATATTGTATTGAGTTTGTGGGCGTGGTGTGTGTATGTATATGGCTGTGTTTTGTAAATGTGTGTGTATTTTGAGCGCATCGGTGTGTACCGCCAGTGGAATACCGCGGTTGAAAGACCGCCGCGTGGATTCGTGTGTCATGATAGTGTGGGCCTATTTCTGTTGGCGTGACGGTGGAGGTTTTGTTTTCGCCAGTTTATCACTGACCTTTGGTGTGGCGGACTTGTGTGGGTGTCTGAATTTTGGCGGATTCCGAGCAGTGGGTCATAATGCCCGTGGCAGAATTCCGCTGCTGCTGCGGCGGTGTGTTGGCGGTCTTCTCCACGGCGGTAAGCGGCTTTTACCACCAATGTTGTAATGAGGGCCATAGTCCTTTCGAACTCGTCTTTGGGCGACAACCCCGCAGTTTAATAGATATGGCGGCTGAGATATGGGAAGACGAGGAAGAAGGAAGAAGGCGAAAAACCCTTATTAGATAATGTCCACAAACTGAAGTCCCAACTACAAACAGTATGGGAAGACGTGCACAGTCATATGGAGAGAGCCCAGAACAAGCAAAAGAGTTATTACGACCAGGGTACGAAAACCAGACAGCTCCAGCCAAACAAGAAAGTTCTCATATTATGTCCCAGTTCCAAGAAATAAACTATTAGCCAAATGGCAGAGCCCCTATACAGTGTTAAAGCCAGTCTCTCCTGTTACCTACCTCATAGAATTATCAAAGAATCCAAAATGGGTACAAATCTATCATATCAACTTACTAAAGAAGTGGGAGGAACCCACTATGTCCGTAACCCCTGCTGCTACGGGTTTTCTAATAACACTGAGAAATCATTAGATATTGAATTGAGCCCCACCAACCCAGATATATCCCTGGAACGACCCCAGATTAATCCCGAAATACCAGAATACCAACAAAAACAGCTGGATTGCCTACTGGCTCAGCATACCAGCTTCTTTTCCGGAAAACCCGGTAGAACGACTTTAATACAACATCATATTAGAACCCCAGAGGGTCAAACCGTACGTCAACGTCCCTACTGTATCCCAGAGTTACACCAACATCTCATTGAGCAAGAAATAAAAACCATGCTACAAATGAAAGTGATAGAACCATCTGTCAGCCCTTGGTGTTCACCCATCGTATTAGTACCGAACCCAGATGGCTCTATCCGTTTCGGTATTGACTTTCGCCGGTTGAATGCCATATCCCTTTTCGATACATACCCCATTCCCCGAGCCGCCGATCTACTTGAAAAATTAGGCAAGGCCCGGTATATGTCAACTCTCGATCTAACAAAAGGGTATTGGCAAATACCACTAGCTCCAGCGGACCAGGAAAAGACGGCTTTCTCAACACCCTCAGGGCTTTACCAGTTCACGGTACTTCCATTTGGCCTACATGGGGCTCCGGCTACCTTTCAACGGTTAATGGACCACCTCCTAAGACCCCTTCAAGATTGCGCAGCCGCCTATCTCAATGATATAGTGGTCTTTAGCGAAACATGGGAAGACCATCATGACCGTCTAAACCGTGTTTTCCATGTCCTACACGGAGCAGGTCTTACAGCTAATCCCAAAAAATTTAATCTGGCCCATGATCACATCGCATACCTCGGGTATTTTATAGGGAGGGGACAACTGCGGCCTCAGAAAAACAAAGTGGAGGCCATCCAACAGGTACCTATTCCAACAACAAAGAAAGAGCTCCGTTCCTTTTTGGGCGTAATAGGCTATTACCGACTGTTCATACCTAGATATGCCACAATAGCAGCACCCCTTACCGACCTGTTACAGAAAGCCCAACCATCCAAAATATCACCCTTGACAGCAGATCAACTATCTAGTTTTCAACATCTAAAATACTGCCTCACGACTGAGCCAGTCTTAAAGTGTCCCGACTTTACTAAAGTCTTTCACCTTCAAACTGATGCCTCAGACATTGGATTAGGAGCAGTATTGTCTCAAATGGACGAGCCCCATAGCAATGCAGGGCCATTGGATCAATAGAGCCCTGCGAGCAGGCCACATTGGCTCGTGAAAGCAGGCTGTGCAGTGCACGGCATCCTCTGAGGCAGGATCTGGCTGTTCAATTGGTTACCACAGCCACCCCGAATCCTCCTAGATTCCTCCAGAGGCGTATGAATAGCAGATGGGGCACTAGACGGCAGGATTTAGCAGGGTAATGTCACCTGCCAGCCCAGAGCTCTTTCTGTGGGCATCTGCCAATTTCTGTGGTTAAGCCATGCCCCCATGGACTTTCTTACTTTGTACTTCCTATTATCAATGCTTTTCAGGCTATGAGTTAATTCTTGCTTTGAATAGAATGATTTTACGTAATGTTAATTATGCAGTGCTGAGGAAGTGAGGAGTACTTGTAAAACTGAAACAGACTATGGCCCTCATTAGGACCGTGGTGGTCCGCAGACCGCCAGTGCCACAGTGGCGGTCTAACCGCTGATGGGCCGGTGGTGAAGACCACCACATTATGAGTGTGGCAGGTTGGACTCTGCCAACCCACCACATCCCGCATGTACTGCGAGGGCAGTTGGACAGCCGGGCCAGAGATTAGCATCTCTGACCCGGCAGTCCACTGAAGACCGCCGGCGGTATCACGAGTCGGCTTTCCACCAGGGTTTCCTCAGCGGTAGCACCACTGTAGAAAAGTACCATCTTACCGGCATGTTACCCCCATTTTTACTGTATGTATGTTGTTTTTGCCTATGCGTCACTAGGATCCTGCTAATCAGGACCCCAGTGCTCATAAAGTTCGCCCTGTATGTGTTCCCTGTGTGGTGCCTAACTGTATCACTGAGGCTCTGCTAACCAGAACCTAAGTGTTTATGCTCTCGCTGCTTTTAAAATTGTCACTGCAGGCTAGTGACTAATTTTACCAATTCTCATTGCCACACTGGAACACCCTTATAACTCCCTTGTATATGGTACCTAGGTGCCCAGGGTATTGGGGTTCCAGGAGATCCCTATGGGATGCAGCATTTCTTTTCCTACCCTTAGGGAGCTCAGACAATTCTTACACAGGACTGCCACTGCAGCCTGAGTGAAATAACGTCCACATTATTTCACAGCCATTTTTACACTGCACTTAAGTAACTTATAAGTCACCTATATGTCTAACCCTCACTTGGTGAAGGTTAGGTGCAAAGTTACTTAGTGTGTGGGCACCCTGGCACTAGCCAAGGTACCCCCACATTGTTCAGGGCAAATTCCTCGGACTTTGTGAGTGCGGGGACACCATTACACACATGCACTACATATAGGTCAATACCTATATGTAGAGTCACAATGGTAACTTCGAACATGGCCATGTAACATGTCTAGGATCATGGAATTGTCACCCCAATACCATTCTGGTATTGGGGGGACAATTCCATGCATCCCCGGGTCTCCAGCATAGAGCCTGGGTACTGCCAAACTAACTTTCCCGGGGTCTCCACTGCAGCTTCTGCTGCTGCCAACCCCTCAGACAGGTTTCTGCCCCCCTGGGGCCTGGGCAGCCTCGTCCCAGGAAGGCAGAACAAAGGATTTCCTCTGAGAGAGGTTGTTACACCCTCTCCCTTTGGAAATAGGTGTGAAGGGCGTGGGAGGGGTAGTCTCTCCTGGCCTCTGGAAATGCTTTGAAGGGCATAGATGGTGCCCTCTCTGCATAAGCCAGTCTACACTGGTTCAGGGATCCCCCAGCCCTGCTCTGGCGCGAAACTGGACAAAGGAAAGGGGAGTGACCACTCCCCTGACCAGCACCTCCCAGGGGAGGTGCCCAGAGCTCCTCCAGTGTGTCCCAGACCTCTGCCATCTTGGATGCAGAGGTGTGAGGGCACAATGGACAGCTCTGAGTGGCCAGTGCCAGCAGGTGACGTCAGAGACCCCTCCTGATAGGTGCTTACCTTTCCCAGTAGCCAATCCTCCTCTGTGGGCTATTTAGGGTCTCTCCTGTGGGCATCTCACCAGATAACGAATGCAAGAGCTCACCAGAGTTCCTTTGCACTTCCCTCTTCGACTTCTGCCAAGGATCGACCGCTGACTGCTCCAGGACACCTGCATAACCGCAACAAAGTAGCAAGAAGACTACCAGCAACATTGTAGAGCCTCATCCTGCTGGCTTTCTCAACTGTTTCCTGGTGGTACATGCTCTGAGGGCTGTCTGCCTTCACTCTGCACTGGAAGCCAAGAAGAAATCTGTGGCCGTGGGTGTAGCTATAGGGAGTAAAACGACACTCAGGTGGGTGGGTGAATATACGTGATTTTATTGTGATTCACTAATTGTCTTTATAACAGTCACTATCTGTGGTCTTTCTGGTTGATAATCTTCCTCTGTTTTCTTCTCCCTTAGGATTCCCGTTGACTGAAGATGGTTCCCCAGCGGTGGCATTGTCAGGAAGACCGGAAAAAGAGGAACGAAAGGCAGGTAAGTAGTGTCTCTGTAAGCTTGTTTGTATTCTTTATCGTGTGGGGAGGGTGTGTAGGGTGAGAGAGTGAGAGAGTGAGAGAGTGTGTGGGGTGAATAGGGTATTAGTTTCCTCTCCCAAGAGAAAAATAAAACGGAGTAGGCTTGAAGGTTGAGGGGGGCTATAGGATCCCGATCCTACACCTCTGTGAATTCAGTCTCTTCTTTAACGACCATCAAACCTCTCTATTTCCGTGCTCAGTGGTGGGTGCTTCTTTGTTTTGTGGGTGCTTCCCTTCCCAAACTCCACCCCTCCCCCCTCCTCCCTCTACTCGTCTCCTTCACCCTCCTCCCTTCCCACCATAAACCGCAATTTGTCCCTCAGGCAGGACCGTACCTGCTTTAGCCATGTCCCTCCAGGGACGTGGCGGAGTTCGAGCTTCTAGGGACCGTCCTGTCCCTCCGTGGGGTTATCTCTGGCAGTAAGTGGTTTTTCTTCCCCAAGGTAGGGGTCGGTGGTTCTCTTGTCTTCCCCGCTGTCCTCTTTCTCAGTACGTTCCGCTGCTTTCCCTTCGGCGTCCTCTTCCTTCTCTACGCGCGCCGCGCGCAGTCTGTGTTTTTTTAAAATGTTTTTGGGAACCCGGATATCCGGGTTCCCGGCGGTGATGGCGTCTTACTCCTGAGCGCGTTGCGCACTCAGTCCGTCTTTTCTGTCTGTTTTTTCGGGAACCCAGATATCCGGGTTCCCGGTTTCGGCGTGGTATGTAGCCGGGATTTCCGATACCCGGCTACATCTCCCTTCCCAAGAACGGAACTGATGGAGTTCCGTGTTTCCATGATAGCGTGACAAATAGACCGCAGCACACTGGAGATCCCCAGGAATGTGACGGACCTGAAATGAAAAAGGGTTGGAGTTCCATAAACCACCTGAGAATGCGCGAGTGTGTTTTTGTGGGAGGCCAACCAAGTGAGAGGTGCATGGTCTGTATACAGAATAAAGGGATGTCCCAAAAGGTAGTATTGTCGGTTCTCAATGGCCCACTTAATGGCAAGACACTCTCTCTCGATTATTGGATAATGACGTTCTCTAGACAATAACTTCCTACTAATAAAGACTATGGGAAGCAAGCTTGAGGACTCTCTTACTGTTCTATAAAGGCAGCGATGCTTAACTAGCCACCATTGAGCCAGCTCAGCCATAGCATGAGGGGAGATTGTCCTCCCCTTGCTAATCTACTGCATGACACTGTGGCATGAAACCCGCACTGTGGAGGCACAATACGGTGATGCTCACCCATGTAAAACGAGCTGAGCGGGTCGTCTGGAGTACCAGGCCTGGCAGGTAGACCGACGATGCTAGCAGGCTCGTATCCTCACGGATGTATCAGCAACCTGTGAGGCACTCTTCCCCCACTGCTGAGAAGACTGAAACGGGCTCTCTTCGGCGTGTGGTCAGCATGTAGACCGGAGTGCCTAGATCGCGCACCTACGGCCTGAATGGTGCAATGATTTCCCTTGTGCCCCGACGGCCTGCCTGGTCACGCTTCGCTGTTCAGTTGCCCAACCTCTGTCGAGCCTGACTTCCTTTAGCCTCCTTAGACCCGCTGGGAGCCTTCACGGCGAACAATTGGCAAGAGTATCAGTGAGCCTGTTCCCCCGGCATGCTGCACATACGGGGTGAGGAGCCCTCTCCTGATGCTCCACTGGCCCATCACATCTTAATTTGCCTGCTACGGGCAAAGCACACAGCCTCCCACTGCCACGCCTGAAAAAGGGCCCTTGTGGCCACACACTCATCCCTTAGGGGGATTGGACTTCTGGTCTTGGGCCGCTGCCCTGGGCCCCATTGTGCTGCACCCTCACACTGTCCTTTGCAGGGACACCTGGTGGCCGGCGCTGTATTTTGCGGACTCCCCACCCCCTCCTCATCCTTCTGGTATTCTTGCAAGACTCAGCATGGGTACGACCCCTTCATATATTGCGGCACATTCCCCGGGGAGTTGTAGACAGGCTCCCCAATAGCTGCCCACCACCCCACCACATCCTTGCGTGGCTTTGACACTCCCCCTCCCTCTCCCCCCCTTTCCCCCACCCCCACACTGAACCATAGCCTGGTTTGTCTGCCTGCCACCCAGCACTCCCTCCCATCGGCATATGGTTAATAATTATCCCTTCCTCCCAATCTGTACACTGGTTTTTGAGAGATTGTGTGGGCACGCAGCTCCTAGCTGCAGGCTCTTGTTTTGTTTGAGTTCTAACATTTGTTAACCATGGTTGTTTTTCCTTCAGCAAGAGCAATGGACCATTTCTCCATTTGTAGGCTGGTATGGGCACTGGACTGAGCTGTTCCTTCATGCCTCTCTTTATATTGCCGCCATTCCTACGGAATGCCTGGGATGCTTAAGTTTAGATCCTAAACCAACTGACTTCAAATGTATGTACACTAAGGAACTCATAACTTGCTACAAGATGTAGCACTCTCTCTGGAATATGCCTTTTTGACAATGTCTATTATTCTTTGCCTGCTTATCATAAGTATGTATATACCAGCTATTTAATTTTAACGTTGTCGTACCATGGCTGGCTATTTTTGTTTCTTCCTGTATTCCATAAGGCATGATGTAACCAGACAAAGGTACTAAAACCTCAATAAAAATTATTTTCAAACAAATAAATAAAGTCCATGAACTCCAAAAAAGTGTCCATCATTTAGGAAGGCCATTGTTCTTTGTCAGTCAAATATATTGTGATCAAACCTTAGTGGGTATAAGCTTTACGTTCTTGTTCAGCCCCAGTGGGCATTGTTTCATGATCATGAAATTACATTATCGATTTTTATTAAAGATTTCTGTTCTGATGACAACCAACCTCAGTGACTGAAAATGGCAGTATATGTTATTGAAGTCAACGTCGTAGGAAGCCTTAGTGGGCATTTAATTCAGTGGTCATACTTTTGTAATACTCCTCGTAGATATTGCTCTACAGGCAAATGACCAAAAGCTCCACTGTGAAACATATTTTAAATCTTGCATTTGTACATAATAACGTCTACACAAAGTAGTCTTTGTCTACCTCTACCAATACACAAAAAAACACAATTGCATTAAATGTACATATAGACCCTCTTTAATATTGACCCTTGCTGGTTCAGTGGTGTAAAGATCTAAAGCAGTGGTTCCCAACCTGTGGGCCAGGGACCCCTGGGGGTCCGCGAAGCCTCCTCAGGGGGTCCGCGACTGCTTAGAAAATGTAATAATATTAAGTTCCAACTATCAGTAATGACTCAGTGGGGGTCCCTGGATTCCAATAATGATTCAGTGGGGGTCCCCGGGCTCCAGTATTGATAAAATGGGGGTCCACAGAAGTCAAAAGGTTGGGAACCACTGATCTAAAGTATATATGGATTCAAGCCTTCTCACAGTTAATTCCCGTTTACCACTCCTGGGCAATATAGTGATGTTGTCAGTGACTGATTAGTGTAGAATGCTCACATAACCCCTGTGGAACCTGTGAAAATGGCGAGCTACTGGTGAATTTCCATCTTTCTTTACAATAGCAAATTGCATTGTAAATACACTTTTGTGCTGACAGGATGCACTTCCAATACATTTCTTACTACATGGACATTTTAACATATAAACTGCAAAGTTAGTTTTACATGTTAAAATTTTGTTAAACTGTTTTTTTTTCTTTTTAATTTGAGGAAATACAATGTTAGTACAATTTTAACTATATATATGCAATGCGACAACTATCAGATGAAACTTATTATCAACCCATAAATAGCAATCCTACAAAACATGTGGCAGTTCAGATTCAAACATATTTACAAAATTGGATAGAACATGGCCTCATTAATCAAGAGGAGGCTAAATACCTGACAGTTGAACATCCGGTCACTCCCACAATTTATTTTCTTCCCAAAATTCACAAAGATCCCAAAAATCCACCTGGGAGGCCAATAGTTTCAGCGAATCAATCTTTATTGGAACCTATATCAAATTATATTGATTTCTTTTTAGCACCAGTGGCATGTAACTTAAATTCATATTTGAAAGACACAGGGGATTTATTGAGACATTTGGATGGCATTCTGTGGCAGGACTCATATAAGTTGATAACAATGGATATCATTTCACTATACACCAATATTGAACATCAGATTGGCATCCAGGCATGTAGGCACTTTCTGAGCCAAAGAAATATTCAATTTGCCCAACATAATGAAATGCTTTTAGAAATGATCCATCTCTGCCTTACCAATAATTTCTTTCAGTTTGACCAGCAGTTATTTTTACAGATAAAAGGAACAGCCATGGGCTTTTCCTTTTCTCCAAATTTTGCAAACTTAACAATGGGCTGGTTTGAACAGAGAATAGCATGGGCAGAAGAAAATGAAAGATTCCAGCAGAAAGTCATTAGCTGGTTAAGATTTATTGATGATTTATTTCTAATTTGGGATGGCACAGAAATTGAATTTAAGGAATATCTTAACGTTTTGAACAATACTGTTGCCAAACTGCAATTCACTTATGAAATCAGTGACACACGAGTGACGTTCCTGGATACAGAAATCTATATAAGAGAAGGCGAGATACATACCACATTACACAGAAAATCTACTGCCACAAATTCAGTGTTACATGCCAATAGTTTTCACCCACCCAATACTAAATGGAACATACCATATAGCGAATTCTTACGGATAAAAATAATTTGTTCAAAATCTGGAGAATTTGCTAAACATATGAAGGCCTCAGAAGAAAGATTTATCTCCAGACAATATCCCAGGAAATGTATTAATAAGGCAAAACAGCGAGTGGAAAAGATTTCGAGAACAGAATTAGTTCATAAAAAAACTTCTGTGTTGGAAGGTCAATCGGAGGATCCTATACGTTTCATCACAACATACTCCAATAATGTCTCCCAGTTACGGAAGATTCTAACCAAACACTGGTCTATTCTACAATTGGATCCTATAGTAAAGGAGATTATGGGAGACTTTCCTCGAATGACTTTTAGAAGAGCACCAAATTTGCGGGACAGAATCACAAAAAGTCACTTTAGCTCTCAGAAAAGGGGCAACTGACTCAAAAAAACAGGTTTTTGGAAATGTGGCAATTGCAAGGCTTGCAAAATTGCGAAAAACACTAAGGAATACACCATTGGTAATGGTGTCACAAAAAGCATTAAACAACATATCACTTGTAAGAGCCGGTTCACAGTATATGTTATTGAATGCCCCTGCGGTTTAAAGTATGTTGGGAGCACCATATGTGAAACAAAGAAAAGGATCCTTGAACATATTCGTGCCATCGTCAACACAGACAGAAGTTATGCCACGGCTAAGCATATGGAGTTGGCACATGATAGCCAATGGGAAACAATGACTTTTTATGAGATTGACCATGTCCCAATAAGTGAACGAGGAGGGGACAGAGAAAAGAGACTACGACAATTGGAGTCTAAACACATCTTGGAGATTCGAACCTTAACCCCTCTGGGGATGAATCAGGATGAGGAGTTATTTGTACATTTGTAATTTTACATGGCAGCCATTGCAAATAATCATAAAACACAGTTTTTTCTATTTTCTATTTTCTATTCTGTAGCACTTGCAGCTAATATTCAGTTTGGTTAATATTTTAGTTTTTTTTATTATGGGGGGAGACACGGACAGTATGTCACATACGCACATTTATGAGGTGTATCAACAGATTGGTTAAATTGGTTTTGTTTTGCGGTAACTACAACTCCCAGAATGCAGCATTATAAGTTTATAGTGCACTAGTTAATAATTGAATTTATTTGGAAATTATGGGTGAGTTTTAGTTGTGTAGACCGCAGTTATTAAACTTAACAAGCAGAGAGAAGTAGTTTCTAAGTGCATTTAGAAATATGTTGAGTCTTAATGAATTGTTATCTGTAGATATAAATGTGGAAACAGAAACCCCCTACCGGAAATGGCCCTGATCAAGGTCTCTCAGACCGAAACGCGTAGGGCAGGTGATTGTTGAGCTGTAAACGAAGTTAACGGAGCCTGAATAAATGAATTTTGTGAAACAAGAGATCCCGGAGTGCGGTCGTTCGTGAAGTATTTCATGAATGTTGTTGAGATATATATATAAATATATATATAAATATATATAAAGACGAATAATGTTCAGCAGCATGTAGACCACTTGTATGGTTTATGCTCATATAGAGTTACATATCGTGTAGCAAGCCAATAATCATCATCCAATTTTCTGTTGAAGTTCTAGTCAAAAACCTAGTAGTATTGCATAGGTAATATGGCCTGTACTAATGTCCTTAAAAAGTGATCTGTGTAATTTAATGTGTTTTCAAAGATGTTTTGGGTCCATGGACAATGTTACACTGCAGAAAAAAAGAAAGTCATTTCTAAGAAATAGAAATTCATCTAGAGATAGTTTGTTGTATACGGTCTGTCAGTTCTTTAGTACATTCTATTTTAGATTCTGTAAACCTCTCTTTGCTGATTACCTCATAATAGGAAATATTAGATAACTGATGTGGTGTTTCCCCTCTTATACATCTCATTGGGCCATAAAACTATATTGCCACATTTATCAGGTGGTTTCAAAGTGATGTCGATTAGATTCTTCTATTTTGTTTTTTTAGCTTTTTCATAGCAGTAATCACTATTCTTATAGTTCTTTCTACATTTGTTAAAAGATTCATCCAACTTCTTAAGGTCCTTATTATCAAGGTCACAGTATATATCAGTGAAATTTGGATGTAACTTAGTTATAATTTAGACCCAGGTATAAAATGAATTCCCACATCGTAATCAACTGTTTTACCAATTATGTATATTCAGAAGGTCCCCCATCATTTTCCTCTGGACTTTTCTTTCCTCTTCAAATTTAATCAAGTCTCTCATTAAATCCACACCAGATATTTTTAAGTTATACCCAACATCATCATTAACTTTTGAACATACAGAACTCTCCTGACATGTTTTCTTGGATTTATTTTTCATTAATTTAAATTCCTGATAAATGTGTAAACATACATTTAGTTTTGAAATAATTAAAAATAGTTTTAGGGAAGAAGGAGAAACCCAAGGATGAGATTTGATCTTCAACAACAATTAACACTTGGTCACTCAAGTTTATTACCATCATATGTTCCATTTCATCTTGATCATTTAAGTTTATGTTTAGGTCTGTCTGTGCTTTGGTCTTTGATGCATTCTGTTTGCTGCTAGTCCCTACCTCCTCCTCTATTTCTTATGCGTTTGTTTTCCCTTTTGGTTGAACTGTTTTCTGTTTGATTTGAGGTGGTGTGTTCAGCCTGACAATTTGGAACAGATTGAAAACATAGGCCCTCATTACGACCCTGGCGGTGGGTGATAAAGTGGTGTTAATACTGCCAACAGGCTGGTGGTAATTACCGTCAAATTATGACCATGGCGGTGATATCTCTGATAGACAGCCAATGTACCACTCTGACTGCCAGGGTGGAAACAACAGTCACCACAGTGGTAGCTGCCTACAGCCAGGCTGAATACAAAGTACCGCCCACAAAATTTTGACACACTAATCCGCCACCTTTTCCGGGGCGGTACCAATGTCATCAAAAGCCCGGCGGAAACAGCACAAAAGTCAAAGGACTCACCATTGAAGACACAGGGAAGAACCACGCTGCAATGGAACCTGAACTGCAAGTCTTTCCGATGATCTTCTACGTTATGTTCCACCTGGAACACCAACGCCGGCGAAGACGACGAGGGTGAGTACAGCCGCCTTGCACACAAGGGAGGGTGGGAGTAAAACGAGAGTGACACACACACACACGCACAACACACACCATACACACATGACACACACACAACCATATGCATTACAAAAACAATTTGAGCACCAAAATCTGCAGAATAATGCAAGGACAACAGGAATTTACGAAAGTGATTGTAATCAGTCCAACAATAAAATCAACAATGCGATTTGCCCATGAAACAGATATATACACGTGTATAAAAAAGGGACACTGCCCAGTTCATAGATCAAAGGGCCCACATGGCCACAGGGCAAAGTCCAAGGCCCCAGTTGAATCCTGCACCAATCCGGATAGAATACTGCAGGGGCATCAGTTGTCAAATAGGCAGGCACCTCGGGGGGGGGCACCTCAGCCGGATGCAGGAACAAGCCCACTGATTCTGAAGGGCGCAACATGCCCATTGCTTTATGTCCTGGGGAGTGCAAGCCCACAGTCTCTGTAGTGGGTGCATACCCCACTGTTTCTGGAGGGGGCAACATGCCCATTGCACTTTGTCCTGGGGAGTGCAAGGCCACAGTCTCTGGAGTGGGTGACTTGCCCACTGGTTCTGGAGGGGCAGCATGCCCATTGCTCTTTGTCGTGGGGAGTGCAAGGCCACAGTCTCTGGAGTGGGTGAATACCCACTGGTTCTGGAGGGGGCAACATGCTATATTGCCCTTTGTCGTGAGGAGTGCAAGGCCACAGTCTCTCAGGTGGTTGAGTACCCCACTGGTTCTGGTGGGGGCAGGCCACACAGCAGCCCTTGGAGGCTGGAATATATGGCTCCCACCGGCAGTGATGGCTGCACTGTGGTGGTGGTTGTGGGAGGCCCCTGCTCAGCCCCTGCACCGTCTGGTGGCTGCACTTTGTTGGTGATTGTGGGAGGCTCCACCTCAGCCTCTGCACCCTCTGATGGCTGCACAACTATGGCTGGTGGTGGGGGCCCTGTGAGAGCTGCTCGTGGTGGCAGTGTTTGGCTGGCAACTTCCCCTGGTGTAGATTGCCTCCCCTCCTCCTGGTCATAGGTTGGGAATCCCTTACCCTTCCTTGCAGGGGTGGTTGAGCTCCTTCCCCCCTCTGCCTGCTGGTGCAGGCTACTTCCCTTCTTTCCAGCTGGTGCAGGCTACTTCCCTTCTTTCCAGCTGGTGCAGGCTCCTTCCCCTTCTTTCCAGTTGGTGCAGGCTCCTTCCTCTTCTTTCCAGCTGGTGCAGGCTCCTTCCCCTTCTTTCCAGCTGGTGCAGGCTCCTCCGCCTTCTTTCCAGCTGGTGCAGGCTTCTTCGCCCTCAGTATTGTTGGTCTGGAATCCCTACCACCACGAGTAGGTGGTGCTACCACTGGGCCCGTGGACTGTTTGGCTGAGGTGCTGGGCTGGGTCCTTGCTACCCTGCCCATATGTGCTTTTTAGGTACGTTACGGCGGGAAGAGGGAGGAGTAATGGGAGTGGAGGATGGGGGAGTGGTTGATGGAGGTGTTTGCTGGATTCGGGTGCAGGTGCATGGGCTGTATGCTGTTGTGAGGTGGATGGCTGTTAGGTGCCCGAGTGCTTGCGTTTGTGTCCTTTAGGAGTGGGGTGGACATACACGGTGGGAGAGGACACAGGGGATGTGTGCATGGATGTTGTGGAGGTGTCTGCCAGTGAGGTGTGTGTTCTGCTTGGTGTGGTGATGATGCTGGTAATGGATATTGATGTAGTACATGCAGGTGTGAGTGTAGACATAACTGGGTGGGAGTTAGAGGTTGAGGATGAGGATGAGGAGGAGGGGGAAGCAGTGTAGATATTGGATGTTGTGTCTGCAACTGAATGGTGTTTGTGTGAGTGCCTCTGTGATGAAGTGTGGTGCTTGTGTTTGCCTGTGACAGTCTTGGGTGTTGTCTTATGTGCATGCTCTTCTGGCTGTGTGCTTGGGATGGGGTGGGGTTGAGGAGAATGGGACTGGGAAGTGGAAGTTGGAGGGGGTACGGTTGAAACAGGGTCAATGGCTGCCATCAGAGAAGAGGCCAGAGCCTGAATCGATCTCTCTTGGGCCGCCAATCCACTGTGAATGCCCTCCAGGAATTAATTTGATTTCTGCATCTGGGCTGCCAGCCCCTGGTTGGCATTCGCAATGGTTGTTTGCCCAACAGAGATGGATCTCAGGAGGTCAATAGCCTCCTCACTCTGGGCAGCAGGGCTCACTGGGGCAGGGGCGAAGGAGAGGCCCACCGTCGTGGGTGAGGGGGCACGGGCAACTCACTGAGGGGCTACTGGGAGGGTGGTGCTGGTAGAGGGGGTGGTGGCTGTACCTGCAACTGGGGTGGTCACAGAGGTGTCTGCCACCACTAGGGAGCTCCCATCGGAGGAGGTATTGAAGTCTGTGTTGTCCCCTCCAGTCTCCGCGGTGGTGCTCCCTCACCCTCCGTCCTACTGGTGCCCTCAGTGTCGATGGACTCTGCCTCCAGGGTCCTGTGGGATGCAGCTCCCTCTGTCGCCGGTGCCTCTGCTCCTCTGCCAGATGATGCTAATGCACATAAGGACAGGATGACAAAACAAGAAAGGGTGGGGGGGGAGAGAGAGACAAAGGATACACTGGGTCAGTGAATGCACCAATACCACCGTTGGCGTACACAGCACCCTCACACACAGGGAACAGACCTACGCACTATGCATTGTACTACCAGTGAAATGGCTAGTCACCAAGGAATGAGGAGGGGCACACACCGCCAACTGCAGCACACTTGGGACCCACACAGCCCTGCCCAGGAGTGAATGCTAACAAGCTAGGTAATCTGTATTTCACATTTAAACCCTTAGCCACCAGAGGACCCATGCTGCTATGTCTGGTCTAGCCTAGGGGCACCCAAGGACACACAACCACCACCTGGATACCACCCCAGCGGCCGTAAGTTGTAATGATAGCCACTGTACTCACCCCCTTGTGGCTGCTGTGATGCCCTCAAGCGCCCATCCAGCTTAAGATATGCCACCACCAGTATGCGGTCCATCCGGGGGGGGTCAGGGTCCGATGGGCACCCCTTCCTCGTTGTGAGGCCATCGCCAGCTGGGCCTCTGCAGTTTTCCATGCCCAGTGTCTCAGGTCCTTCCACCGTTACCGACAGTGGGTCCTCCGCCTGCCATAGACCACCATGGTACCCACCTCCTTGGCGATGGCATGCCATATTCCCTTCTTTTGATGGGCGGTGACCTGCAGAGGCAATACAGACAGGAGAACACCATTAGACAAACAGTCCAGCCTGTCGCACAAATGGCCCACCATAACCCTTTGCATTACCACTGCACACACATAGCCCAGCGCACAATATGTACACCGCCAGAGGACATCCACTCCCCCCCCCCTTACACAAGGCCTTCACACACAACTCCATGCATTCATGCCACAAGCATCATGCACAAGGTGTACTCACCTGTTGGTCTGGGGGCGCGTACAGCAGTCCATATTGGGGTAGGGCCCCATCCACCAGTCGCTCCAACTCCTCCGAAGTGAAGACTGGGGCCCTTTCCCCGGTCACAAGGGCCATGGTAGGTTCCAGACACAGGTCACAGCAGCACATGCAGTGTAGGTCCTCTCATATAGAAGGTCAGGAAACAAGTGAGGAATCAGATAGAAAATGGCGGTCATGTCTATGGCGGTGCATACCGTCACCGCAGGCATAGATCACCATTGGCTACTGTGCCCCATAGGCACCAATATTAACCAATGAGTAATTGCACGGTGGCTCACCACCGCCTACCGCCACGGCGCACAAAGTCAGCGGCATTACCTCACTTCCACCTGTCCCAACACACAGGACAGGCGGTCGCCATTTCAGAGGGGGTAAACAGGCCTATCGATTATTGCTGCGTCACAGGATAAATAGGCACATACTTCAATAATTACACTGTCCCATAACATGTTTGCACATTGCGGACTGCTGGTGTGGCTCCATTGTTCAGTTTGTGACATCCTACTCACTCTTGTGTCCGTTAGATACCTACTGCTGCGGATGAATAGGAGATGGAGAGATACCCCTGTGTACAGACCCCTGGTGACCTTGGCTACACCGGAGGAGAGGCACATAATACTCACCTATAGACTGGACAGGGCCACAATAATTGAGCTGTGTGCCCAATTGGAGCCTGACCTGCTATCTGCTATCCGTTACCCCACTGGGATCCCCCCACTCTTGTGCAAGTGCTATCAGTGCTTCATTTCTAGCAACTGGTTCTTTTCAAGTGACAGTGGGCTTGGCAGCGGGAATGTCACAGCCAATGTTCTCAAACGTGCTAACGAGTGTTGTCTGCCCTGATCAAACACACGTGCAGCTACATTGCTTTCCCCCAGGTTGAGGATTTGGCCACTGTGAAGGCCGGATTCTATGCAATGGGACATATCCCCAATATGATTGGTGCGATTGACGGAACACATATTGCATTTGTTCCCCCCCCCAGAATAAACAGGTGTTCAGGAATTGTAAGAGTTTCCACTCCATGAAGGTGCAGATGGTGTGCTTGACGGACCAGCACATCTCCCACGTCAATGCTAAGTATCATGGGTTGGTGCATGATGGCTTTGTCCTGAGGAGTAGCAGCATCCCAAATGTGATGTCCCAACTACAGAGGCTAATGGGTGAGCCCTGGTTCCCACCCAGTATATGTTAGCGTATGATAATGTGGGGCTAAATGTTGTCCCTCAATTTTTGCCAGGTGACTCTGGTTACCCAAACCTATCATGGCTGCTGACCCCTGTGAGGAATGCCAGGACAAGGGCAGAAGAACGTTAAAATGAGGCACATGGGCGAACCAGAAGGATCATTAAAAGGACTTTTGACCTCCTGAAGGCCAGGTTCAGGTGCCTCCATCTGACAGGTGTATCCCTGTGCTACTCACCCAAGAAGGTCTGCCAGAAAGTAGTGGCATGCTATATGTTGCACAACCTGGCCCTCAGACGGCATTTACCTTTTCTGCAGGAGGAGGAGACTGGAGCTGCCCCTGTGGCAGCAGTGGACCCTGAGGACAGTGAGGATGATGAGGCAGAGGATGAGGATGTGGACAACAGAACATCAGTGATCCGTCAGTACTTCCAATGACACACAGGTGAGACAGTGCAACTTCACATTTCTATGATGGTGTATTATGTGTGGCATTGCCATGCTGGAATTACCCACTTCTTTGCCCTACTTACTGTTCCCTCTGGAAATTCATTTTTCAGGTGTTGGTGATATGACACATTCTCCTGGTGTGATCACAACAGCCAGCTACCGGTCATTAATTCTATTCTCATTCTATGTACAGTTCATTTGCAATGGTTGTAGATGTTTCAATCAATACAAATTTGCAGTACATGAAATACTAGTAGTCGATTTTTATCCAAGGGTGCTTATTGTTGTGCTAAAATATAGAGGGGATTGTGCAATGGAATGGGGGTGATGATGGAGGAAAGTCCAGGGTATTGTTCCAATCTGTTTGTAGCACAGGTGAATTGTCCATGGGGATATAGGAAGGGGAGCAATGGCAGTTCAAGGTGGACAAGGTGACTGAGTGGGACACAAGGGGGACAATCAGGAGAGTCTCATTTCCTGGCAGTGGTTTTGTCAGTGTCTCTGGCTTCTGTCTGGGTCGCAGGGAATGTTTGTGAGGTGATTCACTTTCTGCAGGGGGAGGGGTGCTGGTGGCCTGTTGGTCCTGTGGCGGGGCCTCCTGGCCACTAGCGGCAGCGGAAGTGGAGGGCTATTCAGATGACTGGCTAGCGGTAGGGGCCCGCTGGTGTGACATTGCCTCCCTCATGATGTTTGCCATGTCTGCCAGCACCCCTGCTATGGAAACCAGGGAGGTGGTAATGGCCTGCAAGTCCTCCCTGATTCCCTGATACTGTCCCTCCTGCCGCCGCCTGTTCTCCTGCATGTTGTCTAGGATCTGGCCCATTGTGTCTTTGGAATGTTGGTAGGCTCCCAGGATCTCAGAGAGTGCCTCCTGGAGAGTCGGTTCCCTGGTTCTGTCCTCCCCCTGGCTCACAGCAGTCCTCCCAGGGTCCCTTTTGGCCTGTGCCTTCGTCCCCTGAACGGTGTTCCCACTGCCACTGAACCCAGGTCCCTGATTGTCTTGTGTATGAGGTGTGGCCTGGGGTCCCTGTACAGGTGGGCACACTTCTGATTGACGTGTCCTGGGGACAGAGGTGTGGGTACACTGGGTGGGTGCTGTGGTGTTGGATCCTGATGAGTGAGGCTCAGCGGTGGTCTGTGACTGGGCATGGGTGACTGACAGTCCAGTGGTCCCTGATGGGCCAGGTAGATCGTCCAGATCCAGACGTCCAGAGTTACTGTCATCACTGTGGGCCTTTTCTGTTGGGGGTCTGGATAGTGGTGGCACCTCCTCTCCAGTGACATTGGCTGGGGTACCTGTGGGGATGTAAATGATGTATTATGCTTCAGGTGTCTGACATTTGTACTTCTGTAGCTGTCCCACGGCGTTGACCCTGTCCATGATTCTCTGCCATTGTTCCATTTCCTTGCTATTGATATGTGCTGCACCTGTGCTCCAAAGAGCAGTGGCTCTACCCTGACGATTTCCTGCACAATGACCCTTAACTCCCTCTCAGTGAAATGGAGGTGCTTTTGTGGTGTCATGTGTGTTATGTGATGTGTGTTGGGTAATGTGTTGGGGTGTGTGATGTGGAGTGCGTGAGGGGGTGTCTGGTTGTCTCTGTGCTGTTTGTGTCAATCTTCTGACAGTAATTGTTGTTGGTAAAGGGTTGTGGGTAATGTGGGTGTGTGTTTTATAGTGATGTGGGTGTGTGGGTGTGGTGTGTGTATGGGTGTCAGGTGTGTGTTTGAATTGGCCAATGTGGTGGTGTTTTGTCTGTGGGTGTCCATTGTGAGCGTGGCGGTATGTACCACCAATGGTGTACTGCCGTTGAATGTCCGCCATGGTGATTCATGGCTCATAATGTGATGGGCGTTGTTCTGTTGGCGTAACGTTGTGGGTTTTGGGACCGCCAGTTTATCTGTTACCTTTGGCCTGGCGGATTTGTGTTTGTGGCTGTATTCTGTCGGATTGGTGTGTGTGTGTCATAATATGGTGAACTTATATTTGGCAGGGCAGCGTTAAGTTGGTGGCCGTCAGCACGGCGTTAAGTGGCATTTATCGCCAATGTCATAATGAGGGCCTTAGACTTTCTTATGCATTTTTCAGATGCATTGTGAATCCCTATTTCAGTATCCATTTCTGAGCTGGCAACAGAACTACAATGTGTTTTGGAAAACAATTCTTGTTACAGTCAGTTTAATTCCACAGTTTCTTTCTTATGCCATCAGATTTATGAACAACGGTATACACACAGCAATATTCGTAATCTGTTTTGTCTGGGAAATTTCTTCACAGTTTTTGTTTCTTCATTTTTAGATACTCATTCAAATGCCTTTCATATATTTACTTGCATACTCTTAATTTGTTACCTGTTAAAAT
The DNA here is from genome assembly GCF_031143425.1 of Pleurodeles waltl. Lineage (NCBI taxonomy): Eukaryota > Metazoa > Chordata > Amphibia > Caudata > Salamandridae > Pleurodeles > Pleurodeles waltl. The sequence continues at coordinate 230,172,730 of NC_090451.1, forward strand.
ATTATTTTAATGTTCTTTATATGTTGGAGAGTTGGTGCAGTCTTTAATTGTTATCAGGACCTTAAAAATGTTTGCTGAAGCATCAACGTTGATTTTTCCCATTCCTTTACCATGTCTGGATCGAGGTTTTTTGCTGTTGTCGTTTTTGGATGCGCAAGAGTCTTAACTCTCAAAGTATTCTACCCACATAGCTCCAGATACCTTTGCAGAGAAATACTTTCCCAACAATTCAATATGTCTTGTTTTGATAATTTTGCTTATTGTCTTAGTTTTTGATTCAGGTCCAGGGAACGTTGATTTACCGGCTTCTTCTCTTTTCTTAGTTAAACTGTCTGCTGGCGCTTTCACAATAGGTGATATGCATCTTACTTGCTGTACTCCAACAATAATCCACATTTTGACAACCTTGCAGAGGTCCTCACCAGTTCGTATGCTGTCCTTTGTAAATGAAATATAGGGAATAGTCATCAATTCCTGTGGAGCTTGCTGAGGAGAATGGACCCTATGGTTTGCTGTTCTGTAAACCTCAACCGGTTGGAACTAGTGATCTTCCCCTGTTTTTCCGATCTAACAGCAAGGGGCTCACTCACACATAAACATAGAGTACTTCACCAGCAAGCTCCCAAACGAGGCGGAGTGACTCAGACAGTACTTATGACTCTACCATGTTCATGTAATAAAAATCCAAATTCCTTCTGAGCAGAGGGAGAGTAACACACACAAGATAGCGAAGTTAATATATTTATAGTTCCACAGATTTAGCGTGTTTGACCACACCCGCTGGTCTTGGTTACTAATGGGAGTCATCTTAATTCACAACGGTTTTAAAGTCCACACCTCTTACAACACTCTGATCATGCTGTCACACTGAAATTAAAGCATCATTCCCCACTGCATGTCTGACCTAGAGAATCCCAAATAACTGCAATATGTGTGCCATAGCATCATTCATAGAATAAATTCAAGTGGTTTTCAGCTTGATCGTCTCAAAATTCACAAACATAGAAGAAATACTTTTGTTTTGGGCTTAAATATACTCTCTAATTCCTTAACGCTGCATAATTCACAATAAGTTTAATATTTCTATTAAAAAATTTATAAAGAATTCACTCATAGTCCATGAAGTGCAAAAAGTAATCTATCCACATAGGCCATCATTCAAGAAGACCATTGTTCTGTGTCAATTAAATATATTATGTTATAGCCCACGAACGAGCTACTAAATTATAAACTACTAATTAAGTAAAAATGAATAATTACACAGTAAAAAATTCAAAATAGACTAAAGTATTAAAACAATCATATTAATAATACTAATAGCTAACATTACTATAGCTAATATATATTGCATTAATTAAAAATTGTTTAACAAAACTACATTGAAGTAAACCATATTCTATACAACACTTATAAAAATATATTATACATTTAAATAACTAATTTCAACTTCTATATTCTGCTCATCTATATTTTTTAACAATATGGTTGCAAATCAATATTTTTTAAACAATGTTTGTCTCATTCAGTGTGACCACACCTCTTCTCCGGGGAAGCGCCCACACCACTACCCTAACCTTTGCAGAACCATTTTCCAACTCCCCCAAAGGAATGACATGACTTTTGGTGTGACTTTTCTGTTTCTCACGACTTTACTATCATTAGGGGACCCTTAGTGGAAAAGAATGGCTGTCTGTTTGGTCGATGTGATTCTAGCAGGCACAGTGCAAGCGTTTCCATTCAGAGCTACAAGAGAAAGGTCTTTCTTTGTCTTCTTGGGTCGGTAAGACACATGCATGGGCGCCAACATTCCCAAAACACTTCTTAGAACATGTGAGCTCCCATTCAACAGTCAGAGACTGAAGGGATAGGTCAGTGAGACTAAATCATAGCTCTTTCCCCAAAGTAAATTAGGTATAGAAGAGAAATATACTCTAGAAACTTTACTTTGCAAATAAAGCAAACATATTAAACGTAGGTTCAGATGCAAACAGCAAGCAAATAAGAATTCATTGTTAAGGCACTGAAATGAATGTGTATTCTAGGCAGCATTTGAAAGCAGTGGACTGCGGAATGTCTGAATGGGGCTATGTCTCTATGGAAATCTTTAGCAATGCTCTTGATGTAAGCAAAGTTAGAAGGGGACTTAACTAATTAGTATCACAGGAAGGACTCACTTAACAGAGTTATGTAACATTTGTTTTCTGTATAAAATATCTTCAAAGTGATAGTAATGGGTTTATGGTGTTGAAAAAAAGGTACCACATACAGTGGCAGGAGCTCTGTGTTGCACTGGTTAAGAGATCAGAAGTTGCTCCAAGATGGATTGTTTGCAAAGTGTGATAAAGATTCAGTATTGTAAGCTTGGCTTTGTGTTGACTCTAAGTCGGTTTCCATGTTCAAACATAGAGGGAAAAACTGATATTTCTCACTCTGAAATCTCTGTTCCAGGTTGTCAGTGTTGTGTTTTAGAATTCTTTCTAAGTATGGACAATTCATAGATGGCAATTCACATGTAGTCTATTTCTTGGCTTTCTTATGCCTTGATTTTCACCAGGTACGGGTCAAATTCACTGCCTAATTCAACCAAAATGCAAAGTATACTGCAAAAAATGCAACCTCCAGAAGCAAACTTGGTCTAGAGGAAAATGTGGAACAGGTGTTCTTTCTTTGCTTTCTACCCAGTGTTTAGATCTGCTAGCTTCAGGATTTCAAGGAGCAGTGGGTGCTCACTGCCCGTGATGACCTACTCTTTGGGCTGGCACTGTTTTGTCATGTTTTAGGCAGAGTGGCCATAGCCAAGGCATTGTCACCAATATTTCACTAACTGATGGCCCTTGGTAAATCAGGTTGGCAAACAGGAACCATATCAACATCTACACTGACCTCAAAGTAAAGAAGCCCATTCAACTTACCTGTTCTAGTCCTAGCATTTCATAGCTAATACCAGCATTTGTGGTATGTTATAATGAAAGAGCGGAGTCAAGACCCCCAGGGGATTCATTTTCTGAACACTGATGATGACATACATAAGATAATGATGCATTGAAATTGTTGGAGGGTCCTAGCTTCAGAAAGAACCAAGCAGATCATCTCTGAAGCCGAGGGTTCACCCTCAAACCCTAAGCAAGACCAGAACCAGTTCATTTTAAGGCTGATAATGAAGCATGGGCAGCAATAAAATTCAGTTTCAAAGAGGGGGTAACTATAATACAGTGGCTGCTCTTAAGTTAGTTCCTACCCCCTATTGCTGTGTTTAAAAGCAGTACACTGCATCTTTCCAAGCCAAATGGAAAATTGTCAAGTGGAGATGGCCATCTTTCTACTAGTACAACAGTGTTAAAAATCTTGGAGTTCACCGTCTTTTGACAGATACACCCATAATTATTTTCCTATGCAGCTCTTAAATAGTTTGCCTCTTTTTACATATGGAATAGACAACTAAGTAGATTATATTGGCTGGAGAATGTAAGCAAAGCAACCCCAATGGGCTTGGGGAAATTGTTACTTCAAGTATTAATCTGGAGGAAAGTTAATCGTTTTGTTTGAAAGTTGTAAGTATATTGGCTGCCGCTGTGCTTTTAGGATTAGCTTGATACAATGCTTTGTGTCTGATTGCAGGTGCCAAACCTCAACATACCTTAGGTAACAGAGGTTTGAATCTGAAAAAAAAAAAGGAAATCTAAACCAAAAGGTTTACGACCTCCCAAGGTTATAGATTTACTCATTTTCTTTTTAAATGTAAAGTTTTCTCAACTTAAGCCTGGAAACCTGTGACCAGTGCAGGTTTGAGGCATACTCCCATTGTCATTGTTAGACTCTTGCTTCTAGGCGAGATTGCTGGTTTAGGGATGACAGCACCTTTGTTTGTAGGCGACTAAGCCAGTCCTACAACAAGTCACAACTGTTGGCCCAGCCCTCCCGGCTCACAAGCAGTACCTGACCAAAAACCCAGACAGTAAAAGGTGATTTCTGGCAGTCTTACGCATGGACTCTACATTGCGACATCTCAGGGAAGTTGTGGTGGAACAGAAGTTATTCTTTTCTCAAGTTAGCAACAAGTCGCAGTCACACACAGGCAATAAATGAGATCCAGGGGAGTTTTCAATACGTTTATTGAAAAAACTGCAATCTATGATAAAATGCATGAGCTGCAATGATTATGATAACATATAATAAAAGAAGCATGATTGTAAAGATGAGTTGTGAATATGAAGACCCCCTCTATCTTGTGATAATATAAAATGTATAATCCCTAGCAAGGAGAACCTAGGGCCAGATGTAGGAAACTCCCTTAAAGGAAAACGAGCTGCACTTTGAAAAATAAACCGAAACCTTTTGTTTCGGTATTTTTCAGGGCAGGTAGTGGTCCATTGGACCACTGCCTGCTCTGAAAAATAATTTTTAGGTCCAGTCACAAAGGGGAAGGGGTCCCATGGGGACCCCTTCCCGTTTGCGAGTGGCTTACCATCCACTTCAAGTGGATGGTAACTGCGAGTCCATTTGCGACCGCTTTCGCGGTCGCAAATGGAATTGCATACCACTGCGACTCGCAAATAGGAAGGGAACACCCCTTCCTATTTGCGACTCGGAAATGCATTTTGCGAGTCGGTTCCGACTCGCAAAATGCATTTCTACATACCAGATGGGGTTTAGCGACTTGCAAACGGCGTTTTTCGCCGTTTGCGAGTCGCTAAACCTTTCCTACATCTGTCCCTTAATCTCTAACCTAATGAGAGCTAGGTGTATAAACCTAATCTGCCAGTACCATGTCCATTAGAAGCGCCCCCCTCCCCCAAACCCTTGTTACCGTGGAATGAGGTCTAGGTCAGACTCCTTGGGGACACAAAGGCTGGTTTCTGCAGCAAGGTGACGTGCAGCATAGATGGCGTTGATGGCATCTGGTAGGAATCCCTCTGATAGCCCGGTCTGTGTGGGGTGTATTTATACAGACCATATAGGACCCCTGATGCAGGTATGTTCCAAAACAATAGTTAAGGAGGCATACTTGTAGCGGCAATTATGTAAACAATCCCTGACAAGTGTACATTACGTTCCAGTCACCCATAAGTGAGAAGGGGACATGATGTGCCTATCTACATACATCACTTAATTATGACGCTGATAGTGATGCCTTCAAGGAGTGGCACTGATAACGCAAAATCTAAACATTTCTCCAACTATAAACATGGCAGCCATTTTAAAAGAAATAATAAAATAAATGGGCTAAAACAGAGCAAACTAAGTAGGTTAAAAGTCACTAGGTTACAGGAGAACAGGGATGCAAGCCAAATGGCTGAGCTAACCGCCTGAGTCCCAATAAAAATAACAGGATCCACTACACCCTCCCCATTGCAGGAACAAGGATGACGCCATAAAGATGACGCCTTAGAAGGTGCACAAGTCTAAGCTAAAAATGCTCTGAGCTAAAAATATGCTAAAATCTAATTAAATACTATTTAAAAACATACCAAGAAATAAAATGTCGACTATGCAAGCACAGCAGGTCAAAGTTAAACTTATTTAAGAAAGCTATTTGGCATAAGCGTTTAAAATGTTGGAATAAGGCCAATGGTCAAATTATTGACAATAGTCGTGATCTTGTAGAATGTCTTTGAAGTCATTGAATGGGAGCGCATCCAGGAATTACTCCACATCGTCAGATGTCAAATTGATGACAGAATTGGCAGACCGATCCACAGAGCAGAAGTACGCAGAAACCTCAAGAGCAGGATCACCCGCGAAGGCAGCACCATCCAGAGTGCCTGAAGGAGCCAAATAGTTCACAAGAGGTGGCTCCTAGGTGGCCTCGCGAATGAGCCTCAGTCTCACGGGGCACGATGGTGAATGAACCCTCATTGGAACATCTGCATTTCTATGTCCACAGGAGGCACAGGTGGAACAGCAAGACACACTGATGGTAGACGCTCAAAGAGGCACCAGGTGCAATGAAAGACAGGTTGCACGCACCACAGGGCTGGTCAGAATGGCAATGACCAATCATACTCCAATTCTTCCAGCAACGGAGCACCAAAGGACTGCACCATGCGATCACGGGACAGCTCGGCTGGTGATAGTAGCTCCATTATTCACCTTAGCTGAGAAGGCACACCCACTACGTATTAGGAACAGCAGCAGCAGTATCACGCCAGGCAGTGCCAAAGTTACAGGAAAGCTGCCAAACACACGTGAGAAGAGTGAATGGATAGCTGACGGAATTACTTCGAAGATAGTCTGGAAGATGGAAATGAATTCAGACCCAACAGCCTTAAAGAAATGTACATTCCCAGTAGTGCTTGAAGTGTTCAATATTTTGGAAACCAGCTCTCCGAAGTGCTTGAGAAAGCTGGTATTTAATAGGGATTGTATCTCGGCTGATGATTTTGCTATCTGTACAGCATACATCTCTCTGACCGATGTCAATGCCACTTGTTTTTGGAACGGTAGCACCTTTAGTCTGCTCAGCTTGTCATCATTTACATGAGTAGTATCAATGTGAGGCTACATTTCTGCTACTCTTATCTCTTGTGTGGGGGTATAAGAACATGTTCAGAACAAGTTACAATTTGAGACACTGAAATTGCGTAGGCAATTCCTGGTCTCAATCTGCAACAACTCTGATCGCCCAGCACCACTTAGCTCCCATTCGAAAGTATATGAAATGCTGGTCGAATCAAAGGGACAGGAGTACTCCTCAGTAAGCATGCCAAGTTTGCGACCCCCGCTTTGCAAAAGCTGTGACATGACATCTGCTTGCAGATCATTGAATGACTAACAGTAGTTTTGCATTCGCTTCCGATTTAAAAAAAATAAAAAAATAAAAAAACAAAAAATAAAAAAAACCTCTGTAGGGAAATGCCTACCTTGGCATGGTTACCCCCTAACTTTTTGCCTTTTGTTGATGCTAGTTATGATTGAAAGTGTGCTGGGATCCTGCTAATCAGGCCCCAGCACCAGTGTTCTTTCGCTAAAATGTACCTTTGTTCCCACAATTGGCACAGCCCTGGCACACAGATAAGACCCTTGTAAATGGTACCCCTGGTACCAAGGGCCCTGTGGCCAGGGAAGGTCTCTAAGGGCTGCAGCATGTATTATGCCACCCTGAGGATCCCTCATATGCCCCTACAGTGTCTTAGCCAAATCTTAGACATTGTAAGTGCAGGGTAGCTGTAAAGAGTATATGGTCAGGGAGTCTGTCAATTACGAACACCACAGTTCCATAATGGCTACACTGAATTCTGGGAAGTTTGGTATCAAACGTCTCTGCACAATAAATCCACACTGATGCTAGTGTGTGCTTTATTGAAAAATGCACACAAAGGGCATCTTAGAGATGCCCCCTGTATACCAGTCCAAACACCAGTGTTAGGCTGACCAGTTCCTGCCAGCCTGCCACAACCAGACGAGTTTCTGGCCACATGGGGTGAGTGCCTTTGTCACTCTGTGGCCAGGAACAAAGCCTGCACTGGGTGGAGGTGCTTCCCACCTCCCCTGCAGGAACTGTAATACCTGGTGGTGAGCCTCAAAGGCTCATTCCTGTTGTTACAGTGCCCCAGGGCATCCGAGCTAGTGGAGATGCCCACCCCTCCGGACACATCCCCCACTTTTGGTGGCAAGTCCGGAGGAGATAATGACAAAAACAAGGAGGAGTCACCCACCAGTCAGGACAGCCCCTAAGGTGTCCTGAGCTGAGGTGACCCCTGCCTTAAGAAATCCTCCATCTTGGTTCTGGAGGATTCCCCCAATAGGAATAGGAATAGGGATGTGCCCCCCCTCCCCTCAGGGAGGAGGCACAAGGAGGGTGTAGCCACCCTCAAGGACAGTAACCATTGGCTATTGCCCCCCAGACCTAAACACACCCCTAAATTTAGTATTTAGGGGTGACCGTGAACCCAGGAAATCAGATTCCTGCAACCTGAAGAAAGAAGGACTGCTGACCTGAAAGCCCCACAGAGGCGATGGAGACAACAACTGCCTTGGCCCCAGCCCTACCGGCCTGTCTCCAGACTCAAAGAACCTGCACACCGACGCACCCAGCGGGACCAGCTGAGGACTCAGAGGACTGACCTGCACCTAAAAAACCAAGAACTTCCAGAGGACATCGGCTCTGTCCAGAAAGAACAACAAAACAAGAAACTTTAAAGCGGCTCCAACTTACCGCCAGAAGCGTGAGTCTTCACACTCTGCACCCGACGTCCCCGGCTCGAGTTTGGAGAAACCAACACCGCAGAGAGGACTCCCAGGTGACTCCAATGACATGGACACCCTGAGTTGACCTCCCTGCACCCCCATAGCAACACCTGCAGAAAGGATCCAGAGGCTCCCCCTGACTGCGACTGCCTGGTAACGAAAGAACCCGACACGTGTACCAAGCACTGTACCCGCAGGCCCCAGGACCGAGAGGAACCACCTACCAGTGCAGGAGGCCCTCATCCTAGCCCAGTCGGTGGCTGGCCCAAGACGCCCCCCTGTGCCCTGCCTGCATCGCCAGAGTGACCCCCGGGTCCCTCCATTGTTTTCAATACAAAACCCGACACCTACTTTGTACACTGCACCCGCCTGCCCCTGTGCCACTGAGGGTGTGTTTTTTGTGCTTGTGTGCCCCCCCCCGCAAGTACTCTACAAAACCCCCCTGGTCTGCTCCCCGAGGACGCAGGTACTTACCTGCTAGCAGACTGGAACCAGAGCACCCCTGTTCTCCATAGGCGCCTATGTGTTTTGGGCCCTCATTTGACCTCTGCACCTGACCGGCCCTGTGTTGCTGGTGCGGTGGCTTTTGGGTTGCGTTGAACCCCCAACGGTGGGCTGCCTATGCCCAGGAGACTGAACTTGTAAGTTCTTTACTTACCTGAAAAAATAACCTATACTTACCTCCCCCATGAACTGTTTATTTTTGCAGTGTCCACTTTTAAAATAGCTTACTGCCATTTTTACCAAAACTGTGTGTACTACTGTTTTAAATCAAAGTTCTATACTTGCGTGTGTGAAGTACCTTACAATTTATGTACTTACCTCAAATTTGAATCTTGTGGTTCTAAAAATCAATTAAGAAAATATATTTTTTCTATATAAAAACCTATTGGCTGGAGTTAAGTCTTTGAGTGTGTGTTCTCCTTTATTGCCTGTGTGTGTACAACAAATGCTTAACACTACCCTCTGATAAGCCTACTGCTCGACCACACTACCACAAAATAGAGCATTAGTATTATCTAATTTTGCCACTATCAACCTCTAAGGGGAACCCTTGGACTCTGTGCACACTATCTCTCACTTTGAGATAGTATATACAGAGCCATCTTCCTACAACCTCTGTTTCGCCATTTAGACATTTGAGCTCAAAAGGCAACTTCCACTCTTCTTTTATAAACCCATCTTCTAGCTGCTCATTTCTGCCTACAGCAAAATGTTTCAAACATTTTGTGAAACGAAAGGTGGAAATTGGCAGATTTATAATGACATGTATGAGCCATACTGTAGAAGGACTTTATGCTTCTAACTTTTCTATGTTAAGCATGTTGTGATTCGCTTCATTTTTAGTCATTAGCTATTGTTCCCTTGACAGATTAAAAGGAGAGAACAAGTTACTACTGTTAATGTGTTTCCATGGGACACTGACTTTTTTCAGAACCTGTAATGTCCAACCTAACTGCATGATGGAGCGCAGCTGACTATGTCCAAAGTGTAGAAAGGGACATGTCATACTGAATGATGTCTATTGTAGAAGACTCTGTAATTAATGGTGTATATTCCGTTGGACAGAATAGTCAGGCCATTATCGACAACAGCTAAAGCCTTTTCCATGTTTTCCTTATCTATCTGCCTTAAACATGTAGCTGCTTCCATTTGGTAAAGCTTCCATATTTCATTATGTATGACATACAGGAATTGTTTAGAGCCTGACTTTCTTAGGCTCAGCAAGAAATCTTGCAAGTCTGCTTCCTATGTTAGGAGACTAAGGTGCTCTTTAACTGCTGCCAAAGTGTTAGTGCGTAACCATTGTTGCCACAGTTTACCCATACTTCATGTGGTATCTATACCCGAGTGTTGACACGAGACATAGCGAGGGTCCGGCCGGCTAATCTTAAAACCCCCTGTGGCATTCACAACATGTGTGACACCCATTTGTGTCTATTGCCCACAATAACCACCTGCCGGGATTCGAAGGTATGGAATTATAGGTACCATCCTGAACCCAAGAATTTAATTCTTCCTTGGTTGTGTTAGACTTGACAGCATTAGGGTGGTCATCCCCCAACTTTTTACCTCCCTCCCTCCACTTTTCTGACACTGTTTTTGTTGGTTTTAGGACTCTGAGCACTTTAACACTGTTAATCAGTGCTAAAGTGCATATGCGTTCTCCCTTAAACATGTTAACATGGTTCATACCCAATTGGCATATTTGATCTACTTGTACATCCCTAGTAAGGTGCCTAGGGACTGTAGATTGAATGCTGCTAGTGGACCTGCAGCACTTATTGTGCCACCCACATACGTAGCCCCTTAACTATGTCTCAGGCCTGCCATTGGAGGGCCTATGTGTTCAGTTTCACTGCCACTACGACTTGGTGTTTACAAGTACTTGCCAAGCCTTAAACTCCCCTTTTTCTACATATACGTCACGCCTAAGGTAGGCTCTAGGTAATGCATAGGGCAGGGTGCTATATAGGTAAAAGGCAGGACATATACTTGTGTGTTTTATATGTCCTTGTAGTGGACAACTTAATGTCATGCCTGCCCCTATCAGGCTAACATTAGGGCTACCCTCATATACTGTTTGAGTGGTAGATTCTGATCAGAAAGGGGTAAACCGGTCACGTTTAGTACGACAACAATGGTAATAGAAAATACTGCTTATTGGTGTTGTTGGATTTTATGTTACTATTTTAGAAATGCCACTTTTACAAAGTGAGCATTTCTCTGCACTTAAACTCCATCTGTGCCTTGCAGCCTGTCTCCAATGCACGCCTGGGTTGGGCTGGTTGACAACTCCCTTGTGCATTTCACCCAGACAACCACAAACACAGGATACTCAGTCACACCTCCACTCATCTGCATATTGAATGGGTCTTACTGGGCTGGAAGGGTGGAGGGGCCTGACACTTACATTTCAAAGGTTAGTGGCCTGACCTCACACAATGGACTGCCATACCCCCTGCTGGAACCCTGGCAGACAGACCTTTACTGAAAGGGGACCTTGTGCACTTCAAAACCACTCTTTGAAGTCTCCCCCATGTGAAAGGCATTTTGGGGTATTTACACTGGGTCCCTGACCCCACCAAATCACACACTTCTGGAAGAGACACTTCTAGACCAGATCCTACAGCCTGTTACAAGGCTCTGCCTGGCTGCCCAAACGCCTCGCCTGGACTGCTTTGCTGTTGTCCTGCTGCCTTGCTGGCCTCTGACTTTGCTGAGAAGTGCTCTCCAAGGGCTTGGATTGAGCTTGCCTCCTGTTTCTGAAGTCTCAAGGCCAAAAAGGCTTCCTCTCTTCAAGGAAACTCCTTGTGCTGTGAAAATCGATGCACAGCCTGCTGGAAACGACACTCAGCCTGCCCAGTGACAAGAAAATCACTGCATCACCAAATCGGAACAACACAGCCTGGCTCCTCGAGTGGAGATTGACACAGTGGCTGCATTGCGACCAGAACTTTGACGCACAGCCATACCGGATGGATGGACAGCCGAGCCTGAATGACGCAGCCCGACTTCCTGAGTAAAGAATTGACGCAGCACGTGCTGTGCGACAAACTCTGGTGCATCGCCCACCGGATCGATGCAGCGCCTACGACTTTGTCCCACACTGCCAGGATTTCCACAAATTGTCCCTGGGCGTCAAAAGACCCCCACATCGCAGTGAGGATCCAAGCATGCATGCCGGAAATCGACACAAAGCCCTTCCAGCGTGGAAAGAAATGGCGTGTCTGTGCCGCGTCGGGAAATCCCACACACACTTTCTTTTTTCCATGCATCTCCTCCTCCTGCGGTCTCTGTGCATGTAATTTTGACGAAAAGCAGGTACTTTGTGCACACAAGAGACCATTATTGATTTTCAAGACTTAAGAATCTTCTTAACTTTGCAAAAGTGATATTTCAACTTGTGCTTATCAAATCTTGATTGTTTTGACCTTAATTTAATCGGATAAATATCTTAGATTTTTCTAAACCTGTGTGGTATATTTTTGTGGTGTTTTCACTGTTATTGCATGACCTATTGCACAAATACTTTGCCTTCTAAGTTAAGCCTGACTGCTCAGTGCCAAGCTACCATAGGATGGGCACTGGATAATTTGGTTTGTGTGTGACTTACCCTGAGTAGGATTGTGGTCCATACTTGGACAAGGGTGTACATCTCTACCAACTAGAGACCCCATTTTTAACAGGTGGTATTTAGGAATGATTGCCAGAATTTGCATGGTGTGGGGATACTGGGCATATTAATTGCCTTTCTTTTTGCTAATCCTAGGCAGGATGTTTGTTGAACTGTGTAATTTAAAAATATAATCTGGACAGGAATAAGGCATGCTCTAAACAAAGCTTCCCTACCCTGAATTTGCCAATCTTGTGTTCCCCATACACTTTTCTCATCGATAACCCTCTTCCAGTATTCATAACTTCTACAGCCAGTCGGGAAACAAAGGAATCTGAATAGATTAATTTGGTGTTAGCAAAATTTTCTGCATTTTGGATGGTGGTAATTTGAAGTAATGTGACTCTGCATTTGTAGTGTCATGTCCAGAAAAGTATGCACATTTGTCTACATATATTTTGGGGCTCCCCACAGGTGGAGTTGATCAATGTTCCACCTGTATGTACTTAAATACTGACCTATGTCTAGTTGCTCTGTGCAGATAATATCCCCAACGATTGTAACAGAGCATTTCCACATATTTTGCTGTGTTCATGTACACATCATCACTTTCAAATACAGTGTAATCCTGCAGCTCAGCAAGCATTGAATCAAGCGTTTCAACATCCCAGTCATCAGAAACAACACTCTGTGTACTTACATCAGTCATTGAAATTTTGAACACAGATGGGATTTGTATAACCTCAGTAGGCCCTTATAAATCAAAAGGAACTTTATCCCAAACAATCCCATCTGAAATTGGTGCTGCTGAAATGTTCACAAGGGACAAGTCTCTTTGGACCTTATGTGAGGAAAGATAGGGTATCAAAACTTCAGCCACTGACTCGACTGAAAAGCGTTCTGGAAGATAATGACCATTTATCAAGAGAAAGAAAACAGTCACAAAACCAATCCATAATAGAAAGGCAAGCAGTGTCGGAGATATCCACTGATAATACCATGGATAAACAAAATAGTTAGCTTTAAGCCATATGTAGAGCTTATGTGTCTTTGAAACAGTTGCAATTGCAGATGAAGTTGAAGAAAAGTCATCAATGTCGATGAAGTAACCAGAAGCAGTCTCTGCGAATACAGGAGCTGATACATTACTGGTGGATGGATCCACTTTGCATGGAGGTTCATAGTAGACGGTGTTGTCCATTTGTGTTGCAGTGGAGTAGAAAACATCCACATCTTGGACAGCTCTTGTTGGTGAGGTGGTAACAGGAATCAGCAGAAGCTCATTTTCTGTCCTCCCCGTGTTTAAGGAGGCATTTATGGCATTGTTGTACATGGTGGTGTATTCAGAAGTGTTGTTGTTCCTTCATTGTAGAGGTTTGTCCTGTTGGGTAGCGAGAGGGAACCGGGGACTACTCAAGGGACCTCTGGGTCTACTGTATAGGGTCGGCCGCATGATGCAGTTTGATGTTGTTAATGGAGATAAATCTGTTTCCTTTACAACCTGGCAGCGGTGGTAGAATGACAGATCTGATAGAGACTTCTAGCTACAGATTCCTTACCTTAGAATTCCCTGGCGTCAGCTTCGAATCCGGAATTTTTCTGCTGAGCAGTACCCTGCGTGCGCCATCGGGTGGCATCGTTCGGAGCCGCGTGCGCCATCTGGCTCCGCGTGGCTTAGTTGGAGCTGTCTGTGACGTCACGATCTTCCATATAAGCACCACCCTGGCACGCGTACGTCAGTTCTTTTCCTTCCGTGCCGGTTAAGCGCAGATCCGGAAAGAGCTACCCTTTTTCTTCGACGATTGTCGAGGTTTTTTGCTTGATTGTTTGAACTTGTCTTCCACAAAGACAGGACTCAAGCCGGTGGTGCATGTCATCGCACCATGTCGGTTACGGATCCGCACAGAGTGTGTCTCTGGTGTCTGGAAAAGGACCACAATACGATATCGTGTTCCGACTGTCGGGCTATGGCTCCGAAGGCCTTGAGGGAGAGATCCCTCAAACTTCTGGCGGCCCGACAGCCGTCTTCGGTTGGCACGACTCCGAGGAGGTCACGGTCCTGCAGTAGGAGTAGGTCGCGGCACCGCTCCCGGAGTGCCAAGTCCTCTTCCTTGCATTCGAGGTCATCCGATCATTCAGGTAAGAGGCACAAGAAGAAGAAGTCCAAGCGGACTTTGACTTTGCCACACCCATCGGCCGACAAGGTGTCCAAGGAACATCGGCGTTCCGTGCGCGGTTCCGCAGAGCTGTCGCCAGGGCCGACTGTGTCTTTCCCCCTTTTCCGGGGACCGGAGCGACCCACGCTCAGATAAGAGTTTTACAAGGCTATGCGCCTTGTTTTTGAGCGGGCTGCACCCTTGGGGGATCTTTGGGCCCCGCGGGGTCATCAGGGGCCCCATCGGATTCCACTTCGGTGGCTTCGGCCTCGACACCGTTGGAGACCCCAGGATCCGATAGTGGATCTGGACCGGCGCTGGTCTCTCACAGTCAACCTCCTCCGGTGCTGCGTCCGACGTCAGCGCTTCCTGCACCACCTGCACCCACTGGTGGTAGCCCCATCCTCATTCCAGATGATCCAGAGCTGGAACAGCGTTGTACGACGCCGATTCCGACTTCGACGGTGCCGATTAGGCCCAGATCATTGCCTGAGTCTTATTTTGAACAGCCAGGCACAGGAGAGGAGTGGGAGGGGTCTGAGGACCATTTGGAGTGTGAATTGGAGCAAGAACAGGGTTGGTATGAGGATCTAGGGGAAGCCAGTGGACTGGACACTTCTCCAGATGCTGGCATGCTCTCTCCTCCCAACGTGGCTACGGAGGAGGGGGCTTCCTATGCTGTGGTGGTGCGTAGGGAAGCTGAGGTCTTGGACTTAAACTTGCCCACGGTGCCAGTCAGGACGAATCTCCTGACAGAGTTGCTTCAACCGGGAGTGAGTACATCAGAGCCAATGTTGCCTTTCAGTTAGGACCTAACGGACGTCCTTCTGGGAACATGGTCCAAACCCAGCAAAGGGGCTCCTGTGAATAGGACAGTCAGCCGCCGCCATAGACCTGCTCCAAATAACCCTAATTTCCCTACCCAACACCCCACCCCGGAGAGCTTGGTGGTCCAAGCCTCCACTTCTTGTGGTGCCTTCCCTGTCACCCCTCTGGATAGGGAATCCAAGAGGCTGGACCAACTTGGAAAGAAGTTGTTTTCTTCTTCCAGCCTGGAATTGAGGTCAGTAAACACCTCTTGCCTATTGGGTTGTTTCCCCTCATACTTTATGGGATACGGTGGCACAGGTGCTGCCCCAGTCCCAGAGGGTGTACAGAACACTCTCACCCAGGTTATCAAGGATGGGAGAGATGCAGCCAGGTTTACAATCAGGTGTGGATTGGACATGACTGACTCGCTGGGTAGATCGATTGCGTCTACATTGGCCCTACGTCGCCATGCCTGGCTTCCTTCTACTGGCTTTTCAGGGGATGTCCAGTCGAGTTTGATGGACATGCTTTTTGATGACTCTCGCATTTTTGGTGAAAAGGCAGACTGCGCTTACGAAGTTCAAGGATTCTCGAGCTATGGCCTGATCCTTGGGCCTCTCAGCGTCAATTCGACAGCAGTCTGTCTTCCGTCCCTTTCGAGGCTTCAGAAGGGGCGTGGTACCACACCAGCCACAATTTAGCCACCGCCCTCCGTCTTCACAGCATCCCAGGAAAGGACGTGGTCGTGGTATCGTCAGACGCAGAGGGTCTGGCCAGAGGTCGGCCACCACACAGCCCTCCTCCACAGCGCCCAAGCCCTCCTAGTGTGGTTCTGCAAGACCAGGTCCGTCCAGTTGGAGGGAGGATTCAATTTCATCTCCCTCACTGGCATTCCATCAGAATGGACAAATGGGTTTTTCAGATCATACGGAAGAGCTATTCCCTTCCCTTCCATTCTTTCCCTCCTTCTATCCCTCCGATAAAAGAACAGCTGATGGAGGACCAATTGGTTTTGCTCTGCGAGGTAGTTACGGCTCTCTTGGCCAAGGGAGCTATAGAAAGGGTCCCGATGTCAGAAGTAGGCAGTGGTTGTTATTCCCGCTACTTTCCGATTCCCAAAAAGAACAAGGGCCTTCGCCCTATCCTGAATTTAAGGGACGTCAACCTCTTCCTCAAGAAGGAGAAATTCAAGATGCTCACTCTTGCTCAGGTCTTGTCTGCCCTAGACCAAGGAGACTGGATGGTAGCGTTGAACTTGCAGGATGTGTATTTTCACATCCCCATCCTGCCCGCCCACAGGCGTTACTTGCGGTTCAAGGTGGGCCACGAGCACTTTCAGTTTACCGTGCTCCCCTTCGGTCTCACCAGTGCCCCTCGGGTGTTTACCAAAGCGATGGCTGTGGTGGCAGCTCATATGCGCAGGTTAGGGATTTCAGTCTTCCCCTACCTAGACGATTGGCTGTTGAAGGCTCCAACGCCACAGGCACTCGCCACCCATCTCCAGACGACGGCGAACCTCCTGCATTCGCTGGGGTTCACTATAAATGTGCCGAAGTCACACCTGACTCCCTCTCAGAAGCTCACTTTCATCTGAGCTGCTCTGGACACAGTGCAGTATCAGGCCTATTCTCCGAGCAACGAGTCCAGGATATTCAGGTTATGATACCAATGTTTTGGCCTCTATCCTGGATTTCGGTGAGACAGACTCTGAGGCTGTTGGGACTCATGGCTTCCTGCATCCTATTGGTCAAGCATGCCAGATGGCATTTGAGGGCTCTGCAGTGGGACCTGAAGTTCCAATGGGCACAGCATCAGGGAAGTCTTCCTGATGTGGTTCAGATCTCGGAGGGAACTGCAAAGGATCTGCAGTAGTGGTTAGTGAACTGCGATTGGGTCAAAGGCAGACTCCTCTCCCTTCCCCAACCAGATCTCACAGTAGTGACGGATGTATGATTTCTGGGATGGGGTGGCCATTTGGGAGAGGTGGAGATCAGGGGTCGCTGGTCTCCGGCAGAATCCGGGCTCCATATCAACTTGTTGGAGCTTCAGGCGATCAGACTATCATTAAAAGCATTTCTTCCTGGTGTGAAAGGGAAGGTAGTGCAGGTGTTCACAGACAACACTACAGTGATGTGGTACTGCAACAAGCAGGGTGGTGTTGGGTTGTGGACCCTTTGTCAAGAGGCTCTGTGTCTCTGGACATGGCTGGAACAGCAGGGCATAACCCTGTTGGTTCAACACCTTGCAGGTTCTCTGAACGCCAGGGCGGACGAACTCAGCCAGCGACGCTTAGCGGATCACGAGTGGTATCTCCATATGGAGGTGGCTCAACGACTCTTTCAGCAGTGGGGAGAGCCTTGGTTAGATCTGTTCGCCTCTGCAGAGAACGCGCAATGTCAGCAGTTTTGCGCGCTGGAGTTTCCAAGGGGGCTATCGCTAGGCACTACTTTTCGTTGAGAGTGGAGTTCAGGCCTCCTGTACGCCTTTCCGCCCATACCACTTCTGCCCAGAGTTCTCAAGAAAATCAAGAACGACCGGGCCCAAGTAATCCTAGTGGCTCCGGATTGGGCACGAAGAGTCTGGTATCCAGAGCTTCTCAAAATGAGCATCAGTTCTCCAATCAGGTTGCCTCTTCGGGAGGATCTTCTGTCGCAGCAGCAGGGGAAGGTTCTCCACCCGAACCTGTCAACTTTGCGGCTTCATGCGTGGAGGTTGAGTGGGGATAGTTGATGTTTTATGACCTCTCTCCCGAAGTCTGTGATGTCATTCGGTCAGCCAGGCGTCCCTCTACTAAGACGATTTACGTCTGCCGGTGGAAACGTTTTGTTTCATATTGTACAGAGAGACCTATTGATCTTCTTTCTTCTCTTTCTAATATCCTTCTGTTTATTCTATCACTCACCCAACACGGTTCCTCCTTATGGACTTTTAAGGGCTATGTTGCTGCCTTATCGGCTTTTCTATGCTTGCCCTATCAACCATCTTCGTTTAAGTCTCCCATTGTACAGAGATTCTTAAAAGGGCTTGTCCATATGTTTCCACCTGTGCCTTTTGTGATGCCCCGGTGGGACCTTAATCTAGTACTCACTTTTCTTATGTGTGCACCTTTTGAGCCTTTACATAACTGTCCTCTTTGGCTGCTCACTATCAAAATAGCCTTCTTAGTGGCGATCACATCTGCTAGGAGAGTGAGTGAGATGCAGGGTTTATCATCGAAATCGCTGTATCTCACGATATATCCTGATAAAATAGTCCTCAGAACTCGTGCCTCTTTCCTCCCCAAGGTGGTGACCCTTTTCCATCTGGGTCAGAACATTACCTTGCCCACCTTCTTTGCGCCACCGCATCCCTCTAAAGAAGAGGAACGTATCCATCGGCTGGACCCAAAAAGAGCGTTATCATTCTACCTTGACTGCACAAAAGAGTTCTGGGTGGACAACCAACTCTATGTGGGGTACGTTGGTGCAAAGAAGGGTTGGGCAGTACAGAAGCGATCCATTTCGCGCTCGGTCGTTCTCTGTCTAAAGATTTGCTACACTTTGGCTAAGAAGCAGCCTCCAGAGGGCTTGAGGGCTCACTCTACTAGAGGGAAAGCTGCTACCACTGCGTTGGCTCGTGGCGTGCCGGTACTTGACATCTGCCAAGCGGTAATGTGGGCTTCCTTGCACACGTTTGCAAGACACTACTGCTTGGATAGCCAGGTGAGGAGAAAGGGGCATTTTGCCCGCTCGGTCCTACAGGACTTCCTGGTGTAAAGTATATCCTCGCAACCCACCACCAGGAGTTATAGCTTGAGTATCTATTCTAAGGGAAGGAATCTGCAGCTAGAAGTCTCTATCAGATGAACAAGTTACTTACCTTCAGTAACTAATTATGTGGTAGAGACTCCATCTAGCTGCAGATTCCTTACACCCACCCAGGTTTCCCTGCTCTGCGGATATATACATCATGTTTTCATATTTTTCCCTTTCTCAAGGGCATGTCTTTTTCCTCAAATAATCAAGTGTAAAACTAAATACTTGTTGGTTCTACCATAACTCTGCGCTTCTGGCGTGGGAAGTTGTGGAAAAGAACTGACGTACGCGCTGGGGTGGTGCTTATATGGAAGACCATGACGTCACAAGCGGCTCCAACGATGCTGACGACACCACGCGGAGCCGGATGACGCGCGCGGATCCAAATGACACCACCCGACGGCGTGCGCAGGGTACTGCTCAGCAGAAAATTCCGGATTCTAAGATGACTCCAGGGAATTCTAAGGTAAGGAATCTGCAGCTAGATAGTCTCTACCAGAGAATTTGTTACCGAAAGTAACAAGTCCTTCTAGTGCCTTGTATTCCCGGGACTGGAACTGGCGCTCTGTAGGATGAGCCATATCCCTTCTTCACAGCAATCTTCTCACAAATCAGATCCCCAACATTAGGTATCCAGCCTGTATAAGTTGATGGCAAATCCCTTATTGCTAAAGTGGCAACACTGGTGGATAATTTATCATCACAAAATTGCTGAAGATCTGGGACATGCATAGGTATCCCAAAGAGGACCTCGTAAGGAGTGTGTCCTCCCAAGGGCCATCTTGGCAGATTATTCTGGGCTTTCTGGGCCCCATACAAGTTATGAAGCCAACTGTGGCCTAAACGTAATTCTCTAGCTGTTAAGGACTGTGTTAGGTCATGATTCCTCCTCTCCAAGATTTCCCTCCAGATGATATGGAGAAGAGTAATGGAGTTCAACACTCATCGTCCACATGGTGTCCCTGAATGCCCTAGAGGCAAAAGCAGGGTCCTAGTCGTAGTGGAATGCTGCTACCGTATATGTACCGATAAAGAATGCAAGTCTTTTATAACAGTTTGAGCGTCAGCCAACCTCTGAGGCTATACCCACAGGAGTCTAGAAAAAGAATCAACCGTGACTAAGATATAATT
Organism: Pleurodeles waltl; assembly: GCF_031143425.1. Classification (NCBI taxonomy): domain Eukaryota; kingdom Metazoa; phylum Chordata; class Amphibia; order Caudata; family Salamandridae; genus Pleurodeles; species Pleurodeles waltl. The sequence continues at coordinate 230,192,925 of NC_090451.1, forward strand.
GTATGCACCATCAGGTTGTAAGGGACCACAGTGGTCCAGGTAGTGGCCTACTGGGCACTAAGAGGGATGTCTGATGTGGGTGGTTGATGTTTGAGCCCTTTATTTGCTTGTACCCAAGCATTTAATGTGGCAAATGTCACAGCAAAGGACATATTGCTTGGTCTGTTTGTATATACCAGGCCACCAGAAGCGTTTCTGTAAGAGTGTTATTGTGGCCGCGACACCAGTCTACCTTGATGAGATCTAATTTCTGGTCCTGGTTGGGGAGCACTCGACCTCCAACCCCAGGAATTATCGCAAAGGCAACATTCTGTGTACTGATATGATATAGATAATTAGTAGTAGTAGGGTGTGCTTTTGGGAGAGGCTTGCCTTCAGCCGAATCTTTCACGGCAGCCAGTATTATGTTATCCAATCTTGTGCAGGAATGAGTCACTGCAGCCACAGGGGCTGTAGCTACTGCGTATTTGGCTGCTTCATCAGTCAAGGTGTTACCAATAACGTGTACTCTTACACGTTGGTGGCCCATGTATGGACTACATGAGCTTCAGGTAGCTTAACCTTAAGATCAGCCAGCCTGCCCCACAGAGTTCTGTGTTTTATGGTGTTCCCCTTTGAATCTCTGAACCTGTTCACCCCCCAATGATTAAGATAATTATTGTAGGACTGGACACAGTAGTACGAATCACACACAATCAGTGTGAGCTGTTCTCGATCCGTATGTTCCAGGCCAGAATAAGAGCTTTAAGCTCAGCCAACTGCTGTGCAGTGGCCTAGGGTAGACATGTAGGTATTCTGAGGGTGGAATACACCATCCTTCATCACTCCGCTCACAGCAGCGCAAGCGGTTGAGTTTTTATGTTTTGCACCTACTGATGGCTGTGCTGAACCATCAGTGTAAATGACAGTTTGATACCTGCCAAGTGGCAAGATGTTAAGAGTTGTGGGGTACTCCTGTTCGTATTGGAGAAATTCTTGTGTTTGAAGTTTTGGGTCAAAGATGTAATCAGCATCAGTGGCAGTTAGGGACATTGCTCATTGAATCCAATGTGGATGTAATTAATGCTTTAGTGTTGGGAATGCTTACTTCGACAGCCTCTAAAGTCGACACCAGGGTAACAACAATAATGCGTTTCCCCTACGCAAGTGGCCTCTCCTTAATGACTGCCATCTGTACAGCAGTTAGAATTTTTTCTGTGGGTGCGAAGCATTGTTCTGCATTAGAGTACAAATGTGATTTAAATGCTATGGGCAACGTGACGCCCTTATTAAAGGTGACATAGGTAAACTCAACGGCATAGCAATTATTCTCATGACCAAATTTGCCCTGTTGTCACGTGTGTAAGTTGTGTACGTTTTTTGCTTCTAGCATGTCCTGCTGCAGTCCTCTAAGGATGCGCATGTGTTCAACTGTCTAGTGTCTGTTTGAGAAATCTGGGTAATTAAATCATAGAGTGGTTTGATGTGTTGTGCATAATCTGGAATGTAACTTCTGCGAAAGTTAGAGAAACCAAGTAAAGACTGCACTTTCTTGATAGTGGTTGAAGTTGAGCACATTTTTCTAAAAATAAAAATGTGGGACACGCTCCTGCCCTCGTTTGATAGCTCATATGCCAAAAACAATACACTGAGAAAGGCTATTTTAGTTTTCCTAAAATTCAATTTGTAGCCAGGGATGCAAATCCTAGAATAATCCGATCGATCCTGGCAAGATGAATGTTGAGGTTGTCATCTTTGAGATATATGTCATTCACATACGACGACGCCTTGGGATCAGTATCATGCAATATTGATGTAACACGGGCTGAGAACAACCCTGGGCTGTTCTTATAGGCTTGGGGCAAAGGACAGAAGTGTTTTTGTGAGTCAAATGAGCATGCACTCAGGTCCCGACTTTTATATGCTAAATTTTGGCAGAAAAAACTGTTGGAAATATCCAACGTTGTTTTATATTTTTTGCGCACTATGTTGTTAATTAGTGCGGTGCTGTGTGCATTTTGAACTGCATATGTGCGTGTGTAATTGTTTAGGTGTCTGTGTTCTAAAACTATTCTATATGAATGGTCTGGTTTTGCAACAGGAGCAAACAGGTTATTCATTGCAGAGATACAGGGCTCTATTACTCCCTGCTATTCGAGCTGAGTGAGGATCTCCCTCACTGGAGCTTTAGATCTGAGAAAGAAGGCAAAATGACATCTTCCCCATGTGGGAGCTTAGGGACGTGCTTGGGTGGCCAGCATCTTTCTTCCTAAAGGATTTCACAATTAAGTTCACCCCTAAAAATTACACTAATGGTGCGCTCTGTCTCCCTCAATTCTGGGTATTTAAATCATAAACCCTGTCTGGTGAGAGAATGCGCCCATCCGCAGTCTCCACTGTTGCATCCAGATGACTTTCAGACTCTGGTGATATATCATGACGTCTGGCACGCTGTCCAGCAGGGTCACTACTTACCTCCTTTTTCAGCAATGTTCTCAAGTTTGCTGGCATGATTAACTGAAATTGCTGCCACCTTTTTCTTTTTACATTGTGGCTTTTGTTGTGGGGATTTGTCTTCTTTCTTGTCTGAAGACCGCTGTAAGTCTTACTTCTGTTTCACATAGTCAGGACGTTGCTCTGAACGGCCCAAGGTCACTAGGTTACGTGGGCACAGGCCTGCAAGCCAAAAGGCTAAACTATCCTCCTGAGTCCTACTAAAACTAACAGGATCCACTACACCATAACGCTTTTGTGAATTCTAGTCTCACAAGCTGTCAGACAAGTCCAAATGCTCCTGCTTTTTTCTTTCTTCAAACAAAAAATATTTTTCCATGTAGACAGCCCTTTGTATTCACGCCTTAACCAACCCTACTCCTGCTCCCCTTCAACGTAGGAAAAGGATTTACTCTTTCCTTGCCAGGAATACATTTCTCTCCTTTTCCATAATGTGAAAGTAATTTCCGTAATGAGATAAGTTTGAGTACCCACAAATGTGTAGGTTATGAGTGTGCACAAATTCGTATTGGGTCCAACCCTCCCCCAGACACCAATTCTCTGCCCAAGAATATATGTTCTCAGAAGAAAGTCTTTGTGTGAGTAATCCTTTTAACAAGTGCAAAAATATTTTTTATGAATTCCAAAAGTGGCTTTGCTCTGACTAAAAACAAAATTATTTGCATACATATTCCGAATTTATATGCGCAAATAATTTTATGAGTAGGACCATACGTGTTTACACCAGTTTGTTGTAAAGTGTAAATCTTTGTGCCTAGTGACTTAGGAGAAGCACATCAGCACACTGTCAGGGAATGAAAAAGATACCATGTTAAAAAAGAAGCAAAATGCGATGATATGATGATGAAATGCTGCAGAGTTTCAGAAATTAAATTCAAGAACACAGGAAGGTACAACAAAGAACACTGGGTGGATAAAATATCCGAGCACTGGATGTCATTAATGAAACTGCATAGGATAGCGTAAGGGAAATTGCAGCGGATAGCAGACATGGAAGAGCATACACACACAGAGATGAAGCGCAAAATGGCCGAAATAAGATAGCACAGGCTTGTGAAAAACAGTATACGGGAATGTGAACGAAACAACACGGGATGGCACTAATAAAACAGCAACTGATAGCATAAGTGAAGCAGTATAGGATGGCATAAAAATCATATGACAGAAATGAATTAGCACAGAATTGCATAAGTACAGCAGTAGGGGATCGCAGAATCGAAACAGCGGTGGTGGGCATAAATTTAAAGTATTCAAAGACAAAAATGAAACGGCACAGTATGGCCTGAATGAAACAGAGTATGATAGCCGAAATGGAACAGCACAGAATGACAGGAATTAAACGCCATGAAACGCAGAAATGAAAATCAGAGGACGTCAGAAAGAAAACAGAACATGATGGTTGTAATGAAACACCACAAGCTGTCAACGCGAGAGAATAATTGAAATGGCACAGCATGATAGTAAGGAAAGAGCGCTTGGTGGCAGGCATGAAACGGCTTAGGAAAACGGAACAGAAATCGCAGAGGAGGGGAGATATGGATCAGCACATTATGGTGGAAATGAGGCACGGTATGGCAGAAATAAAACAGAGGATAGTGAAAAAGAACATTTGAGTACGGGAACGATACAGCACAGGATGGTATAAATAAAACCGCACGTGACAGAAAAAACGAAACAGCATGTTTTGGCACAAACGAAACCGTTTAGGACCGGTTAAGTAATACAGCATATGGTGGCATAAACGAAACGGCACTTGATGGCAGACATGAAATCATATGTGATGAATAAATGAAAAGGTTAGGACGTCAAAAAGGAATCCCTATAAATTGCTGAAACTACGGGCTGTCAGAAATTAAACACTGAGAATAATTAAGCAAGTGTTGTCAAAGCCAGTAGGTCTCACCTTTGCAAGCAGAATTGGCTTTGCCAATATGTTTCAGCCACGTTGTACAACAGCGTGGCTGCTACTCCGCATGGCTAAACGTTAGTGGTGTAAAGGAGAGTGGTGGGGAGTGTTATGGAGTGTTGTAGAGAGGAGTGGAGTGGTGTAAAGTTGAGTAGCGTGGAGTATCATGGAGTGGGATAAAGTGTTTTGGAGGGAGTAGAGTGTCCCTGAATTGGGTGGCATAGAGTCGACTAGAGTGTCAGAGTAGAATATTGTAGAGTAGAGTGGAATAGTGGAGTAGAGTGTCATAGAGTGCAGAGGTGTAGATTGTAGTAGAGTGTCATAGATTAGAGTGGTATAGAGTGTCCTAGAGTTGAGTGGCGTGGAGTAGTGTGTTGTAGAGTGGAGTAAAGTGGCATGGAAGGAGTTGTAGAGTGTCATAGAGTGGAGTAGTGTCTTTAAGTGGCATAGAAAGGAGTAGAGTGTTGTAGAGGCAAGTAGCATAGAGTGGAGTAGAGTTTAGTGGAGTAGAATGTCAGCATGGCGTGTTGGAAAGTGGAGTGTCCTGCAGTGGAGTAGAGTAGAGTGACCTAGAAGGAAGTGGCGTAAAGTGAAGTGCTGCAAAGTTGAGTGGCATAGAGTGCAATAATTTAAAGTGCATTGTTTTTTGAGTGAAGTGATTTAGAGTACATTGGTGTAGAAAATAGTGGTGCAGCGTAGATTGCAGTGGCATAGAGTGAAATGGCATAGAGTGGAGTGGTGGTGCAGAGCAGAGTGGCAGGGAGTGCAGCAGTGTAGAGGAGATTGTTTCAGAGTAGAATGAAGTGCAGGATAATGTGGAGTGGTGAAGGATAGAGTACAGAAGTGTAGAGTGGCGTAGAATGCGCTAGTGTGAAGTGCAGTAGTGCAGAGTAGATAAGAGTGGCATAGAGTGGAGTGTTGCATTGTAGTGGCGTACAATGCAGTAGACTGGCATAAAGATGAATGGTGCAGAGTAGAGTGCAGGGACAGTGTAGAGTAGCATAGAGCTCAATGGCGAAGAGAGCAGTCATGTAGAGTGTCGTAGAGTGCTGTGGCGTAGAGTGTTGCAGAGTAGAATGCTGTGGAGGAGTGGTGTAAAGGACAATGGTGCAGAGTGGAGTGCAGTGATGTAGAGTGCAATGATGTAGAGTGGCATAGCGTGCGGTAGCATAAAGTGCAGTGGTGGAGAGTGTTGCAGATTAGAGTGTAGTGGCATAGTTGCAGTGGTTCAGAGTAGTTGACATAGAGAGCATAGTGGTGTAGAGTACATTGAGTAGAGATCTGTGGTTTAGAGCAGAGTGGCACAGAGTAGTAGAGAGTAGAGTGGTGCAGAGTAGAATGAAGTGGAGGGCAGTGGGGTAGAGTCGATTGTTTCAGAATAGAGTGAAGTGGCATAGAATGAAGTGGTAGAGTGGAGTGGTGCAGGGAAGAGTGGAGTGGCATACAATAGTAGAGTATAGTGCACTGGGATAGAGTGGAGTGGCCTAGACTGGTGTGGTGTAGAGCGCAGTGGCAAAGAGTGCAGTGGCGCACAGCAAAGTAGTGTGTATTGGCATAGAGTAGATTAATGCAGAGTATAAAAGAGAGGCGTGGAGTGGCATAGTGTGGAATGGAATGGAGTGCAGTGGTGTGAAGTGGTACAGAGTGGAGTGGGGTAAAGTAGAGCATGCATGATGTGGTAGCTAGCGCACTGCCATGACAGACAAGACATCTTCAATTGAAATTACTATTACATTTGCACAGACATTCTGTTTTAGTGATAAAAGTATACATCATACAAATTATAATGTGTGGAAATGTCATCACCTAGTGTATTAATTTGTTTTGATTGTATTAAAATATGTTTCTCCCTCATCAGAATTACCCCCAATAGCCAGCATGATTGACACATAAATCCTCTCACTTTTAAGTCAGGAGAAAGAAAAGTAAACCGCAAGCTCACTCGGAAGACCGATCCTGCCATTTGGCCTCTGTCTTTGAATGTGCAGCAAATGTGACAAGATAAGAACAAGATTTGAAGGCCTGTTTACAGAAAACGAGCACTAGGAAGAATACTGTAAATAAGCTTTGGGCCCCAGAAGGGACAAGATGGAGAACTTCAAACAAATAAACCTAGCAAATAGAAAGCAAGAATACGTGAGTTACAAACCACAAAGCCATTGGCCATCAGTTGACAGAGTGCAGTCCTAGGGAAGCTTTCAGAATGTCCCCAAGATGATGTTAGCAAACCGTACAGTTGTGGTGTCTGGTAGGCATAGACCTAAAAAATGGAAACAGTTGATGGCAGAAAGGAAAAAGCGTGGGGTAATCAACCATTGGCAAAGTCAATATGTCTTTCCTTTGGGACCTATTAAATTTACCAATGCCTTTTGGCTATGCTGTACAGCATCAGCAAGATGGCATGCACCATGATCAAAAATGTTAAACTAAAAAAAGTGCAGTGACACATCTCCATGCAATCGAGCTTCAGAAATGACAGTGAGACAATTTTTTTTAACGATCTTTGATGGATCAGTTAACTAAAAAATATATATGAAAGTAATATAAACATGCTTTTTTTTTAAGGCAGAGGGGCAGGGAGCATCATGCTGCCTGGTCTGCTAAGAAAAACCTAAGTTCAAATAAAATATTTAAAAAGAAAAGACCCGAGTGGGTGGCGATGGGAGCGTAGCAATCAAGAGTGAGTGAGGGTGGTAAACAACATTGAAAATCAGCACACGAGGGTCAGGGGAGAGAAGCACACGAGGAAGAAAACAACACAAAAACACAAGGGAGTCTTGTGAGGATGAGCACGTGAGAGTGAGCTTGTATCATGAGGGAGATAGTGCGAGGGGCGAGGAAGAGCTGGAAAACGTGCACTCTTGTGCAGTGCTAAACCAAGAAAAAAGTAGTTCCCTAAAAGTAAAGAGTGGAAGAGTAAAAACTAGCCAATCAGAGAAGAGAGAGAGGCTATGCTTCTAGGGAGAGGCAAATACAAGGCAGATAGGCTGGCACAGGGAAAGCCACTGAGTAAGAAACAAGCAAATAAGAGTGACAATAAAGCCGACCAATGGGTACGCAGTAGTCAAGCTATAGGCTCTTGGTAAACCCACAAAGGTTCTTTTGGCAGGCTCGACCCAAAAACATAACAGCAAAGGATAGCAGAAACGAAAAAGGAGGCAATGGCACGTTTGCAGAGCAGAGATTTGGCAGAAACCTAGCACATCATGAAGTATAATATCACAGACTGGTGAAAAGGAATAACATGAATTTAGGAACGAGCAGCACGCGATGGCATAAATAAAACTGCATATGAGGGTATAAATAAGAAGCCACGTGGTGGCTGAAATGAAGCAACACAAATTGTCAGGCTTGAAACGCAACAGAGGTAGACATGAAATTCATGATAGGATGGCAGACCTGTTGTCTTTTAGGCAGCACACTATTTCTGTGGAATAACATAATTGGGAGAAATAAAAATACAATATAATTTTAAAAAGAAGAGCAAAGGTGCATTAAAGAATGCACCATGTTTTTACAAGAGCCTTGAACCTTGGCATACAAAAATGTAAAACATCTGCGATTTCCAGTCACGCTATACTATAAAGAGAGTGGTGAAGTAAATGAGTAATGTAGCTATAATACTCTGGGCTACTGTAGTCTGTAAGCGCAACAAAACAATATCTCGCAGTTATCAAATTAAATTGTACTTCGTTATTGACCTCAAAACATAATTTTAAATTTAAACCCATAACAGGGTGCACTGCAGGAGGAGGTAAACCCACCTTAAAATAGTAATTCTCATCGCCACACCAATTCCTGTTAGGTGCAAGCAAATATCTTCAAATGGAATACTTGAGGCACTGTGGTATTTGTGATATTTCTCCTAAAGGTTTGCCATGAGCTTACATGAGTGCTGAGAATACGATACGAGTTTTTAACAGCTCTCTAGTGTTGGGAACCTCAATCTCCTGATATAATTGAATCTCGCTTTTCTTATCTCTTCCACGGTGCTCCAATTGTAAATCAAGCAGACTCGGGAGATGGTATTAGCGGAATAGGCCACTGCTGGCATTTCCACTGTGCTTCCATTTTCATCTGTGCTTTTTGGGGATAGCGGCTGCGCATGACGCCTGTGCGTCTGGGTGTAGTCTTTATCATGCTGAGTAGTAGCTTGTAGGGTCTACGTGTGATTTGCTGAGGATGAAATAGGTGTGGGTATTTACGGATCTGAATTAAGCTCCTCGTGAACCAGGGGTCAGGGTTGTCTTTGTTTGGGTCTAAGCCAAGTGTTAAAATTGCGATGTTCGCCTTATTACAAGTCTCCGGCAAGTAGCAGTTTTTGCTGTTGGAGCTTATTATATTTCAGAGTTCTGAGTTAGGCCTGAATGGTAGTTTTGTGCTGTACCGTGTTCAGTTTTTGGCTTAGCTTTTTTGTTTGTCCATTGGGAGAAGAGAGATATGTTGTGACTTGTGCTCGTCTGATGTTGATTGTTGTTGTTCTCCTCCTTATGCTGTGTCCTGTTGTTGAACTGCAAGTGATGTCATAAGGATCCAGTTTAGGATTTTCAGAATGTCTGTTGGAATCTGGCAGAAGCAGCCTTGGCAATGAGTGATGAACATTAAGCTCCACGTGGGACACTAACCTTTGCACCTGAACTACCTAGCCTGTATACCCACTACTTCAAAATCTAACACTACACACTATAAAATTAATTGGAAAGATTATCTATTTTCCACATATTTTGTGCATTCACATTCCTTCAGACTAACGTAGTTGTCACAGTAACATACCCCCATTTTGTAGTATGTGTCGGCCTATATTTTCAAATGCAGAGTTAATCATTGAGCTTATATACCAGTCTTATATTTTGTGCTTTGCTTATCAGTTTTTTCTACCACTGATCTCTGCCTCATGGTTTTGGCAACTTCCAGTGTCACAGTACACATGAAATGGCTGTTGCTAGGGATGTTGCATACCAACTACATGTGGGATTTGTGAGGGCTGGTATGTTGAAAAAAGTCATGCAGTAATACCTTAGTAACAGCTGATTCTATATCATATCCTCCTACTCTGGCTAGCCCCGACTGCATCTCTACCATGTACCTTGAAAGCTTTAAGCAGGACCCAAATAGGTGCACAATATCCCCTCCCCTCCCCACCAACCACATCTCCAGTACTGATCATTTGGGCTTAGTTTGAATCAATATAATTTGTTCTGGGGTTCATTCATTAGTATTATGTAGTTTCTTAGTTTGTCTTGCTTCATCTATCTCTTCCCATGCTGTCTCAGGAGTGTTCATTCTTTATCCATGTATTCTACACCCTGGCTATTTGTCCACTTAGTGTAGTACATTATGGGGGTTATTCTAACTTTGGAGGAGGTGTTAATCCGTCCCAAAAGTGACGGAAAAGTGACGGATTTACCACCAGCCGTATTACGAGTCCATTATATCCTTTGGAACTCGTAATACGGCTGGTGGTATATCCGTCACTTTACCATCACTTTTGGGACGGATTAACACTCCTCCAAAGTTAGAATAACCCCCTATATCTATAATAATCATGCTGTATACACCCGAAATGACCCTGTCGTTGTTGCCTTATATCTTAAAGATAGAATCGATGTGAGATATAGGCAGTGTATATGGTTGTCACCCCAGTACTGATTTCAGCCACAGAACTAATTGTATATATTTCCATCATTAGGTAGTTGGTATGTTAACATCTTCTCTGTGCTCTTGAAAAGCTTTCAGTATTCCATTCCTGAGTACATTATTAGAGATATATCTGATTTCTATTCCCTCCCATGTCTGCCACAGGATCAGTGTCCCTCCTATCTGGATCTTAGTATTGTTTCACTGGGGAGTTTCACTGTGTATGTATGACAACATTTTAAACAGCCCATGAACAGTCTTCCATCCCTGTGTCATGAATCAATATAGAATTCTGCAGTTAGTTTGGAGTCAGGGCATCCATCTATATACCTCACAATACTTGTAAACATGGGACGTGTTTTTTAGTGGCTAATATTGCTGGTGTTATACCTTCATAATGAAGGACACAAGCTAAGGGGTCTCTGTGCCAAACAATATGAGGTAGTCTAACTCCTCCAGCAGTTGAAGTTACCTATATTTTTCGTCATTGATTTTGGGCTTCCCCTTTTCTCATAGAAATCTTTTGATGACTGCGTATATTTTTCTCACCAATTATCTTTGTATTCTTATAGCTAAAGTTTCAACAAATGTAATTGAATCTTGGTGTAGCATTAATTTTTATAACTTGTTTCTGTCCCAAAAGGATAGATCTACTGTGGACAATCTGACTCAGCCTTATAAGTCTGGTGGTCCAAGGGCTTCCAGGCTCACAGTGGCAGAAAGATCGCCACACTCCAGGCGGTCGGACCACCACATTACGACCCTGGCGGTCAGACTGCCAGGGGATGTCATCCCAGCTAGGAACATAGTTCCTGATGGGCTGACAGCGGTCGGACTGGTGGTCAGCCATGGTGGCGCTGAACTCATTGTCAGTGTGCTGATCACAACTCCTGTTTCTGGCAACCTTTCCATGGGGGGTATCATGCCATGGAAAGGCTGGCAGAAACCCAGTGCTGGGGTTAACAGGGGGACCCCTGCATTTCCCATGCCTGTGGCTTGGGAAGTGCAGCCCCCACCCAGCCCAGCACCCTTGGAATACACACTGAGTAGGAGGAGCAGTAGGAGCTGAGGCCAATGTCACCACACAGTTTCCATTGGGTGGACCGGCGTAAACCTCAGTTTTCTGAGGTTTCCGCCGGTCAGCCCAGTAGAAAACCTGCAGTTGGGCTAAGGGGGAGACCACGCACTCTGCAGTGGTCTCATTCATGGTGCTAGGGGGGGGGGGGGGGGGGGGGGGGGCGACCGTCGGCCCGCCAACCTCATAATGAGGCCCTAAATTCTTAAGTACTTTGGGAAGAAGGGGTAAATGGTTTGATGGCCAACAGATATTATAATGGTGAGTAGGAGCTGCTCCAGTTGAGTACATCCGTGAAATTGGGAATTCCTCTGAGATACAGATGCCACAATGAATCCTGGCTGTTGGTTTTTGATACAGCCAGTGTACTTTGCTTCTGAATATTGAGTTTATCCTGACAGTTGACATGACCCTAAATAAGTAGCCTCATTCTAGGGGATAAACTTTGGGATTCTTCCAGAGGTTAACATCACCCTGAATAAGTGGCACCATTCTACACAATGAAATACTTTTTCTGTGTCTAAGGACAGGGCAGCTCTCTGGTCTGTTTGGTGACGAACTTGCCAGAGGATATGTGAGAGTGTGCACGTTATCCCTGGAGTATCACTCCTGTATGAATCACACTTCTGATGGGTGAACAAGATGCTGTATCACTTTCTTTAGGCTACTGACAAGTACTTTAGCAAGAATCCTAACATCTGCATTGAGTAATGAGACTCAATTAGAACAGATTGTGGGATCTTTACCTGGTATTGAGATGAGTGCTATCAGGGCTGTTAAAGTCTCAACAAAAGCTTCCTGTCTGCTCAGCTTCTTGAAATACATCAGCCAGTAGTAAAGCAGATCTATCACTATATATTTTGCTGAGGGCTGTAGGGAGGCCATCTTCTCTAGCACATCCTGGTTGTTATGCCTTTAATGGTGTCTTACTCTGGTGTGATTTTCCCTTCTGATTTAGTGTGTAGGTCTTCAGACAGCCATGGAAGCTGCACAGGATGCTACAAAGTTATGTTCTATCTGAATAGTATCTGCATGCTGTGAGTGGTATGATATGTTGCAGATTTTCATAGTATGTGGAAGCAAATCACCCCATTTATTTCTAGTCACTGAGATACAGGTAAATGCCTCTTGTTGCTTTAACAGCAATGCCGATAGGCATCCATCCTTTCCACTGCCTTGTTTTGTTTAAATCGCATTCTTGGTAAGACTTTTTCTGTTTGTGTTCTAAAAAGAGTGTTGAGCTTCTATTGCACAGGTATCAGATCTCACAGGGATTCTGGTCATGGGTTATGTTTGTAGTGCTCTTTGAGCGTTCTGATTCTAGCCTCAAGTCTTTTTTGTTGCTCAGCCCTTTGCTTGCAACTGATGGTAGCATCCCTCATTACGTCCCCTTTGATTGTTTTGCCTACCTCCAAAGGTGTCTGTGGTGATTCCAGTGTATCCTTATGTGTCTCTATGTATTTGGTTAATACCCCCCAAATGTTTCTTTTCCATGGGGATTTGTTCCTGCCTGTGGTTATTCTGCATATTGTTAATGGTGGACCTATCAGTTCCAGGTTTGTGTGTAATCTCATGATCAGTTATTCCCCCCTCTGATAAATCACAAGAGTAGTATTTTATGAGATAGCAGAAGCAATCAATATGTGTACTTGTCCGATAGACATAAGATAGAAAAGTGTAGAGTCTGTCCTGAGGGTATAATAGTTTTTGTCTATCCACCAGAGGGTGGCCTTCCATTACAATCTTTGAGTCTGCCTTCGTCAGAACCTGTACCAAAGTCTGCTGAATCAAATCTATCAGAGCCAGGGTCTGTTAAGTTTAAGTCCCCGTCCAGTATTAGATTGCACCTTCCTATTTCTTCTAGGACCCTGCAAGGTTTATGGATGTTGGGGCTTTGGTACCACTCAGGGCATACACCAATCCGACCACCTGTATATTTTTGATCCGTCTGAATCTTGACAAACCCATATTTACATCCTGTCTCTCTTCATATTTCCAGGATACTATGGAGAGGGATTTACAGAAAAGCTGAGACACTAATCCTTTCCTGTAGAAAGCGTCAGACACTGTCCTCTGCTTCCCCTTACACAGTGCAGGCCTGGATAAATTTACTCAACCACTATTTTAGGCTTGCTTGCCTCAGATGGAAGTAAGTCAGTTTCTTGCACAAATGCAATTTCTAGATGAGCGGTGACCAAATAGAAAAAGGCCATTTTGTATTTATGTAATGGGTCATACCGTTCATATTCATTGATAGGACTGTCAATTTCTTTCTCCGTCACACCACTGTCTGATCCTCTAATGCTGGTCTGTGTCTTTCCTAAAAAAAGGTATCTAATCTGGTTTAACAGAGCGAGAGTGCAAAATTTCCTAGCTAACGTGAAGGAAAGTTTCAGTTCTATTAAGGGTGCAGTGGCGAGGAGTATGCATTACTTCTTTTCAGCTCAGCAGCCCAATCCTTGCCTCTGTGTCCTTAATAGAATTGAAACATTCCTTCATGTTAGCTAGGGAATTTTACATTCTGTGTCCGGCCGGAGGCTTGGATTGTACATGTCTATAGCCTATTAACCAGTGACGCAACATTCAAAACTGCTTTGAAATAGGATTTCTTAAAAGTAGAGTCTGAAGACCAATCTGCTGCATTCAGTATGTCCTCCAACCAGCCCCAGAGATAAAAGGTTTGGAAGCCATGGCCCTCTGGTGGAATGAGTTCCAAATATTGAACTGTCAGTGGGTGCTTCCTGCATTACCCACTTCACCCCTTTCGGTATAGTTGGGGCTGAAATCACTTTGAATGGTTTCCTTAGGGAAAAAAGTAGCTGCGATGTTCCCGGAGAGCAAAATTCATCCATCATTGATTGTACGCCCTCACCACGCATTACTTTGGATGTTGAAGGAAAGTGGGATAATGAGGTACTCTAAGTATTAGACTTAGGCTGATTTAGAGTTTGGCAGAGAAGTTACTCAGTCACAGGGATGACGGATGTCCCGTCCACTGAAATATAAATACCATTATATCTTATGGGATTTATATTTCGGCGGACGGGATGTCTGTCACCGGTGTGATTGAGTAATCCCTTGGCCAAACTGTAAATCAGGCCCTTAGTCCTCCTTGAGATGTGAAAGAGACCCCGTCTAGGGAGAAAATTCTAGCTGAAAGATCAAGGGCTTGATTATCAGATACCCTTTTACAAGATATGAGACATAGAATAATTGCCAAGTTACCTAAAGGCTGCTTCCAAGATGAAAACTCACTATCCTGCCGGTATTCCAGAACTCTCAATACAGTATTCACATCTCACAGAAAATAATACTTTGGGGATTGGAAGTCGAGACAATCTTATACCTCTCATTACACTAGAAACTAGGAGGTGTTCACCTTCTGGAATATCCTGAAAAGGAAAATGGCTTACAGAAATAGCCGAAAGGCATGCATTGAAGGTGTTGTAAGCTAGACCCTTCTCTGCAATTCTAACCAGAAATTAACTACTGCTACAACATCTGACCCCCATGGGATCCACATTCCTTTACACACACCAGCATGACCATCTGTGCCATCAGAACTTGAAGAAGAGTCCGCCTGTGTCTGGTTGATGAAGAGGGTGGCCGACTTGTTCATCAGGATTTGGAAGGGAGATGGATCCAACTACCAAACACTGCAGTCCTTCAGGTGCCTGAAGTGCCAGTTCGCTCTCCGATAGAACTTAGTCGGAAGGTACTCTTCTGTCACCGAACCTTTGTGGAGTAGGCAATAATGCCAAAAATCTTTGACCCGATTGGCCAAGGCTCTGGAACGTGTTCCCCCCAGACAGTTGATGTATCTCACCGCTGAGACGTTGTCCATCTTCAGAATAATGGAACAGGACACTTTGTTTGAAACCAGGCCCCTGACTGCTAACAAGCCCCCCAGTAGTTCTAGAGTAGTTGGTATGTAAAGAATCTTCTGCTCTGGACCGAGGACATCTTGTGGTGGTATCCCCACATCTTTCTACCCAACCTAGCTGATTCGCGTACAATTCTAATACCAGATCTGTTGAGGATCAGAAGTTTGCTCTTCCATTCATAGCCTGCATGTGTTCCAACCACCATTCAATCTCCTCCTTGGCTTCTAGGTTGAGGGAAATCCCGTCTGTGTACGAGAGTCTCTTCTGGTGCGTTGCTTTCAATCTCTGTAAAGCCCTGTATTCTAAGGTGCCCAGCAGTCTGGCCAGATGTCTCAAGAAAATCTTCTCCCTTGTCAGCGTCCTCTGCAACTCCCTGTGAATAAACACCATGTTCTTCTGTGGCACTCTGAGACTGCTGGACAGAATTGTGCAGAAAGATTGAAGTGGCAGAAAGATTATCCTTTGAGTGGGAGAGGTTTCTAACTTCTACTTATTGATAAGGAACCCCAGGTTCTGTAGTAAGGAAACTTTTGTCAGTTGACAATCTGGGACTTGGTTCATAAGCAGGATGTCGTTGAGGTAGAGTATAAGGGGAACCCACCTCGCATAAAGCCATACTATGGCTGGGTGTATTATCTTGGTGAAACATCAGGGCACAAAGGAAAGGCCGAATGGAAGGCACATGAACTTATACACCCAGCTCCTCCAAGCAAATTGGAGAAAGTCGTTGGAGGGGGTAGGGGGAATTGGGAATGAGTTAGGTGTCTTGAAGGTTCAGTTGTACCAACCAGTCATGTGGTTGGAGGATATCTCGGAGGAGGTGAATCCCCTCTATTTTTAAAGGGCAATAGACATCCCATTTGTTGATTTGTCTTAGATTTATGACCAGTTGAAATTACTTGACTTTCTTCTCTGCAAGGAATAACAGAGGAAACCCCTGGAATGAAGGGATGTTATGGATACCGCCCCTTTCTCTATGAGCGCACTCACCTCCTGATCTATCAACTGCTCGTCCTCACTACAAAGGTCAAAGGTAAGGGTGAATCCATTGGTGGTGCACCATCTGAAGTACCCACGCACCGCCTGTTAAGGCCCTCCAGTTGTGAAGGAGAATCAGAGCATGCCCCCACTTAGATAGGGGAAGAAAGGCTATTTCTTACCATTGGAACTTCTTGGAGGGTTGAAGGCACCTTTAAGGGTACCTCTGCTGCATCTGGACCCGCTAGATGGGTAGAATCATCCAAAACTATTCTGGTCCTGCCACTGCATGGATCTCTTTGTCTGAAGCTTGTAGGGAGCGAGTTGAAGGACCGGCCGGGCAAGTGCCCCCTGCCTCTCACAACCCGCCAATAATCTTCTGGCCAAAAACCTCGTGCATTGATTGTTGTGCTTTATCAAGGGAGGAAAATGTTGTAACAAATTGTGATAGCTCCTTGATGAAGGGGTCACCCAAGAGATCACCATCTGCCACTTGGCCTGCCTTCAAGGTGGCTAATTCCCCTAGTTTAGGGTATTTCTTTACAAGAAGAGATCTTCCTCACTCCATAGATAAAGTGCACTTGGCATTGCTCAGGAAGCACAGGGTGTATTGGACCCAACCCGGTAAGATGCCAGAGTTAATCAGGTTACCGGACTCTCTGGCCTCTTCTTCCATGTCTAGTATTTTAGTAAGAGGTCCCAAAACGTCCAACATTTTGTCCTTGCAGGACTTCCATGACCGATCCAGGGACTTTTTTGGTTCCTTGATAAATTTGGTGATGAACATGGCCATTTTGGGATCTATCACGGGGGTATAAGCCACCTTCCCTGAACGTGACTGTCTAGGGCATTCTGCCCACAGTCTTCCCTGAACCTCTTTATTTAGGGGGTTTCTAATGTGGCTGCCCACATATTGTGCCACCTTAGTGGCTGGGGTCCAATCTGAAGAACGAGGGTGGAAATTATCATCGAGGGTGAACATTTCTGAGGGGTCAGAAGAATCATTGCCTTCCATGGACTCGATTCTGCGATGCCTGGTGCCCGCCCTCTGACTTCCACTGTCTTCTGGGGCCTGATTCTTCCTCAGAGTCCCTTTTGACTGTGTCTTCCCTGATATAATGTCTCGAGGGAAGGAATGGTGCATCAGCGGTAGTTCCAGAGTTGTCATTCAGATGATCGTCTTGGGCGTCTGCCCGTCATTTAAAAAAAGCTAGGCATAGCCTTTCAAAGGCGTTGGTTGGTGGAGGGTTGGAGTGCCCCATAAGGACTACTTTTTTATCCTTGGAACCCCATAATTCCTTTGTGCTCCCCAAGGGGGATGGATCCTTGGTTTTACTGGCCAGAAGGACACTGGTTTTAGCTTCCAGCAATGAGAGTTGCTTTTTAATAGGCTCTAGAGACGCCTAGATTGCTGGCTGGAAAGAGGTGTCACTTACATCCACCAGCCCTTCATTGAAGGGTAGAAACGCATGCTCCTCCTTTACCACCTGTTGTTGCCCCTGGGAATGTGCCATTTGGTACATATATGACTGTACTAATAAATGTTTGCACTTGCCAGTGCTTGTTTAGTGATCACCACACCAATATAGCAGCGGCTAAAAAAGAGATTGGATCACTCGTGGGACAAATAGAGGAACTTCACAGCCAAAAATCCTGCAAACCTGAGTTAATTGTGTTAAAACCAGAGAAAGCTACTGAGAGGAAGCACCCTCGAGGCACTGCGTTCTTGTCTGCTCAGCTCCCCAAGCCACCGTAGTCACGAGACGGAAGAGAGCATCAGCAAGAAAAGCGCACTGGGTGGGACACCTATGTGCCCTCTTGTGGCGCTGACCTGACACCACAGTCGCTCGTAGACATTCTCACGCCCTCTCAGCCATGCGCCACAAGAAGACACGGCAACCGCAGTCGGGCTACCTTTAGCGATTTAACCCGAGTGGTTGACCTCTTTAGAATGTGAGCACTGAGCAGCGAGACAGGACGAAGGTCAGGGAGGAATAAGCAGTGCCAGATCACTATTGGTGACAGAGAGAAGTACTTTCATCTGAGTTTATTCTGACAAAAAGCATGCCACGCATCTACAATACAAACGATGCAGATAATGCCACAACCACTTCAAAAGAGAGAAGAAGTTCTTTTCCTGGATGAGGGCTTTATACTGGACGGACCAAGGCCACTGTAGGAATGTTATTTATTGAACCAAAGACTCATAAGATATGTAGTCTCATGTTGTTTCAATGATATGTAGTTAAGTTGTGTGGGCTGTTGAGCTAAAAAATAAACAGAGTAATGCATAATCTGAGCCTCCGGTCCTGACATAGAATTCCTTGCATAGGGCTTTGACTTCAGACCCAATATCTTCAGTGCTCTCACCCACTTCATCAGTTGTGATTTTGATTAAGGCCATTTCTTCTAATAATGTTGTCAGTGTAATAACCTCTGCCATTTCCTGGTCTCCTTGCTATTGCATCAGTAACTTCTTACTCACCTTGGAGAATAATAACTGATTTTGGGCTTTTGTCTGTGGTGTGGATGACACAGGCTCTTATTTCTCATTGCCTAATCTAAGTGGTCCAGTGTTTATACCCCATGTATATCCAGTGCTCCCCCAGTCAGCCGTACCCTGCCCATTGCAGATTTCCAGTCAAGTTCTTGTCCTGACTCTTGTCTGTCCTGCACGCCCCATCTCCTCTTTGTACACTCTAGGTTAGTAGTTAGGAAAATGGGTTTAAGTGGTTTCCACTTGTCTTTCATATAATTGTATTTAGACTTCAATCCTTGGGATGGATATCACACAATCACTGTCTTGGGCAGTGTAAGTGGTGATCACTTAGATGTGTGCATTTATCAGATGTGAATAGTACTTCTTTAGTCACTCGAGCTACCCCCACCCCTTCCCTAGCTCCACTTTCCTGCCCGGCCAGACCCATCTTTGGCCTGAGCTCTGACCAATATGTTTAGTTGTGCCCCAATGTGACTTCTTCTGTTTTGTGTCCAGGGCACTGTATTCTTTCCCTTTGCCCCCACCTGGTACGGCACTCGCCGTCCCCTGCTTAGTGCCTGCCCATACCTGTGGCGTTAGGTGCCCTGTCTCCAGCTGTGGTCTCGGAGAGTGTCTGGGTCCTATTACACATTTTCTCCTACAGTACCTTTTTGCTACATCATCCTGCTTTCAGGTGCCTCTGCTCGGTTCTCCTCTCTTTTTAGGGCATCTCCAATGTCCATTTCTCTAGTGCTGCAGTTTCTGTAGTTTTTTTGCTGTCTGCGCCTCCTGGATCCACAGCACTCTGCTTCTTTCCCCATGCCTGACGGAGCTCCTGAGAGAGCGGATATCTTGGAAGATGCCAAAGACCAACCTCTACAATTATTTATCAGCCATTGGTCATCTGTTGTATCTCACTAAGGCACTGTATTTCACATGTAGTCTGTTACCACATTATATTGCTGCATTCAGTGTTAAGCATTGGTGACTTATTTACTGGAATGCTAATCACATACCATGTTTGAGAGTGGTTATTGGATTCTGTGTTCCAGTTTTGACAGACCGCTTGTTTCCTCAATCAGGTAGGTTGGCCTGGACGTGATCTCCTGTTATACGGAAAAACCTGAATTAATTGAATAGATTTACATTGTGTGGGTTCTTCTTTGTACTCCTATAGGCTGTGCATGTTGGATACCATAATTATGTATACATGTAGAAATGTTTCTCCGTTATAACGGCTTACTTAGGATGTTCTTCCAGTAGAAGGAGCAGACCTGGGGATGAGTGGTTCAAACTCTTGATTTCTCTTCCTAAACATGTCTTCATCAATAGGCTCCCCTCTAAGGCTTTCTGAAGTTGCCAAGATTTCCTCCACAAACATTTTGATTTTTTTTTTCAAAATGTGACCTAACAAAATCTATTAAAGTTGTAATTTGTTTAAAAGAATTGCGGGATAAAAATGTGTAAAAGTAAAATTTGTGAAACAAATTACAGTTAGTAGAAATCTCTTTAAAAAAATTGTTGGAAATGTATTTGACACAAACTTTTGTTTCAGGGATTTTAACTCTCAAGCAAAGTTTTCCAACGTGTGAAATGCACAAAACATTGCAAGGCTAAGTTTACATGTCAGTTACTAAACAAGATGGAGTATTCCCAACCGAGAACTCCGAAACTCCTTTTCAAAGCAAAATCCCGGTAGCACTTCGAAAGAAAATAATTATTTTCCTTTATATATGAGCCTCACCCACCCTAATAGTGGCATGCCTCATCTTCGGGTCCACCCCAGCCCCTAAACGCCTGAGTAGACTCAACCGTATTCCAGGGAGCACTTTTGTGATAGATCCCCCCCAAATGCAAGGTAACATCTTCCCTTCCCTCCTAAGTGGCATGGCCATATCTAGCCTTGGACCACTTGTTTGTGGTAGTCAGTTTAAAAACAAACTATGTGGGGGGCATACAAAAGCGGAGACCAGTGTGCTGTAGATTTCCATCAAAACAGGAAAGATGTTTATAGAGTAACTCAGGTCAGCATAAGACTAGGTGGTAGCAGAGACGCAACTGAGACACATCCTTTAGCTGCACAGTCGAAGCATTCATCATTTACCCAATCCGAGCTCTCATTTGCCCATTCGCGTCTTTTATATGCCCTGGTATTCTCCTTCCCTTTTTAGCCTCAACAGCAAAGGCATCATCTCAGTGCAAACTAAAGGTACAACAGTTTTATGGCTCACTCAAAACTTAATATAGCAATGTATAGACTCAAATGCTTAAGAAGAGCCTCAATGATCCAGACAAGGTCTCAGATGGTCCACTACAGCAGCAAAAGTCCGGGCACAAAAATGGTTTCCACTTGTCTTTCATATAATTGTATTTAGACTTTAATCCTTGGGATGGATATCACACAGTCACTGTCTTGGGCAGTGTAAGTGGTGATCACTTAGATTTGTGCATTTATCAGATGTGAATAGTACTTCTTTAGTCACTCGAGCTACCCCCACCCCTTCCCTAGCTCCACTTTCCTGCCCGGCCAGACCCATCTTTGGACTGAGCTCTGACCAATATGTTTAGTTGTGCCCCAATGTGACTTCTTCTGTTTTGTGTCCAGGGCACTGTATTCTTTCCCTTTGCCCCCACCTGGTACGGCACTCGCCGTCCCCTGCTTAGTGCCTGCCCATACCTGTGGTGTTAGGTGCCCTGTCTCCAGCTGTGGTCTCGGAGAGTGTCTGGGTCCTATTACACATTTTCCCCTACAGTACCTCTTTGCTACATCATCCTGCTTTCAGGTGCCTCTGCTCGGTTCTCCTCTCTTTTCAGGGCATCTCCAATGTCCATTTCTCTAGTGCTGCAGTTTCTGTAGTTTTTTTTGCTGTCTGCGCCTCCTGGATCCACAGCACTCTGCTTCTTTCCCCATGCCTGACGGAGCTCCTGAGAGAGCGGATATCTTGGAAGATGCCATCTTAGAAGATGCCAAAGACCAACCTCTACAATTATTTATCAGCCTTTGGTCATCTGCTGTATCTCACTAAGGCACTGTATTTCACATGTAGTCTGTTACCACATTATGGGGGTCATTCTGACTTTGGCAGGTGGCGGAGGCCGCCCGCCAAAGTCCCGCCGTCAGAATACCGCTGCGCGGTCAAAAGACCGCCGCGGTAATTCTGAGTTTCCCGCTGGGCTGGCGGGCGACCGCCAGAAGGCCGCTCGCCAGCCCAGCGGGAAACCCCCTTCCATGAGGATGCCGGCTCCGAATGGAGCTGGCGGAGTGGAAGGGGTGCGACGGGTGCAGTTGCACCCGTCGCGATTTTCAGTGTCTGCTTGGCAGACACTGAAAATCTTGGTGGGGCCCTGTTAGGGGGCCCCACGACACCCGTTACCGCCAGCCAGGTTCTGGCGGTCAAAACCGCCAGGACCAGGCTGGCGGTAAGGGGGTCGGAATCCCCATGGCGGCGCTGCCTGCAGCGCCGCCATGGAGGATTCCTCAGGGCAGCGGGAAACCGGCGGGACACCGCCGGTTTCCCGTTTCTGACCGCGGCTGTACCGCCGCGGTCAGAATGCCCAAGGATGCACCGCCAGCCTGTTGGCGGTGCATCCGCGGTCCCCGGCCCTGGCGGTCCATGACCGCCAGGGTCGGAATGACCCCCTATATTGCTGCATTCAGTGTTAAGCATTGGTGACTTATTTACTGGATTGCTAATCACATACCATTTTTGAGAGTGGTTATTGGATTCTGTGTTCCAGTTTTGACAGACCGCTTGTTGCCTCAATCAGGTAGGTTGGCCTGGACGTGATCTCCTGTTATACGGAAAAACCTGAATTAATTGAATAGATTTACATTGTGTGGGTTCTTTTTTGTACTCCTATAGGCTATGCATGTTGGATACCATAATTATGTATACATCTAGAAATGTTTCTCCGTTATAACGGCTTACTTAGGATGTTCTTCCAGTAGAAGAAGCAGGCCTGGGGATGAGTGGTTCAAACTCTTGGTTTCTCTTCCTAAACATGTCTTCATCAATAGGCTCCCCTCTAAGGCTTTCTGAAGTTGCCAAGATTTCCTTCACAAACATTTTGAATTTTTTTTCAAAATGTGACCTAACAAAATGTATTAAAGTTGTAATTTGATTAAAAGAATTGCGGGGTTAAAATGTGTAAAAGTAAAATTTGTGAAACAAATTACAGTTAGTAGAAATCTCTTTAAAAAAAATTGTTGGAAATGTATTTGACACAAACTTTTGTTTCAGGGATTTTAACTCTCAGGCAAAGTTTTCCAACGTGTGAAATGCACAAAACATTGCAAGGGTAAGTTTACATGTCAGTTACTAAAGAAGATGGAGTATTCCCAACCGAGAACTCCGAAACTCCTTTTCAAAGCAAAATCCCGGTAACACTTCGAAAGAAAATAATTATTTTCTTTTATACATGAGCCTCACCCACCCTAATAGTGGCATGCCTCATCTTCGGGTCCACCCCAGCCCCTAAACGCCTGAGTAGACTCAACCGTATTCCAGGGAGCACTTTTGTGATAGATCTCTCCCCCAAATGCAAGGTAACATCTTCCCTTCCCTCCTAAGTGGCATGGCCATATCTAGCCTTGGACCAGTTGTTTGTGGTAGTAAGTTTAAAAACAAACTATGTGGGGGGCATACAAAAGCGGAGACCAGTGTGCTGTAGATTTCCATCAAAACAGGAAAGATGTTTATAGAGTAACTCATGTCAGCATAAGACTAGGTGGTAGCAGAGACGCAACTGAGACACATCCTTTAGCTGCACAGTTGAAGCATTCATCATTTACCCAATCATAGCTCTCATTTGCCCATTCGCGTCTTTTATATGCCCTGGTATTCTCTTTCCCTTTTTAGCCTCAACAGCAAAGGCATCATCTCAGTGCAAACTAAAGGTACAACAGTTTTATGGCTCACTCAAAACTTAATATAGCAGTGTATAGACTCAAATGCTTAAGAAGAGCCTCAATGATCCAGACAATGTCTCAGATGGTCCACTACAGCAGCAAAAGTCCGGGCACAACTTGCATATAAATAGGTACAGCAATTATATGCCAAGTTATAGCTATATATACTCAAGCACCACTATCATTTTCCAGGCATGGCCCACAAGTCCATGTTAGCCTAAAGTGCCCAAGCACACCATTTCCAAATGTATCCTTTTCAGCCCATGCATCTCCCAAAACAGCCCATGTGCACAACTGCACTCTCAAATGTCCAGGCAATGCCTCAAGTGCATAGCCATTATATGCACTTCTATGACCTTGTATGCCTAGTTCTGCATCATTTTTACAATATTTAGGTTTGTATGCCTAGTATAGTCTTAGATGCAGAGAAGTATGCATGTATATCCCATACATGTTTATGCCTCATAAGAAAATATACAGCCTCATGTGAGCAGATACACATGCCCAGTGGAGTCATCATTTTTCTGGTATTGCCTCATACCCACAAGTATAGATTCATACACTTAATGCCCAATGCTTCCCAATTTAAACTGACATAACCTTGTATCTGCTTGTTAATTCTATATATCCAGTGCAGGGAAACTGGTGCTTTCTGTTCCCTGACATTGCCACTTTGATCTTTGATCCTTGTTTTTCAAAGGCAGTCCATTACTACCATAGGGTCATCCTTGTACAACAATAGTAGGCTAACTATTAATATTGGTAGAGCTGAGGTAACGATTCTGAGTAGTAGCAAGTGGAACGCCCTGTTTTTCAACACTTAAACATGGTTAACATTTTTGGGACGCCATGATCAGTAGTGTTGGGTCATTGTTACTAGTTCTATGTCTATCTTTGTTTGCTCACACACGGTCAGCAGTATTGAGTGGTGATTAGTAGTCCAGTGCAGTTAGTAAAAGTGGCTGACAGTACAACTGGACATTGGTTAGGTTTGGGACATGGTTGATATGGTTAGAATTACTTGGTTTATTGGACATTGCTGTATGCAGATAAGGTGCTTATGTGGCTTGGTTTGTTAGATATTGTTTGGACAGTTATGAATGCTAGATGCGTATAATCTGTGAGTGTTTGTTTGGCTGATTTTTTCGACCTTGGCTGTATGGTGGATATCAATGATATATTCGCAGTTCAGCATTTTAGTCACTGTCTATTCCTTCATGAAGCTGTACAGTGATTAGGTACTGCTAGATGTAGTCTTTTTTTTGGTAAAGGTTGTAAGATATTGGTAAGTCAGTCGTGTGAGCAGTTGCTAGTAATATTGCGGCACTTTTAAGAGTGGTTGCTCTAGATAAAAATCATATATACATTATTTTAAAGTGGTTGGACAGCTGAATGCTGGTCAACCGATGGTTTTGGTTTGGATTGGTTGACTTGTGGGCATTGGCTAGACAGGATAGGATGAAGTTGATTTCTGATGGATATGTGTAACCGCAGATTCTGTTCCCCAGACATCAGACTGAATCAGGAAACTTCAAAGCAGTACTCATGCATGTGGTCAGGGTACCTCATGGTTTTGCTCCTGATCCCCATCAGAACTAATTCCAAAGTGGGTTCCAATATACGCAAAATTTCCAAGACCTTCTGTGACTTTGCAGCATGTTGAAGTCTTTTGAGAGGGCATGCTATGGACCTTTGGGACTTTGACAGTTTCCTCTTAAGTGCCTTTGAGCCCAAAGAATCATCTAGGGTCTTCATTCGGACCTACGCCTGCTAGTCCGCCCTCGGCGCTGTCTATGCCCTCCAAACTTGCTTCCAGTTCTGCCCCGCTCCAGTGGCGACTTCAATACCGGTACCATCCCGTATCGGTTCCCTTCACATTGATGCCAGTGCCACCGGAGTCAGAGGAAGAGGCATAACCTATCCGCTGTCAAACGTAAAGCTGAACTTGTGACCTTGACTGAGACCACGTCCTGCTCCTATTGGGATACATCCTTGCAGCAAATCCTCTGACTCAGATAAGTTGCCTTTACTTTACTGCAGTGCTCAGGTATTGCACAATATCTGTGTTACAGACTCAGACAATAACAGTTTTGATGAAGGGGATGACTCTGTCCCCGAATATAATGAGGGCAATTGGTATGAGGAGTTACAGGATGTCATTGGTGTAGATACCTCACCAGATACTGGCACTGTTCCAACAGCTTCCTCCTAGCTCTTCCACGGCACAAAACGCTGTAGTGATGCAAAGGTGGCAGCAGTACTTGATTTACAACTACCCACCATGGTGGTAAGACTGTTGTCCTCACGGAGGTTCTCCAGCAGGGCCAGGCACCCACAGGACCTCTAATTTACCCTTCAACAAGGCCCTCATCAATACAGTGGTGCTTGAGCAAAGCCATGCTCAGGGCTTCCATTGAACAGACAATAGCTTGTCACGTAAAGCAGCACCAGGTGGCCCTGAATTTCTTACTCTTACACAGCAGCCTACACACGAGAGGTTGGTGATACATGTAGCTGCTGGTAAGGTGAAACCTCACATCTTCCCCAACACCCTACCTGATCATGTGTCAAAATGCATTGAGACATTTGGAAAACACGTGTTCTCATCTTGCAAGCCGTGCTCTGATTTGTCAACCCCAGCTACCTCTTAGGCCACTACTCAAGTGCCCTGTTGAACCTGGTAACCCAAATTCTGCCAGTTGTCCTGTGCGAAGGGCGGGGCACTTTTCCCAAAGCAAGACCCCTATGCCAGCCCAGCAGTCCTTCCTGTCTTTTTGTGACTGTACTTGTGACTCATAAATACAAGGCCCAGGTCATCCGGGGCAATGTGCAGCTCTGCCCCTTGCCCTTTCGTCAAGTGTAGCCCCAAAACTGTTCAGTGTGTCATTTCTGGTACACAGCCACCCTGAGGCATGATTCGACATTTCCTTCAGGGGTAGCAAGCCATCACCTCCGATAAATGGGTCCTTCAAATTGCCCATTGGACTACTCACTCACATTTCTTTCCCCAGCTGCATCATCCACAGCCATCATGGCGGCTGACCACCTGTCCACCTTGCTGCAAAAAGTGCAGGCCCTCTTGGCCAAAGGGGCCATAAGAAGGGTTCCGGCAGTGGACGTGGGTGCTTGGTGTTACTCCTCCTGCTTTAGATCTCTGCCCCCTCTGCTGCTTCCTACAGAAGGACAAATTAAAGATGCTCACTCCGACTCAGGTCTTTTTTGCCCTAGACCCCTGAGACTGGATGGTGGTGTTGGACATGCAGGAAATTATTTCTGTATCCTTGTCCTGCTGCCCCACAGGGCCAGGAGCTCTTACAGTTTACGTTGCTTCTTTTTGGCTTCACCAGTGCTCCTTGATATTTACAAAAGTGATGGCAGTGGTCGCAGCGCACCTTTGGAGTTTAGGATACTTAGTATTCCCCTACCTTAATGATAGGCTGTTAAAGGTTAAGCTGTTAAAGGTCAAGGTCAAGCAGTCATCAGTCGCTTTCAGACGTTTGCAAAAGTAACATCATTGGGATTCACTATTAACGTGCCAGAGTCACACCTGACTTCTTCGCAATTGGTCCCTTACATCGGATCCATTCTGGATATGGTAGGGTTTCATGCATTTCAGTAAGAGTGGATATTCTGATGGATACAACTACCTGTGGATTCCTCACCTAATGAATACTCCCATGGCGCCAGCATTCGACGGAAATCTTCTTCCTAGCTTCTGCACTTCGACGAGGACGTCACATTTGCCCACGCGACGCCGTCTGACGACATACAGGCAATAAGAGGTCCTCGCCGACGTGCCGACGTCAGTTCCCTTTTTTCCGTGCGTTCGAAACGGTTATCTTCGAGGGAGCTACTGTTGCTTTCGAAGTTACAGTGTTTTTTTCTGCTGCGTGATTTTTCTCTGAGGTTACTATGTCTCAGAGGAAGTCTGGTTTCAAGCCCTGTCGGGAGTGTGGGGGCAAGATGTCCGTTACTGACCCACATTCGGACTGTTTATGGTGCTTAAGCTCCGACCACGACGTCGCAATATGTGATTCATGTCAACACATGAATCCCAAGGCCCTAAAAGAGCGAGAGGCTAAACTCTTCTTGGCGAAGTCGAAAAGGAAGGAGAAGAAGCATCATTGGAAGTCCTCCTCGCCGAAGTCTCATCGGCGTCATTGAGACTCCCAGCGCCGTAGGGATTCACGGCGCCATTCCGGCAAAGAGAGGTCTCGATCCAGGTCGCCTTCGGCTCGGCGTCGTAAGACTTGGGAAGTCAGTCCCACAGTCACTCCACATCCATCGACGCCGTTGCCTTCTCCGGCTTCGCCGACTTCGCCTGGGCAGACATCTTCAGTGGTTGAAGTGACGCAGCCTCAGGTGTTCTCTCCGGCGTCGCAGACGTCGAGGCTGGCGTCGGGGTCGCCTTCGATCCAGGCACCCCAGTATCCGGCTTTTCCTGCCCCTGGAGCCGATAATACCGCATTTTTGAATGCGATGTATACCATCTTCCAGCAGATGGCTCCAGGAGGTGCTCCAGCTGGTCCTTCGGGGCCGTTGGCTTTCACCTTGGGTGCTCCGGCGCCGCTACGGCCAGCACCCTTCATGCCCTTTCTCCCCTTAGGGAATATGGGCTCGGCGCCGGTGTCGGCTCCGGTGTCGGCTCCGGTGGCCCCAGAGGTTTCGGCCCCGGAGGTTTCCATCCCGTCGACTTCGGGGTTTTGATCAGTGACTCCGACAGGACCATCGGAGACGCGCCTCTCTTCATCCGGCTCCTACCTCGGCGTCGAAGCTGCCTGTGGCGCCGGACATGGCGTCGGATGGATCCGGAGATCGGCGTCGATCCTCGACTTCGGTGGATGCCATGTCGACGCCGCGTATTGAAGAGGGGCTACATTCTAGGAGGGGTGCTCTCCGTCTCTTGGAGGAGCAGGAATACCAACGGGTCTTGGAGGAAGGAGAGATTGAGGATTCTGGCGAGGGTCTTCATGGTCTGGATACAGCTAGTGGGCTGGATACTTCCCCTGAGTGGGACTTGTCATCTCCAGGGGAGTATACTGAGGAGGCAGCCACTTTTCACGCTGTAGTAAAAAAGGCAGCTAACTTTCTTGAACTGCCTTTGCCGATAGCGGAGGCGAAACAGAATTTGTTGACTGAGGTCCTACATCCGGCCTCTACTGCAGCGGAGCCTTTTTTACCATTCAACGAGGCTTTGCTTGATCCGGTGTTGGAGGTGTGGAAGAAGCCGGTATCTTCCTCGGCTGTTCATAGGGCTGTGGCCAGGAGGTATCGGGCTGCACCATCTGACCCTGGCTTTCTGTCCAGACACCCTACGCCGGAGAGCTTGGTGGTCCAGGCCTCCTGTTCTTCTAGATCTGCGTCTGGATCTTTTCCGACGGTGCCGGGGGATAGAGACTCCAAGAAGTTGGACTCACAATCCAAGAAAATATTCTCATCCTGCAGCATGGCGTTGAAGTCCACCAACGCGACATGCATCTTGGGGAGGTACATCTATGCTCTTATGGACGAGATAACATCATCACATACAGAGCTTCCCCAAGGACTTTTGAATATCGTCTCGGATGCCCAGGCTGCTGCAACCCAGGTTATCCAATCTGGGTTGGATACAACTGACTCAGTGGCTAGGGCGATGGGCACGGCTGTGGTTGCGAGGAGACAGGCTTGGCTTCGCAACTCAGGGTTCTCTGCGGACGTGCAGTCGACCCTGTTGGACCTCCCGTTTGACGGGGACAAACTTTTTGGAGCCAAAGCGGATTCGGCCTTGGAAAGGTTTAAAGAAAGCAGGGCCACAGCCAATTCATTAGGACTGCAAGCCGCTTCTTCTGCCTCCTCCAGATTTTTTAGGAGGTTTCGTGGATTTGGACGTGGCTCTTCCTCCTCTTCCTTTCGGGGGAGATTCCAGCAACCTGCCTCTTCTCTCACCTTTAGATCAATTAGAGGGAGGGGTAGGGCCTGCACCATGGGAGCCTCTCAGCAGCACTCTGCCTCTTCCTTGTCCTCTGGAGGGGTGCAGCAGGGGAAGCAGCCTTAGGCTTCCACTAATTCCCTCTCACTCCTCTCCTGTAGGGGGAAGGTTACTGCATTTTCTTCACAAGTGGGAGGCTATTACATCAGACACTTGGGTTATCAGCATTGTGGGAAAAGGCTACACCCTTCCCTTTCGGGAGTTTCCATCCCCCATCCCGCCCCGCCCATCTTATTGTTCAAAAGAACACCTCCTGTTGTTAGAACAGGAGGTTCAAGTCTTCCTTTTAAAGGGCGCGGTGGAGTTGGTTCCAGAGCAGGAAAGGGGTCGAGGTTGTTACTCAAGGTACTTCCTGATTCCCAAGAAGGATGGTCGGTTGAGACCAATCCTGGACCTGAGGATTTTGAATTGGTTCCTCAAACAGGAAAAGTTCAAGATGCTGACCCTAGCTCAGGTGCTTTTGGCGTTGAACAATGGAGATTGGATGGCGTCTGTCGACTTGCAGGATGCTTATTTTCATATCCCGATACTCAAGTCGCACAGGAAGTATCTCCGGTTTGTGGTGGGGTCGCAGCACTATCAGTTTGCGGTCCTCCCGTTCGGTCTTACTTCGGCACCCCGAGTCTTCACGAAGGTGATGTCGGTGGTTGCGGCAGAGCTCAGAAGGAAGGGGATAGCAGTATTCCCTTACTTGGACGACGGGTTGATCAAAGCCAAGTCCCCGGAGCTTGTGTTGCATCATCTGCAGTCAACAACCCAGTTGTTGTTCGACCTGGGCTTTTCGGTGAACGTGCCCAAATCTCACCTAGAGCCCTCTCAATGCCTCCTGTTCATAGGGGCAGTACTGGATACAACATTGGATCGAGCCTTTCCTCCGCCTCAGCGGATTCAAGATATTCAGGAGTTGGTTCCAATAATTCGAATTGGAGCGGTTGTTCCAGTCCTCAAGGTCCTTCGTCTGCTCCGTCTGTTTGCCTCCTGCATACTGTTGGTCACGCATGCTCGCTGGCACATGAGGGCTCTTCAGTGGTGCCTCCGAAGGCAGTGGTCTCCACTCAAAGGAGATCTCGAAGGTTCTGTCAAGATCTCCAGAGACACTGCTGCGGACTTGAAGTGGTGGATTGCGGGCAACAATCTTTCACAAGGAAAGCCGTTCACGCAGTCACCACCAGTGACCACGGTCATAACGGATACTTCCACTCTAGGGTGGGGAGCTCATCTGGGGGATCTGGAGATCAAAGGGCTTTGGTCTCCAGAGGATCAGATTTTTCATATCAATCTGTTGGAGTTGCGGGCTGTACGTCTGGCTCTCAAGGCCTTCCTCCCATCCCTTTGCGGTCAGTCGGTTCAGGTCCTGACGGACAATACTACCGCGATGTGGTATATAAACAAACAGGGAGGAGTGGGGTCGTACCTTCTCTGCAGAGAAGCTCTTCGGCTATGGTCCTGGGCAAAGGACCATCAGATTTGCTTGGTAGCAAATCATCTGGCCGGAGTCTTGAATGTACGTGCGGATGGTCTCAGTCAGTTTCTCGGCCGACCACGAGTGGCGTCTCCATCCAGATCAAGTCCGTCTAATCTTCCAGTTGTGGGGGGTTCCTCGGATAGATCTGTTTGCCACCCGGGAGAACTCGCACTGCCCGTTATACTGCAGCCTCCAGTATCCGGTGCAGGGGGCTTTGGGGGACACGTTTCAGAGAACCTGGTGCGACCAGTTGCTTTACGCGTTTCCCCCAATACCCTTGATTCCTCAAGTGTTGAGGAAAATTCGTCAAGACCGGGCCCAAGTAATCTTAATAGCTCCGGATTGGCCAAGGAGGGTGTGGTACTCCGACCTTCTCCAACTCTCACTGTGCCCTCCGCTCCGCCTCCCTCTCAAGTAATCCTTGAGTGTGCTCCTCTTGGTCTTGAGGACTGCAATAGATTATGTATATATGGATATTTGTATATATATATTTATTTGTGTATATACATGTTTAGTGTATATATGTATTGATCTTAAAAAAAAAAAAAAAAGAAGGTTATATTAAATCTATAGCCATTTTCTTGCAATGATGTGTAGTTTACAATGTTATGAGATATTGCCTTTATCTTTCATTGCATTGGATTATTGTTCTCAGGCACGTAAAAAAGTGTGGGTACTGACATCGACACGTCGGTGAGGACCTCTTATTGCCTGTATGACGTCAGACGGCGTCGCGTGGGCAAATGTGACGTCCTCGTCGACGTGCAGAAGCTAGGAAGAAGATTTCCGTTGAATGCTGGCGCCATGGGAGTATTCATTAGGTGAGGAATCCACAGGTAGCTAATGTATCCACCAGAAAAGTCGTTACCGAAGGTAAGTAACTCGTTCGTCAAGGACATTTGGGCTATGATCCTGATGTTTTAGCCTCTGTCCTGGATCTCAGTGCAGATGAGACTGATGGCAATGAGGCTGCTGGGATTATTGGTATCATGCTAGTAAATTATGCCAGATGACATACGTGGGCTCTGCAGTAGGACCTAAAGTCCCAGTAGGCACAGAATCTGGGGAACCTGTTGAATTGTATCCAGATTTCGGAGGAGGCTGCAAAATACATGCAGTGGTGGATGCTGGACCACGACTGGATCAGTGGCAGACCGCCTCCTTACCCCACACAGATTTGACAGTGGTGACAGATACATCGCTGCTGAGTAGAAGAGGCCTTCTGGGATAGTTGTAAATCAGAGGCCTCTGGTTCCATCTGAAGCTAGAATCCACAGTTTGTTGACAGTGAGGGAACTTCACTTGGTGTTGAAAGTATTTCTGTCCTTTGCCAGAGAAAGGCTGGTGCAGGTAGTGAAGGACGATTTCACTGCTATGTGGTACTGCAACATACTGGGCAGGTTGGGTCTTGGGCCTTGTGCCATGAGGCTCTACACCTCTGGCAGTCACTGGACTGCCAGGGAGTTTTCCTGGTGGTGAACCACCTGACGGAATTGCCAAGACAGACAAACTCCGCCTTTGATATCTGGCAGACCATGAATAGCAATTACACCTAGAGGTGGTGAAGGACATCTTCTGTCAGTGGGGAGAGCCCTGGCATGATCTTTTTACCTTTGCCTTCGAACTGCTGCCTATCCTGCTCTGAATTCTGAAGTAGATCAGGAACAACCAGGCCAAAGTCATCCTAGTGGCACTGGATCGGAGCAGGAGAGTGTGGCAGGCATAGCTCCTGGGCATGTGCATCAATCCTCCCGTATGGGTACCACTACCAGAGGACCTTCTGTTGCAGCAGCATGGCAGGAAACTGCACCTAGGCTTGTGCAATCTGTATCTCTGTATGTGGAGATTTGAACACCTGTAGGTAACTGTATTTTACCTTCTTCCTGACTTCTTTGATATCATCTTGGTGTACAATATTTGTTGGGACAAATTGTCACTTGGTGTGGCACCCACCAAATTGATCCACTGCAAGCCAAGGTATCTGAAGTTTTGTTGTTAGTTTTGTCCTTGGCCCAGTAAGGACTTGCTTTCTGGACTCTTAAGGGCTGATTTGTCGGATTTTGGGCTGTTTTGTAGTTCCCTGATCAGTCTTTTTTATTTAAATTACCTGCTGCAACGCTTGTTTAAGTAAAAAAGCTAGGTGATGCTACAAAGGGACTTGAAGTTAGGTCTCACTTAAATGACATATACTCCTTTTGAGCTGCTGCACAGTTGTCCATTAAGAATTCTGAAGTTGAAAATGGTCTTTCTCATTGCCATAACATCAGATAGGTATGTGAATGAGTGGATGTTTTTGTCAACCCACCTTGTGCATCGTTCTTGAAAGCTAAGTTGAAGACACAAGCTTCTGTTCTGCCGAAAGTGGTCACTCCATTTCATGTTGTGAAGGCTATTACCCTTCTGGCATTCTAATGGATATTTCTACCTGCATAGTCCTCTCCTCTGGAATAATACTAGGCGTCACACTGGATCTTGAGACTCCAAAGCTGTCACTTTGTCAGTAGGGGGCACTGACTTCATAGCGACACCGTAAGTGGTTTTGGATGATATCACCAAACCCATATAGCTCCCACCCTGGTGCAACAACATCAGTTCCCTTTTTTCCACACCTTCAACAGAAATACAGAACTCGCTCTCTCTGAAAGTTGTGAGTTTTTCTCACACAAAAGATTTGCAAAAAGTGCAGTGATAGGTCTCCTCCAAAGCGTTCAGACTTCATATCCTGTAGGGATTGTGAGGGACAGATGTCCATTAGGGTCTTGCATTGCATATGCTTCTTGTGCTGTGGCTTAGGCCATGAATCCTGATGTTGCGACTCCTGTCAGAGTATGCACCTGAAGGCCGTGATCGTGGGCCGAACTCTTTATGGCCTAGACTTGTGACGCTATGCAAAGTTACCTTAGATCAAGACCACGGTCCAGATCTCCTTCCCTCTTGAAAAAATCAAAAAAGAAGCATAGGAAGCACAAGAAGCATGGAAGAGATAAGTCCTCTAGACATCAGTAGGTCTCCCACAGGATCTTTG
Organism: Pleurodeles waltl; assembly: GCF_031143425.1. Lineage (NCBI taxonomy): Eukaryota > Metazoa > Chordata > Amphibia > Caudata > Salamandridae > Pleurodeles > Pleurodeles waltl. Next base: position 230,226,744 of record NC_090451.1, read on the forward strand.
TCCTCAGTCAGAGGTAGTGGTGGTGGAGCTATCTGACCCTGATCCTCCCAGTTCTGAGCCTGTTCTACAGCCAGACCAAGCTGAAATTTGGCTCAACAAAGCGTTCATATTCATGGGCACCTGTTTCATCATTACAGAACTTTCCAACTCCACATCCTACTTTCCCAGAGTTTTCAGCTTCCATATGGACTCAGGGGTGTTCATAAACGCAATGTTTGGCATCCTCGCTAGGGTCTCGCACCCTTCCAGTGTATCTTTTGGAGCTGGGCCACTGTTCAGCCTCCCCCTAATATCGCTTGTGGCACTGTACCCAACAGGGCCTGCTGCCCCGAAGCCTGCTTTCACTCCATCGGAGCCATCCTCTGCGTAGCCACTGATACCCCGCAGCCTTCACCTCCATCAAAGTTGCTCTTGGAGCCATTGACACCTACTCCTCTACCCCCAGAGATGCCTTCTCAGAAGATGTCCCGTAGGGAGGCTCAAAGGTTGATTGGAGAAAAGGAGTACTGGCAGAGGATACATGACCTCTTCGGCTATGAGTTAAACCCTCTGAATCTTTATCCTTCTGGCGCTGAAGAGGGAGAACATCCATGAGATTCCGGGTCTATTCCCAGCTAGTGGATTTGACACTTCGCTAGAGATGTAGCTGAATTTTCCTTCTGGAGACTCCCACTTGGTCATCAGAAAAGCAACTGAAGAACTGGATCCAAGACTGCCTTCAGTAGATATGAAAACCAGTGTCCTCGTGGGGATCCTACTGCCCCTGACTCCCAGATTAGAACCATTAGTGCCCTTTCATGAAGCCTTGGTAAAGCCTGTTCCAGCAACCTGGGAGAAACCTTCATCGGCATAGTCAGTTAATAGGCTAGTAGCTAGGCACTGTTGTCCTGCTCCAGGGGACCTGGCTTTTGTCTCTGCACTCCCTTCTCTAGAGGATTTGGCGATACAAGCTTTCTGGTCCGTGGGACAGGTGTAAGGCAATGAACATTTCCCGTGGTTTCCTCAGATAGGGAATTTAAACGGCTAGAAGAATGGAGAAAGGAGACCTCAGCTGGAAGCATGGCGCTCATATCCTTGAATACCAATTCACTTTTAGCATGTGACAACCATGCTCTATGGCCCAGCTGATCCCTCTGCATGTTCCGGAATATATGTATGCACATTTCCATGAGGGGCTACAGGACGGACAGAACGCTTTGAGACACATCATAAAGTCATAGCAAGAATGATGGGTACCTCACTCTACATCAAGCCTCTTGTCTTGCTCAGAACTTAGAGCTTTTTGAATGATGTGTATGCCAACCTCATGGACCTAACATTTGATGGTGCATGTCTATTCGGGGATGAGGCGGATGCAGTCCAACCCTACCAGCTGTAGACACATTAGCCCCAGAACCCTTTGTTCTGCCAGTATAAGGGTAGAGCCAGAACTAAGTGCTGTGGATCACTCCAGCAAGACACTTTCTCCTCATCTCCCCCCCCTCCCCACCCTACCCCCCAAGCTAGGAAATCAGTCTTAGTTCTCTTTCTCGGACACACCTGAAGTCTGTGGGAGAGTGTTCTCCTTTCTGCCAGCCTGGAAGGCCAATTTATAGAACTAGTGGGGCTTTCCAAGATTAGAAACAGGCTACATCCTTCCTTTCTTTCAGGCTCCACCACTGCCATCTGCTACCCCCCCATCTTCTTCTCCCCCTCTGGATCACCTGATCATCCTACAGCAAGAGGTATCTGCACTCCTTCAGCAGGAAAAGGGTCAAGAATGTTCTTCAAGTTATTTCCTTGTACCCAAGGAGTTTGGCAGTCTGCATCCAATCCTGGACCACAGGGAGTTGAACTTCTTCCTCAGAAAGGAAAAGTTCAAGATGCTGACCCTAGCTCAAGTGTTATTAGCATTGCAAGCTAGAGACTAGATGGTGTCCATGGACCTGCAGGATGTGTACTTTCACATCCCACTTTTGCGTTCTCACCAGAAGTATTTGTGATTTGTGGTGGGTTCTATGGAGTAACATTTGTAGTACTTCCCTTTGGCTTAACATCAGTGATTTGAATCATCACCAAGGTGATGGCAGTGGTTGCAGTCCATCTTAGATGGTCGAGCATCTCCATTTTCCCATACTTTTATAACTGGGTGATCAATGCTGAGTTGCAAGAGGTTGTGGCCTGCCACCTGCAGTCAAGTGTCCAAACTGTTTTACCTGGGCTTCTCAGTCAGCAAGCCCAAGTTTCACCTGAAGCCCTTTCAACTACTCCAATTCATAGTCAGTATTGAACACCATTCTTATCTGTGCCTTTCCTCCACGTCATAGGATTGCCAGTATAAAGGAAGTTGGTACCATCCTTTCATTAAGGTGCGTGAGTCCCAGCCCTGATGGTCATATGATTCCTTGGTCTGCTGGCTTCCTGCATTCTCCTAGTCACATACACGTGTGCACATGAGGGACTTAGTGGTGCCTCTGCAGACAGAAGCTTTAGTATGGAGGACACCAGGCGGACTCCAGTATGGTTTCTCCCAGCGCTGTACTGGGTGTGGCTTGGTTAGAGAACGAGGTGAGCTTGAGCTGCGGTGTAGCCTTCTTTCTGACCATGGCTTTGATAGTCACAGATGCTGCCACGTATGGGTAGATAGGTCACCTGGAGGGTCTAGAGATCTGGAGTCTCTGGAAGAACAGGATCTTCACATCAACCTGTTGAAAATGTAGGCATTTCAGCTAGTACTCAAGGCTTTCATCCCCTCCATCTAGGTCAGTCCGTCCAGATCTTGACGGACAACACAACAATGATGTGGTAAGTCAAACAAGCAAGGGGAAGCAGGGTCTCACCTCCATTGCTTGTAAGTATTGAGACTGGAATTTTGGGCACACCATTAAGAGATCTGGCTCACCACCAATCACGTAGTGGGTTCCCTGAATGTCAGAGCCAACAACCCGAGACTTTTCCCCCAGACCCTTGATTCTTCACGTTCTGAGGAAGATCCGTGAAGACCGGGCTCAAGTCATTTTTATTGCCCCGGATTGGCCAAGAAGAGTGTTGTAGGGAAATGGCCAACTTCCTACACGTGTGGTATGCAGACCTTTGTCATTTCTTCTCATGTCCACTGCTTATGCTGCAATACAGACCAGTCCTTCACTTCCAGTCAGAAGGTAAGCTACTCCATTACAATCTCCAAGTCCTCCACCTACACGCCTGGAGTTTGAGCGGGGACATCTGAGTTCCTTCCAGCTCCCCACAAAGGAGAAGGAACGGTTGCGTAGAGTGGATTGTAGACGGGAGGTCAACTGCTACATGGAGAGCACAAAGAACACAAGACTAGGTGACTAGATTTTCCTTGGTTACTGTGGTGCTAAGAAAGGGAAAGCAGTGCAGAAAAGGACACTTTTTAAATCTTCAGCCAAGAAGGAACCTCTGAAAAAAATCAGAGCCCTTTCCACCCCAGCCCAATCTACCACTTCTGCTTTTGCAAGAAGGAGTTCTTATTGCAGAGATATGCAAAGCAGCTATGTAGATATTTCTATACACCTTGACAAAGCAATTGGGAAGTGCCCAGAGGCAATCACTTTACTAGATCTGTTTAGAAGGACTTTCTGGTATAACCATCCATCAGCCCTCCTAGGTAGTTTACCGTTCTGTAAACAATTTTACAGGTGTAGAATCTAAAGGTAGAAATATCTATTAGAAGAAAAAGTAACTTATCTGTGGTAACATTAGTTCTGGTGGATGCTGTATCTACCTGCAGATTCCTTACATACCTACCCAACTGCTTGTTTGATGGATTGTTACAGGGAGAGTTAATATGATTCCAAATATAAATTTTGGCAGTGCACCATTCTGTACATGCCAGTCTGTCCATTTGTCTCAAAGGTGGAAAAAAGGTCAACAGAAAGTGATGTTGTTGCACCACGGTGAACGCTTGAAGGGCTTTGGTGATGTCATATGATGCCACTTCCAGTGTAGTTATGAAGCAAGATCACCCTACCGGTTACATAAGAGCTTTAAAGTTTCCAGATCAATTCTGACAACTGGGATTATTCTGCAGATGAAGAATCTGCATGTAGATGCAGTATCCACCAAAAAGATTGTTACTGCAGGTGCCCTTCCTCATCCCTCAAAGGAGGAAGAGACACTGATGTCAGGGCCCTAGGAGGGCACTAAGCTTTTATATAGATCGACCTAAGGACTTCCGGTGGACGATCAGCTCTTCGTGGGGTCTCAGTGGCAAAGAAGGGCAAGGCAGTGCAAAAACTGATGGATTGTTCTCTGCATATGGTTCTGCTATGTACTGACTAAGAAGCAACCTCCTGTTTATAGACTCTTTCCACCAGAGCAAAAACTGCTACCACTGCGCTGGTACACTGAGTGCAAGGCATGGACATTTGTCAGACAGCTACGTGGGTGTCCGTACATGCAACAGTCAGGCCCGTCAAGAGGATCCTTTTGCTGCTCTGTCTGGTCTGAGCCAGTTCAGAGACTCGCCCCCTGGGAAGGACCTGCTATGGTATCTGTTCACAAGGTGAGAAATGTGCGCGTAGAATTTTCCATCAGAAGAATAAATTACTTACCTTCTGTAGCGATCCTTCTGAACTCTACCTAACCGCAGATTCCTCACAGACTACTTCCTTCCTGTTCTGTGAACTGGACACTTTTTTCTCCATCTAAAAAGGGCCCAATTTTGAGATCCCCACACCGGTCATGCCAATCTGCTGGTAGCTACGTGTCTGAAGGTGTGGACAGCCTGAGAAAGTAGCTAATGTCAGCACGCATGGGTGAGACTTGCATGCAGCTCCACTGGTTACTTCTGGAGAGAACAGCAGGATGAAGGAGTACTGCTCTGGAGTTTCTCGAGCCAGTCTGATGGCTAGGGAATATTTACAAGGTAGGGAAACTGCAGTTAGATTATCCACCAGAAAGATTATTACTGAGGTAAGTAACTTGTTTGTTTGTATTGTAGGACATCAGTGTGACCTAGCTGCATCATTGATGTTTGTTATGTGTTGATGTTGGCTAAGTTTGTTTTGTGGGTATTAGTTAAACTGTGCTCCATGGTGGATGATTGTGGTGTGCTTGCTAGGGTTGGTTGCTTTGTTTTGTGTTATGTTGTACAGTACTGGACACTGAGTGTTAGTCATGTACTCAATGTTAGACTTTGGTTAGGCAGAGCTGAGAGTGAGAGCTGCGTTTCAGGTGCTAGTTACTTTTAGTTGTTAATAGATGTGTATTAGCTTGAATCTGTTAATTAGTTTTTTTGTTGTAAGTTGTTAGCTGGTGATGTTCTGGTGTTGCTTTTGTTTTGGTGCTTTGTTGTACATTAGTCAAAATGTTCTGGATGATGATACTGATATGCACAGCAGTGGGCTTTGAGTCGATACACTGTGTGTTATTCTTTTTGACAGCATTATGTTTAAACGAGGTCGTGCTGAATACTGTATGCTGACCTTAGTCTTGAGTATAGTCTGGTAATAAATACTGTATTCCACTATGCATTTTTTCTGTAATTTGAAAAATGGGGTTTGGTGTGAAGATTGGTCTCCAAGCATGGCTGCAGTATGCTGGAAGTGTTTGGACAAATCGATGGTTATTAAAACAGAGCTTAATGTTTCTAGTATGTAGATTAGATGGTGTTACTGAAGTGAGGTCCGCTATTCAGTATGTTCTGGTCCCAATAGCAGCTTTTTTGACAGCTCGTGATATTTGATTCCATCTGTCAAATGTGCATTCCACAGCCATTGATTGTAGCCAGCAAGCCACGAACTACAAAAAGTCTACTCTCACATTTACTCAACGGAGCCACCTGCACTCTGTGACTGATTTATCCAGGCCCCAATCTCTGGGCTCCAAACCAAGCTGGTGACCATCTCCAAACACAGATTTGTCCAAACCAATATTTACCCAGTCATCAGTCTCATAGTATGTACAGGCAGGGGGTTACTTTGCCTACCCCTACAGCCAGATGTCCAGCCAAGAAAGACAGTACATACAGTTGCAAGGATTTGTGCTTCCCAGTTGTGAGTGAGTGGCAGAAAAGAACTACTGTGGGGGCAGCCTGGCTGATTCGTTTCCTGTATCTGTTGACATAATTCCTGTCCTGGGACTTCCACTGGCTCGAAATGAGACCAGGCATGGGGCCATAAACAAAACAGGAAAGTGGTGGGACTTCTGCTGCACTGTAGGGTCGCTTTCTAATTCTCATTTTTTAAAAATTTTTGCCAGCTTCACAGTTTGCGAACCTGTAACAGTTTAATAAAAGAGAATACGAAGTTGTGAGATCACCAGCTTCACAGTCTCACCCACTCCTGAATAGGGCAGATCTGTAGAATTGTGAATGTGCATTAGGTGGGCCATCAATTTTCAGGGTCATTCAATACCTTTAAGTGTACTTTGCCATTGTTGGCATCCATGTGGCGGCCCGGGTTGGAATTGTTCAGATGTTCATGATAGATTCATCTAAATAATGAAGAGGGTAAAAAAGTACTGCTCCTTGCTAGACTTGATAGATGTTGATGAAGATGTTGATGAAGAAGGATAGGCAGGAAGCCAATGTTGTCCGATGAATCTCTTAGACAAAAAGTTAATAAAAAGTTAGAGGCCCATTCTTTTGACTCTTAAGGCTCAGTCTCTGGCCTTCAACGCCCAGCTGCATTAAGACCTGAATCTGAGTCTTTCTGCCACCAGAGTAAGTATGGGTAATTGCACAGGGTTCCTAGCAGCCACATACCTCAGCCTTCAAATTATAAAGTAAAAAACAACAACACTGACACATAGGATCAAATCTCAGGTTTAAAAAATGCACTTAAACTCAGCCTCAGTCCTAGGGTTTGCAACTCATGCATAGCCAGCCACAAACTTATGACTAAAACAGTTTGATAACTGACCAAAATGCAGGGAGAAATCATTAAAGAGGGAAAGAGAATAACTACCAAGAGTACCTAGTGTGTTTATGTGAACTGTATCAAAAACATATTTTAGCATATTTAGTGGCTATTGGGGTGTCTCATTTTTTACTTTTCTGTAGTCTTCCGCCACACAGGATGCCACAGGTATTGCTCCACTAATACCATCCAGCAGTTCTAGTATAGTATCTATTCAAAAAGCATTTTTGACACACACCACATAAACACACAAACTTTAGGGACACCTGAGAGGATTGAGATAGTCATAGCATGTACTGCAATTTGGGACTTCAGTCTTAAAAAAGGCCACAGACTAACGCTGTGGGCTGGAACATGATGACCTTGTATCATGATTGTAATACTCTGCTGTTATTTTTAACATAACCAACTAGCAGTTTGAATATATTTACTTAGATTAGCAGGGGGTAATTTTAGTTGCTCTTTTCTGTCCTCTAGCCCCTCTATATGATTGTCACCTTGACATTGTGTGGTCATTCAACTTAACACTAGAACCAGAGGCATGAGAGCCCCCTAGTAATATAAGTGAGCCCACCTGTGATGGTAACACTTCCATGCGATTGAGAGAAATGGCCCTGTGAAAAGCATTCTGCCCTTGGGTGGGTTTGCACTCAACATCCTTTTATCTGGACAGCCTAGTTGTGCGACCATCGTTTAGCTTCATGTCATCATCATCATCAATCAGTATTTGTAGAGCTCAGCACTGTCATCCTAGGGATATCTTGGTGCTGGGGTGTGAGGTGTCAGTGAAAGAGCCACATCTTGACCTTTTTCCCGAAATCTGCGAGAGAGGGTGCAGTTTGCAAGTGGAGCAGCAGGTCGTTCCAGGTCTTGGCAATGAAGTAAGAGAAGGAGAGGCCACTGCTGTAGCTGCAACGGATTCGGGTGTGTGGGGAGGGCTAGCATGGAGAAACACAGTTGTTTGGAGGGTTGATGAAAGTTCAATCTGTGGTTGATGTAGGCCGGTACTTGATCGTGTAGGGCTTTTTAGGCATGTGTGAGGATCTTGAACTGGCATCTTTCCTTGACTGGGAGCCAGTAGAGGTTTCTGAGGTATGGGGTAGTGTGGATTCAGCTGGGGAGGTCCAGGATGAGTCTGGCTGCTGAGTTTGTATGATGTAGGAAACTGGCTCTGTATATACTATACCAAAATGAGATATAGTGTGCACAGAGTTCAGGGGGTCCCCAGAGGCTTAACAGAGGCTAAAGTAGATAATACTAATGCTCTCTTTTGCAGTAGTGTGGTCGAGTAGTTAGGCTTATCTGAGGGTAGGGCAAAGCATTTTGTTGTACACACACAGACAATAAAAGCAGCACACACTCAATTACTTAACTCCAGACCAATGGTTTAGAACTACAAGATTCAGGTTGCAAGTAAGTACTTCAATGGATTCATATATCACACATGTATCAACAGTACTTTGTTTGAAATTGATAAGTTATACAGTTTTTGAAATATTGGCAATTATCTGTTTTAAAAATGGACACAGTGCAATCTTCAGAGCAGTTCCTGGGGGAAATAAATGTTAGTTCGATTTGCAGGTAAGTACAACACTTACAGTTTCAGTCTCTGGGTTTTAGGAAGTCCACGGATTGGGGTTCAAGTTAACCCCAAATACCCACCGCCAGCAACATGGAGACAGGGGGTACTCAGAATTAGGTCTGCCTGTAGGTAAGTACCCGCAACTTGGAGGGCAGACCAGGGGGGAAAAGAGGAGCACTGGAGGGGCCACAAGCAGGCACCAAACACACACCCTGAATGGCACAGGGGGGTGGGGGCTGGCTGCAGGGTGCAAAGAGGACTTTGGGTTTCCAATGCTGGTCTATGAGAGGACCCTGGGGGACACTCAGAGGCTGCAGGTGAGGTCCGTGGGGGTGTCTCGGGCACACCACCGGTTGGACAGGGAGGAGGGCTGCCTGCTGAACGTGGCTGCACCGGGTGCCAGTTTCTCCAAGGCCTGGGGGCTGCGGGTGCAGTTGGTCCTTTGGCGTCTAATATCTTCGTCCGGAGCTTTCGCAGTAAGGGGGTTCCCTGGGATTCCCTCTGCAGGTGTCATCGTGGAGGGGTGAAGAGGTCAACCCAGGGTAGGCACTTGCTCAGAATCGCCTGGGGCTCCTCTCTAGCTGGTTGGGCCGCATGAACATGGGCCATGGGCATCAGGTGCAGAGTGGTTAGGACTCACACATTCAGAGTGAGATGGGAGTCCTTAATTGTTGGTTTCTTCTAGGACAGGGACGCTGTCCACAAGAGTTCTTGGTCCTTTTGGGTGCAGGACAGACCTGGAGCTTGTCAGAGGACGCTGGTTCCGCTGGATGCATCGCTGTTCTTTTGCAGGTTCTTTGAAGCATGAGACAGGCAGTAGGGATGGGGCCAAATCAGTTGTCGTCTTCCTTCTCTGCTGGGGGTTTCAGCTAAGCAGTCCTTCTTCTTGTTAGGTCGCTAGGAATCTGGTGAGCTGGGTTCAGGGAGGCCCTTAAATCCTAGATTTAGGGGGGTCTTTAGGGGTCAGAGGGCAGTAGCCAATGGCTACTGTCCCTAAGGGTGGCTACACCCTCCTCGTGCCCACTCCCTTTGGGGAGGGGGGCACAAACCTAATCCTATTGGTTCCTGTCCTCCAAACCAAGATGGAGGATTCTGCAGGGAGGGGTCACCTCAGCTCTCGGCACCTTAGGGGTGGGCCTGACTGGGTTGGTCACACCTGTTTTCCTTCATTTTCCCTCCGGACTTGCCCCCAAAAGTGGGGCTTTGTCTGGGTGGGGGGGTGTGGGTTGGGGGGCAGCTCCACTAGCTGAAGTGCCCTGGGGCACTGTCATCCGAGGCTTGAGCCTTTGAGGCACACCGCCAGGTATTACAGTTCCTGAAGGGGGAGGTATGAAGCACCTCCACCCAGGACAGGCTTTGTTTCTGACCACAGAGTGCACAAAGTCTCCACCCCCATGTGGTCAGAAATGTGTCTGAAAGTGGCAGGCTGGCACAGAGAGGTCAGTCCTACACTAGCAGTTTGGCTAATATACAGGGGGCATCTCTAAGACGCCCTTTGTGTATATTTTTCAATAAATCCCACACTGGCATCAGTGTGGGTTTATTGTGCTGAGAAGTTTGATACCAAACTTCCCAGTATTTAGTGACGATATTATGGAGCTGTGGAGTTTGTAATGACAAACTCCCAGACCATATACTCAATATGGCCACACTACACTACACCAAGAATGGACTTAGACACTGTAGGGGGCATATTGCTCATGCAGGTATGCCCTCACCTGTGGTATAGTGCACCCTGCCTTAGAGCTGTAAGGCATGCAAGAGGGGTGATTTAGCTGTGCCACAGGCAGTGGTTTGTGGGCATTACACCCTGAGAAGGGTGCCATGTCGACTTTGCCTTTTTCTCCCCACCAGCACACACAAGCTGCAAGGCAGTGTACATGTGCTTGGTGAGGGGTCCCCTAGTCTACATGCTGCAGCCGTTTGGGACCTTCCATGGCCACAGGGCCCTTGGTACCAAGGGTCCCTTTTACAAGGACTTAACTGTGTGGCAGGGGTGTGCCAATTGAGGAAACAACGGTACAGTATTTGGTAAAGAACACTGGTGCTGGGGCCTGGTTAGCAGGATCCTAGCACACTTTCAATCAAAGTTGGCATCAACACGAGGTACAAATTGGGGTGGGGGAAATAACCATGCCAACAGTGGCACTTTCTTATAAATGGTCTGTCTGGAGTCTTTTGATTAGTTGGGAGGAGATGCTGGTGTAGTGTGTGTTGCCGTACCTGAGGCGGCTGGTGATGAGGGCCTGGGTGACAGTTTTTCTGGTCTTTAAGGGGATCCACTTGAAGATTCTGTTGAGAATGCGAAGGGTGTGGAAGCAGGCAGAGGCGACTGCTTTGACTTGTCGTTTCATAGTCAGTTCATTGTTGAGGATGATGCTGAGTTTGTGGGCATAGTCTGTCGGTGTGGGGGTGAGTCTGAGTTCGCCTGGCAACCAGTTGTGTTCCTAGATGGATGTGTTTATCCCGAAGATTAGAACTTCTGTTTTGTCAGAGTTGAGTTTGAGGCCGTTATCTCTCACCCAATTAGATACATAGGTCATGATGTTGCAGAAATTGGTTCTTTGGGGTGGGGGGGGGGGAGGGGTGCTTTGGTGCCTGACTGAAATATACCCTGCTTTTATATTAGTCCCCCAACACCATGCATGTTCCCTAACCCCCATTTTCAGGTCTATATCCTTCACAAATACTAACACAAAACATATACTCAGCTGTAATTTCAGACCTAGATTCACATGTACCCCGCCTCAGTCGCAGGCTGCAACACCCACTCTTATCCATGCCCCAATCATAGGTTTTGCCTAACAGACCCAAATTACAGGTTCTCGGCCCTCTAAAAACAAGCACGTTTGACAATCTAGCCAAGTTCATGATCGCTTGGCCAGTTTCACATAATGAGGGGGAGACCCTCGTTGCTTAATTCGATAGGCGCGCAATTTATTGCACGCTTGTCGACGACCATGAAATGCACACTCATTATTTCTGCCATGCCAACACTCCAGGACAGTTGATCGTCTGCTTTGGTTGTTGTTCTGCTCGTGCCGGTATCCCCCAACAGAGGCAGCTTCAACGGCACAGAAACAGAAGCGCTCAGTTTTACTCCAGGGCGTCCCCCGACTACCTGCCAGCAAGGTTAATTTACCCATCGGGAATACGGAAATCTGCGCACCTTAATGAACTGCGGGCAGCCTTGCCGCTCGCTCATGCCTAAAAATGTGCACTTCCCTTTCGCTCGGGTTGTCACTTGTGTTTTTATGATTGGGTCTGTAAACAGGGCAGCAGAGCCTTTTGTTCCCCTGCGCGTCTCTCCGAAATGCCCATTAATCCAGGGCCCCCTCTTCTCTCCAACCAAAGCATGCAGGATTACACAAAGCAAAAGTCATTAATTTTTATCTCTGACTATCTGTAGTGTTTTTAATGTGGCCCGGCTTGCTTATGCGCCACCAATTACATGTCATAAGTGCTTGTAGATGCGGGAGCTGTAGCAGGGGCCGATGAATCACTGCCTGCTGGCCTGCTTAGTATGCAAGGGGCAGCCCCGCACTGGGAGCAGCTGGCATACCAATGAGTGCTTGGCTCTACCGGTCAAGGCATCTGGACATGAATTCAATATGGATTGCTTTAATTAAATGGCTAAGCGCACAAGGAGCCAGGGAAACAACTCCATCATTGAGTGAAACTTGAAAATAAACTCCACACGAGATAGAGAGGGACAGAGATAGAAGAGGGCGAGACAAGAGGGAGAAAGAGATAGAGGAGAAAGTTAGAAAGAGACAGGAGATAGAGATTTAGGGTGGTTGGGGAAGAAAAAGCTGCCTGGGCTAAACATGCACAGAAGAGGTAGATAAAGAGAAAGGGGCATATGGAAATAACAGAAGTGAAGTGACGGACGCGATAAAGGGGGTGGGTAAAGAGAGGAATACCTAGGCATGGTCAGAAGGAAAAAAAGGAGGCTTGAAGAGAGCCACACAGGAGACACAGAGATTAAGGAAAAGGGAAATTTAGAAAAAAAGTGTGGAAGGTGGGAACAGGAGGAGGGTAGGTGAAAAAGAGAAACACATGAGTGGAAAGAGAATATGGCTATACAGGAAACAATGGACTGCGAACATATATACAGGAGTTGACAGAGGGAGATTCGAACACAAAAGAGGAGAATAGCAGAAAAGATCCACGGGAGAGGAGATAGGGATGAATCGAAATACACATTTGGAGAGGTGAGGGGAGGACTGATACACAAGAGAGGAGAGGATTGAGGGAGAAGAGCTACATGGGGAGAGGTGAGGGAGAACAGATACACGAGAGGATAGAGAGAGAAGAGATACACAGGGAGGGTGAGGGAGAACAAATACAAGAGAAGAAAGAGGAAGAAGAGCTACACAGGGAGAAGTGAGGTAGAACAGATACAGAAGAGTATAGTGGGAGAAGAGCTACACAAGGAGGGCGAGGGAGAACAAATACACAATTGAAGTCGAAGGGAGACTAGATACACGGGGTTGAAGGGAGGGAGATCAGCTTCACAAGAAGATACAGGAAGAAGAGCACAAGTAGAGGTGAGGGAGAACAGATAAACAAAATTAGAGAATAGAGGGAGAAGAGCTACATGGGGAGAGGTGAGGAATAAGAGAAGCACAAGAGAGTATAAAGGAAGAAGAGATACATGTGAAGCAGTGAGGGAAAGCAGATACACAAGAGGATATAGGAAGAAGAGCTACACAAGGAGAGGTGAGGGAGAACAGATACACAAGAGAGGATGGAGGCAGAAGAGGTACACAGGGAGAGGTGAGGGAGAACATGCACAGAGAGGCTAGAGGGAGAAGAGATACATGTGGAGAAGTGAAGGAGAAGAGCTACAGGGTGAGAAGTGAGGGAGAGCAGATACAAGAGAGAGAGGAAGAGCTGCACAAGGAGGGTGAGGGAGAACAGATACATAAAGAGGATAGAGCTAGAAGAAATACACCGGGAGAAGCTAGGGAGAAGAGTTACACAAGAAAGGATAGAGGGAGAAGGGTTATACAAGTAGAAGTGAGGGAGAACAGATACACAAAAGAGGATAGAGGGAGAAGAGATACATAAAGGGGGTAAAGGAGAACAGATAAACAATAGGACATAGAGTGAAGTGGTACGATGGAAGACGTGAGGAGAACAGATACACAAGAGAGGGTAGAGAGAAGATGGAGAAGAGCTACACAGGGAGAGGTGAGGGAGAGCAGACACACGAGAGAGGATAGAGAGAATTGAAATACACTGGAAGAGGTTAGGGAGAGCAGATACATGTGAGATGTTAAGGGAAGAGCTACACGGAGAGGTGAGGGAGAACGGATACAGAAGAGAGGATAGAGGGAGAAGAGCTATACAAGGAGGGGTAAAGGAGAACAGATACGCAAGAGAAGGTAGAATGGAAGAGATACACAAGGAGGCGTGAAGAAGAGATGTACAAGAGAAGCTAGAGAGAGAAGAGATAAACAAGGAGAGGTGAGGGAGAATAGATACACGAGAGGATAGAGGCAGGACAGCTACCTGGGGAGAGGTGAGGGAGAACAGATGCACAAGAGAGGATAGAGTGAGAAGAAATATGTGGGAAGAGGTGGAGGAGTACAGAAACACAAGAGACGATAGAGGGGGAGGAGCTACACAGGGAGAGGTGAGAGAGAACAAATACACAGGAGAGGATAGAGGAAGAAGAGCTACACAGGAAGACGTGAAGGAGAACAGATACGTAAGAGAAGATGGGGGAAAATACGCAAGGAGGGGTGAGGGAGAACAGATACATGAAAGGATAGAGGGGAAAGAGCTACACAAGGAGAGGTGTGGGAGAACAGATAAACGAGAGGCTAGAGGAAGAAGAAATTCACTAGAAGGCGTGAAGGAGAACAGATACACAAGAAGATAGAGGGAGAAGAGCTACATGGGGAGAGGTGAGGGAGAACATATACACGAGAGGATAGAGGGAGAAGAGATACATGGAGAGAGGTTAGGGGGAACAGATACGCACGACAAGACAGAGTAGGAAGAACTACACAGGGAGAATTGAGGGTGAACAGATACACAATTGGGTACAGGGAGAAGAGCTACATGGGGAGAGGTGAAGGAGAACAGATATGCAAGAGAAGGTGGGGAAAGATACACAGGGAGGGGTGAGAGAGAATAGATTCACAAAAGAAGATAGAGGGAGAAGAGCTATACGGGGAGAGGTGTCAGAACAGATACACGAGAGGCTAGAGGAAGAAGATATTCACTGGAAGGTGTGAGTGAGAACAGGTACATAGGAGAGGATAGAGGGAGAAGAGAGAAACACGGGGAGGTGAGAGAGAACATATGCAAGAGAAGATAGAGGGAAAAGAGCTACACTGGGGGAGGTGAGGGAGAACCGATATATAAGAGAGTCTACAGGGAGACAATGCTGTATGAGGGGAGGTGAGGTAGAACAGTTGCACAAGAAAGGATAGAGGGAGAAGAGATACACAAGGAGGGCGAGGGAGAACAGATACACAAGAGGATAGAGGCAGAAGAGCTTCATGGGGAGAGGTTATAGAAAGCAGATACACGAGAAAATAGAGAAGAGGTACACAGAGTTAGGTGAGGAAGTACAGATACATGAGAGGATAGAAGGAGTAGGGGTATACGGGGAGAGGTGAGGGGGAACAGATGCAAGAGAAGATAAAGGGAGAAGAGATACACAAGGAGGGCTACATGGTGAGAGGTGAGGGAGAGCAGATACACATGATGATAGAGGTTTAACAGCTGCATGGGGAGAGGTGAGGAAGAGCAGATACACAAGAGAAAATAGAGAAGAAGTACACAGGGATAGGTGAGGGAGTACAGATAGGCGAAAGGATAGAGGGAAAAGAGGTATACGGGGAGAGGTGATGGAGAACAGATATGCAAGAGAAGATAAGAGGGAGAAGAGATACACCAGGAGGGATGAGGGAGAATGGATATCTCCATGGTAGGTGACATAGATTTACATAGAACAGGAAATAAGGAGAACATGTTTACATGGGGAGTGAAAGATGATTAAGAGCAGTGCTTAATTTAAGCCTGTGGTTTCCGGTGCTTTGTACCAGCACTTAATTGTCATCTACGGCACTTATGACAGTCTGCCACATGGTGGAGCTGTTTTTCTCATTTAGAGATGAAAATAACAAAGATTGTTTACTAATTTAGTATTCATTAAATATGACTAATACCTGCCGGCAAGCTATTCTTTTAGCTTGGAGGCTGTGTAATTGTCTTAATTGTCACACTTGTAGGAGTGTCATGGTTATTAGTTGTGTTGGTACTGTCACTGACAGCGCTTGCAGAGGCAATGTGTGGGGCAAGCTGCAGGGGCCTCCTGGTGAGGGCCCTGGCACTTATTTTTTTTGTTCTTTTTTTATATAACTTAAGCACTTGTTAAGAGAGATACGCAAAAGAGGATGGAGGGGGAATAGAGGTACATGAGAAGAGATGAGGAGAAGATAGGGAGAAAAGAGATACATGGGGAGGTGGAATGGGCACAGTGATGCACAGGAGCAGATAGGAGAACAGAGGTACATGGGCTGGTAGATGTAGAACATGAGAGGAGATAGGGAGGATGTAGGTTAGGTTATATACAGAGAAGAGAATAGATTGCAAACAGAGATACACATGGAGAGCTGAGAGAACGAGTTACAAAGATGATAGAACAAGAACGGAGATTCACACTATTGCGGGACAATAAAGCTGAAAAATTGAGGTGCACAGTTCAGCCGGAAAGTGAAACAGAGATATACAGAAGTGGACAAATGGATATCAGAATTGAACAGTAGTGGATAGAAAGAGAGTAAATATATTTGGGAAATGAGAAGGGGAGACTGTACAGGATGGGACCATGGGAGAGTAGAGAAGCACAGTAAGGGGTGAGTATGAACAGATACGGGAGAGGAAGAACAGATATATGTGGGAAAGGGTGATGGAGATTGAAGACACACAAGAGGATAGAGAGATAGCAGGCAAATAGGAGGAAGGTTGGGTAAAATAGACACACAGGAGAGGATAGAGGGAGAATAGATACAAAGGATAGAATAAAGGGGTAACTGTTACACATGAGGTAATAGAGGGAAAACAGATTCAAGGAGAGGCTAGAAGGAGATACATGGGGAGAAGACAGGAGGAACAAATACACAGGACAGGATAAGTGGAGAACAGATAAACAGGAGCCAATACAGGAACAACAGATGTACATTGGGAATGGTGAGTAAGATCAGAGATACAAAAAAATGAATATACGGGAAAGAGACAGTCATGGTACGGGTGAGTAAGAATAGATGCACAGGACAGTATAGAGGGAGAACAGAGATACCCAAGGAGGGATAATGGGAGAGCAGATACAAAGAGTATAGACAGAGATATATGGGGAGGCTAAACAGGTACACAGGAGAGGATAGGGGATAACATAATTAAGGTCAAGGATGAGGGAGAATTTATACACAGGATAGACTAGTAGGAGAACTGTTATCTCTGACCATACCTACTCAGTCCAAGCTGTTATACATGCTCCAAAACTCATGTTCCCCAGATGCACATCATGCTAATACAGTCAACCTCATAACTATTCTCAAATACGACCTCATTTGCATCAAAGAATTGTGGCTGATTGAGTTCTCAAATCTTATTCTGGTCTCCCTTGCATCCCCTAAACTATGAAATCATTTGCCAAGACAAACTTGGTGAAAGATTAGCTATCATACAATTTAAAAAATCCTTCACAAAGTTGGAAATAACTACTGCTAAATCAATAGCCTTTGAATGTCTCAGTGGCTTATAAGATCTGACACGTGCTTTCTCACTACTGCAACATTGTCTACAGCCACCCTAATCTTAAATCAGGATTTTTACAGCAAATGGCTGACAATGCTGCCTTGAACAAACAGTATCTCAGTACCACTCCTTCCTCAGACATCTCAAAATTGACTGGGGCAATTCCAAATGCACTCCCTTTGATTTACTGCACTCCATCATCCAAACACATGACCTACAACAACATTCCTCCCTCCCAACTCACGTCAAAGGTCATGTGCTTGATCCTCTAATATTTAACTCCAATGCATTTTCGTGCTAACACCCAGTTAAAATTGACTGTTCAGACATTCATGTCCTGTCAGACTCCTTTCTCAAACATGGGCTACCCATGTAAACTCCACAACCTTCCTGATAACCACCAATGTCAACGCACTTTTCAACAAATACAACTGCATTATTTCCAAAGCTGTTAATTTTGAGGTCCGACTGCAAAATAAATATGTACTTCACATTCCCTCTCCTTGGTTCACCCCTGAAATAAACTACAAAAGGAAAGAAATACATGCACTCGATACTCATAGTCCCCCATTCAGAGTTGGTTACGGAATTGAAACATTCTCACTAAAAATCCTGGTTGACTTCAACTCTCGACAAAGGTGAATCCTGCCTACTTGTCTTACTGGACTTACCTACAGCATTTAACACAATCATTAACTCCAGATTAGTCAACCTACCCGAACACCACTTGGTGGAGGGGTTACTCCGTCGCAGCAGTGCCGAATTGAAAACAATGGTATTTAGATTTCGGTAGATGGGATATGCATCACTGTTGCAACAGAGTAATCCTTCCTCCAAGGTCTAAATCAGGCCCTTACTCCTCAGATGGTTTAACTCCTTCCTCTCTAAACCCTCGTAAGTTGTAAAAATTCATCATAGTGTCTCGGATCCATTGCCTATAATTTGTGGAGTTTCAAACGGATCCATTCTGTCTGCTACACTCTTCAACCTGTATGTTGAAACACTAGCAGAAATTTTAAAACATCAAATATCACCATTTGGCGATATACTGATGAGACCAAACTCTTTCTGAAAGCTTTAATTCTAAAGCACATTCTCACATAAAGCAAAATCTTAGTGTATACTCAAACATATATGAACAGCGACTTTCTCAGGCCTAAAAACACAGAATTCATTTTGTTCTTCCCAGGAAAAAAACAAAAAAACTTTCAACCTGCATCTACTACAGTGCCTTGATCTACCCGATTTTGCCCCATCTTTTACACCATCTCTCTGTTCACTGGGAATAATGCTAGACCTTTCCTTAACCGTGGTTCAACACATTAACAAAATATCTAAAAGCTTTAATTTCCAACTCGAAATGCTAAACAAACCAATATTACAATTGGAGCACCTGAAATCGGCTACCTATGCTGGGATAGTATCTTGATTAGGCTTTGGAAACACGGTTCTGGTGGTAGCCACCCATTCCACTTTGACCGATTTAAACGCTGTTATAGATGTAGCAGCCAGAGTACTCTCCTTGCCCAAAAAAATCGATCACATCTCTCAATACTAGTGGATCTGCACTGGTGTCCTATTGAGGCTAGTATTATATTCAAGCTGGGATGCTCTGTGTTCAAAAAAATCCATTGAAAAGCCTTGTCCTACTTGACCAACCTTCTCAAGACTTAAGGTGGTTTGAGGAAATTGAGGAGCAGAGAAAACCTTCTCTAGGAAACACAACTGTTAAGAACCAGTCAATCTCTACTTCATTCTTTTTCCGGAGTGGCCTCTTGCTCAGAAATGCCCTGCCCTAAGACATCAGAATAGTCCTGTTAGACTTGACCCTCTCTACAGGGTCACACCACAGTCCTTTTGCCTTCACGCCTCCTGTTTTCTGAACCTGTTTTCTTAGCTTTTAGGACTCCGTGCACTTTACCACTGCTAACCAGTGCTGAAGTGCTTGTGCGCTCTTCTTTAAACATAGTAGAGTTGGTTTACACCTAATTGGCACGTTTAGTGTACTTAAAAGTCCTTAGTAATGTAGTACTGCTTGTGCCCAGGGCCTGAAACATAAACGCTAGTAGCGGGCCTGTAGCACTTATTGTTCCACCCACTTAAATAGCACTTACGAAGTAATGTCTCAGGCCTGCCATTGCAGCTTGTGTGCAGTTGTAAACTGCCATTTCTACTTGTCCAAGTTAATCTCTTGCCAGGCATAAAACATCCTTTTTACTACATATAGGTCAACCTGTAAGGTAGGCCCGAAACCACTGATAGGGCTGGGTGCACTGTAAAAAGTTGGACATGTACTTTAAAGTTCTACATGTCCTGGTAGTGAAATCTCTTTAAATTAGTTTTTCACTACTGCAACGCCTACCTCTCCCATGCAATATCATTGGGTTACCATATTACATTTAGTAAGTGATAATCATTGCTTGGGACCAGATAGAAAGGTCAGTTTAAAATCCTCTTTAATGGTAAAGTTGAATTTTAAATCACAATTCTGAAAAAGCCCCTTTTAGAAAGTAGGTATTTTCTTGTCCTAACCATTTGGTGTCTGCAGCATGTATCCTGAGTCACCTGAATAGGTGTAGTTGGCAGTTGACTTTTGTGTATTCCTCCCAGACAGTATGACAAAAGGGGACTGGATGTTGGTAGGAATGCCATCCTGGCCTGAAGGGAGGGGTGTAGCTGTCACCTACCACACTTGCACCACAAAGAACTGCCTCAGCACACACACAAAGAACTTCACTCCAGCCTTTTGTGACTCCAGACATTCTAGCATCAGGGCAAGGAGGAAAGAAATTCCAGAACCAGATGTGAGGGGAAGTTAAGAAGCTTCTCCCACTTTAAAGCTGGCACCGGGTATAAATATTGGACCCTGAGACCAACTCTGTAGTACACTTCTGGACCTTTGGATACTATAGCAGAAGAACTCCCTGCATCCAGATGACTGCCCTACTGCCTGAGGCCTGCCCTGCTGTCTGCGAAGGAAGAGTGGACCTGCTCCCTTCATCCCAGGCTACTTGAAGTTGACTCCAAGAGTTGACTGACTGACCTCATGTCCAGAGCTACAGGGTTATAGCAGGCTCCAGAGTCCTTCCTGCAACTGCCAAGCTGATCTGCCCCAACTGGACCTGCCTTGTCCTGAAACTTGGCCTTCCTGAGCCCTGCTGGCCTGTGCAAGAGCAAGTCCCTGATCCCCAAGAGGCTCCTTCCAAGGTCCTGGGTCCTTGGTTGGCATCAGGGTGCACTTCTCCTCTGATGGAGAAATTGTAAAGTTTTGGGCTCTTTGCAACTGCAAATGAGCCTTTTTGTGCAGAGATCTTGTTACCTGTGATGACTGCCAATGTGAAGCTCTGGTGAAGCTGACTGTTTGTGCTACAGTGACTGCCAGCCATGACCCACACAAATGGAACATTGTGCTTTTAGGCGGGCGTTACACTTACCGTAAAACTTTGAAGGTGCACATCTCTGGTACTATTAATTGGAGTTCAGTCTTTTTGGCGACAAATACTTTACTACATTTTACTGTTTTTTTCTAAAATAGTGTGGGAATTTTCTTGTGTTGTGTTTTCACTTTATTACTGTTTAAATACTGCAGAAATACTTTACAAGTTGCCTCTAAGTTAAGCCTTACTTCTTTTGTGCCAAGCTACCAGAGGGTTAAGCACAGGTTCAGTGACTTTTGCAGTTCACCCTGACAAGGATTGAGGCTGCTGCTTGAAAAGGGCCAACTTCCTCCTCATAGCCGTTCAGCTTCCCACTTCCCCATGCCAGATTATCCTCATTGTTTCTTCTTTTAAGCATTTGCCGACAATCAGTTTCCAACTACGTAGAACGGCTGTGAATGCCGCATAGTACTGAGACAGCAATTGAGCTCCCTACATTTTTATGCCGGACTATCCTCCTCTTCTCTTCTTGCAAGTTTTAGTATTTTGGGCTCCCGTCCCTTATCGTTCGTGGCAGTTGATTCGGTTTGCTTTGGCAACTATTAGATTTGAAGATATGACGCTGTACGCAATAATGGATATAGTGCCCTGATGAAGGTGGCTGTGAACATGATGAATTCATTCTAAAGTGTAAGCCCACTGTAACGCGCGTCAGCAGGAAAGATGACTTATAAATATATGGAGTAACATCTCTAATACCAAACTTTATTCTAAAGCCGCACCGGACCGAGTCATTTCAGCTAGAATCTACATTGACATCACAAGCATTGAATCCCATGATTCTGATCATAACATTTGATTGTATGGACTCTTTCAGAACTTATTATTGGAGACTATGTGGATATGATCTGCACATTAGCCAGGTATCTGCTTTTATTTATACATGGGATTCGTAATAGTTTTTGAGTAAAGTTGTTGTGATATATATATTGTGTTTTGAGACATGTATGTATGTAAAATCATTTGTGATTCCGGTGTCTGGGTTTTGTTTATGTGTATGTTGTATGTGTAATTGGTTGTCTATGGACCTTGTTTGTTTGTTTGAATATTTGTTACGAGTTACTGTTTGGTGAAGGGGGGCGTTTTTATATGTTTCTTATTAAAGATTTTGTAAAAAATTGAATATTGATGCATATATACACATATCTATGTACAATTTGATTATTAAAAGAAAAAAAGATTTTGTATATCATTTAAGGCCTTCTTTTATTTAGACTAAGCAGGTCTACGAAATCTGTAGGAGAGTGACACATTTTCTACTTCTGTACTTTTCCCTGAATCTCTCTCCTTATTAAGTCAGGGACCCTGTGCTCTCTTTTTTTCTAACTTCCTCCTCAACCATCAATCCAATTTCTCACAAGTCTCAGCCTCACTGAGTTTCTGGTGACTATTAAAGACTCACGTTTCTGATAGAGAGTTTTAGCCGCAGATTCCTCAACTTTGAATAGGCATCAGACTGGATCCAGAGACTTTTAGGCACTACCTCTACTCACTGGTAGGTGGCACTGTGATGCTCTGCACCAATGCCGTTCTACGCCAGGAAAGACTTGTGGCTCCTTATAGGCCCACTCCAGCATGCTGACGTCAGTTGTTTTCTTTCTGCGCCTTCTGATGCTGATCTGGAGCGGTCTGTCAGAGACCCTTTTTCTTGATATTTTTCCGAATTTAGAACAGTGTGCAAGGGATGTCTTTCCCTAAAATGACAGATTTTAAGGATTGTAGTGACTGTCACAAGCTAATGGATGTGACAGATCCCCATCAGGTATGTCTGTGGTGCCTTGGGTTGAGCCACAATTCCAAGACCTGCAGTGACTGCCCATCAATGAACCCGAAGTGTATCCGGGACCCCAACGCACAACTTTACATCACCAAGCCCGTTCAGAGTTGAGATCCAAGTCTAAGGTTTGGTCCCGGTCCCGCTTTAGAAGCAAATATAGCCGATTGTGATCCAAATTGTCCTGTAAGCCAAAAAAGAAGCATATGAAATTAAAGCGGGACTCAGCCTCTTCTTGTCACTCACATTCGACTGAGCGGATGCAGGGGTGGGCACTGAATCTAGCTCTTGCTCCCAGAATTGACTGACTTGGAGGCCGATCCTGTTACTAGGTCTGGCACAACAGGAGTTTCTGGCGCCGTCTGAAACTTTGCAACAGTTTGAAGAGTTCTATGCAACCATGCTCTAGCTGTTTGGCTCCTTGCCAACTCCCTCTCACGCATCTTCGTGCCCTAGGGAGCCGAGATGCCATCCATTTCTAGTATCTTAGGTAGGTTTACCCTGGGCGCCAACTGGACCCTCTGACTCTGGTACAGCTCCTTTGGCCCCAGTCCAGATCACACCTCTGGTGGTCCGGTCCACGCCAATCCCTGGGACTTTGATGCTTGTACAGAATTCATCGATATTGGATAAGGAGCTTCCATAATACTATCTGACGACAGTTGAGGCGCCGCTCCCTCTGCTTACTGTGCCACCGCCACAAGGAAGCCAACACACTCTACGTGCACTTTCTGGCATGGACTTGGTCAACATTTATGATGTTGGTTATGAGTTGGCTCAGCTGTGTCAAGATGAAAATTAGTAAAATGACTTTCGGGGGCAGGTGGGCTTGATACCTCCCCTGAAACTGGCCTTCTCTCACCCCCTGCACCAGCCACAAACGAGTCCACTTGCTCCTCGTATGATAAGGCAGCTAAACTAAAGGTAAAGGAGTTAAAGACTAATGTGTTGACTAAAGTTCTCCAGCTGGGGAAAACATCTTATTAGCCCCTCCTGCCATTTAACAAGGTCTTACCAGACACCTTGGGCATTGCTCTGGTCCACCAGTCAACTGCCTGATTGCGAAACACCTCGCCCTGCTCTGGGCGGTTCTGCCTTTCAATCTCAGCACCCCTCCCTTGAAAGTTTGCAAGTAAGACAAATCCCATCATGTTCCCTACTACACTCCCAGGCAGAGACTAAAAACCTGTTAAAATCTTTTGACAAATGAGTATTTTTATCCACCAGCTTAGCACTCAAATCAGTAAATGCTAGCTGCCTGCTGAAGTGATATTCCCACGCTCTTTGGGACTAGGTGGCACAAGTTCTCCCAGGAATCCCTAAAGATCTCTGATCTGTCCTTACTTAGTCCATTAACGTTGGCCGCGATGCGGGCAGGTTCATGATTCATTGCGGCATGGACACCACTGATTCCATTGCGCCGGCCGTTGGCAACAGTGTTGCCATTCGCGGCCTCGTCTGGCTACGGCTCACTAGTTTTTCATGCAGTGCTCATTCGCCCCAGCATGGACATGCTATTTGATGGGAGCTGCCTGTTTGGGGACAAGTTAGACTCCATTCACAAGCAGATCAAGGAGAACAGGACCACAGTGCTCTCCCAAGGCTTATCTGCCCCACCTCGCCAGCTGCATCAGCCCTCCTGCTCCTTTCACGGCTTCATCTGAGGGACTCCATACTGCCAGCCAATACATCTCCAGCATGACGCTCAGCAGTTTTGACGTCTCTGCCATGGTGCCTACTGCCCCTGCTGCCAAGGTCAGGAGCTGGCAAGTCCACTACTCCTCCTACTGCCCCACCTGTAAATCTGCTTTAGTGGAGAACAGCCAACAGGAGGAAGGCAGGATCTGGCGATTCCTGCCTAATTGGCATAACATCAGAAATGTGGGTTCTGCAACTTATTTGGAAGGGCTATGCCCATCCCTTCCTTTCTGCACTGCCGCACCTCCCAATGCCTTTCCTACAACTGAATGTCCTTTTGCTTGAATCTGTTTATTGAGGTTTTAAATATGCATCATAACAGTTATGTGTATGGATTGTGGAATATGGCTAGAGACGGTTAAAGTGGCGTTATAGTGAGCCTCTTAGATCAGAGTAAAACTAGTCCCTGTTTTACATAGTACAGCAAAATTAGGTATTCATATAAAGAGAGGCCATATCGGGAAAAAGAGAAAGTGAAGTAGCAATATATCTTAGGATGTATAGCTTAGTATACAATATCTTTGGAACTGAGACATAATAACATTGAACTATTAATACTACAACAGAGTTAATATGCCCAGTATCTAATAGACAAGAAGATGGTAATAAAAAAACTGTTACATTTTTCATTGTTTTGTAGGGAGAACAAATCACAACAGTGAGACATCTTCAAGGATCCCAACATCCTCCTCTCCCGTTACATGCCCATAGAACAAATAATGCAAACAGTACAGTGTTCACTATTTAGATCAGTGTGACGGGGATGTCAGCTTAGATGAGGTTTTACCCTGGCCCTTCCCTTCTCCTTCTGCAACACGAGATGCGCCTGTCTTTTTCTTACAGACTATGTGGGACGTCTGTCCCTTTAAGGCATCTACAGAGAGATGTGAGGCGGGCCGTGGCTTTGAGTGTGAAGCTGATCAGCCCCTAGATGAATGGTGGCCGGAACTTGGAAAGATGACGAATCTGGAAGGAAGGAGTGCTGACGAGGGGGAGAGAGTAGCACCAAACGGAGGCACCATGGGAGACCAGTAAAGGACCGGACTGACTGGCACAGGAAGACTCTGGAGGCTCCAACACCCTGTCGGAAATTTCCAGGGAACCAAATGAGAGTTGGTGGAGTAAGCCGGGAGGCCACCGTCCCCTCGTGTCGCCCCGCCACGCTCCCGGAGGAGTGTGGCTAACCTAGGTACATGGGCATCTGCCAGCCCAAGTGAGAGGGTGGAAAACAGGTAGTTGTGAAGAGGGGACACCTGTCTGAGAGACAAGCTTCTCTTCTTATTTGGAAGATAGGAACAAGCCTTGCATGCTACATTTTCAAGTATAAGAAACAAGTATGACAACACAGTGACAGGATAGGGAATCCGCTGATTATCTCAGTCACACCCACCCCATAAAAATAAGACAAAGTTAAAGAGTATACACTTACCTGTGGTTCTTTCCTCTTCTGTCCAAGGGGCGCAACAGCTACGGTAGTCCAGTCCTGTTGAAACTAGAAAGGTGAGGAAGAACGGAGAGGACCAATATGAACCAAGCCACAGAGAAGCAAAACATGAGCCTTACATAGAGAAAATAAAGAGACCCATAAGTAACCAAACAAGGTGTGGAGTAATTCATTTATCCGTCTACGTAGTAGTTTGCTTATCCATGTAACAATCAGCAATGTTACAAAGGGGAATCATTTGTATCAAATGCTGTATAGGAAATGCTATTACAGTAAACATGATGCTTCATGACAGCCACATTTAATCAGGAATATCTGGGTGTTGGTTATTTTAAGCTCTGATTAAATGGTGTCCCGGTAAGAGCCTATTGGGTATTTGTGGAGCCCAAAGTTATCTTCCCTCCATAACGTGATGCTGTCCTCCTGGGCCCATGTGAGGAATGAGTTAGTCCAAACAATCAGTGTTGGTGGGGTGGGGGATGTCAGGGAACTTCCACCTCTTAGTATTAAGATAATAAGACGTTTAGCCATTATGAAACCCAGGCCCAGGAAGCGAGTGGTGGCTTAGTTTTCTTGTGTCTGCGGAATAGACCTAAAAGACACACCTCCCATGTATGTAAACCCGGCCGGTCAGTATAGCTAGATAGGTGAGATGTCACCCCTTGCCAGTAGACCTGCAGTTGTGAGCAAGCCCACAGTATGTGAAGCAGTTACTTTGATGACAGCGAGGGCAGACTGTGTCCGTTCCATGGAAATACCAATTAATTTTAGCTGGGGTGTGGTATACCCTATCAGGGGTGTGGAATTTATTAAAATATCTACTTGTCCAGGGGACAGGTTGCTTCTCAAATCTACTTGTCCTGTAAAAAGATCTACTTGTCCCTTTGGTGCCATGTAGTGTGGCGACAAATTATGGCAGCAATTAATAGCCTCTCTGATTATGCCAGGGCTACTACCATAGTAGGGCTTGAATACTTGGAGTTTCAATCCCTACTGTAGCAATTTCCTTATTTTGCCACCTTTCTGCAGATCTGCATACTGGGGCTGGAGGAAGCAGTAAGCAATAGTTCTAGGGCTGGAATGCCTTTGAGTCTGCAAACCTACTAACCTGCATGTTTTAAAGATTTTTACCAGCTTCTCTCTAATATTTTCCCATAATAAGAAAGGTTGGACATTTACTCCTGACAATGGCAGAATTAGAACTTCTTCCAGGGTTGGGAAGAAAGTGGCTGGAGGGAAAATGAACTTGCAAATGCTCAATAGATTTTCACATGAGCAAATCTACACATCGTATTTACCCACGCTAAAATACAGTTCACAAATATTTTATAGGGGTACGACATATACCATGGGTGTACTTTTTTGACTTTCTTTAAGAATTTGGGGCCACAAGTAGGTAGGTTCAGATTTGTGACCTGCAAATTGCGAGTCGCAAATCCGAATGTAGGATGGTGTCCTTGACACCATCTGTGATTCGCAAGGGCTTCGCAAATGCCCACATCATGAATAATCATGAGGTGGGTCGCAATTTGCGACCCCCTCACGAATGGTGGCCTGCTGGAGACAGCAGACCACCATGTCTGTGACTGCTTTTCAATAAAGCAGTTTTTTTTGTAATGCAGCCCGTTTTCCTTAAAGGAAAACGAGATGCATAACAAAAACGAAAATTGAAACGTTTTCGTTTCATTTTTTCAGAGCAGGCAGTGGTCCACAGGACCACTGCTTGCTCTGAAATTTTTTTTACAGTGACATTCACAATGGGAAAGGGGTCCCATGGGGATCCCTTCCCTTTTGCGAAAGTGTTAGCACCCATTTGAAATGGGTGCAAACTGCGATTGGTTTGCGCCCGCGGTCACAAAACAATCCTACATTGCACTGCGAGTTGCAATTAAGAAGGGAACACCCCTTACTAATTGCGAGTCGCAAACCCGTTTTGTGATTCGGTAACCAGGTTACTGAATCGCAAAACTGGGTTTGTGCATCGCTATGTGCTTTTTGCACGTCGCAAACAGCGAAAGTCGCTGTTTGCGACATGCAAAAAGCTACCTACATGTGGGTCTTGGTCCCTAATTAGGTCTGGTGTTAACAAAGACATTTTGTTTTTATTAAACTTCTATTTCTCTCTCTTTCGGCTGGCTTTACTGTGAGTGATCGCATTCTGCTCTTCCACAAGGAGCATATTGCCACACAAAGTAGTTTTGTTCAGTGTCAGGAACTACAGTGGCAATCAGTGACGTAACGAAACTGGAGGGTGCCCCTTTGCAAAGAACATGGCGGAGCCCCCTCTCCAGACTCACTCAGGGCAGGTGCTGTGCTGACGGGGCCCCCTGGAGGGCGGCTGCGGGGCCTTTGTTATGCCGCTGGTGGCAACGTGTGCTTTAAGAGTTCAAAAACTTTTTGGGGGGGTTTTGCCAATGTTTGTTACAATGTTGAGGGCCTGGTAGCTCCCACAACAATAAAGTGTTACAAAAGCCATGTCAAAACAAGACACGCATTGATGAATCTAAAAGACTTATAAAAATATGTCAGATCAGTTGGCTTTGTCAGTGTTTGTTTATTTTCATGCTTCCCATAATCGTGTTGAAAATGGTTACACTGATTTTCCATTAGAAATATTTTTGGGAAATACTAGCATGCATCAACACATTTTACTAAATGACACTTCATTTGCATATAAACAGAGAGCATTCTGGGAGCATTATACTTAGCCTCTTAGCCTAAACTTTTCAAACATGTGTGTACATGTTTTTTTGTTTTGTACTGGAACAACGTCAGTAGTGAAGTGTGACCTTAAAACATTTATTTACAGCACGCACCCTAATAATGAAGGCTTTCAAATAATGAACCATAAATACAAGTTCGAACAGCATTATCTTTTGGAAACACATTACCTCAACTGCAGAGAGTTCAACTCTCTGTAAACAGGCAGCCAAAGGGTTTGTGCTGCAGGGGGTTGGGCCTACTTGTCCCAAGGACAAAGTAAACATAAAAACTTGTTGCCCTTGACCCCAAACAAGATGTCCCGGGCGTCGGGCGATAGGAATTCCACATCCCTGCCCTATGTATGATATAAAATGGAATTAATTTAAATCTGGAATTATGTGGGACATGCACTTGGCCTTTCAATAGGACAACCCATTCTTTGTCTATGCAAGGACGGGACAAGCCAGTTTCTAAACGCTGTTGAAGAGCTTGAGTACTCAGCCAGTGTGGATGCACAGTGAGTCGGCAAGCCAACGTATCAGATTTCGGCCTGCTCCTGTCACATGGAGGTATTGAATTGTGAGGTGAGCAGGAAGTTCATGTGACAGGTTGTCCCATTTACCTCCAAATGAGGGCAATTAAGAGTTGTATAGTAGGAATTGTCCAGGAGGCAAGCCCCCATCTGCCGTTAACCATGTTTATGGGACAAGGAAGCCCTCCTGGTACATGCCGCCTAATGTGTGTATACCTGCAACATGCCATATGGTTAATTCTGTTGTGGAGGTGTTGCCCCTCGGAGTGCCAAGAATTGCCAGCGCTGGTGCATAAGGAACTTGGGATTGCGTGTGGTGAAGGCATCTGCGGTAACAGCGATGAGCCACTCCAAGGAGCAGGGGATCAGCAGTTTTCGTTCGGAAGCATGGGTGAAATAATTGAACGATGGTGGGTAGATTCCAGCCAGGTAGGGTCATGGCTGTGTCTGTTAGTTGCCGGCCAGCTAACCATCTGGCAACCCACTGGAACTCAGAAGCGAGATGTAATGCTCCAGAGGCAGTACTGGAAGTCCGCCCTGATTTAGGGGTGAGTATAATTTTGCCATAGCTACCCTGAAATGGGAGGTATGCCAGATAAATCCCTGTGTGTGCCATTCAAATGAGAGGAAGAATGTTGCTGGGATGTAGATGGGTAAATTAGCAAAGTAATATAGGAAGCAGGGCAAAACTACTATATTCAGGAGTGCGACACGCCGTGCCACAGTTATCGGTAATGCACGCCATAAAGCCATTTGGGATCCCAAGGACATAGCTGTTTGTGTGATGTTGCCTTCTAAGACGTCCATCAGAGTGGTAGATATACATGCCCAGATACCGAAACGTAAGGGGTTGGCAAGTGATTTGTGCCTCAAGGGTAAAATGCAGTTTAGGTGATTCGGGCGCAAAGGGAAACAGGCAAGATTTTGCCCAGTTAACCCTCAGGCTGGAAAGGGATGCAAAATGATTGAGTGTCAGTGCTGTTGTGTCAGGAATGACGTGTGTGTCTTTGAGGTAAAGTAATAAGTCATCTGCATAAAGGGAGTTAGTGTGGATTTAATCTCCCTAAGGTATACCCAGTGGTTCGCCCTGTTTCTAAATTGCTAGTGCAGTCGGTTGAATTGCTGTGGAGAAGAGGGGACAGTGGGCAGCTGTGTCTAGTGCCTCTGTGTATACGAATTGGGTCAGACACGAGGGAGCCCGTCTTGACCCTTACTAGCTGTTGGGTATATGATAATTGCACTAGTCGGAGAAAGTGGGCCCCAATGCTATAGTGAGGTAGTATAGTAAGTAAAAAGGCCCATTCTAGCGAATCAAAGGCATTTTTGGAGGTCTAAAACCAGGCACCCAGCGTGAGGCCAGTTTGGTCAAGCATAAGTCATGACTAGAAAAATTTGTTGCAGATTCAAGAAAGTATTGCGGGCTGTAATGAACCCATTCTGGTCAGAGTGTACCAGAGATGGGATAAAGGGTGCCAGGTGATCTGCGAGGATTTTGGCTACGACTTACAATCCGTGTTGAGTAGGGGGAGTGGTCTGTACAACCTTAACAATGTAGGATCTTTATCAGGCTTAGGGAGGGAGATGAGTAGCACCTCACGTTGTGAGACAGAAAAACAGTTGGCTGAAAGAGCTTCATCATACAGTGTCAGCAATCGGGGAGTAAGGAGAGGCACACAGGCTTTATAAAACCCAGCAGGTAGGCAGTTTGGGGCTGGGGATTGGCAAATTATCTTTTTGCCTCTTGAATTCCATGTTATGTGATGGGTTCAAGTTCAACACGCTGTTCCGGCATAATGCTGGACAATGATGTAGTTGAGAAGAAACAAGTAAAGCTGATAGGGCCTGTAGGAGAAATCCATTGATATAAGTGCATGTAGTAGCTGGTCAATTCTTTATGCATTTCAAGTTGGGTATAAAGTGTCATTGACAGATCTTATCACCGTGATGGGATGTCTGGGTTGATCCTGGGGAATAAGCCATGCCAGGAGCTGGCCAAATCTGCCCATCCGTTGGATGCATGTGAGCTGAGTGGGCAGCATAATTTAGGTAGTGTCATCTTTCCAACAGGGAGGCGTGTCACACCGGGCATCTGTTAGTTGAAGCATGTGAGTGCGATCTTGCCTGATTTTCATGGCACAGGAGGTTGTGCTCTAAGTTTGAAATATCACTGTAAAGCGTTTGACGCATGGACCATTGTGTCCCAAGTCCTTGCTCCTGCATTGTAACTTTAAATGCTTCCCACTCTATTGACTTAGTGGATGCCCTATCATTATTGTTTTCAAAATAGCTATGATTGCTGCTCACAGAGAGGCACGGAAACATGGGTCTTTCAGGAGCGATGGTTGTAGGCGCCAGTTGGGGATAGGAGCGGGATATATATCCCAAGCAAATTAGAAAGTTTTGGGGTTGTGATCAGAATGGGTTTGGCCTAAATATTCTGTGCTGGAAATGGTTGGAAATAAGGAGGTTGTGTAAATGATTCGGTCTGTGCGGACTTGGGAGTTGGTGTGGAGAGGAGCAGAAGGAATATACTTTTGTGTCCAGATTGCAGAAGCGCCAGATATCAATTAATTGCCAGTGTTGAAGCCCGTCCTGCAGTGCTTGCAAATTGGAGGTTGCAGGTGTAGATGCCAATGGAGGGAAAGAACGGTCAAGTGTGATATCCAGGACACAGTTGAAATCTCCCCTATAAGCCATGGTAGTCCTTAACAGTGGGATAGTAACCCCGATAAACTCTGAAGTAATATCGCTTGTTAGGAGTTGTGGGCGTATATTGAACCTAGGAGCATGTGACGCCCATCAAGCCGGCCTTTAACAAACACATAACGGCCCTCCATGTCTATCTACATCAGTGTCTACTGCCACAAAGGGATTTCCTGGTTTGATCCATCTTAACACACCCGTTGCACAGCAGGAGATATTGGTGCCAAATACCTGGCCACACCAGTGTCGTTGAAGTCTTGAGGCCCCTGCTAGTATTAAATGTGTCTCTTGTAATAGAGCAATGTGAGCAGAATGGTGTTTGAGATAAGATCATACTGAATATCAGCACGAGAGGGTGTGCATACCCCTCACATTCCAGATGATGTTGTTAAGGTGAGTCATGTGTGGTATGTGGAAGTACGTTGGGTAGCGATGAATGGTTTGGGCAAGACTGACGTCCCGCAGCAGGTTCATGGGGTGCTTTCGGTCAGGACATGGACTGACTCAAGGATATTAGTCCTGTGGACTCCAACCAGTCCCAAGTGGCGTCAGCAGCATCACAGAAATGTGTTTTCCCCCCCGAAACCACTCTAAAACACGCTGAGAATAGACACGAATGAAGAATGTCCAGCTCGCGGTTTGAACAGCAGGAAAGAGTTTCTCTGCTTCTGAACAGACACAGTGTAGTCCGAAGAAAAACATGGTCCGGGCATTTTCGACCGTGATGTCTTTGAGTTTTTACGTCTCACGTAGAATGGAGTCTCTGTCACAGTAATGGAGTAGGTGAAACAGGATCGGCCTGGGATAA
The DNA here is from genome assembly GCF_031143425.1 of Pleurodeles waltl. NCBI lineage: Eukaryota > Metazoa > Chordata > Amphibia > Caudata > Salamandridae > Pleurodeles > Pleurodeles waltl. Next base: position 230,259,066 of record NC_090451.1, read on the forward strand.
GCACCAGGAGGTGGCTTCTGTGGTGGAACACAGAAAAGAACTGTGAGAGCGCCATTGCAGGGAAGCAGGTCCTGCAGCCACTGCTCAGCATATGCCACCGCATTAGACCCCTCAACTCCCTCTGGGAAGCCGACCACCCGAACGTTATTTCTTTTTCAGAGGCCCTCTGCATCTTCGGCTCGGTTCTCCAGGGTGCAAACACGGTCCACTAAGGAGTGTAACCAGGAGTCCAGTTCTTGGGTTTTCGTCTGGAGTTAGATGAGTTGTTGTTCAGCATCATGAACTTTATAAGCTAATTTGCGGTGGTCGGCATGTAAATAGCTTGCGCATTGTCTATTTTGCTCTCCAGAGACGTATGTGTATTTGCCAAAGAAGTTCCAAGCTTTTCAACTGCCTCCAGAACGGAGTCCAGCTGGTCGCCGATAGAAGCAGAGGGATCCAGGTAGTCTGATGTATCTGGGGCCCCAGCCTGTTGGAGGGGCGCGAGGACACGCTATGAGCACCTGTATGTAGATGACCCATTTAGACGTGGCGTGTGGTCGTTATAGATGAGGAGTATCGGTAAACTTACAAGGGGCCCGCTTGCCAAAGCTTGAGGGCTCCGCCAATGTGGCGGCACAAGCAGCAGCCCTGCTTAGGAAGGACCAGAGGTGAAGTTTGTAGTCAGGGCAGGACCAGGAGTATGCAGCAGATATCAGGGTGGAAAGATGTCTGAACAGGATAGGTTAGGTCGGAGAGGTTGGAGTTCTGTATAAGTAGTTGATGGATATGTACCATAGTTTTGTGGCGTTCAACAAGTGCGGCGAGGGAGTGGTTATCTACCCACAATTTCAATCACTGCATATCAGGACCTTTAAAATGCAAGCGTGTTTGTGGGATGGAACACTGGGACCACAACGTCTATGGCTTATAACGATTGGCAATGCAGATAGTGTTGCTTTAGGAGCATAACAGGCTGGGGTCATAAATTAGTCCTGCAGCGTGACAGTTGTCCCAGTGTTTTGGTGCCAGGGGTCATCAAGGCAGGGAGGGGCTCCAGTATATATTCACAGTGCCTCTTGCACCTCAATGGGTTCCCAAAACAGCTGCAAACAACACCGACCTACTGGACCTTGGCCTGTGACCACAGCGGGGACGCCGTTGTTCGCTGCTCGGCTGTCTGGGAGCATGCTCATCAGGCGAATGGAGAGCGAGAGCGGTCCACCCCAAAAGAAGCAACACTGTTGGTCTCAGCTGAGAATATAGGACCCGGACTCACAAGGACTGCTTAGAAAGTCCATATCCGACTGTAAGGTCTACTCCACCTCCTGCTGAAACGAAGATGCTGCAATGCAGCATTCTCAGGTGACATGGCCAGCATTTGCACACCCAAAAGTGGGGTTTGTGCAGGGAGGGCTTGCACAGCACGTCCCAGGAAGGTTTCGGAAGCCCAGCGGTCGTCCCCAGTGCGTCCCAGGCCTTACCAGTATTCCTGTGCAGGGCAAGTGGCAAACGCTATTGGAGGTGCCCGAGCCCCACAGTCCTTGCTGAATAATCCTGGGACGCTTTGTAGGTGGCAGGAGGCGGATGGCAAGTTCAAGTGAGCACCCATGAGTCCGTTCAATGAACCTTGAGGCTACGTCCCAGCGTGTGCGTCCCACAGCCCCCACGGATGGCGGGCTGCACAAGGGCGTCACACTGCCTCGCCTCTCGTGACTCCCCAGAGCTCCGAGCTGGAGCAAGAAACAGATATAATCACAGCGAGCAGTGTGAGCAATGAAAATGCCTTGTTTAGGAGCGATGGCAGGTTCATAACAGGAGAAATGGCGGACCGTCGAGGATAAGTGGCAGAGCCTTCTCAAAGTGTGTCTGCCATCTTGGCTGCACAGGCCTCGCCCTAAACAACTGGTCCTCCTTCTGTTTTGCAGCAGAAAGAGCAAGCTCTTTTGGCCGAAGGGGCTACCAAGAGAGGGTCAGCGCCAGAAGTAAGACGTGGTTATTACTCCCGCCACTTACTGGTACTCAAAAAGGACTGAGGCCTCCTGCCTCTTTTAAACCTGCATCCTCTCTATGCCTTTCTCCCAAAGGTCTGTCTTCCCTAGACCCAAATGTTTGGATGGTATCTGTGCACCTGAAAGACACCCAGTTTCATATACCCGTCCTGCCTATTTGGTATCACAAATGCACCTTGGGTGTTAATGAAAGTGATAGAGGTGGTGGTAGTACACCCTTCGGAGGTCAGGTGCACCAGTCTTGATGACTAGCTGTTTAAGGCAGGCTTACCCCAGGAAGCTGGCAACCACCTCTAGACTATGATGAACCTCCTGTTCATCTTTGGAGGTCACTATCAAGGTGCCAAAGTCACATCTGACTCCGTTGCAGATTCTCCCCTACATCAAAGTAATTCTGGACATGGTTCTGTTTTGTGGCTTTCCACTGGGAATAAGAGTCCTAGGCATTCAGGCTAGGATGCCTGTCTCTCAGTCTAGGGCACTCATTTCAACCTCAGTGGTCAAGACCGCTGAGGTACCGCCGTGCTGAAGACCACCAGTGCAGGCGGTTTTCCTCGCAGCGTATTATGACTGCTGGCAGCCCTCTGTCCTTTTTCGGACGGAGAGCCGCCAGCAGCCATACTGGCGGTCGGCGGGGAAGTGGAGGCTGCTCCACCTCCACCACCACTTCATCAGAACACCGCCCACCGAATCACGTCCCATGATTCGGTGTGGCGGTGTTCTGGTGACGGGGTGCTGGCGGCGGAGCAGCCCCCATGGATCCCGTTCCCTCCCGGAGGATCACCGGAACAGGTAAGGTGATCGTCCGTTAGGGGAGGGGGGTGGGATGGTGTTGTGTGTGTGCATGGGGGTGTGAGTGTGAGTGTGTAGAGGGGGTGTGTGAGTGCGTGTATGCATGCGGGGGGTGTTGTGTGTTTGGAATTGTGTGCATGTCTGTCTGTTTGTATGTGTGTATGTATGTGTGCGTGTATGACTGTGTCTGTTGGAATGTTTGTTACTATGTGTGCGGGTATGTGTGGTGGTAGTGTCTGTGTGCGTGTAGGGGGGTGTGTTGATGTTGGGGGTTTGAGGGGGGTGTGGGGGAGGAGTCGGGTGGGGGAGGGGGGTGGTTGAGACCCCTATCAGTGCCAGGGAAGGAATTCCCTGGCACTGATAGTGCCTACCGCCATGGATTTCGTGATGGTACAAAACCCCACGAAATCCATGGCGGAAGGCAGGGTCGTGATACCGCCGCCGGTGTTGTGACAGCCGCTGGTCTGTAGACCAAAGTCTCCAACCCAGCGGTCGTTACCACCCTGGCGGTCGGAGTGGAGAAATGGCGGTTTAGCATGGCGGTCACCGCCATGCTTGTAATGCCGTTTTTTTTTCTGCCGGCCTGTTGGGGGTATTACCGCCATTTCTCCACCGACCGCCAGGGTTGTAATGAGGGCCTAGGTCCTGGATTTCAGTGAGGTCAGCTGAAGCTGCTGAGAGTCATACCCTCCTGCATCTTGTTGGTCGAGCACGCTTACGCTAGCTCATCAGTGGAATGTGAAGTCTTGGTGCACCCAAAATCAAGGGGACCTCTCCAGCCACCTTCAGATTTTAAAGGAGACTGTGAAGGACCTGCAGTTGTGGTTGCTGGATCGCTGGTAAGTCAGCACCAGTCCACACTCTCTTCCCCACCCAGAGCTGACAGTGGTGAACAGTGTGTCTTTTCTGGGTGTGGTGCCATCCAGGAGAGGTGGAGATCAGAGGACTCTGGTCTCCTGTCGAATCATGGCTCCACATTAACCTTCTGGAGCGAAGGGCCATCCGTCTGGCATTGAAAGCCTTCTTTCCATCCGTTAAATGGAGGCTGGTACAGGTGCTTACTGACACCACCACAAACGTGGTATTGCAACAAACAGGGCGGGGTGGGGCCACGGACTCTGTGCTAGGGGCCTTGCACCTCTGGAAATGGCTGGACAACCAAGAAATTATGCTGGTGGTGTACCACCTGGCAAAATCATTGAATGCCAGAGTAGACAAACTCGGCTGTCTGGACGTAATGGATCACAAATGACAGCTACACCCGGAGGTGGCGCTGAGTTTCCTCCGCCAATGGGGAGATCCTTGGCTCATTCTATTCAACGCCGTTGAGAAGACGCAATGTCAGCACAACTGCAGGTTGGAGTTTCCAGAGCATTTCTTGCTTGGAGAAATGTTATGCCACAGGTGGCACTCTGGCCTCCTGTGTACGCCTTCCCACCCATACCATTCCAGCCCCGAGTACTGAAGAGGTCAAGAATGGCTGAGCCCTAGTCAGTCTATCATTCGAGTGGCCTTGGATTGGGTGTGGATCTTCTGGGCTTGAGCATCTGTCCTCCAATCAGGCTATCCTTTCGGGAAGATCTGCTGTCGAAGCAGCAGGCCAGGGTTCTTTGACCGGGCCTTTGCCACTTCACAGCAGTCCTTTACGGCTCCTCACTCTCAAAACAGTGTTCATCAATGCCATAACATCAGTGCAGAGTCTGAGTGAACTTCAAAGCTCTGTGTCAACCCACTGTACACCATCTTATTCCATGACAAACTGGTTCTGTGGATTCGGGCATCCTTTCTGCTGAAAACCGACATTGTTCTACGTCGGTCAAACTATCATGCTGCTCACATTCTAAGCTCTGCCTCACCTCTCCATTGCTTGGAGCCCAAAAGAACACTGAGCTTCTACATAGATCATATCAAAGAACATCAGGTGAACCATCAGCTCTTTTTGAGGTTCTCTGGAGCTCAAAGGGGCTATGCAGAGTAGAAGAGATCCATCTCCTGATTGATTGTGCTCTGCATTAAGACCTGCTACACATTGGCTAAAAAAACGGCTTCCGGAAGGACTTTTTGCTCATTCTACATCGGCCAAAGCTACTAACACTGTGTTAGCACGCTGAGTCTCCGACCTAGTCATTTGACAGGCAGTTATGTGAGCGTCCCTCCAAACGGTTACAAAGCACTTGCCTGGACAGTCAGGTCTGCCGAGATGATCATTTTGCCCTCTCAGTTATACAGAACCTTCTATTTACACTGTATTCACAGCGCACCCTCATTAGGTACAGCTATGGTATCTATTCAAAAGATGAGGAATCTGCATCTATAAATCTCTCTTAGAACAAGTTGCTTACCTTTGGTAACCTTCTTTCTGGAAGAGAATCTATTTAACCACATATTTGTCAGTGACCCTCCTATTCTCTCTGTTCTGTGACTGGACTCTTATCTATTATTAAAATTTCGAGTCTAGGATTCTGCACAGTGGTCACACCATTTTGCTTTTGGAGCTCTGAGTCTGGGGGAACAGGCAGTCTAGAAAGCAGATGACAGCAGCGCACGCCAGTGGCACCTATATAGAGACTGCACGGAAATTTATGGAGTGGAGCGTGGTTGGTGTGGAGCCGCATGTCGCCATCTACTGGCATGCAAAGGTACTGCTGAAAAGTTTCTGGATCCAGTCCGACACCTGAGGAAAATTCAAAAGGTGAGTAATATGCAGCAAGATAGTGCCTGTACCAGAAAGTGTTATCAAAGGTGAGTAACTTGTTTGTTCCGGACATACCTGACCCAATGACTGCTGCAGCTCTAGTAGGTTTATTGCTCTCTACTACCCTGTCTGATGCCCTGGGCAAGTTAACCACCTTCTTGCCCGAACTACACCCTCTCACTTGTAATCTCTTCTCTTTCCTGCTCTTCTCCCCCATTTCACCCTTTCCTCACCCTTTCCTCTCTCCCAGTCACCTGCTCCCCCTGCAAGTTTGTTTTTATCTTCCCTCTAGCCTGTTAACTCCCATATTCCCCTTTACCACGCCGTCTTTCCTCCCTTCCAACACCACAACCTGTTTTTTTTATGTTTTCACTTTTTCCAAACTTTTAGTAAGATAGAATGACATTGCTGTAATTATTTACAGATTGCTCAGTACAGCAATGTTCTCCCCTTCAGTCGCTTTCAAAGATCTCATTCCATTGGTCAGATACGTTACTTCTTGTGCTCTCTGTTTGACCGTGCGCCCCTGCATTGGACCGCGATGGAGCCTGGCACTGTTACACCAGCCCATAATGCATCCCCCCTACCTCCCCACACACACACACACACACACACACACACATTCACAAAACTTGCACAGGCAGCTCCTACCCACATAGACCACTCTCTTTGCCTCCACGCACATTCATGCCAGTCAACCACTGTTGTTTAGTAGTAGCCTCACTCTTACCTCACACCTGAGCAATATCCATTTGTGAAACTGCTTGGGGTTAAGCTCTTCCTCTACTAGTCAGCCTGCTCGCAAGGTGTAATCTGAGATCTTTCATCAGTCAATCTTTTCTGCCTTTAGGGCAAATTCTAATTGTAGATATTTATATCACAAGTTGGGGATTAGTTGCTTTATTACTTAGACAGCTTTATCCTCTTTAAGTCCTTAACCTCCCATATTGTGGACATGCCTATTGTCTCCCACTGTGGGAACCCAATCAACTTTCCCACCTCTTTCAGCTTTTGACCTTGTCATAACGGAGTCAGTTTATTTACTTTTTCCTTCCACCCTAGGTATTGTGTGGCTTTATCTTAGGTTTCCAGGACCACCTGAGTGGGCTCCGGGAGGTGCAGCCTGTTGGACCTTCCATTTATGTAGTGTATATGTCTGTGTTTCTCCATCTTTGTTCTTTCCAACCCCATAACTGGGTCTGTTCGAGAAGCAAACCCCTTCAATTGTTGACGAGCTGCAACTGGTAGGCCCACCAGTGCATCCTGAGATCTAGGACGGCCATATGTCCATTGTATACTGTCCTCTGCAGGGCCTCCAGTGCTGTCCTAGGGTTCACTTCAGCCCAAAGAAGCACTTGAAGTGCTATGTAAGTCCTCGCAAACTAGGAGTTTGGTATGATGTAGGGGGTCTTCTTTAAGAAGTAGAATTGTTTCTGGAGTGTATTTATTTTAAATATTGCCATTCTCCCTACCAGGGTCAGTGGGAGCCTCCACCACCCCCACTACACATAACGCAAAGTAGAAAGTGGGTAGCTCTGTCAGGTGCCCCATCCTAGTGGGAACAAATCTGACAGCACTCCATTTTCTTTCAGGGCAGCCGTTGGAGACTTATATAACAATGCCACCCTGTTGCAAAACTTGGATCTGAATGAAACGCTCTTAGGGTCTGGCTTGAGTACCTTTTCGGCATACAAAAACATTGTGGCCAGTGGCTCCTTCGAGTGTCTTACTTTATTGAGCTAATTGTGCAGTCTCTTAAGGTTAACCTGGCGGCCCTCTCTGGCATGAATCTTACATGTTTCAGAGAATTGATTACTTTAACAAGTTGAATCATATGTAATTTAGCTGGTAGTGTCATTTAGGTATTTGGTAGTGAGATAGGCCTTTAGGACTCATATATGATTTTGGGCTTGTCTGGCTTATGTTTGATTACAATAGTTGCGTGTCATAAGTCTAATGGAAGATGGGCCTCCTTCCCTACCTTCCTGAAAACATTTCAGAGATGGGGTGCCAGAAGTGGCTGGAGTTTCTTGTACAATTCCAGTGGGAGTCCAAGAGGGCTGGGTGTTTTTCCAATTGACATTTGTTTTACAGCCTCTGTAAGCTCCTCAATAGAGAGCTCCTCCTTCAGAAGTTCCCTGTAGTTAGTGTCAGATGGGGTGCCAAAAGTGGCTGGAGTTTCTTGTACAATTCCTCCGGGAGTCCATTATGGCCTTATGTTTTGCCAGTTGACATTTGTTTCAAAGCCTCTGTAACCTCTTTAAGGGAGAGGTCCTCCTTCAGGAGTTCCCTGTGGTTATTGTTTAAGACTGGCAAATGTAGTTCTTCCAAGAATTCCCTCATGTAACTCGCTGTTTAGCCCCAGTGTGCTGTATATAATGTCTTACAGTAATCCGCAAATGCCATTGCTATGGACCTGTTGATATCAGCTTTAGTGCTATTCTCCTGTTGAAGTTCTCCACTCGAACTGGACTCCTCTTCTGTTTTTTCTTGCTGGTTTTGGATGCTGCCAGGCTTGTCCCCTGTCCCATAAATCCTGCTCTGATGCACTAGATGGTGTTGTTTGGTTTCTTTGTGTGCATTGTTGTAATCCTCTACCATGGACTTCAACAGTCTCAATAGTTCAGACATTCCTGTCTCTAGGCAGAGTTTTTCTCGCTGTTTGATTTCCTTCTCTAGGTTTATTATCTTCTGGGCTTTCATTTCTTGCTTTATGCAGTGGGATTTTGTGCTCTCTCTCTAACAATGGCTTTTATCATGTTCCCATTGCACCCTTACCCATACACACACACACACACACACACATACTGAAACACAACATCGAGGGGAGAATTATCAGAAAGGCCTCAGGCAAGGTATTTTGCTCACCAGACTGGAATGGATTCTGCTTTTGTGGAAAATATATATTCCAGACATGAAAATGTCTTGTGTAACCCTGAAAAGTAGAAATACTGCCCCTCCAAGGGGTGCTTGATTCTTCAAATGCTGGACAGGCCAAACACATGAGTGAATTTTTAGACTAATGGCCACACAGGATGCGTAGAGGTTGGATGTGCTTCAGACAAGGACGTTGTCAAAGTGTCCTCCCACAATGTGGAGAATGACCCGCATCATTAGGTTGGGATAGTACTTCTCCTACTCCTATTTACGAAGCATCTGTCTGACCAATGAATTGTTTCGAATAGTCAGGGCTTTTTTTGATGGGAGTTGAGCACATGGCCTTCTTCAGGGCATCAAAGGCCTCTTGACAACTAACTGTCTAGTGTACCTTTTTAGGCATTTTCTTATAGGTAAGATCATTCAGGGGTGTCACAGTGGACCCATTTCCCTTTACAAATCTCCTATAATATCCAGTCAGGCCTGACCTAAGTAGTGGGAGCAACCCAATCCACAATGGTTTGAACTTTGCTTTCTAAAGGTTGAACTTGGCCCCCACCTACCGGGTGGCCAAAGTAAACAACTTTGTTCTGCTCTATCTGGCACTTACTGGCCTTGATAGTGAGGCCTGTTTTTTTTTCAAGGCCTCAAGTACACTCCTGAGGTGGACCAGGTGTTCCGGCCAGCTGTAACTGAAGACAGCATTATCATCTAGATATGCTGCACTGAAGTCTTCCAGGCTTGTCAGAACTTGATTCCCCAACCTCTAGAATGTGGCAGGTGCATTTCTCAATCCAGAGAGCATCACAGTGAGCTGGAATTGCCCACCAGAAGTTGAAAATGCAGTTTGGGGTTTGGCAGCATCTGTCAACCTGATTTGGCAATAGCCTGCAATCAGGTCAAAAGTGCTGAGATACTTGGCTGCAACCAGAGTATCAGTACGTTCATCTGCCCTGGGATAGGGTGACTGCATTAAGACCTCTGTAGTCTGCACAGAACATCATTTCTTTCTCTCCACCCTGGGAATGAGGTTTGGGTACAAGGACTAAAGGACTAGCCCAAGGGCTGTCTGAAGGCTCAAGAACTCCCAACTCTAGCATCTTGGAGACTTCTGCTCTGCTGCAATCTATAATATGGTCAGGCTAACTGTAGATTTTGCTCTTAACAGGCAGACTGTCATCTGTGTCCACATTATGGGCACACGAGGTAGTCTTACTGGGTGTCAGAGAAAAGAGTTCTGAGAACTGACTGAGCACCTGTCTGCAATCAGTTTGTTGCTGTTCAGTGAGGCTGACAGCAAAGACTACTGCATCCAATGAACCATCAACAGGTTTATGTGCGAGGAGATCAAGGAGAGGGTCATTCTCTTCCTCCTGTCCCTCATCAGTGGCCATGAGCAAGCTCATGTCATCCCTGTCAAAAAAGGCTTTAGGCGGTTCACATGAAGCACCCAATGGGGGCTTCTCGAAGTACCCAGGTCCACCAGGTAAGTGACCTCACCTTTCTTTTCTACATTTGTATGGGGGGGCACTCCACTTGTCTTGGAGTGCTCTTGGAGCCACAGGCTCCAACATCCATACATTCTGCTCTGGCTGGTAAACAGTCAAAACAGCATTTTGGTCATGCCACAGCCTTTGAAGTTCTTGCCTGGCCTCAGTGTTTTTAGTGGCCTTTATCATATAATCAGCCATACGTGAGCATAGGCCTCATGCATAATTCACAATGTCCTTTTTGAGGGGTTGAGAGGTTGCTCCAACCCCTCCTTCACAAGGCAAAGAGGAGCCCTAACTGGATGTCCAAAAAGAAGTTCAAATGGACTGCAGCCCACTCCCTTCTGAGGAACCTTCCTGTAAGCAGATAGAAGGCAAGGCAGTAGGACATCCCATGTCCTCCTGAGTTTTTCGGATAGTCCTATTATCATAATGTTAAGGGTCTTGCTGAATCTTTCAAGAAGCCTATTACCATATGGATGATAGGGTGTGATGAATTTATAAATTACACCACACTATTTCCACATAGCTTTCAGGTAGCCAGACATGGACTTAGCACCTCTGTCTGATACCACCTCCTTAGGGAAGCCCACTCGGGATAAGATTCTTAGGAGGGCCTTGGCCACTGCAGGAGCTGTAGTGGTCCTAAGAGGAATAGCTTCTGGGTACCCGGTGGCATGGTCCACCACCACCAGAATAAATCTGTGCCCAGAGGCTGTAGGAGTGTCTAAGGGACCACAAACTTCAATCCCCACCATCTCAAATGGAACCTCAACCAGTGGTACTGGGATTAAGGTGACTTTTTAGTGCCACCTGATTTGCCACTGGCTTGACAGATGACACAGGAGCCACAAAACTCCTTTGTGTGTTCAGACATGTGAGGCCAGTGAAAGTGTGGAACAAGTCTGTCCCAAGTCTTGCTATGCCCAGGATGTTCTGCAAGGGCTACGTCATGTGCCAGGGTCAATAGAAACTCCCTAAACTTCTGAGGAGCAACCAACCTCCTGGTGGCACCATGCTTGGGGAATCTAGCCTCAGAATATAGGCGACCATCTTCCCAGTAAATCCTGTGGGATCCACTGACATCTGCTGCCTCTTCTGCAGCAGCTTGCTACCTGAGACCTTCAAGAGTGTGGCAGGATTTCTGCTCCAGACTCAATTCCTCCCTGGAGGGTCCCCCTGCCCACAAAAGCTCTGCTGTGTCAGACCCAAGCTCCACTGGATCAGTTACGTCACAAGGAGCACAAACATCTCTCTGAGGAGACTGATCCTCACTTGGAGTCTTGGGGAGGATAACTTCTTAACCTTCCTAACTCACTTCTTAGGAGCTGCCTGGGCCATTGTTCCAGGCTCCAATGCTCCTTGTGCGCCCTTCTTCAGTGCTCTAGTTGCTACAAGCACACACTCAGGGATGCCCAGCATGGGACAACTGGGATCAGATGTGCAACAGCCTTTTGCTTTACATGCAAAGCATCAAGGTTTCTTGGCAGAGGAAGAGGAGGATTTGGACCCACCCCCAGAAGAAAACGTTTGGGAACCTGAAGAAGACTTTCTTTTTATCTTTAGGTTTCTCACCATCCTTCCGTTGGGACTTAGAAGTATTACCCTTCTTGTGGTCACCCCCACTTTCTTACTCCCCCTGGTGCTGACCCACTTGTCTGCCTTCTTTCCCAATTCTTGGGGAGAGGTCAGCTCAGAGTCCAACAGGTATTGGTGCAATTTTTCAGACACACAATAATTAAGGAAATCCTCTCTCATTTTCAGATTGTTCAGCCCTTCAAAGGCATGCGCATTGCTATCATGTAACCAGCCTTCCAGAGCCTTAACTGCACACTCTACAAAATCAACCCAGTCTTGAGAGAAAGCTTTCTGAATTTTCCTGAACTTAATCCTGTATGCCTCAGCATTAAGCCCAGACCCATCAATCAGAGCCTCCTTCAAGACCTGGTAGTTGTCTGCATTTTCTTCCCTGACTGCCAAAAGTTTGTCTCTTCCTTTGTCTGCAAGGGAGATTCACAGAATAGCTGCCCACTGCCTTAGGGGGACCTTCTGGACTTTACAGCAGCTCTCCAGAGCAGTAATCCACTTGTGGATATCATCCCCATCATCCCCAGACTTGTAAAAGGGGGGTGGGTCTATCCTCCTGAAATTTCTAGGATCAAAGTGTTCCTCTCTGGCCCTTGAGTCTCTAGTGGTGCTACCATGGGGTTCTAACCCCAAATTCGTCCTCTCTCTCTCCACCTTTAGCACTTCTCTTTTAGGGGCCAGCTGCACCCTCTTCAACTTGAGCTTTGCCTTCTCAAGTTTGAGCAAGCTGTACCCTCTGTCTAAAGCAACCTCCTCTAGGAGTACTATTAGAACCTTTCTCTACAGGCCCAGGGTTGTTCAGAAGGATCCCCTTTGAATCTTCAGGGGTATGTCCAGAGAGAGATCCTGAAGTGCTAGGCACTTCCGTCCCCAGCTCTGAAGGGTCACCCCCCTCCTCCAGGTCTCCCTGCTCTGCCTGCCTCTCAAGGTTCCGGAGGTCATCCTAGATGAGCATCTCAAGGTGATTTAAGATTTAGTAGAGTGACTACCTGTCTTCAGTTTTCTAGCTCTACAGAGTGTCCAAAGCTCCTGAAACTTAAGGGTGCGATACCCAGACTCCTGAGTCTGTCTAGGTTCCTCAACAGAAGACATGGTACTAGTGTAGTGTATCTACAACTACCCTAGTTTTCTAACCTTTTAAGGTATTAGACAAAAGGCTATGCCAGACCCCTGACACACAATCCAAAAAAAGATACCAATTTGCAAAATGTACAGTAGGTCCCCAAGTCAGTAGTGGTTTCCTCTTGAAACTTGCTTATGTGGTAAAGCAATGCAAGTCTTTATCCCATCGCTGCCACCAGTGTAGGAGGTTGGCTCAGTATATGGTGTACACCTATAGGTAAGGCCCCCTGCATCCAGTCCATGCAACCCTTAGTGATATTGCTAGTCGTTCCATATAACCAAAGCTCTCATAGTGTGGCTGTAGAGAGCAGCAAAGGCTGATCAGAGAGGGTGTAAAGTAATTGCACATACCACAAAGGTCGGTCAGTAGTGTTCAGACAATAAAGAACCACACCATTGTTAGAAAAATAATGTATCTGATTGAGACTTCTAGTTTCAGATTCCTTACCTTCTAATTTCCCCAGGCATCAGACTGGATCCGGAGATTTTTGTTCGAGCAGTACCTCTGCGCGGTGTCAGGTGGCGTTGGTCAACTCCGTGGGCGTCGTGCTCGCCGTGATGACATAGCGGTCGTATATAGGCGCCACCCCGGCGTGCTGACATCAGTACTTTTCTTTCCGCACCAGCCTATGCGCAGCCCCGGAAAGAGAAATCCTCAATCATTTTTTTGACTACGTCAACACTTTTGTCGAAGTTTTTGACGAGTTCGTGGATGCGTCGAGGGATGTCCCGCAAGACTGGATTCAAGCTCTGCCGCTCCTGTCACCGAACTATGTCTGTGGCGGATCTGCACCTCGTGTGCCTTTGGTGCCTGGAGCGCGATCACGACCAGAAGTCGTGCTCCGAGTGTCGGACCATGAACCCAAAAGCTTTGAGGGAGCGGTCCCTAAAGTTCATGGCGGCCCGACACTCGACTCCGCTGCGCTCACGGTCTCGTTCGAGAGAAAGGTCTCGAGACCGGCCGTCGAGTCACCACTACTCCTCATCCTCCAAGTCATCAGGAGATGAGGGTCACAAAAGAAGAAGTCGTAGAAGGACAAGCGTTCTTCGACTTCACCCTGTTGCTCGGATGATATGACGCAATAAGGGCGTCAACGCTCTAGGCCTCTGTCAACGAAGCCTTCATCTGGGTCGGCTCCGTGCTTCCCCGACTTCCTGGCAGCCGAAGCCATCCCTGCCCAACTTAAAGAATTTTAGGAGGCCATGCGCCTCATATTTGGGCAGTCCAACCCATCTTCAGGCACAGGTGAGTCAGTTGGGGTTCCCTCGGTTTCAAAGTCGTCGGCTTCGGCCATGGCTCCGGAGGGCCCCTCAGGATCCAGTTGCGGATCCGTCCCGACGCCAGTTGTGCCATGGCACCTTTCCCCGGCATCGGGTCAGACGTTGACGCTCCCGACGTCGGTTGAGCCCATAATCGACATCGATCCCATCCTTCTGCCTGATGACCCGGAGCCGTAACGACGTCGCTCGACGCCGATTCCGTTCTCTATGGGTTCTCCTGAGCCCAGGGCTGATCCAGACCCTTATTCTTGTGGGTATGGATACGGGGAGAGTATGGAGGGGACGCTGGACCCTTTAGAATACCAGCTTGACCCCCAAATTGACTGGGTGCAGGATTTGGGTGATGCCAGTTGTCTAGACACCTCCCCTGACACTGGTATGCTCTCTCCTCCTAGCGTGACTACGGAGTAGGGTGCTTCTTATTCCATGGTGGTGAGAAGGGCGGCTGAATTCCTGGACCTCGAGCTACCTTCTGTGGAGGTTAGGCCTAATATCCTAACCGACGTGCTTCAGCCGGGGTCTTCCTCTTCCAAGCTCCTTCTACCCTTTTATGAAGCACTGACAGATGTCCTTTTGGGTACTTGGTCCAGACCCGGCACAGGGGCTCCAGTGAATAGGACGATTGCCCGCTGCCATCGGCCTGCGCCGTCAGACCCAAAATTCCTCACCCAACACCCCACGCCTGAGAGCCTTGTCATCCAGGCTTCTTCTTCATCTGGCGCATTCCCTGCCGCACCCCCAGATAGAAAATCAAAAAGACTGGATAATTTGGGGAAGAAGTTGTTTTCTTCCAACAGTCTCGCGCTGCGGTCTGTGTACACTGCATGCCTTTTGGGCCGCTATTCCCATACTCTCTGGGATACAGTTGCGCAAGTGCTGCCTGCAGTTCCAGAGGATGCCCGGACTGTCCTTTCCCAAGCCGTAACAGATGGGAGGGATGCAGCAAAGTTCATGATTCGTTATGGACTGGATACAACCGACTCTCTGGGCAGATCGGTTGCATCGATGGTGGCATTGAGATGCCACACCTGGCTGAGAACATCTGGCTTTTCAGGGGATGTCCAGCAATCCTTGAGGCACATGCCCTTTGATGGCACACATCTCTTCGGAGACAAGGCGGACTCGCCGCTCAAGCGCTTTAAGGATTCCCGAGCCACGGCCTGCTCCCTTGGCCTCTCGCCCACACCTAGACCCCAGCAGTCCACCTTTCGCCCCTTTTGTGGCTACAGAAGGGGCACCCAACTGCGTCCTTTCCCCCCTGGCCACTGACCTGCGCATGCTGTACAGTCCCTGGGCGGACGCAGGATCCCACGCCCCCGTGGATCAGGGAGCCAGCGCGTCGCCCAGTCCACCCCCACCCCCCTGTTCAGCCTCCAAGCGTTTCTAGTCTGCAGGTACATCAGGAGCCAGTGGGTGGCAGGATACGCCATCACCTGCCCCAATGGCAATCCATTACCTCAGACAGGTGGGTCCTCTGAATTGTCCGAAGGGGCTACTCCCTCCCCTTTGAGACATCTCCTCCAGACATGCCACCTCCATACAATCGGATAGCGGAGAATCATATGGCGCTTCTTCGCGAGGAACTCCAAGTCCTTTTGGCCAAAGGAGCTGTAGAGAGGGTTCTGTTGCCAGAAGTAGGTCGTGGTTGCTATTCCCGCTACTGTCTGGTTCCGAAAAAGGACAAAGGTCTTTAGCCTATATTAAATCTTCAGTCCCTCAATCTCTTCCTCAAAAAGGAGAAGTTCAAAATGTTGACATTGGCTCAGGTCCTATCTGCCCTGGATCCCGGAGACTGGATGGTAGTGTTGGACTTGCAAGATGCATACTTACACATTCCCGTCTTGCCGGCCCACAGACGTTACCTACGATTCGTGGTAGGTCACGAACACTTTCAGTTTACCATGCTCCCCTCTGACCTTACCAGTGCTCTTTGGGTGTTCATGAAAGTGATGGTAGTGGTGGCAGCTCATCTGCGCAGGTTAGGGGTCCCAGTCTTCCCTTACCTCGTTGATTCGCTGTTGAAGGTGAACTCGCCCCAGACTGTTGTCTCCCACCTCCAGACTATGGCAAACTTTTTGCATCCACTGGGGTTCACTATCAACATGCCGAAGTCACACCTGACTCCTTCTCAGATGCTCCCTTTCATCAGAGTTGTTCTGGATACAGTGCAGTTTCTGGCATATCCTCCCGAAAAGCAAGTCCAAGATATTTGGGCTATGATACTGATGTTTCAGCCACTGTCCTAGATTTCGTTGAGAATGACTCTGAGGCTGCTGCATCCTGCTGGTTCAAAATGCCAGATGGCATATGCGGGCTCTGCAGTGGGACCTGAAGTTCCTGTGGGCGCAGCATCAGGGGAATCTCTCCAACAAGGTCCAGATCTCGGAAGGAACTGTGAGAGACCTGCAGTGGTGGTTAGCGAATCAGGATTGGGTCAAGGGCACATCCCTCGCCTTTCCCCAACCAGATTTTACGGTTGTGAGAGATGCGTCACTTCTGGGATGGGGTAGCCACACGGGAGAGGCGGAGATCAGAGGCACCTGGGCTCCGGCGGAAACCTAGCTCCATATCAATAATCTGGAGCTCTAAACGATTCGACTAGCATTGAAAGCATTTCTTCCCTTCCTCAAGGGAAAAGCAGTGAAGCTGTTCACAGACACTATCACCACCATGTGGTACTAAAACAAACAAGGCGGAGTGGCGTCATGGAACCTTTGGCAAGAGGCCCTTCGCCTCTGTACTTGGCTGGAACATCGGGGCATTTCCCTAGTGGTTCAACACCTGGCAGGCTCCTTGAGTGCCAGAGCAGACGAACTCAGCCGACGATGCGTGGTCGACCACGAATGGCGTCTCCATCCAGAGGTGACGCAAGGTCTCTTCCTGCAGTGGGGAGAACCATGGTTAGACTTGTTTGCCTTTGTAGAGAACGCGCAATGTCAGCTGTTTTGCGAGTTGGAGTTTCCAAGACAGCACTCGCTCGGCTACGCTTTTCGTCGCAAGTGGAATTCAGGCCTCCTGTACGCCTTTCTGCCTATACCACTTCTGCCCAGAGTTCTGAAGAAGATCAGGCAAGACCAGGCCCAAGTAATACAGGTGGCTCTGGACTGGGCATGAAGAGTCTGGTATCTAGAGCTGTTGAACATTGCCATAGCTCCTCCGATCAGACTGCCTCTTCGGGAGAATCTTCTGTCGCAGCAGCAGGGGAGGGTCCTCCACCTGAACCTGTCAACTCTGTGGCTTCATGCGTGGAGATTGAGCGGCGACAGTTGACGTCTTTTGACCTGCCACCCAAAGTCTGTGACGTTATCTTGGCAGCCAGGTGTCCCTCAACCAAATCTATCTGCTCCTCTTTCTCAAGTTCTTCTCTTTATTCTTTCCCTTGCCCGGCAGGGTTCCACCTTGGGCACTCTTAAGGGATATCTCTCTGCTATCTCTGCTTTCTTGAGGTTACCAGATCAGCCTTCCTTATTTAAATCTCCCATAGTTGGGAGGTTTCTTAAATGCCTCACACATCTCTTTCCTTCTATCCCATTCTTCATGCCCCAATGGGATCTCAAGCTGGTGTTAACATACCTTATGTGTACCCCGTTTGAAACGCTTCACAACTGTCCTTTACGGCTGTTAACTATAAAGACTGTCTTTTTAGTTGCCATTACTTCTGCCCGCAGAGTTAGTGAACTCCAGGCTCTGTCATCTAAGCCACCTTTTCTTGCCATACATCCTAACAAAGTGGTGCTTCGCACGAGGGCTTCTTTTCTACCTAAGATAGTGACACCCTTCCATGTCAGACAGTCCATCACCTTGCCTACCTTTTATGCACCCCCACATCCCTCTCACGAAGAGGAGAGACTTCACCGTCTGGACCCAAAAATTGCGTTGGCGTTCCACCTTGATCGTACCAAAGGCTTCTGGGTGGACGATCAACTCTTTGTGGGTGCAAAGAAGGGGAAGGGGAGTGCAGAAGAGGACCCTTTTACGATGAGTACTCTTATTGTAGGAAGTTGGCTCTGAATATACTATCTCTAAGTGAGAGATACTGTGCACACAGTCCAAGGGTTCCCCTTAGAGGTTGATAGTGGCAAATTAGATAATACTAACGCTCTAGAACAAGGGTGCTCCAGTTCAAGTCTGCTAGCAGGTAAGTACCTGCATCCTCGGGGAGCAGATCAGGGTTTTTTTGTAGAGCACTGGGGGGGACACACACAGGCACACAAAACACACCCTCAGCGGCACAGGGGCAGCCGGATGCAGTGTGAAAAGTAGGTGTCGGGTTTGTAGTTGAAAACTATAGAGGGATCCTGGGGTCACTATGGAGATGCAGACAGGGCACAGGGGGGCTTCTCTGGCCAGCCACCGACTGGACTAGGATGAGCGCCGCCTGCTGGTCACTCTTGCACTGGTAGGTGGTTCCTCTCGGTCCTAGGGGCTGCGGGTGCAGGGCTTGGTCCAGGCGTTGGGTTCCTTTGTTAGCAGGCAGTGGCAGTCAGGGGGAGCCTCTGGATCATCTCTGGAGGCGTTGCTGTGGGGGTGCAAGGAGGTCGACTC
The DNA here is from genome assembly GCF_031143425.1 of Pleurodeles waltl. Classification (NCBI taxonomy): domain Eukaryota; kingdom Metazoa; phylum Chordata; class Amphibia; order Caudata; family Salamandridae; genus Pleurodeles; species Pleurodeles waltl. The sequence goes on from NC_090451.1 coordinate 230,277,446, forward strand.
AGGGTGTCCACGGCGTTGGAGTCGCCTGGGAGTCCTCTCTGCGGTGTTGGCTGTCCTGATCTCGAGCCTGGGGCGACGGGTGCAGAGTGTGAAGACTCACGCTTTTGGCGGGAAGTTAGTCTCTTTAAAGTTGCTTTCTTTGCTGTTGTTTCTGGACAGAGCTGCTGTCCTCAGGAGGTTCTTGGTCCTTTAGGTGCAGGTCAGTCCTCTGAGTCTTCAGAGGTCGCTGGTCCCACTGGAAGCATCGCTGTGCAGGTTCTTTGAGTCGGGAGGCAGGCCGGTAGGGCTGTGGCCGAGTCAGTTGTCGTCTCTGCGGGGTTTTCAGGTCAGCATTCCTTCTTCTTTCTTCAGGTTACAGAAATCTGATTTCCTGGGTTCAGGGTCGCCCCTAAATACTCAATTTAGGGGGGTGTTTAGATCTTGGGGACAGTAGCCAATGGGTACTGTCCTGGAGGGTGGCTACACCCTCTTTGAGCCTCCTCCCTGGGGGGAGGGGGGCACATCCCTATTCCTATTGGGGGAATCCTCCAAAAACAAGATGGAGGATTTCTTAAGGCAGGGATCACCTCAGCTCAGGACACCTTAGGGGCTGTCCTGACTGGTGGGTGACTCCTCCTTGTTTTTCTCATTATCTCCCCCGGAGTTGCCGCCAAAAGTGGTGGATGTGTCCGGAGGGTCGGGCATCTCCACTAGCTGGGATGCCCTGGGGCGCTGTAACAACAGGCATGAGCCTTTGAGGCTCACCGCCAGGTGTTACAGTTCCTGTAGGGGGAGATGAGAAGCACCTTCACCCAGTGGAGGCTTTGTTCCTGGCCACGGAGTGAGAAAGGCACTCACCCCATGTGGCCAGAAAACCGTCTGGTTGTGGCAGGCTGGCAGGAACTGGTCAGCCTAACACTGGTGTATGGACTGGTACACAGGGGGCATCTCTAAGATGCCCTCTGTGTGCATTTTTTCAATAAATCCCACACTGGCATCAGTGTGGATTTATTGTGCTGAGAAGTTTGATACCTAACTTCCCAGATTTCAGTGTAGCCATTATGGAACTGTGGAGTTCGTAATTGACAGACTCCCAGACCATATACTCATTATGGCTACCCTACACTTACAATGTCTAAGATTTGGCGTAGACACTGTAGGGGCATAGTGCTCATGCAACTATGCCCTCACTGTGGTATAGTGCACCCTGCCTTAGGGGCGTAAGGCCTGCTAGAGGGGTGACTTACCTATGCCACAGGCAGGGGGATGTGGGCATAGCACCCTGGTGGGAGTGCCATGATTTTCTCCCCACCGGCACACACAATCTGTGAGGCAGTGTGCATGTGCTGAGTGAGGGGTCTCAGGGTGGCATAATACATGCTGCAGCCCTTAGAAACCTTTCCTGGCCATAGGGCCCTTGGTACCAGGGGTACCATTTACAAGATACTTATCTGTGTGCCAGGGCTGTGCCACTTGTGGGAACATAGGTACAGTTTAGGGAAAGAATACTGGTGCTGACGCCTGGTTAGCAGGATCTCAACACACTTCCAATCATAACTAGCATCAACAAAAGGCAAAAAAGTTAGGGGGTAACCATGCCATGAGAGGCAAAATGTGCTACGCTCTGACAAAAGGAACCCCCTGAAAGTTTGCGAGCTCACTCCACCAGAGCTACTGCTGCTATCACAGTGCTAGCGCTGGGCGTTCCATTCCTGGATATCTGTCAGGCAGCAACGTGGGCATCACTGCACACTTTTACTTAACACTACTGCCTAGACAATCAGGTCCGAAGGGACGGTTACTTTGGTCGTTCGGTCCTGCAGGACTTTCTAGTATGATCTTGGTTCGGAAACCCACCTCCAAGAATGGCATTGCTTGGGTATCTATTCAAAGGTAAGGAATCTGAAACTAGAAGTCTCTATCAGATGTACAAGTTACTTACCTTCGGTAACGAAATATGTGGTAGAGACTGACCCGCCAATCCTCCCCGCACTGCGAACTGGTTTCTATGAAAATGAACTTTCCCTTAAGGGCCCTAGTTTTGGCACACCAGTCTGTGTCTTCATGGCTGCGCACTACTGGCGTGGAAAGTTGTGAAAAGAAACTGACGTCAGCGCACCCGGGTGGCCCCTATATATGACCGTGACGTCATCACAGCGAGCACAACGCTCACAATGCCCGCAGAGTCGACCGATGCCACCTGACGGCGTGCAGAGTTACTGCTCGAAGAAAAATCTCCAGATTCACTCTGATGCCTGTGGAAATTCAAATGTAAGGAATCTGCAACTAGAATATGTCTCTACCAGATATTTTGTTACCGAAGGTAAGTAACTTGTGCATTAATTATTACAACACAGGCACTAAACTAACGTTGGTATATCTCCTATTTGGAGATATATTCACACAAAAATATGGGGTGAGGGGGCAAACCGTATATTAAAAAAATGGGATGAGAAAAGGACAACTAACAAAGACTGGCACCCAAGGATCTTAGCGACTGGGAGATTACTAAAATACCAGCGGTAGGTAGCTGGGATTCCCAGGTGTATGTGTTATCCGCGTCAGGTGTCCATAGAATAACATGGGGAAGTCGTGGTTACAGTCTTCGTGTTTCAGGACTCTTCTCAGAGGACACCCATTGGGACAAGGAAGGTTCAAGAGTGACCCCACCCGTGGATACTCAGAGAAGTGAAGTACCTACACCAGGGAGCCCAGGTGTATAGGGGTGAATTTGTGTCTGAATCTCCCTTTGAAGTCAATGGGTACCTTGACTGTCCAGCTGCTGTTGTGACCCGTGGACCAGGTCATGGAACCCAGGTTTGTATTCTAGAGGTGTACCTGTGGAAAGCGGAGATAGAGTCCAGACCACCAGGAGTCGCGGGGGGTACAGGAGGGCAGTGCCCACCCTTTTTGTGGATGCTTTCCTGGTGGACGGTTGATGTGGAGATGCAGCTGCAGTGTCCAGGCGATGCAGAAGGATCCTGAGCCGGTAGTCGAATTGTAGAAGGGTCTTTGGTTGGCAAGACCACCAAGAATCGTTGGCAAATGCAAGGGAAGCGTTGCATGTAGAGTTGCGGAACTGGGAACCAACAAGGGAACTCAACCTTTGCAGGTAAGTCAGGGCCAGTCCTCAGCAAGGAGAGCCATCAGGGATCTATAGAGACCCCAGGAGGACCCACTGGCAGCAGGCAGAGGGAGTCACAGGGAGGCTTCAGCAGCACACAGAAGATGGATGCCCATGTTGCAGGAATTGCAGGGAGGGTGTCGGTCTTGGAGCAATGTGATACTGTAGGCTGGGGCTTCTTGGAGCTAGGAGGTCTTTGGACTGAAGGGCCACAAACAGACACAGAGGTTCTGTTCCTGCAACTCCGAGGGACCAATGACTTCCCAGTTGCAAAGAAGACCGGTCAGACCTCTGGAAAGCCATAGAACCACCACCTGTGTTGCAGAGCTTTGAAGAGTCAGTGAGACCGCAGGATTCACAAACTGTTTTTCGATTTTGAGGTGCCTGCGGATGCAAGGGAGTACCTCCTTCACTGCAAAGGAGATTCCATCTGGATGTCCTTAGTGCAGACAGAGTCCTTGTAACTCTGGAGGATGCACAGTCACAGAAGTTGCAAGGTCCCCTTGCAATACGGAGGAACAAAGTTGCAGTTGAAGTTGAAGCCCTCCTACTAGTTGCAGTCTTGTCTTGGGTCCCGGTGAAGTCTAGCAGCAGAATTTGGTGTCCAGATCGCAGAAGTGTCTTGAAAAAGAATCTTGCAGTCGAATCTTGTAGATGTATTTTGCAGGCCAATCTTGTAGATGAATCTATGGTCTCACCCTCAGTGGAGCCCTTAAGTAACCCTGGAAGGGGGGGTGAACACCTTCTGCTGTGACCCACCTATTGGGGGTGGGGTGGTGGTAACACCTCTGCTCTACATGAAATTCTTTGTTCTGCATTCCCCTTCCTGAGTTAAGCTCAGCAGGAGGGCAGAACAGTGTCTGGTCTCGGTGGCATGACTGGCTTGCAGGCAGACCCTGCAAGGCTGAACAGGCAGACATGGGGGATCCTCTTACCCCCAAAGTGCATGGTATCATGCAACTGACACTGGAATCGGCGTAGTTGCAGAATTCCAACATGTTTGATAGCATACATGACAAGGTTCGGTGAAGGCATTATGTAGTTGGAGATGTGTTGACCAGTGCCACTACATACCTTAAATTAGCTCCCCCACACGTACAAAAGCCCAGGAAATGGAGTCTGGTGTTTTTAGGGGTACTTCTGCTCGTGCAGCAGTACCCTTACACTTAAAACCATGTACCCTGCTCTTGGGCTGAAGGGCCTAACTTATAGGTGACTTACAGGATCAGAATGCAGTGACCAGGATATAAGGTAATGTGGGGTGAAAGGTGCAAGCACCATTTCACAAAGACTGCAATGGCAGGCCTGTAGTCACTGTTTGCATGGGCCCACAAGGGCGGCATAATACATGCTGCAGCCGATGGGGCCCCCTGATGTACAAATGCCCTGTGTTCCTAAGTACCATATACTAAGGACTTTCAGGGGTACAGCAGTATGCCAGTTGTGTGTGTGTGCGGGGGTGGGAACGAGACAGGGGGAAGGATATGAAGCACTTACTAACCAAATTTAGGGCAGAGAACACTGACACTGAGGTCCTGGTTAGCCGGTTCCCAGTGCACTACAGTCAAAACACACTGACCCCAGGCAGAAAGTGGGGGCAATCATGTCAGAGAGATCCTACTTTCCTACATCTAGTAAGGTTGGGCCTAAGTTGTCTAAAACTGTAGGAGCCCTGAAGGAGCATACACATTCAGGATCATAAATGATCGTCTACTCTTTATTCCCTGTACCCAAACATAGCAGTAATCTGGATGTACCCTGTAGTGATCTGGAATGTTAGAGTTTTCCTCGCAGGGGCTGTTACTCCTCTGGAACCTCTAGTACAGCTAATGTGAGCCAGGGGTATGTAAGGGCCTTTTTGCAAACATTTGTAGTTAATACCCCTCAATTAAGTTTCTTGGAGTAACACAAGGTCTGGGGGCTTGTCTGCAGTTGTTCTGGGCCTTCACCTCTCTTTTGACCCTATTGGCTAAACTAATTACGTTTTATGAAAGGACATTTATCTGCTGTCTCCGGGAGTGTGCTTATTTGGGAAGTAGGGACAGCCCATCTTTCTGAAAAGCTCTTGATGTGTTTTTCCCCTGCTTGTGATTTGTTGCAGTTTGAAGTTAAGCTCTGCTAGTGAATAAAATTAAAAACCTTCCCCAACTGTTCCCCCTCCTTACTTTTCCTTTGTGCAGGTTTTGAACTACCCGCTTCCCCAACTGTGGGAAGGTTTACGTCTCTTATCCCTATACCTACCTCTAAATGTTTGCTGCTCCTGTGTGAAGCGTCACCTGCTCATTAATTCATCTCAACACTTCCAGGCTTTAGAAGTCTCAGGTTGTTAGCCCAGGTTTCATCTGTTCAATATCTGCTGGCTGGTTCCAGTCAAGCCTCTGGTGGGCCTGTGTCCATCTCTTGTACATCACCTTCTTGGTCCTATGGGTCTCTTTCAGCTTCTGCCTTACCCGTCCCTGGGGATTTGGTGGGGGTGAATCCATGGTGTGGGCCCGCCATTGCCCTCAACCTGTTTTTAACCTTGTTCTGAGGTTTCTTTTTATAGTCTGTTTGTGCAGTGATTTGTTGCATTATTGTTTAGTTGTAAGCCACATATAATTTGAGTGGCTGTGCTATAAAACTTTTGAAATAAATAATACATGTGTTCGCTCGTGAGTGGGCTAAATAAATCTAGATTAGGCTGTGAAGGACAGCAAACTTTGTGGGTATTTCAGGAAATAAAACAGTACGTTATGGTGTAAGAACGAAATCCTAATGAGGCTAACGCTTACTGTGATTTGCAGGCTTTGAATGGGTATCTTCTTTAGAGAGTTCTCCATCAGAACATCTAGTGTCAAAGAAGAGGATTGGGTGCTTGGCCTGTAGAAGCTTGGATCCCTATCAAGCTGAGTGATCAACTCAGTCTGTGCCTTGCATAGTACAAGGGTGAGCACCTCTCCATCTGTACCAATATCAGTGCAGATTGTGATAGGTCTGAATATGTCTAACGAGACTTCAAAATTGTTGCACCAGTGGAGTGCACCTTTTATTTTCCCATTGATCAATGCTTGTTCTGAAAGTCACAGCTTTTGCCTAATATTACAAACTCTTGGAAACTCTTCCTATCTGGGACTGTTGTATGATGTTGGCTTTTAATAATGCACTAACAATTTAGAGCTGAGCAACATAAAAACAAGTTGGGTCCTATTCAGAAGGACCCCGAATGCTAGTTACGTGGCTGAAGCAACACACCTTAGATAGGGGTACTGGATTTAGGTGCAAACTTATTGCAATCGATCTTTCACAGAATGCTACACTAGCCTATACCTCTCGGGTTTGAGCCTCACCTTAGTTTCAGTGATACTTACCCAAAGGGCACCAAGGTGGTCATTACGACCCTGGCGGATTACTTCCGCCAGGGCCGCGGGACGCGGTGGCACCGCCGACAGGCCGGCGGTGCCCCGCGGGGCATTCTGACCGCGGCGGCTTAGCCGCGGTCAGAGAAGGGAAACCGGCGGTCTCCCGCCGGTTTCCCGCTGCCCCCAAGGAATCCTCCAAGCCGGCGCAGCTTGCTGCGCCGGCTTGGGGATTCCGACTCCCCCTCCCGCCATCCAGTTCCTGGCGGTTCTCCCGCCGGGAACCGGATGGCGGGAGGGGGAGTCGCGGGGCCCCTGCAGTGCCCATGCCAGTGGCATGGGCACTGCAGGGGCTCCCGTAAGAGGGCCCCAAAATGTATTTCACTGTCTGCATAGCAGACAGTGAAATACGCGACGGGTGCAGTAGCACCCGTCGCACCTTCCCACTCCGCCGGCTCGATTACGAGCCGGCTTCATGGTGGGAAGGTCGTTTTCCCCTGGGCTGGCGGGCGGCCTTTCGGCGGCCGCCCGCCAGCCCAGGGGAAAACTTGGAATACCCTCCGCGGTCTCTGGACCGCGGAGCGGTATTCCTGACGCGCAACATTGACGGGCGGCCTCTGCCGCCCGTCAATGTTGGAATGAGGGCCCAAGTGCCCAAGGCTCAAAATTTCAGCCATAATAAATTACTTTGGTGTGAGAGCAAATGAGCACATTCATGCTTTATAGTTATTCACGCCTTCTAAATCCTGACAACCCGATCCCACACGTAGTGTAAAGCTCCAACTCATTGCTCAGCCCTGCAATGTCCTTTAGTGTACCTAATCTGCAAAAGCATGGATTGCAGTTTATAGTTATACAGATATGTGCTGTACCAACAACATATGCTGTCCATTCTCCTTTTTAGCGTGCTTTATTTATAATAAAAAGTTTGAAATAAAACAACAATTACTTGAAGTGCAGAGAACAAGCATTGGTAAAGACAATAGGTCTTGATTATATGAGAGCTGCTGGCTTTGCCAAAGTCTTTTAGTGATGTTATACAGCAGAGTTGCTGCTGCAGTTGGCTAAAAGTTAGTGATGTGGCGCAGAGGAAAGTGGTGTAGGGAAGAGTGGTGTGAAGTGGTGTAGAATCGATAGCCGTGGCGTGGGATACAGTGGAGTGCGGTAGAGTTGGGTAGAGTGGTGTAGAGTAGAGTGGCATAGAGTGAACTGGCATACAGTGACAGAGTGTAATCGATTGGCATACAATGGAGTGGCATCAAGTAGAGTGGCATAGAGGGTCACAGGGTCGGGTGACAGAGTGGCATTGTGTGGAGTGGCATAGACTGGTTGCAATAGTAGAGTGAGGTAGCATTGAGTGGCTTGGAGTACGGCAGAGTGGAATGACGTAACGTTAGAGAGCAGAGTGGTGTTGTGACGTACAATGGAGTATAGTAGTGTGGAGTGACACAGCTGGGTGGAGTAAAGTGGTGCGGTTTTGAGTACAGTGGCATAGAGTGGAGTGGCTTACAGTGTCACTGAGTGGCATAGTGAGGAGTGGTGTAGAGTGGAGTGAAGTGGTGAAGACTGGCGTAGAGTGGAATGGTGTTGTGTGGTGTAGAGTAGAGTGGAGTGGCGCTGAGTGGGGTAGAGTACAGTAATACAGTTGTGGGTTTAAGTAACTAATAGACTGGTGCATATCTTGGTGGACAGGGTGAACTCCGTCAGGACAACAGAGAATATTACTCTGTTGCCCTGACTGAGTTCCTGCCCTCCAAATTTAGAAATGATAGCTAAACTGTTGTTAACTGTTTCTAAAGCGTTGGCAGGAACTGATGTCACAATGGTTCCTTTCAGCACTTTTTCTAGTTTGATACACAACTCCATCAACATAACAGAACCATCCGTCAAACTTACTATTACTGGATTTTCTTTTTGAAAATAATAATTAAAAAAATACATCCCACTTACTGTGGGAATTATCTCGCATGGTAAGGGAGGCATTTTTAATTTGTTACTGCCCCTTACTGCAAGTTTTGCTTGGCACTAAGGGGGTGATTCTCACCCTGGCGGGCGGCGGAGGCCGCCCGCCAGAGTTCCCCCCTCCAAAATACCGCTCCGCGGTCGAAAGACCGCTGAGGGTATTTTGGGTTTTGCACTGGGCTGGCGGGCGACCGCCAAAAGGCCGCCCGCAAGCCCAGTGCAAAACACCCTTCCCACGAGGACGCCGGCTCAGAATTGAGCCGGCGGAGTGGGAAGGTGCGACGGGTGCAGTGGCACCCATCGCGTATTTCAGTGTCTGCAAAGCAGACACTGAAATACAAAGTGGGGCCCTCTTACGGGGGCCCCACGACACTCCATACCGCCATCCTGTTCCTGGCGGGCGAACCGCCAGGAACAGGATGGCGGTATGGGGTGTCAGAATCCTCCATGGCGGCGCAGCGAGCTGCGCCGCCATGGAGGATTCATTTGGGCAGCGGAAAACTGGCGGGAGACCGCCGGTTTTCCGCATCTGACCGCGGCCAAACTGCTGCGGTCAGAATGCCCTGCGGGGCACCGCCAGCCTGTTGGCGGTGCTCCCGTCAACCCTGGCCCCGGCGGTCCATGACCGCCGGGGTCAGAATGACCCCCTAAAGCAGTAAAAAAAATGGCTATATGTCGACCCGTCTATAATTAGTGGGTGGACATGTATCCAGTTTTCTGACGACCCTTACTCCATTGGGCTATCTGAGAAGTTTAGCCAAAGCAGAGATAGAGTAGGCTCTGCTCTGGCCAAACTAGAGTCCACCCGCATTCAAATTGGGCGGACGGTCCATCATCTTGCAGGTAAGGATGCTCTCTTGCTGTTGTGACAGAGTATCCTTACAGCCAAGGTATAAATCAGTAAAGATGGCAGGTAGAGTGAAAGCAACATAAATAGGAAGCTGTATGCATGTTTTAAAAGAAAGCACATTGCACAACCAGAAATACTACCGACATTTTTATAAAATAAAAAAATAGTGCATGGCAAAACAATGAGGAAGAATACATGCACTTGGACCATGCTCCAGGAAGAATGTAACACTAAAAAGGAAGGGAAGCCTACAGGAGTTAAGCAATCAACAGATTGCAAATGTGAGTGGCAATTAAAACAACTAACGGTATGCTGGGGGCAGGTTGTAAGCCCATCAAATTGTAAATATGGTGTTTTGCAGTACAACTCATGCGCTGTGTAGGAGAGACCTAAAAGCTAATCCATATTACATTCTGAAACCAGCACCCATGCTCCCCACCTCCGACTCCCAACCCTAACACAACATAGAAAAGAAAATTATTAAATAAAAAAATGAATTGCATAAAAATGAATGAAGAGTAACAGATGAGCGACTAGAGCAGGAGTAGAGTCAATGCTTAAGCATAAAATTAATCGAACAACTCCAGTCCATATGCTATTACATATATTTATATAATTTGTGCCTTTTCAGTGACTTAAGCCAACATGTGAGTAAGGCCCAGCACCTCAAGTACAAAACTACTATCACTTATGGCTCTTCTAATCTTCATGAAAGTCTTGTGTGCTGATATACCGCTTTCTGGTCATTTGCTGACAAGTAAAGGCTTCTTTGTTTCAGAGAATGTGTGGGGGGAATTTATGAAGGTATAGCAGTCCTCTCCAGGTTGAAGTGCATGACCTTTTACATGTTCAAATTGACCATTTTTAGCATGTTCGATGGCATGTGTAGCTGCAGATACACATGCTTTGCACATCCCGCCATCTAGTGTTGGGCTCGGAGTGTTACAAGTTGTTTTTCTTCGAAGAAGTCTTTTTCGAGTCACGAGATCGAGGGACTCCTCCCCTTTCGGCTCCATTGCGCATGGGCGTCGACTCCATCTTAGATTGTTTTTTTTCCGCCATCGGGTTCGGACGTGTTCCTTTTCGCTCCGTGTTTCGGTTTGGAAAGATAGTTAAAATCTCAGAAAATTCGACGGTATTGTTTGCGTTCAGTATCGGGTTAGTTACAACAGATCGACACCGACTTTTGAAGAGCCGACCACGTGCCTCTTCAAGGCTGATGGAACGGACCCCATTCCGCTTCTGCCCCAAATGCCACAACAAGTATCCGTATACAGATCAGCACCTGGTCTGTAACTTGTGTTTGTCTCCAGAACACAAAGAAGAAACTTGTGAAGCTTGTCGAGCGTTTCGGTCGAGGAAGACACTAAGAGACCAAAGAGCAAGAAGACTGCAAATGGCATCGGCGCCGACAGGACAAACACGCTTGGAGGAGGAAGAAGAAACCTTTTCCATCCAGGACTCGGACTCGGAAGAGCTCGATCCCGAAGTGACACCTAAAACCGTGAGTAAGACGTCGACACACAAAACTCACGAGAAGACCACAAAAGCCCAGGGGACGCCACCGCCAGCAGGCCATGGCTTAACCTGAAAAATAGGTGACCGACCATCGGCACCGAAAAAGGGCACGCATGTGTCGAAGTCATCCGACTCCGGTCGAGATACCGGCACACAGCAAACTCGAGCCCGAGACAGCGGATCCGAGCAAGTTCGGCACCGAGAGAGCGGCACCGAAACAAGTCGGCACCGAAAGAGCGGGACGCCGAAAATAAAGAAGGTGTCGTCGGAGCAGAAAAAGGCTACCGAAAAGGTTTCTATTCCGAAACATCCAGCCTCGGAACCGAAATCAGGTTCCTACACAGAGGAACAGGGACTGTCCTCCCAAATGCAAGGACATAAGTTCGGACAAGATCTACAGTCAATGGAGCCAGACTACACCCAGAGAAGGCTCCACATCCAAAAGGACACAGGGAAGATAAGTACTCTTCCCACAATTAGGATGAAAAGAAGACTTGCCTTTCAAGAAAAGGACAAACAGCCACAGGCAAAGGTGGCAAAACAAACAACACCGCCACCATCCCACCACCATCAACGCACACATCACCGGTAGCCACTCCACCACTGATGCAATCCCCAACTCATACTGGAATGAGTCAGGATGATCCCGACGCATGGGATCTTTATGATGCGCCAGTGTCAGATAACAGCCCAGACTGTTACCCAGCGAGGCCGTCGCCACCTGAGGACAGTACAGCTTACACACAGGTGGTGTCAAGAGCAGCTGCATTTCATAACGTTACCTTGCACGCAGAACCTATTGAGGATGACTTTTTGTTTAATACACTATCCTCCACTCATAGCCAATATCATAGCTTACCTATGCTACCCGGAATGCTAAAACATTCCAAACAGGTGTTTTAGGAGCCTGTGAAGGGCAGGGCCAAAACTCCAAGAGTAGAAAAAAAGTACAAGACACTGCCAACAGACCCTGTATATATCACGCAGCAATTAACACCAGACTCTATGGTAATAGGGGCAGCTCGCAAGAGAGCAAACTCTCACACCTCAGGAGACGCACCACCTCCAGACAAGGAGAGTCGCAAGTTTGACGCTGCGGGGAAAAGGGTTGCAGCACAAGCTGCCAAAAAATGTCGTATTGCCAACTCACAGGCACCTCTGGCAAGATATGATAGGGCTCATTGGGACGAAATGCAACATTTCATTGAACACTTACCCAAGGAGTTCCAGAAGAGGGCACAACAAGTGGTGGAAGAAGGACAAAGTATCTAAAATAATCAGATACGGTCAGCAATGGATGCAGCAGATACAGCTGCTAGGACAGTAAATACAGCAGTAACCATAAGGAGACACGCATGGTTGCGTACGTCAGGATTCAAGCCGGAAATACAACAAGCTGTGCTTAATATGCCTTTTAACGGACAGCAGTTGTTTGAGCCGGAGGTGGACACTGCTATCGAAAAACTTTAAAAAGACACTGATACGGCCAAAGCCATGGGCGCACTCTACTCCCCACAGAGCAGAGGCACATTTCGCAAAACTCAGTTTAGAGGGGGGTTTCGAGGACAAACTACAGAACCCACAACCTCACAAACAAGGCCCACTTATCAGAGCCAATATCAGCGGGGAAGTTTTCGGGGACAATATAGAGGGGGACAATTCCAAAAGAGTAGAGGAAAGTTCCAAAGTCCCAAAACTCCTCAAAACAAGCAGTGACTTCCAAGTCACAAATCCCCAACACCTAACACCTGTGGGGGGAAGACTAACCAAGTTTTACAAACATTGGGAGGAAATAACTACAGACACTTGGGTCCTAGCAATTATCCAGCATGGTTATTGCATAGAATTTCACAAATTCCCTCCAAACGTCCCACCGAAAACACACAATATGTCAAAACAACACATGGATCTTCTAGGACTAGAGGTCCAAACGTTGCTACAAAAAGGAGCAATAGAATTAGTACCAATTCAACAGAAAGGAACAGGAGTTTACTCTCTGTACTTTCTCATACCCAAAAAGGACAAGACTCTAAGACCCATATTAGATCTCAGAACATTAAATACCTACATCAAATCAGATCACTTTCACATGGTGACATTACAGGACGTAATCCCACTGATCAAACTACAAGACTACATGACAACACTAGACCCAAAGGATGCATACTTCCATATACCGATACATCCTTCACACAGAAAGTACTTAAGGTTTGTATTCCAAGGGGTACATTACCAATTCAAAGTGTTGCCATTCGGGATAACAACTGCGCCAAGAGTTTTTACAAAATGCCTGGCAGTAGTAGCTGCTCATATCAGAAGGCAGCAAATACATGTGTTCCCGTACCTAGACGATTGGTTAATCAAAACCAACACGCAAGAACGGTGTTCACAACACACAAAGTATGTCATAGAAACCCTCCACAAACTATGTTTCTCACTCAACTACACAAAGTCACACCTTCAGCCGTGTCAAACACAGCAATACTTAAGGGCGACAATCAACACAACAAAAGGGATTGCCACTCCAAGTCCGCAAAGGGTACAGGCATTTCACAATGTAATACAGGCCATGTATCTAAAACAAAAGATACAAGTCAAGATGGTGATGAAACTACTAGGCATGATGTCCTCATGCATAGCCATTGTCCCAAACGCAAGATTGCACATGCGGCCCTTACAACAGTGCCTAGTATCACAATGGTCACAGGCACAGGGTCAACTTCTAGATCTAGTGTTGATAGACCGCCAAACATACACCTCGCTTCAATGGTGGAACAATATAAATTTAAACCAAGGGCGGCCTTTCCAAGACCCAGTGCCTCAATACGTAATAACGACAGATGCCTCCATGATAGGGTGGGGAGCACACCTCAACCAACACAGCATCCAAGGACAATGGGACACTCAGCAGAGACAGTTTCACATAAATCACTTAGAACTACTGGCAGTGTTTCTAGCTTTGAAAGCATTTCAACCTATAATAAGACACAAACACATTCTTGTCAAAACAGACAACATGACAACGATGTATTATCTGAACAAACAAGGAGGAACACGCTCAACACAGTTGTGTCTCCTGGCACAAAGAATATGGCATTGGGCGATTCACAACCGCATTCGCCTAATAGCACAGTATATTCCAGGGATTCAGAATCAGTTAGCAGACAATCTCTCTCGGGATCACCAGCAGATCCATGAATGGGAGATTCACCCACAAATACTAAACACCTACTTCCAAAGATGGGGAACACCACAAGTAGACCTATTTGCAACAAAAGAAAACGCGAAATGCCAAAACTTCACATCCAGATACCCACAGGATCAGTCTCAGGGCAATGCGTTATGGATGAGTTGGTCAGGGATATTTGCATACGCTTTCCCCCTCTCCCACTCCTTCCATATCTGGTAAACAAATTGAGTCAAAACAAACTCAAACTCATACTAATAGCACCAACTTGGGCAAGACAACCCTGGTATACAACACTACTAGACCTCTCAGTAGTGCCTCATGTCAAACTACCAAACAGACCAGATCTGTTAACCCAACACAAACAACAGATCAGACACCCAAATCCAGCATCGCTGAATCTAGCAATTTGGCTACTGAAGTCTTAGAATTCAGACATCTGGAACTCACACAAGAATGTATGGAGGTCATAAAAGAAGCTAGGAAACCAACCACAAGACATTGCTATGCAAATAAGTGGAAAAGATTTGTTTATTACTGCCATAATAAACAAATACAACCCTTAAACGCATCTGCTGAAGACATCGTCAGCTACCTACTGCACTTACAAAAGTCAAAGCTAGCTTTTTCATCTATTAAAATTCATCTCACCGCTATTTCGGCTTATCTGCAAATTACGCATTCAACATCACTATTGAGGATCCCAGTCATAAAGGCTTTTATGGAGGGTCTGAAAAGAATTATCCCACCAAGGACGCCACCAGTTCCTTCGTGGAACTTTAACATTGTCTTAACACGGCTCATGGGTCCACCGTTTGAACCCATGCACTCATGTGAGATACAATACTTAACATGGAAAGTAGCATTTCTACTTGCCATCACATCTCTAAGAAGAGTAAGTGAGATACAAGCATTTACCATACAAGAACCCTTTATTCAAATACACAAGCATGAAGTAGTTTTACGAACAAATCCTAAGTTCTTACCAAAAGTCATATCACCGTTCCACTTGAATCAAACAGTGGAACTACCAGTGTTCTTTCCAGAGCCAGATTCTGTAGCTGAAAGAGCACTACATACATTAGACATCAAAAGAGCGTTAATGTACTACATTGACAGAACAAAACAAATTCGAAAAACCAAACAATTGTTTGTTGCTTTCCAAAAACCTCATACAGGAAACCCAATATCCAAACAAGGCATTGCTAGATGGATAGTTAAATGCATTCAAACCTGTTATCTCAAAGCAAATAGAGAACTGCCTATAACACCAAAGGCACACTCAACTAGAAAGAAAGGTGCTTCCATGGCCTTTCTAGGAAACATTCCAAAGACTGAAATATGTAAGGCAGCCACATGGTCTACGCCTCATACGTTTACCAAACACTACTGCGTGGACGTGTTAACCACACAACAAGCCACAGTAGGACAAGCAGTACTACTAACTTTGTTCCAAACAACTTCAACTCCTACAGTCTGAACCACCGCTTTTGGGGAGATAACTGCTTACTAGTCTATGCAAAGCATGTGTATCTGCAGCTACACATGCCATCGAACAGAAAATGTCACTTACCCAGTGTACATCTGTTCGTGGCATGGGACGCTGCAGATTCACATGCGCCCGCCCGCCTCCCCGGGAGTCTGTAGCCGTTTGAAGTTGATCTTGAACATTTGTAAATTTGTAAATATATCACTTTAAACCACATTATGTACATACATACTTAATCCATTGGATGGGCACTGTTACCATAATACACAACTCCTACCTCACCCTCTGCGGGGAAAACAATCTAAGATGGAGTCGACGCCCATGCGCAATGGAGCCGAAAGGGGAGGAGTCCCTCGATCTCGTGACTCGAAAAAGACTTCTTCGAAGAAAAACAACTTGTAACACTCCGAGCCCAACACTAGATAGCGGGATGTGCAAAGCATGTGAATCTGCAGCGTCCCATGCCACGAACAGATGTACACTGGGTAAGTGACATTTTCCATATGCATTATTAAACAGTAACAATATAACCTGCCTATGTCAGATGCATTCCTTATATTAACAGTGTAGAACATTTGTATCTGTTGTAGATTGTTTTATGGTACACAATACTTGCTATACTATGGATGTGTACATTAACAGTTGTTTTGTTTGTCACTGCAACACTAACCTTTTTCATGATCTATTTCTAGATCTCTCAAGCACCAGCCCTTCTCCACCTCTACAAGGCGATAAAAACCAATTTCTTCAATTGGCACGGCATCACAGTGTAACTACCTGGCAGCTGGACCACCCCTGACGAGTTGTTACTACTCCTGACCTTCCCATGTCCCTTCATTCACCCAATGGGATACGGACTAACTCGGAAGCGCCCCATCTGAGGCTGACGTCTTGTTTTTGAGGTAAGCACATCCATATGGACAGGCGGGTTCTTTCATTTGTGCAAGAGATCACCTTTTTCAGTGTTCATTATTTTTCATTAGGGATTCAAGACTATCCATTGGAACCTGTGTGTGCAATTGGAGCACTGTTGATGCTAAAATTGACATCGGTATGTGAGCTGGTCCCCACATACCTGCCCAACAATGGCACTGCTTTACTCTGCTTTTACTATGTTGTAGTACAAATTCTATTTCAATTAGATTTAGATTAATTTTGATTCTTAGTACTTCATGCAATTCGTTTGTCATTCCAGTACTTTATTGTGTTCAACTCTGTAGGAAGTGATTTTTTTTCTGTTCTCTGCAGGTGATGGTTCACTCTGGTATTTATTTCACTTTGGATGCCCTGAACTATCAGTCAGACCCCATTTTAAATGTTTCTTTAGTTCATTTTCTCAGAGACTGTTGTTTTGACTTCTGACCAGGTAAGTAAGGTCATACCTTTTCTTTGGAATTATCCACCTTCTCCAACATAACCATGAAATCGCTAGTACCGAGATATCTTTCTTTTCACCTGCAGATGTTTTTTTCGCTCTTGCATCTTATTAATTAACTATGATCGTTGAGGGCAAAGGCAATGTAAACTAACAATGTTGGTGAACTGCATGTGTTCCTGAGTCATAAGATCTGAACATTTGGAAAGAGCATTTTTTAAAACTGTTTCTGTTGTTCACTTAAGCACTGAGCTCCTTACTTTTTGATTATATTGGAAACAGCATAATCTCGGATGATGTCGTCAGTGGTTCTTGTTTTTCTGATGCTTACTGTATGATTTGGTTTTCTGTTGAATGATGATTGTATTTCATTTTCTTTGATTCAGTTATTCCATGGGGAACCACTGTTGCACATATGTATATTGCTAGAAGGGCGTGTGCCACTTGACAAGCAAGAACCTTGGTGAATGCATGACACTGACCAAGTTTAAGGAGGACAGCATGCTGTCTCTTAAGAGTATTAGTCAAATGTCACTGTGCATATTTTATGGCACCCAGCACAGAATGACCAGAGGAGAGGGCTCTGCTTCTGCTTGTGCTGTGGTCAAGGTGATGGACAGAGGTCTTGTGATTATGTGCAGCACTGATTAAATGGAGACTTTCCTCTCTGGTGTGAGTCAGCCGGCTAAGGAAGAGGAGTTTGACACGTTTATGGACATAGCAATGCAACTTGCTTGTGAGAGAGCCTCACTACTGTCTTGGATTTCAGACCCGGGAGTCAGAGTGAAGATGCTGGCTGTGTAGATTTTGACCTCATGAAGGAGGGTGGTAAGATGATGTTTGATTGGGAAAGGTCTCAAGACGCTGAAGAAAGACTACTGTAGGCTTCTCAGTTAATTTAGAAAGAGGAGTAGGAATATCTCCAATATCTCCAAGGCAATATAGATCGAAATGTTACTATGTTATTCGAGGATAAATTGTGTGCTCACGTCATGGAAAGACAAATCATTTCGTGCCTGGTATTTGTCCAGTTGCGGTGTTAATACATGACAGTCAGTAATCAGTAGGGCTATTTGTCATACATGAAGTTCAAATGTCATCTGTTGAGAAATGTGCTTGGCTCCCTCTAAATGTGAAGTCTATTAGCTTGGGTAACAGTTTGATTGGTGATTCATGTATATTAACATGTGCCATATAGATCTTTTTGTTAACGCATGTCTTGGGTTAGTAATTTTCCATGTAAGTTTACTTAGACGTTGTTGGGAATTGCAGTTTTTGTTAATGGTTGTGGTGTGCTGAATGGTGAGTACCTTAGGACAGGTTAGGAATTTTGAATTATCCACCTGTAGGTTGTTTTGGAATAAGAGTGTGAGCATTTGTTTGACTCCAGAGGGAGTGTAGTTAGCAGTTTGGGGAAGAGCGTTAAGAACCCACCTGTGAGTTGTTATGTAAATGGTTTCTGGTTGTGTTTATGCATGGTTTGCTAATGTGGGGGAACATTAGTACCCTGTCATGAGAGATACTATGTTAGTGCACTTGTGTGCTTGTTGGTTGGAACTGGGGAAGGAACAGTTCCCTTTTGCTAGAGGTTGTATAGGGAAGTACCCCATAGTATGCAAAGTTGGGGGAAGTGCACTACCCTGTTGCGAGAAGTTGCTTGTCGGAGTACCTTGCAGTGTGCTAAGTTGGGGAAAAGTATCACCTCTGTATGAGAACTTGCATGAGAACTGCTCAGTGGTTGTAATGTGGGTGAAGAGGAGTACCATCTTGAAGAGGTTCCAAGGGGAACTTCACAGAGGAATAAAAATGTGGGGAAATGTTGTGGGTGATAACCACTATTTTTGCCTGAGTGTTGTGGGTGGTAATCATAGCTTTGCTGGACTGTGCTCTCGGACCAGTCATCATCCTGTACAAATGGAAAAGTTTGACAGGTGTGTGGTACAGAAGGCAGAATATGTTTGTGATTGTCTTATGCTGTGTTTTATTAAGGCTGTCTCTGATAGAGTATTGTGTTTGAATCGTAATGTTTGACTCTAATTACTCCAGTATTGGAACTTTCATGGATTCCCATGCTTGAATCATTCCCTGTCATCGAGATGGGAGGCCCCGGTACCTTTAATTAAGTATTACTAACATAGATTTAAACCTAAAGGCCCTTAGGCTTCTCATTTTAGCACTCTATGAGAATAATTTTAAGAAAAAGGACCAAACTTAAGGGCCCACCAATCAGGCGAAGCCACCCTCTAGGACCTTCTTGAGAGAAGCTCCAGCTCCTCAGATTTTCTACCGCACGTTGTGCTAGGGAGTCTCCTCATAGCTCTGCTCTTCTCAAATTTTGGAATACCCAGAAAGATTATACTCTTCACAACTAATTCTGACTGATAGCTGATAAGGCATCCACCATGTCTGACAAGGAGAAGAAGGGTTTGTTCAGATCCTGCAAAACCTGTGGAAAAAAAGAGGTTACACTTGGAAGACCCTCACCAGAACTGCATATACTGCCTTTACCCAGACCACTCTGTCAAAGACTGCAAGGTATGTTGCCCCTTCTCCTCTAAAACCCTGAAGGACAGAGAGGGCAGATTGTTGATATGGCTACAAAAACGTAAATCCAGAGATAACCCAGTCTCTGACCGAGAGCATTGAGTCCTCCACATTTTCCAGGAGATGACATAAAAGAGCAGGATCTCCTCACTCAGGATCTTCCTCAGAACAGCCAGGAAAGACCTATAAAAAGACCGCCTCAGGATCTTACAAAGGCCGCAGCCCTTCTTCATCACCTCACAAATTCTCTGCAAAAGGGGAAAGAGGGTATTTCAGCAGTTCTGAAAGGGATGAAAAATCAGCTTCTGTGCCTCCTTCTAAGTCAGCTGTACCATTTAAAAGACCTTCCTCTGCTCCTACAGTTGACAGACCACTTGTCAAAACCCCACTGTCGACATCCTCCGATGGCAACGACGAGATCCGTTCCACCGTCAACGACTGTTTCTGGATTCAAACCATCTACAGCAGCTCTGACAAAAACGACGATGACGAGTCGCCCACCGTCGACGACATCATTGTCGACGAAGACCTACACATCGTCATCGTCTACGACAGTAACCATGGCTTCCTTATTGCCGGCTTCATCGATGACTACTCTGACGACAGAACCTTCCACCACGAAACCGTCGACTGTTAAGATATATTCTCAAAGTCTGCAGCAATGAAGGTGGCATTGACGAGCGCTCCTGTCATACTGTCGCCCAAGGCGTCTCCGACACCGTTGACAAGGGAAAAAGTACACAGAGCACAAGAAACAACAACAATTACACCGGAGCATAGTTCTCCTAGTAATATAACCCCTTTAATGCCAGTCCATCTCTTGGAGGGTGACAACAAACCGGATAATGAGAGTCCATTGGGAACAGCGCACAGTCCCTCACAGTTCAATGTAAAGTACCAGGACGATGGTGATGAGCATGGCGAAGTTCATGACCCACAATACTACGCATGTGATCAAGCATAACAAGAGGCTTTTTATATGCCCAACACTTCAATATCGGATTTGCAAATGATGTTAGCCGACTATAGTAGGCGCTTTCCAGCTACAGAAGAGATGCAACCTCAGCCATCATCATCTCCAGTTTCTTGGGTAGCCACCCCGTGTCAGAGGCCCACCACTCTACCGCTGACGAATGTGGCCACACCGAATATGACCCTCCCACAAGACACTGACATATCAGAGGGAGAACAAGAGGAAGGTGAGCTCCTCAACAACCAGTCTGAGTGGGATGAATATATTATTTCAGCTCCACCTTCCCTTTCACCTTCAAAGGTAGCTTCACCTGCTGAGGAGATCAGAGGTTTCCACAATCTTATGGAAAGGGCTGCTAAGCGTTTTGCACTTCCAGTGCCATCCAAACAAACTGATTGCTTTCTATATGACTTTAAGGAGCTTTTTCAAAAATCAGTACACTCCATGCCCCTAGTCAGTCACATATGGGAGGGCGGTTTGAAAGTCATGCAAAACCCAGCGACAGTCACAGCAGTGTTTCCACGCCTCGATAAAAAGTATAAAAAGTATAAAGCCCCTGAAGATGCCCCAGCATGCTTGACTGGTCACCCTCACCAAGATTCGGTGGTAACACAAGCAGCCCAGAAAACATCCAAAAATCCTTCTGCACCAATTTCCACACCTCCGGACAAGGAGGGTAGACGATTGGCCAATTTTGGGAAAAGCTTTGCCTCAACGTTTAGTCTAACTATAAGAGCGGCTAACTCCCTGATGATGTTAGCCAGATATGACAGACAATTATGGGCTGATACCACCCCATATCTTGATCAGCTGTCGGAGGACATTAAGGTAGAAGCTAAAAAGACATTACATGACGGAGAACGCATATCGACAGAGATAATAGATTGTGCGATGGACATAGCCACTATGGCGTTTCGTCAGCTTGCAGGGGCTGCTGTCCTCAGAAGGCAAGGTTGGCTGAAGGCCACATCATTCTGTCCAGAAGTGCAGAATAAGATACTAGACCTTCCATTTGATGGTCAAGCGCTTTTTTGCAAACATATTGACAGGGCTTTGTAGTCGATAAAATCCGACACGGAGACAGCAAATTCTTTGGGAACACCATTTTCAAAAGTCTTCCTTTCAAGCCACAAGAAGACGTGAAGTATCGTCATATAGGGGAGGCTACCAGCAGTTCAGATATTAGTTGTTCGCTTCCACCTCCCAACAATTTTGACAGCAATACTCTGAGTCATCCTCCTCAAGCGGCTTACAATAGGTCTACCGCCAGGGGACGTTCAGCTTGGCCAGCTAAAGACTCAGCTCACAGAGCATAATGGATCCAGGGCTCCAGCTACCCCCAAACACCTAACCCCAAATCTAAGCTGAAAAATCTCACTATTTCTCCACCAATGGCAAACCATAACATCGGAACAGTGGGTCTTATAACTGATAAAGAGTGGACACATGCTGGAGTTTGTCCAAATACCTCCACCCAATCCCCCTTGCAAAATGTCCACAAAGTATCCACAACAACTCAAGAGAGAGATCAACAAAATGCTTCTCAAGGTCGCAATAGAAAAGGTGCTACCGTCACAGTGATGGAAAGGATTTTATTCCAGATTGTTCCTCATTCGCAAAAAATGGAAAGACTGGAGATCGATCCTCTAGCTCAGGGAATTAAACACGTAGTTGTTGAGCATGATAACCTTATGGGACATTCTTCTTCGGTTGAACCAGGGAGACTTTGTCTACCCTAGACCTGAAGGATGCATATTTCCACATCCCAATTCATCCAGACCACATACAGTACCTATGATTCATGGTAACCAGAAGCCACTTTCGATTTGAGTTCTTCCATTTGGTCTAAAATCAGCTCCCAGGATATTCACAAGTGCTTAGCTCCTGTTTCAACCTTTCTCAGGAGAAGAAAACATCAACTATTCCCATACTTAGATGACTAGCTGATAAAAGCAGACACCTTCTCAGCAGCACGCAGGTCAACAAGGAAGAGCATTGCCTTACTCAACAGCTGAGGTCTAACTATAAACTTGGAGAAATCCAAGCCACAACCATCACGCATGATAACTTTTCTTGGGGCAATCCTGGAAACTCAGTCCTGTGTTGCCTGTCCCACTGTAGAAAGACAACAAAAACTGCTATCTTTGGCAAAGTCAGTGCAAAGAAAATAATCTGTTTCAGTATGCCTTTAAAAATCGTCATTGGGGATGATGTCTTCATGGATATCTCTAGTTCTTTTCAGCAGACTCAAATGCGCCCCCTTCAATAACAGCTCGGTCTGCAATGGCTCCATGTCTGAGGAAGTTTCGAAGATCACATCAAGATCACTCCGGCCATCACCAAGGCTTTGGTATTGTGGCCTCAGAAGGATCATCTTTCCATCGGCCTATCTTTTCTTCATCGTCCAGCCCCGTGGATAATCACCACAGATGCCTTACTAGAGGGTTTGGGACCGGTTTTGCAGGACCTGCAGATAAGTGGCAAATGGCCACTGTTTCAAACAAAGCACATCAATCTGCAAGAGCTATAAGCAGACCCCCTAGCTTTCCTCCCAGAGATAGCCAATTCAGAGGTGGTAATGAAAACAGACAATACCACTACGATGCATTACATCAACAAACAGGGAGGTTCCTGCCTCTCTCCAAAGAAGCTCAGGAGATATTGAATTGGGCTGTACATCATGGAATACTCCTTACAGCAGTTCACCTTACAGGTATTCAGAACAAGATAGCAGAGTCACTCAGCAGACTAAAATCAGTCTGTCACGAACGGGGAACTGGACCAGTCCATGGTCAACCACATATTTTCCCAGTGGGGATCACCCAACCTCGACTTCTTCAGCAGCTGGTCAAACACCAAATGCCAAATCATGGGGGAATGCGTTTCCCATAGCATGGTCAGGAATCTTTGCCTACGCTTTTCTGCCCATTCCCTTGATCCTGAGAGTCATAACCAAAATGAAGAGGGAAGCATGCACGCTGATTCTAATAGCCCCATACTGGCCTCGCCAGCAATGGATCACAGAGCTTTTTCTCCTGTCAGTGAAGCCTCGCATCTCACTGAGAATATCTCCGCCTCTGCTAACAATGAACAACGGACAAGTCTTGCATCCGAATCCTCAATCAACTCAGTTGTCAGCATGGCGCCTGAACACCTTGAGTTTGCATACCTAAACATCCCGCAGGAGTGCAGAGATATACTGTCAAAAGCCAGAGTTATTAGCACCAACAAAACTTAGACATGTAAGTGGCAGAATTTTTGTTTGTGATGCCAACAAAAGCAGATTGATCCTATTTCTGCATCACTGTAACAAATACTGCCTCACTTGCTACATTTGGCGCACTCAGATATTGCCCATTCCTCCAAAAGAGCTTTCAGAGTTTTTTCACCCTCCAGACCTCCGCCTCCCTCCTGGAATCTAAACATTGTTTTTGCTCAACTCATGAAGCAACTATCTGAACCAGTCCATAGAGCTTCTACAAAATTCCTTTCCTGGACAGTAGCTCTCCTTCTTGCTCTAACATCAGCCAGGCGAGTCAGTAAGTCATAAGCACTGTCTATACAAGATCCCTTTTTACAGATTAAACAAGATAGAATAATCTTATGCACAAACCTGCGTTTTATACCAAAAGTGCCCTCGGACTTCCATTCAAATGAGCCCTTAGTTTTGAAGACATTCTTTACAAATCCTACAGCTTCAGCGGAGAAGGCTCTACACTCTTTAGACATTAAAAGATGCATTAAATTCTATCTGGATAGGACAAAAGCATTTCACAAAACCAGCCAACTATTTGTGGCTTTCAGCGCACCCAGAAGGGGTCAACCGCTCTGCAAAAAGAGCATCACAAGATGGATTTCTTCAGCAATCCGGTTCTGCCATCAAACAGCAGGCAAGCCACTGCAAACCTCTGTTCGTGCACATTCAACGTGTGTAGTATCCTCATCAGCTGCACAGTTTGCAGGTGTACCGCTCCAAGGCATTTGTAGGGCAGCAACTTGGAAAGGCTGCCATACATTTATCCGACATTATTGCTTGGATGTATTGTCTCAAGGAGAAGTAGCGGTGGACCAGGCAGTCCTCGGAATTTTTTTCCAGTAAATGTGAGCTATATCTCTCACTATATCTCTCATCCCACCATCCTAAATTCAGATATGCACATTGCCTGAAAAAAAGGAGGGGGTTGAAATGCATGGTAAGTTCTCATAAAAGTCTAATATCTAATGTTTAGAACTTCAAGTTATATATATGTTTATTTAGGCATGCAATGAATATAGCTGTGGAACAGAGATATGTGTTATACAGTGTGCATCAATACTGCTTACTACTCTGATTCAAGCATGGAAATCTATGAAAGTTCCAGTACTGGAGAAGAAAATTAGTTACTTACCTGCAACTTTAGTTCTCCAGTATTGGAATCTTTCATAGATTCACATGCAACCTGCCCACCTCCCCGGAGAAGCTCACCTTCACCTCTCTTATCTCTATTACATCCTCTATGCATTTGTGCTTAGAAAATCTGAGGAACTGGAGCTTCTCTCAGAACGGTTCTAGAGGGTGGTGTCGCCTGATTGGTGGGCCCTTAAGTTTGATCCTTTTTCTTAAAATGACTCTGATAGAGTGCTAAACTGAGAGGCCTAAGGGCGTTTAGGTTTAAACCAATGTTAGTACTACTTAATTAAAGGTACCGGGGGCTCCCATCTCGACAACGGTGAAAGATTCAAGCATGTGAATCTATGAAAGATTCCAATACTGGAGAACTAAAGTTACAGGTAAGTAACTAATTTTCTTCTAATGTGCTATAGGTCAGTTCTTTTTGACCTGCTGACATGATCTGGAGTCAGTGGTTGTATTAGACAACTGCTCTAGTGTTTGTTTTGTTTCAGTAATCTTTCATTATGCGTCCACTGCAGGATGGCCTCAATGTGTTTGGAAGACATTCAGACTTTTTCTGATGCATTTTTCAGAGGACGTGGTACAAGATGCCGAGTAAATGCTTTCTTCGGCCTGGCACTTGGTCGTTCTGATTAGGCTACCTAATATTGTGAATGGGTGTGGGGCGTATTGGAGTGGTGGGCTGCGCCTTTGTTTGAGTGTGTGGTGGAGTGAGTTGTCCTTCTGATGTTGTGTATTGCTTGTAGAAGATGGAGAATTAGTTAGAGCTTGTTTTGCTACCTCCTGTGTAATTTAGTAATGTAATGTGGAAGTTTAGGGACTTTGGGTGTGTGTTATGAGGTCATGTTTTGCGTTGGAGTCTGATCAAGGAAGTATTAAGTTAGGTTAAGCCAGCACTTCCACTCCGTACTAAAGGAGAGAGCTGGCAAAATATCCCATAACATCAAGAGAGTCTGTGAATCAAGATGGTTCCCCAGCCTAATGCCCACTTATTATTACTCTTCTCCACTCTTTTGTGTTGTCTTATATGCAGATTGAGGCTACTTCCAGACCAGGGTGGTCCTGATTCCGTTCACTGCTATCTTTCAGGAGAACGGGACATCCTTGTGCTGAGACTGGCCCCCATGCAGTGGTGAACTGTTACAAATGTTCCCTTTCTGCAGGACCACCCTGTTTTTTATGCCTTTTTGCTGAACCCTTTTTTTGCTGACTATAGAACTCTATGCACTTTACCCTTGCTAACTAGAGGGAATGTGTTTGCCTTCTCTCAACATGATGAAATTGATATACATCTAATTGGTGTATTTAATTTGCCTATACGTCCTAGTATATGGTACCATAGGTACCCAGGGCAGGTAAATTAAATGCTACCAGTGGACTGCAACACTCATTGTGATATCATCTGCAGTGGTACTTTAAAGGATGTTTCTAGGCCCACTGGTAGCATGCTGTGCATGTTATAACTGCAAAGTTGACCTGTCAAAATTGCTCCTTTTTGACAGCCTAAACCTTCCTTCTAAATATTTGTAAGTCATCCCTAAGTATGCCTTATTGCCCATTTTGCAAGATAAATGGTATTCAAAAGCAGAAAATGTAAAACCTTAATGTTAAACATGTCCTTAGAGTGAAAAGGCCCTCAAAGCTGTAGCAGACTTGGCTGGCTCATAGGAAAGCATTGGGATATAATATCTAGCTTATTCCATGTTGTAGCTGCCTAGGAAACAGCTTCAGATTGAATTATTGGATTTTCAGCTATTTATTACAAGCCCAATTAATTGGCAAAGTCAATGTTGTGATTCATATTTTGGAAAGGTGACTTTTCGAAATTCACCTTTGTACTGCCTGAAGTCCCTGGAAGCTAAATCTGCATTTTGCTCTCTCCCTTCACCAGCCAGTAATTAGCATGTCAGTAGGCGTGAATGAGGTGTCAACTTGATCACAGGGCAGGTGCAAAAGGCCCTGGGTATGGGGAGGAGTTGTGCCCTTGACAGGATGGCCCGTATGCTGGGCCCTAGAACGTGGTTAATCTCCGAGGCCTACCCTGTCAAAAGCACCATCCTTTTCCCCTCTAGCCATAACAGCCTCATAACAGTTGGCTTCTTGTTGACATCACAGTGTCTGATCCTGCTGGAGTGTCAATACCTGCTTGACAGAGGCACTAGGCTTTATATATGACATTAAGGGTACACTTCAAAGGAAGGAAACAGAACAGCTGCGGGCTCGAAAAATCTACTCAACCACTCGCAATGTGGGAGGACTACCATAGACTAAGCTTATTATAGTACACTCCCCACACACACATCCACAACCCTCAGAGCTCAGGTTTAATGTAACAAATACCCTATTGGTTAGGGCACCCCCATTGGTGATTCCCACCCACTAGATCATGACAGGCATAAATGTGGTGTTAACAGGCACTCACTTGTAGACACTCCAAGATCTTTGGAAGATTAGAAGAGGACACAACCTGCTGAGACCCTAGAAGAGCCTAGAAGACTGGACCTGCACTCCCTCTTGTACCTAGGACAAAGACCTGAACTCAAAAGGTCATAAGACTGACCTGTTAAAGCTATAGGGACACAGCAAGCTACAAGAGGTATTTCCTGCAACAGCCCAGCTGACCAGTCACAACTGGACCTGGACTAGACTCTCCTGTTGCCTTCAACCCGTCACACTGTGAGACTTAAGTGATTCTACTGAGGTCCTGGGGAAGCTTTAGAAATGTGCTCCTGTGGTGAATTGGAACTGTTAAGTCTAAAGTCAGAAGGTGAACTCTTTGACAAGGGCAAACCTGGTTAGTATATACAGCACATGATATATCCTAGTCATCGTCAACCTGCGGTTAGTTCCTTTTTTACTCTAACCATTGGCTATCATTGGCATTTTGTGCTTCCTGATGCTATTTCTATGTACCTCTTTAGACAGTCATATTTCCAATTCCCCTTATTTAAATTTGTCATTGTGGTGTTTGTTTATAACATTTTACTCTATTTTCATAATTCATTGTGGACATTTTTATTTATTTGCATTTTGACTTGATAACTGTTTTAGTACTGCATAAATACTTTACAAATTTTCTCTAATTTAAGCATGTCTGTTATGTGCCATAACTACCAGGGGGCTAAGATTAGGTTTATTTAGTGACTTTAGTGGTTCAACCTGAGAAGGACTGTGATTATTTCTTGAGGTGGTTACTTACTTTCCACAAATAATAACCGTATGTATGAACGACATCCACTTGAGCAGACGAGAATCTCCATATGGGGCTCACAAGTAGGTCCTTCAGGGTGGCTCTTTAGAGTTCGGCCACAGTGCAGATGAATTTATGGCCACTTGGTTCTAACAGCTCATGGGTTTTCCTGCCTAGTGTTAAAATTGTTTGGGGGTCATTTTTCTTGCTACAGAACTGCTCTAAGATGCTTCACATTAGTGCCCAGTGTTTCAAAATTATATGTATTTATAATGACCTGTCAATTAAGTCCAGAGTTGAAATGCCCTTCACTCGTTACAGTTAGACTTAGGATCACAACTTAAAAAAGGTTATGGAAAGATTGTAACACCCAAATGTGGACTCAAATAATACATCTGTCCCTTATTCAGCTCCATTTTTAGGTTGCACTGGACACATCGCATGCACCGATACTTGTAAGACATTTTGTTAGCTTACAGTCGGCTTAGAACCCTCCAGTTGCTTATCATTGGGTTGCTCTATCGTCACACTCCTTTGCTTCCTTCTCTTAGGTCGGCGAGTGCCTGCTTCACTTCCTCTTTGTGTTTGTGTCGCTCCCCTGGAGAATGGTACAAGTACTCATGCTTTCAGAGCTACTTTTTTCTTTTTATTGATTGACTCCATAGGAGTGAGTGTGTTTGCAGGTCTCCATCAAGTTCTTTTTTGTTGTTTGCCTGCATCCCCGAACCCACCCACCACCACGGTCCATGTTGTTGCTCGCCCCCCTCCCACCTTCACTGTTGTTGTTTGTACTCTTTTGCCCTTTATGTTGTTGCGTGCATGCTCCAGCCATCCAATTTGTTGCTTGCCCACTCCCACCCTCCATCTTGTTTCTTACCCTTTCCCTTGTCCCACTGTCTGTGTTGGCCCCACCCCATATAAAAATAGTACTGTTATCCAGTATTGGAACTTTCATAAATTCACATGCTTGAATCATCCCCATTGTCGAAGTGGGAGTCCCACAGAACATGAAAAGCAATAAGCACCCAAAAATGTTCCATAGGCTACAATGCTAACCCAAATGACTCATATAGCCTATCTCTGTCCTTTTGTGAAAAGGACCCAAACCTGGATGCTGGCCAATCAGGCACCAGCACCCTCTAGAATACTCTCCAGAGGGCTCTTTCCCTCAGATTTTCTATCGCACGTCTTGTGAGGGGAGTCTCCATGAGCTCTGCTCAGTTTTCTACTTCTTCAGGAAGATTTTCTCTCAGACAATTTTTAAAAAATGTCAGATTCTTCAAGGAAAGGCCTTTTCCGCCCTTGTAAGACCTGTGGCAAGAAAAGGCTGCATGTGGATGATCCACATAAAAACTGCTTATAATGCTTGTGTCCAGAACACCAGGTGAAAGACTGCAAGATATGAAGCACTTTCTCTGCAAAAACCCTCAGAGACCGAGAGGGTAGACTCTTAACATGGTTACAGGCAAAGTCCTGTTCTTCAGGTGAGGAGAGTGGGTCAGAAAGGCCACATAAAAGGTCCAGATCTGAGGACCTGGGACAGGCTGAAAGATCCAGGAAGCGTAAAAAAATGCATCATAAAGAAGATGCTAAAGGCTTACAGGGCTCCATTTCATCTGAGCCATCCTCTCCTCGGAGAAAAAAGGAGTCATCACACTGTTCTCCTTCATCTGAGCCTTCCACCTCTAGAAAGATGTCTATCAAGCTTAAGTCGACGACGATGACACCACCGTCGACGACAGTAACAATGGTTTTCACATCTACCGTCTCCACCACCTCGTCGATGAGACTGTCGCCGACTACGACTACGTCGACGTCTGTAGTAAAGGCTCCTATTCCCTCAATTAGACCACCGTCGACGAAGGCTCCAGAAAAGACGCTGAATGTAACGTTGACACCATCGTCAACGAGAACATCGTCGATAAAAATACCATAGACAGCAACACTGTCTATGAGAGTACCGTCGACGAACCCACTGTCGATGACACCACCGTCGACGAGACCGTTGTTGATGGAAAAATCATCCACGGCATCAGTTCCATTGACGGGACCATTGTCGTTGACACCATCGACGATTCCAATGGTAGATGTGAACCAGGATGTTATTCCTATTTCTTCTGGGTCTCCTGATCTTCGCGCTACAGGTAAGAACACAGCAATGTCTAGGTCTACGATATATCCTCAGGATACTTCACCAAGTAAGGTGACAACCTTGCTGCCTAGGCATCTGCTGGACTGGGAAGAGTCAGATGAGGGCGCATTTGGTGATGCACACAGCGCATCCCAGTTGCATGTTAAGTATCCGGAGGAAGATGATGATGATGAGTACGATCAATACGAGCCTTATTACTCTCATCAGGGACACTATCATGAACCTCTGCCTCAACCAAGAGACACTGTACAGATGCCTGCTTCCTTGATTCAGGACTTGCAATCAATGTTGCAGGATTATAAGAGGAGGTTCCCAGCTGCAGCCAAGGAGCAACTGCTGCTTCCAACCTCTCCTGTTATACCAAGGAGTATACCTCCACCTCCAGCAACTCCTAGGATGACTCCACAGTCTACGTTAGCCGCTCCCACTAGAGATGAGTTTTCGGCGTCTGGGGATGAAGAAGAAGGTGATATTTTAACACCACAGAATCCTAGTGAGGAATGGGACAACTATCTAGCCCCTAATCCTTCTCCACCACCTCCTCGTCCTTCAGATTCTCCACTGGAGGATATAGGTGGGTTTCACAACTTGATGGATAGGGCGGCCACACGTTTTCACTTGCCAACGTCGGTCTCACAATTGGAATGCTTCCTCCATAACTTTAAGGAAGAAGCAAGAAAGTCTGTGAGGGCTATCCCTATCATAGACTTCATTTGGAGTGAGGAGATCAAGACCATGCAGAACCCAGCAACTGTTCCACCAGTTCCACAGAAGCTCGACAAAAAGTATAAGGCGACACAGGACTCTGGCATGTTTGACCGGCCATCCAAGACCAGACTCCGTCATCTCCCAAGCTGCCCAAAGGCGTTCTAAGAACTCATCAGTGCCTATATCTACTCCTCCTGATAGGGAAGGAAGAAGACTAGATAATGTGGCAAGAGATTCTCGTCCATGTCACCCATAATTGTTTGGGCAGCAAATTCCCCGGCGATTTTGGGTCGCTGTGATCGTCAGATGTGGTCGGATATGAATGCTTTCATGGATCTCATTCTGGAGAGCAAACAGTCGGAGGCACGAAAGATCCTTCAGGAAGGAGATCGTACGTCTGAAGAAATAATTGACTGAGCCCTGGATATAGCTTTCACCGGTTTTCGCCAGTTGGCGGGATCGGCTGTATTACGCCGCCAGTGTTGGTTTAAAAGCGACCTCATTTAGACATGCCGTACGACAGAGAGTCTTCGGTAAACACGTAGACAATGCATTACAGGCCATCAAGGCTGACACGGACACTGCACCTTTCGAGGTGCAAGAGGTAGGGGTTTTACAGCATTTCGAGGTTCCTACCACAGGCAGTATCAACAGCCTCAGTACAGACCAACCTTTCAGCAGCAATGTAGGCAACCATCCACCGCCTCATACGCCAGACAGGGAGGAAGGAGAAAGCAGGGTTCCCAAACCTGGGATCAGCCTCGAAAGCAGTGATTCTTGTCAGGCACCGGCTACGCTTCCACAGCATTCACAAAGCCATCCAGTGGGAGCGAACATCTCCAATTACCTCCAGAATTGGAAAAGCATAACATCGGACAAATGGGTGCTAGATATAGTAGCTCGAGGTCATACGCTGGAATTTATACAAAAACTACGACACCATCCGCCAGGAAAATCCAAACCGCTTCATCTTCACTTCCTTCAGCAGGAGGTTTTCCTAATGCTCGCCAAGGGAGCGATAGAGGAGGTTCCGGTTCAGCACAGAAGACTCTGGTTCTATTCCCGGTTCTTTCTAATAAGGAAGAGGTCAGGTGTAAGGAAATGCCTCCTTGGCATGGTTACCCCCTAACCTTTTGCCTTTGCTGATGCTAAGTTTTGATTGAAAGTGTGCTGGGACCCTGCTAACCAGGCACCAGTTTTCTTTCCCTAAACTGTACCTTTGTCTCCACAATTGGCACAACCCTGGCACTCAGGTAAGTCCCTTGTAACTGGTACCCCTGGTACCAAGGGCCGTGATGCCAGGGAAGGTCTCTAAGGGCTGCAGCATGTCTTATGCCACCCTGGGGACCCCTCACTCAGCACATGCACACTGCCTCACAGCTTTTGTGTTCTGTTGGGGAGAAAAAGACTAAGGCCCTCATTACAACCCTGGCGGTAAATGCTGCTTACCGCCGCGCAGAAGGCCCCCAACATACCGCTGCGGTCGCGGAATTCCGCTACAACTATTATGACCCACAGCTCAGAATCCGCCATAATCCAGACACCCACACAAGTCCCCCACACCAAAGGTCAGTGATAAACTGGCGATACCAAAACCTCCATCGTCACGCAACAGGAATACGCCCACACTATCACGACCCACGAATCCACACGGCGGTCTTTCAACTGCGGTATTCCATTGGCAGTACACACCGCCGCGCTCAAAATACACACACATTTACAAAACACAACCACATTGGACAATTCAAAATACACACACCTGACACACATACACACACCACACCCACACACCCAAACCAATATAAAACACACATCCACCTCACCCACAAACCCTTATTACCAGAATTCTGAAACCAAGCCAGAGAGAGAGACCACCATAAACAACACCAGCATCCACAGACACACAACACCATAACTTACACAACATCCACGCACCTCAAACAACACACAACAACACATCCCCTCACACACCACAACACACACCACATCACCCACACCACATCATGGCACCTCAACGACACCCCAGGTTCTCTGAGGATTTGCTCAGGGTCATGGTGGAGGAAATCATCCAGGTAGAGCCACAGCAATTCGGATCACAGGTGCAGCACACCTCCATTGCAAGGAAGATGGAGCGATGGCGAAGAATTGTCGGCAGGGTCAACGCAGTGGGACAGCATCCAAGAACAAGGGATGACATCATGAAGAGGTGGAACGACCTATGGGGGAAGGTGCGTTCCGTGGTCTCCAGACACCAGATTGCTGTACAGAGGACTGGCGGTGGACCCCCACCTCCTCCCTCACAACTAACAACATTGGAGGAGCAGGTCTTGGCAATACTGCATCCTGAGGGCCTCGCAGGAGTAGCAGGAGGACTAGACTCTGGTAAGTCAAAGCTTTACTACTATATCCCCCACCCGACCTGCATGCCATCACATACTCCCACCCTCACCCTCACCCCCATCACTCCACCCAACACCTCACATATGCCCCACTATCACAACCCACCCATCCCAATACCAAGCCCTGCATGCAACACGAAAGCATGGACACCCATCACCAAAGCATGTCCACTACAGATACTCACACAGACCCCAAACCAAATATCACACAGGGAGCAAGACAAGTATTCAAGCACTGGAGTACAGGGTCACTCACCCATTGCACACGATGGCACACACAGATGCAATAATCATGCCTTTACACCCCTGCAGGACCCCAACCCAACGTCACCGGACAGGAGGTACCAGACATATCCAGTCCCCCCACAGAAGAGACCCACAGTGATGACAGCAGCTCTGCACTACTGGATCAAGATGACCAGCCCGGCCCATCAGGGACCTCGGGACAGTCGGTTCCCCTGACACTGTCACAAGCCACCACAGACCCTCAGGAAACACCAGCACAGCAACCACCCAGCGTGCCCATCCCTCTGTCCCCAGGACACGTCAATCAGCAGTGTGTCCACCACTACAGGGAACCCAGTCAAACCCACCAACCCAAGACAGTCAGGGATCTTGGGGCAGTGGCAGTGGGCACACGGTTCAGGGGACAGAGGCTCAGGAAAACAGGGAAACTGGGAGGACTGCTGTGCGACAGGGGGAGGACAGGCCCAGGGAACCCACTCTCCATGAGGCCCTCTCTAACATCATGGGAGCTTACCATCATTCCCAGGAGATGATGGCAGCGGTACTGGCCAAGTTTCAGGAGACCCAGCGGCTGCAGGAGGAACACTATCTGGGGATCAGGGAGGACCTGAAGTCCATAAACAACACCCTGGTCACCATTGCAGGGGTCCTGCAAGACCTTGTCAACACCAGGAGAGACACAGTGGCACAACAAGGGGCCCCTGACACTAGCCTCGACGATGAACAGCCCTCCACCTCCGCCGGCGCTAGTGGACAGGAGGCACCGCCACAGAAACACGACACCAGCACCCCACCCCCTGCAGATGGAGAACCACCCCACAAACCCAGGAACAAGACAGAGAACATTGGCAAGACCCCTGCCAGGAAATGAGACCCCCCTGAATTTCACCCTTCTGTCCCACTTTGTCACCCTGTCCATCCTTCAACTGCCATTGCTCCACTTCCTATGCTCCTTTGGACAATGCACCTGTGAAACAAATAGACTGGACTCTGCCATGGACATTCCTCCACCATCCCCCTGCCCATTTAACAACCCCCTCCACTTATTTGCACAGAAATAAACACACTTCAATCACAAAACAATCTGAAGTCAGTCTGTGCTTTCACAAACGTGTAATTGTAATAACCATGGAATATAGCAATGTCAATTTACTTGTGCACATACCGATGTAACATAGCTGTAGGGCTGGAGGAAATATAGCAGAGGGCACAAAGTGGGACCCACATCTGTGAAATGGAAAGGCAAAGTGACAGTCAGGGTCCATACACTGTGTCAAAATTACAGACTTATGCTAGCTCCAAAAATAGTATGAGATATGGGAGGCAGTGACATCTTCTTACCTGTCTCTCACTGGAAGTATTGCATGATTATGTTGTTTCTGTTGTCGATATCCTCTTCTTCTGCCTCCTCTTCTTCACTGTCCACAGGCTCCACAGCTGCCACAAGACCACCAACTGGCCCATCCTCCTGCAGAAAAGGCACCTGGTGTCGCAAAGCCAGGTTGTGCACCATACAGCAGGCCCCGATGATCTGGCACACCTTCTTTGGTGAGTAGTAGAGAGAACCATCTGTCATATGGAGGCACCGGAATCTGGCCTTCAGGAGGCCGAAGGTGCGTTCAATCACCCTCCTAGTTCGCCCATGTGCCTCATTGTAGTGATCCTCTGCCCTTATCCTGGGATTTCTCACTGGGGTCAGTAGCCATGACAAGTTGGGGTAACCAGAGTCACCTGCAAATATGGAGGGACAACTGTTAGACACACACTAACCTGTATGGACAACCCCATACCCAGACACCTAGTCACACTGTATAGGGTCCTTGTCCTCAACTATTAGCCACACACCGTGCCTCTGCAGTTGCCCCATCACATAAGGGATGCTGCTATTCCTCAAAATGTACTGAGCTCATGCACTGAGCCAGGAAATGTGGCATTTACATGGGAGATGTACGGGTCTGCCAAACACACCATCTGCACATTCATAGAATGGTAGCTCTTCCGGTTTCTGTACACCTGTCCACTCCTGCGGGGGGTGTACCAAGGCCACATGTGTCCCATCAATGGCACCAATGATGCTGGGGATATGTCCCAGGGCACAGAAGTCACCTTTCACTGTGGGCAAATCCTCCACCTGAGGGAACACGATGTAGCTGCTCATATGTTTCAGCAGGGCAGACAAAACTCTGGACAACACGTTAGAGAACATTGGCTGGGACATCCCTGATGCAATGGCCACTGTTGTTTGAAAGGAACCACTTGCCAGGAAATTGAGTACTGACAGGACCTGCACTAGAGGGTGGATACCTGTGGGATGGCGGATAGGTGACATCAGGTCTGGCTCCAACTGGGCACACAGTTCATGGATTGTTGCACAATCAAGTCTGTAGGTGACTATTATGTGTCTCTCTTCCATTGTCGACAGGCCCACCGAGGTCTGTACACCGGAGGATGCCGCCATCTCATCACCTGCCCCAGCAGACATGCCCTATGGACGAGAACAGCGAGCAGAGAGTCAGCCAACACTGAGGTATCACAAAATGTCATTTGCACACATTTATTAATCTGCAGTGTGCCTGTAACTGTGTGTATTCAAGGCCTACATTGGTGTGACACAGTTAATATTAATGCCATGTGGCCCCCTGAAATGGCGGGTGCCTGACCTGTAAGGTGGGACAAGGGGATATGAGGTAACTGCGCTGGCGTTGTACACCATCACGGTGGGCGGTCGAAGACCGCGGTGCAATCCAGCATTGGTTTACATTGGACCCTATGGGTCCGAGGAGCCAATGACGATGTACGCCGGCGGTGACAGTACGCACCGCCGCAGACGTGACTGCCATTTTCTGTCTGTTCACTCACTTGATACCTGACCTTCAACAGGAGAGGACCTACACTGCAAGTGCTGCTGTGACCTGTGCCTGGAAGCGACAATGGCTCATGTGTCGGGGGAAAGGGCCCCTGCCTTCACTTAGGAAGAGTTGGAGAAACTAGTGGATGGGATCCTCCCCCAGTACACACAACTGTACGGTCCTCCAGACAAACAGGTGAGTACACTGTGAGCATGCTGCATGGGCAATGCCTGTTTGGAGTGGTGTGGATGGAAGATAAATGGGGGGGGCTGAGGCCTGCATGTGCGGACGTTGAGTGTATGTGCGTCAGGGCAAGGGTGGGAACATGGGCCAATGAGTATGACGGTCCGGACGGGTAAAGATTTTCCTTTCCCCCTGTACTATTCCTCTAGGTCAGCGCACACCAGAAGAAGGCTATTTGGCGTGCCATCGCCAAGGACGTCCGGACCCTGGGGGTACACCACAGATGGAGCACCCACTGCCGTAAAAGATGGGAGGACCTGCGCTGCTGGAGCAAGAAGACGGTGGAGGCCCAGCTGGGGATGGCCTCCCAACTTGGGAGGGGTGCCCGTCGCACCATGACCACCCTGATGTTCCAGATCCTGGCGGTGGCGTATCTGGAGTTGGATGGGCGCTTGAGGGCATCACAGCAGCCACAAGGGGGTGAGTACACTCTCATTCTGCTGACTCTGCGCGCATTATGAGGTGTCTGGGTGGGGGAGGTGGGCAGTGGGTTCCCCTAGGCCAGGGCGAGCTTGGTAGGCAAGGTCCCTTGTGAGGCAGGCTCTGTGGCACCCCAATCCCACTAGTGGTTAGTGCCATCTACACCTAGTCAGGCTCCTGTGACTTCCAGGTATGCAGCAATCTGGCTTAGGCCTTGTACCCCAAGGGCATGTGAAAAATCTAGGAACTATAAGTGCATGGCGTAGTGCAGAGGGCTGCTGTGTCTGTTGTGTCCACCAACGGTAGTGGAATTGCATGCACTGAACATGTCTTTCGCCTGTCTCCCCCCCCCCCCGCCTTTGTGGTCTCCATGTTCTTGTGTGCTATAGCATCATCAAGCGGAGGAGCATTGGCACTGGAGCAGGAGGGAGCTGCATCCCACTTGGCCCTGGAGGGCAAAACAACAGAGTCTGAAGCCACCAGTGGGACGGAGGGTGAGGGGAACTCCACGACGGGGACAGGAGCAGAGACCTGCAACAGCGACTCCTCCTCTGATGGGAGCTCCCTTGCGGTGGTGGGCCCCTCTGTGCCCCCCGCATCAACAGGTACAGCCGCCACCGCCCTCCAAGCAGCCCCTCAGCGTGTGTCTCGTGCCCGCTCACCCAGGAGGGTGGGCATCTCCTTCGTCCCAGGCACCTCAGGCCCTGCCCCAGTCAGCCCTGCTGCCCTCAGTGAGGAGGCTATTGACCTCCTGAGATCCCTCACTGTTGGGCAGTCTACCATTCTGAATGCCATCTAGGGTGTTGAGAGGCATTTGCAACAAACAAATGCATACCTGGAGGGCATTCATTCTGGCCAGGCAGCCCAACAGAGAGCATTTCAGGCTCTGGCCTCAGTACTGATGGCAGCCACTGTCCCTGTGTCCAGCCTCCCCCCTCCAACCTCCTCCACCCAGACCCAATCCCCTGTACCTCAGCCTATCCCAAGCACACCATCAGACCAGCATGCACACTCATCAACACACAGGAGTGGCTCAGGCAAACATAAGCACCACACATCCCACAGGCACTCACACAAGCCTCATACCCATGCACACATACCAACATCCACTTCCTCCACTGTGTCCCCCACCCCCACGTCTCCCTCGTCCCTCCCAGTCTCGTCTCCACTCACATGTGCATGCACTACATCCTCAGCCACTACCTCCATCACCAGCATGCCCAACACCACACACCGCTCACGTGCAATCACCACCCCCACTACCATTCACACATCCCCAGTGTCCTCTCCCAGTGTGTCTGTGAGCCCTCCTCCCAAAGTACACAAACGCAGGCACACACCCACCCAACAGCCATCCACCTCACAACAGCCTCCAGTCCATGGACCTTCACCCAAATTCAGCAGACGTACACCTCCTACAACCACTACCTCCACTCCCAAACCCCCTCCATCTACCCGTCCCAGTGTGTCTAAAAAACTTTTCCTGGCTAACATTGACCTCTTCCCTTCACCCTCCCCCCGTCCTTCCCCTAGGGCCAGGCTTTCCAGGTCCCAGCCCAGCACCTCAGCCACCACATCCCCAGGCACAGTGGTGCCAGCAACTGCGGGTTCATGGAGTGCGCCAACCATCAGGGCTGCCAGTGTGCCACGGAGCGAGGGCAAGGACATTCCACCACCTGCCAAGGTGAAAAAGGTGCCCACATCCCAGAGGGAGAAGCCTAAAACACCTACCACCAAGGGGTCAGGGAAAACGAAAGGGGATAGTGGCAAGACAGCTGAACCACCATCAAAGGTGGGGAAGGGCCAAAAACTGAAGGGCAGGTCAGGAGAGGGCATGGTGGCACCGACTGAGGGACCAGTGTCACACCTGTCCACGTCGACGCCAACCTGTACGGTGGAGAGCACCGCCACAGACCCCGCTGCCAGCACCACCGCCACAGACCCCGCAGCCAGCACCGCCGCCACAGACCCCGCAGCTAGCACCACCGCCACAGACCCCGCAGCCAGCACCGCCGCCACAGACCCCGCCACAAGCACTGCCGCGACTGACACCGCTGCAAGCACCGCCAGCGGCCCTGCGACGTCCTTAGACAGGCTACCATCCTAAGTGGTCAGTCGTCCGAGGCTGGTGGTGGGCAGCTTCCATGAAGCATCACTGTCATCACAGTTGTCACCTGCATATGGAATGCGAAGCCGCAGCAGTGTGGGGTATGTCTCTGCCTCCATGGCGTATCATACTACCTGTACCTCGGCAATCTCGTGGCACACACACCCAGGCGAGTGTATTGTCCACTGCACGTGGAGCCCTCTGGGCACCAAGCCCCCTCCAGAACCAGTGGAGTAACACATCCACTACCTCAGTCCTTGGCAGGATGAAGCACTCTGGGCACCAAGCCCCCTCCAGAACCGGTGGAGAAAGGCATCCACTACCTCAGTCCTTGGCAGGATGAAGCACTCTGGGCACCAAGCTCCCTCCAGAACCAGTGGAGTATCACATCCACTACCTCAGTCCTTGGCAGGATGAAGCACTCTGGGCACCAAGCCCCCTCCAGAACCAGTGGGGAAAGGCATCCACTACCTCAGTCCTTGGCAGGATGAAGCACTCTGGGCACCAAGCCCCCTCCAGAACCAGTGGAGTACCACATCCACTACCTCAGTCCTTGGCAGGATGAAGCACTCTGGGCACCAAGCCCCCTCCAAAACCAGTGGAGACTGTTATCCACTTGAGAGACTGTGGCTTTGCACTCCCCAGGATGCAGCAGTGGGCAAACCACCCACTGGAGAGACTTGAGAGACTGTGGCTTTGCACTCCCCAGGAAGCAGCAGTTGGAAAAACACCCACTGGAGAGACTTGAGAGACTGTGGCTTTGCACTCCCCAGGATGCAGCAGTGGGCAAACCACCCACTGGAAAGACTTGAAAGACTGTGGCTTTGCACTTCCCAGGATAAAGCAGTGGGCAAACCACCCACTGGAAAGACTTGAGAGGCTGTGGCTTTGCACTCCCCAGGATGTAGCAGTGGGCAAACCACCCACTGGAAAGACTTGAAAGACTGTGGCTTTGCACTCCCCAGGATAAAGCAGTGGGCAAACCACCCACTGGAAAGACTTGAGAGACTGTGGCTTTGCACACCCCAGGAACAAACTGTGGGCATGGAGCCCCCTCGTGGAGCAGTGCCATTGTGCGTTCATTAGGCTGAGGTGCCCCCTCCCCCTGAGGTGCCTGTATATTTTCTATGTGATGCCCCTCCAGTGTTCTCCCCGTTTGGAGTCAGGTCCACGGACAATGATTGGTGCACTATCCGGACTTATGTAGTTGGACTACATAATTGTAGATACTGGATTTTGCATTTTGATAATGATAGTTCCCATGATTACATTCGTTCAAATAATTTCCTTTAGTCCTTGCGTTCTTCCAGGGGGGTGGGGGGTGTATATGTAATGTTGCAGCATATATTTGTGTGTATGGTGTTGTGGGTGGGGGTGGGGGTGTTGCGTGTTGCTTGTGTGTGTCACTCTCTTTTCCCTCCCCCCTCCCCTGTGTTGTAGGTGCCGTACTCACCGTGGTCGCCGCCGCCGTCGTTGGAGCTCCTGATGGAAGAGCAGGAAGGCCATCGCCGGCAGTATCTGCAATTCAGGCTCCATGGCGTCCTGGTTCCTTGTGGGGTGTGCAGAGGTAAGTGTTTTTCCTTCTGTGTACTGTTTCCGCCGTGTTTTTATTCCCATTGGTTCTGCCCCAGAAAAGGTGGCAGATAGGCATGTTGTGATAAGGTGGGTGGTACATTGTCTCCTGCCTGTCTGTTGGCGGTGTCCGCCGCTCTGTTTGCATGAACCGCCGTGGCAGTCGGAGTGTTAAAGTGGCTGTCTATGTTGACAGGTTTCCGCCACGGTCGCAATCCCTTTTTTTCCGCCGGCCTGTTGGTGATATTACCGCCGCTTTAACTCCGACCGCCAGGGTTGTAAAGAGGGCCTAAGTCGACATGGCACTCCCCTCAGAGTGCCATGCCATCCTCACACTGCCTGTGGCATTGGTAAGTCACCCCTCTAGCAGGCCTTACAGCCCTAAAGTAGGGTGCACTATACCACAGGTGAGGGTATATTTGCAAGAGCACTATGCCCCTACAGTGTCTAAGCAAAAGCTTAGACATTGTAAGTGCAGGGTAGCCATAAGAGTATATGGTCTGGGAGTTTGTCAAATACGAACTCCACAGTTCCATAATGGCTACACTGAAATCTGGGAAGTTTGGTATCAAACTTCTCAGCACAATAAATGCACACTGATACCAGTGTGCAATTTATTGTAACATACACCCAGAGGGCATTTTAGAGATGCCCCCTGAATACCAATCCGACTTCAAGTGTAGGCTGACCAGTTTCTGCCAGCTGGCCACATGGGGAGAGTGCCTTTGTCACTCTGTGGCCAGGAACAAAGCATGTACTGGGTGGAGGTGCTTCTCACCTCCCCCTGCAGGAACTGTAACAACTGGCGGTGAGCCTCAAATGCTCACCCATTTTGTTATAGCGCCCCAGGGCATTCCAGCTAGTGGAGATGCTCGCCCCTCCGGCCACTGCCCCCACTTTTGGCAGCAAGGCTGGAGGAGATAATGAGAAAAACAAGGAGGAGTCACCCACCAGTCAGGACAGCCCCTAAGGTGTCCTGAGCTGAGGTGACCCCTGCCTTGAGAAATCCTCCATCTTGAGTTTGGAGGATTCCCCCAATAGGATTAGGGATGTGCCCCCCCTCCCCACAGGGAGGAGGCACAAAGAGGGTGTAGCCACCGTCAAGGACAGTAGCCATTGGCTAAATTCAGTATTTAGGGGCACCCCAGAACCTAGGACACGCGATTCCTGCAACCTGAAGAAACCAGAAGGACTGCTGACCTACAAGCCTGCAGAGAAGGAGGAAGGCAACAACTGCTTTGGTACCAGCCCATCTCCAACGTCGAAAACCTGCAACCAGTGACGCATCCGACAGGGACCAGCGAACTCTGAAGTCTCAGAGGACTGCCCTGGACTAAAGGAGCAAGAAACTCCCGTGAGCAGCGGCCCTGCTCAAAACCAGCTACTTCTTTGCAATAAAGAAGCAACTTCCAAAGACTGCGCGTTTCCCGCCGGAAGTGTGAGACTTCTCACTCTGCACCCGACACCCCCGGCTCGAGATTCAGAGAACCAACACCCCAGGGAGGACTCCCCGGCGACTGCGAGCCCGTGAGTAACCGGAGATTACCCCCTGAGCCCCCACAACGATGCCTGCAGAGAGAATCCAAAGGCTCCCCCTGGCCGCGACTGCCTGTAACAAGGGACCCGACGCCTGGAACCAACACTGCACCCGCAGCCCCCAGGACCTGAAGGAACCGAACTTCAGCGCAGGAGTGACCCCAGGCGACCCTCCCCTAGCCCAGGTGGTGGCTGTCCCGAGAAGCCCCCTGTGCCTGCCTGCACCGCTAGAGTGACCCCCGGGTCCCTCCATTGTTTCCTACCTAAAACCCGACGCCTGCTTTGCACACTGCACCCGACCACCCTTCTGCCGCTGAGGGTGTGTTTTGTGTGCCTACTTGTGTCCCCCCAGTGCTATTGAAAACCCCCCTGGTCTTCCCCCTGAGGACGCAGGTACTTACCTGCTGGCAGACTGGAACCGGAGCACCCCTGTTCTTTATAGGCGCCTATGTGTTTTGGGCACCTCTTTGACCTCTGCACCTGACCGGCCCTGGGCTGCTGGTGTGGTAACTTTGGGGTTGCTTTGAACCCCCAACGGTGGGCTGCCTATGCCCCAGAACTGAGACTTGTAAGTGTTTTACTTACCTCCTAATCTAACCTTTACTTGCCTCCCCCATGAACTGTTGATTTTTGCACTGTGTCCACTTTGAAAATAGCTTATTGCCATTTTTACAAAGACTGTTTATGATATTGCTTCTATTCAAAGTTCCTAAAGTATCTCAGTGAAGTACCTTGCATTTAAAGTGTTTACTGCAAGTCGTGAACCTGTGGTTCTGAAAATAAACTAAGAAAATATATTTTTCAATATAAAAACCAATTGGCCTGGAGTAAGTCTTTGAGTGTGTGTTCATCATTTATTGCCTTTTTGTTTACAACAAATGCTTAACACTACCCTCTGATAAGCCTACTGCTTGACCACACTACCACACAATAGAGCATTATAATTATCTAATTTTGCCACTGTCTTACCTCTAAGGGGAACCCTTGGACTCTGTGCACACTATTTCTTATTTTGAAATAGTATATACAGAGCCAACTTCCTACATCAGGGGAATGGAGGCCAATCCTAGACCCCAAGAAGTTGAACAAGTTTCCAAGGAAACAATCCTTTCGTATGATCACACTGTCGGATATCCTGCACCTTTTGAACCCTGGGGATTACATGACAACAGTGGATCTCCAGGATGCATATTTCCACATACCAATACATGAAAAGCATCACAAATATCTCCGCTTCACTGTGGCGGTGCCCATTATCAATTTAAAGTCCTCCCATTCGGCTTGAAGTCAGCGCCACAAGTTTTCACGAAATGTCTTGCCCCAGTAGCAGGCTTTCTCCGCAACAGGGGTTTTCAGGTCTTCCCATACCTGGACGACTGGCTTATAAAAGCTCCTACATCACAGCTAGTGTCCAAGGCTACCAACATCTGACTAGAACTATTTCACAGTTTGGGGCCAACGGTGAATTTCCAGAAATCATTCACTCTTCCCAGGATAGTCTTTTTGGGTGCAGAACTCGACACCATCGAGAGCAAAACGTACCTCACACAGACACGGCAGCATAAACTAGCCAACTTGGCTGTCAGAATCTCAAGAAGAAGGTCTGTTTCAGTACGACTGTTCAAGTCGCTCCTAGGCATGATCTCCTCATCCATCGTCCTAGTCCATCTGGCAATGTTGAAAATGATACCTTTGCAAGAAGAGTTACAGCTGCAATTGACCCAATCCCAAGTATCCTTCGAGGATTTGATAAATGTTACACCAAGGATAGTAGAGACATTGCGATGGTGGTCTCACATCAACCATCTTTCTCAAGGACTGACCTTTCTCACTCCAATGACAGACTTCTTTATCACAACGGACGCTTCATTGGAGGGTTGGGGAGGTCATCTACAGGACATGCACATTCAGGGAAGATGGTAGGACGCGCAGAGAAGAATGCACATAAATCTGTTGGAATTAAAAGCATTTTTTCTCACGCTCAAGGCGTTCCTTCCACGGATTGCAGGGTCATCTGTGTTGGTCCGTACAGACAACACAACAAGCATGTTCTATATCAACAAACAGGGAGGAACAAGATCTCTCTCCCTCTCAAGAGAAGCTCAATCTCTCTGGTAATGGCTCGCGCTGCACAACATTTGCCTCAGAGTGGAGCACCTGCCAGGTGTCAACAATGTCCTGGCGGACTCTCTCAGCAGGACGGACGACAACTGCCACAAATGGGAACTCGACCAGAGGGTACTGGCCAGCATTTTTCTATGTTGGGGACGGCTGACCCTGGATTTATTTGCCACCAATCATAACGCCAAATGTCAATTCTACGCCAGTCGAGACCCACTCCTGGGGTCGTGGGGAATGCTCTTTCGATCAGATGGTCCGGGATATTTGATTACCCTTTTCCCCCCATCCCTTTAATTCCCAGACTCTTGAGGAAGATGAAGTCAGAGGGTTGCAAGCTCAT
Source organism: Pleurodeles waltl (assembly GCF_031143425.1). Lineage (NCBI taxonomy): Eukaryota > Metazoa > Chordata > Amphibia > Caudata > Salamandridae > Pleurodeles > Pleurodeles waltl. Next base: position 230,322,058 of record NC_090451.1, read on the forward strand.
ACTCGGAGCGCCCAGGTGGTCCAGGCAGTATTGGTACACAGAGCGTCTGCTCCTGTCTGTGACCAATCTCATGCGTCTTCCCTGCAACCGCAACCTTCTCACGAGGACTTAAGGTCAGGTTCTTCATCCGGATACAGCATCTCTGCAATTGCTTGCATGGCTCCTGAGTTCCATGAGTTCCAGGGTATGAACATTGATGAGCAATGGAAACTGATTTTATCCAGGGCACGAGCGGACAGTACAAATAAGACGTACACACTCAATTGGAAGAGATTGTGTGTCTGGTGCCTGCAGAAAAATGTCCATCTGTTAAAGATTGAGCCGGAGCAAATCCTCTCATACCTTCTCACCCTTTCAAAGGCTGGGCTATGTCATGCATCCGTTAAGATCCATTTGGCAGCTATAGCTTCTTATAGACGCTCAGCGCTTAGGCCCTCACTTGGCTCATCCAGAATTATTAAACAGTTCATGAAGGGCCTCTTTTGCACTTTCCCTCCGGTGCGTCCACCTCCGCCAGAGTGGCTCCTAAATATAGTTCTGTCTCAGCTAATGAAAGCCCCGCTCGAACCTATTCACAGAACGGAGCTCAAATACATCACATGGAAGGTGGCAACTCTACTTGCTCTTACATCCACAAGAAGAGTCAGCGATATACAGGCCTATACCATTAAGGAACCCTTTCTTATCTTTTCAAATTACTTTGTTCTTCTTAGGACTAACCCGAGGTACATTCCTAAGGTGCCCTCATCCTTTCACCTGAACGAGCCACTAATATTAATGTCTTTTTTCCTGAATCCGTCAACAATAGCAGAAAAGACTCTGCATTCATTAGACATCAAGAGATGCCTGAAATTTTACCTTCAACGTATTAAGCAGCTTCGGAAGACAGATCAGCTGCTAGTTTCTTATGCTCAAGGACGGCAAGGGGCAGGGGTCACTAAGGCCGCCATAGCCCGGTGGATTTCATCCACCATTCAGTTTTGCCATACAAAAGCAGGAAAACCATTGACTAAGCGCCGGAGAGCGCACTCCACAAGAGCAATCTCCACATCGGCTGCTTCGTTTCAAGGCATTACTTTGGAAAAGATATGTCAGGGTGCAACGTGGAAGACTACACACTCCTTTGCGCAGCACTACTGTTTGGAATCGTCTCAAAGAACGGATTCCCTCGCTGGACAGGCGGTCCTACGTCATCTTTTTCATTAAGGTGAGATGTTTCCTTTAATGTGTAGACATAATTCTATATACAATAGTCTATAATAGCTATGCAATTTTGTTTTTGTGTATATATATATAAAATTAGTTTTATGCTCATAGTACAAGATTTATAAGCATGTTATTTGGTAATACGTTTTTGAAGATTTCAATGCTCACACCCACCATCCACGGCGGGCATGACGTTTGTTAGGAGTACTGCTGGATATTCAAATTCAAGCATGTGAATTTGTGAAAGATCCAATACTGGATAAGAAAACAAGTTACTTACCTGTAACTACAGTTATCAAGTATTGGTATCTTTCATAAATTCACATGCAACCCACCCTCCTCCCCTTAGAGGCTCGTATTTCCTTCTCAGGTCATAGTCTTCACTCTTGTGCTAGAAAATCTGAGGGAACGAGCCTCTCTGGAGAGTATTCTAGAGGGTGCTGGTGCCTGATTGGCCAGCAGCCAGGTTTGGGTCCTTTTCACAAAAGGACAGAGATAGGCTATATGAGTCATTTGGATTAGCATTATGGCCTATGGAATTTCTTTTGGTGCGTATTGCTTTTCATGTACCGTGAGACTCCCACTTCGACAACGGGGATCATTCAAGCATGTGAATTTATGAAAGATACCAATACTGGATAAGTGTAGTTACAGGTAAGTAACTTGTTTTCTTACACAGCCAGCTTTGGCTGCATCATTGCACTTATTAAAAACATTTCGGTCCCTCCCTTCTGTTGTCTTTGCTATGTTCCCAGGCCCTATTGTTGTTGCTTGCCTCACCCACCTTCTGTAAGAAAAACAAAAGCGCTGTGACTGAGACACCACTCGCTATGTCATTGCACTTTTTTTCAATTTCCAGCCATGCTGCTCTGCATCTGTGGTGCTGTGCAACATGGCTAGAAAAACTGGTAATGCCAATAGCTCACATAGGCGAGGCCTGTTGGGTTTCGCAATTGTTTTTTCTTTTTTCTGCAAGTGATGGTAGTTTGTTTGGAAGTATAATGGAAAGTCAATGCCCATTCACACACTGCATTGAAGAATGGAACAGGCAATATTGAATGCAGCAATGCAGAGATTGATTTGGAAGTGAAATCCCCACTTGCCTGATATGCTCTCTATGTAATACTCAGCAGCACTGCTATCCTGTGGAACAATGAGTCCAATGAAGGCACTTGCCCCATCCCTGGAAGTTTAATGGCCCTTCCCTGTGGGAACCAGTATTGAATCTTACATAGTTTTACATGCTTGAAAAATTCCCAGTCATCAAAGTGGGAGTAACACAATACCATAGAAAGCAGTAATGAAAAACCTACACAGAAGTAAATGTTAAGACATTCACTTTAATAGCTCATTAACATAATTTAAAAAGACTCAAAGTCCAACCAATATGGCAACAGCACCCTTTAGAACCCTCACCATAGAGGCTCAGGTCACTCAGATTTTCTACCACATATCGTGTGATGGGAGTCTCCCTGAGCTCTGCTCACTTTTCTTCAGTTTGACCAACATTGAAGAAGAACTCTCTTCAGGTCAGATATATATTTACATTTATCAGACTCAGACAACGTAATTATGTTAGAACCACCTAAAAAGGGATTGTTCAGGACACGTGACTCCTGTGGTAAAAAAAGATTACACTCAGAAGATCCACATAAGGAGTGCACTTACTGTCTGCATCCTGAACATAAATCCAAAGACTGCAAGGTATGCCGCACTTTCTCTCAGAAAACTCAAAAAGACATAGAGGGAAGACTGTTATTATGGTTTCAGAAACAAAGGTCCAAAAAATCCTCTATCTGAGAAGGAGAGTGATGAATCCTGTAAGACAGAAAACTCCTCTAAGAAGGATAGGTCTTATAAAAAACATGCCTCCAGTCATCAAAAAGGTTTTGAAGAAGACCCACCATGGATCCTCAGGACAGTACAAAAAAATCTGAGCAGCGTCCTTATACTTCCAAAAAGTAGACATTTTCTTCAGACAGGGTTGCTTCTGAACCCACCACTTCATCTCTGAAGGAAGTTTCATTTAAAAAATCTTCAAGATCCCTTCGTTGACGATAAAACCTCTAAATGGTTTCTACAACTCAGTTTGGGTTCTCGTCGATGATGGCACCATCAACAACTATATCATTGATGCCAGCTTTGAAGGTCACTACCACTACAACAATGTACACATTCTCGTCAGCAGCATTACCAATGGTAATGACATCATCACCAGTAGCATCAACGATGATAATAACCTCAAGGATACCTTCGGCAACGGCACCTTCGACCACAAAGGTACTTTAAAAAGTACTTAAGACATCATCTTTGATAACACCACCAATGGCCCTGTAGAAACCATCGACAACGACACCGTCAACATTGACACTACTGATAAAAGTCCTGTCGCCGACAACACAGACAAGAGCTCTGTCGACAAAGACAACGCCGACAAGAGCCCCGTCTGCAGAGAAACCTCCATTATACACTTAGTCACCGACATTGCCAATGATGGCACTGTTGATGAAGGTGCCATTAACACCTTTTGACTTCTGTCTCAACCATACCTATCAAAACAAAATCTCCCACAGAAACAATACCTATTAATTTGTTGCCTAGTAAAGGATCACCCTTCCCACCTGCGCATTTACTGGATGATGATGACTGAGAGGATGAAGGCCCTTTTGCGGTAGCACAAAGTCTTTCTGAGCTTACTGTGAAGTGCCAAGAGGATGATGATGATGACCAATATTATGGGTATCAATTTTATACAGGTGAACAACCAGTACAGGTTGGGGTTGAGTATTCTGATCATGGTCAGCAAGAACAACAGCAACAGACAGTGCAAATACTATTGGAGCTAGTCCACAATCTCCAGCATGCGCTCCAGGACTCACAGATCATACAGCGACTGATCCTCCACAGCAACCACCAAAACCTGTCCGATCTCCACAGATCCAGACACTGGATGATCATGTATCACATATACTACCTGCACCAGTGACACCTCTACTTACACTGGCAAGTGCATTGACTAACCCACCAGCGGACTATTCACCCTCCTCGGATGATGGTAGAGACGAAGGGGAGAGCACAGATTCTGCTTCGGTTCCCAATGAGTGGAATGACTATCTGATCCCAACATCCTCCCCACTCACTTCCCGACATTGGTGACTTCCTCATAGACATAGGGAGAGCAGCAAACATGTTTCAGCTTCCTCTAACAACTAAGCAATATGATTGCTTTCTCTGACTGCAAGGAACCCATGTGTTGGAAATGGCCCTTCCTGCAGGGTTATCTCCAAACGTTGTTGTCTTTCTCCTCCTATTCTTCTGACCCTCTTTTTATTGGCTTTAGGACTCTGGGCACTTTACCGCTGCTAATCAGTGCTAAAGTGCATGTGCTCTCTCCCCTAAAACTTGGTATAATTGGCTTACACCTGTTCGGCTTATTTAATTTACCTGTAAGTCCCTTGTAAAGTGGTATACCATATTCCCAGGGAGTGTAAATTAAATGCTACTAGTGGGCCTACAGCGCAGATTGTGCCACCCACAGAAGTAGCCTTTCAAACTTGTCTCAGGCCTGCCACTGCAATGCCTGCATGTGCAGTTTACTGCCACACTTACTTGACAAGTCAAACTACTTGTCAAGGCCTAAACTCCCTTTTTACTACACCTAAGTGACCCTAAGGTACTTAGATAGCCCTATGGGCAGGGTGCTGTGTATGTAAAAGGTAGGACATATATTTTATGTGTTACATGTCCTAGTAGTGATAAACCACCTATTTTGTTTTTCACTACTGTTTCACGTTTTTCACTACTGTGAGTGCTGCTTCTCTCAGGTTTCAATCAATCAATCAATTTTTGTAAAGCGCGGCTACGCACCTGTGAGGGTATCAAGGCGCTGGGGGGAGGGGAGGGGTCTCATCCGAGAAGACACGTCATTATGTTCTTCCTGAAGATGATGAGCGACGGGCTTTGTCTGAGATGCAGGGGGAGGTTGTTCCAGCTCTTTGCAGCAATGTAGGTGAAGGATTGTCCTCTGGCAGTGGTTTTGCGATTGCGAGGGATGGTGGCCAGGGCCATCTGGGCAGAGCGGAGGGATCTGGTGGGGGTGTGGAAGGAGACACTGTGGTTCAGATAGGCTGGTCCTGCGTTGTGTATGGGGGGGGCACAGGTTACCTTCGTGTGCAGCTTACTTGCCCTGACTAGAGTGGTGGGTTCTGCCTGGCTTAAAAGCCTACCCTAGCCAAACAGAAACCCCATTTCTAACATCATGAAAAAATCAATTAGGACCATTCCTATTGCAGACTTTATTTGGGAAGAAGGGATTAAGACAATGGAGAATCCATCTACAGTGTTGCCAGTGCTCCCTAGACAGGATACAAAATTACAAAGCACCTCACGATTCGCCTGCAGATGTGGTCTGATATTGCTGCTTACCTTGACCTGTTACTGGAAGACGCAAAAACTTAAGCCAAGGAGATTCTCCAGGAAGGAGAGAGGGCTTCTGTGGAGTTAATTGACTGCTCAACTGGATTTAGACAACTGACTGGGGCAGCTGTACTTAGAAGGCAAGGATAGCCAAAAGCAACATCTTTCAGACCAGAGACGCAGAGCAAACTCCTGGATAAATCTTTTGATGGCGAAGCATTGTTTAGAATGCATGTTGACGATGCTCTTCAAACTATTAAATCAAAGACTGACATGGTCAGGTCCCTGGGAGCACTTCAAATAGGTAAAAAGCTATTTCGAGAAGCCGGAGGCAGGGGTTTGTACTCTTATAGAAGAGGATTTCAGCCTTACGGACAGCAATGTCAACCCTTTCAAGGACAGTATCGCACCCAGTATACACAATACAAACAACCACCTACAGTGGGGTACAAACAAACATTAAGAGGTAAACAACCTTCCAGAGGGAGAGACACTGCTAGGAAGGAGTGATCTTTCAACTGTGCTGGCTACGCTACCACCCCCACACACACACAATTCACAAGTACAGCTTGGAGGCTGTACCTTTTGTCTTGCAGGAAATACAGTTGAAGATTCAGCAACTGGCTCAGCAACTAAGTAAAACAGTCTGTTTCAGTTCAGATGTACAAATCGCTCCTCAAAATGTTATCTTCTTGCATTCCATTAATTCCCCACTGCTGACTTCACCTGCAACCATTGCAGGAAGAGCTAGACAAGCAATGGATGCAAGTTCAAGGATCATTTAGCATCATTTGGATTAGCCCAAACGTGAAAACATCCATGCATGGTGGGCTCAGAGTGGAAACATAGCTAAGGGGTTAGCATTCCTCACACAGATATCAGACTTTATAAGAACAGCGGATACTTCTTTAGAAGGATGTGGTGCTCATCTTCAGGATTTGACAATCCGTGGAAAGTAAAACAACCTCCGGAAGAAGATGCACATAAAGTTACTGGAACTCAAGTCCATAGAGCTGGCCCTAATTTCTCTCCTTACTGAGATAGCAGAATCATACATATTAATCCATATGGAAAATGCCACCAGCATGCATTGCACATACAGAGAAGAATGAGGTCATCAGCTCTGTCATGGCATGTGCAACAGATATGGAAATGCACCCTGCACAACCAAATAACACTAAAGCAGAACATGTACACGAAGCAACTAAGTTATCCTGATTACTTCCAGACAGTTCTGTTTCATAGAACTCCTGCTCCTTTCAGAACAAGCCCACGTTCAACTGAAGCCCATACCAACATTTTTGAAGTTGAACAATGGCCAGGTGTGTCATCCGAATCCAACATCATTACACTTGTCGGCCTGGTTCCTGAATTCAATAAATTCACAATGTTGAATATTCGGGAGGATTTCAGGGAGATCCTGGCAAAGGCCAGGGCCAACACCATCATGAAACATACAGACTTAAGAGGAAGCATTTCTGTTTGTGGTGTCAGGAAATAAGGTTTCATCCTATTTTATCCTCACCAGAACAGATCCTCTTGTATCTTCTTCTGGTCTAGCTCACTCACCCATTAAAGTGCACTTGTCAGCAGTATCATGATTACGAAGATCAGATAAGTCAGCTTCCCTGTGGTCAAGCAGAGTGAGCGAACAGTTTCTCAATTAACTTTTCAGGGTGTTTCCTCCTGTGAAGAAACCTCCCCCTGCTTGGCATCTAAATATAGTGTTTGTACAATTGATGGAAGCTCCGTTTGACCCATCACAAGGCAGACTTGAAATAGCTCACATGGAAAATAGCCCTGCTTTTGGTACTAATGGCAACATGCAGGGTTAGCGACATCTAAGCATTTACCATTACGGAACCATACGTGCAATTCAAACAAGCCAGCGTGGTATTGCGAACAAATCCTAAGTTTATACCCAAGGTTCCGTCCGATTTTCATCTTAGTAAACCCATAATACTAAGAAAATTCTTTGCCAATCCCCAAACTATGGCAGAAAAATTACTACATATGTTTGACTTTAAACTATGTATCAAATTCTGCTTAAACAGGACTAGATGAATCCACAAAACGGATCAGTTGTTTGTGGTTTATGGGAAACAACGAAGAGGGTTCCTAGTGTTAAAGCAAAGCATAGCAAGATGGATTGCAGAATCTATCCAACTGAGTCACAGACAAGCAGGAAAACCATTAACACAAAATGTTGAGGCTCTCTGATGAGGACGACAGTATTGATGGAGCTTTACCCTGGCCCTTCCCTTCCCGTACCCTGACGTGCACCTGTGTGTGTGTGTTTTTAAAAACATTTTTATACAGACTACCTGGGACCCCTGTCCCTTTAAAGCCTCTACAGGGATACAGGAGGTGGACGGGCGTGGTATTGTGTGTGATGCTGATCAGCCCCTGATAAATGGTGGCCTGAAATGGGAGGCGGGACTAACCTGGAAGCGAGGAGTACCAAAGAGCGTGAGAGAGAGAAGCACCAGAGGAAGACACCTGGGTAAATAGACCCAGAACAACACCAACCGGGGCAGGATGACACAAGAAGTTGCAGTTTTCCGTCTCAGATCTCCAGGGACCCGGACGAGAGTCGATGGAGTAAGCCGGGAGGCCAGTGTTTACTCGTAACACCCCGCCATGCTCCCGCAGTAGCATGGCTAGACCAGGTACGTAGGCATCTCCTGGAACTAACTGGTGGGTTTGAAACCAGTAGCTGTGGGGACGGGAACGTTTCGACCAGAGAGGGGTCACCCGTCTTAAATGGCGAATTCCCTGTCTTGTTTTGGAAACAGAAATGAGAGTTGCATGCTCCACTTGTGATCAATAGAAAAGAAAGGAATTCACGACAACACAGTGAGGTAATAGGGCAAGTCGGTGATTATATCCCTCACACCCATCTCCATACTATACTTAACATTAAGGAACATCCACTTACTTGTGAGTTTTTCCTCTTCTGTCTGAGGGGCACGCCAACCACAGTGGTCCGACCCAGTTGATCCTAGAGGGAAGAGGAAAACGAAGACAATTGTGACGAAACAAAAGTTAAAGGAGGAAAGCGCATAATAATAAAGAAATCTTTAAGCAAATAACTAAGGCGTGCAATACATTTATTTTGTTATTCCTCTACCGAGCCGTTTGCCAGACCATGCGACCGTCTCATTCTACTAGAGCTGTTTCTACTACCACAACTCTTTGCAGGTGTGCATCTTCAGCATATATGCTGAGCAGCAACATGGTCCAGCAGGCACACATTTACGCAGCATTACTTCCCGCATTTCTCTGACAAGAGCGATGTGGCTGTGGGACATCTGCTCAAATAAGGTGAGCTGTTTCTAGTCATCTTTCCCACAATCCGCCATGATATGATCTGTTCTTCTTTGCAAATATTAACTGCTGACTATTCTGATTCAAGCATGTGAATCTATGAAGGATCCAGTACTGGACAAGAAAATAAGTTGCTTACCTGTAGCTGTAGTTCTCCAGTATTGATATCTTTCATTGATTCAGATGCGACCTACCTTCCTCCCCAGAGAGGCTCCCCTTCTTTCTCCATGTGTGCTCAAAAATCTGAGGGACTGGAGCTTCTGGTGAGGATTCTAAAGGGTGCTATCACCTGATTGGCAGGACTTTAGGTCTTTTTAAATGATCCTAATAAGCTATTAAAGTGAATGTCTTCTAACATTGACTTCTGATTAGGTTTTTCACTACTGTTTTCTTTGGTACTATGGGACTCCTACTTTGATGACGGGGAATGGTTCAAGCTTGTGAATCTATGAAGGAGACCAATACTAGAGAAATGCAGTTACAGGTAAGTAACTTATTTTCTTTTTTTCTAGATGGAAGGACTATTTCCCTACTAGGAGTATGGGGTTTTGTGGAATCTGGAAGAATGCTCAATCAGACAGAGGAATGCTGTCACTGATGTGACCGACCCCGCATGGGAATCATAGTATATGAAGGTATTGTTTAAAATGGAAAAACACACCTGCAGATAGACAGTAAATGTCAGGCTGCATCAGAACTTTTAAATGAGTCAGTTTTTCAAACTGATGTGTGTAATGGGTCAACAAGGCAGCTATCAACAAGTGAACCACAACAAAAATTTGAAAGACTGTGTTGGAAAGAAATTGGCAAATAGTGAGAAGTTACAGCTCTAGAGAAGTATCTGGAGGTAGATTGAGTTCCCAGCGACGCACATATATATTCAGTACCCATCCCAAGTACATTAGGAGAATTTTAATTAAATATGTTTGTGGTGATCAGAGGAAGGCTTTGAAGGAGAGTGATGAATTAAAATGATATTTTCAGACGTCCATTGACTAGGAACTAGCAAAATGTAAAGAGTCTGTGAATAACAGATTGCACTTGATTGAGGATGATATAATACCTCACAAATGTTATAAGTTTCACAGAGGTAATCATATCAATTTTGTTATAGCACTCTGAATGCCCAATTGACCCTTCACATATTTCAGAAAGTCTTCCCTGGGCAAATGACTATGTTGTCTCCTTTGTTTAAGGTTTTAATAGCTAGACTCTAATCCTCCCTCAATGTCTCAAAGTTTCAAATACTATGTTTAATTCTTTTTATCCATCCCAAACTATTTGCCTTAGATTTCTAAACCCTGGGTACAGTTAGACTAGTCCTCCTTCTTGGTTTAAAACCACAGTTTCCTTGGTATGTTGTTTTTATGCCCCTATAATTCAAGATGTTAATAACCTCTTGCTAGTCTTCCACACTATCTAAGTCATTTATATCAATATTTTCTTGTTCTTGATTCACATCAGTTGTGTGCTGCGCAAATCTCCCTCCCACCCCCAAATCACCACCACCAATTGTACAAGTATCCACCTTCACACTGTTGTCTCTATTGGACCTTTACTTTAGATCTTATTGGTGTGCCTTCAAAAGCTTGAGTTTGCAGATAAATCAGAAATGGTTGATGCAAGTCTAAACATAATTGAGATATGCTGAGGGACAAAAAAGTTCACAAAGACAAATGAGATTACAAACTGGGTAGGGTGTTGACTTTTGCTACAACAAAATGACAGGTTAAGAGACTTGGAATATATGGGAAACATTGTATTTACTGGGCAAATGAATCTCTGACTCTGGATCAGAATTGAATTTGGAAATAGACACAGCAGACTAAGTTGACTATAATACAACCCTTGACCGAAGAGCAGCAAGAAGTTCTGTATGCTTTGCAAGGGACAAGAGCAGCCCAAAAAGAGTCGGTCCCAAAAGAAGATAAGCAGACAAAGGAGAAACAAAAAAGCAAAAAGAAGCAGAAGGTGAAATCTTATGTTCTGAGCATGGAGTGTCCATGTGAGCAGAAGTTGTACTCTTGTGTTCTGAACATGGATTGTCCATGAGAGGTGATAATATTCCTGATAGACCACGGAAAAAGCGGTTGCTAGACATTTGGGGTCCATTTGGTGACCCATATGAGTTACCAAAGTATGCCATTGGGGTGATTGATCATTTGATCGAGTCTACCAAACAGTGCAGGATCTCTGGTAGCAAAAGACCTATTGCGGCCTTACCAAGAGCTTTCAGGGCTTCACAAGCCCACCCCTTCCATACCATTGGCTGACTTTATTGTCACTCTCATTTGCTTCTTAGTTGATGGCTTTAATTCACCCAGCTTGTCCAGCTCACAGTGTTGTGGAATTGAATAAAATATATTTTTCTCCATGGAATAGGTTGCTTTAAAAATCTACTTGTCCTGTAACAAAATCCATGTAGTGCAGTGACATAATATGGCAGCAATCTTATCATATAAGGGCTCTGATAATAGTTTATCTTGTTGTGCCTGGGCTCATACTACATTAGTGTATGAATACTAGCATATTCCTTATTTTGCCACATCTCCACAGATGTACATACTGGAGCTGTAGGTAGCAGGAAGCAATAGTTCCAGGGTTGGAATGCCCTTTTGAGTCTGTGCAGCCTACGAACTTGCATATATTAGGGATTTTTGCCAGCTCTTCTCTAATCTTTTCCCATACTGAGAAATCTTGAAATTGTATTACTAACAGATGTGAAAAAAGTAATTGGCGGGAAAGTGAACTAGTACATGATCAACAGATTTTCACATGAGCAAATCCAAACATATTTGCTCAAGCTAAAATGCAGTTCATAAATATTTTCTAGAAGTACCATTTCCTGCCCTACTTCTGTAAATTTGTGTAATTCATGAGTTGTAAATCTGCACCAATGCGAGAATATATACCATGGGTGCACTTTTGTGACTTTCTTTAAGAATTGGGCTCCTAATTAGATCTGGCATTAACCAAGACCTTTTGTTTTTATTGAAATTGTGGCTCCCTCTATCTGTCTATTGGCTGGCTTCACTATGAGTGACAGCATTGTGCTGCTCCACAAGGAGCATATTGGCACACCAAATAGTTTTGTTCAATGCCAGGAACTACTGTAGCAGTGTGCGCATTTTTTAAACCAAAATAGTTTTTTTTTTTCCAGTGTTTGTTATACTGAGGGCCCGGCAGTTCCCACAACAATAAAGTTTTACAAAAACCATGTTAAAAGAAGACATGCAGTGACTAAACCAAAAGACGGATGACCAAGCTCGAGTGTACTGGCGTTGCCAATGCTTCTTTATTTTCATATTTTTCATAATCTTGTTGAAATTTGTTACTGGTTTTTCCATTATGGATCTAGTTTTTGGAAATACTAGCATGCAGCAACACATTTTGCTAAATCATACTTAAAATAAATGGTATCTAAACTTTCACAGTAGTTTAGCAAAACTATTTTTTCCTAGTTGCATTTTTTTAAAGAACGTTTTGATTTTGAAAGCGAATAGTTGTCAGTATTGCTTTTAAGCTTCTGCAAATATTTGCACCTAATTAGAGAGCATACTGGGAGCATTATACATAGCCTCATATTGTTGAACTTTTCAAAGGTGTGTATGCATTTTTATACTGGAACCATCAGTAGTACAGTCCATGTTTACAGCATTTCCTTAGCCCACTCACCCTGATAACAAAGGCTTTGCATTAATGAACCATAAATACAAGTTTGAACAACATTACCATATGGACACAAATGTTACCTTTACTGTAGACAATCCCCCTCCCTGATCCATATTGTGGTACTGTAACCTGGCAGACACGGGTTTGTGCTGCAGGGGGGTTGGGCATACTTGTCCCAAGGACAAAATGAATATGAAAATGTGTTGCCCTTGACCCCAAACAATATGTCCTGGAGCCGGCCATAGGAATTCCACACCTCTGTGCCACCTTGTTTGTCCCTCGCTTGTAGCATAGCCATTTTACCATCTCTCTGGCTGGCTTTTGTCCTTCCACTGGTCTCTTTTAGGAATTGCATTCCATGCAAATGCATATGTTTTCCAGCTGTCTCCTTCATGGGCTTCAATCACCCTGTGCTCCGTGTTGCTCTCTCTCCTGAGTGCTTCTGCCTGGCACTCCAAGTTGTGCTCTCCCACGTTTGCTTAATAACTCAGTCCTGTGGTTTTCTCTTTTTTGTGTACTGCCCTCCCTCTCTCTGCATTCCTCCCTACACTCGCTCTCCCTGTCCATATCCTCTATTACCACCCTAACCCACACTTTTGTTCAATTTTTCTTATAGATGGTCAGTCTGAAACTTGCTGCTGGCCTCTGCACTTTAAGGGAAGGCTCCACTTCTTGTATTTTTTTATTCTTCTTGTTACCTATTAAGCCTGGATCGGTGATTAAACAAAAAGAATGTTGTTGTGGCATTTTGTAGGAATGCGCACACATGGTGACACATGCATGCACATACCCCATTGCGTGCACGAGCCTTCAAATGGCACCTTTTTCCGTTTAGTCCATACTGTACAGCATAAGCAACACATAGTTGTTGCCTCTTTTCTGCATTATTAGTAACAAATGCTTTTTGCGTGTGCTGTACAGTATCCCCAAGAGGCTGTGGCAAAAGCAGTAGATCACAAAGGCCAGACCTATTAGCTGTGCCAATGCTCCTTTCATTGAGCCGCTGTATGCACGCTGTGTACTCACTTTGAGCACTGAGCACTTTCATTTTAATAGTGTATTATTGAAGATTAATTAAAAAATATTTATATGGAAATTGGCTGCAGATTTACACGTGCTATAAAATTGATTGCTTGCATGTAACATTTGGTATGCCTAATTAGTTTTTTCTAACTAAATTCCATAGTAACAATTGCATTTGAATGTAAGTGATTGGCCAGGTTCCAAGTTGGCTGTGTTGAGGGACCCGTGTTGTGTAGTGAAACATACAGTCCCAACATTACATAACATGTTTTTTTGCTATAATTTGTAGATCATTCCAGAACACAAGCACTGTAGAGATATCTTTTTTGTGTCTGACCTCAAGACCGCTTTAACCATTGCCTTACTCTTGTAGGATTCAGGTATTACAAAATGCATACATGTGCAGACGGGCTTTGAATTAGCCATCTTCAATGTATTGGAATGTTCACCTGGCATTTATATTTTGCTTCCACCCTCCATAGCAAATACCTAGGGCAAGAGGGTCTGCTTACTTCCAGCACTTATTTCTTGCAGTTAGCTGCAAGATTTTCTCTGATCATTGCACATTAGTGCCAGGACTGATGGACAGATACGTGACTTTGTCACTGTTGATTTTCTTTCTATTCTTTATCCTTTTTTACCCGTGTGTTTAAACTGTGTCTTCTGGTTACAGTATTTAAAAACTAAAAACAGCTTTTCTTTGTGCCAATAAGGATGAGATATTACTATGATCTGCATTAAAATTAAAAAGGGTTTCTGGAAATATGTTTGAAGTACACATACCTGCTAGTATGCACCCATACTGTTCTATTAGAATGATAAGCAATGCTATTTTTTCTTAAATTTTTTAATTTGAGCATATCGCCGCCACTTTGAGATAGCAATACCTTTTATTCTGTTTAATTTTGTGACATCGGCTTGCAAGTGAAAAGATGTGAAAAAAATAAACACTGCACCACCTTACCATGGCCACACCTATTAGCTTTGCTAGCGCTTATTTTTTGCACTTAAATAGAAGAAACCAGCTCTAACCTATTTCCTCCATGTATTGTGCTGTCACCAGGAGAAGCAGTTTGTGAATGACACACAGACAGACAATATTGAACCAAAGAACCCAAGAGCTTCTAAATATGTATACGAATGTAGATTTTTTAAATTACTTTACTTCTTTTATTTCAAGGGCCTGACAGACATCTACTGCTGCCAGGCCATCCTAAAATGATCTGGTAGAATTATCACAGTGCCGATCTCCTCCCACCACGGCTTGTCAAAATAAGTAACCAATGGCACAATCCTTGCTTACTACAGTAACTGTGAAATGCCTACATAAAGGCTTTAATATAATGTAATACCAACCCGCCCTTAAAGGCTTTTTGACTTTGACATTTGGTTTTTACAGTAAGTCTGTCAGCCATTCTCTTTTTATCATACCTTTCATAATAGAGAGATCAGATATTTTGGCTCACTGGGATAAGGTGCGTCAGATGCCAAACAGTCCTCTAACATTTACTATTGGTTTGGCAACATAAAAACCCAGGCAGTTGTATTGAGCACAAGCTAGGCCACAAAGGAACCATTGGTACAGAATATAATTTTTGTTTCAACAAAATTTCAACTGGCAAAACAACATGCAACCCTTCCTGAGTGGCATAACAAGGATTTTCACAGTGCAAATCAACTCCAAGGGTTTTTTCCACCAGGTTAAACAACAGCAAAAGCCTGGCCTACTTGAGTAAACATTGAGATTCCATGTAACAAAACACCTGTTTCTCCAGTATTTGATCTTTCATAGATTCACATGCTTGAATCATCCCAGTTGTCGAAGTGGGAGTCCCACAGTACCTTAAAATAGGTGTTTAAAGAAACTTTCCACACAGAACAACGTTAAAGTGCATTCAGTTTTATAGCTTATTTGCATCATTAGAAAATCCACAAGTCCAGCCAGCAGGTGACAGCACCCTCTAAAACCCTTAGCACAGAAGCTCCAGTCTCTCAGATCTTCTACCGCACGACGTGAGAAGGGACTCTCCCTGACTCTGCTCAGTTTTTTCTTACTTCAGTTTATAAAGGCATCATAATGGTGGCTGTTACTACAACAAGGCTCTTCAGATCCTGCAAAACCTGTGGGAAGAAGAGACTACACGTGGATGATCCACATAAAAGCTGCCTATACTGCCTCCGTCCGGACAACAAGCCTAAGGATTGTAAGGTATGCAGAACATCTCCAGTATTAGATCTTTCATAGATTCACATGCTTGAATCATCCCCGTCGTCGAGGTGGGAACCTCACGGTAGCTGTAAATATAGATAGCAGTAATTGTATCACACTAGGCCCCAATAGCCAAATAGGCACTGTTATAGCCTATCCATGTTCTTTTATTAAAAAAAAATAACCAAACTTGAACTAGAACCAATCCAGCGCCAGTACCCTCTAGAACACACCCCACAGAGGCTGTTTCCCACAGATTAAGTAATAGTTAGTTTCTCAGGTAAGTAAAGCACCTATGAGTTCAGTCTCCTGGGCATAGGCAGCCCACCGTTGGGGGTTCAAGGCAACCCCAAACCCTCAGCACCAGCAACTCGGTCGGTCAGGTGCAGAGGTCAAAGGAGAGCCCAAATAACATAGGTGCCTATGGAGAACAGGGGTGCTCCGGTTCCAATCTGCTAGCAGGTAAGTACCTGCGTCCTCAGGGAGCAGAACAGGGGGGTTTTGTAGAGCACTGGGGACACACACACAGGCACACAAAATACACCCTCAGCGGCACAGGGGCGGCCAGGTGCAGTGTGCAAAGTAGGTGTCGGGTTTGTCGTTGAAAACAATGGATGGACCCTGGGGTCACTCTGGCGATGGAGGCAGGGCACGGGGGGGCTTCTCGGGCCAGCCACCGTCTGGGCTAGGATGAGGGCCGCCTGCTGGTTACTCTTGCACTGGTAGGTGGTTCCTCTCGGTCCTGGGGGCTGCGGGTGCAGTGCTTGGTCCAGGCGTCGGGTTCCTTTGTTACCAGGCAGAAGCGATCAGGGGGAGCCTCTAGATCCTCTCTGCAGGCGTTGCTTTGGGGGTGCAGGGAGGTCGACTCAGGGTGTCCACGTCTTTGGAGGCGCCTGGGAGTCCTCTCTGCGGTGTTGGTTTCTCCAAACTCAAGCTGGGGGCGTTGCATGCAGAGTGTGAAGACTCACTCCTTCTGGCGGGAAGTTGGAGTCTCTTTAAAGTTGCTTTCTTTGCTGTTGTTTCTGGACAGAGCTGCTGTCCTCGGGAGGTTCTTGGTCCTTTAGGTGCAGGTCAGTCCTCTGAGTCCACAGAGGTCGCTAGTCCCGCTGATGCGTTGCTGTGCAGGTTCTTTGAGTCTGGAGAAAGCCTGTTAGGGCTGGGGCCAAGTCAGTTGCTGTCTCTGCGGGGCTTTCATGTCAACAGTCCTTTTTCTTTCTTCAGGTTGCAGGAATCTGATTTCTTGTGTTCAGGATCGCCCCTAAATACAAAATTTAGGGGTGTGTTTAGGTCTGGGGGGCAGTAGCCAATGGCTATTGTCCTGGAGGGTGGCTACACCCTCTTTGTTCCCCCTCCCTGACGGGAGGGGGCCACATCCCTATTCCTATTGGGGGAATCCTCCCACAGCAAGATGGAGGATTTCTTAAGGCAGGGGTCACCTCAGCTCAGGACAGCTTAGGGGCTGTCCTGACTGGTGGGTGACTCCTCCTTGTTTTTCTCATTATCTCCTCCGGACTTGCCGCCAAAAGTGGGAGCTGTGTCCGGAGGGGCGGGCATCTCCACTAGCTGGGATGCCCTGGGGCGCTTAACAACAGGCATGAGCCTTTGAGGCTCACCGCCAGGTGTTACAGTTCCTGCAGGGGAAGGTGAGAAGCACCTCCACCCAGTGCAGGCTTTGTTCCTGGCCACAGAGTGACAAAGGCACTCACCCCATGTGGGCAGAAACCCGTCTGGTTGTGGCAGGCTGGCAGGAACTGGTCAGCCTAACACTGGTGTTTGGGCTGGTATACAGGGGGCATCTCTAAGATGCCCTCTGTGTGCATTTTTCAATAAATCCCACACTGGCATCAGTGTGGATTTATTGTGCTGAGAGGTTTGGTACAAAACTTCCCAGAATTCAGTGTAGCCCTTATGGAACTGTGGAGTTCGTATTTGAAAGACTCCCAGACCATATACTCTTTGTGGCTACCCTGCACTTACAATGTCTAAGATTTGGCTTAGACACTGGAGGGGCATAGTGCTCATGCAACTATGCCCTCAACTGTAGTATAGTGCACCCTGCCTTAGGACTGTAAGGACTGCTAGAGGGGAGACTTACCTATGCCACAGGCAATGTTAGGTTGGCATGGCACCCTGAGGGGAGTGCCATGTCAACTTAGTCATTTTCTCCCCAACAGCACACACAAGCTGTGAGGCAGTGTGCATGTACTGAGTGAGGGATCCCCAGGGTGGCATAATACATGCTGCAGCCCTTAGAAACCTTCCCTGGTCACACGGCCGTTGGTACCAGGGGTACCATTTACAAGGGACTTATCTGTGTGCCAGGGCTGTGCCAATTGTGGGAACATAGGTACAGTTTAGGGAAAGAAAACTTGTGCTGGGGCCTGGCTAGCAGGGTCCCAGCACACTTTCAATCATAACTAGCTTCAACTAAAGGCAAACAGGGGGTAACCGTGCCATGAGAAGCATCGTCCTACAATACCCTTCTTCTGAAGAGGGTGAAACCTTGCAGGCTGACCAGTCCTAAAAAGGCCTAAAGGTGAAGAGAAACATTCTGCAGAACCTCCAAAGAACGATTTTTAAAAATCTAAACACCTTTCTGTGGAAAAACAGGAAGGCCAAGGGAGCTCTGCTTCATCATTATCAGAAACCAGGGTTAAGCCCTTAAAAAAGGTTCAGTCAGAGCCTGCAACACCTTTGGGGAAAAAGGCACTTCCAAAAATGGCTTCTCTGTCTCTGTCACCGAAGAAAAAACCAGGAAAATACTCTTCAGATTCTGACAGAAAAAGCTCATCAACGACATCACTGTTGACGACCACGTCTACAGTAACGACGTTGACATTCACCACAGCAGTGCCCCCCTATGATACTTACGTTGTCGCCGCTTTCTTCAACGACGATCATCACATCTAGGATATATAAAAGGACACCGTCGACGACGAGGACATCGTCGATGAGAGACAAACCAACAAAAATTATCTCGTCATCAGACCCGTCGGCGAAACATGAAGCGAAGACTCTGTTGACGAGGGAACCGTCAGTGAGAGATTCATTGATGAGGGAACTGTTGATGACGCAACCATTCACAATATCTTCATCAACGGCAGCCTCGTCGACGACACAGCCGTCAATGACAGACACATCAGGGGCTACATATACGAGCAATTTCACCATGTATACTTCGGGAACGGCAAAGTTCCTTCCCCTCTCTTTAATAGGATAGGAAAGAAGACCTCTCCAATCCTACCAATGCCTAACTCCCCAAGCAAGGTGTTACTTTATCCTCCTCAACACTTATTAGATGATGACAATGATGTACTCTCTCTGGATGATGACATTTTTGGAGTGGCCACAGTCCATCACAGCTTAACGTCAAATGCCAAGACCTGGATGACGATGGTGATGATCAGTATCAGGACAGCTATTCTTCAGCCAGGGTCCAACCGGATCTGTTGTATTCTACAAATGGGTACATAGACACCTCTGTGCCTGTACCCATGTCTTTGGTGACAGACCTCCAGAGTATGTTGCAGGATTATTACAGAAGTTTTCCCCCTCATTACCAGTGACTCTGCTCACGCAGCAGCATAATTTGGAACAGGGACTTTGTACTCCTCTCCCTAGCTATCCAGGTACACCACCCAGAACTGATAGGAACATTCCTTTTGTACAGCCGCCTCAGGATGACCCTCAATCCACAGACGAAGAAAGGGAAGAAGGAGAAATACCTGAAACCACTCTTAGTGAGTGGGATGAATACCTGATTCCTACGCCATCACGACTGGTGGCAGAACTGGTGGATTCACCCCCAGAGGACATAGGGGATTCCATAATTTGATGGAAAGAGCGGCTAAACATTTCAAACTGCCCATTCTTTCTAGGAAAACTGATTCTTTCCTATGACTTCAAGGAACCAACAAAAAAGTCACTAAGAGCTATCCCTATAGTGGACTTCATATGGCAGGAAGGATTAAAGGTAATGTGAAATCCAGCTACACTACCTTCCCAAATCCCGGAATTGGAGATTAAGTATAAAGCCCCAGGGGATACTCCAGCTTGTTTAATTACGCAACCAAAGCTGGACTCTGTGGTATCTCAAGCGGCACAACACCATTCGAAAAATCCTTAAACACCAATAACATCCCCTTCAGATAGAGAAGGATGCCGGCTGGACAACATAGGGTAAAGGTTCTCTTCAATCGCAGCAATAACAGTCAAAGCTGCCAACTTTTTAGCCATTTTAGGCAGATATGATTGCCAAATGTGGGCAGACATGTCCTCTTAAATTGTCCTCTTGCCAGAGGATGCCAAACTAGAGGAAAAGAAGGTGTTGTAGGAAGGAGAGCGGATCACAACTGAAGTCATCAATTGTGCGATTGATATCTCACTAACAGGATTTAGACAACTGGCAGGGGCAGTGATCTTGCGAAGACAGGGCTGGCTAAAATCTACTTTTTAGGCCGAAGGTTCCACGTAGGATACTTAACACAGCATATGATGGGGGAAAGTCTCTTCGGCAAACATGTGGATGACATGTTACAGTCCATAAAGGCAGATACGGACACAGACAGATCCTTGGATACATTGCAATATAAAAAGCAACCATTCGGGGAGCAAGAGGAAGAGGAACTTACTCCTTTCGTGGTGGTTTCCAAGCATATAGACCAAAATACCAAATGGCTCAGGCAGGTTTTCGACAGCAGTATGGACAACACGAGCAGCAATATCGGGGACCACCTACAGCTGCCTATAGACATCCCACGAAGGGAAGAACCGCTACCCGTGGCAGAGACACGAGTAGAAAACAATGGCTGGGCATTAATACCACCTTCCAACATCACCTGTGTTCCAAAGATTGGAGGACGCATCACTTTCCACATCCCTCAGCGGTTGGAGATAATATCAGACAAGTGGGTACTAGATATAGTATCCAGGGCCATACTCTAGAATTCATTCAGAAGCCTCCAAATACCCCTCCGTCAGGACCACCATCTCCAATGTTAAAACACCTCCTCAGGAAGTATATGTGATGTTACATAAAGGGGTAACAGAAGTTGTTCCAACACTGCACAGGAACCGGGGATTTTATTTCCGCTTTTTTCTAGTAAAAAAGCCTTCGGGGATTCACGTCCCATCCTCGATGTGAGGTCCTTAAACAAGTTTTATGAAAAAACAGACATTTCGCATGGTAACGCTTCAGGACATTCTATGCCTCTTGAACACAGGAGATCACATGACATCTCTAGGCCTCCAGGATGCGTACTTCCATATCCCAATACATCGAAACCATCGGAAATTTCTCAGGTTCAAGGTAGCTGGTATGCATCTACGGTTTTCTGTCCTCCCTTTCGGATTTAAGTCGTCCCCCAGAATCTTTACCGAAGTGCTAGCGCCAGTAGCAGCTCACTTACGCCTGCAGGGCATACAAGTCTTTCCATAGCTGGACGACTGGCTCATAAAGGCAAAAACTCAGGTGGAAAACCACACAGCCACTTGTCTCCGGTTGTTCAAAACTCTGGGTCTTACCATCAATTATCACACGTCACACTTCCATCCCACATAGAGGCTGAATTTCTTAGTAGCAATTCTGGATACTATCCAAAGCAAAGCATTTCCATCTCGGGAGAGGCGCTATCCAGCATGGCTCAAACGCTATCAGCAAAAAAGTTTGTTTCAGTTCGGAATTACAAATCATTCATGGGAATGATCTCTTCATGTATTCCACTGATCCCAAATTGCTGACTGCACATGTGACCTTTACAGGAGCAACTGGACTCTCAGGGGCTTCAAGTGAATGGCTCCTTCAACGATTGATTTCTCATCACACTAGTACTGCGAACTGCCATGTCCTGGTAAGCAAAACAGAAGAACTTATCCAAAGTGTAGGAGGCTGGCCTGGCTTATAGTGGGTACCCTGTGGTACTTACACCCTGTGCCAGGTCCAGTTATCCCTTTTTAGTAGAATAGAGGTGTTTCTAGCAGCTTAGGCTGATAGAAGGTAACTATGGCAAAGCTTAGGCTGAACTAGGAGACATGCAAAGCTCTTACTATATCATATGCACATCATAAGAAAACACAATACTCAGAGTTACTAAAAATAAAGGTACTTTATTTTTATGACAATATGCCACAAGTATCTCAGTGAGTACCCTCAGTAAGAAGGTAAGTAATATAAACAAGTTAAATGTACACAAACCCAAAACAGGTAAGTAAGAGTCAGAAAAGTAATGTAAACAGTGTAGAATTACAACAGGTTGCAATAGGCAAAAATAGGTCTAGGGGCAACACAAACCATATACTCCAAAATTGGAATGCGAATCACGAATGGACCCCAGACCTATGGGAGCTTGTAGAGGGTCGCTGGGACTGTAAGAAAACAGTCAGGGTGTCCAAGATACCCCACCCCAAGACCCTGAAAAGTAGGAGTAAAGTACACCTACTACCCCAAAAGAACAAAATAGCCGTGATAGGGGGATTCTGCAAGAACCACAAACACCAGCAAAGCACTGAAGACGGATTCCTGGACCTGAGAACCTGCAAGGCAAGGGGACCAAGTCCAAGAGTTGCGATAGTGTCCGGGGGGGGCAGGAGCCCAGAAATCCCCAGATGAAGGTGCAAGGAAGCTGCCTCTGGATGGTAGAAGCTTGGAATTCTGCAACAATGAAGAGGACTAGGAACTTCTCCTTTGGATGGAAGATGTCCCACGTCGTGCTGAAGGTTGCAGAAGTGTTCCCACGCAGAAATACTGCAAACAAGCCTTGATAGCTGCAAGGGTCACGGTAGAGGTATTTGGGTGCAGCTGGGGACCAGGAAGGACCAGGATGTCGCCCCTTGGAGGAGGTGACAGAGGGGGCACTCAGCAACTCAGAGAGCCCCCACAGAAGCAGGCAGCACTCGCAGAAGTACCTGAGCAGGCACTTAGAAGATTTGTGAACCAGAGTCCACGCAGAGTCACAAAGGAGGGTACCACGACGTTGGAGGCCAACTAGGCTGTGCATGAAGGAAATCTTGGAAGAGTGCACAGGAGCCGGAGCAGCTGCAAATCAGGCAGTACACAGGTTTACAGTCTAGCGTGGGGAGGCAAGGACTTACCTCCACCAAACTTGGACTGAAGGATCACTGGACTGTGGGAGTCACTTGGATAGAGTTCCTGTGTTCTAGGGACCACGCTCGTCAGGATGAGAGGGGACCCAGAGAACCGGTGATGCAGTCTTTTGGTGCCTGCGTTAGCAGGGGGAAGATTCCGTCGACTCACTGGAGATTTCTTCTTGGCTTCCAGTGCAGGGTGAAGGCAGATGACCCCCAGAGCATGCACCACCAGGAAACAGTCGAGAAAGCCGGCAGGATGAGGCGCTACAATGATGCTGGTAGTCGTCTTGCTACTTTGTTGCGATTTTGCAGGCGTCCTGGAGCAGTCAGCAGTCGATCCTTGGCAGAAGTCGAAGAGGGAAGTGCAGAGGAACTCTGGTGAGCTCTTGCATTCGTTATCTGAAGAATACCCCAGAGGAGAGACCCTAAATAGCCAGAAAAGGAGGTTTGGCTACCAAGAAAGGAGGATTGGCTACCAAGAAAGGTAAGAGCCTACCAGAGGGGGTCTCTGACATCACCTGCTGGCACTGGCCACTCAGAGCAGTCCAGTGTGCCCCCAACACCTCTGTTTCCAAGATGGCAGAGGTCTGAAACACACTGAAGGAGCTCTGGGCACCTCCCCTGGGAGGTACTGGTCAGGGGAGTGGTCACTCCCCTTTCCTTCGTCCAGTTTCGCGCCAGAGCAGGGCTGGGGGATCCCTGAACCGGTGTAGACTGGCTTATGCAGAGATGGGCACCATCTGTGCCCATCAAAGCATTTCCAGAGGCTACTCCTCCCCAGCCCTTCACACCTAGTTCCAAAGGGAGAGGGTGTAACACCCTCTCTCAGAGGAAATCCTTTGTTCTGCCTTCCTGGACCAGGGCTGCCTCTACCCCAGGAGGGCAGAATCCTTTCAGCAGCAGCTGCAGTGGAAACCCTAGAAAGGCAGTTTGGCAGTATCTGGGTTCTGTACTAGAGACCCGGGGGGGTCATGGAATTGTCCTCCCAATACCAGAATGGTATTGCGGTGACAATTCCATGATCTTAGACATGTTACATGGCCATGTTCGGAGTTACCATTGTGACGTTATACATAGGTAGTGACCTATGTATAGTGCACACGTGTAATGGTGTCCCCGCACTCACAAAGTCCGGGGAATTCGCCCTGAACGATGTGGGGGCACCATGGCTAGTGCCAGTGTGCCCACACACTAAGTAACTTGGCACCCAACCTTCACCAGGTGAAGATTAGACATATAGGTGACTCATAAGTTACTTATGTGCAGTGAAAAATGGCTGTGAAATAACGTGGACGTTATTTCACTCAGGCTGCAGTGGCAGGCCTGTGTAAGAATTGTCTGAACTCCCTATGGGTGGCAATAGAAATGCTGCAGCCCATAGGTATCTCCTGGAACCCCAATACCCTGGGTACCTAAGTACCATATACAAGGGAATTATATGGGTGTACCAGTGTGCCAATGAGAATTGGTAAATTTAGTCACTAGGCTGCAGTGACAAATTTAGAAAGCAGAGAGAGCATAAACACTGAGGTTCTGGTTAGCAGTGCCTCAGTGATACAGTTAGGCACCACACAGGGAACACATACAGGGCACATAATATGAGCACTGGGGTCCTACCTAGCAGGATCCCAGTGACACAGGGGTTAAAACATACATACATACAGTGAATATAGGGGTAACATGCCAGGCAAGATGCTACTTTCCTACCAAGACCTTTATTTTCTTCAACAAGTGCTGCAATACATAATAACGACAGATTCTTCACTCGAGGGTTGGGGTGCCCACCTTCAAGATATCCGGATAAGTGGCACCTGGACACAAAAAGACAAACAGCTTCATATAAACCAACTTGAACTCAAAGCGATAGATCTGGTGCTGAAGGCCTTCCTGCCAAGAATACGTAACTCAAAAATTCTCATCTGAACGGACAATACCACAATTATGTTGTACCTGAACAAACAGGGTGACACGAAATCCTTGCAGCTTTCACGTCAAGCTCGGAGCATATGGGAATGGGCCATAACAAACCAAATTTCTCTGAAAGCAGAACACCTGCCAGGGCAAACAAATCTCTTAGCGGACGCTTTGAGCAGAACTTTCATCCCTTATCACAAGTGGGAACTCAACCAACAAGTTCTCGACCAACTTTTCCGGAAGTGGGGAAAGCCAAATCTAGATTTTTTTTCCACATACAAGAACAGGAAATGCCCATATTACGCAAGTTGGCATCACCAAAAATGTCGTGGGGAAATGAATTTTGGTGAGATGGTCAGGAATCTATGCCTACGCTTTTCCCCTGATTCCGCTTATCTCCAGAGTAATCAACAAAATGAAGGCAGAGGGATGTCGTCTCCTCCTAGTGGCACCCAGGTGGCCCAGACAGATTTTGTTCTCAGAACTCCTTCTTTATTCGGAAGAACCACATGTTCTACTCAGACACCAGCCATACTGACCATGCACCAGGGCCAGATCAGGCATCCGTATCCTTCATCTCTACACTTATCGGCCTGGCTCCTGAATTCAATGAATATTCCACCTTGAACATTTCATTGGAATGTAGGGAAATATTGGCCAAAGCCAGAGCGGACACCACCAATAAGACCTAGAAACTTAAATGGAAGCGTTTCTGTTTGTGGTGTGCCACAAAAGCAATCCATCCTATCTCGTTGCCCCCGGAGCAGATATTTTCCTATTTGTTGCACTTAACAAAATCTGGGCTTTTGTATTCCTCCGTACGAGTACATGTGGCGGCAATCTCAAGATACCGCTGCTCTCAGCACACCTCCTCACTATATTCTACCAGAATTGTACAACAATTCCTCAAGGGCCTTTTTAGAGTGTTTCCACCGGTGCGTAAACCTCCTCCGTTATGGTCCCTTAACATAGTGTTGGGACAACTCATGAAACCGCCTTTCAAACCAATCCACAGGCCAGAGTTAAAGTTCCTGTTGTGGAAGACGTCCCTTTTACTATCTCTCACATCAGCAAAAAGGGTGACTGACATACAAGCCTTCACCATCAAAGAACCTTTTCTTCAGTCCACTCCAAATGGAGTGATACTTCGAACAAATCCAAAATATATACCAAAGGTACTATCGAAACTTCCATTTAAATGAGCCGGTGCTCTTAGGAAAATGTTTTCCTAACCCACAAACGGTTGCGGAGAAAGCACTGCATTCGCTGGATGTAAGAAGATGTTAAAAGTTCTATTTTCAAAGAAAAAGAGCATTCGGAAATCAGACTAGCTATTTGTAGCTTTCGGAGATGCCAGAAAGGGCTCTGCGATATCTAAGTGGACCATTGCCAGGTGGATCGGTCTAGCGATACAATTTTGCCATGCCCAAGCAGGAAAGTTGCATCAAAGTAAAGTTAAAGCCCACTCTACCAGAGCGATGGCCACATCAGCGGCACTCTTCGCTGGAGTACCCTTGCAAAACATTTACAGGGCAGCAACATGGTCCAGCCAGCATACTTTTACAAAGCACTACTGCCTCGATGAGACGAACAAGACGGACACAGGTGTTCGGCAAGCAGTGCTGAGACATCTATTCCATTAAGGTGAGCCTCTCTTGTTATCCCACCTTCCACTTGAAAGGTATGTGAGCTATCCTTGTCTAATGTTGTTATTGTTATTTTTTATTATTATTGTTATTATTCTCGATACATAGCTATAGTGCTTTCAAATATTAACTCAAGGTAACATCATTCCTATTATTATGGATGTTATGGCTAGTTTAAGCAATATTACTGCTCGCTACTCTAATTCAAGCATGTGAATCTATGAAAGATCCAATACTGGAGAAGAAAATTGGTTACTTACCTGTAACTATAGTTCTCCAGTATTGGTATCTTTCATATATTCACATGTGACCCACCCTCTCCCCTCAGAGGCTCCCCTTAATCATAAAACTATCAATTGCACACTCGTAGTAGAATATCTGTGGTGAAACAGCCTCTGTGGGGAGTGTTCTAGAGGGTGCTGGCGCTTGATTGGTTGTAGTTCAAGTTTGGTTCTTTTTTATAAAAGAACATGGATAGGCTATAACAGTGTCTATTTGGGCCATTGGGGCCTACTGTGAAAAACTTACTGCTATCTATATTTAAATTTCCCGTGAGACTCCCACTTCGACCATGGGAATGATTCAAGCGTGTGAATCTATGAAAGATCCAATACTGGAGAACTATAGTTACAGGTAAGTAACCAAGCTAATTCTCTGGGCATGCTACAGTTTCGCAGGTTCCCCTTTCATGGGGCTCGAGGCAGAGGTCTTTTCACCTACAGAGGAGGCTATCAGCGCTATCATCAGCCCTTTCAATCAGAGTTTAGACCTCCATACCAGCAGCAACAATACTGTGCACAACCATCAGCGGCCTACAACAGACAGGCAGGGAGAAGAAAACAGCCCTCTCAATCCAGGGACACCATCCACAAGGAGTGATTCCAGTCGGGTTACAGCTACGGCCAACTCTGACATTGAGCGCAAAAATTTCCAAAAACCTTTCACAGTGGTGGAAAATAACAACGGACAAATGGGTACTAGATCTAATACCCCATGATCATACACTGGAGTTCATTCACAAGCCACCAAACATACCACCAAAACCCCCCTTCCTGCAATCTTAACTTATTGCAAAGAGAAGCTCTCATCATGATGGCCAAAGGAGCGATCGAGGAAGAACCACCCAACCAGAGAGGCTCGGGTTTCTTTTCTCGTTTTTTCCTAATACGAAAGAAATCAGGAGAATGGAGACCCATCTTGGATCTCAGAAAACTCAACAAATTCCTTGGAAAGCAGTCATTCCGCATGGTTACTCTAACAGACATCCTGCATCTCTTAAACCATGGAGATTATATGACTACTTTCGACCTGCAGGGTTCATATTTCCACATTCCCATGCACCTGAAACATTGCAAATTTCTCAGTTTCCCCATACCTAGCACCCGTTACCAATTCAAAGTCCTTCCATTTGGCTGCAAATCAGCGCCCCGTATTTTTACAAAATGCCTAGCCCCAGTAGCAGTGGCTCTCAGAACAAGTGGTCGCGAAATATTCCCATACTTAGACGACTGGTTTCTAAAGGCACGAACACCTCCCCAAGCCACATGGGATTGTATGACTCTGTTCCAGAAATTGAGACTCACTTTGAACCTTCAAAAATCAAATACTATCCCTCAATAAGAGATCACCTTTCTAGGATCCATCCTATATACCAAACTGGACAAAGCTTTTCTCACTATGGAAATGCAACAAAAATTAACATAGCTGGCTCTAACGAGATCCAAAAGAAAGTCAGTTTCAGTGCGTTGATTCAAGTCCTTACTGGGAATGATGTCTTCTGCAATAAACCTTGTCCCTTTAGCATGCTTGAAAATGCGACTCTTACAGGAAGAACTTCAAAGGCAGTGGACTCAGAGAGAGGGCTTCTTTGAAGAGCTCATAACTCCCAGAATGATCTAGACCTTGGAGTGGTGGACTCTCATCCCTCACATCTCCAAGAGCCTTTCCTTCCTACCATTGATACCAGACTTCATCATACCTCCCTGGAAGGTTGGGGTGGCCATCTTCAAGACCTAAAAATTCAGGGTAGATGGTCTATTTTGCAAAGATCCATGCATATAAACCATTTAGAGCTCAAATCCATCTTCCTCACTCTACAAGCTTTTTACCTCACCTACAGGGATCTGCAGTGCTTTTATTCACAGACAACACGAGCACCATGCATTATATAAACAAACAGGGAGGTACAAGGTTGCAAGCACTCTCCAAAGAAGCGCAGCGCCTATGGCACTGGCTGACAGCGCACAACATATCTCTGATGGCTGAGGATGTGTCAGGGCAAGCAACACCTTGGTGGACACACTCAGCAGATCCACGGCGAGTTGCCACGAATGGGAGTTGGATCAAGTAGAACTCAACAAAATCTTTCACCTCTGAGGAAAAACAGAATTTGACCTCTTCGCAACGAAACAGAACAACAAATGCCGCTTTTATGCCATTTGCACCCACTCCCGGGATCATGGGGGAATGCCCTTTTGATAAAATGGGCAGGGATATTTGCATACACTTTTCTCCCCATCCCAATGATACCAAGAGTGCTCAGGAAGACGAAAGCAGAGAAGTACCGTTTAATACTAATAGCTCCCAGGTGTCTCAGACAACACTGGTTCACAGAGCTTCTTCTCCTCTACGAGACCGAGCTGCCTCCACAGCAAACGAGCTCTGCTTATGAGGAATCAGGGCCAAGTTCTCCAAGGCTCTCATCGGTTATACGCATGGCTCATGAATTCACGGAATTCAAGCGTAATGACATTCCCCAAGACAGCAAGGATATCCTTGCAAGGGCAAGAGAAGATTCAACCAACAAATCATACAGATTCAAATAGAAGAGATTTTAATTATGGTGTCACAAACTATATTTGCACCCGCTGAAAGCATAACTAGAGCACATATTACCTTATCTCCTCTCGCTCCCTCGCTGACGTTTGATGCATACCTCAGTGAGAGTACATCTTGCAGCCATGTCCAGATACAGACGCTCTTACCAGAATGCATCGCTTTGCTCAGCAAGATTAATCAGACAGTTCATGAAGGGCTTATTCTGTGTCTTCCTTCCAATCCATCTACCACCTCCGGGGGGGCAACCAAACATAGTCATCGCTCAACTGATTAAACCGCCATTTGAGCCAATACAGAAAGCAGACTTGAAATTCCTCACCCGGAAAGTGGCTACATTATTGGCCTTAACATCCACTAGAAGGGTGAGTGAGATTCAGGCATTCACAACCCCAGAGCCTATCCTCAAATTTACAAATGAAGGAGTAATATTAAGAACTAATCCAAAGTTTATTTCATTGGTTCCCTTACAGTTTCATCTTAATGAACCTGTGGTCTTTGGACATTCTTCTCAAATCCAACCACCCCAGCAGAGCAGTCTCTCCATACTTTAGACATAAGAATATGTCTCAAATGTTTTTACACCGTACCAAACCCTTTCGAAAATCAGAACAGTTGTTTATCTCTTATGCACAGTCTTGAAAGGGAGCTGCTGTTACAAAGGCAACCATTGCAAGATGGATTTCAGCAACAAAGCAATTTTGCCATTCCATAGGAGGCAAACCTTTTCCTCCGAAGCAAAAGCACACTCAACAGGAGCTGTTTCCAAGTTTACACACGTTCACTCAGCACTATTGTTTAGAATCATCACACTGCAGCGACGCAGCAGTCAGGCAGGCTGTATTACAACATCTAGTTCAGTAAGGTGGGCCTCTGTTTTCACTATTATTTTTCACTTATATACTTGGACTTGGGCTTTTTCTAATGATTCAAATAAGCTATAAAAGTAAATGCACTTTAACACGGTTTTCTATGAAAAGTTTCTTTAAACTGCTATTTTAAGGTACCATGGGACTCCCACTTCTGGGATGATTCAAGCATGTGAATCTATTAAAGATACCAATACTCGAGAACTGTAAGTAACTCATTTTCTTACAGTTTTTAACTTGGTGTAGTGACAATCCCCCCCTTACAAACCTTTTGGCTTTAACTTTTTTGTCACTATAACTGTCAGGTCTACTATCTTTGTCTTAAATTTTCATAAGAAACAGAGCAGTTTTATGCCAATTGTTGTAACTTTACCAAATTAACCAATGAGGCCTATAACATGTTTCTTTGACAGGTCACCATAATCAACTTCAGGCCTACTATTTCGAGCATGAACTTTCTCATAAGGCAGCCTTAAGGCAGACACTCAGCAAATGTACAAATATCCGACACCAGAACCGTAGCCTAATTTGGTTATCTGTGAGACTTCTAGTAAAAAAATATCCACAGCTTTCAAAATAGTGTAATACACCCCACCCTTGAATGCCTATTGAATTTAACATATGATGTACACAAGAAGTCAGGCCCACGCGTTTGTCATACAATTCCATAAGAACACGACTTAATCTATATGAGTGTGACATAACTTTTTCCAGTGAACCATTTGGACCCTTTAGCATTTATCACTGAGGTACATCCACTCTATTTCGACAGGACAACTTCTGCACGTGTAAAATCTGTAGTTGAGGACTCTACATTTGGGTGGAGCCAAAGTCCCTTGCTCACTAGTGCTTCTCAAAGCACTTTTTCTGTTGATCAAATTGGTCTGGGGCAACAATGCTGTCAAGGCAGACATAAAAAGGTTTTAGTGCAGCCTCTTACACAGGGCATATAATCCAGGGAGTATTTCATAAACTGGGTGGCCTACGTGCATTTGCTGACACCATTCTGCGTCTGTGACGAGGAGGAAATTATTTGAAAGAAAAGATACATTATAGCACACTCGTGGTTTTGCAACATAACCTCATGTTCCCAATAGGCCTTATTCACTTCGCTCAGCCCGCTCAAGATGCCTTTTTCCCCACTCACTGGAGATCCAGAGTTAAATATTCAAGAAGGCAGAATATGTATTTGAGACATCCCAGCATCCAACGCGCGTGGCCTTGCTGTCCTGCTGCGTAGCCCATCCCTCCGTACCTGGAGTGGACTTGTGACATGTTGCCATGCGAACAGGCGGACATGTAGCCATGGTTACCGTGGATGCTGCGGTCCATGGGCGAGCGAGAGAAGCTGCCTTGCTTTTCTGCAACTAGGGCTTGCTCCTTTGTTAGACTGCCTGAGATGATTCGCGTTGTAGGATCATGCTAGCTGTGAGCAGGAGGAGTAGGAGGATGGCATCCTATGTGGAAATGCTGATCTGCAGGTTCCGACTGGGGTCTCTCAACCCCCCCCCCCCCCCCCCCCCCTTCCCTCCCCTGTATTAGGTCGGCTAACATGTTGCTAGAAACAACTTACAGCGCTTTTGCTGTATATCAAACTGACTGGGTTCTACTGCTTCTTCTGTTATCACAGTGTTTTTATGCCTCGTGTGCTAGTTCGTGTAAATGCAGCAGACCACAGTCTTGGGTTTTAGTTGGGACTAGTCTGTCTAGCCTCAAAGACAGATGCGTATCTTTATCTAGACACATCGCAAGGTTTTAGTGAGGTCTGGTGAGCTTCTCCCTAGACTGCGCACCACTGCATGGAGTGTTCAGTCATTCCTGAACGTTTCTTTCTTTCGCTCAGTCCAGGGTCCTCGGCATCCAGATCCTGTGTGGGCTGCAGGCGCGCACACTGAAAAACCTGTAGGCCATGACCCCCCTCCTCAGTTTCAGCGCGGCCTAGTAAGCCCCACCGCGATGATTGCTTCTCGTGGCGCTGTGTGGAACATTCTATTACCTTTTGTTTTGCTCGGGGGGGCCTGACTCTGTGCAATCCACTTCTCAAACTAATTACAAGATGTAATTAACCTGTGACAGCGGGACACCATAGCCTTCTTTACTCCTGTGGCCGCCGCGCAGCACCACCCGCCCAGGACACTGATTGCCCTTCATTTATTATTCATATTTTTGCTGGAAGAGATGATGACATTTCCAGAAATGATTTCCAGGCTGCAAAACAGTGGGCAGGGGCGAGAGGGTCCCTGGGACCGCAGGGTGGCGAGGGGATACAGGAACAAAATGGACGTTGGGGTTACAGAGAAGTTTGCTAAGATCCATAAATGAGGAAGATGGTAGCCCTGATGGCGAGAACGTGACAGAGAGCACTTACATAGAGAGGGGCACAATAGAAACAGCACCTGTCTAAAATAACAGGGAAATGATAACAGATACAACTGGTTCATATGCATTTTCAAATTCTGCCCAAGGCTTTCGTTACGGGTTTTTAGATAATTGAGGAACACTACTGTTTCTACCAAAATTGGGATTAGGGTTGTGGTAATAACCCATGCATTAATACCTCGGGCGGTATCAACCCATTACATTTGCCAGGTGAAATTTGTATTGGACCAGTTACTCAGAATGCAGGGAAAAGACATGGATGTCAACGCACAAACAACGATTTCAGCTCCAGTACAAATACAAAAACCCGTGAGGATGAGGTAATACCACACGAGGGTATTTCCCAACCGTGAATTATCCTTGGGTATTGGTAGTACTGGGGCGATATTCAATATTACCTTGTACTTTTTATGACCGTTTTATATTAGAGGTTGTTTGTGTCACAAGCCCGAAGTGTTAGGAAGCAAGTGTAGAGTTTAACGTTGCTTGTGTGCTTATTTTTTACCCACCATGCTCTCCCAGCCGTGGCAGGAACCAATGCAGGTGAAAACAAGCATTTGCTCTGCAATAGGTCTTGCATTTTCTTGAGTTAAAGCTATTGGCATTGTAAATTCATAACTGGACTTTTCTTGCAGCATAAATTTGTCAACGCTGCCTCAAAATTTCGTCTTTTCCTGCCATATGATTCCAGTGGCCTACCATTTAACTAAAGCACTTCCATTTACCTTCTTCCTCTGTATTAAAACATATACAATTATCATTTAAACCTTCATCTGACATAAACGTTTGGCATTAGAGTGTAATGCTGAAAACACCATAACGAAATTATAATTTGGGACGGAACGGAGGGTGAAAGGAAAGAGGGAGTCTGGAGTAAAGATGAAGTCATGAGCCCTGGAGTAAGAAAGGAAAATGGTTGACTGCAATTTTGGTAGGAAAATACAGCAGTAAATAGAGATGAGTGAGGTCTAAAGGTCTCTGGACCCCAATGCCACTGCACCTGATGCTCCATTGATAACTAGGCCTCAGGAGAGAAAGTGGATGGGGCAGAAAAAGAGAAGCAAAAGAAATTCAACAGAAAAAAGGAAGAAAGCGAAGGGGTTGCAAAGAAAGAAGGGAAAGAAAGAACTATAAAATGAAAACGCAACTAGGCTATAAGCAATTACAAGTGACCCTCCGCCCTTGCTCTCAGCACACAGGTTGGCACACTTGGTAAAGAAAATCCAAGCCAAGGAAGGGTGGGAGCCAGGCAGCTGAGAGAGGGTGCAGAGAGTCCATAAAGACCAAAAGTGACCAAGATAGGAGCCTGATTTATAGCCTTGTTTACAGCTATGCTCAGAGGAAGAATGCTCTGCAAATGAAAAGGGAGGCTTCCCTGGACAAGAGCAGGAAATAAAGTTTAAAAAAAAAGTCACCTACAGCTCATATAAACGGGACAAAGCGTAATTATACAGTAGTTGGTTACTGCTCCCACACAGAAGAAGGAGGGACAAAGAGGCATGACTGACCACTAGCAAGTAAGGATTTTTAAATTACACTGAAACCAACAGATAAAATAGCTGGAAGCACACAGAAGAAGTATACTTTGAAGTATTCAAGAGGTTGTACGTTTACGCTCAACCTAAAATAAAATCAAAAAGCTGACAGTCTCTGACCTTACCACTCATTACGCCAATCTTCCAGTGTTTTGGTGTTCCTTGTGCACTGGGAGTTTTCTTCCAGCGTGTCAGGAACACAATGAACAGTTTCTCATCAGACCCCTACGTTTACACTAAACGGATGCTGTCGGACATGATGAAGGGCTAGCCAGTGTCTGAAGTGACGCTGTTTAAACTGGTGGCTGCCCGCCAATGTGGAAACCTCCTTAAATCACATTCTCAATTGGGTACACAGTTGGCCACATATCCTATTACCCCCCCCCCCGCCTTAAATCCTTCCCTCCCGTAGCTTTGAATTTCACCGGAGGTGAGGTGGTTAGCGAAAATATTATTTAAAGCTTCTTTACCACACGTTATTCAGAGGACCTACAATCACACAAGTGACTTATTCCCCTGATCCCTGCATAATTTGTCAAATCCATCCCAGTGAATAGGATGGGAGTGTGGTGAGAGCAACCATGTTTGTGCTGGTGTAGTTCAGCTTTGTTTCAGATTCCTACAGTTCTGGTGGTAAATTAATTTACTCATGATCATGATGTTCTTCCCTCTAAACATCTTAAACAGCAACATGCTGTGCTTGACAGTGAGATTGCCTTTTGCTGCATTGACCACTGACTTCTTGTGCCATGTCACACGCGCTGGGCCCGCATGCAAAACTTACCTGCTTAATCTTCCTCTCTCCCCAAGACCAGGTCACCTTCCTATGTATGAGAGAAGTCAGCTCCTCTGTTCTTGCTCATCCTGTCATTGTTTCCATTTCTCCCTGGCTTCATCTTAACATTCACAAATGTGGGAGTTGACCATGTCGCATAAGTAATCAAAGTCTGTTCCCATAGCACTATTGCCGAAGGACACCAGTAGATATATGAACGGCCATTGTGGGTCTCCCAAAGTACTTGGGGAAACAACTAATCCAACATATCTTGTTTTTTGTAAAGTTCTTTTCAGTTTTTCCACCGTCCTGGAGCTGAGTTGCTTTCTTTCTCACTTGTTTAGAACGGTTGGTCATTGTTGATTATGTGATCCTGTAGCAGACCGCCGGTCTTGCACTGTGGTTTTTGCTTAGTTAGGACAGCACTACTGTAGCTGATAAAGCCTAATTATAGCTATCATTATTACAGTATGTGCAGTGTGTGAGGTTTTGTGCACCCAAATTATGTTTGCCTTTTACTACTCAAACTGGGTGTGGGTAGTATTTTTTGTTTGCTTTCAGTAAGCACTGGCTCTGCTGGTGTAGCACAGTGGTACAGAAGTGCAACATTTTCAGGGTGGCATGCTCCTTATATCAGAGCTTACAACAGTAAATGGTTGGAGTTTACACGTCTCCTGTCCTACCGAGATTAACTTTGTTTGCTATCTATGCTCAATACTGTGTTTTATGATGCAGTTTAGCACTGTAGGCATCAGGCGATTTCCTCCTTCACTGTGGAACCATACCCTGACTAGCTTTGCTGCACATTTCTTTCTTGTGGCGATCTTGCCGTGACTAAGCAATTGCCTGGCAGTAGTAGCTTTTTTTTTAAGAGAATGAAAGATCATGCCACATTTTTATTGTCATTTGTAGCATTTTCTCAAATCTGTAGGCTTGCTGATTAATTTCCATGATGTGTTTCTCACTGGCTATAGCAGTGAACAGTGATACCCACTGTTGGGCATTTGTGCATTCCTGTTGTTTGGATGTTCTCTTTTAGTTGTATGTCAATAGGCCATTCTACTGTTAGGTGGTTGCAAATCCATCACGTTAGCGTCCATGTATTGAGTTGGAATGGCTAGTTGTAGATGAAGCAACCTCTGTTTTTCCCGGCTGTTACCTCTGACATGCAACTTTGAACTGGTAATCAGGAAACTACTGGATCAATTTTTTACTCTGGGTGGATTTTCGGGGGCACCTTTTGAAACCTCTGTACCAGAGGCATATGATTATTATTATTTTCAAGGAGCTTCTATATACACAGGGATGTTCATTGTGATGCCCCAGCAGTTTTGCCATCACCTCATTTTTTATTTTTTTATTTTTTTATTTATGAGTGTCATTGGAAGGCCATGAGGTTACACTTCACTGGCAGCCGTTGCACTCGGATGTTTCATGCAGCAGCACTTAGCCAATATACAGGGGCTTGCTTCCACCACCAGTTATGTGTTTCTTTGTGATTTAAAGTGTGCCATGGTTTTATCTATCAACAGGCCATCCTTGGGATGCTTCCTGTTGATATGGTGTGTGGTGTCTGTGTCCTTGGGTCTCTCAGATTTACTGAGTAATGTCAGTAGTGCATAATGCTATTTACTGCTGGTGTCACAGGACTTCATGTCGTTATCACATTCCAATAAGACAACCAAGTTTTACCCTTTGACCTTGTTACCCTCCAGTAGGAGTGATGCTGAGCAGTGAAAGCTTATTGCAGGTAGTAGTAGGGGGTTTGGAACTTCAAAAGACGGAGCAAAAATAACTACAATAAACACTTTGTCCATAAAGAGCTCTGTTTTTGGGAATCAGTCTTTTATTTACATGCATGAAGGTAGGAACTGTTGTACTTACGAAGAACATTATAACACGGAAGGTCTTTGCTACTTACATGGCTGCAAGATGAACCAAAAACACAGTTTTAATGTTCATGTAATAAGCAATAAGAAAGTGAATAGCTTGGGAGCCCATGACAAATGTTATCCAGAGGGTATATGGTTTGAACATCTTCCTTTACCTTCCTGAGCTGCGTCGTCTCAATTATTGAACTATGAACAGTTCATAATTCAGTCAATGATGTCAGACAGGTTGCAACCATGTATCAGATATGCTGTCATAAGCATGCCCTAGTTTTCTCAGTAGCCCTCGCTGCAATCCTTTCAATTCAAGGGGTTGAGATGAGGTGGCTGAAAATCCCCAACACAGTCCAAAGTAGCAAAGGCACACAAAATGAGCTATGATCCCACCTAATTCTTTGGCAGTTGTCTTAGGATGCCAAAACTTGCTCAGATATTGAATTTTAGGGTTCAGTTAATGTTCAGTACTGCAAACCTCGTAGTTGGTATTCCAGTCTTAAGCATGCTTTAGGAAAGACCAATTGTGTCCCCTAACTGACGTCTTAACAATCAGTATATTCAGTGGAAAGTGTTGATGCCAGCTTTCACTAACTGACAGCAGGTTTATGCCATATGAAAAAAGCACAATGAAGAGCAGATGCTTGGGGAGTTCGGGGTGACAGAATCTGGTACTGATGCGAAATGTGACTTGCTGACTGGTTGGCAGTGTGAGAAACCGACATGAGAGACCAGTAATGTGAGATGGCACTGATAGGCAGTAGGAAGGTTGCTTTGATTGGCTCTGTGCAGCTGGCTTTGGTAGACATTCATGAGATATAACTGCAGTGTGGTATGTGTGGTTCCATCTTTCTTCCTCGTATTGGTGCAAAGCTGAGTTGCCACACAGTGTGGGTCGCCTCTGTGAGGCTACATGCATTGGAGCAGGCTATGGTGCATTCCTTTGAGGATTGTTCATCCATTGCTACGGAGGTTGCGAGGAGAATGTCCTATAATACATAAAACACAATCAAAAATGTTAATGAGTTGAATGTAGCGAGTTACAACAGGAGACATTTTCAGTAACTATGGGCGTGAGCAGAGTAGTGCTTCTTTTGAGCTGCAAGTCCTGGTTGCCTGATTGTAAACTAGAAGCGTCCTGCAGCGAAAGGAAGACATCAGGAAAATGAGGACATTAATCCATAAGCAACTTGGCGCTTGTTCAGAGGGTTCATAGTTGCTGAAAGAGCAGGGGTCGTCGGACCACAGCGGAGGACTAACCAAGCTAACCATGCTGGCCTGAAAATGTAACTAAGCAGCCAAGGGAGAGACCCTGTATGACAGGCATGCTCACCCAGTACAAGTGATCCTGTTAAGGCACTCTAGCCCACATTAAGGCACTTCCCTTTTTCTCGTAGGGGATTTCCATGATAGTCATAAGCTTGAATAGCTCCGCCTGCCTGCGGGGACCCCGGAGCACTTTTTCAAAATATCTTCTTAAGTGTTGATGTTCGCCTTACTTCAGGAAGGCCTGCAGAGTCACTTACGAATGTCAATATGCAGCCCAAAGGAAGTCTACAGAGTCCAAAATTGGATCTTGTCTGCTTTCAAAAAGGGCCATATACTAAGGCACATGCGTTCAAAAACATTTTTGCAGAAAAAAAATCCTTCAGAAACCTTTTTGTAATGCAGAATAAGGATGAAGGAATGCAGGGCAGTGTAGCCCATAGGCTGCCATTATGAATAAAGTAAAAGGGGACTGTGTCTTTAAGAACAGAAAGACCTCCAGTATCCCATCATGCCTAGAGTGAGGCAGTTACCTCAGTTCTTTTTTCCAGCTCCTGCTGACAGGACCCTGGAGCATTGAGCTCGACCTTTTTAGTTTTTTCCCCCACAAAATTGAGTGAAAACCTCACTAACAACTGTTTCCCTCAACGTCTTTTGACTTTCTTTCTTGGATAGTGGCTTTTTCTGACAGGATTTAATTTCTTTTTTTTCCTGGAAAATGCCTTCTCTTTTTGACGAATGCGCACGTTTTGGCAGAAAGGAGGCAAAAACAGACTCTCATGATGTCTGTATCATCTGCCTGCCTTCTTCACACCTTCCTGCGTCATGTAATATCTGCAGGTCATTTTCCAGCCGTACCCTGCGCAACAGGGAGAAGATTTGCCTTCAAGGGAAAGCAGAGAGGCGACGTCAGCAAGAAGCCAGTGGGATCTCTGAGTGAGGGGAAGGTCAGTCCTCCACCAGAGCTCTTCCCTCAGCCTCAAGCGTACGTGGAAGGTCTGAGAGGCGTTTTTCTGGGAGAAAATACTGTAGGTCCCCATCGACTTTGAGGAGATCGCCGTCGAGAGGATGTACGGCGCCGACATGTTCGCCGTCGAAATCTGGCTCGACGTAGCACAGGTGTCGCATGATGTCAAGAGGCCGCAAGACGGCGATAGACCGCAGGATGTCGAGAACTCCAGATGCTCAACTCATGAAGGCGAGAAGTGTGTCGACGTCGGCAGACTCTTCATCACAGTCCGACGTTGAGGTCTAGGTTGCCGTCGGTACATCGACGTTGGAGAGAGAGGTCGATGTCGAAGAGTCCCTCGAAATCAAGAACACAGAGACCTTCTAAAAGGAGAAGGATCTATTCCTCATTGGAGCCACAACGTTCCAGAGACATTTCTCTGTCGCAGGTTCTTCTTCCTTCATCTCCTTCTCCCCCTCCCACCTCTCCTCCGGCTGCAACTCTTCCACCGCATCCTCCACCTAAAGGTCTGGCTCATTGCCGGCTTCTCCGGTGCTCCCATCACCTACACCACTTCTGGCACTCCAGCTCCTAGACTGCGCTCAAGATCTCTCCACCATTTACATCAGAGCATTCATACATCTGGCCGTTCTACGACGAGATCAAGACACTCCCGTCACAGATCGCAACAAAGATCAAGGTCACGTTCTTTCCGACGCTACCACGGAGAATCCTCCTCATCTACCAGAGACTATTCACCCACTCTGTCTGACTCACCTCAACCTCGTACTTCACCAGTGGACGATGTTAACACCTTTCAGGAAGTTCTGGTTCGAGGCACAGCAAAATTAAACATTCCTATGGCTGTCCCAACACCAACTACTTCAGTAATTTTTTAAATACTACAGCAACGTACGACCTCAAGGCCTTTACTTCCTCTGGTGCCGGGTCTTCTAGAACCCGCCATGGAAGTCTTCCTTACACTGACCACAACAAAGTCTGCTCCTTCCAGACCATTAAAAAAGTATTGTCCTCCGGAACAGGGCCCTTTGTTTCTGCGCTCCGACCCTCCACCTGATTCAGTGTTGATCCTGGCGGCCTGCAAATCTCACACCATTTCTCTGTCTGCTACCTTTCCTCATGACAAAGAGAGTAGAAAGGTGGATTCGGCAGGCCGCAAAGTATGTAGTTCGGTGGCAACATCCATAAAAGCAGCAAGCACAACAGCCCTCTTGGGAAGATACAATAGGGCCTTGTAGGACTCCCTACTCCAATTCGTAGACCATCTCCTGAGGGATTAGAAAGAGGATTTTTTAGAAACCGTAAAAGAAGGCACCATGGTCTCGAACCAAATCATTAGCATAGCGGCGGACTCATCCTTGCTCTCGGCACATGCACACTGCCATGGAATATCCTTAAGGAGGCATGCTTGGCTGCATTTAATGTCCCTGAAACCAGACGCCCAGCAGCGCATTCAGAACTTGCCATTTTCAGGATCCACACTGTTCGGCTCTCATGCCGACAATGAGATGGCAAGGATGAAGTCAGAGCTGGACACTTTGAAAGCAGTAGGTCTTGAGAAATCTAAAGACCGAAGATTCTTCCGTCCCTTCCAGCGCTGCTATCCTTTTCAGAGGGTTCAAACCCCTCAGTGGCTGTCCAATAGATCACAGCAGCAGTTCCAACGAGCCTATCCGCCTCAACGGAAGCAACAAAGAGGACGAGGGGCACATCAGCCCACTCAGGGTACTCAACAACAAGCAGCCACAAAACCCTGAAAGTTTTTTTCCCACGAGTCCGTTAACCACTCCGGTGGGGGGGAAGCATCACCAATTAGTTGACAGTGGCAACGAATTACAACAGACACTTGGGTCTTAAACATTGTGCAGAATGGATATTGACTCAGATTTTCCACTCCACTGCCAAGTATTCTGCCAAGGGCAACCACTTCTCATCTCCACCTCCTAAAGGCGGAAGTTTCCATATTGCTAGTAAAGAAAACAATAGAGCCGGTTCCCCTCAACCAGAGGGGAAAAGGCATTTATTCAAGATACTTTCTTGTCCAAAAAAAGGACAAAAAGGAATTCAGACCCATTCTAGACTTGAAGGTTGCCAACAAATGGATCAAAAAGGGAAAGTTCAGGATGCTGGATTTACCCCAAATATATCGTCAGATTCATCAAAGGGACTGGCTTTGCTCAGTCATCCTACACAATGCCTACTTTTATATCCCCATTGCGAAAAAACATCGGAAGTTCCTACGATTTCTGGTTGGGAAACAACACTACCAATACACTGTCCTTCCATTTGGTCTCAAGTCTGGTCTCAAGTCAGCACCCAGAACTTTCTCCAAGAGCATGGCTGTCGTGGCAGCACATCTTCGAAAGCACTGAATATTTGTCTACCCATATCTGGACAACTAGCTTACCAAGGCACCCACATTTCCAGAAGCCCAACAGCACTTCAAATGGACATGCGATCTTCTTTATTGCCTAGGACTCCATGTCAACTTTCCCAAGTCAATGGCAACACCTGTCCAGAGACTGCACTACTTAGGAGCTACCATAGACATGCTGCAGGGAAAAGTGTATCCTTCGGAGGTACAACAGTTATCAATACTATAGAAGTGCCGTGTGCTCAAGACTATCTGTCGCCCATCAGTGCGCACAGTTTCCTCACTTCTAGCTCTATGGCATCCTGCATCTTCCTAACTCCCAACGCTCGCATCCTCATGCAATCCCTCCAGGAGTGTCTGGAGGACCAATTGAACCAACTGAAGAGAAACTGGGAAGACAGAATCATTCTATCCACCCATGCAATCAAATCCCTCAGTTGGTGTTCTACAACCAATCTGCAACAGGGAATGCCTTTTCGTCCACATGCTCCGTTGCAGACCATCGTGACGGATGCTTCTCTGTTCGGGTGGGGAGCTCATATGGATCACCTACAAATACAAGGCCTCTGGTCACCGAGTGAGAAGTCTTACCACATCAATCTTCTCGAGCTACGTGCGTGTCACATAGCTCTCAAAGCTTTTCTCCCTTCGTTCAAAACAGACATCCTGCTGGTCAAGAAGGATAATACAACCACCATGTATTACCTGAAAAAGCAGGGGGAAACCAAATCCATGGTCTTGTCTCAAGAGGCCCAGACGGTCTGGCACTGGCTGCTGGCCACGAATGTGAAGTTAATAGCAGCTCACCTTCAAGACGTTCAGAATGTACAAGCGGATGCCCTCAGCAGGGTTCTAGACAAGAACCACAAGTGGGTATTGAACGGAGACGTTGTTCAAGGTATATTCCGTTTGTGGGGTAAACCTTCTATTGACCTTTTCGCCACAGTGGACAGCAAAAAATGCTGCGACTTCACCACCAGATTTTACCATCCAGAATTGTAGGGGAATGCTCTGTGGATAGACTGGTCCAACAAATTTCTGTATGCCTTTCCACCGATTCCCCTGATCCGAGCAGTCCTAATCAAACTCTCAATGACCTCAACCAGAATGATCCTCATTGCACCAGAATGGCCGAGACAATGGTGGTTCCCAGACCTCCTTCACCTGTTGCTCTGACCACATCTCAGACTTCCATGCAGGCCAGACCTCCTGACGAAATTTGGAGGTCAGATGAGACACCCCAACCTCTCCTCCTTGAGTTTGGCAAAACAGCCTTCCACCGAGCTGCATATACCTCCAAATAGTAGAGATTTTGCATCCGGTGTTCCTCCATGAATATCGACCCTACATCTTTCCAGGAGGATGTCATCCTATCATATTTCTTACACTTAGCAAAATCTGGTCTGCATTTCTCTTCTATTAAGGTCCATCTGGCAGCTCTGACTGCATACAAAAAAGGTCCTTCACAAACCTCTTAATTTAAGCTGCCAGTCATAAAAGATTTCCTAGATCGACTGAAGAAAGTTTTTCCACCACTTAGGCGACCTTTTCCACCATGGGAGCTGAACGTGGTTCTTTCACTCCTCATGCATCATCCATTTGAGCCCATACACAAAGCGTCTCTCCAACACCTCACTTGGAAAACGACTTTCCTTGTGACAGTGGAAAACGGCTTGCCTTGTGGCAGTGACATCAACACGCAGGGTTAGCGAGATTCAGGCTATCAGTGCTCATGAGGCCTAGACAGTTTTCCACTCCTCCAAAGTAGTGATAATAACGCATCCTAAATTCTTACCCAAAGTTATTTCTGACTTTCATGTTAACCAGACGATTTCCTTGCTGACTTTCTTTTAAAACCCATTCACTCCAGCTGAGAGGGCACTCCACTCTCTAGACGTAAATGGGGTTTTAAAATTCTATTTGTATGAAACCAAATCTATTAGAAAACCACAACACTTATTATTATGTACCGCTTCATACCGGCCTGGCCACTTATAAACAATCTCTCAGTGGATTGTCTCTTGTATTCTTTATTGCTACCAACTAGCTAACAAAACCCTCGCTGGCAGACCAAGAGCGCATTCTTCCAGAGGCAAGTCTGCCACGACTGCCTTGTTGAAGAATGTTCCCCTGGCAGATATCTGCAGGGCTGTGACCGGGAAGTCTGTCCACACATTCACTAAACATTACTGTCTTGACTCTTCAGCCAGGACAGATGCTCAAGTGGGATAAGTTTCTCTCAGAAACTACTTTGCAGTATAGCGCATTGCAGTATTGTTCTGTCTACTCCCCCACTGTTTCTGGGATGAGCTTGCTGTTCTATTCAACACTTATGACTATACATGGAAATCCCCTACGAGAGAAGGAATAGTTTCTTACCTGTAACTCCAGTTCTCTCGTAGGGGTATTTCCATGATCCTAATAAGCAACCCTCCCTCTTTCCCAGTGGAATAGACAAAATATCTCAGGTATTCCATGACTCCCAGCAATGACTGCCTACAAAAAGAACTGAGGTAACTGTCTCACTCTAGGCGTGATGGGATACTGGAAGTCTGTCTGTTAAAGACACAGTCCCCTTTTTCTTCATTTATAATGGTAGCCTATGGGCTACACTGCCCTGCACTCCTTCATCCTTATTCTGCATTACAAAAAAGGTTTGTGAAAGATTTTTTCTGCAAAAATGTTCAACTCCTTCATGCTTTAGAACGCATGTGCCTTGGTATAGGGCCCTTTTTGAAAGCAGGCAAGATGAAGAATTTTGGACTCTGTAGCCTTTCCTTTAGGCTGCATATTGACATTCCTAAGTGACTTTGCAGGCCTTCCTGAAGCTAGGAGAACATGAACACTTAAGAAGATATTTTGAAAAAGTGCTCCGGGGACCCCACAGGCGGGCGGAACTATTCAACGCTTATGACTATCATGGAAATACCCCTACGAGAAAACTGGAGTTACAGGTAATAAACTATTTGTTCTGCAGCATACATCTTCGTCCAA
Source organism: Pleurodeles waltl (assembly GCF_031143425.1). Lineage (NCBI taxonomy): Eukaryota > Metazoa > Chordata > Amphibia > Caudata > Salamandridae > Pleurodeles > Pleurodeles waltl. The sequence continues at coordinate 230,366,437 of NC_090451.1, forward strand.
CCTGGTTTAAATTCAGGCCTCTTTAACTCCTCCTTAACCACCTTATCCTGTGTACAGGAATTATCTGTTAAAAGAAGCTTGTGGCCGTGTTAATCTCTATGGGGTGGCATTGAGGTCAAGCAATCCATAGCTCTGGTGCCAACAGTGGACATCCCCTAATGTGAATATCCAATCCCTCTGCAGCCATGTAGTCCTTAGATTGGGCTGTGTGGCAACAGTCATGTGAGACCTTTGGATTTTTTTTAGAAACTGACCATTAGTGATCAAAGCAGAGATTTGACTATCCCCACCCTTGTGCAATTGTGGGCAAGTGACCAGTCCTAGGGAGTTCCGAAGGAGATGAAAAAACTCAAATGAAAATGGTAGATTATGAAGTTCACGCCATGTTGGGTGACCAGTGCTCCTCATTTCTTTTGTGCGGCTTCTAGTTTCCTCCATCATCTTAGAATACATTAAGGGAAGAGCTATAAACAATGATGCATCACTGTGTTGGTTGTCAAGTGCTCAAACCTCTTATTAAGAGGTAATCCAACGGGCATCAGGAAGTCCAGTCCGCAGTCGCAGCAACAGAAACTTTGATTCACATCAGTTGAAACTCCATTCGAATTACGTTTGTTCACTTCTTGCCACCTTTATGCTAACTTTGTATCTCTGATTTGCAACATTGAAGGTATCCTGGTCCTCTGATCTATGAAAGATTAAATCTGAGGATTTTGCAAAGACTGCTCATGGGTGAAGATCTCCATTATTTATTTGATAGGTGCTAGCTGCCACCTTTGATGTCTGCTATACTTTGATCACACTGTTTGGGTAGTATCTGAACCACTGTTTTAGTAATCAAAAAGCATAATAATGGGGAATTGTTTTTAAAGGCATTACATACTGACCTTTATTTATTACGAGAGAATTATGTTACGTTGTGTCTGGTACCACAATTACCAACACGTTCCTTGCATTAGATCTTGACTGCAATCAAAGCAACTACTGTGAGGCAAGAACACTGAGTCCAGACAGATCTGACAGTATTACCACTGAAACTGCCAGATAGTCCCCACTACCAAACAGGTCCTAAAAGAAAACGTCATGAAAGTACCTCTGAATCAATGTTAGCAGACTGCATCCAATACACAAGCATGCATGTCCTCGACTCAGGATTTTTCCAGTAGTTGTTAGACACTAGGCACACCCTCTTTTTAAGGACACTTTTCCTATTTGTGCTCCTGTTCCTTCTTCCACAATATGCGCACAATGTTGTGGAGTCTTTCAGAGGGCCTGGAAGGTATAAGGTTACTAGATCACTCCATGTCATGTGGACACCAGGTCCCAGGTTTTGGTCCTTTGTTTTACACATCGTTGTTTTGTAGTGTTTGATTAGAGTTAGCTTAGTAGAAATGAGCTAGGAGTACAACTCCCAGAGTGCATTCATTTGTTAATTTGTGTTAATACAGTCCCTAGTCCAGCTCGCCTTAACACTGTCTTACGACACAGCACAAATTTATGTTTCAGACTGTCAACCAAAAACAAAGGCTTTGCTAGCATTGTTCCATGAAATCCATGGTGAACAGTGCTCTCTCTCTCTCTCCCTCTATCATATACACACAGGCTCACACTAATAACTCTCTCTCTCTCTCTGTCTCATACACAGATACCAAAGAACTGAATGCCAGGGACAAAAAGATACCACAAGTTTAGCTGGGCTTTGAAGATGTCTGCAAGCGGTCCTAGATTTGGAAAGCGATGAGAGGGATAGTAGAAATGCCCCTAATAGAACCGTCTTTATTACTTTTGGCGCTGACTCTGACGCGGCTCACCCACCACACAAACATAGTTGAGAATATCTATCTTAATCTCTTTCAGTCTGCCCAGGCTCTCATATCATAGCCCTGGCACAGGCTCTCGGCGTTTCTCTGCACCTGATATTGGGTGACAGTTTGCCATTCAGACTTGAACTTTATTCACATCTTATGCATACCGTTTTCCCTCTTTGAAAAAAAAAACACTTGTTAAATATGTGCAACCAAATGACTTTCCTGCTACCGCTAGAGCTGGGCTCTAACTTTCCACATAAGCACTGTACAACTCAAAGGAGCTTGTCTTGTTTGTGATTGTAGTCCCCCAAACGAAAGGGTTGCCTCAACCTCTGTTTGTCATCCTTAAAAAAGCCTTTGAGGGAAAAAGGAGCAGACATCACTCTTTTTCAGCAGCACTTTTGCCTATCAGTCGTTCCTGCACTCTGTCAGCAAATGCCACTTCATAGATGTTGGTAGTAGGGCGAACATCTTATCCACTTTCGCAGTTTCTCAACATTCCCTACTGCAATGCCCTGATCTGCCTCTTTAATCATATCTCTGGATATGTTAACTTAACTCTCTTTGTGTTTTCCCCACTCGTCATCTTCTTGAACATAGTTTCTGTCCCCATCCTTTAGCTTGTTGTGCGCCTCTTTCTTCAAAGCTTTTGTCCAATATTTTTATTTTTCCCACTACGTTTACACGAGTAAAGCTCAGATCACCCTCAGTCTTCATTAAATGTCATCCCATCATGTCTTTTATTTGTAGTAAATTATTTTAGTTAATATGCAATGTTAACAAAACACCTAGAGCATAATACAATCCCCCCCCCCCACCCCCCACCCCCACCACGGTACTTTGCATCCTTTATTCATAAGACAAATCAGATCCAGTTTGTCGTGACACAGTATGTTCCTCAAATATGTGGCACAACCCCAGTTCGGCCCAGAGCACCCACAAAATGTCTATCCCATGTACTCCATCCAGGAAGAAAAGGCAGTACCTTACAACCCAATTAGACACCCCATTCAATCAAGCCCTCAGATCCAGGCACCCCAAATTCTCTCATATTTCTTTTCACAGCCCCTGCCATAATAAATGTCCCTTTCCATTAGTTTACAGTGATCCATACCGTTCACCACACTTGGTGTGGAGTAATTGTCCCAGAGCTCCATTCCTTAGCTAAATCCCGTTTCGCCACCATGCACACCAAATTTACTAAAAGCTTGTGATAACGCATGTGATCCATTTTCCCCGTATACCCACCAGCGCAAGCCCAGGCTGGCGCTCCAGGGGAGTTCCTGTTGCTACTTACAATGTTCTCCTCCCTGCCTCCCAAAAGCTCTCAAGTTTAGGGCAACTCCAGAGCGCATGATAATACTGGCCCTCCTGACCATAACCCGTAAGACAATCGGTATCCACCGCTCCACCCAACCTATGGATCACCGTAAGCGTGTAGTAGACTCTATGTAAAAAACGTTCATTTAATCAGGCAGAGAGATGCTGGAATGGCCACCTCCGCTGAGAAGTTGAATGACTGTCGCCATTCGTCCTCATCCAGGTCCCCACAGTCCTGCGACCATTTATCACGCAGACCAGTTAAGGAGGGTTGTGTATTTCTTATCAAAATCCTATATGTTAGGGAAATCATCTTTTCCCCTACTGACTCGTCCAGCCACCTCATTTCTGACGGGGAGTGTTCCTGTCTCTCATCATCGAGGGGACATTATGAATGAGAGCAGCGCTCAATTGAGCATATTTTAACCACTGCGTATTAGGCACCTGGTGTTCTGTGTGCAAATGAGAAAATGGGACCACCCCATTAGCGTCCCAGTCATCTGCTAGGGTTAAAATGCCAATTTTGTCCCAACCTTGAAAACCCTTCTAGGCTGTCACTCATGGAAGCCTGGACCCTTCTCACAGTGGTGTTTCGGGGTTCAGCCTAGTTTCCCTTCCCATTTCTTTAGTTATTTTCCTCCAAGTCCGAAACACCGTTTCTGTACCTGGACACAATGCAGAGTTCAGTTTGCCACCGTACAACCAGTGTAGATAACTTCTGTTCCCCATAGCCTGTCTGTCTAATCGGAACGCTGGGCTCCCTTTCCCCCCAGTGGGCATACGTCCAGTAGTTAACCACAAAGACCTGCACAGCCTCTTAATATTTCCGAATATTCGGCAGAGCTATCCGTCCTTCATATTAATACCACTGGAGGGTTACGCGGGGCCACTCTAGGCTGCCCGCCTGCCCACAGCAAGGTGCGGACCAACGCATCAACCTGTGTAATGAAAGCATCGGAGACTCTGTACAGCGATTTTCTGAAGAATATAAAGGAAACATGAAAGGGCCAGCATTTTGAACATTGCTGCTTTGAAAGTAATTAAATCAGCAGTGACTGCCAGTGTTTAACATCTTGGTCAAGGGGTGCTAGCAAGGCAGCCAGGTTCACGAATCTGAGCTCCTGGTTATCTATTCCCCTAAATACTTAAATGTATTTGTTTCCACTCTAAATGGAGGGTCACTGCCTGGTTCAGGTCCCAGTTGCCTATTGGAAACAAGGATTTATCACAGTTTATGACAAGCCTAGAGACATCCCCGAAGACATGAAAGATGTACTTCAGCCTACAAAGCGTCAGGGACACGAGGGTCAAGTAAAGCAAAATATCATCTGCATACAGGCAGGACTCAAAAAATCATAAAAGTGTTACTAGACCTGCAGGTCGAGTAACTTGAATAATCTACTTGACCTAACTGTAATGTACTTGACGCATAAATGGGTCTCAAATTGTGTGATCCTAGGCAAATAGTTTACAGAGTCACCTTTTTCTTCATTTACACATAATTGCACCTTCATATATGTAAGCTCAGCATTTCTGCAGTACAAAAAAACCCTTTTGTATGATTAACTAGATTAAAGTTTGCTGATCATATCACAAGAATCTAGCCCACGTATAAGGGATACGTGACCCAAGACTTGCTTTTAGTTTACTAATAGCATTGCTATCAGGGCAGGAGTGTTTCTCAGTTTGTTTAAACACTCACTTTAAAAACATATATTACTAAACCATGATATGGTAGTCTACTGTCACCTACACACAGTAAATTTCCAAGAAATGTCCAAAAACCTTTCCACTAACTTTCATCTTCAGTGATTACAACTATATAGTCTATTAACAATCGGTGAAAATTGGGTTTCGGAAAACATATTCTTTGCACATCAACATGTAAAGTATTCTGATTTGTTTTAATCCCATTAAAATATTTATTTCATCACACAGAAATACAAAACATGGCCTTACACAACTACTGATATATATTTTGAAATGTTTGTACAGTTGACTTAGTCATTTAAATGTGTATTAGAAAAACTCTGACACCCTGTAGCCTTTTACTTCACACTCTAAACAGCAGGTCAGACAGTTTACCTTACAAAGTCCTGGAACTCTGCAGTCAGAAGGAAAATTAATTGTAAGACAAACTAATTTTTTACCTCTGTCTGAACACAGAGCAAATGTGACATACAAGAACAGGATTTAAAGGCATCTTTTATTGCCCCTCCATTTTGTGACTGAACAGAACACCTGTTCTTTGTTAACTCGCCAGAAGGGGTGAGTAGGTCCTACAAATAGCTCAATCTGATCAAATATGACTCACCATTGTGAGTAGTCGAGTAGATCTTTTGAGCCCTGACGGATATTCGTTCCTCCCAACTGGACCCACCCAGCCAGCCCCAGACCTGCGCATCCATTCTGACCCACTCTGCCAGATCCTCTATCTCCAGTGCAAACGGCATCAGCGACAGAACAGCCCTGCCTCGTGCATGTATGTAAACTGAACTCTCTAGATGTACAGCCATTGACCTTCACTCGTGCGCAGTGTCTACCATAAAGCAGTCAGACCCACCTCTGGTATTTAAAGCCAAAGACCATTTTTTACAGGACTCCAAAAAGATACGGCCATTCCACGGAATCAAAGGCTTTGCTAGCATCCAATAAGGCTATTGCCCTTCCTATGGGCGATTAACCTTGTATAAACCCTTTTGTATATGGGTGCACCTGTGAGAAAGTAGCCTCTTTCTAGAATGGTTACCCCTACTTTTGGCCCGTTTGTGAGTGTGTGTCAGTGTGTTTTTACTGTGTCACTGGGATCCTGCTAGCCAGGACCCCAGTGCTCATAGATAAAAACCTGTATGTCAGTGTGTTTTGCCTGTCTCACTGGGATTCTGCTGGTCAGGACCCCAGTGTTCATAATCTATGGCCTAACGTGTATGCCTGTGTAGTGCCTAACTCTGTCACTAAGGCTCTGCTAACCAGAACCTCAGTGCTTATGCTCTCTCTGCTTTTAAATTTGTCACTGTAGGCCAGTGACTACATTTACCAATTTCAGTTGGCATACCGCCCCCCCCACCCCCTCTTATAAGTCCCTAGTATATGGTACCCAGGTACCCAGGGCATTGGGGTTGCAGGAGATCCATATGGGCTGCAGCATTTCTTTTGCCACCCATAGGGAGCTCAGACAAACCCTTATACAGGACTGCCATTGCAGCCTGCGTGAAAAACTGCACACACTATTTCACAGCCATTTTCACTGCACTTAACAGTAACTTATAAGTCACCTATATGTCTAACCTTCACTTGCTGAAGGTTGGGTGCAAAGTTACTAAGTGTGAGGGCACCCTTGCACTAGCAAAGGTGCCCCCACATAGTTAAGGGCCATTTCCCCGGACTTTGTGAGTGCAGGGATGCCATTACACATGCGCACCACATATAGGTCAATACCTATATGTAGCTTCACAACGGTAACTCCAAATATGGCCATGTAACATGTCTAAGATCATTGGATTGTCACCACCCCCATTCCAAATCTGGGATTGGGGAGCCAAATCCATGCATCCTGGGGGCTCCTCTATGGACCCCCAGTACTGCCAAAGCAGCTATCTGAGGCTTGCACTGCAGCTACAGCTGCTGCCACGTCACAGACAGGATTCTGACCTCCTTGGGTCTGGGCAGCCTAGTCCCAGGAAGACAGAACAAAGCATTTCCTCTGAGAGCAGGGTGTTACACCCTCTCCCTTTGGAAATAGGTGTTACAGGCTGGGGAGGGGCAGCCTCCCCAGCCTCTGGAAATGCTTTGAAGGGTACAGATGGTGCCCTCCTTGCATAAACCAGTCTCGTGCCGGTTCAGGGACCCTTTCTCCCCTGCTCTGGTGAGAAACTGGACAAAGAAAAGGGGAGTGACCACTCCCCTGTCCCTCACCACCCCAGGGGTGGTGCCCAGAGCTCCTCCAATGTGTCACAGAACTCAGCCATATTGCTTTGCAAGGTGTGGGGGCACTCTGGAGGGCTCTGAATGGCCAGTGCCAGCAGGTGACGTCAGAGACCCCTCCTGATAGGTCCATACCTGATAAGGTAGCTAATCTTAGGGCTATTTAGGGTCTCTCATGAGGGTTCTCTTCAGATTCTGCTTGCAAGTTTCCTTCAGGAATCCTCTGCAACAACTTCAGCATCCTCCGACCTCGGATCAACCACAGCCTGCTCCAAGAAATGCTGTAACTGCAACAAAGTGTCTACAAGAGACACTTTTCTTCAGCAACCTCAGCTCCAAGTCAGCAACTGCAACAGTTTCCACAGTGTGCACGCCCTGGGGACTCCCTGTCTTCATCCTGCACCAGAAGAACCGAAGAAATCTCCTGTGTAGTGACAGAATCACTCCCCTGCTCTAAGGAGCCACCTTCCAAGGCGACAACCAGTACCCTGGGACTCCTCTCACGGCAACAAGCGTGCTCCTAAGGACACAGAGGGTGGACATCATCAACATAGACTGTCCTGAGGTCCTGCTGACGCAATTTGGAGGAGGTAAGACCTTGCTTTCCCTGAGAACGACAGTACCCCTGTGTATTGTGTCTTCTTCACCTCCTGTGGCCTCTGTGCACACTTTGCAAAATTCCTTTGTGCACAGCCAGCCCAGGTCCCTAGCACTCCACCCTGCGACGCTCAACTCACTGAGTTGTTCTCCGGCGGCGTGTAACCTTCTTTTGTTGTGCTGCATCAACCGTGTTTTGCACCTCCTTTGAACCCAGATCCTGTGGCTTCTGGGGGTGCTGGCTGGCATCCTGAGGGCTCTCTAAAGTGCTGAGAGCCCCCTCTGCCTCCTCACACAGAGTTGAGGCCCCCAGGTCTTTCCTGGGTCCATCCAGCACCATTTTGATGAAAAACACACTTTTGCCGTAGCCAAGGCTTGTTGGTGCCTTCCAACACCAAATCTCCTCTGCAATGATCTTCACGCCTGGGGACATCTTTTGCATCACGCAGGAACCCGCTGGCATCTTCCTAGGGTTAATTTCTGTAGTCTTCACTTAACCGGGGACTCTTCTTTTGCACCCTCTTCTGGGTTGGCAGGGGCTCCTGTCCTGGATCTTCTTTCGACTTCTGAACTTGGTCCCCTTCCTTTGCAGATCTTCAGGTCCAATAATCCAGCAGTTGTTCTTTGCAGCCTTGGTTGGCTGCTGCACAATCCCAAAAACAATGTGTAGTTTGTCCTAAGGAAACTTGCAGTACTTTACTCCTGCTTTTCTGGGCTCTGGGGTGGAGTAATTTACTTACCTTTACTGTATTCTTACTCTCCCAGCGATTCTGGACACACTACACTTGTCTAGGAGAGAATTCGTGATTCACATTCCACTTTTTTAGTATATGGTTTGTGTTGCCCCTAGACCTATTTTCTCCCATTGCATTCTATAGGATTTCCTACTGTTTGCATTGTTCTATGACTATTTACTTGTCTAATATTGGTGTCTAGTGTATATATTATGTATAATACTTACCTCCAGAAGGAGTATTGTCTCTAAGATATTTATGGTATTGTGTCACCCAAATAAATACCTCTATTTTTGGTATCACTGAGTGTTGTCTTTACTTGTGTATAAGTACTGTGTAACTATTAGTGGTATTGCATGAGCTTTGCATGTCTCCTAGTTCAGCCTAAGCTGCTCTGCTTTAGCTACCTCTAGTAGCCTAAGCTGATAGAACACTACTACATTCACTAACAAGGGATAACTGGACCTGGTGTAAGTACCCAAGGTACCCACTACAAACCAGGGCAGCCTCCTACACCACCCCTCTTAGTTTAGTAGCCAAAAGTTTGGCCATGATTTTAGGATCCACATTTAATAAGGATATGTGGTAGGAGTCACACGTGTCTCTGGGCTTAGCGGCTTTAGGAACAAGAATTATTGTTGCTGAACACATATCTGCTGGGAGTTCACCTGTTCTAAATACCTCCACAAAGGCAGCACGCAAGGGTAAGAAGGCCACTTATTGAGTTTTAGGAGGAACTACACTGGGAACCTGTTAGGGCCTCGGGCCATCACTGCCTGCGATTGACTCAAAGCCAAAGACACCTCCTCCTCTGAAATGTCTGCCTCTAAGTCAGGTATTTGTTCTGGGTCTGCTCTTTTTGTAGTGAAGTCTGTTATGAAGCTTAAGATTTCAGGCTCAGAAATAGTCAGCCGTGATTCATAAAAGTGTGCAAGTTACGTTGCCAGCTCTTCCACTATACCCAGACTATCTTGTACCACCTCCCCTGTAGTTGTATGTACATGCTTTCCTTTTCCTTATATCCATGCAAGTAGCTTACTTGGCTGGTTTCTGGCCTCGTATAGTTTTTTTCTGTTTTGAGAGGTACATTGTCTTGACCTCATCATTGGCCACCAGTCTATATTCAGCTACTGCTTTTTTCCTTTTTGGGGTCAGCAAAGCTGCATAGTTTCTCTCTAGACTTGTCTGTTCACCTTCAAACGTGGCCAGCCTCTGCTGACATTTCCTGTGGTCTCCGACCCCTGAGACCCCACCCAGGCGATGATGACCCCTCTAATAATGGCCATATATGCCTCCCATGCACCATCTCCCTGTTTTCCACAAAGTAATGATTAGAAACCTGTTCCAGGTTCCTAACAACCTCCTTATTCGTGAGGCGTCATGCCTTCATCTGGCTCGGTATATGTCCAGCCTTATTCTCAGTGGTGAGTGGTCACTGATATCGCAAGCCAAGTTCTTCCACCCCAAAGCTAGGCAATTAGTCGGCCATGGTAAAAAAATAATCCAGACAGGAGTACACTCCATGCGGGCCAGAGTAAAAGGAGAAGCCTCTTTCCTGCCAGTATAGAGCCCTCTATATGTCGCACAATCCCAGCTTCTGTGTGAAGCCCTCCAGTCTGCTCCTTGTCACCCCCCCAACCTTCCTCTTGTGTACTGGTCCTGTCTAGGTGTGTGTCTGAAACTAAATTGAAGTCCTCTCCCACTATGGTATATTCATGTGGCGCCTTAACTAGGATGGCCCCCACTTGTTTAAGTATAACTCTGAAGTCCAGGAGGTGTGTAAACGTTTATCAGTAACAGAGGTACTCCGTCATATTCACCCACAATCACTTAATAGCTACTTTGTGTGTTAGCCCATATATGGAGCTTACGGAACTGAAGTGATTTATGTGTAAGACTCAGTACACCCCTGGAGCTGAATGTGTATAGTGTGTGACCAATCAGTTTGTGTCCCCATCCTTTTGGGCTGAGTCAGCAACTGATCAGAGCGCACCCTTAAACCGTGGTGTGAAAACATGCAAAACACAATAACAATAGTATTAACCCATAACACCTCCCCCCACCTCCCTTTACTATACTGTGATTGTAAAACTAACCACCCCTCAAACACATGGTGTGTTTAATCCCAGAACCTAATAAACCAACAGTACGAGTTTGTCTCCCGGGTACGGCCAACAGCCATTGTCACTGGACTGTTCCTCAATGGACTTGGATTCCCAAATCTGGAATGTACAATGGATGACTCATCAGCTGGGGCTCCCATCTCAGGTCCAAAGTTCCTAGTGGTGGGCTTATTTACATGTAAGGCTCGATCTAACCCATTTGATCCGCTGTCATGAGTGTCACGACTGGCAACTATTCTTCCTTGGGGCCATTATCCATCTCTGTGTGATCCGATCCGCTATCCTCCACCCTCCACCCCCTCCGGTGTCAGGGAGCACCACTTTTTATTGCTAAGGATATTACTATTGTGTTTAATTTCTAGCACTGTTTTGACCTGTGCAGCTTTCATCTGTTCTGGAGTCAAAGAGGTCTTGTTTCTTTTATTGTTGTTTCCACGTTTATTCACCAGATTTCCCAGCCATCGCCTACCTCAGCATCTATTGATTGGCTCTGTCGCAGTCCTTGTGTTGTTTCAAGCCAGTCCCAGGCCTCTTGAGGTGTAGCCATGAAGTGTGCTTTTGCTTCATACTCTACCCTCACTTTCGCTGGTTAGAGGAGCGCATATTTCAAGTTCAGCTGACTCATTACCTTTTTAATCCAGACATACACCCCTCTCTGCTTTTGGACCAGAGTAGTATAGTCCGGGTATAGATTAACCTCCTGCCCATCAATTGTCCAGGGCCCGTGCTTTCTCGCTGCCCGGAGAATCACTTGTCTGTCTCGGAAATTCATCAGACATGCTATAACTGGATGTGGGATCACCCCTGTCCAAGGGGAGGGGCTCACCAGGATTCTATGTGCACGCTCCACAGAGAAAAATTTCAAGGGCACACCTCGTAAAACTGTGCCAGGCAACCATTCCTCCACACATAGAGTTCCAGTGAGGGACCGTCACCATGCGCGCATTGTGACAACGGGATCTACCCTCAGCATCTTAAAGTTTTGTCGCCCTCTGGTTACGGTCTTTCACTTGCAATACCATTGTCTCCAAATTATCTTTGGTCTCCTTGACTCTGTCAGCAAGCTTCCACTGATCCTCTCTCAGGGGCCCACTTCACCTGCAACCACTGCGATCTGCGTTTCTGTGGATTTTTTGGTGTCCTTTATCGCCTCCAGAATTGTGACTGTATGTGCTGCCAAGGTCAGTGATTCCTCCTCCATGTCTTGGGGCCCTTACTAGCCACCATGTCATGGTGACCCCCCCTTGACTGCTTGTGATTTGACTATGGTTGTTCCTGTGATCGTTGCACAGGGAAAACATAGTAGTATTTTCCCACTGCCTTCCCAGTCGTTCCTTCATATGTCCACAGAAGGTGAAAGATGTTGTGCAACAGAAGCTTCTGGTTCCCGACCACAAAACAGGAAGTGCTCTGTCCCTCTTAAAACGCCAATGTCAGATACTCCAGCACAGGAGATACAGTATAATGGATCCTCTGCTATTGGTGCCCTTCAGTAAATGACTCACAGTCACTCAGTTCTCCTGTGCCAGTAGTATAGATTGTGGACGAAAGAGTAGAAAGAAGGGAAAATGACAGGGAGGAGATCAAGAAATGTGATGCGCGTAGCCAGAGCATAGGTTAACTTGTAAGCAAATTGGGGGGGGGCTCAGTGTTCTCAGGATGATGGGGAGGGGGGATGGGGGGTTACTTTGTAACATGACTCCAGCATTTGCGCACCTCTGGCAGGGTCATCCTGCAGTCGAACCCACTTAAGTCATGATCCTTCTGACCCCAGAAGGCAGTCGGTCTCAGTTTGCTGCTAACCGGTACTGGGATTAACTCACTACCATCAGCTCTTTAGGCCTTTCTCCCTCAGGCCTTCTCCTCTTTATCAGAGGCCTGAGCATCAATGCAGTCTGTTGGCGAGCACCATTGGTAAAGGGCTGGGCCACAGCCCAATCGTCTTCCTCGTTTTTTGGTAAAAGTCCCAGGCCAAAGATGGGGGAAGGTGGAGCGCGACCTGAGCACTAGTCAAACCCACTGTGCGCCGGACATCAAGTAAGGGGACCTCTGCACAGGCCAGTCGCCCTGTCTCTGTGGCATGTATGTACAGGGCCTTTGGGCGGGTCTGAGGTCCTCAGCAAAAATCCTCTGGATTCTCCTCCTGCCCAGATCACAGTCCAACGCGGCTCAGATTTATTTACACGGCGGCAGGGAACATCCACACATCCAGCTAATATTGCTTCAGACGCAGAGGCTGCTACGTTAGTTCAAGCGGCCACCATCTTGCCCTCTTTAATTTGTTCTGTTCATGGGCTGACCTGTCCATCGCTAACCCAAGAGAGCGACAAATCAGTGGGATCCCAATACCGCTCTCCCTGCGGTCAGTTCATTGGTGTACCAGACATCACATTCACATGTCACAGTGCTGCAGAGTTACTGCTGCACTCACTGCTGCACCGTTCCCTTCGACCCGCATCTCCATGGGCACAGCGGGGTAGGGTCTCCAGCAGATAGCCTCTGGCACTGCCTCTCGCTGATGTCACATGTTCTTGGGACCTAAAGCCACCACCACAGCCAGAGAAAGCTGTCACTCGGTGTGCTGTTCAATGCCTTATGTGACTGCTGCTTTGAGAGTGCTGAGCAGCCGCCATTTTGCCCAGTAATCTCTGCCTCCTGCTCAGGCCGGTTAGCCCACTGAAAACTCCCAAGGAGCAGATCATTCAAGGGGTCTCCAGCGCCAACTGTCACTCCAATGGGCGGACTCAGATGTCGTGGAGGGCTCTGTGCAGCCCTTAGTCAGGATTTTTGTCTGGCATTTCTCTGGCTAGGACGGGAGCTCTGAACTACACATCCGACCCCATTACAAGCTCGCCCCCACCATTTTCTTTTTTTAATGTCATTGATTAGGTTGGGCCATCAAAGATTCACCTCTAAAGACAGCATGGATTGACAGGGTTGGTTTATGAGAGATTTAAAAGTGGTGAGAGGAGACACACTGGAATTCCAAAAGCAGTACCTGAAAGCTAATGCTCGGTTTACTGTGGGACAAAAGAACACAGTAGAGTTGTTTTTATTCCTATTTCCCCCCTGTGTATATATGCAATATGCCATTTACTATGAATGAGTCACCATCAAATCATCTAGATGCAGTGATAAGAAGAAAATATTAAGGGCCTTATTCTGAGGCTGGCGGGCGGCGGTAGCCGCCCGACTGGCGGGAACCGCCATATGGCCGCTCCGCGGTCGAAAGACCGCGGAGGCCATTCTGGCTTTCCCGCTGGGCTGGCGGGCGACCGCCAGAAGGCCGCCCGCCAGCCCAGCGGGAAACCCCTTCCCACGAGGAAGCCGGCTCCGAATAAAGCAGATACTGAAATTCTTTGTGGGGCCCTCTTACGGGGGCCCAAGGCAGTGCCCATGCCATTGGCATGGGCACTGCAGGGGCCCCCAGGGGCCCCACGACACCCCATACCGCCATCCTGTTCCTGGCGGGCGAACCGCCAGGAACAGGATGGCGGTATGGGGTGTCGGAATCCCCATGGCGGCGCAGCAAGCTGCGCCGCCATGGAGGATTCCTGAGGGCAGCGGAAAACTGGCGGGAGACCGCCGGTTTTCCTGTTCTGACCGCGGCCAAACCGCCGCGGTCAGAATGCCCTGCAGGGCACCACCAGCCTGTTGGCAGTGCTCCCGCCGACCCCGGCCCCGTCGGAATGACCCCCTAAGTCTGCAAGCAACTCTTCAAGGAACACTTTCAACTATTCAGATATGCCTAACAGCCCATCTAGATCGTAAGATCTTGTCCTGCTGTAGAAGACTGATGTACTGAGATGAATGCGTTGTTCACTCATTAAACTGAGAAAACAAGAGGAGAAATTGAAGCAAATATCGTTAGGTTAGACTGCCATCAGTGCAGGGTGTCTCTGCAAATAATCTGCAACCACATGAGAACAAACCTGTCGTCCTATCAAGGAGGATATAATCAATTTCACTTGAATTGAACTTTTGACACATGTTCTTGATAATATTCACATATGGGTGTCAAGTCAGGCAAAACTTAGTTCCTCTGAGTCCAAGCCCCATACAGTTGATCCATCTGGACTCAAAATCGGTTCAACAAATTTATACTGGTAACCCGCAGCCATCCCATTGTGAATTGTGCTACATCTTTGTGCTACATCTTTCAGCTGCATCTTGAACAAGAACATTAATGTTTAGGCACACGTTAACTCACTGGCCAAAGGGGCACAGGTTGCATTGACAATTATGCGAGGAATCATACTGTTCATCCTAACTTCTGATTTCAAACAAATAGTTCAGGTCCCTTATACTTTCAATATTAAATTATGGAATCTTCCTACTCGGAGGGTTTACCATACTGCCCTGAATGCACCTTATAGGATCCTCACATGTTGTAGCCAGTCTGGAGCTGGTGCAAAAACGTCTGACCACATCTCACCCATTCTGATCTCTCTGGAGTGGTTCCCTATCAAAACAAGGAGTATCCGCAAACTTTCTTCGAGTATACATAATGGGCTACACACTGCAACCCCCAAACTATCTTGTCAAGCTCAGCATCACCTGCAGGCTACTGATACCCTTCCTCTTGAAAGTTCAGCTTTTAAGAGTCTAAATAATATAGCAGCCCTTCTTGAGAATTGCATCCAGGGTGTAGAACCAACCATTAGGACACTCTTCCAACAAAACATTTAAAAGAGCTCTAAAGAACCTCTGGTTTCAGTGCCACTTCTGCCTATGAAAGTGCGAGTTCTAGGGGAGTCGGGTAATGCCATAAACCTAACTTCTTTCTATGATTGCACCTGCTAGTATCTTAATAAATATTGATTATGTTTATATATGTTATGACACATGTTCACTATGTACGTAATTGCGATTTGACTAACTGTACTCTGATGTTGTCACAAAGTTACTGTATAATTTAGATTAGGTAATTATATGAAGCTAATACTATGAAAGTACTGTGTCATCTTTGGGTCCAGTCAGCTATAGGCTTTGTTATCAACTGTTTCACGCTCTCACGATGTGGTGTGTGGGGTGGGGGATGCACTTCTGCTGTCTAAGTTAGGCTGTATCGTAGGGGCTTGGCATCTAGCTGAGCACTCCTGCCAATGGTGCTGTATGGCTGGCCCAACTGCATTTTCTTTTGGTGGTATGTGTAAGCGGTATGCTTGTGTGGAAGGGGTGGTTGCTGATTGGGCAGTTCCTTCTCTAGCCTCCTTCACAGTGGAATGTCTTCTCCCCATGTCAGGGGGGTCTCGGAGAGAGTTGGTGGCAGCTTGGTAGGATGGAGGCAGCATTTCTGCTCTGTCCACCTGGGTTGGTGACAAGAGTGCTGGTCCAACCATGTTTGCTCGAGTTGTAGTGGTGCCTTGTGCTTCTGGCAGCCTTTGGCTGATGCTTCTGCTGAGCATCACTCGTGGGTTTATAGTACATGTCTTTGGCTCCCTGTAGCTGTAGAGTAAGAATTCAATTCCAGCACTTGCCAGGATCATGTGTTTGCTTCTTCTGTTTGATCTTCAGGTAATTCATGGATCTTTCTAATCTGTGAACTGGCTAAAGATGCAAAATATTTTTTAATGAAAATAGTGTTTGAGCCCCTGTTGGTTATCTCTCCTTCCTCTTGAATTTGCTGGCTGGGGCGAGAGAGTTATGCTCCAGTTCTTATTTTCTTCCTTACTATGGCATGTTTCAGGAAAGGTGGGACATGTGGTCGCTCTTATCTGGGGCCGTCAGTGGATGGGGTTTCTGCTTCTTATACCTTTTGTACATGTTTCTGTGGATCTTGTGTTTGCTTTATTATTCAAGTTCCTATTTTCTAGATATAGACACAGCTTTTTCAGTACTTTTTCTGCGACTAATAGCCTCCCTGGGGTCAGCAGCTGCTAGAGGATGTGGCCCTGGGGCTTCTGTCATGCAGAATGTGACTTGGATATGATGCCTTAGATGGCGGTGTCATGCTGTTTGGGTAGTCCCGGATTCAAATCTTGTTTTTCCCTTTGTATTGTTTCTTAGATAGCATCACTGGACTGTGGCTATTCATTTGAAGGTCTCCTACTCTATGTAAGTGACTTGTACTGTTCAAAGTGGACAAGATGCTCTCAGATCACAAGAGCCTAAGCTAACACAGACAGTTCATTTACTCGCCTACCATGGACCACTTTGCCACGAAATAGTGAAACGCTTTAGCTGTAATCCTAAGGAACTGAAAGCTGTTCAATGTGAATTTTAAAATAATAAAATCAAAAAATCTGTCTCACTATATACTTCATAACTGTGTTTCTTCGAAAACTATAGGTCTGATTTAGCGTTTGACAGATGTTACTCCGTCACAAAGTGACACATATCCCATACACCTTATGTATTGTACCCTATTGCACTTGTAATAAGGCGGTCAGGCTATCAGTCATGATGTGATGGACTAGCCCAGCGGGCAATCTTTAAATCAGACCTTATATCTACTTAATATTTGGTGCCATTGCTCTGAAGGCTGAATCAGACCTTTCCGGTGTTTGTGCCTTGGGTCCTTTGGGGTCTTCTGCTGTGTCAATGGCTTCTGGTGTTCAGTGCTCCACTAAGGGCATATTTCACTCTCCATTTTCCAGGTGTTCACTCTTGCATTTTCAACTCCTGTTTCTCAAGCACTAGTCATTTTAACTTGAGGCCTGTTTCTCGAGCACTAGTCGTTTGTCCTAGATGCCTTGGGGCCTTATACATGTAGCCTGTTTTTTGCTGTACCCAGAGCACTTCTTTTGGGGTTTTTCTACTTGCATGGAGTTGGGGATGGAGTACCTGTGTTCTCCACTTTGTGTCGGCGACTCTTGATGGAGACTTTGAATGTTCTGACTCTTCTGCGCTTTTTGTTGTTCTCCTGTCTTCGGCTGCGGTTGGCAATGTAGATGCTTATTTGATGGGATGTGCTCTCCTTGGAGCGCTCTGATGTGATTGCTTTTCATGTTCTGCTGATGTTGCTGGTGATAGAAGGTGTTGCCTGGGTCATATTGTTTAGGTATCTTTTCTGTTGGACATGCCTCAACATTGGTTTATGTTTTGTGTTAATGCCTCACTTTGTAATAGAAAGAGAAGAGGTAATGTGTTGCATTGTCTAGATTACTTGTGGTAAACCTCAGTAAGTCTTGTCACTCTTCCTTGTTCTATTACTGACTAAAGGTTCCTTCATCCCTCCCAGAATGGTTTTGGCTTGCCCTTTTTGGCATCCTTTGAGGGAGTGTTGCTGTGAAGTTACAGAAAAGAAAAAAGGACTTACCTGTATGAAGTTACAGGTTTCACAGGACTGTTGATGAGGCAGCATGCCTCATTTTACATTGAATAGAACGTAGAAAAGACTAGGCATATTGAGAATTACCACGATTAATCAAACACTTCACATTTTCGTCAGTCAGGAGAAGGTGGCATTCTCACTCACACCATGCTGCCACTTTTGTGGGAGACAAATTGAACTGTTTATATGAGCTGTATTCTGGAACACCTAAATTCATGGATCAAAAACTACAGTTGATCCAGAAGGTGTTACCTGCACATTGACGAATTTGCCACATGCAGTCAGATCTTCATCATCTTCAGTATGTAGTCGCTGGAGCTGTCGAAGTAAGAGAGGAGGCAGTCTTGAATAATGTTTATTTTGGTCTTAATACATCCTTCATAGTAAAATAGTAAAAGAAATACCTATGTAATTGTCAGTTGAACTATTTTATGTGACATTAAGGGCCCTGCTTGTGTTATCCATTTCTAGTGTACTAATAAAGTGCTTAGGGTGTTTAGGGCCACTGGAGATATCAGGTTTGACTGACACTCAAACCTTTTTAAAATTTTGAGAGCAATAGGTTTGGTGTTGCAGTTTGAGCTGGGGGAGATCACTCAAGACAAAAGTGTATTTTTTTTTTTAACTTTCAAGCCCTGTAACGAATGGCAGGTCCAGAGTGGTAACATTCCTTTTAAAGTCTCTATTACAGACCTATTTAGCTGTCAGTTAGCAAGCACTTTTGCTTCAAGAACATACACATATACTTACAGTTGGCTATGTTTCAGCCCTTTGTTTTGTTGTGTGTATTTGTAAAGCACACTGCCACCCGTGAGGACATCCTGGCCCTGTAAGGTGTGTATGCTTAGCCTTGCCTATGACAGGTTGGTTAATTAAGAAGCCAGGTCTTGAGCTTCTTGGGAATTCAAGAAGAATGGAGGAGGCTCTGTTGTAGAGTAAGAGGTAATTCAATATTTTAGAAGTGATGTAAGAGAATGCCCGTCCTCCTGATCTGGTTCTGTATATCTGTGGGATGTATTTTAGGTGTCCTGCGGAGTGGAGGTCTCCGAACAGTTGGTGGAAGTAGTTGCAACTGTTCAGGTAGGTGGGGCCTAAGTAATGAGGAGTTTAAATTGAATACCTTTGTGTATTGGAAGCCAGTGTCGTTCCCTGAGGTGTGGTGTGATGAGAGTTCTGTGTGGGAGGTTGAGGATAAGTCCGACTGCCAGTTCTGGATGGTTTGTAGTCTTCTAGTGAGCTGCTTGGTGATCCGGTGCAGACTAAATTTCCATAGTACAACTTGCCGAGGTCTAGGATGTGAGTGGCAGTTTTTCTTGTGTACCTTGGGAGCACCCTTTCTCATCACTGGATGACGTTGTTGGATGGCTTAATTGTCAATCTTGATTTGATAGCTTTCTTTCCTATTCTAGTGTTTCTTTCCACCCAGGATCATTTTGGTTTCATGGAGTTTGGAGTGGGTGTGTTGTATCCTTCCACTACTGACTTCATGGGACTCATGTTTTCCCTTTGTGAGTGCATGCGTTTTCTTGCTCTCTCCTGGTTTCTGTTGTCTTCCCATATGCTCTCTTTTTACTGTTCGGTCTGCTTCATAATGCTACACTCCTCGATATCACTTGCTGTTTAATACCCACTTTTTATTTATTTATGAGTGGCAGGCAGTTGCAAAGTACTACTGGACCGCTCGTACTAACTTTATTTGTGCCTGCTTGTAATTTGTTTTCTGTTTTTTTTTTTTTTACTTTTAATTCAATGTTCTAACATGGCCATCTGCCATGTTAGTATAGTAATTTCAAAATGGATGCTCTGCCTCACTGCGCATGCACACGCATCGTATATGCTATCACCATGACACATACGAGTGCATCAATGAACATCTTGGCTTTTCTTTAACAGAAGACTCATTGCAAAATTACAGGCTAATTGTGCACATTCTTCATAACTTATTTGATGAATAGTATAAATGCATTGGAAAAGCCTGTAGCTTGGATGTGACCTATTGACTTTGTCAGTGCTTGTTTTTTGTTTTGTTTTTTGTCCCATTGCGGAAGATTAGATCGTATTATGTGTTTTTTTGCTGCTGGATTTTTTTTTAATTACTTTATTACGCCCAGAGTGGAAAGTATGACAGTTTGCAAGACAATACATATACTGAAATAAAACTTTACTTACCTGGAGTGCCAGCGTGGCTATCCTACCAGGGCCCACATTCTCTGTGTAAATAATACATGAAACATGAGGTAGGGGAAAGGATGCAGAGCAATGGAGGTGGTAAGTGAAAAATTTACCAAAAATGAAAGATAAGTGTTGTACTGCCCATCAGCATCTCCACCTTTCGACCTCAATAGGATTTTAAGAAACAGGCATACTGCCCTAGGTAGGCCTTGACACTGGGGGAGGAGAGATTGTGGTGAGTTAGTATTCTAGATTATTCATCCTTTCAGCACTGCTTGTTATAGCAGTTGAATGCACTGAGAGTCCTGTAGAAACCAATGAATATTCTCAAAATATTTAATAGGACCCCCAAGATGAGGGCCTGGAGTGTCTACAATGACCAAACCAGTGATTATCAACAGAATGCCAACTTTTCATTGGTGTCCCACTCCACTCCCAGCACCAGACTCCACGACGCCGGCATCCGCAACAAAGCACTGGAATGGATTTGATCCTTCCTGACCGGAAGAACCCAGAGTGTCAGACTCCCACTGTACACTTTGGGGCCCAAAGAAACATGCTGCGGAGTACCCCACGGATCCTCTCTAACCCCGACCCTCTTCATCATCTATATGGACCTAACATCGTCTCCTACGCCGATGACTCTCAGCTGATCCTCTCCCTGACCGACGACCCATCAGCAGCCAAGAGAAATTTCCACAATGGTATGAGAGCAGTCGCCGCCTGGATTGAAGCCAGTTGCCTCAGGCTCAACTCGGACAAGACAGAGGTCCTCACACCTGGCTCCACCCCTCCTCCTGGGACAACGGCTGGTGGCCAGCCGCCCTAGGAATTGCCCCCACCGACCACGCACACAACCTTGGCATCATCCTGGACTCAACGATCTCCATGACCTATCAAGTCAATAGTGTCTCTTATGCCTGCTTTCACACCTTGCGGCTCCTTCAAAAGATCTTCAAGTGGATCCCCACTAAGACTACAAGGATGGTCACCCAAGTCCTGGTCAGCAGCAAATTGGACTATGGCAACTCACTCTATTCCGACATCACAAAGAAGCTGCAAGCAAGACTACAGAGAATCCAGAACGCAGCAACTAGACTCAATATGGACATTCCCCGCCACATCTCCCCCCACCTCAGAGACCTCTGCTGGCTCCCGGGCGACAAAGCTATTGACTCACACCTATAAGGCACTTCACAACATCGGACCAGCCTACCTCAATCACCGACTGACCTTCTACGCCTCCACCAGACAACTCCGATCCTACAATCACGTCTTCGCAGACATCCCCAAAATCAAGAAAAACACAGCAGGAGGAAGATCCTTCTCCTACCTCGTAGCCCGGACATGGACTACACTCCCACTCAAACTCAGACAGTTGGCATCACTGAAGCAATTCAGGAAGGATCTTGCGACCTGGCTCTTCGAATAATCAGCATGCTTACCACAGCGCCTTGAGACCACATGGTAATAAATTGCGCTTTACAAGAACAGATTGATTGATTGATTGAGGACAGGCCTATTATGTGTATCTTTGCAGAGCTTAGTTTGTAAAAAAATAGACAAATAATACATACGGTTGGGGGTTGCCAAATATCAAGGCTTTTTTGTTTATTCCAATTTAAACACCTGTTTTCACCGTCCTAAACACCTGGATTTACCTATAATCTTGTAGATTATTTTTCAACGCTGCTCTCTTCCTTCATCGCTGTTTCTCTTACGCCTTCAATCTCCTTTTGTCTGCTATACTCTGTTTCGCTGAGTACAAGTCTGAAGATGGAAAATAAGTCTGCAAGTTGAGTGACGGTGCCCACCGCTTTCAAAAAGGGCCCGACATAAAGTAAGCTATTCCTCTTTGGCCTTACCGTGCGTTAAACGGTGCGACTATCTGCAGTGTATATCTATCACTGTAGGGCCACTACAGCGACAAGGCAATGCCAGTAAGGATCTGAATACTGCAATGTTCATATTGTCTTTATAGATTACCCAGGTATAAGGCCGCGCTGACCTGCTAAATTGGACCACTGAGATAGTTGCCCCATTATACTTGTTAATATTAACACATGCCGTTCTTAGACCGAGCATGCAGTTGGGTGAGGTAAGCAAGTGCTTCTCTGGTCAGCCTATCGCTCCTTTCTACCCTGGCTTGATTTCGCCCCCGCCTGTGCCTCCACACGAAGATAAAAGATTAATTGGCCTCTTGCAATCTGATGAGCTTTTGATGCAGTATCCGCATCTTTGGCTGTCTATCCTCTTACAGCATGGCGGGGTCAGAGGTATGCCGCACGGTGCACACGGCCCCGGTCGGCCGCTAGCCTTTGAAAGACCTCGCAATAATGCATTCTGCCTTCCCGTCTTGACGACGTTGCGCCCTTCTGAGGGACCAGCTTTAAATTTCGCCTGCGCGGAACTGCTTCCTGGATCCATAATTATGCCATTTTCTCCTGTTTGTTCTCAGTGTTAAATGATGACTATTTGAGCAGAGCATCAAATGTGTTCCGGCACACAATACAACTGGAGCAAGGATAAAAGCGCAGGAGATTTCGAGTTTGTATCACACGTTACTAACAGATGCTGAATATAACACAGTTTGCTAGTCGTGTACAACGGAGGCACTCAGCATGACTAACAACTGAAAAGTATGTTTGTAAATTTCGAGGAATGATCAAATCCACCCTTTCTGCCTAGGGATATGAATAATAACGCATCTGCATTCACCACACTGTTACGTGATAGGCAGGTTATCCACACAGAGTGAGGGTGTGCTGCTGAAAACGTGCAAAATGGATGTGTATGCAAAGTGGCTAGTTGACGGCCCATCAATGAGAGCAGTTCAGGTCACGGGGCGTCAATGAGGAATAGTCCTAGTTGACCGGCTCTTTTTTGCCATTTTATACACCTGGCACTGCCCTTGCTTTCCCTGGTCGCAGGGTTAATGAAGGCAGCGAGAGGAAAATCAAGTAAAGGGTGTAACTTCCACTCACTATACTTACAGCTACCCCTTCAGCTACAAATAGGAAGCTATTCAGAGATTAAGGTGGGAGAAGGGGGTGAACACTGTGATGTCAGAATATCAAAGGGTGTGCAACGTCACTTCCGCGGTCCCTTGTATTTTGGTTAATTAAGGCCCAGGTAGAGTAGACTGCATTTATGCCGAATTAAGCCCAATGACAAGGCTTGCAGCATAGAGGCTCTGTGTTGTGGCCTGGTTATGCGGCAACACCTCAGTGACACCCTAGTGAATATTTATTTTCACAAGATATTCTTCCAATAGCTCCCTGTCGGCCCTTCTTCAGTGTTCTTTAACTGCCACTCTCTCTTACATCTCTTTTGTAGCCCACCTCTTGTCGCTTTTACCTTTCTTCTATTACATGCATAAAGGGACTGATGTAATGCTCTCGCTAATATTGCCTTTGTCCAGCATTACAGGTTTCGAGTTATGACATTTACATTTGAAGAACTCTTGCAGGATTCAGGGAGACAAAAACGTGTACTTTTCAGGGTTGTACCTCAATGCGAAAAGTCTGTGTAGATTAATTTAACTTCCCAGAGCACCTATTTCTAGGATCTGCTTTTCATATCCATTAACACTGGCAGCAGAAGGTTGGATCTAGTGGGAAAGGGATGGGACTTAGGTAAAGAGCGGAATTGATATAGACCTTATCCTGCAATTAAGATCAATTTTCCATTTTATTCAACTTTTTAACCAGTTTCTAGTTCGTGTTTTGAATACATGTCTAATATGTGGTCACTCCAATACGGCAACAGGTAGAAGGCATAGGGTTCTCTTTATTATTCTAAGAGGCTGATCCTGTGTTCCCTCCTACACCATTTGTCATGCAGCAGTGGGAACTTAATTTAGGCCTTACTTCCCGGATGTGCACTCCTTTCGAACCAGTGCGCAGTTGTCCTCTCCATCTGCTCACCATCAAGGCTGCATTCTGTGCCTCAATAACATTGGTGAGATGAGCCAGCGAATTCCAGATGCTGTCTGTGGTACAGCCATACACATATTTTTCCCAGATAAGCTGGTCGTTCTCCTTCACACAAAAGTGGCATTCATGCCAAAGGTAGTAACACTCATCTACATATGGCAATCCATCACCTTGCTGACCTTCCTTGCACTGCCTCATCCCTCCAAGAGCAGCTCCATTGTTTAGACTCCAAGAGGGTCTGGAGTTCCTACATTGACTGAACTAGTAATTATCAACAGAATTACCAACTTTTAATTGGTTACTTTGGAGCAAAAAGAGCAAAGCAATGCAAAAAAGAACCATCTCATAATGAATTGTATTATGCATGAAGATCTGCTATGAGCTGGCTAAAAAGCAACACCCTGAAGGCTTGCATGTTCATTCCATATGAGCGAAGGCTGCTACCACTATGCTGGCACACAGTATGGCAGATTTGGACATCTGCCAGACTGTTACGTGGGCATCCCTCCACCAGAAAGGAAAAGCGGAACAGTAAATCATATAGCGAGGACCTTCGTGGACTGTGCACGTTCTTGAATGATCTTTAAGGTGAAGGTGGGGTTGTGGTGTGGAGACCTCTCTGAGGAAGGGAGGTGCAAAATAGCACTGCCGGGGAGTATAGCAGAATATAGCTCCTTTCGTTGCTACTACACATGGGGTCTTTATACTCTGCCACTAACAATGGGTGAGTGGGAGGGCTTGATGTTTCAACCCTTGACCTGGCCTTCTCGGCACCCATCAAGACTCTACAATAGCAATAATGACTTTAAAAGGTATGAGAAAACATGGCTAAAGGAGTCTCAGGAAATTGTGAAGCCAGGGGGAGTCAGACAGCTAAGCACAACAAGAATGAATCATCCTGTGCACAGCCAAGTGAAACTCACAACAAGCTCTAAAAGTAATTCCAACAAACTGTCTTCCCCTGTTCAGGGACCCACGTGGACAGGCACAGGCTTCTGGGCCACAGCCATGGGAGGTGGGGTTGTTTGCCTGTCTCAGGGTGCATCTGACTATGGCTCTGCAAATGTGGCCATGTACAACACTTTCAGCACTGTCAGCAGTTGCAAGCAAACACAGGCTTCTCAGGAAAGGTTTGTGTGGGAGTACAGATGGCTCTGATGAATACTCTAACCACAGATTCCCCACTTTGTAAATGTTCCCATGTGTCAGACTAGGTATAGAAAGTTTTCCTAGCAACATGCAAATTTTGGTCGGTGCAGTCATGTGGCTTTGCTTTAGGTCTGTCCCACCTCGGATATGTCATGTCCATTACATCTGTGCCACCTCTGTGTGCTGACATCAGTTTATACTTTAGGTACCTCCCAAAGCAGATCTGAAACTTGTTCCCTTAACCCTGTCTGACTTGACAGAGGTTTTTTCTCAAAAGTTTTCCAGAGTGCAAGGGACTGCTTCGGGCTCAACGCCGATCCTTTTAACACTGCCATTGCCAGGTCTCATCCTCGAGTGTCGATACTGGCACCAATACCAATGACGGCAAGGGAACCAATAATCCTGTTCGATTTGAAAGCAAACCTGAATCTACTTTCATCAACGTTGCACCAACCTCGCTTATACCAACACTCTGACCCCGAATTGCTACAGCAGCAGTTTCACAATCATGGAAATAATGAAAACGACACCAGTACAACAAGCGATGATGAAAACGTACTTTTAGACATTGAGTACGCCAATGGTTTGAACGCATCGCTGGACACTGGTCTTCTCTTCCATTTGCCTAATATGACTTCCTCCTTTGCCCCTGTCATTAGGAGAGGAGCAGGAGTTCTGACCTCACTCTGCCCACCACTGAGGTCAATTCTAATGTTTTTAGAGGGGTCCTCTGCCCAGGACAAACACAGGAGCCTCTCCTCCCTTTCAGTGGGGCCCTCATGGACACACTGTTGGGCACCTGGGCACGGCCAGGATCTTGTCCTCCAGACATATTGGAAGGTAGTACGGGCCTGTCTCGGTGGATCCTGACTTTCTTTTCCAGCACCCTCCATTAGAAAGCCTGGTGACACAGGCCTCCACCAGTAGATTAAACCTGTTCTCAACAACACCTCCAGACAAAGAGTGAAAACGCATGGAGACTTTGGCGATTACAATGTTTTCCTCAGCTAGCGTTACTCTGAGATCAGTCAACAGCAGTTGACTCCTGGGGAGATCCTCATGTGTTGTGGGATATGGTGGTGAGCATCTTGCCAGTGGTCCCAGGTGATGTTCAATCTAAACTTCAGCGCCTCATACAAGATGGCCAAGACACTTCAAAGTTCTCCATAAGGTCAGGCCCGGCCACTACTTATTGCATGCGTAGAGTAGTTGGGACCAGTGTGGAGCTTTGGTGCCACAGTTTGATTCAATGTGCTGTATTTTTGAGTAATGTCCAATAGTCACTCATCAAAATGGCATTCAACAAACTATGGGGGTCATTCCGACCCTGGCGGTCAAAGACCGCTAGTGCCGCGAATGACGGAAGCACCGCCAACAGGCTGGCGGTGCTTCCTAGCCCATTCTGACCGCGGCGGTAAAGCCGCGGTCAGAAAACCGAGGCTGGCGGTTTCCCGCCGGTTTACCCCCGGCTGGGCGAATCCGCCAGGGCAGCGCTGCAAGCAGCGCTGCCTTGGGGATTCTGACCCCCTTCCCGCCAGCCTGTTTCTGGCAGTTTTCACCGCCAGGAAGAGGCTGGCGGGAATGGGTGTCCTGGGGCCCCTGGGGGCCCCTGCACTGCCCATGCCACTGGCATGGGCAGTGCAGGGGTCCCCTAACAGGGCCCAGGGCGGCTTTTCACTGTCTGCTTAGCTGACAGTGAAAAGCGCGACGGGTGCAACTGCACCCGTCGCAACACCGCCGGCTCCATTCGGAGCCGGCTCCTGTGTTGCGGCCCTCATTCCCGCTGGGCCGGCGGGCGCTAACTTGCTAAGCGCCCGCCGGCCCAGCGGGAATGTCAGAATGCGGGAAGCGGTATTTTGCCCGCGTGGCGGCCAAATGGCACTTCCCGCCTGGCGGGCGGCAACCGCCGCCCGCCAGAGTTAGAATGAGGGCCTATGTCTCCTTTTTAGATAATGTTGATTCAGTCCAAGAGTACTTTAAGGGCAGCTACATAACAGCGCAGTCTCTTAGGGTGGTACTACCCGTGCAGCAATTTCCACAACAATTTTGCCCCTTTTGATGCTTCGAAAGGGGATACCAGCAGATAATTCTCAATGGTCCTCAACAGCAACAAGCCTCTCAAGCGGTTCGAGACAGGGACTGGAGATCCAGCTAACTGGCCCAGTGGACATCAATCTATCCAAACTACTAACCTTTCCCACACAGCAGCCGCAAAACCACTTTAGGTCACCTGCAGCAGCACACAACCACCTGGTGGAAGGCCGCATCACATTTTAACCCCGCCCCTCACCCCCCAGGTCGAAGAGCATTACATCTAACCAGTGCGTGCTCCAGATTGTACAGAACAGTTACACTTTTCCTTTTTTGGCGTAACTCCCTGACATGCCACTCATGCCACAACACCTCCTGAAGGACCACTTGTCTGTACCTGAGGAGAAGTTCAAGCTCTCTTGGCCAAGTGAGCCATAGAAAGGATGCCGGCGTCAGAGAATGAGACTGGTTGCGCTTCCTGTTATTGTCTGGTGCCAAATAAGGATTGGGGGGATATTCTAGATCTTTGCCCTAAGAGCTTCTTTCACTGGAAGGACAAGTTCAAAATGCTCACCTTGTCCAAAGTTTTGTCTCCCCTCGATCCAGGAGATTGGATGGTAGCACTGATTCTGCAGGACGCATACTTCCACATTTCCTTCCTAAAATCTCACAATTGCTCCCTGTGGTTTCAAGTAGGCCACCAGCACTTTCAGGTCTCAGTGGTCCCTTAAGGCCTTACAAGTGGGCCTGAGTGGAAAAATTCACTCTGCTCACAGTTTGCGGAACTCAGACACTTCGCGCTACGTGGAGTTCCCTATTTCCGCCATCCAGTGCTTGGTGGAATTGTTTTTTCATTAGCTTACGAGAATTGTTTTTTGACGTTCGCTGGCTACAGCTGTGATAGTCTCAGGCCGTGTGCAAGTGCGTGTGAGATTTTGCGCCCACTAGCGCATCTTCTGACTGTGATGGTGTCTTTATAGTGCCATTCGTGTGCGACCACGGGTGCACCTCAAGCAGATTCTCTACTCCAGAAGCAGTTAAATCTACTCAAAAAGACAATGTCAAGTGGACTTTCTACCCCAACCGACCGTTCAAATTGTTTTGAAATGCAGAAAACCCCTTTTTGTTTTTACATTTTTTTTTGTTGTAACAGGAAGGAAGTGCCCTAAAGACTCCAACTTTCTGTCCTGTCCAGCAGGCTCCTCCCAGTGCTTTGTCCATCTCCTGGTCACTATTCACTTGGCTTTCGAGGTGGAAGGATCACTCTCCTTGTCTTCTAAATATATACCTTTGGATTTTAGGACTTTGCTTTTATGATATCACACAAGTAAGTTAAACTATTGTGTAAGGGTCTTGTTTGTATAATAGGGCATGCATCAGTATTTTTGTACTTACATTTTATTTTTAAATGTCATTGTAGTGGGTGACCTTGAGTTTCAGTAGAGGCCTAATTATTTGTTTGCATTTCATTGTTCACCTTTTGTAAAGGAAAGATGTTGCACAGCTCATTACCTCTTCTCCATGTTTGTTACATTTGCAGTATTCATGTATTTTACTATGCGGCATAGTCTGCCAGTGCACCATCCTGCCAGTAAGCTCAGTACTAGTCATCAGTGTATGAAATAACTGTTTCTGTGGTATTTGTAGTTTTACTTAAAACATCATGTAGGGCAGGGATGGCACTGAATTAAATTACAATTGTTGGTTATTGTTTGTATTTCATGTTTTTTCTGCAAAAAGTGTAAATCTGTAGTAATATTTGATGTCTTGGGAGGATGTGTGTTGTAAATGTTTTATAGCTCAGTTGATTTTCATGTTTGGCATTGCTGAATTAATGGGAGTGTTTTCTTTGGTGATACCATGCTTCCTTTGTCTGGACTGTGTGTGTGTTTGCCAAAGGCCACCACTTGTCTTTGTTCTCCATGCTATGTGGGCAAGGGCCATTTTGTGTATTCTTTGTCTATAGGCTTGAATGTGTTTTTTGTTTTCCATGCCTCCTTGCTTGTTGGTTCACTATGTGGCTGTTGGCCACTTGTGCAGCCAGCCAGTGTGCTTTTGGCATAGGCTTGCATGTTATATCAGTTTAATAATATGCTTGAGGCTTATTGAAGTATATGTATAACATGATTATGATGAACAGTGCTGTATATTACATGCATTTTTTGCATTTTTCACCTGCACATCCTAGCCTCCCATTAGGTTTCTCATACTTCCGTAGAACAAATAGCAGCAATTAATTTTCATTTTTTAATTGTATTTTTAATTTTCATTGTTTATATTTTATTGTAATTTTTATTTTTAATACATTTTTTTATTTAATTTATTTTTTGTAACTTTTGTTCATTTCTTTTTTGCGTTTTGCCTCTACCCATGATCCCTCCATCCCCTGACTACCAAAGGCGTACAGCCGCACAACAGCATTAATTTTTAGGTATTATTCAGTTTCCCCCTGGATTCCCTGCCTGCCATTAGTAGTTGCACTGCACACGCACCAGCATCGTTCATTTTTTAAGGACTAGTCCATTTCCCCCTAGACCCCTTTGCCTGCCATTGGCACACACCAGCATTACTTTTTTAGGGATTGTTCCATTTTCCCATGTCCCGCCTGACTGCCACAGATAGCTCTCTTACAATAGATGCACATAAATCAAAGACTAGTTACATTTGTGTGTAATTATCCTCATTGGAAATTACATTTTCTGTTCTCTCGTAGGGGATTTACATGTATAGTCATAAGCGTTAAATAGTTCCTCCCGCCTGTAGGGACCCGGAGCACTTTTTCGAAATATCTTCCTAAGTGTTGATGTTCGCCTTACTTCAGGAAGGCATGCAAAGTCACTTTAAGTCAATATGCAGCCTAAAGGAAAGGCTACAGAGTCCAAAATTCTTCATCTTGTCTGCTTTCAAAAAGGGCAATATACTAAGGCACATCGGTTCAAATGCATGAAAGAGTTGACATTTTTTGCAGAAAAAATCCTTCACAAACCTTTTCGTAATGCAGAATAAGGATGAAGGAGTGCAGGGCTGTGTAGCCCATAGGCTGCCATTATAAATGAAGAAAAAGGGGACTATGGCCCTCATTACGACCCAGGCAGTCGGTGATAAAGTGGCAGTAATACCGTGAACAGGCTGGCGGTAACTACTGCCAAATTATGACCATGGCGGCGATATCTCCGAAAGACAGCCAATGTACCACACTGACCGCCAGGGCGAAAACAACAGGCACCACGGCGGTGGCCGCCTACAGCGAGGTGGAAGACAAAGTACCGCCCACCATATTTTGATCCTTTAATCCGCCACCTTTTCCGGGGCGGTACCAACACCATCAAAAGTCTGGCGGAAACAGAACACAAAAGTCAAAGGACTCACCATTGGAGACACAGGGAAGAACCACACCGCCATGGAACCAGAACTGCAAGTTTTCCCGATGATCTTCTACGTCATGCTCCACCTGGAACACCAACGCTGGCGAAGACGACGACGGTGAGTACAGACGCCTAGCACACAAGGGAGGGTGGGAGGAAAACGAGAGTGACACACACATGCACAACACACACCTGACACACACACACCATACACACAACCAACTGCACAGGAGAAAAATTTGTCTCCGATAATCGACAGAAAAATGCAAGGACAACAGGAATTGACTAAAGTGATTGTAATAAGATTAACATCAAAATAAATAAGTCGATGTGGTAATGCAAGAGATATGTACAAATGTTCAAAAAAGGGACACAGCCCAGTCCATAGTTCACATGGCCACAGGGAAAAGTCCAAGGCCCCTTCTCGAATCCTGCCCCAATACAGAGCGAACACTGCAGGGGCATCAGTTGGCAAATGGGCAGGCACCTCATGGGCAGGGGGAGGGGGCTCCTCAGCCGGATGCAAAAACAAGACCACTGGTTCTGGAGGGGGCAACATGCCCTGTGCTTGGTCGTGGGGAGTGCAAGGCTACAGTCTCTCGAGTGGGTGACTTGCCTACTGGTTCTGGAGGGGGCAACATGCCCTGTGCTTGGTCCTGGGGAGTGCAGGGCCACAGTCTCTGGAGTGGGGGAATACCTTACTGGTTCCGGAGAGGGCAGGCCGCACAGCCTTCCTTGGAGGCTAGGCTATATGGCGTCCTCCGGCGGTGACATCTGCACTGTGGTAGTGGTTGTGGGAGGCTCCTGCTCAGCCCCTGCACCCTCCGATGGCTGCACTGTGGTTGTGGTTGTGGGAGGCTCCTGCTCAGCGCCTGCACTCTCCGGTGGCTGCACTGTGGTGGTGGTTGTGGGAGGCTCTTGTTCAGCCCCTGCACTCTCTGATGGCTGCACAATCACTGCTGGCGGTGGGGGCTCCGTGGCAGCTGCTGGTGCAGGCTCCATTCCATTCTTTGTGGCTGGTGCAGGCTCTTTCCCCTTCTTTGTGGCTGGTGCAGGCTCCTACCCCTTCAGTATTTGTGGCCTGGAATCCTTTCCACCACCAGTAGGTGCTGCTACCATTGGGCCCGTGGACTGTTTGGCTGAGGTGCTTGGCTGGGTCCTTGCTACTCTGTCCATATGTGTAGGACGGGGGGATGGAAGGGTAGGGAAGAGGTCAATTTGGGAAAGGAAAAGCTTTTTAGGGACGTTGGGGCGGGAAGAGGGAGGAGTAATGGGAGTGGAGGACGAGGGAGTGGTTGTTTGAGGTGTTTGTCTGCTGGATTTGGGTGCAGGTGCACATGGGCTGTATGCTGTTGTGAGGTGGATGGCTGTTGGGTGTCTGAGTGCTTGCGTTTGTGTATTTTAGGGGTGGGGGACAGGCATGGTGGGAAAGGACACAGGGGACATGTGCATGGATGTTGTGGAGGTGTCTGCCAGTAAGTTGTGTGTACTGCTAGGTGTGGTTATGATGCTGGTAGTGGATGATGATGTAGTGCATGCAGGGGTGATTGTGGACGTAACTGGGTGGGAGGTGGAGGAGGAGGAGGGGGAAGAGTGGCTATAGTTGTCTCTGCAAATGTATGGTGTTTGTGTGAGTGCCTGTGGGATGAAGTGTGGTGCTTGAGTTTGCCTGTGACATTCTTGGGTGTTATCTTGTGTACATGCTCATCTGCCTGTGTGCTTGGGATGGGTTGGGGTTGAGGAGAATGGGACTGGGAAGTGGAAGTTGGAGTGGGGACGGTAGAAACAGGGACAATGGCTGCCATCAGAGAGGAGGCCAGAGCCTTGATCGATCTCTGTTGGGCCGCCAATCCACTGTGAATGCCCTCCAGGAATGCATTAGATTGCTGCATGTGGGCTGCCAGCCCCTAGATGGCATTCACAATGGTTGACTGCCCTACAGAGATGGATCTCAGGAGGTCAATAGCCCCCTCACTCAGGGCAGCAGGGCTCACTGAGGTGGGGCCTGAATTGCCTGGGTCGAAGGAGATGCCCACCCTCCTGGGTGAGCGGGCACGGGCAACTCGCTGAGGGGCTACTGGTAGGGCAGTGCTGGTACAGGGGGGCAGCTTTACCTGTAGCTGGGGTGGTCACAGAGGTGTTCGCCACCACCAGGGAGCTCCCATCGGAGGAGGTATCAGAGTCTGTGTTGTCCCCTCCAGTCTCCGTCGTGGTGCTCCCCTCCGTCCCACCGGTGCCCTCAGCGTCGGAGGACCCTGCCTTCAGGGTCCTGTGGGATGCAGCTCCCTCCATCGCCGGTGCCACTGCTCCTTCGCCAGATGATGCTAATGCACATAAGGATAGGATGACAAAACAAGAAAGGGGGGGAGAGAGATAAAGGATACAGTGGGTCAATGATTGCACCAACACCACCATTGGCGTACACATCACCCTCACATACAGGGAAAAGGCCAACGCACTATGCATTGTACTACCAGTGAAATCGCTACTCTACAGGGAATGAGGAGGGGTACACACTGGCCACTGCAGCACACCCGAGACCCACGCAGCCCTGACCAATAGTGAATACTAACAAGCTAGATAAGCAGTATTTCCCCTCCAGACCCTTATCCATCAGAGGACCTACACTGCTATGTCTGGCTTAGGGGCACCCACTGACACACAACCACCACCCGGATACCAGCCCTCCAGCCGTGAGCTTCAATGATGGCCGCTGTACTCACCACCTTGTGGCTGCTGGGTTGCCCTTAAGCGCCCATCCAGCTCAGACTAGGCCACCACCAGTATGCGGGCCATCGGGGGGGGGGGGGTCAGGGTCCAATGGGCACCCCTTTCTCGTTGTGAGGCCGTCCCCAGCTGGGCCTACGCACTCTTCCGTGACCAGCGTCTCAGGTCCTCCCACTGTTTGCGACAGTGGGTGCTCCGCCTGCCATAGAGCCCCAAGTTCCGCACGTCCTTGGCAATGGCACGCCATATTCCCTTCTTTTGATGGGCGCTGACCTGCAGAGGTAATACAGATAGGAGAACACCATTAGCCAAACAGTCCAGCCAGTAACACAAATGACACACCATATCCTTTTCCATCACCATTGGCACACACATAGCCCAGCACACAACGTGTACACCGCCAAGAGGACATTCACCCACCCCTCTTACAGGAGGCTTTCACACACAGAACACCATGCATTCATGCCACATGCATCATGCCCACAGTCTACTCACCTGTTGGTCTGGAGGCCCATAGAGCAGTCCGTACTGGGGTAGGACCCCATCCACCAGTCGCTCCAACTCCTCTGAAGTGAAGGCTGGGGTCCTTTCCCCGGTCAAACAGGCGATGGTAGGTTCCAGACACAGGTCACAGTAGCACATGCAGTGTAGGTCCTCTCCCATGGAAGATCAGGAAACAAGTGATGAATATGATAGAAAATGGCGGTCACGTCCGCGGCGGTGCATACCGTCACCGCCGGCGTAGATCACCATTGTCCACTGTACCTAATAGGGCCCAATTATAACCAGTGAGGAATTGCACGGCGGTTGCCTACCGCC
Organism: Pleurodeles waltl; assembly: GCF_031143425.1. NCBI lineage: Eukaryota > Metazoa > Chordata > Amphibia > Caudata > Salamandridae > Pleurodeles > Pleurodeles waltl. The sequence goes on from NC_090451.1 coordinate 230,400,417, forward strand.
ACGGCGCACAACGTCAGCGGCATTACCTCACTTCCACCTGTCCCTCCACACAGGACAGGCGGATGCCATTTCGGGGGCAGAGGGGAGTAGGGGTGGATGGACAGGCCTGTAGATTAATGCTGCGTCACAGGTAAATAGGCACATACTTTACAAATTACACTGTCCCATTACATGTTTGCAGATTACTGTTGTTGCTCCATTGTTAAATTTGTGACAGGCTCCTCACTCTTTTGTCCCTTAGATACCTACCGCTGCAGATGAATAGGAGATGGAGGCATTCTCCCGTGCACAGACCCCTGGTGGACTTAGCTACACTTGAGGACAGGCACATTATCCTCACCTATAGACTAGACGGGGCCACAATCACAGAGCTGTGTGCCCAATTGGAGCCTGACCTGATATTTGCTATCTGTCACCCCACTAAGATTCCCCCTCTTGTGCAAGTTCTATCAGTTCTCCATTTTCTGGCAACTGGTTCTTTCCAAGTGACAGTGGGCTTGGCAGCAGGAATGTCACATCCACTGTTCTCAATAGTGCTGACAAGAGTGTTTTCTGCCCTGATTAAACACATGTGCAGCTACATTGTCCCCCCCCTCTCCTCCCCCCGAATGAACAGGTGTTCAGGAATCGTAAGAGTTTCCACTCCATGAAGGTGCAGATGGTGTGCCTGGCGGACCAGTATATCTCCCACGTCAATGCTAAGTATCCTGGGTCGGTGCATGATGCCTTTGTCCTGAGGAATAGCAGCGTCTCAAATGTGATGTCCCAACTACAGAGCCACAGGGTGTGGCTAACAGGTGAGCCATGATTACTACCCATTATATGTTGGTGTATGCCTATGGTGTTGGCCATATAGGATAGCGTGTGGCCAAATGTTGTCCCTCAATATATGCAGGTGACTCTGGTTACCCAAACCTATCATGGCTGCTGACCCCTGTGAGGAATGCCAGGACAAAGGCAGAAGAACGTTATAATGAGGCACATGGGCGAACCAGAAGGGTCATAGAAAGGACCTTTGGCCTCGTTAAGGCCAGGTTACGGTGCCTCCATTTGACAGGTGGATCCTTGTGCTACTCACCCAAGAAGGTCTGCCAGATAGCAGTGGCATGGTGAATGTTGCACAACCTGGCCCTCAGACACCATGTAACTTTTCTGCAAGAGGAGGAGACTGGAGATACCCCTGTGGCAACAGTGGACCCTATGGACAGTGAGGATGAGAAGGCATAGGATGAGGATGTGGGCAACAGAACATCTGTGATCCATCAGTACTTCCAATGACACACAGGTGAGACAGTGCAACTTTACATTTCAATGACTTTGGTTGTATTCTGTGTGGCATTGCCATGCTGGTATTTCCCACTTATTTGCCCACTTATTGTTACCTCTGGATATTTATTTAGCAGATGTTGGTTATTTGACAAATACTCCTGGTCTGATCACAACAGCCAGTTACAGGTCATTAATTCTATGCTCATTCTATGTACTCTTCATTTGCAGTGGTTGTAGCTCTTTCAATCAATGCATATTTGAAATACATGACATAATCAAAGTCGATTTTTAACAAAGGATGTTTATTGTAGTGCTTATATATAGAGGGTGAAGTGCAGTGGTGTGGGGTGATGATGGAGGAACATCCAGGGTATTGTACGAGTCTGTTCGTAGCACGGGTGCATTGTCCGTGGGGACATAGGAAGGGGAGCAATGGCAGTTCAAGGTGGACAAGGTGACTGAGTGGGACACAAGGGGGACAATCAGGAGAGTCTCATTTCCCGGCGGTGGTCTTGGCAAGTGTCTCTGGCTTCTGTCTGGATCGCATGGAACGTTTGAGGGGGGTGTTCACCTTCTGCAGGGGGAGGGGTGCTGGTGGCCTGTTGGTCCTGTGGTGGGGCCTCCTGGCCACTAGCAGCAGCAGAAGTAGCGGGCTGTTCTGATGACTGGCTAGTGGCAGGGGCCCGCTGGTGTGACACTGCCTCCCTCATAATGTCTGCTAGGTCCTCTGCTATGGAGATCAGGGCGTTGTTGATGGCCTGCAAGACCTTCCTGATCCCCTGATACTGTCCCTCCTGCAGCCGCCTGTTCTGCACGTTGTCTAGGATCTGGCTCATAGGGGGTTATTCTAACTTTGGAGGAGTGTTAATCCGTCCCAAAAGTGACGGTAAAGTGACGGATATACCACTAGCCGTATTACGAGTTCCATAGGATATAATGGACTCGTAATACGGCTGGTGGTAAATCCGTCAATTTTCCGTCACTTTTGGGACGGATTAACACCTCCTCCAAAGTTAGAATAACCCCCATAGTGTCCTTGGAATGTTGATAGGCTCCCAGGATCTCAGAGAGCGCCTCCTGGAGAGTCGGTTCCCTGCTCCTGTCCTCCCCGTGGCGCACAGCAGTCCTCCCAATGTCTCTGGTGGCCTGTGCCTCTTCCTCTGAACCGTGTGCCAACTGCCACTGACCCCAGGTCCCTGATTGTCTTGTGTGTGAGGTATAGCCTCCGGTCCCTGTACAGGTGGGCACACTGCTGATTGACGTGTCCTGGGGACAGAGGTTTGGGGACGCTGGGTGGGTGCTATGATGTTGGTTTCTGATGGGGGAGGTTCTGTGTTGGGCTTTGACTGGACTTGGGGGAACCGGCTGTCCAGTGGTCTCTGATGGGCCAGATAAATCGTCCAGATCCTGTAGACCAGAGTTACCGTTATCACTGTGGGCCTCTTCTGTTGGGGGACTGGATAGTGATGGCACCTCCTCTCAGTGACATTGGCTGGGGTACCTGTGGGGATGTAAATGATGTATTATGCTTCATGTGTATGACATATTGTACATCCCGGGCTTCCCCTCTGTGGTTGGTGTTGCCCTGCCAGCTTTTACTTGTGTATGTTTGTGTATGGTAGGATTGTTAGTTTCCCTATGCTGTGCGCGCTTTAGTGATAAGTGTCCATGCAGGGCTGTGAGTGGTGTCCATGCATTGGTACAGCATGCAGGGGTTGGCATTGGGATTAGTGCGATGTGATGGTGGAGTGTGTGGGATGGAGTGGAGTGATGAGGGTGAGATGTGATGGTATGCAGGTATGGGGGGTGATAATTGTTGTAAGTTGACTTACCAGAGTCCAGTCCTCCTCCGACTCTGGCCAGGCCCTCAGGATGCAGTATTGCCAAGACTTGCTCCTCCCATTCTGTGAGTGGTGGTGGAGGAGGTAGGGGTCCACGGCCAGACCTCTGGATTGTGAGCTGGTGTCTTGCTGCTATGGAACTTACCTTCCCCTGTAGGTCGTTCCACCTCTTCCTGACGTCGTCACCTTGTTCTGGGGTGCTGTCCCACGGCGTCAACCCTGTCCACGATTCTCTGCCATAGCTCCATCTTCCTAGCTATTGATATTTGCTGCACCTGTGCTCAAAAGAGCTGTGGCTCTACCCTGACAATTTCCTCCACCATGACCCTTAACTCCTCCTCAGTGAAACGGGGGTGCCTTTGTGGTGCCATGGGTGTTGTGTGATGTGTGTTGGTGAGGGTGTGTTGGGTAATGTGAATGGGGGTGTGTGATGTGGAGTGCGTGAGGGGTGTATGGGTGTGAGTGGTGTGTGACTCTAGTTGTGGCAGTGGTCTTGGTGTCAGTCTCGTGCCAATGATTTGTATTCGTAAGGGGTTGTGGGTAATGTGGGTGTGTGTTTTGTAGTGGTATGGGTGTGGTGTGTTTATGGGTGTCAGGTGTGTGTTGTTTGAATTGGCCAATATGGTGGTGTTTTGTTTGTGGGTGTCGACTGTGAGCTCAGCGGTATGTACTGGCAATGGTTTACCACTGTTGAATGTCCACTGTGGTGTTTCGTGGGTCATAATGTGGTGGGCGTTGTTCTGTTGGCGTAACAGTGTGGGTTTTGGGACCCCCAGTTTATCACTGACCTTTGGTCTGGCGGACTTGTGTATGTGGCTGTATTCTGTCGGATTGGCGTGTGTGTGTCTTAATATGGTGAACGGATATCTGCCACCGCAGTGGTAAGTTGGCGGCCGTCAGCGTGACGGTATGCAGGATTTACCGCTTTGATCTTAATGAGGGCCTATGTCTTTAAGAATAGACAGACCTCCAGTATCCCATCATGCCTAGAGTGAGGCAGTTCCTTCAGTTCTTTTTTCCGGCTCCTGCTGACAGGACCCTGGAGCACTGAACTCGAACATTTTCGTTTTCTTCCACAAAAATTGAGTGAAAGTCTCACTAACAACTGTTTCACTCAACGTCTTTTGACTTTCTTGAATGGTGTCTTTTTCTGACAGGATTGAAGGTATTTTTCCTTGGACAATGCCTTCTCTTTTTGACAAATGCCTACGTTGTGAAAGAAAAAAGGGCAAAACAGAATCTCATGATCTCTGTATCATTTGCCTTCCTTCTTCACACCTTCCTGCCTCATGTAATATCTGCAGGTCATTTTCCAGACGTACCCTGTGCGACAGGGAGAAGATTCATCTTCAAGGGAAAGCAGAGAGGTGACGTCAGCAGGAAGCAGTGGGACTTCTGAGCGAGGGGAAGGTCAGTCTTCCACCAGAGCTTTTCCCTCAGCCTCCAGTGGACGTGGAAGGTCTGAGAGGTGTTTTTCTTGGAGAAAAGACTTTTGGTCCCCGTCAACATCGAGGAGATCGATGTTGAGAGGAGGTACGGCGCTGACATGTTTGCCGTCAAAGTCTGGCTCGATGTCGCACAAGCGTCGTCGTATGATGTCGAGAGACCGCATGATGTCAGGAAGCCACAAAACATCGATAAACTGCATGACGTCCAGGACTCCGGATGCACGACGTTGAGGAGTGTGTTGACATTGGTGGACTGGAAGTTAAGAGAAAGGAAACGTCATAGTCACAGTCTGACGTTGAGGTCTAGGTCGACATCGGTACATCGATAACGGAGAGAGAGGTCGACGTTGAGGACACAGAAAACTTCTAAATCGAGAAAGATCTATTCCTCATCGGAGTTACAGCGTTCCAGAGACATTTCTCCTTCACTGGTTCTCCTTCCTTCATCTCCTTCTCATCCTCCTACCACCTCTCCTCCTCCGGCTGCAACTCTTCTACCTCATCCTCCACCTCAAGGTCTGCCTAACCTTTTGCAGGCTTCTCCGGTGCTCCCGCACCTACTCCACTTCTGGTGCCTCAAGTACCGAGCACCACTCCAGCTTCTAGATCGTGCTCAAGATAGCGCCACCATTCACATCATAGCAATCATACATGTGGCCAGTGTACAACAAGATCAGGACACTCCCATCACAGATCCCGCCAAAGATCACGGTCCCGTTCTCTCCTACGCTGCCACGGAGACTCCTCATTGTCTACCAGAGACTGTTCACCCACTCTATCTGTCTCGCCTGAACCTCGTACTTCACCAGTGGAGGACGTTAACACCTTTCAGGAAGTTCTAGTTCGAGATACAGCAAAACTAAACATTCCTATGGCTGTCCTAAAACCAACTACTTCAGTCATTTTTTAAACACTACAACAACGTACGACCTCAAGAACTTTACTTTCTCTGGTGCTGGGTGTTCTAGAACTCGCCATGGAAGTCTTCCTTACACCAGCCACAACAAAGTCTGCTCCTACCAGACTATTAAAAAAGTATTTCCCTCCGGAACAAGACCCTTTGTTTCTGCGCTCCGACCCTCCACCTGATTCAGTGGTGATCCTGGCAGCCTACAAATCTCACGCCACTTCTCCGTCTGCTACCTCTCCTCCTGAGAAAGAGAGTAGAAAGGTGGATTCAGCAGGCCGCAAAGTATGTAGTTCGGCAGCAACATCCCTAAAAGCAGCAAGCGCAACAGCCCTCTTGGGAAGATACAATAGTGCCTTGTGGGATTCCCAATTCGCGGACCATCTCCAGAGGGATCAGAAAGAGGATTTTTTAGAAATTGTGAATGAAGCCGCCATGGTCTCGAGCCAGATCATTAGTGCAGCGGCTGACTCATCCTTGTTCTTGTCACATGCATACTGCCATGGAATATCCTTAAGGAGGCATGCCTGGCTGCATCTAACTTCCCTGAAACCAGACGCTCAGCAGCGCATTCAGAACTTTCCATTTTCACGATGCACACTGTTCGGCTGTCATGCAGACGATGAAATGGCAAAGATGAAGGCAGAACTGGACACGTTGAAAGCGGTAGGTCTTAAAAAATCTAAAGACCCACGATCCTTCCGTCCCTTCCAGCGCCACTACCCTTCTCAAAGGGTTCAAACCCCTCAGTGGCTGTCTAATAGATTTCAGCAGCAGTTCCAACGAGCCTATCAGCCTCAACGGAAGCAACAAAGAGGATGAGCGGCACACCAGCCCAATCAGGGTGCTCTACAACAACCAGCTACAAAACTCTGAAAGTTTTCTTCCCCTGAGTCCGTTAACAACTCCGGGGGGGAGGGAAGCATCACCAATTACTTGACAGAGTGGCAACGTAATTACAACAGACACTTGGGTCTCAAACATTGTGCAGAATGGGTATTGTCTCAGAATTTCCACTCCATGCCAAGTATTCCGCCAAGGGTAACCACTTCTCATCCTGACCTCCTAAAGGCAGAAATTTCTATATTGCTAGAAAAGAAAGCGATAGAACTGGTTACTCTCAACCAGAGGGGAAAAGGCATTTATTCAAGATACTTTCTCGCCCCAAAAAAGGACAACAAGGAATTCAGACCCATCCTAGACCTGAAGGTTGGCAACAAGTGGATCAAAAAGGAAAAGTTCAGGATGCTTGCCTTCACCAAATATATCTCCAGATTCACCAAGTTGACTGGCTTTGCTAGGTCGATCTACACAGCGCCTACTTTCATATCCCCATTGCGAAAAAATATCGGAAGTTCCTACGATTTCGGGTGGAGAAACCACACTACCATTACACTGTCCTTCCATTTGGTCTCAAGTCAGCACCCCGAACTTTCTCCAAGTGCATGACTGTCATTGCAGCACATCTTCGAATGTACCGAATATTTGACTACCCATATGTGGACGACTGGCTTATCAAGGCAACCACCTTTCCAGAAGCCCAACAGCACTTCAAATGGACATGGGATCTCCTTTATCGCCTTGGACTTCATGTCAACTTTCTCAAGTCCACAGCAACACCTGTCCTTCGGAGGAACAACGCTTATCAATACTACAGAAGTGCCACATGCGGAAGACTATCCGTTGTCCAACAGTGCACACAGTTTCCTCACTTCTAGGCTCCATGGCCTCCTGCATCTTCCTAACTCCCAACGCTCACCTCTACATGCGACCATCTCCAGGAGTGCCTGGAGGACTAATGGAACCATCTGACGGGAAACTGGGAAGACAGAATCGTTCTATCCACCCATGCAATCAAATCACTCAGTTGGTGGTGCTCTCCAACCAATCTGCAACAAGGAATGCTGTTTCATCCACATGCACCATCGCAGACCATCGTGATGGATGCTTTTCTCAGGTGGAGAGCTCATATGGATCACCTACAAATACAAGGCCTATGGTCTCCGAAGGCAAAGTCTTACCACATCAATCTCCTCGAGCTACGTGCGTTTGACCTAGCTCTCAAGGCTTTTCTCCCTTCGTTCAGCACCGACACCTTGCTTGTCCTGACAGACAATACTACCACCATGTATTACCTGAACAAGCAAGGGGGAACCAAATCCAGAGTCTTGTCTCAAGAGGCCCAGACAATTTGGCGCTGGCTCGTGGCCAGGAATGTGAAGATAATATCAACTCACCTTGCAGGCGTTCAGAATGTACAGGTGGATGCCCCCAGCAGGGTTCTAGACGAGAACTACGAGTGGGTACTGAACGAAGACGTTGTTCAAGGTATATTCCGTTTGTGGGGCACACCTTCTATCAACCTTTTCGCCACAGCGGACAAAAGAAAATGCCACGGCTTCGCCGCTAGGTTTTACCATCCAGAATCATTGGGGAATGCTCTGTGGATAGACTGGTCGAACAAATTTCTGTACAGCTTTCCACCAATTCCCCTGATCCAAGCAGTCTTAATCAAACTCTCAATGACCTCAGCCAGAATGATCCTCATTGCACCAGAATGGCTGAGACAATGGTGGGTCCCGGACCTCCTTCACCGGTCGCTCCACCCACATCTCAGGCTCCCATGCAGGCCAGACCTCCTGACGAAATTCGGAGATCAGATGAGACACCCCAACCTCTCCTCCATGAGTTCGGCAGCATGGTTCCTGAGCTAGACGTGGTTCTTTCACGCCTCATGCATCATCCATCATCCAGTTGAGCACATACACAAAACATCTCTCCAACACCTCACTTGGAAAACGGTTTCCTTGTGACAGTGACATCAACACGCAGGGTTAGCGAGATTCAGGCTCTCTGTGGTCATGAGCCCTACACAGTGTTCCACTCCTCCAAAGTAGTGATGCGAATACATCCTAAATTCTTACCCAAGGTTATTTCTGACTTTCATGTCAACCAGACAATTTGCTTGCCAACTTTCTTTAAAAACCCATCCACTCCAGCTGAGAGGACACTCCACTCTCTAGACGTAAAGAGGGTTTTAAAATTCTATTTGTATAAAACCAAATCTATTGGAAAGTCACAACACTTATTTATTAATTATGGACCGGTTCGTACCAGGCTGGTCACCTCTAAACAATCAGTCTCTCGGTGGACTGTCTCTTGTATTCTTTATTGCTACCAACTAGCCAACAAAACCCTAGCTGGCAGACCAAGAGCGCATTCTACCAGAGGCAAGTCTGCCACGACTGCCTTGTTGAGAAATGTTTCCCTGGCAGATATCTGCAGGACTGCGACCTCGAAGTTTGTCTACACGTTCACTAAACATTACTGTCTTGACTCTGATGCCAGGCCAGATGCTCAAGTAGGACAAGCTTCCCTCAGAAACCTCTTTGTGGTATAGTGCATTGCAGTATTGTTCTGTCTACTCCCCCACTGTTTCTGGATCGGCTTGCTATTCTATTCAACGCTTATGACTATACATGGAAATCCCCTATGAGAGAAGAAATAGTTTCTTACCTGTAACTCCAGTTCTCTCGTAGGGGTATTTCCATGATAGTCATAAGCAACCCTCCCTCCTCCCCGGTGGAGTAGACAAAATAATATCTCAGGTATTCCATGACTCTCAGCGACGACTGCCTACAAATAGAACTGAGGTAACTGCCTCACTCTAGACATGATGGGATACTGGAGATTTGTCTGTTCTTAAAGACACAGTCCCTTTTTTAAATTTAAAATGGCAACCTATGGGGTACACTGCCCTGCACTCCTTCACCCTTATTCTGCATTACAAAAAGGTTTGTGAAGGATTTTTTCTGCAAAACATTTCAACTCTTTCATGCATTTGAACGCATGTGCCTTAGTATATTGCTCTTTTTGAAAGCAGACAAGATGAAGAATTGTTGACTCAGTAGCCTTTCCTTTAGACTTGCTATTGACATTCTTAAGTGACTTTACAGGCCTTCCTGAAGTAAGGCGAACTTCAACACTTAGGAAGATTATTTGAAAAAGTGCTCTGGGGACCCTGCAGGCGGGCGGAACTATTCAAGGCTTATTACTATCATGGAAAAACCCCTACTAGAGAACTGGAGTTACAGGTAAGAAACTATTCCTTATGGTGGACTGGTGTGGTTTGACTTTAAAGTGGTTGGCCATATTGTTGTTATTTTTAATATTTAGGATAATAACTTGAGTAACCAACAACACTAAATTTTATTGTATTTGTCTGTACCAATTAAGAATGCAACAATGCCCTGTTTCATTAAATGTTTTTCTTTCTTATTTGCTTTTAGGTGCTCAAGAGAAGAGACATCATACACAGTACTGCAAGACAGAAGGACTGTACAAAAAACACATGACAGTCCTGCAATCGCTTCTGCTTGTGCAGCTCAGTGCCACTGCCAGCCTACAGACTTAAGATGGCCCCAAAGAAAGATGCTGCCAAGAAAGTGGCCAGTGAGAAGAAACAGCTTTCCACCACTGACGTGCTTACCAAAACCTTTTTTGAGAAACTTGTCTCTGCCGCAACTACCTCTGGGGAGAAAGCTGGGAGCAGCACTCCCGCATGAATGGCACCACCGCACCTCAAGCCCAAGCCCATTTCTGTCATCGAGGCAGTCTTTGCAATCATGGTGATGACACCGAGCAGTGATGTTGAATTAGATTTGCCCCTTTTGAAAAGTAGTACCTAATTGTTTCAGGAAACAAAGCAAAGTGAACAGCAGCCAGCAATAGAAGGTCTTCCTGGAGCAGAACAGGAGGTTGAGCTTCCTACTGAGGAAGAACCTTCTCTTTTAGGTTCATTGACTCCTAAATCTCCAGCATGAAAAAGAAGGGTACTCCACCATCTTCTCCGAGCATCCCTTCTGATGATGAGGCTCTGGACATGGATTTGAGCCTGGAAAAGTCAGAAATGCCAGGAGAGGCAAGGGAAAATAAATCTTCCTGAAAGCCGTAGTATTATGGAAGGGGATGACGAGGATGATGACGAGCCACTCATTGTTTTGGAAGCTGGCACAGAGGAGACCAACATTATCCCTCCTATTCAACTTGCTCTGAAGGATGTGGCATAGGTACCACCACCACTGCCAGATCCAACATTTGTAAGGCCCCTGCTGAGACCTGCATCAACCTCTACTGCAGTAGAAATATGCACTGTAGAGAGACAATCGACAACACATCTACATGCCCTCCTGTTCTTCTTCAGGTATTGACACTGGTAGCCTTAGAAAGTACTCCTCCCCAGTTTGGGAATTTTTCTTTCGATTAGGAAGCAGGATGAGAAAATTGCAATATGCTCCTTTTGCCACACAAGTGTTTGTCAAGGTAAGCCTGGTTCACACTAAGATATTGGAGGCCAAACAACCCATATGAAAAACATCATGCAGTCTAATGGAAGGAGTACCTTAAAAAAACTGCCGAACGTAGTGGTGGTGAAGGTGAGGAGAGGGGGAAATTATCAGCTCTAATCACAGTGGAAGGTTTGAGGAAGAATAGTGTGACATGTTTACGCAAAGCAGCCCTGTCCCCAGCAGTGTGCCAGCTCAGCGACCTCAAAATGGCACAAGAGTCAGATGGAGACACCACAGCATACAGTGAGTGCACCAAGGCGCACATTGAGTCTACCACCTCCTACCTCTTGGAAGTCGCCGGCGCCAGTGGTCCCAAAAAAGAAGAAAATCCAGGCTACTATGATGTGATTGTTTAGGCAGGACAGGCCCTATGAGCGCAGCCACCTGATGACATGTTTTCACAATGGGAAGATGCCTAAAATGTTAGTGCTGGACCGTCTTACCTTTTCTTTTATGGAAGGAGTGGGATTTTAGAATTTCTGCCAACCATCTGTCTGAAATGGAAGGTTCAAGGTCGGGTCTATTTTGCAAGAGTTGCTGCTCTAGCTCGCCATCACGATGTGCTGCAGTTGGTTGGACAAGCTTTGCAGAAAAGTGCTGTTCACACTATCCACTTGACGACATACATGGGGACCAGTTGTCAAGCAACTGATTACATGTGTATTAGAGCACACTGGCTCTATTTTGTGGGGGTTATACAACAGCAAACTACAGTTGTCAGTGCTAAAGATACTTTCAGGGGAGTTCGGCGACATGCAACAATAGCTGTGTTCGCCATGGAGTAATCCCATACAGCGGCAAACATCTTGGAAGACTTTAGCAGCAAGTTGTTTGAATGGCTGCGACCCAGAGGACTCGGAATTGGATTTGGTGCCACAGACAATGGCAATAATATAGTCAAGCCCCTGTCAGATGGTGGCTGTTTCAGGGTCCTGTGTGTGGCGCTTTGAATCAACCTGGTTGTGCAGGACTTCCTCAAAAAAGAAGACATAGTCAGAAACATGCTGACCACCTGCAGATGTATCTGCACTCGTTTCATCCCTTCCTTTAAAGCCCGTTTGCATTTGAGAATTATTCAGCGTGTTAATAGAGTTCATGTTAAAGCCCTCATGCAGGATGTGCCAACACGTTGGAACACAACTTATTACATGTTGCAATGTCTAATTGAGCTGTACAGACAGACCAATGACTGTCATTCAAAGAGGAGGGGATGCAGTTGAGAAAAGTATAACAATGGATGCAGGCAAATGGGGCCAAGTCAAATGCCTGTCAGAGATGCTACTCCCTTTTGAGGTTTTCCACAAAAAGTTAGCAGGGAGGACAGTACGATGGGCCAAACTATCCCATTGTTGCAACAGCTAAAGGCCCAGGTAAAAAAAGCTGTCTGCGAGGTTTGTAGTTGCAGGTATCAACAAGGACCAAGAAGAGCATGCCTTGGTTGAGAGCATACTTCGCTTGGCTGTAAATACAAGGTTGCAAAATGACATCATGTTGTCCAAAGAGTGCATCTGTGCCACACTACTTGATCCACAGTACAAACAAAAATCATCCCACTTTCATTCCTTTTTCTGAAAGGGATGTTTCAAAATACAAGAGGTGGATTGTTGAGCACACAAGATGCCTGGAAGAAGAATGGTTGGAAATTACTCTAGTCCCACTCCCAGGCAGACGTTCTGGGGTGCCGCGTTCACCTTCCAAAGAGGGCAGTGTTGTCTCACAGCAGCCAGCACCAATAACCAGAACACCAGCAACAAATACAACTGCAGGAACAGAAGAAATGGTCCCAACCTCTGTATTGGCTTGGTTTCAAGTGGCAGGTCTTAAGTGCAGTGCTGAGGCGAAGGTAAATGACAGCACCAATGACCATTGAGAGGAGGTTCAGGAGTATCTGGATGACCCAAAAGAGGTCTATGTGGATTAAAACCATTTGGTGTATTGGTATGTGAAGATGTGCCAATGACCAATTCTCAACAGTCTGGCAATTAAGTATCTTACTTGTCCGGTAGCCAGTGTGTCTGACAAGTGTGTGTTCAGTGCAGCTGGCACAGTTTTCACAGTGAGGAGGACCAGTCTCTTGCCTCAAAACATGGAAGGATTGACCAGGATCAAAATGAAGCAACATTTCATATCCCACAATTATAGTGTTCCAAAACTAGCACAGGAGGCAGAGGAGGATGATTGGTCAAAATCAAGTGTGTTAGCTGACCAACTCTACTTCTCTGAGTATGCCAACAAAGTACTTTTTAATTCTGTATCACTAAACTTCTTTTTTTGCCAAAAACAGAAATAGCTAATGGAAGAGTATTCATGTCTGTTCTATGCTCCCCCACCCTTTTTAGTCGCATGTTTGGCCAGTTTGGAGTTGGACCAGTGTGCAATGAAGACTCCTCCCCATTCCCTTCAGGGCATTGGAGACAATAGGTTGCGCCCTCGCATGTCTCTTCTTTTTTCGCATCACCTAGCAGGGCTGTCCCAGAAGATCATTGATTTACAAGACTGCCAAATTCTAGTCTGTTGCTTGCATCAAAGAGCAGATACAGTTGTGTACCTTCCACTGTGCTTGGATTGGAAGAGGTAGCTACTAACTATTGCACCAATAAGTGTTGATATAGTATTGAGTGATTGTGAGTGATTATTGATGATTTATGTGGTGGCAGACAGTGAGAGAGTGTGTTCAACTAATTAGTCAACTTGATTTTGATGATTTGCCATGTTTGGGGCGATCGTTATTCCCGAAGGTGATTGGCTCTTTCAAACATAGCAAAGTTTACCTGCAAGGTTCACTCCTTTTTTCTGGTTCTTCAGAGATCGGACCAGGGCCAATAGTTGACAAACACAAAATACTCCTGTTCTGTTTCTCTACTTGTTCTTCAACAGGAGTGCAATACAGATCTGTCTCACCCAGGTCGGGACTGGGACATAGTCAGGGTGAGGATAGTTGGACTCAGAGCAGGTCTACCTCAACAGCCAGAAGAAGGAAGTTATCAACTTCAAAGGGAAACTATGATGATGATGACTCCGAGGCCTAGTACTCAACTCTGTGGAATGGAGAGGTTAGTTGATTTGGGAAATGCTGAGTGTGTGTGCTGCACTGCTGGCAAATGTGAAACTTCTCTTATTTTTCTCTTCCTCTGAGTCTTCCTGGTACACTCCTCATGAAGCTTATCTTCCTTCTGTCCTTCTCCTTGACTCTACAATAACAGTTTCTGGTTTACAATCAGGAGGCCTTCTCCTCTCCTGCACGATTGAAAAGCAAAAAATGAGCTCAACACTCCTGCTTACCTACTAGACCAGTTCAGCCAGGCACCCAAGAGTGCTGGACATTCCGAGAAGAATGCAGATGCACCGCCCAATTTGGAAATACAGTGTCATTTTTTCTTTTAATAATCATATTTTTTTCAGAACTGGGTGGGTTCACTTCACTCCTCTATAATTTGTATTATTCAAACCTAGATGACAGAATATCTAGATATCTAATAATAGTTTGGGTTTCTGGGGCAAAAGGCTATTTGTAATGCATTTAACTGTGCTGGGTCGTACTCATTCCTTCATTTCCTTTCACAGCAGATTTATAATGTGCTGCTCATCGCCCTGACGAATATTATTGTTGTGTTGTCTTTGTCTTTGTCACACCTTTTCCCTAGTCCCCTTTTTCCCCGAGCTGTGTGATTTATTGAGGTGTGCCTTAATTTGCACCAAATGGGTCACACACTTGGTGCGGTGGATGTGGTTAGGTGTGACACCAACCCATTGCAGTATCTTCTATTATCTGAGCAATAGCCCACACCAGCCCTGCTTACCCAACCACATATAAAAGAACATCATTCATCAGCATCATAATTCAGACCTTTGTTATGCTTATTCTGGCTCAAGGATTTTGTAGCTTTGGTTTTCATTAAGTTCCATGCTCCTCATTGCTCTGAATAATTTACTATTACTGGTTTGTGTTAGAATATCTGGTATTCTTTGTTGTGTCATGGTGGTAGTAGTCTGGTCACAGTCTTTTTAAAAGCCATGATATAAAAGAATAGCCCACTAACTCTGTGTTTTTCTTTCAGTTCAGTTGCCTGTAATGGATAATCCCTTTGATTAATCCTATGCTTGGAGCTCACCTATGTGGGAGTGGGACCCCACTTGTAATGCCTTCCCTGTTGGCGCACTACCATTAAGAAGGTACCTTGGGAATCCCTCCCGTAACGTTTTGGAAGATTGAGAGAGGTAGCATCCATTGCTCCATCTATTCAGATAGGAGAACTATGGAGTGAAGTGAACTAGTTTAGTTAGTACGTAAGTAACGTCTACTGTAAATAAGTAATTGTTTATCTGGGTTGCTGTAGACAATATAGGGAATGGCAGCATATCTCCTAATGGTCAATATCATTACAGAGGGTAGTAGGACAAGGGTATAACTAACTATTACTAACTGGTATACTCTTTGAGAAGCGGTTTAAAAAATCAGGCTGCACTCCAAAGGTATCAATGCAAAGTGAAAGTGAAGCACAAAAAAATTCATAAAGGGTAATGGACATTTTTCCCTTCACTCAAAAACATCCAAACAAAGGTAAACCAACCTTTTCCACCCACTACAGGCCCACCCCACTTCCAAAACAATATCTCCCAATCAGTGTCCAAAAGTAAACGTCCAACTAAAAGTCCAAATCAAAGTCCTAAAGCAATTTCCCTGCCTACTTCCCATCTTCTCCACCCACTAAAAAACTCCTTTCAACCAAAAGAGAAAATTAAAAAAGGGCTCAGAAGAGGGCGTTCTGTGGGAGGGCACGCAGTTGTTGAAGCTGGGCCTCGAGGTACGCCATTGGACGGGCCAAATGCGCCAGCTCACGCAGCATGCGGCAATGTAACAGGCAGCCCAAAGAGGGGGCAGCAATGGTGGTACGGGTGCGGGCCAACTGCAAGCGGAACTGGCATTGACGTGGCCTGGAGGCGCAGGCAGCTGGCTGGAGAAAGTGGAGCAGGGAATGTACCTAACCCTCCTCCTCCACCAGCCGTTGATACTCCGCCTGGGTAACCTCCAGTGTCTGCTGCCGCAGCCGGGCTGCTCCGTCCTTCCGAGTCGGTGAGTCGGCAGTGGTCATGGACCAGTAGGAGTAACTATATCAAGAAAGAAATAAAAATGAAAAAGACAAATTGTAAACAATGCTCTGTGCAGACACTTGTTTAAAATTATATAGTGGCACAGTAGCAATACATTGAGGGTTTTCTAGGGCCATTGAAATTTTGATGTGAGTCAAAGGGACATGATTTTATCCACACATGCCCAACATAAAAAGCACTGACTGGCTGACAGGGATTGAGGCAGCATAACCCCAGGTTAAAAAACTAGAGAGTTTTTTTTTTTTCTTGAAAAGGATTTCCTAAAAAACACACACTTTGGGGGTCATTATGACCCCGGCAGTCGGAGATAATGTGGCAGTAGTACTGCTAACAGGCTGGCGGTACTTACCGCCACATTATGACATTGGTGGGTTGGCTGAAGCCAATCCGCCAATGTACCACTCCGACCGCCGTGGCGGTAGCAGCTGCTGGGCTGGAGATAACAATCTCCAGCCTGCCGACTGCTATTATGCCGCTGGCAGTATCATGACCCTGCCTACCGCCATGGTTTCCGTGGTGTTCCTAACCCCACGAAAACCATGGCGGTAGGCCCTATCAGTGACAGGGCATTCCTTCCCTGTCACTGATAGGAGCCCCTTCCCCCAAACACTCCCCAGACCACCCCCCCTCATCCAAGCTTCCCCCCCTTCCAACCTCCCCCGATACACACATGCAGACACACACTCATCCACACAGACCTACATGCATACATATACGCATGCATTCATTCATTCACGCACACATCTGCACACACATCAAAACGTACACGCAGACACGCATTCACATTGCCATTGATACACGCACTCACACACATTCATGAATGCACTCCCACACCTTCATACACGCATGCAAACAACACTAAACACACACTTGCAATCATGTACACGCTCATATACATGTACATACACACACAACAACCCCCTCCCCTGTCAGAAATCCGACTTAGCTGTATCCAGGGGGTCTTCCGGCAGGGGACGGGACAGGGCACTGCTACCATCAGCAGCGCCCGCCAGCAGAACACCGCCAGGCCATATTATTTGTCATAATATGGCTAGCGGTGGTCTATTGGGGTGGCGCTGCTAGTGGTAGCAGCGCCACCTTACCACCATCCGCCAGTATGGTGTAGCCGGATTTCCACCCTTCTTGAGTTGGAAATCCGGCTATGGTCATAATTCGGTGAATGGATGGTAGCCGTGGCGACTGTCTTTTGGCAGCCATCGCTGCGGCGGTAGGCAGTTTTTACCACTATTGTCATAATAAGGGCCTTTGTATGTAAAAAGAAAAAGGCATCATCCACTATGAAGTACAGGTATTCTATTCTGCTGTGTTAAATGAATGGAGGCATTCTAGATAGTGCATCGAGTACTAATTTGCTACTCTCTCCAGTCTGCAGCTTGGGCAGCAGCTATGGACAATTATGTTACTTTGATTCTAGTGGCCCTGCTCTTCTCCAAATGCCTTTCAATTCTACCCTGGCTCCAAAGAGGCACATCAATAATATATGTCACACACATCATGTTTAACATGCGGGTAATAGATATCCTGTCTGGCGTAAGTAGACAGTGGGAAAAACAATGCACTGCAGTACTGGGAAAGGAACGGGATATATAGATTTTATTTAATACGTTTGTCAGAGTATCCCATCCGCAAAACACAAAATCACATTTACTTCCTGGCCTTTCCGTCAAACACAAATTCTTTCAAACAACCGCATTTGTTTGGCAGTAAGGAACAGAAACTTGACTTACTCTTCTGCTGGGTAAGTTAGAGGGAAAAGGCTGGGTAATTAGAGGTTTTGCTATATAATAGAGGAGTGTCACTGATCATCATATGCTTAAGCTTTGGCTTAGTCAGCAATTGTAGTTGAAATTTGACGAATGTCAAAAGGGAAAAATTTTTAACATGTGTAAATCCATTATGGAAGCTATTAAATAAATATATGAACCACTTGGCCTTTAAAATGTGGTACTTGCCAAGAATGGATTTTTTAATTTTTTTGGTAGGCTGGGACAGAACGTAAAAACAAATACGGAGTGTACTATAAGGAGGTCATTGAGAGGCCACTGGGATGGAAGGGAAACACGCCCTGTTTTTGTTTCAGTTTGCAATGCAATGAAAACGTAAAAGCAACATTAACTGAAGCAGGCACATGTTGCACAGCCAACAACTGCAGTTAGGTCATTGCCCAGGGATTGCAAAATGCCTTGGGCATGTAGGTCATGAATGATGATGGGTGGGATCTGCCTTGCTTGACAAGTACAGCGGGTATAATTGTAATTTTCAATAACAAAGCAATGTGACTTACCGCCACCCACCCTTGCCACCGCAGGGACTCCCCCTTCAACTGCTGTGCCATCTAGTGCAGTGGCACTGTTACTTGCACTGGTGGTCTGTGTGGCTAGAAAAAACATTACACAATTTAGATTGCAGATATGCCTCCCCTTTTTATTTTGTTTATCAAAATACAACCACAATTCATCACTACAGTTCGGTTTGAAGTTTCTTCTCTTCTATCAAAAAAATACGTTTGGGCATTATGTTGGTTGACAGGGTTACACAAGCCAGGTAGTCAAGCCAACCAAAAACTTTTTGTAATGGAAGGGCAGAGATATGATGATGACTGTGAGTCATTTGAAGTGCAACGAAGGGGTAGAAAAAATTGGTCAATGAAGGATATATGGATTTGATTGGCACATGCAGTGGGACCTTCCTCATACTACTTTCCTGCCATCCTGCACTGTCATCGAAACTTCTGGGATACAGAATAATAAATATAATACAATACTGGGGGTAGGGTGGGATCACCATAACCTTGGCCACTCTCTTGTCATTTTACTGTTTGAGCATGAGCAACAAAAACAAAGCCTTCTGAACAAAATTGCATAGAATAGTTTGCTTGGGTCTGCAAACTCCACAAACTTCACAGTAGAGTACCTAATCTATTCTCTTAGTCTTACAGTACCAGTCCACAAGATATATAAAGTAGGGGAGAGGGAAAGCGGAATAACCAAGCAGAAGAAAGCTACAGATTATTACAGACGGGAGGAAATCCGCTACAGAAACAGGAAATATAGAAAAAATAATAATGTAGGGAGGGATAACAAGAATTAACAAACATCAAATAGAACAAAGGGGATTTAAAAAAAACAGTCACAGTACAAGAGAAACACGGGAAAATGATTCTAAATGGGGGAGAGGTAAAGGTTAGTGAAATAAATAATATTAACAGGAGAACTTAATGGGGCCAGCAGAGCAGTCAGGCATGGCGATAGTGGTGGCAATGGTACTTCCACCTGCCGCTGCACTGGTGTTGGTAGCCTCGGCCTGACCTTAGATAACCTCTTCTTCTTGCCCTTGAATGCTGATGTAACACATAAAAGAAAAAGATAAGGGGGACAGTTAATCGCCTAGACAATATTTTAAGAGACAAAGGCAAACGCAGTAACATATTGACATTGTACTTTTATAAATCAGGTCTCTTATATCACCTGTATCGAGTTGACCTATTCCTAATTTCCTAAACCGTACCTAGGCCCTATTCCAAATTTCCCAAACTGCATTTGTAACTACTAATCCATTGCAATGAATGATCTTTGCTTCTCAACCCCTTTGATGGGCCAACTCAGTCAGTTTATCTTTTCAGTGCATAGATGCATACTACACATCACTGGGAGATTGCTTGGGACCATACGAGCTACTTAAAAAGAAAGACACAGAGAATGCTAACTCACTGATATTACTAGTACCACTGTCTTAGAGACTGGGCAGAGGAGTCTGCATGACTTCTTGAATAATCAGCCCAAGTGAGTTCCTACAGGGACGGGTACAACTAGTTAGCACTGAGCACATGGCTCAAATTGGATCACATAATATTCGTAAATGTTACATTGTCGCGTAGGTTCTCATTATCCTAACGAGACTACTGGATTTGGGCGGCAGAATCTCTTGTACTGTGGGGGACTGAGTCTGAAACCCACTACAGGTGACACCTGTCGGCCTAATCTGGGTCTTGTTCCGGCTAAGTAGCAGTGCCTCATCTCCACCCTAGAGCAGGGATGATTGGGCAACCAAGCGCATGACAAAATTTACTCCTCAAGGAAATCGTGGTCACTCGGATCTCATCCGTTTTGTCGCAGTTACATCAGTCTCACATATGCAAGGACAATCAAATGCAGAATATAGTTCAGTAAGGTTTTATTGAAGCAACTGCATCTTAGATAAAGCATGTATTGCAATAACTAGGATGAAGCATGACAGGATTAAAATTGTGACAAGGAGAGTGAAACATAAAAATAACGCTACCATCTTGTCACTAAAATCGTTAAAAATACCTCCTACCTAGGCTATGTTAGAGCACATCATGTTAAGCTCTAATTCTGCCCTTCAGGTTCCCCTGGGAATACATCATCCCTCATACCTGAGCAAGGGGCCTGTAGTCTACATAAGCAGCTGCAGTGAAGCAATCAGCATACAGTTGTCATTTGGCTGGAATCTCCCACCTAAGTTCATGGGTCAAAGTAGTGTTTTTATAATAAAACAGATGATGTTCCAAGAAAGGATCCACACGTGAGCCACTACCCCCACTTTTGGCGGAAGGCTGGAGGAGATCATGAGAAAAACAAGGAGGAGTCACCCACCAGTCAGGACAGCCCCTAAGGTGTCCTGAGCTGAGGTGACCCCTGCCTTTAGAAATCCTCCATCTTAGGTTTGGAGGATTCCGCCAATAGGATTAGGGATGTGCCCCCCTTCCCTCAGGGAGGAGGCACAAAGAGGGTGTAGCCACCCTCCAGGACAGTAGCCATTGGCTACTGCCCTCCTGACCTAAACGCACCCCTTAATTTAGTATTTAGGGGCACCCCAGAACCCAGGAAATCGGATTCCTGCAACCTAAACCAAGAAGAAGGACTGCTGACCTGAAAGCCCTGCAGAGACGACGGAGATAACAACTGCTTTGGCCCCAGCCATACCGGCCTGTTTCCTGACTCGAAGAAAACAGCGACGCTCAACAACAGCAACAACTTTGCAACTTTCTTGCAACTTTTAAATACCTCACTCTTCCCACCGGAAGCGTGAGACTTCACACTCTGCACCCGACGCCACCAGCTCGAGCTCCAGAGAACCAACACCGCAGGGAGGACTCCCAGGCGACTGTGACCTCGTGAGTAGTCAGAGACGACCCCCCTGAGTCCCCCAGCGACGCATGCAGAGAGAATCCAGAGGTTCCCCCTGACCGCGACTGCCTGTAACAAGGAACCCCACGCCTGGACCAAGCACTGCACCCTCAGCCCCCAGGACCTGAAGGAACCGAACCTCAGTGCAGGAGTGACCCTCAGGTGACCCCCCTGTCTAGCCCAGTCAATGGCTGGCCCGAGGAGCCCCCCTGTGCCCTGCCTGCCCCGCTAGAGTGACCCCCAGGTCCCTCCATTGATTCCTATACAAAACCTGACTCCTGCTTTGCACACTACACCCGGCCGTCCCTGTGCCGCTGAGGGTGTGTTTTGTGTTCCTACTTGTGTCCCCCCCCAGTGCTCTACAAAACCCCCCTGGTCTGCCCTCCGAGGACATGGGTACTTACCTGCTGGCAGACTGGAACCGGAGCACCCCTGTTCTCCATAGGCGCCTATGTGTTTTGGGCACCTATTTGACCTCTGCACCTGACCGGCCCTGTGCTGCTGGTGTGGTAACTTTGGGGTTGCCTTGGACACCCAACGGTGGGCTGCCTATGCCCAGGAACTTAGACTTGTAAGTGCTTTACTTACCTGACAAACTAACCATTACTTACCTCCCCCAGGAACTGTTGATTTTTGCACAGTGTCCACTTTTAAAATAGCTTATTGCCATTTTTACAAAAACTGTATATGATATTGCTCTAATTCAAAATTCCTAACTTACCTGTGTGGAGTACCTTGCATTTTATGTATTTACTTCAAATCATGAACTTGTGGTTCTAAAAATAAATTAAGAAAATTTAGTTTTTATATATAAAAACTATTGGCCTGGAGTTAAGTCTTTGAGTATGTGTTCCTCATTTATTGCCTGTGTGTGTACAAGAAATGCTTAACACCACCCTCTTATAAGCCTGCTGCTCGACCACACTACCACAAAATAGAGCATTAGAATTATCTAATTTTGCCACTATTTTACCTCGAAGGGGAACCCTTGGAGTCTGTGCACACTATCTCTTACTTTGAGATAGTATATACAGAGCCAACTTCCTACAACGACCAATCTCTTTGGGACTCTCTCAACAGGTTTGTCTATAAACTGCCTAGGGAAGACAGACAGGATTTTCAAGAGATCCTGCAAGAAGCAGGCCTAGTAGCCAATCAGGTTGTCAGTGCGGGGGTGGGCGGTTCAGATCTGGATGCTCACGGATATGGGCATGGTATATGTGCAAGACGCTCATCTTGGCTTCGCCTAACGGGTCTCAAACCAGAGGCACATTTTTAACCTCCCATTCAATGGAAATTCGTTATTTGGGGCTCACACAGATGAGGAAATGGGCAAGATAAATCCGAACTAGATACGCCTAAGGCTGTGGGACTAGAAAGGCACAAGGAATGCCGTTGAAGGTATAGGCCCTATGATAGACATCCCTACCAGCAGAGGGTTCAAACCCCTCAATGGACACAAAGACAACAGCAAAGACAAGGACGACCTTTCTACCAGTCCCGAAAAACAAGGGAACGTGGCTTCAGCAGGCAAAATCAGTCTGCAACGAAAACATCAGGGAAACAATGAGGACTTGCTTCCCCTAATCCTGTCACCCAACAATCCAGTGGGGAGAAGTATTATGGATTATATTAATGAGTGGAGATCCATAACAAAAGACAAATGGGTGCTAAATATTGTCAAAAATTTGTATTTTCTACGTTTCAAGCCACCTCCTCCACCGGTTAAACCAACAAAAACAGTTTGTCATCACCAGCCTCTTCTGCAGGAAGAGGTTCTCATTCTGCTACAAAAAAGAGCTATCAAGAAAGTTCCACCTTCCTAAAGAGGAAAAGGGGTGTACTCCCGCTATTTCCTGGTACAGAAGAAAGCTCCAGACAAAGCTCTCAGACCTATTTTGCATCTGAGACATCTCAACAAGTACATTCAAAAAGATACATTCAGGATGCTAGCCCTTCACCAAATCTTTCCCCAACTATGTCAAGGGGACTGGATGTGTTCCATAGATCTAAAGGATGATTATTTTCACATCCCAGTGGCAGTGAAACACTGCAAGTTCCTTCGCTTCGTAGTTGCATCCCAACACTACCAATACAACCCTTTGGGCTAAAATCAGCCCTTCGAACATTTTCCAAATGTGTAGCAACAGTAACAGCACATGTGAGAAAGAAATAGATCTTTATTTACCCATACCTCGACGATTGGTCGCACTTCAGTCCAAACCTTGCAACACCAAAAATCACTCTGGATACCTTTGAATCCCTAGGTCTTCGAGTACATCTACAGAAGTCCATACGGACTCCAACCCAGAGGCTCCAATACTTGGGAGGAACACTGGACACAAACCTCGAAAAAGTGTATCCTTTGGAGGAGAGACTATTATCAATAGCACAGTAGTGTCAAAAGCATACTCCACGCACTACGGCCAATGGCCAGACAAATAGCGTCACTCCTAGGTTCCATAGCCTCCTGCATTTTCTTTGTTCCGAATGACAGGTTACACATGAGACCTCTTTAAGAGATCCTGGAGGATCAGTGGAGCAGTTGGCAGACAAATGGGAAGACAAAATAACTCTTTCACCGGTGGCAAAAAACTCACTACAACGGTGGACTCACCGACATCTGTTGGTAGGGATTTCTTTTCAACAGAGCATTTCTACCCAGATGCTGGTAACAGATGCATCGCTTCAGGGCTGGGGGGGCTCACATGGGCTCTCTACAAACCCAAGGACTGTGGTCAGACAAAGAGCAGCTATATCACATCAATCTGCTAGAACTCAGAGTAGTGCATCTAGCCCTCAAGTCTTTTCACCCTTCCATCAAGGGCAATTCCATCTTAGTCCAAACAGACAGCATGACCACAATGTACTATTTGAACAAACAGGGGGGCACTCAATCTCGCCCTCTGTCTCGAGAGTCACAAACCATTTGGCATTGGCTGTTAGCGAGAAGGCTGAAAATCACAGCGGTTCACCTTCCCGGGGAACAGAGCACACAAGCGGATGTCCTCAGCCATGGTTTTTTTGACTCGCACGACCGGGTGTTGCACGACGACGACGTAAAAGACATTTTCCAACTATGGGGATATGCTCATTTAGACCTGTTTGCTGACGAAAAGAACATAAAATGCTTAGATTTTGCATCCAGGTTATACCAACAGGAACCAGGGGGAATGCCCTGTTGATAGACTGGTCAGAGTCATTTCTCTACGCCTTTCCTCCCATTCCCCTAATTCCCGCAGTGATCAACAAATTCTACAGGGCCAAAAACAGGATGATATTAATAGCCCCAGAATGGCCCTTCAGTGGTAGTAAACGGATCTCCTTCAGTTATCGGAAAAGCCTCACAAGAGACTGTCGTGCAGACCGGATCTTCTCCACAAATTAGAGGGGAAAGTTTTGTACCCCAGCCTTCCCTCGCTGAGCTTGACGGCATGGCTCTTGAATTCCTGCAGTATGACCATCTGTGGTGTGTCCAGAATGGCTTCAATCCTATTCTGGCTCAATAGGAGTGTCCCAGGGTCTGAATAATGAAGACTTGTAGGCATTTTATTTTGTATATGCTTTTATTAAATTTAGGTGCGCAAATACCAGTTCTCTGGCTCTTTTCTTTCTATTTGGTTTTACTGCTCTTTGTTTTCCGTCTTCTTGGAGCAATCATGGGATCTTCATCTCCTGTTCTGTCCTTCTTCTTTCCCAGATGGTGACTCAGGAGGCGCATGGGGAAAAAGAAGAAGACAAGACCGTTGGTGGACAGGTAGGTATTGCTTTTTCTCTTTTCCCTGATCTGTCTCGCTCTCCTCTCTTTTCTTTCTTGTCTTCTTTTCTTTTTTTTCTTTTGTTTCTTTCCTTGTTTGTCTCTTCTCCTGTCTTTGCTGTCCCTCTTTTTTTTCTTTTGTAGGTTTGAATGACGTGGCTCTCCATCTTGTTTGTTATTATGTCTATTTTCCCTTGATACCTCTTGATATTTACCTCAAAGGCCCAACCGAATGTTACCACACTCCTGACCCAATTCGGCTAGTGATCTGTGGGTCACAGTACTGATACTGTGCTTGCTACTCTGTCCGTTCCTCCCCCCCCCCAGCCCTCCAGCATAAATCGTAATACGAAAAAATACAACCAGAAAAATTTGTAAAGCAAACAAGGAAAATCAATCAATGTTTTCCCGTGATTAAGTTCCCGACGCCCTCCGTTGCTGATTTCTTCTGGTCTTCCACTGTCCTGTTATAGGACCATACCTGGCGGGCCATGCTTTCCCCAGAGCGTGGCCGGTCTGCTAGCTTTGCCGCCTCCTGGTTCTTCAATGGGACATCGGTACGGTGGTCAAGTCGTCCCTCTTGTTTTTATCCTCGTCTTGGCGTCTGCCAGTCGATGTTCTTATCTCTGCAATCTTCCTCTCGTCTCCTTAGTGCTGTCGCCCCTCTGCCAGTGCTGTCGCTGCGGACATTCCCCTTCTCCTGCATGATGAGATGGGTTTTGAAAAACCCTGCCTTGTGCCGCAGACGGCTCTGGATTGGTTTGGGGGTGAGGCACATCCGGGTCATCCACCCCAGACTCGATGGTGCCCCCGGGGTACTGCTGAGACGGCTGCTTGAAGATCGGCCTGGCACAAGGAGGTTATTCTACCCTACCTCCTTCACCTTGCGGAGTCAAAATTGCAGTTTTCTTCCATTAAGGTACATTTGTCCGCCATTACTGTGTATCGTAAATCGCCCTCAAAAACGTCATTCTCTACCATGCCCGTGGTTAAGAATTTCCTAGAGGGCTTGAGAAATGTGTTTCCACCGGTTTGGACACCTTCCCCTCCGTGGGAATTCAACAATGTCTTGTCTAGACTCATAGGCCCTCCCTTTGAGCCCATACACAAAGCTTCTTTGCAACATCTTACATGGAAGACAGCTTTTCCTGTTGGGATTACTTCATCCAGAAGAGTCAGCGAAATTCGGGCTCTTTGTTCAAAAGAACCCTATGCAGTGTTTCATGATAAAAGGGTGGTTTTATGGACCCATCCTGGGTTCTTACCTAAGGTGGTTTCTGACGTTCGTATTAATCAGACCATATCTCTTCCAACGTTCTTCCCCAAACCGTCTACACCAGCAGAGAGAACTTTGCACTCCCCGGACTTGAAAAGAGTGTTTAAGTTTTATCTCTATAAGACTAAAGAGATCAGACAGTCTGATCAAATATTGATAAACTATGGCCACATGATAATGGGCAGGAAGGCCTCATAACAGACTATTTCTAGGTGGATAGTCTCATGTATTCTGATTGCGTACCAATTGGCTAACAAACAATAGACTGCCAGGCCTAAAGCTCATTTCACAAGGGGCAAGGCGGCAACAACAGCCCTTCTCAGCAATATACCCATCTCCAAAATTTGCAAGGCTGCAACATGGAGATCGGTACATACTTTTACAGATTCATGTGCTAAGACAGACACTCTAGTGGTTCAGGCTTCATTAAGATATTTATTTAATTAGAACGAGTAAACTGCTTGTACTTCCACCTCTTCGTCCGCAGAGATGTGGGATAGACTTGCTAATCTGTTCAGTGCTTATGACTGGCATGTCCCGTTTTTTTGCATAGCCTTATCAGTATGTGTGTGCATGTGCACTAGGGTTGTAAATCTTGTGAATGTGTGCCTATATACACAGATTTACAAGTACGTATATGTACACACACGTCTACCTAGCAATGGCAGTACCTGCTCCCCTCGCCCACTCTTCCCCAATCTGTCTTTCTGCTTATTCATACCTTTCATTTCTGCTTTGCGTGATGACCTGACCTTTCTCTAGGACACCAGGGCATTTATTTAAAATTAACAAAAGCGCCGGGACACCTGGACTGTCCCCTGAAAATTAAGACTGTCCAAGGAAATCTGGGACTTCTGGTCATGCTACAGCAACCGCAAGGTATGTGCGGCCAGCACCCGCACTAGTGCCACTTTGCCCATGCCCTGCCATGGTGCTGGGTGGGCGGCCGAGCACAACTCTGCCTGTTCGTGGAGTGAGGCGGAGTTCTCTCTGAGTTTTTTTTTGCAACTCTGTGGAATTAGTAGCAGAACTTCTTGAGTTCCACCAGGCCTACTTAGAAGTAAACATCACTTGTTCACAGTAGTAATGTTAGTTCGATGGCATGTGTAGCTGCAGATACACATGTTGTGCATAGTCCGCCGTCTGGTGTTGGGTCGGAGTGTTACAAGTTGTTTTTCTTCGAAGAAGTATTTTCGAGTCCCGAGACCAAGGGACTCCTCCTCCTTTGTTCCATTGCGCATGGGCGTCAACTCCATGTTAGATTGTTTTTTTTCCGCCATCGGGTTCGGACGTGTTCCTTTTCGCTCCGGGTTTCGGGACGGAAAGATAGTCTTAACTTCGGAAAACTAAGTCGGTATTGTTTCGCTCGGGATCGGGTAAGAATAGAATCGACACCGAATCGTGAAGAGCTCCGGTAGCCCTTCGGGGTAATTTCGATCCCCCGTCGGGGCCTGGTCGGCCCGACCGCGTGTAACAACGACACTGATGGAACGGACCCCGTTCCGATTCTGTCCTAAATGCCACAATAAATATCCATATACAGACCAACATTTGGTCTGTAACTTGTGCCTGTTGCCCGAGCACAAGGAAGAAACGTGTGAGGCCTGTCGTGCGTTTCGGTCCCGAAAAACGCTCCGTGACCGGCGAGCCAGAAGATTGCAGATGGCGTCCACGCCGACAGGACACCGAGAGTTCGAGGGACAAGGAGAAGAAGAGGAAGCCTTCTCCATCCATGAATCGGATTCAGAGGAATTCGACGTCGAAGAAACCGTGAGTAAGACGTCGAAGCAAGCACCACGCAAGAAAACAGACAAGGCCCAGGGGACGCCACTGCCAACAGGCCATGGCTCAACCCATAAAGTAGGTGACCGTCCATCGGCACCGAAAAAGGCCGAACTGGTGCCGAGATCGTCCGACTCGGGTCGAAACACAGGCACGCAGCAATCTCGGGACCGAGAAAGTGCTGCCGAAAAAGATCGACGACGAGACAGCGGAACCGAAGCTGCTCGGCACAGAGACAGCGGCACCGAGGAAGATCGACACCGAGAAAGCTCGACGCCGAAAAAGAAAAAATTCGCCTCGGAGCCGAAAACAAGCAGAGACACAGTTTTGGTGCCAAAACGACCAGCAACCGAACCAACTGCCAGCTCATATACAGAGGAACAATCACTGTCCTCTCAAATGCGCAAACACAGATTTGAAGAAGAGTTACAAACCACTGATGTAGACCACACACAAAAGCGGATCTTCATACAAAGTGGGACAGGGAAAATCAGCATCTTCCCCCAATCAGGAGAAAAAGGAGACTCGAGTTCCAAACTCAAGAACAAACACCACAAAAAATGGTGAAGAAGGTAACTCCGCCACCCTCTCCTCCACCTGTAACTCACATATCACCGGCACAGACTCCGTCACATTCACCGGCTCATACCACCATGAGCCAAGATGACCAAGACGCTTGGGACCTATACGACGCCCCAGTATCAGACAATAGTCCTGAGTCGTACCCTACCAAGCCCTCGCCACCTGAGGACAGCACAGCGTATGCACAGGTGGTAGCTAGGGCAGCAGAGTTCCATAACGTGTCGTTACACGCAGAACCTGTCGAGGATGACTTCCTTTTCAACACCCTCTCCTCCACCCATAGCACCTACCAAAGCCTGCCTATGCTCCCAGGAATGCTAAGGCACGCAAAGCAGATCTTCAAAGAACCGGTCAAGAGTAGAGCGATAACTCCAAGGGTGGAGAAAAAATATAAAGCACCGCCCACGGACCCTGCTTTTATCACCTCACAACTGCCACCAGATTCAGTCGTGGTAGGGGCAGCTCGCAAGAGAGCCAACTCGCACACATCAGGCGAGGCACCACCTCTGGATAAAGAGAGCCGCAAGTTCGACGCAGCTGGGAAAAGGGTCGCAGTACAAGCTGCAAACCAGTGGCGCATCGCGAACTCTCAGGCGCTCCTAGTGCGATATGATAGAGCCCATTGGGACGAGATGCAGCATCTCATCAAGCATCTGCCCAAAGAATTTCAAAAACGGGCAAAACAAGTGGTTGAGGAGGGACAAAACATCTCCAATAACCAAATACGCTCCTCTATGGACGCAGCGGACACAGCTGCAAGAACAATAAATACCGCAGTAACCATAAGAAGGCACGCATGGTTGCGCACATCTGGCTTTAAACCGGAAATACAGCAAGCGGTGCTCAATATGCCGTTCAATGAACAGCAATTGTTTGGACCCGAAGTGGACACGGCAATTGAGAAATTGAAAAAGGACACTGACACAGCCAAGGCCATGGGCGCACTCTATTCCCTGCAGGGCAGAGGCACTTTCGGCACCTTCCGCAAAACAACTTTCAGAGGGGGGTTTCGGGGTCAAGCCACACAAGCCAGCACCTCACAATCAACACCGTCTACCTACCAGGGACAGTACCAAAGGGGAGGCTTTCGGGGCCAGTACAGAGGAGGACAATTCCCTAGAAACCGGGGAAAATTTCAAAGTCCAAAAACCCCTACAACCAAACAGTGACTCACAAGTCACTCAACCCCTTCACACAACACCAGTGGGGGGAAGACTAAGTCAGTTTTACAAATCCTGGGAGGAGATAACAACAGAGACTTGGGTCTTAGCAATTATCCGACATGGTTATTGCATAGAATTTCTCCAACTCCCTCCAAATGTCCCACCAAAAACACAGAATATGTCAAAACAACATTTAGACCTTCTAGAACTAGAAGTTCAAGCATTACTACAAAAGGACGCAATAGAATTAGTACCATGTACACAAGTAAACACAGGAGTTTACTCACTGTACTTTCTAATACCAAAAAAGGACAAAACACTGAGACCAATCCTAGATCTCAGAACACTAAACACCTACATCAAATCAGAACACTTTCACATGGTCATGCTACAAGACGTGTTACCACTGCTAAAGCAACAAGACTACATGACAACCTTAGATCTAAAGGACGCGTATTTCCACATACCGATACATCCCTCGCACAGGAAATACCTAAGGTTCGTATTCAAGGGAATACATTACCAATTCAAAGTGTTGCCGTTCGGTATAACAACCGCACCAAGAGTATTCACAAAATGCCTAGCAGTAGTAGCTGCACACATCAGAAGGCAGCAAATACACGTATTACCGTACCTAGACGATTGGCTAATCAAGACCAACTCCCTAACAAAGTGTTCACAACACACAGATTATGTCATACAAACCCTCTACAAACTCGGTTTCTCCATCAACTACACAAAATCTCACATTCTGCCGTGCAAAACACAGCAATACTTAGGAGCGACAATCAACACAACAAAGGGAATAGCCACTCCAAGTCCACAAAGGGTTCAAAATTTTCACAAGGTTATACAAGCCATGTATCCAACACAAAAGATACAGGCAAAGACGGTATTAAAACTCCTAGGCATGATGTCCTCATGCATAGCCATTGTCCCAAACGCAAGACTGCACATGAGGCCCTTACAACAGTGCCTAGCATCACAGTGGTCACATGCACAGGGTCACCTTCTAGATCTGGTGTTGATAGACCGCCAAACATACATCTCGCTTCTATGGTGGAACAGTATAAATTTAAACAAAGGGCGGCCTTTCCAAGACCCAGTGCCACAATACGTGATAACAACAGATGCTTCCATGACAGGGTGGGGAGCACACCTCAATCAACACAGCATCCAAGGACAATGGGACGTACATCAAACAAAACTGCATATAAATCACCTCGAATTGTTAGCAGTATTCCTAGCGTTGAAAGCATTTCAACCCATCATAACCCACAAATACATTCTTGTCAAAACAGACAACATGACAACAATGTATTATCTAAACAAACAGGGGGGAACACACTCGACACAGCTGTGCCTCCTGGCACAAAAGATATGGCAATGGGCAATTCACAACCACATTCGCCTAATAGCACAATTTATTCCAGGGATCCAAAATCAACTAGCAGACAATCTCTCTCGAGATCACCAACAGGTCCACGAATGGGAGATTCACCCCCAAATTCTAAACACTTACTTCAAAATTTGGGG
Source organism: Pleurodeles waltl (assembly GCF_031143425.1). Taxonomy (NCBI): domain Eukaryota; kingdom Metazoa; phylum Chordata; class Amphibia; order Caudata; family Salamandridae; genus Pleurodeles; species Pleurodeles waltl. Next base: position 230,431,609 of record NC_090451.1, read on the forward strand.
GACACCTCAAATAGACCTATTTGCAACAAAGGAGAACGCAAAATGCCAAAACTTTGCATCCAGGTACCCACACAGGCAGTCTCAAGGCAATGCTCTATGGATGAACTGGTCAGGGATATTTGCATACGCTTTTCCCCCTCTCCCTCTCCTTCCATATCTAGTAAACAAATTGAGTCAAAACAAACTCAAACTCATACTAATAGCACCAACATGGGCAAGACAACCTTGGTACACTACACTACTAGACCTGTCAGTAGTACCCCATGTCAGGTTGCCCAACAGACCAGATCTGTTAACACAACACAAACAACAGATCAGGCATCCAAACCCAGCATCGCTGAATCTAGCAATCTGGCTCCTGAGATCCTAAAATTCGGACATTTAAACCTCACCCAAGAATGTATGGAAGTCATAAAACAAGCTAGAAGACCATCCACTAGACACTGCTATGCAAGCAAATGGAAAAGATTTGTTTGCTACTGCCATAATAATCAAGTTCAACCATTACATGCATCTCCAAAGGATGTAGTGGGATACTTACTACATTTACAGAAATCAAATCTAGCCTTCTCTTCCATAAAGATACACCTCGCAGCAATATCTGCATACCTGCAGATTACCCATTCAACTTCACTATTTAGGATACCTGTCATTAAAGCGTTTATGGAAGGCCTAAAAAGAATTATACCACCAAGAACACCACCTGTTCCTTCATGGAACCTCAACATCGTCTTAACAAGACTCATGGGCCCACCTTTTGAACCCATGCACTCATGCGAAATGCAATTCTTAACGTGGAAGGTTGCATTTCTCATTGCCATCACATCTCTAAGAAGAGTAAGTGAAATTCAGGCGTTTACTATACAAGAACCTTTTATTCAAATACACAAAAATAAAGTAGTCCCAAGAACCAATCCAAAATTTTTACCAAAAGTTATTTCGCCGTTCCACTTAAATCAAACGGTAGAACTACCAGTGTTCTTCCCACAGCCAGACTCAGTAGCTGAAAGGGCACTACATACATTAGACATCAGAAGAGCACTAATGTACTACATTGACAGAACAAAAGAAATAAGGAAAACAAAACAACTGTTTATTGCATTTCAAAAACCTCATACAGGAAACCCAATATCAAAACAGGGTATAGCCAGATGGATAGTTAAGTGCATCCAAACCTGCTACCTTAAAGCAAAGAGAGAACTGCCCATTACACCAAGGGCACATTCAACCAGAAAGAAAGGCGCTACCATGGCCTTCCTAGGAAACATTCCAATGAACGAGATATGTAAGGCAGCCACATGGTCTACGCCTCACACATTTACTAAGCACTACTGTGTAGACGTGCTATCCGCACAACAAGCCACAGTAGGTCAAGCCGTACTAAGAACTTTATTTCAGACTACTTCCACTCCTACATGCTGAGCCACCGCTTTTGGGGAGATAACTGCTTACTAGTCTATGCACAACATGTGTATCTGCAGCTACACATGCCATCGAACTGACAATGTCACTTACCCAGTGTACATCTGTTCGTGGCATTAGTCGCTGCAGATTCACATGTGCCCACCCACCTCCCCGGGAGCCTGTAGCCGTTTGGAAGTTATCTTCAACATTTGTACATTTGTAAATATATTACTTAAACCTTAGTTGGTACATACTTATTCATTCCATTGCATGGGCACTATTACTAACATACACAACTCCTACCTCACCCTCTGCGGGGAAAACAATCTAACATAGAGTCGACGCCCATGCGCAATGGAACGAAGGAGGAGGAGTCCCTCGGTCTCGGGACTCGAAAATACTTCTTCGAAGAAAAACAACTTGAGCTAATTGTTGTTACAGAGGCATAATTACTGAGTTGTGAGTTGTGTAGGTCATCTGAGTGGTGGAAGCCCAACTCCACATCAGTTTGATGGAGTTACTGTTGAATCGCTTGGCACTGAAAGTGTTCCTTCTCACTACCAACAGGGAATGGATGTAAGCTCACACATAGAACACCATCGCCATATGGTACTGGAAGAAACTGGGTGTAGTGGGGCAGTGGCTCTTGTGCCTGGAGGCCTTGCTCCTCTGTAAGTGGCTAAATGTTCAGGGCATCTCCCTAGTCACAACACTGGGCGGAATCTTTAAACACCACTGCAGAGAATCTCAGCTGGAGTTGCATAGTGGTTCATGAATAGCGGCTATGCTCAGAAGTGCACTGCTCATATTTCAGCAGTGAGGGTAACACTGGCTCCATCTTATGGCCACCGCAGAGAACGCATAGTGTCCAAGATTATGCACTTTGGAATTGCCAAGGCAGTTGCCTTTTGGAGATGCCTATCCCCTGCATTGGGGGTCCAGGACTCCAGTACGCCTTCCTGCCTAGAGTTTTAAAGAAGATTAGGAACAACTGGGCCCAAGTCATCTTCGTGGCTGTGAATTGGGCGAAGAGAGTGTGGTTTCTGTCACATCTCGTCATAGGCATCTGTGCTTTGATCCTGCTGCCCCCACAGGAGGGTTTCCTGTTACACTAGCAGGACGGGGTCCTGCATCCGATCCTGCACATCTTGCACCTCCATGCGTGGTACTGAGCGGTGACAGTTGATGGCTTTCATTCTTCCATCTGAAGAAGTTATTGTTATACTGGCAGCAGGCGTTCCTGTACCAAAATACTTTGAGGCCTCTGGGAGAAGTTTGTTTAATGGTGTTCCACCTCAACAGTCAGCCATTCTAGGTGCAGTTTGCAGATTTACTGCTGTTTTGTTTGTCTTTAGCCAAGTAAGCCTTACTGTGGCAACAGCTCAAGGGTATTTCTTGACCCTTTCACCCTTTTCACTTCTACCCGATCAGCCATCCCTTTCCAAACCACCCGTTGTGATGCCTTTTTGAAAGGGCTGATTCACATGTTCCCTCCAACATCTTTCGGGAGTAGAATTGTAACTTGGTTCTTATATTCCTAGTGAAGCCCTATTTGAACCAATGCACAGCTGTTCTTTATGACTATTGACACTGAAAAAAGTGTTCTTTTTTGCAATAAACCTCAGTTCGTCGCATGAACGAAATTGAGGCTTTGTCTGTCCAGCAGCCATATACTAGCCAGCCATATACTGGCTTTACTTCTGACAAACTGGTTCTTCGGACAAAGACTGCTTTTCTTCTGTCGGTAGTCACACCCTTCCATATAGGTTAATTCATCATTTTATTAATGTTTTTTTATGAATGTTTTTTTCGCTCCCCCTCACACCTCCCAAGAGGAACACCGACTCCATTGGCTTGGTCCCAAAAGGGCCCTAACCTTTTACATTGATTGTCTCGGAGGGTGGACAATCAGCTGTTTGTCGGCTTCTCTGGGTGAAGAAGTCGAAAGCGGTACAGAAGAGGCCCATCTCCAGATGGCTTGTATTGTATAAAATGCTCCATTATCGCCTGGCTAAGAAACGGCCCTTGGAGAGATTACCTGCTCATTCCCAGAGTGAAGTCTGCTACCACACTGGCACACAATTGTGCCTGTATTGGACATCTCCCAGCCTGCTACTTGGACATTAGTCCATACAGTCACAAAGCATACTGCCTAGATAGCCATGTCCTTTGGGAGGGGCATTTTGGCCAATATGTCTTGCAGGATTTCCTAGTCTGAACCATTGCACAGACTCACTACCTGGGTGGGTGGGTTATTGCTTTTGCATCTTTTCACAAGATCTGCGATTAGATTTAGCTTCGGAACAAAAAGTTACTTACCTTAGTTAACATTCTTTCTGGTGAATTCTCTAACAGCAGATTCTTCACCTACCTGTTGTGTACTCTTGTAGTCCAGACTAACAGAATGCCAATCTAGGGATCTGCACACTAGCATATTCTAATTTTAGATGCTCTGCTTCTGAAGTCATAGAGAGAGATTGTAAAGAAACTGACATCAGCGCTCATAGGTGTTACAGATATAGTGGACTCAACGCCACAGGCGGGGCGTACCTGATGCAGAGCCTCCTGACTCCATCTACTGACGCCTGAGGGCGTTGCTTTGAAAATCGTCTGGATCCAATCTGGCACCTGTGGAAATTCATAAGACGAGGAATGTGCGGTTAGCTAGTGTATACACCAGAGAGAACGTTACAGTAGTTAAGTAACTTTTTCATCAGAGCTCAACAACACACTCAGCAGACCAATAACGTGATTGTCCAGCTCATTGCTTCTCTTTAGAAAGGAAAAGTACTTTAATCTACAATAAACAGCACCACACATAACAAAAGAATGTATCAGATACCCGATAAAATGTCGTGAGTCCAATATGTTTTGAGATTTTCCCCTCCTCACTTCATCCTTCCACTTTCTCTTAAAGTCTGGGGCCTGGTGTCATGGTAACTAGTTTAAGTGCAGTTTCCTAAACATTCCTTTGGGCTGCGGCATGCTGTAGTAGGCCTTCTGCTCACAGTCTGGCTCACCAGAGTTGTGCTGGTTCGCGATAGTTCTGCGGCAGACTCATTCACATTGGGCAGATGCAGGCTACTGTGAAGGATCCTGAAGGCAACAGCAAGTGTGGGTGGCTTCTGATAGTGACTGTCTCTAGGGCTCCAGGCAGTGTCAGCAGCAACTGGGCCTTGAGGTTGCAGCAGGGCCAGCTCCTCCAGTCAGTCTCAGTGGAAGGTGCACTGGTTCTCCCTGGGAGGTGGCGATCTTACAGCCCTCTTCTCTGCCATTGGGCTCCAGCGGTGACTGAACAACTTGAGGTGCTTGGAACACAGATGGACAAGTCTCAACGTGTGTGCAGATCTCTAGTGCCCCTGCAGTCAATCATTGCTTTGACACATGGTGCTTCTAAGCAAGAGCTGTGTTATTCAGAGCAGCATAATCCATTCGGCACACGCTCGGACAGTGCCAGGCTAGCCACTTGGCAGGTCAGCTGGGTACCCTGGGGCTTCACACTGCAGGTTTGCGATTCTTCTTCTTGGGTGGCAGGGCGCACGTGGGTGCAGGACAGATGATGCTGTAGTTGCGTCAACCAAAATCACAGGCACAGGCAGGTGCCACAAAGCAGCCTTGATCCCTTCTTCAGTCTGGCAGACTGATTGGGGCAACTTGGGCAAGTGTGATGTCTGTGGGATTGGAATAACAACATAGACATCTCAAGCACAGTTTTTAAGTGTAGTGGTTCTTCCGAAGAGTTAATTGTCCATCCCCCAGGCTAGAGCAAACAAGCCACTTGAGTTTTGAGTCTCTGGAGAACAGACCACAACACCAGGGGTTGACTGCGTCTGTCCACACCAGCAGTCACCTGCAAGATACCTCAGGCTTTCAGGACAAGACCAGGGTTTCTTCCTGCAGACCAGACTCCAGGTGATGTCCCCTTACCCCCGACAAGCTGGCTGCCAAGAAGAGCCCATCTCTCCTTAAAGCTCTAGGCACTATATGGAGTGCCCCCTGCTTGATCAGAGAGAGCGTTGAGTTGGAACAAGTGGGTCATCAGCTTCCACTCTTATTCAGGGATGGCAGACAAGGGTATGTGGATTCTTAGTCTGCCATTTTACAACCGTTTGGTTTAGTCCACTTTTCATGCGTTTGTCTTTGGCTGTCTTCCATACTCAGCCTTTGTCTGAGTGATGTTCTTGACAGCATGTTTGTCTCCAAGCTAAAACATCCAGAACAAAGGCACAAAGAGATGTCACCCGATCCCGGAAGCGAGACAAAAGGATGACACCCTTCTGAAAGGATGCTTTGTACTCTGAGAACAGCATCATTAGTCACATCCTTCACCTCCATGGCAGTCTCATGAAGAATAATCAGCAGCACTCTCTACATCCCGTGTATCAGTAGGACAAAATCAAATTTCTATGGGAGGTCTGTCTCCTTTTCCCCCACTTCAGTCTCTGAGTTTCCTTCCTCTAGTCTCAGGAATGTCAGCAATATGATTCCACTGTCTGGCACATCTTGTACAAATAACCTACCCACGAATTTCCAAAATGGAACCCACAGGCCTGTGTCACTCTGCTTCAATAAGTCACTTGTGCAGTGTGCAACACATCTCTCTCCTTCATGCACACTCTCTCAATATTTGTATCTGATAGAGATTTCTAGTCGCAGATTCCTTACCTTAGAAAATTCCCCAGGCGTCTGACTGGAAGATTCTCAAGCAGTGCCCTTACGTGCTGGTTGGTGGTATTGCTTGGCTCTGTATTGGCATCATTTGCACCGAACGTGATGTGCGCAGTACCTGTATTGGCCCTGTCTTGCAATCACCTTGTTCCATCTGCAGGGGCAATGCTGGACTTACAATCCCAGCTGGGGCAGCTTACTGTAACAAGTAACGACTGTCTAGTTCCACTAACTGGGAAATGGGGATGAGATACAACAAAAAAAGAGATGAACCCACATCCCTGCATGAGCTGCTCGATTGCCTTGTTCCCTGCTTAGAAGGGTTGGGACTCCCTGGACCTTGATATCCTTGCTGCAGATGCGACACACTAAAAACATCAAAAGATGGTGTTACCCATAGACTCCCTACTTAAACTATCTAACAATAGTTTACACTACTGGTACACTTACAGGCATCATTATAAACATTGTATGAAAGAGAGTAGAAATCAATTCAAGAATAACTGGAGATTTTCCAGAACATACAGGATTCCGATTCCACCAAAATACAACTTCAGTCTCTAGAAATTTGTCCCAAGGTACTAGATACAATGTGTCATTAAACACAATGACAGACTTTTAGTTTGTGTATTAAGAGTTCAGAGCACAACATGAAGAGTCAAGAGCGCTGGACCTCAAGGGGAATATTCAGTACTCCAACAAAGTTCAGAATCGAAACGTGCTCATGCCTTCAAGGAATAAGTATTAAAATATTCTAGTTTATTTATTAGTGCCCACTAACCTGGGAATAAGGTAAATAACCATGACAGTACTTTTACTGGAATTTGAAGGTAGCAGGAATCATGATGCAAGAAGCTCAAGAAGAGGCAGAATCGTAGCTCAAGAAGGAAAACACTGGAAGTGCCGAAGACACCAGAATCGCAGAATCATCAGAAGGGCCTGGAAGACTAGAACGCTCAAAACTCTGGGCAAATCAGGAGATGGGTGCAGGGAAGAGAATTGAGCAGGACTGGAACACTGAAAGGTGAGTGCAGGAATGTCCTGAACAGGATTGAGGTCAAGCACCAATGCAAGTACAAAGGGGGGGTATTTATAAAGGAAGCTAAGAAGGGAACACCCGGAACAACGACTCCAAAACCACGAAGTCGTGAAAAATTAAAGCGAAACAACGCTTTAGTTTTCCATGACTTCCTGGTTTTAGTACCTTAACCACGCATGTCTGAACCACGTACATGCGTGGTTAAGGTACAGGAGAAGGGAGTCGGAGTTGACGGGGTGAAGGAGGAGATAAGTTGGGCTGGGGCTGTTTTTTTTGGGTTGGGGGGCTCGGGTGATTAGGGTTTAGGGGGGAGGAGGGGGTCAGGGTTTAGGTTTAAAGGGTGGGTTGTGGTGTTTAGGTCTTGGAGGCGGGGTGGGGACTCTGGGTATTTTTGGTTTTTGGGGTGGGGTGGGGGTGATTAGGTTTTAGGGGGGTCAGGGTTTAGGTTTAAGGGGTGGGTTGGGGGTTGGGGTGGTTTAGGTTTTAGGGGAGGGGTGTTGGGGTTCTGGTAACTTTGGGGGTGGGGGGTTGGGGTAGTTGTGGGGATGGGGGTTTGCAGTAATTTTTGGGGGTGTGGGGCTAGGGTGGTAGCATGCTGGAACTGTGCATGCTGATCGCTAATGCCTTTACAAGGAATGCGTTTACAACAGTAAAATCGTTGTAAACGCATTCGTGGTAAAGACATTAGTGGTTAGAATGAGGTCGTTGTTCCGACCTCGTTGTTGAGCCACGGGTGGTTGAAGCACCCGTGGTTCCGACATTTAACCAGCCAAGAATATTCCAGAAGGGCATGTGTCCCAGGTGGAAATGTGGAATATTCCAGTGAACCTCGGAAAAATCATGTTACATAACAACAAAAATGAGTGACCACAGTAGTTAGTACAAAGAAACTCCAAGTGCATGCCGGTACAATTCAGTAGTTCACAGTGAAAACGTGACTGTCCCAAATAGATGTGTGATATCTGCAGGTTCAAACTAGACGAGCCTTGAATAGCAACAAAAAAGGACAGTCAGTGGTTCAAACGTCCCGTGAGAAGGGAAGCCATAGAGAAGGCTCCGGCTAGGAGACATCACAAAGAAAGCATGACCGGGAGTGCTTGGAGCAGGGAGGCGCCTCAAAGGAAGGGTGACATGAGCCCTGCGAGTAAAACCCACCGTACATAGGGCACAAGACAGAATCATGAACCCCAGGAAGCTTTGTACCTCCTTGACTTGGTTGGTGCTGGCCAGTCCAGGATTTTGCATCTTTTTTTTGGCCATAGTAACGCTTTCTGGGGATTGGCAGTATCCCAAGAACTCAACAGATTGTCTGTGAAGGTACATTTGTCTAGTTTTACAAAAATGTTATTTTCTTGGAGTCATTGCAGCACCTTTCTGACATGCTCTATGTGTTCAGTCATGTTTTTGGAATAGATGAGGATGTCATCGATGTATACAACTACACAAACGCTCAGTATGTCTTGCTACATCTCCTTTATAAAATACTGGAACACTGCAGTGGCATTACATAACCCAAAAGGCATGTCTGTATATTTGAGTTACATGAATTTGGTTCAAAGGCTCTTTTCCACTTATAGCCTTCTTTTACATGGATGGGGTGGTATGCACCTCACAGATCTAGTTTACTGTACACAGTGGACTTTCAAATAGGAATAGTTTTATATGTAATCATTCCGGAAGAAAACTTGGAAACATCCACAGCCCTAACTGGTTCTTTTTTTTAACGCAAGGTATATGTAAAGACTTGGCTAATGCTAGATCAAAAAAGTTTCCAGTAGCCCCGGAATCTAAAAGTATAGGTAATACCTTCTGCTATTGTTTTGAAAGTATCAAGGTGACAAATACAGTGAAGTATCATGGAACGTTGTGAAATTTGGGGGGGGGGGGGCAAAGAGATCTGCACTAGGACCATATCTGACTGGTTGACCCCTACATCAGCCAAGCTCACTAGTTTTTATGCATCAAACCGGACATACCAGCAACATTCTTTCGACTCCCTTTAGGTTTGACAGTACACTCACGGGCGAAGTGCCCTGCATTACCACCATACAAGCACAGATTAAATTTTCTTCTCCTCTCTTTTTCTTCTCTAGGTACCATCCCTATTTGCATGGGTTCTCTGTTATTCAGATTATTGGTTTCTACCTCTCTAAGTTCTGAACATATCACTAAAAGTCTAGGTCCCCCTCAAGAGCGTTCTCCCTTGCGTTCCGTTAACCTATGATCTAACCGAACAACCAAGTCAATTAACTCGGAACAGTTGGGAGATTCCCAATATGTGCCAAAGAGTCTTTCAGGTCATCTCTCAGACCTCTATAAAAAAAGGAAGGGGGAAGGTCACTTCTCTTCTGGCCATTGGGTTTCTGTAAACAGTCTACAGAAAATTGTAATCCATGTGAGCAGGTCCTTACTACCCTGACATAAATTCAGCAACTCATAACTAGCCTGATCAAAGGTGTATTTAGCAAAGAGACTGCAAATCATCTATCTAAATCTTTCAAAATCATGCAAGATGGGATAATTATTTTCAATGAGAGGATTCGCCCAGTTAAAAGCTGTGCCTCCAAGGCAGGAGATTATGAAAGCTATCCTAGGTGTTTCGGAAGGAAAGGTTCGGGGTTTAACCAAGAATTATAACTGACACGACTCCAAAAACCATCAAATTTATGACAATCCCCCAAAACACCTTTCCGTTGGGGCTAAGGGCACAGGAATGGGAGTACTCGGGCAGGGAGGTGCCACAAGGCAAGGGTGACAAGAGCCGGTTAGTGAATATCACTGCACATAGGACAAAAGACAGAATTGTGACATACCCCACCTGGCGAGCTGACGTCAGTTCTTTCTTTTCTGTGACTGGTAGCACTGATCCAGTCTGAGTTACTGCATAGTCATTTTTTTACTATCTTTTTGTTTTCTTTTTTTTAACGTTTTGTTGTGTTTTTAAGCGAATTCTTTTTCCCGGTGTGAGGTATGTCACCCAAGAAACTGGCTTCAGTTTCCTGATCCAGTGCCAATGCCCCCAACTCCTCTAGTTGCTGCCGCCCCCATTGTTATTCCCCAATCCTACACTGAGCTGGAGGAGCATTGTTAAACATTGACTTCTGCACCGAACGGGCACGCGTTTTCCGAAGCAGAGCTAGTGCTTTATTTGTTTGATAGGCCTGCAGAGGGAGACGAAAGGGAGGGGTCTCAGGACCCTTATGACAACCAGCTTCCTGATGAGGAACAGGACAACTGGTATGAGGAACTGGTGGCGGCCAGTGGGTTAGATTCCTAATCTGACACTAGTCTAGTCTCTCACCCTACCATGGCTTTGGAGAAGAGTGCCTCTTTTGCAGTGATACTGTGGAGGGCAACTGAGGTCTGGGACCTTCAGTTGCCGACGGAGGCAGCCAAGATGAACGTCTTGGTGGAGGTGCTTCAGCCAGGAGTCACCCCTTTTGAACCTATCTTCCCCTTCAAGGATGCTCTTACAGGTATTCTTTTTGGAGCCTGGTCCAAGTCCTGCAGAGGGACTCCTGTGCTTAGGATGATTGACTGCCACCAGTGTCTGTTCCTGGGGGCTCCAATATTTTTACCCAGCACCCAGCCGGAGAGCTTGGTGGTCCAAGCATCTACATCCAGAATTAAATTCCCTACCACTCCACCAGATAGGGAATCCAAGAGGCTAGATACCTTTGGTAAGAAAATGTTCTCTTCAGCCAGCCTAACACTGTAGTAAATGAGCACCGCATGCCTATTGGGCCACAACTCCCATTCAGTATGGGCCTCAGTTGTGGAAGTGGTGCCTATGGCCTGGAAAGAGGCTCCAGCCATACTATTGTTAATGGTAAGTCCCAGTGGGTGCTGCATTAGGGGAATCTCTCCGACATGGTTCAGATCTATGAAGGAACTGCAGAAGATCTGCAGTGGTGGCTAACGAGCCACAATAGGGTCAGTGGCAGACCCCTCTCCCTTCCCAAACCAGATGTGACTGTAGTGACAGAGGTGCCACTCCTGGGCTGGGGCGGCCATCTGGGAGAGATGGTGATCAGAGTACTCTGGTCTCCGGCCTAGTCGAAGCTCCACAGCAACCTTTTGGAGCTTCAGGTGATTCCAGGCCTCGAAAAATCTACTCACCCATTTTCTATGACGAGTCATGTTTTATCAGGTCAAGCTACTTGCGTCTTCTGCCAAGTTGACAAAGAGCATTTATTCTGTTCAGTCAGCAAGTGAAGGAGCAATAAGGACACCTTTAAATTGTTTTCTTAACTTGTCACATTTACTCTGTATACAGAGACATAGGTGAAAAGTCAGTTTGTTTTCTTACAATTACTTTACCTTCTGATTGGAGAGTTCCAGGGTTTTGTAAGGTGAACTGTCTGACCCGCAGTACAAAAGTGTGAAATGGAAGGCTGTAGGGTGTCATGTTATTCCAAACACACAACATTTAAATACCTAAGTCAACTGTAAAAACATTTCAAAATATATTTCAGTAGTTGTGAAGCCCATTTTTTGTACTTCTGTAAGATTAAACAAATATTTTAACAGGGTGAGAACAAATCAGAACACTTTACTTGGTGTTGTGCAAACGATATGTATGTTTTCTGAAACCCAGTTTTCACAGATTATTGTTAACACACTATGGCCCTCATTACAACCCTGACGGTAAATCCCTCTTACCGCCGTGCAGAAGACCGCCAACATACTGTTGTGGCCGCGGAATTCCGCTACAGGTATTACGACCAACAACCCAGAATCCGCCACAATACAGACACCCACAGAAGTCTGCCACACCAAAGGTCAGTGATAAACTGGCGATAACAAAACCGACACCGTCACGCCAACAGGAATACGCCCACACTATCACGACCCATGAATCAATGTGGCGGTCTTTCAACCGCGGTAAACCATTGGCGGTACACACCGCTGCGCTCAAAATACACACACATTTACAAAACACAACCACATTGGACAATTCGAAATACACACACCTGATACACATACACACACCACACCCACACACCCAATCCAATATAAAGCACACCCCCACATCACCCACAAACCCTTACTACCAGAATTTTGAAACCACGCCAGGGAGATACACTACCAAAAACAACACCAGCATCCACAGACACACAACACCATCACTTACACAACACCCACGTACCTCAAACAACACACACCAACACCCCCCCTCACACATCACAACACACACCACCTCACACATCACACACACCACATCATGGCACCTCAACGACACCCCAGGTTCTCTGAGGAGGAGCTCAGGGTCATGGTGGAGGAAATCGTCCGGGTAGAGCCACAGCTATTCGGATCACAGTTGCAGCAGACATCCATTGCAAGGAAGCTGGAGCTATGACGCAGAATCGTCGACAGGGTCAACGCAGTGGGACAGCATCCAAGAACTAGGGATGACATCAGAAAGAGGTGGAACGACCTACGGGGGAAGGTGCGTTCCGTGGTCTCCTGACACAAGATTGCTGTACAGAGGACTGGTGGTGGTCCTCCACCTCCTCCCCCATAACTAACAACATGGGAGGAGCAAGTCTTGGCTATACTGCAACCTGAGGGCCTCGCAGGATTAGCAGGAGGACTGGACTCTGGTAAGGTAAATCTTTACTACTATATCCCCTCACCCTACCTGCATGGCATCACAACCCCCACCCTTACCTTCACACCCATCACCCCAACAACCCACAGATACCCCACCAACACAACCCACACATCCCAAAACCAAGCCCTGCATGTAACACCAATGCATGGACACCCATCACCTAAGCATGTCCACTACAGAGACTCACTCATGCCCCACAATCACCAATCACACAAGGACCAAGCCAATAATGCAAGCACTGGAGTACAGTTTCAACCACCCATTGCACACGATGACACACATACAATAATTATGCATTTACACCCTAACAGGATCCCTATCCAACATCACCGGACAGGAGGTGCCGGACATATCCAGTCCCCCCACAGAAGAGGCCCACAGTGATGACAGCAGCTCTGCACAACTGGATCAAGATGACCAGCCCGGCCCATCTGGGACCTCGGGACAGTCGGTTCCCCTGACACTGTCACAAGTCACCACAGAGCCTCCCCCCTCAGGAAACACCACTACAGCACCCACCCAGCGGGCCCATCCCTCTGTCCCCAGGACACGTCAATCAGCAGTGTGTCCACCACTACAGGGATCCCAGGCAAACCCACCAACCCAAGAAAATCAGGGACCTAGGGGCAGTGGCAGTGGGCACACGGTTCAGGGGACAGAGGCACAGGATAACAGGGAAACTGGGAGGACTACTGTGCGACAGGGGGAGGACAGGCCCCGGGAACCCACTCTCCACGAGGCACTCTCCAACATCATGGGAGCTTACCATCGTTCCCAGGAGACGATGGCAACCGTACTGGCCAAGTTTCAGGAGACCCAGCGGCTACAGGAGGAACACTACCTTGGGATCAGGGAGGACTTGAAGTCCATTAACACCACCCTGGTCACCATTGCAGGGGTGCTGGCAGACCTCGCCAACACCAGGAGGGACACAAGGGGCCCCTGACACTAGCCTGGACGATGAACAGCCCTCCACTTACGCCGGCGCTAGTGGACAGGAGGCACCGCCACAGGAACAACAGGACACCAGCACCCCACCCCCTGCAGATGGAGAACCACCCCGCAAACGGTCCCTGAGATCCAGGAACAAGACAGAGAACAATGCCAAGACCCTCGCCAGGAAATGAGACCCCCCTGAATGTCACCCTTCTGTCCCACTATGTCACCCTGTCCATCCTTAAACTGCCATTGCTCCACTTCCTATGCCCCTTTGGACAATGCACCTGTGAAACAAATAGACTGGACTCTGCCATGGACATTCCTCCACCATCTCCCCATCCCATTTTACAACCCCCTCTGCTTATTTGCACATGAATAAACACAGTTCAATCACAAAACAATCTGGAGTCAGTCTGTGCTTTCACAAATGTGTAATTGCAAAAACTATGGAATATAACAATGTCAATTTACTTGTTCACATACCAATGTAACACAGCTGTAGGCCAGCAGTAAACATAGCAGAGGGCACAAAGTGGGACCCAAATCTGTGAAATGGAAAGTCAAAGTGACAAGTCAGGGTCCATACACTAAATGAAAATGACACACTTATGCTAGTTCCAACAATAGAATGAGATGTGGGAAGCAGTGGCATCTTCGTACCTGTGTCTCACTGGAAGTATTGCCTGATGATGTTGTTTTGGTTGTCTACATCTTCTTCTCCCTCCTCTTCTTCACTGTCCACAGTCTCCACAGCTGCCACAAGACCACCATCTGGCCCATCCTCCTGCAGAAAAGGTACCTGGCGTTGCAAAGCCAGGTTGTGCAGCATACAGCAGGCCACGATTATCTGGTACACCTTCGGTGAGTAGTAGAGGGATCCACCTGTCAGATGGAGGCACCGGAATCTGGCCTTCAGGAGGCCGAAGGTGCGCTCGATCACCCTCCTAGTTGTGCCTCATTGTAGCGTTCCTCTGCCCTTGTCCTGGGGTTCCTCACTGGGGTCAGTAGCCATGACAGGTTGGGGAAACCAGAGTCACCTGCAAATGTCGAGGGACAACTGTTAGACACACACTAACCCTTAGGGACAACCCCATACCCAGGCACCTATGTCAACTGTATTGGGACCTTGACCTCACCTATTAGCCACACACGGTGCAACTCTGGAGTTGGCCCATCACATAAGGGATACTGCTGTTCCTCAAAATGTAAGCGTCATGCACAGAGCCAGGATACTTGGCATTCACATGGGAGATGTACTGGTCTGCCAAACACACAATCTGCACATTCATTGAATGGTAGCTCTTCCGGTTTCTGTACACCTGTTCATTTCTGCGGGGGGAGGCAAATGCCACATGTGTCCCATCAATGGCACCAATGATGTTGGTGATATGTCCCAGGGCATAGAAGTCACCTTTCACTGTGGGCAAATCCTCCACCAGAGGGAAAACGATGTAGCTGCGCATGTGTTTCAGCACGGCAGACAACACTCTGGACAACACATTTGAGAACATTGGCTGGGACATCCCTGATGCCATGACCATTGTTGTTTGAAAAGACCCACTGGCCAGGAAATGGAGTACAGACAGGACCTGCACTAGAGGGGGGATTCCAGCGGGATGGCGGATAGCTGACATCAAGTCCAGCTCCAACTGGGCACAGAGTTCCTGGAATGTTGCACGATCAAGTCTGTATGTGACCAGGATGTGTCTCACTTCCATTGTCGACAGGTCCACCAGGGGTCTGTACACTGGAGGATGCCGCCATCTCATCACCTGCCCCAGTGGACGTGCCCTATGGAGGAGATTAGCAAGCAGAGAGTCATCCAACACAGAGGTATCACAATGTTTTATTTTCAGGAACGTAATTAATCCGCAATGTGCCGGTATCTGTCTATATTCCCGGCCTAGATAGGTGTAACGCAGTTAACACCCATCCCATGTGGCCTCCTGAAATGGCGGCTGCCTGACCTGCAAGGTGGGACAAAGGGATATGAGGTAACTGCGCTGGCGTTCTACACCGTCGCGGTGGGCGTTCGAAGACCGCAGCGCAATTCAGCATTGGTTAACATTTGGCCCTATGGGTCCCAGGAGCCAATAACTATGTACGCCGGCGGTGACGGTACGCACCGCCACGGACGTGACTGCCATTTTCTGTCTGTTCACTCACTTGATACCTGACCTTCAACAGGAGAGGACCTACACTGCAAGTGCTGCTGTGACCTCAGTCTGGAAGCGACGATGGCTCATGGGTCTGGAGAAATGGCCCCTGCTTTCACTTTGGAGGAGTTGGAGAAACTAGTGGATGGGGTCCTCCCCAGTGCACACAACTGTACGGTCCTCCAGACAAACAGGTGAGTACACTGTGAGCATGCTGCATGGGCAATGCCTTTTTTGAGTGGTGTTGATGGATGATACATGGGGGTGGGCTGAGGCCTGCATGTGCGGATGGGTAGTGTATGTGCGTCAGGGCAAGGGTGGGAACTGGGGGGCAATGAGTATGACGGTCCGGACGGGTAAGTAATTTCCATTTCCCCCTGTACCATTCCTCTAGGTCAGTGCCCACCAGAAGAAGGGTATTTGGCGTTCCATCGCGAAGGACGTCCGGACACTGGGGGTCTACCACAGATGGAGCACCCACTGCCGTAAAAGATGGGAGGACCTGCGCCGCTGGAGTAAGAAGATAGCGGAGGCCCAGCTGGGGATGGCCTCACAACGTGGGAGGGGTGCCCGTCGCACCATGACCCCCCTGATGTTCCCGATCCTGGCGGAGGCGAATCTGGAGTTGGATGGGCGCTTGAGGGCATCACAGCAGACACAAGGGGGTGAGTACACTCTCATTCAGCTGACTCTGCGCGCATTACAAGGTGTCTGGGTGGGGGAGGTGGGCAGTGGGTTCCCCTAGGCCAGGGCGAAGTTTGTAGGCAAGGTCCCTTGTGAGGCAGGCTATGTGGCACCCCACAACCCCAACAGTGGTAAGAGCCATCTACATCTAGTCAGGCTCCAATCAGATCAAGTCAGATCAATCTGTTACCAACGAAGAGGTTGAAAGTCACATCCATGGGGGGAGTGGCGAACCGCCGAACAAGATGGCAGCAACTTAGAGGAGCTCCCTCGGCCTGCCCGCTAAATTGTGTAACATTTGCATACATATCTGTCCATTTGCCACGGAATGGACAAGTCTGCAGTCGGCAGATGCAGGGCAGCGCCAGTGAATCCCAGAAGAGGGCCTGCTCCAAGTGAAGGCAGCAGTGAGGTGAGATCGGCAGCGGAGATGCGAGTCGCAGCCCAAGCTATTGGAGCGGGCCTGGCCCTCACTTGACCGCAGGCAGCAGGAGGCTGTGAGATACGCTTGCGAAGGATAAGATCCAGTCCCTAATCCCCCTCTACATGACCAGCTGATCTGGCCAACAAATTCACCTCCCGCGCTGGTCCTGAAGGTGAGACCCATGGCGGCGTGAGGTGAGACCCAGCGGCACACCTGACCTGATCGCACCAAGCCTATTGGCTCCTTTGGGGGGTGAGAGAGCAAGCAGCCTTGAGGCATCGGCACTGCCCTTTGCTGGATGGAGTGCTGGGGGCAGCAAAAAGCTGTCCGCAACCCCGCGGTCGAAAACAGTGTGTAAGCGGGACAGGCCATGGCGGTACAAAGCACACTGAGCCCACAGCACGATCTGTTGCTGAAACAAAAGACATCAACCCCCCTATGTGTAGACCCTGCATGTGAGGCTCAGGCTCAACAGTGATGACGCCCTGAATTGCCCCGGGGTCGACCACCTTAGGACTGGGGGCATTGTTCCGGTGGCACTCCCGGCACGGAAAAATAACGGTGTGAATCCACGATGGAGAGGAAGAGCCATGAACTTGCGACAGGCTGCATCGATTCCCCCAGGGGCGGAGTACAAGAAGATACAGGCCTAAACAACACTCCACCAGGGCCAGGTGGACCTGGGTGCCATTGAGACTGGTGAGTGCGAGCCCACTGCGCAACGGGGAAGAGAGCCAGTACATGAAAGTAACGATTATTGATGCCCAACCAGTTTTGCAGTTTTCAACTAGAGGTGGTTCTGCCTTCTAATGCTTCCCATACCACCTTTACTATTAGTCAATGTACAGCAGCGGAGGGCACTAGGCGGTCCTCCTTATTGGTGAAACTTTATTCACTTCACGTGGCCTGGCCTGCGTCGAGTCTCGTGCTAACTGGGGACACACTGAGAAACCAGAGAGGCTGCCAGTGGGGTAGGGGGGTTGAAAACAGGTTTCAGTTTACACAGCCCAAAGACTTGGTGGGGGCTTTTGCAAAACAAGGGACGCAATCACTGAAAAGCCCAACAACACAAGAAGGTGAAACTTTGACCCTTAAGGACATTATGGAGGCGCTGAAGAGCATTGGGAACCTTAGGATCCAAGATCAGCCCAGTCCGAACACTGCAGGCTACGGCAGAACACCTAGGGGGCAAACTCAAAGATTTTGAGGGACACTTCCTCAAAAATATTATATGCATCAGAGGTGTGCCTGAGAGGTCTAAGGGGCCTGCAGTCGACCTATTTGTGGAGGACCCGGTTCTAAAACTGCTTCAGCCGAGTGAGCTCCCACACTTCTTTTTGGTGGAATGGGCACACCGAGTCCCAGGCTCCCGACCTAAGCCAGGCGCTCCTCCATGGCCTATCATTGCCCGCATATTTAATTACAACGACAGGGATGTGTTTCTACAAACTGCACATAGTCCCCCACCAGTCAAGTTTGAAAATGCTACCATTACCTTCTTCCCAGATTTCACACTTCAGGTTCTGAGAATGCGCCACACTTTCCTCTACCTTAAAAAGGCCCTCAGAGATCGAGAAATCAAATACTCAATGTTATATCCTGCGCAGTTGAGAGTAGTGGTTAATGGAAAATTCATTTCTTCACCAGTCCGGATTCTGTCTGGGATTGGCATGATGGCTGGCAACAGGTGGGGAGCAAAACCCCATGACTGATCCCGATGACACCGGCGTGCGGACTGAGCTCCTGCCGGGGCACTAATGGAACCACGCCCAGGGTGGTCCCCACCGCAGACCCAGGAACTCCTGACCACACACCATGATTGGCATTCTGGCTGGTTCAGGACCACGGAATGAAACGCAACCCTGGTAAAATTCAATCTTCTGCCTGAAATGAGACTTTGACTTGCTTCCAGCCTTCTGGGCTATGTGCCCGGACACTAGATGCTCTGGGGTGGATGACTTCTGTCTCAGAACAATGGACTCCGGCAATAATATCCTTTTTGGGGATGGGTGATGGGCTTTCAGGCGGTTGCCACTGTTACCTTAAGGTAATATGTTTTATTGGGGCGACAGGTGCTCTGCATGGTTGGGGAGGTGGGCAGTTCACGTTCCGCAATGCAGGGAGGTGGGGGGGGGGGTCTGGGAATGGGTTTTGAGAGACAAAGTGTGTTGTGTGTTGTTGTTTCCATTATGGCAGGTTACACTTCCAGCATGGTGGGTGGTGGGACGAAGTGATATCAATATGCACATAGCAACACCCCCTCCCCCGAGTATGTCCCGGCCTATACATAATACAACTATGAGCCTCCTCTCTTGGAATATTAATGGACTTGGGGACAAAATTAAAAGGGGTACAGTCATCTAGTATATTAAGAGACACTCCCCGGACATTGTCCTACAACAGGAGACACATCTCATTGGCAACTCCTGTTGTGCGCTTGATAGATGGGGGTATAAAATGGTAGGGAATGTGGGCTACACCTCCACCGGTGTGCGGATCCTTTTGAAGAAATCATGCCCCCTTCTGATTCAGCAGACAGGGACAGATAAAGGTGGACGTTATGCAGCCTTAACAGGCACCTGGGAGGGGGCAACTATAAACATACTCTCTGTCCACGTCTTGCCACGACTCCTTGATGCCATGTTTCCTGACCTAACTAGGATGATCCTTAAGCTCCCAAACAGGGACCTGTTTCTAGGGGGACACTTTAATGCAACTCTTAGGAAGGACATTGACCGATTTTCCCTCCAGGCTGGCGAGCCCCGCGCGCAGACCCCTTGCTGACTTCCTAGAGGCCATCTGCTTTGTGGATACTTGATGCAGTCTTAATCCCTACACGCGCCTCTTTACGGACCACTCAGGGGCCCATGGCAGCCTTTCCCGTACTGACTACATTCGTACTCCTGCGCACCAGCTCCCCAAGCTGTGGGAGATTTGCCACTTGACCAGAGGTATCTCTGACCACTCCCCCCTATGGATGCTCTCTGGTTCAGAGGATGAGAAGAGGTGTACACACATAGCGCTGAATCCCTTGTATCTCAAAATATAGAAAATAAAGGTGGGACTGACAGAAATGATGGATCACTACTTTCAGGAGAATAATTCATCAGTAGACTCTGCACTGACACTTTGGGAGGCATACAAAGCAATAATGAAGGGTCTGGGACTCTCCTTGATAATGGGCCACAAGAAAGAAAAAAGAGTGCGGCTGGAGACGCTGGAGAAGGAGATCGTAGACCTTGAGGCCAACATCAGTAGCCAAGGGTGTGACAGATACAAGAGACCTAGCTTTCAAACAACGCTAATACCATCATGTTGCAACAGATGTTGCGAGAGTCAGACATAAGGCGGTACAACAGTGGGTATTAGAGCTGGGAAACTGCTGATCTGGCTCGAAAAAAAGAGAGAGCAAACAGATAGGTGAGCAATATCCAGACAGACAGCGGTGAACTAGTGTGTGATAGCCAGGGATTAGCAGAGGCTTTTGCCACATACTACTTATAACTCTACTCCTCCAAAGGTGATGACAACGACCTCGGACTCGCGAGAACTCTTAGCAGATATTCAACGTCCAACTCCTGAAGATAGGGAGTCTCTTGAGCTTGATATCTCGGAGGCTGAAATAGCAGGGGCAATATGAGAGCTGAGATCAGGTAACGCTCTGGGTCCCAATGGCATTCCCATTGAGTTGTATAAGACCCCAGACTCTAAACTCACCCCACATCTGAAGAAGATTTATGATGTGAATCGCGAGGTGGTGCTGCACCCAGACGAGCAGAGATTGGCCTCCATAGTTGTCATCCCCAAAGAAGGCAAACCAGCGAATGACTGTGCCTTCTACAGGCCAATTTCTCTGTTGAACGCAGAAATAAAAATATTCCCCAAAATACTTGCCATGCGAATCATCCCAGACCAGTCCGGTTTTATGCCGGGACACAGCACAGCGCTTAACCTGTGGCGACTGCAGTTGGTCCTGGAACAGGCGAAGCATATACAGGAGTTTGCAGTAGTGCTTTCTCTCGATGCATGCATGGAATACTGTCAAGTGGCCCTACATGTTTGAAAGTCTTAAAGAAGTTGGGCTTTGGACCCAAATATTTGGCATGGATAAGACTCCTATACTTTTCTCCCCGGGCTCACAGGAGCAAAATACCAGGTATTTGACCTCCAGCATGGTACCCGAAAGGGATGCCCATTCTCTCCCCTGCTTTTTACCCTAGTGTTGGGACCCCTTGTGGCCTGGTTTAGAATGCACCCCTTGGTCAGAGGCCTGCAGTGAGTTGGGAAGATTGGATAGCTCTCTACGCCGATGTCATCCTTTTATACTTAACAGCACCACCACTGACGCTTAGCAGAATCATGCATATTCTTGTCCAGTTTGGATGATTATCCAGTTGTACCAATAACTGGACAAAATCTGTGATATATGTCCTTAAAAACCCTGCGCCGCCCCTACCCTGTGGATGCGAGGCCCGGATCTGCTGAGGTGGTTTCTGTTATCTGCGATCCATGGTCCACTGACCCTGCTCATTTCTTCTCTTCTAACCTGCTTCCCCCTCCTAGTACGACTGAAACACAATGTCAACCATTGGAGATCACTGCCTCTATTGGGCAGAGCGGCTCCCTTCAAGATGATGGCTCTATCCCGGAGGGAGACCTACCTTCCCGAATCCTCCCCTATGAAGGACAGGTTACTGGAGGAGCATATGCACCGCAAAGCGACATCCCTCACCTACAAGAAGCTGATTAATAATTCTCCAGACCTGCTAAAATCCATACGGACACAGAGGGAACAAGACTTGGGGGACATTGAAGATGATGAGTTGCTTGAAGCGCTAGCTTCTCTCCAAGAAGTAGCAGTCTGATCAGGGTTTCGACTGGTTCAATTGAAAATACTTCACAGATCATATCTCACTTTTGTGATTAAGGTGAAGGTGCTGTGGTCTCGAAGGTTCTTTTCTGCATATAATATGGGACTGCCCGAACGTAAAGAGATATTGGACTGCAGTGCTTGATTGTATGAATGAGGTGCATGGGGGAAAGGTATGGGCCACAGCAAAATGGTGCCTGCTGAACAAATGGGATGAATCAGATCTTGGTAAAATGGAAACAAATTTGGATGGCCTTGGGGTTGGTGCTGGCTAAGCATAACATTGCATAGCTATCGGGAGCACCATCACTACGGCAGTTAAATTATTTTAAAAAATGATATGGATTGGTGCTTGATGGCTGAAAAAGTTGTTTGAGAGCTGGGGGGTGTCCAAAAAATGGTCTAAAATATGGGGACGATGGAATTACTACAGAGGGCACGTGTGTATCTCCCTTACCTACCTTGGACTTGGATACAGTGAGGAACTCTGACCACCTTGACAGATGTTTTCACAAACCGGCTGGGAGGACAAAGTATGCCTTGCTGGCCATGTAATGTTGTGACTTCTACACCACCAATTTTGTCATGTATGATACATACCTACTGTGTCTTCTATGTACTTGCCTTGTTTTCAATAAAAATATCTTATAGAAAAAAGAAAATCACATCCATGCTTTAATTCGAAATGCACTCCAAGCCCCAGAAGAACAGATAGTTATAACAGATCAAACCTATAGGTTGTTTTCAGAGTTTCAAACTCATAAGAAATAGTTGCCCGATGTATCAATGAGAATGAATTTCTTCAAAGTAAAAGGAGAAGTCCTCACATTGGCATGCAAAATCAGGTGGATCCAGTTCAGATGAGCCATCAGACTATGCCCTGTTCCATTATGTTTCGTCTCAAACTATTGCTAAAAAGAGACTTCAGGGAGGTGACATTGCATCTGTGACGAGAAGATCTTTTTATTGTTGGAGCTTTCCTTTTAGCCTGCCTTTTACAGTAAGTTACAAACAACACACATAGCATTAAAAGAGGTGAAGGGTATATTGAGGATCCTACAACGAAAAGACACTGAGAAGGAATCTGCTGATGAGCCACAACAAAAGAAGAGATGCATCTGAAATATAACTTGTGTCGGCTAGACACCTTATGTGACAAAAAGAGCAAATGCCCCAAGAAGTCTCTTCAGAGGGAGACTAGTACTCTGCTTAAAGAGCTCACTAGACAATATCATCCTTTGAACCTAACTCTTAAATATAAAATATTGGTACACCACTATTTCATAGGCTTGCATGATTTAATAGCCAAGTAATTTTCTTATGGACATACTTTTAGAGATAAACAGTACAAAGGTATCTCCTGGTAAGTTTGGTATAGACTGCCCCTATCAAATCACATGTTTTGGGCTGGGGGAATTGGGTGTTGTCGGTCCAGGATGGTGAGCTGCTGCTGTTCCACCATATGATTGATTGGGAAAATATAGATATCATTACCTATGCTGCAAGAGAAAGGAAAGGAACACAAGTTTCATTGTTTTGGGTTAACAATTATTTTAGGCTTAAAATACTAATGTTTGAGTATACTGAAATAGAGATAAAAGCGGAAAGGTCATACATTAATTGGAAGTATGTGTAAATAGCTACTGCAAGAGCTTATGAGCAAGAAATAACTCTTCTCTAATAATCCCCAGAAACAATTCCAAGTCGAGGTTGCTAAAAACAGATGCTCCAGGACCTTATGGGGCTTAATCTTCTTTTTATAAAGCCTCCCAAGAGTGTTTGGTGGATCTGCTATCTAAAGTATATAAGTTATTTTTATTTTCACAACAGTGACACAATCTGTGGCTGACTCAGTAATCTCATTTATTATAAAGGCTGATAAGAATGCCACTACATGTAGTTGTTTTAGACCTAATGAACTTTAAGGTAAAAATATTTACTTCAATACTACTTGCCCACCTCCAGAGAACTTGGCTTTTTCTTATTTCCACAGCCCTATTGTGCTTTGTAGTCAGCCGTCCGATAGATAATAATACCAGGCTGGCAGCAGACCTCACTGAACCCCGTGAACACGCAGATACTCAAATGATTCTTTTCTTCTTTGATACAGACAAGAAATTTGACAAAGTCGACTGGACATATCTCACCAAACTCTTTCATAAAACAGGATGCAGACAGCACTTAGAAAGAAATTTCAGATCCCCATGACTAGAATCATGGTAAACAGTGAGCTTTCTACCCACATTGCTCTTACCAGAGGAATGAAGCAGGGGTGTATCCTTTCCCCTCTTATCCTTTCTGTGGCAGTGGAGCCTCTTGTGTGTACTGTAATAACTGATCCAAACAATGAGTGTTCGATCAAGAGACAAACATTTTAAACTAGAGTTGCTCGTGGGTAACCAACACAAAACACTTAGGGCCTGATTATGATCTTGGCGGATGGGATACTCTGTCACAAAGGTGTTCACCTTTATATTCTATGGAACTTGTAAAACGGCAGGTGGGATA
The DNA here is from genome assembly GCF_031143425.1 of Pleurodeles waltl. Lineage (NCBI taxonomy): Eukaryota > Metazoa > Chordata > Amphibia > Caudata > Salamandridae > Pleurodeles > Pleurodeles waltl. Next base: position 230,455,915 of record NC_090451.1, read on the forward strand.
TCCGTCACCTTTGTGATGGAGTATCCCATCTGCCAAGGCCGTAATCAGACCTGACTGCCTGAGCCTCAAGCTTTTGCAGCACTTTAAAGTGAATTATTTTAAGTTGCATGCCTTAGTACCAGCAGCTCCAACAAACACAGGACAAAATGCTATTTACTGAGAAATGTGTGAGCCTCTCTGATGAGATGTAATGACATTGAAACATGTGTCAGGGGCTGCTTTAACTCATTCCATGTTGACTTGGATAGTGTTTTATCAATCCAAAGCTGTAATACTGTGCCTGGAGTGGTGATACACTTTTGACACTTTTGTCATTTTACAGCTAGGCAAGGATAGCACTGGGCCAGTCCTATGCTTAAAGATTTTGCTGTATAAATGGCAAAAGACTGTGTCGCTTTCTAGCTGAGCATGGATGGCTCTTTGTCAGTCCTATACTTAAAAACTTTGCTGAAAAACAGACATTTCACTTGAGCAAATCTAGAGTGGTGCTGGTGTTGCACGGTGCTCCTTACTGGAGCTGCTCTCCACCTAAATTTGTGAACTACCCAGAGTTCTCTCTTCTGTTTTGCATACTTTATGTGTCGCTCTAACCCTGAAAGGGTGTTGTTGTTTTGAGAAATATATATATACACACACACAATGTATGCTGTAACCAACGGACAGTCTGACATTTGAATGTTGCCCCAATACTACTGCGCATCTGGACCAACTTTGAAAGATTGGTCTCAGTACCTGTTAATTTAATGGAGGGAGTGGCACTATAAAAATGTTGTCCTCCCCTCTCTTCCTTTGCGTACTACAGAATTACCCATATATAGTTCTGCACACCTTCTTTCAAGACTTGCTGGTACTGGTCACCATGTACCTTTTGGCAGGCAAACTCCCTGGAGTTTCCTATGTCAAAAGCACTCTTACTGTATATTAGGGAGACTTGGGTGCCCCTGACATCTGGCTGTACTACTGGGTGGCACAAATGAATGGTGCAGATATGAGCCTGATTATTCAGCAACAGACATGCACCTCCTGGAGGCTGAAGTTGGATACCCTCGAAAAACGAAGCATTCCGAATTTATTACACAGTGGGCAACCCCTGACTTTGCTCCCACAAGTCACATCTCTTCCACTCTTGGGCTGGTGGGTAGCCTGGGATCCTGGGGGTCATGGAGGGTTGGGCTAACTCTCAAAGTCAGATTACTAGCAGGCAAAGGATTTGTGGTGGCTTAAAGACACATTGCCCAGTATTGGAGAAACTCTGAGCTCTCATCCCTGAGGGTTTTTGCCAGTGGAATGGACTCCTGCACTAATTCAGAAATGGCAATTTACAAATGGAGAAGGTGTGCGAACAAGCAGAGGATTTGGAGCCCGTGGTCTTCCAGGCATACAGATGAAGGAGATTGACATGATTGGGCTGCTCACATGTTTGTTAATTCTGTATTCACATAGACTGCAATACTGTTTGATAATTTGGTATTGATTTCTGCCATAACTGGTGCCACAGTTTTTCTGTTATGTATTGTTCTTCCACTGTCTAATTCAACAATAAACAGATGTATTAAATTATAAATAAATTGAGAGCAGGTTATCTATCTGAATTATTAGAGTCATATTGATTGATGGGGAACTCCTAAACAGGCAGATATGCATTGAAAAGCTTCATCTCAATAGAACTGACATATTTTGTCTCACACAGTTGATCCACTGGTTGGACAAGAGACTAATCAAAGAAAAGGCATGCAGGATTAAAACCTCATTCATGGCACTTCTTTCCACAATCTGTGACAACCAGGAGTATCTCATTATTATAGACACAGATTAATAATATCCACATAACTGAAAAACACAGAAGAAACAAGGTCAAACATATGTGCCAGGGAAGGGAAATCATAAAATTGTACTCAGCATAGAAGAATCGTTTATAAAGTCATTATAAGATAGTACATTGTGCCTGTAAGGCTCAGCAAGAAGTTCTAAGACGTTTTGGAGGAACTGTGACGAAGAGGAGACATTTAAATGGAAGTGTTACTGTACATTAAAACGATCACAGATCTCATCCTCCCACTAGACCATTTAATAATCCTTCAAGGTGGCACAAGAGGGAAAAGTCTCGTATTTGACACACTAATGGATAAGCTATTAACACACCTTTTACCAGCAGCACGAATAACAATAGCTCATAGATGAATGTCACATTTTCCACCTCCATTGTCATTAAAGGGGATGAAGGTTTGGCATATTTATGCCATGGAAAGGCTTTGAGACTTAATTAATGACAGGATTAACAAATTTGAAAAAGTTTGGAGCCCATTTAATAGAGATTGCTCACAAGAAGATGGTGTTCCAGCGAATCATTGCTTCTACAAAAAGCAGAATTGGGAGAATAACTTCAACTCAGGAAGAGAGCGAGGGTCATAACAAGAATGGACAGTAGCCAGTAGAATTTGCTTTGACAGTGATCATAAAGACAACCTCTGGTATAGATATGGTTTTATGTTACTTGCTATATGACACACAGCCAATATATAACTTTGACTTTAATTTGTGCAGTATGTATCATTGTAATTTGAAGTTTATATAGACCTCTGTTGTGTGTTTCGCACCCAATAAATAATACCCCCATTTCTCAAAAGATCTCATTATTGCCAACAGTTCTTTAGAGTTTACTTTTGCTAGGAAAAATAAGCTACAGAATCCGCCTGTTACATGGTTTCACTGTGATAACACTCCTCTCATGGCATGATATGATGGATCCATTTCTACAATAAATGTGGGTTCTAGATTTGTATTCTGTAAAATAGAAGTGTAGAAAAATGTTTATTCACAAAACAAAAAGCCTGCTCAGCTTCTCTTGACCATAGAAAATTAACTTCCTTTCGAGGAAGTCTAGTATAGGTCTAACAATTTTAGAAAAGTGGTGAATAAACCTTTGTTGAAAATTGACAAGGTCTGGAAAACTTTGCACAGACCTAATAGATGTTTGTTGGAGGCAGGGGATTCAATTATTGCCTATAGACTGATCATATAACCTGTAGTAAATCAGAATGTCATCCAAGTATACAAAATATGTCTGAAAACCCTTCTAACACCTCATCAATAAAATATTTAAATACTTCTAAGGTGTTAGAACGTGTGAAGGACATGGACTTGTACTCCAATAGATCAAACTCAGTACTGGAGGCATATTTTCTCTCATCACCCACCAAGACTCTGTCCAAATGATAAGCTCCGCTAAGACCCAAGTTATTAGAAATATTTGCATGTTTGATTTGACCTAGAAGGACTAATATAAATAATAATGGATATCTATTCTTCACAGTAATAGTGTTGAACACGTTATAATCAGTACATGTTCTTAGTTCAAACCCCACCCACCCATTTTAGGTCCAAAACAATAGAGTTGAAAATGCTGGGGAATTATGAAACCCTGAGAGCCCATTGGCTAGATTCTCATCTGCCTTAGAAATTCTTTCTCAGACCTAAGTGCATACACTACGAGAGGGTATCACTGATCCAGGTAGTTTAAAATCAAATGTCCACTCATTTCTTTGTGAAGGTAATATACTTGCTTTCTTATCAAAACAATCATAAGGACATTTGATTGCTAGAATAATCAGAATTTTGTGGCAATATTCTATTTGCTCAATCTATATGAGGATTAAATTGTGCCAACCATGACATGCCTAAGAGCACTTTAAATTGAAATCAATCAAATCAAAATACATCTTGACATTTCTAGCAAAACATATTAAAAGAATCATGTGTATGAAAGAAACAGGTTTCGAAAATTAAACCATCTACTGCTTAAAACTCTTCCAAAACGTTTTTCCTAATAATTGATAATTGTAAGGAGGGAGCATATTTTATGTCTAAGTAATTTCCTGCAGCTCATTAATCTAAAAGTCCTGAAATAATCTTTTCCTTTCCATCAGGCAAAGTTATTTCTATAGGAACTGTCATATGAGCCACTGAGGACTGCATAGCATTCACTATCCAAGTTGGCATTGACTCATTTTTTTCACTCAACAGGATAGCTCGTTTCATTGTTGAGGAACTCAGTTTTCTGACTGCGTACCTTTCCTAACTGTGACATTGTTTCTTTGCCGTCTGAGAAGTCTTTGGTTTATTTTGAAAATGTTTTGCAAAATTTCCAAATCGCCCACGGTAGATGCATAACTTTCCTTCTCTTAAGAAAGCAGATCTTTGACACTGTCTAGTGGCTTAGGCTCTGAAACCTCAGGACTTTCATTCTCGTCAGTTTTTGAATATATTACCAACAGTTTGGTATCATTCTTGTTTTGCTGAACATTGCACAGCTAAACAGTGATCTAACTGTACTACTAAGTCTATGAGCTGTTCGCAGCTTGTGCTGAGTAGCCGCCTATATATTTTAGTCATTAGTATTAGTTCAATTATAATTTGTGTTTTGATGTCGCACATACCCTTATCCCTCACACTGACATGTCCTGCACCCCATAACATAACGCTCCCTCAGTCATTATTGCATACAGCATGAAAACTGCTCCCACATAGACTCAAACAGACATGAAGCACCTTTCTAATCACACACTTTAGGTAGGAGTATGTTCCGTTTATCAGAATATCACAGCTAGAGTTGCTTTTCACTCTTTACACCTTAGTCTTAGTGAAATTTTAGAAAGAAATATAAATCAACTGAAATTCAGTGATCCTTGTTCATTTGATTTAGTTCTCTTTGAAATTCTGTGATTACCTTCCTTCCTAGGTCTCACTCTGCTTCTCTCTTCTAGGTGTTGATGTTTGTCATCTGAAGTCCCTCAGAATAAGAAACCGTGAGCAAGGTAAGTATAATGAGCAATTGGGATTGTTCATTAACCTTCATCCCTTCTATAATTTCCTATTAGGATCTTGTGAGCGTTGGCAATTGGTCTTCTTTACTTTCTTTTGTTACCTTTTCCCCATCTCTCTCTATTACTGTCAGGGAGTTTGTTTTTTTAAGTGGGTTCCCTTCTTAAGATCCTCTGTAGTACCCAATCTTTCGCCTTTCTAGGGTTAAGACTCTTCCTTCCTTCTACTGGTATTGATGTACTCAACATGATAGGATGCAGCCAAACGCAAATAAAAGATATACCTAAACAAAACTTACTCTGCCTGTTTCAAGAGATAACTTGAATAACTTCTAGACTATTATCTAGTACAGTTGAGCCTTTTACTTAACTGGTCCAAGGCAGAAAACAAAACATTAACATATTAGTTTTGACATTGCTTTTACTTCCCACTATTTGTGATGTATTTATTGCTGTCAGCATGCTGTAACGTCTTTTTCCCCTCCCCACACCAGTGTACCTGAGCACTGACCTGTGCAAGCCACGCTACTCCAGGAGCGCAATGTAATCAAGAACAGAAAGAATCTTCCCCAAGAAGTGCTTCGGTGTGTGCAACAGCTTTCTGACTTCTCAGTGCAGCTTCAGTTCCACCGCTGCAGTATTGGACCACCACTTCCTTTCTCTTCTGGGCGTCTTGTACCTCCTCTTCCTCTCTTTGCGCATCCTCGTTCCCTTTTGACCACACCTCCTCTGTACGTCAGAACCTCCTAGTGGGTAAACAAAAGTCTGCCTTCTATGTTTGTTTTGTCTTGTCTCTCGTGTTTGTCCATCCTTTCTTTTGACTATGTTGTTTTGTTTTTCAGGTGTTGGCTCATCAGTGTTCCAGCGACGAAACACCGGTAACTCTCCATTGTTCTCTGCCTCTTCAGCCTCCTTCTTACAAACACCTTGCACAGTTTACCTTTCTGTACATGTGAGTAAGTGATTCAACACCCTACATTGAGATCTCTGATAGAGACTTCTAGTTGAAGATTCCTTACCTTTGAATTTCCCTAGGCGTCAGACTAGCTCCAGAGAATTTTTCTTCGAGCAGTACCTCTGCGCGCTGTCAGGTGGCGTCGGTCGACGTCATTGGGGTTGTGTTCGATGTGATGATGTCGCGGTCGTATATAGGCACCACCGTGGCGCACTGACGTCAGTTCTTTTTGTTCCGCGCCAGCCTAGGAGCAGATCCGGAGAAGAGTTACCTCAGTCATTTTTTGACTACGTCAATATTTTTGTCATATTTTTTGATGGGTTCGTGGATGTGTCTAGGGATGTCCCGCAAGACCGGATTCAAGCCCTGCGACTCCGAACTATGCCTGTGACGGATCCGCACCTCGTGTACTTATGGTGTTGTGAGCGCTCACTTTCCCGTTCGAGAGGAAGGTCTCGAGATCGGCCGCGGAGTCACCACCACTCTTCGTCCTCCAAGTCATCGGGACATTAGGGTCACAAGAAGAAGAAGTCGAAGGAAGACAAACGTTCTTTGACTTAACCCCGTTGATCAGACGCGGGAAGAGCGTCGACGCTCTAGGCCTCCGTCAACGGAGCCTTCTTCTGGGTTGGCTCTGCGATTCCCCGACTTCCCGGGAGCCGGAGCCACCTCCGCCCAACTCAGAGTTTTACAAGGCCATGTGCCTCATTTTTGGGTGGTCTGACCCACCTTCGGAGCCTTCGGGCACAGGTGAGTCAGTTGGGGTCCCTTCGGTTTCAAAGCCGTCGGCTTCGGCCTCGGCTCCGGAGGGCCCCTCCGGATGCAATTGCGGATCCGTCCCGACGCCGGTCGTGCCACAGCGACCTTCCCCGGCATCGGATCAGACGTCGAAGCTCCCGATGTCGGTTGGGCCCACAATCGACGTCGATCCCATACTCATAACCGATGACCTGGAGCCGTAACGACATCGATCAACGCCCATTCCTTTCTCTATGGGCTCTCGTGGGCCCAGTGTTGATCCTGACCCTTATTCCCGTGGGTATGGATACGGGGAGAGTATGGAGGGGTCGCTGGACCCTTTAGAATACCAGCTTGACCCACAAATTGCCTGGGTGCAGGATTTGGGTGATGCCAGTGGACTAGACACCTCCCCTGACACTGGTATGCTCTCTCCTCCTAGCACGGCTATGGAGGAGGGTGCTTCTTACTCTATAGTGGTGAGAAGGGCGGCTGAGGTCTTGGACCTCGGGCTTCCTTCTGTGGAGGTTGGGCCTAACATCCTAACTGACGTGCTTCAACAAGGGTCTTCTTCTTCCGAGCCCTTTTTACCCTTCAATGAAGCACTGACAGACGTCCTTTTGGGTACCTGGTCCAGACCCAGCACAGGTGCTCCTGTGAATAGGACGATTGCCCGCTGCCATCAGCCTGCGTCGTCAGACCCAAAATTCCTGACCCAACACCCCATGCCTGAGAGCCTTGTCATCCAGGCTTCTTCTTCATCTGGCGCATTCCCTGCCGCACCCCTGGATAAGGAATCAAAAAGACTGGAAAATTTGGGGAAGAAGTTGTTTTCTTCCAACAGTCTAGCGCTGTGGTCCGTAAACACCGCATGGCTTTTGGGCTGCTATTCCCATTCTCTCTGGGATATGATCATGCAAGTGCTGCCTTCAGTTCTGGAGGAGGCCCGGGCTTTCCTGTCCCAAGCCATAACAGATGTGAGGGAAGCAGGTAAGTTCATGATTCGTTGTGGACTGGATATGACCGACTCTCTGGGCTGATCGGTTGCATCGACGGTGGCATTGAGATGCCAAGCCTGGCTGAGAACATCTGGCTTTTCGGGGGATGTCCAGCAATCCTTGATGAACATGCCCTTTGATGGCACACGTCTCTTCGGAGACAAGGTGAATTCGGCGCTCGAGCGCTTTAAGGATTCCCGAGCCACGGCCTGGTCCCTTGGCCTCGCACCTTCACCTAGACCCCAGCAGTTGGCCTTTCGCCCCTTTCGTGGCTACGGCAGGGGCACCCAACTGCGTCCTTTTCCACCTGGCCACAGACCCACGCATGCTGTACAAACCCCTGCGTGGCCGTGGATGCGGGATCCCACGTTCACGGGGATCAGGGAGCCAGAGGGGTGGCCAAGTCCACCCCCTTCTCAGCCTCCAAGCCGGCCTAGTCCGCAGGTACATCAGGAGCCAGTAGGTGGCAGGGTACACCATCACCTGCCCCAATGGCAAGCAATTACCTCAGTCAAGTGGGTGCTCCAAATTGTCTGACGGCGCTACTCCCTCCCATTCGAGACATCTCCTTCAGCCATGCCACCTTCATACAGCCAAATACCGGAGAATCATATGGTGCTTCTCTGCGAGGAAGTCCAAGCACTTTTGGCCAAAGGAGCTATAGAGAGGGTTCCGTTGCCAGAAGTAGGTTGTGGTTGCTATTCCTGCTACTTTGTGGTTCCGAAAAAGGACAAAAAAAGGTTCAGCCTTTATTAGATCTTTGGTCGCTCAATCTCTTCCTCAAAAAGGATAAGTTCAAAATGTTAACATTGGCTCAGGTCCCATCTGCCCTGGATCCCAGAGACTGGATGGTAGCGTTGGACTTGCAAGATGCATACTTCCACATTCCCGTCTTGCCGGCCCACAGACGTTACCTACGAATTGTGGTAGGTCACAAACACTTTGTTTACCGTACTCCCCTTTGGCCTTACCAGTGCCCCTCGGTGTTCACGAAATTGATGGTAGTGGTGGCAGCTCATCTGCACAGGTTTGGGGTCCCAGTCTTTCCCTAACTCTACGATTGGCTGTTAAAGGCGAACTCGCCCCAGACAGTCGTCTCCCACCTCCAGACTACGGCGAACCTTTTGTATTCGCTGGGGTTTACTATCAATGTGCCACCTGACTCCTTCTCAGACGCACCCTTTCATCGGAGCTGTTCTGGATACAGTGCATTTTCGGGCATATCCTCCCGAAAAGCGAGTCCAGGATATTCGGACTATGATACTGATGTTTCAGCCTCTGTCCTGGATTTCGGTGAGAATGACTCTGAGGCTGCTGGGCCTCATGGCCTCCTGCATCCTGTTTGTTCGAGATGGCAGATGGCATATGCAGGCTCTGCAGTGGGACCTGAAGTTGCAGTGGACGCAGCATCAGGGGAATCTCTCCGACAAGGTCCAGATCTCGGAAGGGACTGCGAAAGACCTGCAGTGGTGGTTAACGAATCAGGATTGGGTCAAGGGCAGATCCCTCTCCTTTCCCCAACCAGATCTTATGATTGTGACAGATGCGTCACATTTGGGATGGGGTGGCCACATGGGAGAGGCAGGGATCAGAAGTATCTGGTCTCTGGCGGAAACAGGCCTCGATATCAATCTTCTGGAGCTCTGAGCGATTTGACTAGAATTGAAAGTATTTCTTCCCCTCCCTCAAGGGGAAAGCAGTGCAGGTGTTCACAACAACACCACCGCCATGTGGTATTGCAACAAAGAAGGCGGAGTGTGGTCGTGATCTCTTTGTCAAGAGGCCCTTCGTCTCTGGACTTGGTTGGAACATCAGGGCATTTCCCTGGTGGTTCAACACCTGGCAGGCTCCTTGAATGTCAGAGCAGACAAACTGAGCCGACGATGCATGGTCGACCACGAATGGTGTCTCCATCCGGAGGTGGCGCAAGGTCTCTTCCTGCAGTGGGGAGAACCTTGGTTAGACTTGTTCGCCTCCGTAGAGAACGCGCAATGTCAGCTGTTTTGCGCGTTAGAGTTTCGAAGGCGGCACTCGCTCGGCGACGCTTTTCGTCGTGTGTGGAACTCAGGCCTCCTGTACACCTTCCCGCCAATATCACTTCTGCCCAGAGTTCTGAAGAAGATCAGGCGAGACTGGGCCCAAGTAATACTGGTGGCTCCGGACTGTGCACGGAGAGTCTGTTATCCTGAGCTCTTCAACATGGCCATATCTCCTCTGATCAGACTGCCTCTTCGGGAGGATCTTCTGTCGCAGCAGCAGGGGAAGGTACTCCACCCGAACCTGTCAACTCTGCAACTTCATGCATGGAGATTGAGCGGCGACAGTTGACGTCTTTTGACTTGACACCCGAAGTCTGTGACATTATCTTGGCAGCCAAGGGTCCCTCATCCAAAACTGTGTACACCTGTCGTTGGAAGAAATTTGTGGCATGGTGCATCGACAATTCTGTCGATCCTCTATCTGCTCCTTTCTCTCAGGTCCTTCTCTTTATCCTTTCTCTTGCCCGGCAGGGTTCCACCTTGTGCACTCTTAAGGGATATCTCTCTGTTATCTCTGCATTCTTAAGGTTACCTGATCAGCCTTCTTTATTTAAATCTCTCATAGTTGGGAGGTGTCTTAAAGGCCTCACACATCTTTTTCCTCCTATTCCATTCATCATGCTCCAATGGTGTCTCAACCTGGTCTTAACTTACCTTATGTGTACCCCATTTGAACCGCTTCACAACTGTCCTCGAAGGCTCTTAAATGTGAAAACTGTCCTTCTAGTCGCCATTACTTCGGCCCGCAGAGTTAGTGAACACTAGGCTCTGTCATCTAAGCCACCTTTTCTTGCCATACACCCTGACAAAGTGGTACTTCGCACAAGGGCTTCCTTTCTACCCAAGGTAGTGACACCCTTCTGTGTTGGACAGTCCATCACCTTGCCTACCTTTTATGCACCCCCACATCCCTCTCATGAAGAGGAGAGACTCCACTGTCTGGACCCAAAAAGAGCGTTGGCATTCTATCTTGATCGTACCATAGAATTCCAGGTGGACGATCAACTCTTTGTGGGATATGTGAGTGCAAAGAAGGGGATGGCGGTGCAGAAGAGGACCATTTCAAGATGGGTGCTCTTATGCATCAAAATGTGCTACGCTCTGGCTATAAAGCAACCCCCTGAAAGTTTGCGAGCTCACTCCACCAGAGCTACTGCTGCTGCCACAGCGTTAGCACGGGGCGTTCTTGTCCTGGATATTTGTCAGACAGCAACATGGGCATCTCTGCACACTTTTACCAAACACTACTGCCTAGACAATCAGGTCCGAAGGGACGGCTACTTTGGCCGTTCGGTCCTATAGGACTTTTTAGAGTGATCTTAGTTTGCAGTCCACCACCGGGGATGGTACTGCTCAGGTATGTATTCAAAGGTAAGGAATCTGCAACTAGAAGTCTCTGTCAGATGTAGAAGTTACTTACCTTCGGTAACTAAATATCTAGTCGAGACATATTCTAGTTGCAGATTCTTTACCGACCCTCCGATCCTCTCCGCACTGCGAACTGATTTCTAGGGACAGGAACTTTCCCTTGAGGGCCCTAGTTTTGGCACACCACTCTCAATGTTCTTCATGGCTCCACGCTATTGGCGTGGAAAGTCGTGAAAAGAAACTGACGTCAGCGTGCCGGGTGGCGCCTATATACGACCGCAATGTCATCACGGCGAGCACGACGCCTGCGGAGTCGACCACCGCCACCTGATGGCGCGCAGAGGTACTGCTCAAAGAAAAATTCTCCGGATCCAGTCTGATGCCTGGGGAAATTCAAAGGTAAGGAATATGCAACTAATATATGTCTCTACCAGATATTTTGTTACCGAAGGTAAGTAACTTGTACATTAAGCACAATGCAAATGTTATACTGCAATACAATATTTCATTAGAGGATAAACAATTTGTGCCACTACATCTTTCAGTTCACTTTGTAACTCCTGATAAATTAAAGTGGATCTCTTCTCTTCAATCTATGCAGTTTTAATCTTTAGAAGAATAAAGATAGTGCTGCATCTTATTAAATATTGGTGGCCTCGTTTTAAATTCAAAACTCATTGTCTAAGGAAAGAACATATGATTCCTTATCAAACAGTTTAACAATTATTCATAGAAAACAAAGACATTTTATAGCAAGGAATATGTTTTCATTTGGTGAAAAACTGGATTTAGCATCCTCCTCACGTAAGTAAGACAAAACAGTTGCTACCTCGAACTGACCATCTGGAAATGTAATAGTGTTACATAAGTATGTAATTGACACTGATTACGGAACAATGCAAGCTTTATGGCATTACCACTAAATCTCTCAGGCGGTGCTGAGGGTACAATGGGTAACACTTGTGCATATGAATGCACACTAGTCTTTTATATGAGGTGGTAAGACCGGGGGATCAGTAACTGGTTTCTGTATTTATCGTGACCTGGCTACCATCTAGTTTATCAGGTCTTAATGGATAACTCATTTCTTCTTTAACTTGTATTATTATTCTCAGACTTTGTTGAATGGACATTTTTGCTTCAGTTTAATGAGGATGTCTGATGTGAGATAATGTGGTATCTGGATCCACCGGTAGGGTTGGAACCATAAAATTACTAGACAGTCAGTCAGGACTCACTACTCTGAAAATCATGTTTTGACAGGAGCAATGATATTTTCCACAGTTTGCAAGACGCACAACTAAATCCCGTGATACTATCAAGGAATAATTGAAGCAATCTGGGGAAAGATGAGTAGTTTAGTAGAGAGAAACAGAGACTGGTTATCATCACACACCTGGGCTTAGTGTGTACTTCCAAAGTGTTGATCTGTAAATGTCAAAGGAGAACTTTAGTCTAACTATAGTTTGAACATTGATATTTAAACTTGAAATGCTGCCTGTTATATCCTTGCCAGTACCCTGTATTTTCAGCTTGCATTACGATTTGAAACTCTGCCTTTCTTCTGATCTGAAATGCAATCAAGATGCGATATAAATGAATGCCCATCAGAAGTACAATAAAATTGTTTGCCAATGACAGCTATTCTAAAAATTCAGAAATATCTTTTGATATTTTGTGCTTGGTTTGTGTTCAAGGTGACAAGCTTATAAGTGAAACATGTATTTGATATCAGCACACCACATCTGTGCTAATATGCTTTAATTGGAATTTTCAGTAATTCATAACAAACACAGTTGATTCCTTGTGGAGTAAACATTGCAATAGAGTTCATAATTCTATGCAGGAACCTAGTGTAACAAACAGGTGTTCTAGTTTGTAATCCCTTTGCATTACCCTTTATAAACAAGTGATACAGAGTTTATAATCTGTATAGAAGAATCTTTTCAAAACAAACAAGTGTGAGTCTGTTGTTTGCAAGTTATATTTTTGGTTTCCAGATGTCTCTGTCCACTTCACTGAAAACTAGATATCTGATAGAGACTCATATTTGCAGATTCCTTACCTTAGAATTTTCCCCCAGTCATCAGACTGGATCCGGAGATTGTTTCTTCAAGCAATACCCTTGCGCTTCGGTTGACTCCGCGGGCGTCAAAGTCGCCATGATGACATCTGGAGTAGTACATGGACTCAGTCATGTCACGCGCTGATCCGGAGAGAGCTACCCTGGTCTCTTTTTGACCGACTTTGACCCTTTTGTCGAGTTTTTTGGTGCGTCGAAGATGTTCCCGAAGACCGGTTTCAAACTGTTCGAGGACCGTCACTGCATGATGTCGGTGACGGATCCGCATCAGGTCTGTTTGTGGTGCCTGGAGCATGACCACGACCCGAAGTCGTGCTCCGAGTGCCAGGCCATGCACCCGAAGGCCTTGAGGGAGCGGTCCCTCCTGCTAATTGCGGCCCAGCGCTCAACTTCGCGTAGGTCCTGGTCTCGCTCGAGGGGAAGGTCTCGAGACTGGCCGCGGAATCACCACCATTCTTCTTCCTCAAAGTCTTCGGGTTAAGATAAGAAGAAGTCGAAAAGATCCCGTCACCCTTTGACTTCACCCTGTTGCTTGGCTGATGCGACGTGGGAGGAGCGTCGACGCTCGAGCCTCAGTCTTCGGAGCCTGCTTCTGGGTCAGCTCTGCGCTTCCCCAAACTTCCGGTGCCTTCGGACCACAGGGGTTCGTCCGGGGGGCTTCAGGTTTCTCGCCGGTGGCTCCAGCTCCAGCCACCGAGGTCCCCTCCGGATCTGCACCGATGGTGGTCGTACCATTGAGACCTTCCCTGGCTTGAGTGTCGACGCTCCCGACGTCTGTGGTGCCCACCATCAAAGTCGACCTGATCCTCACCCCTGACGACTCAGAATCAGACCGGCGGCAGACGCCACCTTTTTCTTTGATGGGGCCTATTCACCCCAGGTCAGATTCTGACACTTTGTCTTATGGGTACGAATTCAGGGAAGGATTGGAGGGGTCCCTGGAACCTTATGAATACCAGGAGGACACTAACTTGGACAGGGCACAGGAGATGGGCTAGGCCAGTGGCCTGGAGACTTCTCCAGACTCTAGCATGCTGTCTCCTCATACCGTGGCTACGGCGGAGGGAACAACTTATTCAATGGTGGCCAGTAAGGCAGCTGAGGTCCTCGGCCTTGAGCTGCCTACTGTTCAGGTCAGGTCTGATCTCCTGACGGAGGTTCTTCAGCCAGGGGCTTCCACATCTGAGCCTCTCCTGCCATTCAGTGAAGCCCTCACCAATGTCCTATTGGGTACTTGGTCCAGACCCAGCACAGGGTCTCCTGTGAACAGGACTATCGCACACTGCCATCTGCCTGCCCCGAATGACCCTAAATTCCTGTCCCAACACCCCACCTCCGAGAGCCTTGCCATCTAGGCATCTTCTTCCTCTGGGGCATTCCCTTTCGCGGATAGGCAATCAAAAAGGAGGCTGGAACAGTTTGGGAAGAAGATGTTTTCTTCCTCCAGTCTTGCGCTGTGGTCAGTGAACACTGCATGTCTTTTGGGCCGCTGTACCCACTCTCTGTGGGATACGGTCGCACAAGTTCTGCCGCAGATAATGGAGGAGGTCTGTGCTATCGTCTCCCAAACTGCCAAACTGTCACTGATGGGAGAGATGCAGCAAAGTTTACAATCAGATGTGGGCTGGACACGACCGACTCTCTAGTTAGATCGGTTGCGACGATGGTGGCCTTGAGGCGTTACGCCTGGTTGCTTACATCTGGTTTTTCGGGGGATGTCTAACAGTCTCTCATGGACATGCCCTTTGATGACTCCCATCTCTTTGGAGACAAGGCGGACTCGGCTTTGGAGAGGTTCAAGGACTCCTGGGCTACTGCTCGGTCCCTTGGCCTTTCCACTGCCCCTGACCCCCAGCAGTCTGCCTTTCGCCTCTTTCGTGGCCACGGAAGGGGCTCCCTGTTGCATCCCTATCCCAGGCACCACCCTTGCTGTTCAGCTGCTTCATGGCCAGGGACGCGGAATCCCACGTGGTTGTGGGACAGTGAACCAGAGGTCTGCCCAGTTCACCTCTGCCCCTGCTGCAGCTTGCAAACCCTCGAAGTCCGTCCCCTCACTTCGATCCAGTTGGCGGCAGGATTCACCATCACCTGTCCCACTGGTAATCCATCACTACGGACGCGTGGGTTTTGCAGATCGTTCGGAGGGACTACTCCCTCCCCTTCGAACCATGCCTCCATCAGTCAGCCGTATTCCGGAGGATCATTTGGCACTCCTCCGCCAGGAAGTTGCGGCTCTCTTGGCTGAGGGAGCCATAGAGAAGGTCCCTGCGCCACAAGTAGGTTGTGGTTGTTATTCCAGCTACTTTCTGGTGCCCAAAAAAGGCAAGGGCTTACGTCCTATCCTAGACCTTTCAGGACCTCAATCTCTTCCTCAACAAGGAGAAATTCAGAATTCTCACCCTAGCTCAGGTCCTGTCTGCCTTGACCCAGGAGACTGGATGGTAGGGTTGGACTCGCAGGACGCTTATTTCCACATTCCCATCCTGGCTGCCCACAGATGTTACCTACAATTCGTGGTAGGTCACGAGCACTTTCAATTTACTGTGCTCCCCTTCAGTCTTAACAGCACCCCTCGGGTGTTTACATAAGTGATGGCGGTGGTTGCAGCTCATCAGCGCAGGCTAGGGGTTTCAGTCTTCCCCTACCTCGACAACTGGCTGTTGAAGGCCCGAGAAAGTCGTCTCCCACCTTCAGATTAAAGCAAACCTCCTGCGCTCGCTGGGGTTCACTGTAAACGTGCCAAAGTCACATCTGACACCCTCTCGGATGCTCTCTTTAATTGGAGCTGTTCTGGACACAGTGCAGTTTCTGCCTATCCTTCCGAAAAGATATTCAGGCTATGATTCTGATCTTTCAGCCTTTGTCTTGGGTTTCGGTGAGACTGACTCTGAGGCTGCTGGGCCTCATGGCCTCCTGCATCCTGCTAGTGACACATGCAAGATGGCATATGCGGGCCCTGCAGTGGAACTTGAAGTTCCAGTGGAAGCAGCATCAGGGAAATCTCTCCGACATGGTCCAGATCTCAGAGGGGACTTCGAAAGACCTGCAGTGGTGGCTTTCGAATCTGCATTGGGTCCATGGCAGATCCCTTTCCCTTCCCCAGCCATATCTATCCATAGTGACAGATACGCCACTTCTGGGATGGGGTGGCCACATGGGAGAGGCAGAGATCAGAGGCCTCTGGTCTCCGGCGGAGTCTGGGCTCCATATCAATCTTCTGGAGCTCCGTTGAACGCTCTCTCCAAGGGAAAGTAGTGTAAGTGTTCACAGACAACACTACCGCCATGTGGTACTGCAACAAACAGGGCGGATGGGGTCCTGAACCCTTTGTCAGGAGGCACTACGCCTCTGGACATGGCTGGAACATCATGACATTACTCTAGTGGTTCAACATCTGGCAGGCTCTCTGAACGCCAGAGCAGATGAACTCAGCCGTCGATGCATAGTTGATCACGAATGGCGTCTCCGTTGCGCACAGTCTCTTTCAACGGTAGGGGAGAGCCTTGGTTAGATCTTTCTGATGGATACAACTACCTGTGGATTGCTCACCTTATGAATTAGTCCTTGCGCCAGCATCCGACGGAAAGTCTTCTTCCTAGCTGTCCATGTCGACGAGGACGTCATAATTGCACGGCTCCACGTGACTCCGTCTGACGTCACCGTGCCAATAAGAGGTCCTCGTCAGCGTGCTGACGTCAGTTTCCTTTTTTCCGTGCCTTCGACGCCAACGTTTTTTCTTTCCTGGCTCATTGATTACTGTTGCGTTTTGGTGGTTACAATGTCTCCCCCAAAGAAATCGTGTTTTAAGCCCTGTAAAGAACGTGGAGGTCGGATGTCTGTAACCGATCCACATTTGGATTGTATCTGGTGTCTTAGCTCTGAGCACGATGTCAAAGGGTGTAGGTCGTGCCAGAGCATGAACCCTAAGGCTCTGAAAGAACAAGAATCTAAGCTTTTCATGGCGAAAGCCAAGAAGAAGGGCCATAAGAGGGTTTCGTCCCATGCTTCGCCAAAGAAGCATAAGAAGCGGCGTCACCATGATTCACAACGCCGTCATGACTCTCGGCGCCGGTCGGAGCGGAACAGATCGAGGTCGAGATCTCCTTCTACTCGACGCCAAAGTACATGGGAGGTGAGCCCTACTGTGACACCTCAGCCTGATGTGCAGCAGGCTCAAGAACAGCAATATCCTGCTTTCCCGGCTCCAGGAGCGGATCCGGCAGCATTTTTAAATGCAATGTATGCCGTTTTCCAGTCCATGGCTCCTGCTGGTGCACCGGCGGGTCCCACAGGGCCATTGGCGTTTGATTTGGGCTCACCGGCGCCGTTTAAGGCGGCTCCGTTTATGCTGTTTTGCCCAGTTGAAGGTGTCGGTTTGGCGCCGAGGATGTCTCCTCGTGGAAGATCTTCACCAGCTGGGTCTGTGGCTCCATCATCGCGTCAGCCGACGCCATCGCCTCGTCATTCAACGTCTATGTTGTCTCCTTCCCGGCCGGCCCCATCGCCTTCATGCCAGCCGACTCAGCGGAAGACGTCATTGGAGTCCGTGTCGCCGGGTGATGCTAGAAGTCATCCATCTCTTCCTGTGCCCTACCAGGATTCGAAGTCTTCGCCGTCGGTAAATTCATTATCGACGCCGACTTTAGAATCACGCCTTAGGTCCCGGAGAAAGGCATTACGACTCCTGGAGGAGGAAGAGTACAGGCAGTTAGAAGAAGGTGAGATTGGGCTTTTGGATGAGTACCAAGGCTTGGGGTCTGCAAGCGGCCTGGACACTTCCCCGGAATGGGACATTGCATCTCTGGGGGAGTTTACAGAGGAGGCAGCATCTTTTCATACAGTGATCAGAAAAGCAGCAGAGTTTTTAGACTTGCCCTAGTCTGTGGCAGAGGTGAAAAACAACCTGTTGACTGAGGTGTTGCATCCCTCTACGTCCACTGCCGATCCTTTACTGCCCTTCAACGAGGCGTTGACGGAGCCTATTCTGGACCTGTGGAGGAAGCCGGTTACGACTCCAGCGGTAAACAGGGCAGTAGCGAGGAGACATAGGGGCGCACCCGGGGATCCGGGTTTCCTGTCACGCCATCCAACTCCTGAAAGCTTGGTAGTCCAGGCGTTTTGCTCCGCGAAGTCTGCTCCTGGAACATTCCCTGTGATCCCAACTGATAGGGAGTCCAAAAGGATGGAGCAGTCTTCGAAGAATATCTTTTCATTGTGCAGCATGGCGCTCAAGGCTGCAAATGCTACCTGTGTGCTGGGCAGGTATGTCCACGCCCTTATGGACTCTGCTAAGGAGATGGTCAGAGATCTACCGCAGGATATACAGAAGCCCTTTGGATCTCTTTTTTCGGATGCGCAGGCGGCTGCGCAGCAGATCATACAGTCTGGCCTGGACACAACGGATTTGGTAGCCAGGGCCATGGGAACATCTGTGGCTACTAGGAGGCACGCCTGGTTGAGGTCCTCCGGGTTTTCCTCGGACGTTCAAACCACCTTGTTGGATCTTCCATTCGATGGAGAGAAGTTGTTTGGAGAACAGGCGGATTCTGCCCTTGAGAGGTTTAAAGACAGTCGGGCTACAGCTAAGTCTTTAGGCTTACAGACTGCCGTTGCTACTCCTTATAGACCTTTTCGCAGGTTCAGGTGGTTTGCACGAGGTTCTGCCTTTCGGAGGCCCCAGTAATCGGCCCAGCAACCTGCCAATCCACCCTATCATTCCCTTAGAGGGCGGGGTAGGGGTAGAGCTAGAGGGCCAGTCCAGCAGCCTTTCTCCTCATCCTCTTCCTCTGGTGGACAACAGCAGAGGCAGCCCTAGTTTTCCCCACTTTATCGTTCATACCTCTCCTGTAGGGGGAAGGCTGAGTCTTTTTCTCCGCAAGTGGGAGTCGATAACAACGGACTCTTGGGTGTTAAAGATTGTGGAAAAAGGATATGCTCTCCCCTTTCAGGAGTCCCCTCCTCCCTTTCCCTCCGTCCCTCATTTTGTTCAGATGACCATCTTCTGTTGCTGCAACAGGAAGTTCAGGCCATGTTGTCAAAGGGCGCAATAGAGTTGTGCCGGTGCAGGAAAGGGGTCAGAGTTGTTATTCAAGATATTTCCTGATCCCCAAAAAGGACGGTCGTCTAAGACCAATCCTGGACTTGAGGATTTTGAATTTGTTCCTCAAACAGGAAAAATTCAAGATGCTGACCCTAGCGCAGGTGCTATTGGCGTTGAACGAAGGAGACTGGATGGTGTCTGTCGACTTGCAGGATGCGTACTTTCATATTCCGATACTCAAGTCGCATAGGAAGTATCTCCGGTTTGTGGTGGGGTCACAACACTACCAGTTTGCGGTCCTTCCGTTTGGACTTACTTCAGCACCTCGAGTTTTTACAAAGGTGATGGCAGTGGTTGCAGCACATCTCAGAAGGAAGGGAATAGCGGTATTCCCCTACCTGGACGATTGGTTAATCAAAGGCAAGTCTCCAGAGCTTGTGCTGTCTCATCTGCGGATGACAACCCAGTTGTTGTTCGATCTAGGTTTTTCAATAAACATACCCAAATCTCACCTAGCGCCCTCTCAACGCCTCCTGTTCATAGGGGCAGTACTGGACACAACATTGTTTTGGGCCTACCCCCCGCCTCAGTGGATTCGGGACATTCAGGCGCTGATTCCAGTGTTTCAGAATGGAGCGGTTGTTCCAGTCCTCAAAGACTTACGCCTGCTCGGTCTGTTTGCTTCTTGCATTCTGCTGGTCACTCATGCACGCTGGCATATGAGGGCTCTTCAGTGGTGCCTCCGCAGGCAGTGGTTCCAGCACAAAGGAGATCTCTGGGGATTCGATAAGGATCTCCAGGGACACTGCAGCGGATCTTCATTGGTGGACAGTGGACGGCAACCTTTCCCAAGGAAGACTGTTTTCGCTACCACCGTCAGTGGCCACAGTGGTATCGGATGCTTCCACTCTAGGGTGGGGAGCTCATCTGGGGGATCTGGAGATCAAGGGTCATTGGTCTCCAGCCGAACAGATGTTGCACATCAATCTGTTGGAATTGCGGGCAATACGTTTGGCACTCAAGGCTTTCCTCCTTTCCCTTTGCAGTCAGTCGGTTCAGGTCCTGACGGACAACACTACCATGATGTGGTACATAAACAAGCAGGGAGGGGTAGGGTCGTACCTTCTCTGCAGAGAGACTCTGCGACTCTGGTCCTGGGCTCAGGACCATCAGATGTGTTTAATAGCAAATCATTTGGCCGGAGTTCTGAATGTACGTGCGGACGGTCTCAGTCGTCACTACTCAGTAGATCACGAGTGGCGTCTCCATCCGGACCTGGTCCTCTACATCTTCGGGATGTGGGGTTCGCCTCAGGTGGATCTATTTGCCACTCGGGAGAACGCGTACTGTCCGTTGTTCTGCAGCCTCCAGTATCCGATGCAAGGAGCGTTGGGGGACGCGTTTCAGATGTCCTGGAGCGGACAGTTGCTTTACGCGTTTCCCCCATACCCTTGATTCTTCGGGTTCTGAGGAAGGTTCGCCAAGACCAGGCCCAAGTCATCTTGGTGGCTCCGGACTGGCCGAGAAGGGTGTGGTACACAGACCTTCTTCAACTCTCTCAGTGCCCTCCGCTCCGTCTCCCACTCAGGGCAGACCTCCTCTCACAGTCGCAGAGGCAGGTTCTACACCCCCACCTCCAGAGCCTGCACCTTCATGCCTGGAGATTGAACGGGGCAACCTGAGTTCCTTTTGTCTCCCACTGGATGTAGTGGATGTTATTCTATCGTCCAGGCGACACTCCACTAAATCCATTTATGCCGGTAGGTGGGCAACATTTATGGTTTGGTGCCGAGAGAATCAAAAAGATCCCTTAAAGGCCCACCTTTCAGATGTTCTTTTATTTGCTCTTGATTTAGCAAAGAAAGGCTGCGCGGTAGGTAATAGTTAAGGGCTATTTAGCGGCTCTGTCGGCTTTTCTTTGCCTTCCGGACCAGCCTTCTCTATTCAAATCTCCAATTGTAAATAGGTTCATTAAGGGCTTAGTTAATAAGTTTTCTTCCACGCCCTTTCACATGCCTCAGTGGGATTTAAATCTGGTTTTGACATTCCTGATGGGTTCGCCTTTCGAATCCATGCATTCATGCCCATTAAGATATTTAGGGCCAGATGTAGCAAAAATTTGCGAGTCGCAAATGACCCGAATCGCAATTTGTGACCCCGCAAAATCGGAAATGGGATGCAAAAAACCCATTTCCGAATCGCAAATTGCGACGCGAGCCATTACCAACTCGCAAATTTAGCGACTCCATTGTGCAACTCGCAAATAGGGAGACGCAATTTGCGAGTCGCAAACCATATGAAAAAGTCACTCGCAAATTGCGACTAGTTGCAAAAAGCCCATTTTGCACACCCAATTTACCACTAACTCAGAGCAGGTGGTAACCAGAACCAAAGTATAAAAGGAGACCCAGAAGGCATCTGGGTTACTCAAGATGGCGGAGATATATGTGATAGCAAGGAGGAGGAGAGTTCACGCCGCACAGCAGAGGAGGAGCCAGAGACAGGAGAGGATATACAGAACCAGGCAGACACTTTTCCAACAAACAGAGGAGGAGATATATGATAAATACAGACTCAGCAGTGCAGCAATATTAGAATTAATTGATCTACTCAATCCGGAGCTGCAACGCCAGACTGTGCGCGGCAGCGCCATCCCCACACATGTGCAAGTGCTATGCTCACTGCACCTCTTGGCCTCGGGTAGCTATCAGGGGGTCATTGCTGTGGCAGGTGGGGTATCCCAAAGTGCACTCTCACGGTTCTTCAGATGTTTCTTAGATGCCATACTCACACACATGTCCAGATACATATACCTACCCAGGAATGAGACAGAAATCAACAGTACCAAGTTGGAATTCTACAGGATTGCCAACTACCCTCATGTGATAGGGTGTGTAGACGGGACACATATACAAATATGCCCTCCTGCAAATCTGGAATATCTGTTCCGCAACCGGAAGTGTACCCACTCACTGAACATCCAGGTGGTATGTGACGCCCATTATGTCATCACAGACATGGTAGCCAAATTTCCAGGGGGTACACATGACTCTTACATTTTCAGGCACAGTGGGATACACCAACGCCTAGAACGTGGGGAGTTTGGAGACGGATATCTCTTAGGTATTGCTGAATACACCCTGAAGCCATACACACAGGTCACTGTAGAAACCATCCATGCCCTGC
Source organism: Pleurodeles waltl (assembly GCF_031143425.1). NCBI lineage: Eukaryota > Metazoa > Chordata > Amphibia > Caudata > Salamandridae > Pleurodeles > Pleurodeles waltl. The sequence continues at coordinate 230,478,142 of NC_090451.1, forward strand.
TAACATTGTCCATTTATGCCAAACAGGTGACAGTGCATATGCGCTACGACCATGGATACTTACCCCGTATCTAACACCCAGCAATGAGAATGAGAGGCGCTATAACAGTGCACATAGGAGGACCAGAAATGTGATAGAGAGGACATTTGGACTGTTAAAGGCAAGATTCCTATGCCTCCACAGAAGTGGAGGTGCGCTCCAGTATGTCCCAATAACAGCATTCAAGATAGTTGGCGCATGCGCTATACTGCACAACATTGCCACCAGACGTGGGCTACATCTCACCCCTGAAGACCCAGATTCGGAGGATGACGAGCAAGAGCTACCACATCGCCATCATGGGGATAGAAGCATTGCAAATTAAGGCAGACAGAGACAGGACCACACTGCAAACCAATACTTTGGAAGGTACGTGCTAACTGTCACCACACACACTGATGTCACACACAAAGAGCCCAGTTGTGAAGTGGAACAAACAAGAACTTTTATTAAGTGAACCTAAGTAATGATAAACTGAACTGTTGTGAAGGGGCTGTAAATGTCCACCTGCAATGAGGACACATTCACTTCATGCTTCGGACTCCTGTGCTGCCTGTTGGCTGCTCTCTGCACCCTGGACGGACTGGCTGGTGGGGGTGTCTTGTGGGAGACCTGTGGGACATAGGGAACACACTGTCAGTATCTAACATCTGTTGTATGCCTCCTAATAAACTGTTGCCTATCAGCTGACTACTGAACTACATTGCCCATAATGCACCATTCTGGTGGTTGTAAGTCTGGAATGGAGCTAGTTTGTTTGTGCATACTGCTGTGTACTGGGTGGGTGGGGGTATGGCAGTTATGGGTGTACATGCATTTTTGATGGTACTCACTTGTTGATGTGCCTGTCGCTGACGTGTCCAGCACTCCCATTCCAGCCACTGCCTCAGGCTCAAGGGTCTGTTCCACCAGTTCCTCCATAGGTGTGGGTGGTGGGACGGTGGATGGGCCTCCTCCTGTGCCCTGCACCTCCCTGAGGCACTCTGCCACCCTCTCCTTGGTCCTGGAGTGCAGGTCATACCATCTCTTTTTTATCTCCTCTATACTCCTGTGGCTCACCCCTATGGCGTTGACCCTCTCCTGGATGTCATTCCAGATCCTCTTTTTTTCCGTGTCTGGAACACTCAGGGCAGCCCTTCCGAAAAGCTGGTCATGGTGCTGGCAGCATTGCTCTGTCAGCACCTCAAATTCCTTTTCAGAAAACTTCAGTTTTCTCTTCCTGCCTGCACTGCCAGAGTCTTCCATTCTTGCTGCTGTTCCTCCAGGTGGTTGCTCAGCAGTTAGAAAAGGGTGTGGTCCTCCCTCCTCCCACGTGTATCTGTTAACTTCCTGGCTGTGATGTCATCAGCAAGAGCCAGGAAGTGTTTTTCAAACTGTTATGCTGCACCTTCATGCAATTTGCGGCACAGTCGCAATTTGCGACACCCACTCGCAATTTGCGAGTCTGTTTTTAAAAAGCGACCTCGCAAACAGCGGACTCGCAATCTGCGGTGCGACTTCATTTGCGAGTTGCAAAATGAAGTCGCTTTTTCTTGTTGGATTCCGTTTTGCGAGTCGGTCGCAACGACTCGCAATTTCCGACTCACAATTTTTTAGCTACCTACATCTGGCCCTTAGTCCTTAAGACTGTTTTCTTGATTGCAATCACCTCTGCTAGAAGGGTTGGGGAGCTTCAAGCCCTTTCCATTAAGCCTCCCTTTACCATGTTTTTCCCTGATAAAGTGGTGCTGAAAACCAGGGCAGCTTTCCTGCCAAAAGTTGTCACCCCTTTTCATATGGGATAGACTATTACCCTTACCTCTTTCTACCCTCCTCCACACCACTCTAAAGATGAAGAGAGACTCCATCGGTTGGACCCTAAAAGGGCTCTTAGTTTCTACTTGGAGAGAACAAAAGACTTTCGTCTGGATGATCAGCTGTTCGTGGGGTATGTTGGACAGCGGAAGGGCAGAGCGGTCCAGAAGCGAACTATCTCCAGGTGGGTCATCCTTTGTATAAAAGTTTGCTACTCATTGGCGAAGAAAGTTCCCCCGGAGGGTATCAGGGCTCATTCCACCAGAGCTAAGTCGGCTACTTCGGCTCTGGCAAGAGGGGTTCCAATAGTGGACATTTGTAAGGCGGCAACTTGGGCGTCCCTCCATACCTTCGCAAAACATTACTGTTTGGACTCTGAGGTGAGGAGGGACGGCCACTTTGCACGCTCGGTATTGCAGGATTTCTTGGTGTAATCAGGCAGGCACCCACCACTGAGTGCGGTACTGCTTTGGGACTCTATTCATAAGGTGAGGAATCCACAGGTAGTTGTATCCATCAGAAGAACAAGTTACTTACCTTCGGTAACGCTTTTTCTGGTGGATACAATAGCTACCTGTGGATTCCTCACAGTCTCTCCGGCCTCCCAGTTGCCTGCCTGATTGCACAGTTATTGTTGCAAAGGTTTATATATACATGTATATATGTGTATAATTTGATATTCATGTGAATATATGCAATTATGGGAAGTGTTCTTGTGTATATGTATTTGTAAGTTTTTTATGGGTCGGTTCTCACCTGTTCGCCTCAAAGGCACGTCAAAAAATGGGGTGAAACTGACGTCAGCACGCCGACGAGGACCTCTTATTGGCACAGTGACGTCAGACGGAGTCACGTGGAGCCGTGCCATTATGATGTCCTCGTCGACGTGGACAGCTAGGAAGAAGACTTTCCGTCGGATGCTGGCGCAAGGACGAATTCATAAGGTGAGGAATCCCCAGGTAGCTATTGTATCCACCAGAAAAAGCGTTACCGAAGGTAAGTAACTTGTTCTTTTGCCTCCACAGAGAACACGCAATGTCATCTGTTTTGCGCGTTGGAGTTTCTAAGGTGGCACTCGCTCTGAGACGCTTTTCTTCTTGAGTTGAACTCCGGCCTCCTTTCCGCCTTTCTGCCTATACCACTTCTGCCCAGAAGAAGATCAGGAACGACCGGGCCCAAGTTATCTTGGTGGCTCCGGACTGGGCACAGAGGGCATGGTATCCCAAGCTATTGAGCATGGCCACGGATCCTCCATTCAGACTGCCTCTTCGGGAGGATGTTCTGTTGCAGCAGCAGGGGACAGTTCACCACCCAAACCTGTCCAATCGGCGCCTTCATGCGTGGAGATTGAGCGGCAGCAGTTGACGGCTTTTGACATTCCACCTGAAGTCTGTGACGTTATCTTGGCAGCCAGGGGTCCCTCCACCACAATGGTATACGCTTGTTGTTGGCATAAATTTGTGGCATGGTGTACCAACAAATCTGTTGACCCCCTCTCTGCTCCTCTTTCTGAGGTTCTTTTATTCATTCTTTCTTTAGCACAGCAGGGCTCATCTTTTGGCACCCTTCAAGATTATTTACTGGCTATTTCGGCCTTTGTTAGGTTACCTGATCAGCCTTCACTCTTTAAGTGTCCTATTGTCAATAGATTCCTTAAGGGTCTCACCCATTTGTTTCCTCCCACTCCATTTATCATGCCTCAGTGGGACCTCAATCTTGTACTTACTTTCTTAATGGGTACTCCCTTTGAGCCGATGCACAATTGTCCATTACAGCTCTTTGCTTCTAAGGACATGCATGCTCAGAGCAGGCATCATGAGAAACAAACGTTTAGTAGTAAAAGCATCATACGCTGCATCCTGATAGTCAGATGCCCAGTATTTTAGTGCCTACATAATGAGAGTAGAATGAGATGCTTAGATTATGTTAAGGACAGAAACTGGGAAATCCTTTAAGAGTTTTTAAGAGGTTTAGATGTAGGATTATCAGGACCTTAGGGAATGCTGGCCATAGGTGTCGCTTCCAGACATAGATTTTATATTTGGCATGCCTTCCCATACATTATGCTGCATAGCTTGGCTCATACATGTATGCAGAAAACAATTGCACTTTATCTGAAAGATTTTTAAATGGAACTTCTTCTAAAAGCTATTTCGGTGCTAATGAAATAGATTAATTAATTGTGGTTGAAGCAGTCATTACAGTCCTTTTTGTAGTTAACATTGTCTTACCCGCTGCAAGATGATTCTGTACTGTTACTTCAAGACTGTTTTTCTTGTCGTCATCACTTCTGCTCGCAGAGTGAGTGAGCTTCAGGCTCTTTCTTCAAAGTCCCCATACTTGTCAGTACACCCTGACAAATGGTGTTGCGCACTAAGGCTTCCTTCCTTCCCAAGGTCGTTACGCCTTTTCATGTAGGCTAGTCCATCACCTTGCCTACTTTTCACGCACCTCCACATCCTTCTCATAAGCAGGAGAGCCTCCACTGTCTGGACCCAGAAAGAGCGTTTGCGTTCTATCTCAATCGTACTAAAGATTTCCCGGTGGACAATCAACTCTTTGTTAGATGTATGGATGCAAAGAAAGCGAAGGTGGTGCAAAAACTTACTATCTCTAGATGGGTGCTTCTTTGTATCAAGATGTGCTATGCTTTGGCCAAGAAGCAACCCCCTGAGGGCTTGTGCGCTCATTCCACCAGAGTGACTGCTGCTTCCAGTGCGTTAGCACGTGAAGTTCCTGTCCTGGATATCTGCCAGGCAGCTACTTGGTCATCTTTGCACACGTTTGCTAAACATTACTGCCTAGTCAGTCAAGTCCATCTGGACGGCTACTGTGGTCGTTCGGTCCTGCAGGACTTTCTAGTATGACCTTGGTTCGCAAACCCACCTCCGAGGATGGCATTGCTTGGGTATCTATTCTAAGTTAAGGAATCTGCAACTAGAAGTCTCTATCAGATGTACAAGTTACTTACCTACGGTAACAATATATCTGGTAGAGACATATTCTAGTTGCAGATTCCTTACCGACCCACCCATCCTCTCCGCTTGCAAACTGATTTCTAGGAACAGGGCTTCCCCATTCAGGGCCTTAGCACTGGTGCACCAATCTCAGTGTTCTTTGTGGCTCTGCGCTTTGGCATGGAAAGTCGTGAAAAGAAACTGACGTCACTGCTCTGAGGCGGCGTGTATGTACTACCCCTGACGTCATCACGGTGACTATGACGCCCGCGAAGTCGACTGATGCCACCTACCAATGCGCAAGGGTATTGCTCAAAGAAAAAATCTCCAGATCCAGTCTGAGGCCTGGGGGAAAAGTCTAAGGTAAGGAATCTGCAACTAGAATATGTCTCTACCAGATATATTGTTACTGAAGGTAAGTGACTTGTATGTCAGGATTCCAAGAACAGGTCCCAGCTGCAGCAAATATGTATCACGATTGCCTAGCAAGCATGCTGCAGTCCACAAGGAACCTCTACCTTGTGCTTCACGGCGGCTGCCACCACAAGCAAGTCTAGTGAGACTGTGGAACATATAGTCCTTCCTCTTGTTACTCAGGTGTTCCATGAAAGCTTCCTTCTACGATGAAAGGTGTCTGTCCAGGCACCGTCTTCTCTAGACCCTGTGCGCCCTTCCATTTTCTGTTGCTTCTAAGGACATGCATGCTCAGAGCAGGCATCATGAGAAACGAACGTTTAGTAGTAAAAGCATCATACGCTGCATCCTGATAGTCAGATGCCCAGTATTTTAGTGCCTACATAATGAGAGTAGAATGAGATGCTTAGATTATGTTAAGGACAGAAACTGGGAAATCCTTTAAGAGTTTTTAAGAGATTTAGATGTAGGATTATCAGGCCCTTAGGGAATGCTGGCCATAGGTGTCGCTTCCAGATATAGATTTTATATTTGGCATGCCTAACCATACATTATGCTGCATAGCTTGGCTCATACATGTATGCAGAAAACAATTGCACTTTATCTGAAAGATTTTTAAATGGAACTTCTTCTAAAAGCTATTTCGGTGCTAATGAAATAGATTAATTAATTGTGGTTGAAGCAGTCATTACAGTCCTTTTTGTAGTTAACATTGTCTTACCCGCTGCAAGATGATTCTGTACTGTTACTCAACATGAAATACTTTACTTTTATCTTTATAATTAGGCTTGTTCAATCTGTGTGTAAGCTAAATGCAAATGTGCCTGAGAAAATATTTTCAATTTCTAAACATTAGTTTACACATCATTTACTTAGCAAACACGTTTATCGAAATAAATTTATAAATTATTATTAAAGGATGTTATCAATATTTAGTAATGGATAGTGATACTTACTTTTTGTACAAGAATGCATTGTTAATATCATACAATGGACGACAGTGTTCAGGTGCTTCCCAGAAATGCATTTTAACAATAAGTAAGCGAAGTGAGCATCTTCCCCAAAAAGGAATGGTGTATTTGAGAAAGGAAGCCCCCTTCCCTTAGCTTATATTAACAATGCTCTTTTCGTTTATGTGTTTTATTCACAGATTTAGGACTATTTCATTTGAGACTCTGTTTTTATCTTACCATGTATAACTGTAAATTTTGTCTCACGCAGGCACAGAGAATTTTGGGATGCAACCTTTTGTCCGTGGTTACTCAGTAATTAGAAGGCTGCTCTAGAATGAACCCACCTTATTAAAGAGTATGATCCAATTTATTTCATGCTTATAAGAATCATATGTTATGACTTGAGCTGAAAGAATTGAAGGTAAGGGTATCTGATTGAACCGTGTTATTGGTGGACATAATTTGGCACAGTATGCATGCTGAGTAGCATTCTCTGGCACATTATTCCTGAGGACTGGCTTTAAAGCTCTTAAGGCCTCACAAGGGGTACGGAAAGCAATATATAAATGGCACTACACTACAAGAATCCTCTGGTTTTGTTCTTCTGACAGACATTACGTTCTGATGCAGTATTCCCCGGGGGTGGTATACTCTGGTACTACAGTACAATATTTCAGATGGTCTTGATTCTCTATTGCAGAACTGTAGTTGGACATTATCATTTGTGGCACTATTGTTTTGCACAGTCTGCCTCAGGGGTATAAGTCTTTAGTGTAGCAGTTGTGATGGGTTTACATCTCTGACATAGTATTCTGAGGAACACATCCTTAAGTATTTCTAATAATTGTTAAATATTTCTAATGGATATTATCTAAGCATATTATTCTCAGTGGTCAAAGATTGTGATGAGCCCAGCATTTTGGTGCTCTAAATTCGTGACAGGGCCTGCGGCTGCATTTATTCTGCATTGCCGCCTCATGTGCCCTAACAGGTTTCCCCACAGGATGTCGATTATGATGGTGCGTGTGATGACTTGCTCTCCCTTCATTACAACGATGATGCATTATTCCGTGATTTAGGCAACAACAAGTGGTTTGATACATCCCATGAGACAGAGCTTGACTAAGCATATGGGCCACCAATAAAAGAAAGTACCACTTTTTACAGTGGTAGTTCAGAGGGCAGCTAAGGTAGGTACATTATAGCTGCCCTCCTTTGAGACTAAAACATCTGTTTACATAATAGTTCTACAACCTGAGCCAGCAAAATCTGAGCCATGACTCCCATTTAATGGCGCCGTCACAGATACTCTACCTGGTTGGAACCATGCTTATAGTCAATAGTCAACATGTGGCCAGATGTTATAAGCTGGTGCCTGGTGATTAGGATTTTCTCACCAAGCAGCCTATTCCCGAGAGCCTCATTATAGAGAGATTGGCTGCTTAGGTGAACCGTGACTCACTTCAGTCAGTCTTACCGATAGAGAATCTAAAAGGATTGATGCCTTTGGAAAACGTATGTTCTTCTCTGCCTTCCTGGTACTGCAATCCGTTAAAGCACTCTGCGTATTGGGCCAATACACAAAACCCTAGTGAGACATGCAAGTAAGATCATACTGGCAGTCCCATAGGATCACAGAGCCTCTGTGGTTCAGACGATCCTTGATGGCAAGGTTGCATTTAACTATGTTATTTATGTTAACTGCACTGGTTTAAATACCACGAAATACATTGGCGGGGCGGCTGGTGCAAGTGATGCCCTTTGTGGAAATGCCTGGATGAAGTCCACTGTTTTTTCCCGCAATATACAGGCTACTATTATTACAGTATGCAGGCTATTAATATTACAATATATTTGCTAATGAAAGTGCCCTTTGATGGGTCACACCCTTTTGGAGAGAAGGTGACTCTGCTTTGGAATGCTTTAAATATAGCACACCCACAGTTTGTTCCTCAGGGCCGTTCACCCATGCCAGCATGCAGGATGTGTTTTTTCATACACCTGTTCAGCGATATCACAGACAGTACTGGCAGTTCAAGGTGGGTAAGGATCATTTCCAGTTTTCTGTGCTTCCCTTGGCCTCACTAGCGCCCCTCAGATGGTGGTGGTTGCTGCCTTTCTTCACATTTCCTCATTTCCTGTACTCCCCTACCTCAATGACTGAGTGCTGAGATTGGCCTGCTGCAGTCAGTCATGGACCACTTCTAGACAATAGATGAACTCCTAACATAGTTGAGGTTTATAATAAATGAGCCGAAGTCCAACCTCATTCCATCACAAAGACCTTAATTCATGGAGACGGTTCTGAACACAGTGGAGTTCAGGGTTTTTTCAGGGGTTTTTTCTCTGCTGCTGAAGCTTGGACATTTGGGCCCTCATTACAACCCTGGCGGTCGGTGTTAAAGCGGCGGTAAGACCGCCAACAGGCCGGCCACTTTAACACTCCGACCACCACGGCAGTAGAAACAAACACTGCGTCGGTCACCGCCAACAGACAGGCAGAAGACAATGTACCCCCCACACTATTATGAGAGGCTAATCCGCCACCTTTTTCGGGGCGGAACCAACGCGAATAAAAACACGGCGGAAACAGGAGTTGGAAGGGAAAACACTCACTTCTCCATACCCCACGAGGAACCAGGACACCATGGAGCCAGAGCTCAAATACTCCCTGCCATGGTATTCCTGCTCCTCTACCAGGAGCACGAAAGATGGCGGCGATGACCACAGTGAGTACTGCACCTACAACACAGAGGAGGGAAAAGAGAGTGACACACACACGCAGCACGCAAAACCCCCACCCCCACCCTCACCCACAACAACATACACACAAATACATGCCGCAACATTACATTTACAGAACCTGCCCCCCCCCCCACCCCCCGGAAGAACGCAAGGACAAAAGGAAATTAGTTGAACGAGTGTAATAAATATAAATCCATTAGTCAAAACTTTAAATACAGTCTATACAATTATGTACACCAACTACACAAGTCCGGATAGTGCACCATTCATAGTCTGTGGATCACTGGGCCCAAAATGCATAGGCGAGGCCCACTCTCGATACCAGACTTCAAACGGAGAGAACACTGCAGGGGCATCAGTTGAAATGAAACAGGCATCTAAGGGGGAAGGGGGGGCACCTCATCCGGATGAGTGCATGACGCCAGCTCCACAAGGGGGCTCTATGCCCACTGCTGTATCCTGGGGAGTGCAAAGCCACAGTCTCTCAAGTCTTTACAGTGGGTGGTTTGCCCATTGCTGTATCCTGGGGAGTGCAAAGCCACAGTCTCTCAAGTCTTTAAAGTGGGTGGTTTGCCCACTGCTCTATCCTGGGAGTGCAAAGCCACAGTCTCACAAGTCTTTACAGTGGGTGGTTTGCCCACTGCTTTATCCTGGGGAGTGCAAAGCCACAGTTTCACAAGTCTTTACAGTGGGTGGTTTGCCCACTGCTTTATCCTGGAGAGTACAAAGCCACAGTCTCACAAGTCTTTACAGTGGGTAGTTTGCCCACTGCTGTATCCTGGGGAGTGCAAAGCCACAGTCTCACAAGTCTTTACAGTGGGTGGTTTGCCCACGGCTGTATCCTGGAGAGTGCAAAGCCACAGTCTCACAAGTCTTTACAGTGGGTGGTTTGCCCATTGCTTTATCCTGGGGAGTGCCAAGCCACAGTCTCTCAAGTGGATTACAGTCTCCACTGGTTCTGGAGGGGGCTTTGTGCCCAGAGTGCTTCATCCTGCCAAGGACTGAAGTAGTGGATGCCTTTCTCCACTGGTTCTGGAGGGGGCTTTTTGACCAGAGTGCTTCATCCTGACAAGGACTGAGGCAGTGGATGTGATACTCCACTGGTTCTGGAGGGGGCTTTGTGCCCAGAGTGCTTCATCCTGCCAAGGACTGAGGTAGTGGATGTGATACTCCACTGACGGTGGTGCAACATGCAAGCTGCCCAGACTCCTGGAACTGACCACCAGCCTCGTTCGACTGACCACTGGGGATGGCAGCCATGTCTGCGTTGGTGCCACTGGCTCAGGATGTCGAGGGGCGCTGGCGGTGCTGGCGGCGGTGTCAGTGGCATCGGTGCTGGCGGCGGTGTTAGTGGCATCGGTGCTGGCAGCGGGCTCTGTGGCATCGGTGCTGGTGGCGGTGTCAGTGGCATCGGTGCTGATGGCGGGCTCTGTGGCATCGGTGCCGGCGGAGGGCTCTGTGGCGTCCGTGCTGGCGGCGGGCTCCGTGGCGGCGGTGCTGGTGCCGGTCTTTGTGGCAGCGGTGCTGGTGGCGGGCTCAGTGACTGCGGTGCTTGTGGCGGGCTCAGTGAATGCGGTGCAGGTGGCGGTGCTGGTGGCGGTGCTGGTGGCGGTCTTGTCTGCCATACAGGTTGGCATAGACGTGGACCTGCCCTTGATTTTCTGGCCCTTCTGCACCTTGGATGGTGGCGCAGCTGTCTTTCCACTATCCACTTTTGTTTTGCCTGAGCCCTTGGTGGGAGGTGTTTTCGCCTTCTCCCTCCGGGATGTGGGCAACATTTTTACTTTTGGAGGTAGCGGAATGTCCTTGCCCTTGCTCCGTGGAACACTGGCAGCCCTGATGCTGGCACCACTGTACCCAGTGATGTGGTGGCTGAGGTGCTGGGTTGGGACCTGGAAAGGCGGGCCCTAGGGGACGGACGGGGGGGGGGGAGGTGTAGGGAAGAGGTCAATAGTAGACAGGAAAAGCTTTTTAGACACACTGGGACGGGTAGATGGAGTGGGTTTGGGAGTGGAGGAAGAGGTAGTGGTTGAAGGAGGTGTACGTTTGCTGACTTTAGGTGAAGGTGCATGGGCTGGAGGCTGTTGTGAGGTGGGTGGCTGTTGGGTGGGTGGGTGTTTGCGTTTGTGTACTTTGGGTGGAGGGCTCACAGACACACTGGTAGAGGACACAGGGGATGTGTGAGTGGTAGTGGGGGTGGTGAGTGCACGTGAGCGGTGTGTGGTGATGGGCGTGCTGGTGATGGAGGTAGTGGCTGAAGATGTAGTGCATGCAGGTGTGAGTGGAGACGAGACAGGGAGGGAGGAGGGAGACGTGGAGGAGGGGGACACAGTGGAGGCAGTGGATGTTGGTATGTGTGATTCAAAAGACCAGGGCACTCGTATGAAATAAGATAAGAGTCTGTACAGTTAGGTTCTTGGTCTTCGGAAAATTAATATATAATCCAAACAGAGTTAAAGTTCAGTGTCTTTATTCTTGTGCGAGGTTTTCATACATGTTCATCACATCAGAAAGATTCCATATGTGGTCATCACAACAACAGCCAACACGTGTTTCGTCTCTGAGAAATTAATCTCATTGACTTCCTCAGGGCTGTAAGAAACATAATAATAAGCTTGGTCATAATCTGTAGTTATACATGATTATGGAAAATTAATACCTGGCACTAAAATCGTGGCCAAGTCCTTCACCAGTACCACGTTGAAATTGCTATGCATTAATTAATGCGAACAGCCTTAGGCGCTTACAAAATTGATAGAAATAGAATAAGGTGTCACACGACACAGAGTAAGGTCTCAGGAGTGTGTATAAAATTCTTCGGCATGACGGGCAGTATGTTTATTTGGTCCTTCTTTTAATCGATGAGGACTCCGGATAGGCCACTGCCAGGATCCGGTACATCAAGGGGGAGCTCCAGCAGCAAATGTCCTCCCATCTTTTACGGCAGTGGGTGCTCTGTCTGTGGTGGACCCCCAGGGTCCAGACGCCCTTGGCCGTGGCACGCCAAATATCCTTCTTCTGGTGGGCGCTGACCTAGAGGAATAGTACAGGGGAAAAAGGAAATTCTTTAACCGTCCGGACCGTCACAGTCATTGACCCACGTTCCCACCCTTGCCCTGACGCACATACACTCACCGTCCGCTCATGCAGGCCTCAGTACCCCCTGTATCTTCCATCCACACCACCAAACAGGCATTGCCCATACAGCATGCTCACATTGTACTCACCTGTTTGTCTGGAGGACCGTAGAGTAGCGTGTACTGCGGGAGGACCCCAACCACTAACTTCTTCAACTCCTCTGAAGTGAAGGCAGGGGTCTTTTCCTCAGACACATGAGACATCGTCGCTTCCAGACTGAGGACACAGCAGCACTTGCAGTGTAGGTCCTCTCCTGTCGAAGGTCAGGTATCAAGTGAGTGAACAGACAGAAAATGGCGGTCACGTCCGCGGCGGTGCGTACAGTTACCGCCGGCGTACATCGTCATTGGCTCCTGGGACCCATAGGGTCCAATGTTAACCACTGCAGGATTGCGCTGCGGTCTTCGACAGCCTACCGCAATCGTGTAGAACGCCAGCGCAGTTACCTCATATCCCCTTGTCCCACCTTACAGGTCAGGCAGCCGCCATTTCAGGGAGCCACATGGCATTAATTTTAAATGCGTCACACTTATCTAGGCCTTGCATACACACAGTGACACGCACATTGCGGATTGACAAATGTGTGCAACAAACATTTTTTTAATACCTCAGTGTTGGCTGACTCTCTGCTCGCTGTTCTCGTCCATAGGGCACGTCCGCTGGGGCAGGTGAGGATATGGCGACATCCTCTGGTGTACAGACCGCTGGTGGACCTGTCGACAATGGAAGAGAGACACGTAATAGTCACCTACAGACTTGATTGTGCAACAATCCATGAACTGTGTGACCAGTTGGAGCCAGACCTGATGTCAGCTATCCGCCATCTCACAGGAATCCCCCCTCTAGTGCAGGTCCTGTCAGTACTCCATTTCCTGGCAAGTGGGTCTTTTCAAACTACAGTGGCCATTGCATCAGGGATATCCTATGTTCTCAAACGTGTTGTCCAGAGTATTGTCTGCCCTGCTGAAACACATGCGCAGCTACATTGTTTTCCCTCAGGTGAAAGGTGACTTCTATGCCCTGGGACATATCCCCAACATCATAGGTGCCAATGATGGGACACATGCAGCCTTGGTACCCCCCGCAGTAGTGAACAGGTGTACAGAAACCGGAAGAGCTACCATTCAATGAATGTGCAGATGCAGACCAGTACATCTCCCAAGTGAATGCCAAGTTTCCTGGCTCAGTGCATGACGCTTACATTTTGAGGAATAGCAGCATCCCTTATGTGATGGGGCAACTCCAGAGGCACGGTGTGTGGCTAATAGGTGAGGACAAGGACCCTATACCCTGTGAATAGTTGTCTGGGGTTGCTGTGTGTCTAACAGTTGTCCCTCGATATTTTCAGATGACTCTGGTTACCCCAACCTGTCATGGCTACTGACCCCAGTGAGAAATCCCAGGACAAGGGCAGAGGACCGCTACAATGAGGCACATGGGCGAACTAGGAGAGTGATGGAAAGGACCTTCGGCCTCCTGAAGGCCAGGGTCCTGTGCCTCCATATGACAAGTGGTTCTCTCTATTATTCACCAAAGAAGGTGTGCCAGATCATCGTGGCCTGCTGTATGCTGCACAACCTGGCTTTGTGACGACAGGTGCCTTTTCTGCAGGATGATCCAGAAGGAGTTCTTGTGGAGGCTGTGGACAGTGAAGAAGAGGAGGCAGAAGAAGAGGATATCGACAACAGAAACAACGTTATCCAGCAATACTTCCAGTGAGACACAGGTAAGAAGATGTCACTGCCTCACACATCTCATACAATTGTTAGACCTATCATAAGTCTGTCACTTTCACCCAGTTTATGGACCCTGACTTGCCACTTTGCCTTTCCATTTCACAGATGTGTGTCCCACTGTGTGACCTCTGCTATATTACCTCATGGGCTAGAGCTGTGTGACATAGGTATGTTGGCAATACAAGCGACATTGCTATTTTCCTTAGTTATTGCAAATACACATTTGTGAAAGCACAGACTGACTCCAGATTGTTTTGTGATTCAAGGGTGTTTATTTCAGTGCAAATTAGTGGATGGGGTTGTAAAATGGACAGGGGTGATGGTGGAGGATTGTCCATGGCAGAGTCCAGTCTATTTGTTTCACAGGTGCTTTGTCCAAAGGGGCATAGGATGTTGAGCTAGGGCAGTTGATGGATGGACAGGGTGACGAAGTGGGACAGAAGGATAACATTCAGGGTGGTCTCATTTCCTGGTGGGGGTCTTGGCATTGTTCTCTGTCTTTGTCCTGGATCTCAGGGACCGTTTGCGGGGTGGTTCTCCATCTGCAGGGGGTGGGGTGCTGGTGTCGGGTTCCTGTGGGGGTGCCTCCTGTCCACTAGCGCCAGCGGAGGTGGTGGGCTGTTCATCATCCAGGCTAGTGTCAGGGGCCCCTTGTTGTGCCACAGTATCCCTCCTGATGTCCACAAGGTCCTTCAGCACCCCTACAATGGTGACTAGGGTGGTGTTGATGGAGTGAAGTTCCTCCCTGATCCCCAGATACTGTTCCTCCTGCAGCCGCTGGGTCTCCTGAAACTTGGCCAGTACCGTTGCCATTGTCTCCCATGATGTTGGAGAGGGCCTCGTGGAGAGTGGGTTCCCTGGACCTGTCCTGCCCCTGTCGCACAGCTGTCCTCCTAGTTCCCCTGTTATCTTGTGCCTCAGTCCCCTGAACCGTGTGCCCACTGCCACTGCCCCCAGGTCCCTGATTTTCTTGGGTAGGTGGGTTGGCGTGGGTTCCCTGTAGTGGTGGACACACTGCTGCTTGACGTGTCTTGGGGACAGAGGGATTGGCCCGCTGGGAGGGTGCTGTGCCGGTGTTTCCTGAGGGGGGAGGATCTGTGGTGGCATGTGCCAGTGTGAGGGGAACCGACTGTCCCGAGGTCCCAGATGGGCCGGGCTGTTCATCTTGATCCAGTTGTACAGAGCTGCTTTCATCACTGTGGGCCTCTTCTGTGGGTGGAGTAGACATGTCTGGAACCTCCTGTCCGGTGACGTTGGGTAGGGGTCCTGCAGTGGTGGAAAGGCATGATTATTGCATCTGTGTGTGCCATTGTGTGCAATGGGTGGGTGACCCTGTACTCCAGTGCTTGCATTCTTGTCTAGGACCTTGTGTGATAGTTGGTTTGGGGATCTGTGTGGGTATCTGTAGTGGCCATGCTTTGGTGATGGGTGCCCATGCTTTGTTGTTGCATGCAGGGCTTGGTATTGGGATGTGTGGGTTGTGATAGTGGGGCATATGTAAGGTGTTGGAGTGATGGGGGTGAGGGTGGGGTATGTGATAGCATGCAGTTAGGGTGGGGGATGTAATAGTTAAGATTTGACTGACCAGAGTCCATTCCTCCTGTTACTACTGCGAGGCCCTCAGGATGCAGTATAGCCAAGACCTGCTCCTCCCATGTTGTTAGTTGTGGGGGAGGAGGTGGGGGTCCGCCGCCAGTCCTCTGAACTGCAATCTTGTGTCTTGAGACCACGGAATGCACCTTCCCCCGTAGGTCGTCCACCTGTTCCTGATGTCATCCTGTGTTCTTGGGTGCTGTCCCTGTCTACGATTCTGCGCCATAGCTCCATCTTACTAGCTATGGAGGTGTGCTGCACCTGTGATCTGAATAGCTGTGGCTCTGCCCGGACGATTTCCTCCACCATGACCCTGAGCTCCTCCTCAGAGAACCTGGGGTGTCTTTACGGTGCCATGATGTGTGGGTGATGTGTAGGGTGGTGTGTGTTGTGATGTGTGAGGGGATGTGTTTGTGTGTTGTCTGAGGTGCGTGGATGTTGTGTGAGTGACGATGGTGTGTGCCTGTGGATGCTAGTATTGTTGATAGTGGTGTCTCTCTCTGTGCTTCTTTCTAAATTTTTGTCGTAGGGGTTTGTGGGTGATGTGGGTGTGTGTTTAATATTGTATTGGGTGTGTGGGAGTGGTGTGTGTATGTGTATCAGGTGTGTGTATTTCGAATTGTCCAATGTGGTTGTGTTTTGTACATGTGTGGGTATTTTGAGCGCGGCGGTGTGTACTGCCAATGGAATACCGCGGTTGAAAGACCGCTGCGTGGATTCGTGGGTCGTGATAGTGTGGGCGTATCCCTGTTGGCATGACGGTGGAGGTTTTGTTATCGCCAGTTTATCACTGACCTTTGGTGTGTGCGTCTGGATTTTGGCAGATTCCAGCCTGTGGGTCGTAATAGCTGTAGTGGAATTCCGCCACCGCAGCGGTGTGCTGGCGGTCTTCTGCACGGCGGTAAGCGCCATTTACTGCCAATGTTGTAATGAGGGCCTTGGGCTAAGAGCCTGATGTTTTGGGTTCACTCCTGGATCCGGACGAGGGTGGAGCTGACGCTTCTTGACCTCTTGATTTCATTCATACTGTTTGTCAACTATGCCAGGTGTCACATTCCCAACCCAGAGCTGACAGTGGTGACAGTTGCATCACTGCTGGGTTAGGGAGTAGGTCATTAAGGGGAAGCGGAGATGAGAGGCCCTCTGGTCTTTAATGGAGGACCTGCTCCCCACCAACCTTCTGCAGTGATACAGCATTTGCTTGGCTCTGACAGACTTCCTGACATCTATTAAAGGAGATGTGGTACTGCAACAAGCCGAGCGCCGTATTGGGGTGTGTAAGCATAGCGGTGTACTGGCCTCTGAGCCAGGAAGGTTTGCGTATCTGGAAGTGCCAGGACTTCTTCCTGGTTGGCAACCACCTGGCGGGGGCACTGAATGTCAGAGCGTATGAACTAAACTAGGTGTCTCCAACCAGGTGATTGTGAGCTCCCAGTAGCTCCCAGACACTTTCACATTAGGTCATAGCCCTGAATTAATTTTTAAATAAGCACAGCGTCACATTTTCCTCTTAAAGTTATGGGAAGGCTGTGTTCATTTTACATTATTATCAGGCTGCAGATAGCAGGGCCTGATAATGAGTAATGCTCAGTCAGGTTTATAACCAAGGTTGGAGCACAGAGGTGCAGAAGTGAGATATTTTACTCTTAAATAAAAGTCCTTGTCAACTCAATATTGGAGCATGAGAACAAAATGATGTTTCTGAAAGGTTTTAAATGGGGAGGAAATTAAAATGAGGTAACTTAATGATTAAGTTAACTCTTAATTTTAATTTTACCTCTTTTAAAAGTGTTACATTTAGAAATGGCTGCAGGCCTTTTGCTTCCAGTGGGCAGTAGACACTGTGCCATATTTATAACTTAAAAATGCAGTAATTGTTTTTAAAAGGAACATATTTAGAGCAGTGGTTATCAACCTTTTGACTTTTGTGGACTCCCACATGTTTATTACTGGAACCCAGGGCCCCCCACTGAATCATCATTGAATCCAGGGACCCCCCACTGAGTCATTACTGAAAGCTGGGGATTTAATCATCTATTATTATTTATTTTTTAAGCAGCCACGGACCCCCTGAGGAGGCTTCACGGACGACCAGGGGGCCAGCACCACAGATTGGGAACCACTAATTTAGAGCAGGGAAAAATATCTCTATAAAACATTAAGGGTATGATTTAGATCTTGGAGGTAATCGTCCTGCCGCTGGTTTCTGTTGGAAAACCAGTCCTCCGCCTTCATTTCATAGTGTCACCACCGTATTTCAAAGTGTCACATTTAGAAACGGCTGCATGCCTTTTTGGTTTCAATGGCCAGTAGACACTGTGCCATATTTATAACTGAAAAATAGTCTTTTTTTTTTTTTTTTAATGGAAGAGATTTAAAGTGAAGAAAAATATTTCTATAAAACATTAAGGTGATCATTTTGACATAGGTGGTGAGTGATAAAGTGGCAGTAACACCGCCAACAGGCTGGCGGTAATTATCGCCAAATTATGACCATGGCGGTGATAACTTCCATAGACAGCCAATGTACCACACAAACTGCCAGGGTGTAAACACCATTGACTACGGCGGTAGCCATCAACAGCCAGGCAGAAGACAAGGTACCGCCCACCATCATATGACATAGCACACCACCAGGATTTCCGGAGCGGCATCAAAAGCCTGGCGGAAACAGAAGATGAAAGACTCATCCCCAGAGACACAGAGAAGTACAAGGCTGCCATGGAACTGGAACTTCAAGTCTTGTTGATGCTCTTCTACGTCATGCTCCACGTGGAACGCCGACGAAGACCACGAGGGTGAGTACAGCCGTCAACCACACAAGGGAGGGAGGAAAGAAGGAAAAGGAGAGTGACACACACACACGCACAACACACACCATTCACACACACACGTGATAGACACAACCAGCTTCAGACAAAAAACAATGTCACAGACCCACGTTATAACGATGCGAGGACTACAGCATTCCAGAACAGAAAGTGTAATTGGATGAAAACAGCCACCATATTGTCCATGTGACAAGATACACGAGTCAATGTGCAGAAGGGGCCTATGGCCAGTCCAAAGTACAAAAGGCTCACATGGCCACAGGGCACAGTCCAAGCCCCAACTCTTTCCCTGACGTATTCCGCATTACACTGTGCAGGGGCATCATGGTGGGAATGGCCAGGCACCTCAGGGGGGAGGAGGGTGGGGAGCACCTCTGCTGAGTTGGGGGACTTGCCCACTGGTTCTGGAGGGAGCTTCAGGCCCATTACAATTACCTGGGGAGTGCAAGGTCACAGTCTTTGAGTTGGGGGACTTGCCGACTGGTTCTGGAGGGGGCTCCATGCCCAGTTTCCTATGCTGGGGAGTGCAAGGTCACAGTCTCTGAGGTGGAGGACTTGCCCAGTGATCCTGGAGGGGGCTCCTTGTATAACAGTCCTTGGGGGTGGCCTACATGCCCTCTGCTACAGCTGAGGGCTGCTGTGTCCCAGCCTGAGGTGAGGGCGGTTGTGTCCCAGCCTGAGGTGTAAGGGCTGCTGTGTCCCAGCCTGAGGTGTAAGGGCTGCTGTGTCACAGCCTGAGGTGTAAGGGCTGCTGTGTCCCAGCCTCAGGTGAGGGCTGCTGTGTCCCAGCCTCAGGGGAGGGCTGCCGTGTCCCAGCCTCAGGGGAGGGCTGCTGTGTCCCAGCCTCAGGGGAGGGCTGCTGTGTCCCAGCCTGAGGTGAGGGCTACTGTGTCCCAGCCTGAGGTGAGGGCATCTAGACCACTGCTGTTGGGGGGAGGGGGCCGTATCGTTCCCCTCTTAGTTGGTGGAGTGGGATCCTTCCCATTCCTGGCTGATTGAGAGGGGTCCTTCCCTTTCCTGGCTGGTGGAGTGGGATCATTCCCTCTCTTGGGTGGTGGAGTGGGATCCTTCCCTCACTTGTCTCCACAACTAGGAGGTGCCTCCACTGTCCCCGTGGACTGTTTGGCTGAGGTGCTGGACTAGGTCGTTGGGACCCTGCTGTTAAGGACAGGACGGTGGGGTGGAGGGGGAGGGAAGAGGTCAAGTTGGGCAAGGAAAAACTTCTTAGGGACGGTGCGGCGGGATGAGGGAGGAGGGATTGGAGTGGAGGTTGAGGGAGTGGTTGTTGGAGGTGTATGTCTGCTGGACATGGGTGCAGGTGCATGGGCAGTGTGCTGATGTGAGTTGGTTGGGTGTCTGGGTGCCTGCGTTTGTCTCTTAGGAGGTGGGGGCAGACAGGGTGGGAGAGGACACAAGGGACGCGTGGATGGATGTTGTGGAGGTGTCTGCTAGTAAGATGTGTGTGCCTGTTGGTGTAGTGATGATGGTGGTGGCTTTTGATGCAGTGCATGCAGGTGTGAGTGCGGATGTGACAGTGAGGGAGGAGGAGGAGGGGGTGACAGTGGAGGCAGTGGATGTTGTCGTGTGTGCAACTGTCTGTTGTTTGTGTGAGTGCTTGTGGCCTGAAGTGTGCTGCCTGTGTTTGTCTGTGCCACTGTTGTGTGATGTTTTGTGTGCATGCTTGTCTGTATGTGCGCATGGGATGGGTTGGGGTTGAGGAGATTGGGACTGGGAAGTGGTAGTTGGAGGGGGGACGGTAGGAACAGGGACAATGGCTGCCATCAGAGAGGAGGCCAGAGCCTGGAACGATCTATGTTGTGCTGCCAATACAACGTTAATGACCTCCAGGAATGCATTGCATTGCTGCATCTGGGAGGCCAGCCCCTGAATGGCATTCACAATTGTTGACTGCCCTACAGAGATGGTTCTCAGGAGGTCAATAGCCTCCTGACTCAGGGCAGCAGGGCTCACTGGGGCAGGGCCTGAGGTGCCTGGGGTGAAGGAGATGCCCACCCTCCTGGGTGAGCAGGAACGGGCAACTTGGTGGGGGGCTACTGGGAGGGTGGTGCTGGTATGGGGGTGGCAGCTGTACCTGTAGCTGGGGTGGTCCCAGAGGTGTCCGCCACCACCAGGGAGCTTCCATCGGAGGAGGTATCCGAGTCAGTGTTGTCACCTCCTGTCTCTGCCGTGGTGGTCCCCTCGCCCTCCATCCCACTGTCCCCCATCGTCGGTGGACTCTGCCTCCTGGGTCCTGTGGGATGCAGCTCCCTCTGTCGCCAGTGCCTCTGCTCCTCCACCAGATTATGCTAATGCACACATGGACAGGATGACAGAAGAAAAAAGAGGAGGGGGGAGTAGAGAGAAAGGTAGCACGGGGTCAATTACAACACCACAATGGCATACACATTACCGTCACACACAGGGATCAGGATTGTGTCCCATGCACTGCACTGTTATTACATCCGCTAGGTACCACAGCAAGATGAGAGCCAAAGACCGCCAACTGCACCCCTCCTGAGACCCCTTACGCCTTGTCTGACATGGTATGCAACCTAGCCATGTTACCAGATTTAGCAACACTCCCATTACCCTTGAGCTAGATCACGCTGCGTTCTCTGAGATGGCATTGAGGGGCACCAACTAACTGACAGCCACCACCAGGTTCCCATGCCACCTATCAATCATAGTTGTAAAGCACACTGTACTCACCCCCTTGTGGCTGCTGTGACGCCCTCAAGCGCCCATCCAGCTCTGGGTAGGCCACCGCCAGTATGCGGGCCATCATGGGGGACAGGTTCCGACAGCCACCCCGCCCTCGTTGGGAAGCCATCCCCAGCTAGGCCTACGCAGTCTCCCGGGCCCAGCATCTAGGTCCTCCCACCTTTTCCTACAGTCGGTGCTCCGCCTGCTGTAGACCACCAGGGTCCGCACGTCCTTGGCGATGGCACGCCACAATTCCTTCTTCTGATGGGTGCATACCTGCAGAGGAAAGACAGACTTGAGGACACCATTAACCAGACAATCTGGCCTGTCACACACATGGCCCACAAATCCCCTTCCATCCCCATTGGCGCACACATTACTCAGTGTCCACCATGTACACTACCACCAGACATACGACCCACCCCCCCATGACACGATTTTTTGCACACACATTTCCATGCAACCCTCTCACATGCCTCGTGCCCAAAGTGTACTCACCTGTTGGTTTGGAGGCCCATACAGCTGCCCATACTGTGGTAGGACCCCATCTACCAAACGCTCCAACTCCTCCGAGGTGAAGGCAAGGGCCCTTTCCCAGGTCACACGAGCCATGGCAGGATCCAGACACAGCAGCACACGCAGTGTAGGTGTTGTCCTGTGGAAAGTCTGGAATCGAGTGAGGTTATGGACAGAAAACGGCAGTCACGTCCGCGGCGGTGTACACCGTCACCACCGCCAGTGAGCCCCATTGACCATTGTACTCCATAGACCGACATGTTATCCAAAGAGGAATAGCACTGGGGTGCAAGACCGCCTTCCGCCATGAAGCAATATGCCGGCGGAGTTACCTCACTTCCACATGTCCCTACATACAGGACAGGCGGTCGACATTTTATGGTGGGGGACAATAATCAGATAATAGAGAACTGCGTCATTTCCATTTTTTGCACATACATTGCCATTATCAATGTCCCGTCACGTTCCTGCTCTACGTACACTGAGGTGGTGGTTCCATTGTTTAAATTGTGACAGCCTACTCACTCTTGTGTCCCTTAGATACCTACCACTGCGGAGGAATCGGAGGACAAGACAAGCCCCCATGTACAGACCCCTTGTGGACTTGGCTACACTGGAGGAGCGGCATATAATACTCGCCTATAGAGTGGACAGGGCCACAATCACAGAGCTATGTGCTCAGTTGGAGCCTGATCTGATATCCGCTATCCGTCATCCCACTGGGATCCCCCTTCTAGTGCAGGTTCTATCAGTGCTCCACTTCCTGGCAATTGGTTCATTCCAAGTGACAGTGGACGTGGCAGCAGGAATGCCACTGCCAATGTTCTCAATTTTGCTGACAACGGTTTTGTCTGCCCTGGTGAAACACATGTGCAGGTACGTCGCCTTCCCCCAAGTGGAAGATTTGGCTACTGGGAAGGCAGGAGTCTATGCAGTGGGACATATACCCAACATTATTGGGGCAATTGACGATAGACATGTTACGTTTGTTTCCCCCACCCCTCTTGCCAGAATGAACAGGTCTTCAGGAATCGGAAGAGTTTCCACTCACTCAGTGTGCAAATGGTGTGCCTGGCAGACCAGTACATCTCCTACGTCACTGACAGGTGTCCTGGGTCGGTGCATGACGCCTTCGTCCTGAGGAATAGCATCATTCCACATGTGATGGCACAACTATAGAGGCACAGGGTGTGGCTAATCGGTGAGGCTGAGTCCCCACCCAATGTATGTCAGTGTATGCCTTCTGGGTTTGACCCCATACCATTGTGTAAGGCTAATGTTTGTCCCTCAATACTTGCAGGTGACTCTGGCTACCCAAACCTATTGTGGCTCCTGACCCCTGTGAGGAATTGCCAGGACAGGGACTGAGAATCATTATAGTGATGCACATGGGCGAACCAGGAGAATCATTGAGGGGATCTTCGGCCTCCTGAAGGGCAGGTTCAGATGCCTCCATCTAACCAGTGGATCCCTGTGCTACTCACCCGAGAAGGTTTGCCAGATAGTAGTGGCATTTTGCACAACCTGGCCCTCAGACGACATGTGCCTTATCTGCAGGAGGAGGAGACTGGAAATGCCCCTGTGGCAGCAGTGGACCCCGATGACAGTGAGGATGAGGAGGCAGAGAATGAGGATGTAGACAACAGAACATCAGTTATTCATCAAAACTTCCAATGACACACAGGTGAGATAGTGGAACTGACCATTCCTCTGATTATTGATGTGTTCTGTGTGGCTGTAACAGGATGGCATTCACTTCCTTTACATCTCTACTTACTGTCACCTATGGCTTCTCATTTTGCAGATGTTGGTGATATGACAACAGTGTACTGATGTGAGGACTACAGACAGATACAGGTCTTAAAAAGTATGCTATCACAGTGTTCAGATCATTTGCACATGATGTAACTGTTTCCATATATGCACATTTTCATCACATAAAACACCTTCACTTCGTCGTGTTCAAGGGTGTTTATTGTAGTGCAAATAATTGACGGAAAAGTTCAGTGGAATAGGGTGATGGTTGAGGAAGGTCCAGGGTTTTGTTCAAGTCTGTTTGTAGCACAGGTCCAGTGTCCAAGAGGCCATAGAAAGGGGAGCAAAGGCAGTTCAGAGTGGACAAGGTGTGACACAAGGGGGACATTCAGGAGGGTCTCATTTCCTTGCAGTAGTCTTGTTCTTGGCAATTGTTTCTCATTTCTATCTGTGTCGCAGGGAACGTTTGCGGGGTGGTTCACCTTCTGCAGAAGGAGGGTTACTGGTGGCCTGTGGGTCCTGTGGTAGGGTCTCCTGCTACTAGCTGCAGCAAGAGTGATGGGCTGGTTAGTAGACTGGCTAGTTGTAGGGGCCCGCTGGTGTGCTGTCCATTTCCTCATGATGTTGACCATATCTGCCAGCACCCCTGCTATGGAGACCAGGGTGGTGTTGAAGGCCTGAAAATCCTCCCTGATCTCCTAATGGTGTACCTCCTGCAGCCGCTTGTTCTCCTGCATGTTTGTTAGGATCTGGCCCATCTTGTTCTGGGATTGTTGGTAAGCCCCCAGGACACTGGTGAGTGCCTCCTGGAGTGTCAGTTCCCTCGGCCTGTCCTCCCCCTGGCGCACAGCGGTCCTCCCAGTGCCCCTGTGCCTCTGTCTCCTTAACAGTATGCCCACTGCCACTGACCCCAGGTCCTTGATTGTCTTGGGTGTGAGGTGTGGACTGGGCTCCCTGTACAGGTGGGCACACTTCTGATTGATGTGTCCTGGGGACAGAGGTGTGGGGACGTTGGGTGGGTGCTGTGGTGTTGGATACTGATGGGGGAGGGTCTGTGGTGGACTGTGAGTGGGCTGGGGTGGCCGACTGACCAGTGGTCCCTGATGGGCATGATAGTTCTTCCAGATCCTGAAATCCAGAGTTACTGTCATCACTACGGGCGCCTTCTGTTGGGGCACCTCTTCGCCGCTGAGATTGGTTGGGGCACCTGTGGGGATGTGAGTGATGAATTATACTTCATGTCTGTGACACAGTATACAATCCTTGCTTCCCCTCTATTGTTGCTGTTGCCCTGCCACCTTTGTTTGTGTATGGTGATGGATTGTGTGCTTGTTAGTTCTCCATGCAGTGCATGCTTTGGTGATGGGTGTCCACGCAGGGATGCAAGGGATGTCCATGCGTTGGAATGGCATGCAGGGCTTGGCATTGGGGTTGATCATATGTGTAGGTGCAGTGTGTGGGATGGAGTGCAGAGCTGGGAGGGCTGTCCATGCATTGGTATGGCATGCAGGGCTTGGCATTGGGGCTAGTCGAATATGTAGGTGCAGTGTATGGGATGGAGTGGAGTGATGGAGTGAGGGTGAGATGGCATGCAGGTATGGGGGGTGATAAGTAGTAAATCTTGCCTCACCAGTGTCCAGTCCTCCAGCTACTTCAGTGAGTCCCTCAGGATGCAATATTGCCAAGACTTGCTCCTCCCATGCTGTGAGCTGGGAGGAGGAGGTGGGGGTCCACCGCCAGTCCTCTGTATGGCGAGCTGGTGCCTTGCTGCCCCAGAAGTACCTTGCCCGTAGGTTGTTCCACCTCTTCCTGATGTCGTCCCTTGTTCTTGGATGCTGTCCCATGGAGTTCACCCTGTCCACGATTCTCCGCCATAGCTCCATCTTCCTGGAAATGGATATTTGCTGTACCTGTGCTCCAAACAGCTGTGGCTCTACCCTATTTCCTCGACCATGACCCGCAACTCCTCATCATTGAAACAGGGGTGTCTTTGTAGGAACATGGGTGTTGTGTGGTGTGTGTTGTGCAGAGTGTGTTGAGTGATGTGGTTGGGTGTGGGATGCGTGATGGATGTATGGGTGTTTGTGGTGTGTGTGTGTAGTTGTCTCAGTGGTCTTCGTGTTAGTCTTGTGGCGCTTATTGGTATTTGTAAAGGGTGGTGTGTGATGTGGGTGTGTGTTATATAGTGGTGTGGGTGCGTTTGGTGTGTGTATGAGTGGCTGGTTTGTGTGTTTAGGATTGGCCAATGTTGTTTTGTATTAGGGTGGCCATTGTGAGCACGCCGTTGGGTACCGCCTATGGTTTACCGCCATTGAATGTCCGCCGCGGTGATTTGTGGGTCTTAATGTGGTGGACGTTGTTTTGTTGGCGTAATGGTATGGGTGTTGGTCCCGCCACTTTAGCACTGACCTTTGGGCTGGCGGATTTGTGTTTGTGGCAGTTTTCGGTCAGTTTGGTGTGTGTGTGTGTGTGTGCCATAATATGGCGAACAGATGTTTGCCTCCGCGGCGTTATGTTGGAGGCCGTCACCGTGGCAGTAAGTGGGATTTACTGCCAATGCCATAATGAGGCCCTTAGTGTCTGTTTTCAGAATGAGTGCACACATGTTTTGAATACTGTTTTAAAGACCCTGCCCTTTGCCTTACTTTAGGAATGGCCTTGATCACAAATTCCTCATTCTGTCCAGTTTGAGGCCCCTTGTAAGTCACTTTCAACACTGGAGATTCACAGCTTGGTCTCACTTTCAGGCCCTCCAGAATTTAGGCTGCCTTATTACAAACCTGTCAAAGTCTCACTTGAATTAGTCCAGTTTTGGAGTCCACGCACATTGTAGAAGTGGTACATTCCTTGCAACTCTTGTTCCATTCCTACATGTGGAGGCTCTAATTTAGACTAAGTTTAATGCTTATTTTATTTTAATTTTGAAACTGAAGAGGCCCACGGTTTTTCTCAGACCAGTTGCCGATTAGCAAGACTACCAGATGCTGATTCTGGCTCCTATCTTCTTCTTCCACTTCTAGACACTTCCTGTCTCTTTATCTCACTCCAGCAGGATATTTTAAATTCTTGCTTTCTCTTTTGTCACTGTTTTCTTATTTTTTTCCTCCTCCTCCTCCTTTCTCCCTTTTCTGCCTTTCTCTTTCTTGATCTCGATCAAAGTCTGATGGTGAAAAATAAGGCCCGGCTCCCCAAAAATTAGTGTCTGTTTTTAAGCTCTTCTTGGCTGACCTCACATCAAGATTGAGTAGTTGCAACTCTCACACTTCTAAATTAGGAGGTATGGTCTTCCCCAGCCTCCTCAATGCTGATGACTTTGTTTTAATAAGTCGCACCCCGTAGGGCTAAGGCACCTGCTCGATGACACCTGGGCCTATTCAGCAGAAAGTGGTCTGATTATTAATCTAGAAAAAAAAAAAACAATGTCAATCAACAATGTAAAAAGAAGGCCACTTAGTTGTTATCTGGCCAGCCAATGGTTGGAATCAGTAACAAAATATAAATACTTAGAAGTCCAGTCAACTTGCTCCTGCTGTTCCTGCTGTTCCTTTGCATCCTCACATTAATTTCTGTGGATTCCCCATTGTTTATATATTGGTTGCTGCTTTACCCCCCTGCTTTACCTTGTAGACCCCGTGGATGCGGCATTGATCAGTTGGAGGACTGGGTACACTGAGAGAGAAGCTGGATGCTGCTAATCGCCTCTTGCCCCTGGGTCTGAAGCTGTAACAGTCCTAAAAAAGGCCAGTCGTCTCGGGGCAGGGTGTGTGTAGACTGGGCTGTGTCCCTACGTGATTGTGCTGTTTGTAACCACTCTGTCTGGATTTGGTGCAGGACTCCTGTTGAGAGTTGAACAGCGTTGTTTCCTAGTTCACTAACTGCTGGCATACTCCAGCTGAGGGTAATATTTTTGGGGTACAGTTGCACAGGGGTGTAGCCAGAGGAGTATTTGACCCCCGGAAAAGTGCACTGTGCAGGAGCTGTTAAACTGCTATTTGGGCGGTGGTAGCTCAGTTTAGCATCAGCATCGCTGAGGGTGTTTGCTATGGTCAAACGCGACCAGTCTTCCCTCAGATTTTCACTGCACGTCGTGTGTGAGGGAGTCTCTCTTAGCTCCTCTCATGTTTGTTTCTTCCATTTTCCTGATCTAGTCTTTCTTTGCCAGTATGTCAGAACTGGTTAAAAAAAGACTTTTCTGACTGTGTGCTGCCTGTGGCAAGAAAAGACTTCATTCAGAAGATCCTCATAAGGAGGTTTATTTATTGTCTTCACCCATCACATAAGGTACGGAATTGCAAGATATGGACAACTTTCTCCTCTAAATCCCTCACAAGCGTGAGGGAAGACTTTTAATATGGCTCCAAAAGCTCAAATCTAACACTCCTTTTGTTTCTAAGGGAGAAGATAGTGAGTGCTCCACCACCTCACAAACTCCCAAGAAGAGGGAAAGATCTAGGAATGATCCCCCTCATCATACCAGAAAAGCCTTATAAAAAGACCCATCATGGATCCGCAGAAGGCTCCTCACATGAAAAAATCTTTTTAAAAGGATCTCTTCTGATTCAAAATCTGAGTCCTCTACTCCTTCTTCTGCCCTTCATTTGAAGCCTAAATCTTTCTCTGAACCATCTTCAAAAAAGCCAAAAATCACTGCTAAAATATAGTTGACGGCACCAGAAACCTTAAAGCAATCGTCGACTGTAGTGATTGGTACCCCAACGACGCTTTCACCGTAGTTTTCCACTCCGCTGCCGACATCGACGACGGTATCAACAATGACCACTTCTCCGACTACGTCAATGAAATTCATCACTTCAGTGATGATGCTTACTTCCACGAAGACTGTGCTAACACCGTCGACAACAATATCATTGTCAGTACCACCGTCGACAAAAGCGTAGTCGAAGACACTGTCTGTTACCACCTCGTCGACGGCCACCTCAAGAACGACCGATTTGTCGACGACACCGTCTACAGCGCAAATTTTTGAATCATCCACTTCTTTACCAGAAAAAACAAAGAAAAGACTTTCCAAACTGTTATTGTCTTCATTGTCATTGACTGATTTTTTTCACCACAGCGTTTCCATTCTGATTGCATGTCGCCTGCTGAAGTGTCTTCCCTTGTACCCTGTCATCTTTTGGATGTACAGGACTATGATGACGGCCAAGGGATGTTTGGAACAGCATACAGTCCCTTTGAATTAACATGTAAAGTACCAAGATGACGATGATGGTGAGGAGGAACAATATTACTATGAACCTGTATACAAGAGTCACCATTACCCAAGGCAACACCAGCAATATCCTCCTCCACCACCACCACCAGACATGATAAAGGTTCCAGCTAATTTGATGCAAAATTTACAAGGTATGCTGCAAGATTATTACAAGCGCTTCTCAACACCGGCTGCAGCACAACCATCAGTGGCACCGCCTCATACATCTCCAGAACATCTTACTCCATATACTACGGCGAGGATGACTCCGCAATCATGTATTGCTTTGCCCGCTCGAGACGACCCTTCTTCATCGGGCAGTGATATCATCAACGATGAAGGAGACTGGAAGGAAGGCGAGATAACTGACAAGCGCACCACAAACGTGAACAAGATGACTACCTTATCCCTCAACCTTCCCCTCTACAACCTCATCAAGCAGATTCACCTGCTGCAGAAATTGGTGGTTTTGACATGTTGTCGGAGAGAGAAGTAAAGGGTTTTCAACTGCCCATCACTATAAAGGAGACAGACTTATTCTTCTATGATTTCAAGGACTAATCTAGAAAAACGATTAGAGCAATTTCAATTTTTCATATATGGGAGGAAGGAATTTAAATTATGAAGACACCAGCCACTTGTTACTGCTGTTCTTCCTAGGATAGTTAAAAAGTATAAGGCTCCAGAGGACTCTCCTGCTTGCTTAATCTGCCACCTGAAGACTGACTATGTTTTCTCAGGCTGCATAACTAAGGTCGAAGAATCCTTCCACTCCAGCTACGTCTCCGCTGGACAAAAAGGGTAGGCGGTTGGATAACATTGACAAGCAATTCCTTGTGATGTCTGGTACAGTTGTCCGCGCTGCAAACTCCCTACCTATTATGGGGCGTTACGATCGACAAATGTGGTAAGATAGTGCTTTGTAAGTAGATCTCTTGTCTGGCGATAAGAAGTCTGAAGCCATGCATATTCTTCAAGAGGGCGGAAGAGCTGCATCCGCGATTATCGACCGCGCAATATAGATTGCATCCATTGACTTCCTCCAGTTGGCAGGTTCAGCAGTGCTCTGACGTCAAGGTTGAGTTAAACCCACATTGTTTCACCCAGAAGTTCAAACCAAGATCCTCAATATGACTTTTGATGCAGACTCCTTTTTTGGAAAGCACATTGTTGATGCCCTGTAATCTATAAAGGTGGGCTCAGAGAGCTCAATCTCTCTGAACGCTTCAATACCACAAGACTCCTTTTCGAGGCATGCATGGCTGAGGATCATATTCATATCAGGGTGGATACCAAAGATAACAGTCGCACTCATATCTGGGGCCCTTTGAACCGACCTACCACCAACATCAACCTTAACAACCTCCTTCATCGGCAGTCTATTCCAGACAGCTAAGGGGAAAGCAGCCTGTTTCCGCCGGAGACCCCGCTAGAAAACATGAACAGTTTCAAACTACCAGCTATATCCCTGCTCAATATCATCTCCCCTTCTCAATATGTGTATCAAGTGGATGTCAAAATCTCCCTTTATTTACATCAGTGGAGCAAAATAACTACAGACAGGTGGGCCTTAAACCTCATCAAACTTGGCTATACTGTGGAATTCACTAAATTTCCACTTCAAACTCCACTGAAATATTTCTTCCAATGAGGCTTTACCTTCTCCGCGAAAAAGTTATAGCTATGTTGTTAAAAGGAACCATAGAACATGTTCTACATTCCCAGAAAGGAAGAGGATTGTACTCCCGTTTTTACCTCGTAAGGAAGAAGTCAGGGGAGTGGTGTCCCATCCTCGACCTCACGAAAGTCAACAGTCACCTAAAAAACAATATTTCCGTATGGTTTCCCTGCAAAAAATTCTCCAGCTTCTCAGTCACGGAGATTTACTCACAAGTTTGGATCTCCAAGACGCTTATTTCCACATCCCCATCCACCCCAACCATTGCAAATTCCTCAGGTTTACAGAAGCCGCACTCACAATCTGTCAGTTCAAAGTCCTTCCCTTTGGTCTCCAATCCGCTCCCCGGATATTCACAAAGCTAATTGCACCAGTGTCGGCTCACTTGCGACAACAGGGCGTTCAAGTTTTCCCATATCTCGACTACTGGTTGATAAAGGCGCCATCTTCCCAGCAAGGCTTGAGAGATACTGCAAGTTGTCTTCATCTCTTTCAAACACTGGGTCTTACAGTAAATTACCAGAAGTTTCTCCTTACGCCTTCCACAAGTCTAACCTTTCTGGGAGCCACTCTTGACATTTTACTTGACAAGACATTCTTGTCTATAGACAGAAAGAAAATAAAATCCACTCTGGCTCATCTTCTCCTGAACAGGAAGTGTGCTTCAGTTCGCCTAATCAAATCTCTGTTGTACATGATGTCTTCAGCCAGTTTCTTAGTACCTCATGCTCGTCTCAAGGTGGGATCTTTCCAAGAGCAATTGGAGGCCCAATGGATCAAATCAGAAGGCAGTTTGAACAACATCGTAATCATCATGCCTGTCATGACCGCAGCTCTTCCCTGGTGGACAAACCCCAACAACCTCTCAGCGGGGCTGACTTTCCTTCCTCCCATCTCAGAATACATCATTACAAAAGATGCTTCTCTGGAAGGATGGGGAGTTCATTTACCAGTTCTCCAGATTCAGGGAAAATAGACCCCAGCACAGATGAAGCTGCATATTAACTTCCTAGAACTCAGATCAATCTCACTAGCTCTTCAGGCTTTTCTTTCAGCGATGGATCAAGCCCAATCTGGATCTATTGGTATCGAAAGAGAACAAGAAATGCTGGTTTTACGCCAGGAGGTACCTGCAAAAAGGATCTTGGGGGAACGCCCTTTCGATGCAATGGTCTGGGATCTGTACCTATTCATTTCCCCCGATTCCACTTATTCCCAGAGTTCTTCGAAAGATCAAACGGGAGCCATGTCAGTTGATCCTCCTAGCCCGCAATGGCCCAGACAGCATTAATTAATGAAGCTACTCATGCTGTCAAGTGGACAACCACTTTCAACTCAAGCTTCAACTGGATCTATTGTCCATGAACAATCACCAGGTCCTCCACCCAGCCCCAACTTCGCTACACTTATTAGCTTGGCTCCTGAGCACCATGAGCTAGAGCTTCTAGACCTTCAAGAGGATTGCCGAAGGATTCTTGTGCAAGCTGCAGCCCAGTCTACTAACAAAACATGTTGCCTCAAATGGAAATGTTTCTGTGTTTGTTGTGAAAAATCTAATATACATCCTATCATGTATCCTCCTGAACAGGTGTTGCTGTATTTGCTATCTCTAGCTAAATCTGGCCTAACTCACTGCACTGTCAAAGTGCATTTAGCTGCTGTTTCAAGGTATAGACAAACAGTGGGATCTCCTTCCTTCTTGTCTCACAGGTTGATCATTCAATTTCTTAAAGGACTTTTCATGGCATTTCCACCAATAAAATCACCACCACATACATGGAAACTTAACACTGTGTTGTCCCAATTGATTAAACAACCATTTGAGCCAATCCACAGAGCCGAGCTAAAATTCCTCACTTGGAAGGTGGCTATCTTATTACCCTTACTTCTGCTAGGAGAAGCGAAATTCAAGCAATCACTATCAAGCGACTTTTCCTGCAATTCAAAGACAACATGGTGATTCTCCGAACTAATCCCAAGTTCATTCCAAAGGTCACTACTGATTTTCATCTCAATCAACCGGTATGCTTAAGACTTGTTTCCCTAATCAGCAGACACCAATGGAACAAACAATGTATTCTCTTGACATCAAGAGATGCCTGAAATTTTACTTGCAAACTAACTAAAGATGTCCGCACGACTGATCAGCTCTTTGTGGCCTATAGCAGCAACAATAAGGGCAGGCCAGTCTCCAAGCCTACTATAGCGGGATGAATATCGTCTACTATACAATTTTGCCACTCTAAAATGGGCAGGCCTTTGCAACAGATAAAAAAAGCACACTCTACTAGAGCAATTGCCACAACAGCGGCTCTATTTGTTGGGGTGTCCATTGAAAATATTTGTTGTGCTGCAACCTGGAAGAGCAAGCACACCTTCACCCAGCGTTATCGTTAGGTTGCAGCGCATACTTCTGATACAGCTGTTAGTCAAGCAGTACTTCCGCATCTTCTCCAATAAGGTGAGCCTATTATCTATCTGTGTGTGTGTGTGTGTATGTATGTATATATATATATATATATATATATATATATATATATATATATATATATATAAATAAATACAGAGTCCTTCAAACCTTCAAAAAGGAACCAGCACTCCAAAAGTCACTGTGAACATTTTTTAAATAAAAGAACATAGCGGGATGCGTTTCGGCGTTAACCGCCTTCCTCAACCTAAACCAACGCCATATTGGCGTGCTTTTTTAGAGCCTCGTACTTGATCACATGGCCACAAAAGTTTACATTAACGGACCCTTGAAACAGACATACTCGGAGGAACTAATCAAACATGTAAAACTCACATATTAATCTCATTTCTACCAAGTTCTCCAATTTACAAAATGCTCACTTACGTGATCGCTTCCACTTGTACTGATCCGCTCATCACATAAGGAGCGTGATGACCTAATCAGTCCAACCAACATCGCAACAGCGCAACATAGCACATCTCTATTTTCTGTTTTACTATTTGCTGTTGCTTTCTATGCTAATTACTGACTTCTATTGTGTATATAATAGTGTGTTTACCCATCTCCTAGTAGAGTATTGCCTATACAGTGTTTTAGTATTTGTTACCATAATAAAGTACCTTTATTTTTGTAACACTGTGTGGTTCTTTTATGTGTGTACGCTGTGTGACTGTTGTGGTATTGCATAAGCTTTGCATGTCTCCTGGATAAGTCTTGGCTGCTCATCCACAGCTACCTCTATAGAGCCCTGTCTTCCTAGACACTGTCTACACCTCACTAATAGGGGATACGTGGACCTTGTTTAAGATGTTAACACCATAGGTGCTCATCACACACCACGCAAGCTTAATACATGTGTGTGTGTGTGTAATATAAAGTTACACCCACCATCCACTGTTTTATTCAAGTCTACTTTAATTATGTATTGCACTGCTAACTATTCTGATTCAAGCATGTGAATCTATGAAAGATATGCCAATAGTGGAGAAAGAATTTGTTAGGTACTTGTAACTCTCGTTCTCAAGTATTGATATCTTTCATACATGCACATGCGACCCACCCTCCTCCTCTTAGAGGCTCTCTATTTTTTGGCTGGTGAGGTATTTCCCACTAGTGCATAGAAAGTCTGAGGGAAGATGCCTCTGCTGGGAGTGTTCTAGAGGGTGCTGTCACCTCATTGGTCAGATTTGGTTCTTTAAAAAAAAAAAAAAAAAAAAGGACATAGACTGTAGGATGAACTCAGCATTCCCTCTGCAGCCTATTACACAGGTATATACTGCTTACTATTGTACTGTGGGACTCACACTTCAACGACGGGGAATGAGTCAAACATGTGAATCTATGAAAGATACCAATACTGGAGAACAATACTTACAGGTAAGTAACAAATTCTTTCTCCAAGTAATAAATACTGAATGTTAGGCCCCTTAGTTACTTGTGGGGCTTGTGTGGGGA
Organism: Pleurodeles waltl; assembly: GCF_031143425.1. NCBI lineage: Eukaryota > Metazoa > Chordata > Amphibia > Caudata > Salamandridae > Pleurodeles > Pleurodeles waltl. Next base: position 230,512,134 of record NC_090451.1, read on the forward strand.
TGTTTCCTCAAAAGAAGACGGGTGTAAAGGCTCCAGCTAAAAGTATTAGGAGTGTGGGTCATTAAAAGGGCTAGCAGCTGTTTCAAGGGACTAATTGAGTCAAGCATGTGTCATGCAAATGGAAGGGGGGCAAGTAAGCCACCAATCAGACCAATCTCAATGAATGGTGACCATGCAATCCTCAGCAAGGGCCTTAGCTGCCTTAGTAAAGGACTTCATGGGCAAACACTTGAATAATTTAGTCTGTCAAGTCTCTGGGAGTCCTGCTGCTGCGGTATCCCCTCTGGTAGGGCAGCAAGGGGTTTTGATCAACTATAGGTGGGGGGGAGTTCTGGAGGCCTGAGAGGTGGAATCCTTGGATATGCTTGAGGCTTTCAATCAGATCCACCCCAACTATCCTCTTCTCCTTTTATGTTATGGCCTTTGTAGCTAAGTTGTGCCGCCTCAGAGAAGGTGATGGGTGACTTGAGGTGGGGGGGGGGGGGGCAGGGGGTAGTGGCGGGTGTTATCTCGAACCAGCAGGATTCAGGAAGTTATTACTGCTATGATAGATTGGTCAGGTGTGTTAGCCAAAGGGTGAAGCAAGGGACTATGTTACATCAATGGTAAATGAAGACTTTTCACTATTGAGCCTCTCCCCAATATTTGACATTTTATTGCTAAAGCAAAAGACTCTTAAAGGCATACTGGAATCCTCTCTTGCAGGAAGTGAGGCGCAGAGAACTGAGGCCTGTATCCAGCAGGAAATACTTGGTGAATTACGAGCAATAAATGCCAGAATGCCGTCCCATGTTAGACCAGTGGCCGTCCCGCTAGATGAAACTGAATTTGGAGAGGGAGGGAGGGATGGGTGGGGGGAGAATAACCTTTCAGTGTTCATCTCAAAAAGGCCAGTGTTGAGAAAAGATGGCATCACGAGTGGTTTGGGAAGTGGCAGCTTTGTCTCCAGAAGCAGGGCACAGGCTCATGTAGTGGGAAAGGGCCAAGGAGGACCTCGAACGAGCTCAGGAAGTCCCATTCTCTGATACAACAGGCAATTCTCCCAAAGTAGCAAAGAAGAAAGAAAGTATTAGGAGGGTAAAGGAAGAAAGGAAGGACTCCTGCGAGGGAAAGGAGTAATAGAGAGTCAGAAAAGCTCCCAGCTCTAAGGAAGTCATGCCCCAAGGCATAAGGAAACAACAGCAGAGCTAAGATTAACAGTAGCAGTTGGATTAGGTAGAGGGCCCTCCTGCCAGCCTGGGTGTTTTCTCCTGGAATGTTTATGGAAAGGAAGTCTAAGAAGAACAACAGGTCTTACACACATCTGGGAGGAAAATATGATTGTCTATTTTGATGAGTCTTGGCTGGTGGGGGAATTAACTGACTTAAATGGTTTTAGGCAGTTTGCCAAGCAGGCAATAAAATGGGATTGGGGCATTAAGTATGTGTATTGCTGACCTTGGTGTCAACTAAGTGTATGAAAGGGCAAGCATAACTCAGACTACATGTGATTTGATCGTGGCATGCCACCTCCAATTGCAGGATGGGTGCTATGCAATGAAAGACCCAGTAATTGTAAATGTGTAGATGAACCCAGGGGTGTATCGAAGGGAAATGTGGAAATTGTTTTTGTCGGATTTGGCCTATTTGTTAGATATCTCTGGAGCTCCACCAATTTTATTAATGGGTGATTTTAATCATCGATTGTCGCTATTTCAGGAGCAGGTTTGCACCAGTAACTTGTTGGAAAGCTATGGAATATCCTATGCAAATGATTTCCAACCTTTTTGACTTCTGTGGACCCCACTTTATCAGTACTGGAACCCGGGGACCCCCCACTGAATCATTATTGGAATTTGGGGACCCCCCCAGTGAGTCATTACTGAAAGCTAGCGACCTAATCTGTTAATATTATTAAACTTTCTAAGCAGCCGCAGACCCCCTGAGGAGGCTTTGCGGACCCCCAGGGGCCCCCGGACCACAGGTTGGGAACCACTCTCCTATGCCATATTCCCACAGTGCACACAATGCACCCAGTCGAAGTTTGATCTTTATTTAGTAGGGTGCCTTACTGAGTTAGGCTTTGTTTTCCTAAATGGTCGCTTTGGGGATGTTTCGGCATCTCAAACTTTTGTTCATAGAAACCAAAAATGCCCTTTTGATTATATGTTTATTCAGGCATGTAAAGGCTTCAGGGTAGTAAGTTATATGGGCAGTGACCATTGGGGCCTACAAGAATAGCTCTTCTAGGGGCTGGGGCAGAGGGAGACAGTAATACCTACGGAGCTATCCTTCCCTGAATGTCACACTACCAGAATTGATGACAGATATATTACACACTTAAAGCAATTCCAGGACATTAAAGATCTCTGAGTTGAGGTAAAGCCTGTTACTGATGTCCTGAATTGGCACTCTGAAATCATTAAAGAGGTGGTTAGTTGCCTGATCTCAGTGGTCATGCAGTGTAATTTACAGGGTGGAAAGGAAAGCCCACATTATACATCTATACAGCCCTAGTTTGATCAAGAATGTTTGGATCTAAGTGAATGTCTAAGAAAGGCCAGACCATCAAGGGCAGTCTCGGAGGGTTCTTGCTATGCTGATTAAAAGAAAGAAACAGGGCTATTGTCAAACAAATTGGGATTTGATGATCCATACCCTGCAAGCCAAGAATCTCAAAAAGTTTTGTCATTTAGTCCAGAGAGGGTATGGTAAATCAAGGCAACATTTAAGGTATGTGGTCCTGGAAAATGCCTTGGTTGCTTACCTAAGTAACATATATAAGGCTGTAGGGGAAGATTGGAAAGGAAGATGACCTACTCTGGAGAAGGATTTATTAGAGTCCTTTTCATAGGGCTCCTTACTGAAATTATTATCCTCCTTGAAACTAAGGCAGCAGGACCGGACAATCTACCCGCCATTGTTATAAAATCTGACCCTAAGTGGTGAACTTGTTTCTTCTCTGAAGACTTTGTTTTGTAACAAAGACGAGTAGCTTCCTGCTAAGTTGGAAGGGTGCAATAATTAAGCCGATCCACAAGAAAAGAACTGGATGATCCAAGAAATTATCGTTTAATAAATTTGCTTGATGTGGAGCTAAATTGTATTCTAAGGTGATCTTAGGATCCTTGAAAGATTGGCGCGAGAATTGAGAATCTTGTCCTGATGGCACAAGGATGTTTTAAAAGTGGTCACTCTATGATAGACCATTGTTTCAGTGTGGACTCTTGGGGAGAAGGCAATAGCAATGACGGGGAGCCTCTTTTATTGTTTTGTTAATTTCAGTTCAGGCTTTGACCTGGTGGACCGCACCATTCTGTGGGACAAGCTTGGTCATCTCCCTATCCCCAGTAGTGTACATGTAATCCTCTAGGTATGGCATTGACAAAATTGGGCCCAAGTAGAACTGGATTTAAACCGGACTCTGTCTACAAGATTCCCGATGGATAACGGTCTAAGAAGGGCTTGCGTTTAGGCTCCCACATTGTTTTCTTTATTTTTAGCAGATTTGCGAAACTACCTCAATAACACAAAATCCTTTTTGCCGAAAATGGGGGGTAGGCACATATCGTGCTTCCTATGTGTGGATGACCTGGACATTTTAGATCTAACCCAAGTGGGCCTTCAGAGGAAGCTGGAAAGTTCAATTCATATTGGGTGGCTAACAAGTTAAAGGCTCATTTGGAGAAAACAAAAATAATAAATTTTAGGAAAACAAACGCATGCAAGTGGGTGCAATGTAACAACGTGGTGAAGGTGGTATCCTCATACAAATATCTACGGATGTTGTTTAATAATAAGTGACACTAGAGCCTGCATAAAGAAATGGTGGAAGCATGTGCGTTATCCATTATTGAAGGCCTAATAAAACTTTAAAATACATATGGCCGCCCAACGGCGGCAAATATCTTGTTGTCGAATGGTGTCTTGACCTTGCCGACCTCGACCGTGCTCTTGAGGCCGACTTTGGCGCTGGATGTCTCGACGTCGGGGATCTTGCCTTTGATGGCGTATGAGCACTCCTGTGCTTACTCAACGTCGATCGGTGGGTGACCGTCGATGGAGAACTATCCCAATGAGGGAGTTGTTTCCTCAACGCCATGTCTCTCGACGTTGTCCGAATCTCCGTGGACGGCGGTGTACCCTTCCATGTCCGTTGGCAATGTTGATGCGATGACGGAAGCGATGATGTCGACGGTGATCAAACAGGAATTTTCCTACCAGCTGATGTCGATCTGGCTTGTCGCTTGTCAGAAGAGTCTCTGGAAATCTTCTTAGGAAGAGAGGATGTTTTCTCTCTCTCATGAAGCCCATGTAGACAAATCCTTTCTCTGTCCTTCAGAGTTCTCCTAGATAGATTCTTACAGTCTTCTAGTGCTTGCAGGTGTCGGGCAGTGACTCTGTGGCAAACACACTATGCACACAGAGTGTGGATCTGATTGGGCCTTCTTTTTCCCACTAGAAGGGCATTTTACAAAAAGTTAAGACATTTGTTTGAGAAAAGGTGTTACTTTACTCAGGCAATCAGGTAAACCGTAGAGTAAAGCAGAGAAAAAAGGTTTTAAGAATATCTTTCTTGCAAAAAAAAACAGAAAAATTAGAGTTCGAAGCTTCAGGATCCTCACAGAAGGAGCCGGAAAAAAAGAACTGACCTCGCTCTCACCTCTGAGGCATGGTGGGATACTGGAGGTGCTCAGGGTCTTAAAGGCACAGTGCCAGTTTTTTGGTTCTGCTGTGTTAACCTGAATGCAGCCTATTGGCTAATAATGCCCCTTTATTTTCAATGTAGTTTTTTTCTTTTACAATGCACTGTTTATACTTTCTATTCCTTCTACTTTGGTTGTGGAAGGTTTTTTACCCTTAATTAAAGAGTTGAATTCATGTTAAAAAAAGAAAAAAAACTTCACAAAAAATAAAGCATTTTAGCCTGTTGTCTCATCATAGACTGCATTCTTGCTTACACATGTATATAATATATTTGTACTGAAATTCTCTACTAAAAATGTTACATTTTATTTATATATTTCATACATATACATGTGTGTTTGTATATGCTCCGGGGCCCCTACACATGGGCGGGAATATTCAGTGTTTATGACATTGATGATGATACCCCTGGAAGAGAACTAGGATTTACAGCTAAGTAACTTATCCTTATAATGCTATGGTTCCAACTCAATGCCTATATGGAGCAGAATTGCTGACTTTAAGTATAGAGGCCAGCTGGGAGAAGTGTGAGGGTAAATGCCTGAAAAGATTGTTAGGGCTCCTCAAAATCACTATGTGCCCAGTGATACGTGTGGAAGGGAACTTGCAGGCATTGAATTTCTTGGCCTTTAAGGCTACCTTATGCTTCTGGTGTAAGCTGTAGACCTCAGCCTTTGTGCTCAGGTGATCTCAAGAAGCAAAATAAAATGGGCTGCTCTTGTTGGAAATAGATTTGTGAAAATTGCAGCGAGGTTGAAGGTGGCAAATTTAGAGCAACGCATGTCTCATCAGTCGAATTAAACCTGTGGCACATTCTATGTCCAAACCTATTAATTGATTGAAGGGTCCTACTGTGCAAAGACATTTTAGCCCAGAGTGTCAGAACCTGTGGGTCGGCAGCAATCGAGGCCCTAAATCCTCAAAATTATATGTTGAATATCCGGCTGGTGCATTTCTTAGCTATTTTTCATAATCCGTTGAAGTCATCGTCAGGGGTCTAACCAGGGTATTGGGGAGGGCTGCTTTTTTATTTACTAACCCCTCTCTATTGTCACCAAAATCATATAACTCCTAATTTGACAGTGTGTTCTGCATGGCTAGAGGTGCTGTAATCTCTTGTATATGGTAGGGTTGCTAGGGGCAGGGTCTGAAGATCATTGCTCTCTATCCCAATGATTCATCTAGTACATTTAGCCAACGCAGTATGGAGCAACAGCACTCGCTCCAGGGCCCCACAAGCTAATGGAAGTTGAAAACTTTTATGAATCAGTTTAATTTTTCTTGCTCACCTATTGCATGATTAGTGTTGTTTTGTCCTTCTTAACCGGTGGATAACAACGTTTTAAAGAATTATTTATGGTTGGGTGCAGGGTGTGAGGGTCATTGATTATTAGAGTTTTTCTGACCCCACTGGCCTGAAGAAGAACTCAGTCCTGGTACTAGTAATTTTGCCAATTATGCAACACAAAGCACCTTCAGCTTGATTAGTTGCCTGTACGCAAGTTTGCACAACGTACTTTCCAGTTAGTCTGTATATGTGGGTGTGGGGGAGGCTTGACCTTCCCATTGTATCATTAAACCACGCATATTTTGTGCAAATGACCAGGCGCAAGGGGTTGGTGTACGGTTCAGAGGTTTCAATTTCTAGGAATAATCAGATTAAAGCAAACAGGGCTTGGGAGAACGTTCGTGACCAGGTAATGAGACCACAAATTTGTACGGGAGCTCATGGCAACTCCAGTGCTCACCTTCCAGAACCACTCTTTATTTCTCCCATTTCCACTACGGTTCATAAGTGTTCCCCACTGCTCTTTACAGCAGCATTTATAGCTCTGACCAAAGGCCTGCCTCTACTGTGTACTAAGTCCTATCCACCTTCCAATCTGTTTCATCGACCACTCTCGGACTTTGGAGCCTGAAAGGCTCATGAATCTCCCAGTGCTATTTAAAGTCCACCTGACCTTTTTCTTAGCTGCTTATTCTGGTCACTGCCCACTTGGTTGACAGTCCCCACCACCTTCATGGTCTTGGCACCATGGGACAGGATGGCGCAGGTCATACAGAAAGTCACTTGCAAATGGTTATTGAGGAATTGGCAGATGTTGATCCACTCCTCTTAATCTCTCTATGCGCCTCTACGTCCTCACCCAAAGGACACTTCCAGCCCCCAAACGTCTCAGCATCTCTTCATTATTCTTTCCTTCCTTTGCCTCACAATCATCTGAAATTGTCACCGTAGCCTCCCAACTTCTCCTGCTTATCAATGCCTGTTGCACTCCTCTATTTCGGTCTGGTGTTAAAGGGGTGGCTGCATCATGGCTGTTGATGAGGGATTCTGGGTCCTCATCACATCACTGTGTTTCTCCTGAATGGTTGCTTTTGTCAAACCTCCTTTCCACCTGCCCTAGCCACTGATATGATAGCAGTCAAAAGTTAGTGCCTTATGCCCACTGTGGCATGAAGTCCATTGTCAGAAGTTGTTCCAGTGTTTTTTTAAGAGATTCTCCTGGTCAGTGAGTGTCAGGATTTGTTGTGGTGACATCGGTGCATGTGGTATGCACTACTGTATACAGCCTTTGGTGAAATTGCGGGTAGCTCCTGGTGGGTTGTCTGAGGTGCACCCGATTTATACTCTTTGATGTCTGTCATTCCTGTAACAGCAGTGGATTCCTTTGTGCAAGGGGTCTTATGAGTGGTTCTGACTTGGAGCCAAATGTTCAGCAAAGGGTTATTTCATTGGGTCTGTTGCCCAAAAACCATGCACTCACAAAGCCAGCAGGTTTCGCATATGCAAGACCTACCTGTATTGTCAATGTTTTTAAAGGATGTTGTACAGTAGCATGCGCTGCTGTGCAACATGACTCAAAGTCAATAAAAAGAAAGCGATACGGCCCAGAGCTTTTACTGTTTATTTTAAGACATGTTGCACAGCAGTACATGCTGCTGAGCAATGCCTTTAAAACATTCGCAATACCAAATAGCTCTGTTTGAGCTAATGGGCTTTGTTAATGTTTTTTAAAGAGGATATGGTGCTACAGTCAGAACTGCCACCTATGGAACTGGGGAACCAGGTTCGAGTCTCTGCGCAACATCCTGTGATTATGGGCAAATCACGGAAACTCCCTGGGCCAAAAAAAATAATTATTATTGTGTACTTGTATAAAGTAAATGGTGCTCAAGTAAAGTGCTCCAAAACCCTATGGTCGGATTTGAGCTATAAACCTGGAAATAATAATTTTTAAAAAAAGCAACATGAGGGCAGAGAGTGGGAAACAAAGGCAGCAAGGTGAGTGGGTTAAAGAGAACAACAGTGGTGGTGAAAAGTAAATAAAAAAAAGAGTATCTCAAGGAGCCTGTGGCCACTGAAAAGACACTGGCAACAGGAAGCAGTACTTGGCCCAGGCTCCAAAGCAGTGACGAAGGAACAAAGACTAAAGCCAAAGAAGCTGCACAAGAGGAGGAGGCGTCAGCCAACAGAAAACAAGGAAACAAGTGACATGGGAGCCAACTGATTGTAAGTAAAGATAAGTAATGGGCGGGCTCTAAGTCCTTATAAGCTTCTTTGCTTTTTTTTAAGCTATAGCTTTTGCTGACAGTGCATGTGCACTTTTGATGAAAAATAAAACAAGAACCTTTGGTGCCATGGCTGTTGTCCTATAGGGGGTTGTTCTCTCTTTTTAGCCCCACATGAATACAGTGGTGACTTCTGGCAACAATGAAGTGTTAACCTGAGGCATGCAGAGATATTCAATTACTTGCATTTTTCGCACCACTTGCATCATTTGAGTTGAGTAACAAAAATCTGATATTGCATCCAAAATACCTTTCAGGGTGAATGTGCTCTCTAGAAAGACATGTTATATTATGTTTCAAGGGTTAGTACTTTTGTGTATCTAGGCCTTTTAAAATGCAGATTCCCATAAATAACGATTTCAGTGAATCACACATACATTTTTCGACAAATGTGATTGATTGATGAAGGATAACATTCATTATTTTTACCAGTTTAAGATTCACACTTTTGTAGAAAATTATAGTTTTCCCATGAAGGAAAAACATTCCCACAGCAAAAGAGGGCAATATAATAAGTGTCTGACCAAGGGGAGAGCTGAAGCATGGGAAAAGGGTGGCCAAAAAACAAACACAAAAAAACAAAAAGAAAGAAAGAAAAAAAAAATCCATGTTCCTTCCATAAAATTGCATTTAAGTCACAATCTTAGAGCTGTATTTTGTTTATCTTAAAGAGGGCAATATGTTGACAAAAAAAACAGTTTTTTTTTTGTTTTATAAAAAAGCTATGATTTAGAAAAAAACATGTTACAATGTACAGGCAGGTGCTGCATGCCACACCCACTGTCAGGCCCTGTGGCCAAACCTTGCGGCGCACACAGCCAAAGGGGTTATTGGTGAGTCAGGTGCAGTGCTGATCATAGACCAGGCCCTACAGTATTCCCCACTGCATACGGCCAAAAGTACATGGCAGGTGAGTTAAGAACAACTTTAAAAAGAAATACAGACATTGACCTGACAAACATAGTTTAAGGTTAGTTATTGCTCAGTGAATGTAAACAAGAAAGACCCTGAAATCTGCCATTTATGGTATGGAACGTGCAACGCAACTCACGCTTCACTATTCCAAAACAAGCTAACAAGAGCAAAACATGGAGGTAGCATGAGCTATGGTGTGCTTTTCACACTGTAGCTAACCTTTAACTGCAGTTATCTTCACTAAAAAAAACAAAGGTTACAGGGATGTTATACTTAAGTTTAAAACTGACACGCACAAAACCATAGAAATGCAGAAATGTGGTTGTTACAGTTAGAGTTATTTGAAGTAACTATAACCTATGCCCTAAGGTAAGTGTAACTCAAACCATTGCCATGCAATTTCCCTCATCAATAATATTACTGCACATGCTGCAATGATAACACAAATGATATCATAGAAGATGTCATGACTGATTTAATGTGGGTTAATTCGCAGTGCATGTCCCAAGAAGGCTGCCAAAACTTCCTCGTAGAAGCATAAGATCTGTCGGATCCACAGAAGATCTGCGTTCCTAGATATAGACATTTCCTGTTCCTTTAATATCTCCAAAACTAATGAATGGATTTACACCAGATTATAAAAAGAGATCTTTCTAGACCAAGATCTAGGTTTCTTCTAGATTTGATGCAATTCCGTTCAACGGTTTGGGCTGTAGTTATGTCTAAAATCACTATGGGAAATTACGTGGGGAAAACGTGTTTTGGGAACCCCCCCTTTTTCTCTGCCCCTGCTTGACAGATCACTCCAAAACTTTCCAGACAGCAGCTGATGTGCACAGGGCACTAGCTTTGAATGTTTGTGAAGATTTGTCAGACGGGGCCAAACTTATTAGCAAAACAAAAAATGTTTTTCCTATGGAAATTAGGTCCTAACTATAATTACCTACTGGCGACTGCTATATATATATATATGTATATATATATATATATACACATACATACATACATACATACATACACACACACACATTTATTTTGAAGCTAATTTCAAGAATTAGGTGCATTCTGTTTAGAGGGAAGGTCTAACCAGGAAAAACCACTTCAGAGTTGGGTGCAGGGCATGAGGGTCATTGATTATTAGAGTTTTTCTGACCCCACTGGCCTGAAGAAGAACTCAGTCCTGGTACTAGTAATTTTGCCAATTATGCAACACAAAGCACCTTCAGCTTGATTAGTTGCCTGTACGCAAGTTTGCACAACGTACTTTCCAGTTAGGCTGTATATGTGGGGGTAAGCTTGACCTTCCCATTGTATCATTAAACCACGCATATTTTGTGCAAATGACCAGGCGCAAGGGGTTGGTGTACGGTTTAGCAGTTAGTTAGAATTCTTAGACCTATAAATGGTTGAATGAATTAATTGGTAATTAGGTGTGTGCCCTAAACCCAGTTAGAACTACAAAACCTTCACCTCTATAGGAGATGTGCTAAATGATTGCTGTGCATGTAAGCTCAAACGTGATTTTTTCTTTGTTTTATTTATTTAGTATAATTAATGATTTTAAGATGTATGTTTATGGTTTTAAATAACTAATAAACTGTACTTTACTTACTACTGGCTGAACAAAGAATAATGCTGCAACTACTCTTTAACCAAAGAGGAATCCGTACATGCAGGCAGGCGGTCCTTGCCTGCTTTGTCTCAAGGAACCTGCAGCTAAATTGCCATCTTGTGAGGTTCCTTAACAAGGTAGAAACGAAAATGGCAGCAATGACCATCCATGGTGGCAATCCTGGTAGCGCCCAATAAAAATGTACTTGTCGAACCTCTGCGCTAAGTGAGCTGCAGCACATTTGCCGCTGTTTGAGGCTCCTTAGCAACACAAAAAGGAGAATGGCAGTAGTGGCCATCCACGTTGGCAATCCTAAAGGCGTCCAGTAAGACTGAACTTTTGAACCCCATGGCACCTCTGGACGCTTGACATGTTATAGTGCTCATTTAGCTGTTAGGTGATATATACATGAGCTGTAAGCGGTCTGTGGAGGCGCACAGCAAGAGCACTCAACATGCATTATATAATCGGCAGGTAGCCGGGACTGAAATTATGCAATTTACGGAATGTTTGGATACTTTTGCAGATATGATAGATTAACTCTCATTGTAACATTAATAATTATGGCAGGCAGCCGGACCTGGAATCATGCACTTTATGAATGTTTTGCCTTTTTCCACATAGGCCAGCAGAACCCTCACTGCAATGCCAACAGAACTGCCAGTCCTAATTCTGTTTACTGTAGAATTGCTTTAGCTGCTCAGCAAGAATCATGAACTTTATGAATGCTTTGCCTTTTTGCACACAGGACAGAAAAACCATCATTGCAATACCAACAAATCCTGATTCTTTGCATTGTAGAAATACTGTAGCTGCTCAGAAAGAACTTTATTTCACTGGCTAGGCATGTCCGGCATGTTGTTAGGACTGTAATTGTGCATCTTATGATTGGGTCTGTTCTCTTCCCTTACACATCTGACAGATGAAACGTTAATAATTATGGCAGACGGCTGGGACTGAAATCATGCATTTTTGTGAATGTTTTTACTTCTTATATATAAGGTAGGTGAACACTCATTACACTGCCAACATTATTGCCTATCTTCATTCTCTGTACCGTAGAAATGGTTTTAGTCTTATTGATTTTTTTTATAACATGGTTTTAATGTTGCAGTGGTTTTAATTAACCGTGCAAAAATAAATAAACTTGAAACTTGAGTGTCGATGTCCACTCCCTGAGTCTATTTCAGTAGAGTGGAAATAGTGTGTTTCCTGCCTTTCGGTTGCAGCCACCATTGGATACCTGCAAGGATAATTTCACAACTAGACAGAGGGACAGTTTCATGACTTTGACAGCTCAAAGTAAAAAAAACTTGTGGTCAGATCACAGTCTTTAAACTACTCACCGTTGTTCCCCTCATTTCCTCCATCGTGTTCTGACAGCCTCTGGCTTTGCTGTTTCCTCCGATTCCTGGTGCCACGCTCTAAAAATAGACCACCTAAGGCAATTCAAATAGGACTGCCTTTTTCTGAAAGATATCCAGTAGGCAGGGAGCCCAATTTCCAAATGACTTATCAGGTGATAGGATCTTGGACCTCAGTCAGGCTGATTGAAAGGTGCTCCGGTGTTCAGAGATCCATTATTTAAAGCTGCTGTGATATAAGAGATCGTCTGCACTAATTACTTTGAATGTTCCATTAATCACACGAAACCCAAATCAATACCAGCGTTTGTCAGTGATCTGGTAAATCACCTCCACTCAAACTTTGCACCTTGGCAGGCACCATTTCTTAAGTGAGAAGGAGCCAAGAGACCCTTTTGGTGAGAATGGGCTTAGAGTGGATGTGTTAAACTCTTCCATACTTCCTTACTGCATATGAATGTTAGTCATCCAGCAATATTGCTGCTGATAGCTGAAACTATGGGCCCAATAGCACTTCCCTCTGGCTTAGCTTCAAATAGATGCCGATGAAGTAGAAAAGTGGTTTTTCCTGGTTAGACCTTCCCTCTAAAGAGAATGCACCTAATTCTTGAAATTAGCTTCAAAATAAATGTGTGTGTATGTATGTATGTGTATATATATATATATATATATATATATATAGCAGTCGCCAGTAGGTAATTATAGTTAGGACCTAATTTCCATAGGAAAAACATTTTTTGTTTTGCTAATAAGTTTGGCCCCGTCTGACAAATCTTCACAAACATTCAAAGCTAGTGCCCTGTGCACATCAGCTGCTGTCTGGAATGTTTTGGAGTGATCTGTCAAGCAGGGGCAGAGAAAAAGGGGGGGTTCCCAAAACACGTTTTCCCCACGTAATTTCCCATAGTGATTTTAGACATAACTACAGCCCAAACCGCTGAACGGAATTGCATCAAATCTAGAAGAAAGCTAGATCTTGGTCTAGAAAGATCTCTTTTTATAATCTGGTGTAAATCCATTCATTAGTTTTGGAGATATTAAAGGAAAAGGAAATGTCTATATCTAGGAACGCAGATCTTCTGTGGATCCGACACATCTTATGCTTCTACGAGGAGGTTTTGGCAGCCTTCTTGGGACATGCACTGCGAATTAACCCACATTAAATCAGTCATGACATCTTCTATGATATCATTTGTATTATCATTGCAGCAGGTGCAGTAATATTATTGATGAGGAAATTGCATGGCAATGGTTTGAGTTACACTTACCTTAGGGCATAGGTTATAGTTACTTCAAATAACTCTAACTGTAACAACCACATTTCTGCATTTCTATGGTTTTGTGCATGTCAGTTTTAAACTTAAGTATAACATCCCTGTAACCTTTGTTTTTTTTTAGTGAAGATAACTGCAGTTAAAGGTTAGCTACAGTGTGAAAAGCACACCATAGCTCATGCTACCTCCATGTTTTGCTCTTGTTAGCTTGTTTTGGAATAGTGAAGCGTGAGTTGCGTTGCACGTTCCATACCATAAATGGCAGATTTCAGGGTCTTTCTTGTTTACATTCACTGAGCAATAACTAACCTTAAACTATGTTTGTCAGGTCAATGTCTGTATTTCTTTTTAAAGTTGTTCTTAACTCACCTGCCATGTACTTTTGGCCGTATGCAGTGGGGAATACTGTAGGGCCTGGTCTATGATCAGCACTGCACCTGACTCACCAATAACCCCTTTGGCTGTGTGCGCCGCAAGGTTTGGCCACAGGGCCTGACAGTGGGTGTGGCATGCAGCACCTGCCTGTACATTGTAACATGGTTTTTTCTAAATCATAGCTTTTTTATAAAGCAAAAAAAAAAAAGTTTTTTTGTCAACATATTGCCCTCTTTAAGATAAATAAAATACAGCTCTAAGATTGTGACTTAAATGCAATTTTATGGAAGGAACATGGATTTTTTTTTCTTTCTTTCTTTTTGTTTTTTTGTGTTTGTTTTTTGGCCACCCTTTTCCCATGCTTCAGCTCTCCCCTTGGTCAGACACTTATTATATTGCCCTCTTTTGCTGTGGGAATGTTTTTCCTTCATGGGAAAACTATAATTTTCTACAAAAGTGTGAATCTTAAATTGGTAAAAATAATGAATGTTATCCTTCATCAATCAATCACATTTGTCGAAAAATGTATGTGTGATTCACTGAAATCGTTATTTATGGGAATCTGCATTTTAAAAGGCCTAGATACACAAAAGTACTAACCCTTGGAACATAATATAACATGTCTGTCTAGAGAGCACATTCACCCTGAAAGGTAGTTTGGATGCAATATCATATTTTTGTTACTCAACTCAAATGATGCAAGTGGTGCGAAAAATGCAAGTAATTGAATATCTCTGCATGCCTCAGGTTAACACTTCATTGTTGCCAGAAGTCACCACTGTATTCATGTGGGGCTAAAAAGAGAGAACAACCCCCTATAGGACAACAGCCATGGCACCAAAGGTTCTTGTTTTATTTTTCATCAAAAGTGCACATGCACTGTCAGCAAAAGCTATAGCTTAAAAAAAAGCAAAGAAGCTTATAAGGACTTAGAGCCCGCCCATTACTTATCTTTACTTACAATCAGTTGGCTCCCATGTCACTTGTTTCCTTGTTTTCTGTTGGCTGACGCCTCCTCCTCTTGTGCAGCTTCTTTGGCTTTAGTCTTTGTTCCTTCGTCACTGCTTTGGAGCCTGGGCCAAGTACTGCTTCCTGTTGCCAGTGTCTTTTCAGTGGCCACAGGCTCCTTGAGATACTCTTTTTTTTATTTACTTTTCACCACCACTGTTGTTCTCTTTAACCCACTCACCTTGCTGCCTTTGTTTCCCACTCTCTGCCCTCATGTTGCTTTTTTTAAAAATTATTATTTCCAGGTTTATAGCTCAAATCCGACCATAGGGTTTTGGAGCACTTTACTTGAGCACCATTTACTTTATACAAGTACACAATAATAATTATTTTTTTTGGCCCAGGGAGTTTCCGTGATTTGCCCATAATCACAGGATGTTGCGCAGAGACTCGAACCTGGTTCCCCAGTTCCATAGGTGGCAGTTCTGACTGTAGCACCATATCCTCTTTAAAAAACATTAACAAAGCCCATTAGCTCAAACAGAGCTATTTGGTATTGCGAATGTTTTAAAGGCATTGCTCAGCAGCATGTACTGCTGTGCAACATGTCTTAAAATAAACAGTAAAAGCTCTGGGCCGTATCGCTTTCTTTTTATTGACTTTGAGTCATGTTGCACAGCAGCGCATGCTGCTGTACAACATCCTTTAAAAACATTGACAATACAGGTAGGTCTCGCATATGCGAAACCTGCTGGCTTTGTGAGTGCATGGTTTTTGGGCAACAGACCCAATGAAATAACCCTTTGCTGAACATTTGGCTCCAAGTCAGAGACACTCATAAGACCCCTTGCACAAAGGAATCCACTGCTGTTACAGGAATGACAGACATCAAAGAGTATAAATCGGGTGCACCTCAGACAACCCACCAGGAGCTACCCGCAATTTCACCAGAGGCTGTATACAGTAGTGCATACCACATGCACCGATGTCACCACAACAAATCCTGACACTCACTGACCAGGAGAATCTCTTAAAAAAACACTGGAACAACTTCTGACAATGGACTTCATGCCACAGTGGGCATAAGGCACTAACTTTTGACTGCTATCATATCAGTGGCAAGGGCAGGTGGAAAGGAGGTTTGACAAAAGCAACCATTCAGGAGAAATACAGTAATGTGATGAGGACCCAGAATCCCTCATCAACAGCCATGATGCAGCCACCCCTTTAACACCAGACCGAAGTAGAGGAGTGCAACAGGCATTGATAAGCAGGAGAAGTTGGGAGGCTACGGTGACAATTTCAGATGATTGTGAGGCAAAGGAAGGAAAGAATAATGAAGAGATGCTGAGACGTTTGGGGGCTGGAAGTGTCCTTTGGGTGAGGACGTAGAGGCGCATAGAGAGATTAAGAGGAGTGGATCAACATCTGCCAATTCCTCAATAACCATTTGCAAGTGACTTTCTGTATGACCTGCGCCATCCTGTCCCATGGTGCCAAGACCATGAAGGTGGTGGGGACTGTCAACGAAGTGGGCAGTGACCAGAATAAGCAGCTAAGAAAAAGGTCAGGTGGACTTTAAATAGCACTGGGAGATTCATGAGCCTTTCAGGCTCCAAAGTCTGAGAGTGGTCGATGAAACACATTGGAAGGTGGATAGGACTTAGTACACAGTAGAGGCAGGCCTTTGGTCAGAGCAATAAATGCTTCTGTAAAGAGCAGTGGGGAACACTTATGAACCGTAGTGGAAATGGGAGAAATAAAGAGTGGTTCTGGAAGGTGAGCACTGGAGTTGCCTTGAGCTCCCGTACAAATTTGTGGTCTCATTACCTGGTCACGAACGTTCTCCCAAGCCCTGTTTGCTTTAATCTGATTATTCCTAGAAATAGAAACCTCTGAAATTTAATTTCCTTATTTAGATGCAGTGAGCACTCTTAAAATGTTTGTCCCTCTCTCTATCAATAGTACCCTGGTCTGTAATCACACCAAGGCGTATAGGTTAAATAGCAGTTTGTCAATGCTGGTGTATAATTTTACATTATGAAATGGGAATTTCCGACGTTGTTATACAAAGGCGTATTGTCTAAGCTAGAACAAGATTTTTGATGCAAGGCAAAATTCATTTGTCTCATTACAAGGTTTAATTTCCAGGTGCAGAAACAACAAGTTTTGAAAGCAGCTATAGTCCCCTGGCAAATGATCCCAGTACTGGCTATTACTTTTGAGGGCAGGTTGATAGCTTCTGACCTTTGATGGTGAACTGTCTATCTCTTAGGTTTTGGAAATGCATATCCCAGTCATTGTATGTTTACACCCTGATATTTGAACGTGCATAATCTGAACTTTAAGTTGCCTCGTCCGGCCTTTGTATACTCATAAGCTGACATTTAAAAATGCATGGCCTGGACTTTCAGAGCAGTTACCATGGGTATCTTACATATTCCCCTGCAAACCCCTGTTGTAGAGCATATAGTAATATGTAATTCAGTGAAACGAACACAAAACTCCCTAGTCTCTTCACAGAAGTTATGGGTGAGCATAGAGTCACCTGTCTTCGCATTACTTCAAAGGGTGCTCTAGGATATAGGAAGTTCGATATCAGGCTTTACTTTGGGAGTCTATGCTGCTGTCCTTTAAAGTGCATAGCTTAATATATCTAAGTTCATTCTCTATGTAGCATTTCGAAGTTCATGGTCTAATCTTAGAAAATCAGTTCTCTTGATAACAAAATACATACTCTACTTTACTTAAGTTCAAAATATACTGCTCGCTCTTCTAGAAAACAAAGTTACACCACTACCAAAACACAATCTCTAAACTGCCTACTAATAAATGCTCAATCATGCTCTTAAAGCAAGCACCACATCTACGACCTACTCACTGACACACAAACTGACTTACTCTTCATAACTGAATCCTGGTTGAGAGATGACATGGCTCCGGTGTTGGATGAAGCTGTTCCTCCAGGCTGTCAAACGATCACACAAAATCGTATAGACAAAAGAGGAGCTGGACTAGTTGTTATATTCAAGCAAACAATAAACCTTACCAAAACTGATTACATTTCCATATAAGGATGTGAGGCCCTCATCTCCAGATGCAACCCTACACCAATCTCTTCCGATAACTTCCTTCTCCTTTACAGACCACCACCTAGCAATGCAACATTGTTAGACATGTTTCTAGATGCAGTTTCAAACCTTATAACACTACCAACACCTACAGACCAATTACAAATGGACCTTTCCTGGACAAACTGATAGAAAGAGCAGCATTTGCCCAGATGTCACAGTTGATTGAAGATAACTCCATACTTTCAGACTATCAAACTGAATTCTGCCCAGGAATAGGCACATAATCTGCCCTGGTCACCATCTAGGATGACCTTTAAAGCATGGTACAACGCAGTCTGGTTGCTGCACTACTTCTCTTGGACCTCACAGCTGCCTTTGACACAGTTGACCATGACACCCTATTAAAAAGACTCTACGAAGGCCGCATAGAGGGGACTGCTCTTCTCGACTAATTCACATCCTGCCTTCATAACAGAACAAATGTCATCCATACTCTCCCTTTCTTATCCAAACCGTACTTCACAAAAGCAGGGATCCTGTAGGGCTCATTCATCTCAACCATGCTTTTCAACATCTACATGAAGTCATTCTATTATCAGCAGTGATCAGTGAATTTAAGCAAACATGCTACAACTCTGGAGATGACACATAAATACCCCTTAAACTGAAAAGCCCCAAAGATATTGAAAACTCAGAAATCTTTAGTTGCCTCGGAGCCGTTGATCAGTGGATGACATGGAGCCATCTCAAATTGAATGCTTCCAAAACGTAAATACTCACATGTGGTGAGTGTAAAAATTATGACCCACTCTGCACCTGGCCAGACGATCTGTGACCACCTACTAAATTATCTAAGGAATTAAGAAACATTGGAATTACCATGGACGCCAAGTTAGCAATGAATGCCCAAATGGACAAATTAGCAAGCTCTAGCTTTATCACCATGAAAACTCTGCAACGCATCTTCCCCTTACTTGGGATTTCCACGCGATGTCCAGGCTGCTATCTCTCTTGTACTGTCTAAACTGGATTACGCCAATGGTTTCTACCAAGGATCATCCCTAACAACTATGAAAAGACTACAATCGATTTAGAACTCGGTTGCCAGACTATTCCTACAAGTAAAGATAGAAGCCTACATCTCTCCTGGCTTGAGGGCCTTACATTGGTTACTGGTTGCCAGAAGATCCACCTTCAAGCTGCTTTGTATCACCTACAAAGCAATTCATGGAACAGAACCACTTTTCATTAGGACTAAAATCACCAAATGCATTCAACAAAGGAACCTCCACTCAAGATTGGCACCTTGCCTCAAAACCCCACCAAACAAGAAAAAGACAGTAGGTGGTACCATGAACATCAATTCACCAAAATGCTTGGAGTAGCAGAAGTGACATCATACACACACTTACACCTTCACTTTTACCCACACATGCATTCTTACAGATACACACATTTACACTTACTCACAAACTCTCGCTCACATAAACACACACTTACCCACAAGCACACACACAATATAAATTTAAAAGCAGTTTACATTTTTTTCCTCACCTCAGCTGCCAGAGAAGGCTATATTCCATGTAATTGTATTCCATTTTTAATACACTAACAATGAATAATGAAACCTTATTCACTATTAATGTGATAAAAAAAGTTGAGAGAAAACAGAATGAAGCCCCAACCAATGTCCATAAGGTAAGCTGCCACTGTGTTCCTGGCACTGATTTTGCCACCACTGAGGCCAGGGGTTGCAAAGACATTGCCAGGGGGTCACAAAGAACAAGACCGGGGTCACAGCTGCGACCCCTGAGAACCTCTAAATGACGCCCATGGGTGGTACATCTTTCTCTGTTCAAGCAGGCAAACTATGGAATTCATTACCCCCAATAAAAGATCCACTGATAACTATCCTATCTTCAGAAGACTACTCAAGAGTTGGCTCTTTCTTACATAACCATCATACTCAAACACTAATGAACAGCATATCCCTTTTTTATGAAAACATTTATAATTTGTTTATATGTATATGTTCGATGGCATGTGTAGCTGCAGATACACATGCTATGCATATCCCGCCATCTAGTCTTGGTCTTGGAGTGTTACAAGTTGTTTTTCTTCGCAGAAGTCTTTTCGAGTCACAAGATCAAGGGACTCCTCCCATTTCGGCTCCATTGCGCATGGGCGTCGACTCCATCTTAGATTGTTTTCTTTCCGCCATCGGGTTCGGACGTGTTCCTCTTCGCTCCGTGTTTCAGTTCGGAAAGTTAGTTAAATCTCGGAAAAATTCGACGGTATTGTTTGCGTTCGGTATCGGGTTAGTTAACGGAGATCGACACCGAATCAAGAAGAACTCCGGTAGCCCTTTGGGGCTTCTATCCCCCGGCGGGGCCTGGTCGGCCCGACTGCGTTCGTCTTCAAGGCTAATGGAACGGACCCCATTCCGCTTCTGCCCCGAATGCCACAACAAGTATCCTTACACAGATCAACATCTGGTCTGTAATTTGTGTTTGTCCCCCGAACACAAAGAGGATACCTGCGAGGCCTGTCGGGCGTTTCGGTCGAAGAAAACGCTACGGGACCGGAGAGCTTGAAGGCTTCAAATGGCATCGGTGTCGTCAGGACACCACGACGTCAAGGAAGAGGAGACTTTCTTCATCGCTGACTCGGACGAGCCCGAAACGGAGCAGATGCCGAAAACCGTGAGTAAACCAGCCCCGGCCAAAACTCACGCCAAAATCATAAAGGCCCAGGGGACGCCGGCAGGCCATGACTTAACTCGTAAAATCGGTGACCATCCATCGGCACGGAAAAAGGGCACACACGTGTCGAAGTCATCCGACTCCGGTCGAGAGCATACTCGACACCGAGAACCTGGCTCCGACCAGACTCGACACAGAGATAACAGCTCCGAGATAAGTAAGCACCGAGAGATCGGCACACCGAAACCGAAAAAAGTGGCTTTGGAGCCAAAAAAGACTGTAGAAAAAGTTTTGGTACCAAAACATCCAGCTTCGGAGCCGAAAACAAGCTCCTACTCCGAAGAACAAGGCCTTTCAGAACAACTACAAGGCCATAAATTTGGACAAGAGCTAGAAGCAAGGGAGCTAGATTATACACAAAGAAGGCTCCATATTCAAAAGGAAACAGGGAAAATAAGAACTCTCCCTCCTATAAAGATGAAAAGGAAACTTGCTTTCCAAGACAAAGAAAAACAACCACAAGCAAAAGTGACTAAAGCAGTAACTCCACCTCACTCTTCGCCACAACCATCACCACACCACTCACCGCAACCGTCACCAATTGCAACCCCAACGATGATGCAATCACCAACGCACACAGAGATCAGCCAGGGCTACCCAGATGCATGGGATCTATATGATGCGCCAGTATCAGATAATAGTCCAGACTGCTACCCAGCAAGACCATCACCACCTGAAGACAGTACTGCCTACACACAAGTGGTGTCCAGAGCAGCGGCTTTTCACAATGTGGCACTGCACGCAGAACCCATTGAGGATGACTTTTTATTTAATACTTTGTTGTCGACACACAGTCAGTACCAAAGTCTCCCAATGTTGCCAGGGATGTTGAAACACGCGAAACAAGTATTTCAAGAACCCGTCAAAGGCAGAGCCATCACACCTAGGGTGGAGAAAAAGTACAAGCCTCCCCTAACAGACCCTGTGTACATCACACAACAACTGACACCTGACTCAGTAGTAGTAGGCGCAGCACGTAAAAGGGCAAATTCACACACCTCTGGAGATGCACCACCACCCGACAAAGAAAGTCGGAAGTTTGATGCAGCAGGGAAAAGAGTTGCAGCACAAGCAGCCAATCAATGGCGCATTGCCAATTCCCAGGCTTTATTGTCAAGATATGACAGAGCTCATTGGGATGAAATGCAGCACTTCATAGAACATCTGCCCAAAGAGTTCCAAAAGCGTGCACAACAAGTGGTGGAAGAGGGCCAAAGTATCTTGAACAACCAGATACGATCGGCAATGGATGCAGCAGACACAGCCGTAAGAACTGTGAATACAGCGGTCACTATTCCGAGACACGCATGGCTACGCACCTCCGAGTTTAAGCCCGAGATCCAACAGGCGGTTCTTAATATGCCTTTTAATGGACAGCAGTTGTTTGGGCCGGAGGTAGACACAGCTATAGAGAAGCTGAAGAAGGACACTGATACGGCCAAGGCCATGGGCGCGCTCTACTCCCCACAGAGCAGAGGCACATTTAGGAAGACACAATTTAGAGGGGGGTTTCGGGCCCAAAGCACAGAACCCTCAACCTCACAAACCAGACCCACATACCAGGGCCAGTATCAACGAGGAGGCTTTCGGGGACAATACAGAGGTGGACAGTTCCCTAAAAATAGAGGAAAGTTCCAAAGCCCAAAGACCCCTCAAACTAAACAGTGACTTCAGTGTCACAAATCCCCAACACATAACACCAGTGGGGGGAAGACTCACAGATTTTTACCAAAACTGGGAAGAAATAACAACAGACTTGTGGGTCCTAGCCATTATCCAACATGGTTATTGCATAGAATTCCTACAATTACCACCAAATGTGCCTCCAAGAACACACAACATGTCCAAACAGCACTTGGATCTATTATAACTAGAAGTCCAATTGTTGTTACAAAAAGACGCAATAGAACTGGTACCCAACCATCAGAAAGGAACAGGTGTTTATTCCCTGTATTTTCTAATACCCAAAAAGGACAAAACTCTAAGACCCATCTTAGATCTCAGAACACTAAATCTTTACATCAAATCAGATCACTTTCACATGGTGACACTTCAAGACGTAATCCCGTTACTCAAACAACAAGACTACATGTCAACATTAGACCTCAAAGATGCTTACTTCCATATACCTATACATCCTTCCCACAGAAAATACTTAAGGTTTGTAATCCAAGGGGTACATTACCAATTCAAAGTGTTACCATTCGGGATAACAACAGCACCAAGGGTATTTACAAAATGCCTTGCAGTAGTAGCTGCACATATCAGAAGACAGCACATACACGTATTCCCGTATCTAGACGATTGGTTAATCAAAACCAGCACTCAGAAACAGTGTCTTCAACACACAAAAAACGTCATAGAAACCCTTCACAAACTAGGGTTCTCACTAAACTACCAAAAATCACACTTACAGCCGTGCCAAATACAACAATACTTAGGAGCAACAATCAACACAAAAAAAGGGATTGCCACTCCAAGTCCACAAAGGGTACAAGCATTTCAAAACGTAATACAAAGCATGCACCCAATCCAAAAGTATCAGGTAAAATTAGTGATGAAACTACTAGGCATGATGTCCTCATGCATAGCCATTGTCCCAAACGCAAGATTACACATGCGGCCCTTACAACAGTGCCTAGCAACACAATGGACACAAGCACAGGGTCAACTTCAAGATCTAGTGTTGATAGACCGCCAAAGACACACCTCGCTTCAATGGTGGAATCCTGTAAATTTAAACCAAGGGTGGCCTTTCCAAGACCCAGTGCCTCAATACGTAATCACAACAGATGCTTCCATGGTAGGGTGGGGAGCACACCTCAACCAACACAGCATCCAGGGACAATGGGACACTCAGCAGAAACAACTTCATATAAATCAACTAGAATTACTAGCAGTGTTTCTAGCGTTGAAAGCATTTCAACCACTAATAGCCCACAAACACATTCTTGTCAAAACAGACAACATGACAACAATGTATTACTTAAACAAACAGGGAGGGACACACTCATCACAACTGTGTCTCTTAGCACAGAAGATTTGGCATTGGGCGATTCACAATCACATTCGCCTAATAGCGCAATACATCCCAGGAATTCAAAACCAGTTGGCAGACAATCTCAGTCAAGATCACCAACAAATCCACGAATGGGAAATTCATCCCCAGATACTATAGACCTACTTCCAAAACTGGGGAACACCGCAAATAGACCTATTCGCATCAAAGGAAAACGCAAAATGCCAAAACTTCGCATCCAGGTACCCACAGCCTCACTCCAATGGCAATGCGTTATGGATGAATTGGTCAGGGATATTTGCTTACGCTTTTCCCCCTCTCCCACTCCTTCCGTATCTAGTAAACAAATTGAGTCAAAACAAACTCAAACTAATACTAATAGCACCAACTTGGGCACGACAGCCTTGGTACACAACACTACTAGACCTGTCAGTAGTGCCTCATATCAAAACTACCAAACAAACCAGATCTGTTAACTCAACACAAACAACAGATCAGACACCCGAATCCAGCATCGCTCAATCTAGCAATCTGGCTCCTGAAGTCTTAGAATTCGGACATCTAGACCTTACACAAGAATGTATGGAGGTCATCAAACAGGCTAGAAAACCTACTACAAGATATTGCTACGCAAATAAATGGAAATGATTTGTTTATTACTGTCATAATAATAAAATTCAACCATTACACGCATCCGCAAAAAAACATTGTAAGCTACTTACTACACTTACAAAAGTCTAAGTTAGCTTTTTCATCCATTAAAAGACATCTCACAGCAATTTCTGCCTATCTGCAAATTACACATTCAACTTCAATATTTAGAATCCCAGTCATAAAAGCATTTATGGAGGGTCTAAAAAGGATCATTCCACCAAGAACACCGCCAGTTCCTTTGTGGAACCTCAATATTGTATTAACACGACTCATGGGTCCGCCATTCGAACCCATGCAATCGTGTGAAATGCAATACTTAACCTGGAAAGTAGCCTTCCTAATAGCTATCACATCTCTCAGAAGAGTAAGTGAAATACAAGCTTTTACCATACAGGAACCCTTTATACAAATACACAAGCATAAAGTGGTTTTACGCACAAATCCAAAATTTTTGCCAAAAGTTATATCACCGTTCCACTTAAACCAAACAGTGGAACTCCCAGTGTTTTTTCCAGAACCAGACTCTGTAGCTGAAAGAGCATTACATACATTAGACATTAAAAGAGCACTAATGTATTACATTGATAGAACCAAACAATTTCGCAAAACAAAACAATTGTTTGTAGCTTTCCAAAAACCTCATACAGGGAATCCAATATCCAAACAAGGCATTGCTAGATGGATAGTTAAATGTATTCAAACCTGTTATGTTAAAGCAAAAAGAGAACTGCCTATTACACCAAAGGCACACTCCATTAGAAAGAAAGGCGCCACAATGGCCTTTCTAGGGAATATACCAATGACAGAAATATGTAAGGCAGCCACATAGTCTACGCCTCATACATTCACTAAAAATTACTGTGTGGATGTGTTAACAACACAACAAGCCACAGTAGGACAGGCAGTACTACGAACATTATTTCAAAGAACTTCAACTCCTACAGGCTAAACCACCGCTTTTGGGGAGATAACTGCTTACTAGTCTATGCATAGCATGTGTATCTGCAGCTACACATGCCATCGAACGGAAAATGTCACTTACCCAGTGTACATCTGTTCGTGGCATGGGACGCTGCAGATTCACATCCGCCCTCCCACCTCCCCGGGAGCCTGTAGCCGTTATAAGTTGATGAAAATAAACTTGTACATTTATAAATTTGTAAATATATCACTTTTTAATCACACTATGTACATATATACTTACTCCATTGCATGGGCACTATTACTATATACACAACTCCTACCTCACCCTCTGCGGGGAAAACAATCTAAGATGGAGTCGACGCCCATGCGCAATGGAGCCGAAATGGGAGGAGTGCCTCGATCTCGTGACTCGAAAAGACTTCTTCGAAGAAAAACAACTTGTAACACTCCGAGCCCAACACTAGATGGCGGGATATGCATAGCATGTGAATCTGCAGCGTCCCATGCCACAAACAGATGTACACTGGGTAAGTGACATTTTCCATCTAGATATGCATATTTCTTTGAACAAATATGTATATTAACTATGGTTATCAAAATATATATATACTGTTCAGGTATGCTTAACAAAAGTATATATTACGGGTAAATATATATGGGTGTGTGTGTGTGTGTGTATATATATATATATATATATATATATATATATGTACTGCTTAACATGTTTATAGATCATTGCTTGCTTTTTATATAAGTTGTTTGATTAGATGCCTATGGGTATCTGCTCTATCTCTCACAATAGGTTCATATTATCACAACTGTCTACAAGCACATCGCTATTGAAATATTGAGGAAAATGTACAGTTAAAAAAATAATACATTTAAACAAACATTGACTTATTTAAAAAAACATAAATTACCTCCAAATACTGCAACACTTGAAAGTCTGTGTTTATACAGTAAAACTTGAAATCTCAATATAATAGCTTCCTTATACATATATGTCATTTCTATGTAGTCTTGTATCTATATATTTATTACTTTTCTCTTCCTACTGTAGAAGGAAGAAAAAAAAAAAAAAACTTTCACTCTGTCCAATGTACTACTCTCTCACCCTATACTTGTTTCAATCTGTCCTCTATCTCCACTCTGACTCATCCCAAACCTCATTCCACTATTATGATCTTTAAAATAACCCTTTCTAGATTTCCCTCCTCTGTCATCCCAAACCCATTTTTACTTCTGTGATCTCCAAAACAACCCTTCTAAATTCTTCCTTCGTGTATCCTTCCTTTGACTCATCCCAAACCTCATTTTACTACTCTGATCTTCCCGATCCCGTCCTACAGGCTCTTACCTCCTCCATCTCTCCTTTTACTCATCCCAAACCTCATCTTACTACTATGATCTCCCAAATAACACTTAAGATTCTTCCCTCTTCTATCCCTCCATTATTCTATTTAATCCATGTAACAGACTCATGTGTCCACTGCTGAAATTAACTCATATTTCCCTATAGTAATCCACCACTGATCCTTTTGGGTTCTGGAGTAGGGTGCTGCTCGCCGAAAAATGCTTCAATGCCTCATCAGATGTAGTACGCGTTATAGAAAGAAAATTACAATTACTTTAAAAGTCCAGAGCATGAGAGTTGGAAGTGCATGTCATGGTCCTAGGAGATACTTGGCCTGGCTCTCGCAAGTGCTTTGCCAGGTATTTGTAAATCCACGGTCTGGCCTTTCAGGTGTCTGTCCTAATCTGCATGACTTGGTCTTTGGGTGTGATTTAGAGGTTGGTAGTGGGGTTACTTCATCACAACAGTGATGGAGATCTTGTCTGTTTTATAACAAGTGTAGTACATCGTCTGGCATTTGCAATAAGGCGGATGGGGAGATCTGTCATGTTTGTTACGAAGTAACCCATCAGGAAAACTCTAAATAAAGTCCTTTGTCTTTAGAATACATTGGGCTGGTCTTGGATTTGCATGGCTTGGTTTTTTAATAGCATGGGTAATCTTTGAATTTACATAGCACATGACCAGCTCCTTTGAAGTTTAAAGCATGGACGTTGGACGTGCCTGACCTTATGCTTGGAAGTATGTTAGCCATTGGAAGTTCTTGGTGTGGCCTTTGTGGTTCCTAGCATAACCTTTAAGAGCGTTTAGTGTGGCCGTTTAAAATCCATGGCATGCCTGATCTGTAGAAAATGCTTGACCTGACCTTTAGGACTGTATGCCTTGTGTGTTGCAAGTGAGTATCCCGCTGACCTTTAAAAATGAATGGCCTGGCTGATGGAAGTGCATGACCTGACTGTTGAAATCGCCTGGCACTGCTGCTGAATTGCATAGTCTGGCCTTTAGCCATGTACTTGACCATTATAAGTGCATAATCTTTGCCAAACCCGCTTCTTAATGCTGTTACAGATTCTGCTATAGGGTCCACTTTGGCCCCAAATTTTGTGCCTGCAACAACTTTGAATCAAGTTCATTTGTCTCAAAATGTATTCCATTTTTTGCATTTTGCACCCTTTAAAGAGTGCCCAGGGTGCTTCATCCTGCTTGTGGCCGCTCATGGGCCGTCTTTGGCAGCGGTGCTTGTGGCAGTCCTGTCTTTGGCAGCGGTGCTTGTGGCGGTCCTGTCTTGGGCAGCAGTGCTTGTGGCGGTCCTGTCTTTGGCAGCGGTGCTTGTGGCAGTCCTGTCTTTGGCAGTGGTGCTTGTGGCGGTCCTGTCTTTGGCAGCGGTGCTTGTGGCGGTCCTGTCTTGGGCAGCGGTGCTTGTGGCGGTCCTGTCTTGGGCAGCGCTTTAGCTGCTGGCGGTCCTCTCTGGGCCAGCGGGGCTGCTGCTGGCAGTCCTCTCTGGGCCAGCGGGGCTGCTGGCGGTTGCCTCCTGGGCAGCGGGGCTGCTGGCGGTTGCCTCCTGGGCAGCGGGGCTGCTGCTGGCAGTCCTCTCTGGGCCAGCGGGGCTGCTGGCGGTTCCCTCCTGGGCAGCGTGGCTGCTGCTGGCGGTCCTCTCTGGGCCAGCGGGGCTGCTGGCGGTTGCCTCCTGGGCAGCGGGGCTGCTGGCAGTTGCCTCCTGGGCAGCGTGGCTGCTGCTGGCGGTCCTTTCTGGGCCAGCGGGGCTGCTGGCGGTTGCCTCCTGGGCAGCGGGCTGCTGGCGGTTGCCTCCCGGGCAGCTGGCTGCTGCTGGCGGTCCTCTCTGGGCCAGCGGAGCTGCTGGCAGTTGCCTCCTGGGCAGCGGGCTGCTGGCGGTTGCCTCCTGGGCAGCGTGGCTGCTGCTGGCGGTCCTCTCTGGGCCAGCGGGGCTGATTCTGGTGGTCCTGTCTGGGCCAGCTGGCGGTCTTCTCCGCCGTGGTGATCTTCCCAGACTTGCCGGGTTTCTTGTGCCCCTTCCCCACCTTGGAAGGTGTTGCTGCTGACTCCACACTCCCACCTGTGCCCCTGGGAGCGGCTTTGCTGGCTGTTGTCTTCCCCCTCTCCCGCCGGGCACTGGCCAACTTTTGATGCTTGACAGGTGGGGGACTGTCCGTGCCGTGGCTCCTTGCCACACTGGCTGCCCTGCTGCCTGGTGCACTCCAGAATCCGGCGACTACTGGCACCACTGGTCCCGGAGATGTTGTGGCTGAGGTGCTAGGTTGGGACCTGGAGAGTCGGGCCCTAGGAGACTGACGGGGTGGGGGAGGTGAGGGAAAGAGGTCAAGGGTGGACAGGAAAAGTTTCTTAGGAACACTGGGACGGGTAGCTGGAGGTGGTTTGGGAGTGGAGGAAAAGGTTGTTGTTGTAGGAGGTGTACGTTTGGTGACTTTGGGTGAAGGTGCATGCGCTGGAGGCTGTCGTGAGGTGGATGGCTGTTGGGTGGGTGTGTGCCTGCGTTTGTGTACCTTGGGAGGTGGCGTCACAGACACACTGGGAGAGGACACAGGGGATGTGTGAATGGTAGTGGGGGTGGTGACTGCACGTGAGCGGGGTGTGGTGGTGGGTGTGCTGGTGATGAACGTAGTGGCTGTAGATGTAGTTCATGCAGGTGTGAGTGGAGACAAGACTGGGAGGGAGGAGGGAGACGAGGAGGAGGGGGACACAGTGGAGGCAGTGGATGTTGCTATGTCTGCATGTGTGTGATGCTTGCGTGAGTGCCTGTGGGATGTGTGGTGCTTATGTTTGCCTGAGCTTCCCTTGTGTGTTGAGGTGTGTGCATGCTGGTCTGATGGTGTGCTTGGGGTAGGCTGAGGTACAGGGGATTGGGTCTGGGTGGAGGAAGTTGGAGGGGGGAGGCTAGAAACAGGGACAATGGCTGCCATCAGTGCTGAGGCCAGAGTCTGAAAAGCTTGCTGAAGGGGTGCCTGATCAGAATGAATGCCCTCCAGGAATGCATTGGTTTGCTGCAACTGTCTCTCTACACCCTCAATGGCATTCAAAATGGTAGACTGCCCAACAGTGAGGGACCTGAGGTCAATGGCCTCCTCACTGAGGGCAGCAGGGGTGACTGGGGCCGGGACTGCTGGGAGGGTGGTGCTGGAGGAAGGGGGAGGGGGGTGGCGTCTGTACCTGTAGATGCAGGGCGCACAGATGGGGCCGCCACCACAAGGGAGCTCCCATCAGAGGACGAGTCCGTATCGCTGGTGTCAGCTCCTGTCAGACTCCGTAGTGTCGCCCTCCAGGGTCATGTGGGATGCAGCGCCCTCCTGCTCCGGTGCCACTGCTCCTCCGCCTGATGATGCTAATGCACACATGTACAGGGAGACCACAAAAAGGGGGGGAGACAGAAGAAAGACAAGTTGAGTGCATGCATTACCGCTACCGTTTGCGGACATGACAGACACAGAAGCACCCTGCACTACGCCGCGCACTTGGGGTCCACTATTCAATGCCTGGTAAATGGCCTACAAGGCTATGGCCGATATCTGCACACATGGATGTCACAGGAGCCGGACTAGGTGTAGTTGGCACTGTACCCAGGTGGGGAAGGTGCCACAGGGTCTGCCTGAAAAAGGGGACTTAACTAGCACACTCGCCCTGGCCTAGGGAAACCCAAAGCCCACCTCCCCCACCCAGACATCTCCACTGCGCGCTGAATCAGCAAAATGAGAGTGTACTCACCCCCTTGTTGCTGCTGTGATCCCCTCAAGCGCCCATCCAACTCCGGGTACGCCACTGCCAGGATCCTGAACATCGGGGGTCATGGTGCGATGGGCACCCCTCCCACATTGGGAGGCCATCCCCAGCTAGGCCTCCACCGTCTTCTTGCTCCAGCGGCGAATGTCCTCCCATCTTTTCCGGCAGTGGGTGCTCCGTCTGTGATAGACCGCCAGGGTCCGGACGTCCTTGCCGATGGCACGCCAAATATCCTTCTTCTGGTGGGCGCTGACCTACAGGAATTGTACAGGGGAAAAAGAGAAGTTACACCGTCACAGTCATTGGCCGCATCCCTATCCTTGCCATGTGGCACATGCACTCACCGTTGTTTCATGCACGCCTCATTCTCTTCCCCCCCCCCCCCCCCTTTTTCATCCACCCCACTCCATACAGGCATTGCCCATACAGTAGGCTCCCAGTGTACTTACCTGTTTGTCTGGAGGACCGTAGAGTAGCGTGTACTGGGGGAGGACCCCATTCACGAGTTTCTCCAACTCTTCAGAAGTGAAGGCAGGAGCCCTTTCCCCAGACACATGAGCCATCGTCGCTTCCAGACACAGGTCACAGCAGCACTTGCAGTGTAGGTCCTCTCCTGTTGAAGGTCAGGTATCAAGTGAGTGAACAGACAGAAAATGTCAGTCACGTCCGCAGCGGTGCGTACCATCACCACCGGCATACATCGTCATTGGCTCCTGGGACCCATAGGGTCCAATGTTAACCAATGCAGAATTGCGCCGCGGTCTTCGACCGCCTACCGTGACGGTGTACAACGCCAGCGCAGTTACCTCACATCCCATTGTCCCACTTTACAGGTCAGGCAGCCGCCATTTCAGGGGCCCACATGGCTTGATTTATAACTGCGTCACACATACATAGGCCTTGGCTCAACACTCTTACAGCAAAATTCGGGTTATGAATGGTTTTCTGGGTAAGCTTTATTTACGTACCTCTGAGTTGGTTGACTCTGTGCTCGCTGTTGTCCTTCATAGGCACCGTTTGCTGGGACATGTGAGGAGATCACGGCATTCTCTGGTGTACAGACCGCTGGTGGACCTGTCGACAATGGAGGAAAGACATGTAATCATCACCTACAGGCTTGATCGTGCCACAATCCTGGAACTGTGTGCCCAGTTGGAGCCAGACCTGGTGTCAGCTATCCCCCATCCCACAAGAATCCCCCCTCAAGTGCAGGTGCTGTCAGTACTCCATTTCCTTGCAAGTGGGTCATTTCAAACAACAGTGGCCATAGCATCAGGGATGTCCCAGCCTATGTTTTCCAACGTGTTGTCCAGAGTGTTGTCTGCCCTGCTGAAACACATGCGGAGCTACACCGTGTTCCCTCAGGTGGAGGATTTGCCTACAGTGAAAGGTGACTTCTATGCCCTCGGACATATCCCCAACATCATAGGTGCCATTGATGGAACACATGTGACCTTGGTCGTCCCCCCCCCCCCCCCCTTCCCCTCCCCACAGGAGTGAACAGGTGTGCAGAAACCGGAAGAGTTACCATTCGATGAATGTGCAGATGGTGTGTTTGGCCGACCAGTACATCTCCCATGTTAATGCCAAATTCCCTGGCTCAGTGCATGACGCTTACATCCTGCGGAATAGCAGCGTCCCTTATGTGATGGGGCACCTCCAGAAGCACCGTGTGTGGCTATTAGGTGAGCACCTGGAACCAAATCATTGGGAATAGTTGTCTGGGTCTGGGGATATCCCTACAGGTTAGTGTGTGTCTAACAGTTGTCCCTCGCCATTTACAGGTGACTCAGGTTACCCCAACCTGTCATGGCTACTGACCCCAGTGAGGAATCCCAGGACAAGACATAGGAATGCTACAATGAGGCCCATGGGCGAACTAGGAGGATTATAGGGTGGACCTTCGGCCTCCTGAAGGCCAGGTTCAGGTGCCTCCATATGACAGGTGGTTCCCTATTCTACTCACCAAAGAAGGTGTGCCAGATTATCGTGGCCTGCTGTATGCTTCACAACTTAGCTTTGCGACGACAGGTGCCTTTTCTGCAGGAGGATGGTCCAGATGGAGGTGTTGTGGCAGCTGTGGAGCCTGTGGACAGCGAAAACGAGGAAGCAGAAGAAGAGGACGTCGACAACAGGGACTCTGTGATCCTGCAATACTTCCAGTGAGACACGGGTAAGAATACAAACCTGCCTACTACATGTACTTTAACACTACTACCTCCATTGTCTGTCCTTTTCACCCAGTGTATGGTCACTGAGTTGTCACTTTCCCTTACGATTTCACAGATGAGGGTCCCACTGTGTGACATCTGCTTTGTTTCCAAATGGACTAGAGCTGTGTGACATAGGTATGTTGACATTACAGTTGAAAGAGCATTTTGTCACTGTAATTACTAATACAACATTTCGAAATCACAGACAGACTCCAGATTGTTTTGTGCTTTCAGGGTGTTTATTTAAGTGCTCAAAATTGGAGGGGGTTGTAAAATGGTGAGGGGTGATGGTGGAGGAATGTCCATGGCAGAGTCCAGTCTATTAGTCTCACAGGTGCATTGTCCAAAGGGGCATAGGAAGTGGAGCTGGGGCAGTTTGAGGATGGACAGGGTGACAAGGTGGGACAAAAGGATGACATTCAGGGCGGTCTAATTTCTTGGCGGGGTCTTGGCATCGTTCTCTGTCTTTGTCCTGGATGTTTTGCGGGGTGGTTCTCCCTCTGCAGGGGTTTGGGTGCTGGTGTGGTGGTCCTGTGGCGGTGCCTCCTGTCCACTAGCGCCGGCGGAGGTGGTGAGCAGTTCACCGTCCAGGCTAGTGTCAGGGGCCCCTTGTTGTGCCACAGTGTCCCTCCTGGTGTTGAGGACTTCCTTTAGCACCCCTACGATGGTGCCCAGGGTGGAATTGATGGATCTGAGTTCCTCCCTGAAGCCCAAATACTGTTCCTCCTGCAGCCGCTGGGTCTCCTGAAACTTGGCCAGTACCGTTGCCATCGTCTCCTGGGAATGATGGTACGCTCCCATGATGTTGGAGAGGGACTCGTGGAGAGTGGGTTCCCTGGGCCTGTCCTCTCCCTGTCGCCCAGCAGCCCTCCCAGTTCCCCTGTTTCCCTGGGCCTCTGTCCCCTAGACCGGGTGCTCACTGCCCCCAGGTCCCTGTTGTTGTTTGGGTGGTGGGTTAGCCTGGGTTCCCTGTAGTGGTGGACACACTGCTGATTGACGTGAAGGGAACTGCAAAAGATGCTGTGGTGACTGACGAGCCGCAAATGAGTAAGTAGTAGACCCCTTTTCCTTCCCCAATCAGAGATAATTGTAGTGACAGATATGTCACTCCTTGGCTGAGGTGGCCACTTTAGAGAGGTAGGGATCAGAGGACTTTGGTTTCCGGTGGAATATGGACTCCACATCAACCTGTTTGAGCTTTGAGTGATCCGTTTGGCATTGAAAGCCTTTCTACCCTCCATCAAGGTTAGGGTAGTGCAAACAGGGCAGTGTGGGGTCATGGACCCTGTCAAGAGACCCTGCGGCTCTGGACATGGCTGAAACATCAGGGCATTTCCGTGGTGGTTCAACACCTGGCGGGCTCTCTGAAAGTGCATCCTTCTTACTGAAGGTAGTAACTCTTTTTCTTGTAGGCTAGTCTATCACTCTGCCTACATTTTACGCTCTGTCTCACCTTTACAAAGAAGAGCAGAGACTCCACTGGCTGGGCCCAAAAAGAGTGTTGTTGTTCTACCAAGAGGACACTTTTGAGTTCCAGGTGGACGATAAACACTTCATGGGGTATGTTGGAACCAACAAAGCGAAGGTGGTGCAGAAGTTGACCATCTTGTGATGGGTAGTGCTCTTCATCAAAATCTGCTTCACAATGGCCAAAAAGCAAACCCCTGAGGGTTTGTGTGCTCACTCTACCAGGGCCAAGGCTGCGACCACTGTCTTAGTCAGTGGACTTCCTGTCCTGTATATCTGTCAGACAGCAACGTCGGCTTCCTTTCACACGTTTATAAAGGACTGCGTAAGGTCTGGCATGACAGTTTGTCCGTTCGGTCCTACAGGACTTTTTAGTCTAATCTGTATTGTAGCCCCCCTCTACAGAGGTATTGATTGGGTATATACTCTAAGATAAAGAATCTGCGACTAGAAGTCTCTATCAGATGAACTAGTTACTTACCTTCAGTAATGCCTTATCTGGTAGAGACTCTATCTGGCCACCGAATACTTACAGATCCTCCCCACTCTGTGAATGGATTATAGTGTAAAGGCCCTAGCTTCACACACCAGTGTTTCTTGTTGCTCAGTGCTTTTGGGTTGAAAAGTCACAAAAAGAAACTGACGTCAGTGTGTTGGGGTGGCACCTACATAGGCACCACACGTCACTTCTGACACGGATGATGCCGATGACGCCCTGAGGAGCCGAATGATGACACCTACTGGCATGCTGGGGTACTTCTCTTCAAACGTTTCCAGATCCAGTCTGGTACCTTGGAATTATTATAAGGTAATGAATTTGCTGCTAAATAGTCTCTAGCTGATAAGTCGTTCCTTTAGGTAAGCAACTTGTTATTTTGCTCCCCAGTTCTCTCCTGTTACCGGTCGTCGTTGAGTCCTGGGGTTCAAGTACATCCAGGAAGTCCTTAAGAAACATTCAAAAAAATTAAAGCATGACTTTCCTTCACCCTTCTGCTACCACGACTCTGAGTCGTGCAACGCTCCAGACGCCTCCAGGTAAAGTCTGTGTCTGCGCTGGAAACCAAACTCACACTCGTTCAGATCCAATCCACAATGGACAGCGATGCCACAGCAGCTCCCCGAGCTCAGCTGTGCTATGGACAAAATAGTTTGATCCTCACTTGGGTCCCTCTGGATCACCTTTGGGCGCAATGGATCCAAGGTGGATGCTATTTGGGTTCCTACCAGTGGATTCATCCCTGGCGCTGAACGCTTTACTCGCTCTCGACCTAATGTTGATTACTTAATTGGATTGCGTTCCTCAACTGGCTGCGACATGACTTTACCCCCTGACTCCACTGGTTCCAATGTGGGCACCAAGATTAATGCCACTAGAGAATATTCCTATGCTTGATCAGATGTTGGACATGGATATGATTGTTTTATTGGACTCTGAAACTAATCCTTTACTTGGACAGCACTCTGCCCCCACACTATAGACCATATATTTAGGATGATGATTATCAGGGTGATATTTATCATAACGGGGACATTTATGAACACCTACAGGGCAGCTTTTTTCTCGATACCTCCAAAGACATTGCCCTGACCTTACTTAACTCGGCTATTGCAACAGAGGACTCTGCCTCATTTTCATCAGTAATTAGGAAGGCAGTGAAAGCCTTAGACCTAATCCTGCCAACTGCAGATGTCAATACTAATATGCTTGCTGAAGTCCTCAATCTCATCTCCTGGACGACACTTGTCCATACACCAAGGAGACATTCTGGCTCTCTTGGTAAAGGGAGCAGGACAGAGGGTACCAGCATAAGTAATCGTGATTATTTGCTGATCCTTGTATTTTCTGGTGCTGAAAAAAGACAGAGGCCTCCTTCCCATCCTTGATCTCCACCCTCTGACTGTTTTCTTTTGGAAGTGGGAGTTCAGTATGGTCACTCTGGTCCAACTTCTGTCTGCCCAGGATCCAGGACACTAGATGGTATCACTACTTATAGAACACTTATTTTCACATCCCTGTCTGGCAGTCCTATAGAAGCTGTTTGCAGTTTCAGGTAGGCATCAAACATTTCAACTTGTTGGAGCACCTGTTTGTCCTGACCAGTGAACCTTGTAAGTTCATTAAAAAGATGGTTGTGATTGTAGATCATCTACAGAGGTTGCAAAAACCAGACCCCCCATATTTTCTTAGCTTCTACATTGATCAATCACGAAAATACCAACGGGAAAACCCACTTTTCATTGATTTCTCTGGTAATAAGAAAAGAAAAGCAATGCATTAGGGAACCATCTTCCAATGGAGTATACTGTGCATCAAGATGTACTATGGGTTGTCCAAAATGCAACCTCCTGCATGTTCACAGGCCAGTTCCGCCAGAGCAAACCAGAGATCAGTGCGCTGGTGCATGGTGTGCCATTCTTGGACATCTGCCATGCTGCTATGTGGGCGACCCTCAATGCGTTCACTAAGAATTACTGGCTGGATAGCCAAGTCTGGCAGGATTGGTATTTTACCCAAAATATCCTGCAAGATTTCCTGGTCTGAGCCATCCCGCTGACCCACCACATAGGGAGATACTGCTTTGATATCTATCACAAGGTGAGGAATCAGCAGTTGCAACTGTGGATCAGAAGAACAAGTTACTTTTCTTCATTAACATCTTTTCTGGTAGAGTCTCAATCGCAGTCTAAATCGCCGTCATGCTGAATGGACTAGTACTGCCCATTAATATTTTTCCATCTATTGAAAACCTCTGCACACTGTAACATTTTGAATTCTATCTGCTCCATGTCTGTTGGTACCAACAGAGTTCAGAAAGAAACTGACATCAGCATGCAGAGGTGGCCAAAATTTGGGGGCCTGGATGTCCTGTCTGGGGAAGGGCTGATCTGTTGTGGAGCTGCACTGCGCCACCTACCAATGTGTGAGCGAATTGCCACAAAAGTATCCAGATCTAATGTGATGCCTAGGAATGTTAACAAGGTGAAGAATCTGCAGTTAGAAACAATATCTTCCCGAAAAGGCATTATAGAACGCAAGTACACTATTCATACAGACCATTGGTAATCCCCACATAACTGTACATACACAAAGAGCAATAGCTTTATCAACAGAGCAGTATCGTTATAAGATACTATTATTATATATACTAAGAGAGCAGGAGTATTGCGTACCAGTGTGATTATGTGTACTGAGAGCAGAGGTACTGAAGGCCACTGTGAGGCTACATCTAGTCAAATATATTTTACTTTATAAACTGAACAGATTTTTTTTTTTTAACTGTTGCATAGGATCTAGCTCAAAATTAACAAAGGGGACATGTTGCAGTCACTTAAAGAAACATAACAGTCCTCTGAGGCCATCATTAAGGAAGTGTCAAGAAAACGCCTTCCAGGGATGGATTTACTTTACACACAACTCTGCACTAAAATTGAACATTTTGTTCTCTGCAGCAGCCATGGGGGAGCGCATGTATGGGCCTCCATGGGGAAAGGACATCTATCCGTAGGTGAGTCCAGCAGTCTGCCCCTCCGCAGAGGAATAAATGTTGCCTTTGTAAGCCAAGGCCTGTGTTTTAATGCAACATGTGGAACACTGGAGATTTAAAAACCCATGCAATAAAGTCTACTCTTTTGTGAAAACCCTCCAAAAATATGGCTGTTACTGTGCTTTTACCGGCAACCTAGCAGAGAAGTGAAGAGCAACACCAAAAGTGAAGGGACAAGTTGGGGGAAGCAGGGGGAGAGAGCACCAAACCACATGCACTCCGATGGAGTGGTGAAAGAGAAGGAAATAAGTAGTTTCCTGATGTGACCCATGGAAGGATACAAGCCATCCACTCAAAAGAATGGTAAAAATGCTTTTCTCCAGGGGACTTGAAAACACAAGAAGAGGAATGAAAACTTTGAAGAAGCAAGCAGTTGAGATTATAGAGAAAGTCAACCGATGATAAGCAGTGGCCTTGCCCAAAGCACACTAAGTACTGCTATGATGTCATTGACAACAGGCAGGAAAAGGTTCTCTGTAGGAAAGACCTAATAAAGGGAAGTTAGAGAAAAAAACAGACAAATGAAATAGGTGAATGTCAGAGTCCCTTTCAGAGGACCGTGGGGTAGGTTGAGGCTGCTTCCACCTGCTGTCCCGTGGCTCGACCGACTGTGAATCCTGAAAAGCTGTCCAAGTACTACTACTTCAGCACTTGACTCTTAGTGGTAGCAATGGTCGAGCAGTGTAAGGTTTCGTGGGGCGAGGAGGGTGGGTGCAAGTCATGCATAGATACGAGGCTCAGGGTATAAACAGTAACCCAAATAATCTGATTGCCCAGTCAAATACTAACTTTTGTGATAAAAATACTAACTAAGCCAAGCACACAGAGTATGTCAACAGCACGCTAAATAATATCCACAGTCTCCTAAGATCAGCGCATTAGCATTGTGGTGGGCAGTGTCCCTGAGTCCCCACTTCCCTTCTAACAGGGCTATTTTTTCCCATTCAATAAAGGGACCATGCTAGGCACCACGCAACAAAGTCTTGTTCTGACATTAGGAGTCATTTTGAGTAGCAATACTTGCTAGGTTTATGCAGTTCCAAGAAGGCCTGCTGGCCTAGGACACTATTGCCAGTGCAACAGGTGACTTCAGGGAGTCCTAGGGCACATCTTCTTAGGCTCCAGCCTCTTGATGCAGGAGGGTAGTGGCGTCTCCCAGTCTCCTCTGGATGACAGATTAGGCTGCCACAGTCAGCGGACAGCCTCCAGCAGTATAACATCTCCGCCGCAGCTTCCTTGGAGTTCAGTAAGTAATTGATGGTGGTCTCTAGGTCAATACTCTCTTGGTTGATCTTTCGACAGGGATCCATTTGGTACAGTGTTCCAGGGCGACAGCTCTAAGTTTCATGGCAACCCCACTTGGCATACAGGTTCGCCAACTTTCAACAGCAAGGGTGTTAGCCCCAAGCTTCAGTGTGGCCCCACCTGGCATGTGGGGGTCACCAACATTCAGCAACATGGGCAACGATCCTAAACGTCAGGGTGTCCCAAACCTGGCATATAGGGTCACCGTCTTTCTACCATATGGGCGGACAGTACACACTTGTAATGGTCCTGACAGAATGTAACATCTCACACTGCACTTGGAGGGTTGCACTTGACAGGATCTCCACTGGGCCTTCTCACCCCCAGGAACTTTTATTGTCCTCACAGTATCTGTTGGTGGTGTCAGGCAGGCAGACGGATGTTGCACCATGCTCATGGCAAAAGTGGTCTTGGCTTCCTGGGTGATGGCCCCCTCACCCTGCAGGGAGACTATCAAACCTTCGTCCTCAGACCTGATTGCAGCAGCTCGAAGTCATAATAATCTTCTGACCATGATGATGAATAGCTTGTGGTACTCATGCTCCTACTTTTATAGTCCATTTCCAGACACAGATGTGATTTAGTGTCTGGTCCTTTGAAATTCGTGTTGTGGGTGTCTACTCTTTTGAATTGCCCTCTCCTCTGTCCTGTCCCTTGTTTAAGTGACAGTCTGCTGCAGGATGACAGTAGGCATTTCTGACTGACCCACAGCACAGGCTGAAGGAGTAATAGGGGAGGTTGCACCTGACTGTCAGCTTCCACTAAATTACACCTCACAAAGGTTCAAAGGCCTTCCTCGCTGTTATGATTTGTACAGTGTCAGAAAATCACAGGGTGATATCTCTTTAGAGGAGATTGATACAGCCTCTCATTCTCAAAAAAGGGTGAGGTTCAACGACCAGGAGACCTCAGAGGAAGCTAGAAAAGCCCTAAACACTCACCATGGGCAACCAAAAAGTAAGAAATGGGAGAAAACTACAAAAATCACCTCAAAAAGTTACTCCTCTGAACCTCCAACTTAATCTCTGAGGCCTGTTTCACAGACAACCACTGTGTCAACAAGAGTTTCCCCGTTGATTATGCCATCGTCGACAACGGTAACAACGGTGTCATTGATGAGGCCTTGTAAGGCGAGTACAGTTACTACGACAGCTGTTGACGCTCCCATACCGTTGACGAAGATTTCTATGTCAACGAAGACCCTACCGTTGACAAGACCACCCTTGACGAGGATACCACAGTCGACGAGATCATCAACGGTATCCTTGTCAGAGGCACCGCTGTAGACAGCACCATCGTCGGCAAGACCACCATCGACAAGACCATCTATACTACCACCACCAACAGCAGTATTGGCTACACCTTTGTGTAAATCTTTCATAAAGCCACAGGATACTTCGCCAAGTATCTCCATATCCCCCAAGTACTCTACTGGATCAAGAGGACTCTGATGAAGAAGGACTATTCGGCCCAACGCATAGCCTTTCTCAACTACACGTAAAATATCAAGATGATGAAGACGAGGGAGATGTCTCCTATTATGGAGGATACAATATTCCTCAGCCTCCGCAACTGTATCCTCCGTACCATACCTATGAGGAACACCCAAGGGACAAGCCGCAACTTCCATCACAGCTAAACCGAGATCTGCATGCTATGTTGCAAGATTACTGAAAAAGTTTTCCGGAGCCATCAGACAATGCACCACTACCTCCCCCACCACCGCCATCACCACCATCAATTCCTGAGATGCCAAGGCCTCCTATGGTGACATTTACATAGAGGATGACCCCATCATCTACAATAGCTGCACCACCGAGGGAAGAGCCTTCGTCATATGATGATGACAATAGGGAGGAAGGCGAGCTGCAAGACACCATTCCACCTCAAGATGAATGGGATGATTATCTTCACCCAACGCCTTACCCTCCATTGCCACATCCCTCTGATTCCCCTCCTGAAGACATCAGGGGTTTTCTACAATTAAATGGAGAGAGCAGCAGCAAAAGTTGATTTGCCAGTAACAATAAAGCAATCAGAATGCTTTTTATATGACTTCAAGGAGCAGTAGAGGAAGTTGGTTCGGGCGATACCAGCACTAGACCACATCTGGCAGAAGGGCCTTAAGTTCATGAACACACCGGCAACCATGGCGGCAGTAGTGCTACGAATGGATAAAATATATAAAGCCCCTGAAGATTCTCCAACCTTCTATACTCTTGTATACCATTGGCGACTGGCCATATATTATTGGACCCGTCCACCTTGTTTTGCATATATATTCTCTCCAACCTTGGATGTTTACGGCCATACCGATTTCGGCAAGCCGCAGATCCTGACATTTCAGTTTTTCTGGTTCTTCAGAACCTTTCGGCATTTGTGCTTACATGCCTGTTACGA
Organism: Pleurodeles waltl; assembly: GCF_031143425.1. Taxonomy (NCBI): domain Eukaryota; kingdom Metazoa; phylum Chordata; class Amphibia; order Caudata; family Salamandridae; genus Pleurodeles; species Pleurodeles waltl. The sequence goes on from NC_090451.1 coordinate 230,553,351, forward strand.
GCCCGACTTATATTTGAATCAGAATTTTGCCCTGAAGAAGCCCATGTATAGGGCGAAACGCGTTGGCTGCTTTCTCTTATGAACCAGTGTTTATTAAAGTCTTTTGGAAGAAATCAACAGATATCTCGCATTATCACTCTTTCGACTGTATTGGACTCTGCATATATTTATTGTATTTTACTTGATGGATTGAGTGGTGCACCCCCTTATTATGTTTAACCATATGGGGTTCTCTGTTACCTCTTAGGCTCTTTTGTGCAGCAGGAGCCTCGGTGGAGTTGCACACTATAGTACCTGGAATAAATTCGTATTACTATACATATTGTGATTTACTGGATACCAATAGGGCTTGGTGCGTCTTCCCCCTTCTCTTTTGGGTTTGCTGCATTTCTTCTGGTGTTACACTTCCTTACTGGGCACTCTAAAGTTGACTCGGTTGTTAGACAGGCAGCCCAAAGACGATCAAAGAACTCTTGTACCCCAGTCACCACTCTACCTGACAAGGAGGGCAGATGCTTAGATAGCATTGGAAAGCGTTTCTCTAGCATGTCTGCTACTACAGTTCCAGCGGTGAATTCTTTAGCCATCCTAGGCAGCTATGACAGGCAGATGTGGTCAGATATGGGTTCTCCGCTAGAACTGATTCCAGACGTCAGGAAATCGAAGCTTGCAAAATATTGCAAAAAGGGGAACGCACATCCTTAGAGTTGATAGATTGTGTGACGTATTAAGCCTCCATCTGATTTAGGCAGTTAGCTGGTGCATCTGTTTTGCGCAGACAGGGATAGCTAAAAGCAACATAGTGTAGACCTGAGGTACAGTCCAAAATTCTCGACATGCCATACTATGGAGAAACGCTTTTTGGAAAGTACATTGATGATGCCTTACTCTCCAGTAACACAGACACGGACACTGCCAAATCTCGTGGTACCCTGCAATTTCTTAGATTCCCCTTTCGAGGAGCTAGAGGCAGAGGTTTTTCCCTCATACAGAGGCGGCTTCCAGCACTATCAACAGCCTTTTCAACCCACTTTAAATCCACCTACCAGCAACAGTCATACCGCGCGCCACCATCAGCGGCCTACATCAAACAGACAGTGAGAAGAAAACTTCACAACCTAGAGAGGCTGTCCGCAAGCAATGAGACCAATTGGGTGCCAGCTATTACCACTAAGGCGGTAACAGCAAGGATGTTGGAGCGTCTCTCGCAGTGGCGGAACATAACAACGGAAAAGTGGGTATTAGACTTGATAGCTCATGGTCATACACTAGAGTTCATTTGCAAACCGGCAAATATGACACCAAAAAAGGGGCCTCCCCTCCTCACCTTCACTCACTGAAAAAAAGAAGCCCAAGTTATGATTGCCAATAGAGCAATAGAGGAAATACCATCCAACCAGAGTGGCATGGTATTCTATTCTCGTTTTTCCAGTCCCAGGATATAGACGTTCCCCAAGATTGTAAGGACATCCTAGCAAGAGCGGAGTCGACCAACAAATTTTACAGATTAAAATGGAAAAGATTTTGTTTATGGTGTCAAGAGCAAAGCCTGCATCCGCTGGAGGTGTCACCGGAGCGGATATTACCTTACCTCCTCTTCCTTGCCCAATCAGGACTGATGCATACGTCTGTGAGAGTACATCTTGCAGCTATTTCAAGTTACAGGCTTTCTTCTCAGAATACAATGCTTTTGCTCAACAAGGATAATCCACCATTTCATGAAGGACTTATTTAGTATCTTCCCACTAATTTGCTCGCCACCTCCAGAATGGCATCTAAACATAGTGTTGGCTCAACTAATAAAAGCACCATTTGAGCCGACTCATAAAGTGGACTTGAAATTCCTTACCTGGAAAGTGGCCACATTACTAGCTTTAACATCCGCTAGAAGAGTTAGTGAGATCCAGGAATTCATAACACAAGATCTGTTTCTCAAATTTACAAGTGAAGGAGCAATACTAAGTATGAATCTAAAATTCATTCTGAAAGTACCATCACAATTTCATCTTAATGAACCTGTGATCTTACTCATATTTTTGCCAAATCCAGCCACACCAGCAGAGCAAACTCTGCATTCTTTAGACTTATAGAGATGTCTTAAATTGTATTTATACCATACCAGACCCTTCGGAAATTAGATTAACTGTTTGATGCATATGCACAATCAAGGAAAGGTGCAGCAGTTACAAAAGCAACCAAAGCAAGATGGCTAGTGCTGACAATTCAGTTTTGCCATTCTGCAGCTGGCAAACCTCTTCTTGCCAAACCTAGAGCACACTCTTCAAGAGCTATGTCTACATCAGCTGCAGTGTTCGCAGGACTTTTGGTGGAGCAGATTTGTCATGCTCCAACACGAAAGAGTGTGCATATGTTCACTGGACATTATTGTTTAGACTCATATTGTACCGACCCAGCATTCGGACAGGCAGTGTTGTGACATCTATTTCAGTAAGGTGAGCCTCTGTTGTTCCTTCTTTTTTCCTTTCACTGTGTGATAAACATTGCATGTAATCAACATTATTTTGCCTATTTATTATGATTATTATTATTATAAATATTATCGTCATTGTGTTTACTATGGTTGTTATTCCTAGTCATGCTCTATGTTGTTATCATTCTAACCCACCATCCACAATGTATAAGGAATTTAAACTAATTATATTTCAAAAAACTTGCTATTCTGATTCAAGCATGTGAATCTGTGAAAGATCCAATACTGGAGAAGAAAATAAGTTACTTACATGTTACTACAGTTCTCCAGTATTGGTATTTTTCATAGATTCACGTGCGACCCACCCCCCTCCCTATAGAGGCTCTCCTTAACTCTCTTTAACATTGCTTCCGCTCGTTCTGGAAAATATGAGAGACTGGAGCTTCTGTGCTGAGGGTTCTAGAGGGTGCTGTTGCCAGACTGGCTGGACTTTGGGTCTTTTCTAATGAAGCAAATAAGCTGTAAAGTGAGGTCACTTTAGCATTGATTTCTATGGAACATTTTTTAATACTGCTATTTTAAGATACCATGGGACTTCCACTTCGACAGGGATGATTCAAGCATGTGAATCTATGAAAAATCCCAATACTGGAGAACTGTAGGTACAGGTAAGTCATTTATTTTCATCAGTTTTAATGAAGATGTAACTGAAGCATGAAGTGATAGCACACTGTAAATTCTAATCAGCACAATTTACATAGAAATAGCCACATATTTTCCAAGTGACATGCGGTTTTACTGACAGAACTATATAGTGTACAAACAATAATGTTTGGAAATTGAGTTTTGCAAATATTTGTCATTTGGACATCACCAAGTGAAGTGTTCCGATTGTTTTTGCTGCTATTTAAATCTTTGCATCACACTTCTGAATTACAAAAAAACCTAAAAATTGCATTTGTAATTCCTGATATATTTTTTAATATTTGCACTGTTTATTTACAAGCTATTTAAATGTTGTATGTTATTAAAAAAAACAGACACCCTAAAGACTTTTGTTGCAAAATGATTATCAAAAAGCTCACTTTACAAAATGGTCTAACTGTAATAAGAAAAAAAGTAAACACTATTTTTCAGGATAAAACAAGCAGCACTTAGTAAAAAGACAAACTGACATTTGACCTCTGTCCTTGAACAGACAAATGTGTCAAAATGAAACAAGATTTAAAGGCATCTTTATTGCTCATTCATTTCTGAATGAATAGAACACCTGTTCCTTTCCAGCTCAGGTTCACTTGCCAGAAAGGACCAGTAGGTCCTAAAAAGAGTTCAACCTGATAAAATCTCACTTGCCGTAGCCAGTGGTCTAGTAGATTTTTTTAGGCCTGTCATTGCAATCACATCATCTTGTGCATCAGTTAACTGCAGACACTTTCAGAGCAACTGCCTTACACCACCTTTTTTCCAGACCAATTGGTGTTAAGGGCTCAGTGGACTTCTTACCAACAGTTGTGACTCTCTTCCACATTGAATGATTTATTTACTCGACCAGCATTCTGTGCTTCCCGTGCCACTCAGAAGAGAAGAGGTTTAATTGATTGACTCCCAACACAGCTTTAAGCTTTTACATTAATTGGACCAAGGACCATTGAGTGGACGGTCAGGTTTTTGTCGGCTCACTGGAGCAATGAAAGGGAAGGCTGTGCAGAAGAGCACCATGTCAAGATGGATAGTCCACTCCATTAAGATCTGCTTCGCACTGGCTAGGAAGCAACCTTTAGAGGTCTGAGTCAACTGTACCAGACCTAAGGCTGAAAACACTGTGTTGGAACATGAGGTGTTTGTCCTTGACATGTGCCTGTCTGTGATGTAGGCATCAATCAGTCAGTTGAAGAGGCAATACTACTGTGACAGTCAAGTCTGGCAGGAAGGACATTTCTCTGCTCTGTCCTGCAAGAATCTTTGGTCGGAAACCACTCCACAGACTCTCCACCTTGTTGAGGTAAAGCTTTGGTATCTACTCTAATGTAAGAAATCTGCAGCTATAAGTATCCATCAGAAGAGCTAGTTACCTTGGTAAAGCTCTTTGTGGTGGATACTCTAACAGCATATTCCTCAGTGTCCTCCCACCTCTCTGTTCTATGGAATAGACTCTTTTTAGCATCTAAAAAGGTCCCAAATTAGTATTTAGCAGACTTTAACCAACAATTGTTTATACTCCACATCCAAGGGCATGGAAAGAAAAAATACAAGCAGCAGATGTCGGCGATAGCAGTGGCACTTATATGCTGCTAAGCTCTGTCGTTTCTGGATGGTATGTAGCCAATAGCACCAGCTTTATGGGAGCATTACTATGACAAATCTCAGGTTCTAGTTTGGTGCCTGGAAAAATATTCTAAGGTGTGGAGTCTGTGGTTAGCTAGAGTATCCACAACATAGATTGTTACCCAAGATAAGTAGCATTCATCTGTACATAAAGAGGATACATAAGACAGTTTGTTATTGTTATGTTGTAATTCCCACTGGTATAGCTCACAAGCTGACATTGGTAGGCAATAGCAGCTCCTTTTGGTAGTCTGAGGTATGAATTTCCAAATATTCCCATGCAAACCAAAATCTCAGTTTTGTGGAGGTATATTTTGGTTTTGTAAGCCAGTGTGGGGACACGATAATCAGTCATGGGTAGAACAGACTGTAACTCGTATCAGGACAACATAACATGTTACACTCTACGTTGCATGTATTTTTAAAAAGAAAAATGTATTTTGAAAACAGGTTAGTTAGCATTATATGTTGTAATACAACAGTCTGCTTTCTAGCCTTCTCTTTAGCTGAAAGCCTTACTTCACAGGGATGATGTAATTTCTGCTAAGTACAGAAAATAAATTATTCATTAGTGCGAGGTCCACCAACGGCCCGTCCATTGTGAGTAAAGCTCCTTGTTTTCAATTTTTACTGATTTTTACAGATAAATGCAGACAGAAAACAAAGTGTTTCATGTCTATTTATTTTTAAAAATGGAAAAATACAGAAAAACCTGTTTCTTTTGTGTGAATTTCCATATTGTTTCCATCAGTTCCAAGCCAACCGCTGGGCAGATAGATGACATGGAGAGTTAAAAACAAGATGAGATTTCCTTTCATTGCAACATATGTCAACATGCATTTGTAGTATAATGCTAATATTTACCTGTGAGTGGATTGTTATGTTAAATTTGGCTACTTAATTTGCTAAAACACAACATGCGTCAGAGTATAAGCGCATGTTTATTAGTTAAATATATGTGGAAAGATACCATTTTACACCTTCATTTCTTCACAGAACTCAAAATAAATATGGATAAATTCTGCTAAAATGACCAAAAAATTAATATGGATAAATACAGACGGAAATGTTACAAAATTAAATACCATAAAACCGGGAGTCCTAATTATGAGTGAGCTTAACTTTGTCAGGCTTAACGTTTTACAGCCCTGTGGGCTTGATTTCCTCAGTTTGGCAAACTGCTTGAAGGCCACTGATAGACTCGTGCCTATGTGCTCCAATTTTAGGGCCTGAAGTGGCCATGGCCGACTGTCCATCAATGATGCTTGTCACGGAGTGGGGTGGGGTCAGTCATCTCACTGACATCAACCCATTCTGTGTCAAGTAAGGGACTGCCACCTTCCCTCATTGACTCATTGACTGAGCCATACCAAAATCAGCCAATGAGAGGAGGTGTTAGCCCAATCATCCATCCAAGATCACTGCTGTGGCTCGTAAATTGCTTTTTATTTTTGTTAATGTCTTGTGTTTATATGCGTGTATGTATGAATATATGTGTATTTGTACGTGCTGTGAATGAGTGTACACGTGTGTACATGCTTGTGAATGGTTGATATTTGTGTGTGAACTTGTGAATACTTGGGTTCGAGAGTGCATGTAGATGATGTAAAACCTAAAAAACATTGATATTTACAAGTTATAGTTAATTATGGTAATACAGCCTCCTTAATTCACTATTCATTCACTTGGAACATGTTCTGTTGCCAAAATATGACTTGGCTGACACTACTGACACTTCATGATCTGGTTGCTCTCTACCCAGTACCCACGGTCCCATTATCCATTGGGCATGCCCATAATCCATGCCCATTGGAACTGGGTACAGCGAATAATATGTTCCCAAGCAATGCGCATAGTATCTCTTCTTGCTTCACCTATCTCAGATAATCTCGATAATCTCAGATCCAGACATTGGTCAGGGGTGTAACAGAGGCCCTGCAGCTCCTGCGGTGCAGGGTGTGGCCAGGTTTACCCATATTGAGAGGGGCCACCTCAGTTCCTACTGATGTGAGTGTGGGGGCCCTTCAGCATATCTTGCAGGGGTCTCCCTCACGATTTGTTACTCCACTGACATTGGTAGTATTTCCATCCCTGGCTGACCACAAGATTATGGTTCCTAGGTATGGAAGTACTCTTGGCAGTGTGCCCAGTACTAGATGAGGATGGGATTATGCATATGTATCTTAAGTACAAGAAGGATAGCGTTCCAAGCCTGGAGGAACAAGGACAGTGGGTCTCAGTACTCGCAGTGGGGTGGGTAAAGGTGCCATTACTGGATGTAGAAAGGCTATAATGTTTTCTAGTACAGCAAGAGAAATTTAATCCAAGAAGGAAATAGATGTCAATCCTAAAAAGGTAGTGGACAGTGGTCATTTTTAGGTTGCAGCCTACCAGACAGGACAGCTGTCTGGTTTGCTAAAGAGATCTTGGGGACTTTCAGAAAGTTTACCTAGAAACACAATCCCCTTGTTGATTACCATTGGCTTTGTGGTTTGTAACTCAAACTTACTGAATTTCCATGTGCTGGCTTTATTTGCTTTAGGCTCTCCAGGCTCAGTTCATCCCTTTCTTTTTATAAAACATGTTTTCTGTATTCTTCCATGGACTCGCTTTCTGTCAACAGGCCTTTAAATCTTGTTCTTATCTCCTCACATTTGCTGTGCATTCAAAGACCGAGGTCAAATGTCAGGTGCTGTCTTCTAAGGGCGCTTGTTTACTTTTCTTTTTCTGACTTCAAAGTGAGAGGGTTTATTTGACAAGCTTGCTAGATGCGGGGGGTAGGAACGAGTTTTTTTTCTAGCACGCGACATCATTTAAATGAACTATATAAGTATTTCAGAATATATCAGAATTATGAACGCACAAATTAAGCAAATTTTGTTATTTCTGAAGTGCTGGAAACAAATACTTTAATGTGATCAAAACAAATCATTAAACTAGGTATTGCAATTTCCACATATTTTTGCTGTGCATTGTATTGTTTTATTAGTAAAACTCTGTGCAAATGTAATGGTCATTTCAATAGAAATTGTGTTGCCTATAATGGCAGTGTGCTACCACACCATGAATACTTCACTCTACGCCACTACACTCTACTCTGCACCACCTCACACTACTCTGCACTTTACACCACTCAAAGCCAATGCATTCTGCACCACTCCACTCTATGCCACTTCCCGCTATGTCTCTCTACTTTACCCGTTACAACTCTACTCTGTGCCCATGCCCTCTTCACCACTCCAGTCAGGTCACACAAATCTATTCTGCTCAATTCCACTCTACGCCACTATACTCTGTCACTCTGCACTCTACACTACTGCACTCTATGCCAATACACTCTATGCCAATGCACTTTACTCTTTAACACTCAACTCTGTGTCCCTGCACTCTATGCCAATCCAATGAACACCACTCTGATCTACTCTGTACTACTGCACTTTACGCCACTTCACTCTACACCTCTTTACTCTATGCCATTACACTCTATGGCACTCTACACAGTTGTACTCTACCCTGCATCATTCCACGCCACTTCACTCTACATTGAAACAATCCACTCTATCACTGCACTCTACGCCACACTACTCCACACTGAGCCACACCTCTCTGTGTGTGGAATTCCACTCAGGGGTGTGAAATTCCTGTAGTGTGACGCCCCGGACATATTATTTGGGGTCAAGGACAACAAGTTTTCATGTTTATTTTGTCCTTGGAACAAGTGGGCCCAACTCCCTCAAGCATAAACACTTTGTCTGACAGTTTACAGGGAAAGGAACTGTCTGCAGTTGAGTTAATATTTTTGCCCATATGTTAATGCTGTTCCAACTTGTATTCATGGTTCATTAATGCAAAGCCTTTAATATGAAGGTGAGCACTTTAAATAATCATTGCAAGGTCACATTGCACTACTGACTGTAGTTCTAGTAAAACAAAATGTGTACACACGTTTGAAAGATTTAACAATATGAGGATAGGTATCCCAGAATACTCTCTGGTTAGATGCAAATGTTTGCAGAAGCTTGTAAGCAAGGTTGATGATCTTTGCTTTCAAATGTTCAGAAAAACAAATGCAAGTATGAAAAAACGTTTGCTAAATTAATGTGACATTTTAGGTACTATTTCTTTGAAGCATAATTTAGTGAATTGTGTTGATGCATGCTAGTATTTTTTAAAAATATTCATGATGGAAAATCAGTGTAACCATTTTCAACAAGGTTATGGGAAACATGAAAATAAGCAAGCACTGGCAAAACACACCGATCCGACATAGGTCAATCTTGATTTTATCAACGTGTGTCTTGTTTTCACATGGCTTTTCTAACACAATTGTGGCTGCCAGACCTTCTCCATTGTAACAAACATTGGCAAAAAGCATAAAAACAAATAGTCTCAAAAAACACACATTACCACGGTAGTTCCTGGCACTGAACCAAACCACTTTGAGCTCCAATATGCTCCTTGTGGAAGAGCAGAATACTATCACTCACAGTAAAGCCATCCAATAAAAGGATAGAGAGAGAAATAGAATTTGAATAAAAGAAATCTCGCGGTTAACGCCAACCCTAATTAGGGGCCCAATTAAAGAAAGCCACAAAAGTGCACTCATGGTGTATGTCTTTGCATCAGTGACTTTCATTAATTCACAAGATTTCACAAAAGCAGACCAGGAAATCGTACTCCTAGAAAATATTTGTAAACTATTTTAGCACGAGCAAATATGCATGTGTAGATTTGCTCATGCGAAAATCTATTGTGTGTTAACCAATTCACCTTTCCTCCAACTACTTTTTTCCCCAACCCTGGAGGAACTTCTACTTCTGCCCTTGTCAGGAGTAAATTACCAACCTTTCTCAGTATGGGAAAAGATGAGAGAAGAACTGGTGAAAATCCTTAAAACATGCAGAGTTGTAGGTTTGTACAGACTCAAAGGCATTCAAGCCCTTGAACTATTGCTTACTGCTTCCTTCAGCCCCAGTATGTAGATCTGCAGAAAGGTGGCAAATAAGGAAATTGCTATAGTAGGGTTTGAAATTTTATAGTATTCAAGCCTTACTATAGTATTGGACCTAGCATAATCAGAGAAGCTATTATCAAAGCTCTTACATAATGAGAATGCTGCCATAATTTGTTGCTGCACTACATGGCACTAAAGGGACTCGTACATTCTTTTACAGGACTAGTAGATTTATAAAGCAACCTGTCCCATGGACCAGTGTTAAATTCCACATCCCTGCCACTGCACTGTACACCACTCTACTCGTAACCACTGCACTCTATGCCAATCCACGCTACACAACTGCACTCTGTCACTGCACTCTACGCCACTGCACTCTACATCACTGCACTGTATGTCACTGCTCGCTATGCCACTCTACTCCACTCTACACCACTGCATTTTGGCACTCTACGTCACTGCAACTCTACTCTGCACTACTCCAGTCTACGCCACTTCACTCTGCCACTGCCCTCGATGGCACTATACTCTGCACCACTCTATGCTACTCTGCACCACCCTATGCCACTCGACTCTACACTGTGTCACTCTACTCCACACTGTCACTCCAGTACACTATACTCTCTGCCTCTCCACAACACTGTACTTCTTGCCATTCCACTCTATGACACTCCACTCTCCTATGCCACTAACTTTTAGCCATGATGAATAGCACCCACGATGGTGAGCAACATGGCTAAAACACATTGGCAAAGGCAATAGGACTTGCATAGGTGAGACCAATGCTTGTTCTCATTAACCGGGTGATGATGGCTTCCTGAATTTAAAGCACAGTGCGCAATTGATTCCAATATTAAAGAGCTGATGGATGATTGATCCTAGCAAGGCATGGAGAGCAGTCATAGTGGAAGCCTTTGTAGGGCTCCAAGGTATCAGTGTCAGGAGGATGCTTCTTGCCAGCACAAACAGAACATGACTGGAGTGTGCTTGATCTAAGTGACTGATGGATTGGTATCCCATTAAGCTGCAGTTAAAGAACAAGGTGGGCTGTGGAGATGCACGAAATTCCATCACCACAACTGATGAGGTGGGCCTCATCAGACAGTAAAACACTGTGGAAGGTCATTGGAGCCCTAGAGTATGTAAAATTATGTATGTGCTGGAATAGCAAGAGTGACTTGGATCAGGTGAGAAGTGTTATCTCAAATGATTTTGAAGATGATGTCCTTAAGATCTTGACTAGCTTCATTCTGGTCACTTGCTATTAATTGCTTGGTGTGCCGGCTTGAGGTATAACAAATTTTGAAACAGAAAGCAGCCATAATAGATGTGAACCCCACACTGACTGGTAAAAAGAGCATGAACCCAATTCACAAATAGTTTGCTGTGAGTCAGTGTGTCTTACTCCTAGTGTGCCCCTTTCCCATTCCTGAATTCCAAGAGAAAGCCAAGAGTACCCATGGCTTAATCCCGATTTTCTTTTGGAATTCAAATGTAAGCCAGGAGTACTACAAAAATTAGTCATAGTAAATAAAGTGTTTGTGAATCAGACCTTGGTGTGAAAATCGGTTCCCATCATTGCGTGTTTGCATGCATGTACATTTTACATCCACAATACTCTTGATTATGTCTAGCATGCTGTTGTGTGTTTTGTCTAGACGTAGCTGAATACTTCCCCCTGCTGTTTAGTGCTAAATCCAACTGTTGTGTGTTATCTCTGAATTGCATGGGGGACATTTGGTCTGGCCTCTCCTGTCTGTGCTGGGAGTGTGTATCTGGTTTATAAGGAGTTCAGCCCACCATCTGTTAAGTTTTCTCCAGCCTTGGTGAGCTATTTGGGTGAAGTGAGTTTGAGATACCACCTGCCGTTTGTATTGTCCTGTGTGTAGTGAATTTGGCACAGCTTCTGGAAGTCGGCCTTGAGAATGGTGTGCTGATTGTGGTCGAGTCTCAGATGTTTGTGATGAAATTGGCCACTCTTCTTGGGTTGGATGTGTGTTAATTGTAATGAGTTTGGTCTGGCTCGTGTCTGTCCCGTGGTAGTGTTTATTCTAACCTCTGCATGAGTTTGTTAGGTGTCAAGAATTAGGCAACAGGGAGGGTTTTCCTTTTTTTCGACTGAGCTCTGCGCCACAGCATCTCTCATCTGTGCGCTCTGGGTGACTAATGCAGATTACACAATAACCCAGAACAATTTCTCCCTCTGCCTCACACCCCCTTATTTTCCTGCCGCAAAAGTCCAGCTAGCGATTGAAATCCCACGTTGCAGTGAAGTCTCCGTGCCTGGAGGCCATGCTCTCTTGAGTGCGTCGTTTAAAAATACAAGTATATGATTTTTATTTGTGGCCCTTGTCATCCTACGGGGCACGGGGGTGAGGAGATGTGACAGTAAGTGCTGAAGAGCGCCGTCTTTGGATTTCTCTCCAGATGGCGACAGGATAGAGACATATACATGGCTGGACTGCTGCGCTGACACTCCCCAAGACGTATTGCAGGTTGGATTATTTATCGTGGCAAGGAGTTCAGAGAAGTGCTACCTCGGAGCACCCCGCGAGATCCTAAACAGCCCATCTTACTTCAGGTGCGGCAGATTTATGGCGTCCGCTGGCGGCGAGGTCAGGCCTCTCAGCGCGGGAAGCCTGCCTCAGTCAAACAGTTCTGGCTGCTGTCTAGCAATCACGGGCGTTTTCAGTGCGGCCAAGAGCGATGCTTTCACCTGCTTTGGAAATGGCCTCTCTTGCACAGGTGCAGTCGGCAGGGGCGCAACTAGACTGGAACTGTGTGTGTGTATTTTAAACATACTGGGCAAAACCAATACTATTAGAACAAACATGATTTTGTGGTCTTGACAACGTTTACAGACTACTTACACGGAACGTTAAAGGGGAGTTTGAGACAAATGAAGCAGTTTGAACATATTTCAGTGCAAAGCACATTAAACAAGTTTTCGTAAAGTTATTTCAAAATTATGGCCCGTTTTGCCAATTGTTGGACAAGTCCTTCCTGGCAGGATAACATTCGATTCTATTCTATTACATTTATATAGTGCATGGCCGCATGGCTACACGAGGACATCCCAGCGCTAACATGCTCATTAAGTATTTATTATTGCACGTCTGGAACGTCTCTCTTGCCCAATTGTTGGCCGAAGGTATGTTTACTGTCTGCTCATCAGGATGTTGCAACATATGCAACATAGAGGCTGCACTCATACACAGGCCTTAAAAATGTACCTAGTGGGTTAACACACCTGGCTAGGGTGTATGACTAGAAAGTGACAGGTTTGATTCTTAATTCATCCTTCCTCCTGAAATAAACGGAATACCACTCAACTGGCAATATTATAACATGTTAAAACAACCAACTCTTAATTCTCGTCTAAGACCCACAGCACGGCCAAAGCCACTTAAATATATTAGTGTTAAATCTTGGATGAGCAATGTGTTTGGTAAAATAAGTAATTTGTTACTTAGTTCTTCAAACCTCCTGACAGAATGACTGCTGTCTCTGTAAAGGTGGTTCTGAAGTGTCTTTATAATTACAGGAAAAAGTGTGATTTACACATTTTGAAACATTGGAGCATGTTGTGCTCAAAGAGGTGTGCTTTCCTTGTTTAATGTTTTTGGATTGGTAACCTACTATGCTCAGTTATGCTGCATTTGACAGCCGAGTTTGGGTTCACAAGTATTTTGATGTCAAACTACACTTGTTAGAAAGGCACAACACAGTGATGCAAAACCTATATAAGGGAAGTACTGTAAACCCTCTCCGCCATTCCAGCAATTTCCACATTTGTTTGCTCTGTGAGAAACTGATCGTAGTGGTTCTTGCTTCAAGTTGCAGAGGTGTGTGTGTGAGAGTACACGTACATTTTATATAAAACATTTACATAGTCAAGTTGTCTCACAGTCTAACCAGAGGATCCGCTCCAAACTCCTGAGCTATTCGTCACGGGGCACTGTTTCCTCACCAAAAGAGCCACATCCCACTATTACTGCTTGATTTATTCGAAACTTGCCACCAGCCCTGCATTCCGCACCTGTAGATAACCGCTGAACCCACTGAAAACCGTTGCGTGCCACAAAAACAACCTGCTTGACTGAAGTGGCCAACATGATGAAGTCAGCTATCTCAAGCTAAACACTGACGTGGCAAACCTGTCAAGGGTAAATTATGTAGTACAGTTATAGATCCACAATTGAGAATCCGATCGGTGCACAAACTTCTATTTGTGCTGTGATGGAAATTAACACACATCTTGGGATCAGGGCCTGAGTATAGTCTGTAACGTTATAGAAGGTAGAGATAGCTTTTTTTAAACAGAGAATCGTATCATGTCTGTTTTCCTATTATTATGGCCCAGTAGAGCTGTAGGGTTCAAGTGTATTGTACAGCATTTTAATTGTATTTCTATAAGGCTTAATACTCATTACTAGACACTGAAGCCTGCTGCTCTGTGAGAGCGCTATGGATGAAGTGTGTTTGTCATGCAACCTATAAAAGTGTATATGTTGTGTTGATGTTCAGAGTTGAGCTCTTGCCATGTGTTGTCAGTAAAGGTGGCCAAAACATTTACTGGGAGAGCCAATAGTCTGGCTTGGAACCTAGAGCCCATGCACAAGCCAAGCCCACCAGTTACATTAGACAAGATCACATTCATTGCCTATAGGCATGGGGGGATTAAGCGATTTGCCCAGAATCACAGGATTTTGAGTTTAGGCTGAGATTCGAACCTGGTTACCCAGTTCCAAAGTCAGCAGCACTGGCCATAACACCACATCCTGGCTAGAAGGGGGCAAGGCAGGCAGAAGCAGCATGAAAGCTTGGCTAATTTTGGATTTGGGGTTCCAACAGGTCACTAAGCTGAGCCAGGCTTGAGCTTTCAGTTGCTTGCTTTCCCACCTGTAGTTGTTCCTGTTATGCATGAGTTTGAAGTGAAGAGTAGGGGGAGAGAGGTGCTCGCAACCGATTCTAATTTACAGATGGATAGAAGTGTCTGAGTGCATTTTCACCTATGTTTGAAATGTTTTGGTATGAGATTAAGGGTTCTGTCCTTCAAATGTTTAAAGATAGTGATTTAAGCAATTAAAGGGCAGAAAAGTTTACCCAGTTACCCTCAAAACCAGCCTCTGTGGAAGGCAAATGTCAGATGCGCTTTGCAGTACAACCAGAGCTACTGCACCACAATAAACTGTACTAAAAGTACTAAAGTCCTTTTAACCCAGTGGGCGTTGTGCGCCTGGAACTCAGTACACCAAAATAGGAGAATGGAGGGCGGCAGTGCAATGAGTGTAGGAATTAAAATGGTGGGCAGAGGAAGAACATGCTTGTCACATATCAGAAGGGGTGGGATGGGGGCATTAGGTCTGCCTTATGTATTTAACAATAGGACAAGTTTGCTGTTACTGAATTAATGTGAACACATGCTTACACTACACAGATATGATTTAAGACCCACTTATATTTTATTTGTAGATGAAAACTCTACACAGATCAAGTACAACCCTAGTGCTTGTTTTGTGAAATGACATAAGTTCATGCGCCCAGGGTGTTTCTTAGGAGCCTGCTGCCAATGCTGCCACATCCTGGAAAACAAAGCTGCTTAGCCTTGATTCCATCACATGCCTCTCTCTTCCAGAAGCCTAAACTTCAACCCCCTCATTAATAAAACATACATACATAAAAAAGCAAAATTGAACATTTTAAAATGTTCTGTATATGTGGAGAAATTTGTAATTGGATGCTAAAAAGTAAGTAGGTATGGTTATTGTGTACTTGTTTTCTGTAGCACTTTGAGGTTCAAATTGTAAACAAAGGAGGTCCCCTACTTCTAGTAGTGATTCACTTGAAATTCACGGAAGTCAAAAGGTTAAGACCTTTGCTCTACCCAATAACCGCCCAAACACATATCTACTATGTTCAGGCAATAGACTTGACCCCACTACTTTCAAACCATAATGCACACCCCAAAATATAGTGGTCACGACCTAACATGAGGTGATGGGTGACATCACAAATAACATTTCATCTCGCCTTAACTGTGACATCATCTATAACGTCACTATAGAAATAGTATAATTTATAGTGCTATTTATTGATGTTGTGTTTTAAGTCTTGTTTTTTATTGGTCAAAATTATTGTGAGGTCATTAGCAAATACTGGGAATTGCCACTTATAGCTGGAAGGGCATGAGTCTACTGCTTTGTTAGAGGCTTCTATCTTTAAGGATAACATTGTTAGCATATCCGTATCTACAGGGCTGGAGGTGGGGAAGGGTGACTGAAGAGGGGCAAGCAGGAGGGTAGGCATCAGGATTACTTGAGAATGGGTAGAACAGATTTACAATGTTTTTGTTGTTTTTGACTCCAGTAACAGCGGTATATCTTCACAATATTGTTTAGTTGCACATTAGGTTAGTCGTTACCAGTTAGATATAAGTTTGACGCGCTGTTGTAATTCCAGGGACTTGAAGTCCCAGCAGGGCCCAGTCAGGGGGCGGAGTCACCACCAGGCGAGCGCTCTTAAGCACGTTGGGGCCCTAGTAGCGTGGGACGTGCTGTTTTACTTTCAGGGACTCGGAAGTCCCAGCAGGCCCCAATCAGGGGGCAGAGCCACCACCAGCAGCATCAGGCGAGCACACATAAGTGCTTCGGGACGCACTGTTGTACTTCCAGGGACTCGAAGTCTCAGCAGGCCACAGTCAGGGGGCATAGCACCACCAGACGAGCGCTCTTAAGTGCTTTGGGACCCTCGCAGCGCGGGACGCGCTGTTGTACTTCCAGGGACTCGAAGTCCCAGCAGGCCCCAGTCGGGGCAGAGCCGGCACCACCAGGCGGGCGCTCTTAAGCCCATTGGGACTCTCGCAGCGCGGGACACGCGCGGGCTGTGCCTGGGACAAGGGCAGGCCATCCGTGGCCGTGAGAGGCCCGGCTTAGCGACCCTCTTGCTCGCAAGGTAGGGTCTACACATTTGCTATATTGACTGTTTATCTGCAACTAAAGTAATTGTTAATTTCAACATAGACCAAAGAATGGGGGAAGCGTAAAGCCCAAGGGAGCCCCGTGGCGGCCGCTGCCTTATCTAAAATTCCCAAATCACATAAAGCCTCAAATAGATCCTCTAACTGTGTCACCAATGAAATTGACACCTTAATTTAAGAGGTCGAGTCCATGTTGAAAGGGAAAGAGAGACAAACCACCAAGAGACCAAAAAGTGACTCTAGCTCATCGTTCTTTAAGCCAAGATTGTCCAAAAAGGGTGCAACAGCTTGCAACCCAGATGCCACCGTAGTATTGCCAGTGCCCGGGGACAATGATGATGAAGCCAACGCAGAGATTGGGAGATCCAGCTCTCCACAAAAAACAGATCCGGGTGCCCCAAACAGAAGTATAGTAGTGCTTGATGTACCTTGCTCAAATCGGTTTTCCCTACTGAGTGACCTTGACCACTCTCCTGGCAAAGGCCACTCTGACCCGAACTTGGAAGCATATAGCCATCAGGCCATAGGTGATAACTTCCAGAACGAAGTGGCCAACCTTATTACTGGACTAAAACAAGAGGTAAAAGAACTAAAACAAATGTTGACAGAGGTAATAATCTTACTTCGACCAGCAGTAAAGGAAAGGGATGTGAAGAGTCCCTGTGGGAAGAGCCCTAAATGCACCGTGCCCATCTCCTCAGAGCAGAAAAAATTTACTGTGTGAGGGTCCTGTAAAGCCACTAGATAGACCAAGAACACCCCTAGGTAGTAGCAAAAACGCAATCCATTCATTACACAATGGCTCAAATATTGTTCTTAAAAACACCTGACTCGAATTAAGCACTTCAGCCCAAGGGGTTACCTACTACCCCAGATAAGGGGATACCTACCACGGGTCCTGTGGAGCTAGTTTCATCTCTAAGAGCGCATCTTATGGGCACTACCAGCAGGGAGCGTGCAAACCTGGACAAAAAGCAGAGATCGCCGAGGAAAATGCAAGGTGATGGTCTCTCGGACATTGATTGACTATGAGAAGCAGCAGCCCCCTAAACATTATCCCATTGCCCGAGGGCGGTAGCTGGCAAATGGAATAAAAGGGTTCCCTGAATGGAATATTTGGGGGGAGGGGACACGAATAGGATGGGAGTCCCAACATAGCAGACAATATTAGAAGATCGAACACAACACCTAGCTCCAAGGCCTCCTATAATATGTTCGCAGGAACTAGGTTCCTCCAGCCGGCACTAGTTACATGGAACTCAGAGGGCATACGGAACAAGATTGATGATGCTAAGGGGGGGTTTGTTTATTGACACTTTTAGTATTTTCCTTATTCCAGGAAACATGGGATACCACAAATGTGTATAGGCAGGGGTATATCTCATTTTGTAAGGAGGCTAGCCCTTCATCTGCAGGGAGGGCAGGAGGAGGTCTCATTAGGTGGATAAAAATGTCCCCAGTGGGAGAAGTGAGGAAAATCCATGTTGAATCAGCTGACATCCTGGCAGTCTCAATCAAGCTAAAATAGGGACCCCTGCTCCTGTGTGTTAACCTCTACAATAGACCAGGTCCTCTTAGTCAAACCACAAAAACCATCAGCCTGTTAAGTGCTCTTGTGGCAGAATTGCTTCCCTCACATTTTGCCATCATAGCTGGAGATTTTAATGTGGTTCTAGAGCCTAACTCCCTTTTTCCTGAGTTAACGCAGGAATAGGACGCCATATGGGGAATTCCACCCTTTTGCATGATGAGGAAACAGCTTAAGTCTAGTACCAGGGTGCTGCAGGTTATGGATTACTTGCTTATAGACGTAAGGATCTGGCAGGAGATCAAGGATCTCAGGGTGGGAGAGCAACGTAACAGTGACCATTCCTCCCCTCATGATAGAGTGGGAGAGGTGGTTCTCTGACAACGGGCCCAATCGACGAGAGCAAGAGGTCAGGACTCCCTTAGAGGTGGCAAGTAACCAGTGTACATTAAGATGGGAAACGTTTAGGAACTCAGATGCTCTAGTGGCTAGAATGCACAACTTAGTCTCCAATCAACTACCAGCCCACACATCTAACGCATATTCGTCAACACAGATCATGGCAAAACATGCTGAGCTGTTTGCTTCTCTGAAAGCTCTTTTTACCAGAGATGTCAAAGGAAGCAAAAAGCTCAAAGCGGGCAATCACAGCAGATGGGTTGATAATACTTGCAAAAAGGTCAAGTGTAGACTTTTGGAAGCAATTTGAAAACAAGGCGCAGTGGAAGGAGGCCACATTTTCAGGAATTGTTTATAGCAGCCAAGGTTAACAACACGAAGCGGTTTTGGTCCCTGGTTCCCCAAAGATGGCGCAATGAAAGTTCAAGTCCTGACTGCCACATTTCTGCAGAAAACTAGACTCTTCACTTCACTGAACTCTATAGTCAGGAGTCCACTTTCCAACCGGGTATAGAGAGCTTAGACATGAGCGAAATTGAATGGGCAGATGTAATCACTCAGTTTACCATAAGTGAAACTGAGGTAGCCATCATGGCTCAAAAACTTGGGAATGCTCCTGGGCTAGACAGGATACTATCTGACCTGTACAAGTCTGACCTGAAACTCTGGGGCCCCCATATAAACGGCGTGTCAAATGCCATCTTGGAGGATAGCAATTTCCCCCACTGTTGGAAAGGCGCAATAATTGTTCCTATTTACAAGAAAGGAGACAAGTCAGTCCTGGGCAATTACAGACCGATTAGTCTCCTAGAAAACCTGCAGAAAATATTCTCCCACCAAGTCTTAGGTAGGCTCAGGGATTGGATAGAGGAGAACGATGTCCTAAGTCATTTGCAGCCGGGCTTTAGGCCGAAGACGGCCACAGTGGACCAGATCTTCAGATTTCTTACAATTAAGTGGAAGACGGTGGATCTGGACGCTGGGAGGTCGTTTGTCACCTTTGTAGAACTTAAGTCTGCTTTTGACTTGGTTCCCAGGCTCAAACTAGGGGAGATCTTGGGTAAAACTGGTATTCCTGGGCCTCTGTTAAATCTCATCCGGCATCTGCGTTCTGAGAGTTTTGCCAGAATAAGGTGGAGAATGGACAGAGAACTATCGGGAGAGTTCCCCATACAGAAAGATGTCACACAGGGTTGTGTGTTGGCCCCCACACCTTTTCTACTTTTTATAAGCACCTGTATCCCCTACTTATATGATTGTGAAAACTATGCCCCCAAACTGGGTGGGACAGAGACACCATGCTTACTATTTGCTGATGACACTATTATTATCTCAAACCTCTGGACTATTCAGGCTCCTGGAGAAATTTTGGGGTTTGTGTAGGGCTCATGGTCTTCAAATAAATAGCACCAAAACCAAATACATGGTTTTTGGTGACTCAAATCATAGATTGAAGAAAAGCATATTGTTAAATGATGAGATTCTCAAACGGGTAACAGACTTTAAATATTGGGGAGCTAGACTTGAGAATTCCCACAAACGGACAGCCCAGCTGCTAAAGTGTACCATGTCCCTAAAACAAAAGACAGTGGGCATCTTTGCTGCCAGATCATCTAGTTTCCCCATTACACCAGTGCTAGAAACCTACAAAAGCCAAGCTAGAGGGGGGGTTCTGTATGGTGCTGAGCTAAGGGCCATGTCACCCCCTTCCCACCTATCCCCCTCCCATCCCAGCAGCTGCAGATTCCAAACTCCTTTAGTATGCCCTCCAACCATCATGGGCATCCAGTGGGGGAAGCAGGATATGCCATCACCTGCTGCATTGGTGGTCTATAACATCAGACAATTGGGTTTTGCAGCTCCTCCTAAGGAGCTACTCCCTCCCCTTTGTGATCACTTCCCCAGCCATGCCATCTACTTAGGGCAAACTGACAAGATCATCTCTCCTTGCTTTGTCAGGAAGTGTTAGCTGTATTGGGCAAGGAGCTGTAGAAAAGGTGCCGGCATCAGAAGTATGTTGTGGCTGCTATCCCAGCTACTTCCTGGTGCCCAAGAAGAACAGAAGACTTTGTCCTATTTAGACCTGTACCATCTCAATCTCTTCCTGAAAAGGAGAATTTCAAAATGCTTGCACAAGTGCTAGTGCCTTGGACCAAGGAAACTGGATGGTATCGCTGGACTTGAAGGGGACTTATTTTTCACATCTCCATCCTGCCTGCCCACAAGCGCTAACTGCTGTTCACAGTAGGTCAAGAGCACTTTCAGTTTGCCATGCTTCCCTTCTGCCTTTCTAGCGCTCCACAGGTGTTCACAAAAGTGATGGTGGTGGTTACATCTCATCTGCAGAGGTTAGGAATTTCAATCTTTCCTGCCTTGGCGATTAGCTGTTGAAGGTAGGCTCATCCCAGGCAGTCGTCTCCCACTCCTGGACTACGGCAAACCTTCTACACTTGTTGGGGTTAACTATCAACGTGCCATAGTCACACTTGACTATCTCTGACGCTTTTTCATTGGAGCTGTTATGAACAGTACAGTTTTGGGCCTCTCCTTCAAGCGATGAGTCTAGGATATTCAGACTCTGATACTGATGTTTCAGCTCCTATCCTTGATTTCAGTGAGACTGACTCTGAGGCTCTTGGACTCATGGTGTCCTGCATCCTTCTGGTGACAGATGCCCACTTACTTATGAGGGCTCTGCAGTGGGGCTTGAAGATCTAGTGGGTAGAGCATCAGGAGAATATCTCCAACATGGTCCAGATCTTGGAGGGAACCACAAAAGAACTGCAGTGGCAGCTAACGAACTGCGCTTTGGTCATTGGCAGGCCCCTCTCCCTTCCCCACCCATAGTTGACTGTGGTGACAGATGTATCACTTCTGGGATAGGCAGCCATCTGAGAGAGGTCAGAGGTATCTGGTCTCCAGTGGAATTCAGACTCCATATCAGTCTGTTGGAGCTCCACGCGATCCAGGTGGCATTGAAGGCCTTTGGACATGGCCGTTGGGTATACCCTGAAAGCCACGGCAGACATACTCAGCCGTTGATGCTCAGCAGATTACGAATGGCATCTCCATCCGGAGGTGGTGCAATGTCTTTTACAAGAATGGGGAGAGCCTGACGAATGCCCCTGACCCACCAGCACTTAGTGAGGGCAGAAACATGTTGGTCATACGTATTCCTTTTTAGACTCTAAGAGACATTATTCTCTAACGAGCCTCCTGTTCCCCCATGTTCTTAACCTTACCAGCATACACCCCCATTAAAACTAGCAGCAGCAATCGGTGACTTGCTCGGTAATTTTATTTTTCACCCCATCTGGATCTCGGTAATTATCTAGTAAGCCTAATTTCAGCACTCCCTCTGGTTCTTTTAACCAAGAGGTTGAGTCCGCCCAAGTAGTATCATCTTACTTGGGTGGGGCTAGGTGGTCAAATGATGAAGCAAGACACTATTATGTGTGTGAGACCACCTAGTCCGTAAGGGAACTCCCCCTTCCACCTGTAGAACTACATAGCACCCTCTTACTTGGATATTTTCCCACTATAACTTCCCCACTTTAGAATCTAACGCGATTCTAACACGGTATACTGAGGGAATCGATCCAGGCCCACCCTCAGTTCCCACTACCCCACACCTTTAGTGATGATATAGATCTGTTTGCCTCCATTGAGAACGTGCATTGTCAGCAGTTTTGCACTTTGTCGTTTTAATACCGGTCTCGCTTGGAGATGCTTTTTGTCTCGAGTGGAACTCGGGACTCCTGTACATCTTTTCACCATACCACTTCTGCCTAGAGTTCTCAAGAAGACCAGGAACGACCGGGCCCAAGTCATTCTGGTGGCTCCAGATTGGGCACAGAGAGTCTGGTATTCTGAGCTGTTAAATATGAGCATGGACCCTCCAATCAGGCTGCCTGTTTGGGAAGGTCTTCTGTTGAAGCAACAGGGCAGGGTTCTGCACCCTAACCTGACAACACTTCACCTTCATGTGTGGAGATTGAGCAGCAACAGTTGACTATTCAGTCTTTTGCCCTAAGTCTGCAGTGTTATCCTGACAGCCAGGGGTCTCTCCTTCATGACGGTATACGCCTGCCGGTAGGGAATGTTTTTGGCATGGTGTACAGATAAACAAGTTGACCCCCTATATGTAGCACTTTCCCAGACCCTTTTGTTTATTCTTACTCTAGCCAAACAGGGCTCTGCTTTGGGCACCTTAAAGGACCTTAAAGGCTTTCTTTCTGCCATCTCTGCATTTCTGCAGTTGCCAGGTCAGCAGTTCCTATTCAAGTCCCCTGTTGTACAAAGGTTTTTGAAAGGTTTCCAACACATACTCCCATCTTCACTCTTTATTATGGTGCAGTGGGAGCTCAATGTAGTCCTAACTTTTCTGATGTGCGCTCCTTTTGTGTCATTACAAATTTGTCCTATCAGGATCCTTACTATGAAAATACCCTTTCTGTTAACAATAACATCAGCCTGGTGGGTCAGTGAGCTACAGGCTTTGTTGTGTCAGCCTCCATACCTTAACATCTTCCCAGACAAGCTGATTCTTCTGACTAGGTCACCCTTCCTTCAGAAGGTGGTCACTGTTTTTCATGTAGGCCATTCCATCACCATGCTTATGGTTTACGCTCTATCTCACCCCTCTAAAGAAAAGGAGAGACTCCATCGCCTGGACCCAAAAAGAGCATTGTCATACTACCTGGATCGGACAAAAGAGTTCCAGGTGTGTGATGAACTCTTTGTGGGGTCCATTGGAGCCAAAAAGGAAAGGTGATGCAGAAATGGACCATCTCATGATGAATAGTGTTTTGCATCAAAATCAGGTATGTATTGTCCAAAAATGAAACCTCCTAATGTTTTTGAGCTCATTCTACCAGTGCCAAGGCTGTGACCACTGTTATCTTGCAGAGTGCCCGTCCTTGTTATCTGTCAGGCAGCAATGTGGGCTTCCCTGCACACTTGTGCGAAGCACTACTGCAGTCAGGTCCGCTGAGATGGGCTGTTTCCCTTTTAAGAGCCCTAGTTTGACGTACCAGTAATCGGAGTTCTTTGTGACTATGCTTCTGGTGTGGAACGTTGTGAAAAGAAACTGAAGCCAACACTCTAGAGTGGTGCCTATATAGATACTGCACACAGCACTTCCAGCACAGACAGCGCCACACAGAGCTGGACGACGACACTTACTGGTGCACAGGGGCACATGAAAAGTTTACAGCATCAGTCTGATGCCTGGGGATTATTCTAAAGTAAGAAATGTGTGGCTTGATAAAGTCTCTACCAGATAAGGTGCTACTTAAGGTAAGAAACTTGTTCTTCATGGAGAATTTCAGAGATCTTTCAAAGCTTTTCTCCAATAAGGCTGAAGAAACGTCTGGAGGACAAGTTTGAGATTGTAATTAAAACCACTGTGGGCCAATTTTAAAGACATAGGGGGTTATTCTAACTTTGGAGGAGTGTTAATCCGTCCCAAAAGTGACGGTAAAGTGACGGATATACCACCAGCCGTATTACGAGTTCCATAGGATATAATGGACTCGTAATACGGCTGGTGGTAAATCCGTCACTTTTCCGTCACTTTTGGGACGGATTAACACCTCCTCCAAAGTTAGAATAACCCCCATAATACTATGTGGTGGAATAGCACTATGGTATAACACAAGAGAATAGGGAGTGTTGGAATTAAACCTCTGACAGCACTTAATGGCAGAATGCATGCTATACAAACCACTGTTCGATAACCACACAATGCAACACAGCACTCGTTCTAAGTTCGAGAAATGTGGTTGGTGTTGTGACACCCTGCAGCATAACGTAGCTGCCTGATGCTTTCCTTAGGCTACGCAACAGATGGCTAGGTGGGAGA
Source organism: Pleurodeles waltl (assembly GCF_031143425.1). Lineage (NCBI taxonomy): Eukaryota > Metazoa > Chordata > Amphibia > Caudata > Salamandridae > Pleurodeles > Pleurodeles waltl. The sequence goes on from NC_090451.1 coordinate 230,577,830, forward strand.
TGGGGTCGCATTTGGTGCCTGCCATATCCTTGTCCTCTTAATGCTGTGCTCGGAGGAGAGGAGCAGAAAAATCAAGGGGCATTAGCAATGTTAGCTCCCACCAACTCCAGCGAAACTCTTGCTGTTTCAGATGCTCTCTTGCATGTACATATAAAGGCAGTAAGTTGAGCATTTCTCTTTCTCATCCGTGGGGAGGTAAAAAAAATGAGTGAGTGTGACAGTATGTGTTGTCGGGCAAATATTGCATGTTCCATGACAGCGGAAGCCACCTCTCTTCTTGTTTTCACTTGTTTAATTGGGCTATTAATCCCCACTAATCCTGTGTGATGTAAGGTCTGAGGCAGAACATAAGCAACAAAGAATGTCAAGATGTAACCAAATGCTAATAAAAATGGACGTGGGGGAGGGTGAACCTGCTGCATCTTGTGGTTGTGTGAAGTGCAGCCCCACTAGTGCAGAAGGGATCAGTACAGGATAATTTGTCACCCAATAGAACTTGAAAGGAGGTAACATCCTAGTAGGTGAGCACTGCCCCTACTTCCCTAATTTTAGTCCCACTTTGGCAACTCAAATACTGCAGGCTGTGCTTCTAGTCTATAATCTCAGTTAAGTAGTCCTTGCACCACAGCATTACCGTTTTAAGGAAGATGTAAGTAGTCAAAGGGGAAATGCAGGAAAATGGACAATACCACTGCCTGCAAGGAGCTTCAGAAACAGACATTCAAACGACAACCCAACTTTTCCAGTAAATATCCACATTTTGTGTTGATAGGTGAGAAGGGCTTGGTACATTTGTGAGAATCTGGAGGAAAAAATGTATTGCGTCTCAACCTGGAGCTTCATAACTCAACCTAGCAGATCCTGAGTGAATTCTGATCTGTGAACAAAAATCTAGCCATCTTATTTCCGCCATTACTCAGCCTCACCTGCCCCCTCATATGTTTTTCAGTTACAAAAGATACAATAGCCACGTTCCTATGTTGAGCTTCTGTTAAATGTCCTCCTCTGGCCAGTGGAGACTTACTATACGTCTCCCTGTGAAATAGTTTATGGTTAATTAGCTATCTGAACTGCTTTGACACTGTGAGCCACATATGTGTATTTTCTGGCCCAGTCTGAGCTGTCCCACCTTCCGAGAAGTACGTGTGTATAACAGGCTTGTTCTGAGCTGTTCTCTGAATAAAAGCTTACCTGAGCTTCATTTGTTTTAGTTGTGTGTTACCTCATAACTCTGAAATTCAGAAATGTTTTCCAAATCTGTGAGTGAATCATTTTCTTCTGGTCATGACCACACCCTGGACTTGGGTCTTTTAAAAACTGTATTGTAAGGAGAGACAATAGATCATCTCCCCCAATCTATTGGTAGTCAATTGCATTCACAAGGACAATTGGAAGAGTCTTAGGAACATTCCCTCATCTTATTAGAGTACTGTAGAGAAATTAAAATCTCCCAAGATTATCAGTTTAGCATAGGAAGTGCATAGTTGTCCCAGGGTATCTGTTAAACTTTCTAAAGAAGTGGGGGTTGCATCAGGAGGGTGATCAATCAAGCCACCTGACACCGAAAAGGTCGGAGATACAGTAATTTAAAATGACATACCCTCAATATCACCTATGTTAGTTAGATTTACAGAACAGTGCAGCGAGGAGCGGTGTATAATTGCAATCCTGCCTCCAGATTTGTTGTTGCAATCAAAATGTTTAGTAGAAAACCCATGGGGAATAGCCAAGGCAATATCAGCCGCCGAACTAGCTTTTAACTATTTCTCAGTAAGAAATAACACATCCCAATTATTATCGCTTAGAAGATCAAATTTTCATGTGGACAATCCTCTTAATAAATTGGCTCAGTAGTTTGTTAATACTCTTGAAGGCTTTACCCTTGAACAGCTAGTTAGTCCGTATGCACACTGACGGCCATACCGTTGATTTGATTTTAGCCAATCCCCTTCTTTTTAAGATTCAACCTGTGGTTTTCGTGGTGTGGTCAGACCATGGGGTAATTCCATTTGAGATACTGTTACCATCTTCTGTAGTTGCCCCATGTTCAATCAAATCATTGTCTAGTCCCTGGCACAAAGTTGCCGACTCGATCTTGATAGAAGCCCTACAGTCTTCTTCAATGAACCTGACAAGCTCTGATTAGATCAGGACGTGATCTCATTCGAATCGAACAAGGCCTTCTGCTCCCTGGTTCTCAATGCTCTTAAATTACAGAAATCTAGCTGCAAAAACCGGGAAAGGACTTGGAGAATTAATTATGATGATGATGCCAATAAACTGTTACCAGTCTGGCCTTAAGGAATATCATAGAGATATTTGACAGGCGCGGAACCTCTCAAAACCAGATAATGCTCCTCGAGAACTGTTTAAAGTGGTTAGTAAATTTCTGACTCCTTTAGCTTGCATAAATACGCTGTTTCCTTCCTCACAATTGTGTGATGATATATCCAATTTCTTTTATGAGAAAATTCAAACCACTTAGAACACCTTTAGTCAGTCCCCTTCAACTGCAACTGACCATTGTCCTTTCTTGACTTCTGGCCCTTTTCTGTTACGTTTTGCCCCAATCTCACTTGAAGAATCAGCCATGGATCTGGCCAGTTGTAAGTCAGGCTCCACATCTGACTCCTGTCCTCTGACCGTTTTTAAGCTAGCGACATTGGTGGTCAACCCAGTTGTTAAAGCTCTACTGGATGACTCATTTCTACAGTTGAATTGTAAGAAGGCTTTCTTACTCCCTTTGCTGAAAAAAGCACACAGCGGACGACTCTATAGTGAGTAACTTCAGACTCATTTCACTGCTCTCTTCCATGGCAAAGTTGGTGATAAGAAATGTCAACAAGCAGTTGTCTGCCTTTTTGGAGAGCAATCATATACTCCATGTTTCTCAATCTGATTTCAGGCCAGGTTATAGCACTTAAACGGCTCTTCTTGAAGTCTCAGAATTTATCAAAACTAACCGTGATGTAAATTCTATGGTGATGCTGGTGTTAGATTCTTCAGTGGTTTTCATCACGGTGTCACATTCTGTTTTGCAGGAAAGGCTGGAAATTCTTAATTCTAAAGGCGCCGGGTATCTAAGGAACCGGTTTCAACTAGCAGGCAAACACACACCAAGATCTTAATCAGGCTCTTTGTCTCCTGGTCTGAGGATGTCCACCAGAAAGGCAGGTTTTAAATCATGTGGTACCTGTAACCGCCAAATGTTGATGATTGACCCATATTTGGAATTGCCTTCGGTGTTTGGGGTGCGACCATGACGCCAATATATGTGAGGATTGCCGTGCCATGCGACCAGATGCACTGAGGGAGCGGTCCCAATGCCAGTCAAACCCACAAAGTCACAGATCTTGGTCCCAAGGAACGTCCCAAGATAGTTTATGGAGCCCTACCCGACAATCGTCCCACTTCAGTTAATCGGAAAAGGTGAGTAAGTCCCAAAGAAGTTGTCTAAGAGATCTTTAACTTAGCTGCACAAGTCTTTGAATGGTTTGTGGGGCCATTGGCACTCCAGGCCTAGCTCTGTAGTAGAGCCTGTGCCTGGGCCATCTCCTCAACTCCCTGAAATTCTGTGAGCCAGAGTGACGGATGCCCCGCTTAAATAATTTTATGAGGCCATGCACCTCCTCTTTAGCCGGCCCAATGTCTCTGGAACATTCTTGGTTCCGTGAGGTAGTCCCTGGTGTCTTTTTGCCGACACGCTTTCCCCTCTGCATCAGTCAGGCCCTAGGGACACAGTGAAAGATGCAAAATGGCACCGGTCAAGCGACCTCAACCTTCCCTAGTGCGTGTTCCAGTGCCACAGCCCCCGGTGCCACCGCTGCCCCCTTCATCATTTCGGACTCTGAAGCAAGCCGAATGGGCGTAGTCTGACACAGTCTCCAGTGCTGATCGGGGACACACTCCCTATGTTAGAGCCAGTGCTGTATTCCTATGATAGGCCTGGACTGGGTGATGGTTGGAAGGGGTCTGTAGACTCTTATGGTTACCATTGTTTAGAAGATCCTGAGAACACCTGCTATGTTGATCTTGTGGTTGCCAGTGACCAGAACACCTCCCTAGACACTGCCCTAGTCTCTCCCCCACCGTGGGAGATGGCCTTCTATTCCCAATGCCTTCCAAGCCAAGTCACAGTGACCTATTCCTGCTGGATAAAAACCAAGCAACCCCCATTAACAAGGGCAAACAATAATAGGGAACGAAGTCTGGGGAGCCTCGGGAGAACAGGGCCTGGGAATGGAACATTGGGGTCTACGTGGAACATGAAGCACAACGAGGTACACAATAGGCACTCTAGGTATATGGGTGTGTATGTGTCTTCAGTTTTTAAGAAAAGATCCCCAAACCTCTTCATATATCAGCAGTTTGTCATTTAGCTTAGAAATAAGGAGTTCAAAGCACAGCATCTCAGACACGTTGTCCAAACAGGTCTCTGTGTGAGTCAGAGCTGATCTCCAGAGTCTCAAAATCGCCAATATAGCCACCCTTAGGGCAGTGGAGAGCCATCTATTAACAAGTTGGGTCACTGAAGGAAGTTCAGATATATTGTGCAGGAGCACTAGCCACTCTGTCAAAGGCCTGTCTACCCGGAGGTCCTTCCTCATGTGGTTCCAAACCTGCGACAAGAAGACCTTCAGCCACTCACATTCTATAAAATATCGACTATATTGCAGCCCATTAAAGTACAAATCCCTACGTGATAGGTTTGCACATTCAACCTTGTAATTTATGCAGTCATAGAATTTATGTTTGGAGGCATGCATGCACCTCTTACAGACCCTACTTAGGACCCTTTCCTTGGTATGGCTATGGATGCCCTATCTATTCAGAGGCATCATAGGGAATTGCAAGGGGTGGTCCCTGTAGTAAAACATTCATCAAGGGTACACGTCAGGCCATTACCTGTTCGGTTTCCCCTGCATCTTGATAAATTACAAGGTAGAATGTGCAAACCTATCACGTAGGGATTTGAATAAATGTGAAACTTGGTCCTGAAGAAAGCTGATTGAACCTTTATGGGCATTTAGATGGCTGAAACACGTCAACCATATCAGTGATGGCCAGGACCTTTATATCCTGATGGCGTCTAATTGTTTTTAATCCTGCCCTAGGCCTTGCTTATTAAAGAAATCACTGGTGAGGCATCTCTGAGGCAATTTTAACCATTTTACCTATTCACCTACTTTCTTCCCTCAAAACATGCTCCGCTTACAAACATGTTGAGTCCACCAACATTAGGCGGTGTGGGTCCGATGATGAAGCAGGCCACAAGTGGTATCTCTCGGTGAGAACCCAATTAATATATCCAGGATATGTGGCAGGAGCACAGATTTACCTTGGTGTGACCTGCACCCTCTTTCTTGAGATATGCACGGAAAGTCATGGGTCTCACAGAAGATTGATAACTTTTAAGAGAGTGGAGAGACTCTCCTGTATGTGTATTTTGATACTAGTTTGGAGAGCTGAGGGCTACTCCTATAAAAACTTCTCACTCCTCTTAAGTGTTGGAACAATATGTGTGTTCCTTAGTGTAAGAAACTGCCTCCCCCACACACACACACGCATTTTGCCTGACATTGATGCTGACTTGACTGAGAGTGTGCTGGGATGCTGCTAACCAGGCCCCAGCATCAATGTTCCTTCCCTAAATTGTACCATTGTTCCCACAATTGGCACACAGCTAAGTCCCTTGTAAAAGGTACCAGTGGTACCAAGGGCCCTGTGACCAGGGAGGGTCCTTAAGGGCTGCGCCATGTATTGTGCCACCCTAAGAGACTCCTCACCGAGCGCATTCACGCTGCCATTGCAGATTGTGTGTGCTGGTGGGGAGAAAAGGGTAAAGTCGACTGCATCCCTCTCAGAATGCCATGCGCACCAACCACTGCCTGTAGCATAGGTAAGTCACCCCTCTAGCAGGCCTTACAGCCCTAAGGCAGGGTGCGCTATACAACAGGTGAGGGCATAGGTGCATGAGCAATATGCCTCTACAATGTCTAAGTCAATTCTTAGACATTGTAAGTGCAGGGTTGCCATATTGAGTACATGGGCTGGAAGTTTGTCATAACAAACTCCACAGTTCCATGATGGCTTCACTAAAGGCTGGGAAGTTTGGTATCAAACTTCTCAGCACAGTAAACCCACAGGATGCCAGTGTTGGATTTATTGTACAATGCACCCAGAGGGTGTCTTAGATATGCACCCTGTATATTAACCAACCCTTTAGTGTAAGGCTGACTAGTCTGTACCAGCCTGCCACTAAAAGGCAAGTTTCTGACCCCATGGGGTGAGAACCTTTGTGCTCTCTGGAGTCAGAAACAAAGCCTGCTCTGGGTGTAGGTGCTTCACACATCCCCCTGCAGGAACTGTAAAACTTGGCAGTGAGCCTCAAAGGCTCGGGCCTCCTGTTACAGTGCTGCAGGGCACTCCAGCTAGTGGAGATGTCTCCCCCTCCCCCCCCCCCAAAACGAAGCCCCAATTTTGGTGGCAAGTCCAGTGGGAAAACTAGGTGAAACAGGGAGGAGTGACCACTCCAGCTAGGACCACCTCTGTGGTGTCGAGAGCTGAAGTGACCCCCTCCCTGTAGAATCCTTTATCTTGGTTTGGAGGACAGGGACCAATGGGGTTTGGAATGTGCCCCCTCCCCAAAGGGAGTGGACACAGGAAGGGTGTAGCCGCCCTCAAGGACAGTAGCCATTGGCTACTGCCCTCTGACCCCTGGAACCCCTTAATCTAGGATTTAACGCACACTTGAACCTAGATCACCAGATTCCTGGAGACCACAAGAAGAAAGAACCAAGAAGAAGGGCTGCTAAGCCGACCCAGGCAGAGAAGACTCCAGACACCAACTGACTTGACCCCAGCCCTACTGGCCTGTCTGTAGATTCAGAAGCCCTGCTACAAAAAGACGACGCATTCTGCAGGACCAGCAACCTCTACAAACTCCTAGAGGACTGCCTGTCCACCAGAGGAACAAGAACTCCTGAGGACAGCGCCCCTGTCAACAAGAAACTCTGAGAAGGACTCCAGAACCACCCTGTATCCGCGAGTCCTGCCCACTCTGCACCTGACGCCTATGGCCCGAGTCCCGGCGGCCCACCAGCACAGAGCAGGCCCCCAGATGATTCTGACCTTGTGTCCACCTTGGGTTGACCCCTCCTGACCAACACGACGATGCCTGCAGCCTAAACCCAGAGGGACCCCCCTGACTGCAAGAGAACCGGACAAATATATCCAATGCCCATAGGTACTCATGCACCCGCAGCCCCCTGGCCTTGGGAAATATGACTGACGGTCCAGCAATGGTCAGCAGGCGGTTCTCCTCCTTGTCCAGCCTGTGGTTTTCCAGAACCAACCCCTTGGACCCAGCCTGCAGCATCTTTGTGACCCCCAGGGTCCCCTTATTGAAAAGCATTGGGAGCTCAACACTGTTTTCACACCCTGCACCTGGCCGCCGCTGTGCCGCTGAGGGGGTGTGTTTGGTGTTAACCTGTGGTCTCTCCCTCCCTGGTGCTCACCTAAACCTCCCAGATCTGCCCTCTGAAGTTGCAAGTACTTACCTGCCAGCAGATCTGTTTCCAAGTGCCCCCAGTCTCCATAGGAACCCATTCTAAATCTAACACCAACTTTGACCTCTGCACCCGGCTGGCCCTGTGTTACTGGTGGTGTATGTTTTAGACACAAAAAGGGAGAGAGATGGGGAATAGCAGGCAAAAAGGTGCAGTATCCTGGCTCCATGCAATAGTCCATCAACAAAAGAGGGATACTGTTCCTTACCAAGAAAATACTAGAATGCTGTACATGCGTGCAGGTCATTCGGTAAGGGAATTGCTCCTGTAATTCTTGGTACCCTACGACACTTAGCTTTGCACATTTGACCTCACACTCTTAGGACGCCCTCACACTTATAGGCTTCAATATACAGCAACCAACAAAAGATCTCTGTTAAAGTGACCCTTCGCGGGTCCGTAGGACATTGCAGTGCCGGTCCTACGAGGAGCATCCCGATGATGAAGCATGACATTTCTTTTTGGGATGTGTTAGGGTACCAAGAATTAAGGGAGCAATTCCCTTACCGCTTGACCTGCGCATATGTACAGTCTTCTAGTATTTTCTTGGTTACGAACAGTATCCCTCTTTTGTTGATTGAATTGTGTATGTTTGGGGTCATCTTGAACCTTGACCAGTGGATATCCTAACGCCCGGAGACTGGAACTATAAGTTGAGCACTTACCTCAAAACCACACTAACACTCCCCCACCGCCAAATGACTTAAGGAAATTGCACTGTCAACTTTTGAAAGTGAAAAGTGTTACTTGCCTGTAAACTGTTATTTGCTAAACTTAAAGTACATTTGATACATATGCTTGATACATACTTACGACTGTACTTACCTGCAATGAGTCTTTCAGTTCTAGAAATAAAGTAACAAATATATTTTTTCATATAAATACATTGGCCTGGAGTTAGGCTCTCATTATGACCTTGGCAGTAAATCTGGCTTACCACCACGCTGCGTGCGCCAACTTACCGCCGCTGCAGCGGATAGCTGTCCACCATATTATGACACACACACACCAATCCGACAGAATCCAGCCACTGACACAAATCCGACAGCCCAACAGTCAGTGATAAAGTGGCGGTATCAAAACCCACACCATTACGTCAGCAGACCAACGCCCACGAATCACCATGGCGGACATTCAACGGCAGTAAACCATTGGCGGTACATACCGCCGCGCACAGAATGGACACCCACATGCAAAACAACTTCACTTTGGACAATTCAAACAACACACACCTGACACCCATACACACCCACACCACTATAAAAAACACACCCACATTACCCACAACCCCTTACGAATGCAAATCACTGGCACGAGACTGACACCAAGACCACTGACACAACTACATACACACACCACATACACCCATACATCCCTCACGCACCCCACTTCACACACCCCAGCACATTACCCAACACACCCACACCAACACATATCACATAACACCCATGGCACCACAAAGGGTCATGGTGGAGGAAATAGTCAGGGTAGAGCCACAGATATTTGGAGCACAGGTGCAGCAGATATCAATAGCCAGTAAGATGGAGCTCTGTCGGAGAATCGTGGACAGGGTCAACGCGTGGGACAGCACCCCAGAACAAGGGACGCGTTCAGGAAGAGGTGGAATGACCTACGGAGGAAGTTACGTTCCATATCAGCAAGACACCAGCTCGCTATCCAGAGGACTGGTGGTGGACCCCACCTGCTCCCCCACAACTCACACCATGGGAGGAGCAAGTCTTGGCAGTACTGCATCCTGAAGGCCTGGCCAGAGTGGGAGGAGGACTGGACTCTGGTAAGTCAAATCTCTACTATTATCACCCCCCCTACCTGCATGCCATTACATACCGTCATGCCTATCACTCCACTACATCCCAAACACTCCACCATCATATTTCTTCAATCCCAATGCCAAGCCCTGCATGCTGTACCAATGCATGGACACCCCTCACAGCCCTGCATGAACACTCATCACTAAAACATGCACAGCATAGACAACTAACAATCCCACCATACACCAACATACACAAGTAAAAGCTGGCAGGGCAACACTAACCCTAGAGGTGAAGCCAGGGATGTACAATATGTCATACAAATTAACCATAACACATTTACATCCCCACAGGTACCCCAGCCAATGTCACCGGAGAGGGGAGTGCCAGCACTATCCAGTCCCCCAACTGAAGAGGCCCACTGTGATGACAGTGACTCTGGTCTTCAGGATCTGGACATCTACCTGGCCCATCAGGGACCACTGACAGTTGGTTACCCAAGCCCAGTCACAGAGCCTCCCCCATCAGAAACCAGCATTACAGCACCCACCCAGCATCCCTAAACCTCTGTCCCCAGGACAAGTCAATCAGCAGTGTGCCCACCTGTACAGGGACCCAGGCCACACCTCGCATACAAGACAATCAGGGACCTGGGGCCAGTGGCAGTGGACACACCGTTCAGGGGACAGAGGCACAGGCCAACAGGGACACTGGGAGGACTGTTGTGTGCCAGGGGGAGGACAGGACCAGGGAACCGACTCTCCAGGAGGCACTCTCCGAGATCCTGGGAGCCTATCAACATTCCCAGGACACGATGGGCCAGATCCTAGACAACGTGCAGGAGAACAGGAGGCTGCAGGAGGGACAGTACCAGGGGATCAGGGAGGACTTGCAAGGCCATCAACAACACCCTGATCGCCATACCAGGGGAGCTGCCAGACATGGCCAACATTATGAGGGAGGCAGTGTCACACCAGCGGGCCCTTGCCACCAGCCAGTCATCTGAACAGCAATCCACTTCCGCTGCCACTAGTGGCCAGAAGGCCCCACCACATGACTCACAGGCCACCAGCTTCCCTCGTCCTGCAGAAGGTGAACCACCCCGCAAACGTTCCCTACGATCCAGACAGAGGCCAGAGACACTTGCCAAGACCCCTGCCAGGAAATTAGACTCTCCTGATTGCCCCCTTTTGTGTCCCACTCAGTCACCCTGTCCACCTTGAACTGCCATTGCTCCCCACGGACAATGCACCTGTGCCAGAAACAGACTGGAACAATACCCTGGACTTTCCTCCATCATCACCCCATCCCATTGCACATTCTCCCCCATATATTATCACTTCAGTAAACACCCATTGATAAAAATCGATTTCGAGTATGTCATGTATTTCAAATATGTATTGATTGAAACAGGTACAACCATTGCAAATGAACTGTACATAGAATGAGCATAGAATTAATGACCTGTAGCTGGCTGTTGTGATCACACCAGGAATGTATGTCAAACACCAACATCTTCAAAATGAATAGCCAGAGGGAACAGTAAGTGGGCATAGAAGTGGGAAATACCAGCATGCCAATGCCACACATATTACAACCAAAGTCATTGAAATGTAAAGTTGCACTGTGTCACCTGTGTGTCATTGGAAGTACTGACGGATTACAGATGTTCTGTTGTCCACATACTCATCCTCTGCTTCCTCATCCCCACTGTCCACAGGGTCCACTGCTGCCACAGGGGCATCTCCAGTCTCCTCCTCCTGCAGAAAATGGGACATGCTTTTTGAGGGCCAGGTTGTGCAACATGCAGCATGCTACTACTACCTGGCAGACCTTCTGGGGTGCGTAGCACAGGGATCCACCTGTTAGATGGAGGCACCGGAACCTAGCCTTCCGGAGGCCAAAGGTCCTTTCAGTGGTGCTTCTGGTTTGCCCTTGTGCCTCATTATAACGTTCTTCTGCCCTTGTCCTGGCAATCCTCAGTGGGCTCAGCAGCCATGATAGGTTTAGGGAACCAGAGTCACCTGCAAATATTGAGGGACAACATTTAGCCACACACTATCCCATATGGCCAACACCATACCCATACACCAACATATACTGGGTGGTAACCAGGGCTCACCTATTAGCCACACCCTGTGCCTCTGTAGTTGGCCCATCACATTTGGGATGCTGTTATTCCTTAGGACAAAGGCATCATGCACCGACCCAGGATACTTAGCATTGATGTGGGAGATATACTGGTCCGCCAAGCACACCATCTGCACATTCATAGAGTGGAAACTCTTACGATTCCTTAACACCTGTTCATTCTGGCGGGGGTACAAATGCAGTATGTGTTCCGTCAATCGCCCCAATCATATTGGGGATATATCTCATTTTATAAAATTCAGGTGCGGACCCTGGGGGTCTATGGCAGGCAGAGCACCCACGGTCGGAAACGGTGGGAGGACCTGAGACGCTGGGCACGGAAGACAGCAGAAGCCCAGCTGGGTATGGCCTCCCAACGAGGAAGGAGTGCCCATCGAACCCTAACCCCAATGATGGCCCGCATACTGGCGGTGGCCTATCCTGAGCTGGATGGGCTCTTGAGGGAGTCACAGCAGCCACAAGGGGGTGATTACAGTGGCTATCATTGAGGAAACGGCTGGAGGAGTGGTATCTGGGTGGTAGGGGTGTGTCAGTGGGTTCCACTAGGCCGGGCCAAACATAGCAGCGTAGGTCCTCTGGTGGCTAAGGGTCTGAAGGGGAAATACTGCTTACCTAGCTTGTTAGCATCCACTACTGGTCAGGGCTGCGTGGGTCCCAGGTGTGCTGCAGTTGGCGGGTGTGTTCCTTCTCATGCCTTGGTGGCTAGCAATATCACTGGTAGTGCAATGCATAGTGCGTAGGCCTGTACCCTTGTGTGAGGGTGCTGTGTACGCCAACGGTGGTGTTGGTGCAGTCATTGACCCAGTGCATCCTTTCTCTCTCTGCCCCCTTTCTTGTTTTGTCACCCTGTGCTTACGTGCATTAGGATCATCTGGTGGAGGAGCAGAGGCACCGGCGACGGAGGGAGCTGCATCCCACAGGACCCTGGAGGCAGAGTCCACTAACGCTGAGGGCACCAGTGGGACGGAGGGCAAGGGGAGCACCACGACGGAGACTAGAGGGGACAATTCAGACTCTGATACGTCCTACGATGGGAGCTCCCTGGTGGTGGGGGACACCTCTGTGACCTCCCCAGCTACAGGTACAGCTGCCACCCCAGTACCAGCACCGCTCTCCCAGCAGCCCCTCAGGGAGTTGCCCGTGCCCGTTCACACAGGAGGGTGGGCATCTCCTTCGCCCCAGGCACCTCAGGCCCTGCCCCGGTGAGCCCTGCTGCCCTGAGTGAGGAGGCTATTGACCTCCTGAGATCCATCTCTGTAGGGCAATCAGCCATTGTGAATGCCATCCAGGGGCTGGCAGCCCAGATGGAGCAATCTAATGCATTCCTGGAGGGCATTCACAGTGGATTGGTGGCCCAACAGAGATCGATCCAGGCTCTGGCCTCCTCTCTGATGGCAGCCATTGTCCCTGTTTCAACTGTCCCCCTCCAACTACCACTTCCCAGTCCCATTCTCCTTAACCCCAACACATCCCAAGCATACAGACAGACGAGCATGCACACAGGAAAACTCCCAAGAGTGTCACAGACAAACACAAGCACCACACTTCATGCCACAGGCACTCACACAACACACAAACCCCATTCAGTTGCAGACACAACAACAGCCACTAGTTCCACTGTCTCCCCCTCCTCCTCCTCCCACCCAGTTACGTCCACACTCGCACCTGCATACACTACATCACCATCCACTACTAGCATCATCACCACTCCAAGCAGAACACACACCTCACTAGCAGACGCCTCCACAACATCCATGCACACGTCCCCTGTGTCCTCTCCCACCATGTCTGTCCCCCCCTAAAGTACACAAAGGCAAGCACTCAGACACTCAATAGCCATCCACCTCACAACAGCATACTACCCATGCACCTACACCCAAATCCAGCTGACAAACACCTCCAACAACCACTCCCTCATTCTCCACTCCCATTACTTCTCCCTCTTCCTGCCTCAATGTCCCCAAAAAGCTTTTCCTTTCCACCATTGACTTCTTCCCATTTCTCACCCCCCCCCAACCGTCATGCACGTATGTCCAGGGTATCAAGATCCCAGCCAAGCACCTCAGCCAAACAGTCCACGGGCCTAGTTACATCAGCACCTACTTGTGGAGGAAAGGATTCCAGGCCACTAATACTGAAGGGGAAGGAGCCTGCACCAACCAGCAAAAAGGGGAAGGCGGCTGCACCAGCCAGCAAAAAAGGGGAAGGAGCCGGCACCAGCCAGCAAGAAGGGAAGGAGCCTGCACCAGCTAGCAAGAAGGGGAAGGAGCCTGCACCAGCAGCTGTCACAGAGCCCCCACCACAAGCCGTGGTTGTGCAGCCATCAGTGAGTGCAGGGGCTGAGCAGGAGCCTCCTACTACCACCACCACCACAGTGCAGCCATCGGAGGGTGCAGGGGCTGAGCAGGAGCCTCCCACTACCACCACAAGAATGCAGCCATCGGAGGGTGCAGGGGCTGAGCAGGAGCCTCCCACTACCACCATCACAGTGCAGCCATTGGAGGGTGCAGGGGCTGAGCAGGAGCCTCCCACTACCACCACAAGAATGCAGCCATTGGAGGGTGCAGGGGCTGAGCAGGAGCCTCCCACTACCACCATCACAGTGCAACCATCGGAGGGTGCAGGGGCTGAGCAAGAGCCTCCCACTACCACCACCACAGTGCAGCAGTCACTGCCGGCGGACACCATTTGATCCAGCCTCCATGGACTGCTGTGGGGCCTGCCACCACCAGAACCAGTGGGTAAGTAACCCACTTAAGAGACTGTGGCCTTGCACTCCCCAAGACCAAGCACAGGGCATGTTGCCCCCTACAGAACCAGTGGGAAGTCACCCACTTGAGAGACTGGCCTTGCACTCCCCAGGTCCAAGCACAGGGCATGTTGCCCCCTCAGAACCAGTCGGCAAGTCACCCACTTGAGAGACTGTGGCCTTGCACTCCCTAGGACCAAGCACAGGGCATGTTGCCCCCTCCGGACCCAATGGGCAAGTCACCGACTTGAGAGACTGTGGCCTTAGAGAGACTGTGGCCTTACACTCCCCAAGACCAAGCACAGGGCATGTTGCCCCCTCCAGAACCAGTGGGCAAGTCACTCACTTGAGAGACTGTGGCCTTACACTGCCCAGGACCAAGCACAGGGCATGTTGCCCCCTCCAGAACCAGTGGTCTTGTTTCCGCAACCGGCTGAGGTACCCTCCCCCCTCCTCCCCCTGAGGTGCCTGCATTTTACCAACTGATGCCCCTGGAGTGTTCTCTCCATATTGGTGCAGGGATCGATGGGGCCTTGGACTCTGCCCTGTGGCCATGTGGCTCCTGTGTACTGTGGACTGGGCAGTATCCCCTTTTTGTACATTTGTACAAATCTGTTGCATTGCCACATCGACTTATTATTTTTTATGTTGATCTTATTACAATCACTTTAGTCAATTCCTGTTGTCCTTGCATTATTCAGCCGATTTACGGGGATAAATTGTTTTTCTTGTGCAGCAGGTTGTATGTATGGTGTGTGTGTGGTGCGTGTGTGTGTCACTCTTGTTTTCCTCTCCCCCTCCTTGTGTGCTAGGCAGCTGTGCTCACCGTCGTCGTCTTCGCCAGCGTTGGTATTCGTGGTGGAGCATAACGTAGAAGATCATCGGAAAGACTTGCAGTTCTTATTCCATGGCGGCGTGGTTCTTCCCTGTGTCTCCAATGGTGAGTCCTTTCTCTTCTGTGATGTGTTTCCGCCAGGCTTTTGATGGCATTGGTACAGCCCCAGAAAAGGTGGTGGTTTGGCATGTCGTAATATGGTGGGCGGAACTTTGTCTTCCGCCTTGCTGTAGGCGGCTACCCCCTTGGTGCCTGTTGTTTCCGCCCTGGTGGTACATTGGCTGTCTTTCCGAGATCTTTCCGCCACAGTCATAATTTGGTGGTAGTTACTGCCAGCCTGTTGGAGGTATTACCGCCACTTTATCACCGACCGCCAGCGTCGTAATGAGGGCATTAGTCTTTAAGTGTGTGCCTCATTTCTTGACCGTGTGTGTACAACCAATGCTTTGCACTACCCCCTGATCAGCTTAACTACTCAACCACACTACCAGAAAAGAAAGCATTAGTATTATCTACGTTAGCTTCTGTTAAGCTTCTGTGGAACCTCTAGACTCTGTCCACACTTATCTCATTTTGATATACTATATAGAGAGCCAGCTTCTTACTCCCAGGACAAGTAGGCGAGTGACCAGTGATTGTATGTCCATAGTTGGGAGAGTGGTATGTCCATAGTGGGGAGAGTGGAATCGCAAATTACTGTCAAGTCTGGGAACGACTTGATGGAGCCATTAAAGACAAAGGCCCTCATTATGAACATGGTGGTAAACACTGCTCCGCCGGCGGTGGCGGTAACTACCGCCAACAGTCAGATGGTCTGGAGCGCCGAATAAAGAACCACCTGAAAAACAGGCAGCCTGAAAACCACTCACCATCAGCAGAGGAGTACTGACAACGACGGCAGAGGCCGCCAACAGGCCGACGGAAAGACCCAACCCGCCAATCAAATAATGAAGCACTAGACAGCCGTCAGTTCTGGGGCGGGAACCACCGCCACGCAAAGCCAGGCAGAAATGAACAAAATAAAAGGAAACACTCACCGGAGACACATACAACACGCCGAAGCAGACATTGATAGAGAGTTTCAAATCATGCCAGTCCTGCTTCTTGCCATATACCTCCACGACCGAGACCGCCGACGAAGACGACAGCGGTAAGTACTGCAACCTACTAAACAAGGGAAGAAAGGGCACGGTACATACCCACCCCGCAACGCACCCACATCCCCTCACAACAGCACAAGCCATACACCCCACAGCAAGGTGTACTTACCCGATACAAGGCAAATTAAAGCTGCCCAAAGTACACACATGTGCACAACACCCCCACACAAAGAATCAATGAACCACGGATCCTGAGTGTGCCAAAACCAACAGAGGCCACACAAACTTTAATGAAGCTCCATGAGCAACAGAAGGCCAATGGGCAGTCCGTACTCCGAAGTCCGATGGGCCCAAATGGCCCCAACTTGACTCCCACAAGTGCAAAGGTACTCCACCTCATAGGGGCAACAATGGGGCATCCAGGCACCACAGGGGCAGGGGGCGGTGGGGGTGGGGACTTACAACTGGGAGGTGGTGGCCTTGACTTTACGTTTGGGAGGTGGAGGGGGCTTGGGTCTGGTTTTAGAAGCTGGTGGAGTGGGCTGGGACTGGGGTGCGGCAGATGTTCCTGGGCCAGCACAGGGTCTCTTGCTCACAGGTGAGGTAGCACAGGATTGGGAAAGGCGGACAGGGGCCGGCTGTGATGTGGGAGGAGTGGACAGGGCAAGGAGGTGGGCACGTTTAGGGAAGAGACGGGGTGGGCCAGTGGGTTCAGATAGGTCAACACGGGATAGGAAATGTGTTTTAGGGGCAATCGGGGTGGACCTGGAGGAAGGTGTGGGATGGAGGTAGAGGGAGTGGTCGTGACAGGTGTAGGTGTGCGTAACGTGGGTGGAGGTGACTGTACAGTATGCTGAGGTGTGGTTGATGTGTGTTGGGTGGGTGTCTTGGAGCGTTTGAGTGTCTTGGGAGGAGTGGGGGTGGACACAGTGGGACAAGTCAGGCTGCCAGTGGAAATGTATGTTGTCTGTGTATCTGCAAGTTTAATGAGTGTGCTGCATGTGTCAACTAAAGTCGTTGTGGTGAGTGCAGGTGTGGTATCTGGGCTGCAAGAATGGGGTCAGCAACAGTGAATGAGGGTGCAGTACATGTAGAGGTGACAGACAGGGAGGCGGAAGAGGTGGACACACTGGGGGAGTTAGATGTTGTTGTGTGTGCCCTTGTATGTTGGCTGTGTGTATGCCTGTGGTGGGAAGTGTTGTGCTTGTGTTTTGCAGTGTGCTTCTTGTGTGTTGAGGTGTGTGCATGGCTGTCAGAATTTGTGCCTGGGACGGGTGAAGGGAGTGGGGTGCTGGAAGGGGTAGAGGTGGTTGGAGGGTGGACGGATTGACCAGGGACACTGGCTGCTGTCAAAAGAGGAGGCCAGAGCCTGAAAAGATCTCTGTAGGCCAGACACAGCACCGTAAATGCCATCCAGCTAGGCACTGGTCTGCTAATCCTCTGATGCTAGCCCCTGGATGGCATTGATAATGGTTGTCTGCCCTACAGAGATGTTCCTCGGTAGGTCAGAAGCCTCCTCCGTGGCCACAACCCTGCTCTACAGCCATTTCCTACATCACTGAAGGACCTGAAGTACTGCAGACCTAACCCTTACAACCCAACTCCCCACTGGGCCATTATGTGAAAGGACATCTGTCAGAGTACCTGCCACTAGACAGCATACATACCACAGCCAACTCACACATCCATCAACGAGGCATACAATGGTTTCTGTACTCACCCCCTTGTGTCTTCTGTGCAGCCTTCAAGCGCCAATCCAGGTCCGGATACACCACCGCCAGAATGCAGCACATTATGGGGGTCAGTGCCCGAGGGGCACCCCTTCCTCGTTGGGAGGACTTCCTCAGCTTGGCCTCTCAGGTCTTCCTCGCCCAGCGCAGTAGGTCCTCCCACCGCTTCCTGCAGTGGTTGCTCCGCCGGTTTTAGACCCCCAGGGTCCGCACCTCCCTGGCGATGGCATGCCAGTGTCCCCTCTTCTGATGGGCGCTGACCTATATGGGACACAGAAAAAGTAACACAGAGGTCAGACAATGCCCATTAGATAAAGCTGGAAATACGTCCCCTATGGGACGGACACCTACAACAGCATAACACGGCCTGGCACACGCAGTATGTCATGAATCCCACGACTGTACAGTGTCAAACGTGCACACATGTCTACAGCCATCTACCAAAATTCCACACATCTATGCCCCCCAATCCACCTACTCATCTGTACCTTTGGTCGACCGTAGAGCTTGGCGTACAAGGGCAGGACCCTGTCCACGAGTTTGTCCAGTTCCTCGCTGGTGAAGGCTGGGGCCCTTTCCCCTGCTTCTCGTGCCATTTCCAGGACCAGAGGCAGGACACAGCAGCACACTCAGTGGAGTACCTGCATGCACATAATCCGGGAGTCAAGTGATGTTTGGGTGACGAGATGGCGTACGCTCCGCAGCGGTGTGCACATTCACCGCCGGCGGCGATTGTAATATGCTAAAAATCCCCATTGACAACCGTGTTAACCAATAAATGATCGCACGGCAGTGATCACCGTCTCACAATATCACGACAACCGCTAGCAGTATGAGGTCACTTCCACTACAACATTTCTAGATTACATGGGGCAGACATTTTGGCCATTACTACGCAGTTCTTATCTCCTCATTTGCCCCATGCAGGCCCTATTGCCCCCAACCCCCATAGGCATTTACAAATATGAATTTACTCACCACAACAATCCTCATGTATCATTGAGGAAATGTCACTCCAGTTTAACATCCTACTATGCATATAGGCCGTCGACTAGTATGCCAGCAGTGCTGAACATTTAACATTGTGGTCAGATGTATGTGTGTTCATCACATGTGTTCTCCACTCCTCCTAGGCAGAGACCTATGTGGCGTGGGAGGGCCCCATCGGTGTATAGACCAATTGTTGATTTGGGAACCATGGTGGAGCGTCACATCATTACCTATTAGAGACTCAACCGTGCTACTATTCAGCACTGAGACCGGCTAATAGGAATCAGCATGCCATCCCTACTGAAGTGCAAGTGCTCCCTGCACTCCATTTCCTGGCCACATGCTAATTTCAGGTGACAGTGGGCATGGGTGCAGGTTTTTCACAGCCAATGTTTAGCATTATACTTTCCAGATTCCTGAATGCATTTGTACGACACCTGCTATGTGAGGTTTTCCCACAGTGCTGACCTCCCTGCCATCAAGTCAGACTTCTGTGCCTGTGCCAACATTCCTCATGTGATAGGTACCATCGATGGAACCCACACAGCTCTCATCCCCCAAGTAAGTGAACAAGTGTACAGACACAGGAAGAACTTTAATTCCATGAACATTCAATTGGTGTGTACTGCAGACCAGTACATCTCACAGGTGAATGCCATGTTCCCTGGATCAGTCCATGATTCATTTGTGCTGAGGAACAGCAGTGTGCCACACATGATGGAACAACTACAAGGGGACAGAGGATGGATCATAGGTAAGTGTTTCTGACACTTTTTGGCACATAGCAGACAGCCAGGCTGTCTGCAAATGAGGTTTGACAGTGACAGTTCTGTTTTGCCTCCTTTTTCAGGTGATTCTGGCTACCCCAACATGCGTTGGCTCCTGACACCAGTGAGGAATCCTAGGACAGATGCAGAGAGGAATTACAGTGAGGCCCATGGACGTACTAAGAGGGTGATAGAGCGCACAATAGGTCTCCTGAAGGCTAGATTCCGTTGCATCTATATCTCTGGGGATCCCTGGCCTATGAGCCTGAAAAGGTGTGTAGAATAGTGGTGGCCTGCTGCATGCTGCACAACCTGGCAGTGAAGAAATCTATTCCCCTCTTGGAGGAGAAGGGTGCTGTATATCCAGACCAGCTTCCTCAGAGAGGGGATGAGAGTGATGGTGATGATAAGGAGGGGGAAGATATACACTCCAGGAACCAACTGATCCAACTATACTTCCAGTAACTAAGTGGTACTATTTGATGCTGTTGCTGTCTGTGCAGCATACTGCCAGTATGCCTTATCCTCTATGGGGGTGTTGGGTCTATAGACGTTGTCACTGTGACCAGGCTTGCATGGGACATGTGACATTATGGACAACTTGTTTGACAATTCTGTTGGCACAACCACATGTTATGCGTGGGGTGCCATTCCTGCTATTAAGATATGAATAAATAATTTCAGAGACAATTGCATGCACACTTCATTTTCATTCAACATAATGGCAGGGGACATTTACATTGGTGAACAGGTGTTTTATTTGGTGTCAAGGATGCCATGGTGCTTTTTACAGTAATAGGAGTGGGCTACTGGTGGATGTTCATATTGGCTACATGGTCTCAGCGATTGTTGGCAGTAGTAATAAGTCCATCTGTTATTTAAAGTTTTTGGGATTGTTATTGCACGTTGTGGACGGTGGTTCAGTGTCACACTTGGAGGACAGTTCTTGTCAGAGTCACTTCTTAGATGGGGCTTTGGTCTTAGCAGGTGTTCCAGTGCCATATCTGGGCCTGAGGGACCGTTTGGGTGCCTGGTGTTGGCCTATAGGGGGTTGAGGTGCAGGACTCCTGTGTGTCCTGGGATGGAGGCACAAGTCCAGTTGCTGCTGCTGCTGCTGCTGCTGCTGCTGCTGCTGTTGTTGGCCGGTCTGTATCTTGGCCTGTAGCAGGGACTTCCTGGTCTGTGGGGGTCTCGTGTTGGGTTGGGACAAGGTGCGGCAGCGCACCTGCTATGGTGGCCATGGTGGCATTGTGCAGTTTCCACTGCTCTGTGGTCTCTTGGTGTTGGGCTCTCTGCAGCCTCTCACTCTGCTCCAGGGTGGCAACAATCTGGGCCAGTCTGTCCTGGGTATGGTGGTATGCTCCCAGGACATCAGAGATCACATCCTGGGCTGCAGCATCCATCCTGTGGCCTCCCCCTTGGGCCACTGATGCCCTCCCACTGGGCCGAGCCTGTGCCTGTGTCCCCTGCACAGGTCTGGCGGTACCACTTGTACTGGGGCCATCGTCTTCCTGCCTGTTGGTAGGGGGTGGCTGTGGCCTCTGTCCTTGTGTTCAACCAGTCTGTGGCCTGGATACACAGGTGTAGTGCCATTTACCGTGGTCTGATGTTGGTGGCTGTGTGGTAGGGGTGTCAGTGGTATCAAGTGTGGGGCTGCTGGATGGTGACAGTCCAGGACTGTGTGAGGGGCCAGGGTATTCCTCACTGTCCAGGACTCTCTCTCCAGTGTCCTGGGTGGTGCCTCTGTCTCCATGTGGGGCACTGCCACTCCTTGTGCTGTTCGTCAGGGTGGTATGGGTGGTGGTGTCTGTTGGGGGGGATGGACATGTCTGTTACAGTTGCATATTTGGATGGGGGGCACAGGGATGGGCTGTTTTGTGCTGCAAATGCAGGATGCCTTTGTGAGGTTGCCATTGCATTTTGCTTAGGATGTGGTGGTGCATTGTGGGTGGTGTAGTGCCTTTGTGATTCCTTGCAGGGGTGGGTGGCTGTGCACAGGGGGAGGTATGTGGGCCTGTTGATGGATTTGTGAGCATGCAGGGTAACTGGCTGTAGTGATTGTGGCCTGGGTGGGGTAGTGGTCCTTGTGGATGTTTGAGGGGTGAGGTGGTGCATGCATTACAGGTGTGGTGGATAAGGGGTAATTGTAGACGACTTACCCGAGTCCATTCCTCCAGTGAGTCCAGTGAGGCCCTCAGGGTGCAGGATGGCCAGTACCTTTTCCTCCCAGTCTGTGTAGTCGGGTGGTGTTGGTGGAGGTTCTCCCACAGTCTCTTGGACTGCAATGTTGTGCCTCGATGCCATGGGCCTCATCTTCCCGTGCAGGTCGTTCCATCTCTTGTGCGTGGATGGTGTCCCACTGTGTTGACCTTGTTCACTATTGTCTGCCATAACTCCATCTTCCTGGCGATGGGTGTGTGCTGGACCTGTGCTTTGAATAGTTGTGGCTCGACCTTCAGTATCTCGTCCACCAGGGTCCTTAGCTCCCTTTCTGTGAAGCGTGGGTGTTTGGGGGGGTGCCATGGTGTATGTTGTGAGTGGTGTGTTGTGTGGATCTAGGTGAGGGTGCTGTTGTGTGGTTGGGTGTGTGATTCGTGTATTGTGGCGTTCAGTGTCTGCTTGGGGTGTTCTCTATCTCAGTTGTCCTATTGGCAATGCAACGGATTGTGGGGTGTGTGTGTGTGAGTGTTTTATAGTGTTGTGGATGTGTGTCAGGTGTGTGGGTTTCAAACTTGCCAATGTGTGCAGTTCTTACTGTTTGGTTCCATTGCTGGCCGTGGCGGTCTGTACTGCCACTGGTCGTTCGACTTCCAGTGACCGCCACGGTGATTTGTGCATCATTATTTGGAGGGCGGGGAGCATGTGTGTACTCAGCGGTGGCGGGGTGGGATGTCCTGCATTTTCGCCGACAATGTCCTGGCGGTGACTGATGTCTGTGAAAATGTTGGCGTATTCAGATGTTTGCATCTTTATATGGCGGGTTTCTGTTGACTGCCATTGGCGGGACTCTGTTCAGCGTTGCCACGGCGGCAAACGGGGTTTACCGCCATGTTTATAATGAGGGCCAAAGTCCTCAGTATGGTGAATACCATGAGTAATCAAGGTGGACAAGTGAATTTCCTCCCCACAGACCATGATGGCCACATTGCACCACATTGGGGCTTTAGGGTGAATATGGCTCTGACTTTCACCAGCCTTTGAGTCTGATGCCATGCGTACTGGGAAGTATGAATGATCAGGTTGACGAGGGGGGTAATCAAAAGTCTTGAAGTTTAATAAACGTCAAGATCCCCAGATGACTGCAATATATGACGCTCCAGCTACACCCATAAAGGTATGGCCCTGGAAGTGAGCAACCGATACACGGAGTGGGCTAGCTGTTGCGCCAGCCTATAACCCTCTAAATGGAGAAGAAGTAAACCACGCTTCTTTGATGAGGAGTGGACCTTAACACCCTTTATTCTTGGTCAACCTAAACCCCAATGTATCTGGACATGGAGCACTGGGTGCTCTACAGACAGAGACCGATATAACCAGGGGCCGCATTCCAAAGATGTAATTAAATTTGGAGAGGCATTCGTCTTAATGACATGGACACAATGAGAGGTTCAGGACAAACCACCTTTTAAAATCATGCTACATGCCATCTACAGTGGTTTGCATATTGTACAGAACCATATACTCCAGACCCCGATTAATATGCACCCTAAGATATTTTAAACAGGACTGAAGCCACTTGAATTGTAGGCTACCCAGAGAGCCTCTTGTGATGGTGGGCGTTAAGAGTAGGGCCTTACATTTCGACCAGTTTGTCTTATAGCCAGAAAACTGAGAGAAAGAATCCAGTTGAGGAATCTGAGTGGCTGCTGTGGCTGAGGGGTTTGATAATGTCAAGACAATGTTGTCCATGTAGTGAAAGGCCGTACCCTCATCTGTTGTTGTGTGAATGAATACCCTTAATATTGTCATTAGATCGAATTGCAATCGCTAGAGGCTCCAGAGCCAACAGAAAGAACAACTTGGACAGGGAGCACCCATGTCTTGTGCCACAATAGAAATCAAAATATGGGGAATGAGAAATCCCAACATGTGACAAATTCAGTGGGATCATAGTATGTGCCTCTGGTTAGTGTGAGAAAATGTGACCTATGCCCATCCTCTCCATTGTCCAAAAGAGGTAACCCCAATCGACTCGGCTGAATGCCTTTTCTGCATTCAAGGCGAAGAGGGCCTTCTGTTCTACCTCGTCCCTCACCTGCCAAAAAATATGCGAGAGAGTGCGCCAATGATTAGTCAAGTAGTGTTCGGGGACAAAGCCCACCTAAGAGGAATAAATAAGAGTTGTGATACCTTTGTTCAACCGTGTCGCCAAAACCGCCAAAATCTTAACATCTGCATTTATCAAAGAAATCAGTCGATAGCGAGGGCATTCCAGGGCATCCTTTCCCTGGTTTCAGGAGCTCCAAATTTGAATCCCAGAGGATCTCTGCAGAGAGGTGCCCATTGTCTAAGGCCTCCTGATAAGCCAAGATTAAGATGGGGATGGTGTAGGATTTGGGATTTGGTAGATTCATAAAATTCATCCAGGAAGCTGTCCTCACCAGGAGCCTCTGTAGTGGGCATGGCTGTAGGAAAGTACCTGCTTTTTGGCTGCTGTCAGTGTGTTTTGACTGTATTAACTGGGATCCTGCTAACCAGTACCCCAGTGACTGTGCTGTCTCCCCCTAAATGTGGTCGCTTAGGACTTAGCACACCTGGGAATTGGCATGTGATGCCCCCATATTAGTCCCTAGTATATGATACTTAGGTCCCCAAGGCATTGGGGCACCAGGGGTTCCCCATGGGCTGCATCACTTATTGTGCCACCCATGGGAGGCCATGCAAAATGTGTCTTCAGGCCTGCCATTGCAGTCTGCGTGAAAAGGTGCATGCATGCACCCTTTCACTACAGGTCACTGTAAGTCACCCCTATGACAGGCCCTCATAGCCCACATGCATGATTACATGCAAGCTGCAATACGTTTTGTTGAGTTCTGTATAGGATTGAATTCATTCATCCATCGCACACTCAAAGCACTGTGAGAGGCTGCCCCCTGTTTGAGTACAGCTATTAAATAAATTAAGCAGAGGAGAGACCTTTAAAGAGCCCTTTATGTCTGTTAAATACAGTCAGCCACCACTTCAGAGACTGACAGAAGGCAGCCTATTTTGCCAGAGTGAGAGAAGACAAGAGAAGCGTTCAGAGGTAGCAAAGGAAGGGTTGAGAGAATCATTGATGTTAGTTAGGGCGAAGTTGGCATTGTTTTTTTGAGTGGCATATTGGAATCTCAACAATCACAAGTTCCTATACAACGTCTTCTAGATCTGCTCAAGGAAGCTTAAATGTAAAGTCAAGCGCGGAATGGGCAGACTGTTGTCATATGGTTCTGCTTAGTTCAGTTGTGTTTAGTGGTCAACAGTGGCTTCTGCTTGGCTTGGTGGACATCTGACCGCCAGTGAGTCCATTGGGAGGAGAGATCTTTAGCTTTCATTCTTTACTTTCGGGCCTCTACCACTGATGTCCCTTGTGTCTGGTACTCTGCTCAAGGTGCTTCCCTGAATGGAGTTGACCCTTGGCAAGCCACGCACTTGCCCTTAGCACGAGACCGGGAGAGAGGGCTAACCGGGCATTTACTTTAGCAGCTGCCTTCTCTTCTCAGGGGCTTAAGGAGACCAGAGGTTCTTATACAGCTTCCTAAACCTTACAGGCTATTCACAGTCATGATCCCTCCATTCAATGCCGCGCTTTCTCGGAATGGTTAATCCTGCTGCGTGGCTCCAGAAAGCTGTGCTATTGATTTTAGCGGCTCTCACTAAAGCTTGGTTGTGTTCGACACTTGTTAAACAACTGAGGGAACATCCAGGCCGCCCTGGGGGCCGCTTGAGGGCCGGTCGCCATTGCATCACTTGAGAGATACTTGCACAAGGTGACCAGGCTAGCCATTGGAAGGAGTCCAGGAAAGCAGGGGCGATGAGTCTGTGTATCCTACGAACACATGCAGTCTTCCAGACGGTGACCCTTCTGTCGCGCATGCCCACCCTTGATGAATAAAAAAGAGCTTCAATTGTGTTAATCCTGAGAGGTTTGTGGACAGGCAAGCACAATCTTGGACCGGAGCAAATTGATTGTCTCGGTGGGTGTACTATTGATTCCAGCGCTCTGAAGTAACTTAAAGGCCACATACACATAGCGCTTTACACAACTCACAAGTAACTAAAGGGTACACATACAATGTGTATCTGGCAGAGAGTGGGACGACTTAATCAATACAGCATTGAACATAGCAAAACAGTAGAATAAAATCCCAAATTCAGCGTGGCTGTTTGAAAGTTCTTATCGGTGTTCATAGCCTTATTAACCTTAGGATCAGCAAAAACACAAGGTCCCAGTGCAGGAGGACTGTCTTGAGGTAACAGCTACAAGTGCAAAAAATTAAGAGCCCATTGCAGCGTGTCTGTCCTTGAATAGCAAATGCACAACAAGGACTCAGTGCAATGGGTTGAATGTGTCAAACACTGGTAATTTCCAGAACATGACGCTTTAGCCTATGGTTACTGGGGGTAGCATTGATGGCAGCAAAAATACAACAAGGACCCAATCCAGGGTGACTCCGCACTGCAACAACAGATATTTTATTAATGCAACCAAATCCGGGCGCAGAATAATTGCCAGCATTGAAGATTGTCTACAGCAGAAACATAGCAAACGTTTTCTGTCTGTGACATGGGCAATAGCGGAAATGTGTGACTGGGTATGACATTGGCAATAATGAAAACACAAAAGTGATCAAAAACGGAGTCTGTTTTGGTGTCAAATTGACAACAGCCCAACCTGAACTAGTCCAAGTAAAATCTGCGGACAGTGTTTTGCTATTGAACTTTCCATGTAGTGCTGTGCGTGTTCGATTAGCAGTCGTTGTCACAATAGCCCGCTAGGGTCCGGATTTCAAGCTGTGAAGAGCAGAATTCCCATGTGGATA
The DNA here is from genome assembly GCF_031143425.1 of Pleurodeles waltl. NCBI lineage: Eukaryota > Metazoa > Chordata > Amphibia > Caudata > Salamandridae > Pleurodeles > Pleurodeles waltl. Next base: position 230,604,511 of record NC_090451.1, read on the forward strand.
TCCGCTCCGCACAATTATGAAATGGCCGGTGTTCCTGTATCAAAATGTCCCAGGTGCGTCAACACATGCCTCGATTTTACTGGCTGGACATTTCGGGTGGTAAAATCACTTTGTAAAAAGGCTGGTTTGCAGCCTATATCCATTCTCCAGCCCTCCTCCCTTTAAGAGGGATTTTCGTGCAGAATAAATTCCGGTACGTTTAACTCGTAATTACATGAATTCTACTCGGAGATTCCGGCACTGTCGGGTAAATCCAAGCACCCAGTATCTTCTCATTGAATTCCGATGTACACTCAATTGGGGCCTACGCCCGGTTCATATTGAACACATCAGGCTTAACGTAGAGGAGCAAAGTTCCACCCAAACTAGTCCATACCTGTGGCATACTAAACCGGGGTGGGGGCGGGGGGAGACTACTCTTAAAATAACGTGAAATAACACAGTGTCTAACAGACTTAATTATTATTATTTAGAAGTTTATAGTGGTCTAGATGGCCTCATTATCAGTTCCCTGGATTTAGGAGCAGGGATACTGGGGGGCCGGAATCAACGATTCTGGCCTGTGTCCCCCACACCTGGTTTAAAGATTATTTCCCTAGAATAACAGATGATCCAAATCCACTCACTTTCCCCCTTCCAGATGGAGAAATGGGAGTGCAGGGGGACAAATACCATATTCAACTCTGCATTTGCAAATAGCGTGGTCGACATGGATAGCATTGGCTTTGCATATACATATGACTTAAGCTACTGGCAAAGTTATAATTATCCAGTATTCAACTGCAGTCGATTCTTGTTCTCTTGATTGCCCATCATGGTATTGTGAACTGTACCATCCTTTCTCCCAGCCTGTAATTTCAACTCCAAAGCTCATCGGGAAATGCTTCACAGGGTTCCTGTGACTTTGCCCTCTAGTAGATTTCTAGATCCTTCTAGCCTTCCTGAACATAAAAATTATACCCTCGCCCGTCATACCTCCTCACTAGGCAGTAGAGGGTTACTGAAGGTTGGTGACAGCTGATGATTGATGACAGAGTACCGAATTTTCCCCCCTTCCATCCTTGTCGAGAAGCCTGCTGTGCCTGGTTGAGAACCTCAGTTTTTCTCTGAATGTACATTCCATTTTGATAGTCTTTCCCTTTGAAGGTGCCAAGCTGTTTGGTTAAAAGTCCGACTCAGCCTTGGAACTTTTTTAAACGAGTTCTGTCACAGGAGTTTCTGAAGTTTTGTGGAGTTGGGAGTGGCCTTGAAATAAATTTAGTAATTAGTTCTAAAGAATGTGAGCAATAGGGAACCAAGCACCCTATTGTAGCACTTGATTCTCTCAGGATAGCGAAACAGAGGAGTTCAAGGCTTATTCAGGGGAGTTGGTGTGAGCTAGCAATCCCAAAACACTCAATAAATTATTGTCCAGTCATTGCTTTTTCTTTTAAAAAGCAAAATGGCTTTTATTACACACACTGCTAAATAATATTAATTAAATTACATATATATAAATTCAGGTAGATCAAGATACCTTTGGTGACACCCTCATGCAATGTTGCACCCCTAGTGGGGCCTAAATCCCATAATCACAACCCCCCACGTACCTGTGTCCCGATGCAACATCACAGTCTAGGGGGCTTTCATTTAAAGTAAGGCAGACCTGCTTGTCTTACTTAAAATTAATCAGTCACATGTCATGTGTGAACCTTATAACACAATTAAAATCAATAAGCACAGAATTAATGTTCTGTAGCATTCACTATTATGATAAGCATTCATTGTTCAATACCAATGTTGTCAATAAAGAAGTTGAATTCAAATGCATGTGTTTGAGCCTTTTTTACAACCTATAGGCCACAGAATGCTGCCATAGGACCAACCACAAGGGTTTCCCGCACTCCAGATCCCAAAAGCTCCAGCACCGAGTGCTAAAAATTAATGGAAACCTCTCCTGCGGTCATGGGCATAAGGCCCCAGAAAATTTAGGATTAGTTTAATAGAAACACTTTTAGGAGGCTGCTGCACTTTGTGCAGCCCGAACAACACTTAATCAATGCGTGGGTAGTACCCTTGCCCTCCTTTGGGCACCAGGGGGAAACAAGGCTTTTTTTTAGCAGCCGCACAGGGCATGTAGGATGCTTCTTCGCCAGTGCTCCGAATATAATGTGTCAGCCCATTGCATCTTTCTGTTTAATGCGTCCTCGCGCCCCACAACATTTTGTGTTTGAATGTCCTAGTCCCACCCATGCCTCTCACTGTCTTCCGCCTTTTCAGTTTCTAGGTGTCCCAGTGCCACCCAGGACACCCATATGCTTTGCTTCTTTTTTCTGAAAACGGCAGCACTGTACCCAGAGTCCTTTGCTCCCTGGCCAGACTCTCTTGCGCTCCTAAATCAGCAGGAACCCTTCCAGCACTCATCTATCTGGATTGCCCTTCCCCGTTCAGACCTTTCACAGGAAGACCTTCTCCTTCTGTGGCAAGAAGTGGCAGTGGTGCTGCAGAAAAAGAGCTGCGGTGTTGGTACCAGAGCAGGAGTTTGGCCAGGATTTTTACTCTTGTTACTTCCTTGTTGCATCATGATGTCCCACGGGAAATACCTGCTTTCTGTAGTGGTCAGGACTCACTAACAATTTGTGATTCTTCCCTTTGGCCTGACATTAGAACCACAAGTCTTCACATAGGTGATGGCAGTGGTGTCAGCCCATATCTGTTAGAAACTCTAGCTGCAGATTCTTTACATTAGAATAATTGGCAGGTGCCAGACTGGATCTGGACAATTTTTGTGAGCAGTACCACTGTGCACTGGTAGGTGGCGAAGTTTGGTTCCACATGGCGTTGTATTGACATCACTGCTAGAAGTGACGTGCACGGTGCCTATATAGGCACCACCCCAGGGCTATGATATCAGTTCTTTTCCATCCACACCCGGCAGTGCAGTTCCAGGAAGAGCTGCCCACAGTTTTTTGACTGACCCCTTTTCGACTTTTTGTCAGGATTTTTTTGAGGCATTTTCTCCTGGTGCTTCAGGATGTCCGCTAGGACAGCTGGGTTTTACCTTGTGGCACCTGTCATTGACAGATGCCGGTGTCGGACCAGCATTTGGTGTGCCTCTGGTGCTTGGAGCCCGACCATGAAACCACAACCTGCGTTGAGTGCCGCACCATGCACCTCAAAGGTTTGAGGGAGCTGTCCCTCAAGCTACTCAACATGGCGACTCTCAACCTCTTAATTGAAAGGAAGATCCTGAGATCGTTCACGGAGCTACTCCAGGTGCTTTTCATCACAGTAGTTGGGGAAAATTGGGTAAATTCCACAGGCACAAGAATAATAAGAAGTTGAAGAGATCTTTGACTTCACCACGTCCGTTGAAGTCATCTGGCAAGATGAGGGAGCATCAGAATTCAAGGCCTAGCCAAGTGGTGGAGCCTGCGCCTAGGCCGTCTCTGCAGCACCTAGAATTTCCGGGACCTGGATTGACCCCCACGCAGTTTCAAGAATTCTATGAGGCCATGCACCTCATATTTGGGTGGTCAGTCCCAGCTGGAACCCCGGCGGGTTTGCCGCCGGTTCCAGTTAGGTTCTTTGGATATGATGATGGATCCGGAGCACTGCTAGTTGAGCCCCCTTGTGCCGTCCCTGACTCGGACACAAAGCCGGACAGGCGTTGTCCGACTCAGGCGCTGATAGGGAGGTAGACCCCTCATATCAGAGCCAGTGCCTTTTTCTTTTGCTAGGCCTGGATTGGGTGATGATTGGGAGGGGTCTGCGGATCCTTACAGATAGCAGAAGATTTGAAGGACAACTGGTATGAGGATCTGGTGGATGTCAGTGGACTGGACACCTCCCCAGACACTGTCCTGGTCTCTTCACTTACCGTGTCTACAGAGGAGGGTGTCTTATTCGCAGTGGTGGTGCAAAGGGTGGCTGAGATCCTAGACCTTACTCTATCCTCAGGGGCAGTCAAGACGAATGTCTTGATAGAGGTGCTTCAGCCGGAGGCTACCACTACCGAACTGTTACTCTCATTCAATGAAGCCCTTACTGACTTCCTACTCGGGGCTTGGTCCAAGCCCTACACAGAGGCACCTGTGTATAGGACAGTTGCCTGTCACCATTGCCTCACCATGGAGGGCCCAGTTTCCTCATCCAGCACCGCACAATGGGCAGTTTGGTGGTTTAGGCCTCCACCGCTAAGGTTAGTACTAGTGCATTCCCTACAACTCCACCAAATAGCGAATCCAAAAGGCTTGATACCTTTGGGAGGAGGATGTTCTCTTCTGCTAGCCTGGCACTGTGGTCAGTGAACACTGAGTGCATCCTGGGCCGATACTCCTAAACCATTTAGGACTCAGTTGCGCAAATTCTGCCCATGGTTTCAAAGGAGGCCCAAGCTGTAATCTCTCGAGCAATTACTGATAGGAGAGATGCAGGCAGGTTCACAATGCAATGTGGGCTGGACGTGACTGACTTGCTGGGCAGAGCAATTTCATCATCGGTGGCCCTTAGACGTGACGCCTGGCTGGGAATCACTGGCTTCTAAGGGAATGTCCACTTTTGACTCATAGACATGCCCTTTGATGGCTCTCAGTTGTTTGGAGAGAAAGCAGCAAAAGTGCTAGAGTGCTTTAAGGGTAGCTGAGCTATGGCCAGGTCCTTGGGCCTTTCCATGGCCCCTCGCCAACCCCAGTCCACCTTCCACCCCTCTTGTGGTCAGGAAAGAGTCTTTCAACTGTGTGTTTACACGCCCAGCCACCCCGGCCAGCAACCCACACAATCCATTCCTGGGCAAGGATATGTTTCCCACAGACCACATGAGACAGGCAGCCAGAGGTCAGGTCAGCCCCCCCACCAGCAGCTGCTGCCTTCAAACTACTATAGTTTGCTCTCCGACCATCATGGGCATCCAGTGGGGGCAGGATATGCCATCACCTGCTTCACTGGAGGTCAAAAACATCAGACTATTGGGTTTTGCAGCTTGTTCAAAGGGACTGCTCCCTCCCCTTTGTGACCCACCCATGCCACCTACTTACAACAAGCTTCCATCAGAAGGTGTTAGCTCTCTTGACCCGGGAGCTATGGAGACGTTACTGGTATCAGAAGTATGTCATAATTGCTATTCCTGCTACTTTCTGGTGCCCAAGAATGACAGGCTTTTTGTCCTATTCTATACCTGGGTGTGATATCTCTCTTTACTGTTTATCCTTTCATATTTTATCTTAGCCATTCATACTGTTGCTTTTTCACATGTGGTTATTTGAATTGCTTCCCTTGGCTCCTGCCTGTCTTGTAGAATATGGAATATTATCTTTTAAAGAATGTTGAGCATACTAAGGGTTTGTTGAGAACTGAGTGGATGGAGTTTCTTTTCATCTGAAATAAACTCAGAGTTCATCTGTCTTTTACCTCCTGGATCTGTGTGGACTTCACCAACTTCACACTGCGTCTTTTCAAAATCTTCCTGAAAAAGGGGAAATTCAGAATGCTCATGCTCGCACAAGTCCTGTCTGCCCTAGACTCAGGATACTGGATGAGATAGCTGGTCTTGCAAGATGCTTATTTCCACATTCCTACCCTGCCTTCCCACAAGCGTTACCTGTGGTTCACGGTTGGCCAAGAGCACTTTCAGTTTGCCGTACTCCTGTTCGGCCTTACCAGCGCCCATTGAGAGTTCACGAAAGTGATGGCAGTGGTTGCAGCTCATCTGCGGAGGTCAGGAATTCCATTGTTTCCCTACCTCGACTATTGCCTGTTGAAATTGTCTCCCACATTCAGACTACAGCAAAGCTTCTGCACTCCCTGGAGTTCACTATCAACCTGCCAAAGTCACACCTGACTCCTTCTCAGATGTTCCCTTTCATCAGAGCTGTGCTGCTCATATTAAAGTTTCAGGCCTATCCTCCTGAGCAGGGGAGTCCAGAATATTCAGGCTATGATACAGATGTTTGACTATGTCCTCTATTTTGGTAAAACTGACTCTGAGGCTGTTGGGCTTAATGGCCTCCTGCATCCTACTTGTAACACATTCCCCTTGGCGTAGGGGGGATCTGTAGTGGGACCTGAATTTCCAGTGGGAACAGCATCAGGGGAATCTCTCCGACATGGTCCAGATTTTGGAGGGAACTGCAAAAGACTTGTCAGTACAGACCCCTCTCTCTTTCCTATCCAGAGCTGCCCTACGGTGATATTGGAGCTCCGAGCGATCTGGCTGGCTTTGAAGGCCTTTCCTTCTTGAGTCAGGAGAAGGCTTATACTGGTGCTCACTAACAACACCAGTGCCATGTGGTATCGCAACAAACGGGTCAGGATGGGATTGTGGACCCTTTGTCAAGAAGCACTGTGCCTCAGGACATGGCTGGACTGACCGGGCTCAACCTTGGAGGTTCAACATCTGGTGGAGTCTCTGAACGCCAGGGCAGACAAACTCAGCAGTTGATACGTAGCAGATCACAAATGGTGTCTCCATCCGGAGGTGGTGCAAGGTCTCGTCCAAGAATGGGGAGAGCCTTGGTTGGATCTGTTTGCCTCTGTCAAGAACACGCAATGTCAACAGTTTAGCGCAGTGGAGTTTCCAATGCTGGTCATGCATGGAGACGCTTTTCATCTCAAGTGAAGCTCAGGCCTTCTGTATGCCTTTCCACCAATACCATTACTACCTAGAGTTCTCAAGAAGATATGGAATGACCTAATCTAACTCATTCTTGGGGCTCCTGATTGAGAGTCTGGTATCCTGAGCTGTTAAGCTTGAGCATGGGTCCTCCAATCAGGCTGCCACTTCGGAACAATCTTCTGTCGCAGGAACCGTGCAGCTTTCTGCACCTAAACCTGAAAATGCTTCATCTCCCTGCATGGAGATTGAGCAGCAACAGTTGACAGTTTTCAACCTTCTGCCTGAAGTCTGCAGTGTTATCTTGGAAGACACTCGTTCCTCCACCAAATGGTATACGTCTTTTGTTGAAGCAAGTTTGTGGGCATGGTGTAGAGATAAACAAGTTGACCCTCTCCCTGCACCCCTATCTATGTTCCCTTGTTTATTCCTACCCCAGCCCAACAGGGTTCTGCTTTGGGCACATTGAAAGGTTGTTTGTCTGCTGTATCTGCATGTTTGCAGTTGGCAGGTCAGCCATCCCTTTTCAAATCCCCTATTGTAAATAGGTTTCTCAAAGGTCTTCAATATATGTTTCCACCAGCTCCTTTTATTATACTTCAGTGGGATCTCAACTTAGTTCTCACATTTTTGATGTGTGCTGCCTTTGAGCTGCTATACAACTGCCCTCTCTGGTTCCTTACTAGTGGCGATAAGTACTGCACGGAGGGTAACTGTCATCACTGCCTCCATAACTTTTCATCTACCCAGACAAACTGGTCCTTCACACTAGAGTATCCTTTGTACTGAAGGTAGTAGCTCCCTTTCATGTAGGCCAATCCGTCACTTTGCCTAGCCTTTACGCTTTGCCTCAGCCCTCTAAAGAAGAGAAACTCCATCAGCTGGACCCAAAAAGAGTGTTGTCGAAATACCTCACAAAAGAGTTCCAGGTAGATGATTAACTCTTTGTGGGGGGGGGGGCGTTGGAGCCAAAAAAAGAAATGCAGTGCAGAAACTGACCATTTCACAATGGATAGTGCTCTGCATCAGAATCTGCTATGCGGTGGCCATAAAACAACCCCCTGAAGGTTTGCCAGCTCATTCTTTCAGAGCCAAGCTTGCAACCACTGTGTTAGCTTGCTGAGTACCTGTCCTGGATATCTGTCAGGCAGGAATGCAGACTTCCCTGCACAAATGTATCAGGGTTGTGGAATTTAATAAAATATCTACTTGTCCATGGGACAGGTTGCTTCTTAAATCTACTTGTCTTGTAAGAAAATCTTCTTGTTCCTTTGGTGGCATGTAGTGTGGTGACAAACTATGGCAGCAATCTCATTATATAAGAGCTCTGACAACAGTCTCTCTGTTTAGCCAGGGCTAATACTATATAGTAGGACTTGAATACTAGCAATTTCAAGTCCTACTATAGTAATTTCCTTATTTTGCCACCTTTCTGCAGATCTAAATACTGGGGCTGGAGAAAACAATATGCAATAGTTCCAGGACTGGAATGCCTTTGAGTCTTTGCAAACCTACTAACTTATATGTTTTAAGGATTTTTACAAGCTCTTCCCTAATCATTTCCCATACTGGGAAAGGTTGGAAATGTACTCCTGACAAGGGCAGAAGCAGAAGTTCGTCCAAGGTTGGGAACAAAGTGGTTGTGGGGAAAGTGAACTTGTAAACACTCAGTAGATTTTCGCATTAAGAAATATACACTTGCATATTTCCTCGTGCTAAAATACAGCTCACAAATACTTTCTAGTAGTACGATTTCCAGGTCTACTTCTGTAAATTCTTGTAAATGCATGAAAGCCACTAATGCAAGGACATATGCCATGGGTGCACTTTTGTGACTTTCTTTAAGAATTGGGCCCCCAATTAGGTCTTGTGGTAACTAAGGCATTTTGTTTTTATTAAAATTCTATTTCTCTCTCCATCCATCGGCTGGCTTTACTGTGAGTGGCAGCATTCTGCTCTTCTATAAGGAGCATATTGGCACACAAAGTAGTTTGTTCAGGTCCAGGAACTACTGTGACAATGTGTACTTTTTAAGATCCAAAAGCGTTTTTTGCTTTTTGGCAATGTTTGTTACAATGGTAATGGCGTAGCAGCTCCCACAACATGAAAACTTTACAATAATCATGTCAAAACAAGAGAAGTAGATACAAAATCAAAAGACTGACAACCAATGTTGGCTCGATTGGCTTTCCCAGTGCTTGTTTATTTTCATGTTTCACATAATGTTGCTGAAAATGATTATACTGATTTTCCATTATGAGTTCTATTTGGAAATACTAGCATGCATCAGCATGTTTCACTAAATGATGCCTCAAAGCAATAGTACCTAAAATTTCACAGTAATTTAGCAAAACATTTTTTTCCTATTTGCATTTTGTTTCTGAAAATGTTATTTTGAAAGCAAAGAATTGTCAATCTTGCTTTCAATTTCTACAAATATTTGCAGTTAACCAGAGAGCATTCTGGGAGCATTATACTTAGCCTCATATTGTTAACCTTTTCAAACGTGTCTACATTTTGTTTTTTACTGGAACCACTATCAGTAGTGCAGTGTGACCGTACAATGTTTATTTCGACTGCGCACCCTATTAATAAAGGTTTTGCATTAGTGAACCATAAATGCAAGTTCGAACAATATTAGTATATTGACAAAAATATTACCTCAGCTGATGACAGCCAAAGGGTTTGTACTGCAGGGGGTTGGGCCTACCTGTCCCAGTGACAAAATAAATATGAAAACTAATCGTCCTTGACCCCAAACAATATGTTCTGGGCATCAGACACAGGTTTGCGAAGCACTACTGCCTGAACAGTCGGGTCCAACGAGAGATGCATTTTGCCCATTCTGCCCTACAAGATTCTCTAGTCTAATCCATGTTGCAGCCGCACCTCCAGGAAGGTATTGCTTGTGTATCTGTTCTAGGGTAAGGAATATCTGGCTAGTAGTCTGTATCAGATGAACAAATCACTTACCTTCTGTAATTCCTTATCTGTTAGAGACTCTATGTAGCAACCGATTCCTCATTGACCCATCTATACTCCCTGCTCTGCTAACAGATTTCAGAGTAACGGTTGCTTCTCTTTAAAAGGGTTCTAGTTCTGACACACCAGTGGTCTTCGTTTTTTGTGGTTCTGCACTTCTGATGTGGAAAGTTGTAAAAAAAGAAACTGAAGTGAACACGGTGGATTGGCACCTATTTAGGCACTGCACACGCGTCACTTCTGGCATGGACAACACAGGTGCCGCACGCGGACCTGAATGACTGCACCTACCAGTGCGCAGGGGTACTGCTCAAGAAAAATTTCCAGATCCAGTCTGACGCCTTAAGATTATTCTAAGATAAGGAATCTGCAGCTAGGTAAAGTCTCTACTAAATAAGGCATTACTGAAAATAAGTAACAATGTTCTTCAGGAGGTTTCGAGTTACAGTTTTTCCTTATCTGGATGAGTCGCTTGTAAAGGACAGGACAACAGTGATGACACTGTTGCACCTGCAGTTGACAGCATCTTTGCTGCACTATCTTACTTCTTCATCGTGGTGCTCAAATTTCACTTGGATTCCTGTCAGCACCTCCTGTTCATAGGGGCAGAACAGGATACCTCCTTGGAGTGAGCCTTTCTACCTGCTCAAAGTATACGGGAAATCCATGTGTTGCTCCCACGCTTCTAGGATAGTGCTCACATTACAGTCCTGTTTGTCCTTTGCCTGCTCAGTCTGCCAAGTTCTTGCATCAATCAAAAAGGGCTCTCCGGTGGTGCCTCCAGAGGCAGTGGTTCCAGCATGGTGGAGACCTTGCGTACTTCATTGTGATCAACATCTGCCTTGGTTAGGGGACATCTGCAAAGCAGGCAGTTGGTCATCCCTTCACACTTTAGCCAAGCACTGTTGTCTGGATTCATAGGAGGGATGGGCATGTAGGAATTTCACCCATTCTTTGCTACAGGACTTCCTGATATAACCATCTATCAAAGCCCTCCATCCTATAGGTAGGCATTGCTTGTGAATCTGTTCAAGGGGTGAGGGATGTCCTGGGACCTTATTGGCATCTCTATGCTTGTTGATATCTGGACAACCAACCACATTAAAAGTTTCAAACAATTAGTCGCCGGTTTTGCCCTTCACATGAGCTAGTTTTTTTAGATAGCTCCAGCTCTCTCATGTATTGGAGTGTCATGTGACTAACCCTCTTTTTTTTTTTAAGGGGCGAGAGTGGTGGAGTTTGGGTATGTTTTTTTAAGGGCTTAGGGCGGGTTCTCAGGCTATATTTTTTTAAGGGAGGAGTAGGGGTGTTTGGGTATATTTTTTATTTAGGGTGGGGGAGGGGTAGTTTATTAATAAAGGGTTGGGGGAAGGATTAAGGAAGGGAAGGAGAAGGGAGGAGAGAAGAGGAGGAAGATCGGAAAGAGGACGCATGAGGTAAGTGGGGTTGTGGTAGGGTTGGTGGATTTAGGTTTCAGGGTGGAAGGGGGTGTTGGGGTACTTTAGCTTTAGTTTTTAGGGGCACAGTTAGGGGGCCGGGATAGTTTTTTTTAGCGCTTAGGGTGGGTGGGGGGTTTGGGGTAGTTTACTAATTGGGGTGGAAGGTTTTAGGGCTCAGGGCGGGTGAGGAGTGTCGGGTAGTTTAGTTTTTAGGGGTGGGAGTCGGAGTACTTTTTTTTTTTTTTTTTTTTTAGGGTTCAGGATGGATGGGAGTGTCGGGGTAGTTTACTTTTATGGTGGCAGGTGTGTGGGTGTTGGGGTCATTTTTTTTTTTTTACATTTAGGGTGGGTGGGGGGGGTCGGGTAGTTTAGATGTTAGAGGTGGGGTAGTTTTGGGCCTCAGGGCAGGTGGGGGTGGTATGATAGAACCACGCATGCCGTTTTGCATGCCATTTCCACACATGCCTTTACTAGACATGCTTTTACAACTATAATTAGCTGTAAAGGCATGTGTGGAAACAATGCAGTCATTGTTCCGACCGCGTTGTTAAGGCATGCGTGGTTCCAGAATGCGTGGTCCATCATACAACCCTCCTAGATTGCTGACTATTTTCACCTGTCTTCAACTTATACAATTTTAATACCTGCACCAGGTGCATTTACACTGCTTTAAAGTATGACGAATGGGTAGCTCCCGCTCAGCCTCATGATGTCGGTGCAACAACATGGAGGGTTCCTTTATGCACACTAACGGGGTTGCCTACTCTCTTCTAAATACTGGTCAAGAGCGCATGCGTGCTTGGAGTTTGTTGTAAGATATACTATTTCCCTGAAGGCCAAAACTTCTTTATTGGGAATCAAGGACGGCTGGGATGGTGGGCTTAGTACTCGATTTTTAGGTGGTCTGGATTACCTGGTTGCGGTAATGTCATAAAGGGGAGAAGTGTCGGTTCTCCCTCCCTGACTGAATGGCGTGGGAGGAATAGACAGATGCGCTGTAGCTGAACAAGAAATATACAAAACAAGAGGCTATCCTGCCAAATAGCGGCGTAACTGGCACAGATGAAACAACACTCAGACTTGGCCTGAGTTGGGCGGAAGCGTGGGTTTTTATGATATGTATTGTAGGCCTTAGGAGCATATAGCATGTGTTCAGTTTGTTCTTGACTTGATGGCGAGAGGGTGATTGAGAATCATTGTTAAAATATTATGCATTATTCTTGGATGTTGACGTCCTGTATGCTTTTTATAAAATGCAAATACAATGTTTTATTAAAAAAGGACTACCAGCATACAAGGTACGATTCTTTAAAGGAGCAGGAGTTAACTAGTTGTATGTTCATTAGGAACAAATGCCACGCCCCTTGAAAAAGAGAGATTGACTAAAATAATTTACAGAATGCATTCACGAATTGAACGCCATAGAGAAGTGCTTTTTCTGCATTGGTGCAGAACCCCTGAATGGATCAGAGCTGTGTAAACAACAGAATAGCACAGGCTTTCACACTGGTTACTGTTGTTTTAAGAGGGATTCTAGAAGTACTCATGGAAAGTGCCCGAGTTCAAGACAGTGATGTGCGTCAGGCAGTGGTTACTGTGGTGGTTTAGCACCTGTGTTCCGAAGAGGGTGCGTAGTAAAGTGTTAAAAGGTGACGTGGACTGGCCCGGGGTTTAAATGAAAGAAGGGGAGAAGAGACAAATGGAATCAATAGCACCATGAATGATGGTGGAGGTGAAGAAGTGATGAGGGCCTCATGAGATGGTGTTAGCATGATAGAGCAGATGTTGACTCGAGGTGCAAGACTCGCTCCTGAGTTCAGGTCCGTTTCATGCTTTCACAGGGGGGTCCAGGCAGAAGAGAGCTTTGGCCATTTGCACATGTTACTGTTCACCTGGGTGCTGGGCACAGTGTAAGTATATTAACCATCCATAGAGTTAAGTGCATCTGTAACAGACCAACTTGTATCTGCCACAAGGCATTAACAAGGGAACAGAAGGTGGTTAAGCACAGTCACACCTAAAACCACGTGTCCAACCTATTACTTTACAATGTATACTAACCACTATGTGTTAGTATACTTTACAGTATATACTAAGGTGTAACTCTATATATGTTTGTTGCAAATTCACCTGTAACACAAGTTGGTTTGCAAAACTGTAGGGCCATCTGACACACGAGGGCATCATTACAAAGAGTTCACGCAACGCAGAACAGCAAGTAAGGTTGGTGCATTGCATTACGTGAACGGGATAGAGAGAACTGCGCCATATCTAGTGGCGCAGTTCTGCTATCTCCATTCGCTGACACACTTGTGTAGCATTACATAACAATCTGTCCCAGGGAGGCAGACCTGCTCTGCCATGGGTGAACAGTGTCAACCTGAACACTGATACCTGGGTACAACAACTGTGCACTTAATGTTGGGAACCAATCTTGTATTAGGGAATATTCTGACTTACGAATGTGAGAAAAAGATTTAAAATGTGGTATTAGTAGACCTTCTGTTTTTAATAATATGAACGTTTTGAATGTGTTATTTACATTACAGTTTGGCTTGCTACCACTTTCCAGAGGCATGGATGCACTGAATGCACTACAGATTTGTGCTGTCAACCTAATGCAGGCGATCTTAGACGCACAGTTTCTAAATGCTTTATATGAGTGCATGTTATGTATGTGATAATTACCTTTGCATCACTCTGGGCTCTGTGGAAATCGTCAGAGATACATCAAACTGTTTCTCAACAGGGATTCAGAAGTCCTTTACCACTTTGTCCAGCCTCGTGCTCACACAGTCACTCAGAAAGAGCAATACATGCCGGCCTGCACCAAGCAAATACCCAATGTGTCTCCCATTAACCCTCTCATGAGTGAACATCTACATCCGGTCTGTACTCAAGGATCGACAACATCAATGTAGAGAATTTGTTTTATTAGCACTCATTACTTTAATAAAAGCCAAATGTGCGGGAAATAATGTATTTGTTATTGTGCCTTGCACTGGGTGGCCGGTTTCAAGCAGCCTCCACAAGGGGCGAGACCCAGCGTGAGCGGCACTGTGTTGTGTACCAAGTGGAAAGGAGTAGTTGTGATCTATGTAGGTTTATAAGTAGTGTTTTTTATAGCACACACCTAGCTAAAGAGCAGCAGAATGCTGAACGGCAGCCGTGAGCTCTGGGATATGATGTGTGATCCTTTTCAAGAAGCTTGTTATAAGTGAGTTTTAATTGTGTGGGCAGGTTGTGTTCTTTGAAGCGATAGCTCTTCGATTTCTTTCTGAGTTGCAGGGGCGTAGGAGTCATTTCGATCTCGACCGTGATGTTTTTCCGGTTCCTGTGTGCATAGTTGGAGAAGGCCTTGTGGTCTTTTTCTTCTTCCACTTCTTTAACTCCAGTCTGGCCATGTCTTGGCTCCGAGTTGGTAATTTTCTCAGCCAGGTATTCAGAGGTGTCTTTTGAGAGGACCCTGTTGGGTGATTCAGAGTAACCTACCTTGGGGACATTCAGTCTTATTTGTTAAGCGTTGGGTTTGGCATTATGCCTGTACAAGTTTAGGGACACTTCTTACCTGCTGTGTAGATGGGAATATATATTGACAGGTCATCCTCCAGTGGCAAGCACAAACATTTCCAATCGATATATATACGTATGCCTCCTCCCAGTTATTCAGGACCAGGAATAAAATCATTTAGGTGCACCCTATAGTCTCCTAGTAAAGACCTTCTAGCTTAGTGCCACACTCTGGTATTTGTTTACAAGCAAAAGAGCTCTGTAATCCTGAAAGGTGTCAAACGATCTCACTGACTACAGGGGAAAGGTGATCCAACTCATATACATCACCATCGCCATTTAGAATAGCTAGGCCACAGATAAGGAACATAATTCACTTTTGGCTCGAGAAAATCCTCAACGACCAGGCCCTTGTTGTTTCACCCTCCTAGATATTGTTTTTTATCACAGATGTCTCTACTCCTCACTTCAAGATTGTGGCAGTTGTAACCCCGCCACCCCTCAGCCCCCAGCAACATCCCAGGAGTGTCTCTCACCTTCCCTGGGGGTAGCGAACAAAAAGCAGTGAGGTGGTTGCAGGGACATCTGAAACAGTGAGAGGTTCTAATCTTTCTGGCTACGATAAAAATCACAGATGTGCCTGTGGTGTCTTGCTGATAAACTTTGGTGGTCACTTATTGAAGAGCAGTGTTTAGGTAGGACCAACTCACTGAACAATGGAACAGATTCCAGATTATTTTACACCCCTGACCCCCAGGGTTGGTGGACCGAACAAGTGATGAACTGCAGTGCAACACCAAAGTAACGGAGAAAAGAAGCCCTCGGATCTGGGATTTTCTGCAACTCCTATTCATCCTGTGCAGCAGCCTACTTGTTGAAGACGGTTAGATGACCAAGGTGTCCCGAGGGATCTGCCAGCTGATGTTTTAGGATTAGTATTATGCTACACTGTACAGACTATGGATCGTTAAACTCCAAGAGAGAACCGTCCATGCTAGCATCCTCTGAAGGCCCCCTTTTTCCACTGCTGCCCCATTCAAGGTGCACATGGCTAGATTCCCATTTTGCGTTGGTACTGGCAGCTCACCAGCAAGATGTCCTTCTCAAGAATAAACAATTCAAACTGGTATTTTTCAGAATACTCATACTGCCTAGCCACTGTCCAGCAGACATGAATCCACTCACGCACCAGCAAGCACTATCACTCATATAGGTCTTTGTCAGGGCACATCAGATGACTAATATTTTCTTACAAAGATATATGCTCCTAATTTCCAGAGTACACTAGAACGGCAAGAGCTTCTGCAACAAATGTTCAAACATGAGACTTGCTTACTGTGTCATAAAAGTATAAAGAAGTCCTAACACAATAAAAATGTCCCTTGTGAACATATAATGAGCATGCACCTCCCCTAATTAAAGTATGGTCACCCCCAGTCCCCTGTCTACAATTAAACATCTTCCCTGCTGCTAAAATTGTGCTGGCGTCCAAAAACTAAATTGTACGCATTAAATCCAGAAGGGTGTCTACCCCCTCACAGAGCAAGTGCATGGTTTGTACTCTTGGATGGCCAATAGTGTTGGGGTATGGGAGAAATAGGCACACTCCGCTCCAAAGGAATAAAGTATGTACAGTAGTCCCTCCCTAAAAAACACTAAAAAAACAGAAAAATAGTAATGACAGCACTGCCCTCTTGTTTGGATTAACGCTACTGTGACATGATGCAAGGGTAGTTGTCAACCATGTTGAAGTTAGCGATATAGTGCCACAGAGAAATGAGCACTCATCCTAGGCTTAGCCAGGCATGTTGAAATGTGCAGTTCTAGTCTGGCTTCACTCGGTTACCCACTAATATGCACGTAGTTATTTTATTAAGATGATGAAAGGAGAACAGAAAGAAATATAAATGTGCAAGATGGGCATGTGGCAAATATGCGGATATTCCTAATGGTGAGATTCGCGGAACTTCTGTCAAATAGCCTTAGTCTGTTTTTCTGTGGGGTTGGAATTATATAACTTATGCTTATCCGTACGTGCATTTGTAGGTTGCTGTCTGCATTGGGTTATGTGTAGTTTGGAGCGTGCTTATTATGTGTTCATTGGCGATCATATTTGTGTGCCGGTTCGATGTCATTATGTTCTACATTTTTTATATTTTTATTACTTTTGTGTTTGCATACGTGTTTGGTATTTATTAGTGTGGCAGGGCACTTGTTTATGAGTGCGTTTCTATGACAGTGTATCGTACTACTCTTTGGGGTTATTGATGTGCACTGCATTTTAAGCGTTTCCGTTTCACTGTACATAAGTCAGCCTATGTTTGTGTTTCCGTATAGATCCTTTAAAATTGTATTAAAAATAAATGTTGCTATTTTGGCTGTTTCTTTATTTTAAAACTACCTGCGCTTCCATCATTTTGAGACACTGTGACTTTAATGTGGCTGTTTTTATAAAACACCGAGTCATTATTAACTGCATTCCACATCATAAAAAACAAGGTATATAATAAGGGGAGAGGGAGCTTCACTGCCTCCGCAAGATAACAGCAGTCAGGCTGACAGACAGGCTGAAGAAGAGAAGGGCAAAGGTTGCAGCGCTTCCACCCGATTGGCTGCTCCCTCCCTGCATTGACATTTGTGCAGTTTCATCAGAATTTCTAAATAATCCATGAGAAAGTGAGAGCTATTGGGAGGCTGCAAAGAGCTGAGCCTGCTAGTAGATGACTGGGCAGGGGAATGCGCTCCCTTTTGATGTGGCTGCCATGCCTCTCGTCTCTAGAATTGAAGAGTTGATGTCTCCCCGATTTTTATTAAAAGACCCCAGAATGCTGAGCGCTGCAGTGTGTTCTAGGCTGCAGTCCGCAGCCGCCCTTTCCACTGTGAGTTGTTGCACACTGCTTCTCGATCAGCTGAGCTGCAGTCTTTCCTACCATCATGCAGGACACTGAGCACTGCGCATTAAAAACCTTGCTTTTCCCCTAAAGGGCTTCTGAATAATGTGCCCCAGGCCGCACACTAGTGTCCTTGAACACTGCCCTTTGTCCTGGACCTCACGCTGCATGTGCCCCAGCACTGGGCGCCGAGCTCGGGGTCGCTGTGTTTATGGGTTTATAAACCCGTGCTGTAGAGCTCCTTGTGTGTCAAGCAATTTTCTGGCAACAATAAAAATAGCTTGATAACACAGGTGATTCGTGTACCTGCTGGAGAGAGATCACAGTTTTATCTAGTGGTAATTAAAAGTAATCAAGGTTGCACAGAGGGTTAATATGCCGCTTGCCATGCATGTGTACCATGTACATCACAGAATTGTATTTTATGTAAATCGCTCAGTGAGTAACTGCTTTGTCAGAGAGAGAGTTTTATTACTAGCAGTTCATAAGTTACAGTGCTAATATAGTACAGCCGCTATGAACTGTCATCCAACTTACATGCTAACATTTTAGAACTGGTAAGTAGGAGATTTTGAAAAAACAATCAGGTGATCAGGTGAATGTATTCTCGCTATTGAGCTTTATTGAAGGAGACACAATTTCAGACGGGAGGCAGCTAAAATAAAGCCATTTAGGTCTTCAAAAATCGGGACTCTCCCCTTCTGAATCGGGTCCACAGGCATGTATGCATCAAGAAGCTGCACGCAAACTGCAAGGTATGGGCTAGAACCGTTTTTTATTCCCTCATCCTTAATTACTCTAAAATTGATAAAAGGATTAATTTGGGTAGAAATAAATCATTAGTAAACCCAACCACTGTGTTATGTTTTAAATCCGGAGTTCGTGCTTATGCAGACCAAAGACTCTCAAAATACACTGCCTGAGAGTATGGATGATATGTAATTCCTATACTGTATAGTCCTCATATTCTTATGAGACATTTCCTACACACTGATTTATACAAGTATGATTCATTGTCTCTGCATAATGCGTGTGTAATATAAAGTGTTCTGACACCCTACTCTGATATGAGTAGTACTGTAAAACAAAGCCAAAAAACCTATGAGAGAGGGGATATGGAAAGTAGAGGGGAACTGTTGGAAGGCTGGTAGTGAGGGAAACATTGGAGATGTAGGCCATTGAGGGGGCAACAACAAAGACTGTCACACCAGGTGCCACAAGAGCTAAAGCCAGCCATGGCAGCACCCTTGTATACCTTGAACTTCCATGTGACCTTTGGTCCATGCTGCAGCACCCCTAAGTAATGGGAGATGCCATGTGTCCATGGGCCCACATTCAGGCACCCTCTGTATATTGTGAGAGAATAAACTGTGTCCCAGGCCCAGACAGCATCACCCTTGAATACTGAGTGATGCTTTGTGTCCTCCGCAGCACCCATGAATATTGAGAGATAATGCACCCTGCTTCTCGGTCCTCAACCTTGCGCTGGTGCAGCCTGCTAACTAAGAGTTGCAGCTTCTCTCTGAGCATTGACAACTGAGTTCTGCTGTCTGTCCCTGGCCGACCACTGCAGGACCCATGCACTGGGTGCTCTTGTACCTTCCTTCTCCCCCCTACACTCATAACAGTGTACATTGAATAGTAAGAGCTGCTACATCTTCCACTCATTCTGCAGCACCCTCACTATAGAGAGTGTCTAAATGTCATCCTCACACTGCTGTAGCTCTGCCTACAGAGAGGTGCTGTAGTATACCTGTTAGACTTGGCATCCTTTGGGTGGTCTTACCCCAGACCTTTTGCCTTCACCTCCTATTTTGTTGCTGTATCTTTTGTTGGGCTTAGGTCTCTGATCACTTTACCACTGCTAATCAGTGCTAAAGTGCATGTTCTTCTCCCCTGAAACATGGTAACATTGGTGTATCCACAATTGGCATATTTAATTTACCTGTAAGTCCCTTGTAGAGTGGTATACCATATACCCAGGGCCTGTAAATTAAATGTGCTAGTGGGCCTGCAGCCCAATCTTACCACCCACTTAAGTAGCT
This sequence comes from Pleurodeles waltl, assembly GCF_031143425.1. Lineage (NCBI taxonomy): Eukaryota > Metazoa > Chordata > Amphibia > Caudata > Salamandridae > Pleurodeles > Pleurodeles waltl. The sequence continues at coordinate 230,623,967 of NC_090451.1, forward strand.
CTGCAAACATGTCTCAGACCTGCCACTGCAGAGCCTGTGTGTGCATTCTCATTGCCACCCCGACTTGGCATCTAAATCCTCTTGCCAAACCCAGAACTCCCTTTTCTTACATATAGGTCACCCCTAAGGTAGGCCCTTGGCGGCCAAAGGGCAGAGTGTCATGTGAGCCAAAGATCGGACATGTACCTTTAAGTTTTTGATGTCCTAGTAAAGAAAACTCATAAAGTCCTTCTTTCATTACTGTGAGGTCTGCCCCTCTTATAGGCCAGTATTGGGAATTCTTTATAAAATCTTTAAGCTGTAATTCCTGATCTGAGAGGAGCAGCTGCATCATGTTTAGTACTGTTGAATGGTAATAATCAATCCTCTTCACCGAGAAGGTTGTATTTATTATTACTATTTTAGAAATGCCACTTTTAGAAAGTGAACATTTCTCTGCACTTTCTGCCCTGTGTTCCTCTAGCCTATCTCAAATACATCTCTGGCTTAGGCTAGGTGACGGCTACACTTGTGCATTCCCCTTCAGATACCCACAACACAGGATACTCCGCCACATCTGTATTCATCTGCATACTGATGGGTCATCCTGGGGAGGAGGATGGGAAGGGCTCACACTTTCACCTCAAAGGGTAAGGACCAGAGCTCACACAAAGGGGCCGATTACCTCCCACTTACTGTCTGGAGCCAAGACTGACCTGAAAGGGGGACCTGTGCACTTCACAAGAATTGTGTAGTAGTCATCCCCCACATCTAAAGCACATTCTTGTATACGTACTGGGTCTCTTGACCCACTCAGAAGTACACTACTGGACTAAGAAGAAACTCTGCTGGAGTTAAGGCTGCTACGCCAGAAGTATTGCCACTTTGCTGTGCCTGACTGTCCCCATGAACTGTTGTCCTGCCTCATTGAGCCGCTCTGCTGCCTGCTGACCTCTGTCCTGCACCACAAACCTTGTACAGATTCCAGAGTGACTCCAGGGGTTGATTAGCTAACCCTTTTCCCATCTGAGTCCTCAGAAGCATCGAGGATTTTGTCACAAGCTGAACCATCTCCCTGCCGGTGTTAACGGCGCTGCTCAACTGTTGGGAACTGAGTACCCGGGGAGTGTGGGCTCTGGCCAAGTAACAGTGGTGGTTTTGGGCTGCAGGCATCATCCTAAGGGGAGAAAAAATGTCTCACCTTCCCTGCAAAGAACACCTGGACACAGCCCACTCCATCTGGTGAGCTGCGCACATCACACCAGTTTCTGTGCGCTGCTCACTTCCCCAACCCCGCCTGCTGCTTTGAGGTGCGACTTTCTCTCCGCAGTGCAGACACTATGTGGAAGGGATGCCTGCCGAATCTGCTTTCCTCTGCCTGCACCCAGGTACTGTCACAAACCCTGCCTGGCTTGAGGGGTGGACCCGAGCGGCCCCAGAGAGATTACCCGGTGCTCCTTGCTCTAGGAGGGTGGAGGGGTGCACAGAACGAGTACCACATTTTACCTGATACATCAGCCCAATGAGGCTTGACACCAATCCCTTCCTGCGTACCAACTTGGGTAACCACAAAGTCACAGTGAAGCTAATATTCTTTTGACTAGATCTATTCTAAATGTAACTCCTAAGCTATTTATTGGATCTGTGTCACGTGGGTTCAATGATCTCTATATAAAAATCACTATTTTTTTAACATGGTGTGGAGTCCTTTTGTGGCGTGGTTACAGGGTTGCTGTGAGTGAGTTGCACAAATACTTTACACGTTAACTCTGAGAATGAGCCTGACTGCTCTGCGCCAAGCTACCAGAGGGTGAGCACAGGTTATCATTAGCGTGTATCTTCCTTGCCCTGACTAGAGTGGTGTGCTCTGCCTGGCTTCAGTACATACTCTAGCCAACCAGAAACCCAATTTGTAACAGTACCTCACTGGCTTTGCACTGTAGTTACAGGATATTGCTAGCTGACTTGGCCGCACATTTCAGGTTGTTGATATTGAGAGCTGCTGCCCCTTCGCATCTCACACTGCAGCATAATGCCTAATGAGAGCAGTGATGTCTTTCCAGTCACGCTGCATACCCAATACCCTAGGTCTCCCTAGCTTTGCTCTACAGAGAGCTGCTGTAGCTCACCGGGGGCAACAAATACAATAAGAACAAGTGATGGACAGAATACTGAACAATGTCAAACATTCATCCTCAGTACAGAGATCTTGGCCTAAATCCATTGTTTTTTTTGCTACTCATGCCATTCCAGTTTGGACCTAGCCATATGCAAATCAGTCTTGACCCTGCTCCCTATGGGAAAAGTCCAGCCCGAACTGCCAAGCCAGACCTTACATGGTCTGGAAACAAGCAACCTGGGACCGGTTTCAGGGTTTCACCCTTCATCAGCCTGGCTAACTTGACTCCAGTTTCTTGAGGAGCAAGGGACCCACGTCTGGGCATACCCCTCCCACTTAGGGCAATAAATGCAAAAAGAACAAGTGATAGACGGAATGCTGAACAAAGTCAAACATTCACCCCCAGTAAAGAGATCTGAGCATAAATCCATAGTTTTTTTGCTACCCAGGCCATTCCAGTTTGGACCCAGCCATATGCAAATCAGTCTTGACCCTCCTCCATATGGGAACAGTCCAACCCAAACAGCCAAGCCAGGTCCTCCCTGGACGGACTGGAAACAAGCATCCTAGGACCAGTTTCAGGGTATCACCCTTCATCAGCCAGGCTAGCTTGACTCCAGTGGCATGGGGAGCAATGGACCCACGTCTGGGCATACCCCTCCCACTTACGGCGACAAATGAAAAAAGAACAAGTGAGGGACGGAATGCTGAAGAATGTCAAACAGTCACCTCCAGTAGAGAGATCTGGGCCTAAATTCATTGTTTTTTGTTACCCATGTCATTCCAGGCTGAACCCACCCATAAGCAAATCAGTCTGCAGCCACCTGATTCAGATTTTTTGTCTGGCCTCAGCCTGCTCCAGTATTGAGACAGGTTGCTGCTCCACATTAAAGAAAGGAAAAATAAATGAGTGGAATACTAGAACTAATCGCAGCCACCAGTAATTACTCCGGCCGAGTTTTCTTTTGCCCATCATTTCATCTCACACAGGAATCATCCTTATGCAAATCAGTCTTGGTTCTGATCCACTGGAACAGTCCAGCCTGAACTGCCAGGCCCGATCTCTGAAGGAGAATATAAATAACCACAGACCAGTTTTCTCTGTGCTCACTGTGCCATGCCACTTAAACCAAGTTTTACCCTGCTGATGTGGCCCAAATAGTCTGAAACCTCTCTGGGGTTACTTGTGTTCTGGTTCAAAGAAGAAGTGGCCTGGCAATTCAGGTTGTATTGTTCCTGTTGGAGCAGGAAAAATGCTGATTTGCATATGGTTGGTTCATGTCTAAAGTTGCATGGTGGGCAAAAAACAATGGATTGCGATGCGATCAGAGTTATGAACCATTGGCTGAGAATAATACAGGCATTCCACCCATCACCTTTTTGTGTGCCCCTCCAGATTTAAACACTGGATCACACTGACTGTAAAAAGCTGAGTTGTCCCTCTGGCCTCTCAAGGCAAAAAACAAATTGTAATTTTAATAATATTTATATAGCGCTTACTACCCGTGATTAGGCATTGAATCGCTTTTTTGCGAGTAGGATGCTACTCTGGAACCCAAAAGGAATTAGTGGTGGATTAGTATAGGGGAATATGAGTTCCATTTTAGTAGTTTTATGAGTTAATTTGAGCAGAGGATATGTGAGTTTATTAGATGGATTGACTAGAGTAATGGAGGGATCGAGGAGGGAAGAATCCAGAAGTGTTAATTGGGAGTTTATAGTATTAGGATGAGGCTTGGGATGAGTAAAGGAGAGGTGGAGGTGGGAAGAGTCTGTGGAAAGGGTTAGGGAGATCATAGTAGCAGGAGGGGTTTTGGATGAGTCAAGGTGAGATAAATAAGGGAGAATTTATTAGGGTTGTTTGGGAGATCAGGGTAGTAAAGTGATGTTTGGGTGGGCTAGATGTGGAAGAGGATGGTTATTTTGGAGATGAAAGTAGTAGAATGGGTTTGGGATGAGTCAGTGGGGATGGAGGATAGATTGATAGAGACATGACATATGGTGATGGGTAGACACAGTAATGCTTACAAGAGAATATATATATATATATATAAATCCAAATGCACGTGACCAAGGCTGCTGTGTCAGCCGAAACGCGTTGTGTTTGGATTAAACAGCAGTTTGCTTTTCCTTGAATCCTGAGTGTGCGAGTATTATCCTTTTCTTTGTGGCATATATATATATATATATATATTCTTTTTTTACTCATTTTATTTTCCTTTAATTTAATCATTATTATTAATATATTTTTACTTTAATTTACTTATTTATAGATTTTTATTTTTATTATTTTTATTTATACACACACACACACATACATATATATATATATATATAGATATAGATATATATATATATATATATACACACAAACAACTCCTGCTGTTCTTCCTGTGCTCGCCTCACGAAGCTGGTGCACCATTATGGGCGCAGGACCCATATAAATATTTGAAGAAGCAAAATCAAAATACCAGCACTCCAAACAACTGCGGTGTTTATTTAAACCAAAAAATCCTTTTCAAATTTGACTTGCAAAAACATGGCAATGCGTTTCAACCATTGCGGTCTTCTTCATCAGCCAAAATCATTACAGAGGACCCTCCTCCACTAAACATATATACCCTTACTTATCAGGGACATTGAAAAAATCCTAAATGAATCCTATATCAGGCCACAATTAAATGTTAATAAATCTTTAAATATATATGGGACAGTAGCAACAGATATCATTTTGCTAATTATTTGAATTATATTTACCTGAAGAAAAACAACAGAATATCAAAATTCATACAGATCAACAAATCAAAAATTAACATAATTCAATTGTCCCTCCAATAATGGTTATAAAATAATAATGCATTTCCAATTTATAAAACTAACATCATAACAAGGTCCCTTTTCTGGTGGGATGGCCACAATTACAGCGCAAGTCCATCCCTGACGGCTGTGTCAACAATTACCAATTATCAATTCAAACAATGCAATATAAGTTAACCAATATGCACAGATTCCAACGTTCTAAGTTTCCTCTCTCTGTCGCTCCCCCTCGGGGTTATTGGCACCCTGTCTATTCCAAAAAATGACATTTTATCAGTCATGCCTGCATGCACCAAGTTACAATGACGAGCCACAGGATAGGTCGTATCAATATTCTTGATGGCCCGCCAGTGTTCCAAAATCCATTTCTTCATCGGAAAGATGGTGCTACCCACATATTGTAGCCCACATGGGCAAGAAATAACATAGATAGCAAAATCTGAATTGCTACTGAGAAATTGTTTAATTCTCTCTTTCTTCCCTGTTGGTAATACAAACTCTTTACGATTCACACTATGTCTACAGGCCTTACATTTCGCACATTTGTAGAAGCCTACTTGTTTATCCAAGAAAATCTCCCTCCTTTTGAATTTTCTGTAAGTTATTCTAGGCTGAGGGCTAACTAACTAACTAACTACCTGGCCAATCACCTTATCCGCCTTTATCAGATGCCAATATTTGATCATAATTCTCCTCACTTCAGACAAATATGCATTAAAGGTAGTTATAAATCTCAAAGTATTAGTATTGACTTCCTTATTTTTTTAAATTAACATACCATCTGTCTGCACTTCTGCTACCTTTTGACATGCATTCTTAATGACTTTATTCAGGTACCCCCTGGATCTAAACCTCTGGATCACATTTTCTTGTTCCTTTTGAAAACTTTGGGATGTGCTACAATTCCTTTTCGCTCTAAGTAATTCCCCATAGGTTATGCTCCATTTCAAATTCGGCGGGTGATGGTTATGAGCATGTAAGATGCTATTCCCCGCCGTGCTCTTTCTAAATAATTTAGTCTGGAGGGTATCTGCTTCAACTCTGACCTCAACATATAGAAGTTCCATAATCTGTCTATGTGTTTTATATGTGAATTTCAAATTGAGGTCATTCAACGGTAACCAGTTCAGAAAGTCATGTAACACTGCCTCACGGCCATCCCAGATTGCAAAAATATCGTCAATATACCTTGTCCAAAAGATAATGTGATTAGACCACTTTTCGTTATCATCCACCATCACATGTTGTGTTTCCCACCACCCCATAAAGAGGCAGGCATAACTTGGGGCAAAGCAACTTCCCATCGCGGTCCCAGTCGTTTGTCTGTACCATTGATCCTCAAATAGGAAAAAGTTATTTCCAGACAAAACCTTAACATTTTCAAAAGCAATTCTGAATGCTCATAAAGTCTGATAGATTAGTCCCTAAAGAAATGCTTACAGCTGCCTGATTCTGGGTGGTTTTGTCTCCCCCGTTTCACACTGCTATTCTCTGTTACTGGACCCCCTGGTCAGCGTCTGCTGCCCTCCCCTGCTCCTCTGGCTGCTGCTGCTTATGCCTTTGGCTGGGACCTCCACCCGCAGGCTCATCCCTGCGCCTCATCCCTGGTGATCTAGTGGCCATCACAAGTAAGTATTTCTCTCTGTCGCTCTTTCACTCTTGCTTGTTCTGCCATTTTTCACTTGTTTTTCCTTTTATTTTCCTTTCTCCCCTCCTTTTCTCTGCCACCTCCCCCCACAAAGCAGCTTTCCCGCCCTCCTGCCTCCCAGCTAACTGCTCCCCCCGCCCCCACTCCCCTTCTTAATGGCGGCCCCAACGCTGTGAGAGGGTAACTGCACTGACCTCCTGGTCAGCATCTGCTGCCCTCCCCTGCTCCTCTGGCTCATGCTGCTGCTACCTCTGCATTTTGTCTTGAACGAACTGAGAGTCTCCTGACTCTCAGTTCGAGGCCCTACTCCACCCACAGACTCGTCCCTGCGCCTCATCCCTTGTGTTGTAGTGGCCATCACAAGTAAGTATTTCTGTCTGTTGCTCTTTCACTCTTGCTTTTTCTGCCTTTTTTCACTTGTTTTTCCTTTTATTTTCCTTTCTCCCCTCCTTTCTCCTGCCTCCTCCTCCTGCGCAAAGCACCTTCCTGCCTCCCAGCTGACCGCTGACCCACCCCCTCTCCTTCTTAATGGCAGCCGCAGCCCTGTGAGAGGGCAACTGCACTGACTTCCTGGTCAGCGTCTGCTGCCCTCCCCAGCTCCTCTGGCTGCTGCTGCCTCTGCCTTTTGCATTTGCCTGGGACAAACTCAGAGTCTCCTGACTGTCAGTTCGAGGCCCTCCTCCATCCGCAGGTTCGTCTCTGCGCCACATCCCTGGTGGTCTAGTGGCCATCACAAGTAAGTATTTCTCTCTGTCGCTCTTTCACTCTTGCTTTCTCTGCCTTTTTTCACTAGTTTTTCCTTTCTCCCCTCCTTTCCTCTGCTCCCCCCACAAAGCACCTTTCCCGCCCTCCTTCCTCCCAGCTGACCGCCCCCCCCACCCCTTCTTAATGGTGGAGAAAAGCATCTTAAGGGGGGACCGGCCCTCCTGCTCGGGCAGAGGCCTGCCATCGTACACAAGTCCTCACTACGTGTTATGGCATCCCAGGAGAACAATGCACAACCATGGAACACCTTCACTTCCTGGTCCACTCCAATCACAACTCCTCCATCTGAGGCACCCTGGTGTACAGGCCACCCGGCCCCCTGCCTAGCTTTCATAAATGACGTTGTAGACATCGCTACCCCCAGGCCCTGGCATCAGACGACTTCCTCCTCCTCCGCGTCCTGAATTTCCACCTTGAGGACCGTGCCGATCCACACACCACCGCTCTACTCGACAACCTCTCCACCCTCAGCCTCAGACAGCTGGTCTCCGCACCCACACATATTGCAGGACATACACTGAACCCCATCTCAAGCAACTGAAACACCATCAAGACCATCTCCACCCCAGACTGGACCGACCACCGCTTCATACACTTCACAATCACCACACCCAGCAACCGCACCCGCACCCCTCGTACCGCCCCACAAGAAATTGAACTAAATCACCAGTGAGCAACTCACCTCATCACTCACCGAATCCCTCCCTCCTCCCTACGATGACGCCAAAACAGCAGCGCACAATCTCAACTCATGGATCAACAAATGCGCAGACACTCTAGCACCCCTCTGGCTGACATCGGCCAAACGCGTGCCTAAGAAAGCCAGCTGGGTCACCAACGAACTCCAAGAATCAAAGCGTACCTGCAGACGTTTAGAGAAAAAAAGGAGGAACAGCCAAACCATTGAAGACCTCGCCTCATTGAGAGGCGCAATGGCCAACCACCGACGAAAAATCAAGAACCCTCTCTGGGAGCGCATCAACTCCTTCACACACAACTCTAAGGAACTCTTCTCAGTCACCAACGAGTTCACAGATCCCCCGTCCGAGCCCACCAGCATCCCCCGGTCACAGGACCTCTGCGACAAACTTGCCACCTTTTTTCACCACAAGATCCAGGACATCTACGACAGCTTCCTCCTGAAAAATCCTGGCACCTGCACCTGTGACCGACCCACCTCCCCAGAGCCCACCCAGACCATCCACAGTTGGTCCACACAGAGGAAACAGTCAGCATTATGAACAGCACCCACTCCGAAGCCCCCACCGACCCCTGCCCATACCACATATACACCAGAGCCAGCGCATCTATCGCCCCCGTGCTCCGGAACACAATCAGCTGCTCCATCAACACTGGCACCTTCCCAGAGGACTGGAAACACACCAAAATACGCCCTCTCCTAAAGAAACCCTTGGCCGACCCATCAGAACTAAAGAATTTCTGGCCAATCTCGCTGCTACCCCAACCCACCAAAGTACTGGAAAAAGTAATCAACGTACTACTACGGAATTTCATCTAGGCCAACAACTCACTAGACAGCTCCCTGTCCTGCTTCCGCAGCAACCACAGCACGAAGACAGTCCTCCTGGCAGCTACCAATGACATCTGATTACTCCTAGACCACGGCCATACCGCTGCGCTCATACTCCTTGACCTCTCAGCAGCTTTCGACACGGTCTCACACAGCACTCTGCGCACCAGACTCCACGACATAGGAATCTGCAGAAGAGCCCTGGAATGGATCCCTGGAGGAAGCAGAGGGTCAGACTCCCGCCCTACACTTCCAGACCCACAGGAGTCAACAGCAGAGTCCCCCAAGGATCCTCACTGACTCCCACACGGTTTAACGTGTACATGGCCCCTCTTGCTGCCATCGTCGGAAGCCATGGTATGAACATTGTGTCATATGGCGATGACACACAACTCATCATTTCCCTCACCGAAGACCCGGACACGGCCAAAAGTAACTTCCACTCAGGAATGGAAGCTGTCTCCACCTAGATGAGAGAAAGGTGCCTCAAGCTCAACTCCGACAAGAATTAGCTCATCATCTTTGGAAACGCTGCCTCAGCTTGGGACGACTCCTGGTGGCCCACATCCCTCGGCACCCCACCTGCACCAACTGAGCATGCCTGCAACCAAGGCATCATCCTCGACTCCTCCCTAGCCATGACCCGCTAGGTAAACTCAGTTGCCTCCTCCTGCTGGCACACACTCCGCAAATTACGGAAGGTCTTCAGATGATTCCCAGCAGACTGTTGCAGGACAGTCACCCACGCCTTAGTCACTAGCAAGCTTGACTACGGCAACGCCCTCTACACCGGAACCTCAAATAGAAATATTAAAAAACTACAACTCATTCAGAACGTTGCCACCAAACTCATTCTGGACCTCCCTCGCCGAGAACACATCTCCCAACACCTGAGGACCCTCCACTGGCTACCGGTTGAGAAGCGAATCACCTTCCAGCTTCTCACCCACACGTACAGAGCCATACACAACGCAGGACCAGCCTACCTGAACCACTGCATCTCCTTCCAAACCCCCACCAGATACCTCTGCTCCACCCATATGACCCTGGCCACCATCCCTCGCCACCACTGGAGGCCGATCCTTCACCTACATTTGCAGCAAAGGGCTGGAACAACCTCCCCCTGCACCTCGAACAAAGCCCATTTCTCATCATCTTCAGGGAGAACCTCAAAACGTGACTCTTTGGATGAGGCCCCCTCAGCGCCTAGAGACCCTCATGGGTGAGTAGTCGCACTATACAACTGATTGATTGATTGAGAACTGTTGTCTCTCCAAAATTCAGTAGTGTCTGTCTCACACATTAACCTAGTCCAACTCAGGGGCAATGCATTGTAAAAATGCTTTAGTCCTTTGTAGTTGGTTCAGATGAAACTGGATTGTTTTGATTTAGCCCATGGTTGCACTTGGCTACTTTTGCACTCTCGGACCCCTAACAACAGCAAAATACTTCCTCCTCACACTAAAGTGGCCCAGACAGTGTTATTGAGACAGGTTTGAAAAGACATAAATTCCTCCTAAAAATGTGTGGAAGTACACAGTTCTTAAGAGTTTAGACAGGTTTATTTTAAGAAGTAGTTCAGTTGTGGGAGCGTGGCCGAGCTGCTCAACATGGCGGCCGCACCTTAGGAGAGCTCTGTGAGTGGCCTGCAAGATCCTGCAATATCTGATGGTGAAGGAAGCTTTCTGACAGCCCTTTGTACGTCCTGAAACATATGTTGTGAGGTCCCAGCTGAATGTGACCCCTCAGGTGCGCAAAGGTTGGTCTCATCGCTGCTCAGCAGGGACGCACTCTGTTTGTGGCTCATGGGGATCCGGTGGCTGTGCTCGCACCGGGCCCTTGCCGTCAACCATATGGCTGGTTGCGACCCCAGTGGTGGGGGTGGGGGGAAAACGGTGGGGAGATCCAGAACTTACCCCCTTGAAGCCAGTGAGCCACATAGAGACGCTGCGTGTTAGGAACTCTGTTTCCAGCATACTCAGAAATAACATTGTTAGTACCAAAGGATAGAAACAAAGGTTTCAACCTTTCACAAACAGGCTCTGCAGATTGCTCCTGAATATGCTTGGTGTATCTGCATTTTGCAGACTTCAAGATGGCGGATGAGGTCAGCGATGTAGCCATTCTACTTCAAGCGGCAGCAGCTCGCAGTAAACTTGCTATGCCGTGCACTTGAACAGTCATCTTGACCGGAGAGCAGCGTTTCTTTAGTGAGCTTCCTCAGAAGCGCATCTTCAAAGTTATTCAGTATTTTCTGAACTACTAGTTTCTTATATAAGGTGTGTACACCAGGGGTATTCCCCACTTGCTAATTTTGTTTGTGAGCTCACAGAACATATGTTTTCTTCTTACTCTGAGGAGAACTTTCAGTATTCTTGTAAGAAGGGTGGACAGTAAGCTATTTGAACTACTAAGAAAGTTACAAATTTGTTGCATTGAAGGGGTACTTTTGAAAATAAATGATAGACAAACCACTTTGCGATGTTAATTTAAGGACTTGCAACATTGGACATGAAAACTTATATTTCAGCAAAAATATTAGGAAACTATTTAGGTCCATTAGAGAGAAGAAATCCCCTCAGAGAAATACAAGCATATAGTTCAATAGGAGTGAGAGGGAGTCGTTTTTGTGGAACTAATAATAGAACAATCAATATTATGAATATAGCATAAAGCATATATCATAGAATTAATAAGTGACATGATTCAATGTTGTTGTTTCAGAGTGTGTAAAATACTGCCATATTTTTAGTCTATAGATACCACCTCACAAGATACCCTAAAGACAACGTAAAGAAGCTGGCAGTCGCATGAAGCTGAAGCAAGGTGGTAGAAGAGTGGTGTCTTATATTGTTGAGGTAGTCTCTCTGAATCCCTAACCCCTTTCCCCCTTGCAGGTGCATAATAGCTAGAGTTGTATCTCTAGTAGCATGTAGATCGCAGGTGGGTACTGGGAATCTTCTTCTGCTCCTGTGGAACCTCTGGCACCAGATTACTTGCATGACATTTTGTAGAAAACCTCCACCCAAGCAGAATGACTGAAGAGTTTGATGTAAGCGCTCTAGCTGCATTATTTTAGAACATGCAGAAAGAAGCAGACAGCACATTAGAAGAAAATAAAATACTTAAATAGGATATCAAAAGATCCCATCCAGAAAGGCAACATTTACTGCAGAAAATCTATGAATTGGCAGCTGGTGCCGCTTTTTTACCTTGAGTAAGTGCACAAAGAGAAAAAACTTTCACGTTTCAGACATCTGAAATCTCTACTCGGGTAATTCATGCCATTCCCTCCATAATTCCACACCCTCTTTCCCCAGTAGCTGTAGTGAAGAGCTTCACAAGTTGCAAATATTGTAATCACAGTTTTCACTACATTTTTTGTGCAGACGCATAATCTTTACTAAAAACAGTCCAAGGTGGCATTGTTATTGCCTAACTGGAGTGGAGAACCAGCAGATGATCCATGCCCTTAGTGTCCCGAAGCAATCCAGTGTTATATGACCTTGAAAAATTCAAATCTGAATTTCTTTGAATTTTTGGCTTAGGATCTTTCTCACAAGCCACAGATAATGAACTCCTGGATCTGTAGCAAGGAAATAGACATTTAGGCCCTCGTTACAACTCTGGCGGTCGGTGTTAAAGCAGCGGTAATACTGCCAACAGGCCGGCGGAAAAAAATATGGAATCACGACCAAGGCGGAAACCGCGAACATAGACAGCCACTTTAACACTCCGACCGCCACGGCGTTAGAAACAAAGACTGCGGTGGTAACTGCCAACAGACAGGCGGAACACAAGGTTCCGCCCACTGTATTACAACAGGCCTATCCGCCACCTTTTCCGGGGCAGTACCAATGCTATCAAAAGCACGGCGGAAACAGGACTTGGAAGGGAAACCACTCACCTCTCGACACCCAACGAGGAACCAGGACGCCATGGAGCCCGAACTACAGGTCCTACCCATGCTGCTCTTCCTCCTCTTGTATCAGGAGCAAGAAAGACGCTGTTGACGACCATGGTGAGTAGAGGGGGAGTGAAAAGAGAGTGACACGCAACAACCCCACCCTCACCCACACACCATACACACAAATATATGCAACAACATTACATATACACCCCCTCACCCCCTGGAAGGACGCAAGGACAAAATTAAATGATTGTAACAAGTGTAAGCAATAAAAATCAGATAGGGCCATTTAAAAAATCAGTATGTACAAATATGTACACCAACTACACAAGTCCGGATATTAATCCAATCATTGTCCGTGTATCAGTGTACCAAAATGCATGGGCGAAGCCCACACAAGATACCTGACTCGAAACAGAGAGATCAGTGCGGGGGCATCAGATGGAAAATAAACAGTCACCTCAGGGGGAGGGGGACGGGGGGCACCTCAGCCGGATGAACAGACGACGCCACTGCTCCACGAGGGGGCTCAATGCCCACTGATTGGTCCTGGGGAGTGCAAAGCCACAATCTCTCAAGTCTCTCCAGTGGGTGGTTTGCCCACTGCTGTATCCTGGGGAGTGCAAAGACACAGTCTCTCAAGTCTCTCCATTGGGTGGTTTGCCCACTGCCGTATCCTGGGGAGTGCAAAGCCACAGTCTCTCAAGTGGATAACAGTCTCCACTGGTTCTGGAGGGGGCTTTGTGCCCAGAGTGCTTCATCCTGCCAAGGGCTGAGGTAGTGGATGTCATTCTCCACTGGTTCAGGAGGGGGCTTTGTGCCCAGAGTGCTTCATCCTGCCAAGGATTGGGGTAGTGGATGCCTTTCTCCACTGGTTCTGGAGGGTCCTTTGTGCCCAGAGTGCTTCATCCTGCCAAGGACTGAGGTAGTGGATTTGAATCTCCACTGGTTATGGAGGGGGCTTGGTGCCCAGAGTGCTTCATCCTGCCAAGGACTGGGGCAGTGGATGCCTTTCTCCTATGGTTCTGGAGGGGGCTTTGTGCCCAGAGTGCTTCATCCTGCCAAGGACTGAGGTAGTGGATGTGAATCTCTACTGGTTCTGGAGGGGGGCTTGGTGCCCAGAGTGCTTCATCCTGCCAAGGACTGAGGTAGTGGATGTTAATCTCCACTAGTTCTGGAGGGGGCTTGGTGCCCAGAGTGCTTCATCCTGCCAAGGACTGAGGTAGTGGATTTCATTCTCCACTGGTTGTAGAGGGGTCTTTGTGCCCAGAGTGCTTCACATGCAGTGTGGCAGGTCCCATTCCCTCACCTGGGTGTGTGTGCCACGAGATTGCCTGGGAACAGGTAGCATGATACGCCATGGTGGCAGAGACACACTCCACCCTGCTGTGACTTCGCCTGCCACCTGCAGGTACAAACAGTGCTGTGAGTCATGCCTAATGGACGCTGGTCAGGGTCCAGGACGTCTCCTGCAGCCTCGGACGGCTTCCCACTGGGGATGATTGCCATGTCAGCTGTGGTGGCACTGTCTCAGCACCTCGCGGGGCTGGTGGCGGTGGTTGCGGCAGTGTCTGTGTCGGAGGTGCTGGCGGTGGTGCAAGTGTCTGCACCTGTTGAGGGACACAGCAGGACGTCTCCTGCAGCCTCGGACGGCTGCCCACTGGGGATGGTGCTGGGGACTGTTGGTGAGGCAGCAGACGTGCAGGTGGCGGTGCTGGTGGAAGTGCTGGTGGTGCTGCAGGTGGCGGTGTCCACCGCCATACAGGTTGGTGTTGTGGTTGACAGAAGGGGTGACTCTGGTCCCTCAGCCGGAGCCTCCGTGCCCTGTCCTGACCTGCTCATCGGCTTGTGTCCCTTCCCCACCTTTGATGTCGCTGCTGGTGTCTTGCCACTGTCCCCTTTTGGTTTGGAGGAGCCCTTGCTTGCTGGTAGGTGCGGCTTCTCACTCCGGCGTGTGGGCACTTTCTTCACCTTGGCAGATGGTGGAATGGCCTGCTCCTTGGCCTCGCTAGGTGGCACACTGGCAGCCCTGATGGGTGGCGCCCGCGATGAGACCGGAGTTGCTGGGACCACTTTGCTTGCGGTTTTGGTGGCTGAGGTGCTGGGCTGGGACCTGGACAGCCTGGCCCTAGGGGAAGGACGGTGGGAGGGAGGTATAGGGAAGAGGTCAATGTTAGCCAGGAAAGGTTTCTTAGATACACTGGGACGGGAAGATGGAGGCGGTTTGGGAGTGGAGGAAGAGGTAGTGGTTGTAGGAGGTGTATGTTTGCTGAATTTGGGTGAAGGCGCATGGAGCTGGGGCTGTTGTGAGGTGGATGGCTGTTGGGTGGGTGTGTGCCTGCGTTTGTGCACTTTGGGAGGAGGGCTCACAGACACACTGGGAGAGGACACAGGTGATGTGTGAATGGTAGTGGGGGTGGTGAGTGCACGTGAGCGGTGTTTGGTGATGGGCGTGCTGGTGATGGAGGTAGTGGCTGAGGATGTAGTGCATGCAGGTGTGAGTGGAGATGAGACAGGGAGGGAGGAGGAGGACGTGGAGAAGGGGGACACAGTGGAGGCAGTGGATGTTAGTGTGTCTGCATGGGGATGGTGCTTGTGTGAGTGCCTGTGGGATGTGTCGTGCTTAAGTTTGCCATGTCCACTCTTGTGTGTTGATGAGTGTGCATGCAGGTCTGATGGTGTGCTTGGGATAGGCTGAGGTACAGGGGATTGGGTCTGGGTGGAGAAAGTTGGAGGGGGAGGCTGGACACAGGAACAATGGCTGCCATCACTGCTGAGGCCAGAGCCTGAAATGCTCTCTGTTGGGCCGCCTGGCCAGAATGAATGCCCTCCAGGTATGCATTTGTTTGCTGGAAATGCCTCTCAAAACCCTGGATTGCATTCAAAATGGTAGATTGCCCAACAGTGAGGGATCTCAGGAGGTCAATAGCCTCCTCACTGAGGGCAGCAGGGCTGACTGGGGCAGGGGCTGAGGTGCCTGGGGCGAAGGAGATGCCCACCCTCCTGGGTGAGCAGGCACGGGAAACACGCTGAGGGGTGGCTGGGAGGGCAGTGCTGGTAGGGGGGGTGGCGGCTGTACCTGTTGATGCGGTGGGCACAGAGGTGCCCGACACCGCAAGGGATCTCCCATCAGAGGAGGAGTCGCTGGTGTATGCTCCTGTCCCCGTCGTGGAGCTCACCTCGCCCTCCGTCCTACTGGTGCCTTCAGACGCCGTTACTTCACCCACCAGGGCCATGTGGGATGCAGCTCCCTCCTGCTCCAGTGCCACTGCTCCTCCGCCAGATTATGCTAATGCACGCAAGGACAGGGTGACAAAACAAAAAGGGGGGGGAGACAGAAGAGACACATGGTCAGTGCTTGCAACACCACTACCGTTGGCGGACACAACACACAGGGAGCAGCCTTATACACTAAGCCATGCACTAACAGTGCAGGGGAAAAGCACATGTCCAAGGGTGACTCTGTGTAGACCCATTTCATGCACAGCTGGAACCCATGGGAGCCTGACTAGGTGTAGAGGGCAAATACCACCTTTGAGGTTGGAGTGGGAATGAGGTTGCAAATCAATGGATCTACCTTTGCGCATCTGCCCTGGCCTAGGGGAACCCACAGCCCACCACCCCCACCCAGACACCTCGTCAAGCGCGCAGAGTCAGCTTAATGAGAGTGTACTCACCCCCTTGTGGCTGCTGTGATGCCCTCAAGTGCCCATCCAACTCCGGATATGCCACCGCCAGGATCCGGTACATCAGGGGGGTCATGGTGCGACGGGCACCCCTTCCACGTTGGGTGGCCATCCCCAGCTGGGCCTCCGCCGTCTTCTTACTCCAGCGGCGCAGGTCCTCCCATCTTTTCCTGCAGTGGGTGCTCTGTCTATGGTAGACCCCCAGGGTCCGCACTCCCTTGGCGATGGCACACCAAACACCCTTCTTCTGGTGGGTGCTGACCTACAGCAAAAGTGAAGTTATAATGGATGTTACTCTCCCGTACATTTCTTCTCACACATTGCCTAAAAACCTCCCACCCTGGCCCAGACATGCATACACACACACTATCCTCACATGCTGGCCTGTCCCCCCCCCCTTCCATCCATGACACTCCATACATTCACGTGCCATCCACCAGGCTCACAGTGTACTCACCTGTTTGGCTTTAGGACCGTACAGTTGCGTGTACTGGTGGAGAACCCCATCCACTAGTTTCTCCAACTCCTACGAAGTGAAGGCAGGGGCCCTTTCCACAGACACATGAGCCATTGTCGCTTCCAGACACAGGTCACAGCAGCACTTGCAGTGTAGGTCCTCTCCTGTTGAAGGTCAGGTATCAAGGGAGGGAAAAGATAGAAAATGGCGGTCTCGTCCGCAGCAGTGCGTACCGTCACCACCGGCGTACATCGTCATTGGCTCTTAGGACCCATAGGGCCCAATGTTAACCAATGCTGAATTGCGCCGCGGTCTTCGACCGCCTACCGCGACGGTGTACAACGCCAGTGCAGTTACCTCATTTCCCATTGCCCCACCTTACAGGTCAGGCAGCCGCCATTTCAGGGTGCCACATGGCAGGCCAAATAACTGCGTCACACCTATTTAGGCCAGGAATACGGACAGACAAAGGCACCTAGAGAAAATGTAACGTTTTTGCAAAACAGCCTTGTGATACCGAAGTGTTGTATGACCCTCTGCTCACCGTTCTCCTCCATAGGGCATGTCCGCTGGGGCAGGTGATGAGATGGCGGCATCGTCTGGTGTACAGACCCCTGGTGGACCCGCGACAATGGAAGACAGACACATCATTATCACTTACAGACTTGATCGTGCAACAATCCAGGAACTGTGTGCCCAGTTGGAGCCTGACCTGATTTCAGCTATCCGCCATCCTACAGGAATCCCCCCTCTAGTGCAGGTCCTGTCTGTACTCCATATCCTGGCCAGTGGGTCTTTTCAAACAACAGTAGCCATGGCATCAGGGATGTCTCAGCCAATGTTCTCTAACGTGTTGTCCAGAGTGTTGTCTGCCCTGCTGAAACACATGCGCAGCTACATCATTTTCCCTCAAGTGGAGGATTTGCCCACATTGAAAAGTGACTTCTATGCCCTGGGACATATCCCCAAAATCATTGGTGCCATTGATGGTACACATGTGGCATTTGCCCAAAGGCAGGAATGAACAGGTGTACAGAAACCGGAATAGCTACCATTCTATGAATGTGCAGATGGTGTGTTTGGCAGACCAGTACATCTCCCATGTGAATGCTAAGTATCCTGGCTCAGTGCATGACGCTTACATTTTGAGGAATAGCAGCATCCCTTATGTGATGGGGCAACTACAGAGGCAGCGTGTGTGGCTAATAGGTGAGACTAAAGTCCCCACACAGTTTCATTTGCTGTCTGGGTATGGGAGATTCCCTAATGTTTGGAGGATGTCTAACAGTTGTCCCTCGATATTTGCAGGTGACTCTGGTTACTCCAACCTGTCATGGCTGCTGACCCCAGTGAGGAATCCCAGGACAAGGGCAGAGGAACTTTACAATGAGGCACATGGACGAACTAGGAGGATAATCGAGCGCACCTTCGGCCTCCTGAAGGCCAGATTGCGGTGCCTCCATCTGACAGGTGGCTCCCTGTACTACTCACTGAAGAAGGTGTGCCAGATCATCGTGGCCTGCTGTATGTTGCACAACCTGGCTTTGCGATGGCAGGTGCCTTTTCTGCAGGAGGATGGGCCTGATGCTGCTCTTGTGGCAGCTGTGGAGCCTGTGGACAGTGAAGATGAGGAGGCAGAAGAAAAAGATGTAGACAACCAAAACAACATCATCATGCAATACTTCCAGTGATACACAGGTAAGAAGATGGAACTGCTTCCCACATCTCATACTATTGTAGGACCCAGCATAAGTCTGCCTTTTTCACTCTGTGTATGGAGCCTGACTTGTCACTTTGGCTTTCCATTTCACAGATCTGGCTCCCAATGTGTGCCCTCTGTTATGTTTACTCCTGGCCTACAGCTGTGTAACATTGGTATGTGAACAAGTACATTGACATTGCTATAATCCAGAGATTTTGCAATTACAGATTTGTGAAAGCACAGACTGATTCCAGATTTTTGGGTGATTCAAGGGTGTTTATTTCTGTGCAAATAAGTGGAGGGGGATGTGAAATGGGCTGGGGTGATGGTGGAGGAATGTCCATGGCAGAGTCCAGTCTCTTGGTCGCACAGGTGCATTGTCCAATGGGGCATAGGAAGGGGAGCACTGGCAGTGTAAGGTTGACAGGGTGACAAAGTGGGACAGAAGGGTGACATTCAGGAGGGTCTTATTTCCTGACGGGGGTCTTGGCAATGTTCTCTGTCTTGTTCCTGGATCTCAGGGACCGTTTGTGTGGTGGTTCTCCTTCTGCAGGGGGTGGGGTGCTGGTGGCCTGTTGGTCCTGTGGCGGTGCCTCCTGTCCACTAGCGCCGGCGGAGGTGGAGGGCTGTTCATCGTCCAGGCGAGTGTCAGGGGCCCGTTGGTGTGCCACTGTGTCCCTTCTGGTGTTGACAAGGTCTGCCAGCACCCCTGAAATGGTGACCAGGGTGTTGTTAATGGACGTTAAGAACACCCTGATCTCCAGGTAGTGTTCCTCCTGCAGCCGCTGGGTCTCCTGAAACTTGGCCAGTACCATGCCCACGGTCTCCTGGGAATGGTGGTAAGCTCCCAGCTTCCCTGTTATCCTGTGCCTCTGTGCCCTGAACCGTGTGCCCACTGCCACTGACCCCAGGTCCCTGATTTTCTTGGGTTGGTGGGTTTGCCTGGGTTCCCTGTAGTGGTGGACACACTGCTGATTGACGTGTCCTGGGGACAGAGGGATGGGCTCGCTGGGTGGGTGCTGTGGTGGTGTTTCCTGAGGGGGGAGGTTTAGTGGTGGTTTGGGACTGTGTCAGGGGAACCGACTGTCCCGAGTTCCCTGATGGGCCGGGCCGGTCATCTTGAGCAGAGCTGCTGTCATCACTGTGCGCCTCTTCTGTGGGGGGACTGGATATGTCTGGCACCTCCTGTCCGATGACGTTGGGTATGGGTCCTGTTGGGGGTTAAATGCATAGCTTTAGTATCTGTGTATGCCATCTTGTGCATTGGGTGAGGTACCCTCTACTCCTGTGCTTGCATCATTGTGTTAGCCCTTTTGTGATAGTTGGTTTGTGGTCTGTGTGGGTATCTGTACTGGACATGCTTTGGTGACGGTGGTCCATGCATAGGTGTTGCGTGCAGGGCCTTGATATTGAGATGTGTGGGTTGTGATAGTGGTACATATGTGAGATGATGGAGTGATAGGAGTGAGGGTATTTGATGGCATGCAGGTGGGTTGTGGGGGATATGGTAATAAAGATATGACTTACCAGAGTCCAGTCCTCCTGCTACTCCTGCGAGGCCCTCAGGATGCAGTATTGCCAAGACTTGCTCCTCCCATGTTGTTAGTTGTGGGGGAGGAGGTGGGGGTCCACCGCCAGTCCTCTGTACAGCAATCTGGTGTCTGGATACCACTGAACGCACCTTCCCCCGTAGGTCGTTCCACCTTTTCCTGATGTCATCCTGTGTTCTTGGATGCTGTCCCACTGCGTTGACCCTGTCGATGATTCTCCGACATAGCTCCATCTTCCTCGCAATGGAGGTGTGCTGCACATGTGATCTGAATAGCTGTGGCTCTACCCGGATGATTTCCTCCACCATGATCCTGAGCTCCTCCTCAGAAAACCTGGGGTGTCTTTGAGGTGCCATGATGTGGTGTGGGTGATGTGTGAGGTGCTGTCTGTTGTGATGTGTGGGGAGATGTGTTGGTGTGTGTTGTTTTAGGTGCGTGGATGTTGTATAAGTGATGGTGTTGTCTGCCTGTGGATGCTGTTGTTGTGTTAGATAATCTCTCTCTCTGGCCTTCTTCAAAATTTCACGTTGTAAGGGTTTGTGGATAATGTGGGTGTGTGGTTTATAGTGTTGGGGGTGTGTGGGTGTGGTGTGTGTATGTGTATCAGGTGTGTGTATTTGGAATTGTCCAATGTGGTTGTGTTTTGTAAGTGTGTGTAGTTTGAGCGCAGCGGTGTGTACCGCCAATGGATTACCGCGGTTGAAAGACCGTCGCGTTGATTCATGGGTCGTGATAGTGTGGGCGTATTCTTGTTGGCGTGACGGTGTGGGTTTTGGCATCGCCAGTTTATCACTGACCTTTGGTGTGGCGGATTTGTGTGGGTGTCTGTATTGTGGCAGATTCCGAGCTGTGGGTCGTAATACCTGTAGCGGAATTCCGCCGCCGCAACACTATGTTGGCGGTCTTCAGCGCGGCAGAAAGCAAGATTTACTGCCGGGGTTGTAATGAGGGCCTTCATTTCTTAATCTTATAGAGACTTCTGCCTGCAGATACCTTGCCTTAGATTTATCCCCAGGCGCCAGAGTGGATCCAGAAATATTTTGTGAGCATACTTCTGTGTACTGCTAGGTGGCATTGTCCACACTGGAAGTGACGAGCGTGGTGCTTATATAGGTGCCACCCCAGCGTGCTGACATAAGTTCTTTTCTTTCCGCCCCAGGCAGCGCAGATTGCGGAAGAGCTACTCCAAGTCATTTTTTGACTGACCTGTTTTTTTGACACTTTTGGCAAAGATTTTTGAGACATTGTCTCCTGGTGTGGCAGGGATGTCTACAAGGAAGGCTGGTCTCGAACCATGTGGAGCCTATCACCCGTCAAATGTCGGTGACGGATCCGTACCTCGTTTTCCCCTGGTGATTTGACCACAACACCAAGTGCTGTGTCAATTAACACGCAATGCACCCCAGATCCTTGAGGGAGCAATCTGTCAAGCTCCTTGCTGCTTGACGTTCAACGCCATGACAGTCTTGATCCCAGTCGAATGGAAGGTCCCGGGATCGGTCAAGGAGGCTTTCCAAGTGCTCATTGTGCAGTCAGTCGTCTGGGCATTCTGGTAAGTCCCACAAGCATAAGAAGATCAAGATATCAAAGAGATCTTCAACCTCGCCCCGTCCGTCAGTCATCCGACAAGACGAGCGAACATCTGCATCTGAGGCATGGTTCTGTGGTTGAGCCTGTTCCAGGGCTGTCTCCACGCCTCAGTGAGTATCCTGGAGCTGGAGTGACCCCCACCCAAATCCATGAGTTTTGAGGCCATGCACCTGATATTTCGGCGGGCCCATTCATTGGGCCCCACAGGTTTGGGATGGGACCCTACTGGTCTTCTGCCCGTGGGCTTACCCCCGGCACCATTCGTGCCCTTTGGATCCATGGATGCATCAGGACAGATGTTGAATGAACCACATCAGCCTTTCCCTGTGCTTGCCCCTATTGTCAACGTCCCTGGTGCCGCTGGTGCCCACTGGCGGTGACACCCCCATGTTCATCCCATACTTGGAGGCAGATTGGCGTCATCCGACGCTGACTCCATCACTGACGGTAGGCATCCCTTCCAGGCTGGAGCCTGTGCCTTGTTCTTATGGGCTATGACTTGGGATGACTGAGAGAGGCCACTAGACCCTGATGAATACCAGCCCCTATATGTCACTGAGGACACCTGGTGTGAAGCTCTGGGAGATTCCAGTGGTCTAAACACCTCCCCAAATGCTGGTTTGGTTTCTACTCCTACCGCGGCTACAGAGGAAGAAGCCTCATTTGCTATTGTGGTGAGGAGGGTGGCTGAGGTCTTGGACCTTCAGCTACCCTACGTGGCTTTCAAGACAAATGTACTGATGGAGGTGTTTCAGCTGGGAGTCACCCCATCAGAACTGCTTCCTTTGTTTAACAAAGCCGTCACGGATGTCAGACTTGGGCCTGGTCCAAGCCTGCACAGGGGCCCCAGTGAGCAGGACAGTTGGTTCACAGTTTCCTCACCCAGCCACCCCACCCTGGAGAGCTTGGTGGTCCAAGCCTTCACTTCCAGAGTAAATCCTGGTGCATTCCCTACCACTCCATTGTACAGGGAATCCAAGAGGCTGGATTCCGTGAAAAAACAGATGTTTTCTTCCACCAGCCTGGCACTGTGGTTGATGAACACTACATGCCTTTTGGACCAATACTCCCATTCACTACGGAACTCAGTTGTGCAGGTGCTCCCTGTGTTCTTGGAGATGGTGCAAGCCATGCTCTCCCAAGCTATGGCTGACGAGAGAGAAGCAGTTAAATTCACTATATGCTGTGGGCCAGATAAGACCGATTCAATAGACAGTGGTTTCATAATCGGTGGCCCTTAGGCACCATGCCTGGTTGGCACAATGGCTTTTCAGGGGATGTCCAGACCTCGTTCATAGGCAAGACCTTTGATGGCTCCTGTCTCTTCAGAGACAAAGCAGACTCACTGCTGCAGCGCATCAAGGACAGGAGAGCTACTGCCAGGTCCTTGGGCCATTCTATGGACCCTCACCAACGCCAATCTATTTTTTGCTTCTTTCATGGCCATGGAATAGGGTTTCAGCCTCTTCTCTACTCACTCAGCCATCACGGTCTGCATACTTCCCAGCCCCTAAGTGGCTGGGGACATGGTACCACAGCCCTCGTCGGTCAGGTAACCAGAGGTCACACCAGTCCACCACTCCCCATGCAGCCGCAGCATCCAAGTCTCTTTAGTTTGCTTTTCATGGGGGGCCCACTGGAAGGCAGGATATGCCATCACCAGCACCACTGGAGGTCGATAATATCCGACTGTTGGGTTCTCCAGAATATTCAAAGGGACTACTCCCTCCCCTTTGTGACTACTCCTCGATCCATGCCACCCACTTGCGACAGGCAAAAGGAGGACCACATCTCATTACTCTGCCAGGAAGTGGTGGTTCTCTTGGCCGAGGGAGCAATAGAGATGGTGTTGGCATCAGAAGTTGGACATCGTTGTTACTCCCGCTACTTTCTGATGCCTAAGAAGGACGGAGGCCTTCACCATATCCTAGACCTGCACCCTCTCAATTTCTTCCTAAAAAAGGAGAAATTCAATGTGCTCACCCTCGCTCAAGTGCTGACTGCCCTGGACCCAGGAGGATGGATGGTAGCGAGGACTTGCAGGGCTCATACTTCCACATTCCCTTCTTGCATGCCCACAGACATTACTTACGGTTCATGGTAGGCCATAAGGACTTTCATTTTGCCGTGCTTCACTTTGGCCTTACCAGCACCTGTTCACTAAGGTGATGGGGATGGTTGCAGCTCATCTGCGGAGATCAGGGATACCAGTCTTTCCGTATCTCGATGACTGGTTGTTGAAGGTGAACTCGCCCCAGGCGGTTGTCTCCCACCTCCAGACTAACGTGCTGGCGTCACACCTGATCCCTTCTCAGACGCCCCCTTTCATCAGAGCTGTTCTGGACATAGTGCAGTTTTGGGCTTACCCTCCCGAACAGTGAGTCCAGGACATTCAGGCTACATTGCTGATATTTCAGCCTCTATCTTTGGTTGCAGTGAGACTGACTCAGAGGCTGCTGGACCTCATGGCCTTCTTCATCCTGCTTGTGGCGCATACCTGCTGACATATATGGGTTCTGCAGTGGTACCTGAAGTTGCAGTGGGCACAGCATCAGGAGAATCTCTCCGACCTGGGCCAGATCTCAGAAGGCACTACAAAAGATCTGTACTGGTGACAGATGAACCACAGTTGGGTCAGCGTTAGACTCCTCTCTCTTCCCAATCAGATCTGACGTAAGTGACAGATGTGTCACTCCTGGGATGGGGCAACCATTTGGGAGAGGTGAAGGTCAGAGGACTCTGGCCACCGGCAAAATCCGGACTCCACATCAACCTGTTGGAGCTCATTGCAATCAGGTGTGGTTCTTTCTCGTGTAACAGTTACTGACTGACTATTGTGGTATTGCAAGTGCTTTACACTCCTCCTAGATAAGCTTTAACTGCTCACCACTGCTACACTTAGAGAGCTTTTGCTATCTGGACACTTAAACACTATCACTAAGGGTTGCTTGGGCTCAGTATAGGGTGCCGCACCATAGGTGTACACATAAATTGAGCCAGCCTTCTACACCCGCCAGTTGGCACACAGTCTGCTTCAGGTTTATAATACCTCTCTGGTGCAGGGACACCTTCCAGATTCTGTAAATAAAGCTATCAATCCCACAAAGCTCAAATTCCGCAAGAACTCGACGGAAATGTCTTCCTCTCGTCCACCATTGATATTCAATGCTGATTTTCAGATTCTCACTAACTTACTATCTAATCAGCTTCTGCCAAATCCCCCTCTCTTGATACATTCTGACCATTCACGCTTTATTTCAGGTTGTAGCACTTCACACAACCTAAGACTTTTAGATGTCATGGCTAGTTCCTCAGACAACTTCACGAGGGCAGTGTGTACTGCCTTAGACCTGAAGAAGGCATTTCACTCTTCCACTGGGAACTTTATGCTAGGGGTCCTGAGGGATATAGGTGCTGGCCACAATCAGTACAAATCTATCTTTCTCATATATATGGCCCGATGGCTGGGGTCAAGATGGGGCAGTGCATTTTGCGCTTATTATCAACAGGTAGAGGTGCCATCAGGGATGCCCTTTCTTACTATTACTTTTTTCAGTAGCAGTGGAACCACTGTCTTTCAAACAAAGGCAACTGGGTGTACTCTGGGGTACACAACTTAGAATCGTCCTTCATATAGCGTTACTATATGCTGATGATATTCTCTTTATGTTCAAGATGTCCAGCTAGGCATTGCAATTTGCCGTTTAAAGAGGATGAATGAATCAATGTAAGTGTTTATGTCCCTTGGCCCTGGGGTAAAGTGCCAAGGAGGCAAGACTCAGGCGTTGGTGTCAACGCATGGCCTGAAAGGTCTGCTGTAATGGTTGTAATCTCCACCCACGTCTGTTGTAGAGGGGGACAGTCCGAGACCATATGTTAGAACCTGGCCTCCATCAATTCTCATCTCGGGCATCTTGATACATTGGGGGAGAGGTATGCCTGATTCGTATAGTTAAACTGTGTGAATCGGAATCAGTGATTCCGGGATACCTTTTTTAAGTTTTGGATAACTCACTTCCGGGCTTCATCCGTTAGTAGTTGGCAGATCACTTCATTCTATCGGGCCTGCGCTTTATCCATGTCAGCTGGGTCGCTATACAGCAAGGCTCGGTATAGGGTCAAGATGTTGTAATGAGCACATGATAGATAGGCGAGTGGGGCGGTTCTGTCTCCCCAGCCTCACAAGTGGCTCTCACAGTGTGTTTAATGGCTTGATATGGCAGGAATTGCCCTGCTGCTATATTATACGTATCCATTACGTCTACAAGGGAGATGAGGGTATTATCCTGGAATAGATCATCCAAAGAGTCAATCCCGGCAGATTTATAGTGTGTCAGATCACGTTGACTTGCCATCCCCGTGTATAAGGTAGTTGATCCAGCATGATCGAAGGTGAATATGGGATGATGGGGTTCCGACCATGCACAAACTGACACAAGCACGTCCTGTCTGTCATCATAGGGCTCATACCCTGTTGGGGTGTGCAAGTACGGTCCATTAGCCAGGTGTAGACGCCCAATGCACCAAGCCCAGAATGGACAGCCGTCCGCTCAGTGCTGGGGTGAACGTCCAACCAGCGCAGTGGCCACTGCAGCTGTGCTGTCACATAGTATAATTCAAAGTTGGGAGCGCCAATTTCCCCTTCGAGGAGTGGGCACTGTGCTATGGCCAACGCCACCCGCCAGCGCCCTACAAGATGGGGAAGGATGTTAATCGTAATTAGAAAACAATGGAAAGTCTACATCACTATTTAAAAAAAAAATCTTCATTAGTTCTTTGTAAACACAAATAAACATTAAGAAACAAAAAACAACTTGGAGTCGATACATCAGTTCCATTTCCATTACCATGACATCGTTTTGTTCAGCGTATATGCCCAGGACTTTACAGGGCATCACTGTCCAATTGTTCGAGGCTATCAATAGGACCACCAACAATTTCCCCCTCCCTGGCTCCCAAGTTGTAATAACTTCCTCAGGGACCCATATCTTTAGAAACGTCTGGTGGCAGCCTCTATCCATCACTCCATTCTCGCATTGTGGGAATTTCAGACACACCCAGGTATTTGTCCACATTGTGCTTAGCCACCAACAATCCCAAGTTACAGAACAGGAGCTTTGCTCTTGGTAGATCAGTGTCAGAAGGTATCTTTAACATGATGTATCATGGGTCATGTCTCCTAAAATGTGGTGCAATTCCACTACGATCTTCATTTCACCCTCAGCCAATCCCAAATGGGTCATATAGTACTGACTAGACCTAGTTTATTTTATACCGTGAGTATGTACCGAAGCTGTCTATAGTTTCCAGGATTGTCGAGAATGTAGTTTGCGGTTCCTTGACATTAAAAAGTATTTCGTCTGCGTAGAGTGATTTCTTTCTCTCATGTGGATCTGACTCTAGGACTCGAAAGCCTCTAATGGTGGGCATGGCACATATCAAGCACACAAGTGGCTCCGGTGCTAACGCAAAAAGTAAGGATGAAAGGGGACATCATTGTCAGGTTCCCTTTGTCACTGGATATGGTTCAGAGAGAACCCTGTTCACATGTACTGCAGGCAACAGGCCTGCGTTAGTAGGGCCATCCTTTTTTTGGAATTTCGGTCCAAATCTTGACAGGAAGGAGTGCTGGTGGCTGGGTCTACAAGGAGCCTGAAGATCCCTTGGGGGAGATGCCCACAAGCCTTGGTAGCTGCAAGAGACGCGGTGCACAGGGGTACTGTCCTGCATGGGATAGCAAAGGCTTATATCCACCAAAGTTGGACAGCTGGCAGAGAGGACCAAGAGGACAACTCCGGGCTACCATCCGTGATGCAGGATCCACGCTGCTCAGGATGAGAGGAGATCCACACAGCCGGTCGTCATTGCAGTTGGTGCCTGTGAATGCAGGGGAGTAGCTCCTTCACTCCAAGGGAGATTCCTTCTTCTGTCTTGTGCAGACTGAAGACTTGCCGCCCTCAGCGGATGCACAGCCGAGGAAATGTTGCAGAAGCTGGAAGGTGCTGTGGAAACAATGTTGCAAGCAGAGTCTTCGTTGTGGATGCAGATTGTCGGTTCCTGGAGGGTCCAGTCGCAGTTCCAGTGGCTAGAAGTTGAAGTAGAGGTTGCAGAGGAGTCCTGCTGGAATCATGCAAGCCGAATCTGAGGACCCGTCTAAGAGAGAGACCCTAAATAGCCCTGAAAGGGGAATTGGTCACCTAGCCAGGTGACCACCTATCAGGAGGGGGATCTGACGTCACCTGCCTGACCTGGCCACTCAGATGCTCCCAGAGGTTCCTGCCAAACTTGGATTCAAGATGGCAGAACCCAGGACCCGCTGGAGGAGCTGTGGGCACCACCCCTGGGGTGGTGATGGACAGGGGAGTGGTCACTCCCCTTTCCATTGTCCAGTTTTGCACAAGAGCAGGGACTGGAGGTCCCTGAACCGGTGTACACCAATGTGACCATCAAAGCATACCAGTGGCTTGGTGAGGCTACCCCTCCCAAGCCATGTAACACCTATTTTTAAAGGGAGAGGGTGTTACCCCCGTCCCAAAAGAAATCCTTTGTTCTGCCTTCCTGAGCTTGAGCTTTTCAAGCAGCAGGAGGGCAGAAACCTGTCTGATGGGTGGTAGCAGCTTGGGCAGCCTGGAAAACCCCAGAAGGCTAGTAGGAGGAATGCTGGGGGTCCTCTAAGGAGCCCCCTGAGTGCATGGGATCATACTTCTAATACTGGCAACAGTATTGGGGTATGATTCCCACATTTTTTATACCAAACATGCCTAGGTTCGGAGTTGCCAAAATGTAGCTGGATACCAGTAGTGATCTATGTCCAGTACATGCCTAAATTGGCATCCCTGCATTCACGAAATCCAGGAAATTGGAACTGGAGTTCGTCGGGGTACCTTTGCTAGTGCAAGGGTGCCCTCACACACAGGTAGTTGCACCCTGCCCCCTGGACTAAGAGGGCCTGCCATAGTGGTGACTTACAGTGACCCGGTGTAGTAACCTGTAGTGAAAAGAGTTCATTCACCCTTTCACGCAGGCTGCAATGGCAGACCTGCAGATACGCTTTGCATGGGCTCCCCATGGGTGGCATAATACATGCTGCAGCCCATGGGGATCCCCTGGTACCCTAATGCCCTGGGTACCATACTAGGGACTTACATGAGGACACCACTATGCTTATTACTTAGGTAAGTAATAAGTTACCAAATTAGAAGGGAGAGAGCATAATCACTGGGGCTTTGGTTAGCAGGATTCCCGTGAAAACAGTCAGACACACTGACAACAGGCAGAAAATGGGGGTAACCATGCCAAGAAAGAGGGTACTTTCCTACAGTTACTCCTATCACTGTTTTAGTTGTGGTGACACAGCCTGCTTCCAACTCTTTCCTGCTTAGCCACGCCAATAATTTACCTGCTTTATTACCAACCTTGCATAAATGATGTTGGTTCGGCAATTGCGACTTCCGAACTTCATCTTCGGCTAGGTCTCTATATTCCTCTCTCAACAGTGTCTAAGCGTATTCAGGATTGGGGTATCAAGGTGTTTCCCCTCTAATGTATTAATCCTTGCCTCCAACTGCTCAATCTGTTCTGATGCCATCTTTCTCTTATATGCTATAACATTTTTTTTGCAATTGTCAATGACTGTCTTCTATGCCTCCCAGACCTTGCGAGCAGAGGTTACAGACCCCACATTTTCTTCAAAACACCGTTCAGTATCTACTTGTATTTCCCTTGCAACCTCAGCATCTGTTAGGTCCCAGACATTTAGGGCCACATGTACGTAGCATTTTTATTTGTGTCGCACACCCATTTGCGACAAGAAAAAAGCATTTTAGTATGTACATACTCTATGTTGCGATTCGATAATCTATTTACCGAATCACCAAATAGGTTAGTGAGTCGCAATTAGGAGGGGCTGTTCCCTTCCTAATTGCGAGTCGCAGTGCAATCTAGAATTGTTTTGGGACCGTGAATGTGGTCACAAAACAATCGCAGTTAGCACCAGTTTCAAATTGGTGCGAACCCAATCGCAAACGGGAAGGGGCCCCCATAGGACACCTTTCCCTTTGTGAATGGTAGCGAAAATATTTTTTCCTACGGACCACTGCCTGCTCTGCAAAAATGAAAAGAAAACTTTTCATTTTTGTTTTTGAAATGCATCCTGTTCTCCTTTAAGGAAAACGGGCTGCATTTAAAAAAAAAACTGCTTTATTTATAAGCAGTACCAAACATGGTGGTCTGCTGTCCCCAGCAGGCCACCATCCCTGTGAGTGCAGCCATTTCCAATGGGGTCGCAAATTGCGACCTACTGCATGAATATTAATGAGTTAGGTCATTTGCGACCCCATTGGGAATCACAAACAGTGTGAAGTACACTGTTGTACATATGGTTTTGCGACTCGCAAATTGCGAGTCGCGGAATCTGGGTCATACATCTGGCCCGTAGGCCCATATTTAACAAAAATGATGTACAACAGCACTAGTACAGTTGTGCATCAAAACAATTACAGTGAGCTAAGTCATACTATAAAATGTCGCACTATGGCACTAAAAACAATTACGCTAACCACTGCGACATGACGTAAGAAATAATGAAGCTAATATTGCAAAAGTGGCGTTAGAATGTTTTGCCATATGTTTTTTGACACAAAACGGGTTAGCACCATATTTAACAGCATTAGCATTAAAAAAAAATGCACAAGCAAGGAAAAAACATATGGGAAGACAAGATGGAGAATGCAGGCCAGGAGCTACCACAGGAAGATCGCAATCAGCCAAGTACCAGCCAGGAGGGTCCAGAAAAGTCCCAAGAGAAGAGGAAGCAGAAGTGTCGGTTTAGTGAGGAGAAGCATAACATCTTGGTCAGAGAGGTGACAGAGCAACAACACCAGCTCTTCGTTACCTCCAAATTGCCAATTGATAGGGGAAAGGCTATATGGCAGGCAATAGTAGATAAATGCAACTGAGTGGTAGAGGTGACGAGGACTGTTACTGATTGCAAGAAGCGCTGGCATGATTGGAAGCGCAGAACTAAGGAGAAACTGGTCAGGAACAGAAAGGCAGCACTGCAGACTGGAAATGGACGTCCCCCACCCCAGGAGCACCTGGATGAGCTGGTGGGGATGGTGGCATTGGTCATGCCGGAGGAGCTGGTCACTGGAATTGCAGGGCAGGACAGCGCAGTACTATCTGGAATCTTTCAAATGGCAGAAGGGAGAGGCACTAGGACACACTCAATGCATGCTATAGGGTCGCATTGGGACACATAGGGCCAGAATGAAAACGGCCCATTGCTACCTAAGCCTCACTTTTAATGCTCTGGTGGTGCAGTGCACACTGACATATACACAGTGTGGTCTTAATCCACTTGCTGTGGCATTACATCACCTTGTAAATATACAGCACATTCCCTGGAAGGGACGTGCAATTAGTGTATCTATGGCTGTGACACAACAACACCCATTGCATGTTGTTGTTCCAAGAAACATGTTCACCAGAGACTGTGACTGAAGTCAGCACCACCACAGGGGAGGTGTCAGGATGGTGCAACAAGGGAAAATCTTTCCATTTTGCTTGTGTTATTGCCCTTCTCAATGACAGGAAGGGACACCTTCCTGCATATAAATGATCTATCTTCTCAATACAGGCACCCCTTCACTATGGTGCAAGGATGCCTTCGTTGGTGTAGGGAGAACAAATCTGCGCAGGCACTGGGGGAAACACAGGGGTGTGCCGTATTCCAGTAAACATGGCGCATCCCTGCGTTTTGAAATTGTCGCAGCGCCGTGCAACTAATATTGCTGCTGCACCGAGGGGTGCCACTTGAGAAAAAATCAGGGTCTAAGTGTGCAACCTGTTGAACGCATCCCGTAGAGGGTGGCCCAACAGAAACTCTCACATACCTCCATGTGCCATTGAGAATGGGCACAAAAGTTAACTCATACAACACATGGGGCATGTCTGTGACCATCATTTGTGCTGCTGTACAAGTAGCTTCAATGTAGCTTCTGCATAAAGGGACTTCTACATTCATAAGAACTAGCACAAGTGGCATCAATGTTGCGCTACCGGCACAATGTCACTAGCCCGTAATGCAACTGTATCATCATACAAATAGCTGCCCATGTGGATCCAAGCTGCCCATTCCCCTTGTGCCACATCAATAAAGTCTCAAAATGATTGGAACCACAGTCTACATCCTTACACCAACGTATGCCTTGGCAGATATGCTGTATGCAAGGAAATGTCTCAAATGTAGGGAGGGACGGACTAATTGGGCTGACACTCTCACTGTCCCATCCAATTAGCACATGTGAGGGGCCTGCTAAAGGCAGATGACAAAGTGACACAAGCATCGTAAGCGATGAACCTACCTGTGCTTTACTGCACTAGTGCCATCATTCATGGTGCCAATGCAGTAAAGCACCAAAAGAGTGACAGCATACATTACACTACTCCGGGAATGTCCACCATGGTGAATAGGAAGGTAAATGACGTGCTACCATGGTGACAGAGGCAAGGGGCTTGCAAGGAAGAGGGTGGTGTGGGATCATTGCACAAAATTCCTTGAAAGGTTGCCCCATATGTGATGCACAATGCAACAAATAATTTACATCTACAACCTGGGGTCTGTAAAATGACACTGAGCCTCAGGTAGCAAGTAAATTATGAGCCATGTCAACAGCCACTACAGTCAAAGATTGACATTTCACTATTTCATTGCAGAGGATGATGCCTTACCTCCTGCAGACCTGCCTGTTTGGAATTTTACAGATGAAATGGAGGTCCAGCTGCCGACCATCAATGGAGGATGTCCAGTCACCACCTTCAGTCGCAGGGAGGACACACAGTTGCAGGGGCTCCACATGAACCACCCAGCGACCAACACAGAGCACCAACCAGTCCTGCCACAGCCCTGGACTCCGAGGACCCAGACATCATCTTTCAGTGGTAGGAATCCAGCGGGAGCTGGCCAGGCAGGTGCGGGTGGGGATGGAGACCATGGCAGGCTTTCTAGAGGGAGTGCAGAGGTGCCTCAGTAAAAATAAAGGACAGCTCAGCTCCCATCAGAGGCACCCACTCCCCAGTGTGTGGACTCCAGCAGTCCCTGGCCAACATTGCTGCTGTCATGCCACAGAGGCTTCAAGAATTGCCCTCCCAAAGTGGCAGCAGCATGATGGACAACAGGCTCGGGCTATACAGATTACCCTGGAGTCCATACAGCGGGAAGTGGCCTCCTTCAGGAAAAACATGGCTGTCTGCCACAGTGATGTTGCTGCGGTGTTGAGAAATCAGCAGTTCCTCCTTGCTGCAATGATGCCTTATGTGTTCCCACAAATGGCAGCTGCTGGGACCTGTGACTCCACATCTCTATCCCCTGTTATTTGTTTGGCTCCCTCAACTTCAACAACAGCACCACCAATGACACAGGAGGCACCACACACATCAGAAGATGTAGTTGTGGAAGGAACAGCATTTACATGGAAAACCACCCGGTAGCACCAGTCTGTGCCACATGGACAATACCTCCTTAGTTCTGGACTTAACATCATGCCAGTGTTGTGACAGCTGGCTATGTGCCCTCTTCACTCAACCACTGTTAACTTGTCAATTTCAACACATCCTGACTAATGCACTGTTCTCCTATCCTTGTCTCATGACATGCCCCTCACCGTTGGAGTCTGAATGTACAACAAATGGCTTAGGATCTCTCATGGGGTCTGTGAACTGGACATTGTATTGCATTGGAAAATACACTTGCACATGTAAATAAATCTCCATATTCACATGTATCATGTCAACTTTTACTGTGATCGATCAATTCATCTAAATTTATGCAATATGTGAAGCTATGTCACTGAAAACGGAACCTCATTACATGTGTGTCTTACAGTCTGACCCAGAGCCACACAGTAGGACTGTAACATGAAAAAGGTGACTGATGATGTTGTGGGCTACAACCAACTTATAGAGCCTTCAAAACATTTCTTGAACAGATATGCATGCAAGTTGACATATGGAATGTATGGGTCTGAACCAAGTGCCCTGGTATTTTCCCAGATCAGAGCACCAGTATAACTAAAATGTGTGGAACAGAAGAGGTACATTTCATCAGTGACGGGCAGCTGTCAGTGTGCGAGGATACATACCCTAATTCAATTGATGTAATATGTGCTGCACTTTCAAACATTATTTCTAACAGACCTCAGTGATGACAGTTGAAGTTCCATACTTACCTGTCAAAGATTCCGTATACCTACACAATGTAAATGTTTGGAACTGGGGATGACAAATTTTTTGAGTAGCTGGTGTCATATTGCAGCCAATCTGACAGTTCCTTGGTTATAGGGGATACACGTTGTCATAAATGGAAATCAAACTAACTGGATTTGTTTAAACATTAAAAGGACACCTTAATAAAATCTAACCTAGACACTAACCTACACTAAACTAACTTATACTTGCTTATCCTAACTTACCCCCACAGCTATCTATCCCAATCTAAACTTATCTTAAACATTTAACGGGCCACACTAAACATTGTCCCCCCACCCTGTTAAGAGACAAGTAGGACAAAATAAACTAAGGCTAAACATATACTAACTTAACCTAAATTCTAAACAAAATATTAATTTTTTTAATGGATTTGTTTTAAACATTTTTATAAACAGAGAACCCCCCAACTATACTTATTCTGTCCTACAACTAACATAATCTATATACCTAACCTATCACTACCCCCTAAAACCCACTAAAAATTATAACAATATAAAATGGGAAAAGGGAGGGAGCTGGGAGGCTGTGCAACAACAGGTTTACATCTTCCTTAGCTTTTTCTTGCAAAACTTGAACAACTTGTACTTTCTGGCATTGTCCTTCTCAAGTTGGTCCAACCTTGACATTATGACTGCCATGTCCCTCCTCATGTCCGCCTCAAAGGTTGATTATGTGGCTGCTGCAGGTGGATGTTGCAGTGCCTGAGTACCGATAGGTGCTGATGAAGTGGAGGGGGTTGAACCAGCAGAGGCCCCCCTGAGCCCAGATGTTGTGCCCGATATGGCCTGCACAGTTGCGGCCAATAGCGGAGGTCCCCCATGTTGGAACGCCAGCTATGCCCTTGAAGATTTCTCAAGGCAATACTTCCTGCCCATCCTATGGTACCCGGCCTGTACCTGCGTTATGTGGTGGAAACGTTCTGCCCTTTTTTCAAAGCCACATTTCTTAGCTGTGGTCGTGGTGGCAGCTAAAACATGAGGAGAACAAGCTATCAAATACAGCATTGGGTAGAGGTTGAACAAACATGCAATGTGCACAGCATCCTCAGATGACCCATGGAGTCCACCAGACATTCCACAACAATATCTAACTCCAAATCAAGACTAAACTTCCTTCCAGCCATCTACGGTATCAAGTACATGTCACTGGATCAACGGCTATCCATTGTTGACCATTAGGGCCTAGAGGTAAGTGGACTACTGCATCCTTGCACAGCATTTGTGTCAACATACTAGTGAGCATCAAGTGGCCCACCAAGTCCCAAATCCCTGTGCCGTAGTCAAAAAGTAGTGCAATGTATGCAAGCTACCACTTACCCCTAGAGCTACATCAACCCTTGGCCAGGCATCACGGATGCAAGGTGGGGTTCATCTGGTAAGGGGACAGGAAAATTGGCACTGGGAATTCTTTGGAATGCCAATGCATCATTCATGTGTCCTTGGGTTAACACCTACTCAGAGCACGCATTACAAGGGGGCACAGCATTGCTAACAATGGGCCCCTATATACAGTTCAGGGTTAGTGGCCATATAGTTTTCCCTAACCCTGAACAGTAATGTCTGCAGATTTTGTACCTATTGCCCCTTACCTTGTGGTAAGGTGTGCAACATGTCTATTAGTGGCTGTATGGGTGCCCTAAGGGGCACAGGAAGTGTGGCACTGCACTGGGTGTAGCTACATTATTCCTTCTTATTGAACTACCTGTGCCCATGCATGTCTGACATCGCCTACGTATCAGGTATACATTCAGCATTCACATTCTAGGCACATGTGATGTGACCAAGCTCACCCACAATTATGATGGGTAGATCATGTTGGTAAATCTACACACATCTAGTTGCTACAACCCGTAGACATGCCCCACATCCATCTGGAGTAGAGTTGTGTTCTCATAGTGTACTCAACTGACTGTTGCCCAGCACAATAAGTCTCCTTGCACGGACGCTGCCTCACTTAAATTCTGAAGAGTAGTGAGGCACCGGTGGTGCCAGGGTCTCCTACATAGGCCTCCTAAAGACCTCAAAACATGTACAACATCTGTACCATTTCCTGAGTAACTGAAAGCAATGTGTGGCACACAGTGCTGTAAAAAGTGTTGTGACAAATATGTTGGCAACATGCATGCTATTCAAATAAACAGCACCTCTGACACATATCTTTTCTGACATCACTGTGTATGTGGGCATGCGTTCCTTTTAGTAACACCCACAATTCCATAGCAGCACACATTTGCACTTGTGCAACAATCAACTTATTCTCCATCTTCACAGTTGCATCAGATATGATGTCCACATCCTAACTCAGATGATGTTATTTCATTGGTCACACATTACATTTCAACATGGCATTGCACACATCATACCCTCTCACACAAAACTCTGGAATGACATGTGACGCACAAGGTGACACTTACTGGCTGCAATGGGGGTCTTCAAATTGGGACACTTTTCCATCAGTGTAGGGTGGGGGCCCACCTGCAAGGCATGACAGGAACACTTAGCTTAGTGATTTTGGAACATTTATGTGCATTGACAACTGTTACACATTCAACATGTTAGGCTGAGTAAGCAAGTCAACTTTATGGTAGGACTGAACAACTGTCAAACATTACTATTCTGTCAATAAGACAAAGGGCCAGCTAATAGAGGCCCTGGCACCACCAAAACATCACTTTCCCTGATGCTCCAATGGTGCATTTTACTGCACCATATGTACAAAGATTTGTTATGCAGTGTTTTGTAGCGTTACACCTCCATGTACATATGGGGCAGCATGACAGTATTCTGCATCAGAGGGGCATGCAATGGTTGTTGCAGTGGCCGTCCCATTGTAATACCCATTTGTTTAGACGCTGCCCCAGATGTTGAAGACATCTTACTTATTATCAACAAAAGACTAACAACTGCCCATGGGTGGTGTAAGCATACCAAAGTGTTAATAAGTGCATTGATACTTCTTTGTTTCTTGCTTCTTATATGTGTGAACCATTTGAAGGCACACACAGTAGAGCTAAAATGCCATGGATGTTTGCTTATGTGCACGTAGGTGTCCCTTCCCGCACATTAACAAAATAACATAACGGATGTCTTGGCACTACTATATGGGCAGCCATTGTCACCATTGTAGACTGTTTATGTCCTGGCAGGGATACCAACCTGCACATACACACTCCCTTCAACACAGACACCCTTGCACTGTGGTCCGAGTGCAGGTGAGTTATGAGCCAGTGCAGGCGCAGAAGCAGGCCTGCCCCGTACTCTTTGTAATATGGGGCAGGCCTGTGTTGTAAATTCTGCACATGTGTCTGATATTTGACACTTTATGGGGTGTATGTAATACACAAATTACACAAAGAAGAATGTGCAAGTAGTTTGCACCCAGTGCATAGCTAAACTCACTTAAATGTCATTTGCTAAAGACACAAAGGGGCAGATTTAAGAAAAATAGCGCTGCACCTAATGCAGTGCCACTTTCCTTGTGCCCCTTAGTGCCTCCCTACCGCCACCCTGCGCAGGGTAGGGGGCAATAGTGTTATTTATTTTTTTACGCTATTGATGTACTCTGCAGGAGTAGCGCCAAAAATTCCTGCGGAGTAAATAGGGGCCCGTTATAAATAATGGTATGCCCCCTACTCTGAGCAGGCGTTCAAAATGCTGAAAAAAATGGTACAAGAAAATCGCTTACGGAGGGGGAGAACTCCCTTGCATACATCATGGCTGGCGCAGGCATGATGTGGCGCCAGCGTTTATAAAGTGGCGAAATGCATGATAGCGCCATTGAAATACAGTGCAGGGTTAGGCTCAAACCTTTGTCCCTAACCTGAACAGTCCACGAAGGCCGATTGATACCAGTAGTGTTCTCCGTTATCGCACTTGCTCAGTCCTGGTGTTACAGCTACCCTCCTGAGATGTAACTCTTTTCCTTTTTTCAAATACACTATTTGGAAACAGCCCCTACCGTATATACGTCCCCCTCTTGCATACAGCTTGCCTGGTGTAGATATGATGTGGTGAAAGGGGTAGGATTTTGCACTATGCCTACTTAATGCCACTTAGTTTTTCTGGTGCGTGTATCTAGGCTTTCGAGAGCCACATGAGCGTGAGTTATGTGACACTGATGTGTGGCATGGAGGCACTAGACCCTCTTACATCACAACCTATGTTCCAACAGTCTTTGTAACTGTAGTGCTTTTTTCCTTTTCTTTGAGGTATGAGCAACATTCCAATGGCATATGTAGTAGAGAATGAGTACACCATGGACAGTCTGGTGCAACATGGTTTAATGGTGATATGTAGAAGGTGATATTAGTTGTACATTGTCTAGGTGTACAAGTGCTGTACAATTTGTTGTCTCCTGCAAACTCCAGCAGCAGTGTTTTGTCGTTCTCCCTCCACATGTCCATTGTCATACTCCTCCTCATTGGGGACATCTAACAGTTCATCCCAGGGGACAGTAGTCCAAATACTTATGTTAAACAAGATTGCACATACAAGGATCATCTTGCATACCGTGGGGTGCTGCATACAACAGGCTTCCTGTCATGGCCAGGCACCTGAACCTTGACTTCAGGAGCCCAAATGTCCTCTCCACCACATTTCGTGTCCTTCTGTACCCTTCATTGTATGCCCGCTCTGCCACCTTTGTCGGGTTTCCAAAAGGAGTCATCACCCATGGCTGGATGCCGTAACCTTGGACGGCTGCAAAGGAATGAGAGAACATGTGTCGGTCATGCATATTCATTTTTTCATATGTGCAATGGCAGATGTTATTTTTAGCTGGAGTGGTGACTCAGACTTTCTTCTGGTATTGTGTGTGTTCCTGTTTTGTTTAATGGTTGTATTGGTGTATGGTGGTTGACAATACTAATATGGGTTGTGGCTCAGGGACCTGGTGAGTGTCAATTTAAATCTGGACTGACAGTTCGACCATGCAAAATATGTGTTGTGTTGTCCATATTTGAGGCTGTGTCCTATTGTTAGTGGAACTTACCATCTCCTTGCACCACAATAGTGTCATTTGTATTGACACTATGGTAGCTCTACAAGGCCAAACTCAGGCCTCCATGTTACCATGTGGCACTACGCATGCAGTGCGACACCTAATGACCCTTTCTGGCAGATTATGCCTGTGCCAGCCATCATGTGTACAAGGGTGAGATTCACACAATAGCAAGAGTAGCAACATTGATGCAGAGGAATCTCCAAGGTTCCTAGACATGATTTATCACAGACACTTTCAACACATACACAGAGTAGCCGTTAGGAGGGGGAACACCATAGTTGTGAATGGGTCCCTATGGACTGTTCATGAAATGGTCAGGTATGTTCTCAATACTCCCACAGAGTCCTACTATGGCATCCATTATCTTGACAGTATTTCACCTACTCTGCACCATGGTGCGCCATTTATTGTATACTGTGCACACATGGTGGTGTTAGGGTGGTGCGGATGGGTGCAAGAAAAGTGACGCTGGACTACGTGCAGCAACACTTTTCATAAATCTTCCCCATGGCCTTTCATGGCTGGTGATGTTGTATTCCTATGTGTGCGGCACAATGCACTAGACAGGTGAAGGTGCACACAATGGGTATGTCTGGAATGGTTAGGTGATGTGTAGTTGGTGATGGCAACACTTGGATGGCATTTGATATTGGTGCCACCGGAGGCTTGGGCACCATGACAAATGTGGGGCTGTTTCTGTATGTGACTTTCTTTACATTGACATGGCCAACGCCATTCACATAGCTGAGCTATTCATTGTTAGATGTTGTGTGTGGGATCTGTGTTTAGTTGTCAACCAGTGGACACTTGTAGTGGTTTGGGCCCAGCTTCTCTATGCAAAGAGGACATAGCTCCACCTGTCCTTCATGTGGTGTGCCAGTCAGGTTGTGGCTGTATTATGTACATATGGGTGTATGTGTGTGTGATGCGCAGTGAATGCGGTGTAGTGTGGTATGTGGCGTATGTGTTGTTGTCTGTACATCTGTGTTCCCCATCCATGTATGTTTAGCGTGGTGTATGCATTGTTTGTCCTACAAGGTTAGTGTGTTGTCTGTGTAATGATTGGTATGGTGGGTTCCCTACAAGTAGCCCATTGCCATATTGTCCATCTTGGAACTGCTCGTTGATGGTGAACTGCCGGAATACGTAGGCATCCTGGACGCTGCAGACATATTTAGTTAGGATGTTTGTGATGAGCCCATGGTAGTTCACAGTGGCCTGCACATTTATAGAATGGGTGTGTATTTGATTCCTATAGAGGTGTTCCGTTGCAGCAGGTGGCACAAGTTGGATATGGGTGTAGTCCATTGCACCAAGCAAATGCAGGAACCCAGCAATTTGGTAGAAACCTTGCTTGGTCTACTGCTACAGTTGCTGGATGTTGGGGAAGCAGATGTGTTGGGGTGTGAGGCAGATGGTTGCATTCAGAACCTTTGGTAGGAAGGCTGAGAAGGAAGGCTGAGAAGGATGACTCTAAGATGCCAGCCACTTGCGCGACCGTTGTGTGGAATGATCCTGACGCCTGCATTTGGAGGACAGTCAGGAGTTTGGTCATGGGTAAAATTGTTGTAGGAGTTTCCACCCTTACTGTGACATCTGGTGCAGTGTGGTGCAGCAGGCGTACAATAGACTCCTGCTTCAGATGGTAGGTTCTGATGACATCTTGTTCCCTGACTGCAAGGATGGTTGTGCGCTGTTGAAATATCCTTTCCCACCTTCTGTGCTACCTTTGTGGCTGCTATGGTGGTGTTTGGGGTTGCTGCAGTAGTGCTGGTGGGACCTGTTGTCGTTGCTCTCGCTCTGCG
The DNA here is from genome assembly GCF_031143425.1 of Pleurodeles waltl. NCBI lineage: Eukaryota > Metazoa > Chordata > Amphibia > Caudata > Salamandridae > Pleurodeles > Pleurodeles waltl. Next base: position 230,664,794 of record NC_090451.1, read on the forward strand.
GCGTATGCCAAGCTGGAGCATTAACAGTTCCATGTTGTCCAAGGGGTTGCCAATGCTCCTTCTATATGTTTTCCTTAAGTAGTAGTGTATGGGACACATTTTAATGCCTGGTCTGACCAGGCGTTAAAATTTGATGCTAATTGGACTTTCCATCATTTTTTGGGACCGTTTCCTTAATGTGCATTGTTTTTGCGTCAGGCAGTAAATATGGCGCTGGACGCCTAGTGTAATATTTTGGGAGGGAACGCATACCTTGCATATCATTGTCGCTAAACGATGCAAGGTGGGATGGCGCTCCCAAAAAATGATGCTAACTCAGAAATTTCAGAGACAAAATATAAATATGGCACTAGGTTAGCGCTGCTTTTGCGTAAAATAAAAGCGCAAGGCAGCACTAACCTTTCTTAAATATGGGCCGAAGTTTCCAGCGCATGCAGCCCTTTGGTACTCCTTGTCCCACAGTAACCGAGAGAGGGGAGAGGGGTCAGACAGCCCTGAGCTAAATACTAAGGATTATGTTGCCACCATAAGTTAGTCAGTCAGTCCCAGTGTGAACACGAAGCGTGCCAGTGGGGTTTCATATGCAGGGGTTGCTATGTGTCCCGTACGATCCATTGAGGGGAGTAGGGCATCGTTGAAGTCCCCTTCTAGAATATGTATTGAAGAAGAGTAGTCTAGAAAAATGGCAGCCACTTTATCCATTGTGGTGGCTTGTAGTCGAGGGTTGTGAGGGTGGAGCGGTGTGGGGGGGGATATATGCTTACAATTGTGATAGTGGTCCTACCCCATTGCCCCTTAGTCTTCAAAGTACGTGCCATGAGGATCTATCCATGTAAGGGTCATCTGAAATGGTGGTTTTTTTCGCATTATAATTGCCACCCCTCTAGAGCCTGACATGACGCCTGCATGGGAAAGGGTATTGTATGCCCCCCTACACAGAAAGGGACAGTGGGACCCATTCAGGTGTGTTTCTTGTAAAAGTACCCATCAGGGTGAAGACTGCGAATCTGCTGGGCCACTAAGCCTTGCTTGATTTTATTACTCAGGCCATTTACATTCCAGGACGAAACTGAAAAAATGTGTATCCTCCTTTGTGTTACCCCTTGCCATTGGAGTTGCCATATCTGCCTCCCAAGCTATGTGTCATGCCTGGCATCCCTACCAAAGTGTCATTGGTGTTGCTCCAGAACAAGCATAGTTTAACAACCCAATTCGACACTGAGTAGCCCTCCCCACCTCCCACCAAACATTGTAAGCGTCCAACCCCAACAGAACTTCTATAACTGCTCGCAAACCATGTACCCTCCCATCAACTTATTCTAACAATTCAAGTACCTGTAATTAAACCACACACTTACACACCATGCCTTTCAGTCACACCAACCTCCTCACACTCATCTAGCGAGGCGGGGGTGTAATGAAGAAAAGGACAAATAAGGAGGGGGAACAAGCAACACACAACTCGCGCCTCAGCCTCAAGTGGTCTACTGGGGGCCAGTGTCTCAATCCATATCAGCCAGTGTCCACATGTTCCTGAGACCATTCATATAAATGTTCTGAATCAATTGTGATCTCCTGGCCCTGGTCTGGTTCATTCTCTGTCTTTCAGTTCAGCAGGGTGGCAGCCTCTTCCACCCGTGAGGGCTGGGATTCCCAACTGGGGGACTCTTCCTCCAACTCTGTTGATCTTCTGTCTCTCGGTCTTCCGCCTGTGATATTCTTGCCAGATTGCTCATCTCTTGCTTTTATTTTTTTTCTCCTCTGGTTTTTTAGCTGAAGTCCAGAGTTTGGGTCCGACCCCTAACTCTCCGCCTCCAGTAGGCTGTCTCGCTGATTCGTAGAGAGTCAAAGCTGTGGACTTTCCTTGATCCAGCGCCAAGCATCGACCTGCGTGTCAAAAAAGTGGGCCTTGTCCTAAAACAATACTTTCAACTTGGTGGGAAGAGCAAAATATATATATATATTTTTGAATCTGTTAATTAACCATGATACAAAAACATCAGTACATTCCACTTAGTTAAGAAAGAGTAAACATCTTCCCTCCTCATGTACATTTACACATATTTGTAGATTTTGTACAAAACGGTTTCAATTTAGCATACTGGCATACAATTTAAAATTGTGCAAATTGTAACAATAGTCATATCAATTATTATGCTTAAGAATATATAGTGGCATCATAAATAATAGAGGTAATATTAGGCTGTAGAGGCAAGAGAGGTACCTTTACTTTATGTGTGTATAATGTAATCAATAGTAGGGTCAGGTCAGGGCTAACGATTTAGTAGTACCCGATCTTGTTACCTAGATTCTCACCAGGATAGAGCTCCACTTGTCGCTTAATTTTATGTTTCAGTTGGGTATGGCAATGTCATGCTGAAATAATAGGAAAGGTATGAGGGATCAGGTGTTATGAATATTGAACAGGGGATCCCCTATTGGGTGTCTGACGTCTCAGGGAGGGTACATATCGTCTCTGGTTTCTATTTTTACTACAAAGGGATCCCAGATTTCAGCACCCTCTTGTATCTGACCCTTATATTGCAATTGCCTTAATGTGTGAGCCTCTGCTAGTGTGCAGCTGTACAGGTCGCTAAGCCAGGCGGAGTAAGGAAGGGCATTTGGGGCCTTCCAATGTGTGGCAATCAAACGCTAGTATACCATGAATGCGAGGTCTATAAACTTGTGAGTATGTTTGTTTCCCTTAACACGATGCCGTATACCCAGCAAGTATGATTCCGGGGTGGGTGCAAGCGCGTGAGCTACGATGTCTGCTGCGTGATGCGACGCCAGCTGGTATTTACTGGGTGGCAGTCCCAGACCATGTGATAGAAATTAGCTGCAGGAGTGGCACATCTAGGGCACTCTGGTTTAGAATTTGGGTATATTTTTTTGATACGTGCCGGGGACAGATATGACTGATGAATGTAGTTAAATTGAGGAAACTGACTTGATTGTGGGAGGGCTGCTTCCCACGTTTTCTGGGTGATTGGTGTAGTAAGGACGGAGTCCCAGCGGAGTTTAACCCGAGCTAAGTCAGTGTGGGCACCTGTTAGAAGTATTTTATATAGTTTAGTGATGATGCCTTTTGCATTGCCCATAGTGAGTATTGTGGTAAGTAAAGGAGATTCGCTGGGTTCGTAGTAATTGCGTCCCCAAAGGTTGTGTAGGAGTTTGGTGATGGCACTGAATGTCAAGAAGGCCCCAGTTTGCATAATTCCAGCAGATACCAATTCTGCGAAGGAACTTGCTTTAGAGCCCGAGTAAAGGTCCCCCATGTTCAGTGTTTTAGTAACGCGTATATCATGGTGAGATGAGAGAGCATGAATACCCGGCACTTGAGACAGTGGCAGTGAAGGGGAATAAGGCGGGTTGGGATTCTGCCCTGGACATATCTCCGCCAGCAGAGTCTGACTGTATCCAACAGGGGAGATTTATTTAGTGGATAGGGGGGTCCAGCTAGCAATGATGTCAGTATCGTTTGTGGTGCCGTGTATGCGTTTATTGCTGCGCACTCTGGGGTGGGCCGTTCGCTAAGCCACATAGTTACCCATTGAAGCTGGGCTGCTGCATAATATAATTCAAAATTCGGCATGCCTAGCCCGCCTTCCTCTTGTGGATATTGTGTGATGGCTAGTGCTCCCCTGCGTCTGTCCTTGCCCCAGAGTAAATCAGTCAGTAGAGAATGTAGTTTATGAAAGAACAGAGCGTGGCAAAGATATCGGGAGTGCAGTAAAGTAATATAAAAATCTTGGTTGGATTAACATTTTGGCTATGGCCGTTCGGCCCATAGGGGATAGAGGGAGCAAGCTCCAAAATGACAGTGAGCCGCAGGTAGACCGGAGAGGTCTGTCTAGATTGCCCTCTCTTAGATCTTCCATGGAGTGGTATACGTGAATACCTAAGTACTTAAAAGTCTGGTGTGCCCATGGCAATTGGTGTTGTGCTGCTCATTGGATATACATGTACGAGGAAAAATACATGATTTAATCCAGTTGACGTGTAAGCCAGAGGCGAGAGCAAAATTATCCAGAATTTGCATTACCCCTGTTATGGAAGCAGTATGATTGCGCAGGTATATCAGAGCATCGTCTGCGTATAGGGATACAATATGATATGTATTAAATTCTGGGATGCCCCATACATGAGCGTAGCTACGGAGCTTAATTGCCAGTGGTTCCATAGCTATTGCAAATAATAAGGGAGAGAGCGGGCAATCTTGCCTAGTGCCTCTGCCGATGGGGAATGCTTCCAAAATAACTTGGCCCGTTTTGGCTCGGGCTGTAGGTTTGGAATATAGTGTTGTGATCCAGCTGATGAAGCCGTTCTGAAAGCCAAAAGCTCTAAGAGTACGAAAAAGATCATTCCAGCCAAGCGTATCAAATACTTTTTCTATATCTAGAGATACAGCAACTGTTTCTGCTTCTGTGACGCTATGCATTATGCGGATTAATCGCCTTATATTTAAAAAGGTATTTCTCCCTGGGATGAATCCCGATTGATCAGGGTGAATTAAGCTTGGTAGGTGAGGGAGTAGTCTGTTTGCTAGGATCTTCCCTAGAAGTTTGCAGTCAGAATTTAGAAGGGAAAGTTGTCTGTAAGATCTAACGTCTAGTGGGTCACAGCTTGGTTTTGGTAGCATCACTATCAGTGCTTCGCGCATGTCCGGCAGCTGTTTCCTATTGCTTATTTTGTTAATCACCTCGAGTAGAGGTTGTAGGAGATGAGTGGCTTGTGAGTTATTGTATTCCACTGGCAATCCGTCTGATCCAGGGGTTTTGCCTTGTGCCATTTGAGAAAGAGCTAAGCGTAGTTCCTCCATAGTAATGGGGCCATCTAGTGTGTCTGCGCTGTCAGTAATGTTTAGGTTTTGGGGAATCAGCGCCAAAAGTTCAGTCAACTGTTGTTCAGTTGGGGGGATGGAGGGCTGATATAAGGAGCAATCGTACATGTGAAAGGCCTCATTAATTTCAGCCTGAGTATTAGTCACAGGTCCTGAGTGCAGCCTAATCGCACCTATGGGCGAGGATTGCGATGGCTGACGGACCAGCCATGCTAACAGTTTGCCCGACCTGTCTCCCTCCGCGTGTTGCCGTGCTTTAAAATGTCTGTAGTCGTGTTTGCTTAGTCTAATGTCAGCCTCTCAGTGATTAGCCTTGAGCGAGTTCAGTGTTTCTAGTTAGGTTCCGTTTGTAGAGACCTCGATCTCTGACTTACATAATTTGGACTCCAGCACTTATAGCTCCTTAATAAGTGTTCTTTTGACCCCCACGGAGGCTGCTAGGCAGTGACCCCGAATCACAACTTTGTGGGCATCCCATTCAGTGGCGCGTAATGATGTTGTGTTTTTATTTAAGGAGAAATAGTCCGACAAACACTTTGCTATCTCAGCGTGAAAAGGAGGATCTGTGAGGGCATCTGGCTGCAGGCGCCATGTTGGAATACGAGTGTGGGTGCGGCCCCATAATAAGGTAACACAGAGCGTGTTGTGGTCTGATATGGTGCGAGCCAGATATCCAGATGTAGTTATTTTTGGAATTATGTCAGTTGATGCGAATACCATATCTATATCTATTCTGGTGTGTAGTTTGTGCACTGGTGAGTAGAAAGAGTATTCGCGGAGTTTGGGGTGTCCGGTTCTCCAGATTTCACTTCGACCATTGTTGGAGGCCCAGTCTGCTAGGTCGAGTGAAGCACGCCTAGCTGGGGTTCTGTCCAGTGGGGGAAATGAACGGTCCTTCTGAGTATCTAAAACACAATTAAAATTGCCACCCCATATGGTGTCTATCACCGGGTCACTAAGCTTACTATTATTGAGTGGCCATAGAAATTCACGTTGATTTGCGTTGGGAGTATATAGTGCTACTAGTGCTATGGGGCTGCCGTCTAGGGCACCTTCTAGGATCACATACCGCCCATTTGGATCACATTGTGTGCGAGGCATAACATATGGGACCCCTGGGGCTATCCAGATCGCCACCCCGCGGGCGTATGTTGAAAAGGTAGTGCCATATAATTGTCCCTTCCATTTTGCTCTTGTGCTCTCCAGCGAGGGCTTAGCCAAATGAGTCTCCTGCAACATGGCAAAATGTATTTGGTGTCTCCTAAGGTATGCAAGGATGCCATGCCTCTTATGTTCCATGTGAGTATTTTATATTGTGGGGCGTACTGTTGATTTTGGGAGGCCATGAGGTGTTTGTAGTTTTGTTTGTGAGTTGTGAGTTTGTGAGTGAGTTGTGAGTTTGTGGATCTGGCCCTACGCAGGCTAATAATGTACTTCGTGCCTATTACACCTAACCATTTTGCATTGGAGTTACCTAGCATATACTTAATAATTACACAGTAATTACGCATACTTCTAATATCATAGACTAATTTGTGCAACAGGGATGAAACCCATTTAGTGAAAACAAAAACATTAACTATGTATAACAATAACTGTGGTTGTGGCAAAGACAGTGGTGTTTCAGTACTTGCCAACCTGGTGTAACGGTCCGTATGGAGCGGGGGGTGCTTCAGATTGATGGGTCCGAATCAATGGGATACCCGGCCTCTTGGTGATGGTGCTGCTGTCCAGGGGCATCAGTGACCAAGATGATGTGGCTGGGAGTGACGATGAGTCGCAGGCGTGCCCAGGCGGGGTTCAGGTAGCTGTTCAGGGTGAGTTGTGACCCTGTAGGAGGGGCAAGGTCCGGTGTACCGTAGCGTTTAAATCTAGTGTAACTAACAAATGTCGTCTGCCGTCCGTGGCGTAAGATTGGGGCCCCGGGCAGAGTCTGTGGAATCAGAGTTTACCTCTAGATCAGGATCTACTTCAGATTGAGCAGACAAGAACGTTGGAGATGCATTGACAAGGCGAGATGTAGTCTGTAATAGTAGAGATCGCTCCTCACGAGACTGCTCGGGGGCAGCTTTGGTGTCTTGCTTTCTGCGGGGCTTGCATTTATCCTTCGGGGGAAGCCGTTTGTCTGTAGAGATTCTTGTGTTTACCGGGTCAGCGAGGCCTTTAGCGTGCAGCATAGCCCATGCATCCTCCGGAGTAGTAAAAAAGAGAGTACGGGTCTCATCTTGTATTCAGCGTTTGGCAGGGAACAGCAGAGCGTATTTGATGTTGTGTTCACGTAGTCGCTCTTTGACCCGGAAAAATAGTTGTTTTTTCTGTACCTCCGCAATGAAGTCTGGGTAGGCCGAGATTTCCACACTTTCGAAGCGTATTGGGCCTGCTTTACAGAACAATTGCAAAATAAGGTCTCTATCGCGATAATTAAGGAGTCTTGCTATTAGAGGGCGGGGCTGAGCGCCAGGAGGTGAGGGCCTTCCAGGGACCCTATGGGCACGCTCTATAGAGAAAAACTTTGGGATATTGTTTTTTAATATTGTTTCCTTTAGCCATTGTTCGATAAACAGTTCTGCGCTAGGTCCTTCGGCACATTTGGGAAATCCCACAAAGCGGATGTTGTTGCGGCGTGACCTGCCTTCAGCATCTTCGGCTCTACGCTTTAATGCTTTCACCTCTGCCGATACAGCCCCCATCTATGATTGGAGTTCAATTATCGATGGTGAGAGGAGTGACGTGTCTTTTTCCAGACCTGCAACCTTTTCAGCTAAAGCCTGTTGGTCTGTGCGCAGCAAGTTGACATCCTCGACTACTGAACCTATTTTTGCTTCCAAGGTGGTTTTGGTGTCTAGGATAGCTTGCAATATCTTTTCAAACTGTGTTGTGTGCGTTTGTAGTGTTGTCTCCATCTTTTGTAGTGCCTGGTACGTGACTGAGGGTTCCACAGACGGGGGTGATGCGCCGGAGTCCATGTTCCCTGGGGGCGCCCGCTGGGCCTTTGGTTTGCCCATTGGTTGTCTGTAATATAGTGTTATTGCAAACAGGTGCTTTTTGCGTGGTGTCGGCCGGTTAGAATTGCAGGAGTTTGTCTCATTTATGTAGGCAGCCTATTTAATGTTGGACGGAGACGTTTTTCAGTGTTCCAAATCTTGAGCGCAAGGAGCAACAGGATTGAATGTTGTAACGAGGTCACGGGCTTTGTAAATTCGCTGTGTGGTTGCTTTGCATTTTATCCGTAGGTTTGAGCCATGGACTATACTTGGAGCAGGCAGATCTGGGTTGGGGTATTTGATGAAGAAGCACACTGGTTGTGTAGTGTGTGCCACGCAGAGAGCTTGAGTTTTTGAGTAGATGGCGTTTAGTGGGCGCACAAAGTCTCGAATTACGCCAGCACTTAGAGCAATTCAGAATGGGCGAGTCTATTTTTAGTTAAAGTTTGTGCTGTCACCTGTGTGTGCAATCGTTCATAGAGGAACTTGATCCTTTTGTAAGCACCACGACTCGATCAATGTCGCCGATAAGGCACGAGGATGGTCGTGGATTTGTGCCCATCTGTTTGTTTTATATTCAGTAGTATAATACCCTCCCGTATTACTGCCGCCTCCACAAGCCCAACGCAGTCCCAGCCACTTACGTTTTGGTGTTCGGGGCCCGCAGCTCCTCGAGCGAACAACGCAATGGGATCTCCCAGTAAATACAGGAATGGCGTCCAGATATGTTTAAGCGTCCTTGCCGCCCTATTCTCCGCTCTTTGATGAGGGCGGTTTAGGTCCCGAGGTCCCTCGGGACGGAACGTAGGGAGTCCACCGGCCCAGCCTGTACAACACAGCAGCCGAGGCCACACCCTCGGGCGGGCGCGGTCCTCCGAGCGCAGATCCCCGGAGCCGGAGTGTCAATGCAGACTCTCACCTGTTCTGAGGGCAGCGATCTCGGCGCGGGAGCCGGTCCGGTCTGTGACCGCGCGGGGATCGCAAGTCTGCCACCAACTTCAGTCCAGGCAACAAAGGGCAGCTCTCCGGCCCGGCGTCGCACCCTGGCAGGCCGCGCCCACCGGCACTCCGCCTGGCCACACTCCGAGTGGTTGCTCGCTCGCAGCGCCCAAATCGATTTGGTGCGCAACGGTGATGTCCCCATCTGCAGAGCAAGCGATGCCCGTCACTTTTAGGGACACAGGCGTCTGCAGCAGGTTGTTTAAATTAGGCCGGGAGTGGAGCTGCAAGTTATGCAGCTGCTCAGGTCGCCATGTTGGCCACGCCCACGGTGGGAAGAGCAAAATATAATGCAGTTTCATTGCCCGTAGTTTTACTTTTACCATGTTGAAAGTCTTTTCTGCTTCTAGAACTCATGAAAATAATTGGGAATAAGCATGAAGGTGTATCTTAGCTGTAGGAAGCTGGCCTGGTGTGTGGTGGACACCTAAGGGGTTGGCACCTTTAACCAGGTCCAGGCATCCCCTGTTAGTGAATGAAGACAGTGTCTAGGAAGCCAGGGCTCTCTAGAGGTAGTGTGTATGAGCAGCCAAGACTTATCTAGGAGACATGCACAGCGTATGTAGTACCACAATAGTTACACAGTTACTTATCACCCAAGGATAGGAAGTAGTTAGAAGGGAGCTTGGAGAACTCGGAACCCCAAGAGGTGAGTACCTTACTGAGCCCCAGCCACCAGGAGAGCAGAGGGAAGTACCTGGTTTTCCCAAGGACTAACAAGAGGACTTAGAAAATGGATTGTGTAAAAACAGGACCAAACCCGAGAAAACCAAAGGTGGATTCTGGAAGAAGAAGACCTGTAAAAGAAAGGGACAGAGTTCAGACCTAGATGGACTTGTCCAGCCGTGGCAAGAGCCACTTCCCATCCTTCTGGGAATGAAGATCCAGGTCGACGTGGGAAGAAGACGACCAGCTGTGGGGTCCAAGAGCTGCAGAGGAGTCCTTGGAGTGGTCCAGATGGTGTCCCATGTCGGTCGTCAGGTCGCAGATGGCCAGTGGTGTAGGAGAACTACCAACAAGCAAATGCAAGAGGAGCAAAAGAAGAGTTGCAAACCTGAAGAGGACCAGCAAGGTCCAGGGGACTCGACCCTTAGAGGGGAGTCCGGGCTGACCCTCAGCAGACAGAAGAGCCAGCAGAAGCAGTCGCAGCCCCCACTGGGCAACCGACTGGCAGCAGGCGCAGTAAGTTGCAGTAAGGCCCATTGAGCACACCTGGAGAGGACTCCCACATCATTGGAGCAGCAGAGTAGAAACTGCCCTTGCAAGTGCTGGGGGCCGGGGCTACTTGGAGCCTGAAGATCCCTTGGAGCAGGAGACAACAAGCCTTGGTTGCTCCAATAGTAACTGTGCACAGGGGTACTGTACTACAAGGAGAGGCAAGGGCTCACCATCTCCCAAGTTGGACAGCGGGCAGAGAGGACCAGGGGGACCACTCCAGACCACCACCTGTGATGCAGGATCCATGCAGTTCCAGAGGAGAGCAGATCCACGCAGCCAGCCATCGTTGTTGTAGGTGCCTGCAGATGCAGGGGAGTGACTCCTTCACTCCAAGGGAGATTCCTTCTTGCTTCCTAGTGCAGCTGAAGTGTTATCAACCCCAGAGGATGCACAGCTGTGGAAATGTTGCAGTTGCTGGAATGAGCCGGGGAAACAATGTTGCAAGGCAAGGTCATCTCAGTAGTTGCAGTCTTGTTGGTTCCTGAAGAGTCCAGTAGTTATTCCAGTGGTGAGGAGCAGAAGTAAACGATGCAGAAGAGTCCTGGAGGAGTCTTGCACATAGAATCTGGGGACCCACCCACAATGGAGTCCCTAAATAGCCCTAAAAGGGGGTTTGGTCACCTTGCACAGTGACCACCTATCAGGACGGGTCTCTGACATCACGGGTCTGACCTGGTCACTCAGCTTCCAGGGGCCTCTGCCCATCATGGTTTCAAGATGGCAGAATCAAGTGGCCACCTGGAGGATCTCTGGGCACCACCCCTGGAGTGGTGATGGACAGGGGAGTGGTTACTCTCCTTTCTTTTGTGCAGTTTTGCACCAGAGAGGGACCGGAGGTCCCTGAGCTGATGCAAACCGGTTTATGCAAGGAGGGCACCAAAGGTACCCTTCAAAGCAAACCGGTGGCTTGGAGAGGCTACCCCTGCCAAGCCTTAGAACACCTATTTCCATGGGAGAGGGTGTTGCCTTCCCTCTCCCACAGGAAATCCTTTGTTCTGCCTTCCCCTGCCTGAGGTGATCAAGCAGCAGGAGAGCAGAAACCTGTCTGAAGAGCTGCAGCAGCTCGGGCTGCCTGGAAAAAACTGGAAGACTGGTTGGAGCAATACTGGGGAGATCTCTGAGGAGCCCCCAGAGTACATGGAATCATGCAACCAATACTGTCAACAGCATTGGGGTATGATTACGAAATGTTTGATACCAAACATGTCCAGGTTCAGAGTTGCCATTATGTAGCTGGACACAGGTTGTGACCTGTGTCCAGTACATGGGAAAAATGGCTTCCCCACACTTATGAAGTCCAGTGCAATGGAAATGGAATTTGTAGGGGCACCTCTGCTCATACAGGAGTGCTTTCACAAACAGGGACTTGCACCCTGCCATCTGGGCTAGAAGGGCCTACCATAGGGGTATCTTACAGTGACCTGGTGCAGTGTGATGAAAGGGTGCAATGGGCCTTTTCATGCAGGCTGCAATGGCAGACCTGCAGACACATTTTGCAGGGGTTCCCATGGATGGCATAATATATACTGCAGCCCATCGGGGACTCCTGGTGTTCCAATGCCCTGAGTACCTAAGTACCATATACTAGGGACTTCTAAGAGGACACCAGTCTGGCAATTGTGGAGTGCAGAAAGGTCCTAGGTAACCACATTTGGGGGGAGAGAGCACAATCACTGGGGTCCTTGTTAGCAGGATCCCAGTGAAAACAGTCCAATCACACTGATAGCAGGCAAGAAGTGGGGGTAACAATGCCAAAAAGAGGATACTTTCCTACATAACCTCCCCCTTTTGCTGTACTTCTTTGAGGATTATGGGGGTCATTCTGACTTCGGCGGGCGGCGGAGGCCGCCTGCCAAAGTTCCCTCTACAGAATACCGCTGCGCGGTCAAAAGACCGCCGCAGTAATTCTGAGTTTCCCGCTGGGCCGGCAGGCGACCGCCAGAAGGCCGCCCACCCAGCGGGAAACCCCCTTCCACGAGGATGCCGGCTCCGAATGGAGCCGGCGGAGTGGAAAGGGTGCGACGGGTGCAGTTGCACCTCTCGCGATTTTCAGTGTCTGCTATGCAGACACTGAAAATCTTTGTGGGGCCCTGTTAGGGGGCCCCTGCAGTGCCCATGCCATTGGCATGGGCACTGCAGGGGCCCCACGACACCCGTTCCCGCCAGCAAGGTTCTGGCGGTCAAAACCGCCAGAACCAGGCTGGCGGAAAGGGGGTCGGAATCCCTCAGGCCAGGGGAAAACCGGCAGGAAACCGCCGGTTTCCCTTTTCTGACCGCGGCTTTACCGCCGCGGTCAGAATTGGCCTGGATGCACCACCAGCCTGTTGGCGGTGCATCCGCGGCGCCAGGGTCGGAATGACCCCCTATGTCTTTCTCTTGGTAGTTTAGGAACTTCGCTAATATTGAACGGGGAGGGGTGCCCGGCGGTGGCCTTGCCGCAAGGTCTCTGTGGGCTATCTCAATAACAAACCAGCTGGAGAAGTTTTGCAATGAGAAAGTAGTATGAAGCCAGTGACTCAGGAAGTCAGTCATATTGGGGCTCTCAGTTCCTTCCGGAAACCCCACTAGGCGCAGTTAAAAAAAAAATTTTTTTTAGATATATTTATTGTTATTATACCAACAATACCAAAAAGGAGGTTACCATTATATTCAAGTTTTCCAAATTGCCCAGTTATTTCCATGCATCAACATTGATTTCTCTTAGTTTCACATGTTAACAATACAATTACCATTTGTTATTTAGGCAAGGAGTTTGGAGATATTGTGCACGCAACAATCACTGTGTAACTTGTAACATATGTAAAAAACTAAGAGAATGCAAGAGACTAAAGATGAAGAGGAAGGACAGAGAAGTTGAGGTCAAGAAAGATCTAAGTGAATGTATGCGCGGGAGGAGGGGGGAGGAGGGGGAGAGTGGCGCACGCGCCATGCTCGAGTAGACCCTCCATCATCCCTCGGGCTTGGACGATATGTGCTCTTGAAGTGATTTCGGGTCCGGACAAGCGGGGGCGGTCCAGCAATCATACAGGCCCCAGGGACGGCGCCAGTGAGGTGAGCATGTCTGTGGACTAAGGCCTCCACACCGGGCTGGCTATGATAGGCAGTGCATTTTACGCCCTTTCACACATATGTTTTAATTTATTACAAGATGCGTTTGTGTCGTGCCGCGTCTTCCAACATGTGATCCTATGATTCCTGCAGTTACAATTCTTGCGTTCTGTGTGGTTTCCACCCTACATTTACTAGTGTGTTAATTGTGTCGTCATTCCAGGTATGTACTATGATTTATTAGTTGTCATGATGTTTATTCAGGGGGGTAATTCATCATCTTTGCCTTCTAGAAGTGTCACAAAGGAACTCCAGGTCTCTACACCCTTAACCTGGATCCCCTTGTCCTGAAGTGATTGCAGTGTGTGTTCTTCTGCCTTTGCCCAGCGTAATAGCTCCGTTTGCCATTGATGTATGCTAGGCGCGCTGGGTGCTTTCCAATGCATAGCTGTCAGGCGTCCGTACATCACTAGTTCTAGGGCTATGCCTCTGTGTGACAGTGTGACTGCTTCCGCCTTTTAGATCTTACCCCTATACCCAGTAGGCATAGCTCTGGGTTAGGAGACATTGGGATATCAGTCCACTCAGTCAACAAGTTTATTATATCATTCCATGTGTGCTGAATTGGTGGGCATTCCCATGTCATATGAAAAAAGGTAGCATCTGTGGCGCCGCATCTAGGGCAACTCTGTGGCGTTTGGGGAAACATGCGTGCTAGTCGGTGAGGTGACAAGTATGCTTGATGTACATAATTGAACTGGGTGTAGCGGAATCGGGGATTACGTGACACTACATAAATCATTTTCATAGCCTGGGTCCATGCTTGTGCCTGGAGCGGCTCTGAGAGTACCTGATCCCACTTATTTTTTGCTTGTTCCTGCCCATGTTCAACGTGCGTTGTCAGGATTTTATATATTCTGGATACATTTATTGGGATTGCTACGCTATCTAACAAATCCTGTTGCATAAGTGCAGTTTTTGGTTCATCTTGCCCACAGTTCCAGGTTGAGAGAGCTAAGTGTCGTAATGCACCGTATGCTATGAAGCTTCCCTGTCCCAAATTATGGGCGTTAGCCAGGGCCTCGTATGTTGAGAAGCGTCCTTCGCTATAGATATCACCCGCTGTTTGTATGCCCTTCTCTGGCCATGTGTTCAGGCCTACCTTTCCTGCTATGTTTTCAATTTTCGGGATGGCCAGTAGTGGGATCTTGGGGGAGTATTGCGGCTCTTTGTCCCCAGCTAGAGCAAAGCGTCCCCATGTCCAGTGAGCGATATTTAGTAGGATGTTTTGTGTATGCGTTCATCAGATATTGTAATATACTAGTGTGACCTAGATCCGTGAGTTTCATCTGCGTTTCTGCGTTTGTCAGATTTCCAAGCCATTTAAACACCCATTGTAGCTGGGCGGAGGCATAATATAATTCAAATCTTGGTGCCCCTAGCCTTCCCATTGTGAGTGGTTGATATATTTTCGTTAGCACCACACGCCGGCAGCCCTTGCCCCATATTAAGTCTATTAGTATGCTGTTCAGTGGTTTGAAAAAAAAGCGGGAGTACCAATGGGAGCGCCATGAAGAAATACAGCAGACGCAGTAGTATTATCATCTTTGCTATAGCAACTCTACCCATGGGAGAGAATGGGAGCGAGCACCAAAAAGATAGTGAGCCCCTGAAAGAGCGTATCACTTGTCCCAGGTTGCCACCTTTGAGATCCTGTGGGTCATGATATACATTTATTCCCAAGTATTTGAAAGTAGTGTAACACCATTTCAGGTCCCCCGGGCTTGAGGTCAAACAGTGTATTTCGGGTACCGGTCGCATAGGGAATAGGCAGGATTTTGACCAATTCACTTTTAACCCAGACACCACCCCAAATTTGTGTAGCAACCCCAGCAAGTCAGGTAGAGATTCTGAGTGATTTCGTAAGAATATGAATGCGTCGTCTGCGTACAGTGACACTATACGATGCTTGTGTCCGTCTAGGATGCCCCATACCGGAGCTAATGGGCGTAGCCGGGCGGATAGTGGCTCAATGGTGAGGGCGAACAATAGTGGGGATAGTGGGCAACCCTGTTTGGTGCCCCTTTCTATGGGGAACTTCTCAGATATTATGGCCCTCATTCTGACCCTGGCGGTTCTCTACCGCCAGGGCCAACGGGGGCGGGAGCACCGCCGACAGGCCGGCGGTGCTCCCTTGGTCATTCTGACCGCGGCGCTTTGGCCGCGGTCAGAACGGGAAAACCGGCGGTCTCCCGCCGGTTTTCCACTGCCCCTTAGAATCCTCCAAGGCGGCGCAGCTCGCTGCGCCGCCGAGGGGATTCTGACCCCCCCTACCGCCATCCTGTTCATGGCGGGAAAGCCGCCATGAACAGGATGGCGGTAGGGGGGGTCGCGGGGGGCCCCCTAACAGGGCCCAACTAGGCTTTTCAGTGTCTGCGATGCAGACACTGAAAAGCGCGACGGGTGCTGCTGCACCCGTCGCACGCCTTCCACTCCGCCAGCTCGATTCCGAGCCGGCTTCCTTGTGGAAGGCGCTTTCCCGCTGGGCCGGCGGGCGATCTGAATCAGATCGCCCGCCGGCCCAGCGGGAAAGTCAGAATACCCCTCGCGGTCTATTGACCGCGGGGCGGTATTCAGGCGGCTTCCGACGGGCGGGCGGCAACCGCCGCCCGCCTAGGTCGGAATGACCACCTATGTCTCCTGTCTTGACTCTCGCTGTTGGGCTAGAATACAGAACCCTAACCCAACTGATGTATGTCTTACCGAATCCCATGCGGTTTAGAGTTTCTACAGTATAAGGAAGGGCCATCCCAGTGTGTCAAACACTTTTTCAATGTCTAATGATACTGCTACTTGATTGTATTCGCCCTCTGGGGTATTTGCCATTAGTCGCAGTAGATTCTGAATGTTGGTAAAAGTGCTGCGGCCAGGTATGAAACCGGACTGATCTTGGTGGACCAGGTCCGATACCCATGGGAGCAGCCGGTTTGCCAGGATTTTACCAAGCAGCTTACAGTCTGTGTTCAACAGAGATAATGGTCTGTATGAGCGCAGATCTAATGGATCTCGACCTGACTTAGGTAGTACCGCTATCAGTGCCTCTCTCAGAGTGGCGGGAAGCTGACTGAGTTTCGAGGCCTCAGTCAGCATTTCCAGATATGGGGTTAGTGTTTGTGCAGAGAATCTACTATAATACTCTGTGGGAATGCCATCGTTGCCTGGTGCTTTACCGTGTGCTAGTTGTTGCAAAGCTTGCTGTATCTCTGCCAGATCTATCGGTTTTTCTAGATCCTCCACCTGATCTGGAGTCAAAAGATTTATTTCTATCCCACTAAAGAACTCGTTTAACTGTTCTGTTGATGGAGGGGGTGGAGGCCTATATAGTGTGCTGTAATACTCTTTAAAGCCGTTATTTATTTCTACTTGGGTATTTACTATTATCCCCGTGTCGAGGCGGATGGCCCCTATTGGGGGATTCCGACTTTCGTTCTTTAGCAGCCATGCTAATAATCTACCAGATCTATCGCCTTCTGCGTGTGCACGAGCCAGATAGTGACGGTAGTCATACTGTCTTAGGCGCCGGTCCGCCTTATTCCAGTCTGTTCGTAGTCTATTAAGGTCTGTCACAGCGGTGGTGTCCTCTGCTTGTTAGCATTCTGCAGTTCGGACATCCCGCTCTAGCTGGCGGAGCTCCAGCATCAGTGTTTGTCATATTCCCACTGCCATCGATATACATGTGCCCCTTAGAACCGCCTTGTGTGCGTCCCATTCGATTGCTCTAGAGCTTGTAGTCCCATTGTTTAGGGTAAAATATGAGGCAATATGAGTAGCTATATCTTTTATAAAAGGGGGGTCCTGTAGTAATCATGGTTGGAGACGCCAGGTTGGGATACAAGCACATGGTCTACCTCACTTAATGTGAACGACCAATGGACAATGGTCCGAGATTACCCTTGCAGTGTATTCTGTGCCCCTAATTCTGTGCGTTAAGTCCTGTGAGCTGAGTATTAAATCTATGCGGGTGTGTAGCAAGTGTACGGGGGAGTGGTACGAGTATTCCCTTTCTTGAGGATGCAGATGTCTCCATACATCTGTTAGGCGTCGGTCTGTTATCCATGTCTGTAGCATCTCAGAGTCTTTTCTTACTGGGGCGGCTACCAGTGGGGGGTGTGACCTATCCATGTCTATTTGTGGGACACAGTTCATGTCCCCCCCGCCATATACTGGGTGAGGTTAAGTCATTTGATAGATGTGAGATCGTGTTCCGTAGGAACTCGCCCTGTCTGATGTTCGGGACGTATATCCCATTAATTACCAGTGTTTCACTGTCTAGAGAGCCTACAATTTGTATAAACCTGCCATCTTTATCTGTTGTGCTGTGTTCTACTATGTATGGGACCCCTGGGGATATCCAGATCAGTACTTCCCTTGCAAATGTTGATGTCCCTGATCCATATATTAGTCCCGCCCATTTCTTCTCTGTGTGTTTAATGTCTTCGGGTGTGAGATGCGTTTCTTGTAATATGGTAATGTGGATGTGATGGCATTTTAGGTGCGCGTATACTCTATTGCGTTTGGATATTCCCGCCATACCCTTCACATTCCAAGTTAGTATGTTATAGATAGGCACTTTGTGAATTGTATTTTATAATGTGACTACTGCCTATCCACCTTGCCTGAGGAGCCCCCGGGTCCGTGCCTCCCACCCCCACTGACATCCCCCCCCCCCAAGAGCCTGCCCCGCAGCCGCCCATCCCCACACCGATCCCCGCGCAGAATGATACCGACCTTAAGGAGGCGGGATAGACCCCGAGATAGGAAGAGAAAAGTAAATAAAACAACGTGAAAGGATATTTGGGCAAATGCCCAGCTTTAAACGGAGTGGCACAACTGGTGCCTAAACTTAAGTCTGTACAGTTCAGTTCCATTCGGGTACCGTCCAGGTGGGGAACGTGGATTGATAGAGGCCGGGCCCTTTGACAGCCCACCTTCACAATGCTTCTTTCCACTGCGATGACCCTGGATATGTTCGTGTTATCTGGCTTTAGTTTCTTGCGACTTGTAATATCTGCACCGGGTCTGGTCACGTTGTTGGATGCCCATGTGTATCCGTTTCCGCATGTTGGAGGGGAGGGGGCTCGGCCCCTATTGTCCTAGGGTTGGCGAGTTCATTCCATTTAACTTCTGATGGTCTTCAGATTTCATCTGCCAGGCGCGGAGTGAGGTCAGGGCCACCCAATAACTGGGAGAGGGGGGAGCTGGAGCCACTGCGCAATGAGCCACTTTAGTTTAAATCTGTTTCGTTTTTAGTGTCTGATAGCAGGCGTGTAAATATGCTAGTGTCACTCAAGGTTTTCGCTTGATCAGCCGCCATTTGTGATTTAGTTGGACGCACTGTGGTGTTTTTCCTTTTCTTTTTCTTAGAGCTGGGAGTGATCCATTCCTCTTTTGCTGCGTCATCGTTGGACGGTTCGGCTAGGCCCTTAGCATGTAACCATGTCCATGCGTCTTCAGGGGTTGGGAACATAAGAGTTTTTTCATCCATTATTATTCGGAGGCGAGCTGGGAACATAAGTGAGTAAGTGATTTTGTGCTCACGCAATATTTGTTTGATTTTGATATATGATGCTCTTTTACGTTGTACTTCCATTGTGTAGTCTGGATAGGCAGGAACTTTGCTATTCTCCAGGCTGTCTGCGCTTGTAGTTTGAAAATGTTGGAGTACAAGGTCTCTGTCTCTGTAATTCAGGAAACGCGCTATCAGAGGACAAGGCGGAGTGCCTGGCCGCGGAGGTCTGCCGGGGATTCTGTGTGCTCTTTCTATCACTGGTATTTTAGTGGAGTCTTGTATTTCCATTATATTTTTCAGCCAGTTCTCTAAAAATTCCTCAGCATTGGGTGCTTCTTTTCGTTCTGGTATACCGAGGAATCTGATGTTGTTACGCCTGGAGCGGCCCTCCGCTTCCTCGGTCTTGCGTTGTAGTTGCATCATTTCCATTTCCATTTGCTGAATTTTAGTTCTCATGTCTGCAATCTCAGGTTGGACAGTTTTTAGAGCTAGTTCTGTGTTGTTGACCCTGTCCGTTAATTTGCGATGGTCTGCACGAAGTAGTGTAACCTCCATGACCGCTGAGTCGATTTTGCCCTCCAGTGAGGACTTGGTGTCCATTATTGCCTGTAAGAGTTTGTCAAATTGCAAAGAATGGGTGCGCAGTGTTTCGTTCACTTGATGAAGTGTTGCGGTTTGTGTGTCAGACTCGCTTGCGGAGGGTGGGTTACCACCGTCCATGTGGCTCCCTGGTTTGGGCGGTTTTGGCTTGACCATTGTGTCCAGCGGCAGCAGTCACTGCTGGGTTGCTTGTTAAAGCTGGTTTGATTGGAATTACCTGGAGGGCGCACGATGTGCTAGTGGTTTACCCTGGTTGATTACGTAGGTGCGGGCTACCTTGCAAGCTGTACGTGCCTCTTTGATTATGTATCTCTCACAGATTCCAAAGAGCTTATTACGATTTGGCGAGTTATTGAGGAGATTCTTGTTCTGCTATAGTGATTGGTATGGGCTTATTTGCCTGCAAAAGAGGTCAGAGGGCATTATACCGTTAGTGACTGGGCACTAGGGAGCCATCGCAAAGCTGTGTATCATCCAAGCTGCGTATCTGTTGAGTTAGTATTTTACCCAGATCCAATTGTAGGAGTATGTTTATATTGTCCAATTGAGCCTCCCGTCTATTGGTCCATCTTATGTTCCGCTTCCTCGTTGTTTATTTCTCTCTTTAGGTGTTTAAGAAGTTACAGGTTGAACTTCCCGGTCCAACGCGGTGCCTTGATAGTGGAGAAGCGGTTAATAGGATTTCTGTTAAGACGTGTGTTCGCTTTACAACCTTTTCATATTTCCATATGTTGAACTCTGGGAGGACAAGGGATATCTTATTTGCTTCAAACTTGGGCTTATGGTTCTCTTTATAATGGTGAGTAGCTTCTCTTTGGTTTATGTCGCGTTTATGTCCCTCTTTTCTATTATGGCACGTTTATGTCCCTCTTTTCTTTTTTTTTTTATACTTTTCTTTTTTTGTTTTTTTATAATTGTTTATTGTGTACTTTTAGGGCTCCTGCCCAGCTCGCTCCGCTCCCCTGCCTCTCCAAGGGCGGGGCGATCGCGGTTCTCCAACGGGGGGCGAACCCCCGTCTCCGCGCCAACACGTTTGACCGCGGTCACGGCTCCCTCGACGATTCCTTTTGGGGGCCCAGGCTCGGGTGCCTGCGATGTGAAAATCACAATCCTGTCCGCCGCGGGAACAGGATCAGATGGGGAGCCGGGAAGCAGCGCCGGGGATCACCAGCGTCCGCTCCCGCTCCGGACAGTGCGGACTAGGCCCTCCCGGCTCTGGAGAATACAGGTAGGCCACAACTTGGACGGCCTATCGCCTCCGGGGGTTCCGCGCAGCGAGTACAGGCAGGGACCCAGAAGGCTCACGCCCAGCGACAGTCAGCGCTCACCTCCCCGCCAGGGTCCGTGGTCCAGGCCCCTCCAGCACCCGCATCGGTCGCGTCGATCCGGTACGGTCGGCGTTAATTTCCACCAAAGCTTGCAGAGGCCCTACATGTGTAGGGGTCTTCTCCTATTGCGTGCATTAATGTCGGGCATCGCAGGGATCAGGATTACGGCAGATTTTGGTGGGCCGAGAGCAGAGCTCTTAATTCAAGCGTCCACTCCAGCCGCCATCTTGGCCACCTAGGCACAGGTTGTTTCGTCTTCCCTGGTTTTCTTTGTCTTCCACCCTCCACATCAAATCACTAGTAATTTTTTTGAGCTCTTCTATATCTGACCCCTGGGTGCGGGTAATGTCTTCCAGTGCAGAAATCCTCTCTTCCACCACCACCCGGTCTGCTACACTCTGTAGGTCTCTTCTCAGGAGATAGACCTCCGACTTCAACCCTCCCCCCACAATTTTGCTATGGATGTCTGGATAGCTGTTGAGAGAGCTGCATTATCAGGAATCAAAGTCTCTTCCCAGTGGGTCTGGTAAGGGAGCCAGTGCCCTATTGTACCTATTGATTTTTCCTTGACAGGGGGTTTTGGGTCTTTGGCTTTTGCCATTATGGGGCACTGGTGTACGGTAGCATTTGTTTTCCCAGTCAGTTAAAGTCGGCCTTCTGTTACCTCTCGCCTCGGACTCACAAAAGTGCATTCAGCCCTTAGGAGGTTGAGAAACTGGAGTAAACTGAGCCACTCTTAGCTGTTCCTCACTTGCCTGCTGAAGATGGTGGGCTTGTTGATCAGCCTAACTGCATCTCTTCCCAAACCTGGGACACATTGTCTGCACTCCCGCTCCGTCTCTTACCACCAGCTTCTCACATTGAAGCTTTAGTCTGTGGTCCAGGTAGAGTGGGGGTGAGGCTGTTACCAATCCAGACTCTCTCTAGAGGTAGCTGTGGATGTGCAGCCAAGGCTTATCTAGGAGACAATCAAAGCTCATGCAATACCACTGTAGTCACACAGCACTTACACACATGAAAGAAAACAATTGTACAAAAATAAAGTACTTTATTTTTGGAACACAATACCACAAAATACTAGAAGGCCAACCCTCGAATAGGAGGTAAGTAATACACTAAATATAGACACTAGTAATCAGAAATATGAATAGAAAGGGTTAGAAAACAGTGCAAGTGGCAATAACAATAGGGACCTAAAAGTGGAATGCGAACACAGGTCTCCCACCTAGGTAAGTGGGATACGTAGAGGGGAGCTGGGAGTACTGGAAAACCACAGAGGTAAGTAACACAGTACCCCCAGCGACCAGCAAAGCCGGAGTAAATCACTGGAATTTCCCCAAACTACCCAAAAGAAGAAAAAAGAAGAAACAAAGACACCCAGACAAGACTGCAAGAAACCAGTGGTGGACTCCTGGAGAAGAAGACCTGTGGAGAGAGGGGACCAAGTCCAAAAGTCACAATGGAGTCGAGGAGGAGTAGGAGCTACTACCCACCCCGCTATACTTACAGGTGTTGGTCGACGATGATGAAGATCAGGTCAGCACTGCAGCCCTGGAGCAGGAAAAGAGTTCCTGAAGGATGCAGAAGATGCCCCACGCTGGAATGAAGATTGTAGGCAGATGTCAGTGCAGGATTTCCACCAACAAGCCTTGCAAAAGGCATACTCACGGTTAGTGGAAAAGTGGTGCTGCCGGGGACCAGCAAGGCCCAGGAGGACTCAACCCAGGAGGGTGAGTCACAGGGGGCCCTCAGCATCAGCACCCACAGGACGGGGACACAGAGTCGCAGAAGGAGCCCACCAGCACTACAAAAAGGGATCCCACGCTCCTGGAGAACCATGCAGAGGGCTGAGCGTCTCAGGAAGGAATGATGGGGGCAGGAGCTACACGTCGCCTGAAGATCCCGTGGAGGAGATGCAAACAAGCCTTGACAGCTGCAAGAGACACAGTGCACGGGGGTACTGTCCTGCGTGGGAAAGCAAAGGCTTACCTCCACCAAAGTTGGACAGCTGTCAGAGAGGACCAAGAGGACTACTCTGGACCACCACCCGTGATGCAGGATCCATACAGCTCAGGATAATAGGAGATCCACGCAGCCGGTCGTCATTGCAGCAGGTGCCTGCGGATGCAGGGGAGTGATTACTTCACTCCAGGGGAGATTCCTTCTTCTTCTTGTGCAGGCTGAGGAGTTGCTGTCTTCTGAGGACGCATGGCCGGGGAAGTGTTGCAAATGTGGCAGGAGCCTTGGAAGCAGAGTTGTAGAAGAGTCTTCTTCGTTGATTGCAGCGTTGTCGGTTTCTGGAGGGTCCAGTCGCAGTTCCAGTGGCCAGAAGTTGAAGAGGAGGTTTCAGAGGAATCCTACTGGAGTCTTGCAAGCCGAATCTGAAGTCCCACCCAAGAGAGAGACCCTAAATAGCTCTGAAAGGGGGATTGGTCACCTAGCCAGGTAGGCACCTATCAATGAGGGGCTCTGATGTCACCTGCCTGGCCTGGCCACTCAGAAGCTCCCAGATTTCCCTGGCAACCTTGGAAACAAGATGGCAGAAACCAGGGACCCTTTGGAGGAGCTCTGAGCACCACCCCTGGGGTGGTGATGGACAGGGGAGTGGTCACTCCCCTTTCCATTGTCCAGTTTCGTGCCAGAGCAGGGACTAGCGGTCCCTGAACCAGTGTGGGCTGGTTTATGAACGGGGGCACCGAGTGTGCCCTTCAAAGCATGCCAGAGGCTACCCCTCCCAAGCCAGTCACACTTATTTCCAAATGGAGAGAGAGGTAACACCCTCTCCCTTTGGAAATCCTTTGTTCTGCCTTCCTGGGCTTGATCAGATCAAGCGGCAGTAGGGCAGAAAACTGTCTGAGGATTGACAGCAACTTTGGCTGCTCAGAAAACCCTGTACGACTGGTGGATTGCAACGCTGGGGGTCCTCTAAGGAGCCCCCAGAGTGCATGGAATCATACATCCAATACTTGCAACAATATTGAGGTATGATTCCAACACGTTTGATACCAAACATGCCCAGGTTCGGAATTACTATTATGTAGTTGGGCATAGGTAGTGACCTATGTCCAGTCCCCCACTCACAAAGTCCTGGAAAATGGGCCTGGAGTTTGTGGGGGCACCTCTGCTAATGCAGGGGTGCCCTCACACACAGTTACCAGCACTCTGCCCTCTGGGCTGAGAGGGCCTGCCATAGGGGTGACTTACAGTGATCTGGTGCAGTGACCTGTAGTGAAAATGGGTGCATGCATCTGTTTCACGCTGACTGCAATGGCAGGCCTTCAGACCCCTTTGCATGGGTTTTCTATGGGTGGCACAATAACTGCTGCAGCCCATAGGGATCCCCTGGTACCCCATTGTCCTGGGTACCTAGGTACCATATACTAGGGACTTACATGAATGTACTAGTATGCCAATTGTGGGAAGAAAAAGGTACAGTTACCGATTTAGGAAGGAGAGAGCATAGTCACTGGGGTCCTGGTTAGCAGAATCCCAGTGAACACAATCAAACACACTGACAATCAGGCAGAAAATGTGGTTTACCATCCAAAGGAAGAGGGTACTTTCCTACAAATTTCCCTTGGAGTGAAGGAGTCACTCACCTGCATCTGCAGGCTCCAACTTCATCAACTACTGGCTGCGTGGATCTGCTGTCTTCTGGAACTGCGTGGATTCTGCATAACAGGTGGTGGTCTGGAGTGGTCCCCCTGGTCCTCTTTGCCAGATGTCCAACGTGGGAGACGATAAGCCCTTGCCTCTCCTTGCAGGACAGTACCCCTGTCCACTGTGATTCTTGCAGCTACCAAGGCTTGTTTGCTTCTGCTCCAAGTGATCTTCAGGCCCCATGTAGCCCGCCCTTCGGCACTTCATTCTGCCAAGCACAGTCTCTTCTCTGCTGCTCTAGTGACCTGGGACTTCTCTACAGGTTGTAGTGAATCCTAGTTTGTTTTAATGGGATAACAGGAGTTAGCTTAGCTGTAGGCTTGTAAGCTCGTGCCCCGTCACCTAGTGACTTTTAACCTACTTAGCTTGCTCTGTCTTAGCCCATTTAATTATTTATTTCCTCTAAGATGGCTGCCTTGTTTATAGTTAAGCCACTTGTTATGAGTTTTATTATCAGTGTCACTGCGCCAAGGCGTCAAGATCAAGCACGAAAGACAAACAAACAGTAGGTGTTCACACTTAGGGATTTTCCCTCTCTATACTTTCGAGGGATTGTTGATATTAATTGCCGTCCCAAGCATGCCTGTTATCTATTGTTTTGGAATACACCTACGTCAGGGGACCTTGTAGATCTGTATAAATACATCACACTTTTAGACAGATAATCAGAGGGATTCCGACCAGAGGGCATCGCCACCATCGCTGATACCGATGCTGCAGTCGTCTTGACGCTGACCCAGTCTTCGTGTCCATACGGAGTCTGAGATAGAGACCTCATTCCAAGGTAACGAGGGTTGGGGGCTCCTCGCATGGACACGGCTTTGGCAGATTAGGTTTAGCAAACCCAGCTCTCCTTTAGGTAGGAGGTTAGGCCTGTTTTCATTAGGGTATTAGGGCATATTCCATCTTATACATACGTATATATGTATATATATATTTCTTTCATATGTTGCAAAATGGTGGGGGTCTTCATAACAATGACTCTCTTCTTCACAATACTGTTGCTTGGTATATTCATTATCCTAATCATTGCAGTTCATGCAACTTATCGCAAATTGCAGTTATGTTAAATAAAAACTATTATAACTTCACTGCATCTGTGTTATTGCCTTTGTTTGTATGAGACATAATATATCTGTGAGAAAAGGGTAATTTCCGTTTAACCACGACAACCCTGAGATATCTTACTTTGAGTCCATGCGTAAGCGACTGCCACAAATCACCTTTTACTATTGTGTTTCTGGTGAGGTGCTGCTAGTGAGCCGGTAAGGTTGGGACAACAGTTGCGACTTGTTGTAGGAAAGACTCAGTCGCCTACAAACAAAAGTACTGTTATCCTTAAACCAGCAGTCTTGCTCAGAGCAAGAGTCCAAACTACGACAAGGTGTGCTGAGAGGGTCTCACTGTGACTTTCTATGCCTGCTGCCAGTGGGTTGGCCTGTGGGGGCTGCAGCCGCTTCTGTTGGCTCTTCCGTCTTCTGAGGGTCACCTGGGACTCCCCTCCAGAGGTCGAGCCCCCTGTACCTTGCTAGTCCTCTTCAGCCTTGTAACTCTTTTTTTCTTCTCCTGCATTTGCAATGGCTTGTTGGTGGTTTTCCTGCACCACTGACCAACTGCATCCCGACAGCTGACGTGGGACACCATCTGCATCACTTCAAGGACTCCTCTTCACCTCCTGTGCTGCACAGCTGGTCTTCTTCGCCCCCGTTGACCTGGTCCTGCATCCATGGAAGGGTGGGTAATGGTTCCTGCCACAACAGGACTCTCCATCACACACTGGACTTGGTCCCATTCCTTTGCAGGTCCTCGTCTGCCAGAATCCACCTTTGGGTTCTTCCAGTCTCTTTTGGGTCTTGTACAACCCTTTTGCTAAATCCTCCTGTTAGTTTTGGGGAAAACCATGTTCTTACCTCTCCACTGCTGGTCGCTGGGGGTCACTCTGGTACTTACCTCTTGGGGTTCCTAGTTCCTCCAGCTACCCTCTACCGACTCCACATACTTGTGTTGGAGGACTGTATCTCACACTTTCTTAGTATATGGTTTCGCTCATCTGGGGCCTTCACATTTTTTCTAATACTTTTGCAATGCTTGTCGCTTTTATGCTACTTACTGATTGCTAATGTGAATATAATTAGCGTGTTTATTTACCTCCAGTTGGAGGGACTGCCTATTAGTATTCTAGTATTTGTGTTACCATAATAAAGTACCTTTATTTTTGTAACACTGTGTGCTTCTTTCATGTGTGACAGTGCTATGTGACTATAGTGGTATTGCATAAATTGTGCCTGTCTCCTAGATAAGTCTTGGCTGCTCATCCACAGCCACCTGTAGAGGGCCCTGGATTCCTAGACACTGCCTACACTTCACTAATAGGGGATCACTGGACCTAGTATAAGGTGATAACACCATAACTGCGCACCACACACCGGGCCAACTTCCTACAAATATAATATATTAAAATTTATAAATTATATAAAATTAAAGAAGCAAAGTCGAAAATTTGAAAACTGGTCCAAGTGTGATTGTGAATTAAAGTTAAATATTTCAATATTTGAGCATTTGTTTGGGGTATTCATGTTTTTGTATTTTTATGTATTGTTTTGAGTTTAAAATCAGAGAAGTTGCTTAGGAAGGTGGTCCGCAGCTTCTAATATTTTCTCATTGGGGGGTCCCGGGATTCCCGTAATGATTCAGTGGGGGTCGGCAGCAGTCAAAAATTTATGAACCGTTATTATGACGTAAAGAATCTGTGGCTAGATAGTCTCTATACCAGACAAGGCATTATTGAAGATAAGTAACTTACTTCTTATCACAATGATGATTTAAAAGGGATAATAATCTTACAGAGCTATTGGAACATTGTATACTATTATGATATCCAGTCTGTTGGAAACTCATAATTATTTCTTAGTTATATTTCTTTATAAAATTGTATATTCTATTAAATGTTTTCATTATTTCTTTATTTTTCAAAGTTTAAATGTTATGCCAGTATCATGTATGTACTACTAGTTGATGCACATTTCATGATGTTATTTTATTGTTATGGTTTGATATCAGATGACTCGATACATATATTTAAAGCAATTAACAAATTTACTTTTAGGAGATTATAACATTGATATCAACAATGTTTGTTTGAATTGCAGGCTGTTGACAAAATGTAACTATATTTAAACTGCATAATTACTGCTGCAGTTTTAATTATGTTGGAAATATATTGTCATTAATTGTGAGAGATATCTGTTTGATTAAGTGAGGGTTAAATATCTACGTTTAGCTTTGCTCTAAGGCAACCATACTGGACACAAAAAATACATTTTGATGAACTTGGCTTAAAGACAAACTCTGCCTTATTGAAAAAGGAGTAGGAATGTATAATCCTAAAAAAAATCTGTAGTTACACAATTTGTCTATACTTCTGTAATATCTTAAGCAGTTTAATGCAGGTTTAGTATCATTTTTGTTTTACCTGTGTTTGCGAGTTTTAGGGTGCGTGTGTTCACATGTGTTCAAGCAAGAGTGTTTATGGTTGAGGTTAGATTGAAGTATTCCTTTTGTATTTCTGATTTCCTACAAACATGGTTGTTCTATGATAATATTTAAGAAAGTCGTTATCAGAACTGAAGTTTGTAACCCATAATTTTCTTTACTATATTGAACCAAACCATTTTTTTTAAAACTTGGCACAGGTGACATTTTTAACAAACGCCAATGAGATGTCACATTTAAAAGGGATGGATTCTTTCTGGGCACAATCACGAGCAACATTAGCGGAACCTGAAAATCATCAACCATGGTAGGTGCTACCTAATGAATGACTGATTGCATTTACCACATTGTAAGTCACAAAGCTGTACACTACGAAAATGCTGCATTTTTATTGTCTCCCGCCCAGTCAATATCTATCCAGGAGAATCATAGCTAGTACCAGAGACAAGTATCATTACGGTATCAACCAACAAATCACTATGCCTTCTTTCCCTGATAGCTCCATATGAGGACCACAGATTTCCAATAATTAGAATGTTCGTTAAGCTCTCATAACATGTCTGTACTGGTAGGCATACTGCTCGAAAAGACAGCATTTGAATTAGCACTTTTGTGTGTTGAAGGCCGAGTTTGTGTTTGACACGTTTTCTTCCCTCTCCTGCTATAGGTTACTGAAATGGATGAGTCTCTGAAAGCTTTCTTTTCTGTTTTTTCTGAATTTATGTTTAAAGTTTTCAACGCCTTCGAAAATTGTGCAGATCATGGCCGTTTTGAATGTATTCTAAATTAGTAGCCTCATTTTGCTATTTTATTTAGAATGTCACTTACTACTGTTTTTATTCATTTCCTTTGAACAAAGACATTATAGGGTATAGAGATAGACATGTTTTATCGACAATTAATATATATTTTTTAAGCAGTTGTTATTATAATTCTCCAGTACTGAATCTTTCATAGATTCACGTTTGAATAATTCCCGGTCGTCGAAGTGGGATTAATTAAATTAAATAGCAGTATGGAGAAATTTTACATATAAGACAGTGTTAAAATGCATTCACTTTCACAGCTTATTCACATCATTAGTAAAGACCTGAATTCAAGCCAATCAGGTGGCAGCACCCTTTAAAACCCTCACCACGGAAGACCTAGTCTCTCATATTTTCTGCCACATGTCATGTGAAGGGAGTCTTCCTGAGCTCTGCTCGGTTTTCTTCGTCCTATCTTTCGAAAATCTTCAACCTACATTTCATAATATCTGACACATCAAATAAAGGTCTTGACATATCCTGCAAGACAAGTGGGAAGAAAAGACGTCATATGGATGCCCCACATAAGGGTGCCTATACTGCCTCTATCCGAAGACAAGGTGAAGGATTGCAAAGTCTGCCGCACTTTTTCGTCCAAAACCATGAAGGACAGGGAGGGGAAGTTATTATGGCTACAGAAAGCCAAGACACAAAAACCTACATCTTTGGCGAAAGATAGTGACACCTCTGCTAGGTCTCACAAAAGGGAAAGTTCCCATGACCAGGGGACCTCCGAGGAAAGCAGGAAGGCCCTTAAGGTTTCCCATCATGAGTCACTCAAAGATCTACTCAAAAAGGAGAATTAAATAGTAGTATGGAGAAATTTTACATATAAGACAGTGTTAAAGTGCATTTACTTTCACAGCTTATTCACATCATTAGAAAAGACCTGAAGTCAAGCCAATCAGGTGGCAGCACCCTTTAGAACTCTCACCACCGAAGACCCAGACTCTCATATTTTCTGCCACATGTCATGTGAAGGGAGTCTTCCTGAGCTGTGCTTAGTTTTCTTCGTCCTATTTTCCAGAAATCTTCAACCTACATTTCATAATATCTGACACATCAAATAAAGGTCTTGACATATCCTGCAAGATAAATGGGAAGAAAAGACTTCATGTGGATGACCCACATAAGGGTGCCTCTACTGCCTCTATCCCAAGACAAGGTGAAGGATTGCAAAGTCTGCCGCACTTTTTCGTCCAAAACCATGAAGGACAGGGAAGGGAAGTTATTATGGCTACAGAAAGCCAAGACACAGAACCCTACATCTTCAGCAGAAGATAGTGACACCTTCTGCTAAGTCTCACAAAAGGGAAAGTTCCCATGGCCAGGTGACCTCTGAGGAAAGCAGGAAGGCCCTTAAAGTTTCCCATCATGAGTCACCCAAAGATCTACTCAAAAAGGAGAAAAAACCCTAAATTCTCCTCACAGACTGCCTCCTCTCACTCTAGGACCCCGTCTACCCAGGGCTGTAGATTGCCTGTATACCTCCTCCTCAGACTCATCAACTATGAGGTCTGGAAGTCACTCAAGAACACTGTAGAGGACAACTTCACCATTGACAGCACTGTCGTCGACAACGGTAACCACTGTCTCGTCGGCAAGATCATCGAAGACCATGACATAATCTGTCGACGCTCCAATCCTGATGACGAAGATTTCCTCATCAACTAAGACTTGATGATGATAATTTCTAAAACGTTCTTAAGGCCTCAGGATACCTCCCCAGGCAAGGTCTCACCATATACTCCAAGCCATCTGCTGGATCTGGAGGAATCAGAGGATGAAGCCCTTTTGGACCAGCCCACAGCCCATCAGAAGTCCAGGTGAAATACCAGGACGATGAAGAAGAGGAGGAAAGACAGTCACATTATGGACACTACTATAATCCACAAGCCAAACAAAGACATTTTGGTGCATATTTATAATCCCCTAGCGCCACCTTGCGCCATTTTAACGTCTTTATTTTTTACGTTAATGTGTCCCAACGAGGCTGAAATCCCTGCACCGTATTTACAGAGTGGTGCAATGCAGGCATTGCGCCACTCTGTAACCCTTTGCGCTACATTATGCATGCACCAGGCATGATGTATGCAAAGGATGCGTTCCCCTGTTAGGGGGGGGCGAAAAAATGGCGCAAGGAAATCTATGAGCTTTCATTGTGCCATTTTTTACAGCACATTTAACGCCTGCTCACAGCAGGCTTTAAAAGGGGGCTTCCATTCTTTAGAATGGGCCCCTATGTACTCTGCAGAGTACATCAATAGCGTCACATTGAATTACGCTATTGCCCCCTACCCTGCGCCATGGTGCGCCGTATTTTAAATACTGTGGATACATGGGGGCGCTAAGGGGCGCAGGGAAAGTCACTTTCAATAAATCTGCCCCTTTGAGTACTACCAAGACTATCATGAACCGCCTCCCAGACAGAGTGATGTTCAGTTGTCTCTGTCTCTCCTTCAGGACTTGCAGGCTGTACTGCAGGATTACCATAGAAGGTTCCCAGAACCTCCGCAAGACCAACCAGCGGTTCCGCCTCCACTGACATCTACTGCATCTCCGTCAATACCAAGACCTATCTCTCCACCAATAACTACCAATAACACCTTCTTCCAGTATAGCAACACCCCCAAGGCAGGATCCAATGTCATCAGAGGATGACAGAGAGGAAGGTGAGGTCCCGGATACTCATGCACCCTATGATGAATGGGATGATTATCTGCTCCCTACTCCATCGTCGCTAGCATCTCATTCTGCAGACTCTCCCCCAGAAGACATCAGGGGTGCTCATAATTTATTGAAATGGACTGCAGCAAGGTTTGATTTACACATTTCAGTGAAGCAGTCAACCTTCTTCCTATATGACTTTAAGAAACAGACGCAGAAGTCTATTTGTGCCATTCCAATAATATACTACATATGGGACGAGGAGATCAAGCTTATGAAAAACCCAGCAACAGTGGCAGCCATTGTACCGGGTATTGATAAGAAGATTCTCCTGCTTGTCCTACAGGACATCCTAACCCTGATTCGGTATTCTTCCAAGCGGCACAACGTTGTTAAAAAAATCCTTCCAATCCCATCTCATCTCCGCCAGACAAGGAAGGCAGGCACTTAGATGGCATCGAAAAGCGATTCTCCATCATGTCTGCCATAACAGTTTGTGTAGCCAATTTTAAGCCATCTTAGGCCACTACAATATGGAGATGTGGTCGGACATCGGTGCCCTGATTGATATAGCACCTGAAGCCAGGAAGTCAGAAGCAAGGAAGATCTTGCAAGGGGTAGAGCACACATGTTCTGGAATAATAGACTCTGTGAAGGACATAGGCCCTCATTACGACCCTGGCGGTTTGTAACCGCCAGGGCCGCGGCACGCGGGAGCACCGCCGACAGGCCGGCGGTGCCCCGCGGGGCATTCTGACCGCGGCGGCTTAGTCGCGGTCAGAGAAGGGAAACCGGCGGTCTCCCGCCGGTTTCCCGATGCCCCCAAGGAATCCTCCAAGCCGGCGCAGCTTGCTGCGCCGGCTTGGGGATTCCGACTCCCCCTCCCGCCATCCAGTTCCTGGCGGTTCTCCCGTCGGGAACCAGATGGCGGGAGGGGGAGTCACGGGGCCCCTGGGGCCCCTGCAGTGCCCATGCCAACGGCATGGGCACTGCAGGGGCCCCCATAAGAGGGCCCCAAAATGTATTTCACTGTCTGCCTTGCAGACAGTGAAATACGCGACGGGTGCAGTAGCACCCGTCGCACCTTCCCACTCCGCCGGCTCGATTACGAGCCGGCATCCTCGTGGGAAGGGAGTTTTTCCCTGGGCTGGCGGGCGGTCTTTTGGAGACCGCCCGCCAGCCCAGGGAAAAACTCATAATACCCTCCGCGGTCTTCTGACCGCGGAGCGGTATTATGGAGGGCGGCATCCTGGCGGGCGGCATCCTGGCGGGCGGCATCCTGGCGGGCGGCCTCCGCCGCCCGCCAGGGTCGTAATGAGGCCCATAGTCTCCACTGGCTTCCGGCAGTTGGCAGGAGCAGCAGTTTTATGATGTCAAGGCTGTCTGAAATCATCATCCTTCAGGCCAGAAGTACAGCCCAAAATTCTAGATATGGCATACGATGGAGAGACACTGGAAAGCACATAGATGATGCTTTGCTAGCCATCAAAACTGAAATGAACGTGGCAAAATCTCTGGGCACCTTGCAATTTAGAAAATTACCCTTTTGAGGAACATGCGGGAGTGGTTTTTCTACCTACAGAGTTGGATACCTTTGCTACCAGCAATACCAGCCCTTTCAACCTTAGTTTAGGTCTACCTACCAAGAGCAGCCATACCGTCCACCATCATCAGCGACCTACACAAAACAGTGTGTTCAACTCAAACAGTCCACCCAGTCCTGGGACAACAGCTGTAAGCAGTGACCTCGTTCAGGTGCCAGCTACCTTCACTTTTGCCCATCACGTGGGTGCGAACATTTCAAGCCACCTCCACCAGTGGCGGAAAACAACTACAGACAGATGGGGTTTGGATTTTGTCACCCATAGTCATACCCTGGAGTTTATCGACAGACCACCAAACATCAAACCAAGGGTAGTGCCCCACATCCCCTTATCTTTATTTATTGAGGAAAGAAGCCCTCATTATGCTCTCAAAGGGACCATTCAAACAAGTTATTTTTTCCCAGAAAGGCACTGGTTTCTAGCTATACTGTTGGACCTCACATCCACTAGAAGAGTGAGCAAGATACAAGCCTTCACAACTCAAGAACCTTTTCTATGTTTCACAGATGACTGTCATCCTCAGGGCAAATGCAAAATTCAATTGGAAGGTGCCATGGCAGTTTCATCTTAATCAACCCATTGTATTGTGAACATTTTTCCCGAATCCAGCAACTCCAGTGCAGACATCTCTGCATATCCTAGCCTTTAAAAGATGTCTTAAATTCTACTAGTAACGTACCAGACAGTTTTGTAAAACTGAACAACTGTTGGTTGCTTATGTACAAATTAGACAAGCTATTCCATTTACAAAGGCAACCATTGCAGCGTGGATTTCTTCAACAATACAGTTCTGCCACTCCAAAGTGGGCAAAACGTTCTCCTCTAAAGCAAAGGCATACCCCACAAAGGCAGTTTCCACGCCTGCGGCCCTGTTTGCAGGTGTTTCACTAGAAAACATTTGTTGTGTTGCAACCTGGAAGAGCGTCCACACATTTACACAGCACTGTTGCCAGGTTTTGGCACAGAGCAGTGATGCAGCATTCGGACTGGCAGTGTTACAACATCTCTTTCAATAAAGTGAGCCTCCTTCACTTTGAATGCTAGTTACACTTCATATACAATATCTTTACATATGATATATTTATGCATTTAAAAATGGGTATTATTTTTTAACCCACCATCTGAAAAGGTAATATTGTCACAAATTATATAACTAAAGTAGATGCTTGCGATTCTGATTCAAGCATGTGAATCTATGAAAGATCCAATACTGGAGAAGAAATTGAGTTACTTACCTGTAACTGCATTTCTCCAGTATTGATATCTTTCATAGATTCACATGCAGCCCACCCTCCTCCCCATAGATGCTCCCCTTATGTCTTCTCGTTATATATCTCACTTGTGCTAGAAAATATGAGAGACTGAAGCTTCTGTAGTGAGGGTTCTAAGGGGTGCTTTCACCTGATTGGCCGAGCTTCAGGTCTCTTCTAATGATGTGAATAAGCTGTGAAAGTGAATGCACTTTAACATTGTCTTATATGTAAATATCTCCATACTGCTATGTACTGGTCCCGTGGGACTCCCACATTGACAACAGGGAATGATTCATCCATGCAAATATATGAAAAATACCAATACTGGAAAACTGCAGTTACAGGGAAGTAACTTATTTTCATTTCTGTTATACTTAACTTTCAATAAAAATATTTTAAAGTTAGTGCATATTCATGCAAGGAGATGCAACTATTAACAAATGTAAAATTAAATGTCCAAACAGCAAGTCATTCAAAGAGTATCATTACCCACAGGAGCGCAAATCTATTAATTTGGAATATGGGACAAGTCTGCAAATAACTTTCTGCACCTCTAGAATATCTACTCCCATAAATGTAAATGGAAGATGTAAAACAAAAACATTCTGTCTACCAAATTGTTACTGCTCTAAAAATAAAAATGCTCTTAATGAGAGGATTGCTAGCCTGATGAACTAGATGTAGGAAGGGTATGCTGAAAGTAGGCAGAGATCTCTCTCATTAACTATTTGTAGTTCTTTAAAAATCTATTATGCTATGAATGATAAGAAATCTACAGTTGTAACCAGCTTGTTACATATCTGCATTTACAACTCAGTGTACCTTTAGTTAAGTCTCCTGCATTAGAAATGCT
This sequence comes from Pleurodeles waltl, assembly GCF_031143425.1. Lineage (NCBI taxonomy): Eukaryota > Metazoa > Chordata > Amphibia > Caudata > Salamandridae > Pleurodeles > Pleurodeles waltl. The sequence goes on from NC_090451.1 coordinate 230,699,718, forward strand.
TTAATTCAACAGCCCCTATTGCATCCTTATAGTGTTTAGGAATGCCTCACATTTGTCATGAATATAGAATTTTAGTGTTCTGGTTATTCATTAGAATTCTGTGGTGAAGCTGCAGCAGAACACTGGGAATCAGCTTACAGAACTGCTGCTACAAGTGCCTGTTTTACCCAGCATGTCAGACCTTTTTTCTCATATGACTGAGAATATTTGCAAATTTACAGAAAATGTTTCCTCATTTTAGCTCCTAGAGTTCTTACTGTAGTTTCCATGAGTAAATCATGGTAAAAAATGTTTTTTTGATGCAGGGTATCACAGGGCAAAATCTCCTTAGAACACATCACAATTCCCAAGTGGTACAGCCCCACCAACAAGTGATTTAGATTGTGCCTAATCTGGTAACACTGTTTCTAGTTGCTCCTTTTTGTGATGTGCAAAACCAGTTATTCATTAAAATGCATTTCAGTGGGACAGAGTAGCAGAACTTTACCACTAGATGTATGACAGAATATCGAGGAGAAAAATATTGTGTGACAAAAATTGAATTGCAAAAATATTGAGGAACAAAATATTGAGAAGATAAGCGCAAAATATGTAAGTATAGATTTACTATTCTTAACTCCACATCTTTGCACCGTGAATAAATATATAGTGTTAAGGTAGATAAAAGTAGAGATATGTATGGTGAAATTTTGCTTACCCATAGAAACTTTCCTTCACACTATTTTTGCCCTCCTTATTTCTACAACAGTATTTGTCTCACAAATTTTTTCTACGGTATTCTGATCAAACACCTTAGCAACAAAAGAAAATGTAAAGGTTGTGGTTCTTGTAAGCTCCCAGCCAAATAGTCCTCTGAAAAACACACTGGCCCTCATTCTGACCTTGGCGGTCTTTTCGCAAGACCGCCGAGTTACCGCCGCGGTGAAGACCGCCGACCGCGGCGGTATGCCGCTGTGCGCATTCTGACCGCTGGGAGCGTTCCGCCGGAAAACCGCCAGCAGCCACACTGGCGGTCGGCGGGAAAGTGGAGACTGGTCAACCTCCACCGCCACGCCAGCAAAACACCGCCCACAGAATTACGACCCACATTTCTGTGTGGCGGTCTTCTGTTGGCGGTCTTCTGTTGGCGGTCACCTCCCCATGGCTCCTGTCACCTCCCGGAGGACCAACGCACAAGGTAAGTTGATCGTCCGTGAGGGGAGGGGGTGGGGGGGTGTTGTGTGATGTGTGCGTGCATGGGGGTGTGCGTGTGAGTGTGTAGAGGGGGTGTGTGAGTGCGTGCATGCGGGCGGGGAGTGCTGCTGTGCCTATGGGCAATGTGTTTAGTTCGGCGGGTGCGCATGTCGGCATGTATGTGTGCGGGTATGTGTCCCCGTTGTGTATGTGTGTGTGTAGGGGGTGTGTATATGTGCATGTTGGGGGTGTGTGCATGTCGGGGTGCGTGTATGTGCATGTCGGGGTGCGGGTGGGGAGGGGGTTCGTACCACCTCTGGGGGGTGGCAGGGGGGTGGAGGGTGTGGGGGGAGGACTCGGGGGGGCAGTGGGGGGTGGGGGAGACCCCTATCAGTGCCAGGGAAGGAATTCCCTGGCCCCGATAGTGCCTACCGCCATGGTTCGCATGGCGGTTCCCGGACGCCAGAAACCGCGGCGGTAAGCAGGGTCATGATACCGTTGGCGGTCTTGGGTCGACCGCCGGACCGGAGTGCGCAGACTCCAGCCCGTCGGTCATGACCGCCGTGGCTGTCGGAGTGGGGAAGTGGCGGTCGGTCGCGGCGGTGACCGCCGCGGTCAGAATGCCATTTTTAATACCGCCGGTCTGTTCGCGGTCCGACCGCCGCCTCTCCGCCGACCGCCAAGGTCAGAATGAGGGCCACTGTCTTCTGTGCATTTCACCAGAAGGTTTCATGGTCTGAATTACAGTGGCAATACTATGGTGGTCATTATGACTGCCATGCCGGCGATGGCGGTAGTTCCGCCGCCAGGCCGGCAGTAATGACTGCCAAATTATGACCATGCTGGTGATCCCCCCTTTAGACAGCCAATGTACCACCCAAACGTCCAGTGCGGTACGACCACTGAATACGGCGGTAGCAATCTCCAGGCAGGCGGAAGACAAGGATCCACCCACCATATTATGACATAGCAGACCGCCAGGATTTCCGGGGTGTTAGCAACGCCACCAAAAGGCTGGCAGAAACACATCATATAAAAGGAGACACTCACCTCCAGGGACACAGAGGAGTCTATGGCTGCCATGCAACCAGAACTGGAAGTCTTCCCAGTGCTGTACCGTGCCATGGGCTGTGGGCTGAAGTGTGGTGCCTGTGTTTGTCTGTGCAAGTCTTGTCTGTTGTTTTGGGTGCATGCTTGTCAGAATGCGTGCGTGGGATGAGTTGGGGGAGAGGAGACAGGGACTGGGAAGTGGTAGTTGGAGGGGGGACGGAAGAAACAGAGACACTGGCTGCTGTCAGAGAGGAGGCCAGAGCCTGAAATGATCTCTGTAGGGCCGCCAAGCCACCATGAATGCACTCCAGGAAGGCATTGCATCGCTGCATCTGGGATGCCAGCCCCTGGATGGCATTCACTATGGTTGACTGAGATGACTCTCAGGAGGTCAATAGCCTCCTAACTGAGGACAGCAGGGCTGACTGGGGCAGGATCTGAGGTACCTGGGACGAAGGAGAAGCCCACCCTCCTGGGTGAGCGGGCAAGGGCAACTGGGTAGCGGGCTACTGGGAGGGCGGTGCTGGTATGGGGGTGGCGGAAGATGAAGTTGCTGGGGTGGTCCCAGAGGGGTCTGCCACCACCAGGGAGCTCCCATCGGAGGAGGAATCAGAGTCAGTTGTATGAGCTCCTGTCTTGCCTGTGGTGCTCCCCTTGCCCTCCATCCCACTGGTCCCCTCGGCATCGGTGAACCCTTTTACCTGGGTCCCATGGGCTACAGCTAACCTCACTCGCTGGTGCCACTGCTCCTTCGCCAAATGATGCTAATGCACACATGGACCAGATGATAAAAGGCGAGGGGGGAGAAAGGGAGCACAGGGTCAATGACAGCACAAACAGCACAGATGACATACACATCACTATCACTCACTGGGACTAAGAATGGGCAGTATGGACCACAGTGGCATACCATTGGCTATGTACTACAGCAGGTAGTAGCCAAACACTGCCAACTGCACACCTACTGGGACCAACTAAGCCCTGTCTGACATGGAAAGCCAGCTACCTAGCAATTCAAAATATGCATATCACCCTACATACCGAAGCTGGACCACGCAGCAGTGTTTAAAATGGCATATTGGGGCATCCACAGCCTCCACTGCCTAGAACCCAGCACCCAAATCCCATGCCAGGCAACAAAGGATGAATATGTCACACACTGTACTCACCCCCTCGTGGCTGCTGTGCTGCCCTCGGGCGCCCATACAGCTCTGGGTAGGCCACTGCCAGTATGCGGGCCATTAGGGGGGTCAGGCTCCGACAGGCACCCCTCCCTCGTTGGGAGGCTGTCCCGAGCTGGGCCTCCACAGCCTTCCGGGCCCAGTGTCTCAGGTCCTCCCACCATTTCCTGCAGTGGGTGCTCCGCCGGCTATGGACCCCCAGGGTCCATACGTCCTTGGCGATGGCACTCCACAACCCCTTCTTCTGATGGCCGCTGACCTGCAGAGGAAACACAGACAGAGGGACACCATGAACCATACAATCCAGCCTGTCACACATATGGCCTACATACAGTATTTGCCCCTCATCAAGCACACACATGACCCATACCTCTTCATTCACATTGCCTCCAGCCATACCCCCCCAAATGACACACTGCCAGCACATACATACAACTACATGCAGCCATGTCGCAAGCAACGTAGCCATGATGTTCTCACCTGTTGGTCTGGAGGCCCGTACAACTGCCCATACAGGGGTAGGACCCCATCCACAAGCCTCTCCAACTCCTCCGACGTGAAGGCTGGGGCCCTTTCCCCTGTAGCACAGGACATGGCAGATACCAGACACAGGTCACAGCAGCCATACGCAGTGGAGATGTAGTCCTGTGGAAAGTCAGAAATCAAGTGAAGTAGTAGGAAGAAAATGCCGGTCACGTCCGCGGCGGTGAACACTGTCACCGCCTGCGCTGATCATTATTGGTTCCTGTACTCCATAGAGCCCCATGTTAGCCAATGAGGAATTGCACGGCGGTGCAGACCACCTTCCGCCATGATGCATAACGCCAGCGGAGTGAGGTCACATACAGGAGAGGCGGTTGCCATTTCCTACTGCTAGTACTCATGTATTGAATTTAAAAGTCGACTGTACACACCTAGATAATTCTAGTGTCCAACATGCTCTGTGTACTCTGATGTTGTGTGTCCATAGGTCCTGTAGTCACTCCCTTTTTACTTTTGGGTCACTTAGGTACCAACCACTGCGGCGGAATAGAAGGAGGAGGCAAGCACCCGTGCCCAGACCCCTTGTGTACTTGGCTACACTGGAGGACAGGCACATCATACTCACCTATCGTCCAGACAGGGCCACAATCACAGAGCTGCGTGCACAATTGGAGCCTGATCTGCTACCTGCTATCCGTTGCACCACAGTAATCGCCCCTCTTGTGCAGGTACTATCAGTGCTCCATTTCCTGGCAACAGGTTCCTTCCAGGTGACTGTGGGCTTGGCTGCAGGAATGTCAAAGCCAATTTTCTGTATTGTACTTGGAATGGTTTTGGCTACCTTGCTTAAACACATGTGCAGCTACATCGCATTCCCAGAGATTGATAATTTACCCACTGTGAAGGCAGGATTGTACGCAATGGGACACGTACCACATGTGATCGGGCCATTGACGGCACCCATATTGCCCTAGCCCCTCCCAGGGTCAATGAACAGGTGTACAGGAATAGAAAGAGTTTCCACTCACTCAATGTCCAGATGATGTGCCTTGCTGACCAGTACATCTTCCACATCACTGCCAAGTATCCTGGGCCTGTGCATGATGCCTTTGTCCTGAGGAATAGCAGTGTCCCACAGCTGATGGCACAAAGTGTGTATCATAGGTGAGCTTTAGTCCCCACCCAGTGTATGTTTGTGTATGCCTACAGAAGTCATACCCTATGCCATTGTGCAAGGCTAATGTGTGTCCCTCACTTCTTCCAGGTGACACCGGCTATCCAAACCTGCCCTGGCTCTTGAGCCCTGTTAGGAATCCGAGAACAGGGGCTGAGAATAGGTGCAATGATGCTCATGGATGTACCAGGAGGATTGTTGGTTGCACCTTCGGTCTCCTGAAGGCCAGGTTCGGAAGCCTCCCTCTGACAGATGGATCCCTATGCTACTCCCCTGAGAAGGTCTGCAAGATTGTTGTGGTGTGCTCCATGCTGCACAATTAGGCCCTCAGAAGACATGTGCCCTATCCGCATGAGGAGGACAATGCACCTGTGGCAGCAGTGGACACTGAGGACAGTGAGGAGGAGGGTGAGGACAACAAGACACATATCATACAGCAGTACTTCCAGTGACACTCAGGTAAGACTGTTGAACTGTACATTTGTCCATTTAAGTGTTGTGCTGTGTGGCTGTAGTATGATGCCAGTCACTACCTTTGCAAGCCAACTGACTGTCACCTATGCCTTCTCTTATTGCAGATGTTGGTGTGGTTACAACAGTGTAATACTGTGATGTTTACAGACTGCTGAGACACATATGTAGGATGGATGAACACATTACAGGACATTTGCACAGGATCATGCATTTCAATACAGTTCAATACATTGTACATTTACTTCAGATAAAGCACTATTACTCAAGTTGTGTCCAGGCGTATTTATTAATAAATTAGGTATAGAATACAAAGTGCAATAGGGTGGGGTTGTCGTAGTTTGGACTCTTGCTCTGGGCAAGACTGCTGGTTTAAGGATGACAGTACTTTTGTTTGTAGGCGACTGCGTCTTTCCTACAACAAGTCACAACTGTTATCCCAACCTTACCAGCTCACTAGCAGCACCTCACCAGAAACACAATAGTAAAAGGTGATTTATGGCAGTCGTTTACGCATGGACTCAAAAATGAGATATCTCAGGGAGTGTCGTGGTTAAACGGAGATTACTCTTTTCTCACAGATATATTATGTCTCATACAAACACGGGCAATGGCACAGATGCAGTCAAGTTAAATAGCTTTTTATTTAACATAACTGCAATTTGCGATAAGTTGCATGGACTGCAATGATTAGGATAATGAATATAGCAAGTAACAGTATTGTGAAGACAAGACTCATTGTTACGAAGACCCCCACCATTTTGCAATACATAGAAAAGATATATGAGATGTAAGATGTCCTAATACCCTAATAAAGATGGCCTAACCTCCTACCTAAAGGTGAGCTGGGTTTGTTAAACCTAATCTGCCAATGCCGTGTCCCTGAGTTGAGCCCCCAACCCTCGTTACCTCGGAATGAGGTCTCTATCTCAGACTCCGCAGGGACACGAAGACTGGGTCAGCGTCAAGACGACTGCAGCATCGGTATCAGCGATGGTGGCGATGCCCTCTGGTCGGAATCCCTCTGATTATCTGTCTAAAGTGTGATGTATTTATACAGATCTACAAGGTCCCCTGACGTAAGTGTATTCCTAAACAATAGATAACAGGCATGCTTGGGACGGCAATTAATATCAACAATCCCTCGAAAGTATAGAGAGGGAAAATCCCTAAGTGTGAATACCTACTGTTTGTTTGTCTTTGGTGCTTGATCTTGACGCCTTGACACGGTGACACTGATAATGTAACTCATAACAAGTGGCCTAACTATAAACAAGGCAGCCATCTTAGAAGAAATAAATAATTAAATGGACTAAGACAGAGAAAGCTAAGTAGGTTAAAAGTCACTAGGTGACGGGGGCACGAGTCTACAAGCCAGAGGCTAAGCTAACTCCTGCTATCCCATTAAAACGAACTAGGATTCACTACACCCTCCCCATTGCCGTAACAGGTATGATGAAGGTACAGGAACCCAAATGCTAAAAAATTGCTCCTGAACTAAAAGCTAAATGCTAAAACAAGCCAAAAAAGCATTTGCATGTGTTAAAAATATGTTAAAACAAATCTGTTTAAAAATACATACAGAGATGTTAATGTCAACTATGACAAGTACAGCGTGCAACAGCAAATGTCAATTTAATTGCATAATTTGGAATCGGGAATGGCAAGTCAATTCATCAAATTATGTGTTAAACGCATGATCTTGAAGAATGTCATCAAAGTCACCAGTCAAGGATCTAAAAAATGAGTTAACATCGTCCGAAGTTAAGTCTAGCGCTGGGTGGACAAACGGATCCACCGAGCAGAAGTGAGCCGTATTTCCTGGTGTATCGTTAATCGTTGCAGTGTCCTCATCCAAGGTAGATCTCACAACGGAAGGCTCATAGGTGGCCTCACGGAGCAACCTCGGTCTCAAGGGGCATGACCGTATATGAACCCTCATCGGGAACATCAGCAGTTCGTGGTCCACAGGAGATGTCGGTGCAACAGCATGAGAGACCATAGGCAGATGTTCAAAGAGACACCATATGCATCGTAAGACTGGATGTACACACCAGAGAAGTGGCCGAAATGACAATGACCTGTCAAGCTCCAGTTCCACCAGCAAAGGTGCACCGAAGATCCGAACAATGCGCTCACGGCACAGTGGAGTTGGCGGGAGCGGCTCCATTGCTCTGTGTTGCTGGAAAGAAACAACCACTGCGAATCAGAAGAAATAGCAGTAGTAGTCCGCCAATTAAAGCCAAAATAATTGGAAAGCCACCAAACACACTTGAAAAGAGAGAATGGATGGCTGATGGGATGACTCCGAAGACAGTCTGGAAGATGGACACAAAACCAGACCGACAGCCTTAAAGAAATGAACAATCCCACTGGTGCTTGAAGCATTGAATATTCTGGATACCAGCTCTTCAGAGCGTTTGGGTAAATTGGTATTTAAAAGGGATTGTATCTCGGCTGATGATCTCGCAATCTGGAGAGCATACGTCTCTTTTGCAGATGTCAAGGCGACCTGTTTCTGAAACAATAGCGCCTTTAGCCTACTCAGCTTGTCATAGTTCAAATTAATAAAATATATGTGGGGCCACATTTCAGATACTTTTATCTCTCGTGTGGGGGGAAACAAAACATGTCCACAACACGTAACGACCTTCGTGACCGAGATTGCGTAGGCAATTCCAGGTCGCATGCCGCAACAGCTTTGATCGTTCAGTACCACATAACTTCCATTGGAAAGCACATGAAACACTGGACGAATCAAGGGGACGGAGTACCCTTCAGAAAACAGGCCAAATTTGCGACCCCCGCATTGCAAAGACCGTGAAGAGACACCTGTTTGCATATCATAGAATTACGAACAGCAGTCTCACATTCACTTCCGCTAAGAAAGACCTCTCTTTCACCGTTCAGACATCTATAGTCAAAGGGCAACTCCCACTCTTCCTTAATAAAGCTATCTCCTAGTTGCTCATATCGTCCCACTGCAAGATTTTTCAGGCAGCTCGAGAAACGAAAGGTCGAAATCGGTAAATTAATAATGCCGTGTAAGAGCCAGATAGTTGAAGGACTCTCTGCTACCATGAAGGGCAACTTATCTAATTTCTCTACTTGAAGCAGGGTGAAACTAGCCTCCCTTTTAGCCATTGTCTCTTATTCCCTGGAAAAATTAAAAGCAGTGAAGAATTCACTCCCATTAATATATCTCCATGGAATGTGGCCACTTTTTAGTGTCTGTAATGTCCAACCCAGCTGTATGATGGAACATAGCTGTGTTTGCCCATGATATAACCGGGACAAGTCTGTCTGAGTGATATCAATAGCAGACGACACTATGGGGGTTATTCTAACTTTGGAGGAGGTGTTAATCCGTCCCAAAAGTGACGGAAAAGTGACGGATTTACCACCAGCCGTATTACGAGTCCATTATATCCTATGGAACTCGTAATACGGCTGGTGGTATATCCGTCACTTTACCGTCACTTTTGGGACGGATTAACACTCCTCCAAAGTTAGAATAACCCCCTATATTTGATAGTGAATAAATCCTGTTGGACAGCGTGTTCATGGCATTGTCGACAACAGCTAATGTTTTTTCCAAATTTTCCTTATCTAGTTGCCTTAAACGCGCAGCAGCCTCAATCTGGGAAAGTTTCCAAATTTCATTGTACATAGCATATAAAAACCGTTTTGAGCGCTGTTTTCTAGGACCTAGCCGAAAATCCTGCAAGTCTATACCGTCAGAAAGTGTGTTCAGGTGTTTCTTAACCGCTGTTAGCGTGTTTGTTTGCACCCATTGCTGGCACAGCTTACCCACACTGTATGTTGTAACTATACCTGTATGTTGACCTGATATAAAGCGAGGGTCAGGTCTGTTAATTGAAAACCCCCCTGAAGAGTTCAAGAAACACCTTTGACACTCATTAGTGTCGGTGGGCCATACCAACCACCCTCCGGGACTGGAAAGTGAAGAATTATAGGTACCAGCCTTAACCATTGCATCTAGCCTGTCCTCTGTGATATTAAGGAAGTGTTGCCAATCTTTAAATTTTTCCTGAGTAGGGATACTGGGCGTGTTTAGATCTTTAATTTTTGCTAACCCCAGACAGGATGTCTGCTCAATAGTATCATTTAAGAAAATCATTTGCACAGGAATCAGGCATGCTCGAAACAAAGCCTCCCTACCCTGTATCTGCCAATCTTGTGCTCCCCATACACTTTTCAAGTCAATAGTGCTCTTCCAATATTCGTAACCCTCAATCAAGAGCCGGGAAACAAAGGGATCTGAATAAATCATTTTCGTATCTGTTAGCAAAATTTTCCTAATATGTGCCGGAGGTATTTTAAAATAATATGACTGCTTTTTTTGTATCATGCCCAGAAAAGTATGTAAATTTATCGCTATAATACTTCGGACTCCCCACCTGTGGTATCGAACAGTGTTCCCACTTTGTGGAGTTCAAGAGAGGCCTATATCTAGTGGCACGGTGTAGGTAGTGATGTACCCAATTGTTATAGCAGAACATTTCCCCATAATTCATTGTTTAATCATATACATCATCACTTTCAAAAGCGGAATAGTCCTTCATTTCAGTTAGCATGGAATCAACTGTTTTGACATCCCAATCATCAGAGACAACATTAGGTGTAATAACATCAGACATCGAAATTTTGAACACGTATGGTATTTGAATAATCTCTGTAGGCCCATATATATCGAATGGAACTTTGTCCCACACAATCCCATCAGTAATTGGTATTGCTGTAATATTTACAGGGGACAAATCTCTTCGGACCTTATGTGAAGAATGATGTGGTGTTAAAATTTCATCAACAGGCTCCACTGAGGAACGATCAGGAATATAGTGAACATTTATAAGCAAAAAGAAAACAGTCACAAAACCAATCAATAAAAATAATGCAATAAATGTCAAACAGAACCATAGATAGTTCCATGGGTAGATCAAATAGGTCTTTTTACGCCATCGATACAGCTTACTACTTTTTGAAATATTGTCAATCACTGTAGAGGATGAATCCAAAGAAAAATCATCAATGTCAACGAAATAGCCAGAGGTAGTCTCTGCAAACACAGGAGCCGGTGTATTCTGATCCACTGCACGTGGAGGCTCTTGATAGACAACGTCATTAGTCGTGGAAGTGTTCATGTAAAATACAGCCCAATCTTGAAGCGGGGTGGTCACTGAAGATGTGACTGGAACCAACAAAAGTTCATTTTCCGCCCTCCCCATGGTCGAGGAAGTGTCTGGAACAGCAGTCGACATAGTTGCATAGTCAGTAGTAGTGATGTTCATCCTACTATGTAGATGGATGTCCTGTTGGGTAGTGAGAGGGGATCGGGAACCACCCAAGGGACATCCTGGTCTACTGTGAAGGATCGGCCACATGGTGTAATTTGATGTCATCAATGGAGATGAATCTGTTCGATTTAGAACCAGACAGTGGTGGTAAGATGACAGTCCTGGTGCCTTTTATTCCCAAGACTGGTACAGGTGCTCTGTATGATGGACCGAACTCCTTTTTCACAGCGATCTTCTCACGAACCTGATCCCCAATGTTAGGAATCCAGCCAGTCGAAGTTTTCGCCATTTCCCTTATTCCTAAGGTGGCAGCCATTGCAGATGATTTATCATCACGAAATTGTTGAAGCTACTGTAAAACAGTGAGACGTTCTTTTATGTCAAATGGTGTTCCTGCTGCCACCATACGAGGGGCATCAAGATCTGGGACATACATAGGTATCCCAAAGAGAACCTCATATGGAGAGCGCCCCCCCAAGGACCGTCTTGGCAGATTATTCAGTGCTCTCTGGACCCCATATAGGTGGTGTAACCAACTGCGTCCTGAACCTAATACTCGAGCTGTTAAGGTCTGCTTTAGATCACAATTCCGCCTCTCCACAACCAAATTTCCCTCGGGATGGTATGGTGAGGAGTAATGGAGTTCAACACCCATCGTCCCCATGGTGTCCCTGAATGCTTTAGAGGCAAATGCAGGGCCCTGGTCCGAATGGAATGCTGCTACCGCATATGTACCGATAAAGATCAGCAAATCCTTTATAACAGTCCGGGCGTCAGCCGACTGCTGTGGCCATACCCACAGGAATCTAGAACAGGAATCCACAGCCACTAAAATGTATTTGTATGCACCATCAGGCTGTAAAGGACCACAATGGTCTAGGTACACACACTGAAGTGGCTTGTCTGACACTAAGAGGGATGTCTGCAGAGGGCGTTTGATATTAGAGCCCTTAATCTGCTGGCAAATGTCACAGCAAAGGACATACTGCTTAGTTAGTCTGCATAGACCAGGCCACCAGTATCGTTGCTGTAGAATTGTTATCGAGGCCTATATACCAGCATGTGCAGAAGCGACACCCTCATGTGCGGCTGTAATCAGCTCTAATCTCTGGTCTTCATTGGGGATCACGCGATCTCCAACCCCAGGAATCGTTGTATAAGCAACATTCTGTGCATTGATATGGTAAGTATAGTTTGTAGGATATCCTTTCGGAAGGGTCTTGCCTGCAGCCGAAGCTTTAACGGCAATCAGTATTTCATTATCCAATCTCGTCCGAGAATGAGTCACTGCAGCCACAGAAGCCGTAGCTACTGATGCTTTGGCCGCTTCATCAGCCAATGTATTACCGGAAACGTGTATTCCTACACGTTGGTGTCCTAATGTATGAACTACATGGACACATGGTAGCTTATCCTTTAGATCAGCCACCCTTCCCCACAATATTTTGTGTTTAATGGTGTTCTCTTTAGAATCCCTAAACCCGTTCAGCTTCCAATGATTGAGATATTTATTGTATGACTGGACGCAGTAATATGAATCACAGACTATCAAAGTCTGGCTTCCTGTCTCAGTATGTTCGAGCGCTAGAATAAGAGCTTTAAGCTCAGCCAACTGGGCTGTGCAGTCCCCTAAGGTCTGCGTGAAGGTATTGTGAGGGTGGAAAACTCCATCTTCCATCACTCCGCACACGGCTGCGCAAGCTGCCGAGTATTGATGTTTAGTACCTACAGCCGGTTGTGCTGATCCGTCAGTATAAATGATAGTATTATAACTGTCTAGTGGCAAGATATTTAGAGGAGCGGGGTACTCTTGTTCATACTGGAGAGATTCTTGTGTTTGAAGTCTTGGATTGAATACATAATCGACATCAGTGGCGGTCAGAGACGTTGCCCATTGAATCCAGCGTGGATGTAATACCTTAGCGTTCGGAACTCTCGCTTTAGTGACAGCCTCTAAGGCCGGCACCGGGGAGACAACAATAATGCGTTTCCCCTGGGCAAGTAGCCTCTCTTTTATGACGGCCATCTGAACTGCTGTCAGAATCTTTTCTGTAGGTGCAAAACGTTGTTCAGCATTTGAATATAAATGTGATTTATATGCTATCGGCACCGTGTCATCCTCATTAAAGGTGACATAAGTAAATCCAAGGGCACCAGCAATTATTCTGATGACCAAGTTTGTTTTATTGTCACGTGTGTGTAAGTGTTTCGCTTCTAGCATGTCCCGTTGCATGTCCCTAAGGATGTGTGTGTGTGTTCAATCGTCCATCGTCTGCTAGAAAAATTGGGCTGAACTAAGTCATAAAGTGGCTTGATGCGTTCTGCATAATCTGGAATGTATGTTCTGCCAAAATTGAAGAAACCCAATAATGACTGTAATTTCTTAAGTGTGTTCGGAGGCTGTAGTTGAGCACACTTTTCTAGGAAGTGCGGGGCCAGGCTCTTCCCCTCGTTTGATAGCTCATATCCCAGGAACAATACACTAAGAAAGGCTATCTTGCTTTTCTTAAAATTAAATTTATAACCGAGGTCTGCAAATCCCAAAATGATCCGATCGACCCTCGCAAGATGAATGTCGAGGGCGTTGTCAGTGAGATAGATAGGACAAAGCATCGGAATCAATCTCGTGCAAAATTGATGTTACACGGGCTGAAAACAGGCCTGGACTATTTTATATCCTTGAGGTAAACGACAAAAGCGTTTCTGAGAGCCAAATGAAAATGCACTTAGGTCCCTACTTTCATGTGCTAAATTCTGGCAGAAAAATCCATTAGATATATCCAATGTAGTTTTATATTTTTTACGCACCATATTGTTTATCAGTGCTGTGCTGTGTGAGTTTTGTATAGCATATGTGCCTGTATGACTATTTAAGTGCCTATAATCAACTACTATTCTATATGAATGATCTGGCTTCGCAACGGGGAATAATGGGTTATTCATCGCAGACGTACAGGGCTCAATTACTCCCTGGTACTCAAGTTGTGATAGTATCTCCTTCACCGGAGCTTTTGCGTCATGTTTAACAGGGTATTGTGGCTGCGGTTGGAGTGTAGACTTAACGGGAATAATATGACAAGGAGACTCCTTGTCCCAACCTACATGATTACGGTATAGTGCAGGTGCCTGCGCTAAAGCCCATTCAGCAGCATAGGCTTCTTTTGCTGCTTCCGGAACAAGATCGAAGAAAGAAGGCAAAATGACATCTTCCCCATGCGGGAGCTTGCAGACGTGTTCAGGTGGCCAGTCTCTCTCAGCCAATAGGATATCACTAGTAAGTTCATCCCAAAATATTACACTAATAGTGCGTTTCACGTCTCCCTCTATCTGAATTGTTAAATCATAAACCCTATCGGGGGGAAGAACGCAGCCATCCGCTGTTTCAACCGCGATGTAATGGCTAGTTGCTGTTGCATCCAGATGATCTTTCAGACTCCGGCGACATATCGTGACCTCTGCTGCGCTGTCCAACAGAGTCACTGCCCACCTCTTGTTCCTCAACAGTGTTCTCAATACTACTGGCATTTTTAACTGTCAGTGCCGCCACCTTCTTCTTTTTAAACTGTGGCTTTTGCTGAGGAGTCTTTTCTTCTTTTTTAATGGTAGACTGTGGTGAGTCTTTCTTTTCTTTCACGTATTCCGGACGTCGATCTTGACGGCCCCCTCTCTCGCTACGTCTATCCGGTGGGTCCTGAAAGGAACGAGAGGGACGTGAATCAGTATATCTGTCTGGAGTTCTAATGTGCTCCCTATTTCTGAGATTATACCTCCTTTCGGAGTTCTCCGCGTGTGGAGAATCAGCTCTCTTATTTCTTCTTTCTTTGAAATCTTTTTGTTTGTCCCAGCGCTTCTTAGAGCCCTCTTGTGCCTGCTTCGTACCCTCCTTATGGGCGGCACTTTGTAACTCCAATTTTTAAGGTTTGGCTCCCAAACTATCCCGTCCTATACTAGTATAGGTATCGGAAATTATTTTTGGTAGCTGTCTCTCCTGTTCCTGATTTGGAGTTTCCCGGAGACTCTGGCGAATTGCCAGTGCTACCGCTTCCCCTTTAATATTACTCAGTATTATTGAGGAGACGGCGTCAAAGTTACGCATTAATTTCGTCCCCAGATCCAGGACTGGTGCAGCCCCATGCTCATTTTGTATTTGTTTCAACACTTCCGGTAAATTGGCAAGTGTCGGGGTACCATGTGTGGTAGTATAAACGGCAGCAAAGACTGTACCCCATGTGGCACAGTCATCCACCGAGGGAACCATCTCAAACGGCAAGCACATAGTGAGCAATCTATGTTTTTCCTGTGTTCCCGTATGGGGAAACACAGCTTCCAGCTGATTAGTTTTCTGGGCTATCCAGAACGGTATTTTTTCCCGTTCCGTTGGCACTTTACCCATAATAGTATGCACTGTTTGTGGATTAATCCCAGTAGACAATTGATAACCACCAGCTACTGGCGGTGCTGGACGCGCTGGTGTTGTGTTCAATGTTCGCATTACGAACTGAACCAATCGTCTATATAATGCCACTAATTCATTATATAAAACTCGTAAATCCGCTATCGGCATATTCTGTTTGCCTGGGTGAGGTGTATATGTCGCGAACATAGGCCAGGTACGTCCCTCATTACTTAAGGGACCTAACCTCACTCTTCGTAGTACATGTGGTAGGGCACCTTCAAACCAGTTCTGATGCTCTTGATATGTGAGCGATATTTCATGATACTGGTATGCTTCGTACCGTACAGGTACGTTCGCAACTTCATATGTGTGAAATGTGTGCGTTCTTTGGTCAACTTCAGGAAAGGTGACCCAACAGTAAAACGTTTCTGTTTGGTATGCTTCAGTTGCTTCTATTATCAGAGTAACATCCCCGCCCTCGTCTGTAAGGCCATGCGCTAATAAATGTTGTGTTAGTGCATGTCTAGCATTTGCAGGAATGTCTATGGTATTAGCCATAGTTGTTTAGAGAAACGGAACGCCAGATGGGGGAAGTATTTTCCTTTTTATGAGTTCGAGCTCGAACAACCTACAGCTTAATTAGGTGTTACCTGTTCAGCTGAGGAGGATTCTCCCAAAGACCACAGACGTCTCCATATAATGGCACTTAGGGTACCTGTCGTCTGTGAGCCAGTGATAGTCAAGGTATCGGTAAATTAGTGCCTAAACACCATCATTGGTGGCGCCATGTCGTAGTTTGGACTCTTGCTCTGAGCAAGACTGCTGGTTTAAGGATGACAGTACTTTTGTTTGTAGGCGACTGCGTCTTTCCTACAACAAGTCGCAACTGTTATCCCAACCTTACTGGCTCACTAGCAGCACCTCACCAGAAACACAATAGTAAAAGGTGACTTATGGCAGTCGTTTACGCATGGACTCAAAAATGAGATATCTCAGGGAGTGTCGTGGTTAAACGGAGATTACCCTTTTCTCACAGATATATTATGTCTCATACAAACACAGGCAATGACACAGATGCAGTAAAGTTATAATAGCTTTTTATTTAACATAACTGCAATTTGCGATAAGTTGCATGGACTGCAATGATTAGGATAATGAATATAGCAAGTAACAGTATTGTGAAGACAAGAGTCATTGTTACGAAGACCCCCACCATTTTGCAATACATAGAAAAGATATATGAGATGTAAGATGTCCTAATATCCTAATAAAGAAGGCCTAACCTCCTACCTAAAGGAGAACTGGGTTTGTTAAACCTAATCTGCCAATGCCGTGTCCCTGAGTGGAGCCCCCAACCCTCGTTACCTTGGAATGAGGTCTCTATCTCAGACTCTGCAGGGACACGAAGACTGGGTCAGCGTCAAGACGACTGCAGCATCGGTATCAGCGATGGTGGCGATGCCTTCTGGTCGGAATCCCTCTGATTATCTGTCTAAAGTGTGATGTATTTATACAGATCTACAAGGTCCCCTGACGTAAGTGTATTCCTAAACAATAGATAACAGGCATGCTTGGGACGGCAATTAATATCAACAATCCCTCAAAAGTATAGAGAGGGAAAATCCCTAAGTGTGAACACCTACTGTTTGTTTGTCTTTGGTGCTTGATCTTGACCCCTTGATGCGGTGACACTGATAATGTAACTCATAACAAGTGGCCTAACTATAAACAAGGCAGCCATCTTAGAAGAAATAAATAATTAAATGGGCTAAGACAGAGCAAGCTAAGTAGGTTAAAAGTCACTAGGTGACGGGGCACGAGTCTACAAGCCAGAGGCTAAGCTAACTCCTGCTATCCCATTAAAACAAACTAGTATTCACTACAGGGTGATGGTTGGGAATAGTCCAGTGTAGTGGGCCAGTCTGTTAGTAGTACAGGTCCAGTGTCCAAGGGGCCATAGGAAGAGGAGTAATGGCAGTTAAAAGTGGACAAGGTGACACAGTGGAACACAAGGGGGGCATTCTCGAGGGGCTCATTTCCTGGTGGTGGTCTTGGTCTTGGCAACTGTCTCTGGTGTCTGTCTGGGTCACAGGGAGTGGGGTGCTGGTGGCCTGTGAGTCCTGTGGCAGGGCCTCCTGCCCACTAGCTGCAGCAGATGTGGAGGGCTGGTTAAAACACTGGCTAGTGGTAGGGGCCTGCTGGTGTGCAGTGTACTCCCACATGATGTTGCCCATGTCACTGAGCACCCCTGCAATGGAGGCCATGGTGGTATTCAAGGCCTGCAATTGTTGCATGACTTCCTGGTGGTGTTCCCCCTACAGCCGCTTGTTCTCCTGCATGATGTTGAGCACCTGACCCATCCTGTGCTGGGATTCTTGGTATGCCCCAAGGACATTTGTGAGTGTCTCCTGGGCAGTGGGTTCCCTGGGCCTGTCCTCTGACTGTCCCTGGCCCCCTGTGCCTGTGTCCCCTGAACGGTGTGCCCACTGACACCAGGACCCTCATTGTCGTGCCTGTGTGGTGTGGACTGGTGTCCCTGTACAGGTGGGCACACTACTGATTGATGTGTCCTGAGGACAGAGATCTCAGGGCATTGACTGGCTGCTGTGGTGTTAAATTCAGAGGGGGGGGGCTCTGTATTGGACAGGCTGTGGGATGGGGTAGCTGACTGACCAGTGATCTCAGATGGGCCAGGGAGTTCATCCTGATCGAGACCACCTGAGTTGCTGTCATCACTGGGGGCATTTTCTGGTGGGGGACTGGGTAGCCGTAGCACCTCCTCGCCGCTGACATGGGCTGAGGCACCTGTGGGGATGTAAATGATGTATTAGGGTACTTGCCTGTGACATATTCCGCACTTCTACCTTTCCTAATGATATTGGTTTTGTCCTCTCACCTTTGGTAGTGTGTGGTGATGGATTTTGGGATTGGTAGTTCTACATGCTGTGCGTGCATTGGTGGTGGGTGTGCATGCAGGGCTGAAGGGATGTGCTTCCAGTGGGTATGGCATGCAGGGATTGCCATTTAGGTGTGGTAATTGGGGTGGTGCACTGCGTGAGAAGGAGTGGGGTAAAGGGAGTCAGGGTGAGGGGGTGAGATGGCATGCAGGTATAGGGGGGTGATAGATTGTAAATGGTGACTCACCAGTGTCCAGTCCTCTGGCTACTCCAGTGAGTCCCTCAGGATGCAGTATTGCCTAGACCTTTTCCTCCCATGCTGTCAGCTGTGGGGGAAGAGGTGGGTGTCCACTGCCAGTCCTCATGATGGCAAGCTGGTGCCTTGCTGCAATGGAACGCTCCCTCCCCCGTAGGTCCTTCCAACTCTTCCTTATGTCGTCCCTTGTGCATGGATGTTGTCCCACGGCGTTCACCCTGTCCACGATTCTCCGCCATAGCTCCATCTTCCTGGCAGTGGAGATCTGATGTACTTGTGCTTCAAACAGCTGTGGCTCTACCCTGACTATTTCCTCCACCATGACCCGCAACGTTTCATCAGTGAAACCTGGGTGCCTTTGTGGGGACATTGGTGTTGTGTGGTGTGCAGAGGGTGATGTGTGATGTGGTGTGGTGTGTGGTGCGTGACGGATGTATGAGTAGTTGTGGTATGTGTGTACAGTTGTCTCTGAGATTGACGTGGCAAGGTGTGGCGGTCTTCTCGTGTTTGCAAAGGTTTGTGGGTGTTGTTGGGGGTGTGTTTCATAGTGCCGTTGGTGGGTGGGTGTAATTGTGTCAGGTTTGTTTTTTTTGTTCTGGGCAAGCTTGTATTGTTTTGTATTTGGGTGGCCATTCCCGCCTTGGCGGTGTGCACCGCCAATGGTTTACCTGAGTTGAATCTTCGCTGCGGTGATTCATGGGTCATTATTTGTAGGGCGTGGTTTTGGTGGCGTAACGGTATGGGTGCTAGTTACAACAGTTTATCGCGTTCAGTGGGTCTGGCGGATTTGTGGTTGTGGCTGGTTTCTGTCGGTTTTGTGTGTATGTGTCATAATGTGGCAGTCAGGTGTTTGCCTCCGCAGCGCTATGTTGGCAGCAGTCACCGCAGCGGTATTTGGTATTTACCACCAATGTCATAATGAGGGCCTATATGTGCTTGTTGAAATATTTTCTGCTAGGTGCAGTTTTCAGAGTTACTAGTGACTGATGCTTAGATTTGTGACTGTCCCTTGTGGTCACACCCACCTTAGAATCTCCTTAACAAGTGTGGTTTCTCCATGGTGGGTGTTTTTGCATACACTGGTATGGAAATGTGCTCTGTGAGTGTGCCTTTGGTTCAGAAGGCCTTTTTTAATTTGTAGTCTGGTTCCCTTAGGAGCACAAGAGCTTAGGACCTTTGTGGCAAGAGTTTCCATTCAGGAAAAGTGGTGAAAAGGATGTTCAGTTTTCTGGTTGGTCATTGAGTCTCTGCAGCACTAAGTATGTTTATAGTGAACACAAAGCATTTGTTGACTCTTTTCTATATTTGTTCTAAAAGGCCAAGGATCCACACACACTGTTCAACATCTTTTCTCCATAAAATGGTATTGGCAGTGACCCACAAGTTTGTCTTATTTTGAATGTTGGTCTTCTACATGAAATACAAATGTGTATGATATTTATTAACATGGAAAGCATGTGTAATTGTGCTTACAATCCAAGAGCTGTCACAACAATGTCTGCAGTCTTAGCTTTTATTAGCAATAGGAGAAATACTGCATCATGTTGCATTACATTGCTTGTTTCCACACCCACACTCTCTAGCTTTATGAGAGAGCATTAACTTAAAGCAAAGCAGTCCTACCCACACCAAGATAAGCAGTCTGACTCTAACTGCTATACTGCCTCCTCCATGGTCGCTGTGGCGAGGGTTTCTGTGTATATCTAATTGCTGACACTCAGAATTGTTTCTGGTGTATCTTGTAGTGTTGCTTCACAAGGACAAGGCCCGACAGCTCAGGCGTGCCTTTCTTCTTTAAGACTGAGGTGAGATTCATTTGCCTCAGATGAGTTTTCTCATACAAATACAGTAGAGAATAAATAATTTATTTGGAGCTCTGCGTGGTGGAGTAGCCAAATGTGGACCTCAGTGTTCATAGTTAGGTGTAGCTTGTGTAGTCCAAAATAAGAAAATCATTCCTTTATCCAGTATTTGATCTTTCATAGATTCAAATGTTTGACTCATTCCCCGTCGTCGATATGGGAGTCCCACAGTACCATAAAATAGCAGTATGTTTCCTTACCATAGTCCTTAGTGGCAATGAAACGTCTCTTTAACAACATATCCATGGCCTTTGGTAAAAGGAACTAAACTTGAACTACGACCAGTCAGGTGACAACACCCTCTAGAACACTCCCCAGAGAGGATGTTTCCCCTCAAATTTTCTACCACACGTTGTGTGAAGGGAGTCTCCCTGAGCTCTGCTCAGTTTTTTCTTTACTTCAAACCAAAGATTCTGATAGCTATGTCTGATACTTCCAAAAAAGGACTCTTCAGATCATGCAAGTCCTGTGGAAACAAAATTCTACATGTGGGTGACCCACATAAAGAATGCCTTTACTGACTTTACCCTAACCACCCGATAAAGGATTGTAAGGTACGTAGAACCTTTTCCCTCAAAGACTCTTAAAGATAAAGAGAGGTGACTACTGCTGTGGCTGCAGAAGTCTAAAACACAGAAAATAGCAACTTCTGAGGAAAAAAGTGACACCTCAGCGAGGTCACAGAAGAGGGCAAGATCCTCTGATCAGGGGACGTCTGAGGAGAGTAAAAAGGCCTTAAAAGACATCATAAGGACACTCTCGTAAAAGAGGAAAGACTCTTACTCCAGAATTGGAACTTTCATAGATTCATATGCTTGAATCCTTCCCCGTCGTCGACATGGGAATCCCCGGTGTTATGCAAACGCTATGCTCCAATGTAGATATACATTACATGCATTAGGCCTTTAGCTTAGTAACATATCGTAGTCATTTTGTAAAAAAAGGACCAAACTCCAGAATCCACCAATCAGGCTACACCACCCTCTAGAACCCTCCTGTGAGGAGTTGCCTTCCCTTAGATTTTCCACCACACATCATGCTAGGGAGACTCCTCTGAGCTCTACTCAGTTTTTATCTCTGAAATCCTGTTCTGAGGTGCTTTTGGACAACTACTTTTTCACTTCAACCTTTTATTCAAGTAGGTGCTTCAAACTGACCACTATGTCAGAGACACCTAGAAAGGGGCTATTCAGACCTTGTACTACCTGTATGAGGCTTCGTATTGATGACCCACATGACGACTGCATCTACTGCCTCTGCCAAAACCATAATACCAGATACTGCAAGGTATGTCAAAACCTTTCTACAAAAACTTTAAAAGATAGAGAGGGCCATCTTCTTTGTGGCTACAAAAGTTACAAACCAAAACCAACCCTGTTTCTGACGATGATAGTGTCTTCTCTTCTGTGTCAGTCAGTAAAACCCCTGTCAAGAGGCATACGGAGGATAACACCAATGAACCTCCAAAAAAGGCACTCAAAAAATCATCTGAGGGCTCCTCTAAAACTCACAGCCCTTCCAAGAAACATTCTGCCAAGTTGGTTAAAATGAAGACAGATTCCTTGTCAAACCCTAAGAAGGAATGTTGTTCTGAGCCCCCAATGCCGTCTCTACAGGTTAAGCACAAGCTCAAGAAACCATTGTCTGCGCCATCGACGACAAGGTCGCCGACAGCCCAGGCGACGACAACTTCTACTATCATCACCATTTCAGTATCGACGGCAACGTCTGTAGAATCGTTGCTGACGGTATTGAAGTCTTCTTCGATGGTGCAGCCTATAACACCGCTGCTACAGTCTCTGTCGATGATGCACACCTCGTTGATGACCATCCCATTGTCGATGCTGCCGCAGGCGGACACCCTGTCGACGCTACAGACGACGGATACTTAGTCGACGATGCCACTGTCAACGACAATCCCATCAACTACGAACCTGTTGGCGATGCACCCGTTGACTACGCCCACCGCCATCGACTGTTCATCTATCATCGATGATCATGAACATACCTGCAAAGAAACAGAGGCCATCATCACTGCCTCTTTTCTCATCAGCTATGCCGAAACCTCCTAGGGGATATAAAATACATACCTTAAGGCCACCTATCACGTCTCCTAGTAAAGTTTCACGTCTGCTGACGTCTCACTTGTTGGATGACGATGATTCAGATGAAGATGGATTATAAGGCATAGCTAGAAGCCCTTCTCAGTTGCATGACAAATGTCAGGAGTATTCAGACGACTCCTATTACGACCAACAATATTATTCCCAACCATCTCAGCCACAACAGGAGCTGGTATGTCTTCCCTCTGGGTTGGTGTCTGATCTCCAAGCTATGTTAGCGGATTACAGAGATTGTTTCCCGCCGGCACCCACATCAGTACAACAGCATCACCCTACCGTGACACCAACAATGCCACAGCAATCTCAACAACCTCAAGTCACTCCTCTGCCTCATCCACGAACTTCACCTCAAACAATGATTTCTCAGGTCTCAATTTCTTTGGATGAGGAAAGGGAAAAGGGAGAGACCCGCACCCATCAGGATGAATGGGACGAATATATTATCCCTACACCTGTGTCTCCCATTCAGCCCACAATGGAGTCCCCACCCCTCCAGGAGAATATAGGGGGTTTTCATAACTTGTGAGAATGGGCGGCCACACGTTTTGATTTATCAATGCCATCAGCGCAACAAGATTGCTTCATATATGATTTTAAAGATCTCTACAGAAAAACAGTCAGGGTTATCCCTGTCATAGATCACTTCTGTAACCGAGGGTTTAAGGTTATTCACAACCCTGCAACAGTCCCGGAAGTTTTACCTTAGCTAGACAAAAAGTACAAGGCCACGGATGACGCTCCAGCATGCCTTACAAGCCATCCAAAGACAGACTGTCATTCCACAAGCGGCGCAACGCCGCTCCAGAAACCCTTCTGCCCCTTTAACTTCACCACCAGATAAGGAAGGAAGGCGACTTGATAATATTGTCAAACGTTTTTCTTCAATGTCTGCCATTGTAGTGCGAGCAGCAATCTTGTTGGCCATCCTTGGAAGGTATGACAGGCAGCTATGGTCTGATATCTCACAATATTTGGAGGAGCTACCAGAAGCCACGAAGAGCAAAGCAAAGAAAGTATTACTGGAAGGACAACGTTCTTCTGCTGAGATCATTGATTGTGCTCTTGATATCGCAGCCATGGGTTTTAGACAACTGGCTGGAGCAGCAATGTTAAGATGGCAAGGATGGCTTAAGGCCCCTCATTTCTGGCCTGAAATACAGACTAAGATTTTGGTTCTCCCTTATGATGAGGAGACATTGTTCGAGAAACACATTGATGATGCTCTTCAGACTATAAAATCAGACACAGATACTGCCAGATCACTTGGCACTCTCCAGTTTAGGAAAACTACTTTTTGTGGAGCAAGGGGGAGAGGCCAGTCTTCATTTCGTGGAGGATGTCAGCAATATAGGTACCAGACATACCCCACCGTTAGCCAGTCCACCAGACTGCAATATCAATAGCGGCAGCCACCTTCAGCCGCTTATAGCAGACCCCCACAAAGAGGAAAGCCTGGGAGACCGGGCAGGGATTCCTTCTGTAGGCAATGACAATGTTCAACTGCCGGCCACCTTTCGCGCCTCCCCAGTAAAATATCACGGAAAACTGAGGAATCACATCCATCGTTGGCGCCAGATAACCAAAACCAATGGGTATTAGATATAATTTAGTTTGGCCATCTCCTGGAGTTCATACAAATGCCTCCACCCACTCCACCCTCTCGGGTGCAACAAGAACACCTGCGTTTGCTCAACTTGGAAGTGGACATATGTTAAAAAAGGAGGCAATAGAAAATGCGCCTTTGTCCCAAAGGGGAAAAGATTTTACTCCTGCTTCTTCCTGATCTGAAAAAGTCTCGTTGATGGAGGCCGATAGTAGATTTAAGGGAGCTAAACAGGTACCTTAAAAAGGAAACCTAATGCATGGTCCCATTACTCAACAGAGAGGATTACATGTCTTCCCTAGACCTCCAGGGCGCCTATTTTCATATACCCATTCACCCAAGTCACAGAAGATTTCTGAGATTCACGGTGGCCGGCAAGCACTTTCTATTCAAAGTACTCTCTTTTGCCCTCAAGTCCGCACCTCAGATTTTTACCAAATGTTTAGCTCCGGTGGCAGCTTACCTGTGACGCAATCGACACCAAGTCTTCCCATACTTGGATGATTGTCTGGTAAAAGCACCCAATATTCAGGCAGCATGCCAAACTATTGCAGCAACCTTGCATCTTTTCAACCAGTTGGGCCTCAGTCTCAATTGAGAGAAATCAATGCTCCAGCTATCAAAAAGGATAGCATTTCTGGGATATTAGACACACAACAGGCCAAGGCATACCCAACATCGGACAGGCAAGAAACAATTATCACTCTAGCGAAGCGCCTGCAGACAGAGGTGGTCATTACAACCCTGGCAGACGGTGTTAAAGCGGCGGTAAGACCGCCAACAGGCCGGCGGTAAAAATATTGGAATTACGACCGTGGCGGAAACCGCCAACAAAGACAGCCACTTTAACACTCAGACCGCCACAGCGGTACAGACAAACAGCGCGGCGGTCACCGCCAACAGACAGGCAGGAGACAATGTACCGCCCACACTATTATGACAGGCCAATCCGCCACCTTTTCCGGGGCGGATTCACCGCGGATAAAAACACAGCGGAAACAGGCATTTCGAAGGGAAAACGCTCACCTCTACACACTCCACGAGGAACGACGACACCATGGAGCCGAAACTCCATATTCTTCCTGCGCTAGTCTTCCTGCTCCTGTACCAGGAGCACCAACGCCGGCGGCGAAGACCACGGTGAGAACTGCACCTACGACATAGGGGAGGCACAAAACAGGGACACACACACGCAACACCCCAACCCCCACCCCACCCTCACCCACTACAACACACACACCAATGCATGTCCAAACATTACAGCAATACCCCCCAACCACCCCGGAAGAATGCAAAGACAAAAGGAAATGAGTGTAACCATTGTAATATATCAAAATAGAGTAATCAAAAATATACATATATACACTATTAACAAAATATACACCACGAATAGTAGTCCAGGTAATGAACCATTCATAGTCCGTGGACCACTGGGCCCAAAATGCATGGGCGAGGCCCACACAAGATACCCGAACATGACGAAGAGAACACTGCAGGGGCATCAGATAGAAATACAACAGCACCTCAGGGGGAAGAGAAGGGGGGGCACCTCAGCCGGATGAGTGCACGACGCCAGATCCACGAGGAGGCTCCATGCCCATTGATGTATCCTGGGGAGTGCAAAGCCACAGTCTCTCAAGTCTCTACAGTGGGTGGTTTGCCCACTGTACCATCCTGGGGAGTGAAAAGCCACAGTCTCTCAAGTTTCTACAGTGGGTGGTTTGCCCACTGCTTTATCCTGGGGAGTGCAAAGCCACAGTCTCTCAAGTCTCTACAGTGGGTGGTTTGCCCACTGTACCATCCTGGGGAGTGCAAAGCCACAGTCTCTCAAGTCTCTACAGTGGGTGGGTTGCCCACTGCTTTATCCTGGGGAGTGCAAAGCCACAGTCTCTCAAGTCTCTACAGTGGGTGGTTTGCCCACTGTACCATCCTGGGGAGTGCAAAGCCACAGTCTCTCAAGTCTCTACAGTGGGTGGTTTGCCCACTGTACCATCCTGGGGAGTGCAAAGCCACAGTCTCTCAAGTCTCTACAGTGGGTAGTTTGCCCACTGCTTTATCCTGGAGAGTGCAAAGTCACCGTCTCTCAATTCTCTTCAGTGGGTGGTTTGCCCACTGCTTTATCCTGGGGAGTGCAAAGCCACAGTCTCTCAAGTCTCTACAGTGGGTGGGTTGCCCACTGCTTTATCCTGGGGAGTGCAAAGCCACAGTCTCTCAAGTGGATAACAGTCTCCACTGGTTCTGGTGGGGGCTTTGTGCCCAGAGTGCTTCATCCTGCCAAGGACTAAGGTAGTGGATGGGATACTCCACTGGTTCTGGAGGGGGCTTTGTGCCCAGAGTACTTCATCCTGCCAAGGACTAAGGTAGTGGATGGGATACTCCACTGGTTCTGGAGGGGGCTTTGTGCCCAGAGTGCTTCATCCTGCCAAGGACTAAGGTAGTGGATGGAATACTCCACTGGTTCTGGAGGGGGCTTTGTGCCCAGAGTGCTTCATCCTGTGCAGGACAGACGGAGTGGATGCATGTCTCCACTGGTTCTGGAGGGGGACTGGTGCCCAGAGTGCTTCATCCTGTGCAGGACAGACAGAGTGGATGCATGTCTTCACTGGTTCTGAAGGGGGCTTTGTGCCCAGAGTGCTTCATCCTGTGCAGGACAGACGGAGTGGATGCATGTCTCCACTGGTTCTGGAGGGGGACTGGTGCCCAGAGTGCTTCATCCTGTGCAGGACAGATGGAGTGGATGCATGTCTCCACTGGTTCTGGAGGGGGACTGGTGCCCAGAGTGCATCACTCACCCCGTGACAGTCCCTGTTGCGTCACTGCCCCTGCCGCTCATGGGCTAGCGGTGCTTGACTTGGCGGTCCTTGGCCTGTTCAGCGGTGCTTGACTTGGCGGTCCTTGCCCTGTTCAGCGGTGCTTGCCCTGTTCAGCTGTGCTTGACTTGGCGGTCCTTGCCCTGTTCAGCGGTGCTTGCCCTGTTCAGCGGTGCTTGACTTAGCGGTCCTTGCCCTGTTCAGCGGTCCTTGCCCTGTTCAGCGGTGCTTGACTTGGCGGTCCTTCATTGCCCAGCTGGGCTGGGGCTGGAGGTCCTTCATTGCCCAGCTGGGCTGTGGCTGGCGGGGCCCTCCTGGGCAGCTGGGCTGTGATTGGCGGGGCCCTCCTGGGCAGCTGGGCTGTGGCTGGCGGGGCCCTCCTGAGCAGCTGGGCTGTGGCTGGCTGGGTCCTCCTGGACAGCGACGATGGGGCTGGCGGTGGCCTCCTGGCCAGCGGGGATGATGGCGGTCTTCTCCACCGTGCTGGTCCACCCAGACTTTGCAGGTTTCTTCTGCCCCTTCCCCACCTTGGGAGGAGTCACAGCTGAGTCCACACTCCCCGTGGGACCCCTGTGAGCGGCTTGGGTGGCTGGAGTCTTCCCCCTCTCCCGCCGGGCACTGGCCAACTTCTGGTGATTCACAGGGAGGGGGACTGACTGTGCTCTGGCTCCGTGATACACTGGCTGACCTGGTGGGCGGTGCACTCCACATACCTGTGACAACAGGCACCACTGGTCCCGGTGATTTTGTGGCTGAGGTGCTAGTACGGGACCTATGAGTTGGACGGGGGGGTGGTGGGAAATAGGTTAAGGGTGGACATGAAAAGTTTTTGGCAGACACTGGGACGGGTAGCTGGAGCGGGTTTGGGAGTGGAGGAAGAGGTGGTGGTTGTAGGAGGTGTAACTTTTGTGGATTTGGGTGCAGGTGCATGCGCTGGAGGCTGTCGTGAGGTGGATGGCTGTTGGGTGGGTGTGTGCCTGCGTTTGTGTATCTTCAGAGGGGGCGTCACAGACACACTGGGAGAGGACACAGGGGACGTGTGAATGGTAGTGGGGGTGGTGAGTGTACGTGAGCGGGGTGTGGTGGTGGGTGTGCTGGAGAGGGACATAGTAGCTGTAGTAGTGCATGCAGGTGTGAGTGTAGAAGAGACTGGGAGGAATGAGGGAGACGATGAGGAGGGGGACACAGTGGAGGCAGTGGATGTTGGTGTGTCTGTATGTGTGTGATGCTTGCGTGAGTGCCTGTGGGATGTGTGGTGCTTATGTTTGCCTGAGCTTCCCTTGTGTGGTGAGGTGTGTGCAGGCTGGTATGATGGTGTGCTTGGGATAGGCAGAGGTACAGGGGATTGGGTCTGGGTGGAGGCTAGACACAGCGACAATGGCTGCCATCAGTGCTGAGGCCAGAGTTTGAACGGTTCGATGAAGGGCAGCCTGACCATAATGAATGCCCTCCAGGAATGCATTTGTGTGTTGCAACTCTCTTTCTACACTCTGGATGGCATTCAAAATGGTAGACTGCCCAACAGTGAGGGACCTGAGGAGGTCAATGGCCTCCTCACTGAGGGCAGCAGAGGTGACAGGGGCAGGGGCTGAGGTGCCTGGGGCGAAGGTGATGCCCACCCTCCTGGGTGAGCGGGCACGGGCGAAGACTGAGGGGCTGCTGGGAGGGTGGTGCTGGTAGGGGGGTTGGCGGCTGTACCTGTTGAAGTGGGGGGCACAGATGTTGCTGCCACCACAAGGGAGCTCCCATCAAAGGACGAGTCCGTGTTGCTGGTTGCAGATCCTGTGACCGCCGTGGTGCTCCCCTCGCCCTCCGTCCCACTGGTGTATTCAGAGTCCGTAGTGTGGGCCTCCATGCCCATGTGGGATGCAGCTCCCTCGTGCTCCGGTGCCACTGCACCTCCGCCTGATGATGCTAATGCACACAAGAACAGGGAGACCGCAAAAAAAGGGAGGGGGGGGAACAGAAGAAAGACAGGTTGAGTGCATGGCTTACCGCTACCGTTGGCGGACAAGACAGACACAGCAGCCCCCTGCACTACGTCGCACTGTTGGGCTCTACAGTGCAATTCCTAGGAAAAGGCCTACAAGGCTATGGACGACATCTGCACACATAGATGACACAGGTGCATGAATAGCTGTACTTGGCACTCTACAGAGGTGGGGTGGGGGGCCACAGGGCCATGCCTTACGAAGGGGCCTAGCCTACGGAACTCGCCCTGGCCTAGGGAAACCCACACCCCTCCTCCCCCACCCAGACCCCTCCACTGCACGCAAAGTCAGCAGAATGAGAGTGTACTCACCCCCTTGTGTCTGCTGTGATGCCCTCAAGAGCCCATCCAACTCAGAGTAGGCCACCGCCAGGATCCGGAACATCAGGGTGGTCATGGTTCGACGGGCACCCCTCCCACGTTGGGAGGCCATCCCCAGCTGAGCCTCCGTTGTCTTCTTGCTCCAGCGGCGAATGTCCTCCCATCTCTTCCGGCAGTGGGTGCTCCGTCTGTGGTGGACCCCCAGGGTCCGGACGTCCTTGACGATGGCACGCCAAATATCCTTCTTCTGGTGGGCGCTGACCTACATGAAATGTACAGGGGAAGAAGAGAAGTCATTAACAACTGCACCGTCAAAGTGAGTGGCCCCCATCCCTACCCTTGCCATGTGGCACATGTCCCCACCGTCATTCATGCACGCAAAACTCTGCCCCCTTCCTTCTTACAACCAGCCCTCTCCACACATGCATAGCCCATACAACATGCTCCCTGTGTACTTACCTGTTGGTCTGGATGACCGTAGAGTAGCGTGTACTGGGGGAGGACCCCGTCGACGAGCTTCTCCAACTTCTCCGATGTGAAGGCAAGGGCCCTTTCCCCAGACGCACGAGCCATTGTCTCTTCCAGACCGAGGTCACAGCAGCACTTGCAGTGTAGGTGCTCTCCTGTCGAAGATCAGGTATCGAGTGATTCAACAGCTAGAAAATGGCGGTCACGTCCGCGGCGGTGCGTACCATCACCGCCGGCGTACATCGTCATTGACTTTTGGGACCCATAGGGTCCAATGTTAACCAATGCAGCATTGCACCACGGTCTTCGACCGCCTACCGCGACGGTGTACAACGCCAGCGCAGTTACCTCACATCCCATTGTCCTGCTTTAGAGGTCAGGCAGCCGCCATTTCAGGGACCCACATGGCCTAATTACCAACTGCGTCACACATACCTAGGTCTACTCTCAACACACATACAGGCCAGATTTTGTGTATGAATCGTGTTCTGTGTAGACTGTGGGTACATACCTCTGAGTTGTTTGACTCTGTGCTCGCTGTTGTCCTTCATAGGTACCGTCCGCTGGGACATGTGAGGAGATG
The DNA here is from genome assembly GCF_031143425.1 of Pleurodeles waltl. NCBI lineage: Eukaryota > Metazoa > Chordata > Amphibia > Caudata > Salamandridae > Pleurodeles > Pleurodeles waltl. Next base: position 230,729,877 of record NC_090451.1, read on the forward strand.
GAGGATTTCTCCGGTGTACCGACCGCTGGTAGACCTGTTGACAATGGAGGAAAGAAATTTGATCATCACCTACAGGTTTGACCGTGCCACAATCCAGGAACTGTGTACCTAGTTGGAGCCAGACCTGATGTCAGCAATCCGCCATCCCACAGGAATCCCCCCTCAAGTGCAGGTGCTATCAGTGCTCCATTTCCTTGCAAGTGGGTCTTTTCAAACAACTGTGGCCATGGCATCAGGGATGTCCCAGCCTATGTTTTCCAACGTGTTGTTCAGAGTGTTGTCTGCCCTGCTGAAACACATGCAGAGCTATATCGTTTTCCCTCAGGTGGAGGACTTGCCTACAGTGAAAGGTGACTTATATGCCCTTGGACATATCCCCAACATCATAGGTGCCATTGATGGGACCCATGTGGGTTTGGTCCCCCACCCCCCCCCACAGGAGTGAACAGGTGTACAGGAACCGGAAGAGTTATCATTCCATGAATGTACAGATGGTATGTTTGGCAGACCAGTACATCTCCCATGTGAATGCCATGTTCCCTGGCTCAGTGCATGACGCCTACATCATGCGGAATAGCAGCATCCCTTATGTGATGGGTCAACTACAGAGGCACCGGGTGTGGCTATTAGGTGACTCTGGTTACCCCAACCTGTCATGGCTACTGACCCCAGTGAGGAATCCCAGGACCAGGGCAGAGGAACGCTACAATGAGGCCCATGGGCAGACTTGGAGGGTGATCAAACGCACCTTCGGCCTCATGAAGGTGTGGTTTAGGTGCCTCCATATGACAGGTGGATCCCTATTCTACTCACCAAAGAAGGTGTGCCAGATCATCGTAGCCTGCTGTATGCTTCATAACTTGGCTTTGCAACGCCAGGTGCCTTTTCTGCAGGAGGATGGTCCAGATGGCGGTGTTGTGGCAGCTGTGGAGCCTGTGGACAGTGATGAGGAGGAAGCAGAGGAAGAAGACGTTGACAACAGGGACTTAGTCATCCAGCAATATTTCCAGTGAAACACAGGTGAGAATGCATTCCTGCCTACTACAAGTACTTTTACACTTCTACCTCTATCCTGTCTGTCAATTTCACCCAGTGTATGGTCACTGAGTTGTCACTTTCCCTTACGGTTTCACAGGTGTGGGTCCCAACGTGTGTCATCTGCTTAGATTCCTCATGGACTAGAGCTGTGTGACATAGGTATGTTGACATTACTATTTCCTGGAAATTTTGTCACTGTAATTGCAAATACACTATTTCAAAATCACAGACAGACTCCAGATCTTTTGGTGCTTTAGGTGTGTTTATTTACATACAAAATATTGGAGGGGGAAGTTAAATGGTGAGGGGTGATGGCGGAGGAGTGTCCATGGCAGAGTCCAGTCTATTTGTCTCATAGGTGCATTGCCCATATGGGCATAGGAAGTGGAGCTGGGGCAGTTCCAAAATGGACAGGGTGACAAAGTGGGACAGTGGGTTGACAATCAGGGTGGTCTCATTTCTTGGCGGGGGTCTTGGCATTGTGCTCTGTCTTGTTCCTGGATCTCAGGGACCGCTTGCGGGGTGGTTCGCCATCTGCAGGGGGTGGGGTGGTGGTCCTGTGGCGGTGCCTCCTGTCCACTAGCGCTGGCGGAGGTGGTGGGCAGTTCATCGTCCATGCTAGTGTCAGGGGCCCCTTGGAGTGCCACAGTGTCCCTCCTGGTGTTGAGTATTTCCTTCAGCACCCCTACGATGGTGCCCAGGGTGGAGCTGATGGTTCTGAGTTCCTTCCTGAACCCCACATACTGTTCCTCCTGCATGCGCTGGGTCTCCTGAAACTTGGCCAGGACCGTTGCCATCGTCTCCTGGGAGTGGTGGTATGCTCCCATGATGGAGGAGAGGTCCTCATGGAGAGTGGGTTCCCTTGGCCTGTCCGCCCCCTGTCGCACAGCAGCCCTCCCAGTTCCCCTGTGTTCCTGGGCCTCCGTCCCCTGGACCGTGTGCCCACTACCACTGCCCCCAGGTCCCTGTTGTTGGGGTGGTGGGTTATCCTGGGTTCCCTGTAGTGGTGGACACACAGCTGATTGACGTGTCCTGTGAACGGAGGTATGGGCCCGCTGGGTGGGTGCTGTGCTGGTGTTACCAGAGGACGGAAGGTCTGTGGTGGCCTGTGCCTGTGTTAGGGGAACCGACTGTCCCGAGGCCCACGATGGTCCGGGCTGGTCATCTAGATCCAGTTGGACAGAGCTGCTGTCATCACTGTGGGCCTCTTCCGTGGGTGGGGTGGAGATGTCTGGACCCTCCTGTCTGGTGACGTTGGGTAGTGGTCCTGCAGGGGTGGAAATGCATGATTATTGCATCTGTGTGTGACATGGTGTGCAATGGGTGGGTGACCGTGTACCCCAGTGCTTGCATTCCTGTGTGGGGGCTTGTGTGATGATGGTTTAGGGGGGTGTATGGGTATGTGCAGTGGGCATGCTTTAGTGATGGGTGTCCATGCGTTGGTGTTGCATGCAGGGCTTGGTGTTGGTATGTGTGGTTTGTGATATTGGTACATTTGTGAGGAGTTGGAGTGATAGGGAAGGGGGCGAGGGTGAAGGTATGTGATAGCATGCAGGTAGGGTGGGGGATATGGTAGTTAAAGGTTTGACTTAGCAGAGTCCATTCCTCCACCGACTCCTGCGAGGCCCTCAGGATGCAGAATCGCCAAGACCTGCTCCTCCCATGTTGTTAGTTGTGGGTGAGGAGGTGGGGGTCCGCCGCCAGTCTGCTGAACCACCAGGTGGTGCCTGGAGAACACGGAACACACCTTCCCCCGTAGGTCGTTCCACCTCTTCCTGATGTCGTCCCGATTTCTTGGGTGTTGTCCCACTGCGTTGACCCTGTCAACTATTCTTCGCCATAGCTCCATCTTCCTTGCAATTGAGGTGTGCTGCACCTGTGCTCCAAATAGCTGTGGCTCTACCCGGATGATTTCCTCCACCATGACCCTGAGCTCCTCCTCCGAGAACCTGGAATGTCTTTGCCGTGCCATGGGGTGGTGTATGTGATGTGTGGGGTGGTGTGTGTGGTGATAAGTGTGGTGATATGTAGTGGTGTGTGGTGTTTTGTGCGTGGAAGTTGTGTGGGTGATGGTGTTGAGTGCCTGTGGATGCTAGTTTGTGGATGGTGGTGTCTCTCTCTGGCCTTCTCTCTGTAATAGTGGTCATAGGGGTTTGTGGGTGTGTGTTTTATATTGTAATGGGTGTGTGGGAGTGGTGTGTGTATGTGTATCAGGTGTGTGTATTTCGAATTGTCCAATGTGGCGGTGTTTTGTAGAAGTGTGTGTATTTTGAGCCAATGGAATACCGCGGTTGAAAGACCGCCGCGTGGATTCGTGTGTCGTGATAGTGTGGGCGTATTTCTGTTGGCGTGACGGTGGAGCTTTTGTTTTTGCCAGTTTATCACTGACCTTTGGTGTGGCGGACTTGTGTGGGTGTCTGAATTTTGTCTGATTTCGAGATGTGGGTCATAATAGCTGTGGCGGAATGCCACGGCGGTGTGTTGGTGGTCTTCTGAACGGCAGTAAGCGGCTTTTACTGCCAATGTTGTAATGACCCCCAGAGTCTCTTTCAGATTGACGATACATATCATTAATAGGAATTATGTCATCTTGCATCAATCTGGTCCCATGCTGTCAATTTCATATGTGCCCACTACAAGAGGAGCTGCACAAACAATGGATTTAAGCACAGGGATCTTTCGAGGACATCATACAGGTAACTCTATTGATGGTAACATCTCTCAATTGGTGGACAATCGGTGCAAATGTCTCAGTGGAGCTGCAGTTCTTGCCACAGACTCCCCCATTAACAATAACAACAGATGCGTCAATGGAGCGCATATCTGCAGGATCTTCAAGTAAGCGGCAAATGGCCCACCTCTTACCGCACTCTCCATGTCAACCTTCTAGAACTGAGAGCAGTATTCTTAGCGCTGCAAGCCTTTCTTCCAAGAATTGGAGGAGCATCGGTGCTTGTCAGGACGGACAATAACACAACAATGCACTATATCAACAAGCAGGGAGGAACTTGCTCCCAGCTTCTATCCCAGGAGCCTCAAGCCTTTTGGAATTGGTGCATTCAACATTCTGTACACATAAAAGCAGAACATGTCCCAGGCCATCAGAATGCCATTGCTGGTTTTCTGAGCAGGCTAACAGCATCTACCCAGGAACGGGAATTGGATCAACACTCACCGAACAAAATATTATGGCAGTAGGGCAATCCGAACTTGGATCTTTTTGTGACCTCCCAGAACGCCAAATGCCAGTTTTATGTAAGCTGGCATCACCTGAAGGGGTTGTGGGGGGGGGATGCATTTTCGATTGCTTGGTCAGGAATATATGCTTACGCTTTTCCTCCAATCCCTCTCCTCCCAAGAGTGATCAGTAAGATCAGAACCATGCCAAATAACTCTAATAGCCATGCGTGGCCACGCCAACTCTGGTACACGGAACTTCTACTAATGTCCCTGTGTCCACCCATAAAGATAGAGCCAATTCCATCGCTGCTCACCATGAACCACAGCCAAGTGAGACATCTGAATCCCACATCTCTGAACTTGTCAGCATGGCTCCTGAGTTCATTTAGTTGGGCCATTTACACATCCCTTATGACTGCAAGGAGATACTAGTCAGAGCCCGGGCGGATAGCACAAACAAAACATACCGCCTAAAGTGGAAAAGATTCTGTTTGTGGTGCAAGTCTGCTAAGGTACATCCTCTATCCTCTACTCTGGAAGAAATCTTACTGTATCTGTTGAATCTAGCGTGCTCAGGATTGCAACATTCATCCATTAAAGTTCATCTGGCAGCCATCTCTCACTTTAGAAGAAGATCGACCCCCAAAATCTTTTTGGAAATCAAACCAACTTTTCATAGCTTACAGTAACCCTAGAAAAGGGTTCCCAATGACCAAACAGACTATTCCTTGCTGCATTTCAAGTGCAATCATTCATTGCCATACCAATGCTGGTCTACCTTTACACTCTAAAGTACACGCACATTCAACAAGGGCCATTTCCACGTCCTCTACATTATTTTCAGGAGTGTCATTACCGGACATCTGCTGAGCTGCAACGTGGAAAAATGTGCACACTTACACAAGACACTACTGCTTGGCCCCTGAAATTTTCAGGGATGCAGCGATTGGACAAGCAGTACTCAGACATCTGTTCCAATTAAGGTGAGCCATTCTGGTATTACCCAACACCTGCTTTCTTATTGTCTAGATGCACATTTTCAACAAGTTTTCAGTTTTTCTGTTATCATATTTATAGCTAATCATGACTGGTGGAATGCCCATATTCTTTTATCATGATAGAATGTTTATATAGCTAACTACAGAAAATGTGCTACTTACTGTAAATCTATGAAAGTTCTAATACTGGAGTAAGAAATAAGTTACTAACCTGTAACTGTAGTTCTCCAGTATCGGAAACTTTCATAGATTCATATGCAACCCGCCCACCTCCCCTTGGGAGCTCTCCTTCATTTTCAAAGTGGTATCTATATTACAGAACTAATGCTTGGAAACTCTGAGGGAAGGCAGCTCCTCACAGAAGGGTTCTAGAAGGTGGTGTAGCCTGATTGGTGGATTCTGGAGTTTGGTCCTTTTTTTTACAAAATGGCTATGGTATGTTACTAAGCTAAAGGCCTAATGCATGTAATGTATATCTGCATTGGAGCATATTTCATTGTATAACACCGGGGACTCTGATATTGACGATGGGGAAGGATTCAAGCATGTGAATCTATGAAAGTTTCCATTACTGGAGAACTGCAGTTACAGGTAACTAACTTATTTAATCTCCACAGAAAGGGCCTCCTCTCAGCCCATCACCCCTTGCCGGAAGTCTACTGAATTTTTCAAGATTACTTCAAAATCACTGTTGACAAGGGATTTACCGTCGATGGCAGTCTCGTCTATGACAGTGAGTACTGTCTCGTCCACAAGACCATTGTCAACAGAAACAATACGATGATGTGTATCGAGACACCCATATCGTCAACGAGAATTCACTCTTTGACGACGAGGCCGTCCATGACGCCATCGATGACGAGACCACCGTTGACAGCTACATCGATGATAACTCCGTCGACAACATCGCCGTCGACTACACCACCATTGACGGTAACACCAAACAAGCATTTGCTCGAGTTAGAGCTATTAGCGTTGTAAATTCCTAACTGGACTTTGCTTGCCGCATAAATTGAAAATGAAAAGTAAAACAGTTGCCATAAGCAAGCCGATTCAAAGTTCCATGGCCACCATGCGCATAAGTGCGAAGAAGAGACACAAAAAGAAAAAGAAGTTTGCTCGCAGTCAAACGTATCGTCAGTCATGCAAATATCCATGTAACAAGGACAGTCTCCAGGGCGGTAACTAAACCGCTCCAAGGAGGGACAAACATAAAGCATTTACCAATACTGATAAAGAATTTTTAAAAGGCAATCTCACAAATGAGTCAAAGTGATGGGCGTGCGGTGGACGTGGTTCAAAGCCCACAATACATACAACAGGTCGACCTAATTACTGAAGCCTAAATATTTATGCTATTCCAGTAAAAATAAAGGAGGGCCAATAAAAGGTTATCTGAAGCAGGTACTGCAATAAACAGATTCAGACATTTAATACTACAGTGCAAAGGTCAAATCACATGTAATGGTCAGAGTTGAGATGATATTAAGATTATTACTCTTGAACTTTACTGCTCACAACATGGGCCTCTGCAATGAAATTGTACTTTAGTCCTGCCGTAATATCCTTGTTTACAACTTCTGCACCCGAACAAAAACAGCAGGGCATACACCACACATGAATTTGCACACAGTGTAAAATACTATTCATTACCATTGTTAGTGAGGCTATTCAAACTTCTCCTTTTGTAAGTCATTCCCCCTCCTCACACTCAACATTGGCAAGAAACATCATAACACACACTGCACACATACATATCTATGTATGTATGCACACACATATTCACAATACAGATGTATACAATAACTGTCTGTTTTGTAACACCGAAAACAGTGATTCCAAACCCATATTGCATGTGGATGATGTCATATCCAGGAATTATTTACTATACTTCGCAGATAAATAATGATTCATTTGTAATATGTATTTCAACCAATTTAAATTCCAATCTATGAGCAATATCCTTCTCTCTAGCTTATTAGACTGAAAGCATGATATCCTTTTAAACTGCAGTCTCGATTTTAATCAAAATCACCTTTATTAACGGTAAAGAGAACTTGAACATATTTAATTGCACTCAGGGTTCACAGACAATGAGGCCAAACGGTTCTAAGTGGTGATTCTTCACCTACGGAAATACCAGGTGAACAAATCCTTAGCCCCTAAGAAAGATGCAATTCAAGGCACATCGATAGACCTGTCTATTTTTAACTAGTCCATCCTAATTTCAACTGTCATCCAAACTTATCAGAACTTTTCATAAACCTGTCACTATCAGTTCTTCTTACACCATATGCTTCGCTGACAAAAAAATAATTAATTAATTATAAATCAGAAAAAGGGAAATTTCCCTGTTTTAAAAGTAATTTCACATTCATGAAAGCTTTGATGGAAGGGTATTATGATGATTGTAAGGGTCAGCTTTATTTGCTGCTTCGACAGGAGAATTGTGTGTACCTGAAATAAAAATGGACGTTGCTTCGCCAGTTCTGTGGTTTCAAATATAAATGTGTACATAATGTGTACAACTTCAGCTATAGCATGGATGTGGCTGCTATAATTAGTGGAGTTTGGGCTAACACAAAAATCAGCCCGTAAATTGCGATGCAGACAGAGGCTGAAGTTCTCAGAAACAAAGAGCCCTGCAGCTACCAGGGCAAGCATTAGTCAACTTCAGCACACAGGAACTGGAGAGGCTCTGTTCACAGATGCACAGTAATAACCGTTTTAGCTGTACATGACAAAGCAGCGTCTGTGTTTCTGTCTGAATTATTATGTTTATTCTGCAGCTTTTGCAAGACCCGGGACGCAGAGCCATTTGAAAGTTGCTCCTATGTGAGAGCCTGGCATTCAGTAAGCAGATAAGAAAATGCTATCACTTTTCCATGACAACGTGCAAGGAAAGGGTGTTGTGTCAAATGTGGACATGAGACTCAGACTCAGTCAGGAGCTTGAAGAGGCCACAGTCAGAGGCAGAGCACTGTTTTAATGAATGGAAAGATGGGGCTGTTTGCAGCTGTCTCCCAATGCGCAGAAATCAGTCCTGCAAAGAAAACTTGATGTTTTTGTCTGTTTACATTGAGCTCAGAGATTCCCTGGACGGCCAGGGTGGTGCAAGAACTCACCTCATATGGCAGTGTGCGCCACGCTCTGTAAATAATGCTGTAAATAATTAGAGGCATCTGGCACCTGAGGATGGACGGGCAGGAATGGAAATAGCATTGCAAGATTCCTTTTGCAGAGCTGGCCACTTCAGCGAGATTGCTCTATGTAAACCCCAGCACGATCGCGCTGTGTTTTTTTATTTTTTATTTGTGTGTCAAGAAAAGTGCAGTAAGGAGTTTACAACACCAATAGCTCTAACTCGAGCAAATGCGAGACCCGTTGTGCCGAACAGCGCACACAGGGATGAAAACAATAAGCTGTACAGCTCAACTCTCAAAAACACCTGGGTCGTATTTTACCGTGACCTTTTAAAAATATGCACGAGAAACAGAATCATGTTTACACAACATAAAAAAACAGTGAGGGCAGAGCAAGCTGGCACTGGAAAAGCCCCCCTCTGTTTTATTATGTTTGCAAAGGGAGCTGGTGGGGAGGAGGGACTGAACAAGCACTCACAGTGTTGAAGTAAAATAGGCAAATGCTAAAAAAAAAGTCCCTTACAGAAGAGATAAACAGAATATAGCGTAATTACACAGTACTTTGTGCTGCTCCCAAAGTGAAAAAAGGCAGGACAAAGAGGCAGAACTGACCACTAGCAAGCAAGGATTTTTGAAGAACACTGCAACTAACAAATGAAAACGCTGGAACTCACTGTATAGTATACTTAAAAGTATGCAGCAGGCCGAACGCTAATGCTCGAGCTAAAAAGACATAGACGATTCCAGTAACAACCTGCAACTGTTGACAAAGAGAATTAAAATGCCTGAAAAAACATTGACTCCAGCGATAATATCCCCCAGTAAGGTATTGCCTTTTCCTCCATCCCACCAACTGGACATGGAGAAGTCAGATGATGATAGACCCTTTGGGATTGCGCATAGCTTATCCCAGTTGACGCTTAAATGCCAAGAGGATGAAGATATTGAGGAGGAAGAAGAACTCTATTGCCAACATTACTATGCTACCCCATCCATAAGGTATTAAGAGTGTCATTTCCAGCCTCATCAACCACAGCAAGAAATGCATGTGCCTACTGCCTTGGTCCAAGATCTGCAAGCTATGTTGCAGGATTATAGAAAAAGGTTTCCTGAGCCGCCAACAGAGCATCAACCACTACCACTTCCTGCATCAATTTAATCTACACCTCAATATATGCCTCCACCTTTAACCCCCAAGAGTGTGCCAAGAACCATAGCGGTGCCACTAAGAGAAGACCCCTCTTTATCAGAGGATGAAAGAGAGGAAGGTGAGATATCTGAAAATGCTCCACCACAGGGTGAGTGGGATGACTATCTAATTCCCACGCCATCACCTCCACCACAGCGCCCATCAGATTCTCCCCCAGACGACATCGGGTTGTTTCATAACTTGCTGGACTGAGCTGCAGCAAGGCTTCACCTCCTGAATTCCATCAAGCAGGACAACTGTTTCCTGTATGATTTTAATGAAAAGGCAAGGAAATCATTCCGCTCAATCCCCATCATTGATTACATATGGGAGGAGGGGATTTGGATAATGAAAATCCGACTACTTTGACTGCACTGCCTTCCTGGGTAGATAAGAAATGCAAGGCCCCGGAAGGCTCTCCGGCTTACCTTACAGGGCACCCCAAACCAGACTCTGTAGTATCGCTGCCTGCGCAACGCCGCTCTAAGAACCCATCTGCTCCCATTTCTATTCCACCAGACAGAAGGCAGACATCTAAATAATGTGGGCAAGAAGTTTTCCCGCATGTCTGCCACCGTAGTATGAGCAACAAACTCACCGGGGATCCTTGGCCACTACAATAGGCAGATGTGGTCGGCCATCTGCAACCTCATAGACGTTATCCTCTATGACAAGAAGGCAGAAGTAGCAAAGATCATCCAAGAAGAAGAGCACACCTCATCTGAGGTAATAGATTGCGTGCTTGACATCGCTTCAACAGGCTTTCGTCAACTAGATGGAGCAGCAGTCCTCAGATGCCAAGGATAGATAAAGACAACATCTTTTAGGCCAGAGGTCCAGTCTGAGGTTTTAGGTAGGCCTACAGTGGTGAAACACTTTTTAGAAAGCACATTGATGATGCCCTGCTGGCAATAAAACCGACACTGACACTGCTAGATCCCTTGGCACCCTGCAGTTTAGGAAGCTGCCCTTTTGAGAAGTTTGTGGAAGGGGTTTTTCCTCCTATAAAGGATCATATCAGCATCCTCAGCCGCTTCAGCTTCAACCCTTTCAAACTCAGTACAGGCCAGGCTACCAGCAGCAGTACTGCAACCGCCTGCTGCAGCCTATAACAAACAAGGCCCTCGCCGAAAACAACCCTCCCAGGGTAGAGACACCGATCGCAAACTGTGACCTTCACTGGGTCCCGGCTACTCACACCACATCCCATCCTGTGGGTGCAAAGATATCCAGCAATCTACCCCAACGGAGAGAGATAGCTGCGGACAAATGGGTATTAGATCTGGTCACTTATGACTTTACCCAAGAATGTGTGCAGAGACCACCAAACAACCCTCCAAGTGAAGCACACACCCCTCATCTTCACTTAATAAGAAAAGAAGCCCTCACCATGATTGCAAAGGGAGCAATTGGAGTTTTATTTTCACAGAAGGGCATAGACTTCTGTTCTTGATTCTTCCTTATCCGAAAGAAGAGAGGAGAATGGAGGCCCATTCTGGACTTAAGACCTATTGTTGGATACATCTGGGCGAAAGGTCTCAAAGAAACCCAGCTACAGTAACAGCAGTCTTTCCCAGGTTAGACAAAAAGTATAAGGCCTCAGAGGACGCTCCAGCGTGTCTTGTTAGTCACCAGAAACCGGACTCCATTATAACCCAAGCAGCGCAGAGGCGTTCTAAAAATCCGTCAACGCCACTTTCAGCTCCCCCAGACAAAAAGGGTAGAAGACTAGACAACATTGGGAAGCGTTTTTCTTCCATGTCTGGCCTCATAGTGAGGACAGCAAATTCGTTAGCAACCCTGGGGAGGTACGACAGACAGCTGTGGACGGATATTGCCCCGTACCTGGATCACGTCTCGGAAGAGTCTATGGCAGAGGTAAAAAAGATCCTCTTGGAGGGTGAGCGCACCTCGGTTGAGGTGATTGACTGCGCTTTGGACATTGCAACATCAGCTTTTCGACAACTAGCTGGCCGAGCAGTGCTGAGGTGTCAGAGTTGGTTAAAAGCAACATCCTTCCGTCCGGAGCTTCAGAACAAGGTGTTGGACCTCCCTTTTGATGAAGAAACATTATTTGGCAAGCATGTGGATGAAGCCTTGCAGGCTATAAAAACAGATACTGACACTGCAAGATCCTTAGGGACACTTCAATTTAAAAAGGTTCCTTTTCATGCTACCAGAGGTCGGGGAGTCTCGACTTATCGAGGGGGTTACCAGTCTTTTTGTTACCCCTCCTAGGCTACACAACAGTTTCGGCCTCAATATACCCAAAGGTAACCACCTCAGGCGTCATATGCCAGACCCCCTCCTAGGGGAAGATCGCGCCAGGGTAAGGAGGCAGCTAGATGACAATGACAACTTTCAGGCTCCGGCTACAGCCTTGCCACAGAGCAGGAAGATAGGAGGAAGGATATTACACTTCTACAGGAAGTTGGAGCAGATTACATCAGACCAGTGGGTTTTAAACATTTTTCGATTTGGCCATACTTTAGAGTTCATTCAACGCCCACCTCCTTGTCCTCCTCGTACCTTCATGCAGAAGCATCTAAAACAACTCCGGCTGGATGTTGTGGCCATGCTCAAAAACTAAGCAATAGAGAGAGTTCCTTCTTCGGAGAAAGGCAAAGGTTTTTACTCTCGTTTCTTCCTGGTATGCAAAAACTGGGAATCTTGGCGTCCCATTCTAGATCTCAGCGGCCTAAACAAGTACCTCAAACGCCAAACCTTTCGCATGGTCACATTGCAAGATATTCTTCTCCGCATGAACCACGAAGATTATATGACGTCTCTGGATCTCCAGGACGCATACTTCCATATTCCATTGTCACTTGCCCACAGGAAGTATCTACGTTTCATGGTAGTCAGCAGCCATTTCCAATTCAAAGTCCTTCCATTCAACTTGAAGTTCGCCCCCAGGATCTTTACAAAGTGCCTAGCTCAGGTGGCGGCTTTCCTAACAAAGAAGAAAATTCTAATTTTTCCCTACTTAGACGATTGGCTCATCAAGGCGCGGTCGTCTCAAGTAGATCACGACTCGACAACAGCTTGCTTAGCATTATTCGACAAGCTGGGTCTCACTCTGAATCACAACAAGTCAAACATCTTACCTACAAGGGTAACAACCTTCCTAGGTGCAAAGATCGACACCATCAGAGACAGAGCTTTCCCGTCGATAGAGAGACACGCGAAACTTGTTGCCATGGCAAGCAGAGTGCAAAGAAAAAAGTCTCTTACTGTACGCATTTACAAATCGCTTCTGGGGAGGATGTCTTCTTGCATACAGTTAGTCCCCTTTTGTCGCCTAAGAATGTGTCCCTTGCAGGAGGAATTAGATCTCCAATGGATACAGAGAGACAACTCGTTCGACGAAGTGATCAGGGTAATTCCTCGGATGGTCCAGGCTCTCCTCTGGTGGAAAAGTCAGCGGAACCTCGCAGTAGGTCTTTCTTTCCTACCACCTCAGCCCCCATTGGTCATCACCACAGACACTTCCCTAGAGGGCTGGGGAGCACATCTTCAGGATCTTCAAATCAGTGGTAAGTGGAGCAACTCCTTCCAAAAGTATCATATCAACTTTCTAGAGTTGAGAGCGATTTTCATGGCCCTGCAGGCTTTCCTTCCAAGAATAGAGCACACAGCGGTTCTCATACGGACCGACAATACTGCAGCCTTGCATTATTTAAACAAACGGGGGGAACAAAATCTCTCCTTCTGTCTTGGGAATCGCAGACGATTTGGGATTGGTCCATTCGCAATGGCATCAGTCTACGCGCAGAACATCTACCAGGAAGGCGGAACAAGACAGCAGACACTCTCAGCAGACTGACATCCTCCTGTCACGAATGGGAGTTGAATCAGGACGTGCTCGACCAGGTCTTCAGAAGGTGGGGGAAACCCAAACTAGATCTGTTTGCAACCCCGCAGGACACCAAATGCCGCTATTACGCAAGTTGGGTTCACCATCCGGGCTCTTGCGGGAATGCGTTTTCGATGGCATGGTGCGGAATATTTGCCTACGCTTTTCCACCCATTCCTCTAATATCAATGGTGCTTGCAAAGATCAAACAGGAACATTGCAGACTCATCCTAATTGCTCCGTTTTGGCCCCAACAACATTGGTTCTCGGTGGCGGATCACATTCCGCTGAAAGTGTCACCACATAACTGCAGTTTTCCAGTATTGGTATCTTTCATAGATTCACATGCGACCCACTCTCCTCCCTTAAGAGGCTCCCTTTACGACTCAGAGAGAAATACTACGCTTGTGCTCGAAAATCTTGGGGGAGCCTCTCTGGGGATAGTTCTAGAGGGTGCTGTCACCTGATTGGTCATTGTTCAAGTTAGTTCCTTTTACAGAAGGACATGGATATGTTGTTAAAGAGATGGTTCATTGCCATTAAGGATACATACTGCCATTTTATGGTACGATTGGACTCCCATATCTACGAAGGGGAATGAATCAAGCATGTGAATCTATGAAAAATACCAATACTGGATAACTGCAGATACAGATAAGTAATTCATTTTCTTTTTCTGTGTACTGTGGGTGGAGTGCTGGACTTTAGAGCAAAGGAGATAATCATGCTGTAGTGGTGTTTGAAACTCAAACGTCCAGTCAGTCCACAGAGAGATGCAAAAAATCAGAATTTTAGTTTGGAGTCTTTCAAGTGTACCTAAATATCACATTTCCATAATTTCCCAATTTTAGATTTTTTCTCCTTTTCTGGAATAGGCTTTTCATCTTTCCTTCTTTATTCTACTTGTTGATTTCCAGCATCTATCACAATGGGCTGTAAATGCATACTCTCATTCCTGCCTACTGAACAGATGGTCAGCAGTGAAACATCAAGTAGCCACTACCAATTTCATTTCATATGATGAAATTGACATGTTTTTTTTCTCACTGAAACATGTTTTTACTCAGTAACAGGGTCCATCTTGGTGGAAACCCACCCATACTAGAATATCCATAATGGAAATATTTACTCTTTTGGGACCACGATAATGGGAAAGGTGTTGGTATTCTTTTTATATCTCTCCTCCCTCTCCAGCCTTTTCTCCTCCTCAAGCTTTTCTGTGCTGGGAATGTCTTGGAGTTGCCTGTAATGTATCATCTGAAATCAGCACATTTGTTGTACTTTGTTACCACTCTTTTAGCTAGAAGAATTTACTCTATCCTTCTTGAATTCAGGAACTCATTTATCTATCTAGTTTTCCATGTTTCTTACATTAGGGGCTTTTAATGCATCCTGTGTTGCTCCCTACAAACCTTTTCTTGGTCTTCCAAATCCAGGTTCTCTGGAAACATTCATGGCCCTACACATAGTAATAGACGTACACTTAGCGCCATTACTTTCACACATCATTCTCAAATCTCTGTTGTTTCCACAAGCCATTGATAAAGAAACTTTCTCCAGTTTCTTTTTGCTCAACCGTTATATCTGAAAAAAATGCCCACATCTGTTTTCCCATTGAAGAGAGCCCATGCTCAGATCCCAAAGCCAATTAGTTCTCCTGTGATGAGTCCTTTGACTTTTTTTTCAAGCTTTTTGATGTCTTTAATAGAAAAGCTCTCCTCCTTTCATAGGTCAGGAGCACAATCACTTAAAGTGCCATGGCTAACTCTAGAAATTAACCATCTTAAATGAAGTGCTGGAAAATGAATTCCACATAGGACAGAAAAAAGAGTAATCCAACTTTAAGAAGGAATATCATCCCCACGTGAAGTCATACAATAACCAACAAAGTTTGCAAATAAAGCTAATTGGGCGTGATCAAGTAGCAAGACTTCTGGCCTATTTTTTCACATCGTTTAGATAGGTGCCATTAGCCATGGCCAACCCCAATGTTCAATTTAAAGTTAAAGTGACTTGACACCTACTTAACAGATAAAATCCTCACAATATGACAAACGTGGGCTGCAGCTGAAATGACCAGTGGTTTCCTCAAGGATTGATGACATGCCCCTCTCCCACCTTCTGTTGCATATATTTCAACAGGGCCCAGTTATCTTAACTTATGTTACCACACTCCTCCTTAATCTAAAAACGACATGCCCTCTTAGAGATTCATTTCCCTGAGTCCTACAGCCTTGAAAGAAGGGTAGGTCCCACCCTAAAGTAAGGAACCCAAACCCATCCTCTGCTGACCCATCTAATTTTTGATTGATAACTATGTTGCCATTGTAGGCAGAGATCTTGGAAAAGGTGGTTGTTCAGCAATCTCGACCCATTCTAAATTTCTCATTCCATTCTGTCGCCTAATTAAACTGGTTTTACGTCTGAGCATAGCATAAAACAATCATAGGGGTCTACAATGCCCCATTGCTGTTCACTGATGTAAGGATTGCATCACTCTGTACCCTTCATCAAGGTGGGTTGTACCATCCTTTTGGCTCTTAGAACACAACAGGTTAAGGATAGGATCCTTCATGCCAGAAATCAGTTGGTTTACTAAGGTGTTCAGCTTTGTATTCACCCTATTTACCATCAATCTACACCCATTTGACCTTGTTGAAGATTGCCAAGTTGTGATACAACTGTAATACCCGGATTAATAGATTTTCCCAAGATGCTTGACCCTGCATAGATAGGTGCTGGGTAACATATGACTAAGGGCCAGATGTATGAAGGTTCGCATTTGTGAATACCAAATAGCGATTATTACTGAATCACTAACTGGGATTCGCAAAATGCGATGTAACAACACCATCGCAGAATTTTTTGCAATTCCTTAAAATTTGCAATCACAAATAGTGAGTACCAAATAGCGTTTCGGTAAAATAGTGAATCCGTATTTGGAAATCGCAAATTGCGATTCCTGTATTCTGGAGCAGCTTGATGACATCACAACCAGGAAGTGAGTCAGTGCATGCTGTTTCCACAAGCCTGAGCCACAGGAGCAGGCAGAGAGACCCAGCACAGCACCAGGGAGGCACTCAGGAGAGTCAGCCAGGACCAGAAAAAACAATGGCCACTGGTGGGAATGGCAAGGACAAAGGAAAGAGAAAAAGAAAACTGAAATTCAGTGAGCAGGAATTGGAGGTGCTCACAGAAGAGGTGGTCAAGAACCAAGACCAGTTATTTGGCAAACACTCACTACAGGTCCCAGAAAGTGAGAAGAGGAAAATGTGGACTGACATCCAGACCAAAATATGTGTGGTGGGAGTTGTGCAGTGTTCAATTAAGGAGATACGCAAGCGCTGGTACGACTTCCAATCATGTGCCAAAGAGAGGGTAGCAGGCAGGCTGAATGAGGCAAGGAGCACTGACGGAGGACCACCCACCTAGACACCGCCCACTCCCATGGAAGACATGGTGAAGTCAACACTGCTGCCTGAAGCAGCAAGTGGTGTCACTGACATTGACACCTCAGGCACACCTGGCACCAGCTAAGGTTAGGGCAGTAATGATTTGAATTACCATATGTTGCAATGACACTATGCACAGTGATAAGTAGTCCATGCCACATATGCCATTCAACACAACAATGCCTTATGGGAGTGGTAGTCCATACCCCAAAAGGGCATCTAGTACATAAATAGCAGTATAGTGTAAACCCAAACAGAGAAACTACACAACAGACAAATAGGGACACTATGCCAAGAAAATGTTTATCGTTAAAGTAACTGTAAGATTACAAATGCAAGGTGAACATCATGCATGACATGCTGCACATTGTTGTTGCAGATTTTCCGGGCTCTGGCGTAGCAGAAAGTGGAAAAGGGGGGAATAACAAAAGTCAGCCACAGTCAGATTCAAACACCAGTGAGTCCATCATACCAGCACCAACCAGATACAGGGCAAGAGTGCTTCCCCTCCCTGGGTTTACTCTGGACTCTGACAAATTGCAGGAAGAAGTACCCACACCACCTTCAGACGGTAGAAGCACCGACAGACAGCAGTCTCTGTTCCAGCATCAGTCTACTCCCCTCAGGAGGTGTCGTGAAGAAGGCAGACATTGCACAGATGAAGGTGAGGGCCCATCACTGTTCGGTGGTCTTGAGGCATCCATGTTGAACGTGCAGCACTTGCAATGTAAACACATGGGATCAATGTACAGGCAGTTGGTGTCTCTCAATAACAACATGTGCAAGCTACATGAGGGACTGCAAGCTACAGCAGGACACGCAAGAGAGATGACAAATGCCATTAAGGAACTCGGCACTGTAATGCAGCAGGAGCATGTCAGCCACTGTAGGCGCCATTGCCAATTGATGGGTAGGTTAGATGGGTTCAGTAGATCTGTCAATCGGCTCACTACCACAACTGCTTTGGTGTAACAACGTGCTGTGGGCATGCAAGTGGAAATGGCACATTGCAGTCAGGATGTTGCACGAGGATTGGTGCAAGTCACCAATGTATTGGAGACAATGCAGACAGCCTGGAGTGCTTCAAACAGCGATATGGGTGGTGGGGATAGTGAGGAGCTTTCTAGCCTCAGCAGTGTCACAGCCGCTGTGATGGATCCTAAGCGTCGCAATTCAGACATAGTACTGTCTCTGAACCCACAACAAGATGTGCCACTGAGCATACTGTGTGTTCAAGTGGAGTGCTTGGACGTAAAAAGTAATGTTGAGAAGTACAGGGGCCTTGCATATCATGTAGCAATGCATAGATACTATAATGTCAATAGTTTCCCACTGTAATTGGGACTTGGTTGTGTATTTTGTAGACCTATGTCCTATTCACACATTTATTACCTGAAGTCAAGGCAATAAATGTGATACCTACAGAAATAAATGAAAGTAGATGTGGTGTTGTCATTACTTACATCAGAAATAGTTGCACGTAATCTCAGCACGCCTTTGCCTGCCCTCTGCTGCTCTGGTTCTGTCTGCTGGTTGAAGGGGTGGCAAGGGGTCGTCATCCTCATCAGAGTCCGTCTCTGTGGGTTCGACTGGTATGCCTGTGGTCATTGCGATGTTGTGCAACATTGCACATGTGGCCACGATCGTGCAGGTGGTTTCCGGACTGTATTGCAGTGCGCCCCCACTCTTGTGCAGGCCTCGGAAACAACTCTTCGACAGGCAGAAGGTCCTCTCAATCACGCTACGTGTCCTCCTGTGTGCCGCATTGTATCTCCATTCATTTGGCGTGGCAGGATTGAGATAGGGTGTCAAGATGAAGGACGGCACTGCATATGCACTGTCTCCTAGGATGACAGGAGAGTAAAATGAGTTATTGTTATCTGTGACATCCATAGACGTTATGCAACATTATTCACTGTTACATTACCAAGTAGGTATCCCCAGCATGAAGTCTTGTGTGTATTCCACTTTGTCTGAAGATAAATGAATCATGTGTGCTACCAGGGTTTCTGGCCACAAGATCAGTTATTATGTTGGAGGCATTGCATATGACCTGGATGTTCATAGAATGTGTATGTTTCCTATTCCTATATACATACTATGTGGCAGATGGTGGACAGATTGCTACATGTGTCCCATCAATGCAGCCAATGACGTGTGGAAATTGGGCTTCCTTGTAGAAATCAAATTAATTTTTTTGCAAATCCTGTGGAGTGTTGGGGAATTTTATGTGCAGATGAAGTTTTGTCAACATAGCATTTACGAATGCATTAAAGAAGCGTGAAAGCGCACTTTGAGATACACCTCTAGCTGCTGCTTTGACCCATTGATAGTTTCCTGAGGTTAAGAGGTGCAGGGAGCATAATACCTGCACAGCAGTGGGTATGGCATTGCTTCTGTGTGTGTGTGTGTCACTGCAATAGGGGGTGTAAATCAGCTATTAAGTCAAATATTATGGCAGAGTTCAAGCTGTACTTGTCAAAAATCTCCTCCTCTGTCTGATCAAATAGGGTAATGCGCACTCTGAAAATGCACCCCTGTCTCCTTCTCCCTCTCCTCAAACCAGCAAGGATCGTCATCCTCCTCCCCATGATGTAAAGTGCAGCCATTGTTGAAAAGGGCTGATGCGTTCTAGGACTCTTTATATAGGTTGCACCTGTTTACCACCTGATTACAATTCGTGGTAAATTGCACATGCAAAAACCCCTTTTGCAGCTAATCGCAATTTGCGAATGCTTGATACATTGAATTGCGATTCGTTATTTGCGAATCGCAGTGTGCGATTCACAAAACCTAGTCGCAATTTTAAGGAATCACTATTTTAGCGATTTCTTAATATTACACTGCAAATGCCTTTCATACATCGTGAAAGGTGATTTTGCATTCGAAAACAGTGGAATTTACCAATTCGCACCGTTTGCCAATGCAGAATCCTTTGATAAATCTGGCCCTAAATTAATATTATCTCCAGCTGATTTAATACAAAGCAGAATTGATAATTTTTGTCTTACAAGTCAGAGATCATGGGTATTTAATTGTTGATTGTGGCATTTCTTAAGCTCCGGGTAATTTCAATAGTAAAGAAATACTTCCTTCAGGCGAACAGACTCAAATAGTGCCCTCTTACTAGGTACAGTGGTTAATGCACGGCCGGACCATTACAATGTAATCTGCGTAGGCTTCCCTAAATTCTTTATAGATTGGCTTCAAAAGACAGATTACTTCAGTCTGCTCTATCTTTGGCTTTAGAAAAAGAGACCATATCTTGACATTTTATAGACCCCTGCACTGGTTGCCAGTAGAGGATAGTATTTTGTTTAAGATTTTCTGCATTGTATATAAATGTCTTTATGCCCACAAATATCCATCAGCAAAGATCAGTCAGTATGTCTCTACGCGATAAGTGAGCATAGGTCATTTTAACCGCCCCTGAATATAATCTAAGCACACAAGGGGACACTCTTTTCCTGTCAGGCCCCAATGCTGTGAAATGCGCTACAGTTGGAAATTAAACTATCTACCACACTTTTATGTTTCTGGATGAAGCCAATGTCGTATCTAGTTGGTTTATTGTACTGAATATTGTTGATAAGAGAAGTCCTAGTTCTTAGTGAGTCTATATGATTAAGTAGTGGATGTAGATTGATCAGTCGAATGGTAAAGAACTGGGTAGAGTTAATGAACAGTTTGCAAAGAACCATAGATGTTGAAAGATGAACAGCTGCAGATAATTATGAGTATTTGAAGTTACACAAATTATGTTGTTATTTGATTTCAGCATTGCAGTATGCTGACTAAATAAGTTTTACAAATTGTAATATCAAATATGGTCAGACGTACCCATTTAAAAAAGTAAATCAGCTTATCTGACTATACATAAAGAATTATTCTGTAAACTGCAGTATGGTTATATACTTAGCACTGTTTAATTCCAGAGCACACTAACATCAGCTGCCATGGTTCTAGGTTTGATCCAGGTTGGGTCGGGTTGCTGCTCCAACAAGGCCTCAGTTTTCTTTTTTTACTGTATTTGTAAAGTACATCATGCACCTGGAAGCCATCTCAAGGGTGCTTTGTGTAGTTCGCAAAAAGTTTGATGTTGTATAAATAGATTAAAATAGTATGGCAGGAAGCAACAATATGTTCATGCTATTGTGAATCCACATTTCACCACGGAAGGATAGACGCACCTTCAGAAAGACCATGGCAATAATGGAATAACCATGCTGTGCCTACAATGTGGCTCTCATGTCAGCCATATACCTCGGCCATTTATAATCAAAGTAAAGAGCACTACTAGCATGGGCATCAAAGATGGCTGTGTAAAATATCATACAGTGCTCCCCATCCTGTTACCCTAGATTCATAAGTAAATAATTTCCATGGGAAACTTACATTGGCCACCTTACAAATTGGCCTTGTTTCCATGTTCATGAAATTCACAATCTTACCAGAAGTGTTTTATTTTGAAAAGCCTTTAACACACTATAACATATCTAGGATCCATCTTGAAATATGCCTCCTCATGTACCAACAGGGTATCTAATAAGGCCTCAAAAAATCATAAAAATGTTACTAGATCTGCAGGTCGAGTAGCTTGAATAATCTACTTGACCTAACTGTAATGTACTTGATCCGGAAATTGGTCTCAAATTGTGTGATCCTGGGCAAATACTGTATTTTAAAGTCACCTTTTTCTTCATTCTCACATATAAGTGCACCTTCAGATATGTGAGTTAGGCATTTCTCCTGTAAAAGAAAATCATCTTTTGTTTGATTAAATACTCTAAATGTTTGCTCCATGTATAACAAATCTAGTCCACATATGGGGTACACATGATCCACGCATGACTTTCCTCTTAGTTTACTAATAGCTTTGCCATCAAGGCAGGGGTGTTTCTCAGCTTATGTTTAAACACTAACTTTTAATACATATATTACTAAAGCATGATGTGGTAGCGCATTGTGATTTACAGACAATACATTTCCTAGAAATGTCCAAAAACCTTCCCACTAACTTGCAGCTTTACTGACAAAACAACATAGGTGGTCATTACAACCCTGGCGGTCGGTGTTAAAGCGGCGGTAAGACCGCCAACAGGCCGGCGGGAAAAAAAAGGGAATTACGACCGTGGCGGAAACCGCCAACAAAGACAGCCACTTTAACACTCCGACCGCCACGGCGGTACAAACAAACAGCGCGGCGGTCACCGCCAACAGACAGGCGGGAGACAATGTACCGCCCACAGTATCACAACCTACCAATCCGCCACCTTTTCTGGGGCGGATTTACCACAAACAAAAACACGGCGGAAACAGGACTCCGAAGGGAAAACGCTCACCTCTGCACACCCCACGAGGAACCAGGACGCCATGGAACCAGAGCTCCACATTTTACCAGCCTTCATCTTCTTGCTCCTCTACCAGGAGCACGAACGCCGGCGGTGAAGACCACGGTGAGTACTGCACCTACGACACAGGGGAGGGAAAAAACAGTGACACACACACGCAACACCCCCACCCTCACCCCCTACAATACACACACCAATACAGCATGATACATTACAGTTACACCCCCCAAACCCCCTCCCCCCAGAAGAATGCAAAGACAAAAGGAAATGAGCTGAACGATTGTAATATATTAAGTAGTCAAATAATATACATACACTATTTACAAATATATACACCAAGAATATTAGTCCAGGGTATTCCACCCTTAAAGTCCGTGGACCACTGGGCCCACACTGCATGGGCGAGGCCCACACAAGATACCCGAACGTGACGGAGAGAACACTGCAGGAGTATCAGATAGAAATAAAACAGGCACCTCAGGGGGAAGGGAAAGGGGGGCACCTCAGCCGGTTGAGTGCACGACGCCAAATCCACGAGGGGGCCCCATGCACACTGTTCAATCCTGGGGAGTGCAAAGCCACAGTCTCTCAAGTCTCTACAGTGGGTGGTTTGCCCACTGTTCAATCCTGGGGAGTGCAAAGCCACAGTCTCTCAAGTCTCTACAGTGGGTGGGTTGCCCACTGTTCAGTCCTGGGGAGTGCAAAGCTACAGTCTCTCAAGTCTCTACAGTGGGTGGGCTGCCCACTGTTCAATCCTGGGGAGTGCAAATCCACAGTCTCTCAAGTGGATAACAGTCTCCACTGGTTCTGGAAGGGGCTTGGTGCCCAGAGTGCTTCATCCTGCCAAGGACTGAGGTAGTGGATGTCATACTCCACTGGTTCTGGAGGGGGCTTGGTGCCCAGAGTGCTTCATCCTGCCAAGGACAGATGTAGTGGATGTCTTTCTCCACTGGTTCTGGAGGGGGCATGGTGCCCAGAGTGCTTCATCCTGCCAAGGACTGAGGTAGTGGATAACAGTCTCCACTGGTTCTGGAAGGGGCTTGGTGCCCAGAGTGCTTCATCCTGCCAAGGACTGAGGTAGAGGATGTCATACTCCACTGGTTCTGGAGGGGGCTTAGTGCCCAGAGTGCTTCATCCTGCCAAGGACAGAGGTAGTGGATGTCATACTCCACTGGTTCTGGAGGGGGCTTAGTGCCCAGAGTGCTTCATCCTGCCAAGGACAGATGTAGTGGATGTCTTTCTCCACTGGTTCTGGAGGGGGCATGGTGCCCAGAGTGCTTCATCCTGCTCATGGCGGCTTTAGTAGCGTCAGTGCATTTGGGGCTCATGGGCCTGCGGTGCTTGTGGCGGTCCTGTCTTTGGCAGCGGTGCTTGTTGCGGTCCTCTCTTTAGCAGCGGTGCTTGTGGCGGTCCTGTCTTTGGCAGCGGTGCTTGTGGGTGTCCTGTCTTTGGCAGCGGTGCTTGTGGCAGTCCTGTCTTGGGCAGCGGTGCTTGTGGCGGTCCTGTCTTTGGCAGCGGTGCTTGTGGCGGTCCTGTCTTGGGCAGCGCTTCAGCTGCTGGCGGTCCTTTCTGGGCCAGCGGGGCTGCTGCTGGTGGTCCTGTCTGGGCCAGCGGGGCTGCTGGCGGTTGCCTCCTGGGCAGCGGGGCTGCTGCTGGCGGTCCTGTCTGGGCCAGCGGGGCTGCTGGCGGTTGCCTCCTGGGCAGCGGGGCTGCTGCTGGCGGTCCTGTCTGGGCCAGTGGGGCTGCTGGCGGTTGCCTCCTGGGCAGCGGGCTGCAGCTGGCGGTCCTGTCTGGGCCAGCAGGGCTGATGCTGGCGGTCCTGTCTGGGCAGCGGGGCTGCTGCTGGCGGTCCTGTCCGGGCCAGCGGGGATGCTGGCGGTTGCCTCCTGGGCAGCGGGGCTGCTGCTGGCGGTCCTGTCTGGGCCAGCGGGGCTGCTGCTGGCGGTCCTGTCTGGGCCAGCGGGGCTGCTGGCGGTTGCCTCCTGGGCAGCGGGGCTGCTGCTGGTGGTACTGTCCGGGCCAGCGGGGCTGCTGGCGGTTGCCTCCTGGGCAGCGGGGCTGCTGCTAGCGGTCCTGTCTGGGCCAGCGGGGCTGATGCTGGCGGTCCTGTCTGGGCCAGCGGGGCTGCTGCCGGCGGTCCTGTCTGGGCCAGCGGGGCTGCTGGCGGTTGCCTCCTGGGCAGCGGGGCTGCTGCTGTTGGTCCTGTCTGGGCCAGCGGGGCTGCTGGCGGTTGCCTCCTGGGCAGCGGGGCTGCTGCTGGCGGTCCTGTCTGGGCCAGTGGGGCCGATGCTGGCAGTCCTGTCTGGGTCAGCGGGGCTGATGCTGGCGTCCTGTCTGTGCCAGCGGGCTGATGCTGGCGGCCCTGTCTGGGCAAGCGGGGCTGCTGGCGGTCTTCTCCGCCGTGCTGATCTTCCCAGACTTGCTGGGTTTCTTGTGCCCCTTCCCCACCTTGGAAGGTGTCGCTGCTGACTCCACACTCCCACCTGTGCCCCTGGGAGCGGCTTTGCTGGCTGTTGTCTTCCCCCTCTCCCGCCGGGCACTGGCCAACTTTTGATGCTTGACAGGTGGGGGACTGTCCGTGCTGTGGCTCCTTGCCACACTGCCTGCCCTGCTGCCTGGTGCACTCCAGAATCCGGTGACTACTGGCACCACTTGTCCCGGAGATGTTGTGGCTGAGGTGCTAGGTTGGGACCTGTAGAGTCGGGCCCTAGGAGACTGACGGGGTGGGGGAGGTGAGGGAAAGAGGTCAAGGTTGGACAGGAAACGTTTCTTAGGAACACTGGGACGGGTAGCTGGAGGGGGTTTGGGAGTGGAGGAAGAGGTTGTGGTTGTAGGAGGTGTACGTTTGGTGACTTTGGGTGAAGGTGCATGCGCTGGAGGCTGTCGTGAGGTGGATGGCTGTTGGGTGGGTGTGTGCCTGCGTTTGTGTGCCTTGGGAGGTGGTGTCACAGACACACTGGGAGAGGACACAGGGGATGTGTGAATGGTAGTGGGGGTGGTGACTGCACGTGAGCGGGGTGTGCTGGTGGGTGTGCTGGTGATGGACGTAGTGGCTGTAGATGTAGTGCATGCAGGTGTGAGTGGAGACGAGACTGGGAGGGAGGAGGGAGACGAGGAGGAGGGGGACACAGTGTAGGCAGTGGATGTTACTATGTCTGCATGTGTGTGATGCTTGCGTGAGGGCCTGTGGGATGTGTGGTGCTTATGTTTGCCAGATCTACCCTTGTGTGTTGAGGTGTGTGCATGCTGGTCTGATGGTGTGCTTGGGATAGGCTGAGGTACAGGGGATTAGGTCTGGGTGGAGGAAGCTGGAGGGGGGAGGCTAGAGACAGGAACAATGGCTGCCATCAGTGCTGAGGCCAGAGTCTGAAAAGCTCGCTGAAGGGCTGCCTGACCAGAATGAATGCCCTCCAGGAATGCATTGGTTTGTTGCAACTGTCTCTCTACACCCTGGATGGCATTCAAAATGGTAGACTGCCCAACAGTGAGGGACCTGAGGAGGTCAATGGCCTCCTCACTGAGGGCAGCAGGGGTGACTGGGGTAGGGGCTGAGGTGCCTGGGGCGAAGGAGATGCCCACCCTCCTGGGTGAGCGGGCACAGGGCAAAGGCTGAGGGGCTGCTGGGAGGGCGGTGCTGGGGGGGTTGGCGGCTGTACCTGTAGATGCAGGGGGCACAGATGGGGCCGCCACCACAAAGGAGCTCCTATCAGAGGACGAGTCTGTATCGCTGGTGTCAGCTCCTGCCCCCGCCGTGGAGCTCCCCTCGCCCTCCGTCCCACTGGTGAAATCAGACTCCGTAGTGTCGCCCTCTAGGGCCATGTGGGATGCAGCTCCCTCCTGCTCCGGTGCCACTGCTCCTCCGCCTGATGATGCTAATGCACACATGTACAGGGAGACCACAAAAAGGGGGGGGAGACAGAAGAAAGACATGTTGAGTGCATGCATTACCGCTACCGTTGGCGGACACGAGAGACACAGAAGCCCCCTGCACTACGCCGCGCACTTGGGGTCCACTATTCAATGCCTGGTAAATGGCCTACAAAGCTAGGGCCGATATCTTCACACATGGATGTCACAGGAGCCGGACTAGGTGTAGTTGGCACTTTACCCAGGTGGGGAAGGTGCCACAGGGTCTGCCTGAAAAAGGGGACTTGACTAGCACACTCGCCCTTGCCTAGGGAAACCCACAGCCCACCTCCCCCACCCAGACATCTCCACTGCGCGCTGAATCAGCAGAATGAGAGTGTACTCACCCCCTTGTTGCTGCTGTAATGCCCTCAAGCACCCATCCAACTCCAGGTACGCCACCACCAGGATCCTGAACATCAGGGGAGTCATGGTGTGACGGGCACCCCTCCCACGTTGGGAGGCCATCCCCAGCTGGGCCTCCGTCGTCTTCTTGCTCCAGCGGCGAATGTCCTCCTATCTTTTCCAGCAGTGGGTGCTCTGTCTGTGATAGACCCCCCAGGGTCCGGACGTCCTTGGCAATGGCACACCAAATATCCTTCTTCTGGTGGGCGCTGACCTACAGGAATTGTACAGGGGAAAAAGAGAAGTTATTACCAACTGCACCGTCACAGTCATTGGCCCGCATCCCTATCCTTGCCATGTGGCACATGCACTCACCGTCGTTTCATGCACGCATCATTCTCCCCCCCCCCTCTCTTTCATCCACCCCACTCCACACAGGCATTGCCCTTACAGCATGCTCACAGAGTACTTACCTGTTTGTCTGGAGGACCGTAGAGTAGCGTGTACTGGGGGAGGACCCCATCCACGAGTTTCTCCAACTCCTCCGTGGTGAAGGCAGGGGCCCTTTCCCCAGACGCACAAGCCATTGTCTCTTCCAGACTGAGGTCACAGCAACACATGCAGTGTAGGTCCTCTCCTGTCAAAGATCAGGTATCGAGTGATTGAACAGATAGAAAATGGCGGTCACATCCGCGGCGGTGCGTACCGTCACCGCCGGCGTACATCATCATTGGCTCCTGGGACCCATAAGGTCCAATGTTAACCAATGCAGAATTGCGCCGCTGTCTTCGACCGCCTACCACGACGATGTACAACGCCAGCGCAGTTACCTCACAACCCATTGTCCCACTTTACAGGTCAGGCAGCCGCCATTTCAGTGGCCCACATGGCTTGATTTATAACTGCGTCACACATACCTAGGCCTTGGCTCAACACTCATACAGGCAAAATTGGGGTTATGAATGGTTTTCTGAGTAAGCTGTGTTTACGTACCTCTGAGTTGGTTGACTCTGTGCTCGCTGTTGTCCTTCATAGGCACCGTCCACTGGGACATGTGAGGAGATGGCGGCATCCTCCGGTGTACAGACCGCTGGTGGACCTGTTGACAATGGAGGAAAGACATGTAATCATCAACTACAGGCTTGATCGTGCCACAATCCTGGAACTGTGTGCCTAGTTGGAGCCAGACCTGATGTCAGCTATCTGCCACCCCACAGGAATCCCCCCTCAAGTGCAGGTGCTGTCAGTACTCCATTTCCTTGCAAGTGGGTCTTTTCAAACAACAGTGGCCATAGCATCAGGGATGTCCCAGCCTATGTTTTCCAACGTGTTGTCCAAAGTGTTGATGCCCTGCTGAAAGACATGCGGAGCTACATCGTGTTCCCTCAGGTGGAGGATTTGCCTACAGTGAAAGGTGACTTCTATGCCCTTGGACATATCCCCAATATCATAGGTGCCATTGATGGGACACATGTGGCCTTGGTCCCCCCCGCAGGAGTGAACAGGTGTACAGAAACTGGAAGAGTTACCATTCGATGAATGGGCAGATGGTGTGTTTGGCCGACCAGTACAACTCCCATGTTAATGCCAAATTCCCTGGCTCAGTGCATGACGCTTACATCCTGCGGAATAGCAGCATCCCTTATGTGATGGGGCAGCTCCAGAGGCACTGTGTGTGGCTATTAGGTGAGCACCTGGAACCAAATCGTTGGG
Source organism: Pleurodeles waltl (assembly GCF_031143425.1). Lineage (NCBI taxonomy): Eukaryota > Metazoa > Chordata > Amphibia > Caudata > Salamandridae > Pleurodeles > Pleurodeles waltl. Next base: position 230,758,048 of record NC_090451.1, read on the forward strand.
AATAGTTGTCTGGGTCTGGGATTATCCCTACAGGTTAGTGTGTGTAGTTGTCCCTCGCCATTTACAGGTAACTCTGGGTACCCCAACCTGTCATGGCTACTGGCCCCAGTGAGGAATCCCAGGACAAGGGCAGAGGAACGCTACAATGAGGCCCATGGGCGAACTAGGAGGATTATAGAGCGGACCTTCGGCCTCCTGAAGGACAGGTTGAGGTGCCTGCATATGACAGGTGGTTCCCTATTCTACTCACCAAAGAAGGTGTGCCAGATCATCGTGGCCTGCTGTATGCTTCACAACTTAGCTTTGCGACAACAGGTGCCTTTTCTGCAGGAGGATGGTCCAGATGGAGGTGTTGTGGCAGCTGTGGAGCCTGTGTACAGCGAAGACGAGGAAGCAGAAGAAGAGGACATCGACAACAGGGACTCTGTGATCCTGCAATACTTCCAGTGAGACACAGGTAAGAATACAAACCTGCCTACTACATGTACTTTAACACTACTACCTCTCTACTGTCTGTCCTTTTCACCCAGTGTATGGTCACTGAGTTGTCACTTTCCCTTAAGATTTCACAGATGTGGGTCCCACTGTGTGACATCTGCTTTGTTTCCTCATCGACTAGAGCTGTGTGACATAGGTATGTTGACATTACAATTGAAAGAGCATTTTGTCATTGTAATTGCTAATACACTATTTCGAAATCACAGACAGACTCCAGATTGTTTTGTGCTTTAAGGGTGTTTATTTAAGTGCTCAATATTGGAAGGGGTTGTAAAATGGTGAGGGGTGATGGTGGAGGAGTGCCCATGGCAGAGTCCAGTCGATTAGTCTTACAGGTGCATTGTCTAAAGGGGCATAGGAAGTGGAGCTGGGGCAGTTTGAGGATGGACAGAGAGACAAGGTGGGACAAAAGGATGACATTCAGGGCGCTCTCATTTCTTGGCGGGGATCTTGGCATCGTTGTCTGTCTTTGTCCTGGATCTCAGGGACCGTTTGCGGGGTGGTTCTCCCTCTGCAGGGGGTGGGGTGCTGGTGTGGTGGTCCTGTGGTGGTGCCTCCTGTCCACTAGCGCCAGCGGTGGTGGTGGGCAGTTCATCGTCCAGGCTACTGTCAGGGGCCCCTTGTTGTGCCACAGTGTCCCTCCTGGTGTTGAGGACTTCCTTCAGCACCCCTACGATGGTGCCCAGGGTGGAATTGATGGATCTGAGTTTCTCCCTGAAGCCCAAATACTGTTCCTCCTGCAGCCGCTGGGTCTCCTGAAACTTGGCCAGTACTGTTGCCATCGTCTGAATGATGGTATGCTCCCATGATGTTGGAGAGGGCCTCGTGGAGAGTTGGTTCCCTGGGCCTGTCCTCCCCCTGTCGCACAGCAGCCCTCCCAGTTCCCCTGTTTCCCTGGGCCTCTGTCCCCTGGACCGTGTGCCCACTGCCACTGCCCCCAGGTCCCTGTTGTTACGGGGTGGTGGGTTAGCCTGGTCTCCCTGTAGTGGTGGACACACTGCTGATTGACATGTCCTGGGGACAGAGGTATGGGCCCGCTGGGTGGGTGCTGTGATGTTTTTTACAGAGGGGGGAAGCTCTGTGGTGGCCTATGACTGTGTCAGGGGAACCCACTGTCCCGAGGTCCCAGATGGGCCGGGCTGGTCGTCTAGATCCAGTTGGACAGAGCTGCTGTCATCACTGTGGGCCTCTTCTGTTGGTGGTGTGGACATGTCTGGACCCTCCTGTGCGGTGACGTTGGGTAGGGGTCCTGCAGGGGTGTAAAATCATGATTATTGCATTGGGTGTGCCATGGTGTGCAATGGGTGGGTGACCGTGTACCCCAGTGCTTGCATTCCTGTGTGGGACCTTGTGTGATGATGTTTTAGGGGGGTGTATGGGTATGTGCAGTGGCCATGCTTTGGTGATGGGTGTCCATGCTTTGTTGTTGCATGCAGGGCTTGGTGTTGGGGTGTGTGGTTTGTGATATTGGGACATTTGTAAGGAGTTGGAGTGATGGGGGTGAGGGCGAAGGTGGGGGTATGTGATGGCATGCAGGTAGGGTGGGGGATATAGTAGTAAAGAATTGCCTTACCAGAGTCCCTTCCTCCATCTACTCCTGTGAGGCCCTCAGGATGCAGAATAGCCAAGACTTGCTCCTCCCATGTTGTTAGTTGTGGGGGAGGAGGTGGGGGTCCGCCACCAGTCCTCTGAACCGCAAGGTGGTGTCTTGATACCACGGAACGCACCTTCCCCCGTAGGTCGTTCCACCTCTTCCTGATGTCATCCCTATTTCTTGGGTGCTGTCCCACTGCATTGACCCTGTCCACTATTCTTCGACATAGCTCCATCTTCCTAGCTATGGAGGTGTGCTGCACCTGTGACCCGAATAGCTGTGGCTCTACCCCGACGATTTCCTCCACCATGACCCTGAGCGCCTCCTCAGAGAACCTGGGATGTCTTTGCCGTGCCATGGGGTGGTGTGGGTGATGTGTGGGGTGGTGTGTGTTGTGATAAGTGGGGTGATATTTAGTGGTGTGTTGTGTGAGGTGCGTGGATGTTATGTGGGTGATGGTATTGTGTGCCTGTGGATGCTTGGTTGTAGATTGTAGTGTCTCTCTCTGGCCTTCTTTCGGGATTTTGGTCGTAGGGGTTTGTGGGTGATGTGGGTGTGTGTTTTATATTGTATTGGGTGTGTGGGTGTGGTGTGTGTATGTGTATCAGGTGTGTGTATTTTGAATTGTCCAATGTGGCTGTGTTTTGTAAGAGTGTGTATATTTTGAGTGCAGTGGTGTGTACCGCCATAAAAATACCGCGGTTGAAAGACCACCGCGTGGATTCGTGCATCGTGATAGTGTGGGCGTATTTCTGTTGGCGTGACGGGGGAGGTTTTGTTTTCGCCAGTTTATCACTGACCTTTGGTGTGAGGCGGACTTGTGTGGGTGTCTAAATTTTGGCGGATTCCGAGCTGTGGGTCATAATGACCATGGCGGAATTCCCCTGCTGCGACGGTGTGTTGGCAGTCTACTGCACGGCGGTAAGCGGCTTTTACCGCCAATGTTGTAATGACCACCATAGTGTATTAACATCAGTCTGTGAAAATTGGGTTTCAGAAAACATGTATCATGTGCACATCACCCAGTAAAGTGTTCTGCCTTTTTTCATCCTGGTAAAATATTTTTTACATCACACAGCAGTATAAAAAATGGTCTGTCACAGCTACTGAAATATATTTTGAAATATTTGTAAAGTTGTCTTAGTTATATAAATGTTGTGTGTGAGGATAAAACCTGATACCAAAAGCATTTCATTTTACATAGTTCAGACAGTTCACCTTACAAAATCCTGGAACTCTGCAGTCACAAGGAAAAGTATTTTCATTGCAAGAAGACAAACTGACTTTTGACCTGTCCCGGAACACAGAGCAAATGTGAAAAGAATAAAATTTAAATGGATCTTAATTGCTAATTCAGTTTCTAAATGAACAGAACACCTGTACTTTGTCCACTCGCCAGAAGGGAAAAGTATAATTTAAAATAGCGCGACCTCATTAAATAATACTTCCCATAGCAAGTGGTCAAGTAGATTTTACGAGCCCTGCTAATGTGTGAAGCAAAATGTTCACCGATGAACCCCTAGTTAGTGCAATGGCCTTTTGGCCTCCATTTTGAAATGGAAACTATGGAGGCATTAATACATTTTGAAATTGTGTTTTTTTATGAAGCTGTGATGTGTAACCATTGTGCATCTTGCAATGGGACCAAGAAAATATAAAATTTTATAGGTACCACATATAAAGTGAAAGTGTGACCAAAGACACTTTACAGCTCATAGTTTATTTTAAGGTTGCCATATTTGAAGTCATTAAGTTATGATAGTTGAATTGAAAATACATCTTGAATGTGTGCTCCTGGTACAAATATCTGATTAATTGCAACTGTTTATAATTATATATTTGCTGCCCTTGTGTGTGGTTTCACTTAGAAGACCTTTATTCCACTGTCTCTGTGTAAACAAAATGTTACCATTGGTATTAGTCATAAACTCACAGGTACAAAGGCATGGGGAAATGGACTAGTAGCTTACACTAGGCAGATCATATTGGATTTGGGTCAGACTGGTTTGCAAGTGGTTGTCCTTTCATACATAAAAGAAATATAGTATCAGGGTGCCAGGTGAATGGTTTGGATATGAAATACACATATTATGGAGATGAGAGAATTAAAAATATGACCTCCTAATACTAAATCCTCTTAATGTTAAATGAATTGTTGTATATGTGTTTTTTAAAGAAAATAAGACTGTTGCCCTCACTCACAACTAGGGGTGTTCTTAATCATTGGGTACTTCCTCACAGCTACCATTTATTTAGGTCTATAGCAGGTTCCCTTGGGAACTCTTAGAGTGGGAGAGACTTTTTTTAAATAAATGCATGTGGGACATATTTGCAGACCCACTCTGATAATTTCTACCCTGAAGTGGTTGAGATGTTTGCATCCTGAGAGCTATGCTGTCCGGACCTTAGCTGTTGACACGTCACCCAAGCCAGAAAGGTCAAAGGGTAGAGAGCAGACAAAGCGTGAACCACTGGCCCCCAGGGTAGGCACAAGGCCAATAGTCTTGACCCATAAAAAGAATATGTTACTGAAACAGCAGTAAGAACCACTAAATCTTCTGGGCACGAGGACTTCCAGAGTCTCTGCATGAGACATGCATAATTGACAGTAGTCAAAGTCACAAGGAAACTACTGACTGGGATGCCAAGTGGAAGACCAGAATCAGATTATGGAATGTACGGACTACGTATGACAAAGGAAAGCTGTCTCAATTAACATCTGAGATGAGGTGCTACAGCCTACACATCCTGGCAGGTCAGCAAAATAAGGTTTACCAGATCTGACAGAATGAAAACCACCAGAGAAGAGATTATACTCTACCCTGGAAAGGATGATGACCATCATCACAAAGAATCATTTTGAGCAAAGGGTCAGAGAAATGCCTATCTGAGTGGGTCAGTCAACAGGAGACTCATCAGAAGCAGGTTAAATGACAAACATATCAACACCACCATCAACCAGTGCTATACTTCAACAAATGTCACAGGGGAAACAGTCAATACCATATTCTTCCAACAGATGCCTGAGGAGCTTGAAGCAGTGCCATACCATTACCTAAAGATTGCGATGGGGGACTTAAATGCTAAAGTAGCAAATGACAAAATGAACCATGACCTAACCATTGGAAAGGAAGGTTGTGGAAGGATGAATAAGACCGGAGAAAGAAAGAATTTTGAGCCACAAATGTTCTGGTCATAGGAGGGACCCTTCCACTGTCATCAGAATCAGATTGACCACCTGATGATAAGCTGCATCTGGAAACTCTCACTGCAAGATAGAGTAAGGAGGTGAAGCATATGTTTTTAGTGATCACCATCTACTGACCGCTCTTGTGAAGATAAAACTCAGAAATACATGATGCAAAACACTTTGATGTGGAAAAGTTACAGGACTTCGAAACTGAGATGGATTTTGTCTTGAAAATAAATCAAAAACTGGTTCCAGTTTGTGGCAGACACAGAAGATCAGTCTGAGACAGCTGCAGACACAGGCAACAATAAATGAGAAGAGGTCTCTTCAGTATATTTAAAGACCAGTGAAACATGCCTGGGGACTAAGGAAAGAAAAAGGTAAACTGGATAAGACAAGACAGATGGCAAGACTTCGAAGATAGGAGAGCAGCAAAAAAGATACTCCTGGCTGCAGGAGAAGTACAAAGAACAGTATCTACAAGCAGACAAGAGTGGTCAAAAGAATGACAAGAGCAGATAATGGGGAGTACATGGATAATCTTGCCAGCAAAGCAGAAGAGGCAGCCAGTACAGGAGAGTGGTTAAAGGTCCACAAGACCAAGAGGATAGTAGGTGGTAAATCTTGTGCAGCCTACAACACACCTATTATGGACAAGCAAAGCAAACTACTCACAAAAGAGAAAGAGTAGAAAGAATTTTGGACCAAGCACTTTAAGGAAGCCTTGAACAGACCAATACCAACAAGCAGCAGAGACAGACTTGGATGTGAACATCTCCCCATCACAGAAAGAAGAAATCGTCACTGCCATCTGATCATTCAAGAATGGAAATGCTCCTGGCCAGGACAACCTGAACGCAAAAATGTTCAAAGTAGATCCTGAAGCATCAGCCAAGATTCTCCAACTACTGTTTATTTCATTTTGGGAGGGAAAGAAAGTACCAGCTGCCTGGAACAAGGTATCATCATGAAGATTCCAAAGAAGGGAGCATTTACCAACTGTAAAATGTGGTGTGGAATTACCCTTCTGTCAATCCAGACCAAATCTTGGCAAATTACAGCACATTTATAATGCTGTGGACAAGCAGTTGAGGAAAGAACAGGCTGGGTTCCGCAAGCACAGAGGGTGTATTGTTCAAACCATTACTCTACACAGAGTTAGAGAACAGTGCACATAGTGGCAGAGACATCTATACGTCAGCTTTCATTGATTTTGGTAAAACCTTTGACAGTATCCACCCTACCTGCGTCCGACTTATACTGGGAGAACAGCAAATAGTTCTTGTCACCAAGAGCTTCTAAGATAATTTTGCTTTCAAGGTGGGAGATAGTGAGTGTAGCTTCAAAGTCAAGACTGGTATGAGACAGTGATGCATCATGTCAGCATTGCTCTTCAGACTAGTTATTGACTGTGTGATGTGTTACACAACAGAAGAACAAGCCAGAAGCATCAGATGGACCTTGTTCTCTACCTTTGAGGACCCTATGTGGATAATCTAGCCTTGCTCTCTCACCCACACCAGCATATGCAGGAAAAGATGCCTTGCCTGCACATTCTATGGTCAGCAGGTGGGCCCGAAGATCAGCACGAAGAAATCAGAAGCCATGCTGCTCAACATGGCAAACCCTTTACCAATCAAGGTGGATGCAGAGGTCCTGGCCATTACTGAAGAGTTCTCCTACCTAGGCAGTACTGTCAGACATGATGGAGGGGCAGGGAGTGACATCCAAAGAAAACTGAAAAGGGCTAGGAAGGCCTTCAGGATGATGAACAATGTGTGGATGTCATCTAGGTACAGCACCAACACTGAGCTGAGGCTTTACCAGAGATGCGTTCTGTGCACACTCTTGTATTAAAAAGAATTCTGGCGAATGACAAAAAGTGACTTCACCAAACTTCCTGCCTTCCATACCAGTAACCTGAGAAGAATCTTGTGCATGTTCTCGCTGCGAACCGTTTCTAACAAGGAACTGCTCACCAGATGCAAGCAAGACAACATGGACACCATTATTATTAAAACGAAATGGAGATGAATAGAACACACCATCAGAAGAGAACAAGACTCCATCACAAGAACAGCTCTCCACTGGACTCCAGAAAGCAAACAGAAAAGATTAAGGCCAGAGAACACCTGCAGGTGCACTGTGTAAACAGAAATGAACACCCTCAACCACACCTGAGGCACCATACAGAAACTTGCCCAAGACACACACAAGTGGAGGTCCTTCATTGCTGCGTAAATGACAGTCTGTATAATAGGCAACAAATATATACCTGCAGAATGAATCCACTCAGTTGGTGTGTAGCAAGAGAGAACCCACAATTCCTATGGGCTTCTCCTGTAAGGGTACCTTGAGGTTAAGAATACAATTATTTATTGCATGCCACTTTCATTCACATGTATAATTTGCTTTTTGGTGTAGGTGGAAACTTCTCATACACTAAGGAAAAACAAAGGGAGCCAAGCAAGTAATATAGTTTTAAAAACACATGAAGAACTCCAGATTCTATTTTCAATGTACCCTACAATTGCAATGTTCATCATTAACCTGGATTCATAATACTGAAAATAAATTGAAATAAAATGTCCATAAAATTAATAAACATATTTGTTTTCTTAAGGACAATTAATTTCCAGAATAGCTCTGAGAGACCAGAGTTGCCAAAAGTCTACTACTGAACCGGGCTTCATAATTGGTTTTGGTAGTATATTTAATTATGTTTAGTTTGGCATTTGAAAATCAGAAAATAGTTTATACCAATGAACATACAACAGTTAGGAAAGTGAGCAAGTTTTTTATTTTAGGCATTAGTCTTCAAATTATGTTGATGGTTCATGGGCGTAGTCCTGTTTCAAGAGGTTTGTCTGCTTTTTACGTTTTTTTGTTTAGAAGCAGTCTCCAAAAAAACAGGATTTGTTTCTAGGTAAAGGTACTTGATCTTCCGGTTTCTGCATCTTGAACTGGATATTGCATATATTGTGTTCATCCGACGTACAACAAGTCAGGGGCCACCTGCAGTACAAAAAGCAGAGAATACATTCTGAGTTATATATAACAAAGTAGTAGACAGACCCATGTAATGTATTCTGCTAGTTTACCTTTGAACAAAAATCATCTCACTATACATAACGATTATCAGACCTGTCTTGCCTGTAGAAAGGCCACAGGGTCACCATATTTACCCTTGATTACCCCTTTTAATCACTACATCTAACTTCTTTCTCATCCAAGTTATTTGTTATTAAGGTGAGCCACCACGAGAAAGACAACTCAAAGTGGAACTCTCTTGCCCCAAAAAAAAGTCAACCCTTGACACCCCCCAACCCCACCAACGTCCCTTCCCAACTGCACACCCCTCCAATTGGCTGCAGCTAGGGTGGTACGAGCAGCTCTTTGGGTGTAGAGCTACATGACCACATCTGACATGATCTACACGAAGCTGGCTTGCTGTCGATAGAATTAGCATCACATGACATTGCAATACTTGATCATGTGACGCCAGAGAGGCCACGCCCAAACATGGCGACCGACTACAACAAATGGCATCAGTACCCACATTGGATTACATGAGGCAAATGGCTGTTGCATCTCCTTGACGACATTAGTAATAGGGCCTTGGGATATACACAAATCTTTAAAGAAGAGATCCTTATCTCTGAGATACAAGGAATGGGAGGTGCTCTCATAACTGGGTAAAATGTACCTAAATATAGTTGTAGTACCATAGCAATAAAGCAATAGGTAACGACTTCATGACATTATTAGAGATTATGTGGTATTTCTATAGATTAAAGTAAGTGTTTCAATACACTGATGAACCAGCTTGTCAGTAATAAAGCCAATATTGCTTCTACTATGAACCTTACAACTGACTAATAACATGAACTTCTGTATGAAGTGTGTGACTACAGGAGTCGCCACCCATCTTCAGACCATGAAGTACAGCATAACTTCCATGAGAGTAAGCGATCAGAGTACTTCTAAGAAATGTGTGGAATTTCCACATGTTTTTTGTCACCAAGCATGCATTTTGTGTGTGTGTGTGTGCAGTTCCACTCCCTCCTCATGTGTGCTGATACACGAATGCCAAGTGTTAGATTGCTCCTGGCTACTAATTGAGCAAGACAATGAGCATAAGAATTATGCGGTTGGTTCTATACCCTGGGTTGACAGTTAACATTACGGAAGGTAAGGCATTCTTTTTTCTGCTTTTATGTCATTCATTCACATAATTTATTGAACAGAGATCCTTCAACAGCCCTGAAAAAAATGCCCCAGACATCTATACGGCTAACATAGGGCAGAAACATTTTGACATATTAGAAGAATACTCAGGTCGTTGTAACCATGAATATCTATTGACTGCTTTTCTGATAATTTTAAGCATACCTGAGGTACTGCCCAATAAAGGATACTCCTGTGTTATACCTTAAAGCAGTGTTTCCCAAACTGTGGATTGTGACCCACTGGTGGGGCATGAGCCGATTTCTGGTGGGTTTATGCAATAAATAAAGATGCCTTTAAATTCTGTATTTACCTTGTCACATTTGTAGTGCTTCACCGGCAGAGGTCAGATATCAATCAATCAATCAATTAATTTGTAAAGCGCGCTACATACCCGTGAGGGTTTCAAGGCGCTGGGGTAAGGGGGGGTGCTGCTACTGCTCGAAGAGCCAAGTCTTGAGTAGTTTTCTGAAGGAAAGAAGGTCCTATCAGGCTAAGTCTTCTGACAAGTTGCTGTTTATTCTTTTAAAGTGGGATTGGTGTTTACTTTTTTTTCTCTGACTGCAAAGTGAGATGAGTTTTTAAAGTTAATTATGTGACAATCTTAGGATGTCATTTTTTGCAACATGCAAAATGTAAATACCAGTAAATGAAATTTATGTATTCAGTATCAAAACATAAATTAAGTGCATTTTTGTAATTCTGAATTGTTCTGGAATCAAAGATTTTAATAGGATTAAAACAAATTAAGCCACTTTAATTGGATATGCACAAATGGGAAACATTCACATGAAGTCAATTTCCACATATTATCATTTGAGTGCTACATGCTGTATAGTTTAATCAGTAAAACTATGTCTCTGTGCAAAGTTAATGGCCATTTCAATGGAAAATGTGCTTTCTATAAATGACTTGCGCTACAACAGGATACTTTAGTTACAATACAAAATCACCCCTCATGTCCATTAAAGGTAGGTGGGCCTTAAAGGTGTGTTGTTCTAAAAAGTAAGTTGTGGCTACCACTGCTGTAGGAAAATGACCCTTGTTGCAGGTACACCCCCCCCCCGTCCCCCCCACACACACACACTTTTCGCCTGATATTGATGCTGACTTGACTGAGAGTGTGCTGGGACCCTGCTAACCAGGCCCCAACACCAGTGTTCTTTCACTAAAAATGTACCATTGGTTCCACAATTGCCACACAGATACATCCCTTGTAAAAGGTACCAGTGGTACCAAAGGCCCTGTGACCAGGGAGCTAAGGGTTGCAGCATGTGTTGTGCCACCCTAAGGGACCCCTCACCTAACACATTCACACTGCCATTGCAGATTGTGTGTGTTGGTGGGGAGAAAAAGGCAAAGTCGACATGACATCCCCCTCAGGGTGCCATGCACACAAAACACTGCCTGTGGCATAGGTAAGTCACCCCTCTAGCAAGCCTTTAAGCCCTAAGGCAGGGTGCACTATACCACAGGTGAAGGCATAGCTGCGTGAGCAATATGCCCCTATAGTGTCCAAGTATATTCTTTGACACAGTGTGACCATATTAAGTATATGGTCTGGGAGCTTGTCAAAACGAACTCCACAGTTCCATAATGGCTACACTAAATACTGGGAAGTTTGGTATCAAACTTCTCATAGTAATAAACCCACACTGATGCCAGTGTTGGATTTATTACAAAATGCACACTTTGGGCATCTTAGAGATGCCCCCTGCATTTTGCCCAATCCTTCAGTGAAGGACTCACTAGTCTGTGCCAGCCTGCCACTGAGAGATGAAATTCTGACCCCCTTGGGTGAAAGCCTGTGTGCTCTCTGGGGCCAGAAACAAAGCCTGCAGTGGGTGGAGGTGCTTCACACCTCCCCCTGCAGGAACTGTAACACCTAGCAGTGAGATTCAAAGGCTCAGGCTTCTTGTTACAATGCCCTAGGGCACTCCAGCTAGTGAAGATGCCCAGCCCCCGGACAAAGCCCCACTTTTGGCAGCAAGTTTAGAGGGATAATGAGAAAAACAAGGAGGAGTCACCCCCTCAGCCAGGACCACCCCTAAGGTGTCCAGAGCTGAAGTGACCCCCCACCTTGCAGAATCCTCCAACTTGGATTAGGACCAATAGGGATAGGAATGTGCTCCCCTCCCCAAAGGGAGTGGGCACCAGGAGGGTGTAGCCACCCCCAGGGACAGTAGCCATTGGCTACTGCCCTCTAACCCTAAATATGCCCCTAAATCTTGTTTTTAAGGGCTCCCTGAACCCAGAGAGTGAGATTCCTGATGACCTACAAAGAAGAACGACTGCTTAGCTGAAAAACCCCGTAGAGAAGAAGGAAGAAGACAACTGCTTTGGCCCCAGCCCTACCGGCTTGTCTCCTACTTCAGAGAATCTGCACCAGCGACGCATCCTGCGGGCCCAGCAACCTCTGCCGACTCAGAGGACTGCCCTGCACCTAAGAAGGATCAAGAACTCCCGTGGCCAGCGGACCTGTCCAACCAAGAAAGAAGAAACCATCTTTAAAGGGACTCTCACCTCTCTCCAGGAGCGTGAGCCCCCACCACTCTGCACCTTACGCCCCTGGTCCGTGTCCAGAGAGGATCCCCAGGTGACTCCGAAGACGTGTCCACCCTGGACTGACCTCTCTGCACCCGCACGACAACACCTGTAGAGGGAATCCCGAGGACCTCCCTGACTGCGACTGCCCGGGATGAAGATATGTGACGCCTGGAGAAGCACTGCACCGGTAGCCCCCAGGCCCTTGGGAAACCGACCACCGGTGCAGCAACGGCCAGCAGGCGGCCCTCACCCTTGCCCAGTCAGTGGCTGGCCTTAGAAGCCCCCCTGTGCCCTGCGTGCAGCGTCTGAATGACCCCCGGATCCCTCCATTGAATGTTATTGAAAACCCGGTGCCCTGTTTTCCTACTGCACCCGGTTGCCCCTGTACCGCTGAGGGTGTGTGTTGTGTGCCTACTTGGGGCCCCCCCTGTGCTCTATCAAACCCCCCTGGTCTGCCCTCCGAGGACGCGGGTACTTACCTGCCAGCAGACCAGAACCGGAGTACCCCCTGTCTCTATAGGCGCCCATGTTATTTTGGCTCCTCTTTGACCTCTGCACCTGACCGGCCCCATGTTGCTGGTGCTGGGTGTTTGGGGTTGACTTGAAACCCCAACGGTGGGCTACCTATGCCCCGGAGACTGAACTTGTAAGTGCTTTACTTACCATATTAACTAAACTGTACTTACCTCCCCAAGGAACTGTTGAAAATTGCTTTGTGTCCACTTTTAAAATAGCTTATTGTCATTTTGTGAAAAACTGTGTACATTACTGTTTTGGTTCAAAGTTCCAACTATACCTATGCAAAGTACCTTACATTTAATGTACTTACCTGTAATCTGAAACTTGTGGCTCTAAAAATAAATTAACAAAAGAATATTTTCCTATATAAAAACCTATTAGCCTGGAGTTAGGTCATTGAGTGTGTGTTTTCACTTATTGCTTGTGTGCGTACAACAAATGCTTAACACTACCCTCTGATAAGCCTAACTGCTCGACCACACTACCACAAATAGAGCATTAGTATTATCTGTTATTGCCTCTGTCAAGCCTATTGGGGAACCCTGGACTCTGTACACTATGGCCCTCATTACAACATTGGCGGTAACTGCCGCCTACTGCCACGGCGACGGCTTCCAACATGCCGTAGCTACCAGCCGCCCACCCGCATTATGGCCCTCAACAGAATTCCGCCAGAAGGCTGGCGGAATACCGCTGACTGTCATGACAGCGGTAAGGTGGCGCTGCAGTCAGCAGCAGCACCACGCCAGCAAAACACTGCCGACCGTATCATGAGCAATGATACGGCCTGGCGGTGTTTTGCTGGCGGACGCTGATGTCGACACCAGCGCTGCGTCCCGCCTCCAGCCGGAGGACCACCTGCAAGCAGGTAAGTCGGGTTCTCCAACAGGAGAGGGGGTGAGAGGTGTTGTGTGCGTGTGTGGGGATGTTGTGTTTGTGTGTGGGGGTGTGTCTGTTTATGGCTGCGTGCATGCGGGTGTGAGTCACCTTGAATGAGTGCATGAATGCCTGCATGTGAGTGTACGTGTATGTTGTGAATGCATGTGTGTGGCAAAGTATGTTGGTGTGTGTTGCGGTGTGTGGGTATGTATGTGTGCATGCATGGGTGGATGTGGGTATGCGTGTGTGCGCATGTGGGTGTGGAAATGTGTGGAGGCAGGAGGGGGAGGGTGGAGGAGGACTCTGAGGAGGGGGAGGGGCCGGGGGAGACCCCTATCAGTGCCAGGGAAGGAATTCGCTGGCACTAATAGTGCCTACCGCCATGGTTTTCGTGCTACCGCCATGGTTTTCGTGGCGGTACGCTTGCCACGAAAACCATGGCGGTAGGCGGGGTCATAATCCCGAGAGTGGGATTGTGACAGCCGCCGGGCTGGAGAATGAAGTCTCCAGCCCAGCGGCCGTTACAACCCTGGCGGACGGAGTGGTACATTAACCGCCAATTTCATAATTTGGGGAAAGGTACTGCCAGCCTGTTGGCAGTAACTTTCCCCAAATTACCGCCGACCGCCAGGGTCGTAGTGAGGGCCTTTATCTCATTTTTATATAGTATATACAGAGCCAGCTTCCTACAACCGCCTTAAGGTATTTTTAATTAAAACTGGATCCCTGTCTTGTCTAGATAACCAGTATATTTTAAGGACTCCCTCTAAAAGGATTTTTGAGGTTGAGTCCACTGTGGTAGTACCATCATACCGGGGGGGGTGAGGTGGTGAATGATGAAGCATGCCACATTACTTGAGTGAGACCAGCTCCTCCAAATATACAATATTTTGGTCATGTGGAGATACAGGTTCAGGATAGGGAAATAGTAGCCCTTCTAGATTATATACTCACTGTGCCACGTGTGTTAAGAAGATAAATGAGTGAAAACAATGTGATTTTGTTGTAAATAATTAATCTTGAAAATGTTTCAATTCTAAAATAATTTGGAGGCAGAATTACACATTGTGAGGCTTGTGGGAGGGGGTAGTGGTCTTCAGAGTTGTCTCAATCACTCCCATTATGTTCACTCTGTTACATGTGTGCCCCTCTTCTCTCCATATCTCCTCCATCTGCATATCTTACATCTCATCTCTTGCCTCTTCAGCACCCTGTTTTCATTCCGTCCTGGACACACTTCTGCCCATCTCCTTCCCTTCACCATCCCCCAAACACATAACACTCCCACTCATGTGTAAGCAGTGCATTTTCTTTTACTTTTGTCTTGTCAATATTTGGCAACTGTGTACTTCCTTCAAACACAGTTTCACAGAATCACAATTGCAACAGGAAAAAAATGACCGTTGCTCTGTGCGCAATTGGAGGACCATCCATTCAGAACACCTTTTTGACCCACAGATTAGCACTGAGTGAAACTCGCACTGCCTCAAGGTCGGTTAAAAACATCTGGAAGTGACACAGCTTAAAATATTTACTATACAAGTGTAATATGTTGCCTCAAAACAATACTGTAACACAACAACAAGCAAACACCCTTAGGGAATGCAAGTAGACTATGTGAAATATAAACAGGAACTAAATTGTTGATAAAGATTACCTTAACATTTTTTTAAATTAATTGTTCAGAAGTCGATCAGTGTTATTAGCGACTAAAGTTAACGACGTGAATAAACGGCCCGATAGGGATCCGTTTCAATGTCCGTTTTTAATTATTACCGATCTCAGACCCGGGGGGACTTGGCTCACTTAAAGCCCTGTCTATTGATGCATTGAATCATCCCAGAAAAGCATGGAGGCTTCCATCAAGATTGTGGCTTACACCCTACATTTATACCAGTCGTTAAAGCAAGTCTTTTGGCTGCTTTGGAAAATGATGGAGTCAGATGAGGACTGCACAAACTTGCTGTTAATAACAGAGAAACCGATTTCTCTCTACACAGAAATCTCGTTTATGTCAACCTTAGGTCAGTGGCCCTGACAATGGGATCTAGGATAAAAGACTGCAGTTCTGATTCCATCGTCTTAACGTTGATCCAGGTCAGATGTCCTCACTGCTCTGCCTTTCCTTTTCAAGTAGAAAGCTTTTCTAAGTTCACCTGGGCAAGATGTTGGTGGATGAAGGAGTCTTGTATTATCACCTTACCCAAAGCTGGGACTTTTTGCACACTGCCTTGAAAATATTACAGATGAGGTACAAACTCACCTGAAGGTCATCAAAGATATGAATCATCATTTGGTTACCCAAAAAGGTGGGGTTTTTATTCAATCCTCTTCTTGGTGACGAAGGCCTCCTGTAACTTACATTCTGTAATTGCCATGATCTATTATCAACTAAATTAAACTCCTTCATTATGCAGTGAGTGTGATTTATCAGTACCTTGCTGTCATCTCTGCAAAACCTGCCTTCAGTATACTTTTAGGATGCTCCGCAGGCATTCTAACTTGTTCCTCCAGTTATCCCTCGTAGAGCAAGGTTACTATATAGATTTCTCAGACTTTCCTTCCACGCCAGAGGTACTGAAGCCCATATTAACATCTGGATTTGAAACAGACTTCCAGCTGCAGATTGCTTACTTTAGAATTATCCCCAGGTATCAGACTGGCTCTGGAAATTTTTCATGAGCAGTACCCCTGTGCAAGAAAAGGTGGCATTGTTTGTCTCCTTGTGGCATTGCCAGCATTATCTGCACCAAAAGTGACATGCCTATATAGGCGTCAGCCCAGCACGTTGACATCAGTTCTTTTCTTTCCACACCAGTCAGCACAGATACGGAGAAGAGTTACCCCCAGTCTTTTTTCACTGATCCTTTTTTGGACCTTTTGTCAAGATTTTGTTCTGAGACTTGTCCACTGCTGTGTGAGGTATGTCCCTTAGGAAAGCTGGTTAAATGCCATGTGGCTCCTGTCACTAACAAATGTTCTTGACGGGCTCCATTTGGTATGCCTCCTAATGCCTGGAGCATGAGTTTGACGCAAACAAATTGTCTCTCAAACTCCTCACTGCTCAACGTGTCATACCACGACCGTCCCAATCTTGGTCAAGAGGAATGTCTCGAGATCGGTCACGGAGTCACTCCAGGCATTCATCATCACAGTCTATGGGGTCAGGAAAATTGGGTAATACCACAAAGGGAAGAAGAGTAAGAAGTCTAAAAGGTCGTCGACTTTGCCCCCTCCGTCAAAGTCTTCCCATGAGATGATGGAGAATCGGCATTCTAGGCCCTTGTGCGCAGTAGAGCCTGCGCCGGAGCCACCCTCCACAATCCAGAATTTCCAGGAGCGAGAGCGACCCTAGCTCAACTTTGTGAATTCTACGAGGCCATGCACCTCATATTTGGGTGGCCTGTCCCCACTGGAGCACGAAGAGGCTCTGTTAGAAATGGGGTCTCTAGTGGCAGTTGGTTTACACCCAATCCAAGTAGGGACCCTAACTCTCGTCAGGGCAAGGGAGATACCCAGCTCAAATAATCCTTGCGCACCCCCTTGGTAGCTTGGCACGAGCAGTCAGGCTTACTTCGGAAGCAATGTGTAAAGCATTTCTACATAACACACAGTAATACAGTGAAAACACTTCAAAAGGACATCTCACCAGTTTTAGAAACATAGCCAGTATTTATCTGGGTAAAACAAGACCAAAACGAGAAAAAAACAACATACAGTAATAAAGATATGAATTTTGCAAGAATTAACTTAAAAATACAGTTCCTTGAAATGGATAGCTCCGTCTGTGGCTAGCACGCCGTCATGAACAACAAATTCAACAGTTCAGGCCAACCTCAAGGTCACAGGCCAGCTACAGTGTCGGGAAGACCGGCAAACAGTACCTTGGAAATGTAGGGCATCGTGATCCTCGCTATGAGATCCGGGCGCC
Source organism: Pleurodeles waltl (assembly GCF_031143425.1). Lineage (NCBI taxonomy): Eukaryota > Metazoa > Chordata > Amphibia > Caudata > Salamandridae > Pleurodeles > Pleurodeles waltl. Next base: position 230,775,433 of record NC_090451.1, read on the forward strand.
AGCAGGCATCGGTTACGGACGTCGTGCAGGTGTCGGTGGGCCCTTGAAGTCACATACGTTGCACATTGAATTCCGGGCTGATGACGAAGTCAGGAGCACTGGCTTGATGGTGTTGGGGCTGCGGTGCGAAGCAGGATGGTGCGACGTGCAGTGCCCACAGGTCACAGTGCAGGCAGCGGCTTGATGATTGTGTCCTGCAGTGTCAGTGAGAACAGGGCTGTGGTGTGAAGCAGGGCGGTGCGATGTGAGGTGTCTCCAGGTTGCAGTGCAGGCAGCAACATCATCGTTGCAGGAGCGCTGTCATTGGTAGGCCCAAGCCGGCGGTACGACACGAGGCAGGCTCCGTGCGGTGCCCAGGGGTCTCGGTGCAGACAGAGATGTCTGTTGACGATGCTGGAGTCACTGGTGTTGATGGACCGGGGCTGCGGTGTTCGATGGGAAGGTGCTCCGTGTACCTCACGAGCGGTGTCCTCAGGCCACGGTGCAGGTAGCAGCGTCAGCGTAGAGCGTCAGCGTAGAGTGTCGTTGTCAGGCATGAGGTGGCAGCGAGACCAGGGTCGCGATGTGAAGCGGGCATGGCTCAGTGCGGCGGCATCAAGTCATGGTGCAGGCAGCAGCGTCGTTGACAACATCATGATGCTTTTTCTTCTGTTGCAGCACAAAACAGACAGTTCCCAGTGCTGTAGGCAGATGAACTGCAATCTTTGATATCCCGAGACTTCCAACAGGAGGCAAGCTCTACTTCATGCCCTTGGAGAAACTTCACAAGCAGGATACACAGCAAAGTCCAGTCTATGTCCTCTTTATGGCAGAAGCAGCAACCGAAGGCCAACCCAGCAAAGCACACACAGGAAAGGGGCAGTAATCGTCCTCCCTCTCAACTTCAGCTCTTCTCCTTGGCAGAGGTTTCTCTTGATCCTGAAGTGCCCTAAAAGTCAGGGGTTTTGGGTCCATTACTTATACTGATTTCTGCCTTTGAAGTAGGCAAACTTCAAAGGAAAGTATCTGTTGTTTACAAGATCCTGCCTTGCCCAGGCCAGTCCCAAACACTCTCCGGGTGGTTGGAGACTGCACTGTGTGAGGACAGGTTAAGCCCTTTCAGGTGCAGGTGTCAGCTCCTCCCTCCCCACTGTAGGCCAGGAAGACTCATCAGGGTATGCAGAACATACCTCAGCTCCCTTTGTGTCACTGTCTAGAGGGAATTCACAAACAGCCCAACTGTCAGTTTGACCCAGACGTGGATTCCACAGGCAGGCAGAGGCACAGAATGGTTAAGCAAGAAAATGCCCACTTTCTAAAAGTGCCATTTTCAAACAGACAATCCAAAATCCAACTCTACCAAAATATGTATTTTTAAATTGTGAGTTCAGAGACCTCAAACTCCACATCTCTGTCTGCTCCCAATGGGCAACTGCACTTAAAAGATATTTAAAGGCAGTCCCCATTTCAACCTATGGTAGAGATAGGTCTTGCAATAGTGAAAAACAAATTTGGCAGTATTTCACTATCAGGACATGTAAAACGCATTGGTACATGTCCTACCTCTTAAATACACTGCACCCTGCCCATAGGGCTACCTAGGTCCTGCTTACATGTAGCAAAAGGAAAGGTTAGGGTCTGGCAATTGGGTACACTTGCCAGGTCGAATTGACAGTTTAAAACTATACACACAGACACTTCAGTGGCAAGTCTGAGACCTGTTTACATGGCTACTCATGTGAGTGGCACAGTCAGTACTACAGGCCCACTAGTAGCATTTGGTTTACAGGCCCTGGGCATGGACATTGCACTTTACTAGAGACTTACTAGTAAATCAAATATGCCAATCCTAGATAAACCAATCACCAATACAATTTATACAGGGAGCACTTGCATTTTAGCACTGATCATCAGTGGTAAAGTGCGCAGAGGCAATAAAACAGCAAAAACAGAGTCTAGCATACCATTCTCCTGCCGCACCTGCAACTTCACCTGCAACAGAACAACGAAGCCTGCAACAACCAACACCAAACACCTGCACTGCATCCTCCTCAACACACGTTCCACACGAAAGCACGCCATCGAGCTCTGGGACCTGCTCGACTCCACCGCCGCAGACGCAGCCTTCCTGACCGAAACCTGGTGGAACGACTCCTCGGCCCCAGACATCGCCATCGCCATCCCTGACGGCTACAAGTTCACCAGAAGAGATCGCACCAACGGAATCGGAGGAGGAATAGCCATCGTCCACAAATCCACCCTCAAGATCCACACCCACACGGACGACACCCTCAAGACAGCGGAACACCTTCACTTCCAGATCCACACGGACCCCAACACCCCCCTCAGAGGAACCCTCATATACCGACCTCCAGGACCAAGAGCCCCCTTCAGTGACACCATCTCCGACCTCGGAAGCACCCACGCCCTCGCCTCAACGGACTACATCCTCCTTGGAGACCTCAACTTCCACCTGGAGAACAACAACGACGCCAACACCGCATCACTGACCACCAACCTCTCCAACCTCGGACTCAGACAACTGGTCAACACACCCACCCACATCGACGGTCACACCCTAGACCCACTCTTCACTGCAAGCAACCACATCTCATTCAGCCACACCACCGAACTCCACTGGACTGACCACCACTGCGTCCACTTCACATTCAAGAAAAAGACCGAACACCACCGCCCCCCACTACCGCCACACCGCCGCTGGGGAAAAGTCACCGAAGACCAACTAACCAGCACCCTCTCCAAGAACCCACCGCCCGCACCCACCGACCCGGACTCTGCCGCCATCAACCTCCAACAGTGGATCCTCAACTGCGCCAACACCCTCGCACCACTCAAGAGGCCCACCGTCAACCAAGAAAAAAAAAAGCAGCCTGGTTCACAGACGAACTGATCACCTCCAAACGCACCTGCCAGAAACTCAAGAAAAAATGGCTTCTCAAACGCACACCCGACAGCCTAGCAACCCACAAGGAAGCCACCCGCAAGCACCACCAACTTATCCGACTCACCAAACGCTCCCACTTCACTGAACGCCTAAACAACAACGCACACGACAGCAAGGAACTCTTCTGCATCGTGAAGGAGCTCTCCAACCCCATCGCCAACGTCAACGACGTCCCACCATCCCAGAAACTCTGCAACGCACTCTCCACCTTTTTCTACCAGAAAATCGCCGCCATCCACGACAGCCTCAACACCACTCCTCCGCCAGACCCCACCCCCGACAACTCCTCCCACGCCGACCACCTCACCAACTGGACCCACGTAGATGACACCGAAACCCGAAAGACCATGAACTCCATCCACTCAGGATCCCCCTCAGACCCCTGCCCACACCACGTCTACAACAAAGCCGACTCTACCATCGCCCCCCAACTTCGTAAGATCATCAACCTATCCTTCGACACCGCAACCTTTCCGGACAGCTGGAAGCACGCCGATATCCAAGCCCTCCTCAAAAAACCCAAGGCTGACCTCAACGATCTCAAAAACTTCCGCCCGATCTCCCTCCTCCCCTTCCCAGCGAAGGTCATCGAGAAGATCGTCAACGCACAGCTCACCCACTACCTCGAAGACAACTCCATCCTGGACCCCTCCCAATCCGGATTCAAACGCAATCACAGCACCGAGACCGCACTCCTCGCCGCCACAGACGACATCAGACAACAAATGGACAACAGCAAAACTTCAGCCCTCATCCTCCTAGACCTATCCGCCGCCTTCGATACGGTCTGCCACCGCACCCTATTAACTCGTCTCCACGAAGCCGGAATTCAAGACAAAGCCCTCAACTGGATCTCCTCTTTTCTCTCCGGCAGAACCCAGAGAGTCCAGCTCTCACCCTTCCGCTCCGAAGCCACCAACCTCATCTGCGGCGTCCCCCAAGGCTCCTCGCTAAGCCCGACGCTGTTCAACGTCTACATGGCACCCCTCGCACAACTGGCCCGTCAGCACAACCTCAGCATCCTCTCCTACGCCGACGACACCCAGCTCATCCTCTCCCTTACTAAAGACCCACACACCGCCAAAGCCAACCTCCACGAGTGACTGAAATCCATCGCCGAATGGATGAGAAACAGCCGCCTGAAATTAAACTCCGATAAAACAGAAGTCCTCATCCTCGGACGCTCCCCCTCGGCCTGGGGCGACTCCTGGTGGCCCACTGTGCTGGGACCCCCAACCAGCCAACCACGCACGCAACCTCGGCTTCATCCTCGACTCCGCTCTCACCATGTCCAAACAGGTCAACGCAGTCTCCTCCTCATGCTTTAACACCCTCCGCATGCTCCGTAGAATCTACAAGTGAATCCCGACGGAAACGAGAAAAACGGTGACCCAAGCCCTCGTCAGTAGCAGACTTGACTACGGCAACGCACTCTACACAGGCATCCCAGCAAAAGACATCCAATGACTCCAACCCATCCAGAACGCATCCGCCCACCTGATCCTCGACATACCCCGCCGATGCCACATCTCCCACCACCTGAAGGACCTCCACTGGCTCCCCGTGGACAAGAGGATCACCTTTAAACTTCTCACCCATGCGCACAAAGCACTACACGACACCGGACCCGCCTACCTGAACAACAGACTCAACTTCTACATCCCCTCCCGCCAACTCCGCTCTGCCAACCTCTCCCTCGCCATCGTTCCCCGAATCCAACGCAAGACCTCCGGCGGCAGATCCTTCTCCTACCTCGCCGCCAAGACCTGGAACTCACTCCCGACCTCCCTGCGCCAGACCCAGGACCTCCTCACCTTCAGGAGACTCCTCAAGACATGGCTCTTCGACCGATAGCAGCTGCCCCCCCCCCTCGCCCCTCAGCGCCTTGAAACCCTAACGGGTACATAGCGCGCTTTATAAATTTATTGATAGATTGAAAAAGAGGTGGTCAGAAGGCAAAAAGACAGGGGGAAACATGCCAAAAGATTTCAGGTCTAACAGGCCCCAACAGGTCCTCCGCTGGCGGGTTCACCTTTGGCACTAGTTAGAACCCTTGGCTCCGTAGATGGATCCAGAGCAGTTCTGGTCATACCATCTCGAGCTTCCCCAGTGCCCGCTCCAGTGCTGACACCCCTGACGCCGCCATCCACATGGTCATCCCAGACTTCAACACAAAGCCGGAGGGATGTTGTTTGATGCCGATTCCTGCGCCGACAGGGGACGGATCTCCTGGATTGGAGCAATTGCCCTATTCCTATGGTACTGGAATTGGGGATGAATGGGAGGGGACACTGGACCCTTATAAATGCCAGCCATTAGATGACACTGAATTTTGAGAATCTGGAGGATGTCTACATCCTGAACACTTCCCCAGACACTGGCTTGGTCTCTGCCCCACCAGAGGCTTACAATGGTGGTGAGGAGGGTGGCTGATGTCCTGGGCCTTCAGCCACCCCTCCATGACTGTCAAGACAAACGTCTTGATGGAGATGCTTCATCTGGGATTCTCCCAGTAAGAACGGCTTCTCCCTTTTAACCAAGCCCTTGCAGACCTCCTATTTTGAGGCCTTGTTATTCAAGTCCTGAGCAGAGTCTCCTGTGCATAGGAAAATTGCTCTCCATCATTTCCCTGTCCCAGGGGACCCTAGTTTCTTCACCCAGCACCCTATCCTGGAGAACTTGGTGATCCAAGCATCCACTTCCAGAATAAGGGCCTCAGTACGACCCTGGCGGCCGGCGGTTCACTGGCGGTAACACTGCCAACAGGCTGGCGGTGCACCGCCAGTGTATTATGACTGTGGCGCATTAGCCACGGCCATGCCGCCGGCCCCTCCACTTGACCGCCAGGCTTCTGCCAGGCGGACATAATCTCCAGGGCAGCGCTGCCCTGGGGATTATGAGTCCCCAACTACCAGCCTGGAAAGGCTGGCGGTGAGGGGGACTTGGGGTGCCCCGGGGGCCCCTTCTCTGCCTATGCACTTGGCATGGGCAGTGCAGGGGCCCCCAGGCACAGCCCCATCGCGCATTTCACTGCCCAAATTTCGGGCAATGAAATGCGCAACAGGTGCTGCTGCACCCGCTGCACATCAACATTGCCGCCGGCTCTATTATGAGCCAGCTGCAATGCTGATGTGGCATTTCCGCTGGGCCAGCGGAAATGTCAAAATAGGGAGCCACAAATACCGCCAGCACTGGCGGTATAGTGGCTTCCGCGGCTTCGGCGGTCTATTTGTAAGACCGCCAAAGTCGTAATGAGGGCCTAAATCTTGTCACATTCCCTACCACACCACTGGATAGAGAATCCAAGAGGCTGGATACCTGTGGGAAGAGGATGTTCTCTTCTGTCTGTCTGGCACTGTGGCCAGTGCCGATACTCCCATGCAACCTGGGACTCAGTATGAAGGTGCTCAATATGGTCTCAGAGGAGACCCGATCCATATTCTCTCAAACCATTACTGACTGGAGAGATGCAGCTAAGTTTTCCATTCGATGTGAGCTGGACACTACCAACTCGTTGGGCAGGTTGATTTATTCGTCAGTGGCCCTTCGGCACCACACCTGGTTGAGCACCACTGGCTTATTGGGGGATGTCCAGGCCTTACTCAGGGTATCCCCTTTGATGGCTCCCGTCTCTTCAGAGACAAGAACGCTTCAAGGACTTCAGGGCTATGGCAGGTTCTTGGGCTTTACCATAGCCCTCACCAACCAGTCTACCTCTTGCTTTTTTTGTGGCCACGGATGGGGTTTCCAACTACATCTCTACCTGTTCAGCCACCACGACCTGCAGGATTCCTAGTCCTTGTGTGGCCAAGGATACAGTACCCACAGACTGCATTGGTCAGGTAGCCAGCGGCCGGATCAGTCCTCCAATAAATATCTGTCTTACTCCCCCAGCAGCTGCAGCCTTTAAGCCCTTTTAGTTTGCCCTCTGACCTTCATAGGTATCCAGTGGGAGTCAGGATACGCCATCACCTGCACCAGTGGAGGTTGATAACATTCAACTGCTGGGTTCTCCACAAAGTCCAAATGGGCTACTCCCTCCTCTTTGTGACCACCCCTTCACCCATGCCACCTACTTGCAACAGGATGACAGAGGACCACATATCCTTACTCTGCCAGAAAGTGGAAACTCTCTTGGCCATGGGAGCCATAGAGAGGGTACCGGCATCAGAAATAGTGCGTGGGTGTTATCTCCCCTAAATTCTAGTGCCCAACATTGGATGGAGGCCTTTGTCCTATGCTAGACCTGTGCCCTCTCATATCTTCCTCACTTTCTGACTATAATTTGCGCCCTCGCCATCCACTGCTAATTACCCCACATCTTCCATCAGTCATGACATCATTGATAACATCACTGAAACATTTACAATTAAATTACTGATGAGAAAACAGTGCTTGGGAGGAGTTTGAGTTATAATTACCTTAGGGCACTAGTTCTAGCTTCTTGAGATAAGTATAACTATACCTGCTGAATTTCTATACTTTTGTGTGTGTAAAATCTGAAGCTAACTATAACGTTTCTGTAACCTTTGTCGTTTTGATTGAATTTCTAAGGTTTTTTTCTAATTCTATTTCCTAACTATTAGGTATCTTTAGCCTTTGTTTTTTTCTGTTAAAAACAAAATATGATTGCCTCATCAATTACTTTATCTTTAAAACTGATAACTCTAAGCATGTCTTGCAAATCCTAAAATAAAGTGTCTTTAAAAGTGATCACTAGTTAAATTGCAAGAACCTTTAGCCAACACTTTTACAATATTGTGCCTTAGACTTATAACAGCAACAGTACTCTGTCACTGTTTATTTTTCTACTTGTAGAAATGTAACACTTATACAGGACACATAAATATGCCACTTTCACAAACTCCCCTCGGCCCCCATGGCAAACTTCTTACTATAGTGGGCCAGTGAGAGTAACAGAGGGGCCCAGCAGGTCCGGTGGTGTTATTGGGGGCTCAAGCAGGCCCCCTCAGCTAAGTACACTGTGCGGGGGGGCAGGGGGGGCTCCAGGTACTTTGCGGCCCCCAACTCCCCACCCCCTCAGGTTTTGTTACACAACTGTACTGCACATTCAGCTGGGGTGAGGTTAGTTTTTTGTGACCAGAGAGTGTTTGTCATTGATAGCCTGAGCGCCTGTGACGTCCGCCTTTCCTGCAACTTCTGTTGAAATTCATGAGTGGATCGGTCAGCTCATGTGTTGGGCTGATTCCGTCACGACCCCTATGGTCACTTTAATTGCCCCTGGCTCTCACGTCCTATTGGCCACCTTGAAACCTGCTGTTTTTCGTGCTTTACTCTGCATTTGACCCTTTGTCAGCCAGTTTCTGGCCTTTTACCAACAGCTTTAGTGTGCCTGTGCTCCCTCTCTAGCTTGGCCCCGGTTGTGGTGTTATCAATGGGGATTGGGGGTGGTCTCCGTTGTCTCGGGGTGCGTGCTCCACACCCATAGTGGCCGGGTGTGTAGTCAGCCTGAATATGGCCCGCCCCTTAGTGGCTACTGCGCCGGACAAACGTTTGCTCTTCCCTGTGCAGTTGGGGGGGGGGGGGGGGGGGGGGGAAGCTATCAGAGGTAGGTTACAAGTCTTTGATGTCTGACGTCATGGAAGCAGTTTTTTTCTGTTTTGGAAAGCCATAAAATGTTGCAGATTGTTCTCCATCAGTATGTGGGCTCGCTATAAGAGCAAGTAGCAGCACTATATATACGTGTTCCCAGGACAAGGCCATAGTTGTTATTAGTGCGGCTGGTTCCATGTTACTGGCGTGGGACTGGGAGGGGTCAGTTGGACCCTAATTAGGGCTATCTTCTGCTAGCCGATGCACAGCACGAGACCCATTTTCTTTTCTTGGTTTAGGGACCGACACACATTTTGCTGCATCACGGGCATAGAACATGTATGACAACACAGCATTGAGTGCGATGCCAAGGATACTGCAAGATGCGCTTAGAGGGTGGGGCGTGTAGTTTGTAAAAATGCCTCTAAACTTAAACAGTCCATCATGAGTGAGGGGAAGTGTGCTGGGGCTGCATGGTTGGCAACGTATGAACAAAGGGAAATGGCCCCGTGCTTCATGAGTGAGGGAAGGTGTGCCGGGCCGCGTGGATGGCAACGTATAAACAAACTAAACTGGCCCCTATTGGAGGGTCGAGCGGAGGAGGACTTTCCTTAGCCTCCAGCGGGGCCGTAAAACGACCTGTTCCTACTGTATTTGTCATGCTTAAGGGCGGGTAGGGAGCGAGTGTTGGATGTAATTTCCGGTACGGTGTGCGCAAGGCGTGTACGTTTTCAGAGCACCTGAGCTGTGGAGTAATTAGCAGTCCTGCTTGTTTTGGTAGGGTGACCAGGCGTCCCAGATTTCCCCGGACAGTTCCGGTTTTTAGAGGACTGTCCTGGTGTCCCGACGCTTCTCTTAATTTTAAACAAATGTCCTGGTTTTTGGGACAATGGTCAAATCGTTACATAAATGTCCCGGTTTTTAGGACAAAGGTCAAATTATCTAGGGAAGCATAAGTTAAAGGTATTCTCTCCTTTAACCGACGCCTACAACGTATGCAATAATTAAAGTAATTTATCTGTTACTGTCAGGCAACACAGTTCCCTGTGGGCTCCCAGCCGAGAGACAGAGTGGGGAGCAGAGAGAGGTGGGTGGGGTCGGGTTGGGGGGTGTAGGGTGGGAGGTCAAGCCATAGCTAATTTTATATGTGTAGTCTTGTAAATGTATGTGTGTGTGTGTGTATATATATATATATATATATATATATATATATATATATATATATATACATATACACACACGCACACACACACACGTGTATAGGCACACATTCACAAAGCTACGCACAAAAAACGGGACATGCCAGATATTTAAAGTGAGTGTAAAGTCTGTAGTCCTTCTTTTATGTCTGAACTGTCCCGATTTTTGCTCCTCAAAATCTGGTCACCCTCTGTTTTGGGCATTCGCTTGAGCAGATGATTCAATCAGGTAAAGGCACAGGGCCTCAGAAGGTGGCATGCTTGTAGGTGTTATTTCGATGTGCATGCAGTGGAAGAGGGAGGAGTAAACGGCGGAGGCTTAAATCTCATGACTAGCCACATTCCTCGTGTAAGTCGGAAAGGGCAATTGTTTGGTTTTATAACTTTTGTGTTAGCTAATCCGAGACGAAGGGACAGGTTTACAATTAACTCAGATGTGCAGACACAGTAAATTAATTAGGACTAGTTCTAGAGTGGAGGACGCGGAGCAGGGCAGACCCTCCCAGAAGAGCAACTTGGTCCATGCAGGGCACATTCACAAAGTGTCTATGTTCTTAATGCTTTACTTTTGTTACTTTTAAGTCCAGGAAACGTAAATTAATATCAACTTATATATTAAGTCCAGAACAAACAACCCCTTGAGCGTCCTCTCTGTGCCACTTCGTCCCCTTCCCTCAACTGCCAGCCTATCCTCTAGCCAACATTCTGGAATCAGCCAGGCCAGCGCATAGGTTGCTAAGATACAACATATCTCCATTCTTGTAAACAACATAAAGAACCAATGAATGCATAACATACTATAACTCAACATTGAAAAAAATGTATCCATATCATGTTCAATAAATACATACATAATCTTTATGCCAAACTAGTTTCTGTCTACAACGATACCTGCATTTAGGGGGTGATTCTAACCCTGGCGGTCGGTGATAAAGCGGCGGCCAACCCGCCAACAGGCTGGCGGTCCAAAAAATGGAATTCTGACCCTGGCGGGAACCGCCAACACAGCCCGCCAACTTAACACTCCGACCGCCATGGCGGTACAGACAAACAGCGCGGCGGTCACCGCCAACAGCCAGGCGGCAGACAATGTACCGACCACACTATCATAACTCACCAATCCGCCACCTTTTCCGGGGCGGGAGCACCGCCGATAAAAACACGGCGGAAACAGACCACGAACGGGAAAACGCTCACCTCTACGCACTCCACGAGGAAGGAGGACAGCATGGAACCCGAATTAAACATCCTACCTGCTCTCGTCTACCTGCTCATCTACCACGAGTACGAACGCCGGCGCAGACAACAACGGTGAGTACTGCACCTACGACACACGGGAGGGGGAAGGAGGAAAGGTTACGCGCACACACATATGCGACCCCCACCCCCCCAAACTATGTACACACCAATGCAGAGCAACAAGTCACAGTGACACCACCCAAACCCCCCGGAAAAATGCAAAGACATAATTAAAATTACCAAAAATATTTATGTACAATATAGGCTTTGAAAAGTATTGGTCAACTAGCCAAAAAACAATACCAAAATAATTATATATACAGTGCAATGGATAACCGAGGCAATGAGTCCTGCACATCAAAAGAAAATCGAAGTGTCCGTGGGCCAAAGTGTAACAACACAAGGGCAAAGCCCACACAGGAGACCTGAGTCCTTTGGAGAGAACACTGCAGGGGCATCTGATGACAAAACTACAGGCACCTCAGGGGGAAGGGATGGGGGGGCACCACAGCCACATGAGTCCACGACGCCAGATCCACGAAGGGGCCACCATGCCTACTGTGCCATCCTGGGGAGTGCAAAGCCACAGTCTCTCAAGTCTCTACAGTGGGTGGCTTGCCCACTGTGCCATCCTGGGGAGTGCAAAGCCACAGTCTCTCAAGTCTCTACAGTGGGTGGTTTTCCCACTGTGCCATCCTGGGGAGTGCAAAGCCACAGTCTCTCAAGTCTCTACAGTGGGTGGCTTGCCCACTGTGCCATCCTGGGGAGTGCAAAGCCACAGTCTCTCAAGTCTCTACAGTGGGTGGCTTGCCCACTGTGCCATCCTGGGGAGTGCAAAGCCACAGTCTCTCAAGTCTCTACAGTGGGTGGGTTGCCCACTGTGCCATCCTGGGGAGTGCAAAGCCACAGTCTCTCAAGTCTCTACAGTGGGTGGGTTGCCCACTGTGCCATCCTGGGGAGTGCAAAGCCACAGTCTCTCAAGTCTCTACAGTGGGTGGCTTGCCCACTGTGCCATCCTGGGGAGTGCAAAGCCACAGTCCATCAGGTGGATTACAGTCTCCACAGGTCAAGGAGGAGGCATGGTGGACACAGTGAACCGTTAACAGTGCTTGACAGGAAGGGCCCAGCGGAGCAGTTCAGAGACGGCGGTGCCCAGCGGAGCGGTGCTTGACAGGAAGGGCCCAGCGGAGCGGTGCTTGAAACGGCGGGGCCCAGCGGAGCGGTGCTTGACAGGAAGGGCCCGGCGGAGCAGTTCAGAGACGGCGGTGCCCAGCGGAGCGGTGCTTGACAGGAAGGGCCCAGCGGAGCAGTGCTTGAGACGGCGGGGCCCAGCGGAGCAGTGCTTGACAGGAAGGGCCCGGCGGAGCGGTGCTTGACAGGAAGGGCCCAGCGGAGCGGTGCTTGACAGGAAGGGCCCAGCGGAGCGGTGCTTGAGATGGCGGGGCCCAGCGGAGCGGTGCTTGAGACGGCGGTGCCCAGCGGAGCGGTGCTTGACAGGAAGGGCCCAGCGGAGCGGTGCTTGACAGGAAGGGCCCGGCGGAGCGGTGCTTGAGACGGCGGGGCCCAGCGGAGCGGTGCATGAGACGGCGGGCCCTGTTCAGCGGTGCCTATCTTCACGGCGGGGCCCTGTTCAGCGGTGCTCTTCTGCACGGCGGGCCCTGTTCAGCGGTGCCTATCTTCACGGCGGGGCCCTGTTCAGCGGTGCTCTTCTGCACGGCGGGGCCCTGTTCAGCGGTGCTCTTCTGCACGGCGGGGCCCTGTTCAGCGGTGCTCTTCTGCACGGCGGGGCCCTGTTCAGCGGTGCTCTTCTGCACGGCGGGGCCCTGTTCAGCGGTGCCTATCTTCACGGCGGGGCCCTGTTCAGCGGTGCTCTTCTGCACGGCGGGGCCCTGTTCAGCTGTGCCTATCTTCACGGCGGGGCCCTGTTCAGCGGTGCCTATCTTCACGGCGGGGCCCTCTTCAGCGGTGCCTATCTACACGGCGGGGCCCTCTTCAGCGGTGCCTATCTTCACGGCGGGGCCCTGTTCAGCGGTGCCTATCTTCACGGCGGGGCCCTCTTCAGCGGTGCTCTTCTGCACGGCGGGGCCCTGTTCAGCGTTGCTCTTCTGCACGGCGGGGCCCTCTTCAGCAGTGCTCTTCTGCACGGCGGGGCCCTGTTCAGCGGTGCTCTTCTGCACGGCGGGGCCCTCTTCAGCGGTGCTCATCCAGTAAGTCAAGGGAGCCATGACCTGGCCTGGACTCCCTGCTCAGTCGCCCTCCGACCGTGATGTTGCTGGACCCTTCGGTGACGGAGTCCTGGGCCCTTTGGTGTCCTCCCTAACACCCGGGATGGGGCTTGTGGGGCCCACCTGCTCCGCGCTCCTGCTGGCTGACTTCTCCGCCCTGCTGCCCTTTCGCTCCTTAGATGGGGCTCTCGGGCCCTTGCCTCCCCTAGATGTTGTGGCTGGTGAAGTGGGCAAACTTTGCTCCTTGGGAGCAGCCGTGTCAGTCCTCTCACCGCGGCCCTTTACTTTCCTGGTCCTCTTGCCTGGGGGGGGGGCTGGATGTGTCCTTGCTGCTGATCGAAGTGTCACTGCTGGCAAAGGGTGGACTCCAGAACCCATGCACCACAGTGACACTCGAAGCTGGGCTGGTGGTGGCTGAGGTGCTCTTGGGACTCTTTGCAGATGGAGGGGGTGGTTCATCGGAGGGAAAGAGGTTAAGATTAGCGAGGAAAAGTTTTTTAGGACCAAGGTAAAGGGTAGGAGAAGTGGTGATGGGAGTGGAGGAAGAGGATGTGGTTGTAGGAGAGTCAGGTGTGCTGTCTTTGGGTGCAGGTGCTGGTGCTGTAGGCTGTGGTGAGGTGGATGGCTGTTGGGTGGGTGGCTGCCTGCGTTTGTGTGGTTTGGAAGAGGGGGTGACAGACACAGTGGGAGAGGACACAGGGGACGTGTAAATGGCAGTGGGGGTGGTGACTGCACATGTGCGGACTGGACTGGAGGGTGTGCTGGTGATGGAAGCACTGGCTGATGGTGGTGTGCATGCAGGTGTGAGTGTAGACGTCACAGGGAGGGAGGAGGGAGACGAGGAGGAGGGGGACACAGAGGTGGTAGTGACTGTTGGAATGTCTGCATCTGGGTGTTGCTTGGGTGAATGCTTGTGGGTTCTGTGGTGCTTGTGTCTGGATGAGCTGCCCTTGGGTGTTGAGGTGTGTGCAGGCTGGTCTGATGGTGTGGATGGGATAGGCTGAGGAACAGGAGACAGAGACAGGGTGGAGGCAGTCAGAAGAGGGAGGCTGGAAACAGGGACAATGGCTGCCGTCAGTGCTGAGGCCAGAGCATTGAACGATCGTTGATGGGCAGCCTGACCCGAATGAATGCCCTCCAGGTAGGCATTGCTCCGATGAACCTCCCTTTCTACCCCCTGGATGGCATTCAAAAGGGTAGTCTGCCCAACAATGAGCGTCCTCAGGAGGTCAATGACCTCCGCACTGAGGGCAGCAGGGGTGACAGGGGCAGGGGCTGAGGTGCCTGGGGCGAAGGAGACGCCCGCCTTCCTGGGCGAGCGGGCACGGAGCATAGGCTGAGGGGCTGCTGGGAAGGCGGGGCTGGTGCGCTGGGTGGCGGCTGTACCTGTAGAGGCGGGGGGCCCGGATGTTGCCGCCACCGCTAGGGAGCTCCCATCCGAGGACGTGTCGGTGTCGCTGGTCTCACCACCGGTCCCCGTTGTGGTGCTCCCCTCGCCCTCCGGATCACTGGTGCCCTCGGTGTCTGTTCCTGGGCCCACCGGGGCCTTGTGACTTGCAGCTCCCTCGTGCTCCGATGCCAAATCTCCTCCGCCTGATGATGCTAATGCACACACGCACAAGAAGATGAAGAAGAAGGGTGGGGGGAGAAAAACGAAGACCAGGTTGAGTGCATGCAATGTCAACACCGTTGGCGGAGAGGACAGACACAGGAGCCTCATGCACTAAGCCGCGCATTCGGGGTACACTACTCAGTACTTTTGACTAGGACAACAGGTCTAGAGACGACAAACGCGCACATTTGTGATACTGGACCATCGATAGCTGTACTTGTCACCCTACAGAGGTGGGGGCCGGGAGCACAGGGCCATGCCTAAAGGAGAGGACTACACTACAGAAAGCGCCCTGGCCTAATGTCACCCACAACCCTCCTCCCCCACCCAGACGCCTCCACTGCGCAGAAAGATAGCAGAATGTGCTGATACTCGCCCCCTTGTGTCTGCTGTGATGTCCTCAAGCGCCCATCCAAATCAGGGTAGGCCACCGCCAGGATCCGGGACATCAGGGGGGTCAGGGTACGACTGGCACCCCTCCTAGGTTGGGAGGCCATCCCCAGCAGTGACTCGGCGGTCTTCCTGGTCCCGCGGCGGATGTCCTCCCACCTCTTGCGGCAGTGGGTGCCCCGTCTGACGTGGACCCCCAGGGAACGGACTTCCTTGGCGATGGCACGCCAAATGTCCACTTTCTGATGGGCGCTGACCTATTTGACATGTACAGGGTGGGAAGGAAACATTCATCAATGTACTGCATGTTAGATGTGATTGGCCCCCCCTCCCCAACCTTGCCATATGGCACATGCTCTCATCTGTCGTGCGTTGCACTCCTCATTTGCCCCCCACCCCACCAACTTACATCCACCCCACTCCACACAGGCATCGCCCATTCCATGTGCACCCGGTGTACTTACCTGTTGGTCCGGAGGACCGTAGAGTAACGCATACTAGGGGAGGACCCCATCCACGAGCTTCTCCAACTCTTCGGAACTGAAGGCAGGGGCCCTTTCCCCAGTCGCAGCAGCCATTGTCACTTCCAGACCGAGGTCACAGCAGCACTTGCAGTATAGGTCCTCTCCTGTGGATGATCAGGTCTCGAGTGATTAAGCAGATAGAAAATGGCGGTCATGCCCGCGGCGGTGCGTACCGCGACCGCCGGCGCACCTCATCATTGGCTCCTGAAACCCATAGGCTTCAATGTTAACCAATGCGGCTTCGTATAGCGGTCTTCGACCGCCTACCGCCACGGTGTGCCCCGCCAGCGCATTGACCTCACATCCCATTGTCCCACTTCACAGGTCAGGCAGCCGCCATTTCAAGGGCCCACATGGCATAATTTGTACTGCGTCACACAGGCCTAGGCCATGCATTGCCACACATGCACGCCTTTCAATACATAGATAACCGTGTGCTATGCAAGCTGTGGTGAACGTACCAGTGATTAGCTTGACTCTGTGCTCCATGTTGACCTTCCTAGGCACCGTCCGCTGGGACTTGCGAGGAGAAGGATGAATCCTCGCGTGTACCGACCGCTGGTGGACCTGTCGACAATGGAAGAACGCCACATCATACTACGATACCGACTTGACCGTGCCACTATACATGAACTGTGTGCTCAGCTGGAGCCAACCCTGATGTCCCCCATCCGCCAACCCACAGGAATTCCCCCTCTAGTGCAGGTTCTGTCAGTCCTCCATTTTTTGGCAAGTGGCTCATTCCAGACAACAGTGGCCATGTCATCTGGAATGTCTCAGCCTATATTTTCTAAAGTTTTGTCTAGAGTGTTGTCTGCCCTGACGAAACACATGCGGCGTTACATTGTATTCCCTGAGGAGGTTGATTTGCCCACTGTGAAGGGTGATTTCTATGCCCTTGGACATATCCCCAACATCATTGGTGCCATTGATGGGACCCATGTGGCCTTAGTACCCCCAAAAGACGATGAGCAGGTGTACAGAAACAGGAAAAGTTACCATTCTATGAACGTCCAGGTGGTCTGTTTGGCTGACCAGTACATCTCCCATGTGAATGCCATGTTCCCTGGGTCAGTGCATGACGCGTATGTGATGCGTAATAGCAGCATCCCTTATGTGATGGAACAGCTACAGAGACAACGTGTGTGGCTAATAGGTGACTCTGGTTACCCCAACCTGCCTTGGCTATTGACCCCAGTGAGGAATCCCCGGACCAGGGCAGAGGAACGGTACAATGAGGCCCATGGGCGAACTAGGAGGATCATAGAAAGAACCTTTGGCCTCCTGAAGGCCAGGTTTAGGTGCCTGCATATGACAGGGGGATCCCTGATGTACTCACCAAAGAAGGTGTGCCAGATGATCGTGGCCTGCTGTATGCTTCACAATCTGGCATTGCGACGTCAGGTGCCTTTCCTGGAGGAGAATGGTCCAGATGGTGGTGTTGAAGCAGCTGTGGAGCCTGTGGAGAGTGAAGAGGAGGAAGACGAAAAGGACGACCCAGACAACAGGGACAGAGTTATCCAACAGTATTTTCAGTAGCACACAGGTAAGATTCACCCACGCCATTTAACATTTACTGAAAGCCCCCTGCATCTTTACTTTGTGTATTTCCCCCCCAGTTCTTTTAAACTGATGTTTGATTTTCCCTTCCCTTTTCAGTGCTGTATGACCCACTGCGTGACTTCTGCTTGGTTAGCCGATGGACTAAGGCTTATTGACATCGGTATGTTGTCATCACAAGAATAACAGAACATTTTTGCTCAGTAATGTGTTATACATTTGTAAATAATACAGGCTGACTCCTGAATGATTTCAGTGCAATGAGTGATTTATTTTTAGTGCTAAATATTGGTACATGATATTAAACGGTGATGGGTGAGGGTGGAGTGATGTCCATGGCAGAGCCCAGTTCTCATTTTCACAGGTGCTTATTCCATATGCCTGTGGAAGGATGGAGCAGGGGCAGTTCAAGGTTGGACAGGGTGACACTGTGGGACAGTGGGATGACATCAGGGGGTGTCTTATGCTGGCGGGGGTCTTGGCATCCTACTCTGTCTTCCTTTGTGATCTCAGGTTCCTCTTGCGGGGTGTTTGATCTTCAGCAGGAGGTGGGGTTCTGGTGGCCTGTCGTTCTGTGGGGGCCTCCTGACCACTAGCGCCGGCGGAGGTGGTAGGCTGTTCCTGGCTAGTGACAGGGGCCCTTTGTGGTGCCACATGGTCCCGCAATGTGTTTTCTATCCGGTTGAGGGCCTGGACTATGGTCCCCATAGCGGTAGCGATGGTCCTGAGTTCATTGCTGAACCCCATGTAGCGTTCCTCCTGCTGTGCCTGGATCTCGGTGAACCTGGCCAGTACCATCGCCATCGTCTCCTGGGAGTGATGGTATGCTCCCATGATGGTGGTGAGGGCCTCTTGGAGAGTGGGTTCCCTGGGCCTGTCCTCCCCCCCCTGTCGCACAGCAGCCCTCCCAGTTGCCCTGTTTCCCCGGGCCTCTGTCCCCTGGACGGTGTGCCCACTACCACTGCCCCCAGGTCCCTGTTGTTGTTGGGGTGTTGGGTCAGCCTGGGTGCCCTGTAGTGGCGGACACACCGCTGATTGACGCGTCCTAGAGACAGAGGCATGGGCCCGCTGGGTGGGAGCTGTGCTGGTGTTCCCAGAGGGGGTTGGGTCTGCTGTGGCCTGTGTCTGTGTGTGGGGAACCGACTGTCCAGAGGTTACCGATGGTCCGGGCTGGTCATCAGGTTCTAGGTCGACAGAGCTGCTGTCCTCGCTGGGGGCCTGTTCTGGGGGTGGGATGGACAAATCTGGACCCTCCGTGGCGGTGTGTTGGCGTTCGGGCCCTGCAGGGGTAAAGGAGTATGGTTATTGCTTTTGTGTGTGCCATGGCATGCATTTTGAGTGCCCTTGTCCCCCAGTGCTGGCATTCCCTTGTGGGAGGTGTTGTGAGGGTGGTTGGGGGGGGGGGGTATGGGTATGTGCAATGGTCATGCTTTGGTGGTGGCTGTCTATGGTTTGTGTTGGCATTCAGGGGTTGGTGTGGTTTAGGGTGGGTTGTGCTGGTGAGACATTGGCAGGGAGGTTGTGTGCTGGGGGGTTGAGATTGGGGGTGAGGGGGGGGGTTGGCATGCTGGTGGTTGGGGGGGGTGAAGTAGTTGAGATTCGACTTATCAGAGTCCATTCCTCCGTGTACTCCAGCGAGGCCATCAGGATGCATGATGTTTACTACCTCTTGCTCCCATGCTGTGAATTGGGGTGGAGTGGGTGGGGGTCCGCCGCCAGTCTTCTGCACAGCGATGTTGTGTCGCGACACCATCGAGCGCACCTTCCCCCGTAGGTCGTTCCATCGCTTTCTGATATCTTCCCGATTTCTGGGATGCTGTCCCACAGCGTTGACCCTGTCTACGATCCTTTGCCATAGCTCAGCCTTCCTTGCTATAGTGGTGTGCTGCACCTGTGTGCCGAAGAGCTGGGGCTCAACCCTTATAATTTCCTCCACCATGACCCTGAGTTCTTGGTCCGAGAACCTGGGGTGTCTTTGTGGTGCCATGGGGCGGTGTGGATGAGGTGTGGGGTGGTGTTTGTGGTGATGTGCGTGGTGATGTGTGCGTGTATGTGGTGTGGTTGATGAGGTTGGGTTCCTGTGTGTGTTGGGGTTTTCTATTGCTGTGCTCGCTCTCTCTATCTCTCTCTCTCTCGCCTTCTCTCCGATTTCCAACTAGTGGGGGTTTGTGGGTGATGTGGGTGTGTGTTTTATAGTTGATTGGATGTGTGGGAGTGTTGTTGGTATGTGTGTCAGGTGTGTGTATTTCAAATTGTCCAATGTGGCTGTGTTTTGTAATGGTGTGTGTATTTTGAGCGCGGCGGTGTGTACCGCCAATGGAATACCGCGGTTGAAAGACCGCCGCGTGGATTCGTGGGTCAGAATGGCATGGGCGTGTTTGTGTTGGCGTGGCGGTGGAGGTTTGGTCATCTCCAGTTTTCCGCGGCCCGCTGATGAGGCGGCCTTCCTTGGATATCGGGTTTTTGGCGGATTCACAGTTGGTGGTCAGAATGACCGTGGCGGTTTACCGCGGCCGCGGCGGAAGAATGGCGGACTTCTGACCGGCGGTAAGGGCCTTTTACCGCCGAGGTCAGAATGACCCCCTTAGTTCCTTCTATTACAACCTGTAACGATGGTTTGATTTCTTCATCTTTGTTCCTCCACTCTTTATATTCAATCTCGTTGCACAGGGTAACTTTTCTTACATTCCATTTCTTACCATCTCTTAGCAACACACAGTTGCCAATTACTTTTCTTACTTCTTTGTGCTTAGACCATTTAGTGTGACCTTGCTTCTGATTGCCCACTAAAACAGATCTCACCCAATCTCCTACTGCAAAATTACGTTGACTCCTTTTCAGCTTAACGTTATGTCTGTGAACATATGTCTTCTGATATAAGGCCACCCTTTCCTACAATAACTTTTTGTCAAGATCTTTCTCAATGGTTTTATGCATCCATGCAGGTGTTGCCAGTCTACCTTTCAACAACAAAAATGAAGTTTCACCAGTAGCTGTATGGGGTGTGTTGCGATAATTCCACATGTCTTTGACAGCATGCTTACAGTGTTTTCCACACACATCTGACAATTGCACACATTCTTTCAACACACGATTAAACGTTTCTACTAGACCATTTTCCCTTGGATGGTACACTGCTGTTCTATGATGCAATATCCCAGCTTCCTTAGATACTCTTGAAAATTTTCTGCAATGAATTGTGGACCGTTGTCACTGACAATACATCCAGGATAACGTTCCCTTCTAAACACTTCTTCGCAAAAATGTATTATGCACCCAGCTCTTGTCTCCCTCACAAATGCCACTTCAGGCCATTTAGAAAAGTAATCCGCAAGAACTACGCCCCACTTTTCCTCTACTCCCTTACTTCTAAATGGGCCACAAATATCAATAGCAAGTTTTTTCAATGGTTTCTCGGGGAATGAAGCAGATGTAATAGGAGTCTCCTCTGATCTGTGACTCTTATCGCTGCTCATGCACGCCTTGCACTGCAGCACAAGTCTTTCTATTTCCTTATCCATACCCGGACACCAAAAATCAATACGTGCTCTCCTTTTCATACTTGACATGCCCCTATGACCCTCAAGTAAGAGCCTGAGCAACCTGTTACGCAACCGTTCCGGCACTACAAGTCTTTCATTTCTCCTCAAAATACCATCTAACACGGATAGTTCAGACCAAATCATTTTATATTCACTATACTCCATTCTCCATTCTCTCCTTTTCCTCTTGACTGAATGCCTTAGACAAACCATTGCTGAGCTGATTCAACACATCATCTTCCAAAATGGCCTGTCTTCACTCCTCCACCCTGATTCCTCCTCCACACGTTTTGCCTTCACTAGCGACTAACCATTCTTCCTCACCACAATCCATTTTACCTTCCTCATCATGGATATGTAAAGGTAATCTAGACAAATAGCCTGCATTGCAATTTTTGTTACCCGGAACATAATTAAAAAATAAATTTTACTCCTGTAGACGAGATAACCACTTAGCAATTCTAGGTGTCGCCGTTTCTGCTCCTTTCGTGGTGAACATGTCAGTTAAAGGTTTGTGGTCGGACCTTAATTCAAATGTGGTTCCCCATAGATATGTTTTGAAATGATTCAGTCCCCACCAACATGCTAATGCTGGCCATATAATTACAGAATAAGTTGTCTCTGCCCCTTTGAGAGTCCGTGAAGCAAAGGCAATTACTTTTTCCCCTCCAAACTTTCTTTTCATCAGCACAGCCCCCAGACCATATGCACTAGCATCCGCCACTACTATGGATTCATCAAGAGGATCAAATGGCATTAATGCCACGGCCTTCACAATGTCAGATTTGATCCTTTCGAATGCTTGTTGACAAGTTTGTGTCTATGTATACTGTACACCCTTTTTTATCGGATCCCTAAGTACATGTACTTTGTCTGTAAAATGTTGCACAAACTTTGAATAATACTCTGCTAGACCAAGAAATGAACGCAATTAATCTTTGTTCTCCGGTGAAGGTGCTGACTCAATTGCTTCAAACAACTTCATTTTCGGATTTACATCTTCAGCAGACAAGGTATGTCCTAAATAATCAACTTGTGTTATCCCAAATTTGCATTTATCCACATTCACAGTTAAACCAGCACCTTGCAGTTTTGACAGCACCTCATCTACTCGACAATCATGACTTTGCATATTAGCGCCCCATACCAAGATGTCATCTTGGAGAACTAAAACATTCAACATTCCTTCCAGTATTTTACACATTGATCTCTGAAAAACAGATGAAGCTGAAGCCAACCCAAATGGCGTTCGTATAAACTGAAATGCACCCTCAGGCGTTATGAAAGATGTTAAGTGTTTGAAGTCAGTCTGTAACTTGATTTGATGCTACGCACTCGATAAATCTATAGAGGAAAAGTACTTGGCATCTTTAACACTAGATATCATCTCACTTATACAAGGCACGGATGGCAGTCTACCCATATTCATCGGTTGAGATCTCTCAGATCCATACACAGACGCACCTTTCCGTTAGGTTTGCGAGCCAAAACTATGGGACTAAGCCAATCAGATGATTCTATTGGCTCAATCACGCCCGCTGCACACAAGAGATCAAGTTCTTCTTTAAGTTGAGTTCTTAAAGCAAAAGGCACATTCCTCACCTTATGAACTTTGGGTATATTTCCAGATGTCAAGATAATACGATGTTCACATTCCTTTAAGCACCCCAATTCCTTTGCAAATAATTAATGGTACTTTTCTAACCATTTATTCCCTTGTTCTACACTAGTTAATAACACTTGATCGGGGTGGTTGGGCTCTAGAATAATTTCAAGTGCTTTCTGCTCCTTGCACCCCAAAAGTCCCTGACCACTTTCCACAACATACACTCTTCCCTTTGCATGTCTATTCTTAAACCTCAATCTGCAATCAAAATATCCAAACAAAGGTCGCTTGACACCACAATAACCTTCCGGTTCCACATCAGGTGGTGATAAATTACACTCTCCTAATTCTTTCCATAAATGTCTATCAATTATTGTATAAGGAGAACATGAATCTGCCCATAAAGTAACCTTGCATCCATTTATTTCCATCATACATGTGGGAGGACGATTTCCTCCTTTTATTTCTCCCACTGTGTCCATGCTTTCTGCCATGTTCTCGTCTAATACTAACACTTTGACAATATTCTTGGCTTTATCCTCCTCTGAGGACTAAGTTTACTCTATGCTTGCTTTCAATGTGAGCCTTAGCTCTACACATGCGGGAAAAATGCCCCGCTCTTTTGCACTTGAAACATTTTGCTCTCGCCGCATGACATGCCTCTGCATCTGCCATACGTTTCATGCTACCACATCTGTAACATGAGTGTTTTTCTTTCCCCATTGCATCCTTTGAAACTGTTGTACTCCTCCATGCTTTGTCTAGAGCATTTACTTTGCTATTACCTATTCTATCTAGATCTGGGTCCTTATTAAGCTACATTACAAATCCGGAAGTATTTTCTACATGCCTTGCTATATTTATAGCCTTCTGTAATGAAGGATCTTTGAGTTCTAATAACTTCTCTTGAATTTTAGCATTGTTAGTCTTGTTAATAAATTGATCATGTATGATTTGTTCACGAAAGTCCTTAAATTTACATGTTATAGCTAATGTTCTCAAAGCGGATACATATTCATTCATTCATTCATTACTTTATTCGGTGCAAAAAGACCATAAAAGACATCAAATAAATTAAACATACAAATTTCTTAATCATAAAAATTCCTAAAAGACGTTATTAATACATTTTCCGGATACCGTGAGCAGCATGTATGAAATTTAACACAGCCTGAATTATGTCCATGTTTCCCAAATCATGTAAGTGGGAATAAGCAAGCTGGCTAGTTCTAATACTGTTAGACAGAAATAACTGGCGTAAAAACCTTTTTCTTGGAACAGCATATAAAGTGCAAAAAAGCATAAAATGTAATGTACTTTGAGATGTCCTTCCATCGCAACAACAAGGAGGGAGGTTCTTGAACCAGGTTCCACATACTGGGAATGCTACCAGGTAGTGTAAAGTATTTAAACGTAGCCTTGTAAGTAAAAACCTTTGTCGCTCGTGATTAATAATGGTCAAATACAATTTTGGTTGAAGTTGTTGTGTCTCATGTCTCATCCATAGTCTCATTACACCAGAGGGTGGCTCCGTGGCCTGATTTTTCTGCCAGAATATATCTTTAACCTTCTTGATGTCCTGTCTTGTTAGAGTATCAGGTTTAAGAAAAAATTCTCCTAATCCTAATGATAGGAGAGAGAGATAAACATATCTAAGCCAGGGTATATCCAGAAATCGTGACAAAAGGAGACAGTCCTGTATCACCTTTCTACCTAAAAACGCTTCTGGCTTAGTCCAGATTTTTACCCACAATATTACAGGTTGAAGTTTTATATAGCTAGATATGTATCTCAAACCTACTTCTTTATGACAGAACATTACTGGTGTAGATTGAGGGACTGCTAATAACCTTCTTACAAATTTAGGGGGTCATTCTGACCCTGGCGGCCGGTGGCCGCCTGGGCCACCGACCACGGGAGCACCGCCAACAGGCTGGCGGTGCTCCAACGAGCATTCTGACCGCGGCGGTTCAGCCGCGGTCAGAAGCGGAAAGTCAGCGGTCTCCCGCTGACTTTCCGCTGCTCGTTTGAATCCTCCATGGCTGCGGAGCGCGCTCCGCAGCCATGAGGATTCTGACCCCCCTACCGCCATCCTGTTCATGGCGGGAAAGCCGCCATGAACAGGATGGCGGGAAAGCCGCCATGAACAGGATGGCGGTAGGGGGGGTCGCGGGGCCCCTGGGGGCCCCTGCCGTGCCCATGCCAATGGCATGGGCACGGCAGGGGCCCCCGTAAGAGGGCCCTGCAAAGTATTTCAGTGTCTGCCTTGCAGACACTGAAATACGCGACGGGTGCCACTGCACCC
The DNA here is from genome assembly GCF_031143425.1 of Pleurodeles waltl. Lineage (NCBI taxonomy): Eukaryota > Metazoa > Chordata > Amphibia > Caudata > Salamandridae > Pleurodeles > Pleurodeles waltl. The sequence continues at coordinate 230,800,132 of NC_090451.1, forward strand.
GTCGCACCTTCCCACTCCGCCGGCTCGATTACGAGCCGGCATCCTCGTGGGAAGGGAGTTTTTCCCTGGGCTGGCGGGCGGTCTTTTGGAGACCGCCCGCCAGCCCAGGGAAAAACTCATAATACCCTCCGCGGTCTTCTGACCGCGGAGCGGTATAATGGGGGCGGAATTCTGGCGGGCGGCCTCCGCCGCCTGCCAGAATCAGAATCACCCCCTTATTTTCTATAGTCTGAAGTCCTGTACATTCTGCATGCCCCCAAACCCCAGCTCCAAATGTCGCAATAGAAAGACACTTAGAAGAGAAAACAGTCATCATTTCCTTAACAGGTTTATGTCGGAGTCTTTTCGCAAACCTAAAAACAGCTTCAATGGCTTTTTGGAATTGTATTGAACGTATATTAACTAAAAATTTCCAATTAAAATCTACATCAATGGGGACCCCCAGGTACGTGAAATATTGTTCCACAGATTCGCCTGACAACTGAGACCTAGAAAATAATTTATGCCTCTCAACCACTACACTAGTTTTCGGCCCATAATTGTCATCAAGGGATTTCATTGCATTCATATATTCATCAGAAGTGTTATCTTCAGGATCAACTACCTCTTCCTCATCCCCTTCATGGGTGCTCGCTACAATACGCGTTGGTTTGGCCAACGTCTTTAAAACCTTCCTGCCTTCAGTTCCTAAGCAATGCTTTAGTATTGGCAACTTACGCAATGCTTCAAATGTTACCCCTCCAACTGCTTCTAAATACGTTTCAGAATACGCTTGCCAGTCCTCCCATACCACTTTGTTGCAAAAATTTAAGAGGAGCTAAAACTGACGTATCCATTGTAAGCTATAGAGATTTATCAATCCCTCACTCCAAAAAAAAAAAAATGCCTAAATATGTGCTTGCACAACAATCTAATTTCACATGAAACTAATAAACACATATATGCCTTTGGCAGAACACATTGGCAAGTCTGTTCCAGTCATGTGAATCAATAAATTGGATGTAGAAATGTTGCCTGAAGATGCGCTTGCACAACACGGAATGGTCTGAAAAAAAACTGTATGGAAAAGGAAACACCAACGAATACTTAAAACAACATAAGTAGCCACTGTTGTCTCTTCACAAGGAACAGTTCCTTCAGTCAACAAATTAAGTTGTTGCCAAATGTACTCTTCATGTGATACACTCCTAAACGCACACGTCTTCCGACTGCAATCAAAATAACGCACGGAACACGTATCCTGGCCGCACACGTAGCACCGCTCGAACGTGTCAGTGTTATATCGTAGCGTACTCAAGCGCACACGCGTTCCGGCTGCAATCAGGAAATGCACCGGAGCATGTATCCTCAAGGCACACGTAACTCAGCTTGACGTTCCTCCGGTGGATTCCTTCACAAAATTGTTACAGATCGTAACTGAACCTCTGTGACAAACGGTAATGTCTACAATTGAAATTGCACAAGTTTTAAATTGTTATTGTACTCGTGCACGCACATCCAGCACATCGGCAAACCTGTTCTTTCACTGAATTCAATTCAGTGCACTTTGCCCTGTTGAAAGCAGCCAGCACAGCTAAAAAGAAAAAAAATATTATACACATTCACTGATAGACAGTGCTTTAAATCGTCCGGTACTGTCCGGTACTGAGTACCGGCACTTATTTATTTTTGAGAGGGAGATTACCTCTACTTCTCAATAAAAACACAATACTTTTAATTGGAGAGTACCAGCACTTCTCAGAAACAAACAGGTACTCTGATACAGAGTACCTGCACGTCTATTTTTCCATTTCAAGCATTGCTGACAGATGTGTCCGTACGAACGATGACCATGAAACTTGACCTGTGTGTGTCAACACAGGCCACCGGCAATAAAACCACTGTGCACTCCATGCAGATCGGAGGGAGCCAAACAGACACTGAGAACATAAAAACAAGCATTTGCAATGCAATGGGTCTTGCATTTCTTCGAGTTAGAGCTATTAGCAGTTGTAAACTCCCAACCGGACTTTTCTTGCCTCATTAAATGGAAAAAAAACAAGTGCGATTGCGCTGCTAAATAAGCGAGATCGCGCTGCAAAAAAAGAGAAAATGTAGTCCACAAAACGGACGGAAAACAGAGAGCCTTGTATGTTTTCAGTACTTGGTTGCTGTGCTCGAGGAGGGCTAACCACCGGAAAAGACATGACGTATGCATGCCTTCCACTAATGAAAGCAAGCAGATTTTAAAAGGCAAGCCCACGAACCAATGAAAGACACTGACGTGACATGGACGGGGCTCCAAGCCCTTTTCCAACTACTACAGCCTCTCGCAGGCGATACGCAGGCTTGACCCTAAAAAAACACCCCTCTTAATGCTTTCTTGATAACGCTTACCAACATCACCACGATTGCGTTACAGGCTTGTAAAGTGTCCACTGCATGCTTTCTTCGCAGGTCATGATCATTTAGGACCCAGGGGTAGGGTGACCAGATGTCCCGGATTTCCCTGAACAGTCCCGGTTTTCAGAGGACTGTCCCGGTGTCCCGACGCTTCTCTGAATTTTAAACAAATGTCCTGAGTTTTTGGACAAAGGTCAGCACGTCAGATTATCTAGGGAAACATAAGTTAAAGGTATTCTCTCCTTTAACAGACGCCTACAAAGTATGCAATACTTAAATAAATGTATCTGTTAATGTCAGGCAACACAGTCCCCTGTCTGCTCCCAGCAGAGAGATGGAGTGGGGAGCAGAGAGAGGTGGGTGGGGGCGGGTTGGGGGTGCAGGGTGGGAGGTCAAGCCATAGCTAATTTTATATGTGTAGTCTTGTAAATGTGTGTGTGTGTGTGTATATATATATATATATATATATATATATATACATATATATATATATATATATATATATATATCCGAGACTCTGAGACACACGTGTATAGGCACACATTCACAAAGCTACGCAAAAAAAGGGACAGGCCAGATATAAAAGTGAGTGTAAAGTCGTTAGCCCTTCTTTTATGTCTGACCTGTCCTGGTTTTTGCTCTTCAAAATCTGGTCACCCTACCCAGGGGTTTTCTCAATCCTAAAACGAACTTCTGAACAGCAGCGATTAAATAGATCCCACCCACGTTGCCATTTTTTTAAGTTCAGGAAACGTAAATTAATAGCAACTTATATATTTATTAAGTCCAGAACAAACAACCCCTTGAGCGTCCTATCTGCACCACTTTGTTCTTCTCTCAACTGCCAGCTTGTTATCTAGCCACCAATCTAGAATCAGCCAGGCCAGCATAGGTTGCTAAGATACAACAGTTAAATGTGACCCTCACACTCTGCCTAATGTGTCCAATTGCATAAATAACCAGCAATCACCTGCACTGTTTAAAAATACCTATGTGAATAGTTGAGAAGTCAGCAGAGTTATCACATCCTAACCCACAGGCAGGACAACAGGGTGTTGTGCAACAGCAACGCTTCCCCTACAATGAAAAGAAATAGGACGTGCATGTTCCCATGTATCAAAAGACAGTTATATTCAAAGACCGAGAAATGGTGGAAACGGTCTCAAAATTATGTTTTTGCCTTTGCTATGTGCAGGCATCTGTAACAGTTTTAGAAGCATGGATGGCCCCTTGTTAGGCACAGCGCAGGCCCCTTCCGTTCCCTAAGAAAAGGTTCGGTCACTGCCCACTAGTTTATATACCAGTAAGGAGCATTATAACTCTTTGCCTTTAGCCAAATTTGCCGGTGGGGGGAACGAGTTGGGGGGGCGTTGGGGGGAGTTGAGAATGCCAGAGGTTAGATGTGACAATTTAGGGGTAGTAAATTTAAATGTAGTGGCAAAGCATTCCATATCAGGGTTGCTCTGCAAATTAGAGGTGTGATATGGCATCCAAACAGTGCATGCGGCCGCTGTGCCATGCACATGTGGAATGAGTTACTGCTATACTGATTTTAGGCAAATCTGTGTAGCAACCATGTATTACTTCGACTTTCCTGATATACATGCTTTGGTTATCATAAAAGCCTGCTCCGATCGAAGTCAGTCAACAGCAGATGTTGTGCATTGTTAGCATCCAGCCATTTAAAAAAAAATTAAGTTCAATGCAACTGTTGAATGTCTTGCTTTTGCAACATATACCTCTTTTTTTTATAACCTATTATTGATTTTGCAGAATTACGCCATCGGTATTAATTATATAGTAACAACCAGTGCAACCAAAGCAAAATGCATTCCCCATTCAAATGACATGAAGATACTCTGAATCATGATCAGGCAGAGTCCCCCGTGTGCACAGTCATGGTCAGTCCTTGGGGCCTTTATAGCGAAACCGGGGAGCCCACAGCTGCTAAAATTTCTGCAAAATATCCTGTGCTTTAAATAGCAATTTCTCTATAGCCACACAGTGGTCCATGCCACTCCACCAGTGTGTCAGCTATCCCCAGCAGCACGATTTTGGGGCCCAGGGCTAGTGGCCGGCCCACCAGCCACCCCTTCTGGCTGTTGACCTCTTGCCAGACCCGTAGTGACAATACAGGAGACACTCGGACCACTTCATCTGGCAGACTTGCGTAGGTGATAATCAAGTGGAAATACTTAAACTGTATTAAACAAAAGCACATAGAAATAGCCAGTATTCTGGGGGCCATTTAGCCTCATCCTACTCTTCATCATCAAGGGCACTGACATCCTCCTCCCACCTTGCTCTGAGGGCCGTCACGAGGTCTGGGGTATTAACAACCAGGGATTTATATAGGCACGAGATGCCCCCTCTACCCAGGTCATCTGTTACTTACTTGCATTCTAGAAGAATAAATTCTGGGAGGCTATCCACTCTATCACTGTAACCTTCCAAAGTATGGTGCAGCTGGAGGTACCTGTGAGGAGTGCAGAGGGAGCTCAGCCTCCAGCTCTTGGAATGAGCATGTGTCCCTCCCCCAGACATCCCCCAGCATAGAAATACCAATGAGGTCCCAGGAATAAAGCCCTGCAAGCCCCACTGTCATGTCCAGTACCAGAGGGGAGTCGCCCCCGTGAGGGTGACGCATCATTTCATGTGGTGAAGGGCTGAATACCAGCACCAAAGGGAGACCTGGGTGATGGGCGGCAGTGAATGATGGGGAGACCTGCCATACAACAATTAGAGTACATCGTAGGGGTGCTGCAATTCTAGCTCCAACCTATGAGCCAGGTCTCCCCTGTCTGCACAGAACCAGTTGTTAATGTTGACCAGCTGCAAGGCTTAATAATACAATGTAACATCTGCTCATCCTAACCCTGCTTCAAACAAGGGAAACCTACACTCTGCAAAGAAAACTCTGGGTGTTTTGCCTATCTACAAGAAACTTGTTCCACATTTCTGCAGACCCGAAAAGAAAGGGGATGACAGCAGGTAGGGGTAATTCTGCAGGATAAAAATAAGAATCACGATCTGAAATAGCGCACCCCTTCCGGCCGTCGACACAGACAATCTGGACCATTCCCCTCATGTCCAGACGTGCTGTAGCCAGCAGTGGGGTAACATTGAGTTCCCAGTACCTCTGTTGGGTGAGGGCCCCAGTCATGCTGAGGTAACGGAAACTGTCATCCGTCACCCATAAATGAGATTCACTCGTAGGGGATTTCCATGTATAGTCATAAGCGTTGAATAGTTCCGCCCGCCTGTGGGGACCCCGGAGCACTTTTTCAAAATATCTTCTTAAGTGTTGGTGTTCGCCTTACTTCAGGAAGGCCTGCAAAGTCACTTAAGAATGTCAATATGCAGCCTAAAGGAAAAGGCTAGAGTCCAAATGTAATCTTGTCTGCTTTCAAAAAGGACAATATGCTAAGGCACATTCGTTCAAATGCATGAAAGAGTTGAAAATGTACACAGAAAAAAATCCTTCACAAACATTTTTGTAATGCAGAATAAGGATGAAGGAGTGCAGGGCAGTGTAGCCCATAGGCTGCCATTATAAATGAAGAAAAAGGGGACTGTGTCTTTAAGAACAGACAGACCTTCAGCATCCCATCATGCCTAGAGTGTGGCAGTTACCTCATTTCTTTTGTCAGGCTCCTGCTGACAGGAACCTGGAGCATTGAGCTTGACCTTTTTAGTTTTTTTCACAAACAATTGAGGGAAAATCTCAGTGACAACTTTCACTCAACATGTTTTGACTTTCTTTCTTGAATGGTGTCTTTTTCTGACAGGATTTAAGGTATTTTTCCCTGGAAAATGCGTTCTCTGTTTGACAAATGCCCACGTTGTGGCAGAAAAATGGCCAAAACAGACTCTCATGATGTCTGTATCATCTGCCTACCATCTTCACACCTTCCTGCCTCATGTAAAATCTTCAGGTCATTTTCCAGACGTACCCTGCGCGACAGGGAGAAGATTTGCCTTTGAAAGAAAGCAGAGAGGCGACACCAGCAAGAAGCCAGTGGGACCTCTGTGGGAGGGGAAGATAGTCTTCAACCAGAGCTCTTCCCTCAGCCTCCATTGGATGTGAAAGGTCTCAGAGGCGTTTCTCTGGAAGACTAGCGGAGGTACGGCGCCAACATGTTTGCCGTCGAAGTATGGGTCGACGTCCACAAACGTAGTCATAGGACGTCAAGAGGCAGCACGACATCGATAGATCGCATGACGTCGAGGACTCCAAATGCTCAACACACAACGTCGAGGAGTGTGTCGACGTCGGTGGACTCGATGACGAGACGAAGAAAACATCACTGTCACAGTCCGACATCTAGGTCGACGTCGGTACATCCACGATGGAGAGAGGGGTCGACGTCGAAGAGTCCCTCAACGTTGAGGACACAGACAGCTTCTAAAAGGAGAAGGATCTATTTCTCATCGGAGTCGCAGCGTTCCAGAGACATTTTTCCTTCACTGGTTCTGCTTCCTTCACATCCTTCTCCTCCTCCCACCACTTCTCCTCCTCCGGCTGCAACTCTTCCACCGCATCCTCCACCTCAAGGTCTGCCTACCCCATTGCCGGCTTCTCGGCTGCTCCCGGCACCTCACCACTTCCGGTGCCTCAAGTACCGAGCACCACTCGAGCTCCTAGACCGCGCTCAAGATCCACCACCATTCACATCATAGCCATCATACACCTGGCTGTTCTACAACGAGATCAAGACACTCCCTTTCCAGATCGCGACAAAGATCAAGGTCACGTTCTTTCCGACGCTACCACGGAGACTCCTCATCGTCTACCAGAGACTATTCACCCACTCTATCTGACTCGCCTCAACCTCGTACTTCACCAGTGGACGACGTTAACACCTTTCAGGAAGTTCTAGTTCGAGGCGCAGCAAAACTAAACATTCCTATGGATGTCCCAATACCAACTACTTCAGTCGTTTTTGAAACACCGCAACAACGTACGGTCTCAACGCCTTTATTTCCTCTGGTGCTGGGGCTTCTAGAACCCGCCATGGAAGTCTTCCTTACACCGGCCACGACAAAGTCTGCTCCTTCCAGACTATTAAAAAAGTATCATCCTCCGGAACAAGACCCTTTGTTTCTGCGCTCTGACCCTCCACCTGATTCAGTGGTGATCCTGGTGGCCCGCAAATCTCACACCACTTCTCCGTCTGCTACCTCTCCTCCTGACAAAGAGAGTAGCAAGGTGGATTTGGCAGGCTGCAAAGTATGTAGTTCGGCGGCAACATCCATAAAAGCAGCAAGCACAACAGCCCTCTTGGGAAGATACGATAGGGCCTTGTGCGACTCCCTACTCCAATTTGCAGACCATCTCCAAGGGATCAGAAAGAGGATTTTTTAGAAATTGTAAAAGAAAGCACCACAGTCTCGAACCAGATCATTAGCGCAGCGGCGGACTCATCCTTGCTCTTGGCACATGCATACTGCCATGGGGTATCCTCAAGGAGGCATACCTGGCTGCATCTAACGTCCCTGAAACCAGACACTCAGCAACGCATTCAAAGCTTGCCATTTTCAGGATCCACACTGTTCAGCTCTCATGCCGACGATGAAATGGCAAGGATGAAGGCAGGACTGGACACTTTGAATGCGGTAAGTCTTGAAAAATCTAAAGACCGAAGATCCTTCCATCCCTTCCAGCGCCACTACCCTTCTCAAAGGGTTAAACCCCCTCAGTGGCTGTCTAATAGATCTCAGCAGCAGTTCCAACGAGCCTATGAGCCTCAACGGAAACAATGAAGAGGACGAGTGGCACACCAGTCCAATCAGGGTACGCGACAACAACCAGCCACAAAACCCTGAAAGTTTTCTTCCCATGAGTCCGTTAATCACTCCGGTGGGGGGAAACTTCACCAATTACTTGACAGAATGGCAACGAATTACAACAGACACTTGGGTCTTAAACATTGTGCACAATGAGTATTGTCTTAGATTTTTCACTCCACCGCCAAGTATTCCGCCAAGGGCAACCACTTCTTATCTCAACCTCATAAAGGCGGAAGTTTCCATATTGCTAGAAAAGAAAGCAATAGAATCCATTCCCCTCAAACAGAGGGGAAAAGGCATTTATTCAAGGTACCTTCTTGTCCCAAAAAAGGACAAAAATGAATTCAGACCCATTCTAGACCAGAAGGCTGCCAACAAATGGATCAAAAAATGAAAAGTTCAGGATGCTGGCCTTACACCAAATATATCCCCAGATTCACTAAGAGGACTGGCTTTGCTCAGTCGACCTACACAACGCCTACTTTCATATCCCCATTGCAAAAAAAATCAGACGTTCGTCCGATTTATGGTGGGGAAACAATACTAGTAATACACTGTCCTTCCATTTGGTCTCAAGTCAGCACCCAGAACTTTCTCCTAGTGCATGGCTGTCTTGTCAGCACATCTTCGAAAGCACCGAATATTTGTCTACCCATATCTGGACGACTGGCTTATCAAGGCAGCCACCTTTCCAGAAGCCCAACAGCACTTCAAATGAACATACTATCTCCTTTATTGCCTAGGACTTCATGTCAACTTTCTCAAGTCCACGGCAACACCTGTGCAGAAACTGCACCACTTAGGAGCTACCATAGACATGATGCAGGGAAAAGTGTGTCCTTCAGAGGAACAAAGCTTATCAATACTTCAGAAGTGCTGCATGATCAAGAATATCCGCCGCTCAACAGTACTCACTTCTAGGCTCCATGGCCTCCTGCATCGTCCTAACTCCCAACGCTCGCTTCCAGATGCGATCTCTCCAGCAGTAGTTAGAGGACCAATGGAATCAACTGACAGGAAACTGGGAAGACAGAATTATTCTATCCATCCATGCAATCAAATCCCTCAGTTGGTGGTGCTCTCCAACCAATCTACTACAAGGAATGCCTTTTCGTCCACATGCTCCATCGCAGACCATTGGGACGGATGCTTCTCTCCATGGATGGGGAGCTCATATGGATCACCTACAAATACAAGGCCTCTGTTCTCTGAGGGAGAAGTCTTACCACATCAGTCTCCTCGAGCTACGTATGGTTCACCTAGCTCTCAAGGCTTTTCTCCCTTCGTTGAACACCAACACCCTGCTTGTCCAGACAGACAATATAACCACCATGTATTAGCTGAACAAGCAGGGGAGAACCAAATCCAGAGTCTTGTCTCAAGAGGCCCAGATGATATGGCACTGGCTCCTGTTCAGGAATGTGAAGATAACAGCAACTCACCTTCCAGGCGTCCAGAACGTACAAGCGGATACCTCAGCAGGGTTCTACACGAGAACCACGAGTGGGTACTGAATGAAGACGTCATTCAAGATATATTCCGTTTGTGGGGCACACCTTCTATTGCCCTTTTCGCCACAGTGGACAACAGAAAATGCAGTGGCTTTGCCGCCAGGTTTTACCATTCAGAATCGTTGGGGAATGCTCTGTGGATACACTGGTCCAACAAATTTCTGTACACCTTTCCACCAGTTCCCCTGATCCCACCTGCCCTAATCAAACTCTCTATGATCTCAGCCAGAATGATCCTCATTACACCAGAATGTCAGAGACAATGGTGATTGCCGGACCTTCTTCACCGGTCGCTCCAACCACATCTCAGGCTTCCATGCAGGTCAGACCTCCTGATGAAATTCAGAGGTCAGATGAGACATCCCAACCTCTCCTCTTTGAGTTTGGCAGCATGGCGCCTGAGCTAGTACAGTATGCACACTTACATCTTCCACAAGACTGTATGGAAATTCTAAAAGAGTCAAAATGGCCTTCCACCTGAGCTGCATATGCCTCCAAATGGAAGAGATTTTGCATCTGGTGTTCCTCCAAGAAGATAGACCCTACATCTTGCCAGGAGGAAGTCATCCTACCTACCATATTTGTTATACCTAACAAAATCTGGTCTGCAATTCTCTTCTATTAAAGTCCATCTGGTAGCTCTGACTGCATACAGAAAAGGTCCTTCACAAACCTCTTTCTTTAAGCTGCCAGTCATAAAAGATTTCCTAGAAGGGCTAAAGAAAGTTTTTCCACCACTTATGCGTCCTTCTCCACCATGGGAGCAGAACATGGTTCTTTTACGCCTCATGCATCATCCATTTGAGCCCATACACAAAGCGTCTCTCCAATACCTCACTTGGGAAAAGGCTCTCCTTGTGGCGGTGACATCAACATGAAGGGTTAGCGAGATTCAGGCTCTCTGTGCTCATGAGCCCTACACAGTGTTGCACTCCTCCAAAGTAGTGATGCGAACAGATCCTAAATTCTTACCCAAGGTTATCTCTGACTTTCATGTCAACCAGATGATTTCCTTGCCAACTTTCTTTCAAAACCCATCCACTCCAGCTAAGAGGGAACTCTATTCTCTAGTCTAGATGTAAAGAGGGCTTTAAAATTCTACTTCGATAAAACTAAATCAATTAGAAAATCACAACACTTATTTATTAAATATGGGCCGATTTGTACCGGGCAGGCCACCTCTAAACAATCAATCTCTAGGTGGATAATCTCTTGTATTCTTTATTGCTACCAACTAGCTAACAAAACCCTAGCTGGCAGACCAAGAGCGCATTCTACCAGAGGCAAGTCTGCCACAACTGCTTTGTTGAGGAATGTTCCCCTGGCAGATATCTGCAGGGCTGCGACCTGGAAGTCTGTCCACAAGTTCACTAAACATTACTGTCTTGACTCTGATGGCAGGACAGATGCTGAAGTAGGACAAGCTTCTCTCAGGAATCTCTTTGCGGTATAGCGCATTGCAGTATTGTTCTATCTACTGCCCTGCTGTTTCTGGAATGGACTTGCTAGTCTATTCAACGCTTATACAGGGAAATCCCCTCCGAGAGAAGGAATAGTTTCTTACCTGTAACTTCATTCTCTTGTAGGGGTATTTCCATGATAGTCATAAGCAACCCTCCCTCCTCCGCATCAGGTATACCAAGACTTTCAGCGATGATGGCCTACAAAAAGAACTGAGGTAGCAGCCTCACTCTAGGCATGATGGGATACTGGAGGTCTGTCTGTTCTTAAAGACACAGTCCCCTTTTTCTTTATAATGGCAGCCATTGGGCTACACTGCCCTGCACTCCTGAATCGTTGTTTTGCATTACAAAAAGGTTTGTGAAGTATTTTTTCTGTGAACATTTTCAACTCTTTCATGCATTTGAATGCATGTCCCTTAGCGTATTGTCCTTTTTGAAAGAAGACAAGAAGAAGAATTTCGGACTCTGTAGCCTTTTCTTTACGCTGCATATTGACATTCTTAAGTGACTTTGGAGGCCTTCCTGAAGTAAGGCGAACATTAACACTTAAGAAGATATTTTTAAAAAGTGCTCCAGGGTCCTCGCAGACAGGCAGAACTATTCAATGCTTATGACTATCATGGAAATACCCCTACGAGAGAACTGGAGTTACAGGTAAGATACTATCCCATCTACCCCCTTGGTCTACCACTCCCCATATGTGCACCATTGTCGACTTCTCCCAGTTAACTGTAATGCCTGAGACATCCCCGTAAATAATCAGGATCTCAGTGAGCCATGAGAGAATATCTACGGGCCCCTGAAGGAAGAGGAGCTTGTCATCAGGATACAGAGAAACACGATCCTCCGCTTACCACACCCCCCTACCACTCAAAACCACAAATTCTGGTATCTGGATGAGCTCTGCCAGAGGCTCCATCACTATAGCGAACAACAGGGGGGAGAATGGGCAGCCCTGCCGAGTGCCCCTTTATATGGGAAACTTCTGCGATAGGGCACCGTTTGTTCAGAACGTGTGTATTCTACGAAGGACAGCCATGGAGATAAGGTCAGTGTACCGTATCAAAAGCCCATTCTCTGTCAGCCAGGAGGAGGGCGGCGTCACCCAACAATTGGTCAGAGCAAGCCAGATGCAGCCGATGAAGGCTATGCCTACTGCTTGTGCCTGGCATTAAGCTGGTCTGGTTGGCCTGTGCTACTGATCCTATCACTGTAGCGAGGCATGTGCCTCCCAAACTTTAGCCAGAATTTTCACCTCAAGATTAATGAGATAGATGTGGCGATATGAGCCACAGTGTGCCGGATGTTTGTCAGATTTCAAAATGACTGTGATTGTCGCTCACCTGAGGTCCTGGAGGAGCCTCCCACGAGTATAAGTGTCCTCATACAACCCCAGAAAATGTAGGCTCAATAAGAAATACTTCTTGTGGAGCACTGGAGGTAACTTATTTGGGCCTGGTCCTTCCCCAAATGGCATCGTTTAGATCGTCTGCTGCAGCTCCTTGACCGTGAGTGGGAGATCTAGGTCTTCGCTCTCCAAGGCTCGGAGCGTTCGTAAGGGCAAATCATGCTAGATGGGATTGTCCCATTCTTGAGCGTGAGGCCCCCAGCGGGCGTACAGGGCCCGAAAGTGTGAAACAGATTCCCTCTCCAGAAGGTGCGCACCCCTCAGCGTCACGCCCGCAGGATTATGCAGCTGGGCCACCAGACTACAGGTGTCAACAACCAGTATATCAGCTTGCCTACTTAGTTTTGCAGAGTCTACCATCTTGTGCTGAAGATCCAAGCGAGCTTGGTGAAGACTGCGCTCCACAGACTGTGAAGAGGAGACCTATGCCTGCCGCTTCAGACCAGTAATCTTGTCCTCCAATCGAAGCAGCTTCCGTTTTAAATGATTACCAGAGAACAGTGGGGAAGGAAGCAGTACCCTTGTTGAGTTCGAAGTATTCTGTGATAGCTTCCCTGAATTTCTTTGCAAAGTCGCCATCCAAGAACGACCAGGCGTTCAACCTCCCCGGTCCCGCTTGCCTTGCCATCCAACCCCGACTGTACTGGAGAATTATCTAAAAATACCTTTGGAAGGATTCAGGACTGCGTAACATATCTTATATCTGAGTAGGGCAGCTGGAAACAATTCAGGCAGGATTAAGTGCCACGGGGTGGTAGTAATATGTGTACTGCTGCTTGGTGTAATGCTGCAGCCGCAACGCATCCACCAAGCCCAGCACTTCAACCCAGAACTGAAGGCACGTGGTACACAGGACCCCTGTGGCGGGTGTTGTGTCCATCTTCGGATCCACGCCGTATTAAAGCCCCCTTCCTCAATGTAACGGGAACCTCGGCACAGCCTCAGCCAGGAGCCCAGTAGCTGCAGAGCGGTAAACACACTTTCCAGCGACAAAGCCACTCCCCAAGAATCCCGCATATAATCACAAACTAGGTGACATTGTGTATTCCCCTGTGGGACCTGCAGCTGTGCCTGTGACCATTGTAACCAATAGGGACCATTGTAACCAATAGGTGACATTGTGTTTTCCCCTGTGGGACCTGCAACTGTGCCTGTGACCATTGTAACCAATGGTGCCAGAGTAGCGTGTAAGAGGGACCGGAATGGGGCCCTGCGCCTCGAACATAGTAAACTACAAAACGCTGAAACCCCAGCAACAGCCGACTCGGGCTCTGCAGCCGATAGAAGCCGTATACCCTTCCTTCCCCCCTCCCTACAGTTCCCCTATTCATGCATCTGTCACCCAAATGGAAACTCGAGCATTTTTAAAAACATTTTATTGCATTTTTAATGTCAATACAGTTCTCATTGTATCAGCCATTACAAGCAAATTAGGTTGCTGTTACATATATAGAGGATCTTATGTTCTTTATGTTATAACCAATCTTTAAGATCATTACAGTGGATAGCATGGCAGCATTTTTGGTGTTATCCCCATAGCCCTTACCCCCCCCACCCCAAAAAAACCCAGCTTATAACAACTTGTGTCCCTCTTCAATGAAAACAGTAATACAGACTAAATCAAAAGGTTGCCAGCTCTTGGGCTCCCACATAGTAATTTATTGGATAGCATATTTTCATGATGTCTACAGTACCTGTTGTGTCTTGGGTGGGTTAACACTCATCCTCACTACTGTGGATGGTCTGCTTTTTAAATTGTTCCAAGAGTAGGTTCCATTCCATAGCAAAAGGTGACTTGCGCAGCCCTCTGTATTCTCTCCTACGCAAAGCGCTGCTCTCTGCTAGTCTCCATCCTGCCACTTCCTCCTCCAGTGCGCTATCTGCGGAGGTTCGGGGGATTTCCAAAATCTAGTTTGGCCAGTAGTAATGCTAAATCAGTGAATTGTGCGAGTACCTTGTCCTTTTGGGGCCAAGAGCGAAGACCCAATGTGCAGGAGTCAGGAGTCCACTAATGTGATTGCCTTGTAAGAGTTGTTAGAGACAAGGCTATTTCCTCTTTGTAGTTCGCTAAGGCCGGACAGAGAGCATACGAAGCGGATCCGCCTCCGCATTGCTACAATGGGGTACCACGCTGCTGCGCCTAGAAATAATGTATTTATCCAACCTGGGGTAAGATATGCTCTGTGAAAGTTGCAGAGCTGAATACGTTTGAACTGAGTATAGCGAGACACTGCTTTGGGGTTGAGCAACAGAAATGCCCAGTCCTTGTCGGAGATAACACGAGACAAATCCTCTTCCCATTTGGCGCGGAGGGGTATCGGTGTGGTCCCGAGTGAGCTTTAATTCCCCAATATAACCACTTAATTAGGTGAGAGCTGTGGTCCATCGTGTGCAGTGGTTTAAGTAGTTGTGTGGTGGTTCCTGCCCTCAGGCACCCATTGGCGACGGACATAGTGTGATATACTAGCATGTGTTAAAAATAAGTTGTTGAGTAAACCATGGGTAGCTGTAAAATCTGTGTGTCATTAGTGTCCCATCTGAAAATAAAGTTCAGAGTGCCAACGACTCGGATTGTTCCCATACTTCTAATTGCCTTGACGTTAATGTGCATATGGGAAGCAGGAGACCTCGTAGTGGTGCATTTGAAGTGTATGGAACAGGAGTACACAAATATTTTTTCACTAGGTGCCAGTATTGTAAAGCGACACGCAATGGAAGTGGGAGGGCATAGGACGTTGTGGCCCGAGGACCTAACAATCTATGCACTTGTTCACTATGAACATGGGCTTCTGAGTACCCTATTTTGTGTAGGTTATGGCCTGCGAGCCAGTTTGCTAGCCATTGCAGCTGACCAGCAATGCAATATGCTTTAAGGTCTGGGGCACCCATACCTCCCCCTTGCACAGGCAGTTGCAGTTTAGCGAGGCTAACTCGGCGGCGGGCATGACCCCACGCTAACTCTGTCAGTAAAGTGTTCAGAGTCTTACACAGTGGGCAGGGATCATGATCGGTAGATTAACAAAATAGTATAGTAGCCTGGATAGAAGAACCATCTTTTTCAGGGCAAGTCTTCCGGCAACTGACAATGGTAGTGTATTCCAGAACCCCAATAGGGTTTTAAGATTGTAAACTGTTTAAAGTGTGTTCCCATCTATTATATCCCGTGGCTCGCAATATATTTAGATGCCTAAGGGCCAGATGTAGCAAATAATTGCGAGTCGCAAATGGGCCGATTCGCTATTTGCGACAATGCAAAATCGGAAATGGGATTCAAAAACCCCATTTCCGACTTGCAAAAAGCGATGGGAGCCGTTTGCGAGTCGCAACAGTTGCGACCCCATTTCGCGACCCACAAATAGCAAGTCGCAATTTGCGAGTCGCAAAGCTTATGCAATTGCAACTCGCAAATTGCGACTAGTCGCAAAAAGCCCAGTTTGCATGTCCCATTTACCACTAACTCAGAGCAGGTGGTAACCATAACCAAACCATAAAAGGATACCCAGAAAGCATCTGGGTTACTCAAGATGGCGGAGATATACCTGATAGCAGTGAGGAGGAGAGTCCACGCCGCACAGCAGAGGAGGAGGAGGGGCCACAAACAGGAGAAGATATATAGAACAAGGCAGACTCTTTTCCAGCAAACTGAGGAGGAGATATACGATAAATACCGCCTTAGCAGCGCAGCCATACTAGAATTAATTGATTTACTGAAACCACAGCTAGAACACCAGACTCTGCGTGGCTGCGCCATCCCTACGCACGTGCAAGTGCTATGCTCACTGCACCTCTTGGCCTCAGGGAGCTATCAGGGGGTCATTGCTGTGGCAGGTGGGGTATCCCAAAGTGCAGTGTCAAGGTTCCTCAGGGCCTTCCTAGATGCCTTAGTCACACACATGTCTCACTTCATATACCTACCAAGGAATGAGGCAGAAATTAACAGCACCAAGCTGGACTTTTACTGCATTGCCAACTTTCCCCATGTCATAGGATGTGTAGATGGGACACACATTCAAATATGCCCCCCTGGAAACCTGGAACATATTTTCCGCAACAGAAAGTGTACCCACTCACTGAATATTCAGGTAGTTTGTGACGCCCATTATGTCATCACTGACATTGTAGCTAAGTTTCAAGGCAGTACCCATGACTCATAAATTTTTAGGCATAGTGGGATACATCAACGCCTGGAACGTGGGGAGTTTGGAGACGGATACCTCCTAGGTAGAGCTACATACACCTTGCAGACATACAAACAGGTCACTGTGCACAACAATCAGGACTTCCTAACAGTGTACATTTTGTGCCCAACAGGTGACAGTGCATATGCCCTAAGGCCATGGATTCTGACTCCATTTTTAACACCCAGCAATGAATGTGAGAGGCGATACAACAATGCACATAAGAGGACCAGGAACATGATAGAGCGCACCTTCGGACTCCTGAAAGCAAGATTCAGATGCCTCCACCGCAGTGGAGGTGCCCTCCAGTATACCCCCATTACAGCATTCAAAATTGCGGTCGCATGCGCCATCCTCCACAACATAGCCACCTGACGTGGGCTCCCTCTCACCCCTGCAGACCCAGATCCTGATGATGAAGAGCAAGAACAACCACATCGCCATCATGGGGATCGGAGTATAGCTAATCAAGGCAGACTGAGACGGGAACACATCGCAAACCAATACTTTGGAAGGTACGTGTCAACTCCAACCATACTCACCTATTGACCAAAAACACCATTCGTTAAGTGGAACAAAAATAACTATTTTATTAGTGCAGAAATTGAACTATATACAAGTAAAGAATGTCCATGGGCATGAAAATGCAAACCAGACATGTGGCACATTGACGTCATGTGCCACTTCTACAGGACCAGGGTAATGTCTATGACCTTCTGCCCCTCCTGCCAGCCTGGCTGGTCCCTGGTGCTTCTGCTGTGCTCTGCCTGGTACTCCTGAGCACCCTACTGTCAGTGGCAGAGACACTGCTCACTGTCGAGCCCTCCTCACTGTCCTGGGGTGTTTCCCCTGTGCCCCTAGACAGATGCCGTGCCTCCATCAAGTCAATGATGTGGGTGAGACGTCCTAGGCCCCTAGCCACATCCCCAGCGAAATGGCCCATTTCCACCTGCAGCCCAACTGTCCTCCTCGACAGGCCTGTGGTGTTCATGGCGAGCCTGCCGATGGATGTAGCCATCCTGTCTAGTCTGTGCAGGAGCTGACGGTCCCTGCGCCGCCCACCCTCGGCCTGGGCCAGTAGTCCTCCCTCCAGTTCCCTCATGGCTAGGGCAAGGTCCCCAGTGTTTGTGCATATCATGTCCATCCTGGAGTTCAGTTGCTGCATGCTGGCCTGGTTATTGCGCACGAAGCGGTGCAGCACACCACTAATCCTCCCTAAAATTCTATTTTGTAGGCGCTGACCATGCAGCAGCTGTGACTCACTGGTGCTGGGAGGTTGTTGGCTGGACTGCAGCCCTGATGTCCTGGACCTACGTCGCCTGCGCAGCGGTGGCTGCCCTGTGAGTTCCACTGTCTCACTCCTGCCTGTTGCTGGCGCAGACTCTTGGGATACAGTTGCAGCAGGTGTGGATACTGCAGGGATGCTGTTGGCCGTGCAGGTGGGAGTGCTGGCGGGTCCTGAGGTGTATCCATGGGGCTGGCTGATTGGAGTAGTGGTGGTGTCTTGTTGGAGACCTGTGGGACATGGGGAACAGACTGTCAGTGTCTACTATCTGTTGCACACTTCCTAATAAACATTTGACTATGACCTGCCTACTTGACTACATTTCCCATAATGCATCATTCTGGCGTTTGCTACCCTGAAATGGAGCTATCTTGGTTGAGCATGCCCCTGTGTACATGGTGGGTGGGGGTATGGCATTGATAGGGGTACAGGCATGTCACATGGTACTCACCGGTTGATGTGCTGGGCTGTGAGGTGTCCAGGTCCCCAAATCCAGAGACTGCCTCCTGCTCCAGGGTTTCCTCCACCCTTTCTTCCAGGGGTGTGGGTGGTGGCACAGACGATGGTCCCCCTCCTGTGCCTCTCATCTCCCGGAGCCTTTCTGCCACCCTCTCCTTGGTCCGGGAGCGTAGGTCATACCACCTTTTTTTATGTCATCAATGCTCCTGTGGCTCACCCCCAGGGAATTAATTTTGTCCTGGATGTCCTGCCACAGCTGTTTCTTGGTGGCTTCAGGCACATTTAGGGCTGATTTCCCAAACAAATCGTCATAGTGCTGACAGCATTCGTCTGTCAGCACCTCCAGCTCCCTCTCAGATAACTTCAGCTTTCTCTTCCTTGGAGTTCCTTCCATGGCAGCTGCTGTTTCTCCTGTGTGCAGTTCAGCAGTTATAAAAGGGTGTGGTCCTCCCTCCTCCCAGGTGTATTAGTAAACTTCCTGGCTTTGATGTCATCATCATGTGCCAGGAACTGTTTCCAGAGTGTTCTGGAGTGGTTTCTGGAGTGTTCTGCAGCACCTGTAATCAATTAACAAGCTAATCGCAATTTGCGACTAGCACTCGCTAATTGCGAGTTCGTTTTTTGCACAGTCGCAAAAAGCGACCTCGCAATCGGCAGACTCGCACACTGCGTTGCGAGTCCGGGTGCAAGTCGCAATTTCGGCACAGTTTTTTTGCCTGCATCTCGTTTTGCGACTCGCATTTTGCGAGTCGCACGAACTCGCAAAATGCGAGTCGCAATTTTTAAGTTTGCTACATCTGGCCCTAAGTGTTTAAAAGTGCGCAGGTCTGTCATGTTTGTGGCAGGTCCAAACATCAAAAATGGTGGCTGTGGATTGGAAGAGAAGTCGAAGGCACACAATTTATCAGCGTTGATGTGGAGCTAGGATAAATGGCCAAAGTCTGCCATTATTTCAGCCAGATATGCCAAGTCCTGACACATATCCTTCAGGTATAAAATAATGTCATCTATATAAAAAGAAACCGCATGGACCGTACCATTCATTGGGATTCCCCTGCCCAGTGAACTCTTGCAGTAATGTAACAGAGGCTCAATTGTTAACACAAACAATAAGGGCGACAGCGGGCTTCCATGGCATGTACCACGGGATATAGTGTATGGGGTAGAGATGCAGTGTGCAGTCCTCGCTGTAGCTGTTGGTTTTGCATATAGGAGCTGCACCCAGGTAATAAAGGAGGTAGGTATACTAAATCGATCTAGCACTTCAAGCATGAAATTCCAGCTAAGGGTGTCGAACGCTTGGCTGATATCTAGAGCCAGACATCCAGCGAATGGGTAACTACCACGTAAGGCATCCATCACATAAAACAATCGACGTATATTCTCTGACATATTACGTTTGGGAGCGAAGACACATTGATCATTCTGGAAGAGTCGCAGCAGCTGTGGCTAGCAATTGACGAGCTAAGAGTTTACTCACTATCTTGTATTCAGTATTAAGGATCCATAATGGCCTATAAGACATTAAAGTGGTCATTATTACCCTGGCAGTCTTCTGACCGCCAAGGTTAATGTGGCGGTATCACCGCCGACAGGCTGGCGATAATGACCCCCAAATAATGACCATGGTCATGAACCCACCTATAGACAGCCTATGAACCACACCAACCGCCAGGGAGCTACGAACACTGAACACGGCGGTAGCCACCTACAGGCAGGCGGAAGGCAAGGATCCGCCCACCATATTATGACACAGCACACCGCCAGGATTTCCGGGGCGGTAGCAACAGCACCAAATGCCTGGCGGAAATACATCATATAAAAGCAGACACTCACCTCCAGGGACACACAGGAGTCAGCATCCGTCATGGAACCCGAACTACAAATTTTTCCTAATGCTTTACTATGCCATGGCCATCCAGGAGCACCAACGCTGACAAAGACGATGACGGTGAGTACAGCTGCCTAGCGCACAAGGGAGGAAGGAGGTGGGAGTGACACACACACATGCACAACACACACCATACACACACACCACACACACAGAACCAGCTGCAGAGTAAAACAACAGTAACAGAACCTTGAAGCAAAGAAAGCCAGGACACATACACTGTTCCAACCACTGTATTCCTGTTGGATGAATATTCAAAGTGCAAAAACATACCCAACGGCATATATACATACATGCAGGCCCAAAGGCCAGTCCAACATCACAAACGCCCACAGGGCAAAGTCCAAGCCCCAACTTGACTCCTGACAACATCGGAACTCCAATGTTCAGGGGCATCATGTTGGAAATGGGCAGCCACCTCGGGGGGCATTTCATTGGAAGGGGCTCCTTGCCCACTGGTTCTTGAGGGGGCTCCTTGCCCACTGGTTCTTGAGGGGGGTCCTTGCCCACTGGTTCTGGAGGAGGATGGGAGTGGAGATAGAGGGTGTGGAAGAGGAGATGTGCTGGACTTGGGTGCAGGTGAATTGACAGTGTGCATGTGTGAGGTGGATGAATGTTGGGGACCTGAGTGACCACGTTTGTGTGTCTGTGGAGGGGGGGCCCAGACAGGGTGGGGGAGGACAAACATGACATGTGGATGGATGTTGTGGTGTGTCTCAAGTGAGGTGGGTGTGCTGCATGAGGTGGTGATGGTGACTGCGCATGTGGTGTGGGGTGCATGTTTGCGGGTCTGCTGTTGTGGTGACTGGGCAAGGCTATGCAGGTGGCAGGTTCAGGGACTGTTGATGCAGTGCATGCAGGTGTGAATGAGGATGTGACTGTGAGGGAGGAGGAGGAGACAGTGGAGGCAGTGGATGATGTGTGTGCATCTGGGTGTTGGCTGTGTGAGTGCTTGTGGACTGATGTGTGCTGCCGGTGTTTGTCTGTGTTAGTCTTGTGTGTTGTTTTGGGTGCATATATGTCAGAATGTGTGCGTGGGATGGGTTGGGGGTGAGGAGATGTGGAATATGAAGTGGTAGTTAGAGTGGGGACGGATGAAACAGGGACACTGGCTGCTGTCAGTGAAGAGGCCAGAGCCTGAAACGATCTCTGTTGGGCTGCCAAGCCACTGTGAATGCCCTCCAGGAAGGCATTGCATTGCTGCATCTGGGATACCAGTCCCTGGATGGCATTCACTATTGTTGACAGCCCTACAGAGATGGATCTCAGGAGGTCAGTAGCCTCCTCACTGAGGGCAGCAGGGCTGACTGGGGCAGGGCCCGAGGTGCCTGGGGTGAAGGAGATGCCCACCTTCCTGGGTGAGCGGGCACGGGCAACTCATGGGGGGGTTACTGGGAGGGTGATGCCGGTACGGGGGGTAGTGGTAGAACCTGTAGCTGGGATGGTCCAGGAGGGTCTGCCACTACCAGGGAGCTTCCATTGTAGGAGGTATCATCTCCTGTTTTCCCCGTGATGCTCCCCCTGCCCTCCATCCCACTCGTCCCCTCTGCGTCGGTGGACTCTGCCTCCTGGGTCCTGTGGGCTGCAGCTCTGTCACTCATCGGTGCCCTTGCTCCTTCGCCCGATGCTGCTAATGCACACATGAGAGGATGAAAAAAGAAGAGGGGGGGAGAAAGGGAGCACAGGGTCAATCACAGTACCAAGAGCACAAATGGCATACACATCACTGTTACACACTGAGACTGAAAATGTGCAGAATGGCCCACACTGGCATACCATTGGCTATGTACCACAGCAGGTAGGAGCCTAACACTGCCAACTGCACACCAACTGGGACCAGCTAAGCCCTGTCTGACATGGGAAGCCAGCTACCTAGCTATCAAAAACATGCATTTCACCCTATTAACCTTAGCTGGATCACGCAGCAATGTCTAACCTGGCATATTGGGGCATCCACTGACCCAAATCCCATGCCAGGCAACAGAGACGGATGTCAAACACACTGTACATATCTCCTTGTGGCTGCTGTGAGGCCCTCATGCGCCCATCCAGTTCTGAGTAGGCCACTGCTATTATGCGGGCCATCAGGGGGGTCAGGTTCCGACCGCCACCCCTCCCTCGTTCTTCTGGGCCCAGCGTCTCAGGTCTTCCCACCGTTTTCTGCAGTGGGTGCTCGGCCTGCTATAGACCCCTAGGGTCCGCATGTCCTTGGCGATGGCACGCCACAACCCCTTTTTCTGATGGGCACTGACCTGCTGAGGAAACACAAATAGTGGGACAACGTTAACCAGACAATCCAGCCTGTCACACATATGGCCTACAAAATGCATTATCCCCTCATCAGGCACAGACATGACCTGCATCCCTGCAATAGCTCTGCCACCAGCCATCTCACCCCCCCCCCCCACCCATATGACACACTACTCGCATGCATCATACCCACGGGGTGCTCACCTGATGGTCCGGAGGCCCATACAACTGCCCATACAGGTCTAGGGCCCCATCCACGAGCCTCTCCAACTTCTCTGACGTGAAGGCTGTGGCCCTTTTCCCTGTTACACGAGCCATGGCAGGTTCCAGACACAGGTCACAGCAGCACACACAGTGGATATGTCATCCGTTGCAAAGTCAGGAATCAAGTGAAGTGGTAGAAAGAAAATGACGCCACGTCCGCGGCGGTGAACTCCGTCACCGCTGGCATTGATCATCATTGGTTCCCATACTCCATAGAGGGCTATGTTAGCCAATGAGGAATTGCATTGCGGTGCAGACCGCCTCCCACCATGACGCGATCGCCAGCAGAGTTAGGTCACTTCCACCTGTCCCTTAATACAGGACAGACGGGTGCCATTTTCTAATGCTGGTACACATGTACAGATTGAGAAGTGTGCCATTGTAGTCGAATGTCCTCACCTAAACAATTCAAGTGTCCAACATACAAGCATGCTCTTTGTACAGTGCTGTAGTGTTTTCATGGTTCCTGTAGTCAGTCCCTTCTTACTTTTGGAGGAATTGGAGGAGGAGGCAAGCACCCGTGTAGAGACCCCTTTTGGACTTGGGTACACTGGAGGACAGGCACATCATACTCACCTATTGTCTGGACAGGGCCACAGTCACAGAGCTGTGGCACAATTGGAGCCCGATCTGCTACCTGCTATCCTTTGCACCACAGTAATACCCTCTCTTGTGCAGGTACTCTCAGTGCTCCATTTGATGGTAACTGGCTTTTTCCAGGTGACAGTGGACTTGGCTGTAAGTATGTCACAGCCACTATTCTCTGTTGTGCTTCAAGGGTTTTGGCAGCCTTGCTCAAACACATGTGCAGCTACATCGCATTCCCCCAGGTAGATGATCTACCCACTTTGAAGGCTGAATTCTATGCAATCAGACATACACCACATGTAATTGAGGCCATTGACGGGACCCTTATTGCCTTAATACCCCCCAGGCCAATGAACAAGTGTACAGGAATCGGAAGAGTTTCCACTCACTCAATGTCTCAATGGTGTGCCTTGCAGACCAGCACAGCTCCCACGTCACTGCCAAGTATCCAGGGTCAGTGGATGATGCCTTTGCCCTGAGGAATAGCAGTGTCCCTCAGCTGATGGCATACCTACAGAGGCACAGAGTGTGGCTAATAGGTGAGCCTGAGTCCCCATCCAATGTATGTCTGTGTATGCCTTCAGGAGTCATAGCCCATGCCATTGTGCAGTTCTAATGTATATCCCTTACTTCTTGCAGGTGGTTCTGGCCACCCAATCCTGTCCTGGCTCCTGACCCCTGTTAGGAATCCGAGAACAGGGGCTGAGAATAGGTACAATGATGCTCACGGGCGTACCAGGAGGATTGTCGAAAGGACCTTCGGGCTCCTGAAGGCTAGGTTCAGGTGCCTCCATCCGACAGGTGGATCCCTGTGCTACTCCCCTGAGAAGGTCTGCAGAATTGTTGTTGTGTGCTGCATGTTGCACAATTTGGCCTTCAGACGGCATGTGCCCTATCTGCAGGAGGAGGGAGTTGACAATGCAGCTCTGGCAGCAGTGGACACTGAGGACAGTGAGGAGGAGGAAGAGGAGGGGGATGTGGACAACAGGTCACATATGATCCTGCAGTACTTCCAATTACACTCGGGTAAGACTGTTGAACTAAACATTTCTACATTTTAGTGTTGTGCTGTGTGACTGTACCATAATGCATGTCATTACATTTGCATCCCACCTGACTGTCACCTATGCCTTCCCTTATTGCAGATGTTGGTGTTGTTCCAACAGTGTACTGCTGTGATGGTACAGCCGCCACCCCCCCTTCCAGCACCACCCTCCCAGCAGCCCCTCAGCCTTCGCCCCGTGCCCGCTCACACGGGAGGGTGGGCATCACCTTCGCCCCAGGCACCTCAGGCCCTGCCCCAGTCACCCCTGCTGCCCTCAGTGAGGAGGCCATTGACCTCCTCAGGTCCCTCACGTTGGGCAGTCTACCATTTTGAATGGCATCCAGGGTGTAGAAAGGCAGTTGCAACAAACCAATGCATTCCTGGAGGGCATTCATTCTGGTCAGGCGGCCCTTCAGCGAGCTTTTCAGACTCTGGTCTCAGCACCGATGGCAGCCATTGTCCCTGTGTCTAGCCTCCCCCCTCCAACTTCCTCCACCCCGACCCAATCCCCTGTACCTCAGCCTATCCCAAGCACACCTACAGACCAGCATGCACACATGTCAACACACAAGGAAAGCTCAGGCAAACATAAGCACCACGCATCCCACAGACACTCACACAAGCATCACACACATGCAGACACACCAACATCCACTGCCTCCACTGTGTCCCCCTCCTCCTCGTCTCCCTCCTCCCTCCCTGTCTCGTCTACACTCACACCTGCATGCACTACCTCTACAGCCACTACGTCCCTCTCCAGTACACCCACCACCACACCCCGCTCACGTGCAGTCACCACCCTCACTACCATTCACACGTCCCCTGTGTCCTCTCCCAGTGTGTCTGTGACGCCCCCTCCGAAGATACACAAACGCAAGAACACACCCACCCAACAGCCATCCACCTCACGACAGCCTCCAGCGCATGCACCTTCACCCAAAGTCAGCAAACAAACACCTCCTACAACCACAACCTCTTCCTCCACTCCCAAACCCCCTCCAGCTACCCGTCCCAGTGTGTCAAAAAAACGTTTCCTGTCCAACCTTGACCTCTTTCCCACACCTCCCCCACCCCGTCTGTGTCATAGGTCCCGAACTAGCACTTCAGCCACAACATCTCCGGGACCAGTGGTGCCTGTAGTCACCGGAATCTGGAGTGCACCGGCCACCAGGGCAGCCAGTGTGGCACGGAGCCACAGCACAGACAGTCCCCCACCTGTGAAGCATCAGAAGTTGGCCAGTGCCCGGCGGGAGAGGGGGAAGACTCCAGCCACCAAAGCCGCTCCCAGGGGTCCCGGTGGGAGTGTGGAGTCAGCTGTGACACCTTCCAAGGTGGGGAAGGGCCACAAGAAACCCGGCAAGTCTGGGAAGAGCAGCACGGCGGAGAAGACCGCCATCATCCCCGCTGCTCAGGAGGCCACCGCCATCATCCCCGCTACCCAGGAGGCCACCGCCAGCATCATCCCCGCTGCCCAGGAGGCCACCGCCATCATCCCCGCTGCCCAGGAGACCACCGCCAGCATCATCCCCGCTGCCCAGGAGACCACCGCCATCATCCCCGCTGCCCAGGAGGCCACCGCCAGCACAAGCCCAGCTGCCCAGGAGGCCACCGCCATCACCATCCCAGCTGCCCAGGAGGCCACCGCCAGCACAAGCCCAGCTGCCCAGGAGGCCACTGCCAGCACAAGCCCAGCTGCCCAGGAGGCCACCGCCAGCAAAAGCCCCGCTGGACCATGAAGGACCGCCAGCAAAAGCACTGCTGGGCCATGAAGGACCGCCAGCAAAAGCCCCGCTGGGCCATGAAGTACCGCCAGCAAAAGCCCTGCTGGGCCATGAAGGATAAGCCCCACTGGACAATGAAGGACTGCCAGCACAAGCCCCGCTGGGCCATGAAGGACCGCCAGCACAAGCTCCGCAGGGCCATGAAGGACCGCCAGCACAAGCCCCGCTGGGCCATGAAGGACCGCCAGCAGCTGAGTCCCTGCAATGGAGACTGCCGTCTCAGGCACCGCTGAACAAGGCACCGCCGCCTCAAGCACCGCTGAACAGGGCACCGCCGCCTCAAGTACCGCTGAACAGGACACCACCGTCTCAAGCACCGCTGAACAGGGCACCGCCGTCTCAAGCACCGCTGAACAGAAGGACCGCCAGCACAAGCCCTGCTGGGCCATGAAGGACCGCCAGCACAAGCCCCGCTGGGCCATGAAGGACCGCCAGCAGCTGAGTCCCTGCAATGGAGACCGCCGTCTCAGGCACCACTGAACAGGGCACCGCCGCCTCAAGCACCGCTGAACAGGGCACCGCCGTCACAATCACTGATGAACAGGGCACCGCCGTCTCAAGCACCGCTGAACAGGGCTCCGCCGCCTCAAGCACCGCTGAACAGGGCACCGCCGCCTCAAGCACCGCTGAACAGGGCACCGCCGTCTCAAGCACCGCTGAACAGGGCACCGCCGCCTCAAGCACCGCTGAACAGGGCACCGCCGCCTCAAGCACCGCTGAACAGGGCACCGCCGCCTCAAGCACGGCTGGCCCATGAGCGCCAAGGGCACTGACGCTACTGAGTCCGTCACGGGTAGAATGAAGCACTCTGGGCACCATGCCCCCTCCAGAACGAGTGGAGAGATACACCCACTACCTCTTTCCTTAGCAGGATGAAGCACTCTGGGCACAATGCCCCCTTCAGAACCAGTGGAGAGATCCATCCACTACCTCTGTCCTTAGTAGGATGAAGCACTCTGGGCACAAGGCCCCCTCCAGAACCAGTGGAGAGATCCATCCACTACCTCTGTCCTTACCCGGATGAAGCACTCTGGGCACAAGGCCCCCTACAGAACCAGTGGAGAGATCCATCCACTACCTCTGTCCTTAACAGGATGAAGCACTCTGGGCACAAGGCCCCCTCCAGAACCAGTGGAGAAATCCATCCACTACCACTGTCCTTAGCAGGATGAAGCACTCTGGACACAAGCCCCCCTCCAGAACCAGTGGAGACGGTTATCCACTTGAGAGACTGTGGCTTTGCACTCCCCAGGATTGAACAGTGGGCAAGCTACCCTCTGTAGAGACTTGACAGACTGTGGCTTTGCACTTCCCAGGATTGAACAGTGGGCAGACCACCCACTGTAGAGACTTGAGAGACTGTGGCTTTGCACTCCCCAGGATAAAGCAGTGGGCAAGCCACCCACTGTAGAGACTTGAGAGACTGTGGGTTTGCACTCCCCAGGATTGAACAGTGGGCACGCCACCCACTGTAGAGACTTGAGAGACTATGGCTTTGCACTCCCCAGGATTGAACAGTGGGCAGACCACCCACTGTAGAGACTTGAGAGACTGTGGCTTTGCACTCCCCAGGATAAAGCAGCGGGCAAGCCACCCACTGTAGAGACTTGAGAGACTGTGGCTTTGCACTCCCCAGGATTGAACAGTGGGCAGACCACCCACTGTAGAGACTTGAGAGACTGTGGCTTTGCACTCCCCAGGATTGAACAGTGGGCAGACCACCCACTGTAGAGACTTGAGAGACTGTGGCTTTGCACTCCCCAGGAGAAAGCAGTGGGCAAGCCACCCACTGTAGAGACTTGAGAGACTGTGGCATTGCACTCCCCAGGAGAAAGCAGTGGGCAAGCCACCCACTGTAGAGACTTGAGAGACTGTGGCATTGCACTCCCCAGGATTGAACAGTGGGCAGACCACCCACTGTAGAGACTTGCGAGACTGTGGCTTTGCACTCCCCAGGATGTAACAGTGGGCATGTGGCCCCCTCGTGGATTTGGCGTTGTGCACTCAAGCAGCTGAGGTGCCCCCCCTTTCCCTCCCCCTGAGGTGCCTGTTTAGATGCTCTCAGATGCCCCTGCAGTGTTCTCTTCATCATGGTTGGGGATCTTGTGTGGGCCTCGCCCATACCGTGTGGGCCCAGTGTTCCACAGACTTAATTGGAGCACTACCTGGACTACTATGCTTGGTATATATTTTGTAAATGGTGTATATATATATTTTTGCCTACTTGATTTTAATATATTACAATGGTTACACTCATTTTCTATTGTCTGTGCATTCTTCCGGAGGGGTTGGGGGGGTGTAACTGTGATGTATCAATATGTATTAGTGTGTGTGTTGTAGTGGGTGAGGGTGTGGGTGTTGTGTGTGTGTGTCCCTGTTTTTTCCCTCCCCCCTCCACCGTGTCGTTGGTGCAGTACTCACAGTGGTCTTCGCCGCCGGCGTTCTTGCTCCTGGTAGAGAAGAAGGAAGACTATCGCAGGTAGAATTTGGAGTTCCGGGTCCATGGTGTCCTCGTTCCTCGTGGGGTGTGTAGAGGTGAGCGTTTTCCCTTCGAAATTCCTGTTTCCGCTGTGTTTTTATCTGCGGTGAATCCACCCCGGAAAAGGTGGCGGATTGGCCTGTCATAATAGTGTGGGCGGTACATTGTCTCCCGCCTGTCTGTTGGCGGTGACCGTCGCGCTGTTTGTTTGTACCGCTGTGGCGGTCGGAGTGTTCAAGTGGCTGTCTATGTTGGCGGTTTCCGCCACGGTTGTAATTGCAAAATGTTTACCGCCAGCCTGTTGGCGGTCTTACCGCCACTTTAACACCCTCCGCCAGGGTTGTAATGACCACCTATGTGTCTCCACCATACAAGGCTCAAGTCTCTGCCACTCCACTCTATGCTATTACACTGTATGCAACACCACTGTTTGAAACAACAGTGGACGCTACTCCGCTATAAGCTATTCCACTCTAGGCCATTATTCTATATGCCACTCTACTGTATTCCACTCTCCTCTAGTCCACTGTATACCACTCCTCTCTACAGCACTCCATTGTATGCCACGCCACTGAACACTACTCCACTCCAGTGAATGGCACTCCACTCTATGTCATTTTATTCTATGCTGTTTAATTGGAGCACACTCCAATGTATGCCAGTCCACTGTATACTTTTATACTGTACCCCACACTACTGTACACCACTTCAGTCCACACCACTCCATTAAACGACACTCCACTGTAAGCTACTGCACTACACACTATTACATTTTACTCCACTCCACTGTACAACAGTCTGCTCTGTGCCACTCCACTCTATGCTATTACACTGTACACAATTCCACTCTATGCTATTACACTCTATGCAACCCCACTCTACGCCTCTTCAGTGTACGCCACTCCAGTGTATGCTATTCCACTCTATGAATTTCCACTCTATGCTGTTCCAGTGTATGCCACTCATAGCTACTCCACTCTACACGACTCCAGTGTATGGCACTCCACTCTATACCACTTCATTCTACGCTATTCGATTTATGGCACTCCACTCTATAACACTTCATTCTACGCTATTCGATTGGGTACCACTTCACTGTGTGCTATTACACTCTATCCCAGACCACTATACGCCATTCCAGTGTACAATGTCCCATTATACGCCACTCCTCTTTACACTACTTCACTATACACTGTTACATTCTTTGCCACGCCAGTGTGCAACACTCCGCTCTATGCCCGACCACTATCTGCTATTACACTGTACACATCTCCACTCTGCCACTCCAATGTATGCTACTCTACACCACTCCAGTGTTTGCCACTCCACTCTACCCCACTCCATTATATGCTATTCCATTGGACGCCACTCCATTGTATGCTAATACACTGTACCCCATGCCGGTGTACGCTGCTCCAGTTTACACCACTTCACTGTACGCTACTCCACTGTACACTATCCCATTCTAGGCCACTCTACTGTATATCACTCCATGCTATTCCACCGTATGCCACTGCACCATACACTACTCCACTCTTTGCCACTTAAGTGTACACTACTCCACTCTGTGCCACTCCATTCTACGCAAGTCCATTGGATGCTACTCCACTCTACACCACTCTACTCTGCGCCACTTCTCTCTACCCCACTCCCCTCTACCCCACTCCACTCTATGCCACTCCACTCTAAGCAGTCTACTCTACCCTATTCCATGTGGCACTATTCTACTCTATGCTCCTCCTCTGTAATACACTCCGCTCCATGCCACTGTATGTTATACCACTCTGTTACTCCACTGTGCACCTGTCCATTCTACGCTATTACTCCATATGCAACTTCATTCTTTTCCCCTCTACTGTATGGTATTCCACTGTACCCCACTCCTTTGAATGGTATGACACTCTACCCCACCCCACAATACATCAGTCCAGTCTAAACCACTTCATTGTATGCCACATCACTGTACGTTACTTGACTATTACTCTTTACTACACTCCACTATAAGCCACTGTATGCTATTGCACTTTCCGCCACTCCACTGTATTTCACTCCAGTCTACGCTACGCTATTCCACTTAAGACCACTCTGCTGTACGCTACGCCACTCTACGCAACTCCGCTGTACGCTACTCCACTCTACGCAACTCCACTCTACAAAACTCTTCTATACTATGTGCCACTCTACTAGGCTCTACTCCACTCTATTCCCATACACTCCACTGTCCAAATGTGCACTCAACTCTATGCCCGTACACTCTATGGTACAACACTGTGCAAGTTTCCAACAGTGTACAACACAGCACTCCACTCTACTGTATGAGACATTACTCCAGTTTCTAACTGTTCCTCAGCTCTAGGCTACGCCAATTCAATGTGTGCCACCCTACTCTATGCTACTGCACTGTACTCCATTCTACGCTATTTCACTCTATGCCACTCCACTCTACACTCAGTGTACAGTATTGCACTGAACGCTATTCCACTGTATGCTACTCCACTTTACGATAATCCACTCTACGCCACTACATTGTACGCCACTCCACTCTATGCCGCTCTAGTGTATGACACTCTCCTCCACTCTACATAACTTGGCTCTTTAACAGTCTACCAACTTCATGGCACTCTACAACATTCTACTCCACTCTTTCTCCGTACACTCCACTGTACAACTCTATACTCCACTCTATGCCTGTCCATTCCAATGTACAACACTCTATTTCACTGTACATCACTTCTCTATACAACACAGCACTCCACTCTGCTGTATGAGGCCCCACTCTAATTTATAACAGTTTACTACCTATGCTACACCAATACACTCCGCTCCATGCCACTTTACGGCACAGCAGTACACTCTATTGTATTTTACTCCACACTTAGGCCCTCATTACAACCCCGGCGGACGGCGGTAAAATGGAGAAAAGTACTGCCAACAGGCTGGCAGTACTCTTCCCCATAATATGACATTGGCGGTTTGGCTCAAGCCACAGCTGTAACAGCCGGCAGACTGGAGACTTCAGTCTCCAGCCAGGCGGCCGTCACTAGCCTGCCAACGGGATTATGACCCCGCCTACCGCCATAGTTTTCGTGGCTTTCTTACCGCCACGAAAACCATGGCAGTGGGCACTATAAGTGACAGAGAATTCCTTCCCTGTAACTGATATGGGTTTTCCCTGCCCCTCTCCCCCTCCCCAGGTTTCCCTCCCACTCCAGACCCCCCCAACATACACGCACCATCGTACACACTCATATACACACTCAATACCCACATTCACCCACGCATGCATACATCCATTCACACACACATATCCACACACACACTGACATACATACAGGCACACACGCATTCACACAATACAACATACATGCACTCACACATCCATACATGCACACACATACAACATGCAACACACACCCGCATTCTCGCACACACAGATATTCACACACACCTCCCACACACACACAACACCCCCTCCCCTGTTGGAGCACCGACTTACCTGATTTCAGGGGGTCCTCCAGCAGGAGACGGGACGGGGCGCTGCTGGCAGCAGCAGCATCCGCCAGCAGAACACTGCCAGGGCGTATCATGTGTCATGACACGGTCTGCGGCGATTTACTGGCGTGGTGCTGCAGCAGGCAGCAGCGCCACCTTACCATCATCCGCCGCCATGGCCGCAGCCAGAATTACACCATCATTCTGGCAGAATTCCGGCTACGGTCATAATTTGGTGGACAGCTGGTAGCTGCGGCGCGGTCTTTTGGAGCCCGTCGCTGCGGCGGTAGGCGGTTTTTACCCCCAATGTTATAATATGGGCCTTAATTACACCACTCCACTCTACTCCCATTCACTGTACTCTACTGTAGAACACTGTATGACACTTGACGACATGCCACTCAACTTGTTTCTTCGATACACCACTCCACTACATGACACAGCACTCCACTCTGACACTCTCCTGCGCTGTACTCTTCTACACTCCACTTGAAGATATTCCACTCTATGATACTTTGTTTCACCCTGGCCCACTCTAAATACTCCACTCCCTACTTGGCTGTTGTAGGAAAGTACCATCTTGCCTGGCATGTTACCCCCATTTTTCACTGTATATATGTTGTTTTAGTTGTATGTGTCACTGGGACCCTGTTCTCCAGGGCCCCAGTGCTCATAAGTGTGCCTGAATGTGTTACCTGTGTAGTGACTAACTGTCTCACTGAGGCTCTGCTAATCAGAACCTCAGTGGTTATGCTCTCTCATTTCTTTCAAATTGTCACTGACAGGCTAGTGACCAATTTTACCAATTTACATTGGCTTACTGGAACACCCTTATAATTCCCTAGTATATGGTACTGAGGTACCCAGGGTATTGGGGTTCCAGGAGATCCCTATGGGCTGCAGCATTTCTTTTGCCACCCATAGGGAGCTCTGACAATTCTTACACAGGCCTGCCACTGCAGCCTGAGTGAAATAACGTCCACGTTATTTCACAGCCATTTTACACTGCACTTAAGTAACTTATAGGTCACCTATATGTCTAACCTTTACCTGGTAAAGGTTAGGTGCAAAGTTACTTAGTGTGAGGGCACCCTGGCACTAGCCAAGGGGCCCCCACATTGTTCAGGGCCAATTCCCCGGACTTTTTGAGTGCAGGGACACCATTACACGCGTGCACTACATATAGGTCACTACCTATATGTAGCTTCACAATGGTAACTCCGAATATGGCCATGTAACATGTCTATGATCATGGAATTGCCCCCTCTATGCCATCCTGGCATAGTTGGCACAATCCCATGATCCCAGTGGTCTGTAGCACAGACCCTGGTACTGCCAAACTGCCCTTCCTGGGGTTTCACTGCAGCTGCTGCTGCTGCCAACCCCTCAGACAGGCATCTGCCCTCCTGGGGTCCAGCCAGGCCTGGCCCAGGATGGCAGAACAAAGGACTTCCTCTGAGAGAGGGTGTTACACCCTCTCCCTTTGGAAAATGGTGTGAAGGCAGGGGAGGAGTAGCCTCCCCCAGCTTCTGGAAATGCTTTCTTGGGCACAGATGTGCCCAATTCTGCATAAGCCAGTCTACACCGGTTCAGGGGACCCCTTAGCCCTGCTCTGGCGCGAAACTGGACAAAGGAAAGGGGAGTGACCACTCCCCTGACCTGCACCTCCTCTGGGAGGTGTCCAGAGCTCCTCCAGTGTGCTCCAGACCTCTGCCATCTTGGAAACAGAGGTGCTGCTGGCACACTGGACTGCTCTGAGTGGCCAGTGCCACCAGGTGACGTCAGAGACTCCTTCTGATAGGCTCCTTCAGGTGTTAGTAGCCTATCCTCTCTCCTAGGTAGCCAAACCCTCTTTTCTGGCTATTTAGGGTCTCTGTCTCTGGGGAAACTTTAGATAACGAATGCAAGAGCTCAGCCGAGTTCCTCTGCATCTCTCTCTTCACCTTCTGCCAAGGAATCGACTGCTGACCGCGCTGGAAGCCTGCAAACCTGCAACATAGTAGCAAAGACGACTACTGCAACTCTGTAACGCTGATCCTGCCGCCTTCTCGACTGTTTTCCTGGTGGTGCATGCTGTGGGGGTAGTCTGCCTCCTCTCTGCACTAGAAGCTCCGAAGAAATCTCCTGTGGGTCGACGGAATCTTCCCCCTGCAATCGCAGGCACCAAAAAGCTGCATTACCGGTCCCTTGGGTCTCCTCTCAGCACGACGAGCGAGGTCCCTCGAATCCAGCAACTCTATCCAAGTGACCCCCACAGTCCAGTGACTCTTCAGTCCAAGTTTGGTGGAGGTAAGTCCTTGCCTCACCTCGCTAGACTGCATTGCTGGGAACCGCGACTTTTGCAGCTACTCCGGCCCCTGTGCACTTCCGGCGGAAATCCTTTGTGCACAGCCAAGCCTGGGTCCACGGCACTCTAACCTGCATTGCACGACTTTCTAAGTTGGTCTCCGGCGACGTGGGACTCCTTTGTGTAACTTCGGGTGAGCACCATTTCACGCATCCTTGTAGTGCCTGTTTCTGGCACTTCTCCGGGTGCTACCTGCTGCTGAGAGGGCTCCTTGTCTTGCTCGACGTCCCCTCTACCTCCTGGTCCAATTTGCGACCTCCTGGTCCCTCCTGGGCCACAGCAGCATCCAAAAACGCTAACCGCACGATTTGCAGCTAGCAAGGCTTGTTGGCGTTCTTTCGGCGGGAAAACACTTCTGCACGACTCTCCACGGCAAGAGGGATCCGTCCACCAAAGGGGAAGTCTCTAGCCCTTTTCGTTCCTGCAGAAACCTCAGCTTCTTCTGTCCAGTAGAAGCTTCTTTGCACCCTCAGCTGGCATTTCCTGGGCATATGCCCATCTCCGACTTGCTTGTGACTTTTGGACTTGGTCCCCTTGTTCCACAGGTACCCTAGATTGGAAATCCATCGTTGTTGCATTGTTGGTTTGTGTCTTTCCTGCATTATTTCTCTAACACAACTTCTTTGTCCTTGGGGGAACTTTAGTGCACTTTGCACTCACTTTTCAGGGTCTTGGGGAGGGTTATTTTTCTAACTCTCACTATTTTCTAATAGTCCCAGCGACCCTCTACAAGGTCACATAGGTTTGGGGTCCATTCGTGGTTCGCATTCCACTTATGGAGTATATGGTTTGTGTTGCCCCTATCCCTATGTGTCCCCATTGCATCCTATTGTAACTATACATTGTTTGCACTGTTTTCTAAGACTATACTGCATATTTTTGCTATTGTGTATATATATCTTGTGTATATTTCCTATCCTCTCACTGAGGGTACACTCTAAGATACTTTGGCATATTGTCATAAAAATAAAGTACCTTTATTTTTAGTATAACTGTGTATTGTGTTTTCTTATGATATTGTGCATATGACACTAAGTGGTACTGTAGTAGCTTCACACGTCTCCTAGTTCAGCCTAAGCTGCTCTGCTAAGCTACCATTATCTATCAGCCTAAGCTGCTAGATACCCTATACACTAATAAGGGATAACTGGGCCTGGTGCAAGGTGCAAGTACCTCTTGGTACTCACTACAAGCCAGTCCAGCCTCCTACAGCTGTCTACGACATCCCACTCTACTGTTCGACACTCCATTCCACTGTACAACTCGCTGCTCCAGTCTACAATACTTGACTCCACTATATGAAACATCATGCCACTACACTGTGTAACACTTTATTACACTGTACGATACGCTACTGTGACACTCTACCCCACTCGATTCCAAGCTACAGTACTCCAGTCTATGACAATAGACTTTACAAGACTATCCTCCACTGTACTATATGACACTCCACATAAGAACTCTCCAGTTGTGACACTGGACTCTACGATTAAAAACACATTTTTATCAAAATATTTTTTTAAAAACATTGAAAATCAATGAAAAAACGAAAATAAAAGCCTAGTTATAGTTAACCAAGTTTAAACTGCACAAACTTTAAAAATTCTGAAGTTATAGTTATATCTTTCATTTACAACTGCACAAACTTTAAAAATTCAGACATTATAGTTATAACTTTCATTTACAATGTATCCACTATCTTCAAATTATTGTACGTAGTGGACATCATTACACACTCTTTTCAACTCACTAACCAGACAACCTAACTATAACTCACCGCTTTACCATGCACTGTGGTCTCACAAATAGTGATAGTCCACTGTACAACATTACACTGTACGAAACTCTCTGCCACTGTACTACACGACACTACTCTTGACAACACTGAACGATACAACACTACTTCACCGAACTCCACTCTATGCCACTACACCCTACAACACTCTGTCACACTCTATGCCACTCAAAGATACTATACTAGAACACTCCACTCCACCACACTCAATTTCCAAGCACTCTAGTCGATGACACTCCACTGTACAACACTTAGCTCTGCTGTTCGACACGCCACTCCACTGTACAATGTGCAGCTTCTTTCTCTCATACTCCACTCCACAATACGATACACTATGCCACTTCACTGTATAACACTTTACTCAACTGTATGCTACATCACTTCATTATACTCTACTCCACTCTATTCCACTCTACAATACTCCACTTTACGATACTAGAGTCTGCTACACTCCTTCACTGTACTGTACTACACTCCAGTTTACAACACTCATATCAGTGACACTCTACACTATGGTTTGAAACACATTTTTATTTTTAAAAAAATCAAAACTATTAACATAGAATGAAAAAAAAAACAAAGGTTAAGGATAATATGTATTCCTTCTATACCAACCCATCTTAAAATAAACAAACTTAAAAAATTGTAAAGTTATAATTATAACTTCAATTTATAATTGATGTATCACTTCCAAATTACTTTATCGCACACCTCTGAACACAATTTTGTCACCTCACTCTCCAAACTACAATTACTATAACTCATGCCTTTTCCATGCACTGTTTATGCTCTTTCAAATTGCATCACTTATAGCATGTGAAATCATAGCATTCATAACAACTCTTGTAACTTCTCAAACGTCATTATTTGTCACAACACAGTGCATGGCAGAGTGGTGGTGAGTTATAGTTAGTGTCGTCTGGATAGAGAGCTGAAAAGAGTGTGTAACAAGGTTGACTATTTATAACAATTGGGAGGCAGTGGATAAGTTGCAAATGAAAGTTATAACTATATAACTTTGTGTAGTATAAACTTGGCTTGTATAGGAAAATAGGTTTGTAAGTTTCCCTAACTAGAACTAAGCTTTAACATTTGGCGTTTTTGTTCATTATAAATATAAACAGACATTTGAGGTGAGCAAATCTAGAGTGTCGCTTGTGTTGCAGAGTGCTCATTACTAGAGTTGCTCTCCACCTAAACATGGGAACTTCCCAGAGTTCTCTATTCTTTTTTGCATAATTTATCCGTCACTCTAACCCTGAAAGGGATTTGTTTATATATATATGTATATATATATATACATATATATATATATATGTATAGATATATATGTATATCATTCTACCAACTTAACATTCAAGTTAAAGATGCCGCACTCACAGAATTATGATTAGTCCTCTTTTATTCAATAAGAAAAATCCCCACCAACTAACACCAACGCGTTTCGACCTTCTCAGTCTTGATCACGGTAACTTATTACTCCATTCCATGTCCTATTTACATTACATTACTTTTTTTAGCCAACACCTTCAATTCTCCTTGCTTGATTGATTTCAAGGTGTATCCCCTATTGATAAACCTTTGTCTGGTTTCATTAAATTTATCATTCATGTCCTGTTCATCCGAACAGTTCCTTCTAATACTAATAAATTCGCCATAAGGGATACTTCTAATCAGAGACCTAGGGTGGAAACTAGTACCATGTAAGATACTATTAGTTGCTGTAGGTTTCCTATATAATGTGGTCTGTAATGTTCCTGCTACAATATGTACTTGCACATCTAAAAATTCAATGAAGCTATCACTGATTTTGTATGTAAACTGTAATCCTGCGTCGTTGTTGTTTAGTAAACAAAAAAATTCCTCAAATTCTCTTACAGTTCCATGCCAAATCAGGAACAGGTCATCTATGTAGCGAAGCCACATGATCACCTTATCCATGTACCTATCGTTCTCTTGAACCAAAGCTACGCAATTTTCCCACCAACCCATTGTGAGATTCACATAACTCGGGGAGAAGGTCATTCCCATCGCTGTCCCGCAGATTTGTTTATAGATCTGATGATTAAACAGAAAAATATTATTGTTGAGACATATTCCTATCATCTCTAATAGCATCTCAGAATGTTTCAGGAAATGAATGCTTTTTTGCCACAGGAAAAATTTCACTGCATTTATCCCCACCTTATGTGAAATGGAGGTATACAATGACACAACATCTGTTCTGACCAACAAATAATCAGATTGCCATACTACACCATCCAATGCTCTTAACAAATCTCCAGCATCTTGTATGTATGAATTCAAACCTTTTACCATTGGGGCCAGAAAATAATCGATATAGTTTAAAATACCTTCATACAATGAACCACAACTTGATATAATGGGCCTGCCAGGAGGTTTATCTAAGGTTTTATGGATTTTAGGCAGGAAATATATTGTTGGCATAATTGGATTATTGTTCGTCATATATAATTTCTCATCATAACTGATTAATCCTTCTGAATACCATTTTTCTAATCTTTCATTCAGATCCCATATTAGGTCATTGATAGGATTATGCGTCAATTTGCAATAATTCACATTCATATTCAATTGTCTCAGTGCTTCTTCTACATAATCATTCTTATTTAGAATTACAATATTACCCCCCTTGTCTGCAGGTTTAATCACTATTGTTTGGTTATCCATTAAACCTTTCAATTCTTGTCGTTTTTCCTTTGTCAGATTTTCATTATCTTGTTTCTGAGGGGATTGTAAATTCTCTAGATCATTAACCACCAAGTCATGAAATATGTAAATTTTATTTCCTGGGGATAGAGATGGGCAAAATTTAGATTTAGGTTTAAATTTCGTTTTGACACTGTAATCTGTCTCAATGCCCAATGTCGCCAGTATTTCTGTTTCAGTCAGCTCTTCATCTCTCAAATTGTGCGTCAAGTCACACATTGTTTTTACATCGATACCTTGTTCAGTATTTAAATCTAAATGGTCAGACATCAGACCTACTTCTGATATCACGGTAGGGCCTAGTTTAGAAAAGTATTTTGCCAGTTTTAATTTCCTTACAAACGTGTACAGATCAATTCTTGTTTGAACGAAATCTTGATGTTTCTCCGGGCAAAAGCTTAGACCCTTTGATAGCACTGCTGTTTCAACTTTGCTTAGTCCATAATGTGATAGATTGACAATCACATTTTCAGATTGGCCAACTGCCGACTGTGAAAGCTGTAAATTTATTGGTCTTTCCGACTGCGTAGCATATAGTCTTTTCCTTTTGCTCTGCCTCGTCTTCCTCCTCCTGTAAGGTCTCGCCACCCCTGGCCTCTGCCTCTGCCGCCTCTTCCCCTGTCCCTCGGTGTTGTTTGGTCCAGATATACCAGTTTCATTTAATCTAAAAAAGTTGTTTTTCTTATATTTTTACTTGTACTTTCACCTTCACTCAGATCTGTTTCCGATCCACTCGTTTCTGTATTTTTGGTCTGATCCAAATCTATCTGTCCTGCATGAAGCTGTTGTTTCAATATGTCAAATCTTTTGGCAAACGTTAGAATTTGTCCCGATTGATAGTCTTGTGCATCTCTTAGAAACTTACTTTTTTTACGTTCCTCTATTTGATTTTCATATTTATCAAGGAAGGTATTCATGTTTTTTTTTGCATTTTTCCTTTTCTTCTTCTTGGTCTAGCATCGCTATTTGTTCTTCAAGTTCTTTAATGTTTAGTCTTAGTTTTTCAATATCATGTTTGGCATATTTGATTAAAATCTCCATCATACGTTTTGAACATTCCATAGTATTCATACCCCATTCTTCAAGCATTTCGGGACTTATATCTGAATGATTAGGTAAAATGAAAATCCTCAGTCCTCTCGGGACTCTGCCTACTTGTATGTATTTTTGCAATGTCATTATTTTCCAACTTTTAGAAATTTATTTTTTCATAAGATGTTCCAATTGCAAAAACAAATGTTTGACATTATTTTTCGGAACCGTTCCTGCACTTGTTGACGGTTGCCCCTGATTTTGAGTATTACTGGCGATTTCAAAAATTGATTCAGCTCTCTGAATACGTTTGGCTAGTCTCTCTTCCATCTTCCTCTTAGATTACTCCCCCTCTGTTTAGTTGGAGTTGCAATGTCAGCTGTGAAAGGTATAGAGTTATAATCAATTGGTGGGATTTTCTATGTTACAATTTTGATAGGTCCATCAAATCCTGTATGGCTTGTAAGACTGATCTTCCTTACACTTGATAGCCACTACTGGAGAGTGAGTCCGATTCTTATGACACCAGTCTTGGTGTTCTTTGTTCTAGAATTGGAGCCGTTATTTGTATCAAAATAACCAAGTTCTATAGTGTAGTAGGAATCAAAGTAGTTATGATCTCGTTTTTGGTTGTATTGAGATATCACATGGCTGTATTTATATTTTGGGTGCACATAAATGTATTTGTTTATTTGTTATATTAGTAACAGTTTTGGGGTAAGTTTTATGTTATTGGTGATGTGTTGTAGCACAAGACATGTTATATAAAACTACATATCCCAGAATGCCACATAAAGGCATGGCTTAGTGGAAGAGTATAAATAGGACATGGATTGGAGTAATAAGTTACCGTGATCAAGATCGAGAAGGTCGAAACGAGTTGGTTTTAGTTGGTGGGGATTTTTCTTATTGAATAAAAGAGGACTAACCATAATTCTGTGAGTGCGGCATCTTTAACTTGAATGTTAAGTTGGTAGAATGATTTATGGGAACAGGTCCTTCCCCGATGCCTGCACCGATGAGTAGAGCGCGCCTTTTTTGTGGATCTGCTGGAGCTCAATCAATATATATGTTTATGTATATGTATATACTGTGATCAAGACTCTTGTAGTTGAAACGCATTGGTGTGTACTTGTGTGGTGAAAATAAAGACATTTCCTGGAGTGCGATTTCATAAACTTTTGGATACACCGATTAACCAGAGCATATATATATACACACACACACACACACACATTCATATAGCGCTGCTACTCCTGAAGAGGAGCTGAAGCGCTTTACATCTGGCAGCACTCTTCTCCAGGTACCCAAAGCTAGTGGTTAGCCCTGTTGTTATTACACGTTTTCTTATTTATCCGTTTTTTAGAATTGCATGAGAGTGGCGAAACAGCTAAAGTCTCTGGATGTAACGGAAAAAGAAACAGGATATGGTTATCTTGGAGCTCCAAGAGGAAAATTATCTTTTGTATAAAGGAGCAAAACGTAATGCTTGTTTCAGGATGGAAGCTCAACCTCATGTATTAGGAGCCTTAATATGGAACATTGACAGGTCGGTAGTCTCTTCATACAACTGTACATTTAAGACAGAGTTTTGTCTACAGACCACTGCAGTTACGACAAGTCTTATTTAAGGCAGAGGCGACTTAAATGAAGGACTTTGACCGCATGGCCCCGTGTGTGTGAATCCTTTGTCGTAACATTCTGGATGCTGTTCACTATTTCCATGGGCTGAACATGTCTGTGTCGCCAAAACTACTGCTGGGGGCTGTAAGGAGGCGTGTTCCTGTACGGTTGTGGATTTGTTTATGTATGTTTATGTATATGTGTGTGACAATGCAAAACTTGGCTTCTGTAAGGAAAAATCTGATTTTACAGAGGGCAGGTTTTGAGCTAGAAAGAGGGAAATGTGTATGTGTGTGCGTGTATGTGTATATATGTTCACAGGAAAAAACAAGATTACAGGGACTTTATAGTTAGGTTGACTTTTTACCCACACAAATCTATAGAAATTGAGTTCTTATACTTATGATAAGAAACTATAACTTGTGGCCTAAAGTTTCTTCACCGCACGAGTTATAGTTTCTTCAGATAAGTATAGCTACAACTGCTGAATTTTTATGGTTTTGTGTGGGTAAAAAGTCAACCTAACTATTACATCCCTATAACCTATATCCCTATAGAAGGATCTGCGTCCCTAGATATCTATAATTTACTTCCTTTGATTTACACCAAATTACGAAAAGCACTCTTGCTAGGCCAAAATCTAGCTTTCAGCCAAATTTGGTGTAAATTCGTTCAGCAGTTTCGGCTGTAGTCGTGTTTAAAAAATGCAAAATCCCCATTGGTATCGCATGGGGAAAAAGCATTTTGGGACCCCTCCACCTTTTTTTTTCTCTGCCCCTGCTTGATGAACCACTCCAAAGCTTTTCACCCAGTAGGTAAACTGAGTGGCAAACTGGCTTCGAAAAATTTGCAAAGATTCATCAAATGCACCCCCCCCACCACCGCCACCGCCACCGCCACCACCACCACCAACACCACTACCACCACCACCACTAGCAAAAATGCTTAAGGTTTGTTATTCCAGTTTTGCTGCAGATACACTCCCAGGAGGGGGAAAAGTTAAGGGTGGGAATCAAAAACATAAACATACATATGCCATTCAAATTACCTTAAGAAATTTTGCTGCCAGGTACAGCATAAGCCTCTCTGTGGGTTTACTCTAAACTTGGCATGAACTTATAAAGTGTGCATTTTTGGTTAGGTGTAAATTCATTCCATAGTTTTTGAGAAACTTGCGTTTGAAAAATGTCTTTGTGGGGATTAAAGAGTTGACATTTAGAGATGCCTTGGTCGTTTAAAATTGCAAAAAGAAAACTCACGAGTTCTGTCAATCATGTTGGATTTTTTAAGAAACGTAATAGGTTGGTGAAAGGCTTTCAGTATGTTTTTTCAGCCATCTTGAAATTGTAAAATTTGCAAAAACCCACTAGATTTGCTCTGTAGAAAATCGCACATGAAATAAAAAAACTTAATGATTACTCAGTCTCTGAGTGGAGTAAACAAGTATCCATAGGTTTGGAAAAAATGAACATAAAAAGGAGAACACAATTACCAGATGGTAAACTTGCAAATCCACAAAAATTAACAAGCAGGGGCAGCTCTTGTCTCATTCTTGCACAGCTCTATGAATTTACGGGTTTCGGATAGTCCAAAATAAAAATGGATTCTCTTATAAGAGACCACTGAAAGACAGACTGTCAAGTTCTTTACCAATTTTGTATCCCTGGGAAGACAATGCTGAACTCCTAGTAGCAAAGTCTACTCTCCAACATAGTCTGTTAAAGCACTCATTGTGTTTGTAGTAAGAAGCATGAATAGAGGAGTGAGGAGAAATGAAAATTGGACTAGAAAGAGAAAACAAAAACACTGGCACCTGTAGTCATGTACGTGGAACGCTTGGGACATCATTCAAGGCACACTCAACCTCTGATGGGCATTTTATGAATACAAAAGTATTCATTAGCAGATTGTGAGATTAAACTGCGATGCCATAAACGAATTGCATTTGCTTATTGAATCATCTGAAAAATCGTGCTAGCCATTGCAGGGCAACCTTGAGTCAACAATTGCTCAAGTCACTTTCTAATAAAGAATAGATATGTTTAGTATATAATGCACAGTATGATTAGTAACGTTCAACCAGTTATTAAGAAAGGTAAGGCGTTCTAACACCCCATACTGGATTTCCATTATTTACCCCAAATGATTTCTGTGATAAAAAAGAAACTACTGGAAAATTAATCAGGACAAGTGCTAGCACATCAAACGAATGTAAGTTTGTAAATTTGGCTTTTAAAGATAATGCCCCCATGTTTGAAATCCACACTGTCTTTGCAAGGACAACGGAAGGGTCTCAGAACAACTACACCACCAGAAAAACCGACTCAATATTAATGATCCTCTGGATACGTAAAAAAAGAAACCCCAAACAAAAACCTCCTTCCAACTTGATTGAAACCTCCTTACTTGGAGTCAGGGTACACA
The DNA here is from genome assembly GCF_031143425.1 of Pleurodeles waltl. NCBI lineage: Eukaryota > Metazoa > Chordata > Amphibia > Caudata > Salamandridae > Pleurodeles > Pleurodeles waltl. Next base: position 230,844,349 of record NC_090451.1, read on the forward strand.
CACTGCTGGCAGGACGAAGCAAAAGATTCTAGACAACTGAAGAGAAACAGCGAGTGCTTGAAGTGCAAAACATCAAAGGTAGCTATTCCACAGCGTGCAAGGCTCTAGTCAGAAGAACCACAGAGTTCGCAACAACAAGTGCATTTTTGCTGGATCGTGTCCCCTTTATTTTGCCTAACTTCGGGTTTTGTCCACAACTGCATTGCTCACCCCAAGATCACCACAAACATGCACATTCTTCGTTGCTGTGTTTGTGAGATCCTAAAGGAGGTAAATATCCCTTTGTTCTATGTGGTCTGACCCAGACAGCGTATCAGCCTTGAAAAGCGTTAGCTGTGGGTTTTTTTTCAGTGATATATTGGCGATTATAGATTACTCCAGTATTGAAACTTGCATAGATTAACATGCTTGAATCATTTCCCCATCGTCGAGATGGGAGTCCCCGGTACATTATAATAGCGATGGAATGATGACTATAGTGTATGAAGGCCTGTGGCCTCCCACTTTAGTAATGTCTCCTTGTCAATTTGAGAAAAGAGACCAAACCTAGGTTTCAGCCAGTCAGGCTGCCCTTCCCTCTAGAACACTCTTGTGAGAAGCTCCAGTCCCTAAGACTTTCTACCGCACGTCTTGCTAGGGAGTCTCCTCTGAGCTCTGCTCAGTCACACCTTTTAGAAATAATTTCTAGTATCTTTTTTCCTCAGAATATTACTTCTACCAGTTGAAAGCTTTGAAACCTCTTTTCTGGTCTAGAGGAAATCTAACTTCTCAGTCAATCACCAATGACAAGGAGAAGGATTGTAAGGTATGCAGGACATTTTCTAACAAAACCCTTAAGGACAGGGAGGGCAGGCTGCTTATTTGGCTCCAGAAGTTAAAATCCAGGACAAACCCTGTTTCTAGCTCTGATAATGAGGAGTCATCTTCATCTTCAAGAAAAACTCAAAAAAGGGGCAGATCACCTCAAGCTCGTCGTTCTGAAGATCAGCCTAAGAAAGCTTTAAAAAAGGCTAAACAAGGGTCTTATAAAGTTCACAGCCCTTCTGGATCTCCTGACCAGAGGTCTGCATCCTCCCACAGAGAGAGAAAAGAGCGTTCTGCCTTGTTAGAGTGTCGTAAAAAAGCTTCTTCTGATCCTCCTACACCACCTCCTACAGTTCGGCATTCCTTCAAGTAGCCATCTGGTAACATAACAACATCGTCGACGACAGTGTTGAGGAAAGTGTGTAAGCCATCGTTTACACGGCATGCAGTACTTCCAATGTGCACACGACAACAACACCATCATAAACAGCCCTTTCAGTCATGTCATTGATGCTTAAAATATCAATTTCCTCACCTCCGTCAGCAAAAGCGATGACGAAACCATCGTCGACGACTACATCTCTACAGCCAATGACCGCCTCATTGAAGAGAGTCGCACCTTCGTTACAGCTGGCACCGCCGCCGATGTCACTATCGACAGTACCGTCAACTACGGAAAATGTGTAAAAACATACGAAATCTAAATTCCCGTCACCATCACACACATCTCCAAGTAAGGTATCACCATTAATCCCTACGCACCTTTTGGAAGAGGATGACTCTGTGGAGGAAGGGCCATTTGGAGTTGCTCACAGCCCTTCCAGGTTACATGTAAAGTGCCAGGACTTACACAATGACAATCGGTATGATCCTCAGTCCTATTATTCACATAGGAATCAGTATTACCATGAGCAAATGTTTCCTATGCCTGGTTCCCTTATCTCAGATTTGCAATTAATGCTAGAAGATTACAGGAAGAGATTCCCACCAGTCAAAACTGAGGCCCAGCAGACATCTCTGCCTTCATCAGCACCACCTCCTTCCACATCTGTCACTGGTTTTGCCGTTAGACATACCTCCGCATTCACCTATGTCAGTTCCAGCACAAGATCCATCAACATCTGATGATGACAGAGAAGATGGGGAGTTTCCAGATGCTGTTGCGGAGTGGGATGATTATCAAATACCTACTCCATCTTCGCCTTCTCCTGTCCCAGTAGACTCCCCACCAGGTGACATCGGAGGATTTCACAGTTTATTAGAACGGCCCGCAAAGAGATTTGCTCTACCTATGCCAACAAAGCAGATGGACTGCTTTCTTTATGTCATTAAGGAACCCTAGGAAAAAAGTGTGAAATCAATGCCCATAGTTGACTACATATGGGATGAGGGGCTGAAGGTAATGAAAAATCCTGCTACTGTTACTGCGGTCTTGCCTCACTTAGATAAGAAATATAGGGCACCAGACGATTCCCCAGCCTGCCTAACCCGACACCCCAAACCGGAATCAGTTATTACTCAGGCAGTGCAGTGCAGATCTAGGAATCCTTCGGCATCACTTTCTGCTCCGCCTGACAAAAGAAGGAAGAAGACTTGATAATATAGGAAACGCTTCTCCTTGATGTCTTTTCTTATGGTAAGAGCGTCTAATTCATTAGCCCCTAAAAAAGATTACCTTTCTGGGTGCAGTTCTGGACACATCCAACAAAAAGGCAGCTCCTACAAGGGAGAGACAGAAAAAAACGAATTTCCTTGGCCAGACTGGTTCAAAAAAGAAAGTCTGTTTCCTTTCGCCTCTTCAAGCCCCTATTAGGAATGATGTGTTCCTGCATCCCACTTGTGCCATTCTGTTATCTCAGAATGTGACCCCTTCAAGAGCAACTGAGCAATCAGTGGACGCAGTCCAAGGGGTCTTTAGACAATGTAATCAAAGTACCAAAATCCATGATAACATCTCTGTCTTGTTGGACCCAGGAATCTCACCTGTCAGTGGGCCTCTCTTTCATTCCTCAACCAGCCCATGGGTGATCACTACCAATGCATCTCTGGAAGGTTGGGGAGCCTTTCTTCAAGACATTTACGAGTCAGAGGCTGGCGGAAGCCACATCAAAAGACTTTCCATATCAATTATCTCAAATTAAAAGCAGTTTGCCTAGCACTTTGAGCTTACCTCCCAAAGATAAGGAACTCATCAGTGCTCATTCGTACAGACAACACTACGATGATGCACTATATCAACAAGCTGGGGGGACCAGATCTCTGATCTTATCGCAAGAATCTCAATGTATCTGGAACTAGTCCATCCTACAATGAGTGCATCTTCGAGCAGAGCACGTACCGGACACTCAGAATGTTATAGCAGACTCTCTCAGCAGGTTGATAACATTCAACCATGAGTGGGAACTACATCAGAGAGTGCTAGCTCACATTTTCTCTCAATGGGGCTAGTAAAACATGGACCTCTTTGCCACTCCCCAAAATGCAAAATGTCAATTCTTTGCAAGTCGGGATTCCCCTCATTCTGAGAATTCTAGCTAAGATCAAGAACGAACACTGCAAAATTCTTCTGATTGCCCCGGCATGGCCTCAACAGCATTGGGATAGAGAGCTGCTTCTCCTTTCAGAGAGCCACAGCATCACTCTACCAATAACACTGTACATATTAACAATGAGCGACGGTCAAATTATGCACCTGGATCCATCTTCACTTCATTTGACATCCTGGTCCCTTGAACACCATGAATTTGCACACTTAAAACATTTCCTCGAACTGTAAAGTCATTCTTGCCAGAGCTGCAGGGGACAGTACTAACAGATCCTATCGCCTTAAATGGAAAAGGTTTTGCATATGGTGCAAACAAGCTCAGGTGCACCTGTTCTTTTCTTTGCCAGAGCAGATACTACCTTGTCTTCTCCATTTAGTTGGAACAGGTTTGGCGAATGCTTCGATTGGAGCCCACTTGGCTGCAATTTCCCATTATAGGCGGTCGGAGAACTCTCCATCTTTGTGGTCGACAAGGGTTATCAAACAGTTTCTTAAAGGACTTTTTTTGTTCGTTCCTGCCAGTCAGACCACTACCGTAGTCTTGGCAACTTAACGTAGTTTTTTCCCAATTAATGAAACATCCATTCGACCTATACACAGGGCGGTCTTAAAATTCCTGTCATGAAAAGTGGCACATCTTCTTACACTGACCTCAGCTAGAAGGGTTACTGAAATCAAAGCCTTCACTATTTAAGACTCTTTCTTGTAGTTTAAGGAGAATGGGGTATTACTGCAAACAAATCTAAAGATCATGCCCAAAGTTCATTCGGATTTTCACATTCACAACCAGTAGTGCTAAAGTAGTATTTCCCAAATCCTTCAACACCTCAACACCGGTGAAACGGTCTTCATTCCTTCTCAAATTTTATCTGGACAGGACGAAAGACTTTAGAAAATCATATCAACTGTTCGTAGCGCTCAGCACTCGTAGGAAAGGCCTGCCGCTTTCCAAACAGGGGATTGCGAGATAGGTTTCTTAGACAAATGATTATTGCCACAAAGCTGGAGGAAAACCCCTGCGCAGAACAACGCATGCTCATTCTCCAAGGGCGGTTGCAGCATCCACTGCGCTCTCCGTTGGTGTGCCCATACAGGGCATTGGCAGAGCAGCCACCTGGAGGTACATGCACACTCCTGCAAGGCACTATTGCTTTTTAGAAAACGTCACAAATGTAGCTGTAGGTAAGCGGTGATGCAACATTTGTTCCAGTAGCAGTGAGCTGTTGTGTTCTTTTTTCCCTCCAACCCAGTATAGATTATGCACATTGTATAATAATGTATTCTTCCCTTGACAATGCACTGTTTGTTGTTTTGCACTGTGTAGTCATCTTTTGTTTGTATAACAACTGATCATTTAAAGCTTTCTTTTTCCATTTGCACTATTACTTCTATCAGTTTATATGGTAATGTTTATCATACAATGTGATTCACTGCCGCTTGCTTCAAGCATGTGAATCTATGAAAGATTCCGATACTGGAGAACTACAGTTACAGGTAAGCAATTATTTTTTTTCTGAGATATTAACCCAAGCAGTTATGGTTAACTTGGTTAGTCCAAATAGAAATTAGTGTCTCAATACATTTGTACAAAACATTCCAAAGCTGAAGTAGTTGCAGAAAAGTTTTGTTCTAGAAAGTTTAGTGCAGGTTGTTCGAGGCAGGAAAGTGATGGTGACTTTCCAAAGTTGTAGTTCCCTGTCAGTTTCCTGTAGGAGTGTTTTGACCAAGCTTTTTAATAGTAATTCCACTGGAAGATATGAGATGGAAGTCGGCAAAGACACAAAGATCACTTCTGTATGTTTTCTGTATTTTGGTGCATATCTCCCAAATTATTTTCGATCCAGATCTGCATTCAACAATCTGTGGCAAAATAAACTGTATGTTGGCTTGCGATCTAGAAAAACAGTCTTATAAGTAGTGCTCAGCCTACAGTGCAAAAATAGTTTTAGAGCCACATGATTGCCAACTGGTTACAGATCACAAGAAAGGGACAGTGGCATATCTCAGAGGGGTTAAATAGACAATACAATGTTGTTTTTTTAAATGTCCAAAATACATGTTGTGCCTCACGTTTTGGGACAGACGACTCACAGTTTTTCCCCACCCTTTTTATTTGAAATGAAAACGTTTGCATTTTGAATAGTGAGCTGGCATTGCAAATATAGATTCAAAAAAATGACCAGCCATGACTAGTGAGTCGATGTTCAAATGGTTGCCTGGCACATTAACTTAAAATTACTATAATTGGAGGTTGAGACTAGTGACTTGGCAATTCGATCACATGAGTCAGAAAAACAAATGAGCAACCACATCTTGTAAATCTTCATTCTTCACTTTAACACCTTTCCTAAGTATATTCCCATATTTCATTCTTTTAACAATACGTGGGATAGTAAATTTAACATCCCCAAGAGCAGTCATAATTGTTTTTTTGCCCTTTGGTGGCTGTGCTTCCACTATGACTTTGACCAACCCCTCCGTTGGGTGAATACTTTTTTTAAACAGCATGTGTCCAAGGTATGTCAGTGTTTCACTTTATCTGGCCCTTGTACACCTAAATTATAAGTCCGTTCTTTTTAAAAATATTAAGAACTGTAGTCATTGCTGTGTGTGTACTTATCCATAGGGCTTCTTTTGTGTGTGTTTGCATGTCACCCTCTTCAGTACCAGTACAATTGTATGTTATCATTTGCTTAAAAGGACACTTCAACACAGAGTAAATCCCTCTCAGGGACGACTATAGGTGAACATTGTGCACTTACATCACAAGAATATTCTCTGAAACAAATCAGTTGCACTAATGTTTTGCTTACAATTTAAAGCCTAAAATCCACTGGAACTGGTGAACTACGAGTAGCTATGTACTGTAAAACACCACCCCCTACTACCACACTGCTTGCATTCTCTCGAATGACATTAGAGTCGATATAACAAATGATGTCATTAATTATCACTGGTGACATATTTGACATCACAGACTATATCAGAGCTGCAACATCCCATGTGACATTACGTGGAGATAGAAGGCTACAGGCTTGCTGATAGTAGATTTTCTTATAGAGATACCGTAGTGAACAAAGACTACTTTCACAGCCATACAACAGACTTCCTCACAGAAAATACCTGAATGTGAATGGTGCAATTACTCTAGTATTGGAACTTTCATATATTCAAATGCTTGATTCATTCCCCGTCATCGAATAAAAAGACCCAAACCAGGTTTCAGCCAATCAGGCTGCCCTTCCCTTTAGAACACTCCTGTGAGAAGCTCCAGTCCATCAGATTTTCTACCGCACATCGTGCTAGAGAGTCTCTACTGAGCTCTGCTCAGTCACACTTTCAGAAATCAATTGTGGTACTTTTTTCTTCTCAAAATATTGCTGTTAGCAGTCAAAGGCTTCCAGGCCTCTTTTCTGGTCTGCTGACGATCTAATTTCTGTATCAATTGCCATGTCTGACAAAGAGAGGAAAAGTCTCTTCAGAGCCTGCAAGACCCGAGGAAAGAAAAGGCTTCGCTTTGAGGACCCCCACAAAGACTGCATATATTGCCTTTATCCAGACCATTCGGCTAAGGATTGTAAGGTATTCAAGACATTTTCTAACAAGACCCTTAAGGACAGGGAGGGCAGGCTGCTAATTTGGCTCCAGAAATTAAAAACAAGGAAATATCCTGATTCTGGTTCTGACAGTGTGGATTTGTGTACATCCTCCAGAAAAACTCAAAAAAGGGGCAGATCACCTCAATTTGGTCATATGGAGGACCAGCCTAAAAATCTTTAAAAAAGACTAAACATGGGTCTTACAAAGCTCACAGCCCTTCAAGTTCTCCTCACAGGAGACCTGCATCTTCCCATAGAGAAAGAAGAGAATGTTCTTCCTCGTCAAAACGTTGTAAAAAAGCTTCTTCTGAAGCTCCTGCACCACCCCCAACGGCTAAACATTCTTTCAAGAAGCCATTTGCCAAATCAACGATGACATCGCCGACGACTACATCGTCGAAGAAGGTGTGCATGGCATCATCGACAACCTCTACAACGACAACTGTCTATACAGCATGCAGTACTTCCAAGGTGCACACGTCAGGTCGTCGACGCTAAAAATAACTGTCTCCTCACCTCTGTAGATGAATCCAACAACGAAACCATTGTCAACGATAACACCCTTACGACCGACTACTGCCTCGTAGGCGAGAGTCACACAGTCCTTACTACCAGCACCGTTGATGGTGAAGATTGTAGAGAAATGTTGGAAAATTGAAATCCCTGACACCGTCACACACTTCCCCTAGTAAAGTGTCACCTTTAATTCCTGTGCATCTTTTGGAAGAGGATGACTCGGAGGGGGAAGGGCCATTTGATATTGCCCACAGTCCTTCTGAACAACACAGAAAGTGTCAGGAATTAGACGACAACCAATATGATCTTCAATCCTTTTATTCTCCTGAGGATCAGTATTCGTACCAGTAACAAATGTTCCCAATGCCAGCTTCCTTAATTTCAGATTTGCAATTAATGCTGGCGGACTACAGGAAGATATTTCCACCACTCGACTCTGAGGACCGTCAGACATCTATACCTTCATCGTCAGGACTTAGACGACAACCAATATGATCCTCAATCCTTTTATTCTCCTGAGGATCAGTATTCGTACCAGGAACAAATGTTCGCTATGCCAGATTCCCTAATTTCAGATATGCAATTAATGCTGGCAGACTACAGGAAGATATTTCCATCGGTCGACTCTGAGGACCGTCTTGAATCTATACCTTCATCGGTGCTACCTCGTTCCACACCTGTTAGATCGTGCGTATTGCCATTGGATGTACCCCAGCATAAACCTCTCTCTGTGCCACCACAAGACCCGTTAACATCTGATGATGACAGAGAAGAGGGGGAGTTACCAGATGCTGTTGTGGAGTGGGATGACTATCAAATACCTTCTCCATCTTTGCCTTTCCCAGTACCAGTAGACTCCACCAGGTGACATTGGGGGATTCCACAGTTTATTGGAGCGGGCAGCAAAGAGATTTGCGCTACCTATGCCAACAAAGCAGATGGACTGCTTTCTTTATGACTTTAAGGAACCCTTGAAAAAAAGTGTGAGATCGATGCCCATAGTTGACTACATATGGCATGAGAGGCTGAAGGTAATGAAAAATCCTGCTATTGTTACCACGGTCTTTTCCCGCTTGGATAAACAATTTAAGGCGCCAGATTACGCCCCAGCGTGCCTAACTGGACACCCCAAGCCAGATTCTGTTTTCACTCAGGCAGCACAGCACAGACCTAGAAATCCTTCAGCTCCAATTTCTTCTCCACCTGATAAGGACGGAAGAAGGCTTGATAATATAGGAAAGTGCTTCTCCTTGATGTCCTCTTTTATGGGAAGAGTGTCAAACTTGTTGGCATGCAATAGGCAGATACGACAGACAGGCAGTTATGGGCAGACATTGCTCCTTACCTAGACCAACTTCCAGAGGATTCAAAAGCAGAAGCAACCAAGATACTACAGGAAGGGACGTCCACTAAAGGCATCAACTGTGCAGTGGATATTGCTACCACAACCTTTCATCAGCTGGCAGGAGTAGCTGTTCTAAGAAGGTAGGATTGGCTTTGTGTGACTTCTTTTAGGCCTGAAGTGCTGAACAAAATTCTCGATTTACCTTTTGATGGAGAAGCCCTATTTGGCAAACATACCGATGATGCCGTACAGGCTATAAAAACTGATATGGACACAGACAAGTCCCTTGGAACCCTGCAATTAAAAAAACAGCCCTTTTGGGGTGCCAGAGGAAGGTTATATCAGTCCTGCAGGGGGTGATTTCAGCAATCTAAATATCCATCTTCCTACTCCACCCACCAATCCTTTCATCCTCAATATCAACAGGCAGCCTCCACAGGCTGCATATGTTAGAACCACGCAAAGAACAAGAGCAGGACGACAAACAAGAGAAGCAGGACGCAAGCAATGACTTCTCTCTTAATCCGGCTACTTATCCTTCTTCAAATGTAATAATAGAATGGAAGATCTCCCAATATTTTCACAATTGGCAAAAAATCACCTTGGATTGATGGGTGTTAAACCTTGTTCAGTTTGACCATACAATGGAGTTCATGCAAATTCTTCCAGCAAGACCTCCTCTGCCGCGCACTTTGAAACACCTAAGTCTTCTCAGAAAGGAAGTCTGGACATTGTTCAAGAAAGGAGTTATAGAAAGAGTTCCTGTTCCGGACAGAAAGAAAGGGTTTTATTCTCGTTTCTTCCTTGTCCAGACGAAAAGGAAATATTGGCGTCCAATCTTGGACATCACAGACCTGAATACTTACCTCAAAAAACAGTCATTCTGTATGATTGCTTTACACAATATCCTTTCCCTTCTCAATCCAGGGAATTATTTGTTCACCATCGATCTTCAGGATGCATATTTCCATATTCCTATACATCAATCCCTCAGAAAATTCCTCAGATTCGTAGTAGCCGGAGAGCATTTCCAGTTCAAAGTTCTTCCTTTCGCCCTGAAGTTGGCCCCCAGAATTTTCCCCAAATGCCTAGCTTCAGTTGCAGTTTTCCTCAGAAGACACAAACTTCAAGTCTTTCCATATCTAGACGACTAGCTCATCAAGGCCAAATCCAGGTCGCCGGCTCAGAGAACAACAGAGGCCTCTGTAAAGCTGTTTTGAAAACTAGGCCTAACTACCAATCACACCAAATCAGCTTTCCAACCCCTGAAAAAAAGGACCTTTCTGGGGGCAGTTCTAGACATCCAACAGCAAGGCAGCTCCTACAAAAGAAAGACTGACAAAACTAATTTCCTTAGCCAGACTGGTTAAAAAAAGAAAGTATGTTTCAGTTCGCCTCTACAAGTCAATACTAGTAATGATGTCTTCCTGCATCCCACGTGTGCCATTCTGTCGTCTCAGAATGCGTCCCCTTCAAGAGCAACTAGACAATCAGTGGACGCAGTCTAGGGGGTCTTTCGACGATGTAATCAAAATTACAAAATACATGAGAACACACCTATCTTGGCGGACCCAGGAATCTCACCTGTCAGTGAGCCTCTCTTTCCTTCCTCAGCCAACCCAGTGGGTGATCACAACCGATGCATCTCTAGAAGGTTGAGAAGCCTTCCTTCAGGATTTAGGAGTCAGAGGCAGGTGGGAATCACATCAAAAAGCTTTATAGATCAATTACCTAGTCTTCCAGCTTTTCTACCAAAGATAAGAAATTCGTTGGTACTCATACGTACGGACAACACCACAACGATGCACTATATCAACAAGCAGGGGATAACCGAATCTCTGCTTTTATCTCGAGAATCTCAACATATCTGGAACTGGCCCATCCTACAGGGAGTGCATCTGCTGGCAGAGCACGTACCGGGCACTCTGAATGTCATTACGGACTCTCTCAGCAGGCTGACAACATCCAACCACGAATGGAAGTTAAATCAAAGAGGGCTGGATCGCATTTTCTCTCAATGGGGCAAGCCATACCTCGATCTTTTTTCCGCTCCCCGAAATACAAAATGCCAATTTTTATTCAAGTCTGGATCACCATCCAGGCTTTCGGGGGAATGCGTTGTCAATGGCCTGGTCAGGAATTTATGCTTACGTTTTTTCCCCCATTCCTCTTATTCCAAGAGTCCTAGCCAAGATCAAGAACGAACACTGCAAAATTCTTCTAATTACCCAGGCACTCGAATAGCATTGGTATACGGAGCTACTTCTCCTTTTAGAGAGCCACAGCATCCCTCTACCAGTAATACCGAGCCTGCTAACAATGAGCGGCGGTCAAGTTCTCCTCCCAGACCCAGCATCCCTTCATTTGACAGCCTGATGCCTAAACACCATGAATTTGAACATTTTAACATTCCTTCCGACTGTAGAGTCATTCTTGCCAGAGCTGCTGCTGATAGTACCAATATATCTTACCGCTTTAAATAGAAAAGATTTTTCATATGGTGCGATCAAGCTCAGGTACATGCACCCGTTCTCATCATCGCCAGAGCAGGTGCTACCTTACCTCCTCCATTTAGCCAGAGAAGGTTTGGCAAATGCTTCAATTAGAGTCCACTTAGCTGCAATTTCCCGTTATAGGCAATCAAAGAACTCGCCATCTTTGTAGTCAACAAGAATTATCAAGCAGGTTCTTAAATACATTTTTCGTTCCTTCCCGCCAGTCATCCCACCACCTCTGTCCTGGCAGCTTAACATAGTTTTGTCCCAATTAATAAAGCATCCATTTGAGCCTATCCACACGGCGGACTTACAATTTTTGTCATGGAAAGTCGCACTTCTTGCCGTGATCTCAGCTAGAAGGGTTAGCTAAATACAAGCCTTCACTATTCAAGACCCTTTCTTGCAGTTTAAAGACAATGTAGTAATTCCTCAAACTAATCCAAAATTCAAACCCAAAGTTCCTTCGGACTTCCACATTAATCAGTCAGTTGTGCTAAAGTTGTATTTTCCAAATCCTTCAACGCCAGTGGAAAAAGATGTCTCATATTGTATCTGGATAAGATGAGAAGTTTTAGAAAAACAAATTAATTATTTGTGGCATTCAATGTCCCTAGGAAAGGGAAACCGAATTCTAAAGAAGGAATTGCTAGATGGATATCTAGTGCAATTGATTAGACCAACACATGCACATTCCACAAGGGCTGTTGCAGCATCCACAGCATTCTTTGCTGGTGTGCCCATACAGAACATTTGCAGAGCAGCCACCTGGAAGTAAACACACACTTTTGCGAAGCACTTTTGCTTAGAGGAATCATCACAAGTCGATGTAGCAGTGGGGCAAGCTGTGCTGCAGCATTTGTTTCAGTAACGGTGAGCTGTGCTATTCTTTTTTTTTTCCTCCTACCCAGTATAATGTTCGTCCCATTGTATGATAATAATGTTTCTTTCCTTCACAATACACTGGTTGTTGTTTAGCACTGTGTAATATTTTTTTGTGTGCATAGCAATTAATCATTTAAAGCTTTCTTTTCTGTTCATGGTGTTGCATCTATCAATTGATATAAAAGTGTTAATCATACAGTGTGTTTCAGTACTGCTTTCTAATCTGATTCAAGCATGTGAATCTATGAAAGTTCCAAAACTGGAGTAAGAACATTAGTTACTACCTCATTAGTTCTCCAGTATTGGAATCTTTCATAGATTTACATGCGACCCTCCCTCTTCCCCTGAGAAGCTCACCGTTACAGGTTATATACCTCAAGTACTTCAGCACTCGTGCTGTGGGACAATCCGAGGTACTGGAGCTTCTCGCAGGAATGTTCTAGAGGGAAGGGCAGCCTGATTGGCTGAAACCTGGTTTAAGTCTTTTTTCTCAATGATGGGGAATGATTCAAGCATGTGAATCTATGAAAGATTCCAATACTGGAGAACTACAGTTACAGGTAAGTAACTAATTTTCTTCCACTAATAGCCAAAGAAATTTCTGAGAATGATATATTGAGAGGCTAGAATACATTTCCATTCACTGTAAATATATACTCTCCTATGGTTCGTATCAAGATGAAATTATGCTTTTCTAGTGACAACCAGCAATTGTCTTGGAGATTACTTTGAAACATTAGGTTCCAGACCCATTGACAATACTTTTGCACCACAGCGATTGCAAGTACTGAAAGGCTGCAGTTTTAATGAAAACAAGGGGTGTGCGGAACTCAAAGAGTTTCACTCCTCGGAATGCTGCAGAGTTACACGAAAGTTGTGCAAGATTCTGTGGAGTTCCACAAATGGGTTGGCAATGACACGTCGCACTGCTCACGTTGAATTTTAGTACTGGGAACTTGTTCCGCACTAAACAATCAGAGCGAACAGCACCATGCGCGTACCAGAAAGCGCTGCTGCTCTAGTAGATTTTCTACCCGAGGAGCAGCTTTCTCACTGCGAACAGTTGCAACCACTGCAACTGTTTGCAGTGACAAAATCTCACTGGGTGACCTCCTAGCATCCAAAATTTGCGCTAGGGGCTGCCAATTCTTGCTCTCCAACTTACCATTGGCAAGCGGCTCGCGTGAAAAAGCTCTGCCACATGGCTGTAGGTGGAATTTGGCTGGAACTCTGTCACAAGCATAATGCGGAGCGGACAAAAATCTGCCAACTCTGCCGGCAGAGGGGAATTTATCACCCACTCCATGTGAAAACCAACAGATGTTTCCAATGGTGTGGTGATTGGCTTTTGCTTGTGCTTTGTTTTTCTTTGGCTTATGGGAATCACAGCTTTGCACACTGGTAGTATGTACTTGCTTGTTACTTATACTTGTACTATTGGGATTCTTTGGGTGGAATAGTTTGACGCTTTTGGAATTTAATTGTATGGATTGATTTATTCTTTGTATTGCATAAGCATTACAGCCTTGAAAAAGGATGTTCTAGGCAACACGCGTCGACTCCACATTATATGAACTTTCATTTAAAACTGGGAATCTATGGATCTTTTATGATCTATATTTTTGGAGAATTAGGAAATTAACCTCTAAGGACAACAAACACACTTTTGGACTATTTATTTTTACAAGGAAGAGAAATAAGTTTCTACTTTAACTGTTTTGGAGGCTTGCCGTGCTATTTTATAGTTATAATTTGGTCATAACCCAGTGTGGCTGTGACATGTGTGACACCCAATAGGTAGCAGGGTGCTGGGGCACTGCATGTAGCACTCAGTACAAAATGTGAATCGTTGTGTGCAACACTTATTAATGTGACTCATTACCCGTAAAGGATTGCGTCAGGAATGTGCGATTCATCTCTTCCACTGCTACCTTTTGGTATTTGCGAGTTGAAAGACTGAAAGGTTGCAGTTTTAGTGACAACCAAGAGATGCCTCTAGTAGGTGACATGTTAACAAACGGTCACTATGAGCTGACAAAGACTTATATGCAAAAAGTGGTTTCCGCTAAGAATGCCGCTAATGTCTTGTCATAGCCGCAGCAGCCATGATATAAATGTGAAATACTTTACCATGCCAAACAAGTGTTATATCCCCCAGATGTGTTCTAATATTCACTGAACACTTGTCACTTACCTGAAAGGTCATGCATATTCAAATAATTCTTGTTTCTAGGTGTACATTTTTGTTGCATGGCACACCAGTCATGTCATTGATGATATTCTTGGTGATGTTACATGCCATGCCGCAAGTGATACAACCATAGCTTCCCTTTAACAAAGTCTATTATTTGAGTTTTGTAATAATGCACTGTGGCAACCTCCGACAGCACACATCCACAAGTACTGGGCATTGAACGTAGAATTGTCAAACTGTTCCCAGTACCGAGGCATGTAGTTTTGGTTTGGCCAGTGGCGGTGCCAATGTGGCCAAAACACACTGTACCCACTGGGGTGGTCATACAGCCGTTCTCAGTTAGTAAAGTACATAGTCTTCCATCATAGGGTGTATATTCCATATACTCAGTATCCCTGCCTTCTGGGCTCTGTGCACAGAAGCTACTGGGCATAGACTGGTACCAGCATCATCCACTAGGCACAAGCAAAAAATTTTGTCACATTGTGTTCTCCTCAGATACTGGGTGTTGGACATGGCCTTTCGAAAAGTCCGGTACCCTGTTCACTTACTAATAGTCCTAATCTATTTGCGTTGGTTATGATTTTTTGCCGCTTATAAGTCAGAAAGGCTGGTCCCTGAAAGCGCTAAAAGAAATGCACAAGCCATCTTCTGAGTCAGACTATTCTTTTTGCGAGCAACACATTGAAACTTTGATTTTTACTGATAATGCCACTTTCTACGCTTTCTGTTACATTGGGGAGACTCGTTCAAAGTGCTGAGAATACGAAGAGAAACTAAAAGGCAAGGCAGAATGGATGTCTGAGAGTCAAAAGTTGGTGAAAATGAGTGAAAGAACATGGAAATAGTAGAAGGACAAAGGAGAGGTATTTGAGATTAGCGAGAAAGGAAGGTATAATTAGAGGGAGGGAATAGGGAGGGCTGAGGGGCCAGAACTGGCAGGGAGTAGAATAGGACATAGAGTGGTGAAAGGGGCACAGAGAATAAGGAGTAAGGCATACCAAAGTGATCCTTTAGACTACCATGAGCTTGTTCGCCTACTTCCTACTGGGCACTTGTCATATAAATGACGTCTGCATGCTGGGGAGTGGGTGTTTGTGTGGTAGGGTTAAAGACACAGAGAAGGGAAGTGGTAGCACACGAACAAGATGCCTCTCTTAGTGTGCTACAATCACAGCCACGCTTTCATCCTCTTTGTACCTTGTACAATAAACCTGCCTATGGCCATCACAACGCATTACAACTGTTTCCGGAAAGCGTTTTCCAAGCTGTTGACATCTATAGGCAAGTAGTACGACTCACACGGTTCGGGATTTAAAGCTAAGTACTCTTTCCACGAGACGTTACCCACTTCCACGAGTACACACACATATATTTAGGCACACCCTCCAGAAATACACACTCCTGTCAACTCACACCTGTAATGTTACATGCAGTCATCCTCATTCATGTCTATTTAACAGACTGCGAGGTTGCCTGCTCCTAGAGAGCAACACTTACCTCGGCCAGAACTAAAAAGTCCAGAACCTTGAATGACCACTCAGTTAAATTATTGCTAAGGTCAGTAGGTTACAAAATACTCATTCAAAGACGCGGGGTGATATGCCTCTGTTGGACGTATGACTGAGAGCAAAGTCTCCCTCGGGAGTGCAGGAACAATTTATGAAGTGGATATAATTCATTGCAGGTACTCATAGTTGTTGGATAGTGATGATACCTAACGTATTTAAAATTGCCAGTACAATTGACAGGAACAAACATTGTGTGTGACATGGAAAACAAGTGGTGAGTAGTTGAGAGGAACTGTGGGGCCTTCTCATGCAAAGTGCTCTAAGCCTATTTTTGACATCTTACTCCCAAAACAAGACCCAGAGTACCTTAATTATCCAGCGAGAAGCCAAGCTACTTATAGCAAATTTGGAACCTAAAGTTCCCTCCTAGGTCTGACTCACGAAAGTGCATTCTTCCGAGATCTACAAAGGTGAACTGACCCCAGTGGGCAGATTGAAACTCTGAATATAATTTAGGAAAATAGCAAAGCAAAGGGGTCCCAATGATGGATTTCTTAGAGAGAAATTAAAGGAATCACTAATCTATTTGGAATTCATAGGCAGATCACACCAATCGCCATCATACCCAGTACAAGGTAAATGCTGTGCTTGCTAACAAGTATCTTCAGTAGTACAGGTTAAAAGGGACGTAACACAATCACAGAGTCCCTTGCATTGGCCAAACATTGGTCTCACTTTTGAAACCCATTCATACATATTTATGCCACCAACCCATTGCACTGTAAGGCAAATCAGACAAATACCCAGAAGCCCCCACACTGGATACCCAGAGAGCTGATCTCATCAAGACAGTCAGACATTGCGAATTTCTGAATGAGACACGTGGGAAAATGTAGTTCCACACAAATACATCTGCAAACCCACACACAAGACTATGGGGGTCATTACGACCCTGGCGGTAAAATCCGCCAGGGCCAACGACCGCGGGAGCACCGCCAACAGGCTGGCGGTGCTCCCTTGGGCATTCTGACCGCGGCGGTACAGCCGCGGTCAGAAACGGAAAACCGGCGTTGTACCGCCGGTTTTCCGCTGCCCTGGGGAATCCAGCTGCGCCGCCATGGGGATTCCGACCCCCATACCGCCATCCTGTTCCTGGCGGTTTTGGCCGCCAGGCAGAGGATGGCGGTATGGGGTGTCGTGGGGCCCCTGGGGGCCCCTGCAGTGCCCATGCAAATGGCATGGGCACTGCAGGGGCCCCTGTAACAGGGCCCCACAAAGATTTTCAGTGTCTGCCATGTAGACACTGAAAATCGCGACGGGTGCAACTGCACCCGTCGCACCCCTTCCACTCCGCCGGCTCCATTCGGAGCCGGCATCCTCATGGAAGGGTGTTTCCCGCTGGGCTGGCGGGCGGCCTTCTGGCGGTCGCCCGCCAGCCCAGCGGGAAACCCAGAATACCCGCGGCGGTCTTTTGACCACGCAGCGGTATTCTGGCGGTTCCAGCCAGCCGCCGGCCGGGGTCAGAATGACCCCCAAAGACTACACACACATATGCATATATACATACAAATCAATTTCTGCACCACCTACACAATCACAAAAAAGGCATACATGCCTACATATAATCCATACAAATCATTAGAAGTCCTAAGCAGTGGTTGCCTTTCTGTAGGGACACAGGTATGAACATTAGCTCAAATACATAGAGTGTGCATGAGATTAATCAGTGCTCCAACACATAAAGAAGACTTAAAAATTGGCAGTAAGGCAGACATTTGGAGGGGGTGGGCATGAACAGAGAACTAGAGTGCAAATGGGCATAAACAATAATCCACAGCACTGGAGTGCAGATGGGCATGTGCAATAATCCACAGCGCTGGAGTGCAAAGGGGCATGAACAATAAGCCAAACACCTAAGCAAAATGGGCAATGGCTGGCACATCCGCAGGGCTTGGGCGTGACCAGTAGCCCTAGGCCACACAAAGAAAGTATCCTTGAACAAGAACCTCACTATCTGGAGTGGAAAGTGACATTAACAACGACTAAAACACCAGGAAGGGGATATGGACATAAGCATGGCTAACTGATAAAGAACACACAAATCTGCAGTGGAAATGAGGACTACTACCAATCAAATATCAGGAATGCCTAAGAGAATGAGCACCAACCAAATATCTAAACGGCACATGTTGCACATTCTGATTTATTTTAATGAATTTAGGATAGTGTTAGCGCATGTCAGCATATTAGTGATTTACCTCTATTGGGCAGTATGGTGCCAAGCTGCTTCTGTGGGATAACTCAAAGTTAGGCCCAGGAGATAAACCTTGTGCATCCTATACACTTCGTCTTGCCAAATGGGTAGACAACGTAAAATTTGGTTAAATGGCATTCTCATACTTACAACAAATGTGGACTGATGTGTGGCGACAGTATAGAAGACTGACCCATATCAGAGTCCTGTTTAACTTGAGAAATAGAAGCCTTGTAATGTTGGGTTGTTTTCTAGCTTGATGTCTCAATACATAAGCCTATGAATGTATGTGGTAATAAACGGAGCCTTTCCTTGGAAGACAGAACGCTGGATCTGGAGCTACACAGGCTTTAATCTTGATGGGGTGAAAAGGGAAAGCTTTTGAAAGTTGGATTGAGTTCCAATGCAAAGCATCCAATTACATAGTAGTGGATAGACAGAGTGGCATGATCATATACTCTTTTCACTATATCAGTGTGGATTCTACCCAATTCGCTGTGGACACTGGTGGTGATAAATGAACTCTAAATAAAAAACCTTGATGTGAGGGAAATAACATGCTTCTGAGGCCTGCAATTCATGATTTCTCTTTGTATGTTTTTTATTCTGCTCAGGTTTGCTAAAGGATACCTTGTTTCTACAAAATCAACTCCAAGAATGCTTCAGTGCAGTGGAGGCGGACGAGCCAATCTGTTTACCAGGCTATGCATTCGTTAATGCAATGGTAATTGACAAATGTGTCACCAATTAAAACAGTAGTTACTTTTGTTTTCCACTGATTGCCTTCATTTCTACTACAAGATCCCTTACATTCCCTAACTTATTCAGTTGTCTTTCTTATCTGTCTCTCTTCGTTTATCCCCCTTTAGCCTTACATTATTTTCTTCTTTAGCGTTTCCGTTACTTTCACTGTTATTTTTCCATTTTTTCCATACTCTATTTCTTCCTCCCTTTAAGCCATCTTCCCGCTTTTCCTTTTGTTTTTACTTGCCTTCCATTCATTTAGTAGTCCCTGTATTCTGCTATATCAGTCTTGTTTCTTTCGCCTCACTTTACCTATTCCTATGTATACCATACCTGTAAATCCGCCATTTCACGTATATCTCCTTTCAGATTTCCTTTCTTTTTCTTCCTTTTTCTCTTCCTCAATTTCTTGTTCCATTTTTATGCATTTTACCTTCTGCAGTCATTTCTGTCATGTTAATGCATAGCCTTCTGTTACCCTTCTTGTCCTTAGCGTATCTTCTTTTAAATCACTCATATCTCTGTTCTTCCTTTCAATCACATTACTGCCTCCGTTAGTTCACTTTCAGCTTAGCTACATCTCCATTGCTTTGCTTGTTCTCATTTTCATTTGATTTCTTCTGCCAATATTGTTTCTCTGTCTCTTTATCACACTGCGTATTCTTTCACGTTCTCTCTCCATTTATTTATTTTCTCATTACCTGAGGGTATTAAAAAATTAAGCATTCGAAATAAAAAAGAAGAAACAGGAGCCTGGGCTATGGAAAAAATGTGCCCCCACCTTCCCTAGTTGCTGCTTGGCAGGATCCTACTAGCTGCGGCTTGGAGGATGGCATTTCCTGCCTTGTACCCTCGTGCTGCATTTGTCTCCACACTCAGCGCCCCTGCAAAGACAGAATATGCTTTTATACTTTCTGAATATCCGAATTGGGTAGTTAAAGGGCCACTAACCAAATCCTTACACTGTAGCTCACATCTAGGATTTATTGGGGTGCTCTCTGTTTTTGCAGACACAGCTTGAAACCCCACAACTACTGAAAACACTTGCATAAATATTCGCTAATTCTAAAGCCTCACAGCAGCTCTCTCATGAGGCATGCACAGGGAGAGCCTCCTCCTCCTCCATCTGCAGTCTACGGAGACACTCTCCTTCACCACTTAGATATTCCTTTAATATATGTAAGGAGCATTCTGACCTTTCAACAGCGCCACAACACAGCCTCCATCTAGCAGTTACCCATCTTCCTTTCTGCAGCCACACTGCCACTTTTCAACTAGCAGTTAAAGGACAGTATCCCCTATGTGCAGCCCAGCACTTGAGCTTTTTTTTTTAATTACATGATTTACGCAGCTTACATCTGCCTGCTGCCTCTTTTTGCAGTCCTCATTGACCAGCAACGAGGACATTTTACTATATTTGCAGCCCCACTCTGCAACCCCCATTCTAGTGATTATAGGGATATTCAACAATATCTGTAGCCCCCATCCAGCAAACTATGGGAGGACTCCCTCTAGCTCCTATAATCTCTGATCTCATCTAGCTGTTATAGGGTATTTGCAGCTCCTTATTGCTATCCTTCATCCAGCAGGCGAATGGGCATTCTTTCCTATGTTCAGCCCCTCTCCAGTTGTTAAAGGCACATCTTCCATATCTGCAGCCAGCCATCCTAATACCATCACGTATTTACAGTCATGTTCCCCTATTTAAAGCTCACAAATACAGCCTGCATACATCAGTTGCAGGGTAATAATTCCGTCTACAACCCCACACAGTAGCTAATGGGACATTCTTTCTATGTACATTCTCCAGCCAGCATTAAATGGATATTCTTTCTGCCTGCAGCCGACGCTTGCCTTACATGTTTTTTGTCTCTGATCCATTATCTCCTTTTTCTTTTATGGTGATTTTTCTCATAAATCCCATTTCATGAATAGCTCAAAACAATTAGCTAATTCCAGATTGGCTGCGCTTTGCGCCCTTCACCTGCTCTTTTGCCAATAATTCTCTGCACTGTGTAGTTTTTGCAATTAGTGTAAAAAATTACAGCTTCTCATTAGCCAGGAAAGAATCAGGATGGCTTTTCTGCATACTTACGCTTGATGTCGCTTGCTCAATTATTTTCCTCTGCATTTTCCAAATAAGCAGTGGTAAGTGGTGGAGACAGCTTGCATGCCACTGTGTCAATACAACAAGCCCTCAGCATCATATTCCTCTGTGTATTAAATCACTTTGTCATTCCGCATTCTTGCTCTTTGCTTTCTGCAAGCCATGGAGTCCCCAAACTCTTACATCGTTGTAGATCCCAAATTGGTGAGTCACTCTTCGCTGCCAAGGCACGGATTTCAATGCATGCTTCAGCAAAGCTGTGATGTCTGGAGGTCGTCTGAGCTGCCATGGTGCACTGGAACCAGTTTTCACCTGTCTTATCATTCCTCCTTCATTATGCTTTCTCCTTCTTACAGTCTTATTTCCATTTTCCTTCTTTTATTCCTTACCAGACCCACCCTATGTCTGCATTGAGTCTTCTCAGCCTCTCCTCATTCTGCATTAGAGAGTATGTGTCAGCAGCTGCGTCTGACTTCCCACACAGCACCAAACCGGATCGGCCAAGACAGACTGCTTGCCTGCGATGAATAATCAATACAAGTATTGATCTGCGGGAAATCGTGTGTAAATTCCTAAAAGGGAAAGAACGAAGGAGGATAAAGGTGAGAGACGCAGAGAGTTGGTTGAGGCTTCAGTGGGTTGGACCTTAGCGATCTGGCACCGGTTTGGATCGCAGTCTGGTTCTCTCCGGCTCTGCAGCGAAAGGTACCAGAATGAAGCGCGCCGCAGTAGGTTTTTCCCTGTGTTCTCTGCTGTTACATCTGCTTTTCCCAAAGGCTCCGGAGGCATGCCACATCTTGGCAGTGGGCCAAGATGCTCTGTTTTCATCTTCTCACGCTCCTAAGCAATTTGCATAAACGCATGATTATTTGTTAATGTCTCGTCAGCCTGGACCTGGAGGAGAGGGCTGGGAAAAAAGGGAAAAAAACGAGAAAATAAATGGTCTGGAGCTGCCAGGGTTCATCATTGATGTGCTTGGGGACTACCTCATACCCCATCTCTGTCATTCCAAGCGCAGACTGGTGTTTCATTGGGGGTGATGCCTGCATGGCACGTGTTCTACAGCATTGTTTCAAATGCTGTGCTGGATGTGACGGTGGCTGCATGAAGGCTCTGCCCAGGATTGGCACATGATCATGTGGGAACACCCTACGAATCTCCAGGGGACGGTGAATAAGACTACACAATTGTGCCCCTTTGGCTTGGGAAATGTTTGAAAAGATTGTGCACGGTCTTCCCAATCATTATAAGTCCTGTCCTTATGCCCAGAACTAAACAGCCAAAAGATGATGCCACTGAGTGCCAGAGGGAGAGGATTTCTGCATCTCAAATCTAAAACATTTATGTGATAAAGTGGAGAGACTAGCTTGTATATATAACGCTTTCCTAAGTTGCTTTTGGTCAATAAAGAGATACTCTGACTAGAAGTGTGTTGAGTCCTCATAAGCTACTCCCTGTGCCTCATGGTCAGGTTATTCTCTATGAAGCTATTGGCCAGATCATCTTTATGATTGTTGGGAATACCTTCTCAGAAGTACTCACTTTCTGTAAATTTGGGAAGATTTGTTGATAGGGTAGTGCCTCAGAAAGGCATGTAGGTTCCAGAATGGATTCATTACCTGTTGGCTCCTTGGAATTGTGAATACCTCTGCCCCAGGCCTACCTGCCTTTATAGTACCCTCAACTAGATGTGGATCTGTCAATTTGTTTAATATCCTAGTTTGCCTCCGAGCAACCTATCATCAGAGGTTATTTTATATTACAAAATGTTTTCGCCTCTTGTGATCTAAGAATTTAGAAATGCTCGGAAAAGCAGAAGTGAATAAACTAGAGTTGTAACCAGAGTAAAATTGTTTAACATTGGTTACACACATGTTCTAAATTTCAAAGAGGCAGAGTTGGTTTTAGTTTATGGTGAAATGTTTGATCATTACCAAATGCTGTTAATAACTTACAAAAACAAATATATATATATATATATATATATATATATATATCTCCACACACACATACTTTGCCTGTCGGGTTGCTACTTATAGCAAAACGAGGCAAATATTGAGCTCACTTGAAAATGGTGGACTTCTGTATAAACATGTCCAGATCATTTATAAAATGGTGGTCCTATGTGTAAACACTCTCAACCCCGCTTTAAAATTGTGGTGTACTATTTTTAACACTACCAAATGCACATTAAATAGTGGTCTTCTGTGTAAACACCGCCGAATCAGTTATAAAGTAGTGGTTTTCTGTATAAACGGATCCCACTTTAAAACGAACTGCACTTTTGAGTCGATTCTCACACTATAGCGGGCACAGGTGCTGGTTGTATTGTTTAGGGCTTCAACTTCCCGACGATGCTTATTAAGGATTATAATTGCATTGAATGAATTTAACAGTTTATTTTAAAAGTCAGCTGCAGTATATTGACAACAAACCAAATTTATCCGGTACTCGTTTAATATTTTACTGCTCTAGATCGCGTGCGGCTCGACCCTGACCTACTGTGGCAGAAGACCTGGGTTAATCACTCTAGTCATCTGCATATTAATGACCTCCTGCCACCAAGACCCATTGTACTCGAACAGCACGGATCAAATAACCCTATCCCGGATAACATGTTCAACACAGCATGAACTCGTGAACGGGTGTCTTTTCACAACGTTTTGCGCCGCATTACATGGCTGCTTTTCAGGATTAAAACAATGGTGTGTAAGCCTAAACGCTGATGTTGTGGGTGTGCAAAATATGGTTCCCGCTACCTAGCACATAGGACTCGGAGGCCGCCATAGGGGCCTTACCCCAACACCGGTCATACACCAACCGACAAGACAGTTTTTGTTTGATGGAAGAAGTATTTATTTTAAATATACTTTCATAGAAATTCATAAACACAATTCATGTAAGTCATCATATGCACCTTACTCACTAAAACATTTCACTGCAAACTTTAATATATATAAACTGCTATAGTCGCTACTTTGTAACCATATTTTATTTTGACAGGATCCCTTCCTGTCCTGAACCTCCTTTGGACCACACAGGGACTGATTGTCACCTGTATCCTTAGGGGGGCGGTATCCCTGCTTCCTCTGTTCCTTGCCCCCATGTTCAGGGTTCCGCCCCCTCTCCAAACACCAATCAACCAAGGGGTGTACCAGGGCGGCCCAGGGCATGAGCCCCGTGACCACCCCAGTGATCTGGGCTCCCTACCCCCAAACAGGTGTGTCCATCCGCAGGTTGGTCCAGGACTTCAGGATCCTATCTCTCTTGTTATACCGGGGCCCCCCCCTTGGGGTCCCCTCTGTTGCTTCCGGTTACTTTATTCTTTCTTTCTGCGCCCTTCCTCCAAGCCTAATAATAAGGAGAGGGTGGGTGGGAATCGCCAACAGGTCCGCCCGTCCCCGGCCGCCGCGCACGAAGTAAGAAGGCCGAGCCTTCTGGGGGGGGCGCTTTTATGCCCCCCCACCAGTGCGCGGCGGCCCAAACCGGTCCAGCCCTGCCCCGTCCACCGACGCTCTCCCAGCGTCGAACTTCCGCCCGCGCGTCTCGCGAGACGCGCGAGCGGAAGCCCATGGCCAGCCTGCGCACAACTAGTGCGAGGCTCGGCCCCGGCGTCCCCGATCCCTAAGGGGCCGCGCCCCCCCATGTTGGGGGGGGCGCTCTTCCATAGGACTCGGAGGCCGCCATAGGGGCCTTACCCCAACACCGGTCATACACCAACCGACAAGACAGTTTTTGTTTGATGGAAGAAGTATTTATTTTAAATATACTTTCATAGAAATTCATAAACACAATTCATGTAAGTCATCATATGCACCTTACTCACTAAAACATTTCACTGCAAACTTTAATATATATAAACTGCTATAGTCGCTACTTTGTAACCATATTTTATTTTGACAGGATCCCTTCCTGTCCTGAACCTCCTTTGGACCACACAGGGACTGATTGTCACCTGTATCCTTAGGGGGGCGGTATCCCTGCTTCCTCTGTTCCTTGCCCCCATGTTCAGGGTTCCGCCCCCTCTCCAAACACCAATCAACCAAGGGGTGTACCAGGGCGGCCCAGGGCATGAGCCCCGTGACCACCCCAGTGATCTGGGCTCCCTACCCCCAAACAGGTGTGTCCATCCGCAGGTTGGTCTAGGACTTCAGGATCCTATCTCTCTTGTTATACCGGGGCCCCCCCCTTGGGGTCCCCTCTGTTGCTTCCGGTTACTTTATTCTTTCTTTCTGCGCCACGAGGGCGACCAGGGCCCCAGGGTCCTACGCCCTCCCCACCAGAAAACAAACACTTAGCGAAAAACCACATGTCTGCCATGAATTGGTCAGTACCTGCATCGGATAAATGAACCAAATCCCTATGAAACATTTCAGGACCTTTCAATTGTCTATGTGGGATGTTCCACAAACGGCCTGGACCAGGGCAAAGCTTTGAAATCTCTGCGTTAAGTCGCCTCACTGACACATTGATTGTTCTTGGTTTGATTCCTGGGCCCCATCTTTTCCGTGGCACCATGTGAGACCAGGCGATGGCTGCATGAGGAAATTGCTTAGCAAGCTTTGTTATTTCTAAGAATATCGCCTCTCTGAGGGCTTTTCGACCCAGATGTACCAGGTCATTGCCCCCCAGGTGAATGATGATGAGGTCCGGGGATTGGAGTCCTGGACATCCGCGAGCCAAATCAACCAGCTGCTGTAGCTGTTTAATTCCTTTGCCGCCAACAAAATATGGTTCCCGCTACCTAGCACAGAAGCATAGTGCCCCCGTGTAATGCGGTGTTAGGAAAAGGCTAAGGCCGCCCGTTCTTCCGTTTCCACCTCACTCCTGTTTCTCCGACAGTAAATGTCCTGTGGCCCGTAAACGTCACCATCAAGGCACACGAGATCTAGGGACCTCGAGACTTCTGTTTCCCGCTGCCCTGCTGAAAGTCATGACTTTTACTATCTATGCCCCGTCGACTTTATATGAAAGGGATTTTAATGTTGACCAAGGGACACATAATGTACCCCTAACCAGTACTTTTGGCTTCCCTGCTGTTACCTGTCATTTCCAACATGGCGGGGAAAATCGTAATGCATTGTTCTTGGTCGAAAGTCCTGTGTTCTGTGAAATATTATCCTGCAATCAGAACGCCACGCGGACGAAAGCCCCGAAATCTATTTCTATACTAATCATAGTTGAAGCTCTACTCGCCTGTTCTTTGACTGGGCTCATACCATGTTCCAGGGAACACCCATTTATCACTGAAGCCCTGCAAAGTAACATTATACAATTTAACATGATCACTGCGTAATATCAACAACTTAAGCAGTCTGCACTCAGTGGAACAAGTGTCACCAACTCCTAGTTCTCCAGGTCATTAAACATACTGTAATATTAGGACATCATCATGGGTACTTCTTTCAAGCTTGGAAACTATTTTACATGTCACCTTGAGAGTTTAACTAGTAGTTTACGCCTTAATTTTACTGATAATTTAAGAAAACTTTGCTTTAAGCAGTTTGAAGTTTGAGCAGCTGGTAATTTGCAACTTTCAATTGCTGATTATTGCTATGGTAGGGTGTCGAGTTTTCAGGTGCAGTGACTCATCAGGAGAAAAAATTCATAATGTATATTATCAGGAGCATGCAGCAGCTCTGCTAAAACACCACATCATGTAGTAAGACTTACTATTTGCAAGAGAGAAGCATCAAATGGGAGATTCCTGTAATATGGAAAGGGTGTTTAGGTCGTTACTGAAATATAGTGTTGTAGGAAGGGTGGCAAACAATTGTCTTTCCAGGTGCTGTCTGGCTTAGAACAGTGCATCATTAATGCATTCATGGTAGTGTCTGTTATTTTTGGATAACTCAAACTGTATTCCAGAAGCCCAAAAAAACATTCCCTGGAGCCTAATCCTGCATTAGCTACACTTGCACCTTACCAACAAAATACACGCAATGAATGACTTCCGCCGCGTGAGGAGCCACAGTGGCTTTTTTTATAGTTCAGATATATTTAAAAAATTTGAAGGACATCACAAACACTCAGCTACAACCAGTGGCATGCGAGGGGTTGAAAATCCGAACAGTAACTGGTTGGGAGGAAACAATGTGAGTGTGTGTGTGTGTGGGGGGCGAGGGGAGGGGCAGAGGTCCAATAGAGGAGGAAGGGCAAGTGAGTTCCCAGAAGTCACCATTCAGGAACTGAATGCAAGAGCCCAATATTGTATCAAACTAGGGTAGTGTTCTTTCCACTGAGGCACTACTCTTCTCCATAGCCAACATATTTACATCCTATGCTGTCAGTCCAAATGTGTAGGCACAACATCTTTGCCCCAGTTCGATAGGAGACTTTGGTGCGCCTTCCTGAGAGCCAGTGTAATCACTTTGTCCCTAGCAGACCTCAGTTGGGGCAATGCCAGAAGAGGTGAGTAAGAGTGCCTACCTGGCCACAGTGGCAGCAGCAAAGACCCGTGGTGCGGCTTTCCGGCTCGCCACCCTGGCCATGGTATAGTAGGAGTAGTGGGTTATTTTCAATAGGGATTCTTTCCCCACCATGCTGATAGAGGAGGTGCGCACTCTGTGTAGAATGATGGCCCATTCCCTAGGTGTGAAAGTGCAGTCTAATTCGGCCTCCCACATTTTCTGGACTGGGGACTTGCTGTTATCTGTAGGAGAGTTGAGGAAGGTGTAGATTTCGGAAGTAAATGTTTATCATCCATTTTAGTAAGCAACCATTTTTCGAATTTAGTCAGAGGCCTACTAGCGTATGGTTGGACCTAAGGGTGTAAGACCCAGTGCTTAACTGCTACATAGTGCCAATATTCAGGCTGTAATTGTCTTGAAGCTGTAAGAAGTCAAACGCCCCTAAGTGGGTAGATAGCCACCGCCAGAACCAACCTGCACGAAGGGATGAAAGACGTAGCCGAGTGGATGATGAACAGCCGCCTGAAACTAAACTCAGACAAGACGGAAGTCCTCATCCTTGGATCATCACCATCTGCCTGGGACGAATCCTGGTGGCCCCCTGCCCTGGGCAGCGCACCCAAACCAACGGACCACGCACGCAACCTGGGCTTCATCCTGGACTCCTCCCTCTCGATGACCAGACAAGTCAACGCCGTCTCTTCATCATGCTTCAACATCTTACGCATGCTCCGAAAGATCTTCCGATGGATCCCCACCGAAACCAGGAAGACGGTCACCCAGGCACTCGTCACCAGCCGACTGGACTACGGTAACACCCTCTACACCGGAACCACGGTCAAACTACAGAAAAGACTCCAACGCATCCAGAACGCCTCCGCACGCCTCATCCTTGACATCCCCCGACACAGCCACATCTCCGGACACCTGAGAGACTTGCACTAGCTCCCCGTCAGCAAGAGAATCACGTTCCGCCTCCTCACCCACGCACACAAGGCCCTCCACGACCTGGGCCCCAGGTACCTCAACAACCGCCTGACCTTCTACACTCCCACCCGCCAGCTACGATCGACCAGCCACGCCCTCGCCGCCGTGCCACGCATTAGAAAAGCCACCATGGGAGGAAGATCCTTCTCCTACCTGGCAGCCAAGACTTGGAACTCCCTCCCCATCCACCTCCGTCTGACCCACGACCACCTCTCCTTCAGGAAGCAACTCAAGACCTGGCTGTTTGAGCAGTAGCGGTCCCCCCTCTCCCCCAGCGCCTTGAGACCCTCCGGGTGAGTAGCGCGCTATACAAATTTTTTGATTGATTGATTGATTGAACACGTTTTCAGTTGGTTGATTGCCATTCACAATAGTCTGTCCCCTTGGGCTCTGTTGTAAATGCTGGATTCCCTATGATAACTGTGATTGGGGAGATAGGGGAAGACAGCCTCTTTGTCACCATCACTTTGTTCCATGCAATCATGGTGGATCTGGTAATGTGGGAAATGTATACCACAATAGGGCTGTGTTTTTGTGGAGCCCTGGTACCTTCCATGTATGGTTGCCAGCTATGGTTTGGTCCATGAAGCACCAGTGCTTTTCAGTGAGAGTCTTGTTCCATTCAACCATGTATCGGAGTTGGGAGGCTAGATAATAGTGAGTGAGCTGTAGTAATCTAAGGCCCCTCCCTGTCTGCGTTCAAAAAGTATTCTCATTGCCTAGCCATCCGGTGTTTCTGACCACCTCAGACGTAGGTCTCTATCGCATGCTGTAATTGTGTGAGAGTATAGGAGTATAGGATCCTTGATAGTAAGGTAATTTATACTGCAGCTAGTCTGTGTACCCAGGGCAAGCTACCAATGTCCAACTCTGCAGGTCTTTGCAGGTCACGACTAGATGTGCACAGTAGTTACACTACCCGATCTCACTGATGAAAGAGCGCAAGTTAAGACCCAGTTATGGCACCCCTTTACTTGCCCATTGGAAGGAAAAGTTCTGTTTCAGGATGGCCCGGTCCACTTGGGGCATTCGGTTTCAGGACGGCCTGGTCCACTTGGGGCACGGTTAGGATGAGGATTTGGGTTTTGTGAACATTCATCTGAAAACCTGAGGCCTCTCCAAAGGCCTCAAGGTCCTCCATGAGAGGTGGCAAGGATGTTAGGGTCTAGGAAAGTGCAATCATCACGTCATTGGCATAAAGGACCAGTTTCTGCTCCTGGGACCCAAAGGGGGTGCCCTTAATCCATGTATTAGTCCGTACCCATTCTTCCAAGTTTCCATATAATCCGCAAAAGAATTAGGGACGGGGGCAACTCTGCCTGGTCCCTCTGAAGATCATGAGGGGATAGGACAAGGTGCTGTTAACTCATACTTGGACGCTTGAGTTTGTGTAGTTAGTCCAGACGCACGTCAGGAATCGTCACCCAAGGGCTGCCCTTTCCAGTACCAGTCAGAAGAACGGCCAATGCTCCCAATTGAATGCCTTCTTCACATTGATGGACATTAGTAGCGCAAGCGCATGTGAGCGGGCCACCTTGTCCACGAGGTGGAGGATAAGCATGGTATTATCACTGCAGCCTCTTTCAGAGATAAATCCGGTCTTGTCCAGGTAGACTAATCCCTGCATGTAGGGGTTCAGCCAAGCTGCCAAGACCCCTGTGAAGAGCTTAGCATCCACAATTTTTAAAAGAAATGGGGTGATATGATGCAGTTTGCAGGGGAACTTTCCCCTTTTTAGGTATGACTGTGATAACTGCCTCTCTCATGGAGGGGTGAAGTTTACCAGAATCCCCTTTGGAATAGTAGAGTCAGATCAGTAGTGGGGCCAGTTGTAGCACACATAGTTAATAAAACCTGGGGGTGAAGCCATCAGACCCTGGGGCCTTCCCTATCTGAAGTCTGGATATGGTAGCGAGAACCTCATCAAGGCAAATATCTGCCTCAAGCTTAAGGGTATCACTATCGGGTATGCACGTAAGAGACTCCGGGGGCAGAAAGCAGAGGGGCTTTTTTAAAACAAGGATGCTTTTGTGATTTGCTGAATTGCTCCCAACCTTGTAAATTAAAGGACATTAACAATGGTGTATGTTCCACTAGTTGCAAGAAAGACCTTGGTACCTGTAACAACAGGGATGCTATTTAAATGTAATGCTTTTTACAATGTAATACAGTGCTATACGAATGCAAATATCATAATCTGGGAACATGCTGTTTCATCCCTGCAACAATGGCTGCAAGGGCACACTATCTAACTTAAAATAGTAGGATATACGACCAATTGACCCCTCAACTTGTCAACTAAAAACCACTCCTGCCTCCTCCCTTACATGTCTTCAGATTAACCTATAGAACTAGTATAAAATAAAACATTGTAAGCAGAACGGTCTTGGGACCTTGTGTTTCTTCAGTGTAAGGAATGTGGTGGCTCACTGCTTTTCTTACTTAAACTCTCCTGCTTTTGGTTTTATGGATGGCGAATTTCATGATTGGGTGTTATAAATAGGGAACTATAAGGGATAAATAAGGCACTAGTACAGAAGCCACTATAAAGCTTACCAGTTCAGTTGTGTCACACCCAGTTCGTTTCTTTCTACAATCGGTAGCTGGCAAAAAGATCAGTGCAATACGTCAGCAGAAATACCGGATGTGTGCCATTTGCTGGGATTGCTCGAAGAACAAATTCCAAAGTGAAGCAGGCTCCCTAGGTAAAGACAAATATATATATATATATTAGTATTACCAGTGCTTAATTTGTAAATTAAGAGGTGCGGGTGCTCAAAGCCCTTCTCTTAAACACGAGGCTGCTGTAATTAAATCTGCCAGCACTGAATACTGAGGCAGAGTAATTCTGAAGCCATCTGGGGCCTCTTCAATCCATTTACGGCCACCCGTGCCCCTTCAGCTCATCCTGCAACTTTCTACTTCTCCCTTTATGACGCTTTTTGTTTTTTTCCTTCTTCCGTCTTTCACATATGTGTCTTTTGCTTCCAGCAAATGCTTGAGGCATAAGAATAAGCACTGGCCCTCACAAATAAGTGCTGGTGCTCAGCACCGGAAACAACAAGTACAAATTAAGCACTGAGTATTACCAGCAGCCACAACAGTAACTGAAAGACGCACACTCAGGCGTACTATGTGCATCAAAGAAAGTTTATTGCAATAAACTCTCTTTGATGCACACAGTACGCCTGAGTGCGAGTCTCTTCAGTTACTCCTGTGGCTGCCGTTATTGTTCATTTATGGTTATGGCTAGGATATGTTACTAAATTGAAGGTCCCGGGGCCTATCCTGTCTATCTTTATTTACGGTTTTCTCCGCAGTATGATGCGCCCCCTATGTTTGGGTGCCGGTTTGGAGCTATTGGTTTAGTATATATATATTTCTCATTACCAACTACTCCAGATCTGACTAAAAAATGTCAGAACAAGCAAGGAAAGGTGTTTTAAACCCTGTGGGACCTGTGGCGAGAAAAGGCTTCATGCAGACATTCAACACAAATATTGTATTTGATTCCTTTACCCATCCCATAAGGATTACAAGGAATGTTGTACCTTTTCTTCTAAAACCAAGAGGGACAGAGAGAGGAGGTTGCTACTATGGCTCCAAAAGCTTAAAAGTAAAAAAGACCCTGTCTTTGATGATGACAGCAAGGATTCTTCATCTTTGTCAAGTAAACTTCAAAAAACGGAGAGGGGCAGTTCAGAGGCTCATTTTCCTTATGAGCCTCACAAAAAATCTTTAAAAAAGGCCCACCCTGGGTCTCACAAGGAGCGAAATCCATCTCTTTCAACTCATAGGGAACATAGGGCCAGATGTAGGAACCGGTTTGCATGTCGCAAACTGTGAAAAACGCAGTTTGCGACATGCAAAACGGCCATCGTGATGCTGATTCACACTTTGCGAGTCGGTACCGATTCGCAAAATGTGAATCCGATTCGCAAATAGGAAGGGGTGTTCCCTTCCTATTTGCGACTCGCACCGCGATGTAGAATTGCTTTGGGACCGCGAAAGTGGTCGCAAAGCAATTCGCAGTTAACACCCACTTGAAGTGGGTGGTAACTCATTCGCAAACGGGAAGGGGTCCCCATGGGACCCCTTTCCCTTTGTGAATGTCGCTGAAAATATTTTTTCAGAGCAGGCAGTGGTCCAGGACCACTGCCTACTCTGAAAAAATGAAACCAAATGGTTTCATTATTTTTTTGAATTGCAACTCGTTTTCCTTTAAGGAAAACGGGCTGCAGTTAAAAAAAAAAACTGCTTTATTAAAAAAGCAGTCACAGACATGGAGGTCTGCTGTCTCCAGCAGGCCACCATCCCTGTGCGTGCAGGGACTCGCTATGGGATCGCAATTTGCGACCCACCTCATTAATATTCATGAGGTGGGTCTTTGCGACCCCATAGCGAGTCGCAGAAGGTGTCTGAGACACCTTTCTGCATACAATTTTGCGAGTTGCAAATTGCGAGTCGGTATGACTCGCAATTTGCAACTCGCAAAATTTTCTGTACTTACATCTGGCCCATAGTCCCTTAGAATAACATCCTAAGAGACAATGGGCATACTATCTCCTCAAAAAAGCCTAAAAAATCCATGCCCAAGCCTTCTACTCCTTCACCTCAAATTCACCACAAGTAGGCACACAACGAAGTGATTGTCGAAGAGTTCACCACCGTCGATGATATCGTCATCTATGCCATTAAGGACAAGCTCAACCTCTGTGGCATCTACGTCGACTGTGATGGCGGTGACCACAGTAACTACGGTCACATCCTTGTCGACGGCGACAACTTCGTCGATTCATTCTACAGCACCAATTTTGTCAACGTTGAAGATAGTTTCTGCCTCCTCGATGTCAGCACCACCATCAACGGCGAAGTTAGTCCGAGCATCATGGCTGGTAAAACCCCTGACTACCTCGTTGACAAGAGAAAAATCCAGAGAAAGTCCAGAAAAGTCAGAAACAACGAAATGTATGATGCCATAACATGCCTCACCCAGCAAAGTCTCACCCTTACCGCCCAGCCACCTCTTGAATGAGGATGATTTGGATGATGATGGCCCTTTTGGAGTTGCACAAAGTCCATTAGAAATTCATGTTAAGTAGCAGGACGATGATGACGAGGAAGAAGGCTATTGTAAACAAGAACACTACCCTCACTACCTTCCTCAGCAAGGAGTTTTACATTATCAGGAGCAATTCCAGTAGCAGTATCAGGAGGACGTTGTGTGGCTGCCAAGATCATTGGTCTTAGGTCTGTAATGTATGATGGCGGACTATCTGAAAAGTTTTCACCTATATCATCTTCACCCATGCAGGAGGTTCCACCTCTGAAGGCTCCTCTTGTGCAGAACTCTGCTCCACAATCTTCAAGAAATTTACCTTCATCTGCATCCACAAGACATATTCCACAGACAATCCCCCTAAATTATGCTTCATCTTCAGGTGAAGAAAGGGGAGCAGGAGATCTTTCTGTTGTTTGCGATGCCAGCATAGTCATCCCCAGCGACGCCTCCCACAAACTCATGTCCTAAAGATATAGGAGGAGAAACAAACCGATTGCCTTTTATACGTCTTCAAAGAACCCTTCCAAAGATCGTTAGGGCTATACTCTTAGTGTATTATATTTTGGGATGAGGGGATTAAAACTATGAAGAATCCAGCTACAGTGGCTGCTGTATTGCCATGCCTGGATAAGAAGTATTAAGCGCTAGAAGACTCTCCTGCCTGCCTCATCGGGCATCCAAAACCTGACTCGGTGATCACACAAGTGGCTCAGCGTTGCTCAAAAAATCTTTCTGCGCCAATGTCAGCACCAAGGCCAAAGAAGGTAGGTGCCTTGACAATATTGGAAAACATTTTTCCTTAGTGTCGGCACTCACAGTGCAAGCAGTGAACTCTTTGGGAGTCCTTGAGCAATATGAGCACCAAGGGCCAGATGTAGCAAGCATTTTGCAGTCGCAAAGCAATTCGCAGTTACCACCAGTGTCACACTGGTGGTAATCCATTCGCAAAAGGGAAGGGGTCCCTATGGGACCCCTTCCCCTTTGTGAATGTTGCCAAAAATGTTTTTTCAGAGCAAACCAAATGGTTTAGTTATTTTTTTTATTTTGCAACTCGTTTTCCTTTAAGGAAAACGGGCTGCAAAATAAAAAAAAAACTGCTTTCTTTAAAAAGCAGTCACAGACATGGAGGTCTGCTGTCTTCAGCATGCCACCATCCCTGTGAGTGCAGGGACTCGCTATGGGGTCGCAAAATGCGACCCACCTCATTAATATTAATGAGGTGGGTCTTTGCAACCCCACAACGACTCGCAGACGATGTCTGAGAAACCGTTCTGCATCCGATTTTGGGAATCGGAAATTGCGAGTCGCACCGACTCGCAATTTCCAATTCGCAAAATAGGACCTACCTACATCTGGCCCCAAATGTGGTCAGACATTGCACCATACCTTGACCACCTTCCAGATGAAAGGAGAGCTGAAGCCAAAAAGATACGGCAAGAAGGAGAGCGCATCTCCTTTGAAATCATCAATTGCGCTATGGACATTCCGTCAACTGGTAGGTTCGGCAGTCCTACGGAGACAGAACTGTCTGAAGGTCACTTCCTTCAGACCGGAGGTGCAAAGTAAAAACCTAGACCTTCCAAAGAATGGTGAAGCCCTCTTCAGAAAACATGTTGACAATGCTCCTCAGGCAACAAAAACAGACACTAATACATCCAAGTCACTGGGTACATTGCAGCATCGCAAAATACCCTTTCGTAGTGCACATGGTAAAGGGCAATTCTTGTGTAGAGGAAACTACCAATAATACCGGTACCCACCTTATCCAATGGCATTGCAACAGCTTTGCACGCAATACCAACAGCTGCAACCTCCTCAGGCAGCCTACACTAGACAACTCCAGAAAGGAAAGTTGGGCCAATAAGGAAAGGACACAGGCCATTGTCTCTGACGATCTACCGTCACTGACAACACCCCCATCTCCTATGACCTGTCTTTATTGCAGGATATCCAAACATATACAACAGTGGAAAGAAATAATGGACCAATGGGTATTGGATCTCATTCAGTTTGGCGACACACTGGAATTCATTCAAAAAACGCCTCCGAGCCTGCCCCAGAAGTCTCCAAAAAAATATGTGCATCTCCTCAGGTTGGAAGTCAACGCCATGCTCAGCAAAGGGCCATAGAACGAGTTCCTTGCAGCCAGAAGGGGAAAGGTTTTTATTCCTGTTTCTTCTTGTTCAATAAGTCTTCAGGGAAGTGGAGACCAACCCTAGATCTGAGAAACCCAAACACACTTATCTCAGGAAGTGAAGTTTCGCATGGTGACCCTTCAGGATATCCTACAACTTCTAAACCAAGGAGAATATATGAAAACCTTAGATCTCCAAGGTGCATATTTTCATGTCCTTATTCACCTGCGAGACTGAAAATAGCTCAGATTCCTAGTAGCTGGCAGCCATTATCAGTTAAAAAGTCCTCCTGTTTGGTCTCTATTCCCCCTTCACGTTTTCCTGAAGTGTTTGGCACCAGCAGCGGCTTTCCTAAGACAGGAAAAACATAAATATTTTCCTTACCTTGAGGACTGGCTTGTCAAGGCACCTTTGGGCCAGGCTGAGCAGAGGTCAACCAGTGCCTGCATGCACCTATTCAACAAGCTGGGTCTTACGTTAAATCTGCAAAAATCAGCTCTCTGTCCATCCAGGAAGATAATGTTCTTAGGGGCTACGCTGGTTGCCGTGCTCAACAAAGCATATCCCACACTAGGAAGACAAATGAGTTTGCTAAGTCTAGCACTACTAATGCAAAGAAAAAAGTCACTTTCCATTCACCTCTTCTAGTCCCTGCTGGGTGTGATGTAATCGTGCATTCCATTATTGTCTTTCTTCCGCCCGCGAATGCATCAGAAAAATTAGACAGATAGCGGATACAAACAGCAGGCTCTTTCAACAATATCATCCAGGTCACCTCGGGCATGATCACAGCCTTGTCCTGGTGGACCTGAGAGACAAATCGTTCTGTAGGGCTAACTTTCATACCCCAGGCTTCTCTGTTGGTCATCACCACAAATGTTTCCTTTAGAGGATTGGGGAGCTCATCTGCAGGACCTGCAAGTGAGCAGCAAATGGGAACCCTCTGAGCTATATCTACAAACCAGTCTGCTAGAACTCAAGGTATTACATCTAGGCTCGCAAGCCTGCCTTCTCAGGATACAAAGTTCTGTGGTGCTCATCCGCATGGACAACACCACAACCATGTTCTTTATCATCAAACAAGGTGGCACAAGATCTGAAATGCTAACCGAAGAAGCACAAAACATTTTGAAATGCTTGATCCTTAATAAGGTCCAGCTGAAGGCAGGACATGTTCCTGGGAAGCCCAGCATCATAGCAGACACTGAGCAGAATGAGAACCGCTCATCATGAGTGGAAAATGAATCAGGACATCCTGAAGCAAATATTTCACCACTGGGGAAGACCAAATCTATACCTGTTCACAACATTCCAGAACCGCAAATGCTTGTTCTAAGCAAGCTGACATCTGCAACTGGGATTATGGGGGAATGCGTTTTCGATTGCATGGTCCGGAATCTTTGCCCATGCTTTTCCTTCGATTCCTCTTGTCTCAAAAGTTCTCATGAAGATGAAAGCGGAACCCTGCCGGATCATACTCATAGCTTGAAAATGGCCACACCAATATTAGTTCACGGAGTTACTTCTCCTCTCAGAGACACAGCACATCCAACTGCAACCACTTCTGTTTCTACTAACAGTGAGCCAGGGCCAAGTGTTACACCTGGATCCCAAATTCTTGCAATGGTCAGCCTGGCTCCTGATTTCAATGAGTATTAAATTCCCTAATGACTATCCCTGCATTCTCTCAGGAGAATGCAGGGATATCTTAGCCAGAGCTTGTGAAGATAGTACAAATACTACTTACAGTCTTAAATGGCAGCGATTTTGCATCTGTTGTCAATGCTCTAATGTACACCCAGTGTCATCTGAACTGGAAGGAAAGCTTCATTATCTCCTAAATCTAGCAAGATCGGGTCTCTGTCAGGCTTCCATTAAAGTTCACCTAGCACCCATTTCCCACTTCAGATAGCGACATCACCATCATGGTCTAGTAGACTCATCAAACCATTCCTCGAGGGTCTATTTAGGATCTTCCCACCAGTGAGGTGCCCCCCCCCAATTTGGCAATCAAACACTGTACTTTCCCAACTAATAAAAGACCCTTTTGAGCCCATCCATAAAGCAGGCATTGCATTTCTGTCTTGGAAATTGTCTCTTCTCTTGGCTTTACCATCAGCAAGACGAGTCAGTGAGATACAGGCTTTCACCGTTCAAGAACCATTCTTGAAATTCAGGAACGATAAAGTGATCCTTCGAACAAATCCAAAAT
The DNA here is from genome assembly GCF_031143425.1 of Pleurodeles waltl. Taxonomy (NCBI): domain Eukaryota; kingdom Metazoa; phylum Chordata; class Amphibia; order Caudata; family Salamandridae; genus Pleurodeles; species Pleurodeles waltl. Next base: position 230,882,154 of record NC_090451.1, read on the forward strand.
TTATTCTAAAATTTAAGATTTCCTCTCAAACGAAACAGTAATTTTGAAAGCTTTTTTTCCCTGGATCCTAAGATTGCAGCAGAAAGGGCTTTGCATTCTTTGGATGTCAAGAGGTGCCTAAAATTTTACTTTGAGAAGACAAAACACTTCCACAAATCCAATCAACTATTCTTAGCATATAGCTTTCCTAAGAAAGGCTATCCACTACAAAAACAGAGCATAGCAAGATGGATAGCTAACGCCATTCAAATCTTTCACCAAAAACCTAGCATGCCATTGCAAACAAGTGTGCAAGCTCTTTCCACAAGAACAATGTCGACCTCAATAGCGTTATTTACCGGTATGTTTCTCCAGGGCATCTGCAGGGCAACGACCTGGACGAATAGACACACTTTTAGGCAGGACTGCTGCTTGGAGTCTGCAGTTCACAGAGATGCAACATTGGGCCACGTGGTATTATGACATCTTTTCCAGTAAAGGTGAGCCACTGTAATAAGCGATTCCCACCATCCTCTAATATGTTACGCACATTTTATATTGTTTGCATATGTAAATGTATCACGGTATATAGTCTATAGTTATATATATATATTTATAGTGTGTTTTACTTTTTATACAAACAAATGCCCTATTCAGCTGCTATTTCATCTTATTCAAGCATGTGAATCTATGAAAGATCCAATACTGGAGTAGGAAAATACATTACTTACTTGTAACTGAAGTCCACCAGTATTGACATCTTTCATTGATTCACATGCAACTGACCCTTCTCCCATGTGAGGCTTATCATCTCTTTTATGTGGTGTTTATTTATGCTCATGCTCGAAAGTCTTAAAGAATTGGAGCTTCTCAGAGGAATGATCTAGAGGGTATTGCAACCTGATTGTTGGAGCTAACATTTAGTCTCTTTTTTTAAAAAGATGACTAGTTACTAAACCGAATGTTATAAGGCATTTCCAGTTTATCTTTATCATTTTACTGCTTTCTTATGGTACTGTGGGTCTCCCATCTCAACGATGGGTAATGATTCAAGCATGTGACTCTACAAAAGATACCAGTAATGGAAAACTAAAGTTACAGGTAGGTAACTTATTTTCTTTCCTATGGTGTAAGAGGGCTTGCAGGGTTTGCAACATTAGTGTGCCTACAAAGGTGTCACCCAGGATAGGTGGGATCGAAAGGATGGTGCCTTTTGCAAATTCCCACTTCACTTCCTTTCCCTCCGAGAAAAGAGCATAGGAAGCATGAGGGAACAAAGTTGCATCAATGAGGCTACCAAGTACCTTTGGCTGGCACTGTAGCGAAGAGAATACCATGCTTGTTAGTGACTCATTACTGTATTTTCCAAGATGCTTTGATTCAGCTGTTTGTATGAGTGCCATTCTTACTGAATTTGTGCATCATTGATTGACCAAATTATGCAAATACGGTTGACTAAATTATGTGGCGAGAAACAGCTAATCATAAGGCATAATATTGCACATTTCATGGAAGTATTTCGCAGTTTTATTTTAACAGATATTCATACTGTTTGTGCAGTCATTTCACACCATTTTTATCAGTTTCACACCTGAATATAGCAGTTATCAACAAAAAGGGAGCCCTTTAACCTTTTCAAAGGCTTTCCAAATGTGGCACTTTCTTTTTAGTTAGTAACTTTTGATACTCTTCAAGGCATGCAGCAGTGCATCAGATTGTCATGTGCGAAGAGTGTCAAAACCTTAATTATCTGGTATTGCTAATAGTCTCTTTTATGAGAGTAAAACTACTTCTGGAATTTAAAGGGGTTTGTTTGACACCTTTATAAGCACCTGCTCACCCAAAGATTTTTGTATGAATACATCTACTCCCAGGAATGACATTTCCATGGCTGCAGTACCTTAAAGCTTGCACACATGCACATTTGTGGGTATCACACACTTGTTGAAAATTAACTTCTGCCAAGGGTGTGAGTAAATCATTTCCTGGGTAGGAATGGGAATGGAAAACCCCAAAATTGGGGTTGCAGGAATTGTTGTCTCAAATGCATATCGACCTTAACACTAGTAGACAAGATGAATATCTCAGGTGGTGAATATAACACTTATCCAGGATACCACCAGACTTGGAAGAAATGCAAAAAGGAAAAGGCCATAAAGCATATCTTCTTTTGCTGTGCTCTAGTGACCTGAAACTCCATCCCAACAAAAATCTGACAACTCCCTTCATTCATCCACTTCTGAAAAAAGCGAATTGTCTTTCTCATCAAGGAACTCCTCGTCCACAAATAACTGCTTTGAGTGTCTGTTTCCACAAGGATACCAAATATAAGACTCCTGTTCGTAATCAAGATTCACCTGCCATCAATTTGTACCACTCTATTGAACACCATGACATTACATTATAGCTAGGTTTGCGCCATATAAATATCCAAGCACACACCTGTGGAATGGACGCATGTGATTGCAGGAGTCTGAAAATGATTATGATGGCCAATTGTGAGAACCAGCAGTGAACAGCTGTGGCAGGCACCCTCTTTTGTGGTCAGTGACTTATTTTTCTTCTAACCACTTCATGTGGAGGTTGTTCAGTAGGATGAACGTTTTTCCTCCTTTTCCTATAATCGAGTGCAGTTCTGAATCCTGTGTTGTGTCTTTTGCGCAGTAAGTGGTGCATATGTGATACACATGGTTTAAACAGTAGGCTATTTTTTTATTTATTTGACGTTCAGTTCACAATGTGACTTGAGTACAGTTTCACATAGCTATATTTATTTTTAATAACCATTGGTAATAATGGACTCATGGTTTAAATATTTCAATTCTTTCATTGATTAAACCACTTAGGAGTATTGAGGCAAATCTTTATTTAAACTTTGTTTAATGATATTCAGTGCTTTAAATGGAATCATAGAAGTGCAGGTACCCATTATTTAGAGTACCTGTTTGTTCCTGAGAAGTTCCTGCACTCTCCCAATAAACATATTGCAACAGTGGTGAGAAGTGCAGGTACTCTCGCTTTACAAATAAAGAAGTTCAGGTATTTAGTGCCGGACAGTACCGGCCAATTTAAAGGACTGATGCCAGTTTTCTTATCAATAATTTTATTGCAAATTTTGCAGTTATAATATCAAAGATGCCATACAAGAACTCATCAATGATATAAAATGTGGAGTAATTAGCTGTGCAATGTAAAGGCGCAAGTTAGGTGGCGAAGTATAGTTACTTGAAAGAACTCTAACTATAATTGCTGAATTTCTATGGTTTTGTATGAGTAAATTCAGAACCTAACTATAACGTCCCGTAACCTTTGTGTTTTTCAGTGAATTTCTATGTTTTTTTCATCATAAAGTAATTCAAATTACTATACATTATTCCAAACCCCACCATGAGTGGTGGCGTTGGTCGCAAGGCCTGGCCTGCATCCAGGCCTTGCAGCCAAGCCCTTATAACCACCCAGCGACACGGCGTTTGCAGCGCAGGTTGGCCACAGGGCCTGTCTCTTTCAGTGTATCTGTGAGTTGGTTCGTGAGTGTCTTAGTGGGTCTGAAAGTGGGTATGTGAGTCTAGCAGTGGGTGTTTGAGTGGGTGCACAATTGTTTGATTGCATGTATGAGTGAATTAATTAGTGCATGTATGAGTCTGTGGTTTTTCTTTCATTTGTTTCCATAGTTGTGAATATTTCATGAAATCCGTAAAAATTTGCGAATATCACTCATGGTGTCAATATTATTTCAGACCTATAATTTGCCCCTATAACACACCTACATCACACCCCTGGGGTTAGGGTACCTTCACCCTGACTCCTAATTTACTCCCCGGGGACCTTGTCTGGTGATATAAAATGGCGGCGCAACTTTTTAGTCAGGTTGCGGTCAGCCAATTACATTGCTTCTTTTTGCACGCCTATTTGCAAACATTTGTGAATTTTTGTGAATTATTTGCAAAATAATCGCAAAGTGACCCCCGCCAGAGATATACACATTTGGATTTCCCTAAATATCTCAAAAACTACTGGACAGATTTACACCAAATAAGCAACAGATCAATCTGCATACCAAAAGCTAGCTTTCTGCCAAATTTTGAGTAATTCCGTCCAGTGGTTCGTACTGTAGAAGTGTCTAAATGTTGGGAATTAACATGGGAAACTCAACTTTTTCTGTTCCAACCACCCCACCCTTTTTATCCCCTCTGCCCCCACTTTGCAAATCACCCGACACTTTCAGTGTGTCAAACGATGCCAAAGAAATAGGCAAGTTAAAAATGCTTTTTCTATGGAATCATGGTCCTAACTATAATTACCTAGTGGCAAGCACCACTAGGTTTAAAAAAAAAAGATATATATAGATATATATATATGTGTGTGTGTGTATGTGTGTGTTTAATGGTTCACAAAAAAAGGCAATTAAAAAATGGACCCAGCTGCATTATGTTCTTTTATTTAATAAACATTATTGTTAATTTTGAAAACTAGCCCAATTCAAGAGTGTAACATGTAAGGTAGGCATTCATGATGTTGAGTATAGTAATAACCATAGTGAAATAAGTGTATATATTTCCAAGTAACAATACTTAAATCCTAAAGATTCCATAGGGATTTTAAAATAGTTCGTTACAGCTCATTCTCAGTAAAGGCCACAACAATACTTCTAAACACTCACATCCAGTCTTTTTATGATGGACCATAATTCATTCAGGTGCCAGTTATGCTAAATCATTACCTTAATTTTCCCACATATCCGTGGGCATTGTGCTGGATGTACTAGGTCACAAAAAGTACCTTTAGTTTCACAGCGCAATTCCAAATCCTTAACCTAGGATGAGCAGCACAGAGGTAGTCTGCTTATCTCAGTTCTGCATTTAGCAAATAGAAACATAGGTCAGTAAAGCAGCCATAAATGACTGTGGTGGACTCATTGCTGTCTTTTGAACACTACAGAAGCAGCAGCTGCAGATCTCAAGGGGAGGGTAGGCGGGGAAGGGATGGGTAGGGGTTGTAAAAAAATAATGAAACAAAACTTACCTCTTCCCATCTCCTTCTGCCGCCTCATTCTTCTGCTCTTCTTCTGGTGCCCCAGCATTCATTGGGACAACAGCACAGGCTCTCCAGCAACCCTGGCTTTTCTTTCATGCTAAACCTAGCATAAAAGCTACGTCAGGATTGGTCTGAGAACCTTGGACTGCCGCACAGACACTGCCCTGGGGTCTGTGAGGATTCCCCAGCCTGGCTGTTCAACACAGTCGGATTGGAGAAACCTAAATGCGCATGTGTGTTTGGCCGGCCTAAGACAGCTGGCCAAACACACATGCACACTTAGTTTGCACTCTCTCCTCCTCCTCTTCCCCCTCTCCTCTCCTCCCTCCTGTGGCCCATTCCCGCCCCTCCTTTCACATGGTGCTGACTGAGCCAGCTGCTGAAAGATAAAACAATAAAAAAAATCGTTTTATTTTTTAGCTCCTGGCTTAGCCAGGGGAGTGATGCTCCTTTACCATTACGAAGGAACCGCCCCTGGAACAATACTATGCAAGATGCCAATAATATTTTGTTAGAAGCTAGAAACTCTTATGGCAATCGAAAGTGCTCATCTACATAATACAAGACAAATCATGTATATGCCTGAACTTTTCTCTAACTCTGCATTTAAACTAAACATTGGGTTTGGCCATCTACAGATGCTGCCCGAGTCTTCACAGGTCACAGTACCACTCCACAGGCACACAGGTGCTTCCCAGGTGTGCTCATCAGCTTGTTGGCTCAAGGGAGCCACTGTGTTCACTCCTTCCTTGTGTTTAAAAGGCTCCCTTGAGCCAATGAGCTGACCTGAAGGGCGACAGAGGTGAAGGGTGGGCCTTCGGACTGCAGTGCCGTGTTCTGCCAGTGCATCTTCTTCAACTGGGAAAAAGGTAATCTGCAGGTTTCCACTGCTCGTCTAGTAGTTCTGTATGTGCCATCTTGTAATTTGGCCTGTATCATCTAAAGACTGTTTTGATTTTCTTTTAGTGCACAAGGAGAGGGTGCAACTTTGTGCCGAGCAGAGGCCAAGTGACTTCCACCAGCACCCCCCTCCAAAAAAAAACGCCAGTGTCCTTGGGAGATTTAACACCCTAGAAAGAACATAGGATTTGCAGAGGCTCTGAACAGGAGGGGTTTCCAACTCGTTTTTTGCTTCACTGTCGTGTAGCTTCTTTTCCCTGGGGGTCCGTGTGAAACGAACTAGTATCTTCTCTTCACTGGGAGAGCGTGTGAAGGGAACAATATGGTGTTGCACATGGTGGAACAGTGTGAGTTGGAAACTCTGCAACTGCTCTCGAGGTAGAACCCATTTCCTTGAGCCCCATGTGACAAGATAATAACCTTGTTTTTATCTTAAAAGTGAATAAGAAAAGACTATTCTTAGGTCCAGTTGTATAGTCCTTGCCGAATTACTGTGATATCCAAATAGATTAAATGTACTTACATCTCATCCAAATGTAAATCTTTCATTTAGTGGTTATCTTGAAAATCTGACATGGGTCCAGCTCTTATGGGTGTACGTTGGGCAGACATGACACGAAGAGCTTGTTTTTATATTGTGTATTTCCAGGGTCGCTCCCATCTCTCTTGTTGCATGTTACCCACCAGATCCATTATTACGTCCTGTAGCCCCATGGACCCTCGAGGAGATGCACATTCAGTTCGCTTGCAACAAACAGGGTGAGGAAACTTAAAAACTGGAGGCACATATGCCCTATTTCTTCCTAAACTGACTTGGGTAACCCCCACTTCACTTGGGAGACCGCACCCAGCTAAGCTGGTAAACAGTATTGGTCATTTAAGTGCTTCCCTGTCATTTCTCCAAATCACACCATATAGAGCCACAGTTTTTGGCAGTTGTTATAATAAAGCCACAAGCAAATCAGTTAACTAATCTGTCCACGAGAACACAGCTAGAACAAGTGTTTAGTTTGGAGCTTCGATATTTTGTTTCAACAGGTGGCTGTTTATTCACTAGAGCTTGTATGTCAGTGGAGACCCATTGGCGTTAATACCATCCCTTATTTTCAGGATACCCGTTGTGTAAATAATTGGCACCTACATTCATTGTATATAAATGTATATAGGTTCCAAAATACTATAGCATGGCTCTTTCACTTGTTAAAATTAAAAAGTGATGGGAATTCCTGTTGTACAGCAAGCCTTAGCCTTAGCAGCGTCTTCAGATACCAAACCGATCTCAGATAGTTGTGTGGAGATTGGCTGCTTCATAGCTATATTAAGAGTGTTATAAAAATTACCTTCTACTTATTTGCTGGTTTCACTAGAATTGTCGTTGAACACCAAGCAACGTAGCTTTGCTGAAATTGCGAAAGATTATTGCAGTTCTAAGCCAGTTTTCGGGTCCAGCATAGCAAGCTCTGCTTTTCCGACGTGTTGGTATCTATGTGAGCTTTTAACCTCACCCACCTCACTCCCATCACATCACTCGTTCGTGGGATTGCATTAAAAAAATCCTTTGTTATCAACGGTAAATGCTTTATGTTTGTCCCTCCTTGAGGCGGTTTTGTTACCGCCTTGGGGACTGACCGTGTTACATGGACAATTGCAGGTTTGCCGAGATGTTTGCGAGTAAACCTCTTTTTCCTTTTGTGTTTCTCCTTTGCGCTCATAGCGGCTGTGGTGGCTTGAATCGTCCTGCTTATGTCAACTGTTTTATTTTTCATTTTCAACGTATGTTTTCAAATGTAATTACAATTACGGACCACAGTGGGTGGGAGAAGAGGATAGAATAGAGGGTGCAGGCATGAATACATTTTGTAAACCATCGAAAAGCAGTTTGAGTGCACTCACATTTCTCAAACTTATTCTTCAGTCAGAATCCAGTAAATGTTTGAAATGAGAAAGGTTAATTTGAAAAGACATATTAATGTTTTGAAGCCGATGTCTAAAAACATCAAAACAGATACCTCACCTACACAGTCCAGTTTAGGTTATTGTCATGGGATAACATGTTGATGATGTAGTTTGAATTTATCGTCAGGCTTGAAGTACTGTCTGCGCAGATGATGTGGTATTATTCATCTTTTCTTCAAGTTATATTTGATATTAGCTTACTTCATTTTGAGAACATAGACACTGGGTTTTATGCCTCTGCTACTGTTAATCTTTAGACACTTCTTGGACTCTACGTTTTATAACAATGTTGTACACTGTAAAGTGCTAAAAAAAAAAAGAAACTAGGCATTTTAGGATTAGTTGTTTTCCTGATTATCGATGCACAAAAAGTAACACCATCATTGACTCCAGGGTTAATTTCCTGTTGAGGTAGTTGTGTCAGCAGCCTCCATCCAATCAGGACAAATCAACAATTGAAAATGTGATCTGAAGGAGACTTCTTGTTGCAGATTCCTTACATTTGAATTTCCCCAGGAGTCAAACTGGATCCAGAGATTTTTCTTCGAGCAGTACCTCTGCGCGCCGTCAGGCAGTGTCGGTCAACGTCGTTGGCGTCGTTGGCGTCGTGCTCGCCGTGATGACGTTGCGGTCGTATATAGGCACCACCTTGGTGCGCTGACGTCAGTTCTTTTCTTTCCGCACCAGCATACGCGCAGATCCGGAGAGAGCTACCTCAGTAATTTTTTTACTATGTCGACACTTTTCTTAAAGTTTGTGGATGTGTTGATGGATGTCCCGCAAGACCGGATTCAAGCCCTGCAATTCCTGTCACTGAACTATGCCGGTGACAGATCCGCATCTTGTGTCTCTTTGGTGCCTGGAGCGCGATCATGACCCAAAGTCGTGCTCCAAGTGTCAGGGCATGAACCCGAAAGCTTTGAGGGAGTGGTCCCTAAAGCTCATGGCGGCCTGACACTCGACTCTGCGGCGGTCACGGTCCCGTTTGAGAGGAAGGTCTAGAGAACGGCCATGAAGTCACCACCACTCCTCGTCCTCCAAGTCATCGGGACCTTCGGGTCACAAAAAGAAGAAGTCGAAGAAGGACAAGCGTTTTTCGACTTCACCCCATCGATCAGATGATACGATGCGGGAAAAGCATTGATGCTCTAGGCCTCCGTCAACGGAGCCTTCCTCTGGGTCAGCTCCGCACTTTCCTGTCTTCCCGGGAGCTGGAGCCACCCCTGCCCAACTTAAGGAATTTTACGAGGCCATGCGCTTCATTTTTGGGCGGTCCGCCCACCTTCGGCGCCTTCGGGCACATGTGAGTCGGTTGGGGTTCCCTCAGTTTCAAAGCCTTTAGCTTCGGCCACAGCTCCGTAGGGCTCCTCCAGATCCAATCGCGGATCCATCCCGACGCGGGTCGTGCCACGGCGACCTTCCCCAGCATTGGGTCAGACATCAACGTTCCCCCATCCTCATACCCAACGACCTGGAGCCGGAATAACATCGATCGTCGCCGATTCCGTTCTCTATGGGCTCTCCTGGGCCCAGGGTTGATCCAGACCCTTATTCTTGTGGGTATGGATACGGGGAGAGTATGGAGGGGATGCTGGACCCTTTAGAATATCAGCTTAACCCCCAAATGGACTGGGTGCAGGATTTAGGTGATGCCAGTGGTCTAGACACTTCCCCTGAAAGTGGTATGCTCTCTCCTCCTAGTGTGGCTACAGAGGAGGGTACTTCTTATTCTATGGTGTTGAGAAGGGCGGCTGAGGTCCTGGACATCGATCTACCTTCTGTGGAAGTTAGGCCTAACATCCTAACCGACGTGCTTCAGCCGGGGTCTTCCTCTTCCGAACCCCTTCTACCCTTTAATGAAGCACTGACAGACGTCCTTTTGGGTACTTGGTCCAGACCCAGCACAGGGGCTCCTGTGAATAGGAATATTGCCCGCCACCATCGGCCTGAGCCGTCAGACCCAAACTTCTTCACCCAATACCCCACACCTGAGAGCCTCGTCATCCAGGCTTCTTCTTCATCTGGTACATTCCCTGCAGCACCCTGGATAGGGAATCAAAAAGACAGGATAATTTGGGGAAGAAGTTGTTTTCTTCCAACAGTCTAGCGCTGTGGTCCGTGAACACCACATGCTTTTCGGGCCACTATTCCCATAGTCTCTGGGATACGGTCACGCAAGTGGTGCCTGCAGTTCCGGAGGAGGCCTGGACTGTCCTTTCCCAAGCCGTAACAGATGGGAGGGATGCAGCTAAGTTCATGATTCGTTGTGGACTGGATATGACTGACTCGCTGGGCAGATCGGTTGCATCGACGGTGGCATTGAGACGCCACGCCTGGCTGAGAACATCTGGCTTTTCAGGGGATGTCCAGCAATCCTTGATGGCACACATCTCTTCGGAGACAAGGCGGACTCGCCGCTCAAGCGTTTTAAGGATTCCCGAGCCACGGCCTGGTCCCTTTGCCTCGTGTCTGCACTGAGACCCCTGCAGTCCGCCTTTCGCTGACTACGGAAGGGGCACCCATCTGTGTCCTTTCCCCCCTGGCCACCGACCAGCGCATGATGTACAGCCCCTGCTCGAAAAAGGACAAAGGTCTTCAGCCTTTATTAGATCTTCGGTCCCTCAATCTGTTCCTAAAAAAGGAGAAGTTCAAAATGTTGACATTGGCTCAGGTCCTTTCTACCTTGGATCCCGGAGACTGGATGGTAGTGTTGGACTTGCAAGATGCATACTTCCACATTCCCGTCTTGCCGGTCCACAGACGTTACCTACGATTTGTGGTAGGTCACGAGCACTTTCAGTTTACCGTGCTCCACTTTAGCCTTACCAATGCCCCTCGGGTGTTCACAAAAGTGATGGTAGTGGTGGCAGCTCATCTACGCAGGTTAGGGTTCCCAGTCTTCCCCTACCTTGACGATTGGCTGTTGAAGGTGAACTCTCCCCAGACAGTTGTTTCCCACCTCCAGACTAGCGCAAACCTTTTGCATTCGCTGGGTGTCACTATCAACGTGCCGAAGTCACACCTGACTCCTTCTCAGATGCTCCCTTTCATCAGGACTGTTCTGGATACAGTGCAGTTTTGGGCATATCCTCCCGAAAAGCGAGTCCAGGATATTTGGGCTATGATACTGATGTTTCAGCCTCTGTCCAGGATTTCGGTGGGAATGACTCTGAGGCTGCTCGGCCTCATGGCCTCCTGAATCCTGCTGGGTCAAAATGCCAGATGGCAAATGCGGGCTCTGCAGTGGGCCTGAAGTTCCAGTGGGCGCAGCACCAGGGGAATCTCTCTGACAAGGTCCAGATCTCGGAAAGGACTGCGAAAGACCTGAAGTAGTGGTTAACGAATCAGGATTGGGTCAAAGGCAGATCCCTCTCCTTCCCCCAACCAGATCTTACGGTCATGACAGATGCGTCACTCCGTGGATGGGGTGGCCACATGGGAGAGGCAGAGATCAGAGGCATCTGGTCTTTGGCGGAAATGGGCTCCATCAATAATCTGGAGCTCCGAGCGGTTCGACTAGCATTGAAAGCATTTCTTCCCTCCCTCAATGGGAAAGCAGTGAAGGTGTTCACAGACAACACCACCGCATTGTGATATTGCAACAAACAAGGCGAAGTGGGGTCGTGGACCCTTTGTCAAGAGTCCCTTCGCCTCTGGACTTGGCTGGAACATCAGGGCATTTCCCTGGTGGTTCAACACCTGGCCGGCTCCTTGAATGCCAGAGCAGACAAACTCAGCCGACGATGCGTGGTCGACCCCGAATGGTTTCTCCATCCGGAGGTGGCACAAGGTCTCCTGCAGTGGGGAGAACCTTGGTTAGACTTGTTCGCCTCCGTAGAGAATGTGCAATATCAGCTGTTTTGCGTGTTGGAGTTTCCAAGGCGGCACTCGCTCACTGACGCTTTTCGTCGCGAGTGGAATTCAGACCTCCTGTACACCTTTCCACCTATACCACTTCTGCCCAGAGTTCTGAAGAAGATCAGGCAAGACCGGGTCCAAGTAATACTGGTTGCTCCGGACTGGGCATGAAGAGTCTGTATCCCGAGCTTTTGAACATGGCCATAGTTCCTCCGATCAGACTGCGCCTTCGGGAGGATCTTCTGTCGCAGCAGCAGGGGAGGGTCCTCCACCCGAACCTGTCAACACTGCAGCTTCATGCATGGAGATTGAGCGGCGACAGTTGACGTCTTGTGACCTGCCACCTGAAGTCTGTAACTTTATCTTGGCCGCCAATGCGTCGCTAAATTAGTGCTCAATCTAATTAGAAAACGACACACCAGCTGGCTCAGTAGAAATGCATGTTGATGAAAGGAGGGGTCATTGCACCCCTCTCTTCCTTTGCTCAGCTTGAGCACATTGGTCCTCAGGCGTTGTCCTTTGCACTTTGAGGTCTCTCATCAGACAGCTTGCAGGTCATGGTTACTGCCAGGAAATCATTCACCCCAACCGAATGTAAGCAGAGAAATTGCTGTGATCCTGTCCAATGTGCACTGGCTAAGAATATCAAACCACTGTTTAGTTGACTATCTTATCCTTGTTTGCGAGGTTGCTGAGACAGTGTGCATTTAAGCCTGATGCAACAGGCCTGGAGAGACCTCCTCTGTGACCGTCAAGGCAGTTAAGAGGTATATAATGGGTGTTTGGCAACTCTTTCGTCTGGTTAGGCATCCCATTGTTTTGAGGAGCCTTAATCTAGTCCTGGCTAGGTTAAGGCATAAACTCTTTGAGCTGTCGGCCTTATGTAACTCAAAGCTTTTGTCTTGGCAAACGTCGTTCTTGGTGGCCAAGTGCATAAATGCGTTGAAAGCCTTTGTGCTATTGGAGTTCCATCTGAATGAGGGCTTAATTTCCCTGACATATTTTGAACATGTCCATGATAAATTGGCTGAGGAGGCATTGCATAATCTGGACGTAAGTATAGAGAACTCGGGACCTGCATTCCTGTGTCGCTCATGCCCAGACCTTTCGATCTTGAAGGTAAGGATGCTAGCCGAGTTAATGCTCATATTGACAGATGGATCACGACATGCATCACAGTTGTACTTTTTATGTATCCTAGTCTCCCTCCGGTATTCTCGCACTCTTTATCAGAATGGAGGTACTTTTCTCCAGGTATGCACCAGCCAAAGATAATATCATCCAGCTACTTACAGTACCTCACACCCTTGTTGACAATATTCTGCTCTTGGGACTTTCTCCGTGGAGCGCTAATATCTATTATATTTCGATAGGACCTGTGCACAACTCGTTTTCCTGTCCAATGCTCCTTTCTCCTTCTCTTTTTCAGTCTCAATTGCTGTGACATCTAACCAGAAGTTAAGTATGTGAAAGATCCACGATTTAAGAGTAGCATGAAATTATTATCTGGTACAGATTTCTAGCCCCAGATTCTTTACCTTAGAATATTCCTCAGGTGTCACACTGGATCAAAATATTTTCTTTGAGCAGCACCTCTGGATGCCGGTAGGTGGCGTTGTTCAGCTCTGCCTGGCATTGTCAGCGCCGGAAGTGATATGCACGGTACCCCCACAGGTGCCACCCCTGCACACTGACTTCAGATCTTTTCTTTCTGCACCAGTCAGCGGAGAAAAGCTACTCCCAGTCTTTTTTGCATGGCCTTTTTTCAACATTTTGTCGAGTGTTTTTGAGACTTTGGGTCTTATTTAGAGTTTGGTGGAGGGATTTACTTCGTGTCAAACTCTGTCACAAACAGGGTCGTCTGGAAAATCGGTTAAGTCCCACTGACAGAAGAAAAACAAGAAATCAAAGAGATCTTCCACTTCACAATGTCCATTAACGTCCCAGAGTTTCCTGGAGCTGGAGTAGCCCCCATCTAACTACGCAAATCAAATTTTAGGAGGCCATGCTCTTCATTTTTGGGTGTCCCGTCCATGCTGTATCGCCGTTAGGCCTCTTTCGCTCATGAGGGGCCCCTACTGGCCCCTTGGATCCATTGATGGATCCCAAGCCAGGCCGGTCGAGCCACCTCGATCCATCCCATGGCCTTCTCTAGTGCTGACATTGCCGGCATTGCTCCATACCCGACTCTGAGATGGAGCTGGACAGGCGTTGTCTGACCCAGCTCCAGCACCGACATGGGTAACACTCTCCCCATGATGCATTCACTGTCTTATTCATGATAGGCCTGGATTGGGGGACAAATGGGAGGGATCTGTGGACACTTATACAGCGGACATTGGTACGAGGATATGACACATGCCACTGGACTGGACACCTCCCCAGACACTGGCCTGGTTTCTCCCCTTACCATGGCTATGGAGGAGGGTGCCTTTTTCACAGTGGTGGTGCGAAGGGTGGCTGACGTCCTGAACCATACCCTGCCCTTACTGGCAGTCAAGACAAATGTATTGACGGAGATGCTTCAACTGGGAGTTGTCCCCACAGAACCATTACTCCCATTAATGAAGCCCCTACAAATGTCCTTCTCTGGGCCTGGTCCAAGCCCTGCACAGGGGCTCCTGTGCCGCTGCCATCACCCAGCCCTAGGGAACCCCTGTTGTCTCACCCAGCTCCCCACCCTGGAGAAGTAGGTGGTCCAGGCCTCCACCTCCAAAGTTCACCCCGGAGCCTTCCATTTCACTCCACTGACAGGCAATTCAAAAGGATGGATCCCATCAGGAAGATGTTTTCTTCCTCCAGGCCGGCACTGCGGTTAGTGAACACATGATGCCTCCTGGGCCTATACTCCGTTACCATCTCGGTCTTGTTTGCACAATTGCTGCCCATGGTCACAGAGGAGGACTGAGCTATTCTCTCTCAACCAATTGCTGATGGGACGGACTCAGTCAAGTTCACCATACAATGTGATACGACTGACTCCGTGGGCTGAACAATTTCATTGTCAGTGGCTGGTAGGTGCCACGCCTAGCTGAGAACCATTGTTTTTTCAGGGAATGTCCAAGCCTCGCTCATGGACATGCCCTTTAATGGCTCTTGTTTGGTGAAAAGGCGAACACTGTGCTTGAGCGCTTAAAGGACAGCAGAGTTATGGTCCATGGCCCCACACCAATCCCAATCTGCCTTCTGCCCCTTTCATGGCTATGGAAAGGGCTTAAACCGCATCTATACACCCCCAGTCACCCTGGCTAGCAATCCACACAATTGTTTCTTGGCCCTGGATGCAATTCCCACAGACCACCTGGGTCAGGCAGCAAGCAGTAGAGCCAGTCCACTACCTCCCCGGCAGCCGTACCCAAAGTAGGTGGCAGCATATGCCATCACCTGCACCAGTAGAGGTCAATATCATCAGACCGTTGGGTTTTGCAGCTTCTTTAAAGGGGCTTCTCCCTCCCCTTTGTGACGGGAGGGTGGAGGTCTTTGTCCTATTTTAGACCTGCACCTTCTGAATCTCTTCCTGAAAAAGGAGAAATTCAAAATGCCCACACTCGCACAATTCCTGTCTTTCCTGGGTGAAGGCGACTGGATGGTATTGCTGGACTTGCAGGACACTTTTTTTAAACATCCCTGTCCTACCTTCCCACATGCTATACCTGCGGTTCACGGGATGCCAAAAGTACTTTTAGTTTGCCGTGCTCCCCCTTGGCTTTACCAGTGCCCCTCAGTTGTTGACGAAAGTGATGGTAGTAGTGGGAGCTCATCTGCAGTGTTGAGAAGTTCCAGTGTTTCCCTACCTCAACAATTGGCTGTTGAAGGTGGGCTTTAACCAGGTAGTCATTCCCCACCTCCAGACTACCTTCTGAACTCACAGGGGTTCACTATCAATGAGCCAAAGTCACACCTGATGCCCTCCCGAACGCTCCCTTTCATCTAAGCTATTCTGGATACAGTGTAGTTCAGGGCCTATCTTCCCGAGCAGCGAGTCCAGGATATTTGGGCTATGATACAGATGCTTCGGACTCTATCCTGGATTTTGGTGTAGACTGACTCTGAAGCTGTGGGGCCACATGGCCTCCTGTACCCTTCTGGTGACACATGCCAGCTAGCATATGAGGGCTCTGCAGTCGGGTCTGAAGTTCCAGTGGGCACAGCATAAGGGGAATCTCTGACATGGTCCAGATCTCGGAGGGAATCGCAAAAGACCTGCAGTGGTGGCTAACAAACTTCGAATGGGTCAATGGCAGACCTCTCTTTCTTCCCCACTCAGAGCTGATAGTGGTGACATAGTCATCACTCCTGAGCTTTGGTGACCACCTGGGAGAGGTGGAGATCAGAGGACTCTGGTCTCCGGCGAAAGCCGGACTCCACATCACCCTGTGGAGATTCGAGCAATCTGAATGGCATAGAAGGCCTTTCAGTCAGGCAAAGGCTAGTTCAGCTTTTCATGGAAAACACCACTGCTATGTGGTACTGCAACAGACAGGGTGGGTGGAGTCATCGACCCTTTGTCGAGAGCCTCTGCGCCTCTGGAAATCGCTGGAACATCAGGGCATATCCCTGGTGGTTCATCACCTGGCAGGCTTTCTGAGCACCAGGGCAGACAAACTCAGACATCAAAGACCAGTGGATCACGAATGGCATCTGCATCCGGAAGTGGTGCAAGGTTTCTTTCAAGAATGGGGAAAGCCTTGTCTGGCTCTGTTTGCCTCTGTGAAAACGTGCAATGTCAGCAGTTTTGCACATTGGAGTTTCCAAGGTGGCTCCCACTCAGAGATGCATTTAGTCTCGAGTGGAGCTTAGACCTCCTGTATGCCTTTCCTCCTGCCCAGCGTTCTGAAGAAAATTAGGACTGACTGGGCCCAAGTCAGTCTTATGCCTCCAGTACAGGCAAAGAAGTTGAGCACGGGTCCTCTGATAAGGCTGTCTGTTAGGGAGAATCTTCTGTCGCAGCATCAGGGCAGGGTTCTGCACCCAAACATCGCAACACTTTGCCTTCGTGCCTGGAGATTGAGCAGCGACAGTTGACATCCTTCGACCTTCAACCAGAAGTCGGCAGTGTTATCTTGGCAGCCAGGCCTCCGTCCACCAAGATGGTATATGCCTGACGCTGAGGTGAATTCATGGCATGGTGTACAGATAAGCAAGTTGAACCCTTATCTGCACCCCTTTCCCAAGTTATTCTGTTTATTTTCACTCTGGCCCAGCAGGGTTCTGCTTTGGGCTCCTTAAAAGGCTATCTTTCTGCCATTTTCAATATTTCAGCAGCTGCCAGATCAGCTATCACTGTTCAAGTCCCCTTCTGTACATGAGTTTTCAAAAGGTCTCCAACACATGTTCCCATCTTCTCTGTTCATCATTCCTCAGTGGGACTTCAATTTAGTTCTAATATTCCTGATGCGTGCCCTTCCCAGGCCATTACACAACAGCTCTATCAGGCTCCTTACTACTAAAGCAGCCTTTTTAGTGGCAATAACACGTACCCAGAGGGTCAGTGAGCTACATGCTTTTATCATCTCAGCCTCTGTCCCTTACCATCTATCCAGACAAGCTGGTTCTTTGAACGAGAGCCTCCTCCCTGCCGAAGGTGGTCACTCTCTTTCATGTAGGACAGTCCATCACCCTGCCTTTGTTTCAGGCGCTACCTCATCCCTCTAAAGAAGAGGAGAGACTGCATTGGCTGGACCCAAAAAGAGTGCTGCTGTTTTAACTTGACCGCACAAAAGAGTTCCTGGCGGACAATCAACTTTTTGAAGGGTACGTCTGAGCCAGAAAAAGAAAGGCCGGGCAAAAACAGACCATTTCATGATGGATAGTGCTCTGCATCAAAATCTGCTATGCATTGGCCAAAAAGCAATCTCCTGAAAGTTTGTAAGCTCATTCTACCAAAGCCAAGGCTGCGACCACTGCATTAGTTCACGGAGTGCCTCTTCTGGATACCTGTCAGGCAGCAACGTGGGCTTCTCTGCACACGTTTATGGAGCACTACTGCCTTGACAGTTGGTTCTGTCAAGATAGGCATTTTGCCTGTTCTGTCCTACAGGACTATCTAGTATAATTCGGGTTGCAGCCCCATCTCCGGAGAGATACTGCTTGGGTGTCTCTTCTAAGGTGTGGAATCTGTGGCTAGAGGCCTCTCTCAAATTTATAAATTTCTTACCTTTGGTAACAGCTTTTCTGGTAGAGACGCTATCTAACTCCAGATACCATACTGACCCACCCATACTACCTGCACTGCGAACTTATTCAGAGTAAAGGGATTATCCCTTTCAAGGGCCCTAGTTTGATGTACCAGTGGTCACTGGTATTTTTGGCTCTGTGGTTCTGGTGTGGAAAGTCTTGAAAAGAAACTGATGTCAGTGGGCTGGGGTGATGCCTATATCAATACCGCGCACAACACTTCTGGCGCAGAAGACTCCATGCAGAGTTGAATGACGTGATCTTCCGGCACGCAGGGGTTCTGGTCAGATAAAAAATTCCAGATCCAATCTGATGCCTGGGGAATATTCTAATTGAAAGAATCTGCCGCTAGATAGAATCTCTATGAGATAAGGTGTTACCAAATGTAAGTAACTTGTTCTTTGTGGTGTATCCGTTATTCATAGCCCTTAGATTTTTCCCAGTATCAGCTTTCAGCCATCAGCTTAAAACCATGGCATGTCTTTGGTGTCTGGAGCATGACCACGACCCAAAGTCATGCTGCGAGTGCAGGGCCATGAATCTGAAAACTTTGAGGAAGCAGTCCCTAAAGCTAATGGCAGCCTGGCTCTCGACTCTGAGTAAGTCCTGATCTCGGTCGAGAGGAAGGTCTCAGGATCTCTCACCGAGCCCCTCTCTTCGTCATCCCATTCCAAATCCCTGGGACAATCGGGTAAGTCAAGGCATGAGAAGAAGAAGCCGAATAAAGCAAAATGTTCTTCGACTTCACCTCAATTTCCGTCACCCCGACTAGACAAGGGAGCGTCGTTGACCTAGGCCTCCCTCTGCAGAGCCTGTTTCAGGGCCAACTCTATGCCTCCCTGAGTTTCCTGGAGCCAGACCGATCCCTGCCCAACTTAAAGAGTTTTATAAGGCCATGCGCCTAATTTTTGGCTGGTGCGCCTTTGGGCCCCGCAAAGTCAGAATGGGCCCCCTTGAGTTCTGTGCCGGCGGCTTCAGCCTTGGCTCAGAGGGATACCAAAGGATCCATTACTGGATTTGGACCGACTTCAGTCGTACCCATTCAACTTCCACGGAGCCAGTTCTGACTTCAACGCTTCCAGCGCCGCTCCCATCCTAACTGCAGACTCCAACACGCAGCTGGACGGTACGATGCCAAATCCGGCAGGGACCTTGCCCCCAATAACCGTTCCTGAGCCTTATTCCTATGGGCTAGGTTACGGTGCAGAAAAGGAGGGGTCGCTGGACCCTTTAAAATACAAGCTCCAAGACCCAATGGACTGGCATACGGACCTGGGTGAAGCCAGTTGACTAATACCTCTCCAGGTACTGGCATGCTCTCTCCCTCTACCGTGGCTACAGAGGAGGGAGCTTCATATTCAGTGGTGGTGTGGAAAGCAGCCGAAGATCTGGATCTTGAGCTGCCTTTGGTGGCAGTCAGGACTAACCTGACCGAGGTGCTTCAGCCTGGGGCTTCCTCCTCGGAACCCCTGCTCTCTTTTAATGAAGCCCTTACAGATGTTGTAGGAAGCTGGCTCTGTACATACTATACCAAAATGAGATATAGGCCCTCATTACGACCCTTGCAGTCGGTGATAAAGTGCCGGTAATACTGCCAACAGGCTAGCGGTAACTACTGCCATATTATGACCATGGCGGTGATATCTCCGAAAGACAGCCAATATACTACACCGACTGCCAGGGCAGAAACCGCAGCCACCACAGGATTAGCCGCTTACAGCCAGGCGGAAGACAAAGTTCCGCCCACTATATTATGACATGCCAAACCGCCACCTTTTCCAGGGCCGTACCAACGCCATCCAAAGCCTGGCGGAAACACATCACAGAAGTGAAAGGACTCGCCATTGGAGACACAGGGAAGACACGCCGCCATGGATGCAGAACTGCAAGTCTTTCAGATGATCTTCTACATTATGCTCCACCACGAACACCAACGCTGGCGAAGACTACGACAGTGAGTACAGCTGCCTAGCACACAAGGGAGAGGGGAGGAAAATTAGAGAGACACACAAACGCACAACACACACCCCATACCCACACACCACACACACAACCTGCTGCACACAAAAAACAATTTATCCCCGTAAATCGGCTGAATAGTGCAAGACCAACAGTAATTGACTAAAGTGATTGTAACAAGATCAACATCAAAAATAATAAGTCGATGTGGCAATGCAACAGATATGTAGAAAATGTACAAAAAAGAGACACTGCCCAGTCCACAGTACACAGGGGCTACATGGCCACAGGGCAAAGTCCAAGGCCCCACTCGATCCCTGCACCAATACTGGAGCTTCAGTTAGTAAATGGCAGGCACCTCAGGGGGAAGTTGGGGCACCTCAGCCGGATGCAGAAACAAGACCACTGGTTCTGGAGAGGGCAACTTGCCCTGTGCTTGGTCCTGGGGAGTGCAAGGCCACAGTCTCTCAAGTGGGTGACTTGCCCACTGGTTCTGATGGTGGCAGGCCGCACAGCAGTCCATGGAGGCTAGATCATATGGCGTCCGCCGGCAGTGATGGCTGCACTGTGGTGGTAAGAGTGGGAGGCTCCTTCTCAGCCCCTGCAACCTCCGATGGCTTCACTGTGGTGGTGGTAGTGGGAGGCTCCTGCTCAGACCTTGCACCCCCGATGACTGCACTGTGGTGATGGTAGTTGAAGGCTCCTGCTCAGCCCCTGCACCCTCCAATGGCTGAACTGTGGTGGTGGTAGTGGAACGCTCCTGCTCAGCCCCTGCACCCTCCGAAGGCTGCACTGTGATGGTGGTAGTGGGAGGCTCCTGCTCAGCCCCTGCACTCACTGATGGCTGCACAACCACGGCTGGCAGTTGGGGCTCTGTGACAGCTGCTGGTGCAGGCTCCTTCCCCTTCTTGCTGGCTGGTGCAGGCTCTTTCCCCTTCTTGTTGACTGGTGCAGGCTCCTTCCCCTTCTTGCTGGCTGGTGCAGGCTCCTTCCCCTTTTTGGTGGCTGGTGCAGGCTTCTTCCCCTTTAGTATTTGTGGCCTGGAATTCTTCCCACCACGAGTAGGTGCTGATGCAACTGGGCCCGTGGACTGTTTGGTTGAGGTGCTTGGCTGGGTTTATGATACCCTGGCTATACGTGCAGGCTGGGGGAGGGGTAGGGAAGAGGTCAATGGTGGAAAGGAAAGGCTTTTTAGGGACATTGGGGCGGGAAGAGGGAGAAGTAATTGGAGTGGAGGATGAGGTAGTGGGTGTTGGAGGTGTTTGTCTGCTTGATTTGGGTGCAGGTACATGGGATGTATGCTGTTGTGAGGTGGATGGCTGTTGGGTGTCTGAGTGCTTGCGTTTGTGTACTTTAGGGGGGACAGGCACGGTGGGGGAGGACACCGGACGTGTGCATGGATGTTGTGGAGGTGTCCGCTAGTGAGGTGTGTGTTCTGCTTGGTTTGTTGATGATGCTGGTAGTGGATGGTGATGTAATGCATGCAGGTGTGAGTGTGGATGGAACAGGGTGGGTGTGGAGGAGGAGGGGGAGACAGTGGAAATAGGGGATGTTGTTGTGTCTGCAACTGAATGGTGTTTGTGTGAGTGCCTTTGGGATGAAGTGTGATGCTTGTGTTTGCATGTGACACTCTTTGGTGTTGGCCTGTGTGCATGCTTGTCTGGCTGTGTGCTTGGGATGGGTTGGGGTTGAAGAGAATGGGACTAGGAAGTGGTAGTTGGAGGGGGGACGGTCGAAACAGGGACAATGGCTGCCAGAGGCTGGCTCGATCTCTGTTGGGCCGCCAATCCACTATTCCAGGAATGCATTAGATTGCTGCATTTGGACTGCCAGCCCCTGGATGGCATTCACAATGGTTGATTGTCCCACAGAGATGGATCTCAGGAGGTTAATAGCCTCCTCACTCAGGGCAGCAAGGCTCACTGGGGCAGGGCCTGAGGTGACTGGGGCGAAGGAGATGCCCACCCTCGTGGGTGAGCGGGCACGGGCAACTCGTTGAGGGGCTGCTGGGAGGACGGTGCTGGTACGGCTGTACTTGTAGCTGGGGTGGTCACAGAGGTGTCCGCCGCCACCAGGGAGCTCCCATCAGAGGAGATATCTGAGTCTGTATTGTCCCCTCCAGTCTCCGCTGTGGTGTTCACCTTGCCTTCCGTCCCACTGGTGCCCTCAGCGTCGGTGGATTCTGTCTCCAGGGTCCTGTGGGATGCAGCTCCCTCCGTCGCCGGTGCCTCTGCTCCTCAGCCAGATGGTGCTAATGCACATAAGGACAGGATGACAAAACAAGAAAGGGGCTAGAGACACAAAGGATACACTTGACACACTTGGTCAATGACTGCACCAACACCACTGTTGACATACACAGAACTCTCTCACACAGGGTACAGGCCTACGCACTATGCATTGCACTCCAAATGATATTGCTAGCCACAAAGGTATGAGGAGGAGCACATACCGCCAACTGCAGCACACCAGGGACCCACACATCCCTGACCAGTTGTGGATGCTAACAAGCTAGGTAGGCAGTACTTCCCCTTCAGACCCTTAGCCACCAGAGGCCCTATGCTGCTATGTCTGGCCTGGCCTAGGGGCACCCACTGACACACACCCACCACCCGGATACCACCCCGCCAGGCGTTTCCTCAATGATGGCCACTGTAATCACCCTCTTGTGGCTGCTGTGATGCCCTCAAGCGCCCATCCAGCTCTGGATAGGCCACCACCAATATGCAGGCCATCAGGGAGGTCAGAGCTCGTTGGGAGGCCATCCCCAGCTGTGCCTCTGCGGTCTTCCATGCCCAGTGTCTCAGGTCCTCCCACCGTTTCTGACAGTGGGTGCTGTGCCTGCCATAGACCCCCAGGGTCCGCACCTCCTTGGCGATGGCACGCCATATACCGTTCTTTTGATGGGCGCTGACCTGCAGAGGCAATACAGACAGGAGAACACCATTAGCCAAACAATCCAGCCTGTAGCACAAATGACCCACCATACCAGTTTCCATCACTATTAGCACACACATAGCCCGGCACTCAACATGTACCCAGCCAAGAGGACATCCCTCCCCTTTACACAATGCCTTCACACACACCTCCATGCATTCATGCCACATGCATTGTGCCCACAGTGTACTCACCTGTTGGTCTGGAGGCCCATACAGGAGTCCGTACTGGGGTGAGACCCCATCCATCAGTCTCTCCAGTTCCTCTGAAGTGGAGCCCTTTCCCCGGTCACACGGGCCATGGTAGGTTCCAGACATAGGTCACAGCAGCACATGCAGTACAGGTCCTCTCCTATGGAAGGTCAGGAAACAAGGGAGGAATCTGATAGAAAATGGCGGTCATGTCCACGGCAGTGCATACCGTCACTGCCGGTGTAGATCACCATTGCCCACTGTACCCATAGGGCCCAATATTAACCAATAAGGAATTGCACGGTGGTTCCCCACTGCCTCCTGCCACGCGCACAACGTCAGCGGCATTACCTCACTTAGGGCCAGATGTAGCAAATTTAAAATTTGCGAGGTGCAAAGTGCGAGTCCATGCGACTCGCACTTTGCACCTCGCAAATTGGTATGCAGTACGGTGTCTCAGACACCGACTGCAACTCGCTATGGGGTCGCAATGACCCACCTCATGAATATTCATGAGGTGGGTCGCAAATTGCGGCCCCATAGCGAGTATAGGCACTCGCAAACATGGAGGCCTGCTGTCATCAGCAGACCTCCATGTTCGTGACTGCTTTTAAATAAAGCAGTTTTTTTTTTTTTAAGTGTAGCCCGTTTTCCTTACAGGAAAACGAGCTGCACTTAACAAAAAAAACGAAACCTTTAGTTTCGGTATTTTTTCAGGGCAGGGTGTGGTCCCTTGGACCACTCCCTGCCCTGAAAAAATATTTGTGGGTCCAGTCACAAACTGGAAGGGGTCCCATGGGGACCCCTTCCAATTTGCGAGTGGGTTACCATCCACTTGAAGTGGATGGTAACTGCGATGCCATACGCGGTCGCAAATGGTATTGCATACCACTCAGACTCGCAAATAGGAAGGGAACACCCCTTCCTATTTGCGAGTCGGAAATGCATATTGCGAGTCGGTACCGACTCGCAATATGCATTTCTGCATAGCAAAGAGGCATTTGCACCTCGCAAACGGCGATTTTCGCCGTTTGCGACGTGCAAATACTTTGCTACATCTGGCCCTTACATCTCTCCCTCCACACAGGACAGGCGGACTCCATTTCGGGTGGGCAGGCCTATGGAATAATGCTGCGTCAATGGAGAAATAGGCACATACTTGACAAATCACACTGTCCCATAACATGTTTACTGATTGCAGACTACTGTTGTGGCTTCATTGTTCAGTTTGTGACAGCCTTCTCACTCTTTTGTCCCTCAGATACCTACCGCTGCGGATAATTAGGAGATGGAGACATACCCACGTGTATAGACCCTTGGTGGACTTTGCTACACTGGAGGACAGGCACAAAATACTCACTTATAGACTGGACAGGGCCACAATCACAGAACTGTGCTGTGTGCCCAATTGGAGCCTGACCTGATATCTGCTATCTGTCATCCCACTGGGATCCCCCCTCTTGCGCAAGTGCTATCAGTGCTCCTTTTCCTGGCAACTAGTTCTTTCCAAGTGACAATGGGCTTGGCAGCAGGAATGTCACAGCCAATGTTCTCAATACTGCTGACAAGAATGGTGTGTGCACTGATAAAACACATGTGCAGCTACATTGCATTCCCCCAGGGTGAGGATTTGCCCACTGTGAAGGGCGGGTTTTATGCAGTGGGACATATCCCCAATATAATTGGGGCGACTGTTGGAACACATATTGCATTTGTCTCCCTCCCCACCCACTAGAATGAACAGGTGTTCAGAAATCGGCAGAGTTTCCACTATGAATTTGCAGATGGTGTGTTTGGCGGACCAGTATATCTCCCAAGTCAATGCTAAGTATCCTGGGTCGATGCATGATGCCTTTGTCATAAGGAATAGTAGCATCCCAAATGTGATGGGCCAACTACAGAGGCACAGGGTGGGGCTAATAGGTGAGCCCAGGTTCCCCCCCAGTACATCTTGGTGTATGTTTATGGTGCTGGCCATATGGGATAGTGTGTGGCTAAATGTTGTCTCTCAATATTTGAGGGTGACTCTGGTTACCCAAACCTATCATGGCAGCTGACCCCTGTGAGGAATGCTACGACAAGGGCAGAAGAATGTTATAATGAGGCACATGGGCGAACCAGAAGGCTAATTGAAAGAAGCTTTGGCCTCCTGAAGGCCAGTTTCCGGTGCCTCCATCTAACAGGTGGATCCCTGTGCTACTCATCCAAGAAGGTCTGCCAGATAGTGGTGGCATGCTGCATGTTGCACAACCTGGCCCTCAGTCGCCATGTCCCTTTTCTGCAGGAGAAGGAGACTGGAGATGCCCCTGTGGCAGCAGTGGATCCTGTGGACAGTGAGATGAGGAGGCAGAGGAAGAGGATGTGGACAACAGAACATCTGTAATCTGTCAGTACTTCCAATGACAAACAGGTGAGACAGTGTAACTTTACATTTCAGTGATTTTTGGTTGTAATATGTGTGGCATTGGCATGCTGGTATTTCCCTTTTCTATGCCCACGTACTGTTCCCTCTGGCTATTCATTTAGCAGATGTTGGTGTTTGACATATAACCCTGGTGTGATCACAACAGCCAGCTACAGGTCATTAATTCTATGCTCATTCTATGTACAGTTCATTTGCACTGGTTGTGCCTGTTTCAGTCAATACATATTTGAAATACATGTAATACTCAAAATTAATTTTTATCAAAGGGTGTTTATTGAAGTGCTAAGATATAGAAGGGAATGTGCAATGGGATTGGGTGATGATGGAGGAAAGTCCAGGGTATTGTTCCAGTCTGTTTGTAGCACAGGTGCATTGTCCATGGGGACATAGGAAGGGGAGCAATGGCATTTCAAGGTGGACAGGGTGACTGAGTGGGACACAAGGGGGTCAATCAGGAGAGTCTCATTTCCTGGCAGGGGTCTTGGGAAGTGTCTCTGGCTACTATCTGGATCGCAGGGAACGTTTGCGGGGAGGGGTGCTGGTGGCCTGTGAGTCCTGTGGCGGGGCCTCCTGGCCACTAACGTCAGCGGAAGTGAAAGGCTGTTCAGATGACTGGCTAGTGGCAGGGGCTCACTGGTATGACACTGCCTCCCTCACAATGTTGGCCATGTCTATAGAGATAAAGGGTGTTGTTGATGGCCTGCAAGTCCTCCCTCTTCCCCTGGTACTGTCCCCCCTGCAGCTGCATGTTCTCCTGCACGTTGTCTAGGATCTGGCCCATCATGTCCTGGGAATGTTGATAGGCTCCCAGGATCTCGGAGAGTGCCTCCTGGAGAGGTGGTTCCCTGGTCCTGTCCTCCCCTGGCGCACAACAGTCATCCCAGTGTCCCTGTTGGCCTGTGCCTCTGTCCCCTGAACAGGGTGCCACTGCCACTGACCCCAGGTCCCTGATCGTCTTGTGTGTGAGGTGTGGCGTGGGGTCCCTATACAGGTGGGCACAGTGCTGATTGACGTGTCTGAGGACGCTGGGTGGGTGCTGTGATGTTGGTTCCTGATGGGGGAGGCTCTGTGGTGATGTGTGACTGGGCTTGGGTAACCAGCTGTCCAGTGGTCCCTGATGGGCCAGGTAGATCGTCCAGATCCTGAAGACCAGAGTTAATGTCATCACTGTGGGCCTCTTCAGTGGGGAGACTGGATAGTGGTGGCACCTCCTCTCTGGTGACATTGGCTTGGGTACCTGTGGGTATGTAAATGATGTGTTATGGTTAATGTGTATGACATATTGTACATCCCTGGCTTCCCCCCTGTGGTTGGTGTTGCACTGCCAGCTTTTACTTGTGTATGTTGGTATATGGTGGGGTTGTCTATGCTGTGCATGCTTTAGTGATGAGTGTCCATGCAGGGCTGTGAGGAGTGTCCATGCATTGGTACAGCATGCAGGGCTTGGCATTGGAATTGAAGAGATGTGATGGTGGAGTGTTTGGGATGTAGTGGAGTGATGGGAGTGAGTGTGAGGGTATTTGATGGCATGCAGGTAGGGGGGTGATAATAGTAGAGAGTTGACTTACCAGAGCCTCGTCCTCCTCTGACTCCGGCTAGGCCCTCAGGGTGCAGTATTGCCAAGACTTGTTCCTCCCATGCTGTGAGTTGTGGGGGAGGAGGTGGGGTCCACCGCCAGTACTCTGGATAGCGAGCTGGTGTCTTTCTGTAATGGAACGTATCTTCCCCCGTAGGTTGTTCCACCTCTTCCTGATGTCGTCCCTTCTTCTGGGGTGCTGTCCCACGGCGTTGGCCCTGTCCACGATTCTCCGCCATAGCTCCATCTTCCTGGCTATTGATATCTTCTGCACCTGTGCTCCAAATAGCTGTAGCTACCCTGACTATTTCCTCCACCATGACCCTTGTCTCCTCCTCAGTGACACAGTGGTGCCTTTGTGGTGCCATAGGTGTTATGTGATGTGTGTTGGTGAGGGTGTGTTGGGTAATTTGCTGGGGTGTGTGAAGTGGGGTGCATGAGGGATGTATGGGTGTATGTAGTGTGTGTATGTAGTTGTGTCAGTGGTCTTGGTGTCTGTCTCTTGCCACTGATTTGTATTCGTAAGGGGTTGTTGTTAATGTGCATGTGTGTTTTATAGTGGTGTGGGTGTGGTGTGTGTATGGGTGTCAGGTGTGTGTTGTTTGAATTGTCCAATGTGGAGTTGTTTTGTACGTGGGTGTCCATTGTGTATGTACCGCCAATGGTTTACCACTGTTGAATGTCCACTGTGGTGATTCGTGGGTCATAATGTGGTGGGCATTGTTCTGTTGGTGTAACAGTGTGGGTTTTGATACTGTCAGTTTATCACTGACCTTTGGTCTGGCGGATTTGTGTATGTGGCGGAATTCTGTCTGATTGGTGTGTGTGTGTCATAATGTGGTGAACGGATATCAGCTGCCGCCGCGGTAAGTTAACGGCCATCAGCGTAGCGGTAAGCGGGATTTACCGCCAGAGTCATAATGAGGGCCATAGTGTGCACAAAGTCCAAGGGTTCCACAGAGGCTTAACAGAGGCTAAAATAGATAATACTAATGCTCTCTTTTGTGGTAGTGTGGTCGAGCAGTTAGGCTTATCAGAGGGCAGTGCAAAACATTTGTTGTACAGACACAGACAATAGAATAAGCACACACTCGATGATTTAGCTCCAGTTGTTTTTATATAGCAAAAATATGTTAATTTATTTGTAGAACCACAAGATTCAAGTTGCAGGTAAATACATAAATTAATGAGTATTTCACATAGGTATCAATACCACTTTGATTGGAATTGGGAAGTTGTACAGTTTTTGAATAAATGGCAATAATCCGTTTTAAAAGTTGACAGCACAAGTTAGTATGTTTTGCATGTGAGTTCAACACTTAAAGTTCCAGTCTCCGGGGGTTAGGAAGTCCACTGGTAGGGGTTCAAGTTAACCCCAAACACCCACCACCAGCAACACAGGGCTGGCCGGGTGCAGAGGCCTAAGTTGAGGCAAGTTTAACATGGGCTTCTATGGAGACTGAGGGCTACAAGTAGGCACCAAACTCACACCCTCAGCGGCTCTGGGGCGACCGGATGCAAACAGAGTATCAGGCTCCCAATGCTTTTCAATGAGTGGACCCTGGGGGTCACCTGGATGCTGCAGGCTGGGTCCAGGGGGGCAGTTCCAGAAAACCACAGGCTGACATGTAGGAGGGCCACCTGCTGAACATTGCTGCACCAGAGGTTGGGTTTTCCAAGGCTTGGAGGGCTACGGGTGCAGTGTACCGTTTGGCGTCAGATATCTTCGTCAAGAGCTTTCGCGGTCAGGGGGGTCCTCTGGATTCACACTGCAGGCGTTGTTGTGTGGGACAGGACAGGTCAACCCAGGTGGGCACCTGCTCAGAATCGCCTAGGGATCCTCTCTAGTCGTTTGGGCCACCTGGATAGGGGTGTGGATGTCGGGTGCTGAGTGGTCAGGACTCGCAGATCCGGGGAGGCTCTGGAGTCCTTCTTGTACAGGACCGCTGTCCACAGGAGTTATTGGTCCTCTGTGATGCTGGGCTGTCCTCTGGAGCTTGGCAGAGGTCACTGGACCCACAGGATGTGTCACTTTCTTTTGCAGGTTGTAAGGAAATGCCTCCTTGACATGGTTACCCCCTGACTTTTTGCCTTTTGCTGATGCCATGTTGTGATTGAAAATGTGCTGGGATCCTGCGAACCAGGCCCTAGCACCAGTGTTCTTTCCCTAAACTGTACCTTTGCTTCCACAATTGGCACAGACCTGACACTCAGATAAGTCCCTTGTAAATGGTACCCCTGGTACCAAAGGCCCTGATGCCAGGGAAGGTCTCTAAGGGATGCAGCATGCTGTATGCCACCCTGGAGACCCCTCACTCAGCACATGCACACTGCCTCACAGCTTGTGTGTGCTGGTGGGGAGAAAATGATTAAGTCGACATGGCACTCCCCTCAGAGTGCCATGCCAACCTCACACTGCCTGTGGCATAGGTAAGTCACCCCTCTAGCAGGCCTTACAGCCCTAAGGCAGGGTGCACTATACCGCAGGTGAAGACATATGTGCATGAGCACTATGCCCCTACAGTGTCTAAGCAAAACCTTAGACATTGTAAGTGCAGGATAGCCATAAGAGTATATGGTCTGGGAGTTTGTCAAACACAAACTCCACAGTTCTATAATGGCTACACTGAAATCTGGGAAGTTTGGTATCAAACGTCTCAGCACAATAAATGCACACTGATGCCAGTGTGGAATTTATTGTAAAATGCACCCAGAGGGCATCTTAGAGATGCCCCCTGAATACCAATCGTCTTTTAGTGTGGGGCTGATCAGTTTCTGCCAGCCTGCCACAACCAGACGAGTTGCTGGCCACATGGGGAGAGTGCCTTTGTCACTCTGTGGCCAGGAAGAAAGCCTGTACTGGGTGGAGGTGCTTCTCACCTCCCCCTGCAGGAACTGTAGCACCTGGTGGTGAGCCTCAAAGGCTCACCCCCTTTGTTACAGCGCCACAGGGCATCCCAGCTAGTGGAGATGCCCTCCCCTCCGGCCACTGCCCCCACTTTTGGTAGAAAGGCTCTAGGAGATAATTAGAAAAGCAAGGAGGAGTTACCCACCAGTCAGGACAGCCCCTAAGGTGCCCTGAGCTGAGATGACCCCTGCGTTTAGAAATCCTCCATCTTAGTTTTGGAGGATTCCCCCAATAGGATTAGGGATGTGCCCCCCTCCCCTCAGGGAGGAGGCACAAAGAGGCTGTAGCCACCCTCAGGACAGTAGCCATTGGCTACTGCCCCCCAGACCTAAACACACCCTAAACTTAGTATTTAGCGGCACCCCAGAACCCAGGAAATCAGATTCCTGCAACCTGAACGAAGAAGAAGGACTGCTGACCTGAAAGCCCTGCAGAGACGATGGAGACGACAACTGCTTTGGCTCCAGCCCTACCGGCCTGTCTCCTGACTCAAAAACCTGCAACAGCGACGCATCCAACAGGGACCGGAGTCCACTGAAGCCTCAGAGGACTGCCCTGAACCTAAGGACCAATAAACTCCCGTGAGCAGCGGCTCTGCTCAACAAACAGCAACAATATTGCAACTTTTCTGCAACTTTCAAAGACCTCACTGTTCCCGCCGGAAGCGTGAGACTTCACCTTCTGCACCCAATGCCCCCGGCTCAGGATCCAGAGAACCAACACCACCGGGAGGACTCCCAGGCAACTGCGACCCCGTAAGTAGCCCGAGATGTCCCCCACAGCCACGCATGCATAGAGAATCCAGAGGCTCCCCCTAACCGCGACTGCCTGTAACAATGGACCCGACGCCTGGACCAAGCACTGCATCCGCAGCCCCCAGGACCAGAAGGAACCGAACCGCAGTGCAGGAGTGACCCCCAAGCGACCCTCTGCTAGCCCAGTCAGTGGCTTGCCTGAGAAGCCCCCCTGTGCCCTGCCTGCACTGCTAGAGTGACCCCCGGGTCCCTCCATTGTTTCCTATACAAAACCCGACGCCTGCTTTGCACACTGCACCCGTCGGCCCCTGTGCCACAGAGGGTGTGTTTTGTGTGCCTACTTGTGTCCCCCCAGTGCTCTAAAAAAAAACCCTGGTCTGCCCCCGAGGACGCGGGTACTTACCTGCTGACAGACTGGAACCGGAGCACCCCTGTTCTCCATAGGCGCCTATGTGTTTTGGGCACCTCTTTGACCTCTACACGTGACCGGCCCTGAACTGCTGGTGTGGTAACTTTGGGGTTGCCTTGAACCCCCAATGGTGGGCTGCCTATTCCCAGGAACTGAGACATGTAAGTGTTTTACTTACCTGACAAACTAACCATTACTTACCTCCCCCAGGAACCTCTAAGGGTGCCATGTCGACTTTGTCTTTTTCTCCTCACCTGCACACACAAGCTGTAAAGGCAGTGTGTATGTGCTTGGTGAGTGGTACCCAAGGATGGCATAATACATGCTGCAGCCCTTAGGGACCTTCCCTGGCCACAGGGCCCTTGGTACCATGGGCACCTTTTACAAGGGACTTATATGGGTGCCATGGGTGTGCCAATTGTGTAAACAAAGGTACACGTTTTGGCAAAGAACACTGTGCTGGGGCCTGGTTAGCAGGGTCCCAGCACACTGTCAATCAAAGTTGACATCAGCATCAGCAAAAAGTGGGGGTTAACCATGCCAACCAGGGCACTTTCCTACAGATGTCCCACTGGGTACCTGGTCAAAACCCAGAGCAGGGGCTCCTGTGAAAAGGACAATTTCATGCCACCATCGCTCTGCACTGGGTGACCCAGGTTTCCTGATGCAGCACCCCACCCCTGAGAGCTTGATCATCCAAGCCTCTACCTCCCATGTCGCATTCTCTTCCGCACTCCTGGAGAGGGAATCCAAGAGGCTGCACACACTTGGGAAGAAGTTGTTTTCTTCCACCAGCTTGGCATTGCGGTCCATGAACACCGCATACCTTTTGGGCCATTTTTCCCACTTGCTGATAGTGCTGCCACAGGTCATGCAGGAGGCCTGGGCTGTACTGCCCCAAGCAATTACTGATGGAGGAGACGCAGCAAAGTTCACAATCCGATGTTGACGGGACATGACCGACTCTCTGGGCAGAGCGGTTGCTTCAGTAGTGTCCTTGAGAAGCCACGCCTGGTTGATGATGTCTGGCATTTTGGGGGATGTCCAAGCTAATCATATTGACATGCCCTTTAATGGCACCCATCTGTTTGGAGAGAAAGCACACTCAGTACTCAAGCACTTTAAGGATTCTCGTGCTAAGGCTAGGTCCTTAGGCCTCACAAATGCCTCTCATCCTCCTCTGGCTTCTTTTTGCTCCTTTTGTCGGTATGGAAGGGCCATAAAGCCACATCCGTCACCCTCCAGTCACTGTAGCGCTCATGCTGCCCAGCCTTTGTGTAGTCAGGGACATGGAATCCGCCGTCCTCATGGCTTAGGGAGCCAGCTTTCTGGCCAGTCCGCCACACCTCCTCCCCCGCTGCAGTTACCTTCAAACCTTCCTAGTCTAAACCCCCCCTCCCACCACCAGAGACCAGTCAAATGCAGGATCTGCCGTCACCTACTCCACTCCACTGGTAGTCCATCGCGTCAGAGAAGTGGGTTTTGCAGGTAGTCCGAATGGGCTACTCGATCACCTTCTAAACTACCACCCCATCCATGCCAACATCCTGCGATCAGATAATGGAGGATCACTTGGCACTTACCCGAAAGGAAGTTACATCTCTCTTGGCCAAAGGAGCCATAGAGAGGCTTCCTGTGCCAGAAGTAGGTTGTGGTTGCTATTCCCGCTACTTTCTGGTACCCAGAAAGGACAACGGCGTCTGCCCTATTCTACACCCTCGGTCCCTCAATCTCTTTCTCAAGAAGGAGAGGTTCATAATGCAGGTTCTGTCTGCCCTGGACCCAGGAGACTGGATATTAGCGTTGGACTTGCAGGACGCATATTTCCATATCCCTGTCTTGCCTTCCCACAGGCGTTACTTGTGTTTCACGATAGGCCACAAGCACTTTCAGTTCACTATGCTTCCTTTTGGCCTTTCCAGCACCCCTCAGGTGTTCACCAAGGTGATGGCGGTGGTTGCAGCTCATCTGCGCAAGTCATGGATTTCAGTCTTCCCCTATCTCGATGACTGGCTGTTGAAGGCAGGCTCACCCCAGGCTGTTGACTCCCACCTCAAAGCTACGGTGGACCTCCTGCATTCTATGGAGGTCACTTTAAATGTGCCAAAGTCACCCCTGATTCCCTCTCAGACGCTTCCTTTCATCAGAGCTGTTCAGGTCACAGTGCAGTTTTTCGATTATCCTCCCGAACGGCGAGTCCAGGATATTCAGGCAGTGATACCGATGTTTCAGCCTTTTTCCTGGATTTTGGTGAGAATGACTGAGGCTGCTGAGCATCATGGCCTGCTGCATCCTGCTGGTTGCACATGCCACATGGCATTTGCAGACTCTGAAGTGCGACCTGAAGTTCCAGTGGGTGCAGCATCAGCAGAATCTCTCTGACAGATCTTGGAAAGAACTGCAGGATATCTGCAGTGATGGCTAACGAAGTGCGATTGAATGAGAGGCAGATCCCTCTCCCTTTCCCAACCATGCTCTGACAGTAGTGACAGATGTGTCACTGCTGGGATGGGGCTGCTACCTAGGAGTGGCGGAGATCAGAGCAACTGGCCTTGGGTGGAGTCCGGACTCCACATCAACCTGTTGGAGCTCTGGGCGATCAGACTAGCATTGAAAGGATTTCTATCTCCCAAAGGGAGTGCAGTAGTGCAGGTGTTCACAGACAACACCACTTCCATGTAGTAATGCATCAAGTTGGAAAGGGTGGGGTCATGGATAGACCCTTTGTCAGGAGGCTCTGCACCTCTGAACGTGGCTGGAACTACGGCATTTCCCTGGTGGTTCAACCTCTGACGGGTTCTCTGAACACCAGAGCAGACAAACTCAGCTGACAGTGCTTGGTCGATCACGAATGGCATCTCCATCCGGAGGTGGCACAAGGTCTCTTTAAGCAGTGGGGAGAGCCTTGGTTATATCTGTTTGCCTCCGCAGAGAACATGCAATGTCAGCAGTATTGCTCGTTAGCGCTTTCAAGGTGGCTATCGCTGAGTGAGGCCTTTAGTCTCAAGTGGACTCAGGCCTCCTGTACGCCTTTCTGCCCATACCACTTCTGCCCAGAGTTCTCAAGAAGATCAAGGAACGACCAAGCCCAAGTAACCCTTGTGGCTCTGGACTGGGGATGAACAGCCTGGTATCCTGAGCTATTGAGCATGGCCATCGATCCTCTGATCAGACTGCCGCTTTGGGAGGATGTTCTATCACAACAGCAGGGGAGGGTTCTCTACCCGAACCTGTCCAGTCTCTGCCTTCTTGCGTGGAGATTGAGTGGCAGCAGTTGGCAGCTTTTGACCTTGCACCCAAAGTTTGTAACATAATCTTGGCAGTCACGCGCCCCTCCACAAAAACTTATACACCTCTTGTTGTAAGAAATTTATGGCATGGTCCAGAGACAAGTCTGTTGATCCCCCTTTCTGCCTCTCTTTCTGAGGTCCTTTTGTTTATCATTTCTTTGACCCAGTGGGCCTCTGCTATGGGCACTATCAAGGTTATCTGCCAATTCTGCTTTTTTACTGTTGCCTGACTAACCTTCCTTGTTTAAGCTGCCAATTGGAAATAGGCTCCTTAAGGGACTTACTCATATGTTTCTTCCAACTGCATTCAATGCCCCAATGGGATTTTAATTTGGTTTTGACATTCCTGATGTGCGCTTCCTTTCAAGCCTTGCCACAATTCTCCTCTCAGGGTTCTCACTTTGAAAACAGCCTTCCTTGTGGTCTTTACATCTGCCCGCAGGGTGAATGAGCTGCATGCATTGTCTTCCAAGACACCCTATCTTTCCATCTATCCTGACAAAGTGGTGCTCCGCACTATGGCTTCCTTTCTGCCTAAAGTGGTCACACCCTTTCATGCAGGCCAATCCATCACCTTGCCTACTTCTTACACACCCCACATCCTTCTGAGGAAGAGGAGAGACTCCACCGCCTGGACCCGAAAAGAACAATCGAGTTCTACTTTGATCGTACCAAAGAGTTCTGGGTGGATGAGCAACTCTGTTGGTTATGTGGGTGCCAATAAATGTCGGGCAGTGCAGAAGAGAACCATCTCCCGATGGATCGTACTCTGCATTAAAATGTGCTCCACACTGGCTAAGAAATGAACCCTGGAGGGTTTGCATGCTGATTCTACCACAGCTAAAGCTGCAACCACTGCATTATCCTGCGGCGTTCCAGTCCTTGACATGTATCAGGCGGCGACATGGGCATCTCTGCACACATTTACCAAGCACTATTGCCTGGACAGTCCGGTCACTAGGGACAGGCACTTTGCCCGTTAGGTCCTTCATGAATTTATGGTGTGATCTTAGTTTGCAGACTCATCTTCATGGATGGTATTGCTTGGGTATCTATTCTAAGGTAAGAAATCTGAAACTAGAGGCCATATTTATACTTTTTTTCTCCGCATTTGCGCCGCTTTTTTACGCAAAAACGGCGCAAACTTACAAAATACAATTGTATTTTGCAAGTTTGCGCAGTTTCTGCATCAAAAAATTACGCAAATGCGGCGCTAAAAAAGTATAAATATGGGCCCAGATGTCTCTACAAGATGGACAAGTTCCTTACCTTCATTAACGCCTTATCTGGTAGAGACCCTAGTTGCAGATTCCTTACCAACTAACCCATCCTCCCCGCTCCGTGAACTGATTTCTAGGCACAGGGATTCATTCCCCTTTGAGGGCTCCAGTTTTGAGGCACCAGTGGTCAGTGTTCTATATGGCTTTGCATTTCTGGCATGGAAAGTCGTGAAAAGAAACTGATGTCATCGCACCAGGGTGGTGCCTGTATAGGAACTGCAACATCATATATGGTGCTGATGTCGCCACTGACAGTCGTGGAGCCGATCGATACCATCTAACAGCACATAGCAGTAATACTCATGCAAAATCTCCGGATCTAGACTGACGCATGGGAAAATTCTAAGGTGAGGATTCTGCAACTAGGTATTGTCTCTACCAGATAAGGCGTTGCTGACGGTAAGTAATTTGTCCTTCAGAACCTCGTTCAGGGGCCGTGGGGGCTACTGGGCCCAACTGAGGTGCTTGAAGCCTTTTACTCCCGGTGTCCCGGGCCCTACTATGGATCCTGCTCAACTTGGTCAAGGACCTCTTTCTGCACCTGACTATCAGGTGGGCTGTGTAGGTCGAGCAGTCAGGACTCTTTCTAGGGGAAGCTTAAAAACAGGTCAGTGAACATGACTCGTAACTCAACATGCGGGCAGCCCGACAATAAATTGATGCCTTGTCAAATACTTGTTTTTGTATAAAAATAAGTATTTTATTTCTAACTCTACACATGCAATGGTAAACAAATTCAAAAAGCAGTAACACAATCCCCTTGAAGCCGGGGCTGTAGTAATCAGGCCACTCCCTGTCCTCCCACCTCTAGTGCAGTAGGTTTGGTGTTATTCCCCATTCACTGATGGCCACATCTGAGGAATGTAAACTAATAAACCGTACTCAAGAGTTCTTCCCTTGAACTCTGCTAGTAAGTTCAGTCAGTAGAACAGAGGTCTTCAAACTTTTTAAAGCCGAGTCCCCCTAGTGGAAAAGAAATCATCCGGGCCCCACTCTGAATTTATCACAATTAATCTATTCAATTGTCAATGTTTAAAACTGTCTACACTTATTTAAACATTGTAGTTACATTGATGCCAAGCATACTATTCTGGTCAGGCAGGCCTTACTAACGTGTAAAAGTATCCATAGTGTAATTATTAGAAGTGGAGGTGGTTTTTTTTGAAGAGTATTTGGAGTCCTTTTCCTTTTGACACATACTGACAAACTTGGATATAAATGACAAAACATGCTAGTGATGGCCCATTACAGAGCTGTTTACTGCTGGTCATTTTTTTCCAGCTTAAAACAAAGCTCTGTTATTAGCATGATCATGCCTCTTTTGGCTAGAGCCTTGAGCCCTCCTTCTGGATCACTTGAGACCCCCCTAGGAGGTCCCGCCCCCCAGTTTGAATACCCCCTGCACTAGAGTCTAGGGGTTAGCAGCACCAATGGTAGTAGATCCCCCAGACCTCCAAAGACCCAAATCTCAGCTGGCCCGCTCTAGTGGTGGAGTACCCTACGGCGGTGCACAGCGGTCCTGTTCTGGACTACCTGAGTCTGAACGCGTATGATCACATGCAGCAATACCTGGAAGGTGCCGGCTCTCTTCCTCGAGCCACGCTACCTGTTAATTCAGACAGGCAAGGTGCTCCTGCTGCAGCGGTCATGTGGTAGGTCACCTCTCCTTAGGCAGGGATTGGTCGTGGTCTCCTTGCTCCGACGGGGCTCCATTGGTGCAGTCCACGTGATGGGGTTGTATCCCACCTTGGTCACAGCAGTTTCTCAGTCCTGGACGATGACCTGGACCTCTTGTCTTTAGCGTCTCCGACGCCACCTTCTGACATGCAGGGTTGCTACTCCGGTTTTCACACTCCGGTCACACAGAACTGATTTTGGGGTCCATGGTGGCCCCACCTAGCTTACGGGGTTGCCAAGTCAATCCAGCACACGGGCTATGGTCTGATTAGTGTGAGGACTGGTTTCTTCTACCACACTCCTCGATCCACTTAATTGCGGCCCCTCCTACCAGACAGTGTAGCCAAGTCACTTGGGTGTACGGGCTACGGTCCAATTGGTGTGGGGAATGGGTTTCTCCCACCATGCTCTACAAGAATCTCATATCATACAGGTTAACCAGTTCAGTTCAGCACATTGTCTACAGTCCGATCTTTCAGGGTGTGAGATTCTTCCACTGCACTCCTCAGTTGAGTTCACGCTGGCCCCTCTTGTCAGTTCAGTCCAGCACACGGGCTACGGCCCGATCAGTGCAGGGATGTGTTCCTCACAACTTGCACAGGAAATCCTTGCGCCAGTTCTTCCCTCTGGGGCTCTGCTTCCTCCAACACTCTCCTCTTCCTTACAGGCTCACCAGTCTTGACAAGCAGGCAGGCGCTGGTGCTCTAGGCTCCAGAGCACGTGATCTTGGCTTCTGTGGGTTAGGTCCCCTCACACAGCCGGGAAACTAGCAGGCTGCGCCTCTAGTCTTGATCACAGGCACAAGTCTTGCAAGGCTTCCCCTCCTCAGACAGCCTGTCTGACTGGGCGGCAAATGACAATGTTTTGGGGTCTCAGGCTCCCCTACTTATAGTCCTTTTCCAGACACAAGATGTAATTTAGTTTCTGGATTTTTAAAGGTTTATGTTATGGTTCTGATTCTTTGCAGTGGACATCTCTCCCCTTTCTTCATCCTCTTGAAGGTTGTCTGTTATAGCAGATAGGACTCCATAGCTGGTTAACCCACAATAAGATTTATGGGAGTGACCAGAGGTCACACCTGGATGTCAGCCACAGTGATATGTACATCAAAAGGTTAATCCTAGGCCTTTATCCCTACTCTTTATGATTCCCTTATCAGCTCCGTCTCCCTCTCCCTGAGATGTATCCAGGCCCCTTCATTGTTATATGTCACTGAGTCAAAGAGCTCTTTGAAATGCACAGGGAGTGCCTGACTCTCCACTCACCCAGTGCTTGCCCCCTCCCTGGTTACAGGAATGCAGCAATACAAAAATATGTCTGGGGGAATTCCTCTGTTCCTTTTGTTTTCACCAGGCAGACCTGTGCTTTCCAAAATGGAATGCAAGGCCCTCCGTGTAGTGTACTAGTGCAGGCACGTTTGCATTCAGTGTACATCCACAGCACACTCACTACCTAGTCCTGCAATCCTCATGTATTATGCCATCACACCCATATACAGCACATGCACTCAGTCTGTTCACACTATTCAGTTCTTCAGCCTCTCTGTACTGTACCAGAGTGTGTTATTGTAAAACCACACACTGCCAGCACACACATTTACCATGTGTGCACTGTACCACACTTCACCCTTTTGTGTAGTGTATTTCTTGCAAGCACACATGCATTCAGCATGTTTCCACCACACATGCTCTTCTGCATCAACCTGATGTAGGCCAGGGTAAGTTATGTATACAACAGCAGAACTCTTAAAAAGGAGAGTGAACCTGTACGACTCACTCCAGTGACACAGGGTAAAAGGGACCTGTTCACTTCTACTGATCACTACACGGTATGCTGCCACCACTGTGCTTGTGCTGCTTAACTCCTGGTGAAGGCAGTAGCCTTCCACCATTGTGTGGGTAATGCTTTGGGCATCCCTTCCGGTCCGACAAGATCACAGTCCGTGAGACACGCCTATGACATGCTGCACACGCGTGATCCGTGTTCGCCAATGACAAAATAAAAACAGGTGAGATCCTGACAATAACACAGGTGAGCACTCAGAGTATAGGTGCACATCTCTACTCATGCAGACGTTTCTGTCCCAACAATAGAATGTTTTGAATGTTTAATCTTAGGACAAATCAGTGACATTCATTATGTCTTCTAGAAGCCCATCCAGTGTAAATGCTTTGGAGACTATTGTCCCCCTCACTGAATTACATCCAAAGCATGAGGTGTCTATGCCTGCCTCGCTCATGATCAAATGGACCCATCTTGTGATTTTAAGTAGGGAGACCAATTTGTAACTTTTCTTAATGGAAATCAATAGTTGATTTTCACCCACCAGTCGGAACTCTTCAGTCATGTTTTCATAGGCCTTTATACATTGCACTATGAACAATTTCAGATTGCCTGGAAATGCTGGGTACTGAGCTGTCCTAGTGTTAGGCCAAGTCCTTTGCAATACTGTGAAAGTGACTGCTTCTTGAGTAAAAAGCCTAGCAGATATGTCCAATGCCCTGATGTCTGACACATTTAACAGGAGATGAGGCATAACATTGTCAACTTATCTGAATTCTCCCATCTGGATTAAAATTGATTGTCCTCTTAGGACTCCATGAACCTCAGCTTCAAATTTATAGTCCACAACGTATTTTATCTGGGTTCCAATGGGGCAGATAGTCTTACACCTCTAAGTAGTCTACAGACCATTGAGTGTTATCCTACAGGTATACAATGAATAGGTAGGTGGCCTGCGGATACTATGAATCAACAAGCATTGATAGTGTGATATGCTAACTCTGAGCCCCCTAAATATGATAGACTCCAACCTGCACACCAGCTTGACCATCTCCACTATGTAGAAGTATATTATTTAACAGTAGCCTCTGACCATGTTTTCCTGATGACACCTGAAGTCTCCTCTGAAAGTTCTGGGATATCCCACCATGTCCAGTAATCCTCCAGAAGATCAAGCTGAGTGACCGCTCTAGTACCAATTGGTGTGAGTTGTCTTTACCATCCTTTTCGGAAATGGGGAAGAAGGATGGAGGATTCAAAGAAAGGTCCTGAAGAATGAGGAGGTATCACCAGCACCAATTTTGCTCTCTGCCCCCTGTCTTATGCTGTGAGTCTGATGACCATGCATATGGTGGAAGTGCATAGTTCAGACTCTGACTTCAGGCCTGATATAATGCATCTGTCGCTTACGCCAGTGGATCTGGTATCCATCTGTAGAACCTTGGAAGTTGATGGTCCAGCCGTGATGCAAATAGGCATATCTCGCATAATCCCAAATCATCACTGTGTTCTGAAATACTTAATCTCAAATTTCTATGCACTGAAGTTCTTCGCATGCCTGGAAAACACTCCTTTGTGACTGTTTTTTCTTATACAGGCAGAAGTACCAGAGATATTATTCTACATCGGGTAGAACGTTTGCCTTAGTTCTCCCTGTTCTTTTTATGCACTTGATGGCCAATAAATTGTCCATTTTCACCAGGATGGAACAGGAGACCTTGTCCTTCATCAGGCACTTCACTGCACAGGATCCTCCTAGTACCTCCAAGCAGTTTATATGAAAACGTTTCTCCTGATCTCACCAAGACCTTTGAGCTCCCCAGCCTAAGAGTACCTCTGTTGCATATGTCTGTCCTTTCCACTGATGTGAGGCCTTAAGTCTCTGGAGGAGCCTGCAATGTAGAGGCCCTTGAATCATTTCCTGTATGGATGCTAACAACCCTAACAGTCTGGCCAGCTGTCTGAAAGTGATCTGCCCTTTTTCCAGCATTCTCCTCAGTTCCTTTCTGATGTGTATCATCATCTTTGTGGGAAGCTTTAGTTGTTGTGGTGCTAGGTCTGTGACAAAACCCAGAAAAAAATTATTCTGAGATGTTGTTAGTTCCAAGTAAGTATGAAGTCCAGATCCTGCAAAAACTCAGTTGTATTGGTCGTTGGACAGGCATTTTGTGTCCTGATTAATCAATAATATATCATCTAAGTAGACAATGACAGACACCTCTGGCCCTTAGAAGTTTCATGACTGGTCTCAGAATGGTTTGTGAAGCATTATGGTGTGGAGGAAAGGCAATGCCTGGAACTCGTACATCTGTTGTACCCACAGGTACCAGAGAGATGTGTATGCTGTGAAAATGCAGATCACAAGATATGTATTGTAGGTCCAGTCTGACCAAATCATTTGGTAGCAGAAAGTCCCTGAGAAGATGCATACCTTCCATTTTGAAATGGCAGTAAACCAACCATTGATTGAATACCTGGAAATGTATTACTGACTGATGGCCCTTATCCTTTTTTTCTGTGGAATCTCCTCTGATTAAGAGTTGTCCGGATTATCACATTTATGTCCAACAGGGACTCTGCCTCCTGGTCTATCAGGAGTGTCTCCTCTGAAAATATGAGTTACTATTTTCTGTTTCTGCCTCAGTATTCCTAAGAACTCCACTCTGAAACCTGTTAGCATTTGGAGGACCAATGCTCCCTTTTAATCACTCTCTTCTGTGCAAAAAGGCATAACCTTTTCCTCATTTCTGGTTGGGAAAAAGTGGTACTCCTTATAAGATGATTCCACCGCTACTTTTGCACCTTCCTTGAAAGGTCCATCTGGATCCTTAGCTCTTCCGAAGTCTCTAGTTGGGAAAAAAGCCCCAAACTTCTCCTGATCCTTCCATTGGTAGGACCTTCTAGTCTGTCCTCTCTGGGAAACTGGAGTAAATGGTTGGCCATTGGAGTGTCCCATGCTTACACCGATCTCCACCAAAAAGCTTTTGGTCAAAGACTTGTCTTATTGACTGTTGCAGCTTGTTTGAAGATGAAAAGATAGCAACAAATTTGCATGGTTCTTAAATGAATGGATTCCCAAAGAGACCTTCTTGTGCCACTAGACCTGCCTCAATGGTGGCCATGTTGCCCAACTTGGGGTCGATCTTTATGAGGAGGGAATAGCGCAGTTCTGTGGACAGGGCACAATTTGTATATCTAAGGAATAATACAATCCTTTGGGTCCATTCAGACAGAATATCTGGCCATATTAAGTTGCGTTTTTCTCAGGCTTTCTCTGCCATTTTGAAAATCTTTGTTAGTTGCCTCATAATATCGAGCAATCTATCTTGCCATGCCCGCCAAGAGTGGTTGATCCCTTTCTTAGGATCTTTTAAAATTTGGTAATAAAAGTTGCCATCATCCAGTCACTTTTTGTGGTTACAGTTTCCTTGCCTTCTAGGGAAGGTCTTGGGCATTTGGCTTTAAGGTGTTCCCTATAGCTTTGTCTACGGGTTTTCTAAGACTGTTGCCCATGTATTGAGCAACCTTGTTCACTGGGATCCATTCAGAGGATTTTGGGTTCTAAATATTCTCTAGTCTTGCATAGTCATGGGGTCCTTAGCTCCCTAGCCAGTGCTCGGGGTCATTGTCCACCCGGGGTGTTTGTTGCTAACCTCTGGTCACCACTGTGTGATGCGACCCAGCTTGTCGTCCAAGTCTTCATCCAGCTTTTGTTCCTCAGCATTGTTACCATCATTGAGGTACTCTGGTTCCTCTCTAGGAGTACCCCAGGGGGTTTGACCAAGCCACTCTTCTAAGGGAAACACACATAAGCTGAAGGGAGGAATGCTTGCTCTGTACTATGTCTAACAAATGGCAATCACTTGGAACCCATCCTTCCTTTCCTCACCATGCCACCTCAGATTAGACCCAGCCATAAGCAGATCAGCCTTGGTGCTGCTCCAGTAGGAACAGCACAGCTCCCAATGCCAAGCAAGGTCCACTCTGCACCAGAACACAAGCAACCCAAGACCGGTTTCGCCCAGATTGGGACTCGCCAGTCGTGTGCAGCTTCATTCCAGTGGTACAGTCAGCACAGGGTCCACATCTTGCCATACCCATGGCCACTTAGGGTATTATATCAAATATACAAAAGCTGAATGGAAGAATGCTTGAAATAAGTGTAACCACTGGGAATCGAGCTTTGTAGTGTTCCAACCCAAAGTATCCTTGCCCACCATGCAACCTAGACACAGCCAAATGCAAATCAGTCTTGGTCCTGCTGCAGTAGAAACAGTCCAGACCAAACTGCCCAGGCAGGTCCTGTTGAAACAAGAACACAACAACCTCAGACTGTTTTTGCCCTGATTGGGGTTCAGCAGTCGGGCACAGCTTTGTTTCAGTGGTACAGTGAGCACCGGGGCCCACATCTTTGCATTCCTTTGACCACTGGCAGTCGCTCTGGGTAGCTTTCTAAACAAGATGTCAGAATCTAGAAGAAGCTCAACCGTCGGCTAGAAGTGCTGGCCAGTGGCAGGGTGTG
This sequence comes from Pleurodeles waltl, assembly GCF_031143425.1. Lineage (NCBI taxonomy): Eukaryota > Metazoa > Chordata > Amphibia > Caudata > Salamandridae > Pleurodeles > Pleurodeles waltl. The sequence goes on from NC_090451.1 coordinate 230,925,769, forward strand.
AGAATGCATGGATGGGAGAGGGGTCACCACGAGGAAAGGGGGTAATAAGATGGCCTAATATTATGGAAGATTGTCTTAAATGACAGGGGTGGAAGAGTCCACTGTATTAGTAGAGTGTGCTTAATCAGGGTAATGGAGAGGAAACCACATACCATGTGAAGAATTCATCTATGGAGTGGATGTCTTGATATGCTTGGATTTATTTTTATTTTTACTCTTCCAGTGTTTTTTGTGGGTGTGTATGTATATGTCAATTTGTTGTTTATCACAGTGTCCATTTATTGACAAAATGGAAACATGAAGACGCTTAAACATACTTACACTTGCCTACACATACAGAAACAAAAAAACTGTGGGGGTCATTACGACCCTGGCGGTTGACGAAGAAGTGGCGGTTTTACTGCCAACAGGCTGCCTGTAAAAAATGTTTAATTATGACCATGGCGGTTACCGCCATGGTCATCCGCCACTTCTCCGATCAGACCGCCACGGCGGAGACGACCGCTGGGCTGGAGACTTGGGTCTCCAGCCCGGCAGCCGTCACAAGACCGCCGGCGGTATCATGACCCGGCTCACCGCCATGGAGTTCATGGGGTTTGGAAGCACTATCAGTGCCAGGAAATTCCTTCCTTGGCACTGATAGGGGTCTCCGCCAACCCCACCCCCTCCCCCGAGTCTGTCCCAACACCCCCCAGCTCCCTGCCACCCCCCAAAGGTGTCAGGACCCCCCTCCCCACCCCTACCCCCGACATCACAACACAGACACACACCCGACACGCATTCAGACACCACCAACACACATTCCTGTACACACACGAACAAACATGCCAAAAGACACACACAGTCATACACGCACACCCTCATTAAGACATACACGCACACATCCATACAGACATACATACAGACAGACACGCACACATTTCCATTCACACTACACCCCGCATGCATACACGCACTCACACACCCCCTCTACATACTCACACGCACACCCCCATGCACCCACACATCACACAACACCCCCACACCCCCCTCCCCTAACTGACGATCAACTTACCTTGTCCGTTGATCTACCGGGAGGGGACGGGATCCATGGGGGCTGCTCCGCCGCCAGCACACCGTCAACAGAACACCGTCAACAGAACACCGCCACGACGAATCACAGAACGTGATTCGGTGGGCGGTGTTCTGTTGACGTGGCGGTGGAAGTGGAGCAACCTCCACTTCCCCGCCGCCCGCCAGTATGGCTGCTGGCGGCTCTCCGTCTGGAAAAGGACGGAGGGCTGCCAGCAGTCATAATACGTCGAGTGGAAAACCGCCACCACTGGCGGTCTTCAGCACGGCGGTCCCTCGGCGGTCTTGTGAAAAGACCGCCGAGGTCGAAATGACCCCCTGTGTTTCAATCCACGTAATGCCATCTTTACAATGGGATTTTCAATGTACTTCTAATAGGAGTTAATTTGCTATTCTTTCCCCAAGACCCCTTGGATGGCCACGAAAATCCTAAAATTAGATTAAAGTAAGTGTTCATGCAATTTGGAAAATAGAACGTTTAATAGTGCAGCATATGGAAAAGAATACAAATGTAAAGTAACAAAACTTTCTGTGTGTGATGTGCAGGGCAAAGTGGAGGGAGTATGGGTGTGATTAGTCACATTGTGCTTTCCCAGCTTGGTGGGAACAAGGGGGACAACTGGTAATGTCTGCAGCCACTTTGTGCATAACTATGACTCTGATGTAAAGTAAACACCAAAAGAAAAGTGTGCATAAAACGGGTTAAAATATCAAATACATTTGAAATGGGATACTTTGATTTAGCCCTATATTCTATTTACAACTAGTTATGTTGAAGAACCAAAGGCTCCATGTGCATGAAGGTGCTATCAAAACACATGGTGTGCATAATTATATTAGTTTAACAAAAGATCTACTGATTCCCTCATAAGGGGTGAAGTCCTTCGGTTTGCTATTAGGAGTCTCTTGATGCAAACTCAGATTTGAACTAGTGATAATTGTAAATAATACAAAGAAATAAGGCCCTCATGACAACCCTGGCGGTCGGTGATAAAGCGGCGGTAATACCGCCAACAGGCCAGCAGTATCAAAAATGGAATTATGACCACGGCGGAAACCGCTTACACAGACAGCCACTTTAGCACACCGACCGCTATCACAGTAGCAACAAGCACCGCAGTAGTAACTGCCAACAGCCAGGCGAAAGACAATGTACCGCCCACAGTATTACAACAGGCCTATCTGCCACCTTTTCCGGGGCAGTACCAACAACATCAAAAGCACGGCAGAAACAGTACACAGAAGGCAAACGACTCACCCATGGAGACACAAGGAAGAACAACGCAGCCATGGAGCCCGAGTTGCAGGTGTTCCCTATGCTCGTCTATCTCGTTCTTCACTATGAACACCAACGCCGCCGAAGACGACCACGGTGAGTACTGCCGCCTAGCACACAGGGGAGGGGGGGAGGAAAAAGAGAGTGACACACACACACAACACGCAACACCCCAACACCATACACATAAACTGATGCAGCAATGAAAAATATTTACCCCGTACCCCTCAGAAATAATGCAAGGACTACAGAAATTGATTAAAGTGAGTTTAATAATATAAAATAGTAGAAAATCGTGCTTCAAAGTCAAAACAGTATATACATATATACAAATGGAGGGACACAGCCCGGTCCACAATGTCCGTGGGCCATAGGGCCACATCACATAGGCCAAGGCCCCACTTGACTCCTGCAACAACATGGAGAGAACACCGCAGGGGCATCAGTTCGAAAATACACAGGCACCTCAGGGAGACGGGGAACGGGGGACACTTCAGCCGGAGGATGGTACAGCACCACTGGTCCTGGAGGGGCTACATGCCCTGTGCGATGTCCTGGGGAGTGCAAGGCCACAGTCTCTCAAGTGGGTGGTCTGCCCACTGCTTGGTCCTGGGAGTGCAAAGCCACAGTCTCTCTAGTGGATGGTCTGCCCACTGCTTGGTCCTGGGGAGTGCAAAGCCACAGTCTCTCTAGTGGGTGGTCTGTCCACTGCTTGGTCCTGGGGAGTGCAAAGCCACAGTCTCTCAAGTGGATGGCTTCTCCACTGGCTCTGGAGGGGGCATAGTGCCCAGTGTGCTTCATCCTGGCAAGGATGGGGTGAGTGTATGGCTTTTTCCACTGGTTCTGGAGGGGGCATAGTGCCCAGTGTGCTTCATCCTGGCAAGGCGGGGTGAGTGGATGGCTTCTTCCACTGGTTCTGAAGGGGGCTTTGTGCCCAGTGTATTTCATCCTGGCAAGGAGTGGAACAGTGGATGGCTTCTTCCACTGGTTCTGGAGGGGGCTTTGTGCCCTGTGATGCAGCACTTGAGGAGTGCAAGGTCACAGTCTCTCACCTGGGTGACACACCCTCAGGATTTGCAGGGTGCAGGATGCACTACAGTCCATGGAGGCAGGACTACACACTGCCTGCCAGCGGTTGCGGCTGCTCAGTGGTGGCAGTGGCGGTGCTGGGGTCAGTGCTGGCAGTGGTGGGGGGAGCCTCCAGCCCATCCCCTGCAGCTTTGGACGGCTGCCCTCTGGGGCTGCTGGCGGTGCTGGCAGTGGTGGGGGGAGGCTTCAGCCCATCCCCTGCAGCCTCAGACGGCTGACGACTGGGGCTGCTGGCGGTGCTGGCAGTGGTGGGGGGAGGCTTCAGCCCATCCCCTGGTGGGGGGAGGCTTCAGCCCATCCCCTGCAGCCTCGGACGGCTGCCCACTGGGGCTGCTGCCGCTGGCAGTGCTGCAGACAGTGGTGCTGGTGGCGGTGCTGGTGTCAGGAATGCCAGTGGTGGGGGGAGGCTCCAGCGTTCCCCTGCAGCCTCGGATGGCTGAACCGCCATGGTTGGTGTTGGGGGTTCAGAATCAGTCCCAGAATCAGTCCTCCTGTACTTCCTGCCTGCAGGGGCAGGCCCCTTGCCCTTCCCAGCTGGTAGTGCCTCCTTGCCTTTCCCCTTGGCAGATGGTGGTACCTCCTTGCCTTTCCCCTTGGCAGCTGGTAGCGCCTCCTTGCCTTTCCCCTTTGCAGCTGGTGCAGGCACACTGTCAGTGCTGATGGCTGGTTCCCTGGAGCTTCTCCCACCTGCAGTAGCTGCCGACACTACTGTGGCCTTGGACTGGGTGGCTGAGGTGCTCGGCTGGGTTCTGACCACCTTGGCCCAAGGTGAAGGACGGGGGGAGGGGTAGGGAAGAGGTCAACGGCGGAGAGGAACAGCTTCTTAGGGACTCTGGGGCTGGAAGAGGGTGAAGGTTTGGGAGTGGAGGAAGAGGGAGTGGTTGTAGGAGGTTTCTGTCTGCTGTGTTTGAGTGCAGGTGCATGGGCTGGATGCTATGGTGAGGTGGATGGCTGTTCGGTGTCTGAGTGCTTGCGTTAGTGTACTTTGGGAGGAGGGGCCACAGACACAGTGGGAGAGGACACAGGGGACGTGTGCATAGATGTGGGGGTGGTGACTGCCAGTGAGGGGTGTGTAGTGATATGCGTGGTGGTGATGGGTGTAGTGGATGAGGATGTAGTGCATACAGGTGTGAGTGGAGACACTACTGGGAGGGTGGTGGACGACGAGGAGGGGGGCACAGTAGAGGCAGTGGATGTTGGTGTGTCTGCATCTGGATGGTTTTGTGTGAGTGCCTGTGGGATGATGTGTGGTGCTTGTGTTTGCCTGAGCCACTCCTATGTGTTGTCTTTGGTGCATGCTGGTCTGAATGTGTGCTTGGGATAGGTTGGGGTTGAGGGGAATGGGACTGGGTAGAGGAAGTTGGAGGGGGAGACTAGAGATAGGGACAATGGCTGCCATCAGGGAGGAGGCCAGAGCCTGGATTGATGTTGGGCCGCCATGCCAGAGTTAATGCCCTCCAGGAATGCATTTGTTTGTTGCAAATGGCCTGCCAGCCCCTGGATGGCATTCACTATGGTTGACTGCCCAACAGAGATGGATCGCAAGAGGTCAATAGCCTCCTCACTCAGGGCAGCAGGGCTGACTGGGTCAGGGCCTGAGGTGCCTGGGGCGAAGAAGATGCCCACCCTCCTGGGTGAGCGGGCACGGGAATCTCACTGAGTGGCTGCTGGGAGGGCGGTGCTGGTACGGGGGTGTTGGCTGTACCTGTAGTTGGGGTGGCTACAGAGGTGTCCACCACCACCAGGGAGCTTCCATCGGAGGAGGTATCACTATCCATACTGTCCCCTCCTGTCTCCACCATGGTGCTCCCCTCGCCCTCCGTCCCACTGGTGCCCTCACCATCGGTTGATTCGGCCTCATGGGGCATGTGGGATGCAGCTCTCTCCGTCACCGTTGCCTCTGCTCCTCTGCCAAATGATGCTAATGCACATAAGGACAGGGTGACAAAACAAAAAAGGGAGGGGAAAGACAAAGGATACACTTGGTCAATGTCTGCCCCAACACCACCATTGGCGTACACAGCACCCTCACACAGGGAACAGGCCTACGCACTATGCAGTGCACTGTCAGTCACAATGCTAGTCACCAGCCCAAGGGCAGGAATCCCTAACACCAATAGCAGCATACCTAGCACCCACAGACCCCTGCCCAGTAGTGGATGCCTACTAGCTTTGTAGGAGGTGCTGTTCATCAGCTCCTGCCCAACATGGGACCTATCCTGCAATGTCCGGTGTGGCCTAGGGGCACCCACAGTCCCACATCTCCCACCGGTAGACCACCCTACCACACGCAAGTAGTAGATTTGGAAACTGTACTCACCCCCTTGTGGCTGCTGTGATGCCCTCAAGCGCCCATCCAGCTCCGTATAGGCCACCGCCAGTATGCAGAACATCAGGGAGGTTAGGGTTTGACGGGCACCCCTTCCTCGTTGGGAGGCCATCCCCAGCTGAGCCACCCCTGTCTTCCGTGCCCAGGATCTCAGGTCCTCCCACCGCTTGCGACAGTGGGTGTTCCACCTGCCGTAGACCCCCAGGGTCCGCACGTCCTTCACAATGGCACGCCATATACCGTTTTTCTGATGGGCGCTGACTTGCAGACAAATAAACATAGAAAAAGGTATCAGCCAAACCATCTGGCCTGTTACACTCACATCCCACCATATCCCTCCCATCCCCTTACGCACAGACATTGACCACCATACATGCAGCACGCTGCCGAGGACCCTTCCACCAACCCCCCCTACATGAGGACCTCACACACAGAACTACATTCATTCATGCCCCATGCATTGTACTCACAGTGTACTCACCTGTTGGTCTGGAGGCCCATACAGCATTCGGTACTGGGGTAGGACCCCCATCCACCAGCCTCTCCAACTCCGCAGCGGTGAAGGCAGGGGCCCTTTCCCCAGTGACTCGAGCCATGGTTGTTTCCAGACACAGCAGCACTTGCAGTGTTGGTCCTCTCCTGTTGAATGTCAGGTAGCAAGTGAGAGAACAGATAGAAAATGGGGGTCACGTCCGTGGTGGTGCGTACCGTCACCCCGGTGTACTTCACCATTGGCCACTGTAACCCAGAGGGCCCAATGACAACCCATGAGGAGTTGCACAGTGGTGCTAAACCTCCTTCCGCAACGGCGCACGTCAACGGCATTACCTAATTTCCACATGTCCATCCACACAGGACAGGCGGGCGCCATTTCGGGGGCAGGGGGCAGGCTATGGCACCTAATTGTGTCACAGTACACATAGGCGCCACTTGGGCCTATCCAACAACATACTGTTTCTGTCACAACATGCAATGCAGTGTACAGTTTGGAAATGTGGAATACTGACCAGCTGCTCACTCTTTTGCCCCCTAGATTACAACCGCTGCAGATGAATAGGAGATGGAGACATCCCCCGTGTACAGACCCCTGGTGGACTTGGCAACAATGGAGGACAGGCACATTATCCTCACCTAAAGACTTGAGAGGACAACAATCACAGAGCTGTGTACACAATTGGAGCCAGACCAGATATCTGCTATCTGTCATCCCACTGGGATCTCCCCGCTTGTGCAAGTCCTATCTGTGCTCCATTTCTTGGCAACTGGTTCTTTCCAAGTGGCAGTGGGCTTGGCAGCAGGAATGTCTCAGCCAATGTTCTCAATAGTGCTGACCAGAGTGTTGTCTGCCCTGATTAAACACATGCGCAGCTACATTGTTTTCCCCCAGGTTAGGATTTGGCCACAGTGAAAGCTGACTTCTATGCAATGGGACATATCCCCAACATTATTGGGGCTATTGTTGGTACACATATAGCATTTGTCTCCCTTCCCCCCCTGTCCCCGAGAAATGAACAGGTGTTCAGAAATCGAAAGAGCTTTCACTCGATGAATGTGCAGATAGTGTGCCTGGCGGACCAGTACATCTCCCATGTCAATGCAAAGGATTCTGGGTCTGTGCATGAGGCCTTTATCCTAAGGAATAGCAGCATCCCATATGTGATGGCTCAACTCCAGAGGCACCAGGTGTGGCTAATAGGTGAGCCCATGGTTCCAACCCAGTATATGTTGGTGTATGTGTATGGTGTTGGCCCTAAGGGTTAGTGTTTGGCTAACAGGTATCCATCGATATTCGCAGGTGGCTCTGGTTACCCCATCCTCTCATGGCTACTAACCCAAGTGAGGAATCCCAGGACCAGGGCAGAGGAACGTTACAATGAGGCACATGGGTGAACAAGAAGAATAATGGAGAGGACATTCGGCCTCCTGAAGGCCAGGTTTCGTTGCCTCCATCTAACAGGTGGTTCCCTGTGCTACTCACCCAAGAAGCCCTGCCAGATCATCGTGGCATGCTGTATGTTGCATAACCTTGCCTTGAGACGCCAGGTGCTTTTTCTGCAAGAGGATGAGGCTGGAGATGGGCGTGTGGCAGCAGTGGATCCTGTGGACAGTGACGAAGAGGGGGCAGAGGATGAGGATGAGGACAACAGAACATCAATCATACGTCAGTACTTCCAGTGACACACAGGTAAGACACTGCAACTTCACTTTCCATTGACAGTTTTGTGTTGGACATTGTACAGGGCAGGCTGATTTTCCCACTACTATGGCCACTTACTGTACCCTTTGGCATCTCTATTTTCAGATATCTGTGCCCCATTCTGGCTCCTGGTGTGTTGGCTGCTGCCAACTACAGGTCATAGCTATGTATACATTACTGTACAGGTGAATTGCAATGTTTTCAGCTTGTTAAACAAATACATATTTCAATCAATTGACAGACTCCATGCTTGTATTTGTTCCAAGGGTGTTTATTGAGGTGCTAATAAGTGGAGGGGGTATTGCAATGGGCTGGGTTGCTGATGGAGGAAAGTCCAGGGTAGAGTCCAGTCTATTGGTATCACAGGTGCATTGTCCAAGGGAGCATAGGAAGTGGAGCAATGGCAGTTCAAGGTGGACAGGGTGACTGAGTGGGACACAAGGGTGACATTCAGGAGAGTCTTATTTCCTGGTGGGGGTCTTGGCAATGTTCTCTGGCTTCTGCCTGGATCGCAGGGACCGTTTGCGGGATGGTTCTCCTTCTGCAGGGGGAGGGGTGCTGGTGGCCTGTTGTTCCTGTGGCGGGGCCTCCTGTCCACTAGCGGCAGCGGAGGTGGAAGACTGTTCATCGCTTTGGCTAGTGTCAAGGGCACGTTGGTGTGCCACTGCCTCCCTCATGGTGTTGGCCATGTCTGCCAGCACCCCTGCAATGGTGACCAGGGTGGTGTGGATGTCCCTCAGGTCCTCCCTGATCTCCAGGTAATGTCCATCCTGCAGCCGCTGGGTCTCCTGCAACTTGTCCTGTATCTGGACGATTGTCTCCTGGGAATGGTGTATGCTCCCAGGATGTTGGTGAGTGCCTCCTGGAGACTTGGTTCCCTGGGCCTGTCCTCCCCCTGTCGCACAGCAGTCCTCCCAGCTTCCCTGTTGTCCTGTGCGGAAAACGTCCTCTACGACGACTCTTTAATAACAAAGTCCTGGTTAACGAAAGCGGAACAATGCTTTCTTTAACCACGACTTCATTATTTTGTGCCTTAACCACGCATATCCTGAACAACGAACATGCATGGTTAAGGCACAAACAAGGGAGTCAGCTGAGGAGGACGACGCAGATGATGAGGCAACGACTCAGGTAAGTGAGGGGCGGGGGTGTTAGGTTTTGGGGTAGGGGTGGGGGGTCGGGGGCTTTTAGGTGTTGGGGCGGGGTGGAGGGTCGGGGGGTTTTAGGTTTTGGGGCGGGGTTGAGGGTCAGGGGGTTTTGGGGTGTGGTTGGTGGGCGGGGCGTTTTAGGTTTTGGGGCAGGGTTGGGGGGCGGGGTTTAGGTTTTGGGGCGGGGTGGAGGGTCGGGGAGTTTTAGGTTTTGGGGCGGGCGTTTTAGGTTTTGGGGCGGGGTGGAGGGTCGGGGGTTTTAGGTTTTGGGGCGGGGCGTTTTAGGTTTTGGGGCGGGGTGGGGGGTCAGGGGGTTTTAGGTTTTGGGGCAGGGGTGGGAGATCGGGGGTTTTAGGTTTTGGGGTGGGGTGGGGTGGAGTTGGGGGGGTGGGGCGTTTTAGGTTTTGGGGCGGGGTGGGGAGTCGGGGGTTTTAGGTTTTGAAGTGTGGGGTTGGGGTGTCGGGGTGACGCATGCAGGATCAATGGGTGCCTATTACTAATGCCTTTACCAGGAATGCCTTTACAACGAAATATAGTTGTTAAGGCATTCGTGGTAAAGGCATTAGTGGTAACAACGAGGTCGGTGTTCCGACCTCGTTGTTCAGGCACTCGTTGTTTCGGCAGGCAGCGTTCCGACCTACAACCGTCCTGTGCCTCTGTCCCCTGAACCATGTGTCCACTGCCTCTGACCCCAGGCCCCTTATCATCCTGTGTTTGTGGGGTGGCCTGGGGTCCCTGTAGTGGTGGACACACTGCTGATTAACATGTACTGGGGTCAGAGGTATGGGCCCGCTGGGTGGGTACTGTGGTGGTGTTTCCTGAGGGGGGAGGCTCTGTGGTGGTATGGGACTGTGCCTGGGTAACCGACTGTCCGGAGATGCCTGATGGGCCAGGTTGGTCATCCAGGTCCAGAGCAGCTGTCATCACTGTGTGCCTCTTCTGGAGGGGGGGACTGGATGTTGCTGGCACCTTCACTCCGGTGACTTTGAGTAGGGGACCTGTGGGGATGTAAATGCAGTGTTATTGTTTCTGCGTGTGACATCTTGTACATGGGTGCGTTGTCCTCTAAGGTTGTTGTGGCGCTGGCAGATATGCCTTTGTGTGAGTTGCTATTGGTTGGGCTAGGTGATTCTCTCCAGTGCTCATGTGGTGGTGATAGGTGTCCATGCAAGTCTGTGATGGGGGTCCATGCATTGGTGTTGCATGCTGGGCTTGGTATTGGGAGGGGTGGGTTGTGATGGTGGGGTGTGTAGGAGGTGGTGGAGTGATGGGAGTGTGGGTAAGGGTGGGGGTTTGTGATAGCATGCAGGTAGGGGATAGTAGTAAAGAGTTGACTTACTAGAGTCCAGTCCTCCTCCTACTCCTGCCAGGCCCTCAGGATGCATGATTGCCAAGACTTCCTCCTCCCATGTTGTTAGTTGTGGGGATCCACCACCAGTCCTCTGTACAGCTAGTTGGTGTCTTGCTGCTGTAGAACGCACCTTCCCCCGTAGGTTGTTCCACCTCTTCCTGATGTCATCCCTTGTTCTGGGGTGCTGTCCCACGGCGTTGAACCTGTCCACGATTTTCCGCCATAGCTCCATCTTCCTAGCAATGGATGTCTGTTGCATCTGTGATCCGAATAGCTGTGGCTCTATCCGGATTATTTCCTCCACCATGACCCTCAGCTCCTCCTCAGAGAATCTGGGGTGTTTTTGTGGTGCCCTGGGTGTAGTGTGAGTGGTGTGGGTGTGTGGGGTGATGTGTTGGGGTGTGTGATGTGAGCTGCGTGGATGGTGTATAGGTGATGGTGGTGTGTGGCTGTGGTGTTGTCTGTGGTCTTGCTATCTCTCTTGTGGCACTTGTTTGTAGTCGTCAAGGGTTGTGGGTAGTGTGGGTGTGTGTTTTATAGTGGTGTGGGTGTCAGGTGTGTGTAGTTTGAATTGTCCAATGTGGTGTTGTTTTGTATGTGTGTGTGTATTTTGAGCACAGTGGTATGTACTGCCAATAGTTTACCACAGTTGAATGTCCGCTGCGGTGATTCGTGGGTCATAATGCTGTGGGCGTAGTTCTGTTGGCGTAACGGTGTGGGTTCTGGTACCGCCAATTTATCACTGACCTTTGGGCTGGTGGACTTGTGTGTGTGTCTGTATAGTGATGGATTGGTATTTGTGTGTCATAATATGGGTAGCGGTAATCCGCCGCAGCGCCGGTATGTTGGCGGTGGTTGGCATAGCGGTAAGCAGGACTTACCACCAATGTCATAATGAGGGCCTAAGATTCTGCCTTATAGAGGCGTACTTCGCCCTACAAGTAATCAACATTAGGATATCCCAGACAAATTAGGGGTAAAACATGCACACTGATGACTCCATTAGTCACACACCTTTCATTTTGGTTCAAACAAATCCTCTACTTTTACAAACTCCACTGGCGTTGATGTTGCCAATTTTCACCCAAAAAGCCGATCATTTCATGTCTACTCTAAAGCCAAAGCACTAGACAAAGGCATATTAAATAAAAGCAAGAAGTATGTAGTTTCAATAACCCCATATTGGGAGCTCATGGGAAAAAAATAATCACTCTTCTCAATCCAGCAGCTGACACTCGTGAAACTGCCGGAGACAAATAAAACCACGGCACATCACGGGATCACGGTGAGAACACTTTATTCCTCAGTGTTGAGTCAGGGTGAGAGTCCACTGATATCATGAAAAGCAATAGATGCGTACTATAGAAGCACTGTACAATTCTCATATCTGTGAGGAAACAGCCGACACGTGTTTCGTCATCATTGACTTTTTCAAGGCTTGTAGAGTCTGAACTAAAAGGTTACTGTTGGTAAAATTCCAAGGATCATGAGCTGTACAGCAGAGTGTACAGATGGTAACAAGAGCCGTAGTTAAATTCCAGAGACCATGGTAAGTCTGCGAAGTAGCCAGGTTTAGTTTGAGCCGTAAATGTATGGCGTCGTCATGGGCACTCGTGAAACTGCATGCGCTAATGAGATTGAGTGGGCTAGCCAGCACAATCTGAGATACTTGCCCCAAATGATATTCTACCATCTCAGCAGCAAACCCAACACTGTTAAGTATAATTGTATTTCGGTTACAGAGTATAGCCATAAAAATTACATTTAAAATAACAGTTAACACACCATTACACAAGGTACACTTAAAATTTTTCACAAATATGTTTGTGTTTAAGACAAGCCGCCACACTGAATGACAGAGCATTGGCTGCAACTTAAAGTACAAGTTAAAATGATTTGTGCTTTGATCTTTAGTGAAAAATGTTGACTAGCATCATTATTATTGAGTGTAGTGCCCCAGGAGGAAATAACCAGGAAAAAAGAAGATATTCAGAAAGTTCCTAGTACATGAAAGGCTTCTGGGATTCGGCTCGCTCAGCAGCAAAAAAATTACAGAAGCACGGTATACGTAATAAAGTGACGTCCTTTTGCTATCAATGTAAAAATTGTAACATTACACACATAATTAAAACTCCCATATAAAAATAACAGGACTCCTGTCAGCCAGTGTCTGAGGATTAAAACGTTACTCCCCCTAGATCGAGGACATCACGTTATTAGCATCTTGCTCCGCGGGGGTACTTTAAGTGGAATGAATCAGACTACTTCAGATTTCTTGTTCCTTTGTTCCAAGCCCGGTTAAAAAATCTGAAGAGTACGTAGACTACTGCTTCATAAGTATCAGATCTGAGCCCATGCAGCGCTTCCACACACTGGGTAACACTCAAGAGGCAACAGATAGGTATAATCCACTTAGTGTGGGGGGCTGAGTACGTAGGGCAAAAAATAAGAAGTGGGCCTCTGTTTCTCCAATTAGCAGACAAAAGGGTCAGTCACCTGCTTCTTCTTTGTCCCCCTTCCATTTAATAATCAATGTATTTAAGGGAAGTGAGCCAATTCTCAGTCAGAAATACAGGGTCTAGCTGAAAGGGGAATAAGCCTATCCATAAAGATCTCATACTTTGGCACACACTTGTGGGCCAAGAACCTATCAGTCCCTCAGAGTGCGACTCGCAGTACTTTTCCCAAGGGATTTGATCCAAGTATAAGCGCTTGATCTGAGATCCCAAGGCTTCTGCTCAAAATTAACGGGTTTTCCCACAGATTCAGCAGGTGTAAACGTTGGCAAAGTTCTTTAACTGCCTTGAGCCAAGATGTGAAGGAATTCTTTGCTAGAGCAATCAGCTCTTTCATGGACATTCTGTATGGCTCCAACTCGTGGGTGGACCACAGTCTAATCCAGTACTTAAGGATCCTTAGCTTTACAATATGGTCAACTCTTTGGATATTCAAATCTCATTTTAGAGGTAACATAGGGGAGCTGGTAAGTAAACTAAGAAGTGACCTCAGAAATCTATTTTCCATTCTTACTAGCAGACTAGTTGTCCTTGTAACCCCAGACCTTTGCCCTCTAGAGGGCCCCTCCCAGTGCTACAGCTCCATTCACCTCAAGGACCAGTGAGAATGACAGCAGATCTATGCTGCAGCAGGCTATTAATCTATTCAATTTGGGGCACCCAGGAAAATGTCTCTAAACCTAAATAGTCGAAGCTAAATACCCGTTACATCAGAGTCCCGTTTATCTTCATCTTGCCTTAAAAAGAATGGTGGGAGTTAATAGCCATAAACTTTGTTTTTTCCTTCATTTATTTCAAGACCACTGGTTTCACAAAACATTTGGAACTCCCCCAAGCAAAGCTTGGAGCCTCATGGGTGTGTGTGAAATGAGTAGAGTATCGTCAGCAAACATCAGGACGAGAGTGCAGACACTTGCTAACTTTTTTTTTAGCGTCATGGAGGCAATTCTTCAACCACTCCAACAGCCCATTAATGCACAAACAAAACTAGTGAGACGGCTAAAATGCACCCTACCTGACCTCACAATTTATCAGGATCCTAGCAGTAAGGTCCGCAGGCTGTTCTATATGACTTTGGCATATGCGTCTCAATAAAGTTTAATTAAGAAGGATTAGATATTTTCAATGATGGCATAATGCCTCAGGACTTCCCATAGTTGTATCCTGGGGACCAGGTGTAATGGGCCCTCAGGTCCATAAAGGACACATAGAGATGGTCTTTCCTTAGAGTAATGTAGTTCCAGCAGATAGCTGAAAATCTAAATACCTAAGCCACTGTATTCATTTTCTCTCTGAAATCATCCTGAAAGTCTGATATTACCTGATGGTCCTTCATCCAAGTCTGAAGCCTATGTAAAACTTGCCAGGTAAAACATTCTTGGGATATGTCTATGAGGCTTATGGGCCTGTAGTTAGTGCGATTGTCTTTTGGGCCTTTCTTATATAGGGGGACAATAATAGCCTCCTTCAAAGACACCGGAAGGTCACTGTCCCCAGCAGCAACGCTAGTACGAATATTTAGGTAGGGAATCCAGACTTTGGGCTCCGAGAGAAAGAAATCTGGAATGGAATCAGGCCCAGGAACTTAACCCCGCTTCAGTGAGTATTGTGCTCTCTCAGTCTCTTTTAATGAAAAGGTGCCGGCGGGATGGTGGCACTCGTAGGTCAACGGCTTTATAGACCCTGAATTAGATTCAGTTTTGTCCGGTCAGTTTAAGCTCTGCATTTCTCGTTCCTTAAAAAGATAAGTGAAATGGCCAACCCACTGTTCTGCAGGGACAATTGAATAGGGTTAGGAGGCACTACTTCTATTACCACAAGCCATGATCTTTCAGAAAGACCGAGTATCTTTCTTTTTTAGAGTATTGGTAAATTTCACCCATTGTGCTTCTTCCCAATCGCGCTTGCAAGCCCTTAATGTGGATTTATAGGCTTTTCTGGCTGTAGCAAGATCAGTTTTGGTGCCCTTCTTTGCAGCATCAGTCAGCCCACGCTTTGCCTTTCTACACTCCCTACTGAACCAAGGGCAGGGAACATTTAAGGTAGTGAATAACACTCTCAATGAGACAAACATCAGTGTGGCATAGGGCAAAGTTATGCCACTCAAGTCCGGCTGCATTATAAGTATTAAACAGAATCAACAAAAACTTGATAAATTTGGCTCAAAGTGGAAGCATTACTAATTATGTCTGCCCATTTAACATTTTTTAAATTGTTACTAAGAGCCAAAAGCGCTGGGTAAGATTTGATGGCAGATTCCTGAGTAGTGGACAGAATAACCGGTAAAAGGTCTAGCACGAGGGTGTTGTGATCGCTATCAGGTTGAAATGCCACCTTCAGATCACACACAAGATACCAGAGCCTAAGGTCCATAAATATATAGTTAATGTGACTAGTTGATCTACCCCGCTTGAAGGTGGATTTAGCCGACTGGTCTGATTAATATCAACCATTAACTGCTGTTAACCTATGCTCAAGGGTTAAATGCAACTCTTGAGCATAGGTCGGCCACCCTTGTCCATTTTTTTAATGGAATGGACAGAAATCTCTGGAATACCACATTCCTCATTGTGTTCTAATGATGGAGACACAAACAGATTGAGGGGTTCGAAATGGGTATTGCAATCCCCTGCTAAAATTACGTGCCATTCGTGTTTAAAAGAATCAAGAAGGTTGTGTAGAGAAGTAAATGTTTGAGAGTCAGAGCTGCCTGCAACGAACATGTGTTAATAATTACAAAATGTCTAAACTTCAATCCCGAGGAAGAGGGGTCGTTAATTTGTTGCACAAGATGTCCCTGGAACTACAATCGAATATTTCAATCCTGCAGGAAATCTTAGTTTTAACCCAAATTATGAGGCCACCCGAGGCATGTCCAGAACTAGCGGGAGTAGCATTTCTATGGTGTGTTAAGTAACCAGACCTGAATTCTGGCCGGGTTGCCCAATGTTCGTGGAATAGGATTATGTGGTGATTATCGATTAACTCTCCCCATTCCGAGTCTGAAAGTTTGGAGTGGGCACCAGCCATATTCCAGGACAGCAGTTCCACTAGATCTTTTGGCCTATCTCGGGAAATCCAGAGGGGGGATTGTGCCCTAGCCTTAACAGTATCCCCATTCTGGATAGTTCCACTGCCATATGAGGGAGCCATCTGTAGTCAGTCAATGTCCTATCAGTGGGCTGAGTGAGCGCAACTAGTATGAGGTTGTGTCAAAGTGAGGGCTAGAGTGCTCACTCTGCTAGGGAAAATCTCAGCTAGTAAATGGAATCTAATTCAGATAGGAGAACCGCTGGGTGTAGCAGGTCTCAACCCCATTTGAATTAGACCATCAACTACAGCGCTGGACACAAATCTCACACCAATACAGCCAGAGCTGCTATTTTTCCTGACATATCTATAGGCCATCACTATATCTTCCCTAATCACACATCTGCTGTGTTGTACATATCGGAGCCAATGGATTATTTTGTTGGTTAAGGATTCATTGCTGTCATGGGCACCTGTGAGGGATTTGGGAACATGAGTCAGAAACACTTGTCTGCTTGGCAGCCTGCCATGCGGAGAGCCCCTACTACCCTTTGTCTGATGTAAAATAAGTGGTCTCGGTGACGAAGTGCTGTGAGAACAATGATTTATGGTAAAGCCCATCCATATTAGAGTAGCACATTCTCACTGACTGGGTTGCATGAGTCCTAGCAGTAAGTCCAGGGAACTCTTGGCTATTATCTGTCCCACAACTAGACTTTCCGTCAGCCTCCAATAGTGAGGGAGCCCCCTGCTGTGAGGATCGTTTCGACCCAGGAATGTCATCTCTAGTTCGTAATGGTGCCCAAGGGCCCGGTTGAGATGCTAAAGGCTCCTGGATCTCAGGACAACGCAGAGTGTTGTTCTGCCCTCCTTTTACTATAGATCTGAGCAGCCGCCTCAACTTAACCACTTATCTGTAAGTAATTGTGTGAGTGAAGTGACAGCAATTTTTAAGCCTGTAATTTCAGACTTTCAAAAGGTTAAGTTGAATCCCCACCTCGTCCTCTTCATAGTGGTGAGATGTATGATGTGAACAACTAGGAAGCAGTTGGTTTTGTGACGAGGGAAACATGCACCATATCATTCGATAGATCCCCCAGGACTTGGAATCTGTTTGTGTACTCAACAGTTATGGTCCCCGGTTCAATGTCATGGGCTTCTTGGGCTATCTCTTGGGCAAATGATCTCGCTGGGTCGCTAAGGGGGATCTGTGGGCTAGCATGATGGACCTGGACTTCCATCAGATTACCCCCATGGTCGCACCCATTTGGTTTAAGCATATAAGACTTGATAGTTACCTTCGCACTTCTTGCTGGAGCTAAGCTTTTTCCTTTCTCCTTTGTTTTCAAAAGCCCCTCGACCTCTTTTATTAAAACATTAATTTAATCTATGGCACAATGTGTGGTCACAAGCTTTGCCTACTTCTTGGCCTTCTTTGTGTCAGCTGGATTATCAGTAACTGTCCTCTTCCCCATTCCGCAAGTGTGACTATCAATCCTCTAAATACACTACTTGGTATAGGGGTTGGCTAGGATGGCTTAAGCAATTACACTGTACAAATTCCAATTTAAAAAAAAAGAGAAATACGCTGATTACAAAAATAGGTACTTCTGCAAGTTACTATTTAAAAGCCTATAAGGAGATCCAGTACATTAGGGCATTCGTTACAATTTAAACAATCAGAAGTACTTCCAACAAAGCCAACCTTTTCCACAAGTCTCTGTAGCAATAGTAGCAGCCATGACCAACCACACAAGGCCCAGCGTTGCTTCAATTAAAAAAGGATGATCTCAAAGAAGTGTGGCACACTAAACTAGTCAGTTCGGCAGGTCGATAAAACCAATAAACAAAACTGGGGAAAGGCGAGCAACTTGCAGTACAATAAACTTTTGCCAGTCCAAGAGTTAAAAGTTATGTAAACGGAACCATGGAAACACCTTGTTGCTGCACCTACAGGCCCCAACGAGTCCTCTCCTTGGGTCAAGGAACACAATGCCCACAGCAACATACAGACCGAGTGAAGAGCAATCCACTTGTTAAGTGCGGAAGCTGCCCAGATAATAATGATAAGCCTTACAGCAGGTGGCTAAAGATGCCTGGTTTGAAGACTATGTGGGTTGACCCTGCCCTTTCTTTTCCTGTCGCTGACGGGCGCAAGACACCTTTGGCCCGGGCATGTCCCACTCAGTCAGAATGTCAGGAGCACTACATTTTGGGCACACTCTGCAATCGTGTCCCCTGATGCATGGCACATCGGGGGACGAAGTCCCGTTGGGTCCTAGGGGTTGTTAGGGGCCAAGAACCCCTTTTGCTGCCATCGAGCTGTCCCACTCAGCAGGAATGTCAGGAGCACTAAGATTGCATTACTAAGAGGCCCCAACCCCTTCTGGGCATGCTTTTCAGTCGCGCCTTCTGGCGCACGGCAAATTGGGGGATGAAGTCCCCTTGGGTCCTAAGGGTTGTTGGGGGCAAGAACCCCTTTTGCTGCAAGGGTCGCTCCCCATGGGGGGCACATTACTCTTGGCCATTTCTGCCCTCCTTAGTGGCAGATTGGCTTATTTATGTAAGGCCCATCTGCCCCCAAGGGGGGCAGAAAGCCCACCACAGACCAGGGAAGATTTTTTTCTTTTTTTTAAAAAAGAGAGTGGGGTTATGGCCATACTCCCACCCCAAATAAATGGGGACAGAGTTGTTCTGCCCACTGGTGGGCAGATTGGGCAATTACTCCCGATCCACTCCCTGGGGGGCAGAAAGCCTACTAGATGCCAGGGAATAAAAAATAAATAAAAAATAGTGGGGTAGTGGCTACCAAACGAGTATGGGCATGGTTATGCCCCCACCCCAGCTGAAGAGGATAACAGTCCTTCAGCTTTCCCCCCGCACACTAAAAGATCTTATTCCAACGGCAAGCAAGAGGACATTTGATTATTTTGGGTTTTGGTTTTACATTTGGGGCATGAGAGCTTGTCTAACTCTCAAAATCGTCCCACTTGGAATGGTGAGGGCTGCACTTTTTGGACTTTGAGATGCTGCCACGTAGAAAAACCTACGAGACTGAGACACATCTGAAAATTAAACATCTGGGTTAGTCCAGGGTGGTGTGCTTCACATGTACCACACCATTTTCCTACCCACAATGCCCTGCAAGCCTCCAGCTCTGCTTTAAATCACACTCATTTTCCCCACATTTTTCTGATGGAACCTTCCGGAATCTGCAGGAATCCACATAATTCCTACCACCCAGCACTGTTG
Organism: Pleurodeles waltl; assembly: GCF_031143425.1. NCBI lineage: Eukaryota > Metazoa > Chordata > Amphibia > Caudata > Salamandridae > Pleurodeles > Pleurodeles waltl. The sequence continues at coordinate 230,945,028 of NC_090451.1, forward strand.
CATCTATAGTGATAAAAATTGTCCCCCACTCGTCAGGCTAAAACCTTTTTTTTTCAAACTGCCCTTTTGGACCCGCTTTGGTTCCCCCTCAATTTCGACATGTTTTTGGCTCTTCCCGGTCACAGGCACTTGGCCCACCTACGCAAGTGAGGTATAATTTTTATCAGGAGACTGAGGGGAACGTTGGGTGGTAAATTTGTGCCTGTGCGGTGATCCCATCAGAAATATGGGAAAAGTTGATTTTTTAGCTAAATTTGGTGTTTGCTGAGGATTCTGGGTAAGAAAACACTAGGGGGGATCCACGGAAGTCACACCTCCTTGGACTCCCTTGGGTTTCTAGTTTTCAGAAATGTCTGGGTTTGGTAGGTTTCCATAGATGGCTGCTGAGCCCAAGACCAAAAACCCAGGTGACACCCCCACCTCCAAAAAAACAGGTAGCTTTGTAGTTGATAATTTTGATCTGTCCACGTAGTGTTTTGGGTCATTTCCTGTCACGGGCACTAGGCCTACCCACACAAGTGAGGTACCATTTTTATCAGGAGACCTGGGGTAATGCTGGGTGGAAGGAAGTTAGTGGCTCCCCTCAGATTCCAGAACTTTGCAGCCCCGAAATGTGAGGAAAAAGTGTTATTTTTTGCCAAATTTTGAGGTTTGCAAAGGATTCTGGATAACAGAACCTGGTGAGAGCCCCACAAGTCAGGCCAACCTGGATTCCCCTAGGTGAGCTAGAGGCCAAAATCCACAGCTAGGCACTTTGCAAAAACAGGTCAGTTTTCAACGTAAAAATGTGATGGGTCCATGTTGCGTTTCCTGTCGCGGGCATTAGGCCTACCCACGCAAGTGTGGTACCTTTTTTATCGGGAGACTTGGGGGAACGCAGAATAGAAGAACAAGTGTTTAGGCCCCTTGTCTTTCTCTACATTTTTTCCTTCCAAATGTAAGACAGTGTGTTACAAAGACGACTATTTGTGAAATGCCCTGTAATTTCACATGCTAGTATGGGGACCCTGGAATTCAGAGATATGCAAATAACAACTGCTTCTCAACACCTTATCTTGTGCCCAGTTTGGAAATACAAAGGTTTCCTCGATACCTATTTTGCGCTCTTTATATTTCACCAAATGAATTGCTGTATACCCGTTATACAATTAAAACCCATTGCAAGGTGCAGCTCCTTTATTGGCCTTGGGTACCTAGGGTTCTTGATGAACCTACAAGCCCTATATATCCCCGCAACCAGAAGAGTCCAGCAGACTTAACAGTATGTTGCTTTAAAAAATATGCCATAGCTGGAAAAAGTGATAGAAGAAAACGTGGACAGAAATGGCTCTTTTTTCACCTCAATTTCAATATATTTTTATTTTAGCTGTTACTTTTTGTTGGAAAACCTTGAAGGATATACACAAATGACCCCTTGCTGAATTCAGAATTTTGTCTACTTTTCTGAACTGTTTAGCTGTCCGGGATCCAGGCATTGGTTTTACACCCATTTCTGCTGCTAACTGGATGGAGGCTGAAAGCACAAAAAATAGTAAAAATGGGGTACATCCCAGTACAATGCCAAAATTGTGTTGAAAATTGTGTTTTTCTGATTCAAGTCTGCCTGTTCCTGAAACCTGGGAAGATGGTGATTTTAGCACTGTAAACCCTTTTTTGATGCCATTTTCAGGGGAAAAACCACAAGCTTTCTTCTGCAGCCCTTTTTGTTCCATTTGATTTTTTATACAAAATGTGTCTGTATTTTGGCTAAATTTTTTGACTCCTCCAAGGGAACCCACAAACTCTGGGTATCTCTAGAATCCCTAGGATGTTGAGAAAAAAGGACTAAAATTTGGCGTGGGTAGCTTATGTGGACAATAAGTTATGAGGGCCTAAGTGCGAACTGCCCCAAATAGCCAAAAAATGGCCTGGCATCTGAGGGAGATTATTTGCTTTCAGAAAATAATCAGGTAAGTCACTAAGACATAGGAAAACAAGTGGGGCTAAAATTCATCCCTCTTTCAGGGCCTTTTTGTGTTGATATCTTAGGGGTCAACCCCCTGTCATCCCCCATAAGGGCTTTACACCAAGTGGATGTGTGCAGTGCAACTATTAGCTGTAGTAAGGAGCTGTGGATTCCCATTCTCACTAGTTTCCTCCATAGGGTGGGACAATCAACCCTGTTGAGAGCTGTAGAAAAGTCAACAAACACATAGTATACCACTTGCAATTTAGTCACCACATACTTGTTAATTACCATTTGCAATACTGCAGTGTTGTCTGTCACTGAGTGTTTGGACTGGAAACCCGCTTTGACTATGGCTATTACCCCCCTTGAAAAAGCCCAGCCCTTAAGATAATCCAAAAACTGGAGGCAAAGATCTTCCCTGTTGTGTGAAGAAGTGCAATTTGATGGTAGTTGGAAGGGGCTAGGCAGGAGTCTTTTTTGTGTGTAGAAGGATCACTGCTTCTGGACCATGAGCTTGGAATGCATCCTGTTTCATAACAATATGAAAAGAGCACAGTGAGAAACTTGCTCGTTCCTTCTGAGTCATCTTGTAGTTTTTTTTGTGTATCTTATCAGGGCTCATTGCTGCAGAAGGTCTTGCTCTCCTTTTATATGACTTAGTCAGTTTCGCATTGGGGGCTGTTACGTGCTGAGCAAGCTAGAGAGCTTGCAAGGATATGGAAGGATTCCTCACGGTTAGATAAAGCGAGTTCCATACAGTTCGGAGTAATAAACTATCCATTCCTTCTGTGGGATAGGAATTGCAGATGTCATTTTCCTGCTACCCATGAACTTGGAGATGAGCTGCCAGAAGACTTTGCTGTTTTTGTGAGGCTGCTTGCTGCAGTTCTGCCCTATAGTAGCTCTTTTGTTAGACTGGCAAATTTTCCTTTGCTTTTTCCATAAAGCCAGGATTTCTCTGCCAATTGAGAAGACAATAAATTGATGACAAATGTATTTAAGTTACGAGAAAGTACAAGTTCTAAAGGCACTTTTTACTGGGAGCCATATAAGTACTATTTACAGACCTCCTCTGAAACATAAGGACTGCTGCAGAAATTATCTCTTCAAAAAATACATTTGGATTGCTTCCTTTAAATGCCTTGTGCCATTCCCATTAAATAATTACTGCATTCATCTTAGGAACATTTTTGGAATTCCATATAATTTGTCCCTGTTTGCTGGATATTAAAGCCTCTCCTTTTCCTTCTACTAAGGACCACGACAATGACTTATGTAGATTTAACACAAGTTCTGAGTAAATTAGGGCATGGTCACTACCTTGTACAAATTTAGCTTAAAAAAGATGGACTTTTTTATAACGATCGTAGCTAATTATGATATAGTCCAGTAAAGAGAGGCCTTTGACCCCTTTCTAGTAAATGCTGGCAGAATACCCCCTTCTTTTCTACCACTTAGGATCACTCCATTAACCCCATTTAGTTATTCCAATAGTATTCTTCTGCGTTTATCCTCCTTAATGGTAGCCGCAAAGACAGGATCAGGGATAAACCACATTTCTTCGAGATCCTTATTTTTGTGTGCTTTTAACAGAGTACTGGAGATTTTTGCATTGAAGTCACCCATTAATAACATTTGTGACTTACCACCTAACTCCAGGGCCGATTCTATTAAGTCTAACATGTTAGCCAGCAAACCATTAAATTCAGGATGTGGAGGAACATATAATTTGAAGAAAAATAAAGTATCCGCTGAGGGAACATTTCCGGAGATTTATTTTGATGCATTGTAGGTTGATGTTCAGGAGATGAACTATTTCAAAGTCCCACTGTATCTCTAGTGTCAGTAGGATAGAAAGACCTCCATTGGCTTGTCCTCGTCTGACCCTTGTAGGAGGGATGTCGGTGACAAAATAGTTGTTCCAATCGAATTAAGCTATGGACCAGGTCTCTAGGAGAAAAATAATTGCTGAAGAGAATCTAGACACACTTTTTAACTTATATGCATTCAATCCAGTGATATTCTAAGATATAATTGAGATATTATTGCTTAAAAGGAAGCTTAGAGCCACCACTTGTTTTCATTTAAATTCCTCAAGAGCCAAGACCAGGAGACATCCTCTTGTGTTTTCTCCTCCCTGGAAAGGCTGTATTTTAAAATCTGTCTCTCTCCGTTTTCAGTCCTGAGGCCCTCATTACAACTGTGGCGGTAAATGCCACCTACTTCTGTGCTGACGGCCACCAACATACCATGGCGGTATTCCGTTACGGGTATTATGACCCACACTGAGAATTCCGCCACTATACAGACACCCAAACAAGTCCGTCAGCCCAAAGGTCAGTGATAAACTGGCGATAGCAAAACCCACACCGTTATGCCAACAGGAATACGCCCACTGTATCACGACCCACGAATCACCGCAGCAGCGGTGTAAACCATTGGCAGTACAAACCGCTGCGCTCAAAATACACACACATTTTCAAAACACCACCACATTGGACAATTCAAACTACACACACTTGACACACATACACACACCACACCCACACACTCACACCACTATAAAACACACACCCACATTACCCAGAACCCTTTCAACAAAAAAAAAGATTGCCAACACAGAGAGACACAAGCCAGGAGCACCCACTCAATCAGAGACACAGAACACCATCCACACACATCACAGCATACACCCCAACACATCACCCCATACATCACCCCACACATCCTCAAACATATCACTCACACCACATCCATGGCACCCCAAAGACACCCCAAGTTTTCAGAGGAGGAGCTAAGGGTCATGGTGGAGGAAATCATCCGGGTAGAGCCACAGCTTTTCAGATCACAGGTGCAGCAGACGTCCATTAGAAGGAAGATGGAGCTATGGCAGAGAATCGTGGACAGGGTCAACGCCGTGGGACATCTCCACAAAACAAGGGATGACATCAGGAAGAGGTGGAACGACCTATGGGAGGAAAGTCTGTTCCGTGGTTGCAAGACACCAGGTAGCAGTACAGAGGACTGGCGGTGGATCCCCACCTCCTCCCCCACAACTAACAATATGGGAGGAGCAAGTCTTAGCAATTATGCCTCCTGAGGGCCCCGCAGGAGTAGCAGAAGGACTGGACTCTGGTAAGTCAAATCTTCACTACTTTATCCCCACCACCCTACCTGCATGCCATCACAAACTCCTACTCCTACCCTCACCCCCATCACTCCACCACCTCACACATACCCCACCATCACAACCCACCCATCCCAATACCAAGCCCTGCATGTAACACCAAAGCATGGACCCCCAACAGAGACCTGCATGGACGCCCATCACCACAGCATGCCCAGTAGAGAGACTCACCCAGCCCACAAAATCACCACTCACACAAGGCAAAGCTGACAGGGAAATCACAATCATACAGGGAAACACACCCATGCACAAGATGGCACACGCAGATACAATAACGCTGCATTTGGAGAGGAGGTGCCAGCTACATCCAGTCCCCTCACGAAGAGGCCCACAGTGACGACAGCAGCTCTGCACACCTGGATCATGATGACCAGCCTGGCCCATCCGGGACCTTTGGACAGTTGGTTCCCCTGCCACAGTCCCAACCCACCACAGAGCCTCCCCCCTCAGGAAACTCCAGCACAGCACCCACCCAGCGGGCCCATGCCACTGTCCCCAGGACACGTCAATCAGCAGTATGTCCACCACTGCAGGGACCCCAGGCAACCCCACAAAACCAGGATGATCAGGGACCTGGGGTCAGTGGTAGTGGGCACACAGTTCAGGGGACAGATGTGTCTGGGGTAAGGGCCCCTGCCTTCACTGCAGAGGAGTTAGATAAACTGGTGGATGGGGTCCTACCCAAGAACACGTTACTCTACGGTCCTCCAGACAAAAAGGTGAGTACAATGTGAGCATGATGCGTGGGCCATGAATGTATGGAGTGCTGTGTATGTAAGCCACATGTGAGAGGAGGCAGAGGCATCCTGGGCAGAGTGCAGCATGTAAGGTGGTCAATGTATGTGTGTCAGGGGATGGGAGGGATCTGGTGGGCCATGAATCTGACGGTCCGGATGGTTGACTAATTCCCTTTTCTGCTGTCTTTTCCCTGCAGGTCAGCGCTCACCAGAAAAAGGGTATTTGGCGTACCATCGCCAAGGAGGTGCTGACCCTGGGGGTCTTTGACAGGTGGAGCACCCACTGCTGCAAGAGGTTGGAGGACCTGCGCACAAAGGGGTGCCCGTTGCACCTTGACCCCCCTGGTGGTGGCCTATCTGGAGTTGGATGGGCATTTGAAGGCATCACAACAGCCATAAGGGGGTGAGTACTGATTCTGAATCCTGACTTTGCGCGTGTTAAGAGGTACCTGGGTGGGGATGTGGGGTATGGGTGCCCCTAGGCCAGGGTAGGTCCCTTGTTGGGCAGGCTCTGAAGCACTCCTACCACATTAGTGTTAGTGGCCATCTACTACCGGGCAGGGTCCTGTGGGTATCAGGTGTGCAGCTGATGGCATTAGGCATTGTACCACATGGCCTGGTGACTATCTTGGTAAATGGTTGGGCATGGCCTAGTGCATAGGGCTGCTCCCTGTGTGTTGTGTACGCCAACAGTAGTGGTGTTGCTGGCATTGATTAAGTGTATCCTCTGTCTCTTCCCCCTTTTTGTTTTGTCACCCTGTCCTTGTGTGCATTAGCATCATCTGGCGGAGTAGCAGAGGCACTGTTTACGGAGGGAGCTGCATCCCACATGGGCCTGGAGGCCGAAATCCACTGAGGGTGAGGGGACCAGTGTGACGGAGGGCGAGGGGAGCACCACAACGGGGACAAGAGGGGAGACCACAGACAGTGACTCCTCCTCCGATGGAAGCTCTCTGGCGGACAACTCTGTGCCCACCCCAACAACAGGTACATCTGCCACCCCCCCTGCCAGCACTGCCCTCCCAGCAGACCCTCAGCGTGTTTCTCGTGCCCGCTCACCCAGGAGGTTGGGCTTCTCCTTTGCCCTAGGGACCTCAGGCCCTGCCCCAGTCAGCCCTGCCGCCCTCAGTGAGGAGGCTATTGACCTCCCGAGATCCCTCACTGTTTGGCAGTCAACCATTCTGAATGCCATCCAGGGTGTCGAGAGGCATTTGCAACAAACAAATGCATACCTGGAGGGCATTCGCTCTGGCGTGGCGGCCCAACAGAGAGCATTTCAGGCTCTGGTCTCCTCCCTGATGGCAGCCCTAGTCCCTGTGTCTAGCCTCCTCCCTCCAACTTCCTCTACCCAGTCCCGATCCCCTCAACCCCAGCCTATCCCAAGCACACCTTCAGACCAACATTCACCCAAATCAACACACAGGCTCAGGCAAACACAAGCACCACACATCATCCCACAGTGTCCCCCTCCTCCTCGTCGTCCACCTCGCTCCCAGTATCATCTCCACTCACACCTGCATGCAGTACATCCTCATCCACTACCTCCATCACCAGCACGCCCATCAGTACTCACCCCTCACTTGCAGTCACCACCCCCACATCCATGCACACGTCCCCTGTGTCTTCTCCCAGTGTGTCTGTGACCCCTCCTCCCAAAGTACACAAACGCAAGCACCCACCCACCCAACATCTATCCACCTCACAACAGTATCTAGCACATGCACCTTCATCCAAACTCCGCAGACAGACATCTCCTACAACCACTCCCTCTTCCTCCACTCCCAAACCCTCTCCCTCTTCCCACCCAGTGTGTCTAAAAAGATGTTCCTGGCAAACATTGACTTCTTCCCTCCCCCTCTCCCCCCTGTCCTTCCCCTCGGGCCAGGGTGTCCAGAACCCAGACCAGCACCTCAGCCACCAAGTTGGCTTCTGCTGTGGTACCTGCAACTCACAGAGGCTCAAAGGGGGCACCCGTCAGGCCAGCCAGTGTGACACCAACCCCTGCAAAGGACCAAACCATTCCGTCACCAGCCAATGTGAAGAAGGGGACAGCATGCAGCAAGGGCAAGGAGCACGGCCCACCCAGCAAGGCCATGATGTTATCTACCTTGCTTCACACAGCTTCCCTCTTTGACTTTTCTTACGAGTTTGTAGTGATCAGAAATCAGTCTGTGAGGAGCCACAATCCTGATAACAGCTGAGACAACCAGTTCCAAAGTCCCGAGTCCAGACAAATTTTGATGAATAACCCCCAGTGAACTGTTTTGAAGACATCTGTATCGATAAAGTGACTTGTGAAAGGGAGCGAACAGTGCAGGAAATTTGGAAGAGAAAGACCAGTGACTGCCGCTACGACCGTAAGGAGCCTGCCCGTGTTGTCGCAACTTCCCAGCGGTCCGGCGGCAGGTTCCAGCAGCAAAAACCAGTGCTGGCACAACCCCAGCGATGCAATCTCAATCAGCTAGGAAGCAGCACCAGAAGGCTAGGAGGGTCGGCGTAAAGCTGCTCAGCGGCAGCACAACTCCCCGGGGTCCACGCACCAGGGAAGGACCAGGCAGGCCGTGGCACGACTCTGCCGTACCTTCAAGCCAAACAAGCGGCTCCAAGTGGGCTCCGAGCAGGCTTCAAAGCTCTGAAACCTCTGTGACCGCAGGATGGCTACTCCACCCACTGCCTTCATATGTGTCAGCACACATCACTTTCCAGAATTGATGTCTAAACCACTTTTAAAAGGACCATTCCTTGGAAAATTTTAATAAAGGGCTCTCAGATTGCAAAACACCTTGAGGAAAACTGCTTTCTATTTGACTCAGGCTTATAGCTGGGAACTGCGCTAATTTCCATTCAGGACTACCAGAAAACTACAGTGGACAAAGCAGGAGGGAGTAGCAGCAGTCATTTCCTTTGACCCATTTGCAACATTCAAGCCAAGAGGCTAAATAATATTGGTGTCAAAGGAAATATGCTTGCCTGGGTTAACTCCGACCTTAAAGACCGTATCATTTCGCCACAATCCAGAGTACCCCCAGTCCCTGCCACCCGGCTCTCCTTCAGCCCATGCATTATTTAGAGTACAATTCTGCAAGCATCAATACTCTTATCTTTTGTTCAATGTCTAAATCAAACCACCAGAACTCATTTGTTTTGCTGATCTCACATGCTACAACTATGCAGATGACATCCGGATAATTTTTGAAATTGCTAAAATAAAATACCTCGACCTCTCAAGATGAGATCATTTTTTTCAAAGTCACAGACAAATTAGTGATAGTGACTCTCCCCAATATCAGCACCTCATAAATAGATATCCTAAAGTGCAAGAAATAGAAAAACTGCACCCAATTAACAAAGTGGTGTGCAGAACAAGGCATGCCTCCAACAACCTCTTCTGTGGTAAGGACCTTAGGAACTGTAATGGATTCAAACCTCTCCATCTCCCCCGTGCTCCCTGTGTACTCTCTGAGTGCAGTGGGCCCTGCTATGCCCTCATCATTTTTGGCCTATGTTAGCCTTTTTCCATGTTTACGGTGGAGTCAACGTTTGCGTCTTCTTTTAAGGAGTAGGTGGGCCTTGTAGTGACAAGTGTCCAAGCTTGCTTTACAGCAGCATGCAGTAGCATATATGGGATATTGTTTTTTTCACACAGTTTCATTTCAATAAAGGATGCCCTTTTTATTGAACTACCACTGTATGATCCAGGAATATTGCCATGATTTCCCAGGGCTAAATAAGGCCCCCCAAAGTCTATTTAATGTTTCAATATCGTACAACCTCACTGGTCTCTGCTTGGGTGATTTTTTGCTGTGCCTAATGCAGCGTTTGACTGCACTTCATCCTCCAAGCGTTCAGGTGCAACTTCAGATGACTTCCCGAGGCAGGGTGTGTCGCAGTTCGGCGCTAGCAGTTTAGAGGCACATACTAAGGCCCTCATTACGACCCTGGCGGTTGGTGATAAAGCGGCGGTAATACCGCCAACAGGCCGGTGGTAATAAATATGAAATTATGACCACGGCGGAAACCGCTCAGACAGACAGCCACTTTAAAACCTTGACCGCCAAGGCGAAATCAACAGGCACCACAGCGGTAACGAAGACAATGTTCTGCCCACTGAATTATGAGACACCAATCCGCCACCTTTTCCGGGGAGGTACCAACGACATCAAAAGCCTGGTGGAAACAGATCTCAGAAGTCAAAGGACTCCCCTGTGGAGACTTGGGGAAGAACCACGGCGCCAAGGAGCCTGAGTTGCATGTGTTTCCCATGATCTTCTACCTTCTGCTCCATTTCGAACACCAACGCTGGCGAAGACGACCATGGTGAGTACTGCCGTCTAGCACACAGAGGAGGGGGGGTAAGAGAGTGACACACACACAACACGCAGCACCCCCACCCCCATACACACAAGCAGATGCATTAACATTACATATTCAGCGCCGTACACTTCAGGAATAATGGAAGGACAAAAGGAATTGATTAAAGTGAGTGTAATAAGATAAAATAGTATAAATACGTGCATCAAAATAAAAAAGTATATGCATATTTACAAATGTAGGGACACTGCCCAGTCCTCAATGTCCGTGGGCCACAGGGCCACATTACAAAGTTCAAGGCCCCACCTTACTCCTGCAACAGCAGGGAGAGAACACTGCAGGGGCATCAGGTCGAAAATATACAGGCACCTCAGGGGGACGGGGAATGGGGGGGCACCTCAGCCGTAAGATGGTACAACGCCACTGGTCCTGGAGGGGTCAACATGCCCATCACTCTGTCCTGGGTAGTGCAAGGCCACAGTCTCTCAAGTGGGTGATTTGCCCACTGCCTGGTCCTGGGGATTGCAAGGCCACAGTCTCTCAAGTGGGTGATTTGCCCACTGCCTGGTCCTGGGGAGTGCAAGGCCACAGTCTCTCAAGTGGGTGATTTGCCCACTGGTTCTGGAGGGGGCATTGTGCACAGTGAGCTTCATCCTGTGGAGGATGGGGTGAGTGGATGGCTTCTTCACGGGTTCTGGAGGGAGCATTGTGCCCAGTGAGCTTCATCCTGTGGAGGATAGGGTGAGTGGATGGCTTCTTCCACTGGTTCTGGAGGGGGCATTGTGCCCAGAGAGCTTCTTACTGTCAAGCATGGGGTGAGTGGATGGCCTCTTCCCCTGGTTCTGGAGGGGGCATTGTGCCCATTGAGCTTCATCCTGTGGAGGATGGGGTGAGTGGATGGCTTCTTCCACTGGTTCTGGAGGGCATTGTGCTCAATGATGCAGATCTTGGGGATTGCAAGGTCACTGCCTCTAAGCTGGGTGTCAGACCCACAGGATTTGCTGGGGCCAGGCCGCACAACAGCCCAGGGCCCCAGGGCTACACACAGTCCGCCGGCGGTGACGGCTGCTCAATGGTGGCAATTGTGCTGCTAATGGTGGAGCTGACAGTGGTGGGGGGAGGCTCCAGCCCTTCCCCTGCAGCCTCGGACGGCTGTCCACTGGGGCTGCTGCTGCTGGCAGTGGTGTTGGTGGCGGTGCTGGCAGTGGTGGGGGGGCTCCAGGCCTTCCCCTGCAGCCTCAGATGGCTGCCCAACGGGGCTGCTGCTGGCGGTGCTGGTGGTGGTGCTGGTGGTGGTGCAGGTGGCGGTGCTGGTGGCGGTGCTGGCAGTGGTGGGGGGAGGCTCCAGCCCTTCCCCTGCAGCCTCAGAGGGCTGTCCACTGGGGCTACTGCTGCTGGCAGTGGTGCTGGTGGTGGTGCTGGCAGTGGCGGAGGGAGGCTCCAGCCCTTCCCCTGCAGCCTCCGACGGCTGAACCACCATGGTTGGAGGTGGGGGCTCCAACGGAGTCCCAGCACCAGGCCTCCTGTCCTTTCTGCCTGCTGGTGCAGGCCCTTTGCCCTTACCTTCAGCAGCCAGGGATTGCTCCTTGCCCTTCCGTTTAGCAGGTGGGGGTGCCTCCTTGCCCTTCCGTTTAGCAGCTGGGGGTGCCTCCTTGCCCTTCCGTTTAGCAGCTGGGGGTGCCTCCTTGCCCTTCCTCTCAGTAGCTGGGGGTGCCTCCTTGCCCTTTCTTGCAGCAGCTGGCGCTGCCTCCTTGCCCTTCCTTGCAGCACTTGGTGCACACACCCTTTCAACATGGCTGGCTGGGGCCCGGGATCCTCTCCCACCTGGAGTAACTGTGGACACAACTATGCCTGTGTACTGGGCGGCTGAGGTGCTTGCCTGGGTTTTGACTGCCCTGGCCTGACCGGGGGGTTGGGAGGGAAGAGGTCGATGGTGGAGAGGAAAAGCTTCATAGGGACATTGGGGTGGGAAGAGGGAGATGGTTTGGGAGTGGAGGAAGAGGGAGTGGGGGTAGGAGGTGTCTGTCTGCTGTGTTTAGGTGCAGTTACATGGGCTGGATGCTGTTGTGAGGTGTATGGATGTTGGTGTCTGAATGCTTGCGTTTGTGTACTTTGGGAGGAGGGGGCACAGACACAGTGGGAGAGGACACAGGGGACGTGTGCATTGAAGTGGGCGTGGTGATTGCCAGAGAGGGGCGTGTGCTGTTAAGTGTGCTGGTGATGGGGGTAGTGGGTGAGGATGTAGTGCATGCAGGAGTGAGTGTAGACGCATCTGGGAGGGAGGTGGACGAGGAGGAGGAGGGGGCCACAGTGTAGGCAGTGGATGTTGGTATGTCTGATTCTGGATGGTGTTTGTGTGAGTGCCTGTGGGATGAAGTGTGGTGCTTGTGTTTGCCATGTCCACTCTTGTGTGTTGTCCTGGGTGCATGCTCGTCTGACTGTCTGCATGGGATAGGTTGGGGTTTAGTGGAATGGGATTGAGAAGTTGGAGGGGGAGGCTAGAAACAGGGACAATAGCTGCCATCAGAGAGGAGGCCAGAGTCTGGATTGATCTATGTTGCACCGCCATGCCAGTGTGAATGCCCTCCAGGAATACATTTGTGTGTTGCATTTGGGCTGCCAGCCCCTGGATGGCATTCACAATGGTTGAGTGCCCAACAGAGATGGATCGCAGGAGGTCAATAGCCTCCTCACTCAGGGTAGCAGGGCTAACTGGGGCAGGGCCTGAGGTGCCTGGGGCGAAGGAGATGCACACCCTCCTGGGTGAGCGGGCACAGGAAACTCGCTGAGGGGCTGCTGGGAGGGCGGTGCTGGTATGGGGGGTGGCGGCTGTACCTGTAGATGGGGTGGGCACAGAGGTGTCCGCCACCACCAGGGAGCTTCCATCGGAGGAGGAATCCGTGTCCGAACTGTCCCCTCCTGTCTCTGCCGTGGTGCTCCCCTCACCCTCCGTCCCACTGCTGCCCTCACCCTTGGTGGATTCGGCATCCTGGGTCCTGTGGGGTGCAGCTCTCTCCGTCGCCAGTGCACTTGCTCCTCCGCCAGATGATGCTAAAGGACATAAGGACAGGGTGACAAAACAATAAGGGGCGGGGGGGCACAAAGGATATACTTGGTCAATGGCACCAACAACACCACCGGGCCTCTGCGGTCTTCCGTGCCCAGCATCTCAGGTCCTCCCACCATTTCTTACAGTGGGTGCTCCGCCTGCCGTAGACCCCCAGGGTCTGCACGTCCTTGGCAATGGCACGTCATATACCCTTCTTTTGATGGGTGCTGACCTGCATGGAAATGGACACAGAGAAAGGTATTAGTCTGACCGCCTGTTACACTCATGACCCATCATGCCCCTTCCTATCCCCAGTAGCACAGACATGGCCCACCATACATGCTGCACGCTGCCCAGGGCCCATCCACCACCCACCCCGTACATGAGGCCTTCACACAGCATTCCATGCATTCATGCCACATGCATCGTGTCCACAGTGCACTCACCTGTTGGTCTGGAGGCCCATACAGCATTCAGTACTAGGGTAGGACCCAATCCGCCACTCGTTCCAACTCCACTGAGGATAAGGCAGGGGCCCTTTCCCCAGTCACACGTGCCATGGTAGGTTCCAGACACAGGTCACAACTGCACATGCAGCGTAGGCCCTCTCCTGTTGAAGGTCAGGTAGCAAGTGAGTGAACAGATAGAAAATGGCGGTGACGTCCACGGTGGTACATACCATCACCGCCAGCGTACATCACCATTGGCCACTGTACCCCATAGGGCCCAATGTTAACCATGAGGAGTTGCACGGCGGTTTTTGACCGCCTCCCGCAACGGCGCACAAGATCAGCGGAATTACCTCATCTCCACCTGGCCCTCCATACAGGACAGGCAATCGCCATTTCAAGGTGGGCGGGCAGACCATGGATCGTAACTGCGTCACAGTACACAAATGCACCATTTGGACATCTCCAACAAAATAACGTTACAGTCACAACATGCATTGAACTGTAGTTGTTGGAATTAAGAGATAATGACCAGCTGCTCACTATTTTGCCCCCTAGATTGCAACCGCTGCAGATGAATAGGAGATGGAGACACCCCCCCCCATGAACAGACCCCTGGTGGACTTGGCAAAAATGGAGGACAGGCACATTATCCTCACCTATAGACTGGACAGGGCCACAATCACATAGCTGTGTGCCCAATTGGAGTCTGACCTAATCTCTGCTATCCATCACCCCACCGGGATCCCCCCTCTTCTGCAAGTGCTATCAGTGCTCCATTTCTTGGCAACTGGCTTCTTCCAAGTGACAGTGGGCTTGGCAGCAGGAACGTCTCAGCCAATGTTCTCAATAGTGCTGACCAGAGTGTTGTATGCCCTGATTAAACACGTGCAGCTACATCGTTTTCCCACAGGTGGAGGATTTGGCCACTGTGAAAGCTGATTTCTATGCAATGGGACATATCCCCAACATTATTGGGCCAATTGATGGAACACATATTACATTTGTCCCTTCAGCGAAATGAACAGATATTCAATTCAGATATCGAAAGAGCTTTCACTCCATGAATGTGCAGATGGTGTGCCTGGCGGACAAGTACATCTCCCACGTCAATGCAAAATATCCTGGGTCTGTGCATAATGCCTTTATCCTGAGGAATAGCAGTATCCCAAATGTGATGGCTCAACTCCAGAGGCACAGGATGTGGCTAGTAGGTGAACCCTGGTTCCCACCCAGTATATGTTGGTGTGTGGTGTGGGCCCTAAGGGTTAGTGTGTAGCTAACAGTTGTCCCTCGATATTTGCAGATGACTCTGGTTACCCCAACTTCTCATGGCTACTGACCCCTGTGAGGAATGCCAGGACAAGGGCAGAGGAACGTTACAATGAGGCACATGGGTGAACAAAAAGAATTATAGAGAGGACCTCTGGCCTCCTGTACGCCAGGTTTTGTTGCCTCCATCTAACAGGTGGATCCCTGTGCTACTCACCAAAGAAGGTCTGCCAGATCATCATGGCATGCTGTATGTTGCACAACCTTGCCTTGCGCCGCCATGTGCCTTTTCTGCAGGAGGAGGAGGCTGGAGATGGCCGTATGGCAGCAGTGGACCCTGTGGACAGTGAAGATGAGGAGGCAGAGGATGAGGAAGAGGACAACAGAGGTGCAATAATTTGTCAATACTTTCAATGACACACATGTAAGACAGTGTACATTCACATTTAATGGACAGTTTTGTTTTTGACATTGTCACTGGCAGGCTGTGTTTCCCACTTCTATGGCCACTCACTTTACCCTTTGGCATATCTATTTGCAGATATTTGTGCCCCACTATCGCTCCTGGTGTGTTGACTGCAGCCAACTACAGGTCTTTCCTATGTATACATTATTGTACAGTTGAATTACAATGTTTAAACCTTGTTAAACAAATACATATTTAAATCATTTGACATACTCCATACTTGTATTTTTTCAAAGGGTGTTTATTTAAGTGCTAAGAAGTAGAGGGAGTAGTGGAATGGGCTGGGGTGATGATGGAGGAAAGTCCAGGTTAGAGTCCAGTCTATTTGTATCACAGGTGCATTGTCCAAGGGGGCATAGGAAGGGGAGCAATGGCAGTTCAAGGTGGACAGGATGACAGAGTGGGACACAATCAGGAGAGTCCTATTTCCTGGCAGGGGTCTTGGCAATAGTCTCTGGCTTCTGCCTGGATTGCAGGGAACGTTTGCCGGGTGGTTCTCCTCCTGCAGGGGGAGGGGTGCTGATGGCCTGTTGATCCAGTGGCGGGACCTCCTGTCCACTAGCAGCAGCGGAGGTGGAGGGATGTTCGATGGTTTGGCTAGTGTCAGGGGCCCGGTGGTGTGCCACTGCCTCCCTCATAGTGTTGGCCGTGTCTGCCAGCACCCCTGCAGTGGAGACCAGGGTGTGATGTCCTTCAAGTCCTCCCTGATCCCCATGTACTGTCCCTCCTGCAGCTGCATGTTTTCTTGCAACTTGTCCAGTATCTGGCCCAGCGTAGCCTGGGAATGTTGGTATGCTCCCAGGATAGTGGTGAGTGCCTCCTGGAGAGTCTGTTCCCTGGGCCTGTCCTCCCCCTGTCGCACAGCAGTCCTCCCAGTTTCCCTGTTGTCCTGTGCCTCTGTCCCCTGAACCGTGTGCCCACTGCCACTGACCCCAGGTCCCTGATCGTCCTGTGTTTATGGGGTGGCCTGGGGTCCCTGTAGAGATGGACACACTGCTGATTGATGTGTCCTGGGGACAGAAGTATGGGCCCTCTGGGTGGGTGCTGTGGTGGTGTTTCCTGAGGGGGGGGGAGGCTCTGTGGTGGTGTGTGACTGTGCCTGGGTAACCGACTGTCCGGAGATCCCTGATGGGCCAGGTTGGTCATCCAGATCCAGACGAGCAGAGCTGCTGTCATCACTGTGGGCCTCTTCTGGGTGGGGGGGGGGGGGGGCTGGATGTTGCTAGCACCTCTTCTCCAGTGACATGGGCTGGGGTACCTTTGGGGATGTAAATGCAGTGTTATTGTTTCTGCGTGTGACATATTGTGCATGGGTGTGTAGCCCTCTATGGTTGTTGTTGCCCTGGCAGATTTGCCTTTGTGTGAGTTGCTATTTGGTGGGCTAGGTGATTCTCTCCAGTGTGCATGCAGTGGTGATAGGTGTCCATGCAGGTCTGTGAAGGGAGTCCATGCATTGGTGTTGCATGCAGGGCTTGGCATTGGGATGAGTGGATTGTGATGGTGGGGTATATGGGAGGTGGGGAAGTGGTGGGAGTGAGGGTGAGGGAGGGGGTTTATGATGGCATGCAGGTAGGGGGGGTGATAGTAATAGAGATATGACTTACCAGAGTCCAGTCCTCCTTGTACTGCTGCCAGGCCCTCAGGATGCATGATTGCCAAGACTTGCTCCTCCCATGTTGTTAGTTGTGGGCAGGGAGGTGGGGGTCCACCGCAAGTCCTCTGTGCAGCCAGTTGGTGTCTTGCTGCCATGGAATGCAACTTCCCCTGTAGGTCCTTCCACCTCTTCCTGATGTCATCCCTTGTTCTGGGGTGCTGTCCCACTGCATTGACCCTGTTTATGATTCTCCGCCATAGCTCCATCTTCCTAGCAATGGATGTCTGTTGCACCTGTGATCCAAATAGCTGTGGCTCTACCCGGATGATTTTCTCCAACATGACCCTTAGCTCCTCCTCTGAGAACCTGGGGTGTCGTTGTGGTGCCGTGGGTGAGGGTGTGTGGGGTGATGTGTTGGGGTGTGTGATGTAAGATGCGTGGATGGTGTATAGGTGATGTTGTCATATGGCTCTGGTTGTGTGGGTGCTCTTGCTGTATGTCTCTCTGGTGGCTATTCTTTCTAGTCATAAAGGGTTGTGGGTAATGTGGGTGTGTGTTTTATAGTGGTGTGGTGTGTGTATGGGTGTCAGGTGTGTGTTGTTTGAATTGTCCAATGTGGTGTAGTTTTATTTGAGTGTGTTTATTTTGAGCGCGGCAGTATGTACCGCCAATGGTTTACCGCCATTGAATGTCCGCTGCAGTGATTTGTGGGTCATAATGTTGTGGGCGTAGTTCTATTGGTGTAACGGTGTGGGATTGGATACCGCCAGTTTTTTTCACTGACCTTTGGGCTGGCGGACTTGTGTGTGTGGCTGTATAGTGACGGATTGGTATGTGTGTGTCATAATATGCTTGGGGGTTAACCACCGCGGCGGTCTTATGTTGGCGTGGCGGTAAGTGGGATTTACCGCCAATGTCATAATGAGGGCCTACGTTTCTTTCCTCTCTTGCCCCGCCTGTCAAGTTTCTCTTGTGCACACCATGGTTAGGACACGCAGTGATTCTCCGGGAGATAAATTGAACCTACAGAATGAAGCAAATTACCTTGAAATTTGGAGAAAATCAGGCAGAATCTTTGCTCCTTCACTAGCTCATTTGGCTCCTCTGGAAGAAGGAGGCACCCATTTATCAAAGACTTCCCCTGCTGCTCTGCTCCAGCTGACTCCACGCGCAATATCTCGCTGCTGCGCCATTAACGCCATTAACTATCTAAACTCCCTGTGACCGTTTCTTCTCTTCTCCGCAATCAGGCCGATCGTCTGCTCTAATCCACGAATGACTCCTCCCCGCCAAGCATCTTCCTTACTTTGTTCAAGGAGATCCACATTCAAGATCCAGTTTCATCCAGCCCCGTAACAAGTTAGCGCAGTGGCCTTTGCTTTCAGCAGTCAGCCTAGTGCATCGCTACTGCCATTGGGTCTTTCCTCTTCACTGCAGGTCTTACCCCTGATTGATGGAGGTCCTCACTTTGTGCTCGCCTCCCCGCCCTTGCACGGATCTCCCTGCCGATCGCTCACTCGCAGTGGTGAACTCAGGGCTCAATCAAGCTTTATTCTGGGCTTGAATGACAAACCAGGCCGGAGCTCTAAAGAGCACGTCTTATTCAATGTGCGTTCGGCCACACCCCGATGCGCATGACTTAACTAACAGGCTTTTTTCATACCCTTAATAACTGAATCCACTCAGTCCATGTCTCTTCCTTTCCTCTACTGTTTGTCCTTTTCACCCTTAATCCTGCTGAGTTCTTCCCACTAGACTACCCTGTAGTTGCATGACACAAACATGTCGTTGTACTCTCACAAAAACCACTGCCGACTAATAACACGGGGTACTATAAGAACCACCAACTAGAGCGCACGTTCTATACTGCATGAGCTCTAGTCATTTCCTTTCATCACAGAGACATATTTAGGAATGCAAATTGATACAAAACGAAAGCATCGGCATTAAAAACAACGATCAGCACCATCCTTCCTCTTGACTAACTGCATGCAACTAATTTGTATTCTAGCTGTGATAATGTTGCATCATATATGACCACCTGGGACACTTACAACGAGCACTGCAAATAAACTCTGGTATCCACGGAGTACAATGCTACCCGTCTACAAAGCATTTCAATTCCTCATCAGGGTAGTAAGCACTATAAAACAAATTAATTAATATGATATGAAATTCTGCTGTGGAATAGCTTGTGGTGAACAGCAGAGCTCAAGATGTCCTCAAAGTTTTTAAAAATCGGAACGTTCCCTGCACGATAAATATGTACCACTGCCCTGATCATCCAAGTGCATATGAAGCTGGTATCCTGTCTTTTTTTTTGTTGGCCGTGATGCCATGCTAAGCTTGCATGACCACAGAGACTTGAGGCCGGTCCTTGGTAATGTGAAGCCACAATCTCTTCTGTGACCTGAAAGAGCAGCCAACACGTGCAGTTATAGCGGGTTGAAACACATAAAGCGGTGCTGGCAGCGTACTGGGTTCTCTGAATCTTTAATGTGACAAGACTATTCTCTGAATCAGAGGGAGAGCACTGACAACTCTTGTGTGAACATCCGCGGTTATGTGAACCTCACAAATACTGTGCTGACATCCCCCGTGCTTGTCAAGTGTGTGAGTGCAATAAATGTGTATCACATGTACGGTAGTAAGACTGTGTTCTATGAGTGCTGGGGCCACTTTGAATCTCCTTGCTTCCCAGTGAATTGCTTGCATTCCTGTGGTGGGACAGAGGAGCACCAAATACTGAAGTGAAGGAGGATGCAGACATGGCTTCCCTTAGAAATTCAGTGAGGGCCTGATTAGTTCTTCCTGAGCACTGCTATTTGGTAGCTGTTTGGGATAAGGGGGGGTAACGCAGTTTCTGTTGTTACAGTGAAGGTTTTTTGGTAGGACCTGCACTTTTGCAAATCTCTCATTGCTGCTTCACCAAGGATGATGACAACCAGACGTGGAGATTCCATATTTCATGTTTTTAAATATTTAGTTTTGATTTTTATTTGAATATATGAAAGTACAGTAATAAAACACTGAAAAAGAAGATAAATTTGCATTTGCCCCCAAAGTACAATATCAAAATAATATATCCACCCGCTTGAACATTGCGGGTTTTCCAAACATCTATACTTAATAGCAGTTTCTTGGTTTCGATTGCATATTTGTAGATGTTACCTCACAAACGACAGGAGGGCTCTATTCTCCACACCACAAGTCTCTCTTTGAAATTAAGGCCCTCATTACAACCCTGGCGGTCTGTGTTAAAGCGGCGGTAATACCGTCAACAGGCCGCAGTAAAAAAAAATGGAATCACGACCACAGCAGAAACCGCCAACACAGACAGCCACTTTAACACTGACTGCCACGGCGATAGCAACAAACACCGCAGAAGTAACTGCCAACAGACATGCTTAAGACAATGTACCGCCCACCCCATTACAACCCGCCCATCCGCCAGCTTTTCTGGTGCGGTACCAACGCCATCAAAAGCACAGCGGAAACAGTACACAGAAGGAAAACCACTCACCTCTCGACACTCAACGAAGAACCAGGATGCCATGGAGCCCGAGCTGCACGTCCTGCCTATGCTGGTCTATCTTCTCATCTACCAGGAGTACGAATGGCAGCGGCGATGACCACAGTGAGTACTGCACCTAGCACACGGGAGGGGGAAGGAAAAAGAGAGTGACACACACATGCAACAACCCCACCCCCACCCCCACCCTCACCCCCAACACCATACACACAAACACATGCATCAACATTACATTTACACCCCGTAACCCTCTGGAAGAATGCAAGGACAAAAGGAACTGAGTCAAATTATTTTCATATTAGAAATAGTCAGATATACGTTACAATTTGAAGAACAGTATTTACAAAAATATACAATATGTACATAAGGCGGTACATTGTCCACTCAAAATGTCCGTGGGCCACTGGGCCAAAACTCATAGGCCAAGCCCACACTTGACTCCTGCCTCAATACAGAGAGAACACTGCAGGGGCATCAGGTCGAAAACACACAGGCACCTCAGGGGGACAGGGAAGGGGTGGGGCACCTCAGCCAGAAAATGGGACAACGCTACTGCTCCTGGAGGGGGCAACATGCCTACAGCGATGTCCTGGGGAGTGCAAGGCCACAGTCTCTCAAGTCTTTCAAGCGTGTGGTTTGCCCACTGCTTGGTCCTGGGGAGTGCAAAGCCACAGTCTCTCAAGTGGGTTGTTTGCCCTCTGCCTGATCCTGGGGAGTGCAAAGCGCCAGCCTCTCAAGTCTTTCAAGCAGGTGGTTTGCCCACTGCTTGGTCCTGGGGAGTGCAAAGCCACAGTCTCTCAAGTGCGTGGTTTGCCCACTGCTTGGTCCTAGGGAGTGCAAGGCCACAGCCTCTCAAGTGGATGCCTTTCTCCACTGGTTCTGGAGGGGGCTTTGTGCCCAGTCTGCTTCATCCTGCCAAGGATAGGGAGAGTGGATGCCTTCTTCCAGTGGTTTTGGAGGGGGCTTTGTGCCCAGTCTGCTTCATCCTGCCAAGGATCGGGTGAGTGGATCCATATCTCCACTGGTTCTGGAGGGGGCTTTGTGCCCAGTCTGCTTCATCCTGACAAGGATAGGAAGAGTGGATGCCTTCTTCCAGTGGTTCTGGAGGGGGCTTTGTGCCCAGTGTGCTTCATCCTGCCTAGGATCGGGTGAGTGTATGCATATCTCCACTGGTTCTGGAGGGGGCTTTGTGCCCAAACTGCTTCATCCTGCCAAGGATAGGGAGAGTGGATGCCTTCTTCCAGTGGTTCTGGAGGGGGCTTTGTGCCCAGTGTGCTTCATCCTGACAAGGATCGGGTGAGTGGATGCATGTCTCCACTGGTTCTGGAGGGGGCTTTGTGCCCAGTGATGCAACACTTGGGGTGTGGCAGTTCACAGTCCTTCACCAGGGTGTCTGAGCCACGAGATTTGCAGTGACCAGAATGCATGATAGTCCATGGAGGCAGGGCCAGAGTCCATCCGGCGGTGGCTACGGCTGCACAGTGGTGGTTGTGCCCGTGCTGGTGTGGGTGCTGCTAGTGGCGGAGGGAGGCTCCAGCTTCTCTCCTGCAGCCTCGGACGGCTGCCCACTTGGGCTGCTGCTGCTGGCAGTGGTGCTACTGTCAGCGGTGCAGGTGGCGGTGCTTGCGGCGGGGCTTGCGGCGGTGCAGGTGGCGGGGAGGCTCCAGCCCTTCTCCTGCAGCCTCGGACGGCCGCCCATTGGGGCTTCTACTGCTGACAGTAGTGGTGCTTGTGGCGGTGCAGGTGGCGGTGCTTGCTGAAGGGCTTGCGGTGGTGCTAGCGGCGGGGCTGCTGGCTGCTGTGCAGGTGGCAGTGCTGACGGTTGTGCTGGTAGCCACCAGGCTTTCACCTCCTCGGACGGCTGAAGTGCCTTGCCTGTTGTATTGTGCCCCTTCTCACCTTGGCAGATGGTGATGTGACCTTGGGTCTGGCAGCTGGAGTCATTGAGGTGGCCTTGCTGGGTGGTTGTGGGTCCTTCCCCTTGCTGGATGCTGTCCCCTTCTTCACCTTGCCAGGTGACGGAATGTTTTTTTTGCTTGGCAGGGGTTGGTGGCACACTAGCTGGGCTGAGGGGTGCCCCCTTTGAGCCTCTGACAGGTGCAGAAACCACAGCGGATGTGGACGTGGTGGCTGAGGTGCTGAGCTGGGTTTTGGCCACCCTGGCTCAAGGGGAAGGACGGGGGGAGGGAGGGGTAGGGAAGAGGTCAGTGTTTGCCAGAAAAAGCTTCTTAGGGACACTGGGGGGGGAGAGGGAGAAGGTCTGGGAGTGGAGGAAGAGGGAGGGGTTGTAGGAGGTGTCTGCTGAGTTTGGGTGCAGGTGCATGGGCTGGATGCTGTTGTGAGGTGGATGGCTGATGGGTGGGTGGGTGCTTGCATTTGTGTACTTTGGGAGGAGGGGTCACAGACACAGTGGGTGAGGACACAGGGGATGGGTGCATGGATGTGGGGGTGGTGACTGCCAGTGAGGGGTGTGTAGTGATGGGCGTGCTGGTGATGGAGGTAGTGGATGAGGATGTAGTGCATGCAGGTGTGAGTGGAGACGCTACTGGGAGGGAGGTGGACGAGGAGGAGGAGGGGGACACAGTGGAGGCAGTGGATGTTGGTGTGTCTGCATGGGGATGGCGCTTGTGTGAGTGCCTGTGAGATGAAGTGTGGTGTTTGTGTTTGCATGAGCCACTTCTGCGTGCTAATTTGGGTAAATGCTGGTCTGAAGGTGTGCTTGGGATAGGCTGGGGTTGCGGAGTTCAGGGGATTGAGCCTGGGTAGAGGAAGTTGGAGGGGGGAGGCTAGATACAGAGACAATGGCTGCCATCAGGGAGGAGGCCATAGCCTGAAATGCTCTCTGTTGGGCCGCCACGCCAGAGTGAATGCCCTCCAGGTATGCATTTGTTTGTTGCAAATGCCTCTCGACACCCTGGATGACATTCAGAATGGTTGACTGCCCAACAGTGAGGGATATCAGGAGGTCAATAGCCTCCTCACTGAGGGCAGCAGGGCTGACTGGGGCAGGGCCTGAGGTGCCAGGGGCGAAGGAGATGCCCACCCTTCTGGGTGAGCGGGAACAGGAAAGACGCTGAGGGGCTGCTGGGAGGGCGGTGCTGGTATGGGGGGTGGTGGCTGTACATGTTGTTTGGGTAGGCACAGAGGTGTCCGCCACCACCAGGGAGCCTCCATCAGAGGAGGAGTCTCTGTCTGTGGTCTCCCCTCCTGTCCCCGTTGTGGTGCTCCCCTCGGCGTCCAGGCCCATGTGGGATGCTGTTCCCTCCGTCGCCGGTGCCTCTGCTTCTCCGCCGGATGATGCTAATGCACACAAGGACATGGTGACAAAACAAAAAGAGGGGGGGTGGGAGACAGAGGATACACTTGGTCAGTGCCAGCAACAACACTACAGTTGGCTTACACAACACACAGGGAACAGCCCTATGCACTAGGCCATGCACTACCAGTTACAAAGATAGTCACCAGCCCATGGGGTACATTGCCTAACGCCATTAGCTGCACACCTGAAACCCACAGGACCCTGTCCAGTAGTAAATGCCCACTAACACTATTGGGGTAGGAGTGTTTCAGAGCCTGCCCAACAAGGGACTTACCCTGCCATCTTCGTCCTGGCCGAGGGGAACCCACAGCCCACATCCCCCACCCAGGTAACACTTAATGCGCGCAAGGTCAGGATTCAGAGTCTGTACTCACCCCCTTGTGGCTGCTGTGATGCCTTCAAGCGCCCATACAACTCCGGATAGGCCACGGCCAGGATGCGGAACATCAGGGGGGTCAGGGTGCGACAGGCACCCCTTCCTCAGTGAGAGGCCAGCTCCAGCTGGGCCTCCCCCATCTTCCTTGCCCAGTGGTGCAGGTCCTCCCACCGTTTGCGGCAGTGGGTGCTCTGCCTGTCAAAGACCCCCCGGGTCCACACCTCCTTGGCGATGGCACGCCAAATACCCTTTTTTTGATGGGTGCTAACCTGCAGGAAAAATGACAGCAGAAAAGGGAATTAGTTAACTATCCAGACCGTCACACTCATGGCCCACCATATCCCTCCCATCCCCTGACACACATACATTGACCACCATACATGCAGCACTCTGCCCAGGATGCCTCAGCCCCCCCCAAATATGGCTTACACACACAGCACTCCATACATACATGGGCCACGCATCATGCTCACAGTGTACTCACCTGTTTGTCTGGAGGACCATAGAGTAAAGTGTACTGGGGTAGGACCCCATCCAGCAGTCTCTCCAACTCCTCCGCAGTGAAGGCAGGGGCCCTTTCCCCAGACACATGAGCCATTGTCGCTTCCAGACACAAGTCACAGCAGCACTTGCAGTGTAGGTCCTCTCCTGTTGAAGGTCAGGTAGCAAATGAGTGAATAGATAGAAAATGGCGGTCACGTCCGTGGCGGTGCGTACCGTCACCGCCGGCATACATCGCCATTGGCTCCTGGAACCCTTAGGGCCCAGTGATAACCAATGCGAAGTTGCGCGCCATTTCAGGGGGGCACAGGCCATGGCACATAACTGCGTCACAGCAGGCATTGGCACAGCAACTGACTCTCGGATTCACATACTGGTTCTTTAAAGGAAGAAATCCATCATTATTACAATAGCTGTGTGATTATGCTTCGACCGCTGAGAATGAATATGAGATGGAGATACCCTCCAGTGTACAGACCCCTGGTGGACCTCGCGACAATGGAGGACAGACACATTATCCTAACCTACAGACTTGATCGGGCCACAATCCAAGAACTGTGTGCCCAATTGGAGCCAGACCTGATGTCAGCTATCCGCCAGCTCACAGGTATCCCCCCTCTAGTGCAGGTCCTGTCAGTGCTCCATTTCCTGGGAAGTAGTTCCTTCCAAAGAACAGAGGCCATGGCATCAGGGATGTCTCAGCCAATGTTCTCCAACGTGTTGACCAGAGTTTTGTCAGCCCTGCTTAAACACATGCGCAGCTACATTGTATTCCCCCAGGTGGAGGATTTGGCCACAGTGAAAGCTGACTTTTATGCCCTGGGACATATCCCCAACATCATTGGTGCCATTGATGGTACACATGCAGCATTTGTCCCCCCACCCCCCCGGAGAAATGAACAAGTGTTCAGTAATAGAAAAAACTATCACTCTATGAATGTGCAGATGGTGTGTTTGGCAGACAGGTACATCTCCCATGTGAATGCCAAGTATTCTGGCTCTGTGCATGACGCCTTCATCTTGAGGAATAGCAGCATCCCATATGTGATGGGCCAACTCCAGAGGCACAGGGTGTGGCTAATAGGTGAGCCCAAAGTCACCACCCAGTATATGTTGGTGTCTGGGTATGGGGTTGTCCCTAAGGGATAGTGTGTGTCTAACAGTTGTCCCTCGATGTTTTCAGGTGACTCTGGTTACCCCAACCTCTCATGGCTACTGACCCCAGTAAGGAATGCCAGGACAAGGGCACAGGAACGTTACAATGAGGCACATGGGCGAACAAGGAGGATTATTGAGTGGACCTTCGGCCTCCTGAAGGCCAGATTCCGGTGCCTCCATCTGATTCGTGGATCCCTGTACTACTCACCCAAGAAGGTGTGCCAGATTATCGTTGCATGTTGCACAATCTGGCCTTGAGACGCAAGGTGCCTTTTCCGTAGGAGGATGAGCCTGGAGATGGTCTTGTGGCAGCGGTGGAGCCTGTGGACAGTGAGGAAGAGGAGGCAGAGGAAGAAGATGTGGACAACAGAAATAATATCATACAGCAGTACTTCCAGTGACACACAGGTAAGACACCGTAACTTCACTTTACTTTTCAGTTTTCTGTTAGACATTGTACATGGCAGCCTGATTTCCCTATGTCTATGGCCACTTACTGTACCCTTTGGCATCTCTGTTTTCAGATCTCTGTGGCCCACTCTGGCTCCTGGTATGTTTACTGCTGCCCTCTAAAAGTCATACCAATGTATAAATAACTGTACATATGACTTGCAATGTTTTCTGAATGTTGTACTAATACATATTTCAATCATTTGACAGACTCCAGATTTATATTTGTTCCAAGAGTGTTTATTCAAGTGCTCATAAGTAGAGGGGGATGTGCAATGGGCTGGGGTGATGGTGGAGGAATGTCCAGTTAGAGTCCAGTCTCTTGGTATCACAGGTGCATTGTCCAATGGGGCATAGGAAGGGGAGTGATGGCAGTTCAAGGTGGACAGGGTGACAGAGTGGGACAGAAGGGTGACATTCAGGAGAGTCTTATTTCCTGGTGGGGGTCTTGGCAATTTTTGCTGGCTTCTGCCTGGATCGCAGCGACCATTTGCGGGGTGGTTCTCCTTCTGCTGGGGGTGGGTGCTGGTGGCCTGTTTTTCCTGTGGCGGGGCCTCCTGTCCACTAGTGCCGGCGGAGTTGGAGGGCTGTTCTTCGGCGTGGCTAGTGTCAGGGGCCCATTGCTGTTCCACTGCCTCCCTCATGGTGTTGGCCATGTCACCCAGCACCCCTGCAATGGTGACCAGGATGGTGTAGATGTGTTTGAGGTCCTCCCTGATCCGCAGGTACTGTCCCTCCTGCCGCCGCTGGGTCTCCTGCAGCTTGGCCAGTATCTGGCCCATGGTCTCCTGGGAATGGTGGTATGCTCCCAGGATGTTGGTGAGTGCCGCCTGGAAAGTGGGTTCCCTGGGCCTGTCCTTCCCCTATCGCACAGCAGTCCTCCCAGCTTCCCTGTTGTCCTGTGCCTCTGTCCCCTCAACTGTGTGCCCACTGCCACTGACCCCAGGTCCCTGATCGTCGTGGGTTTGTGGGGTTGCCTGGGGTCCCTGTAGTGGTGGACACACTGCTGATTGATGTGTCCTGTGGGGGCCTGCTGGGTGGGTGCTGTGGTGGTGTTTCTGGAGGCTCTGTGGTAGGTTGGGAGGCTCTGTGGTGGCAGGGTAACCAACTGTCCAGAGGTCCCTGATGGGCCAGGTTGGTCATCGTGATCCAGGTGTGCAGAGCTGCTGTCATCACTGTGGTCCTCTTCTGGGGGGGGACTGGATGTTGCTGGCAACCCCTCTCCGGTGACGTTGAGTAGGGGTCCTGTGGGGATGCAAATGCAGTGTTATTGTATCTGCGTGTGCCATCTTGTGCATGGGTGTGTTTCCCTGTATGGTTGTGATTGCCCTGTCAGCTTTGCCTTGTGTGTGTGGTGATTTTGTGGGCTAGGTGATTCTCTCTAATGGGCATGCTTTGGTGATTGGTGTCCATGCAGGTCTGTGATGGGGGTCCATGGATTGTTGTGGCATGCAGGGCTTAGTATTGGGATGGGTGGGTTGTGATAGTGGGGTATGTGTGAAGTGGTGGGGTAATGGGGGTGTGGGTAGGGGTAGGAGTTTGTGATGGCATGAAGGTAGGGTGGGGGATAAAGTAGTGAAGATTTGACTTACCAGAGTCCAGTCCTCCTGCTACTCCTGCGAGGCCCTCAGGATGCATGATCGCCAAGACTTGCTCCTCCCATGTTGTTAGTTGAGGGGAAGGAGGTGGGGGTCCACCGCCAGTCCTCTGTACAGCTACCTGGTGTCTTGCACCATGGAACGCACCTTCCCCTGTAGGTCATTCCACCTCTTCCTGATGTCATCCCTTGTTCTGGAGTGCTGTCCCACGGCGTTGACCCTGTCCGCGATTCTCCGCCATAGCTCCATCTTCCTAGCAATGGACGTCTGCTCCTTCTGTGTTCAGAATAGCTGTGGCTCTACCCGGATGATTTCCTCCACCGTGACCCTTAGCTCCTCCTCTGAACACCTGGGGTGTCTTTGGAGTGCCATGGTTGTGGTGTGAGTGATAGGTGTGAGGATGTGTGGGGTGATGTGTGGGGTGATGTGTTATGGGATGTGCTGTGAGGTGCATGGATGGTGTATGGGTGATGGTGTTCTGTGGCTCAGATTAAGTGGGTGCTCCTGGCTTGTGTCTCTCTCTGTTGGCAATCTTTTTTTGTTTGTTGAAAGGGTTGTGGGTAATGTGGGTGTGTGTTTTATATTGGATTGGGTTTGTGGGTGTGTGGGTGCATGGGTGTCAGGTGTGTGTAGTTTGAATTGTCCAATGTGGTGTAGTTTTGTAAGTGTGTGTGTATTTTGAGCGCGGCGATGTGTACCGCCAATGGTTTACCACGGTTGAAAGATCGCTGCGGTGATTCGTGGGTCCTGATACTGTGGGCGTATTCCTGTTGGCGTAACGGTGTTGGTTTTGGTACCGCCAGTTTATTACTGACCTTTGGGCTGGCAGAGTTGTGTGGGTGTCGGTATAGTGGCGGATTCCTCTATGTGGGTCATAATACCCGTAGCGGTATACCGACGCGGTCACGGTATGTTGGCGGCCGTCAGCACGGCGGTAGGCGGCATTTACCGCCAGGGTTGTAATGAGGGCCTTAATCTTTCTTTTCGGAGTGTGGGGTCTGGAATAAAGACACTTTGTCAGGACCCATGTTTGTAAGTAATGCTTTCATTGCATTCTCCCATACCTCTCGGCCTTTCACAGCTTCTCATCTGTCCTAGAGATTTAAAGATGTACTTCCACTGCCAATGCCAGCTCTATGGTATCCCTTATGCATGCATCTGTACTGGGGCACAAGGAGCTGACTACCCAATATTAGTGTGCCTTTTTGCCACTAGCATTGCCAGTTGCAGAACTTTGTTGCATGTTTTTTATTCTTCTGTCTAGCGATAATACCTGACAAGCAGTTCTTTGGAGAGCATGAAGTAGACTCCACTAGCCATATGTAGCCAATCATATACTTCCCTCCAAGAAGTTGTAACTTTGTCACAGCTCTACGTAAGGTGGACGAAGAAAGCACCGTCTTCTCTAGGACATGCTACCTACGTATCTGGGTAAATTTTACTTAGCTGCACTGGGGCTAGGTTTGTACAGCGGAGATAATTAAAATGCAACAATTTAAGTTGTGCATTCAAGGCACACCCCACGTACTAAGGTACGTACCGCCCTCCATGTAGTAGGTACAAGCTGCTCCACAATATCTTTCTCCCACCCACCTGACCATTAAATTCAGGTTTATCTGATAGAGACTTCTAGTTGCAGATTCCTTACCTTTGAATTTCCACAGATGTCAGACTGGAACCCGGAAGATTTTTCGTGCAAACCGGTAGGTGGTGTTGGTCAGCACTGTGCAGCATCGTCCATGCTTGAAGTGACGTTCGCTTCACCTAAATAGGTGCCACCTCGGCACGCTGACCTCAGTTCTTTTTCCACTCCAGCCAGTGCTGATCTGGAAAAGAGCTACCCATCTGTCACCTTTTGACAGGATTTATTTGATGTTTTGTCAAATTTTTGATGTTTTTAACTCCTAGTGTGTAGAGGAAATGTCATAGAGAAAGACAGGTTCTAAACCCTGTGGTGCCCGTTACCGCACCATGTTAGTGAGTCTGTGGTGTCTGGAGCGCAACCACAACTCCAAGTCATGCTCCGACTTTCGGGCCATGGCACCTAAGGCTTTGAGGGAACGGCACATAAAGCTGCTAGCAGCCCGGCATGCAACTCCACATCATTCGACTCCACAGAAGTCTTGGTCCTGGTCAAGGGTAAGGTCTCGGGGCCCTTTCAGGAGTTCCAAATCCTCTTAGCCCCATTTGAAATCATCAGGACATTCAGGTAAGAGGCACAAAAAACATAAGAAGTTGAAGCATGCTGCAACTTCTCCTCATCCATCGGTCTACACGACGATGGAACAGCAGCGTTTGATGCATGGTTTTTTGGTGCCAGGGCCGACTCTGCGCCTTCCCAGCTTTCCGGGAGCCTGAGCAACCTCCGCTCAACTGAAGGAGTTTTATGAGGCCAGGCATCTAATTTCTGAGCCCTCTAGAGCACCTTCGGGTCCCGTGGGCTTGGAGTGGGCTTCATCTGATTCACAACAGTGGCTCAGACACCAGCTCCGATGGACCCCATGGATCCAATCATGGATCCAGACCGGCGGAGGTCGTTCCTCTGCGACCTTCCCTGGTGCCAGTCCTGATGCCTATTGTGTTCTCCAAATCCGAGATGGAGCTGCATTGGCAGATGTTGATTCTGGCGCCAACAGGACCCCTGTATCTTAGGTCGGTGGCTGAGCTTTTGCCATAAGAGCTAGGCCTCGGGGAAGAATGGGAGGGGTCGCTGGACCCTTTGGCATAACAGTCTGAAGAACAAGATCTGAACTGGTGTGAGGAACTGGGTGATGCTAGAGGTCTGGATTCTTCCCCAGATACCACCATGTTTTCTCTACTACTGTGGCTATGAAAAAGGGAGCTTCTTATGCAGTGGTGGTGAGAAGGGTGGCAGAGGTCCTTGGCCTTCAGTTGTCTTCGCTGGCAGTCAGGACCAACATCTTGACAAAGGTGCAGCAACCAGGAGTCTCCTCCGGACCCCTACTCTCGTTCAACAAAGCACTCACCAACGTCTTTCTGGGGTCCCGGTCCAAACCCAGCACAGGGGCTCCTGTGAATAAGACAATTGCTCGCTGCCAGTACCAGGGGATCCAAATTTCCTCACGCAACACCCTATTCTGGAGAGCTTGGTGGTCCAAGCCGCCACTTCCCATGGCATGTGCCCTGTCTCTCCCCCGGACAGGGAATCTAAGAGGTTGGACAGCTTGGGAAAGAAAATATTTTCTTCTGCCACCCTTGCATTGTGGTCAGTGAACATTGCCTACTAATAGGGCTGATACTCCCACGTGCTGTTGGAAAAGCGCAAGTGCTGTCACAGGTCCCGGAGGAGGACCAAGCCATCCTTCTCCCACTCAGTTACAGATGGAAGAGACGCAGCGAAGTTCACTATACACTGTGGCTTGGACAGGACCGACTCGCTGGGCAGAGAGGTTTCATTGATGGTGGCCCCCAGATACCACCCCTGGCTGAGAACATATTGGTTTTCGGGGGATGTCTAGGCTTCCCACATGGACATGCCCTTCGATGGCTCCCGTCTCTTCGAAGACAAGGCAGACTTGGCACTGAAGTGCTTTAAGGACTCTCTGCCTATGGCCAAGTCCTTGGGCCTCTCGGCTGCTTCACATCATCCTTAGTCTGCCTTTGCTCCTTTTGTGACCACACAAGGAGCTTTTGACCGCGCCAACCCTATCCCAGCCACTGAGCTGCACAAACTTCACAACTTCTGCATAGCCACGGGCACAGTTCTACCGACCTTGTGGGTCAAGCAGCCAGCGGTCTGGTCCAGCCACCACCACTCCAGCAGCTAAATCCTCCAAACCTTCCTAATCTTACCCTTTTAGATCCTAAGCATCTAGTTGGTGGCTAGATCCGCCATCACCTCCACCACTGGCAGTCCATAACATCGGACAGGAGAGTTCTGCAGATCATCCGAATGGGCTACTCCCTACCCTTCGAGACCACCCCTCCTTCAATGCCTCCATCTTAGGACGGCTGACAGAGGATCATTTGTCCTTGCTCTGCAAGGAAGCCATGGCTATCTTTGCCAAGGGAGCCATAGAGAGGGGTTTGGTGTCAGAAGTAGGCTGTGGTTCCTATTGCTGCTGCTTTCTGGTCCCCAAAAAGGACAAGGGTCTTCGTTCTATCCTAGATCTCTGAACTCGCAACTTCTTCCTCAAAACTGAGAAGTTCAAGATTCTCACATTGGCTCAGGTCTTGCCTGCCCTGGGTCCAGAACATTGGATGGTATCGTTGGACTTGCAGGACACATATTTTCACATCCCCACCCTACCTGCCCACAGGCGTTATTTGCGGTTCATGGTAGGCTAGGAGCACTTTCAGTTTACCGTGCTCCCCTTTGACCTTCTGCATGCCTTTTCACCAATACCACTCCTGCCCAGAGTTCTCAAGAAGATCAGGAATGACCACGCACAAGTCATCCTTGTGGCTGTGGACTGTGCATGGAGAGCCTGGTGCCTGAGCTTCTGAACATGAGTGGTTATCCTCCTTTCAGGGTGCCCCCTAGGGAGAATTTTCTGTTGCAGCAGCAGAGGAGGGTGCTCCACCCAATCCTGTCATCTCCCCGCCTTCTCGCATGGAGATTAAGCAGCGGCAGTTGACAGCTTTTGGCCTTCCTACCGAAGTCTGTAATGTAATCTTGATAGTAGGCGCCCCTCCACCAACACGGTATACGCCTGCCATGGGAAGCGAGTTGTATCATATTGTACAGAAAAGTCCATTGGTCCCCTTTCTACCTCCCTTTCTGATGTTTTGCTTTTTATCCTTATCCTTGCCCAGGAGGGCTCTGCTTTGGGCGCTCTGAAGGGTTATCTTTCTGCTCTGTCTGCCTTGTTGTGGCTCCCTATCCAACCCGCTTTATTTAAATCTGCTATTGTAAATAGATTTCTGAACGGTCTTATACATATGTTTCCACCTTCCTTTATTATGCCTCAATGGGGCCTTAATTTGGTCCTCACATTTTTAATGTGTACTCCTTTCGAGCCTCTTCACTATTGTCCCCTCCAGCTGCTCACGATTAAAACAGTCCTCCTCATAGCCATTACAGTTGCCCGCAGGGTGAATGAACTGCAGGCTTTATCTCCCAAACCTCCATTCTCAGTATTTGTGGACAAACTGATGATTCACACTAGGTAACACCATTTCATGTGGGCCAGTCTGTCATCTTTCCCACCTTTTAAGCTCTTCCACATCCCTCTAAATATGAGTGACTCCAAAACTGGACCTAAAAAGTGCGTTGTTCTTTCTTGATCGAACAAAAGAGTATTGGGTGTATGACCAACTCTTTGTGGGATATGTTTGAGCAAAGAAAGGTCGGTGGTGCAGAAACTGACCATTTCCCAACAGGTTGTTCCCTGCATCAAGATCTGCTACGCACTGGCCAAAAAGCAGTCTCCTGAAGGCTTACAGGATCATTCCACCAGAGCTAAAACTGTGACCTGTCACTGACATCTGCCAGGCAGCAACGTGGGCTTCCCTGCACACGTTTAACAAGCATTACTGCCTGGACAATTAGGCCTGTAGGGATGGGTATTTCACCAGTTTGTTCCTGCAGGACTTCCTAGTTTAAATTTGTCCTCAGATCCACCACTAGGGAGGGTATTTGCTCGGGTATCTATTCAACAATGAGGAATCTGCGGCCAGAAGTCTCTATTATTTATTTAAGTGTCTTCCTTTCGGGCATGCCTTATCTGGTAACAATATCTAGCCGCAGATTCTCTAACAACCCGCCCATCCTCCCTGCTCTGCGGCCAGATTTCTAGGGTCAGGGGTTATCCCTTTCAGGGCTTCCATGAATTGCACTCACAGTGGACACACCACTGTGAGTACACTTCATGGTTACGCGCTTCTGGAGTGTAAAGTCTTGAAAAGTAACTGACAGAGTGCCAAGGTGGCACCTATATAGGTGAAGTAGACTTCACTTCTGGCACGGACGCCGCCGATGACGCTGCGGGGAGCCGACCGATGCCACCTACTGCCACGCAGGGGTACTCTCACTAAAAATCTTCTGGATCCAGTCTGACATCTGGAGAAATTCAAAGGTAAGAAACTTTTGTGCCTGAATATTGTCTCTAACAGATAAGGCGTTACTGAAGGTAAGTAACTTGTTTGACTCTATTTGCCTTTAGGGCATTGTACATCAGTGCCACAAGATGGCATCCTATGCCATATGTCAGTGTAGCATAAAGTATATTTGTGACAGGAGGTGACTGGTGGGAACAAGTCCAAATCTCCCTGGCAGTAGTGGCAAGCATAGCAAAATAGAGAAACTGGCCGGGTCTCACCCCAAATGTTTCCTGGGCCTTTTCAAAGCTAATACAGGCCACTCTGTGGTGTAATTCCCTCCTGAAGGAAGTTGGCCGGAGGGGCGGGCATCTCCACTAGCTGGGATGCCCTGGGGTGCTGTAACAAAAGGCATGAGCCTTTGAGGCTTACCACCAGGTGTTAAGGTTCCTGCAGGGGGAGGTGAGAAGCCTCTCCACCCAGTACAAGCTTTGTTCCTGGCCACAGAGTGACAGAGGCACTCACCCCATGTGGCCAGAAATTCGTCTGGTTGTGGCAGGCTGGCAGAAGCTGGTCAGCCTAGCACTAGGAGTGGGACTAATATTCAGGGGGCATCTCTAAGATGCCCTCTGGGTGTATTTTATAATAAATCCCACACTGGCATCAGTGTGCATTTATTGTGCTGAGAAGTTTGATACCAAAACTTTTCAGATTTTAGTGTAGCCAGTATGGAACTGTGGAGTTCGTAACTGACAGACTCCCAGACCATATACTCTTAATGGCTACCCTGCACTTACAATGTCTAAGGGTTTGCTTAGACACTGTAGGGGCATAGTGCTCATGCACTTATGCCCTCACCTGTGGTATAGTGCACCCTGCCTTAGGGCTGTAAGGCCAGCTAGAGGGGTGACTTACCTATGCCACAGGCAGTGAGAGGTGGGCATGACACCCTGAGGGGAGTGCCATGTCGACTTAGTCATTTTCTCCCCACCAGCACACACAAGCTGTGAGGCAGTGTCCATGTGCCGAGTGAGGGGTCCCCAGGATGGCATAAGACATGCTGCAGCCCTTAGAGACCTTGCCTGGCCACAGGGCCCTTTGTACCAGGGGTACCATTTACAAGGGACTTATCTGTGTGCCAGGGCTGTGCCAATTGTGGGAACAAAGGTACAGTTTAGGGAAAGAACACTGGTGCTGGGGCCTGGTTAGCAGGGTCCCATCACACTTTCAGTCATAACTGGCATCAGCAAAAGGCAAAAGGTCAGGGGGTAACCATGCCAAGGAAGGCATTTCCTTACACCACCAAAATGCCATTTTGAAGCATGGCACAATAGCAAGAAAGGAGCAGGAAATAATTTACGGTATTATGAAAACAACCGTTAATAACATCAAAGTGACAGTCAGGGAATGGTAAAGTGTGTTCATAAGTGGGATATGGCAGAAAGGAATATGAGAAAGGAAGAAAGTTTGAAGGGTAGATAGACAGTCATCTGATGTGTTGAATGAATATATAGGAACAGCAGCAGATGCCACCGTATTCTCACCCCAAGGCTACCAACACCATTCTCTAAGATGTCATTTGTTCAAATCGTGGGGGTTAGTAACTGATTCATAAATAGAGGTTGGATCCTATTGTGACTCGCAAATAGGAGATGGATGCCCATTTTATGTCACCCCCTATTTGCAATTCGTAACGGATCTCTATAGCCACTCCTGAATCAGAAACAATTACACCATGGTAAGTTATGTACACATGCATTTTGTTACATGTAATCTCACAGATTACAGTAGTAGACAACCCTTTTGATGTCAGGTACCCTCTCTGACAAACCTTGGTAGTAGATTTGCACTGTAAGAATCCCTGTACTTAGAATGGGGTGTATATTCTTTTACCACATATTGTAACTTTCTACGTATTAATAATTTTGACTTCATGCTGATGGTTGCCATGTGGGAAAGCCTACGTTCTATGAAGTAAGCTTTAGTTGGTTGCAAGCCAATGATAAAGTCTCTAGGCCTGATTAGTTTATTGGAAAACCTTATGTCTGATGGCATAGGCCTGATATATTTATTATGAACTGTTATGCCCCAAAGGCAGTAGGGCCAAGGTATTTTTGTGAAATTCATGTGTTAAAGCCAGTGGACCTTTATGAATGGACTAATACAACATGTGATGCGCTAAAACCTGTAGAAAGGTATTTTGTCACATGGAATCTTATTGATTACCTCAGTAGACAAAAGATTTTTAGTTGATTTTATACTTGACAGATCCTGGGAATAGCTGTTACTCCAGTATTGGAACTTTCATAGATTCATATGCTGGAATCATTCCCCATTGTCAAGATGGGAGTCCCCGATGCAATACAAAAAACATGTTCAATTGCATAAAAAGCTCTAAAAGCACTAGGCCTCTAAGTTAGAAACATATCATAGTTGTTTTGTAAAAAAAAAAGGAACAAACTTAAAAGACAACCAATCAGCTCACACCACACTCTAGAACCCTCCTGTGAGGAGCTGACTTCCCTCAGATTTTCCACTGCACGTCATGCTAAGGAGTCTTCCTTGAGCTCTGCTCAGTTTTTCTCTCAGAAATCCTTTTTGAAGAGATTTGGATTCTTTTTTCTCTTTAGAACTTATTGAAGGTGGGTCAACCTGACTACCACGTGAGAGACACCTAAGAAAGGGCTTTTTAGAGCCTGTGCTACCTGCATGAAGAAAAGACTGCATGTGGATGACCAGCATAAGGACTGTATATATTGTCTTTAAACTAGCCATAAACCTAGAGACTGTTAGGTTTGTAGGACCTTTTCTACTAAAACACTAAAGGACAGAGAAGGTCACCTTCTAATTTGGCTACAAAAACTAAAATCCAGAGACAATCCAGTTTCTGATGAGGACAGTGCCTCTTCTTCTGTTTCTGTGGTAAAAACACCTGTGATGAGACAAGCTGAAGTTTCTTCGCAAGGAAAACCAAGAAAAGTCTTCAAAAAATCTGCTGAAGTTTCCTCAAAAATGCATAGCCCTTCAAGGATGAAATCTAAAGCTTCAGATTTAAAATCTAAAAAGAAGCCTCTCTCTGAGCCATCAAAACATACCTTCAAGAAGCCAATTTGTGCAACAATGATCCTGTTGACGGTATCGCCATCGACGGCTCATGCTTTGACGACAACATCCACACTGTCTGTGTCAATGGCAGCAACCGGTTCTTCGTC
This sequence comes from Pleurodeles waltl, assembly GCF_031143425.1. Lineage (NCBI taxonomy): Eukaryota > Metazoa > Chordata > Amphibia > Caudata > Salamandridae > Pleurodeles > Pleurodeles waltl. Next base: position 230,982,187 of record NC_090451.1, read on the forward strand.
AACAGTCTGCTCATCCTCGTCAACGGCACGCCCTATCTCTTTGCCGCGCAACACTCTTCTTCAATAAGATTTACCTCGTCAGCGCTGATACCATCGACGCTTCCTCGACAGAACACCTATCGGCGAGGACCCTGCCGCCGCCGACCTCGTCAATGCTGCTTCCACCGACGACGGCTTTGTCGACGGAGCAACAACCGTCGACCGCATCATCGACGATAATCCAACCGTCAACGACATTCCAACCGTCTACGCATCCACCATCGGTGACGGTCGACCCGTCAGCGGCATCTCTTCTCTCGTCGACGATGAAGGTTACAGCAAAAGTACAGAGACCATATTCCTTGCCTCTGTTCTCATCGACAGACCAGGCTGCACAAAGAAGGGTGAAGAAGTACCATTTGACGCCCTCAGTAACATCCCCTAGCAAGGTTTCCATCCTTTTATCTTCGCACCTATTGGATGACAATGACTCGGAGGAAGATGGTATTTTTGGAGTGGCCAGCAGCCCTTCCCAGTTACGGGTTAAATGCCCGGAGTATTCAGATGACAATGGTTCATACTATAACCAAAGTTATTATGAGCAGCAACAGCCGGAGCTGGTAGGTCTTACCCTCGGGCTGGTCTCAGACTTGCAAGCAATGTTGGCGGACTGTAAGGAACGTTTTCTGTCAAAGCCTTAATCAGTACAACAACCAATACTTCCCGCTATGCCACCAACTCCCCAGTTTCAACAAACACATCATACACCTCCGCCAAGGCCGCATCATTCTACACTTTCTACACCAATGCAGCAAGTCTCTTCTGATGAGGATACGGAGGAAGGAGAAATACAGACTGGAAATGACGAATGGGACAATTATATCCTACAACACCTGTGGTAGAGTCCCCACCTGAAGACATAGGTGGCTTTCATAACCTACTTGAGCGCGTGCAGCCACATGGTTTGATCTTCCGATGGCTGCAACTCGGCAGGATTGCTTCCTCTACGATTTTAAGGAGCCCCTCAGAAAGACAGTCAGGGCTATATCAATTATATGTTTGGAGCCAGGGCTTGAAGATAATGCAGAATTCTGCAACGGTCCCTGCAGTGTTGCTGAGGCTGGTCAAAAAATATAAGCCCACTGATGATGCTCCTGCTTGCCTCTGAGGCCACCCGAAGTCGGACTCTGTAATTTCACAAGCCGCCCAACGTCGCTCCAGAAACCCCTCCACACCGTTGACAACACCGCCAGATAAAGAGGGGAGACCCTAAGATAACATCGGCAAGCGTTTGCCCTCAATGTCTGCTATTGTAGTAAGGGTGGCCAATTCCCTTGCTCTACTTGGTAGATATGATCGGCAGCTCTGGTCAGAAATGTCCCAATCCTTAGAAGAGCTTTCGGAGGGTGCCAAAACTGAAGCAAAAAAGGTGCTCATGGAGGGCCAACGATCTTCAGCAGAGATCATTGATTGTGCGCTTGATATAGCAGCAATGGGCTTGAGACTACTCGCTGGGTCAGCTGTCTTGAGGCGTCAGGATTGGCTCATAGCCACTAACTTTCGCTCCGAAGTGCAGACAAAGATTCTGGATCTTCCATATGACGGGGAGGCACGTTCTGGGAAGCACGTTGACGACGCTCTTCAGACTATTAAGTCGGATACGTAGACGGCAAGATCATTGGGCACTCTACAATACAGAAAAGTGCCCTTTCGGGGAGCCAGAGGCAGAGGTCAGCCTTTGTTTCGCTGGGATACCAGCATTATAAGTATCCATCCTACTGCTCCACATTCCAGCCTTTTAGGCCACAATACCAACCGAGGCAACAGCCTCCCGCGGCTTACACCAGACCCTACCACAAGAACAAGTCGGGGCAACAATCTAAGGAGTCTGCATGTAGACAATGACTGCCTACCCCCAGTTCGTCTTCACTCTTCTCCTACAATTTTCTACGGAATCTTAAATAATCATATCCAACGCTGGTGGCAAATAATGAAGGGCAAGTGGGTGCTGGATGTAATCCGATTCGGGCACCTGTTGGAATTTATTCAGATTCCTCCATCAATGCCTTAATCCCAGACCCGACAAAAACATCTTCGTCTGCTCCGCTTAGAGGTAATGACCATGCTAAAGAAAGGGACCATATAGCCCGTTCCATATTCCCAGAGAAGGAAGGGTTTCTACTCCTGCTTCTTTCTCATTCGAAAGAAATCTCGCTTATGGAGGCCAATCCTGGACTTGCAGGAGCTAAACAAGTACCTCAAGAAACAAACATTTCAGATGGTCACCCTGCAAGACTTCCTCCAGCTTTTAAACAGAGCAGATTTCATGGCGTCTCTAGACCTTCAAGACACGTACTTCCATATTTCTATTCATCCACTGCACAGGAAGTACCTGAGATTTGTGGTCAACGGCAAACACTTCCTGTTCAAAGTCCTCTCCTTTGTGCTACGTTCAGCACTACGAATCTACACCAAATGTTTGACCCCAGTGGCAGCCTACCTAAGGAGAAAAGACCACTAGGTTTTTTCTTATCTAGACAACTGGCTAGTGAAAGCTCCAGATGTCCAGTCAGCACGAAAGTCAGTCAGGGCGACTCTGCACCTTTTCAAGGACTTAGGCCTTACTCTAAACAAGGAAATATCGTTCCTTCAACCTCCTTCTCGGTTAGCCTTCCTAGGGGCTATATTAGACACGTAACAGGCCAAAGCCTATCCAACGCTGGACAGACAAACCAAGTTAATCTCCCTAGCCAAGCGATTCCAAAGAAAAGGTGTCTTTCAGTTCGGCAGTACAAATCCTTACTAGCATGATGTCGTCATGCATAAGCCTCATTCCCTACTGTCGGCTGCGCATGTGTCCAATTCAAGAGGAGCTGGGCAAACTATGGACACAGGCGCAAGGATCCTTCGAGGACACGGTCCTCATAACACCGCACATGATCTACTCTTTCGATTGGTGGAAAATTCCCGAAAACATTTCAAAAGGTCTCAACTTCTTGCCACAGATTCCTCCAATGATTGTAACGACGGACGCATCACTCACCGGATGGGGTGCATACCTGCAAGACCTTCGGGTGAGCAGCGAATGGACCCCTTCTCACCATTCTTTCCACATAAACCTTCTTGATATGAGAGCGGTCTATTATGTCTTGCAAGCCTTCCTTCCGAGGATTCAGGGGTCAACAGTGCTTGTCAGAATAGACAATACCACCAGAATGCACTACCTCAACAACCAAGGAGGAACACATTCCCACCTACTCTTTCGAGAGGTGCAGACCATCTGGAAATGGTGCATTCACCATTCAGTCCACATAACAGCGGAACATGTCCCAGGCCTACAAAATACCATCGCAGATTTGTTAAGCAGGTCGGCAAGATCACCTCACGAGTGGGAATTAGACCAGCAGACATTAGATGGAATATTCAACCAGTGGGGAAAACCGAATCTGGACCTATTCGCATCCTCCCAGAATGCCAAATGCCAACATTACGCAAGTTGGCATCACCAACTGGGATCATGGGGGGATGCATTTTCGATCGCATGGTCAGGGATTTATGACACGCCTTTGCTCCGATCCCTCTCCTCGCAAGGGTGATCAAGAAGATGAAGTCAGAACCATGCCAAATTATCCTAAAAGCTCCAGCGTGGCCGCGTCAAACGTAGTACACGGAGTTACTTCTCCTGTCTGCTTGTCCACCCATCAGGATCAGACCAATTCCGGAACTGCTTACCATCAACCGGGGACAAGTAAGGCACCCGGATCCCAAGTCTCTGAGTTTGTGCGCATAGCTCCTGAATTCAACGAATTCAGCTATTTAGACCTACCAGCTGAGTGCAGGGAAGTGCTAGCTAAAGCACCACCAAATCATACTGCCTAATGTGGAAACGATTTTGCTTGTGGTGTGAAACCCAGAAGGTGCACCCTCTCTCCTCCGCCCCGGAGGCAGTGTTGTAGCTGGCACGTTCTGGACTTTCCCATTCGTCGATTAGAGTCCATTTGGTTCCAATACTGGAGAACTACAGTTACAGGTAAGTAGCTTGTTCCTTCATGGTAATAAACTTTGTTACACACTTTGAGGAGGGGTTGTATATGTTTTCCCAACTGTGATTTTGTACATATTTTTTATTTTTTGACTGTATGCCTGATGTTTGCCTTGTGGGAAAGCTTAGACTCAGAACAGTAGGACTTAGGCCCTCATTACAACCCTGGCGGTCAGTGATATAGTGGCGGTAATACCACCAACAGGCTGGCAGAAATAACTATGAAATTATGACCATGGCAGAAACCGCTCAGACAGACAGCCACTTTAACACACCGACCGCCAGGGCGAAATCAACAGGGACCACGGTGGTAACCACCTACAGCCAGGTGGAAGACAATGTTCCGCCCACTGTATAATGACACACCAATCCGCCACCTTTTCTGGGGCGGTACAAACGACATCAGAAGCCTGGCGGAAACACTGCACAGAAGGGAAATGACTCACCTCTGGAGACTCAAGGAAGAACCACGCCGACATGGAGCCTGAGTTGCATGTGTTCCCCATGCTCTTCTACGTGCTGCCCCACTACAAACACCAACGCAGGCGAAGACGACCACGGTGAGTACTGCCGCCTAGCACACAGGGGAGGGGGGGAGGAAAAAGAGAGTGACACACACACGTAACACGCAACACCCCACCCCCAACACCATACACACAAGCAGATGCAGTAACATTACATATTCACCCTGTACCCCTCAGGAATAATGCAAGGACAAAAGGAATTGATAAAAGTGAGTGTAATAAGATAAAATAGTAGAAATACGTGCATCCAAATAAAAACGTATATACATATTCACAAATCAAGGGACACTGCCCAGTCCTCAATGTTCGTGGGCCACAGGGCCACATCACAAAGTCCAAGGCCCCACCTCACTCCTGCAACAACACGGAGAGAACACTGCAGGGGCATCAGGTCGAAAATAGCCAGGCACCTCAGGGGGACGGGGAATGGGGAGGCACCTCAGCCGGAAGATGGTACAACGGTACCGGTCCTGGAGGAGGCAACATGCCCATTACCCTGTCCTGGGGAGTGCAAGGTCGCAGTCTCTCAAGTGGGTGGCTTGCCCACATGCTCTGGAGGGGGCTACGTGCCCTGTGCTCTTTGACCTGGGAAGTGCAAGGCCACAGTCTCTCAAGTGGGTGACTTGCCCACTGACTTCTCATCTCTCAAGTGGATGGCTTCTCCACAGGTTCTGGAGGGGACATCGTGCCCAGTGATCTTAATCCTGTGGAGGATGGGGTGAGTGGATTGCTTCTTCCACTGGTTCTGGAGAGGGCATTGTGTTCAGTGATCTGCATCCTGTGGAGGATGGGGTGAGTGGATGGAAACTTGCAGAGGGGCTGCTGGAAAGGCGGTGCTGGTACGGGGGGTGATGGCTGTACCTGTAGCTGGGGTGGCCACAGAGGTGTCCGCCACCACCAGGGAGCTCCCATCTGAGGAGATATCCATGTCCGAACTGTCCCCTCCAGTCTCGGCCGTAGTGCTCCCCTCACCCTCCGTCCTACTGGTGCCCTCACTGCCGGTGGATTTGGCCTCCTGGGTCTTGTGGGATGCAACTCCCTCCGTAGCCTGTGCCTCTGCTCCTCCGCCAGATGATACTAATGCACATAAGGAGAGGGTGACAAAAAAAAAGGGGGGGAGACAAAGGATACACTTGGTCAGTGGCGGTACCAACACCACAGTTGGCGTACACAACACACACACACACACAGGGAACAGCCCTACGCACTAGGCAATGCACTACCAGTCACAATGCTAGTCACCAGCCCATGGATAGGGACACCTAACGCCAATTGCAGCATACCTGAGACCAACAGACCCCTGCCCAGTAGTGGATGCCTACTAGCTTGGTTGGAGGACCTTCACATCAGAACCCTGCCCAACATGGGACCTACTCTGAAAAGCCAGGCCTGGCCTAAGGTCACCCACAGGGCCCACACTCCCCACCCAAATACCACCCCACCAGGTGTAAGTTGTAAATTAGGGCGCTTTACTCTCCCCCTTGTGGCTGCTGTGTGCTCCCAAGCACCCATCCAGCTCCGGATAGGCCACTGCCAGTATGCGGGCCATCAGGGGGGTCAGGGTTCGACGGGCACCCCTTCCTCGTTGGGAGGCCATCCCCAGCTGGGCCTCCGCGGTCTTCCGTGCCTAGCGTCTCAGGTCCTCCCACCATTTCCAACAATGGGTGCTCCGCCTGCCGTAGACCCCCAGGGTCCCCTCGTCCTTGGCGATGGCACGCCATATACCCTTCTTTTGATGGGCGCTGACCTGCAGACAAATACACAGAGGGAAAGGTATTAGTTTGACCGTCCTGCCTGTTACATTCATGGCCCACCATAGCCCTCCCATCCCCTTACGCACAGACATGTGTACGCTGCCTTGGGCCCATCCACCAACCCCCTCCCCACATGAGGCATTCACACACAGCACTCCATGCATTCACACCCCATATATCGTACTCATGATGTACTCACCTGTTGGTCTGGAGGCCCATACAGCAGTCGGTACTTGGGTAGGACCCCATCCACCAGTCGCTCCAACTCTGCCGAGGTGAAGGCAGGGGCCCTTTCCCCAGTAACACGAGCCATGGTCTGTTCCAGACACAGGTCACAACAGCACATGCAGTGTAGGTCCCCTCCTGTTGAAGGTCAGGTAGCAAGTGAGTGCCCAGATAGAAAATGGCAGTCACATCCGCAACGGTGCGTACCGTCACCGCCGGCGTACATCACCATTGGCCACTGTACCCCATAGGGCCCAATGTTAACCAACGAGGAGTTGCACGGCTGTTCTCGACCGCCTCCCGCAACAGCGCACAACGTCAGTGGAATTACCTCATTTCTACCTGTTCCTCCATACAGGACAGGCGGAAGCCATTTCAGGGGGGGTGCAGGCCATGGATCCTAACTGCGTCACAGTACACAAATGCACCATTTGGATATCTCCAAGAAAATAATGTTACAATCACAATATGTACTGAACTGTAGTGGTTGGAATGTAGAGATAATGACCAGCTGCTTACTCTTTTGCCCCATAGATTGCAACTGCGGATGAATAGGAGATGAAGACATCTCCCCGTGTACAGACCCCTGGTGGACTTGGCAACAATGGAGGACAGGCACATTATCCTTACCTATAGACTTGACAGGGCCACAGTCACTGAGCTGTGTGCCCAATAGGAGCCTGACCTAATATCGGCTATCCGTCACCCCACTGGGATCCCCCCTCTTGTGTAAGTGCTATCAGTGCTCCATTTCCTGGCAACTGGCTCTTTCCAAATGACAGTGGGCTTGGCAGCAGGAATGTCACAGCCAATGTTCTCAGTAGTGCTGGCCAGAGTGTTGTCTTTCCTGATTAAACACGTGCAGCTACATCGTTTTCCCCCAGGTGGAGGATTTGGCCACAGTGAAAGCTGACTTCTATGCAATGGGACATATCCCCAACATCATTGGGGCAATCGATGGAACACATATTGCATTTGTGTCCTCCCTCCCATCCCCCCCCGGCGAAATGAACAGGTGTTCAGAAATCGAAAGAGTTTATACTCCATGAATGTCCAGATGGTGTGTCTGGCGGACCAGTACATCTCCCACATCAATGCAAAGTATCCTGGGTCTGTGCATGATGCCTTTATCCTGAGGAATAGCAGCATCCCAAATGTGATGGCACAACTCCAGAGGCACAGGGTGTAGCTTATAGGTGAGCCCTGGTTTCCACCCAGTGGATGTTGAGGTATGGGTATGGTGTGGGCCCTAAGGGTTAGTGTGTAGCTAACAGTTGTCCCTCGATATTTGAGGTGTCTCTGGTTACCCCAACCTCTCATGGCTACTGACTCCTGTGAGGAATGCCAGGACAAGGGCAGAGGAACGTTACAATGAGGCACCTGGGCGAACCAGAAGGATTAGAGATAGAGAGGACCTTTGGCCTCCTCAAGGCCAGATTTAGTTGCCTACATCTGACAGGTGGATCCCTGTGCTACTCACCCAAGAAGGTCTGCCAGATCATTGTGGCATGCTGTTTGTTGCACAAGCTTGCCTTGCGTCGTCAGGTGCCTTTTCTACAGGAGGAGGAGGCTGGAGTTGGCCATGTGGCAGCAGTGTATCCTGTGGACAGTGAAGATGAGGAGGCAGAGGATGAGAATGAGGACAACAGAAGTGCAACTATTCGTCAATACTTCCAATGAGACATAGGTAAGACAGTGTTAATACACATATAATTGACAGTTTGATGTGTGACATTGTCACTGGCAGGCTGTGTATTCCTACTTCCATGCCCACTCACTGTACCCTTTGGCATCTCTTTTTGCAGATGTTGGTTCCCCACTATTGCTCCTGGTATGTTCAGTGCAGCCAACTACAGGTCTTTCCATTGTAAACATTACTGTACAGTTGAATTGCAATGTTTGAACCTTGTTAAACAAATACATTTTGAAAACATTTGACATACGCCATACTTGTATTTTATCAAAGTGTGTGTATTGCAGTGCTCTGAAGATGAGGAGGTAGTGCAATGGGCTGGGGTAGAGTCCAGTCTATTTGTAGCACAGGTGCATTGTCCAAGGGGGCATAGGAAGGGGAGCAATGGCAGTTCAAGGTGGACAGGGTGACAGAGTGGGACACAAGGGTGACAATCAGGAGAGTCTCATTTCTTGGCAATAGTCTCTGGCTTCTGCCTGGATCGCAGGTAACGTTTGCGTGGTGTTTCTTCTGCAGGGGGAGGGGTGCTGGTGGCCTGTTGGTCCTTTGGCAGGGTCTCCTGTCCACTAGCGGCAGCGGAGGTGGAGGGATGTTCAGTGGTTTGGCTAGTGTCAGGGGCCTGGTGGTGTGCCACAGCCTCCCTCATACTGTTGGCCATGTCTGCCAGCACCCCTGCAGTGGAGGCCAGGGTGGTGTTAATGGACTTCAAGTCCTCCCTGATCCCCAGGTACTGTCCCTCCAGCAGCCGCATGTTCTCCTGCAACTTGTCCAGTATCTGGCCCAGCATATCCTGGGAATGTTGGTATGCTCCCAGGATCGCGGTGAGTGCCTCCTGGTTCCCTGGGCCTGCCCTCCCCCTGTCCCACAGCAGTCCTCCCAGTTTCCCTGTTGTCCTGTGCCTCTGTCCCCTGAACCGTGTGCCCACTGCCACTGACCCCAGGGCCCTTATTGTCTTGGGTTTATGGTGTGCCTTGGACTCCCTGTAATGGTGGACACACTGCTGATTGGCGTGTCCTGGGGACAGCCGCATGGGCCCGCTGGGTGGGTGCTGTGGTGCTGTTTTCTGAAGGGGGAGGCTCTGTGGTGGTGTGAGACTGTGCCTGGGTAACCGACTGTCCAGAGGTCCCTGATGGGCCAGGTTAGTAATCCAGATCCAGGCGACCAGAGCTTGTCGCGCAGCTGCGCGCTGCACGAGCCGAACATTCGGCTCGGGCCGGGGCACAAGGTCACAAGACGCGCCGCGTCCCTAGGCTGCTCTGCACTCTCCGAGGCCCCAAATTGGGCATGGGGCCTTGTTCTACTTTCACGCACCGCACTCACAGGCAGGTCTGACCCCCCCACTCACCTGTTCTTTTCTTTTTCTCTTTTTCTGGATATCTGGTTGTGCCTTCCTTTATGTTTTTTCTCCCTTTCCCATATTACCCTTCTCTTCCCAGCATTCCTTGTTCCCTACTCTCTATGGCTCCTAGTCCATTCTGTTCTATGTGTTTTTTCCCTATCTAAGATGGTGTCCTTGTACTTCCTGTTGGTCGCTTCCTGTTTGTTGGTATTTAAGGGCTTTGATTCTTTCTCTCCTTGCGCTGCAACACTTTCTGTTTGGATGGTGTCTTCGCTCCTATTTCCTTGCCTTCCTGTGCTGGTTATCGTCAGTTCCAGTATATTTTCCTGTATTTTGCCTCTGTTGATACCTGTTCTTTTTGTTCCTGTTTCAGGAACCTATCTTTTTGGAGGTTTTTTTCCCCTTTTCGTTTTTTTTTTTCCCTCTGGCGCTACTTCTGAGGGACACGGTCTGCTCTTGGCATTTCCATTGCCTGCAGCACCGTGGCTACCAGAAAGAGTCGCCCTTACCTGAGCCAAGGCCGAACATTCAAGAACAAGACCCACGCCACTCGTTCTGCGGACTCCAGGTTAAAGCAGCACGTAAGTCGTGACAGAGCTGCTGTCATCACCGTGGGCCTCTTCTGTGGCGGGACTGGATGTTGCTGGCACCTCTTCTCTGGTGACATTGGCTGGGGTACCTGTGGGGATGTAAATGCAGTGTTATTGTTTCTGTGTGTGACATATTGTACATGGATGTGTTGCCCTCTATGGGTGTTATTGCCCTGGCAGCTTTGCCTTGTGTGAGTTGTTATTTGGTGGGCTAGGTGAATCTCTCTAGTGTGCTTGCTGTGGTGATAGGTGTTCAAGCAGGTCTGTCAGGGGTGTCCATGCATTGGTGGTGCATGCAGGGCTTGGCACAGGGATGAGTGGGTTGTGATGGTGGGGTGTGTTAGAGGTGGTGGGGTGATGGGAGTGAGGGTGGGGGTATGTGATGGCATGCATGTAGGGGGGTGATAGTAATAGAGAGTTAACTTACCAGAGTCCAGTCCTCCTCCTTCTCCTGCCAGGCCCTCAGGATGCATGATTGCCAAGACTCGCTCCTCCCATGTTGTTAGTTGTGGGGGAGGAAGTGGGGTCCACCACCAGTCCTCTGTACAGCTAGCTGGTGTCTTGCTGCAATGGAACGCACCTTCCCCCGTAGGTCGTTCAACCTCTTCCTGATGTCATCCCTTGTTCTGGGGTGCTCTCCCACGGCGTGGACCCTGTCCACGATTCTCCACCATAGCTCCATCTTCCTAGCAATGGATATCTGCTGCATCTGTGATCCAAATAGCTGTGGCTCTACCCAGATGATTTCCTCCACCATGAGCCTTAGCTCCGCCTCAGAGAATCTGGGGTGTCGTTGTGGTGCCATGAGTGTGGTGTGAGTGATGTGGGTGAGGGTGTGTAGGGTGATGTGTTTTCGTAATGGTGGTGGTTTTGCTACCACCAGTTTATCACTGACCTTTGGGCTGGCGGACTTGTGTGTGTGGCTGTATAGTGACGGATTGGTATGTGTGTGTCATAATATGGTTGGTGGTTATCCGCCGCCGCAGCGTTATGTTGGCGGCAGTCAGCATGGCGGTAAGTGGGATTTACCACCAATGTCATAATGAGGGCCTTAGTCTTTTCCATGTTTAGAAGTTGATAAAGGATATAGACCTGATTGGTTCATTGGGAAACATAAACTCAGATGATATAGATTTCAACTATTATGAGAACCTATTGGAAAGGCAGGAGGCCTGGCCTAATTTACTGTGAGTAGCTTATTTAAAAACCAATAGGGTGTTACAGGTGGTTTAATATTAAAGCCTCTAGACAGGTTTTTTGTTTAAATCCTGCAGATTACTATAGTAGGCATGGATTTTGGTGTAGATGTCCCTCTCGTGACAAATCCCTTGAGTAGAAGATGTAGACTGTGATATTCATTGATGGGCCTTTTTAGGAAGGGTTGTTTATATTTTGACTAAATTTTTTTTTTTTTACGTATTCCTACAAGCCAGATGGCTGCTCTGAGGTAGAGGTTTGCTCTATACACACCTGAGTTGTTTATGGTAACAATCTAATGACAACGTTTAGATGCTTCATTGCATCATTGGAAAACACTTGTCAGGTGCCACAGGTCTGATCTGGTTTTATGATAACATCAGTAGGATTTAATTATTTACTGTGAAAAGCATATATTATAGCCAGTAGGCATTTTAGAGTGCAGAGTTATAAAACTTTGGTAAAACAGGTAAACGTGTATTTTTTTATGTAATCTCGCAGATTACAGTTGAGAGCTGTGAGAGGCTGGCCCTTTATGTAGTGCTCAAAACTAGTCACAATGTGCAGGGGGTCCAGGCAACCACACGTTGGTTTACAGGGGTAAAAACCAGATCACCAAAGCTCTAATTTTTAAGGTAGCTTGTCGAGCAGTTAGGCCAATCTTTGAGAAGTGCAAAGCATTTATTGTACTCACAGTATCAATCTTGCAACTCACACACTCGAAGGAATAACTTGAGATCAATTTATAAAAATACCTCAATTTTTTTATGTAATTTGTAAGACTAAGATTATCAATATTGGTTTAGTCCTTTTTGAGATATTAATTTTTGAAGTTTATTATAAACAGTCACTTTGTGCTTAATTATGCTCCATAGGAATCAATGGAAGATCATCTTTAAAAATACATATAAAATCATACAGTTGGACTACCAGGCTCTTTTGCAGGTCGGTCGAGGTCGTTGGTGGGCACACTGTGCCAGCTAGGTGGCTCCCGGTTCTGGCGGGAGCAGCAATGAAAGGTCTCTGGAGCTGGTGCATGGCCACTGCAGGGGACCACTTGGAAAAGCACTGCCAGGGTAGTTTGCTTTTGCAAGGGGCACCTCTAAGGTGACCCGGGTACATTTAGGGGTAAATCCAATGCTGTTACCACTTTGGATTTATCATTCTATGATCTATTGATACCAAACAACCCAGGGTTCACAAGTGGGCATCATGTAGCTGGGAAATTCGTATTGACTTGTGTCCAGCACATTTATTAAAATGGCTGCTCTGTTCACTCACTATGTCCCAGGTTGGCAAGGACACAGTAGGGGCATATTGCTCATGCAGCTATGCCCTCATATAATATGGGGCACCCTGTCTTAGGGCTGGAAGGCCTGCCCGAGGGGTGTCTTATCCACAGCGTATGCAGTGTATGGTGGGCAAGGCACACAGGCAGTGTGCCATGTCGGGTTTGTGTTTTAGGCTTGCCCCAGGACACCCAGCCTCCAATGGCAGTGGTTGGGGCATTTGGATGCATGACCCTAGAGGCACAATCAGTGCTGCTGCCCTCAGGGCCTACCCTTAGTACCCCATGCCCTGGGTACCTACTTACTTTTTACTAGGGAGTTGTAATGGTAGCTAGAGAGGTATATCCAATTGTACCAATGCATCACAACAGTTTTAGGGAAAAAGCTCTGGCCCAGGCAACAGGTTAGCAGGGCCCGGACACTACAATTTCTAGGCTACATCATACATCAGGCAAAAAGTAGGGGATAACCATGCCAAAAAGAGGCCGTTTCTCGCAAGGGTTTTATTTTTGTTGCCCCCCTTTGACAGCCCCTAAGGGTAGAAGATATGCACTTTAAGAATCCTCATTTATGCCCACTTAAGAAGTGTTATATGTTGTTACAAATTGCTATTTTGTACATATTTCAATGTTATGCATGTATGCCTGGTGGTTGCCTTGTACTATACTAACAATTGGTTCATAAACCAGTCCCCAGTGCTTGTTGATGATTTTCTTAATCTCATTGCTCTTGGTTCAAAAGGTGGTCACGGATATCACTCTTTTGCTGTCATTGTGTGGACTATCCGTGGGATCCAACAAAGTTTTCTGTGGGCAATATCAAGCTCTTTTTCAAGAGCGGTTTAGCAGTCCTTTAGGGTACCCTCTATCAATCAGTCTGTCAATGAGGATGTCAGATTCACTAAAGTAACCTGCCCTATGGGAACAATTCCTTCTTCTAATCCTTGGGAATTTGCCTATGGAAGACTGTCACACAAACTCCTGGAGTGGTGACTGGTGAACGTCAACAATGTGTTGCTATCCGTGAGCTTGTGAAAAATTGTGGTATAGAAGTTCTCATCTTCTACTCTAATGATAATGTCTAAAAAATTAATCTCTTGATTGCTTTGTGATATAGTGAACTCTATGTCGGTGGACCTGTTGTTCAACCACTGAAAGAAATATTGCAGCGTGCCAAAATCACCTGTCCAAATCATCAGATTAGCATCAATATACTCTTGCCTCAAAGTAATGTGTTCCAAAAATGTTTTATTGGCAATGTAAATATGGGTACTGTTGTACTTGTCCATAAAGATTAAGAATTCTGCTCCTATTGCTACTTCCCGGGTAAGATAATAATACTCTCCTTGGAATACAAGAAGTTTTTAGTCATAGCTATGTTGAGTAGTTCCAATATGAACTCATTGGGGATCTATGTAGACTTCTTTCTACAGTTAAGCACTTCCCTGGCTATTTCCAATGCAGCTTGTTGAGGGAAATTAGTGTAAAGTGAGGTCATGTCCGTTGTAACGAGAAGCTGTGTAGTTGGTATAATGGGATGGTTCTCAATCAGTTTGATTACATCCATTGTGTTGTGGATGTATGATTTGGTGATAATGACCCAGGGTTTCAAAAACAAGTCTATGGGGGTCATTACGACCCTGGCGGCCGGCGGTATGTTGGTGGTAACACCGCCAACAGGCTGGCGGTGTTCCGCCAGCAATTATGACCGTGGCGGAATTGCCACGGCCATACCGCAGGCCCCTCCATTTTCCCGCTGCCCTGGGGATTATGAGTCCCCGACCGCCGGCCTGTCCATGGCAGTACACACCGCCATGGAAAGGCCGGCGGTAAGGGGACTTGGGGTGCCCCTAGGGGCCCCTGCACTGCCCATGCACTTGGCATGGGCAGTGCAGGGGCCCCCATGCATAGCCCCGTCACGCATTTCACTGCCCGAATTTCGGGCAGTGAAATGCGCGACGGGTGCTACTGCACCCGCTGCACATCAGCATTGCCGCCGGCTCTATTATGAGCCGGCTGCAATGTTGATGAGACATTTCCGCTGGGCCAGCGGACAGTAACACTGTTACCGTCCGCTGGCCCAGTGGAAATGTCATAATAGGGAGACAGGAATACCGCCGGCAATGGCGGTATTCTGTCTCCCGCGGCCTCGGCGGTCTTTTGAAAAGACCGCCAAGGTCGTAATAACCCCCTATGTATTTATATAGTGACTCCAAGATGGATACACACACCCATACACAATAGGATGGGCAGGCAGTTTTAAAAATGTTTTATGTATCTTAAAGAGGGTATAAATAGTGGGCATCCATGGGTGTTTTTTGTTAAGGTAATCAAATTCAAGATCACTCAAATAACACTCCATCCTATTTGAGTCAGTTCTTCAGTCAGTTTGGTGACTTCCCTTGTGGGGTCTGCTTTGAGTTTGAAGTACTTAACATAAGACCCTAACTGTGATGGTATGTCTGCTTTGTAGTCTTCCACATTCTGTACCACAATTGGCCCTTTCTTTATCTGCTGGTTTTATTACATTATCATTATTCTTTTTCAATGAATCAAGACTCATGTTTTCTGTCTCCGTGACATTTTATTTTCCATACTATTTTCTTATATGCAACTCCATCGCATCCAGGAGGAAAAGTTGCTTGAAGGCCATAACTTTGTGGGATATAAATTGCGCTGGAGGTGTAAACATAAAGCGTGTTCTGAATCCTGTACCTTCTACTGTATTCTTGCATATAGTCTTAGTAAAATAATGACTTAATCTGACTTTCCTGAAAAATGGGTGCAATTCCATTTTTCTTGTTCATGTGCACATTCACTTGAAATTGAGTGTGGTTCAGTGTGCCAGTCAGATACGTGTTGCGTTTTCTCCTTTTAAAGATACCCTTTTTCTTACAGCATGCTAGACAATGCCAAGTTAATTTGTTTCTGCTCAGTTGATCTGCAATTCATTGCTTCCATGGGGGCAAGTGATTATAAACCCATAGGGTATTGTCCATAGTGTATTGTTGTTGTACCATTATTGATGACTGCCACTTTAGAAACTACACAGATTAGTACACAAATTAATCGGTATACTTAGTGCCATTACAAGATGGCTGCTCATTGCTAAAAATTTTATGTATTCTTAATTGCAAGCCACATGCTCGTCATGTTTTTTTGTAGCATTTTTCTTTTTTTCTTTTTCTTTTAATTTATTTTGCATATTCTTGTTCAGTTTGAGTTGTTTGTTTTATTGTAGATGAATGTAATAGACAGTGGATGGATGAATTAATTCATGAGTGCAAGGATGAGTGACAGTGTCAACACTGTACTGTATTTTTGTATTTTATTTATCACGTGTTCGGTCAATAAAAACCATTACACGAAGAAAGGAGAGAAAAAGAGGAAAAAAAAGTAAGAAAAAGGAAAAAAAAGCCAGGGAATCATAAAGTACAGTAATAAAATTGGTTTGAGTTCAAATGTTCAGCTGAATTACGGAGTACTAAAAGGTTGCTTGCAGGCTGGTTTTGCGCACTTCTCTCACTTGTTCAGTCTCTTGAAGAAGGCGCCCTAATTTATCCAACAATTTAGCCAGTCTGCAGCTGAGCTGCACGTCGTCCCCTTTAAAGCCTGCCAATATCGCTGGTCTGCACCTAAGCAGCCCCCTTTGAAAGCCAACTGGTTGTAGGAGCCTATTATGATCTGTTGTAGTGCTTTTGCATTGGCATATCTGATGGATCAGCGTTTCCGGAGCCAGCCCACATAGTCGACAGGTGTCCGTCATGTTGACTCTCATCAACCTAGGGAGGTGGGCATATGTTGGAAGGCAGCCCATTCACTGTTTCGTAAAGGATGCTTTAATCCATGGATTAAGTGCTGTTCCGAGAAAGAGTTGTGGGATTAGAGAGCCGTATGATGACAGAACCAGCCAGGCATGGCTTCGTTTCGATAAAGTCTCTTTATCCTGAAGGTGTGAGAGAGACTTGACGCTTACGTTCGTTGCACGTTTGACAAGCTGGTGTGAGCTGAGTTGGAGTAGTTGATCTACCAGGCCCAATGTTGTCAAGGAGGACTCGAGGTAGAGACGGAAGGCGGAGGTTGGGTCCGAAATCATTTCCACCCAAATAAGTGAGCTTAGGGAGCCTTCATTTGCTACCTTAAGTTTATAACTTAGGTTGATAAATGCCCCGTTCCTTGCTAGAGACTGCCTAACCAGGCCAAATTCTAGGTGAACTTGGGCCGATAAAACATAATTTGGTAAGATGAACAACCTCTTGAAAAGCTTAGTGATCACTTTGTCCAAGTGGTCGTCTCCACGGCCTCTTAGAACTTCGCTGCCATATGTGATTGTTGGTATTAAATTGGCTTGGATGACCTTTAATAGCGGCAGATAGGTTGAAGAACCAGTTGCTTTTAGTAACGCTGTTCAACGCGAATGCAAGCGAGATGGATTTCCGACTAAGAGACTCCAGATGGGGTTTGAAGGCGCCATTGCTGTCAAGAAGAACTCCTAGGTATTTATATTCGCACACTGTTTCAACCTTATTGATACCCAAGTACCACTGATATCGGAGCCGCCCAGTCGTCTTAAAGGGCAAGCTTTTTGATTTATTCAAATTAATGAGGAGAACATTTTTTACAGAGAATTCAGCTGTTGCGTTAAGTAGCGTCTGCAAGCTTATTTTAGTGTGACTAAAAAGGATGAGATCATCGGCGTGCATCAAGCTTGTCATGGGAGTTTGCCCCAACCTTGGTGAATGTGGGTTCACCTTTTCCAGTTCCGCCGGTCGATCAGCCAGAAATAAATTAAAGAGAAGGGGTGCAAGTACACATCCCTGACGCAGACCCTGAAGAGTGGGAATTTTCCACCCAATTTGACCCTCACCCAGGTATCTGTGTGGAGAAGGACTATTGCTTTCAACAACTGGAGGGAATGCCCCAACTTGCGAGTTTAAACCAGAGTTTCCCTCTTTGCACTCGATCAAATGCAGCTTTGTAGTCTATAAATGAAAGAAAGAGGGACTACTTGGCACATTGGCATTGGTCAAATAATAGTGCGACGGCCATAAGATTGGCAGTCGTGCCCACCCCTTTTGAGAATCCAGTTTGATTAAACGGGATCAGGTTGTTGACATTAGCCCAGGTTTCAAGCTCTTCCAAGAGAATCCCTGCAAAGATTTTTGATTTGAAATCTAGGAGTGCTATTAATCTGTAATTTGCTGGGTCGTTAGTCACACCTCCTTTAAAGATAGGGGTGATAGTTGAGCCTCTCCATGCTTGCGGGATGATGTTGGTAGCAAGAATGGAATTGTAGAATGTTGAGAGATGTTTTTCCCAAAAATCTGGGTCCTCTTTGTACAGGGCGGCAGGGATACCAGTGGGTCCCGGTGCTCCCTCATTCCGGCACTTAATAATTCTCATCCTCGCTGTTTCTGAGGGAATCGAAAAGCAGCTGCATTGTCGTTTTGGAGAGCCGGTGGAGGTACAGGCTGATGCTTTTGCCTCGCCTACAGGGCTCTTAGTTGAAAGGCCAAAATGGCATGTGAGATACTGATACCAGATGGGCTCAGAGATATTAATCATGGGGGGGGAGGGGTGTTGCAGAGCTTAGGCTGTTTATAAGCCTCCAAAACTGCACATGCCGATTTGTCTTTGATGCAAGAGTTTTACCGCTAGCTCGGCTGCCTTGTCTCTTTGATGTGTCCATAGGTGGCCTCTGTAGGCCAGTCTGGAGGTAGATACCAGCGCTCTCAAGGCCTCATTTCTAGGTTCTTTCTGAAGTCGGCAAAGAGCGGAATTTAAGTTCCGTTTAAGTGTCTTTGTATACCTTCTGGATGAAGGGCTTTGTAAGCTGTGGGGTCTTGTTCCTTGAAACTGCTGCTGGTAGGATGCCAGAAGCTCTATTACAAACTCGTCCCAGGCTGTTTGTGGCGCTTGCTAAGGATCTGCGAGGTTCAATTTAAGGGACTATATTTGCTTGGCTGTCTCTGCCAGCGTAAGAGTGGTCTTGGAGGACCACTTAATTCACCTCCCATTAGTTATGTAAGTGGCTCGCTGCAACGCCTCCGAAGGTTCATGATGTTCAATTGTGTGAGTAAAATGCAGCTCTTGCGGTAAGTGGTCACTTTCCCCTCTGCTTGTGACCTGAAATTTCAAAATTCGGCCGAACAGCGGTAGGGATAAAATTGTGTAGTGTATTATTGATCGTACTTTTTTATTAAAAAATGTAAATGTGGGGGGTTGATCCGTACGGTAGCAGCCGTTGGCAGATCGGAGTCCCATTGCTTTAAGATCTTTTGTGAGTTGTTTCCCTAGTTTGTCCCCCTTACAAGTTCCAGGTAGAACTTGGTCCGGTATCTGTCCAAGTCTTTTGCACCATTATTATCTGGAATGACTTTAGGTAGTTGAGTAGGCACTTATCCTCCAGTTTGTCCAGTAGCCCATTAACATTCCAGGAACATATTGCAAATTTAGACTTGTCCTCTTTGTTGCTGATACTTAACCTGTCTCATCATGTTTGCCTTGATCCTGTGCTCAGTGTGCTGGGTATCCAGATCCAGTCGTTAGAGAAGGATAATGCCCCAGAGCAGGCCAGAGATGCTGTACTGGGCCATGCAGTGAGAGTTCCTTGAATTCCTGGAGGTCTTGTTAGAAGCACTGGATGATGGTTGAGACCCTTTACCACCCTGTCGATTTAGTAGAGAATGTGGATAAGCAGGGTGCGTTGCTGGGGTTATATCTATCTCCCAGCTCCTGAGCGTAGTACCTACTCCAAGCACCTGCTCTGCTACCTCTGCTGAGGTCCAGATCACTTTGGTTACTTCATTTGTCTGGGGTGCCAAGGGTGGGATAAATGCCACTGAGACCATATCCGCTGAGGTAAGATTTGCGGTTTTGGGAAGCTGTCCTAACAACCATAGAATGTTCCCACGGTTCAGCAGGTCAAATGTGCCTCTTGATCTATATTCCGGGTGCAGCAAAGTTACTGTAGAACTTGGATGACTGTTAGTAGGATCAACAGAGGGTTCGTAGGGGCTACTTGTGACTGGAGCGTCATATGGCTGGTCCTGCTTTGAGGTCTGGTACCCTTGCAAGTTGTTGGCACTGTCGTTGTAAAGTCGCTCTCCTGCGCCCTCTCCCTGAGCCTTTCTTGACTTACTAAGTTCTGGGACAGTTGGACCTGGCGAGATCTTTTATCACAATTTGCTGTAACAGCAAGGTGCACATTTGATGAAGTACATTTGTCGGCGCATTTGACAGTTCCCGGAGAAGAAGTCCGGGACATCCCTCCTTTGGCAATGGTGTTACCACCAGAACCACCAATGGAGGTGCCTTCTCGCGATTGGCTTGACAGGGAGGTGGAACTGGAGCAGGTCACCTGTTTGAGATGACCCGCCCTTAGTTTCCCATGAAGATGTATGTACTTGAATCTGAAGCCCTAAAGGAGAGCAGGATGATATTTTGGGACGCCCCTGCCTGGCTACTGAAGAAGAAAGTAATATTCTTCTTATTGGATGCTCTTGGCCTGTGCTTCCTCCGTTTCCGTTGGCATTTCTTCCGGATTTGGGGTTGCGAATGATTTTTAGCTGGGGTACCAATTGTGGCAGGAGGAAGAGGGGCCCCAAGGCTTTGAGGAGACCCCAAGTTCTGGCTCCCAGGGAGGCTACTTGGTGAGTCTGAGTTTTGCAAGGATGTTCCGGGGAGCTGTGCTGCTTGATTGTTCGCTGGTGTTCGTTGGCCATGCGTAGGTTTCTGTAAACAGAACTTGGAAGGTTCCAAGTATGTATCCTGCAGACATGTTATTGAAGGCTGCGGAAGGTTGTCGCTCATGGGGTTAGAGGCGAGTCTGAGAGCAACCGCCTCAACTTCAGCCAGTGCTCTTTTTAAGTCTTCAAAGACGCTGCTTAAAGCTCCTGGTAGAGAGCTTAGTTTATCCAAGATTGAAGAGCATGTACAGGGACAGACAGATAACCAGGAATCTGCAGAGTTCTGGGCTCTGACTATTAAGTTATTGAGATCTGCAATTTTTGAGTCAATTCCTGAGGTGAAGACTGCTAATGTATTTAGCAATTTCATTTGGGGTCCATTTTGGTGGACTGGAGGTTTAAGGCTTCAGTAGTGAGCTGAAGGGTGCTCTGTATGATATTCAAGACTGTTGGTATGTCTGGGGCTGTGACAATCACAGAAGGTATATCGGCCCCCAATTGGGGCCTAGTGTTAAAGCAAGTCCCTGTAGATGAAAGTGGGGTGGAGCAAGATTGACTCTGCCCCAAGGTGCCTACTCCATCTCCGCCTCCGTGTACTGCCACCATTGCCTCCCATTGTAGACAGGTAAGCGATGATGGATTCT
Organism: Pleurodeles waltl; assembly: GCF_031143425.1. NCBI lineage: Eukaryota > Metazoa > Chordata > Amphibia > Caudata > Salamandridae > Pleurodeles > Pleurodeles waltl. The sequence continues at coordinate 231,003,150 of NC_090451.1, forward strand.
GCTGAAAGCAGCTTGCTGGTTTATCCCGACGAGCAGAGTTGCTGAAGGGTGCAGAACTGCTGAGGGGTAGGTCGAGGCAGGGTCCATCCATTGGGTGCTTTGGGTGTTTTAACAAGTCGTGGCCTAATTTTGGGTCTGTTTGCACTGTGCTAGGGAGACTGTTGCAGGAACAGGCTTTTGGTAGATAGTTCAGGCTTAAGCCTGGTGAGTCCAAAGGGCATGACTGAACTAAGCTGGCATTCTGGAATAGCTGCCTTGGGAGAGATGCCAGCAGAGAAGTGGGTAGAAAATGATTGAAGTCCTTTAAGTTCTGTGCAGCCGTTGCAGCTGGCAATTTCGTCTGCGGATGGAGACTCCATTCTGGTGCCATGCGAATGGACCTGAATCTCTGTGAAGGGCTTAGTCTTCATTCGTAAGGAGGATGACCCCAGAGGCAGGGAGACTGGTGGAACAGATGGATACTCAACAGTTTTGGGAATTTTGGGGATGCACATTGAGTTTGGAGCTAAACCAAGAGCTGCTACTTGGCTGATAATAATTGTTTCCAAAGGGGATGGCAAACCTGGAATACTTGAATTTGCCACGTAGATAGCTGAAGCCGGGTCCTTCAGAAGAAGGAATTTTGCATCAATTTTAGGCTGACACTTTGCAGCTGTAAGAATGTCTTGCACAGTCCTTGAGCCTCTTAAACTAATCTTGCAGTGGGACACTCTGGTAAACTGAATTGATCAAGTTAGAGCTGCTGTTCCGTAGAGGTAGTGATTGATCAATTGTATCAGTAGTGTCAGTGACACTGACCATAGTTCCAGATGTATCAGCCCTCCCTCTTCATCTTGGCTTCTTTCTTCTTTCTTCGGCTAGAGGTAGGGGGAGGCCTGGTTCTCCCAGAGTGCATTTTGGGACTGCAACTCTCTTGCTCGCTCTCTTGCTCACCTTCTTTTTTATTTTTTTACTTTATTGTAAATCAGGAAACATTACAGAAGAGAGTTAGGTCGCCTGTATGCATCATAACAGTTACAACTTTACAGCTTTAAGGGTAGCATATGAAGTTCCTATTGCCATCCAAAACCATATATAATAAATGGAACCAAGGGAGAGCGGGTGAGGATGCATATTTTACATGGGGTTTGAGCGAGAGAGAGAGGGAGGAGGGGAAGATAGAGAGAGAGAAAGAGAAAGAGGGGGGAGGATAGAGGGGGGAGTTGGGGAGCTGAGATAGGTAAGAGGGAACATTGGTAATATTCTTGATACATTGTAAGATGTAAGATGTCCAGGGCAAACAGTGTAGGGTTAACAGGCAGTAGGAGTAGCGTATTCGTAATCAATAAAGTGTTCAGAAGGATCAGGCAGAGTAAGCGCACAAGAGTGCGTATCATGGGATATTGGGAATATGTATCTCCATAGTATGGAAGCAGTCACTAGCCAATGGTACTATCTAGTATGAGAGTTACACCCTAGCGCCGTCCGTTGCTATCCATCATGGTGGTTAACGGAGAGTCAGTAGGGGTGGATATGCTGTGAATCAATATAATATAAAATGCAATATGATCGTATTATCTGCTATGGGCGAAGCCTAAGCTCTAGAGCCTGCCCTCCAACGGCTAAGGGGAGGAGGGGCCGGATAGATTCTGGACGGATCTCTCAATGGGAGCTTGTCCCCATTAAGGCAAGTCCAGTAATCCTACACTAGTCGGACAGAGACGCTGAGTAAAGGAAAGGGAGTAGTTAGGAGGGTAGGGAGAGAAGGAGAGGGTGTAGGGAGAGGGAAGAACGATGAACAGAGGGGTTTGACCAGTGGTTGGGTGGGAGCCAAGAGAAGAAATAAATGAAGGCAGCTATGACCTGAGGAGTGTGGAGCGAACTAGGCTGTAGAGAGAGGATATAGGACTATAGAATTCCGCCAGGGATAAATTGTCGGGGGGTTGGGAGAGAAGAAAGTATGTGTGGGTACAGAAAGTGGACATATAGGCGGGGTGTCAAGAGGGTGGGGGAAGTGGAGGGCTAAGGCACCGACTGCCTGCCAGCAGATGGGGGGGAGTGGGGGAGGAGAGAAATAAACAAGCAAGAAGGGAGGAAATATTTATGGCGGTAAATGGTCCTGTTAGGAAAGGGCTCCAGACTTTAGTGTATAGGGCCGCCTGATCCTGTAGGTTATAAATTACCCGTTGATGTGTAGCAGTTTGAATCATAGCGTCATCCATTCTGCCGTAGTTGGGGCTGTACAGGATCTCCAGTGTCTAAGGATGCAAATTTTAGCCGTAGCGAATGCCGTGTGGAGTAATCTCTGTTGCGGTCGCGATAGGGGGGGGGAATGGTCGTGTGTCATGCAGGAGGAGGAGCACAGGTGAGAGTGGGTGTTGCAACGGTAGGGAGACCACCAAGGTATGGTGCACCGCATCCCACAGAGGTTGTATCGATGGACAGTGGCACAATATGTATAGCAGGTCACAGCAAGGTTCTGCGCAGCGCCAGCAGTTCACGTGTGGCAGAAGACCCACCCCTTAGAGTTTCAACGGGGTCCAGTACCAGTCATGAAGGACTTTAAAAAGACAGAACTTCAGTCGGGCTTTTCGGATTCCTCTATTAAGGGCATCCAGGATATCAGACCAGTCGTCCTCAGTGTAGGTGATCCCTAATCGGGTTTGCCACTTATGCCGTAACATTCCAAGGAAGGGTTGCGAGTAAAGATGGCTCACTAACACCTCATAGAGGCCAGCCATTACACCTCTGTGGCGGGCCCACATTTGCAGATAGGCAACGATTGGTGAGGCCTCGATCACCAATGGGGGGGTTCCTAACACTCTGCGCAGGCAATGCTTAAGTTGTAGGGCAAGGGAGTAGTGTTCCACTGAAGGGAGTCCTAGAGCCCCGCAGGATCGACACGCAATTATTTTTGCCGGCCTCAGTTGTGGGCGCGTAGAGCCCCAAACAAAGGCTCTTACTGAGGCATCTATCATCCTAAGCGTGGAGAGGAGCACTGACAGGGGGAGCATGCCCAGGATATATGTGAAGCGCAGGAGTGTGACCATTCGAACCCCCTGCACTCTGCCCCACATGGAAAGAGAAGCGACCACTTTACGAAGTCCTGCTTCATGCAAGACACAAGAGAATCCAAATTGTCCCCGACCATGTGTTCCAGACCCCGATTAACAAGGGTTCCCAGGTACTTGAGGCGGGTAGGGGTCCAATGGAATGATAGGCCCTGGATTGCAGCCTTCGTCGTTGTCCGTGAGAGGGGCAGCGCTTCACACTTATCCCAGTTCACTCGGTATCCAGACAAGATTGCAAAGCCGTCTATGGCTGTCAGTAACAATGGTAGAGATCTCTCCAGGTCGGTCAAGGTTAATAAAATGTCATTGGCATAGAGATTAATTTTCGAGATGCCGCCTATGAGGGGGATACCTGATATCTGCTGGGAGTGTCGGATGGTGACCGCCAAAGGTTCCATTGCCAATAGGAACAAGAGCGGCAACAGGAAACAACCCCGCTTCGTACCCCTTCCGACGGGGAACGGGTCCGATAGAAAGCCACCACAGTTAACTTGCGCCGTGGGACGGTCATAAAGTAAACAAACTTTAGAGATGATTTGTTCTCCAAGGCCGAAGTGCGTCATAGTAGCGAACAAGTAAGGCCATTCAATACGCCTTCTCTACGTCAAGGGATAGGGCTAGAGCCTCCTCCGGCATGTTTAAGGATTCGTACAGGCTGTGGCATAGATTACGCATGTGGTTCCTTGAGGTGCGGCCCAGTCCGAACCCCATCTGGGTATTGTGAATCAAAGACGGAATGACTTTGCGTAAGCGCACCCCCAGGACACTTGCCAAAAGTTTGATGTCTCCATTCAGGAGAGATATAGGTCGGTAACTGCCGCAGAATAGGGGATCCCTGCCCGGTTTAGGTAGGACAACTATTGTAGCCTTGTTGGACATTGCTCCCAGTGAGCCCTCTCGGCATGCATCTGCGAGTGCTTCGAGAACAGCGGCGACCGCTTCCTCTCCTGCCCATTTGTAAAATTCTGCAGGGAAGCCGTCCTGGCCCAGGGATTTGTGGTAGGGGAGATCTGAGATGGCTTGGGCTATTTCTGCCCTGCTTATTTCGCCATCCAGGAGGGCTTGGCCCTCAACCGAGAGGCGGGGTAGATTGGCTGCAGTGAGGAATGTCTTGATTTGAGTGGTGCTTGCCACTGTTTCCGGGGTATAAAGATTTTGGCAATAGATCGCAAATTCGGTTACAATGTCTTGTGGATGTATCTCTCCTGTGTAGGAAGTAATGGCCGGGATAGCAGAGGCAGCTTCTCTCTGGCGGAACTGCGCCGCCAATGCCGTCCAGCCTTCTCGCCTTGTTCGTAGTGGCGGCCGCGCAGACGTTGCAGCACATACTCGGCCTGTGAAGTGTAGAGCTCATTGTGTGCCATACGGGCTTGTTCTAGAGAACGACGTAACGCGAGAGATGGCTGGGCAGTATATTGTCTGGTGAGGCACTTGATATCATCTTCGAGGGTCCGCTGTCGGGTCGCCCTGTCTCTGTGGGCCAGTGCGGCATCGCGCATCATGTGGCCCCTCAGGGTAGCCTTCGCCGCCGCCCAGAGAACCCACTTGGAGGTCACGGAGCCGACATTGTCAACCATGTATGTGGACACATGGGTCCGTAGTTGCTCCTTCCCTTGGGGGGAACGGTAACGATGTGCCACAAATCGCCATGGTTTACGACCAGGAGATGTGAGACCCGTTTGGAACGACAGTTGGATAAGGGAATGGTCGGAGAGCACGCTATCTAATATGCGGGCATCTTGAAGTTGGGCAGCAACGGTGTGGGACACCATGAAGTAGTCTAGACGAGATTGAGTGCCGTGGACGGGCGAGAGAAAGGTATATTCTTTATCTGTTGGATGGGTTAATCTCCAGTAATCGACTAGGCCCATGTCAGTCATCACATCTGCTAGCAGCGCCCTGTCATGATTGTTACCCGTGTCTATGGGGCCAGTATTATCTAATATCGCGTCCCGGACTAAATTCCAGTCCCCCCTATGATATAATGGGTCGCCCCGGTTTCGGTCAGGAGGCGATTTAGTTGCAAGAGTAAAGACCGCTTGGCACTGATCGGCGCATTCACAGAGCCCACGCAAAAGAACGTGTCCCCCATCTTCAATTTTGCAAATACATATCTCCCCTCCGGGTCATCCCACGTTTTGACGACCGTAACTGGGAGGGTTCTGAGTAGTAGTATTGCTACTCTGCATTTGCGGGGGGTACACCGCAAGCCTCACGTGATGCTGGGCAGCAGCTAAAAAAGACTTTTCCTACCCAGTCCTGGCGTAATTTGCTAGTCTCCGTGCTATCAAGATGGGTCTCCTGAATTAGAGCTATGTCCGCCTATTTCGATTGAAGATAGGACAACACTTTCTTTCATTTAACATAGTTCGTCAGGCCGTGCGCATTCCGGGAGAGGATCTGTAATGGGTGTGTCACGTGAGGAGTGGTTCCCGACATGCTGACTTTTGAAGTGGTTATGAGGAAGAAAAAGGGGGAGTGGAAGAAAACTACCACATAGGCAAAGACTGGGCGGATTAGGGGAAGGGAAGAGGGTGCCCTTCTCCATGTGAAGCAGGAGCAATAACAAAGTTTGATTTAGGGGTGGAGGAAGGGAGAGCTGGCAGGCTTCGGGCGGTCCCTTAAAGGGGGTGGGACGGGGATGAGAAAGGGTAGGAGAAAAAGGGTAGTGGGGTGATTAGAGAAGAAAGTAGGATGAAGAAGGGAGAAGTGATAAGTGGTGAGGGAGAGAGGGAAGAAAGGAGGAGTGAAAAAAGAAAGAGGAAAGGAGAGGAGCAAAACTAAGGGTAGACTTGGTGAGCTAAGGGACAAGATCCCCTGGGGTTAGGTCTGTAGACTGCGGGTCCTATCCTAAGGGAACCCCATGCACAGCTGGTCGAGCCCCAGCCGGAGGAGCGGGGGAACGCCCCCTGCCGCCGCTTCTTGAGGAGTACATATGAGCTGCCTTCGGAGGGAAGGGTACCGTGGAGGAATAGAGGAGAGTACAGGATGGCGGGGAGGTGTTAATCTATCCTATGTAAGGGAGTTGTGAAAGAAAGAGAGGGAAAGAGAGAGAAGGGGGGCGGGCCGCTTACATTTCCCAGATTGTTTATGGGACCTCAAGAGTGGTGAGAATAATGAAATGCTGCGAGCGGCGCAGGATATGGGATATAGGCGGTCTATTGACAGTATTGTATCCTGTTATTATTTTATTATTATTATTATGGCGGAGAACGAACTGCCGCTCGCATGAGAGGTTACTCAGCAGCCAGGAGATATCACGCCCCCTATGGAGCAGCAGAGAACCGCTAGGCCTAGTTGTCTTATTCACGCGGTAGCCAATGCCGTATGGGTTGTAGGTTATGGGGAGGAGGGAGGTGGCGGAGGAGGGGAAGGTAGGGGTGGCGGGGAGAGTGAATTGACGTTGGGCTGGGAAAGACATTAGAGATAAAGCTATAGACTAGGGGTTATAGACAATACCATATGGGAAATATCAAATGATAGAATGTATCGCTGGCCTATGCATGGGTAACATTTGTCCACAGGGTCCCATCTAAGTGCGGGCAGCGCATACATAGTATCTGGTCTAGAATAACATACATTATAGAAGTATAAACATAATAGCAACATCTGCAAAAACAAAGAAAGGATCTGGGCAGATACTCATCCGTCCGTCAGGACAGCAGCGGTCTTCTTGGCCCTCTCGGCCGTACTCTGAGGCCCAAGTCATCACACCATGCAGCCACTGTATCAGGGGTCAAGTAGGGGCTGGATTCGGTTTTAAAGGAGAACACGATTTGTCCCTCTCTGAGAGTTGGGTGTGGAGCGCCACAGCTTGTAAGACTTGGCCCCTATTGTCGTGTAACCTCGTAAGCCTCTCCAAGTCCCTGCCTCTAGGGCGGTTGTCGGGTCGTATCGTTCCGCCCCTCCCCGCTCCGATTCTAAGGGAGGGGTACCACTGCTGTCCCCTGAGAGTTCTTGCGGCCGAGTCAGAGTAGCTGTGTCCATGGGTTGATGCTGAAAGGAGGCTAAGAAGAGCCTCAGGTCCTCGGGATCATAACAGTCTTTGGATACTCCGTTTTTGGTGACCCACATTCTCGCAGGGTCAAAAAGTCCATATTTCATCTCCAGCTGGCGTAGCCGAGGCTGGAGAGCCAAAAAAGCCTTCCGGCATTCATTAGTGTCCTTGGAGTAGTCAGTCATTATGCGCATGTCATATCCTTCCATCCGGAAGGGGCCGTGAGTTCGAGCTGCCTGGTTGAGTTGTCAGGCCTGTCCATATCGCAGCAGGCATGCGATGATCGGGCGGGGTCTTGAGGCTCCATCCGGGCGCTTCGGACCCACCCTATGTGCCCGCTGGAATTCCAATGGTGGATCGAAAGTCAGCGAAGTCATTTTGGGGAGAACAGAACTGAGGAAAGCCTGGACGTTCGGCCCCTCCTCGTTTTCTGGGATTCCGAAGAGACGTATATTGTCTCTTCAACTTCTGTCTTCCAGGTCCGTTATTTTGCTATGAAGACAGAGACGGTCCTGACCCCTATCCTGCACTACAGTCATATGAGATTCCAGGGTCCCCATGCGATGTTCCAAGCCCGTCACTCTAGATCGGAAACCTGCTATTTCCAAGCACATGGATTTGGTCTCTAGAGTCAAGGAGGATATGGAGGCGTCCATACACTCGATCCGATGGCTGACGGCGGTGATCTCCTGAATTATCCGATCCATGGTCATGGGCTGTTCCTTTTCGGACATGGTGGGAGGCTGGACAGGTGTTGAGGATAAGTGGGGACCCGCTCCGGGAGAGACAGGTCACTTGTATTGGAGAGCCTCAGAGAATAGCAGCTGTTGCGCCGGTCTACCTGTTGATTTGTGTCGCTTTGCCACCGGGCATCTCAGGGTAAGCTTGTGAAGGAAGCTCTGTGGAGTCCAGGCCTGAGCGAGATCGTCCTCCCCTCACTAGAGCCGTCTTCTGCAGCACGCTCAGGCCCTCTTGCAGCACCAGCTGGGAAAGAGGGAGCTGCGCTGAAGGGAGTAAGGAGATATGATAGTACAAGTGCGGGCCCAGAAGGGCGAGGAAAACTGCTTAGTTAGGTGACGTCAGCCGTCCATAGCATCCCGGTATCAGGCACAAGATGGGGAGAAGGGCAGGTCCCACTGCGTTGAGCATCTGTATGGGAAAGGTCTGAGGAAGTAGGGCCTCAAGGGATGGGGGCCGTAGGCAGAGACCCCTTGTACCCTCTACCGCGGGCCTAATGTTAATACTCGGGGGAGGGGCAGGGGTCCGCGCACCAGCTCTGCGCTCCCCGTTGCTGTGGCTGGTCTGCCAGGACTTAATGTGACTCCTCCTGGGGGTCCTCTTCTCAGCTTGAGGCCCTGCGTGCCCCGTCGCACTAATGGACTCTCCAGCAGTAGAGCAGGTAAAAGCCAGCAATGTAGGCCAATATCGTCATCTCATTTCCCTGTACCTCCAAGGGCGTCAATCACCCCCCCCTTAGAAATGCAGGCAGCGTAAGTGCAGGGTGGGTATATCAGAGGGGGGATGGAGGGAGGCAGATGGGGGAGTGAGGCAGCCCTGTGGGTCCCCCGCTGGTGCCGCGGCCCGCCTCTGCAGTTGCGCTTCGTCGCGCAACTGCCGGATGCGGCTTCGCCCCATTCTCTAGGACCTCACTGTCGGAGCGTAAGGCGGCCCTCGCCGCAGCCTCACCCCGTTCCTCTCCGGTATGGGCGGGAGCCCGAAGTTGAAAGAGAGCCTCCGGGTCTCATGAGGATGGGTTTGCGGCAGTGACGATGCCCCCGCTGCCGGCCAGAGCCCACCACCGCACCGTGCTCCCGATCTAGGCTGCCATCTTCCACCGCGGCCTGACCACGCCCCTTCTTGTTCACCTTCTAAATCTTGATGCACTAACAGAGGGTGATGACAGGTGCCAGCTTGGTTCCCAGCAACCTCTTTTTTTTCCCTTAGCGTATGCCCTGAGGAGGGACTCAGGAGGATGTTGCAGGATGATGGTGCAGGCCGTCAGCAGGGAGAAGGTGATTGAAGAGGATGGGTTACGATTGGGTCTCACCGGGAACTCACAGGCAGCACCCAGCCTAGCTGGGCTGCTTCCGCAAAAACCCCGTGGCGCACACTCAGCGGTGGCCTGCTCCGGCCACTGCGCTCATAGACCTCCTTGCGATACAGCAGCTGTCCTAGGGATCTTCCGGGGCAGAGCAGGACAAAGCAAAGAGAAGCATGATAAAGAGAGGAGCTAGGACCAGCAGGGGCTGAGTGGGGCCAGCAAAGATCCGTAGGAGCGGGAGGGGAGGGATAGGGTGGACCGGGGGGGCAGCCAAAGCCAACAGGTGGCAGCCAGAGGGTAGCGACAGTGTCACCAGTAACAGAAGAGGCACTTTCAGTTATAAGCCAACCCTTATGACATTACCAGTGGTTGCTTTATTATGTTCACAGATTTGCTCACCTATTAAAGACGGGCAGGGATGGGAGGGGTCTGTAAACAAGGGCTTGATAAAGTTGGTCAGAGTGTTTCATTGAGTCTATACAGTCGATTTTGGCTCTAGTGTGGGCTATAATAATTGAAACCTTGCTTGCACAGAGCTTAGAGGTGTAAAGTGAAATGTGAAATTTGGTTAGTGGGAAGTCCCTCATTGAAACAGGTCTAGTTGTGATGATCACAGGGCATAGCATGACCTGGAGTCCCCATGTAGGAAATTGGGTAACAGTTGAATGGGGAGACCGAATCCAGGTCACAAGTTCAGGCTGACCGTGATGGAGCTCGTGGTAGACAGAGAAGTGAATTTAGTCTGCTGACAAAGTACCTTGGGACCTAGGTGTCAGCATGCAAAGTTCTTGCCTCGATATGTATGGGCTAGCTTCGAGGATCTGTGATGCGAGGTTGGCTTTGAGATGCGTCACACAATGACAGAGTTGATAACTGTCGACAAAGGGCTGCAATAAAAGGCCCTGTGTCATCGCCGAAGAGTCAGATGGGGCTCGCAGAAATGTACACTGCCATATGTCAGTGTAGGGGACGAGATGCATCACTCTGGACTGGTGTTGGCATCAGGCTGCGTCGGAATCGAAGAAGTTGCTTACGCTTGTGTGGGCTTGTGTTAAGATGCTTCCAAGACAAGCTGCTTCACACTACCTCAGAGTCAATGGCCGGCTGCATTGAGGATCATGGACGTCGAAGAAGCCTGTTATGTTCCTGTGGCTTGAACAGGGGACCGGCCAACTGACCCTTGGAGATTTTCTGGAGTTCTGGGTTCACACTGGCAGGCTAGATTTAGTAGGGTAGCCAACAGCAGCATAAGAGTCCTGCTGCAGCAACAGCAGGCTTTTGGAAGCCGAGGAGTCCTTGTTAAGCAAGCAGGTCAGCAGGGTAGACTTCACAGCTGGACAGTCCTTCTTCCGGGTTAGAGTCCACAGGTCTGGCCTGGGGGTCAAATATTTGTGCCTGGTGCCCACTTTGAAGTGGGAGAAGCTTCTAGAGTCCTCCCCCAGCAGAGGTGCCTGGAATTCCCTGCCTCCATGTCCGGGCCCCAGCTTGCTTGGTGGTACAAACAACTAGTGTGAAATCCTTTAAAAGTGTGCTGAGGCAGTCTTTGTGTTGTGCAAGAATGGTAGATGACAGCTCCACCCCCTTTCAAGCCAAAGATGGCCCATCCTGCCAACACCTATTTCCCATTTGTCTCACTGTCTTGTCTCACAGAGCAACTGCCACCTAGTCATGTGCCCCAGGCTGCAGGCACCACATGGTTAGGGCAAGAAAATGCCAACTTTCTAAAAGTGGCATTTGCAGAATTTTGAATTTAAATCCAGTTTTACCATTAAAAAGGGTTTTAAATTGCAATTTGTTAGAAACCAAACTCAACATTCCTAACTGCTCCCAATTGAAAGTTATAACTTTATAAATGTAATAATGTAATCAGTGTTATCCTATGGGAGATGCAGTCCTTGTAGTTGTAAACTAATAAGGTAACCAGTGTTATCCTACGGGAGAAGCAGTCCTTGCAGTTGTAAACAATGCATTTTCACTACCAGGACATTTAAAAGTTAAAAGCACATGACCAACTTTTTACATTCATGGCACCCTGCGTAGGCTCTACAGTGGGGTGACTTATATGTATTAAAAAGGAACATTTAGGGACTTCCTCAAATACCTGGGCATATTCTTGCATAGAGATGGCTCTGCAGTGATCTGACGCAATTATGGTCCTGCGATAGATAAATTATCTACTGAAATTGAATGTTGAATTAAATTACCTATGTCCATTGCGGGACGCATTGCCATAATTAAAATGGTTGTATTGCCACGCTTTTTATATCTGTTCTTAAATATTCCAGTTGCCCTGACCGCCATGACCATACGTATCCTCCTCACGAGTCTTTTATGGGTGGGCTGCGAACTCCACATCCCATGGGCCATACAGACGTTTCATACAAATGTGGTGGATTCAGGGTCCCCAACCTCTATCTTTATTACTTGGTCGCCCAGGTACATTTCACTTATTATTGGTATCACCCGGATGCCAGGATTCCATAACTCAGGCCAGAGAGGCCCAAGCCCCACACATGCCCCTCTCTGCTCTCCTGCCGGCTGGGCTCCCCAGATGCCTGAATGAAATACAAACCTTCCCGACTACATGCTGGGCCTGGTCTAAATTGCTTGCACCATAATACCCTCTACTCATCTCACATTCCCCTGCGAAACAACCCCCTGGGTACCACTCACTAGGGAATGGCTAATGCAGTACATCCTCACAACCCATCACCTCAGCATTTAGGGTGGCCTCCTCATTGACTGCACACTGCAGACAGCCTCTGATATGGCACTCGGACCTAACTCCACACATATGAACAGATATTCCACCGCCTGCACAGCACGCTGCAACAGAGACTTCCTACCCGGAGGAACCCAAGGAATTCCCACTCCTTACACTAGTAATTACTTCCCCCGATAGCCTCTGTAGGAAGTTGGCTCTGTATATACTATCTCAAAGTGAGAGATAGTGTGTACAGAGTCCAAGGGTTCCCCTTAGAGGTTGATAGTGGCAACATTTTGTGGTAGTGTGGTCGAGCAGTAGGCTTATCGGAGGGTAGTGTTTAGCATTTGTTGTATACACACAGGCAATAAATAGGAACACACACTCAAAGACTTAACTCCAAGACAATAGGTTTTTATATAGAAAAATATTATTTTCTTAATTTTTTTAGAACCACAAGAATCAGAATTTAGGTAAGTACATTACTTGTAAGGTACTTCACACAGGTAAGTATTGAACTTTGAGTTAAAACAGTAGTACACACAGTTTTGGCAAAAATGGCAATAAGCTATTTTAGAAGTGTACACAGTGCAAAAATCAACAGTTCCTGGGGGAGATAAGTAGACCCCCAAGTACAGTACCTTTGGTGAAAAGTGAGAACAAGTCGATGCGCGAAGTCGGGGATTGCGGTGTCTGTGCGAAACATTGAATCCGCGCACTTCGAGCGGCGTCGGTCACGAAGTGGTGAGGCGACTTCCACAGGGTTGCGGACTTAAGCGGGCTGCAGCGGCATCGGTACTGCGAAGGTCATCACGTTCCAGTGAAGATCACGGAGCCGGTTGCAGGCGGCGTCACCGGATTCAGCAGCGGCTTCGGTCCAAAGTCGATTTCCTTGGATTTCCACCAGCTTTCCTTTCAAGGGCCCAGGGACTGGATAGGGCACCACTTGTCAGAGCAGGAGTCTCTCCAGAGTCTCTAGGTGCTGGCAGAGAGAAGTCTTTGCTGTCCCTGAGACTTCAAACAGCAGGAGGCAAGCTCTAAATCAAGCCCTTGGAGATTTCTTCACAAGATGGAAGGCACACAAAGTCCAGTCTTTGCCATCTTACTCTGGCAGAAGCAGCAACTGCAGGATAGCTCCACAAAGCACAGTCACAGGCAGGGCAGCACTTCTCAGCTCTTCAGCTCTTCTCCAGGCAGAGGTTCCTCTTGATGTCCAGAAGTGATCTAAAGTCTGTGGTTTTGGGTGCCCTTCTTATACCCAATTTCTCCTTTGAAGTAGGCCTACTTCAAAGTAAAGTCTCTTTTGAATGGAAAATCCTGCCTTTCCCAGGCCAGGCCCCAGACACTCATCAGGGGGTCGGAGACGGCATTGTGTGAGGACAGGCACAGCCCTTTCAGGAGTAAGTGACCACTCCTCCCCTCCCTCCTAGCACAGATGGCTCATCGGGAAATGCAGACTACACCCCAGCTCCTTTTGTGTCACTGTCTAGTATGAGGTGCAACCAGCCCAACTGTCAAACTGACCCAGACAGGGAATCCACAAACAGGCAGAGTCACAGAAATGGTATAAGCAAGAAAATGCTCACTTTCTAAAAGTGGCATTTTCAAACGCACATCTTAAAATCAACTTTACTAAAAGATGTATTTTTAAATTGTGAGCTCAGAGACCCCAAACTCCATATGACCATCCGCTCCCAAAGGGAATCTACACTTTAATCAGATTTAAATGTAGCCCCCATGTTAACCTATGAGAGGGACAGGCCTTAAACAGTGAAAAACGAATTTAGCAATATTTCACTGTCAGGACATATAAAACACATTACTATATGTCCCACCTTAACCATACACTGCACCCTGCCCTTGGGGCTACCTAGGGCCTACCTTAGGGGTGCTTTACATGTAAGAAAAGGGAAGGTTTGGGCCTGGCAAGTGGGTACACTTGCCAAGTCGAATTTACAGTTAAAACTACACACACAGACACTGCAGTGGCAGGTCTGAGACATAATTACAGAGCTACTTATGTGGGTGGCACAACCAGTGCTGCAGACCCACTAGTAGCATTTGATTTGCAGGCCCTGGCACCTCCAGTGCACTTTACTAGGGACTAACTAGTAAATCAGATATGCCAATCATGGATAAACCAATCAACAATACAATTTACACAGAGACCATATGTACTTTAGCACTGGTTAGCAGTGGTAAAGTGCTCAGAGTTCAAAAACCAACAGCAACAGGTCAGAAAAAATAGAAGGCAGGAGGCAAAAAGATTGGGGATGACCCTGCATAAGCAAAAAAGTCCAACAGGCGCCTATGGAGAACAGGGGTGCTCCGGTTCCAGTCTGCTAGCAGGTAAGTACATGCGTCCTCGGGGAGTAGACCAGGGGGTTTTATAGAGCACTTGGGGGACACACACAGGCACACAAAATACACCCTTAGCGGCACAGGGGCGGCCGGGTGCAGTGTGCAAAGTAGGTGTCGGGTTTTGCGTTGAAAGCAATGGAGGAACCCAGGGGTCACTCTGGCGATGCAGGCAGGGCACAGGGAGGCTTCTAGGGCCAGCCACTGACTGGGCTAGGATGAGGGCCGGCCTGCTGGTCACTCCTGCACTGGTAGGTGGTTCCTCTCAGTCCTGGGGGTTGCAGATGCAGTGCTTGGTCCAGGCGTGGGGTTCCTTTGTTACCAGGCAGTCACGGTCAGGGGGAGCCTCTGGATCCTCTCTGCAGGTGTTGCTGTGGGGGTGCAGGGAGGTCGACTCAGGGTGTCCATGTCGTTGGAGTCACCTGGGAGTCCTCTCTGCAGTGTTGGATCTCCTGAATTCGAGCTGGGGGCGTCGGGTGCAGAGTATGAAGACTCACGCTTCTGGCGGGAAGTTGGAGTCTCTTTAAAGTTGGTTTCTTGTTGCTGTTTCTGAACAGAGCCAGTGTCCTTGGAGGTTCTTGGCTTTTTAGGTGCAGGTCAGTCCTCTGAGTCCTCAGAGGTTGCTGGCCCCGCTGGATGCGTTGCTGGGCAGGTTCTTTCAGTCTGGAGACAGGCCGGTAGGGCTGGGGCCAAGTCAGTTGTTGTCTCCGTTGTCTTTGCGGGGCTTTCAGGTCAGCGGTCCTTCTTCTTTCTTCAGGTTGCAGGAATCTGATTTCCTGGGTTCAGGGTGCCCCTAAATACTCAATTTAGGGGTGTGTTTAGGTCTGGGGGGCAGTAGCCAATGGCTTCTGTCCTGGAGGGTGGCTACACCCTCTTTGTGCCTCCTCCCTGATGGGAGGGGGTCAAATCCCTATTCCTATTGGGGAAATCCTCCAAAACAAGATGGAGGATTTCTTAAGGCAGGGGTCACCCCAGCTCAGGGCACCATAGGGGCTCTCCTGACTGGTGGGTGACTCCTCTTTGTTTTTCTCATCATCTCCTCCGGACTAGCCGCCAAAAGTGGGGTCTGTGTCCGGAGGGGCGGGCATCTCCACTAGCTGGAATGCCTTGGGGCTCTGTAACAACCGGCTTGAGCCTTTGAGGCTCACCGCCAGGTGTTACAGTTCCTGCAGGGGGAGGTGAGAAGCACCTCCACCCAGTGCAGGCTTTGTCCCTGGTCACAGAGTGACAAAGGCACTCACCCCATGTGGCCAGAAGCCCGTCTGGTTGTGGCAGGCTGGCAGGAACTGGTCAGCCTAACACTGGTGTTTGGACTGGTATACAGGGGGCATCTCACACTGTGTGGATTTATTGTGCTGAGAAGTTTGATACCAACCTTCCCAGATTTCAGTGTAGCCATTAGGGAACTGTGGAGTTTGTGTTTGACAAACTCCCAGACCATATACTCTCTATGGCTACCCTGCACTTACAATGTCTAAGATTTGGCTTAGACACTGTAGGGGCATAGTGTGCATGCAACTATGTCCTCGTCTGTGGTATAGTGCACCCTGCCTTAGGGCTGTTAGGCCTGCTAGAGGGGTGACTTACCTATGCCACAGGCAGTGGGATGTGGGCATGGCACCCTGAGGGGAATGCCATGTCGACTTAGTAATTTTCTCTCCACCAGCACACACAAGCTGTAAGGCAGTGTGCATGTGATGTGTGAGGGGTCCCCAGGGTGGCATAATACATAGTGCAGCCCTTCAAGACCTTCCCTGGTCACAGGGCCCTTGGTACCAGAGGTACCATTTACAAGGGACTTGTCTGTGTGCCAGGGCTGTGCCAATTGTGGAAACAAAGGTACAGTTTAGGGAAAGAACACTGGTGCTGGGGCCTGGTTAGCAGGATCCCAGTACAATTTCAATCATAACTACCATCAACAAAAGGGAAAAAGTTAGGGGTAACCATGCCATGAGAGGCATTCTCCTACAGCCTCCGTCTTGTCTCTCAACTGTATCTTACCTCTCGAGAACTAACACCCAGTGGAGAGGGAAAATCTATGGTGGCTTGGGAAAGAGATTCAGGATACCCTATCGCTGATAATGTTTGGTACTACTGTTGTGCACAGACCAAACTGATTTCTAATAATCATCGGCATAAACTACTCCATTTATAAATACCTACACTGGGCTTACATCACACCAAAAGCAGCAGCAAAAATTGATCTAACTAGATCGGACTATTGTCCAAAGTGCTCCTCAGCCCAGGCTGACTTTGCTTATTTGACTTGAGATTGTGCGCCAATCCAGACTTACTGGGATGAAATCCATGCACTTTTCATATGTATGACAGATTACGTTCTCACAGGTGACCCATTCACGGCCCTTTTGGTCTATGTCCAGCCTCTCCCCTTGGGAGTCAGTCATTTTGCTGCAATTGCATTGTTGCTGGTGAAACGCCAAATCGCCCTTAACTCAGGAAGCAAAAGACGACCCACAGTATCAGCATGGCTCTGTGACATGTCCTATTGCGACGCCACCAGCTCCAATTATGCCTTATTGCAACCCCTGACATCATGACTGAGGGATATCTGGCAGCCTCTTAAGGACTGTTTGTCAACACAGTCACTTCGAGATGATAAGACAGGAACTGAGGACACTTGACCCCCGCAACGAATAGCCCCTTTCTTGTTTTCTGTATCCTGGTCAAATGGGATAACACTGGGGTCGGTTACTGTTGCTTCTTCTTTGACCGCATTTATAAACACATTAACCGATCGACTCACACCTTTTTTTGGTGTAATTGGCTTCTACTAATGTTCCATTTTTTCTGTTGTTTTTCCCTTATTTCTGTGCTGACTTACCTTCTTCTGTGAATGGGAATCCTCTTTATCCTTCTGGACTGTGTTATTTTATGGTATATGATGGCCTTGTATCGATGCTCTCTATATGTTTCATCTTGATATTTGTCCCTTATTTTGAAAATGCCTTAAATACAGCTTAAAAAAGGAAGATTTAGACATGGAAAAAGTTTTATTTTGCTAGCTCGAAATGGCAGTTTTAAAACTGCACACACAGGCTGAAATGTGCAAATTGGGCGTAAGGCAATGTTACCACGTTTCGAGAAGAGAGCTCAGGCCCTTTAGCATTGGTTAGCAGTGGTAAAGTGTGCAGAGTCATAAGAGTCGACAAACACAGGTTCAGAAACCAGGACGGTGATGGCAAAAAGTTTGGGGTGACCCTGGGGAGAGGACCTGGTCCAACACCTGAGTACTCGGTTCAAACTTTATTTCCATCACTATATGACTCTTGGCCTGCACACGTTTTACAAACTGTAACAGGAAAACTATTCGCTATAACAATTTAGCATGCAACAACACATACACAAGTAATATTTCACCTGGCCTGGGATTTCTAGAAGGCATGCGAAGTTATGTTTTCCTTATCAAATTCTCATTACGCTTGCAATTACTATAGTTACTGTAAAAAAAAAGGTTTACCACCATCTGCCTAGTTTGAAAGTCGGTGAAAAAATAGTATTAAAGTCAAATTGTGAGAAAAAGGCACTTCTTTTTTCAGTGCCAACTAGCCGTGATGGAAAAAAAGACAATCAACACAAGGCTTCTTTTGTGTAATACGAATTTTGCACAATCTAGACACGTATCGTCTGGCTCGTGCTAGTTGCATTTTGCCCACGGTGTATTTTCCACGCGCACTCCTTTGTAGAACAAAACTGCATTTATTTTAGCCTGCTGTTCATCCAAAATGTCCCAATTATGTCTGAAGCAGCTTAGATTATGACCGCTCTGAATACAAACTCTAAACAAACTAACATGTCAGTTATCAAACGGTGATAAGCAGGAGACAAATACTACATAGCTTATCCGAAATAAGTAGTAAAGAAATCTCCAATATCGATGCTCTTTTTTTAGGTTTGGCTTCATAGTGGAGCTGTCTGAAATACCTATTGGTACCGGTTCAGTAAAATAAAAATAGACTGGGCTTTGTCTTTACCCAGAGGAAAAGGTATTTCACCTCATTCTATTGACCTTTTGGATTATGACTCCATCTCCCAAGAAGTGCTTGCACTGCGATCCATGGGAGTCTATTTTACACCTGAAAAATACTCTGTTATCACACATTCGGTTCTTTATCCTTATCTACATGTATTGTACACATAATATATATTTTTTTCTTTTGTTTTCTTCATTGCCGCAAGCTTTTTATGTGTTTTATGCAGTACACAAAAGGCAGACTAGAGCAATTGGATTTGATCATACTTGTTAGGAATGGAACTGCGACTCTTCACAACCCAAAACTCGGACTTGCAAACCAACCAGAGTGTCAAGCACACAAGAAGCTCTCCACATAAGGTGCAGTCAAAGAGTGATCCCCTTAAAACAAAGATGAGTAAATGAATGGTGCTAGGTCCCTTGCAGAGAACAAGCTTCTACTGAACATTCTTGAATGATAGTATGCCAATTTGACCATGGCATTTATTTTCTCCACCATATTAACACTACGAACCAAGAGAGCCATAACGTGGTGGATCGTCCACTTCTTAATATCTCTAATAACACGAGGAATTTGGAAGAAGCAAATGCCACCCATATATTGCTGCTTTGGCACTGTTCTCTCTACTGAGGATTCCTTTACTACCAGGACAGATGGTTTACCTAGCAGAGCAGGGGCCTTCAATTACTGGCGTGGAACACGTCTTCTCAAAATGTCTCCCTCTCTGAGGCTGAGCACACTCTTGCCTTCTGCCACAGTGAGACATATCCATGCAGCCTGGGATGTAAACGCAGAAAAGGGTGGATGCCACTATATCAGGAATGATAGCATTGACCTATAAAAAATATTTAAATCCTGCCATTATCACAGTACACATATAATTATTTTCCTGACCTCCGCATTTATATATCTAGATTTTCACTGTGATATCCAGTTAGAAAACTCATTTGTATTACAAGAGGTCTGAGCCCTTAAACTCTAGTTGTATCGTCTGCCCATCCCTCATCTTCCCTGGACATGAATTCATTGCACACAGACCTCAAAGGGGAGTCGGTTGAAAAGACTATGAGGGTAAAAGGAATCAGGAAGAAGCCGGGGGAGAGGACCTGGAGCATGCGTAATCGCAAGAAGGACTATCTAGATTACATCTGAGGCCTGCGGCTAGTGCTGGAATGAGTAATAGGAAGTGCTGGGGAGTCAAGTGGGCCACTGAGCCGTCATTTGTAACGGTGAAAGGCTTCAATGTTGGCTGCAGGCAGTACCTGATTCGATTCACAGATTATCCGCCCCCACTTGTTTCAGTACAAAAATATGAGCATCGTAATGTTATTCTGTCCCAAAGCCTCTCTTTGTGTTTTTTCCAGTGTAATTGGGCAATGTTTGGTAGTCTATACTTTTGCCGTAGCTTGATCAATCTGGACAAAATCTTCCGAAATGTGTTCTTGGGCCACTCAGGCTTCCTTTCCCAGATTTGATTAAGATTGGTGAAGTGGTGCAAAAGTTCTGTGTGCCATTAAATTGTGTAGACTTAACGCATAGTATTTACAGTTCCTAGAACCTGCAGCAGTGCGGTATAAAGCACTATATAAATAACAAGTTATTATTCTGAGATGTCACACAAAAAAGGTGTTTGCCATTCAAACCTCACACAAAATGTTTTCACAAATGACTACAAATACTGTCAAATGGAACAAAGCAAAATCGTTCTCACAAAGTGTGTATGTTTGGGCATTGTTATGTGCCAAAGCAGGGTTCTCCAGCCTTTTCTGTAGCAAGAGCTACTTCTGATCACTGAAAATCATCGTGAGCTACTGAATTTGAAGCAATTTGCGCATTGGTACCAGACGCCCCTACACCCAGCTTCACTGGCTTTAAGCCTAATGTCCACAGAGCCTTAATTCTATGGTTTGAACAAAATAGTTTGACTAGGGGCACTATGACGGTGCTGCTATGTGTCAGTGAGAGTGTGGTCTTCAATGATGTATGAGCATGTGTGCATATGAATTGGTTATATGTGTATGGGTGACTAAAAGCCTGTGTCATATGTACTAGTGACACAGGGCATACTTTTCGCCATACGTAGCACTGTTACTGTGTAACAAAAACATACAACCACTTTTTCAAATGGAAGAAATGTAAAGTGCAAAAATTTTCATAACATGGAAAAAAAAATTACACTTTAAATTGCCTCCATTTATAACGAGCATTTGCAATGCAATAGGGTCTCGCATTTCTCAGAGTTACAGCTATTAGCAGTTGTAAACTCCCAACCGCATTTTTCTTGCCACATTGAATGGAAAAAAACTGCGCGATCGCACTGCTACAGTTCACTTGTAGTGAAACCTATCGGCAAAAGTGCAATTATCTACGTAACCGGCAAAAACGCAATTAACTATGTAACAGGGTCGATGTTATGCAAAGCGCTCGACTTCTGCCAAGCAAGATCGCGCTGCGAATAAAAGATTAAAAAAGTAGTCCACAAACCTGACAAGAAACAGCGAGCCTCGCATGTTTTCAGTACTTGGTCGCTGCGCTCAAGGAGGGCTAACCACTGGAAAAGGCATGACATGTGTGTGCCTTCCACTAATGAAAGCTAGCAGATTTTAACAGGCAAGCCCATGCACCAATGAAAGACACTGACGTGACGTGGACGGAGCTCCAAGTCCTTTTCTAACTCCTAAAGCGTCTCGCAATCAAAATGCATGTGCAAGCGCATGCAACGAAGGCTCGACCCTAAAAATGACAGTATTTTTCAGTTGTAACTATGGCACGGTGTTCTACGGGCCACTGGGAGCAAGAGGCTTGTTGTTTGTAAATGCACCACTTTGTAAAGACCTAAGAAAAATAAAATGAAAAGTTAACTTAATCATTAAGGTAACTTTTCATTTTAATTTTCTCTGATTTAAAAACATTGAGAAACATCATTTTGTTCTCACCTTCAATGTTGAATTGACAAGGACTTTTGTTTAAGAGTTAAATATCTTAGAGCCTGATTTAGATCTCGGCAGAGGGGACTCTCTTTACTCCAGTATTGGAACTTTTATAGATTCACATGTTGAATCATTCCCCATCCTCGAAATGCGAGTCCCCGGTACCTTTTATCAAGTAGTACTAACATAGGGTTAAACCTAAAGGCTCTAGGCCTCTCAGTTTGGCATTCTATTGTTCATTTTGAGAAAAAAGGACTAAACTTGAGCGTCCACCAATCAGGCAGCAGCACCCTTTAGAAACTTCCTGAGAGAAGCTTCAGTCCCTCAGCTTTTCTACCGCACGTCGTGCTAGGGAGTCTCCACAGAGCTCTACTTTGCTTTTCACTGTTTTTTGGATATCCAAAGAATTTAACTCTTCTCAACTGATTTCTACTTCTACCTGTCAAGGCCTTCGCCATGTTTGCCAAGGAAAGAAAGGGTTTATTCAGATCCTGTAAAACCTGTGGTAAGAAAAGTTTGCATTCTGAACACCCTCACCAGAAATGTAAATACTGCCTTCATCTGGACCATTCTGCGAAGGATTGTAAGGTACGTCACACCTTTTCCTCCAAAACCTTGAAGGACCAGGAAGGCAGATTATTGATGGCTGCAAAAACTTAAGTCACGGCATAATCCAGTCTCTGGCTCTGAGAGTGATGACTCTTCTCCACAGAGCAGTCAAGAAAGGCCTACAAAAAGACCACCCCAGGGTCTTACAAAGGCCACAGCCCTTCTTCACCTTCTCATTGAAAGAGGACATTCTAGCTGCTCAGAAGGGGCTGGAAAGTCATCATCTGTGCATCCTATCCTCCTATTAAGTCATCTCAGGCCTTTAAGAAACATTCCTCTGCTCCTCCAGTCGACACACCATCTATAAGATCCCCACCATCGACAACGGTAACGACGAGGTCTGTTCCACAGTCGTTGACGGCTTCATCGTCGATCCCAGCGACAACCCTTCCGACAACAAGATCAATGACGAGTTATCCACCGTCAACAGACGTATACTACGACGTCATCCACGACGGTAACCTTACAGAAACCTTTGTTTCTTCATTGCCGTCATCTTCAACGACAACCTTGTAGTTGGTGGCCTCATCCACAAAGCCATCAACAGTTAAAATGTCATTTAAATCGTCCCCATTGAAGACAACAACAACAAGTGCACCTGTTACACCGTTGACGAAGTCATCTACAACACCGTTGACGAGTGAAAAAGTGCATAGAACACAGAAAACATCAAGAATTACCCCATAGCATACTTCTCCAAGTAAGGTAACCCCTTTGATTCCAACCTATCTACTTGAAGGTGACGACGAATCTGATGATGAGGGTCCTTTTGGAACAGCACATAGTCCCTCAGTTAAACGTAAAATACCAAGATGATGACAGCGAGTTCAGTGAAACATATGGTCCACAGTATTATGCACCACAGGGACAACCATATCAAAAGGGATTCTATATGCCAAATACATTAACAATGGACTTGCAGTTCCCACCGACAGAGGAAGTACTGTCTCAATCAGTATCATCAATAACATCGCAGCTCTTCACATAGCCTCCCCGTGTCAGAGACCCACAACTTTACCATTGGCTAATGTCCTCACACCTAATATGACCCTTTCACAGGACACGGACATCTCTGAAGGAGCACAAGAGGAAGGCAAGCTCCTCGACAGCCTATCGGAATGGGATGAATATATAATTCCAGCTCCACCTTCTCCTTCACCTTCAAAGATAGACTCACCTCCAGAGGACATTGGAAGATTCCATAATCTTATGGAAAGGGCCGCCAAACAATTTCAACTTCCCATGCCATCCAAGCAAATGGATTGCTTTCTCTATGACTTCAAGGAGCCATTCCAAAAATCGGTATGTTCCATGCCAATAGTCAATTACATATGGGAAGAAGATTTAAAGGCCATGCAAAACCCAACGACGGTCACAGCAGTGCTTCCGCGTCTGGACAAAAGGTATAAAGCACCTGAAGATGCCCCAGCATGCTTAACTGGTCACCATCTTCTAGACTCTGAGGTAACACAAGCAGCCCAGAGGAGGTCCAAAAATCCCTCCACACCAATATCTGCGCCTCCGGATAAGGAAGGAAGACGGTTAGACAATATCGGCAAAAGATTCTCTTTCAGTCTAATAGTAAGAGCTGCCAACCCCCTTGCTGTTCTAGCGAGATACGATAGACAATTATGGGCTGACATCGCTCCGTATATCAAACAACTGCTGGAGGACACTAAACCAGACGCTAAGAAGCTAGTGCCTTTGTATAGGGGAGGCTATCAACAGTACAGATATCCATTGTAGATATCCACCTCTCAACAAATTCGCCAGGAATATCCTCAAAGTCAACGTGCACAAGCAGCTTACAATAGAGCTACCTCGAGAGGACGACCAGCTCGTCAAGCAAAAGACTTAGCTCGTAGACTATGATTCATCCAATGCTCTGGCTACCCCCAAACATGCGCCTTTCAGACTAGAGGGCAAACTCTCCTTATTTCTCCAGGCAATCCATAATATCGGACCAGTGGGTCTTACAACTGGTGAAATTAGGACACACACTGTCCAACTACCTCCTCCCATTCCTCCTCGCAAGTCTTCTCCAAAGTTTCTACACCAACTCAAACTGGAGATCAACAAAATGCTGCTCAAGGGCGCAATACAAAAAGGTGCCAGCATCGCAACGAGGGAAAGGATTTGACTCCAAATTCGTCTTCATTTGCAAGAAATGGAAAGACTGTAGACTGATCCTCGATCTGAGAGTTAAACACCTATCTGAAAAAGCAATCTTTCCGCATGATAACTCTCCAGGACGTCCTCCTCCGGTTGAACCACAGAGACTTTCTGTCTACTCTAGACCTGAAGGATGCATATTTTCACATCCTAATCCATCCAGCCCACTGATAGTACCTAAGATTAATGGTAGCCGGCAGCCATTTCCGATTTTGAGTCCTTCTATTTGGCCTAAAATCAACCCCCAAGATATTCACAAAGTGCCTAGCACCTATATCGGCTTTCCTAAGGAGACAAAGGCACCAAGTATTTACATATTTACAACAGCACCCAAGTGAACAAAAAAGTGCATTGCCTTACTCAGCAGCTTATGTCTAACCATAAATTGGAAGAAGTCCAAACCTCAACCATCACGTATGATCACTTTTCTAGGGGAAAACCTGAACACCCAGTCCAGAATAGCCTGTCCCAATGAGGAAAGATAGCAAAGACTAATATCTCTGGCAAAGTCAGTTCAAAGAAACAAATTCATTTCAGTACGCCTTTACAAGTCATTATTGGGGATGATGTCTTCATGCATCCCACTGGTTCCATTTTTTAGATTGAAAATGTCCCCCCTCAGGAACAACTCAGTCTGCAATGGGTTCAAGCCACAGGGAGCTTCGCCGAGCACATCAAGATCACTCCAGCCACGTTCAAAGCTGTGGTGTGGTTGTCTCAAAAGCATCATCTTTCTCATCAGCCTCTCATTCCAACATCGGCTATATCCATGGGTTATCACCACGGATGCCTCATTAAAAGATTGGGTAACGTTCTTGCAGGACCTGCAAATCAGTGGCAAATGGCCACCACCGCTTTGAAAACTGCACATCAGTCTACTAGAACTAAAGTCAGTTCACATAGCCTTGCAGACTTTCTTCCAAAAATAGCCAATTCGAAGGTGCTAATAAGAACAGACAACACCACTACAATGGATTACCTCAACAAACAAGAAGGTACAAAATCCCTTCTCCTCTCCAAGGAGGCACAGGAGGTTTGAGACTGGGCCATAGAGCATGAAGTACTACTACAAGCAGTACATGTCCCAGGGAATCAGAACAAGATAGCAGACTCTCTCAGCAGACTAAAATCAGCCTGCCACGAATGGTAATTTGATGAGTCCACTGTCAACCACATATTTCTCAGTGGGAGACACCCAACCTCTACTTTTTTGTCAGCCAGTCAGACACCAAATGTTGATACTACGCAAGTTGGCATCACCAATGGGGATCATGGGGATTGTGTTTTCATAGCATGGTGCGGAATCTTTGCTTACGCTTTTCCGCCCATTCTATTGATTCCGATGGTCCTAACCAAAATGAAGAGGGAAACCTGCACGCTCATATTAATAGCCCCAAACTGGCCTCAACAGCATTGGTTCACGGAGCTTCTCCTGTTCTCCGAGAAACCTCACCTCCCATTGAAAATATATCAGCATCTGCTGACAATGAACAAAGGACAAGTCTTGCACCCGAACCCTCAATCAATGCAATTATCAATATAGCTCCTGAGCACCATGAGTTTGCATATCTAGACATCCCACAGGAATGCAGGGATATACTGTCCAGGGCCAGAGTGATTTGCACCAATAAAACCTATTCATGTAAGTGGAAAAGGTTTGTCTGTGGTGCCAACAACAATAGATACAGCCTATATCCTCGTCACTGGAACACATATTGCCTTATTTGTTGCATCTGGCACACTCAGGCCTTGCTCACTGGTCCATTATGGTTCACCTGGCAGCTATTTAATCTTTTAGACGGTCAAGCTCTTCACCTTCTTTGTGGTCATCCAGAATTATTAAGTGATTTTTAAAGGGCCTATTCAGAGTTTTTTCACCTTTCAGACCTCCTCCTCCCTCCTGAATCTCAACATTTTTGTTGCACAACTCATCAATCAACCATTTGAGCCAATCCATAGGGCTTCTATTAAGTTTATTTCCTGGAAGGTAGCCCTTCTAATTGCTCTCATGTCAGCTAGGCGAGATCCAAGCACTGTCTATCCAAGACCCTTTTTTTACAGATTAGACTATATTTCTCCAGTATTGGAATCTTTCATAGATTCAAATGTGGCCCACTCACCTCCTGGAGAAGCTCACCTTTTCCTCTGTTATTACTGTTATGTCCACTTCGCACTTGTGCAAAGAAAATCTGAGGGACTGGAGCTTCGCACAGGAAGGTTATAAAGGGTGGTGTCGCCTGATTGGTGGACTCTCAAGTTTAGTCCCTTTTTTCTCAAAATGGCTCTAATAGAATGCTAATTGGAGAGACCTATGGCCTTTAGGTATAACCCTATGTTAGTACTACTTAATAAAAGGTACCGGGGACTCCCATCTCGACGGCGGGGAATGATTCAAGCTTGTGAATCTATGAAGATACCAATACTGGAGAACTATAGTTAAAGGTAAGTAACTCATTTTCGTCACAAACATGACGGATATCATGTCTGCTTTATCACGATCCTATTATAACCTATGGGGATCGTAATACAACAGACAGGATATCCGTTACGTTTGTGATGGAGCATTCCTTCCGCCAACAACTAAATTAGGCCCTTAGTGCTTAATTTCTTCACCACTTTGACTCACCATGGCTCATAAATCCGACTCCAGCACTACTCATAATCAGGCCCTGCTGTCTGCAGCCTGATGAAAGTAATGTAAAATAAATACAGCCTTTCCTTAAAGTTAAAAGAGAAAATGTGACCCTGTACTTTTAAAAAAATGAATTAGAGGCAGTGAGCTACTCTGTAAGTGCTTGGGAGCCATTGGTAGCTCGCGATCTACTGGTTGGAGACACCTGTGCTAGAGCATGTCAGTTAACAGTAAGGACCATTTTAGCCTGTTTATACTCACATCAAAGTATATGTGATGTGAGGAGGAAAATTGCCGCAATATCTGCTAATCCCTTCTGAGATCTTCAGATAATGAAAGAAGATTTAAAGATGTTAAAAAGATGCTACTGCAGTCCTGCAAATCCCCTTTTTTAATTATACAAAAGAACCTCATGTCTAATGCTGGGAGAATTCCCACTGTTGAATTATGCCAAAAGGGGCCCCTGTGTAACTCATCACACCTGTTTTGGCACCTTGGCACACCACTCATTTGCACCTCAAAGCTAACTCCAACCCCTCAAGCACCCAGGTAGGTGCCTGTGCTCTTATTCAGAGTGCCTTGAGTTGACCTGCTTTTTAAACAATGCTTTGATAAATCATTTTATTTCCCTCTACTTGAGACTTTGAATATGTGCCACATAGCCTAACGTTCTGCAGTGTTAAACTGTTACTTCTGCTATAGAGTACTGTCTTATAGAATCTTGGATTCTTCCGTTTGGTCTTAACCAGAAACCACACACCACACCACAGACACACACACATCTGCTCCATATACACAATATCAGCTTAAAATGCTCTAGCTACAATAACAACTTCTCTGTTAAGCGAAAGAGCTCAACTGCTCTTAAGAGCTAGGTGTGTTGAATACCTAATAAAAATGCTAACATAAATGCCCCCTTCTGCCCCCACTGCCAAACTCCCTTTAACACCTGGGATGCTCATGCCCATTTCAGTACAGTAATGGCAAACCTACCTCTTCAATAATATGATGACTTAACCCACTTTTAAAAACCAGTGACCCCTACGTTAGGTAAGATACTTTTCGTTGAAATTTATAGGTGCTTCATTATGTGCTAATGAACAAGTTACTTATCTTTGGCAATGCTTTTTCCAGAGGATACTCCATCTAACGCAAGGGTCTTGAAACTGGTGAGCGGGCCCCCCTATGGGTCCTCAAGGGATCCCAGGTGGGTGCCAAACTCTGGCCAAAAGAAGCATTATACTGATGTTATAGTGAGCGGAAATCAGGAGCTCTGTGATGGGCCATCACTAACATCTTTTGCCATTTATATCCTGGCTGGGATAAGATGTCGGAAGGGACTTTAAATATTCTTCAAACCTCTCACCCCCATTTCTAATAATCACACTGTGAATACTTTTACACGTTAGTAAAGCCTGCCTGACAGAATAATATGTTTAGCCACAATTTAAATCAGTAACAGAACTTAACTGAAGTCTAGACATATTTAAACATTGCCAGTTTAATAAAATAATTGTGAATTTTTTTTGGGTGGGTGTTTTTTTTTCCCAGGGTGAGGGGGGGGAGGTTATGACGACTAAGTAGTCTGAGGACCACTGATCTAACCACAGATTCCTCACCTTTGGACTATCCTCATGTACCAGACTGAATCAGGAGGATTTCAACAGCATTACTTCTGCATGCTGGGAGGTGATGACTTTCGGTTCTGCACTGACTTTGGTCCACCCAAGAGTGAGGGTGAAGCCGATTATGAGAGCCACCTGGTGAATCAACATCAGATTCTTTCTGAACTCTGTCCGTGCCCTCAGACGCAGAGTCCTACAATAATCAGAAGAAACAGTTTGCAGATTACTAATTTGGGACATTTGTAGATGGGGAAAAATAAAGTGTACACTGTTCCAAAAATAAATAGCCTACCGAGGGACCTGTAATGGCTAGAGAGCAAAACCCTCATGCATCTCAATGGATGACTTGCTTCATCATCAGGGACGCTCTTCACCAGGCTAGTACTGCAATGCCTGGTGGGCTCCCTACAGGGAGCTCTTAACCACGTAGCTCTCTAAGTAGCAAATAGATCAAGGTTTGGACCCTGGAAGGGGATCCAACACCGACCAGAGAGTGATACAAAGATAAATAAAATTGGTTATTCACCTCAAGACATCATAAATTTAATCAGTATAGGTGAGGTGGAGACCAAAATTAAAAACCAAGCGAAAGTAAAAATAATGAGTGATAATGCTCAAATACTTTCAACATAACGAACTAGGAACCACCACTAATCTAGGGGCTCTAGTTTAAGGGTCGACATGTTTCGCGTCAATCGGTCCAGCAGGATCCTACGACCCTTCATCAGGACCAAAACAAAATTCACTCAAGTACATCTTCTCCGAAGCCTTATAACTGAGGAATCACTGAACTAAAAAGCAAAGAAAAACCGTCACTTACATTGAGTTGACTGGTTGATACAAAAAGGTCACCCTGGAATAGAGAATCAAATTCACGGGTGTAAAAGTGACGTAAATACAGTGAAAAAAGTGCACTCGTGAAAGAAGTGTATAAAAGAACATCATACATAAATATAGTAAGCTTACCACCCCTAGAATCAGGAACGGCTCCTTGTGAAACGTGTGTCGGGGACAAAAGTTGGCACTGCATGTAGTAATAGTCATTAAAAAGGTCAAGATTGGATAATAGGAAACATGTAGTCAAGTAAACATCGTATGCCGAAATCGAGCAAAGAATATTGGGAGAGTGATGGCTTGGCCAGCATGAAAAGCAACTTTGGGCAAATAGGTCATCATAGGCCTCCACACCACTTTGTCTGGAAAAAGGGTGGTGTAGAGTGGTGGCACTGAAGGAACTTGGAGTACAATCGTGTGACGGACCAAAGTCACTGCATCCAGAAATACAGGGGCATATTTATGAAGCAATCATGCAGTGCAGCACAGCAAATCACCTTATTGTCGTGCGTAATTGGGAAAAGGCAGCAATGTGCAGTATTTAACAAAATTCAGAACATTCCTGTCTTTTCTCTGCTATGGCTCACACTGTGCTACCTAGCGCCAATGTAGGCATCCTTGTACCATGGTGTACTGCTGCTGCTCCATCTCCACGCAAGGAGGTGCAGATTGCGCAGGTTCGGGTGCAGTATCCTGGTAGCAACAAGAGATTCTCCCGAAGCAGTAACCTGATTGGAGAACAGATGCTCAAAACGTCTAGGTCCCACATCCTCCTTGTCCAATCCAAACCCACTAGGATTACCTGGGAATGCGATAGGTTCCCTTGATGCTGGACCCACTGGGATTTTAAGTTCCACTGCAGAGCCTGCATGGCACAGTTAACTATCAGGATGCTAAGAGGCCAAGAAACTACAAAGCCAATCTCACTAAGACCCAGGACTGAGGCTAAAACATCAGGATCATAGCCCAAATGCCTTTGACTCATTATGGTAGGGGGGAAGGCTGAAACTGCACCATTTCTGTGATGTCTTCAATGAAAGGGAGCCTCTGTGAATGAGATCGGCATGACTTTGGAACATTGATAGTGAACCCCTATGATGTTGAGGTCTGCCATCGTTTTTAGGTGACTTACTACTGAATCTGGTGCCCCGGCCTTTAACAGCTAGTTGTTGATGTAGGGGCAAACTGGGGTCCCCAATTATCACAGGTGTGCTGTGACCCTCGCCATCACTTTTGTAAACACCTGAGGAAGGCTGGTGAAGCCAAAGGAAAGTACGGCAAACTGAAAGTGCTACTGACCTACTGCCAACTGCAAGCACCGTCTGTGGAGCTACACAACAGGTGCATGAAAGCAGGCTCCCTGAAGGTTTAAAGCAACTATCCAGTCGCCTAGATCCATGCACCACAGAACCTGGGTGAGCTTGAGCATCTTGAATTTGTCCTTCTGCAAGACATTCAGAAGGCAGAGTTCTAAAGTAGGACAAGGTCTCTGTCCTTCTTTGTCACAAAGAAATAATGGAAGTAATAGCCAGTCTCTATTTCCTGGACCAAGACCGTATCTATGGCTCCTGTGGGCAAAGGAACCTGCATGTCTAGAGCAGGAAGAACAGGTGCTCCTCTGTAAGATCCATGTCTGTGGAAAATGCAGTAGGTCGAAAAGGAATGGCAAGGCATAGCCTTGTTCGATGGTCTGCAGGACCAACCTGATAGATATTCTGTTTTGCCTCCCTGGGAGGAAATAGCTGATCCTGCTCCCCAGAGGGTGGTCGTGTGCCACTTAGGGCGAACTAAAGATTTTTGGAAGCTGCTGTCATATGGGCAGTGTAAAACACTTGCAAAACTGTCTTGATTCCAGTCAAGTTTGCCTGTAAAACCTTTAGCCCAACTCTGGGTAGCTGTGGCTTCAAGCAGCAAGGCTTCAACAAAGGCATTGGTGTTAATCATTGAGATGCATCAAACAACGAAATAAAAAGTCACACAACATGAAAGAGATCCAACACCAATTTATAAAAATATGTTATATTTTTATGACTGTTTAGACACCAAGGATCACAGATTCCACCAGAGGGTTCTGGAGATATAGGTTTTCAAGTAAAACATAAATCTCAGCTTTTTAGTCCAAAGCACAAACAAACATTGGTAACTGTAAAGTTTAAAAACGTTTGAAAGAGTTGTGTTCGGCTACTCCAGCCCTAGTGGGGTGATCAAATTCAGTAGGAAGAAGTTCAGGGGGGCCAGTAAGGAATAGTTGGGCAGATATCAGGTCACCAAAGCAGTCTCAAATCCAGTTCCAGACTTTACATCAAGACCACCATAGACTTTAATGGTGTGGTCCTTATGCTGGGGATGCATGATGCTGAGGATGATGAAAGATGCTCTGAGGGCTGTGCAGTAGATGGGGGTATCCTTGCAGATATTTCTCGGACCAAGGGTGAGGTGGGGCAAATTTAGCCATAGTAGTCGGTGTCCCTCAAAGCCCTGTTTGAGCCAGTAGAAGGCCTGCTACGGCTAGGCTACAGTCTATGTACACACTGGGTCCAACTGTATCCTTTTGTGAAGACTGGTGTCCCTCTTTGGAGACTAATTTGGGCCCAGACAACACTTCCATGTCAAGCAGACTGAGGAGCAACTTTCACATGTCGAGGATTGGTCTCCTGGGTCGCCAACGGCAGTCAGCGGCAATTCAATGAAAGTGGCTACTGACTTGCCAGAATGGGTTCCTTCAGCTTTGATGGCCCTAGTGCTGCTTCCAGTGGGGCAGTCAACTGACCCTTGGAGTTACGTCTTTGGTATGGAACTTGGAAACGACCTTTCCATGAGCCAAGACCACTCTTTGCTGTTCAAGGGTGTGGCAGGTGCAGTCCAGCAGATGGTGTAACCTCTCTTTCCAGGCCCAAGGGTCAGCAGGGCAGTCTTTCTTCAGTCCTTTCTCAAGTGCCCTCATGATCTGAGGTTCAGGGTGCCATATTTATACCCAGAAAGTGCCCCGGATGTGATGCAGTCACTAGCCAATGGCCTACCAGGATCCCTGCTGCCCTGTTATGACTTCAGCCTTTGTGTGGTTTCTAGCAATCCCAGAGTGCACTATTATTCCCACCATCAAGATATCTGAACCCTTCCATGGATGGTAGGAGCTTGTTAGCCCACCCTGGAAGTGTGGCTACTGATGGGATACACGCCCATTGAAAAACTGGTTTGGGGATTGGTTTCTCCTCTCTGTTCCCGCCACCAGCCTGTCTACCTTAACAAAGGGGCAGCCCTTCAAAAGTGTGTTCCATTGCCCACCAAAGGCAGTTTCTCCTTTGAAGCTCACCTTTTGGGCCAACATCCTGAGTGGCGTCTTGCAAGGGGGTGGTAATACCTACCCCTGTAGTGGGCTTCTACTGATGCTGAGTCTAGGACTCATTCACACTACTCCTCAGGAGGACAGGAGGCTGTCTATTGGCCATCACAGCAACTGTGCAAGGCCACCCGACAAACTGGGCTACAGAGTGGCAACTTTCTAAAAGTTCTTAAAAGTGACATTAAATTTGACTTGGGCATAAAGTCAGGGTTAATGTTACGATTAATTTGAGACATTGAAGAACCCATTTTAGTAGCCCCATTTAGATGTTAGCCAGACTGGGAGGTCAGCTGGGAACTCTTTGTTATCCTATGGGGCCACTAGCTTTTCCACAGCAAAAAACAATAACTTGGAGCTTTTGCTGTTAGGACATATTAAAAAGTATGTGTCCTGCTTAATAATATACAGTTCCCTGCCTCAGGGCTGCATAGGACTTTCTTATGGAAGACCTACATATATTGTTAAGAGAAATGGAGGCTTTGCCATTGGTTTAAATGGCAAAGTCAAACTAGCAGTAAATTGTTTTTCCAAGCTGCAGTGGCAGGCTGGAAGCCTTTTTGTGATTTGTCACACACAGTGTTGCACAACCAGTGCTGCAGCCCTGAGGGGACACACTGCATTGGGTCCTGTTGATAGCATATACTAGAGACTTGTACGTACGGCAGCTTATGCCAGTTGGGGGTAACAAATTCAACATATATTTTGTAATAGTTTAGATCACTGGCACTGAGGTCTGGTTAGCAGGTGCAGTGCACTCTGAGTCAAAAACCCATCTGCATCAGTCCAAAACATTGGGAGCTATCATACAAAAAGAAGCAATTCATTACAGGCAGTGTACTGCGATGCTTGTTGCCCCTGGTGGCCTGAGGGTTGTTTGCTTGATGTCTGCCTCCGAAAGAACTGGTGTAGCTCTTCCAGGTCAGGAGACCTTGGTGTTGGTTGTAGCAGCCCTGAAATGGTCAGATCTGTTAAGGATACTGTCTTGTAGAGGTAGAAAGGCCGACAGGATGCTCCGTGTTCCAGCTGTCTTCAAGACGTTTTCAATGATGAATCAACCTTCTCGCCAAACAGGCGAGACCCATTGAATTGTATGTACATTAGTAGCTTGCATGTTCCTAGGGAAGTCTGTGGATCTCATCCATATGTGCTACCGAAGCACCACACTAGTGTCAACTGCTCTGTCCAAGAGATGATGTACTTTCCAGTGTTCTAGCCATCTTGGATGGTGTGAGACAAATTAGGAACTGTCGGCAAGACCTCACCAACTATGTCCCATAGAGCATGGGTATATCTCCCCAGCAATCAGCTGGCGTTGAATGACCAGAGAGGTAGACTGGCCAAGTAAAACATCTGCTTCCTGAAGGCCTCAGTATATTTTGATTTTGTCAGGAGCACTTGTGGGTTTACGAATTGGGGTTCAGTCTACTGGTGGAAGCCTGAACCACCAAACGTTCTGGTGCTGCATCAAAAATCACTGAGTGTGGTGTCTGGAAACCTGCCTGTTCACTTGTGGACAGGAACAAGGCTTAGACCAGATGTCCATAAGGGTGTCCCTCAGGGCTACATTAAATGGAAGCAGTGGTTCTGACAAAGTGTGTTCCAGTTGTTAGCGCTTTGGTTTTGACTTCCATACTTGGCAATTGTAAACCCAATACATCTTACACACGTCTCATTACCACTGCAAAGAATGGACTCTCTTCTGTTGGTGGCCCAGTTCTAGAACTTGACCCAGTGACTGGGAAAATGTCCAACCGACTGGCCTACTGCAAGTCCATGATTTCACTGTCATTGTCATACTGACGGAAAAAATGGTTGTATGTGATTTCACAGAAAAACTATTTCATGGAATACCATTACTGAGAAACCATTTCATCTAAATTGTTTAATAGAAATTTTCAAAATGAATGCCATTTATTTACCTTTTCATAGAAACCAAGCCATAGACTGTCTTTTTATTTGAAATTGGCCTTTGAATGTTTTTTTTTAAGTGTGAATGCAATAGTTGCAGATCTTACTTTCAGAAACGGTTTTGTCGAAGATATTTATTTCAGCTTTACTTCGAGGGCCATTATTTCATATTTATATCTTTTACATTGTCTAACAATTACTTTGGATGCTTTTAATTTGCTGCCCCATCACCACCCATAAACACCATCCATTGCTGACGCCTCACGGCCCCTAAACACCACGAATCCCTGCCCCCTAAAACCACTCAACACACTTAAACTGCACTCATCCCTGCCCTCTACTCATCCCTAAAAACCCTTTCTACTCCAAAAATCTATTATCCCTGAATCATAAAATCACTTACTACCTCTAACTCCACCCATTCCTGAACCTTAAGATCCCTATTCTATGCCTAAATCCCACCCATCCCATGCCCCTTGAAACATCTCAGCATACCCAAACGTCCCCAAAACCTGAAGTTTAATAAACCCTCAGTGCTGTTAAACCCTTAGCTGCTGGGCCTTTTCCCCTCCCAGTGCTGAGCCCTTTTTTGGTTATTTGGGGTAGTTCGCGCTTAGGCCTTCATAACTTTTTGTCCACATAAGCTAACCACGCCAAATTTGCGTCCTTTTTTGCCAACATCCTAGGGATTCTAATGGTACCCAGAGTTTGTGGTTTCCCCTGGAGGAGACCAAGAAAATAGCCAAAATACAGTGAAAAGTTCGTTTTTTCCAAACAAATGGGAAAAAAGGGCTGCCGAAGAAGGCTTGTGTTTTTTTCCCTGAAAACGCCATCAACAAAGGGTTTCTGGTGCTGAAATCACTATCTTCCCACCTTTCAGGAACGGGCAGACTTGAATCAGAAAACCACATTTTTCAACACAAATTTGGCATTTTACTGGGACATACCCCATTTTTACTATTTTTGGTGCTTTCAGTCTCCTTCCAGTTAGTGACAGGAATGGGTGTGAAACCAATGTTGGATCCCGGAATGCTAAACATTTCTGAAAACTAGACAAAATTCTGAATTCAGCAAGGGGTCATTTGTGTAGATCCTACTAGGTTTTCCTACAGAAAATAACAGCTGAAATAAAAAAATATTGAAATTGAGCTGAAAACAACAGCCATTTTTCTTTATGTTTTACTCTGTAACTTTTTCCTGCGATGTCAGATTTCCAAAAGCAATATACCGTTTTGTCTGCTGGACTCTTCTGGTTGCGGAGATATAAAGGGCTTGTAGGTTCATCAAGAACCCTAGGTACCCAGAGCCAATAAATGAGCTGCACCCTGCAGTTGGTTTTCATTCTATACTGGGTATACAGCAATTCATTTGCTGAAATATGAAGAGTGAAAAATAGGTATCAAGAAAACCTTTGCATTTCCAAAATGGGCTCAAGATAAGGTTTTGAGGAGCAGTGGTTATTTGCACATCTCTGAATTCCGGGGTGCCCATACTAGCATGTGAATTGCAGGGCATTTCTCAAATAGACGTCTTTTTTACACACTCTCTTATATTTGGAAGGAAAAAATGTAGAGAAAGATAAGGGGCAATAACATTTGTTTTGCTATTCTATGTTCCCCCAAGTCTCCCGATAAAAATGATACCTCACTTGTGTGGGTAGGCCTAGCGCCCGCGACAGGAAATGCCCCAAAACACAACGTGGACACATCACATTTTTTGATTGAATACAGAGCTGTTTTATGCAAAGTGCCTACCTGTAGATTTTGGCCTCTAGCTCAGCCGGCACATAGGGAAACCTACCAAACCTGTGCATTTTTGAAAACTAGAGACCTAGGGGAATTCAAGATGGGGTGACTTGTGGGGCTCTGACCAGGTTCTGTTACCCAGAATCCTTTGCAAACCTCAAAAAGTGGCTAAAAAAACAAGTTTTCCTCACATTTCGGTGACAAAAAGTTCTGGAATCTGAGAGGAGCCACAAATTTCCTTCCACCCAGCGTTCCCCCAAGTCTCCCGATAAAAATGATACCTCACTTGTGTGGGTAGGCCTAGTGCCCGCGACAGGAAATGCCCCAAAACACAACATGGACACATCCCATTTTTTGACAGAAAACACAGCTGTTTTTTCCAAAGTGCCTACCTGTAGATTTTGGCCTCTAGCTCAGCCGGCACATAGGGTAACCTACCAAACCTGTGCATTTTTGAAAACTAGAGACCTAGGGGAATCCAAGATGGGGGGACTTGTGGGGCTCTGACCAGGTTCTGTTACCCAGAATCCTTTGCAAACCTCAAAAAGTGGCTAAAAAAACAAGTTTTCCTCACATTTCGGTGACAGAAAGTTCTGGAATCTGAGAGGAGCCACAAATTTCCTTCCACCCAGCGTTCTCCCAAGTCTCCAGATAAAAATGATACCTCACTTGTGTGGGTAGGCCTAGCGCCCGCAACAGGAAATGCCCCAAAACACAATGTGGACACATCGCATTTTTTGACAGAATACAAAGCTGTTTCTTGCAAAGTGCCTACCTGTAGATTTTGGCCTCTAGCTCAGCCGGCACATAGGGAAACCTACCAAACCTGTGCATTTTTGAAAACTAGAGACCTAGGGGAATCCAAGATGGGGTGACTTGTGGGGCTCTGACCAGGTTCTGTTACCCAGAATCCTTTGCAAACCTCAAAATGTGGCTAAAATAACACGTTTTCCTCACATTTCGGTGACAGAAAATTATGGAATCTGAGAGGAGCCACAAATTTCCTTCCATCCAGCGTTCCCCCAAGTCTCCAGATAAATATGATACCTCACTTGTGTGGGTAGGCCTGGTGCCCGCAACAGGAATAGATCACACAACGGTCAATGTTGGTCCTTACGTGAGGCAGCTGTTGACCCTGGGGTGATCCATTCCTGACGCAGGCACTAGGTGTAGGCACTCAAGTGGAGTAGTATTTTTATCAGGACAGGTGAGGAGTCACTGGGTGGTAGGAATTTTGTGGATCCCAGCATATTCCTGTAGTTTGTATGACAGAAATGCGAGAAAAATTGAGTTTTTATTCAACATTTCAGCTTTGCAGGGTATTCTGGGTAAGAAAACTTTGGGGAATCCACACAAGTCACACCTCTGTGGACTCCCCCGAATGTCTAGTTTCCAGAAATGTTTGGGTTTAGTGTGTTTCTCTATATGGCCGCCGAATCCAGGACCAAAAACACAGGTGCCTGCCTTACAAAACCAGTTTGTTTTGCCATAGATAATTTTGATGTCTCCACAATACGAGTTGGGTGGTGGAATTTGGGGCTGAACTAAATTGGGGAGCTCCCAAGAGAGCACTCTCTCTCTCTCTGCTTGCCGCCGCATTCACCTGCTCTCTGGGTTGGGCTAACCCACTATTACCCAGTTGCACAAACAGCTTGCGAAGGGACAGCAGGACTGTCCTCATCACCTCCCTCATAATGTACTGGAAGAGGAGTTATCGAATGGGACTCCTCCGACTGAAAAATCACTCCCAGAGTCTGCGCCATTGTCCTATCCCTCAGATGCTGTCTCAGTATCTGATGTCTCAGTCTCTGATCCTATGTCAGAGCGGTCCTCTATAACCCGAGTGCAGGCAGCAGTCATCCATCAAGATGCCATCTCTGCTATTGGCTAAACTGTTGCTCTAAAACACTAGCCTACGTAGACAGTCACAAAATCGATGGTGTGTGTGAGATACGTGCAACAGTAGAGGCCACCTTA
Source organism: Pleurodeles waltl (assembly GCF_031143425.1). Classification (NCBI taxonomy): domain Eukaryota; kingdom Metazoa; phylum Chordata; class Amphibia; order Caudata; family Salamandridae; genus Pleurodeles; species Pleurodeles waltl. Next base: position 231,041,067 of record NC_090451.1, read on the forward strand.
CCTGCGCTTCTTCCCTCAATCAGCACGTTCTTTCAAGACACTCAAAAAACACCTTGTCACATACCATTCGTCACAGTCTTTAGCACCTCCTGCGCCCAGTCCAACAATCATTATTGGTGCTCCCACTCCCTCCTCCTCGGATTCCCTCATTACCACCCAGCAAAAGTGCCCTTCATCTCTCCATAGCTGCCCTCCACCCCGCACATACATTTCATTGGTATTATAGCGCAGGTAATGGCTGACTTTACTAATGTACTCAGCTATTTACATAAAATACAGATTTGCTCTTTGCAGTAGGCATATAAACCTTCTGCGCTTCTTTATGGCACTAAAACTGCCACTAGACAAGTCTGACCCTTTTCCCCCCAGGGAAACCACACACATATTGACAAAAGTGATATATATATGACAGCCAACCACCTGAAACTCAACTCAAGCAAAACCAAAATAATCCTCTTTGGCCCACACAAAAACACCTGGGACCCCTCATGGTGGCCCACCACGCTAGGCCCTGCACCCACCCCCGCCAACCACGCACGCAACCTCGGCATCATCCTAGACTCCTCCCTCTCGATGACCCAACAAATCAACGCTCTCACCTCCTCATGCTTCAACACACTCCGTATACTGAAAAAAACATTCAAATGGATCCCCACAGAGACCAGAAAAACTGTCACTCACGCACTCATCAGCAGCAGACTTGATTACGGAAACGCCCTCTACGCCGGCACCACTCTAAAACTCAAGCGCAAACTACACGCATCCAGAACTCAGCAGCACGACTCATCCTCGACCTCCCCGGACACGAACACATCTCTCCACACCTCAAATCCCTCCACTGGCTCCCCATTGACAAAAGGATCACCTTCAAGATCCTCATCCTTGCACACAAATCACTCCACAACACAGGCCCTGCCTACCTCAACGAGAGTCACCTTCCACACCACCACACGAAACCTCCGCTCAGCTGACCTCCCTCTCGCCTCTGTCCCCGCATCAAACACACCACCACCGGGGGCAGATCCTTCTCCTACCTTGCACCCAAAACCTGGAACGCACTCCCAACCCACCTTCGCAAGACCCAAAACCTACTTCTTTTCAGGAAGGGCCTCAAAACCTGGCTTTTCGAACAGTGCACCTCCCAGCCCCTTTCCCTCCCCCCGTACCCCCCCCAGCGCCTTGAGACCCTCACGGGTGAGTAGCGCGCTTTATAAATCTCTTTGATTGATTGATATATATAGATCTATCTATATATATATATATCTATCTACATAGATATATCTATAGATATATCCATGTACATAGATATATCTACATAGATAGATCTATATATAGATCTATTTTTTTTAGTTGTTGTATGGTTTCCTTGGGGGCTAAAATGGCCCCCAGGGAAACCCTACAACATCTAAAAAAAATATTGCCCCCACAGGAGGTCGCCTTGCCCACGGGCGACCCCCCCCCTGTCTTTTTATTTTATTTTTTGGAGAAAAAAAAAAAAAACCCTGGGGGGGGGGCGCGATTGCGCCCCCCCCACCCCCCCAGGGGGCACCTACATTTAAAAAAAAAAAAATATGACCCCGGGGGGGGGGGCGTCCCGTTTTCCGAGGGGGCCGACCCCCCCCAAGTGAAATCCCTGGCGTCTAGTGGTGTTTCCTGGCCCCCAATCGCAGCACAGCTGCGATCAGGGACCAGGAAAACTTTCAGAAGGCCCCCGATCGCAGCACAGCTTTACAAAGTTGTTTTCCCCATCGAAGCAGGAAGCAGCCTTGCAGCCGCTTCCTGCTTCGATGGGGAAAACGGCCTTCCTCACGTTCGGGAAGGCCTCGTAAGAAAGGGGAGAGTCTCCCCTTTCTTACGAGGCCTTTTGAAAGTTTTCCTGGCCCCCCGATCGCAGCTGTGCTGCGATCGGGGGGCCAGGAAACCTGAAAGTGTTTCCTGGACCCCGATCGCAGCACAGCTGCGACCGGGGGCCAGGAAACACTTTCAGGAAGGCCTCGTAAGAAAGGGGAGAGTCTCCCCTTTCTTACAAGGCCTTCCCGAACGTGGGGAAGGCCGTTTTCCCCATCGAAGCAGGAAGCGCCCGCAAGGCTGCTTCCTGCTTCGATGGGGAAAACAACTTTGTGAGGCGCGCTGACGTCACAAAGGGGCGGGTGTGGGGGGAGACACGGAAGCTTCCGTGTCTCCCGGGGAAAGAAAAAAAAAAAAAAATCCTCTGTGATTTATTAATACCCTCCCTGGTGTCGGCCACTGGTCATGACCCGCACCAGGGAGGGAGTGTGGGCGTCGGCCACTGTCCGACGCCCGCAGTAAAAAGGTTAAACACCAGGCATCCATGACCCATAAGAACTCCTCATCACCCTAAAGTACTCATCCATGAGACCTAAAAAGCCCTTTCTTAATCTGAACTTCACCCATCCCTGAATCCTTAAAACTCGTCATCACCCTAAACTTCTCACCATCCTGAACCCTAAAATCTCTTCATCACCCCATTCGCTACCCATAATTGAACCTTAAAAACCCTCACCAGCCCTAAAATCCACCCATCTATGAACCATAAAACACCTCAGCACCCTTAAATCTACCCATTCTTGAAACTTAAAAACCTTAAAAAAAAATTCCATGATTTAGTTTCCTCCAAAGTGGTTTCTCAGTTCTCAATTCAATCACACACATCAGGCAAAAGTACCCTTGTATCTTCATTGTCAGCCCAAGGGCTGGTTGAGTCATAACCAAAAAGTTGTTGGAGCCCTTGGGCGCGGCTGTGAGGAAGAGGCATGGTTTTAAGTGGGATTGAACGGGTGTTGTGTGCATCAATATGGCATCAAGACGCATCCACAGTAAGGTCTGAGTTGGATTTGACTCAGAGTTGGAGAGGACAATAGAAATAGAATCATCCTCCAGTAGCATCTGTGCCAGTGTCAGTGTTGCACGGATCAGCGAGAACTGTAGTGCAAGAATGAAGATGGCTCTGTTGTCAGAGTGGAACCCGAGGCTGTTTCTAGAGGAACAGGCTGCACAGAGGGCAAACCTACCAGTGGTAACCTGACTAGAGGCTCTGAGGATCTGTGGGCCCTGAAGGTACGCCAGAGTGAGCCGGAAAGGTGTTGAAAAGCTGCAACATGACCTCTGTAAAGGCCTCAATCTGTTGTGATATTGTTGATGGACCCTGAAACCCAGGATGCACTGGAGTCAGTGGCATAATAAGCTCCTTGGCTGGGTAGCAAGACTGCAAAGCACCCTGATGTCCACACAACTTCTTAGGCCAAGAGTGGTGGGACTGGGATGAATTCCACTTGGTCTTCTCTTGCTTCTGTTTCGACTTACCATAAGAATTGGATCGTGACATAGATCTGTTGTGGGAATAGGAAACAGTGTAGGAGTAAGCTGCGGCTTCTCTATTAGGGCAGAGGAGCATCGCCTCACTAAATAAAGTGCTGAAGAGTTAAAAAATAAAGTGGTAATAAAGTTAAATTATTAACATTTTATTTTATACTACTACTGAGTATCAGGGTGGGGCGAGGCCATTGCTGCCGTGTGGCAGTAGCAATGAGGAGTGGTTGGCACTTAAGTTTAAAGTGCACATGTCTGGCTGGCTGTCGCAAGACAGCCTATCAAAGTGACATGCACACTTTACACTTAAATTTGAAGTGCAATTTGAGCTGTCTTGGACAGCTGGGTTGAGCAGGCACAGGTCCCTGGTGTCTGAGGGAGCATTGAGCCAGCACGCTCAAACCAAACCTGGCACTTCTCTCATGCTGCTTAACATAAGCAGCATGAGTGCAGCGTCTAGAATGGTTAAGGATGTTGGCTCTGACAAAACACCTGCTCCCTGCAGGACTGAGAAACACCGAGGTGAAGAGGACAGGTGGAGGCGAGCCACTGGGTAACTACTATTTTATTTTTAATGCTTTGACCCACTGACAGGCACTGTGAGAAACTTGCACTGCCTTTAGCTTCAACTCCAGAGCTCTCAGTCATTGTCCGTTATAAACACTGTTTATAAGGAGCCATGATTGAGAGCTTTGGCATTGACCCTAAAGGCATTCACATTATTCTATTGTCTGTCAGTGAGTCAAAACGAAAATGTTGTTTGCCCTGCCACTTATGCTGTTACCAGCCACCACTGACAGAAATGGGTCAGTTTCCCTGATTTCAAGTGGAAGCAGGACTTCCGAGAATTTTTTAGAGTTCTGTGATGTACAGCCTGGCTCCTTGTTCCCAAATCACCTGCGGTTCATAAAGATGCTCTCCTCACAGGACTTGGATTTGTATGCAAAGGCCAAGTACGAGAGGCACACCTTTTGGCAATCTTTCACAGACATCTCTTTGAGACAGTCCCTGCAGTGCCTAAACCCTATAGTTTTAGGAGGCAAAATAGATCCCTTGCATACTGGAAAAAAGCATTTTGTAGAAAAAGCTTACCAAATGGTGAGAAGAAGTTGGGAATGACCTCCAGGATAACCTAAAAAGGCTCGGAGTCCTGAGGTGGAACAAGGTCAATGCAGAGCCAAACTGTCCCACATACCAACACACAGGAGCAATGCTGTTTAAATCCTTCAGATCCAGTCTGGGTCCTGGGAATATTCTTAAGGAGAAAAATCTGCAGTTTAAAGTACCCATCAGAAGCATGCATATTAGGAAGGACATATTGAAGCCACCTAAACTCCCAATTCACTCGCTCCCCTTACTGTAGTACGCTTCAAGTTTATCCTACAGTTCCAGGAATGATGATCCCCACTCATAGTTGTTTGCCCAAATTCACCAACAGGTCAAGCAATCTCAAACGCAAACTCAAGACAATTTAGGTTCATATCCATGTGTTGAAGGGCTTTGTGCCGTATAAGCACCCTGATGCCTCCCACACATTCTGCAAATCCTCCTTCGGTTTACACATCCATTAAACCATTGTTTGCCACCATGGTTCAGTGGCAGAAAACTTTGTATTAAAGTTTTCAGTTGAGTTTGAATCAGTGTTTATTGTAAAAGAGAAAAAAGGTGTTTAACTCACATTTTCAAACAACGTAGGAATCCCTGAGTCAAGGCAGGGCACACATAAGTAGCCTATTCCATAAGGTTCTGGTTACTTATTAATCACATGGCTACATTCTATCTAAGATACAGGCAAGTGCATGTGTTCAGACATCCTTCAGAAGTTAACAAAATGTATTAAATGGGCTTAGGTGAACAAGTGCTAAGGCAATTTGTGTTTCCAAGAGCATGTTGTGCCGTGAGGTTAGATGAGTTGCAGGTGCATCAGCCTTTGGTTGACAAGATGCCCCAGGGACTTAACTCATGCCAGTGTGTTTACAGCCTGTGCAGTTCCGGGAAAGCTGAGTGCCTTTCTTTCTTGATGTGCACTAGCAGGAAGCTAATGTTGGGGCAAATCTCTCTTAATCACTCACACCCTTATCTTGGAAACTTGTTCTGGAGACCCTGTTTCCATGCTTGTACGCATTATTGTTTCATCTTTTGAGTGTCTTCCCCAGTTCAATATGGAACTCTCAGCTCATACCTTATCAGTGAGTTTTCCAATGTAGATTAATTTACCGTACTTCACTTCCATCTTCTTCTCCGTCTTCATTTTCGGTGTCTCCTTATATAAGGTGCTTGAACCATCAGTGCAGTTGTTACAAACATTCTGGTACCTGTGGTACCAGGTTTTTACCTCCTGCTTAACTTTGGTCCTTGTTTCCTATTTTACAGCAGTAAGAAAGTACCCTCTTTTTGGCATGGTTACCCCCACTTTTTGCATGCTGTCAGTGCGTTTTGACTGTGTTCACTGGGATCCTGCTAACCAGGACCCCAGTGATTGTGCTCTTTCCCTCTAAATTTGGTTGCTTAGGACTTTGCACACTCCACAATTGGCATAATGGTGCCCCCATGTAATTCCCTAGTATATGGTACTTAGGTACCCAGGGCATTGGGGCACCAGGGGTTCCCCATGGGCTACAGCATGTATTGTGAGACTCATGGGAGCCCATGCAAAATGTGTCTGCAGACCTGCCATTGCAGCCTGCGTGAAAAGGCATGCACCCTTTCACTACAGGTCACTTCACCAGGTCACTGTAAGTCACCCCTATGGTAGGCCCTCTTAGCCCAGAGAGCAGGATGCAGGTACCTGTGAATGTGTGAGGGCACCCCTGCATGAGAAGAGGTGCCCCTACGAACTCCTCCTCCATTCCACCGGACTTCATAAGGGGGGGTAAGGCATTTTACCTGTGTACTGGACACAGTGGTCCAGCTACATAAGGGTAACTCCAAACCTAGGCATGTTTGGTATCAGACATGTCGGAATCATACCCCAGTATTGTTGCCAGTATTGGTTGTATGATTGAACGCACTGTAGGGGCTCATTAGAGGACCCCCAGCATTGCTCCTACCAGTCTTCTGGGGTTTTCCGCTCAGTCTACACTGCTGCCACCCCTCAGACAGGTTTCTGCCCTCCTGCTGCTCCACCAGCTCAGTCAGAGGAAAGCAGAGCAAAGGATTTCCTGTAGGAGAGGGATGTAACACCCTCTCCCTTGGAAATAGGTGTTACATGGCTTGGAAGGGGTAGCCTCCCCAAGCCACCAGTATGCTTTGAAGGGCACTTTTGGTGCCCTCCTTTAATAAGCCGGTTTGCACCAGAAACTGGACAAAGGAAAGCGGAGTGACCACTCCCCTGTCCATCAACACCCTAGGTGGGCAGAGGCCCCTGGGAGCATCTGAGTGGCCAGGTCAGGTAGGTGACGTCACAGCCCCTTCCTGATAGGTGGTCTCCCTGCTAGGTGACCATTCCCCTTTCCTGGGCTATTTAGGGTCACCCTCTTGGGTGGTTCCTCAGAATCATCCTGCAAGATTCCAGCAGGACTCCTCTGCATCATTTACTTCATCTTCAGACCACTGGGACTGCAGCTGGACCCTCCAGGGACCGGCAATCTGCAGCTTCAGCGATGATTCTGCTCTGCAACATTGTTTCCCTGGCTCCTACCAGCATCTGCAACATTTCACTGGCTGTGCATCCTCTGAGGGTGATGAGTCGTCAGCCTGCACAGGAAGTAAGAAGTAAACTCCCTTGGAGTGAAGGAGTCACTCCCTTGCATCTAAAGGCACCAACTGCAATGACAACCAGCTTTGTGGATCTTCTCTCCTCTGGAGCTGCGTGGATTCTGCATCATAGCTGGTGGTCTGGAATGGACCCCTTGGTCCTCTCTACCAGCTGTCCAACTTGCATCTACCAAGGCTTGTTTGTTCCTCTTCCAAGGGATCTTCAGGCTCTGTGTAGCCCTGGCCCCCAGCACTCCTTCCTGCAAAGCACAGTTTCCTGCCTGCTGCTCCAGTGATGTGGGACTCCTCTTCAGGTGTGGTAAGTGGGCCTCACCGTGACTCCTGTGCCTGCTGCCAGTGGGTTGCCTGTGGGGGCTGCCTCCTCTTCTTGTGACTCTCTCAGCTGCTGAGGGTCACCCAAGGCTCCCGGCCTTGGTTCGAGCACCCTGGGCCTTGCTAGTCCTCTTCAGCCTTGCAAACCTTCTCCGACTCTTGCATATGCCAAGGCTTGTTGGTGGTTTGCCAGCACCACTAACCGACTGCATCTTGACCGCCAACGTGGGACATCACTTGCATCACTTCTGGCCTCCTCTTCATCTCCTGTGCTGCACTGCTGACCTTTTTCGTCCACTGTCGACCTGGTCCTGCCTCTATAGAAGGGTGGATAGTGGCTCCTGCCACAACTGGACATTCCAACTCAAAATGGACTTGGTCCCCTTCCTTTGCAGGTCCCTTTCTGTCAGCATCCACCTTTCCATGTATAGTCAAAACTGCTGAATAGTTCCGACCTCCTGCGGGGACCTCTGAGAACTTTTCTCAAAATGTCTTCTAATGTGTTGATTTTTGCCTTTCTTTCGGAAGGCCTGCAAAGTTACTTTAAGAATGTCATTATGCAGCCAAAAGGAGAGGCTACAGATGCCAAAATTCTTCATCATGTTTGGTTCAAAAAGTGCGTGCAAGGTAGATATGCATTCAAATGCATAAATACTTTGAAGATTTCACAGACAAAACCTTTCACAAACTTTTTTGTAATGTTAAATAAGGATGAAGGAATGCAGGGCAGTGTAGTTCATAGGCTGCCATTATACAGAAAGAAAAGGAGACTGCCTTTAAGAGCAGTTGGTCCTCCCATCCCATCATGCTTAGCAAGAAGCATTTACCACAGTTCTTTTTGTAGGCTTTACTAGCTGAGATAACAATATCTTTGAATTATTATCTTGTCCATTCCACCGGGGAGGAAGGAGGGTCACTTATGACCATCATGGAAATACCCCTACGAGAGAACTGGAGTTACAGGTAAGAAACTATCCCTTCTCTCGTAGGGGATTTCCATGTATAGTCATAAGCACTGAATAGAGTAGCAAGCCCATCCCCTGAGATCGGTGGAGTAGACAGAACAATAGTGTGATATTTAGCTATGCAAAGAGATGTCTAAGAGAAGCCTGTCCTACTTGAGCATCTGTCCTAGCATCAGAATCAAGACAGTAGTGCTTAATGAACGTATGGACAGACCTCCATGTAGCAGCTTTGCAAATATCTGCTAAAGGAATGTTTCTCATCAAGGCAGTCATGGCTGCTTTGCCTCTGGTAGAGTGTGCTTTAGGTCTGCCAGCGAGAGACTTATTAGCTAGCTGGTAACAGAACAAAATGCACAGGACTATCTACCTGGAGAGAGATTGCTTAGAGGTGGCAAGGCCTGTTCAAACTGGACCATAGTTAATGAACAGTTGTTGTGACTTGTGAAAAGATTTAGGCCCTCATTACAACCCTGCCGGTAATACCGCCAACAGGCTGGCGGTAAATACTGCCAAATTATGACCATGGCGGAAAGAACTCAGACAGACAGACACTTTACCACACCGACGCCAGGGCGGAATCAACAGGCACCACGGCGGTAGCCACCAACAGCCAGGCGGAACCAATGTTCCGCCCACTGTATTATGACAGGCAAATCCACCACCTTTTTCAGGGCGGTACCAACGACATCAAAAGCTTGGCGGAAACACTGCACAGAAGGGTAACAACTCACCTGTGGAGACTCAGGGAAGAACCACGCCACCATGGAGCCTCAACTGCATATATTCCCAATGCTGTTCTACGTCCTGCTCCACCACGAACACCAACGACGGCGAAGAAGACAACGGTGAGTACAGCAGCCTAGCACACAGGGGATGGCGGGAAGAAAAAGAGAGTGACACACACATGCAACACGCAACACCCGCACCTCCAACACCATACACACAAGCAGATGCAGCAATAAAACATATACACCCCGTATCCCTCTGAAAAAATGCAAGGACAACACCAATAGATAAAACTGAGTGTAATAAGATAAATAAAGTTGTAATACGTGCATCCAATCTAAAAGTATATACATATTTACAAATCAAGGGACACTGCCCAGTCCTCAGTGTTTGTGGGCCACAGGGCCACATCACAAAGTCCAAGACCCCACTTGACAAGGAGAAAACACTGCAGGGGCATCAGTTTGAAAATAGGCAGGCATCTCAGGGGGACGGGAACAGGGGGGGCACCTCAGCCGGCAGATGGAACAACACCACTGGTCCTGAAGGGGGGCAACATGCCCTGTGTTTGGTCCTGGGGAGTACAAGGCCACAGTCTCTCAAGTGGGTGACTTGCCCACTGGCTCTGGAGGGGGGAACATGCCCTGTGCTTTGTCCTGGGGAGGGCAAGGCCACAGTCTCTCAAGTGGGTGACTTGCCCACTGGCTCTGGAGGGGGTAACATGCCCTGTGCTATTCATCCTGGGGAGGATGGGGTGAGTGGATGGCTTCTCCACTGGTTCTGGAGGGGGCATTGTGCCCTGCGATCTTTATCCTGGGGAGGATGGGGTGAGTGGGTGGCTTCCCCACTCCCTCTGGAGGGGTCATCCTGCCCTGTGATGCAGGTCTTGGGTAGTGCAAGGTCACAGTCTCTCAGGTGGGTGTCAATCCCATAGGATTTGCAGGGGCAGCCCGCACAACAGCCCATGGATGCAGGACTACACACTGTGCACCGGCGGTGACGGCTGCTCAGTGGTGGTGATGCTGATGTTGCCGCTGGTGGTGGTGGGAAGCTCCTGCCCATCCCCTGCATCCTCGGACGGCTGCCCACTGGTGCTGGTGGTCGTGCTGGTGCTGCTGGTGGTGGTGGTGGGGAAGCTCCTGCCCATCCCCTGCAGCTTCAGACGGCTGCCCACTGGTGCTGGTGGTCGTGCTAGTGCTGCTGCTGGTGGTGGTGGTTGTGGGGGGAAGCTCCTGCCCATCCCCTACAGCCTCGGTCGGCTGCCGTCTGGTGCTGGTGGTCGTGCTGGTGGCGGTGCTGCTGCTGGTGGTGGTGATTGTGGGGGGAGGCTCCTGCACATCCCCTGCAGCCTCAGACGGCTGCCCACTGGTGCTGGTGGCGGTGCTGCTGGTGGTGGCGGTGGTTGTGGGGGGAAGCTCCTGCCCATCCCCTGCATCCTCGGACGGCTGCCCACTGATGCTGGTGGTCGTGCTGGTGCTGCTGGTGGTGGGGAAGCTCCTGCCCATCCCCTGCAGCTTCAGACGGCTGCCCACTGGTGCTGGTGGTCGTGCTAGTGCTGCTGCTGGTGGTGGTGGTTGTTGTTGGGGGAAGCTCCTGCCCTTCCCCTATAGCCTCGGACGGCTGCCCTCTGGTGCTGGTGGTCGTGCTGGTGGCGGTGCTGCTGCTGGTGGTGGTGGTTGTGGGGGGAGGCTCCTGCACATCCCCTGCAGCCTCGGACGGCTGCCGACTGGTGCTGGTGGCGGTGCTGCTGGTGGTGGCGGTGGTTGTGGGGGGAAGCTCCTGCCCATCCCCTGCAACCTCGGACGGCTGCCCACTGGTGCTCGTGATATTGGGGGTGCTGCTGGTGGTGGTTGTGGGGGGAGGCTCCTGCCCATCCCCTGCAGCCTCGGACGGCTGCACCACCATGGTTGGTGGTGGGGGCTCCGACTGAGTCCCAGCACTGGGCCCCTAGTCCTTTCTGCCTGTGGGTGTGCCCCTTACCCTTCCTGGCAGCAGCTGGGGATGGCTCCTTGCTCCACTTGGCAGCAGCTGGGGGTGGCACCTTGACCTTCCTGGCAGCACTTGGGGCAGCCACTCTTTCTGTGTGGCTGTCTGGTGCGCGGGATCCCTTCTCACCACAAGTGGGTGTGGACACTACTAGGCCCAGGGACTGGGTGGCTGAGGTGCTTGCCTGGGTTTTACACACCCTGGCCAGATGTGAAGGGGGAGGGGTAGGAAAGAGGTCAATGGTGGAGAGGAAAAGGTTCTTAGGGACATTGGGGCGGGAAGAGGGAGAAGGTCTGGGAGTGAAGAAAGTGGGAGTGGTTGTAGGAGGTGTCTGTCTGTTGTGTTTGGGTGCAGGTGCATGGGCTGTATGCTGTTGTGAGGTGGATGGCTGTTGGGTGTCTGAGTGCTTGCGTTTGTGTACTTTGGGAGGAGGGGGCAGAGACACAGTGGGAGAGGACACAGGGGACGTATGCATGGCTGTTGGGGTGGTGACTGCCAGTGAGGTGTGTGTTCTGATAGGTGTGCTGGTGATGGTGGTAGTGGATGATGATGCAGTGCATGCAGGTGTGAGTGTAGACACAACTGTGAGGGAGGTGGAGGATGAGGAGGAGGGGGCCACTGTGGAGGCAGTGGATGTTGGTGTGTCTGCATCTGGATGGTGTTTGTGTGAGTGCCTGAGGGATGATGTGTGGTGTCTGTGTTTGCCTGTGCCACTCTTGTGTGTTGCCTTGTGTGCATGCTCGTCTGCCTGTGTGCTTGGGATAGGTTGGGGTTGAGGGGAATGTGATTGGGTAGAGAAAGTTGGAGGGTGGAAGGGACAATGGCTGCCATCAGAGAGGAGGCCAGAGCCTGGATTGATCTCTGTTGGGCTGCCAAGCCAGTGTGAATGCCATCCAGAAATGCATTGGATTGTTGCATTTGGGCTGCCAGCCCCTGGATGGCATTCACAATGGTTGACTACCTAACAGAGGTGGATCGCAAGAGGTCAATAGCCTTCTCACTCAGGGCAGCAGGGCTAACTGGGGCAGGGCCTGGGGTGCCTGGGGCATAGGAGATGCCAACCCTCCTGGATGAGCGGGTACAGGCTACTCACTGATGGGCTGCTGGGAGGGCGGTGCTGGTATGGGGGTGGCAGCTGGGGTGGGCACAGAATTGTCCTCCACCACCAGGGAGCTTCCATCGGAGGAGGTATACGTGTCCGATCTCTCCCCTCCAGTCTCTGACGTGGTGCTCCCCTCGCCCTCCATCCCAGTGGTGCCCTCAGCGTCGGCGGACTCTGCCTCCTGGGTCCTGTAGGATGCATTGGTGGTTTCATGCAGGGCTTGGCATTGGGATGAGTAGGTTGTGATGGTGGAGTGTGTGGGAGGTGGTGGAGTGATGGGAGTGAGGGTGGGGTAGGGGTATGCGATGGCATGCAGGTAGGGTGGTGATAGTAATAGAAAGTTGACTTACCAGAGTACAGTCCTGCTGCTACTCCTGCCAGGCCCTCAGGATGCATAATTGCGAAGACTTGCTCCTCCCATGTTGTTAGTTGTAGGGGAGGAGGTGGGGGTCCACCGCCGGTCCTCTGTACAGCGAGTTGGTGTCTTGCTGCAATGGAACGAACCTTCCCCCATAGGTCGTTCAACCTCTTCCTGATGTCATCCCTTGTTCTTGGGTGCTGTCCCACGGCGTTGACCCTGTCCACGATCCTCCGCCATAGCTCCATCTTCCTAGCAGTGGATATCTGCTGCACCTGTGATCCAAATAGCTGTGGCTGTACCCTGATGATTTCCTCCACCATGATCAGGTCTGGGATGTAATTGTGCCAATGTTGTAGTGTGAGTGGTGTGGGTGATGTGTTGGGGTGTGTGATGTAAGGTGCGTGGGTGGGTGTATAGGTGATGTTGGTATGTGGCTCTGGTTGTGTGAGTGCTCTTGCTGTGTCTCTCTGTTGGCAATGGTTTGTATCCGTAAAGGGTTGTGGGTAGTGTGGGTGTGTGTTTTATAGTGGTGTGGGTGTGGTGTGTGTATGGGTTTCAGGTGTGTATAGTTTGAATTGTCCAATGTGGTGTGGTTTTGTATGTGTATGTGTATTTTGAGCGTGGCGATATGTACCGCCAATGGTTTCCGCCATTTCAGGTCTGCCGTGGTGATTCGTGGGTCATAATGTAATGGGCGTAGTTCTGTTGGCGTAACAGTGTGGGGTTTGATACCGCCAGTTTATCACTGACCTTTGGTGTGGCGGACTTGTGTGTGTGGCTGAATAGTGACGAATTGGTGTGTGTCATAATATGTTGAACGGATATCCATGGCGGCAGTGGTATGTTGGCAGCAGTCAGCATGGCGGTAAGTGGGATTTACTGCCAATGTCATAATGGGGGCCTTCATTTTGTCTAAGTAAAATTTCAAAACCCTCTTCACATCTAGAGAGTATAGTGTTCTCTCTGCAGGAGTAGATGGATTTTGAAAGAAAGTTGGTAAAGAAATTGTCTGGTTGGGCCCAAGTGATCCTTGTGGCACCGGAATGGGCACGAAATGTCTGGGATCCCGAGCTGTATAGCACGGCCATCGATCCCAGATCAGACTGCCAATTCGGGAGGGTCTTCTGTCCCAGCAGCAGGAAAGGGTTCTCCACCGAATTTGTCCATCTCCGCCTTTTTGCATGGAGATTGAGCAGCGGTAGTTGACAGCTTTTTACTTTCCACCCAAAGTCTGTGACGTTACCCGGCAACCGGGTGGCCCACCTCCAAAACGGTATGAGCCTGTCAATGGACGTAACTTATGGCATGGTACAAAGATGTATTTGTTGACCCTGTCTCTGCCCCTCTTTCTGAGGTATTTTGTTTATACTTTCTTTGACCCAGTAGGGCTCTGCTTTGGGCACCCTAAAAGGTTATTTGTCTGCTATCTCTGCCTTTCTGAGATTACCCGACCAACCCTCTTTGTTTAAATCTCCTATTGTTAGTAGATTCCTTAAGGGTTTTACCCACATTGTAGTGAATCTTAGCTTGTTTTCATGGGATAACAGGAGTTAGCTTAGCCCCTGGCTTGCAGACTCGTGCCCCCGTCACCTAGTGACTTTTAACCTACTTAGCTTGCTCTGTTGTAGCCCATTTAATTATTTAATTCTTCTAAGATGGCTGCCTTGTTAATAGTTAGGCCACTTGTTATGCTTTGCATTATCAGTGTCACCGCGCTAAGGTGTCAAGATCAAGCAACAAAGACAAACAAACAGTAAGTGTTCACATTTAGGGATTTTCCCTCTCTATACTTGCCGTCCCAAGCATGTCTGTTATCTATTGTTTGGGAACACACCTACGTCAGGGGTCCTTGTGGATCTGTATAAATACATCGCACTTTAGACAGATAATCAGAGGGATTCTGACCAGAGGGCATCGCCACCATCGCTGATATCGATGCTGCACGCCGTCTTGACGCTGACCCAGTCTTCGTGTCCCTGCGGAGTCTGAGATAGAGACCTCATTCCAAGGTAACGAGGGTTGGGGGCTCCTCTCATGGACATGGCATTGGCAGATTAGGTTTAGCAAACCCAGCTCTCCTTTAGGTAGGAGGTTAGGCCTCTCACATTAGGGTATTAGGGCATATTACATCTGGTATGTCTTTTCTATGCATTGCAAGATGGTGGGGGTCTTTGTAATAATGACTCTCGTTTCACAATTCTGTTCCTTGCATTATTCATTATCCTAATCATTGCAGCCCATGCAACTTAACACAAATTGCAGTTATGTTAAATAAAAACTATTGAAACTTTACTGCATCCTTGTTATTGCCTGTGTTTGTATGAGACATGATATATCTGTAAGAAAAGGGTAATCTTCGTTTAACCACGACACTCCCTGAGATGTGTTATTCTCGAGTCCATGCGTAAAGGCTGCCACAAATCACCTTTTACTATTGTGTTTCTGGTGAGGTGCTGCTAGTGAGCCAGTAAGGTTGGGACAACAGTTGCGACTTGTTGTAGGATAGGCATAGTCGCCTACAAGCAAAAGTACTGTCATCCTTTAACCAGCAGACTTGCCTAGAGCAGGAGTCCAAACTACAACAATATGTTTCTCCAAGAACCATTCATAAGGGCCCCAAAGGGATTTGAATCTGGTCTTACTTTCCTAATGTACACTCCCACTCCCGAGCCGCTTCATAACTGGAGTCTCAGGTTTCTGACGTTAAAAATAGCCTTCATTGTGGCCATCACATCTGCCTGTAGGATGAGTGAGCGGCAGGCGTTGTCATCTAAGTCGCCCTACCTTTCCATGTATCCTGACAATGCGGTGCTCCGCACCAGGACTTCCTTTTTACCTAATATGGTCATGCCCTTTTATGTAGGCCAATCCATCACCTTGCCTACTTTTTACGCACCCCCTCATTCTTCTAAGGAAAAGGAGAGACTTCTCTGTCTGGACCCAAAAAGAGCATTAGCGTTCTACCTTGATCATACCAAAGAGTTCCATGTGGATGATCAACTGTTGGGAATGTGGGTGCGAAGAAAGGTCGGGCAGTACAGAAGAGAACCATCTCTAGATTGGTTGTTCTCTGCATTAAACTGTACTCTGCATTGGCTAAAAAGCAACCACCAGAGGGTTTGGGCCCTCATTCTACCAGAGTGACAGCAGTGTTTGAGATGAATACTGCTATAAGTCTTTAGAGTGAAAACAATCTATCATGGTGCGACAGGAGTGCCTTCACCAGAGCTCCTTTGGGGCCATAAAATCCTATTTGCTTTTCCCAACCCTCTAGGGAACTTAGAGAAACTTCATTCTTTCCTTCCAATAGCAGTCAGCACCCATGCTGTGCAGTAGTAACCCTGAAGTCTGAAGTGGGCCTTCTATGTAGGTAAAAAAGGCAGAGTGACTAGATGAGGGGTGGGCGGAACTCGTTGAGTTTCACACATGGAATTCCACAGTTCCATAAAAACTCTACAAGATTCTGGGGCGTTCTGGAAACAAGTGGAATTTGGGCATGTTGCGCTGATTGTTAGTACCAGGAACTTGTTCAATGCTGTGAAATCAGCACGAACGATACCACGTAGCATGCCAGAGGGAGCAGCTGCTTTATGCCGCTTAAGTAGATTTTCTACCTGAGCAACAGCTTTCTCAACTCAAAGTCGAGAGCTGCAACCTCCCTTGTTGAGACATCTCACCAGGAGGCATTTTAACGCCTGAAAATTGCGCTAGGAGATGCAAATTCTTGCTCACCAACTTAACATTGGCAGGCCATGCGCAAGAAAAAAGCTGCCTCCCACAGCGGTTGGTGGAGTTTTGCTGGAACTCTACACTCTCAAGTGGAACTGGGAGTGGACAAAACCCTGTGAACTCCACCGGCAGAGCAGAATTTTTCACCCACCCTTAGAATAGATGTCCATGGATATGGTACAAGCTACACTTACTTCCGAGAAATATCCAAGAATAACAAACTACACCAACTGTGTTCAAGTGTGAGAATGTTCTTGCTACCCAACTTGTATAACAGTATGAATCAGTACTAGCATGTCCATACTTCCATCTTGGGCTGATTACTGATACTTAGTCTAGCTAAATTGCGAGGAGCTCCAATCGGGAGGACACTATTTTCCAAATTGATGGAAACAGTGCTTAATTTGTGCTTGTTGTTTCCGGTGCTGAGCACCAGCACTTATTTTTGAGGGCCGGCGCTTAGTTTTCTGTCTCAAGCATTTGCTGCGAGCAAAAGACACGTGAGAAAGACAGAGGAAGAGAAAAACGAAAAAGCGTCAGGAAGGGGAAACGCAGGAAGCTGCAAGAGTGAGCTGAAGGGGCAGGGAGTGGCTATAAATGGACTGAAGAGGCTCGAGGTGGCTTCAGGATTACGCTGCCTCAGTATTATGTGCTCACACTTTTAGGACTCGGAAGGCGCCAGCAGGCCCTTTCCCCAACACAGGTCATACACCACCGACAAGACAATTAATTCGTTGGAAGAAGTATTTATTTAAATACTTTTGTTTAAGATCAAAATATCATTAATCAACTTTAAAATCATGCAAAACATCTTATGCAAATTACTCTATTAATCGTTTACACTGCACATCCTAAATCTACACAGATACATATATATTTTACATTTTTGTAACCATACAATTTTTGACAGGATCCCTTCCTGTCCTGAACCTCCTTTGGACCACACAGGGACTGGTCGTCACCTGTATCCCTTTGGGGGGGCGGTACCCCTGCTTCCTCTGTTCCTTGCCCCCATGCTCAGGGTTCCGCCCCCTCTCCAAACACCAATCAGCCAAGGGGTGTACCGGGGCGGCCCAGGGCATGAGCCCCGTGACCACCCCAGTAATCTGGGCTCCCTACCCCCAATCTGGTGTGTCCATCCGCAGGTTGAGCCCAGGACTTCAGGATCCTATCTCTGTTGTTATACCGGGGCCCCACCCTTGGGGTCCCCTCTGTTGCTTCAGGTTACTTTAGTATCTCTTCTTCCGCCTAATCTAAGGAGAGGGTGGGTGGGTCAAGATGATGCCCGAACGTCCGGGCCGCCGCGCCCACAAGAAGAAGGCCGAGCCTTCAGTGGGGGTGCTTTTAAGCCCCCCACTGGCTTGCGGAGGCCCAGACCGGTTCGGCCCGCACGTCGCCCCAACGTTCCTCCAAAGAGGAATTTCCGCTCCCACGTCTCGCGAGGCATGAGAGCAGAAGCCTCGGCCAGCCTGCGCACAACTGGTGCGAGGGTTAGGCCCCGGCGTCCCCGACCCCTAAGGGGTCGCGCTCCCCCCATGTTGGGGGGGCGCTCTTCCATAGGACTCGGAAGGCGCCAGCAGGCCCTTTCCCCAACACAGGTCATACACCACCGACAAGACAATTAATTTGTTGGAAGAAGTATTTATTTAAATACTTTTGTTTAAGATCAGAATATCATTAATCAACTTTAAAATCATGCAAAACATCTTATGCAAATTACTCTATTAATCGTTTACACTGCACATCCTAAATCTACACAGATACATATCTATTTTACATTTTTGTAACCATACAATTTTTGACAGGATCCCTTCCTGTCCTGAACCTCCTTTAGACCACACAGGGACTAGTCGTCACCTGTATCCCTAGGGGGGACGTTACCCCTGCTTCCTCTGTTCCTTGCCCCCATACTCAGGGTTCCGCCCCCTCTCCAAACACCAATCAGCCAAGGGGTGTACCGGGGCGGCCCAGGGCATGAGCCCCGTGACCACCCCAGTAATCTGGGCTCCCTACCCCCAATCTGGTGTGTCCATCTGCAGGTTGAGCCCAGGACTTCAGGATCCTATCTCTGTTGTTATACCGGGGCCCCACCCTTTGGGTCCCCTCTGTTGCTTCAGGTTACTTTAGTCTCTCTTCTTCCGCCACGAGGGCGACCAGGGCCCCAAAGGTCCTTCGCCCTCCCCACCAGAGAAGAGGCACCTAGCAAAGAACCACATATCGGCTATGAATTGGTCAGTACCAAGATCAGACAAATGAACCAGGTCCCTGTGAAACATTTCCGGTCCTTTTAATTGTCTATGAGGAATGTTCCACAAACGGCCTGGACCAGGGCAGAGTTTCGACATCTCTGTATTGAGTCTCCTAACGGACACATTGATTGTCCTTGGCTTAATTCCTGGACCCCATTTTTTCCGTGGCACCATGTGGGACCAAGCAATGGATGCATGTGGGAATTGTTTAGCAAGCTGCGTAATTTCCAGAAATATGGCCTCCCTGAGTGCCTTTTGACCTAAGCGCACCAGATCGTTGCCCCCGAGGTGAATGATGATGAGGTCCGGGGAATGGAGCCCTGCACATCCACGAGCCAGGTCCACCAACTGTTGCAGCTGTCTAATTCCTGAGCCGCCAACCCCGCACCACCTGAAAGCCACATCTAAGCTTGCCGCCGGATTCGGTTTACGGAGCTGCTGCAACCGGTATGCCGCCCGACGAACGAATGAATGCCCCAATACCCACACCACACGAGGAGCCATCTACTGAAATAAAGGAAAATTGCGTGAGAAAAAGGAATAACTGCGCAGACATGACAAATAATCACTTCTTATACCAATTCTGGCCTAACGTAACGTTTATAGCAACTGGAAGACCATCTTCCAATGGCTTTCACCTCTGAGATGGCCATGCCTGCCCCCGCTGCCAAGGTGGCCGCGCCAATCCTGAATGAATGGGGGGAGTACCCTCCCGGGTCTACGCCTGCTGTCAGTAGTGTGATCTTTAACACCTCTGCAAATTGGTAACGTGACAAGCAGGCCCCATTAGCATGTATGAATAGGGCAGTGGAGTTCTCAATGGGGCGTACCTTCAAGTAAGCAGCTAGATTGGCTACAGGGCAGATTGTTGACCCATGCGCTGCCCGTAGTACAATCCTCGCTCCTTTACCTAACTGATCAGTTTTTGATTTACGCAGATGTATAGTGGTAGAGTTACTATCGACTGTTACATCGCGCAACTGAAGGCCCCCTGCGTGGTCATTCTTGGAGGCACCTATCAATTCCCCTATGCGAAAGGCCCCGTAAAAAGCCACAGTGAATGCCGCTGTGAATAAGTTAGCCTCAAACTGTGAGAAAGTAACTAGGGTGACTGAGCTCACCAATTTTTTCAATAATTGCGGGGTTATGGGTCGCCTGGCGTCTGTTCTGGGACCATCTGCTCTAGACCACCCCACTAGCGCCTGCTTAATAACAAAGGCATAGAGCCTAGAATCTTGCCCTCTTATTTTGGCAAAAAAGCGTGTGGCTGACAAGTTGGCTTTCGCGCAAGATACTGGTTTACCCTGGGTCTTTAAATGCTGCAAAAAGGCACAGATTGCTTCTGATGAAAACCAATCTGGAATGTTCACCGATGTCAAGAACCGTCTATAATGCAAGAAAGCCCTTTCATATGCCCCCCTAGTGCGTTTTGCCAATGATGACACTACTAAGGCATTTAATGCGGGACACCAATCCTCCACAGTGATGTTGGGAACTCCGTCATCCTCATCGCCGCCTGTGGGTGGAACCTCTGAAAATCCTGCATTAATGATCGAGACAAGGCATCAGCTGCATTGTTATTCACCCCTGGAACATGCTTTGCTCGGAATGTGACGTTGAGCTTCAAACACCGCAGCACCAAATGTTTCAGCAATCTCAGTACCCATCTGCAACTAGCTTTCTGTCTATTAATACTCTCTACGACAGCCATGTTGTCTGACCAGAATACTACAGATTTGTCTCTTAATATGTCGCCCCAAACTGATACAGCGACGATGATGGGAAATAGTTGCAAGAATGCAATATTTTTGGTGAGTCCTAGGCTAACCCAATCACTTGGCCAATCTGCCAGGCGGACCCCAGGATAGCCCCGAACCCCACGCTGCCTGCAGCGTCTGTGAATAGACCGAAGGCGGGGCTATCTACTGTCTGGTGAGGCCAAATTACCGCCCCATTGAAGTCCTGCAGGAAAGCATCCCATACTCTAAGATCCTCCTTCACTTCAGCTGACAGTCTGGTGTGGTGGTGCTTCTCTGTTAATCCAGCCATGGACCTAGCTATGGATCTGGAAAAGGGGCGGGCCATGGGGATGATTCTCAGGGCGAAGTTCAATTGTCCTACCAGCACCTGCAGTTGGTGAAGTGTGACTTTAGTATGGGACAGGACGGTACGGATGGACCCTTTAAACGCCTGGAGCTTATCTAAAGGAAGGCGGCACTCACCGGCCTCCGAGTCAATTTCGATGCCCAGAAAAGTGATGCAAGTGGAGGGGCCCTCAGTTTTTTCCTGCGCAATTGGGACCCCAAATTCCTTGAACATGGTAGTTAGTGACTGTAAGGCCCAAAGGCATTTTTTAGACCTAGCGGGACCTAGGACTAGAAAATCATCCAGGTAATGGATCACGTTATCATGATTGGTACGCCTGGTGAATATCCATTGTAATGCTGAACTGAACTGCTCAAAATAACTGCAGGACACACTACACCCCATGGGCATACACTTGTCATAAAAATAGCCCCCATTAAACTGAAATCCCAGGAGATGGTAATCTTCAGGGTGGACTGGCAAGAGCCGGAAGGATGCCTCAATATCTGTTTTTGCTAGCAGTGAACCGCGCCCCAGAACCCTCAGCTTCTCCAGCGCCTGATCAACAGTAGCATAGCGAACTGAGCAGAGGACCGGGTAAATAAACCTGAAAATAAATTGTGTTAATCAACACCAGCAAAATGAACAAACGTGCTGCATACACTTTCCAAACCCAATGGCGAAGGCTTTGATGTTAATAACATTCAATTTGCACAGCATATATAACTAATAATAAATTAGTGTAAAGGGATCAACACGAACGCGCTGCTCCGTAGGTAAATTGCAATGCTACCCAAAAGATATGCACTCACGCCTAATAAGCTGCACCACTGGGGCTCAAACACCCCACACTCGTTTTACGCGCTGCAAATCGCGTTTTTTCGGCACCCCCGAACGTGAATTCCTGCTTTTGCTATACTGCCAGTTTCTAGGGGGAACCCCTAACAGGTGAGCGCGCGCACAGCCAACACCACTCCTAAACACGGAGCCCCATCACTGTGCGCTCACTCACCTCTTTTTCCCGCAAAATGGGCCCCGGGATCTGCCGCCTGCTCCTTCTTGCACTTCCCTCAAAACCGGTCTCTCTGCGCGCCTGGTGAACACCCACGATGATGCCCGAACGTCTGTAAATTGGGCCCGCGACCTGCCGCCTGTTCTGCTGCGAAGTGATCAGCACGCTCGAAGGAATCGGCTCGCTCCAAGAAGTGACCAAACGTCCTCAAATTGGGCCCGCGACCTGCCGCTCTCGAAATCTGCTCCCAAGAAGATGATGCCCGAACATCCGGGCCGCCGCGCCAACAAGAAGAAGGCCGAGCCTTCAGTGGGGGTGCTTTTAAGCCCCCCACTGGCTTGCGGCGGCCCAGACCGGTTCGGCCCGCACGTCGCCCCAACGTTCCTCCAAAGAGGAATTTCCGCTCCCACGTCTCGCGAGGCGTGAGAGCGGAAGCCTCGGCCAGCCTGCGCACAACTGGTGCGAGGGTTAGGCCCCGGCGTCACCGACCCCTAAGGAGTCGCGCTCCCCCCATGTTGGGGGGGCGCTCTTCCATAATTGCAGCAGCGCGTGTTTAAGAGGAGAGCTTTGAGCACCGGCACCTTTTTATTTACAAATTAAGCACTGGATGGAAATGTGAATATGTTATGTTAGCTTCTAATGTATTATAGTTTTTGTAAAGTGCAGTGATTTGTTAGGTTACTTACATGTATTATGTCTTTTAGAGCGAATACGTTTATTGCAGTCTGCAAACTGCATGTAAAGATCACATCTCATAGAGTGAAATAAGTGCATATGTATTGATGTTTTCATTCACCTTCAGTATACATGTGAATCCTTACTCGGTCCCTACTTGTAAATCAATGTGTATTGACTATAGCCATTGCTTATTCATTGGCAGAGGTCTCGGTGCCAACAGAGGCTCTTGTTACTCCACCCGGTGTATTCTGCAGGAGGTGCAAAGGATGTGTGCCCTATAATACAGACTCGAGGGGCTGCAGATTTCTCCTAGGTTGGGTTCAGGGGTTTACAGACACTAAAATCCCTGTATTCATCACCCATGCATTCCACTAAAGAGAAATATTGTAATTGAACCAAGGTCAGGAGTTTACCAGCTGTGTTGGAGTGTCTTTGGATTCTCCACTGTAAACCAGCCGCATAAATACATCGCTTTTCTCTCTCCTGTCTCACCTTTTCTTTCTCATTTTAAGCTCCCCGTGCTCTTTCATTCCCCCCCTGTAACTAGCCACTTCATTTTTTTGTCGTTTAACTCCAATTATGTGATGCTAAGTGGTTCTGGAAATTTCATTGTTAATATCTTCCTACCGCACTATTAACGTAAATCAAGTTTAATGGTGTCCCAGCAAGTGCAAAAGCGATCAAAAATTCAGGAGCCAGAAATCACTCTATAATTCCAGCTTAAAATGTTAATAGAAATAATATGCAATAGCATAAAATATCGGTAAATCCAGCTTTAAATATTCGTGATGAATCTGGAAAGAAGGGTCCAATTCTGGAGGCTTTGTGCTAGCTGGGGTGTGTCCAGTGAGGGATGAGGTACAGCCCATGTGCCCCCGCGCCTATCTCAGCATTGCACTTTGGTACCTCCTGACTGTGTACTTGTTATGCCAGGTCCTAGGGGTCATGAAGGGACCAGTACGAACAGAAAATGAACAGAGCTGAGTCCTGTTTACATTCTGTAGGTTCCCCCTCTTGCCCCCTCCTCAGCAGCAAAGAAAGGTGCTTGCTGAGCTAAGTGTGGAATATAGGGTCACCCCTGGTTTGTCGTTGGAGGATCAAAAGGTGAGTGATGTCACTCCCGCTGCCCATATATCCTACCCAGCTTCTTCCGTGCATAAATTACACTATAGAGCGCCACCTTCTGGCAACTCTGAACGCTGCAACGAGGAAGATAAATTGTCACTTCTTTTAGGTGCAGTTCAGTTAGCATCCGCCGCTGTTATGCTTGGCCTGCTCTTTAATGTTCCACAGTGTTCTTTCTCTTAAACCCTTATTACAAGCGCGTAACTTATCCCTATGCAGTCATTTCACACCTTGAAGTTCGGGTACAGCTAGGCTCGGTGATGCTACGTGGCCGAATTATCAACTATCCCCTATGAAATTGGGTGTCACGTTGGAAATTGTTACTTCCGTACCAAGTGCCACGGGTAACCTGGTTAGCCTGGAAATTTCGGGGGTGGTAATATTGCATATTGACTTTACCAATCCAGGCACAACCTCCAATTTCCCCCCAAACCGGTATTTGCAAAAAAAACAGGTATTGAAGGACTACCATCTAGTGTTCCCTTATATAATGATATCAAGTGTGTCTCGCTCAGAACGCTATCAGTGCCCAGTTGTTAAAAAACAGCTTATCTTACAGAGCCCTTTGCCAAAAGTCTTATGATGAAAAATAAGTTCTAAGCCCCAAAAATGAGTGTGTGCCCTGACCACCTGCACAAAGTATGCACTGAATACCACGCATTTCTACCTAAAACGTCTGACCAGCTGATTTATTCCTTCATCTTATTTGCCCATAACGCCTTCCTTCTATTCAACATCCCCATCCTACTTGAAGACCTGAACGAATGCCACTCCCAAACACAGTTGCTGCCCTTTCATCCTGTCACCCCATGCCTACAAAGATCTGAGAACACTTCCAGCAGCATGCAGCGTTTTACGGAAAAAACTATATGAAATAGGCACTGTTGTCGTATCCTTATGTAATGCTATGATTAGCAGGTTCTACTGCTGTTTACATCCCAATAGGATTTGTTGCTATTGAAAAGGTGAAAATCTAAGTCATTCACAGAGAGATTTGAAGCTATGACCTATATTCAAACTTCTTTTGGCAGGTATAATGACAAAGGTGCTATAAGCCTGGCTGGCGGAACCCAACCTTCAAATCTTCAAGTAAAAGGGTCTAACTAATTCGCCACTCTACCTACCGTAGCGGCGTTCCAGTGCCACCATCCTTTGACTAATCTTCCGCTATACATATAACTTAGGCCCTCATTATGAACTTTCAGGCCAGCAGTCATTCTACTGACCGCCAGCCCCCCTGGGACCCTACCGGCTGCATTATGAACATTTTGCTGGGCCGGCGGATGGGAACATTGTTTCCGCCCACCGGCCCAGCAGAATGCCTGGCCGGGACATTGCCGGCGGCTCCACATGGAAAATCGGGCAGTGACCTGCGCAATGGGACACTGCACAGGGGGGCCCCACAGCATCCCTTCCGCCAGTCTTTCACTGGCAGGGGAACCCGCCAGGGAAAGGCTGGGGGCAGTAGGGATCATTATCCGAAGGGCAGCACCGCTGCCCTGTCGGATAATGATTCCTTCCACCATCAGACTGCCTGTCGGAGGCAGCCTGGCGGTCCATGTGTTCATTATATGGCGTTCAGCCTGCCATGCCGGTGGCGGGCTTTTCACCCGCTGCCAGCATGGCGGGCTGAACCACCGGGGTTCATAATGACCCCCTTAGTCTGTCACTAACGGGAACATTTATCTTTAACAGTAGTGGAAAGAAACCGCAAAACGTGCTCTTCCCAAAGAAAAGAGCTAATGTTAAGACAAATGGACTGGCTTCCCCGTGGAGTCATGCAGTGACACAAAACGATATCTGTGCTGCCTCTCATTCATCGAGCCGTGCTGCACTCACTGATCAACATAGACCACTGTGAGCACATCTTCTAAAACGGAAGCCCATCTGGGCCATGTTACGTTCATACAGGAGGTAAATATATGAAGCACTTTTAGGTAGGACCAATGCAGACTCACACCTCTACACCCCCCATGCTTGGCAACCGAGTTGATACAAATAGTTTCCACTTCTCACTCTGGTGGGAAGTGGAGAATAGAAATCCGGTCTGAATCCTTCTATTTGTGCTGCCTGTTATGTCACCCTGCTTTCCAGTGTCCCAGCACAAGGCAAACCAGAAGACTACTACTAGAAATGAAATGTAAAACTGTGTAATTACTGTGGTGCCCTCTGGTCTATTCATACGCTAAGAGCCTCATTTATTCATTTATTGTTTGATGGTGCTAACAGGGTGTCTGGCATCAGCTCTGCTCGTGGACAATTGCTTGCCATATATATCTGGATTCCGGCCTGCCTTTCAGGATTCACAGTGTCCTCTCAGTATATGCCGGTGCAGTGAATATACCGAAAGCACACACGGATGAAGAGTGAGTGTTTGATCTGCTCAGCATTTATTTTTTTCTGAAAAACACATCCAAGCGGGAGTTTGAAATGGCCCTGACATGCAGGGATATACATATATATATATATATATATATATATATACACACACACACACACATATATATATATATATATATATATATATATATATATATATACACACACACACATATATATATATATATATATATATATATGGGGAGCTATTGTTTGCTTTCGTTGACCAGGACCCGCATCCCTTGCATAGCAGACTGAGGTTTGGAAAATTAGCGAAAATAGTCATGAACTATTTAGATGAGGGTTATTTCGACTGATTTTCCTTGCCCAGGTAGAGTGTCAGTTCAAGGATATCTTGCTAGACTGAGATCCTTGTTACCTATCAGAGACTGCACGAAAGGCTTTGACCATGTCATTGACTACTTCAGGTATTTCTTCAAATCTGAATGTCTAAGTAGTCAAACTGCAGCTGAAAACAATGGTCCTAAATACAGAATTCTATTGTCTGTCTTCATTTCTTCGGAAATAGCTTGAGTGACCAACTGCTTCTTTAATGTGGGAAGCACTGCTCAATCTTCAGACAGTAGGTCCTGCAAAATACAATGCTTATATTTTTCCATAACATCCTTCTTAGACCATTTAACCATGTCAGCACCAGTTTCGCAGTTTGCCCTGAGGAATGGCACCTTAAACAAGAGGCTACTTAATGTTTGCTCCACGGGGACACTCTCAGGTATATCCTCCTCTTTTTGGAGATGGAAGAATCCACCAGTGCCCTATGGGGTTCTCTTTGAATGTTCCTCAGATAGCTTCTTTCATCTGCAAATTAATGTGCCTGAATAAGAGCTTGAAGGAATTTCACTGACATCCTGCCATGATGTCCTCTAGCATCATGACTATAGGGATGAGCCCCTACACAATGGCCCTTACATGCTGTTCCATGCATTCAACTTCTTCAGCTTGATGAGGGTATTTGTAGTGGAAATTGGTAAGGTCTTCTGAGTCTAGGTTAATAAACAATGGCAGATTGTAGGCTAGAACCTGCAGGACTCATTTTTCAATGCACAAGTGGATATGAAAAAGGCCCTTGAATTAGCCACATTGGCTCTTGACGTACACAGCTATTGTGAAATGATGACCACATAGCCATATATGAAAATGGTGAAAGCCCCAGAAGTTTTTTTGAGTGGCTTTAGGAGTAAACGCTTCAGGTACCAGGTCCCCCTCTGTGTCACCATATGTGAACCCAGTAGGTTAACCAGTATTTTATGAATGTCATTTTTTAAGACAGTAGCTGCTAATGAGAACCCACAAATCAATCATACATACCTGCATAGTCAAATGTGAGTGAAGAAAGTGAAGGTGATTATGTTTCAGGAGTGGTGCTGGAACTCCAGTTGCTGAAGGGCAAGCTTGGAGAACATTTTCACCCCATTCAAGCCCACCACCATTATCAATTTAGGTAGTAGGTGTCAGGGGTCTTTAATGAATGATGCCTGAATTTGGTAGTCTTTTATCTAGCTAAATGCATGCCTGGCTAGTCTGATCTGCATTTTGGGTGACCACAATTGGGGATCCCTCGTGGTCAGTTTTTGACCATCTCACTATTTCCCTGGCACTCTAACTTCCCCATTCTTCTTTACCTGTTTTTAGATGTGTAGCAGCCTACAATAATGTTGAAAGCGACTAGATGCATGGCAAAGTCAATATGCATTCCACTTTCTTCTTCTTCATGCATTCCTTCCTGTGGAATAGTTAGAAAAAGTTGGTGAGAACATTTTCAACCATGCACCGTACATGCGCTTACGCCAAGTGTCATGTGGCAGAATAGTAGTGCTTTCATGACGAACTCTGTAATAAACACCTTTTCTTTCACATCTACTGTGTTTTGAGTTATTTGTCCAATGTGTAGGAATATGGCCCCTTGTTGTAGTACCCCCCTCCCTACAGTCCCCTCCCCCACACACTTTTTTCCTGATATTTGATGCTAACTTGACTGAGTTTGCTATGGGATCATGCTAACGAGGCCCCAGCATCTGTGTTCTTTCCCTAAAACTTTACCATTGTTTTCACAATTGGCACACCTCTTGCACACAGATACGTTTCTTGTAAAAGGTACCAGTGCTACCAAGGGCCCTATGGCCAGAGAGGGTCTCTAAGGGCTGCAGCGTATATTATGCCACCCTAAGGAAGCCCTCACCAAAAACATGCACACTGCCATTGCAGATGGTTTGTGTTGGTGGGGAGAAAAAAGTAAAGTTGACATGGCATCACTCCCTGGGTGCCATGCACACAAACCACTGCCTGTGGCATCGGTAAGTCACCCCTCTAGCAGGCCTTACAACCCTAAGGCAGGGTACACTACACAACAGGTGAGGGCATAGGTGCATTAGCAATACACCCCTACACTCTCTAAGCCCATTCTTAGACCCTGTAAGTGCAGTGTAGCCATATTGAGTACATGAGCTGGGAGTTGGTCATTAAGAACTTCCTAGCTCCATGATGGCTTCACTGAATGCTGGGAAGTTTGGTATCAAACTTTTCAGCAAATTTAAACCGACACTGATGCCAGTGTTAGATTTGTTGTAAAATGCACACAGAGGGCATCGTAGAGATGCCCCCTGAAACTCACCCAACTCTCTAGGGTGTGGCTGACAGGTCTATGCCAGCCTGCCACCATCAGATAAGTTTCTGACCCCATGGGGTGAGGGCCTTTGTGCTCTCAGGGATCAGGGACAAAGCCTGCTCTAGGTGGAGGTGCTTCACAGCTCTCCCCTGCAGGAACAGCAATACTTGGCAGTGAGCTTCAAAAGCTCCTGCCTTTTGTTTTGCTGCCCCAGGGCACTCCAGCTAAGGGAATATGCCCGCACCCCAGACCAGGCCCCACTTTTGGCGGCAGGTCTGACAGGAAAATTAGTAAACACCAGGACGAGTGTCCACCCAAGCTGGGACCACCCCTACGGTGCCCAGAGCTGAGGTGAACCCCTCCTGGCAGAATCCTCCATATTGTTTTGGAGGGTGATAGCCAATAGAGTTAGGTATGTGCCCCCCCAAAGGGAGTGGGCACAGGAAGGGTGCAGCCACCCCCATGGACAGTAGCCATTGGCTACTGCCCTCTGACCCCTGTAATGCCCTTAAATCTAGTATTTAGAGGCAACCCCGAACCTTGCCCTTCAGATTCCTGGTGAAGAAGGACCAAAGAGACGCACCAGCAGAGAAAACTCCAGACGACAACTGACTTTGCCCCAGCCCTACCGGCCTGTCTCCAGCTTCAAGACTCCTGCTACAAAAAGATGACTCATTCTGCAGGACCAGCAACCTCTGCAAACCCCAAGAGGACTGCCTGTCTACCTAAGGGCCAAGAGCTCCAGAGTGCAGCAGCCTTGTCCACAAAGAAACCTTCAGCAAGGACTCCAGAGCCCTCCGGATCTGCGAGTCCTGCCTTCTCTGCACCCACGGCCCAAGTCCAGGTGGCCCACCTGACCAGAGAGGGTGTCCAGGCGATTTTGACCTTGAATCCACCCCTCGTTGACCCCTCCTGGCCATCACGATGAAACCTGCAGCCTGAATCCAGAGGACCCCCCTGACAGCGACCGGATCCAGTGCAGATACCCAACACTTAAATCTACCCCAGCACTCGCAGCCTCCTGGCCTTGGGGAGCCCAGCAGACAGTCCATCCACATCCAGAGGAGCCTCAGCTTGCCTGTCCAGCCGTTGATCTTCTTCAGCCAACCCCCTGAACCAAGCCTGCAGCCTCTTTGTGAACCTGGGGTTCTTTATTGAAAAGCATTGGGCACCTGACGCTGTCTTTACACCCTGCATCCGGCTGCCCCTGTGCCGCTCAGGGTGTGTGTTTGGTGCTTACCTGTGGGAACCACCCAACCATGCTGATCTAAACCCCCTCAGGGCTGTGATCTGACCCCGCAGGTACTTACCTGAAAACCGTTCTCTTTTGGGCACCTCCAGTCTCCATAGGACTCCATTGGACGCCCATACCAACTTTGACCTCTGTACCCGGCCGGGCCCGTGCTGCTGGTGGTGCATCCTTGGCATCTTCCTAAACTTTGCCCTGTGGACAACTTAACCCCTGAAGACTGGGACGGTAAGTTTAGTACTTACCTGTAAACTGTGTATGTACTGCCTCCTACCTAAAACTGCATTACCTTCAATGAAAATTGCTCTGTTAACTTTTGATATTGAAAAGCATTACTTACCTGAAAGCTGTTTTACCTGTGAATTACAAAGTTCATTTGATACTTGAAATTGATACATTCTTGAAACTGTACTTACCTGCAGCAAAGTTCCTTTTGGTTCTAGAAATAAAGTAACAATCTATATTCTTTGATACATAAAACATTGGACTGGAGTTAGTCACTGAGTGTGTGCTTCATTTCTTGACTGTGTGTGTACCATAAGTGCTTAGAACTACCCTCTGATAAACCTAACTGCTCGGCCACAGTACCACAAAGGAGAGCAATAGTATTATCTACTTTTGCCTCTGTAAAGCCTCCGGGGAACCCCTGGACTCTGTGCATACTATACCTCACTCTGGTATGGTATATACGGAGCCAGCTTCCTACACCATGCAGACTACTTTCTGAGGGATGGAAAGAAGGTTCTCTTATACATATACATTTGTCCTAGTAGTCTGTAGTTAGTCAGGCTGCTGAGCTTTAAACTGGCTGACCCCTGCATCTTCAGCAACAACTTAAGGTGTGTTTGCATTTACACTTGAATGCTTTGATTCTTCTATGTGAACTATTGAGATTCTTCAATTTGGACTAGAGTCCCTAGTGGCATCCCAGCACCCTACCTGTTCTTCCTACCTTTTTGTGGTACCAGGTCAAACTGTAACCAACCTTTATTTGCAGTCTCTGGTCCGCATGCTCTTTCTTTAGTTTTACAACATCCAAAGCTTCCTCCATATGCATGGATTAATCTTTCTAGAGCTGCAATAAATTTCCATGCTGTAGAATGGTCCTAAGTGCCATGCATGCCCTTGTGAATATGAGCTGTCAGTCCGGAGGATCTGCAAGCGTGTCCTACTAAAGCTCCATCCATTTCATCCAGTTCTCTTATCTCATACTATGCCACAATGTTTCACAATCATGCATTAAAGATATCAGTGGATTTGCCCTATTCTTTCAGGGCTTTGCACAATAGGAATACCCATAATATATGTTTATTTAAACATCAGTGTAACTGTTGAGTGCATCCTCTGCCATTGTGAAGATATACTTCAACCTTGTACTTGGGATCATTAGGAACATTTGTTGAGTATCCTCTGGGTTTTGGACAAAAATATTGTGTTGTAAATATTGGGAGCCACAAATATTGTAAAGAAATTGTTGTAATTCAAAAATATATTGTGATGCAGAAATATTGTGAAGAATATAATTTTTTTCAGGTAAGTGATATTGTTGTTAAGAATTTCATTGTTAATATTGTTATCCAGTATTGGATCTTTCATAAATTCACATGCTGAATCATCCCCGTCGTCGAAGTGGGAGTCCCACGGTACCTTAGAAAAGCAGTAAGTAAGAATAAACGTAGGTTATAATGCTAGCAGACTTAAACATATTGGCCCTCATTACAACCCGGGTGGTAAATCCCGCTTTCTGCCGTGCAGAAGGCCGCCAACATACCGTTGCGGCGGCGGAATTCTGCTACAGGTATTACGACCCACATCTCGGAATCCGCCACAATACAGACACCCACACACGTCCGCCACACTAAAGGTCAGTGATAAACTGGCGATACCAAAACCTACACCGTCATGCCAACAAGAATACACCCACACTATCACGACCCACGAATCAACGCGGCGGTCTTACAACTGCGGTAATCCATTGGCGGTACACCCCGCCGCGCTCAAAATACACACACATTTACAAAACACAACCACATTGCACAATTCCAAATACACACACCTGATACACACCCACACACCACACCCACACACTCACAACACTATAAAACACACACCCACATTACCCACAAACCCTTACAACGATATTTTTTTGAAAAAGCAGTGAGAGAGAGAATAGCGAACACAACACCAGCCTCCACAGGCACACAACACCATTACTCATAAAACATCCTCGCACCTCAAACAACACACACCAACACAACACATCACACAGCACAATAAACAGCACCTCACACATCACCCACACAACATCAAAGACACCCCAGGTTTTCAGAGGAGGAGCTCAGGGTCATGGTGGAGGAAATCATCCGGGTAGAGCCACAGCTTTTCGGATCACATGTGCAGCACCCCTCCATTGCTAGGAAGATGGCGCTATGGCGGAGAATCGTCGACAGGGTCAACGCAGTGGGACAGCATCCAAGAACACGGGATGACATCAGGAAGAGGTGGAACGACCTATGGGGGAAGGTGCGTTCAGTGGTATCCAGACACCAGATTGCTGTAGAGAGGACTGGCGGTGGACCCCCACCTCCTCCCCCAACAACATGGGAGGAGCAAGTCTTGGCAATACTGCATCCTGAGGGCCTCGCAGGAGTAGCAAGAGGACTGGACTCTGGTAAGTCATATCTTATTTACCAAATCCCCCCACCCCACCTGCATTCCATCACATACCCCCACCCTCACCCCCATCACTCCAACACCTCACATATGCCCCACTATCACAACCCACACATCCTAATACCAAGGCCCTGCATTCAACACCTATGCATGGACCCCCATCACCAAAGCATGTCCAGTACAGATACCCACACAGCCCCCAAACCAACTATCACAAAAGGGCAAACACAATAATGCAAGCACAGGAGTAGAGGGTACCTCACCCAATGCACAAGATGGCACACACAGATACTAAGACTATGCATTTATACCCCAACAGGACCCATACCCAACGTCACCGGACAGGAGGTGCCAGACATATCCATTCCCCCCACAGAAGAGGCCCACAGTGATGACAGCAGTTCTGCACGCCTGGATCAAGATGACCAGCCCGGCCCATCAGGGGCCTCTGGACAGTCTGTTCCCCAGACCCTCCCCCTCAGGAAACACCACCACACCACCCAACCAGCGGGCCCATGCCACTGTCCCCAGGACACGTCAATCAGCAGTGTGTCCACCACTACAGGGAACCCAGGCAAACCCACCAACCCAAGACAATCAGGGACCTGGGGTCAGTGGCAGTGGGCACACGGTTCAGGGGACAGAGGCACAGGATAATAGGGAAGCTGGGAGGACTGCTGTGCGACAGGGGGAGGACAGGCCCAGGGAACCGACACTCCACAAGGCACTCTCCAACATCATGGGAGCATACCACCATTCCCAGGAGACCATGGGCACGGTACTGGCCAAGTTTCAGGAGACTCAGCGGCTGCAGGAGGAACACTACCTTGGGATCAGGGAAGACTTGACGTCCATTAACACCACCCTGGTCACCCTTGTCAACACCATGAGGGACGCAGTGGCACACAAACAGGCCCCTGACACTAGCCTGGACGATGAACAGCCCTCCACCTCCGCCGGCGCTAGTGGACAGGAGGCACCGCCACAGGAACAACAGGCCACCAGCACCCCACCCCCTGCAGAAGGAGGACCACCCCGCAAACGGTCCCTGAGATCCAGGAACAAGACAGAGAACATTGCCAAGACCCCCGCCAGGAAATAAGACCCTCCTGAATGTCACCCTTCTGTCCCACTTTGTCACCCTGTCCACCTTAAAATGCCATTGCTCCCCTTCCTATGCCCCATTGGACAATGCACCTGTGAGACCAAGAGACTGGACTCTACCATGGACATTCCTCCACCATCACCCCAGCCCATTTCACACACCCCTCCACTTATTAGCACAGAAATAAACACCCTTGAATCACAAATCAATCTGGAGTCAGTCTGTGCTTTCACAAATGTGTAATTGCAACCTCTCTGAAATATAGCAATGTCAATGTACTTGTTCACATACCAATGTCACACAGTTGTTGGCCAGCAGTAAACATAGCAGAGGGCAGAAAGTGGGAGCCAGACCTGTGAAATGGAAAGCCAAAGTGACAAGTCAGGGTCCATACACAGAGGTAAAAAGGCAGATTTATGCTAGGTCCTACAATAGTATGAGATTTGGGAAGCAGTGCCATCCTCTTACCTGTGTCTCACTGGAAGTATTGCATGATGATGTTGTTACGGTTGTCTACATCTTCTTCTTCTGCCTCCTCTTCTTCACTGTCCACAGGCTCCACAGCTGCCACAAGACCACCATCAGGCCCATACTCCTGCAGAAAAGGCACCTGGCGTCGCAAAGCCAGGTAGTGCAACATATAGCAGGCCTCGATGATCTGGCACACCTTCTTCGGTGAGTAGTATAGGGATCCAGCTGTCAGGTGAAGGCACCGGAATCTGGCCTTCAGGAGGCCGAAGGTGCGCTCTATTATCCTCCTAGTACACCCATGTGCCTCATTGTAGCGTTCCTCTGCCCTTGTCCTGGGATTCCTCACTGGGGTCATTAGACATGACAGGTTGCGGTAACCAGAGTCACCTGCGAATATCGAGGGACAACTGTTAGACATCCTCCAAACATTAGGGAATCTCCCACACCCAGACAGCAAATGAAATGGTGTGGGGACCTTGGGCTCACCTATTAGCCACACACGGTGCCTCTGGAGGTGCCCCATCACATAAGGGATGCTGCTATTCCTCAAAATGAAAGTGTCATGCACAGAGCCTGGATACTTGGCATTCACATGGGAGATGTACTGGTCTGCCAAACACACCATCTGCACATTCATTGAATGGTAGCTTTTCCGGTTTCTGTACACCTGTTTATTCCTGCGGGGTGGGGACAAATGCCACGTGTCCCATCAGTGGCACCAATTATGTTGGGTATATGTCCCAGGGCATAAAAATCACCTTTTACTGTGGGCAGATCCTCCACCTGAGGGAAAACGATGTAGCTGCGCATGTGTTTCAGAAGGGCAGATAACACTCTGGACAACACATTAAAGAACATTGGCTGTGACATCCCTGATGCCAAGGCTACTGTTGTTTGAAAAGACCCACTTGCCAGGAAATGGAGCACTGACAGGACCTGCACTAGAGGGGGGATTCCTGTGGGATGGCGGATAGCTGACATCAGGTCTGGCTCCAAGTGGGCACACAGTTCCTGGATTGTTGCACGATCAAGTCTGTAAGTGATAATGATGTGTCTGTCTTCCATTGTTGACAGGTCCACCAGGGGTCTGTACTGTACACCGGAGGATGCTGCCATCTTATAACCTGCCCCAGCGGACGTGCCCTATGGAGGAGAACGGTGAGCAAAGGGTCATTTTCTCTATGTGACTTTGTCTGTCCGTATTCCTGGCCTAAATAGGTGTGACACAGTTAGTTGGCCTGCCATGTGGCCTCCTGAAATGGCAGCTGCCTGACCTGTAAGGTGGGACAAGGGGAAATGAGGTAACTGCGCTGGTGTTGTGCAGCTTCGTGGTAGGCGGTCAAAGACTGCTGCGCAAGTCAGCATTGGTTATCATTGGGCCCTATGGGTTCCAGGAGCCAATGACGATGTACGCCAGAGGTGACGGTACGCACCGCCGCAGACGTGGCCGCCATTTTCTATCTGTTCCCTCACTTGATACCAGACCTTCAACAGAAGAAGACCTATACTGCAAGTGCTGCTGTGACCTGCATCTGGAAGTGACAATGGCTCATGTGTCTGGGGAAAGGGCCCCTGCCTTCACTGCGGAGGTCCTCCCCCAGTACACACAACTCTACGGTCCTCCAGACAAACAGGTGAGTAAACTGTGTGCATGGTGGATGGCACATGATTGTAAGGAGTGTCGTGGATGGAAGAGACAAGAGGGGGACAGACCAGCATGTGAGGATGGCGTGTGTATGTTTTTTTTGGGCCAGGGTGGGCGGTTTGTGGCCAATGTGTGAGAAGAAATGTACGGGGGAGTAACATACATTTTTACTTCACTATTCCTCTAGATCAGCACCCACCAGAAGAAGGGTATTTGGCGTGCCATCGCCAAGGAAGTGCGGACCCTGGGGGTCTACCATAGACAGAGCACCCACTGCCGGAAAAGATGGGAGGACCTGCACCGCTGGAGCAAGAAGACGGCAGAGGCCCAGCTGGAGATGGCCTCCCAACGTGGAAGAGGTGCCTGTCGCACCATGACCTCCCTGATGCACCGGATCCTGGTTGTGGCATATCCTTAGTTGGATGGGTGCTTGAGGGCATCACAGCAGCCATAAGGGGGTAAGTACACTCTCATTCAGATGACTCTGCACCTTGACGAGGTGTCTGGGTGGGGGAGGTGGGCTGTGGGTTCCCCTAGGCCAGGGCAGACGCGCAAAGGTAGATCCATTGATTTGCAGCCTCATTCCCAGTCCAACCCCAAAGGTGGTATTTGCCCTCTACACCTAGTCAGGATCCTATGGGTTCCAGCTGTTCATGAGATGGGTCTAGACAGAGTCCCCCATGGGCATGTGCTTTTCCCCTGTCCTGTTAGTGCATGGCTTAGTGCATAAGGCTGCTCCCTGTGTGTTGTGTCCACCAACGGTAGTGGTGTTGCAGGCATTGACCATGTGTCTCCTCTGTCTTTCCCCCCCTTTTTGTTTTGTCACCCTGTCCTTGTGTGCATTAGCATCATCTGGCGGAGGAGCAGTGGCACCGGAGCAGGAGGGAGCTGCATCCCACATGGCCCTGAAGTGTGAAGTAACGGAGTCCGAAGACATCAGTGGGACGGGGGGTGAGGTGAGCTCCACGACGGGGACAAGAGGAGACACCAGCGACAGCAACTCCTTCTCTGATGGGAGCTCCCTTGCGGTGGTGGGCGCTTCTGTGCCCACCGCATCAACAGGTACAGCCGCCACCCCCCCTACCAGCACCACCCTCCCAGCAGCCCCTCATCGAGTTTCCCGTGCCCGCTCACCCAGGGGATAGGCATCTCCTTCGCCCCAGGCACCTCAGGCCCTGCCCCAGTCAGCCCTGCTGCCCTCAGTGAGGAGGCTATTGACCTCCTGAGATCCCTCACTGTTGGGCAATCAACCTTATTGAATGCCATCTAGCATGTTGAGCAAACAAATGTATACCTGGAGGGCATTCATTCTGGCGTGGTGGCCCAACAGAGAGCATTTCAGGCTCTGGCCTCAGCACTGATGGCAGCCATTGTCCCTGTGTCCAGCCTCCCCCCTCCAACTTCCTCTACCCAGACCCAATCCCCTGTACCTCAGCCTATCAGACCAGCATGCACACTCATCAACACACAAGAGCTGACATGGCAAACATAAGCACTTCACATCCCACAGGCACTCACACAAGCACCATCCCCATGCAGACACACCAACATCCACTGCCTCCACTGTGTCCCCCTCCTCCATGTCCCCCTCCTCCATGTCCTCCTCCCTCCCTGTCTTGTCTCCACTCACACCTGCATGCACTACATCTTCACCCACTACCTCCATCACCACCACACCCATCACCACACACAGCTCACGTACAATCACCACCCCCACTACCATGCACACATCCCCTGTGTCCTCTCCCAGTGTGTCTGTGAGCCCTCCTCCCAAAGTACACAAACACAGGCACACACCCACCCAACAGCCATCCACCTCACAACAGCCTCCGGCCCATGCACCTTCACCCAATTTCAGGAGACGTACACCTCCTACAACCACTACCTCTTCCTCCACTCCCAAACCCCCTCCATCTTCCCGTCCCAGTGTGTCTAAGAAGCTCTTCCTGGCTAACATTGACCTCTTCCCTACACCGCCCCCTCCCCGTCCTTCCCCTAGGGCCAGGCTGTCCAGTTCCCAGCCCAGCACCTCAGCCACCAAATCATCCAGCACGGTGGTCTCAGCAAGTCTGGTCACATCGCGGCCGGCACCTATCAGGGCTGCCAGTGTGCCACCTAGCGAGGCCAAAGAGCAGGCCATTCTGCCACCTGCCAAGGTGAAGAAGGTGCCCACATGCCAGAGGGAGAAGCCGCACCAACCAGCAAGCAAGGGCTCCTCCAAGCCAAAAGGGGACAGTGCCAAGGGGCCAGCAGCAACATCAAAGGTGGAGAAGGGACACAAGGTGAAGAGCAGGTCAGGACAGGGCACGGAGGCTCTGTCTGAGGGACCAGAGTCAGCCCTTCTGTCAACCAGAACATCAACCTGTACGGCGGTGGACACTGCCACCTGCACCGCCACCTGCACGTATGCTGCCTCACCAACAGTCCCCAGCATCATCCCCAGTGGGCAGCCGTCCGAGGCTGCAGGAGACTTCCTGGACCCTGCACAGTGTACATGAGGCACAACACTCAGCACTGTTTGTACCTGCATGTGGCAGGCGAAGTTGCAGCAGGGTGGAGTGTGTCTCTTCCTCCATCATGGAGTATCATGCTACCTGTTCCCAGGCAATCTCGTGGCACACACACCCAGGTGAGGGAATGCGACCTGCCACACTGCATGTGAAGCACTCTGGGCAAAATGCCCCCTCCAGAACCAGTGGAGACTCACATCCACTACCTCAGTCCTTGGCAGGATGAAGCACTCTGGGCACACTGCCCTCACCAGAACTAGTGGAGAATCACATCAACTACCTCAGTCCTTGGCAGGATGAAGTACTCTGGGCACAATGCCCTCTCCAGAACCAGTGGAGAATCACATCCACTACCTCAGTTTTGGCAGGATGAAGCACTCTGGGCACTAAGCCCCCTCCAGAACCAATGGAGAATCACATCCACTTGAGAGACTGTGGCTTTGCACTCCGCAGGATAAAACAGTGGGCAAACCACCCACTGGAGAGACTTGTGAGACTGTGGCTTTGCACTCCCCAGGATAAAGCAGTGGGCAAACCACCCACTTGAGAGACTGTGGCTTTGCACTCCCCAGGATAAAGCAGTGGGCAAACCACCCACTGGAGAGACTTGAGAGACTGTGGCTTTGCACTCCCCAGGATAAAGCAGTGGGCAAACCACCCACTGGAGAGACTTGTGAGACTGTGGCTTTGCACTCCCCAGGATAAAGCAGTGGGCAAACCACCCACTGGAGGGACTTGAGAGACTGTGGCTTTGCACTCCCCAGGACCAATCAGTGGGCATGGAGCCCCCTCGTGGAGCAGTGGCGTCGTCCATTCATCCGGCAGAAGTGCCCCTCTCCCCTCCCCCTGAGGTGCCTGTTTATTTTCCATCTGATACCCCTGCAGTGTTCTCTCCGTTTCGAGTCAGGTATCTTGTGTGGGCTTCGCACATGCATTTTGGGACACTAATCCACGGACAATGATTTCATTCATATCCGGACTTGTGTAGTTGGTGTACATATTTGTATAAACTGATATTTCAATTTGGCCTATCTGCTTTTTCAATGATTACACGCGTTACAATAATTTCCTTTTGTCCTTGCATACTTCCAGAGGGTGAGGGGGTGTATATGTAATGTTGCTGCATGTATTTGTGTGTGTGGGTTGTGGGTGAGTGTGGGGTGGGGGTGTTGCATGTGTGTGTGTCACTCTCTTTTCCCTCCCCCCTCCCCTGTGTGCTAGGTGCAGTACTCACCGTGGTCGTCGCCGGCGTCTTTGCTGCTCCTGATACAAGAGGAGGTAAAGCAACATGGGCAGGACCTGTAACTCGGGCTCCATGGTGTCCTGGTTCTTCCTTGAGTGTCGAGAGGTGATTTGTTTCCCTTCAGAACACTGTTTCCGCCGTGCTTTTGATGTCGTTGGTACCGCCCCGGAAAAGGTGGCGGATAGGCCTCTTGTAATACAATGGGCGGAACCTTGTCTTCCGCCTGTCT
Organism: Pleurodeles waltl; assembly: GCF_031143425.1. Lineage (NCBI taxonomy): Eukaryota > Metazoa > Chordata > Amphibia > Caudata > Salamandridae > Pleurodeles > Pleurodeles waltl. The sequence goes on from NC_090451.1 coordinate 231,080,574, forward strand.
GTTGGCGGTTACCGCCGCAGTGTTTGTTTCTACCGCCATGGCAGTCGGAGTGTTAAAGTGGCTGTCTATGTTGGCGGTTTCCGCCATAGTCGTGATTCAATTTTTTTTATTGCGGGCCTGTTGGTGGTATTACCGCCGCTTTAACACCCACCGCCAGGGTTGTAATGAGAGCCATAGTCTATCCATTTCCTTTTGAAAAAAGATCCAAACTTAACCTATGACCAATCAGGCGCCAGCACCCTCTAAAATATTCCCAAGAGAGGCTACTCAGATTTTCTACCGCACGTCGTGTGAAGGGAGTCTCCCTAAACTCTGCTCAGTTTTTTTCTGTCAGAACTTTCTATCTCAGAATATGTCTGATTCTTCCAAGAAAGGCATTGTTCGCCCTTGTAAACCCTCTGGCAAGAAAAGGCTCTATGTGGACGATCCAAATAAAGATTGTCTGTATTGCCTGTATCCCAAATGTCAGGTAAAAGACTGCAAAATATGCTGCACTTTCTCTGCTAAAACTCTGAGGGACAGAGAAGGAAGACTTCTAATATGGTTACAGGCAAAATCCTGTACTTCAGGTGAGGAGAGTGATACGGATCCGAAGCCTCAAAAAAGGTCTAGATGTTCTGACCCAGGACAGGCTGAGAAGGGCAGGAAGCACCACAAGGCACACCATAAAGACCTTTCCAACACCTTATCACGGTCAGACTCCCAGCCATCATCGCCACGTCGCAAGAAGGAGTCCCATCAACGTTCTCCTTCCTTAGAGCCGTCGATGTCCAAAAAGGTTCCACTTAAATGGAAGTCGACGACAGCACTACTGTCGACGATTGTATCATCAATAACTACCAAAGCTACGATCGCCACCATCTCGTCGACGAGACCTTTGTCAACTTTGACAACACCAACGCCGGATTTGAAAGCTCCAATCTCATTGGCACGGGTGAGTGAGACCATGGACTTGATAACATTTAAAAAGAAAAAACCTTTATCGATGGATCTGTCGGTGAGATCTCCTGCACCATTGACGACCCAGTCGTCGACGAAGACAACATCGGAGAAGCCTTCATCGGCGAAGGTTTCGTCAGTGAGGACATCATCGACAGAAGCAACTCGGTCAACAAAGACACAATCGACAAGACTGTCGATGGTAGCCCCATCGATGAGACCATCACCCTCGACGCCATCGACGACAACACCGTCTTCGACAATACCATCATCGACGATGGCACTGACATCCACCATTAAAGATGCAATACCTGTGGTCCCCATCTCTGCTGGTTCTCTTGAGCTTCAGGCAACAGTCAGGATCACTTTCCAGATCTACCTAGCATCCGGAAGATACATCCACTAGTAAGATAACTGCATTAGTACCTAGCCACTTGCCAGGCTTGGAAGAGTCTGAGGACGAAAGGCCTTTCGGGGATGCAGATAGCCCATCACAGTTACACGACAAATACCAGGCTGATGATGATGAGTACGAACACCAGCAATATCAACCCTATTATGCACATCATAGACATTAGTAGGAACCCATGCAACATCAGCAACCACAAGATACAGTGCAAATGCCTGCTTTTTTAATTCAGGACTTACAGTCCATGTTCCAAGACTATAAATGGAGGTTTCCATTTTCAGCTGATGAGCAGCCGCAACAACCTTCCTCCCCGGCTACACCGAGGAACATGCCTCCACCTAGGTTCACTCCTGCATCTACAATAGCTGCTCTCCCCAGAGAAGACATCACCTCCTCAGAAGGTAAAAAGGGAAGAAGAAGAGATTATCACTCCTCAACACCCTAGAGATGAATGGGATAATTATTTAGCCCCTACACAATCACCGCCACCCCTTTATCTATCAGATTCTCCTCTGGAGGATAAAGGAGGTTTTCATAATCTAATGGATAGAGTGTGATGCTATTAATTGTGTTTGACCAATGACTTTGTGTTTCACCACTGCGCATATTAGTTGCTAAATGTTCACCAGTAGCACATTATGGTGGTCATTACAACCCTGGCGGACGGTGTTAAAGCGGCGGTAAGACTGCCAACAGGCTGGTGGTAAAAAAATTGGAATTATGACAGTGGCGGAAACCGCCAACAAAGACAGCCACTTTAACACTCAGACCGCCACAGCGGTACAGACAAACAGCGCGGCGGTCACCGCCAACAGACAGGTGGAGGACAATGTACCGCCCACAGTATCACAACCTACCAATCCGCCACCTTTTCCGGGGCGGATTCACCGCGGATAAAAACACGGCGGAAACAGGAATTTCGAAGGAAAAACGCTCACCTCTACACACTCCATGAGGAAGGAGGGCACCATGGAGCTGGAACTCCATATTCTCCCTGCGATAGTCTTCCTGCTCCTATACGAGGATCATCAACGCCGGCGGCGAAGACCACGGTGAGTACTGCACCTACGACATAGGGGAGGGGGGAGGCAAAAACACAGGGACACACACAACCAACATCCCAACCCCCACCCCGACCCTCACCCACTACAACACACACACCAACGCATATCTATACATTACAGTAACAACCCCCAACCCCTCCGGAAGAATGCAAAGACAAAAGGAAATGAGTTGAACCATTGTAATATATCAAAATACAGTAAGGAAATATATACATATATATATATACACAATAAACAAAATATACACCACGATTAGTAGTGCAGGTATTGCACCATTCATTGTCCGTGGACCACTGGGCCCAAAATGCATGGGCGAGGCCCACACAAGATACCCGATCAAAACGGAGAGAACACTGCAAGGGCATCAGATAGAAATACAACAGGCACCTCAGGGGGAAGGGAAGGGGGGGCACCTCAGCCGGATGAGTGCACGACGCCAGATCCACGAGGGGGCTCCATGCCTGTTGATGTATCCTGGGGAGTGCAGAGCCACAGTCTCTCAAGTCTCTGCAGTGGGTGGTTTGCCCACTGTACCATCCCGGGGAGTGCAAAGCCACAGTCTCTCAAGTCTCTGCAGTGGGTGGTTTGCCCACTGTACCATCCCGGGGAGTGCAAAGCCACAGTCTCTCAAGTCTCTCCAGTGGGTGGTTTGCCCACTGTACCATCCCGGGGAGTGCAAAGCCACAGTCTCTCAAGTCTCTACAGTGGGTGGTTTGCCCACTGTACCATCCCGGGGAGTGCAAAACCACAGTCTCTCAAGTCTCTGCAGTGGGTGGTTTGCCCACTGTACCATCCCGGGGAGTGCAAAGCCACAGTCTCTCAAGTGGATAACAGTCTCCACTGGTTCTGGAGGGGGCTTTGTGCCCAGAGTGCTTCATCCTGCCAAGGACTGAGGTAGTGGATGTATCTCTCCACTGGTTCTGGAGGGGGCTTTGTGCCCAGAGTGCTTCATCCTGCCAAGGACTGAGGTAGTGGATGTATCGCTCCACTGGTTCTGGAGGGGGCTTTGTGCCCAGAGTGCTTCATCCTGTGCAGGACAGACGGAGTGGATGCAAGTCTCCACTGGTCCTGGAGGGGACTTTGTGCCCAGAGTGCTTCATCCTGCCAAGGACTGAGGTAGTGGATGCAAGTCTCCACTGGTTCTGGAGGGGGCTTTGTGCCCATAGTGCTTCATCCTGCCAAGGACTGAGGAAGTGGATGCCTTTCTCCACTGGTTCAGGAGGGGGCTTTGTGCCCAGAGTGCTTCATCCTGCCAAGGACTGAGGAAGTGGATGCCTTTCTCCACTGATTCTGGAGGGGGCTTTGTGCCCAGAATGCTTCATCCTGCCAAGGACTGAGGTAGTGGTTGCCTTTCTCCACTGGTTCTGGAGGGGGCTTTGTGCCCAGAGTGCTTCATCCTGCCAAGGACTGAGGTAGTGGATGTATCTCTCCACTGGTTCTGGGGGGGGCTTTGTGCACAGAGTGCTTCATCCTGTGCAGGACAGACGGAGTGGATGCAAGTCTCCACTGGTTCTGGAGGGGGACTGGTGCCCAGAGTGCAGCACACACCCCGTGACGGTCCCAGTTGCGTCACTGCCCCTGCCGCAAATGGGCTAGCGGTGCATTCCATGGCGGTCTTTGCCCTGTTCAGCGGTCCCTGGCCTGTTCAGCGGTGCTTGAGTTGCCAGTGTCAGACCTGTTCAGCGGTGCATTCCATGGCGGTCTTTGCCCTGTTCAACGGTCCCTGGCCTGTTCAGCGGTGCTTGAGTTGCCAGTGTCAGACCTGTTCAGCGGTGCATTCCATGGCGGTCTCTGCCCTGTTCAGCGGTCCCTGGCCTGTTCAGCGGTGCTTGCCAAGGCGGTCCTTCATTGCCCAGCAGGGCTGTGGCTGGCGGTCCTTCATGGGCCAGCTGGGCTGTGGCTTGCGGGGCCCTCCTGGCCAGCTGGGCTGTGGCTGGCGGTGGCCTGCTGGCCAGTGACGATGGGGCTGGCCTCCTGGGCAGTGACTCTGGCGGTGGCCTTCTGGCCAGTGACGATGGGGCTGGCCTCCTGGGCAGTGACTCTGGCGGTGGCCTCCTGGCCAGTGACGATGGGGCTGGCGGTGGCCTCCTGGGCAGCGGGGATGATGGCAGTCTTCTCCGCCGTGCTGCTCCTCCCAGAATTTGGAGATTTCTTCTGCCCCTTCCCCACCTTGGGAGGAGTCACAGCTGAGTCGACACTCCCCCCGGGACCCTTTTGAGCGGCTTTGCTGGCTGGAGTCTTCCCCCTCTCCCGCCGGGCACTGTCCAACTTCTGGTGCTTCACGGGGGGACTGGCTGTGCTGTGGCTCCGTGCCACACTGGCTGTCCTGGTGGCCGGTGCACTCCACATACCTGTAACAACAGGCACCACTGGTCCCGGAGATTTTTTGGCTGAGGTGCTAGTACGGGACCTATGAGTTGGAAGGGGGTGGGTGGTGGGAAATAGGTTAAGGGGGGACAGGAAAGGTTTTTTGGAGACACTGGGACGGGTAGCTGGAGGGGGTTTGGGAGTGGAGGAAGAAGTGGTGGTTGTAGGAGGTCTAACTTTTGTGGATTTGGAGGCTGTCGTGAGGTGGATGGCTGTTGGGTGGGTGTGTGCCTGCGTTTGTGTATCTTCGGAGGGGGCATCACAGACACACTGGGAGAGGATACAGGGGACGTGGAAATGGTAGTGGGGGTGGCGACTGCACGTGAGCGGGGTGTGGTGGTGGGTGTGCTGGTGCAGGACGTAGTGGCTGTAGTGGTAGTGCATGCAGGTGTGAGTGTAGACGAGACTGGGAGGGAGGAGGGAGACGAGGAGGAGGGGGACACAGTGGAGGCAGTGGATGTTGGTGTGTCTGTATGTGTGTGATGCTTGCGTGAGTGCCTGTGGGATGTGTGGTGCTTATGTTTGCCTGAGCTTCCCTTGTGTGGTGAGGTTTGTGCAGGCTGGTCTGATGGTGTGCTTGGGATAGGCTGGGGTACAGGGGATTGGGTCTGGGTGGAGGAAGTTGGAGGGAGAGGCTAGATACAGGGACAATGGCTGCCATCAGTGCTGAGGCCAGAGTTTGCAGGGTTCGATGAAGGGCAGCCTGACCAGAATGAATGCCCTCCAGGAATGCATTTGTGTGTTGCAATTCCCTTTCTACACCCTGGATAGCATTCAAAATGGTAGACTGCCCAACAGTGAGGGACCTGAGGAGGTCAATGGCCTCCTCACTGAGGGCAGCAGAGGTGACAGGGGCAGGGGCTGAGGTGCTCGGGGCAAAGGTGATGCCCACCCTCCTGGGTGAGCGGGCACGGGGCGAAGACTGCGGGGCTGCTGGGAGGGCGGCGCTGGTAGCTGGGGTGGCGGCTGTACCTGTAGAAGTGGGGGGCACAGATTTTGCCGCCACCACAAGGGAGCTCCCATCGGAGGACGAGTCCGTGTCACTGGTTGCAGATCCTGTGACCGCCGTGGTGCTCCCCTCACCCTCCGTCCCACTGGTGTATTCTGAGTCCGTGGTGTGGCCCTCCATGGCCATGTGGGATGCAGCTCCCTCATGTTCCGGTGCCACTGTACCTCCGCCTGATGATGCTGATGCACACAAGAACAGGGAGACCACAAAAAGGGGGGGGGGCGACAGAAGAAAGACAGGTTGAGTGCATGGCTTACCGCTACCGTTGGCGGACAATACAGACACAGCAGCCCCCTGCACTACGTCGCGCTGTTGGGCTCTACAGATGCAATTCCTGGGATATGGCCTACATGGCTATGGACGACATCTGCACACATAGATGACACAGGGGCATGAATACCTGTACTTGGCACTCTACAGAGTTGGGGTGGGGTGTCACATGGCCTGCATTATGGAGGGGCCTAGCCTACGGAACTCGCCCTGGCCTAGGGAAACCCACAGCCCTCCTTCCCCACCCAGACACCTTCACTGCGCGCAAAGTCCACTGAATGATGTTGTACTCACCCCCTTGTGTCTGCTGTGATGCCCTCAAGCGCCCATCCAACTCAGGGTAGGCCACCACCAGGATCCGGAACATCAGGGGGGTCATGGTTCGACGGTCACCCCTCCCACGTTGGGAGGCCATTCCCAGCTGAGCCTCCGCCGTCTTCTTGCTCCAGCTGCGAATGTCCTCCCATCTTTTCCGGCAGTGGGTGCTCCGTCTGTGGTGGACGTCCTTGGCAATGGCACGCCAAATATCCTTCTTCTGGTGGGCGCTGACCTACATGACATGTACAGGGGAAGAAGAGAAGTCATTACCAACTGCACCGTCTAAGTGAGTGGCCCACATCCCTACCCTTGCCATGTGGCACATGCATTCACAGTCCTTCATGCACGCAGAACTGTGCCCCCTTCATTCTGACAACCAGCCCTCTCAACACAGGCATAGCCCATACAACGTTCTCCCTGTGTACTTACCTGTTGGTCTGGAGGACCGTAGAGTAGCGTGTACTGGGGGAGGACCCCGTCCACAAGCTTCTCCAACTCCTCTGCAGTGAAGGCAGGGGCCCTTTCCCCAGACGCACGAGCCATTGTCTCTTCCAGACCGAGGTCACAGCAGCACTTGCAGTGTAGGTCCTCTCCTGTCGAAGATCAGGTATCGAGTGATTGAACAGATAGAAAATGGCAGTCACGTCTGCAGTGGTCACGTCCGCGGCGGTGCGTACCATCACCGCCGGCGTACATCGTCATTGGCTCCTGGGACCCATAGGGTCCAATGTTAACCAATGCAGCATTGCACCGCAGTCTTCGACCGCCTACCGCGACGGTGTACAATGCCAGCGCAGTTACCTCACATCCCATTGTCCCAGTTTAGAGGTCAGGCAGCCGCCATTTCAGGGGCCCACATGGACAAATTACCAACTGCGTCACACATACCTAAGCCTTGTCTCACAACACAAATACAGGCCACATTTTGTGTATGAATGGTGTTCTGTGTAGACTGTGGGTACATACCTCTGAGTTGTTTGACTCTGTGGTCGCTGTTGTCCTTCCTAGGCACCGTCCACTGGGACATGTGAGGAGATGGTAGAATCCTCCGGTGTACCGACCGCTGGTGGACCTGTCGACAATGGAGGAAAGAAGTTTGATCATCACCTACAGGTTTGACCGTGCCACAATCCAGGAACTGTGTGCCCAGTTGGAGCCTGACCTGATGTCACCAAGCCGCCATCCCACAGGAATCCCCCCTCAAGTGCAGGTGCTGTCAGTGCTCCATTTCCTTGCAAGTGGGTCATTTCAAACAACAGTCGCCATGGCATCAGGGATGTCCCAGCCTATGATTCCAACGTGTTGTCCAGAGTGTTGTCTGCCCTGTTGAAACACATGCGGAGCTACATTGTTTTCCCTCAGGTGGAGGATTTGCCTACAGTGAAAGGTGACTTCTATGCCCTTGGACATATCCCCAACATCACAGGTGCCATTGATGGGACCCATGTAGCTCTGGTCCCCCCCCACAGGAGTGAACAGGTGTACAGGAACCGGAAGAGTTATCATTCCATGAATGTACAGATGGTATGTTTGGCAGACCAGTACATCTCCCAGGTAAATGCTATGTTCCCTGGCTCTGTGCATGACGCCTACATCCTGCGGAATAGCAGCATCCCTTATGTGATGGGTCAACTCCAGAGGCACCGGGTGTGGCTATTAGGGGACTCTGGTTACCCCAACCTGTCATGGCTACTGACCCCAGTGAGGAATCCCAGGACCAGGGCAGAAGAACGCTACAATGAGGCCCATGGGCGGACTAGGAGGGTGATCGAACGCACCTTCGGCCTCCTGAAGGCCAGGTTCAGGTGCCTCCATATGACAGGCGGTTCCCTATTCTACTCACCAAAGAAGGTGTGCCAGATCATCGTGGCCTGCTGTATGCTTCACAACTTGGCTTTGCGACGGCAGGTGTCTTTTCTGCAGGAGGATGGTCCAGATGACAGTGTTGTGGCAGCTGTGGAGCCTGTGGACAGTGATGAGGAGGAAGCAGAGGAAGAAGACATTGACAACAGGGACTCAGTTATCCAGCAATATTTCCAGTGACACACAGGTGAGAAAACATTCTTGCCTACTACAAGTACTTTCACACTTCTACCTCTATCCTGTCTGTCGATTTCAACCAGTATATGGTCACTGAGCTGTACATTTCCCTTACGGTTTCACAGGTGTGGTTTCCAACGTGTGTCATCTGCTTAGATTCCTCATGGACTTGAGATGTGTGACATAGGTATGTTGACATTACATTTGAAAACGCATTTTGTCACTGTCATTGCTAATAAACATTTTCGAAATCACAGACTGACTCCAGATTGTTTTGTGCTTCAAGGGTGTTTATTGAAGTGCTCAATATTGGAGGGGGGTTGTAAAATGGTGAGGGGTGATGGTGGAGGAATGTCCATGGCAGAGTCCAGTCTATTAGTCTCACAGGTGCATTGCCCATATGGGCATAGGAAGTGGAGCTGGGGCAGTTCCAATATGGACAGGGTTACAAAGTGGGACAGTGGTTTGACAATCAGGGTGGTCTCATTTCTTGGCGGGGGTCTTGGCATCGTGCTCTGTCTTGTTCCTTGATCTCAGGGACCGCTTGCAGGGTGGTTCTCCGTCTGCAGGGGGTGGGGTGCTGGTGTGGTGGTCCTGTGGTGGTGCCTCCTGTCCACTAGCCCTGGCGGAGGTGGTGGGCCGTTCATCGTCCATGCTAGTGTCAGGGGCACCTTGGAGTGCCACAGTGTTCCTCCTGGTGTTAAGTATTTCCTTCAGCACCCCTACGATGGTGCCCAAGGCGGAGCTGATGGTTCTGAGTTCCTCCCTGAACCCCAAATACTGTTCCTCCTTTATGCGCTGGGTCTCCTGAAACTTGGCCAGGACCGTTGCCATCGTCTCCTGGGAGTGGTGGTATGCTCCCATGATGGAGGAGAGGGCCTTGTGGAGAGTGGGTTCCCTTGGCCTGTCCGCCCCCTGTCGCACAGCAGCCCTCCCAGTTCCCCTGTGTTCCTGTGCCTCCGTCCCCTGGACCGTGTGCCCACTGCCACTGCCCCCAGGTCCCTGTTGTTGTTGGGGTGGTGGGTTATCCTGGGTTCCCTGTAGTGGTGGACACACAGCTGATTGACGTGTCCTGGGCACGGAGGTATGGGTCCGCTGGGTGGGTGCTGTGCTGGTGTTACCAGAGGGTGGAAGGTCTGTGGTGGGCTGTGCCTGTGTGAGGGGAACCGACTGTCCCGAGGCCCACGATGGTCCGGACTGGTCATCTGGATCCAGTTGGACAGAGCTGCTGTCATCACTGTGGGCCTCTTCTGTGGGTGGGGTGGAGATGTCTGGACCCTCCTGTCTGGTGACGTTGGGTAGTGGTCCTGCAGGGATGTAAATGCATGATTATTGCATCTGTGTGTGTCATGGTGTGCAATGGGTGGGTGACTGTGTACCCCAGAGCTAGCATTCCTGTGTGGGGGCTTGTGCGATGATGGTTGAGGGGGGTGTTACGGGTATGTGCAGTGGGCATGCTTTAGTGATGGGTGTCCATGCTTTGTTGTGTCATGCAGGGCTTGGTGTTGGGATGTGTGGTTTGTGTTATTAGTACATTTGTGAGGAGTTGGAGTGATAGGGGAGGAGGCGAGGGTGGGGGTCTGTGATAGCATGCAGGTAGGGTGGGGGATATGATAGTTAAGATTTGACTTACCAGAGTCCATTCCTCCACCGACTCCTGCGAGGGTCTCAGGATGCAGAATAGCCAAGACCTGCTCCTCCCATGTTGTTAGTTGTGGGTGAGGAGGTGGGGGTCTGCCGCCAGTCCGCTGTACCGTGATGTGGTGTCTTGAGACCACGGAACGTACCTTCCCCCGTAGGTCGTTCCACCTCTTCCTGATGTCGTCCCGATTTCTTGGGTGCTGTCCCACTGCGTTGACCCTGTCGACTATTCTTCGCCATAGCTCCATCTTCCTAGCTATGGAGGTGTGCTGCACCTGTGCTCCAAATAGCTGTGGCTCTACCCGGACGATTTCCTCCACCATGACCCTGAGCTCCTCCTCCGAGAACCTGGGGTATCTTTGCCGTGCCATGGGGTGGTGTAGGTGATGTGTGGGGTGGTGTGTGTGGTGATAAGTGTGGTGATATGTAGTGGTGTGTGGTGTTTTGTGCGTGGAAGTTGTGTGGGTGATGGTGTTGAGTGCCTGTGGCTGCTAGTTTGTTGATGGTGGTGTCTCTCTCTGGCCTTCTCTCGGTAATTGTGGTCTTAGGGGTTTGTGGGTGATGTGGGTGTGTGTTTTATATTGTATTGGGTGTGTGGGAGTGGTGTGTGTATGTGTATCAGGTGTGTGTATTTCAAATTGTCCAATGTGGTGGTGTTTTGGAGATGTGTGTGTATTTTGAGCGCGGCGGTGTGTACCACCAATGGAATACCGCGGTTGAAAGACCGCCGCGTGGATTCGTGGGTCGTTATAGCATGGGCGTATTTCTGTTGGCGTGACGGTGGAGGTTTTGTTTTCGCCAGTTTATCACTGACCTTTGGTGTGGCGGACTTGTGTGGGTGTCTGGATTTTGGTCGGATTTCGAGATGTGGGTCGTAATAGCTGTGGTGGATTTCCGGTCTTCTGCACGGCGGTAAGCAGCTTTTACCGCCAATGTTGTAATGACCCCCTATATGTTTTGTTCAGTTTAGCTGCCTATTGGCTTTGACATGGCATTAGGCATTACATTCTGTATTCAGTTTAGCTGCCTATTGGTTTTGACATGGCATTAGACATTACATTCTTTATTCAGTTTAGCTGCCTATTGGCTTTTACATGGCATTAGCCATTACATTCTGTATTCAGTTTAGCTGCCTATTGGCTTTGACATGACATTAGACATTACATTTGATATTTAGGTTAGCTGCCTATTGGCTTTAACGTGGGGTTAGACATTGCAGATGAGCTGTGTTTTTCCAAGCTGTGTTTTTCCACAAGATAGACCAAGCTGTGTACTTCATACCAGACCTTAGCTGAGAAGAGCACGTACATTTTGTGTTTACCTCACAATCCAGTCTGAGAGTGAGTGAGCTCGGGAGAAATGGCCACTCTCCAAGGTTCTTCGGTTCTCACACTGAGTTTGCTCTTAAGGATGACTCTGGACTACAGCAGGGGTAGATTGAATCTGCTTGACTTCAGACAGGAACGGAGACGTCAGTTGCCTGTCTCCCGTTTGGGTAGAAAATCTCTTTCTCGCAGTTGACCGGAGTCATCAATTTGCAGACCCCAGAAAGATGAAGCTGAGCTATATGCCCTAGGGTGATGAATTTTTACTTTTATGCTTTGCTTTGAAGTTATGCTATAATATAATCACATATATTTGCTGTGTACATTGCAACTGAGAAGTACTTTGATATATTTTGCTTTCATTTCTGCGACTACTTTTGAACGTGTGCTTCCAATCTACTAATTTCGTCTCTCAAGAACCTTGCGGTGAAGTCATAATAACAATAAATGTCTTCTTTAAACTCAGAAGTGCATTCCAGAGAGTTTCTGTAAACTCGGTTATGAGATAAGAGCAGGAAAGTAGAACAATAGAGCCGCCACGCTCTTCCACTTACCAACATCTGTCTCGCATTCAGAATGTTTCCTCCATGATTTCAAGGTGCAGGCAAGAACGTTGGTGAGCGCAATCCCCATCATAGATTTCATCTGGAGTGAAGGCTTAAAGATTATGAAAAATCCAGCCACAGTCCTGCCAGTGCCTCCTAAACTGGATAAGGCTTTGGACAAGTTTCTAGCCTGTTTGACAGGGTACCCAGAACCAGATTCGGTCATATCTCAGGCTCCTCAAAGACGTTCTAACACCTCATCTGCTCCCATTTCAGCCCCACCAGACAAGGAGGGCAGACGTTTGGATAACAAGGGAAAGAGGTTCTCATCTATGTCAGCCATTACTGTGCATGCTGCCAACACCCTAGACTATTTTAGGTCGCTATGACCGTAAGATGTGGTCTGACATGAATGCTTTTAGCGACGTCGTCCCAGAAGAAAAACAACCTGAGGCACAAAAAATACTATAGGAAGGTGATCGCATATCTGCAGAGGTGATCGACTGCGCTCTCGACATAGCCTCCACTGACTTACAGCAGTTAGCGGGAGCAGCAGTGTTGCGCCACCAAGGATGGTTAAAGGCAACCTCATTCAGACCTGAGGTTCAATCCAGAATTTTAGACATGGCCTATGATGACGAGACCCTTTTTGGGAAACACTTAGATGATGCCTTACTAGCCATCAAGAAGGATACAGAGTCTGCTTGTTAGCTGGGTACTCGACAATAAAAGAAGCAGCCTTTTCGGGAGTCAGAGGAAGAGGTTTCTCTTCTTTTTGAGGTACCTGCCATAGACAGTACCAACAATCCCAGGACAAGCCAACATATCAGCAGTCTTACTGGCAGCCATCTACAACAGCTTACATCAGACAAGGCGGAAAAAGAAAACAGACCCTCCAAGCTCAGGAACAAAGCCGCAAACAATGATCCTGATCAGGTGCCGGCTACAGTTCAGTACTTCCCACAAATCAAGCCAGTGGGCCGAAACATCTCAAATTATCAACAGAATTGGGAAAGCATAACATCAAACAAATGGGTGTTGGATATAGTGACTCATGGTCATACGCTAGAATTAGTACAGAAACCACCAAACCACCCTCCTGTGAAAATACATTCACTTCATCTTCACTTACTGAAGCAAGAAGTGTTCCAAATGCTCTCCAAGGGTGCAATAGAAGAGGTCCCTATTTATCAGAGAGGCTGGGTTTTTTACTCTCAGTTCTTTCAATCCTTCCATATCTTCACCCTGTCGGATAGCCTCCATCTTCCCAACAGTAGAGATTACATGACATTGTTGGATCTCCAAGATGCCTATTTCCACATCCCCATACACTCCAGGCATCACAAATATCTTTGCTTTACCTTAACCGGTACCTATTATCAATTCAAGGTTCTCCCATTCGGATTAAAGTCAGCACCAAGAATTTTCTCGAAGTGTCTCGCGCCTGTGGTGGCTTCCCTCCACAGCAAACGTTTTCTAATTTTCCCGATTTAGACAATTGGTTGATAAATGCACGAAACAACAGGCCTCCAATGCCATCAACGCCTGTCTAACCTTATTTCACAGTCTCGGTCTGACTGTAAATCACCAGAAATCATCCACTATTCCAACACACAACATGGTCTTTTTGGGTGCAGAACTTGACACGGACAAAAACAAGTCTTATCTTTCAATAGGAAGACAACAAAAGCTTTCCAACATGGCTCTCACGATCTCAAGAAGAAAGTCAGTTTCAGTGACAACATTCAAGTCGCTTCTGGGAAGGATTTATTCGTCAGTCATCTTGGTCCATCTGGTGAGACTAAGAATGAGACCATTACAAGAGGAACTGCAGCTTCAATGGAGCCAGTCTCAAGGGTTCTTCGAAGACTTGATCAAAATCACACCAAGGATGATGGAAACCCTGCAGTGGTGGTGTCAAACTAGCCATATCTCTAAGGGGTTAAGTTTCCTGACTCCAATGCCAGATTTCATAATAACAATGGATGCTTCTCTGGAAGGCTAGAGAGGTCATTTACAAGACATGCATTCAAGGGAAATTGTCAGATTCTCTGAAGAAAATGCACATCAATCTGTTGGAGTTGAAAGCAATATCTCTTACTCTGAAAGCATTCCTCCCTTGGATTGCAAGATCCTCAGTGTTGATCCATACGGACAACACAACAACTATGTTTTATGTCAGCAAACACGGAGGAACACGATCTCTCTCCTTCTAAGAGAAGCCCAAGTTCTCTGGAGAGGCTCACTATCCATAAAATTTCTCTGAGGGCAGAGCACCTAACGGATATCAACAACGACCTTGCAGACTCTCTCTGCAGGATGGAAGACAGTTGCCACGAATGGGAGCTCAATCAGAAAGAAGTAGACAAGATGTTTTGATGCTGGGGATGACCAGCCCTGGATCTTTTTGCCACCAACGAGAACGCCACATGCCACTTTTACGCCAGTCGATTCCCACTCCCGGGGTCGTGGGGGAATGCTCTTTCGATGCGATGGTCTGGGGTTTTTGCATATGCTTTTCCCCCCTTCCTATTGATTCCCAGACTTCTCAAGAAGATGAAATCAGAGGGTTGCCGGCTCATACTCATAGCACCCAGGTGACCCAAGCAGTATTGGTACACGGAACCCATTCGCCTGTCGGTGGCCAATCCCATACGGCTTCCCAACAAACACAACCTACTAACGAAGAACCAAGGGCAGATACTTCATCTGGAACCAGCCTCTCTCCAATTGCATGCATGGCTCCTGAGTTCCATAAGTTCCAGGGCATGAACATTGATCAAGAATGCAGAGTAATTCTTTCTAGAGCGCAGGCTGAGAGTACAAATAAGACTTACAGGCTCAAGTGGCGAAGATTTTGTATTTGGTGCCAGCAAAACAATGTGCATCCATTGGAGGCTCTACCAGAGCAAATTATATCATACTTCCTTGCTCTATTGAAGACTGGGCTCAGACATGCCTCAGTTAAGGTTCACCTTGCAGCAATATCCTCATACAGACGTTCTACAGATGCACCCTCACTAGGTTCAGCCATGCTCATAAAACAATTTATGAAAGGATTGTTTCGCACTTTTCCTCCCGTGTGACAGCCTCCTTCCCAACTGCATCAAAACATTGTTCTTTGGCAGTTAATGAAAGTGCAGTTTGTGACATACAGGCATTTACCACCTAGGAGCCCTTTCTCACTTTCTCAAATAATTTGGTTCTCAGAACAAACCCAAGATATATTCCTAAAGTGGCTTCATCTTTTCACCTAAACGAACCAGTGATATCGAGAACTTTCTTGCCAAACCCATCGACTGTGGTCAAAACAAATCTCCATACACTGGATATCAAACGGTGTTTGAAATTCTACCTCCAGCGTACTAAACAATTCCATAATACAGACCAACTACTAGTCTCTTACAGCCAAGGTCGTCAGGGTACAGGAGTCACTAAAGCAACAATAGCCCGATGGATTGCATTCACCATTCCGTTTTGTCAGACAAAGGCTGGGAAACCACTAACTAACCTACCTAAAGCACACTCTACAAGAGCGATCTCAACATCAGTTGCCCTTTTTCAAGGATTCGCCTTATACAAGATATGCCAAGCTACACTGTGGAAGACTACACATTCTTCTGTGCAGCATTACTGTTTGAATCGGCACAACGCACAGATTCAGTTGTGGTACAGGCTGTTCTACAGCATCTATTTCATTAAGGTGAGCCTCATTAGAATTTAACTTACCATTATTTCTGGCTTATATAATTCCGTATATATATATTTGTGTGTGTGTGTGTTTCATTTGATATACAATTGCATCTAATCATTATGCAATTATTGCCTGACTTTAAATATATATTATACAATTCTTATATTGTTAGGATTGTTTATTTGTTTATATGAAGTGAAATGCTCACACCCACTATCCACTATGGGCATAACAGATATTTTGAGTACTGCTGGCTATTCAGATTCAAGCATCAAACATGTGAACTTATGAAAGATCTAATACTGGATAAAAAAACAAGTTACTTACCTGTAACTACAGTTATCCAGTATTGGTAGCTTTCATAAATTCGCATGCGACCCACCCTGTGAGGCTCACCTTCCTTTTCAGTAAATATTCCTCACTCTTGTGCTAGAAAATCTGAGGGAAGAAGCCTCTCTTGGGAATATTTTAGAGGGTGCTGGCGCCTGATTGGCCATAGGTCAAGTTTGGTTCTTTTTTCAAAAGGACATGGATAGGCTATATGTTTAAGTTTGGTAGCATTATATTCTATGGTTATTCTTACTTACTGCTTTTCTAAGGTCCAGTGGGACTCCCACTTCGACAACAGGGATGATTCAAGCATGTGAATTTATGAAAGATACCAATACTGGATAACTGTAGCTACAGGTAAGTAACTTGTTTTCTTTTCAATAGTATAGTTGGAAAAATATTGTTTTAAAATTATTTTAATGTTTGTTCATATATTCATTTTATGTTTCTGATAGAGAAATCTAGCTGCAGATTCCTTATCCCCAGACGTCAGACTGGATCTGGAAAAAAATTCGTGAGCACCACCCCTGCACGCAGGTAGGTGGCTTCATTCGACTCTGCGTGGTGTTATCCACCACAGAAGTGACATGCGCAGTACCTATGTAGGTGCCACCCCAGTGCACTGCCATCAG
Organism: Pleurodeles waltl; assembly: GCF_031143425.1. NCBI lineage: Eukaryota > Metazoa > Chordata > Amphibia > Caudata > Salamandridae > Pleurodeles > Pleurodeles waltl. The sequence continues at coordinate 231,097,157 of NC_090451.1, forward strand.
TTCTTTTCTTTCCATGTCAGTCAGGGCAGAGCTGAAGAAGAGCTATCCCTACTCACTTTTTGACTGACCTTTTTTCGACTTTTGTTCGGATGTCCATGAGAAAGGCTGGCTTCAATCCCTGTGGCACCTGCTGCTGGCAAATGCCAGTGATGGATCCGCACCTCACCTGTCACTGGGGCCTTGAGCGTGACCACAACGCCAATACCTGTGTTGTTTGTCACACCATGCACCCCAAGGTCTTGAGGGAGCAATCCCTCAAGCTCCTTGCTGTTTGACTTGCGATCTTAAGACGGTCTCAGACCCAGTCGAGAGTAAGGTCTCAGGATCAGTCACGGAGTCATCCATCTTCGTAGCAGTCAAAGTCATCTTCCAGTAAGTTTCAGAAGAAAAAAGAAGAGTAAGAAGTCGGAGAGGTCTTCGACTTTGCCCCATCCATCAAAGCCATCCAATAAGATGAGGGAGCATCGTTACTTGATGCCTGGCTCCACCGCCTGGGCCATCTCAGTGCCTCCCTGAGTTTCCGGGAGCCGGAGTGACTCTCACCCAACTCCAAACATTTTATGAGGCCATGCACCTCATATTTGTGCGGTCCATACCACTGGAGCCCCTTTGAACCTTGCAGGTTCAGAAGTGGCCCCTAATGGTATTCTGCTGGTGGGTTTACCCCTAGTGCCAGTTGGGCCCCTTGAATTCATGGGCAGATCCTGACCTGTTAAGATCGAGCCACCTAGATCTTCCCTTGCGGCTCTACTGCTGACGTCCCAGCCAACACTGCCCCATTCTCACCTCAGACACCAAAACATAGCCTGATGGGTATTGTCGGAGACTGATTCTGCCGCTGACTGGAGCCATGCCATCCAGGTCAGAGCCTCTGCCATATTCCTATTCCTAAGGCTTAGGACTTGGAGATGAGTGGGGGGTTCAGTGGACCCTGAAGAATAACAGCCCTTAGATCTCCCTGAGAACACCTGGTGTGAGGATTTGGCAGATGCCAATGGGGTAAGACTTGCTTGGTCTCTCCTTCTACCGTGGCTACAGAGGAGGGAGCCTTGTTTGCTATGGTGGTGAGGATGGTGGACCGTCAGATTCCCTCTGTGGACCTCTTTGCAACTGCTTCTCCCATTTAATGAGACCGTCACAGACATCCTACTTGGGGCCCGGTCCAAGCTCTTCTGTGATTAGGACAGTTGCCTGCTGCCATCACCGCACCTCACGGGACCCCAACTTCCTTACCCAAAATCCCATCCCAGCGAGTTTAGTGGTCCAAGCCTCCACTTATAGAATAAATCCTGGCACAGTCCCTACCACTCCACCAGATGGGGAATCCAAGAGGCTGGATACCTTTGGAAAGATGTTTTCCTCCACTAGCCTGGCACTGCGGTCGGTAAACACTGCCTGCCTTTAGCGCTGATACTCCTATGCGCTCTGGGATTCGTTTGCACAGGTGCTGCCTGTGGTCTTGGAGGAGGCCCGAGCCATGCTCTCCTAAGCTGTTGCTGATGGCGGGGACGCAGCTAGGTTCACCATATGCTGTTGGCTAGATACGATCGACTCGCTAGGCAGTTTCTCCGTCGGTGATCCTTAAGCGCCGAGCCTGATTGAGAACCACCAACTTTTTCAGGGGATGTCCAGGCTTCACTCATGGACTTGCCCTTTGATGGCTCTTTTCAGAGACAAGTCAGACCCAGTGCTAAGGCACTTCAAGGACACCAGAGCTACAGCCAGGTCCTTGGGCCTTTCCAAAGCCCCTCACCAGCCCGCCTTTTGCTCCTTTTCTGGCCACAGAAGGGACCTCCAACCGCACCCCTACCAACCAACCCAGCACAGCACGCAAGCTTTCCAGTTCCTGTGGCTGATGGCCTGGTACACACAGACCTGATGGGTCAGGAAGCCAGAGGTTGGGCCAGTCCACCACCCGCCCTGCTTTAGTTTGCCCTCAGACCATCATGGGCACCCAGTGGGAGGCCATCACCTATACCACTGGAGGTCGATAACATCCAACTGCTGGGTTCTCCAGATTGTCCAAAAGGACTACTGCCTCCTCTTCATGACTACCCCTCCACCCACGCCACCCACTTGTGATAGACTGACAGAGGACCACATCTCATTACTGTGCTAAGAAGTGGCAGCTCTCTTAGCCAAGGGAACCAGCCTAGAGACGGTGTAGGCATCAGAAGTAGGTCATGGTTGCTTTTCCCGCTACTTTCTGGTGCCTGAGAAGAATGGAGACCTTCGTCCTTTACAAGACCTTTGCCCTCTCAATTGTTTTCTGAAAAAGGAGAAATTTAAAATACTCACGCTCGCTGAAGTCCTGTCTGCCCTAGACCTGGTAAACTTGATAGTAATGTTGCACTTGTAGGATGCAACCTTCCACATCCCCGTTTTGTCTGCTCACAAGACATTACCTACAGTTCACGGTAGGCCACAAGCACTTTTAGTTCACTGTGCTCCCCTTTGGTCTTACCACTGCCCCTCAGGTTTTCCCCCTGGTGATGGTGGTCATTGCAGCTCAAATGCACAGTTCGGGGGTGCTAGTTATCCCCTATCTTGATGACTGGCTGTTGAAGGCGGGCTTGCCTCAGGCGGTTGTCTCCCACCTCCATACTACGGCAGACCTCCTGCACTTCCTGTGGTTAACTATCAGTGGTCCAGTGTCACACATGACCCCTTCTCAGATGCTCCCTTTCATCCAAGCTGTTCTGGACACAGTGCAGTTGAGGGCTTATCCTCCCGAACGGCAAGTCCAGGATATTCAGGATATGATACTGATTTTTCATACTCTGTCCTGGATTTCAGTTAGACTGACTCTGAGACTTCATGCATCCTGCTTGTGAGACATGCCCTTTAACATATGAGGGGATCTGCAGTAGGATCAGAATTTCCGGTGGGCGCAGCATCAGGGGACTCTCCAACATGGTCCAGATGTCGGAGGGAAATGCAGATCTGCAGGGGTGGTTAACGAAACGTGATTGGTTCAGCAGCAGACCCCTCTCACGTCCCCACCCAGACCTGACATAGTGAAAGAAGCGTCAATACTGTGGCGGCCATCTGGGAGAGGTGGGAATCAAAGGACTCTAGTCTCCAGCAGAATCCCGACTCCACATCAGCCTGTTGGACCTCCAAGCGATCCAACTGACATTGAAAGCCTTTCTATTCTCTGTCAAGGTAAGGCTAGTGCAGGTGGTTACGGACAAACCACCGGCAAATAGGATGAGGTGGGGTTGTGGACCCTTGGCTCAGTGTCTACGAACACAGCTGGAACATCAAGGCATTTCCCTGATGGTTCAACACCTAGCAGGATCTCTGAATGCCAGAACAGATGAATTGAGCCAAAGATACCTACATGATCACGAATGGCATCTCTATCCAGAGGTGGTGCAAGGTCTCTTTCTTGAGTGGGTGAGAGCCATGGTTAGATCTGATCACCAGTACAGAGAATGGGCAATGTCAGCAGTTCTCCATGCTGAAGTTTCTAAGGCAGACACTTTTTGTCTCGAGTGGAGCTCAGGCCTCCTGTCCACCTTTCTGCCATACCACACTTGCCCAGAATTCTAAAGAAGATCAAGAACGTCTGGCCCCAAGTCTTCCTTGTGGCTCCTAACTGGACTTGGAGAGGCGGGTATTCTGATCAGTTGAGCATGGCCATGGGTCCTCTGATCATGCTGCCCCTTCGTGAGGATCTTCTGTTGCAGCAGCAGATGAGGGTTCTCCACCGAACCTGTCAACGCTCCTCCTTCATGCTTGGAGATTGATTTGTGACAATTCAGAACTTTTGACCTTCCACGTGAGTCTGTAATGTGATTTTGACAGTCCCTCCAACAAGATGGTATACGCTGGCAGTTGGAGCAAGTTTGTGGCATGATGTACAGTTAAACAGATTGTCCCCTTATCCACAACCTTTCACCAAGTTCTTTTGTTTATCCTTACCCTAGCCCAGCAGGACTCTGCATTGAGCATGCTAAAGGGTTATTTCTCTGCATTTCTGCTTTTCTGCAGCTGCCAGATCATCATTCTCTCTTCAAGTACTCTATTGTAAGTAGGTTCCTTAACGGTTAGCAACACTTTATTTCCTCCAGCTCACTTTGTTATGCCTCAATGGGCCCTTAACTTGGTCCTTACTTTTCTAACATGTGCTCTCTTTGAGCCAATTCATACCTGCTCTCTTAGGCTGCTTACCATCAAGGCAGTCTTTCTGGTGGCAGTTACATCTGCCCATAGGGTTAGTGAACTACAGGCGCTGTCACCTCAGCTTCCATACTTCTCTTTCTTCCCAGACAAATTGGTCCTTTGGGCTCAAGCATCCTTCTTGCCGAAGGTAATCACCCCGTTCCATGTAGGCCAGTCCATCACTTTGCCTACTTTTTACGGTCTGCCTCATCCCGCTAAGAGGGAGGAGAGAATCTATCTTCTGGACCCAAAAAGAGTATTGTCGTTCCACCTTGACTGCACAAAACCGTTCCAGGTTAATGATCAACTCTTCATCTGATTTGTCCGAGTAAAAAAGGGAAGGCCGTACAGAAGGGCACCATCTCCTGATGGATTGTGCTCTGCATTAAGATCTACTTCACATTGGCCACAAAGCAACTTCCAACGGTTTGCATGCTTATTCCACCAGAGTAAAAGCCTGCAACCACTGCATTAGCATGTGGAGTTCCAGGCCTGGACATCTGCCAGACAGCAATGTGTGCCTCACTGCATACCTTCACCAAGCACTACTGCCTGAACAGTCAGGTCAGTTGGGACGGGCACTTTGCCCATTCGGTCCTGCAGGTATTCCTAGTCTAAATCAAGTTTGCAGACCCATCTCCGCAGAGGTATTGCTTGGATATCTATTCTAAGGTAAGGAATCTGCAACTGGAAGTCTCTATTAAATGAACAAGGAACCTACCTTTGGTAACACCTTATCTGGTAGGCACTCTGTCTAGCTGCAGATTCCTTACCTACCTATCCATCCTCCCTGCTCTAGGTACAGAGCTGCTCCCTTCTCAGGACCCTAGTTCACACATCGGTGGGCTCTGTTTTTCGTGGCTCCGTGCTCCTGGCATGGAGAGTCACGAAATGGAACTGATGTCAGTGAGCTGGGGTGGGGCTCATATAGGCACCACACACGTTACTTCCAGCGCAGCCAGTGAACGCACACAAAGCCCAATGACGCCACCTAGCAGCATGCAGGGGTACTGCTCATAACAAAATTCTGGATCCAGTCTGACGTCTGGGGATAATTCTAAAGTAAGGAATCTGGAGCTAGATAGAGTCTCTATCAGACAAGGCATTATCAAAGGTAAGTAACTTGTTTGTTACGGTTGATTTTATAATCATTAAGGCCCTCATTATGACTTTGGCAGTCTATACCGATGACCACTGTGGTGACGGACGCTAAAAGACCGTCGCGGAGGAGGCAGACTTCCCACCGTATCATGAGTCACAAAAACAAAACCGCCAGAAAGAAGCTATAATTTCAACACCGCCAGAGCCAATGAAGGCGGGAGAGAGACGGTTCCACCACCATCACCACCACAGCAACAACAACCCGCCCCCCCAAATACCCGCCCCCCCAAATAACAACCCACAAATCACCACAGCGGTCCAACAATGGAAGTAACCCATTGGTGGTGCAGACCGCCATGGTCGATTTTGCCATTCCACAACAACAGAAGCCAACATTGACTAAACTGAATTACCCACACCTGATACACATACACACTGTACACACCCACCAACAGCACTATAAAACACCCCCCACACAACTAAAATCTGCTACACGTTGCCAGCCCACATATCCCTAGAACTGCACACACAAACCACAGCCCCCTATACACCCTGCACGAATCACACACCAAACATCATACCTCTACACCAAACACACACAACAACACTACACTCAGTCATTACTTCACAGCATCCTACATACTCACACAACCTGCACCCCACCAAACACAATCGGCATGTCCCCACAAAAGAACCCCCGTTTCACTGATGAAGAGTTGCAGGTCATGGTAGACGAAATCGCCAGGGTAGAGCCACAGCTGTTTGGTGCACAGGTCCAGCAGATATCCATTGCCAGGAAGATGGAGCTTTGGCGGAGAATCGTTGACAAGGTGAACTCTGTGAGAACCTATCCACGCACAGGTGATGACATAAGGAAGAGGTGGAATGACCTACGAGAGAAGGTGCATGCAATGGAATGCAGGCACCACATTGCCGTCATGAAGACTGGCATGGATCCCCACCTCCTCCCCCACAGTTGACAACATGGGAGGAGAAGGTCTTGGCTACCCTGCATCCCGAGGGCCTCACTGGAGGGCTGGACACTGGTAAGTCCCCCGTACTTCTCTACCATGTACACCTGCATGGCATGTCTCCCTGTCATCCTATCTGCCTTCAACCCACTCCATCCCAAACTTAGAACCACCCCCATAACCACCCTCAACAATTTTCCCCTGCATGCCCAGTCCACTTAAATCACACCTCTCCAACTTCATCATTCACACACATAAGTAATGCATTGTCAGCATGAAGCACTACCAATCCCACAATGCATCACCATACAATCAATCAATCAATCAAGGCATTTATACAGCGCGCTACTCACCCGTGAGGGTACACAAACCAAAGGTGGAAAAACGACACCCATCCCATGGGGAAATCATCAATGCTGAAAATGTATCTGATGGTGAAATTAACAACTATCACAAATATCCACAGGTACCCCAGCCAATGTCAGCCAGCAGCATGTGCAACGTCTACCCTTTCCTCCACCAGAAGAAGGCCCCAGTGATAACAGCTATTTTGGATGTCTGGATCTGGAAGATTTCCCTGGCCCATCTGGTACTACTGGTCAGTCAGACACCACAAGCAGCACCCAGTCCACCCCAGAGCAGCCCACACCGGACTCCACGACAACAGCAGCCACCCAGCGTCCCAAAACCTCTGTCCCCAGGACATGTCAATCAACAGTGTGCCCACCTGTACAGGGACTGAAGTCACCATTTCTCATCCAAGACGTAGAAGGTCCTGGTGTCAATAGGAGTGGGCACACAGTTCAGGGTACACAGGCACAGGGGGCCAGGGCCAGTGGGAGGATATTTGTTCACCAAGGGGTGTCCCAACCCAGGGAACCAACTGCCCAGGAGGCACTGTCACAAGTCCTGGGAGCATACCATAAATCCCAAGTCAGGATGGTCTAGGTACTTACTATCTTGCAGGAGAACAAGAGGCTGCAGAGGGAACACCACCAGGAGGTCATGCAGCAGTTGCAGGCCCACAGTGCCAACATGGCCTCCATTGCAGGGGTGCTCAGTGAAATTGCCACCATCATGCGTGAGTCCACAACACACCAGTAGGCCCCTTCCACTAGCCAGAGTATTGACCAGGCCTCTGCATCTGCTGCAGCTAGTGGACTGGAGGACCTGCCACAGGACTCACAGACCACCAGTACCCATCCCTCTGTATCAGAGGAACCACCCTGCAAACGTTCCCTCAGAGCCAGACATCCTCCAGAGACTGTAACCAAGACCAAACCACTGCCAGGAAATGAGCCTCACCAACATGTCTCCCTTGTGTGCCAATGAGACACCTTGTTCACTTTGGACTGCCACTGCTCCTTTGACCTCTGCTACAAGATAATTGGGCCACTACACTGAAGATTTCATCCACCATCACCCCACTCAATTGCTATATCTCTTTCTTTTTGTAATCGTAATAAACATACTTAAAGACAACAGAAGGGTGTGTGCATTTCTTGCATGTACATGCAATGTCTTGACCTTTATTCCATGTGCAAATTTCATGTGAAGTGTGAATCCATCCAATGTACAGACAGGTTGGGGTACACATTCCCACTGTAAGTGCTTGCCACAAGTCACCATCCACCAAACTGTATGAAAGCAGTCTGTAGGCATTCCATGAGTACACAGTAGTGACCACACCAACATCTGAAAAAGGGAAACCTTTAGTGACATTCAAATTAGCAGTAAAGGGAAGTAAAGCAACATGAGCCCCTGTAACATGACAGCCTACATTCATCTGGTCACATCAACTTAATATTTTTCACTGCAGTTAACTCCAAATACTACTTGTGAGCAATACACAACTTGTGTAAGTGCCTTAGAAAAGATACTATGGTTTTAGCTATGCCATGTTCTCAGTAAGCCAATCTCTCCTCTATGACACCTAGTCCAGACCAAACTGTGGTCTTACCTGACTGTCATTGGAAGTACTGGTGTATGAGATGTGTCCTGTTGTCCACGTCCTCCTCCTCCTCCCCATCTTCATCACTGTCTTCAGTTTCCTCTGCTGCCACAGGTGCATTGTCTCCTCCCTCCTCCTACAGGAATGGCACATGCCTTCGGAGGGCCAAATTGTAAAAGCATGCAGCAGGCCACAACTATCTGCCAGACCTTTACATGGGAGTAGAGTAGGGATCCACCAAAAATATGTAGGCACCTGAACCTGGCTCTCAGTAGTCCAAATGTTCTTTCGATGACTCTTTTGGTCTGTCCATGTGCCTCATTGTATCAATTCTCTGCCTCTGTCTTCGGAATCCTCACTGGTGTCAACAGCCAGGATAGGTTTGGGTAGCGTAGTCACCTGGAAATAGTGAGAAACTCATATTACATTTGTACAATAGCACAGAGGTCACTCCAGGTAACATACTGTGACATACATTGTGTGAAACATCATGCTCACCAATGAGCCAGACTCGCTCTCTCTGTAGTTGTGCCATCATCTGTGGGACACTGTTGTTCCTCATTATGTAGGCATCATGTACAGATCCTGGAAACTTGGCAGTCACGTGGAAAATATACTGAGGAGCAAGGCACACCATCTGCACATTCATAGAATGGTAACTCTTCCTTTCTGAACACCTGCTCATTTATCCTGGGAGGGATCAAAGCAATATGGGTCCCGTCAGTGGCACCAATCACATGTGGAATATGTCCCATTGTATAGTACGCAGCCTTAACTGTGGGCAAATCATCACTTTGGGGGAATGTGATATAGCTGCTCATATGTTTCAGCAAGGCAGTCAAAACTCTTCTCAGCAAACATTGGCTGAGACATACCTGCAGCCAAGCCCACTTTCACCTGAAATGATCCACTGGCCAGGAAGTGAAGCACTGACAGCACCTGTACTGTAGGAGGTATTGCAGTAGGACTACAAAGAGCAGGAGTGAGATCTGGCTCCAATTGTTCACACAGTTCCGTGATTGTGACCCTGTCCAGATAATGGGTGAGAATTATGTGGCATTCCTCCAGTGTAGCCAAGTCAACTATGGGTCTGTACACTAATGCATTCCTCTTCCTCCATAGTGGTTGGTATCTGAACAGACAAAACATCACAAGTGTGTGATAACAGGAAGGATAGAAACACACAAAATCACAGTTAATAGAGCTGTCTCATACATTTCAGGCAACCAATGATTGGAATCTGCTCTGGCGACCTCTACATACAAACGGACTTCTGATAGCATACATTTTCATTAAATGGTCATCCTGCTTCACAGAAAAAAAAGTGGACGGAAAAATGGAACACGGCGGTAATGCCGCAAACCGAGACGCGATATGAAAAAGGCCATAGAGCCTGTGACTAACCTTCTGGTATCTGTGAGAGAGAAAAGGTAGTAGGTAGGAGTGCTACCTATAGCACCGAATATCCTATAGTGAAATGAATAAAATGAACCCGTCAGTGAGTAGCAAAGCAACCGAAAATTGCCCGCTGAAAATTACCGCGCTTACGAACCTTATTATAAAAGGTCGAAAATTTACTTCCTAAACAGAGCCGCTTAGCATTACCGCGCTTACGAACCTTATTATAAAAGGTCAAAGAATTATTAAATTAATTCCTAGACAGAGCCGCTTACCTTTACTAAAAGAGATATAAGAAGAACGGGAAACCGCGTTCAAATAATCAGGCGGAGTACCGTAGTGTCCGGACAAAATTCAATCGGACCGCTCCATGGCGGGTGCTCTATTTAAACCGTTTCAACTGATAGTGAAGCATCCTGCTTCACAGATGTAGTGATAGTGGCGGTTGATGCCACGAGAGTTATAAAGGAAACGTTAAACACAAAATCGAAGAGAGAGCCATTCATCTTGTGGGGCAATATTAATACAGAGGCTCTGCGATAATGTTTAAAAACTAATGAGAGGATAGATAGTGTCATTGTAGGTATTTAAATCGTATCGTATCCATCATGTTGGTAATTCGAAAAAATATCCAACCGACTATATAATTTAGGTCGGAAAACAATAAGGAATCATGTCAAATAAAAGTGAAGTGCCACAAATATGATACAAGCAGAAAGGACCTGCCGGCAGACAGGATCAAAAGACAAATAATCAATTACAAGACTGTAACATTGGTGTACCAACCAGGCATGAATTTACAGAGAAAATACAGAAACAGAAAAAAAGGTTGATGAAGGACAATAAGCGGTATACAGGGAGTGCAGAATTATTAGGCAAATTAGTATTTTGACCACATCATCCTCTTTATACATGTTGTCTTACTCCAAGCTGTATAGGCTAGAAAGCCTACTACCAATTAAGCATATTAGGTGATGTGCATCTCTGTAATGAGAAGGGGTGTGGTCTAATGACATCAACACCCTATATCAGGTGTGCATAATTATTAGGCAACTTCCTTTCCTTTGGCAAAATGGGTCAAAAGAAGGACTTGACAGGCTCAGAAAAGTCAAAAATAGTGAGATATCTTGCAGAGGGATGCAGCACTCTCAAAATTGCAAAGCTTCTGAAGCGTGATCATCGAACAATCAAGCGTTTCATTCAAAATAGTCAACAGGGTCGCAAGAAGCGTGTGGAAAAACCAAGGCGCAAAATAACTGCCCATGAACTGAGAAAAGTCAAGCGTGCAGCTGCCACGATGCCACTTGCCACCAGTTTGGCCATATTTCAGAGCTGCAACATCACTGGAGTGCCCAAAAGCACAAGGTGTGCAATACTCAGAGACATGGCCAAGGTAAGAAAGGCTGAAAGACGACCACCACTGAACAAGACACACAAGCTGAAACGTCAAGACTGGGCCAAGAAATATCTCAAGACTGATTTTTCTAAGGTTTTATGGACTGATGAAATGAGAGTGAGTCTTGATGGGCCAGATGGATGGGCTCGTGGCTGGATTGGTAAAGGGCAGAGAGCTCCAGTCCGACTCAGACGCCAGCAAGGTGGAGGTGGAGTACTGGTTTGGGCTGGTATCATCAAAGATGAGCTTTTGGGCCTTTTCGGGATGAGGATGGAGTCAAGCTCAACTCCCAGTCCTACTGCCAGTTCCTGGAAGACACCTTCTTCAAGCAGTGGTACAGGAAGAAGTCTGCATCCTTCAAGAAAAACATGATTTTCATGCAGGACAATGCTCCATCACACGCGTCCAAGTACTCCACAGCGTGGCTGGCAAGAAAGGGTATAAAAGAAGGAAATCTAATGACATGGCCTCCTTGTTCACCTGATCTGAACCCCATTGAGAACCTGTGGTCCATCATCAAATGTGAGATTTACAAGGAGGGAAAACAGTACACCTCTCTGAACAGTGTCTGGGAGGCTGTGGTTGCTGCTGCACGCAATGTTGATGGTGAACAGATCAAAACACTGACAGAATCCATGGATGGCAGGCTTTTGAGTGTCCTTGCAAAGAAAGGTGGCTATATTGGTCACTGATTTGTTTTTGTTTTGTTTTTGAATGTCAGAAATTTATATTTGTGAATGTTGAGATGTTATATTGGTTTCACTGGTAATAATAAATAATTGAAATGGGTATATATTTGTTTTTTGTTAAGTTGCCTAATAATTATGCACAGTAATAGTCACCTGCACACACAGATATCCCCCTAACATAGCTAAAACTAAAAACAAACTAAAACCTACTTCCAAAAATATTCAGCTTTGATATTAATGAGTTTTTTGGGTTCATTGAGAACATGGTTGTTGTTCAATAATAAAATTAATCCTCAAAAATACAACTTGCCTAATAATTCTGCACTCCCTGTACATACTCAATTATAATCGGAGAAATATAACGGCGAGATCTTCAAATTGTCTGCTAAGAGATTTCGAGTATACAGAGCAAATGTGAATCAAATGCAAAACATAATAAATTCATAGGTGTCACATCAGACAATCTGGAGAGTATAACAAGATATTGTGATATTAGTGGTAATGTCATATTATTCCCCCAAGAAATATTCCATCTCAAAATTAGTATTGAGGCCCTCCTCCACCGCTCTGAGTTTAAGAATCCAGTAGCATTCTTTCCTCCTGAGTGCTAATTCTCTATTACCCCCCCTGGGGTCCTTGCTGATGAGATCAAATCCAAAAAATTCAAAACCACATATCTTATTTTGTTTCGGGCATTGTCTCATATGGCTCACGATAGGATATCTTTCGTCATCTTGTCTGAGGGCCCTAAAATGTTCGCTTGCCCTTACTTTAAGTGGCCTAATGGTACTGCCTACATAATACAGGCCACATTTGCAAATGATCATGTGAATGACAAAATTGGTGTCGCATGTGATGTTATGGTTGATGTTAAACTGTGATCCAGTCGAACTCATAAACGTAGTGACACCCGATTTGGCCCATCGGCACATGCCACAATGGCCACATTTGAAAAAAAAACTTGTTACGGCTATTCAGCCAATTGTCCTGAGTCTGTTTTGTGCGATAGCTGGGGCACAGACTGCTTTTCAAAGATTTGCCCCTTCTGAAAGTCAAAAACGGTTTATCTGAGATCACCTTCTTGAGGTTAGGATCTGCAGTCAATAAGTGCCAATGTCTATTCATGCATTTTTGTAGTAGAGTAGCTGTCCTCGTATAGTTGGTTATGCAGCGGATAGCATTAACTCTAGGTCTAGGTCTCTGATTAAGTGTATCTAGTCTATTAAGACGCATCACCCTGTCGCGAGCTTTCTCAATCACCTTCGGGGGATAGTCCCGTGCTCTAAATCTGACACTCATATCTTCAATGCATAAAGCAAAGTCTGCTTCTAAGCTGCAGTTTCTTCTTGCCCGCACCATCTCCCCGTATGATATCGAGTTGATTTGTTGCGTTGGGTGTGCGCTTTGTGCATGTAAAATAGAGTTACATGCTGTACTTTTCCTGTACAAACGACTCTCTATTTTATTCTCATGAATGAATAGTTCCACATCTAAAAAGGCGACATTGTTTGCATTGTGTTCCTAGGTGAACTGAATATTGTAGTCATTGGTGTTCAGGTAGCTAATAAAATCATTAAGTTTGTGTAAATCGCCCGTCCAGATCATAAGACAGTCGTCTATATATCTACCCCAGAAGAGTATGTCCGAAATCCACGTACTGCCCTTCTCACTCCAAATCATGTTTTGTTCAAACAATCCCATAAAGAGATTGGCGTAGGCTGGGGAGAATTTGGATCCCATTGCTACCCCTTGCTTCTGACAAAACCAATTGTTTCGAAACAGAAAGACATTGTTGTTTAATATTAAATCCACCATATTTAATAACATGTTAGTGTGCCCATAAAGGTTGGCCGGTCTCTTGTGAAGGAAATGGCATAGTGCATCCTTTCCCATCTTATGGTTGATACTTGTGTAAAGGGAAGTTACATCTAATGTTACCAGAGTCATCCCTATTTCCCAAGTGATGTCAGACAGTATGCTCAGAATATGTTTGGTGTCTTTAATATAGGATGGCAGATTCACTACAAATGGTTGTAAAAAGATATCCACATATTCTGAGAGTCTTTCTGTAGGGCCTCCTATACCTGATACAATGGGCCTCCCCGGTGGTGATGTCGGGTTTTTGTGTATTTTAGGTAATGCATAAATGCAGGGGTATCTAGGTCTAAGGACACGCAGATACATGTATTCTTCTTCTTTTAGAAGTGAAAGATCCAAACACTCCTGCAGAAATGTATTAATTTTGTTGGCAAGTGAGGGAATAGGATCTGCATGAATCTTCTCATAACAGGTAACATCGTCCAGCTGTCTGTACAGCTCATGATCGTAATCTGAGGTGTTTAAAACCACAATGTTCCCTCCTTTATCTGCCTCCCTGATCGTGATGTCCGTCCTGGAACGCAGTTGTTTTAGACTAGTTCTCTCTGCATGGCTTAAGTTATGATGCCAGAAATGTTGTTGCGTGTCAGTGGTAGATTCTGATTTGTTGAAATCCTGCCAGACTAACTTAAAAAACATATCTACGCAATTACCACTCGTAAGGGTTGGTGTCCAGGTTGATTTTCTCCTCAGACCGCTGTAAAGTGCATCCGATGGAATATCAAGATCAGATAAAACCCGTGATATGGTAGTAGGGTCCTGTTCGCAGTCTGTAATGGACAGTAAGGTGGCCGTGTCCTGAATATCTCTAATGGACAGTGGTTGATAGACGTTGTGACTGTCAGGGAGGATGCTATAATCCCTATTGTCAGTATACTTAGTAAAATGTTTTTTCAGTTTCAGACGTCTGATGAACTTAAAAAAGTCAATTTTTGTCCTCTGAAAATCTCCAAAGTCCCCTGGGCAGAAACCTAAGCCTTTGCTGAGAAGTGTCAGATCATGTGTGGTGAGTGTAGCATTAGAGAGATTGATGACATTGATGGAATTATTGCTAGCATTGTCTAGTTCCCTTTGTCCCAAGACCTTGTCTTCATTCCCTTTCTTGTCTCTGAAAGTTCTGCCTCTCTTGCCTCTCCTGGTTTTCCTGGGTCTACCTTGTGTCGACTAATTTCCCAATGTCCCTGCCTTATTCTTTGAACCTCTGCTAAAAAAGAGGGAGTGCCTTGTAATGCTATGCTATCCTGTCTTGAAGAGGAAGACGATGCACTCATGTCGCTGTTGTTGGTGGACGTACTATTCAATGAGGTCGAAGAACCCATAACACTATTCTGTGAGTGGTCATTTCTCTTAACTAGATGATCATATTTCCTGGAGAATGTAAAAATTCTACCATTTTTATAATCCAACTCGTCACGTCTAAGTTTACGTATTTTTCTCTGTGTAATATCGTTTTGGTGTTGTTCAATAATTTAATTGAGAATTTTTAAATTCCTAGCAGTAGATTCCTCCAGATTCATTTTTTTGATCTCTATTTCCAACTCAGAGATTTCGGTTTGTAATTTTGTCACTTTCCTTTCTGAACTCTCAATCAGAATATTCATTAATCTAAGTGAGCTCGAGACTAATTCCTTTTCCCACGCCTCCAAAAGGTCCGGATCGAGATCGTCAAACGTAGGGAAAATGTGCGATCTTAACCCCCTAGGGATCCTATTGAGCTTTACGTATTGTTTAAGGGTGGCTCCATCCCACCACTTGGAGACCTCCTGTTTCTTCAGTTTCTCTAATCTGAAGAATTATGTTTTGCATTTGATTCACATTTGCTCTGTATACTCGAAATCTCTTAGCAGACAATTTGAAGATCTCGCCGTTATATTTCTCCGATTATAATTGAGTATGTATACCGCTTATTGTCCTTCATCAACCTTTTTTTCTGTTTCTGTATTTTCTCTGTAAATTCATGCCTGGTTGGTACACCAATGTTACAGTCTTGTAATTGAATATTTGTCTTTTGATCCTGTCTGCCGGCAGGTCCTTTCTGCTTGTATCATATTTGTGGCACTTCACTTTTATTTGACATGATTCCTTATTGTTTTCCGACCTAAATTATATAGTCGGTTGGATATTTTTTCGAATTACCAACATGATGGATACGATACGATTTAAATACCTACAATGACACTATCTATCCTCTCATTAGTTTTTAAACATTATCGCAGAGCCTCTGTATTAATATTGCCCCACAAGATGAATGTCTCTCTCTTCGATTTTGTGTTTAACGTTTCCTTTATAACTCTCGTGGCATAAACCGCCACTATCACCCACCTGGAGTATGTGGTTTCACCACTCCAAGATGGCGGCCATGGTTTAGCATGAGTCCCATCTTTGTTTCAACTGAGTAAGTTTCAGTTGAAACAGTTTAAATAGAGCACCTGCCATGGAGCGGTCCGATTGAATTTTGTCCGGACACTACGGTACTCCGCCTGATTATTTGAACGCGGTTTCCCGTTCTTCTTATATCTCTTTTAGTAAAGGTAAGCGGCTCTGTCTAGGAATTAATTTAATAATTCTTTGACCTTTTATAATAAGGTTCGTAAGCGCGGTAATGCTAAGCGGCTCTGTTTAGGAAGTAAATTTTCGACCTTTTATAATAAGGTTCGTAAGCGCGGTAATTTTCAGCGGGCAATTTTCGGTTGCTTTGCTACTCACTGACGGGTTCATTTTATTCATTTCACTATAGGATATTCGGTGCTATAGGTAGCACTCCTACCTACTACCTTTTCTCTATCACAGATACCAGAAGGTTAGTCACAGGCTCTATGGCCTTTTTCATATCGCGTCTCGGTTTGCGGCATTACCGCCGTGTTCCATTTTTCCGTCCACTTTTCTTATCGGTTTATTTGTTATAGTTTCAGATTACTAGAATTGTTCAGGAGAACAATAATGACTCATTGATAAGGATTGATTTCTTGACTGTAGCTCAGGTATGTCAAGTTCTCTTTTTGATAATTTCGACACACGGACTTAGTTTTAGTTTATTGTTAGGACCACCTTTTTGACCTTAGCTCTCTATCTTCATACCGACCCATGATATTCTGGATCATGGGAGTGCTCTCACCTCTTTTCTCATTTAAAACTAAGAACGTGCACCAACTATGACACAACCTTTAGGCTCTATCAGCCTTTGTTTTTATTCTTGTTGTTACTAGCAATGTTTGCGATTTATTGCATTTCCATAACAAGTGACCTCCTTTTTCCTTTCTCATTTACACGTTAGTTTGATTCTCTCTTGATAACACATGTACCAAAATAAATTTTTCTTTCTTCTGTCTTTTTGCGCATATCACACATGTCACATATTGCAGGGTTTTCGATTACACAAACATCACGGTGGGAGTGACTCTTTGTTGTCACTCATTGCATTCAATGAATCAGTAGTTACTGTAACACGTATTTTAGACATTATTTTTGTTTATTCCAGCCCTGATGAAGTCTTTGAGACTTATCTCTCACAAGACGAAACACGTGTTGGCGTTTGTTGCTACATGACCACCTATCGGCTGTTATGGTCACATATGTGCTGGCCTTAA
This sequence comes from Pleurodeles waltl, assembly GCF_031143425.1. Taxonomy (NCBI): domain Eukaryota; kingdom Metazoa; phylum Chordata; class Amphibia; order Caudata; family Salamandridae; genus Pleurodeles; species Pleurodeles waltl. Next base: position 231,114,295 of record NC_090451.1, read on the forward strand.
GGATTGTTTCCTATCACTGTGATGTAATTTATCTTTCAAGAATAAATGGAAGGTTCCTGTTTTCATGACTCCCGGTCTTACAACGCATTTCTTCACTAGTACAATATGGACTCTAAACAACTGTAACAAAAAATTGTTTCTGATTCATGAGTGCCCTGACTTTCGACTTATCTATGTTCCCCAGAGGGTTGACAGAGGCAATAATAGATAATACTAATGCTCTATTTGTGGTAGTGTGGTCGAGCAGTTAGGCTTATCAGAGTGTAGTGTTAAGCATTTGTTGTACACACAGACAATAAGAGAAACACACACTCAATGACTTAACTCCAGACCAATAGGTTTTTATATAGAAAAATATTATTTTGTTATTTTATTACTAGAACCGCAAAATTCAGTTCAGAAATAATTACTGTTGCAGGTAAGAACTCAACACAGATATCAATGCAACTTTGTTTCACTTTGTCAAAGAAAACAGTTTATAAGTAAACAGAGAATATCTATTTCAAAAGGGGACACTGCATTTTTCAGAACAGTTCCTGGGGGAAGAAAATAAAGTACAGTTTTAGAGGTAAGTACACGACTTGCAGTTCCAAACTCTTGGTTATAGGTAGTCCACCGTTGGGGGTTCAAGTCAACCCCAAACACCCACCACCAGCAACATGGGGCCGGCCGGGTGCAGGGGTCAAAGTTGAGCAATTTTAACGTGGGCTCCTATGGAGGCAGGGGGGATTAGAGGAGCACTGGAGGGGCCTCAAGTAGGCACCAATCCCGCAACCTCAGCGGCACTGGGGCGGCCAGGTGCAGGGTGCAAACAGGGCATTGGCTTTTCAATGAAACTCTATGAGGGGACCCCAGGGGGTCACTCAGTCGCTACAGGCGAGGTCCGGGGGGTGCCTCGGGCACACCACCGGTCGGACAGGGAAGAGGGCTGCCTGTTGATCGTTGCTGCACTGGGTGTCGATTTCTCCAAGGCCTGGGGGCAGCGGGTGCAGTGGGTCTTTTGGCATTGGTTATCTTTGTCCAGGTCAGTCGCGGTCAGGGGGGTCCTCGGGATTCCCTCTGCAGGTGTCATCGTGGAGGGGTGGAGAGGTCAACCCAGGGTGGGCACTTGGTCGCCGTTGCCTGGGGGTCCTCTCTGGTTGGTTGGGCCATCTCGACTCGGGCCGTGGGCGTCGGGAAGTAAGAACTCACACTTCTGTGAGTCAGGCAGTCCTCTGAAGGTTTTCCAGAGGTCGCTGGACCTGCAGGACACGTCGTCTTTCTTCTGCAGGTTCTTTGAAGCAGGAGACAAGCCGGTAGGGCTGGGGCCAAGTCAGTTGTTGTCTCCTTTCCTTCTCTGCTGGGGTTTCACCTAAGCAGTCCTTCTTCTTGTGAGTTTGTCAGGAATCTGACTCTCTGGGTTCAGGGAGCCCTTCAATACAAGATTTAGGGGCGTTTTTAGGGTTAGAGGGCAATAGCCAATGGCTACTCTCCCTGAGGGTGGCTACACCCTCCTGGTGCCCAATCCCTTTTGGAGAGGGGCACATTCCTATCCCTATTGGCCCTGATCCTCCAAACCAAGATGGAGGATTCTGCAAGGAGGGGGTCACTTCAGCTCTGGACGCCTTAGGGGTGGTCCTGGCTGAGGTGGTGATTTCTTGTTTTTCCTAATTATTCCTCTGGACTTGCCACCAAAAGTGGGGCTTTGTCCAGGGGCTGGGCATCTCCACTAGCTGGACTGCCCTGGGGCATTGTAACACGAAGCCCTAGCCTTTGAGGCTCATCGCTAGGTGTTACAGTTCCTGCAGTGGGGAGCTGTGAAGCACCTCAACCCAGGACAGGCTTTGTTTCTGGCCTCAGGTAGCACAAAGGCTCTCACCCCAGGGGGTCAGAAACTTGTCTGCTACTGGCATGTTGGCACAGACCAGTCAGTCCTACACTAGAGGGTGGGTAAAATACAGGTGGCATCTCTAAGATGCCCTCTGTGTCCATTTTTTAATAAGTCCAACACTGGCCTCAGTGTGGGTTTATTATTCTGAGAAGTTTGATACCAAACTTCCCAGTATTTAGTGTAGCCATTATGGAACTGTGGAGTTCGTTTTGACAAACTCCCAGACCATATACTTAATATGGCCACACTGACCTTACAATGTCTAAAAATTGACTTAGACACTGTAGGGGCATATTGCTCATGCAGCTATGCCCTCACCTGTGGTATAGTGCACTCTGCCTTAGGGCTTTAAAACCTGCTAGAGGGGTGACTTACCTATGCCACAGGCAATGTTTTGTGTGCATGGCACCCTGAGGGGGATGCCATGTCGACTTTGCCTTTTTCTCCCCACCAACACACACAAGCTACAATGGCAGTGTGCATGTGTTAGGTGAGGGGTCCCTTAGGGTGGCACAACACATGCTGCAGCCCTTAGGGACCTTCCCTTGTCACAAGGCCCTTGTTACCACTGGTACCTTTTACAAGGGACTTAGCTGTGTCCCAAGGGTGTGCCAGTTGTGGAAACAACGGTACATTTTTAGTGAAAGAACACTGGTGCTGGGGCCTGGTTAGCAGGGTCCCAGTACAAAGTCAGCATCAATATCAGGCAAAAAGTGGGGGGGCAACTGCAACAAGGGCCATTTTCCTACAGGAGGGTTTTCTACCCGAACCTGCCAACTCCTCCTTCTTGTGTGGAGACTGAGTGGCGACAGTTGACAGCCTTCGACCTTTCTCCCGAAGTAAGTAATGTTATTCTGACAGCCAGAAGACCCTCCACCAAGACGGTATATGCCTGTGGATTGCAAAAGTTTGTATTATATTGTACAGAAAAGTATATCAACCCTCTTTCTGCCTCTCTCTCTCTGATACTCTTCTCTTCATTCTTACCCTTGTCCAGCAGGGCTCTGCTCAGGGTACTCTTAAGGGATATCTCTCTGCTTTTTCTGCCTTCCTGTGGCTGCCTGACCGACCCTCTTTATTTAAGTCCCCTATTGTAAATAGGTTTCTCAAAGGGCTTGTACATATGTTTCCCCCTTCACCCTTTACCATGCCTCAGTGGCACCTTAATTTGGTGCTCACCTACCTTATGTGTGCTCCCTTTGAGCCTCTGCACAATTGTCTCCTCCGGCTCCTTACCATCAAGACAGTCTTTCTAGTGACAATAACATCTGTCCGGAGGGTGAGTGAGCTGCAGGCTTTATCATCAAAGTCTCCCTACTTTCCCGTGTTTCCAGACAAGCTGGTGATTCGCACTAGGGCCTCTTTCCTACCAAAAGTGGTGACTCCATTCCATCTGAGACAATCAGTCACCCTGCCCACCTTTTTCGCCCCTCACATCCCTCTAAAGAAATGGAGCGACTCAGTCTGGTCCCAAAAAGAGCGTTGTACCTTGACAACACAAAAGAATTCAAGGTGGACGACCAACTCTTCGTGGAGTATGCTGGAGCAAAGAAAAATCAGGCAGTGCAGAAGCAAACCATGTCAAGATGTGCCACGTGCTGGCTAAGAAGCAGCCTCCTGAGGGCTTAAGGGCCCATTCTACCAGGGGTAAATCTCCTACCATGGTACTAGCACGTGGAATCCCAGTCCTGGACATCTGTCAGACAGCACCATTTGCCAAACACTATTGCCTGGAAATCAGGTCCGCACGGACTGACACTTCGCCTGTTGGTTCCTGCAGGACTTTCTAGAATAGTAATTATGTACTCAGCCCACTGCCGTGGATGGTATTGCTTGGGTATCTATTCGTAGGTAAGGAATCTGTCGCTAGATGTCTCTATCAGATGAACAAGTTACTTACCTTCGGTAGCAAATTTTCTGATAGGCACAATAGCTAGCCGCAGATTCCTTGCCGACCCACCCATTCCTCCCGTTTCTGTGGCCAGATATCTAGGGTTAGGGATGATCCCTTTCAGGGCCCTAGGTTGGATGCACCAGTGTCAGTGCACTTCATGGCTCCAGCCTCCTGGTCTGGTGTGGAAAGTCGGGAAAAGTAACTGATGTCCGCACGCCGAGATGGCGCCTATACAGGTGACCGCAATGTCACTTCCATCTCGAACGTCACGTGGAACCAAACAAAGCCACCTTCTGGTGTGCAGAGCTACTGCTCATGAAAAATATTCCGGATCCAGTCTGACACCTGGGAAATTCAAAGGTAAGGAATTTACAACTAGATATTGTGTCTATCAGATATCTCTTTACCACAGGTAAGTAACTTTTTCAATAGGTAATACTGATTTATTTTACTTATATTTTAGGTGAGGGTTGCTACGTTTGTAGGGGTATATGGTGGGAAGTTAATAATTAACAATTCATTTTAAATGTATTATTAATAATAATTTAATTTAATTTTAATTGTGTCGTCATATATTTTTGTTATATTTTAGGTGTGGTCTGCTGGTTTGTAGGGGTATAGTGTGGAAGGGTAATTATTTAATAATTAACAATTCATTGTTAATTCGTTAATTGAATTGATTATTAATTATGTATATTATGTAATACTAATTTATTTTAGTTATATTTTAGTTGTGGGTTGCTAGGTTTGTATGGGTATAGGGTGGAAGTTAATTAAGTAATAATTAAACAATAATATTTATTAATGTGTAACTAAATATTTAATTGATTAATAGCTATGTGAATTGTTTAATAATTATATATTTTAGGTGTGGGCTGTAGGGTTTGTAGGGTTATAGGGTGGTACGTTATTCAAGTAATAATTAACAATTATGAATTTATTAATTACTGAATATTAATTATGTATGTTTTGTAATACTGATTTATTTTATTTATATTTTAGTTGTGGACTGCTAAGTCTAGGTGTATAGGGTGGGAAGTTAAGTAATAATTAATAATGTATAAATACATATTTAATTCATTACTTTTGTAAATTGTGTAATTATATATTTTAGTCATTTTTTAGGTGTGGACTTCTGGGTTTGTAGAGGTATAGGATGGGAAGTGAATATAAGTAATAATTAACAACTATTACTTGCTAATTACGTAATTGATTATCAATTATGTTAATAGTGTTACGCTCATTTTTTTATATACATATATTTTATGTAAAGTAATAATGTTGATATAAAGAGTTTTGTATTTTTCTAAATTAATAGGATTAGTCAAATGTTTAATGTGTTTCAAGTGAAGTAGTTTAGCTACTGTTATTTAGACTGAAGCGGGAATAGTCAATTTCACCCCTCTAAAGTCACACCCTTTACCTTTTGTTGCACAGACTCAAGTGAGAATAGCAAATCTTACCCCTCTGATGCCAACGCTTTCAATACTTTTGAATGATCTATTGAGTTTAGTTATTTCTTGCGATTCACTTTTTTCATTGCATGGGTATTATTTATTGATTCAGTAGCTGGACTAATTTCCAAATTTTTCATTTTTTATTTTTATTTTCCGTTGTTAATAGTGTGGAGGTGATTATGACTGTTTTTAACTGTTGTTTCTGTTTACAGGAGATGGCAATTGTGTGTTTTCCGATATTACTTGTTTCCTCGTAATATAGGCTCTCTTTTTATTGCTAAATTGGTTAAAAATTACATGGATACATTAGTGGTTTTGTTATAGCATGCAGTTTGTTCTAGCATACTTGTTTATTTGTAAGTCTGATTGGGTGTTTTGTTTAATTTTATTCAATATGTCAAATTCGTTGAAGACCATAGGTACGTTTCAGCTGTTTTGTTTTAGTATGCAGTTTGTTCTGCCACGCAGCATGTTTATTCATGTCAGCGCTGTAGTAAGATGGCGCCCACAATTGCACAGCGTGTATCTTTATTTCACGGTGATTACAGATTACACTTCTGTTGCCTTTTGTTTATTTTTATGACTAAGGGATCTGCTTGTTATGGTGACTGCGAAGTATGCTGATTCCCTGCTCGGCATCGCTGTAATAAGCAGGTCCTTTGGTCTCTGCATGACAGAACAAGGCAAGTTTCCATATTTCTTTTATTTTTGGAACCGCCTCAATTTTTATTGGTTAAAGCATGGCTTTTGCACTTTGTTGATAACTTGCACGCTAATTTCATTTAGGGTTACCATTTTCTGTTCGGGTGTACGCACCCTTAAGTTAACATAATTTTCTTATCATTCCTCATATTGGGAGGCATGTATTTATCCTTTTTATATTCCGTTTTCCGTATTCGGGTTCTTCATTAACTTTAGTTTTTTTTCTTTGAGCCCGGTGCACTCTGCATGTGTGGGTGACTAGTGTTTTTGTCACCTAGCATAGAAAGATTTAGAGTGCACTAATATTGTTTTCTTTCAGAGTACAGCGGTGAGGTGTGTGAGCACTGGAACTTTTTTTCAATTCTAAAATATGTCCTCATAGGAAGCAGCTTTATTCCCCTAACATTTCGTATTTGTACCACTTTTAGGAAACTTTTCCCCTTATGAAGAGCTTCGCCCGAAATGCATTGGTTTGTTTATCTGAACGGCCTGGCATACGTTTGATGTTTTGAGGGGTTTGATTCAATTGATATGGTATTCTCATGAAGATAAATGTTGGTTTGTACCTTGAATCACTGCATTCATTTCTTTCATATATCCCAAAGAAGATTCTTATTTTTTTTTAATAAAAGATCAAAATTGCTATTACTTTTGGAGCTGGAAGACTGCTTCTTGAGTGCATCGGGGGGACATCTCCCAAGTTGGAGAGTCACACTGTTGGTTCTTTTCTGAATAGTAAATGTAACATTCAAGATTTAACGCTTTTTCTACAGTTTCACAGCCTGGAGTAGGAATAGTAAATCTTACCTCTCCAAAGTACAACACTTTCTCCAATGTTGCTCACACTAGAGTGGGAATAGTAAATTTTACCCCTCCGAAGTCCATAACTTTTCCTACTATTGCGCTGTTTGAACTTGGAATAGTAAATTTGAACACTTTGAAGTCCAGCACTTTCCCTACTGCTGCACAGTTTGGAGTAGTAAAATGTGTAATCTTCCCGAAGTGCACTACTTTCCCTACTGTTGCATTAACTGGAATGGGAATGGTTAGTAAGTCCAGCACTTTCTATACTGTTGCACAGACTGGAGTGGGAATAGGAAAGCTTATCCTTCTGAAGTCCAGTGCTTACCCTTCTGTTGCACAGACTCCAGTGGGAATAGTAAAATGGTACCTCTCCGAAGTCGAACTCTTTCCCGACTGTTGCACAGACTTGAGTGGGAATAGTAAATCTTAGTCCTCCGAAGTCCAATGTTTTCCCTATTGTTGCACAGACTTGAGTGGGAATTGTGAATAATAATCCTCTGATGTCCAGCACTTTCCCTACTATTTTGCTGTTAGGAGTGGGAATAAGAAATGTAGCCCCCCCGAAGCCCTACACTTTATCTACTGTTGCATAAACAGGAGTAGGAATAGGATGTATTTTTCCAAGACTCCAGTATGTTTCCTAATATGGTTAAATGTTTATTTAATTATGTTTGTGTATTTGTTTAATTTTATGTTATTTGTTTATATTTTTCTTTGTTTTTACATTTTTATAATTTTGTAGATGTGTGTTTTACTTATTTATATTTTAATTGTTTGGTCATTTATTTAATGTTTTGGAATTGAATTGTTAATTTTTGTTATCTTTTATGTAAACTATGTTTATATATATATATGGTTTATATATATATGTTTATATGGTTTTTAATTCTTTAAATTCACTATTAAAAAAAAAACATTATATATGCATATATATATACATATATATACATATATAATGTTTTTTTTAATAGTGAATTTAAAGAATTAACAAACCAATATGTAAAAGATATATTTTAATAATTGTGTTGCATTATTTATATATATATATATATATATATATATATATATATATATATATATATATATATATATATATATAAATTCACGAATGCCAGACAACCGAGGTTGCTTTTACGGTGGCGGTCCGGGCGTGGATCTGGCTCTCAACAAATATACATACAATTCCTCTAATAATAAATAGAAGAGTACCCGGACAACAAATTGAAGTCCAAAATACTTTAATACCAGATGCTTCCTCCCATATAACGCGTTTCAGCCGTAGCCTTGCTCACGTACACATTGGGAGTTTACTACACAAATTAAATACCCATGCCTGACAGAACACAGAAAAAGGACAACATAAAACACATGCTTACAATCCACAAAGAAGTATGGGCACCATCTTGGAATGTCCAAAGGTACATTATATATATATTATAGGATTCTATACAGATGTCATGATTCCAATTCTATTAGTATTCTTTTTAGAAAAATTAAAATATCTTATTATATATTATTATTATATGAATGAAAACCGTTTTTAAGAGTGTTGTCAAAAACATATATATATATATGTATATATATGGGGTGTGTGTGTGTGTGTGTGTGTGTGTGTGTGTGTGTATATATATATATATATCTCAAAATGCACTGATGTGTTTATATAAGTATTTATATAGGTATTATATATTAGTGAGATTTATTTTGCATTGACTTAATGGTATATATTAAATTTTTTAAGATTTACTACTTTAAACTATAATATCTATATATATATATATATATATATTTATATATTATATATGAAACAATATTTGCGTATGTTTTTCCCACCCAGATTACTAATTTGCCTACCTATTGTTGTTCCACCTGCAGGACCTGGACTCTGGTTTTACCTTGGCTAACTGCTAACCTTCTCTCACAGTTACCATACGAGGCTTTTTTTTTAATTGTGTTCTTTTGCTGTTTTTGACATGTAAAGAAATCGACTGACTTTATGGAGCCCTAGTGCCCTTGAATGGCACCTGGGTGCTGGGAGGAGTCAGCTTTGCAACGTTTCACGTCATTTAGCATAATCACAGAAAAACACCATGGTGGTCATTACAACCCTGGCGGTCGGTTTTAAAGCGGTGATAAGACCGCCAATAGGCCGGCGGAAAAAAAATGGAATCACGACCGTGGCGGAAACCGCCAACATAGACAGCCACTTTAACACTCCGACCTCCACGGCGGTACAAACAAGCAGCATGGCGGTCACCGCCAACAGGCAGGCGGAGGACAATGTACCGCCCACAGTATCACAACCTAGCAATCCGCCACCTTTTCCGGGGTGGATTCACCGCGAACAAAAACATGGCGGAAACAGGACTTCGAAGGGAAAATGCTCACCTCTGCACACCCCACGAGGAATCAGGATGCCATGGAACCCGAGCTCCAGATCCTGCCAGCCTTCATCTTCTTGCTGCTCTAGCAGGACCACGAACGCGGGCGGCAAAGACCACGGTGAGTACTGCACCTACTACACAGGGGAGGGGGGAGGGAAAAAACAGGGACACACACACGCAACACCCCCACCCTCACCCACTACAACACACACACTAATACATCATGATACATTACAGTTACACCCCCCAAGCCCCCTGTAAGAATGCAAAGACAAAAGGAAATGAGTGTAACCATTGTAATATATTAAAATCCAGTACGCAAAAATATATATACACTACTAACAAATATATACACCAAGAATAGTAGTCCAGGTAGTGCTCCATTGAAGTCCATGGAACACTGGGCCCACACAGCATGGGCGAGGCCCACACTCAATCCCCGAACATGACGGAGAGAACACTGCAGGGGCATCAGATAGCAATAAAACAGGCACCTCAGGGGGAAGGGAAAGGGGGGGCACCTCAGCCGGCTGAGTACACGACGCCAAATCCACGAGGGGGCCACATGCCCACTGTTCAATCCTGGGGAGTGCAAAGCCACAGTCTCTCAAGTCTCTACAGTGGGTGGTTTGCCCACTGTTCAATCCTGGGGAGTGCAAAGCCACAGTCTCTCAAGTCTCTACAGTGGGTGATTTGCCCACTGTGCAATCCTGGGGAGTGCAAAGCCACAGTCTCTCAAGTCTCTACAGTGGGTGGTTTGCCCACTGTTCCATCCTGGGGAGTGCAAAGCCACAGTCTCTCAAGTCTCTACAGTGGGTGGTTTGCCCACTGTACAATCCTGGGGAGTGCAAAGCCACAGTCTCTCAAGTCTCTACAGTGGGTGGTTTGCCCACTGTTCCATCCTGGGGAGTGCAAAGCCACAGTCTTTCAAGTGGATAACAGTCTCCACTGGTTCTGGAGGGGGCCTTGTGTCCAGAGTGCTTCATCCTGCCAAGGACTGAGGTAGTAGATGTCTTTCTCCACTGGTTCTGGAGGGGGCCTTGTGCCCAGGGTGCTTCATCCTGCCAAGGACTGGGGTATTGGATGTCTTGCTCCACTGGTTCTGGAGGGGGCCTGGTGCCCAGAGTGCTTCATCCTGCCAAGGACTGAGGTAGTGGATGTCTTTCTCCACTGGTTCTGGAGGGGGATTTGTGCCCAGAGTGCTTCATCCTGCCAAGGACTGAGGTAGTGGATGTCTTTCTCCAGTGGTTCTGGAGGGGGCCTTGTGCCCAGAGTGCTTCATCCTGCCAAGGACTGAGGTAGTGGATGTCTTTCTCCACTGGTTCTGGAGGGGGCTTTGTGCCCAGAGTGCTTCATCCTGCCAATGACTGAGGTAGTGGATGCAAATCTCCACTGGTTCTGGAGGGGGCCTAGTCCCCACAGTGCTTCATCCTGCCAAGGACTGAGCTAGTGCATGTAAATCTCCACTGGTTCTGGAGGGGGCCTGGTGCCCAGAGTGCTTCATCCTGCCAAGGACTGAGGTAGTGGATGTCTTTCTCCACTGGTTCTGGACGGGGCTTGGTGCCCAGAGTGCTTCATCCTGCTCGTGACGGACTCAGTAGCGTCAGTGCCCTTGGCGCTCATAGGCCAGCGGTGCTTGTTGCGGTGGTGTCCTTGGCAGCGGTGCTTGAGGCGGCAGTGCCCTGTTCAGCAGTGCTTGTGGCGGCGGTGTCCTGTTCAGCGGTGCTTGTGGCGGCGGTGTCCTGTTCAGTGGTGCTTGTGGCGGCGGTGTCACTGTTCAGCAGTGCTTGTGGCGGCGGTGTCCTGTTCAGTGGTGCTTGTGGCGGCGGTGTCACTGTTCAGCGGTGCTTGTGTCGGTGGTGTCACTGTTCAGCGGTGCTTGTGGCGGCGGTGTCCTGTTCAGCGGTGCACGTTGCGGCGGGGTCCTTGGCAGTGACTCAGCTGCTGGCGGTCCTGTCTGGTCCAGCGGGGCTGGTGCTGGCGGTCCTGTCTAGCCCAGCGGGGCTGGTGCTGGCGGTCCTGTCTGGCCCAGTGGGGCTGGTGCTGGCGGTCCTTTATGGACCAGCGGGGCTGGTGCTGGCGGTCCTTTATGGCCCAGCGGGGCTGGTGCTGGCGGTCCTATCTGGCCGCGCGGGGCTGGTGCTGGCGGTCCTGTCTGGCCCAGCGGGACTGGTGCTGGCGGTCCTGTCTGGCCCAGCGGGACTGGTGCTGGCAGTCCTGTCTGGCCCAGCGGCGCTGGTGCTGGCGGTCCTTTATGGCCCAGCGGGGCTGGTGTTGGCGGCCCTGTCTGGCCCATAGGGGCTGGTGCTGGCGGTCCTTTATGGCCCAGTGGGGCTGGTGCTGGCGGTGGCCTCCTGGGCAGCAGGGATGATGCTGGCGGTGACCTCCTGGGCAGCAGGGATGATGCTGGTGGTGGCCTCCTGGGCAGCTGGGCTGGTGCTGGTGGTGGCCTCCTGGGCAGCAGGGATGATGGCCGTGGCCTCCTGGGCAGTTGGGCTGGTGTTGGCGGTGGCCTCCTGGGCAGCGGGGATGATGGCAGTGGCCTCCTGGGCAGCGGGGATGATGGCGGTGGCCTCCTGGGCAGCTGGGCTGGTGCTGGCGGTGGCCTCCTGGGCAGCGGGGATGATGGCGGTCTTCTCCGCCGTGCTGCTCTTCCCAGACTTGCTGAGTTTCTTGTGCCCCTTCCCTACCTTGGAAGGTGTCACAGCTGACTCCACACTCCCACCTGTACCCCTGGGAACGGCTTTGGTGGCTGGAGTCTTCCCCCTCTCCCGCCGGGCACTGGCCAACTTTTGATGCTTGACAGGTGGGGGACTGTCCGTGCTGTGGCTCCGTGCCACACTGGCTGCCCTGCTGCCCGGTGCACTCCAGAATCCGGTGACTAAAGGCACCACTGGTCCCGGAGATGTTGTGGCTGAGGTGCTAGGTTGGGACCTGGAGAGTCGGGCCCTAGGAGATTGACGGGGTGGGGGAGGTGAGAGAAAGAGGTCAAGGGTGGACAGGAAAAGTTCCTTGGGAACACTGGGACGGGTAGCTGGAGGGGGTTTGCGAGTGGAGGAAGAGGTTGTGGTTGTAGGATGTTTTCATTTCGTGACTTTGGGTGAAGGTGCATGCGTTGTAGGCTGTCGTGAGGTGGATGGCTGTTGGGTGGGTGTGTGCCTGCGTTTGTGTATCTTGGGAGGTGGCGTCACAGACACACTGGGAGAGGACACGGGACGTGTGAATGGTAGTTGGGGTGGTGACTGCACGTGAGCAGGGTGTGGTGATGTGTGTGCTGGTGATGGAAGTAGTGGCTGTAGATGTAGTGCATGCAGGTGTGAGTGGAGACGAGACTGGGAGGGAGGAGGGAGACGAGGAGGAGGGGGACACAGTGGAGGCACTGGATGTTGGTGTGTCTGCATGTGTGTGATGCTTGCGTGAGTGCCTGTGCGATGTGTGGTGCTTATGTTTGCCTGAGCTTCCCATGTGTGTTGACGTGTGTGCATGCTGGTCTGATGGTGTGCTTGGGATAGGCTGAGGTACAGGGGATTGGGTCTGGGTGGAGGAAGTTGGAGGGGGGAGGTTAGAGACAGGGACAATAGCTGCCATCAGTGCTGAGGCCAGAGTCTGAAAAGCTCGCTGAAGGGCTGCCTGACCAGAATGAATGCCCTCCAGGAATGCATTTGTTTGTTGCAATTGCCTCTCTACACCCTGGATGGCATTCAAAATGGTAGACCGCCCAACAGTGAGGGACCTGAGGAGGTCAATGGCCTCCTCACTGAGGGCAGCAGGGTTGACTGGGGCAGGGCCTGAGGTGCCTGGGGCGAAGGTGATGCCCACCCTCCTGGGTGAGCGGGCACAGGGCAAAGGCTGAGGGGCTGCTGGGAGGGCGGGGCTGGTGGGGGGGTGGCGGCTGTACCTGTAGATGCGGGGGCACAGATGTGGCCGCCACCACAAGGGAGCTGCCATCAGAGGACGAGTCCGTGTCACTGGTGTCAGCTCCTGTCCCTGCCGTGGAGCTCCCCTCGCCCTCCGTCCCACTGGTGAATTCCGAGTCTGTAGTCTCGCCCTCCAGGGCCATGTGGGTTGCAGCTCCCTCCTGCTCCGGTGCCACTGCTCCTCCGCCTGATGATGCTAATGCACACAAGAACATGGAGACCACAAAAAGGGGGGGAACGACAGAAGAAAGACATGTTGAGTGCATGCATTACCGCTACTGTTGGCGGACATGACAGACACAGAAGCCCCCTGCACTACACCGCGCACTTGGGGTCCACTGCTCAATCCCTGGGACATGGCCTACAAGGCTATGGCCGACATCTACACACATGGATGTCACAGGAGCCTGACTAGGTGTACTTGGCACTGTACACAGGTGGAGTGGGGTGCCACAGGGTCTGCCAGAAGAAGGGGACCTAACTAGCACACTCGCCCTGGCCTAGGGAAATCCACAGCCCACCTCCCCCACGCAGATACCTCCACTGCGTGCAAAATCAGCTGAATAAGAGTGTACTCACCTCCTTGTGGCTGCTGTGATGCCCTCAAGTGCCCATCCAACTCCGGGTACGCCACCGCCAGGATCCTGAACATCAGGGGGGTCATGGTGCGATGGGCACCCTCCCACGTGGGGAGGCCATCCCCAGCTGGGCCTCCGCCGTCTTCTTGCTCCAGCGGCGAATGTCCTCCCATCTCTTACAGCAGTGGGTGCTCCGTCTGTGATAGACCCCCAGGGTCCGGACGTCCTTGGCGATGGCACGCCAGATGTCCTTCTTCTGGTGGGCGCTGACCTACATGAATTGTACAGGGGAAAAAGGAAAGTTATTACCAACTGCACCGTCACAGTCATTGGCCCCCATCCCTACCCTTGCCATGTGGCACATGCACTCACCGTCGTTTCATGAACGCCTCAATCTTACCCACCCCCCCACCCCATCTTTCATCCACCCCACTCCACACAGGCATAGCCCATACAGCATGCTCCCAGTGTACTTACCTGTTTGTCTGGAGGACTGTAGAGTAGCGTGTACTGGGGGAGGACCCCATCCACGAGTTTCTCCAACTCCTCCGATGTGAAGGCAGGGGCCCTTTCCCCAGACGCACAAGCCATTGTCTCTTCCAGACTGAGGTCACAGCAGCACTTGCAGTGTAGGTCCTCTCCTGTCGAAGATCAGGTATAGAGTGATTGAACAGATAGAAAATGGCGGTCACGTCCGCGGCGGTGTGTACCGTCACCGCCAGCGTACATCGTCATTGGCTCCTGGGACCCATAGGGTCCAATGTTAACCAATGCAGAATTGCGCCGCGATCTTCGACTGCCTACAGCGACGGTGTACAACACCAGAGCAGTTACCTCACATCCCATTGTCCCACTTTACAGGTCAGGCAGCCGCCATTTCAGGGGCCCACATGGCTTAATTTTTAACTGCGTCACACATACCTAGGCCTTGCCTCAACACACATACAGGCCAAATTTCAGATTAAGATTTGTGTTCTGTGTAAGCTGTGGGTACGTACCTCTGAGTTGGTTGACTCTGTGCTCGCTGTTGTCCTTCATAGGCACCGGCCGCTGGGACATGTGAGGATATGGCGGCATCCTCCGGTGTAGAGACCGCTGGTGGACCTGTCGACAATGGAGGAAAGACATGTGATCATCACCTACAGGCTTGATCGTGCCACAATTCTGGAACTGTGTGCCCAGCTGGAACCAGACCTGATGTCAGCTATCCACCATCCCACAGGAATCCCCCCTCTAGTGCAGGTGCTGTCAGTACTCCATTTCCTTGCAAGTGGGTCATTTCAAACAACAGTGGCCATAGCATCAGGGATGTCCCAGCCTATGTTTTCCAACGTGTTGTCCAAAGTGTTGTCTGCCCTGCTGAAACACATGCAGAGCTACATTGTTTTCCCTCAGGTGGAGGACTTGCCTACAGTGAAAGGTGATTTCTATGCCCTGGGACATATCCCCAACATCATAGGTGCCATTGATGGGAAACATGTGGCTTTGGTACCCCCCCCCCCGCAGGAGTGAACAGGTGTACAGAAACTGGAAGAGTTATCATTCTATGAATGTGCAGATTGTGTGTTTGGCAGACCAGTACATCTCC
Source organism: Pleurodeles waltl (assembly GCF_031143425.1). Classification (NCBI taxonomy): domain Eukaryota; kingdom Metazoa; phylum Chordata; class Amphibia; order Caudata; family Salamandridae; genus Pleurodeles; species Pleurodeles waltl. The sequence goes on from NC_090451.1 coordinate 231,129,489, forward strand.
CATGTGAATGCCAAAATACCTGGCTCAGTGCATGATGCTTAAATCCTGCGGAATAGCAGCATCCCTTATGTGATGGGTCAACTCCAGAGGCACCGTGTGTGGCTATTAGGTGAGCACCTAGAAGCAAGTCAGTGGGAATGGTTGTCTGGGGATATCCCTACAGGTTAGTGTGTGTCTAACAGTTGTCCCTCGCCATTTGCAGGTGACTCTGGTTACCCCAACCTGTCATGGCTACTGACCCCAGTGAGGAATCCCAGGACAAGGGCAGAGGAACGCTACAATGAGGCCCATTGGCGGACTCGGAGGATTATACAGCTGACCTTTCGGCCTCCTGAAGGCCAGGTTCAGGTGCCTCCATATGACTGGTGGATCCCTATTCTACTCACCAAAGAAGGTGTGCCACATCATCGTGGCCTGCTGTATGCTTCACAACTTAGCTTTGCGACGACAGGTGTTTTTGCAGGAGGATGGTCCATATGGAAGTGTAGTGGCAGCTGTGGAGCCTGTGGACAGTGAAGACGAGGAAGCAGAAGAAGAGGACATCGACAACAGGAACTCGGTTATCCTGCAATACTTCCAGTGAGACACAGGTAAAAATACAAACCTGCCTACTACATGTACTTTAACACTACTACCTCTCTACTGTCTGTCGTTTTCACCCTGTATATGGTCACTGAGTTGTCACTTTCCCTTACGATTTCACAGATGTGTGTCCCACAGTGTGACATCTGCTGTGTTTCCTCATGGACTAGAGCTGTGTGATATAGGTATGTTGACATTACAATTGAAAGAGCATTTTGCCACTGTAATTGCTAATACACTATTTCGAAATCACAGACAGACTCATGATTGTTTTGTGCTTTAAGGGTGTTTATTTCAGTGCTCAATATTGAAGGGGATTGTAAAATGGTGAGGGGTGATGGTGGAGGAATGTCCATGGCAGAGTCCAGTCTATTAGTCTCACAGGTGCATTGCTCAAATGGGCATAGGAAGTGGAGCTGGGGCAGTTTGAGGATGGACAGGGTGACAAGGTGGGACAGAAGGATGACATTCAGGGTGGTCTCATTTCTTGGCGGGGGTCTTGACATCGTTCTCTGTTTTTGTCCTGGATCTCAGGGACCGTTTGCGGGGTGGTTCTCCCTCTGCAGGGGGTGGGGTGCTGGTGTGGTGGTCCTGTGGTGGTGCCTCCTGTCCACTAGCGCCAGCGGAGGTGGTGGGCAGTTCATCGTCCATGCTAGTGTCAGGGGCCCCTTATTGTTCCACAGTGTCCCTCCTGGTGTTGAGGACTTCCTTCATCACCCCTACGATGGTGCCCAGGGTGGAATTGATGAATCTGAGTTCTTCCCTGAAGCCCAAATACTGTTCCTCCTACAGCCACTGGGTCTCCTGAAACTTGGCCAGTACCGTTGCCATCGTCTCCTGGGAATGGTGGTAGGCTCCCATGATGTTGGAGAGGGCCTCGTGGAGAGTGGGTTCCCTGGGCCTGTCCTCCCTCTGTCGCACAGCAGCCCTCCCATTTCCCCTGTGTTCCTGGGCCTCCGTCCCCTGGACCGTGTGCCCACTTCCACTGACCCCAGGTCCCTGTTGTTGGGGTGGTGGGTTAGCCTGGGTTCCCTGTAGTGGTGGACACACTGCTGATTGACGTGTCCTGGGGACAGAGGTAAAGGCCCACTGGGTGGGTGCTGTGCTGGTGTTTCCAGAGGGGGGAAGCTCTGTGGTGGCCTGTGACTGTGTCAGGGGAACCGACTGTCCAGAGGTCCCCGATGGGCCGGGCTGGTCATCTAGATCCAGTTGGACAGAGCTGCTGTCATCACTGTGGTCCTCTTCTGTTGGTGGTGTGGACATGTGTGGACCCTCCTGTCCGGTGATGTTGGGTATGGGTCCTGCATGGGTATGAAAGGATGTTTATTACATCTGTGTGTGCCATGGTGTGCAATGGCTGAGTGACTGTGTACCCCAGTGCTTGCATTCCTGTGTGAGACCTTGTGTGATGGTGTTTTAGGGGGGTGTATGGGTATGTGCAGTGGCCATGCATTGGTGATGGGTATCCATGCTTTGTTGTTGCATGCAAGGCTTGGTGTTGGGATGTGTGGTTTGTGATGTTGGGACATTTGTGAGGAGTTGGAGTGATGGGGGTGAGGGTGGTGGTATGTGATAGCATGCAAGTAGGGTGGGGGATGTAATAGTTAAGAGTTGACTTACCAGAGTCCATTCCTCCATCTACTCCTGCGAGGCCCTCAGGATGCAGAATCACCAAGACTTGCTCCTCCCATGTTGTTAGTTGTGGGGGAGGAGGTGGGGGTCCGCCGCCAGTCCGCTGAACCGCAAGGTGGTGTCTTGAGACCACGGAATGCACCTTCCCCCGTAGGTCGTTCCACCTCTTCCTGATGTCATCCCTGTTTCTTGGGTGCTGTCCCACTGCGTTAACCCTGTCCACTATTCTTTGCCATAGCTCCATCTTCCTAGCTATGGAGGTGTGCTGCACCTGCGATCCGAATAGCTGTGGCTCTACCCGGGCGATTTCCTCCACCATGACCCTGAGCTCCTCCTCAGAGAACCTGGGGTGTCTTTGCCAGGCCATGGGGTGGTGTGGGTGATGTGTGGGGTGGTGTGTGTATTGATAAGTGGGGTGATATTTAGTGGTGTGTTGTGTGAGGTGCGTAGAAGTTATGTGGGTGATGGTATTGTGTGCCTGTGGATGCTTGGTACTAGTTTGGTAGTAGTTTGTAGTGTCTCTCTCTGGCCTTCTTTCGGTAATTTTGTTGTAGGGGTTTGTGGGTGATGTGAGTGTGTGTTTTATATTGTAATGGGTGTGTGGGAGTGGTGTGTGTATGTGTATCAGGTGTGTGTATTTCGAATTGTCCAATGTGGGGGTGTTTTGGAGATGTGTGTGTATTTTGAGCGCGGCGGTGTGTACCGCCAATGGAATACCGCGGTTGAAAGACCGCCACGTGGATTCGTGTGTTGTGATAGTATGGGCGTATTTCTGTTGCCGTGACGGTGGAGGTTTTGTTTTCGCCAGTTTATCACTGACCTTTGGTGTGGCGGATTTTGGCGGATTCCGAGCAGTGGGTCGTAATTGCTGTGGCGGATTTCCGCAGCGGTGTGTTGGTGGTCTTCTGCACGGCAGTAAGCGGGTTTTACCGCCAATGTTGTAATGAGGGCCCATGTCTGTTATTATGTCTTTCTAAATGAAGCACATTCACACTAGGTGTCCAAAGAAGGAGCAAAGTCATTTTCATGTTTTTGAACCACTGAAATACGTTTCCAGGAATATTAAACGAGTTTAAGTGGCAAAGGCTAGCCCCAGTGTGTATGTCAACACAGGTTCTGAGACTTAGGGAACCAATGTACAAAGAGACAGGTTGCAAATAGTGGTTGGCATTTGCTCACTGGCTGTTTGCGACCTTTCTGATTCTGCAGTACGACCTGTATGTACTGATTTGTTGCGTTGTTCCTCAAAACAATCAGAGCTGCCTTAAAAAATACATTTGAAAAGAGATCGGGAGGAGCAGGCAGTGATCTCTGGATCCACTGCCTGCTTCACTGGGGTCATCCAACACAATTCCTAAAGAGGAAGTTGTCCAATACGCACTGCTTCCCCTTTGCAAATGGGCTACATCCTACATTGAGAAATTGGAAATGTTTCAATTAATGTATCTTATTGCGATGTCCCTTCCTAACAACTATTCAAAACAAGTCAGTAAGCCCATTTTGCGCTTCAGAAAGGCTTTACGGAATTGCAAAATGGGCTAAGAAGATAGCAAAAAGCCATTTTGTGAATGCAGCCACTGTGATTTTGTGAATTGTACTTTTGGCAGACGGAAAATTACTTTGTACGGGCTCCTAATTGTCAGATCTAGCTTTGTGGTTACAGCCGTGTCTTTACACCTGGTCTTACCTCTATCGCCCATTACTGCTAATAACTAACCTTATAGTATTGACAAGAAATACCAGGTGTTCACACCCCAAAAACTTTGCAACTTTGCACACCCTTATTTAGTCAAGACCCTACATTATCTGAGACAGTCTCCTTGGATTGACGTTTTAACATCGTCCATGGGCCCCACTGTTGGAGACCTTGTCCTGAGACCCAGTCTTGCCTTAAACCTTTTGCTTGGCCCACATTTCTTCAGACTTTCTCCCATGAGCCTACATTATCAAAGACATTGTCCTAGATTCTTGCATTGTCTGAGGCATTGCCCCATTGCCTTGGACTTTGTCCTGCAGCCCACATTATATGACCCCTTATCCTGAAATTTCACGCTGCCCATGACCGTGACTTCCCTCTCTTTTCTCATTTTTTTTAGACTAACCATGACCCACCATTGCTGCGGGCCTTGTCTAGTGCTCAACATTACCTCCCAGGCCTTGTATCTACACTCATTTCATTGCCTGGAAACCCACATTGTCTCAGTTGTCCTGCAACTCCAAGTTTCTTTGCAGACTTCTCTCAGGTCCTCTCATTCTGTGGCTGTGTGTGAAATAGATGCATTTTTATTTTAGGTCTCGCCTACACAGCTCACGTGCTATGCTGCTAGCTGTACTGCTTACAGTTCAGTGGGCTTACAACCCATCCACAACATACTATTTGTTGTGTTTGTTGCCACTCTCATTTGTTATCTTTCGATTGCTTAGATCCCATAGACTTTTCTTACGTTCTTGTGTTAACTCCTCCCTGGAGCACAAACCAAGTACATGTGTTCTTCCTCTTCTTTGTTCTTCCTCGTCTTTTTACAATGCACTCTTTTTTTTATTTATAAACATTTCATTATTATTCCTGCACATGCAATGTGCCGTCCTACTTTTATTGCAGGCATACAGCTACTTATTTATGTTGCTTTCACCCCATTTGTCATCTCTGTTGACTCTTTAGTTAATTTCACCCACAACTGTAGTACTCTCTGCTACTCCACTCCATGCCTCTCCACTCCACATTATACCACATTATACCACTCCACTCCACTCTCTGCCACTCCACTCTGCACTACTCTACTGTACGCCACTCTGCTCCACTGTACTCTGTGCCACTCCACACTACTCAATCATACTCTACGGAACTATGTGCCACTCCACTCTACGCCATTCTACTCTATGCCAATCTACTCTACGCCACCCCACTCTACTCCATGCCACTCTACACCAACCCAATCTGTGTCACTCTACGCCATTCACTCTATGCCATTCCACTAAAGCCACTCCACCCCACACATTACCACTTTACAGAACTCTGGCCACTCCACTCTGCCACCCTACTGTTGGAACTGCTCTGACTCTGACTGCGAGCGTGCAGTTCCTTTAAATGGTGAAGCACGTAGCCTTTAAGACTGCATGCTTCACCACAGGAAGCTGCTAGTCATTAGCCCTTTCAATTTGAGCACTTACCTGACTTCCTGCATCAGTGTCCTCGGATTCCTGGATTTATTATCATCATACAAGCTTTATTCAGTCATTAAACCATCAAAGCAACAAAACAAGAATCACCACATAATTACAATAATAAATATGGTAAATAAAAACCAAGATAAAACACAAGCAAGGAAAGTAAAACCATATCAGCGCTAAACATACATAATTCCGTACTTAATAGCATGATTCATTAAAATTAAAAACAAAACTAGCATGTGTGCACCATACATAAGGGATTAGCACAAGTTATTACCATAATTCATTTACAGTATTTTAAAAAATGAGTGTGTATATGCCATGCAGCCACAAGGAACTTGCCAACTGCCTGCACCGAAGCAGAGGAAGTATCACTTTTTAAGATCCTAAAAGCAGTAGCATAATGCCTAGTGCCCAGGTTCCGGCAAATGGGTATTATCCATTTACGTCGAGGGAGAACATAGGCTGTGCAAAAAAGCCAAAAATGTTCAACTGTCTCAGGGACTGCACCACAAGCCGGGCATGTGTTCGGTCCAGATGTTGCCCTCCAGCTACTTGTCAAGGAAATTAGTGGCAAACATCCATAGCGAAAACGAATGTATAATCTATTGGCAAGGGATCAAGAATAATATCTCGGAAGGGCTTGTATTGGGGGTACAACTTAAGGTCGAGAAATTGATTGGTCTGTCGCCCATGAGTTGTGGTGAAAAGATGATTGTTCCTAACATAAGCCTAATAAGCTGATTTTAAAGATAGCATTTGGGCTTTCCGTAATCGCTGAGGATTCTCCCAAAAACTCCAAAGACACAAAATATGAAACCAATTTAACACATGCTTAAACCATGAGATAGAAGCTACATTAGGTCCATTTAAGAAAGCAATGAGTGAGTATCTATGAGTACTAAGTTCCGGGGTGGTCCATATCCTTATCCAGTATAGCAAGGGTTTTAAAACTAGTATGTCTAAAGTCCGATTAAGACAAAGATCAAGATAAATAGGAACTAAAAGAGTGCTGCGTGGGCATGCAAGTAATCCTCTGACAAAACTGTTCTCGCCCACACACAATCAATGAGCTTCACAATAGCCCCACATCTCAGCACCATAGGTAGCAGTGTTCTGTGCTTTAGCTGTTTAAATCTTCAAGGCCGGGGATACAGCTCTTGCACCAGTACTGTTATACAATCGCAGAATGGCATCGGACCGATGTTGCAGGATGAAAATGCTCTAAACTATCTGATCCTCCCTTTTAAAATAATTTGAAACCTTGACACCAAGATGGAACCAACCCTGCCCAATGGGACACCATCTATAGAAATTGTGCATCTCTTTGGTTGGCCAGGACTAAGCACTGTCAGTTTTGTTTTGCTAACATTCAGTCCAAGTTCATGATCTGCACAGAAAGCTGTTAACCTATCCATAAGGATTTGTAGCCCTTTCGGAGTTTTAGAAATGAGGAGGGAATCATCCGCAAAGAGAAATATGTGAATTTTTTGAGCATTTAAAGTGGGGGCATCGTTCTGGCAAGAAGACCAGGCTTGCACCACCCCATTTATGTACAAGGTAAATAGCACGGGTGCCAGAACACAACCTTGTCTAACCCCCTGCTGTATGGGGATGTGGTCAGTTAATTGTCCCCGTTTACCCCATTTCACCGGGGTGTATATACCTACATGGAGCCGCATTAGAAGGTGAATTAGGTTCCAAGGTATACCCACTTTGTCTAAAACCTCCCATAGTTTCCATTTGGGAATCAAATCAAAAGCGGACCGAAGTTCCACAAAAGCAACATACAGACTTTGTTTAGCAGGTGTTACATATTTGCAATGTAAAAGAGCCAGCCGGAAGACTTGGTCTAAAGTACTAGTTTTGGGTCTAAATCCCGCCTGAAGATGGAACAACACATGATTATTATCTACCTACTCTAAAAGCCTATCCAAGACCTGCTTTGCAAAAAGTCTCTGTAGATTATCAATAAGCCTGATAGGTCTATAGTTAGCAGGGGAGCAGACGTCTCCCTTTTTGTAGATAGGTATAATTTCAGCACCCTTCCAGGTAGCAGGGATAGGGCCCCCGCTGCTATAGCATTGGAGGCCATATTTATGTAACTACACAAGGTTCTTGGTTAGGATTTCTATAGATCCCCAGGTATTTTATCAGGACCAGGGGCTTTGGAGGATTTCAAGGAAGCAATTGCAGTACTAGCTTCTCCGAAGGAAAATACAATGCAGTGATCAGGACTACTAAGGCCCACCCCGGGCCCTCCTGGCAAGGGGTTTGGTTTGATCTGCCTTGAGAGAAAAGAGTTGCTACTAATTTCACCACCTTGCGAAGCATAAAGGTTGTAAAAGTGGTCAACCCAACTCTCTGGTTGGATGTAATAGTGATTGAAACTGCCTCCCTCATTGTAATTTTGGGAGAGTAACTTCCAGAAGGACCTATTGTCATTTGAATTAATTGCTTCAAGCAGGTTCTGCCAAACAGTATCACCCCAATTTTTCTTCGCCTGCGCTGGCGCTTTGTTATAGACAGCTGTAGCTGACCTAATCCACCCCTGTGAGCGAGATACAACCGCTGTCTTTAATACTGATTTAGCCTTTAAACAATCTTTGTTGAACCACTTATTATTTTTAGTGTGTGTAGAGACAATCATCTTGGTAGTAGTCTTACTATAAAAGTACCCTGTAGTTTAAGAACCAGGGTTTCGTGAATACCAAGAATTGGTCCTCATAGTAAGATAATGCATCAACAATTTATAGATCTCCTTACACAGAAAGGGGTTTGCCATTACCTTCGGCCAGGTAACACAATTATAACCATAGGTCAATAATGACTCAGGCACCAAAGTGGAATAATTATTTTGAGTTACATTACTACGCAGGGTAAGGAGTAAGGAATTATGATCGCTATCATGGTGAAAGTCAAGCTTCATGTCCTCCAACATGGGCCACAATCTAACATCGACTAAAAGGTCATCAACAATGCTGGTTTGCTTAAAGGTAAAAGCACTGCGCTGATCAGAGAGCATACGGCCATTACAGACCCTAAGCCCTTGCTTAAGACACAGCGCAGTTAGCTGAAAGGCAGCACGCGAATAAATAGACAGTCATTTTCCCATCAATTGAAGGATACCCCAGTGCTTGTACTCATCTGCGATCAAATTGCTACTTTAAGGGGAGGGTTCAAAAAGGGCAATTAACGTCACCAACGACCACTAAATTAATAGAGTGTTGTAATGTATCTGTAAAATTAATCAGCTGAACCAGGATCTGAGACTCTACACCCCGTGGCACTGATCTAGTTTACACGTTGATTATACCTAGCCTAAAACGTTGCTTAAAATCAAGCTGGATGCCTAATAGGTCTGGTGCATCTACTGTTAGAGCTGAATGAATATACTGCAAAGTTTTGTTCATTAATATCAGGAGGCCACCCGTAGCCCGACCGCTGCAGCCAGCAACAGATTGGGCCTCTACATGATAAGATAGAAAACCATCCAGGGAGACTGGGGACAATGCCCAGATCTCCTTAAAATGCATATATCTTGTTCATTAACATAAGCAACCACTCAGGGACCATTACTTCACTACTCAGCCCTGCCAAGTTCCAAGACATGATAGATAGCCGAGGATAATTCTCCCTAATATTAGACGTGATACTCTGGACTGCCTCCCTTGTCCCATAATCAACAGGCCTAACCAACACACCATCCTTACTCACAGGGGCTTCTATTGGAATTTTAGCATGAGAGTCAATGAATAGTCAATTGATAGCATTCAAATCTGAGGGGTTACTCTCTACCAGAGCAGGTGCGTTTGGTTGGCTGGGAACAACCTTTTGGTTGGCTGGGTACAACCTGGATTCCTTCTGTCGTGCTTGCCTGTTGTTGGCATCGGGTCTCGTTGGTCTTCTGAACCTCCTCAATGCTCTTCGAGAATTCTCCTTCTCAGCAACCTGCAAGTAAAAGTAGAACAAACATGTATAAAGACAGCAACTGTGTATAACGGGGTAACCCACAAATGTGCTAAATAACTTTTTCTAATACTTATCTTATTTCTTTATTTTCTTCGTTCGTAAGGGTTGTTGCTTGGAACCTAAAAGTGAAAAAAGGCATTGCTGAGCTATATGTATTATTTTCTGAATAATGGCAGCAAGCAGAAATTAATGGCAATCAAATATTTAAGTTGATATTCTAATGTATTATGTTTATGTTATAAACTCCATTTGGGGCATGAAGTAATTTAGGTTGTATATCATATTTATCATAAGAGAATGCCATATATATTTATATATATATATATATATATAGGACTTGGATATATTGTTGTTACTGTGATAGCTGCAAGTTTTTAGAGCTAATACATCTTCCAAGCTCTCATCAGAAGTAGCAAAGGTGGGTTACTAATCACTACATAGAATGTGCGCATTAGGTCTGTAAGGATACTAGAGTCACACAAATTCTGTCTTTTATAGATTGAGCAATTGTACGTCTTGCACTTCTGACACACTAGGCGCACGGAGGAGGGTACATAAGGTTTCTTAAAAAAAATATTCTTTACACAACATAGGTTGCAGGTTTTTTTATGGACTTGACGGATTTGACTTTCCTTTTTTCTTTCTTGATTCTAGAAAGAGAAAATATGTGAGATGACCAGAGTAACAATCCAGTGACACCACCAGGCTCTTTCATTCTCTCTTCCTCTGAGGTCAGTTTTGACTTTTACTGTGTTGGGTCTCTTTGGCCTACTGGAAGTTGGGAACTTACTTTGTGGTCCATTTCACTCCTGTGAAAAGATCCAGGTGAGAGCCTGAAACCGATGTCATTCTACTCTGTCATTCTATTCTATGCCACTCTACTCTACTGCACTCCACACCACTCCACCCCACTCTGTGCTGCTGTAATCTACGCCATTCTGCTGTATGCCACTCTACTGTACGCTACTCCACTCTACTCCACTCCACTCTATGCCTCTCTAGGCAACAATACTTACGCCACTTCACTTTACTCCACTGTACCACACTCCACTCCATTCCCCTCGATTCTGTGCACTCCAATCCACAATGCCACTCTACAGTAGAGTACTTTGTCACTCTATGGTAGAGTCTACTCCATTCTACTCTATGCCACTAACTTCACTCTACCCTTTGCCACTCTTTGCCATGCCACTCTGTTCCACTCTACTCTACTCTATGCTACTCTGCTCTGCATCTCTCCACTCCACTTCACACAATACCACTCTAAGGAACTTAGCACCACTCCACTCTCTGCCACTCTCATCTGTGCCATTCTACTCTACGCCACCCTACTCTACTCCACCCCAATCTATGCCATTCTACGTCACTCACTCTGTCATGCTTCTCCATGCCACTTCACACATCTCTACTCTATGCCACTCCAATCTACTGTATGCCGTTCTACTCCACACAATACCAATCTACCAAACCCTGCACCACTCCACGTGTCCCACCCTACGTCATTCTATTCTGTGCCATTTTTCTCTATGCCACTCTACTGTACTCCACTCTACTTCACGCCACTCTACTCCTCTCCATCCCACTCTGTGCCACTCTATGCTGTAGTAATCTGCGCCATTCCCCTCGATGCCACTCTACTCTACGCCACCTGCTCTATGCCAATCTAAGCTGCTATATTTTACGTCGCTCCACACCACTCTACTCCACTCCATTCCACTTTATTCCACTCTGTTATTTACCACTCCACTCCACAAAGTGCCACTCTGCTGCACTGTGCTTTGTCACTCTACGCCATTCTACTCTATGCCACTCTACACCACTCACTCCACTCTACTCCATGCCACTCTTTGCCAGGCTACTCTATTCCACTCTACTCAGATCCACACAACTCTACGCCACTCCAGTGAACACAATGCCACTCTGCAGCTCTGTACTCTGTCACTCTATGGTATTCTAGTCTATGCCACTCTACTCCACGCCACTCTACACTATGCCGAACTACTAAACCCCATCCCACTCTATGGCACTCTACTCTATGACACTGTATGCCACTCCATCCTACACTACTTCATTCTACTCCACACCACTCTATGCCAAGCCACTGTACACCACTCTACTCCAAGCAACTGTACACCATTCAACCCTACACCACTGCACTCTACACCATGTAACTCCCTGCCATCCTACACTACGCCACTCTGATCTTCTCCATTCCAGGCTGCGCCACTCCAGTCTACTCTTCTCCACACCACTATATGCCACTCTATTCCAAACCACTCCACCCCGCTCTATGCCACCCCACTCTATGCCATTTCACACCACTTTATTCCACGTCACTCTGCTCTACGCTACTCTACGCCCCTCCACACAGTGCCAGTCTATGCCTCTCCACTCTACTTTCATCAATCTACTCCATGCTACTCTATGCCATGCCACTTTCTGTCATGCCAGTCTGTGTCATGCCTCTCTACTCAATGCCAACCCACTCTTATGCCACCCCACACCACTCTACTCTTCACCACTCCACCTACACTACTCTACTCTATTCCACACCACACCACTCTACTTGAGGCCACTCTATACCATGCCACTCCATTCTGTGCCACTCTGCCACTTCACTTCATGATACTCTACTTCACACCAATCTGTGCCACTCCACTCCATGTCAGTCTACTCTACTACACACCACTCTACTCACACCACTCCACTCTACTTTGTCAACTCAACTTCACACCACTCTACCCCACTTTAGGCCACTCTACACCAGTCCACTCAACTCTACTACTTGCCACTCAATTCCATGCCACTCTAGTCCTCCCCACTCTACTCCACTCCACTTTACAACACTCCACTCTTTGACACTCAAATCCATACTGTGCCACTCCATTCCACACCACCGCACTCTACTCTGTGCCTCACATTGGCACTCTACACCACTCCACTCTACTTTATGCACCTTACGCCACTCCATCTTACCCCACTCCACCCCACACCATTCTAGGCCACTCCACTCTACTCCATGCCATTCAACTCCACCGCATTCTATACCATTCTACTCTAAGCTATTCTACCCTGTGCCACTCCCCTCTATACCAACCTAATCTACGCCACTCTACTCTTTGCCACTTTATGCCACTCCAGGCTACCCCACTCCTGTCTATGCCACTCTGCTCTACAGCACTGCACTCTATGCCAGTCCACACCACTCCACTCAATGCCACTGTATGCTGTGCCACTCTACTCTACGGAACTCCACTCTACCCACACCACTCCACTTGACTTCATGCCACTCTAAGCCACTCTACTCCATACAATACCACTCTACACCAATCTCTTATGCCATTCTACTCCATCTCACTCCACTCCCCACCACTCTACTTCCACCCACTTTATGCCACTCTACACAATTCTAATCTTTGCCATTCTACAATATGCTGCTCTATTCTACGCCACTCCAATCTATGCCACTCCACTGTGTGCCACCCCCTTCTACTGTATTCCGTTCTACACCACTCTGTGCCACTCCTCTCTGAGCCATTCTCCTCTACGCCACTCGTTTCCACACAGTCACTCTACACCACTCTTCTTTATGCCACACATTCCACTCTGTCACTCCTCCATACGCCACCCCAGCCAGTCTATGCCACTCTACTCCACTCTATGCCTCACCACTCTGCGCCACTCAACTTCACGCCACACTGCTCCATGTCACTTCGCTCTACTGCACGCCACCACTTTACGCTACGCCACTCTACACCACTCCATTGCCCTCTGCCACTGTATTCTGTGCTACTCCACTCAATGCCACTCTGCTCTGTGGCCATCTACTTTGTCACTCTGTGCACTCACTCCACTCTATGCCACTTCACTCTATGCTACTCTAAACTGTGCCACTCTACTCTATGGCACAGCACTGTACGCAGTGTCACTCCACTCTACTCTGTGCCACTCTACTCCTTGCCACTCTACTCTACCACATGCCACGCTACTCCACGCTACACTATCCCACTTAATGCCACCCCATTCTACGCCCTCAACTTCATGCCATTCACCATGCCCCCCCCTTGCCATTCTACTCACTACTTGTAGGAAGTTGGCTCTGTATATACTATTTCAAAGTAAGAAATAGTGTGCACAGAGTCCAAGGGTTCCCCTTAGAGGTAAGATAGTGGCAAAAGTAGATCATTCTAATGCTCTATTTTGTGGTAGTGTGGTCGAGCAGTAGGCTTATCAGAGGGTAGTGTTAAGCATTTGTTGTACACACACAGGCAATAAATGAGGAACACACACTCAAAGACTTACTCCAGGCAATAGGTTTTTATATTGAAAATGTATTTTCTTAGTTTATTTTAAGAACCACAGGTTCAAGATTTACATTAAACACTTTAAATGTAAGGTACTTCACTTAGATACTTTAGGAACTTTGAATGAAAACAATATCATGTACAGTGTCGTAAAAATGGCAATACGCTATTTACAAAGTGGACACAGTGCAAAAATCAACAGTTCCTGGGGGAGGTAAGTAAAGGTTAGATTAGGAGGTAAGTAAAACACTCAAAAGTCTCAGTCCTGGGGCATAGGCAGCCCACCGTTGGGGGTTCAAGGCAACCCCAAAGTTACCACACCAGCAGCTCAGGGCTGATCAGGTACAGAGGTCAAAGAGGTGCCCAAAACACATAGGCGCCTATGGAGAACAGGGGTGCTCCGGTTCCAGTCTGCCAGCAGGTAAGTACCTGCGTCCTCAGGGGGCAGACCAGGGGGGTTTTGTAGAGCACTGGGGGGGACACAAGTAGGCACACAAAACACACACTCAGAAGCACAGGGGCGGCCGGGTGCAGTGTGCAAAGCAGGCGTAGGGTTTCAGGTAGAAAACAATGATGGAGGGTCCCGGGGGTCACTCTAGCGGTGCAGGAAGGCACAGGGGGGGGGGCTTCTCGGGACAGCCACCACCTGGACTAGGCAGAAGGTCGCCTGGGGGTCACTCCTGCGTCGAAGTTCGGTTCCTTCGGGTCCTGGGGGCTGCGGGTGCAGTGTTGGTTCCAGGCGTCGGGTCCCTTGTTTCAGGCAGTCGTGGTCAGGGAGAGTCTCTGGATTCTCTCTGCAGGCGTCGCTGTGGGGGTTCAGGGGGGTCGTCTCTGGTTACTCACGGGTTCGCAGTCGCCGGGGAGTCCTCCCTGAGGTGTTGGTTTTCTGCAGGTTGACCCGGGGGCGTCGGGTGCAGAGTGTAGAGTCTCACACTTCCGGCGGGAAAAGTGAAGTCTTTGGAAGTTGCTTCTTTGTTGCAAAGAAGTAGCTGGTTTTGAACAGGGCTGCTGTTCACAGGAGTTTCTTGGTCCTGTAGTCCAGGGCAGTCCTCTGAGGCTTCAGAGGTCACTGATCCCTGTCGGATGCGTTGCTGGTTGCAGGTTTTCGAAGTTGGAGATAGGCCGTTAGGGCTGGAGTCAAAGCAGTTGTCGTCTTCCTCCTTCTCTGCAGGCTTGTAGGTCAGAAGTCCTTCTTCTTTCTTCAGGTTGCAGGAATCTGATTTCCTGGGATCTGGGGAGCCCCTAAATACTGAATTTAGGGGTGTGTTTAGGTCTGGGAGGGGAGTAGCCAATGGATACTGTCCTTGAGGGTGGCTACACCCTCTTAGTGCCTCCTCCCTGTGGGGAGGGGGGCACATCCCTAATCCTATTGGGAGAATCCTCCAAACTCAAGATGGAGGATCTCTCAAGGCAGGGGTCACCTCAGCTCAGGACACCTTAGTGGCTGTCCTGACTGGTGGGTGACTCCTCCTTGTTTTCCTTATTATCTCCTCCAGCCTTGCCGCCAAAAGCGGGGGCAGTGGCCGAAGGTGCAGGCATCTCCACTAGCTGGGATGCCCTGGGGCGCTGTAACAAAAGGGGTGAGCCTTTGAGGCTCACCGCCAGGTGTTACAGTTCCTGCAGGGGGAGGTGAGAAGCACCTCCACCCAGTACAGGCTTTGTTCCTGGCCACAGAGTGACAAAGGCACTCTCCCCATGTGGCCAGCAACATGTCTGGTGTGTGGCAGGCTGTCAGGAACTGGTCAGCCTACACTAGAAGTCGGGTAGGTATTTAGGGGGCATCTCTAAGATGCTCTCTGGGTGTATGTTACAATAAATTGCACACTGGCATCAGTGTGCATTTATTGTGCTGAGAAGTTTGATACCAAACTTCCCAGTTTTCAGTGTAGCCTTTATGGAACTGTGGAGTTCGTGTTTGACAAACTCCCAGACCATATACTCTTATGGCTACCCTGCACTCACAATGTCTAAGGTTTTGCTTAGACACTGTAGGTGCATAGTGCTCATGCACATATGCCCTCACCTGTGGTATAGTGCACCCTGCCTTAGGGCTGTAATGCCTGCTAGAGGGGTGACTTACCTCTGACACAGGCAGTGTGAGGTTGGCATGGCACTCTGAGGGGAGTGCCATGTCGACTTAGTCATTTCCTCCCCACCAGCACACACAAGCTGAGAGGTAGTGTGCATGTGCTGAGTGAGGGTTCCCCAGGGTCACTCTAGCGGTGCAGGCAGGCACAGGGGCGGCCCCCACCTCCTCCCACACAAATAACAACATTGGAGAAGCAAGTCTTGGCAATCATGCATCCTGAGGGCCTGGCAGGAGTAGGAGGAGGACTGGACTCTGAAAAGTCAACTCTATTATACTACTACCTCCCTACCTGCATGCCGTCACATACCCCCACCCTTACCCTAACTCCCATCACTCCATCATCTCCCACATACCCCACCATCACAACCCACTCATCCCAGTGCCAAGCCCTGCATGCTCTACCAATGCATGGATACCCCCCACAGACCTGCATGAACACCTATCACTAAAGCATGCACACTAGAGAGAATCAGCTAGCCCACCACATAACAACTCACACAAGGTAAAGCTGCCAGGGCAATAACAACCATAGACGGCAACCCACCCATGCACAATATGTCACACACAGAAACAATAACACTGCATTTACATCCCCACAGGTACACCAGCCAATGTCACAGGAGTAGAGGTGCTAGCACTATCCAGTCCCCCCACAGAAGAGGCTCACAGTGACGACTGCAACTCTGCTCCCCTGGATCTGGATGACCAACCTGGCCCATCAGGGACCTCCAGACAGTCAGTTACCCAGCCACAGTCACACACCACCACAGAGCCTCCCCCCTCAGGAAACACCACCACAGCACCCACCCAGCGTGCCCATACCACTGTCCCCAGGACACGTCAGTCAGCAGTGTGTCCACCACTACAGGGACCCCAGGGCACACCTCAAACCCAAGACAATCAGGGACCTGGGGTCAGTGGCAGTGGGCACACGGTTCAGGGGACAGAGGCACAGGACAACACGGAAGCTGGGAGGACTGCTGTGCGCCAGGGGGAGGACAGGCCTAGGGAACCTCATCTCCAGGAGGCACTCACTGAGATCCTGGGCCAGATCCTGGTCAACATGCAGGAGAACAGGCTGCTGCAGGGGGGACAGTACCAGGGGATCAGGTAGGACTTGAAGGTCATTAACACCACCCTGGTCTCCATTGCTGGAGTGCTGGCAGACATGGCCAACATTATTAGGGAGGCAGTCATACAACAGCGGGCCCTTGACACTAGCCAGACTACTGAACAGCCCTCCACCTCCGCTGCCGCTAGTGGACAGGAGGCCCCGCCACAGGACCAACAGGCCACCAGCACCCCTGCCCCTGCAGAAGGAGAACCACCCTACAAGTGACAATGAAATGTGAAGTTACACTGTCTTACCTGTGTGTCATTGGAAGTATTGTCGAATCACTGCAGTTCCGTTGTCCTCATCCTCATCCTCTGCCTCCTCATCTTCATTGTCCACACGGTCCACTGCTGCCACACGGCCATCTCCAGCCTCCTCCTGCTGCAGAAAAGGCAAATGGCGTCTCAAGGCAAGGTTATGCAACATGCAGAATGCCATGATGATCTGGCAGACCTTCTTGGGTGAGTAGCACAGGGATCCACCTGTTAGATGGAGGCACGAAACCTGGCCTTCAGGAGGCCAAATGTACATTCAATGATCCTTCTTGTTCACCCATGTGCCTCATTGTAACGTTCCTCAGCCCTTGTCCTGGGATTCCTCACAGGGGTCAGTAGCCATGATAGGTTGGGGTAACATGAGTCACCTGCAAATATCGAGGGACAACAGTTAGCCACACACTATCCCTTATGGCCCACACCATACCCATACCCATACACCACCATCCACTGGGTGGAAAGCAGGGCTCACCTATTAGCCACATCCTGTGCCTCTGTAGTTGGGCCATCACATTTGGGATGCTGCTATCCCTCAGGATAAAGGCATCATGCACAGACCCAGGATACTTTGCATTGACATGGGAGATGTACTGTTCTGCCAGGCACACCATCTGGACATTCATCGAGTGAAAACTGTTTCTATTTCTGAAGACCTGTTCAATGGCGTCCACCTGTCCTGTGTGGAGGGACAGGTGGAAGTGAGGTAATTACACTGACGTTGTCCGCCGTTGCGGGAGGCGGGCGGGAACCGCTGTGCAACTCCTCATTGGTTATTACTGGGCCCTATGGGGTACAGCGGCCAATGGTGATGTACGCCGGCGGTGACGATATGAACCGCTGCGGACGTGACTGCCATTTTCTATCCGTTCACTCACGTGCTACCTGACCTTCAACAGGAGAGGACCTACACTGCATGTGCTGCTGTGACCTGTGTCTAGAACCTACCATGGCCCATGTGACTGGGGAAAGAGCCCCTGCTTTCACCTCAGCAGTGTTGGAGAGACTAGTGGATGGGGTCCTACCCCAGTACGGACTGCTGTATGGGCCTCTAGACCAACAGGTGAGTACACTGTGAGCACGATGCATGGGGCATGAATGCATGGAGTGGTGTGTGTGAAGGCCTCATGTGGTGGGGGGTTGGTGGATGGGCCCTGGGCAGCGTGCAGCATGTATGCTCGGCCATTTCTATGCAAATAGGAATGGGAAGGGGTATGGTGGGCCATGAGTGTAACAGGCAGGACGGTGTGACTAATACCTTTCCCTGTGTATATTTCCTCTGCATGTCAGCACCCATCAAAAGAAGGGTATATGGCGTGCCGTCGCCAAGGACGTGCGGACCCTGGGGGTCTACGGCGGGCGGAGCACCCACTGTCGCAAATGGTGGGAGGACCTGAGACGCTGGGCACGGAAGATGGCGGAGGCCCAGCTGGGGATGGCCTCCCAACGAGGAGGGGTGCCGTCGAACCCTGACCCCCCCTGATGGCCCACATACTGGTGGTGGCCTGTCCAGAGCTGGATGGGCGCTTGAGGGCATCACAGCAGCCACAAGGGGGTGAGTACAGTGCCCACCATTACTACTGACGTCTGGTGGGGTGGTATCCGGGTGGGGAATGTGTGTTTGTGGGTGCCCCTAGTCCAGGTCTTACATTGCAGAGTAGGTCCCATATTGGGCAGGGTTCTGATGTGAAATTCCTCCTACCTAGCTAGTAGGCATCCCCTACTGGGCAGGGCTGTGTGGGTCCCAGGTATGCTGCAGTGTACGGTATGTATCCCTCCCCATGCCCTGGTGACTAGCATTGTTACTGGTAGTGCATTACATAGTGCGTAGGGCTGCTTCCTGTGTGTCAGGGTGGTGTGTACGCCAACGGTGATGTTGGTGCAGCCGTTGACCAAGTGTATCCTTTGGCTCTACCCACCCCTTTTTTGTTTTGTCATCCTGTCCTTATGTGCATTAGCATAATCTGGCGGAGGAGCAGGGGCGCCGGCGATGGCGGGAGCTGCATCCCACAGGACCCAGGAGGCAGAGTCCACCGACGGTAAGGGCACCAGTGGGACGGAGGGTGATGGGAGCACCACGGCGGAGACTGGAGGGGACAGTTCGGACACGAATACCTCCTCTGATGGAAGCTCCCTGATGGTGGCGGACACCTCTGTGCCCACCCCAGCTACAGGTACAGCCGCCACCCCCGTTCCAGCACCGCCCTCCCAGCAAGCAGCCCCTCATTGAGTTGCCCGTGCCCGCTCACCCAGGAGGGTACCTCAGTTCCTGCCCCAGTTAGCCCTGCTGGCCTGAGTGAGGAGTCTATTGACCTCCTGCGATCCATCTCTGTTGGGCAGTCAACCATTGTGAATGCTATCCAGGGGCTGGCAGCCCAAATGCAACAGACCAATGCATTTCTGGAGGGCATTCACACTGGCTTGGCGGCCCAACAGAGATCAATCCAGGATCTGGCCTCCTCTCTGATGGCAGCCATTGTCCCTGTTTCCACCCTCCCACTCCAACTTCCTCTACCCAATCCCATTCCCCACAACCCCAACCTATTCCAAGCACATAGGCAGATGAGCATGCACACAGGACAACACACAAGAGCGGCACAGGCAAACACAGGCACCACACTTCATCCCACAGGCACTCACACAAGCACCATCCAGATGCAGACATACCAATATCCACTGCCTCCACTGTGTCCCCCTCCTCCTCCACTTCCCTCCCAGTTGCGTCTACACTCCCACCTGCATGCACTACATCCTCATCAGCTACTGCCATCACCCTCACACCTATCAGAACACACACCTCACTGGCAGACACCACCCCAACAGCCATGCACACTTCCTGAGTCCTTTCCCACCTTGTCTGTGCCCCCTCCTCCCAAAGTACACAAACGCAAGCACTCAGACACCCAACAGCCATCCACCTCACAACAGCATCCAGCCTACGCACCTGCACTCAAACACAGCAGACAGACTCCTCCTACAACCACTCCCTTTTCCTCCACCCCCAAACCTTCTCCTCGCCCCAATGTCCCTAACCAGCTTTTTTGTCTCCACCATTGACCTCTTCCCTACCCCTCCCCCCGTCCTTCACGTGTGGCCAGAGTAGGTAAAACCCAGGCAAGCACCTCAACCACCCAGTCCACGGGCCCAGTAGTGTCTACAGCAATTAATGGTGGGAAAGGTTCCCCGGCACCAGGCAGCCACACGGAAAGGGTCCCTGCCCCAAGTGCTGCCAGGAAGGGCAAGGAGCAATCCTCAGCTGCTGCCTGGAAGGGCATGGAGCAATCCCCAGCTGCAGCCAGGAAGGGCAAGGAGCAATCCCCAGCTGGTGCCAGGAAGGGCAAGGGGCCTGCACCAGCAGGCAGAAAGGACAAGGGGCTTGATGCTGGGACTCAGTCGGAGCCCCACCACCAACCATGGTGGTGCAGCTATCCGAGACTGCATGGGATGGGATGGAGCCTCCCCCCACCACCCCCACCAGCAGCAGCACCAGGTGGCAGCCATCCGAGGCTGCAGGGGATGGGCTGGAGCCTCCCCCCACTACAACCACCAACAGCACCAGCAGCACCACCAGCAGTGGGCAGCCGACTGAGGCTGCAGGGGATGGGCTGGAGCTTCCCCCCACCACCACCACCACAAGCAGAACCAGCACCACCGCCAGCAGCAGCAGCACCAGTGGGCAGCCATCCGAGGCTGCAGGGGATGGGCTGGAGCTTCCCCCACAGCAGCAGCAGCACCAGCACCACCCCTGAGCAGCCGTCACCGCCGGCGGACAGTGTGTAGTCCTGCAACCATGGGCTGCTGTGCGGCCTGTCCCCTGCAAATCCTTTTTGTTTGACACCCACCTGAGAGACTGTGACCTTGCATACACCAAGATCTGCATCACGAGGCTCCATGCCCCGTCCAGAACCAGTGGGTAAGCCACCCACTCACCCCATCCTCCCCAGGATGAAGATCACAGGGCCCGATGCCCCCTCCAGAACCAGTGTGGAAGCCACCCACTCACCCCATCCTTCCCAGGATGAAGATCACAGGGCACGATGCCCCCTCCAGACCCAGTGGGTATCGCACCCACTCACCCCATCCTCCCTCGGATGAAGATCACAGGTCACGATGCCCCCTCCAGGAGCAGTGGGGAAGCCACCCACTCACCCCATCCTCCCCAGGATGAAGATCACAGGGCACAATGCCCCCTCCAGAACCAGTGGGAAAGACACCCACTTGAGAGACTGTGGTCTTGCACTCCCCATGACCAAGCAGTGGGCAAGTCACCCACTTGAGAGACTGTGGCCTTGCACTCCCCAGGACCAAGCAGTGGGCAAGTCACCCACTTGAGAGGCTGTGGCCTTGCGCTCCCCAGGACCAAGCAGTGGGCAAGTCACCCACTTGAGAGGCTGTGGCCTTGCGCTCCCCAGGACCAAGCAGTGGGCAAGTCACCCACTTGAGAGACTATGGGCTTGCAGTCCCCAGGACCAAGCAGTGGGCAATTCACCCACTTGAGCAGTGTGCAGTTCACCCACTTGAGAGACTGTGGCCTTGCACTCCCCAGGAACAAGCACAGGGCATGTTGCCACCTCCAGGACCAGTGGTGTTGTTCCATCTGCCGGCTGAGGTGCTCCCTTTCCCCGTCCCCCTGAGGTGCCTTCCTATTTTCCAACTGATGCCCCTGCAGTGTTCTCTCCATGTTGTTGTAGGAGTCAAGTGGGGCCTTGGACTTTGTAATGTGTCCTTGTGGCCCACGCACATTAAGGACTGGGCAGTGTCCCTTGATTTGTACATATGTATATACTTTTGAATTGGATGTACGTATTTCTACTTTATTTATATTATTACACTCACTTTCATCTATTCCTGTGGTCCTTGCATTATTCCTTAGGGGTACTGGGTAAATATGTTATGTTACTGCATCAGCTTGTGTGTATGGTGTTGGGGGTGGTGGGGTGTGTGTTGTGTGTGTGTGTGTGTCACTCTCTTTTTCCTCTCCCCCTCCCCTGTGTGCTAGGCGGCTGTACTCACCATGGTCGTCTTCGCCGTTGTTGGTGAAAATCATGGGGAAGATCTGCAGTTCAGGCTCCATGGCGGCGTGGTTCCTCCCTGAGTCTCCAATGGTGAGGTTGTTTCCCTTCTGAGGTCTGTTTCCACCAGGCTTTTGATGTCATTGGTACCCTCCCGGAAAAGGTGCCGTATTGGCCTGTCATAATACAGTGGGCGGAACATTGGCTTCCGCCTGGCTGTAGGCGGCTACGGCCGTGGTGGATGTTGATTCCTCCCTGGCAGTCGGTGTGGTAAAGTGGCTGTCTGTCTGAGCTCTTTCCGCCATGGTCATAATTTAGCGGTATTTACGGCCAGCCTGTTGGCGGTATCACCGCTACTTTATCACCGACTGCCAGGGTTGTAATTAGGGCCTATGTAACCTAGAGGCCTCAGCTATGTTATACCATTTTAACTCAGAACATAATCATGGAATTTATTTGGCAGCTTCTTTTCCCTTAATGACACTCTGCGTTCTATGTGACCATCACTCATTTCATTGTTTAGCACACCCTCCTCCATCTGCTTCCTGTTAGCACACATGCAGTCTCCTCCAACATGATCATTAGCTTTTGCTATCTTTTCCTTATTCCACCACTTGCCACCCTCTAATCTCACCATACTGTTCCTTACTTATAACACCCTCTTAGGTGCTGAAAATCTAGACTCACCCTTTGGTACAATTCCTGAAATCTTGACCATCACATAGGCCCTCATTTGGATCTCGGAGGTCTTTTTTCAAGACCACTGAGGTACCGCTGTGCTGAAGACTGCCAGTGCAGGCGGTTTTCCAACCAGTGTATCATGACTGCTGGCAGCCCTCTGCCCTTTTTTGGACGGAGAGCCGCCAGCGGCCATACTGGCGGTCGGTGGTGAAGTGGAGGCTGCTCCACCTCCACTGCCACGTCATCAGAACACCGCCCACCGAATCACAACCCATGATTCGGTGTGGCGGTGTTCTGGTGACGTGGAGCTGGCGGCGGAGCAACCCCCATGGATCCCATTCCCTCCCGGAGGATCACCGGACAAGGTAAGGTGATCGTCCGTTAGGGGAGGAGGGTGAGGGGGTGTTGTGTGCGTGCATGGGGGTGTGCATGTGAGTGTGTAGAGGGGGTGTGTGAGTGCGTGTATGCATGCGGGTAGGTGTTGTGTGTATGGAAAATGTGTGCGTGAATGTCTGTGTGTATGTGTAGTTGTGTGAGTGTGCGTTTAGGGGGGGTGCGTGTCAATGTTGGGGGGTATGTGGGGAGGGGGGTCCTACCACCTTGGGGGGGTGGTAGAGGGGTCGTGGGTTTGGGGGGGACTCTGGGGAGGGGGCGGGGTGGGAAGACCCCTGTCAGTGCCAGGGAACATATCCCCTGGCACTGATAGTGCCTACTGCCATGGATTTTGTTTGCAGTTATTGTTCCATTCACATGCGCCCATGGCCTACTACAATGCGCTTTAGCTCCACTGGGCACTTCCATCACCATTCTTAGCGCCCTTTTACTAATACACACCTCACCACGTTCGGTTCACCTTATTTCTTTCTCACACCCATTCCTGATGCTGACTTTTACCCACACTTTACTGCCTTCCACACAACGTGACCTCGACCAGATGACATGACAACCGCTTAATACTTACCTTTACTTCCCTTAGGACTTACCAACGTCCGCGCCTCCCCTTCAATCTGGGGTCTTTTACACAGTTTACTCCCTTTGTTTACTACCAGGATCATCTAATCACCGAACCTCCGGTTATCCTGAAGACACGATTTTATACTTGACACAATCCATTACAGCTATTTTTCTTTCCTACCTTTCCCTTTTTACTTCCTTCCATTTCCTTGCCCGTCCTTTTACTCACCCCTCTCTGTTTGTATCTTTCCCTCTCTTTCTGACTTTTCTAGCGTTCCCCAGGTACGCACCATACGTCGTCCTGGGAATTACTGCTTCATTTACAACCTCTTTTAGGTAGGCGTTTCCATCATCTCCGTAGACTTTTATGCACTATAGTGTCCAATTACTGTTCCACTTATTTCCAGACAGTCTACTGGACTTAGTTTATACGTATATTTCGGTGCTGACGTTTTTACCTATCACTTCCGGGGTTTAAAGTTTGGTCTCCACATGCTGCTTTTATATTTAAACTTGTTATGTTTTCTGATGTAATTGAGACTATTGGCTTGATATGCCACTCACATACACGCTTGAATTTTGCCATGTCTTTTGCACATTTGCACCCTTGTTTGTCGCTTTCTCGACCGTTAATGTTCCAGTCTGCTTATACATTTCAGAAAAACCCGTTACTGTATGTATTTTTACAGCCTTGATAAAGTCACAGGTGTGACGAAACACGTGTTGGCCGTGCCTTATGTGAACATACTATGGATCAACAATCCGAATAAAAGATTTACTGGAACACAAAAAGGACCTTGAATGATTTTCTTACGCATCTACTATGTCTAATGATTCTATGTACCATATCTGAGCGATATGCTGTTTGAGTGCGATGGTTCTGCTTATTCATGTCTTGTTGTGTTTTTTATATACTGTATAGTGCCTTTGGGTAGTAGGGCGCTTGACCACACGCACCTATCACTCCTTCCATCAATACATTTTACCACTCTGGACACCGGTTTGGATGTGCGATTGATACCATTTACTTCCTCCCCATGGATTATTATATGTGTTTTCCAACACCAGTTGAGGGGCATCAGTCACCTACGGTAATAGTCACAGCCGCACCTAAGTCTCCAAAGAATCTGCCTCCACCTCCTACTCCTAGGATGACTCTGCAATCTTGCATTGCCATGCCGCCTCAGGACGATTCTTCCACTAATGATGATGATGATGATGATAATGATCCTCATGGAGACAGAGAAGAGGGTGAAATCACGGACAATCATACCATAACCAACGAATAGGATGATTGCCTTATTCCTCCACCTTCCACTCCAGTACCACAACCAATAGATTCTCCACCAGGGGATATTGGTAGTTTTCATACATTAATGGAGAGAGATGCCAGACGTTTCCAACTCTCCATTACTGTTAAACAGACTGACTGTTTCTTATATAACTTTAAAGATCAGTCCAGAAAAACAGTCAAAACTATGCCAATTGTGGACCACATATGGGTAGAAGGCAAATAAATAATGAAAACACCCGCAACTGTCACTGCCGTTCTTCCCAGAATTGACAAAATATACAAAGCACCAGATGATTCACCAGTGTGCTTAATAGGACATCATAGACCTGATTCAGTCATCGCACAGGCTGCGCAACGCAGGTCCAGAAACCCTTCGACACCTATCACTTCTCTATCTGATAAGGAGGGCAGGCGGTTGGACAATATAGGCAAAAGATTCATAGTGATGTCAGGAACAGTTGTCCCAGCCACAAATTCTTTGGCCATCCTAGGGCGATATGATCACCAAATGTGGTCATATATTGCTGCATACCTGGATTTTCTGCCAGAGGATAAGAAAACAGAGGATACACAGATTTTATAGTGAAAAAGCAGCCTCTGAGATAACTGATTGTGCTATGGAAATAGCATCCATAGGCTTCCGGCAGGTGGCGGGACCTGCTGTTCTTCGACACCAAGGTTGGCTTAAGGCTGCATCGTTCTGTCCTGAAGTGCAGGCAAAAATACCAGGTGTGCCTTTCGACAACGATTCTTTGTTCAGGAAACACATCGATGATGCCCTGCAAGCAATGAAGCCTGACACGGAGACAACTTGTTCTCTTGGGGCTCTCCTGTACCGTGAAGTGTGTGGCCGCAGTTTCTACTCTTAACGTGGAGAGTATCATAGATGCTACCCCAATCCTACCAGCATTTCTTTCTACCCGCTTACCAACAACATCAACCATGCAGAGCAGCTCTGTCAGCAGCCTATGCTAAACAGCAACCAAGGAGAAGACAGCCTACGTCAACCAGAGACATCACTAGAAAACAGTGACAACATCAATGTACTGGCTACAACCTGTACTCAATTTCCTCTTAGTGTCAGAATTCCCCAGTACTTACATCACTGGACCAAGATAACTACAGACAAATGGGTCCTAGATCTCATCGGACATAGCCATACCTTGGAGTTTACTCAAATTCTACCTCAAAGTTCCTTTAATCTCGCCTCCATCTTCTTCGCAAGGAGGTTTTAGCTATGTTGTCGAAAGGAGGCATAGAACAGGTTCCACACTCTCAAAGAGGACAGGGATTTTATTACTGTTTTTTCCTTGTGAGGAAAAAGTCAGGGGAATAACATCCCATGCTCAACCTCCGGGAACTGAACAAGCACCTGAAGTAACAATCTTTCCGTATGTTTTCCTTCCAGGATATTCTCCAGCGTCTCAACCATGCATATTTTCTTACCAGCCTCAACCTCCAGGATGCCTATTTTCAAATTTCCATCCACCCCAGTCATCGCAAGTACCTGTGATTCGCAGTAGCTAGTACACATTACCAGTTCAAAGTCCCTTCAGTGATCCGCTCCCTGGATATTTATGAAATCTCTTGCCCTAGTGGCAGCCCACCTGTGACAACAAGGCATTTAAGTTTTTCCTTACCTAGATGACTGTCTGATATAGGCTCCATCATCCCAACAGGCGCCGAAATATACTACCAGGTGTCTTCATCTCTCTCAAAACCTGGGGCTCACAATTTCCAGAAGTCCCTTCTCTTGCCTGCAACAATAATTACTTTTTTGGGAGCCACTATAGACACATTACTCAACAAGGCATTCCCGTCCATAGACAGACAGCAGAAACTCTCCTCTCTGGCCCTCTCTCTTTCAAAAAGAACATGCTCTTCAGTTCGCCTGATAAAATCTCTACCCAGTATGATGTCCTCAGCTATTCTCCTAGTGCCTCATCTCAAAATGCAACCCTTCTGGGAACAATATGGACGCACAATGGCTCCAGACGGAGGGACATTTCCACGAAATTGTACAGATCACATCTCTCATGCAAATAGCCTTTCTCTGGTGGACAAACTCCTACAGTCTGTCTGCAGGAATCACATCCCTTTCTCCCATTTCAGAATACGTCATTACAACAGACGCTTCTCTAGAAGGGTGGGGAGCTCATGTGCAAGACCTCAAGATTTAGGGCACATGGACCCCGGAGCAGTCAAAGGTACACATCAACTTCCTTGAGCTCAGAGCAAACTCCCTAGCTTTCAAGAATTTCTATAGAGAATTCAAGGCTCCTCTGTGTTGGTAAAAACAGACAACACATTGAGCATGCATTATCTCAACAAACAGGATGGTATGAAATCCAAGGTTCTATCCCAAGAAGCTCAGTCTGTCTGGCAGTGGGCAATAACTCATCAAGTGACCATAAGAGCAGAACATCTCCCAGGAGTTCATACACTCTAGCAGACACCTTGAGCAGAACGACCCAAAGCTGTCAAAAGTTGGAGCTAAACCAGCAAGTTCTAGATACCATATTTCGAACATGGTGCAAGCCCAACCTAGATCTATTTGTATCATGAGAGACAAAGAAATGGCGGTTTTACGCCAGCAGGTATCCTCAAACAGGGTTGTGGCGGAATGCCTTTTCAGTGCAATTGTCTGGGATCTATGCTTATGCTTTTTCCCCCAAACCCCTTTATTCCCAGAATTCTCAGAAAGATCAAACAGGAACCATGCCAGCTAATACTCATTGCACCACGATGGCCAAGACAACACTGGTTTACGGAGCTCCTCATGTTATCAATAGACAAACATTCATCTCAAGCGTCAGGTAGGCTTGCTGTTGATGAACAATCAGCAGGTCCTTCATACAGACCCGCCTTCTCTGCTTTTATCAGCCTGGTTCCTGAGCACCATGAATTACAACACTTAGATACCTCAGAAGACTGTAGAAGAATTCTTGCAAAAGCTAGAGCTGACTCCCCCAACAAAACTTACCACCTCAAATGAAATGGTTTTGTCTTTGGTGCAAGAAGTCCAAAGTGCATCCTATTTCATCTCCTTCTGAACAGGTGTTACCATATTTACTATCTCCAGCCAAATCCATTCTAACACATTCCTCTGTCAAGGTACATTCGGCTCCTATTTCCAGATACAGACAGACTTTGGGATCTCCTTCATTATGGTCATACAGACTAATCCTCCACTTCCTTAAAGGGCTTTTTAAAGCATATCCTCCAATAAAGTCACCGGCTCCTGCATGGCAACTTAACACAGTATTATCTCAGTTGATGAAAAGTCCATTTGAACCGGTTCACAGGGCTGAGTTAAAATTCCTAACCTGGAAAGTGGCTCCCTTGCTTGCCCTCACTTCTGCAAAAAGAGTAAGCAAACTGCAAGCGTTCACTATTGACAAACCTTTCTTACAATTCAAAGAATCCATGGTAATCTTACAAACTAATCCCAAGTTCATACCAAAGGTTCCTACTGATTTTCATCTAAATCAACCAGCCATGCTTAAGACTTTCTTTGCCAGTCCCCAAACACCAGCGGAACAGAGTCTCCTTACTCTTGACGTCGAGATGTTTAAAATTTTATCTACATCGAACAAACCATATTCGCACCTCTGACCAACTTTTTGTGGCCTATGGTAACAATAACAAAGGTAGACCAGTCTCCAAATCCACTATAGCAAGATGGATTTCACCAACCATTCATTCTGCCATTCTAAAGCAGGCAGACTGTTACCAAAAAGACTGGAGCTTACTCCACTAGAATAGTTTCTACTATAGCTGCCTTATTTACTGGGGTGTCCATTGAAAATATATGCTGTGCTGCAACATGAAAGAGCAGGTACACTTTCACCCAGCACTACTGTCTGGATTCAGCACAAACTAATGATACAGTTGTTGGTCAGGCGGTACTTAGGCATCTTTTCCAGTAAGGTAAGCCTCATTTACTATATAATGTAAAATATTGTACCCACCATCTGCTATTATATCTATTTGATTAAGATATATTGCACTGCTAACTATTCTAATTCAAGCTTGTGAATCTATGAAAGATACCCCAATACTGGAGAAATAATTTGTTACTAATCTGTAACTCCCATTCTCTAGTATTGGTATCTTTCATAGATTCACCTGTGACTCACCCTCCTTCCCTTAGAGGCTCTCCTTTTTGGTCATGAAGGTCTATACAACTAGTACTTGGAAAATCTGGGGGAAGATGTGTTTGGAGTATTCTAAAGGGGGCTGTCACCTGATTAGTCATTGTTCAACTTTGGTCCTTTTTTAAAAAGGACATAGATAGGCTATGTAGGAAGCTGGCTCTGTATATACTATATCAAAATTAGATATAGGCCCTCATTATGACCCTGGCGGTCGGTGATAAAGTGGCGGTAATACCGCCAAATTATGACCATGGCGGAAAGATCTCTGATAGACAGCCAATGTACCACACCGACCACCAGGGCGGAAACAACAGCCACCACAGCGGTAGCCGCCTACAGCCAGGTGAAGTCAGTGATCCACCCACCATATTAAGACACTGCAAGACCGCCACCTTTTCCGGGGCTGTGCCAACGATATCAAAAGCCTGAGCTCAGAAGAGTAAGGACTCCCCATTGGAGACACAGGGAAGAACCACGCCGCCATGGAACCAGAACTGCATGTTTTTTCGATGATATTCTACGTTCTGCTCCACCACGAACACCAACGACGGCGAAGATGACGACGGTGAGTACAGCCGCCTAGCAAACAAGGGAGGGGGGAGGAAAAAGAGACTGACACACACACACGCACAACACACACACCCCACACACACACACACTATACACACAACCAGATGCATTTAAAAAACAATTAGACCCCTTAACTCAGCTAAATAATTCAAGGACAAAACAATTTCCCCAAACTGTATGTAATGAGATCAACACCGTAGGAAAAATAAGTTAGGCAAGATAATAGATATGTACATATTTACAGAAAAAGGGTCACAGCCCAGTCCTCAATTTGCGTGCGCCACATGGTCACAGGCCAAAGTCCAAGGCCACACATGTCACCTGCTTCAACATGGAGAGAACACTGCAGGGGCATCAGTTGGTAAATAGGCAGGCACTTCAGGGGAGCACCTCAGCCCCCCTCAGACCACTGGTTCTGGAGGGGGGCAACTTGTCCTGTGCTTGGTCCTGGACCTGCAAGGTCACAGTCTCTCTTGTGGGTGTCTTACCCACTGGTTCTGGAGTAGACAGGCCGCACAGCAGCCCATGGAGGCAGGATTACATACCATCTGCCAGCGGTGACGGCTGCACAGTGGTGGTGCTGCTGGTGGGGGGAGGCTCCTGCCCATCCCCTGCAACCTCGGACGGCTACACAGTGGTGGTGCTGTTGGTGGGGGAGGCTCCTGCCCATCCCCTGCAACACTGAATGGCTGCACAGTGGTAGTGCTGCTGGTGGGGGGAGGCTCCTGCCCATCCCCTACACCCTCGGATGGATGCACAACCATGGTTTGTGAAGGGGCTCCGTCACAGTTCCTGGTCCAGGCCCCTTGCTCTTCCTGCCTGCTGGTGCAGGCTCCTTGCTCTTCCTGCCTGCTGGTGCAGGCTCCTTGACCTTTCGATTGGCAGATGCAGGCTCCTTGCTCTTCCTGCCTGCTAGTGCAGGCTCCTTGGCCTTTTAGGTGGCAGGTGCAGGCTCCATTCCCTTCTTGCCTGCTAGGGCAGTCTCCTTCCCCTTTAGGTTGGCTGGTGTAGGCTCCTTCCCCTTCAGGACATGTGGCCTGGATCCCTTTCCACCACAATGGGTGGTGGATGTGGTGAGGACTGGGCCCGTGGACTGTGTGGCTGAGGTGCTTGGCTGAGTTCTTCCTACCCTGGTCATACGTGCAGGACAGGGGAGAGGGGTAGGGAAAAGGTCAAGGGTGAATAGGAACAGTTTTTTAGGGACATTGGGGCGGGAAGAGGGAGAAGGAATGGGAGTGGAGGATGAGGGAGTGGTTGTTGGAGGTGTCTGTCTGCTGCTTTTGAGTGCAGGTGCATGGGCTGTATGCTGTTGTGAGGTGGATGGCTGTTGGGTGTCTGAGTGCTTGCGTTTGTGTAATTTAGGAAGTGGAGGGACAGACACAGTGGGAGAGGACACAGGACGTGTGCATGGCTGTTGTGAAGGTGTCTGCCAGTGAGGTGTGTGTTCTGCTTGGTGTGGTGATGCTGGTAGTGGATGATGATGTAGTGCATGCAGGTGTGAGTGTGGACGTAACTGTGTGGGAGGTGGAGGAGGAGGAGGAGGAGGACGGGGAGACAGCGGATATAGTGGATGTTGTTATGTCTGCAACTGGATGGTGTTTGTGTGAGTGCCTGTGGGATGAAGTGTGGTGCTTGTGTTTGCCTGTGACACTTTTGGGTGTTGTCTTGTGTGCATGCTCGTCTGTATGTGTGCTTGAGATAGGTTGGGGTTGAGGGGAGTGGGACTGGGCAGTAGAAGTTGGATGGGGGACGGTAGAAACAGGGCCAGTGGCTGCCATCAGAGAGGAGGCCAGAGCCTGAATCGATCTCTGTTGGGCCGCCAATCCGGTGTGAATGCCCTCCAGGAATGCATTAGATTGTTGCATCCGGGCTGCCAGCCCCTGGATGGCATTCACAATGGTTGACTGCCCTACAGAGATGGATCTCAGGAGGTCAATAGACTTCTCACTCAGGGCAGCAGGGCTAACTGGGGCAGGGCCTGAGGTGCCTGGGGCGAAGGAGATGCCCACCCTCCTGGGTGAGCAGGCACGGGAAAGGCTCAGAGGGGCTGCAGGGATGGCGGTGCTGGCAGGGGGGTGGTGGCTGTACCTGTTGTTGGGGTGGGCACAGAGGTGTCCGCCACCGCAAAGGAGCTTCCATCGGAGGAGGAGTCGCTGTCTGTGGTCTCCCCTCCTGTCCCTGTCGTGGTGCTCCCCTCGGCCTCTGTCCCACTGGTGCCCTCACCCTCGGTGGATTCGGCCTCCAGGCCCATGTGGGGTGCAGCTCCCTCCGTCGCCAGTGCCTCTGCTCCTCCGCCAGATGATGCTAATGCACACAAGGGCAGGGTGACAAAACAAAAAGGGGGGGAGAGACGGAGGATAAACTTGGCCAATGCCAGCAACACCACTACCGTTGGCAGACACAACACCCAGGGAGCAGCCCTATGCACTAGGCCATGCCCAACCATTTCCTAAGACAGTCACCAGCCCATGGGGTACAATGCCTAACACCAGCATCTGCACACCAGAAACCCACAGGACCCTGCCCAGTAGTAGATGGCCACTTACACTATTGGGGTAGGAGTGGCCAGAGCCTGCCCACCAAGGGACCTACCCTGCCATGATCGCCCTGGCCTAGGGGCACCCACAGCCCCCACCCCCGACCCAGGTACCTCCTCACGCACGCAAAGTCAGCTTTCAGAATCTGTACTCACCCCCTTGTGTCTGCTGTAATGCCCTCAAGCGCCCATCCAACTTTGGATAGGCCACCGCCAGCATGTGGAACATCAGGGGGTCATGGTGCGACGGGCACCTCTTCCTCATTGGGAGGCCAGCCCCATCTGGGCCTCCGCCGTCTTCTTTGACCAGCGGCGCAGTTCCTCCCATCTCTTGCGGCAGTGGGTGCTCCGCCTGTGAAAGACCCCCAGGGTCCGCACCTCCTTGGCGATGGCATGCCAAATACCCTTTTTCTGGTGGGCGCTGACCTGCATGGAAAAGACAGCAGAAAAGGCAAATAGTCAACCGTCCGGACCGTCAGACTCATTGGCCACCAGTTCCCACCCATCCCCTGACGCACATAAAATGACCACCTTACATGCTGCACTCTGGCCAGGACGCCACAGCACCCCCCAACATGTGGCTTACATCCACAGCGCTCCACACATACATGGCCCACGCATCATGCTCACAGTGTACTCACCTGTTTGTCTGGAGGACAGTAGAGTAAAGTGTACTGGGGTAGGACCCCATCCACCAGTTTCTCCAACTCCTCCGCAGTGAAGGCAGGGACCCTTTCCCCAGACACATGAGCCATTGTCGCTTCCAGACACAGGTCACAGCAGCACTTGCAGTGTAGGACCTCTCCTGTTGAAGGTCAGGTAGCAAGTAAGTGAATAGATAGAAAATGGCGTCATGTCCGTACCGTCACCGCCGGCATACAGTGCCATTGGCTCCCGGAACCCATAGGGCCCAATGATAACCAATGCGAAGTTGTGCGGCGGTCATCAGCCGCCCACTGCGACAGCGCACAACGCCAGCGCAATTACCTCATTTCCACTTGTCCGTCCTCACAGGTCAGGCAGCCGCCATTTCAGGGGGCCACAGGGCATGGCACCTAACTGCGTCACAGCATACATTGGCATGGCAACTGATTCTAGGATTCACATTTTTTTTTCTGTAAAGTTAAAAAAACAGCATTAGTGTAATAGATGTGGGAATGTGACCCTCTGCTGACCGTTCTCTTCCACAGGCTCCAACCGCTGAGGCTGCATATGAAATGGCAGCATCCTCTGGTGTACAGACCCCTGGTGGACCTTGCGACAATGGAGGACAGACACATTATCATTACCTACAGACTTGATCATGCCACAATCTAGGAACTGTGTGCCCAATTGGAGCCAGACCTTATGTCAGCTATCTGGCAGCCCACTGGTATCCCCCCTCTAGTTCAAGTCCTGTCAGTGCTCCTTTTCCTGGCAAGTGGTTCCTTTCAAACAACAGTGGCCATGGCATCATGGATGTGTCAGCCAATGTTCTGTAACGTGTTGACCAGAGTGTTGTCAGCCCTGCTGAAACACACTTGCGCAGCTACATCGTGTTCCCCCAGGTGGAGGATTTGCCCATTGTGAAAGCTGACTTTTATGCCCTGGGACATATCCCCAACATCATAGGTCCCATTGATGGTACACATTTGGCATTTGCCCCCCCCCCAGAGAAATGAACAAGTGTTCAGGAATAGAAAAAGCTTTCACTTTCTGAATGTGCAGATGGTGTGTTTGGCAGACCAGTACGTCTCCCATGTGAATACCAAATACCCTGGCTCTGTCCATGACGCCTTTATCT
The DNA here is from genome assembly GCF_031143425.1 of Pleurodeles waltl. Taxonomy (NCBI): domain Eukaryota; kingdom Metazoa; phylum Chordata; class Amphibia; order Caudata; family Salamandridae; genus Pleurodeles; species Pleurodeles waltl. The sequence continues at coordinate 231,163,612 of NC_090451.1, forward strand.
TGAGGAATGGCAGCATCCCATAAGTGATGGGCCAACTCCAGAGGCACCGGGTGTGGCTAATAGGTGAGCCCAAGGTCCCCACACAGTATGAGAAGGTGTCTGGGTATGGGGTTGTGTGTGTCTCACAGGTATCCCTCAATATTTGCAGGTGAGTCTGGTTACCCTAATCTCTCATGGCTACTGACTCCATTGAGGAATGCAAGGACAAGGGCAGAGGAACGTTACAATGAGGCACATGGGTGTACAAGGAGGATTATCGAATGGTCCTTCGGCCTCCTGAAGGCCCGATTACGGTGCCTCCATCTGACTGGTGGATCCCTGTACTACTCACCCAAGAAGGTGTGCCAGATCATCGTTGCCTGTTGCATGTTGCACAACCTGGCCTTGAGACACCAGGTGGCTTTTCTGCAGGAGGATGAGCCTGGAGATGGTCTTATGGCAGCGGTGGAGGCTGTGGACAGTGAGGAAGAGGAGGCAGAGGAAGAAGATGTTGAGAACAGGAGCAACGTTATTCTGCAATACTTCCAGTGACACACAGGTAAGACATTGTACGTTCATATGACATTTCATTTAACTGTTGGACGTTGTACAAGACAGCCTCTTACCCTATGTTTGTGGCCAATTACTTTACCCTTTGCCATCTCTATTTTCAGATACCTGGGCCCCACTCTGGTTCCTGCTATGTATACTGCTGCCCACTACAGGTCATACCAATGTATATATAACTAGACATATGGATTGAACTGTTTACAGCTTGTTAACCTAATACATGTTGCAATCAATTGACAGACTCCGTACTTGTTTTTGATCCAAGGGTGTTTATTTCAGTGCTCATAAGTAGAAGGAGATGTGCAATGGGCAGGGGTGATGGTGGAGGAATGTCCAGTTAGAGTCCAGTCTCTGGGTATCACACGTGCATTGTCCAATGGGGCATAGGAAGGGGAGTAATGGCAGTTCAAGGTGGACAGGGTGACAGAGTGGGACAGAAGGCTGACAATCAGGAGAGTCTTATTTCCTGGCGGGGGTCTTGGCAATGTTCTCTGGCTTCTGCCTCGATCGGAGGGACCGTTTGTGGGGTGGTTCTCCTTCTGCAGGGGGTGGGGTGCTGGTGGCCTGTTGGTCCTGTGGCGGTGCCTCCTGTCCACTAGCGCCGGCGGAGGTGGAGGGCTGTTCATCTGTGTGGCTAGTGTCAGGGGCCTGTTGTTGTGCCACTGCCTCCCTCATGGTCTTGGCCATGTCACCCAGCACCCCTGTAATGGTGACCAGGATGGTGTAGATGTTTGTTAGGTCACCCCTGATCCCCAGGTACTGTCCCTCATGCAGCCGCTGGGTCTCCTGCAGCTTGGCCAGTATCTGGCCCACGGTCTCCTGGGAAAGGTGGTATGCTCCCAGGATGTTGGAGAGAGCCTCGTGGAGAGTGGGTTCCCTGGGCCTGTCCTCCCCCTGTCACACAGCAATCCTCCCAGCTTCCCTGTTGTCCTGTGCCTGTCCCCGAACCGTGTGCCCACTGCCACTCACCCCAGGGCCCTGATCATCCTAGGTTTGTGGGGTTGCCTGGGGTCCCTGTAGTGGTGGATACACTGCTGATTGACGTGTCCTGGGGACAGAGGGATGGGCCCGCTGGCTCGGTGCTGTGTTGGTGTTTTCTGAGGGGGAGTCTCTGTGGTGGTTTGGGACTGCGGCAGGGGAACCGACTGTCCAGAGGTCCCTGATGGGCCAGGTTGGTCATCCTGATCCAGGCGTGCAGAGCTGCTGTCATCACTGTGGGCCTCTTCAGGGGGTGGACTGGTTGTAGCTGGCACTCTTCTCCGGTGATGTTGAGTAGGGGTCCCGTGGGGATGCAAATGCAGTGTTAATGTATCTGCGTGTGCCATCTTGTGCATGGGTGTGTTTCCCTGTATGATTGTGATTTCCCTGTCGGCTTGGCCTTGTGTTCGTGGTGGTTTTGTGTGCTGGGTGAATCTCTGTGATTGGCATGCTGTGGTGATGGGTGTCCATGCTTTGGTGTTGCATGCAGTCTTGGTATTGGGATGGGTGGGTTGTGATGGTGGGGTACATGTGAGGTGGTGGGGTGATGGGGATGATTGTAGGGGTAGGAGTTTGTGATGGCATGCAGGTAGGGTGGGGGATATAGTAGTAAAAATGTGACTTACCAGAGTCCAGTCCTCCTGCTACTCCTGTGAGGCCCTCAGGATGCATGCTCGCCAAGACTTGCTCCTCCCATGTTGTTAGTTGTGGGAGAGGAGGTGGGGGTTCACCGCCAGTCCTCTGTACAGCTACCTGGTGTCTTACAACCGTGGAACGCACCTTCCCCCGTAAGTCGTTCCACCTCTTCCTGATGATATCCCTTATTCTGGGGTGCTGTCCCACAGCGTTGACCCTGTCCACGACTCTACGCCATTGCTCCATTTTCTTTGCAATGGACGTCTGCTGCACCTGTGATCCGAATAGCTGTGGCTCTACCCGGATGATTTCCTCCACCATGACCCTTAGCTCCTCCTCTGAAAACCTGGTGTGTTTTTGGGGTGTCATGGATGTGGTGTGAGTGGTAGGTGTGAGGATGTGTGGAGTGATGTGGGGTGGTGTAGGGTGTGAGGTGCGTGGATGGTGTATGGGTGATGGTGTTCTGTGCCTCTGATTGAGTGGGTGCTCCTGCCTTGTGTCTCTCTCTGCTTGATATTTTTTTTTTTTCACTGTAAGGGGTTGTGGGTAATATGGGTGTGTGTTTTACAGTGGTGTGGGTGTGTGGGTGTGGTGTGTGTATGGCTGTCATGTGTGTGTATTTTGAATTGTCCAATGTGGTGTAGTTTTGTAAGTGTGTGTGTATTTTGAACGCGGCGGTGTGTACCGCCAATGGTTTACTGCGTTTGAAAGACCGCTGCGGTGATTCATGGATCATAATACTGTGGGCGTGTTCCTGTTGGCGTAACGGTGTGGGTTTTGGTACAGCCAATTTATAACTGACCTTTGGTGTGTCGGACTTATGTGTGTGTCTGTATAGTGGCGGATTTCACAGCGTGGGTCATTATACCCGTAGCGGAATACCGCTGCGGTCACGGTATGTTGGCGGCCGTCAGCACGGCGGTAGGCAGAATTTACTGCCAGGGTTGTAATGAGGGCCACATTCTGCCATGGCAATGTGCATGTGCTTCTGTTTCTTTTCATGTATGAGACATACATAGCTGATAGAAAGGGATATGATCTGTTCCACCACGACTTCCCTGAGGAGTGTAAGGGCCATATTTATACTTTTTTACGCAAAAATGCATGAACGCAGTTTTGCGTCAAAAAATGTAACGGCGGCTAATGCCATTTTTTAGCGCCACCCGGCTGTCAAATTTATAATTTGGCGCACCGTGGCGCAAAGCACGGGTTAGAGCAATTTTTTTTCTATAACCATTGCGCCATGACGTAAAGCAAAACGACGTTAACGTGGAGAAAATTACTCTAATCCGGTTTACGATGTCGCAAACCGGATACACACCATTTTCCCCGCAACAGCTTCAAAAAGTGGCACAAACGCAGCAAACAGTGATAAGGAGCCCCAAAATGGATCCCAGAAGCCAGGAGGGACCCCAAGCAGACCCCAATTGACCAGGAACCAGCCAGGAGGACGCAGACAAGACCCAGGAGAGGGAGAAGAAGAAAAGGAAGTGTTGTTTCAGTGCAGAGGAGCAGGAAATACTGGCCAGAGAGGTAACGGATCACCAGCATCAACGTTTTGTCACCTCAAAATTGCTAATTGGGAGGAGAGAGGCAATTTGGCAAGAAATTGTCGACAAGATCAACAGTGTGGCAAAGGTCCGGAAAACAGTCACGGAGTGCAAAAAATTCTGGCATGACTGCAAGCACAGGACCAAGGAAAAAATGGCAAGGAACAGGAAGGCAGCACTGCAGACTGGAGGTGGGAGTCCAGCACCGCAGAAGGCCCTGGACCAGATGGAGGAGATGGTGGCAGCCGTCATCCCAGAGGAGATCGTCACAGGAATTCAAGGACAGGACAGCGCAGACTACCAGGAAACAACACAGATGCAGGGTAAGTTGCATGGGGGACAAAAACGCCTAAATGTTAACTTCAATCAGGGGGAGGTTCATACCTACGACACAATGCATGTCAGCCATGGAAATCAGGCAGTAGAACGGGCAAAGGGGCACGGAATGGGTGCATGGGCTGTACAGGGGAAACCAGGGGCACAGCACAACACTACACCAACAACCTTTGCATGGGGGTACTCTGCCATGCCAAGGCTGTTGGAAAGGCAAAGCCAGTCCAGGAGGGTAGGGCAGAACGTAAAACTGGGCTGCAGTCACAGGACAGCTGGTATTGTCACAACATGAACTAGGGTTCAATTTCCAGTCTCAGGCCATATCTGCAAGTGGCATTTACCATTGACAACAGTTGCCACTACCACCTGTGCTGTGTGTGCTGGTCAAGTAGCAAATGGCAGTTAGGTGACCATGGATCAAACACACCCAAAATAGAGGGTTCAGGATGACGATGTTATCAATCCCCAGTAATTCCTAACAAAGTGTCAGTCCTGTCAAATGCTCATGTCTATAGGCGCAATAAACATCATGTATTGTTACTTACATTATGAAGTACACAGCAGTAATGTCATACCCACGCTGCTCATTCCAAGGTCCACCCAGTGCCTGTGTTACAATAACTGCAATGCCACCTTGCAACATCTCAACTGTCATACTGCTAAGACAACAGCATTGAGGGGGAGGACATATGTGTCTAGCTAGTGCAACACACCTGCACAGTCATTAGAGAAAATTGAACACTGCCAGGCCCATCAGTGCAATGCAATGTAGCACACATTGGCAAACATCAACATGACACACTACCAATGCTGACACCTGTATCGTGCCATGCCAGTGCTATACATAGTATGTGCTTGGTCTCAGCAACGTATAGGTGTATGTGAAATATCAGAGACTGAGTCCCATATTGTTAAGTGTGATGCAAGTGGCATCAGAACACCCACAGCCATTGCAAGGCCTCACCATGCTAATGGAAGTAGAGGGAGGGTTGAGTAGGACAAGAAGGTGGCAACACACAATTTGGACAGAGCCTACACCTAGAGGATGTGACGCAGACAATTCCCCAAACTGCCCACACTACATGTGACATGCAGGTGGGGCATAGGCCTGTGAGAATGCTAATATTAATGACAGGAACAATGAACAGGAACCAAGATTACAATGTTCCACTAATAGGAAGTCAGTGACATCACATTACAACTGCCACAACACAGACACACTAATTGTACAATATCTCATTGCAGAGGACGATGGCTTTCCTGTGGATATGTCTGTCCTGGACTTCCCTGATGACATGGATGATGAGCTGACAACCATTAGCCAGCAAACCCTCCAAGATGTCCTTGGAACCCTCCAGACCCCACCTTCAGTCGCAAGGAGGAGCACAGATGTAGCAGCCATCACAAAGGACCCACCACCCCAATAGTATGACCTGCCAGCTCCAACACAGCTGAGGATTCTGATGACACTGGTGCCCCTTTGAGAGGACAGTAATGGGAGTACAGCGGGAGCTGGCCAAGGAGGTGCGGTGGGTATGCAAAATATGGCAGCCAGCCTTGAGGGGATGCGCATGTCCATTATGTCATTTGCAGCACAGTCAGCAGCCATGCAAGTGCACCAATCCCTACTGCAAGGATTACAACAGTGTGTGAGGGATTTCACCACAGCAGTTAGGAGCTTGCCACAACACCTGGCATCCCAAACATTTCACTGCGTGCACGACTGCAATCATGACCCCCTCAGGGCCGATCTGGCTGCCTACCACAGCGTTGTAGCTGCCATACTCAAGAACCAGCAGCTCCTCCTTTCTGCAGTAATGCCCTTAATAGCCCCACAGTTGGCAGCTACCGGGAATTCTGAGTCCACATCTTCAAACACTGAAGTGTGTGTTGCCCCTTCAAACCCACCACCACCAAGGGCAGAGGAGACGACACACACATCAGAAGATGAAGACTTGGAACAGATCACCTTCACCCGTAGGAGTACCCGGTAGCACCAGTCCATGCCATATGGGCACTGATTTCCTATGTCCTGTGCTTGTTAACATGCCAGTCTTGCTACAGTTGGTAACATGCACTGTTCTCCAGCACACTGTTTACCTTACTACAATGCACTGCGATTGTCTGTCACTACCTCATTGGCAAATCATGTTGCTCGCCACTGAATGACACTTCACCACAGCATGTCCAATGACATGTCCCTCACCATTGCACTTGTGTTGCGTCACAATAGAAGGTGTCACACTTATGGACTTACAATCCTGAACTATGTAAATATTGCACTACAGCACTTTAAAATAAATAGCACTTACACAACCACTTTGTCTCTGTGTAATGTGACACATGAACTGTGTAGAAGATTTGTGATGCATGTAACATCTCAATGGCCACAGAATGTCAATACAACACTGTAGAAAGAATGTGGGCTGATAACTATGCACAAGGGTCTGGATTTTATCATCGTCTGTGCTTCCTTAGGCTTATTTCTGAAGTTAAAAGATCACAAACAGTACAATGCTGTGTAGAACTGAATATGTCAGGTCCAAAGTATGTACAAGATGAAACTCAATGGCCTACATTCCCTTCAAGCAATCATTATGTATGTGACATCTGGCTCTAAACTTTAATCACACACCATACAGCAGGAATGGATGTGAACAAGTTTATGGACAATTACGTAACCTGGGAGTACAATATAAGAAATCATAGGTGTGAGTTATGTATACTGAACTTCATAAGATTATGACATCACTCAGATTATCAGGGTTCACATGAACATCAGGCTGCAGGCAGACGTCCCACAGTGCCCAAGATTCCAACACAGGACTCAAACAATGACAGATTTAAAATCACACCAACCTTTACAACACATTGGGAACTATAGTTACCTTGAGTGGTGGGTGCAATGGATGGCAGATGTATAGAGAAGTAGCTTTGTTGTAGCTGCCAATGTGAAAGCTCGTTTGGAAGTGGGAATAACCATGTCAAGAATGGGATTTGGATGCAGGATGGAACACAAATGGAAATACAAAATTGACACTGTACACTCATGCAAAGGCCCTGATCCCCAAGCATATGACACATACTGTAAAGGTGTACGTAAAACTTTATTATATCAGTATGAAAGGAAACTTAAACTATGGGAAACACCTAAACTAACCTAACCTATCCTAACTATACATTACCCACAACTGGCTCTAACTCCCCTAAGCTAAACTTACTTACCACATGTAACTAAACACTCTAAACATCAACCCCCCACCCCTCTTATGAAACGGGGCACGTGTAGGACAACATATACTAACCTAAACACATACTAACTTATCCTAAACAAATATATATTTTTTTGTATTTTGTATTTTATAAAAACAAATTACACACATAAACCCCAACATCATCCCCCACCCACAAACAAACATGTAATAATATAACACCCCCAACCCACTTATCCTAACTAAACTAACAGCCTACTCTAACCTAACACTAAGCCCCCTAAACCCACAAAAGAAAAGAAAGAGGAGGGAGGGGACGGAATTATGGGGGAGGATCAACAAGTCACAAATTGGCCCTCCTAAGGAACGTCTTAATCCCCCACAGTCTCCTGCTATTGCGGGCCACCTCCCACTGCAGCCTGTCCATCCGGCACAACATACGTTGCATGTCACATTGTAGTGTCCTGAATTCGGTCATGTCCAATACTGCAGCTGGGGTCGTCTGGGTAGCACTTGTTGAAGCTGGTGCTGGTGCCGTGGTTGGAGGGGGAGGTGCAGCAGGTGCTGCTTGTGGGCCTTGTGCTGACGAGGTCGAGGGACCTGCTGGAGTGGCTGTCATCCCAGGGCCCACTGTGGTCTGAGCTGTGGTGGTGGTGGCAGTTGTGGGCAATGCTGGCACCCCTTGGCTAAATGCCATCCATACCCCTGTGGCTCTCTCATGACGATATCTCCTTGCCATATTACGGAACCCAGCCTCCACATCGAGTGTGTGGCAGTAACGCACTGCCCGCCTCTGAAATTCCTGTATCTCCTGGGCATTCATGTTGGCAGCTGTAAAAATAGAGACAGGCAAACATTAGTGACATTGTGTGAAACATGTACAGATGATATTCTAACACTTCATCAAAAATAGCACATGCAGTCCAAATCACAGTAGAGATGATAGAATGTCCCTGAGGAATGACATGCCAACGCAACCTACCCATCAACTATCTAACAGCACAGCAATGCACAACAAGGTGTGTACTTAATTAAATGATCTGTGCATATTTGTACTGCTTTTAGTCACATAACAAATGCTGCAAGTACTCAACATGAGCCAGGCCGACTAATCACTATCTTCTGGATCAAATTCAAGGCACACAAGACCTGTGATTTGTATATGGAACTGCCAGCACGGTATGCAGTTGGTAATCATGAGGGGGCATTGTAGTTTGGAACACATGAATGCTTGAAATACATGTCTGTCATTTACACTGTGACCATCACACCTAGCTACACATATTTTCTACCCCTAACCCTGTTCCTCAGGGGGGGATGGACATGCAACACATACTTTCAAACATCAAGGACAACCACAAAGCTTTGGACAGCTGTACATGGGTTGAGTCAGCCCACCACCGGTAAGGAGGCCTGCCAACTAGGATTGAATCAACCATTAGACAATCACATCTACATTCATTTTTCTATTTGTGGACAATTGTCAATATCATTAAATCTCACTGACACATTTCCAAAATCAAGCACATTGATGCACGCACCCATCTGGCCTTGACCTGCATGCACGCCTATGACATTTCACTCAAGTGCCACGTAAATGGAGTACAACATGTGGAGCTAGATGCTGTGGGACAGTCACCCATACAGTCCTACATGTTCATTACTTAACAGGGATGCGCAAGTCTGTGTGTAAAACTGATGCATCACTGTTCTGTGTGAATTAGGGTATGACTTGCTGACTAAATTATGACACTGACCACCTCCAAATCGATTTTTGGCATGCATGTAGCAACAAATCACCTTGTTCACCTGCCCATGCCCATTGCGCAGCACTCGACTCCCAATACATGACTCTCCGCCACTGAATGTCTAACTCTTCCATGGAACAATATGTCAACCTCCAGTCAAGTCACATATCAGATCACTTGCGAGCACATCATATCTTGCAATGAGCCCAACACACAGGAGTCAATCACACAACAGCTGCAAACACAACACAGGACAAATATATTAACACTTACTGGATACGTCTGGGTCCACAAATCAAGCCACTTCACCTATTGTGTAGGGGGCTGGTCCACCTGTAAAACATGGACGGGTGATATGTGCTCAATGTCTGCTCACCATACAAAAGGTGGAACAACAAATCACTGTGTGTGACATTTTATATGATAGAGCTGCACATCAGGCATGTAGACACCCCAACAGACATACCACTGCAAACATGCATTGACACTGTCACTCCAGTAAGTGATAGACACACATATGCACACATGCACTGGCCCTAACAATCACGTGGTGTCAAACATGAATACTCACTTTTGTGCTTAATTCATTCCAGAGGGTACTCCATTTCATCATTTGTAATTGGGAGACACATGCAATGCCACATTCCTGGTGCACTGCAATACCAGTGACTCAGGTATTGTGGCTTGTGCATCAAGGGACAATGAGTAACTGTGTGATGCTCATGTGGGTTGATTTGCGTTCATGAATTATTGTGCTTTCAGTGGTCCATAATAGGTGTGCCAGTGTTGTATGTAGGTTACATATGCCACATTGTCAGTGTACCCTGAGCCGTATGTGCCCCCTATGACAACATGATGGCAGGGATCCTGTGTGTTACTTGATAACAATGTTATGCTAAACATGGATTGGCCACTTTTCTGATTCAAAACAACAAAAAGATGTATGCTGACAGTGTCTTAGTTGATCATACTTGACAGAATGCATGGTCACAGGTGTAGTCATTGCACCTGAAATGTGTTACTCTGGGCCCAGTGTACCTATATCAGGTATTGTAAATCACACTTTGGCAGAATCAGCAACTTAGAATTGCCAAGTTGGGTGATCAGTGGTAGTACAACCGAATTGACACTGTCCGCTAATAAAAACATGGGTTAGCAAATGTCCTACTTCTGCAATCATAATGAGGTAGGTCTCTATTTGAAAGCACCTTGGGAATGGCGGCACTCACAGGAATGCTGGCCTGCTGATCTTAGCATACCACCATGTCTGTGACAGCCTTCATACTGAGAAGTTAACATTTGTACAAATGCTGCACTATATCAGCAGGGGTGTTCCAAAAGTCAAATAACAACCTATTTTGTCACTAAAATAGTATAATGGAAGCAGTCAGTGGTCCCTTGCACAACATCATGCTCAAAAATTGTTTTTGTCCATGCATGCACAAGGAGCAGGGATCCCACTATGACCCATTCACTTTACAAAATAATTTGGCACTAAAGTGACACAGATGGTAACTGCACTAGCTCAATACCAGCAGTTGCGCTCAAGCCAAAAAAGTTGTTGGGTCCTGCTACTCAATGATAGGATTTAAACACCTACTCCGAAAAGCCACGAGATGAACCTGTTTTGTGCTACTGCAATCTGGTAGCATCCTGGCCTATTTGGGTTTGGCCATGTGAAAGAGTCCAGGCGTAAACCCACAGAATCAGTGAACTTAGGGCCAGATATGTCATCTTTTTTGTGTTGCATTTGCTTCCTTTGTTTACGCTACAGCTATGGAAATTAGCGAAATAAATTTGATTGTAGCAAGTGTGCTATACTTTTGCGTCCAGAAATAATGCAAATGCAGCACAAACAAAGTAGAAATATGGGGCTAAGATAATAGCGGAGGTTATGAAGAGCTTGGTAATTATGGCCATGAATACTGTTCGCACATGGTTCCAAACAACTGGGGACTACATTGGTTCCTTGTATTACTATGTGAAATACATCCCATTCCTGGTATACTCACAGGCGCTGATTCATAATTTTGTTTGTGCAGCATTACCATCATCTATTAACGCAAAAGTGGCACTAAATTACAAAATAAGTTTGTGCAACTTTTGTGTCAATAAATGACGGTAATGCGTTGCAAAAATTGTATAAATCAGGGCCACAGTTTGTTCAACTTGCATTCCACTTGTCCACAAACATTGCATGCAGCATGTCACACAATCTGCTACTGTCACTCCAGAGCATTGTACTGTACACATTAGTCAATTTTGTACTCACCAACAGAGCCACCAGTCACCACACCCAGGTGGTCCAGCAGGTCCTGCTCTTGGGCCACCAGGTCAGCCCAGCGATGCTTCAGCTGGTAGTCGTTGCGCTGGCTGTTGAATATGCACCGCAGGTGGAACAGCACCTTTGCCCACCTGAGCCTTCTTGCCTCCGTGTGATACCCCTGTATCACACGGCCCTCAGCCTCCAACATCAGGGGGAGGAAGTGGCACACCAGCTACACAAATGCCCCTAGCTCCTCCTCACCCATTTGCCCCAGACGTGGCCTTCCCAACATCTCAACAAAATTAGGAAAGAAAAGGGTGAAGAGGGGAAAAACAGGGAAAGGAGGTAGGAAAAGGAAACTTAACTAACCCACAGACAGCCCAACAATACCCCAACTAACAATACCCACAAACAGACTCCCAACAGTACAAAGACAAATCTAATTACAATAAATGACAAAAAACACTTACACAGGATACCACAGACACTTACAAAACACCAAAATACAATATCAATAGCACACAGGAGACAAATTCACAATATTCACTGAGACAAGTCGAGACACAGCCACACAGTCTAGAATAATCACAGACTGCAAAGTGAAAGTGAAAGTACACCCACTCTACCATTTCTGCAAACAGGATATCATATTACATCACTTCCTGTCTCATTTGCGGCCCGTTTTTTTTGTATTGCGTGTAATTTTATGGCGCTTACGGGGTTTGCATCAATATTTTTTTACGCATATGCCTGAAAATTTCCACTCATTCAAGGATCAATACATTTTAAATGGATAACCACATTCCTGGGTGCGTTGGTGAAATTAAAGCTAGGGACCAATTGATGTATAATGTGTGTGAGCGTCATTTTTTAACGTTGCGTTATATTTTGACGCATATGCGTCTTTTTGGGACACCTCTCTGTCAAAAAATCTGTCTTAAACTGTGTTTGAGTGATATTTCAATTTTTAACATGCATGCAGCCTATAACTATACAAAGATGGGATAGTATGACCTGCAGTGTGTGTTCTAGTGTTTGGGCACATGTGACAGACCATACTACTGCAGCCCATAATACTCATGTTGCTGTGCAGGATTAGCTCTCTTAACTGACACAACAGCAACACAAACTTTGGAAATAAAATAGGAATTTTCTAGTTTGAGCAGGCGTTGCATCAATAGAGGAAAGCGAGGCTACGCTACTAAACAAGTAGACTCATGGCCTGTGTGTTTATGTCTGTGAATTGTCTGTTCAAATTATTGTTGTGCCTCTGTGGGAACGGCATGCAACAAATTTGGCGTAATGTGCATATATGAATGTGTTATTAATGGGTATAACCATCAGATGCCATTCATTGAGGTACATCAGTCATGATATGTGTTTGTAATATCTGTTGCGTCTTGTGCTGTGTGTACTTGTTTGACATTGGGGACAAAACATTTCCCATGACTAACTGTACACAGGAAAGATCGAGGACGGTTGATAATGGCTATGTCAGATATGTTACCCCTCTCATGTAATGAAATGTTGGATAGCACTTCATGGTCACTTGTGTGTATACTACCCATCAGTCAAGAATTTGAACATGCTAGGTAGGTACAGTGTTTGTGACACAGAGTCACAAATCCAATCCTAAAATTGTTATGTACACCACAGTTTGAGTCATGTAAATGACCTATGTTTCTCCTGTGGCTGTGGAGGACCAGCAGACCATGCTGCATGTGTTCACATATTTCCAGTGGGTCATTGGACAAAGGTTTCCAGTTCAAGTGTGTGGCCATGTGTACCCTGTGTCAGTATTGGCCTCCATGTTGTCACAGTTACGTGCAGGTCTAGTCATGAGTCTGTTGAGCAAACCCTTGAATTTACAGAGTATCCTTCAAAGTAGATTTGACCAAAAGCCAAAGATCAACTAACAGCACACATGGGGATAGTCCAGCTATGGCACAGCAGAACTTTTAGAAGGCTGACGACAGAGCAACCTTGGTGTGCTCAAATACATTATGGATCAGTAATGGGAAACAGGCAGGTTTCATCACAACATTTGTACACAGGGTGGGCTCTAAACTTCCCACTGCAACAGGGAACATCCGTGCCTCTGTGCTGATTAATCTCACAGCTAGTCACCACGCAAGCCCCATCAAAAGGTGGCGGCAGAAGTGAATCTGTGTCTGGACCGTCAGGGCACAAACATGTTTTGTCCTTACATACACATTAGCAACCCTTGTTTGTTGTGCTGGAGGCACAGTACCAAATCCATGCATACAGCCATAGCACACTGTCACTGTTTGGCACTAATGAATACATGCAAAACCAGACAAGGGATGGGGGCTGGATTAGGCCATTTGAATACATGTCCCAGAACAAAATACGATAAGTAAACTGATTAAACTATATTATACATTTGAGGATTCATCGTAGACCTACCAGACACAATACCCCAGGAAGAAACAGAGGGCATGGAAAGCAACTATGAGACAAATGTAGCCACAGGGAACCTCTATGGTTAATGCAAAAACTGGAACCAGTCTGGCTAACAGGATGCAGGCTCTGTCAGGAACAAACATGAACAAGGCAAATACACAGTGAGCAGACTCTGACTGGGACAAGCAGGAACAACACTGTGGAAACAAAGAACAGTTTCTGCTGTGGTCTTCACTGTTACACAATCCCCAAAGGGCTCTGGTACACAAGTGATTTGTACGCCAACGCAGAACAAGGAGATTCGAAAAATGGCAGTTTCTAAGCAGTTCCAGGCAGCAGCAAGGGCAGTGCAGGTTCAAATGGCTGGTCTGCATGGAAGTGCTCACAGGTGTGTGCAGCTTCTGTCTCTCACAAGTCCTGGAGTGGAGAATCAAGTTCAAAGGGCCAACTGGACTTTCACATGGGAAAAAATGGACAGCTGATTACAGGTCTTACAGACTACCAGGCAGTGCATTATCAGACCTGAAGTCCATGCAGACTGATGAACTATGACTATGGCATGCCATAACGAAGAGGGAAGCACACAGGAGTCAGAATTGGAGTCTGGGTGAGTGTAGATGAAGATTCTCAGGGTACAGATAGTCCATGTACAGCGCCCCCTAGAGAAGGGTGGGGAGAGACTTAAAACATGGCAGTGGCAGGACTTATTACCTGGGATGGACTGTGAAGGGCATGTCTTGTGAGCAATGCTTGTCATACCTGGGGCACTTGTGCTATCCATTTTCAGGTTTGATGCACTTCTTGTCACACATGCTCCTTGCAGAGATAGCTGATGTCACACTTACTGCTGTCAAGGGTCTGGTCATACATTCCTGTTACCAATGCAATTGCACATCCACTGTCTCATGTATGATGCACATTTTTACCTTATGATTGATGGTGTCTTAGTTGGGTGTCATATGCTGCAATGGACCATGTTGGCAACATGGATGTGTCTCATAGCTGTGGTGCTCTGATATTGCCCTTCAAATATGAAATAGACAGAATATATGTCATTAACACTGTGTGTGATGTTTGCTGTACATTCATACCTATCAAATGTGATGTGGATTTTGCAGTATGCAAATTTGTATTTCTGCAATGCTCCATGAGGCAAAACTCTGATTATGATTCCTAGAGATCATGTGATGCATAAATAATTACCCAGAGCATGACTGAGTGATGAAGTGAGGTGTTTAATTCCATATGATAACAAAGTGGTGATGGTGACTATAGTTAGAAGACGTTTTGTACGATATGTTGTCTGCGATGCAATACTGCAGCTGTGTTTGGATGTTCCCCCTCATTTTCCCAGACAGCATCCTCCTCCTCCTCTTCAGGCATTTGTTGATCCGGTTCATAGAGGGGAATGTTCCTCCTCACACAAATGTTGTGCAGGATGGCACAGGTCAAAATGATATTGCAGACCATTTCAGGGGAATATAGAAGGCTGCCTCCGGTGATGTCCAGGCACGTGAATCTAGACTTCAGGATGCCAAAAGTCCGCTCAACTATAGTGCGTGTCCTACGATGTGCCTCATTATAGGCACGCTCTGCTGCTGTGCTTGGGTTGGCAATTGGGGTCATGATCCATGGCTGGATCCCAGAACCCTGATCAGCTGAAGGAGAAAATGAGAGTAAGTATTTTGTTGTTGGTTGCACCGTGATTGTCACTTTGCATGGCAGTTGTTATCTTGTGTCGTCTGTGACTCTTCCATGTTTGTGGTATTGTATGGGATCCTAGGCTTCTGTGATGTTCTTTCTGCATTGGGTTGTTTGACTAACAAAACTGGTATTTGGCTGTTTGACGTGATATCTGTGATATATTTAGAAACTTGCTGTTCAGTGTGTATCTCCCATGCGTTATGTAGTGAGAAAGAAATGTCAGTGTGCCTTCACTGGAGGTGACATGATACTTCCACACACACACAATAGATTCCACTGTGGTGGTAACATAGTTGCACTATATGGCCTGAACATCCCATCCAATTCAATGTAGTTGCAGGTGAAATGCAACAGTGAGGCCCTTTGATTTGGCTAGGTGACAATGCACAACACATCTCCATACGTTGGCAGCACTGAAGTGTTCACAATTGACAATGCACAACTATCCCATGTGTGACAAGTTCTATGCAAACCTATTTTTGTTCCCTCACCGAGTTGGCTCATGTGCAAACGTGCACCTACACTACTGAACTTGCTCCAGGTAAGCTGGCTAACTTGGTTGTGGGGGTGAAGGTTTTAGTGTAAGAAGGTCCATCTCCCTGTACATCTGTTATGTATATGGGGAATTGTCTCAATCCGTATCTGTAGCAGTGTGCACTTTGCATTAGTGTCACATCCACATGTTTTCATAGCACAGTCTACTTCCTAATTGCTAGCTGGCAGTGTCACCCCAGGAGTGATGTGAGATGTTGGTACTGCCTCAATAATTCCATGTCACCTTCATTAGAGTCAGAGTCATCATGCAATGTGTCTCATGGTGTTTGACATGCAGCAACACACATTACAAACCCCTTACACAGGACGTATTGCTTGGAAGGGTGTGGGATTGACTGTAGCCTTATGTGATATTGAAAGGTTTATCTTCCAAGTTGTACTGCCAGTTAAGGCCATGTCATTGTCACTGTGTGGTTTTAAATTGGTCCCGTGTGGCTCTAGAGTGGCATCTATTATTATTTGCATCTGTCATTTGTCCATAGGTGTGTATCCCATTGGGTCAGGATATCAAACATGACTACCAGTGTCACACCTCAGTGTCTTCCTGGCCACGTGTCAATGTAGTGGTGTATGTATTGGGTGTCCTACAGAGTTGCTGTGCTGTGTGTAAATTACTAGGTTTCTGTACTTACCAACAAGTAGGCCATTGCCATATCGTCCAACCTGGAAGTGCTGATTGATGGTGCTGTGGCGGAAGATGAATAAATCATGTACACTCCCAGGATACTTTGCCAGGATGTTGGTGAACAATCCACTGTGATCCACAATGGCCTGCACATTGATGGAGTGTGTGTGCTTCCTGTTGCAGTATAGGTGCTCAGTTGCAGCAGGTGGCACAATCCGGACATGTGTGCAGTCAATGGCACCAAGCACGTGCGGGATCCATTAATTTGATAAAACCCCTGTTAGGTCTCCTACTTCTTCTGCTGTGTGTTGGGGAAGCTGATGTGACGGGGTGTGAGGGAGATGATGGCATCAAGTACCTTGGGAAGGAAAGCAGAGAATGAGGGCTGTGAGATCCCAGCAAGCAGGGCACCAGTGGTTTGAAAAGAGCCACTTGCCAACATGTGCAGGACAGCTAGCAGCTTGGTCTCCAGTGGAATGATGTGGGGTGTCTGCAAGCTGGCTGCCAACTGAGGCTCAATGTGGCGCAGCAGCTGCTGTATGGCTTGCCAGTTAAGTCTGTACCTCTGGATGATGTCATGTTCCCATAGGCCCTGAAGGGTTGTCCTGGTCCTGAATATCCTCTCCTGCCTTCTGCGTTGCCTTTGGGGTCCATGTTGGTGTGGTGGTAGCTGCTGCTGTTGGTCCTGTGCTCTGCGTCTTCGAGCATGCTGCATGAGTATCACCACCATGTCTTCCTTTTTGAGCAATGATGTTGCTTGGGTGAGTTTTCCTTAAGTAGTGGTGTGTTTGCCCCATTTTAACGCGTGCCCTGGCCCAGGCGTTAAAATTTGGTTCAAATTGGTATTTGCGTCATTTTCCGGCTCCGCCTACCAGACGTGTGCCATTTTTGCCCGGTTGGATAAATATTGCGCACGGGAGTTTAAGTCATTTTTTGGACGGGAACGCCTACCTTGCATCACATTGACACAAGGTGGTTTCAGGCATCCAGAAAATGGCGCACGCTAGGATATTTTGACGCTAGACGGTCTAGCGTCTAAGTATAAATAAAGTGTTAAGTTTGCACCGGATTAGCGTAAAAAAAATGACGCTAATCCGGCGCAGAGGGAGTATAAATATGAGTGTCATGTGGTAGGCTGCCACAAATCACTCTTACCTTTGGTATTGGTGTGGTGCTGCTAGCTAGCTGGAAGGGTTAGGCCAACAGCTGTCACACGGTGTGGGATCAGTCTCAGTCCCCCATACTCGGTGGTGGTGCCGCCCGAAATCCAACAGTTTTGTTACCATAATGGGAGTCAACAGCAATATAAACATAACAAAACTACTCTATGCCACTCCACTCTGTGCCATTCTCTTCTACACCTCTCTCCTGTATGCCATACTACTAAATGTTGGCCATGCTGAATAGCAGCCATGCTGCTGTACAACATGGCTAAAAGACATGGCAAAAGCAAATAGCTCTCACATAGGCAAGACTTGTTGGTTTTGGCAATGCTTGTTTCTAGGATGACCAAGCATAGAAATTGTCTCGAAGAGACTACAGTACAATGAATGTTCCAGTAGAGCAGCTATTTACTAAAACAGGTAATTCAGTGTTCTCTCAAACGGTAGGGGAAATTAGATGGGGATAAACTGGAGTAAGTTAAGAAATAAAGAGAGGAGGTGAAGAATTGTGGGTGTTGTGAGAGACATGAGAATTGGACAGGAAGTTATAAGATGAGAGATGTTGATTCCAACGAGGGGAACATGACTGTCCAAGAATCTCCAAGAGAAATATGTAATAAAAAAATTATAAAATTTGCTACTCTTTTAAATTGTATTAAATTACAGTTCTCGTCTTTTAAGCATATGTTTCCTTAAGATATGGCTGGGGAGTTTGAAATACTCATCATATAAAACAAACAAAATATCTTTCAGCGAACAGCGATGACATTGAGGCTTTATAATGCAAACCTATCAGCAGGGCGTGTGTTTTATCAACTCTGGAGAGAGGGGAAAGAGAGAAAAGTCCCCAGAGGGCTTTGTTTGGTTGCATGAAGAAACTCTAATTATAAAATATTCTGAATAGGTTCTAGAACTTCAGAATTTCGGAATTTTGAGAATACACTCTGAAAGTGCAAACAGTTCCTGAATCTGACTGGAATTCACACCGGGACTTCAACAATCGAAAGTTCACAAGGACAGAGTTGGAAATTCACTTCACAGAGGCACAAATTTGTGTTTTTCAAGGCACTGCCGGTGCTCCCTTTGGCAGGCTTCTGTCTGATGATATTCCCCAGAAGCAGACGTTGGCCGTTCTCGGCTCGGCCACGCAATAGCAGTGGGGATCTTGATGGAACAATAATGGGAGTGACTGTCGGGCCGCGAACGGGTAAGGCGGAGGCAGGGGCGCCTCCTCTGCGAGGGCCGGGGTCTTCATGTTGAGAGTAGGAGAGTATCTTTAATCTTCGTAAAGCACAGTAATATTATGTATATCGATTGGGGTCCTGTGGAGAGGGCTTGCTGTGCTTTTTCATTACCCTTTGACACTGTAGCCCGACGGTCTTTGAAAAGTGACCAATATCAGAGGCCACTTGACATTTTCAGAGGATTATGTCCATCTTCGGCAGCTTTGCACAGGTTTCCAAATTGACAGTGTTCTTAATTTGAAAGTTAAGCCGAGGGGATCACTTGGTGCAGGGTTGGCATCTTGGAAGGGTGCGAGGCTAGCAAGGGAAGAGCCAGCCAGACTTCTTTAATATAGGCATTCAGTCTTGGAGAGCGCACAAAGTGTGTGTGTGTACGAACGCTTGTGCGTGTCTGTGTTGTGTGGTACGAGTGTGTGTTAGGTTCGAACCACGGGTTTCAAAGATGGAGAGTGCGGAGGGCATAGCTGGTATAGGTGTAAAGGTAAGAGGGTGGTTCCTTTGAGGAGATGGGAAGGAATGTCTCTTTTGTCGGTTAATAGACAAAGGGTTACATTAAATATGCTCACCATTTGAGGAAAAGATATTGGGAGTCCAGGTCTTAGAACAGACACTTACGGTGACTCTGGAAGTCATGTTTACCGAAAAGGGATGAATACATTTAACTTTTGATTCCTACAGTGGAATGGAGTTGAAAGCAAGTGTTTGATTCCCTGAATAGACATAAAAGAGGGGAACCTGAGATTTGGTTCCTGCCGTGGTCAGAGGTGAATGTTTTTATTTTGGGGAGATGCTGAAAGGGAGGACAATTTCGTCTTAGTCTAAAGTTAAATGAGGTAAACCAGAGACCTTGGTTCCAACAGTAGAGGAGAAAGGGGTGAACTAGAGCTTGACCTTATTAGTAAAGGAGAACGGGGTAAATAACGCTTATTGTTTGTTTTCAGCAGTGGAGAAGAATGGGGTAAACCTTATAGTTTATTTCAGAGAACCAAGAGGGAAGATGTAAACTTACGAACTGGCTTTCAGAGTACAAAGGGGTAACCGGAGAATCTGGCTTTAGTGGCAAGAAGTTATGGTAATACTGGGAGCTCAGAACAACAGGAGTTTGGTTCCTAGCCAATTTCTTACCATCTGATATCTCTTCATTGGTTCCCAAAAGCCCTTATGTAGCACATTGCATTTGAGGTGGTTTTAATACTTTATTTTACATTTTTAGCAAGCATAACAGCCATTATTGATACAGGGTCGCCAGTGTAGCCAGTGAACATCAGTATCTCACAATCTGCTTCTTACAAACAACCTCGTTTATTAGTAGATAGATAGTAATCTATCCTTATGATAGCTTGCACAGCTGTCAGCTGAGCAACATCCAATAGGCCACACATTAGGCAATATGTCTTACATTATGTCTATTTTCCCGGCCCAACAAGTACTACCTCAGCGGGTCCCAAATATCTGTACAGGGAGTGCAGAATTATTAGGCAAATGAGTATTTTGACCACATCATCCTCTTAATGCATGTTGTCTTACTCCAAGCTGTATAGGCTCGAAAGCCTACTACCAATTAAGCATATTAGGTGATGTGCATCTCTGTAATGAGAAGGGGTGTGGTCTAATGACATCAACACCCTATATCAGGTGTGCATCACCAGAGTGACCCTCGTGTCCCTCCATTGATTTCAACGTAAAACCTGACACCTTCTTTGCACACTGCAGCCGGACGCCCCTGTACCACTGAGGGTGTATTTTGTGTGCCTGTTTGGGACCCCCCCAGTGCTCTACAAAGTCCCCCTGGTCTGCTTCCCGAGGATGCAGGTACTTACCTGCTAGCAGACTGGAACCGGAGCACCCCTAGTCTCCATAGGCGCCTATGTTATTTGGGCCCCTCTTTGACCTCTGACCGTACCTGTGTTGCTGGTGCTGGGTGTTTGGGGTTGACTTGAACCCCCCAACAGTGGGCTGCCTATGCCCTGGAGACTGAACTTGTAAGCACTTTACTTACCTGACAAACTAACCTTTACTTACC
Source organism: Pleurodeles waltl (assembly GCF_031143425.1). Classification (NCBI taxonomy): domain Eukaryota; kingdom Metazoa; phylum Chordata; class Amphibia; order Caudata; family Salamandridae; genus Pleurodeles; species Pleurodeles waltl. The sequence goes on from NC_090451.1 coordinate 231,184,622, forward strand.
TCCACCAGGAACTGTAGAATTTTGCAGTGTCCACTTTTAAAATAACTTATTGCCATTTTATGCCAAACTGTGTACATTACTGTTTTCATTCAAAGTTCTACATTTACCTATGCCGAGTACCTTACAATTTATGTACTTACTTGATATCTGAATCTTGTGGTTCTAAAATAAATTAAGAAAATAATATTTTTCTATATAAAAACGTATTGGCCTGGAGTTAAGTTTTTGAGTGTGTGTTCCCATTTGCCTCTGTGTGTACAACAAATGCTTAACACTACCCTCTGGTAAGCCTACTGCTCGACCTCACTACCACAAATAGAGCATTAGTATTATCTATTATTGCCACTATCGAGCTCTAAGGGGAACCCCTGGGCTCTGTGCACACTATCTCCCACTTTGAGATAGTATATACAGAGCCAGCTTCCTACAATGTCTGTAACATCATTTAGAGCATCTAATGCGCCGGCCAAATTGGGGAGATAAGACCGTCAGATGTCTGACATGTCTGCTTTTCTGGACAAAGATGTGATAGAGGAAGTTCCATGGGGTTCTACTCCAACTTCTTCCTCATCAAGAAAAAGTCAAGAAAATGGAGACAGGAGATGGACTTGAGGCTCTTAAACAAATTTATCAAGAAACATTCTTTTAGAGATTGTAAAGAGGTAGATGAGCTGATCAAAACTTTGGAAAAAGGAGACTAAGGTAGGGGGGATGTGAATTTCTTTTTTCCTTTTTTTTCACAATTAAAATCCACAGGTCCGGGGAGTCCTCCTGAGGTGATTTTGCCTAGATAAGTAATAGGGTGGGTTCTCCTAGGGAGTAGGGGGTGGGGGTGGAGGTGGGGGTTAGATCAGGGGTGGCAGGGGAAAGGTGAGGGTAATCACAGGGTGGGGAGCATGGGGGAAAAAATAAAAAAAATATATCCTCATTCAGTAGATTTCTTTGCGGTTTAGATGATGGGTGAGAATGAGCTGAGACTTTTGTCCTGGAATATCAATGGTCTCCGGGTAGTAAAAAGGCAAAAAAGACTGTTGCAATACTTTAGGGATGCCCAATTTAATGTGTTAGCTTTGCAGGAAACACATCTGTCTAACGAAGAGTGCATTAAGATATTTAGACCATGTAGGTGGGTACAGCAGATTTCGAGTACTACTCAGGCCGGGGGAAGTAAAGGGGTGGCTATTATAATTAAAAATCACCCTAAGATTTCCTTCCAGTGGGGACCAGCCGATAAGGCTGGAAGGTGGGTTATCGGAAAACTGGTAGCTTTTGATTTTACGTTTACTTTGGTGGCTTATTATGGGCCTAACAAAGATGACCCTGCACCTTTGGAGGACCTATTTCGACAGTTGATTCAATTTTCCGATCAAATAATATGGATGGGAGATTTTAATGTTGTGTTAAGTTACCAACTTGATAGATCCTCATGTAGTAGATCGATTTTCAATAAAAAGATGCGTTCCCGTCTACTAATCATGATGTCGCAGTTGGGCTTACATGATGTATGGAGGGAAAGGATGGGATTAAAACGGGGATACACCTACAATAACAAAAAATATAGTCACCAATCAAGAATAGATTATGCTTTGGTAGATGGGAGGATAAGGGACTGCGTAGGGGAAATAGTTCATGTTGGAGTTCATCTATTGGATCACTCTGCAGTTAGTTTGAGTATTCGTTAAAAGGCAGAGTAGCCCAGGATAGATGGACGTTAGATAGAACCCTATTATTGGACAATGATATAGTTGCAGGATTAAGAGCAGATGCAGAGGAATTTTTTAAGCTTAATGTGGGGTCATCGTCATTAGCAATGGTATGGGATACTTTCAAGCCCTTCCTGAGAGGTAGATTGATAAGAGCGGCCTGTGTTAAAAGGAAAGAGTATAAGGAAGAGATTAGTCGGTTGGAAGAGCGCATACAACAATTGGAGCGGGAGCTGATAGATCTAGCTCCGGAAGAAGGAAAAAAAATTGGAATCAAGGAAAGGTGTGTGGCAAATAGAGCTGCCCACTTTGAGTATGGGGAGAATTGTGGGAAACTGTTGGCCTGTAAAATAAGGACAAATATAGGCAGGAATAACGTGGTTAGAATTCAGGATAAAGATTCAGGACTCATCTGTAATAGTAATGACGAGATCCGGGAGGTCTTTCGAAATCACTTTAAGGAGCTGTATACAGAAGATTTAGAAGTGTCACCAGAGAAAGTTAAAAAATGTTTTAGGGATTTGGACTTAGCTGCCCTGGAAGAGGAGGATAATAAGGTTTTGAATGATCCTATCGGGCAAGAAGAAGTGGAGCAATGTATACAGATAGGGAAGCTGGCGAAAGCCCCAGTGCCAGATGGATTACCTTTTGAGATTTACAGAGCATTAGGAGGTAGTATAACAAAATTCCTAACTGGATTGTGTAATAATATTTTATTGGAAGGGGGTATGTGTCCCGCCTCTTGGAAGGAGGCCATTATTACTCTGATTTTAAAACCAGGGAAGGGCCCCAAAAGCTGTGACTCGTATAGGCCGATCTCTCTATTAAACTGTGACTATAAAGTATTTACAAAAGTTCTGGCAAGGAGACTGGGGGGAGCTTTAGGTAAATTGATTCAGGAAGATCAAAAAGGATTCGTAAAAGGGAGATACATGCAATAGTTGACTCGGAGCCTGATAGGCTCCATAGACATAGCTAAAGTATATAAGGAACCATTGGCCCTAGTGATGATCAATGCCACAAAGGCCTTTGACAGAGTTAATTGGGCGTATCTGTGTACCCTTTGTGAGGTTTTTAATGTGGGAGAGAAATTTACTAGGGCATTGCAGATAATATACCAGAATGCAGAGGCAAAAATCTTGGTCAATGGTACTTTAACGCGCCCCTTTAAAATTTGTAGGGGAACTAGACAGGGATGTCCACTATCACCATTGTTATTCAACATGTATATTGAACCTTTGGCTTGCAAGATTAGAAGAGAACAGAAGATAGTCCCGTTTAGAGGTGGGGCTTGGAGTAGGAAAGTTGCTCTGTATGCAGATGACCTGATGGTGTACACAGCAAATCTACAGCAAACCCTACCGGCATTGGAAGAACTGACAAGGGAATTTGGGGAAATTGCTGGCTATGCGGTTAATAAGGAAAAAACTGAAATTATGACCTGGAATATGCGAGAGGGGAGTGTTTTAATTAAGAAGGAATTGAAATATTTGGGCATTGTGATCACACAAGATATAGACAAAATAGCAGAGGTTAATTTTATGAGAGTTATGTTAGATGTCAGTAAATTATTGAAGAGTTGGGTTAATCTACCTCTAACTATTTTCGGGAGGGTTAATTTAGTGAAGATGACGATATTACCCAAGTTATTATTTATTTTCAATGCGGTCCCTTTGAAATATAATAAAGAATGGCTGGGTAAATTACAGGGTAGAATTAGCAGCTTTATTTGGGCCTCCAAAGGTGTGCAAATTGCATAGAAGAAATTGAGACGGAGGAAGGAGAAGGGAGGGTTAGCGCTGCCGGATCTTCAATATTATGCTTGGGCGGTTTTCATTAAGAACATGAGGGGGGCATTGAATGGGTCAAAGATTTCAGAGTTGGGGCAAGTTCTTAAAGTTATGATGGAATCCAATTATGATACACAGTTAGGGTTTCTCTATAAATTTGGGGATCCTAAATATTTCAAAAAGGTGGGGTTTAAAATATTGCAAGGCTCTGCTAACGTTTGGTATGATCTAAGGAGGGCTACCAAGTTACTGTTTTATAGTAAATATGCGCCTCTTTGGGATGCTCCGGGCTCACCGGAATGGACTAGAGACGCCTTGGCTAAACCTTTGAAGGAGGCTGGGCTTGTACAATGGGGACAGCTTTGTACTGACGGGGAGTTACTCCCCTATGAGGACCTTAATATAAAGGTAGATGGATATCTTTCCAATTTAAATACCTGCAAATATGGAGTTGGGTGAAGAGCGTCAAAGAAGAGGTGGGTGGTTCTAACGAATTGGAAGAATTACTATATCAAGACCTTTCGGGAAAGAAAGAAGTTGCAAGATGGTATTGGACATTGATTGAAAAGGTGGATGGAGAATTTCGCTTGCCTGAAGAAATCTGGGGAGAATGCTTGCCAGGAGTACAGATAAGAGAATTATAGCAAGTATCTTTTACATTATTGTATTCTACAGTCAAATCTGCCTGTCTAAGAAGAAATCATTTGTTTTCCATTCACAGGGCCTTCTGGTCCCCAGGGAAACTGTCTAAATTGATGGAAGGTACCTCGATTAGCTGTAAAAAGTGTGGCATGGATCTAGCAGGCGACATTCACATGTTCTGGGAGTGTCCCCAGCTCAGTTTGTTTTGGAAAGAGGTTGGTGAGATAGTGAACTGAATTATACCTTTAAAGTACCAGGTAAATCCCTCCTTGGTTATTTTTGGTTGTCAATTGGATTCCAGGAATCTAACAAAAGATAATGCCAAATTACTTTTCTATATGATGTTGTTGGCAAGGCGGGAGATATGTAAGAAATGGATAAGTGCTTGTCCCCCGACGGCGCTAGAGTGGAAGGATTAATTAATGTGTAATCTAACTTTAGATGTAAGGGATAAAGAGGAAGCAAATAAAAAGTACAAATTTTGGGACCCATTGAAAAGATGGTTGGAATCGCAAGAATGAGGTTTTGTCCTGTGATTACACCAAGGCGGGTTTCCGGCAGCTTTGAAGGCGAGCCGGTAAGGCTTTACTAATCAGAGATGCGGACTGTCCTGGACAGGAGTCTCTAGGGGGAGATTGAATGTTAGTTGAACTGATCTCCCTCATCGAGAGGCTGGACAAGTGAATGAGGACAAAAAAACAAAAAAAAAGGAAACATTCTTTCAGGATGCTGTTCTTACAGGAAATTCTGCAGCTCTTAGATACAGGAGACTACATGGCATCCCTGGATCTTCTGGATGCGTATTTCCATATCCCCATCCACTGGAACCATTGAAAATTCCTGCGGTTCAAGATGGCAGGGTGCCATTATTAATTCAAAGTGCTTCCTTTTGGGCTACGTTTGGCCTCCACGATCAAATGCATGGCCCTGATGGCGGCTTTCCTGAGGAGAACAAGGCACCAGGTGTTTCATACCTAGACAGCTGGCTCATAAAAGGACCCACTTTCCACTTGGCAAGAAAATCAACTTGGGCCTGTCTGAGGCTATTCAAGGAGCTAGGCCACAAGCTGAACAACGAAAAATCATCTTCAGCCCCGTCCGGGTCAGCTGTTTTTCTGGAGGCAGTCCTGGGCTCGAAGGTTTACAAGGCTTTCCCAACTGCAGAAAGGATTCATCGGCTCAAATCAATAACAACCTTCCTCTCTGCAAGAAGGTCCACTTCTGTCCGGAAGTACAAATCAGTGTTGGGAATGTCACCTTACATCCCGTTGATACTCTGTCGTCTTCGCATGCAACCGTTGCACCAACAACCAGACGTTCAATGGGTCTAGTGCTAGGGAACATTCAAGGACATAATTTCAGTTACCTTGACGATTGAAGTTGACAGTGTCTTGGTGGATGAACACAGCCAATAGCTCTCAGGGTCTTTCATTTGTTCATGAGCAACCCTAGGTAGTTATGAAAACAGATGGCTCCCTAGAAGGCTGGGAAGCCCATATGCAGGATTTGGAGGTTTAAGGGAATTGGACCACTCAGTAGTAATTATTACATATAAACCTTCTGGAGTTTAAAGCATTTTTTCTCACAGGCTCCACAATTCTTTAGTCTTCGTGAAAACACTACAAGAATGTTTTATTTCTTGGAGCAGGAAGGTACACGATCGCAGATTCTGCAGACTCAAGCTCAACAAATCTGGGAATGGTTGATCGCCCACAGCATTATCCTGAAGGTGTAACATGTAACAGAGGTGGAGAATGAATGGGCAAATTCCTTAAGCAGAACAGACAACCAGTGGCACGAGTGGGAACTAAATCAAAAGCAGTTAATGTAAATCTTCCAACACCGGGGAACTCCAAAGCTGGATCTCTTTGCTACTTTGCTCAACAAGAAATGCAAACTGCACGCCTGCAGATTCCAGCAAGCAGGATCATTGGGAAATGCATTACACCTAGCATGGATGGGGATGTTCACATACGTTTTCCCTTTTTTCCCACTCATCCCCAACGTCATTCACAAGATGAAGCAGAAACCTTGCCATCTTATTGCTTCAGTGTCCCAGGCAGCAGTGGTTCACTAAGCTTCTTGGTCCTTTAGAGTGCACACATTTGCCACTCCTACCATTGGAAGATCTTCTGTCAACGAACAAGGGGCACGTTGTCCATCTACAGATGCATTCACTCAACTTATTGGCTTGGCTCCTCACGACAGTGAGTTTGGGACAGTAAATCTGCCTGAGCACTGCAGAGCAGTTCTCCAGCATGCTCGAGCTGTCTCCACGACCAAATGTTACTCTGCAAACTGGAAGAGATTCTGCTCCTGGTGTAGCTCTCAGTCTCTGCATCCTCTCTCCTCCTCCACTTCTGAGCAGATACTCCCTTGCCTGCTATGCCTATCGGGGTCAGGATTAACTCATATTTGGCAGCTGTTCCAGATTTATATGGCATTCAGGGGAACATTCATTATGGTCTAACAGACTGGTTAAAGCGCTCATGATGGGGCTTTTCGACTCTACCCATCAGTGAAGTCCCCTCTTGTGCTTTCGCAGCTTAACATGGTCTTGTATCAGCTCATGAGAACTCCTTTTGAGCCAGTTCATAAAGCTTGTTTAAAATTTGTTTCTTGGAAAGTAGCCTTTCTGTTGTCTCTCACCTCAGCACGGAGAATAGCTGAAATTCAAGCCCTGACAATTCACCAATCATATTTGCTGTTTCGGGATGACAGAATCATTTTGCGAACTAACTTTAAGTTCATTCCGAAAGTACAAAACTCTTTTCACCTGAATGAACTTATCGTATTGCAACATTCTTCAGTAACCCATCATTAGCAGGAAAGCGAACCTTGCATTCGCTAGACGTCAGATGCTGTCTCAAGTTCTACCTTGATAGAACAAAGACTTCAGAAAATCTGATGAACTGATGTTATTTGCTTGACTAAGGAAGGGACAGGCTCTATCAGAGGCAAATACAGCTTGTTGGGTGTCTGCAACCAACACTTTTTGTCACAAGAAAACTGGACGACTGTTAATTACAAGAATGTCTGCACCTTCTATGTCAAAAGTGTCTGCTTTTTCTGCCCTGTTTGCAGGCGTGTCGCTTCCAGACATCTGCCGGGCATAGGCATGGGTTAATGCCCCTACCTTTGCGAATAATTACTGTCTGGGTATATTAAGAAAGGCTGATGTGGCAGTTGGACAGGCTGTGTTACGAATCCTGTTGCACTTAGGTATGCAGTTGTTAGTTATTTTCATATGCAGTATTGTTTTGTGAGGTTTGTCCACTTTTTAAAGGTAAATTGCTCCAAAAACAAAATTATGTGCTTTCATCGTAACAAAAGACTTAAGTACAGTAATTTTCGCTGGACCTTGGGAGCCCAACACCTCGAAAGAGTAACCTCCTACGTCTTTTTGGGTAAAATGGTCTGTGGGAACCTTAAAGATAGAGAGCATATCGAGCACAATGAGAGGAATGTTCAATCCCAAGCTAACGGTCTGAACGCCCTATACAGAGGGCACTTTAAACATCTCCTAGAGGTTTACCGGGTAAAGATACCCCTGGCATAGAGCATATTTCAATTTCAAAATGGGTCTTTCTCGATAAACTCGAGGGACATGTTTTGAGGAATATCTTATCTGTAAACTCTGCCTTCTCAGCACCAACATAAAGACTTGAGCTGGGCTTTCGCAGTTCCTTCATTCAAGGTCTGGCTGCAGTAATTTGCTGGACGGTTTACTTGAGGACGTGTAGTGATGATTAGCCAGCCATAGAACAAAATATACCATCTGCAGGAATTTTCTATATGTCATTAATCATCTGCAATTAGACTCTTCTGTAATTTTCACTCTCTCTCCAGCATTGCTCAAATCCACACTCAGGAACGCAACTTGGACGTTGAGTTTCCACCAGGACATCCAAACTTACATACACAGGCAGAGCTTTCACATAATATCTGATACCTTAAGGCCGAGGGTTACACAGCCATACCTCATCTGGACCAAGCCCCATGGGGTGATAAGATTCTGGCTCCTGCTGCGACAGTGGAAGCTTCCCCTTAATAAATTATAGGCCAGATGGTTTGGTTGCTCCGCCATTTGTAATCTTTGCCATAGCGGCGTCCAAGATTTGAAACATGTTGTTCTAATTTGTCCGGCCTTGTTGCTTCATCGTCGCAGGTGGCTGCGCCCTATTTGTTTCACTTTTACCTTTAGTACTGCTTCTGAGTTATTACAAGCCCTCCTCATTCCTCCAAATGAAATGTTTTTTAACATTTTATTAATTTAATCAACTGTCTAGGAAAGCTTAATCTTTTTATTTTTTCTGTTTTTTTAAAAATAAATATGTATCATGGTATGTGGACCTCCAGTGGAGTTCTGTAACATACTAAATGAATAAACTTGAAACTTGTGATGTTTCTCTCCCTTAACTTTATTGTGGTTTGTCACATAATGTTTTCTAGATGTCGGTAGTAAATGCATGCTAATAAGTTTAGTCATGCTGTCTTATTTGGTCACGGTGGGATGATTTGCCTTACCCACCTCCATTGTTAAATTAGTTCTGCTTACTAGTCTGATTCAAGCATGTGAATCTATGAAAGATATAGTACTGGAGAAAAAACAAGTTTTCTGTATGCTGGGATTCTTCAGTATTGATATCTTTCATAGATTGACCTGCGGCCCTTCCTACTCCTCTGTAAGGCTCACCACTATTTACACCTCTTATTTTCCTTTATTTGTACTCGTGCTGGAAATCTGAGGTATGGTGGCTGTAAGGAAATGCCTTCCTTGGCAAGGTTCCCCCTGACGTTTTGCCTTTTGTTGATGCTAGTTATGATTGAAAGAGTGCTGGGACCCTGCTATACAAGCCCCAGCACCAGTGTTCTTTCCCTAAACTGTACCTTTGTTCCCACAACTGGCACAAAGTCCCTTGTAAATTGTACCCCTGGTACCAAGTGCCTTGCTGCCAGGGAAGGTCTCTAAGGGCTGCAGCATGTCTTATGCCACCCTGCTTGTGTGTGCTAGTGGGGAGAAAATGACTAAGCCGACATGGCACTCCCCTCAGAGTGCCTTGCCCACCTCACACTGCCTGTGGCATAGGTAAGTCACCCCTTTAGCAGGCCTTACAACCCTAAGGCAGGGTGCACTATACCACAGGTGAGGGCATATGTGCATGAGCACTAGGCCCCTACAGTGTCTAAGCAAAACCTTAGACATTGTAAGTGCAGGGTAGCCATAAAGAGTATATGGTCTGGGAGTTTGTCAAACACGAACTCCACAGTTCCATAATGGCTACACTGAAATCTGGGCAGTTTGATATCAAACTTCTCAGCACAATAAATGCACACTGATGCCAGTGTGGGATTTATTGTAAAATGCTGACCAGTTTCTGCCAACCTTCCACAACCAGACAAGTTTCTGGCCACATGGGGTGCGTGCGTTTGTCACTCTGTGGCCAGGAACAAAGTCTGTACTGGGTGGAGCTGCTTCTCACCTCCCCCTGCAGGAACTGTAACCCCTGGCGGTGAGCCTCAAAGGCTCATGCCTTTTGTTACAGCACCCTAGGGTAGCCCAGCTGGTAGAGATGCCCACCCCTCCAACCACTGCCCCCACTTTTGGGGACAAGGCAGGAGAGGATAATGAGAAAAACAAGGAGTCATCCACCAGTCAGGACAGCCCCTAAGGTGTCCAGAGCTGAGGTGACCCCTGTCTTTAGAAATCCTCCATCTTGATTTTGGAGGATTCCCCCAGTAGGAATAAGGATGTGCCCCCCTCCCCTCAGGGAGGAGGCACAAGGAGGTTGTAGCCACCCTCAAGGACAGTAGCCATTGGCTACTGCCCCCCAGACCTAAACACACCCCTAAATTGAGTATTTAGGGTCGACACCGAACCCAGGAAATCAGACTCCTGCAACCTGAAGAAACAAGAAGGACAGCTGACCTACAAACCTGCAAAGAAGACAGAAGACAACTGCTTTGGCCCCAGCCCTACCGGCCTGTCTCCTGACTTGAAAACCTGCAACCAGCGATGCATCAGACAGGGACCAGCGACCTCTGAAGCCTCAGAGGACTGCCATGGACTAAAGGGCCAAGAAACTCCCGTGAGCAGCAGCCCTGCTCAACACCAGCAACTTCTTTGCAACAAAGAAGCAACTTTCAAAGATTTCACGTTTCCCGCCAGTAGCGTGAGACTTCACACTCTGCACCCGACACCCCCGGCTCGAGATCCAGAGAACAAACACCACAGGGAGGACTCCCCGGCGACTGGGAGCCCGTGAGTAGCCTGAGATGACCCCCCTGAACCCCCACAGCGACGCCTGCAGAAAGAATACAGAGGCTCCCCCTGACCGCAACTCCCTGTAACAAGGAACCCGGTGCCTGGAACCAGCACTGTACCCGCAGCACCCAGGACCTGAAGGAACCCCAGGCGACCCTCTGCCTAGCCCAGGTAGTGGCTGTCTCGAGAAGCCCCCCCTGTGCCTGCCTGCACCGCTAGAGTAACCCCCGGGTCCCTCCATTGAATCCTATCTGAAACCCGACACCTGCTTTGCACACTGCACCTGGCTGCCCCTGTGCCGCTGAGGGTGTGTTTTGTGTGCCTACTTGTGTGCCCCCCCCCCCCACCCCCAGGGCTCTACAAAACCCCCCTGGTCTGCCCCCGGAGGACGCGGGTACTTACCTGCTGGCAGACTGGAACCAGAGCACCCCTGTTCTCCATAGGTGCCTATGTGTTTTGGGCACCTCTTTGACCTCTGCACCTGACCGGCCCTGAGCTGCTGGTGTTGTAACTTTGGGGTTGCCTTGACTCCCCAACGGTGGGCTGCCTATGCCCAGGAACTGAGACTTGTAAGTGTCTTACTTACCTCACAAACTAATCTTTACTTACCACCCCCAGGAACTGTTGATTTTTGCACTGTGTCCACTTCTAAAATAGCTTATTGACATTTTAACAAAGACTGTATATGATATTGCTTTTATTCAAAGTTTCTAACTTACTTATGTGAAGTACCTTGCATTTCATGTGTTTACTTCGAAACTTGAACCTCTGGTTCTTAAAATAAACTAAGAAAATATATTTTCTACGTAAAAACCTATTGGCCTGGAGTAAGTCTTTGAGTGTGTGTTCCTCATTTATTGCCTGTGTGTGTACAACAAATGCTTAACACTACCCTCTGATAAGCCTACTGCTCGACCACACTACCACAAAATAGAGCATTAGAATGATCTAGTTTTGCCACTATCTTACCTCTAAGGGGAACCCTTGGACTCTGTGCACACTATTTCTTACTTTGAAATAGTATATACAGAGCCAACTTCCTACAGCAAGCAAACAAATTCAACGGTAAGCACCCCTGCAAGAGCCCTGAAAATATTTAAAAGCAATCATCTTGCATCAGTGAATAGGATGATCTCTGTCATATATGGCAGCGTTTGTCTTTGTGTTCTGAACTACAATAAAAGTTAAACGCTGCCAAATACGATGGCGATCACCCCATCCACAGGTGCAAATGATTGCCTTTCAGGTTTAATTAGCCTCCTTTGTTTTATTGCTCCTCTGAGAGATTTCTACACTTATACCTTAAAGTTTCTCCTTTGAAATGTGTCCTCCAGTGTGCCCCCTGCGCGGAGATCGATTGCTGTGTGCGAAGCTGCCTACTCGCGCACCTTAGAGGGAACATTGCTTGCCACCTAATCATTTTTTACATTTGGTCCCTGTGACTTTGACCATGTTCATCTCTTAGTCCTCATCAGTGTTTCCAAGTGATGCTCACTCTTAGTGAAGCAGCAGCTGCTTTCTGCAGAAGCTGTGCGACCAGAACTTATGCCCTAAAGTGAGGAGGACACTTCCTTCTCTCAAGTGATGAAGATGTGATCTGTGCATCAACATTAGTGCATGGACAGAAGAAGATAAAGCAGCGTAGAACACTTGAACTGAACTGATAAGGGGAGGTATGAGTAGCTTCAGTTGTTCATGCAAAGGTGACAACGTGGAACTGAGGGAGATGAACGGAGTTCAAAGCTGGACACGTTCTTCTCTGAAATTATTGATTTGTGACCTGTGCAATTTCTGTGGTCTCGGGACAGATGCTAAAGCAATTGTAAATAGGTCCAAAATAGGAGCAGCCCTTGTTCTGATGATTGAGGTGAAATCTGTTCCACTTTTGTATTGTCTTTGCTTGGTTCACTGAAGTTACACAGAAGAAGGTTAAGGAAGCTAAGTGGTAGACTCCTTGAGATATGGCATATGCATCTTCATTGGTCCATGGACAGAAGAAGACAACATATTGGTGAATAGAAATCAAAAGGGTGCAGCCTCTGCTCTTAAGTGATAGGGTTGAGATCTGTGTAGCTTTAATGGTCCATGCAAAGAAGGCTACCAGAAATGGAACCATCAGAGATGAATGGAGCTAAGAGGTGGACACTACCTGCTCTGAAGTGATGGAGATGTGGTCTGTACATCCTCAGTGGTCCATGAACAAAAGAAAACACGAGAGGAGGGGAATGGGGCTATAATGTGGGCACTGGGGTTAAGGGAACTGAAAGCTTATTCATTACCACAGATGCAGTCTGGACTAACCTGTTAACAGTGATTTTACACAAATGGGGCCTCTGCTGCAGGATTACCCCTCACTTTCAACCTTTCCTACTTCACAGCCATAGTTGTCTACCCCATTGTTGACTAACTTGGATTATCATTAGTTGCATGGTTTAATTTATAGAATGTGCTTTATACTCTTAAATTGCAGCAAAAAGATTACCAAGTCGTTCGGTGTCAGGGGCTGTATTGTGTAGCCTTAAAAATAAAAAAGGACTTCGGCACCTCATCCACGGCGCTCCTAAGATTACAAGGGCCATGGTGATGCTAGAGCCAGGGGAATTGCACACAAGTGTTGACAGCAAAACTATACCAATAGCATGGCATTATAATGGGAGCAACCTGGTAAGGGCAGGAATCTAGCTCTATCAGGGCCTGGCAATAACAGGAACATGTGATGGCTAGATCCTGGTGACAGTAGAGAAATGGCAATAGCATAAACATGGTGCAGCCATATTGATTGCTCAGCCATGGCAAAGATACTGTGACAGCAGTACCATGACAATGGTATGGACATGTTGACAGAGACGAGATGGCAATTTTAAGGTACTGGAGTTACAGGGTTGCCTCCATGCGATGGACATGGCATTGCTAAGACGAATGGCTGTCCCACTTCGCCTTTCGCACTACATTTGCCAATGTGGCATTATATAACCTCCACTTTTGCTTATGTGGCATTATGTAATCTCCACTTTAACATCTGAATATCTCACTGACCTTATCAGAAAACATAGCACTTCCCATGTGTCCTATGAACAAATGTTGCACTTTCTACCTGTCCCTCGGTTTAATCTATAAGCATCTTCATAAACCCATAAACATCTATGCACCTCTTGCCAATCTCCAGAAACATAATTTGCAGCTCCCATTATCCTATAAATAAACTTTAAAGCACCCCATACCCCTGTGATTTCATTTTGCATCTTCTTCATACACGTGTGAACTTGTATTGCACCTGCTCTAGCACCTATTAGCATAGCTTGCACATTCACTTCTCCAAAAGAAATCCCACTCCCTCCTCTGTGCCTGACCCCATGAATCAACATTTCCGACGGGGGTGGGACTTAGACTTGCGTGAGGAGGTTGTGGGCGGGGGGTGGGCTTCTCCTTTGAAGGGGATGGGGGCTGTTTGGCTCGGTGGAGCTGGATGCCTTAGGCTCTGAGCGGGCCTTCTTCTTCACCGGAGAAGGGGCACGGGAATGGGAAGGCTGGACCGGGGTGGGCTGTGATGTGGAAGGAGCTGAAAGGGCAAGGAGGTGGGCACGTTTTAGGACAAGACGGGGTGGGCCAGTGGTTTGGAACTAGTATGCACGGGAGAGGAAAAGTTTCTTGGGAGCAATTGGGGTGGGCGTGGGAGTGGAGGCAGAGGGAGTTGATGTATGGGGTGTAGGTGTGCTTGTAGTGGGTGCAGGTGACTGCTCAGTATGCTGTGGTGTGGTGGATGTCTGAGGGGTGGGTGTCTTGGTGCATTTGAGTGTTTTGGGAGGTGGGGGTGGACACAGTGGGAGAAGACAGACAGCTAGTGTGGATGTATGTTGGGTGGGTGTCTGCAAGTCTGGTGAGTGTGCTGCATGTGTCAACTACAGTAGAGGTGGTGAGTGCAGGTGTGGTGTATGGGGTGCATGTATGGCTGTCTGCTATTGTGGTGAGTGCTGGAAGAGAAGCAGTAACAGTGAGTGAAGGTGCAGTGCATGAGGGTGTGGATGTAGAGGGGACAGACAGGGAGGCGGAAGAGGCAGGAACACTGGGGGAAGTGGACGTTGTTGTGTGTGCAGGTGTCTGTTGGCAGTTTGAATGCTTGTGGTGGGAGGTGTGGTGCTTGTGTTTGGAACTGTGCTTCTTGTGTGTTGATGTGCCTGTAAGCAGGTCTGATTGTGTGCTTTGGACGGGTGAAGGGAGTGGTGTGCTGGAAGGGGTAGAGGAGGTTGGAGGGGGGACGGAATGGCCAGGGAAACTGGCTGCCATCCAAGAGGAGGCCAGAGCCTGAAAAGATCTCTGTAGGGCAGACACGGCACCGTGAATGCCATCCAGATAGGCATTGGTCTGCTGCACCTCTGAAGCCGGACCCTGGATGGCATTGACGATGGTTGTGTGCCCTACAGAGATGGTTCTCAGGAGGTCAATAGCCTCCTCTGTGAGGGCAGCAGAGCTGACTGGGGCAGGGGAGGAGGTGCCTGGGGCGAAGGAGACGGCCACCTTTCTGGGTGGGCAGGCACAGGCAACTCGGTGGGGAGCAGAAGGGAGGGCGCTGATGGTATGGGTGGTGGTGGAAGATCTCACGGTAGTGGTGTGTCCACTAGGGTCCGCCACTGCCGGAGGACCCCCATCGGAGGAGGTCTCAGAGTCACTACCTCCTGTGGTAGTAGCCTCCCCCGTGGAACTCCCCTCGCCCTCCCACCCACTGGTCCCCTGGGTGTCTGTTGTCTCTGCCTCGGAGGATCCGTGGGCCGCTGCCTTCCCACTTGCCGGGGCCTCAGCTCCCTCCCACCTCTTTCGACAGTGGGTGCTCTGCCGGTTGTAGACCCCAGGGTCCGTACCTCCTTGGCGATGGCATGGCAATGTGCCCTCTTCTGGTGGGCGCTGACCTAGTTGGGTGACACAGAACTGTAACACAGAGGTCAGGCACCTGCACGATGGCAACAGCTGGCAGATTGTCAAACATAGGACAGACAGTACTCCCAGACATGCAGGACAGTAGCACACAGCATCCCATGCACCAAGGCCCTTCCTGGCTCACAGGAGCACACATCTGTGCAATCCACTCCATCCATTACTCACACAGTGCCCCCCAAACCTGGACTCACCTGTACCTCTTGCCGGCCGTAGAGTCTGTCATACAGGGGCAGGACCCCTTCCACTAGTTTTTCCAGTTCTTCCTGGGTGAAGGTCGGGCCCTTTCCCCTGCACCACGTGGAACATCCATAGCCAGAGGCAGCCCACAGCAGTACACAGAGTGGAGTACCTGTCCGCACAAGATCAGGGAGTCAAGTGATCAAACGATGACAAACGCGCGTACGTTCTGCGGCATTATGCACCGTCACCGCTGGCAGCGATCATGATATGCCAGGATTCACCATTGGCATCCATGTTAGCCAATGAGGGTGCGAACAGCGGTCAACACCGCTGTACGCTGTGACGTCAACCGCTAGCGGTATTAGGTCACTTCCACAACGAAGGGGCAGAACTACAGTAGGCAGACATTTTGCCATCACCTACGCATCTTGAAATTCATAATACTCACTGTGCTGGGGCTACTAGCCATATGAAGCACCTAGGCCTCTATCCATTGAGTATATAATCACACATGATTTACTCTGTTCCCTCCTAGTGATGTACATGTACATCTGTCAGGCTGCAGTTATTGTACAGACACTACTATGAACAATGCACTGCATGTATTTAGCAAATATGCCAATGTATGTGTGCACATCACTCCTTTTTCTTACCCCTCATAGGTAACGACCCTTGTGGCGAGGAAGGGCACCATCGGTGTACAGACCACTTGTGGATATGGGGACCATGGTGGAGCGTCAGATCACTATCACTTACAGACTCACACATGCAACTATTCAGGACCTATGTGCATTACTGGATCCTGCACTGGCTCCCGGAAATCGTAATCAGCATGCCATTCCAACTGAGGTGCAGGTGCTCTCCGCACTCCATTTCCTGGCCACAGGCTCATTTCATGTGACAATGGGCATGGGTGCTGGTTTCTCACAGCCAATGTTCACCCAGGTACTGACAAGGTTTCTGAATGCATTTGTACAACATCTGCAGTCCTATGTGCGATTCCCCCAAAGTGCTGACCTCCCTGCCATCAAGTCTGACTTCTATGCCTTTGCAAACATTCCCCATGTCACAGGTGCCATCGATGGCAACCACATAGCTATCATCCTCCCAAGAGTGAGTGAACAGCTGTACAGAAACAGGAAGAACTTTCACTCCATGAACATCCAATTGGTATGTACTGCAGACCAGTACATTTCCCATGTGAATGCCATGTTTCTGGGTTCAGTCCATGATTCATTTGTTTTGAGGAACAGTAGTGTGCCACAGAAGATGGAACAACTACAAGAGGACAGAGGGTGGATCATAGGTAAGTTTGCCTGTCACTAACTGACACATTGCAGAAAACCAGCCTGTCTGACTAAGGGACATTACAATGACGACTCTGTATTGCCCATTTCTCTAGGTGATTCTGACTATCCAAACTTGCGTTGGCTCCTGACACCAGTGAGGAATCCCACGACGGATGCATAGAGGAAATACAATGAGGCCCATGGACGTACTAGGAGGGTGATAGAGTGTACTATAGGTCTCCTGAAGTATAGATTCCAGTGTCTACATATCTCTGGGGGTTCCCTGGCCTATGGGCCTGATAAGGTGTGTAGAATAGTGGTGGCCTGCTGCATGCTGCACAACGTGGCTGTGAGACTTTCTATCCCCCTTTTGGAGGTGGAGGGTGCTATAGGTCCTGATCATTTACCTCAGAGAGGTGAGGAGAGTGATGGTGAGGATGAGGAAGGGGAAGATGTCAATTCCAGGAACCAACTGATACAACTCTACTTCCAATAACTGTGTGGGACTTAAGCCTGTAATTGTGGTTAGTGACTGATACTGCAAGTGTGCCATGTCGTATAGGGGGGATTGGTCATGATAGGCGAGACCTGGACCTCTGCAGCATGTTACTGACAGACAATATATGCATTCCCTCCTTGCATAATTTGAAACAGACATTACCACCACCAAGCACAAATTGACAATAAAGTTGTTCCCTGCCAGTTGCATCCATACTCCACTTTGTTCAACATTGAAGACAGGGGACAGTGTTACAGGTGAGAAATGTTGTTTATTGGTCGAATACAGTGAAATGTGCTATGTACAGTGATGGAAGTCGTAAGGGTTGGGTGTCCTCAAAACCGACTTGGTGGCAGCCCTGTTGGATGTCATAGGTGGGTCCTATTTGTAGTATAGTACTTTATTTAGCCCTCAGCTAAGTGTAGTTGGTGAATGGGTGGGATGGTTGCTTTGCAGTAGTAGCAGTGTCAAATGTTGGAGTGGGGCTTGTTCTTAGCTGGGTTTCCAGTGCCATATCTTGGCCTGGGACTATGTTTGGGCGCCTGTTATGGAGCTTCTTGCTGTGGCATGGTTGACCCTTGTGATTCCTGGGAGGGTATTTCCTGTGCTGTTTCTGCTGCTTGGGTCATCTGTTGCTGGTTGTCCAGGACTGTTGTGGGGGCCTCTTGTCCGGTGTGGGTGTCTGACTGTTTGTTGACCAACTGCAGCAGTGCTCCAGCAATGGTGGCCATTGTGGCATTGCGTTCTTTCCACTGCTTCATGGCCTGTTGGTGTTGTTCCAGCTGCATCCTCTGACTTTGCTCCAGGGTGGACACAATCTGTGCCAACCTGTCTTGGGTATGTTGGTAGGCCCCCAATACCTCTGCAATGACGTCCTGGGCTGCTGCATCCATCCGGTGACCTACTCCCTGACCCACTGGGGCAGTTGACCTTGCCCTGGCCCCCTGTGCCTGTGTCCCCTGCGCAGGTCTTGATGTGCCACTTGTACTGGGGCCCTCGCCTTCCTGCATGTTGGGAGTGGGAGAGTGTGGCCTCTGTAGCTGTATTCCACCTGTCTGTGCCCTGGGTCCACTGGTGTGGGTACGCCTCCCCTGGCCTGCTGGTCTTGACTAGGTGTTAGGGGTGACAGTGTTTTCCTGGGTGGGGCTGCTGCATGGTGAGCATCCAGGGCTGTGTGAGGGGCCTGCCTGTTCATCAGTGCATAGGGGTCCTTTGCCAAGGTCTTGTGATGTGCCTCTGTCTCCCTGGAGTGCTGTGGCACTCCTTGTCCCCTCCATTAGGGTTGCATGGGTGGTGGTGCCTGTTGGGAGACATAGACATGTCTGTTACATATGCATGAGGGTGTCAGGTGTACAGAACTGTGCAATTTTGTGCTGGTGTGACTTTCAGTGGCCTTCCAGGGTGCCTTTGTGAGGTGGACATTGCATTTAGTGGCAGTGGTGGGGTTACATTGTGGTGGGAGTTATTATTCCATTGTGGGTACGTGCAGGGGTGGGTGGCTGTGCACAGCGGGAGTAATGTGGGTAATGCAGGGTGGTGGATGTGGTGGGTAATAGCTGGGTGGGGTGTGGGTCTAGGTGGGTGTGGGTGTGGTGGCGTGGTGCATGCATTGCAGATGTGTTGTATATGGGGTAATTGTAGATGAATTACCCGAGTCCATTCCTCCAGTGAGTCCCTCTGGGTGCAGGATGGCGAGTACCTTCTTCTCCCAGTCGGTGTAGTCTGGTGGTGTTGGTGGCGGTCCTCCCCCAGTCTTCTGCACTGCGATGTGGTGCCTGGATGCCATGGCCCTGACCTTCCCCCGCAGGTCGTTCCATCTCTTGCGGATGTCGTCCCTGGTGCGTAGATAGTTAGTGTCCCACTGCATTCACCCTGTTGACAATGGTCTGCCACAGCTCCAATTTCCGCGCAATGGGTGTGTGCTGCACCTCGGACCTGAATATTTGTGGCTTTACCTTCAGGATCTCGTCCACCATGGTCCTTAGCTCCCTTTCTGTGAAGCGTGGATTTTTTGGGGGGGACATGGTGAGGGTGGTGGATGGCGTTGGGATTGGGGACGGGGCATGGGTGCTCCTGTGTGGTTCGATATGCGTGTCCTGTCTGCTGGCGTTCTCTGTCTGGCTCTGGTG
This sequence comes from Pleurodeles waltl, assembly GCF_031143425.1. Classification (NCBI taxonomy): domain Eukaryota; kingdom Metazoa; phylum Chordata; class Amphibia; order Caudata; family Salamandridae; genus Pleurodeles; species Pleurodeles waltl. The sequence continues at coordinate 231,204,051 of NC_090451.1, forward strand.
CTCCCCGTCTTCTGGTCCTGGTTTCATTGCAAGGGATTGTGGGGTGTGTCTGGGGGTGTTTTATGGTGTTCTTGAAGTGTGTCAGGTGTGGGTGATAGGCCTAGCCAATGTGTGCACTTGTTGCTGTTGGGCCCACTTGCTGCCCGTGGCGGTCGCAGCCACCAATGGTTGTCCGGCTTCCACTGTCCGCCGAGATGATTTGTGCATCATTATTTGGAGGGCGGGATGTGGGTGTGCTTGGCGGTGGCAGGGTGGGGTGGGGCGGGATTCCCGCTGACAGGGTCCTGGCGGGAGTGGTGGTATGGGAATTTTTGGCGGGGTTGGGTTTTTCTATCATTATATGGCAGGTTTCCATTCGCCGCTGTTGGCGGTCTTTCCCGCCATGTTGATAATGACCGCCGTAGTTTGCATAGAAAAGCCTTGAATTGTGCTAAAGTGGTGAGAAAGGTCTTAGTCATTTGGCTGGTTTAGGAAAGATCTGATGGTGAACAAAAATTTGCAGTGTGTTCCTAGTCACAAAGGCAATGGAGTAATGTATACTTGCTATAAAAGAGCAGAATAACAAGTGAGACAGTGTGTAGCAAAAGGCGAGACTATGCAGCCTTTTAAAAGAACAGTTCTCTTCCAGAGGATCCTCATCAGTAGTCATAAGCATTGTAATATTAACGCCCGCATGCGGGGACCTTTGAGCTCATAAGACATATACATTATGAACAAACATACATATACATGCAGCCTATGTTATAAAGGTAAAAAACATGTCTACTTTTTGTTACGTTTTCCTTCAATAAATATGAAAAAGAACTCCAGAATTTTGGAAACTCAGATAGAAAGGAGACATAGATAACAGTACTATAGTTTATTGAAGAGAAAACTAATGAAAAGCACAGACATTTTTAGCCAATAGGCTGCATTCAGGTCAGAGAAAGGTGACAGTTAGATCAGTTCTTTTTCCAGGCTCCTTCAGAAAGGATCCCAGAGCACTAGCTCCAATAAATTTGACTTCACTTGATGTTTTTAAGCACATTGTGTACTTTTACACAATTTCCTGACTGAAAACTAGAGTTTATCAGTCAAAATTCCATCTCTTTTTAACAAATGTCCCTTCTGTGGAAGAAAGATGGCAATTTCAGACCCTGTCTGCATTGCTTGTTTATCAGCTTCTCATAACCCTGAGACATGTTACCATTGTAAAACCTTGTCAAGAAGAACTCTCAAAGACAGAGAAAAGAGTAGACTTCATGCACTTCAATAGAGAGGAAAGGTGAGACCTTCAAGTGGCGGGGGGGGGCAAAAATCTCCTTTATGGTGCCCTCCTCTCTGGAACATTGAGGGAAGCCAAAGGAGAATTGACGTTCCTCCCCTCAGTCATCAGGTAGGAAGAAAGAAGTACCTGTCTGTTCCTCGTCGGAGTCGGGATTGACGTCAAGAGTGCCAGTCTGACCGCTGTTGATGTCGACAAGATCGACATCGGAGAAGTCACCGGCGAGGCATTGTAAATCGACGTCAAGAGTCCCAATCCGGTCGACATAACCAACGTACAAGAAATCACCGTCGAAACAGGGTCATTCTATGTTGAGACAGGCTACATCGTCGGTGGCAGGCTCACCGTCGACTAATCCAACGCTACAAGAGATGTCGACAGCACAGGATTTGACGCCAAGGCCTATCTCACATCACGCGATGTCGACTCCACCTACGGAGTGTCCAGTATCGACGTTGGGAGACGCTCAATGTCAAGTACTATCAACGTTAAGTCAGATATGAAGATAGCGTGAGAGGCCCAGCTCGACATCGCAGCCAAGATTCTCAACGTCGAGAAGCAGATCTCTTTCCACAGAGTTTGGATCTATTCATGAAGAGACGGGCCAGGGGCAAATAAGTCCCCACTACAATCTCCGTGTCTCCCTCGATGACATCTGACTCCGGGTTCAGACTATTCAAGAACCTCTTCTCCATCCAGTACGCGTACGCTATCAAGGATGCCAGGCAGGCAGATCTAGGAGTCCACTCAGAGGGAGAACACCAAGTAAAGAACCATGGTCTCACAGATCTCCATCTAGATCTACACACATCAGATCTCAGTCCAGATCACGTCACCTTTACCGTTCCAGGTCTCAAAGAAGGCATAGATCACCTTCTTAGTCGTCAACTTCTCGTTCCTCCATAAGGGACTATTCACCACCTGTTAAACTTGACAGCCTTAGGGTGGTCATCCCTTAACTTGTTCCCTGCCTCCCTCCACTTTTCTGACATTGTTTTTGCTGGTTTTAGGGCTCTGCGCACTTTACCACTGCTAACCAGTGCTAAAGTGCATATGCTCTCTCCCTCAAAAATGGTAACATTGATACATTCCCAATTGGCATATTTGATGTACTTGTAAGCCCATAGTAAAGTGCACTACAGGTGCCCAGGGCCTGTAAATTATTTTCTACAGTTGGGCCTGCAAAACTAATTGTGCCACCCACTTAAGTAGCCCTTTACCCATGTCTCGGACCTGCAATTGCAGGACCTGTGTGTGCAGTTTCACTGCCTTAAACTCCCCTTTTTCTACATATAAGTCACCCCTAAGTTAGGCCCTCGGTAACCCCTAGGGCAGGTTTCTATGTAGGTAAAAGGCAGGACATGTACATGTGTGTTTTATATGTCCTGGTAGTGGAAAAATCCTAAATTCATTTTCCACTACTATGAGGCCTGCTCCTTTAATAGACTAGCATTGGGACTGCCCTCATATACTTTTTGAGTGGTAGATTCTGATCCGAAAGAGGTAACCAGGTCATATTTAGTATGGCCAGAATGGTAATAGAAAATCCTGCTTATTGGTGAGGTTGGATTTTATATTACTATTTTAGAAATGCCACTTTTAGAAAGTGAGAATTTCTCCTCATTTAAAAGCCATCTGTGCCTTACAAACTGTCTCCAATCAATGTCTGGGCTGGTTGACAGCTTACTTGTGTATTTAACCCAAACAACCACAAACACAGGACACTCAGGTGGTCATTCCAACCCTGGCGGTCCATGACCGCCGGGTTGGAGGACCGCGGGAGCACCGCCGACAGGCCGGCGGTGCTCCAATGGGCATTCCGACCGCGGCGGTAAAGCCCCGGTCGGACCGGCAACACTGGCGGTCTCCCGCCAGTGTACCGCCGCCCATTGGAATCCTCCAAGGCGGCGCAGCTAGCTGCGCCGCCGAGGGGATTCCGACCCCCCCTACCGCCATCCAGTTCCCGGCGGTCCGCCCGCCGGGAACCGGATGGCAGTAGGGGGGGTCGCGGGGCCCCTGGGGGCCCCTGCAGTGCCCATGCCACTGGCATGGGCACTGCAGGGGCCCCCGTAAGAGGGCCCCTAAATGTATTTCACTGTCTGCTGCGCAGACAGTGAAATACGCGACGGGTGCAACTGCACCCGTCGCACAGCTTCCACTCCGCCGGCTCGATTCCGAGCCGGCTTCATCGTGGAAGCCTCTTTCCCGCTGGGCTGGCGGGCGGCCTGAAGGCGGCCGCCAGCCAGCCCAGCGGGAATGTCAGAATTACCGCCGCGGTCTTTCGACCGCGGAACGGTAACCTGACGGCGGGACTTTGGCGGGCGGCCTCCGCCGCCCGCCAAGGTCAGATTGAGGGCCTTCACTCATTTGCATACTGAATAGGTCTTCCTGGGCTGAAAGGGTGGAGGTCCTGAAACTTACATTTCAAAGGCTAGTGGCCTGGCCTCACACAGTGGACTGCCAAACCCCCTACTGGGACCCTGGCAGACAGGCCTGTACTGAAAGGGGAACTTGTGCACTTCAAAACTGCTCTTTGAAGTCTCCCCCTCTTCAAAGGCATTTTTGGGTATATGAACTGGGTCTCTTACCCCACCAACTCAGACACTTCTGGCCCTGAACCTGCAACCTGTCACGCAGAACTGCCTGGCTGCCCAAAGGACTCATCTGGACTGCTTTGCTGAGAAGGGCTGCTTCCCTGCTGTTGCCCTGCTTACCTCTGACTTGGCTGAGAAGTGCTCTCCAAGGGCTTGGATTGAGCTTGCCTCCTGTTTTCTGAAGTCTCAGTGCCAAAAAGACTTCATCTCTTCAGGAAATTCCTTGTGCGCCGAAAATTGATGCACATCCTGCCGGAAACTACACACATCCTGCCTTGCGACTGAGAAATCACTGCACAGCTGAACCGGAACAACGCAGCCCCACTTCCTGAGTGGAAATTCGACGTAGCGCCTGCCTTGTGACAGAAAATTCGATGGACTCCCTACCGAATCCTCGCCCAGCCGAACCAGAACAACACACAGTTGATTCCCCCAGTGGAAAATTGAGGCAGCCCCTGCCACGCAACAGAAATTTTGACACATCGCCCTACCGGATCGACGCAACACTTGTTCTAGCACGCCCAGCATTTCCCTGCATCGTCCCTGGGCGTCAAAAAGATCCCTGCATCGCAGTGAGGAACCAAGACTGAAGGCGGAAAAGCGACGCAAGCCCATTGCAGCGTGGAAAGAAACAACGCATCGTCTGTACTGCATCAGAAAATCTGACACACCATATTTTTCCACGCATCGCCTCTGCGTTCTCCATGCATGTTATTTTTTACGCAAACCAGGTGCTTTGTGTAATCAAGGGACAACTGTTGATTTCTAAGATTTAAGACTCTTTGAACTTGCAATAGTGATATTTCAATGTGTGCTTATTGAATCTTTGTCATTTTGACCTTATTCTATTCAGATAAATATAATCTATTTTTCAAATCCTGTGTGGTGTATTTATGTGGTGTTTTCACTGTGTTACTGTATGATTTATCGCACAAATACTTTACACATTGCCTTCTAAGTTAAGCCAGACTGCTCAGTGCCAAGCTACCAGAGGGTAGGCACAGGATAATTTGGATTGTGAGTGACTTACCCTGACTAGGATTGTGGTCCCTACTTAGACAACTGTGTATACCTCTGCCACCTAGAGACCCCATTTCTAACACCAGTGCTGTCAGACTCCCCTTCATCTGGAGTCTCCGCTATGGACGACCTGGTTACATTCAATGATGTCCTCATCAGAGGAGTGACAAAGCTAAACATAGACATTGCAACATCTGTGTATACGTCCTCGGTCATTTTTTAAAACACTCCATCACAGATCTTCCTCCAGACCACTACTACCTTTAGCACCCGGCCTTCTCAAACCTGCTATGCAGACTTTCCTTATTCCAGCGTCTGTTCGAACTGTACCATTGAGATTCCAGAAGAAATATAAGGCATCTGATCAAGACCCTTTTTTTCCTCCAATCAGCTTCTCCCAGATTTGGTGATTGTGGCAGCTGGAAAAAAAGACCCATGCCACTGCTTCATCCTCGACGGCACCAGCGTATAAAGACAGTATACAATTTGGCTCAATGGGGAAGAAAATGTGTTGTACCTCGGCATCATACATGAAGGTGTCCAGTGCAACAGCATTGCTTGGCAGGTACGTTAGGTCTTTGTGGGACTCCCTTTCTAGGTTTACACAAAAACTACCTAAAGAAGATAGACAAGATTTTCAGGAAATCTTAGAAGAGGGCAGTCTAGTGTCAAACCAGGTCATTAGCGGGGCAGCTGATGCTTTCGATCTCTCCGCTCATGGTTATTCTCACGGCATCGCTACAAGGCATTTATCATGGCTAAGACTTACAGGGTTAAAGCCTGAAGCATAGCAGAGAATATTAAATCTTCCCTTCACCGGATTGTCTCTTTTTGGTACACACACCGATGAGGAATTTGCCAGAATGAAAGTGGAGGCAGGCACTCTCAAGGCAATGGGGCTTGAAAAACGAAAAGATTTCAGACGAAGATACAGGCCTTATGACCGACTTCATGTACAACAGGGGGTTTAAACCGCTCACTGGGTGCCACAACACCAACAACATGGTCGGTCGCATCACTATCCTCGATGCCCAGGAAGAGGAAAAAATGCCCCCCGTCCTTGCTCGTCCTCGTCCAAAGGACAGTCAAAACAATGAGTCACAGCTTCTCTCTTCTCTGTCTCTCGCTCCGGTGGGGGGAAGAATTGCCAAGCATTTAAAAGAGTGCCCTGGAATAACAAGCGACCAATGGGTTTTGAACATTGTTCAGAATGGGTACACACTCAAGTTCAAATCCTCGCCACCGGAAGTACCTCCGAAAGCAACATTCCACCATCAGCAGTTACGAAAGGCAGTAGGCATGTTACTTCAGAAAGAGGCAATAGATGATGTTCCACTCTTGCAATAGGGTACAGGAGTTTACTCACGTTATTTCCTCACCCAGAAAAAAGGCCTGTCTCAGGAATACAGGCCGATCTTAGACCTGCAGCTCCTGCAGAAGTTCATCCAAAAAGAAAAATTCAGAACGCTTGCTCTTCATCAGATCTACCCCCAACTCCATCAGGGGACTGGATGTGTTCCATAGACCTTCAGGATGCTTAATTCCATATTCCAATCGCAAGACAACATCGGAGGTATCTGCGCTTCAGGGTTGCATCCAAGCACTACCAGTACAAAGTCTTACCCTTCTGCCTAACATCATCCCCTCAAATATTCTCGAAATGCATGGCAGTAGTTGCGGCACATCTGAGAAGGAAGCAAATTTTTGTCTATCCATACCTAGGCGACTGGCTGATCAAGAGTGCCTCCCTAGAACTAGCACAACAGCATTATCAAGTTTGCCTGCAAACTCTGGGCTTACAGATCAAAATAAAAAAATCCACACAGATACCAACTCAAAGCATCCATTACCTAGGAGCGACACTGGATACAAACCATCCTTCGGAGGAAAGGTTACACTCAATCGACATGAAATGTCGAACTCTCCTCTGCACTCCTCTCCCATTAGCCAGACAAGTGGTATCGCTACTGGGATCAATGGCCTCCTGCATCTTCATTGTTCCCAATGCCAGGCTGCACATGAGACCTCTACAGCAAGTTCTGGAAGATCAGTGGTCTCAATATTCCAACCAATGGGACGACAAGATACTTCTCACAAGGGAAGTCAAACAATCACTCCGATGGTGGATGCAGAAACGGCATTTACGGATAGGAGTTCCTTTTCCCCAGGACCTTCCCACACAAACTTTGATCACAGATCCATCCTCTCAGGGATTAGGGGGTTCACATGGGTCCCTTACTAGTTCAGGGCCTGTGGTCCTACAAGGAACAACTTTATCATATAAACATGTTGGAACTCAGAGCAGCCTATCTAGCACTGAAATCCCTCTATTCTTCCATTCAGATGAACTCTCTGCTTGATCAAGCGGACAACACCACCACAATGTATTACCTGAACAAGCAAGGAGGAACCTGATCACAGACCCTATCGTTTGAAGTGTAAGCAATCTGGATGAGGCTACTAGCCAGAAACTTGGCAATATCGGCGGTTCACCTACCAGGATCCTTGAACACCCAAGCAGATTTTCTGAGCCGCACGTATGCAGAAGAGCACGACTGGGTTCTAAACAACAACGTCGTTCAAACCATTTTTCAGGAATGGGGGCAACCACAAATAGACCTATTCGCAGGCGAAGCAAACAAAAAATGCCCAAGCTTCGTATCCAGGTTTCACCGGCCAGGGACAAAGGGGAATGCCCTTTTGATCAACTGGTCAGAAACTTTTCTGTATGCATTTCCAGCCATTCCTCTAATTCCGAAGGTCATCAACAAGCTCTACAGAGCCAGGAACAGGATGATCCTAATAGTCCCTGCATTGCCTCGCCAGTGGTGGTACTCAGACCTACTCCACCTGTCAGAGAAACCACGCATGAGATTGCCATGCAGACTGGATCTCCTTCACAAACTCGAGGGGAAAATACTCCATCCCAGCCTTCCTTCATTGAGCTTGACAGCATGGCTCCTGAATTCCTGCAAAATGGTCATCTAGGTCTTTTTGCAGAAATGCATGGACATTCTCAAGGTGTCCAAAAGACATCAACGAGACGTTCATATGTGTTTAAATGGAAAAGATTTTATATGTGGTGCATCCAGAATAATTTCCATCTGATTCTGGGGCAGGATGTCCTTTTACCTTACCTCCTCCATCTGGCAAAATCAGGTTTGTGGTTTTCATCGATAAAGGTACATCTTGCGGATATAACTGCTTACCGAAAATCACCTTCTCAGATATCATTTTATCAAATGCCTGTTGTTAAAGATTTTTTAGAGGGTTTAAGAAAAGTTTTCCCCCTGTTCGTTCACCCTCTACTCCCTGGGAGCTAAATGCAATACTTTCAAAACTGATGGGTCCACCCTTTAAGCCCATACATAAATCTTCTCTACAGCATATGACATGGAAAACAGTGATTCTTGTAGCTATTGCCTCAGCACGCAGAGTAAGCGAAATTCAGGCTCTCTGTGCAAAAGTGTCTTACACAGTTTTCCATGACAATAGGGTATTTATGAGAACACATCCTAGTTTCCGGCCAAAGGTGGTTTCTGATTTCCATATTAACTAATCTATTTTGCTCCCTACGTTTTTTTCCAAACCAAAGAGTTCTGAATTTCTATTTGGATAAAACGAAAGACATTAGACACTCAGATCATTTGTTTGTGAACTATGGTCCAATGAGAAAAGGCATGGCTGCTTCCAAACAAACTATCTCTAAATGGATAGTTTTCTGCATTATGTTTACCTATCAGTTGGCTAATAAGCTTTTGACCGCCAGACCAAAAGCCCATTCTACCAGAGGCAAGGCAGCAACAATAGCTCTTCTGACAAATGTACCCATCTCCGAAATCTGCAAAGCAGTGATGTGGAGATTGGTACATACTTTCCCAAGACACTACTGTCTCGATTCAGATACTAGAGTAGACACCCAAATGGGACAAGCATCATTACGAAACCTGTTTAAAGAAAGAGCTCAGCTGCTGTAGCCTACTCTAGCTTCGTCCGCAGGGGTATGGGATGGGCTTGCTACTCTATTCAATGCTTGACTATTGATGAGGATCACTTGGAAGAGAAGGATAAGTTACTTACCTGCAATCCTAGTTCTCTTGCAGGGGAATCCTCATCAAAGTCATAAGCAACCCTCCCACCTCCCCGGACAAACCTCGCTTTCAGCAGTTCATGTTTTAGTGGAGTTTCTCATTCTTCACTTCACCGTTAAAAAATAACTAATCTAACTGTCAACTTTCTCTGACCTCTGAGGTATGGTGGGATACTGGAGGTCTCTGAGGCCTTAAAGGTACGGTGCCATTTATTTGCTATACCATATTAATCTGAATGCAGCCTATTAGCTAAAAATGTCTTGTTACAGTTTTCTCTTCAATAAAACATAGCAGTTATCTAAATCTCCTTTCTTTTTAAGTTTCAGAAATTCTGGAGTTCTTTTTCACATTTATTAGAGGAAAACTTCACAGAAATTAGACATGTTTTTTTACCTTTATAACATAGGCTGCATGTATATGTATGTTCATTTGTATACATATATCTATTATTATGTATATGTGTTATGTTCTCCGGGGTCCCCAGATGTGGGTGGGAATAATTCATTGCTTACGACTTTGATGAGGATTCCCCTGGAAGAGAACTAGGATTACAGGCAAGTAAATTATCTATTCTATATACTGATGCTTGCTAGGTAGAAGTCACGTTCGGGTAGAAGTTCAAGGCCATGCCTCTCCCATTCTTTTTTAACCTCCCAAAGATTGCCAATGCCCATCCCAGTAAAGCCATCACAGGTAATGTCCCAGCCGAACATGTTCCAGGGAGAGACTTGAACAGATGGGAGACGAAAACCTTCACAATCGAGACTGTGATGTCTGACTCTGATGACCCTACGGCCTGCTTTTTTCTTTCTCTGTCTGACTGCACATCCAAGACTTACCCTACAAACACTTGTACTTCTCAGTTTCCCTTGTAAGTATCCTTTGCACCACCCCAGTCCTATCCTAAACAACATTTTATTCTTGTCATGCCTGGATAAAAATGGTTTGCACCTCCTATGCCCCAGTGAACATCTCTTGTGCTTCTAGGAATTAACTTCACACTTCCACTTCCAATTGTGAAAATCGTCTAGCCCCACACCTTACAATATAATGAGCATATGTAGCCTTCCTTACTGATTAACACAAACTAGTTATTTATTTCTTACCCTATCAATGACCTTTGCCACTCTTCTTTCACCATATGAAAATGATCTGACCTTCCTTACCACTATGAACAACCTTTGTACCAAACCCTTACACCTGTGATAAACGCTGCACTTCTCTTCATCCATTTGAACAAATTCAACATAGAACCGTTTCCCTTTAAACAAATTTTGCACCCCAACAAATCCATTATAATTTTTTACTGCACTTGCACCTCTCTTAAAACAACTTGTGCATATGTCCTTACCCCTACAAACATCATCTGTGTCCCTACAAATCACAATTAATATCTGTCAGTACCACCACTCCTTGAACTCATGGGTAAACTCTATCTTTTCCTTTTGGTCTACCTGTTGTGCAATAACACCTGCAGCCTTTGAATGATGCTTTGAGGGAGTGGCTCCCCAGTGGATTCATGGTTAATGCCTGCGTTTTTCCTGTTGTCTAATTCTGTAGGAGGATTCCCACTGTTCTTCAAACTCAGGCTGGTCCCACACCATCACTTTCTGCACCGTGTGGAGATGTAAACCCACCCAAGCAGCCAAGATGCTGAGTTGAGGAGAATCTCCCCAGTGGACTCATGCGTAACATTTACTTTTTTCTAGTGACTTAGGGCCAGATGTAGGTAGGAAAAAATTAGCGAGTCGGAAATTGCGAGTCGGTGCCACTCGCAATTTCCGACTCGCTAAATGTAATGCAAGAAGAAAACGCGACTTCAATTTACGACTCGCAAATGAAGTCGCACCGCAGATAGCGAGTCCGTTGTTTGCGAGGTCGCTTTTTGCGCCCGCGCTAAAAACGGACACGCAATTTGCGAGTGGGTGTCGCAAATTGCGATTGTGCTGCAAATTGAATGCAGGTGCTGCAGAACACTTCCTGGCACATGATGATGACATTACAGCCAGGAAGTTTACAAATACACCTGGGAGGAGGGAGGACCACACCCATTTTAACAGCAGAACTGCAAACAGAAAGAACAGCAGCTACCATGGCAGAGACACCAAGGAAGCGAAAACTTAAATTTGCAGAGAAAGAGCTGGAGGTGCTGACAGAGGAATGCTGCCAGCACCATGACCAACTTTTTGGAAGGGCAGCCCTCACCGTGCCAGAGGTGGAGAAAAGAAGAATATGGATGGACTTCCGAGAGAAAGTAAACTCCCTGGGTGTCAGCCACCGGAGCATAGAAGAACTAAAAAAAAGGTGGTATGACCTGCGCTCCCGGACCAAGGAGAGGGTGGCAGAGCGGCTCTGGGAGATGAGGGGCACTGGAGGGGGACCGCCCACAATACCACCACCCACACCCCTGGAGGAAAGAGTAGAGGAGACCCTTGAGCCTGAGGCAGTGTGCGGGATGGGAGAGCTGGATACATCTGAGCCAGGACCATCAACCGGTGAGTACCATGAGACATGCATGTACCATCATTAATGCCATACCCCCACCCACCTTGTACACAGTAGCATGCACAACCAAAATAGCTCCATTTCAGAGTAGCAATCACCAGAATGGTGCATTATGGGCAATGTAGTCAACTAGGCAGTTTATAGGCAACAGTTTATTAGGAAGTTGATAACAGATAGTTGATACTGACAGTGTGTTCCCTATGTCCCACAGGTCTCCCACAAGACACCCCCACCAGCCAAAGCATCCAGGGGCCACTGGTCAGCCAGCAGCCAACAGAGGAATCAGGACCAGCCACCACTGAGACCTGCACCACCAACACCCAGTCCCCTCATGATACACCAGTTGGCATACTGGTGTGTGATCCAGCACCTTGTCCCAGCCACAGTGCCACGTTAGAAGACACGGAGCCTCCACTGCGTCGCAGGCGACATGGAAATGTACCATCACAGCGGCAGGCAGAGTCAGGGGACGCCTCCATGTCACGTGCTGAGGCCGCACTCCTACGGTGTCAGCGCCTGCAAACACAGGAGATCAGGAGAATTACAGGGGCATTGCGGCGCATTGAGCAAAATCAAGGCAGTAGCATGCAGCTTGTGCATACAGAGTTGCAACAAATTAACACACATATTGGCGACCTTGCACTCTCCATGCGACAACTTGTGGCTGGACTCCTAACGCAGACAGAGGGTGCAAGGCGTTGTGACAGGCAACTACTGAACCGGCTCGACCGCATGTCTGCATCCATAGTCAGGCTGGCGGTCAACACTACTGGCCTTTCTAGGCGCACGGTCAGCCTCCAAGTTGACATGGGCCACTTTGCCAGTGACGTGGCACGTGGACTGGGCCGTCTCAGCCACGCTGTTGATATAATGGAGGCACAGCAGGTGGCCAGGGGCGCGGCCGACACGCCGCAAGATAGCGAGGAGGGCTCCACCGTCAACAGTGTCTCTGCCAGTGACACCAGGGTGTTGCGCAGTGGAACCGCAAGGCAGGGCACTGCTGACAACCCAGGTACCAGCCGTGCTGGCAGAGGCCGGCGTAGGGTTTGAGCTCCACACTGTCCTGGTGTTGGGGCACATGAAGTCAATGTGTCCCATGCCAGGTGGACTTTTACAGCCCCTGAACTGTTAACAATGTATATAGTTTTTTTTGGTTGCACAAATTAAATCACTTGTTCTTTCCACTTAACACCTGGACTCTTTGTGTGTGACATTAGTGAGTGTGGTGACAGTTGGCACATACCTTCCAAAGTATTGGTTTGCAATGTGTTCCCGTCTCAGTCTGCCTTGATTTGCGATGCTTCTATCCCATGATGGCGATGTGGTAGCTCTTGCTCTTCATCCTCCGAATCAGGGTCTTCAGGGGTCAGAGGTAGCCCACGTCTGGTGGCAATGTTGTGCAGTATAGCGCATGCAACAACAATCTTGAAAGCTGTTATTGGGGTATACTGGAGGGCACCTCCACTTCTGTGGAGGCATCTGAATCTTGCTTTCAGCAGTCCAAAGGTCCGTTCAATTATATTTCTGGTCCTCTTATGTGCACTGTTGTATCGCCTCTCTGTCTCATTGCTGGGTGTTAAGTACGGGGTAAGTACCATGGTCAGAGTGCATATGCACTGTCACCTGTTTGGCAAAAATGTACAATGTTAGCTGGGCAGAGATGGATTCCACATTGACCTGTGTGCATGTCTGTAAGGTGTATTCAGCTATACCTAGGAGGTATCCATCTCCAAACTCCCCACGTTCTAGGCGTTGGTGTATCCTACTGTGCCTAAAAATGTAGGAGTCATGAGTACTCCCTGGAAATTTGGCAACCATGTCAGTGATAATATAATGGCCGTCACATACCACCTGGATGTTGAGTGAGTGGGTACACTTCCTATTGCGGTACAGATATTCCAGGTTTGCAGGAGGGCATATTTGTATATGTGTCCCGTCTACACACCCTATGACATGGGGGAAGTTGGCAATCCTGTAGAATTCCAACTTGGTGCTGTTGATTTCTGCCTCATTCCTGGGTAGGTATATGTATCTGGACATGTGTGTGAGTATGGCATCTAGGAATGCTCTGAAGAACCGTGAGAGTGAACTTTGGGATACCCCACCTGCCACGGCAATGACCCCCTGATAGCTACCCGAGGCCAAGAGGTGCAGTGAGCAAAGCACTTGCACATGCGTAGGGATGGCGCAGCCGCGCACATTCTGGCGTTGTAGCTGTGGTTTGAGTAATTCTATTAAATCTAGTATAGCTGCACTGCTGAGTCTATATTTATCATAAATCTCCTCAGTTTGTTGGAAAAGTGTCTGCCTGGTTCTGTATATCTTCTCCTGTCTGTGGCTCCTCCTCCTCCTCTGCTGTGCGGCGTGGGCTCTCCTCCTCATTCCTATCACATATATCTCCGCCATCTTGAGTAACCCAGGTGCCTTCTGGGTCTCCTTTTATACTTTGGTAATGGTTACCACCTGCTCTGAGTTAGTGGTAAATTGGAAGTGCAAAATGGTTTTTTTGCGACTAGTCGCAATTTGCAAGTGCCTATTGCATTTGGGTTGCGACTCGCGAGTCGCAAAATGGGATCGCTATTTTTGCGAGTCGGTAATGGCTCGCGATGCATTTTGCGAGTCGGAAATGGGATTTTTGCATCCCATTTCCGATTTTGCGGGGTCGCAAATTGCGATTCGGGCTATTTGCGACTCGCAAACGTTTCCTACATCTGGCCCTTAGTGGTGTAAACCATTCCATCCAGTTGATTTCACCTCCTGCTTCCGATTTCCCTGGCACCGTGCAGGAGATGCAAGCCAAACAACATAACCTTTGCAAGATTCTGAGATGAAGATAAGCCCCCTATTCTCCATTAGACACAGAGCATGTAACTATTAATACTGTAGTGAGTGTTTGGGCCTTGGCTCCAGGGGGCTTGGAGTCCCACCAAGCCAGAATACTGGCTGCATTTAAAGTACAAATCTGGTCATCGTGTGGGAAGGGGAGGGTCATTTTCTTTGCTTGAATGCAGGCCTTTGCTATACCACTGTGGAGACATGAGTAACTTTTACTTTTACCCAGTGGTCTATCTCTGCCCGTCCTATAGGTTCCCCTCATTTCTTGCCATTCCTGTTGGTCTGCTCCCTCCCTGATACAAGGCTGGAAGACACATGCCCAGCTATACTGCCTCAAGGAGATGCTGATCAGGGTAAAGGTCCCCCCCAGTAGACTCATGGTTAATGTCTATCTTTCCCCAGTAGTATACCTCTGCAGTAGTATAGCCACAGTTATTCAAACTTCTGCTGCCTCCCACTGCTTCATGGTGCAAGAGATGCAGGCCCAACAACGCAGCCTCTTAAAAATGCAGAGCTGGGGAGGTCATCAACCACCCCCCCAATAGACATCACATAGATAACTTTTTTTCTTTCCCCTGTTGTGCATCCCTGCCACTCCAGTGAGATCCACTGTTTGTTTGTTTTTGCAATTTTCTGATGCATTGCTTTCTCCCAGCCCAAATGCAATGCAGTAGATGCAAGCCCAGCCATGCAGCCTAGGCTCCCAGCAGGTTCATGGGTAACGTCTACTGTTCCTCAGTGATCGCTCCCTGTCCATCCAGTGGGATCCCCACAGTTCTTTCAGTTCCTAATGATCCAGTCCTCCCTCCAGTGGTGCAATGCCAGAGATGCAGCCCAGGTGTGTAGCCTCTGAGAGATGCTGAGATGGGGATTGGTCCCTGTAGGAAGCTGGCTCTGTATGTACTATATCAAAATGAGATATAGGGCCTGATTACAACTTTGGAGGAGGTGTTAATCCGTCCCAAATGTGACGGATATACCACCAGCCGTATTACGAGTTCCATAGGATATAATGGATTCGTAATACGGCTGGTGGTATATCCGTCATATTTGGGACGGATTAACACCTTCCTCCAAAGTTGTAATCAGGCCCATAGTGTGCACAGAGTCCAGGGGTACCCCAGAGACTAAAGTAGATAATACTAAAGGTCTATTTTGTGATATTGTGGTTGAGCAGTTAGGCTTATCAGAGGATAGTGCAAAGCATTTGTTGTACACACACAGACAGTAAGGGAAGCACACACTCAATGACTAACTCCAGACCAATTGTTTTTATATAGAAAAAAATATGTTTTGTTAATTTATTTCTAGAACCACAAGATTCAAGTCGCAAGTAAGTACGTTGGTAATTATATATTCCATTTATCTGACAATACCACTTTGTTCAGAACTGGCAATGTAACCGGCTTTCAATAAAATAGCAATACACTGTTTCAAAAGTCGTCACAGTGCAGTTTTCAAAGACAGGTCTTGGGGGGATGAAAAGTTAGTATAGTTTTGAGGTAAGTACGCAACATACAGTTTCTGTCTCTGGGGGATAGGAAGTCAACAGTTGGGGGTTCCAGTCAACCCCAAACACCCACCACTAGCAACACAGGGCCCCACAGATGCAGAGGCCAATGTTGAGGCATTATTTAACGTGGGCCCCTGTGGAGACTGGGTGCACTTGGACTCAGACCTGCTTGCAGGTGAGTACCCGCATCTTTGGAGGGCAGACCTGGGAGGTTTAGAGGAGCATTGAGGGGCCACAGGTTAGCACCAAACACACACCCTCAGTGGCGCAGTGGCGGCCGGGTGCAGGGTGCAAATACAGCATTGGGCTCCCAATGCTTTTCTATTAAGGGATCCCGGGGGACAGTTAGATGCTGCAGACTGGGTCCAGGGGATCAGTTCCAGAAAACCACAGGCTGCTGAAAGTTGCCGCACCAGAGGTCGGGTTCCCCAAGGCCAGTGGGCTGCGGGTGCAGTGTACCTTTTGGCAATAAGTGTCTTCATACAATGCTGTCACTGTCTGGGGGGGGGGGGTTCTCTAGATGCACACTGCAGGCGTCGTCATGGAGGACAGAAGAGATAAACTCAGGGTGGGCACTTGCTTGGAATCGCCTGAGGATCCTCTCTAGTTGGTTGGGCCATCTGGATTTGGGTCTTGGGCGTCAGGTGCAGAGTAGTCAGGACTCGCTGATCCAGGGAGTCTCTGGAGTCCTTAGTTGGAGTTTCTTTTTGGACAGGCCCACTGTCCATAGGAGTTCTTGGTCCTCTGCAGTGCAGGCCGTCCTCCTAGGGCTTCTACAAGGTCCTGCAGGATACATCGCTTTCTTGTTGCAGGAATTTTGAAGCTGGAGACAGGACGGTAGGTCCTGCAGGATACATCGCTTTCTTATTGCAGGGATTTTGAAACTGGAGAAAGGCCGGTAGGGCTGGGGCCAAATCAGTTTGCGAGGGTTCAGCTAAGCAGTCCTACTTCTTTTCTTCAGTCTTCTTGTGAGGACACCAGGAATCTGACGAACTGGGATCAGGGAAGCCCCGAAATCCTGGATTTAGGGGCATTACAGGGGTCAGAAGGCAGTAGCCAATAGCTACTGTCCCAGAGTGTGGCTACACCCTTCTTATGTCCACTCCGTTTGGGGAGGGGGACGCAGACCTAAACCTATTGGCCCATGTCCTCCAAACTATGATGGAGAATTCTGCAAGGATGGGGTCACCTGAGCTGTGGACACCTTAGGGGGAGTCCCAGCTGGGGTGGTCAGTCCTCCCTGCTTTCCCTAATTGTCCTGCCAGACTTGCCACCAAAAGTGGGGCTTTGTCTGGGGGGGGGGACAACTAACTTGAGTGCCCTGGGGCACTGTAACAGGAGGACTGAGCCTTTGAGGCTCACTGCCTGGTGTTACATTTCCTGCAGGGGGGAGGTGTGAAGCTTTGTTTCTGGCCTCAGAGAGCACAAAGGCCCTCACCCCATGGGGGCAGAAGCTTGTCTGCTAGTGGCAGGCTGGCACAGACCAGTCAGCCCTACACTAGAGGATTGGGTAAAATACAGGGGGCTTCTCTAAGATGCCCTCTGTGTGCTTTTCAGAATAGATCTAACACTGGCCAGACCACAGTGTGGGTTTGTTGTGCTAAGAAGTTTGATGCCAGACTTCCCAGCCTTCAGTGAAGCCATCATGGAACTGTGGAGTTTATAATAACAACCTCAAAGCCCATGTATTTAATAAGGCCACTCTGCACTTACAATGTCTAAGAATGGACTTAAACACTGTAGGGGCATATTGCTCCTACAGCTATGCCCTTACCTGTGGTATAGTGCATCCTGCCTTGGGGCTGTAAGGCCTGCTAGAGGGGTGAGTTACCTATGCCACAGGCAGTGTTTTGTGAGCACGGCACCCTAAAAGGGATGCCATGTGGACTTTGCCTTTTTCTACCCACCAGCACACACAATCTGCCATGGCAGTGTGCCTGTGTTTGGTGAGGGGCACATGTTGCATCCCTTAGGAACCCTCCCTGGCCACAGGGCCCTTGGTACCACTGGTAGCTTTTACAAGGGACTTATCTGTGTGCCAGAGGTGTGCCAATTGTGGAAACAATGGTACAGTTTTAGGGAAAGAACACTGGTGCTGAGGCCTGGTTAGCAGGATTCCAGCACACACTCAGTCAAGTCAGCATCAATATCAGGCAAAAAGTGAGGGGATAGTTGCAACAAGGGCCAGTTTCCTACAGTCCCACTCGGAGACTCGTGGGTAACCCCTGTTGTTCCTTACTGGTCTCCCTCTGCCCATCCAGTGGGAAACCCACAGTTCTTCCAATTCCTAATGATCCACCTCTCCCTCCAGTGGTTCAATGCCAGATAAGCAGGCTCAGCCATGCAGCCTCTGAGAGTTGTTGTGATTTGGATTGGTCCCACCAGGAGACTCGTGGGTAACGTCTAATGTTCCTCAGTGGTCTTCCTCTGCCCATCCAGTGGTATCCACACAGTTCTCCCTATTCCTAATCATCCACCCCTCACTCCAGTGGTGCAATGCCAGATACGCAGGCCCAGCCGTGCATCCTCTGAGAGATGCTGTGATTTGAATTAGTCCCCCCAGCAGACTTGTGGGTAACTTCTACTGTTCTTCATGGGTCCCCTCTGCCCATCCAGTCGGGTCCCCACAGTTCTTCTGATTCCTGATGTTTTGCTTCCTCCATCACAGGTGCAGTTCAGGAGACACAGGACCAGCCATGCAGCCTCTGAGAGATGCTAAGATGGGGACTGGTCCTAAGTGGTCTCCCTCTGCCCATCCAGTTGGATCCCCACAGTTTTTCAGATTCCTAATGATCCACCCCTCCCTTCAGCGGTGCAATGCCAGAGAAGCAGACCCAGCCTTGCAGCCTCTAAGAGATGCTGTGATTTGGATTGGTCCCCCCAGCAGACTACTGTTCTTCAGTGGCCTCCCTCTACCCATCCAGTGCGATCCCCACAGTTTTTCCAAGTCCTGATGTTCAGCTCCCTCCGTCACAGGTGCACTGCAGGAGACACAGGACCAGCCATGCAGCCTTTGAGAGATGCCGAGATGGGGATTGGTCTCTCCGTGGGTAACTTCTACTGTTCCTTAGGGGTCTTGCTCTACCCATCCAGTGGAATCCCCATAGTTCTTCCGATTCCTGATCATCCACTCCTCCCTCCAGTGCTGCTATGCCAGAGACGTAGGCCCAGCCGTGGAGCCTCGGAGAGGCTGTGCCGGGGAGAGGCTCCCTCAGCAGGAGCCGCAGGTTGTAAGGTGAATAGGAGGACATCACTTATATTTACTGAAGCTGCTCTCTATAAATCAATACCTTGTTTTTAAATTCAAGTCGATAAGAATGAGTGAGAAACAGCCAACAACTCTGACAAACCTTAAACCAGCACTTTCCAGCTATCGATTTCTAAAGCAGTCTCTTTCCCGGCATCATTCGCACATCCTGGACCAGCAATTCTGTCTCAGCAGAACATTGAGCGCGGCTAAATATACACACATTTCTGAAGGCATTACTGTTAAACTGATTAGTTATTTGCCTGTGAGCAATTTCAGTAGCTTTCTGTTCTGCTCTTGAAACCACTGCAATACAGGACTAGACACTAAAGCCGGCCGCCAGACTATGGCCGCCCCTAAGCCTCAAACTCTGGAAAAAATCTAATTCACCGATATAACGTGAATTGTTTTTTTGGGGGGATTTGGTTGTCTAATGATAAGGCGTGGTTCATCAGTGACTTTCTGCTTTTCTGAAGCGCACGTTCACTTGTGGTCATCTTGGGACTGGGCTCCCTAAAAATGCATCCTAGAAAGGGGACGGAGTAGGTTGATAGAAGAAAAAAACATTTTAAGCTCTGAAGAGAAAGTTCAGATTTAGACAGGCATCGAAGAGCTACTAGGAGTGCACGCCTAAACTGCGGACGAAGCACTCAGAAAATCTGCGACCGCCTCTGAAAGGTGTCATAGGAGAACCACAAGAAGAAGCTGATTTTCAGACGATAGGGGGACCCTGAGCTGGACAAAAACTCGGGACAAGTCTGGTTAAAAAAAAAAAAAAACAATCAGAACACTAAACAAAGCACCGCAAACTGAATGTATTTCTTAACTGACTGCCATAGTACAGCAAATGTGATATGTTCCCAACGCCTGAGGCCTCAGACTAGTCCGGGGAATTTCATATTATCGAGCATGCTTTCATGCTCCTTGTCCTATAGGGATCCCCGACCCTGATGAATGCCCCAGACCTTCCAGCTCCTAGTGCGGGCAGAAACATGTTGGTTCCTTACTTTTAGACTCCTTGAGTCATCATTCTTAACAGAATCCTTACCCTGGTTTTTATTCTTACCTACAAACACCTATATTAAATAATCTCCAAACGAAACAGGTGATTTGTAAGGTAATTTTATTCACCAATTCTTTATCTGGATCCCTTGTACAATCCAGCTAGATCTAATTTCAGCACTCCCTCGGCAGTTCTTTTAACAACGAGGTTGAGTCCGCCCAGGTAGTATCATCTTACCTGGGTGGGGCTAGATGGTCAAATGATGAAGCATGACACTATAATGTGTGTCAGACCACCTTGTCCGTAAAGGGAACTCCCTCAAAGGCATAGCCACGTCCTACACCTATTCCCTACCTGGAGAAAACGTGCCCAACTAGCGCTTCCTGAACAGGGCCTAATAGTCCAGTTCCCTCCAGTTACACCCCACACCTTTTGTGTATTTACGAAGAACACAATTTCCCTTACTATCATAGTCATAAAGGTGGGTAGAAAAGGGAGCGTCTTTTAAAGGAATCTAAGTTGTAGGAAGCTAGCAACCACTGACCTTGCGTACCTACTCGATTATCAATGTCAAACCGAGACTAGATCTGAGGTAACACCCACATTTTTAGGTTTGGGTTTTGACAGTACATCTGTCAAAATGACCGATTGTTTACAATGTAGAGTGGGCTTTGGATCCTCCTCATACTTGCTTTCTTCGACCAACCTTTCCCAGCCACTTTGTCAGTATTCTTCTTGGCTCAACCCAGTGGAGTATTCATCACTCAGCTAATGGTATTAGATGTTTGGGTGTATCCTTTCGTCTTCACTTGAATGCTTATATTGAACTGCATGAGGGATTACTTCAGCGCTATAGCCATCTCTGCTATTGCTGGCTCCCTCCTGGGTGTTTCGCTCATGTGCAAATTCTGCATGTACTAGCACATCATACCCAGAACTGTTGGGATTGCCAATGCTTGTTAACAGAAGTTTCAGAAGAGTAAAACGTCAAAGAGATCTTCGCCTTTGTCCTTTAGTCATCCATCGAGACGAGGATGCATAGCCACTCGAGGCCTGGCTCCACAGTTGTCCCTGGGCTGTTTCCCCACCTTCCAGAGTTTCCGAGAGCTGAAGCAACCCCTGCCCAGTTCTGGGGCCATGCACCTCATATTTTAGCAGCCTGTCCCTGCTGGGCGCCTTTGGGCCCTGCATGTTCAAGAGGAGGCCCAACTGGATCCCTGCCAGTTGATCCGTCCCAGCACCAGTCAGGCATCTTGAATCTGCAGATGGATGCAAACCAGCGCCGGTCGTTCCACCTAAATCTTCCCCGATACTGGTCCCAATGTCGATGTTCCCTTGTCCTTCTAGTGGCACTGTCCCCATTCTCATCTCTCACTCCAACACAGAGCCAGAGGGGAGTCACCCAATGCCAACTCCGGCGCCTACTGAATCCATACCCTCCAGACCAGAGCCTGTGCCCTAATACTATGGGCTGGGAGAAGATTGGGAGGGGTTGCTGGACCCTGAATAAAACCAGCCCCTAAACTCCAACATGGACTAGTGTGAGGAATTGTTAACTCCAATGAACTAGACACCTCCCCATATACTGGCATGATCGCTCCACCTACTGTGGCTACGGAGACGGGAGCCTCTTTTGTTAAGTTGGTGAGAAGGAAGGCCAAAGTCCTGGACCTTGACAGAGGTGCTTCAGCCGGGTGTTACCCCCTCAGAACTGCTTATCCCCTGTAATGAAGCCCTTACAGGGCCTGGTCCAAACCCTGCACAGGGGTTCCTGTGGATAGGAAAACTACCCACTGCCTTCACCCTGCTTTGGGGTACCCCAGTTTGCTCACACCATCCAGCCCCTAGAGAGCTTGGTGGTCTAAGCCTCCACTCCTCGTGTAATTTTGGCGCATTCCTTACCACACCACCATATAGGGAACCCCAGAGGCTTGATACCTTAGGCAAGAAAATGTTTCTTTCAATAGCCTGGCGCTGCAGTCTATGAACACCTCCTGCCTTTTGGGCAGTTACTCCCATGCACTTTGGGATTCGGTTGTGCAGGTGCTGCTCATGGTCCCCGAGGCCTGGTCTATAATGTCCCAAGCTATGGCATATAGGAGAGATACAGCAAACTTCATGATCCACAGGGGGCTGGATACAACTGACTCACTAGGCAGAGCCGTTTCTTTTCAGTGGCCTTACTGTACCACGCCTGGCTGAGGACGACTGCCTTTTCAGGGGATGTCTAAGCTTCTGCAGCGTTTGACTTTCAGGATACATAGGTGGTCATTATGACATTGGCGGTAACTGTTAATGTGGTGGCAATTCCGCCAACAGGCTTGTGGTAATTACCGCCAAATTATGACCATGACGGTGAGAACTCCCATAGACAGCCAATGTACCACACCATCCACCAGGGTGTTAACACCACGCACCACGGCGGTAGCCTCCAACAGCCGGGCGGAAAACAACGTACCGCCCGCCATATCATGAAACTGCAATCTGCCACGATTTCCGGGGCGGCACCAACGCCATCAAAAGCCTGGCGGAAACACACCACAGAAGACCAAAGACTCACTAACAGAGACACAGAGAAGATCAACGCCGCCATGGAACCGGAACTGCAAGTCTTCCCGATGCTCTTCTACGCCATGCTCCACCTGGAACACCAACGCTGATGAAGACGACAACGGTGAGTACAGCCGCCTAGCACACAAGGGAGGGAGGGAGGAAAAGGAGAGTGACACACACACATACAACTCATACCATTCACACACATACACCATACCCATATCCAGCTGCAGATGAAAAACAATGGCACAGGACACACGTCATAATAATGCAAGGACTACAGTAAGGCAGTACTGACAATGTATTGAATGGGAACAGCCACCATAGGAACAAGTTTGATAACAAAGAGATATTTACAATTGTCCAGAAAGGGTCAATGCCCAGTCCAAAGTAAAAAGGGCCCACATGGCCACAGGGCACAGTCCAAGGCCTAACTTGTTTCCTAACAACATCCGCACAGAACTGTGCAGGGGCATCATTTTGGAAGTGGGCAGGCACCTCAGGGGGAAGTGGGGTGGAGAGCACCTCAGCTGAAGTCTGGAACTTGCCCACTGGTTCTGGAGGGGGCTTCATGCCCATCACTCATTGCTGGGGAGTGCAAGGTCACATTCTCTCAGGTGGGGTTTTTGCCCACTGGTTCTGGAGGGAGCTCCATGCTCATTATCCTTTGCTGGGGAGTGCCAGGTCACAGTCTCTCAGGTGGGGTATTTGCCTACTGGTTCTGGAGGGAACTCTATGCCCATTATCCTTTGCTGGGGAGTGCAAGGTCACAGTCTCTCAGGTGAGGTATTTGCCCACTGGTTGTGGCGGGGGCTCCATGCCCATTACTCATTGCTGGGGAGTGCAAGGTCACAGTGTCTCAGGTGGGGTATTTGCCTACTGGTTCTGGAGTGGGCTCCATGCCCATTACTCATTGCTGGGGAGTGCAAGGTCACAGTCTCTCAGGTGGGGAGCTTGCCCACTGGTTCTGGAGGGGGCTCCTTGTACAGTAGTCCCTGGAAGGTGGCCTACATGCCCTCTGCTGGAGGTGAGGACTGCATTGTCTCAGCTGGAGTTGAGGGCTCCGTGACCACTGGTGGATTGTGGTGGTGTTGGTACCCTGCCAGCCTATGCTGGAGGTGAGGGCTGCTGTGTCTCAGTAGGGGAAGGTGCCTCCTGGGCAGCCTCTACAGGAGACGAGGGCTGCTGTGTCTCAGCTGGAGGTGAGGGCTTCTTCCCTTTCCTGGCTGGAGGTGAGGGCTTCTTCCCTTTCCTGGCTGGTAGAGTGGAATCCTTCCCCTTCCTGACTGGTGGAGTGGGATCCTTCCCCTTCCTGGTTGGTGGAGTGGGATCCTTCCCCTTCCTGGCTGGTGGAGTAGGATCCTTCCCCTTCCTGGCTGGTGGAGTGGGATCCTTCACTGTCGTGCCTCCATGACTAGGAGGTGCCTCCACTGTCTCTGTGGACTGTTTGGCTGAGGTGCTGGGCTGGGTCGTTGGGACCCTGCTCTTACGGGCAGGATAGTGGGAGGGGTAGGGGAGGGAAGAGGTCCAGTTGGGCAAGGAAAAGCTTCTTAGGGACAGTGGGGCAGGATGAGGGAGGAGGGTTTTAGTGGAGGTTGAGGGAGTGGTTGTTGGAGGTGTACATCTGCTGGACTTGGGTGCAGGTGCATGGTCAGTGTGCTGATGTGAGGTGGATGACTGTTGGGTGTCTGAGTGCCTGCGTTTGTGTCCTTTAGGAGGGTGGGGCAGACAGGGTGGGAGAGGACACAGGGGACATGTGGATGGATGTTGTGGAGGTGTCTGCTAGTGAGGTGTATGTGCTGCTTGGTGTGGTGATGCTGGTGGTGGATGTTGAAGCAGTGCATGCAGGTGTGAGTGTGGACGTGACTGTGAGGGAGGTGGAGGAGGAGGAAGGGGAGACAGTGGATGTGGTTGTGTTTGCAACTATCTGTTGTTTGCGTGAATGCTTGTGGACTGAAGTGTGGTGCCTGTGTTTGACTCTGCCACTCTTGTCTGATGTCTTGTGTGCATGCTCGTCTGTATGTGTGCATGGGATGGGTTGGGGTTCAAGAGAATGGGACTGGGAAGTGGTTGTTGGAGGGGGGACGGTAGGAACAGGGACAATGGCTGCCATCAGAGAGGAGGCCAGAGCCTGAACTGATCTCTGTTGGGCCGCCAGTCCACCGGGGATGCCCTCCAGGAATGCATTGCATTGATGCATCTGGGATGCCAGCCCCTGGATGGCATTCACAATGGTTGACTGCCCTACAGAGATGGATCTCAGGAGGTCAGTAGCCCCATCACTCGGGGCAGCAGGGCTCACTGGGGCAGGGTCTGAAGTGCCTGGGGCAAAGGAGATGCCCACCCTCCTGGGTGAGCGGGCACGGGCAACTCGCTGAGGGGCCACTGGAAGGGCTGTGCTGGTACAGGGGTAGCGGCTGTACCTGTAGCTGGTGTGGTCACAGAGGTGTCCGCCACCACCAGGGAGCTCCCATCTGAGGAGGAATCAGAGTCTGTGTTGTCACCTCCTGTCTCCACCGTGGTGCTCCCCTCACCCTCCGTCCCACTGGTTCCCTCAGTGTCGGTGAACTCTGCTTCCTGGGTCCTGTGGGATGCAACTCCCTCTGCCGCCGGTGCCCCTGCTCCTCCGCCAGATGATGCTAATGCACACATGAACAGTATGACACAAGGAGAAAAGGGGGGAGGGAGAGAAAGGGAGCACTGGGTCAGCACCAACACCACATTTGGTATACACAGTACAGCTAGATGCCACAGCAAGATGAGGGCCAAACACTGCCAACTGCACCCCACCTGGGACCCACTAAGCCCTGTCTGACATGGAACGCAACCTAGCTAGGTTACCTGGATTTGCTATACACCCATTACCCTTGAGCTGGATCACGCTGCAATGTCTGACCTGGCATTAAGGTGTACCCACTAACTCACACCCACCACCCGTATCCCATGCCACCTACCAATTATTGTTGTAACACCCACTGTACTCACCCTCTTGTGGCTGCTGTGATGCCCTCAAGCGCCCATCCAGATCTGGGTAGGCCACCACCAGTATGTGGGCCATCAGGGGGGTCAGGTTCCGTTGGGCACCTCTTCCTCGTTGGGAGGCCATCCCCAGCTGGGCCTCTGCGATCTTCCGTGCCCAGTGTCTCAGGTCCTCCCACCTTTTCCGACAGTGGGTGCTCTGCCTGCTGTAGACCCCCAGGGTAGGCACGTCCTTGGCGATGGCACGCCACAATCCCTTCTTTTGATGGGCGCTGACCTGCAGAGGTGATACAGACGTGAGGACACCATTACACATACAATCCAGCCTGTCACACATATGGCTCACCAATCCTGTTTCCATCTCCATTGGCACGCACATCGCCCGGCACCCACCATGTACACTACCATCAGACATCCCCCCCGATGACACGATGCTTGCAAACACATCTCCATGCATCCTGTCCACATGCATCGTGCCCAAGGTATACACACCTGTTGGTCTGGAGACCCAAACAGCAGTCCATACTGGGTTAGGACCCCATCCACCAGTTGCTCCAACTCCATCAAAGTGAAGGCAGGGGCCCTTACCCCGGTCACACGGGCCATGGTAATTTCTAGACACAGGTCACAGCAGCACACGCAGTGTAGGTGTTGTCTTGTAGAAAGTCAGGAATCAAGTGAGGATTTAGATAGAAAATGGCGGTCACGTTCGTGGTGGTGTACATCGTCATCGCCGGCGCTGATCCCCATTGGCCACTGTACTCCATAGAGCCCTATTGTAGGAAGCTGGCTCTGTATATACTATCTCAAAGCGAGAGATAGTGTGCACAGAGTCCAAGGGTTCCCCTTAGAGGTTGTAAGTGGCAAACTTAGATAATTCTAATGCTCTATTTTGTGGTAGTGTGGTTGAGCAGTAGGCTTATCAGAGGGTAATGTTAAACATTTGTTGTACACACACAGGCAATAAATGAGGAACACACACTCAAAGACTTAACTCCTGGCCGAAAGCTTTTATATAGAAAAACATATTTTCTTAATTTATTTTAGAACCACAAGATTCAATATTTGAAGTAAATACATAAAATGCAAGGTACTCCACACAGGTAAGTAAGGAACTTTGAATTAGAGCAGTAACATACACAGTATAGATTAAAATGGCAATAAGCTATTTTAAAAGTGGACACAGTGCAAAAATCAAAAGTTCCTGGGGTAAGTAAGTAAGGTTAAGTTTCTGGGGTAAGTAAAGAACTTACAAGTTCAGTTTCCTGGGCATAGGCAGCCCACCGTTTGGGGTGCAAGGCAACCCCAAAGTCACCGCACCAGCAACACAGGGCCGGTCAGGTGCAGAGGTCAAAGGAGGGTCCAAAACACATAGGCACCTAATAAGAACAGAGGTGCTCCGGTTCCAGTCTGCCAACAGGTAAGTACCTGCGTCTTCAAAGGGCAGACCAGGGGGGGGGGTTGTAGAGCCCTGGGGAGGACACAAACAGGCACACAGAACACACCCTCAGCGTCAGAGGGGCGGCTGGGTGCAGTGTGCTTAGTAGGCGTCAGGTTTTCTGTAGAAGTCAATGGAGGGACCCGGGGTCACTCTAGGGATGCAGGCAGGGCACAGGGGGGCTTCTTGGGCCAGCCACCGACTGGGCTAGGCAGAGGGTCGCCTGATGGTCACTCCTGCACTGGAGTTTGGTTCCTTTCGGTCCTGGGGGCTGCGGGTGCAGTGCTTGGTCCAGGCGTCGGGTTCTTTTTTCCAGGCAGTCGCGGACAGGGGGAGCCTCTGGATCCTCTCTGCAGGCTTCGCAGTGTGAGTGCAGGGGGGTCGTCTCAGGTTACTCACGAGGTCGCAGTCACCTGGGAGTCCTCTCTGCAGTGTTGGTTCTCTAGGAGCTCGAGCCCGGGGCGTCGGGTGCAGAGGGGATGGGGTGAGCATCTGTCTTGGTGACAGAGTTGAGCCGTCTGTAGTCCACACAAAACCTCATCTCTCTCTTGCCATCTTTTGTATGAGGTTTGGGGACCAAGACCACTGGGCTAGCCAAGGGACTGTCAGAATGCCCAGTCACTCCCAACTCCAGCATCTTGTAGACTTCCACTTTGATGCTTTCCTTGACTTGGTCAGACTGTCTGAATATTTTATTTGTGACAGGCATACTGTCTCATGTGTCCACATCATGGGTACACAGGTGTGTCTGACCAGGGGTCAAAGAAAAGAGCTCAGCAAACTGCTGGAGGACTTGTCTGCAGTCAGCCTGGTGTTGGCCAGAGAGGGTGTCTGAATAGATCACTCCATCTACTGAGCCATCTTTAGGGTAGGAAGAGAGGAGATGAGGGAGAGGTTCACTCTCAGCTTCCTGGTCCTCAACTGTAACCATTAACATGTTTACATCTGGCCTGTCATGAAAGAGTTTGATGCGGTTCACATGGATCACCCTTTTGGGGGTCCTGCTAGTGCCTAGGTCTACCAGGTAGGTGACCTGACTCTTTTTCTCAAGAACTGGGCAAGGGCCACTCCATCTGTCCTGAAGTGCCCTGGGAGCCACAGGCTCCAGAACCCAGACTTTCTGCCCTGGCTGAAACTCAACCATAGCAGCCTTTTGGTCATATCAAATCTCCTGGAGTTGTTGGCTACCCTCAAGGTTTTTGCTTTCCTTTTCCATGTACTCTGCCACCCTTGAACGTAGGCCTAGTACATAGTCCATCACATCTTGTTTAGGCTCATGGAGAGATCTCTCCCAACCTTCTTTAACAAGTGCCAGTGGACCCCTAACAGGATGGCCAAACAGAATCTCAAAGGGGGAAAACCCTACTCCCTTATGTGGCACCTCTCTGTAGGCGAAAAGCAGGCATGGCAAGAGGACATCCCATCTCCTTTTAAGTTTTTCAGGGAGCCCCGTGATCATGCCCTTCAATGTCTTGTTAAACCTCTCAAGAAGACTATTGGTTTGTGAATGGTGTGGTGAATTTAGAAGTCACCCCACACTCATTCCACATGTGTTTTAGGTAAGCTGACATGAAGTTGGTACCTCTGTCAGAAACCACCTCCTTAGAAAATCCCACTCTGGTAAAAATACCTATGTGTGCTTTTGCTACTGCAAGGGCAGTAGTGGACCTAAGGGGAATTGCTTCAGGTTACCTAGTAGCATGATCCACTACTACTAGGATATACTGGTTCCGTGATGTTGTGGGAGGTTCCAGTGGACCCACTATGTCCACTCCCACCCTTTCAAAGGGGACCCCCTCCACTGGAAGTGGAATGAGGGGGGCCTTTGGATGGCCACCTGTCTTACCACTGGCTTGACAGGTGACACAGGAGGTGCAAAACTCCCTTATCTTCTGGGACATATTGGGCCAGTAGAAATGATTGACTAATCTCTCCCATGTCTTGGTTTGTCCCAAATGCCCAGCAAGCGGAATGTCATGGGCTAAGGTCAGAAAGAACTCCCTAAACTCCTGAGGCACTACCACTCTCCTAGTGGCACCAGGTTTGGGATCTCTTGCCTCTGTGTAAAGGAGTCCATCTTCCCAATAGACCCTGTGGGTTCCACTGACAATTCCTTTTTCTTGCTCAGCTGCTTGTTGTCTTAGGCCTGCAAGAGAGGGACAAGTGTCTTGCCCCTTACACAGCTGTTCCCTTGAGGGTCCTCCTGGGCCCAAGAGCTCAACCCGGTAAGGCACTAGCACCATGAACTCAGTTCCCTCAGGGGGTAGAACATCTTTCTGGTAAGAGAGGTTCTGTTTCTTGTGCTGTGTTGAAGCTGGTTCCGCAGTCTTCTTTCCTTTTCTCTTGGAAGGTTGGGCCATTATTCCAGACTCCAACACTTCGTTTTCACCCTGAGCCCTGTACTGTGCCCTTGTCTTGACACACACCAGTTCAGGGATACCCAGCATGGCTGCATGGGTCTTGAGCTCTACCTTAGCCCATGCTGAGGACTCCAGATCATTCCCTAGCAGACATTCTACTGGAATTGCAGAGGAGACTACCACCTGTTTCAGGCCAGTGACCCCCTACCCATTCTAAAGTTACCATTGCCATGGGATGGACTTTAGTTTGATTGTCAGCATTAGTGACTGGATATGTCTGTCCAGCCAGGTACTGTCCTGGGGAAACCAGTTTGTCTGTCACCATTGTGACACTGGCACCTGTATCCCTCAGGGCTTCTACTCTAGTCCCATTGATTAAGAGTTGCTGCCTGTATTTTTGCATGTTAGGCGGCCAGGCAGCAAGTGTGGCTAGGTCCACCCCACCCTCAGAGACTAATGTAGCTTCAGTGTGAACCCTGATTTCCTCTGGGCACACTGTTGATCCCACCTGAAGACTGGCTATTCCAGTGCTAACTGGAGTAGTACTTGTTGTGGGACATTTCTTGGGACTGGCATTGTCTCCAGTTTGGTGTCCATGCTGATTACAGATTGGAGACCAGGCCTTCTTGGGATCAAAGTTTTTACCCTTATACCCATTTGAGGACTGTGAAGAGGCCCTGGGCCCACCCTCCTGAGCTGGTTTTTGGGGCCCTGTAGAAGACTCCTTACTTTTTCCCTTGGATGTCTCACCACTCTTCCTCTGGGGAGGCTTTGTGGCCCCTTTCTTTTGGTCACCCCCTGTGGAAGTCTTGGTCACCCAGTGCTTAATTTGTGCTTGTTGTAACCGGTGCTAAGCACCGGCACTTATTTTTTAGAGCCGGCGCATAGGCTTCTGTCTCAAGCATTTACAGCGAGCTAAAGACACATTTGGGAAAGATGGAGGAAGAGAAACATGAAAAAGCTTCACAATGGTAGAAAGCAGAAAGCTGCAAGATGAGGTCCGAGATGACTTCAGGATCACGCAGGCTCAGTACTCCCTATTCACACATTTAATTGCAGCAGCTGCGTGTTTAAGAGGAAGGCTTTGAGCACCGGCACGTTTTTATTTACAAATTAAGCACTATGATCACCCTAGTCTTGACCCAATAGTCTGTCTTCTTTCCCAATTCTTGGGGAGAAATTGGACCTAGTTCTACTAGATGTTGATGCAGTTTGTCATTGAAACAATAACTTAACAGATGTTCTTTCATAAACAAGTTATAGAGCCCATCATAATCATTTACACCACTGCCAGTTATCCAACCATCTAGTGTTTTGACTGAGAAGTCAACAAAATCAAGCCAGGTCTGGCTCGAGGATTTTTGAGCCCCCATGAACCTAATCCTGTACTCCTCAGTTTAGAATCCAAAGCCCTCAATCAGGGTAGCCTTCATGAGGTCACATGATTGTGCATCTTTACCAGAGAGTGTGAGGAGTCTATCCCTACACTTTCCAGTGAACATTTCCCAAAGGAAAGCACCCCAGTGAGATCTGTTTACATTTCTGGTTGCACAAGCCCTCTCAAAAGCTGTGAACCATTTGGTGATAGCATCACTATCTTCATATTTTGTTACAATCCCTTTGGGGATTTTTAGGATGTCAGTATTCTCTCTGAACCTATTTATGTTGCTGCCACCATTGATGGGAGCTAAACCTATCTCATGTCTTTCCCTTTCTATGGCTAGGAGCCGCCTCTTCAAAGCCAATCTTTTGGCCATCCTGACGAACAGGAGGTCATCTTCATTGAGGCTGCCCTCAATGCTTCCAGAGTTACTGGTCTCCACTGTGGAAGAACCAGTCTCTCTGTCTATGATTTGTGGAGTCAGGGTTTGAGAAACCCTGTTCTCACTGGTTAGGACAGGAGGGGGGAAATCATCCTCTTGTTCACTAACTTCCCCATCTGTAGGATTATCCTCAGAGGGGTGGTCCCTTGCAAACTCTGCCAAAAGCTCCTGGAGCTTTACTTTGGTAGGGTTGGACCCAGTCTTTATCTTTTTTAGCTTACAGAGAGTCCTTAACTCTGACATCCCTAGATGCAGGTAAGGGGTGAGGTTGAGTTTCACCACCATCTCATCTGTGCTAGACATTATGACTCTAAAAGTTGGGATTACTTTTTAAGAATCTAAAAACTACTTCTAGAACTTAAATCCAAACTTTTACAAACTTTTTAAACTCTAAAAGAAATGCTAACAGGGACTTACACAAGGCCCTCGCAGGACTTTAAAAAATATAGACAAATAGCTCAAAATTAAAAAATCAGTTTCTAATGACAATTTTTGGAATTTAGTCGTGTGATGAGGTATTGGCTGAGTAGCCCAGCAAATGCAAAGTCTTAGACCCCACCGCTGATCCACCAATGTAGGAGGTTGGCTCTGTATATACTATCTCATAGTGAGAGATAGTGGGCACAGAGCCCAAGGGTTCCCCTTAGACGTTGATAGTGGCAAAATTAGATAATTCTAATGCTCTATTTTGTGGTAGTGTGGTTGAGCAGTAGGCTTATCAGAGGGTAATGTTAAGCATTTGTTGTACACACACGGGCAATAAATGAGGAACACACACTCAAAGACTTAACTCCAGGCTAATCGTTTTTATATAGAAAAATATCTTTTCTTAATTTATTTTAGAACCACAAGATTCAATATTTGAAGTAAATACATAAAATGCAAGGTATTCCACACAGGTATGTAAGGAACTTTGAATTAGAGCAGTAACATACACAGTATAGATTTAAATTGCAATAAGCTATTTTAAAAGTGTACACAGTGCACAATTCAACAGTTTATGGGGGAGGTACGTAAGGTTAAGTTTCTGAGATAAGTAAAGCACTTACAAGTTCAGTTTCCTGGGCATAGGCAGCCCACCGTTGGAGGTTCAAGGCAACCCCAAAGTCACTGCACCAGCAAGCACAGAGCCGGTCAGGAGCAGAGGTCAAAGGAGTGCCCAAAACACATAGGCACCTATGGAGGACAGGGGTGCTCCGGTTCCAGTCTGCCAACAGGTAAGTACCTGCGTCTTCGGAGGGCAGACCAGGGGGTTTTGTGGAGCACTGGGGGGAACACAAACAGGTACACAAAACACACCCTCAGCGGCACAGGGGGTCCGGGTGCAGTGTGCTTAGTAGGCGTTGGGTTTTCTGTAGAAATCAATGGAGGGACCCGGGGATCACTCTAGCGATGCAGGCTGGGCACAGGGGGGCTTCTCTGGCCAGCCACCAACTAGGCTAGGCAGAGGGTCACCTGATGGTCACTCCTGCACTGGAGTTCTGTTCATTTTAGTCCTGGGGGCTGTGGGTGCTGTGCTTGGTCCAGGCGTTGGGTTCTTTGTTCCAGGCAGTCGCGGTCAGGGGGAGCCTCTGGATCCTCTATGCAGGCGTCGCTGTGGGGGTGCAGGGGGGGTCGTCTCAGGTTACTCACGAGGTCGCAGTCGCCTGGGAGTCCTCTCTGCAGTTTTGGTTCTCTGGAGCTCAAGCCAGGGACGTCGGGTGCAGAGGGTGAAGTCTCACGCTTCCGGCGGGAAAAGTGAGTTCTTTAGAAGTTGTTTCAAAGTTGCAAAAATGTTGCTGTTGGTAAACAGTGCCGCTGTTCTCGGGAGCTTCTTGGTCCTTTGGTTCAGGGCAGTCCTCTGAGGCTTCAGAGGTCGCTGGTCCCTGTCGGATGTGTCACTGTGCAGGTTCTTTGAGTCTGGAGACAGGCCAGTAAAGCTGGGGCCAAGTCAGTTATCGTCTCCGTCGACTCTACAGGGCTTTCAGGTCAGTTGTTTTCCTTCTTTGTGAAGGTTGCAGGAATCTGATTTCCTGGGTTCTGGGTCGCCCCTAAATACTCAATTTTGGGGTGTGTTTAGGTCAGGAGGGCAGTAGCCAATGGCTACTGTCCTGGAGGGTGGCTACACCCTTTCTATGTCTCCTCCCTGAGGGGAGGGGGGCACATCCCTAATCCTATTGGGGGAATCCTCAAATCTCAAGATGGAGGATTTCTCAAGGCAGGGGTCACCTCAGCTCAGGGCACCTTAGGGGCAGTCCTGACCGGTGGGTGGCTCCTCCTTGTTTTTCTCATTATCTCCTCCAGCCTTGCCGCCAAAAGTGGGGGTAGTGGCCGGATGGGCGGGCATCTCCACTAGCTGGGATGCCTGGGGTGCTGAATAGTGCTGATAGTGCTCATATACATATGCCCTCACCTGTGGTATAGTGCACCCTGCCTTAGGGCTGTAAGGCCTGCTAGAGGGATGACTTACCTATGCCACAGGCAGTGTGAGGTGCCATGGCACTCTGAGGGGAGTGCCATGTCGACTTAGTCATTTTCTCCCCACCAGCACACATAAGCTGTGAGGCAGTGTGAATGTGCTGAGTGAGGGATCCCCAGGGTGGCATAAGACATGCTGCAGCCCTTAGACACCTTCCCTGGTATCAGGGCCCTTTGTACCAGGGGTACCATTTACAAGGGATTTATCTGGGTGCCAGGGCTGTGCCAATTGTGGGAACAAAGGTACAGTTTAGGGAAAGAACACTGGTGCTGCGGCCTGGTTAGCAGGGTCCCAGCACACTTTCAATCATAACTGGCATCAACAAAAGGCAAAAAGTCAGGGGGTAACCATGCTAAGGAGGCATTTCCTTACACCTATGTTAGCCAATGAAGAATTGCACAGCAGTGCAAAACCGCCTTCCGCAACGACGCCTAGCGTCGGCGGAGTTACCTCACTTCCACCTGTCCCTAGATGCACGACAGGTGGTCACCATTTCATGGTGGTGAACAGCGATCAGATTATCCCTAACTGCGTCATTGCCTAAAATTGCACTTACATTGCCATTCCCACTGTCCCATCACATTAATGCTGTATGTACACTGAGGTGGTGGTTCCATAGTTCAAATTGTGACAGCCTACTCACTCTTGTGTCCCTTAGATACCTACCACTGTGGATGAATAGGAGGCGGAGACAACCCCCAGTGTACAGACCCCTTGTGGACTTGGCTACACTGGAGGACAGGCACATTATACTCACCTATAGACTGGACAGGGCCACAATCACAGAGCTGTGTGCCCAATTGGAGCCTGACCTGATATCAGCTATCCGTCATCCCACTAGGATCCTCCCTCTTGTGCAAGTGCTATCAGTGCTCCATTTCCTGGCAACTGGTTCTCTCCAAGTGACAGTGGGCTTGGCAGCAGGAATGTCACAGCCAATGTTAAACCATGCTCGGCTCCACTCCCTCCGCCTGGGACGACTCCTGGTGGCCTGCCATACTGAGAACCGCACCAACACCCACCGACCACGCACACAACCTGGGGTTCATCCTGGACTCATTGCTATCAATGACACAGCAAGTCAACACCGTCTCTTCCTCCTGCTTCAACACCCTCTGCATTCTTTAAAAGATCTACAAATTGATGCCCACCAGAACCAGAAGGATGGTCACCCAAGCCCTCGTAAGCAGCAGACTGGACTTCAGCAATGCCCTCTACGCAGGAACCACAGCCAAGCTGCAGAAGAGACTGCAGCGCATAAAGAACGCCTCCGCACGCCTCGTCCTGGACATCCTCCGCCACAGCCACATCACAGCCCACCTGAGAGGACTGCACTGGCTCCCTGTCAACAAGAGAATCATGTTCAAGCTCCTCACACACGCTCACTAAGCACTGCACAGCACCGGACCAGAATACCTCAACAGACGACTCTCCTTCTACACTCCGACACGCCAGCTTTGCTCCGCTGACTGTGCACTCGCCACCGTTCCACGCATCCACAGAACGACCTCCGGTGGCAGATCGTTCCCCCACCTTGCCGCTGAGATGTGGAACATGCTTCCTATCCACCTGCGACAGACACAGGGCCTGCTAACCTTCAGGAGACACTTCAAGACCTGGCTGTTTGAGCAGTAGTCCGTCCGTTCCCCCCTCCCCCACCTCAGCACCTTGAGACTCTCATGGGTGAGTAGTGCACTTTAGAAATGCTATGATTGATTGATTGAATGTTCTCAATCGCGCTGGCAAGGATATTGTCTGCCTTGGTGAACACATGTGCAGCTACATTGCTTTCCCCCAGGTGGAAGATTTGGCCACTGCGAAGGCAGTATTCTATACAATGGGGCATATCCCCAATATTATTGGGGCGATTGACTGTACACATATTGCATTTGCCACCCCGGCCAGAATGAACAGGTGTTCAGGAATCAGAAGAGTTCCCACTCAATGAATGTGCAAATGGTGTGCCTGGCGGACCAGTACATCTCCCAAGTCATTGCCAAGTATCCTGGGTCAGTGCATGACGCCTTTGTCCTGAGAAATAGCAGCATCCGAAATGTGTTGGCCTAACTACAGAGGTACAGGGTGTGGCTAATAGGTGAGCAGAGTCCCCACCCACTGTTTGTCAATGTATGCCTTCAGGTGTTATCCCCATAGCATTGTGTAAGGCTAATGTTTGTCCCTCAATACTTGCAGGTGACTCTGGCTACCCAAACCTATTGTGGCTCCTGACCCCTGTGAGGAATGCCAGGACAGGGGCTGAGAACCGTTATAATGAGGCACATGAGCGAACCAGAAGAATAATCGAAAGGACCTTCGGTCTCCTGAAGACCAGGTTCAGGTGCCTCCATGTGACAGGTGGATCCCTGTGGTACTCACCCAGAAAGGTCTGCCTCATAGTAGTGGCATGCTGCATGTTGCACAGCCTGGCCCTCAGATGACGTGCCTTTTTTGCACGAGGAGGAGACTGGAGATGAGATGCCTCTGTGGCAGCAGTGGACCGTGAGGACAGTGAGGATGAGGATGTGGACAACAGGACATCAGTTACACGTCAGTACTTCCAATGACACACAGGTGAGACAGTGGAACTGATAATTGCTCTCACTATTGATTTCATCTGTGTGACTGTAGTAGGATGGCATTCACTTCCTTTGCATCTCAACTTACTGTCACCTATGGCTTGTAATTTTACAGATGTTGGTGATATGACAATAGTGTCCTGATGTGATTACTATGGACAGTTACAGGTCATTAATTGTATGTTATCACAGTGTTCAGATTACTTGCACTAGATGTCACTGCTATGGAGATCATGGTGGTGTGGAGGGCCTGCAAGTCCTCCCTGATCTCCTGTTGGTGTTCCTCCTGCAGCCACTTGTTCTCCTGCATGTTGTCAAGGATCTGGCCCATTGTGTCCTGGGATTGTTGGTAGGACCCCAGGATCTTGGTGAGTGCCTCCTGGAGAGTTGGTTTCCTGGGCCTGTCCCCCCCCCCGGCACACAGGGGTCCTCCCAGAGTCCCTGTTCTCCTGTGTGCCTGTCCCCTGAACGCTGTGCCCACTGCCACTGACCCCAGGTCCCTGATTGTCTTGGGGGCGAGGTGTGGACTGGGGTCCGTGTACAGGTGGGCACACTGCTGATTGACGTGTCCTGGGGACAGAGGTGTGGAGACGCTGGGTTGGATACTGATGGGAGAGGCTCTGTGGTGGACTGGGAGTGTGCTGGGATGACCGACTGTCCAGTGGTCCCGGATGGGCCAGGTTGTTGATCCAGATCTAGAAGTCCAGAATTACTGTCATCACTGGGGGCATCTTCTGTTGGGGGACAGGATAGTTGTGGCACCTCCTCTCAGCTGACATTGGCTGGGGCACCTGTAGGGATGTAAGTGATGTATTATTTTTCATGCCTGTGACATATTGTACATTCCTAGCTTCCCCTTTATCGTTGCTGTTGCCCTGCCACCTTTGATTTTTTGTATGCGGATGTATTGTGGGATTGAAAGTTCCTCTATGCTGTAAATGCTTTGGTGATGGGTGTCCTGGCAGGGCTGGGAGAGCTGACCATGCATTGGTATAGCATGCAGGGCTTGGCATTGGGGTTAGTCAGGTGTGTAGGTGCAGTGCGGGGATGGAGTGGAGTGATGGGAGTGGGAGTGAGATGGCATGCTGGAATGGGGGTGATAAGTAGTAAGTATTGACTCATCAGTGTCCAGTCCTCCGGCTACTCCAGTGGGTCTCTCAGGATGCATTAATACCAAGACTTGCTCCTCCCATGCTGTGAGCTGTGGGGGAGGAGGTAGGGGTCCACCGCCAGTCCTCTGGATGGCGAGCTAATGCCTTGCTGCCACGAAACGTACCTTCCCCCGTTGGTCGTTCCACCTTTTCCTGATGTCATCCCTTGTTCTTTGGTGCTGTCCCACTGTGTTCACGCTGTCCACGATTCTCCGCCATAGCTCCATCTTCCTGGCAATGGATATCTGCTGTACCTGTGCTCCAAACAGCTCTGGCTCTACTCTGACAATTTCCTCCACCCTTAACTCCTCATCAGTGAAACAGGGGTGTCTTAGTGGGGACATGGGTGTTGTGTGGTGTGCATTGGTGTGAGGGTCTGAGCAATGGGGTGGGGTGTGTGATGTGCGGTGCATGAGGGATGTATGGGTGTATGTTGTGTGTGTGTCTAGTTGGCTCACTGGTCTTGGTGTCAGTCTGGTGGCAACTGTTTTGATTCGTAAGGGGTTGTGGGTAATGTGGGTGGGTGGGTGTGGTGTGTGTATCAGTGTCAGGTGTATGTTTTTGATATTGGCCAATGTTGTGTGGCTTAGTATTTGGGTGTCTATTCTGAGCGCGCAGGTGTGTACCGCCAATGATTTAGCGCCGTTGAATGTCCGCTGTGGTGATTCGTGGGTCATGATGTAGAGGGCGTTGTTTTGTTGGCGTAACGGTATGGGTGTTGGTACCAACAGTTTAACACTGACCTTTCGGCTGGCGGATTTGTGGATGTAGCAGTATTCTTTCGGATTGGTATGTGTGTGTCATAATATGTGGAACGGATATTCACCACCGCAGCAGTATGCTGGCCGTCACCGTGGCGGTAAGCGGGATTTACCGCCAATGTCATGATGAGGGCCATAGTTCCACATTCCCGTCCTCCCTGCCCACACACATTACCTGTGTTTCACGGTGGGCCATGAGCACTTTCAGTTTGCTGCGCTCTCTTTTGGCCTTACCAGCACCCCTATGGTGTTTACCCAGGCAAAGGCGATGGCTGCAGTTCATCTGCAGAGATTAGGGGTACCAGTTTTCTCCTATCTCAACAACTGGTTGTTGAAGGCGGTCTCATTCCAGACAGTTGTCTCCCACCTCCAGACTGCAGCAGACCACCTGCACTCGCTGGGGTTCACTATGAACATGCCGAAGTCACACCTGACTCTCTCTCAGAAGCTTCGGTGAGACTGACTCAGAGGCTGCTGGGCCTCATGGCCTTCTCCATCCGCTTGTCACACATGCCTGCTGGCATATGTGGGCTAAGCAGTGGGACCAGAGGTTCCTGTGGGTGCAGCATCAGGGGAATCTTTCCAATATGGTCCAGATCCCAGAGGGTACGGCAGAAGATCTGCAGTGGTAGCTAACAAACTATGATTGGGTCAGTGGTAAACCCCTCTCCCTTCCCCAACCAGATCTGACAGGAGTGACAGATACGTCACTCCTGGGATGGGGTGACCATCTGGGAGAGGTGGAGTTCAGAGGCCTCTGATCTCTGGTGGAATCTGGATTTCATATCAACTTACTGGAGCACCGAGCGCTCTGGCTGCATTGAAAGTCTTCCTACCCAGGGAAGGATAGAGCAAGTGTTCATGGACATCATCATTGCCATGTGGTACTGAAACAAAAAGGGCATGGTGGCGTAGTGGACCCTTTGTCAAGAGGCCCTGCGTCACTGGAATGTCAGGGCATATCCCTAGTGGTTCAATTCCTGGTGGGCTCTCTGAATGTTAGGGCAGGCAAAGGCAGTTGACAATGCCTAGCGGATCACAAATGATCTCTCCATCCAGAGATGGTGCAAGGTCTTCATCAGCAGTGGGGCGCACCTTGGTTAGGTCTGTTTGCCAGTGCCCAGAATGTGCAGTGTCAGCAGTTCTGCGCACCAGAGTTTCCAAGGAGGCTCTGCTCAGAGATGCTTTTCGTCTCGAGTGGAGCTCAGGTCTCCTATACACCTTTCCGCTGCTGTTCAGAGTTCTCAAGAACATCAGGAATGACTGGGGCGGAGTCATCCTTGTGGTCCTGCCTGGGCTTGGAGAGTTCGGTATCCTGAGCTGTTAAGCATGGTCATGGGTCCTCCGCTCAGGCTACCTCTTCAGGAGGATATTCTGTCTCAGCAACAGGGAAGGATTGTCCACCCGGCCCTTTTAACGCTTCACCTTTTTGCGTGGAGCGGCGACAGTTGACAACTTTCGACCTTCTGCCTGATGTCTGCAATGTTATCTTGGGAGTCAGGCAAAGCCTCTCCAAAGACAGTACACACCTGCTATTGAGGAAAGTTGGTGTCATGCTGTACAGGAAAACAGATTAACCCTCTTTCTGCTCCCCTTTCTCGGGTCCTTTTATTTATTCTTTCTCTTGCCCTGTAGGGCTCTGCTTTGGGCACCTTGAAGGGCTATCTTTCTGCTATCTCAGCCATTCTGTGGTTGCTAGATGAGGCATCCCTGTTCAAATTCCCTATTGTAAATACGTTTTTGAAAGGTCTGCAACACGTTTCCACCTTTGCCGCTCATCATGCCCCAGTGGGACCTTAATCTAGTACTCACCTTTCTGATGTGCGCTTGTTTTGAGCCCCTGCACAAATGTCCTCTCAGGCTCCTTACCATCAAGTCAGCCTTTCTGGTGGCAATAACATCTGCCCAGAGAGTTAGTGACCTCCAACCTTGTCATCTAACCCTCTGTACCTGAACATCTTCCCAGACAAGCCGGTTCTTCGCACAAGAGCTTCCTTCCTACCGAAAGTTGTCACTTCTTTTCATGTAGGCCAGTCCATCACCTTGCCTACCATCTACACTCTGCCACATCCCCCTAAGGAAGAGGAGGAACTCCACCAGTTGGATTCAAAAAGAGCTTTATCATTCTACCTTGTTCTGGGTAGATGACCTGCTCTTTGTGGGGTATTTGGGAGCAAAGGAGTGGTAGGTTGTGCAGAAACAGACCATTTCGCAGTGGATTGTCCACTGCACTAAAATCTGGTACATACTGGCCAAGAAGGTACCCCCCTGAGGGTTTGCCTGCCCATTCAACCAGAGCTAAGGCTGTGACCACTGTATTAGCATGCAGGCTTCCGGTCTTTGACATCTGCCAGGCAGCAACGTGGACTTCTGTGCAATCGTTCACCAAGCACTACTGCCTGGAAAATGGGGTCCGTTGGGATGGGCACTTTGTTCGTTCTGTCCTGCAGGAATTTTTAGTGTGAAACATCTTCGTAGACCTACCTCTGGGGACGTATTATTTGGGTATGTACTCTAAGATAAGGAATTTAGGGCTAGAAGTCTCCACTAGATGAATAAGTTACTTACCTCCTGTAACGCTTTATCTAATAGAGACTCTGGGCCTTATTTAGATCTCGGTGGAGGGGTTACTCCGTCGCAACAGTAACAGATATCTCGTCCTCCAAAATCTAAATACCATAGAAAACAATGCTATTTAGATTTCGACAGACAGGATATCCGTTACTGTTGCAACAGAGTAACCCCTTCGCCAAGATCTAAATAAGGTCCTCTTTCTAATTACAGATTCCTTACCGACCCACCCATCCTCTTCGCTCTGCGAACGTATATCAGGATACAGGGTTTTCTCCCCCATTCAGGGCCCTAGGTTTCTACACCAGTGGTCAGTGTTCTTCGTGACTCCGCACTCCTGCTGTAGAAAGTTGCAAAAAGAAACTTGACATCAGCTCCCTAGGGTGACACCTATATAGGTACAGCACACGTCACTTCCAGCACGGACAACGCCGATGAGGTCACGCATAGACAAATGATGACACCTTCGGGCACTCATTGATACTACTCTCAAAAAATGTCCTGACCCAATATGACATCTGGGGGTAATTCTAAGGTAAGGAATCTGCAGCTAGGTAGAGTCTCTACTAGATACAGCATTACCAAAGGTAAGTAACTTGTTTTTTAAGTCCTTAAGGGCAAAAACTTTCTGAATTGACTTGGGACAAAGTAACAAGTGTTCTAGAAATGCAGGAGGTTGAAGCCGGGTACCCCGTAGTAGGATCTTGGATGGTAGTTCTAGATATCTTCAAAGATGTAAGTACATATCTCTACTGATAAAGACTTCTATTTGCAGATTCATCATCTATTGAATATTCTCCAGTTGTCAAACTGGATCTGGAAACTTTTCCATAGTACCCATACATGCCGGAAGGAGGCGTTAGGCTGCTCTGATTCTATTTCAATCCTGAAGTGACGTGTGGCACCTATATAGGCACCACTTCTGCGTGCTGATGTCAGTTTCTTTCTTTCCAAGTCTCCCAGAGACCCCTTTTTTAATGTTTTTTCTTCAAGATTTTTCTTCTAAAATTGATCACAGTTTTCAAGGAGTGTCATCCTCTGAAACGACAGGTTGTAAACCATTTAAGACTGGTGCAAGCAGATGTCGGTGACAGATCTCCACCAGCTCTGCTTGTGGTGTATGGAGTGTGGCCACAACCTCCTGTTTGCTCAGCCATTACACTCACGCCGTCTGGGACTTGGTAGCATATGTCTTCCCTGGTTTACCGGAAGACCTTCGCTTTATCCTTGCAGACAATTTAAGATGGTTGTGATGCAGCCACATTCACAGTTCTTTGTGGCTTGGACACCACCAGCTCAGTTGGCCAGGCTATAGGTACTAGCATTACCATTCAACACCATGAGTGAGATGAACTTCCTCGTGACTGGGGAGGAGCCTGAACTAGCCCCAGACTCCTTAGCGGCACTAGAGCCTCCGGTTGCCATTTCGCACCCGGAGGTGCTGTGATAAGGACGGTGCAAACCCGCTT
Source organism: Pleurodeles waltl (assembly GCF_031143425.1). NCBI lineage: Eukaryota > Metazoa > Chordata > Amphibia > Caudata > Salamandridae > Pleurodeles > Pleurodeles waltl. The sequence goes on from NC_090451.1 coordinate 231,246,262, forward strand.
CGCGGGACGAACTTCCTTGTCACTGGGGGGGAGCCTGAACTACAAGCCCCAGACTCTTTAGCGGTACTAGAGCGGCCGGTTGACATTTCGCGCCCAGAGGAGCTGTGATAAGGAAGCTGCAAACCCGCTCCGCGGGACGAACTTCCTCGTGACTGGGGGGGGTCCTGAACTACAAGCCTCAGACTCCTTAGCGACACTAGAGCAGCCAGATGTTATTTTGCACCCGGAGGCGCTGTGATAAGGACGCTGCAAACCCGCTCCGCAGGATGAACTTCCTTGTGACTGGGGGGGAGCCTGAACTACAAACCCCAGACTCCTTAGCGGTACTAGAGCAGCTGATTGCCATTTTGCACCCGGAGGCGCTGTGATAAGGATGCTGCAAACCCGCTCCGCAGAACGAACTTCCTTGTGACTGGGGGGGGAGCCTGAACTACAAGCCCCAGACTCCTTAGCGGCACTAGAGCCGCCGGTTGCCATTTCACGCCCGGCGGTGCTGTGATAAGGATGCTGCAAACCCACTCTGCGGGACGCGGTCGGGACGCGCCAGGGCGCGTGCCCGGTCCAAGAGCAGGCCCGTCCACACCCGTCAGAGCCCGGAGGAGGCTGGGCTGGGAATACTCTGTACATTTTTTGTCTAGAGACCTGCATTAACCTTGATAGATTAGTAAAGAGTATTTAATATAGCAACCCCATATTTACAATGTGGAAAAGAAAGCAAAACCAAATGGGGAATAGTATTAACACAAAAATCAGAGAACCACTAATATGATAACTTAATATCTTACAGATGTAATGGGAAAACTAACTAAGAAACTATTAATGTTGAAGCACGTTTAGTGGCAACAAAAAATGTTTTACATGAGGCCATTATTGAAGTGAGTATTGAGGCTGTAGGTTCAATTATTGAACTAGAATCCCCAAAAGAAAGTCTTATTGGGGTGGACCCTAGGTTTTCCTTAGGTCCACCATTACCCATAGACATAACAGAAGAAACTGAACCATTGAACGGTATAGATGACCCAATCCCTCCACCACCAAAGAAAAAAAGAAGTAGACAGATAACCAAACCTAACTTTGTGTCACCACCATCACAGTCCCGTAAAGGCAGCAAAATAACTACTGAAATGTATGGAAGCCACCCAGTAGCTTTACCAAAAGGCCATGATGGTGCCTTACTAAAAAGCATGGAAACTCTTTTTTAAAAACTACATGGTAAACTAGACCTTATAGAGTCAAAAGTTCTGATAGAAATTAAGGATATTAAAGAACGCATAAGTAAGACAGAAGCAAGTGTGAACTTAGTGACCAATGCGAAAAACCTGCCCCTTGGCCGCGATATCACACTAAATGAGAACCAAGTGGTTGTAGATACAAGGGATAGCATAATGATAGGGAAGGAAGATCCTAACAAAAGAAGTATGGAACACTGGCACCCCATACAGAAAGAAACATCCCAGCCTAAGGCACCTATTATCAATCAAGAGAGACAACCAGATGGTACATACAAAGCGTTTGAATAGAGATAGATCTGTGAAATAAGTTTTACAACTACCGCCAGATGCTACTCCATACACAATCATTCTAAAAAATGTTCCCAAATTGGGACCAAACATCGTTGAGACGTGGCCAGATCTATGTAATAAAGTAGTTCACTGGTTGTCGAAGAATATATGTGCATCAGACATATTATTTTGTGAAATTCTTTATGCAAGGCGAGTTGACTGCGTGGGATATTTGGAGGCAGAAGAGGGAGATTGTATTGTGGGCAACATATTATTTGATTTAGATAAAAGACATCGAACCTGTAAAAACATGAGAAGGGAGATCATGGCTGTCCCCCTAGGATATTTCTATAGAATGTTGAACACTCCAGGCACAAGATAAACAGGGGCCATAAGGACAACATCTAGCAATTTGGATAGGCATGACAAATTAGAGTGTTCTAATCAATTTACCCCTCTGAGTAATATGGAGGACCTGGATTGACTACAGGAGACATGAATATAATAGGGACTCTGTTACCCGATAAAACACAAATTACTACTGTAGTGTCTAAATCGAATATTTTAAGCTGTAACGGTGACGTTGAGCTTGATAAGAGGCCCTTAGCAGGAGACTCAATCACACTAATGTCATGGAACATAGCTGGGGTAACGACCAAAATGGCTGATAAGGAATGGCATACCATAATAAGTTTGTCACATATAATATATGTCTACAAGAGACATGGCATAAGGGATCTTTCTATATTGAAAGATATGTTATATTCTTTACACCAGCTTCCGCTTCAGCAAGCGGTAGGGCCAAGGGAGGGTTAGCAATACTGATCTCAACACTGGTACCGTTTACATTGGTGAAATCCTTCCTTGACTCCCCTTATTATCAGTTTCTACATTTTCGGTTAGATGGTATCATAAGTTTTGTATTAATAAATTATTACAACAATAAATTTGATGATACCAACAAAGTAGTGGCATCAAACCTCCAGGATGATTTACAGATCTTCATAAACAATATAACATCTAGTTATACATTAGTATGGGCTGGAGACTTTAACATCGGGACGTGCCAGAACACTTTAGAAAAGATATGTGGATTTACTGATGATGGGGGAAATGCACAATCACACTTTATACATGACAACTATGGAGCCGTACTGAATGAAATAATATTTAGACATGACTTAGACTTGGTGGAACAAGATGGGCATAAGGGAACAAAGCTTCCAATGTTTATAGGCAGAGGGCATTTTTCAACAATTGACCATATACTAATTTCCAAGAGTAATACAAACATGATTGAATCTCTGAAGAATGAGCCACCTATCTATAGTGACCACTACCCTTTGTCACTTACTATGAAATTAGTTAAATCCTTTAACATAGGAGAAAGATTAGCAATGAATATAGGGATAAAAAGGGAAAATAGAATTGCCATTAAATGGACTGGGGTAAATAAAGCAGATTTGATGACAAAAATCGTGACACGATATAGACAAGATATTTTAACATGTACAGAATATAATCAAAGTCCATTTGAGATCTTAGTATCCTTTAACCAGCCTAGTAATGCCATTGCAGGGAGCCTAATGGCAACATCGGGGAACAAAAGGACAGTAAAAGTGGGGTGGTTTGATCATAATTGTTCACTAGCAAGTCAGGAACTTAAACGAGCCCTGCAGGCTCGACCAAGAAATAGGGAAGAAGTAATCATTAGATGCTCTAGCTACAAACATGCACTGAAGATTAGGAAGGCACAATTGAGAGCTAGGGCATGGGATAATCGGCACTGAGAGATTGTACCCTATTTTGAAAACAATCAACCATTCCTAAAAAATAGCGATGCACTCGAAATAACTGTACACGTTCCATCATGAGAATGGCTTTCCCATTTTGGCTTGATTTTTAACCCAGATCATCTGATTATGTACCCATCGAATACTGGGATAATTGAGATCAAGCCACCCTTTCTGAAACCAGTTAGTCTAGGGGAAGTGAAATCTGCCATGGGAAGATGTCTGAAAGGGAAAGCACTGGGCCCCGATGGGGTGCCAGTAGATGCCTATCTGACATATATTGATCTATGGTCCCCTATTTTGACCCAAGTTCTTTTGAGTGCGTCAAAGGGATACATCTTAACATCATGGACTGAAATCATAATTCTTCCTATTTTTAAAAATGGGAATAGAGGTGACCCTAAATGTTACCGACCTATTTCCCTCCTGGACACTTCTGTCAAAATTATTAGGGAGAGTACTCCTAGAAAGATTAGAGGTATGGGCAACCGACAATCATATACTTACAGAGGCCCAACTGGGATTTAGACCTGGGGTTGGCACCTTGGAACAATGTATAAATCTTAATTTAATAATAAGTAAATATACAATAGCAAAAAAGGGTCATGTGTTCCTCTGTTTTGCAGATCTTAGAAGCGCTTTTGACTTGGTGAACCATGCAAAGCTGTGGAAAGTCTTAGCAGACCTGGGTGCGCCCCTAGATATAATTAACTTCTTGGTACAATTGTATAATCATTTAATAGCACAGGTGAGATATGGAAGAAATGGTGAGTATACTCCAGGTTTTAGGATAGGGAGAGGGATACGTCAAGGCTGTGTCTTGGCGCCCCTTCTATTTTCCCTTTATATAAACGGAGTAGATGCCCACCTAAAAAAATATGGAAATCAACACCCCTAAAATAGGGGAATGTCCTATCCCAGTTCTTTTATATGCAGACAACGCGGTATTGCTGTCACAAACTGCCAATGGGCTGCAGCGGTTGATGGAGTGCTTTGTAGACTTTATGGAGGCAAGAGATATGTCGCTGAACATGAACAAAACTGTTGTAATGACTTGTGGACAGGGATAGGCCAGAAAGAAAACTTATTTTATCAAGGGTCATAAATGCGAAGAGGTGAATAGATTTACAAATCTGGGTGTCTAGTTTTCTAATATGGGCCAGTGGAAACAACATTTAGAAATTATTAAGATGAAGTATATTAGGACAATAGAGGCTGTCTTTAGATTTTCAAATAAAATTGGTAATAAACCCCTTAGGGAAAAGCTGCAAATTTACAAAAGCAAATCAGTTAGCAGTAATACATATGGTTCGGCACTTTGGGGCTTAACGCTTGAGATCCATTCATTACAAGTATTAGATAACAAATTCCTCTGTAGACTACTTGCAGTACCAAATACTACTTCCACACTAATGGTACATATGGAATTGGGCTGCTCTTATGTGGAAGACCTAATATATACCAATGCCTTATTGACTTGGCACGGCATCTGGTCTAAAGAAGGGACTCGATTTACCCAAAAGATTATCAAAGACTGCCTCACATTAGAATACCGGGATAGAACCCCATGGTTCACGCACCTAAATGTTTTGCTGAAAGTCATAAATTTAGCACCACATTTAGATGATACAGGTATTATACTCAATTTAGTAAAAAAGAAGTGAAAAATAAATTAATGGTATGGAGGGATAGCGATAGAATAGAGAATGTAGGAAACCAACAGTAGCACTTTATATGACTGAAGTCAACGAGGTAATGCCAAATTATCTATTGATGGTAGCAAACACGCAGGATAGATTTAATTTAACTCGGATGCGTTTTAGGACATTGCATTTTTTAGTAGCTTTTCCAAAGGTGAGGATGGGGAGCAAAAACCTACCGAAGTGCCCCTGTGTGGGGCGATTTGCACAATCTACAATGCACTTTATTATAGCCTGTAAATCCTACCATGATATTAGGAAATATTTTTTAAAACCTTTATTTGTTATTAATAAACTGTTTTATTGTAGAGAAGCTTTTAACTATTTATGTAAATTGGACACCAAAGAGAAATGTGATTCAGTGAGAAAATTCATTTTATATGCTAAATAACAAAGGAAAAAAATGACGCATTTAGAAAACCTCTGGTATGAGTAATGAATTATGGCCTATTTGTTGCAGCGAAGGACCTTATTTATTTATTTATCAGTAATGTTTTAAAATATTTTATTGTACATTATTATCCCTTTTAAAGAGTGTTGAATATCTTTTATGGAGTAAAATCCAAATAAAGATCGAATTGAATTGAATTGAGTGGCTACAATCGACTGGCTTCTCTGGCAACGTCCAGTCGTCTCTGATGGACATGCCCCAGATGGGACTTGCCTGTTTGAAGATAAGCTGACTCTGCCCTTGAATATTTCAAGGAGGGTAGGGTTATCACTCACTCTCTGGATCTCTTGGCCCAGCAGTTCCACTGTTTTTTCGTAGCTTTGGCCGAGGCATACCTTACTGCCAGCCTGTTACGAACCAGCAGAGAACCGAGCAGTATTGCTGGAGAGGCTGAGGTACCCACTGCCCCCGCTGCCAAGATCAGCTTGCCACTCAGTCCAGCCCCACCCCCAAACCTTTTTAGTGTACTCTTACAGGATCACTTCCACCTGATGAAAGGTAGAATCCACTGATTCTATCAGGTTGGCAAGTAGTCACGCCAGACAGAGGGTCCTGTAGATTGTCCACAAAGGGCCTTTCCATTTCTTTTTTCTTTGCTGCACCTTCCACTGTCAACCCAGCAACTGACGGAGGGCCATCTCTACATTTTGAAGCAGAAAGTACAAGTCTCTTGGACTAAAGAGACTGTCGAGAGGTTCCCAGCACCAGAAGTGGGATATGGTTGTTATTCCCACTACATTTTGGTGCCCAAGAAAGACAGAAATCTTTGGCCTATTCTTGATCTGCACACTCAATGTCTTCCTCCGGAAGGAGAAGTTCAAAATGCTAACCATGGCCCAGTTTTTGTCTGCTCCTGACCCTGGAGGCTGGATGGTGACGTTGAACCTGCAAGACTCCTATTTCCTTATTCCTGTCCTGCCGGTCAATCATCACTACCTGTGTTTCGTGATGGAAGAGGAGCATTTTCAGTTGGCTGTGCTGCCGTTTGGTCCCACCAGTGCCCCCTGGGTGTTTACAAAAGTTGATGGCAGTATAGCAGGGCACCTTCAGAGGTTAGGGGTGCCAGTCCTCCATTACCTTAATGTAGGAGGCTGGCCTGGTTTGTAGTGGGTACCTTGGGTACTTACACCTTATACAGGTCCAGTTATCCCTGATTAGTGAAGTAGTAGTGTTCTAGCAGCTTAGGCTGATAGAGGTAGCTATAGCAGAGCAGCTTAGGCTGAACTAGGAGACATGCAAAGCTTATGCAATACCACTTATAGTTACACAGTACTTATACACAAGTAAAGACAATACTCAGTGTTACCAAAAATAAAGGTATTTATTTGGGTGACACAGTACCAAAAATATCTTAGAGACAATACTCCTTCTGGAGGTAAGTATTATACACAATATATACACTAGACACCAAAATTAGACAAGTAAATATTAATAGAACAATGCAAACAGTAGGAAATCCTATAGAATGCAATGGGAGAAAATAGGTCTAGGGGCAACACAAACCATATACTAAGAAAGTGGAATGTGAATCACAAATTCCCCTCTAGACAAGTGTAGTGTGTGCAGAATCGCTGGGAGAGTAAGAATATAGTAAAGGTAAGTAAATTACCCCACCACAGAGCCCAGAAAAGCAGGAGTAAAGTACTGCAGGTTTCCTTAGGACACACTACACCTCATTTTGGGGATTTTGCAGCAGCCAACCAAGTCTGCAAAGAACAACTGCTGGATTATTGGACCTGAAGACCCGCAAAGAAAGGGGACCAAGTCCAGAAGTCAAAAGACGTTCCAGGAAGGGCATGAGCCCCTGCCAACCCAGAAGAGGGTGCAAAAGAAGAGTCCCCGGTTAGTCGTAGACTGCAGAAATGCACCCTAGGAAGATGCCAGCGGGTTCCTGCATGATGCAAAAGATGTCCCACGGCGTGAAGATCGTTGCAGATGAGATTTCGTGTTGGAAGTCGCCAACAAGCCTTGGCTACGACAAAAGTGTTTTTGCTTCGAAGTGGCGCTGGTTGGACCCAGGAGGGACTTGGGAGGCTCAGCTCTGTGTGAGGAGGAAGAGGGGGATCTCAGCACTTTAGAGAGTCCTCAGGATGCCAGCCAGCACCCCCAGGAGCCACAGGACCCGGGTTCAAAGGAGGTGCAAAATGTGGTTGATGCAGCACAACAAAAGAAGGTCCCACGCCGCCGGAAAACAACTCAGCGAGTTGAGCGTCACAGGATTGAGAGCTGGAGACCTGGGCACGGCTGTGCCCAAATAAATTTTGCAAAGAGTGCACAGAGGCCTCAGGAGGCGAAGAAGACGCAGTACACAGGGGTACCGTCGCTCTTGGGGAAGCAAGGCCTTACCTCCTCCAAATTGCGTCAGCAGGACCTTAGGACAGTCTGTGTCGATGATGTCCACCCTCTGTGTCCATAGGAGCATGCTCGTCACTGTGAGCGGAGTACCAGGGTACCGGTCGTCGTCTTGGAAGGTGCCTGCTTGGAGCAAGGGAGTGACTCCGTCACTCCCCAGAGATTTCTTCAGTCATACTGGTGCAGGATGAAGACAGGGAGTCCCCAGAGAGTGCACACTGTGGAACCTGTTGCAGTTGCTGACTTGGAGCTGAGGTTGCTGAAGAAAAGTGTCTCTTGTAGACACTTTGTTGCAGTTACAGCGTTTCTTGAAGCAGGCTGCGGTTGATCCGAGGTCAGAAGAGTCTGAAGTTGTTGCAGAGGATTCCTGAAAAAACTTGCAAGCAGAATCTGAAGAGAACCCACAGGAGAGACCCTAAATAGCCCTGAGAGGGGGACTGGCCACCTTATCAGGTATGGACCTATCAGGGGGGGTCTCTGACGTCACCTGCTGGCCATTCAGAGCCCTCCAGAGTGCCCCACACCTTGTAAAGCAAGATGGCTGAAGTCTGGGACACACTGGAGGAGCTCTGGGCACCACCCCTGGGGTGGTGATGGACAGGGGAGTGTTCACTCCCCTTTCCTTTGTCCAGTTTCCTGGCTAGCAGGATCCCAGTGAGACAGGCAAAACACACTGACATATAGGTTTTTATCTATGACACTGGGGTCCTGGCTAACAGGATCCGAGTGACACAGTAAAAACACACTCACACACACTCACAAACAAGCCAAAATTGGGGGTAACCATGCTAGAAAGAAGCTACTTTCCTACACTTAATGACTGGCTGTTGAAGGCGGGCTCACCAGAGACCGTCGTCAACCATCTCCATACTACATCAAGCCTACCGTCAATCTTGGGATTCATTGTCAATGTGCCAAAGTCACTCTTTCTCAGATGCTCCCCTTCATTGGATCCTTTCTGGACACAGTTTGGCTTCATGCCTTTCTCCTGGGAATGAGAGTTCAAGACATTCAGGCTATGATCTAGATCTGTCGGCCTCGGTCCCCGATTTCAGTGAGGTTTACTCTGAGGCTTCTGGGACTGATATCCTCCTGCATCCTGCTGGTCGAGCACACTGGGTGGTAAATGTGTGCTTCACAGTGGGATCTAAAATCCCAGTAGGCCAAACATCAAGGGAATGTCTCTGACCACTTTCAGATTTCGAAGGATACTGTGAAAGTTCTGCAGTGGTGGCTCCTGGACTAAGATTGGGGAAACAGTAGACCCCGCTCCCTTGCCTATCCAGAGCTGACAGTGGTGACTGGTGGGTCACCACTTCCGGGCTGAGGCGGCCACCTTGGAGAGGTGGAGATTAGAGGCCTGTGGTCTCCGGCAGAGCCTTGGCTCCATATCAAACTTCTATTTGGAGCTGAAAGTCTTCTTGCAGTCCATTGGGTGAGGCTGCTACAGCTGCTCATTAAAACACATTGCCAGATAGTACTGTAGCAAACAGGGTGGGTCGGGGTCACTGGCCTTGTGCTAGGAAGCTTTGTGCCTTAGAAATGGCTGGATCGCCAAGGGACCTTCCTGTTGGATGAACTCAGACGTTTTTACCTCGTGAATCATAAGTGGCAGTTACACTGGGAGGTGGTGCAAGGTCTTTTCTGCAAATGGGGAGAATTTTTTTTCGATCTGTTTGCCATCACTGAGAACGGGTAATATCAGCTCTTCTGCGTGTTGGAGTTTCCAAGGTGTCTCTTGTTCAGAGACATGTTCTGCCTTGAATGGAACTCTGGATTCCTGTTTATCTTTGAACCGATACCATTCCTGGCCCAAGTTCTCAAGAAGATGAGGACCGACCAGACCCAAGTCAAGACCTGCACATTCTCTACCTTCATCCATGCAGATTGAGCATCACTAGCTGAATGCCTTCCATCTCCCTCTGTAGGTAGTTGAAGTAATCTTGGCAGGCAGGCATCTCTCAACAAAGACTATACACAGTTGTCGCTGGGACAAGTTTGTCGTTTGGTGCAGCCCTTGCCAGACTGATCCCCTCCAGGTCCAATTGTCTGATGTCCTGTTATTTGTTCTCTCTCTCACATGGCAAGGCTTTGTGTTGAGCATTATTGAAAGTTATCTATCGGTCCTTTTAGCCTTCCTGCGATTGCCTGATCTGCCTTTGTTATTTAAATCACTGGTTGTGATGAGGTTTTTGAAAGGGATGCAACATATGTTTGCCCCTTCTCCTTTTGTGTTGCCCGAATGGTACCTCAATCTCTTCCTTATTAATTTAATGTGTACTCCGTACGTGCCACTCCACAGCTGCCCCCTGCAGCTCCTCTCCTTCAAAACTGTGTTCCTAATTGTTGTCACCTCAGCACAGCGTGTAAGTGAGCTTCACGTTCTGTGTGTTCAGCCACTGTACATCACCTTCTTCCCTGATAAGCTGGTTCTGCGTACTCAGGCATCCTTTCTACTGAAACTTGTGACGCCTTTCCACATCTTTCAATCTATCACTCAGCCGGCATTTAATGCTCCGCCTTACCCTTCTAAAGATTGGGAGAGACTCTATTGCTTGGACCCCAAAAGAGCGCTCTGCTGCTACATCAGTCGTACCAATGGCCACTAGATGGACGGTCAAGTCTTCGTGTGGTTCGCAAGAGCAAAAAAAGGCACGGCTGCACAGAAGTGTACAATCTGAAGCTGGCTCTGTATATACTATATCAAAATGAGATATAGTGTGCACAGGGACCAGGGGTTCCCCAGAGGTTAAAGTAAGATAATAATGCTCTCTTTTGCGGTAGTGTGGTTGAGCAGTTAGGCTTATCAGAGGGTAGTGCAAAGCATTTGTTGTACACACACAGACAATAGAAGAAGCACACACTCAATGACTTAACTCCAGACCAATGTTTTTTATATAGCAAAAATATATTTTCTTAATTTATTTCTAGAACCACAAGATTCAAGTTGCAGGCAGGTACATCAATGGATTCGTATTTCACACATATATCAATAGTACTTTGTTTGAAATCGATAAGTTATACAGTTTTTGAAACATTGGCAATTATCGGTCTTAAAAGTTGATAGTGCAATTTTTAGAAACAGTTGCTGAGGGGAAGAAAAGTTAGAATGTTTTACAGGTAAGTACTTGACTTACAGTTCCAGTCTCCGGGGGTTATGATGTCCACAGGTTGAGCTTCAAGTTATCCCCACTCACTACCAGCAACACGGGGCCGGCTGGGTGCAGAGGTCAAAGTTGATGCAAATTTAAAATAGGCTCCTATGGAGACTGGGGGCACTCGGAACCAGGCCTGCCTGCAGGGTAAGTACCTGTGACATCGGGGGCCAGACCTGGGAGGTGTAGAGGAGCATTGGGTGGGGCACAAGTAGGCACCAAACATACACCCTCAGCGCCACTGGGTCGGCAAGTTGCAGGGTGCAAACAAAGCATCAGGTTTCCAATGCTGGTCTATGAGGAGACCCCAGGGGTCACTCTGATGCTGCAGACGAGGTCCAGGGGGTCGACTTGGGCAAACCACAGGCTGTACATGCAATACTGCATAATGAACGTACAAAGAGATACCCATGTGGCTGCCTGGCAGATGTGTACAACAGGACCTTGTGTACCAAAGCAGTAACAACAGCTTTGGCCCTGGTGGAATGGGAATGCACCCCTTCTGAAGGATGCTTTTTTGGCAGTGGTTAGCAGATCTGTAAGAAAGTGACACTGTTACCCCCCACTTTTTTCCTGATATTGAAGGCAACTTTGATTGAAAATGTGCTGGGATTCTGCTAACCAGGCCCCAGCTCCAGTGTTCTTTCCCAAAATCTGAACCTTTGTTTGCACAATTAGCACACCCATGGCACATAGGTAAGTCACTTGTAAAAGGTACCCATGGTACCAAGGGCCTTGTGGCCAGGGAAGGTCCCCAAGGGCTGCAGCATGTATTATGCTACCCTGGGGGACCCCTCACCAAGCACATGCACACGGCCCTCGGTGTCGCGCCGCGCGGCGCGAGCCGAGCGTTCGGCACAGGCCGCGCGTTCGGCTCGGGCCGCGCTTCGCGTCCTAAAGACGCGGCGCGCCCCAAGCCTTTCCTGCACCCTACGAGGCCCCAGAGTTTCCTTGGGGCCTCGCTCTGTTCTCTCCCTCTGTTTTTGTTAGGGTCTCCTGACCCCTCTTACCTGTTGTGGCTCCTTTCTTCTTTCTTCTGTCTTCTTCTTTTTTGGGTCTGTTTTTTGCACTTTCCTTTATGTCTTTTCCCCTTCCCAGGTTACCCTTGTCTTCCCAGCATTCCTCTTTCCCTATTCTCTATGGTTTCTATTCTATTCTATTCTATCTACTTTTCCCTATCTAAGATGGTGTCCTTTTTCTTCCTGTGGGTCACTTCCTGTTTTGTGGTATTTAAGGGTGGTCTTTTCTTTTCTTCATTGCGCTACAACACTCTCTGTTCAGATGGTGTCCTCGCTCCTGATTTCCTAGCCTTTGGTTCTGGATTTCGCCATTTCTGTGTTATTTACGTCAGTTCTTTTTGATTCCTGTTCCTCTGTTCTTGTTTCAGGAATCCTCTGTGAATCTTCTGTTGGAGGTTTTTTCCCTTTCTTTCTGAAGGGGTTTTTTCCCTCTGGCGCTACTTTCTTAAGGTCACGGTCTGTTCTTGGCGTTCCAGTGCCTACAGCACCGTGGCTACCAGAAAGAGTCGCCCCTTTTTGGGCCAAAGCCGAACCCTCAAGATCCACGCCTCAAGATCTGCAAACTCCAGGCGCAAGCAGCACGTGAGTCGTGACAGACTGCAGCGCCCAACCATCCCAACGTCTTCTAACACCATGGAAGACACTGTGGTAGCAGCTGCAGATCCGGATCAATCTCTCCTGACGACAATTCAGCAACAAGCTCAAGAATTACAACAACTACGTAGTGAGAATGCTGCATTGCGACAGGCTTTGGCTTTCCGTAGTGGTGATGTTCCGACGCTCTCCGCCTCTACCCATCGTTTTTCTGGTGAGCCAACCAAACTGCGTGAGTTCCTTGATTCCTTAACGGTGTACTTCGCCTTCCGACCCACCCAGTTCTCCCATGACAGAACAAAAGTGGGCTATCTCATCAGTGCCTTATCCGGTCCTGCCTTGGCCTGGGCAACCCCGATGGTATCATCTAACGATCCGGTATTGTTGGACTATTCCGCCTTCGTGAATCGCTTCAAGCAGATGTTTAGTCGTCCGGGATTGGAGGCTTCAGTGGAAGAAGCCTTATGCGATATTCATCAAGGCTCACAAGATGTCCTTCAATACATAACACGCTTTCGTCAGCTAGCGGCAGAGACCACCTGGGTGGAACGTACTTTGGTAACTTTGTTTCGTAGAGGACTCAAAGAAGAAATAAAGGATGAACTAGTACATTCCACCAGAGTGGAAGATCTTCGTGGCCTGATGGATCAAGCCCTTTCCATCGAGTATCGCCTTCAGGAACGGAGAGCAGAGAAGAGAAAGAGTAGAGGGTCTTTCCAACCAAGCACTTCACGAGTTTTTCCGCATCGTTCTGAGGAACCTCGCCCTCCTGTCAGAGACATCGAAGGAGAACCCATGCAGGTGGATACCACTCGAGGCCCTCTCTCCGCTAGCGAGCGAGAAGATAGACGAAAGAAGGGGTTGTGTTTGTACTGCGGTTCTGCCGGCCACATGCTTCGTACCTGTCTAGTACGTCCATCAAGGCCATCGGGAAACGCCGCTTCCCGTCCTCTGTAAGAAGGGAGGGGACGGGATTAGCAGCTATACCTTCCATCAGTTCCTTTAATGACAATACCACATCCTTGTTCATTGTACCTGTCATGTTACAATTACCTGATGGCCGTCTAGAGAAGACTATGGCACTACTAGATTGTGGAGCTAGTGGTATTTATATGGATAAGAAGTGGGCCACTACTCAACAAGTTCCTACACAACCTAAGGAGATTCCCGAACAAGTACACACGGTGGACGGATCCTTGATATCGTCGGGTCCAGTTGATACAACTACCCTGATGATGAGTTTACAGATCGGTAACCATCAGGAACACATCTCCTTTGATCTTATAACTTCCCCCAATCATACCATCATTCTTGGAATCCCGTGGTTCATCAGACATAATCCATATGTGAACTGGGCTACCCGGACGGTTTCCTTGTCTTCACAGTTCTGTCACGAGCACTGTTTTGCTTCTGACAAGTATTGGTCACCTAAGAGATCAATAATCACGGAAGGTACTACCGGTTCGACCATTAATACAGTCCAAGGAGTTCCTGAACACTATTTGGAGTTTCAAGACGTATTCCAAAAACCCTCCAGACTAGTGTTACCTCCAAATCGAGATTACGATTGTGCTATTCCCTTGGAACCTGGCACTATCGTTCCTTTTGGAAGGATGTATTCCCTCACGGAAACTGAAAAGGAAGTACTAAAGGAGTACTTGGAAGAAAATATTCAAAGTGGTCTTATTGTTCCATCGTCTTCTCCGGCCGGGGCTCCTCTCTTTTTCGTACCCAAGAAGACAAAGGATCTTCGCCCTTGCCTGGATTTTAGAGGCCTGAATAAGATAACTATTAAAGATCGTTATCCTTTGCCTCTCATCAGGGACATTTTAGAGGCAGTCAGAGGGGCCCAACGGTTTACCAAACTAGATCTACGGGGAGACTACCACCTTTTACGCATTAAAAAAGGAGATGAGTGGAAAACGGCCTTTAGGACTCCATTTGGTCACTTTGAATACAGGGTAATGCCCTTTGGTCTTACTAATGCCCCCGCAATCTTTCAGAGATTTATGGACTCAGTGTTTTCTGATCTCCTGAATCAGACAGTTGTAATCTACCTAGATGATATTCTTATTTATTCTAGAAATCCCGAACTCCATTCTTTCCATGTGAAACAAGTCCTTCAACGACTCCGGGCACATCAACTATTTTGCAAACCCGAGAAGTGTGAGTTTGACAAGACGGAAGTCAAATATCTGGGTTATCAGTTAAGTCCCACAGGTGTAGCTATGGATCAAGAAAAGGTACAAGCTATTCTAGATTGGCCTTCTCCATCTTCTATTAAAGAAACACAATGTTTTCTAGGATTAGCGAACTTCTATCGGCAATTCATCGCAGACTTTGCAAAACAAACTAGCCATATAACTCACACTTTAAAGAAGGAAAATCTAACTAAAGGGTTTGTCTGGACCAAAGCTGCCGAAACAGCCTTTCAGGAATTAAAGAAAGCATTCACGCAAGCTCCCATCTTAAGACATCCGGATACCAACAAACAATTTATTGTCATCACCGATGCTTCTGAAAAGGCCATTGGAGCCGTCCTACTCCAACAACAGGAGGATGATGGTCTTGAACATCCTGTTTTCTATCTGTCTCATATACTCTCTATTGCAGAACAACATTACTCAGTACTGGAAAGAGAATTGTTGGCTCTGAAAACAGCTTGTATAGAATGGAGACAGTTTTTGATGGGTTCCAAGGAGCCTTTTGAAGTGAGAACAGACCATCGAAACTTACAATGTTTACGAAATTTCGTATGCCAAAATAGTCGTCAAGCTCGTTGGGCCTTCTTCTTCAGCCAGTATGATTTCTACATTACACATATTCCTGGCTCTCAAAACATTCTGGCTGATGCTCTGTCGCGTCGTTATCCAGATTGTACTCCTGCCCCAGCTCAACATCTACTGGAACCTAATAAGATCATTGGGGTAGCTCAGTCTTTTCTGGAGGAGGTACAACTGGAATACTCCAATCTATCTGATGACGAAGTAGAGAACTTAAGGCCTCTATTACATAAGAGACAAGGATACTATTATTATCAAGATCTGTTATTCATCCCTACTAACAGAGTTAGAGAAAAAGCATTACAAATGTGTCATGATTCACCGGTTGCTGGTCATAGAGGCATCAAGGCCACACAAGAACTGCTATCACGATTTTTCTGGTGGCCTACTTGGAAACTGGATATTGAAACATACGTTCAGGCGTGTCCCGCATGCGCTCAAGTCAAGATTCCCCGAACCAGACCTGCAGGATTACTCCAGCCTTTGCCGGTTCCGCCAACTCCATGGCACACCATCTCTACTGATTTTATGTGTTCGTTACCACCTTCAGCAGGAAACCGGGTAATCATGGTCACTGTGGACTCTTTTACTAAGATGGCTCATTTCACTGCTCTGAAAAAGCTACCTACATCCCAAGAACTAAGCCAGATATTCATCGACCATATCTTCCGTCTTCATGGACTTCCTCATACCATTATATCTGATAGAGGACCTCAGTACATTTCCCGGTTTTGGAGGTATTTTTGTAAGACACTTAATATCAATAGAGCTCTGTCATCGGGCTTCCATCCTCAGACCAATGGACAGACAGAGCGTCTGAATCAAGGCTTAGAACAATACCTTCGTTGTTTTTGCAACTCTACTCAAAGCAACTGGAACACTTATCTTCCTATTGCTGAATTCTCTTACAATAATTCAGTCCATGGTGCCTCCAAGACCACTCCCTTTTTCTGTTCTTATGGTTTTCATCCTACCTCTTTTCCTACTTCTTCTCGGTCTCCCACTCCCTTGCCCGCTATTACTTATTTTTCCAAACGCCTTCTACAAATCCATAGACTGATTCGATCCAATCTTTTACACACCAAAAGATATATGAAGAAAGTAGCAGACAAGAAACGTAGGACCACTCCGGACTACCATCCACAAGATAAAGTTTGTCTTTCTTCTAAATTCTTACCCTCACGTCTTTCTCAGAACAAGTTCACACCTCGCTACTACAGGCCTTTCCGTATTCTCCAGTTGCTTAATCCTGTCACTGTCCGTCTTCACTTGCCTCACACGTGGAAGATTCATCCAGTCTTCCATGTCTCCCAACTCAAACCTTATGTGCCTGATCCTTATTCCCGTCAGTTTTCCTGTCCTCCTCCTGTCTTAGTGGATGATGTTCCTGAATATGAGGTTCAGGAAATTTGTGACTCTCGACTGTTTCACAAACGTCTGCAGTATCTGATTCATTGGAAGGGTTATCCTCTCAGTGAATGTTCTTGGAAAGATGCATCTTCTGTTCATGCTCCTCTTCTGATTCAGCGCTTTCACCGTTTATTTCCTTTCAAACCAGGGCCTTCGGGAGGGGGGCCTACTGTCGCGCCGCGCGGCGCGAGCCGAGCGTTCGGCACAGGCCGCGCGTTCGGCTCGGGCCGCGCTTCGCGTCCTAAAGACGCGGCGTGCCCCGAGCCTTTCCTGCACCCTACGAGGCCCCAGAGTTTCCTTGGGGCCTCGCTCTGTTCTCTCCCTCCGTTTTTGTTAGGGTCTCCTGACCCCTCTTACCTGTTGTGGCTCCTTTCTTCTTTCTTCTGTCTTCTTCTTTTTTGGGTCTGTTTTTTGCACTTTCCTTTATGTCTTTTCCCCTTCCCAGGTTACCCTTGTCTTCCCAGCATTCCTCTTTCCCTATTCTCTATGGTTTCTATTCTATTCTATTCTATCTACTTTTCCCTATCTAAGATGGTGTCCTTTTTCTTCCTGTGGGTCACTTCCTGTTTTGTGGTATTTAAGGGTGGTCTTTTCTTTTCTTCATTGCGCTGCAACACTCTCTGTTCAGATGGTGTCCTCGCTCCTGATTTCCTAGCCTTTGGTTCTGGATTTCGCCATTTCTGTGTTATTTACGTCAGTTCTTTTTGATTCCTGTTCCTCTGTTCTTGTTTCAGGAATCCTCTGTGAATCTTCTGTTGGAGGTTTTTTCCCTTTCTTTCTGAAGGGGTTTTTTCCCTCTGGCGCTACTTTCTTAAGGTCACGGTCTGTTCTTGGCGTTCCATTGCCTACAGCACCGTGGCTACCAGAAAGAGTTGCCCCTTTTTGGGCCAAAGCCGAACCCTCAAGATCCACGCCTCAAGATCTGCAAACTCCAGGCGCAAGCAGCACGTGAGTCGTGACACTCGGGCCTTGCAGCTTGTATGTGCTGGTGGGGAGAAAAAGGCAAAGTCAACATGGCCATGCCCACAAACCACTCCCTGTGGCATAGGTAAGTCACCCCTATAGCAGGCCTTAATGCCCTAAGGCAGGGTGCACTGTACCACAGATGAGGGCATTGTTGCATGAGCAATATGCCCCTACAGCGTCTAAGTCCATTCTTAAACATTGTAAGTGCAGTGTAGCCATATTGAATATATGGTCTGGGAGTTTGTCATTACGAACTCCACAGTCCCATAATGGCTTCACTGAATACTGGGATGTTTGGTATCAAACTTCACAGCATAATAAACCCACACTGTTGGCAGTGTTGTGTTTATTCTAAAAAGCACACAGAGAGTATCTTAGAGATACCCCCTGTATTTTACCCAATCCTCTAGTATAGGGCTGACTGGTCTGTGCCAGCCTGCCACTAACAGACAAGTTTCTGACCCCCTGGGGTGGAGGGCCTTTGTGCTCTCTGAGGCCAGAAACAAAACTTGCTGTTGGTGGAGGTGCTTCACACCTCCCCGCTGCAGGAACTATAGGCCCTAGCGGTGAGCCTCAAAGGCTCAGGCCTCATGTTACAGGGCCCCGGGCAACTCCAGCTAGTGGAGATGCCCGCCCTCCCGAACAAAGCCCCACTTTTGGCAGCAAGTCCGGCAGGAAACTTAGGAAAAGCAAGGAGTGACCACTTCAGCTGGGACCACCCCTAAGGTGTCCAGAGCTGAAGTGACCCCCCTCCCTGCAGAATCCTCCATCTTGGTTTGGAGGACAGGGACCAATAGGGTTAGGAATGTGCCCCCCTCCTCCAAAGGAGTGGGCACAGGAAGGGTGTAGCCTCCCTCAGGGACAGTAGCCATTGGCTACTGCCCTCTGACCCCTGCAAAACCCCTAAATCCAGGATTTAAGGGCCTCCCTGATCCCAGCTCACCAGATTCCTGGCAACCTGACAAGAAAGGATAAGGACTGCTAAGCTGAACCCCCAGCAGAGAAAAAGGAAGACGCAAACTGACTTGGCCCCTGCCCTACCCGCCTGTCTCCTGCTTCAAAGAACCTGCAACAAGAAAGCTACGCATCCTGTGGGACCAGTGACTTCTGCCAAGCTCCAGATGACTGCCCTGCACCCCAAAGGACCAAGAACTTCCTTGGACAGCAGACCTGTCCAAGAAGAAACTACAACCAAGGGACTACAGAGCCTCCCAGGAACCGTGAGCCCTGACAACCAGATGCCTGTGGCCGGTGACCAGGTGGTTCAATCAGCTTGAGAGGGTCTCCAGGCGATTGTGAGTAAGTTCCCACCCTGGGTTGACCTCTCCACGACTACGCCTGCAGAGGGAATCCTGAGGACCCCCATGACAATGAAAGCTCCGGACGAAGATATCTGACCCGACCCCTGGTGTAGCTTCGTTCAGCAGGCGGCCCTCGTCCCTGTCCAGCATGTGGTTTATCCAAGTCTACCACCTCACCTCACCTGTAACATCTGATTGACCCCCCCAGGTTCCCCTCATAAACCAGCATTGGAAACCCGATCCCTTGTTTACAACCTGCACCTGGCCGCCCCGTGCCGCTGAGGGTGTGTGTTTGGTGCTTACTTGTGGCTCCCCCAGTGCTTCTCTAAACCCCCCAGGTCCGCCCTCCGAAGTCACCTGTAGTTATCTGCAGGCAGGCCTGATTCTGAGTGCCCCCAGTCTCCTTAGGAGCCCATGTTAAATTTGCACCAGCTTTGACCTCTGCACCCGGCCAGCCCCGTGTTGCTGGTGGTGGGTGTTTGGGGTTAACTTGAACCCCGACCTGTGGACTTCCTAACCCCGGAGACTGAAACTGTAAGTCTTGTACTTAACTGTAAAATGTTCTAACTTTTCTTCCCCCAGGATCTGTTTCTGAAAATTGCACTGTCAACTTTTAAAACAGATAATTGCCAATATTTCAGAAACTATAAAACTTATTGTAGGAAACTGGCTCCCTGTTGCAGTTACCCCCCACTTTTTGCCTGATATTGATGCTGTCTTGACTGAGAAGTGTGCTCGGACCCTGCTAACCAAGCCCCAGCACCCGTGTTCTTTCACTAAAAATGTACCATTGTTTCCACAATTGCCACACCCCTGGCACACAGATAAGTCCCTTGTAAAAGGTACCAGTGGTACCAAGGGCCCTGTGACCAGGGAAGGTCCCTAAGGGCTGCAGCATGTGTTGTGCCCCTGTAGGAAGTTGGCTCTGTATATACTATCTCAAAGTAAGAGATAGTGTGCACAGAGTCCGAGGGTTCCCCTTAGAGGTAAGGTAGTGGCAAAATTAGATAATTCTAATGCTCTGTTTTGTGGTAGTGTGGTCGAGCAGTAGGCTTATCAGAGGGTAGTCTTAAGCATTTGTTGTACACACAGAGGCAGTAAATGAGGAACACACACTCAAAGACTTAACTCCAGGCCAATATTATATAGAAAAATATCTTTCCTTAATTTATTTTTAAAACCACAAGTTCAAGATTTGAAATAAATACATAAAATGCGAGGTACTCCACACAGGTAAGTTAGGAACTTTGAATTAGAGCAATAACATACACAGTTTTAGTTAAAATGGCAAAAAGCTATTTTAAAAGTGAACACTTAGGCCCATATTTATACTTTTTAGCGCCGCATTTGCATTGTTTTTTGCTGCAAAATCGGCACAAACGTACAAAATACAATTGTATTTTGTACGTTTCTCTGCTTTTGCGTCAAAACATTATGCAAATGCGGCGTTAAAAAAGTATAAAGATGGGCCTTAGTGGAAAAATCAACAGTTCCTGGGGGAGGTAAGTAATGGTTAGTTTGTCGGGTAAGTAAGGCACTTACAAGTCTATGTTCCTGGGTGTAGGCAGCCCACCGTTGGGGGTTGAAGGCAACCCCAAAGTTACCACACCAGCAGCACAGGGACGGTCAGGTGCAAAGGTCAAAGAGGAGCCCAAAATACATAGGCACCTATGAAGATCAGGGGTGCTCCGGTTCCAGACTGCCAGCAGGTAAGTACCTGCGTCCTCGGAGGTCAGACGAGGGGGGTTTTGTAGAGCACTGGGGGGACACAAGTAGGCACACAAAACACACCCTCAGAGGCACAGGGGCGGCCGGGTGCAGTGTGCAAAGCAGGCGTCGGGTTTTGTATAGGATTTAATGGAGGGACCCAGGGGTCACTCTAGCAGTGCAGGTGGGGCACAGGGGGGCTTCTCGGGCTAGCCACTGACTGGGCTAGGCAGAGGGTCACTTGAGGGTCACTCCTGCACTGAGATTCGGTTTCTTCTAGTCCTGGGGCCTGCGGGTGCAGTGCTTGGTCCAGGCGTCGGGTTCCTCGTTACAGGCAGTCGCCGTCAGGGGGAGCCTCTGGATTCTCTCTGCATGCGTCGCTGTGAGGGTCCAGGGGGTCGTCTCGGGCTACTCAGGAGGTCGCAGTCGCCTGGGAGTCCTCCCTGTGGTGTTGGTTCTCTGGAGCTCGAGCCGGGGGTGTCGGGTGCAGAGGGTAAAGTTTCACGCTTCCGGCAGAAAGAGTGAGGTCTTTAAAAGTTGCAAGAAAGTTACTAACTTGTTGCTGTTTGTTGAGCAGAGCCGCTGCTCACGGGAGTTTCTTGGTCCTTTGGTTCAGGGCAGTTCTCTGAGGCCTCAGAGGTCGCTGGTCTCTCTCGGATGCGTCGCTGTTGCAGTTGTCTTCGAGTCAGGAGACAGGCCGGTAGGGCTGGGGCCAAAGCAGTTGTCGTCTCTGTCGTCTCTGCAAGCTTTCAGGTCAGCAATCCTTCTTCTTTGTTCAGGTTGCAGGAATCTGATTTCCTGGGTTCTGGGGTGCCCCTAAATACTAAATATAGGGGTGTGTTTAGGTCTGGGGCAGTAGCCAATGGCTACTGTCCTGGAGGGTGGCTACACCCTCTTTGTGCCTCCTCCCTGAGGGGAGGGGGGCACATCCCTAATTCTATTGGGGGAATCCTCCAAAACTAAGATGGAGGATTTCTAAAGGCAGGGGTCACCTCAGCTCAGGGCACCTTAAGGGCTGTCCTGAGTGGTAGGTGACTCTTCCTTGTTTTTCTCATTATCTCCTCCAGCCTTGCCGCCAAAAGTGGGGGCAGTGGTCGGAGGGGCGTGCATCTCCACTAGCTGGGATGCCCTATGGCGTTGTAACAAAAGGGGTGAGCCTTTGAGGCTCACCGCCAGGTGTTACAGTTCCTGCAGGGGGAGGTGAGAATGTGGCCAGAAACTCATCTGGTTGTGGCAGGCTGGCAGAAACTGGTCAGCCTAGGAGTCAGACTGGTATTCAGGTAGTCAAAACAAACTCCACAGCTCCATAATGGCTACAATGAATACTGGGAAGTTTGGTATCAAACTTCTCAGAATAATAACCCCCACACTGATGCCAGTGTTGGATTTATTACAAAATGCACACAGAGGGCATCTTAGAAGATGCCCCCTGTATTTTACCCAATCCTTCAGTGCAGGACTGACTGGTCTGTGCCAGCCTGCCACTGAGATGAGTTTCTGACCCCCTTGGGTGAGAGCCTTTGTGCTCTCTGAGGCCAGAAACAAAGCCTGTACTGAGTGGAGGTGCTTAACACCTCCCCGCTGCGGGAACTGGAACACCTAGCAGTGAGCCTCAAAGGCTCGGGCTTCGTGTTACAATGCCCCGGGCACTCCAGCTAGTAGAGATGCCCACCCCCTGGACACAGCCCACACTTTTGGCGGCAAGTCCAGAGGAGATAATGAGAAAAACAAGGATGAGTCACCTACCAGTCAGGACAGCCCCTAAGGTGTCCTGAGCTGAGGTGACCCCTGCCTTTAGAAATCCTCCATCTTGGTTTTGGAGTATTCCCCCAATAGGAATAGGGATGTGCCCCCTCCCCTCAGGGAGGAGGCACAAAGAGGGTGTAGCCACCCTCCAGGACAGTAGCCATTGGCTACTGCCCCCCAGACCTAAACACACCCATAAATTCAGTATTTAGGGTCCACCCTGAACCCAGGAAATCAGATTCCTGCAACCTACAACAAGAAGGAGGACTGCTGACCTGAGAGCCCCGCAGAGACGACGGAGACGACAACTGACTTGGCCCCAGCCCTACCGGCCTGTCTCCAGACTCAAAGAACCTGCACAGCGACGCATCCAACAGAGACCAGTGACCTCTGAGGATTCAGCGGACTGCCCTGAACCCGAAGGACCAAGAAACTCCTGAGAACAGTTGCACTGTTCAAAAACTGCAACAACTTTGCAACTTTAAAGCAACTTCCAAAGAACTCTCTCTTCCCGCCGGTAGCGTGAGACTTCACACTCTGCACCGGACGCCCCCGGCTCGAGCTCCAGAGAACAAACACCGCAGAGAGAACTCCCAGGCGACTACGACAACGTGAGCATCCTGAGTCGACCCCCCAGGACCCCCACAGCGACACCTGCAAAGAGGATCCAGAGGCTCCCCCTGACCTCGACTGCCTGGTAACAAGGAACCCGACGCTTGGACCAAGCACTGCACCCGCAGCCCCCAGGACTGAGAGGAACCACCTTCCAGTGCAGGAGTGACCAGCAGGCGGCCCTCTTCCTAGCCCAGTCGGTGGCTGGCCCGAGAAGCCCCCCTGTACCCTGCCTGCATCGCCTAAGTGACCCCCGGGTCCCTCCACTGCTTTCAATAGCAAACCCAACGCCTACTTAGCACACTGCACCCGGCCGTCCCTGTGCCGCTGAGGGTGTGTTTTTTGTGCCTGTTTGAAGTACTTACCTGCAACTTGAATCTTGTGGTTCTAGAAATAAATTAAGAAAATATATTTTTGCTATATAAAAACCAATGGTCTGGAGTTAAGTCATTGAGTGTGTGCTTCTTCTATTGTCTGTGTGTGTACAACAAATGCTTTGCCCTACCCTCTGACAAGCCTTACTGCTTGACCACACTACCACAAAAGAGAGCATTAGTATTATCTACTTTAGCCTCTGTTAAGCCTCCAGGGAACCCCTGGACTCTGTGCACACTATATCTCATTTTGATATAGTATGTACAGAGTGAGCTTCCTACAGTGAATAATCTGCTAGCTAGATAATCTCTACCAGAAGGAGCGTTACTGAAGGTAGTAACTTGTTAATTAACAAAGCTCCCCAATTGGTCAAACAGGTTTTCTGAAGGTTGGAAGGTGGGGGCGTGGCACGCAGGTGACAAAAAAAGACCTTGTAATAGAGAAGGGTTACTTGAAGATTGAGTTAGAGGCCTGTAAATGCGAGTAGTATTAAAGTTTGCTTTTAATTCCTGCATCTTTGGTTTGTAACCCACCAGCCAGACTGCATAGCGAAAGTGCATTTCCTGTGAAGAGTCAGAATTTCCTTTGATTTCCTGTTCTTTGTCTGCAATATTTTTCAAGTTGTCTGGCACCCATCCCTGAACATTGTGATTTAGTTATTAAACAATAAATTGGTGGACATCTGCTTTTCTGGTTTGTTCCTGGCCTTTTTATAATAATTTGTTATCCTTTAATGTAGTTGTTTCCCTCATACTGATGGAACTCCATCGGCTCCCCTTCCTGGCCCACACCATTTTTAAAAACAGGTGCATCATTTAACAAAGCCACCCCGACCATCGCACCAGCTTATTACAAATATGATGGTTCTCTGTACATCCACAGCCAGGACACCATTAGCCTGCAGATTAAGAAGTGTAACAAATTAAAGACAGCAGGACTTTTCCATCTATGCAGTTGGGATCTGGAACAGCATCCCGTATCCATCAGAACCGCCCCAGCACTACTCCAATTTAGGAAAGATTTGATGACTCACCTCTTCAAATAATACTACATCACAATGTATTAATTGTCTGCAACCTAGTTTACTCTCCCATTACTTGTTGACTTTATGCTTGTCTTTGACAATGTACAGGGGTCTGCTTCCTTTTGTCTAGGCTTGTGCTTTAGAAATCCCATATACATATTTTTTTCCAAAAATGTAATTAAGCCTTCTTTGTTGCTCATTAAAATAGATTTCCTTTGATGACTGCCTAAATTGTTTAAAATCTGCCCTGTGGAATCTCAATTACTGGTTCTAAAAGTGGCAGTTTAAAATTGTCTGATAAAGTCTGTAAACTGCCCATATAGCCATGAGAGGGTAATAACAAGGTTAAAAGCAAAGCCTGTAATGGAGGACGCTAGGGCAAAGTAACTTGAGGCAATAAGCATAGCAGCAAAAGATCACCTCTAGAAGTGGCAGTCGTTGCTGAGACTGTCAACAAATATGGTATTGTGCATGAAGACACTCCTGAATGGTGGCGGGAGGGAGGGGTCCTTTTGCAGTGCTAAACCAGGTGGGGTAATATGGGAGACAGACAGAAATATGGCTTCAGAGGCTTTTTAGATAGTTGTTTTGAAACACTGGTTTTATTTCTTGCAACCAGAACAGGAGAAATGCAAAAACACAGGGTTTTCCACTCTTGCAGTGTTTAAATTTTCTTATTTTTTCCTATCTCCAGGTTCCTTGTGTCAGGACCCTGTTGGCAACCTTTGGAAAGAACATACTTCGGGTAAGTTGGGTATAAGAAAAATGAAGGCCCTGTCTCACACCACATGATTGTTCCTTCACTAGAGGAGAAGTTTGGGTGTTTTTCTGTGACAACTTAGTTGAGCCTAGGATACATAGTGAGTCTTTAATTGAAGTGCACATTGGGAGATAACAAATTATCACAGGTGGAGAAGGAAAATGAGTGAGGGTAATAGCACAGAGGGGAAAAAAATAAATGTGTCGTTAGGCACTTTATCTAAGGTGCTTTAAAAAAAAGAATTATCCTTGCCAGCAAATAATAAGGTCATCCCTTTTCTTTTGTGCATACAAGAGGAAATATGTGACTCTGGGCGACAGATGTTTTTACTTCCCAAGAGGGAGATTACACCATTCCTGTCCCTTCTCAACCATCTCCCACGCCTCATTCGGTATTACCAGCACTCACCTGCATATCCACAGTTCTCCTGGACTGTGGTGGGCTGCAATGCCTCTGCCAAAGGGTACTACCATTCTTTGCTCCACACCTTTTCCTGGCGCTTCTCTTCTGCAATCGTTTCTTCCTGTCCCTGATGAGTGCCAACCTCCTTTCCTTCTTCCAGTGGTATTCTCATAACCTTTGTGTTCCAGTTCTGGACCTGACCACCTCCAGCATTCTCCTCCTCTTCCTGTTCCATCCCAGAAGATAGTCTGTTTGAGGGTTAAGTCTGTTTTTGCTTTGTTTCTGGGAAAGGCTCCTCTTTTGTCCCCACCCCCTGTGACATCTCTATGTTCTGGTTTCATTTCCCTTATTTTCTGATGTCCTCTTTCCCTTTTTACGGTTAATTGTCAGTAAGGGACTAGAGGAAGTTTTCCCAACTGGACCTCTTCGTTCAAGTAATTATAGAGGTTTCACTCCACTCCCCTGACAGGTAAATAATATGTCTGTTGTCACTATGAATGTTATTTTGTTATCAGCATATCTGCCAATGGGATGGCCTCATGTCACTGTTGGCTGCCTGAGGCGTCCTTTTCAAAATTGGCGGCTTTCCAGCCAACTAGAGTCTGAATCTTTTTTTCTGATGGATTCTCACCTTCTGAATGCTCCAGATGCTAGACTGTGTTTGGATATTTTTTCCGCAGCAATTCCTTCCCACATTAGTAGGTGGTGCATCGTGCGGTTAGAAGTCTGTTCCTTTCTTTCTGTGCGGCTCTGGAGTTCACGTCTTCACTTCTGTCACCTGATAAACTTTTTTCAAGGTAAACAAGAGAAAGGGGGAATAGGAGCCAATGAATGTCCAGTACCGGGGTTCCAAAAACAATAATCCAGTACTCAAGGGAGGTACTGTTCCTATCAAAAGAAAAGGAGGAGAGCGGAGTGGAGGACAAAACAAAGAAGGGAATCCTTAAGATTGTTTTATGGTGCCCTCACACATCCCATAGGGATGTTATGCTTCATCATAGGACATGCTTCTCGTAGGACCGGTGCTGCAGTGTCCTACGGACCCCTTGAAGAGTCACTTTAGCTGAGATCTTTTTTTGGTATGCTGTATGATGAGAAGTATAGGTGTGAGGGTGTCCTAAACTAGTGCGGTGAAGTGATAGTGTATGTACAAGTGAGGGAACATGAAACTGTCTAGGAGATTCTAAATAAGTCCTTTAATGTTAGCGGTCTCTTGACAGGGTTAAAAACCTAAAAATGGGTCAAGCTGCTGTGGGGATGAAATGTACCCAAGTAGCCTACAATGTACAAGTAAGATCAGGTCAATGGCCCAAAAAAGGACCGAGGGCGTTTCTTTAGGACCTAAAAAAATGTGTGGATGCAACCCAACCCCACACCTAAAATTTCATGTATAGTCAAGGTATTCCCCTCAACGGTAATACCTGGTGTTTATGAGGAAAAAATATATTATTGTCTAACCTAGAAAAATAAGTAACAGACAGAGAAAAAATAAAGCATATGTTAAGCCAGTGGATGCCATGTTACTGCTTCAATGCATTGGCTAGATTGCTCTTTCAGTACATTGTATCATAGTGTCTCCCGTAGTAGACGTGCACATGTTGTGGAAAGGTGTTGTATCAGTCGCTACAAATGAAAATCAAGTGAAACAGTAACAATACACACATCAACAAAACAAACAAAATGGCCATGCGTGGTGCATAAAGTACTGGATCAAGTCTATGAAAGTGTCACACAGTGGGTCATAAGTGACTGTTACAGATTTAGGTATAAGGGGTCTTACCCTTTTCATCAGTAATATATGCCCTGTAGGCCAAAGGTAGAGGTTAGCGAACAGCTTCTAACTGTAAAAACATAATAATGGCAGTCAAAACATAAAGTATCATTGATGCGGTTGGAAAATGTGAAAGAACCAGAGTTTAATAATAGTGCAACCGACCACACAAGTCTACTGTGCAGAGAGCGCAACCAACCTACCTTCCTCTGCTCGCCTGAATGGAGAATGAACAGCGTGGATTTCACATCTTTAAAGTACGGCAAATTGGCCAATCAAGCTCAGGTGTGAAAAGCATGAGCGTTTAATGCCCAATTAGGTTTGTCAGCAAGGGGCCACGCGGTGGAGTCAGAAATGTGTGACTCACGTGACCTGGAGCGTGCACCCTTCGGTGGCAGCCATCTTGTAGTGGTGCTTTTTTGTCACAAGTAAAACAAAGGATCATGTAGACGAAACAAAGTACCCTATGAAAATTGCTTCAAGAAATAGCTTCAGAGACTAAAAAAACGAGGTATATTGGGGGTGTGTGGCTTGTCACCTATGCACCTCACTAAAGGCTGTGACATTTGCAGTAACATGTCAAAGAGGACTTTTAAGTACAGAGAGGGCATCAAATTATGTTACTGAGTGCAGAATATGAAGGCAGAGCAAGAGAGGAAGAGAACGGAAAGATCTTCCTCTCACCAGCCTACAGAAAAGCATTAGAAGACAGGTGTGGACTCCCACAAAAGGAGATCTGTGTCCAGAAAATCTCCATCTCAACATTGGGATCAGCACCACTCGACGCCGCCATCAAGAGGTTTGGCCCCGTCTTGTTTGCCTTAGAAAGAAGTCTTAACATTGACACAACTTGGTCACCATTTAACATCCAAATCAGCACAGGGATTACCTATGATGCCGAAGACTGAAGGCGCTGCTGTCTCAGTCGAGATCAACGTTGAAATCCCACTGCTTGTCAAAGATGAAAACCCACTCGGCGTCAAAGAGACAATCGTTCCCACTGAAGACACTGGTTATGACAAAGAGAATCTGCACATTGTTGATTTCACCAGTCTCAACATCAAGAATACATCAAGATGATATATCATCCTCTTCTCAATAGTCATGGTCTCCACAACATTCTGAGACTCCGTCTTCTCAACCAGATATTGGGCTTTCACCTATAAGACCGATAATTCCAGTGAACGATCCTCTATAAGACCGATAATTCCAGTGAACGATCCTCTATAGGATCATTTACAACCTCTAGATATGTCTCCTGTATGACAGTTCTCTAGGGCAGCAACTATGTCGCCCATTCGAAAATGGAAAGTTCTGCCTCCAATTAGATCACCACCACCACAATCACATTCTCTTGGAAGATCCATGACCCCCTCACGCTCAAGATGAAGGTCAAGATCTCCTGATTCCAACTCAAACTCATCGTACACACCTGCTTCTCCACCTCAGTCTCCGACTAGAGTTTCTCCGGTTGATGACATCATTGCTTTCCAAGACGCCCTTTTAAGAGGTGCATCTAAAGGTAATATTAAGGTTGATACACCTCAGTCAATAGTGTCAGTGCTTTTAGAAAACCTGCAACTAGGATCTACTCCACGATCTCTCCTTTTTCTCCCAGGACTAATGGGCATTGTTAAAGAAAAAGTTCTAACACCAGCTACAGTAAAATCAACTACGCCAAGACTTCTGAAGAAGTACAGGCCTCCACAACAAGATAGGGACTTTTTAAAATCTGAACCAAAACTGGATTCAACTATTACAGTGTCAGTAAGGCGAAGATATGCTTCGGCTCCGGGATCCATGGCTCCTCCAGATTGGCCGAGCAAATGGGTGGATGCTACTGTCAAAAAAATGTGTGGCACGGCCTCTACCCAGTTAAGAAACACCAACTCGGCTGCGTTGTTAGGCAGATACCACAGCGGGATATGCGTTTGGCATGAAGGCATTCATGTCTGACTTGCCATGTCAATGACAATAGGAATAACTTAAAATGGTCAACAAAGGTTCCTTGATCGCTAATTAATCGATCAGTGCTGCAGTGGACTCAGTTGAACTTTCAGCTACTGCTTCCTGTCACAGCATCTCTCTGAGGCGAACAGCTTGGCTGAGACTTTCATCACTGAGGCCTTACCAAAGTCGTTATGAGAAAAGGAGATCCCCTCCACCCAACCCTTCTCAGACCAAGGACAAAAATGCCTCACAGAACAAACAAGGAGGGACAAACCCCCTGCACAGTTTCCCACTCTTCTGGGGGGAGCGGTGAAATTCTTTCCTTGAAGAGTGGAGAAACATAACATAACATCGGACAGTTGGGTATCAAATCTCATTCAAAATGGATATGCACTCCATTTCAAGAATACTCCACCGCTAGCTCTTCCATCACATGTCACAATGGCCAATCTACACAATCTACTGCAAGAAACATCTGTTCTTCTACAGAAAAGAACAATGAATAAGTTCCTCAGAATCAGATCAACAGGGGTGCCTACTCAAGATACTTTATCGTTCAAAACAAAGGTAATTCAAAACAATTTCGGCCTGTCATGGATCTCGGACTCCTCAACAAATATATCAAAAAAGGAAAGTTCAAAATGCTGTTACTTTATCTAATATTCCCACACATGAGAAAAGACGATTGGCTTGCGCAGTGGTCCTTCAAGACACGTACTTTCATATTTCAATAACTCATCATCGAAGTTTCTAAGATTTTTAGTTGGAACATACCACCATCTGTATACTGTACTTGCTTTCAGTCTAAACTCAGCCCCCCAAACTTTTTTTCTAATGCATGGCAGTAGTAGCAGCACACCTCAGGAAAAAGGCATTTATTTGTATCCATACCTAGACGATTGCCTGTTAAGAGCAGGCTCTCTCGACAAAATAAAGAAAGACTTTGCAGTGACAGCATCCCTATTATCAGAACTGGGTTTGCAAGTCAATGCTGAAAAATGTAACTCTACACCAGTCCAGTGCTTCACTTTTCCAGGGACAACCATAGATACACAAAAGGAAAAAGGGTTTACATTATGGGGAGAGAGTATCATCAATCCAGACGAAGTGTGCACAACTTCTGAAGTAAGTCAAGCCCACAGTTCGTCAGATAGCATCTCTTCTGGGTTCAATGGCATACTGTGTTTTCATAGTCCTGAATGCATTGCTCTTCATGAGACCTCTCCACATGTGCCTAGAGGATCAATGGTCACAAAGAACCGTACGCTGGGAAGATCGAATTTTCTAACAGAGAATGAACGTCATTCCATCTCCTGGTGGACCATGTCCCAGAATTTATAAACAGGAGTGCCTTTTCGGAAGGAAACACCATCACAAAACATTTTTACAGGCGCCTCAATGACAGGATGGGATTCTCATACGGACCACCTCACCACTCAAGGTCTTGGGTCTCGAAAGGAGAAGTCTTATCATATAAATTTATTAGAACTGAAAGATGTACATCTAGCTCTAAAGGCCTTTATACCATTTCTCACCTCCAAAAACTGAATGATCCAAACAGACAACACCACAACAATGTATTATATAAACAAACAAGGTGGAACAAGGTCAAGACAATTATAACTGCAGCCTTAAGCAATGTGGCATTGGGCTCTGTCAAGAGGACTGTCAATTACAGCTTTTCACATTCTGGGAATCCAGAAAGTAAAAGCAGGTTTTCTCAGACGTTTTCAAGAAGAAAATCAGAAGTGGGATCTCAACAACGAGGTGGTTGACAACGTCTTCAAAGAATGGGGCACTCAGATTTATTCACCACAGCTCAAAACAAAAAACGCTGAGGCTATATTTCCAGGGCTGTAGAACCACAGTCTCCTAACAATGCCTTTTCGCTAGACTGGTTGACTCCATTTGTTTACACTTCTCAGCAATTCCACTCATACCACGAGTAATTCAGAAATTGATAAAATAGCACATCACAATTGCTTAGAATTGCTTGAGACAGTGGTGGGACACAGATACCCTCCAGATGTCCATAGTCCATCACAAGCGCCTTCCACTCAGACCAGATCTTCTATCGAAACTTCAGGGCAGAATTCTACATCTAACGATCCAATCATTGAATTTGGCAGCATGGCTCCTGTAATCACCCAATATGGTCATCTAAATTTTCCTGATGATTGTATGAACATTTTAAAGGAAGCAAAACTACCGTCCACATGAGCATGCAATACTTTAAGTGGAAGCGTTCCTGTATATGGTGCCTTAAATATAGCCATGACCCTATTGCGATACAGGAGAATGTCATCCTTCTGTACTTACTTCACTTAGCCAGGTCAGGCATGCAATTATCACCTATTAAGGTACACTTAGCAGCTATTGCGGCATATCAAAAATCATCAACCCAACAACCTTTCTTCAAGAGTCCTGTAGTCAAAGATTTTGTAGAAGGTCTGAAGAAAGATTTTTCTCCAGTCAGGAGACCTTCTTCTCCTTGGGAATTGAACTTGGTATTGTCAAAACTGATGGGACCATTCAATCCCATCCTTAAGTCAAAATTGCAACACTTGTCATGGAAAACGTCTTTTTTTATAGCCATTACTTCAGCATGTAGAGTTAGTGAGTTAAAGGCTGTCTTCATAGAACCTTTTATAGTCTTCCATCATAACAGTGGTATCAGAATTTCATATTAACCAATCAACAGACTTCCTACATTTTTTCTAACCATGCAATTGCAGTGCAGAGAACTTTATACTCTCTTGATGTTAAAAGGTTGCTGCGTTTCTGTCTAGATAAGTCAAAAAGCATAAGGAAATCAACCCATCATTCCATAATTTAAGGATATTTAAGATAGGGATGAGCTACCTTGAAACAATCTGTAGCAAGTTGGATAGTCTTGTGTATCTCTCAGTGCCACCAAGTTGCAAATAAACCTTTACAATGCAAAGCTAAAGCTCATTCTACAGGGGGAAAGGCAGCAACCACAGTTTGGATCTTAGACATTTCTAAAGCAGCTACTTGGAGATCTTTACACATCTTTATAAGACGCTACTGTCTAGACACGTATACTCAGGCTGAGACAAAATTTGGACAAGAAATGTAAGGAATCTTTCAATTTGTTTTCTTTATGGGCTTTGTAGGAATCTTGTCCTGTATATACTATATCAAAATGAGATATAGAGGGTCATTCTGACCCTGGCGGCCGGTGGCCGCCAGGGCCACCGACCACGGGAGCACCGCCAACAGGCTGGCGGTGCTCCAACGAGCATTCTGACCGCGGCGGTTCAGCCGCGGTCAGAAGCGGAAAGTCAGCGGCCTCCCGCCGACTTTCCGCTGCTCGTGTGAATCCTCCATGGCTGCGGAGCGCGCTCCGCAGCCATGAGGATTCCGACCCCCCCTACCGCCATCCTGTTCATGGCGGGAAAGCCGCCATGAACAGGATGGCGGTAGGGGGGGTCGCGGGGCCCCTGGGGGCCCCTGCCGTGCCCATGCCAATGGCATGGGCATGGTAGGGGCCCCCGTAAGAGGGCCCCGCAAAGTATTTCAGTGTCTGCCTTGCAGACACTGAAATACGCGACGGGTGCCACTGCACCCGTCGCACCTTCCCACTCCGCCAGCTCGATTACGAGCCGGCATCCTCGTGGGAAGGTCGTTTTCCCCTGGGCTGGCGGGCGGTTTTTCAGCAACCGCCCGCCAGCCCAGGGGAAAACTTGTAATACCCGCCGCGGTCTTTTGACCGCGGCGCGGTATTTCGGAGGGGGGAATTCTGGCGGGCGGCCTCCGCCGCCCGCCAACATTGGAATGACCCCCATAGTGTGCACAGATTCCAGGGCTTCCCCAAGAGACTTGACAGAGGCAATAATAGATATTACTAATGCTCTATTTGTGGTAGAGTGGTTGAGCAGTTAGGCTTATCAGAGGGTAGTGTTAAGCATTTGTTGTACACACACAAGCAATAAGTGAAAACATACACTCAATGACTTAACTCCAGACCAATAGGTTTTTATGTAGAAAAATATTATTTTATTAATTTATTTCTAGAACCACAGAATTCATTTAGCAGGTAAGTACATTAAATGAAAGGTACTTTGCACAGTAATACTTAGAACTTTGAATGGAATCAACAATTTACACAGTTTTCTTTAAAATGGCAAAAAGATATTTTAAAAGTGGACACTGCAATTTTCAACAGTTCCTGGGGGAGGTAAGTAAAGTACAGTTTTTGAGGTAAGTAACAAACTTACGGGTTCAATCTCCGGGGCATAGGTAGGCCACCGTTGGGGGTTCAAGATAACCCAAAACACCCAGCACCAGCAACACAGGGC
The DNA here is from genome assembly GCF_031143425.1 of Pleurodeles waltl. Lineage (NCBI taxonomy): Eukaryota > Metazoa > Chordata > Amphibia > Caudata > Salamandridae > Pleurodeles > Pleurodeles waltl. Next base: position 231,279,957 of record NC_090451.1, read on the forward strand.
CGGTTAGGTGCAGAGGTCAAATCGGAGCCTAAATAACGTGGGTCCCTAAGGAGATAGGGGGCACTCCAGTTCCAGTCTGCTTGCAGCTAAGTACCCGAGTTGTCGAAGGGCAGACCAGGGGGGTTTGAAGGACCACTGGAGGGGCCCCAAGTAGGCACAAAAACTAAACTCTCAGCGGCACAGGGGCTGCCGGGTTCAGTGTGCAAACAGGGCATCGGGTTCTCAATAGAACTCCATGGAGGGACCCGGGGGTCACTTTGGCGCTGCAGGCAGGGCACAGGGGGGCTTCTTGGGCAAGCCACTGACAGGGCAAGGGTGAGAGCCACCTGCTGGTCATTGCTGCACTGGTGGTCGGTTTCTCTTCGGCCTGTGGGCTGCAGGTGCAGAATTCTCCAGGCAACAGATATCTTCCCGTCCCGGGCAGTCGCGGTCAGGGGGACCTCGGGATTCCCTCTGCAGGCGTCGTCGTGGGGGTTTGGAGAGGTCAGCCCAGGGTAGACACGTTGTCAGAATCGCCTGGGAATCCTCTCTGGCTGGTTGTGGTTTCTCTGGACACGGGCCAGGGGCGTCGGGTACAGAGTAGTTTGGACTCACACTTCTGGAGTGAGGTGAGAGTCCCTTTAAAGATGGTTTCTTTGCCTTCTTGTTGGACAGGTCCGCTGTCTACGGGAGTTTATTGGTCCTCAGTGTTGCAGACAGTTCCCTGGAGGGGTTTCAGGGGTCGCTGGTCCTGCAGAACACGTTGCTTCTTCTTTTGCACCTTTTGAAGCAGGAGACAGGTCGGTAGGGCTGGGGCCGAGTCAGTTGTTCTCTCCTTCTCTTCTCTGCGGGTTTTTCAGCCCAGCACTCCTTCTTCTTTTCTTGAGGCCGTCAGGAATCTGAAGAGCTGGGTTCAGGGTGGCCCCTAAATATTAAATTTAGGGGTGTGTTAGGGTCAGGGAGCAGTAGTCAATGGCTACTGTCCTTGAGGGTGGCTACACCCTCCTTGTGCCCACTTCCTCTTAGGGAGGGGAGCACATCCCTATCCCTATTGGTCGTAATCTTCCAAAGCAAGATGGAGGATTTCTCAAGGAGGGGGTCACTTCAGCTCTGGACACATTAGGGGTGGTCCTGGCTGAGGGAGTGACTCCTCCTAGTTTTTCTCATTATCCCTCTGGGCTTGCCGCCAAAAGTGGGGACTCGTCCGGGGGGGGGGGGGGCGGGCATCTCCACTGGCTGGAGTGCCTTGGGGCACTGTAAAACCAGGACTGAGCCTTTGAGGCTCACCGCCAGGTGTTACAGTTCCTGCAGGGGGAGGTGTAAAGCACCCCCACCCAGGACAGGCTTTGTTTCTGACCACAGAGTGCACAAAGGCACTCACCCTATGTGGTCATAAACTCGTCTGTAAGTGGCAGGCTGGCATAGACCGGTCAGCCTTACACTAGCAGTAGGGTTAACATAGAGGGGGCATCTCTAAGATGCCCTCTGTGTGCATTTTTCACTAAATCCCACACTGGCATCAGTGTGGGTTTATTGTGCTGAGAAGTTTGATACCAAACTTCCCAGTATTCAGTGTATCCATTATGGTGCTGTGGAGTTCGTAATGACAGACTCCCAGACCAAATACTCAGTATGGTTACCCTGCACTTACAATGTCTAAGAATTGACTTAGACATTGTAGGGGCATAGTGCTCATGCAGCTATGCCCTCACCTGTGGTATAGTGCGCCCTGTCTGAGGGCTGTAAGGCCTGTTAGAGGGGTGACTTACCTATGCCACAGGCAGTTGTTGGTGGGTATGGCACTCTGAGGGGAGTGCAATGTCGACTTTGTCTTTTCTCCCCACTGGCACACACAAGCTGTAAGGCAGTGTGCATGTACTGAGTGAGGGGTCACATAGGGTAGCATAATACATGCTGCAGCCCTTAGGGACCTTCCCTGGCCACAGGGGCCTTTGTACTAGGGGTAACTTCTACAAGGGACTTAACTGTGTGCCAGAGCTGTGCCAATTGTGGAAACAAAGGTACGGTTTTAGAGAAAGAACCCTTCCAATCAAAGCTGGCATCAACACTAGGCAAAATGTGGGTGGTGACCATGCCAACAGTGGCATTTTCCTGCAAAAGCCCCCCGCCCTCCCCCAAACGAAAGAGGATGAGTCTAACCTTTCCCAAGAGAGTTTTCATTTTCTAAGTGGAAGAACCTGGAAAGGCCATCTGCATTGGCATGTGCAGTCCCAGGTCTGTTTTCCACCGCCTGTCCTGTATCTAGGGACAGGTAGAAGTGAGGTAACTCTGCCGACATTGGGTGTTGTGGCGGAAGGCGGTCTTTCACCGCCATGCAAGTCTTCATTGGCTAATATGGGGCTCTATGGAGTACAGTGGCCAATGGGGATCAGCTCCAACGGTGACGGTGTACACCGCTGCGGACATGACTGCCATTTTCTATCTAAATCCTCACTTGATTCCTGACTTTCCACAGGACAACACCTACACTGCCTGTGCTGCTATGACCTGTGTCTGGAACCTACCATGGCCTTTGTGACCGGGAAAAGGGTCCCTGCCTTCACTTGAGCGACTGGTGGATGGGGTCCTACCCCAGTATGGACGGCTGTATGGGCCTCCAGACCAACAGGTGAGTACACCTTAGGCACGATGCATGTGGGAAGGATGCATGGAGATGTGTGTGCAACAACACCACCACCAGTGGGCACAAGACCCTCTTCCCCTGCTGAGACACAGCAGCCCTCACCTCCTGCAGAGGCTGCTCAGGAGGTACCTTCCCCAGCTGAGACACCTCAGCCCTCACCTCTAGCAGAGGCTGGCAGGGTACCAACACCACCACCACCACCAGTGGTCACAGAGCCATCACCTCCAGCTGAGACAATGTAGCCCTCACCTCCAGCAGAAGGCATGTAGGCCACCCTCTAGGGACTGCTGTACAAGGAGCCCCCTCCAGAACCAGTGGACAAGTTCCCCACTTGAGAGACTGTGACCTTGCACTCACCAGCAATGAGTAATGGGCATGGAGCCCCTTCCAGAACCAGTGGGCAAATACCCCACCTCAGAGACTGTGACCTTCCACTCCTCAGCAAAGGATAATGGGTATGGAGCCGCCTCCAGAACCAGTGGGCAAGTTCCCGACTTCAGGTGAGGTGCCCCCACCCCTCTTCCCCCTGAAGTGCCTGACCACTTCCAAAATGATGCCCCTGCACAGTTATGTGTAGATGTTGTCAGGAAACAAGTTGGGCCTTGGACTGTGTCCTGTGGCCATGTGGGCCCTTTGTACTTTGGACTGTTGCATTGGCCCATTCTGGACAATTGTACATATCTCTTTGTTATCCAGTTGGTTCATATGGTGGCTGTTCCCCTTCAATACATTCTCAGTACTACCTTACTATATTCCTTGCATTATTATGACGTGTGTCCTGTGCCATTGTTTTTCGTCTGCAGCTGGTTGTGTGTATGGTGTGTGTGTGAATGGTATGTGGTATGCTTGTATGTGTAACTCTCCTTTTCCTCCCTCCCTCCCTTGTGTGCTAGGCGGCTGTACTCACCGTCGTCGTCTTTGCCAGCGTTGGTGTTCCTGGTGGAGCATGGCGTAGAAGAGCATTGGGAAGACTTGACGTTCTGGTTCCATGGTGGCATTGATCTTCTCTGTGTCTCTGTTGGTGAGTCTTTGGTCTTCTGTGATGTGTTTCCGCCAGGCTTTTGAGGGCGTTGGTACCGCCCAGAAAATTGTGGCGGATTGCAGTGTCATGATATGGTGGGCGGTACATTGTCTTCTGCCTGGCAGTTGGTGGCTACCACCGTGGTGTGTGGTATTACCAGCACTTTAACAGTCACCGCCAATGTCATAATGACCACTATAGCGTGCACAGAGTCCAGGGGTTCCCCAAAAGGCTTGACATTGTGTAGGAAGTTGGCTCTGTATATACTATCTCAAAGTGAGAGATAGTGTGCACAGAGTCCAAGGATTCCCCTTAGAAGTTGATAGTGGCAAAATTAGATTATACTAATGCTCTATTTTGTGGTAGTGTGGTCGAGCAGTAGGCTTATCAGAGGGTAGTGTTAAGCATTTGTTCTACACACACAGGCAATAAATGAGGAACACACACTCAAAGACTTAACTCCAGGCCAATAGTTTTTATATAGAAAAATATATTCTCTTAATTTATTTTAGAACCACATGATTCAAGATTTGAGGTAAGTACATAAAATGCACGGTACTTCACACAGGTAAAGTATGGAACTTTGAATTAAAGCAGTAGTACACACAGTATAGGTTAAAATGGCAATAAGCTATTTTAAAAGTGCACACAGTGCAAAAATCAACAGTTCCTGGGGAGGTAAGTATGGTTAAGTTTCTCAGGTAAGTAAAGCACTTACACAGTCACTCTCCTGGGCATAGGCAGCTCACCGTTGGGAGTTCAAGGCAACCCCATAGTTACCGCACTAGCAACACGGGCCGGTCAGGTGCAGAGGTCAAAGGAGGGCCCAAAACACATAGGTGCCTATGGAGAACAGGGGTGCTCCGGTTCCGGTCTGCTGGCAGATAGGTACCTGCGTCCTCGGGGAGCAGACCTCGGGGGTTTTGTAGAGCACTGGGGGGAACACAAACAGGCACACAAAACACACCCTCAGCAGCAAAGTTGGCGTCTGGTTTGCTATCGGAAGCCCGGGGGTCACTTAGGCGATGCAGGCTGGGCACAGGGGGGCTTCTGGGGCCAGCCACCAACTGGGCTAGGAAGAGGGCTGCCTGCTGGTCACTCCTGCACTGGAGGTTGGTTCCTCTTGGTCCTGGGGGCTGCGGGTGCAGTGCTTCGTCCAGGCGTTGGGTTCCTTGTTATGAGGCAGTCGCTGTTAGGGGGAGCCTCTGGATCCTCTCTGCAGGCGTCGCTGTGGGTGTGCAGGGGGGTTGACTCAGGGTACTCACGTCGTCGCAGTCGCCTAGGAGTCATCTCTGCAGTGCTTGTTCTCTGGAGCTCGAGCTGGGGGCGTCGGGTGCAGAGTGAGAAGTCTCACGCTTCCGGCGGGAAGGGAGAGTTCTTTAAAAGTTGTTTCTTTGTTGCTAAAATATTGCTGTTGGTGAACAGTGCCGCTGTTCTCAGGAGTTTCTTGGTCCTTCATGTTCAGGGCAGTCCTCTGAGTCCTCAGAGGTCGCTGGTCCCTGTCGGATTCGTCGCTGTGCAGGTTCTTTGAGTCTGGATAGAGGGAGGTAGGGCTGGGGCCAAGTCAGTTGTAGTCTCCGTCGTCTCTGCAGGGCTTTCAGGTCAGCAGTCCTTCTTCTTTGTGTACGTTGCAGGAATCTGATTTCCTGGGTTCAGGGTCGCCCATATATACTAAATGTAGGGGTGTGTTTAGGTCTAGGGGGCAGTAGCCAATGGCTACTGTCCTGGAGGGTGGCTACATCCTCTTTGTGCCTCCTCCCTGAGGGAAGGGGGGCACATCCCTAATCCTATTGGGGGAATCCTCCAATCTCAAGATGGAGGATTTCTAAAGGCAGGGGTCACGTCAGCTCGGGACACGTTAGGGGCTGTCCTGACTGGTGGGTGACTCCTCTTTGTTTTTCTCATTATCCTCTCCTGCCTTGCCCCCAAAAGTGGGGGCAGTGGCCAGAGGGGCAGGCATCTCCATTAGCTGGGATGCCCTGGGGTGCTGTAACAAAAGGCATGAGCCTTTGAGGCTCACCGCCAGGTGTTACAGTTCCTGCAGGGGGAGGTGAGAAGCACTTCCACCCAGTACATGCTTTGTTCCTGGCCACAGAGTGACAAAGGCACTCTCCCCATGTGGCCAGAAACTCGTCTGGTTGTGGGAGGCTGGCAGAAACTGGTCAGCCTAGCACTAGGAGTCAGACTGTTATTCAGGTGGCATCTCGAAGATGCCCTCTGGGTGTATTTTACAATAAATCCCACACTGGCATCAATGTGCATTTATTGTGCTGAGAAGTTTGATACCAAACTTCCCAGATTTCACTGTAGCCATTATGGAACTGTGGAGTTCGTGTTTGACAAACTCCCAGACCATATACTCTTCATGGCTACCCTGCACTTACAATGTCTAAGGTTTTGCTTAGACGCTGTAGGGGTATAGTGCTCATGCACTTATGCCCTCATCTGTGGTATAGTGCACCTGTCTTAGGGTTGTAAGGCCTGCTAGAGGGGTGACTTACCTATGCCACAGGCAGTGGTTGGTGGACATGGCACTCTGAGGGGAGTACCATGTCAACTTTGTCTTTTCTTCCCACTAGCACACAGAAGCTGCAAGGCAGTGTGCATGTACTGAGTGAGGGGTCCCTTGGGTTGCATAATATGTGCTGCAGCCCTTAGGGACCTTCCCTGACCACAGGGCCCTTGGTACCAGGGGTACCTTTTACAAGGGACTTAACTGTGTGCCAAGGCTGTGCCAGTTGTGGAAACAAAGGTACAGTTTTTTTTTTTATAATCAAATTTTTATTGTTTTGAAAAAGGTACAAATTAGGACAAACAAATAACTAGCAAAACTTGATCTCTTTCACACCGGTTGGACAATAAATTCTGATCTGATCTTTCAATGCTTCAAACAACTGTAAGAAATCACTTCATCACATTTTGCCAGGGTAAAAACAAGGAAGGAAGAACGAGGGTATACATATATTCTAAGCCCCATATCTTAGCTTAGGAGTCCCACCCATTTCCCCCATATTCTTTCATACTTGTGAGGGCATCCCTTTGATTCATACACCACTTTTTCTTGGGCTGCACACCAGTCCACCCCCGTCCTCCATTTCTGAAGAGAAGGACCTTTGATATTCTTCCATGCGGCTGCTATATCTCTCTTTGCTACCGCAGTCGCTATACCGACCAATGTTTTATCTGCTCTAGATCCCTCCATATCATCCCTAATAGTATCGTTTTGGGAGTCAGTACCTGTGATGATCCCAAGGCTTTATTCAGCTCTTGATTTATCCCCTTCCAGAACCTCTGGATCACTGGGCAGGACCATATCATGTGATAAAAGTCAGCTTTGTCTTCCTTGCATCTTGGGCATCGACCAGAGTCAAGGGCACCCATTTTGTACATTCTGTCTGGAGTTAGATATGCTTTGTGTAGATAGAAGAATTGTGTCACCCTTAACCTCGTCGACATTACCAGCATTCGGGGGGCCATCAGTGCCTCCACTCAGTCTTCCTCTTCAAGTGGACCCACCCATTTCTCCCAACCTTTCTTGAGATGATCCAGATCCCCTGGAACGTTTGAGATCAGCATTCTATAGATTTGAGAGACCCCCTTCCTCCCCAGATTGCCCATTATTGTTTTGGCTTCTACCGGGTTGAACTCTGGTATATGGGATATTTCTTTCAAGTGCTTAGTGAGGGCAGGTCGGAGCTGGAGATATTTAAAGAATTGTTTCGGGGATAGTTGGAATTCTTGCTGCATTTCATCAAAGGATTTCATCAAGCTTCCTTTCCATACGTCCCCAACCAAGGATATTCCCAATGTGTCCCAATTCCCGAACCCCTCCAACCCGGCCGTCTCTCTCAGCCATCTGCCATGCCACAGCGGTGTTTGCCGAGTGACCACTTTGCTCCAACCGGTATGTCTCAGAGCCGCTCTCCATGCCAAAAATACCGCTCTGGTGATGGGCTCTAGATTCAAGGGGATTGGAGCCCCATATAGCACATCCAGGATATGGGGATATCCCAAGGCGTCTAATTCCACCTGATATGCTGGATCTGACCAGCCTCCGTTGAACCAGTCATGTACCACCAGGAGCTGTGTTGCCAGGTAATACAGGTATGGGTCAACCATGCCCAACCCCCGTCATATATGTCTCTTTGGCAGTTCCGGGTTGCTACTTTATGTCTCGCTCCCCCCCATGTAAAGGAGGTGGTGATTCCGTCCAGTTTTTTAAACCACGAGCGTGGAATGTTAAATGGTAAGTTCTGGACCACGTATAAGAGGCGAGGTAGGATCATCATCTTGTACAAGGCAATACGGCCCAGAATATTCAGCGGTAGAGACTGCCAATGCCTAAGGTCTTCCCGTATACGAGACATCAGTGGATTTAGATTCAGGGACCAGGACAACTCAGGGAGCAGTGCGACCCATATCCCCAAGTATTTAAAACTTAGCCGACGCAGTGGAACCGTCTCCTGCCAGTCAAAGCAGTCTCTCGACTGCGTCAATGGGACCAGCACCGATTTGGACGGGTTCATTTTGAGCCCCGAGATCTCTTCGAAGTGTTGCAGTAACTGGAAGCTCCGGGGTCCGGTCACTCCCGGGTTCGCCATGTACAGCAGGACATCATCCGCGTATAAGGCCACTCGATCTTCATAAGAGGGGCCCCATCTCCAACTCTGGTAAATCGGATCATCTCTCAACATTCTTGCCAAAGGCTCAATGGCCAGAGCAAAGAGGAGAGGGGAGAGGGGGCAGCCCTGTCTCGTTCCCCGCTGTATCGGAAAGGCCGAGGACAAAACTCCATTGACCCGCACCCGCGCCATGGGTCTGGTATACAGGGCCTGGACCAGTCTACGAAATCGTGGCCCAAAGCCTGCCCGCCGGAGTACCGCGAAAAGGAATTCCCAGTTCACTGAGTCAAATGCCTTTTCAAAATCGATGAATAGGAGAGCTAGTTGCTGGGGTAAACGGTGACGTCCTGCAAGAGCCACTTGGAGCCTTCGAATACAATGGCGTGTGCTACGTCCGGTCATGAAGCCGCATTGGTCTGGGTGGACCAGTAAGGGCATCACCCTTTTAAGGCGGGAGGCCAACATTGTGGCATAGATCTTTATTTCACTATTTATGAGAGATATGGGTCTGTAGCCTGCGCAGGAGAGGGAGGGGGGTTGGGTCTTAGGCAACACAACAATGGTGGCAATGTCTAGACCATCCGGAAAGAAGCCCTTTTGGTCCACCTCGGCATAGAGATTCATTAGATGGGGGACCAGCTCTTCCCTAAATCTTTTATAGTATTCTGGGGGAAACCCATCGGGTCCTGGAGTTTTCCCCACCCCCATTGCCGCTATGGCCTCGCTAATTTCCGCTTCCTTGAACTGTTCCTCCAGAGCCCGTATGTCCACCGTAGGCAGAGCCGGGAATGACCCGACCCCCAAGGATCCGTCTGGAGAGTCCCCAACCTCTGAACTTGTGGCTCGGTATAGGGTCTTATAGTATTTGGCGAATGTTTCGACCACCTCCTGGAGCTCCACCACTCGTTCTCCCCGTTCATTGTCTATCTCAGGGACGATTCGGGGAGCCTGTTGTTGGGAAACCAACCAATACAGTAATTTCCCTGTTTTATTACCCCAACCGTATACTCGAGCCGTAGAGGCCCGCCACATGTGTTTTGCCGTTTCTAGGGATAGACTGCGTATTTCTTCTTGAATCAACAAGAGGTTTCTGGTTATTTGTTCGTCTGAATGAGATTCCTGTTCTCTCTCCAGAAGAGTGGCACAAGCCTCCAATTGTGTGATTCTGGAGTTGCGGGCGTGTTCCAGAGCACGGATCAGACCTTTGGCTATCCCTCTCATTACTACCTTACTTGCAGCCCATAGGATTCCTGGTGATCTCACCAAGCCTTCATTAGTGATGAAGTAGTCACGCAACGACACCCTTAAACTATCTACCACTTCCTCATCTTGCAAATGCCATGCGTTTAGTCTCCATATGGGGCGGATCAGTGGGTCAGCCAGGCCCATCCTAAGCCGAACCGGCGCGTGGTCCGAGATCCCACGCGGTAGGATCTCGATGTGAGTGAGGTGTCCACAATCCCTGACTGATACAAATACCAAGCCTATTCTGGACTGTGTGTTGTGGGCTGCCGACCTATGCGTGAATTGTTTGCTTCTCGGGTGCCACACCCTCCAAGCATCGCAGAGCCCTGTTGATGCCATCCATCCTTCCAGACTATTGGACAGTGCCTGTCTATGTGTCGAAGGTCCCCCGCTTGTATCTAGATCTGGGTTTGGGACTGCGTTGAAATCGCCCCCTATTACCGTTTTCCCGGGGGGTAATTCTGCTAGTAACCTTGTCAAATCTTCTAGAGTTTTACGCACCAAGTTCGGGGGAGCATAAGCGCTCACAATATTCATTGTCTGGCCTTCTACCAAGCCTGAGATTGCCATGTACCTCCACAGCGGGTCTCTCCATTCTTGTCTCACCACCAGGGGTAGGGAGTGATGTAGCAGTACAGCAACCCCCCTTGAGCCTCTTGTAAACCCTGCATGGAATACCCTGTCAAATCCCTTGCGGGCTAAGAAGGTGCACTGGTTCCCCAAGAGGTGTGTTTCCTGCATCAGAAGTATGTTAGGTTTGTGTCTATGAATGTAGGTGAGTACTGCTGATCTCTTAATCTTGTCAAGGAGCCCGTTGACGTTCCACGATATTATGTGAGTCATCCCCATTCTTTCCCTCTCATCCATCCCCGCCCCAGCCCCCGCAGCCTCTCCCCTGGATCCTTCCAAGCCTTTCTGTGTCTGAGTGTCCTATCACTATTGTTCCCTGCCGGTATTAGAGACCCTAAACCTACATTGACTATTTCGAACAATAACAACAGCCTGCTGGCTGGAAAGAACCAAACATGCCCCCCAACTCCCAACCCACCCCATACTTCCCCCCAGAAGCATCTGTCGCCCAATACCAACAGCCTGTTCCCAAACATAACAAGCTGCTAACTGCTTGTGTCTGAGCTTTGGTGGACCCCTCCATTTTTTCGGATTAAGAAGTGCTTAAGTTTGTAATGCTTGACTCCAAGCCTGACGACCCTCTCCTTGGTCTCTGGCCTTTCAAGCCTGTCTTTCCTCTCTCCCCCTCTCGGGAGGAGGACTCAGATCACTGGACTCTGTGAGAGATCCGTGTCATCTACAGTTCCGGGGAGCAGTTCTCTAGGGTCCGGGGGGGGTCTGGTTCATTTCTTTGTCTCTCGGTCTCACTTCTACCCCCTGCCTTTGGGTTGATTCCTCCGCGGATCCTCGAGGGGAGCCCGAGATCGTCTCCCCCCCCTCCCTGCGCCTCCTGGAACGAGTTCTTTGGCGAGACCTCCGTGGCTGTCGCTGCCGGTTGCTCCTTTGCTGGCCCGAGAGTGCCAGTCGTCGTTCTCCCTCATTAGGGCCCATCGGGACCTCTTCGGTCAACCACCTCCAGGCCTGATCTGGGGATTCAAAGAAGTGGGTCTTGTTGCCGTGAACCACCCTTAGCTTGGCCGGGAAGAGGAGACGGTACGGAACTTCCATCGCCCTTAGTTTTTGTTTTATTTCTATAAACGAACGGCGTTGCATTTGAACGTCTTTAGTGTAATCAGGAAACACCATAACTTTGGACCCATCACAATGCAGCTCTCCTTTTGTTCTTGCCGCCTGGAGAATCGCATCCCTGTCTCTAAAGTTAAAGAGTCTAAGGATCACTGGCCTCGGTGGAGAGCCTGGTGGGGGTCTGGCTTGTAGGGCCCGATGGGCATGTTCGATCGCAAACCAGGGTGTCAGAAGATCCCGGGGCAGCCAAGACCGGAACCAGTCCTCCAGGAATATGGCCAGAGAGGACGCGGCGGTGTTTTCGGGCAGTCCCACAATTCTGAGGTTGTTGCGGCGGGATCTATTTTCGGCATCCTCTGCCCTTCGATATAGTTCCGCTGTACGGGTTGTTAAAGTTGATACCTGTGCTTTAAGGGTCGCCAGCTCGTCTTCCACCATAGAGATCCTGGACTCCGCTTCTGCAATCCTCGCTGTAGCATTGCGAAGGTCCTGGCGCACCAGGGCCACGTCCACCCTTACTTCCCCAATTTTGCCCTCCACCGCCTCTTGGGAGGAGTGTATTGCTTGAAGAATAGTTGCCAGATCGCTGTTCCCGGTTTGTTTCTCGTCATTATTGCTGGTCTTTCAGTCCTCTTTCGAGGCTCCGTTGGGCCCCGTGGCGAATTGATCAATGCGCGTTTGCGCCGCGGCGGGGCGGGTTTGCCTATCTTTGCCCATTTAACTACCTTGTTGGGCCTGCTTGCGGGATATTTCCTTGCCGCTTATTCCTCGGTTTCTCCCGGAGTTCCCGTTTCTGCCCTTGTGCTCACTTCTGCTGGTGTGTCAAAGTTCGTCCTTTCGTCCCAAGGGCCTCACCCTTTCTTTATGTCAGCCTTGCCGAAAGGCTCCATTCATCACCTTGTCCACCTCAGATCTTTATTTCCTCGTGGCCGAGGACTGTTAATCACGAAAAAAGGGGGGTGGGGGTGGGGAAGCGAGGAAACGATAACTCACTCTCCCCCTGCCCCTAGTCACAAAAGGGGCGATGAGGAAGCGATGAAAAGGTCCCTCCCCCGTCCTTCAGGGTGCTCCCAGCATTCTCGGGATCTCCAGGCCTGTTTCAGTCCCTCTGATTCAGCGCCATTTCCCGCCGTCCATGGGGGATCGGGCCCTCCCCAGTCGAGGCCTCCCGGCTTCACTGCTTTCAGTCTTCTCCGTACCTGTCAGTTGGGTGCGGGGCATCCGAATCCGAGGACCTCCTCTCTCCTCCCCAGCCTGCCCATCATCGTCAGATCTATGCGCCGTCTTTGGTTTTTTCCCCCTTCAGGCCGGTCGCCTCCAGTCGCCGCCGCTTCACCGGTGGCGATTATGCGGACTGAGCGCCTGCCATTTTGCGTGCGGGCCGCTCTGTCCGTTCTTCGCTCCTCCCGGGCCCTCGAGCACCGGACAACAACTCCTCTGCTCCGGGGGTTGCCCCGATCCTTCTCCGTCTCGTCCCTCCTCCGGGTGGGGCCGATTCGTGCGCGATTCCCGAGCGGATGACGGAGGGGTCCGGAGCACCTTTAAGGTGCAGCCGCCATCTTGACGCTCAGGCCACGCCCCCCCCCCCACAAAGGTACAGTTTTAGGGAAAGAACACTGGTGCTGGGGCCTGGTTAGCAGGGTCCCAGCACAGTTCCAATCAAAGCTGGAATCAACACTAGGCAAAAAGTGGGGGGTGACATGCCAAAAGTGGCATTTTCATACAGGCTTGAACTTATAATTCATTTTGGTGCGAGTTAACTAACCCGCTTTATGGATTTACAGCATGCAGGTACCTGACATCCGCATTGTGTTTTTTTTCTTTTCTCTCAGCTTGCTATTCTACTGAAGGTTTATGACGATCTGTGACAATCCTACAATTCAGAAAGAAAAGTTACAGACCTGTAGTTATAGTTCTGCATTGTAAGAATCTTCATGAAAGTCATAAACACCCTCCCTGCACGCTGGCTGTCAGAGTATATTTGTATCCTGTGCATCGCATAAAAAATAACTGACACTCTCGGACATGCTGCCAGTGCATTGGTTGTGGGATGCGGTACCTCTCGGGTCTTTAAAGCTGCAGGTCCCTTTTTTAATCTTCTCAGTGACAGCCTATCAGGCAGTTTTTTCTTTCTATCCTTCCCATGCTGTTTGATATACACAGGCAGCCTTTTTTGTATGACACACTACTGCACGTTCAGAGGCTTTATTGGTCTATTTTTTCCAGGTTTTTCTCCTCCAGCATTCACCAGGAAAATACATCTCTGACAGTCTACACTATGACTATATGGAAAATGACTTTAAATGAACATTCTTCAATGTCTTTTTCCTGGATTCTTAGTATATATATATGGAAGGTGTTCCAGGTCTGTGTTAATAGCACAGATTTATTCAAGATTTATGACTTCAATGAAGATTCCTACAATGCAGAACTATAACTACTGGTATGTAACTTTTCCTCACTCAAAGTAATGCAGCGACTTTTCTTGGAGTAATTTGAAGGCCATCCAAGACCGCAAGTTCAAACTGTACGTTGCCATATATCGTAGGAAGGCTCGGATAGTCTGATTCAAGTCGAAGACACAAACGCGTTCTTGCTCATAATGCCGTTCCCAAGAGAAGTCCTTGTAACATTCAAAGTCATCAGGTAAGTCCAAGAAAAAGAAGCACAAAAAGTCCAAACACAACTCTCCTTCCTGCCACACTGTGCAAAAGAAGTCATATGGATGTCAGGGTAGCTTGAAGTCCTGGTCTTGGTTTCCAACTTCAGAATTGATCCCAGCTTTAGTCTTGATACAACCTGAATTCCTGGGTCCATCAGTGGTGCCACCGCAGATCCAGACCTTTAAAGAGGCTATACTTCAGATTTTTGCTATTCCAACCTATACCTCTAGCATGTCTTTAGGGTCCATGGATCTGAGGGGGCCTCAAGCCAGGTTACCATCTGCAGAGCTGGTCCCCACACCAACGCTGCCCTGCTCTGAGGTCCGCCAGGCCCTTGGTCCCCCGTGCTTCACTGCCAGCAGTAGCTCCACCAACACCAGATCCATGACCTTGTTCAAAGATGCACCCACCCTCCCCCGACATACAGTCCAACCTCAGTTGGATTCTGATATGCTTCCCTTAGACTAGAGGATATACAGAGGAACAGCAAGACAACGATGGGAGTGACAGTTCCCAGGTATATGATGATGAAAATGTATGTATGCATTTAGAAGAGGCCGGTGGCCTAGACACAGCACCAAACACTGGTTTCAATTCACCTTCTGGTCCTTCCACTGAAGACTCTGCTCCTCGGTGATGGTTATCAGGAGAGCAGCAGAAGTAATGGACTTACAAACTCCATCACTGGAAGTGAAGCAAATGTGCTTTCAGAGGTCCTGCAACCAAAGCAGGCGTCTCAGGAACCTGTCCTTACTTTCAAAGGACATTGATGGACACACTCACAGGCACCAGGACAAAGCCAGGATCTTGCTTACCAATAAATCAGCAAATCGCCAGAAGACGTAGGCTGGCTCCAGAGGACCCATCTTTCCTGCTGCAGCACCCAACACCTAAGAGCCTGGTAGTTCAAGCCTCTTCCGGCAGGGTAAATCCGAATGTGTTTCTGACCACCCCACTAGAAAGGGAGTCAAAACGCGGGAAAGCTTTTGGTAAATGAAAGTTTTCATCCACCAACCGTGCCCTAAGGTGAGTACATTCAAGTTGCCTCCTGGGGCGTTATTTGCATGTGTTGTGAGACATAGTGGCTGATATCTTGTCTGCTATCCCTGAGGATCATTAGGCCAGTCCTCGGCAGATAATTCAGGACGGCCATGCCGCAGCAAAATACATGATCCAGTTGGGCCTGGACACCACCGAATGGGTAGGGCAGTTGACACCAGCTTGGTGCTTCGAGGACACGCTTGGATTAGTTCCGCCTGATTTTTTAGTGATGTCCAGCAACCACTGATGGATGTGCCTTTCAATGGCAACTGTCTCTTCGGAGACAAGGCGGACTCAGCACCATAGAACTTTTAGGAGAGCAAAGCAACAGCACATTCTCATGGCCTAATACTGCCTATGAAGCAGTTTCCCTAACAATGTCATCCTTTTTGAGGCTTTGGAATGGATTTCAGCAGAGGACACAACTGACCTTGCCAAAACAACAACAGATTCCCAGGCCTTTCAAGGCTGAGGTCAAGGATCTGGCCGCCAGTGAGCAGGCTCCCAAGGGCAAAGAACTACCCAATCCTTCACCCTCTGCTCCCTTGCAATTTACCCTCAGCTGCGTACTCTCACCCAGTTGGAGGCCAGATTAGTTTTTACCCCTACTAGTAGCAGAGCATCATTTATAGACAGATGGGTGCTCCAAATAATCTACCACAGTTACTCCCTATTCTTCATTTCCACCCTAATACTATATACACTACAACGGCTTCCAGAGGGTCAGTTATTCATTCACCATAGGGAAGTTCAGACTCTATCAGAGATGAGAGCCATAGAGCGGGTACTGGCATCAAAGACCGAGAATGACTGCTACTCCTGCTACTTTCTGGTGCCGAAGAAGTACAGAGGCCTCCGTCACCTTCTAGATGTCAGCCCTCTAAACCTCTTCCTCAAGATGGGCTAGTACAGAATGCTCACCCTGGCTCAAGTTCTGTCTAACCTGAATTCATGAGATTGAATGATTGTGCTGGTTTTGCAGGACACCTATTTCCACATCTATCTTTTGCAATCCCAAAGACAGATTTCAAGTAGGCCACAAGCACTTTCAGTTTTCAGTGCTCCCCTTAGACCTTACCAGTGCCCTTCGGGTGTTCACAAACATGATTGTGGTGGTTTCTGCTAATCCCCGGAGGTTGGGAATACCAGTCTTCCCTTACTGTGAGGACTTTTTGTTGAAGGCGGGCTCACCCCAAATGGTTGTAAACCACCTCCAGAAAATGGCCAACCTGTTGACAACTTGGGGATTTTCCATCAATGTGCCTAAGTCACACCTGACTCCTTCACACAGGCTCTCTTTTATTGGAGCCATCCTGAACACTGTGTTGTTTAGAGCCTTCCCTCTGCCACAGGATATTTGAGCTAAGATCCAAATGTTTCAACCCTTGATCTAGGTCTCAATGAGAGTTGGTCTGAGGCTTCTTGACCTCTTGGCCTCCTGCATCCTGCTACTGGACCTCACCAGGAGGCACATGCAGACTGTGCAATGGGATCTGAAGAGTCAGTGGGTTCAGCATCAAGTGAGCATTCTGGATTCCAACTGGGTATTGGAGGAGACTGACAGATCTGCAGTGGTAGCTGCTGGACGTAATTTGGATCAGTGGCAGACCCCTCTCTCTGCCCCACCTAAAACTAACGGTCTTGACAGATACATTGTTGCTAGGTTTGGGCAGTCATCTGGGAGAGGTGGCGATCAAAGGACTCTGATATTGGCAGAAATCCGCCTCCATATCACCCTGCTGAAGCTGTAGATGATTCATTTGGCATTGAAGTTCTTACTCCTGACTCTAACAGGGGAATGGGTGCGGTTTCTAACTTTTGTCCGTTTGAGTTCCGTAGGAGGTCCTCACTCGGAAATGGCTGTCACCTGGATTGGAACTCTGGACTCCTGTACTCTTTCCCAGCTCTACCTCTCTGGCCCAACGTTCTGAGGAAGATCAGAAATGACCGAACTCAAGCAAACCTTGTAGCTCCAGAATGGGCCAGGAAAGTGTGGTATCTGGAACTTCTGACCATTAACATTTGTCTTACATCAGGAGGACTTCCTTTAGCAGCAGCAGGGCAGGGTGCTGCATCTGGGCCAGCACAATTCATACCTCCATGCTAGAGACTGAGCGGCAACAGTTGACAGCCTTTGATCTCCCCCCCCTGTTTTAGTGGATGTCATATTGGCAGGCAGGTGCTCCTCAACTTAAACCATCTATGGGGAACTCTGCGAGATGTTTTGTTTATCACTAGCCCAGCAAGGTCTTGCTGTGGCAACAGTTAAAGGTTATTTTTCAGCCTTATCATCTTTTTGATAGTTGCCTTATCACCCATCTCTGATTAAATCACCTGTTGGAATGTGTTTTTGAGAGGAATGACGAATATGTTCCCGCCAAAATCCTTTGCGATGCCCCAGTGGGACCTCAGATATACAGGCCATTTGAGCTAATGCACAGTTGTCCTCTGAGGTTGTGCCTGAGTGAGCTTCAAGGACTGTCTGTCCAGCAACCGTACACCAATTTTTCCCCTGAACAAGCTAGTGCTATAGACTAAATCAGCATTTCTTCTGAAAGTGGTTATGCCCGTCCAGCTAGGGCAGTCTACATAACCCTGTTTGTTTTCTTTGCCTGCTTCATCCCCCCAAAGAGGAAGAGGGACTTAATCGATTGGACCCCAGGAGAGCTCTGAGTTTTCACATTGAGAGTACCAAGGACCATGGGGTTGACGATCAGCTGTTTGTGGGTTTCTCTGGGATTAAGAAAGGGAGAACAGTACATAAACAAACTATCTTTAGGTGGATTGTCATCTGCATCAAAACTTGTTATGGACTGACCAAGAAAGAGCCTACGGATGACTTATTATGGACATAGTCTACCAGAGCTGAAGCTACTACTGCTTTACTGTTTTAGGGAGTGGCAGTCTTAGATATTTTCCAGGTTGTGACGTGGGCATCAGTTCACATGTTGATAAAGCACTACTGCACAGATAGCCAGGTCCAACAGGAGGGGCACTTTGCCCGTTTGGTCCTACGTGATTTCCTGGTCTGAGACATTCCACACACCCACCATCTGTGGAGAAGTAGGAATTGCCTTGGTATTTGCTCATAACATCAGGAATCCGTGGTTAGAAGTATCCATCAGAAGAACAAGTTACTTACCTTCAATGACACTCATTCTGGTAGGTACTTTAACTACAGATTCCTCACCAACCCACCTTCCTCCCCTTTCTGTGAAATTGACTCTTTTGATCCATTCTAAAAAGATTCCAAGTAGAGATCTGCACAGTCACAATCTGATTATTGAAGGTTCCACGTCCAAGGGTGAAGAAAGATATCAGAAAGAAACTGACATTGATGCATGAAGGTTATATTGTGACCCTGACATCACTTGTAGGACCACACAAACCTGACGCAGAGCCACATGATGCCATCTACCAGCACACAAGGGAATTGCGGAAGAAAAAATCTCCAGATTCAGTCTGGTGCCTGAGGGAATCCACAAGGTGAGGAATCTGCAGTTAATCAGATTGTCCACCAGAAGGGGTGTTACGGAAGGTAAGTAACTTGTTTGTTTATGTGGGTTTTTATGTTTATTGTACTGTAAATGTTTTATATTTATATTTGTGGTTTTGCTGTATTTGTAAACTCTAGTGCAAAACGTTTCTAGACACAACGTGTACTAATTCCTTAATTGATAGTGGTTTCTTATCAGTTGGTTGTGGGTGCCAGCACATCTATAACCTTATTTTAACAAATGAAACTATTGTCTCAAAATTGATAACATTCAATTTAATTTTTTTTGTAATTTGCAATTAATGTCTTTCAATCCCACAAACATCTAGTTTAAAGTCCTGTGATGAAGCCTGATGAAACCTTTTTTGATAGCACTTCCGTCCTAATGAAGATATCACTTTGGATTCCTTCAAAGTGGAAACACAACACTCGCTGATTTTTGTATTAACTCAGAATGCTTTTTGTGCATGACTGAAAGTCTGATGCAAATACCAAAAATGTAAAAGAAATCCCGTTAAGGGCACCCACTGATCAATCGTTATCACTTAACAAACCACACACATACAATAACACAATCAATTTTGATAAAGGAAATTCAATTAAAAAGGTAATTTAATAATAGTTATTGCCATAAAAGGTTCCAATAAAAAGAATAAATTCACAAATAAAAATACTTCAAAAACCAGACAATACATCAACATGGGAGACACAACACAGACCATTCCCTAGTCTACTGGGGCAGCAATTCCGTCCTCCGTCTTTACTTCTCGGATAAAAACAGCAGATTGAAGAGTAAGATAGGAGCACGAGTAGTCAGCTCCTTGGACTCGGAAAAAAAGAAAAGATTGCAAATAGTAAGGAACTGACCAACGCCGGGGAATAGGTTGCAATAAGTAACGCCCCAGGAACGAAAAGAACTACTGAGAAGTTTGAATGGTCTGAATGACCAAATTATCTATGATGGGAGGATATCATATTGTCCTGAAGAAGGTGGTTAAAAGAACCTGAGAAACCACTGAAACGCGTTGATACTTGTCATCCTACTGGACCCCTTTGGAACCGCCCCATAAAGATCTGAAATCATAAATTTATGGGAAAGGACAAACCATATTGTAGACAGTAGATAACAATAGACTAGGGAATGGTCTGTGTTGTGTCTCCCATGTTGATGTATTGTCTGGTTTTTTAAGTATTTTTATTTGTGAATTTAGACTTTTTATTGAAACTTTTTATGGCAATAACTATTATTAAATTACCTTTTTAATTGAATTTCCTTTATCAAAATTGATTGTGTTATTGAATGTGTGTGGTTTATTAAGTGATAACGATTGATCAGTGGATGCCCTTAAGGGGATTTCTTTTTCATTACTGGATACGGTACCCTGTCCCCTTGGGGTGTAGATACAGTGGGGTCCTCTCTCAATTTTTTTTTAAGGCAAATACCAAAATCCAGGTGCCATAACTTCCAAACTTGCAAATGTATTTGGCAGCTATTTGAGACACAACTATAAGCAAACTCCTTCATCCTTCAGAGTTTCAGAGATGCACCAAGGAGGATAAAGGTTTAACATGCAGTCCTGAACAAAGCGACTCTGGATTTTGAAAGTAAAATGTACTTCACCTTGTGGTTTGGAGAACAATGTGAACATTCTTCTTAGCTAAACACTGGAATTTTAGGAATTCCTAAAAGTACAAGGATGTGTACTGCACTGTTAATGTAGGCTTTCTCTTTTTAACATATATACAATCAAATTTAACAGGTTTACAGCATTCTTCCTTTGTATGAGAGCGCTTGTGAATACAGAGAGCCACATAATCATGTTATATCTTCTTTGGATAATTTTGTGTGCAATATAATATCAGCATGCTATGCAAAACCCTAACGTGTCAAACGTGTTGTGTAACACTTTGATTGACTGAAATGTGAAATGCATGCTTATGGAATCATGTACAACCATTTTAAGGCACATTTCTTTTTGACCATACTACTGTGATCCAAAGAGGGTTTTAATATAGCTTAAACAGGATGGATACCAAGTCCCTAATAAAAATTAATGTGCATGTATTATTGGTACGGTTAACAAGAAAGTACAATAAAGACTTAATTAGTGAATTATTGTCATTTAATATACAACTGTAATTGTACAACAGTAAGCTGTTTGACAAATTGCAACTTACCAACCTTATTCTGACAAGTTTTGTTTACCTGAGCTACATGTAGGTGCACAAATATGTAGGTTTAGCTTACAGATCCTGATTTATAAATTTTAGGTAGCGGCTTAGCTGAGGGGTGAGGAGAGGACAGGTGTGGACATGTGGACAGTGCCTTATCTGCAACTCACCTGAACCACACTTGTGCCCTACTATCAGGCAAAAGCCACAGCTTATAAAAATAGACCCTGCCATCTTCTGCAGTGTTGAAATTTTTCAGGAACATGGCTCGAAGGTGGGCAGATAACACAGATATAATAAGGGCCTGACTTGGCCTTCTTTCTCCCACAGGCAAGACACCTGTCAAATAAAGATGTCATGTTATTTCACTCAATTCCAAAAATTCCTGTGAGAAAAAGACAGAAAATGAAAGGGGCAGTTGAAAACTATCCAGTGAAACAGCTGCCACAACAATTTATTGAGATTTTTTAAGAGAAAAAGCCAAAAAAGGCTGAGCTCAGTGCTCCAAGCTTGTCACCAAGTGCAGGAAAAGAAGAACTGAAGCACCTGCCACCTGCTGGGCATGTTGAGCCTACTAGTGGTCTCTGGCCCCGTAAAGACACAGATGCTGTTTTTACCCTCACATAATGGCAGCATATAGGGCTACACTGACCTCCTATCTGTCATCTTTCTACTTTTACAAAGAAGGGTTTATGAAAGAGATTTAAGTAATCTACTAAAGTATTTGGCTTTAAATATACAAATATAGAGGTTTTCTCATCCTTTTTTGAGTACAGCCTGAAATATTGGGCATTATACCCTTCCTTATAGGCTGCACAATGTTCTTGTCTTAAGTGTTTCTACAGACCTTCTTGAAGAAAGGTGAACATCTGCACTTAATAAAATATATTATGAAAAGGTACTTCGTGATCCCCACACGTGGGCGGGATTATTCAGTGCTCAAATGAGATTCCCCTGAGAGAGAACTGGGATTACAGGTAGGAAACCATTCCTTCCATAGATCTGGACTCTTCGGTGGGAATGTAGACCCCTCCCTGGAATGGTTTAAAGCATAGCATCTTCCTTGGGGCTGATTCCTTTTATTTCACCATCAGTTCTGCATATTTAGGAGCTATTCCAGGGTCTTGGGTTATAGACCACAGCAGTTTGCTAAGCCAGAGATGCAATAGACAACCTAGTCTTTTCGAGCCGTAGACGTTGCAGTGGTATGCATCGCACAGGACAGCAGGGGCACCCGTCCTCCCAACTCCTCATCCCACTATGCTGCAACAGCCAAGATGCCATTTTAGTTTGTCCTAAGTGGCTCACATGCAATCTGTGGGAAGTAAGATTCATTATTTCTTCCCAGGATGACAATCCTTCCTGTTCGACAGATGGGTCTTACAAATTGTTCAAAGAAACTATTGCCCTCATTATGACATTGGCGGTAAATCCCGCTTACTGCCACGCTGACAGCCGCCAACATACCACCGCGGTGGCGGATATCCGTTCACCATATTATGACACACACACACCAATCCAACAGAATACAGCCACATACACAAATCCGCCAGACCAAAGGGCAGTGCTAAAGTGGCAGACCCAACACCCATACCGTTACGCCATCAAAACAACGCCCAACACCTTATGACCCACGAATCACCACAGCGGATATTCAATGGCGGTAAACCATTTGCAGTACATACCGCCGCACTCAGAATGGACACCCACATACAAAATAACACTACATTGGCCAGTACCAAAAACAGACACCTGACACCCATACACACCACACCCACACACCCACACCACTATAAAACACACACCAACAATACCCACAACCCCTTACAAACACCAGTTGCTACCAGGAGACTGAGAAGAAGAGCACAGAGACAACTAGACACACACACCACTCACACCCATACATCCGTCATGCACTCCACATCACACCCCACCACATTACTCAACACACTCTCACCAACACACACCACACAACACCCATGGCACCACAAAGGCACCTGTGTTTCACTGAGGAGGAGTTAAGGGTCATGGTGGAGGAAATTGTCGGGGTAGAGCCACAGCTCTTTGGAGCACAGGTACAGCAGATATCCATTGCAAGGAAGATGGAGCTATGGCGGAGAATTGTGGACAGCGTGAACACAGTGGGACAGCACCAAAGAACAAGGGATGACATCAGGAAAAGGTGGAACGACCAACGGGGGAAGGTATGTTCCATTGCAGCAAGGCACCAGCTCGCCATACAGAGGACTGGCGGTGGACCCCCAGCCTCTCCCCCACAGCTCACAGCATGGGAGGAGCAAGTACTGGCAATACTGCATCCTGAGGGACTCACTGGAGTAGCCGGAGGACTGGACAATGGTAAGCAACATTTACTACCTATCACCCCCCAGACCTGCATGTAATCTCACACCCTCACCCTCACTCCCATCACTCCACTTCATCCCACACACTGCACCTACACATATGACTAACCCCAATGCCAAGCCCTGCATTCCATACCAATGCATGGACACTCCTCCCAGCCCTGCATGGACATCCATCACTAAAGCATGCACAACATAGGGAAACTAAAATACCCACAATACATCACCATACACAAGCAAAAGCTGGCAGGGCAACACCAACGATAGAGGGGAAGCCACAGATGTACAATATGTCATACACATGAAGCATAATACATAATTTACATCCCAACAGGGAAACTGGAAGGACTGCTGTGCACCATGGGGAGGACAGGACCAGGAAACCGACTCTCCATGAGGCACTCTCCGAGATCCTGGGAGCCTACCGACAGTCCCAGGATACGATGGGCCAGATCCTTGACAACGTGCAGGAGAACAGGCGGCTGCAGGAGGGACAGTATCAGGGGATCAGGGAGGACTTGCAGGCCATAAACACCACCCTGATCTCTATAGCAGGGGTGCTGGCAGACATGGCCAACATCATGAGGGAGGCAACAGCACAGCAGCGGGCCCCTACCACTAGCCAGTCAATTGAACAGCCCTCCACTTCCGCTGCTGCTAGTGGCCAGGAGGCCCTGCCACAGGACCCACAGGTCACCAGCATCCCTCCTCCTGCAGAAGGTGAGCCACCCAGCAAACGTTCCCTGTGACCCAGACAGAAGCCAGAGACAATTGCCAAGACCACTGCCAGGAAATTAGACTCTCCTGGTTGTCCCCCTTGTGTCCCACACTGTCACCTTGTCCACCTTCAACTGCCTTTTCTCCCCTTCCTATGGACACTTAGACACTGCACCTGTGCTACAAACAGACTGGAACAATACTCTGGACTTACCTCCATCATCACCCCATTCCATTGCACTTTCCCCTCAATTTCTTAGCACTACAATAAACACCCTTGAACACAACTCAAATACTTCTATGTCATGTGTTGAAACAGTGTATTAATGGAAACAGTTATATCCGTTGCAAATTAATTGTACAGTGTGAGAGCATAGAGATAATGACCTGTAGCCGGCTGTAGTCAGCACATCAGTACACAGATGTCATTGCACTAACATCTGTAAAATGAGAATCCATAGGCGACATTAAGTAGAGGTAAAAAGTGAATAATGCCATCATGCCACAGCCACACAGAATACACCAATAGTCATTGAAACGTGAAGTTGCACTGACTCACCTGTGTGTCATTGAAAGTACTGACGGATAACTGTGGTTCTGTTGTCCTCATTGTAGGAAGTTGGCTCTGTATATACTATCTCAAAGAAAGAGATAGTGTGCACAGAGTCCAAGGGTTCCCCTTAGAGGTAAGATAGTGTCAAAATGAGATAATTCTAATGGTCTATTTTGTGGTAGTGTGGTCGAGCAGTAGGCTTATCAGAGGGTAGTGTTAAGCATTTGTTGTACACACACAGGCAATAAATGAGGAACACACATTCAAATACTTAACTCCAGGCCAATAGTTTTTAAAAAGAAAAATATATTTTCTTAATTTATTTTTAGAACCACAAGTTCAAGAGTTGAAGTAAATATATAAAATGCAAGTTACTCCACACAGGTAAGTTAGGAACTTTGAATTAGAGCAATGACATATACAGTTTTTGTTAAAATGGCAATAAGCTATTTTAAAAGTGGACACTGCAAAAATCAACAGTTCCTGGGGGAGTTAAGTAATGGTTAGTTTGTTAGGTAAGTAAAGCACTTACAAGTCTAAGTTTCTGGTCATAGGCAGCCCACCGTTGGGGGTTCAAGGCAACCCCAAAGTTACCACATCAGCAACACAGGGCTGGTCAGGTGCAGAGGTCAAAGAGGGGCCCAAAACACATAGGCGCCTATGAAGAACAGGGGTGCTCTGGTTCCAGTCTGCCAGCAGGTAAGTACCCGTGTCCTCTGAGGGCAGATCAGGTTTTTTTTTTAGAGCACTGGGGGTGACACAAGTAGGCACACAAAACACACCCTCAGCGGCACGGGGGGGCCGGGTGCAGTGTGCAAAGCAGGCGTCGGGATTGTAATAGAAATCAATGGAGGGACCCGGGGGCATTCTAGCGGTGCAGGCAGGGCACAGGGGGCTTTTCAGGCCAGCCACCGACTGGGCTAGGCAGAGGGTCGCCTGAGAGTCACTCCTGCACTGAGGTTCGGTTCCTTCTGGTCCTGGGGGCTGCGGGTGCAGGCAGTCCCGGTCAGGGGGAGCTTCTGGATTCTCTCTGCATGCGTCGCTGTGGGGGTACAAGGGGGTCGCCTCGGGTTACTCACGAGGTTGCAGTTGCCTGGGAGTACTCCCTGTTGTGTTGGTTCTCTGGAGCTTGAGCTGGGGACTTCAGGTGCAGAGGGTGAAGTCTCATGCTTTCGGCGGGAAGAGTGACGTCTTTAAAAGTTGCAAGAAAGTTGCAAGGTTGTTGCTGTTGTTGAGCAGAGGCGCTGCTCACAGGAGTTTCTTGGTCCTTTGGTTCAAGGCAGTCATCTGAGGCTTCAGAGGTCGCTGGTCCCTGTTGGATGCGTCGCTGTTGCAGTTTTCGTCGAGTCAGGAGACAGGCCGGTAGGGCTGGGGCCAAAGCAGTTGTCGTCTCACGTGTCTCTGCAGGGCTTTCAGGTCAGCAGTCCTTCTTCTTGTTTCAGGTTGCAGGAATCTGGTGTGTTTAGGTCTGGGTGGCAGTGGCCAATGGCTACTGTCCTGGAGGGTGGCTACATCCTCTTTGCGCCTCCTCCCTGAGGGGAGGGGGGCACATCCCTAATCCTACTGGGAAAATCCTCCAAACTTAAGATGGAGGATTTCTAAAGGCAGGGGTCAACTCAGCTCAGGGCATCTTAGGGGCTGTCCTGACTGGTGGGTGACTCCTCCTTGTTTTTCTAATTATCTCCTCCAGCCTTGCCGCCAAAAGTGGGGGCAGTGGCTGGAGGGGCGGGCATCTCCACTAGCTGATATGCCCTGTGGCGCTGCAACAAAAGGGGTGAGCCTTTGAGGCTCACTGCCAGATGTTACAGTACCTGCAGGGGGAGGTGAGACGCACCTCCACCCAGTACAGGCTTTGTTCCTGGCCACAGAGTGACAAAGGCACTCTCCCCATGTGGCCAGAAACTCGTCTGGTTGTGGCAGGCTGGCAGAAACTGGTCAGCCTAGCACTAGGTGTTGGACTGGTATTCAGGGGGCATCTCTAAGATGCCCTTTGGATGCATTTTACAATAAATTCCACACTGGCATCAGTGTGCATTTATTGTGCTGAGAAGTTTGATACCAAACTTCCCAGATTTCAGTGTAGCCATTATGGAACTGTGGAGTTCATGTTTGACAAACTCCCAGACCATATACTCTTTATGGCTACCCTGCACTTACAATGTCTAAGGGTTTGCTTAGACACAGTAGGGGCATAGTGCTCTTGCACATATGCCCTCACCTGTGGTATAGTGCACCCTGCCTTAGGGCTGCAAGGCCGGCTAGAGGGGTGACTTACCTATGCCACAGGCAGTGTGAGGTTGGCATGGCACTCTGAGGGGAGTGCCATGTCGACTTAGTCATTTTCTCCCCACCAGCACACACAAGCTGTGAGGCAGTGTGTATGTGCTGAGTGAGGGGTCCCAAGGGTGGCATATGACATGCTGCAGCCCTTAGAGACCTTCCCTGGCATCAGGGCCCTTGGTACCAGGGGTACTATTTACAAGGGACTTATCTGAGTGCCAGGGCGTGGCCAATTGTGGAAGCAAAGGTACAGTTTAGGGAAAGAACACTGGTGCTGGGGCCTGGTTAGCAGAGTCCCAGCACACTTTCAATCCTAACTGTCATCAGCAAAAGGCAAAAGGTCAGGGGGTAACCATGCCAAGGAGGCATTTCCTTACACTCATCCTCATCTTCAGCCTCTTCATCCTCACTGTCATCAGGGTCTACTGCAGCCACAGGGGCATCTCCAGTCTCCACCTCCTGCAGAAAAGGTACATGGCGTGTGAGGGCCAGGTTGTGCAACATGCAGCATGCTATGACTATCTGGCAGACCTTCTCGGTGAGTAGCACAGGGATCCACCTGTCAGATGGAGGCACCTGAACTTAGCCTTCAGGAGGCCGAAGGTTCTCTCGATGATCCTACTGGTTCCCCCATGTGCCTCATTATAACGTTCTTCAGCCCTTGTCCTGGCATTTCTCACAGGGGTCAGCAGCCACAATAGGTTTGGGTAGCCAGAGTCACCTGCAGGTATTGAGGGAAAACATTTAGCCACACACTATCCAATGAGGTTAACATCAGAGGCATACACTAACATACAGTGGGTGGGGACCAAGGCTCACCTATAAGCCACACCCTGTGCCTCTGTAGTTGGGACATCACATTTGGGATGCTGCTATTCCTCATGACAAAGGCATCATGCACCGACCCAGGATACTTAGCATTGACGTGGGAGATGTTCTGGTCCGCCAGGCACACTATCTGCACATTCATGGAGTGGAAACTCTTATGATTCCTGTACACCTGTTCATTCTGGCTGGGGAGGACAAACGCAATATGTGTACTGTCAATCGCCCCAATAATATGGGGGATATGTCCCATTGCATAGACTCCGGCCTTCACAGTGGCCAAATCTTCCACCTGGGGGGAAGCTATGTAGCTGCACATGTGTTTTACCAGGGCAGACAACACTCTTGCCAGCACGATTGAGAACATTGGCTGTGACATTCCTGCTGCCAAGCCCACTGTCATTTGGAAAGAACCTGTCACCAGGAAATGGAGCACTGATAGCACTTGCACAAGATGGGGGGAGGGATCTCAGTCGGATGACGGATAGATGAAATCAGGTCAGGCTCCAGCTGGGCACACAGCTCTGTGATTGTGGCCCTGTCCAGTCTATAGGTGAGGATAATGTGCCTGTCCTCCAGTGTAGTTAAGTCCACCAGTGGTCTGTACACGGGCTTTTTGTCTCCACCTCCTATTTATCCGCAGCGGTAGGTATCTAAGGGACACAAGAGTGAGTAGGCTGTCATAATTTGAATAACTAAACCACAACAGCAGTCCACATGGTGTACTTATGTATTGGGACAGTGTAAATGTCGAAGTATGTTCCTATTTAACCTGTGACGCAGCAGTTGTCAATAAGCCTGTTCCTCCCCTCCTCCCCCCTGAAATGGCGACAGCCTGTCCTGTATGGAGGGACAGGTGGAAGTTAGGTATATCTGCCGAAGATGGGTGTCATGGCAGTAGGCGGTCGTGCACAGCTGTGCAATTCCTCATTGGATAATATTGGGCCCTATGGAGTACAGTGGCCAATGGGGATGTACTCCGGCGGTGACGGTGTACATCGCCGCGGACGTGACCGCCATTTTCTATCTGATTCCTCACTTGTTTCCTGACCTTCAAAAGGAGAAGACCTGCACTGCGTGTGCTGCTGTGACCTGTGTCTGGAACCTACCATGGCCCGTGTGACCGGGGAAAAGGCCCCAGCCTTCACTTCGGAGGAGTTGGAGAGACTGGTGGATGGGGTCCTACCCCAGTACGGACAGCTGTATGGGGCGCCAGACCAACAGGTGAGTACACTTTGGGCACGATGCATGTGGCATGGATGCATGGAGATGTGTGTGAACGCATCGTGTAAGGGTTGGGTGGATTGTCTGTTGGCAGTGTACATGTTGTGGGCTGCCCTATGTGTGTGCCAATGGTGATGGAATCGGGTATGGTGGGCCATGTGTGTGTGACAGGCTGGACTGTTAGTTTAATCTAGTTCTCCTGTATGTTTTTCCTCTGCAGGTCAGTGCCCATCAAAAGAAGGGATTATGGCGTGCCATTGCCAAGGATGTGTGGACCCTGGCAGTCTATGGCAGGTGGAGCACTCACTGTCGGAAACGGTGTGAGACCTGAGACTCTGGGCACGGAAGACCGCGGAGGCCCAGCTGGGGATGGCCTCCCAACGAGGAAGGGGTGCCCGTCGGACCCTGACCCCCCCTGAGGGCCGCACACTGGCTGTGGCCTACCCTGAGCTGGATCGGCACTTGAAGGAATCACAGCAGCCACAAGGGGGTGAGTACAGTGGGTATCATTACATATTTTTGCTGGTGGGGTGGTATCCGGGTGGTGGTTGTGTGTTAGTGGGTGCCCCTAAGGCCAGGCCAGACATTGCAGCGTGGGTCATCTCTCGGGTAATGGTTGCATGGCAAATACAGGTAACCTAGCTTGTTAGTAGTCACTTTCAGGCAGGGCATTGTGGGTCCCAGGTGTGCTGCAGTTGGCGGTGTATGCTCCTCATCTTGCCTTGGTGACTATCCATATCACTGGTAGTGCAGTGCATATTGCTTAGGCCTGTTCCCTGTGTGTGACGGTAATGTGCATGCCAATAGTGGTGTTGGTGCAGTCATTGACCAAGTGTATCCTTTGTCTCCACACCCCCCTCTTTCTTGTTTGGTCATCCTGTCCTTGTGTGCATTAGCATCATCTGGTGGAGGAGCAGGGGCACCAGCGACAGAGGGAGCTGCATCCCACAGGACCCTGGAGGCAGAGTCCACTGACGCCGGGGGAACCAGTGGGACTGAGGGCGAGGGGATCACCACGGCAGAAACTAGAGGAGACAACACAGACTCAGATACCTCCTCCCATGGGAGCTCCCTGGTGGTGGCAAACACCTCTGTGACCACCCCAGCTGCAGGTACAGCCGCCATCCCCCATACCAGCTCGGCCCTCCCAGTAGCCCCTCAGAGAGTTGCCCGTGCCCGCTCACCCAG
The DNA here is from genome assembly GCF_031143425.1 of Pleurodeles waltl. Classification (NCBI taxonomy): domain Eukaryota; kingdom Metazoa; phylum Chordata; class Amphibia; order Caudata; family Salamandridae; genus Pleurodeles; species Pleurodeles waltl. Next base: position 231,309,685 of record NC_090451.1, read on the forward strand.
GATGGTGGGCATCTCTTTCGCCCCAGGCACCTCAGGCCCTGCCCCAGTGAGCTCTGTTGCCCTGAATGAGGAAGCTATTGACCTCCTGAGATCCATCTCTGTAGGGCAGTCAACCATTGTGAATGCCATCCAGGGGCTGGCATCCCAGATGCAGCAATGCAATGCATTCCTAGAGGGCATTCGCCGGTGGATTTGCGGCCCAACAGAGATCGATTCAGGCTCTGGCCTCCTCTCTGATGGCAGCCATTGTCCCCATTTCTACCGTCTCCCATCCGGGAGAAGTGCTGGATGCGTATTTTCATACACTCATCCTGCAGTCCCACAGCAGTTGCCTACAATTCAGGGTGAGCCAGGAACTCTTTTGATTTGTTGTGCCCCCTTTAAGCCTCACCTCCAACCTTTGTGTGTTCAAGAAAATAATGGTGGTCACGTAGCTGCCTATTTTCAGAAGTCAGGATTTCATGTATTGCTGTACCTCAAAAACTGGCTGCTGAAGGAGGGCTCACTGCAGTCAGTGGTAGACCACCTCCACGGGACAGTGGATGCTTTATCATTGGATTTCACCATAAACTAGTTCAAATCCCCCTCTCCCCCCAACCAGTTTCCTATGCAGAGGCGTTTGTACATTGGAGCAATCCTGGGTGAGGTTCAAGGATTTTCATCCACTGTAGCAAGTCCTGGACATTCAGGATATGATCCAGGTGTTTCCGGTTCACTCCAGGATTGCAGTGCGCATGACTCTGAAGCTTCTTAGTCTCTTTACCCCATGCATCGCCCTTGTCCGCAATGCTGGGTGGTACATTCGGGTTGTGTAGTGGAACCAGAAATCCCACTGGGATCAGCGTCAAGGCCGCATCTCCGACTCCATCCAGATCTTGTAAGAGACGAGCAAGATGCAGAGCGGTGGCTGTCTGATCACAAGGTGTCCAGTGGTAGGCAGCTAACCCTGCCCAATCCAGATCTGTCAGTGGTAACAAGTCTATAACTACTGGGTTGGTAGGGTCATCTATGGCAGGTGGAGATCAGAGGCCTCTGGTCTTGGTGGTGAGCCATCTGCACTTTAACCTGCTGGAGCTTTGGGCTCCCTGTTTGGCCCTGAAAGCTTTCCTGTCATCCAAGAAGGGAATGTTGGTGCAAGTTGGTGCACTGCCGTATGATACTGCAATGGTGATGGCAATGTGGGGTGCTGGGCATTATTTCAAGAAGATTCATGTCTCTAGCGGTGCAGGAGCAGCAGAACATATTTCTATTTGCCAACCACCTGGCGGTGTTCCTGAACGCCAGAGGAGCCACATTGAGCAAATATCACTTGGTAGATCATGCATGGCGTTTGCATCCTGAGGATGTAAAGGGCGTATTTGATCAGTGGGGAGCGCACTGGCTGGTCCTGTTTGTCACCCTTGACAGTGCACAGTTTTGCATGTTGGAGCTTCAGTGAGTACACTTATTAGGAGATGCATTCCGGCTGGAATGAAACTAGGGACTCCTGTACATCTTCCTGCTAATACAGCTCCTGCTCCAAGTTCTGGATAAGATCAAGAAAATTGGGCCTAAGTCAACCTAATTGGACGTGGCCAGAAGGGTGTAGCAACTGGAACTCCTGAGCATGAGCAGCTGTCCTCTGATCAGGCTACCACTTTGGCAGAAACCCCTCTATCAGTAACAGGGCAGGGTCCTTCCTTCAAGCCTTTGTAGTTTACACCTTCAAGCATGGATATTGCGCTCTAGCAACTGGCAGTGTTAAAGTTTCTTTATGAATTGGTAGTTGGCATTCTTGATTGCCAGGTGTCTTTCACAAATTCCCTTGATGCTGGGTTCTGTAAAAAGTTTGTCAACTGATGTGATGCCTTAAATCCTGATCCCTTATGGGATAGGCTTTCAGACGTCCTGTTGTTTGTTCTTTCTTGAAGCCAGTAAGGCCTTGCAGAGGGCACACTGAAAGGTTATTTGCCAGCTCTTTCAGACGTTCTGCATTTTGCTGAACCAGGCATCAGGACTACAGGCTCCATTGGTTGGACCCCAAAAGGGCTTTGTGTTCTTATATTGCTTGTCCCAGGATCCATTGAGAGGGCTATCAACTCTTTGAAGGGTTTTCTGGGGCGAACAAATGAAAGGCTGTGCAGAAGAGAGCCCTGTTGAGGTGGGCAGTCTTCTGAATCAAGGTCTGATACATACTAGCCCTAAAGTAGCCTCCTAAAGGGCCTAAGAGCCCATGCCACCTGAGCCAAAGACACTATGACAGAATTGGAGAGGGTCATTGCTTGTCTTTGATATCTGCCAGGCTGCAACTTGGGCATTCTACATATGCTCACAAAGCACTACCTTGAGAGGCAGGTACGGTAGGAAGGACACTCGTCCTGTTCAGTTCTGCAGGTCCAAAGTTTCTCTATCTTTGGGTGGTAGTGCTTTAGTATCTATTCTAAAGGTGAAAAATTTGCAGTTAAATGTTCCCATCAGAAGAGCAAATTACTTACCTTCAGTACTGCTCTTTCTGGTGGATACTGCAGATTCCTCAATGCCCTTCCACTGCTATGGAGTGGTCACTTTTTTCACGTATCGCTCTTTTAGTAATTTTCCATGAAACACAACGTAAAAACACGACTGGTACACATGTAGTGCAAGCATAATTGTACAAAAGGTCATCTACATGACACCTTTCTGTGTTAATGGCCATGCATCATTTTAGTGAATTTTCATAGGATCACAAGATATGCAGTGAACATTATATCCATATTATAAACTAAGTAGAACAATCATAGTACCTACTTCCCCAACTAGATCAGCTCAGTGCGCATAAACAAATAGATATAGTTGTCATCAACTGGCTCTCCTTCAGCCATGCAACGTCCCATGGAACACCGCTACTACATTTTTTACCATTATTCTAGACCTCCCAAAGTCACCAGGAGACTAGCAGTGGGGCACATCAACCTATTATTTCTTGTGTCCCCATGGAGTGTTACTGTGCAGTGTCCTGCTGCCAATGTTCAGGGTGGATGTTCATTTGACTTGGTGACTAGCGCTGCCAGTACTGAGTCCCAAGCGGACACATCTACTGCTTCACCTGCACTCCTTTTCTGCATTCTAAGTGCTGCCGCCTCTGCAGTCTCCCCATTTCTCAAAATCTTTAAGCCAGTGTCTTGCACTTGGTGCAACCCAGTCCTTCAACCCACAGCGATAATTCTCTTGACTAAGACCATATCTATTAACTGACAGATTTGTCTGATGCCTTTGGTCCGGATTATGCCTCCAAGTGGACATATCTCTTGCTTGAGCTACAACTGTTTCTCCATAACCTCTAGTAAAATCTCATGAATTTCATACCAGAACCACTTAATTTCTGGGCATTACCACACCATATGCACAACGTCTGCCTACGAAGTCCTATTTTGAGGTCAGACATCCAGAGCACCATTGTCAATATTCGCCAGTCAAGGAGGATGAAGGTAGGTGTGGTGTAGGTAGTTAATCTGCGTGAACTTAAATCAAGGCTTTCTGGACACAATCCTGGGATAAGCCAACATCTGCTCCAAGGTGCAGACTGAGAGCCCTGTATTAAACCCCAGCTAGTTTAAAAGTGAGGCTGTGTGATACCAGAATGCTGGTGCCACCCCCATGTACATAAAGGTCAACGCCTGTCTTCCCGCGCAGCCAGTCAGGATCCCCATCAGTATATCTTGGATGTTGGCAGGGTCCTGCTCTTCTACACCCCAAGTCAGGCGTGCCTTTAATTTCAGACTGTTATAGGCCAGGAGTAGGCTAGTGGTCAGATCAAAGTCCTCCTGAAGGGACTCAAACAGACGAAATGTACCCCCCTGATAAAAGTCCATAATACATAGCAGCCCGGCCTCCATCCAGGACCTCCTGTCATTAATTAGCGCTACTTCTCTTACCCTGAAGAGACTCCAGCCCAGCAGATCATGTGCGTACAGGTTACAATTTCCAAATAGTACTACCCATGGTAATGGTGCAACCCATTCAAAACATTCTTTATGGGAGCTCCACGTATGATTTATTTTATTCATTCTCCCACCAAATCCATATGTCACAAATTCATTTTGTGGGCCAAGTCAGCTATGCCACTATATAACAGGTCACATTATTTGAGGTGCCTAAACCACCTTTATATATAGGATGCACCACTTTCTCAACTGCCATCCGGCATCTAGAAGTGCCCCAGATTAACCCTGCTAACAACCCATTGAGGTATTTAAAGAACGTGCACCCGATCACTTTTGAAGTGGTCTCTTTAGCTTCTGAAAATATCTCAATTTAGCAATCAGCACACTGTCAACAACAATTGCTGGATACTTTGCGTCCCAGGCGCGAAAAGTGTAAATACAAGAAACTGACATCAGCGCACAGGAGTGGTCCTTATATGCCTCCCCGCTCTGTCATTTCCAGTACGCTAACAAGCCAGTGTGAAGCCACACAGTGCCACATACAGCTGTATGGGAGCGCTGCTGGAAATTCTCCAGGTGCATCTGACTAGAGGACAGTCTATAATTGAAGAATCTGTGGTTAAATAGGGATCCTCCAACAAGGGTTACCGAAGGTAAGTAACATCTTTTCAGTCATAGTACATTCAATGGTAATGAAAAAACTTCTCCCTTTTTTGTTACCCTATTTATAATGAAGACTTACTCCAAAAAAAGAAATAAGAGTGCAGATGGTTTGGGAAAGTTTCCTATACTTCCCATCTCTTCAAGTGCTGAAGAGGAATGTTTTTTCCCCAGAAGGAAAACATTATGTGAAAAATGAAGTTAAATGTGCTAATGCACATTTTTGCTGTGCTTACTATCACTTATCCACACTTCCATAAGAAGAGGAGTAAGCAGAGATCAGAAAAGGTACAAGAACCAGCACCTAAGAAAGCCACAGAAGATGGCGTAGGCCCTGCAGCCTGCTCCCATCCTGATATCCAACATGGAGAACTACAACCCACACTTACCTGAGATGGGCAAGGCCCCAGGGGAGGCAGAGAAGACAGCAGCCCCACCCCGACAGAGCTGTAGAGTCCAGCTGGACTCGCTCTAGTGTTTCTGCCAACCACGTGGTTGCAGACATGAACTTGACACGTCAATCGGTGGAGGAACAAGGAGAAGTAAGGCCGTCGCAGCCCCAGCCCCACAGGTGTCAGTGAAAGGGCGAGTGCAGCCCATCAGAGTGTCCCGCAGCACTGCCAAAACGGCTGCGGGTGCCAAAAATAAATAAAGCGCTACGAAGCTCGCAGTGCTGTTTTTCCCCCAGCCCCTGTGGAAAAATGCCCGGAGCACCCCCACCCCCGCCCCAAGAGTCGGCTACAGCACGGCCCGCAGCGTGTGAGAGGGCTGCTGGGTTCACGCAGTATATGGGTGGGTGGCGCTGTCGCGCGCTGCGAAGAAAGGGAGTGAGAAGGTGCCAAACTATGGCCGGGGCCGGTCGCCCCCAAGATAAGAATGCAGTCCGCAGCGTGTGCCATGCTGCTGCGGCCGCGCCTGAAGAACATGGTGCGATCCCGCACCAAGAACAAAGAAAACGTCCCGGGGACGTTCCCCCCCCTTTTTTTTTATTTTTTATAATGGTGCTCTTGCACCGAATCAATCAATCAAAAAATTTGTAGAGCGCGCTACTCACCCGTGAGGGTCTCAAGGCGCTGGGGGAGGGGAACTGGGGGGGGGGGAGAGAGGGAGGGTCACTGATCGAACAACCATGTCTTGAGCTTCATTCTGAAGACCAGTAGGTCTTTGGTTTTGCGGAGGTCGGTGGGGAGGGAGTTCCAGGTTTTGGGGGCGAGGTAGGAGAAAGACCTGCCTCCTGTGGTGGTGCGTTGGATGCGGGGGACTGTGGCTAGGGCGAAGTCGGCTGATCGGAGGTTGGGTATGGGAGTGTGGAAGTTAACTCTTTCATTGAGGTAGGTTGGGCCGGTGTTGCGGAGGGATTTGTGTGCGTGGATGAGGATCTTGAATGTGATTCTCTTGTCTATGGGGAGCCAGTGAAGGGATTTGAGGTGAGGTGAGATTCGTTCGTGGCGGGGGAGGCGAGCGGCTGTGTTCTGGATTCTCTGGAGTTTGCGTTTGAGTGTGGTGCCGGTGTAGAGGGTGTTACCGTAGTCCAGTCTGCTGCTGATGAGTGCGTGGGTGACTGTCTTTCTGGTTTCTGGGGGAATCCATTTGAAGGATTTTTTTAGAGTGCGGAGTGTGTGGAAGCAGGAGGAGGTTAGAGCATTGATTTGCTGTGTCATGGAGAGGGAGGTGTCGAGGATGATGCCGAGGTTGCGTGCGTGGTTTGCGGGGGTGGGTGCGGGGCCTAGGGCGGTGGGCCACCAGGAGTCGGCCCATGTGGTTTTGTTGGGGCCAAAGATGATGATCTCAGTTTTGTTTGAGTTGAGTTTGAGGTGGTTAGTGGTCATCCAGTTGGCGGTGTCGAGGAGAGCGGCGTGTAGGTTGGTTTTGGCGGTGGTGGGGTTGCGGGTGAGGGAGAGGATGAGTTGTGTGTCATCTGCATAGGAGAGGATAGTGATTCCGTGTGCTTGGAGGATGTTAGCTAGGGGGATCATGTAGATGTTGAAGAGTGTGGGGCTGAGGGAGGACCCTTGGGGGACTCCGCAGGTGATCTTGGTAGTGTTGGAGGGGAAGGGTGGAAGGCGGACTCTCTGGGTCCGGTCGGTGAGGAAGGAGGTGAGCCAGTCTAAGGCTTTGTGGCGAATTCCTATGTTGTGGAGGCGTGTGTGAAGTGTATGGTGGCAGACGGTGTCAAAGGCTGCGGAGAGGTCTAGGAGGATGAGTGCGACGGTATTGCCTTTGTCGACTTTGGTCCTGATATCGTCAGTGCATGCGATGAGGGCGGTTTCTGTGCTGTGGTTCTTGCGGAATCCAGATTGTGAGGGGTCAAGAGTGTTGTTTGCTTCGAGGTCTCGAAGAAAATATGCCCAGGGCCACCTCCACCCCAAAAATGCCGGCAAAACGGCCCGCAGCACAAAGGACGGCTGCTGCGGCCGCAACGAGTCCGTGACACCAGAAAAGAAAGAAAATACCCAGAGCCGCCCCCACCAGCTCCCGTGTGGGCCGAGTAAACTGGGGCAGGCACGCACCGAAAGAAAACAGTGAAATACCATGGTGCAGACATGCACCGAAAACAGTGAAATAATGCCAAGGGCCGTCCCCCCTTTATGGAAAAAAAAAAGAGACTATGTCACGTGCGCAGAGTGCTGCGCCAGAGAACGTGACGACACGGAAAAAAGCCTGTGAAGATGGAGAGAGTACCCGAGAGCATGACGTAACGCACAGGACAAGAGGCCATGTCAGCTTGCCGCACAACGACGGAAGATGGCCACCGTTGGCCCATCAGTGAGAAGGTCATTTGAACTGACCGACCCTGCCAGAGCAGATGGCAAGAGTGAGCGCCGCAACGGTGCAGCCTCGAGGAGCAAGAGTGGCACCCTCGAGTGAAGAGATGGAGGAAGAGAGTGGTGACCCTCCTGCCACGAGAGGTCCACCAAGAGGATCCGGGAAAGGACCAGACCGGGAGAGGTCTGCCTGAAGAGATGATCATGTCCTACCAGCAGGACTCAGCCTGTGAGAGGCTGCGACCGAGCAAGGTGCACCAGAGGAGGTGCAGTGATAGGTCCATGTGACACAGCATGCGACCTGTGGCACAACGCCACATTGAGGAGAAAGAGGAAGATGCACCAGAGGAGGTGCAGTGATTGGTCCATGTGACGCAGCATGCGACCTGTGGCATGACGCCACACCAAGGAGGAAAAAGAGAAGCGAGAGTGGCACGACGCCACACCAAGGAGAAAAAGGAGAAGAGAGAGTGGCACGACACCAACAAGAAATGAGAGGAGGAGAGGAGTGTGACAGACTGGTCACACCACAGATCGACTCCATCACAGGTGTGCAAGCGGAAGGAAGTAGAGTGACAACTGAGGACTCGTGAGAGCAGATGAGAAGGTATCCATCAGCACAAGACAGTCACCGGGGTGAGCAGACGTCACTGAAGACAGCGATGTGGGTGGTCCCCCACGCTTCGCAGTGCGACCGTCCTGTCACTTGTCACCGGCTGCTTGGCTACGATGGCATCCCTGACGCCAACTGCACAGGCCACACAAGACCTGCCAGTGGCCACGACGTCCATCAAGTGGTCCTTCCACCGACAAAGACACCGCCACCTGTTTGATCTGCAGAAGGATGAATAACATCATCCTCATCATCATCATGAGGTGCATCACCCAAACAGCGAAGGAGCACAGCACCACCTGAGTGGAGACAGTCAGTAACAAGAACCAATGCTGACAAGGCATGTCTGGCAATGTAGAAACGTATCATCTGAACACCTGCCATGAGCCCCGTGAACCAGACACCTGCCGGTGAGAACAGACCAGATCATTTGGACCACCCACCCTTGGGGTTGCACAAGAGTTGGACGTGGCCCTGTTGGGAGTTTAGAGACTCATTTGGCGTGGCCTACATCGGCCCGCACAGCCCACGCAGTCCCGTCGCAATCCAGGGACAAGGGCCTCCAACTAATTCCTGTGAGCATGGAATCTCGCTGAGAGAGAATGCATCTGAGACAGCTCCACGTCAGGCATCCGGAAGCACGGAGGTCTTATATTGCGAGATTGGTCACCTGAAGACTTTGCACTATGACCAGAGCACCTGAGTCCAGATGACTTGAGCAAGTGGACCCTGCATCAACCACCCTTTTGGCTCTATGTGGGACTCGGATGTGGTCCTGTAGACTGTTCCTCTGAGACGTCTTTGCTGGGCCTGAGCTAGGCCGGCACAGTCCACACAGTCCCGTGGAAGCCCGCGAAAGGGCCTCGAGGAGACTCCTGCTTGATGGAGGTCTGGCACAAGAGGGAAGACTGCCGCTGCTCTGCCGCTAGACTCCCAGGTGCCCCAGGCCGTCACGTCATCTGCAGTCTTAGGAGGTAGACAATCTCCAGAGCCAGAATGCCGTCCAGAACTGTGTACAGTGGACTCCCCACTGCTCCAGATGCACCCGCATCAGAAACTGTAAATAGACTTTGACCACATAAGCCCAGGCAGGACCGGATCGAGAATATCCAGTGAACTGTGAGGTCGTGGAATGGCGACTGAAGTATCTGGACTTCATCCACACAGTGTTCGTGCCCAGTTGTACCTGGTTAAATTATGGACTCATGCGGAGGTGTCCGGGTGCTCCCAGCTGCACCATGTCCACTGCAATTCTGCGGTCTGCCTTTTCGAGGCTGAGAGACTGATTGTGGTGCTTTGTTATTGTTTTTTTACAGGTTGGACTTTGTTTGGTTCCTCAATAAAGTTATGGAGGGTTGTAGAGTCCAGCTGGACTCGTTCTAGTGTTTCTGCCAGCCACTCTGCTGAGGGCTGGTCTTACATGTGCACCCCACACCCACCCAACACAGGCGTCACTAGTCAGGTGACCCTGCCAATAAAAGGGGCCGGGCGCACGTGCCTGAGGCCAGTTTATACCACCATAAGACTGTGTCTACGTGACTTCATTCCGGAGCATGAGGGCTTAGGGACACCATATTACAAGAGCCTTCATTGCTGGAAGACCACCCCTGCCCGCGGCCGTGACTGCCCTCATCCTTCGTTACAAAGGCCTCTTTCCCCCCAGTGGAGCGTGCAGCCCAGAGGGGGCAAGAAGAACCGGGGGGCCCGACCCCACCTGCTCTGCCAACGAAGACCTCGACCCACGGCCGGAGCTGCGACACCTCAAAGTCTGTACTCCTGCTTGCAGCGGCAGTCAGCGCTGGAGGCCTCAGATCCTTGCCTGCCTGCACTCCCGCTGCTGCTGATTGGGCGCCTGCGGGAGGAAAAGAGGGTACGCCGCCCTACCAAACAGATCCAGTGGCTGGCTCGTGCAAATAACGAGCCCACAGCAGGAGCTGGCACACAGGGCTCATCCATGGTGAGCGACAGCAACTAAGACCGGGCGACGGCACCACCATAGCTTGTCTGCACCCGGCCCCTAACCAAACAACTCCCCCGTCCAACCGCAATACCCGGCAGGCATGGTACTGGAGCCGCCTCACCGCAGCAGGGAAGCTACAATTACTTGTGAGTACACCACTGCAGCCCAACAGCCTCCGGTCAGAACCTAGCATCCGCAGGCCATGCCACGCACATAGCCCATAGGAAGAAGTAGCCCTGCGACAACCCAACCTTGCACACTAATGTTACACAGAGGAAGCTACCACCTGGCCTATTATAGTGCGAAGCACCCCTCACTCATTCTCCACTACACCAGTGGGCTCCACCACTGCATGAATACGTCCATCAGTGGGTTGGAGAACAGCAAAGTAACTCTCATGAATCTGGGCCTGACTAGACTGCAGCCATCTCCCCTGCCGCGCAATGGAGCTACAAACTTGAGCCTCCCTAACACCCTGCAGGGACCTGCTGCAGCGGGGGTGAGAACATACTCTCAGTCTAGCTGGAGGGCTCTGTGCGCAGACCTACACGCTTTCTATCTTGGAGGAACTTCACCTCAACACCACGCAGTTCAACCTGGAACGGGGGGGGTGAGAAGACCCGCAACCACCCCCCACTGGCCTCCACCTCGCCAACCCCAGCGGGTGGCTTCAATCAGAGCCACCCATTTTTTTGGGGGGGGGCTCAACAGCTCCAATACCACCTAGCTGACAGCGAGGATGCTCCAAGCCAGGGGAACACCCCCGTCCACCATCACAATGCGACACAAGGCGGCGAGATCCCACTCGTGCCCACCCTCACCGGGTCTGTCCTCCCCCACCAGGTGGGAAGCTGGAAACTTGCAACCCCTTACTTCTCTGGACCCGACGTCTAAGCTTGACGCCATCCTACAAGCCATAGAATCCTCACACACGCCTTTTGAGGTGCGCATTGCAGAAATCTAAGAGGAATTTGGACTTTTTCTTGATGACCTCAAGAAGATTGCCTCCAGAGTTACAGACACAGAACATGCCATCACTGAAATACAGTCTCGAATTGGAACCCAAGAGCAGTTGACACAAGACCTGCTTGACAGACTACGACGTCTGGAACACAGAGCCGAGGACGCAGAAAATCAAATTGTGCCCACCGCAACAGCATTCGTGTAGAGGGCCTACCAGACCGGGCGTCAAGGGACAGGCGCTATGATCGATTTCCTTGAAGAATGGGTATGCTCCTTTACGCCATTCCAGTCCCCTTTACCACATTTCACCAAGGACGAGAGCATGAAGTACCGGCCAGCAGGCAACCACCAGGGACTCCCCCACACCCCACTGTTTCAAAACTCTTGCATTATAAAGACAGCGGTGCTCTACTGCAAGCTGCATGCCAAGCAGCCCCCTCTCACGCATGGCAACAACAGTGTCTCAGTGTTAACTGACTTTACTATACAAACACAGCAGTATCGCTCCTCCTTTATGTCCGTAAACCGCCATCTTCGAGAACCGAACATTCTATATTTCCTGCTCTTCCCAGCCAAACAGAAAATTATACACGATCAGCATACCCACCTCTTTACAGACCCTGAGGCTGCTTGGGAATGGATAGAGTCTCACTTTGCAGGTTCCTGTAGGCCACCTTCCTTGAATGGTGACGTCCAATGCTCCTAAAGACAGAGAAACCGACAGGGCTGACGTCCTGCTCAGTCTTCAGGGAAAGCAATAGCCACCTCTCCACAAGAACATCAACACAGTCAAAGATCGGCCATCAAGGCATCGTTTGCTCTCCGCCGGTCAACAGCGCCACTGCAATCTGACTCAAATGCCTCAGACAGTGAGGGGGACACAATTACAAGCGAATTAAACCATGATGAACTCCTGGCTGGTCCACAGGACACGTCACAGACAGCGGAGGACTTACTTTAATCCACGTCACCTAGCACTGACTTTGCCGCCACCCAGGGGTGCGCTCTTTCTCTCAACCTCATCATGGCTGGCAGAGTCCCACACAGAAGAACCCCTTTGGATTGCAGGCCTGCGGCCACTGCTCAACCACATGCCCCTAACATGTAATGCCTCATCGCCTGTCATCCCCATTCTTTGTTCGGGCTCTTAGAGCACCTGGGGGAGAGATTAAGCGGCCTATTTAAGCCCTGAAGGTAGCGCTTTGGTTCTTGTTATTGCAATGTTGTCGTCACGCCTGGTGGAGTTGTTCAATGAAGCTCTCACAACAGGCATTCTCCCATCCTCTGACAGAATCAGTTTTGATCTCTCTGCAAAAACCCAACCGGGACCCCACCCTACTATATTCTTATCGATCAATAGAGATATTAGGAACTGATTACAAATTCGTAGGGAAAATCCTAACCGACCATTATGTGTGTTTTTCCCGCTCTAGTCCACTCTGATGAAAACAGGTTTATACCTAAACGGAGTACCTTCAAACATATGTGTCGCTTTTTCCACATCATGGACCAGGCCTCTTTGAGACTCCCTGTAGGAAAATGTCTCCTTGTTGCAGTTACCCCCCACCGTTTTGCCTGTTATTGATGCTGACTTGATTGAGAGTGTGCTGGGATCCTGCTAACCAGGCCCCAGCACCAGTGTTCTTTCACTAAAAATGTACCATTGTTTCCACAATTAGCACACCCTTGGCACACAGATAAGTCCCTTGTAAAAGGTACCAGTGGTACCAAGGGCCCTGTGACCAGGGAAGGTCCCTAAGGGCTGCAGCATTTGTTGTGCCACCCTAAGGGACCCCTCACATAACAAATGCACACTGCCATTGCAGATTGTGTGTGTTGGTGGCTAGAAAAAGGCAAAGTCGACATGGCATCCCCCTCAGGGTGCCATGCACACAAAACACTGCCTGTGGCATAAGTAAGTCACCCCTCTCGCAGGCCTTAAAGCCCTAAGGCAGGGTGCACTATACAACAGGTAAGGGCATAGCTGCATGAGCAATATGCCCCTACGGTGTCTAAGTCCATTCTTAGACATTGTAAGTACAGTGTAGCCATATTAAGTATATGGTCTGGGAGTTTGTCAAAACAAACTCCACAGTTCCATAATGGCTACACTGAATACTGGGAAGTTTGGTATCAACCTTCTCAGAATAATAAACCCACACTAATGTCAGTGCTGGATTTATTTAAAAATGCACACAGAGGGCATCTTAGAGATGCCCCTGTATTTTACCCAATCCTTCAGTGCAGAACTGACTGGTATTTGCCAGCCTGCCGCTGAGAGATGAGTTTCTGACCCCCTGGGGTGAGAGTCTTTGTGCTCTCTGATGCCAGAAACAAAGCTTCACACCTCCCCCCTGCAGGAACTGTAACACCTAGCAGTGAGTCTGAAAGGCTCAGGCTTTGTGTTACAATGCACCAGGGCACTCCAGCTTAGTGGCGATGCCCCCCTCAACCCCCCAGGACACAGCCCCCACTTTTGGTGGCAAGTCCGGGGAAATAATGAAAAGACAAGGAGGAGTCACCCCCTCAGCCAGGTCCACCCCTAAGGTGAACAGAGCTGAAGTGACCTCCTCTTTGGAAAATCCTCCATCTTGTTTTGGAGGATTTACCCAATAGGAATAGGGATGTGCCCCTCTCCCCAAAGGGAGGAGGCACAAGGAGGATGTAGCCACCCTCAGGGACAGTAGCCATTGGCCCTAACACCCCTAAATGTAGTATTTAGGGGCGACCCTGAAACCAGCAAACCAGAATCCTGACACCTACCAAGAAGAAGGACTGCTGACTTAGAAACCCAGCAGAGAAGAAGGAGACGACAACTGCTTTGGCCACAGCACTACCTGCCTGTCTCCAGATTCAAAGAACCTGCAACAGCGATGCATCCAGCGGGACCAGCGACCTCTACCGACTCAGAGGACTGCCCTACAAACCCAAAGGACCAAGAAACTCCTGTGAACAGCGGCTTTGTCCAAAGCAACAAGAAGAAACCATCTTTAAAGGGACTCCCACCTCACTCCTGAAGCGTGAGTCCCCAACACTCTGCACCCTATGCCCCTGGCCCGTGTCCAGAGAAACCAACACTGCAACGAGGACCCCCAGGCGACTCCCCCGGCGTGTCCACCCTGAGACAACCTCCCTGCACCCTCACAGAAACGCCTGCCCCAGTGCCGCTGAGGGTGTATTTTCTGAGCCTGTTTGGGACCCCCTCAGTGCTCTACAAATCTCCCCCTGGTCTGCTCCCTGAGGACGCGGATACTTACCTGCTAGCAGACTGGAACCAGACCACCCCTAGTTTCCATAGGCACCTATGATATTTGGGCTCCTTTTTGACCTCTGCACCTGACCGGCCCTGTGTTGCTGGTGCTGGGTGTTTGGGGTTAACTTGAACCCCCAGCGGTGGGCTGCCTATGCCCCGGACACTGAACTTGTGATTTACTTACCTGACAAACTAACCTTTTCTTACCTCCCCCAGGAACTGTTGAATTTTGCAATGTGTCCACTTTTAAAACAGCTTATTGCCATTTTATGCCAAACTGTGTACATTACTGTTTTCATTCAGAGTTCTATATTTACCTAAGCCAAGTACCTTACAATTCATGTACTTACTTGATATCTGAATCTTGTGGTTCTAAAATTAAGAAAATAATATTTTTTAACCCATTCGCTGCCAGGCCTTTTCCCCCTCAGGTGCCAGGCCTTTTTTTGGCTATTTGGGGCAGGGCTCGCTTAGGCCCTCATAACTTTTTGTCCACATAAGCTACCCATGCCAAATTTGCATTCCTTTTTTCCAACATCCTAGGGATTCTGGAGGTACCCAGACTTTGTGGGTTCCCCTGAAGGAGGCCAAGAAATTAGCCAAAATACAAAGAAAATTTCGTTTTTTTCAAACAAATGGGAAAAAAGGGCTGCAGAAGAAGGCTTGTGTTTTTTTTCCCTGAAAATGGCATTAACAAAGGTACGGCAGGGCTAAAATCACCAGCTTCCCAGCTTTCAGGAACAGGCAGACTTGAATCAGAGAACCAATTTTTCAACACAATTTTGCGATTTGTTGTGCTTTCAGCTTCCTTCCAGTCAGTGACAGAAATGGGCGTGAAACCAATGCTGGATCCCAGAAACGTAACCATTTCTGAAAAGTAGACAAAATTCTGAATTTAGCAATGGGTAATTTGTGTAGATCCTACAAGGGTTTCCTACAGAAAATCACAACTGAAATAAAAAAATATTGAAATTGAGGTGAAAAAAACTGCAATTTTTCTCTACGTTTTACTGTGTAACTTTTTCCTGCGATGTCAGATGTTTTAAAGCAATATACCGTTACGTCTGCTGGACTCTTCTGGTTGCAGGGATATATAGGGCTTGTAGGTTCATCAAGAACCCTAGGTACCCAGAGCCAATAAATGAGCTGCACCCTGCAGTGGGTTTTCATTCTATACCGGGTATACAGCAATTCATTTGCTGAAATATAAAGAGTCAAAAATAGGTATCAAGAAAACCTTTGTATTTCCAAAACGGGCGCAAGATAAGGTGTGAGGAGCAGTGGTTATTTGCACATCTCTGAATTCTGGGGTGCCCATACTAGTATGTCAAAACACAAATTTCCTTCCACCCAGCGTTCCCTCAAGTCTCCCGATAAAAATGGCACCTTACTTGTGTGGGTAGGCATAGTGCCCGAGAATGGAAATGCTCCAAAACACAACGAGGACACATCACATTTTTCTACAGAAAACAGAGGTGTTTTTTTGCAAAGTGCCTACCTGTGGATTTTAGTCTCTAGCTCAGCCGGCACCTAGGGAAACCTACCAAACCTGTGCATTTTTTAAAACTAGAGACCTAGGAGAATCCAAGACAGGGTGACTTGTGGGGCTCTCACCAGGTTCTGTTACCCAGAATCCTTTGCAAACCTCAACATTTGGCTAAAAAAACACTTTTTCCTCACATTTCGGTGACAGAATGTTGTGGAATCTGAGAGTAGCCACAAATTACCATCCACCTAGCGTGCCCCCAAGTCTCCCGATAAAAATGGTACCTCACTTGTGTGGGTAGGCCTAGTGCCCGCGACAGGAAATGCCCCAAAACACAAAGTAGACACATCACATTTTCTCCAAGAAAACAAGGTGTTTTTTGCTAAGTGCCTACCTTTGGTTTTTGGCCTCTAGCTTAGCCGGCACATAGGGAAACCTACCAAACCTGAGCATTTTTGAAAACTAGAGACCTAGGGGAATCCATGACAGGGTGACTTGTTGGGCTCTCACCAGGTTCTGTTACCCAGAATCCTTTGTAAACCTCAAAATTTGGCTAAAAAAACACTTTTTCCTCAGATTTCGGTGACAGGACGTTCTGGAATCTGAGAGGAGCTACAAATTTCCTTCCACCCAGCATTCCCCCAAGTCTCCTAATAAAAATGGTACCTCACTTGTGTGGGTAGGCCTAGTGCCCAGGACAGGAAATGCCCCAAAACACAAAGTAGACACATCACATTTTCTCAAAGAAAACAGAGGTGTTTTTTGCAAAGTGCCTACCTGTGGTTTTTGGCCTCTAGCTCAGCCGACACCTAGGGAAACCTACCAAACCTGTGTATTTCTAAAAACTAAAAACCTAGGGGAATCCAAGACAGGGTGACTTGTGGGGCTCTCACCCGGTTCTGTTACCCAGAATCCTTAGCAAACCTCAAAATTTGGCTAAAAAACACTTTTTCCTCACATTTCGGTGACAGAACGTTCTGGAATCTGAGAGGAGCCACAAATTACCATCCACCTAGCGTTCCCCCAAGTCTCCCGATAAAAATGGTACCTCACTTGTGTGGGTAGGCCTAGTGCCCGCAACAGGAAATGCCCCAAAACACAAAGTGGACACATCACATTTTCTCCAAGAAAACAGAGGTGTTTTTTGCAAAGTGCCTACCTGTGGTTTTTGGCGTCTAGCTCAGCCGGCACCTAGGGAAACCTACCAAACCTGTGCATTTTTGAAAACTAGAGACCTAGGGGAATACAAGACAGGGTGACTTGTTGGGCTCTCACCAGGTTCTGTTACCCAGAATCCTTTGCAAACATCAAAATTTGGCTAAAAAAACACCTTTTCCTCACATTTCGGTGACAGAACGTTCTGGAATCTGAGAGGAGCCACAAATTTCCTTCCACCCAGCGTTCCCCCAAGTCTCCCAATAAAAATGGTACCTCACTTGTGTGGGTAGGCCTAGTGCCCGGGACAGGAAATGCCCCAAAACACAAAGTGGACACATCACATTTTCTCAAAGAAAACAGAGGTGTTTTTTGCTAAGTGCCTACCTGTGGATTTTGGCCTCTAGCTCAGCCGGCACCTGGGGAAACCTACCAAACCTGTGCATTTTTTAAAACTAGAGACCTAGTGGAATCCAAGACAGGGTGTCTTGTGGGGCACTCACCAGGTTCTGGTACCCAGAACCCTTTGCAAACCTCAAAATTTGGCTACAAAAACACTTTTTCCTCACATTTCGGTGACAGGATGTTTTGAAATCTGAGAGGAGCTACAAAGTTCCTTCCACCCAGCATTCCCCCAAGTCTCCCAATAAAAATGGGACCTCACTTGTGTGGTAGGCCTAGTGCCCGGGACAGGAAATGTCCCAAAACACAAAGTGGACACATCACATTTTCTCAAAGAAAACAGAGGTGTTTTTTGCAAAGTGCCTACCTGTGGTTTTTGGCGTCTAGCTCAGCCGGCATTTAGGGAAACCTACCAAACCTGTGCATTTTTGAAAACTAGAGACCTAGGGGAATCCAAGACAGGGTGCCTTGTGGGGCTCTCACCAGGTTCTGTTACCCAGAATCCTTTGCAAACCTCAAAATTTGGCTAAAAAAACACTTTTTCCTCACATTTCAGTGACAGGACGTTCTAAAATCTGAGAGGAGCTACAAATTTCCTTCCACCCAGCATTCCCCCAAGTCTCCCAATAAAAATGGTACCTCACCCGTGTGGGTAGGCCTAGTGCCCGGGACAGGAAATGCCCCAAAACACAAATTGGACACATCACATTTTCTCAAAGAAAACAGAGGTGTTTTTGCAAAGTGCCTACCTGTGGTTTTTGGCCTCTAGCTCAGCCGGCACCTAGGGAAACCTACCAAACCTGTGTATTTTTGAAAACTAAACACCTAGGGGAATCCAAGACAGGGTGACTTGTGGGGCTCTCACCAGGTTCTGTTACCCAGAATCCTTTGCAAACCTCAGAACTTGGCTAAAGAAATACTTTTTTTCCTCACATTTCGGTGACAGAACGTTCTGGAATCTGAGAGGAGCCACAAATTACCATCCACCTAGCGTTCCCCCAAGTCTCCCGATAAAAATGGTACCTCACTTGTGTGGGTAGGCCTAGTGCCCGCAACAGGAAATGCCCCAAAACACAAAGTGGACACATCACATTTTCTCCAAGAAAACAGAGGTGTTTTTTGCAAAGTGCCTACCTGTGGTTTTTGGCGTCTAGCTCAGCCGGCACCTAGGGAAACCTACCAAACCTGTGCATTTCTGAAAACTAGAGACCTAGGGCAATACAAGACAGGGTGATTTGTGGGGCTCTCACCAGGTTCTGTTACCCAGAACCCTTTGCAAACGTCAAAATTTGGCTAAAAAAACACCTTTTCCTCACATTTCGGTGACAGAACGTTCTGGAATCTGAGAGGAGCCACAAATTTCCTTCCACCCAGCGTTCCCCCAAGTCTCCCAATAAAAATGGTACCTCACTTGTGTGGGTAGGCCTAGTGCCCGGGACAGGAAATGCCCCAAAACACAAAGTGGACACATCACATTTTCTCAAAGAAAACAGAGGTGTTTTTTGCTAAGTGCCTACCTGTGGATTTTGGCCTCTAGCTCAGCCGGCACCTGGGGAAACCTACCAAACCTGTGCATTTTTTAAAACTAGAGACCTAGTGGAATCCAAGACAGGGTGTCTTGTGGGGCTCTCACCAGGTTCTGGTACCCAGAACCCTTTGCAAACCTCAAAATTTGGCTACAAAAACACTTTTTCCTCACATTTCGGTGACAGGATGTTCTGAAATCTGAGAGGAGCTACAAAGTTCCTTCCACCCAGCATTCCCCCAAGTCTCCCAATAAAAATGGGACCTCACTTGTGTGGTAGGCCTAGTGCCCGGGACAGGAAATGTCCCAAAACACAAAGTGGACACATCACATTTTCTCAAAGAAAACAGAGGTGTTTTTTGCAAAGTGCCTACCTGTGGTTTTTGGCGTCTAGCTCAGCCGGCATTTAGGGAAACCTACCAAACCTGTGCATTTTTGAAAACTAGAGACCTAGGGGAATCCAAGACAGGGTGCCTTGTGGGGCTCTCACCAGGTTCTGTTACCCAGAATCCTTTGCAAACCTCAAAATTTGGCTAAAAAAACACTTTTTCCTCACATTTCAGTGACAGGACGTTCTAAAATCTGAGAGGAGCTACAAATTTCCTTCCACCCAGCATTCCCCCAAGTCTCCCAATAAAAATGGTACCTCACCCGTGTGGGTAGGCCTAGTGCCCGGGACAGGAAATGCCCCAAAACACAAATTGGACACATCACATTTTCTCAAAGAAAACAGAGGTGTTTTTTGCTAAGTGCCTACCTGTGGATTTTGGCCTCTAGCTCAGCCGGCACCTGGGGAAACCTACCAAACCTGTGCATTTTTTAAAACTAGAGACCTAGTGGAATCCAAGACAGGGTGTCTTGTGGGGCTCTCACCAGGTTCTGGTACCCAGAACCCTTTGCAAACCTCAAAATTTGGCTACAAAAACACTTTTTCCTCACATTTCGGTGACAGGATGTTTTGAAATCTGAGAGGAGCTACAAAGTTCCTTCCACCCAGCATTCCCCCAAGTCTCCCAATAAAAATGGGACCTCACTTGTGTGGTAGGCCTAGTGCCCGGGACAGGAAATGTCCCAAAACACAAAGTGGACACATCACATTTTCTCAAAGAAAACAGAGGTGTTTTTGCAAAGTGCCTACCTGTGGTTTTTGGCCTCTAGCTCAGCCGGCACCTAGGGAAACCTACCAAACCTGTGTATTTTTGAAAACTAAACACCTAGGGGAATCCAAGACAGGGTGACTTGTGGGGCTCTCACCAGGTTCTGTTACCCAGAATCCTTTGCAAACCTCAGAACTTGGCTAAAGAAATACTTTTTTTCCTCACATTTCGGTGACAGAACGTTCTGGAATCTGAGAGGAGCCACAAATTACCATCCACCTAGCGTTCCCCCAAGTCTCCCGATAAAAATGGTACCTCACTTGTGTGGGTAGGCCTAGTGCCCGCAACAGGAAATGCCCCAAAACACAAAGTGGACACATCACATTTTCTCCAAGAAAACAGAGGTGTTTTTTGCAAAGTGCCTACCTGTGGTTTTTGGCGTCTAGCTCAGCCGGCACCTAGGGAAACCTACCAAACCTGTGCATTTCTGAAAACTAGAGACCTAGGGGAATACAAGACAGGGTGATTTGTGGGGCTCTCACCAGGTTCTGTTACCCAGAACCCTTTGCAAACGTCAAAATTTGGCTAAAAAAACACCTTTTCCTCACATTTCGGTGACAGAACGTTCTGGAATCTGAGAGGAGCCACAAATTTCCTTCCACCCAGCGTTCCCCCAAGTCTCACAATAAAAATGGTACCTCACTTGTGTGGGTAGGCCTAGTGCCCGGGACAGGAAATGCCCCAAAACACAAAGTGGACACATCAACTTTTCTCAAAGAAAACAGAGGTGTTTTTTGCTAAGTGCCTACCTGTGGATTTTGGCCTCTAGCTCAGCCGGCACCTAGGGAAACCTACCAAACCTGTGCATTTTTGAAAACTAGAGACCTAGGGGAATCCAAGACAGGGTGTCTTGTGGGGCTCTCACCAGGTTCTGGTACCCAGAACCCTTTGCAAACCTCAAAATGTGGCTAAAAAACACTTTTTCCTCACATTTCGGTGACAGGATGTTCTGAAATCTGAGAGGAGCTACAAAGTTCCTTCCACCCAGCATTCCCCCAAGTCTCCCAATAAAAATGGGACCTCACTTGTGTGGTAGGCCTAGTGCCCGGGACAAGAAAAGTCCCAAAACACAAAGTGGACACATCACATTTTCTCCAAGAAAACAGAGGTGTTTTTTGCTAAGTGCCTACCTGTGGATGTTGGCCTCTAGCTCAGCCGGCATTTAGGGAAACCTACCAAACCAGTGCATTTTTTAAAACTAGAGACCTAGGGGAATCCAAGACAGGGTGCCTTGTAGGGCTCTCACCAGGTTCTGTTACCCAGAATCCTTTGCAAACCTCAAAATTTGGCTAAAAAAACACTTTTTCCTCACATTTCAGTGACAGGACGTTCTGAAATCTGAGAGGAGCTACAAATTTCCTTCCACCCAGCATTCCCCCAAGTCTCCCAATAAAAATGGTACCTCACCCGTGTGGGTAGTCTTAGTGCCTGGGACAGGAAATGCCCCAAAACACAAATTGGACACATCACATTTTCTCAAAGAAAACAGAGGTGTTTTTGCAAAGTGCCTACCTGTGGTTTTTGGCCTCTAGCTCAGCCGGCACCTAGGGAAACCTACCAAACCTGTGTATTTTTGTAAACTAAACACCTAGGGGAATCCAAGACAGGGTGACTTGTGGGGCACTCACCAGGTTCTGTTACCCAGAATCCTTTGCAAACCTCAGAATTTGGCTAAAACAATACTTTTTCCTCACATTTCAGTGACAAAACGTTCTGGTATCAGAGAGGAGCCACAAATTCCCTTCCACCCAGCATTCCCCCATGTCTCCTGATAAAAATGGTACCTCATTTGTGCGGGTAGGCCTAGTGCCCACCATAGGAAATGCCCCAAAACACAAAGTGGACACCACATTTTCTCAAAGAAAACAGAGGTGTTTTTTGCAAAGTGCCTACCTGTGGTTTTTGGCCTCTAGCTCAGCCGGCACCTAGGGAAACCTACCATCTTTGAAAACTAGAGACCTAGGGGAATCCAAGAAAGGGTGACTTGTGGGGTTCTCACCAGGGTTTGTACTCAGAATCCTTTGCAAACCTCAGAATTTGGTTAAAGAAACACTTTTTCCTCACATTTCGGTAACAGAACGTTCTGGAATCTGAGAGGAGCCACAAATTCCCTTCCACCCAGCGTTCCCCCCAAGTCTCCTGATAAAAATGGTACCTCACTTGTGTGGGTAGGCCTAGTGCCCGCCACAGGAAATGCCCCAAAACACAAAGTGGACACATCACATTTTCTCAAAGAAAGCAGAGGTGTTTTTTGCAAAGTGCCTACCTGTGGATTTTGGCCTGTAGCTCAGCCGGCACCTAGGGAAACCTACCAAACCTGTGCATTTTTTTAAACTAGAGACCTAGGGGAATCCAAAACGGGGTGACTTGTGGGGCTCTCACCAGGTTCTGTTACCCAGAATCCTTTGCAAACCTCAAAATTTGGCTAACAAAACACTTTTTCCTCACATTTCGGTGACAGAGAGTTCTGAAATCTGAGAGGAGCTACAAATTTCCTTCCACCCAGCATTCCCCCAAGTCTCCCAATAAAAATGGTACCTCACTTGTGTGGGTAGGCCTAGTGCCCGGGACAGGAAATGCCCCAAAACACAAAGTGGACACATCACATTTTCTCAAAGAAAACAGAGGTGTTTTTGCAAAGTGCCTACCTGTGGTGTTTGGCCTCTAGCTCAGCCAGCACCTAGGGAAACCTACCAAACCTGTGTATTTTTTAAAACTAAACACCTCGGAAAATCCAAGACAGGTTGACTTGTGGGGCTCTCACCAGGTTCTGTTACCCAGAATCCTTTGCAAACCTCAGAATTTGGCTAAAAAAATACCTTTTCCTCACATTTCGGTGACAGAACGTTCTGGTATCAGAG
This sequence comes from Pleurodeles waltl, assembly GCF_031143425.1. Taxonomy (NCBI): domain Eukaryota; kingdom Metazoa; phylum Chordata; class Amphibia; order Caudata; family Salamandridae; genus Pleurodeles; species Pleurodeles waltl. The sequence continues at coordinate 231,332,387 of NC_090451.1, forward strand.
AGGAGCCACAAATTTCCTTCCACCCAGCGTTCCCCCATGTCTCCTGATAAAAATGGTACCTCACTTGTGGGGGTAGGCCTAGCGCCCCGACAGGAAATGCCCCAAAACACAAAGCGGACACATCACATATTCTAAAAAAAAACAGAGGTGTTTTTTGCAAAGTGCCTACCTGTGGTTTTTGGCCTCTAGCTCAGTCGGCACCTAGGGAAACCTACCAAACCTGTGCATTTTTTAAAAACTAGAGACCTAGGGGAATACAAGACAGGGTGACTTGTGGGGCTCTCACCAGGTTCTGTTACCCAGAATCCTTTGCAAACCTCAAAATTTGGCTAAAAAAACACCTTTTCCTCACATTTCGGTGCCAGAACGTTTTGGAATCTGGGAGGAGCCACAAATTTCCTTCCACCCAGCGTTCCCCCAAGTCTCACAATAAAAATGGTACCTCACTTGTGTGGGTAGGCCTAGTGCCCGGGACAGGAAATGCCCCAAAACACAAAGTGGACACATCAAATTTTCTCAAAGAAAACAGAGGTGTTTTTTGCTAAGTGCCTACCTTTGGTTTTTGGCCTCTAGCTTAGCCGGCACATAGGGAAACCTACCAAACCTGAGCATTTTTGAAAACTAGAGACCTAGGGGAATCCATGACAGGGTGACTTGTTGGGCTCTCACCAGGTTCTGTTACCCAGAATCCTTTGTAAACCTCAAAATTTGGCTAAAAAAACACTTTTTCCTCAGATTTCGGTGACAGGACGTTCTGGAATCTGAGAGGAGCTACAAATTTCCTTCCACCCAGCATTCCCCCAAGTCTCCTAATAAAAATGGTACCTCACTTGTGTGGGTAGGCCTAGTGCCCAGGACAGGAAATGCCCCAAAACACAAAGTAGACACATCACATTTTCTCAAAGAAAACAGAGGTGTTTTTTGCAAAGTGCCTACCTGTGGTTTTTGGCCTCTAGCTCAGCCGACACCTAGGGAAACCTACCAAACCTGTGTATTTCTAAAAACTAAAAACCTAGGGGAATCCAAGACAGGGTGACTTGTGGGGCTCTCACCCGGTTCTGTTACCCAGAATCCTTAGCAAACCTCAAAATTTGGCTAAAAAACACTTTTTCCTCACATTTCGGTGACAGAACGTTCTGGAATCTGAGAGGAGCCACAAATTACCATCCACCTAGCGTTCCCCCAAGTCTCCCGATAAAAATGGTACCTCACTTGTGTGGGTAGGCCTAGTGCCCGCAACAGGAAATGCCCCAAAACACAAAGTGGACACATCACATTTTCTCCAAGAAAACAGAGGTGTTTTTTGCAAAGTGCCTACCTGTGGTTTTTGGCGTCTAGCTCAGCCGGCACCTAGGGAAACCTACCAAACCTGTGCATTTTTGAAAACTAGAGACCTAGGGGAATACAAGACAGGGTGACTTGTTGGGCTCTCACCAGGTTCTGTTACCCAGAATCCTTTGCAAACATCAAAATTTGGCTAAAAAAACACCTTTTCCTCACATTTCGGTGACAGAACGTTCTGGAATCTGAGAGGAGCCACAAATTTCCTTCCACCCAGCGTTCCCCCAAGTCTCCCAATAAAAATGGTACCTCACTTGTGTGGGTAGGCCTAGTGCCCGGGACAGGAAATGCCCCAAAACACAAAGTGGACACATCACATTTTCTCAAAGAAAACAGAGGTGTTTTTTGCTAAGTGCCTACCTGTGGATTTTGGCCTCTAGCTCAGCCGGCACCTGGGGAAACCTACCAAACCTGTGCATTTTTTAAAACTAGAGACCTAGTGGAATCCAAGACAGGGTGTCTTGTGGGGCTCTCACCAGGTTCTGGTACCCAGAACCCTTTGCAAACCTCAAAATTTGGCTACAAAAACACTTTTTCCTCACATTTCGGTGACAGGATGTTCTGAAATCTGAGAGGAGCTACAAAGTTCCTTCCACCCAGCATTCCCCCAAGTCTCCCAATAAAAATGGGACCTCACTTGTGTGGTAGGCCTAGTGCCCGGGACAGGAAATGTCCCAAAACACAAAGTGGACACATCACATTTTCTCAAAGAAAACAGAGGTGTTTTTTGCAAAGTGCCTACCTGTGGTTTTTGGCGTCTAGCTCAGCCGGCATTTAGGGAAACCTACCAAACCTGTGCATTTTTGAAAACTAGAGACCTAGGGGAATCCAAGACAGGGTGCCTTGTGGGGCTCTCACCAGGTTCTGTTACCCAGAATCCTTTGCAAACCTCAAAATTTGGCTAAAAAAACACTTTTTCCTCACATTTCAGTGACAGGACGTTCTAAAATCTGAGAGGAGCTACAAATTTCCTTCCACCCAGCATTCCCCCAAGTCTCCCAATAAAAATGGTACCTCACCCGTGTGGGTAGGCCTAGTGCCCGGGACAGGAAATGCCCCAAAACACAAATTGGACACATCACATTTTCTCAAAGAAAACAGAGGTGTTTTTTGCTAAGTGCCTACCTGTGGATTTTGGCCTCTAGCTCAGCTGGCACCTGGGGAAACCTACCAAACCTGTGCATTTTTTAAAACTAGAGACCTAGTGGAATCCAAGACAGGGTGTCTTGTGGGGCTCTCACCAGGTTCTGGTACCCAGAACCCTTTGCAAACCTCAAAATTTGGCTACAAAAACACTTTTTCCTCACATTTCGGTGACAGGATGTTTTGAAATCTGAGAGGAGCTACAAAGTTCCTTCCACCCAGCATTCCCCCAAGTCTCCCAATAAAAATGGGACCTCACTTGTGTGGTAGGCCTAGTGCCCGGGACAGGAAATGTCCCAAAACACAAAGTGGACACATCACATTTTCTCAAAGAAAACAGAGGTGTTTTTTGCAAAGTGCCTACCTGTGGTTTTTGGCGTCTAGCTCAGCCGGCATTTAGGGAAACCTACCAAACCTGTGCATTTTTGAAAACTAGAGACCTAGGGGAATCCAAGACAGGGTGCCTTGTGGGGCTCTCACCAGGTTCTGTTACCCAGAATCCTTTGCAAACCTCAAAATTTGGCTAAAAAAACACTTTTTCCTCACATTTCAGTGACAGGACGTTCTAAAATCTGAGAGGAGCTACAAATTTCCTTCCACCCAGCATTCCCCCAAGTCTCCCAATAAAAATGGTACCTCACCCGTGTGGGTAGGCCTAGTGCCCGGGACAGGAAATGCCCCAAAACACAAATTGGACACATCACATTTTCTCAAAGAAAACAGAGGTGTTTTTGCAAAGTGCCTACCTGTGGTTTTTGGCCTCTAGCTCAGCCGGCACCTAGGGAAACCTACCAAACCTGTGTATTTTTGAAAACTAAACACCTAGGGGAATCCAAGACAGGGTGACTTGTGGGGCTCTCACCAGGTTCTGTTACCCAGAATCCTTTGCAAACCTCAGAACTTGGCTAAAGAAATACTTTTTTTCCTCACATTTCGGTGACAGAACGTTCTGGAATCTGAGAGGAGCCACAAATTACCATCCACCTAGCGTTCCCCCAAGTCTCCCGATAAAAATGGTACCTCACTTGTGTGGGTAGGCCTAGTGCCCGGGACAGGAAATGCCCCAAAACACAAAGTGGACACATCACATTTTCTCAAAGAAAACAGAGGTGTTTTTTGCTAAGTGCCTACCTGTGGATTTTGGCCTCTAGCTCAGCCGGCACCTGGGGAAACCTACCAAACCTGTGCATTTTTTAAAACTAGAGACCTAGTGGAATCCAAGACAGGGTGTCTTGTGGGGCTCTCACCAGGTTCTGGTACCCAGAACCCTTTGCAAACCTCAAAATTTGGCTACAAAAACACTTTTTCCTCACATTTCGGTGACAGGATGTTTTGAAATCTGAGAGGAGCTACAAAGTTCCTTCCACCCAGCATTCCCCCAAGTCTCCCAATAAAAATGGGACCTCACTTGTGTGGTAGGCCTAGTGCCCGGGACAGGAAATGTCCCAAAACACAAAGTGGACACATCACATTTTCTCAAAGAAAACAGAGGTGTTTTTTGCAAAGTGCCTACCTGTGGTTTTTGGCGTCTAGCTCAGCCGGCATTTAGGGAAACCTACCAAACCTGTGCATTTTTGAAAACTAGAGACCTAGGGGAATCCAAGACAGGGTGCCTTGTGGGGCTCTCACCAGGTTCTGTTACCCAGAATCCTTTGCAAACCTCAAAATTTGGCTAAAAAAACACTTTTTCCTCACATTTCAGTGACAGGACGTTCTAAAATCTGAGAGGAGCTACAAATTTCCTTCCACCCAGCATTCCCCCAAGTCTCCCAATAAAAATGGTACCTCACCCGTGTGGGTAGGCCTAGTGCCCGGGACAGGAAATGCCCCAAAACACAAATTGGACACATCACATTTTCTCAAAGAAAACAGAGGTGTTTTTGCAAAGTGCCTACCTGTGGTTTTTGGCCTCTAGCTCAGCCGGCACCTAGGGAAACCTACCAAACCTGTGTATTTTTGAAAACTAAACACCTAGGGGAATCCAAGACAGGGTGACTTGTGGGGCTCTCACCAGGTTCTGTTACCCAGAATCCTTTGCAAACCTCAGAACTTGGCTAAAGAAATACTTTTTTTCCTCACATTTCGGTGACAGAACGTTCTGGAATCTGAGAGGAGCCACAAATTACCATCCACCTAGCGTTCCCCCAAGTCTCCCGATAAAAATGGTACCTCACTTGTGTGGGTAGGCCTAGTGCCCGCAACAGGAAATGCCCCAAAACACAAAGTGGACACATCACATTTTCTCCAAGAAAACAGAGGTGTTTTTTGCAAAGTGCCTACCTGTGGTTTTTGGCGTCTAGCTCAGCCGGCACCTAGGGAAACCTACCAAACCTGTGCATTTCTGAAAACTAGAGACCTAGGGGAATACAAGACAGGGTGATTTGTGGGGCTCTCACCAGGTTCTGTTACCCAGAACCCTTTGCAAACGTCAAAATTTGGCTAAAAAAACACCTTTTCCTCACATTTCGGTGACAGAACGTTCTGGAATCTGAGAGGAGCCACAAATTTCCTTCCACCCAGCGTTCCCCCAAGTCTCCCAATAAAAATGGTACCTCACTTGTGTGGGTAGGCCTAGTGCCCGGGACAGGAAATGCCCCAAAACACAAAGTGGACACATCACATTTTCTCAAAGAAAACAGAGGTGTTTTTTGCTAAGTGCCTACCTGTGGATTTTGGCCTCTAGCTCAGCCGGCACCTGGGGAAACCTACCAAACCTGTGCATTTTTTAAAACTAGAGACCTAGTGGAATCCAAGACAGGGTGTCTTGTGGGGCTCTCACCAGTTTCTGGTACCCAGAACCCTTTGCAAACCTCAAAATTTGGCTACAAAAACACTTTTTCCTCACATTTCGGTGACAGGATGTTCTGAAATCTGAGAGGAGCTACAAAGTTCCTTCCACCCAGCATTCCCCCAAATCTCCCAATAAAAATGGGACCTCACTTGTGTGGTAGGCCTAGTGCCCGGGACAGGAAATGTCCCAAAACACAAAGTGGACACATCACATTTTCTCAAAGAAAACAGAGGTGTTTTTTGCAAAGTGCCTACCTGTGGTTTTTGGCGTCTAGCTCAGCCGGCATTTAGGGAAACCTACCAAACCTGTGCATTTTTGAAAACTAGAGACCTAGGGGAATCCAAGACAGGGTGCCTTGTGGGGCTCTCACCAGGTTCTGTTACCCAGAATCCTTTGCAAACCTCAAAATTTGGCTAAAAAAACACTTTTTCCTCACATTTCAGTGACAGGACGTTCTAAAATCTGAGAGGAGCTACAAATTTCCTTCCACCCAGCATTCCCCCAAGTCTCCCAATAAAAATGGTACCTCACCCGTGTGGGTAGGCCTAGTGCCCGGGACAGGAAATGCCCCAAAACACAAATTGGACACATCACATTTTCTCAAGAAAACAGAGGTGTTTTTGCAAAGTGCCTACCTGTGGTTTTTGGCCTCTAGCTCAGCCGGCACCTAGGGAAACCTACCAAACCTGTGTATTTTTGAAAACTAAACACCTAGGGGAATCCAAGACAGGGTGACTTGTGGGGCTCTCACCAGGTTCTGTTACCCAGAATCCTTTGCAAACCTCAGAACTTGGCTAAAGAAATACTTTTTTTCCTCACATTTCGGTGACAGAACGTTCTGGAATCTGAGAGGAGCCACAAATTACCATCCACCTAGCGTTCCCCCAAGTCTCCCGATAAAAATGGTACCTCACTTGTGTGGGTAGGCCTAGTGCCCGCAACAGGAAATGCCCCAAAACACAAAGTGGACACATCACATTTTCTCCAAGAAAACAGAGGTGTTTTTTGCAAAGTGCCTACCTGTGGTTTTTGGCGTCTAGCTCAGCCGGCACCTAGGGAAACCTACCAAACCTGTGCATTTCTGAAAACTAGAGACCTAGGGGAATACAAGACAGGGTGATTTGTGGGGCTCTCACCAGGTTCTGTTACCCAGAACCCTTTGCAAACGTCAAAATTTGGCTAAAAAAACACCTTTTCCTCACATTTCGGTGACAGAACGTTCTGGAATCTGAGAGGAGCCACAAATTTCCTTCCACCCAGCGTTCCCCCAAGTCTCACAATAAAAATGGTACCTCACTTGTGTGGGTAGGCCTAGTGCCCGGGACAGGAAATGCCCCAAAACACAAAGTGGACACATCAACTTTTCTCAAAGAAAACAGAGGTGTTTTTTGCTAAGTGCCTACCTGTGGATTTTGGCCTCTAGCTCAGCCGGCACCTAGGGAAACCTACCAAACCTGTGCATTTTTGAAAACTAGAGACCTAGGGGAATCCAAGACAGGGTGTCTTGTGGGGCTCTCACCAGGTTCTGGTACCCAGAACCCTTTGCAAACCTCAAAATGTGGCTAAAAAACACTTTTTCCTCACATTTCGGTGACAGGATGTTCTGAAATCTGAGAGGAGCTACAAAGTTCCTTCCACCCAGCATTCCCCCAAGTCTCCCAATAAAAATGGGACCTCACTTGTGTGGTAGGCCTAGTGCCCGGGACAGGAAATGTCCCAAAACACAAAGTGGACACATCACATTTTCTCCAAGAAAACAGAGGTGTTTTTTGCTAAGTGCCTACCTGTGGATGTTGGCCTCTAGCTCAGCCGGCATTTAGGGAAACCTACCAAACCAGTGCATTTTTTAAAACTAGAGACCTAGGGGAATCCAAGACAGGGTGCCTTGTGGGGCTCTCACCAGGTTCTGTTACCCAGAATCCTTTGCAAACCTCAAAATTTGGCTAAAAAAACACTTTTTCCTCACATTTCAGTGACAGGACGTTCTGAAATCTGAGAGGAGCTACAAATTTCCTTCCACCCAGCATTCCCCCAAGTCTCCCAATAAAAATGGTACCTCACCCGTGTGGGTAGTCTTAGTGCCTGGGACAGGAAATGCCCCAAAACACAAATTGGACACATCACATTTTCTCAAAGAAAACAGAGGTGTTTTTGCAAAGTGCCTACCTGTGGTTTTTGGCCTCTAGCTCAGCCGGCACCTAGGGAAACCTACCAAACCTGTGTATTTTTGAAAACTAAACACCTAGGGGAATCCAAGACAGGGTGACTTGTGGGGCACTCACCAGGTTCTGTTACCCAGAATCCTTTGCAAACCTCAGAATTTGGCTAAAAAAATACTTTTTCCTCACATTTCAGTGACAAAACGTTCTGGTATCAGAGAGGAGCCACAAATTCCCTTCCACCCAGCATTCCCCCATGTCTCCTGATAAAAATGGTACCTCATTTGTGTGGGTAGGCCTAGTGCCCACCATAGGAAATGCCCCAAAACACAAAGTGGACACCACATTTTCTCAAAGAAAACAGAGGTGTTTTTTGCAAAGTGCCTACCTGTGGTTTTTGGCCTCTAGCTCAGCCGGCACCTAGGGAAACCTACCATCTTTGAAAACTAGAGACCTAGGGGAATCCAAGACAGGGTGCCTTGTGGGGCTCTCACCAGGTTCTGTTACCCAGAATCCTTTGCAAACCTCAAAATTTGGCTAAAAAAACACTTTTTCCTCACATTTCAGTGACAGGACGTTCTGAAATCTGAGAGGAGCTACAAATTTCCTTCCACCCAGCATTCCCCCAAGTCTCCCAATAAAAATGGTACCTCACCCGTGTGGGTAGTCTTAGTGCCTGGGACAGGAAATGCCCCAAAACACAAATTGGACACATCACATTTTCTCAAAGAAAACAGAGGTGTTTTTGCAAAGTGCCTACCTGTGGTTTTTGGCCTCTAGCTCAGCCGGCACCTAGGGAAACCTACCAAACCTGTGTATTTTTGAAAACTAAACACCTAGGGGAATCCAAGACAGGGTGACTTGTGGGGCACTCACCAGGTTCTGTTACCCAGAATCCTTTGCAAACCTCAGAATTTGGCTAAAAAAATACTTTTTCCTCACATTTCAGTGACAAAACGTTCTGGTATCAGAGAGGAGCCACAAATTCCCTTCCACCCAGCATTCCCCCATGTCTCCTGATAAAAATGGTACCTCATTTGTGTGGGTAGGCCTAGTGCCCACCATAGGAAATGCCCCAAAACACAAAGTGGACACCACATTTTCTCAAAGAAAACAGAGGTGTTTTTTGCAAAGTGCCTACCTGTGGTTTTTGGCCTCTAGCTCAGCCGGCACCTAGGGAAACCTACCATCTTTGAAAACTAGAGACCTAGGGGAATCCAAGAAAGGGTGACTTGTGGGGTTCTCACCAGGGTTTGTACTCAGAATCCTTTGCAAACCTCAGAATTTGGTTAAAGAAACACTTTTTCCTCACATTTCGGTAACAGAACGTTCTGGAATCTGAGAGGAGCCACAAATTCCCTTCCACCCAGCGTTCCCCCAAGTCTCCTGATAAAAATGGTACCTCACTTGTGTGGGTAGGCCTAGTGCCCGCCACAGGAAATGCCCCAAAACACAAAGTGGACACATCACATTTTCTCAAAGAAAGCAGAGGTGTTTTTTGCAAAGTGCCTACCTGTGGATTTTGGCCTGTAGCTCAGCCGGCACCTAGGGAAACCTACCAAACCTGTGCATTTTTTTAAACTAGAGACCTAGGGGAATCCAAAACGGGGTGACTTGTGGGGCTCTCACCAGGTTCTGTTACCCAGAATCCTTTGCAAACCTCAAAATGTGGCTAACAAAACACTTTTTCCTCACATTTCGGTGACAGAGAGTTCTGAAATCTGAGAGGAGCTACAAATTTCCTTCCACCCAGCATTCCCCCAAGTCTCCCAATAAAAATGGTACCTCACTTGTGTGGGTAGGCCTAGTGCCCGGGACAGGAAATGCCCCAAAACACAAAGTGGACACATCACATTTTCTCAAAGAAAACAGAGGTGTTTTTGCAAAGTGCCTACCTGTGGTGTTTGGCCTCTAGCTCAGCCAGCACCTAGGGAAACCTACCAAACCTGTGTATTTTTGAAAACTAAACACCTCGGAAAATCCAAGACAGGTTGACTTGTGGGGCTCTCACCAGGTTCTGTTACCCAGAATCCTTTGCAAACCTCAGAATTTGGCTAAAAAAATACCTTTTCCTCACATTTCGGTGACAGAACGTTCTGGTATCAGAGAGGAGCCACAAATTTCCTTCCACCCAGCGTTCCCCCATGTCTCCTGATAAAAATGGTACCTCACTTGTGGGGGTAGGCCTAGCGCCCCGACAGGAAATGCCCCAAAACACAAAGCGGACACATCACATATTCTAAAAAAAAACAGAGGTGTTTTTTGCAAAGTGCCTACCTGTGGTTTTTGGCCTCTAGCTCAGTCGGCACCTAGGGAAACCTACCAAACCTGTGCATTTTTTAAAAACTAGAGACCTAGGGGAATACAAGACAGGGTGACTTGTGGGGCTCTCACCAGGTTCTGTTACCCAGAATCCTTTGCAAACCTCAAAATTTGGCTAAAAAAACACCTTTTCCTCACATTTCGGTGCCAGAACGTTTTGGAATCTGGGAGGAGCCACAAATTTCCTTCCACCCAGCGTTCCCCCAAGTCTCACAATAAAAATGGTACCTCACTTGTGTGGGTAGGCCTAGTGCCCGGGACAGGAAATGCCCCAAAACACAAAGTGGACACATCAAATTTTCTCAAAGAAAACAGAGGTGTTTTTTGCTAAGTGCCTACCTTTGGTTTTTGGCCTCTAGCTTAGCCGGCACATAGGGAAACCTACCAAACCTGAGCATTTTTGAAAACTAGAGACCTAGGGGAATCCATGACAGGGTGACTTGTTGGGCTCTCACCAGGTTCTGTTACCCAGAATCCTTTGTAAACCTCAAAATTTGGCTAAAAAAACACTTTTTCCTCAGATTTCGGTGACAGGACGTTCTGGAATCTGAGAGGAGCTACAAATTTCCTTCCACCCAGCATTCCCCCAAGTCTCCTAATAAAAATGGTATCTCACTTGTGTGGGTAGGCCTAGTGCCCAGGACAGGAAATGCCCCAAAACACAAAGTAGACACATCACATTTTCTCAAAGAAAACAGAGGTGTTTTTTGCAAAGTGCCTACCTGTGGTTTTTGGCCTCTAGCTCAGCCGACACCTAGGGAAACCTACCAAACCTGTGTATTTCTAAAATCTAAAAACCTAGGGGAATCCAAGACAGGGTGACTTGTGGGGCTCTCACCCGGTTCTGTTACCCAGAATCCTTAGCAAACCTCAAAATTTGGCTAAAAAACACTTTTTCCTCACATTTCGGTGACAGAACGTTCTGGAATCTGAGAGGAGCCACAAATTACCATCCACCTAGCGTTCCCCCAAGTCTCCCGATAAAAATGGTACCTCACTTGTGTGGGTAGGCCTAGTGCCCGCAACAGGAAATGCCCCAAAACACAAAGTGGACACATCACATTTTCTCCAAGAAAACAGAGGTGTTTTTTGCAAAGTGCCTACCTGTGGTTTTTGGCGTCTAGCTCAGCCGGCACCTAGGGAAACCTACCAAACCTGTGCATTTTTGAAAACTAGAGACCTAGGGGAATACAAGACAGGGTGACTTGTTGGGCTCTCACCAGGTTCTGTTACCCAGAATCCTTTGCAAACATCAAAATTTGGCTAAAAAAACACCTTTTCCTCACATTTCGGTGACAGAACGTTCTGGAATCTGAGAGGAGCCACAAATTTCCTTCCACCCAGCGTTCCCCCAAGTCTCCCAATAAAAATGGTACCTCACTTGTGTGGGTAGGCCTAGTGCCCGGGACAGGAAATGCCCCAAAACACAAAGTGGACACATCACATTTTCTCAAAGAAAACAGAGGTGTTTTTTGCTAAGTGCCTACCTGTGGATTTTGGCCTCTAGCTCAGCCGGCACCTGGGGAAACCTACCAAACCTGTGCATTTTTTAAAACTAGAGACCTAGTGGAATCCAAGACAGGGTGTCTTGTGGGGCTCTCACCAGGTTCTGGTACCCAGAACCCTTTGCAAACCTCAAAATTTGGCTACAAAAACACTTTTTCCTCACATTTCGGTGACAGGATGTTCTGAAATCTGAGAGGAGCTACAAAGTTCCTTCCACCCAGCATTCCCCCAAGTCTCCCAATAAAAATGGTACCTCACCCGTGTGGGTAGGCCTAGTGCCCGGGACAGGAAATGCCCCAAAACACAAATTGGACACATCACATTTTCTCAAAGAAAACAGAGGTGTTTTTGCAAAGTGCCTACCTGTGGTTTTTGGCCTCTAGCTCAGCCGGCACCTAGGGAAACCTACCAAACCTGTGTATTTTTGAAAACTAAACACCTAGGGGAATCCAAGACAGGGTGACTTGTGGGGCTCTCACCAGGTTCTGTTACCCAGAATCCTTTGCAAACCTCAGAACTTGGCTAAAGAAATACTTTTTTTCCTCACATTTCGGTGACAGAACGTTCTGGAATCTGAGAGGAGCCACAAATTACCATCCACCTAGCGTTCCCCCAAGTCTCCCGATAAAAATGGTACCTCACTTGTGTGGGTAGGCCTAGTGCCCGCAACAGGAAATGCCCCAAAACACAAAGTGGACACATCACATTTTCTCCAAGAAAACAGAGGTGTTTTTTGCAAAGTGCCTACCTGTGGTTTTTGGCGTCTAGCTCAGCCGGCACCTAGGGAAACCTACCAAACCTGTGCATTTTTGAAAACTAGAGACCTAGGGGAATACAAGACAGGGTGACTTGTTGGGCTCTCACCAGGTTCTGTTACCCAGAATCCTTTGCAAACATCAAAATTTGGCTAAAAAAACACCTTTTCCTCACATTTCGGTGACAGAACGTTCTGGAATCTGAGAGGAGCCACAAATTTCCTTCCACCCAGCGTTCCCCCAAGTCTCCCAATAAAAATGGTACCTCACTTGTGTGGGTAGGCCTAGTGCCCGGGACAGGAAATGCCCCAAAACACAAAGTGGACACATCACATTTTCTCAAAGAAAACAGAGGTGTTTTTTGCTAAGTGCCTACCTGTGGATTTTGGCCTCTAGCTCAGCCGGCACCTGGGGAAACCTACCAAACCTGTGCATTTTTTAAAACTAGAGACCTAGTGGAATCCAAGACAGGGTGTCTTGTGGGGCTCTCACCAGGTTCTGGTACCCAGAACCCTTTGCAAACCTCAAAATTTGGCTAAAAAAACACTTTTTCCTCACATTTCAGTGACAGGACGTTCTGAAATCTGAGAGGAGCTACAAATTTCCTTCCACCCAGCATTCCCCCAAGTCTCCCAATAAAAATGGTACCTCACCCGTGTGGGTAGTCTTAGTGCCTGGGACAGGAAATGCCCCAAAACACAAATTGGACACATCACATTTTCTCAAAGAAAACAGAGGTGTTTTTGCAAAGTGCCTACCTGTGGTTTTTGGCCTCTAGCTCAGCCGGCACCTAGGGAAACCTACCAAACCTGTGTATTTTTGAAAACTAAACACCTAGGGGAATCCAAGACAGGGTGACTTGTGGGGCACTCACCAGGTTCTGTTACCCAGAATCCTTTGCAAACCTCAGAATTTGGCTAAAAAAATACTTTTTCCTCACATTTCAGTGACAAAACGTTCTGGTATCAGAGAGGAGCCACAAATTCCCTTCCACCCAGCATTCCCCCATGTCTCCTGATAAAAATGGTACCTCATTTGTGTGGGTAGGCCTAGTGCCCACCATAGGAAATGCCCCAAAACACAAAGTGGACACCACATTTTCTCAAAGAAAACAGAGGTGTTTTTTGCAAAGTGCCTACCTGTGGTTTTTGGCCTCTAGCTCAGCCGGCACCTAGGGAAACCTACCATCTTTGAAAACTAGAGACCTAGGGGAATCCAAGAAAGGGTGACTTGTGGGGTTCTCACCAGGGTTTGTACTCAGAATCCTTTGCAAACCTCAGAATTTGGTTAAAGAAACACTTTTTCCTCACATTTCGGTAACAGAACGTTCTGGAATCTGAGAGGAGCCACAAATTCCCTTCCACCCAGCGTTCCCCCAAGTCTCCTGATAAAAATGGTACCTCACTTGTGTGGGTAGGCCTAGTGCCCGCCACAGGAAATGCCCCAAAACACAAAGTGGACACATCACATTTTCTCAAAGAAAGCAGAGGTGTTTTTTGCAAAGTGCCTACCTGTGGATTTTGGCCTGTAGCTCAGCCGGCACCTAGGGAAACCTACCAAACCTGTGCATTTTTTTAAACTAGAGACCTAGGGGAATCCAAAACGGGGTGACTTGTGGGGCTCTCACCAGGTTCTGTTACCCAGAATCCTTTGCAAACCTCAAAATGTGGCTAACAAAACACTTTTTCCTCACATTTCGGTGACAGAGAGTTCTGAAATCTGAGAGGAGCTACAAATTTCCTTCCACCCAGCATTCCCCCAAGTCTCCCAATAAAAATGGTACCTCACTTGTGTGGGTAGGCCTAGTGCCCGGGACAGGAAATGCCCCAAAACACAAAGTGGACACATCACATTTTCTCAAAGAAAACAGAGGTGTTTTTGCAAAGTGCCTACCTGTGGTGTTTGGCCTCTAGCTCAGCCAGCACCTAGGGAAACCTACCAAACCTGTGTATTTTTGAAAACTAAACACCTCGGAAAATCCAAGACAGGTTGACTTGTGGGGCTCTCACCAGGTTCTGTTACCCAGAATCCTTTGCAAACCTCAGAATTTGGCTAAAAAAATACCTTTTCCTCACATTTCGGTGACAGAACGTTCTGGTATCAGAGAGGAGCCACAAATTTCCTTCCACCCAGCGTTCCCCCATGTCTCCTGATAAAAATGGTACCTCACTTGTGGGGGTAGGCCTAGCGCCCCGACAGGAAATGCCCCAAAACACAAAGCGGACACATCACATATTCTAAAAAAAAACAGAGGTGTTTTTTGCAAAGTGCCTACCTGTGGTTTTTGGCCTCTAGCTCAGTCGGCACCTAGGGAAACCTACCAAACCTGTGCATTTTTTAAAAACTAGAGACCTAGGGGAATACAAGACAGGGTGACTTGTGGGGCTCTCACCAGGTTCTGTTACCCAGAATCCTTTGCAAACCTCAAAATTTGGCTAAAAAAACACCTTTTCCTCACATTTCGGTGCCAGAACGTTTTGGAATCTGGGAGGAGCCACAAATTTCCTTCCACCCAGCGTTCCCCCAAGTCTCACAATAAAAATGGTACCTCACTTGTGTGGGTAGGCCTAGTGCCCGGGACAGGAAATGCCCCAAAACACAAAGTGGACACATCAAATTTTCTCAAAGAAAACAGAGGTGTTTTTTGCTAAGTGCCTACCTTTGGTTTTTGGCCTCTAGCTTAGCCGGCACATAGGGAAACCTACCAAACCTGAGCATTTTTGAAAACTAGAGACCTAGGGGAATCCATGACAGGGTGACTTGTTGGGCTCTCACCAGGTTCTGTTACCCAGAATCCTTTGTAAACCTCAAAATTTGGCTAAAAAAACACTTTTTCCTCAGATTTCGGTGACAGGACGTTCTGGAATCTGAGAGGAGCTACAAATTTCCTTCCACCCAGCATTCCCCCAAGTCTCCTAATAAAAATGGTATCTCACTTGTGTGGGTAGGCCTAGTGCCCAGGACAGGAAATGCCCCAAAACACAAAGTAGACACATCACATTTTCTCAAAGAAAACAGAGGTGTTTTTTGCAAAGTGCCTACCTGTGGTTTTTGGCCTCTAGCTCAGCCGACACCTAGGGAAACCTACCAAACCTGTGTATTTCTAAAATCTAAAAACCTAGGGGAATCCAAGACAGGGTGACTTGTGGGGCTCTCACCCGGTTCTGTTACCCAGAATCCTTAGCAAACCTCAAAATTTGGCTAAAAAACACTTTTTCCTCACATTTCGGTGACAGAACGTTCTGGAATCTGAGAGGAGCCACAAATTACCATCCACCTAGCGTTCCCCCAAGTCTCCCGATAAAAATGGTACCTCACTTGTGTGGGTAGGCCTAGTGCCCGCAACAGGAAATGCCCCAAAACACAAAGTGGACACATCACATTTTCTCCAAGAAAACAGAGGTGTTTTTTGCAAAGTGCCTACCTGTGGTTTTTGGCGTCTAGCTCAGCCGGCACCTAGGGAAACCTACCAAACCTGTGCATTTTTGAAAACTAGAGACCTAGGGGAATACAAGACAGGGTGACTTGTTGGGCTCTCACCAGGTTCTGTTACCCAGAATCCTTTGCAAACATCAAAATTTGGCTAAAAAAACACCTTTTCCTCACATTTCGGTGACAGAACGTTCTGGAATCTGAGAGGAGCCACAAATTTCCTTCCACCCAGCGTTCCCCCAAGTCTCCCAATAAAAATGGTACCTCACTTGTGTGGGTAGGCCTAGTGCCCGGGACAGGAAATGCCCCAAAACACAAAGTGGACACATCACATTTTCTCAAAGAAAACAGAGGTGTTTTTTGCTAAGTGCCTACCTGTGGATTTTGGCCTCTAGCTCAGCCGGCACCTGGGGAAACCTACCAAACCTGTGCATTTTTTAAAACTAGAGACCTAGTGGAATCCAAGACAGGGTGTCTTGTGGGGCTCTCACCAGGTTCTGGTACCCAGAACCCTTTGCAAACCTCAAAATTTGGCTACAAAAACACTTTTTCCTCACATTTCGGTGACAGGATGTTCTGAAATCTGAGAGGAGCTACAAAGTTCCTTCCACCCAGCATTCCCCCAAGTCTCCCAATAAAAATGGTACCTCACCCGTGTGGGTAGGCCTAGTGCCCGGGACAGGAAATGCCCCAAAACACAAATTGGACACATCACATTTTCTCAAAGAAAACAGAGGTGTTTTTGCAAAGTGCCTACCTGTGGTTTTTGGCCTCTAGCTCAGCCGGCACCTAGGGAAACCTACCAAACCTGTGTATTTTTGAAAACTAAACACCTAGGGGAATCCAAGACAGGGTGACTTGTGGGGCTCTCACCAGGTTCTGTTACCCAGAATCCTTTGCAAACCTCAGAACTTGGCTAAAGAAATACTTTTTTTCCTCACATTTCGGTGACAGAACGTTCTGGAATCTGAGAGGAGCCACAAATTACCATCCACCTAGCGTTCCCCTAAGTCTCCCGATAAAAATGGTACCTCACTTGTGTGGGTAGGCCTAGTGCCCGCAACAGGAAATGCCCCAAAACACAAAGTGGACACATCACATTTTCTCCAAGAAAACAGAGGTGTTTTTTGCAAAGTGCCTACCTGTGGTTTTTGGCGTCTAGCTCAGCCGGCACCTAGGGAAACCTACCAAACCTGTGCATTTCTGAAAACTAGAGACCTAGGGGAATACAAGACAGGGTGATTTGTGGGGCTCTCACCAGGTTCTGTTACCCAGAACCCTTTGCAAACGTCAAAATTTGGCTAAAAAAACACCTTTTCCTCACATTTCGGTGACAGAACGTTCTGGAATCTGAGAGGAGCCACAAATTTCCTTCCACCCAGCGTTCCCCCAAGTCTCACAATAAAAATGGTACCTCACTTGTGTGGGTAGGCCTAGTGCCCGGGACAGGAAATGCCCCAAAACACAAAGTGGACACATCAAATTTTCTCAAAGAAAACAGAGGTGTTTTTTGCTAAGTGCCTACCTGTGGATTTTGGCCTCTAGCTCAGCCGGCACCTAGGGAAACCTACCAAACCTGTGCATTTTTGAAAACTAGAGACCTAGGGGAATCCAAGACAGGGTGTCTTGTGGGGCTCTCACCAGGTTCTGGTACCCAGAACCCTTTGCAAACCTCAAAATGTGGCTAAAAAACACTTTTTCCTCACATTTCGGTGACAGGATGTTCTGAAATCTGAGAGGAGCTACAAAGTTCCTTCCACCCAGCATTCCCCCAAGTCTCCCAATAAAAATGGGACCTCACTTGTGTGGTAGGCCTAGTGCCCGGGACAGGAAATGTCCCAAAACACAAAGTGGACACATCACATTTTCTCCAAGAAAACAGAGGTGTTTTTTGCTAAGTGCCTACCTGTGGATGTTGGCCTCTAGCTCAGCCGGCATTTAGGGAAACCTACCAAACCAGTGCATTTTTTAAAACTAGAGACCTAGGGGAATCCAAGACAGGGTGCCTTGTGGGGCTCTCACCAGGTTCTGTTACCCAGAATCCTTTGCAAACCTCAAAATTTGGCTAAAAAAACACTTTTTCCTCACATTTCAGTGACAGGACGTTCTGAAATCTGAGAGGAGCTACAAATTTCCTTCCACCCAGCATTCCCCCAAGTCTCCCAATAAAAATGGTACCTCACCCGTGTGGGTAGTCCTAGTGCCTGGGACAGGAAATGCCCCAAAACACAAATTGGACACATCACATTTTCTCAAAGAAAACAGAGGTGTTTTTGCAAAGTGCCTACCTGTGGTTTTTGGCCTCTAGCTCAGCCGGCACCTAGGGAAACCTACCAAACCTGTGTATTTTTGAAAACTAAACACCTAGGGGAATCCAAGACAGGGTGACTTGTGGGGCACTCACCAGGTTCTGTTACCCAGAATCCTTTGCAAACCTCAGAATTTGGCTAAAAAAATACTTTTTCCTCACATTTCAGTGACAAAACGTTCTGGTATCAGAGAGAAGCCACAAATTCCCTTCCACCCAGCATTCCCCCATGTCTCCTGATAAAAATGGTACCTCATTTGTGTGGGTAGGCCTAGTGCCCACCATAGGAAATGCCCCAAAACACAAAGTGGACACCACATTTTCTCAAAGAAAACAGAGGTGTTTTTTGCAAAGTGCCTACCTGTGGTTTTTGGCCTCTAGCTCAGCCGGCACCTAGGGAAACCTACCATCTTTGAAAACTAGAGACCTAGGGGAATCCAAGAAAGGGTGACTTGTGGGGTTCTCACCAGGGTTTGTACTCAGAATCCTTTGCAAACCTCAGAATTTGGTTAAAGAAACACTTTTTCCTCACATTTTGGTGACAGAGAGTTCTGAAATCTGAGAGGAGCTACAAATTTCCTTCCACCCAGCATTCCCCCAAGTCTCCCAATAAAAATGGTACCTCACTTGTGTGGGTAGGCCTAGTGCCCGGGACAGGAAATGCCCCAAAACACAAAGTGGACACATCACATTTTCTCAAAGAAAACAGAGGTGTTTTTGCAAAGTGCCTACCTGTGGTGTTTGGCCTCTAGCTCAGCCAGCACCTAGGGAAACCTACCAAACCTGTGTATTTTTGAAAACTAAACACCTCGGAAAATCCAAGACAGGTTGACTTGTGGGGCTCTCACCAGGTTCTGTTACCCAGAATCCTTTGCAAACCTCAGAATTTGGCAAAAAAAATACCTTTTCCTCACATTTCGGTGACAGAACGTTCTGGTATCAGAGAGGAGCCACAAATTTCCTTCCACCCAGCGTTCCCCCATGTCTCCTGATAAAAATGGTACCTCACTTGTGGGGGTAGGCCTAGCGCCCCGACAGGAAATGCCCCAAAACACAAAGCGGACACATCACATATTCTAAAAAAAAACAGAGGTGTTTTTTGCAAAGTGCCTACCTGTGGTTTTTGGCCTCTAGCTCAGTCGGCACCTAGGGAAACCTACCAAACCTGTGCATTTTTTAAAAACTAGAGACCTAGGGGAATACAAGACAGGGTGACTTGTGGGGCTCTCACCAGGTTCTGTTACCCAGAATCCTTTGCAAACCTCAAAATTTGGCTAAAAAAACACCTTTTCCTCACATTTCGGTGCCAGAACGTTTTGGAATCTGGGAGGAGCCACAAATTTCCTTCCACCCAGCGTTCCCCCAAGTCTCACAATAAAAATGGTACCTCACTTGTGTGGGTAGGCCTAGTGCCCGGGACAGGAAATGCCCCAAAACACAAAGTGGACACATCAAATTTTCTCAAAGAAAACAGAGGTGTTTTTTGCTAAGTGCCTACCTTTGGTTTTTGGCCTCTAGCTTAGCCGGCACATAGGGAAACCTACCAAACCTGAGCATTTTTGAAAACTAGAGACCTAGGGGAATCCATGACAGGGTGACTTGTTGGGCTCTCACCAGGTTCTGTTACCCAGAATCCTTTGTAAACCTCAAAATTTGGCTAAAAAAACACTTTTTCCTCAGATTTCGGTGACAGGACGTTCTGGAATCTGAGAGGAGCTACAAATTTCCTTCCACCCAGCATTCCCCCAAGTCTCCTAATAAAAATGGTACCTCACTTGTGTGGGTAGGCCTAGTGCCCAGGACAGGAAATGCCCCAAAACACAAAGTAGACACATCACATTTTCTCAAAGAAAACAGAGGTGTTTTTTGCAAAGTGCCTACCTGTGGTTTTTGGCCTCTAGCTCAGCCGACACCTAGGGAAACCTACCAAACCTGTGTATTTCTAAAAACTAAAAACCTAGGGGAATCCAAGACAGGGTGACTTGTGGGGCTCTCACCCGGTTCTGTTACCCAGAATCCTTAGCAAACCTCAAAATTTGGCTAAAAAACACTTTTTCCTCACATTTCGGTGACAGAACGTTCTGGAATCTGAGAGGAGCCACAAATTACCATCCACCTAGCGTTCCCCCAAGTCTCCCGATAAAAATGGTACCTCACTTGTGTGGGTAGGCCTAGTGCCCGCAACAGGAAATGCCCCAAAACACAAAGTGGACACATCACATTTTCTCCAAGAAAACAGAGGTGTTTTTCGCAAAGTGCCTACCTGTGGTTTTTGGCGTCTAGCTCAGCCGGCACCTAGGGAAACCTACCAAACCTGTGCATTTTTGAAAACTAGAGACCTAGGGGAATACAAGACAGGGTGACTTGTTGGGCTCTCACCAGGTTCTGTTACCCAGAATCCTTTGCAAACATCAAAATTTGGCTAAAAAAACACCTTTTCCTCACATTTCGGTGACAGAACGTTCTGGAATCTGAGAGGAGCCACAAATTTCCTTCCACCCAGCGTTCCCCCAAGTCTCCCAATAAAAATGGTACCTCACTTGTGTGGGTAGGCCTAGTGCCCGGGACAGGAAATGCCCCAAAACACAAAGTGGACACATCACATTTTCTCAAAGAAAACAGAGGTGTTTTTTGCTAAGTGCCTACCTGTGGATTTTGGCCTCTAGCTCAGCCGGCACCTGGGGAAACCTACCAAACCTGTGCATTTTTTAAAACTAGAGACCTAGTGGAATCCAAGACAGGGTGTCTTGTGGGGCTCTCACCAGGTTCTGGTACCCAGAACCCTTTGCAAACCTCAAAATTTGGCTACAAAAACACTTTTTCCTCACATTTCGGTGACAGGATGTTCTGAAATCTGAGAGGAGCTACAAAGTTCCTTCCACCCAGCATTCCCCCAAGTCTCCCAATAAAAATGGGACCTCACTTGTGTGGTAGGCCTAGTGCCCGGGACAGGAAATGTCCCAAAACACAAAGTGGACACATCACATTTTCTCAAAGAAAACAGAGGTGTTTTTTGCAAAGTGCCTACCTGTGGTTTTTGGCGTCTAGCTCAGCCGGCATTTAGGGAAACCTACCAAACCTGTGCATTTTTGAAAACTAGAGACCTAGGGGAATCCAAGACAGGGTGCCTTGTGGGGCTCTCACCAGGTTCTGTTACCCAGAATCCTTTGCAAACCTCAAAATTTGGCTAAAAAAACACTTTTTCCTCCTATTTCAGTGACAGGACGTTCTAAAATCTGAGAGGAGCTACAAATTTCCTTCCACCCAGCATTCCCCCAAGTCTCCCAATAAAAATGGTACCTCACCCGTGTGGGTAGGCCTAGTGCCCGGGACAGGAAATGCCCCAAAACACAAATTGGACACATCACATTTTCTCAAAGAAAACAGAGGTGTTTTTGCAAAGTGCCTACCTGTGGTTTTTGGCCTCTAGCTCAGCCGGCACCTTGGGAAACCTACCAAACCTGTGTATTTTTGAAAACTAAACACCTAGGGGAATCCAAGACAGGGTGACTTGTGGGGCTCTCACCAGGTTCTGTTACCCAGAATCCTTTGCAAACCTCAGAACTTGGCTAAAGAAATACTTTTTTTCCTCACATTTCGGTGACAGAACGTTCTGGAATCTGAGAGGAGCCACAAATTACCATCCACCTAGCGTTCCCCCAAGTCTCCCGATAAAAATGGTACCTCACTTGTGTGGGTAGGCCTAGTGCCCGCAACAGGAAATGCCCCAAAACACAAAGTGGACACATCACATTTTCTCCAAGAAAACAGAGGTGTTTTTTGCAAAGTGCCTACCTGTGGTTTTTGGCGTCTAGCTCAGCCGGCACCTAGGGAAACCTACCAAACCTGTGCATTTCTGAAAACTAGAGACCTAGGGGAATACAAGACAGGGTGATTTGTGGGGCTCTCACCAGGTTCTGTTACCCAGAACCCTTTGCAAACGTCAAAATTTGGCTAAAAAAACACCTTTTCCTCACATTTCGGTGACAGAACGTTCTGGAATCTGAGAGGAGCCACAAATTTCCTTCCACCCAGCGTTCCCCCAAGTCTCACAATAAAAATGGTACCTCACTTGTGTGGGTAGGCCTAGTGCCCGGGACAGGAAATGCCCCAAAACACAAAGTGGACACATCAAATTTTCTCAAAGAAAACAGAGGTGTTTTTTGCTAAGTGCCTACCTGTGGATTTTGGCCTCTAGCTCAGCCGGCACCTAGGGAAACCTACCAAACCTGTGCATTTTTGAAAACTAGAGACCTAGGGGAATCCAAGACAGGGTGTCTTGTGGGGCTCTCACCAGGTTCTGGTACCCAGAACCCTTTGCAAACCTCAAAATGTGGCTAAAAAACACTTTTTCCTCACATTTCGGTGACAGGATGTTCTGAAATCTGAGAGGAGCTACAAAGTTCCTTCCACCCAGCATTCCCCCAAGTCTCCCAATAAAAATGGGACCTCACTTGTGTGGTAGGCTTAGTGCCCGGGACAGGAAATGTCCCAAAACACAAAGTGGACACATCACATTTTCTCCAAGAAAACAGAGGTGTTTTTTGCTAAGTGCCTACCTGTGGATGTTGGCCTCTAGCTCAGCCGGCATTTAGGGAAACCTACCAAACCAGTGCATTTTTTAAAACTAGAGACCTAGGGGAATCCAAGACAGGGTGCCTTGTGGGGCTCTCACCAGGTTCTGTTACCCAGAATCCTTTGCAAACCTCAAAATTTGGCTAAAAAAACACTTTTTCCTCACATTTCAGTGACAGGACGTTCTGAAATCTGAGAGGAGCTACAAATTTCCTTCCACCCAGCATTCCCCCAAGTCTCCCAATAAAAATGGTACCCCACCCGTGTGGGTAGTCCTAGTGCCTGGGACAGGAAATGCCCCAAAACACAAATTGGACACATCACATTTTCTCAAAGAAAACAGAGGTGTTTTTGCAAAGTGCCTACCTGTGGTTTTTGGCCTCTAGCTCAGCCGGCACCTAGGGAAACCTACCAAACCTGTGTATTTTTGAAAACTAAACACCTAGGGGAATCCAAGACAGGGTGACTTGTGGGGCACTCACCAGGTTCTGTTACCCAGAATCCTTTGCAAACCTCAGAATTTGGCTAAACAAATACTTTTTCCTCACATTTCAGTGACAAAACGTTCTGGTATCAGAGAGGAGCCACAAATTCCCTTCCACCCAGCATTCCCCCATGTCTCCTGATAAAAATGGTACCTCATTTGTGTGGGTAGGCCTAGTGCCCACCATAGGAAATGCCCCAAAACACAAAGTGGACACCACATTTTCTCAAAGAAAACAGAGGTGTTTTTTGCAAAGTGCCTACCTGTGGTTTTTGGCCTCTAGCTCAGCCGGCACCTAGGGAAACCTACCATCTTTGAAAACTAGAGACCTAGGGGAATCCAAGAAAGGGTGACTTGTGGGGTTCTCACCAGGGTTTGTACTCAGAATCCTTTGCAAACCTCAGAATTTGGTTAAAGAAACACTTTTTCCTCACATTTCGGTAACAGAACGTTCTGGAATCTGAGAGGAGCCACAAATTCCCTTCCACCCAGCGTTCCCCCAAGTCTCCTGATAAAAATGGTACCTCACTTGTGTGGGTAGGCCTAGTGCCCGCCACAGGAAATGCCCCAAAACACAAAGTGGACACATCACATTTTCTCAAAGAAAGCAGAGGTGTTTTTTGCAAAGTGCCTACCTGTGGATTTTGGCCTGTAGCTCAGCCGGCACCTAGGGAAACCTACCAAACCTGTGCATTTTTTTAAACTAGAGACCTAGGGGAATCCAAAACGGGGTGACTTGTGGGGCTCTCACCAGGTTCTGTTACCCAGAATCCTTTGCAAACCTCAAAATTTGGCTAACAAAACACTTTTTCCTCACATTTCGGTGACAGAGAGTTCTGAAATCTGAGAGGAGCTACAAATTTCCTTCCACCCAGCATTCCCCCAAGTCTCCCAATAAAAATGGTACCTCACTTGTGTGGGTAGGCCTAGTGCCCGGGACAGGAAATGCCCCAAAACACAAAGTGGACACATCACATTTTCTCAAAGAAAACAGAGGTGTTTTTGCAAAGTGCCTACCTGTGGTGTTTGGCCTCTAGCTCAGCCAGCACCTAGGGAAACCTACCAAACCTGTGTATTTTTGAAAACTAAACACCTCGGAAAATCCAAGACAGGTTGACTTGTGGGGCTCTCACCAGGTTCTGTTACCCAGAATCCTTTGCATACCTCAGAATTTGGCTAAAAAAATACCTTTTCCTCACATTTCGGTGACAGAACGTTCTGGTATCAGAGAGGAGCCACAAATTTCCTTCCACCCAGCGTTCCCCCATGTCTCCTGATAAAAATGGTACCTCACTTGTGGGGGTAGGCCTAGCGCCCCGACAGGAAATGCCCCAAAACACAAAGCGGACACATCACATATTCTAAAAAAAAACAGAGGTGTTTTTTGCAAAGTGCCTACCTGTGGTTTTTGGCCTCTAGCTCAGTCGGCACCTAGGGAAACCTACCAAACCTGTGCATTTTTAAAAAACTAGAGACCTAGGGGAATACAAGACAGGGTGACTTGTGGGGCTCTCACCAGGTTCTGTTACCCAGAATCCTTTGCAAACCTCAAAATTTGGCTAAAAAAACACCTTTTCCTCACATTTCGGTGCCAGAACGTTTTGGAATCTGGGAGGAGCCACAAATTTCCTTCCACCCAGCGTTCCCCCAAGTCTCCCGATAAAAATGGTACCTCACTTGTGTGGGTAGGCCTAGTGCCCGCCACAGGAAATGCCGCAAAACACAAAGTGGACTCATCACATTTTCTCAAGGAAAGCAGAGGTGTTTTTTGCAAAGTGCCTACCTGTGGATTTTGGCCTGTAGCTCAGCCAGCACCTAGGGAAACCTACCAAACCTGTGCATTTTTTTAAAATAGAGACCTAGGGGAATCCAAAACGGGGTGACTTGTGGGGCTCTCACCATGTTCTGTTACCCAGAATCCTTTGCAAACCTCAAAATTTGGCTAAAAAACTGTTTTTCCTCACATTTCGGTGACAGGGAGTTCTGGAATCTGAGAGGAGCCACAAATTTCCTCCCACCCAGTGTTCCCCTAAGTCTCACAATAAAAATGATACCTCACTTGTGTGGGTGGGCCAGGTGCCTGCAACAGAATAAGGCCAAAAACTTGTAGAGATAGAGGGGATAGCACAGCGAGTTGATAAGGACATATTCTTCTTCTATACATCTTTAGGCTGACTTTGCTTTGGGGACCCACACAAGTGAGGTGTCATTTTACTTGGAAGACTGAGGGGAACACTGGGTAGTAGGAATTTTGTGCTGGAGCGGTGATCCTACTAAGAAAAGTCAGGAAAATATGCTTTTTTAAGCAAATTTTGAGGTTTGCAGAGGAGTCTGGGTAAGAAAATGTTGGGGGATCCACGCAAGCCACACCTCCCTGGACTACTTGGGGTGTCTAGTTTAAAAAAATGTCTGGGTTTGGTAGGTTTCCCTAGATGAAGGCCGCACTCACGACCAAAAACATAGGTGCCCCCCCCCCCAAACACAGGTAGTTTTGCAATATATCATTTTGATGTGTCCACGTACGTCCGTGATGTGCCAAACACTAAAATTGTGAAAAGAAACGCACTTAGGTTATGTGAAAAAGACCCCTCACCCACCAACCAAGTTGGTGGCATGCTTCATCATCGGGGTCCCACCTGAGACACCTAGCGTGTCACAAGTGCGCTGCGACGCCTGATTACAGCGGAGCAGGTTTTGTCATTTGTACCACACATACTGGTTGGATTTGGCATGAGGGTGAGTGATGGTTCAGTAGATCAAATTTTATTAACAAGAGATTTCACAAAAGTGAAATGCACTGTTAATAACTGAAAGGCCAAAAAACTGAACCAATGACTCACAGCTCGTGAGCTGTAAAGCCGCGTCAAGGCACCAACCGTTTTACAGTCCATTCACACACCTTTCATACATGACATGCACAACACCATTCAAGCCGCCAGCCACGGGCTCAGCACATTACAACACTCGCATCGACAGACAGCGCCACTCAAGGGCCCATCACATACGCCAACATACCTGATACAGCAGTCACACTAGCTGATGGGAGTGTGTGGACTGACGTTTGGCTGGCACCACCAGCCAAGCGCCACCCCACGCACACCGCCAGCCAAGTGCCATCCCACGCACACCGCCAACCAAGCGCAACCCCAAGCACACCGCAAGCCAAGCGCCACCCCACGCACACCGCCAGCCTAGCGCCACCCCACGCACACCACCAGCCAAGCGCCACCCCAAGCACACCGCCAGCCAAGCGCCACCCCACGCACACTGCCAGACAAACGCCAGCCCAAGCACACTGCCAGCCAAGCGCCACCCCAAGCACACCGCCAGACAAGTGGCACCCCACACAAACAGCCAGCCAAACACCACCCCACGCACACCGCCATCACTTTTTTTCAGTTTATAAACAAAGAAACCACAAACTAATTATAAAATAAGTACAAAACTACAAACACAAAAGCTCTAACTAAATACATGACAGTAATGCCAACCGTGAAACTGAACATACGAAAATATAAAATAGGCAGTTTACGCGCACGGTATTTCCTCAAAATTTTTCTTTGTGTGGTAATTTCTGAAACAGCCGGGCACACACAGCCCAGGCTTTGAAGGGAAATCGGGGCAGTACATCCGGCTCTCCCTCCGGATACCTCTTCGGGCACATACTCTACATTTCTTAGTGGGTAAGTCTTTCTTGGGAGTGGGAGGAATGTGATCTGGAAAGTGGCGATCTTTCAATCTAGCCACATCCTCCACCACTGCTACTCTAGGAACTCTTGCCTATTCCACCACAATAAGGCTCCCTATCACCGGCTCCTGAAATTTAACAAATGTCATCCTTGACTCAGGTGAACAATCCTTGAACACAATAAAGGCATTAAAAGTTGCCAAATGAAATAAATGTAGGGCCACCTTTTTATACCACACGTAAGACTTACGCAGAGCAGTGTAAGGTTCCAACCTCTGATCTACTCTATCAACACCACCCATGTGCCTATTGTAGTCCAAAATGCACACAGGTTTGCGCGCTTTGGCAACCTGACCCCAAACAGTCACAGGGGAAGTACTCTCATCATGGATGGTAGATAGCATATACACATCCCTCCTGTTTGAAAATTTCAGAGCTAGCAGCTCATTATTCCGCAAGGCACTGCACTGTCCCCTCTCACGTTTTTTACAGACAAGCTCCCTTGGATAGCCTTTCCGGTTAGAACGGATTGTGCCACAAGCAACAGTGTCCACTCTAAACAACTCCTTGAACAACTGCACTCCAGTGTAGAAATTATCTACGTACAAATTGTGACCTTTGTTAAACAGTCGTCTACCAAGTTCCCACACAATTCTTTCGCTAACTCCAAAAGAGGCCAGACAACCAGGAGGGTCAATACTGGAATCCCTACCAGTGTAGACCCGGAAATTATACACGTATCCTGTACTGCTTTCTGACAGCACATACATTTAATCCCATACCGTGCCCTCTTATTAAGAATGTACTGCTTAAAAACTAAACGCCCCTTGAAAAGGACCAAAGACTCGTCCACACTTCTCTCTTTGCCTGGAACATAGACCTCTGAAAACCGATCTACAAAATGATCAAGGACAGGCCTAATCTTAAAAAGACAGTCACAATCAGGGTGATCTCGTGGCAAGGCTAAAGCATTGTCTACAAAATGCAGCATACATAGAAGAAGCAAATAGCGATTAAGAGTCATAGTTGCAGGAAATATAGCCGTTGCCATCAAGGGACTAGTAGACCAATAAGAAGCCAGTGACAGCTTCCTTATCAACCCCATCAAAAAAGTAAAACCTAAAAACTTTTTCATCTCTTCCAGATATGTGGGAACCCACTGAGTAGCTCTAGACTGAGGCTTAAGTCTGGCACCGTTGTCCCTCAAATATTGCTCCGCATACACATTAGTCTGCTCCACAATCTCTTCCAAAAATATATTGTCCATAAACAAGTGAAAGAAATTGACAGGCAAAAAGTTTTCTGTATTGACTCTACACCCTATGAGACCAGTAAATGCAGGTAACTGTGGCTTCTCCATGTTTGGGGCAATCCAGGTGTCAGGTCTTCTAATGGGAAACCCTTCAGCCCCAGGCTGCTGCACTCTTGGCACATCAATGTCCTCTTCTAAAACAGGCCCTTCATCTGCACTAAGAGTGGCTTCCTCATCAGAAGAATCCTCTCGGACAGAAAACTCACTGCCAGAATCTCTCACTTCCTCCTCTGCCTCAGATGCAGAGTCAGTCTCGTAATCATGGTTTGAAGACGACTCAAAAAGCATGCCAACAACCTGCTGAGCGGTCACTCTGCGGCTAGCCATGATCCTCACTAACAACAAATGGATTGCCAACAACCACCAGCACTAAAATAAGTAATAAACAAAGTGTAGCTTTATCACAAAGAGTTATGTACTAAAAAAACATACCACTCACTTGCCTGAAAAAGCTACCCACCAGCAACTACTCTGCACAGACACAGCAATCACCAATGATATCCCACTAAAAAGAAAAAAGCAAATTAGACATATGACAACACAAATATCATTCTGCCCAAATCTAAGGACAATTTCACACACAATCCTACATTTAGTACACCACCTACAAACATGTCATTCATGCATGTCAACAATACTCCTTTGGAGTAAATTGCTTTCACTTACCTAAAACATGTAACTATGAAAACCGCAGGACAACTACTGCCAAAACCGCAAGGATCCACAGCAAAGGAAGCAAAAGCTTTGAACTATAACAAAAAGAAGAAATAAACTGTTATAATCACAAATACAAATACTTCGCCAGTTGACAAACACCCCGCCACCAAGAACTTAGAAATTGTCCCTGGTGCCTAAGTGGCTTCTGCCCCCCTTGAGGGCAGATGGGCCTTAAAAAAAATAGGCCGATCTGCCCCTAAAGGGGCAGAAATGGCCAACAGCTCTGTACCCTGTTTGGGGGGGCAACCCTTGCCAAAGTGGGTGAATGGGGGTGCCCCAGCACAAAAAAAACTAAGGGGAGCAACAACAAAAAATATTCCCCTCATGTCTTGGTGGCTTCTGCCCTCTTGGGGGCAGATAGGCCTAAAAAAATAGCCCGATCTGCCCCCAAGGGGAGCAGAAATGGTCCTCAGTAATGTGCCCCCCTTTGGGGAGCGACGCTTGCCAAAGGGTCCACCCCCCCCACCCACACAAAACACACACACACACAAGATCCCTGGTGCCTAAGTGGATTCTGTCCCCAAAGGGGGCAGAAATGGCCAACAGCTCTGTGCCCCCTTCGGGGGGTGACCCTTGTCAAAGGGGGCACCCCCAGCACACAAAAAAACAAAGGGAACAAAAAAAAAATCTCTGACATCTTGGGGGCAGATGTGCCTAAAACAAAATAGGCCGATCTGCCTCCAATGTGGGAAGAAATGGCCATCAGTAACATGGCCCCTTTGGGGGGCAACCCTTGCCAAAGGGGCCGCCCACCCCACCCACATAAAACACACCCACACACAAGATCCCTGGTGCCTAAGTGGATTCTGCCCCCTTTGGGGGCAGATGTGCGTAAATAAAATTGGCCGATCTGCCCCCAAGGGTGGGCAGAAATGGCAAACATCTCTGTGCCCCCTTTAGGGGGTGACCCTTGCCAAAGGGAGCACCCCCAGCACAAAACAAAAAAAAGGGGAAAAAAATAAATCTCTGGCGCATTGGTGGTTTCTGCCCTCCTTGGGGGCAGATGGGCCTAAAAAAAGAGGCCCATAAATGGCCAATACTAATTTTCCCCCCTTTGGGGGGGGGCGACCCTTGCCCAAGGGGTGCCCCCAAACACACAAAACACACACACACCACACAATCCCTGGCGCCTAGTGGGTTTCGACCCCCCCCCGGGGGCGAGATCGGCCAAAAACATGGCCGATCTAGTCCCGGGGGGGCTGAAACATATAAAAAATAATTGCCCCCTGGGAAGCGACCCTTACCTAAGGGGTCGCTGCCCAAAAACATAAGGTAAACATAATCCCTGGTGGTCTAGTGGTTTTCAACCCCCCCCCTCCCCCGAGGGGCAGATCGGCCGAAAAAACAGCCGATCTGCCCCCAGGGGGGCCCGAAATATGATAAAAAATAGCCCCTCATGGGAGCGACCCTTGCCCAAGGGGTCGCTCCCAAAAATAAATATGAAAACAAATCCCTGGTGCCTAGTGGGGTTTCCTGGTCCACGATCGCGGGCCCCGCCCGCAATCGTGGACCAGGAATCCACTGAAAACAGGCACGGGTGGGAGGAAAAACTCTTTCCTTTCCCCCATGTCTGTTTTCCCCCCAAAGGAGAGAGACTCACCTTTCAAGTCCTCTCCTGCGATGCGCTGGAAGCAAATGGCTTCCAGCGCGTCCCCTGCAGCTTCTGATGACATCGGAGCGCTGTGAGCGCACTGACGTCATCAGATTGCCGGGGGGTCAGGGTGGAAGGGGAAGGGATTCCTCTTCCATCATCGACTTGGGGGTGTGGGTGGGGGGCCAATGGGGGGAGCGCTAGCGCTTCTCCCGTGGGCCCGGTGCAGGACGAGGTGGTCTCGTCCCAGGCACACGGGAACCCTGTGCTGGGACGAGACCACCTCGTCCAAGGCACCCTAGGGGTTAAAAAACCCATTGGCCTGGCGTTAAGTCTTTGAGTGTGTGTTTTCATGTATTGCCAGTGTGTGTACAACAAATGCTTAAAACTGCCCTCTGGTAAGCCTAACTGCTCGACCACACTACCACAAATAGAGCATTAGTATTATCTATTATTGCCACTATCAACCTCTAAGGGGAACCCTTGGACTCTGTGCACACTGTCTTTCACTTTGAGACAGTATATACAAAGCCAGCTTCCTACACTCCCGCAGGCGCTATCCTTGATACATGACCTCGAGAAGGCCTTTATTACATATCCTGGGGCTATTTTTTGAGGACCCCACAACAGTGGGCATCGGTGGGCAACTTATCGCATACACTAAGATAGTTACTATACACTAGCCCTACCTTCAGGGCTCAAATAGGCTGCTTAATCTCTCCCCGTTCCTGGTTGAGCGAGGCACCTGCCAGGGATGACAACTCACTCCAATCCTATTCGCCATAGCCATGGAACACCTAGCTCACTGGCTCTGCCAATTGGGGATTTGGCTGGATAACACCACCCATGCAGTGTTGCGATATGCGGACGATTTACTTCTATATATCTGCGATGCACCATCAACCTATCTCCTATCGCAGCGACATTCCAAGACTTCGCAAGTACATCAAGATTACACATTAATTGGCCACAATCATGCACCTTCCTGCTAAGCCACGATGCAGCTCCTTAAATCCTACAGCTGGGAGATGCTTCCTTAGTTTGGACCACTGCAGCGGTCCGGTACTTGGGAATCCGTCTTTATCATAGCCAAGATTACTTTTTTTTTTAGAGAAATTTGAGGTGCCCACTTGCAGCTATAAACTCGCAAATGGGCTTTTAGAGAAAGTTACCACTAGCCCTTATAGGTAAAATGTATTTTCCAAAATAATCATCCTCCCCTGCCGTCTTTACCATTTCACAAACATCCGTATGGTTCCCAGTTGTTATTTTGTTTTCCGGAAAATTTGCCGGATGTGCGGGGATCTGCTATGGGACGGAAGGTAATGGCGCATAGCCCTTTGTAAGCTACAGCTACCAGTGGGGCATGTGGGTCTAGGAGCACCTTCCTTTGAAAACTATTACCTTGCGGCATAACTTCAATGGTTCTCCCACTGGTTAAGAAACTTATATGAAAGCAATGAAACCAGTGGGGTGAGAGTCCCCTCCTTCCCCATGTCCTGCGTAAATTATTTCACCCTACCATAAGTAACAAGTAATCTTGGTCCCTACATGTGTGGGTGGTCTGAAAATGCCTCGTCAGGGCCCTGCAACTGACACGACAAGTCATCCCTTATGCCCCAGAAATCTCCCTCAAAGACCTTCGAGAACCGCTGGGACCTTTCAAGGTCTCACAACTGGTGGAATGACACTCACGATCATGGTGGGTGACCTTTCCCACAATTCAGAACTCCTAACATTTGTCCAGCTACGTCAGGACTACGCCATGTTCCCAGGCCAATTCTTGACATATCGGCACCTAGTAGTGGCCCTCCTATTCCTCTGGGGGGTAGTAGATGAGGAGCCACAAATGTGCTCCGTGATTCACACACTTTTGGCCATATGTACAAACACATTTTCCCATTGACACAAAATGGGAAAAACCCTTTGCTACATCTGGCCCTATATAACATAGGGGAGACCCGCCATCTCATTACCTAGTTGCACACAGCACTTGGAGACCATGCAGGCTACTCGCTGACGTCCCTCTGCCAGATATGGGAAGAAGACATAGGTAGGTCCCTGCATGATTCTGAATGGCTGAGGGCGCTGGAATCCCCCCACAGGGTATCGAGGAATGCCTGCTTCAAGAATATACAATACACAATCCTTCGTAGGGTATACCTCACACCAGCTCGTCTGACCTGTATATTCCCCACATCGATCCTAACGTGCCCGAGATGTCAATTCCCCTCGCAGATCTCCAACACGTGCTATGGACCTGCCCAAACAGGTAACTGAAATAAGATGCAGTGTTCCAAAAGAAAGGACTGCATTCCACCAATTAGGGTAGGGGTTCTTTTCAGTCTCCACATGCATTAGTCTTACAGGAACAGTAACCCTCACTCACCGTTGGGTGACATGCTTCATCATTGGGCCATGCTCCTCATCAGGCTGCCACTGCAATGCCTGACCGGCCCTACTAGAGGGCTCTTTGCCAGAGATCTTTTTGAGAAAGAATGCCGGTAGTGAATGGATGTGAGAGCGGCTGGGAAAACTGCTAACATTGGCTAAAGGTGCTCAGCAAAACTATATTTAATACAACCTGGCACCCCTGCCTAGGTTAAAAACATGACATGCAGTTATGTAGTGTAGGGAATACCCACACACAGTTCCATAATATCTAAAACTCTCATTAGAGTAGTATACATACATTTAGTTGTTGGTAAGGAACCAGGTCATTGTTTTCTGTACTTACCCCTTTTCTTGTTTTAACCTTGGCAGGTGTGCCAGGTTGTATTAAAGACAGTCCTCCCGCCCCCCTGCTTTCTCCCAGTGGCAGTCCACGATTATCAGATGGAGCACTGCAGAGAGGTCAGCACTACATTTGGAGGAGGCATGACGGATACTACAATGGACAATGGTACGTGCCTGGGACACTATGTTGTTCCAACTCCAAGGTTTAGCTGCAGTAACACCACCCCCATCTCCCCCTGCTTCCCCCGCCCCACCACCATGGACTTCAGCAAATCCGAGCACCCCAAGAAGCGCTGGAATCACCCTGCGGAAGACAATTTTGTGCTTTACCTTGCTGTTCTCACCCCACCTGTTGTATTTTCCTCCTACCTCCCTAACCCTAATGCCCCACAGTTCAAGCCTTTAGCTCTTCCTCTTCCAGAGACTTGCTTTTACTCTACCAGGGGGAAAAATCCACTCAGACTCCACACAGCTCTCATCTTAACTGGCTGAGCCATCAGACCACCTACTGCAGCTCAGACTGCGACATCCCACCACACGAACCAGAGTTTGGGCAACCACATCCTTATAAGCAGCTTATACCACTATTAATAAACTCCTACCTTAATTCACTCAGCTGACAGGGCCCGTTGATTTTCAAACCCCTGCCTGCACTACATATAACAGTATCTTAACACTTTCACCGCCCTGTGTCGCACCATATATCTACTTCCAGGTTTTTATTGCATTGAATGTATTTGGTGAATGCAATTGGTTCCGTTTACTTTAATGAGACTGCGTAAATTTCTCCATGCTTAAAAACATATTAAAAATAATTTATGAAAAAGAACCAGCACCTGAATATATCATTTTCATTTTTTAGATGTGATTCAGATATGTGGCAAAAGTGTACTATAATTAAGTTTATATCCTTACTGAGTACTACTAATTGAGAAACAGCATTTAGATTTAATAATTTTCTTGCAACACATTTTGAAGGGTGGTCTGAGCACAGCAAGGTACAGAGAATATGTTACGCTGGAGTGCTTTCCCATTCACTGTCTTTGACATACTTTTCCTTTTTCGTGTTTCGATATACAGTTCATTTTGAATACTTCAGTTAGCCTCTTTTCCAGCTTTTGTCTCCAATTTTCAAATGCTGTCCAATACAAGAGTTCCTCGTGTGTCCCTTGTATTATGTGTAAAAGCTAAATTGTAGAAAATGTTTTCCACACAAATATATATAAAATGTGTATCTGATAGAGATGTCAAGTTGCAGATTCCTTACCTTTGAATTCCTCCGGGTGTCAGTCTGGATCCAGATATTTTTCTTTGAGCAGTACTTCTGCACGTCGTCAGGTGGCGTTGGTCAACTCCACGGGCATTGTGTTCGCTGTGATGACGTCTTGGTCGTATATAGGCACCTCCCCGGCACGCTGACATCAGTTCTTTTCTTCCCGCGCCAGCCTACGCGCAGATCCGGAGAGAGCTACCTCAGTTATTTTTTGACTACTGCAACATTTTTGTCGAATTTCTTTTGACGAAGTCGGGGATGCGTCGAGGGATGTCCCGCAAGACAGGTTTCAAGCCCTGCGACTCCTGTCACTGAATGATGTCGGTGACGGATCCGCACCTCGTGTGTCTTTGGTGCCTGGAGTGCGATCACAACCCAAAGTCGGTCACCACCATTCTTCATCATTGAAGTCATCGGGACATTTGGGTCATAAGAAGAAGAAGCGAAGAAGGGCAAGCGTTCTTCAACTTCACCCCTTCGCTCGGATGATGCAGTGCGGGAAGAGCGTCGACGCTCTAGGCCTCTGTCTTCTGAGCCTTCATCTGGGTCCAACTTGCGCTTCCCCGACTTCCCGGGAGCCGGAGCCACCCCTGCCCAGCTCAAAGAGTTTTATGAGGCAATGCGCCTCATTTTTGGGCAGATCGACCCACCTTCGGCGCCCTCGGGCATAGGTGAGATGGTGTGGGCCCCCTCAGGTTTGAAGTCATCGGCTTCGGCCATGGCTCCAGAGGCCCCCTCCGGATCCAATTTCAGATCCGTCCCGATGCCGGTCGTGCCACAGCGACCTTCTCCGGTGTCAGGTCAGACACAGATGCTCCCGCCGTCGGTTGCGCCCACAGTCGACGCCAATCCCATTCTCATAACGGACAACCTGGAGCCGGAACGATGTCGCTCAACGCTGATTCCGTTCTCTATAGGCTCTCCTGGGTCCAGGGTTGATCCAGACCCTTATGCTTATAGGTATGGATACGGGGAGAGTTTGGAGGGGACGCTGGACCCTTTAGAATACCAGCTTGACCCTCAAATGTACTGGGTGCAGGATTTGAGTGATGCCAGTGGTCTAGACACCTCCCCTGACAGTGGTATGCTCTCTCCTCCTACCGTGGCTACGGAAGAGGGCGCCTCATATCCTATGGTGGTGCGAAGGGTGGCTGAGGTCTTGGACCTTGAGCTACCTACTGTGGAGGTTAGGCCCAATATCCTAAATGACGTGCTTCAGCCAGGGTCTTCCACATCAGAACCCCTTCTTCCCTTTAATGAGGTACTGACGGACATCCTTTTGGGTACTTGGTCCGGTCTGGACCAAGTACCCAAAAGGACGTCCCCAACTTCTTCCCTAAGTTATCTAGTCTTTTTGATTCCCTATCCGGGGGTGCAGCAGGGAATGCGCCCAATGAAGAGGAAGCCTGGATGACAAGGCTCTGAAGCGTGGGCTGTTGGGTGAGGAATTTTGGGTCTCTTAGCGCAGGCCGATGGCGGCAGGCAATCGTCCTATTCACAAGAACCCCTGTGTTGGGTCTCAACACAGGGGTTCTTGTGAATAGGACGATTGCCTGCCGCCAAGACAGGATAACTTGGGGAAGAAGTTGTTTTCTTCTAACAGCCTAGCGCTGCGGTCCGTGACCACTGCATGCCTTTTGGACCGCTATTCCTATACTCTCTGGGATATGGTTGCGCAAATGCTGCCTAGAGTTCCGGAGGAGGCCCAGACTGTCCTTTCCCAAGCCGTGACAGACGGGAGGGATGCAGCAAAGTTCATGATTCGTTGTGGACTGGATACGACCAACTCTGTGGGCAGATAGGTTGCATCGATGGTGGCATTGAGACACCACGCCTGGCTGAGGACATCTGGCTTCTCTGGGGATGTCCAGCAGTCTCTGATGGACATGCCCTTTGATGGCACACGTCTCTGTGTAGACAAGGTGGACTCAACGCTTGAGCGCTACAAGGATTCCCGAGCCACTGCACAGTCCCTTGGCCTCAAGCCTGCTCATAGACCCCAGCAATCCGCCTTTTGCCCCTTTTGTGGCTACAGAAGGGGCACCTAGCCGCGCTCCTTTCCCCCTGGCCATCCACCCGCGCATCCTGTACAGCCCTTGCACGCCCCTGGAGATTAGGGAGCCAGCGGGTCGGCCAGTCCACCCTGCCCCTTCCTCAGCCTCCAAACTTTCCTAGTTCGCGGGTACACCCGGTACCAGTTGGTAGTAGGATTCGCCATCGCCTGCCCAAATGGCAATCCGTTATCTCGGACAGGTGGATTCTCCACATTGTCCGAAGGGGCTACTCCCTCCCCTTTGAGACACCTCCTCCAGCCATGCCACCTTCATACAATCACAGATCAGAGGAAGATATAGCGCTTCTCCGCAAGGAAGTCCAAGCCCTTTTGGCCAAAGGAGCTATAGAGAGGGTTCAGTTGCCAGAAATAGGTCGTGGTTGCTATTCCCTCTACTTTCTGGTGCCGAAAAAGGACAAGGGTCTGCGTCCTATCTTAGATCTTCGGTCCCTCAACCTCTTCCTCAAGAAGGAGAAGTTCAAAATGTTGACATTGGCTCAGCTTCTATCTGCCCTGGATCCTGGAGACTGGATGGTAGCCTTGGACTTGCAAGACGCATACTTCCTCATTTCCGTCTTGCCAGCCCACAGACATTACCTATGATTTGTGGTAGGACCCGAGCACTTTCAGTTTACCGTGCTCCCTTTTGGCCTTACCTGTGCCCGTCGGGTCTTCACGAAAGTGATGGTAGTGGTGGCAGCTCATGTGCACAGGTAGGGGGTCCCAGTCTTCCCCTACCTTGACGATTGGCTGTTGAAGGCGAACTCGCCCCAGACAGTCGTCTCCCACCTCCAGACTACCGCGAACCTTTTACATTCCCTGGGGTTCACTATCAACATGCCAAAGTCACACCTGACTCCTTCTCAGACGCTCTCTTTCATCGGACCTGTTCTAGATACAGTGCAATTTTGGGTGTATCTTCCTGAAAAGCGAGTCCAGGATATTCGGGCTATGATACCGATGTTTCAGCCTCTATTCTGGATTTTGGTGAGAATGACTCTGAGGCTGCTGGGTCTCATGGCCTCCTGCATCCTGCTAGTTCAAAAGACCAGGTGGCATATGCGGGCTCTGCAGTGGAACCTGAAGTTCCAATGGGCGCAGCATCAGGGGAATCTCTCCGACAAGGTCCAGATCTCGGAAGCAACTGCGAGAGACCTGCAGTGGTGGTTAACGAATCAAGATTGGGTCAAAGGCAGATCCCTCTCCTTTCCCCAACCAGATCTTACAGTAGTGACAGATGTGTTCCTCCTGGGATGGGGCGGCCACATGGGAATGGCAGAGATAAGAGGCCTCTGGTCTCCGGTGGAAACCGGGCTGCATATCAATCTTCTGGAGCTCCGAGCGATTTGACTAGCATTAAAAGCATTTCTTCCCTCTCTCAAAGGGAAAGTAGTACAGGTGTTCACAGACAACACCACCGCCATGTGGTACTGCAACAAACAATGCGGAGTGGGGTCATGGACCCTTTGTCAAGAGGCTCTTCGCCTCTGGACTTGGCTGGAACATTAAGGCATTTCCTTGGTGGTTCAACACCTGGGGGGCTCCCTGAATGCCAGGGCAGACAAACTCAGCCGACGATGCGTGGTCGATCACGAATGGTGGCTCCATCCGGAGGTGGCGCAAGGTCTCTTCCTTCAATGTGGAGAACCTTGGTTAGACTTGTTCGCCTCCGTAGAGAACACACAATGTCAGCTGTTTTGCACATTGGAGTTTCCAAGGTGGCACTCGCTCGGCGATGCCTTTCATAACAAGTGGAATTCAGGCCTCCTGTACACCTTTCCACCCATACCACTTCTGCCCAGGGTTCTGAAGAAGATCAGGCAAGAACGGGCTCAAGTAATCCTGGTGGCTCCGGACTGGGCACAGAGAGTCTTGTATACCGAGCTGTTGAGCATGGCCATTGCTCCTCCGATCAGACTGCCTCTTCGGGAGGATCTTGTGTCGCTGTCACGACTCACGTGCTGCTTGCGCCTGGAATTTGCAGACCGGGTGGCGTGGATCTTCAATGTTCGGCTGTGGCCCAAAAAGGGGCGACTCTTTCTGGTAGCCACGGTGCTGTAGGCAATGGAGACGCCAAGAACAGACCGTGCCCTTCAGAAAATAGCGCCAGAGGAAAAAAACCCTTAGAAAAAGGGGAAAAACCTCCAACAGGAAGATTCCTGGAAAAAACAAGAACAAACAAACTGGAATCCAAAAGGAGCAAAAGTCAGGAAACACAGAATGCTGAAATCCAGAACCTACAGGAGAGGAAATCAGGAGCGAAGACACTAACTGAGCAGAAAGTGTTGCAGCGGAAGGAAATGAAGAAAACACAGCCCTTATATACCAAAAGACAGGAAGTGACCCACAGGAAGTAAAAGGACACCATATTAGACAGGGAGAGGTACATAGAACAAAACAGAATAGAAACCATAGAGAATAGGGAACAATGAATGCTGGGAAAAGAAAGGTAACCTGGGAAGGGAAGAAGACATAAAAAAAGTACAACAAAAAGACCCAAGAAAGAAGAAAAGAAAGAGGACAAGAAAGAAGAACAGGTAAGAGGGGTCAGGAGACCCCAGCAAGGCGGTGGAAAACGACAGAGCGAGGCCCCATGCAATGCCTGGGGCCTCGAAAAGTGCATGAAAGGCTGGGGGCACGCCGCGTTTTAGAAACGCGCTGTGCGGCCCCAGCCGAACGCCCGGCTTGTGCCGAACATTCGGCTTGCGCCGCACCACGCGGCGCGACAGTAGGTCCCCCTCCCGAAGGCCCAGGTTTGAGAGGAAACAAACAGTGAAAGCGTTGAATCAGGAGAGGAGCGTGAACAGAAGATGCATCTTCCCAAGAGCATTCACTGAGAGGATAACCCTTCCAATGAATCAGATATTGAAGCCGTCTGTGAAATAGACGAGAGTCACAGATTTCCTGTACCTCATATTCAGGAACATCGTTCACCAACACAGGAGGAGGACAAGGAAACTGACGAGAGAAAGGGTCAGGTACGTAAGGTTTGAGCTGGGAAACATGAAAGACGGGATGAATTTTCCAAGTATGAGGTAAGCGAAGACGGACAGTGACAGGATTGACCAACTGAAGAATACGGAAAGGCCCATAGTAACGAGGTGTGAACTTATTTTGAGAAAGACGTGAGGGTAAGAATTTGGAGGAGAGCCAAACTTTATCTTGCGGATGATAGTCTGGATTGGTTGCACGTCTCTTGTCTGTAGCCTTCTTCATATATCTCTTGGTATGTAACAAATTAGATCGAATTAGTCTATGGATTTGGAGAAGGCGTTTGGAGAAATAGGAAATAGCGGGTAGAGGAGAGTTGGATTGTGGAGAAGTAGGAAAAGAGGCAGGATGAAAACCATAAGAACAGAAAAAGGGAGTGACCTTGGAGGCGCTATGGACTGAGTTATTGTAGGAAAATTCAGCTATAGAGAGGTAAGTGTTCCAGTTACTTTGGGTAGAATTGCAAAAGCATCGAAGATATTGCTCTAGTCCTTGGTTCAGACGCTCGGTCTGGCCGTTGGTCTGAGGATGGAACCCTGAAGACAGGGCTCTATTAATATTCAGTGTTTTACAAAAATGCCTCCAAAACCGGGAAATGTACTGAGGTCCTCTATCAGATATTATGGTATGTGGAAGTCCATGGAGA
Organism: Pleurodeles waltl; assembly: GCF_031143425.1. NCBI lineage: Eukaryota > Metazoa > Chordata > Amphibia > Caudata > Salamandridae > Pleurodeles > Pleurodeles waltl. The sequence continues at coordinate 231,372,210 of NC_090451.1, forward strand.
CGGAAGATATGATCAATGAATATTTGACTTAGTTCTTGAGAAGTAGGTAGCCTTTTCAGGGCAGTGAAATGAGCCATCTTCGTGAAAGAATCCACAGTGACCATGATAACCCGGTTTCCTGCTGATGGTGGGAGTGAACACATAAAATCAGTAGAGATGGTATGCCATGGGGCCGGTGGAACAGGCAAAGGCTGTAGTAATCCTGCAGGTCTGGTATGGGGTATCTTGATTTGGGCACATATGGGACAGGCCTGAACGTATCTTTCCACATCCAGCTTCCAGGTAGGCCACCAGAAAAATCGTGAAATAAGTTCTTGTGTGGCCTTGATGCCTCTATGACCAGCCACAGGTGAATCATGGCACATTTGTAATGCTTTTTCTTGCACCTTGTTAGTAGGGAGGAATATCAGGTTTTGATAATAAAAATATCCTTGTTTCTTATGTAATAATGGTCTTAGTTCTTCTATATCGTGGTCCGATAGGTTGGCGTATTCCAGTTGTACTTCTTCCAGGAAAGACTGAGTCACTCCAATGATCTTACTGGGTTCCAGAAGATACTGAGATGAGGAAGGAGTACACTCTGGATATCGGCGAGACAGACCATCAGCCAGAATGTTTTGAGATCCAGGAATATATGTGATGAAAAAATCGTACTGACTGAAGAAAAAGGCCCAGCGGGCCTGACGACTATTCTGGCATACAAAATTTCGTAAACATTGTAGGTTACGGTGGTCTGTCCTCACCTCAAATGGTTCCTTGGAACCCATCAGAAACTGTCTCCACTCAAGGCAGGCTGTTTTCAGAGCCAATAATTCCCTTTCCAGTACAGAATAGTGTTGTTCAGCTGTGGAAAGGATATGAGACAAGTAGAAAACAGGATGTTCAAGACCATCATCCTCTTGTCGTTGGAGTAAGACAGCTCCGATGGCTCTCTCAGAAGCATCAGTTACGACTATAAATTGTTTGGTGGTATCTGGATGTCTCAAGATGGGGGCTTGGGTGAAGGCTCTCTTTAATTCTTGAAAGGCTGCTTCAGCCGCCTCAGTCCAGACAAACCCTTTCTTTAAATTTTCCTTTTTTAAGGTGTGAGTTATGTGGCTAGTCTGTCTGGCAAAGTCTAGAATGAATTGTCGATAGAAGTTTGCTAACCCTAGGAAACATTGTGTTTCTTTTATGGAAGAAGGAGAAGGCCACTCTAGGATAGCTTGTACCTTTTCTTGATCCATAGCTATGCCGGTGGGACTTAAATGATAGCCCAGATATTTGACTTCCGTCATGTCGAACTCACATTTTTCTGGTTTGCAAAATAGTTGATGAGCACGAAGTCTTTGAAGAACTTGTTTCACATGGGAAGAGTGGAGTTCCGGATTTCTAGAATAAATAAGAATATCATCTAGGTAGATCACGACTGTCTGATTCAGAAGGTCTGAAAACACTGAGTCCATAAACCTCTGGAAGATTGCGGGGGCGTTAGTGAGACCAAACGGCATAACCCTATATTCAAAATGGCCAAATGGAGTCCTGAAAGCTGTCTTCCATTCGTCGCCTTCTTTTATGCGTAAAAGGTGGTAAGCTCCTCGTAAATCTAATTTAGTAAAACGTTGAGCCCCTCTGATAGCTTCTAGTATGTCCCTGATGAGAGGCAAAGGATAACGGTCTTTAATTGTTATTTTATTCAGACCTCGAAAATCCAGGCAAGGACGAAGATCCTTTGTCTTCTTGGGGACAAAAAAGAGAGGAGCCCCAGCCGGAGACGACGATGGAACAATAAGACCACTCTGTATATTTTCGTCCAGATACTCTTTTAGAACTTCCTTTTCGGGTTCCGTGAGAGAGTACATCCTCCCAAAAGGAACAATTGTGCCGGGTTCCAATGGAATAGCACAATCATATTCTCGATGTGGAGGTAGCACAGGTTTCGACGGTTTTTGGAAAACATCCTGAAACTCCAAATAGTGGTCTGGGACCCCTTGGACCGTATTAATGGACATACCAGTGGCACCTTCAGTATCTAAGGATCTTTTCGGAGACCAATACTTGTCGGAAGTAAAACAGTTCTCATGACAAAATTGCGAAGACAAAGAAACTGTCCGGGTTACCCAATTTATATACGGGTTATGTCTGATAAACCACGGAATTCCAAGAATGATGGTATGGTTGGGGGACGTGATAAGATCGAAGGAGATGTGTTCTTGATGGTTTCCCACCTGTAGACTTAACATCAGGGTAGTGGTGTCTACAGGACCAGAGGATATCAAGGATCCATCCACGGTGTGTACCTGTTCGGGTACTTCTTTTGCTTGTGTAGGAACTTGGTGAGCAGCAGCCCACGTCTTGTCCATGTATATACCACTAGCACCACAATCTAGTAATGCCATAGTCTTTTCTTGACGACCGTCAGGAAGTTGTAACAGGACAGGAAAAATGAACAAGGCGGTTGTATTGTCATCAAAGGAGCTGATGGAAGGTATAGCAGTAGATCCCGTCCCCTCCCTTCTTACAGAGGACGGGAGGTGGCGTTTCCCGAAGGCCTGGGTGGACGTACAGGACAGGTACGAAGCATGTGACCAGCAGAACCACAGTACAGGCACAACCCTCTCTTGCGTCTGTCCTCCCGTTCACTAACAGAGAGCGGACCTCGGGTAGTATCCACCTGCATGGGTTCCCCTTCGATGTCTCTAGCAGGAGTGCGAGGTTCCTCAGAACGCTGCAGGCAAGCTCGTGAGCTACTTGGCTGGGAAAACCCTCTACTCCTTTTCTTTTCCGATCTCCGTTCCTGAAGACGATATTCGATGGACAGTGCTTGATCCATCAGGCCACGAAGATCTTCCGCTCTGGTAGAATGTACTAGTTCATCCTTTATTTCTTCTTTGAGTCCTCTACGAAATAAAGTTACCAGAGTACGTTCCACCCAAGTGGTCTCTGCCGCCAGCTGACGAAAACGGGTTATATATTGCAAGACGTCTTGCGAGCCTTGTTGGATATCACATAAGGCTTCTTCAGCAGAGGCTTCCAATCCAGGACGGCTAAACATCTGTTTGAAGCGACTCACAAAGGTGGAATAGTCCGACAATACAGGATCGTTGGAGGACACCATCGGGGTTGCCCAGGCCAAGGCTGGACTGGATAAGGCACTGATAAGATAACCCACCTTGGTCCTGTCGTGGGAGAATTGGGTAGGTCGGAAGGCGAAGTACACTGTTAATGCATCCAGGAACTCGCGAAGCTTGGTTGGTTCACCAGAGAAACAAGGGGTAGAAGCGGAGATAGTTGGAACATCACTGGTGCGGAGAGCCAAAGCCTGTCGTAACGCAGCATTTTCATTGCGTAGTTGTTGCAATTCCTGAGCTTGTTGCTGAATCGTGGTCAAAAGAGATTGTTCCGGATCTGCAGCAACCGCCACTGTGTCATCCATGGTGTTTGAGGACGTCGGAATGGTTGGGCGCTGCAATCTGTCACGACTCACGTGCTGCTTGCGCCTGGAATTTGCAGACCGGGTGGCGTGGATCTTCAATGTTCGGCTGTGGCCCAAAAAGGGGCGACTCTTTCTGGTAGCCACGGTGCTGTAGGCAATGGAGACGCCAAGAACAGACCGTGCCCTTCAGAAAATAGCGCCAGAGGAAAAAACCCCTTAGAAAAAGGGAAAAAACCTCCAACAGGAAGATTCCTGGAAAAAACAAGAACAAACAAACTGGAATCCAAAAGGAGCAAAAGTCAGGAAACACAGAATGCTGAAATCCAGAACCTACAGGAGAGGAAATCAGGAGCGAAGACACTAACTGAGCAGAAAGTGTTGCAGCGCAAAGAAATGAAGAAAACACAGCCCTTATATACCAAAAGACAGGAAGTGACCCACAGGAAGTAAAAGGACACCATATTAGACAGGGAGAGGTACATAGAACAAAACAGAATAGAAACCATAGAGAATAGGGAACAATGAATGCTGGGAAAAGAAAGGTAACCTGGGAAGGGAAGAAGACATAAAAAAAGTACAACAAAAAGACCCAAGAAAGAAGAAAAGAAAGAGGACAAGAAAGAAGAACAGGTAAGAGGGGTCAGGAGACCCCAGCAAGGCGGTGGAAAACGACAGAGCGAGGCCCCATGCAATGCCTGGGGCCTCGAAAAGTGCATGAAAGGCTGGGGGCGCGCCGCGTTTTAGAAACGCGCTGTGCGGCCCCAGCCGAACGCCCGGCTTGTGCCGAACATTCGGCTTGCGCCGCACCACGCGGCGCGACAGTCGCAGCAGCAGGGGAGGGTCATCCACCCGAACCTGTCCACCCTCCGCCTCCTGGCATGGAGATTGAACGGCGACAGTTGACGTCTTTTGACCTGCCACCTGAAGTCTGTAACGTTATCTTGGCAGCCAGGCGTCCCTCAACCAAAACCGTATACGCCTGTCGTTGGAAGAAATTTGTAGCATGGTGCATTGACAAATCTGTCGATCTTCTATCTGCTCCTCTTTCTCAGGTCCTTCTCTTTATTCTTTCACTTGCCCAACAGGGCTCCACACTGAGCACCCTTAAGTGGTATATCTCTGCTATCTTAGCTTTCTTGAAGTTACCAGATCAGCCTTCTTTATTTATATCTCCCATTGTTGGGAGGTTTCTTAAAGGCCTCACACATCTTTTTGCTCCTATCCCACTCATCATGCCCCAATGGGATCAAAACCCATTATTAACATTACTTATGTGTGTCCCGTTCGAGCTGCTTCACAACTGCCTTTTACGGCTTTTAACCATCAAGACTGTCTGTCCGCAGAGTAAGTGAGCTCCAGGCTCTTTCATCTGAACCACCTTTTCTGTGCAATAAATCCGGACAAAGTGGTATTTCGCACAAAGGCTTCTTTCCTACCTAAAGTTGTGACACCCTTCCATGTCGGGCAGTCCATCACCTTGCCCACCCTTTATGCTCCCCCACATCCCTCACATGAAGAGGAGAGACTCCACCATTTGGACCCAAAAAGAGCATTGGCGTTCTACCTTGATCGTACCAAAGACTTCCTGGTGGACAATCAACTCTTTGTGGGATATGTGGGTGCAAAGAAGGGGAAGGTGGTGCCGAAGAGGACCATTTCACAATGGGTGCTCTTATGCATCAAAATGTGCTACGCTCTGGCTAAGAAGCAACCTCCTGAAGGTATGCGTGCTCACTTCACCAGAGCTACTGCTGCTACCACAGCGCTAGCACGGGGCGTTCCAGTACTGGACGTCTGTCAGGCAGCAATGTGGGCATCTCTGCACACTTTTACCAAACACTACTGCCTGCACAGTCAGGTCCGCAGGGACGGATACTTTGGCGTTCGGTCCTGCAGGACTTCTTGGTGTGATTTGGTTCGCAGCCCACCACTGGGGATGGTATTGCTTGGGTATCTATTCAAAGGTAATAATCTGTAACTAGAAGTCTTTGTCAGATGTACAAGTTACTTACCTTCGTTAACGATATATCTGGTAGAGATATATTCTAGTTGCAGATTCCTTACCGACCTGCCCATCCTCCCTGCACTGTGAACTGATTTCTATGGACAGGAACTTTCCTTTAAGGGCCCTAGTTTTGGCGCAATACTGTCAGTGTTCTTCATGGCTCCGCGCTATGTGAAAATAAACTGACATCAGCACGCCAGGCTGGCGCCTATTGTACGACCACAACTTCATCACGTCAAACACAACTTCAACGACACCCACGGAATCAACTGACACCACCTCACGGTGCGCAGAGGTACTGCTCGAAGAAAAATCTCCAGATCCAGACTTGACGCCTGGGTGGAATTCAAAGGTAAGGAATCTGCAACTAGAATATGTCTCTACCAGATTTGTAAGTAACTTGCACGTTCAACATTGTTGGCTGAAATTTCCCCTTACTTAATGTCCAAATATAGAACGTTTAAGGGTTTAAATGTACACCTCTATGGAAAACAAATGCAGCACATCTTGTATTTGAGGCTACTATTAAAGTATTACTGCTTTCCCATGCACTATCTTATACTGCAAAGCATGAAATAGGGGACTTTAGGTGATGGGTATGTAAACCATAAACTCACAGAATACAAGCTCAGTTTACTTTTTACTTAAAGATAATTAGTTGTCGCCTCAGTGCTTTAAGTGGACCGGGTCCAGTTCTTTAAAATAAAAATGCTCAGATGGTTCGCTGTCGGCTCTACATTTTTGCCATGAGACGGAGAAAAAAAAACTGGCAGCATTACCACCCTTCACTGCTTCAGATGTTACTTCAAAGAGACTCGTTAGTTATTTCACAGTCTCATAATTTCAGAACTTAAGTTTTTTCAATATTATATACAACAAAGTCAACGTTGTTACTTTTTGTCTCCTATGCATCTAATAACCATTGATAATATCAATAGTCCTGGCTTTTTTTGGGAGTAATGTCAGTTATATTATATATCTGGGTGCAATAACAGAAAGAAGCAGCAGAATACCACTAGGGAAGCAAACTACGTTAAGCAGATATTTTTAGCTCACGTGCTCAGAGCCACGCCCCTTACAATATCCCACCCAGCATTTTCATTCCACTTAAAGCCCTGGGTCGCACCATATGTCTCCACACCCTCATTTCCTGGCATGCTGTCTCCTGCAAAAGCAGAGACTCACCTTCTTGTACTAGGATGCTCCCACCATAATCTGAAAGCCTCAGACTGGCCGACGGCCATTGCGTTGCGAGCACGCGTTGGAATCAATAAGTAATGAAACAGAACTGCGGAGAAGCATCCAGATAAACTCGGGCCTAGAAATCCCAGAGACTCACTTTCATTTTGTAAACGTCTAACGGAAGATGTTTTGGCATGTTAGAGCATAGTTTTCTCCCACAAGAATTAGAAAGATAAATTGAAATGAAAAAACAAAGCAGATGCGATAGTGGGTAGGAGAGCAGCTGAAGACGATAGGAAGATAACGGGTACTCGTCGCTCCTTTCCTCAAGTCCCCAACGGCCAAAGCCCGTTTCTCTAACCTTATCAGCATAGGTGATTTAAGTAATAAATCAAGGATCATCAGCTAACCGCAGTCACACAGGGGTATGTGTATATGATTTCATGTGACTAATTACGTGTGGCTTGATAAGGCCAAGTCACTGCAGGGTTGTATACATTAGGTCGAGGTTGATGGAAACATGGCCCTAGAGGAAATCGTGGTAGCAGCAGGCGGAACCCACATGGCTTTGTTGCTAGAGTTCGTCTCCCTGTGATTCCTCCCCCAAGTATGCGTCGTGCGTGAGCTCGGTCGGAGCGTGGCTACCGGCGGTTTTCATCTTTTTGGTGAATTTTGCTACTGGCTATTTGTTCTCAGTACCGGCGTCTTGGTGTGCGGTCCTGCTAAATGGCCCTGAAGTCAAGGAAAAGGAAGCGGGTGGAATGCAGAGCCTGGACAGATTGGAGGGGCACAGAGTCTCCTTGGCTCACATGGACTCTTGCCCACCTGCCAGAGTGAACAACTACGAGTATTTGAGGTGAGCGTGGGGAAATCCTGGTGGAATGCGGGAGTGGAGACATTGTATTTTGCTGGGAGTCCTGGTGGATCGGGGGGCAACTTCTCTTGACCTGTGTGGCGGTGCTTGGAGGATTTCCAAGTTGCTTCTATGTCACTGAAACACTGTAGGTTGGCAGTGTCCAGCTTAAACAAATCAAATATCTGGCCTGTCCAGTTGAGAAGTGGAACCAACAATGGGGAAGCGTAGACAGGCCAGGACATCCCAGGGTAACACCATAGACTACCATGCAACAACGGCAACTCCATTGCACTGAGTGTTGAGGCAGATGTCAGATAAAAAGCCAGTGAGGTCGAGGGGGAGCCTTCGAGGATAGAGCTACTTGCTGCTATACAAGGTCATAGGGAGGCACTGGAAGGAAAAATTGAGTCAGTAGCGATAAAGGGGAACCTGCTACACGCAGATCTGTATAAGGTATCTGACAAAGTGCGACTTGCAGAGGGCACCTTCAGAGACCGGTGGAGGTGGTCACACCAAAAATGGAGTGCAGATCGAAGATGCAGAGGGTAGATCTCGACGCAATAATGTCCGCCTTCCGGGTTTCCCAGAGGGGGCGTCCTCCAAGCAGTTTATAGAAAACGTAATCTGATCCATACTGCAGCCGAAGGAACTCTCGCCTATGTTTATTATTGAGAGAGCACATCGTGCACTTATGGCGCCCCCCCCAGCCAGGAGCTTCCCCTCAAGCTTTTAGAGCCCATATCTTGCACTATAAAGATCGTGACTGCGTGTTGTGGGCTGCTAGGGAGACAAACGCTGCTTGCTGTGAGAACTATAAGGTAGTATTTACCCTGACTACACCAGCAAGGTACAAACCTCCAGGAACAGTTTCATGGAGGTCAAAGATAAACTGAGAACTATGGGGATCCACTATATATTGTTGTACCCCGCCCGGGTGGTCTCTGGGGGCAAATCACATTTTTTTTTATATGCCGAAGGAGGTTTGGCAGTGGCTTGATATCTGGGACATGGTGCCAAAGAATAGGAGTGGGCTTGGGAGTCTCCACAAATGCCAACATGGTATTTTACCCTGTACGGGGTTTGGTTCGAGCTACTTCCACCCAGGTGGTAGGTATGGTTGGGAATGTTGGGGTTAGGCTGGGGGTCCTGACAGCATTAGTTAAATTGGATTTTCAGCAAATATGTTTGTTGTGTTGTTGCTCATCCGGGGAGGGGCGGACTAGGGAGTTACAGTTACGGTTCCGAAATAGTTGCTATCATATTTAAGTTTAATACAGAGTACATGGGATGCTGCCAGTATGGGAGATGGGCATGGAGGGTTCCCTATTTCCTGAATAAATGGTGGACGATCTGAAGGAAATATCTTGAAATGTTAGAGGGCTCAAATGATTTACTACACTATATAGGGCCCAGTCGTTTCTCCGTAGACAGGGCGTACAGATTGCTTGCCTGCAAGAAATACATCTAATAGGCGAGGAAATACAAAAATAGGGGAAGAAGTGGAAAGGCAAATGTTTACGTCCACATACGCCTCCTATGCTCGGGATGTGCCCATGTGGGTGGCACCTGGGGTTCCATTTAGACACACTCACTGTGAAGCTAATGTGAATGGTCGCTACATACTGATACAGGGCACACCAGACAGGAAACCGGTCACGATCCTAAGCACATATGCCCTAAACTCTTGATGACCATATGTCCCATGACATAATGCTAGATTTGTTGGAAGATGCAGTGGGGGTCCCCTGATCTGGGCCAGAGACTTCAATTGTGTGTTGGATGATGATAAAGATCGCTACCCCCCAAGGCAGGGCACAAAACCACTTATGGTGCGATGACTCATGAGGGTAATGGACTGTCTAGGACTTATAGACGGTTGGATTGAGTTGCACCATGAGACACGGGAATTCACATGTCATTTAAGAACACACAATACATATACTCGTTTATACCAGTTTCTCTGGGAGGGATCACTGCCACACAACTGTCTGCAGTTAAGCACTTGGGTCGTTTCCTATCAGATCATGCACCAGTGTTGTTGACCTTGCAGTGGGGACCCAGGAGGGGAGTGCGGCAGACATGGCAGATGCCCCTGACATTTCTTGGGGATGTTGTTGGTCGGGAATTGAGGAACTATGCAGGACAGAGAGGTGGAGTAGGAGGCCCTGAAAGTGGTTATTTGGGAAACATGCATGAGTACTACATGTAGAGCACGGTGACAACTAGATGCAGAACTTAAGGCATTAGAGAATAAGTTGGCAAAACATCAGGAAGAGGAGACACACTCTGGAGACATAAAAGGGGAATTGTTAAATATGCACAGGGACATGAATGAGGTTTAAGAGCCTGTCGTCAGCGGTTGCACAGGGAGGGGGGATAAATTGGGACGCCTCCTGGCTTGGAAACTGCGAAGGGAGACTGAGCCTGCCCCCATTCTATATATTAAAGACAGTAGAGGGTGTCTAGTATAGACAAGATTTTGACCGTCTGGCCGTCTTTGTTGAATATTTCAGGGTGGTATACAGTGCGGGTACGCCTGGTTTGGAACGGGACCGCAATGATTTTGTGAACGGGGATAGTCTTCCGAGCCCCGAGAAGTGACAGGGACTGGAGGATGATATCTCTTTGGAAGAGCTAGAAGAGGCCAGTAATGCAATGAACAAAGCTAAAGCTCCGGGTCAGGATGGGTTCCCGGTGGAGCTCTATCAGACCTTTAAGGTCACACTCCTGCGTAAGTTACTAGAGGTATTCATAGAAGCGAGGGACAGCGGAACATTATCAGCTTCCATGCAAAAAGGTGTAGTATGGCTGATGCTAAAACCGGGGGGAGATGCAACAAATCCCCCAGCTTACAGACCCCTTACTATGTTAAATTCAGATGTTAAAATCCTATGCAAGGTCTTGGCTACCAGGCTGAGGGAACTGATACGAGATCTGATCCATGAGGATCAGTGTGGGTTTATCCAGCACGCAACACTGCCCTTAATCTACAGCAAGTTGCACATGTCTTGCATGAGACCTCGGAGACTGCTCAGGAGTTTGCCTTTGTCACTGGATTTGGAAAAGGCATTCAACACTGTTGAATGGAATTACATGTGTGCAGTTTTGCATCACATGAATTTTGGGTGCGCCTTCTTTACACAGAGCCCACTGTTTGTATTCGAGTAGGGGGCCAGCTGTCTGAGGCATGGACGGTGGGCAGGGGTATGAGACAAGGATGTCCCCTGTCAACGCTCCTATTTGTCCTGGCTATAGAGCATCTTACAACATTATTGCGCCGTGATATGAACCAAAATGGGATACAAATAGTGACTGAATCCCATGTGGTCTCATTATATGCAGATGATGCACTGATTTATCTTAGGTCGCTAGGGGAGTCAGTGCTGCTGCTAATGCAGCTCCTGTCGGTGTTTGGTAATTTTTCAGGACTCAGGATTAATACCAGAAAGTCCTTGTTGTTTCCCCTGGGGGGATTTAGGGATAAGCAGGCGGCACAACTGCCGGAGGTGGGATTGAGATGGAAGTTGGAGGGGGTTTGATACCTGGGCATATGGATTACTCGTATAGAGGAGGCTCACAATCGTTTCAGCATAGAGAGAGTAGTTGGTGGTCTGGTGAGCTCTGTTGCTTTTCGGAATACACTTTCTCTCTCTGTGATGGGTAGGGCAGAGGTTGCAAAAATGGTGTTCCTCTCCCGTTGTTTGTATCTGACTTAGAATACTAGATTTATGCTTGGACCCAGCTTCTTTCGTAGGCTGGATGGAATACTGGTCTCGTTGATCTGGGCAGGATGACTAGCAGAGTCTCCCTTTCCATACTAAAGAAAAATTTGGAAGACCTGGGCTTGGCGGTTCCTGATCTGCAGCTCTGTTATTGTGCTTCACAGATACAATAGGCAGTCAAATGGATGGTGGAATCAATCAGGTATGAGGAGAAACTCTTGGGGAATACTGGTTGGGGACACACTGCTGCAACTCCTGATGAAAGGGGGCAGATCAGCTTATCCGATCCTGTACCTGGTCAAGGTCACAGCCTCTATATGGGAGAAAGTGGTCAAAAAGATTATCAGACGAGCGGCCCTTGATAGGGACTTGAAGTTATGGGACTTAACACCCTTCAGGGCCATCAAGGAATGTATAACCCTGGAGCTCTGGCGATAGGGTGGATGTCTGGTGGCTGGGGATATTTACCCAGGTGAACATTTCTTCTCCTTCCAGGAGGCACAGGAGACATTTAGGGTGGGCCCACGGCAATTTTTGCAGTATGCCAAACTGGAAAGGGTGGTACAGGAGGATTGGAGTGATTTGCCAGAGGCTCCCAAGGCTTCACAAGTCTTGGGAGGACTTATTAGATGGGGGAAAGGCATCATCTGATCTCCTTGTTTTACAAGGCACTTAGACGTGATAGGCCATCCACAGAGGGTGTAGGGCATAGCACACTGGAAAGAGATCTGGAGGAGGCACTTAACTAATGATGAATGGAAGAGGGCCTCAGAACTGGTGTGCACTGTTTATGCAACAACAGGTTAAAATTATTGCATTTTAATTAGTTGCACCGCACACACGACGCCTCATTTATTGAATAAAATAAATCCAACCAGGGAGGCCCGATGTGAGCATTGTGAAGCACTGGGGGTTGGGTTCTCGCATCTGACCTGGACATGTGATAGGGTTCACGCTTTCTGGAAGGAAGTAATCCATAAAATAACAGCTGCTACAGGGCTGACTCTCACAGGCTCCCCGAAAACCTGTTTACTGGGTGTAATAACCAGACCTAAGGGCTGAAAAATACCATACAAGACGGCCCAATTGGCTCTGCTATTAGCCAAGAGGAGATTGGCTATTGGGTGGATGGGAACTCCGTGCCTCCTCTTGCATCACATATTAAAGGATTTGTTGGAATAGGGGGCTGTGGAGGAACAACATATGCTGCTGGTGGGCACCGATGAAGGGGCAGCAGCTGAAATGTTGGCTTGGGGACAGCTACTTGAGAACTTTGTGGAGGGTGAGGACTCAAGCCCAGAGTCTTCGGCAGAAGAGATGGGGTATGGGGAGGCACTGGATATTATCTGTCTACCAGTGGAAAAGAACATATGCATTTATGACTTTTTTGGGGCGATGAATGGACTAACTCAGCTAGCAGATATAGCCCATGCATGAATAATAAGCCCTTTTTATTCCTAAGGACGGCGTAGAACATTGGGAGGATATGACAGTTATCATATGATCTTCAAGGCATGGGTGACTTTGCGCTTTGCTTCTCCTTGTGCGGGGGGATTATCTCATGGCACTGTCTAATTTCTTGTAACACTGCATGTGGTTTGTATGTAAAGGAATACAATAAAGATTATTTAAAAAAAATATTTAGTAAGATGAAGGTATTGCTTGCTACGGCTTACATTGACTGGGAGAGTTGCTTTAATTAAAATGTTGATTCTGCTTTTGCTTTTATTCCTTTTTCTCAATCTTCTTTTACGGTTACTTAGCACATATTTTAGAAAACTCAACAGCTTTCTAAACTTTTTATTGCAAAATAAAAACCCTAGGGTAAAAAGGGAAATATTAGAACTGGGGTAGAGCAAGGGAGACTGGCACTTCCTCATTTTAAGACCTACTAGCAGACAGCCTGCCCGGATAATTAATTTGATTCAATTCTCAATGACCGCTACTAGGTTTGACTGCTTTTTTTCTAAACGTATGGTCAAAGAAAGTGAAATCAAAAAGCCTGTAGTTTTGAAGACGGCAAAGCTACCTAAGAATTCTACATATAAACGTTTGCAATTTTTCTTCAAGTATTGGGGGATCCCAACATGTCATTCTTATACTCAATTACAGGAGTGTGAAATTTGGGGACTGGTGGTACAAAAACCATTGGTATTCCAGTGGAGAGAGAAGGGGTTCAATAAGTTAGGGGATGTCTATACTGGTATTAGATCAATAACATGGGACCAAGTGATACAGCGATTCAGGAGTAACAGTATGGATGTTCAGCTTAGTTATAGAAAAATAACTAGTTTCTTAGAGGCAAATTATAAGAAAATGAAGGTGGAAACTCGCTTGTTGGTACACTTGTTTTATGAGAATACATTTCTAGGAGTGGGTAATTGGTATAGGTTTTTTTAGAAGATGCGTAAGCCAAACATTGGTAACTGATTGTTCTAGAAAGAGTTATAAGAGAAATGAGATGTAAATTAACTATAAGTGAATGGCAGTATATTTGTGAACTGGGATATAAGTCTGAGCCGCCAACTATAAAAGGATGGCATTTCTCTCAATGTGGACTGCGGACTACATACCATCTAGGCTTCATAAAATGTATCCATCTCAACCTAATCAATGTTTTTGGTGTGATGCAGCCTATAGAGGTGCCTGGGGACATATTGTTTTCAGTGTCCTAAATGCAGCAATTTTGGATTGAGGTTTTTGCTGAAATTAGTGAAACAATCCAGGTTTATGTACCACCCGATCTCACACTGGCTTTATTTGGTTCCTCCCTTTCGGTAGGCAAGATCAATAAGTATTCCAAATGGTTTATCTCAATTGCGACAGCAGTGGCTCATTTGCTGATTTTGCAACATTGGAGATCAGCTAGCACCCCCACTATTACTTTATAGATCGAAAAGATGATGAGGGCCAACATTTTTGAGTAGGCATATGCAAGAAGAGTGGGCGGCACTTTAGACTTATTGAGATTCTTCCCCTTCTGTAATTGGAGATTGATTTGGCAAATGAAGCTTTGATGATTAATGGCACTTTACTAGCACTTTATTATCACAGTCATCCTTTATACGTTAGGCTTTATATGTTAATGATTTTTTTAGAACTTTGAGCAATTTTCTCATGGAAGAAAAGCAACGTTTAAGGGCTTTTTATGAGCACTGTAGTATTTTATATGCCAGATATTACTTTAGAAGTACAACCATATGCTTTTAGTTAAACTTCCATTTCCCCCTTTTGGGAGTGATTTCTCTACCTGTAAGATGGTCAACATGTGAGATCTTAACGTGCTTTTAATGATGCAACCTTGATGCCAGTTATTTGTTGGGAGAAGGGTTTGAACAATGATAGTGTTGCTAAATTTTCTGCTTTCATAACACAGGTATGCATTTTAGTAACACACATTTACACTTGTGTCAATATTTACTTCAAATATGCACTTTATTGTATTTCATTTTTTTTCTATTATGCCCAATAAGGCTACTTCTGGTTTGTTTGTTTGTTTGCCCTGCTCAATAAAAAAGTGATTGATAATATCAACCTTCAAAAATATTGTATCCACCAGATCTACAAGGTGAGTACATTTTTACAGTTTTTACCTCCACATCTACTAGCCTTATACTTAACTTTCAATGTAGTAGATAGGTTTATGTAGTAAATGTGATACTTATGGCATACAGTATAATGAATGCAATATAGTGAGGGGGTACCCTACTCCAGTATTGCATTGTAGTTGTATTTATATACCTCTTTGTATCCTTGACAAGCCACTGAAGCATTCTGATGGACCAGGGGCATCCTTCTCTGCAGGTTGTGCTTGGTTGAAAGTATATTGGATTGTAGTGTGATATATGTTGGACCTATCCTGAAATACACACCATTAAGGTGCAAAGAGGCATGAACATTCTGCATATGGTTGTCATCAGCTGAAATGAAAGTGTCATCAAGGAAGACAACTGGCTGGCCTCGCCTAAGGATTCTCTTTCACCTCGAGTATTAGAGACTGCAGTCTCATCTTTCAAACCGTGCAAACAAGATTTGTGCGTGTCTCTTTTGTTTTCATGCTTCAGCACATTATAGCCAAATCTATTAGCTTTGCCTGTAATTTCCATTCAAACATTAAGCACTGCTGGATCTCCAAAATTATTCCCTACACCTGCGAGCATCGGATGTCTGCAAGATGGTTGATTCAGAGCAAGACTTGTGCATGTCCTGTAAACAGCAAAGAAAGTTCTGAATTCTTATTGGAAAGGTGTCTTCTCTTACCAAAAGCATGTAAATACACATAATAATCAAATACTTCCATGGAACAAGAAGATGTGAGTGGGGGATTTCCCAATAAACCAAAGAAAGTGGTGCCACACACATCAAGAGGTAAACTTACATGAACCCTAAAAAGAAGTGTGTCACATACTGGGATAAAGAACATTATATGGGACTTCTATCTGAATGTCACAAAATGAGGGGGTTCGCAAACCACTTAAATGGGAGGAATATTCACAGAGAAGAGTAAGCAGGATGACTTCTCATTGTAAAAACATATGTTTTTGTGTTGTTATAGCACATTATTAGGTGAGGAGTAACAGAGTGCTGCATATTATGAGAAGTAATGGAAGACAAAGCAAGATTGAATACATCAAGTGAGGGTTTAAATCTTTGAATTACACGCAAGTAAGGCATCATTAAAGATTAATGCCCTCATTATGACATTGGTGGTAAATACCACTTACCGCTGCGGTGATGGCCGCCAACATACCGCCGCCGTGGCAAATATCCATTTGCCATATTATGGCACACAAACACCCCAGACCGACAAAATACTGCCCCCACATATACAGATCCGCCAGCCCAAAGGTCAGTGGTAAAGTGTCGATACGAACACCCATACCGTTACGCCAGCAAAACAACACCCACCACATTATCACCCACAAATCACCATGGCGGACATTCAGTGGTGGTAAACCACTGGCGGTACACACCGTCGCGCTCAGAATGGCCACCCAAATGCAAAACAACACAACATTGACCTAAACGAAAATCACACACCTGACACTCCTACACACACCACACACACCCACCAACAGCACTATAAAACACCCACCCACATTACACACAACCCTTCATGAATACCAGTAAGTGCCACAAGACTAACACGAAAACCACTGAGACAACTACACACACACCACAAACGCCCATCCATCCGTCACACAACCCACATCACACACCCCACCACATCACTTGCCACCCTCTGCACAACACACACCACACAACACCCATATCCTCACTAAGGTACCCCCGTTTCACAGATGAGGAGCTGCGGGTCATGGTCGAGGAAATAGTCTGGGTAGAGCCACAGCTGTTTGGAGCACAGGTATAGCAAATATCTATTGCCAGGAAGATGGAGCTATGGCGGAGAATTGTGGTCAGGGTGAACGCCGTGGGACAGCATCCAAGAACAAGGGACGACAGGAAAAGGTGGAACAACCTACTGGGGAAGGTACGTTCTGTGGCAGCAAGGCACCAGCTCGCCATCCAGTGGATTGGCGGTGGACCCCCACCTCCTCCCCCACAGCTCACAGCATGGGAGGAGTAAATCTTGGCAATACTGCATCCTGGGGGACTCACTGGAGTTGCCGGAGGACTGGACACTGGTTAGTCAATATTTACTACTCATCACCCACCATACCTGCATGCCATCCCACCCCTCAACCTCACTCCCATCACTCCACTCCATCCCACACACTTCACCTACACATCTGACTAACCTCAATGCTAAGTCCTGCATGCTATACCAATGCATGGACATCCCTCCCAGCCCTGCATGGACACCCATCACCAAAGCATTCACAGCATGGAGAACCAACGAGCACACAATCCATCCCCATACACAAACAAAGGTGGCAGGACAAAAGCAACAATAGAGGGGAAGCAAGGGATGTACAATATGTCACAGACATGAATTATAATACATCACTTATATCCCCATGGGTGCCCCAGCCAATCTCAGCGGTGAGGAGGTGCCACGACTAACCAGTCCCCCAACAGAAGATGACCCCAGTGATCCAGGATCTGGATGAACTACCTGGCCCATCAGGGACCACTGGTCAGTCGGCCACCTCAGCCCACTCATAGTCCAGCACAGAGCCTCCTCCATCAGTATCTAACATCACAGCACCCACCCAACGTCCTCACACCTCTGTCTGCAGGACACGTAAATCAGCAGTGTGCCCACCTGTTCAAGGACCCTAGTCCACACCTCACACCCAAGACAATCAGGGACCTGGGGTCAGTGGCAGTGGGCACACGTTCAGGGGACATAGGCACATGGGAACAGGGACACTGGGAGGACCGCTGTGCGTTAGGGGGACGACAGGGCCAGGGAACCGACTCTCCAAGAGGCACTCACTAATGTCCTGGGGGCTTACCAACAGTCCCAGGACAAGATGGGCCAGATCCTTACCAACATGCATGAGAACAAGCGGCTGCAGGAGGTACACCAACAGGAGATCAGGGAGGATTTACAGGCCCTCAACACCACCATGGTCTCCATAGCAGGGGTGCTGGCAGATATGGCCAACATCATGAGGGAATGGACAGCATACCAACGGGCCCCTACCAGTAGCGAGTCTACTGACCAGCCTACCACTTCTGCTGCAGCTAGTGGGCAGGAGACCCTCCCACAGGAGCCACAGGCCACCAGCACCCCTCCTCCCGCAGAAGGTGAACCACCCGGCAAACGTTCCTTGCGACCCAGGTAGAAGCCAGAGACACTTGCCAAGACCAACACCAGAAAATGAGACCCTCCTGAATTTCCCCCTTGTGTCCTACCTTGTCACCCTGTCCACTTTGAACCACCTTTGCTCCTCTTCCTATGGCCCCTTGGACACTGGACCTGTGCTACAAACACACTGGAACAATGCCCTGGACTTTCCTTAACCATCACCCCATTCCATTTCACTTTTCTGTCAATTATTTGCATTACAATAAACACCCTTGGACACAACCTGAGTGAAAGTGTTTTATGTGATGAAAATGTGCATATATGGAAGCAGTCACATCATGTGCAAATGATCTGAACACTGTGATAGCACACATTTAATGACCTGTATCTGTCTGTTGTCATCACATCAGTACACTGTTGTCATATCACCAACATCTGCAAAATGAGAAGCTATAGGTGACAGTATGTAGAGATGCAAAGGAAGTGAATGCCATCCTGCTACAGCCACACAGAAAACATCAATAATCAGACGAATGGTCAGTTCTACTGTCTCACCTATGTGTCATTGGAAGTATTGACGTATAACTGATGTTCTGTTGTCCACATCCTCATCCTCTGCCTCTTCATCCTCACTGTCTCAGGGTCCACTGCTGCCGCAGGGGCATTTCAGGTCTCCTCCTCCTGCAGAATAGGCACATGTCGTCCGAGGGCCAGGTTGTGCAACATGCAGCATGCCACTACTATCTGGCAGACCTTCTCGGGTGAGTAGCACTGGGATCTACCTGTCAGATGGAGGCATCTGAACTTGCCCTCAGGAGGCCAAAGGTCCTTTCAATAATTCTCCTGGATCGCCTATGTGCATCATCATAATGATTCTCAGCCCCTGTCCTGGCATTCCTCACAGGGGTTGCGAGCCACAATAGCTTTGGGTAGCCAGAGTCATCTTCAAGTATTGAGGAACAAACATTAGCCTTACATAGTGGTATGGGGTCAACACCAGAAGGCATACACTGACATACATTGGGTGGGGAGTCAGGCTCACCAGTTAGCCACACCCTGTGCCTCTGTAGTTGTGCCATCACATTTGTGATGCTGCTATTACTCAGGATGAAGGTGTCCTGCACCGACCCAGGATACTTGGCCGTGACGTGGGAGATGTACTGGTCAGCCAGGCACACCATTTGCACAGTGAGTGAGTGGAAACTCTTCTGATTCCTGAACACTTGTTCATTCTGGTGGGGGGGGGGGGGCGGGATGGCAAACGCAACATGTGTACCGTCAGTCGCAGCAGTAATGTTGGGTATATGTCCCATTGCATAGAATCCTGCCTTCACAGTGGCCAAATCTTCCACCTGGGGGAAAGCAGTGTAGCTGCACATGTGTTTCACCAGGGCAGACAAAACCCTTGCCGCAGTGGTAGGTATCTAAGGGACACAAGAGTGAGTAGGCTGTCACAATTTGAACAGTGGAACCACCACCTCCGTGCACATAGAGCAGTAATGTGATGGTACATTGGGAATGGCAATGTATTTGCAAATTATAGAAATGACACAGTTCTCGATTATCTGAATAGTATCCACCATCATAAAATCGCGACTGCCTGTCCTGTATGTAGGGACAGGTGGAAGTGAGGTAACTCTGCAGGTGTTGCGCGTCATGGCGGAAGGCGGTCTTGCGCCGTGCTATTCCTCGTTGGATAACATGGGGCTCCATGGAGCACAGTGGCCAATGGGGATCACTGGCGGCGGAGACGGTGTACACCCCTGCGGACATGACTGCCATTTTCTGTCTATAATCTCACTTGATTCCTAGCTTTCCACAGGACAACACCTACAGTGCGTGTGCTGCTGTGATCTGTGTCTGGATCCTGCCATGGCCCGTGTGACTGGGGAAAGGGCCCCTGCCTTCACTTCAGAGGAGTTGAAGCGTTAGGTGGATGGGGTCCTACTCCAGTATGGGCAGCTGTATGGGCCTCCAGACCAACAGGTGAGTACACCTTGGGCACGAGGCATGTGACAAAGTTGCATGGAGATGCGTGTGCAAGCATTGTGTCATTTGGGGGGGGGGGTCGTATGTCTAGTGGTAGTGTACATGGTGGGCCCTGGGTGATTAGTGTGCCAATAGGGTTGGAAGGGGATTTGTGGGCCATATGTGTGACAGGCTGGATTGTATGTGAAATGGTTTCCTCCTGTCTGTGTTTCCTCTGCAGGTCAGCGCCCATCAGAAGAAAGGATTGTGGCGTACCATCGCCAAGGACGTGCAGACGCTGGGGGTCTACAGCAGGCAGAGCACCCACTGTAGAAAGACGTATGAGGACCTGAGATGGGCCCGGAAGACAGTGGATGCCCAGCTGGGGGCGGCCTCCAAACGAGGGCGGGGTGCCTGTCGGAACCTGACCCCCCCGATTGCCTGCATACTGGTGGTGGCCTTCCCAGAGCTGGATGGGTGCTCAAGGGCATCACAGCAGCCACAAGGGGGTGAGTACAGTGTGCGTTACAATTATGATTGGTAGGTGGCATGGGAACCTGGTGGTGGGTGTCAGTGGGTGCCCCTTAATGCCAGCTCAGAGATTGCAGCATGATCCAGCTCAAGTGTAATGGTTGTATTGCTAAATCTGGTAATCTAGCTAGGTTGCAATCCATGTCAGACAGGGCTTAGTGACTCCCAGGAGGGGTGCAGTTAGTGGGGGCTGGCTTACATCTTGCTGTGGTACCTAGCCAATAAAATGCCAGTGCGATGCATGGTGCTCAATTCTGATCCCTGTGTGTGACGGTAGTGTGTATGCCATCTGTGTTGTTGGTGCTGCAATTCCCCCAGTGCTTCCTTTCTCCCTTCCACCCCATTTTTCTTCTGTCATCCTGTCCATGTGTGCATTAGCATAATTTGGCGGAGGAGCAGGGGCACCGGCGACAGGGAGCTGCATCCCACAGGACCCAGGAGGTACAGTCCACCGACGCTGTGGGGACCAGTGGGACAGAGGGCGAGGGGAGCACCACAGCAGAGACAGGAGGTGGCAACACTGACTCAGATTCCTCCTCCGATGGAAGCTCTCTGGTGGTGGTAGACACCTCTGGGACCACCCCAGCTACAGGTACAGCCACCCCCATACCAGCACCGCCCTCCCAGGAGCCCTTCACCGAGTTGCCCGTGCCCGCTCACCCAGGAGGGTGGGCATCTCTTTCGCCCCAGGCACCTCAGGCCCTGCCCCAGTCAGGCTTGCTGCCCTGAGTGAGGAGGCTATTGACCTCCTGAGATCAATCTCTATAGGGCAGTCAACCATTGTGAATGCCATCTAGGGGCTGTCATCCCAGATGCAGCAATGCAATGCATTCCTGGAGGGCATTCATTGTGTATTGGCGGCTCAACAGTGATCGTTCCAGGCTCTGACCTCCTCTCCGATGGCAGCCAGTGTCCATGTTCCTACCATCCCCCTCCAGCTACCACTTCCCAATCCCAGTCTCCTCAACCCCAACCCATCCCATGCACACATATAGACAAGCATGCACACAAAACATCACACGAGTGGCACAGACAAACATAGCCAGCACACTTCAGGCCACAAGCACTCACACAAACAACAGACAGTTGCCCACACAACAACATCCACTTCCTCCACTGTCTCCCCCCCCTCCTCTCTCACTGTCACATCCGCACTCACAGGTCACTTGCAGACACCTCCACAACATCCATCCACGCGTCCCCTATGTCCTCTCCCACCCTGTCTGCCCCCCACTTCCTGAGAGGCACAAACTCACGCACTCAAACACTCAACAGCCATCCACCTCACATCAGCACACTGCCCATGCACCTGCACCCAAGTCCAGCAGACATACTCCTCCAACAACCACTCCCTCAACCTCCACTCCCATCCTTCCTCCCGCCACACCGTCCCTAAGAAGGTTTTCCTTGCCCAAATTGACCTTTTTCCCCAATCCCCCTCGCCGTGGCCAGTAGAGGCACCTCCTAGTCGTGGAGGCAAGAAAGGAAAGGATCCCACTCTACCACCCAAGAGAGGGAAGGATCCCACACCACCACCCAAGATTGGGAAGGATCCCACTACACCACCCAAGAGAGGGAAGGATCCCAGAGCAGTGGTCAAGGAGCCCACACCTCCAGTATGGACACAGCAGTCCTCACCTCCAGTATGGACACAGCAGCCCTCACCTCCAGCTGGGACACAGCAGCCCTCACCACCAGCAGAGGGCATGTAGGCCACCCTCCACGGACTATTGTACAAGGAGCCCCCTCCAGAACCAGTGGGCAAGTTCCCCAACTCAGAGACTGTGACCTTTCATTCCCCAGCAAATTGAAATGGGCCTGGACCCCCCTCCAGAACCAGTGGGCAAGTTCCCCACTTCATCTGAGGTGCCTCCCACCCCACTTCCCCCTGACGTGCCTAGCCATTCCCAACATGATGCCCCTGCACAGTGTAGTGCGGATTACGTCAGGGAACGAGTTGGGGCTCGGAGTGTGCCCTGTGGCCATGTGGGCCTTTTTTGGACTGGCCATTGGCCCTTTCAGAACAGTGACTCATGTATTTCTTGTCATATGGACAATATGGTGGCTGTTAGCATCAAATTATACTATCAGTTCTGGAAAATGTAGTCCTTGCATTATTATGACGTGTGTCCTGTGAGACTGGTTTTCCTCTGTAGCTGGTTGTGTGTATGGTGTGTACGTGCATGGTGTGTGTTGTGTTGTGTGCGTGTATGTGTCACTCCCCTTTTCCTCCCTCCCTTGTGTGCTAGGTGGCTGTATTCGCCGTCGGCGTCTTCGTCTGCGTTGGTGTCCCAGGTGGAGCATGGCGTAGAAGAGCATCGCGAAGACTTGAAGTTGCTGTTCCATGGCGGCGTTATTCTTCTCTGTGTCTCTATTGGTGAGTCTTTCGTTTTCTGTTTCCGCCAGGCTTTTCATGGCGTTGGTACCACCCTGGAAATCGTGGCGGTTTGCTATGTCTTAATATGGTGGGCGGTACTTTGTCTTCCGCCTGGTTGTTGATGGCTACCGCTGTGTTCAGTGGTGTTAACGTCCTGGCGGTTGGTGTGGTACATTGGCTGTCTCTGGGAGTTAATCACCACCATGGTCATAATTTGGCAGTAATTACCGCCAGCCTGTTGGCGGTATTGCTGCCACTTTAACAGTCACTGCCAATGTCATAATGACCACCTAAGTGATTTGCACAGCATTGCACAATTTTAGGTCAAGTGCCAAGCTGGATTCAAAACTAAGTTCCCAGGTTGACTTAGTCACTACACCCCACATTTTTCCTTAATTAATATAATAAAGCATTAAAAAAATGTTTAAGAATTGAAAATGCTCCCAAAGTTCACCTTCACTAATCCTTGTGAACTCTTATATTCTTTTGTTTTGTTTTCCAGTAGGCATTATGCTATGCTCCTTGTAATGTCTTGTGAGTAAACCAAATGCAATATATTGTGGTATGTAGGTATTTAATAAGGGTCACACCTGGATTACATTATCTCGCATTTAAGGTTCAGGTTTGTCTATGTGCATATTCACTATAGGTTAAAGTATAACGTGATATACAACATTAATATTTACATAGTTCTAAACACTGTAATAATTTATCAATAGTGATGCATCTCCATTGTACCCATCGGGGTGGAACAGAGATCATGGTCCAGATGAATACATTTTTTACTGGAGTATTTTCTACCATTTA
The DNA here is from genome assembly GCF_031143425.1 of Pleurodeles waltl. NCBI lineage: Eukaryota > Metazoa > Chordata > Amphibia > Caudata > Salamandridae > Pleurodeles > Pleurodeles waltl. Next base: position 231,395,788 of record NC_090451.1, read on the forward strand.
AAATAATATGCAAAGGATTGATGAACCTTTTTTCAGTCTTTGGCACTACAGTCCTTTGTTGAACTAGCTCTGGACTGATGTAATAGAAAAGGATCAATATTGCAAAGTACAACTATAAAGCCAGTTTCCTTTTGAGTTTCAGGTTAAATATCTTTCACAAAAATGCAGGTACCTGACAAGGCCACATTTACACTCAGTCATGTTTTTCTTTTTTCTCTGAATGGAAGAAGCCAAAATTTAAATGTGCACATGCTGCTGCAGAACTGCATTATGGAAAATAACATTGTCCGACATGCTTATGAGGGAGCTGACGCTGTGTAAAAATTTAGATTGAATTTTGTTATGGTGAACACACACACACAATCCAGCTAATTGGCACCACCTGCATTCCCCACCAGCCAGTAAGGAGCTCATGTTGCTTCACGTGTGTAACGTCACTGGTGCTCCTGTAAAGCACTCCATTACCTTCAGATCGGGTTTGTGTAATATAAAACTACAAAAAAGGTCAACTATCTGTGAACGAGCTCCACTCTTCAGTAGGAGGGGATCTGTTTATTACGAGTCCTACTCTTATGTGCAGGAACTAATTTTATCTGTGCAGGAACTCACTTATGTCTTCTAGGTATTCTGGCGCATCTCTAGAAACGCAGCTAACTTCAAATTTAGGTTCCTGGGAACAGGAAAAAAGGAACGGTATATAGAGAGTGTGACTCCAGTAACAGAGAATAGTATGAAAGAATGAACAGTGCTGAAGCCCAGGGGACTATGGATGATGCAATAGAAGTCAAAATGCACTGCAGTACATGAGAAAGTGGACCTGGGCAGATTAGCAAGAGACAAAAAAAAGATATGAACAAAGGGTGCTCCCTGTTGGAGCGACCAGCATTTAGGTAGGGGTCAGTGGTAGAAGGGAAGTGGTACTGAATGGCAGTTCTTCTTATTTTGTGTGAAAATTCAAATTTTCAGCAGGATCCAGAGGCGGGCAATGGCCCGTGTGAAAACGGGACCCCTATGAGGTCAGGTTAATTCCAGATTTGGCTCTAATTATTACCCTATGGGGAAGTAGTGGAGCAGTTGTCTACACGTGGCTGCAGTTTCAGTGCTACAGTAACTACATTTTGGCTGCCAATAGGTGCTTCTTTAACATGGCCCAGTGGTGCTTTAGGAGATGGTCTAGCACCAGGGGACCAAGATATGACCAGGTTACCCAGGTCCATCTTCCAAAGGGGTGCTAGGGGCTAATTTTGTGTTGCTCTGGAATGGCTTAGGGTCTGACTTACTGGTTGTCCGAAGGGGGCTCCCATTGTATGACAGAGTGGCTGAGTTTACCTTGCCTAGTACTAAGTAGGGGTTATAGTGGAAGTCTCTGGGTACCAAATCGCATTTTCTTGCCGTTGGTGCTTGAAGGGCCAGCCCAGTGGGTAACCATGATTTTGAGAATTTCGGGGAGATAATTTTCTGCCTAGTCTTGCATTGAAATGGTTGTTCAATATAAATAATATCAATATTTTGGTGTGTCAGTATCAATACATCTTATATGTGTCTTTATGAAAACAAGAATGTTTAATTCTCAAACCCAAGTTTTGCGACCCCAGGCTACTTCATTGCTTTAATGGGGAATGCGGCTGGTTTAGTGTATTCGCCCAGATATCATTCACACTCAACCTCTGAGAGTCCCTCGCTTCTGTTAATGTGAACTGTTGTCTCTGGTACCAAGCCTGAGTTTTAAAACCACCTCTTCAGGCAGACATTTAAACAATGGGAGGTATCTGTACTCTGTGTCAGCAGAAGGTGTATTAACACATAGGATTACAGTTGCCAGATGGAAGTTAGCATAGAGTAGCCAAGTGGATGGGCAACAGCTGCTGTGGCAGAAAGCTTTGGTGGGCACAGTGCCACCTGCTGTCCATGCACAGTGCTATGCCGATGCACTTGTCTATTACATGTTCAGCTAACAAGTAACCGGGCAAGAGGCACACGCAGCATTCTGTGGGATGGACTGTTAGATGTCAGCAGCCAGCATCCCTTGATAGCTTACAGTGGAACATTGCAAACCATGTGTGTCCGTACTGTTCTGCACGTGTCTCACCCTACCCAAACTGAGCTAGATAGCAATCAATAGGAGGAGGAACACAGTAATGGGCTGGTCTCCTTTGCTGCCTTTGTACGGAGTGTCAGAGTAACTTCCTGGCTATTAAAGTACCTGTGTGACATTACGTTATTGTCAAACCATCACTCTGATGCCAGTGCTGCCCAACAGATTCTCAGGCAACATCAATGCTTGGGCCATGGCTGGTCTTCCTTTTGGGATAGACCAGTCAGCCAGGAGCATTTTACTCAGAGACTGCCCACAGGACTAAAGTCTCTGACCCCACCAATAAATGTTGGTGCCACTTACTATAAACCTCTGTAGGAAAGTCCCTCTTTCTGGCATGGTGACTTTTTGCCTGTTGTCAGTGTGCTTAGACTGTTTTCACTGGGATCCTCCTAACCTGGACCCCAGTCAATGTGCTCTCTCCTCTTAATGTGGTTGTCTTGGTACCCTTTACACCCCACAATTGGCATACTGGTGTACCCCTGTAAGTCCCTAGTATATGGTACTTAGGTACCTAGGGCATTGGAACACCAGGGGTCCCCCATGGGCTGCAGCATGTACTATGCCACCCATGGGAGGCCGTCCAAACTGTGTTTGCAGGACTACCATTTGCAGCTTGCATGAAAAGATGCAGGCACCCTTTCATTGCTGGTCACTACACAAGGTCACTGTAAGTCACACCTATAGTAGACCGTTCCAGCCCTAAGGGCAGGGTGCAGGTCCCTGTGTATGTGGGCACCCCTGCAGGAGCAGAGGTACCCCTGCGAACTTGAGTTCCAAATCCCTGGACTTCGTAAGTGCAGGGAAGCCATTTTGGCTATGTACTGGCCATAGGTCACTATCTATGGTCCAGCTTGATAATGGTAACTCCGAACCTAGGCATGTTTGTTATCAAACATGTTGGAACCATACCCAATACTGATGCCAGTATTGGTGGTATGATTCAGTGCACTCTGGGGGCTCCTTAGAGGGACCTCCCCACCCCCCAGTATTGCACCTACCAGTCTTCCGGGGTCTGCAAGAAGCCCACGCTGCTTCAGCCCCTCAGGCAGGATTCTGCTCTCCTGCTGCTTGACCAGCTGAAGCAGGGGAAGGCAGAACAAAGGATTTCCTGTAGGAGAGGGATGCAACCTCCTCTCTCTTGGAAATATGTTTTACAAGACTGGGGAGGGATAGCTTATCCATGACACTGGTTTTCTTTGAAGGGTACATTTGGTGCCCTACTTGCATAATCTGGTTTGCACCAGTCCAGGGACCCCCAGTCCCAGCCCTGGCGAGAAACTGCACAAAGTAAAGGAGAGTGACCACTTCCTTGTCCATCACCACCCCAGGAGTGGTGCCCAGAGCTGCTCCAGGTGGCCTTATGATTCTGCCATCTTGAAAACAAGATGGGCAGGGGCCCCTGAGAGCATCTGACTGGTCAGGTTAGGCAGATGACGTCAGTGACCCTCTCTAATAGGTGGTCACCTTGCAAAGTGACTAAGTCCCTTTTTGGGCTAATAGGGACTCCCTTGCAGGTGGGTCCCCAGATTCGGAGTGCAAGACTCCACCAGGACTCCTGCAATGACCTCTTCAGCGGAACCACTGCTGGACATCACAGGAACCGAACAAGACTGCAACAGCGAGACAACCTCTCCTTCCAATAATGTTTCAGCGGCTCCTGTCAGCAAATTGCAACATTTCCTTCGGCTGTGCATCTTCTGGGGGTTTGGCAAGATTTTGTGTGTACTTTTCTCCAGAAGGGGGTTTGCCTATAGTAATCTAGTTTGGTGTTCCTGTAATAAAGACCTTTATTTTTGCAACACTGTGGTTCCCTTCATGTGTGATAAGTTACTGTGTGACTACTGTGGTATTGCAAGTCCTTCACACTCCTCCTAGATAAGTCTTGGCTGCTCACCACAGCTACCACTGGAGAGCCCTGGCTACCTAGACACTGTAACACTATCTAATAAGGGTTGCCTGGTTCCAGTATAAGGTGTTACATCGTAGGTGTCCCCCACACTATGCCACCCTCCTACAACCACCGAAACAAAGTAACTGCTGTCCAGGCCTATATTTCCCAATATCCCTTAGCATGCTCTGACTTTTTAGCCAGTGCGTGGAATTTTTTAGACGCGATAACACAAGAGCCCCAGAATGCAAAATGCTGTTGATATACATTTCTGGTGTGCCTGATGGACACTGAATCACCACAATACTATTTTAAAAAAGAAAGACAAACCTCCCCCTTTTTTGCCTGCATGTTTTTGCTACCCCTTGACAAGGGTAGTAAGCGCTATATAAATTTAATTACATACAGTCAGGGCCACTGGAAATATGCGACAGGGGAGGACCAAGTTATGCAGTAGGGTTATTATGTGACAAGAAAAGGCAAATTATGAGGGGTAATGTGGCACATTTTGTGACACTAGGACTTCATTATTTTGTCATTTTTACAGTTATAAACAATATCTTGGCATTATTTGCACCTCATTAGTACAAGCATATAACCCAAAAAAAGCAAGCAACAGATAGGTGATCAGACAAGCTTTGCAAAGGGTCTTCCACTGCGTAGTAACACATGTTGCCGCATATTTAGGAACTTTTGAACCGATTGAGCTAGAAACATTTTTTTGTTGTTTAAATATGCAGCAGATAATGGATTATATGGCAAATATAGTGAATCTATGGCTAAGCGAAAAATGCTATAACCGCACAATCGCGTGATTACAGTAGCCCTGCATACAATATAATTTGTCACTTGTACTTTCTTTGCCTGGAAGGACTCAGGTTAACAGTTAGGTTGAGAACAGGGCAGAGGTTGTCTTTCGAGTGCAAATACTGGCTCCGTCATCACAGTGTTAACGGGCAAGCATTGTTTCAGTAAGGAATGCTAAAGTACATTGTCATGCACAGTAAAAGCCTCCACCAATTGGTCTGTAAACTAGCATTTTATTGCAATTGTATTTCTATTTATTTAGCGCTTACTAGCCTTTACGAAGCATTACTGGTGACCTCCACCTCTCCTTTGAAAGTACTTTTCAGCACGAGGGAAAGCTGAAAATGTCTCTCTTTAAATGTTTTCTACGATGCCGGGTTCCCAAGCAGTGCCCTGTCTGAGACAAGCACACACAAAGCTGCAGCCGTGGCTAAAGCACATGATAGGAGAAGGGGGGAGGGGGGTCTGAAGCCCCTTTATCCCAATGTGCATTGTGCTGTTTCAGCCCCTTGCTAACAAAGGGCCTGATTTAGATCCTGACGGAGGGGGTTACTCTGTCACAAACATGGCGGATATCCCGTCCGCTGTAATTTGATCCCATTATATCCGATGGGGATCGTAATATGGCATGACGTTTGTGACAGGGTAACCCCCCTGCAAGGAGCTAAATCTGTCCCAAAGTGTTAATTGAATTTCTGAAGAAATTCCTGTCAACATCCCATCACTTCGTCTGACCCAGTGTTTGCAGAATCTTCTTATGCATTATTTACCCATATACTCTGCTATGAAATTTTGGTTATTGCTTTCATGGAGAGTACCCCAAAACACTTAGGTGGTCATTACAACCCTGGCGGACGGTGTTAAAGCGGCGGTAAGCCCGCCAACAGGCCGGCGGTAAAAAAATGGGAATTATTACCGTGGCGGAAACCGCCAACAAAGACAGCCACTTTAACACTCTGACCGCCACGGCGGTACAGACAAACAGCGCGGCGGTCACCGCCAACAGGCAGGCGGGAGACAAAGTACCGCCCACAGTATCACAACCTACCAATCCGCCACCTTTTCCGGGGCGGATTCACCGCAGATAAAAACATGGCGGAAACAGGAATTTCAAAGGGAAAACGCTCACCTCTACACACTCCATGAGGAACGACGACACCATGAAGCCGGAACTCCATATTCTTCCTGCACTAGTCTTCCTGCTCCTATACGACGATCATCAACGCCGGCGGCGAAGATAACGGTGAGTAGGGGAGGCAAAAGAGAGGGACACACACACGCAACACCCCCACCCCCACCCCGACCCTCACCCACTACAACACACACACCAATGCATATCCAAACATTACAGTAACAACCCCCAACTCCCCCCGGAAGAATGCAAAGACAAAAGGAAATGAGTGGAACCATTGTAATATATCAAAATACAGTAAGCAAATATCTATATATATATATATATATATATATATATACACATTAAACAAAATATACACCATGATTAGTAGTGCAGGTAATGCACCATTCATTGTCCGTGGACCACTGGGCCCAAAATGCATGGGCGAGGCCCACACTAGATACCTGATCAAAATCGAGAGAACACTGCTGGGGCATCAGATAGAAATACAACAGGCACCTCAGGGGGAAGGGAAGGGGGGGCACCTCAGCCGGATGAGTGCACCACACCAGATCCACGAGGGGGCTCGATGCCCATTGATGTATCCTGGGGAGTGCAAAGCCACAGTCTCTCAAGTCTCTACAGTGGGTGGTTTGCCCACTGTACCATCCTGGGGAGTGCAAAGCCACAGTCTCTCAAGTCTCTACAGTGGGCGGGTTGCCCACTGTACCATCCTGGTGAGTGCAAAGCCACAGTCTCTCCAGTGGGTGGGTTGCCCACTGTACCATCCTGGGGAGTGCAAAGCCACAGTCTCTCAAGTCTCTACAGTGGGTGGGTTGCCCACTGTTACATCCTGGGGAGTGCAAAGCCACAGTCTCTCAAGTCTCTACAGTGGGTGGTTTGCCCACTGTACCATCCTGGGGAGTGCAAAGCCACGGTCTCTCAAGTGGATAACAGTCTCCACTGGTTCTGGAGGGGGACTGGTGCCCAGAGCGCTTCATCCTGTGAAGGACAGAGGTAGTGGATGCATGTCTCCACTGGTTCTGGAGGGGGACTGGTGCCCAGAGTGCATCACTCACCCCGTGACGGTCCCAGTTGCGTCACTGCCCCTGCCGCCCATGGGCTAGCGGTGCTTGCCATGGCGGTCTTTGCCCTGTTTAGCGGTGCTTGAGTTTGCAGTTTCTGACCTGTTCAGCAATGCTTGCCCTGTTCAGCGGTGCTTGCCATGGCGGTCTTTGCCCTGTTCAGCGGTGCTTGAGTTTGCAGTTCCTGACCTATTCAGCGGTGCTTGCCCTGTTCAGCGGTGCTTCCCATGGCGGTCTTTGCCCTGGTCAGCGGTGCTTGAGTTTGCAGTTTCTGATCTGTTCAGCGGTGCTTGCCCTGTTCAGCGGAGCTTGCCATGGCGGTCCTTCATTGCCCAGCTGGGCTGTGGCTGGCGGTCCTTCATTGGGCAGCTGGGCTGTGGCTGCCGGGGCCCTCCTGGGCAGCTGGGCTGTGGCTGGCAGTGGCCTCCTGGGCACTGACTCTGGCGGTGGCCTCCTGGCCAGTGACGATCGGGCTGCCCTCCTGGGCACTGACTCTGGCGGTGGCCTCCTGGCCAGTGACGTTGGGGCTGGCTGTGACCTCCTGGGCAGCGGGGATGATGGCGGTCTTCTCCGCCGTGCTGCTCCTCCCAGACTTTGGCGATTTCTTCTGCCCCTTCCCCACCTTGGGAGGAGTCACAGCTGAGACGACACTCCCCCCGGGACCCTTGTGAGCAGCTTTGCTGGCTGGAGTCTTCACCCTCTCCCGCCGGGCACTGTCCAACTTCTGGTGCTTCACAGGGGGGGGGACTGGCTGTGCTGTGGCTCCATGTCACACTGGCTGCCCTGGTGCCCGGTGCACTCCACATACCTGTAACAACAGGCACCACTGGGCCCGGAGATTTTTTGGCTGAGGTGCTAGTACGGGACCTATGAGTTGGAGGGGGGGTGGGAAAGAGGTCAAGCTTGGTCAGGAAAAGTTTCTTAGGAACACTGGGACGGGTAGCTGGAGGGGGTTTGGGAGTGGAGGAAGAGGTAGTGGTTGTAGGAGGTTTACGTTTGGTGACTTTGGGTGAAGGTGCATGCGCTGGAGGCTGTCGTGAGGTTGATGGCTGTTGGGTGGGTGTGTGCCTGCGTTTGTGTACTTTGGGAGGGGGCGTCACAGACACACTGGGAGAGGACACAGGGGACGTGTAAATGGTAGTGGGGGTGGTGAGTGCATGTGAGCGGGGTGTGCTGGTGTGGGACGTAGTGGCTGTAGTGGTAGTGCATGCAGGTGAGAGTGTAGACGCGACTGGGAGGGAGGAGGGAGACAACGAGGAGGGGGACACAGTGGAGGCAGTGGATGTTGCTGTGTCTGTATGTGTGTGATGCTTGCGTGAGTGCCTGTGGGATGTGTGGTGCTTATGTTTGCCTGAGCTTCCCTTGTGTGGTGAGGTGTGTGCATGCTGGTCTGATGGTGTGCTTGGGATAGGCTGGGGTACAGGGGATTGGGTCTGGGTGGAGGAACTTGGAGGGGGGAGGCTAGACACGGACAATGGCTGCCATCAGTGCTGAGGCCAGAGTTTGCAGGGTTCGATGAAGGGCAGCCTGACCAGAATGAATGCCCTCCAGGAATGCATTTGTGTGTTGCAATTCCCTTTCTACACCCTGGATGGCATTCAAAATGGTAGACTGCCCAACAGTGAGTGACCTAAGGAGGTCAATGGCCTCCTCACTGTGGGCAGCAGAGGTGACAGGGGCAGGGGCTGAGGTGCCTGGGGCGAAGGTGATGCCCACCCTCCTGGGTGAGCGGGCACGGGGCGAAGGCTGAGGGGCTGCTGGGAGGGCGGTGCTGGTAGGGGGGGTGGCGGCTGTACCTGTAGAAGTGGGGGGCACAGATTTTGCCGCCACCACAAGGGAGCTCCCATCGGAGGACGAGTCCGTGTCGCTGGTTGCAGATCCTGTGACCGCCGTGAAGCTCCCCTCGCCCTCCGTCCCACTGGTGTATTCCGAGTCCGTGGTGTGGCCCTCCATGGCCATGTGGGATGCAGCTCCCTCGTGCTCCGGTGCCACTGTACCTCCGCCTGATGATGCTGATGCACACAAGAACAGGGAGCCCACAAAAAGGGGGACGACGACAGAAGAAAGACAGGTTGAGTGCATGGCTTACCGCTACCGTTGGCGGACAATACAGACACAGCAGCCCCCTGCACTACGCCGTGCTGTTGGGCTCTACAGATGCAATTCCTAGGATATGGCCTACATGGCTATGGTCGACATCTGCACACATAGATGACACAGGGGCATGTATACCTGTACTTGGCACTCTACAGAGGTGGGGTGGGGTGCCACATGGCCTGCATTACGGAGGGGCCTAGCCTATGGAACTCGCCCTGGCCTAGGGAAACCCACAGCCCTCCTCCCCCACCCAGACACCTTCACTGCGCGCAAAGTCCGCTGAATGATGTTGTACTCACCCCCTTGTGTCTGCTGTGATGCCCTCAAGCGCCCATCCAACTCAGGGTAGGCCACCGCCAGGATCCGGAACATCAGGGGGGTCATGGTTCGACGGGCACCCCTCCCACGTTGGGAGGCCATCCCCAGCTGAGTCTCCGCCGTCTTCTTGCTCCAGCGGCGAATGTCCTCCCATCTTTTACGGCAGTGGGTACTCAGTCTGTGGTGGACCCCCAGGGTCTGGACGTCCTTGGCGATGGCACGCCAAATATCCTTCTTCTGGTGGGCACTGACCTACATGAAATGTACAGGGGAAGAAGAGAAGTCATTAGCAACTGCACCGTGGAAGTGAGTGGCCCACATCCCTAGCCTTGCCATGTGGCACATGCATTCACAGTCCTTCATGCACGCAGAACTGTGCCCCCTTCCTTCTTACAACCAGCCCTCTCCACACAGGCATAGCCCATACAACGTGCTCCCTGTGTACTTATCTGTTGGTCTGGAGGACCGTAGAGTAGCGTGTACTGGGGAGGACCCCGTCCACAAGCTTCTCCAACTCCTCTGCAGTGAAGGCAGGGGCCCTTTCCCCAGACGCACGAGCCATTGTCTCTTCCAGACCGAGGTCACAGCAGCACTTGCAGTGTAGGTCCTCTCCTGTTGAAAATCAGGTATCGAGTGATTGAACAGCTAGAAAATGGCGGACACATCCACGGCGGTGCATAGCATCACCGCCGGCGTACATCGTCATTGGCTCCTGGGACCCATAGGGTCCAATGTTAACCAATGCAGCATTGCGCCGCGGTCTTCGACCGCCTACCGCGACGGTGTACAACGCCAGCGCAATTACCTCACATCCCATTGTCCCACTATAGAGGTCAGGCAGCCGCCATTTCAGGGGCCCACATGGCCTAATTACCAACTGCGTCACACAGACCTAGGCCTTGTCGCACAACACAAATACAGGTCAGATTCTGTGTATGAATGGTGTTGTAGACTGTGGGTACATACCTCTGAGTTGTTTGACTCTGTGGTCGCTGTTGTCCTTCCTAGGCACCGTCCGCCGGGACATAAGAGGAGATGGCGGAATCCTCCGGTGTACCGACCGCTGGTGGACCTGTTGACAATGGAGGAGTGACATTTGATCATCACCTACAGGTTTGACCGTGGCACAATCCAGGAACTGTGTACCCAGTTGGAGCCAGACCTGATGTCAGCAATCCGCCATCCCACAGGGATCCCCCCTCAAGTGCAGGTGCTATCAGTGCTCCATTTCCTTGCAAGTGGGTCATTTCAAACAACAGTGGCCATGGCATCAGGGATGTCCCAGCCTATGTTTTCCAACGTGTTGTCCAGAGTGTTGTCTGCCCTGCTGAAACACATGCGGAGCTACATCGTTTTCCCTCAGGTGGAGGATATGCCTAGAGTGAAAGGTGACTTCTATGCCCTTGGACATATCCCCAACATCATAGGTGCCATTGATGGGACCCATGTAGCTCTGGTACCCCCCCCCCCCACAGGAGGGAACAGGTGTACAGGAACCGGAAGAATTATCATTCCATGAATGTACAGATGGTATGTTTGGCAGACCAGTACATCTCCCAGGTAAATGCTATGTTCCCTGGCTATGTGCATGACGCCTACATCCTGCGGAATAGCAGCATCCCTTATGTGATGGGTCAACTCCAGAGGCACCGGGTGTGGCTATTAGGGGACTCTGGTTACCCCAACCTGTCATGGCTACTGACCCCAGTGAGGAATCCCAGGACCAGGGCAGAGGAACGCTACAATGAGGCCCATGGGCGGACTAGGAGGGTGATCGAACGCACCTTCGGCCTCCTGAAGGCCAGGTTCAGGTGCCTCCATATGACAGGTGGTTCCCTATTCTACTCACCAAGGAAGGTGTGCCAGATCATCGTGGCCTGCTGTATGCTTCACAATTTGGCTTTGCGACGACAGGTGCCTTTTCTGCAGGAGGATGGTCCAGATGACGGTGTTGTGGCAGCTGTGGAGCCTGTGGACAATGATGAGGAGGAAGCAGAGGAAGAAGACATTGACAACAGGGACTCAGTTATCCAGCAATATTTCCAGTGACACACAGGTGAGAATACATTCCTGCCTACTACAAGTACTTTCACACTTCTACCTCTATCCTGTCTGTCGATTTCAACCAGTATATGGCAACTGAGTTGTACATTTCCCTTACGGTTTCACAGGTGTGGTTTCCAACGTGTGTTATCTGCTTAGATTCCTCATGGACTTGAGATGTGTGACATAGGTATGTTGACATTACATTTGAGATCGCATTTTGTCACTGTCATTGCTAATACACATTTTCAAAATCACAGACTGACTCCAGATTGTTTTGTGCTTCAAGGGTGTTTATTGCAGTGCTAAATATTGGAGGGGGGTTGTAAAATGGTGAGGGGTGATGGAGGAATGTCCATGGCAGAGTCCAGTCTATTAGTCTCACAGGTGCATTGCCCATATGGGCATAGGAAGTGGAGCTGGGGCAGTTCAAATATGGACAGGGTTACAAAGTGGGACAGTAGGATGACAATCAGGGTGGTTTCATTTCTTGGCGGGGGTCTTGGCATCGTGCTCTGTCTTGTTCCTGGATCTCAGGGACCGTTTGCGGGGTGGTTCTCCGTCTGCAGGGGGTGGGGTGCTGGTGTGGTGGTCCTGTGGCGTTGCCTCCTGTCCACTAGCGCCGGCGGAGGTGGTGGGCAGTTCATCGTCCATGCTAGTGTCAGGGGCCCCTTGGAGTGCCACAGTGTCCCTCCTGGTGTTAAGTATCTCCTTCAGCACCCCTACGATGGTGCCCAGGGCGGTGCTGATGGTTCTGAGTTCCTCCCTGAAGCCCAAATACTGTTCCTCCTGCAGGCGCTGGGTCTCCTGAAACTTGGCCAGTACCGTTGCCATCATCTCCTGGGAGTGGTGGTATGCTCCCATGATGGAGGAAAGGGCCTCGTGGAGAGTGGGTTCCCTTGGCCTGTCCGCCCCCTGTCGCACAGCAGCCCTCCCAGTTCCCCTGTGTTCCTGGGCCTCCTTCCCCTGGACCGTGTGCTCACTACCACTGCCCCCAGGTCCCTGTTGTTGTTGGCGTGGTGGGTTATCCTGGGTTCCCTGTAGTGGTGGACACACAGCTGATTGACGTGTCCTGGGTACGGAGGTATGGGCCCGCTGGGTGGGTGCTGTGCTGGTGTTACCAGAGGGTGGAAGGTCTGTGGTGGCCTGTGACTGGGTGTGGGGAACCGACTGTCCCGAGGCCCACGATGGTCCGGGCTGGTCATCTGGATCCAGTTGGACAGAGCTGCTGTCATCACTGTGGGCCTCTTCTGTGGGTGGGGTGGAGATGTCTGGACCCTCCTGTCTGGTGACTTTGGGTAGTGGTCCTACAGGGGTGTAAAGGCATGATTATTGCATCTGTGTGTGTCATGGTGTGCAATGGGTGGGTGAGCGTGTACCCCAGTGCTGCATTCCTGTGTGGGGGCTTGTGTGATGATGATTGAGGGGGGGTGTTATGGGTATGTGCAGTGGGCATGCTTTAGTGATGGATGTCCATCCTTTGTTGTGTCAAGCAGGGCTTGGTGTTGGGATGGGTGGTTTGTGTTATTAGTACATTAGTGATGAGTTGGAGTGATAGGGGAGGGGGCGAGGGTGGGGGTCTGTGATAGCATGCAGGTAGGGTGGGGGATATGATAGTTAAGATTTGACTTACCAGAGTCCATTTCTCCACCGACTCCTGCGAGGCCCTCAGGATGCAGAATAGTCAAGACCTGCTCCTCCAATGTTGTTAGTTGTGGGGGAGGAGGTGGGGGTCCGCCACCAGTCCCCTGTACCGCGATGTTGTGTCTGGAGACCACGGAACGCACCTTTCCCCGTAGGTCGTTCCACCGCTTCCTGATGTCGTCCCTATTTCTTGGGTGATGTCCCACTGCGTTGACCCTGTCGACTATTCTTCGCCATACCTCCATCTTCCTAGCTATGGAGGTGTGCTGCACCTGTGATCCAAATAGCTGTGGCTCTACCCGTAAGATTTCCTCCACCATGACCCTGAGCTCCTCCTCCGAGAACCTGGGGTGTCCTTGCCGTGCCATGGGGTGGTGTAGGTGATGTGTGGGGTGGTGTATGTGGTGTTCAGTGTGGTGATATGTAGTGGTGTGTGGTGTTTTGTGCGTGGAAGTAGTGTGGGTGATGGTGTTGAGTGCCTGTGGCTGCTAGTTTGTGGATGGTGGTGTCTCTCTGGCCTTCTTTCAGATTTTTGTGTCATAGGGGTTTGTGGGTGATGTGGGTGTGTGTTTTATATAGTATTGAGTGTGTGGGAGTGGTGTGTGTATGTGTATCCGGTGTGTGTCTTTCGAATTGTCCAATGTGGTGGTGTTTTGGAGATGTGTGTGTATTTTGAGCACGGCGGTGTGTACCGCCAATGGAATACCGCGGTTGAAAGACCACCGCGTGGATTCGTGGGTCGTGATAGCATGGGTGTATTTCTGTTGGCGTGACAGTGGAGGTTTTGTTTTCGCCAGTTTATCACTGACCTTTGGTGTGGCGGACTTGTGTGAGTGTCTGAATTTTGTCAGATTTCGGGATGTGGGTCATAATAGCTGTGGCGGATTTCCGCGGCCACGGCGGTGTGTTGGCGGTCTTCTGCACGGCGGTAAGCGGCTTTTACCGCCAATGTTGTAATGACCCCCTTAATTTTTCCGTATAGATGTATCCAGCACACACCTTACACTTCCACCTACTGAGATGACCAGATCACTTTGTTGGTGCAGTAGCCTAGTTGTAGACTAGCTGCAGTCATGTTGTCTGATTAGAATGCCTACCAAAAGTACTTGATATCACTATTTCACATGCAAATGTAATTTCTTTGTACAATCTTGCATCCTCAAATTGCATTGTTTCACAAAAACCCTCTATATTCCCAAAACCCCACATGAAAAACTTACCTTTTCTTAAAACTTCAGATTGTCTCTTTTTTCTTTCAAATGGCCTCCTTATCTTCCATCTTCTCTATGCTTCCTCTTTCTGAGCACAATCTACTCTAAGTCACAAGCATCTTTGCCTTAATGTCTATTATTTTATTTCTGCATTAACTCAATCAATCAGTTTTTGTAAAGTGCAGCAACTCACCCGTGAGGGTGTCAAGGCTTGGGGTCGGGGAAGTAGGAGGAGGAGGGAGAGGGCCTCATCCGAATAGCCACATCTTGAGGTTCTTCCTGAAGATGGTGAGCGATGAGCTTTGCCTGAGTTGCAGGGGGAGGTTGTTCCAGTTTTTTGCTGCAATGTAGGTGAAGGATCATCCTCTCGTGGTGGTTTAACGAATGCGAGGGATAGTGGCCAAGGCCAGCTTGGCGGAACGGAGTGATCTGGCAGGGGGAAACGCAGTGGTTCAGGTAGGCTGGTCCTGCGTTGTGTATGGCCTTGTATGTGTGGGTGAGTAGCTTGAAGATGATTTGTTTCTCGACCGGGAGCCAGTGGAGGGTCCTCAGGTGTTGGGAGATATGTTCTTGGCGCGGGAGCTCCAGGATGAGTCTGGCGTCAGCGTTCTGGATGAGTTGTAGTTTCTTTTTATGTTTCTAGTTGAGGTGCGGGCATCGAGGGTGTTGCCGTAGTCGAACTTGCTTGTGACTAAGGCGAGTGTGTCTGTCCTGTGGCAGTCTGCTGGGATCCATCTCAAGATTTTCCAAAGTTTGCCAAGTGTGTGCCAGCAGGAAGAGGTGAGTGAGTTTACCTGGCAGGTCATGGATAGGGAGGAGTCGAGAATGATGTCAGGTTGCAGGTGTGCTCAGTCGGTGCTGGGTGGGTGCTGAGGGATGTGGGCCACCAGGAGTCGTCCCAAGCTGAGGTGGCGTTTCTGAAGATGATGAGCTCATTCTTGTTGGAGTTGAGCTTGAGGCAGCTTTCTCTCATCCAGGTGGCAGCGGCATCCATTACTGAGTGGCCTAGTGGTAGACTAGCTGCAGAAATGTTGTCTGATTAGAATGCCTACCAAAAGTACTTGATATCACTATTTCACATGCAAATGTAATTTCTTTGTACAATCTTGCATCCTCAAATTGCATTGTTTCACACAAACCCTCTATATTCCCAAAACCCCACATGAAAAACTTACCTTTTCTTAAAACTTCAGATTGTCTCTTTTTTCTTTCAAATGGCCTCCTTATCTTCCATCTTCTCTATGCTTCCTCTTTATGAGCACAATCTACTCTAAGTCACAAGCATCTTTGCCTTAATGTCTATTATTTTATTTCTGCATTAACTCAATCAATCAGTTTTTGTAAAGCGCAGCAACTCACCTGTGAGGGTGTTAAGGCTTGGGGTCGGGGAAGTAGGAGGAGGAGGGAGAGGGCCTCATCTGAATAGCCACATCTTGAGGTTCTTCCTGAAGATGGTGAGCGATGGGCTTTGCCTGAGTTGCAGGGGGAGGTTGTTCCAGTTTTTTGCTGCAATGTAGGTGAAGGATCATCCTCCCGTGGTGGTTTAACGAATGCGAGGGATAGTGGCCAAGGCCAGCTTGGCGGAGCGGAGTGATCTGGCAGGGGGAAACGCAGTGGTTCAGGTAGGCTGGTCCTGCGTTGTGTATGGCCTTGTATGTGTGGGTGAGTAGCTTGAAGATGATTTGTTTCTCGACCGGGAGCCAGTGGAGGGTCCTCAGGTGTTGGGAGATATGTTCTTGGCGCGGGAGCTCCAGGATGAGTCTGGCGTCAGCGTTCTGGATGAGTTGTAGTTTCTTTTTATGTTTCTAGTTGAGGTGCGGGCATCGAGGGTGTTGCCGTAGTCGAACTTGCTTGTGACTAAGGCGAGTGTGTCTGTCCTGTGGCAGTCTGCTGGGATCCATCTCAAGATTTTCCAAAGTTTGCCAAGTGTGTGCCAGCAGGAGGAGGTGAGTGAGTTTACCTGGCAGGTCATGGATAGGGAGGAGTCGAGAATGATGTCAGGTTGCAGGTGTGCTCAGTCGGTGCTGGGTGGGTGCTAAGGGATGTGGGCCACCAGGAGTCGTCCCAAGCTGAGGTGGCGTTTCTGAAGATGATGAGCTCATTCTTGTCGGAGTTGAGCTTGAGGCAGCTTTCTCTCATCCAGGTGGCGGCGGCATCCATTACTGAGTGGAAGTTCCTTTTGGCCGTGTCTGGGCCTTCGTTGAGGGAAATGATGAGTTGTGTCATCGGCATATGACACAATGTTCATTCCGTGGCTTTTGACGATGGCTGCGAGAGGGGCCATGTATACATTGACCAGCGTGGGTCTCAGTGAGGATCCTTGGAGGACTCCCCAGTTGACTCCTGTAGGTCTGGATGTGGAGTGCGGGAGTCTGACCCTCTGAGTGCTCCCAAAGAGGAAGGAGCGGATCCATTCCAGGGCTCTTCGATGAATTTCTGGGTCCTGGAGTCTGGTGCATAGCGTGCTGTGGGAGACCATGTTAAAGGCTGCTGAGAGGTCGAGGAATATAAGTGCCGGGGTGTTCGGATGTCGTCGGTGGCTGCCAGGAGGGCTATCTCCGTGCTCTGGTTGCTGCGTAAACCGGACTGGGAGCTGTCCAGGGAGTTGTTTGCCTCGATGAAATTCAATAGTTGTTCATTGATTGCTTTCTCCAGTACTTTGGCAGGGTAAGGTAGCAGCGAGATGGGCAGGAAATTCTTTAGTTCTGATGGGTCAGCCAAGGGTTTCTTCAAGAGAGGGCATATTTCGGCGTGTTTCTAGTCCTCTGGAAGGGTGCCTGTGTTGACTGAGCAGTTCATCATGTTTTGGAGCTCAGGACGATGGGTGTGCTGGCGTGTCCGTGCGTGCTCCGGAGTGGGTGCTGTTCTTGATGCTGACTGTTTCCTCCGTGGTTGGGGGGGGATGTCAGTCCCATGTTCTGGTGCCAGGTATTTCCAAGAGGAAGCTGTTGTAGATGTCCTGGATCTTGCGGTGGAAAAAGATGGCAAGTTTGTCGCAGAGGTCCTGTGATGGGGGGATGCTGGTGGCTTCAGAGGGGGGATTTGAGAACTCGTTGATGACTCAGAAGAGTTCCTTAGAGTTGATGTGATCCCAGGGTGAATCCTTCTGTGCGTTCTTGATGTTTTCTCGGTGGGTGATGGTTGTAGCTCTGAAGGAGTCAAGGTCTTCACTGGTTTGGCTGTTCCTCAATTTTTTCTCTAAGCGTCTGCAGGTGCACTTTAATTCTTGGAGTTTGGTGGTGAACCAGCTGGCTTTCATAGGTAGGCGTTTGGCCAGTGTCAGCCGGAGGGTGGGCTAGAGTGTCAGCGCATTCGGTGATCCATGCATTGAGATTGCGTGCTGCTGTATTGGAGTCATCGAAGGGAGTGATTTGACGAGAGTTTAGGTGAGTTGGTCTTGGTGAACTCACACACTCCTCACCAATGGTCAGACCTAACTCTTATTCATCTAATCTCCACAAAGAAACTGAAGTAAAAGCATGGACTGGTTTGCGTGTGCATTCAAGAATAATCCCAGTAACCAACATTACATGGAATCCCCTGTGATTGGAACGGCATGGGTTGCAAGTGTGGTTTTCGTAGAAAGTGTTTTGGTGTAATGGTTGGTGACTGTTGTTAAATAATCAGAACTAAACAACTGAGAGAATACTTTTATGAAAAATGTTTCTTGTGTGCAGTGAAACAGAATGCTTCGATTAACAATGTTTCTTGTGTGCACATTTTTCTCTGAAAAACAAGCAGGAACGAAAGGGTAGGGAGGTTTGCAGTATGCCACAAGAGCGAAAAAAAAAAGAAAAATATGACAGGCATGGCTAAGCGACACTGAGGGAAAAAAGTAAAAAGAAAAAGGAGACTTTGATCTAAAAGGGGAGATACGGAGTTGTTGGTTTTCACTCTCTCATTTAAAGCTGTATTACCTCCTCATTGTCCTTCCTCACCCCATTCCGAACAAATGGAGTAAAGTGCCCACTCACTCTTCACGTCACATCTAGAAAGCTTCTTCTTCTCTTTCTATGAAAGGGAAGAAGGACAAGGAGCATATAGCCCCTTCTGTCCCCCAGAACTACCTGTTCTTTTTTTTGTGCCCTCACCAAAAAAGAACAGGTACTATGTACGGCTGCCCGGGTGCCCTTTGGAGTTCTTTTTCCCTTTGTCGGTATGGGCGGCTTGCTATGTTGTTGTTGGGGCTGCTTTGGCGCTGCCGGTTGCTGTTTTCTGCATACAGCTGCTTTGCCGGTCACTGTAGGTCTGGCGTGGTACGGCGCTTCCCAGTTGCTTTGGTCCGGGCACCTTCTTGTTGGCTGCGTGGGCACCGCCTCTCTGTTGGGCTGTGGGGGCACCTTGCTTTCCCTTTAGGGGGTGTCCTGTGCATTTGCACAACGTCCCATGGAATTTTGAGGGTAGGCTTTTCTGGTGCGGCATTGGTGCGCCGGTTAGACCATGATGGCCACGGGCTCCCATCCGGCAGATGTCCGGTTTTGGTTAAAATAACATTTTGTTGCACAGGCGACTGTGCATAGCTGGGCCTCGGACTTGCCCCCCTCCCCCTCCTCCTTTGCCCTGGGACCTGTAGGTGCTTGCCTGAGTGGGTCTGCCGTTTTTTCCCTGTTTGCCCTTAGGCATCCGTTTTTGGCAGTTTACATTTACTTCAGCTTGCCATGGTTATTCCGGCTGGGTGCATTCAGTTGTGGTTTGGCCCTGTGGTCTAGCTCTTGGCCTGCCTGACCTGGTGGCTTGGGTCTTGGGGTGGGGACTGGTTATAGCCCTCCCACCCATTCCCTTGCCCTTTTTCTCTGCCCCTTGGGTGTCTTTTTCGACTACCCGGAGGTGGTCTTATGTTTTTCCTGGGCTTTTTTGGTGGTCCTCAGTTGCCATTTATTCCGGGTCGTTCTGTGTGTTTTTTCTTCTGTTCCTCACACTGGCGACATGGGGAAATACACTCGTAAGAGTCACCATCTTTCTCTTGACTTGCCACCTAAAAAGGTGCTTGATGGTGGAATTTGCGTTACTGGCACCCGGTTCTTGACGTCCAGCTCCAGGACCTGATTCGTCAGCTGTTGGACGCTTAGAATGTGCAACAGGGGAAGTCCTCCCCTGTTTCTCCTGCATCTTCTTCTGGTTCTGCCTTGTCTGTTTCTTCCCCTTCTTTGGTGTCCTCCTGGTTGTCTCCTGATTATGATGAAGATGATCTGGGGTTTCTGGCTGGTGACTCTGCTAAGAGGAAATATATCCTGAAGGAGGATTTGGAGCGGTGGGCTCTTATTTGTCATCCAATCTCCAGCTCCCTGTTGATTTGGACCAACCTTGCGCTAGTGGGGAATGGTTCCGTCAGTTCTAGCCTGTAGGAAAGTACCATCTTGCCTGGCATGTTACCCCCATTTTTACATGTATGTAAGTTTGTTTTTGCCTGTCTCACTGGGATCCTGCTTGCCAGGACCCCAGTGCTCATAGTTTGTGGCCTGAATGTGTATACCTGTGTAGTGACTAACTGTGTCACTGAGGCTCTGCTAACCAGAAACTCAGTGCTTATGCTCTCTCTGCCTTTAAATTTTTCACTATAGGCTAGTGACCACTTTTACCAATTTTAATTGGCACACTGGAACACCCTTATTCACTCACTCTGAATTCCCTAGTATATGGTACCTAGGTACCCAGGGTATTGGGGTTCCAGAAGATCCCTGCAGCCTTTTTTTTTGCCACCCATGGGGAGCTTAGACAAACCTTTACACAGGACTGCCATTGCAGCCTGAGTGAAATAATGCACACATTATTTCACAGCCATTTTCACTGCACTTAGGTAACTTATAAGTCACCTATATATCTAACCTTCACTTGCTGAAGGTTAGGTGCAAAGTTACTAAGTTTGAGGACACCCTTGCACTAACAAAAGTGCCTCCACATTGTTCAGGGCCATTTCCCCGGACTTTGTGGGGGGACACCATTACACGCGTGCACTACATATCGGTCAATACCTATATGTAGCTTCACAATGGTAATTCCGAATATGGCCATGTAACATGTCTAAGATCATGGAATTGTCCCCCCATGCCAAATCTAGTATTGAGGAGCCAATTCCATGCATCCCCGGGTTCCACTATGGACCCCGGGACTGCCAAACCAGCTCTCTGGGGTTTTCTCTGCAGCTACTGCTGCTGCCACCCCACAGACAGGGTTCTTCCCTTCTGGGGTCTGGGCAGCCCAGTCCCAGGAAGGCAGAACAAAGAATTTCCTCTGAGAGAGGGTGTTACACCCTCTCCCTTTGGAAATAGGTGTTAAAGGCTGGGGAGGGGTAGCCTCTCCCAACCTCTGGAAATGCTTTGAAGGGCACAGATGGTGCCCTCCTTGCATAAGCCAGTCTACACCGGTTCATGGAACCCCCAGTCCCTGCTCTGGCATGAAACTGGACAAAGGAAAGGGGAGTGACCACTTTCCTGTCCATCACCACCCCAGGGGTAGTGCCCAGAGCTCCTCCAGTGTGTCTCAGACCTCTGCCATCTTGGATCCAGAGGTGTGAGGGCACTTTGGAGGCCTCTGAGTGGCCAGTGCCAGCAGGTGACGTCAGAAACCCCTCCTGATAGGTGCTTACCTGACTAGGTGGCCAATCCTCCTCTGAGGGCTATATAGGGTCTCTCCAGTGGGCTTTTCCTCTGATAAAGACTTGCAAGAATTCACCAGAGTTCCTCTGCACCTCTCTCTTCGACTTCTGCCAAGGACTGACCGCTGACTGCTCCAGGACGCCTGCAAAACTGCAACAAAGTAGCAAAAAGACTACCAGCGCCATTGTATCGCCTAATCCTGCCGGCTTTATTGACTGCTTCCTGGTGGTGCATGCTTTGGGGGCTGCCGGCCTTCATCCTGCACTGGAAGCCACAGAGAAATCTCCTGTGGGTTGACTGAATCTTCCCCCTGCTTCAGCAGGCACCAAACTTCAGCATCACCAGTACTCTGGGATCTCTCTCATCCTGACGAGCGTGGGCCCTGGAACACAGGTGGTGGACCCAAGTGACCCAGACTGTCCAGTGGTCCAGCTGCCCAAATTTGGAGGAGGTAAGTCCTTGCCTCTCCAGACAGTAATTCTGTGCACCGCATGAACTTCAGCTACAAGGGCTTCTGTGCACATTTCCACGAAATCCTGCATGCACAGCCAAGCCTAGGTCCCCAGCACTCTGTCTGCGATGCTCAGCTCCCTGAGTTGATCTCCGGTGTCGTGGGACCTCTCTTTGCAGTGTTGAGATGACCGACGTGTTCAGACTTCTTGAACCCTTGTTCAAGGACTTCTGTGGGTGCTACCTTCTTGTGCATGTTGTTGACGGCCCCCTCTGTCTCCTCTCCCAGGTGGCGACATCCTGGTCCTTCCTGGGCCTGGGCAGCACCCTTTTTCCTCAACTGCGACTCTTGCAGCTAGCAAGGCTTGTTTGCGGTATTTCACCAAGGAAACAACTCTGCATCCTCCAGCACTCCGTGGGACATCTTCTGCACGAAGGAGAAGTTCCTAGCACCTTTCGTTGTTACAGAATCTTCAGCTTCTTCCATCCAGAGGCAGCCATTCTGCACCTTCATCCGGGGTTTAGTGGGCTCCTGCTCGCCCTGGACACTTTCGCGACTCTTAGACTTGGTCCCCTTCCTTTGCAGTTCCTCAGGTCCAGGAATCCGTCTTCAGTGCTTTGCAGTCAGTTGTGGTCTTTGCAAAATCCTTTATCATGACTTTAGTGTGTTTCTGGGGAAATAGTCGTATTTTACTCCTACTTTCCAGGGTCTTGGAGTGGGGTATCTTGGACACCCTTAGTGTTTCCTTACACTCCCAACGACCCTCTACACACTACACTAGCCTAGGGGTACATTCGTGGTTCGCATTCCACTATCTTAGTATATGGTTTGTGTTGCCCCTAGGCCTATTGTATTCTACAGTGTTTGCACTACTTTCTGACTGTTTTACTTACCTGATTTTGGTTTGTGTGTATATTTTGTGTATTTTACTTAACTCCTAAGGAAGTATATCCTCTGAGATATTTTTGGCACATTGTCACTAAAATTAAGTACCTTTATTTTTAGTAACTCTGAGTATTGTCTTTCTTATAATATAGTACCTATATGATATAAGTGGTATAGTAGGAGCTTTGCATGTCTTCTAGTTCAGCCTAAGCTGCTCTGATATAGCTACCTCTATCAGCCTAAGCTGCTAGAACACTACTAATCTACTGATAAGGGATAACTGGACCTGGCACAAGGTGTAAGTACCATTGGTACCCACTGTAAGCCAGGCCAGCCTCCTACACAGCCGCCTTCCATTCCCAAGCTTCTTGTTATCCCTGTTGTTCAATCCTTGCTGCAGCGTGAATGGAGGGATCGTGATAGTCTCTGTTCCTCGCTTTATGGGCCAACTTTATCCTTTGTCCCAGGGGGAGACTTCCGTTCCTCATGTTCTCACTTTGGATCCTTTGATTTCTAACCTTACAGGGAGACCTTCCTTACTTTTGGAGGAGGTTAATTTGACTGATCTCATTGATGAGGTTGAGGCAGCTCTCAAAAGATCTCACGGTGGACTCTGTCTCTCCTTACGTTCTGAAACTTATGAGATCTATACTTCCCAATCTGTGCTCAAGGATTTTCAGTCACTCTCTTCTGTTATTCAGGATGATGAAGACGTATCTGATTTGCTGTCCTGTATGGAAGTTCAAGCAAAATGTATCTCTGATATTGCCTTTGACTCTCTTCGGGTTTCTGCAATGGCCACTTCTGGTTCTGTTTCTGTTAGGCGTTATCTTAATCTCAGAGCCTGGAGGGTTGGTTCATCTCAGAAGGATTGTTTGTTACGCATGCCCTTTGGAGGTTCTAAACTCTTTGGAGATGAAATGGAGGAGGTCCTCAGGAAGTCCTTCAAAAGTCAGAAACATTTTCAACCTTTTCGTTAGAAGCCTGAAGTCTGGGATAATGGTAGGAGACAGGTGGATCTTTTTCAGAAACAACATCCTGATTCCCACCCTGTCCTCTCACGGTTCCAGCGTAAGAGTCCTCCTTCAGGGGGTGCCTCTCGTCAGTCTGAGGGTAAGCGTTGTTCGAAGCACTCTTCCTGACTGGGCCGCCCCTTCCGTTTCTCCCATTGAGTGGCGTCAGGGTCAGTTTGTTCCTTTTGGGCTGCTTCCATCACGGATGCGAGGATTCTTCAGTTGGTTTCCCAGGTTTTGTCTGGATGTTTCTCCAGAGTTTCTGGATCCCCACTTCCTGCAGATGGCATGGCCTCGTGATCCAGTAAAGAGGTTGGCCCTAGCCGATGGTGTTTCCTCCCTGGTCCTGAAACGTGCCCTCCTTGCGGTTCCTCCACGGGTGAGGGGGTGCAGTTGCTATTCCCATGTCTTCATGGTCAGAAAGATCACAGTGGATTTTTGACTGATCGTGACCTGCAGTTTCTGAACGGCTTTGTCCCTACCCTACACTTTCGGATGTCCATTTTGCATCAGGTGATTCCACTGGTCTCTCAGGGGGATTTCCTGACAAAGATCGATCTTCAGGACGCATGTCTCCATGTGTCAGTGGGTCCTGCCTTAGAAGTTCCTGACGTTTGCAGTGGGCTCCCAACATTGGCAGTTCAGGGTGCTTCCCTTTGGGTTCAAGTCCTCCCTCAGGGTTTTCACCAAGCTTCTGGCCCCAGTGGTGGGCTCCTTCATTCCAGAGGTGTCTTGGTCCACTCGTATCTCAACGACCTTCTGATCCATGTGCCCTCTCTGGACAAGTCTCTTGCCTTCTCCTGAGGCGGCTCCTTGGGTATGGACTGTTCATGTCACTGGCATGTGGTCTGTTGTATTCCAGGGCTTCTGTTATTTTGTGCCTCATTAAATTCTGAACTGCAGTGATTGTGTTTCTTGTGGCTCTTTCGTGTGGCATTCTGAAAGTGGTCTTGATTGGGCATTTTTCCATTTGTTTGGAATGCGACAAGGAAGAACGATGAGGGGGTAATGCTCGGATTACTGGTAATCTTCATTACTCCGATTCTTCCATTCTGTATGTTCCTCCCTGTTCTTTCATCAGCGGTGTTGTGGTGCTTGGTGATACACAGGTAGTTCTGGGGGACAGGAGGGGCTGTATGCTCCTTGTCCTTCTTTCCTTTCATAGAAAGGGAAGAAGTAGCTTTCTAGACGTGTTGCGAGGAGTGAATAGGCACTTCACTCCATCCGTTCAGAATGGGAAGAGGAAGGAAGAATTGGAGTAATGAAGATTATCAATAAATAATCCAAGCATTAGTTTTCTCCCAGAAAATAAAAGATGAAATAACAACTGTGCATAATCGTCAATGCTATTTGCAACATTTTTGAAAACTAACATAACAAATCGATATTTCAGCTAACAAAGTTTAAATAAGAGCAATTTTGGTACTTAGGCAGTTGCACCCTCTGTTGTTCTATGCCACCTTCGCCATCTGTGCATCAGTAATTGTTTCTTCACAGTCTCCGGTCATAATCGAGTCATTGTCGAGTTGTTAGGTGGGCATTGTATACATAGTTGTTTTCGTAGCAAGAAGACATGCACACAATTTTAGTTTAATAGTATGTTAAGTTGTATCTGCATGGTTAACAAATACAATGTGTGTGGCACTGAATGGCTGTAACCGTGCCTGGGAGCTCGAATCATAATATTTCCTCAGCAGGAAACTTCTGTGCAATGTTTCCTTGTCGGATTACCTTTTCTACAAGTAAACATCAGTTTTAAGAGCAATCTATCTAGAAATTGTTTCAAAATTGTGATTTGTGCTTTCAGTCTCTAGTTGAGAAAGGGGCAACTAAGAGGGGAGGACAGATGTATAGAAAGTTTAACCAGAATGGACCCATTCAAGCAATAGTCAGGTGAAAGCAAAACACGATTCAGGATGTGGTCCAAATCATTTATGAATTAGAACGAAGCTGTAGTGAACCCAAAAAGTGTCACTCCAAGTCCTTGGTAAAGATCGAAAATGTCTGAGATAAAAGGAACTGGGAGAAATTAATTACTAAGTAAATATTTATTCGTTTCATAAAGAGTTGGCTTGTGAAAGCCACTTCATAGTACTAATGACTGTAGTGAGGCAATTCATGTGATGGCCCTACCCCTTTCCATGCGACTGAAGATCCATTATGTGATATCTTCCATTCTCACTGATGGTACAGCTACACTCAATGCCCTGTCCCTTCCAAGTAAGGTGATGGTCTCTTTCATTTCTAAATACCATAGAAAAGTTTCAATGAAGAGGCTTGTGTTCAGTTTTTTCTCAAAAAACAAGATTTGGGAAGCTTCTGAAATCTGGCCACTCAGTATTCCAGAATTGTGTGCCCATTATTGACTGAAATTGGCCTCCTGCCTGGAGACTTATTGTGAAATCTCGACTGCTTGATCAGGTTTACCTTTCTAGTACTGGTATATCAATGGGTATATAGTTTAAGAATAAGGCCTATAACTTTAAGTGCTGAGTCAAGTGATGATAAAGGAGGGGCACAGTCCCCCAAAATAATGAATCCTAGGAATCTTGGGTAGGTGGTGAAAAGTGCATCCGCTTTGTTTACTGGTAGATCTATAGACAAGTTATCGCACATGTAAAGAATTATCCTTTAACCCCTTCGCTGCCAGGCCTTTTCCCCTCCAGTGCCAAGCCCTTTTTTGGCTATTTGGGGCAGTTCGTGCCTAGGCCCTCATAACCTTTTGTTCACATAAGCTACCCACGCCAAATTTGCGTCCTTTTTTTCCCAACATCCTAGGGATTCTAGAGGTACCCAGACTTTGTGGGTTCCCCTGAAGGAGACCAAGAAATTAGCCAAAATACAGCAAAGATTTTGTTTTTTTCAAAAAAATGGGAAAAAAGGGCTCGTGGTTTTTCCCCCTGAAAATGGCATCAACAAAGGGTTTGGGGTGGTAAAATCACAATTTTCCCAACTTTCAGGAACAGGCAGACTTGAATTAGAAAACCCAATTTTTCAACACAATTTTGACATTTTACTGGGACATACTACTTTTTGTGCTTTCAGCCTCCTTCCAGTTAGTGACAGAAATGGGTGCGAATCCAATGCTGGAACCCAGACAGCTAAACATTTCTGAAAAGTATACAAAATTCTGAATTCAGCAAGGGGTCATTTGTGTAGATCCTACAAGTGTTTCCTACAGAACATAACAGCTGAAATAAAAGAATATTGAAATTGAGGTGAAAAAAACTGCAATTTTTCTCCACGTTTGACTCTAACTTTTTCCTGCGATGTCAGATTTTTTAAAGCAATATACCGGTACGTCAGCTGGACTGCTTTTGTGGTTGGGGGGATATATAGGGCTTGTAGGTTCATCAAGAACCATAGGTACCCAGGGCCAGTAAATGAGCTGCACCTTGCAATGGGTTTTCATTCTATACCGGGTATACAGCAATTCATTTGCTGAAATATAAACAATGGGTATCAAGAAAACCTTTGTATTTCCAAAATGGGCACAAGATAAGGTGTTGAGAAGTGGTTATTTGCACATCTCTGAATTCTGGGGTGCCCATACTAGCATGTGAATTACAGGGCATTTCTCAAATAGATGTCTTTTTTACACACTGTCTTACATTTGAAGGAAAAAATGTAGATAAAGACAAGGGGCAATAACACTTGTTTTACTATTCTGTGTTCCCCCATGTCTGCCGATAAAAATGGTACCTCACTTGCGTGGGTAGGCCTAGCGCCCGCGACAGGAACTGCCCCAAAACACAACATGGACACATCACATTTTCACGAAGAAAACAGAGCTGTTTTTTGGCAAGGTGGCTAGCTGTGGATTTTGGACTCTAGCTCACCGGGCACCTAGGGAAACCTAGCAAACCTGCACAGTTTTGAAAACTAGACACCTAGGGGAATCCAAGATGGGGTGACTTGTGGGGCTCTGACCAGATTCTGTTACCCAGAATCCTTTGCAAACCTCAAAATTTGGCCAAAAAACACTTTTACCTCTCATTACGGTGACAGAAAGTTCTGTAATCAGAGAGGAGCCACAAATTTCCTTCCACCCAGCGTTCCCCCAAGTCTCCTGATAAAAACGGTACCTCACTTGTGGGGGTATGCCTAGCGCCTGCGACAGGATAAGCCCCAAAGCACAACATGGACACATCACATTTTCACAAAGAAAACAGAGCTGTTTTTTTGCAAAGCACCTAGCTGTGAATTTTGGCCTCTAGCTCAGTCGGCACCTATGGAAACCTAGCAAACCTGCGCAGTTTTGAATACTAGACACCAAGGGGAATCCAAGATGGGGTGACTGGTGGGGCTCTGACCTGGTTCTGTTACCCAGAATCCTTTACAAACCGCAAAATTTGGCCAAAAAAAACCTTTTCCTCTCATTTCGGTGACAGAAAGTTCTGGAATCAGAGAGGAGCCACAAATTTCCTTCCACCCAGCGTTCCCCCAAGTCTCCGGATAAAAATGGTACCTCACTTTTGTGGGTTGGCCTACTGCCCGCGAAAGGAAATGCCCCAAAACACTATCTGGACACATCAAAATTATCAAATACAAATCTACCTGTTTTTGTGTGGGGGCGGGGGGGCATCTGCGTTTTTGGTCCTGGGCTCAGCAGCCTTCTAGGGAAACCTACCAAACCCAGACATTTCTCAAAACTAGACACCCGAGGGAGTCCAGTGAGGTGTGACTTGCGTGGATCACCCAATGTTTTCTTACCCAGAATCCTCAGCAAACCTCAAATTTAGCGTTTCCCGCATTTCTCTTTGGGATCACCGCACTGGGACAAATTTCATACCACCCAATGTTCCCCTCAGTCTCCCGGTAAAAATGATACCTCATTTGTGTAGGTGGGCCAAGTGCTTGTGAAAGGGAAGAGCCAAAAACATGTTGATATTGCAGGGGAACTAAAGGGGGTCCAAAAGGGCAGTTTGCAAAAAAAACATTTTTAGGCTGACAAGTAGAGCAGAATTTTTATAAATTTTTATCGTTATAGATTAGATAATGCTGGGTGGTAGGAATTTTGTGGATTCCTGCAGATTCCGGAAAGTTCCATCACAAAAACGTGGGAAAATGTGTGATTTCCAGCAAAAGTTTGAGGTTTGCAGGGGATTGTGGGTACAAAAATGGTGCGGGTGCATGTGAAACACACCACCTTGGAATCACCCAGATGTTTAGTTTTCAGATGTGTCTAGGTCTTGTGGATTTTTCTACATGGCAGCGTCCCAAAGTCCAAAAAGGGCAGCCCTCACCATTCCAAGTGGGACGATTTTGAGAGTTAGCCAAGCTCTCATGGCCCAAATGTAAAACTAAAACCCAAAATAATCAAATGTCTTCTTGCTTGCTGTCGGATAAGATGTTTTAGAGTGTGAGAGAGAGCTGAGAGACTGTTACCCTCTTCAGTTGGGGTGCGGGCGTAACCAGGCCCATACTGGGTGGTAGCCACCCCCCCAATATTTTTTTATATTTTTTTATTCCCTGGCATCTAGTAGACTTTCTCCCCCCCGGGGTGTGGATCAGGGGTAATTGCCCCATCTGCCCACTGGTGGGCAGAATAACTTTGGCCCCATTTATTTGGGGTGGGGGTATGGCCATACCCCACCCTCTTCTTTTTGAAAAAAAAAACTTCCCTGGCCTCTGGTGGGCTTTCTGCCCCCCCCCCCGGGGGCAGATGGGCCTTCCAAAAATAGGCCCATCTGCCCCCAAGGGGGGCAGATATGGCCACAGTAATGTGCCCCCATGGGGAGCGACCCTTACCCAAGGGGCTGCCCCCCTAAAGAAAACAGACGCATACACACACACCAATCCCTGGTGCCTAAGTGGTTTCTGCCCCCCTTGGGGTCAGATTGACCTAACAAAAATCAGCCGATCTGCCCCCCAAGGGGGGCGGAATGGTCTAAATACAATGTGCCCCCAGGGGAACGACCCTTGGCTAAGGGGTCGCTCCCCACCTCTAAAAAGAAATTAAAAAAAGGTATCCCTGGCGCCTAGAGACTTCTGCCCCCCGGGGGAAGATCGGCCGAATAAAACAGGCCGATCTGCCCCCAGGGCGGGCAGAAATGGCCTAAAATAAATTTGCCCAGGGATCTGATCCCTGGCGCCTAGTGGATTCTGCCCCCCCAGGGGCAGATTGGCCTAACAATAGGCTGGAAAATATTGCTTCCCCCCCCGGGAGTGACCCTTGCCCAAGGGGTCGCTCCCCTTATGCCAATTTCAAATACAAATGTACATCCCTGGTGTCTAGTGGGCATTTCAAAAGCCAGATCGCTTTACAATCCGGCTTTTGAAATGCTCTGAGAGACTTTAAAGGGAAGCACATTCCTTTCCTTCCCTTGGAAGCCTCTCAGGGCCCCATCACATCACATGCTTTGCATTTCTCTTCCGATCGCGCTGGAAGCTGACCTTCCAGCGCGATGGGGAAGGGGCCTCTGATGAGGTCAGTGCACATTTGCGCGCTGACGTCATCAGACGTCACTAGGTGAGTCGTGGGTGGAAGTGGAAGGACTTCCCCTTCCATCCCTGCCTTGGGGGGGTGGGAGGGAAGTCCACAGAGGGAGCGCTAGCGCTCCCTCTGAGCTCAGTGCCCAGGACGTAATGGTTACGTCCTCGGCACATGAGCACTGTGCCGCGGGACGTAACCATTACGTCCGTGGCACAGAAGGGGTTAAGCAGAGAACTTGACTTGATAAATTTCCCACTACGATTTGTTGAATATTAAACATTGCCTCAATCTGTCTCTGTTCTCTACAACAATGTTTATCTTCCGCTAACTTCGTTTGGACCTATGGCCCCCTTCAATCTCCTATGTACCAGACATTTTACACCCAACATACATACATAATATGTTGCTTTCACTCTCTTATCCTCCCTTATTTTAAGAATTTTGATTTTGAATTTAGATGGTGCTATACGACTAATCTCTGCCGTACCATTTTGTTTGACATTGGTCCAAAAGTTCTGAGTATCCCCAATTAGAAATGAATAATAATTTGTGGCAATTGTACAATCCAACTCCCTGGTCCTAGGCATGGTTTTGAACATAGGAGACCTGGTTCATTATCTGATGTTTTGCAGCATCCCAAGGCCTGACTTGTAGACATGTTCGGTATTTACAAACTGCACCCCAAACCTAGACCTGCCCCCATGTTTCAGGTTAAAGCGGTGGGTTATGAGGCTAGTCTTGAGCAGCCTCCAATGAAGCTTCTAAAACATGTGCAGGAATGAAGGAGATCATGAGTTCTCCAATATTGGCTCTTTCCTAGATTCACATGCTAAAATCATTCCCCGTCCTCGAAGTGAGAGTCCCACAGTACTATAATAAAGCAATGTGTATTACTATAATAGACAGAATGGCATTGAACCATAGGTTATATGGCCTATCTTTGTCCTTTTTTCAAAAAGGACCAAAATACTAACTTTAGCCAATCAGGTGACCGCACCCTCTAGAGCACTCCTCACAGAGGGTGATATTTTCTACTGGACGTCTTGTGATGGGAGGTTTTTTTCTCTCAGCTTTTTCAAAGGAATTTACTCCCAAAAATCATCACTTCTTCTACCTGCATATTCTAACTGGACACCATTTCCCAATTCGTCAAAAAAGGATTTTTCAGATCCTGTGACACTTGTGGGAAGCAAAGGCTTCATTCAGATGACTGACGTAAAGAATGCACATGTTGCCTCTATCCACAGCATAAGGTGACAGACTAGAAAATCTGTGGTACCTTTTCTCAGAAGACTCTTAAAGACTGGGATGGTAGACTTTTGCTGTAGCCACAAAAGCTTAAAAAAAACAAAGAATGCTTTTATCTGAGGATAGTGATCAGTCTTCACAGACTTCATCTTTCCTCAAAAGGCCTAAATCTAAGGAAAAAATTGCCTAAGAACCACCTTCACAGGCTATTTAAAAACTCCAAACATACTACCACTGGTTCACTACCACTCTTTCTCTGAAAGAAGCACTTCCCAAGTGTGTTTCCCGGTTTATACAGTCAACGACAAAAACCATGAAGAAACCATTAAGCTCTACATTGTACTCTCGTCAACGAAGCCAACGTCGCAACAAGCTCATTGGCAACCGCAAATAAAGTAACGACGCCGACATCAACATTGACCTTTACCACAACATCATAGCCTATGATCATTTACTTGTCACCGCCATCATCGACGATTATAACATCAATGATACTAAAACAGCAGCCAATGAAAATTGAGTCAAGGACGTCCTTCCTTAACTTACCATCGATAACGAAAATCCCGTCACAGTCCTCGCCTGCGCAATCATAGTTGTTGTCGATGCGTCACTCTGCGGTGATACCGTTGATGATAATACTGTCAACAATAGACTTGTCGATACTGTTGATGCTCCGGTTGACTATGACACCATTGATGAAATGGTTGACGATGCCATTGTCAAAAACCTTACTGTCAACAAAGAGAACATCAATGATGGAATAGTCCATGTCGGTAGCAAAAATCCCTACAAAGATGTTCACACCTCTCCGAGCATGGTGTTGCCATATCCGCCTGCACACCTCTTAGATGAGGGTGAAGCCTCCGAGGAACAAGGTCCCTTTGAAGTAGCTAGTAGTCCATCCGAACTACATGTAAAATGCCTGGACTTTGAGGATGATGACTAGCAGTATCAGGAGGACTATTACTCTGAGAGAGAGCACTCAGAACCATACCACCATGCATATTTAGTGCAAGACCAACAGGAACTTTCTATTTCAAAGCCTATGTCTCTGGTTGCAAATTTACAAAGTAGGCTCCAAGGCTAATATCGCAGATTTCCACCATCTGCTCTTGCAACTCCTATGCCACAAGCACCAAGGCCTGTACAGTTGTTGCAAACTCCTACACTGTTACCACAACCATCGCAATTGCTTGAAACACATACTTAGCTGACCCCCAACTGATGATGCTCCATCTGCTGATGAAGGCAGAAAAGAGGGAGAAATACAAGACACTACCTCAGTGCCAAATGAGTGAGACGGCTATCTCATCCCCACTCCATCCCCACCAGCAGCTGCATCAGTACATTTTCCGCCAGAGGACGTTGGTAGCTTCAATAATTTAATGGAGAGGGCAACCAAGTGATTTGAACTCACCCACGAGGTAGACCCTAAATAGCCTAGGAAGGGGGATTGGTCACCTAACAGGGTGACCACCTATTAGGAGGGGGATGTGACGTCACATACCTGACCTGGCCACTCAGATGCTCCCAGGAGCCTCTGCACATCTTGGATTCAAGATGGCAGAACCAAGTGACCACCTGGAGGAGCTCTGGGCACCACCCTTAGGGTGATGATGGACAGGGGAGTGGTCACTTCACTCTCCTTTATCCAGTTTAGCGCCATAGCAGGGACCGGGGCAAACCGGTTTATGCAAGGAGGGCACCAAATGTGCCCGTCATAGCAAACAGGTGGTTTGGATCCCAGTGAAAACTGTCAAGCATACTGACAGCAGGCAAAAAGTGGGGGTAACCATGCCAAAAATAAGGTACTTTCCTACACTGAGTTCAATGAGTTCTCCACGATAGACATTGTGTCAGACTGCAGGGAAATCCTTGCCAAAGGAAGAGCGGATACAATGAACAGAACTTATATACTCAAGTGGAAACTCTTTAGCCATTGGTGTGCAGGCTCTAAGCTCAACCCTATATATCACTGTTGGAGGAAATCCTCCCATATATGCTCCACCTGGCAAGATCCAGCTTGACTCGTTCTTTCATCAGAGTGCACCTGGCAGCAATTTCCTGATTTAGACGATTAATTAATACACACTCTCTATGGTCTAATCGCAATGTAAAACAATTCCTCAAAAGCCTATTCAGGACCTTTCCTCCTGTAGTTAATCCTCCACCATTGTGGTACTTGAATTCAGTACTGGGGTAGCTCATGAAAACACAATTTGAGCCCTTTCACAGGGCAGAAATGAAGTACCTTACTTGGAAAACTGCACTCCTATTGGCTCTCACCGCTACCAAAAGAGATTGTGACATTCTTGCCCTTACCATCAAGGAACCTTTCCTTCAATTCAAGTCAGACAACATTATACTTTGAACCAATCCTAGTTTTTTCCCAAGGTGTAGTCAGACTTCCACCTGAATGAGACAGTGGTTCTACGAACATTCTTCTCGAATCCTCAAACAGTTGTAGAAAACTCTCTACATTTTCTAGATGTCAAATGATACCTAGATTTTACTTACACAGGACCCATGAAATCCGCAAAGCAGACAAATTGTTTCTGGCTTACAATGTTATCAGAGCAGGGCTCCCAGTAACCAAACAGACCATCACCAGATGGATTGCATCAACCGTACAATTTTGTCACTCGCAAGCAGAAAAGCCATTGCAGGACTAAGTCAAAGCCCATTCCACCAGAGCTGTTTCCACATCTAAAGCTCTTTTTGCTGGAGTACCCATCCAGCATCTCTACCAAGCAGCAACGTGGTCCAGGAGGCATACATTTACAAAGCATTACTGCGTGGATGAGACTGATAAGACTGGCGTGGCTCTGGGACAGGCAGTGTTAAGACACCTGTTTCAATAAGGTGAGCATCTTTTACATTTTTTCCCACTGTCCGCTAAATATATGTTTATATGATGTGATTGTTCTTCTCTTCCTTTGCTGCTTATTATTCGGATTCAAGAATGTGAATCTAGAAAATATCCAGTAGTGGAGAAGAAAATGAGTTACTTTAGTGTAACTGTAGTCTCCAGTACTGATATCTTTCATAGATTCCAATGCGACCCACCCTCTTCCCCTTAGAGGCTCCCTGCATACATTGGGATTATTATTTCCAACTTGTGCTTGAAAACCTGAGGGAATCAGCCTCTTGGGAGTGTTCTAGAGGGTTCTGTTGCCTGATTATCTAAAGTTTGTGGTTTAGTCCTTTTTAAAATGGACATTGATGGGCTTTAAAACCTATGGTTCAATGCCATTTTGTCTACTATAGTAATACACATTGCTTTATTATAGTACCGTAGGACTCCCACTTCGAGCATGTGAATCTATGAAAGATACCAATACTGGAAAACTAGTTATAGGTAAGTAACTAATTTTCATACTCATCAGAGACAAAGAAAGCGGGGATGGTGGGTACACGCGCTGCACACATGAACATATAATACAGTAACACCTAACTCTGCATTAAGGAGTGCCTGATTGTATGATAATAGATGCTTCACCCTATAATCAGAGATCAAGGACAGTATTATACAGGATGAAGTAATCTATAGTAAAAGATACCTAACGATTTGATAATGGATGACTGACTCTTTAATTAGAGATTCCTCATTTTATTATAAGAGACCTATCATAAGTGATGTGTGAGAGAAGCCTTTTCATATCCTATGAAAAGAAATGCCTGATTGCCCGATCCTATGGTGACCTATGCCTAATAAGAGATACCTGACCCTATCATGAATAACTGGCCATGTGATAATGGGTGTCTTATTCTATGTTACGATAAAGCCTGATTTTATGAGAAAGCAAGGCTGACTGTATAATAAAAGATGTCTCACATTAGAACAAGAAATATCGAGCTCTTTAGTAAGGTATACTCAGGACCACTGGGAATACGTGGCTGGGTAGGACCAAATTTTGCTGCAGGTTTGACTAAATTATGCAACAAGGAACGGCAGATCATGCGGTGTAATTAGGCACATTTTGTGATAGAACGACTTCAGTATTTTGTAGTTTTTATTCATAGTAACACTAGGTAAAAAGAATGTATGTCATCAGTACAGCCCTAAGCAACTGAAAGATGACCAGTGTACCTTTGCGAATTGCACATGTGGCACACTTTTAGAAACTTTTGATCTGTTTGAGCTAGAAACAAATTTTATATATAAAATACCATGATTGATTATGTGGTACATGGTACAAATATATAATTAGGCAGGGAAACACCGTGGCAGCAGAATCACATAATTCCAGTGGCCCTGTGTATATTTAACTCTTTAAAAGGTGTTATTTGACACTATGATAAATACCGTCCCCTACGAAAAGGGATCCCCGAAGGGAAGCCTGGCCTTAAATAAGAAAGCTGTTTTTTATAATAAGGAATGCTTAATGCTGTAGTAGGAGACTCCATAACGCCTGGCCTTGTAGTAAGAGGCACCTGACACTATAGTAGGAAGGCTCATCCCTCTGATAAGAGATGCCCAACCCTATAACTAGAAATTCCCTGGCCCCCTGATAAGAGACCTATCTTTAGAAGGCAAATGCAGTGCCTACTCCCTCACTGGATCTCGATTCCCACACAGTTCAGGGGAGACTCCACTGGCATGAGTTCATAAAAGGCACTCTCGCGTGTTTGCTTTGAGTTACTTCCCCCACCTTGAGGATGTCAGATTGTCAGTATAAAATGTAATTAGTGATTTCTCATGGAGGGGCAGTGGAATAGCCTTATTGTATACATTTAATGGGATCATTGGAAGCAATAGCATCATTGGCTGATTCTTCCTGCACTGTCGACAGGCCTTGTGGCTTCTCGTTGAGGCAAAGAGTGCCCGCCGTAGTTGATGAGAGCACTATTTCTAGGCCCACAAATGAGCGATCATTGGATCAAGGCAGGCTCTTAGTTTCTCGGGTTCCTATAATCGCAAGTTTCCGTTACACTAGTGGGAACATGAGCTTCTATTTAATACACAACGTGTTCTTCTGGAACTCATTTAATCATGTTTCACTTTTTTGCAGAAGAAAATGCATGTATACAATTAAAATAAAGAAAACATGATTGCAGCCCATCCTTTCGATGTTATTTAATTTGCACAAAGCACTCACACAGAGTAAAAAGTAATTAATCAAGAGTCACATTATACAAATGAAGTACAGAGTTTGTGTATATACATATACAGGCATGATAGAACAGTAGATGCGTCCTTGAAAGGCTTGTGCTTAAGGGAGGCAAGCAGGTTTGAAGATAAGTTATTTTCATGTTAGATGAGATAAGACCAGCAGGTAAAAACATGCATAAACTGACAAACACTGACACGTATGCCACTGCACATTCAGGTTCATGCAGACATTTCTAATACAAGCATTGTCACACAGACAGAATCTGACTGACTGACACCAGCATTATCATGTACAGTGACCATGCTGGTACATGTTTAATCCCACATGCAGGTTAACCACATTGAAACATCCATGTTCTCTGTCTCTCTCATATGACACATTGACCCAAAAATAGATCTCACCATAGATGTTCTCCTAGACAGAGGGTAATAGACACATGCATAGACACACATGAAGAGTTGTACACAAAGGCATAGGAACATATGCAGGGTATTGCAAACATGAGCACCCTGGCACATAAATAGAAACACACAGAGGACACACAAAGAAACGCTGACACATGCATGCAGAGCCCCTCTCTTCCTCTCTCTCACACACAAGATAGGTAGACCACCACCGAGGATCTTATCAACTGAGGAATATTGGGAGATGCATAGACATACATTGAAGGTCATAGGCGCAACGGCACATGTAAAGCCAATGGAATGTGCATAACCACATATGAAAGGTTGTAGACACATTAAAGCTTGTAGACTCGGACACACTGGTCCATACAGAATGACGCATACACAGACACACACTACATTACAAAGGTCATACATTCAGACTCAACTGCACATCCATTCAAGACTGCTCACATGGACGCACTGACGCATGCATAATCATTTGTACAAGGTTGCACCAAAGGTACACCTACAAATGAAAGGGGACTGCACACACAAATGCACTGAAGCAGGCAATACAGTTCCACTCCCTGGAGGAGCTGTTCTCGCCCTCCATCTTGTACAGTGCCAAACTAGACCCATCCCAATGGGCCCCATCTTGCTTTTATAATTAATAATACTGTGAGCTCGGCTTCAGGATGAACATCAGAAGAGATCCACTCCAGCATTTTCAATGTTTGCATTCGTTACCCATATATTTCTTACATTGGTGTGATATTGAGGTTCTCTTCCAAGGTATCTGTTAGAACTGAAATTTCTGGTTGGTTAGGGTATGCATCTTGGCCAGGCAGAACCCACTACTCTAGTCAGGGAAAGTAGGTTACACACCAAAGATAACCTGTGCTCACCACCCCCTGGTAGCTTGGCAGAGGGCAGTCAGGCTTATCCTCAGAGGACATGTGTAAAGCATTTGCGCAACACACTCACACCAGTGACACAATAAATACACAACAAAAGAGACTCCACACCAAAATAAAAATTTATGTATATTGTTTCTTGTGCATAAACATAGACCAAAGTGACAGTATTCAAAAGTACTATGCGCACTATGCAAATCCTGAGTCAGTACTCATTATCTACACTAGACAAAGATAAAAAAATGTCATACATCGTATCATCAGGGCATGATGTGTGCAGCAAGTAGGTTTTCGCAGTAGTCACATGAATCACCATGTATCCTTAGATATCCTAATTACTGTGCAAATATCAACACAACATGTATCATGGCTTCAGGACATGTAGCAGTGAAGCATGCTTATCATCCCAAAAATCCTTCAATAGCATTGTACGTATATAGGCCACTACATATCACCACAAGCATCTAGGGTGGATCATTAGAGTGTACCTCACAAATGCATAAATCCCCCAACTTTTCAAGTATGTAGGTTGAAGGGCATTAGCTCTCCCTATGAGTCATTAATTGGTAATGCTGGTTCCATGTGGGACAAAGGGGCCCCAGCGTGCTGGTCACAACCCATATGGTCACACAACAGCTGAAAGGAAAGATGCCCTGTGTCAGTGGCAGACACCAGAATCTCCGGGCCCTCAGGTCCAGAAGTCCTCAATTAGTCACTGGGTGGGGGCCATCGCCCCTCCGATCAGGGCCCA
Source organism: Pleurodeles waltl (assembly GCF_031143425.1). Classification (NCBI taxonomy): domain Eukaryota; kingdom Metazoa; phylum Chordata; class Amphibia; order Caudata; family Salamandridae; genus Pleurodeles; species Pleurodeles waltl. The sequence continues at coordinate 231,433,887 of NC_090451.1, forward strand.
CTGGCTGTCAACATACCTGGAGGGGCCTGAGGCAGTCTTCTCTCCCGGCCTCAGGGAGATGATGGCAGCTCTTCAGGCAGCCGTCGGATTGGCACTTGATACTCTGGGCAGCCAGGAAACCAGTCAGGCACCAGTAATCAGGCACTGTGCCAGATTCTGACCCCCTAGACTGACGTGAGCAGATCAGGGCTTGTTTACTTGTGTCATCCCTGGCATGCTCTAACTTTGGAGGTGCCATACCTGGCAGGAGCATGGACGGCTGAAAGGTTTCCCTGGGGTTCCCAAGGTCCAGGCACAATGCCACACTCTGTCCCTCTGAGCCAGCGAACTTGAAGCAATGCTGGTCTCCTCCTCTCTGCAGGGACAGCGGGCCCCATGAGGGGTATTCTTCACTGACGGTGTCGTTGCTCAAGGCAGGGAGGCAATGCTGCAGGACATCCCTTGTCACGGTCCCCTCACTGGGGAGCTGTCAGGTGAGATCCAGCCACTGCTGCTTTGGAGGATTCATGGAGCAGCCACCACACACCCCTCTCAGCTGGGCATAGCGCTGCTATCAGGAGGAAAGAATCAGAGTTCCCCGATGACAAACTTGCTGCTCGGGCAGGGTGCCAGTGGGGAGAAATGTAGTAACATACTCCCACTAGATTAAGGCCCAGCGCTCGCCATGTGCTGATGGAGAGTCTTTAAGGAAGGTGCTGTTTCTCCCGGGGCAAGGTGTTCAACATGGATTCACCCCCAAGATGAGGTGACCGTCCAAAGCTCTCACTATGATCTCCCGCTTTAAAGATAGAGCTTCTCATGCACTACATACAGACAGGAGAGGGCGGAAAAAAGGCGCTCATGATGCGCTATAGTTGACGAGGCAGGCAAGGGACCCAGACAAGGAGCGTAAAGCAGTGCTCCGTGGAGAACACTTGCAGTTAAGGGCAAAGCAGGCAGGCCAACACATCAGGGTAACAATGGTGGTTCCTCGTGACAGTCCCACAGGTTCTGGTGACCCACTGTCAAGGAGCAGGCTGGCAGCAGGGCAACAATCAGAAAAGCAATCAAGGAAGTCCTTCATGTCACCCAGCAGCAGCAGGTAGTAGGGCAACCACAACGGAGCAGTCCAGCTGAGTCCTTTTTGCAGTCCAGCAGTCCTTCTGGCAGAGGTTCAGTCCCAATTCCAAAAGTGGTCTGAAACATGGGATTACAACCCCTGTACTTACACTTAAAATGTATTAGATCTAAGGGGCACTTCAATAGAACTTTAGAAGTGCACAACACCCCCTTTCAAACTCCAGTCCTGGCTCCAGACATCAGTAGTGGGTAAACAAACCCTTTGTGTGAGGGCAGGAAACAGCCTATACAAATGTAAGTGTGCCCCCCTCTCTCCCAGCCCAGGAAGACCATTCAGTATGCAGATGTAATCCTGTCACACTTCCACCCTCCCTGTGTGATGGATGTCTGCAAAGAGTGGACAATTCTCAGCTGTCACTCTACCTGAGACCTGTATTGGAGTCAGGCTGCAAAGCACAAATCATAAGCACAGTAAAATGACCACTTTCTAAAAGTGGCATTTCCACAATAGTAATCCACCTACGCCAATAAGCAGGATTTCTCTCTACCATTCCAAACATGCCCATGCTACTCCTCACCGATCAGAAATGACCACTTAAGTACCTTTAAGGGAATTCCCAATGCTAGTCTATGAGAGAAGTAGGCCTCACAGCAGTGCGAAACCAAATAGGCTGTTTGTCACTACCAGGACATGCCACACAATGAAAGCACGTCCTATGTTTACCTACACTGCATTCTGTCTATAGGGCTACCTAGGGCCTACCTTAGAGGTGACCTACATGTAGTAAAAAGGGAGTTCCAGGCTTGGCAAGCTTAAATGACAAATCAACGTGGCAGTACACATGCAGGCATTGCAGTGGCAGTCCTGAGACAGGTTTGAAAGGCTACTTCTGTGGGAGGCGCAGGCAGCACTGCAGCCCACTAGTAGCATTTAATTTATAAGCCCTGGGTACATATGGGATACCTCTGTACAACAGACTTATAGCTTAAGTAATGAATGTGCCAAACAGGTGTAAGGCAATCATACCAAGTTTAAAGGAGAGAGAGAGCACATGCACGTTAGCACTGATCAGCGGTTGTAAAGTGCCAAGAGTCCTTACACCAACAAAAAGAGGGTCAGAAAAATAAGAGGAAAAATGCAAAAAATGTGTGGATAACTCTACAGAAAAGGCCATTTCTAACAGGATCCTCCTCAATAGTCATAAGCTTTGAATTGTCCCATCCGCGTGCAGGGATCCCGGAGCACTTAAAAAAATTATACAAATATGTATAACAGACTTTTTTTTACCTTTCATATGTGTTTGCAACCTAAAGGAATACTAAAATGGCTCGATTTAATTGATTTTCTTTTTTTTAAAAAAAGGCCACTTATCTAGATCTGGGTGATCATAGACTATCTTTCACCATCATTTTTTTAAAAGGAAAGGGAATGTGTGACATTATTAACCAGTAGGCTGCAATGCAATGCAAAGTATAGTAGAGAACTGGCACTGTGCCTTTAAGCACTTCACAATGCACCCTGTATCCCATCATGCCGTACAGGTGACAGACCAGTTTATTTATCCGACTCCTGGAAACAAGATCTTGTGTCACTGAGCTCTGCCTTTTTGGCTTAAAAATATTAGAAGATCTTTCTAAACCTTTTCTCTTGTCAGTCAATCTACATTTTCAGCACCTAGAGTGCATTTACTTCCTTTTGTGCAAGAAAATCATTTGTTTTCTTGTAAGAATGCCTTCACGTTTTGTGAAGTGCCCTTCCTGTAGAAACAAGAAGGCTCAGACTGACCCGCAATCTGTTTGTATTGTTTGCCTTCCAGAAGATCACCATCTTGGCACTTGTACCCTGTTTTAGAAGTTTTCCAGAATACCTGTTGAAAACAGAGAAAAACCTGCCTGCATGGCTTCCAAGACAGAAGGCAAGATACAGCAGCTGGGTCATCAAAAGGCCTTGGAGAAGTTAATATTTCTTCCAAAGCATTCTTTTATTGCACCAAGGAGTCTCATTGAGGGAGATCCATAGAGAGACACCATCAGAGGAAGAGTAGCCAATCCTGATCGACCTTGAGAAGCAGGACGTCGAGGACGGTAAAGCTAGCATTGTGCTCGCCGTCAGCACGTACCATCAAAGACTGTTGAGGCATTACTTTATGTCAAAGAACTCTCAACGTTTGTCATCAAAGCAAACTTTGATGTCAGAGTCGACACAGATCTTGATGATGAGAACAACATTGAGGTTGTAAGACATCAGACACTCTGGCCCTCATTCTGACCTTGGCGGGCGGCGGAGGCCGCCCGCCAAAGTCCCGCCGTCAGGTTACCGTTCCGCGGTCGAAAGACCGCGGCGGTAATTCTGACTTTCCCGCTGGGCTGGCGGGCGGTCACCTTCAGACCGCCAGCCAGCCCAGCGGGAAAGAGGCTTCCACGATGAAGCCGGCTCGGAATCGAGCCGGCGGAGTGGAAGCTGTGCGACGGGTGCAGTTGCACCCGTCGCGTATTTCACTGTCTGCGCAGCAGACAGTGAAATACATGTAGGGGCCCTCTTACGGGGGCCCCTGCAATGCCCATGCCAGTGGCATGGGCTCTGCAGGGGCCCCCAGGGGCCCCGCGACCCCCCCTACCGCCATCCGGATCTCGGCGGTCCGACCGCCGGGATCTGGATGGCGGTAGGGGGGGTCGGAATCCCCGCGGCGGTGCGGCAAGCTGCGCCGCCGCGGAGGATTCAATGGGGCGGCGGTACACTGGCGGGACCCCGCCAGTGGTGCCGGTCCGACCGCGGCTTTACCGCCGCGGTCGGAATCCCCATTGGAGCACCGCCGGCCTGTCGGCGGTGCTCCCGCGGTCCTCCGCCCTGGCGGTCAAAGACCGCCAGGGTCAGAATGACCACCTCTATGTCAAAGCATACAATGCTGTCCTTACCAACAGATCCACCATCTACCACGGAATCTAGACTTTGCTCTACATCATGAGCTTGATCTCAATCTACTTTCAGTATCTCACAATGCTGGCTCCAGAGTTTATTACACAGAAATGTACCACCTGTGCCAGACTCAGAGTACTCCTGCACATATTCTCCACTGCGGGTCACACCTGAGATATGGCTCTCAAGTACACCATCTCCTAGGAGATCAGCCTGCTCACATTCTCTCCAGGCACACCACCTAATGCTAGCCACCTACTGTTCTAGCAGTTCCCCTGAGAAGCCCACAACTCACGACTTAGCCACATAGATCTCCATGAAGATGTGAGAGTTCAAGGTGTCATTGCTCCAGATCTAAAACTAGATCCAGGAGAACATCAAAAAACAGATCAACGTCCATACATTCTAGAAGATCAAGCAGGAGATCAAGAAATTGACACAGAAGAAGATCTACATCTTGGCCGACCACTGTAGGAAGCTGGCGTGGTGTGTGTTGAGCACCTATGGTGTTATCACCTTATACCAGGTCAAGGTATCCCCTATTAGTGAAGTGTAGGCAGTGTCTAGGAAGCCAGGACTCTCTAAAGGTATCTGTGGATGAGCAGCCAAGACTTATCTAGGAGACATGCAAAGCTTATGCAATACCACTATGGTCACACAACACTTATACTCAAGCAACTTGTCACGTCACGTCACCCACCCACACCACAGGACACACACTCGACCCCATCTTCTCAGCCAGCAACCACGACTCCTTCAGCCACACAACCGAACTCCTATGGACCGACCATCACTGCATCCATTTCTCCTTTCAGAAGCCAGTCACTCACCACCTTACCACTAAACCCCCCCGCCGCTACTGGAACAGAATCTCAACAGAACAGTTGATCTCCACCCTCACCCAGGCACCCCCTCCCAGGACCCGGGACCCCAGCACAGCCATGACCTACCTGCACAAATGGCTAGAAGACTGCGCCAACACCCTCGCACCACTCAAACAACCCTCAGACTCCCACCACAGACCCAAGGCCAGCTGGTTCACCCCCGACCTGCAGGCCTCCAAACGGGAATGTTGAAGAATGGAGAAGACCTGGCACCTTGCACCCATCAAATCCAACCACACCGCCCTCAAAACTGCCATCTGCAAACATCACCAGCTGATCCGCACTACCAAAAGAACCAACTACAAAAGCCGAATAGACACCAACGCCCACAACAACAAAGAGCTCTTCGGCATCATCAAAGAACTCTCCAACCCCAGGACCGGCTCCCACGAACCCTCGCCATCACAGGAACTCTGCAACTCCCTCACCACTCACTTCCATCGAAAGATCGAAGACATCCACAACAGCTTCGAACCCCAGACCCATCAGACAACCACGAACCCAAAGCATCAAACAACACCAACCCTCTATGCTCCTGGACCCACGTCAACAATGAAGATACCATCAACACCATGGACTCCATCCACTCCGGCTCCCCCTCGGACCCCTGCCTGCACCAGATCTTCAACAAAGCCAGCAACATCATCGCACCCCACCTCTGCGCAATCATCAACAGCTCCTTCGAGACAGCCATCTTCCCGGAGAGATGGAAACACGCCGACGTCAACGCCCTGTTGAAGAAACCCAAAGCAGATCCAGATAACCCCATTAACTACCTACCTATCTCCCTCCCCTCCTTCCCAGTGAAGGTCATTGAAAAAATCACGAACAGCCAACTTTCCCGCTACCTGGAAGACAGCAAAGTGCTCAATACCTCCCAATCCGGATTTCGCAAGAACCACAGCACGGAGACCGCACTCATTGCTGCCACAGATGACATCAGGACCATGCTCGACAAAGGCGAAACCGCAGCGCTCATCCTCTTGGACCTTTCCGCAGCTTTCAACACAGTCTGTCACCACACCCTTCGAACACGCCTACACAACACCGGAATCCGCGGCAAGTTCCTCGACTGGATCTCCTCTTTCCTCTCCGGCAGAACCCAGAGAGTCCGCCTTCCGCCCTACCTGTCCAAATCCTCCAAAACCGTCTGTGGCGTCCCTCAAGGATCCTCCCTCAGCCCAACACTTTTCAACGTTTACATGGCTCCCCTCGCCAACATCGCACGATCCCACCACATCAACATAGTATCCTACGCAGACGACACCCAGCTGATCATCTCCCTCACGAAAGACCCCACAACAGCAGGAAATAACCTCCACAAGGGACTTCACGCTATCGCCGACTGGATGGATTCAAGCCGCCTCCAGCTAACCACAGACAAAACAGAGGTCCTCATCCTCGGCAGCAACCTCTCAACCTGTAACGACTCCTGGTGACCTACCTCCCTCGGAGCCGCCCCTACCCCCACCACCCAAGTACCGAACCTGGGCATCATCCTTGACTCAGCACTCAGCATGACTCAGCAGGTCAATGCAGTCTCCTCTTCCTGCTACAACACCCTCCGCATGCTCCGCAAGATCTTCAAGTGGATTCCCGTTGAAACCAGAAAAACAGTCACCCACGCCCTAGTCAGCAGCCGACTGGACTTCGGCAACGCGCTCTATGCAGGAACCACAGCCAAACTACAAAAGAAAATGCAACATATCCGATTCATCCTTGACGTCCCACGCCGCAACCACATCTCTTTCCACCTCAGAGAGCTACACTGGCTACCCGTTGTCGCGTAGGCTCTCATTATCCTAATGAGACTACTGGATGTTTGGGTAGCTGGGTCGTTCACGGTGTGGGGGACTAAGTCTAACCCTCGGCGAAGGACCCCTGTCACCCTCAATTCGGTTTTGCTCCGGCTAACTAGCAGTGCCTCATCTCTCCCATAGGGAAGAGATGATTGGGCAGGCGAGCACATGACATCTTAGTGCTTCTCAGGGAAGTCGTGGTCACTCAGATCCCAACCAGTTCTCTCATACAAAGTGCGGTCTCATATATGAATGACAAAGGTATTTTGAGTTTTAAAGATTGGTTTAATAAAATGACTGCATTTTAGATAACAAAGCGTGAGCCGCAATAACCAGAACCATACAACACAGTAGGATTTAAATAGTAACGAGGAGAGTGAAACATAAGAATAACGCTATCATAGTGCTATTAGATTACATTCTCTCTTCTAAGTTCTATTTTGAGCACAGCATGTTAAGCTCTAAGCCTGCCTTTTTGGGTTCCCCGGGGAGGACATCAACCCTCATACCTGAGCAAAGGCCTGTGATCTGGATCAGCATCTGCAATAGGGCAGTCAGCGTCTAGTTGAGGTTCCCTGGTCAGAATCTCCCTCTTACGTGTACCAGGACTAGGAAGTGTTTTTATAACTAACACGCCGGTGTTCTAAGAAACGTACCTACGTAAGAATGTGTACTTTCTACAAACCCTAAAGACTAAACTTCTACCACGTCTATCGACAATGTACCAGACTGTATCCTTGACTGAAGCACAGAGCGAAGAAGAATGTATTGTTTGAGAACTCTGGTGCTGAAGTAAGCTAAACAGTGTTATAGAAGAAAATATAACAAGACCGTGAAACTGGTTATTGAAAAATAACAGTGCGAGGCTAAATAAAATGCATCTAGAACAAAGTGCACAGAGGCCTAATGCTTTAAGCAAACGCGAAAAGGCTATATTAAAAATGGCTACACTACACCCTCCCCTTGTCGGTAGAAAGTGGTTTCAATCTAATCCTAAAAAAATGCCCTATGTTTAAACAAAAGGTAACTAAAATCTTATATAATTTCAACAAGTCAAGAGGACACCAAAGCACAATAATCCTAAATTTAAAAATAAGCATGCGGCCAAAAGCCAAATTCATATAACAGAGTCAATTTAGACCAAATCCCATTCAAACGGTGGTCATTGAAAGCAGGAGGTTCTCCCCTTCGGCAGATGACAAGACCAGAAAATCCACGCCAAAGACTATTAAGGAGCAGGTGTGTTCCAAAGCCTCAGAATCAACCAAGGCGGCATCCCGTGCAGGGCCTGTGAACGAGTTAATATCAACTTCCTCCAGGAAGGGTATTTCGTAATCAGCCTCACAAAGCAAACGCAGCCGCAGCCCGCATGTCTGGGAATGAGCCCTCATCGGGAACATCAACAGATCAGCATCAACCACTGGGGGGCGTTGCCGTGAGAGACAGACGACTAGTGGATGCTCAAACGAGCACCAACGGCACCGAAACACGGGCTGCACACAATCCAAAACCGGTCTGAATGACAGAGACTAGTCACACTCCAAATGTCCCAGGAGTGTTGCTCCGAAGTGCTGCATCATGCGTTCACGACACAGCTGCGCTGATGGGAGCGCCCATATTCGTTCTTGTTGCGGCGGGACAGCCATTGCGGAAAAACAGCAACAGCAAAACGCTGGCTAATAAAGCCAAAATTATCGGATATCCCCCAAAAATGCTTCTGAAAATTGAATGAATAGCCGAAGGTATCAAACCGAAAATGGAAGAGAAGGTGTGAACAAAACCAACACCCACGGCTTCCCACGAGTTCACCAAAGTGGCTCGGAAAGTTGGTATTTAACAGGGACTGTATTTCTGCTGATGACCTTGCCACCTGAAGTTCGTAGGTCTCGCGCGCAGATGTAAGGGCCACATGCTTTTGAAACAATAGAGCCTTTAGTCTACTTAACTTGTCGAAATTCACCTTGGAAATAGCAATGTGAGGCCAGATATCTGCTACCTCCCTTAATTTAGTGGGGGGAAACAACACATTCCCGCAGCAAGTAACGACCTTGGTGACCGAAACAATGTAAACTATTCCGGCCCACATGCCACAACAGTCTTCACTATTGAGGAGGACGTAGCTGCCGTTTGAAAGCACCTGGAATGTGCGTTTAATCAAGGGGACCGGAACTCCCTTCAGATAGCAAGCCAAGTTCGCAACCGAGGCATTACATGCCCCATGCAAGGACAGCTGCTTACAAATCATCGAATGGCTGACTGAAGTCTCGCATTCACGACCGCTAAGAAAAACCTCTCTCATTCCATTGAGACATTTGTACAAGAAGGGAAGTTCCCACACCTCATGTATATAACTATCTCCCAACTTTTCATATCTGCCTACCGGAACATGTTTTAAACAAGAAGTGAATTGTAGTGTAGAAATAGGCAGATTAATAACCCCGTGTATCAACCACCCAGCTGAGGGAATCTCGGCCACGGTAAAAAGCAATCTTTCCAATTTTTCAATGTTAAGCATGACATAAGTCGCCTCCTTCTTAGCCATCAGTTGTTGTTGTCGTGTCAAATTAAAGGAAAAAAATATCTCCCTGGCCCTGATGTGCTGCCACGGAACGCGACCCGCCTTCAGTGTCTGAAGTGTCCAACCCAACTGCATAATGGACCTTGTTTGACTTTGTCCATGATATAAAGAAGACATATCGGATCGTATAATGTCTATGGCAGAAGAAACGATGTTGTCGATGATATATATTCGGTCGGACAGAGTGTGAATTCCATTATCCACAACAGCTAATGCCTTTTTCAAATTTTCCTGATCTATCTGCCATAACCGTGCCGCAGCCTCTTGTTGGGAAAGTTTCCATATTTCATTGTACACTTCGTACAAAAAACGCTTCCTACATGGTGTCTTCGGGCCTGACAAAAAATCTTGCAAGTCAGTGTTATTAGACAGGAGAGTGAGATGTGTCTTTACTGCATCTAGCGAGGAGTATTTTAACCATTGTTGACACAATTTTCCCACACTATATGTAGTAATAATTTCAGCATGTTCAGGTGATATATAGCGAGGGTCTGCCCGACTCGTCCTGAAACCCCCCGAGGAGGTGACAAAACATTGATGACACCCATTGGTGTCTACAGGCCACCCGCCCGGACGTGCAAATGAAGTGTTAAATGTACCATTCTGGACCCAGTCTGTAAGTTCACTAAAAGTGGCATTGATATATTTCTGCCAATCCTTCATTTTTGTAGGGACAGGTATACTAGGCATATTCAATTCTCTAATCGTTGCTAAGCCCAAACAGCTAGTCTGTTGTACTGTTTCATTTTAAAAAAAATCATCTGGACGGGAATGAGACATGCTCTAAACAATGTTTCTCTACCCTGTGCCTGCCAATGTTTTGTTCCCCAAACACTTTTCAAATCAACATTATTTGACCAATATTCATAACCTTCAATCGACAGTCGGGAAACAAAAGAATCTGAATATATGAATTTCGTATTAGTCAACAACATTTGCTTATCTTTAGACGGAGTTAACTTAAAATAATATGACTTAGCATCCATTGGATGATGCCCAGAAAAATACGCACATTTTTCAGAATATGTTTTAGAACTTCCCTTTGGGGGAGTCGGGTAATGCTCCCATTGCGTATAATCAAATATCGTTTTTGGACTACTTGCTTTATGTATAAAGTGGTGCCCATAATAATTATAACAAAACATGTCACCATAATTCTCTTTAAACTGGTAAACATCTTCATTCTCATAGAAAGTATAGTATTGTAATTCAGTCATCATGGAATCAACTGTCTTCACATCCCAATCATCAGATACAATGCCTGGTATTACGATATCATTCATAGATAATTTTAGAACATATGGTATTTGAATTATCTCAGTGGGACCGTATATATCAAACATTACTTTATCCCACACAATCCCATCCATAATTGGTACTGCAGAAATGTTCACAAAGGACAAGTCTCTTCGAACCTTATGTGACGAAAAATGTGGCTTCAACACCTCCTCCACCTGTTCAACCGCTGATCTCTCAGGAAGAAAATGACCATGTATCAACAGAAAAAAGGTAACGACAAACCCTATCCACAGAAAAAATGCTATCATAGTCAATAAGAGCCACAGATAGTTCCAAGGAAAAACAAAATACGTATCTTTAAGCCAATAAATCAGCTTACGTGGACCTGGGTCAGGTGTTGAAGAGGCAAATGAGTCCTATACATCATCGTTGTTGTTGGCAAAGTACCCAGAGGCAGTTCTTGTAAAAGGTGCTGCTGTATTCAGTGGAGGAGTTGGTGTTTCTCGCGGTGGTACGCTGTAGATAGCACCACCCGCAACATCAGTAGTCATGGTGACTCGATCAAATGTTTCCAAATTATTTGTCGCAGTGGAACTAATGCAAGATCATCTTCCACCCTCCCCAAGCTCAGAGAGGCAACAGTGTTGGTATAAATAACTTAGAGCGAAACATCTTCCCCAGTAGTGAGAGGGATTCGGGAACTACTGGACGTTCCTCTTGGTCTGCTGTGCAGAATCGGCCACATGTTGTAACTTGACATTGTCAATGGAAACAAAGCGATTTTCTTTAGCACCTGGCAACGGTGGTAAAATAACAGTTCTTGTTCCGTGTATCCCCAACACAGGGACTGGTGCTCGATAAGAAGGGCCAAATTCTTTTTTCACTGCGACCTTTTCACGCACAAGATCCCCAACTCTGGGAATCCATCAGTAGGCGTTACTGGCACATCCTTAATCCCTGTGGAGGAAGCACCTTTAGGATCCGTATGTTCTAGTGACATCAATAGAGCTTTCAGCTCAGCCAATTGTGCCGTACAGTCCCTTAATGTTTGTGTATAAATATGTTGGGGGCAGATGTTCTCCCCCTCCATATGGCCGCTCACTACTGCACATGCAGCTGAATATTGGTGTTTTGTCCCCACCGCCGGTTGCGCAGAGCCATCGGTGTACATGACTACTTGATAATGATCAATAGGCAACGTGTCAGCGGGAACTGGATATTCAATTTCATATTGCAAAAATTCCTGAGTCTGTAACTTAGGGTCAAAAATGTAATCTACATCAGTGGCTGTTAAAGACGTAGCCCATTGTATCCATCGCGGGTGCAATGCTTTCGCATTAGGAACACTCACTTTTGTAACAGCCTCTAGGGCCGGAATAGGGGAAACGACTATAATGCGTTTACCCTGGGCAAGAGGTTGTTCTTTGATAACAGCCATCTGGACAGCAGTGAGAATTTTCTCTGTTGGTGCGAATCGTTGTTCAGCAGCCGAATACAAGTGGGACTTGTATCCAATCGGGACTGTCTCACCTTCATTAAAGGTGACATACGTAAACCCAATGGCCCCAGCTATTACCCTGATGACCAAATGTGTCTTATTGTCCCGTGTATGTAAATGTTTTGCAGCTAGGAGATCTGCTTGCAACTCCCGAACAGTATGTGTATGCTCAATCGTCCAGAATTTGCTTGAAAAATCAGGACGTATTAATTCGTATAATGGTTTTATGCGTGTAGCATATTCAGGAATGTATGTTCTGCCAAAATTTAGAAAGCCCAACAATGATTGGAGTTTCTTAATCGTATTAGGTGGTTGCAATTGTGCACACTTTTCTAAAAATTGTGGCGCTAGGCTCTTACCTTCATTTGACAGCTCATATCCCAGGAATATGACGCTGAGGAAGGGAATTTTAGATTTTTTTGAAGTTAAATTTGTAGCCAATTTAGGCAAACCCAACAACAATGCGGGCTACCCGTCTTAAATGTTGTAGTAATTCGTCATTCGTGAGATATATATCATCCACATATGACAATGCTTCAGGGTCTAACCTGTGTAAAATGTCAGTCACGCGTGCCGCAAACAGTCCCGGGCTATTCTTATACCCCTGAGGCAAACGACAGAATTTTTTCTGGAGCCTAACGCACTAAAGCTTGTAAGATCCCTGCTTTCGGGTGCTATATTCTGGCAGAAGAAACCATTCGAGATGTCTAAAGTTGTTTTGTACTTTTTCCGCACAATGTTGTTCATCAGTGCCGCGCTATGTGAATTTTGTATAGCGTATGTACGTGTGTGTCCGTTCAAGTGTCTAGTCTAAGACTATTCTATATGAATGGTCCGGTTTAGCTACAGGGAATAAGGGATTATTCATCGGCGAGACACAGGGTTCAATTACTCCCTGGTATTCTAATTGCGTAAGTATTTCTCTCACCAGTGCCCTTGCTTCATGTTTTATTGGATATTGCGGTTGTGGCTGAGGTTCGCCTTTAATCGGAATTACATGATATGGAGAATCCCTATCCCACCCTACGTGATTTCTATATAAGGCAGGGGCTTGTGCTAGAGCCCATTTGATGCTATAGGACTCTGTGAGTTCTCCTGGAACAAGTGGTGAGAACGAAGGTTTAATAACCTCCTCCCCAACTGGGCAGGTGCGAACAAAGTCAGGCGGCCAATCTTGTTCAGCCAGCAAAATGTCATATATCTTGACCACACGATCCCAAAATATTGCGTTTATAGTGCGTTCAATGTCTCCTTCCAATTGTAAGGTCACTGTATATACCCTATCGGGTTCAGAGACACGCATATCTGCTGTTTCAACCTGTGTGAAGTCATCAGTTGCTTTCACCTCCAGATGCTCTAGAAGATTCCGGCGAACTATTGTGACCTCTGCCGCGCTGTTTAGCAGTGCGAGTGCCCACGTCTTGTTCTTCAAGAGAACTCTCTTCCTGTGTGGCATGTCTAACTGAGACTGCCGCCACCTTTTTCTTTTTAAACTGTTGTTTTTGTTGTATCAGTTTCTCTTCCTTCTTGACAGAAACCTCTGAAGAGCGTTGTGATTCCTGTCTTGGTTTCACGTACTCTGTTATCCGCTCTGACCGCCCACCTCTCTCATTTCTCTTTTCCGATGAGTCCTGAAAGGAACGAGATTGGCGTGTATCAGTGTATTGATATCTATCAGGCGTTTTCAAGTTATCCCTATTTCTGAGATTATACCTAGTCTGTGGGGTCTCCGCTCTTGGAGATTCTCTCCTTTCTTTTTTAGGTGTCTGTTTTTTCTCCCAGTGCTTTTTATTACCCTCAGGCTGCTGTTTAGTATTATCTTTACTAATTTTCCCTTGAAACTGTGGTTTCTGTGGTCTAGCCCCTAGGCTATCTCGACCGATACTGGAATATGTTTCCGCTATTATTTTAGGCAGTTCCCGCTCCTGATCTAGTTGCGGGACGTCACGAAGCCGCATACGCACCACTAGTGCTACTGCCTCCCCTTTAAGATTACTTAATATTATTGAAGAAACCGCTGCAAAATTGCCCATCAGTTGCATTCCCAAATCTAAGGCTGGGGCAGCCCCATAAACATCCTGAATCTGTTTAAGCACTTCCGGTAAGTTTGCCAATGTCGGTGTACCGTGTGCTGTTGTGTAGAGCGCTGCAAACACTGTGCCCCATGTATTACAATGTTCCACTGTGGGAACCATGCCAAACGGTAAACACATAGTTAATATTCTATGTTTGTCCTGAGGTCCTGTTTGGGGAAATACCGCCTCCAGCGTATTAATTTTTTGCGCCAGCCAAAATGGAGTCTCCTCCCGTTTTGCTGGAACCTTACCCATGATAGAGTGTACAGTCGCCAGGTTTATACCTGGAGCTACTGCATGTTGTTGTGCTGGAGCAGCATGCGCTGGGTTTGTATTTAGTGTCTGCATCACAAATTGTACTAAGCGTCTATATGTAGCCGTTAAGTCTGTATATAAACGACGAACTTCAGCCAGCAGCATATTTGCAACCGCAGGATGTGGTGTATATGTGGCCAATAAAGGCCAGGTCGGACCATCATTACTCAGTGGACCTAACCTTACTGGTAATATTGTATTGGGTATGGTGCCATCAAGCCAATTATTATGTTCTTGATAAAATAGAGGTATCTCTAAATATGCGTACGCCCTGTACTGGCCAGGCGCATTCGCAATCGTATATGTATGAAATGTGTTTGTGTTCCCATCAACTGCTGGAAATGTGACCCAAGAGTAAAAAAGTTCTGTTCAATAGGCTGCATGGGCGGCCACCACAAACGTGACTGGACCCCCCTGGTTCGGAAGACCATGTGCAAGCAAATGCGCTGTGAGCGGTTGTCTCATATTAAGAGCTATTTGTAGTACCTGGGGATTCGCCATCAGAAAAACAGCGATGGTTCAGAGAAGGCACACCCAAAACGGGGTCTTTCCTTTTAAAGTTCAAGCTTGAACAACCATCCACTATATCTAGGATTACCTATATCGCGGTGGTGGAAGTCCTCAGTGCCACGGACGTCTCCGTTAAAGGAACTGAGGGACCATCAGAATATATGAGACCGAGAGAGACTGGTGGACCCGAAAATTAGAGCCAGACCAAACGTTGGCGGCGCCATGTCGCGTAGGCTCTCATTATCCTAATGAGACTACTGGATTTTTGGGTAGCTGGGTCGTTCACGGTGTGGGGGACTAAGTCTAACCCACGGCAAAGGACCCCTGTCACCCTCAATCCGGTTTTGCTCCGGCTAACTAGCAGTGCCTCATCTCTCCCATAGGGAAGAGATGATTGGGCAGCCGAGCGCATGACATCTTAGTGCTTCTCAGGGAAGTCGTGGTCACTCAGATCCCAACCAGTTCTCTCATACAAAGTGCGGTCTCATATATGAATGACAAAGGCAGTTTGAGTTTTAAAGATTGGTTTAATAAAACGACTGCATTTTAGATAACAAAGCGTGAGCCGCAATAACCAGAACCATACAACACAGTAGGATTGAAATAGTAACGAGGAGAGTGAAACATAAGAATGACGCTATCATAGTGCTATTAGATTACGTTCTCTCTTCTAAGTTCTATTTTGAGCACAGCATGTTAAGCTCTAAGCCTGCCTTTTGGGTTCCCCCGGGAGAACATCAACCCTCATACCTGAGCAAAGGCCTGTGATCTGGATCAGCATCTGCAACAGGGCAGTCAGCGTCTAGTTGTGGTTCCCTGGTCGGAATCTCCCTCTTACGTGTACCAGGACTAGGAAGTGTTTTTATAACTAACACGCCGGTGTTCTAAGAAACGTCCCTACGTAAGAATGTGTACTTTCTACGAACCCTAAAGACTAAACTTCTACCACGTCTATCGGCAATGTACCAGACTGTATCCTTGACTGAAGCACAGAGCGAGCAAGAATGTATAGTTTGAGAACTCCGGTGCTGAAGTAAGCTAAACAGTGTGATAGAAGAAAAGAAAAAAAAAGACAGTGAAACTGGTTATTGAAAAATAACAGTGCAAGGCTAAATAAAATGCATCTAGAACAAAGTGCACAGAGGCCTAATGCTTTAAGCAAACGCGCAAAGGCTATATTAAAAATGGCTACACTACACCGTATCGAAGAGGATTACCTTCAAACTACTCACCCACGCACACAAAGCCCTCCACAACACAGGTCCGGCCTACCTCAACGACAGACTCACCTTCCACACCCCTGCCCGCCAGCCTCGCCCTCGCCTCCGTCCCCCGCATTCACTGCACCATCACCGGAGGAAGATCCTTCTCTTACCTCGCCGCCAAGACCTGGAACTCCCTACCACTCTAACCACGCCAGACCCAAGACCTCCTGGCCTTCAGAAAATGCCTCAAGACATGGCTATTCGACCAATAGCTCCCCCCACCTAACCCCAGAGCCTTGAGACCCTGATGGGTGAGTAGCGCGCTTTATAAATTGATTGATTGATTGATTGATTGATGAAAGAACCACACAGTGTTACAAAAGTAAAGGTACGTTATTATGGTAACACAACTACTCAAATACTGTATAGGCAATACCCCAACTGGAGGTAAGTAAACATACTATTATATAAACATTAGCAATCAGGAAATAGCATAGAAAGCAATAGGCATTGGTAAAAGCAATCGCAAATAGTGAGGGCCCTAGGGAAGGGCCAAACCATATACTAAAATAGTGGAATGTGAAAAGCAGTCCCCCAACCCGGGGAAGTGGAATCAGTAGAGGGAAGCTGGAGGAACTAGGAACCCCAAGAGGTCAGTACCAGGGCGCCCCCAGTGACCAGGACAGAAGAGGTAAGTACCTGGTTTTCCCCAAAACCAACAGGAGTACTTTGGAAAAAGATTGGGCAAGACCCAGACAAGACTGGAAGAACTCAAAGGTGGATCCTGATATAAGAGGACCTGCAAAAGAAGACCAAGTCCAGTTCAAGTTGGAGTGTCCGGCTGTAGCAGGAGCCACTACCCACCCTTCTGTGGATGCAGGACCAGGTTGACGGTGGAATAAGAAAGTCAGCAGTGTAGCACAGGAACAGAAGAGGAATTCCAGAAGTGATGCAAGTGATGTCCCTCATTGGCAGTTGTGACGCAGTGGGTCAGTGGTGCTGGAAAACCCCCAATAAGCCTTAGCAAATGCAAAAGTCAGAGAAGCAGGTTTTGCAAGGCTGAAGAGGACCAGCAAGGTCCAGGGGACTCAACCCAACTAAGGGAGTCCGAGGCGACCCTCAGCAGCTGGGAGAGTCACAGGAAGAGGTGGTAGACTCCACCGGCGACCCACAGGCATCAGGCTTAGGAGTCACAGTGAGACCCACTCAGCACACCTGAAGAGGAGTCCCACGTCGCTGGAACAGGAGACTGTGCTTTGCAGGAAGGAGTGCTGGGGACAGGGGCTACATGGAACTTGAAGATCCCTTGGAGGAGGAACATACAAGCCTTGATAGCTGCAAAATGCGCAGTGCAGAGGGGTACCATCCTGCAAGGAGAGGCAAGGGCTTATCGTCTCCCAAGTTGGATAGCTGGTAGAGAGGACCAAGGTACCACTCCAGACCACCACCTGTGATGCAGGATCCGCGCAGGAGAAAGGATCCACACAGCCGCTTGTCGTTGCAGTTGGTGCCTGCTGATGCAGGGGAGTGACTTCTTCACTCCAATGAAGATTCCTTCTTAGTTCTTGTGCAGGCTGAAGATTTGTCCTCTGAGGATGCACAGCCAGGGAAATTTTGCAGTTGCTGGAAGGATCCTGAGAAGCAATGTTGCAGAGTGAGTCGTTGCTGGAGTTGCCGATTGTTGGTTCCTGGAGGGTCCAGTTGCAGTCCCGGTGACCAGAAGATAAAGTAAACGAAACAGGGGAGTCCTGGTGGAATCTGTTTACCCATCCAAGAGGGAGACCCTAAATAGCCAAGGAGGGGTGATTGGTCACCTAGCAGGGTGCCCACCTTTCAGGAGGCGGCTGTCACGTCACCTGCCTGACCTGGCCTCTCAGATGCTCCCAGGGGCCTCTGCCCACCTTGGACTCAAGATGGCAGAACCAAGTGGACACCTGGAGGAGTTCTGCCCCCCCCTCCCCTGGGTTGAAGATGGGCAGGGGAGTGGTCACTCCCCTTTCCATTGTCCAGTTTCGCCCAAGAGCAGGGGCCAGAGGTCCCTGGAATGGTGCAAACTGGTTTATGCAAGGAGGGCACCAAATGTGCCCTTCAAAGAATACTGGTGGCTTGGGGAGGCTACCTCTCCCAAGCATGCAACACCTGTTTTCAAGGAAGAGGGTTTTAACCTCCTCTGTCACAGGAAATCCTTTGCTCTGTCTTCCTCTACCTGAGCTAGTCAAGCAGCAGGAGCGCAGAAACCTGTCTGAGAGGTGGCAGCAGCACGGGCTGCCCGGAAAACCCAAGGAGACTAGTTGGAACAATGCTGGGGGTCATCTAAGGAGACCCCGAGGTGCATGGAATCATACAGCCAATACTGGCAACAGTATTAGGGTATGATTCTCACATGTTTGATACCAGATATGACCAGGTTCAGAGATATGGGTTCCCCACCCTTACCAAGTCCAGTGTAATGGAGATGGAGTTCATAGGGGCTCATGCAAGGGTGCCCTCATACACAGGCACCTGCACCTTACCCTCTGGGCTAGGACGGTCTACCATAGGGGTGATTTAGTGAGCTGGTGCAATGACCTGTATTGGAAGGATGCATGCACCTTTTCATGCAGGCTGCAATGGTAAGCCTGCAGACACATTTTCCATGGGCTCCCATGGGTGGCACAATACATGCTGCAGCCCATGGGGAACCCCTGCTGCCCCAGTGCCCTGGGTACCTAAGTACCATATACTAGGGACTTACATGGGGGCACCAGTATGCCAATTGTGTGGTGTGCACTGTCCTAAGCAACCAAATTTAGGAGAGCGCACAATCACTGGGGTCCTGGTTAGCAGGTCCCAGTAAAAACAGTCAAAACACGCTGACAGCAGGCAAAAGGTGAGGGTAACCATGCCAGAAAGAGGGTACTGTCCTACAACTACTACTTGTTCATCGGTCACAAGTTATTCACCTGCTCTGACAGATACACATTCAGCAAGATTCTCTACAGTAGAGGATCCTCTCACGTTTAACAAGGTATTAAGACGAGCAGCAAAACTAAACACTGACTTACCCACTCCTACTACGTCATCATCTGTTATCTTTGAGATTTTATCTCGGTGCGAAAGCAAGATCCTCTTGTACGTGGCCTATTGAAACCTGTGATGCAACTATTTCTCATGCCTGCATCAGTGGAGCCTGCTCCATCTAGACTTCTTAAAAAATATAGGCCTCCTGACCAACACCCTCTGTTCCTTAGAGCAGACCCTCCTCTAGATTTGGTCATCATAGCAGCGGCAAAGAAGTATCTTACAGATGCTCCTTGCTTTTGTGTTCCACTGGATGAAGAGAGAAAGCTAATAGATGCACTGGAAACAAATGTGTGGACCGCATCATCTACGGTAAAAGTTGCTAGTGCTTCTGCCCTGCTAGGAAGGTATGATAGATCTCTGTGCTATGTGCTACAACATTTTACAGAAAAGTTCCCAAAAGACAACAGACAGGACTTTCAGGAGATTCTAAATGAGGGGGACCTGATATAGGACTAGTTAATAGGTGCAGCAGCTGACACTTCAGAACTGGCTGTTCATGGCTATTGTTATGGCATCTTTGCACAAAGAACATCTTGGCTCAGACTAACTGTACTCAAACCAGAAGCACAACAATGCATTCTAAATTTGCCTTTTTCAGGAAATACACTCTTTGGGTCTCTTGCAGACAAGATCTCCCACATGAAGGATGAAATTGACACTTTGAAGGCTGTTGGTCTAGGGAAGTTAAAATAATATCATAGGAGATACATGCCCTACAATAGAAGATATTTCCCTCAGATGGTTCAAACCTCTTACTGATCTAATCAACAACAACAGAGACAATCCTTCTATTCTTGTAAATCCTCCAGAGGTAGGGGAGGCCAACAATAACAATTTGCATCTAAAGGGAAATTCTGGCTACACAACAAATCTGTTAGAGACTTCTAGCCGGCGATTCCTTAACTTAGAATATTCTCTGGCGTCAGACTGGATCTGGAAGATTTTTGAGTATTACCCTAGTGCACCTGTAGGTAACGTTCTTTGGCTCCGCACCGGAATTGACGTGGTGCCACCTCAGCACGCTGTTGTCAGTTAGCATGATCCAGATTGAGCTACCCATCAGTCACTTTTTGACTGGTCTTTTTTTTTGTTGACTTTTTGTCGACTTTTTTTGAGATTTCATACCCTCGTGTAAGGATGCCACCGAAGAAACCGTCTGGTTTCAAACCATATGGGGCCCGTCACAGGCAAATGTCGGGGACAAACCCCCCACTTGGTGTTTTTGTGGTGCCTGGAGCTAGGACACAACTCCAAGGCGTGTGAGGACTGCAGCACCATGCACCTGGAAGCGCTGAGGGAGTAATCCCTCAACCTCCTCAATATAGATCAACTCTGTGACACTTGAGGTCCCATTAGCATGGAAGGTCCCGGGACCATTCGCTCAGTGCTTCCCGACATTCTTCGTCGCATTTGAAGTCATTTAAGAAGTTTGGTAAATCCCACAAGCACAAGAAGTTGAAGAAGCACCCTTCGACTGGGATGTGTCTGTCAGAGACAGGGGAGTGTCGGCACTCCAGGCCCTGCGAGTTGTCAGGGCCCAAACCTAGCTCCACTCTGCGCTTCCCCAATTTTCCAGGAGCCCAAGCGACCACCGCCCAGCTGAAGAAATTTTATGGGGCCAGGCGCCTCATCTTTGGGTGGCCCGACTCCTCTAAAGTGCCTTTGGCCCAAAGGATGAACCCCTATTGTGGTCACGCCAGTGGGTTTTTCCTCAACACCAGTCGGGCCCAAGGATCTCTAGCTGGATTCGGAGCGGAGCCACCAGCAAGACCAAGACTTTCCTTAGCATCCGCTCCAGTGCTGAGGCCCCTGGCGTTACCATCTCCAGCGACTCTGACACTCAGCCAGATAGACGGCATCTGTCACCGCATCTACCACTGACAGAGGACATCCTTCCTGGAGCAGAGCCAGTTCCTTATTTGCTGGATAAGCCTGCTGAAGGAGACATTTGGTAGGGGTCTACGGGACCTTATGGAGAGGACCCAGTTGCAGAGGACAACTGGAATGAGGAACTGGGTGATGCACCTCACCTGACACTGGCCTGATTTCATTATCCTACTGTGGCTAGGGAGGAGGGAGCCTCTTTTTCAGTGACGGTGCACAGGGCGGCTGAGGTCATAGACCTTAATCTACCCTCGGAGGCACTCAAGGGTAACGTCTTGACAAAGGTGCTTTAGCCAGGAGTCGCCCCCTCAAAACCCTTACTCACATTCACTGAAGTCCTTACTGGTGTCCTACTTGGGACATAGTCCAAGCGCTGCGCAGGGACCCCTGTGAATAGTACAATAGCCTGTCACTATCTCCCTGCCCCTGAGGATCCCATTTTCCTTACCCAGCATCCCACCCCGGAGAGCTTGGTTCTCCAAGCCACCTCATCCAGTATTTACCCTGGTGCTTTCCTTACCCTGCCACTGGATATGAAATCAGTGAGGCTGAGCACTTTTGATAAGAGAATGTTCCCTTCCTTCAGCCTGGGACTGCGGTCGGTGTGGCTCAGAACATCTGTTTTTTCAGGGGATGTCCAGGTTCCCTCATAGACATGCCCATTGACAGCTTTTGCCGTGTTGGAGATAAGGTGGATTCAGTGCTGGAGAGCTTCAAGTAAAACAGGGTTATGGCCAGGTCCTTGGGCTTGTCTATGGTCCCTTGTCATTCCTAATTCGCCCCTTTCATGGCTACGGAGGGGGTCTCCAACTGCACCCATACCCTCCCAGCCACTACATCCAGCAGGCTTCCCAGCCTTTTTGTGGCCGAGGGCATGGGTCCCAGAGACTACGTGTGATAGGCAGTCAGAGGTCCAACCTTCCCCTGGCAACTGCTGCCTCCCAGCCTCTATAGTGCACACTCAGAAGATCAGGATATGTCCTCGCCTTCTCCACCGGAGGTCAGTAACATCAAACGGTTAGGGAACTACAGATGGTCCAAAGGGACGCCTCCCTCCCTTTTGTGACACCACCTCCACGTATAACACCCACGCATGACAGAGGACCATCTCTCCTTGCTCCATCAAGAAGTGAAGATTCTCTTGGCCAAAGGAGCGTATTCCTTCTTCTTTCTAGTGCCCAAGAAGGACCAAGGATTTTGTTCTATCCTAGATTGGCGCCTTCTCAACCTCTCCTTCAAGAAGGAAAATTCAAAATGCTCATGCCCGCCTAAGTTTTGTCTGTCTATATACCAGAGACTAGATCGTAGTGTTGGACTTGCATTAAAAAAAAATTCCACATCCCCATCCTGCTAGCCACTAGATGCTATCTGCTTTTCACAGAAGGCCACTAGCACTTTCAGACTGCCGCGCTACCTTACCAGCCCCTCTCGGATGTTTACCAAGGTGATGGTGGAGCTCATCTGCAGAGATCCGGAATGTCAGTCTTTCCCTACCTCGATTACTGGCTGTTGAAGGCGGGCTCTCCATGGGCAGTTCTCACCCACCTACAGACTATGGTGAATCTCCTGCGCTCACTGGGGTTCACTATCAACATGCCAAAGTCACACCTGACTTCTCCTCAGATGCTTCCAATCATCGGAGCTATTCTGGACACCGTGCATTTTTGGGCGTGTCCTCCCAAGCGGCGAGTCCCGGATATTCAGGCTATGATACCAATGTCACAGGCTCTATCCTGGGTTTCAGTGAGACTGACTCTAAGGTTGTTGGACCTCATGGCTTCCTGCAACATGCTTGTGACACATACCTGCTGACATATGCAGGTTCTGCAGTGGGACCTGAAGGTTCACTGGGTGCAGCATTAGGGGAATCTCTCCAATATGGCCCAGATCTAGGAGGGAACTGCAAAAGACCTGCAGTGGTAGTTAACAAACCACGATTGGGTCTGTGGCAGACCCTTTTCCATCTCCAACCAAATCTAATTGAGGTGACAGATGCCTCACTCCTGGGCTGGGGTGGCCATCTAGGAGAGGTGGAGATCAGAGGACTCTGGTTTCTGGCAGAGTCTGAGCTTCACATAAACCTGTTGGAGCTTCAGGGGATCCCCTTGGCGTTAAAAGCCTTACTTCCATTGATCAAGAGAAGGCTGGTGCAGCTGTTCACTGACAACACCACTGCTCTGTGGTACTGCAACAAACAGGGTAGGGTGAGGTTGTTGACACTGTATCAAGAGGCTCTGTGGTTCTGGACATGGCTGGAATATCAGGGCATGTCCCTTAGTGGGTAAGCATCTGGCAGGATCTCTGACGACAGAGTGGGCAAACACAGCCAAAAATGCCTTACGTAGCACGAATGCCGCATCACCTGTAGGTGGTGCAAGATCTCTTTCAGCAGTGAGGAGATCCTTGGTTGGATCTGATCGCTACTGCCATGAATGTGCAGCGTCAGCAATTCTGCATGCAGAAGTTTCAAAGTTGACTTGCTCTGAGATGCTTTTAGTCGTGAGTGGAGCTCTGGCCTCTTGTACGCCTTTCTACCAATACCACTCCTGCCCATAGTTCTCAACAAGATCAGGAACAACCGGGCCCAAGTCAATCTTGTGGCTCCTCAGGGGTCACAGAGAGTCTGGTATCCCAAGCTGTTAAGCATGGCCATTAGTCCTCCAGTCAGGCTGCCTCTTCAGAAGGATCTTTGGTTGCAGCAACAGGGCAGGGTTCTGCACCGAACCTGCGCACCCTCCACCTACAAGCGGGAAGATTGCGCAGCAACAGTTGACGGTTTTCAGGTTTCCTCCCGAAGTCTGTAATGTTATTCTAGCAGCTAGGCGTCCCTCCACTAAGTCGGTATATGCTTGTTGTTAGGAGAAATTTGTGTCATGGTTTGCTTCCCACAACATTGACCCCACCCTATCTGTGCCTCTTTCAAGAGTTTTCTTGTTTGCTTTGTGTTTGGCCCAACGGGGCTCTGCTTTGGGCACAGTTAAGGCTTACCTGTTAGCCTTCTCAGCATTCTTGTGGTTGCAGGACCCACCTTCTTTTTTTAATGCACCTTATGTGGCTAAATTCCTTAAAGACCTGCAACGTGTGTTTCCACCTATGCTCTTTATCAAGCCTCAGTGGAACCTCTACCTGGTACTCACCTTTCTCATGTGTGCACCAATTGAACCTCTGCACAATAGCCCTCTTAGATTATTGACCATCAAAACTGCCTTTTTAGTGGCCATAACATCGGTCAGTGAACTGCAAGTACTATCTGCCACCCTCCTTATACTACCTTTTATGCAAGCTGTTTATCTGGACACGTGCCTCCTTTCGTCCAAAGGTTGTGACCCCATTTCATGTAGGCCAGAACCTCACCTTGTCTGCTTTTTTGTTCCACCTCATCCTTCCAAGGAAGAGAGACTTCACCGGCTGGACCCAAAAAGAGTGTTGTCATTCTACCCTGACCGAACAAGAGAGTTCTGGGTGGACAGTCAACTCTTCATGGGCTATGTGGGACCAAAAAAAAAAAACAAAGTAAAACTATGTAGAAGAGAACTGTCTCACAATGGATTGTCCAGTGCATTAAGATTTGCTACACACTGGCTAAGAAACAGCCCCCGAGGGCTTGCAGGCTCACTCTACCAGAGCCAAGGCTGCCACGACTGCGTTAGCAAATGACGTTCCTCTCCTGGATTTCTATCAGGCAACAATTTAGGCATCACTGCACACATTCACAAAATATTACTGCCTGGACAGTCAGGTCTGTTGTATCGGGCACTTCACCCATTCGGTCCTGCAGGACTTTTTGGTGTAATCGAGTTTGCAGACCCACCTCCAGGGAGATATTGCTTGGGTATCTAAGGAATCTGCGGCAAGAAGTCTCTTTCAGATGAACAAGTTACATACCTTTGGTAATGCCTTAGCTGGTAGAATCTATCTAGCGGCAGATTCCTTACCAACCCTCTCATCATCCTTGCTCTGTGGCCTGGTTCAGGTGTAAGTGATACTCTTTTCAGGGCCTTAATCTTTTCCACACTAGTGTCCAGTTCTCATCATGTCTCCCCGGTCTTGGTGTGGAAAGTTGCAGAAGTAGCTGACGTAAGCCAGCTGAGGTGCCGCCTGTATAGGTACTGCATTAGTCACTTCTGGGGCTTACGATGCCGACGCAGAGCCAAACAACCCCCCCTACTGGCAAGCAGGGGTACTGCTAGAAAATCGTCTGTTCCAGTCTCACGTCTGGAGATATGCCAAGGTAAGGAATCTGTGGTCGGATAGATTCTCTACCAAATGACGCATTACCAGAGGTAGGTAACTTGTTCTTTGCTACTTTCGCCCTCTTTTCAGTCACTCTGGCAGAGGGAAGATTGTCAACTATCTTGATGAGTGTTGTTTCATGACAACAGGTAAGTAGGTTGTGAATATTGTTCAGAAAGGATATTTTCTTAGTTTTGAGTTTCCTCTCCCTTCTGTTCCACCAGTCACAACAGCAGCATATCAAAACAATCTTGCAGAAAGTAGTCAACAATCTCTTACAGAAACATGCTGTGGAGAGGTGTGCTTGCCACCAAAGAGGATTAGGAATTTATTCTAGGTATTTTCTGGTGCAGAAATAAGCACCAAAAGAAGAATTCGGACCCATTCTTGATCTTCGAGTACTAAACAAGTCCATAAACAAGGAAAAATTCAGGATGTTGGCATTAATCCGGATCTGTCCTCAACTACACCAAAGAAACTAGGGGGTTCAATAGATCTCAAAGATGCCTACTTCCACATCCTGATAATAACAAAACATTGAAAGACTCTTTGATTCTTAGTGGGCTAAAAACATTACCAATAAAAAGTCCCACCTTTCAGACTAAAATCAATCAGCTTCTCAAACGTTTACAAAATGTATTGTCGCAGCCCATCTAAGGATACAAAAAAATATTTGTCTATCCATACCTAGACAACTGTCTAATAAAAGGCGTAACATTGTAAGAAATATGGGAACATTTCCAGTTTTGCCTCAAAACACTTTACTAATTGGGGTTTTGAGTAAATCTCACTTACCTGGTACAATAAAATAAAATACCTTTGAGCAATACTGAGGGTTGTACACAATGAGGTCTTGCAAGATGTTTTTCAAGACTTAGGCTATCCACAAATAGATTTCTTTGTGGATGCAAACAGCAGAAAATGCCAAGACCATGCATACAGATTCTACCAACCAGGGTCGAAAGGGAATGCCCTTTTGTAGGCTGGTCACGGTAATGTCTCTACATATTTCCCCCAATCCCTCTTATACCGCCATTCTTATCAAATTCTACAGGTCCAAAACCAGAATGATAATGATAGCACTGGAATGACCTTGCCAGTGGTTATTCACGGACCTTCTTCGCCTGTCAGAGTGACCACACAAAGGACTACCGTGCAGACAGGATCTCCTTGACATGTTTGGTGGCCATATCCTACACCCCAGCATTCCAACACCAAACTTAACAGCCTGGCTCCTGAATTCCTCCAATGTGGTCATCTAGGTCTTCCTCAAGACTGCATGGACATACTGTGAGAGGCTAAAAGACCTTTCTTTAGAAAGCGAAATGCCTTTAAGTGGAAGAGGTTTTGCTTATGGTGCCTCCAGAATAGCCACAATCCATCCTTGTGTCAGAAAGAAGTGATCATACCTTCGCTACTTCACCTGGCAATGTCTGGTTTGCAATATTCTTCTATTAAAGTACACCTTTCTTCTATAACTGGCTATAGAAAATCTCCATCACAAATCTCCTCCTTTAGAATACCTGTAGTTAAAGACTTCTTAGAAGAGATTAAAAAGGCATTCCCTCCTGTTAAGTCAACTTCCCCTCCTTGGGAACTTAACATTGTCTATCTAAATTAATGGGACCATTCTTTGAAAGCTATTCATAAAGCCTCTCTACATTTGACTTGGGAAGCAGCTTTCTAAATCGCTATTACAGCAGAAAGCCAAGTGAGTAAAATTCAGGTGTTAAGCTGTACTGAACCATACACAGTATTCCATAGAACTAGGGTGGTAATGAGCACTCAATCCAGTGTTCTTTTTGAGGTGGTTTCAGAATTCCATATTCATCAAACTATTTCATTACCTACATTTTTTCCTGTTTGTCTACTCTAGCAGAACATTTTCTATATTCTCTAGACGTAAATACAGTCTTGAAATTATACCATCTTTTAATTTATTATGATCAAGTAAAAACAAGTTCACCATCATCAAAATAATCAATTTCTAGATGGATAGTTCAGTGTATATTTTTTTTTATTCCAACTAGTTGAGAAGCCTCTACCTGGTAGACCTAAAGCACATTCCACGTGGGGAAAAGCTACAGCTATAGCTCTTCTTAAAAATGTTCCCACTTCAAAAATCTGTAAAGCTGGTACTTGGAGAGCTGTTCATAACCTTACCAGACACTGCTGTCTAGATTCAGACTCCTGAGTGGATACTCAAGTAGGTCAGGCTTCTTTGTAGAACCTTTTTGGGTAAATGTTGGAGCTGTTTTTGTTTCATGCCTGTATATTTTTTGGATGGACTTGCTATTCTATTCAATACTTACGACTATTACTGAGAATGCCCTGGAAGAGACAGGCAGGTAACTTATCTGTAATCCTTGTTCTCTTCCAGGGAAATCCTCATCAAAGTCATAAGCAACCTTCCCACCTCCCCGGACAGGGACAACTAAGCTCTCGAAATTTTCTTCACCCATGATCATCTAATTTCTGGAACAATTACATGATCTAACTATCATTTATGAGGGATGATGGGATACAGGGTTGTATTCTGAGGTTCTTAAAGGCAGAGTGCCAGTTCTCTGCTATGCTTTGCATTGCAGCCTACTGGCTCAAAATGTCAAACATTACCCTATCGTACCTGCCTCGCTTTCATTCATTACATTTGAGACACCCTTGCCTCATCAGACCAATCACACGCTAACACATTACATAAAAGTCCTGTCAACCCTCTGCGCCTCCTGTTTTCTCATTCTCTCTTTAGATAATTACACGTGTTGTCAGCGATGGCGGGACCTCACTCATGGTTCTCAAAGAAATTTTCAAATAGGACAGAATCTGGGGTTTTCTCCATTCTGGGCAGAAAATGAAGAGGACTCACTGTTTCCGTAGTGTGTCAGACCCTCCACTATGGCTATGCCTTTCTGAGTAACTATTAAGGGTATGGTTATGGGTGCATGGACGGAATGGGATAAAATTTATGTAGCTCATTTTCTTCAGAAGTTATGTTTACTGGAGGGAGATGATGTTTTACCCTATTCTGTTAAAGCAGATGCAAATCTAGCTCCTTTAACTGGTACAACTACCATTAATCCAGAAGACTGTTCTTCTGATCCTGTGGATAAGAGGGTTGATGCTGGTTTAAAGAAGGCATTCGCTGCAGAGAGCCTAGCTCTTAAGGTAGCATGTGTGCTGCATACACAGCACACTCTTTGGATAAAAACTTTGATGAATTAGCTTTGGCTGTTCAGGAGGGCTGGAATGTTCAGATTTACTAGATGGTATGGCTCGGCAGGTAAGGCTTCTGGCAGATATTTCCTCTGATGTGGTCAAGCCTACTGCCATGTCATCAGGAGCTATGGTGGCAGCCAGACATAGCCTTTGAATGAGGGAATGGAAAATGGACGCAATGGAGAGTCTGTATTGCCTAAGCTCCAGTTTAAGGGTAAATTACTTTTTTGGAAGCAGTTGTATTTTATGATCTCAAAGGCAGCAAAGGACTGTAAACATACCATTCCATATAAAGGGAATATGGAGGCACATAAACCATTGAATAAGATGGCTAAGTCATCCCACAACGAGACTTGAAGTCATATGGTGTGTGTAGGCAGAAATACCAGCCTAGGAGTTTTTCTCCTAAAAAGGATGTGGGGGAGAAGGGACCAGCAAAGAAGAAGTCCTGACAATTGCAGTTCTGGCAGTCAGGCATAACAGGTGGGGTGAGGGTGAGGGGTGCATTTCAATCAGTTTATCATGTCTGGAAAGAAGATGTCTCAGATGCCTGGGAGTAAGGTACAATCAAAAAGGATTATGCAACAGACTCTACCCAGACTCCTCCTTAGATAGGTACCAGGGTGACTCATTACCTGTGACAGGACACAAGAGAGATGAAAAGGAGTGGAGGCATTGATCAGGAAGTAGGATATAGGAGAGGGGAATGGAGGCCTATTGAATCCTGTTTTTGATACAAAGCTATCAGGAGATTTCAGACCGGTACTAGATCTAAAGTGAGTCAACTCTTAGGTCAGGACTTGCCACTTTCGAATGGTAACGCCGTAGACTATTCTTCCTCTTGTAAATCCAGGAGCTCGGTTAACATCAGTAGATTTGGAAGTTGCTTGTCTTCATGTTCCGGTAAGCAATTCTTACCAGCAATTTCTGCGGTTCACTCTAGGGGAAGCTCATTACCAGTTTCGAGATCTACCATTGGTCTCAAGTCCTCTTCCAGGGTCTTCACCAAGATTCTAGCTCCACTGATGACTCTTCAGCATTTAGAGGGAATCTTTGTCCATCCATACCTCGATAATTGGTTTTGCGGACACATGAAGCCAGTACATGAATTGAATTTAATTTTAATAGGCAGTTCTTGACTTTTCAGGGGGTGGCTCGTTTTGCCTCCTCAAAGGATTGACAAAACTCATAGTCACATTATGGAATCATGCAGTCAGAGGTGCCAGAGGATAGAAGGATGGCTTAGAGTCCAGGGAGATCTAGCTTCCACGATCTTTCTGGTGCATTGGTCTCACTACCATCTTCGCAGGCTGATTTCATGGATGTTGGATCTTTGTGTCCCGGCTTCACAAAGGGTGGAGCACAGGATTCCAATGTCTCAGCCGGTAAAGGCTAAGCTTCACTGGTGGCTTTCCAATAACAGTTTGTGTGAAGGGTTTCATCTTTGTCTGCTGGAGCCTCTAGTTATCACAACAGATGCCAGCCTGTCTTGTTGTTTGGGTGGGGGGTGGCTGGGGAGAGTCGATGCAGGTTCAGGGGCTCTGGTCTCAGGCAGCAGTGCTGAGATCCTCTAATTGGAGATATTTGAGGCAGTGAGGCGGGCTGTGTTGGCATTCGAATGTCAGGTGATGGAATGGGCGGTACTGATGCAGACTGACAATTTGACCATCAAGGCTTACATAAACAATCGGGAGGGGACAAGGTCCAAAGCTCTGAACAAGATTGTGGAGAAGCTCTTCTCATGGGCTCATTTTGCTCTCTTATCTATGAATTTACATTCAGAGGGTGGCTAATGTAGTGGGGGATGCTCCCAGCAGGTACATTCTGTCTTTCTTGGACTTTTCTCTAGCACCAGCAATGTTTTCTCAGGTGGTTCACCGGTTGAGGCAGGGTCTCCCGGATGATTTAGAGACTTTGTTGTAGGCATCCAGAAGGTTGTCCACACAGAAGTCTTATAACAGACATTGGGAGGTCATTTTCTCGCTGGTGTGATGCCAGGGGTTTTAACCCTCAGTGTGTGAGCTCAATGGTCATTATGGAGTTTTTGCAGGAAGGTGCGTGTTTGTGGGTTCTCCATTGCCACCCTTTAAGTGCAATGGGAAGCTATTCAGAGATTCAGGGCACCATGGAAAAATTTAGACAACAATGAAGGCTTGATTTCTAGGCTTCCGAAGGGACTGTCTAATTCTTGCTGAAGGGCAGTTCGCTCCTTTTCCGCTTGGGATTTAATACTGATTTTGACTGTTCTAACTAAGCCTCCATATGACCCTTTGAAGAAGGTGGACTTGCACTATCCAATCCTTCAGACTTTCTTTCTGGTGGCTATCACTTCCACTAGGAGGCTGGATGAATTGGAGGCCTTGTCATGCAGGTTTCCTTTTTGTAGACTGTTTGAGGACAGGGTAATTTTGGCTTCAGTTCCTTCCTTTCTTCCAAAGGTCAATTCCTCTTTTCATAAAGGTCAAGAGGTGATCTTGATAGCCTTTTATCCATCTTCTTCAGAAGAAGAGTCTAGTTTGCACATGTTAGATGTGAGGAGGGCTCTGCTGATGTGTCTTTACAAGGTTCAGGCTTTTAGGGAGGGCAAATTTGTATTTGTGAATTTTGGACCAGGTAGAAAAGGTGAAAAGCCGGCCAGGGGCACTTTCAGTAGGTGGATAAAAATCTTAATTGGTAACGCCTATGAGGTGGAGGGTAAGCCTCGGGTCCTGTCATAGAAAGTCATTGCCTGACTGGTCTTACCAAGAATTCCTTGGGTGAGTACCCGTATGTTGTACATATGTATATACTGATGCAATCATTTATATATGTGTATATATTTGTTTATGTATATATATAAAAAAAAAAAAAAAGAGGACGTGTATATATGTGTATATTTATGCATATATTTCGTATTGTAGGATTGTATGCAGTGGATTGTTTATTTCTATTTGTTATGTTTCATATTAGTGGAAATAAATGTTGGTATATAAGTTTGATTGATGTGTTCATATCACATCTGCAGTGCCAATGTTCTCCTGTTCGCCTCAAATGCATGTAAACAAATGGTGATAACTGACATCTGCACGTCGAGGAGGACCTCTTATTGCCTGGATGACGTCATATGGCGTTGCGTGGGAGTTGGGCAATTGTGACGTCATCATCAACTTGCAGAGCTAGAAGAAAATTTCCGTCGAATGCTGGCACGTGGGGAAAGTTTTTTAGGTGAGGAATCCACAAGTAGCTATGGTATCAACCAGAAAAGGCGTTACCGAAGGTAAGTAACTTGTTCATCATGTACATACACTTTCTGATAAAAAAATAAAAAAAGGACACATTTGTAATAATGATCGTCCCATCACATCAATCATCTGTGCAGAGCAGTAGCTATTATAGGTCAGCACACAGTCAGGCAACTTTAGGGGCTGCTCTCAGTCTCATCCCTATCAGTCTCGTTAGAGGGTCCTTCCCCTATGTGGTATATCAGGGTCCTGTGTGATCGTCCCCCATGCCAGTAGGGCATCCTCCGCCCTTTCGCATTCAATTCAATTCATATGTGCCTCCTCTACAGCAGCCCATTCAATTAAGTCTGTCCTCCAGTCCTGAACTGTAGGAGGTTGGGAGTTAAGCCAGTTTATGGCAAAGCGCAGTTATGCCACTATAAGTCCCAGCCTCACGTACTGTCTGCTGAGGGTGTTTTGAGGGTTTCTAGAGATCAAGCCAAAGAGACATTGAGTAGGTTGTCTGGGTATTGTGCATGCTGTGGCGTGTCATATATATGTCAGTATGTCTTCCAGAACAAGGCCACCTGGGGGCAACCCCAGATCAAATGTATAAAGTCCACTTTGGCCAAGCCACACCAGGGGCATCGGGGTCTCTAACAGGGTATATAGTATGTAGACATTTAGAAAAGAAACATGTCATGTGCAGTATGTCATACTGGATTTGCTTAAAATATACACATGTAGATATTCTATGGACCCACATGTAAATACAGCCCCAGCCCTTTGGTGTGATACGGTCATCACAAAGGTTTTGCCATGTCTCCTCTATTCACAGCGGCATCTCCCGCCTATCAGCTTGAAGAACCCTGTAAAGGTGTGTTATAAGCTGGCACCCAGCCCCAGGCTAATAGAGTCACCATTGTAAGGGTGTGATCACGTGCGTCTGAAAACAAGGGCCACAATTGTCAGGCGGTGGCAGCAATTTTAGGATATTGAAGGAATTGGCCACTTCCCAGTCCAAACGTGTCCGCTGCTCCTTGTATGGTTACAAAGTGCCCCCATTACTAGTCCACCCCACCACCCGGTTATAAATCAGACATTAGACTTCCCCCCTCCTGCCATCTGTCTATAGTCATGCTTGCTGCTATTTGGGTGAACGGGTGTAAGATCCAGACGCCTAATTCCGGGGCATAACGGGTGTGGCCTAGTAGCTGCAGACAACCCTTTCCCAAATGCTGCCCATCATGCGAATCGGGAACAGGAAAGTGTTGGGGACCCTGCGCCCCACATTAACAACCTACCCAGCTGGTATCCATAATGCGTGGTCTCAAACAGGGATCTCTCCCAGTTTGGTTCCGCCTCCAACCAGTGGACTGCATTCTGTTGAGCTGCAAAATAATACAGTTCTAGGTCTGGGCCCCTATTCCACCCCTTGCCCCATTCTCTCTTTAACACCTTAAAGCTTACCCTGCATCTAGTGCCCGCCTAGAGAAATGTACCAACAAAGAGTCTATTTCCTGAAACACTTCTTGAGGGATCTTGTACATCGAGCCCTACAGGGTGAATACGTATTTGGGGAGAACCACCATTTTAATTAGAGCTGTGTTCCCCATCAAGGACAATTTACGGGTGTTCCAGAATTTGATAAAATGGTGCAGGTTATGAATCACTCTTCCCAGGTTGAGGTCAAATACTTGTTGTTCTGTATTGGTAACATATACGCCCAGGTGTTTAATTGTGTCTAGCGTCCATGGCAGGTCCACCTAGGGAAGCTGCAGGGTCACCAGGCCCAGCAAGCGACCCACTGGGTACAGGAGAGACTTGGCATTATTAAAGTGGAGCCCTGAACAGTCCCCAAATTCATGCATGACATTGTGTAATAGCGGAACAGTGATGCCTGGCTGACGAAGATATACCATTGCGTCATCAGAATGTGACAAGACAATATGTGAAGAGTTACCTATTTGCATGCCTTATCCATGAAGGGTCTGTGGCAGACAACAGGCAAGTGGTTCTATCATGTTAGCAAAAATCAGCGGAGACAGGCGACAGCCCTGCTGGGTGCCCGCTGCAATTCATTAATGCCTGACACATATTGTCCCGTTCTCACTCTAGCCAAGTCCCATCCTATCTAACACCTGCTACACATAATCCCAACGCACCAAATTGAAAGTCTGTTCTATATCCAAGAATGCCAGCGCATATGGGTCCACCTGCTACTCAGATGCGAGTAGGACATGAGCAAGATGCCACAAGTTATGTAGCATGTTTTTCTGTGGGATAAAGACTGATTGGTTTGCATGTATGAGGCACGGGAGATATGGGAGCAGTCTCTTTGCCAGAATATGGCTCAGGTTTTTCTGATCCACATTTAACATAGAAAGTAGTCTATATGAAGACATCTCTAAGGGGTCCCAGTCCAGCTTAGGAATCATAGCCAGTTCTCAGGACCGCATCCTACACTGGCAGTAATTTATCAAGCAAAAGGCCTATTAAGGATTTACAAAATTCAGCAGGGAGACTGTTATTTCCAGGTGCCTTGGCCGCCTTCAGGTCAGTTACCACGGCAAGGAGTTCCTGCTTGGATTGGGGGGCGGAGGAGGGGCAAGTCCTCGCCATCTGATGGGGCTAAGTGCTGAAAGGGCAAGGTAGTCAAATATTCAGAGAGGGGGCATCCATCAGACCAGTATAAGCATCAAGATAGACTTGTTATAAATGAGTTGCAAATGCCTCATTAATTGCTTGTTGCATGAACCCGGAGCGCTAAAATTGGCTGAGGCACAGATTTGGATCAAATCAGTCGGGCCAGCATTCGCCTGCCTTGTAGTATGCTTTTCAAGTTGATCTAATTAATTTTATGCCTATGTGTACCCCAGGCACCTACCTATTTTAGGTCAGTTAACAGGGCTTTCTTAAGCACCAGCAACTCTTCTTCACTCTTAGCGAAGTCCCTTCTTAGCGCCTCGCGTATGCCGGCCATCGTGGACAGGCACACCCCACGAATCACCCCTTTCATTGCGTCCTACTCTGTTGTCCTGTTATTTGTACTATTCCAATTTTGTTTAAAGTATTGAGATAAGGCATCAGCAAGCGAACGACTAAAATACCTGGTCAGTTAATGAATCAGCGTTAAGGCGCCACAGCGGTATTTTTGGCCAGTGTTGGTCCAAGAAATAATTAAGTTGGGTAGGTGAGTGTTCTGATATGTCACGTGCTAGATATTGTATGTCTAGTAGCCTGTGAGTTGCAGATGTGTGTACAAAGAAGTAATCCAACCGGCTGTGGGTAGCCTCTGCTGGTGTATAACAGGAGTAGGTAAGCATGTGCTGGTGTCCAGGATCTGAGTTCGCTGTGTAATAATATCCATCTTTGTCGCCAAAGCATCGCAGACATCTTGAATCCCTTTCTGGAAAATCAAGTGGCTCAACTTAATGAAACAGTGGAGAAACATACAAATGATATTGAAGTATTAAAGATAACGGGAAAGCAGAATACTGAGCGTCTCGTACTGTTAGAAAACAACGCCAGGAGGAACAACATTAAAATAAGGAATGCCCCGGAGGGAGTTGAGGGGGACAACATTAAAATGTTTGTGGTAGGTCTTCTGAGTCAATGTGGGGTGTGGGAAGGGCCCGATGATTTGCTATCCCAAGATAAACAGAGGGTCCATAGGGACCCTTTTCGGAAATCACCAAATGCCGCTAAGCCAAGAAGGATACTGGTGAATTTTCTCACCTATGTTATTAAGGAAAAGATCCACTCTAGGGCGTTGAAAACCGGAACTTTGAATGCGAGTGGTTTCTCTTTTGAAGTAAGATCTGATGTATCGCGGATGACCTCCAACCGACAATGGGAACTTGGTAAGAGGTTGGAGGAGTTTAGGAAACTGGGGGCCATGGCCCAGTTAAAATTCCCTGCAACTTTGAGAGTGATGAGAGAAAATCGGATGTATAACTTATGGGATCCCCACGAAGCAGACTTGCTCCTTGAGAAATTTAAGAACAACTAAATCACGATGAGATACTTTTTTCCCTCCTTCTTTTTTTTTTTTTGTACGGTGGGGGTCTAGCAGCGCCAAAAGGCTGGATAGCCAAAAATGGGGGGGTTTACCAGGGAGGTGAGAGGGAGGGTACGGGGGAGGGGGTGGGGAAGGTAGGGGGAAGGGTTTTGACAGGGGTGGGGTGGATTAGGCACTGGGAAAAATGTCCTCATTATGAAATGGTTCGACCCGCAGTATTGTCTATTAGAATGCTCATTACCTCAGAAAAAATATATGAGGGATGGCTGCAGGTAATTTCCAGATTCTCTCATGGAATGTGAACGGATTCAGAGTAAAGGTAAGGAGAAGTTATATCTTGCAGTATATCCAGGATTCCCCCGCACAAATTATAATGATTCAGGAGTCTCACTTGTCATCTGTGGAAGTACATGAGATATTTAAACCTCAGGCTTGGGTTAGTTAAGTGACTTGTTCTAATAATACATTGCATTCGAAGGGAGTGGTAATCCTGGTTAAGAGAGCCGCCAATGCCCTGATCATGTGCACTAAATCAGACACAAAAGGTAGATGGGTTATGCCGGATGTTAAAATTAACCAGGCCATGTATACTTTGGTATCCTATTATGGTCCCAATGTGGACGACACGACCTTTCTACAGGAAATATGTAATGAACTCTTAGAAACCCAGTACCCAATCATAATAGCAGGCGATTTTAATGTGGTCTTAAACTATGTCCCTCAAACAACCCTGGCGGTTGACAGAGAAGCGGCGGTCTTACCGCCAACAGGCTGGCGGTAAAAAGTTTGGAATTATGACCATGGCGGTTACCGCCATGGTCATCCGCCACTTCTCTGATCCGACCGCTGGGCTGGAGACCTGGGTCTCCAGCCCGGGAACGTCACAATACCGCCGGCGGTGTCATGACCCGGCTGACCGCCATGGATTTCATGGGGTTTGGAACCGCCATGAAATCCATGGCAGTGAGCACTATCAGTGCCAGGGAATTCCTTCCCTAGCACTGATAGGGGTCTCCCCCACCCCCACCGAATCTTTCCCCTACACCCCCCACCACCCCTGCCACCCCCAAAGGTGGCAGGACCCCCCTCCCCACCCCTACCCCCAACATTACATTACACATTCACACCCGACACGCACGCAGGCACCATCAACACACATACCCGCACACACACCAACATACATGCCAACAGCCACACACACAGTCATACTCACACACCCACATTCAGACATACATGCACACATCCATACAGGCATACAGACAGACACGCACTCATTTCCAAACACACAACATCCCCGCATGCATACACGCACTCACACACCCCCTCTACATACACACACGCACCCCCCCATGCACGCACACAACACACAACACCCCCCCACCCCCCTCCCCTAACGGACGATCAACTTACCTGGTCCGTTGATCCTCCGGGAGGGGACGGGATCCATGGGGGCTGCTCCACCACACCGTCAACAGATCACCGCCACGCCGAATCACAGAACGTGATTCAGTGGGCGGTGTTCTGTTGACGTGGCGGTGGAGGTGGAGCAACCTCCACTTACCCGCCGCCCGCTAGTATGGCTGCTGGCGGCTCTCCGTCCGAAAAGGGACGGAGGTCTGCCAGCAGTCATAATACGTCGAGCGGAAAACCGCCACCACTGGCAGACTTCAGCACGGTGGTCCCTCAGCGGTCTTGTCAAAAGACCGTCGAGGTCGAAATGACCCCCTATGTGTTAGATAAGTTTTCTGGTAGTAAGGCTTGTGGGTCTCGAAAA
Source organism: Pleurodeles waltl (assembly GCF_031143425.1). Lineage (NCBI taxonomy): Eukaryota > Metazoa > Chordata > Amphibia > Caudata > Salamandridae > Pleurodeles > Pleurodeles waltl. The sequence goes on from NC_090451.1 coordinate 231,471,357, forward strand.
TCTTTGGCGTATATCAAAGTGATGATGGATCAGTATGCTTTGGTTGACATTTGGAGAGAATTGCACGGTCGCTCACGCAGTTTTACCTTCCATAATAACAAATTCAGGCATCATTCTAGGATAGATTATTTTCTACTAGCTAAGACTCTAAGGGCATGTGTGGTGGATGTACAACATATCCCCGCCCATTTATCTGACCATGCCGCAGTTATGGTGACTCTGAAGGAAGATGTCCCACGGCCAGCAAAGAGGTGGACGTTAGATCGTTCCCTATTAAGCAACATGGAGGTTTTGGAATGTTTGTTGAGGGAAACTAGATGGTTTTTTGAAGATAATTGGAACTCTGCAGCACCTCACGTGGTGTGGGATGCATATAAAGCTTCTATTAGGGGAGTTCTGATTTCCATCTCTGCCCGGAGAAACAGGGAGTACAGGTCAGGCATTCAGGATATTGAGAAAGAATTAGAGAGCTTAGAGAAAAAATTGGTTGAGGCTCATTTGGGTGGGAGAGATGAAGATTCGATTATGTTAGAATTGGTGACTAAGCGAGCAGCACTTTCAGCATTAATAAAGACGCGAGTAAGAGAGAAATGGGAGGCAAGCAAATTCACAAATTTTGAGTATGGGGAATGCACGGAGAAATTATTGGCGTGGAAAACAAAGTCTGATCTAATTAGAAATCAAATTTCAGAGATAAGGGACCCTGGTACAGGGGTGGTTGTAACAGACTCCTTAGCAATTCAAAGAGCATTTCAGTTTTTTAAAAAAGTTTTATATAAAGAAGATTTACCAGAAGTGGTGGAAGAAGAGATGCCAAAGGTAGAAGAACTAATGTCAGAGAGACTTGATGAGGAAGGGGTGTCTCTTTTGGAGAAGGAATTTTTGGAGGAAGAAGTAGTACAGGCTATTGCCAAAGCAAAAAAAGGTGAGGCAGCAGGCCCGGATGGCTTACCTGCGGAGTTTTATGTAAAATTAGGTAGTATTTTATCCCCTCTGCTCAAAGATCTTCTTAATGCAATTTGGAGGAGGGAATCTCAACTACCAGGTTCTTGGAATGAAGCAATAATAACTGTCATATTAAAACCCAGGAAAGGTTCTTCGTTTTGTGAATCATATAGGCCAATTTCCCTATTGAATAATGATTATAAAATATTCACAAGCATACTTGCCAGTAGATTAGGGGAGGGTATCGCGCCCCTGATTCATGAAGATCAAAAGGGGTTTTTAAAAAATAGGCATTTGTATCAATTATCCCACAAATTAATTGGGGCAATTGATATAGCATCAGTATTGGGCCTTCCTTTGGCGGTTATTACCCTTGATGCTACTAAGGCGTGTGACCGAGTGAACTGGGGCTATTTAAATTATATTCTAACACTTCTGAATTTCGGGCCAAGGTTCTTGGGGGCAATTAAAAGTATTTATGCCAATCCATCGGCAAGAGTTTTGATAAATGGGAGCTTAACCTCTCTGTTTTCTATTACTCGAGGCACCAGACAGGGCTGTCCTCTCTCCCCTCTGCTCTTTGATGTGTATATAGAGCCGCTTGCCTGTATGATTAAAAAGGATGCTCTAATAAAAGATTTTATATGGGGTGGGAGAAAAAGGTATCCATGTATGCGGATGACATTATCATTTATACTACAGACCTCCCTGCGGCGTTAGATAGAGTGGAAGAGATAACACAAAATTTTGGCCAGATATCAGGGTATCAAATTAATATGTCAAAGACGGAAATCATGACATGGAATATGAATATTCATCATAACCTAATAAAGGAAGAGATAAGATACCTTGGAGTTAAGATACCACAAGATTTGGAGAAAACATCGTTGGTAAACCTGAAATTTTTGATACATCAGATAGATAAACTGTTATTAAGCTGGGTACATCTCCCTTTAACTCTATATGAGAGGGCGAACTTAGTTAAAATGTTTATTCTTCCGAAGCTCACTTTTCTCTTCAACATGATCCCGCTGGAATTTGTGGAAAAACGAATACAGGATATACAATCAAAGATAGATAGTTTTATTTGGGCTCATAAGGGAATTAGGATTGCCAGGAAGAAGCTACGTAGAAGTTATTTTAAGGGAGGGATTGCCCTCCCGGATATCCAGTTATATGTATGGGCATTCCAGTTAAAGAATGTTAAAGATTTATTAGTAGCAGAGGAGGTCTCCCCACAAAAGAAGTCTATGCTCAGTGGCAAAGGGGAAGGGGAGCGTAACTTCTTGTATAAATTCGGCCACCTAAAATTCTACAAAAAAGTAAGGCTGAAATCACTAAAGGCGGCGGCCTCTTTGTGGGCAAGAATCAGGAAAATTACTAATTTATCATATTATAGTACCCACGCTCCCATTTGGGACTCCCCCTGAGTGTTTGCAAGATGCCTTGGCTCGCCCTTTGAAGGAGGCAGGCATCATGGAATGGGGACAAGTATTACAGGTGGGGGGATTGAAACCTTGGAGAACATTTGTCACTAGCCAGTGTTCGATGTCTAGTTTTAAATATTATCAATTACATGCATGGGTAAGATCTTTAAGGGTAGCGGAAAAGGAGACCAATGAGTTAGTGGAGTTGTTACATAGGAATCAGCCATGTAAGAAGGAAGCCGCTGCCTATTATAGAATATTCTTGGACTGTTTGGACAACTCAGATGATGAACAGAATTTTCCTGGCTCCTTATGGGAGGAGGTGGTAAATAAAGATGAGATCAATACATTATGGGTAGGCTCCTGGCAACGTCTTTATAGAGTGGTCAAGACTGCTGCTCTTATAAAGAATCATCTATTTGTTTTGCACAGAGCATATTATACTCTAAAGAAGTTAAATAAATTCAACAAAAATGCCCATGCAGCCTGTAAAAAGTGTGGGTTACTGGTGGCAGATGACATTCATATGTTGATGCTATGTTCTCGGGTTTCAAATTTCTGGGGGGATGTGTTTGAGACTCTGTCTTCTGCGATTCAGGTCCCATTGGTGGCCTCCCCAGCTTTAGTTTTATTTGGTGGTACTTTAGAATCGATAAACCTCTCAAGTGCCCATAGGAATTTGTTATTTTATTTAATACTCTTGGCAAGACGGGAGGTTTGTAGGCATTGGATTTCTCCTACTCCCCCAACCTGGTGGGAATGGGTGGATGCAGCAATGAAAATCTGTCAATTAGATCTTTGTAGAACTGGATCCAATGATGTTAAAGAATTATGGCAATCCTGGGTGAATTGGTATTCTCCAAGTACTAATTCTTGAGTAAATTGTCAAATGATTATTTTCAAGGTATGGGTGGCATATAGTTACTCCCACCCTTCTGCTACGAGTCTTCCGGATAAGGTTGGCCTTTCACCTGATCCAAAAGGGATCTGAGTATATATCGGGTCTGGTCATAATGTAAGTACTATAAGAAATATGAGGAGAAAAAAAAGCATGTGCTAGTGTCTTATCCGCCAAATATCAGCAAGAGATAGGGCAACAAGGGATTGTTGTAGTGCTGCCATCATACGAGGTTTGGTGTCAATGTGTGGGGGAGGATCTGTCCAATCTGCCATCAAGCCCACAGTTAAAGTGGCCCACCAGTAGCACCTCCGTAGAAAGATTAATGTGAGCACCCGCCAGTACTTTACCAAACAACTCTCCATCGTCTGTGTTTGTTGCATATATATTAATGAGGCTGAGTTCATGTGCATCCAAAGTACCCTCGAGGATTATATATTGACCCTCCTCGTCAACGGTAGTGCGGGTGTGCTTAAATGAGACCCAGGGGCCGCCCAAATGAGCACTCCATGAGCGTACCCAGAGCATGACGTAGCATAAACTTAGCCTCGCCATCTCTTCTGAAAATATTTAATACAGTCTTCCCAAATATGCGTTTCTTGCAAAAAGGCCACTGCAACACTAGCGCCGCAGATAAGCATATACTCTGTTCCCTTTCACAGGACTATTTAGGCCTTGGACATTCCAGGTCAGCAACTTACACTGGAAACCCAGGAATTGACAAAGACAAGTGTGCAACCTACAGAATGCATGATTCTACAAGAGCCATTGCACTTGGAAGTGTTTCCTAGCCATAAACCCCATTGACAGCAACTAGAAGTAAAAAAATAGTGCATAGCAATATAAACCCCCTTAGTACCATCCCTCATTCCCACCCACAGGCAGATACTGCTATACCCTCCCAGAATAACCAAATACCAAGAGGAAGCAAATCCTGCCCCACTCACCCTCCTAACCCACTTAAGAAGCAACTAAAAAATAACAGTTCCACCACTAGCGTCGCTACAGTTCGGGTGCTAGGCTTGGCGCAGGCCCCAAACTCTGCGCTGGACCAGCTTCCCCCCTTCCCCCCACCAACAAAACCCATCCCCGCCGCAGATGAGAAGTCGTGCCCAATGCAAGAAAACAGACATTTTGAAAAATGCAGGCGGTCCCAACAACCAAATAGGCAGGGAATAGTAGAAGCTGCTTATATTTAGGGAGCCCAGTGGGAAGCCACCACCCCAGTTGTAGAAGCCAAAACAAATAGGCATAGAGATAGTCTCCGCTGCCAAGAATGTTCCACTCAATCCATCTCTGGTCTGCTGTTCTGGTTCTCCTGCACAAGACATAAAGGAGTTTTGGGAGCCCTCTGAGGTTGCTTCAGTTTGTAGTGTGCCTTCTGGGCACTCTAGGATACGATCCACTTTTGTAGCCGCCGTTGGACCCCGTCAGTCCTCTGCTGCGTGACCCCTGTATGGGTTTTCAGTTGTGCCCCGATTAAAATCCTCCGGGTCCCGTTCCATCTGGTCCCCCTGTCCTATCTCCTGAGGGGCCTGGTCAGGGATAGTGTACTGCACAATTTTATTTGATTGTCCTCCCTTCAGTGCCTTTTCCTTCACCACGTTGCTTGCAGTGTTAACAAATGGGCAAATTCCTCTTTCAGTGAGAGGTGGGAATCTTATGACCGCTCAGTGGGCCCCCAGATAGGATGTGCACAGCAGGGTGGTGTCTGACTATTTAAATGCTGTTTACAGATTTAGGGCCGAGGGGGGGGGGGGCAGCCAGAAGCCAATTATGATCCGTTAAGGGTTTAATTTGGATAGGGTCACATTCTTTCCCCACAGTTCCAGCAAGACCAGGGCCTTAGTTAATCTTGGGTGTTACAGCCTCAGGTGAGGCCAGCCTCCCCCATACACAAATTGGGGCACTGCAGAGTCTTTACCCCAAGGTTGCTCGGCAGGAAAATTAATGTTGCAGGTGTTATATTCTGCAGGAGGATTTACTGAGCATGATGTTCAGGCTGGCGAAAATCAGCACATTTTGCTCCCCCAGGGGTCGGCCACTAGCCCCAGCAAGGCCACGGCAGCACACGCCTATTTTGGGTGCAGGGGCCGCTCGATGCAGAAGCTGCTCTCTCTGCGGCCCCCCTCTTGGAGCCGCCAACAGGGGAAGAGGACAAAAGGAAGTCCAGCCCAGCAAAACAGGCACAAAATTGTCCGCAGTGCCCCTTCGTCCCAGCAGTCTTAGCTGCGACAAGGCACGGGCCACCTCCCTCCGCAGGCGCCCCGTAGCACCAATCAGTCCGGTAAGCTGCTTCTAAACCAAGTCCCAGCAGCTCCCAGGCACCTCTGGTCAGTGGCAGCACTTGATCCAAGTTGTTTGGGGAGTCTGAAGCGCTAGGGCTCTGCAGGATTTGGGAGAATTAATTTTAGTGTGGCAGGAGCAGCGTTAGGACACGCCTGGCCGGCTATCTTGCTTGACCATGCCTCTCAACAACACGTAACTTAGGTTTCTGATGGAATGAAGCTTAGGAAACCAACCTAGAAGGACACTTCGTCCTTCTAGAAATATGGAATGTTACCCCGTCTGGGGCGAAAACTCCTGCTGAAATATCCAGAGCCCTGACATCAAACACTCTGGCAAGAATCCAAACACACTAGCATTGCCAACTTACCTGATAATTGTTTCCTGGATAAGTATTTGTTCTGTGGCCAGGATTGAAACTGGCTTGAAACTGTTGAAGAACCTTATTAACATCCCATATGGAGGAATACCTGGGTTCAGGAGGGACCAATAGTCTCACTCCTCTCATCAATTTCCTCACCAGTAGGTGTTTGCCTACTGGAAGACCTTCAATGGGCAAATGGCTGACCAAAAGGTGTTTGCTGACCTGTAAGCCATCCCTTCCAGAACCAGGGATGACAATAAATTCAAGACATGAGCGATTCCTGATTCCAAGGGATCGGTGTATCTTTGCAAACACCAACGTAACCACCAGCCAGAGCAGACTTGCATCTCTTATTTGTCCCATCTGCCCAGGCTTTGGACAGGAGGCCCTGAAACGCCTCCAAAAGTCCTCGGATCTTCCACCTACTCTGGTAATCTTCCATGCCATAAGAGTTAACTGTCCCACCAGAACCATGCAGTGATGATTTCCCTGAGGATCCCTGTCTCTGGGGTAGACGGATTGGAGACTACCAGGAAAGTTCCATCATCACTAAAAACCATGCTTGAGACCTCCACAACGGTGAAATCACCACCAGCAACGCCTTCTTTCTGAGCAGTTGGGTTGTCAACCTCAAGAGCATTGCGAATGGCGGGAATGCTTAGCCTGTCTCCACACTCCAATCCTGCAGGAAGGCATGCATCGCCGCCAATTGCGGTTCCAGCTTCCAACTGGAGAACTGGGTCAGGTGACAGTTGAGACGAGAGTCGAACATGTCCACTGAATAAGGACCCCAAAGCCTCTGAATCATTCTGAATACCTCCAGATGAAGCTACCAGGCACTGAGATCCCGAAGAGGCCTGGAGTGCCAATCAGCTACCTCGTTGGAGAACCCCAGGAGATACTCCACTGTTACCAAAATCTCCCAATCCAGACAGTACTGCTGGAATTGTTTCACCAGTTACCCTACAGCTGACACTTAGTGCATGTTCAGGAGAACTAAACACTTAACTCGGTCCTTTGTTCAACAATGGACTGCAAAGGAACCTGCCAGCAGTTCCAGGCAATTTATGCACATAGACCGTTTGCCTGAAGACCACTTTTCTCCGATGGACACACCTCCACCACCGACTCCCCAATCGGAAAGACTGTCATCGGACTCGATAACCAGGTCAGGATTGGAACCCAAAATGGCTTGCCCAATCCAGGCGTCCATTTGATCTAGACACCACTGCATTTACTCCTTGGCTTCGTCAGTGAGTGGGATCTGAGCGGCAAAGGACAGACCCTCCTATAAGTGGTGTGCCTTCAAACGTTGTAAAGCCCTGCAGTGGAGAGGACCAGGAAAAATAGCTTGAATAAGGATGCCAGCAGTCTTACTAAGCTGGCCAGATTCCTGAGAGAAATCTGATGACGCGCCGAGGTCTTGCGCAGTTTGTGATGAATCTTCATCATTTTCTTGAAAGGAAGACTCAGAGTGGAGGTCCTAGAATCAATAACAAACACGAGGGAGGTTGTCCTGTGCTCCAGACTGAGCATTAACTTCTGTTCGTTGATGAGGAAACCCAGATTCTCATCTTATCAACTTTATTTTGGTTCAAAGTACCGTAAAAGCACAGTAAAACTGATATAAATTTCATATAACATAGTAAATAAAGTACTTAATCTAGTGCAATGTAATTGATTAATCTAATAATAGTAATAAATAGGTCCCATAGCACAACCAATTGATATGTTGGGTGGAGTGCCCCCAAGAAATAATGACCTACTAGGACAAAGAGCCAGTTAAGCAAAACACCTCAAAGGAAGCCTCAATCTGGCTCCAAAATGAGTCAGTCACAGGAGGCAACTCAAACACCCTGTCACTAAAAGGTAAAGTGTAGTGTGCACTAATGAGATCAAATTTGAGATAAAAACAATATATAAAAAACATAACAGGCAGGGTATGCATAGGGAAATTCCTAAAATGCAATCTGTTAAAAAACAAATAAATTAATTAAAACAAGGATACGTTTCAAATATTTAAGGAGTTCCTTCCATAGGAGTATTATGGGTTGCTCTAGCATTGATCACAAATGGACTTGCTCCACCAAATCTAGGCTGCCTGGAGGTATTTTTCAACCGCAAACACCACTATTCCGGAAGTATCAGTTCTTAAGATTCTTGCAGCAACCAAGTAACTCCGAACAACCAGCAACCCGCATAGAGGTAATAGCCAATTTCTCCTCTGGGCATTGTGCGCTAGGCAAAAATAAAAATAAAGGTAAGTTAGGTCTTCTAAGGGTTCTTTACAGCCTGGACACTCAAAACTCTGTTGATACATACTTGTCCACTTACCACAGAAGGACCTGATTGGTATGTCTAGTATCTGAATTGTAAAGACAGTTTCCTGGCCATGGTGGAAGTAATCTCATCAATCGTGTCCTTATAGCTGGGGGCCAACTTAAACTCCAGAACATCCAGGGCCAGGGGGCCTCTGCTTTGCCTATGATCTCTTGATGTATCATCTGTCAATAGGCTGATTTGATCTAGGTTTGAGCTAGATGTAAGAGCTTCGGGTGTTACCCACAAATGTTCCAACCCCAGCTTCCTAAGCATAGACCTAATATTCATGAGCCAGGGTATCCGCTGAATGCCACAGAGAGCAAGCACATCTCTGAGGAGAGATGCTCTATAAGCATTTAAGGCAGGTGAGGACCAGATTCTGTGCTGATACAGTAAAAGTCGAACCTAGACTTTCCAAGACATTGGCCCTCATTATCGCTTTGGCGGTCTTTTCTCAAGACAGCCGAAGCCACAGGCACCAGAAGACTGCCACGACTGGTGGTCTTCCGACCACCATACTACGCGCACTGAAGGATTTCCGCCACAATTTGGGCGGAAACCCTCCAGTAGTTGTGCTGGCGGTCGGAGGCATAGGGGCGGTTCCAGCACCGGCCCTGCCCTGCCAAAAGGACTCCACCAGCCGTATTACGACCTGTAATACGGCCTGGCGGTGTCCTGATGGCGGGGCGCTGCCGGCAGTGGAAGCACCTGTTTGCTGCTGGACGACCACTTTGCCAGACAAGGTAAGACGATCGTCCGACAAACAGGGAGGTGGGGGGGGGGGGGTGGTTGTGTGAGTGGGTGTTGTATGCGTGTGTGAATGTAAGTGTATATGTGTGTGTATGCGTGTGTGAATGGGTGTTTGAATGCATGTGTGTATGGGTGTGTGAATGCGTGTATGAATGATGAAGTTAGTGCTTGTTGGAATGTTTGTGTGAATGCGTGTATGTAAGTGTTGAATGAGTTTATGCGGTGTGTGTGTGCGTGTATGTGGGGTGGGGGGTTCTGGTATGGAAGGGTGAGGGAGGTGCTGGTATGGAAGGGGGTGCTGGTATGGAGGGGGGTAGTGGGGTATTGAAATTGCAGGGGAGGTTTGGGGTAGTCATTTGCCACTGGGAAACCCTGACGGAAAGCCGACTCATGATACCACCGGCAGTCTTCAGTGGACCACTGGGCCAGAGATGCTGCTCTCCGGCCCGGCTGTCCAACTGCCCTGGCGGTACAAGTGGGGGGACTTTATGGTTTGACAGAGGCCAAATGCCACGCTCATAATGTGGCGGTCTTCACTGCTGGCCCGTCGGCGGTGGAACTGCCAGGGTCATAATGAAAGCCATTGTCTTGAATGCCAGGTCTAAGTACAATGGAACTAGAGGAGGTCTCTTTGGAAGTGCGAACAGCTGCCTGAGAAACCTGTTCTTGGAGTGAGATAGGGCGTTACTGTTGGTAATGTATTTTGTATGTACGATGCTCCCAGAACCTTAGTATTATAAATTTCTATCACTGGCGCGGCTTTCTTACAAAAGGTTTTTTTGAGTAATGATAGCAGTCAAGATAAATAGTGCTAAAGTGAGCAGTTGGCCTTGGAGACCTGCATCGACCAGTCTATGGGGGTGATTCTAAGTCTGGCGGGCGGCAGAGGCCGCCCGCCAGACTTCCCCCTCCAAAATACCGCTCCGCGGTCGGAAGACCACTGAGGGTATTCTGGGTTTTGCACTGGGCTGGCGGGCGACCACCAAAAGGCCGCCCGCCAGCCCAGTGCAAAACTACCTTCCCACGAAGACGCCGGCTCCGAATGGAGCCGGCGGAGTGGGAAGGTGCGACGGGTGCAGTGGCACCCGTCGCGAATTTCACTGTCTGCAATGCAGACAGTGAAATTCTTTGTGGGGCCCTCTTACGGGGGCCCCACGACAACCCATACCGCCATCCTGTTCCTGGCGGGCGAACCGCCAGGAACAGGATGGCGGTATGGGCTGTCAGAATCCCCATGGCGGCGCAGCGAGCTGCGCCGCCATGAAGGATTCAAATGGGCAGCGGAAAACCGGCGGGAGACCGCCGGTTTTCCACTTCTGACCGCGGTCAAACCGCCGCGGTCAGAATGCCCAGCGGGGCACCGTCAGCCTGTTGGCGGTGCCCCCGTCATTTTAGCCCTGGCGGTCTTGGACCGCCAGGGTTAGAATGACCCCCTAAGTTAGGTGTTCGCCTTAACCCCTAGATAGTCGAATCTAAATACTTGGTTAATAGGAGCTGTATCAATGACAAGTTTACATTTGTAAGCTTTAGCTCTGGCTGGATTAAAAAATATACATTTAGTTTTTGCTCTGAGTTCCTAACCCCCGCTCCAGACAAAAAGTGTTAAAATTGTCCAACAGCTGCTGCAATCCTCATAGTGATTTGGAGATGAGAATGGTGTCTCCTAGTCTCCACCCTAGGCAAATCACAGACATCCCTGTCCAGCCTTCTCACAACATCAGGGAAGATATCACTAGGGTTTCATCGTTCCTCCCTACGACTCAATTATAAACATTAATCAGCAACATGGTGTTTCCACTACTAAAACCCACTCTTACGGCCAGCATGTCCAGGGAGCTAGTGGGTAAAATCTTAGCTGAACATGGTAAGCCTGTGTGAATATATGTTGCCAAACCTCCTGAGGGCCTGCCTCTGGGTGAACTGCATAGGAACAAAAAGAAGTATACCCATTCCTAGTGACTGGCCCCAAACTCCAGGTTTCCTGACATAGGCGCATGTCGTAATTTTCTAAAAATTTAGCCTAATCGTCATCTACCTACTTAGTGCCAATCCCAGCGTCATTCCATGACAAAATGTTTATTCTAATGGCTTGGTCAACAGTCGAGCATTTCCTGATGCCACCCCTCGATAACCCGCCCCCAAGCCCCATAAATAAGCTCCTGACTACAAGAAGACATGCTGTACCCACATCCCCCACGACTAATTTTTCCAGTGAATACCTTACAGATCTCAGATTGGTCAATCGCTCACTCCATCTCAGGTATCATGCAATTCAGGGGTTCCTCCCCGGTAACTTTGTGCCAGTTCTCAAGGTTACCTACATAACTGTCCCCCTTGGGAAGTATTACTCAGTCAATCAATGTCCTCCAGGCCACTGCCTGTCATGGTCTCCCCGTGAGTCAGAGCTAGGGACATTCTGCAAGTTTGGTCACCCTATACCAGGTAGGGGTGTGACATATTTTGCGGTTATCCATGGACAATCAGGGGTGTGGAATTTATTAAAATATCTACTTGTCCAGTGGACAGGTTGCTTCTCAAATCTACTTGTCCTGTAAAAAGATCTACTTGTCCCTTTGGTGCCATGTAGTGTGGCGACAAATTATGGCAGCAATCTCATTATGTAAGTGCTCTGATAATAGCCTCTCTGATTATGCCAGGGCTACTACCATAGTAGGGCTTAAATACTTGCAGTTTCAATCCCTACTGTAACAATTTCCTTATTTTGCCACCTTTCTGCAGATCTGCATACTGGGGCTGGAGGAAGCAGTAAGCAATAGTTCTAGGGCTGGAATGCCTTTGAGTCTGCAAACCTACTAACCTGCATGTTTTAAAGATTTTTACCAGCTTCTCTCTAATATTTTCCCATAATAAGAAAGGTTGGACATTTACTCCTGACAATGGCAGAATTAGAACTTCTTCCAGGGTTGGGAAGAAAGTGGCTGGAGGGAAAATGCACTTGCAAATGCTAAATAGATTTTTACATGAGCAAATCTACACATCGAATTTACCCATGCTAAAATACAGTTCACAAATATTTTATAGGGTACAACATATACCATGGGTGCACTTTTGTGACTTTCTTTAAGAATTTGGGGCCACATGTAGGTAGGTTCAGATTTGCGACCTGCAAATTGCGAGTCGCAAATCCGAATGTAGGATGGTGTCCCTGACACCATCTGTGATTCGCAAGGGCTTCGCAAATGCCCACCTCATGAATAATCATAAGGTGGGTCGCAATTTGCGACCCCCTCGCGAATGGCGGCCCTCACAGGGATGGTGGCCTGCTGGAGACAGCAGACCACCATGTCTGTGACTGCTTTTCAATAAAGCAGTTTTTTTTTTTGTAATGCAGCCCGTTTTCCTTAAAGGAAAACGAGATGCATAACAAAAATGAAAAATGAAACGTTTTCGTTTCATTTTTTCAGAGCAGGCAGTGGTCCACAGGACCACTGCCTGCTCTGAAAAAATGCTTACAGTGACATTCACAATGGGGAAGGGGTCCCATGTGGATCCCTTCCCTTTTGCGAAAGTGTTAGCACCCATTTGAAATGGGTGCAAACTGCGATTGGTTTGCACCCGCGTTCGCGGTCACAAAACAATCCTACATTGCACTGTGAGTCGCAATTAGGAAGGGAACACCCCTTACTAATTGCGAGTCGCAAACCTGTTTTGCGATTCGGTAACCAGGTTACCGAATCGCAAAACTGGGTTTGTGCATCGCAGTGTGCTTTTTGCATGTCGCAAACAGCGAAAGTCGCTGTTTGCGACATGCAAAAAGCTACCTACATGTGGGTCTTGGTCCCTAATTAGGTCTGGTGTTAACAAAGACATTTTGTTTTTATTAAACTTCTATTTCTCTCTCTTTCGGCCGGCTTTACTGTGAGTGATCGCATTCTGCTCTTCCACAAGGAGCATATTGCCACACAAAGTAGTTTTGTTCAGTGTCAGGAACTACAGTGGCAATCAGTGACGTAACTAAACTGGAGGGTGCCCCTTTGTAAAGAACATGGAGGAGCCCCCTCTCCAGACTCACTCAGGGCAGGTGCTGTGCTGAAGGGGCCCCCTGGAGGGCGGCTGCGGGGCCTTTGTTATGCCGCTGGTGTGCTTTTAGAGAGTTCAAAAACTTTTTTGGGGGGGTTTGCCAGTGTTTGTTACAATGTTGAGGGCCTGGTAGCTCCCACAACAATAAAGTGTTACAAAAGCCATGTCAAAACAAGACACGCATTGATGAAACTAAAAGACTTATAAAAATATGTCAGATCAGTTGGCTTTGTCAGTGTTTGTTTATTTTCATGCTTCCCATAATCGTGTTGAAAATGGTTACACTGATTTTCCATTAGAAATATTTTTGGGAAATACTAGCATGCATCAACACATTTTACTAAATGACACTTCATTTGCATATAATCAGAGAGCATTCTGGGAGCATTATACTTAGCCTCATAGCCTAAACTTTTCAAACATGTGTATACACGTTTTTTTTTTTTTGTACTGGAACCAACGTCAGTAGTGAAGTGTGACCTTAAAACATTTATTTACAGCACTCACCCTAATAATGAAGACTTTCAAATAATGAACCATAAATACAAGTTCGAACAGCATTATCTTTTGGAAACACATTAACTCAACTGCAGAGAGTTCCACTCTCTGTAATCAGGCAGCCAAAGGGTTTGTGCTGCAGGGGGTTGGGCCTACTTGTCCCAAGGACAAAGTAAACATAAAAACTTGTAGCCCTTGACCCCAAACAAGATGTCCCGGGCGTCGGGCGATAGGAATTCCACATCCCTGACAATAAACCGTTGACCAGCCCACAGTCCCTCAGGGACACACTCACTACGTCCACAGACTTGTCTGGAATTTCAGTGCGCTCTGTTCTTGTGATGTCACATCTGGTAACTGAGAAACATCCCTTAACATACCTTAACCTGTGAAAACTTTATTTACGAAAGAATCCTGGTCTTCCATGCTACAGGGTGTCACCTTTGGAACATCTACCAGGTAGAACTGCGCCTGTTTGTGATTATGCTGCTGGGGTCTTGTGCCCACATGGCTCCCTCTATGGTAATAGCATGGTTGTCCTGATCTATACGAGTCGTAAGCGTGCTGGGTTATGGATATATGCCCCCTATTATTAGTTTCATGTAGAACCTCCCCCGGCCCACCCTTGACAGTCCTGAGTTTTGTGTATTGCCCCATCCAATGCCTGTTCCTTCATATTTCTATGCCCCCACCTACATCCCTGGAGCTTTCAGCATTCAAAAGACTATTAGCAGGTGGGCGGAAGACTGGTTGTGGGAGAGTAGCTTGTTGGGATGGTGGGATAACCCATACCAGGGACAAGGGAATGACCTGGGGAAGGGATGGCAGGCACACTTGCTTTACGCATGCTTGCTTGTGAATTGGAGTCTCAGGTCCCCCCTTAGGCGACGTAATCGTGGCAGAGTTTAAAACCCAACTTGTTGGCCTACCCTCGACAATTTTAGCTTCTAGAGCAGTGGTTCCCAACCTGTGGTCCGGGGACCTCTTGGGGTCCGCGAAACCTTCCAGGGGGTCCGTGACTGCTTAAAAAATGAACTATTATTAACAGATCAATAAAGTGCATATAAAAAAGTGGCTAAATGTACAAATGAACATTTTAAAACATATTGTGACTGTCAAGGAATTGGAAATTGGAGGCTAGAAATTAATCACTTCAGATTAAATTCATGGGAGCAGTGCAGGTGCATGAAACAGAATGTAGTGTGGATGATGTATGGTTTTAACTGAAATTAGAAAAGCTACAACCTACCTATTTTTTTTTTGTTTGTTTTTTGTTTGCAAAACAAATGAAATTTTTTTACATTTGTGTATCCGTTTGATGGAATGATTGTTTCTGTATTTTTTTATATTGTTTTGCAGTTCAAATCACCAACACTATGTAGGCCTGGGTCCCTGACTTCCAGTACTGACTCAGTGGGGGGTTCCCGGATTCCAATAATGATTCAGAAAGGGTCCCCGGGTTCCAGTAATGATAAAGTGGGGGTCCACAGAACTGAAAAACTTGGGAACCACTGTTCTAGAGCTTTTACTAGTTTCCGAGGTTATGGTCTTTCAAGGCCATAACCTCGTTCTTAAGCCCCCCCAGTGGCCTCTAATAGTTTTGCCAAATCAACAGATGCCCCCGGAATATTCAGTGTCTGATCCCCCATCTCTTTGGCACTTGTGTTAGTGTCTGAGGGCTTAGGATGGCAAACCTATTTTCGCAAATAATGTTTGGGTATCCTGTGGACACGCCAATGCCCCCTGCTAGAAGAAGTGCATGATTAGGGGGCTGGGAGGAGTCCATGTTGGAATAAGCAGAAGATGAAGCGGGGCTTGCTTTCCTTATTAACATCTCTGGGACTCTCTTCTTAGCCCTTCTTTACTTTGCATGGCAGGCCTGGGATTTGGGTGAAGCATCATTATTAGAACAGACTGGGGTATTTAGAATCTCATCCACTTCCTCCAAAATATAATCTATCTTGTCCATTACACAGTTTGCACTAGTGGAGCTCAGCCTTTTTTGGGGGGGGAATGGGGTCCTTGAAAGCCTCCATAGCCTTCCGCTTCCCCATGACCAGACTAGGGGAGATGCAGAAGGATTGCAACCTCAGTGGCACAGAGTTGCTTGCTCACCCATAGTGCGGAATGTCAAGGATTGTGGTACGTAATAAAATTCTGACAAATATAAATCTTTGATAACAAAAAACTCACAGTAACTTATGCTAGACGTTGAAGGGGTGGACCAGCCCAGCCTCTGACAGGCACGGATGGGCACGCTCTTAGCCCAGGATTCGCCCGGGCGCGTCCCACACACATCTTGCACCGTGTGATTGCAACGTGTGCTTTATAGCATGTCAGATAAAGCCCCACCCCCTTGCAGTGGCTCTGCAAAGGGAGCTCCTTGTGCTGGGACATCTGGAACGACAAGTCATCTGGTGCCTTCTGGGCCTCAGGGGTGAGGTGGAAAAAGCGGAACCCTGAGGGAAGAATCCTTGAGGTCTAGCCGAACTAGCCAATCCTCTGGACATAGAAGTTTTCTCAGAAGATGGATAACCTCCATCTTGAAGTGGCGGTAAACCAGCCCCCTGTTGAAGTCCCTGAGATTGATCACCGGATGCTGACCTCCATCTCTTTTCTCCACCAGGAAAAGGTTGCTTACGAATCTGCTTGGATGAAGGGATGATGGGACAATAGTCCCTTTGTTGATTAGCACCAAACTTTCCTGGTTGATCAAGGTGGTCTGTTCCCCTGAAAATTCCAAAGGGCGATGTCTGACTGTCTGGACAGAGGTACCCACAAACGCCAGACGATACGCCTGGACAGTCTGAACAACCCAACCATTATTTGTCAACTCTCTCCAGTTTCCCTGGAACAGTGCCAACCGACCTCCCGCTTTTAACTGGGAACAATGGAGAGTCCTTAACTTGGGAGGATCTTTGGGGGGTGGCCACGATAGCTGCCTCTGCCTCCCGAGGCTATTGAAAAACCCCAAACCATGCAGGATCTTGCCACTGGTTTTAACAGGAGTCTTCGCCTTTTTGAAAAGAGGTTGAAAAGAAACAGCCCGACCCCTCCAAAACCTTTGGAAGAAAAATCTTCTTAATTGAGGCTTGAGCCTGGTCTAGGGAATTGAAGGTCTCCACAAACATCCCCAACTCCTTAACAAAGGGGTCCCCGAATAACCCCTCTTGTCCCGCAGGTCCTGCCTTAGAAGACGCCAGGTTGCCCAATTTCGGGTCCACTTTGATAAGGAAAGACTGTCTCCTCTGTGCCGATAAGGCTCAATTGGCGTTGCCCAGGCGAATAACTGCATGTTGGACCCAGTCGGAAAGAATTTCGGGTGGGATAAGGGAGCCTGGTTGTTTGAACTCTTAGGCCATGTCAACTATTTTCATAAGGGTACTGTGAGGTCGAAAGCTTATCTTGGCATGAACGCTAAGAGCGGTCAGTGCCCTTCTTCTGGTCCCTGGTATACTTTGCCAAGAAGATATTCATCCTCTCATCAGTTTCTGGCATTTGAGCTACTTTGCCCTCCAGTGACGGCTGCGGATACTCCCTCCGCAGACGAGATCAAACCTCTTTGTCAGGAGGCTTCCTCAAACGATTTGCCACATAGGCTGCCATCCTTAAACTGGGGGAATCACATGTAAGACCGGGGATAAAGCGAATTCTCTGGGTCCAACAAATCTGCCACCAAGATATCTTGCAGGGTCTGAGACGGCTCCATGGAGGAAGGACATCAGGGCCAAGAAGGACTTGATCACCATCAGAATCACCCTGTGAGTCATCTCCATCCTTTGGGGGTCGGGTCTAAAGGGAAAGATCAAGGGGAGTCCGGTTCTGCAACCGAGGTTGCGACTGAAGGAAGGCCCTCTTAAGACGCTTAGAAGTGTCCTTGTCAATGCCCTGCTCCAGTGGGCACTTAGCCACTGAACAAGAAGGCAATGACTGTTCAGGTGATTTTTAGTCCGCCTGTCCATGGGCCTGAGCAAGACAGTCCAATTTCTTTTCTAAAGGAGCCAGCGCTAAGGAGACTGCGTGCTGAATGGAAGCATCCACCTCCTCACAAAACTCCTCATCAAAAGGCATAAAATAGGTTGTTTCCTCTTTGTAGTATGAGGCCTCAATATCCTCCATTGCAGGAATTAATGTGTGGCTAGGGGAACCTAGTGTGAAATGCGAGCCAGGGGCTATGAGGGGACCACGGGAAACATCCTGAACAATGAGGTCTAAACCACTACTTGCCTGAACCACTACTGCCAGACAACTAAAAAGTCTCCACAACTAAGTACTGAACAACTACTGTCTAAACAACAATTGTGCCTGAATAACAATTGCCTGAACAACTAATTTTAAGGTAAGTTTTTGTTTTTTATGGTTTATTAGTTGCTTAGAATTTATATATATATATATATACATATATATATATATGTGTAAAAAGAAGAAATGTCCTGACAAGCGTGTTATGGCGCACTTATTTCTCCGGTGGTGCTGGTTGAAGGCAGGACGTCCGTATTTCAAAAGAAGGAATTTCTCTTTCTACTTTATCAAGAGAAAAAACCGCACTCCGTCGTTGTGCAAATAATGATTAAACTTTTATTCCATTCGTGAGATTACAAAACAAGGTCCGGTGTGACCGAAATGCGTCAGGGGATTCCTGTCTTGTTTGTTTGTAATCTCACGAATGGAATAAAAGTTTAATCATTATTTGCACAACGACGGAGTGTGTTTTTTTCTCTTGACAAAGTAGAAAGAGAAATCCCTTCTTTATATATATATATATTTTTTAATATATATATACGTTGTTTAGAAAGAAAGAAAAAAATATATATATATATATATTTTTAAAAAACAAAAAGAAAACCTTTGGAGATTGAAGGATTCCCCCAGTAGGAATAGGGATGTACCCCCCTCCCCTCAGGGAGGAGGCAAAAAGAGGGTGTAGCCACCCTCCAGGACAGTATAGCCATTGGCTACTGCCCCCCTGACCTAAACACATCCCTAAAATTAATATTTAGGGGCAACCCTGAACCCAGGAAATCAGATTCCTGCAACCTGCAACAACAAGAAGGACTACTGACCTGAAAGCCCCGCTGAGACGACAACTGACTTGGCCCCATCCCTACCAGCCTGTCTCCAGACTCAAAGAACCTGCACAGCGATGCATCCGACAGGGACCAGCGATCTCTGAGGACTCAGAGGACTGCCCTGAAACTCCAGAGAACAGTGGCACTGTTCAAAAACTGCAACAACTTTGCAACTTTCAAAGAACTCTCTCTTCCCGCCAGAAGCGTGAGACTTCTCACTCTGCACCCGACGCCCCCGGCTCGAGCTCCAGAGAACAAACACTACAGAGAGGACTCCCAGACAACTATGACGACGTGAGTACCCTGAGTCGACCCCCCCTGTACACCCACAGCGACGCCTGCAGAGAGTATCCACAGGCTCCTCCTGACCTCGACTTCCTGGTAACAAGGAACCCGACGCCTATACCAAGCACTGCACCTGCAGCCCCCAGGACCGAGAGGAACCACATTCCAGTACAGGAATGACCAGCAGGTGGCCCTCTTCCTAGCCCAGTCGGTGGCTGGCCAGAGAAGCCCCCCCCCGTACCCTGCCTGCATCGCCTAAGTGACCCCCAGGTCCCTCCGTTGCTTTCTATAGCAAACCTGACGCCTACTTTGTCCACTGCAGCCGGCTGCCCCTTTGCCGCTGAGGGAGTGTTTTGTGTGCCTGTTTGTGTCCCCCCCCCACCACAAGTGCTCTACAAAACCTCGCTTTGAAAATAGCGTATTGCCATTTTAACTAAAACTGTGTGCACTACTGCTTTGAATCAAAGTTTTATACTTACCTGTGTGAAGTACCTTGCATTTTATGTACTTACCGCAATTCTTGAATCTTGTGGTTCTAAAATAAATTAAGAAAATATATTTTTCTATATAAAAACTATTGGCCTAGAGTTAAGTCTTTGAGTGTGTGTTCCTCATTCATTACCTGTGTGTGTACAACAAATGCTTAACACTACCTCTGATAAGCCTACTGCTCGACCACACTACCACAATATAGAGCATTAGAATGATCTAATTTTGCCACTATCAACCTCTAAGGGGAACCCTTGGACTCTGTGCACACTATCTCTCACTTTGAAATAGTATATACAAAGCCAATTTCCTACACAGACCTCGAGGGATGTCTAAGCTCCAGGCTGCCATGGGCAAGCCAAGGCTCCACAAGCTTCCTTATGACCCAAATGTATTCTTTTTAAGCGGTATTGGAAGAGAGCTACCAGCTGAGCTGTAAAGTGTGTGTTTTTAAATAACATTCATAAAAACAATTGCACTACATATAGTCTGGGTAGTACTAAAATGTATATTTTAGAAGTTCTTTTTTATCTTAAAACTTTTTACGCATTTTGTAGCAGCCTATCTTCTACTATGTGTGATGCATTCATAAAATAATGACTTATTTTTTCACAGTGCTCTGTCACAGCCTAGGACCTCGTAGCACTAAACATACACAAGCCAGTATTCTCCACTGCACCAACCAGGGTTCAGTTCTGTGGCTTCCTGTTTATAGACAGACCTTTGCAGTCATTTCATGATGTACGATAGTGTGTTTCCCACTGATCAGCTTAAATTGCATTTATTTTTTAATTTAAGTTGTGTGTTATTTTATATGTACTTACCTGGAGGTGAAAGACCAAAATAAGTTACAGAATGTTTTTTTTTGCCACTCCTTTGACCCCTTCCTCCATGCTCACCCTCCCGCCCATTAGTGCGCAGCATCAAAGTTGCTACACTTTTTAGGTTGATCGCGCAAGCGCTTTGACCTATTGTAAGTACTGTGGGCTTTTAACCATGCCCATCACTTTCTTTCGTTCCAGGGCTTGCTTTTCAAAAGTCAATTGATCTCATTGATAAATGCTTTACATTTGTCCCGCCTTGAGGCTGTTTTTGACACCTTGCAGACTGCACATATTACATGGATTATTGCACGATTGCCGATATACTACAGCGTGGACAAACTATTTTTTTTTCCTTTTGTCTCTCCCCTTCATGCTGCATGGCAGCCATGGAGGTCACAGCGTAAACAGGCACAACAGCTTGAACTCGATCAGAGGTATTGGAGCACTGGTAACATTATGCACAGTTACCTAATCAGAGTAATTTTTTGTGGCTCTTCCCTAAGAAATGATCAACACCAACCTCGTTCATTTCAAGGTTGCTGCTGCCTCCGCAGGCAGCAGCTGATGCTGTAGGAACAGTCTCTGAAATTCTTTTTTTTTTTTTTTTTTTTTAAAGTTTTGCTCTTGTATTTCTTTCCCCACACCTAAAAATATTATTTATTTTGTTTTCTTTTAACTATGCACGCAGAACATTGATATCAAACCAGTTAGATTAAACAATTAACTCCTCCTATATGAAGTGGCAAGTAAGACCTCTAACACACAGACTGTGTTTCTGAAAGGCGGAGGCATTCGCTTTTGATTGTGAGTAGTGTGAATTGTAGTTTTTATGTCTCATAGAAATAAGACAAGATCTATGGGATGCGAGAAACTTGCTTTGAGTCGTTGACGCAGTAGAATAAAATGGTCGAAAGAAAACACCATTGCATTTGAAAGAAAAAGCGGACTGGAGTAACAAAACCAATTCTGGTCTTGAATGTTTTCCATTTGTAGATGAATGAACAGCAATATTGGTATTTTAAAGCGTATCGCACAAAATATTCAACAATACGTAAAACACATAACCAAAACTAGGAGGATCCCTTTATATTATCTAAATGATGTGCTGCTGTCATGCACCTTGTCCAAAATTATAATTGAAAACGAAACAAATTGTTGTATTTGTAAGCAGTTTTTAGTTTACATGAACATTTCTGAATTATGCTAGGGATTGTTAAAATTTTTTTTTTACAATATTAGATTTTGTTTGAGACGTTTTATAGCAATTTATTAATATGCTGTTTTATGGGCACCTTTAATAGTTAAAATAACATTCCAGCATGGCCTCCTCTTTCATTCATCTTTGAGGCAACTGCAGCTTCATGCATTGCTCGAGTCCTTTGTGACTGCTATTTTAAATACTTGTTGCTCTTTGAAATAATTTGCCTCTCCTTGTATCGATACTGAATTTTGGTTCTTCTTTCCATTTTGAGAACATGACGTCTTCAATAAATGTGTGTGAAACCACGTACACGACGAAAAATGTTTGCACGACTAGATACCGAGTTTGAATGCACAAGTTAGCCTCTCGACTGCTAGGGTTTTCACCTCCTGGTGTTGACTTTTTTTCAGGTCAAGCTCGCAAATGCTTTTGCCTGCTGTAAATATTGTGGGCTTTTAACCACGCCCATCTCACACCCATCACTTTCATTCGTTCTTGGGCTTGCCTTTCAAAAATCACTTGATGTTATTAGCAAATGCTTTATGTTTGTCCAGCCTTGAGGCTGTTTTTGTCACGCCTTGCAGACAGCCCCTGTTACATGGATTATTGCACGACTGCCAATATACTTCAGGGTGGGCAAACTATTTTTTTTCCTTTTGCCTCTCCCCTTAGTGCTATATGATGGCTGTGGCGCTCATAGTGCAAACAGCCACGAAAGCGTTAATTCCATCAGTGGTTTTGGAGCGCTAGTCACATTGTTCACAGTTAGCTAATCAGTGTCATTTCTTGTGGCTCTCCCCTTAAAACACTGGAAAGTGGTAAATGCTTTATGTAAAACAGAAATCCTTAAAGTGAAATCATTTCTCCTGGCACAGCTGGAGAGCCGATACTACAATGTTCACTGCACTCGGAAAACTCGCCCTATAATGCTTTGCAGGGTATTACTTTTACAAAACACTTTTGCTCATAACTCAACCTGTGGTGGTCTTTGGACAATGGGACCACCTACAAAATGTTCAGCAGAACGTGCTCTTTCTATCTACATCATCTCTGGGTCCCCACACTAGGTTAGTGGGAACCCCTAAATAATAACCCCTCCCATCATTCAGTGTCTTTTTTTTAGCACTCTCGTGGCTGGAACTTTTGTTTTACAGCTGGGAATAGCTTCTGTGCTAAGGGGCTTGTTTGTAATATCATTGCTATAGGCCTGCTGCCCCTGAAAATGTGTAATGCACTACACTCTCTTGGGGATAAATGTGTGGTTACACTGTATTACTTTCTAACATTCTTTTTTAATGTGGATATGCTCTCTAAGGGCTGACTGTATGGTTATATGACCATGTTTCTTCCAGATGCTATTTTTATTGTGTTTTTTAGGGGCTGTTGTGAGCATTGCAGTCAACAAACTATAATAATTGCTGCACAAAAACTCACCACATAATGCCTTGCAGGGCATTACTTTTACAAAACATTTTTGCTCATAACTCAGCCTGTGTTGGTCCTAGGACCACAGAACTACCTTCAAAACGCTCTTTCTGTCTACATCATCTCTGGGTACCCCCACTAGGTTAATGGGGACCCCTAAATTTTTAACCCATCCCACCATTCAGTGACTTTTAAGCTTTTTCGTGGCTAAAACGTTTGTTTTACAGCTGGGAGAAGTTTTGTTTTAAAGGCCTTGTTTGTAATATCATTGCAGTACGCCTGCTAGCCCTTAAAAATGCCCTCTAAGGGGCTAAGTATATGGTGACACTGCATTAATTTCTCCTTTTTTTCATGGGGTTATACCCTCTAAGGGCTAACAATATGGTTACATGACCATGGGCCAGATATGTCAAGCTCCCGGTTTGCATTTCTTAAATAGCTAATTTTAAGAAATCGCTATTTTAGAAATGCAAAATGGGATGTATCAAAATTGCGAGTCGGTAATTGCGATTTCTTAAAATTTGCAAACACAATTTGCGAGTAGCAAATACCGAATCGCAAATCAATAGCTATTCGATATTTGAAAATCGCAAAATGCGAAAACGGCAAACCGGAACAGGCTGATGACATCACAACCAGGAAGTGAGTCAGCCCCTGCTGTTTCCAGGAGCCACACCCACAGGAGCAAACAGGGAGACATAGCCCAGCACCAGGGACCTAGCTCTGTGAGCCTGCCAGGACCAAACTGCAACATGGCAAATGATGGGAAGGTGAAGGACAAGGGAGGCAGGAAGCGCAAGCTCAAATTCAGTGATCAGGAATTGGAGGTGCTCACTGAGGAGGTGGTCAGGAACCATGACAAACTGTTTGGGAAGAACACACTACAGGTACCTGAAAGTGAGAAAAGGAAACTGTGGTTGGAAATCCAGACAAAAATATGTGCAGTGGGTGTTGCACAGCGCTCTGTGGAGGAGATACGCAAGAGATGGTATGACCTGCTTTCCTGTGCCAAAGTAAGGGTAGCCAGCAGGCTAAAGGAGGCAAGGCGCACCGGAGGAGGACCACCCACCCAGACACCATCCACACCAGTGGAAGACATGGTGGAGTCCACACTGCTTCCTGAAGCTGTCAGTGGTGTCACTGACATTGACACCTCAGGGACACCTAGCACCAGCAAAGGTAAGGCCAGCAATGATGTTTATCCCCATATGTTCATGTACAAATGCCCCCTAGGAAAGAGCTATTACTTAGATGCATTGTGAGTAGTAGTCCATGCCACATCTTACATACAACCCAACTATGCCTTATGGGAGTGGTCTTCCACAACCCAAGGTCAAAAAACCACATTAAAAGCAAGTTGGTGTTCAGCCACATAGAGGAGCAACACACATACATTGTTTTTGCAGATGTCCTGGGCCCTGCTGCAGCAGAAGGTGGAAATGTGGGGGATGTTGAAACATAGCCACAGTCTGACTCCAACACAAGTGAGTCTTTCAGTATCGCACCAGTAGACGCAGGACAAGGGTGTTACCTCTCCCAGAGTACAACCTGGACTCAGATGAAATGCCGGATGAAGTCCCCACACCACCCCCAGAGGCTATATCCACAGGAACACAGCAGTCCCTGCCCCAGCGTCAGTCAACTCCCCTCAGAAGGCGTCACGATGCAGGCAGACAGTGCACAGAGGAAAGAGAGGGCCCATCAATCTTTGGCGGCCTTGAAGCTTCCATGCTGAAAGTGCAGCGCCTGCAATGCAAACACATGAGGTCAATGCACAGGCAGTTGGTGTCAATCAATCAGAACATGGGTGCAATGAACAAGCAGTTGGAGTCTCTGAAGGAGGGACAGTAGCCGAAAACACAAAGGAGTTGACAAATGCCATTAGGGACCTCTGCACTGAGATTCAGCAGGAGCGTGTCAGCCACCGTAGGCGCCATCACCAATTTATGGGAAGGTTTGATGGGTTCTGCAGATCGGTCAATCGGCTTGCTAGCTCAACTGCTTTGATTTCACGATGTGCTGTGGGCATACAGGTGGAGATGGCACACTGCAGTCTGGACGTTGCACAGGGATTAGTGCAAATAACCAATGTCCTGGATGCAATGCAGACAGCACTCAGTGATACAAACAGCGAACTTGGTGGTGGGGATAGTGGGGAGTTCTCTGGCCTCAGAAGTCTTACAGCCCCTGTGATGAATCCTAAGCGTCACAGTACCAGACACAGTACTACCAGTGAACCCGCCTCAAGAGGTGCCAGTGGGGCCACTGAGCACTCAATTGGAATGCGTGGACGTAGGAAGTAATGTTTAGGCCTACAGGGGACTACCGTAACATGTAGCTGTACAGTAATACTATGATGCTAATAGTGTGACACTGTTATTTGCACATGTTAGCCTATGGTTCATGGCTATGTCCTATTGACACATAAGTTACCTGAAGTCAAGGTAATAAAGTTGCTAACTACAGAAACACATAATATTGAAGTGGTGTTGTCATTACTTACATCAGAAATGGTTGTGCGTGATGTCAGCACGTCTTTGCCTGCCCTCTGCTGCACTGGTCCTGTTTACTGGGTGATGGGGTGGTAAGGGATCACTATCTTCATCTGAGCCAGGCTCCATTGGTTCAACTAGTATGCCTCTTCTCGTTGCAATGTTGTGCAACATTACACATGTAGCCAGAATTTTGCAGGTCGTCTCTGGGCTGTACTGTAGTGCACCTCCACTCTTATGGATGCACCTGAAGCGGCTATTTAGCAGTCCGAAGGTCTGCTCCACCACACTCCGAGTTGCCCTGTGTGCAACATTGTACCTCCTCTCTGCTGGAGTTGCACGGCTCATGTAGAGCGTCAGTATATAGGTACGCACTGCGTAGGCACTGTCTCCAGGAATGAACAGAGGGTAAAATGAGTACTGTTGAAATCTGACATCATTATAACATCAATGCAACTTTGTCAACTATTACTTTACACAGTAGGTATCCTTCGCCAAACTTTCCAGCTAGCAGTCTTGTGTGAATCCCGCTGTGGCGAAAGATGTACGAGTCATGTGTGCTACCTGGGTATCTGGCCATGAGATCGGTAATGATGTTAGAGGCATTGCTAATCACCTGTATGTTCCTTGAATGTTGATTCTTACGGTTGCGTTACACATACTCGGTGGCCGATGGTGGACATATTGCTACATGTGTCCCATCGATGGCACCTATGACATGTGGGAATTGTGCCATCTGAGAGAAATTGATTTTCGTTTGTTGTAATTCCAGTGGGGTGTTGGGGAATCGTATATGCTCTTGTATTTTGCTCAGCATGGCATTCAGAAATGCATTGAAGAAGCGTGAGAGGGCACTCTGTGAGACCCCTCCAGCCTTGATAGCTGACGCTCGAACTGTTATTAAAGATTTGCGCATCTTTGTCAATATATTTGCAGTTGCGGCTTTTCATTCGGACCAGGGCCCTGCTTTTGCCTCTAAGGCATTCAGGGACACCATGGCTTCGTTGGGGGTCCAACTCCAATTCTCGTCTCCATTTCATCCCGAGGGAAATTCTGTCGTGGAGCGTTTAAATCGTGATTTAAAGCACTCCTTAACGTCCAGAGTTATAGGTACGGGTCGTGGTTGGCTAGCCCACCTATATGGAGTACAGAGAGCACTTAATAACTTGCCTAGAAGGTCACTGGGGGGTCGTACTTCATATGAGTGCCTGTTTGGAACACGAATGTATGTTCCTGATCTAGATGGTCCTGGTGTGGAGGCGGCAGATACGCCTTTTGACATAAATGATCGTGTCACTGTTTTGCAGGATTTACAACTATTCCATGAAGATAACTCTTCTGCCAGTGCTGCCTCCTCAGGAATTAAGGATGAGCCAGTAACATCTACTGGTTGGATACCCAGGATTGGGGATCTAGTGCGTGAAAAGGTCGCAGTTAAAAAATAATTTGGTCCTTCTTATCGAGAACCTGTCCCTGTGTTGGGGGTGTGCGGCACGAGAACTGTGATTTTACCGCCGCTGCGAGGGGCCAAAGGAAATCGCTTTGTTTCCATTGATAATGTCAAGTTACAACATGTGGCCGATTCTGCACAGCAGACCAAGAGGGACACCCAGTAGTTCCGGAATCCCTCTCACTACTGGGGAGGAAGTCCCGCTGCAGGTGATTTTCACCGACTCTGTTTCCTCTCCGAGCTTGGGGATTGTGGATGATGATCTTGCGATTGTTCCACCGACGGCGATTAATATGGAATCTTGTGATCAAATTGCTGTACGTTCTACTGACGTTTCTGAACATGTGGTTTATAGCGTGCCACGGCGAGAGCCTCCATCTGCTTCTTCGTTCACAGTTGCACCTTTTGCTAGAACTGCTTCTGGCTGCTTCAACGACGCTGATAATGATGGGTCCGGCTCCTCGTCCTCGATGTCTTCTGTCCACGGTCCACGACGGCTGCCGGGTTGGCTTAAACGCACATATTTTGTGTTTCCTTGGAACTATTTTTGGCTGTTTTTGGCCATGATGACTATTTTATTATGGTTGGGATTTGTGGTTACTTTTTTTCTGATCATACATGGTCATTTTCTTCCTGATCGATCTGACATTGAGCACGTGGAGACTGTGTTAAAACCGCATTTTTCGTCTCATATGGTTCGAAGAGACTTGTCCACAGTAAACATTTCTGCTATACCAGTTCCGGATGGAATTGTGTGGGATAAAGTAATGTTTGATATATATAGTCCCACTGAATTGATTCAAATACCGTATGTCCTCAAATTATCAATGAATGATATTGTTATACCTGGCATTGTTTCTGATGATTGGGATGTGAAGACAGTAGATTCTATGCTAACGGATTTGCAATATTATACTGTCTATGACGATGAAGATGCTTACCAGTTTAGAGATAATCATGGTGACATGTTTTGTTACAACTATTATGGACACCACTTTATTCATAAAGCTAGTAGCCCTAAGCCCATGTTTAATTATGTGCAATGGGAACATTGCTCGACTCCTCCACAAGGGAGTTCGAAAACGTGTTATGATAAATTTGCATATTTTTCTGGGCATGATCAACGAAATGCTAAGTTCTACTATTTTAAAGTTGCACCGTATTCTAATAAGCAAATGTTATTGACCGATACTAAATTACTGTATTCCAATTTGTTTGTATCTAAACTTTCGGTCGAGGGATATGAATACTGGTTTAAAACTGTTGACTTGAAAAGTGTTTGGGGTTCGAAAAATTGGCACATGCAAGGCAGGGACACGCTATTTAGAGCATGCATTATCCCTGTGCAGATGATTTTCCTCAATGACACAGTACAACAGACTAGCTGTTTGGGCTTAGCGACAATTAGGGAGTTTACTTTGCCAAGTATACCTGTCCCTTCTAAATTAAAAAATTGGCAGCACTATGTGATTGCTACTTTTAGTGACTTTACACATTGGGTCCTGAATGGTACGCTTAACACTTCATCGTTACATCCAGGCGGGTGGTTATTATGGCCTGTGGACACTAATATGTGTCATCAACGTTTTGTCACCTCTTCAGGGGGGTTCAGGACTAGTAGGGCAGACCCTTGTTACGTTTCACCAGAACATGCTGATATTATAACTACATACAGTGTGGGGAAGCTTTGTCAGCAATGGTTGAAGTCATCCACGCTGGATGTAGTTAAGTCACATCTCACGTTACTGTCTAATGATACTGATTTACAAGATTTTTTGTCAGGTCCCAAAGTACCACGAAAGAAAAGGTTCTTATACGAGGTTTATAATGAGATTTGGAAGCTTTCACAACAGGAGGCTGTAGCCCGGTTGAGGCAGATTGATCAAGAAAATCTGATACAGACTTTGTCTGTTGTTGATAATGGCATGCATACCCTTTCTGACCGTGTTTACACGATTGACAGCATTGTTTCCTCTGCCATTGACATTATTAAATCGGACATGTCTTCTTTATATCATGGGCAGAGTCAGACGCGGTCCATCATGCAGCTGGGTTGGACTCTTCAGACCTTGAAGGCGGGTCACGTTCCATGGCAGCACGTTCGTGCCAGAGAGATCTTTATCTCTTTTAATTTGACTCGTCAACAACAACTGATGGCTAAAAAGGAAGCGACATATGTTATGTTAAATATTGAGAAATTAGAGAAACTGCCTTTCACGGTAGCTGAGATTCCGTCAGCTGAATGGTTGATTCATGGGGTTATTAATTTGCCTATCTCTACTTTGCAATTTACTTCGTGTTTGAAACACATTCCGGTGGGAAGATATGAACTATTGGGAGACAGTTACATACACGAGGCGTGGGACCTTCCCTTTCAGTACAGATGTGTTAATGGTTTGAAGGAGGTTTTTCTTAGCGGCAGCGAATGCGAAGCTTCTGTCAGCCATTCAATGGTTTGTAAACAGCTGTCCTTGCACGGGGCATGTAACGCTTCGATTGCTATCTTAGCTTGTTATCTGAAGGGAGTTCCAGTCCCGGTTATTAAAAACACTTTCCAGGTGCTTTCTAACGGCAGTTACATTGTCCTTAACAGCGAACGCTGCTGTGGCATGCATGCCGGAATAGTTTACATCGTCGTTGTCAACAAGGCCGTTACGTGCTGCGGGAATGTGTTGTTTCCCCCCACTCAAATTAGGGAGGTAGCGGACATCTGGCCTCATATTGCTACTTCCAAGGTTGATTTTGACAAATTGAGTCGGCTAAAAGCTTTATTGTTTCAAAAGCATGTGGCCCTTACATCTGCTAGCGAGACCTACGCACTTCAAGTGGCAAGGTCATCTGCGGAGATACAGTCCCTTTTGAATACTAACTTTCCGAATCACTTCGGTGAACTTGTGGGACGTATATTTAATGCATCCAGCACTGCTGGTATTGCACATTTTTTCAAAGTCATTGGTGTTGGTTTCGCTCACACCTTCTCTTCCATATTCGGTTTGATACCTTCGGCTATACATTCTATTTTCGGAAGCATTTTTGGGGGTTTCCCGATTACTTTGGCTTTATTGGCTGGAGTCTTGCTGTTGTTGCTATTTTTTCGCAATGGCTGTCCCGTCACAACGAGATCCTGTATTGCTGCTCCCGTCAGCGCAGCTGTGTCGTGAACGCATGTTGCAGCATTTTGGAGCGACACTCCTGGGACATTTGGAGTGTGACTGGTCTCTGTCATTCAGACCGGTTTTGGATTGTGTGCAACCCGTGTTTCGGTGCCTTTGGTGCTCGTTTGAACATGCACTGGCTCTCTGTCTCTCATTGCAGCGCCCTCCAATGGTCGATACTGATCTGTTGATGTTCCCGATTGGGGCTCATTCCCAGACTTGTGCACTACGGATGCGCTTGCTTCGTGAGGCAGTTTATGAGATTCCCTTCCTGGAGGAAGATGGTATTGTCTCTTTCATAGGCCCTGCACGGGGTGCCGCCCTGAATGGTTTTGGGGCTTTGGATCACACCTGCTCCATGGTGCTTTGTGGCGTGGATCTTCCGATATTGACATATATCGAAGTGGAGGAACTCCTGCGTTCTATTGCTTCTATCTGACGATTGGATTTTTACGAAATTGACACTATATTGAATTTGGCTTTATGGTCACGTATTACCTAAATTTATGACTTTGTTGTCTTCTCACTTTGTCGAAATAATTGTTTTAGGTATTGTTTATATTTGGGGCATCCTTTTATATTATTGGAACCACTTGCTACCGACAAGGGGAGGGTGTAGTGTGGTTAGTTTTACGTATTCATTGCGCTTTAGCTTCAGGCTTTAGGCCTTTGTGCACTTTGCCCTGAATATATTTTATTCATTTGCTGACAGCTTAGAGCCTCTGTGCACTTTGCTCTACATGCTTTTTATTAGGCTTCGTACTGTTATCTTTCAAATAGCCAGTTCTACAGTGTTGTTTTTTTATTCATATCACACTGTTTTGCCTACTTCAGCACTGGAGTTCTCCATAACATATTTACTCTGTGCTTCAGTCAAGGATACAGTCTGGTACATTGCCGATAGACGTGGTAAGAGTTTAGACTTGGCATTCCTGCGTAGGGACATTTTGTGATCACGATGACATGTTAGTTATAAAATCACTTCCTTGTCCCAATACACGCAAGAGGGAGATTCCGACCAGTGAACCACAACTAGACGCTGACTGCCTCGTTGCAGATGCTGAACCAAGATCACAGGTCTTTGCTCAGGTATGAGGGCTGATGTCTCCACAGTGATTCTAATAGGCAAGCTAGAAGCTTAACATGCTGTGCTCTAAATAGAACAAGCAGAGGAAGAGTAGAAACTGTTAGACAATATGATAGCTTTGTTTTTATGTTTTACTCTCCTGGTGACTATTTCAATCCTACTGTGTTGTATTGTTCTGGTTATTGCGGCTCACGCCTTAATATCTAAAATACAGTTGTTTTATTAAAACATTATATAAAACTTATACTGTCTTTGTCATCTGTATATGAGATCATATTGGAAATAAGAGAGTTGGTTTGGATCTGAGTAACCACGACTTCCCTGAGAAGTTCCAAAGATGTCATGCGCTCGGCTGCCAAATCATTCCTTCCACATGGGAGAAATGAGGCACTGCTAGTTAGCCGGAGCAAAAACCGGATTTAGGGTGACAGAGTTCTTTACACGTGGGTCAGACTCAGTCCCCCACACGGTTATAGATCCTGCTACCCAGAAATCCAGTAGTCTCATTTAGAATTATGAGAGCCCACGCAACAGTAGGTGCAGGGAGCATAATACCTGCACATGGGTGGGTATGCTATTGGTCCTGTGTGTGGTGTGCTGCAGTATGGGTTGTAGATCAGCTATCAGGTCAAGTATCATGGCTGAGCTTAACCTGTACTTCTCATAGATTTCCTCCTCTGTCTGGGCAAATAGGATTACGTGCACTCTCAAAATCCGCTCCTGTCTCCTCCTCCCTCTCCTCAAAACTGCCAAGATCCTCATTCTCCTCGTCATCACGTAGAATGCAGCCATTCTGGAAAAGGGACTGAGTCATTCTGGGCCTCTTTATGTAGGTTGCACCTGGTTACCACCTGATTTGAATTTGTGGTAAATTTCATGTGCAAAAGGCCATTCTGCGAATATTCGCAATTTGCGAATTTTTGATGCTTCGCGTTGCGACATGATTTTGTGTGTCGCAATCAGCGTATCGCAAATTGCGCCAGGATTTTGCAGATCGCTATCTGGGAATCGCAAAACTTTGTCGCAGTTTGCATCTCGCAAATAGTGATTCTGCAAATCATGCTATTTGCGATACGCTGTTTGCGACACACAAAACCATGTAATATTCGCTGATTTAGCGATTCTGTATTTTCACACTGCGAATGCCTTTCATACATCGCAGGGGGCATTTTAGCATTCGCAAACGGACAAATTTTGCGATTCGCACTGTTTGCGAATGCAAAAAAGTTTGATACATCTGGCCCCGTGTTTCTTACAAATGATATTTTCGTTATGGTGTCTTCTAGGGGCTGTTTTAAGCATTACATTCTAATGCCAAAGGTTTATTTCTAATAAAGGTTTATATGATAATTGTATGTTTTAATAATCTCTCTTTATTATATTTATGACCATGATTCAGGTCAATTTATCATCCTTATTACACTATGGTGGTCATTACAACCTTGGCGGTCTTTTAAGAAGACCGCCGAGGGACCGCCGTGCGGAAGACCGCCAGTAGTGGCGGTTTGCCGCTCGGCGTATTATGACCGTTGGCTGCCCTCTGTCGTTTTTCTGACGGAGAGCCGCCAACAGCCATACTTGCGGGCGGCGGGGAAGTGGAGCTTGCTCCACCTCCACCGCCACGCCAACAGAACACCGCCCAACTAATCACGTCCTGTGATTCTGCGCGGCGGTGTTCTGTTGGCGGTCTGGTGTCGGCGGAGCTGCCCCCATGGCTCCCGTCCCCTCCCGGCAGATCGACGGAACAGGTAAGTCGATCGTCCGTTAGGGGAGGGGGGTGTGGGGGTGTTGTGTGGGTGCATGGGGGTGTGCGTCTGTGTATGTAGGGGGGGGTGAGTGCGTGTATGCTTGCGGGGGTGTTGCGTGTTTTGGGAATGAGTGCGTGTATGTCTGTAGGTATGTCTGTGTGGATGTGTGCGTGAATGTGTGAATGTGGGTGTACGTGTCTGACTGTGTGTGTGGATGTTGGCATGTATGTCGGTGTGTGTGCGTGTATGTGTGTTGGTGGTGCGTGCGTGTCGGTGTGTATGTGTAAGGTAATGTCGGGTTCGGGTGGGGAGGGGGGCCCTGCCACCTTTGGGGGGGTGGCAGGGGTGGTGGGGGGTGTAGGGGAGGGAGTCGGGGTGGAGGTTGGGGAGACCCCTATCAGTGCCAGGGAAGGAATTCCCTGGCACTGATAGAGCTTACCGCCATGGATTTCATGGCAGTTCCTACCGCTGGAAATCCACAGCGGTAAGCCGGGTCACAATACCGGTGGCGGTATTGTGACGGCCGCCGGCCTGGAGACCCAGGTCTCCAGCCCAGCGGTTGTCTCCACCCTGGCGGGCGGAACAGAGAAGCGGCGGATGACCATGGCGGTAACCGCCATCGTCATAATACTAAAAAAAAAGACCGCCAGCCTGTTGGCGGTCTTACCGCCGCTTTAACACCGTCCGCCAGGGTTGTAATGACCTCCATATGTCTATTGGAACACTCTTCATAGCTCTGGGTGACCCTTCTAGTTTATTTCTCCTCTTTGACAATCAATATTTTCATTTTTACTGCGGAGAGAGGAAGAAGGTAAATGGAAGTGCTTTAGTTATATGCAGGGCCACTGGCGTTACAAGGTAGGAAAAGATTAATTTATGAGGCAGGTTTGACCAATGTATGTGGCAAGAAAAGTCCAGTTATGAATTTGGTAGGAAAAGATGAAATTATGAGGCAGGTTTGACCAATCTATGTGGCAAGAAAAGTCCAGTTATGAATTTACAATGCCACTAGCTCTAACTCAGGCAAATGCGAGACCTATTGCATTGCAAATGCTTGTTTTAATATGCTTCAATCACTGTTCACACCAGTATGCTGACTGGTACAGAATTTCACAACCGCGCACTTCCACAAGGGCAGACATGAACACGTACAGAGACACATGGTCATGTGCAGATGCACACGTATGATCATGCAAGCAAGGCCACTGATCATTGCCCAGGCACACTCACAAAGCAACACATTCAGGTGCCAACATACAGATGAACACACACATGCGTGAAATCCGGACTCCTACATGGACATTGTGACCACTGCGTGCAATACCACAACCACACAAACGCAAGGTGTTTTACAACTTTGGACAACCATAGGAATAGAAATTTGATTAGGTTGACATCCCAGATTACGCACGTGAAACACCTAGAACATGCCAGTTTGAGGAGCAGCACTCCCACTGTTCTCCTTTGTGACCGGCTGGCCGCTCTCGTCATGCGACGCATGAAGTCACCAGTCGGCTCTTGGTGCCCGTAACCTTGGCTCTCTCCAGCCACATCCTGCACCCCCCACCCCCCGTCCCCACCCTTATAAAGGCGCTCTAGCCCTCATTATCAGTCTCAGCCCTGCGCCTTCAGAAGGTTAGTGTCAATAGCTGGTTGGAGGGGTCAGAGGTCAGGGATTAGGACGGGGAGCCGGCCTTGGCGCTTCTCGGCAGTATGCCTTAGCTTAATAGGAATATAAAATAAGATCTGTCTATCTCGTGGAACATCCGAAGCCAGAAATGTCAGCTAGGAGGCTGGACTAGCTCAGATAAGGACGGCAGGGGAGGAGAAGTGGTGGCGGATAATCACGGAGGAGGAGAATGCAGAAAGAAGGGGGGGGGGGGCATAATTTCAATGAGAACATAAGGAATGCGTACAGCCCCGGGGGTGCTTGTGGAGCCGTCCTCACAACTCATTTTTGATCGATAAAGTCATAGGTGCGTTTTAAAGCACTTTTTCGCAATACATTTACTAAAAACTAAAATGGCAAAAAGTTTAGATAAATATGTGCAGCAGGATCTCATGTAACAGCCTGCCACTTCAAGGTCTGTCACAGAACAGGATCCCTTTTGCTTCACGGCATCAAACACGTTTATGTTTACATCAGAAAACTGTATGGCCGGTGGAAAAACAGACTTCGAAATTAGCCTATTTTGTACAGTGAGAACCCCATTGTCGTCTCGTTTTCTTTAATCTTACCCTTGACCATTTATTCCTGTTTAGTTTGTCTTTGAACACGTCCCTGTTCCATATGTTGTCTGGAAATCCTCACACTCGCCACTAGTTACTTTTGTCTATTTTTGGGCTTCGGGCGAAACGTGTCCTACCAAGGATTACTGTCACTGGTTGGGCATTCCCTGAAGTTACAAAAGGTGTTGAGTCTTGAAGGTCATTGCAAGATTTTTCTACGTTTTTTCTTCATTGACCTTCGAAGAGCCCAGTTGCGCCTAGTATTTATTTTGGAAATTTGGGACTCGCCTGAAAGATTCAATAAAAAAGTGTAAATGTATTATACTGTTCATGCTCGTTTTCTCATGTTTAGATAATATAGAAAGCGTACAATTAGATGTTCGCCAATTAACAGACCACTTTCATTTAGGTTCATCCCACTTTTATT
This sequence comes from Pleurodeles waltl, assembly GCF_031143425.1. NCBI lineage: Eukaryota > Metazoa > Chordata > Amphibia > Caudata > Salamandridae > Pleurodeles > Pleurodeles waltl. The sequence continues at coordinate 231,506,769 of NC_090451.1, forward strand.
TGTCTATTGACATGTCTCGTACTGGAGGACTCTTTTTTTGGTTAAAACTCCTAGGACACAAACTTCCTTCTGGCAAGAACAAGAGTTCTGGTATTCCGGAGAGCTCTAACAACTTATCTTTTCATATTTATAACTGCTATTTAAATTAATCCTATAAATCGGTAGGTATCTGTGTGTTAAGAGCATCTCTTTTCACTCCGTTCATCAACACTTCATGCTTAACTGCACGAGGCTGCTGTACTGTGGCTAAAACACATCTCCAAACCACATGCAACTCCCTTTGTAAACAATGGCATAATTGAATCATGCACTCCAAGAGGGCACTTGGGAATCTAATTCAAATCAGAGTGCTTCGCAGTTGTATTGTAAAATGCAATCCCCTTCCTTTTTTAAACAAATTCTCTTTGTGCTATCAGTCCTATAGCCTGTTTCATTTTCTTTTGAAACCTTAACCCTGTCCATCCATTTATTTCACCCTTTTTGTAATCATTTCCCTTAACCCTTGTAACGTTCCTGTAGTCTATTTATGATTCTAGATTTTATTACACCAGGGATTTTGTACCACAAAGTAGTTACACTGAGAAAAGGGCATGTCACTGTGAGTGACTTCTGAAAGACACTCAAACTATCAGGTACTCTGCCCATCAGTGACTTGCTGATTGTTACTGGGAGCTAAGGACTAAGGGCATGATTCCTCAGGGAATCAAGAGTTTCAGGGGTCTCCCAGGCAAGAATCTGGATCTGTATTCGCTCAGGAATGCAAGGTTTACAACGGTGGCCTGCCGTGATGCCTAAAGGAGTTACGGATGTGATGGTGCAACCTATAATACTGTACGGATAGGTATGCTTTGTCAGTTTTAGACCTCGATATCCACACACAAAAACACAAGTAGTTCTCCTTAAATTCTGCCCCAGCCCAACCAGTCTGCTCTGATTTCTGGGCTAACCGCTATACTGCATACTGCTAAAACTTGAAAGGCTGCACAACGCAATGCAATTGGGAAAGAAAGAATGATTTTCTTTATGGTCACTGTGGAAAAGATATAGACAGGAATTTCCCTAGCTCTATGTAGATGCAATCAATACATGCCATGAGAATACTTGTGTCCCTTACTGATGAGAAGCTGTGTGTTTGGTTTATGAGGAAGAGCTGGCCTCCCTAGCTGCCCCATATACCTTGCTTGAGGACTGGAGGCCATACAACAATGGAGGTGATGTGAACGTAGAGACTAGGTACAGTAGAACACAAGTTATCACCTTCAAAATAATTATAGCATATCCTGCCAGAATTGTTATTTAGTAAGTATAGCACTTTAATAAAACTGTCCTTTAATGACACAATCCTACAATACAGTAAACATACTAAATATCCATAGTGAATGCAAAGTAGCTGTTCTGGGTCCCGAAATTGCAATCAAAATATGTTGTTTGCATTCATCAGGATGATCGCAATCACAGTGCGGTTCGTAATCACGTTGTTGGAGTTACAAAGAGCGTGATCCTTTCACATAGGAACCAAAGAGCAATGTTATTCGAAGGAGATCTGACTACTGCTTCTCCTGCCAAAAAATGTGGATACCGCTGTGCTGCTCTCTATCACTGAATGATTGCAATCACAAATAAAGTTATGATCAAAAACACAATGTAATGAAGGCCGTCTGTGGACAACTTGAACAAGACATTAACACGTTACTGTCATGATTCTAAGGGGTCACATTTAAGAATTTTTGCATTGGATACATGCTTTGTTGCTTGGTTTAGTATCTTCACAGCACTTTAAACTTTGAGTGCCTCGAGACCAAAAGTTCTAACATTACCAGGCCAATGGCTCATTGTCTAGGAACTGCATATCTTGGTATTATAGTGTTGGGGTGTGGAGTCACACAGAGTTCTTATCCTCTGAAAATCTGGGGTTGCAAACCTAGAAGCAGACCGTATACACACGAGCCATGTTGAGCTTTCTTCTATCTCTGGATCCAGTTTGCTAGCAAGCTCACTACGTACTGAACTGCTGCAAAGGCTACCTGGCATACCCACACAGGGTTGGTCGGCAGCAGTAGTGCAGACCGGCACAGATTCAGCAGAGTATTAGGTTTATTCCCAGCCTTGATGAAATGTGCAGTGCTTAACTCTGCATTGAGGTAGCATTATTGCATAGCCTACATCAATCTGTATCGATATAGTGTTCTGCTTTCTTGCTCTTATCTCATAACCGAGCTTACAGAACCTCTCTGGAATGCACTTCTGAGTTTAAAGAAGACATTTATTGTTATTAATTCTCCACCACGAGGTTCCTGAGAGACGAAATTAGTAGATTGGAAGCACACGTTCAAAAGTAGTCGCAGCAATGAAAGCAAAATATATCAAAGTACTTCTCAGTTGCAATGTACACAGCAAATAGATGTGATTATATTATAGCATAACTTCAAAGCAAAGCATAAAAGTCAAAATTCATCACCGTATGGGCAAGGCTGTAGGGCCCATATTCAGCTTCATCTTTCTGGGGTCTGCAAGTTGATGACTCCGGTCAACTGCGAGAAAGAGATTTTCTACCCAAACGGGAGACCGGCAACTGACGTCTCCGTTCCTGTCTGAAGTCAAGCAGATTCAATCTACCCCTGCTGTAGCCCAGAGTCATCCTTAAAAGCAAACTCAATGTGAGAACAGAAGAACCCTGGAGAGTGGCCAATTCTCCCGAGCTCCCTCGCTCTCAGACTGGATTGCGAGGTAAACACAAAATCTACGTGCTCTTATCAGCTAAGGTCTGGTGTGAAGAACACAGCTTGGTCCATCTTGTGGAAAAACACTGCTTAGAAAAACACAGCTCATATGCAATGTCTCAACTGCAATGTCTAACCCCACGTTAAAGCCAATAGGCAGCTAACCTAAATAGCAGATGTAGGCCCTCATTACGAGCCTGGCGGTCTATGACCGCCAGGCCCGCGGTCGGCGGGAGCACCGCCGACAGCCTGGCGGTGCCCCGCAGGGCATTCTGACCGCGGCGCTTTGGCCGCGGTCAGAAGAGGGAAACTGGCGGTCTCCCGCCAGTTTCCCGCTGCCCCATTGAATCCTCCAAGGCGGCGCAGCTTGCTGCGCCGCCGAGGGGATTCTGACACCCCCTACCGCCATCCTGTTCCTGGCGGTTCGCCCGCCAGGAACAGGATGGCGGTAGGGGGTGTCGCGGGGCCCCTGGGGGCCCCTGCAGTGCCCATGCCAATGGCATGGGCACTGCAGGGGCCCCCGTAAGAGGGCCCCGCTCAGTATTTCACTGTCTGCATTGCAGACAGTGAAATACGCGACGGGTGCTACTGCACCCGTCGCACCTTCCCACTCCGCCGGCTCGATTACGAGCCGGCTTCATCGTGGGAAGGTCGTTTTCCCCTGGGCTGGCGGGCGGCCTTTTGGCGGCCGCCCGCCAGCCCAGGGGAAAACTCAAAATACCCGCCGCGGTCTTGCGACCGCGGTACGGTATTTTGGCGGCTCCCGCCAGGCGCGCGGTCACCGCGTCCGGCGGGAGTCGTAATGACCCCCGTAATGTCTAATGTCATGTCAAAGCCAATAGGCAGCTAAACTGAATACAGAATGTAATGGCTAATGCCATGTCAAAGCCAATAGGCAGCTAAACTGAATACAAAATGTAATGGCTAATGCCATGTTAAAGCCAATAGGCAACTGACTTGAATACAGAATGTAATGGCTAACTCCATGTTAAAGCCAATAGGCAGCTAAACTGAATACAACATGTAATGTGCTACTGGTGAACATTGAGCAACTTAATATGCGCAGTGGTGAAACACAAAGTCATTGGTCAGACACAATTAATAGCATCACATATAGTTATTCAAAGCGTTCAAGTGAGACATTAGCTAATATTCACCATCCTTAGTAGTTGGACAACAGCCCCTGGAAAATAGTTTAGGTGTATTTTACGTGATTTCTTTCCTCAGGGAAGATGCTGAATATAGGAGAATTGGATTGCTCCCAAAATGCAATGTAGAACGTTGTGCAAACATTGAGACCAGTCAGATGTAATCCTCGGGTGTCTGCTATTGAAAAAAAGTTTGTGTGTTGCTCTTCAGTGAAACTCTTTGGTCATAAAAGGAAGAAGTACGGATGTGCCTACTCTTTTGTTTTTCTGTGGGTAGAAGCCAACACACTCAGCCCTCAACATGTGGCAAAAGTTGTACTTGTAATTGCATTTATATATTGCTTACTACCTCTGATGAGGCGTTGAAGCACTTTACGCCAGGCAGCACACTGTTCTGGAATCCAAGATTAGTGGTTAGTCCACTGTTATTAGGTACTGAAGTTAGTCTTGTACACCCAAGCAAACCATTCCATACACTCATTCCAGTTTCATTGTGGTATGTTAAATTAATAGTAGTTAACGTAATCATTAGTGGGAAGGGTGTAAGGTGAGTTAATGCAGATCTTTAATGGAGCTAATAGATGAGCTAGAGGCAATTAGGCATTGTTAGGTTGCTGTGTCATGGCTTTCCAAAAAGAAGAGGTTGTGATATTTGAAATCAGTTGTGTAACAGACATTAAAGCAAAGATGTATGCGACTTAGAGAGGCTGTGTACAGAGAGAGGACACGGAAGGGAAGGAGACAGCCATTTGAAATTTTAAAAAATGAGAGACAGTCAAACATGTTAATTAAACCTTAGTTTTTCATGCAGGAATTAGAATTGTAGAGGATGTTTTTTGGGCTGGCATGCAATTTGAGGATGCAAATACTGAAGAAAGAAACAGCATCATTTACATGTGAAGATAGTGACATAATTAGGTATTTTTGACAGGCACTAGAATCAGGGGAAACAGTCAGTGCACTGCTGGGCTACCATTAGATCACAGCTCAAGGAAGGTCAGTTAATCAGTTCAGGGGTTGAAAGCATCCAGTCATTGCTGTGCGCTTATACTGGGAAGTGTCCAGAGGTTTTGGTTGTGAGCGAACAAAGCAGTAACGTCAGGGTCATAGCAGTGTAAGAAAATATATGGCTAAATAATGAAAACATTGAGAAGGAGATTCTGCAGGTACTAGCTTGGATGTCCTCTGAGGTTCATCCTCAGATAAAACCCACAGTATTAAGTATAAAAACACAGCGGGATCCCTTCGGATACCCCTGGTTGTAACATGACACAAGATGTGGCTGAAGGCTGATTCCCAAGGAAGTAGAGGTGTATTCCTTCCTGTGCCTGCAGGGTGGATATCATCCAGACATTGAGGTGAGAAGGATAGTGACTGGGCTCCCTCGGTTAGCAAGCGGCTGCTTATTAAACGTTTTGAAGCACTTCTCTTTGGCAGATGGGGGAAGTGGTGGGACTGCAGACGCTGTGTGTGCATGGTGAAGGGAACCTTTTAGGCGAGACACAGCCCTTTGTCTTTCTTGAGACCAAAGACTACCCTGTTGTGAGGGGCATCATTACTCAAACGCTGCGCCTGGAGAACTTGAAGAAAAGGACATTTATGTTCTGATACAGGTGGGGTCCCTGTCAGTTATAAATTAGAGCTTCAAGTTGCAGGACAAAGAGGAAAAGCAGTGCAGGGTACAGTAAAGAGTTAATAACGAAATATTTAAAGTGTGATATTCTATGAAACTAACATGAGGGCATTTTGCAGCACTATCTGCTTCAGCACCTAGCGTGTTTGTTATACTGTAACATAAATAACTCTTAGCAAAAATATGTAAAAATAACACACACACCCTTCTTGAGTAAATAAAGTTCATTTATCACCAGAACAGCGCCATAAAAAATCCACCTTAAAACAATACACATTGTCCTTAGGCAATCTGATTAAAAAGGAAATGTCAAGGAACAGAGGTGCAGTTTTCCTCGCTTCATACAATCTTGGGATTGCTTCCTCTACCTAATTTTATATCTAGTTGAGTAAACACCCTAAAATAGTTGTGGTTTTTCATCCAGCCTCAGAATGTCTGACACCACCCAGACTACAAATCTCACAAGTAAAAATAACAGTCACTTACACTGACACAAGACGCTGGTGGCAAGTACTATAAAAACAAGCACCGGCAGAGCCAATGGACTAGGCTTTATTACGCTAATGAATGCTTCCATCATTTGTGCATACCTATGTTTATGTGTAATACGAGGTTAAAGCCAAGCCTATTGGCTTTGCCAGTAATTGTTTTGCTCTGGTGAAGAAGTCAGTTTTTAAGCGACTGGACTACAGATTGAGGAAAACTGAAGATGTACACATCTGGTTCTGACCCACAGCCCTTCATTTCAATGATGCCATTGTTTGAGGCAATCATTTCTGATGTTTGACAAAGGAATAAAAAGTGCAGGATTAGCATTATTTTCCATTTTAAAATGCCACTAGAAAGACAGTAATTGCAAAATAACATTAATTCGGACGAAGAAATTGTAAATTATGTGCTTTTATATCCAAAAGCAAATGTGAAAAACTATACAATTTTGCATTCTGTTAAAGTATTACAAGTGGTGGATGCCTGTCCTACTCAACCATGAATAAACCAGTTTCAAAGTTTCACGTTAGAACGCGTGCTATAGTAATTATTATTTAAAATATATGTACAGAGGTGCTACTAAAGTACAAGTGGACAGGATTGTCAAAAGAATAGAATTCAGACAAAATACGGAATGTTTATGTCGATTTGACATCAGGAATACGTGGCAGTCATTGGAAGTTGTTGCATCCCTAACATTGTTCTGGCATATTTAAACGTTAACGTCACTAAATTAAACAGAACAATATTAAACACCAACGTGATCCTTTTGAAAACAGCTAGATGGTTCCCAATCAAACTTTGACAGTCTAAATATTTGTACAGCCAAATTTTTTAGCAGATGACTCATTGCCATAGTTGAGTACCCCGAACACATTCCTGTCTCACAAGTATTGCCCTGCTGTGAAACACTGTGGGCCTGATTTAGAACTCAGCGAATGGGTTATTCCATCCCAACTGTGACAGATATCCCGTCCGCCAAAACATAAGTCTCATTATAGCACATGGGATTTCGATTTCGGCAGACGGGATATCCGTCACCATTGCGATGGAGTAACCCGTCCGCCAAGTTCTAAATCAAGCCCCCTGTCTTTTTGAAGAGTGGGCAAAACTGACAATGTTTTTTTTAGTTTTTTTTTTTAGCCCAGACAGGCACAAAGCCCCAGAGTGCTTGATCTTTACAGGAGCACTATTCAAGAGCAGAAAGGGAAGTGACACCCATGTGCTGCCAGTAGTGAGAGGGCGTAGACCCTGGGGTTCTCTGATCTATACAGGAACGTCAGGCGAGAACAGGTATGGAAGTAATGGACCCACTCTGCTGGGCACTCTGATTTTTACAAAAGAGCCCAACAGGAGTAGAAAGAGAGGTGCCTCACACACGTAACCGGGCACAAGCAAGCAGAAGTATTGCCGGGAAACTTTAAAAACATATTTTAGAAAACTTCCCACATAATCCCAATACGTGTCTGGTTTAAAATGCCCACCCTAACGTGTTGACCCTTTAGCTAATGGATAGCGTGACCCCAGGATGGCTGATGGCCATCAACACTATACGGTTGCCATTTTAAGGTTGGGCTCACACTTCAGCCCAGACAAAGTCAATAAAAAAAAGAGCCTACCACAATGAAAAGTTTTATAAGATACCTGCCACAGGGAAAAATATCGCATTCTGTATACAATGCATGTATGGGATAAAGAATTTAAAGTGTAATGGTTAGGTATGATTATGAGATGTTAAAGTAGTCCCTCTTGCATTGGAATGCCAGCACTCTATAGAAGGTGGAATGATGCACCACATAGCCCATATCATATGGTGAGAGAAACACTTTTCTGGGGGAGAAGCCAAAGCCCACTCGAAGTATATGTTTAAGTATGGTTAACAATAGGCTATTCCACATATCAGATTGATGTTAGGCAAATCACTACAGCTGGACTCCCTGGTGGTTTTGCTCGCAGACCCTGGTACGAGCAGGTATACATATCCCTTAAAAACTCCACTGGGGAGCCCTATCATGCACCTTCTGATGGCAGCATGTTTTGCCCTTGTCCAGTTCTGGAAACAGCCACCCACTACACCCATGCATATATGGTTGGGCAAGATTTGTATTACATTTCGTATGCTTTGGAGAGGCTTGCGACCTTGGTACTTGACATATGGACAGATTTGAAAAGATATGACTTCCCTTTAAGACCTACATGAAATGGGGTCACTCCCCTGCAGCAATCATGACAGGTGTCCCAGACTTGGTCCACCGTGCAGACCCCCATGTGATGTGTTCTTCTCAACATAGCTCTTCGGATGTGAACTCCATTGCCTAGTACTGCTGTCTTCCACATTCAACATCTATTTATGTGTATGTATCTTGATGCAAAATGTATGATGTTCTCAGAAATCTTTAATATTGTTTAATATTGCTTGGTTCATTCTCGCAGTAGGGAAACAAAACAATCAAAACAAAGGGGGTCATTACAACCCTGGCGGACGGTGTTAAAGTGGCGGAAATACCGCAAACAGGCCGGCGGAACAAAAAAGGGAATTATGACCGTGGCGGAAACCCCCAACATAGACAGCCACTTTAACACTCCGACCGCCACGGCGGTACAGACAAGCAGCACGACGGTCACCGCCAACAGACAGGCGGGAGACAAAGTACCGCCCACAGTATTACAACAGGCCAATCCGCCACCTTTTCCGGGGCGGATTCTCCGTGGATAAAAACACGGCGGAAACAGCTTTGGCAATGGGAAAACGCTCACCTGAACACACTCCACGAGGAAGGAGGATACCATGGAGCCGGAACTCCAAATACTCCCTGCGATTGTGTTCCTGCTCCTCTACGAACATCAGCAACGGCTGCGCCGAAGACAACAGTGAGTACTGCACCTACGACATAGGGGAGGGGGGAGGCAAAAGTCAGGGACACACACACGCAACACCCCCACCCCGACCCTCGCACACTACAACACACACACCAATGCATAACCAAACATCACAGGAACAACCCCCCCGGAAGAATGCAAAGTCAAAAGGAAATGAAGTACAACCATTGTAATGTATCAAAATACAGTAAGCACATATATACATAAATATATACACATTCCAAATATATACATCACGATTAGTAGTGCACTTATGCACATTTCAATGTCCGTGGACCACTGGGCCCAAAATGCATGGGCGAGGCCCACACACGATACCTGTCCAGAAACGGAGAGAACACTGCAGGGGCATCAGATAGAAATACAACAGGCACCTCAGGGGGAAAGGAAGGGGGGGCACCTCAGCCGGATGACAGCACCACGCTAGATCCACGATGGGGCTCCATGCCCATTGATGTATCCTGGGGAGTGCAAAGCCACAGTCTCACAAGTCTTTGCAGTGGGTGGGTTGCCCACTGTTTTATCCTGGGGAGTGCAAAGCCACAGTCTCACAAGTCTTTGCAGTGGGTGGGTTGCCCACTGTTTTATCCTGGGGAGTGCAAAGCCACAGTCTCACAAGTCTTTGCAGTGGGTGGGTTGCCCACTGTTTTATCCTGGGGAGTGCAAAGCCACAGTCTCACAAGTCTTTGCAGTGGATGGGTTGCCCACTGTTTTATCCTGGGGAGTGCAAAGCCAAGGTCTCACAAATCTTTGCAGTGGGTGGGTTGCCCACTGTTTTATCCTGGGGAGTGCAAAGCCACAGTCTCACAAGTCTTTGCAGTGGGTGGGTTGCCCACTGTTTCATCCTGGGGAGTGCAAAGCCACAGTCTCACAAGTCTTTGCAGTGGGTGGGTTGCCCACTGTTTTATCCTGGGGAGTGCAAATCCACAGTCTCACAAGTGGATAACAGTCTACATTGGTTTTGGAGGGGGACTGGTGCCCACAGTGCATCATGCTCCCCGTGACGGTCCCAGTTCCGTCACTGCCCCTGCCGCACATGGGCTAACAATGCTTGAGTTGGCGGTGCTTGCCCTGTTCAGCGGTGCTTGCCCTGTTCAGCGGTGCTTACCATGTTCAGCGGTGCTAGCCATGTTCAGCGGTGCTTGCCATGGCGGTCTTTGCCCTGTTCAGCGGTGCTTGGCCCTGTTCAGCGGTGCTTGGCCTGTTTAGCGGTGCTCGCCATGTTCAGCGGTGCTTGCCATGGCGGTCTTTGCCCTGTTCAGCGGTGCTTAGCCTGTTCAGCGGTGCTTGACTTTGCCGTCTCTGACCTGTGCAGCGGTGTGTGCCATGGCGGTCCCTCATTGCCCAGCAGGGCTGTGGCTGCCGGGGCCCTCCTGGGCACTGACTCTGGCGGTGGTCTTCTGACCAGTGACAATTGTGCTGCCCTCCTGGGCACTGACTCTGGCGGTGGTCTCCTGACCAGTGACGCTTGTGCTGCCCTCCTGGGCACTGACTCTGGCGGTGGTCTCCTGACCAGTGACGATGGGGCTGGCGGTGGCGTCCTGGGTAGTGGGGAGGATGGCGGCCTTCTCCGCCGTGCTGCTCTTCCCAGACTTTGGCAACTTCTTCTGCCCCTTCCCCACCTTGGGAGGAGTCACAGCTGACTCGACACTCCCCCCGGGACCCTTGTGAGCGGCTTTGCCTGCAGGAGTCTTCACCCTCTCCCGTCGGGCACTGTCTAACTTCTGGTGCTTCACAGGGGGTGGACTGGCAGTGCTTTGGCTCCGTGTCACACTGGTTGCCCTGGTGCCCGGTGCACTCCACATACCTCTAACAGCCACCACTGGTACCGGACTTTTTTTGGCTGAGGTGCTATTACGGGACCTATGAATTGGAGGCAAGGGTGGTGGGACAGAGGTCAAGGTTGCTCAGGAAAATTTTCTGACGAACACTGGGACGGGTAGCTGGAGGGGGTCTGGGAGTGGAGGAAGAGGAGGTGGTTGTAGGAGGTGTAACTTTTGATGCTTTGGGTGCAGGTGCATGTTCTGGAGGCTGTCGTGAGGTGGATGGATGTTGGGTGTGTGTGTGCCCGCGTTTGTGTACTTTGGGAGGGGGCGTCACAGACACACTGGGAGAGGACACAGGGGACGTGTAAATGGTAGTGGGGGTGGTGAGTACAGGTGAGCGGGGTGTGGTGCTCAGTGTTCTGTTTCAAGTCCTAGTGGCTGTAGTGGTAGTGCATGCAGGTGAGAGTGTAGACGACACTGGGAGGGAGGAGGGAGACGACGAGGAGGGGGACACAGTGGAGGTAGTGGATGTTGCTGTGTCTGTATGTGGGTGATGCTTGTGTGAGTGCCTGTGGGATGTGTGGTGCCTATGTTTGCCTGAGCTGCCCTTGTGTGTTGACGTGTGTGCAGGCTGGTTTGATGGTGTGCTTGGGATAGGCTGAGGTACAGGGGATTGGGTCTGGGTGGAGGAAGTTGGAGGGGGGAGGCTAGACACAGGGACAATGGCTGCCATCAGTGCTGAGGCCAGAGATTGCAGGGTTCGATGATGGGCAGCCTGACCAGAATGAATGCCCTCCAGGAATGCATTAGTGTGTAGCAACTCCCTTTCTACACCCTGGATGGCATTCACAATGGTAGACTGCCCAACAGTGAGTGACCTGAGGAGGTCAATGGCCTCCTCACTGAGGGCAGCAGGGGTGACAGGGGCACGGGCTGAGGTGCCTGAGGCGAAGGTGATGCCCACCCTCCTGGATGAGCGGGCACCGGGCGAACGCTGAGGGGCTGCTGGGATGGCGGTGCTGGTAGGGGGGGTGGTGGCTGTACCTGTAGGAGTGGGGGGGGCACAGATTTTGCCGCCACCACAAGGGAGCTCCCATCGGAGGACGAGTCCGTGTCGCTGGTTGCTGATCCGGTGACCGCCGTGAAGCTCCCCTCGCCCTCCGTCCCACTCTTGTATTCAGAGTCCGTGGTGTGGCCCTCCATGGCCATGTGGGATGCAGCCCCCTCGTGCTCCGGTGCCCCTGTACCTCCGCCTGATGATGCTGATGCACAAGAGAACAGGGAGAGCACAAAAAGGGGTGGGGAAACAGAAGAAAGACAGGTTGAGTGCATGGCTTACCGCTACCATTGGCGGACAATACAGACACAGCAGCCCCCTGCACTACGCCGCGCTCCTGGGCTCTACAAATGTAGTTCCTGGGATATGGCCTACATGGCTATGATAGACATCTGCACACATAGATGACACAGGGGCATGTATACCTGTACTTGGCACTCTACAGAGGTGGGGTGGAGTGCCACATGGCCTGCATTACGGAGGGGCTTAGCCTACGGAACTCGCCCTGGCCTAGGGAAACCCACAGCCCTCCTCCCCCACCAAGACCCCTCCACTGCGCGCAAAGTCATGAGAATGTGAGTGTACTCACCCCCTTGTGTCTGCTGTGATGCCCTCATGCACCCATCCAACTCAGGGTAGGCCACCGCCAGGTCCGGAACACCAGGGGGGTCATGGTGCGACGGGCTCCCCTCCCACGTTGGGAGGCCATCCCCAGCTGAGCCTCCGCCGTCTTCTTGCTCCAGCGGCGAATGTCCTCCCATCTTTTACGGCAGTGGGTGCTCCGTCTCTGGTGGACCCCCAGGGTCCGGACGTCCTTGGCGATGGCACGCCAAATATCCTTCTTCTGGTGGGCGCTGACCTACATGACATGTACAGGGTAAGATGAGAAGTCATTACCAACTGCACCGTCGAAGTGAGTGGCCCACATCCCTGCCCTTGCCATGTGGCACATACATTCACACTCCTTCATGCTCGCAGAACTCTGCCCCCTTCCTACTTACATCCAGCCCTCTCCACCCAGGAATAGCCCATACAACTTGCACCCTATGTACTCACCTGTTGGTCTGGAGGACCGTAGAGTAGCATGTACTGGGGGAGGACCCCGTCCACGAGCTTCTCCAACTCCTGTGCAGTGAAGGCAGGGGCCCTTTCCCCAGACGCACATGCCATTGTCTCTTCCAGACCGAGGTCACAGCAGCCCTTGCAGTGTAGGTCCTCTCCTGTCGAAGATCAGGTATCGAGTGATTGAACAGATAGAAAATGGCGGTGACGTCCGCGGCAGTGCGTATCATCACCGCCGGCGCACTTCGTCATTGGCTCCTGGGACCCATAGGGTCCTATGTTAACCAATGCAGCATTGCGCCGCGGTCGCCTACCGCGACGGTGTACAACGCCAGTGCAGTTACCTCACATCCCATTGTCCCACTTTAGAGGTCAGGCAGCCGCCATTTCAGGGGCCCACATGGCTTCATTTTCAACTGCGTCACACATACCTAGGCCTGGAGTCAACACACATACAGAAAGTTTTTGGCATTTTGTGTCGTGTTCAGTGTAGCTGTGGGTACATACCTCTGAATTGGTTGAGTCTGTGGTCGCTGTTGTCCTTCCTAGGCACCGTCAGCTGGGACGTGAGGAGATGGCGGAATCCTCTGGTGTACCGACCGCTGGTGGACCTGTTGACAATGGAGGAGCGACATTTAATCATCACCTACAGGTTTGACCGTGCCACAATCCAGGAACCGTGTACCCAGTTGGAGCCAGACCTTATGTCACCAAGCCGCCATCCCACAGGAATCCCCCCTCAAGTGCAGGTGCTATCAGTGCTCCATTTCCTAGCAAGTGGGTCATTTCAAACAACAGTGGCCATGGCATCAGGGATCTCCCAGCCTATGTTTTCCAACGTGTTGTCCAGAGTGTTGTCTGCCCTGCTGAAACACATGAGGAGCTACATCATTTTCCCTCAGGTGGAGGATTTGGCTACAGTTAAAGGTGACTTCTATGCCCTTGGACATATCCCTAACATCATAGGTGCCATTGAAGGGACACATGTAGCTCTGGTCCCCCCCGCAGGAGTGAACAGGTGTACAGGAACCGGAAGAGTTATCATTCGATGAATGTACAGATGGTATGTTTGGCAGACCAGTACATCTCCCAGGTAAATGCTATGTTCCCTGCCTCTGTGCATGACGCCTACATCCTGCGGAATAGCAACATCCCTCATGTGATGGGTCAACTCCAGAGGCACCGGGTGTGGCTATTAGGGGACTCTGGTTACCCCAACGTGTCATGGCTACTGACCCCAGTGAGGAATCCCAGGTCCAGGGCAGAGGAACGCTACAATGATGCCCATGGGCGAACTAGGATAGTGATAGAAAGGACCTTCGGCCTCCTGAAGGCCAGGTTCAGGTGCCTCCATATGATAGGTGGTTCCCTATTCTACTCACCAAGGAAGGTGTACCAGATCATCATCGCCTGCTCTATGCTTCACAATCTTGCTTTGCGACGCCAGGTGCCTTTTCTGCAGGAGGATGGTCCAGATGACAGTGTTGTGGCAGCTGTGGAGCCTGTGGACAGTGATGAGGAGGAAGCTGAGGAAGAAGACATTGACAACAGGGACTCTGTCATACAGAAATATTTCCAGTGACACACAGGTGAGAACAATTTATTTATTAGTACATTTACTTTCACACTTCTACCTCTATCCTGTCTGTCAATTTGAAGCAGTATTTGATAACTGAGTTGTACATTTCCATTACGGTTTCACAGGTGTGGTTACCAACGTGTGTCATCTGCTTGCATCCTTCATGGACTTGTGATGTGTGACATAGGTATGTTTACATTACAATCTTAGAAAAGATTTTGTCATTGTCATAGATAATACAAATTTTAGAAATCACAGACTGACTCCAGATTGTTTTGTGGTTCAAGGGTGTTTATTGGCGTGCTAATTATTGGAGGGGGTGGCAAAATGGTGAGGGGGGATGGTGGAGGAATGTCCATGGCAGAGTCCAGTCTATTAGTCTCACAGGTGCCCTGCCCATATGGGCATAGGAAGTGGAGCTGGGGCAGTTCGAATATGGAAAGGGTAACAATGTGGGACAGTGGGTGCTAATCAGGGTGGTCTAATATCTTGGCGGGGGTCTTGCCATCGTGATCTGTCCTGTTCCTGGATCTCAGGGACCGCTTGCGGGTGGTTCTCCGTCTGCAGGGGGTGGGGTGCTGGTGTGGTGGTCCTGTGGCGGGGCGTCCTGTCCACTAGCGCCGGCGGAGGTGGTGGGCAGTTCATCGTCCATGCTAGTGTCAGGGGCCCCTTGGAGTGCCACGGTGTCCCTCATGGTGTTCTGTATGTCCTTCAGCACCCCTACGATGGTGCCCAGGGCGGAGCTGATGGTTCTGAGCTCCTCCCTGAAGCCCAAATACTGTTCCTCCTGCATGCGCTGGGTCTCCTGAAACTTGGCCAGGACCGTAGCCATCATCTCCTGGGAGTGGTGGTATGCTCCCATGATGGAGGAGAGGGCCTTGTGGAGAGTGGGTTCCCTTGGCCTGTCCGCCCCCTGTCGCACAGCAGCCCTCCCAGTTCCCCTGTGTTCCTGAGCCTCCGTCCCCTGAACCGTGTGCCCACTACCACTGCCCCCAGGTCCCTGTTGTTGTTGGGGTGGTGGGTTATCCTGGGTTCCCTGTAGTGGTGGACACACAGCTGATTGACGTGTCCTAGGGACGGAGGTATGGGCCCGCTGGGTGGGTGCTGTGCTGGTGTTACCAGAGGGTGGAAGGTCAGTGTTGGGCTGTGCCTGTGCGAGGGGAACCCACTGTCCTGAGGCCCACGATGGTCCGGGCTGGTCATCTGGATCCAGTTGGCCAGAGCTGCTGTCGTCACTGTGGGCCTCTTCTGTGGGTGGGGTAGAGATGTCTGGACCCTCCTGTCTGGTGACGTTAGGTAGTGGTCCTGCAGGGGTATAAAAGCATGATTATTGCATGTGTGTGTGTCATGGTGTGCAATGGGTGGGTGAGCGTATACCCCAGTGCTAGCATTCCTATGTGGGGGCTTGTGTGATGATGGTTAGGGGTTGTTATGAGTATGTGCAGTGGGCATGCTTTAATGATGGGTGTCCATGCTTTGTTGTGTCATGCAGGGCTTGGTGTTGGGATGTGTGGTTTGTGTTATTAGTACATTAGTGAGGATTTGGCGTGATAGGGGAGGGGGTGAGGGTGGTGGTGTGTGATAGCATGCAGGTAGGGTGGGGGATATGATAGTTAAGATTTGACTTACCAGTGTCCATTTCTCCACCGACTCCTCCGAGGCCCTCAGGATGCATAATGGTCAAGACCTGCTCCTCCCATGTTGTTAGTTGTGGGGGAGGAGGTGGGGGTCCGCCGCCAGTCCGCTGAACCGCGATGTTATGCCTGGAGACCACGGAACGCACCTTCCCCCGTAGGTCCTTCCACCTCTTCCTGATGTCCTCCCGATTTCTTGGGTGCTGTCCCACTGCGTTGACCCTGTTCACGATTCTTCGCCATAGCTCCATCTTCCTAGCTATAGAGGTGTGCTGCACCTGTGATCCAAATAGCTGTGGCTCTACCCGTACGATTTCCTCCACCATAACCCTGGGCTCCTCCTCCGAAAACCTGGGGTGTCTTTGGCGTGCCATGGGGTGGTGTAGGTGATGTGTGGGGTGGTGTATGTGGTGATGTGTAGTGGTGTGTGGTGTTTTGTGCGTGGATGTTGTGTGGGTGATGGTGTTGTGTGCCTCTGTGTGGTGGGGTTGTCTATTGCTGTGCTCTCTGTCTGTCGCCTTCGTCTCTGATTTTTGGTCGTAGGGGTTTGTGGGTGATGTGGGTGTGTGTTTTATATTGTGTTGGGTGTGTGGGAGTGGTGTGTGCATGTGTATCAGGTTTGTGTATTTGGAATTGTCCTATGTGGCGGTGTTTTAGAGATGTGTGTGTATTTTGAGCGTGGCGGTGTGTACAGCCAATGGAATACCGTGGTTGAAAGACCGCAGCGTGGATTCGTGGGTCGTGATAGCATGGGCGTGTTTCTGTTGGCGTGACGGTGGAGGTTTTGTTATTGCCAGTTTATCACTGACCTTTGGTGTGGCGGACTTGTGTGGGTGTCTGAATTTCGGCAGATTCCGAGATGTGCTTCATAATAGCTGTGACGGAATACCGCGGCCGCAGCGGTGTGTTGGCGGTGTTCTGCACGGCGGTAAGCGGATTTTAGCGCCAATGTTGTAATGACCCCCAAAGTGTTAAAAATAGGTTATTCAACAGATGCGCAGTCAAGCCAGACTTAAAGGAATATATTAATTACCTTTGGTAGCTATCCTTCTGGTGAATACTATACCTACCTGCATATTCCTGAAGTGTAGAATTACCCAGGTATTAGACTGTATCAGGAAATTTCAAAGCTCTGGAAGCTGGTAGTGTGTTCTGGCTCTGAGTCGGCGCCAGAAGTAACGTCTAGCAACATCACTGAAACCATATACCTGCCACTCCAGAGGAACAATGTCATTTTCCATTCATTTGTCTTTCATGCCTTTGAGACAAACAGATGGAGCAACATCTATAACATACATTGTAGTGTAAAACACAAATTGCAACTTTATTATTTCTTTCCCTGCTGCATGCATTCATCAGACAGGGAAGGTCGGTGCAATCCGTGAGAAATCTACAGGTATATAGAGTATCTACCAGAAAGGTAAGAAACTTTTTCTTATGATAGATTCATCTACCTGAAGATTACTCACCTGTTGAACAGATTCCCAAGGTATAATATTCCAGGAGGTTGGCTGATGGATGGTCAGATAAGGAAATCTTGTAGCTCCGAGCTCTCAAAACGACGGTCCCCATGCACTACAGTCAAAAGTGTAGTGCTTGGAAAATGTGTGAAAGGATGCCCACATCACCTCCTTTCAGATCAGTGTGATGAGAACACTTCTTGCAGGAGCTGATGATGATGAATTGGTCCTGGTCGAATGGGCCATGTCGCCTTCAGGCGATTCATTTTTGGCAAGGGCACAGTAGACGTTTTATGCAAATGATGAGCCAGCAGGATAATGTCTCCCTCTCAACCATGTTGTGTTTCCTACTGCAATAATAACCAACTAAGTGCTGGTCATCCAATCTGATGTCTTTTGTGTCATCAAAATAAAAACTAACTTTCTGCCTCGAATCCAGGCAATTAAGATGCTCCTCCTCCTTCTTAGGATGGGGTGGGGAATTTAAAGATTGAAGGGTGATGGACTGAGTCAGATGAAAGGGAGTAACCACTTGGGAAAGAAAGCAGGCCTGGTATGCAACACTAGCTTGTCAGGGAACGGTTGTGAATAGCTTATGGACACTCATTCTACGTAGTTCACTGACCCATCTTTCTAAAGTAATGGGTATCTTAATAGTCAACGGCTGGAACTAGCAAATATAAAGAGGCTCAAATGGAGCTCCCATCAAAAAGAACAAAATTTGGTTCCCACTGGCCATAACAAAATAATTTTTTTTGGGGGGGATGGGTTGTTACAAATGAATGAATGCCTTGAAGAACATCATCAGAGTAGGTTACTTTGAATAGAATGTCTTGAGGAACCTCATCAGAGTAGGCGACTTGAACAGGCAAGACTAGGACTTGGAGACACGAATGCTGGCACTGCTGCAAAATAACCCTTGATAGTAGCTACCACTTACCGGCTCAGAGCTAGAGAATGTGCGAACTAGAGGAATTCTGACAAAAGAGTCTGCAAGGGATGGACGACGTCCGCACACCACAAGTCAAAATTGTGCATCTCCTAGAGCATACAGATTTTATGGAAGGGCGTTGAGCAGACAAGATAAGTCCAGCACCTTAGCCGGCAAGTTTGAGGCTCATTAAGATTGAGGAGCAAGATCAATACCCTACCCCACAACCCCTCCCTGGAAGATGAGCAATACGTATGCATGCCTCAACCAGTCAGTTCAGGGCGATAAGATTGACTTGAACTGGGACTTGGTGGACCTGCCTCAGAACTCAAAAAATGAACAGTATGTCAGAAGTGCTTAGTGAAGTGAAAAGTTCAATCTCAACTGAATTGCATCACCCAAGGCTCCCCTGAATGTATACTGGAGGGTACAGAAGTTCTGGCTTAGAGCAGGGCTTGTTCAGAGGAGACAAACCAGTCCGCTTGAAGAGTACCCACAAAAGAAATATGTTTATGACCACCTCTGGTAGAGGGCGTCACTCATGTTGAGCAAGGTAATGCCAGCTCAAATATTCAGAGACTCCTCCAGGTGACTGCCAGTTAACCACATCCCTTGACGGTGTCCCTAAAACCACACCCTCAACACTTGCTGGCAAAGGAGCCAAGCCCCTAATCCCCACTGTTCACGTACCACATCATAGTCATATTGTCTGTCAGGATCTGGACAGATCAGCTGCAAATGGAAGGGAAGAGGGCTCGGAGCACTAGCCAAATTGCCTGCAGCTCTCGTAGGTTGATATGAAGCACCTGCCATTCTGGAAACATGAAACCCCTGAGCTTCAGATCCTCCATATAGTTTCCCCATCTGAAAGCAGAGGCACCTGTCACTACTTTGGCCACAGCTGGGGACCAGAAGGACATCCCTCAAAGAAGGTTCTCCTTGCTTTCCCCAAAAGATCACATCCACTGCAGTGTGTCAGTGGACCACAACGTTGTGTTACAGACCCCCTTCCTCATGCTGGAACTACTGCCTGCAGGCATGCAAGACCAGGAGTTAAGAGTTATCTGATAGAGACTTCTAGCTGCAGGTAATCACCTTAGAATTCAGGCATCAGATTGGATCTGGAAGATTTTTCGTGTGCAGTACCTCTGCATGCGGGTAAGTGCCGTCATTCAGCTCCACATCATCAGCATCATCCCTGGCACCTATATAGGCGCCACCCAGGTGTGTTGACCAGCACAGATCTGGGAAGAGCTACCCTTTCAGTCACTTTTTGACTATACTTTTTGACGTTTTGTTGAGGATTTGTTTAGTTTTTCCTCCTAGTGTGGCAGGATGTCATAAAAGAAGGCAGGCTTCAAGCCCTGCGTTACCTTTCATCGGCCAACATAGGTGACAGACAGCACCTTGTTTGCCTGTGGTGCCACATGCGTGACCACGGCCCAAAGTTGTGCTCCAACTGCTGTGTGATGAATCCTAAGGCTTTAAAGGAACGCTCCCTCAAGCTGATGGTGCTCTGTCGTGCGACTCCATGCCGGCTGAACTCCCAGTTGAGAAGAAGGTCCCGGAATCAGTTGCTGAGTCTGAGGTCGTTGTCCCATTTGAAATCTTTGGGACATTCCGGTAAATATAGGCACAAGAAGGAAAATACGTCAAAGCGTTGTTTGACTGCTCCGTGTAGATCGGTTAACGAGACGTGGGAGCATCCACATTCTAGGCCTCACTCCGGTTGAGTCTGCAACTATGCAGACTCTGTCCTTCCCTCAGTTTCTGGGAGCTGGAGCAACCCCGCCCAACTAAAGGAATTCTATGCCTCATATTTGTGCCTGACTTCTCTGGCACGCCTTCAGGCCCCGCAGGGTTTGGCAGGGGCCCCAGCTGGTTCTGTGCCTGCGGCTCTGGTGCCAGTGGGGGCCCAAGGATCTACTTCTGGATCCAGACTGGTGCTGGCCATACCACCTCTGCCTTCCCCGGTCCTGAAGCCGATGCTCCAGTCACCACCATCCCCATTTTAATCCCTGACTCCCCGGCTTACTGCTGTATCCAGCATCATCATGAGCCTTGCCTCCCAGATCGATCCTGAGCCCTATTAATACGTACTTGGACTCGGTGAGGAATGGGAGGGGTCACTGAACTCTGAAGAAGTTCAGCATTATAAGCAAGATATGGACTGGTGTGAGGAACTGGGTGAAGCTAGTGGCCTGGATACTTCCCCAGACGCTGGCATGCTTTCTCCCCCTACTGTGGCTGTGAGGAAGGAGCTTCATTTGCAATGGCGGTGCGGAGGTCCTCGACCTTCAGTTGCCCTCAGTGGCAGTCAAGACCATTGTCTTGACAGAGTTTCTTCAGTCAGGCGTCCTCCCATCTGAACTGCTCCTCCCATTTTATAAGATCCTTGTAGATGTCCTTTTGGGTACTTGGTCCAACCCGAACACAGGGGCTCCTGTAAATAGGACAATCGCCCTTCGCACCGCTCGCCTCACCCCAGGGGACCCACGTTGCCTTCTGTAACACCCTACCCCTGAGAGTTTGGTGATCCAAGCTTCCACCTCCCATATCAAACCTAGTCTGTTCCCTATCGCTCCAACAGATAGGGAATCCAAGATACTGGAGACACTTGGGAAGAAGATGTTTTCTTCTGCCAGCCTGGCATTGTGGTCCATGAACACCGCATGCCTTTTGGGTCATTACTCCCACACTCAGTGGGATATGGTTGCACAAGTGCTGCCTAGGTCCCGGAGCAGGCCCAGGTCGGGCTCTCTCAAGCTGCAGCAGACGAGAGAGATGCAGCAAAGTTCACATTTCGAGGTGACTTGACACAACTAACTGGCTGGGCAGAGCAGTTTCATTAACATTGTCTCCTTCAGGCACCACGCCTGGCTTCGTACTACTGGCTTTTTGGGGATGTCACATCTTCTTTGATGGACATGCCCTTCAATGGCTCCCGTCTTCTCAGAAACTAAGCAGACTTGGTGCTCAAATGTTTTAAGGACAGTCGGGCTATGGCTCGGTCCTTGGAGTTATCTTTTGCCCTGCACCACCCCCAGTCCACTTTTCACTCCTTTCATGGCTACGGAAGAGGCTACCAGCTGCTCCAATTCCCCCCAGCCACTGTGCCTCACATGCTCCACAGCCTCTGCATGGCAGAGAACACAGTATCCACAGGCCTTGTGGATCAGGTAGTCAGAGGTCGGGTCATTCCACCCCCTCCTCTCCCCTGTAGCCACCAAACCCTCCTAATCTGCCCTTATATCATCACAGGCATCCAGCTGGCAGCAGGATATGCCATTATCTTCCCCATAGGCAGTCCATAACATCTGATAAGTGGGGTTTGCAGATAGTCCGAAGGGGCTGCTCCCTCCCCTTTGTGGCTACTCCTCCCGTCATGCCACCATCTCAATACAGGCTGATGGAGGATCATTTTTTCCCTTTTCTGCAGGTACACTGTGGCTCTCTTGGGCAGGGGAGCCATATAGAGGGGCCTAACACTAGAAGTAGGTTGTGGTTGTTATTCTTGCTGCTTCTTGGTGCCAAAGAAGGATGGAGGCCTTGAGTTCTATCCTAGACCTGCGGCCCCTCAACTGTTTCCTCAGGAAGAAGAAATTCAAGATGGCTCTGTCTGCCCTGGACCCGAGAGGCTGGATGGTAGCGTCAGACTTGTAGAATACATATTTTCTCATTCCTGTCCTGCCTGTCCACAAGCGTTGCCTGCGGTGCACGTTCGGTCACAATCATTTCCAGTTTGCTGTGCACCCCTTTGGCCTGACCAGCTCCCCACAGGTTTTCACTAAGGTAATGGCGGTGGTTGCAGCTTATCTAGGGAGATCAGGGACATCAGTCTTCCCATAACTAGACTACATGCTTACCCCAGGCTGTCGTCTCCCACCTCCATAGTACGGCGGACCTCCTGCACTCACAGGGGTTCACTATAAACGTGTCAAAGTCACACCTGACTCACTTTCAGACGTTCCCTTTCATCGGAGCTGTCCGGGATGCAGTGCAATTTCGGGCTTATCCTCTCGAGAGGCTAGTCCATAATGTTCAGGCTACGGTACCAATGTTTCAGCCTCGATCCTGGGTTTCAGTGAGACAGACTCTAAGGCTGCTGACTCTTATGGCCTCCTGTATCCTGCTGGTTAGAAACGCATGTTGACATATGCAGACACTACTGTGGGACCTGAGGTTCCAAGGGGCACAGCATCAGGGGAATGTTTCTGACATGATCCTGATCTCGGAGGGAACTCTGAAAGAGCTGCATTGGTGACTAACAAACCGCAATTGGGTCAGAGGCAGACCCCTCTCCTTTCCCTAACCAGATCTCAAGTAGTGATAGATGTGTTACTCCTGGGATGGGGCAGTCATCTGGGGTAGGTGGAGATTAGAGGATTCTGATCTCCGGTGGAATTCAGACTTCACTCAACATGCTGGATGTCTGAGCAATCCTACTGGCATTTAAGGCCTTTCTATCCCCATCAAGGGAAGGCTGGTCCAAGTGTTCACAGACAACACCACTGCCATGTGGTACTCCAACAAACAGCGCAGGGTAGGGTCATGGACTGTTTGTCAGGAGGATGTGTGTCTCTGGACATGGCTGGAACATCAGGAAATATCTCTAGTGGTTCAACACCTGGCAGTTTATCTGAATGCCAGGGCAGACAAACTCAGCTGAAGATGCCTAGCAAATAATGAATGGCATCCCCATCCGGCGGTGGAGCAAGGTCTCTTTCAGCAGTGGGGAGAGCCTTGGTTAGATCTGTTCGCCACCGCTGAGAATGCGCAATGTTGCAGTTTTGCGCACTTGAGTTTCCAAGACACAGCTCTCGCTCAGAGATGCTTTTCGTCTTAAGAGGAGCTCAGGCCTTCTGTATGCTCTTCTGCCAATACCACTCCTGCCCAGAGCTCTCAAAAAGATCCGGAACGACCAGGCCCAAGTTATTCTTGTGGCTCCAGGCTGGGCACGGAGAGTCTGGTATCCTGAGCTACTAATCATGGCAATCAATCCTCCGATTAGGCTGCCTCTTCGGGAGGATATTCTGTCACAGCAGGAGGTGAGGGTTCTCCACCTGAACCTGTTCAGTCTCTGCGTTTTTGCATGGAGACTGAGCAGCGGGATTTGACAGCCATTGACCATCCTCCCTAAGTTTGTGATGTTATTTTGGCAGCCAAGCATTCCTCCACTAAGATGGTATACGCCTGTTGTTAGAAGAAATTTGTGGCTTGGTGCCCTGACAGACATGTTGCTTCCTTTCCACCACCCTTTCTCAGGTTATTTACTTTATTCTACCTCTTGCCCAGCAGCACTCTTCTCTGGGCACTCTTAAGGGCTATCTTTCTGTTAAATCTGCATTCATTAGTTTGGCTGATCAAACCTCTCTCTTTAAATCTACTATTGTACATAGATTCTTAAAAGGCTTGGTTCATCTTTTGCCACCTCCTCCTTTTAGTACAAGACAAAAGAGGGTCCCTGCCGCCAATAAAGTAGCTCAACCAGGGAGATAATAGCTAAAGCTGCAAAGGAATACTAAGAGCTACTCTCGAATACCACTATTCAGATAAATATAAAGAAAAACATCAAGGTTTTGCTTTATAGATAATCTAATATTTAAATCATTGGTGTGGTCTACACATTGTGTGGAAAGTAGTTCTCTCCCTCTCCCCTTGGAAGACTGTTTTTCCTCCATTAAAGCATTTATCTTTATCTATATATATATATATCTGCAGGTAAATATATGATTAATATAACATAATGGGATAAGCAGTATACAGAGGGGCGTGGCCAAGCCGTTGGTAATGGTGGACGTGAGCTGAAG
Source organism: Pleurodeles waltl (assembly GCF_031143425.1). Classification (NCBI taxonomy): domain Eukaryota; kingdom Metazoa; phylum Chordata; class Amphibia; order Caudata; family Salamandridae; genus Pleurodeles; species Pleurodeles waltl. The sequence goes on from NC_090451.1 coordinate 231,530,938, forward strand.
AAGCTCCGCGTCACGCCCGGCTTATCCGGCGCCATCTGGGGGGGGCAGAAGGCCAGTGACGCCTTGCAAGTGACGGGGCAGGAGCCCGAGCGACACCGGATTACTTTGGTGTTGCGCGCCGTCTCGTTGGAGCGGCACGCAGAAGAGTTGGGCCGGGGCCACGTGGGCCGGTGGCCTGGGGTGCTGGGCCGAGAGGCGGTGCGGCCGCGCTGTGTGTGTGCGCGTCGGCGGGACCTGCACACGGGGGCGGCCCCTCGGTGATGCTCCCCCACAAATGCTGATGCCCCGGTGGGGGTGAGGATACGGCGGCAGGTGAGGAGAGTGGGTGGACTGCCGGCGGGCGCCTCCCGGGAGCAGGAAAAGGATCCGGACTGGGCCTGCGGAGCCCTGGGGCCTAGTTGGGGTGCGGTCGCGCCTGGGCCAGACCTGACAGAGGGGGTCGTTTGAAGGAGGGCACCCTGAGGAGTGGGTGCCTCGTCCGGGGCACAACATACATTTTTGTGAATGAGTTGTAAGCGGGGCCGTGTGTATTCACTTGCTGAGGTGGGTGCCTTGGCGCGGCTGGGGCTAAATGGGCCCCGCTGGAACCACGGACTAGCGAATGGGTTTGCCCCTGGCCTAGCTGACCACCTGTGGACTTTGGAGGCTGGTGGTGGGGCCCGTGGAGCTGGAGATCGGCGGTGGGAGCCCAGCGGTGCAGAGACTGAGGGCTGGGCTGCTCGTGCTGCTGCGCGGTAGTGGACTGGTAGCGTCGGCAAGCGGGCCCGGCCCGATTCAAGGTCTGGATCACCGGTGAGAGAGACGGAGCTGAAGGAGTCTGAGTAGTGGACCATTTATTGACAGTGAGGACAGCATTGAGTGGAGGACCTCTTTGGTGCCTGTTACTGTGGAACCAGAGACCAGCGGGCGCTGGTGGTGTGGAGTTGGGAGTGGGCCTTGGGTGTTCCACTTGGCATCGGACTGTTGTACTGTCAGTGGCAGTCTTTTGGCTTGGCTCCTCTGCACCAACTGCGATCAATTAAAGGCACAGAGGGGGTGCAACTGGCGGAGTGGCGGCTGGTGTCAGATTGGGAACAGGTTGGAATCCCTCGTGGCCTGGAGCAAGGCGGGGACGGTACATCTGCGCTCTGGTACTGGAGCTGGGAGGTCGCAGGACGCGGCGGTACAGGACAGCCAGAAGTTGGATGCGGTTCTTGCTGCAGTGGAGCGCATTGGAGACTCGTTGGAGCGGGCCCGCACATCGTTAGAAGCCAAGATAGATAAGGTGACCAGTGACCTTGTACTTTTACATGTGGATCATCGCAAGTTGGCGGACAAAACTGGCGCGATTGAGGCGAGGGTAGATGAGCTGACGCCAATGACATCCCGTTTGAAGTCTGAGATGGAGGGCGTGCTGGCCAGTGTAGCGGAACTGGAGCGTCGGGTGGAGGATGCAGAGGGGTGCTCCAGGAGGAACAATATTCGGGTGGTTGGCTTGCCAGAAGACAGAGGGCCAGGATGCAGTGGCCTATTCGGATACCTGGCTGCGGGGGCTGGTGCCGGCGGGCACGCTAACTTCCTTTTTTTCTGTGGAGCGGGCCCATCGTATTCCCATGCGGCCAAGACCGCCGGGGAGTGGTCCCCGTCCTTTCATCATCCGCCTCCTCCATTATGCGGACAGAGACGTTATACAGAACTGTGAGATCCTCCCCACCCCTTTGGGTGGATGATGCACGGGTCCTGCTGTTTCCGGACTACACTCTGGCAGTGCAGAGGGATCGGGCCTCCTACCTGCCTTTGAAGTGTAGACTCAGAGCTCTCAGCCTGAACTACTCTCTGTTATTTCCCGCCAGGCTTCGTATTGTGGCTGAGAACAAATCACACTTTTTTATTACACCGGAAGCGGCATGGTAGTGGCTCGAGTCAACGGGCCGCGCATCGGGCTGTATGGCGGAGCGAAATGTTCCAGTGTTGCGGAACAAACACAATCGGGCCAGGCGTGCCCGGAAGAGAGGTGAAGTTCGCACGGGGCCCGTGACGTGTGCCTCAGACTTGGAGCAACTCATACAGCAGAGGAGGGAGGCGATTCATTCTGCTGCGGCTATTAGCGCCTCCCCGGTGGCATCAGAGTCGGAGACTGAAATCTTGCAGCCGCCTAGTGATCGACCTATCACGCCGGATCGACTTTCGGAGTTGGGTCTTGCTGAGGACCCGCCCGTAACGCCTGCCACGGCGGACGAACTACGGGAGTTGTGCTAAATGACTGTTTATTGCTGTGGTCGCCCGTCTGGAATGTTGTACTAACTGGACTCTAGTAAGAATGTTTGATGATACAAGTGGACAGCGGGTCTGGTTGTCGAATGTGGGCCCTTGGCCTTGGAGAGTTGAGTGGGCCGCCGCTGGTACTGTGCCTGTCCTTGTTTGCTGTTAGTTCTTGTGGTCGGCTGTTGAGGCCTTCCTTTCTCCCCCCTTCTCTGTTATCCACTATAGCCGGGCTGTATGGTTTGTGTGGAGATTGCTTCCTCGTGGGATTGGCCTACCCCATACTCCTACTAGTGGAGTCTCATAATGTGTGGTTGCGATGTTGCATGCTACTGTTTTTGTTGTTGGGTTTGGGCGGTGACCTGTTGTCTATCTGCTCTGATGGTATTGGTCATGTTTTGGCTATGATGGAAGTCATATGCGGAGCGTCCGATCGGAGGTTGGGAATCTGTTAATGCTGGTGTAGCCCTATGTGGGGGGGTAGAGTGGTTGTGGGTGGGGGATAGCTGGCTCTCTGTGATATGTCTTCATACACTGCGATTACTTGGAATGTGAGGGGCATACATACCCCCAAGCGCCGGTATGCTATATATTCCTATCTTAGAAGGCACTCATTCCATTTCACTTTTCTGCAAGAGACGCACTTGGCGCGCTCATAGATCCCCCGATTGCAGCGGCGCTGGAGAGGGCAGTTATATGCGACAGGTCACTCAGCATATGATAGGGGTACTCTGGTCTGGATTAGAGCAGGCGTTCCCTTTGCGGTGGAAGAGCAGATCATAGACCCACAGGGTAGATTTGTCCTGATTCGAGGGAGGCTGGCGTATCATGCTGTGGTGCTGGGTTCTATCTATGCTCCGAATGTAGACCAGACCTCCTTTCTGCACGGGCTGTCCCAACATTTGGCGGGTTGGAGTGATTTCCCATGGTTGCTGGATGGAGACTTCAATAGTGTACTTGATGTTGACTTGGACTGTTCCTTCCCTCCGCTGCCTACGTCCCAGGTTGTGGCGGCTGCGCGTGGTTTAGTGACTTGGATGCAACACTGGCAGTTGGTAGATATATGGCGGCAGCGGCACGCTGTGGACAGGGTTTATTCGTTCTATTCTGCCCCGCACTCCCTGCATGTGCGCTCAGACAGGATGCTTTGCACTCGGAACCTGGCTTCAGTGATTGCTGACACAGATTATTTGGGGCGTACGCACTTGGATCACAATCCGCAGCTTATGAGGCTGAGCTGGGACTCTTCTCCTCCAGCTGTCCCTACTTAGAGGCTTAGGCCGGACCTGTTAGAAGACGCTGCCTTTAGAGCGTCACTGAGCGCAGCGATCCCAGAGTACTTCGAGCATAATGATGGCACGGCTTCGTCGGGTTTGTTAGAATGGGATGCCTTTAAAGTATTCGTTCGTGGGCATTGCCTTAGGACTCAGTGCAATTTGCGTCGCTCCATCAAATGCGACCTAGCTCGGGTGGAGCTTGTCATGCTGTGACCGGAAAGGGAGGTGGCTGGTAGCTTGGTGGAGGATTCGCTGCTGTCTGCGGCTTGCGCCGAGCGACTGTCGTTACTTGAGCACTTGCGCTGTTTGAATTACGCTGCGCACTCTGCGTGAACCCATGCTTCGGCCGATAAGGCGGGCAGGCTACTGGCCTGGTTGATTCGACGTGACTGCGAGAAGGGACCGATCGTGGAGATTCGTTCGGAAGCAGGGGGAATGGTACATACACCCGGGGAAATACACTCTGAGTCCACGAGGCATTATGAGGCGCTCTATGCCTCAGGTGCGCCTCCCATGGAGAGTCTCTGTAGCGACTTTCTCGCTGGTGTGGATCTTCCGTGTCTGGAGGAGGAGCAGATGGAAGCGCTTGAGGAGCCTCTTGATCTTGAGGAGATAAAGTCCAGTATTGGGGAGCACGCATTAGGTAAAACGCTGGGCCGAGATGGTTTACCAGCTGACTTTTACAAGGTCTTTGCATCCCAACTGGCGCCCCGGTTGCTCCGTGTGTATGAGGAGGCAGTTCAAAGGGGCTGTTTGTCAGCGTCCCAGAGGGAGGCATTACTGGTGTCTCTTCCCAAGCCTGGGAGGGACCCAGTAGAAATGGGTTTGTACCGGCCGCAAGCGATGCTAAACACTGACTACAAAATCCTGGCCAAGGTGCTGGCAGTGCGCCTTGCGCCGAGAGTGCCGGATCTGGTCCACTCGGACCAGAACGGGTTTGTACCGGCTAGAGATACATTGCACAATATCAGACGGCTGTTTCACGTCATGCAATACGCGAGGCAGGATTGGCCGAGGGCGGGATGTCTTGTCCTGGACCTGGAGAAGGCTTTTGACTATCTGGAATGGTATTACCTGTTCAGGGTACTGCGGTGGTTTGGCATGGGACCCTCCTTTATTCGACTGGTTAAGCTGTTATATGCACGACCGCAGGTTCGGGTAAAGCTAGGGGGGCGTGGTATCGGAGCTGGTCCTTGGGTGCAGGGGCATGAGGGAGGGCTGCCCCCTTTCCCCACTGTTGTTTTCTCTCGCCATGGAGCCCCTGGCAGCGGTGTTGCGTGGCGGGGGCTGAATGGGGCATTGCCCTAGGGGACGGCCTGCACGTGGTATCGCTGTATGCCGACGACCTCCTCCTGTATTTTAGGGATGTTACGCGGATCCCTTCGGAGGTCGGGACGCTGTTGCAGCGATTTGCGATTATATCTGGTCTCAGGATCAATTTTTCCAAATCATGCCTCTTTCCTTTTGATCCTGCGCTCACGGATCCAGGGCTCTGTCTTGCTGGGGGTCCTGTTCCGTGGCAGCCACACACCATCCGGTACTTGGGTATCGGTATTTACCATTGAGAGAGGGACCTAGTCGATGGCAATCTTACAAGAGCGGTGTCCTCGATTAAATCTCAGATGATATTCTGGAGGACGCTGCCGCTGTTGGTGGCCAGTAGAATAGCACTTTTGAAAATGGTAGTCCTGCTGCGTCTATTGTATTTCTTTTCAAACCTTCTGCACTATGTTCCCCCCAGCTTCTTTAGGACCTTAGAGTCAGAGTTGAGAGAACGGAGGCCGTTGCAGGGTTGCCCTGAAAAACTGTACTAACCGTCAGAGAGGGGCGGGTTGGCGGTCCCTAACCTAGAGCACTACTACTTGGGTTCTCAGCTTCAGTGGGTGTCCAGGTGGCTGGCGGGCCTTCAGCTGGCTGATACGGCATCTGAGCGGGGTCCTTGGTCTCTGCTGCAAGTTTCGCACTTATTTCATCCACTTGTGCGCGTCGCGGCTCCACGACAACTGTTCCTTAGGGTGGCGTATAGCTGTTTTCATAGATCCCTCCGGCTCACTGGGCGGGTGGTCCTGTTCACGCCGGCCTTAGCGCTGTTGGGCACACCCCGAGGCCCCAGGATTACGTCAGACGTGGAGCTGCGCTCGTGGCATGAAGTGGAGTTGTGTACGCCAGGTGACCTTTATGAGGATGGCCAACTGCTTTCGTTCTCTAGGCTTCAGGAATTGGCACTACCATCAGGGCAGTTTCTGCTATATAATTCATTGTTGAGGGCCCTGAGATCCAAGTGGGGAGATGTCGGTGGCTCCCCCCACGCATTTGCTGATTCAGTACCTGCAGGTGATGGGCGGGGGTTGGCGCTTGATTAGCTGGTTTGCAGATGCATACTGTTCTGGAGTGGGGTGCGTTGCGTGCGGCCTGGGAGTAGGATGCAGGCAGCTCAGTTGGAGGTCAGCTCTTTCTGGCCACCTTAACATACCCCGCAACTCCAGATTTCGTTTAATTCAATTCTACATTATCCACAGAGCCTACCTCACTCCGGCTCGAGTGAACAGATATTTTGCTCATCAGGATGCAGCTTGTCCCCGCTGTTTTTGTGTAGATGTGGATTTGCTCCATATGCTATGGTCTTGTCCTCCTTTGTGTTGCTATTGGAAAGCAGTGGTCGACTGCCTGTCGGAGTGCACGATTCGGCGGGTTCCGTTCACCTGGGAGGCGTATATACTGGGACTTTTTCCCAGAGGCAAGCGGCATAGAGCTGAGGTGCGATTTACGGACCTGGGACTGATCACAGCTAAGCGTCTGGCAACTCATAGGTGGAAGTCGTCCGGCCCTCCGTCGTTGCAGGCTTGGAAATGCTCCTTTGAGGTGTGGGCGGGGGCCGAGGGAGTGGTGTTGAAGAGAGAAGAGGTGTTGGGGCTGCTTACGTTTCCGCTGTCGGCTGGCTGGGAGGAGTTGCTATTGCGCCTGCGGAGTATGAGCGGGGGCACTGCTGTGGAGGAGTCGGTCTAGTGCGGATGGGCATCCGCTGGGGGAATAGTGCGCTGTGATGGGGTGGTGTTTGCCCGTTGGCATGATTTGATGCAGTACTAGTGTGTTGAAGGCCGATGTTGGCCGGGTTCTGCGATTTGGCTCTGCCCCTCCGCCGGTATGCTGGTTTGATGTGGATTAGCTCTCATGACGGTCAGGACACGTTTGAATGGTAATTTGTTGCCTGTATGACTAGTAACCAGCAGTTGTTATTGTTTGTACTGTTTTTTTGTAACCTGTTTACAGTATTTGCCTACCAGCTGGAAATACTCATGTTCAATTATGGGTGGGGGTGTAATGACACTGCGGTCTGATTAGTTAAATCATGCATTTGTTTATCATTCCTCCATGGACGCTCATGCTTTGAGTCCCTGGCGTAAGCATATCTTGCACTTGTGTTGTATATTTGTCAACAATATGCTATGGGAGCTCAGGCTTGACATGGCTTAATGGAAGGATTAGATGCCTGGCTACAACTTGGTATGGCACCTGACTTTTCTCCTTTTCTTTTTATTTTGTGTGGGTATCCAAGTACATTGTAACTGCACAACGATAATTATCCGCATGTCAGAGGTTCCTACTTGGTGTTAAGATGTGATCAAATGCTATTAAACAGATTTATGAAAAAAATGCGATAAGCAGGATACAGATGCTGTAGCTTCACACCTGGTGGAATGAAACTGTGGAATCAATTTGGGTGTTGCATGGTTTGATATGGATCTGTAGATATCACTAGTGATTATTAAGGTTTAAGTGTATGGTGTGGTTTATAGGAATGGGCATGAGGTTGTATCTGTCTCTAACTTGGTGTATGCTTTATCTATGGGTCTCTATCAACATGTATATCTGCATGTTTCACCCTATTAGTCTCATCTTGTTTTGTTCTATTGTATTTACTTTTTCTGTGTGTGTTTTGTGCTATTATATATCCTAGACTTTGGGATATATGGACTCCTCCATTTCAAGGCTGCCCTTTTTGTGTTTTTTGTGTTAGATATCATCTATTGATGTGGGATATATCAAGAAATTGGTGTACTGTTCTGTACGTTTGTCCTTTCTATGACGTTTATATCTACATTTGATCGTATGGTTTGGAACTGCCCTGATGAAGGTGGCCTGCTAATGAGAGGATTACCGAAACACGCGTAGGCTCTGGGTTCCTACTATGTTCTTGCATTATTGTATTAGAATATTGTGACATCAGAGGCTGGGCTTCACAGCTCTTTGTATGTATATATATGTATTAATATTATGTCATTGTGTTACACATTTTTTGATTGTATTATTGTATACTGATGTATATATAACTTTTGCATGAATGTGGGGTGACTGATTTAATGTATTGTCCTTTTTTAATTGTACTTGTTATTATATAATAAAAGATTGTTGAAACAACTTTATGAAATATGATTTGTTGAAGTGAAGGTTATGATATCTATTTAGCCCTGGATTGGAAATACAGCTATTAAATAATTGTTCACGTACATAATAATGTGAATTTATTTATACCTTGATGTTTTTCTTTATATTTATCTGTATAGTGGTATTCGAGAGTAGCTCTTAATATTAATTTGCAGCTTTAGCCACCTTCTCCTTTTGTCATGCCTCAGTGGGACTTAAATCTTGTTCTCCCATTCCTAATCTGCGTTTCTTTTAAGCCACTTCACAATTGTCCTTTGCGGTTGCTCACAATCAAAATGACTTTCCTCATGGCCATCACAGCTGCCCGACGAGTTAGCGAGCTGCAGGACTTGTCATCTAAGCCGATCTATTTATCCATCCATCACCACAAAGTGGTGCTTCGCATGCAGGCCTCCTTTCTTCCGAAAATGGTCACGCCCTTTGATGTAGGTTAGTCAATCACCTTACCTACTTTCTGTGCTCAACCTCACCCTTCCAAGGAAGACGAGTGTCTCCATCGTCTAGACCCCAAATGAGTGCTGTCATTCTACCTTGACCGCACACGGGGATTCCAGGCTGACGATCAATTCGCCGCGGAGTGTGTTGGAGCTGAAAAGGATTGTGCTGTGCAGTAAAGGACCATCTTCAGATGGGTTGTGCTCTGTATTAAACTTTGCTATGCTCTGGCAAGAAGAAACCTGTTGAGGACTTGCAGGCTTCCACCAGAGCCAAAGCTGCGACCACTGTGTTAGCACGTGGAGTTCTAGACTTGGCTATCTGCCAGGCAACGTGAGCCTCCATGCACATGTTTATCTAGCATTACTACCTGGACAGTCAGGTCTGCTGTGACAGTCATTTTGCCTGTTTGGTCCTGCACGACTTCACTCATGAAATTGGTCCGCAGACCCACCTCAGGGGATGGTATCGCTTGGGTATCTATTCTAAGGTGAGAAACCTGCAGCTAGAAGTCTCTATGAGATGAACATGTTACTTACTGTCAATAATGCCTTATTTGGTAGCAACACTATCTAACCGCAGATTCCTTACCAACCCACCCATCCTCCCTGCTCTGCGAACAGATTTCTGAGGACAGTGCTGTATCACTTTCAGGGCCCTAGTTATCCCCACCTGTCTTCTGTTTTTGTCATGGCTCTGTGCTTCTGGCATGGAAAATCGTGAAACTGACATCAGTGCGTCTGGGTGGCACCTAAATAGGCGCCGCAGACGTCACTTCTGGCATAGATGACGCAGTGTGCAGAGGTAGTGCTTATGAAAATAACTTCCAGTTCCAGTTTGATGCCTGGGATAATTCTAAGATGAGGAATCTGCAGCCTGATATAGACTCTACCAGATAAAGCATTACCAAAGATAAGTAACTTTTTTTAAAGGAACCCAGCAAATGCAAGACCTGCAGTACTGGCACTCCTGCGCTATCCCAGAATGAAGGAACCATCGCCTAGATGTCTTGATAACATTTATAATCCCATACAATTCTATAATTTTTCAAAAAAATAGTTTGTGCATGTCATGTTTTTTCAGCACATTTGGAAATACATTTTGAATAAAATGTGTTAATGTCAAATTAGAAACCTAACTGATCCTTGGCGTTTGGTGAGGGAAAATCCAAAATGGCCTTAACTAGACTAAATTAAGCTCCACTCCGTTTTCAAATACTTGAAACCTAAACACCCCACACACTAACCCCCCTCCCTTTTTTTTGCATTCAAGGTAACTGTTTTATCCCTCAAGGAGGTTAAAACCTGCACCATTCTCCTGTAATGTTTCTCTTTGTCCTTGGCAAAAATAGTACATAATCTTGAAAACACTGGCTATATCTTTGAACACATTTTCCATCAAACATTGGAAGACAGTTGACACTAATATTAAGCCAAGAGGCATACATTTGAATCTAAATGGTTTGATTCACAGAGTAGTGTGATCTGATGATATGTAGAAGCCATATTTAAGGTGGAAAAATACTTGCATCCCCCGAAAGTGGTTTTCACTTCCGGGGTCCATGGAGTGTGGGTAGGTCAAATCGACTGTTGTGTCCAGGAGTCAAATTACTTAGTTTAAGGAGCAGCGAACATCTATGATATCCCCTAGGGGTCCGTGTCTGAATCTAGGAGGGTACCCACACTCTAAAGAGTGACATCCTATCAGGAGATACTAAGTTTCATCTAGTTGACAAGGACTATTCTTACTCTCTTAGTGAGGACTAGGTGTTGTATTGTAGGTCCTGATGAATTGCCAATAGATCCTCAGTGAGTAGGCAGGGGCAAAACATGTTGACTAATTGCTCTGTAGTGTAGGTAATACCCACACATAGGCCCTCATTTTGACATTGGCTGTAAATGCCGCTTACCGCCGCGGTGACCGCCGCCAGCATACCATCGCAGTGGTGAACATCCGTTCACCATATTATGAGACACACACACCAAACCGACAGGATACTGCCACAAACACATATCTGCCAGCCCAAAGGTCAGTGTTAAAGTGTCGGTACGAACACCCATACCGTTACGCCAACAAAACAACGCCGACCACATTATTACCCATGAATCACCATGGCGAACATTCAATGGCGGTAAACCATTGGCGGTACACACTGGCGTGCTCAGAATGGCCACCCAAAAACAAAACGACACAACATTGGTCAAAACCAAAAACACACCTGACGCCCATACACACCCCACAGCCACCCACCCACCCACGGCACTATAAAACACACACCCACATCACCCACAAACCTTTACAAATACAAATTATTTCCTCCAGACTGACGCCAAGACCTCTGCGACAACTAGACACACACACCACATTCACCCATACGTCCCTCACGCACCCCACTACACAGTACCCAACACCCACACACTTACACACACCACACAACACCCATGTCCCCACAAAGGCACCCCTGTTTCACAGATGAGGAGTTGCAGGTCATGGTGGAGGAAATAGTCAAGTTAGAGCCGCTGCTCTTTGGACCACAGGTACAGCAAATATCCATTGCCAGGAAGATGGAGCTATGACGGAGATTCGTGCACAGAGTGAACACCGTGGGACAGCATCCAAGAACAAGGGACGACATGAGGAAGAGGTGAAACGACCTACGGGGGAAGGTACGTTCTATAGCAGCAAGGCACCAGCTCGCCATACACAGGACTGGCGGTGGACCCCCACCTCCTCCCCCACAGCTCACAGCATGGGAGGAGTAAGTCTTGGCATTACTGCGTCCTGAGGGACTCACAGGGGTTGCCGGAGGACTGGATACGGATTCATCAACATTTATTACTTATCAACCTCCATGCCATCACACACTCTCACCCTCACTCCCATCATTCCACTCCATGCACAATGCACCTACACATATGACTAACCCAAATGCCAAGCCCTGCAAGCAGTACCAATGCATGGACAGCCCTCCCAACCCTGCATGGACACCCATCACTAAAGCATGCACAGCATAGGGGAAATAACAATCCCACAATACATCAACATACACAAACCAAGGTGGCAGGGCAACAGCAATGATAGAGGGTAAGCTAGGGATGTACAGTATGTCACAGGCGTGAAGCATAATACATTACTTACATCCCCGCAGGTGCTCCAGCCAATGTCAGCGGAGAGGCGGTGCCACGACAAACCAGTCCCCCAACAGAAGATGCCCTCAGTGATGACAGTAACTCTGGAATTCAGGATCTGGATCAACAACCTGGCCCATCAGGGTCCACTGGACAGTCGGTCACCCCAGCCCACTCACTGTCCACCACAGAGCCTCCCCCATCAGTATCCACCACCACAGCAGCCACCCAGCGTCCCCACACCTCTGTCCCCAGGACACGTCAATCAGCAGTGTGCCCACCTACCTGTACAGTGACCCTAGTCCATACCTCACACCCAAGACAATCAGGGACCTGGGATCAGTGACAGTGGGCACACTATTCAGTGGACAGAGGCACAGGGCAACAGGGACACTGGGAGGACAGCTGTGCACCAGGGGGAGGACCGGCCCAGGGAACCGACTCTCCAGGAGGCACTCACCAAGATCCTGGGTGCCTACCAACAATCCCAGGACACGATGGGCCAGATCCTTGACAACATGCAGGAGAGCAAGTGGCTGCAGGAGGAACACCATCAGGAGATCAGGGAGGACTTGCTGGCCCTCAACACCACCATGGTCTCCATGGCAGGGGTGCTGGCAGATATGCCCAGCATCATGAGGGATTTGACAGCACACCAGCGGGTCCCTACCACTAGCCAGCCTACTGACCAGCCCACCACTTCTGCTGCAGCTAAGGGGCAGGAGCCCCCCCACCCCCACAGGCCACCAGCACCCTTTCCTCTGCAATAGGTGAAACACCCCGTAAACGTTCCCTGCGACCCAGGCAGAAGCCAGAGACACTTGCCAAGACCACTGCCAGGAAATTAGACTCTCCTGATTGTCCCCCTTGTATCCCACCCTGTCACCTTGTCCACTTTGAACTGACTGCCTTTGCTTCCCTTCCTATGGCCCATTGGACACTGGACCTGCGCTACAAACAGACTGGAACAGTACCCTGGACTTTCCTCTACCATCACCCCATTCCATTGCACGTTTCCCTCAATTTTATAGCACTACAATAAAAACCCTTTGTAGGAAAATGCCTCTCATGGCATGGTTACCCCCTAACTTTTTGCCTTTTGTTGATGCTAGTTATGATTGAAAGTGTGCTGGGACCCTGCTAACCAGGCCCCAGCACCAGTGTCCTTTCCCTAAACTGTACCTTTGTCTCCACAATTAGCACACCCCTGGCACACGGATAAGTCCTGTGTAAGTGGTACCCCTAGTACAAAGGGCCCTGTGGCCAGGGAAGGTCTCTAAGGGCTGCAGCATGTATTATGCCGCCCTGGGGACCCCTCACTCAGCACATGCACACTGCCTCACAGCTTGTGTGTGTGCTGGTGGGAAGAAAGTGACTAAGTCGACATGGCACTCCCCTCAGAGTGCCATGCCCACATCCCACTGCCTATGGCATAGGTAAGTCATCTCTCTAGAAGACCTTCCAGCCCTAATGCAGGTTGCACTATACCACAGGTGAGGGCATAGTTGCATGAGCACTATACCCCTACAGTGTCTAAGCAACTTCTTAGACATTGTAAGTGCAGGGTAGCCATAAAGAGTTTATGGTCTGGGAGTTTGTCAAACACGAACTCCACACTTCCATAATGGCTGTACTGAATACGGGGAAGTTTGGTATCAAACTTGTCAGCACAATAAATCCACACTGATGCCAGTGTGGGATTTATTGAAAAATGCACACAGAGGGCATCTTAGAGATACCCCCTGTATACCTGTCCAACTACTAGTGTTAGGCTGGCCAGTTTCTGCCAGCCTTCCACATCCAGACGGGTTTCTGGCCACATGGGGT